>NC_137582.1:46293219-52255719 GCF_963210335.1 Falco punctatus
TACCTAATGTAGATTAGAAAAATTGATTAACACAATAGAAAGAAGTTATACCTTCCCCTGTAATATATTTTTGATAGCTGTTGCTTGATAAATTAGTATATTGTGTGTTTTTAAATGAATATGATTTATTGCTGTTGTCTACTGTATGAAGAAACACAAAAAAATTGTTTGCAGGATCATTGACTTGAACATATCAATGGCACTGTTGGACAATTCTTGCTGAGTGTTAAGATGATTTATGTAACAGACCGAAGGTTTCCACAGTAATGCATTATAGTCTCAAGCTATCAAGCCTTGTTCATTCAGAGACAAAAGAAGCTGAAAAACACTTGCTTCTGAAGGTCCTCTGTATAGAAGCTAGAGATAAGGTTGATCCCATTAAAACTCCTAGAAATATCTGCTGTCAAATATATTATCCTAACTTTCAAATGTGTGTGAGGTATGTTGCTCTTTTTCCTCGTCCAAGCTCATTGTTTTAACATTGTTCTCGATTCGTAAGTGTTTCAGTTATGTAACAATGTGTTCAATAATAGAAGAGGAGACAGCCTGAAGCATCTATCTTTTAAAAACTGGCATCTTTCCATAGTTCAGATGCAGAGCCTTGGTGCAAATGAAAAATTAAGACACGCTCTACATAGTTGACAGTACCATTCATTTCATTTAAATTAAATATCTATAGGCAAATTCCCAATTTTTAAGGAACTGTTGCTAATACCAGAGTCTGTTTGGTATATGCATGGTGACTGACATAACCACTGAGCACACAAATTAGACTTACTTAATGCACGTTGTCTTCTGTACTGTCGTACAGTAACAGTTCTGCTCTTTCCAGAGGGATTTACCTTGGATATTTGAAAGCTTGCTGCCTCTTGTGGTCAGTCTGTTTGAGGTATCTCCTTTGGTTTCCCTGCTCTGATTACTTTTTAAAGTTCTATTAAAATTATTTTGAAACATAAGTAAGTTTTTCTGGCCACTATGCAGTCATCACTGTAAAGTACTTAAGCACAGGGGCTTTATTTTTATTTCCTTCTTTCTCCTTACTCCTTTTTCCTCAATTCTTATGCAGCAGGTTGTGCAAGAATTTCCCTTATTTTTCTGGTAGCAATGAGTATCTGAGTTTCTGGAAAATAAATGCTAGATATTTGTGTGTGTGTGTGTGTGTGTGTGTGTGTGTGTCAAAGATCATCTGCTTTATGAAGTTTCCGTAATTTCAGGCAGAAATATCACAAATAGATAACCAGAAACATAGAATATTGTCCTTTAGATTTGGGAAGGCATCTTTGATTTAAAAACCTTTTTCATAGTTTCCTGTCTGTAAAGAGCACAAGTTTAAGGATGCTTCGTTCTGAGGTTCCCACTGTGTAGCTCCCATCCAAAATAATCTGAAATCTGTTTGTAATAAATACAGGTGTAATAAAAATCCTCTTAATAGTAAATTAAAATTGAAGTCTGTGTCTGTTCAGTGCTATGCAGTGGGTTTAATGGTGTTACTTTGCAGAGGGCTTTCTCTCTGGAATGTAATAAAGGTCCAGCAAGTTCCCCTAAACTGAAGAGCTGATAAACACCTCATCCACTCCCACAGTCATGAGATGAAAGCGAAACCACTGGCAAAGTTCCTAGTAGCTCTGTAGTAAAGTAAATAAAGCATTTACTGCTACTCTTTTTTGATTCAAAAGTGAAAAGGTGAGCTTGCTAGTATTTCTGTGACCAGTAGAATGAAAAGGAGCTATTCTGTGTCTTTCTGAATAGAGAAAGTCCTTCTGATAATAAAGGCAACTATGAAGGAAAAAAACCTTGGGGGGATTGGGGGTGCAAAACCCCTAATCTTTCTCCCCACCCCCAAAGAAAAACCTAACAAAACTGAAGCTACAGGCCACCATTTATTATTAATATTATGAGCTGTACTTATGAATTGTAATTGGATACAGGGTATGTAGCTTTCCCAAATGCTTTTGATAGTAGATAACTCCTTGCATTAAAAATTCCAGATAAAATGGCTTGGGCTGGAAGAAGAGATGCTCTAAGAAAGCCCAGGGGTTGGGACAGGATTATGAGTGGCTTGGGAGTTGGACTTCTCACTGCAAGGGAAAGCCTTGAGCCTGTCCTTGTGCTGGAGTTCCCTGAAATGTCCTCTTGGGGAAGAGGGTAACAATACGACATTCCAGGAAAGCCTGTGGCCAGCATTGACTCAGTTGCATCAGAGGGACTCCAGATGGTTCCATAAGAAGGCTTTCCCAATGGCAAGGGGAGAGATGGCAGAGGAGTAGGAGCAGTTGTTTGAATCTTGTAGCTGCTATTGGTGGGACAAGTATACGTCCTGTTCCTTACTCCTTCCCTCCACACGCAGTTGCAACAGCCTTGTCTCTGGGATATGTTGAGTTTGCTCCAAACGTATATAGGACTTTTGGTTTCTGACGTGCCGGTGTGCCAAGTCATTACAAGCATCTGAACCATGTTGCCGGACAAGACAAACCCCAGTACTGTCATGTTCCTGTTGAAGTAACTTCCCTGAGGAAGTTATGTGAGTATGTGTTAAATACACACATATTAAGTATGGAAATACCAAACCAGCTGAAAATGTTAGGTGAATAAGGTGCTCTTCAGATACTTTCAAATACCTGCCCATACTGTTAGCATATGTCTTGGATTCTGTAGTACAACAGTTTACATCTCAAAAAAAAAAAAAAAAAAAAAAAAAGAAAAGAAAAGAAAAAACATTATAGGAAGAACAAGTGTTTTGTTGTTTTGGTGCGTTATCGCCTTTGCTACACTACTCCCACAACTTTAAGAAGCTTATGCAAGTGTAGTGGACAGGGGTGTGGTAGGTGATGTAGGATCAAGTACACTCAAACTGGTTTGCAAGCAATAATCATGGTGTGATTTTTTAAAAAAGTAATCAGAAAGCAACTGTCTATTTAAAATTCTTAGCCCATATAATACATATAATATTATTATACAGTTACACATGATGCAACTGGGGTTATGGAGTTTTATGCTACTAGTGTTTTACTTCTTTTTTAATAAGTGCAGCTAGTGTCCTAATGGCAGTTCAGTTGCTTCCACCATTTTTTGAAGTGTTACTAGTTAAAGACACATTTGAAACACAGCAAATCAAAGCCTAACTAAAGTAAAACCTGGACTATTGACACATGGCATGCAAAAAGGGTGTGTACAATTAAGCAGATTTCCTGAATGCCTCCAATATTATCGGTGCAGGCACACCCAGCCTGTCAGTATTTGGTTTAGGAATATTTGCTTTTAGTAGCAAACGTAAGTTGAAGTCGCTTCTTCTTGTTAAAGAAGTGGTGAGAGAATGCTGTAGACTCTTGTGTTAGTCTTGCTTAAAAACAGGGGGGCAGATCTCTCTTCCTCCTCTAGAAGGTGATGAGACATCTTGGTTGAGCAAACATGCAGCACAAGGTATTTTCACTGTAGGACAGCGAGAGAGAAAAAACCCAGATGTTAACACTTCTTTGTACCTGCAAAATCATGGGAGACAAAATTCTTTTGAGGCCATCAGCTTTTTGGGACAGTAGAAAAGATAGTGTTGCACACAAAGTGTCCTCTTTTCACAGCTCATGAAGCCCTCCTGGTAGCTGTAGGTTACCTAGATCTAAGCTCACCACAATGACGGTAACCAAATCCAACTGCACCTGTGTGGGATAGCACTGGGCCACAAGAGCATTAAGGGTGTTGGCCCTTCCTTCATTTCTGTCCCTCGCTGCTTTGTTATTGTGGTATTAGACTTTAAGTTCACTACAGACACCTTTCTTTTCATCATTGATTGGTTTCATATAATAGTAATTAGCAAATAGCATGTACACCAGGGGTCCTCAAACTTTTTAACCAGGGGGCCGGCGCGCGGATGCAGTGGCAGGCAGTCATCTGCGGCTGCTTGGTTTCCCCCCAACCCCCGGCGGGGGGGTCTGTAAATACCGGGGGCCAGATTGAGGACCCTGGGGGGCCGTATCTGGCCCACGGGCCGTAGTTTGAGGGCACTATACAGTGTCCATAATACTTTTATTTGTTTTTACACAGTATATACATTTGTGGTTGAATAAATACCATGTTTTCTCTTTGTCATGTGTAAGTCTCCTCACCATTTAGTGAGGGTCTTTTTTTACTGTATTTCCTCCCTTGGAGATGTCTCCACCGGTGGCTGTGTCATGGCTTCTAAAAGCAGGGGCAAATACGACTCACGAATGGCAGCACACTCACACCAAGTTCCCATGAAGGAGAGGGCAGGGGCAAGGGGAGAGCAAACTCCTCTGCTGGAGGTGAGAAACACAGCTGGAAAACAGTGGAAGAATCAAAAGTCCTCACACATAAGGCTGGTGATGACACTGCCAGACCTTTTCCTCTCCCTGTTCTGCTGTTTTCATTCTTTGGGATTTTACTTTAGCCTTTGCAGTCTAGCCTTCCTGTTCTATTTCATACCAAGACACCTGGCAACACAGGTGTAAACCTTGTTGGGAAACAAAGCAACCAAAACTATGGCAATGTGCACTACAGTAGGTTCTTCTGTGTTGAGCAGCTCATCGAAAACATGTAACACTGTTTGTTGTTGGTCTCATTTAAGTTTTTATATCCACGCTCGTACAGAGGAGAGTAACCTCAGGCATCAGGAGGACATTGTTACTATAATGACTAATGAAGAACCCCTTTGTTTATAATTGGCCATTGATTCTTCTCTTGTCCTTCTGCATGAATTCATATACCATACTGTCCTCCATTTACAAACTCGTATTGGGGAAAACATTTTCTTCTAATAACTGCTCTTTGAAATTGTGCATCCATTTTAATCTTTTCTGAAGATACTTTGTGGGAGCAGAATGTATTTAAATCGTTGCTTTTCCAGAAGTAATAGAGGCAGCACTCAGAGCAGGGCTGTGTTGCTGCAGAAGGGCAGGAAGGGTGGAAGTAGTCTCTGTGCTATAAACCTTGTGACTGCGGGTGTGGGACATGCAAAGATTCATCACTTGCAAAGGAGATGAGAACTGTGGCTGTTCTCAGAAAAGCAGAGCAGGCTTTCAGGCTGAACCACTGCAAGTGATCCCTTTAACTCTTGATTTGGATCATGTCTCTAATCCTGCTCACCTTTTCTCCTTTAAGAAATATAAGTATACCCACCCCTATCCTCCAAATGAGCCTACTTGCTGTACAAGGAATGTAGACAAATAATAGCAATTATCCACCTTGGTGTGTTGCTCTGACTTTGCCTGTGGCTTTTCCTTGGGTCAGATTGAGTTGGATGGTTTAATGGCAGTGGACAACAAACAGTTCCTTTGTGGAGTAACTCATTTAGATGACTGACAAAATCTATGTATCATTGCGTTTATAGATTAAGAAAGAAAAAATCAGTGGTGTTGAGACACCATAAATGTATTCTTATAAACACAAAGTATGTACTGTTTCTGTATTTATTGGTTTTTCTTTGTAGCAGAACAAATGTATGGTTCTCCTGTAAGCCTAAAACCAGTATCTTTCTTCTTCACTATATAATTCTTGATAGGAGTAGCAGGGAGTCTTATGAACGACTTTGAGCCAATGTTAATTTTGTAAATTGCCTTCCTTTTTCCACAGTTCCTATGAAAAAAGTATTCAGCTAGATGAACACTCTTGGAAAATTTTAATAGAACCCTTGAAATCTATTTGAATTCAGCTTCTTTAAAAAAAAATCATTCTAATGGAAGCTGTGAAACTATCAGATTCTTATGCCTTAGAGGCAATTTTTCTTCCATACGTAATGGTGAAAATCCACTGTTATAATACATAGGTGTTTAAAATATTCTCTTTGTTAAATTGAAGCTCCTGCTTAGAAGTATGTGAGTTGGTCTCTTCTTGTTTATTTTATGAGTTTTATTATCATTCTTGACCAGTATTCATATGATTTTCATAGCACTTTCTGCTTGCTTGTGTTTTGGTTTTTTTCCCAGTCTTTTCCTGGCCCAAGTCTTGAAAGTGAAGATTTTAACATACCTCCTATAACTCCTCCATCATTGCCTGACCACTCCTTGGTGCACTTGAACGAGTTAGAGTCTGGGTACCACTCTCTGTGTCATCCCATGAACCACAACGGCCTCCTTCCATTCCACCCACAAAACATGGATCTACCTGAAATTACAGTTTCCAACATGCTTGGCCAAGATGGGACACTGCTTTCCAACTCACTCTCTGTGGTAAGCGTTTTTAATCTTTCCCTTTTGTTCTGCTTTAAGTTGTGAAATTTTGAAAATACAGACCTGTTTGAAATCCTCTGAGGGACCAGCACTTGCACCACCCAAGTCATGGAGCAAGCTGGCCTGACTCTGAATTTTACATCGCACTCCCATGTCATATCCTGCCCCCACCAGAGGCAGTGGGGGGGTTACAGCTGAGTTCCTCAAAACAAGAATGTTACCCACCACCCTGAGTAGAATTACTCCCACTTTACACAGATGTAGATCATGACAAAAGGAGGCTCAAGGCTTTGACTTCCGCTGGAGCAGGGTTTGGGTCCAGATGGCTGCTGTTCTGTGTTTGTCTGACGAGGCTCTTTCCATTCTCATTTGCATGTGCTGAGAGATGTACAAAAATTTAATATCTCCTTCCTTGTTTACTGCACGTTTGGAAAACAGCAAATGTTATTTCTGATTCTAGGCCAAATCTTATAGCCTTTTTACAGTTCCCAGTCCTTAGCCAGCCAGAATCCAATTGAAATGACTGGACGATTTGCTTCTAAAGTCTGTCAGATAGTCATTATGGTCGTAATCGTGGGAAGCCTGATATTATAAATCACTTCTTTGAATGTTAAATTGCTTGCAACAACTGCAGAGCTACTTTACATGTTACATTTTCAAGTGGGCTCTACAGATAATTAGTATACTTCTTGCACAGCAGCTCCAGAAAAGATTATTTCACTAGATGTACAATTCTAAGACAAAGAGTTCAAAAACCCATGGAAGAGGATGGACCCAGTATTGTGTGGCACTCACTGGACTTCAGGCACTCTGCTCGATGGGCTGCCCAGGAACTGCAGATCCAGACAGACAAAGTTAAGGATCTGTCAATCCAAGGGTCTGAGCTTCTCACCAAAGGATCAGAGGCTTAAGGCCCTGTGTCCCAGCTCTGTGCTCAGGGACCAAGGCTGTGTAGGTTTCCAGCTTGTTAGCTCCCCATCACATTAATAATAATAATAATAATAATAATAATAATAATAATAATAATAATAAACAACAATAATAATAATAATAATAATACGGTTGCGGTGAGCTTGGGAGCTGAGGTAGCATGTGGAGGTTTGGGGGCTGAGGGGTCTAGGCTCAGCTCCCCATCAGCCACTCAAACTAACAACCTCAGAGACAGGGGCTGTGGTGTCTGGAAAACAGTTTACAACAAAAATCTGCCTTGTCACAGGGCTTCATTGCAATTTAATTAAAATAAAGCTGCCTTGATATTGAGGAGCTCTGCATTCCCTCTGAGGATGTCCAACGAGCTGTACTGCAGGGGGGCTACTCTTGGCTTCTTAGGTGCTGCTTAGTTGTTATTGATTTACTAGGATGTTGCACGCTTTGTGTTTGAGGTCAGAATCTGACCCCAGGGTTATGTTCAATATTGGGAGGAGAGGGGGAGAGGCAGATTTTCATAGAGAAATATAAATATACATCATGGAAATGTTTTTAATTTTGCTTGCATTTCTACAAAGCTGATGGCATGTATTAAAGAGCACGAGCTAAATCTTGTGTGGGATTCTGAGAATCAGAGCTATAAGTAGGACTTGAAAAAGTAAGAGAGATGTTTGACACTCCAGTCAAGACACACAGTATTTCATTGAATTGACCTCTTTTGAGCCATGACTATGGCTCAAAACTATGCATTCTTTTAAGCTCTGATGTTCCACATTAACCTCTTGCAACAAGCTCTGAACAAAGGGCCTTGAGAATTTGTGGAGGATCACAGTGAATTATTGTATCGAGGGCAAATACAAAAAAGCTGAATGATATAACTAGGTAATTTTGCTATTGGGACTTAATGATCAGAAAAAATGAAAATCAGACATCAAGAAAATATGCAGTAAATTTTAACAGTCATTTCTGAGAATTTTTCAATAAATAAAGCATGATCCTTGAAGCATCATGGGCTAAGTCAAGTGTTATCCCTAACTTGCATGCCCTTTGCACACAAGAGGGCCTCTTAACTAGCAATAGTTTTAACTCAAGCTGTCTTGTCTGTCAAGGGGATTAAGCTACATCTCATGTTAGTACAACTGTTAGGATGTTAACACCATGATTTTGTACAGTTCAAACACTGTTTGGCAGTATAGTTCCACTGATTTGAATTCGATAACTTGAGAAAAATTAACTTGAGGCAGATAATTTAACTCTTCAGTGAATTCAGTAACTTTTTCAGTGAATAGAATGGCCCCATTGTCCTTTTTGCTTTCCATTGATGAAGAGACAGAGGATTTTGTAGAGTTAGCACTCTTTACTTGGCTTTGAAGGTCTTCTTTATAATCCAGAACCTTTTACATTTTTTCTTCAGTATGACTCTTTTCTCTTGTTATTACTCATCTCTAAGTTTCCTTTTTACTATCTCATCAAACTCTGATCCATTTAACAAGTACTTGCCTAAATCACTTTTATATTGCCTCACATAGAACATAATGTATAAGTTTCTCTAATCTGTCTAAACCCTCGGTGCCATATAATTTCTGGTGTATCAGCTACTGCTTAGTGTATTTGGAAACCACGTATCTCGCCTCATTTTTCAGGGCATTAATGAGTATTTTTAGAAGAATTATTCTTAGAAATGAATCTGTTGGCTGTTCTCTGTCTCTAATTAATTTCACATCTTCAGCAAATTTTACTTATATTGGGACAAATTCAGCTGCAATGAGATGTGCCTCTGATTGAATTTGATCTTTTTTTTTTTTTACTTTCAAGATACTTCCTTCTAACCAGTTTTTAACCCATGTTGGTATTTTAGCAATAATACCTTTCTTTTTATCTCTGTTAGAACTAGTGATTGGTTTTCAGTTGGTGTTTTATAGAAAAAGCATTAATTAATGCCAGCCAAATGAGAGAAAGAAAACACGGTGAGCTCAGGAACAAAGTCGGAAAATAGTTTGTGCACTGAGTATAGCATTTTTCTTTCATCTCACCTACCAGGTGTTTTGAGATGAGGATTTATATGATTTTGGACAGATTGAAAATTGAGGATGTAGACCTCCTAAAACCCCTTCAAATCTCCCCCCATTAGAAGTCCTGGTTTCATACTGTGCAGCACTCCCTCCAAGCTGCAGATGAAATCCCTTTGAGTAAGGATTGCAGGATTTGCCCCGAGCTCTGTAAGAATTCTCCTCTGTGGAGGTGCTTAAACACACACAATAAGAGCCCGCTACGAGCTCAGTGAATTCTTATTAGGGATCAGCTTCTTACAGATTTTTTACACTGTGGGAATTCTTTCTGAGAAATTTTACAGTGCTGGGAGATGAAAATTTCCTGTTGCCATTTACTGTGTCTGGTACTTAAATTTGGAATTAGCCTTTGAAGTTTTTTTAATTGATTGGACTTCTATTGCACCCCCACTACTTAAAAAAAAGTTTCACTAAAATTTCTCTTTCTTATTATTCTGCTGTCAGTTCATGTTTTGACTTCTATGTTTGTGTGTTTCTCTTATTTGCTTAGATGACATACAGGCATATACAGACATACACATGTACACTAATTTATACCATGCTGTCACATACAGATTTCTTTAGATGCTCATTACATCTGGATATTGAGGGTTCAGGAGTCTACAGAATTTGTGCAGAATGTGACACATGGTGGTGTGAACACACAGTCCAGCCCAGCATGGTCAACCAGTTGTAGGAGCTCTCTAAAGTCCTCCTTCAATATGAACATGACTTCTATTCCTACTTCAGTGGATCCAATTAGATCTAGATAGAGCTGTTTAATGAAAATGTACTCATGGTCCTGTAGGCATGTTTGTTCCTACATAATGGAATAGGGATCGCTTCCTGATTTACTACAGTTCAAGGTAGCCCTGTGTAGGTTTGGTACAGTTCCAGCTGGGGCTTGACCTGCCAGCACTTTTCTCTTTGCATGAATTTTCCTGAAATACTCCAAGGACTGCAAGAAATACCTTTCTAACATTTGCAAAGAAATGCGTGTATACACCATCCCTATGAGAATATATGTTTATCTGTAAAAATGTTTTTGGATGTATTCTATAAAATGAGATTTACTGTGTGTTCATGGCATCAACAAAATTACAGACATTTCAGCTTCTTTAGTATATCCTATAGATGATTGCTTTTTTCTCCAAGAAACCAGGGTTAAAAACCGCAGTGCCGTTTTTACATAGGGGAAAAAAAAACCCTATTTTTGAATGCTTTCATTTATAATCTTGTGCTGACCTTTCTGAAAATGTGGCTTATGATGGTACACTATAGAAAATTTGCAAGAATGAAATAAAAGATTTTTAGTTTCTTGAAATGCTTCAAATTTCTGGGTTTGAAGTTTAAAGTGGAAAAGATGTTAAAAGGCAATAAAATCAGGGGATTTATTTCCCAAATGCTCTTGTGCTGGCAACAAAAGCCAGCATAATGTATATACTTAAGCTTATTGTCATTTTTAGTATACAGTCAAGGCACACTTTGAATTCAAAGGCTACTGTACAACTGTTTTGACAACCACCACATCAGTAGGTAATGTGCAGGACATATGAAACTGAAGCAAAAATGTTTCTTTAGGTCTATAGGGAGTGCAGTACATCAATGAATTCAGATGTATTAGAGCAGCATGAATTTCTAATATGTTGCTTTTATGGAAAAGACCACTGGCATATTGAATAATACTGCTTTCAAAGCAGGGCAGAAAATGTGATTACAGACAATTTCATTGCTGTTTTTAAAATAAATATTTTCAAAATCTTGGGGTATTCTATTTCATGTAATGCATAAAATATGTAAGAGTGGACTAGAGCTAAAGATCTTCTAGGACACGGAAGAGTAGATGATGTCAGCTATAATTATTCAGATATGGAATAATAGAAGCATTAGTTTAAAATAATATGCACACAATGGGCCATGTCCTTATATACATTAAAAAAAGCAATAAAAATTTTGAGTGGGTTGTTGGGGGTTTTTTTGCACACTTTGACAGAAGAAGAAGAGCAATGAATAATTATTTAACGTTATGCCCCAATTCATCAAAACCCGAACAATTGCATTACACTTTTTCATGAATTTTATTTTTTAGTTATGCAGCCCATGAGAGAGTAATATCTTAAACAAAATGTGGCACTGTATAACTGGGAAGAAAGCAGACAGCTACTTTTTTTTTTTCATTATTCATCTCAGGTAGAATGAAGCTAGTATTTCTTATTCACAGTACATTTGCTAATAAATCCAGTACAAGAGCTTGTTGTTATTGTTTTTGTAGCTGGGATGTATTTAAGAGATTTTATTTTACCAGTTTCATACATATTAGTTTAAATTCAGTATTCATGACTCATCTTGAGGCTGACCTATATGGTTTATTTTTTTTGGCACCTTTAAGTGTTAGTTCAAACTACTGAGTCAAACAGAAATTTTTTATTTCTGATGAACAAGATGAATAACTTCCATAACAACACAAAAGATTTTCCCCTTCTAACTTAAATATTGAGATTTGAATCATACTTGGGTACTTTTTTCTAGCTTGTATTGCATGCCAGTGTTAGAAGACACTTTTAGTCTCTGGTGAATACTTCACATTTGTGCCTCATTACCAGGCTCTGGTCTTCAGTTTACATCAAAATTTACTGTTATGCTACACAGACCTGCTGCTACCCCAAATTTTATTGCAGTGAGTTATTGCCATCAGAACCACCAAATAATAAAGCTAAGGTCATGGAACATCTTGTGTTAAAGTATTTATTTTTTTTATCTTATTAAGCAACTTTGTATTCTTACAGGATATCTTTCCCCCCCCCCTTTTTTATTTTTTTTAAACCCACATATATTACAAGCTGGATTTTCGCTGAAATAAGCCTTGTGTGGCAAAAGTTTACAATAGTTAATGTATGTTTTGTCAAACAGTCTAACCATGGGGATACACAGCCAAATCTTCAGCTCATGTCAGTTGGCATAACTTTATTGTCTTCAGTAGAACTAACATGATTTATTCCATCAAGGACTCTGGGACATCATGTTTATCTTTCCTTATTTCCAATGTCTGCTCCACTCTTTTGTCAGAAAGACAACAGAAAGCATAGGTAGAAGAGCTGATTAAGGTGGAACTTGATCAAGGATTTTTAAAAACCTGCAAATTGCATATCTGCTAGCAGAAGGCTCTTCACCGTGTTACAAAAAAAGCATTAAAATATCTGATGTCTAGAAATTACACCTGTATAAAGTTAGATTGGAAACAAAGCATGCATTTTTAACAGGGATAGAGATTTAGCATTTACATTATGTACTATGGGAGGTGCTTAGTTCTCTGTACCTGAGGATTGAAATCAAGATGAGGTATCTCTCAAAAAGATGTGCTCTGTCTGGGACTGGTCTAATGACCTTCCCACTACAGCAGGTGGATCAGAACCTTCCCGTGGCTCTCATTGTCCCTTGGACCTTCTTGGCAGTAAACATTAGTCCATGCATACATGTAGGGGGAATATCACTGGTAGCACCTCAGCTGGTAACACCTCTAGAGTTTTTCCCTCCCAAGACAAAATCAGCAGAGTGGAAGAAAGCACCCTGTGGGGCAGGCTATCAATGGACCCACCTTCTTGAGGTCAGCTAGTATTAGAATCACTGTGAAAATATTTGTGGGTAGTGTTTTTCATGAACTTAGATAGAGCAAGTAAATATTTGCTTATTACTGTAGGAAAATATTTGTACACAAATGACCAGAACCCTTTTTTAGAATAATTCCAGGTCTCATTTTTTAGATTGCCAATGCAGCTGTTGGTTTACTGTCAGTTGGGAAATACAGCATTCTGCTTATTTGAGTGTGGTTGTTGATACTCCATGTGTCTCATGTATTTCACAAATTCAGTAAGAAAACAACTTCAGTATAATTTCAAGAGGAAATAACAAGGTAGCATATTTTAGTTTTGAAAACAGCCTTCTGTAGAAAATGCTTTGCTGAACTTCTTTCACAGCAGTTAACTATCATCCGATAGGAATTTATTTGCTACATAAAAAAGTGAGAAAGAAAATATGTGTAGTGGTATTAATTATTGTTTCTTAGTCTTTAACCAGATAGGCTCAGGCTAAGGCATGATGAATGTGGTGCAGAGAGAAAGCTTTCAGTTGTGGGTGGTAGATTATACAACACCTCGCATGTGAAATACTCACAGGAGCGATTAATGCATAAACAGCATCATAGCTGAGTGTCAAACAAAACAGATAATAGAGTATGCAAACAGAGAAAACATAACTCTCAGAAAATGTCAGAAATTCAGGGTTTTCAGCAGCAGAGATTGTTGACTTTAATCTGCTGCTTTTAACATTGCATGTAGTTGTCGAGAACAGCAAGATAATGAAATGTTTCTGAAGATTCAGTCTTTGGAAAAAAAATAGTGATCTTAAGGCCTGTAGATGGAATAAAGTGAAATGTATTTCTTGAAAACAGTGAAGATGCTTTGGTGAAGACAAAAAGGAAGGAGAAGCCCACAAGGCAGATGAAAGGGAGAGTTTTGTGCATCAGGTGAAGTGGCCTCTCCTTCCACCTGTTTCATTATTTACACGCATGCATTTGCATTCCTTGAAACTTGAAAGCAGTTGAGAAGAGTGCACACCCATCATGGATTTGTATTGCATTCATCATCTCAATCCATTTTGTTCAGAGAGTAGAAAGGTATTTTGTCTGGACGAAGCCAGTCCTACTGTGGCATGCACTGTCTCAACTCAAGCTACCATTTGCATGCTGGAAGTTCAGGTGTGCTAACATGACTCTGCTGAAGGCTGGGACACCAGCAACCCAGAGTTTCAAACCAGTGTCACCTGATAGAATGGAGTGTGAATTCTCCTTGCCTAGTCATGTGTATGTACAGTCATAGATATTTAGGAAAATTTTTAATTCACTTTGGGCTAAAACCCATTTTGCTGGCTTTTTTGGTTTTTCTGAGTTGAAGGAATTTGAAAGGTCCAATTAACAGTCTCACAGGCTTTTAGTCTGTTTTAATGGTTTTACAGAACTTTAAGTATCACTGTCTGAGTTTTCTGCTTTTTGCAGCAGGAAGGGAAGAAAAAATTCTACTTGGTAGCATGGAGAAATGATTATCGGTAAAAAATAACTAGTATCTTATTTTAGTCCCTGGTTCTTTCTCAATGCAATTAAATGCTTAAAGTGTAAAGGAGTCTACTCCTTCCCTGATCCTTTCAATAACATGAAGATTCATTTTAGATTGTTGTCTGCCCCTCTGTTTTTCCCCCTGTTCATTTAGACAAGGTCTGTGTAAATGCCCTTTCCAGTGTTGGGTTTCCCCAGGGACAGCATGTAAATCCTTAACATCCACTGCTAGTGTAATGCTGTACTTCAGCCATATGTGTACAACTTAGGATCTCTGTAGCTTCACTCATATTTGACCTACATTTATGGCATGTGGTACATGCTGCTGCCTCTATATTTGGACAATAAAGATATGAAAATGAATGTTCTTAATTCATTTTCTGTGCATGTTATGGATGGATACAGTTACAAAAAGGACTTGAAAGTATGCAGTGGCAGCAAAGCAGCATTATGGAGCAGGGAACACCTCTAAGGCATGCTGGTACATATCCTTCAATTACAAAACCCACAAAAATGAACCCTTTCCTTCTAAAGTCAAGTGAACAAAGGGATTACAGTTTATCTTACATATTACCAGTGTGTAGCCAGCATTCCTATTTCAACCAACCTGCAGGGAAGGAAAAGGGACAAAGGAGATGTTACAGGTGGTGTGGTACACACGTGGCACACTGTGTGCCTGACCTGACCTGGAGATGATGTGGGACTGCCGTGCTCAGGGTACATACATACATACACATTTATATATGAACACACATATATACCTATATATATGAATATATGTAGGTGTGCATATATATAAATATATAGGTATATGGGTATGTAGGTATTTATCACTGTTAATCATTGAAGCCCTCTGCTGGAAAGGGAATGTAAAAGACAGGATGTAGCATCTGCAACATCGCCCTTTCCCCCAGATTGTGGATCCACATTGTACGTTAAACAGACTGAAACTAAAGCCAAATCATTGACGTAGATGCAAGAGATCTAATAAGCATACCGCAATGGCTGCATCATAGAAATTTTTTAGCAAACCCCTGGGTTACACACGAGGTTGCAGTGACTTACAGTAACTTTAATAATATCACCTTTGCTCTTTTGAGTTAATAAAGGAAGTAGCCTAGTTGCTAAATTGAGACATGGCCTAACTAACGGATGGCTAGATGAGGTTACCCCATATCCCTTATTTGAAATTCCACTTCCTGACAGTGGTGATACTGGGCTACAGGTGCCTCCACTTCATCCTTAAACAAGTGATCAAAGCTGAAAAAAAGTTTGAAATTAGATGTTCTTGTTCTTTAGCAAAAAAGCCCTCTGTGTGGAGAATTTACAGGATCAGGCCCTTGATGAGAATGCAACACTTTATTCAGAAATTGGACTTCCTTCTAATTTACTTTAAGATTACCTTCATTCACACATAAAGAGTTTCAGAGATTAACTCAGTAACTAAGCTTCAGTTTCCTACACACGCCCTAATACTCAAGTGTGGGATCACAGTTTAATGAATGTTATTACACTCCCCTTTCTTATGAAGTAGCATAAAAAGTGTTTAGTGCAATAGGCTTACTGCTGATCTGGATATTAAGTACAGCTTAAGTTGGCCGACAGAAAGTATACAGTGTGAAATAACCACTGGCAAAACTTTTAAAAGTTGGTTTTTTTCTAGAAAAAATAATCACAGCAGTTGAAAAATAATGCTAGCAACACTCTGTCCTTCTGCAGTCTTGTATCTTGAAGTGCTTTGTAGTCACTAATTAGCTAAGATGCTAATGTACTAATAACAGTACAAATAGATATTTGCAATGTCAGTCACTCATACCTGTCAAGTACTATATTGTAGAATAGAATGACATTTACTTTATTAAAAAAACAGTAAAATGTAATTCACAATATACAAACACAGATGAGTCCCAAGATGAAAAAGGCTGAAAGAGACAGATCTTAAGGGAGAGGAAGAAGATGACTCTACATTGTGGGACCCATAATAACAAAAGTATTACCAGGAGCTGATTTCATGTGTGATGATCAGTAACACAAAAGTGGGCAGCAGTGTGGTGAGAGTCAACTTCCAATATTAGAACTAGCAGAAGTCCTCAGATGTAATAAAGGCAGGAATTAACTGCCATGTGTTACACATCTAATATAAAGCAATTACGGTGATTGCATATAATGATAGTCAAGACCTTTAAGCTATCATGCAACCTGGAACTGATACAGCAGACTTATTTAAGAGCCATGGAAATGATGCGAGGATTGTTTCACCCACCCTTGAAGTGCAGTCAGCTCTAGGGAGAAGTGAAGTATCTCTTCAACCACGGAGTCTGATGCTCCACTGCCCCACACTCCCGGTCCCAGGCCTTACGGGCCAGTCGCATAGCACGCATGTTTCTTCTCATTTGCCATCAGCTTTCGTGAATGCAGGGAGGGGAAAACGCATGGAAGGAAAGTTCTTTGCCCAGGGCCTGGCCTGTGTAATTTTAATTGTGGCCAGCATTGTTGCACTAACTTTGTTGTTCGTGGCCTCTGCCTCTGAACTGCATATTCAGAGCTCTGTGACTGGATGAAAACCTCAGTGGGATTTTCAGAAATATTCTGTCCTAATGTTGATCCTGTCCAACTCTAGCAGGGTCTTTCCCAGAGTTTCAGCAGAAACAGAGGATAGCTTTATAGCAGATGCTTTCATTTGTTCATAAATTGTGCAGATTTAGATTTTTGATCAATAATGATCCACAGTCTGCAATCACAATTCTGAAATGGTTTTCTTTGTAACATTTGGAAAACTAGTGCAAGCTGTAACAAGACTGAAGAGAAGAAATATCATCTCATGTGCTGTTTTGAAACAATTTTTATTATTTTGATTATAATATAATTAAAGACAGCATACCAAAGCTGTGCTGCAAGAAAAAGTTACATGAGTAGCCCAACCTCTTGGATCCTGGCTCAGTGCAGCCTTAATGTTGTGTTACTTACCAAATTACAGAAATTGGTCCAGAAGGAACCCTAAGGTCCCTCCCTTGATCTAGTCCAAGCAAGGACTTTAAAAGGTCATCTCCCCAAAAGCAGGATACTCCATATGTTTGTCATTTCTGACAGATGCTTGTCTAAATTATTTTTTAGAGAATTCCTTTAATGGCAACTGCACAGACTCCTCAGGCAAGCTCTGTGTACAGGTCCTCAACCTTAAAAATTCACCTACTTCACTGTGTACACAAACCCCAGAAGTCAGTGGAGGTTAATGCAGACCATTTAATCTTTTCAGTTGTGTCTTATTTATTTTTCTTTTAAAAATGTGCTTATATATGTATATATTTATATTTATTAAGCGTATAGTTATCTAAGAATGAATGATAGGTAATAGATGTTGATGGAACAGCTAGGAAATAATCAAGAGGATGTATATTGACTCAGACTGTTTTGGTTCACACTGACTTGACCATTTAAGAAACAGTAGAAAAATAATCAGCTTTTCCCAAATCTTATTAGCATGTAATCATGATCCAGATTGTATTAGTCCATTATCTACACTGAGAAAAATAACTCTTCTTGAAGGTTCAACTGTAGTGTGTTATTTTATGAAATTGTTTATGTGCATATTTTCAATATTATATTTATTTATCATCATCCATTACTTAGAAAGTTAGGCTGAAAGAATAAGTCTTTATGGTACTTAAGGAATGTCGCTGCAAGTAATGGGGTAAAAGTAAGTAATGGGGGAAGGCTGAAAAAAACCCTGTAATGTCATCTGAATAGTCTGCCAGGTAGTGTTAAAGCTCTGGAACATGTACATGTGGGAAAATCCTGCACTGGCTGGGAGATGGGCTGGATGATTTAGTGGACCTTTCTTTCAGATGTAATTCCTGTAACTGGTTGATACATACACTAGTGTTCAGACATTTGGACTCATTTCTTGTTTGTCTGGCAAATTGTTTCTTGTGAAAGGTTATAAATTACTATAAATAGACTTTGCAGAAGATGAGCTGCATGATATACTTGGAAAGAGTTTCTCAGCTGATATTCAAGACATTAATGCCAAAGCAGAAAAAAACCAATAGAGTCCTAATCCCATGGCTTTGCTTGATTGCACTGCTAGGAAGGTGCACTGCCATAAATAATATTTACATTGAATAGAGTCTTCTGTATTCTAACAATAACTTAGGATAGAATAGATAAAATAGAGAAACAAATGTTGCTTACTTGGAGGAAGTTTTTCTTCATGAGTTTGTAACAAAGAATTCACTGATGAAGGAGGGAGGGAAAGGAGAAAGAAGGGAAAGCAGGCATTTATAAAAATGTTGTTGTAGTTATAATTAGATCCATTTTAGAACCAAAAGTTTTATGCAGAAACTGACAGAAGGATACACAATAATTATAGTTTGCTGACAAGCTGAATAGTTTCCTTTTTTTATCTTATGGTTTTAGGAAACCAAACTGTAAATAAATATGCAGTTTGACAGATTGTAATTGCAATCAGCAAGGAGTCTTTTCATTTAATCAGATGGTGTTATTAAAATGGGGTTACAATTAAACATTTTATAATGTGACGTAGAACTCTATTAAAATTCTCCAGCAAACAGCAATTTGCATTTGATGCTTCTGCAACCCATTTCTATTTGCAGAAATGTTATTGGCTGTGACCTTCTAGTGGTTAGGTCTCAATTTGCTTCCTACTTTGATAAACGATATTAAGTATCCTCTTTCTCTACTTCACGATGTAGCTTAAAACATTAATTTTGCATTCTTTTATTATATTACTTTTGATACTTGTTAAAACTGCAGGACATTGGCCAAAGCAGGTTTGCACCAGCAGAAATGTGGAATTACCTAAGCATAAATTTTCTTAACTTTAGGAATTGTAGGTTTGATCAACCATAATCACGCATCTGTTCACAATTAAATGTTTCCAGAGAAAGTGATACGGCTTTTGAAAGAAAGAAACATCATTCATCATATTGCTGCACCTAAGACATTACCCCAATTTAAGTTGACAAAAAGCCTTGGATTTGCCTCTATCTTTCTGTAGATGTGATCAAGTGATTCCAGGAAATGTGACAAAATATTTTTCAGGAAGGCTTTGAAGAAGAAGACTCCACATCTGTTATTCCCATGTGAAAGTCCACTGTTTGTTCCCATAGTTTTGATAACCTAAGTAGGAAAATATGAAGTCAGAAGTGGTTCAGTGTTCTGCCTTCTAAGACTTTTCCAGGCTGTAGCTACTCAGTGGGATCACTACCCTCTACGCAGCAGAAAAGAACAAGAGGAATCATTAGGAGGCACAATTTTTGAGCCACTCTTCGAGTTCACACATACTCCACTAATGAAACTGTACATAGCAGATGCTTGAAGCGAAGGGAATGAGTGATTTGCATTAACAAATTACATTTACAAGTGTGAAACAGTATTTGAAAATCAGACAGCCAAGCTACTGCTCCTCTATCTCACCCATTTACTTGGGTGGACATTTTTGGAGGAAACAGCGGTTTGAGGAAAGGCAACATTGTCTTTACTGGAGAATAATCAGGCAGTGGTTATAAAGCATACATTCTTGTTTCTTGTCACTAGTAGTAGGCAAAATAAAGAATAAGGAGGGAAGGAGAGGAAAAGAGGGGAGACAGAAGTCAAGTATGCTTTCTTTTGGTGGAAAGTGGAGTTCTATGAATACTTGAGAAGAAGAGAAAATGGAATGAAATAATTTGATTTGACATATTTATGCTTTTATTTTAATTTTGCATTGTCCCTGGTTTGGTACCCCTCAACTCTTTCCTTCTTTCCTGTTACTACTGTGTGTTGTTTTCCCCGTGTGCTGTTCAAGCACAGTCACTGCAGAGTAGATTGATGCAAAGTCTCCAGCTCCATCTGGCAACCCCATGAGTTTCATGTCTTCATCTACGTGCATATATGCAACATCCAAAGGAGCAGCTTTCAAAAGTTTTCTTAGAGAAAGAGGTCTTCCAGCTTCCAGCAATGTGATGAAAGAATTGTATCCCCAAAATACTCAGCAATTCAGCAGTCATGTAAGGAAAATAGCAGATTAGCAAAGGAAGTTTTAAACTGCTCCTCAACCACAGTTGATAGGATAAGCAAAAGGTCCGACTTTGTCCTTCCTGTCCAACTTCAAAGCAGATAGGGCAATAAGAGCTTTCTGACTGGTCCTCCCTGCACAGCGCAGGATGACTGCCGTGCAGCTTCAGGATGAGTTTGAGGTCACCAGCCTCTGGTCGGGGAGCACTGTAAATGGTTGAGGAGGAGACCTGAAAATATTGCTTGTCCCTTAGTTTTTCCAATGACAAGCCCAGACACGTAAAGAGGAAAGTGAAGTTAAAAGGTAAATAGAAAAAAAGGTAACCACTTTCTCTGCAAAGCTAATTGTATTTTTTTCTGAAATAAATTAAATACAAACCTGAATCTAATGTTCAAAACATGGAAAAACTAGTTCACATCTTATCTGCATATAGCTGCTTTTTTAAGAGCACATCACCTGGTACACACAGGTGTGAAAGAGAAGGTAATCAGGATTGGAAATGCAGGTTGAACCAATAGAAACAAACCTTAGGGTTTTGTAGTGCTATCCATCATTGAAAGGCTCTGAGCACTCTGTCTTACCTTATTATGTCTTTACTATTTATTTGCAAAATACAAACCTAATCATGAAATTGTGTTCATACCGGTGCCCCCTTGGCTGGTATAAGGAAGTATTTCTCAAGAGGAGAAAAGGCCCTAAACAACGAGATGGAAAATGTACGTAGTATTTGTCATTTGCATTCAGCTGAAACCTGAGGTTTGTTTTAATAATACAGAGAGAGGTGCCTGATCTAGCATACGTGTATCTGTCTTTGAATGTCACACGTTTTTAAAAGATAGAAGTTGCAGAGGATATATGCTTTCTTTATTGTGTTTTTTGCATTTTCAATTGTGTACCATACATTCACATACTGCTGTGTGTTACAATCAAGCCAGTTTGATTACTTTCAATTTATGCCATAGGATTTTGTCACTCTTGCTGAAAATTTCAAGACATTTTACTCCAAACTCATTCTTTTTTTTCCCCTCAGATTTATTTACTACCTTTAGAAGTAGAAAAGTCCAATTTCAGTCATGTTAGAAATAGCTCATTTTAGACAAGTACGTGCTGCTCTGCTTACAAAACATATATGAGTGGAATATGCAATTACCACAACTCAGTTTCCTGCCACAGAAACATTTCAGCATTATAGCATTACAGAAATAGAATGACATGCATAATGAAAGATTTCAAGATTCACCCAAGGCATTTATTCTCTTCACCTTAATGTTCTCAGCAGTAGCAGAGTATCCATTAAAAGGTACGATGAATTATGGTTGCTTAGCAACCACGAGGAGCTTGTAACAGCACCAAAGAATGAAATGGCTGGTTGATAAAATGAATTTTCTCTGAGCATTAGCCTGTTGAAACTGCCTTTTCTTGTGGAACATAAAGTGCATTTATTTGTCTCATGCATTTTTTATTAGAAAATTATTTGAGTTCCAGGGACTTGAATCGTTTTGCTACAGGAGATATTTGATTTTAATGTGTTGTACTAAAATAAGTAATAAAAGACATTTTCTTCAAAGTAAAGACACCAAACAAACCTAGGTAGCTCCTTTTGAAGTCGGGAATAAAATCTTATATAAGGTATGTCATTACCCATTTCTAATTAAGAGTGACATTAGCTAGGACTTAAACAAATTTTACCTTTGAAGGAAAGTTTGAGCCTGTTAGCCAATATGCGGTGAATAAAAGGGGAGAGGGTTGGAACTGATCTCGTGGATTCGTCATGAGTGAAATAAGTTGCCGTCTCTTCCCACACGGTATGGTAGCCATGGCTCCATATGGAGAAAGTCAGAAGTGGTTGCACTTTCATACCTAGCATTCACTACTTGTTTCTGTGCTAAAAATATGTTCATTGTAGGCTTCCATCCAACAATGAGGAGATGTTTAATTTTCCACTGAGACTCTCCAGGCATTCAGTAGCAGCCAGAGATGGATGAACATTTTTGGCAGAAAAGGTTTTTCTTGGAAAATGCCAGAACGGTGAAACCAACATTGAGGCGAGGGGAATACATCAGTTGTGATTAATCTTTTATTGGCAGTATGTTCTGAGAATTGGACTGTCTGGTCAGGATGTGAGACAAAGGGAGATCAGAAGAGAGAGTGTTAAACCTGCCCATTCCTGAATATCTAGAACATGCATCTGGCTGGATGAGACCGAAACAGGCTTCTACACAGAATTGTTTGGAGCCAGAACTTAACTTTTTGGGTTTGTAGCACATACAAATACTAAAGTGATTATTATTAGTTTACAGTCTTTTAGTCTTCCTTGTGAGACTTAAGGCAGCGACAAAATTGTTCTTATTTAATAAAGATCTTTTAAAAGGCTTCAGACCTCACTTTACTGGTGAAAATAGTTCCATTGACTCCCATGCAAACACCTGGGTGAGAAGCAACTGTAACCCTGCTGCTGCGTGGTGAATTAGTAGATCACGACCTGCTGCGAGTGCCCTGCCATCTGTACGAGTGCAGAGTTCTTGGTGCAGCCTGGAGCCACTGTTGCATTTGTTAGCAAAGCAGACGAGGTCATGTGCATGCAGTCTGCACGCTGACTGGCAGCTGAGTAGAATGTCTGGTGAGCCAGGGGGATGGAGAGTCCTTCTTGGCTTAGAAGTGTTTCTCAGATTTTGGACTAGAACTGGAGTAAGAAAGCAAATCTAAAAGTCAGCATGAGATAAGATGTCTCATTCTTGTGCTAGCTACCTGGCAGGAAGGAATCAGAGTAAGACAGCATTAAAAAAGTTGAAGGGTTTTGCAATGAGCTGCCTTGTCATAGAAGTTTTAGACCTGTATTTCTGTGTCCAGACCGATTCTGGTGATGCTGCTGAGAGCACTGCTATTGACTGCTGTTGGTGACGGAGAGGGCTATTGCAGTTAACACAATAGCAAACATTGGCAGTCTAACAGAAAACAGACGTCAGTTAAGTTGACAGCATGGCAACATTTTTTACAGAGAATTTTTTACTGCAAATGATATGCCCTGGGAGATACATAACTAAAGGCAATAATAACCTTTTTGGACTAAAATATAGTTCCACTCAAGTGAAGATGAAGGAAAACTCATATTAAGTGCTAAGATCTTGCCTCTTTAAAGTCCGTGCTGATAATCAAACATTAAAAGTGAAACACTGGTCATCTACAAAGGTGCAAATTAAAATTCCAGAGAGAGAGCTTGGCTGATTTGTTTAACAAAGAGTTTAATACAGCAGAATCCCACTTGAACATAAAACTATTACACTCACAATAATCCTGTCTAGCTGTTGGGAGATCCAAATTAAAACTCTCGCTGATATTTGCTTAAATCTCATAAATTGCACAGAATTAGAGCATATCGAAGTTGTGTATTTGCTGCGATATCACTGTCTAATAGATTTTTAACAATTTAAATGACAGAAAATATGTATTTTCCCCTCAGATGATTCAAGTAGTGTATATTTTTTCCCATATTCTAATTTAATACCCACTTGTTTATTAACTTACTAGTGTCAACATGACAAGACTGAATTGAATGCAGACTAAATGTTCCATTTAAACAGATAATTTATTTTGTTATTAGTATTAAGGTGTTATGAGGAGATTATTCAGTTGAAGCTGGTGGATTAATAATGCTACTTCTCAAGGAGATATTTTCATGCTCGTTTACCATGTTCCATTGTTTCCATTCATACCTGTAGAACAGATATTTGTTTCTTTTCCATTTGTGATTCCGATGATTTAGTAGCAATATTACTTATTGTGTTCTGTTCCACTATTCAGTATCTTCTGGAGGATTTAGTTTATGGATTTTTTTGTATGAAAATCTCAAAATCGTACAGACACCTGAAATTCATAGCAGTTTAGAAAAGGAATTGCAGTCCTACAGAACATCTCAAATGACTGGCAAGTATTTCAACATTAAGATTTGTGGCCTTTTTTCCCCAGGCCAGCTGCAGTGGCATATTCAGATATTTTAGGTTGGTTGGGAAAGTAGAGGTTTTAAATTTGACCCATCAGTAAGATTCCCCACATTGTAGTTAGGACATATTGTAGATGTTGACTTAAAAAAGATAATAAATCTGGGGTGATAAAATTAAGTTTAAAATATGATAAATTCCTAACCTCAGGTAGCCAGCAATTTTGCCAGGTTTTTATAGTACATTAAAAATAATCGTGGTATTCATGGTGCAATCTTTCTTTTGTAAGACTGATCTAATAAAACAAGAATGTGCACACGCCCACCTAAGAACTAATCATTATTCATGCTTTGTAGAAAAAGGTAGTGTTCCAAGTCTGCAGTTCTTGTTCACAGCTACATTATATAAGGAAAATTAGGTTAATGTAATTTATGAAAATGTACAGTTGTGCCAGCTGGAGAACATAGAGTCACTCCTGTCGTTGCACATCACCAAGAATTATTGAATGAGGAACTATCCACTGTTGCAAAACCCCAGTTGCTACTAAGCAATGAGCAAAATTAAAGCAGTAGAGAAGGCTGATTTTATGACATGCCCAGACATACATAGCACCAAAAAAGGACTCGAAGTATACATTTGTGTGTGAAGCAGTAATCACAAAATTGTTGCAGTGCTTTGGTTGTAGCTCTCTTCCAAAAGAACTTGTTATATCACAGAAACATCTAATGCATTTTTGCATTAATATAATAAAAACAGGGTGTGATTTGACCAAATGCAGACATAACCACTGCATACTTTTGTACAAATCTGTCAAATGTAGAGCATGTTGCATAAGAGCACTCTATTTCTTACAGCTGCCTGTATAAATAATGTACATAAGCCTCCTTCAGAAACAAAGTCAATAACGAGCTGTCTGGTTACATGTACTTTTGCATGACTTCTGGTTAACTCAAAAACTCCAAATATGATATACAGGGCTCTGGAATATGGTGTGGGTTTGAGACATTCTCTGGGGAACCTTTATCTGCATATAGGGTCTTTTTTAATATGTGACAGTTTTATATCAAGGATAATGATTTTTATATAATAAGTAATCTAAATACAGTCAAACTCATCATAAGTGAACATGGTTTATTTTGCTCAACTGTTTCATAGATCAAATTTTAGAGATCTTTTTAGAAGTTACACTAAAAAGCATATTTTTGCTGTTTCCTGGCACGCAATATATCTGTCGATTAAAGTGGAAGGCATGTCACTCTGGTTTTTCTGTTGACACATGCTACAGTCTGTTGGGAATGTTGTAGCCAAGAAAACCACCTTGTGATATGCTTTTCACTTTGCACAGACATGCCAAGAAATGCTGCATTACTGCATTACTAACCAGAAAATATTGGGAAATTCTCGGTGGTGATCAGAGAGGCAGTGAGTGCTGTTTGGTAGATAATACATTTTTTCTATTCTCACTAGTGAATGAAGAATCCTTGAATTATTGTATTCAGTGCAATTCTTGCAAACACATGTGCTAATTAAGGCTCTTACCTCCAATTTTAGTCAAAGACAAGTCCTTCTCCTATCGTCTTTGCAATTGCTATTTATGTTTATGCTAAGTCCTTTAAAATATTAGCTAAAAAGACTAGCTGTAATTTAGGCATCAGAAGTAGACACAGGGTAGATAAAAATCTTTGACCAAAATCTCAAACCTGGTTGAGGGTATGGGTTAAAAAGTGATATAATGTCAGAAGCAGAGGCACAGAAAAAACTGCCCATGGCAAGTTTTGAAAAGCTGCTATTCCAAAACACAGACAGTAGTTGTGTGTGGCATAAGCGTAAAGGCCACTTACCTACTCAGATATTTCATTTTATTTTAAAATGGGATTGGATTCTGATATTTGAACTTAGTATCAGTCTGTATATGTTGTGTGTCTATTTTGTGCGTACAATAACATTTTTTTTATGAGTCTCTAAATTGCCCAAACAGTTATGGGTGGCATTTTAAGTAGTTAGATGGACATCCAGCTACTAGGAAATCTGAATCATAGTCATCATCTATACTTGCTCATGTACCTGCAGAGTAGGAGAATACCACAGTCACAACATGAATTTAAAAATTTCGTATAGAACTGAATTCTGCCTTCATATTAACATTACAGTCAACAAAAACATATATACATATCTGAGAAAAAATATGATTTCTTAGTGCCAATAAATAAAATCAAGTGAAATTCTGTCCTTTCCATTTAAAGATGGAAAAAAATAATGAAGAGCATTTAGTGATAATATGAGGTCTTGCATGCTTGATTTCCCACCCTGACACTTCAGGTTTTCAAGTGTATGCAGTCTGCAAACCTACTTTTAGTTGAAAAGACCATGTTAAGATGTTTTCAGAACAGGTATCTATCTCCATCTTTAACCTTACTGCCTACTGCAGTACAGGATGGGGACATGATGTCTCTGGTGAACTGCTGAAGGATCCTTCAGAGAAGTCCTCATGCTTCCCTAACATTTCCATGAAATCCACATTGTTCCTCTGAGAGGGTTGAAGCCCAAAATACAGACAGATAAAAGTGATTGATGAAAGAAGAAATCAGATTAAGGACTTAATGACTGACAGAGAAAGCTACTCCTAGGTCTTCTAGGTCATGAATTAAAACCCATTAAACTGAAAAAGCTTGCAGTGCTTCTGATGAACTTTGAGTAGGGCCTTCCTTTGCAAGGAAGTGCTTTTATCTTGGGTTTTACATTTGCTGGAGAAATTTCTTTCTGTGGCTCAGTTTCTCTATCTGAAATGGGGAATAGATGTTTATCTGCATTACCGAGGCTTAATAAGTGTTTGGAAGGTGCAGTAAAATAGAGCGGTGGGATTAAAAGTACAGTATGTGAAAAGTCTTTTGTACTTACAATTCCTGTATTATGGGTCCCTTGTACAAATGAATTATCTAGTTTACCTTTCTCATTGTGAAGTTAATGTATTCACTTAACATTATACCTGTTTTGTTTTGTTTGAGAAAGCAGAATACTTCTGTATTCTTCCTCACTGCCGAATTTGAGTTGAAGGATTATTTTTGTGGTATCTATATGAGTAGGGGGAAAAAAACACCACCAAACAATACAGATATTATTAAAAAAGCTCATAGATTTGTGTCAGCCTCTGATTCCCAGGTCTTAGTCGAGGATTTCTCATCTTCATTCATTGTCGGTTTTTCCAGAGCAGATTGAGATAGATGTCTATCACCCAACCACTGCCGGTGCATATCCCACTTGAAGAAGGTGGTGTTAAACATCTGTGTTAGACAGAAGAGTATAAAGGGCCAGAATTTTCCCCTCTGTAGAGAATGGACTATAAAAACATGCAAGTCTTTGCACTATGTCTTTGCGGATCCACACTAGCACTACGCTATGTCCTGGTGTACACCTATGCACTTCTGCTCATGGGCCAGCCCTCCTTTCCCTAGGTTGTATCAGGGGAATCCCCATCAAGAGACGTGCCAGCTTAGGACAGGGTAACCAAAATCCTCCTTGTTGCTGGTATGGTTCAAAAAGCGGGGCTACAGGTTTATAGCAGCAGCAGAAAGGAGCACGTGGCAGTCAAAAATGCATGGGGTGAAGCATAAAAATCAAATGTGCCCATGAAGGAGATCCTTCAAACTGGTTCACGAAGGAGAATATCATAGTGGTGGGATGCATTGAAGCACTGTGAACGGCTGGAGGGTTGTCCAAAATCTGTCCTGTAATGCTGATAATGTGATGCTGTAATGCTGATACTCATTGCTGATGCCAGGAGATGTGTTGGAGTATCTTTTCACATAACTCTTCATACATTTGTCTGCTGGAGGAAGTAAACAGTACTCTTAGGTCTAGGGAAATCAGTTGTATTTTGTTAGTCCTGAAGTTCTTAATTTCAGATTTTCTTCTATTGGTAGTATTTTCTTGTACCCCGGAAGGGTGCTATAAGGAGCATGCATAAGATGTTGTTCTTTGATTTAGCTTTATTAAAGTAACAAAAGCTTTACATCGGATGAGCACGGGGAGGCATTTAATCTCTTTGCTTCCATTTTAGTTTAACTGAAGAGTTTTCAACCTCAGTCCATACCAGAACTTTGGCTTTGGCATCCAAACAAGTTATTTATTGTCTTGTTTGATGGGAAGTATTCATCCAGTGAGCAAGACTATTTCCTTTTTTTGCCACTGCCATTTTTCCTGCTGTATATAAAGATAATTTTGTTAAGATTTTACAATTCATGTGATGAGGCCTGCACCCGTTCTTTGGTCCTTGTACATATTTACAAGCCCACTAAACTGTTCACCCCTGGCTGGAGGAGCAATCCAGTAGCAGGAATTGAGAAAAGCCACAGATGCATTTGCAAAGACTGGACATAAGCAGAGTGCCAAGAGGAAGGTTTGTTTTGCTAACATTCTATCTGCATGCAGCAGCAGCAGCACAAAAGCAAAATTTGGGAAGTTTTCCTGCCAGGTACAGATTGATGTGATTTACATGATTTAATCGTACTAAAGATAATTCCCTGGCCTTCAAGTTGCCATGTCTTGAATAAGTGGAAATTGCTGTTACATGCTATTGAACTTGTGTTGGCCATGAGTAGTTTGTTCTGTTCTGTGCTGATTTATACTTACCAAGTATTGAAAGTGCTCTCTTCACTTGGGATATTCCAAGCATCATTTGTGAGATATAATTTCATATCAATGTGAAAGACCTGGGGTTTGTTCCAAAACATAGGCATCAATTGGTTCCAAATATAATCTAATATACATCTTCTACTGGCCTTTCTAATAGAGATTTTGTCATTTTTTAGAAGTCTTTAAACATATTTCCATGACTTTTTGAAGACTTCTGTGCTGGTTACTTAGTTGGTGATTTCTTTGTTAAAATCTGCAAGCGTTCATTTATTCATTTGGCATCCTTATTTTACCATTTGCCTCTGCGGAGGAAAAGCTTTTTAAAATACACCAGTGAAATGTTAACTAAGAGTAAGATGATCATATTTTAAGGTTATATTTTCTGGTTCTCATTGAATGCTTACTTGGGACTAAATTGCCAGTGGGATGTTTTAATTCTACCCATCCATGTTGGCTGGTCTGAGAGCTCCATTTTGTTCAAAATGGCATTTATAATTTGCAATTAAAAAAATCCCCCAAACTTCTGTAAGTTTGACTACATGCCCACCCTTCTCTTTCTGCATTCAAAGGAACCTGTCTTCTTTCTGTGGGGGATTCCTTACAAATTAAAGAAAGGAGAGCTGGCCTGTAGAGATTCCACAGCAAATACAGAAATTAGCTTATAACATTAGTGATGTTAACTATATTATTCAAAGCTATTCAGAGTACCTTGTTATTTTGTTTCCAGGCATTCTTATTTCTGAAGTCCTTCTACCTCTAATGATACCTTATGAAAGCCAGATTACTTAGATAGAGGCACAACTCCTCCCATTTCAGACTGCAAACACAAAACTGAGCTTGTAAACATACAGACTTGGCCTTTTGAATATCTGGCCCTAAACGTTTCATGGCCGTTATACAATGCACAGTTATAATTGAATTACACTGAGAGGATAACATGTTATTGTGTTGTCTTCTGTAGAGTTCATAATAATTCTTATCATGTATTTCCAGAAGACGTTATTTTACTTTATTCCTGGCAATACAGACAAGCCTTTAATGTACTTAATCTTGAAGGGCCCCTTGTGTAACAGCTACTTGTTCAAGCAAGGACTGTTCAAATGGGTAAAGACAAATCACTTGGGGCTTATTTCTGACATTTAGGCACACTGCTGTGCAAGAAGAACATCCTGGTTTCAGCTGGGATAGAGTTAATTTTCTTCCCAGTAGCATGGTACAGCGCTGTGTTTTGGATTTAGTAGGAGAACGATGTTGATAACACACTGATGTTTTGGTTGTTGCTAAGTAGTGCTTACCCTAAATCAAGGACTCTTCAGTTTCCCATGCTCTGCCAGTGGGCAGGTGCACAAGGAGCTGGGAGGGAGCATAACCAGGACAGCTGACCCAAACTAGCCAAAGGGATATTCCGTACCACAGAACTTCATGCTCAGTATCTGAACTGGGGGGAGTTGGCTGGAGGGAGCCTGTTGTTGCTCGGGGACTGGCTGGGCATCGGTCAGCAGGTGGTGAGCAATTGTGTTGCTTTCTTCTTGAGTTTTATTCCTCTTTCTCTTTTTGTTATCTCCCTTTTCAGTAGTAGTAGTAGTAGTAGTAGTAGTAGTAGTAGTAGTAGTAGTAGTGTCTTTTACTTTATTTCAATTATTAAACTGTTCTTATCTCAACCCATGGATTTTACCTTTTCTGGTTCTCTTCCCCATCCCACCGGGGCAGTGTGGGGAGTGGGTGAGTGGCTATGTGGTACTTAATTGCCTTCTGGGGTCAAACCATGACAGAGAAGAAGGAAAGGGAAATGGCTGTGCAGTCACTCTGGTCCCAGCAGCTCACAGAGCACTTCCTAGAGTCTTTTTGTGGAAATACAGAGCCATGGTGGTGCTGGACCCTATAGCGTTCATGGCTGTCCAAGTGTTGTCTTTACTAGTCAGCACATAGGTCAAAGGAGCAACATGACCACCTGTGCCTTTTCTAACCCATCTTTGTCATCCTGTGCATGGCCCTGGAAGGAAAGAGAGCAATGCCTGTGCCCTTCCAAATGACAGGACCATGATCCTGCCTTGACCTGCGGGGGTGTGGGTCTTTAGACTTCCTGTGCTGTGTGGCCGTGCAATGCTCACGGCAAGCAGGAACGAAAAAAACATGAGATACTAGGCTTGCACAACCCTTTGTGAATGAGGTTGTGTGCATTAGCCAGGGAGGGGACTGGCTAAGATGCCTTGTTTAACAGAGAGAGCCTTTAGCACTGCTGCAGTAACGTTGCAGAGGAACATGAGACCAAGTGTTGGGCTTCACAATGTGAAGGTTTCTGAATAACATGAAGAAATTGTTCTGTGTGCAATGGGTATTAATTAAAAGCATATGTGAAAGTAAAAACATTCTGTAGTTGCATATCGATAGGTCTGAGCTGTAGTTAAGCTACTTAAGTAGTAACTAGCAGTGGTGTATATAATATAGTAGCAGATTTGCATAATATAAACAGTCTGAGTATCAAGTTGTGGCCCATATACTTCTTGTGATATTATCATTACTAATCTTACGGCTTAGTGCTGTATGCTTGACAGGCTACTTATACATTATAATAAACTGTTATTACACAGGCACCCTTGCAGAGTAACCATAGTTACACACACAGTACACTTCTTTTGGTTAAAGTAAACACAAATATAATCATTGGGGTCAGTACCGGAGCTTTGTAGGTTAAGAGTTTGCTGCCAGCAGTGAATAAAAGGAATGTATCTAGCAGTTCAAAGTAAAATTCACTCACCCTTTTATGAAGATTGAAACATGCTATTAAAGTAAATTATTGCAGTGATTTGTTTTATTTTTGTCTTTGTGATATGATTACTTTGAGTCATCACCATTTTGGTTAGAGAACCTGAAAAAAAATCCTCTTTAGTACCAGCCTCATCATCTCAATAGAGTAGCTTGACAGTCCATTCTAATGTATTTTAACCAACTTATAAATCATTTTCTGGAGGCTAATGATTTATTACTGCTGTAATGAACTTCAGAGGCATCAATACGTTAGTATCCACTTTGAAAAAATGCCATTGTCAAATCCTATTGGAATGATGATCAGTTTACTATTGTAATTAATGACCCCGATCAACTCTTTGAATCTATAAATAACCCTGTTAGATGACAGAGGTCTTCCATTTGGGCAAAAATCAATGCATATGTAAAATAAAATTATGTGGATTTCTGGACCTTTTATCAGTGCCTATGTTCCTGTTGTCTGTAAAAATTCAGAACTACTTGTAAGTTCACCAAAGCTGGGGTAATTTACGAATAGGAATTTTAAATTCAAAATTAGCCAGTGTCCCTGTTTTAGGAGAGACCGCTTGTTGCTTTGTTACCTAAACACTTACCAGGTGTGGATATACACTGGCTTCTTGATAGACCTGTGTGTTCTCAAATGAAATTTTTATTGCTGTATCTTTTATTTTTCCTCTGTGATGGAAGGAGTCTGTAATACAGGGAAAGAATATGTTACAATCTGTACCAAGTGCTGGTTCTTAAGTTCCTGAGTTCTGGTGGTTTTTTTCCTTTTCTTTTTGAAATAAAAAATAGACCTCAGTGACTTGACCAAAATAGTAATTACCATGTTAGGTTTTTTCAGTGTTCAGAGATGTCAGAAATTTGACCTTTGAGGCTTTTAAATCTAACCTTGTTGCTTCTTTCCATTCATTAAGCTACAACCTTTGCTCTCTTGTCATAAAAGATAAATGAAGATTCACACAATCTTTATTTTAGAGAAGATTTATTGTTTACATTAATGTAGATTAAGTAGAAGTGAACCAATTATTTATTGTGCCAATCATGTCATCTTGAACTTTTAGTTATCGCAGTTCTATAATTACCATTACCAAATGTTCATTGCAAACTCAAGGCATAAATAGATTTTATTAAAATGTCTTTGAAGATGTTGTTATATGAATAAGTGGAAGAATACTTCTAGACTTTCATGTAATGATCTAGAGAAAGAAATTGAATTTTGAAATTAAATTTCAAAATTAAATATCCAAAATATGACCTTCATACACATAACATTGTATTTCTTCTGCTCAGTGTTTTCCACTCTGGAAGAAAATGATAGAATTTCAGTTGCCACAGAAGCACATTCATTGTCACAGAAATTAAAATCTAAAGAAATTTTATCAGACAAACCTGGGAAGTTATTCACTTTACTCATATCCTCTGATGAAGACATGGGCAAGCAAGGCCATATGGGCATTGCAAGAATTTCTACACTGAGGTTGGAACTTTGATCTTGTTACTGGTTTTGGTTTTGTTTTCGGTTTTGTTAATATATCCGTCTGAAAGGAAGTTGCTTGACATTGCTTGTTTAATGATAGATTGTAACACTGTATGGATTCACAAAGTGACAGGAGGAAAAGAGGTAAGAATACCCTCCAGCAAATGTGTGCTACCACATCCCTTGAGGTCTGGCTGAAACCAACATATATGTTTCCTCAGATGTCTCAAGGAGAGGGTATATTGCACCCGCAGGAGAGATCACCTCTCGCCTGCTTCAGACGCGACAGTGCCAGAGGCAGACATGGTGCTTCTGGAGATGTGTGAAGTCTCCTTCTCTCCCAGGGTTAATTTGGACCATGACCTGTAGTTGATTACTTCACTGTGAAGCTTGGTGGTAACCAGAACATGGCTTCACATTTGGCGTCTGAAGGGTGCTGCTAATGTGCTAGTGTGAAATATACACGAAACACAATCTTCCAAAGAGGCAGGAAAAGCAACTTTGGACTTAAAATGTTGACAGTGAGAATAGTCCTGCTTCTAAACAGAAGTCGGGAGGTGGGCACCAGCGGCAGCCGCTTGGAGTCAGAAGCACAAGGCCTTGTTTTGCATAATATTTTAGACTAATATTAAAGTTAAGCAAACTCATATGCAGCAGTGGAAATCAATGTATATGTGTAAATGTGAGTTATGTTGGGGGATCATCTTGGTATGTTATAGCATGGCAGTTCATACATTTCTGATTCTGACTTGTTGAGGCCTTGGGAGCCAAATTATAGCTTAGCTCCTTGATCTGTGTGCAATTCAGTGAGGTTTTGCTTCTTAAAAGTGTGTCAGATAAGATCAAGCTTTGGAAATGATCACAAGCTGACTGGCCAGACCTGCTGTCTCAGAACTACACTGGAAAACCCAAAGCCATATGTCATGTATCCACACCTCTGAGAAGGACACATGGGTACATCACTGAGGTCAGCCTATGCGCTGCAACTGGGGAGGAACAAATTAGAAAACAGTAGGATAGCGATTAGGTATAGCCGCTCCATTCAGCAGTTTTTAGAAGGCTAAGTAGCGTGGCACTTAGTGAACATCTGCTACATAAATTAGTTTTCAGGAGTTAATACAGAAATTGAAAGCTGTGTTATAATTCCGCTTACTGTACTTTACTGTTATTCCTCGTGTAAGTGGCATCAAAGCTGTACTCCAACACCACAAAATTCTCTTTAAAATGCACAGTTATATCACACCTGCTGCATTCTTCATTAAATTCAGGATTTAATTTAGTTATTAAAGATCTACTTTTTCCTTACATTCAGAGTGGGATATAGTTTAATCATCTCTCATCTATCCATCAGTATATATTACTGTATACATGTTTTTAAATATCATCTTGTATTGATGATCTTCCTAATTTAATTGCATTAAGTACTGGAACATACTTATTTTTCCCATAGGAAAACAAGAGTAATTTTGTTGTTACAAGAATTGAAATCACAAAATGTAGATTTAAAGTACCTTTTTTTTGTTCTGGTTCTTTAAGAAATGGATTTATTGCTCTGTGTGGGAGAGGTAAGCACTTTGCATTTCACCAAATTAGTTATGAAAATGAGATGTCCACATATTATGCAAATAAATCATTAAGATCAGTATTTCAAGATATATAGGGAAACAATAGCTGTGGTTTGGATCCTGCCAATGTCAAAGGAAAGAAAAAAATGTTATTTTTTCTGTCCCTGAATAAGAGTCTGTGTGCTAGAAAGCATCACAGATTAGTCTACAGAACTATTCTCAGACACAGGGCTACCCAAATTCAGCTTTTTGGAGATTCTGATAGCTCCTGCCAGGGCAAGGGGAGGATTTCCTGTTGTACTTTCTACAATATTAATTACGGTATTTGCTAGATAGCAGTAAAAGGAAGAGACGTCTTGTTAAATTGTTCTGTAAAGTCAGAATATTTTCTTTAAAGTCAGTAAATATTTTCACAGTAGTCGCCAGCCACAGTGGTCCAGTCAGACTTTAGAGATTATCAGAACTGACAACCACTAAGTGTAGACATTCCATATAATTCTACAATAAAGTGATGCTCTGGTGATTCAGGATTTTAATCCATGTATTCCATAATTTTAGTCCTAGAATACTCTAGAATACTGTCATAATATTCATGTTATTAAATAGCATGGAATAAGTGTTGGGGGAAAAAACTTAAAAGCAAAATAATTAGAAAATGAGATAAAGCTGAAAAGTATGTCTTGTAGTTACATGCTGCCACAACCACTCACCTATATTTCAACTGGGAAATGAAAAAGTATCTAATGAATTCTAACGCCTTGTATTGTTCCTGTTTGCCTTTTGAGCGTGTTTATTTTTGCTTGTCCTAAAATTACAGAATGAATTAAAAGTTGAAAAACTTGAGCATCACGTTGATAACTTGCTTATCGTTCTAAAATACTTCTACTGTGTTCACTTTACTAACCTTGTATGCAAATATGTCAAGATTAATTGGTTACAAGTCTCCTGTTGTCTTTTACTAAATTAAGGTAACTGTTTTGGATACAATGACAGCTTGCCAAGCTCCAGAGCAAGAGAGAGGATGTTAGGCCTCAGGGTAGAATGAAAAAAGCACCGCTTCTTTGGTTCTTTTCATAATGGTTTTTCTTTTTGTTGTAATTCCTTACTAGTAGTGGTAGTTACATGCAAAATATTTGTCATTAAAACATAAGATTTAGCTTCTGTTACTTTAAACACTGCAAAGTGCAGTTATTTTTCAAAACATTACAATACCACTGATACAGTATGATAACAGCATATCACTGATAGAGCAAGGTTTATCATGTGTCAGTAATTTTCAAACTAAATTATCTCAGCATTCCTTTTAAGACATATCAAGTATTACTTATGAGCAGGGATTTGCTGTTTTGTTTCTTATATTTCAACCCCTTTCTCTCAGTTTTGCCGGGATGGGTTTGTTTCAGATGGCAGAGGTTGGTAATCGATCTAGACTTCATTGAAGGGTTCAGTTTACCATTTCTTAGCAAGAAAAGAGCCTCACTTAGTATTCTATGGTTTTGTTGACTCTACAATGCTGGCAGGAGTAAAATTTAGTAATGTAAGAAGATTAATTGGAGTTATCATGGGGAGTAAGTATTCTGTATATGACTATATCTGAACAATCAATCTTAAAAAAACACACTTCATATGGCAGATGCTGTTTACTTAACTATGAGAATAAAAGCAGTCCATTGCAAGTACCATAAAGATGAACCACAGCATTACACTGTGCAAAAACAGCTCAGAATTTTAAAAATAAATCTCTAAATTCTCTACATTTAAATATATATTTTTTAAAATTTTTAAATAAAGTTTCCTAAGTATTGCAGATGTAAAGCATTAAAACTCTTTAAAATTAACTTTATAAATGCGTAGAAGTAATTAACTACATGAGCTTGATTTTAAGGTTTCCATAATGGGATGTGGTTTTCACAGAGTATCATAGAAGGCACATTAGGATCCTTCCTTCTCTCTAACACATGCATATTTTTTATGGGTTTTGATGCAGTTCTCTTTAGAAACCTAGAATGTAAAAGCAATGCCAATGTCTTTTTTGTAGTTGATGATCAAGGTTAACAAAAGTATCTAGGTATGTTTTTCTTTTTCATTCGAAAATGCTTTTATTCTCCTGTCTTCTTAAAAAGCAAAACAAACAAGCCAAGATTTTTTATTAATATGGTTTTAAGGGTATCAACAGAAGTATGATTTGTTGAAATGCCTCTGTCAGTCAAATGCAGCACACTTCCTTTATTCTTCAGAGAAAGAGAACAGCTGTAAGATCATTCAATTGCTTGACTGTAAGCACCACTGGGGCCCTGTTTTGGCTTTACATTCATGAGGAACTCCTTTCCTTTTTTCAGATGAAGAGTTAGACACTTAAAATGACAATTTCACTTACTGTAAATTACAGTATACCTATGTAGCTTGTCTGTCTGAAAGTCATGGTGCTTTGGGACTACCAGAAAGAGTATGTTTCATATTGAAAACAGAAGGAAGGATAAATGAAGGAACTCTACCTATCTAGTACGTTACTCGTATTCTCTTCTTTCAAAATGTAATGCAAAAAAAGGCTAATGCATAAGCTGAATTTGTTCAGTTTATTTTCTTTCCATATGCTTCTAATTTCCTTATTCCACTAGTTGCTCATACATCCTTCATCAGTCCTTCTTTAGTTGTTCAGCCAGATTATATGTAAACTGAGTCCTGAGATCTATGTACTGAACCTGGAAGGTAATTATGAAAATTGCCCATGCAAATTGGGTAAAGGCACACATAAATTACCAGTTAGAGGCTTAGCTGGTAGTTTGCCTGCACATTTACCTGACATGCATTCATAATTGCAGTAATTATGTGAACAGTCATGGATACACTTTTGCACACATGGCAACTACATTTTAAAATTTCTTCCTAAAGTAACTAAAATGATTGCTTTGCTGAGAGAAGTAAGAGAGGATAAGGTGAGTTTCTGTAGTTACAAAATTCATGATTACTGGTAGAGGATTCTAGAGTATTAATGAAACTCAAAGAGATTTGGTAACGCAATATAAAGTTACACACTGGTCAAACGGCACACTAGTATGAAGAGCTCGTCTGAAGGCAGCTTGTGGCACGTGAACAAGACAAAACAGTGTGGATAGGTCTTTCTGGTTTTGGGGACATTCTTCTGTCATGTCATCTTGAGATTATGTGAATTCTAATCTTTCTAATGGCTAAATATTCTTATCTGTAGCATCTGGGTACTTGGCTGGTCAAGGTTAACTTCCAGGGTTACTCTCTGGCAGTGTAAAAGCCTGGCACATAGGTCCCATCTAAAATTTGTGTGCATTCAATTACTTTAATGTGAATTTAACCCATTAATACCTGGAAAATTAGAACCAAGGCTTCTGTCTGTCAGCAGAGCTGATGTATGGTGCCATGTTAAGGGGGGTGGGGTGGGGCGAGTGTTGGCGTTTCTCAAACGTTTTATATTTGATCAGCCTGACAGTGTCCCAAGAAAGACGAGACCCTTGTGCCCAACCAGCCTGTCCGCTACCTGCGTTTTGACAGCCCACTGTATCGGAGGGTGACTCGACTGACCTATTCAGGGACCCCCGCTGGCAGCATCACTGAGTCAAATCCCTTATAACAACTATGCAAATTTCCAGAGACTTATACAAAGTGAACTTCAGCTGAAGATTTTTATTATACAAAATGCAGGTTTGTGACAGGATAAGGTTCAAACATTGCCAGTGGTAATACACTGACTGCAAAAGAAGCTTAAAACAACACACCTAGTAACAGCTAGCATGAGTTAGTAAAAGAATAAAGTTCTTGCCTAGTAGGCATCCCTGTGGGGGAGAAGACAGGTTCAGCCCATCGATTGGTCCCAGAAGTTACGATGGAGTCTTCCCTAACTTCTCCTTTGTTTACTTTTTATACTTCTTTACATTTCAGTAGAGCTTGAGTGACTCTAGTCATACATGTTTTTGTTATTGATTCGTGCAAAATTGTCTCGCTTTTAATGCAAATCAGCACACATCCTCCGGCAGCACTGCTGAAGTTTTTCACTAACTATGCGTGTTCCCCACACGGGGGTTTGCCCTCTCGGAGGCACTATTTGAGTTGGTGGTCACGATCTCCCACTGCCACAATTACCTTTGCCCTACTTTCAACTAATTTTCTGTTGATGTCAGTGGATTGCAACACCTTATCAGCTTGTCTTCTCTTGTGGCCAGAACTTTCTTCACTTGAAGGCTTCTTTCTGCATAACTCAGATAACGGTGTTCTTTTCACCATCTGTTCTTTGTTTCCCATTCTTCCCAAGCCTGAATCCCTCGATTAGAAGTTGCTTCATTCGTCACTTTTAACAAATTTAGAGGTCAGCTTGACCAAAACTTTGTGCACAGATTTGTTTAACATATAGTTAAACACTAAATCAGAGTTTGGTAATTCAGGAGTTTAGACAGAAATTACCCCTTTTGGAACTTATTTATATATACTAATATATCAAACCAGTCCCATCTTTCTGAAATTCTCACAATGGCAGCAATACAACACTTAGCAAGGTTCATCTGAGGAAAGTGATTTTGCCACAATGGTTGGCTCAGCAGCAGACATCTTCTCATATAGTCTTCATGTGACAACTGCTATGTGACTTAGCTGTGTGGTACCATCAAGTTCCCGTTCCTGCAGGGAGAGCTTGGCCACGGTGTCTCCACTCCACTCCACCCTCCGTCACCCCTATCAGTATGTGCTGAGGTGGCAGGGTGTGCTGCAGTCCTGGTTTTGACTAGAACTAAGTTAATTTTCTTCTTGGTGGCTAGCGCAGTGCTGTGTTTGCAATTTGGTGTGGGAACAGTGTGGTACGGGGATTTTTTGGTTTCTCAGGCCTTGTCGGTGGGATAGCTGCTGGGGCACAAGGAACTGGGAGGGGACACAGCCAGGAGAGCTGACCTGAACTGGACAAAGAGGTATTCCATACCACGGGATGCCATGCCTGGTATACATACATACATACATATATATATATATATGTGTGTGTGTATATATATATATACCTGGGGGGTTGATCATTGCTTTAGGACTGGCTGGGTATCAGTCAGCAGGTGGGAAACAATTGTAGTGTGTGTCACTAATCTTCTCTCTTCCCTTTGGTTTTCATTCCTCTCCCCTTCTCCCTCCTTTTCATTATAACTGTTATTATTCTTATAATTATTGTTCTTTTGTTTTTATTTTATCTCATTTATTAAACTGTTCTTATCTCAATCCTCAAGTTTTACATTCCTTTCTGATGCTCCTCCGCACCCCTCTGAGGAGGCAGGAGGGAGTGAGCGGCTGCCTGGCATTTAATTACCAGCTGGGGTTAAACCACGACAGTTGTTTAGGGAGCCGTGGTAAAGTAGATTCCGTGCATGCCAACCATCCTGAAATCGGTAACTGTATTTCACTCTAAAAAGCTTTCTGTAATACAACACTTCTATTAGGTACCAGTTTTCTCTAATTTTTCCCCAAAGTAGTTTTTTCACATATGGGAAGCAAAAAGAGTTTGGTGATTTCAGAATAAACTTATGCTCACAGCTGCCTGAAAACTGGAAAATGCAAGCAGTTGTGTTTTGTACTGTATGAATGTTACTACTTATCATCATGTTCCGCTCCAGATAACAATAGGTTAGATAGTCCAAAGTAGGAGTTAGAAGTAGATTAATATGGCTAGACCCTCATCCAAGAAGAAAGGGAAGGGGAAAAAATCCTAGGGAACTTCAGATTTTCTTTAAAATTATTCAACTATTTGTCCAGACTAAAGCACTTAAACACCGAAAGACTTGTGAGACTATGCTGAGAAAACACCGGGGCCATTTCTTTGAAGGGTTGTCTTCTCTCTGGACAGCATCACTGTGAATGCACAGTGGTTACAGCCTTCTCTAGCTTCAAAAATTCTCTCTAAAGCCCAACTTTGTGGTCTTTCATTAATCTGCTGTGTTAACTATGTATCCTTCTCATTCTTCACCATGAAGACATCTTTTCCAAAGCTTGAAAGTTCTTGTATTTCATGGTTGGTTATTTTAATGTCCTGAGCTCATGTTCTGTAAATTTCTTCAGTCATTTTTCTTTTCCCTTGCAGAAGGCAATTGTTTCCTCCCAAAATTTCATTATAAAATGTTTCTGTATTGCAGTAGTTTCTATACAGAACAGGTGATGTACCTTGAGGTTTGCTACCATCTATGTCAGCATATGCAAAGCAAGTATTATATCACAACACATTGTTATCCCAGATTCCAGTAGCTTCCCTGGCATGCAGGAATAGAGTGAAATCACTGTATATACGGTCATAAATAATCATTTCCCCAGTTACTGGTTGCTGCTTGACAATGTTGAAAGTACAGGTTTGTAAGATAAAGGAAAAAGGACATTTTCTTGGCCAACCCGATGTCGCTGCTTTATTCTAAAGATGAATGGGACAATAAGAGGCTTTATGATCAGAAGGAGTAGACTAAATAATGAGTTTAAAAAGAAATCATAAGTTGTGATAGCCCAAAGTATTCCTTTTCAAGAAATTAAGGGGTTTGCTTTTTTCTCTTAAATTGTTTTGGTAAGTTGATCAGGCTTTATTAAGGAAGGTATCCAACATATAGAAATATCAAACCCAGAAAAATAAAGATATATTCATAAATTAAAAAGAAGGTTCTCAGGAAGGTCTTCTGTCACATGCTAATATAAGGGACACTAAGCAAAATAGATTTACTAATCTTAATCTTTTGAGACTGCTGGATATCTGTTCATCTTCTGCATAGTTGAAAATAAAATAATTGAGACTTTTCTTGTTTCAGAATTATAATATTGGACTTGGCAAGCTGCAGATGGATAATTACACTAGAGATGTTAAATAGCTTTTAGAGACAAAATTGTAAATAATACAATACAGAAGAATGATGGACTTATTAGCATATCATTAAATCGCTTTTTCCCTGAGAGCCAAGCATATTTTTCATAACTTAAAAAAAGTGGCTTGCCTAGCAGTAACACATGTACTTAACATTTACAAAATCCACAATATTTGACTATGGCATTAGGTTTATATTGCAGGGAAAATTATGACTATATACTTACAAATACCAGTAAGTTTATCACTTGATAACAAGATCGAATGTATGAAAAACAATCTGAGTTAAACATTCTGCAGACCTTTTGTTTCAACTTCCATTAGTGTCATTACTCATGCTGAGAATTTACGGCGCTGCAACACAGCAACAAGAAGATTTGGTAAAAGATCCTTTCACTAATTTAATTTAAACCATCCAACTCATTTTTATTAATCTAAATCATGGGTTTTGTTATGATTTTGTACTTAATAAAAAGTAGAATCCTGTGGGATCTGGATTTTTTGGGGGGCTTGTCTTGATTTCAGCTGGGATAGAGTTAATTTTCTTCCCAGTAGCATGGTACAGCGCTGTGTTTTGGATTTAGGAGAACGATGTTGATAACACACTGATGTTTTGGTTGTTGCTAAGTAGTGCTTACCCTAAATCAAGGACTCTTCAGTTTCCCATGCTCTGCCAGTGGGCAGGTGCACAAGGAGCTGGGAGGGAGCATAACCAGGACAGCTGACCCAAACTAGCCAAAGGGATATTCCGTACCACAGAACGTCATGCTCAGTATCTGAACTGGGGGGAGTTGGCTGGAGGGAGCCTGTTGTTGCTCGGGGACTGGCTGGGCATCGGTCAGCAGGTGGTGAGCAATTGTGTTGCTTTCTTCTTGAGTTTTATTCCTCTTTCTCTCTTTGTTATCTCCCTTTTCATTATCAGTAGTAGTAGCAGTGTCTTTTACTTTATTTCAATTATTAAACTGTTCTTATCTTAACCCATGGGTTTTACCTTTTTCTGATTCTCTTCCCCATCCTACTTGGGGAGCGGAGGGGAGTGGGTGAGTGGCTATGTGGTACTTAATTGCCTTCTGGGGTCAAACCGTGACAGGGCTACTGCTATCAGCCAGGAAAAAGATGTTCTTCTTTGTCAAGGAAAATAAGCAGAGTCCAGAAATCCACAAAATGCATACCCAAAACCCAGATGACTTTAGTTTTCAGAAAACGCACATGAGTGTTAATCAATGGATAATGCACAACCATAATTCTATGCATATTAGTACCAGCGTGGCTGGGACTTACAGGAAGGTTTGTTTGGCTTAGTACAACTGTTATTTATGGGAATGCAAGAGCTAGCAAAGCACCACTGTTTCCACCTGAGACTGAAATGGCTAGCAAAATAGTTTGCTTAAACGGTGGTGTTGTTTTATTAATAAGCCTTCAGGACTCTGAGCCAGTTGAGCATCCCTAATCCAGTCATTCCTAAACTTACTCATGTTCAGACTAGGTTTACTATTAATTCTGTAGAAGATTTTGTTTTACTCACAACACCATTTGTAAAACACAACCCCAAACAGGACACTACAGCTTCAGGAATAATTTCTAGGATGTTCCACATCACAGTGCTCAAGTAGGAGAATAAGGACAATTGCAGACTAGATCTGCCTGCAGTACCTGAGTTTCAATGATCCAACTTTTTATCACATTGGAACGGAAACAAGGTTTGTGTGGAACAGCAGGAAGCCTCATAAGCCTAATGAGGTAATGAGACGATTACAGCATGTAGCGGTCTCAGGTTTTAGTCCTTTCTGTACCTTCTGGGGGACAGAGATTTTCATTTGAGGTCCTTCTGCCCTTTATTTCTGTGCAGTGCCTAAACAGCTGGACAACACTGGAAACACAGCCTCTGCTCCCTTGCAAATGCCTTTTACAGTGAAGTAGCATATTCAGATTAAATTAAATCAATGTTTCAAATATCTCTCGTTCTAGCTGATGCAGCAGAAGAGTGCAGCTTTGTGAGGGAATTGGTATTTCTTGGGACTGAAATAAGATGCAGTTTGGATCCTACAGTTTTCCTGTAGAGTTAGGAGACAAAAGACACTCCAATATTGCACCAACTTTTCATGTGCCACAGTTGGTTTAGTGTGATATCCTAACCAGAAGGAATTTGCTGTCTTTTACCCACATGGACATCCCCTGCACTTAGGCATATCTCCTGTCATTGAACCTGGGGAACATGGCTTTTCAGGTAAGATATTAGACTCAAAACTTTCATTGGGGTAGGCAAATGCAACAGTTACTGAGATAAAGAGGAACTAAAGGTGGCACAGAAGGACACAAATTAGCCAGACATGCATTTCAGATGAGTCACATCTGAAAACCTTTTTTCTTTATATAAGATACTGACTCATAGATTTTTTTTTGACCAAACTTGCCAACTAGAAAGAACTGACCTTTCATTGTCCTTTAACTTCACATAGTGTGTATGGTGAGAAAGGCAGACCAAAATTCACCATCAAGTTCCAGAATTTGTTGATGTGCATGGAAATAATGCAGCATTGCAAATCTAGGGTTGAGCTTTTTGAAGAGGAGATGAACACTGAGGCAGAGCATGAACTAACATGATATACAGCATGGAGTCACTGTGAATGATCTGTGGTAATAGCTCTTACACCTTCTGTTTCACCTTTCAGTACTTTTCCCTGTTTTATCTGTCGTTAATGAGTGTAGGTCTAGTAGCTTCTGCTTGGGCAGCCATCCCTTACTGAAACTAAGCTTGTTAAAACAATATAAGAGCCTGAGTGGACTAGAATTCAAAGGGTTACTTGGTCATTCAAGCTCTCAACATCTTCCTCAAAGACTTTCACACCTATCAAGTTTAGTAAATGACTGCATTTGTGCTGCCCTAACCATACAAATATTGGCATACCCAAATAATTTGCCTGGATTCAAGTCTTAACATGATAAATACTGTAGTCAAGCCACATGTTTTTCTTTACTAAGTGTAAACATCCTTAAATACCTTTATTTAAATATCTCAGTCTAATTCTAATATTTCCAATTTCAAATTAAACATTTTTTAAATACTATGCAAGCTGCACTTTCTTTTGAATGTGATGAATATGAATATCTCATCGGAAATTTATTTATTTAAAAGCTTAGTCACCCAATCTTCTAAATATTAACACTACCATATAAAATATTTAAAATATGTCTGACAAAATTCAGTGGCAGATACACTGACATCACTGAGAGATACTCAACTATAACAACTTTGCTGTCCCTGCACTGTACTTAGCCCTCTCTGCTCTCATGTGGCCAGATCCTCTCTTGGCAAATCTGTTGGAAAATTTACAAATCATCTACTGGAGGGTGACACTGATTCAAGAAAGACTCTCCAGACTGCTTTATATTAATAAAAGTTATTGATAAATAACAATTAAATAATATAAATGTATCCAATACAACTTCCTTTACTTTGTGGTAGGGAGAGATGGATGGTGTGGTCTGGGTACCTTTGTCTGTTAAAGTGGGTAGAGGGAGCATCATGTGACAGCTAATAGTCATGCCCAGCTCACTGCAGGAGGTTGGTTTGATACTGTTGTGGTGAACATCATAGTAAAGAATACAACAGAACAGAACAGAACAGGATAGAATAGAACAGAGCAGAAGCCAACAAAGGTACAGCAATTTCACACTGGCTACTGTGTTGTTGGTCAGTCACAGGAGCAAAGCACTGCAAAGATGACAGTAGCTGCCTGCATCCCCTTTTCCATCCTGCCCTACAGCAAGCACAGCTTCACACTGCTCACAGCATTTCCAAGGATCTAGTTTGTATTCCTAGACTTAATCGCTTCATGTTCCTTGGATTCTTCTATTTTTATTGTCTAAAAGAAGGGAAGACAATATCGTCTCTCTCAAGTGTCTTTCTGACTTTGTTTCTTTTGATGAAAAGCTATTGATTCAGGTGTGTTTGAGTGAACCTGTGAATACACTGCTGACTCAGGGATTCTTTAGCATCACTAAAATAAATGTGAAATGCATGATTGTTTTCCTTATGTAAATAACTGGTGAAATAGAAAATGGTTCTGTTGTTATTTGCGAAAAAGCAGTGAAGGGATAATACTGTTATCGGGAGATGTGTGCTAGAATATTTGACTTGTATCTCCTAGATTTCATTTGTCTGCTGTCAACCTATACCTGCTGTTAAGCGTTAGACACTTTAAAAAAGAGAAAAAGATAATGCAACTTATTCACCATTAATTCTTTAAAATGAGTCACTATTAAAAGCTTAATTGTTTGCTGAGAGGGTCCAAATTAGTGGACTTTGCAAGATCAAACAAAATTGAAGATATGTGTCCAAATTAAAATGGAAACATGCATCCAGAATATACCAAATGAACATGTATGCTCCTGTAATAATAATTTTATTATCTTCAGCTTCCAGGCCAGACTTTTAATTATGACCCTTTATATCAGTGAAAACCATGTATTCAGGATTAAAAACCTATTTCTTTAACTAGTCTAGTTAAAGACTGTGGTTTGATATATTCTATGCTACAACTTTTATAAAAACCAGAGAACACTTCTAATAACACTTTTCTAATTTCATGGTTCAGTGCACAGTCAGTAAAGATTTAAATAATTCAGAAAGAAAGCCTATTCTGTTTCTTTATTAGAAGTTTGAGTCAGGCAAATTCTTTGACATTTAATAGGTTTTTAACCCTTTTAATAACTTCTTATAATGAAATTTATTGGATGTTGTTTTAAATAAAGGGTTATTATATTAGAGTAAATAGCAGTTGGTAGTTTTTTATGATTAGTTTTGAGACCTAGGCCCTGTGTGACTCAAAGGATATTAAAACATAAAGTAGAAAAGAATGTTAATAGTCCCCAAATTAACTGTGTACCAAGAAATATAGAAACTGTATATTGCTGCATTCTTGTCATTATATGATCATGCTATAAAATTTTGCAGTTGAATTTTGAGTATATAATTGTTTTAAAAGAGCTGAAGATCACTTACAGAACCAGTACTATATAAAACAACCTGAAGTGGTTTAATTTTTAACAGAATGATTTTGAAAATATTAGAGTAGTAAATTTAATAGGTTGGTGGGGTGGTTTTTTTTTAGTTTGGGGTTCTTTTTACATATGAGGTTTCTGCTTTTTAAATTTAAAACTGTTTTCCTAATCAACAGAAATTTTGAATGATCCTTTCATTTTATCCTGAAAACGCACTGGGCGTAGTATATAAAATACACTTGTGTACAACACTAAAATATTCCCCAAACACCCACTTGAAAACTTAGTCTTTCATTATGCAGTTAGCTGATACAGAAGAGAATTATAAAAATGAGATGATGAAAACACACATCCCTTCCTCTGCTCAGTGGTGCTTTGAGTTATTCCTTTTAATGTGTTTTCAATGGTTCTCTGTGGTCATTTTAGAGTAACCTTAACTCTCAGAACAGATCTTTCTTTAGCACTCATTCTCTTATATATGTGCTAACAGAAGACGTGCTTGCAGATATGATTTCTGCTTTAACTGAATGGAAACAAAGATCTGACAGCACGTGGGTCTTGGGGTTTGTTCAGCCTTGGTTCATAACAGGACATACATGACAGTTACCAGTTTTATCCACTCTAATCAGAGAATCCAAACTTCTTGTCAGATTTCAGCCTTCTAAATATTGGGGTCACTTTTGGCTTTTCTCTGGTGTACAAATGCAGATATTCAAGGTATCTCAAGTTTTAGGTTATCTCACTGAATAGCATCACCATGTTGGAAACCAACACATGAAACTGCATGGTTTGCTTTAGATTCCGTTGCTATTAATCTAGGATCTTAACCACCAACATGCACTGAGTAACTGCATGGGCATTTCTGTATTTTTACACACTTTTATGTTTAAACCTAGCAGTGATTGATTGTGTGATTAATATTGCTTGCATTTTCAATCATTTAAAAGAATTATGAGGGTTTTTTTGGTTTCACAAGTGTTTATTTTGATCATAAGTGGTGGATGTGGTCTCCCAAACACAATTCCTTCTCTGTGTGCCAGCTCTCACAAACCTGTCTGGCAAATTAATTTTATCTTTTCTTCTCTTTTGAAACCTTGACTTGGAGAGTCAAGTGATTATGTAGGAATTCCATTTTTTTTCTCTCTTTTTAATGAGCATCTCTGTGTCACTCTGAAACATCTTGCAGATGTGCATTGGCTTATGGTGGAAGGCAATTAAAACACCTAAATTAAAACAGTAAAATTTCTAACCTTTTCAGGAGGTTGGCACAACTGAGGCTAGTGCTACCTTTTAATGTGGCATAATTTGGGAACTAACAAACATTCACATTTAACATGGTACAGGTAGTGACACAAGTTGACCTGGGAATATGAGTGAGAATATGACTAATAACAGAAACACCTTCTGCCTACCAAAGAATGTCTGCAATGCCTACATGGTGACTCTGTTGGGTGACATCAGTGAAGAAGGAAGCACACTGTGGTTATCTTTATGGATAACACTTAAGATCCCCTGGGGTTTTCTCCCAATATTTTTTTTAATTAATTGATTCAAATATAGCTTCTTACAGTATGAAAAGCTATTGCTCTCTGACTTACCTTGACTGCTTAGACAAGGAGCAAAGAACTGTCAACCTTCCACAGCGTCCATCAGAAATGTTCATAAGAACTCTCAGCTAGTAGAAAGCTAAGCAAAAAACCTTGTAAGACCTGATGGGGTAATAGAAATAATGCCTGCTGTGCTTTGATACGAGTTTGCCCAGGGTAGTGAGATATGTATTCTCCACTTGCTTCAGTGAGTAAGACCTGTGTATTTTTTCTTATGTTTTAATGTTTTCATGTCCGGTGTGTAATCCCCAGTATTTCTTGCATATACTTAGACCTGTTGTATTTACTTTGATCTATTAAGGCAACCTGTCTTTGTTCTTTGATGTAATGATAACATTTATTATAAATGAATTTAAATAGGGAGGGACAATTTGGACTTTTACAGCTTTTCAGAGAGATGTTGCATCACAGTTCTTAATTATAACAAAAATAATGTATTTTGCTAACAGCACACTCCTTTTGAAACCACCTGCCCAATGCTTCTCAGACAAAAATTATTTCCTTCCTAATGCCACCTTCTGGGATGTTAGTTGAGTCCTGCAGTGTGGCTCTTTCTACATCTTGCATGTGTTAACCAACTTGTATCAAAAAGACAGATAATTAGGGGGGGGTTAGGCTACACACTATATCCTGTGAGAGAGGAATGCTGTGTCAGATAAGAATATCTGTATTTTGTGAACTTTGAGGCACAATATTTCAAGAAAGATGAAGAACTATTGGACATAGTCCAGAGGATAGGAGGAAGAATGACCAGAGGTGTAGAAAACACAGCATATGAAAAAAGTCTTTCAATCTTTGGGTTTAGTTGTTTGGTCTAAAGAAGAAAAAACTGAAAGGAAATTCATAATACCCTTCTAGTGTGTACAACTTTTCTGTAAAGGAGAAAAACATTCCGCATGTCCACTGGGAGCAAAGCAAAAAGTAGTAGGTTTAAATTACAACAAAGGAGATTTAGGTGAGACATTACAGAAAAAAGCCCTTTCCACTGTAAGGATAGTTAAGCACAAGAATTGCCTAGGGAGGTTATGAAGAGGTTAGACAAACATCTGTCAGAATTATTTAGGTATAGCTAATCCTGCTGTGAGATAGATGTTGGACTAAATAACCTTTTGAGGTTCCTTCTAGCACTATTTTCTGTGATTAGGATACTGTACTCACATTGTCCTGCAGTAAGATATTTCTGTGCAGGGATGATATCACTGTATTCTGCATTGCATACTTTGCTTTGGTTTTGCTTTAAGCTGATGAGGAGAATGATGGTCTGATGTTTCAAGCACTTTAGCTTTTTATTCTTACTACCTTAGAAGCTTTGAGCAGGGCATTAGGAGCTTTTTTTCAGCCAGACAGCCCTGTACTGTTTTTCCACTAAACGTGTCATAACAGTTATTGGTATACACCTCAGAATTAGTAGCTTTTACTATGTCTTTTAACTTGCAGTCAACCACATGGGTGGATGCTCAGCTTCTGCTTATAAGCAAAATGCAAACAGAAAAAAAAATAGCCATGAAAAGAAATGTATCATAGCTTCCCCGTTAGTAAAACCAAAATAAAACCAATCATGTTCTAAAGCTGAATATAACCCAAGTTGTGAAACATCCTGGAACTGACAGATGGAGACTGATATTAAAGTGCCAGATATTATCATTATTACCTCATCAGAGAGACCATTGAAGGCATCAGTTTAAGACTGTCCCTATCCTTTGTAACACTCAAACTCTTTAACTTTGTTCTTCCATTTGGCGCTCTGCCACCCAGCAGGATTTGTATTCAGCTTTGCATTCAGCAGGAGTGTGTTCGCAATATTGCTTCTGCATAGTGAATATGGCTCCAGCACAGCTACACATTGGTGGGTTTTGTAAAACTCCATCTGGAGGAACAAGAAATGAGAAGCTTCTGATTTTGAAGTAGTTTAAAAGAAACTAGTCATACTCTGCATGTTGACAGAGAGTGTGTCTTGATAGTGCCACTGCTCCTGCAGAGACAGGTAGTGACGGTGTTTGAAACGGGAGTGTACTGTCACGTGACAGCAATGACCCAAGTATGTGGTTTTCATGAGTGGGACTGTTCTTGAACCCAACAGGGAAGATGGAACAGTTCTTGGTTTGTTGATCCTTCAGGAACCTGAAGGTTCATCATCACATGTTTTCCATGGTGTAATCTCATAGCTTTTCATAGTTACATGGTTAGTTGCCTGTTCTTATTCAAGAGATAAGCAGTTTCCATTTTCTTAGACAATCCCTTTTTTTCACTAGGAAGGGACAGGATGAGGGAAGACAGGCTCTGCAGTGTGTGGCAGAGAGGTGAGCCAGAAACCTCGTCTGCAGATGTGGATCCTCCTTGGTGAGGGCCATAGCTCTGTGCAATGGACTTGCACTGGTATGTTCTCTGCAGGCAGGTCCCTTAGGTGAGGGTTTCTGGCTTAGTAGCTAAAAGGCAACATGTACTGTTAAACAAACTTAATTGCTGTAAGCAAAGTAAACTTTTACAAAACCTCACTTGGTTTTGTAAAAGTAGCCTGGTATTCATCTGATTTAAAAATTCAGAAGACAAGTTGAATTCATGTGAAAAGGGAAATACTGGGTTTTTTCTACTGCACTACCTCATTTTGCAGTCCTCAGAATTTCGCTAGTGAAGGGTTATCTGGCAAATATATATATACACACAGACACATACATGTGTTGTGTATGTGGATACATCCCGTACTGTCCAGTTGGTGTCATGTTATCTGAAAACAGAGAATGTTCTGTGACAGGGCTAAAAGTGAATCACAGAGTGTTTAAAAATATATATTTTTTAAAGACAAAAAACACAATGTTCTGTAGTATCTATCTGATAATATTTGAAGTTCGTATAAAGAGTTTTTAATAAAGGAGAGATAATTTGAATAATAGCAACTGTATTATATTTTACTTGTGGAAAAGTAATTAAAATTATAACCTTTGCCCTGCTTTCAGAGGAAGATACTTTGCAAGTTCATTCTAAATAAGAGTTGTCAGGAGCTTCAAATTGTGCTTGTTTCCTTTCTACAGTTCATAAAATCATTAGGATGCATATTCTTATTAAAAAGTGGTCTTCCTTGTTCAGCTTTTCATGAGGGAGTTTATTTCCAGCCCCATCATGGTGCTACCCCACAAAAGCACAAGGCATTTCCAAGTGGGGCAGCGCGGGCTCGGCCCCTGCTGGATGGTGGGCACCGTGGGGAGGACACACACCCAGGCTGAGGCTCAAGCGCCACAGATGGGGTGAAGGGAGGGCTTTTGGAAGGGTTCTGCCTCCCTCTCCCCAGCACGCAAGGGACTGGGTGAGTTTCCACCCACTGCCCACTCACCCAGCACTGGCTGAGAGGGCCCGGGACAGCCCACACTCCCGCTCCCCCTTCCCCAGCTGCTGCCCAGCTCAACAGCTGGATCCAGAGCAAAACGGCTGAGCAGCAGTTACAGCGTCCTGGGCACAACTGTTTTGATGTGGGTTGTCTGCCAGAAGCAGAGATAATGATAGCTTTCAAGGCTAATATGTTTGGCAAGGAGGGGAGATGATACTGGAGGGAAGGGAACAAGAAGTCAGTAGCAATCTTTAAAAATATAAATGTTTGCCAGGATTCAAATTTCAGCCTTTGATTGATCTCATACACTGTGCTGTCTCTATTCCTCTGGTGCTTTAGTAGTCAATAAATGAACTTGAACAAGTTTGTATCGACAACCCTTTTTTACCAAAAGCTATTAATTTCTAAAGCAATATAAACACAGGTATAATTGTGATGTCACATTGTCAGAATCCATTTCAAATGCTTTTCAGAGACACACATACATGTAAAGTGGTAAGTATGCCATAACTAATGGTATTATTAGTTTGATTTACTGCCAACCAGTCAGCTTTACAAAAATCAATCCCCAAGCTCATAAACTATGTCCCTAAAATTGATATATTTTTATGCTATCAATAGTAAGAGAAAAGGTGAAGTTACAGGTTTATCTTTTCTTTTTCTGTGTGTTACCAGTTGAAAGGTATCTTACAGATTGCTGTGATGTATAGGAGTGTGCGTATGAGAGAGAGAGAGGTTATAGAAGTCACAAGCTATAAAAACTTTGTAAAAAAAATCTGAGTGATCTTTAGACAATTCAGATGACATGTCTAACAAAGACTGTCAGTAGAATAAATGTGGTTATGTTAATATATTGAACCATTAACACATGTCCTTTTCATAATGGAACTTACACAATGGTAGTTCCTGTCAGATTCCACTCGATACGTACGGCATGTTTGTCTGATGCACGGAGAGACAACTATATCTATTTCATTTCAGCTCTGAATTGACACTTCAATTTTAAATCACCCACAGAACACCTTAGCTTAAATCTGAGCTTCTCCCTAATACTCTTTGCTATTTGTCATGTTTCTGTGTGAGTATACTGAAAAGATGTTAAAGGCAATCTGCTGTAGTGTGTGTATGGTGCATTTGACCTCTGGACAAGAAAGGAGTTTCATCCTCCAGTGCTTTTAATTCTTATCCTTGCAGAGACTGAATTTGTTGCTTGCATTAAAATAGTATGTCTTGTTAATGCTAAGAAGCAGTGACCCACATAGCACAATGGATTCATTTGTCAATCCCACAATTTCCAAGCTTTCCGTTCATATATGTCCTAGCAGCAAATCAACTCAGAAATCATTTAATCAGTCTATCAATGCATCCTTCTTCTCATTCATTTGAATCCTGAAAATTCCAGTATCTCGTTGGGCAGCACCAGGCAAAATAGATTTGGACCTAATAGTAGATGTTCAAGTTCTGAAAACTGCAGCTCCCAAATTCAAAGCTTACACACAAAAAAATCCTAAGAAGAAAAGTAGGATCTGGAAATTGTTTTGAATTTTTAGGATATTCATGTTTTGATCCATTTCTGAACTTCAGAGTGCAAACCTGTCCCTGTTTGTTAGCATTTCTGAAATACTCTACATGCAGTTACAAAAAGCAGTGCCCTTTTGTTCCCCCTGTAAAGAAACAAGCTTTCATTGCTTTTTGCTATTCCCATGGGCTGAGGCTAGAGCCCGAATAGTTTATAACCATCAGTGTTATGCAAATGTCAATCATATCCTTACTCTGTTTATTTCCAGTATTTACATGTTTATTGAAGTATTTGCCATTTCTTTTAAGCCTTATATAGCAAATCAGGCCAATCGAGGTCTAAGGAACAGAACTCTTTATTAGTGATATGCTTAATACAGTTTTTTTCCTCTTGTAGATGCAAGATTTACGGAATACAGAAGGAGCCCAGTATAGTTCCCATCCTCAGATGGCAACCATGAGGCCAAGGGTTCAACCTGCAGATATTAGGCAGCCAGGAATGATGCAGCATGGGCAGCTGACTACTATTAACCAGTCCCAGCTCAGTGCACAGCTTGGTTTGAATATGGGTGGAAACAGTGTTCCTCACAACTCGCCCTCTCCACCTGGAAGCAAATCTGCAACCCCTTCACCATCCAGTTCAGTCCATGAAGATGAAGGAGAAGATAGCTCTAAGGTAGGCTTAGATGCTAGGATTACTATGTAAATGGTGGATATTTTAGGACCTGCTAAATGAATCGTATGGCCACAATTATTAAGGTGATACTTTATACATTATGCATGGTTGACTGAAGTGAATAAAGGGTTATGAATACAGAACTTATAATTTCCAGTCATTTCTTCACATAGCTTGAGTAAAGGACATCATTCCTCTTCATGAGAGCAAACTGGAATTCTGTAAAACACTCAAAGGATAGCCATTCCTTTAGGTCTTTAATATAAAGGTTGAGTATTCTCACTTGCATAGAAGGGATGTTTGTTCCCAGTTAAAGATCAAGTTACTGCTATAAAAAGTATGAACAGTCTGTACAATATGCTAGTCTTTGCTACTTGGTCACAGGATGAGTAAATAGAACATCACAGCAATCAGAACAGAAAGATCCTCTACGAACTTTAAAAGCCTTACCTTGAAAACCTTGAAGACCCATTATGCATATATACTTTGAGAGGTGCCGACACTCCATCATGACATATTTAAGTTTCCTTTTAGTGTTGGTACAGGCATGAAGTGATAATGCATTTACATAATAAATTACTTTAAAAGATAAATGTCAATTTATATAGCAGGTTTGGCATGCAAAAACCTCCCAAACCTCATAAAATCCTGAAAACCACCCAAAAAATACACAAGTATATTATTTTAATTTTGCAAACGCAAAAGCTGAGACACAAAAAACCCTGGAACTTAGCACAAAGTCATCCCATAAACCAGGAATAGAGCATATTGAAATTGAGAACCTCTAGCTCTGTGTTAAGGTCACTGCAAAATAGCTGTCGTGTTAGAGCAGTCCTGTAGTGTAGTGTGTACAATGGCCATATTTTGTGGGGGAAAGTTGCAGACTTACAAGAAATGTGAAGAAAACATATAGTGAGTCACTGAGGAAGTATAATCCAGTCAAGAAATGTAAGTCTGATTTGTTTTCATATTATATTGTTTTTCATGCCTCAAGCTATAAAATAATCATGTAATTGGAGACATATGTTCTACTACATTTTGAATAAATTCTGATTCAAAAGTTTTATTTCAGGACTTTCCTGTGATTTCACAAACTTTAGGTTTTAAAAATTACTGAATAATTCATACATTTTAAATGAGCACTTTCTTACTGAGGGAGACTTTAGAATACAGCTATGTAAAAATAATTCTAGGCAGCTTTTACTTTTTCAGAATAATTTATTTCCTACTCCTGTTGCTTTGCTAATATTTTTACATATATTGGTGGGAGTGTGCAAGATGCTCTAAACTTCTGGAGAAAACATCCACTCAAATAATTAAGGTGTCCTTTCTGCTTCTAACCAATATTTCAGTTATTTAGCCTACATTTTTCTTGTACTTTTTCACTGCAACACTTTGTGCTGGAAAAAACCTACAGATGTGGTTTTGTGCAGACAGTACTCATCTGAAGCTAATGTTTTCAATAAAGAAATACTAAGCACTGCAGACCAAGTAAAGCCTAGCCCTTTTTTTGTGTAAGCCAGTTTACATAGTGTTCAACTTTTTAACAGGCCATGTTATTTTAGAAACCTCTCTTTAAAATTCTCTCATGATCCATCTAAGCAGAAAAAAATGAAAAAAGGCACAAGACACAACACAAAATTAAATTTGGTGTGCTGAAATTGATACATTGCCTGAAAATTCAATAATAATTATTTCTCTGCTAAGAGAAAAGTTGTAAAGACTATTAAATTTGGTTAATAATGACAGAGTGCTTAAATTTGTCTTCAGCTAGTAGGGTTTAAACTGTAAGCTTGGTGGGGGCGTATTATGCCATACCTGTCCTCTATGGGATGTCTTTCTTGGGTCTTCATGAAAATGCCTGAAGTTGGCCACCATCAGAGACCATGAGTGGGCTGGCATGCCTGATCCAACGCAGCGGTTCTGCTGTAGTTCCCTCCATAGAAGACAACAGGGTTTGAATAATCAGCATAAGAACTTAGTGAAACTCCTCTGCTGTGTATCTTTCTGTCATGTTGCTCTTCCTGGAAGCTGCCAATGCATGGATGCAAATATTTAGAATAAACCAGCTTTCAGTGCAGTCTTTCTCCCCAGGCACAACAGTATTACATTCTCTCAGAGGGGCCTGTGAGGGTCCTTCTCACTCCAGAAATGTTCTTCCCAGTGAAAGAAGGTACTGGACGGGGCCAGGAAGAGATAGAGCAGCCGTTCCATCTCTTGTGGGAACCTCTGTCTTTTACCTGAATGTAACTTTGCTAAATTTGCAGTTTTCTCTTTGTTTTATAAACTTTTATGTAGATGTGTGGTATTACTTAATAGATTAGGGCCAGAGCTCACTAGTTAGTCCTTCAGTAGAATTAACATGTTGCAGTCATGTAGTAGCTGCTGGAGCTCACACGTTTGAGCAGCTTCATGAAGTCACTGAGATGTTCTTTAAGGTCCCTTCCAACCCAAACCATTCTATGATTCTATGTTGCTGCCGTAAGGACTGTGTGAAAAACAGCTCTCTTTGAATTCGCCATGTTATTAACAGCAACAGTGACATTCTCCCTATTGAACCAGCAGGAGAAGATGTTTGCCCGTGTATCAACATTGATCGAAAAGACAAAGTACATTTTGAAAGGGAAAATCACCTCAGTGTCAGATGATCTCCCTTAGTTTATGCCAGCTGAACACCCAGCCTTATGTGTGAAAGAAGCCTTTGACAGCAGATTTGATAGAGAAGTCCCTAACAACTATACCTATTTCTATCTAGAGAAAAAAATACAAAAATCTCAGTGTCCTGTTCATGTTTGCATGAATTTATAGAAAGAGGATGACTTTGATGAATTTATAGAAAGGTATGAACAAATGTGTACATTACATACGTTTGGACTAGAAATATAATTGTATCCCTAGTGAATGACTGATTTTCATGCATGGAGGAAATTACCATTTCAGCTTAATGTACATTTTCCAAATGCCAGTCATAAGGAAACTTTACAAACTGATGTAATTGTTCATGCACTGAGCTTCTTGGATGTTCATCGTATGGTAAATATTCAAATTGTTGTAAGCCTTATCCAACATACACAGAACTAATGGCAGCAGCTACTAAATAATTTTTGGCAATACTCATTCACATAAAGGCTCTTTCATATAGGCCTTTTGGACTTTAAAAGTCATATATTCCCTTGTACAAAAAAAAGAAAGGTGCTGCTTTATGGAGGGCTCAGTTGCCTTACACACTGTTGCTCTAAAAGCAAGACAGCTGAGGTTGCTCGACCATAAGATCAGTGACAACATTAGCATAATATACAGTATATACAGTCAGAAAGCTGCTAGGTCTGTGGAAGTATGAAATGTAGTCTCAGATCAAAGATATTTTTTCTGCAAGTGGTGTACATCCCTAAGTCTCCTTTATTCTTTTAATCAAATATGTGGAACTATGGTTAGAAGAAGAAAAAAAGAGAGAACTTCAAGATCAATAGTTTTAAGTAACTATAAAAACATTCTAAACAAAGTGGCCACTTACCACATACTTTATTCTGACCATCTTAACACTGGAATATTACATTTACTTAATTCTTGCCATAATTCATACTGTTGGATCCTTAAACAAGTATTCGGTTATTGCCAAGCATAATAGTGAGCTGCTGGAAGCATTACTGGTTTGCAAATATGTATTTCTTCATAGATGGATGACAGGGTTTTCTTACATACTCATTTGAATATCACTTATGAGAGAATTTCAAATAATGCATTTTAGAGGGATGATAGTGAAAGGACTGCAAGTAGCAACAATTAACTAACAGAAACACAATTACTAAGGAATTGCTGCAGCATATTCTCTTTATGTGGTAGAGGTTTTACAATATTTACTTTATATGATAAGAGTTATAAGTAGAATTCTATGTTGTCTGTTCAGCCTATTATGCAGATGGTGCTTGATTAAAATCTATTTTAAACTACAGCGATTACTGCAAGATAGTGTGCATAAAACAGCTCTCCTAGCTCCATTAAAGGCTTTGGTACTATTGCAGTTTATTTTAAATATGCTTATAGACATTTTCCAGCTTCTCAAGGGACATTTAGATATCAACGATGTGCCTTACTTGATAGTTTTAAATCCTACACTAGATATTCTTGTGATCTATTATGTGTGCAACATGGTTAATGTACACTTTTTTAAAGTGAAAGATTATTGCTTTCTTGTGATAAATAAGTTAAATACATCACGATAATTAAGCAATAAGCCATGACAGGAGGTGGATTACCATGAGCTAACTACACCTCCAGGGATTTTGAGGCACAAGTCTATGCCTAGCAGAATATATATGGTTTTTATTTTATTTCCCATCTGTCTTTGCTTTGGTGGTTAGAAGTGGAGTCTATGAAGCTGATAGACTGATGGGAGCATAAGGTAGGCCATCATCTCACCCATTTGCAAGGTTATTAGTACTGGAATTCGGGTATTCTTTTTATTTTCATATAAGACAAACAGAATTTCCCCTGTGAGTACTCTTTTTTAACAGTAGGCTTTTGAAGTCTCTTGATCATTCAGGTCGGAGAATAAGATTTTAGAGCTGTTCTCAGAACAGCTTACCAGAAGACTTCTTAAACAAGTTTCTGCAGCATATCACCTGGTTTAAGGGTAGGTTAAGTAATCTAGTATCCTAATATGCAGAGAACTTTTAAATCTCATTTGTCACTCTGAAAAGAGGAAAACTTCAGTAAATAATAGAGGCAAAATTTTAACTATAGTCCACATTATTGTCAAGCCTCCTTGTTCATGGACTTTGCACGGAACTGTCTAGAATTTAGACTGGTATTGCCAAATTAACTAGGAAGCCTAGTTAATTACCATTTAACTGGTAGTTATGTGTACCCTGTAGAATGAAATAATAGCAAGAGACTAAAAGTTGGATAACTTTGTAATGGGAGCACACTGCTTCTGTTTTTCCATATTTTCCAAATGCTGCCAATAGGCTCCATGTCCATTAACCTTGTATTAAAGATGCATCTATGGTAACATAATGGTAAAGAAACAACCAACTTTGTTTTCAAATTGGGGTCATCACTTTACTGCTGTGCTTAGTAAGCCACAGAGATCCAGGTTGTTCATTGTAGTCACCTGGGCCCTGCTGGACACCACAAAGTGGTGTGTATTGAAAAAAAACCAAACAGATTTTTGCTCAAAATGAGAATTTCCAGCCATTTTCCTCATGCAGTTGCACTGATTTGAACATCGGTGTTCTGTGTCACTTGATATGCATTATTAAAAAATAATAATATAAGGATGTGATAAAAGTCATGCCTACTAGATCCTTAGCCTAGAGCATACTTTTCATGCTGTTGAACTTCTCATACTTCAAAACGCTTATGATGCATATTACTCTGGCCATGTCAACAAGAGAAAAAAGCCTTTGAATCCTCTGGTAAAGTCACACATTACTACAGGTATAGAGAATTAAATGATCGTATCAAGAGAAGCTGCTTTGCTGTGGAGCTCCAATCTGTTGAAAAATCAGGACAGTGTTCCTTTATGTGCTTGTAAGTCACCTAGGAAGGTAGGATGCTTTGGTGATCAGGGTCTCTGAGCTATTCAGTGGAAAAGCGAAGTTGCATTTAACAAATTTGCATAAATGATCATGTGCAGGTTTTTTTCAGGTGATGCATAAATAATGCACGTGCACTTTCCTTCATATACCATTCCTTTTTCACTCCTTTCCTCAAACCATTTGCTTTCACATGAGCAGAGGAAAAAACTATGCAACTAAATCCAGATGGATCAGAACTGATCCTCGAAAGGGGTCTAAACTGTCTGCATTGAGAAAGCTTTGGTTCTTCAGATTTTAATTAGAAAGTGTGTAGGGGAATGTCTATAACTTTAATAATTTTAGTTACAGTCAGATTCTCTTCAAATTCCCTGGAAGGTGTACCGCCAGTTGCAGTGTTCCTGCTGTCTGCAGGTGGTTCATGTGGTTGAACTGGTGGTCAGGCTATAATAAAACTAATTACATTTGAATTTAGTCATTATATGCATGTTATAGCTGTTAGCAATGAAACTTAGAGAAGGTGTAAAGATGAACAGATGAACTATAAATGAGATTATAGCAATTACATGAAAGGAAAATATAAAGCACTTTGAGGGAAAAAGTTACATAATCTGAAATAATGAATTTTATACATGTGACTAAGGCAGATGGTGTCAACATTTGAATTATCAAAGATGGCAACTAAAAGTCCATTTTTGCTTACAAAATCCAAAATCTTTGTATCACAGAAGCTGTAACAATGGATGGACTGAATTAAATTGGCTTTTTTAATAGTACTTTTCTAATTTTATGTTACAGGTCAATGGTGGAGAGAAGAGACCTGCTTCAGATATGGGAAAGAAACCCAAAACTCCCAAAAAGAAGAAGAAGAAGGACCCAAATGAGCCACAGAAGCCTGTGTCTGCCTATGCATTATTCTTTCGAGACACTCAAGCAGCCATCAAGGGCCAAAACCCCAATGCTACTTTTGGTGAAGTCTCTAAAATTGTAGCTTCAATGTGGGACGGCTTAGGAGAAGAACAAAAACAGGTACAAATTGTGCTGTAGCTCAGAGGCTTTGTTTCAGGAAAGTGTTATCAGGGTCATCTTAAACACTGTAGGCAGCTTCTTTTGTTTGCCAGGATGAAAACTGAATATGTGCCATCTCAGGCATCTGACTTAAAGAGACTGAGATAAGGAGAGTATCGTTTCATTTCTTCTGTATTAAACCACTAAAAGTGGTGGGGTTTTTTTTAGTTTTGCAGTGTGGCACAAGCTTTAGGATTCTATTTTGGATTGTTTTATGCCAAAATTGGTGGGCCCAAGACTTTATGATGGTATTGCCCTGTCTATGACAATGTGGTGTAAGAGGACCTTGCTGCCAAAAATTGTATCTGTGCAGTGGGACGTGACATATATCCAAGCTCCCAGTTGCAGGTGTTTCTCTGCCCCACAATGCCAGAAGGGGAGCTGGACTCACATCTTCTCCCTAACCCACCTGGCTTTTCTGAAAACAGTTAAGAGATGTGTTGACTCACATCATGACTAGCATGAACCCTGGAAAATCGACGTTGTTCTGGGGTATCCTCCAGCATACATGTGGGCTCTGGAAAACACATCCCATAGTTACTTCCATTTCCCATGGAAAGGCCTTGGTTCTGCAATAAGGCCAGCAGAGCTGGATCTGAACCTTTGCAGAAACCCCTCCAAGTCAGTCAGATGTTATGTAAAAGTGGGCAACTCTGGAAACTCATCATTTTCATGTGGTGATGGTTGGCAAATACCATTCATCCTTGCTATTGGATACCATTGCTTTTCTATTGTTATTGGTTGCATTTTTACTAACTGTGAACAGGATGGATTGGGTAGATAAATAAATGAGAACTTTAAGAAATAAACAGATATGGAGGGAAAGGATATGCTGAGTGAGAGTTATACTGGCTGCAGGAGACCTGGGTGGGAGATGATGTCAGCACAGAAAGAAGAAAAGTACTGGGACAAAAGCACATCTCATTCATTCACACTGCGCATATTATTATTACAAAATTATACTTAATAAGGCTAAGAATTAAAAGGAAAATTTTGATGTGATTTTTTGGTAGGTAAAACCATTTAGGCTTAAGAATTTTACTTTGCTAATAACTGGATGGCATAGGTGGTACATCTTGATCCCTGTTAAAAATATCAGTGTAATAAGATTCAAGATTTGGTACTCATTGACTAACTAGCTAAAAAAAAATATCTTATTCATCTAGTATCCACCATTGAATAAGGTCAACATTTGGAAGGTTTAGCTGGAGGAAAGGTAACTTTCTAAACGCAGGGATCAGAGAAGTCACTTGGCTTAGCACATTGGGTTTATTTTGTTGTGTTCTTTCTTTCTTCTCCCCTTTTTAGTATGTCCAGCAAAGGCTGAAGTTATGTCCCAGATCTGACAGGCTGTTTAGACCTCCCAGTACCACAGTTTTGTCATAGTCAAACTTTACTTTTTGGGACCATGATAATGGGTGTTCACTTTTGACTCAGAAAAATTAGGGACTATGCTTGTGGTTAAATCCACATGCAAGAGGTTTTGATGCCATTCCTTGTTGTCCCATGTACCTGCCAGCCAGCAGGAGGGACAGTGCTGAGCCACACCAGGAACAGCCACTGCTCAACAGACTGCCCAAACGTGTAGGAAGCAGCCTGCTGTCCCCACTGTGCTTTGCCAGGACCTCTGGCCAAAGCTGAGAAACTATAGACTGTGGCATCTGGCCTAAATTGGTTCCTACTGCAAAGAAAGGTCTTTGCCCTGAATCACTCCCTGGGTTGAAATCTGGACCTCCAAACATGTATCTCAGGAGTGCTCCAAGTAGTTACATCTGTATCTTGGACCCATCTTGCTTATCCGTGGGATTGGGGATCCAAATTTTTCTGAAATGATGAAAGGCCTGGACTTCTCAGGACCCTGTCTCTCTAGTGAATCTTACATCTCTCTAGTGATGAAACCAAGCAAAAATTATTTATTTAGGCAAACTTGTGCTTGGTTTCCTCAACCATTTTTCATAATGACCCTTAATTTGTGGCTGTTGCAGGGGTGCAGTTTTTCCTTCCATAGTGTTTGCTCTGCTTACAACACAAAACTTGACTTAATGAATAAAAGTCCCAAGACCATGTAATGGATATAAAGCTAAAAGACTATAAAACTCACATTTCCTTTGAGCTTGTCATGTTAGTGGTACCAGCAGAAAAATGAAGTCTTTCCATAGAGTTCTGTTTAAGAAAAGTGCATAAAACCCTAAATTTCCAGCTATACTTGGATTTCGTATTTGTGGTTGAAAGCAATAATTGAGTAAGTCCTACCCTAGAACAGCAGAACAAAATTTATTTTCTTTATCTCTGTTTTCCTTAATTTAAGTTGGAACACAGCAGAATGATGTGTTATGGAATCCAAATGACACATCCTTGAAAAAATGGCTGCAACTAGATTTTTAAGCCAATTATTCCAAGAGTTTGGGTTAGCATATCTTTGTTGCTCTTTGACTCATTTTGCCTATTCATTATCATCTATTAAGCACATTGTTAAAACTCCAGGCCCAGGCCCTTTCTAATCTAGCACTGTACAAAAAAGGATAAAAGATAGTCCTTATTTAAAAAAAAAATGGCAATCCTATTTTCTAGAATAAATTTAAACTCATTCTTTATTCCATTAGGGATCTAATAGTACAAAGTAATGATTACAAGACATCTTAACTGACTAGATAGTCTGTATTTTAAAGCCCTAATTTTTCAGATCCAGAGCATCAGTAACTGTTAGGAAACCTATGTATCTGCTAGGAAAATTGGACTCTAAAAATACAAATGATTAATGTAGCATTTGGAATTTGGCATTGAAGAAGCTTCAGAAATTCAAAAATAGTTAAATAAAGAAACAATAACATCATTAGAGGAATATTTTATTGATGAATTCTACTTGCTGAAAAGGATTCGATTATCATAAAGCTTCTGGCTTTTATGTTTTGGAAGCTAATGCTTATTCTGGAATTTAAATAGAATTATGTTTCCAAATTATGTTTTCTGAATTGGAACTCCTTCTACTATTAAAATAGTAAATACAAATGAATCAGAAAGTAGAACATAATGCAGCTATTGAGAAAGAAGAATAACTTCATGTCTTCATGCCAAAATGAAATCTTCTTTGTTCCCATGACCTGAGCCAGCTTTTTCTGAAATGCATAGAATTCTTGTTTATTCCTGAAGATTGACCATAGAATAAATAAAGGTACTGAAACTCAGTAAAGTAATGACCTAAGGGCAGTATATGTATGTCCAAGTCTTTGCAACAAAATTTTGATAACCTGACATATTAGAGTGTAGCTTGAAAGGGTTTGTACAAGAATCACGTATGTTTTTCAAACTGAATGAACTAGAAAAATGTTGTTTGAGAAAACAGGATTTGAATGACAAAAAAGGAAATGTTATTGTGAACTAGATGATAGGGAGTTCCTTACTGAATTTAGGGGGAAGTTATGCATGAAATGGATCACACTCAGATGGTCTTACTGTGAGAATATTGCAACTTGTTAGATAGTGTACTTCCACTCTCATTTTACCATATGAAGACATTTGCATTTTTGGGTTGTATGCTATAGCTTAGTGCACAAGGGCCATTTTCAAACAGTGCTGCTGTGTGTCTGTGTTTTTTTGTCCAAATCTATCTACACAGAGGAGTCTAGAAATTAAAGGGACATTAGTGGTCATGGTGGACTTTGTCATAGTTTCTTCTCAAATTCTGAATTTGGTACAATAATTACACATGATCAGAAGCAGGGACTGTGTGTTTTCCTTTATTTTTCACTGTAAATATTTTCTGAAACCGTTCAGTTTAATAAACTTGTGAATGAAGAGCAGCTGTAGCCGTAGTATGTTGAGGTGCATTCTCCTCAGTGCTGTAGCCGTAGCACAGGGAATATATTCAATGGCTTTTCTAGTTCTTCTCTTAGGATCACAAACACTGTTTTCTCCTTAGTCAGTACTATACTTCTGTGCATCCTGGGTTTATAGCTTATTTATGTACATATTTGCCCTTTGCACACATTTTTACAGCAAAGGGGAGAAAAACAGCCCCCAGGAAAGAGAGTTCAGTATGCTAAATGGTCAGGTCTCTGGCTTTCAGACAGAATGCTGGTTCAAACTGGGTAAAAAGGCTACTTAGGTCATTTTTCTGTCCTTAAATGAAAAAGGAAAGTCATTTTAAATCAGTACCAGATGTGCATGTACTAAATGAACCTTAAGTTTCTAATTGGAGTCCTAGTAAAGCTGTAATAGATGTGGCAAATTACAAACAAAATGTTCTTGTTTACATTAATGTAACTTTAAAACTTCAGCCAAAGACCTTAATAAATGTGCTATTATTCTAAAAATGGAACTGAATGTCTATTCAACATTCAACAAAATTAATCTCTGGTGTAACTTTTCAGTGACTTAACTGGAATTCTAGCAGGAACAAATCTGGCCTCCTATGAACAGCTTAGTGTGCATATATGTGTCTATGTGTGTATGTCTTTCTGTGTGTTTACTTAAATGTTGCACTGGCCTTACAGCTGGAAGAAGGATGGATTCACCTAGGGGACCCAAAACTTAATGATCGGAAGAAGCAGGTGAAACAACTGTTTGAGTGCTGTAACATATGCCTTCTTTCAGGCTGCATAATTCATGCACAGTAATATTAGATGCAACAGTTCAGCTCAATAGCAACACCTCATTATTTTATCCCTCAGTATTTATTCCTATGTTTGACGCCTCATGAAATTACTGTTAATGTGTTTATATAAGGGCAGATCTGACACAAGTGGGAAGAATTTAATTTCCCACTCATTCTTTCCTGCTGATGTGTCCTCTTCCCCTGGTAGAAGTGGCAAGTGTAAATAGTTAATTTGCTTCAATTATGAGCCTGTCCTGCTAAATTAGAAGCAGCAGGAATATGAAGAGCCAGAATTATACTTATGAGGCAACTGACAAATCCTCGGAGCTCACAAAATCAAATCATTTACTCCTCATTGGTGCTCAAAGACCCGCTAGATAAAAGCTGCGGCTTATTCTATAACATCTGATGGAACTTGGATTGTATGTTACCAATACTTAAGTAAACTGAAGTCCTTGTGCATTAGTGTCACCATTTGTGATGCTGTTAACCTTTTCACTGTAACCCATAAGCTTTCAAGGGTTTCTATTTTGGTCACTAAAAATAACCCAGGCTGATCTGGGGATGAAAAACAACAGTGTTTTGTAAGTCTCTCTTTTGATTACAGGGAAGTTTTAGATGTAGCAGCACATTGTCCAGTGCTGGGATGAATCGGGTAGATGAGGAGAAAGTTTATAAGTAATGCTGGCCAACCCTTCATGTCTCCAAAGCTTCTCTCATGACATGAGACACCACAAGTCACATCTAAATGGATCCAAGATCAGTGTTTCAAGAGGCCTTCGCTCTGGCTGGCCTCCGGGAAAACCTAACCTAGCTCCTCCTCCCATCACACCTCCTGGGGTGTGATGCCATGTTGCTGTCCCATTGCCTGATGTGACAAATGAGCTCATCCCATGGGTGGAAAGGCCATTGCATTCCTGTTGCGTGGCTGTGCCTGTGAGGTGGCCAGGACGTGAGACAGCTCAGGGGACTGCAGTGTGGCTGCCAAAACAGCTCCAGAGAATACGCAGACCATCAGGTCAAGATAGTAACATTTTGAAAATATAAATTTACAGTTTGTTCACCCTTATTCATGCTTGTATACTCATGCAGGTATTTGTTATCCTACCTCTTGTTCCCCCCATTAAAAAAGACCTTTTTTAAATTGCTATCTTCATGCAATCTCCAAGGAATAGCTTTAACACACCTGTAAGGGGATGAGAATGTATCTTCAGTTTAGTAGATAAACAACCATGCAAGATTTAAATTTAACTATTATTTTTGTAAATGAGAATAGGAAGTGAAGGCACAACTGTGTATGCCCACTACCAAAGTGTGTTAAAGGAAAATAGATTCAGGAATAGGCACCACAGACAGCAACCTTACACCTCCCCTCCCACCTACTTGCACCAGCAAAGTCACTTTCCCTAGTGTTGCATCTTAGGCTTGTTTGGGAGATCAGCTGTTTATCTTGAAAAATTTCTGTAATGAAATTGCACTCTACCCTTTGCACCTTTAGACAGGTGCATCAAGAATTTAAAACAACTGGCCCTCACCCAGGTGTCTGCTCCTTCTCCCTTCCTCTGCAAGCTTAATGAGCTGGAACATGAATGGGCCAAGAATAGGCAGGCATACACGCAAATACAAACTTATGTCTATGTATATGTATATGTATGTACATATGTAAATTTGTATCTTCAGATTGTTGTTTTGCCTTGATTTCCACAGAGCCAGATGCTAAACCCTTAACTTCCACTGACTTCAGAAGCGGGCAGTGGCAGGCCCCCTGTTTGCAATGCATTCTTGCTGCAGGACTTTTGGCACCTAGTGCTTCCCTCTTCCCCCCCTAGAGCTGAGCTGAGCAGGACTGTGCTGTGCACTGGGGATGGGAAACCTTCCCCTGTGCCACAAAAAAAATAAAATTAATGGAGGTCACCACAGGAGCTGCTGCATCTTACTCTGTATAGGGTAATACAGGCTATTGTCTGCTGGCCCCCTTACCAGCCCACCTGGCAGCTTGGTCTTCCTCAGCCTCCCAGGAGCACTGAAGTCATGGGGAACATCAGACACCCCTCTGCTCCGGGTGAATTGCTAATATCCATTTGCTACATGAAATGGACACAGCTTCCAGATAAATACAGCACGTGGCTGCCAAGTTAAGAGCGTTGACTTTAACTGCACTTCGCCTTCTTGTTGCACTTGAAAGGAGCTGGGCCAAAAGCACCCCAGATTCCAAGTACTGCTGCAGCAACATGTATAAATGATTGCCTTAATTTTCTACTTATTCTTCTTCCCCACCCTTTATCCATATATTTGAGCCTGATAGGAACATGGCTTTAAATCATTTGCGCACAAAACTGGATTTAGGCCCAATTATTATGCTCCATTCCAGCTCACAATCTTATTTTTTTTTAAAGAAGAATACCAGCAAGTGCAAATAATCACCACATAAATCATGTGTTTAATGTCATTTTTTTTGTGCCTAAGTTTCATCCAATGTGGTTCTGATAAAACGTGCAGCCTTGCTCCTGTAAGCTGCAAGCATCAAGCCTGCAAGGTCAAATCTAGGCCTGGTGCACACGGCTGCAATTTCCAGTGATCTCCATCGAGTCTCACTGTTTGTGCTAGAGCTGAATTTGGCCTGTGATCTTTCCCCTGTATGCCAGAAAGACTGAATCCTTTCCCCTAAGCCTCTAATATGTCATCAGTGTCTTTTTCATGCTCTACAGTCAAAGAGACTGCTGAGCCATACAGCTAGCCCTGGGCCTCTTTCTGTTACTGTATGTACCTAGATTAAAAATCAAATGGTAACATATTTCAGTATCCATTAAGCAATTCTGAGGAATTTTTTTTCTGACTGCTGTGGGAATATCTCTCTCCATATTTTAGATGAGCGTGTGCAGCTCTAGGTGCCTTTGCTGCAAAATCAGAAGATTAAAACTAGAGATATGTCTCCCACTTGGAAAAAATACAAGTTTTCTTTATGAGCCTAGGTATGTAGGGCCAGGAACGACAATCTGAATGTGGAATTTAATTCTGGATTGCAGCCTACTGTATTTTATCAGATGCCATTCCTGTAACTGTAGCCTGTGAAAATGACATTCCCATGGGTAATAAGACTGCAGAGACCAAAGAGACAAAATCGGTCGTGTTGCTTTTTGATTTGCTATTTTTGCATGTACTATTTTGGGAGGGGGGGGGACGGTTATGGAACACTTCCATCAAAATAAATGTGGGCACCTTTACATCACTTTAAAAAGACAAACATAACTTTCTTGTAAGTGTCAGCTCTAAGGAGACATCCACAAGATAAATTGAAAACTTCCCCTTCTTTGTCATCCTCGTACCAGCTATTTAGGCAAAGCTAGGGAAGTAGCATGGTTCTTTGTAATGTGCTTTGTCAGCTAGGAGACAAAGCTTTTTTAGACTACCAGGAGGCACAAATTCTGAAAGTCTCTTTTTCTCCTAAGATCATCAGTCAGTGTAGCTCTATTATCAAAGGGGGCTGTGGTCACTGATGTCTTCTTCCATTAGTACCTGATACTCAAAACTGAGGATGTTTGCAAATGACTGAGTGCCTTTTTTGGCTCTTGTGACGATGACTAGGAGAAGGGACATCTGTTCCCCTAAGGGAACAAGGGTGCAAGCCTCATGGGACAGGGCAGGAGTCCTGCTGCATGGTGTTTTGTGACTGTGTTGATACTCCTTCACAAGCAAGCTGAGAGGAAGTTCATTGGGAAAAGACAGCTAACCAGAACAAAAATTTGGCTCAAGGCATTACAGGTATATTTCAGTTATATATATCAGCCATGAGTTTCATATTACCCAACACGTAGAAGAACACAGGAGACACAAAACCTGCCTCAAGGAATTTATGATCCAGGAAGACAAGAACTAAGCAGCAGTTAAAATACATAAAGCAAAACATGACCAAAAGTTGGCATCATAAAACAGAAATGCAGATATTCTACTGTGGTTTTAATTCAGTAAACCTCGTATTTGTGAGTGCTTGTGGCTAACTATATAACCCACAACCACTCTATCTCCAAATGAAACTTTGGAGCAGTCCGTTTAAGGCTGTGCAACACTATTAATAAAAAGAGTCGGCCCTTGAGGTAGGCTGCTACAGTACTGGTAGCCCACAGGTATGGTCAGCCTGGGGAACCTAGGGGCTGGTACCAGGCTGTGACGTTACCATGGTAGAGCCCAGGGCATCCGTTTTCCCTGGTGGCCTAATTCCAATGCTATCGCATATACTTATATGCACAAAGTAGAGTTTCATACCTACTCCTTTTGTAAAGTATCTTCTATATTGTTGCATGATTTGCTCAACGGTGTAAGGGAACTTGAAGCTACCTTACTGGGTGCACTTCAGAAATGTAATTAAATAAGGACGGACCTGTGTATTATGCTGTGTAAATTTGCATTCGTGAAGCACAGTAGGAAAATAATGCCAGCAGCTTCCATTTGTAGACAAATGAATGTAATCTTGGTGTTTTGGGGTTTCTATAACAAGCTGAAGAGAATAAGAATAAATTAAACTGACCCACCCTGCATATACAGAAATGATGTTTTTTTCTGCCAACATTCAATTTCCACAACCAGGACAATACAGAAAATAAAATATTGTGTGAAGAAATAAATCTGCTGCTGAATCAGAATGGGCCTTTACTGCCTGAATGAAAATCAGTTGACATTCAATTATCATGTTAATTGAATTAAAGCAAGATAGAAATGACTTAATTCCATAAGTATATGCTCCTGTCAATTTACTTATTTAATAATTGTTGCTTGCTTGATGGAGGATGGGAAAATGACCTTATAAGAGATTTCTGAGGTCTTAAAAATAAAATCAAATATTCCCACTATACACCATAGACAAGCAACAGAACAGAAGTCTGCTTCTTGATACGGGAAGAATGTTAAATATATTATTGGAAATTATGTGTTTCGTAATTTGACACTGTCTTAAGCATGAAACTCAAAAGAGCTTCAGCCATTTTCTAGAGCACACTTGAATGGCAACACAGCCTTTTCCCTCCCCAAAAGCACTGCAAGGATGCAACTCTGTTATACTTACTACAACACAAAACTATTTAAGCCTGAGGGCTAAAAATTCTCACAGATGCAGAAAAAAAAGAGTTTGAGAGGCGCAGCTGACTTGCTCATACCTGTTTGAGGTGCTGCTGCAAGTGCTGGGGACGTGCCCCACTTCCCCTGCCTTCATAAGCACCCAGTAAAAGTGCAGCCTAGCACAAATGCAGCAAACTGGTACCCACTGCCAGGGCCACATTCATTTGCCTTTGGAGAAAAATATTGACAGCCAGACCTTGTTGATACTCATGAAAACTAACAGCTCCACAGACAGGCAGGACTTACCCTAATTTTTCATGTAAGCCAGGACCAATCAGAATTTCAAAAACTAGCATGAGAATCGTCAGCCCACTTGCCTGCTGACCTGAACAGTGGGCATCTTCAAAAGGACAACAGTATATAGACAGTGAGGGTTCAAGCTGTTGTCCTCAGAGGACATGCCAATGCCCTTAGAAGCACAAAGTGGGGTGAGCTGACCGCCCTCCAGACAAGCCAGCTTGCAGGGGCTGTTCTCACCAATGCAAAACGTCGAAGCAGGCTGGAGTCATCAAAAACTTTTCCCCATCCACTAAGGACTTTCTGACTATAATGACCTTCTATTACATGGTTAATGTTTATATTACCATGGAAGACGTAGTGTTCATTATTGGCTCACCAGAAGACCCAAGAAAAGAGGGCAAGACAATGTGTACACTGAACACGGTAGATGTATAGGTAGGAAACAATTAAATAATGGCTGTATGATGATGTTCCTATGAAGTAGTGATGTTTTATATGGAGTTTTACAGAATTATTGTTAGCTTCATATTATTGAGTTAACCTAGTGCAGTATGACTATTTGAGGGAAAGTCAGGTCCCAGAGGACTCTTTCAATATGGTCTGACTGTAAGAGCACAGCAGCAGTGTGTATTTTTTATATTTGTTTAATGCAAAATAAAATCCAATGTGGAAGTAGTAGATACATGATCTTTTGAAGATCATTATTCTGTGTAAAATTCTTTGTTCAGCTCTGTTTTTTAAACTAGCTATCAGAATGATGCAGAAGCATTGCAATATACAAAGCGGTATAACAGTCTTTGTTCTGTAGGTCAAGCTAAATTCATTTTAGCAGCTAGGAACAGATTGTTTACTATTTTTTTATTCATTTTCAAAGCAAACACTACATTTCCCTAATAATCACAAGCGATTACAACTTAAAAAGCAAATTGCTACCTTTTTTTTTTTTTTTTTTTTTGCAAAACAATAGGAGATAAGCCAACACTCTATATTTATCTTAATCTGGAGAAATTACAAGGGTGCACAGATACAGTTGCACAGTTAAAACCAATCTTTTTTCCTCTCTGTCTTTATATTTACAATTTTAGAAGTCTAAGACTTCTCTGTTTCCATTATGATCTTTTGCTTCCCTGGGAAGCAAAATCTTTAATCCTTTTAGGCAGCCTCTGAGTTTTACCAGCCCGTATCTGAGGTTTGTTCTGTCTCTGAAAGCAAAGCCTCAGTGGGAAAAAAAAAAAAAAAAAAAAAAGTATCTTGAGCACATTCTTTATAAAAATGGTGTTGTACTGGATCCTTCCAGCCTGACACTACCACTCTCATTTTGTAGTCTGCAACTGTATTGTCCTCTGTGCGTTCACTCTGTGCTGCCAAATCCTCTCCATTACAGGACTGCTGGTTTTACTGGAGCACTGGAAGATCAAAAGAGATCACTTTAAAGTTTCACAAAGTTTATCCTTCTGGGAAGGAGATGTACGTGTGTGTTTTCCAGCTGTGGAATTCAGAACAGACCAAAACTGTCATAAATAGCTTTGCCTATCTTTTACCTTTTAATCAATAGCTCAGTTAACTAGGCAGTGTGGAATGGGAGGGGGAAGGTGGGTAGTCTCAACCATCTTCATGAGGCTTTCCACAGGTACCCAGGTTGTGCACTTGGCTGGGGAACTGAACAGCAGAGGCTCAAAGCTGCAGTTCCATTTTGTGCAATATTGTGAATTTCAGATGTCCAGGAACACATGAATTAACCTCTGGCTTGTGACCTAAAAATTATCAAATATAACAGCAATGAAAAATTAAATTTCCTTTCCCTTTATTTGTCTCCCTCACTTTTAAACCTTCCATTTAACTGGTTTTTAAATTTTCCCCTGCAAAGAGGAGGCTAACAGTCAATCCTGCTTAGTTACATGAAGCCAAGATGCTTGTATGACTCCTGAATCTACTCTTTCAGGGGAAAAAAAAAAACCCAAACCCAAAACATTAAGTAGTGAGAAACTTGTGATAATACTTGCAAAGAGAAATGCTGACTTATTCCCAGATCTGTCACTGACATGGCTAACAGCAAGGCTCCGTGGATCAGAAACTGGTTCTCCTCCTGTGATCTTTCAATTCTATGTCACAGATATCTATGTATGCTTTGCTAACATCATCTGTAGTTCTATGAAGTCCTACCTAACTCTGCAGATCATCTTTGATCTTGAAATCTGGGCAAAATCGAAGTGCTTCTCCAAGCTCTTTAATCTATTATGAGATTGTGCACATGCCACATTTAAAATAATATGTTGAGTTGAGAGAAATGTACAGAAATAGATCCATGCTTCTGAGAAGTTAATTAGACTGATATGGGATCAAGACTGGAATAATGACTAACATTTATTATCCTTAGCAGCTCCATGAAGCTACTTTGACTGCCCCCAACAGTTTATCCGGGGAAGAGAGAAAACCTCTTGGCCGATCTGTGTGGTGCTGTCATCTCCTTCATTTAGCTCAGATGTCTTTCTGCACATTCTCATCTTCCCTAGAGGGTTTAACTTGTCTCACAAGTGGAAGCCAGTGAAGAGGCCCACGCTTGTCTTCCCCATCCCTAAAGGTCCCATTTGAAAGTACGCCCCACACTTCACTTTGAACAATTAAACCTGAGATGCTATGAGATGCTATGAGAGATGTTTTTTCAGTACTGCTGGGTAGTTAAAGGGTGTTTCACAGTTGGAACAATATTTTCTTTACAATACTTGGTGTTTATTATTTCACTGTAAGCAATATGAGGAGGAAAGGCTGTTTACTTAGAAAGACTTTATGAAGATGCATGAGACACACGGTGATATATAAAAACAAAATCAGATTAATTTACCAATGTGACACTCTTTGTTTTTAGGTATACAAAAAGAAAACTGAAGCTGCCAAGAAGGAATATCTGAAGCAGTTAGCTGCCTACAGAGCAAGCCTTGTATCCAAGGTAACACATAATGTATATACACACATATATATAGTGACATATTGCAAACCATTTTCAGCATTTATATGGTGCTGAATGCCACAGTATTTAGTGCAAATAGCCTTGTTTGTTATCACCTTAAACTCAGGTTTAAGGTGCAAATGCTCAATAAACACAGTCATCTCCCCATGAAAAGGTATCCTTCCCCTTCTGGTCATAAGGACAGCACTTCCTCAGGCTGGGAGTGTCACTGCAGTTCCAACAGAGGAAGGATATACTGGTAAAAAAGCCTCAATATAACAAATGCAATGTCAGGTACCTGCCATGATACCTATAAGGGGAAAAAAAAAATCATACACAAAATGCCTGGGTTTGGTTTGGTTTTGTGGTTTTTTGGTTTGGGTTTTTTGGTTGGGGTTTGTTTTGTTGTTGTTTTTTTTTTTTTTTGTTAAGTACTGCTTTTTACCTTGTAATCTCCAATCAGAAAAAGTCAAACTCAGCTCACATAGCAATTTTTCATAAAAAAATATGTGACTTTCTATTTTACATCCAGCAAGCAAATCGTGTGAGCCCAGCATAGATGGCCATAAGGGTTTTGTACTGGAACACACCAGTGTATCCCCAGTACACAGCTGCTGTACTAAATTGATTTGTACAAACATTCTTAGTGCCCATAATTTTGTAATAGACTCTAATAAATTTTTTTATAAACTTTAAAATATACAGAAGAATGAGAAATTACTGCAGTGTGTCAATGTGAAAAAACAATCGAGCAACTTCAGAATCATACCAGTTAGAGTCATTGGGTTTAGGTCTGAAAACAATGTTTGGGTCTGAAACAAATACGGCTATTTTTTTGTTAAATAAATAAAATGTATTTAGTGGTAAAGATGGGAGTATGAAGGACTGGCATATATGGCATGAGTAAAGCTTTTTGTTATTTGTGAATATTTTTTGGGTCTTGCACTATACTTCTCTGTTAATTTGGACACATTTTCAGAGGAAGACTATATGATTAGTCATACATGGACCTTTCATGCATCTTTCTTACATTATCTTAGTATTTGGTCAGTGTTTCTTCTAAATTTAAAAGCCTGAAATATGGGTGTAACCTCATTCATTTTGGGGGGTTGTGTCTTATGCATTTTAATTTTATAGCTACCATCATAAATACTAATGCATTTAGTTAAGTGAATGACAGGGTATCTTTAATGTCTGTTTTAGGACTGTTTGGTTCTAGAAATACTCATTGCCTTCAGAAAGGGTACCACACAAACTATATTTTTTAAATAGCCTGCTTAGTAGCAAAAGATAGGTCTAAAAAGTGCAAAATATTCCAATAGGTTTTGAAGAAATGCATGAAGTCAACTTTTCACTTGTGAAAATAACTTGGCTGTCCCTATTCAGCACATCATGGACTGTTTACATAACACTATATAGCTTAATTTTGAAATGGCACATGTAAAAAATGAGATTTTAATTTTGGGTTTATTTTATTTGGCAAGAGAAAAAAGTGTACTGTGGCATTTTCTGAGGGCTTTATTTGGAAAAAAAAAATTAAAGATTGTTGATCAGTTCAGTACATGAATCTATTTGTGCAAATACTTAAATTTGTTGTTAGTCAGAAAAGCACTGAAGCATTTTCTTAACTTTTAAGCAATTATTTAAATTCTGCCCATAATGTCATGTTTTCCTCTAGTGTGGAAAATATCAAAATGTAAACCTAATGAAGCTGAGTACTAATTGCTTACTTTCATGAACACGCTCAATGAATCCAACAGAGCTGGCATGTAACTAAAGCAAATCCATTTTGGAATAAGGATGTAAAATACCCAGATGTAATATATCAGTATATTCTAAATTATTATTAAATATTTATATGGCACCAGAAGAGTTGTAGTTCTTTAGACAAACATGTAAGCATGAAGAAATATATATAATACATTATTAAGATTGTCTGGAGTCCATGTGGTCTGTTACATCCATGTGTTACATTACCATCCATAAAAGCTGCTTTTAGAGAATATTAAGACTTCAAAACCTCATTCTCAAAAGTTAAGACATGCCAAAAGTAACATAACCTTTTCCAAAAATGCTTTAATACATTATTAATAATTTGCTCACATGATATGTTTTATATTTTATACCTCACTCCGTGTGAGTCTCATTTCATATGCTTATAATCAGGTGTTCACCCTGGATGCTCCCGTGTTGTATTTACTGCATGTTGTTTAACCTTGCTTCTTTGTAGGATTTTCTGTGCTGCTCTTCCCAGCAGTGTTTTAGAGTAAAGAAATTCTCAGTAATACTCTGGAGCAGGAAGTTTGTATTGTCCGTATTTTCAAACACAACTAAATCATTGTGAAATCAGGTTTTCAGTAATTTTGGCTGTCGTGCTAGGGACATCTAGAACTTAATTTTTCAGAATATATGACCAATATTACACCCTTCATGTTCATAGCAGAGCTTCAGTGAGTTCAGGGTCAGCTGGCTGGCAGCTATAAGATGTTCTTTGTGCTTCACATCACATCAGGACACCCTCTTGCTATCCAAATGATGAGTTACCCAATTATCGAACTTTCTTCCTTGTTCCCTCCCAGGGGACTCTGCCTGTGGGAAGAGGCAGGCACAAACTGGCAAGGGTAGGGATACTGCTTGGGTCCCCTGTCTCTAGTTCAGGAGGTGTTTCACCTCCTACGGCATGGCTCTACCACTTGCCTAACTTTTGAACACTGATTATGCCACTTTTTTCATAAAGTATTGCCAGTTTTTAAACAACTAGTGATTGTAGGGCTTGTATGTGAGAGTTAGTGTGTTTTTCTGCATTTATTTGCAACTCTTCATTTTTCTGAAAAGCAAAGGAATGGACATATGCCATGTTATACCTCAGTAGACCAGACTTGAAGTTGAATCCACTACACCCATCTTGGCCATTTGAGATGCTGGAATGGTCACAATAGAAGATTGCAGAGAAATGGGGTAAATCTCCTTTTGCCAGGAGATTTCTTAGCCTCTGCCTGACAGCAGAATAACGAAATTCAGGAATGTTGGTTTCCATCCCAAGCTCTGAGGTGGGAGTGGAGTATCAGGTTGGGATGGTGGGCTTCTCCATAATACTCAGCCCTTTGCCTTCTTTTCCCTGTTTCTTTTTTTTTCCCCATTTCTTTTTTTTTTCCCTTCCCTCCCCTCCCCTCCCCTCCCCTCCCCTCCCCTCCCCTCCAGCAAATCTTTACTTCAGCCCATCTTTCTCTTGTCCTCTGCATCCTCACTTCTCCTTCATACACTCATAGCCATGGGTGCATGCTAAAGGAAACTGGAGATAAACATGAGGGACAGGCTACCTGCTCTTCATCATATAGAGCAACCAATACCATGTGGAGGAACAGCCTCAGCTGCTTTCTCAGATGATACACATTTATAAATTTGAGTGTGATTTCATGGGAAGATGAGATATCAATCTTTGACACCATCTGTCATTGTCCCTTCCAGATGTCAAGTACCTCTGCCTTTACATCCTAAGGAAGGGCACCCAAATTTTTTGGGAGGCATACAGTGCTTTCCTCTGGGTGCATTCTTGACAAAGCTTAGCAGTTCTGGTTGGAGTTTGTCACACACACCCACACATGCACAGAAAAGTCACTTGCGCACCCAGTATGTATAATTTAAGACTGTGTTATTTGACAAAATCATAATTGAAAAGGGTGGACGTGTCACCAGCAACTTCAGTAACAGGATTGCAAGCCCATCTCTAGTACACTTCTAAATGCTTTAGTGAGGTCTTTATAAAATAGGGCTACCACCCAGTAAAGAAGGCAAACATATGATTGTGTAAATGTCAGTTATGCATTAATCTCCATTTAATTTATCAGTTTATTACCTGCATATTCTCCTTTTTTATAATGATTGAAATTAATGGGGCTGTTGTTGAGTTTGTTCATGTGTGTAGGAATTGATACGTAAAGTAAAAATCACTTTACAAAGCATTATATCTTCTGTAATGCAGATTGCCATATTGCTTATAGTACTGACTAAGCCTTTGCATTGTAAACAAGTGTCTTTATATTTGCACTTAGTTGCAACTTTTAGTACTATTCAGGTCCAGAAATGCAGTCTCTGGTATCTGGTAATTTGTACAGCATTACATAAAATGCTGTGAATTGCATTTTTACTTTTTCATAAAACAAGCACTTTTTCTAGCTTAACCAGCCTTTTTTCTGGCTGACATTAGAGTTTTTGCTGCATCTTTCAAATACATATATTTAATAAATATATATATGAGTAAATATTAAATGCTTTCATATATTATATATGTGCATCTACATACATTTATATAACAATATATGCATATTATGTATCTAACATACATAATGTATATGTGCATATAAGTGGTACATATATGTATATTAACTATAGCAGCTTAAACAATTATCAATTGTTTATTGCAGCTTAAATAAGTGTAACTGTTTGAATAGTGCAAAGACATTTCCCGTTTTGTTCTCTCTGGCTAAATGAATCTTTAATTCTCTCTGGGTAGTGACACAACTTCAGGTTTCATACAGATATATTTTAGCAGCTATGGCTGAAGTTAAAACCGCTCAGCAAGGAAAATATTACTAAAATTAAAAATACTCAAGCATATTTCAAAACTGGTGTTGTATCTGAGTCAGAGTGGTGTCCTCACTTGACATTGCAGCAAGTGCATTGGGCACTTTTCAGTTTTGTGGATGGTGCAAATCCTTTGGACATGTAAAATTGCTTCTTGAAGTATATGACAGACGTGGCTTTCCTACCCCATCACCTTGTAATTAAATTTCATTAAAAAAAAATGAAGTTCATATCTAGTACGACTGACATTGCCTTAATGCCATTATCACAGCAATTTGTAACCAGAGTTTCCAGGCACCCAAAATATCTGTTGCACTGCCACTGTATCTGTAATACAGTTGAACAGTCTAAGGGATTCAAGTCTTTATGTACATGAGTATATGTATATGCTCACTGTGGAATATACATGAAAAAGTTTGAGCTACTTGTAAAAAGCAAAATGGAGACCAGGTGTGCTCTCTCTACAATTTGTCTTTTGTAGCCCACTAATCTGAGATTCTTTTCTGCTTAGTGGCCAAGCTTCAAATATGAAAGCACTGTATCCTGGCTCACTCCTCCCTGAAATAAGCAGCTGACGCAGTTTAGGACATTTTTTCTAAAAATAAAATTCTGAGTAAGTCTTGACAGAGTAGGTGACTGAACTGTCTGGTCTCCTGGTCAGTGCTTTAGTCAGTTGGTTATTGCAAACAAGGAGAGCAGCATCCCTTCTCTGTTGGCAGAAAGGCACCTGGTTTCTGCTTCTTGAGACAACAGATTCCTATATTACATCTAGCCTGAGTCCATGCAGATGTTTTGGAATTTTATAAAACAATTTAGTCTGTTCTCAGTGAAAGCATCAAAGAAAGAATAAATAAAAAATATGGTTATGTTTGATGTTTTGGGGTTGGTTTTTTTGGTAGCTACTAAAGTGCTACAAGGCATTTGGCAATATTTCCCTTAAAACAATAACAAAACTTGTTATTTTTGTTGAACGATGACATGATGTTGACTAATGACATGCATATACAGCTTTTACCTTTTTTCCATTAAACATTAGAATCCCCGTCTGGGAAAACTATAATGTAAGGCTTTTACAGCAGGTACTTCAAGCTTCTGTCTTTCATTCTTTCTAGAGTTACTAAGATGTAGTCAGAAATTTTCAAGGAATCGTAAATAAAATTATATATGTGATTTATATGAGTATCTGTTAAGTGAACATATAAATTTATAAAATATTGTCTAATCAAATAATAACACAAATCCAACCATCTTCTCTAGCAAGGAAACCAACTACCTACTGCAGCTGAAAATGTAGAGCAATCTATATTTAAGTTAATGCCATGAATTCAGTTTGAGGCTAAATCATGTGAAGCTTTACATTCAGCAGTGCAATAACAGATAGCTGCTCTCACATAATTTCTGCCAAAAATGGCACAAATGTCTCAGGCTTGCAAGAAGCCAGATTTTGATTTAGCGAGGAACTGTGTTTGTTTTTTGAAGTTTAATAAAACTCTATTTCGCTATTAGCCTAGTGCTTCCATTTGGGGAATTAAAACACTTGTATCAAATTAAAGTTGCATATCCTTTATCACATGTACCCAGGTTACATTCGTAAAACATCCATTTTTACTTACATACCCTGAATGAATCCATGACAATCCCCTGAAGATGATGACAAAATGTATATTTAGATTTGAAGATGTTCTTCTGAGCCACCTCAGCTAATTATAGATGACAACCCATGGCTTACTCCTTTGTTCTGAAACATCAAGAATGTGTCAGAAAGCTTTCTGAACTCTCTAGAGTCCCAGATGTTGTTATTGCAATAGGTGACTGGAATTAACAAAGTACGAAACATCATTTGCTAAGAGCCTCTTGTGACTTAGGTAGGAAGGCAGCTGTACTGCAAATATGCATATGAGTTTTCTACCAGAGTGTATAGAGTTAAGTCAAAGGAATCTCTAAAGGAGTTAAAGAGCTAAGCAGGAAAGAGAAAATGCTGCAGAGAAGTCATTCTCTCATAAGCAGCTCCACAGGAGTATTAATAAAATGGCTAAGCCTATGCAGGCTAGAAGAGGTTCTTCTCAAAGACAGGCTTGGGTTTGGAAGTGACCTAAAATGTCAAAAACATTAAAAATGGACAGGATTATGTGAACACAGAAAAGCTGAGAGAAGGAATAAACAATTCAAGATGTTCCTTCCACCAAAGAGACAGCAAAGACAGCAGATGCAAACTTAAGCTTAGGTAAGCTTTGTAGGAGCTGCATAAATATTCAGGCAATTTCCTCCTATCTACCTTTAATGTCACGGTACAGAAGATAACTCATTTAAAGCTGAGTCAGGCCTGCCTAAGTTTGGTCACAGCCTGGACCTTCCTGATACCAGCTGACATAATCACTGCTGTTACCTGAATGTAGCCTTCATTCTGGTCATGGAGGCCACAAACCGAGTTCCTCGGTGTGGCTCAAGGACGGACACCAGTCACTAGATGTATGCGTGGCACTGTCATGAAGAGGGACAGTGCAGGAGCTACGTAGGTTTCTGATAAATATTTGTGTAAAACTGGAGCTAAGCTAAACTCTTCTACCCTATGAAATGCTCACATAGTACATGTTCCTTTTCTATGTAGAGAGGATGCCAACACTTTGTTTCTCATTTAAAGAGAAGCACCTGTTTTCCATTTTAAATAAATCTATGTTACACCATTTTGGCTGTGTAAAAAAAATCTTCAAAGGTTGGAATAGGTTATGTTCACCCACAAGTAAAGCTGTTTGCATTGATAGAAAGTTTATGCTGGTCGTATTGGCCATGAGGCTGATGTCTTTGCCCTTGAGGAGGTCTCTCAGCATGTATTTAGAGGACACCTAGGCATCCAATAGTACTAAGAGCATCTACTGAATGTTGTGAACATACTGAATGTATTTCCTGACTATTTTACTATAAAGGAAAGCTTAATTGCTGATGTTAATAGAGAAGTATTGTGATAATGTTTGGTCTGTAAGTGACTGAAATTATATTGCTTCAACTGAAAGGCTTTGATCATTAGCTAATTTTGTGAAATCAATAGAGTAAGAAAAAGAAACAACTTTTTTCTCTGTGAGTTGAACAACTCTGTTTTCTTTGAGACAACACTGACTTTTTGGTTTTATATTTCAAACAGCAATATCAGTTGAGCACTGCTTAGTAGAATGAATTTATTGAAAAATATTTATTTAATTCCTATATATTATGGCATCATATGCTATAGTAGATAAGAATGCTGAATATAAAGCATGTATACAGTATGTAAATTGAAGATGTTAACATACGTATGTGTACATACATATCTATACAGTCCTCCTTCCTGGCAATATTTCTAACAATATACTGGATTAGCATGTTAAAAAAGCAAAATGAGGTCAGTATAGGCAGTTGTAATTTCTAGGTATGCTTCTGAAGAAACACAGGTCAAAAGTAGTGCTCATCAGTTGGGAATGATTCTCAGCCTCTGTTAGGCAAGTCCTACCTCTTTTCATGAAATACATGAAAATTTTCATTAATATTGAAGTAACAGTGTTGAGCTCTGATCCAAACTCCATTTAAGTTAATAGAAGACTTCCCATTAAATTCAGTAGTCTAAAGGATCAAGCTCTTAGAGTACTGCCTTGTTAAAACATGTCCTTGATTTACTCTCAATCACATGGATGTTGTTTATGTTCCAACAGAGGTGGGGCAGGAGAACCAACAGCAGCCAGAAGGCAGCCACAAGTTAGAAAGAGAATCAAAACCCATGTGTAGGTTTCAACGGCTGTTTGGTTAGCCAGATACACAGATGAGGGTTTAAAGTGCACCTTTTCAAAGTGGAAGTAAAATTATATCCCAAAGGAAGTTGTGGAGATGCCAGAATATCATCAACAGGCTGTTGCTGTTTGACACCACTAAGCTGAGCAGGATGTCCATAACCAAAAATCATTTCTCAGCTGTAGGAGTGAATGGACAATTTGGGGTGAGGGAAATCCCAGTGTCACTTTCCTCTAAGGAATTGACACCCGCCCTGTGCCTGTCTGTCATAAGGACCATTAGTCCCAAGGCAGTTCTCCTTAGAAAAGAATAGCACAGCTGGATGAGCAATGCTTAACCCCTTAACCTAATTTAAGTCTTTAATTTGGCAATTATGCATAAGGAGTTTCGGCACACAATAGGGGAGTACAAGGTGGATGGGAAAGTTTGTTTTGCTCTAGATTTGGAAGGAAGAGCATGAGTTTGGTAAAAACTGGAGGGAAGAACTGAACTCAGCACTTCCCAATCTTTGTGCAAAATGATCAACTCTCAACACTTTCTCTGAAGAATATCACTCACATCTGCATCATCACACATTTTGTTGAAAGTATAATAGCAGTAGAATAATTTTGTGGACTGAGGGTCATGCACCAGTACTTTTAATTAATATAATTATATTCATTATCATCAGAGTTACAGTAGCATTTATTTTGTTTCCTTCCTTTTCCTATTTCTCTTCTACTTTCATTCTCTTTCTGTTGGTATTTCAAAATGTTCTTCCCTCTTTTTCTTTGTGTTTTAGTAAAACAATAGATTTTGGTGAGGAAAAAAAAATGTGGCTTTGTGTTGTTCTTAAAGGGCAGTCATACTTTTTCTGCAGCATTCCATTGCTTTGGCCTACCTACAGTGTCTTCGACTTCTGTTTTCTTTTAAAATGGTAACCATTATTAGATGATGATGTTAGGTGGAGAGGCAGGTCCATAAGAAACCCTACTACTAGCCTCTGAAGAACTTGAAAGATTTAGAGTAAGGCTTTGACTTGAGCTCCAGAACAAGGAGAAGCCACTCAAAGAGCATAAAGGACTGTCAACAAAAGCTAGTTTGTGGTCCTAGTGTATGTTTGGTAATGTATGCGTACAATACCACTGCCTACTAATAACTAAATATAATATTCTGTCACCCTCTAGTGGTGGGTCTAGACCACCATACTTCTGATAGTAGCGATTAAATATTTTCTCACTGCATGTCTAGTAGAACTTGTTGCATGTAGGAGATAGTAAGCTTCAATATTTGGTGGCCTGTGTGTACAGATTTTCAATTTTGGTCTCCACTGCCTATATCTGTATATTAATTGTATCCTATAACTTCATGCCAAAAATTAGAGATGTAAATTGTCTGTGTTGGTTTTGGGCAGATTAACTAACTAAAGAGTTGGGGTTTTTTAATTATTTCTGTGCTCTTCTCATTTGATAAGGCAAGAAAAAATTGACTGAATTTCAACCTGCAAAGTTAGGGAACATGACTGTGCATTTGAAGTTCATACTGGCTAATGAAATCTCTTATTTCTTAATTCCTAGTTTTACCAACAACAAAATTCCTTTTCTAAGGCTGTCCAATGATGTACCGGACAGACGCAATGCCCATTCAAGCCTGTGAAAGCAGTAATTGTGCCTGAAATGATAGTATGACCTATGCGTGTATATATGTGTGTGTGTTTATATATATATACCCACCCACACCTTAGTATATTTCACATTAAAGTGGCATAACAGAGCCAAAATATTTGACATGACCTATTCCATTAGCTTCAGCAATACTTACAAAATCTGTGTTTCTGAACGAGCCTTAGAAAAAGCTGAAAGTGCAGTATGCTGAAGGACAGCATTTAATGGGTTCATTTATCAAGATCCCAGTAACTGATAATATTGATGCGTTTTACACTGATATTGGACAATTTGACTTCAGATCACATATGATTTAAAGTATCCTAAGCAACAGCAAAATACTTCGTCTGAAACTGAAGTGTTGTACTTTTCACTGGATCAGGAGGTAGTGAAACATACAGAAAGCTAATTGATAGCTTGAGACAACTGGAATGATTCCTTTTGATCACTTGGCAGATGCTCTCTCAGAGCTAAAGCAAGTGTTACTCATCTCTGGCCTGAGACCATACAATTCCTCTTAAGATAGTGTGGTATTTGAAGTATTAAACGATACTAACTATCTGATCTGTCTGTAATTTTATCAGTTTGGGCCATGCATTCACCATTTATGTGTGAACTCAGCATTACCCAATAATTAAATCAGTTCACTGTATCTTTGTTAAAGAGGTGTATGGCAGCATCTTTGCAGTCACAAATGGAATATAAGTATGTATGTCACAAAAAGTGCCACAAAGGCACTTTGGTACTTCATCACCGGGAGGAATTGTTTAACTGATCTGCCTTTAGACACTTCAGGAGCAATTACCCCTGGTAGGACCAGATAGAGCCTGCCAGCTGCATCATGGAAAGGCAAGCTGTTTTTGTGAGGGAATGACGCTCTCAGTAAAACTTCAAGTTTCTCAAGAAAGAACACATCATGCACCTCCTGTAATGTGTAAAGAGCCTGTGACACTCAAAAGGAGGGACCTGACCATGCTGCTAATTAGTAAACCTTCCTCTGATTCTCTGAATTTCAGCAAACCTTCCAGTCTTTGCTCCCACACTCACGCGAGTACCCTAAAAATACAGCTGGGAAGAAGGGGGGAAATTTCTCATGCCATCATGAACATTAGTTCAGTGTTTTGAAAATAATACCAAAAAACTGGCAGATTTTGCACTACTTTCATGTTTCATCATATACTGTCTGTGGGTTTTTATGTTTGTATCTGAATCCTGCGAAGATGCGTATAATACATATTGCACACGTGTACACCCACATGGGAACAGATCCAGGCTGATCCACAGAGGCAGAGATTTTCATTCATTTTATCATATTCATTTAATTGTCCTTAGTTTACTGGAGAAAACAATGGGGTTTTGCTAATAGAACTGCAGCTATACTTAGGGAAAATGAAGTTATCTTTCTCATCTTTCTCATAGCATATAATGAAGCAATTTCAGTAACGGATTGTTGGTGATGGTACATCCTTCAGAAAGAATACAAATAGTCTTTACCACCCCTGGAGTGCTGAGAGCAACATGAAACTTACTCTGACTTGTAAACTGAGCAAACATGACATGGAAATCACAGAATAAGGGCATATATGCATCTTTCAGTCCTTGTTTTGACAAAGTGACTTCTTTCTCCAGAGGGACATTTCTGCCATTTTTTTTCCAGCATGTTTCACCTTTCACTGACTATTAATCCCAGTATGACTTAACTGCAAATTATGATTCCCACCTATAAGCTCATGGGAGTTAATTTTTTATCATCATCTATTTGAGCACACAGAGTTAGCACTTAGAAGATCTAAGAAAACAAGGGTATGGAAAATAACAAATTGAGTTTAAATCAAATGTAACAATTTATAAATATTATAAAAAGAGTATTATTAAAATTCACATTCATTAATGGAAAGTTTTTATTACTAGCAGCTTTAAGAAATCAGGGTAGACCAAAATGTTTTTGAAAATCTGCATTTTCTAATATTCTGTGCAGTATTCTTCCAGCTTTAGCAAAATAGCTTACCTGTGTCTGACACAGTTTAGCATTTATATAGACATCAGTTTTAAACAGAATTCTCAGAACTTTATGAACTGGATTAACAAAGGAAGTCTTGCTAAAGGTGAAATTGTTCGGAATTACATTTCTGAATGCATGGCTCATGAAACATGTTTGATATGGGCTGGATAGCATGCCAGCATGGAATACTTCAGAATGAAGGTATGGGCACAGCAACTAGCACCTTTACTCAGTGCAATAGAACAACTGTGGATGGGGTTTAGCCTCTTCATGATGTTAGCTAACTAATAAAGCACTATTAGCAGTTATCAACATATATGGTAAAGGACACTGAAATTCTTATCCCTGGTTTGCAGCTGGGAAAACAAGGCATGTCAAAGATCACTGCAGACTTTTGCTGGAACCCACCCTCCTGAATCTCTTTTCAACTAGGCCATCAGATTTTAGGACAATAGTAGCGGCTGTTTATGTGAATAGATGTGACAGGCTTGGTTGTCTTTGTTGTGTAGGTTATTAGGTCAGTGAATCCAGTTCCAAGTTTGGAAAAAGCAAAATGTCAGGCTAGGCCAGGAAACAGAGGAGCTAGCTTTTTTTTTTTTTTTTTTTTTTTAGAATGTGGAAGAGAAAAGTGTAAGGTAAAAGGGATTCTTTTTTCTCATGTAATAACCAAACTTCATTCCAAGGACAATTTTATGGTCCAGATTATGTGTTTCCCATGATGTGACTCTTAAACAGACTTCAGCAGGTAGAACAGCAGCGTCTTGCAGCTTCTAAGTATTGCCTGTGTTTTGTTTTTCTCAACAGAGCTACAGTGAACCTGTTGATGTCAAAGCCTCCCCACAACCTCAGATGATGAATTCAAAGCAGTCAGTGTTTCATGGGCCCACCCAGGCTCACTCTGCACTGTACCTCAGTTCCCACTACCAACAACAACCAGGAATGAATCCTCACATCACTGCCATGCATGCCAATATCCCCCGTAACATAGCACCCAAGCCTAACAACCAAATGCCAGTGACTGTTTCCATAGCAAACATGGCTGTGTCCCCACCGCCACCTCTTCAGATCAGCCCCCCCCTGCACCAGCATCTCAACATCCAGCAGCACCAGCCAATTTCAATGCAGCAGCCCATCGGAAACCAGCTACCAATGCAGGTCCAGTCTGCTTTACATTCACCTACAATGCAGCAAGTAAGTTTGAGCTTTTCAGTTGTATGGGGAAATATTTTTTTGGGGGGTGGGGGAGGGTGGGGGAAGTCATCCAGAAGTTGACATGGTGAGGGAGATTTGGAGCTATGGATCAGCTTTAATTTTGCAGGGTTTGAAAACTGGGGTAGTATAGTCTGAGAGCTTAGTCTTTCAAGGGCAAGAACGAATGAATGGGTTTACCTAGATGATGGGAAACTTCAGTGGAACTGTTTGTGCTAGCAGCAATGTTCATCACTTTCTTCTGAACACTAGCCGTGTCTCCCCCCCAAACTTCGGAGGCATCCTTTAAATAGAAGTGTGTCCATAGATCCATCTGCAAATCTGGCAGTACCCTGAAATGTAAGTGATATGTTAAATCTTCAGGAAACATTTTACAAACAAAAGGCAGGCACGTCTAGAAAAAGATAGGATTATAGCTTGTGCTGTTATCCTGGTGCCGATTGTGACATGGAACAGTCAGAGGGAACATGAAGCGACACAGGGTGTGTTAAGCATGCTAGATGAAGTGAAAACAAAAATGTTAGCTTATTCTGTATTCATAACTTCATTTTGCCAGATAAATGTACCTTTTTTTTTCTTCTTTTTTTCTTTTTTTTTTTTTCCCTGGAAATAAGTGGGCTTTGCCCAGTATCCCAATATGGTGTCTTTTCTTCTTTTTTTTTTTTCCCCTCATTCTGTGTTTTAGATAGTTGTTGCTCAATACATTTCCTAGGAGTTTTGAATTAATGCAGGCCAACCATAGTATTGTGGCTTTTAGGCCCAGGTCTATGGGGTGTTAGAGCAGATTAACTCTGGTGATTTCATGAGAGAAAATTTCCTTTTGTATTGCATGAGATGTGACTATCAATTGTAAGATCTTGCTTTGCAAAGAGGCATTAGAATGAAAAAAAAATTGATGGAGTTGCAAGAATCTACAAAATTTGTATACACAAAACTTGTCAGTTCTTGTTGATAATACGTAGTCATGAACTTGCTGCATGTTTTGAATGTTTGTATAAATTCACCTTCGCTAACAAGGCATTTGCATTTGCTTTCCAAGCCAGAAATATTTCATCTCAAGATTGGTCTTTAGAGATGGAAATATCTGAACACAAAATATAGCTTCTAGCTGAGAGAACAATTCAACAGGAAAAGAATTTTGCAAAGTGGGGCGCAGCGGGAGAAGATTTGAAAGCAATCTGGACTGATAAATTTACTTGTTCAGAAGGTAAACCAAGGAGTGCTTAGGATGATCTGGATCTTTTCAGAGACTTTGATCTTAGTCTCAAGAGTAATTTGGAGTAGTCAGACAGGAAGGAAAATTTGTAAAATGTTTACAACTTTTTCCTAGTCCAATTTTTCACGATCAGCATAAACAGACTTATGATCACACAGATGTGGAGTATCTTATTGTTGTGTATTTCTGAAGGTTTTCCTATTAGTTAGAAACCCAGTGTCCTGGTGTGAGTGTCCTGGGAGAGCCCATTGTCCAGTGCAGAACTACAGAAGATCAAACCCCTTATGTCTTTCCAGTATCATTGATAGGCGTAATTTACTGAACAGATTTGAAAATCTGGCTTTATTTATTAATTAATAGTACTGTAGGGGCTAGCATAAGATGCAACACAGATGTTAGATACTTACATATGTATACATACAACATCACCATTATTATATGAATCTAAACACTTGGGCAGTATTCCAAACCATTACATACTACAAAAAAGGTAAGATAATACGAATCTTCTGTTGTTTTATTTTACCAAGTTGCACGCTTGTAGCGTATGGTGTGTGCGTCAGTGGCTTGAGAGTACTTTCATTCATCTGTGAGCTGTTTGGCATGCAGTTGAGTTATTTCTCAAGAGAAATAACTTAAGAGAAAACACAGGATACTAGGTTGTAGAAAACAGGTGTCTAGAAGTCAACATGTAGACCCACAATGATTCTTTTGCTTTACTAAGTACAAGTACAGTAAAGTAAAAAATGCTGTACCTCTGTGTTTCTGCTGACTACTGTTAAACTCATGAAAGGTTAGGTAAAATACTTTTTACCAACTTCTATTACTTAGTCAGAAAGGCTGATGCTTGTAATGAAGATACCAAGGTGAGGTATTTCTGAGCTTCACTCAAGGTGACAGGTGCTTATTACCTCTTGAAATGCTACACTGACAATCTTAACAACATTTCTCTAAGCACTGTGGAACATCTGCAAACCAGTTTCTACCTCTTACACTCATGCTTTTATTTCAAAGTAACACAACTTTTGAGCTGTGGAAAATCTGTGTAATTTCACTTTGGAATATTTGTAATATTTTATTTTATTTTATTTTATTTTTTAGTATACAACAGTTTACATAGTTTGTGAATTGAGTTTAAATATAGGATCCATTTCTTGTAAAAAGTGGTGTTGGCAGAGACAAAGCAAAAAGTATGCTAAATCTTACAGCAGCAGGTTTACTAACTACACCATGATTTGCCATGACAGAGCAGAACAGTGGTATCCTGTCTCGTCTCTTAGGTGTGACTCTTTCTAGTCATACTCAAGAAATTTTAGAAAAAACTATCCCCAGGATTTTTTACTGCATTAGAGCATGGAGGACAGGTTGGCTACCATGAGGCAAATACCAAGAAATCCAGAAACTATAACCTGAAAGTAAAGGCCTCTTTCTGACTTAGTTGTCAAAAAGCTCTGCTGTGCCCTCTGTTCAGAACTGAGCACTCTGCTGATCACAGAGCATGTTAAAGAGGCAAAGACATAGTGGGGGGGGGGGGGAAAGCAAGCCCTCCAAATGATGACAGCACAGACTCAACAGCAATGAGGACAAAGAAGAGGCATCACCCTGTATGTCTGGCCCGTGGTGCAGAGGGAAGGAGGACTCTGGATGTGAGGTGCAGTCTCCAGCAGCACGGTGTAGACCACTCTGCTACGTAAAGAGACAGCCAAGAAGAATGGGAAAACATGTAATCTGGTAAAGCAGAAGCCATAACTGCATTTAATTCAACTTTTTTTCACTTTGTCTTCCCTCAGCTGCTTGATTTCCTCCATGCTAAAGGTGTGGCCACCCTAAGCCTTTTCCAAAGACTCCAGCGGGCATCTAATTTATGTAAGCAGCAAGAACAGAAACTAATTAACATCCCACTCCCTACAGTGTGACTAGCAACAGGAGATATTTTCCTTTTTGGAAACCTCCCCACTGCTCAAACCAAAGAGACTAATATATTTTAAGAAAAAATAAGGTAAATTTTTTCATGTGATGCTGCAGCATGAAGCTTAATAGACAAGAGCAGGGTAAGTCTGCCAACAGCTTCCTAGCAGTCTTCTACTGCAGGCATTCGCAGACTCACCTGGCTGGACACCACCATTGCAAACAGACAGCTGTGCTGTAGACATGTTAAAAGCAGCTGTCATAGCTCCCACTGATGGTGGGTTCTGATTTTTTTCCCTTTTTTTCCCAGCATCCATCTGTGAAATATTTCGTGGCTTACTAGTGATGCTCAGTTGTAGCAGGCTCTGGGAATCCCTGCTCTGTACAGATCCCTCGCTTTAACACTGTGCCTCAGGGAGATTTGGTTACTCATTTTCTCCAGGAGAGGGAGGATAGTTTCTTATCAAAGACCATCTGGTATACCTGTAGGACTGCCAGATCCAAGAAAAATTACATAAAGATTGAGATTTCAGTCCTGGCAGGCAGGAACAGAGTTCTCCAAAACCACTGTGCATGAAATCCACAAACTCTCCTTCTGTGTGTAACTTTGAGGAGGGACTGATGAGAACTGCTGACCTGTGGAGAGAGTTCTGCCCCCACTGCTGCCAGGACAATGTGCTGATCTTCATCAGCTCCGCAGGGAACAGCACGTCCTCCTCTGCTTCCAGAAGTCCTTGCCTGCATGTGTGCAGCTGCCAAACCAAGAGAGACTGCCAGCTGGAGAAGGGCAGACTCCTCCAGGAGTCCACAAAAACTACAGCACATCAAGAAGATCCGAAGTGCTGGTAGCCAAAAGTCCACAGTTACTGGACAATTTCTGTTAGCCTTAAAATCAGTTAATTCTGTGGAATATGCAGCTGATGCAATGCATCCAAATTGTTCTGAATGTACAAGGGAAAGTAAAATTTAAGTATTAGCATTTGGGTCATATGCCTAGCATTAGTAAATATTTTAAAATTTATTTTAAACAATCTTCTCTATTTTCAGTTATCTAAATATTTTTTGTAACTTCTGAAAAGTAGACAAATTAGTCTCTTTTTCCTTTTTTTTCCAAAACAGTTAATGAACAAATCAAACAATGGGCACTGCTGTAGACATTTGGGGTGCTCGTTTACAGTGTGAATGCTTTACACTTTAAAAACAGACCATTTAGTTCTACTCTGATACTTAAATTAAATACTGATTTTTATTATATTTAACTTCTATTTTTGAAATATACTGTATCTTTAAAAAATATTAATTTTTTTAAAGCCATGTTAAAGTTTTATTTTTTTTAAGTCTAAATCCAATGTGTAGCAGTTTTTCTTTCATCCACTTTTGACACACTGGAAAAATCACAGTAGATTAGAAGAGTGTGATTTTTCTTTCATTAGATGCTGAAGTGACCATTCTATCACTGTACAATTTTTTAACTGATACAGAGTTGCTTCTCTCCAGTCTGACTCTTAGGTTTGACATAGTATTTAATTATTACTTAGTTGGGATCAGATGGTCTGAATCTTAACCCTTGCCATTCAAATCAGCATGATTTCTCCAAAGTTCAGGCTAAAACAGTGTCTGAAGCTACAACCTTTTCTCTTGCAAAGTTGTTCTTTCCTTGCCCTACTCACACAGTCATTTGTGCTTTCTGAGCATACTCCACTCTTCAGCTCATTGTACTGTGCTTCTTTGTGTGGAACGTGATGAGACCAGGGATTCACTCCCTACCAAATATGCCCAGTCATTAAGGAACCCTTCTAAGTAGCCCTACTGCAAGCATCTCCTTCCCTGCCCAAAATCCTTCACCCAGGCATTGGGTGGGATGGTGAGTCCCATTACAATCTGTTCCACTTTGGTTCACAGGTAGTGCAAGCAAAACTAGACTCTTAATGTCTAGTAACCATGGCTGCAAGTGTATGCATAACAAAGAAGCAGAAGATTAATGTATGTCACTTTAAAAAAAAAATAATAATAACTCATTTTGGTCTAGTTTTAGGTATTTCTTTTCCTTTAGAAAATAAATATATACAGCAAGATGATTGCATAGCCTGCAAAAAATAATAGCCTCATTTTTTTTGGCATATATTATATATAGTAAACTCAGGGACCTGCTGTATTTGTCCAGATTTCTTCCTCTTTTTTGTTAAGCTTTGTCTTCGAATGAGGTCAAGAGAAAAAAAAATCATTAATATCTGTCAACTTCCTTTATAACCTTAAGGAAAAATCTTTGTATGATATCACACAGACAGATTTTCAATTTCCTTGTGTAATAAACAGATGCTTTAGGATTTGGATGTAATTTAAAGGTTTAAAATATCACATTGAGATTGATGAATAAATCAGTTGTGAAGACAAAAACATTGATGCCTGTTGAAAATACCTCTCCAGACAGGCAGGAAATGAAATTAGTTCCCAGTAAAGTGTGGAGATGAGGATCACTGTTTAGTTCTGCTGCAGGCTTTTTAGGACTTGCTACAGTGGCACCATGAAACTGCTAGGGCTACAGAAATCTAATTAAAGAGCAAATGTCCCTCCTGACATCAAATTAATCTTTATCAAGTTCCCTATTTTTATTTCAATCTGGAACAAGAAAATGAAATTTAAAATTCTATGCATGTGGCAAAACAGTTGATGATTTTCTCTTGAGCATTACAATGCAAAAACATTCAGCATTGTTTAATTAGACCTCGAAGTACTCATTTTCTGAGCACTTTTATTTCATCATTGTTTGTTAAGGGCTTAGATAAATAATACGCAAATATTTACTACAAGCCTGGTACAAGGCTGTCTCCTTCTGTTGTACAGATCTGTATTTCCAGAGCTTTTTCTGTTGATGAAAGAGCTGAAGTAATTATTGTTTACATCTGAAACAGCACCATACTTTATCAGTCCTTCATATTGAGTTCAGGTTTCTTTAATTACTTTGCCTTAACAAGCATGCTCTCCAACACCCACTTTGCTGGTATTCTGGTAACCCTTAGCCCCAGTGGGAATGCCGAGCTGCAGCAGCTCTGCTGCTTCTGGAGCTGGAACCTGGCTCAGATACCTCTGCACCATGTTAAAATTTATCATGTGAGCATGTCCTAAGAAACAGGCCCCAGTCCCAGGCAGTTATAAACTAAACAGCCTTGCCAGGTGCTAGATGAAAGTGTTGTTACCCCTTATTTTGCAGATAGGAGAATTAAGTCTGGATCCGTGGTCCCAGCCTTAACATGAGAGGTATCAGTTCGGTCCAAGCACACGTGCACGTGTGCTTTGCTGGAAGAAAGCCAAAGCAATCTGGCTGTGGTCACACAGAAAACCTGAAAAGATACAAGAATAAGTCACCACCCAGTTCCAAGCTGTCATTTAAACCACAGGACCACACTCTGACATCTAAGCTATTTATTTGTCCTAAGTCCAGAAGAAATGGAACAGATGCTGCACTGATGGTCTCTTCCTCTGATTTGGGAGAACTGTCCTTGCAGCATGAGTACTCGAGTCTGTGCCTGCTCACTTGCGTGCTTTGCTACAGCCCTGCTGGAGCTACTGGCCTCATAGCATGTTTTTCTCATATATATGATTGTTTCATAAAGACCGATAAGAGACAGCTCGGGGGCTTTGCTACCAAAGGTAAACCTGAGTGCCTGAGGGTAGGATGTGTTTCTGTGGTTAGTTTCCTCTTATAGATAAATTAGAAAGGCCTTATGGGTGATGTTTTGTATAAAAATTATGACGGTGATATAAAAACCCCATTTTTCTGCCTTCTAATTACACAAAACTCCGATGAAAGCCATTGGGAGGTCTGCTCAGAGTTTCCTTTGGATCTGTTGCAGGCATGGGGATTGTTTAGGCAGCCTGATGTCTAGGTGAAAAGGCAGTGTACAGAGCATGGGTGTTACGCATGGATGGGTTTTATTTTCCCTTATTAGCAGGACAACATATAAGTTAAATGACAACTAGATATAGAATTCAGCTGTGAACTTGCCCACTACTAATATTCTGTTCCTTGGAGTCACCAGGGACAAAGTCAGACTTCAAAGAGCATTTGAGGTACTGAAGTGTGACTCGGGATATTCTCTGTACAGAAAAGATTATTGAAGAAAGTTGCACTCATTTATGGCCTAGGCTAAAATTTGTGATCAGGAGGCATGGGGTGAGGTGACAGTGTACACAAGAGGCACAGCAGGGCAGAACACCCGCGGGACCTCTGGGGAAGAGCCAGGGTGCAATGCACCAAGAAAGAGGGATGTGAAGAGGAAAGTGACATGTTACATGTGAAGGAAGCTGATTTCTGCGGCTGGGGAGCTGGGGGGGGGAGGTGAAAACTCCGAATACTCATTTATCTGGATCAAAGGTAGCATGGCTGACTTGCTAAGTCTGCAGAAATAAAACACAGATCTCCACAAAATTTCTGTCTTAATAAAGGCTGTGGACAGGAAGCGATCATGCATCATGGACTAGAATTTAAAACTAAAAGCTATGAGCTTTAATTCCATTCTATATGTGGACTTCAGCCAGAAGGAGTGGGGTTTCAAACTGGGTACCTTGGGTCGAGTTTAGTTTCTGATTTAACAGCTACACATCCAGTTAACTTCAGTGGGAATTGTATGCCCTTGCCCCAGGAAGGAGTTTGGTGTGTGTTTTTTTTTCAACAGACATCAATTGCTTTCATACAGCATTCCCATACTTTTACCCAATGTAGTTCTTCTAACTTTACAGGAACATGATGTACATTTATACAGGGTGAACCAGATACAGTAGCCTTGAAATTTCAGTTGTTCCACTGGTTTTGAAACACAATATTTAAACATTTTCGTATATCAAAAGAGCTAAAAATTATTATGACTTCAGATGACAGATATTTCAGGAAGCAGGTTAGATGTCTCTTTGTAACTTCCACTTTTGTTCCTTGTCTTCTTGGTTTCAAAAAGCAAGTTATTCTTTGCTACTTTCACTACATTAGTCCAACAACTGTTAAAAAGCTTTGGTTGAATTTCTGTTTAGTTGAGAGAGAAGTACAAATAAAAGAAGCAGCAGATGGTCCCTTTGTGACTGAATGAAGAAAACGGGTTTTGAGAACAATATGTGAATAGGTGTAGTCTAATAAAACAGTCAGCCACCTGCTGCCTACATCCTTCAAAAAGATTCAGTTGCATATTCTGGGAATTAATGACTAGTGTGTATCCTTACATTTAATCTAAATGGAAGCTCTAAGGAGCAAAAAGACCTTTTTGCCACAGTGCTGATTGAGTTGTTCTCTTGGTTTTGAATTGTTTCTGCTCTTTCCCTTTTAGTTCCATCCTGTGAACTGTGCAATAGCTAACAACAATTTGGCAGTGTTTCATTTCTCAAACCAAAGAAAGATTTTAAAACTTAGAAAGTGCCTACACATATTTTTTTTCTATTTGAAGTTTGATAACCTAAAGTACACCTGGAAAAGTATTCTACCATTTCACAGTATGGGATTTTTTCTAATGCACCCAACCTGTTGCTTGGTTTCCGTATATTGTAATGTACTTGCTTTCTCCTCTAGGGATTTACTCTTCAGCCTGACTATCAGAATATCATCAATCCAACATCAACAGCTGCACAAGTTGTTACCCAAGCAATGGAGTATGTTCGTTCAGGGTGCAGAAATCCTCCAGCACAGACTGTGGACTGGAATAATGACTACTGCAGTAATGGGTAAGCAGCCAGTGAATGCCACCTTGTGTTGAGGAACGTTCATGACACAAATATCTGCTAGAGAATTTGGCAACAACTTTATTGCCTGTTTCCATACAGTATTTCAGAAGTGCATCTCTGATGGCACTGTATTTATTCAGCAGTTAGCTGTTGTGGGAGAACAATTTTTCAATACATATGTTTATTAGACATTGTTGTCACCTTATCACAGCAGATACCCTTTGGTCTTAGAGAACTTCGATTCCTTAGAAAATCAGAACTGAAATCTCAAGTAAAAGGTGTAGGAAAGATGTTTTAAGATCATTACCTCCTACTTGAGAGGCAAATGGCATGAACTGTTTCCTCCAAATATGCCATTGCTGAGGAGAGCTTGCTGTCATGAAGCTTGGTCATGAAAACCCAAATCAGTGAGATGCAGGGGTGATGCAAGGGATACAAGATACATGGAAAAGAATGGCATGAAGATCACATGACTGTAACCAAAACCAAAACACCATACCTGTAGGAACTCTATGACTCTGCCATAAGGTTAGTAGCCCCTTCAAACCCTAAGCTCCTCTGCAGCATGGTTTGTGTGGACCCATGTAACTGTCCCCAAAACTGTCTAGAAACGTTTAAGACTCTGAACAGAAGGTATCTTTTGAGTTTTAAATTATAGCTATTGTGCCTTGTGAACATGCTCATCAGCCTAACCTCCCCTTGACCCTGTCATGAATCCCTCAAGACAATGGCAGATAAAAGCTCTCGGTTGCTACCACAGTGTCAACTCTAACCCAGACAAATGAACACAAAGCAGAATTAAAGACCAGTTTCACCCATTACATTTGATCAGACTAAGAAATTCACTTGCATTATTGTTTTAAAGTTGTTTTTGTTTCTGGAACTCAAACGAACTGAACAAAAATCTTTTCTGGTTACTAGTTGAGAACAACACCTTGACTAGGACCTGCTGACACTGTGGCAGGCTTTAACTAGCCTGCAAAGCAGCATCACTTTCCCCTGTACCTATCACTGTTGCCCCATGACTTGCCCACTTATTCAGTGGAACAGTCTTGCTCCTGTGCTGTACCACCATAATGTCTTGATCTGTGCTGCTGGCCCTCATAGGAGCCTGCCCAGCCCACAGACCTTTATACCCACTTACACTGAGCTCTGAATAGACTGTCCTCTGTCAAACAAGCCATAATCACCTGTGGCTTTGATTCCTGGTCTCTTCTGGAAAAAAACAATGTGCAAACACTCCCAGCAGTGCCCTCTTGGTGCCCACTAGGCATAACTTTCCATCAGCAGAAGCTTTCTCTGAGCAGACCCTGTACATACTGTGTAGATATGCCTGTGTGAATCTGTGTGCATGGATTTAACCTGTCTTTGCTATAGCACTGGCATAAACTGCTCTGTGCTGCTCTTGGACTGCAAACAAAGTAAACTCTAAAGCTGTGGAAGAACATAAGTGGTGCCTGGGTTTTGGTGAGGAAGCAGGAGATTAAGAGTAAAGCCTCTCCCAGAAAAACTCTGCAGTGTGAACCAAGCCCCATCAGTGATGCTTCTTCTGCTTTACATTATATGTTTTTTCTGACTTCTACAGACTGTTCCAATTTAGAAACCAGTAAATGACTTCTTTTGCTCTGAACTGCTATGCTTCAGTTGAAGCTGGAACCCAGCAAGAACAGAATGTAAAAGTGTGCCAGACATAGTGCGTTGGTGGAAGGTCTCCTGTAGAGCCTAGTCTCCAGCAGAGAGCTGGTCTACTTGGCTTTGCCAGAAGCTTCTGTGTTCCCTTCCATGTGCTTACCTGAACCTGCCAACCATCATTTTTTGGCTATGGCTCTACTACTAGATAAAATAGGTCAGAGATGTCAGTTGCTGGCACCCATGTTCATGTAACTAAGCTCTCCTGCCCTCTAAGGAAGTGGGCACATCTTTAAGGTGCTGATGGAGTATCATTGGGAGACCTGTGCTAAACTGTCAGCTGTACCTACGTGGCTTGTGAGGGAGGGATAGTCAGTGCTACCAGCCCACTACTGCAGGTTATCCCAAACCAGGGCTTAAACCCATGTGCCGGTCCTGTGTAGTTTAGAGCTAGATGAGGTCTCCGGGTAGCTACATGCCACTATAGCACTAAGATTTTTCTTTTTATTACTCTGGTAATGCAGCCATACTTCAGTGATATGCTTGGAATGAATGACATGCAGTAGGGTTGTGGGGGTTTTTTTGGAAGAACAGGACAAAAAAAATGACAATTTTTTTTTAAAAAATCACCTTTGTTCTTCTTCTCTTTGAACAGGGGCATGCAGAGGGACAAAGCACTGTACCTTACCTGAAAATCTGAAACACCTCTCCTTTCCACTGAGGAATGCAGGGGAGTCTTTTCATCATGGATTGCTTTATGCAGTCAAGGCAGTTCTGCATTTTATTAGGAAATACAAGTTGCTAAGCACTTAGGACTATTTGAGCTTGTGGGTCACCCACTCTGGAAAAAATAGTCTTGCTTCTTTCATTTTCTCCTCTCCCCACCCTCCCCCCCAAAAAAATTTTTTTTTCTCTTTCTTCCTCCTTTTCCATCCCTACCCTGAGATCCTTTAACGGACATTGCTTTTCTTCTTCCCTGAAGGAAACTTGGACCATTCAGATTTTATGTTGGTTTTTGCTGTGAAGTGCTGCGATAGTAACTGCCTTAGCAACTGTAGATGTCTCGGATAAAAGTCCTGGATTTTCCATTGGTTTTTCATAATGGGTGTTTATATGAAACTACTAAAGACTTTTTAAATGGCTTGATGTAGCAGTCATAGCAAGTTTGTAAATAGCATCTATGTTACACTCTCCTAGAGTATAAAATGTGAATGTTTTTTGTAGCTAATTGTAATTGAAACTGGCTCATTCCAGTTTATTGATTTCACAATAAGGGTTAAATTGGCAAACATTCATATTTTTACTTCATTTTTAAATAACTGACTAATAGTTCTATATTTTCAAAGTATTTGGAGAAAAAAAAAGTAAAATATTCCCAAATGATATTAATTAAAAATATTGGCTTTGTTGCATGAAATAAACACAAAAAACTAGGGAAAAAAACTAATGTTGATAAAGAGCAACACATTTATTTTGTACTGCCTAAAAAATGCTTCTTTTTTTTAAAGAAAATCACTTTATGTGTACTGGTTAGTAAATGTCATTTAAGTCCTTTTATGTATAAAACTGCCAAATGCTTACCTGATATTTTATTAGATGCAGAAACAGATTGGAGACAGCTAAATTATAACCTTTACATATGGCTATGTATTATTGTTTCTTCATACTGTGTCTGTATTTAATCTTTTTTATGGAACCTGTTGCGCCTATTTATGAAATAATAAATATAGGTGTTTGTAAGTAAATTTGTTAGCATTTTAAAGAAGTTTCTTTGACGCTTTAACTTTTGCTGGCACAAATTGTTCACAACTGATGTGAATATTTTATTTAGTTTTTACAGTGACATATATAAGACCAAACCTGCTTTACTGGCAGAAAATGAAGGTAACCAATACTTATTTCTCTATTTCTTTGGTTGTTAAGGGAAAATTAAAAAAAAAAAATTAAAAAGGCATTTTAGGTAGTTCCCCTTTTAAAGCATTGTAGCAGGAAGTTGCCCAAAACTAAGACTTGAACCAACAAAACTAACTGAATAAAACTGCATAATGCTGCTTCTTGGAACTTCATCAGTTTTGGTTAATTAGTCAAGTGGAATAAAAACATTACCAACAGAAATATTACCAAATGTGATTCAACTATGTTATTATACATTCAAAATGTCCTACAGAGTTTTAAGGAGTGTATCACAAATACATCCTAAAGTGAAAGGTAAGTTCACAGCCACAGGGAAAGGGATAAACAAACAAACAAAAGAAGGTATTTTGTCAATGTTTTGGATCAGGGATAGCTCTGAAAATACATTTCTGGAGGATTTCATCCCAAATGCCTGTCCAATTACTACTAATTTGTATTTTCTGTGTGAAATAAAGAAAGCAACTCGGATAAAATTAACGTTATGCAGTGCCACTGATTTTTCTTTAAAAACAAAACAGAAACAAAGGCATGCTTGGTTTTGAACGATTTCAGGCAATGTACAATCGGAATCACTTGGCATGTAATAACTAATAAATAATGCAGATCAGATGTGATTACTCAAATGACTGTAGCTGAGAGCTCTAATTTTCCTGTCTTGAAACTGTATGAGAATTTGTGATTAAATTCACAGTTTATTGTTTGTCTGTTTAGTACTTTAGAAATATACCAGCACTACTAATTACCCAATGTCTTCTATTTATTATATTATAGTAAACTACATTTTCCATTCATATTAATTCTAAAGTGAGAACATAATTACTGGGGACAAGAAAAATCAGCTTTGATTTTGACAGGCAGTTTTTCTTTTTCTTTTATGGAAAAGAACTGTGTTATCTTCATTTCTTTTAGAGCAGGTGCGCAGTCACATAAAGTTGTTAATTTTGGTATCCATGCGGAGTTCAAAATACAAGAAAACTTTAATGTAAATAAAAAAAATACATCATGAATAAAATACTTATTCTGTATGAACCTCTGGCTATTTGTTGTCTCTCAGTCTGTAAGAAGGGAAGCCTGCGTTGTGTTTACCATACAGCACCCTACCCAGCCAGTGCTTTGTGTGTGGTTCTGTGCCTGGGTCCTGTTCCAACAGGGTAGCTACCCTGGAGGAGCAGCAGTTTTGGCCAGGGTTATGCTGATGCCACTTTGTTGCAAGGGAAAGATCCCACTTCCACACGTAAATGTCAGTTCTTCTTGTCTGGCCTTTGGAAAAAGCAATGGTTGCCGGTCAAGGGCAGTCTGCTATTTGTTTCCAGCTGTGTATTGGCAGACACAACTTGTCCATGGATGGAGCCTAGCAGGTTGACATCTTCTTGTAAGCAGGTGAAACTCCACTGGAGTTCATGAGGGTACACCCCGTTCTTCACTGAAGTGCTGTGGCTTAGGCACCAGAATAACACACATACCCGAGCCACTGGTTGTAAGTCACCATCTGTCATAATGACAATAATGAGAAAGCACACAGGAATGAAACAACCTACACGCTGAAGCAACACAGTAACAGCTAGTAAATATGATAAAGACATTTTTCAAAGTGATAGTAACCAGGGAAATAATTTCTTCCAGTAATTGAAATTAATATTTTTTTTAATTATTTTTTTATAGTGGTAGGCAAAATGAAAGGTTAGCAACATATGCACTCTGTAAGATGTAAATCCCATTTGGCTGCCCCAAGGTAAGCAGAGGTTTTGAAAAGGAAAGGCTCTTCAAATTTACTGCTGCTCTCAGTGTGCCCCGTTCTGGCAATGTGAGTCCCAGTCTCTATCACCAAACCCATGGGGGTCTGAGCAGAAATCCCATCCAGCTGCTGCCTCTGACCCAAAGAAGCTCTTCAAAGGGACCTGCTATAGGATTCTGTCCCCCACATTCACCCACAGGCAGTAAGTAATGTATTCATGGAGTGCCCCAGCCATTCACAATGAAGTGTAATGTATTCGTGCCCACTTCTCTCTCTCTCTCTCACCGAATTGATCTCACTGCTCCTGATTCCAGCGGCGTCTCCGCCAAACATTCCCTGCAAGGCTTCGCCGTAAACAGGAAATCCGACAATAAGAACTCATTACTGGAAGGCAAAACATGCTTTTGCCACCTTCCTCAAGCTTCTGAGACTTAATCTCAACCTGAACTACCATCTCCAAGACTGTATCTGCCTGTTTCTTACCTGATCCTGTAAACATGGCAGACCTAGAGAGATCTCCTTCTGTGCTCTGGGGAAACACAGTAGGTAAAAAAATCCTTGTTTTGCACACGCTGTGAGAAGGAACTAAAGAGCTGTATGTAACCCATACAGGAATTACTCCCCAGAACTCCCATTGATAGGTAGATGGATATAGATATAGAGATACAGATACAGGTACAGGTGTACATAGATAGACAGACAGATATACAACCATTGCCCTGTTAATTATTTACCTGGTGTCTTCAAGTCCTTTTATGTTTAAATAAAATATTATTTAGTGAGTATAGCAGTGTGCTGGCAGTGCTGCCGGAGGTGCTGAGCACCTTGGAGAACAGGAGGTGCTTTGTGTCAGGTCTTGCAGGCAGCATTTGCTTTTCCTTTGCAAAGTCATGTATTTTATTATTACCCAGCAGCACTTTAAATCACAACTCAAATGTAGTTCTTATTCCACCAACAAGAGGACAAGTGAGAACAATGACTTGTAACATTTCAGAGTCTGTCACAGTTACTGCCTAATTAGAGAAACCCACCAGCAAATGTGCATCTGCATGGATCCTGCAACTGTCATCATTTCACATTCTATTAAGGGCTCTCTGCGATAGACACTTTACAATGAAATTTTGTTCAGGCTAATACCAAGCTGGCAAACATGTAATTGGCTAGCAAATAAAATAAGAGAGGAAAAAAAAAGAAAGAGAAGAAGGGGAAAAGAAAAGGAAACCTTCCTATTTGGAAAACAAGGTGTGTGCAAAAATCAACAGTATACTGCAGAGAAGATCCTTACCTTCTGACAATTGTGTGTTTACAACGAGTCTGAGCATAATTGCTCTGATGGGCTGTCAAGGAAAAGATTAATTTGGCAAAGATTAGTATTGACTTGCTGTTTATTAAGGCTTTTAAACAGCTGTATCTGGCAACATTCCTGTAAGTGCCTGTCATGTCTGAAAATCAGGCTCGCACCCGGGTGCTTGCCAGCTGTTGCTAAACAATCTTACCACTTTGAGTATCTTTCTCCAGGCCAAACAGCAAGAGCAAAGTACTGCCAAATGAGTCTCTCTTGTCCTGTCACTTTTGGGGGGATCGGAGAGCTCAGATGTCAGTTGATGGCTCGATGGCTGAGCTGATAGCAGCTGCCGGGAGCCAGCAGAGTGGTTAGAGAGGTGCTACACCAACCCGTCCCCCACACCAAGGGAAGGGTGCTGCTGTTAGTCACCTCACCAACACACAAAACCACAGCTTGCAACTGCTGTAACACAAAGGGGTTTAAAACCCCTTAGCTCCTGCCATCAAGTCAAAGTTTGATAGGAGGCAGAACTCCAGAGAGAGTGGTTCATCCTCCCTGGGCTCTGATGGGTAAAGCCAACAAGCTAGAGGGGTGTGTGAAAGTACAGCAGACACCATTAATCTTTATAAAATGAGCCAACATTTCCTTCCATGATTTTTCCCCCCAGACTGCTGAGAAACAAAAGTTATAAAAGCGCTGCACACAAAATACCCTAGGTCAATGGAAACCTGTAAGAGGAAAGATGTCAGCTGTTATTTTTGTTATGTTACTTAAAACATTTCAGCTTGCATTGTGGGCTTTAGTAGTGAGCTCAGAAACAAATAATACCAATGGAAAGAAGGATAAACAAACGGCTGCAGCTAAACGCCAATACAAATAGCCATGTGTTACAATTAAAGTTGATTTGGCCTTTCAAATAGAAGTCTGATTTTCTGGGATTAATCTCGACCTTTTCAAGTTGCATTAGGCTGAAATAAGTTGTCAGAACAGATGTGAATTTTGTTTGCAGAGAACAATTGTAATCCAGTAACCCTTAGAACACCAGTGTTTCCCAGACCGCCAGCCAGCTGAGCAGTGAGGCTGCGGTCGGCAGATACTGAGTGCACACAGCAGGCAGAACCAGAAGACTCGTGGCCATGTCCAGAGGCTGGAAGTTTAGGTCAGAAAATTTCAAACTGGAAGTGAAGTCCTTTTCCCTTTAATTCTGAATTTACCAAGCAGCATGGTGGATGCACAACCACTTGAAAAAAAGATGTTAGAACAAAAAAGGATACCTTTGTAAAACATGTGTTCTTTAGCTAAATCAAACCTATAAGTAGTTGATATTCCATGCGCCGCTGTTTCATGGAAGGCTGGGCACATATTTTATAATGCAGAAGTCTCTGAAGGCTCCAAGAATCACATGTTTCAGATGCTACTCTAAACTAGCTTTCTAAGAAGTTTTCCTTACAATCTGCACAGCTCTAGTACTTAAAAAAAAAAAAAAAAAAAAAAAAAATCTCTACTGAATAATCAGCTTCTCATACTTTGATACATCAAGACTAGAACTTCCCAGGTCTATGCACAGCATATATGCTGATCTGGTGCTCCCAAAAAGCTTGGTTTCAGTGGAAGTAAAAAGGTCCAAAGCCTTTCCAGTATGGGCTGAGGGCTGAGGGCAGGGGCAGAGGGCTGTTCCCCTTACTATGCCAGCAAAGCAACTGTGCCAGGGTAAGCCCTCTGCAGGCGCAAAGTCCACAGGTTGCTTTTGTAACACTGACTTTCTTCACAGTGAAACACAGACCCATGTTTATGTCATCAGTGCAGTCATATTGTTAAATACCGAAGATGCAAGAAAGATTTTTCCTGCTCTCTACATAGCATGGCTTTGATAGAAACATGAAGTTCCAAAGTTCATTCAAAAGCATGTCATCACTTGAATAAATAAGGCTGATGCCCTAATTAGTAGAGAAAGCCTTCATGTTTTGATATCTACTTCTGCTCAGAGTTCTGAAATAATGAGCTGAGCCTCTCCACTCCTCTGGCATACAAGCATGTGTTACATGGTTTTGTTAAAGAGATGAATATGAAAGAAGGTAAGTGATGTACCCAGGGACAAGAGTAATTTATAGGAAAAGTAGCTGAGATCTGAGAGTTCTGAAAAACAGTCTTCTGCTTTAGTCAGAAATAAAGTTCAAAAACTGTGAAGCAGTGCTAAGATCCACAAGGACAACATTAACTCAGGTGAGATTTTACAAATAACAAGTAGGGGGAGGTTTCCAGGTTTTATTTGTCTTTAGCAGTTTTCCACTTTTAAGTCATAAGTGTACAGTCAAGTATTATTTTCAAACTTAACTGTAAACTTTATAAAGATTAAAATAACAAGAGAGAGATGTCTGAGTAATCTCTGGCTTCATGTTGCTGGAATTTTTGATTAAAATTTCAAAGCTTGTGAGACTGGAATTTTGACTATACTGTTCATACCCCTCAGACTTCTTTATGTCTCTCTCTGTTTTTGCAGAATTTCTCCCTAGACTTCAGCAAAGTCCTTTACCTGTCTGACTTTCTGCGTCAGCTTTAACAAAGCACCATACATATACTTACACCTGCACACTGAGGAGACTCATGGCAGTGGGACGGGGCTGTCCTGCACCTGAGTCCCCAGCAGAAGTTGCCCTCTGCAAACAGACTGAAGATAGTCAATGAGATCCTGGCAGGAAGGTCATGCTTCTGCAGTACATGGGTGATAGATTTTCAAGGCTGAGTACTTCTCAACTCTCCAGAGAGAATTTTTTTGAGAACAATTTGATCAAAAGCCAGAAAGAGAGCATCCTGTCTTCTTGTACTGTTGTCACCTTTGGACTGGGAAGGAACCTGAGCCCAGAGGTGAGAGCATTTCCAAAAGTGATCCCAGGATAAGGAAAATATTGACATATTGGAGTAAATCCAGTGGAGGCCACCACGACTGCCAGGGGCTGGAGCACAGGGTGCAGGTGGACAGGCTGAGAGTGCTGGATCTGGTTAGTCTCAAGGAGAGGAATCCAAGGGGAGCTCTTACTGCAGCGTGTAACTGCCTAGGGCGTCTTTATAAACACAGAGCCTGTAGAGGATTTAGAGGACTGTATGAAAGATTTATTTGTAAAAAGGTTGTAATGATTGTTAAAAACATAAGGTATGAAATGTAAAAAGAGAAGAAAAAAAAGGGGGAATTGTAGAGGGATGAATCTGGGTTAATTAGCATTGATAATATACAGGTGTGGGCTGGCTTCAGGGGCGGTGGGTTGGCCGATGTAGATGAGGCACAGCTGTGGCTGGTTCTGTCAAGTGGTTGGGCAGCCAAGGAAGAGAGAGCACGTCCTAGATGAGGAGAAGGCAGCAGAGGGATGGGCATGAAGAGTATGTTGGTATGAGATGGTAAAAGACCGTGTTGCAGCTTGATAGTTTGGAGAGTGCTGTGACAGGAGCCCAAATCTTTCTGGAGGCATACATGAAGGACAAGAGACAATAGCCACAAGCTGAAATAAGGAAAGTTCTGATTACATGTTGGGGGGAAAAAAATCACCAGATAAGAGTTTGAAAACACTGAAACAGGGGCCTAGAGAGGCTGTGGGATTTATGTCCTTGGAAATACTTAAAACTCAAGGGGACAGCCCTGGAAAACTCCATCTAAGTTGCACCAGCTGTGGCTGTGGGGATAGGATAGACCAGAAAACCTCCAGAGATCCCTTTCAATCTAGGTTTGTCTGCAATTCTGTTTCACACAAAATCCCCTACACGTAGGACAGAAAGAAAGCCCAGCAGATCACGGTTATTTAGCCTCAAATTGGGAAAGGGGGTGAGAAAGTCTTTGTTGGTTGCTTCCTGTTACGCACCTCGTGTTACAGTACATTGTGCCATTTTAAACTGGGGTTTCACAGCCTGGTTTTACATGTACAGAAAAAGCAAAAGTGAACGTCATTTGTATCTGAGTTTCCTGTAGAGGTTTATTCAAGGGGAAAAAAAACCTCCCAAGGAAATCATAGACGTTAACCCACTGATCGTTTTCCTGAAATTAATTTAGTTTGCATTATATTGAGGGTGCAACTTTTATGCAAAGACAAGCAGGAGTGTATTGGTTGCCAAAGCAAAGCTGACTGGTTAAATCTTGGACTCTGGGGAGCAAAGCCTCAGATAAATGAAGGAAAAGATACAGTTTTCCTTTTATATATATATTTCTTTAACATATAGCACTCAAAAGAAGTCTCTGGGGGCTTCAATACGTGACTTTACATTTTAATGCTTTTCCTCCACCAGATGGTTTAGATAAAAACCTATTAGTTTCATTCGTGCAAATGGTTTCATACAAAAAATGTCTATTTTTAACATTTTAGCCTCAAGGCTTGGTTTTAACTTTTTTTTTTCCCCAGAAGTGAAGTTTTCACTAGTTTCTAATATTTTAATCATCATCATTCTTATCATCAAATAAGATTCATACCATAATGTGGTTGATGAGTCCTCTAAAAGAATTTACATCCAAAAAAGCACAATAAAATTACTTCATAAATTTGATTTATGTATCTTTTCATACAACCTTTATGTTTTTACAGTTTTCCATGAGATTAGTTATGATTATGCCAATCTCTGCAAAAGTAGTGTATATGTTCTGTCACACATAATGATGCAGACCCTTTATCTTCCTTTTTTTGTCTTTATATCATTACTGTGAGGAATACATTCAGTGTGTGAAAACTGGAGAGGGTTTACTACTGGAAACCCTAATTGCTACTACAGGCAAATCCACTCCCATTTCTGGAGGTAGGGAATTCCCCCTAGCAATGAAATTAATGTGGCTTTGCTAGGCACGTGCTGAGGGGATGTTAGGAGGACATACATGAGTAATTTTAATTCTGTGAGATCTTTCTTTGTCATCCAAAGACCTCATTTAGAGCCAAGCAGAGCAGGACACAGAAAACACCAGAATCTCTTCATTAACATGGTCATCACCATTGATCCAGAGCAGACATTATCTGCCATTTTCTCTCATTTCAGAAGAGCTCTCCGGATGCTCAGGGGTGTCCAGTACCCATCCCATTGGTCATGCAGAGCACTAGGACCTAATTCTGGCACCCAATGGAGGCACACTGTTAAGAACCTCCCTCTGCAGTCAGCGGAGAAGGATCAGCACTTCCAATGTACACGTTATGTAAGAAAAAAAGCACTCTGCCAACTTCTCTACAGCACTTGCAGAGCCTAAAAACCGATGTCTGCACTACAACTAGGAAGTAATTCTGTCTATTAGGAGTTGATTAACTGGTTGAAGAAGCTCCTATAGTTGCACTGCACAAAGTTAAGGGGTTTCATTTAGGACTAAATGTACTAATGCAGCTCCCCTGCACTGCACCTCACCACTGGCAACGTAGCAACTCACACACAAGAAGTTAGGTGCCTGAACTCATATTTAGACCCTGACAGGTATTTTGCAAGTTAAATGCATTAACTGTTAACACAGAGATTTAAAACAAACAAATAAACCTTATACGCGTTTTCCCAGATTGGGTACTTCAGCTACTGTGCCAGAAAAAACGTTGGCAAGTAGCTACGGGAAAAAGAAGGTAAGGCAGTCAGAAGCAAGAAAGGAAGGAGGAAAAGAAAGAAAACTGCATCCTCATGTGTCTTCAAGATATGGGTTTGTGCAGTATCGCATTCTGTTGGACATTCAGAGAACCTGAGGATATGTAAATAGAAACCACTCCAAAGAACAAAACTCTCCATGCAATAAGGGGATTTCCAGTCATGAGTATATTGCTTGCAGGGTTTACACCACAGGGGCAATACATTGACAGACCGTGACTTCATATATACATCACTGTATTATTATAGCTGTTAGGATGTTCAGGAGGTTGTAATTAGTGAGCATCAGGGTGTGTAAGCCCCCTGCCTTGTGCTGCCAATGCTAATCCATGTCAGTGCCTACAGGCAATGGTGGAAAATAAAACATTTCAGTGAACAGCACCAGGAAAACCTAAGCAGGCCAAGACAGCCACAAGGCCCTGTGATATGAAACAAAAGCAAACATAATCTATGGGTCAGAAATAACTGCTGATCCGAGGCTTATTTTTGTGATGCACCTCCTGCATCAAGAGAAAAATTTGGACAGGAAAGTGGCAAACAGGAGTCTTTTGTTGTCTGGGTTCTTTTTTTCCCCAAATAATCCAAACATCAGCACATCACTTAGCCATGGGCCATAGCTGGGGCACAGGCATTCCCCTCTGTGGGCACTGAGGGTTGGATAAGAGACCTCTGCCACGGAGTCATTACAACAGGAGTGGGTAACTGTCCCATCTGATGCTCCTCAATGGATGTGGATCCATTTTCCCGGGTGAAAAGCTAGTGAACTACTTTTGTCATTGATTACATCCTTGGCTTTCCATTTCACAGCAGCTAAACGTCAGAGCTTGTCCCTTCCTTGGCAGCACTGCTCCACCATAATGCCTTGGCTCCACTGCCTGCCTTCCTGGAGACCTGACCCAGGAGCACAGCAGACATCTACGCTATGGGAGATACCTCTCACAGGCTGTTAAAGAGTCTAATAATTGCCTCTTGGAAGATTTCCACACCCAAAAATTCTGCATCAGCACACCAATGCAGCAGCAAGTGGATTGGAAAAAATGCTGAGCTACCTATTCATTTATTATTCTCCCCCAACATTTTTCTGCTCTTATCTCCATCCACTCTCCATGCTTTGAAGTCTAATGGGTCATTGGCCTTTGAAGCTGGGTCATTGGCCATTGCCAACTATTTCAGTCACACCTGAAAAACTGACCATTGTGTGACATGTAAAACATCTGAGAGGGAGTAAGAACCGTCTCCATGTCTGGGATTGTATGGATTTGTATTGCAATTGTACAGAATTGTATTCCAATTGTATGGAATTGTATTCCAATTGTACGGAAGTTTTTCAGCACATTGCTTTGGCTCTGCTCACCCTTCCCTTCCCTTCATGCTCTAACGAAAGGAACTCTCATCATAGCAGCAAATAATCATTACTATGATTTTGTCACAGTGAATAGTTGTACCAGGGAAATAGATTCTAAAAGAATAATGTTCATCCAGTCAGGGAAAATGGACCCAAACCATGACCTGCATACCCTCTGAAGAGCTATTACTTGGATTACAATGAACCATTCATTAATTAGCTGCATATCAAGAAACAGCTACTTCATCTCTCTAAACATCAGACTCATGCTGCATATTTACAAACAGAAAAAAATGTAACTCCTCATATTAATAATTTGGTGTAATTGACTTGCCTGCATTGGTTACTTTCCAAATGGTTCCTTTTATCTTGTTTGGGAAAATAAATTTATCTCGGGATTTTCATGCCTTTCCCAAAATGAATCAGATTTCCTCTTGAGAGACACATGCAAATCAAGAAAACTAAGAAAGTGTTCCTCCAGCAAGGCCTGATCCTCTACCATTCAGACTAAAGGGACTTCTGCCATTGTTTTGAATACAACTGAATTAAAAAGCAGAAAAACAACATAGACTGCAGAAATATATGAGTGAAAAATAGCACAGAATGTTATTGAATTAATGCCTTAATTCCATGCTATGGTGCATGTTTTTTCAAAAGATAAAACAGATAAAATAGGTGAAGGTGCAGAAGCAAACACTTAAAATTGATTAAGGTGTGTTTCAAGAGAGGGTTGAAATTCCCCTTTGTCCTCAAAACAGAGTCTTCTTGCCTTGTCCTCAGAGAAGCCAGAGATTTAATTTGCCTCACACAAAGGAAGTGCTCCCAAAGGAATAAAGCATCCAATTTGCAATATGACATGTGAATGCTCCACCTGCTTTGGGCCACACAGAGAACCCACCTTTCTCCTGAGGACACTGCTGCAACAAGCCCTCCATGGGGATTTAAAAAATTACAGCCTGTTATGACTTCTGGATATGAGCAAGCTTGGCCTGATCAGTGGTAAAAAAAACCCACAAGTAAATAAACTGTATTCTCCTAAATATTTGCGATTTACAGGATATATCAATGTTGCCAAGTAACTTAGCTCACCAGTTCACTCTTGGGCCTTGACATCTGTGTTGCTTTAAGTGGTAGCTCACTCCTGGGGTCTCTCTTGGAGTGAAGCTCCTCTTCACTCTAGGCCTGTGTGTGATTTAAAGCCCATTTCCTTATGGAAACCCTTTAGTTTTGTCCTTGAGGATGGACAAGATGGTACCAGCCCTATGCAGTACTCCAGCACTATCTCCACATGACCATCAGCCTGAAGGGGCCCACTCCCGTGACCACACACAGCCTCCCTTTCCTGCCATATGCTATAAAACCTTCATCATGGGTTTTGAGAAAGGAAACCGTCACACAAACTGATCTGCACATTGCAGATCCAGGCTGCCGTGGGGTTACTGGGGCCCCTGTGCTGAGGCTGTGTGGTATGGATGCAGCCAGCCTGCCTGAGGGGTGGCTGGCCCTGGGCTGGGGGCTGGACCACACTAAGCTGTTTGGTTTGGGGTCCCAGGATGGGTCCTTGTGGTGTGTGCCTTCAGCCACAGCTTAGCTAAAGGGACACATCCATCCCTTGCACCTTTTCTGTGGCTCATGCAAGGAATCATTGGGATCACATGGCCCTGCAGATGCGCTGGCCAGCACTGTGAGCAAGGCATCAGCCATACAGTGGTGCTGGTCTTCGCAGGAAAGACTACTGAAATTATTCTTGCTCGTCCAGTTATGCTCAGGTCCCTGTCTATTATGGAGTTGTACGTGCATATGAGGGGAAAGGAGTTTTAATTTCAATTTTAAATTTGCAAGCTATCTCTCTGAGACAGTAAAAATCATTTTTCAAATGCAATAGCACTTTTTTAATGTAGCTTGTGCCAAACATATTGTACAAACTAAAGCAAACTGTAGATGGAATAAAATAAAACAGCTAATGGAAGAAAAAAATAGACAGTGAGGCTAAGCATTTCACAGTTTTCCAGTCGAGTATTATTATCAGTAGCACTATATTCAGCCACGTGAATTATCATCACGAGTCACACTTCATCTTATAATATGAAAAAGTCCACATTTGAAAACTCTGATCAACATTAAATGTGCACTTATAAGTAATTTCTAATTTATGGTTTTTTTCATTTTGCAACTCACAGCTATAGTGGTATCTTGATCTCAAAGCACTGAAGGGTCTGCTGTATGCCAACCAGGAATGCAGCAATCTGCAAGAAGCAAATGGAGTTAGGTGGGCAGTGAGGACACACCAACACCTTACTGTCAGCTAGCTCATGTCACAGGAGCCAGAGATGGAGCTGACTGGAAGGTGAAGAGGTTTGCTACTAAGTCATAATCCTGTCATTACCCATAGATGCTTGAATAAAAGCGGAAAGTTCATACTCTTTGGGGATGGACCATGTTGTCCAGACACCAGACAGGCATGAATGGAGTGATCTGAGAAGATGTTCACTTGGAAGCAGTGACTCTCTCTCACTTTGGGGATGAAACCAGTGGCTTAATTGTTGTTTGCAGCTGAGTATCACAGTATACAACCCTGAGCGATATTCTCCTTACAGTGGGCTTCTTATCAGCCTCCGTACCTAGGACAGGTGGCACTACCACAGGACTTTTCTATCTTCAAGCCATGGAGACATAGCCCAAAGCCAGCGAGTAGTCTTTTCCAATACAGAATGAGCCAGAGAAGCAGCTGCACAGTGACCTACTGTCACGGAGCAAGACATTACCATAATAGCAGCCAGATGGTCAGGCTTTGCCTTTATTATTGGAATTATTATTCATAACACAGGAGTGCTGAGATTTCCCAGCCAAGACTGGCACTTGACAGACACATGATAAAATGCATCCTTCACCTACAGAGGTTTCAATCTAAAACATCAGGACAAGTAAAAAGGAAGGACCAAACAGGCACACAGAGAACTTCATAGTTGATTGGTGGCTCTACAGCAGAGCAGTGGCAGAGCTGGAGAGCAGGTGGGTGCAGGCACCAGGCTAGCCCTGGTGCCACGTTGCCCACCCAGCCACACTGGCCACCCCACAGCTGCAAGGGCTCACAGCTATCCAGCCTGCTTGAGACCTGTGTAGGTCCCCGTGTGAAAGGTCCACATCTCTGCTCAGGCACTTCTGCTGTGCAGTAATAAATACTAGTGCAGTAATATCAAAGTGAAGTTTCAACATGTTAAAGACAGATTGCTGCTGGAAACCATCCTATCCTGGCTGCCCTGGATCAAATATGATAGCAAACTACTTTCGCCAGCATTTCCTTGCTCATGTTGCTGATACAAACTGGTTGGGTTTCTCTTTGCCCACTCCCATTAGAGGAAAACTCTCTCAGTAGTTAGTAAGAGTACAGAGAAACATCCACCATCAGTTAGCATGTGCACTGGCTTTGTCAATTGTAAACTCACAAGAAGTAACATGCGGTTGTGTTTTTAATTTTGCCAACATCGGCAAAATCAGTTTAACAGAAACAACAAGAACCTACCCACAAAGGTAAAAGCCCTGGGGCAAGAGATAACCATATGGGATATTATCAAGGTAGGTCACGTTTTTCTCTAAAGTTGAGTAAACTCCTAGAACTGATAAAATCTTGCAGCCAGATTTCATTTGATATGAGAAAGCATTTGTGGGAGAGAAGCATCTGTTCATTATCACTCATGGGCTTAATTGTATGTTTCTTATCACCCAATGTTGTTTTCATACTTACCACATGCACTACCCTATGTCCAACTTCAGAAAGAAAAAAATAATGCACTGCTAAGTGACTTGTTTCAAAAAGGAAGATAGTTTCAAATAACTGTCTTTCTTGTGAGAAAACGGAATGGGGCAAAATCTGGGGAGTGGTATCTCCTTTAGGAGTTAGACTGATGTCTTGGAGAATAGCAGACTGTTTTGAAAGACCATACAGCTCCAACGAGTTAGTTATCACCCTTCCGAGTGCTCACAGGAGTTAGCATGATTCATATTGGTCATACAAAGCAGGGAGGAGTGGCTGACACACCAGCAGGCTGCACTGCCATTCAGCAGGACCTGGACAGGCTGGAGAGCTGGGCAGAGAGGAACCTCATGAAGTTCAACAAAGGCGAGTGTGAGGTCCTGCACCTGGGGAGGAACAGCCCCACGCACCAGCACAGGCTGGGGGCAGACCCGCTGGAAGGCAGCTCTGCGGAGAAGGGCCTGGGAGCCCTGGGGGACAGCAAGCTGGCCATGAGCCAGCAGTGTGTCCTGGTGGCCAAGGAGGCCAGTGGGATCCTGGAGGGTATTAGGAGGAGTGTGGTCAGCAGGTCGAGGGAGGTGATCCTCCCCCTCTGCTCTGCCCTGGTGAGGCTGCATCTGGAGTGCTGTGTCCAGTTCTGGGCTCCCCAGTTCAAGAGAGACAGGGAACTACTGGAGAGGATCCAACAGGGGGCTACATAGATGACGAGGGGACTGGAGCGTCTTCCTCATGGGGAAAGGCTGAGAGAGCTGGGCCTGTTTAGCCTGGAGGAGAGAAGACTGAGAGGGGACCTTATCAATGCATACAAATATCTGGAGGGCAAGTGTCAGGAGGATGGGGCCAGGCTCTTTTCAGTGGTGCCCAGTGACAGGACGAGGGGCAATGGGGTACAAACTGAAATGAAAGCAGATCCTTCTGAATATGAGGAAGAACTTCTTTCCTTGAGGGTGACAGAGCCCTGGCACAGGCTGCCCAGAGGCTGTGGAGTCTCCTTCTCTGAAGACATTCAAAACCCACCCGGACACAAATCTGTGCAACCTGCTTTAGCAGGGGCTGGACTGGATGATCTCCAGAGGTCCCTTCCAACCCTGACTGTTCTGTGATTCTGTGATTTTTGCCTGGAAAGGAACACTTAGCCTTTTGTCTCTATTACAAATAAAATAAGCAAGCAAAACATAACAAAACAACTTCAAATTTCTCTTAAAAAAGCATATTGCAGCTCAGAAACAAAAGTGAATTAAGGGTGAGAGGCAAAAATCAGTAGGAATACAGAAAAAAAGAAAGGAGAACAAATTTATATGAGAGGTGATGACATTTGAGAGATTTTGCTGATTCTTTCTTGCAGGACTGCCCTCCCCTCCATGCCTTCCACCTCTCACCTCATGCTCTGCTCCCAGACTCAGGTCCGTGGCTTGAGCTCTGGTTTCCACTCAAAGCCTTCAACATCAGAAAAAGAAAAAAAAAAGCTCACTAAATTCTTTTCAAATCACTTTTCCTACTTTCCCATGGAAAAAAAAAAATCATTGAAGGGCTGAAGTAGTCCTTTCAGTGTGAGTTTAATTAATTGAAGCAAGAGAGTCCCCAGGAACCCTGTCATAATTCCCATCAAAAACACTGTAGTAAGTAACCCCGTAGCTATAGTTGAGGGATTTTTTTTCATTACTGTTTCAGTGTCAACCCTTCAGAATTCCTTTTTGTATTTCAGTCATGACTCAGCTGATTTAGGTACATTAATTCCTCCTTTCTTCCTTTGCGCTCTCCATATTGTTCTGTATTTCCTAACAATATGGACATGAAATTCATGCTGTGAAAGATGAGAGGTAATCTCTGATAGCTACTTGAAAACTCAAGTTAAAAATAATCTCATGGCACAAAGGGCTGCTTTTTCTTGTTCTGTAGATTTGTACTCAATACTGGTCACATGATAAGGAGTTTACTAAGATGTTTATTTCCCCACATATGGCCATCGCAGTGTGCTATTGCGCTACACTCAGGAGTAGCCATCCACTGCACTTCCACGACACATTGCGTTAAAATAAGTAAGCAGGCACAGTACAAGTGACATCTGAGGATTTCCTCTCCCTAATGCTCTAAGAAGCTTAAGTTCCAAAAAGTGTTTACCCAAAACCCTCATTATCACAGACATTGAGAATTAGGTGGCTAGGTCACTCTTTTTTTTTTTTTTTTTTTAATAAATGGAAACACCCAAATTTGCCTGGCTGTGGTCAAGGCAGCAAGATGGAGAGTTTTGAACATTTATCTCCTTTTGGCATGGACCCCTCTGGCAACCCTTCCTGTGCTCACAGTCTGGTTGCTCCTGTCAGGTCCCAGAGACACTTTGGTTTGGTGTCCTGCAGGAAGACACTGTCCTTGGCTCCCCATCTTCCTTTCAGCCCCTGCTGCAGGCACTGAGCTGCGCAGAGTACATACAAGCTGGTCTGGGGAACTTTTCTCCCCTCTTTCATCTCCAGGATTAGTACACCTCAAGCTTGCCTTCATCAATTTTTAAGCTGTCTTGACTGAAGTTACTGCAAATCCATTAGATTTTGGACTCGAGGAGGAAATACTCTAAAATGACCTGGAGTACCCACTGTACTCAACATTTTGTTGTTAAGATATTAGCTTAATTTTCCTGTTTCCTCTGTCCTCCAAGTGCCACAGGATAGAGTGTCCTGCATATGCTGACACTGGCTCTAACATAGAGCTTCATGACCCTGGCTGTGCCTCCTCATCTCCCACACCCTGCTCCCACCAACCATAATTTCTTGCTGCTGGAACTATCAGAGATGAGTATCCTTCAGGGCAGAGCAAACTCTTCATTCGCCTGGTGGCCCTGGCCCCAGTGGTACTTTTAAGCTCACGTCCCCAAACTAGGATTTTATGATCCTGTGCTTCCCCGCTTCTTCACATTCCTTTTGCCTGTAAACCAGACCAGCATCACTTACAGGGCTTTGTCACAACTCACTTGATTCTGTGTCATTTCAGTTCTTTATTAAATCCAAGCAGCTGTAGTAATATTATGCTATGTTTTCACAGTTCAAATAAAAAAAAATAAATCAGGAAATATAAAAATGAAGTTTTCAATAGATGCTTTTAGTTGCCTGCAATGTAAGTATGTTTTCCTATAGCTGTTGACCATGCAAAAACAATACAGCATATCAAGATACTCATTTAACCAGAAAAAGAGAACACAGAAGTGTTTGTAAATGTTCCCTGCAGCCAGGGCACTGTTTCTGTAGGAAATTTAATTTTCACTTCCTTTGAATTTTTATGTTTTTCCAATGCAGATTTTGTGGGTTTGCATTTCATTTCCTGTTTTGGGTTGATTTGAGAAAGTTATTGATTCTTTTGACATGAACCCCTAAGGGGCATTTTTATGATGTCCATTTTCCAGAGCACCCTTTCCTTGACTCATCTAAACACTGCCCTTAGCTATTATCAGCTAAATAGAAAATATTTTCTTCCAAGATTCTTTACGTGTAGTTTGCCATTTTCTTTCATAACCTCAGAATTTAAACTTAGAAAACATTTTTCAGAGTCTTTTTTATATTTTCTACAGTTCCTTGAAAAGTGAGTATTTACGTAGTCCCTTGCTTACAGTCCTCAGTTCCCAAAGAAAGAAGGCAAAAGTTTTTCTTGGGAAACTTTGTCTTTACTTCTCATCAAAAGGCAAAATCCAATGGTCACCAACTGATGGTTATCCAAATGACGCATCTCATTTACTTCAGGGATCATGCAGTGTGGCAGGCGGTGCCTCCACTCCAGCTGAAAACTTCTCTCCTGGCAGAATAAAGAAGCCTTTCACTCCCCATTGCTAGTGCTCCGACAGGGGATAAATCCACACATCTACCACACAAATCTGTTTCTTTACGCTTTTCCAGAATGTAATGCAAGTGAGAAAGCAGCCCTCCCGACAGCTACTTACAAGCACTAACTGGAAGCACAGAGAAGCAGTTCTCCAACCGGTATTTAAAGCCACTTTCAGCATTGGGAATGCACAGCAAGGGGGTAGCAGCTGACACCATTGTTATACAGTCAAGGCACCAATGCCCCCTCCAAGGGTATTAATAATTGTATTCTTCTATATTAAAATAATAGTAAAAACTATCAAATCAAATGATGAAGGTAAACATGAAGCTAATCAGGAAGAGATTTAGGAGTTGCAGTATAATTCCCCCAAAGCCCCTAGCCTAATTAGCAAAGAAGATAAACTGGTTGACAGATTGCACAGCTAGAAAAACATAAAGCAAAGAAGGCTATAATATTTATTATTACTGTATAAGACAGAGATTAGACCCCCAACCTATGTACAGATCTAATCACCATCCCCTGGAAAGGATAATAGCCAGCCCTGCGAGTCTGGTTTGACAAATTAATCCAAGTCTGATCCAAATAAAGAGTTTTGTAGTTTTCAATGAAAAATTAACTCCCTGGCTGTGCAGTGGAGACATTGCCACATGCACTAACGGCACTGTTACAGAGACAGTGCTGCATCGAGTCTGTGCTCAAGGGTCTGTTAAACAGCACATGGATCGGCGTTGCAGCAAGGGCAAAGAATATATGTATTTGTGAGGCATTGGTCATCATAGGACATAAAACCTAATCCCAGGATGTAGACAGTACAAAAGGTGGGTTGATGAAGGTGGTCATCCTCTAATTCCTGGCCTTCTTGAAGGACATCCATACATCTCAGAAAGCTTCTGGTGAGGAAATTTCTCACCCTGAGTATCCCACAGTGTAGAAAAAAAATCACACAAAACAGATTTTGTTACATATTTGTTCCATGGTGTGGCAATCTGATAGCAACATGAGAAAGAAGCAATATGATCAGTAGGTGAGGAGTCATACAGACAACCATGTTTTGTCCATAAAATGAAAGAGTGTATGGAGCTGTGGGAGCTTGGGAAGCCTCAGAAAACTATGAGAACAAAAAGCAAAATTGGAGAAAAGGATCTACCCAGCCAAACAACAATGGGGAAAGGGCAGGCCTGAATTTTTTTCCATGTAATGGATTAGGTTTGCTAGTTTGTGTTCTGTAAGAGCTCTAAGGATTTCAAGCCCTTCTGTATATTTGAGGAAATGTCATGGCCATTTACTTCAGGGCCATGGTCAATATGGCAGTCCCTCACAGAATGTTAACAAATGTTGTCCATATTATAGGCTTTACTTTATTCACCTGAACGGTACAAAACCTACTTGCTTATATATCAAGCAAGCACAATTTCTGCTGCAGGCTTTTAATGAGGTGTAGAGGAAGACTGAGGCTACAAAACTCAGCAGTTTGCTGAAGCAGATTCCTACTTTTTATGTATCTAGACTCCTGAAATGAAAGCCTTCACGTGGAGTTAGGCAGATAAGCACTCAGTGCAATCTCAGGGCAAGGTAGGTGTGTCGGAACAGCTTTCACAGTGGCTTTCAGCAGCCTGAGAGAGTTTGGGTAGTTACTAGGAGAACCTGAGGACAGAAGTAGGTCTGAAGTCCTGCTCATCTCCTCCCTTTTAGCACGTGGTTCTGTGCTGCCAAGAGACACTGTCAGACACTGGGTTTTCTCCAAACTGCTTTCTAAAAGCACTCAGGAGGGACCAATCCCTCTTCGCAGATGACAGCAGCCTCAGTAGTCTTTGGTCAGAGAGCAGAAAACCTGAGTCCATTTTCTGCCATTTCCAAAAAGGACACCAATCCATTGTCCCACCCCAAGTTACAATGTCCCCACCACAGGACTAAAGGATTTCCCTCAGTAGAAGTAGTGGAGATGATATTCTTGAAGTGAAGCTCTAGCTATGAGCAACCATTTGTGTAAAATGTGCAGATGCCCTTGGGATTAGGCAGCATTACCACAATATTTGACTGTTGCGTTTAACTTGGAAATTAGGCTAGACTGGGAATCTAACCCAATTTTCTACCTATATCTAATCCTCCCTTCCCAGACTGTGTAGAATTCAGTGTAATCTTCCTTTTCAGTTTTCAGTCTGAACGCGTTTCCCAGTTTTGGCCAAAGAGCAGAATTTTTCAAGAGATCCTTTCCCACCCTTCTGAGATTAAAGCATTTGCTAATGCAATGTGGTGTGTGTGCCCTCCTTTGTGCCTGTATCCCAGTGATTTACAGAAGTGACACTATGTCATTGTCCAGCTGTCTTTTGAACAGCTGGGCTTTACAACAGTACAGACAAATAGCTGAGGAGAATACAGGCTTTTATAATACTATGAACACAATCAGAAATTATGAAAGATCCTTATTTTATTCCAACAGCTAAGTGTTTAGCTGAAATTCATATTTGATAGGACTAGATAACTAGCAGCCAGTCCTTGATGTAACTGCCTAAAATGCTGTTATGCTTGTGCTATGCAAAGATTATATGTGGTGATAACCACACACAGACCCTGAGAGAGGGGAAAAAAATTATCATAAACCACTTTCTGGAACTAGTAAATAAAGAAAAATACAACAGAAGTATAAAGATAAAAGTGAAGGAGATTTAAAGGTAGATTTTTTCCCAGAAAGGGTCACTCCACTGAATCTAAATCATCTCCAAGCTACAGTTAAGGAAAAGTTATCAGGAAAAATGTTGTCGGGGCACTAAGTCTGGTAAAGGCACATAAGGCCCATTGGTGCACTCAGAGTGCACACCCATCAATACGAATTGTTTTATTATGTGTAAGGTTGTTCTGCTCTTAGGCTGTCTCAATAAGGCTGCCTCTGGTGCTACTAAGTAAATAGATCTTGGCGTGCCATCCAGTCCCGCTAAAGAATGGTACTAAATAAAGCCATTTGGTTTTGTTTAACTAGAATCAAAGATTATCTAGAGAGAAGATACCACTGTGATCACTTAACCTGCCTTCCTGCCTGTACTGTACAAGCCTATCTGATTCACGCTCTGCTGCAGGTGCAGGCACAGTCCTAAATGCTGAGCCATGAGCAGATGGCATAGGAGAGATGACTCCGGTACTAATTGCTTATCCCACGCAAATAGAACAGCTCCTGGCTCTAAGAGGCTCTGTGTGTGCAGAAGGTACAAAAATGGTGGGTTTTCGTCTCCTGCCAGACAGTGAAATAAATATGCTGGACTGGAGGGAAGAAAGTTGTGGGTAAGATTTGACTCAGCGATCAGCCACAGGACTTCACTGTGTTGGTTCCTGCCCATAATGAAAAACACTTTAAAGAACATGTGATCTTAACTGAGATATTTCCAGATGACTTCACCACGGATTTTGGTAAACAATTTAGTTGTGTTTAACTACCACAGACTGTGAGTGTGTCCTCAACTTCTCGGCACTGGATAAAGATCTACACATTCACATCCAGACCGAAGAACCATCTATTCTGTCCTGTTTTCCCCCTGCAGTTGGCTGTGGACTGTGACCAAAGGCATACTCCTATCTGCTCCCTGTTGAGCTGAACAGATAGAGCTCTCCCAGTCCCCATCTCTCTCCAAGGTATGTTTACTTGTCCTTCTGTATTTGTCATGACTCTTCCCTGAGTGCTCTCCAAATTCTAAACATTTTCCCAGGGCTGCAGAGAAAACAGTAACACGGGATTGTAGTAAGTGTCGGATTCATGCCAGTTGAAGGGGGAATATAATTTTTCAGCTCTTAAGATCACTTTGTCTACGTAAGTCCAAGGATCACATCAGCACTACAGCCCACTGCCACACAATACGCACTTGTACCGATCTGAGCTGTTTTTTCACAGCTTGGTGACTCCCTCTGCACAGAGAGCTGACTTGAGTGACATTACATGTGACTGTCTGAAAACTTGCTTCCACTGAGCAGCTCACCCCTTCCTTTTCATCACGTGCCTTTCCCACAGTTTCCCTGTCATCTGCAAACCCAGTCAGCAACAACAGAGATATGAAATGGTTCCAGATCTGCTCCCAGTGGGAAGAAGTAACTCTGCCCAACACATTCCCCCCATTTGCAAGGACTGGTTATAAAGTTTCCTATTGGTTATTTTTGCCACATTACTTTTTATCATTCCAGCTTTCGCCCTGAAGGTTGTGCTGAACCCTGTCAAAAACTTCCAGAAGTCAAGCATCATTATGTTTATCACCCAACTTCACCGAAAAAAACCCTATCAGGTTGATCAGACAGGATCTGTTTTCCATCTGTGCATGTGAATTGCTGTTAACTAGATTAGCACTAGATTAGCACTTAAAAGGAACTGTAGCACAGAACTATATTAGCATTTTGGTTTGCTTATCCTATGTCAGCTGTTTATTATTTGAACAGGAAGAGGCTGATAGGCCTGTAATTGCCTAGACTATTCCTCTTACCTATTAAAATACAATGGTAACTTTAAAAAATGTCTAATGGAATTTTTTTAGTGCTCCAAGACTGACTAAATTTCAGCATTAATGTTCATTGAGTTCCTTTGCCAGCTCTTTTAAAACTCATGGGTATGGGATGACCAGATTGCTGATTTGAAAATATCTTCTTCCACAGCTGTTCTCTAACATACTCTTCAGTTACAACTGGAAAGTACGTATCTGATGTTGACATATTCTACACTGTACGCTGTACATACATACAAATAGAAATGTTTCCCTTTTTTTACAGTACTATTGGACTGACAGACCTTACCATATTTGCATTAACAAAACCCAGAAAAAAAAATCGTATTATTTTTTCACATTTGGTTGTTTGAAAAATTCTTAGTTATGATTAATGTTTATTGCTAGCAATTTCTTCTTTCTCCCAATAAAAAGAGGGGCAATTTAATTTTTTTTCTTCAAGCAAGTTTGAGTTAGTTAGGCTTTTCTTTTCACTTGGGAAATGTAGCTTCTGGGCTATTTCATACAATGTTCATAGACATTTGCAATTAATAATTCACATCAATTACTTACTACAACTTTTTTTTACAAATTTTTGGAAATTACTTATTTCCACATTTCTGGTGTCCTGAAACTGTTGCAATGTAACAAATTATTTGGATTGCAATCAGTTTATTGATGGCTTTAAAATTAAAAGAATTTGGAGGGAGTCATGAAGGCAAATAGAGGTGTCTCCTGTTCAATGTAATAAATAAAAAAAGCGGAGCCAGTGCTGTGCAAGAGATGCGTGTATCCAAAAAGCCGTATCAACAAAGCAATTTTTGCACTCTGACTAGATATTATTGATCAGAAGTAGCTTCAGAGACAGTACTTCTGAATGAAGCTGAATGCCTCTTCTGAACCGAAAATGATCTTCAGCAAAACTTGCCAAAATAACTCCCAACTCACTACTGAGAGTGCCTGTGGGAAGAGATCATCTAGTCATTACGTGATCATGCTATTAGTGTAGAAGATTTGCTCACTGTAGAGAAGGCATTATGGTTATCTCACCCCCATTTGTGGTGATCAACCCACGGGATACATAGATTTTAAAGGGATTACAATTTATTTGTGCTGTAAACCCTGCTGGGTCACGGACACCTGTTTCTAGATATTCCTAAATGTCATATGCTGGCCAAGGAAAGACTATCTGAAAGAATTCTTAGAAATTCTGTCTTTTTCTGAGTACTCAAAATGGCAGTTTTTGATCACAAAGTTTGTCAAGATTTACAGTTATACTAGCATTTTCAGTTACACTTTACCATTGTTCCCTGCTTCACTCAGTCAGCTTCATCAGCCATGATAGTTGCCAAGCTATATTAGTAACCGCATCAAGAAGTGTAGAAGCAGTAGGGGAATGAACAACCAGCAGTTTATATGCAACCAAAGTAGGTCTATTGATTTCAATTGAATGTATATTCTTTCACTTAGCTGGGGATCTGACCCATTGTCTCTGCAAATGGAAGTACTCATGAGCATGACAATAATGACATTGTTCATCAATGACATGTTTTATAGCTCTTCTGGGTGTTGTTTATTTGGCTTTCCTTAGTCCAATTTTAATCACTTAACTCACCGTTTTCATAGTGGAATGATGCCTATAAGCCAATAATGTCTTTTTAGATCTGAGAAGAATCTTTTTGACATGAGAAGAAAGACTGTTTTTTTCTTTGTGCTACTCAAAGCACAAAAATGATTTTTTTTCTATTACTTGTTACTGTTGTCAATATTTATTTGGTTCCACATTTGCAGCTGGGCAGATGTGAGTTTTCCTGTGCTTTCGTGTACAGGGGAACAACTTTTTTTGTGATGAAAGGAAGAAAGCAGTGAAATTGGCTTTGCCAATACTTTTCACATGTACACAAAGGAAACACCTTTTATACATGTGTGTATGTATATATATGTGCATACACATAAATATGCATATGTATTTTTATATATGCATGTGTGTGTATATATGTGCATACACACACACAATCCTTTTTCATGTGTTACACGACAACAAACAAAATAACAAGCAGGTTCTTCTTCAAATAGGTGTGTTGGGGTCTATAGCTGGCACTATGGATTCCACAAGCATGTGCAAACACTGTTATCATATTAAAACCAGTGATAAACAATCATAAATTAAATCTGTGATGAAATATTTTGTCTGTTGCATTTAAGTTAAGATTTTGCATCCAGATGGCTCATGGGCTAGGAACTTGAAAATGTGATTTCTCTTTCTAGAAGACAGGAGAGCAGCACAGAGAGAAGATACATAAAACCAGATGGGCATAGTCTTGGGTGACCTGTTCTAGTTGACCCTGCTTGAGAAGGGGGTTTGGACTAGACAGTCTCCAGAGGTGCCTTCCAAACTCATCTAAACTTGTGGTTCTGTGAAGCATCATCCTTTATTTCCTGAGAAGAAAACCCCACATTTCTTAGCCAAGTTTTAGGGGATTTCTATCAGTCTCGGGCTCCAGCAAGACACCAGAAGGGATGAGACAGAACAGCACTGAGTGGGTGAAGGTCCAGAAGTGAGTCAGAGAATGAGAAAGACTGTGGTGTATTACATTTTCTAAAAATATAACTGTGGCTCCAATTATTAAACACGAGAAGGGCAGACAACAAGGGAGAAAATACAAGATTAAAAACTTGGGATGTTCTTGAAATGTAACGTATCTTAAAGGTCTTTTCAAACCTAAATGGTTCCATGATTCTATTCTACAAACTTTAGCTAGTTGCAGAAGTCCTGAGCCTTATAAACCTTGATTTATCCTCTGAGATATGCTTTCCTAAACAGCTAAAGATCCTTGATCTATTTTTGCCAAGAACTAGCCTTGATGATAAAATCATTGTATTTGCTTTGTTCAGGCAATATAGCAAAATTGCACAATACTGCCATGTTAGCCTAAAATCAAAATGGGCAACAGAGTACAGCCCATTTTCTCTGCACCTGAAATCTGCAAAGCACTACCCACTTTCCTTTCTACTCAAAGTACTGCTGATATTTTGCGTCACACCTCTAATTGCTGATGTGTTTGAACCACACATTTACAGCAGACTGTCTCCCAGTTCTCTGCCGGACCGGTGCATGCTTGCTTTCACATCGGAGACCTAAACTACTATTATTTAGTTTCATTTGTCAGTAGTCATTAATCCAGCTGTAGGACCTATAGGCTACAGTTTTATTAATTGTCACATCATTTTTACTGACGCTTAGGCCCAGGCTTAGGGTGTACAGCTTGAATTTATATTAATGGGTGCTCTCATTAACTTCAGTGTGCAAGGTAAGATGCAAGCGTGAGACAAGAAAAGGAAGAGCACTGGAGGGCCTGTGAAACTTATGGGCTTAGGTCTCTGCCTAACCAGCAAAGCTTTGTAGCACACCTGAGCACTGCTGACTTCATTCAATGAGTGGTGGAATAAGAGTACAAACACTCAAAAAGATGCTGAAGGTCACATTTTGGCAAGAAGATCTGGTTCACACTGTGAAAGAGATAAGAACAGAGAATGGTGAAGAATGAGAAGACAAGGAGCCTGTTTGCTGACACATGTGAAGGCATGAAAGAGGAGGTGACAGCTAAGGTAGTTATTAAGAGTGGTGATCAGGGGCAGCACTTGTACGCTGGAAAAACAAAGATCACAGGACAGCAAGCAGTATTCCCTGCTCTGCCTGATGCAGGTGTGTTACTCCCCATTAAAGAAAAGAGACTCCATAGTGGGCTTTATGGTAAGAGTCAGATTCTTGAAATGAAAAATGTAATGATTTTAATGACCTGTGGGGATGGAGTGGAATTAAGTGGTGATAGCAGCAGCGAACCATGCAGTGGGAGGAAGGGCTGATCTAAGTCCAGCACTCTCCAGCATTAATGGCAACACCCTGTTATCTGCAATGGTGCAAAAGAAGGGCTGTCCAGAAATAAGACATTAAAATGAAGGGGTGAATAAAAAAGTACTAATCATCCATCTGTGATTACAAAGCCTTTTAACTGGTCTGGGGTCCTGGGATCTGTGAGAACTACCTGACAGTTTCAGACTATGCAGGAATTCTTTACGGTGCCTTTTGCAAAATGGTATTATCATACAATCCTAAAGTCTGGATTCATCTCTTTGGTAGACACCTACATACTTCAACTTTGGATTGATTGCAGACCTGACATATTTTTGAGTAGGACTGCTTGCATGATGATTTAAGGTAGTGGCTGTAATAGTGCTTATAAAGCTTGTTATTTTCTATGATTGTCATCAACTCATTCATTAGGTTTTTATGTATTCTTTTACGATTTTAAATTACAAAATGAGCACTGAAATGTAATGATAATATAAAACTATGACAAGCACCCAGTCTTTCTCTATTCCAAAATATAAGAAGAGGTTATATGGTGTAATTAATGGCAGTTAAATGAAGAACAAATTCAAGGAAATATTATTTCATGCAAAATACAGGATTTACAGCCCCAAGAGACCTTTTGAGTGAAATAGTGAGTTGAGTGATTGGATTTTAAAAAGATCTAGATAATTATGTGACCATTAGCATTTATAATTATGCTAAGATAATTAAGTATAATGAAACCTCATGCTTGTTGGTATAAATGGATTACTTACAGAAGTCAGGCAGGAATATGTTTTAGGAAATCAGCATTCCACAACTGGCCAGGTGTATTATGGTTTTTGTTGTGCAGACTTCTTTTAAAACTTTTCCAATCAGACAGCGAACACATCTGTAGGCAGAAGGATAGATTGAATGGGGTAGCCATCTATTTTACTCTAGAATACCCTATCTCCTTAACCAGTTGGAGATAATAAAGTTTCACTGTCTATTTGGGAAACTATAAGTGTTCAAAATTGACTATTCAAAATTGCCACAGAGGAAATTCTATTTGGAGATATGTCGGTAACCTTATCTGCTATATCACCTTCTTGTTGCTCTTTCACAACCAGGAATATCATTGATGGACACTGTAGTTTCAGAAGCTAGATATATTTTTCAAAGGAAATGTCATTGATCAAATAGAGGGCAGACTTGTGGCAGAAGACAAAAAGTTGCTGTATGATATTTTTAACCTAGACAAGATTTAAAAGTGGGGTTTTTTTAAATAAAAGTAAGTCTGAATTAGATCTATGTCACTGTTGTTTACAAAGTCAAAAATCTGTGTCAGTGTATTGCACAGTCTGGTTCTTATTTATTAATTCATTTTAAATAAATCAGTCACAACATTTTGCTGGTGAATATCTTTGCTTACAAGTTGCATGCCTGATTTATATAATCTTGCATATTGCATAGATATTTAGAGTACCACAAAGTGAATATGGTTTGACTGAAATACTACTCTATTCTGGCTGTGTTTAGCATTTGCTTTCACATCATGTGGTCACAAAGAACAAGCCTGATATAGCCTAGGTATTTCTTGCCCATTTTGTCTATTAGGTGATGAGCAACGATCACCATTAGGTGATATTATTTTGCACAGGTTGAGGTACAAATCTAGACATCTGTGGTTCTGAAAAAGACTGTATTTAAACTACTGAAGAGAAATTTAAAAGTTAGCTGGGAGTCATACATACATGGCATATATTCCTGGTTCAAACAGACTTTCTTTGTTGGCAAGTTATGCAATACTTTAGTATGTGAACTGTAAACCAATGATAGCAGCACTTATTTCAACCACTCTGGAACTGCAAAGATTTTTAAAGCTCCTTGAAACTCATTTGTCAAATGTTTAAAGGATAATGCTTAGACACTCAGAACTGTGGACACTTGCAGAAATTATTTTTAAAAAACCCAACAACTCCAGCAGCACACCTAGTGCACTGACAGGCATTCAATCCATATAAGCAGAATAGGATTAGCCCAAAGTAACACCTTCTGAAATGCATGTAATATGAAAGTCTACAGATCCACTTCTATTGGCCTGCACTTTTGCTAATGTAGGCATAGCCAAAGAGCTCTTCAAGTTAAAAGATGATCTCAGTTACTTCAAAAAATAAGTAAATTAAAGAACCTTTTTACACAAACAAGGTACAGAAAATAAACACATCATTACAACACTCGCTAGCAAACTTCCTACTTAGATTTTTTCCAAGCAGAGGCTGACACAGAACACATTGCTATACATTGCATATACATGCACATATGTATATATATGTATGGGCATAAAAAACTGTTTAAGTGCTTGAAGGAAAAGTTACATTCCCATGACAATGGACCACCATAGTAGTTTATTCCTGTAACTAGAGCTAAGATTTCCCACTTCATTTGCAATGGCTATAGAAAACCATAGCTCAGATTTCATCTCCTTTGTGCCCTTCAGGAGTTGCCCTTATCTAGTGAACACCCTGCAGCTTTGTTAGTCGAGCCTCATCCAAGCAATCCCTTACCCAGACTGCAGCCTAAGAAGAGGTTCACCTACATCAAACTGATGTCATATACATAACTGATAGCGTCAACTTCTGAGGGTCTTGTTTAGGTTCTGAGAACATTCCTAAGTTTATCTGCCTGCATAGCCGTCTACCAGACTTATGCAATTCATGTCACTGTAGTACCTGTGACTTTGTAATACATGAGAAAACATTCAACTCTAATTTCTATGTGCACGTGAAGCAAAGGGATCTGCAGCCATTTTAGTAGCTCTAGTGATCAATGGTGTCAGAGCAGTTGACAGGCCAGAATGGATTGAGGTGGACTCCTCTTGTTCCTAAGCAAAACATCTGGTCTTGAGCAGCCATGAAATAGTGCTTTCTAGTCCTCATAAAGTCCCTTGGAAATTTCAGAAGAGTAACATACTACTGAAGTATCAACAGACAGGATCTTTAAAGACTCATTTCTTGTTAAGCTGTCTCAGCTTCAGCCTGCCAACCCAGTCAGCCCAGCCTGGGTTATATTTCACTCACTTTTCCAAAATCCACTGCTGCTGAGTCCTGGATTATCCCTGTCTAAAAATTTAGTCCTTCTGTGTCTGAAGGTGAAATTTGGTTTAGCAGCAGGAAGGTGTTAACACAACCACATTGTGGAGATTAATGTTACAGTAAATCATCAAAAGAACCAGAAATATCCAACACACTCAAGATACCTATTTTTGATGAAAGCTTCAAAAAAGTAATAAGAGAATAGCTTTTATAGTAGGTCATTTATTAATTTTTTCTTGGAACACCAACAAGAGCTTGGCAAAAAATGTCTGCAACATAATTTTTTACTTTTATTTAATAAGAAGTTCCATATATCATTTAACATTCTCTGCTCAAACTATGTATTTATTGTTTCACCTGCTTTGAACTAGGAACTGTGATCTCATTAATAAAAGGTTAGAAATAATGTTTAGTTTAATTGTAGTTTCCCATAAGTATCCCTGTGTTAGCCTTAAAAAAAGAGTGTGTGATACCTAGCAGCAGCATTTGTGATGATTCACAATTCATGTCCCTCCCACACCAAGAGCTTTATAACTACCCATACACACGCATGAGTGAGAAAGAGTGGGGCGGCTCTCCCTTTTCTGTGCTCAGGTCCTAACAAGGAACACAACTGCTGTCCTGGCACCTTTGAGCAGTTAAGATGCTCCTGGTTGTGCTTGCTAACCTGCAAAGAGAATAAGAAAGGCCCAGAAGGTGGTGGCACCACCTTCTTCCTGGCCAGGCTCTCCAAGACAGAATGGCCACTATGCCAAAATAATTGCTGTGCCCACTGCGCATGTCTAAATTGCGCTGGTTCTGGTGGTGTGACAGCATGGCAACATGACGATTATAGGACTAGGCTTACACATATTAGCTTTAAATGTACTAAAGGCTAAGGTAAAAAAAGTGGTGATATCCTATAATGGTTTGCCACACAGGTAACTCAGCAAAGCAAGAGCTCATTTCAGGGAAGAGTCTATGTCATATTTCATGAAGTGTGGTCTCCGTGTTCTCCTAACTTGTCCTGTGCTGCTAGTCCACCACAGGTCTGTCTGCTCAGCCTTCTGGCAGTATCTAGTTCTCATAAAGCACATGTTTAGTCCTTCACCATGCTAACAACATAAGCATTTTTAGTATATACTGTCCCTGGTGAACTGGTGTGTGTGAAGTCCCACTTCACTAATGGTGATTCGTGAAGAGTTTTGTGGGGAGTCTGAAAATCTTTTAAGGAACCAGTGGCTCCATCATCTTTCTAGCCATTTGAAACAGTCCTATTTAAAATCCAGTTGTTTAAAACAAAATCACCAGGAGTATAAACTAGATGTAAACGGATATAATGCTGAGAAAAATAGTGAGCAACTGATTGAGAAGACATGATTTAGTAGGCGATTGCCAGCTACGTTGTCTGTTACACTAATCTTTGATTCGTATGGTTAAAACAGAACAAAATATTCGTATCTGTCAACTACACACTGCTTGGCTCACATTGGCCACACTTAGAGAACATGTTTGCCCAGTAGAATTACTACCCTCCTTATTTAATATCGGATCTACATGAAGTAGGTTGCAGAGGAAAAGATCATGCATCAACTGCTAGACAACAGCCCTAATAAATGGCTGTGCAAGTGAAGTGGGCTTGCTTACCTAAGGTTTCAGACAGATATTTCATTGGTATTTAAACTTCCTGAATCTACAAATACATAGTCATTCAGTTTGAATATTTTCCCATCTGAACTCAAGGTTTTCACATTAATACTTCTGTTATTTTAAGAAATCACAACAGCAGAGAAAAAAAACCTTTTCTCTAAAGCCTCTCGCAGAGCTATCATTGCTGCTTCAGACACAGTGACAAAACAAACTAAGATGTGTGTGGAACCACGGACTTAAAATCTGCAGTATGTGCGCTCGAGTATGGGTGCTAGTCATGCATGTGCATAATCATGTTAAAAATACGAACCCATGAGCCTAAGCTCAGACTCAAATCACAGTTCTCTGAAATGACTTGGACAACACAGGGAAGAGCTTTTGCTGAGTAGCTTCTAGCTCTTCTACATCATATCCTCATATATTGTGTTGGTGGATGAAGAAGAAAAATATGATTAAGGTATTTCAAGCCTGACATGAATATTTTTCCAGTGGAGAGGGTTTTGATAATGTGGGCTTGTGGACTGAATTTGGAATTTGCTTTGCTTCTATAATTTGGCTTCTAATGCCAGCAGAAGAATCAAGGCCTGAGAAGCAAACTAAAAATGTATTTCAAGGGAATGCACTCATCTGTGATACGGTAAAACTATTAGGCTACTGAATGCCTGTTTTGAATTACATCAAATCACCTGAAGACCATATGGCAAATGGAATTTTTTTAAGTTAATATTTACTGCCTTATACAGTATCAAAAAAGATTTTTTTTGTTATTTTAGCTAAACCTCTATATGTAAACTCACATGCTTTCAACTTTTTGTAATCAATAACTGAAGGCCAAATACCATCTGCCACAAATGCATAATCTGCAGAACAGTCAGACATCTTCCAGTAGAGAAGCATGTCTGCGTTTCTAAAAACGGGGTGATTAAAAGAGCAGTCACCTAATCCTTAGACAGTAACACCAATTCTTCTGAAATTCACTGGGGCAACCAGGGCCAAGAATCTTAGATGCTGAACTGAGGACTGAGGTGCCTAAGTGTAGAAGCCAATATTTGAAAACATTGACCTCTTTGTCCCTAAGAGGAGAAAGTGTTCTGGCAAGTGTAATTACCCTATGCATTTTCCAATGTACATCCCACACTGTTTGTGGGTTGCAGATGAAGAGGGCAGACAGCAGACCTAAGAACACTGTTCTTGAAACGTGGCAGAAGAATTTCTCATTTTCTAAGCACATTTCCACACATACATGCAGCAATTAGCCAAGTTATTGCTCAAACCCTTTGTTTAGCACAGCTAGTGAGCCTTTGCCTTTGTCCTTACACTGGTAGGATGTGATTCTGACTCTGTATTAATGTCAACATGATTTCATCAGACTTGCACCATGGGGAGCAGTCCCATAGACTCAGGTTGTTTCCCAATTTCTAAGAAAATCTGACCGTTATAGACTAGAATGTCCATCAAAACAGAAACTAATTTAAAATTTGCATTGTATCTTAAGACCATTCTGAATATATATTTCTCATTGGTGTGCTGTTTTGTGTCTCTCCTGGCCCAGGATTTATAAAGTTTGTTCAGCTATGCTTGAAGTGGGTTTTCTGTAGCGAGTCTTGAGCAGTCTGTTTCAAGAATATTTACTCTCAATAAGTGAACAGGAATATGTAAGTGTTCTAGCATACAGATCAGCGCTAAATACACATTTAAGGCAACCGGAGTTGCATGAGCGTAGCTGTGTAATGGCTACCTGAACTTAAACATCCTCATACCTGATGTTTTCAAAAATACCCATCTCTTACTTGCAGGATGCTTTTCCTGTTTTCCGTCTTTCTGACTTCCACAGGTGAGAAAGAGCACCAGTCTCTTAGAACTACCACTTAGTTTATTATTCATATTCTTACTTCATCCCAGTGAGAAAAGAGGAAGCTCTCTAGGTGGAAAAGATTGTATTATGCATTCTGTCCAATAAAACATGGGGCTTTATTATTGTTGTGTTCTGGTTTGTTAGGCATAATACAGCATATCAATGAGTTGCACTTGTCTAAAAATTGAGAACACTTTTTTTAAGGGGACATTATTTAAAATATTTATTGCAATGGAAAACAGATGCTAGACTGATTTATACTTTGATATTTTAGTTTATTTTCATATCTTTACATTAACATGCTTACCTAAAGCACATTTAGGATAAAGGCTTTTGCTACGCTTGTATCTGCTATGTTCTGTGAGGTGGCATTTCAGTTCACAGGAGTAAGTTATTCTGCAGCACTAACATTCACTATTTGAACCTGGTACTGCAGTTGCTGTGAATATGGCTGTACTGCTAAATAACACCTGTTCAGGGACCATTCTCTGGCCCTGAAGCAAAGTGGCCTGACCTGATCCTGTCTACACTAGGTACCACCTGTCCTTCAGGTCTTCTTCAGGTCCAGCGTCGTACCCCTGAGGCTCTAACATATGGTTATCATTGTACGAGTGTGTGCGCAAAATGTTCACAGTAATGCAAAAGTGCATTGCATCTTACCAAAACAGTGATTTTGCAGCATGAAAATAAAATCAGGGTTGCACGCCTTGGGTTTGATATGCTGACATGTTTGAGGTACAAAAGCTGCTAGTACAGTTTGGAGAACTGTGGAGGGTGGAGGCAGCAAAGTCTTGTCATTCTTGTTCATACTGCCCTTGTGGGAATGGTCCCCAGTGCCTCCAAACCCCAAATCTGAATCTAGCCATAATGGCAGAACACGCTAGTTAGCACAGAGCAAAATCATGCCAGTGGAGTACTGAGTAATCAGACAACACGGATGATCAGAGTATGGGTTTCCTCCATCATTCCTGTTACATAGCCAGGTAGATGTGTGTTAAACACTCCCATGGCTTCCAGTGGCTGAAGAGTGCAGGAGAGTACAGGATTTGGGTATGCGTGTTTATTTGGGTATGCACATCCTCTGTTCCAATTTCCACCTGAGATCATTAACTTTGTTTTAATTATTCCTGATTTCTACCACTGTCTGAAAAGTCAAAACTCACATTTTCCTATGCTTAACCCATTGTAACAGGAAAACCACCCCTTTTTCCAGCTCGGAGTTATGGGGCTGTTCACGGCCTCATAGACATGCCCAATCTGTGATCCATGGCCTGACAGATCAGTTCCTCTTACCTATATATTTCCAGGCATATATACTTTAGGGAGCCTTCGTGCTTGTCTACCTTCATCCATGGTCTCTGCCAGGACCCTGCAGCCTCCCATGGGACTGGTACACTGGGCTGCAGGTGACAGGGACCCCTCAGCAGGCAGAGAGGCTGCAAAGGCAGAGAGGATGGTTATCGGCAAGGTACTGTGCCATCAACACACACAACTGTAATTGCACTTTTGTTAAAAGAGTGTCTTTCCAAAATTTCACACATTATTCAGCACTGGAATTAGGAGATTAAAAGGAAAATGAACTGTTAGTAAAGAGAGGAAAGAAAGTCTTCGCTCCTGTTACCACACTAATTGCAGAGGGAAGACAGCTAAATTAAGTCTGACTTTTGAGCAGATCTTCATGCACACAGCTGTTAATTTGGGGCGAAGGAATGCACTTTGTGTGAACTCTATAGCCTTCTTTAATTATTTTTTTTTAACTTTTCTATTAATTTTTCTTTTAAATTCACAACATGTTTCTGTTTCTTTCAGGGAACAATACCAGCACTTTCCAGTGGCCAAAAATAATATGTTTAAATTCCAGTGGTTTTTAACCAAAGACTGCACAGACCTGTGGATAAAGTGTCTGCCTTATATTTCAAAGTACAAAGTTCAAATTTAGTAGGTACTTGTAGTTTTATTTTTAAATTTTAATGGGCCAGATTCTCAGTTTGGATAAATCAGCAGAGCTCCACTGATGTTAAGGGAACTATGCCAAGCTCCATTAGCCTAGTATCTGGCTTCACAACTTTTTTTCTCTTCGTATTGAATTCAGCTTTCAGTACTCATGCACTAATCATTTGTCTGAAGTTTGTAACTGAATGATTTTTATTTTTATTATAAGTAAAAATATAGTCTGTGAATTTGTGAAAATGAGTAGGTTCTGTAAGGGAAAGTTGTAGGCATAAAAAGGTATTAAAGCTGGACTTCCCTAATTTAGACTTCTACTGAAGTCAGTGGAAATGTTGACAGAGAATGAGAGAAATCATATGGACAGAGTCTCTTCGGTCTCTGCAAGGCAGAAGAAGATGCAATGAATTCCTTCCCTCTTTTACACTCAGGCACAAGTCTGTTCAGAATTAGAAGGTGACCACAAAGTGATTTTTCCCATCAATCTCAATGTCTACATCTTGCAAGAGCAGCCTGGGGCCACACCAAACTCTCTGATCTCCCCATTCCCTAACTGTTGACAGCCATGGATTGTTTTCGTTGCTGATCCTTTTGCCATCCACTTCCTTGAATTTAATGATTAATTAAACCCTTGTATTTAATTGTATTTAACGTTTGCATCTAACAAGCAACCAAACCTTTATTATGCAAGGTCCTATGTATTCTGCTGGGGCCAGGTTTGCCAAATGGATAAGCTGCAATCTTGAGCCTTGCTAGGGTTATCCCTCAAGAATAAATACAAACCTATCCACTGAGACCAAGATTTTATCTTTCAGTTTTATTATGAAAATCTGACAAGCACATTCTCCAACTAGGAAGGCCTATAGCCAAAACTATTTGCAATGAAGAGTCAGTTAGGCTAAATATCTGTCAGATGCATAAATCTTAGCATATCTGAGTGTAAATAATTATAAGAGATAAGACAGAACTGAGTACAGCAGAGCTGTGGGTCTGCCCTGTTAGATAGCTAATGCCTGATCAAAGCTAAAATGGGTAAGTAGTAGAGTGAGTGGACATGAGAGGTCTCCCTAGGAGTCTCCAGGAATGTTTCTGGTTAAGTCACAGTCATCTCTCCATTTTATCACATTTTATTCAGGTAGAAATGTAATGCAAATCGGTTTGAATAAGGATCATGGGGTTCCATGAAGACACAGAGGGGGCAAGGTAGCAGTGTCCATGCCATTCTGGTAGCAAATTCACCCCTCAGCCAGGCAGACCCTTGAGCGTCCATCTTCCTGAAAGTCCCTCTAGCAGCCTTTTCAGTAAATGCCAGGTTTTTGATTCAAATCTTTACAGACTGATTACTTTTGCAATGTTTTCAAAACCCTTTGTAAATGTATAAAAGAAGAAATAACTCAATTTATGCTGTATGACAAAGAAAATTTTAAAAATCATCAAAGTTCAGCAACATAAGGAGAAGGCAGTTTCTGAGCTGCATGCATACAACCATAATCAAACCTTCACATGTAATTAAAATGATGATCATTTTTTACCAGGCCTATAAAAAATTAGGCTTCGTGTTATGTAGTTCCAGCACATGTATGAGAAGCATAAGAGACTAAGACATGGAACAGTGGGAATCTTATATGACAGTGTGTGATATTAGAAGGAGGATTTCTTGAACTTTTCTCCATTTCTCTTCTTTGTTTTCTGGCAGTGAGTTTGTGAGTCTGATTTTAGGCTTGAGAACGTATGCTTTTATTTTTCATATAAAGACTAGACCTGCATCTATTATTTTTGAGAAAATTTTCATATGTATTTTTATATTTCCATATATTTTTCAAATACTGTTTGACTGGTACCGCATAGAACAGTGTGATTTTTCACATGGTTTATATTAGGTTAGCTCACATTTATCCAACCTCATGAACAGATTCAGTTTGTTGTAGTTGGATTAAATTTAGTGAGTACATAATCAGATAGCCATGAAAACAAGGTATTTTTAAGCCAAGAAAGCCAAATTTGTCCTCATTTACCTCCTGTGGAAAGCTATTAACATTCATGAGTAGGAAGGACAGAAATTGGCTTTGCATACAGTGGAAATCACTGTAATGTTTTGACCAAATCCTTCCCTCAAGCTTAACTTGATTAAGGACACACAAGATGACAAATCCAACCAAAATTTTGGTACAATGGATTCACTGGCTGGCAAGTTGCAAATCTTCCACTTAACTGAAGCCATTGTAAAGTCCACAAAAGTCCCAGAAAACACCATCCTTCTTCATAAGGATATGAGAAAGTGAGCCCATCATGATCATTTCTGCAGCAGTTAGACAATGACAACATGAAAAAAAACCCTGCAGATAAATGCTCCGGCGCTCCATAATTGGTGAAGTCAAGGAGGTCTTTTCCCCTCAGGATGAATACTCCAGGTCTCCCATACTACAAGTTAATGATAACATAATAGGTAATAAAAGAATAGAAACACAATATATGTGTTGGTTGTCTAGAGCTTAACTATAGAGATGACAGGGTTGAGTGTTTATGGGTAAAAATCAGGGGGAACGCCAACAAGGCAGAAGTCATGGTGAAAGTCTGTTGTAGACCACACAACTAGGATGAAGAGGCAGACAAAATGTTCTGTAAGCAGCTGAGAGAAGTCTCGCAATTGCTAGTCCCTGTTCTTGTGGGGGATTTAAACTTACCAGATGTCCACTGGAAATGCAATACAGCAGAGAGGAAACAGTCGTAGAGATGCCTGGAGTGTGTGAAAGATAATGTCCTAGCACTGCTGGTGAGTGAGGCACACAGGACAGGTGCCCACCTGGACCTGTTGTTTGTGAGCAGAGAAGGACTTATGGGGGATGTGATGGCTGGAGGCCGTCTTGGGCATAGCGATCATGAAATGATAGTCTTCAACTCTCAGAGAAATAAGGAGGGGGATCAGCAGCACCGCCACCTTGGACTTCTGGAGGGCAGACTTTGGCCTGTTCAGGAGCCTGGCTGAAAGGGTCCCTCGGGAGGCAGTCCTGGAGGGAAAAGGCATCCAGGAAGGATGGGCATTCTTCAAGAAGGACACCTTTACAGGCACAGGAGCAGACTATCCCCACGTGCCAAAAGACGAGCCAGCGGGGAAGAAGACTGGCCTGGCTGAACAGAGAGCTTCCATCCTTTATTGGATGCAGAGGGGAAACAGAGTGACAAAGGATAAGGAAAAGGCTCAGGTGCTTAATGCCTTCTTTCCTCAGTCTTTAATAGCAAGATCAGTTGTTCTCTGGGTACCCAGACCCCTGAGCTGGGAGACGGGGATGGGGAGCAGAATGAAGCCCCCACAATCCAAGAGGAAATGGCCAGTGACCAGCTACACCACTCAGACACACACGCACCTATGGGACAAATGGTACCGAGGGAGCTGGCAGAAGTGGTCACTGAGCCACTTCCCATCATTTACCAGCAGTCCTGGCTAACTATGGAGGTCCCAACTGACTGCAGGTTAGCCAACGTGATGTCCGTTAACAAGAAGGGTAGGAAGGAGGATCTGGAGAAGTTCAGGCCTCTCAGCCTGATGTCGGTGCTGGGGAAGGTTATGGAGCAGATCATCCTGAGTGCCATCACACAGCATGTGCAGAACAGCCAGATGATGGAGCCCAGCCAGCATGGGGTTATGAAAGGCAGGTCCTGCTTGATGAACCTGATCTCCTATGGCAAGGTGACCCACTTAGTGGATAAGGGAAAGGCTGTGGATGATGTCTACCTGGACCTTAATAAAGCCTTTGACACCATGTCCCACAGCATTCTCCTGGAGACAGTGGCTGCTCATGGCTTGGACGGGTGTACTTTACGCTGGGTAAAAAGCTGGCTGAACAGCCTAAAGAGCGGTGGTGAATGGAGTTACATCCAGCTGGCAGCCGGTCATAAGTGGTGTTCCCCAGGGCTGTTGGGGCCAGTTCTGTTTAATATCTTTATCAACAATCTGGATGAAGGGACTGAGTTCACCCTCAGTAAGTTTGCAGATGACACCAAGCTGGGGGAGAGTGTTTATGTGCCTGAAGGCAGGAAGGCTCTCCAGAGGGGTCTGGACAGGCTGGACCGATGGGCCGAGGCCGAGTGTGTGAGGTTCAACAAGGCTCAGTGCCGGGTCCTGCACTTGGGTCACACCAACCCCACGCAGCGCTACAGGCTGGGGCAGAGCGGCTGGGAAGCTGCCCAGAGGAAAAGGCCCTGGGGGTGCTGGTCGACAGCCGGCTGAACGTGAGCCAGCAGTGTGCCCAGGTGGCCAGGAAGGCCAACAGCCCCCTGGCTTGTGTCAGGAACCGTGTGGCCAGCAGGACCAGGGCAGTGACCGTCCCCCTGCACTGGGCACTGGTGAGGCCGCCCCTCGAATGCCGTGTTCAGGTTTGGGCCCCTCACTGCAGGAGGGACATTGAGGGGCTGGAGCGTGTCCAGAGACGGGCAGCGAAGCTGGTGGAGGGGCTGGAGCACAAGGCTTATGAGGAGCAGCTGAGGGAACTGGGGTGGTTTAGCCTGGAGGAAAGCAGGCTCAGGGGGGACCTTATCGGTCTCTACAGCTGCCTGGAAGGAGGTTGTAGCAATGTGGGTGTCAGTTCTTCTGCCAAGTAACAAGTGATAGGACAAGGGGAAATGGTCTCAGGTTTCACCAGGGGGGGTTTAGACTGTATATTAGAAAAATTTCTTCCCCGGAAGGGCTGTCAAGCATTGGAACAGGCTTCCCAGGGAAGTGGTTTTCACCATTCCTGGAGGTATTTAAAAGACATGTAGATGCAGTGCTTAGGGACATGGTTTAGTGGTGGGCTTAGCAGTCCTGGGTTAACAGCTGGATTTGATGATCTCAAAAAGGTCTTTTCCAACCTAAATGATTCTATGATTTTAAAAAAAGGCTCCAACTGTAAAACCCCACATTGTCTTAAGATACCATGATACAATGACCCCATTTCCTTCCCCTTAAGCCAGGACAGGCACATGTGATGTCACCGGATTTCCCATACTCGGCTCTAGGAAAGTCCCCATGTGCAAGCGTTGCTCTGTTGGTCACAACAGCTCTTTCAGGAGTGCTGCCAGAAAGAGGAGAGGCTGCAATCTGCAGCATCATTTTCTAGAGCTGCCTGGGAATGTTGTGCCAAAAATTGTTGTGTTTACAGATTCATTAAAACCTATTTATGGGAAAGGCTTGAATGTAATCCCCATTTGAAAAAGAAAAAAAAAAAAAAAATCCCTCCCTGACTTTTCAGCTTGCTGAAATAGCCTGCTTTAGGTTTCCAAAATAAGAGATTGCCCTTGCAGGTTGTAAAAAATCTTTCAAAACTTCTGGAGGTTTTCAAATTTAAGTAACTTCTTGTTGAAAAAGAAGTTAAAAACATCCAGAGAAAAGGCATTGTGTGAAAAAATACATTATTTGAGCCAACAAAAGTATTTTTGATTGCTCATCTGTGAAAATTTTCAAAAATGTTATTTTTCCCTTTGTACAAGGGGAAAATACTTCGAAGGCTCAAAACTTCCGACAAATAAAAAGGTTCCCTTATCACTCTAATCACATCCTGAAAAGTCCTGGAAAAGGCTCCATTTCTGAGTTCTCAGATTTCTAAGTGCAAATAAAGACAATGCAGACATTTTGCTGTACAGTCCGTGAGGAGATACCTTTACTGGGAGACACAGTGGGCTACAATCCCTTCCTCAGCCATCTATTACACCAGGAACTTCCTATTACATGACTGACACCATCCAAGCAAAGCTCCCCCTACTTCACCTCTGCATTCACACAAAGAACCCAACATTTAGCTCTGAAATGTTGGCAATTTCCCTGTAGATAATGAGACATGGAAAAGGCCAGGATGGCCACATGCTCTGCCTCATGTAGATATCTACCTAATGGCCACACATTTTGCTGGAAACCCCGCTGTCCAAAGTTTGCAGATATTTCTCTCAGATCTTATGCTGGAAGGCTTGGTTTGGTCTTTGGTGTGTTATGTTGGAAAACTGACTTTTGGTTTTCTCAGAAATGCTATGTATTCCATTACATCGTGGTATTTGTAGTATGTCATGAACTTTAACAAGACAGACGGGATACAGTCAGCCAGATTTCACAACTGTTTCTCGGTTTTATGTTTGCTTATATTTTAATCTCTTTTATGTCTGAAATCTGCCCTCAATAAAACAAAACACTTTCATCGGGCCAAGTCTTAAAAAAAAAATATAAAAAAATACAGTGGCATGGGAATGGTCTTAATTCTATTGGTGATTAATATGTATATAGTGTTAGTTTAGTGCCATCAAGTGACCAAAAATGTGAAACAGCACTTCTACTTCAGGGGTTTTTTGTCTTTCTTTTTTAAACTAAGGAAAGCTGACCTGTTATCCTTTTGATAGAAGTACAGGGAAATAGTTTCACAGGCTTTTGATGATCTACTTCTAGGGCATATCTAATAAGAATCCCAGTTAGCTTCAGAATTTCTTGCATACCTTGATAAATCAAGGCTTCCTCTGTTTTCTCAGTTTATAAGGTTTGAAGAACTACACTCCCCTCTGTGACTGAAATCTTTGCTGTTTAGAATTCAAAAGGAGGTCTCACCTAGGTGAAAATTCATAACAATTTTTATTATATGGTGATATCCTAAAGCTCTGATATAAGGTGTTTTTTTAATGAAGGACATCCTAAACTAGTTGTATAAATCCTTATTTTGTTTCCTGAAATACAGAAGTTACCTCTGTCAGAAACAAGCATCCTAAACTAATTGAAATGGATACATCAAGGCAAATGTTTAGGTTTTAGTGCGTCTACTTATTATATGATGAAACATTGCATAAACAAGCGTAGGTAATGCAAACTTCTAAGAAAACTTTTATACAAATTATTTTTCCAGTTCTTATCTATTTAAAATATATAAAAAATCATTTCAAATGCTCATTAATGTAGTAGATAAATACATAGTAAGTTTATGATTTGTTAGGGTGGAACCAATCCCAAAAGTTTCATTCTCTGAGGTGGAGTGAGCTGTTTTCTCCCGGGTCTGTCATGCTGATTTTCCACCATCAGACGGAGCTGACCATCAGCCGCCAAGTAGATATAAGCCCTAGAATGGGCAGAAAAGCAATGTTAACACCTCATAAAACACACTTGAGAGTGAAAGGAGAAGTTGGGAGAGCTGAGCATCCACAGACAGGACAATAAATACAAGCATTTTAAAAATTCCAGGTCGTGCCTTGGTGAGTAATAAACAAGCTTCAAGAATACCGGTCTGCCAGGACTTGCTGTGGTCAAGAGCAGAGTGGAGTATCACTACAAATCCTGTTTGTCACCTAGTAGTCACAAAAGCAAAAATAACATCATAGGTGATTTTGTAAAAGTCTTCTATTAACAGTTCACCACATCTCTCCCTTTACAAATTCATTCCTGTATCATGTGTGGACAGTTAGCATTTATCGTTACAGCTTCTGATGAAATGTAAGGAAGAACCAACCTTTGTGGTGTCGCTATTTCACAAAAGCCTGTGGTTTACGGTTAGATCCATTTTGTGAAAAGCCTGCAGGAAAGCTCTGCACATATCTCTTGGCTTTTAAAGTGGTTTCATGTGTTGGCTAGGAGTGTTCTAAGTGCACTGGGAGATGTGTAATCAGTGTTATATATTCAGACAGTATTTACATTTAAAATGCATATTTAAGTATATGATAACTTCCTGGCTTTTCATTGTATTTCCTCCTGCTTTGTTTCTCACTTTCCTATGACATTATAAACCCATATAATTTAAAAACTATTTGCTTCTTAATACAGTTTCTAAATCTATCTAGAAAAAGGTTGTGGAGAAAAAAGCTGTCATATATCTGGACAGATGTGACAGTGACAAGAGCACAGCTAGCAGTGGAGACCATCCAGAGGAATATCTGTACCCATTGCAAAGAGATATGTGTTTGCTGGCAAAAACTGAAGAACACTTTTGAAGAGACAAATCCACTTGAACATTACCCCTAAATTACAAGGTTTCAAATTCTGGAAGAGTTTGGATACTGCTCTAGTGATTGAGTGAGGAGCAGTGGTCAGAGTAGAAGAAAACTTGAATGTCAACCACATGCTGTCAGGCAGAAATTTACCTTGTCCATCCTAACATTTCCTTTTGCTAATGGCATCCACTTATGGTCTCATAACTTAATTTAGATTTTGAGGTCTTGCTGGTTTTCTTGACTTTCTTACGGCCCAGTTGACAACAACATCAACAACTAATGTAGCTCTGTTGCTGTAATTGATTTAGTGTCATGGACCACAATATCCTGCTACATATTATACAAATGCAACCAAAAGATGCTCCTTTTCCCAAATAATTTAGTTTGCTTACATGAACAGATAACAAATCCTTACAGTCAGAGGAAGGAAAACAACCAGAGTAAAAAACATCCAACTCACAGGTACAACTGGCTAGAAGAATGCATCCCACTTATTAGACACAGATGTGGTGATCCATGTAGTGATGATGAACCATACTCTTGGCTTTTTTGCCTTCTGTTCCATTTTTCCCAAACCACCACAGCTCATTGCTTAAGTTGTCAGCCAAAGTCCTACATCCTTTAACGTCTGACCATTAAGAGATGTTGACCACGCAGGTGGCTTTGAAGAAATGGATTTCAGATTCAAAATCTTAGAAGAATAGGTGCCTTTCACTTTAGACTTCTAAAAAATCTTATTTACTTAAAGTATGCCATTGTAGCATATGAACTCTTTAATGTTTACCAGCCAAGAATGACAAGATAAATACAGCTTCAATGTCTAAACCATGTTTCCAGCATTCTTTTGAAAGAAGTGAGCAGCCACCTTGAAGCTGAACAGGTTCTTCCGTTAATATAGTCTTTTCCTTTAGAAAATTTTAAAAAATGTTTAAATATTGGAAGGCATATAGCATGAGGAACTGTTCAATTTATTTTCTGCATATTGCTGAGTGTAGTCCTAAGCAGTTTCTCACACCCTATTCTGTTCCAATTCTTTGAACAGAAGGCTATTGAAGTCAGGCTATTATAATGAGGCAGCAATATCAAATACTGAATTTTTCTCTTTCATATCATACCAAGTGGGAACTCTAAATGTGATACTGCAAAAATTACCATATCCTTATGAGTACTGAGCAGAAGCGCTAACTTTTTTGGAAATTTTTCAGAGCACACAAGAACCCAGAATTTCACCTCTGCTCCTCTTAAAATGCAAAAGGCTCCTTTTCTTCTCTCCTTCTAACCAGTCACCTGATAGTAGCTATGTTTCTACCACAATTAAAAGCACAACTTACAAAGCAGCTATAAGAGCAGTGTGCTTTATGTCCAGCAAACTTTCAATGTTCAACTTCCCAGTGAACACAATGCTGCCTGGTGGAAAGCCTGTCCAGGCATGTCTGATCATTATAACTCATGAGCCCAGCATGGCCACAGAGATTTTGACATGCTTAAAATGTGCTAGCAGTTACTCCTGCATGTGTGTGAGATGGCAATTGGTGAGTTTGATCTTTAGGACAATTTTGTGGTTGCTGTTAATAAATAACGTAACATAATCCATGACTTTTCTCTGAAAAGCACCTCCTGCAGCACATGGCTATTTTGTCAAGCTGTAGTTACCTTAAAACTGAATGTCTAATTTAAGACAGTCATCTGGACTCTCTCCATAGCGAATGGAGGTCCTATAGCAATTTATTCTCCTTAGGTGTGATGTCAGAGATAAGAACGGTGAATCACCCACCTGTCTCCATGATGTATAGTAGAAACACGGAAGACTATCTCAGACTAGAGGCTTAACTTACATATTTGGCTAAATTTAAGTGAGAAGAATCCATCCTTAGTGCCTCAAGTACAACTATTTCCTGAAGAAATTATGTTCTAAACAATCGCTCTGAATACAAGAGTTGTTTGTATTCATTTGTCACTTCTCCAGCTGCTCTGAAATAAAATATAACTCTATCAACTGGTGACAGAGGAGACAGCATTTTCCAGTTCAGAAAAAATCTGGTCTTGCATTCAGAAATATATTCATAGGACACGTGTATTACACATCATACAAAATGTGTCAGGTTTTCTAGTTGGGAATGAAGAAGGGCCTTTATACATTTGTTGTGTGTTCTTCAATATAGGGTTTGGCTGAGCTGATCTTGTATCTCCCCAGTTCATCACACAGTATTATCTTTTATACGGAACTTATGTTGTCATAGGTTTGCTCTTTACCTTTGCTGAACTAGGTTATGATTTGTGGAAAGCAGGATACAGTCAACCAATAATTTAGAATATATATCAAAGAAATATTACATGCTTGCATGTATGTCTGAAAATTAGTCTAAATTATGCATTTGTTTTACTGAACTAAAATGGAAGCATGAATATTATTCTGTCACAACTCTTCTTTGCAGCAGGAATGTTGTTGGGAACAGGGCAGAAGTACTTAATTAATGGCCCAACATCTCTGGGACTATTACTTATGGAAAACAACATAGCCATTTAAAATATTCTTAGCTGAAAACTTAAAAGTTTTAAAGACAACCTATCTAAGCAAATGACAGTCTAGCCCTGCATCTCAGTTCATTTGCTTTCTTTTCCCTCTCCTACGTCCAAGGTAAGCCACCATCTGCCAGGGAGGACACTTTCTTCCTAGCAGAACACTGAGCCTGTTGACTAAAAAAGGGAGACTTGTGATTTTGCATTTACAGAGTGGGATTTAAACTTTCCTTTGACCTAGAGTTTTGTACATACATATTCTTAAACATATAGTCACATGCACTTGCTCACAGGGAAAGAAATAAAACAATGTATTCATCTGGAAACTAATGTTCTGCCAACAAATCAAATTTGCCCATACAAAAATGGGGAAAACCCTGCGACATTACAAGTTACTCTTTAAATTTCCATTATATTTTAGAGGTGGTTAAAAAAGAAAACAGAATTTAATGTGTAAGGCTGTATTTGTATACTACTTTGGCATAATGTATCTGTCCTCAATAGATGCTCCCACCCTCCCTGAGACTTGTTGGGTTTTCTTTCACCACTACTATCCATATTTACTTTTATTACTATTAAATGAAATACAGCTCCACTGTCCTGTGGACTACATGTAACAAGTTTACAGAAAGGCCTTTCCTTAAAACACTCGTTATACAGAGAAATGACTCAACTGCTCATCCACTTTTCAAATCAACATCTCTGGTATCATATTTAGTAGCTATACAGCAAAGCAGAGTGACTCTTATGCATCTAATGACATGAAGTATGAATGTTGGAGGGGAGCCAAGTCATCAGCTTCATAAAGTAGCTGAGTCACTGAAGGTGTGAGGAGGCATCTTACTTGATGAACATACTCAGCTTTTATTTCCAGTACAGTCAGCATGTTTTAATAAAGTAAATATATTCCTTTCTGTTAAAATTTTGCCTCTGATCTTTAAATCTTACATGCCTTTAAAGAGACTAAATCAGTATTGTTGTATTCCCCAGCAGCGCGGATATATATAAACTGTACCAGATTATTTCTGGATTACCATACACTTTGTACTATTTTACGAGTCCTGTTCAGGACACTTCCATAATGAAGTGGAGGGATCAATCTTTCTGAGCAGTGTATACCAAACCAGAGGCTGAGAATCCAGCCCTCAAATTCTACATGGCTTAACCTATGAAAAAGAGCTGGTAGCAATGTTACCACAGGAATATAGCGATCTAAAGGAGATGTATTAACCACCTAATTCTTCAAATGAAAACTAAAATTAAAAAAATATATATATATAGTCAAGTACTCCATTTAATCATGGGTGTAGTTTAGAGGGATGTCACTAGAAACATTAATTTTACATAAAATCATGAATTTAAATTGTTGGGTAAAATAATTGTACAAAAGTCTCTCTTCCTTGCCTTCATGGTATTACTTACAGAACAGCTCTAAATGCTGACACTGAAAATCTGACTTTATGGTTGTTTTACTCCAGGTACAATGGTAAATTATACATCTGTTTATTGACAGATATTGGTTTAATTAAAATTGATTTTAAATCAGTTAAATATTTACAAACTTCTTTGTGTACATATACAAACTGATTTACAACTAGCTCAAAAAAACTTAGAAGACTTTAGTATGAAAAAGCTGATTATAAATTTAAATGTGTTCACACCAGAGCTTGCAATGGTATTATCAAGGTAAACTGTATATGATTATTTTTAAATTAGGAGAATTTCTGCATGTACCTCAAGTCATCATTCAGATCAGGGCAACAGGTAAGCCATGGTACATCTAATTGTTCCTGTTGCTGATGTTGATTCTATTATTGTTACTGTGGTAGAAACAAGACGTACCAGTTAAGGATATATTATTCTAGGCTGAGTACACACACAATGAAAAGATAGCATATGCCACAAAGAACTTGGAGCTATCATCTGCTTTACAGAATTTAGCCTGCCCTAAACTTTTGCTGAAAGCAAAACTATTCATTTGTATCTTTAAAAAATGATAACTTTACAAAACTGCAAACTTATTTTAAATAGTTTAAATGTCATTGAAAACAGTGAGCGATGACTATGCTATTTCCCATGAAAAAACTGTGCTTCCATTTTCTGACTAACTCTAACAATAAGCTAAAGTATTGTATTCTTTACTAGCTTTGCTTTTGGTTAATGTGTCATGGGTTGGCCGTTGACATACCTTGCAGAATAAACATATTACTGGATGAATTCTTGAATACACGCAGGAGTCTTTTAAGCTCCCAACAGTTCAGTAAGAACTTCACCACTGATTTCAATAGTTGAGGTTAAGCCTATTCTGAACATGTCTAAAAGTTCTCAACACAATAGAACAGATTGACATGGAACACTGAGCATTGTATTACTTGAGGCTTCTTAGGCACCTGAAAGACAAAGCTTTACTAGATAAATACCCCAAAGAATTGCTGCCATAAACCCACTATTATAAAAACCTTCCCTAATAAAACTGTTGACACAGTATTACGCCTGAGACATGAAGATTGTATTTACAATGATGTTAAGGTACATATTGTGCAATATAAATTCATATGTATATATGAAAGAATAATCTATGTACATTTTTAAGCTTGTGCTGATACGTAGGCACTGACTGATTAGAACCATTTATTTATTTAAGGTGGCACTACCAGTGTGAAAATATAATGGTTCTAAGTGTTGTCATTCTGATTCTTTCTGTTACTTGCTCTCCACCAGTTTCTTCAGGAAAACGAGCAGGGATGCTTACCTGGAAAATACAAGCAAAGACAAGGACATCCCTAGCAAGATGCTGGTACAAATCTAGAATGAAGGAAACCAGCCAGACTGACAGGATTATCACAGCACTTTGACAGAAGACTAATATTTTTATGGGGAGGACTGGATTTTGGCTGCTCCGTGACAAATACTGCGGTTAAAGACACAGTTTTGTGGACGGTTTGGCAGAGGGTCTGAGCTACTTGACCATGGGGTGTTGTTCCAAAATACTATTGGGAGGAAATAACGTCCATTCAACAAAGACAGGGAAAAGCATTTAGGACAGTGATTCACAGACCTTTTGACACCATTAGGAAGGGACTTTAAAAAAGGTCAGTTAAAAAGTGCTAGAAATAAGGACTCTTAGAGAAGAAGAGAAAATAAAGAAGTAGGTATTAAGACAGAAAAGAAAATAATGAAAAATATCTTGGCATATTTGAAGTCAAATGCCAGGGATCTAGTGAACCTATGGGGAAAATATGGTTTTAGTAGCATCCCAGAGATACGGTGTCACACATCAGTGATAGTTGTATATAAGAATGCTATGGAAAATGGGCACAGGAAATCTGGGGAGGATGACTCATTTCATATTGAACATAGGAAGAGACAAAAGATACTGTTCTTGGTGAAAATGTCAAGGAGGAAGTAAAAGTATGGCACGATTGGGGCCTATTTTTCATAAGAGGCTATAGCTATATTCAAAAGGAGGAAGCTGATGTTTTTTCTGACTTACTCTGAACAACTAATAAAGGTATTCAAAAAGCTTGCACAGGAGAGAACAGTGGATTTCAATTACCTGAATATGAGTTAGAAAACAATATGGCAGGACATAAAATGTCCAACAAATTATTGTGATATTTTAGGGATGATTTTTTGCTGCACAGGGCAGAGGAAGTTATATGAGGCACTACCAACTTCAATTGCATGACAACTGGGGAGGAACTCATTTTGATTTTAAAGGCAGAAGGTAAACTGGGTGAAAGTGATCATGACACATTTTACCAAAATAGGCTTCCCTACCATAATTAAAAGAGGAAGAAAAAGCACGCTCACGCTGCCAACTATGGATTGCATTGTTATGTAGAAATAGTTAAGCTAACCTTAATCAAGCTAGTCTAGGTACTAAAAGCAGGCTCATCATAACAGCATGACATTCTATATGAGTTAATTAACCTCCTTTCTGTATGGTCTAGGCCTAAGCTCAGTCATTAAAAGCTAACCTAGATTTTCTACAGAGAACAATAGACTCATTTTTAATTAAACATACAACAGAAAGCTATCCTGATGTAAACAAAAGAAACCAGAGGAAGCTTAAGTAGACTGTGTTAACATCACACTAAGAGCTCTTCAAGGACTTGAAAAAAAAGTCACAATAAGGGGACATAACTGAAAAGTAACATAAAAGAATATGAATAAAATAATAAAATCAGAAAGCCTACAGTACAAGATGAGTGACAGGTGAAAAGTGGTATAAAGGGCAACAAGAAAATGTTCTGGAAATGCATTAGAAGTGCCCAGATACTTAGTTAAATTTATCTTACCATAGAATTTAGAAATGGAACACATTAAAAACTATTTTAATTGCATGTATTCTAGTTAATAGGGCCTGAAGAAATTTACTTAATAATACAGCAAAAACAGTCTCTGAGTTGCTAAAAGACCACACAGGTTCAAGGCAACTATAAAAGGATAAAATGTGTCTATCTAAGGAAAGGAGGTCCAAAGACAACCAGATTAATTTTGATCCTTAGGGATATTCTAGGAGAAACTCCATGATGAAGAAGACATAGTTAGCATAAGTTTGTCAGATGCTCTCACACTAGTCTAATGCTCTTTTTCACAATCAATTTCACTGATTCAGTAGAAAAAGAGTAAGTATCATAGATCTTGAGTTTAGTACAATTTAGACACCACTTCATTAAAACAAAAAGCAAAGGAAACATAATTGTCATGAAACTACCAACCAGTTGGCATGCTCCTTGCAAAAATCAAACTTTGAGCGCATTTGCAGTGAGAACCCATAAGGATCTGTAGTCACTTCAGTTCTATGCAATATTTCCATTAGTGATCTGCAAGATGCTACGGAATATAGATACATAAAAAAAACTGGTGTTCACCAACCTGAGAGCTAGAAGACAGAATCAGATTTCAAAACTAGTTTCATAACTTGTATAAATGCCTAAAGTTAGCTGATTAAATCATTAAGGCTAAGGCAAAATACCCGAGAAGAACTTAAAGACACAGCATAAAATGGGGAGAACTAGGTGGCAATATGTTAGGAAAGGTTCTGAGCAGCAGTTTCTGTCATAAGAAAAGCAGGTTTTTTTCTGGGATGTATTTATAAATATTCCTCTCATGTTTAATACATGGGATATAATTACTGCACTCTAGTTGGTGTTGATGCCTCAATTGGACTGCTATCTTATACCTTAAGATAAAGACAAAAGTCACACTGGAAAGAAGCCAGAGTAAAACTGTAAGAATAAATCATTTAGGAGTGCATTCTCTGAGGAAACTGAACAAAACTGTTTAGTCTATGAGAAGATGGTATACATATCTGCACATATAAGCAGCTGTATAAATAAATATAGATATATTTACACACACATATTTATTAAAACTTAACAACATAACAAATATGGTCCATTTCCACCAGGAGTATGACAACAAGGAATGCAGCAAAGAAAATTCAGATTGGATATTGGACATACATATTCATAAATGCTGTTAGGCATTTGTACAAGCTACATGCAAGTGTTGCAGATTTTCTTCAAACAGGTGCCTTTACAAATCAATTGGAGAAATAGTTCTTGCAGCTGATATCACTGGTTTTCAGACTGTGATCTGTCACCTCCTTAGATTCTGTGAACTACTCCTAAGAAGTCCTTGAAAGACAATTGGGAAAAGCAAACCTCAGTATATATACTTCTCATACCCACGCTTATAGGTCCACAAATTGAAAATATTTGAGTAACACTGATCAACATATATATATACCGGATTCAGCCTCAGCGCAGAGATTAGATTAGACAATCTCTTGAGGCCTACGCACCTGTAATTATTTTTATTCCTATGTGAAAAATTACATTCCCTCTGTGAATCGATTTTTTTACTTATAAAAATGCACGTAGCAGTATTTTTCTACCTCACAAGAGATCGTGTCAGTAAACACATTATGAATTGTTCAGATACAATGGCAGTTATATGAACTGAAGTGTTTTATATGAACAAAGGGATTTTATTTACCTCCCCCTTCCGCAGAGTTTTTCTTTGGGCTTTGAACACCCGGCAGAACTTAACCCCTGCCAGGACGGCATCTGTCACACACATTACGGGCAGAGGGGATCTCACTGCACTGGCATTATATTTACAATTTTTATTTTAATGCAAGTAAGCAGGCTTTTTCGCTACGTAACGAAGGGTGCGCTTCCCTCCGTGCGCACACGAAAGCGGCTCTCGGCCCCAGCACGACGCTCCCTGCCGCCCCAGGACGCGGCCGGGAGGCCGGGCCCACCGTCGCCCCGGGCCCCGAGGGGCCGCGTTTCCGCAGCCTGTCCCCGCTGCCGGGAGCCGCGGGCACGGGTGGCACTTGCGTGCCTGCAACCATACACGTAAAACGGCTGAAGCTTTAAGGCAAGGGATGGCGGGAGGGAGCGTGGGGTGGACTGCGGCGCTCCCGCGGACAGGGTCCCCCCCCCCCCGCCAAGGCAGCCCAGCGGCCCCGGCGCCCTCTTCCCGGAGGCCCTGAGGGGCCGCAGAGACGCCGCAGCCCAGGCGAGGGCGCAGAGCCATCGCGCAGACAGGCCGGCTTTCCCGGCTGCTTGTGCCAGCTTCCCCCGCCTCTCCGGTGGTATAAACGGCGCGGGCGCCCCCGCCCGGGCCCGGCAGACCGGCTGCCTGTCTGCGGCCGCGGGCCGGCCCGCTCTCCCCGCCTCCCTGAGGCGCGGCCTGGCCTGGCCTGGCCTGGCCTGCTGTGGCGGCAGCAGCACCTAGGCCGGGCGGCTCCATGGCTTTCATCCGCAAGCGGCGGCTGGAGCGGGAGCTGTACTCCAAGGAGAGGTGAGCGGCCCCGGCCACCCGCTCGGCTTCGGGCCCCGCGGCAGGGCCGCCCTCCGCTCCCTCGCTGGTGAGACGGGTCCGGTGTCGCGGTGTCCCGGCTTACCCCCACGCCAGCCCGGCCTGCCCCCTCCGCCGGGGAGGGGGCGGCGGAGGGGCGGTGGGGCGGCCTCCAGAGAGGCAGCCCGCCCCGGTGGAGCGCCGGGATCTGCAGCCAGCGCTGTACCGGGCTGTGCCCTCGTTGTTGTTGCTGTTTTAATGAGGTGGCTGATGATTCCCGAGAGTTAAGGCTGAAAAGGCTGTAGAACAGACCTGGGAAAATATGAATGCAGCTTGCCGTGCGTAAACTGCGTGAAAATAGCGTCTGCAGGTTTCTTTGTATTTGTTCTCAGTTGTGTTAGTGGCACGGAGTTACAGCTCTGCTTCGCTATAAGACTGAGTTTTTTTTTTTTTTTTTCATGAACATTATAATCAGTGTATTGTCAGCCCTTAAATTACAGACTCTGTGCTGGCGCTTTAAAGTGTTAAGTTCAATTAGCCCATTCTTGCTTTCTGACTGTAATCTATTCTGTTTGCCTGTGGCTAACCGAACATGCAAGAACGTCTTGAGTACATGCTGAATTTACTCTCTTATTTTTAGGTAGTGTCCTGTTTCCTTCATGTGGCTTATCAGCATCTGGCTTGTCACAAAGTGTCAAAACCATTTGCCATCTCATTATTGCCGTGTATGAAATCTCTGTAAGATGAGAGCCCAGGTTAGCATGGGTCGTGTAGTGGAGCGACACGGGTGTCTTCTCTGGGGGGAGCAGGGCTCCCCAGTTGCCTCCTGCTGCAGGAACTGGGGAGCCAGCAGGCACGGGAGCTGGACAGTCTGATCCCGTGCAAATTCCTGATGTAGGTCTCTGCTGGTTACGCAGCACTGTTTATTGTTGGTGAGAAAACCACATGACAAAGCGCTGGTCTCACTTTGTCCCTATAAAAATTCTGATTCATTGCTATTCAGCCCATGAAGCTACTGCAACTTTTAAAGTGTTTTCTAAGTACAGACATATTCTGGCTTGCTTTTTGCTATCTTGTATATTGGTTCTCCTTGTTGCTTTTGGGGGCTGCTGTGGTTTCAGTTGTGTGTGAGGGATCACAGGGAGAATGGACGGATTTCCTGTGTAGAAAGAGAAGAGAAGCGTTTTTAATTTTGAAGTAAAATACCTGAAGTATAGGAAAAGTGTGAAGAATGACTGTGTTAGTTCTGTTAAGGATTGTATATAGTCTCCTTTGTCTGAAGAAGCTGAGAAGGTGGCCAGAACTCATCAGACTTGTCCCAAAGAACCCAAGTGGCATCTAAATCTCTTCTAAAAAGGCCTGAAAACAAACCCAACATATCAATGTCTGTCAGTATTACTGATCTGCAGTTACTGAAATTCTCTAATGAGAAATATTTTTCTTTGCTCAGGCATTTTAAGATCATCTTATTTGGGTTTGTAATTTGAGCAGCTCATGAAAGATGAGACTTGTTCTAATTTGCACTGGCAGCTTTTCCTATCTAAATCTCTGCAAATTAATTTCTCTGTTTGTACCCCTTGCCTAACAATTGATATTTGTCTAAAATAAAAGTAAATTTGTGTATAATTTTTACCCTGTATCAGGTCTTCTCCCGTTCTCTCTTCCTGTGCTTTTCTGAATCAGGAAATCTTAAAAACATCTAAGTGACTTAAAAGATTTCGGGCTCTGAAATACCAAATGAGAAATAGTGAGCTTTGTCTCCTGTTTTCTTTACAGTCCTGCCTTAAAACAGCAGGAAAAAGCCAGCTTTTTGTCACTTAATTGAAGGGATAGCCTTGGAGAGCTTTTCTTTTCAACACTTTCTATAAAATGTAACCTGTAGAAGTTCTAGTTAAGAGTACTGTGAAACTTAGTAGGTAAAAAGTTAATCCTCTTATACAGTTGCTTTGGGGGGAAGATCAGATTGGTTTTAAGTGATCTGAAAAGAACTGTTTCCTCTTAACTAATTAGTTGGACTGCTTTAATGTCTGGTTACATAAACCTACTTCTCTGACTGTATGCAGTTCTCTAGAAGAAAACAAGAAAATACTGAAGTGTCCTGTGTGTGCACACTGAGACAAGGAGCGGGTTTAAATTTACATTTGATTGAACAAATCCAAGTCACTACTGAGAAGGTTCATTCTAGCAGGAATTTTCCATTCAAATTCATCTGTATTTTATCTCGATTTCATCTGTGTACATCTCTATTTTCACTTTGCCCAGGTGTTCAGAGTAAAGAAAGATATTATGTCCTTTTTAAATTAGTGTTGTTTGCATGCTTACCTGATTTATTTAATGCCTAAAATACTCAGCACTCATGAACAAGAATCCATTTTTCAACAGCTTTAGTTACAAAACTTCAAATTAAACGGTGTGGTGTTTGGCTCACGGTGTTGTTCTCTTTATAAATTGAGTTCTTGGTTCTATTGGCAGTGTGCCCAAACCCGGGCAACCAAACACTTCATAGAGAGGCTCTTTATGAAATGGTTCTGCTGGTTTGTCTTGCACACTGCTCAGCTTCCCGTTTGAGGGGTTAATCTCTTCTGCTGGGAGCATCACTCCTGCAGAGCAGCCTACTGCCACCATGTAGGTCCTGTGGATGGATATTTTGTGTGGTCTGTAGTCTTATCTTACTTTCTTGGGACACAATGTACATAATGAAGGCTTTTATTCAAACATCAGCAATTGAGTCCTACAGCTTGCTCTCATTATGTTTAATTTCAGAATTGGTTTTACATAGCTGTTGGTTGCTGCTCGATTGGGCCGGCCTGCTTTTGCATCCCTGACAATGTCCTTCCATTATCAGGGTTGTACTTCCAATATCAGGTCAAGTGATTGTGCAAGGCGTGTTGGATCAGCCACTTGAAATCCTTGTGTCCAAGTAGATTTCCAGCATGTGCTTTCCTGATGAAGTGATGGAAATGGTAAGAATTCAACCACAGATTAAGAATTTAAAGCAGGATCAGTGGGGTACCTTCTCTGGGTGGTATAATCAGGATTTTGCTAAGACACTGGGCCCTGCATGTTCATTTCTGTGTCCAATTTGAACAAGTCCAGGGCTTCAGCTGGTAGGTGACATTAGCATATAAAAGAAATTGTTTGTTTGTTTGGGTTTATTGTTTTGGGGTTTTTTCCTACCATGTTGTTGGATCTCAGACAAGCTCTTTTCAAAGTGAAGTGTAGAGGGACATGCACATCAAGCAAAGTAACAGTAAAATTCTAAAGTAGACTAAGCCTGATAGGACACACTCTATTTGCAGGATATTTTATAGCATCTTGTCAGGACTTGTAGTTGTAAAGTGTGGTTTGCTTCATTGTTGCATACTGTGAACAATGCTAGGAATGTTTGGGTGCCATTTGGGTTCCTAAACCTTGTGTATAGGGTATGACATAATAGGAGGCGAAGTTTTGCTGCTGCTTAGTTTCGTGACTTGTTTACCTAGTTTTCCTGTGTCTTGACTCATTCTCTGCCCTTTCAGAGTGTCAATTATATGGCAGCTTTTTGAAAAAGGCAAAAAGTAAACAGGTCACTTTGAACTTTGTGTTTAGAAGAAAGCAACCGCAGTTCTTAACTGCTTTGTTCGTTTACTGGTTTTACCTATGTCACCCCTGTCTTTCTGCTCCTGTAGATTAAGTTCTGCTTTTCTTGGCAAACTGCTTTTCAAACCAATTCCCTTCACAAGAAAATACCTTCCACGTCACTTCATATGAATTTTTCAGATTTTCTTAATGTAATTTTTCTGGGACTATACAAAGACAGAAATGTAAAATGAGCCTTCAAGAAAAATTATATTAGCATGCTTTAATCTACTACTTCCCTTAAGTGTAGATGCTTACCTTTTTAAGCTGAAACAGCTCTGTCGTATGCTATTAAAAAGTAAAACCTTTACTCCACCAGGTTCTGTATACTTACAACACTGAGTGGAAATTGAAGATGTTCCAACACAAAAGCTGTTAGAGCCTTCATTAGAGTTATCTGGGGGGGTGTGGAGGTGTGCATGACTGATTATCTACTGTCCCCCCTCGTGCGCCCCCACCCCCAAGACAGACCTCCAAACAGACAGACAGACACAACCGTGACTGAAAATCTGTTTTCTGTTTCAGACCTGGGAAACTCCTTATGTTCTTTAAAGGTTGTTGTTTTTTTCTGTGTTGCTTTTTTTCCCCCCAGCTGTGTCAGTTGTCATAATAGAAGATCTTCTCTTGCCTAGCATGTTGTTCTTTCCCTGCCTCCTCCAAGCTGTTTCTGCTGTTGATTTCAAATACACGGTTTGCATTGAACCTGAGCTGTAACAGCTTAAGTGCCCTTCCACCCACCCTAAAGCTTAGGGCTTTGCCCTGGTGGCAGTGGTAGCTACCGACTGGTTTCATCCTAGAAAGTGAAACTGCTTCTTAGCATCTCTGACAGCAGAGCTGCTGCGCAGGCTTCCTGCCTTCCAAAGGGTAGGGTCTCATTCCTGGCCACGTTGTTCTTGCCCTTAGCTCCTTCACATTGTACTGTCTCTGGTACTTCATGTTCCCTTCCATGGGCTGATTCAGCTTACTAAATCTGTGCAAAACTGCCCTGGGGAAACTCCACAGCTGTGAACAGAAGCTTGTATTGTGAGCTATCTGCTAATGTGATAGCTTTTTCAGTTGGAAGTGGATGGTTTCCACAACCATAAGTAGTTTCTGTGGCATTGCAAGTTCAGGCTGGTGGACCACTGAAGCTACTGAAGCTTTTTTTTTTTTTCTTTTCTTTTCCCTTAAGTTCCAATTTTTAAATGATCACATGTATTAAGAAAATCATCTTCTCAGAAGTTTTCTGAAAGCTTGTTTGCTATTGGTAAGATTTTTAAGACCAGACTTAAGAAGCCATAATATAAAGCACTGAACATCTTTCAAACTCTCACCCCTTACAGATACTTTCATAAGGTTTGAGCTTTCTTTGAAAATCTTGTCTAATTTGTCTCTCTTTGTCGTTTTCAAAAGAATATATAAGGTTTATTTAGATAAGAAAATGATAAATGATCTCTGAAGACACAACTGTGGCTTACTAACTTAATCTGTCTGTTGCAAGCCATTAAATAGCATGGTGACCACAAAATTTGTGAACATACACCTGTGAAATGTGTCTTTATTAGGAAGTCAGTATAAAAATATCCTGTAATACACCTTAAGCTGTGAGTTTTATTGCTTGAATTCAAAGGGGTTTGCATCAACAGATACATGAGTTGCTTTCCAAAAGAAGATATAGCATTACACTTCTCTAAGTAGATTTTTAATAAATGTTGGTTAAATCATTTATACTTGGGAAGTGTCAAGTAACAGTTGAGTTATACATTTGGAAAATGGATTAAAATGAACCACTTGCTGATGATAAGAAAAATATCTCAAACTTGACTCTTTTCCATTTGCCTGAAATGGAATAGTTACTGATATTTGATTATTTCTGTGTTATAAGAATACAAAGTTTGAGAATAGCAGGCAAATGTAGAAGATCCTTTTGCTTTTTATTAAAACCCACAACTGTTTGTGTTAGAACCAGCACTGGTTTTTTAAGATGCTGGTTCTTGCTGACAATTTAAAAGTACAAAAAAAAAAGCCCAACTTTTTCATTTTAGATATTACAATATTTTTGTACATTTCCCATTTAATACTTATGGTTTGCTTCAAGGGCCATGTGATTATTTTATTTTTATTGGTTTCTTTATATTTGGGGGGGAGAGCCAATTGCATTATTGAAGTTGTCCAGTCCTTCTCACTGGAAGACCAGTTTACTGGATTAATTGGTGAGATTGAGGGGGGGTGTTTGTGCCTTCCAGTTAGACTTGAAGGCAAGCATGAGTAGACTGGGAACAAACTGGGTTAGTCTTACTTGACTTGACGTTGGCTTTGTGATCCAGGCTGTTCTTCCAGGGCACTGTGGTAAGTCATAAGCTAACAGTGTGTGCTGTCCCAGGGAACGGTACAGCTGCTTAGTGGCTGAACACTAAAATACAATTCTCAGCTGTTACAGATTTAATCAGTTTCTTATGCAGGGTATCGTGCATTCTCTTCCTACTGTTATTTGTTGTTTTGGGGTTGGATTTTTTTCTTCCTTTCATGCACAGAAGTATTAAATTACTATTTTGGATCTATAATAAGTGTGCATACAAATTCCTGTCATAGGTTTACACAGCAGTTGACTGACATACAAAATTTATATACTATCATCTTGATATCAAAAGTGTCTTCGGAATACCTTCTTTAGCTCTTTGGAAGACAGTCAGCCTAAGGTCCAGCTGCTTAGTTGCATCTTAAAGATCCCCATGGCTTTAACTGTATAGCTATTGTGAATGATTCCCTAATTTTCCAGGCCTTCACAATGTTGTTTGTCTACTCACACAACATACCAGAGACTGATCTGTTCCCTTGCTCTCTGTAGATACTTGTTAAACCTCGTGGCAAGCCTGAAGTACCATCCTGTGCAGTAATTGCTCTCAAGAGGAACCCTGTTGATAGAATAACTATCAGTAGCTCTGCTTATTTACATGGAAGAAGTCTGTTCTTTGAAGATAAAAAGCTCTGACTGTACTCTAGTAACATCTGATGATGCTACTAGACTTTTCCTTTTTTTGACAACCCTGTGGATCTTTAACACAGACAAATGAAATTTAAATACTTGTTACTGCAGGGATCATGCTTCATAATCTCCAGAGTTCATAATTAGCAGTAACTTGAATTTATCTAGATTTGTTAGCCAGTAATTGAGATGCAGGTCTGAAAATTTTGGTTCTACTTATGGTATCATAACTAGAACTTGAAAACATATTTTTAGAAATGAAGGTAAGAGGGACTATTGCTCTTCTCTTTCAATTCCTCATGATAAGAGAAAAGGAGACATGGAAAGCTCCAGGGAGCTGGAGACACTGGCAGTACCATGAGAAAGAGTTAAAGATAGACTCAATAGGCGTATGTAAACAGCCGAACTCCAGGAAAAAGGATAACGATATTTCTTCTTAGCTAGTGGTGTCTTTAATCGTATGCTCTTTTGGCCTGGTGAAGAAGCAGACCATGAAATCATGTGGTTTGAGGGAACATTTATAGCCAAGAAAGGTAGAATTTTGAAAGGTGCAGTTTTTGTGACAATATTTGGACAGGCTTTAAGTTCATTCCAGTTGCAATGGGTACTTGAGAAGAGTACAGATTGGTGATTGTATTTGTGGAGATTTAACGTCTTTGTGGAGATGATGTCTGGCTCTGCCTGCAGAAGTGACTTACAGCAGGCTGAAAATATAGGAAGATGTGGTCAGAGTAAGTGGACTTGCAAGTAGGAGAGTAGTAACAAGCAAAAATGCTTGGAAGAGACTGCAGAACCACCTGGATGGCTCTGTGGAGAGTGTGAACTGAAAGATAAAACAGGGAAAATGCACTTGGCCTATATGACATACTAACATCTCCTAGTAAATAACCCTTTCTCAAGACAGCAAAACTGAGATCAGAAATTGAGCATGAGGTTATGGCAAAGGAGGTAACTGCTATCCAGCAAGGAGCTCTACAGCAATGCCCTGTGAAACTGGTTAGGGAATAGTCATGTGGAAGAGACACAGAGACTAATAGTAGAAGGGTAAATTGGATGCTGCTGGTAAATACTGTATTTAAAAAGGAAGAAACCTACACCTTCCCACAGTACCTAGTTAGCCTATATGAAAAGTTTATCTTGATTTTTTGTGGATACCTTGTGTGTTATTTTTTGTTGTGAAATCATCTGATTAAGCAGGAGTGAGGATTATGCCAGGGAGAATGTACTTCAAATCCTTCCCAGTAGCCCACAGCTTCTGGTTTTGGGAAGGTGAATTGATGCATAAGGTGTTGAGTATAAAGATACTGCAGTTTCTAGGGGATGGTTATCTTGAGAAATTTGAAAGTACTCTCTTGGTTCATGTTTTTTAGGCTTATGTAAACATGCTGTAGTTACTGTGAATAACAGAGCAAATGTTCTAATGTCAAAACAGGGGTTGTCTTGAACATATGAAGGACTCCTGTATTTACCAAAGACCTAAAAGGAAAGTTTAGTAATTACCAGTGCTGCCAACAGCTGAATTTGGAAAGTGTAAAAAATGTGGGGAGTTTGTCTAACAAATAGGTGGAGACAAAGGGAAGAGCCCAAGAATGAACAATTTCAGAAATGCATTCTATCAACCAGGTGCTACCAGTTTTCTTGGAAGAAAAGTTGTGGTACAGTGGATGTCATTGCTGTGAAGCTGGTTGTTCCCTATGTCAGTAGTGTCTGTCCCCTGATAAGGGTAGAGGAAGATTTTTTTTTAATTTTTTTTTTCAAACAAATCTTGGTTTTACCTTTGTTCTTAACTTATTTTATTTAAATGTTTTGGCTTGTATATAAGTTGAATGTGCGTTCTTATACAAACTAGAAAGAAAAGCATTCTGATGGTGAATTGTTCTTTATGTATCCTAATGTAACTATTAATATTTCTGGGATTTTGCAAACTCAGATGTAGCAAGTCCTATCACGCTTTGACTGAAAGCTGTTTAAGTTCATCCCAGATGATTTCAACTTGATGATATGTTGAAAAATGGAATGTAATGGTAACTGTGTGGAAGCTGCTATGGTTTCATACTCATCTTTTCCCTTGGCTTGTAGACTGTTCCTAGTGAAGTTTTTTTTTTCCTCAAAATGCAGGGCTAGACCTTCTGTTTCAGTTTCCTGAAGGTGAGTGATCAAAATAGGTATGAAAAAAATGATTTGCCTCCTTCAAAGTCACCAAAGCCTGAGAAACCTGGAAATTCAGTGTACACCTGTTGATAGTACTTGCTTTCATAGGTGACAGTAAGTTTGAAGAACAGACTTAATGAGAAACAGAAGGCAAGAAGTTATGTCTTTTGAGGAAAGATACAGGAAGGCAAAGCCTCTAAAACCCTGTTGGAAACTAGAGATATTCAAGAACCATATAGTAGCAGCAACAGTAGAGGCTGAAGAGAGTTTTGGAGACTTGTATTGAATTTTGTATGGCATATACTGTTCTAATTCACATGTTTTCTAAAATTTTAACATAATTTGTTTCTTAATGGCATCATAAACTATCTGTTTTCAAAAGAGGAGAGGTAAAGATAATGCCATTTTGAAAAGGCAGCAGAGCATTAGGACAGAGTGTCTTGTACACACAAGCAGATTTGAATATATGGACCCACTGTTACTTGTAGTTACAGTAAACCTTTATTGTTATGTTCTGTTTAATATAACAGACACAACACAAATCTTACGTGAGTAAGATGTGTTTTCCAATAACACTGTTTTTCCTATTGTGATATATGCTTTCTTAACAAGCATGCTATTCAGTATATTTAGTTCATTTTGTGAACTCTCAACATATTTACTGCTGTTTGAGTACTGCTCTGGGGAGATGGTGTTTATTAGCATTGTCACAGGCATTTCTCGTGAAGCACATTGCGAACACAGTACAAAAAGCTCAAAGCATGGATGTGAATGAATGCTAAGTACTGCTGCAGATCAAACCAGTGCTGCGCACAAACAAGCTGTTGTACTTCCAGCTGAAGTAATATGTTTCTGCTTCTCCTGCTGTGCCAATACCCACTGGCATTCCCCACAGTTGAAACACATCGATGACCATGTGTTCACCTTGTTAGTAAAGTTGAGTTTTAATCATGTATAACGTTTTTTTAAGTTAAGTCCCTAGAGAATGCACTTTCATGTTGTGTCTAATCTAGCCTATTTGCATTTTACCTCGTACCAGCATCGGCATTACTACAATCCTGCAACTAAATATTTAGAAGACTTAAATTTTGTTGTTGTTGTTGGGTTTTGTTGTCTCTTGGATTAGTTCACAAACAGCCATCCTGTGGAGTTGAACAGGCATCGGTACAGAGGAAGTGCAGAAGTGTGGTTGGAGAGGAAGGTAATGCTTCCTCAGAGGGTATCCGGCATGTGGCTCAGCTGTGTTGTAAAAACCATGTTTTCATATAACATTTTAGACCAATGTAATTTGGCTTTGCTTCAGAAAGATCTAACCTCCTTTGTTCCAAGTGATTAGTTCTTGCCCCTCCTTTTGTGTTATTGCATGTTTTGACTGGCATACACTGATCAGCGCTAAACTAATGTTTAGTAGGCGGAAATCCTGGCTACGTTAGGATAGTTCCCACCTGAGACATATGAACAGAATCAAATATCTAACTTTGTATATGTTGGAAGAACATCCATTGATCTTCATGTGTATACATGTATACAAATTTTCTATATGGGTTTGTTCTTTTAAAAAAAATAATTAAAATTAATTTATTTTTGGGGTGTGGGGTATGGCACAGAAATCAGTGAAGACTTCCCAAACACCTGATATATTTTATTTGGAATACTAATTGTTATGGTGGTTTCTTTTTGACCAAATAGTTTTATTTATTTGTAGGTTTTCCCTGCTTCTTCTTAACCTGGAGGAGTATTATTTTGAGCAGCACACAGCTAATCATATTATAAATAAAGGTTGCAGAGATGAAAGGTACAACTCTTGCATACATTCATTTACTGGAATCATTCTAGTCTCATGTATCTCCTAACACATATACAAATACTTTCTTTTTCACTGTTCCTTTTAGAAAATTCAGAGGCTCTCTAAAAATTTGCTCAAAGTCAATAATTTTTGAACCTGATGACAATATCCGACCCATTATCAAGGTAAGCAGTGTCAACTTACAATTTCTTGGTAACTTAAGATTTTCTTAAAAAGCTTTTAAGGAGTATGTATTTTTATAACTTGCTGCAGATATCACTGAGAGACTGCATTAGTATAAAAGCCCCGGAAGATAATGAAGCAAATAACCCTTTCACACGGTACGTGAATTTGAGTTACTATATATATATATGTAACTTCTTTTAAGCTGAAACACCCGTCTCTTCAAATATCTTATTTATATTTTAGGGATACATCTGGAGGGATTTCTGTTGTAAGTAACCAGGTAAGACCTGCATATAACAGATTCTTGGTAAATGAGCAAGGTTACATTCTTTAATGGTGTCTTCCTCAAAGCTGGAATCTTAAGGTGGGGGGTTAACTGGGAACAAAACTAATTAGTGTCAAAATCTTCGCATTAATGTGAAGCTGTTGATACTGGAGATTTCAAACTGTTAATGACTTCATTAAGTCATTAATTTGTTAAAGCAAACTTTTTGCACTGTGCATTTTATAATGGAGCTTAAAGCAATTTTAGAATTGAATGAAAAAGGAGAATAGACTGAAATTAAACTGATTATTAATCATAATTGGTTTGGTCTTCCAGTATTGCTTTCTTCTGCTTTCTGCAGTGTGTAGTGATAATGGCAAAGCCATCTTGATCCTTGCAGTTCAGCTTTGTGAAAACATTGTACTGTGCTGTATGTCCACCAAATAATTTTCCATAGCTGTCCTGAAATATTGAGTTCGAGTTTCAATCATGACTTGTGATTAACTTGGATATGTTCATACTTAATGTTAACCAAGGGAATATACTTCAAGCTTTGATAAATTGCAGCTAATAGGTGTTCCAAAGCTGTAAAAGTTTCCAAAAACTGTTTGTTTTCATTTCAGGAAAAAACAGGGATGAGGTGGGAAATAACCTTTTAAACATTCCAACACTTTTGTAAAATCTGCCTTTAGCAATACCTGAAATTGATAGCTTTGCTCAGTTAAGTACTGCTACAGTCAAAAATGAACTCAAGCACTTAATTTTGTCTATGCTGGAGAAACTTGTGGACTGTGTTAAAGTAATCAGTATATTTATTTTCATCTTGAAACTGCTTCTGTGAAAAGTATTGTGTAGTCAGAGTTTCTTGTCTTGGGAATTCTTTAGTGTATTAAGTAGTTTTTTAAAAATACGTTTCTAATTGTTCTATGCCATTGTTCCACCATACATCTTTAGTATATGTTCTGAAGAAAAAATGATTATAAAAACATCTCATAGGAAAGGAGAATTAACTTCTAAAATGGCAACAGTGGTTAGTACCTCCCACTCCCTGCCTCTCCCATGTGTAGCTTGCCAGTCATCCTTCTGTCTTTGGGGAAACATTCTGAAATAGTTGACTGGCATGATAAATGCTGGTATTTTGTATGAAAGGCATAGGGACTTTCAAGTATGAAGCACTTGTTAGTTGTACATATGACAAATCATGATCTAAGTGTAAGAATTTCTGCCTTAGAGGAAACTGCACGTAGTGAATAATTGGAATGTCAGGCTCAAAAAAATTGTTAATGTTTAGCTGGATAAGAAACTGCTTTGCGTAACAGGCAACATAGAAACCAGTGGCTATAAAATACAGCAAATGGGAATGAGGAGATTATTTCACTATTTCTTTCTCAAGATAAAATTGGAGGAAAATGCTCCAAAATAGCATAATGTCTTAATTTCCTAAAGTTTTTGCTCTGCTTGCTGCTTTTTTTTTTCTTATTGTCTACTTTTTAATGTAGTTTGGGGCTCTCAGTGTAGAAAAATGTTTAATTTTCTTGCAGAAGAGCTATCTGAGTGTACAGCAGGTGTCTCTGATTCCTATTCTCCTATGGCCTGATTGAGATCTGTACATGCTGATGTTGGATGAAAGCAGTAATTGCCATTATTTTTTAATGTAGCACTTAGGGAGGCATGCTGAGCTTGTAAGCTTCTGAGAACACCACTCGCTTTCTTCTAGCTGGACAGTGCTGTGAGTGGTCATGTGGTGAAGGCTGGTTCTGTTGCCAGCCAAGGGGAAGTGGGAAGGTTGCACGTGCCAGCCAGAAGGCTTTTGGCTAGAGAATGGTACAGCATCTGTTCTTGCAAGTTTAGTGTTTGCTCTTGGTTTGAGACTGCTGCCATGATGCCTTGGAGTGTAGAGCCACAGGTGTGCTAGCTGTAGGAAACAAACTAAGGCACTGGAAAAAGCCCTTTGATCAAGCCAAGTCTCTGGGGCCATGGAGTAGAAGGCAGTTGGTAGTGCAGTCCAGTGTGGTTTTTGCAGTTCAGAACCAATCCTGAGTCTTAACACTCAGACCTGAGACTGAGCAAGTTTGAGCCTTCCCTACAAACAGAGCAAAACCACAACTTCCTTCCGGCTTGGCTTCTCTCAGACAGCTGATAGTAAGGTAATATCTACAAACCAATGTGCTAGCAGTCAAGTCTGTTCTGAAGAGTACTCATGTGGGTTTGGGGGTGTGTGTGTGTGTGAAGATTCTCTCAGGTGTGAGAATAGGATCATAGAAACAAAATGATGGATGAGAGAGGAAATCTGGTGTTCATGGTGGCTGGAACTGGAAGCAAAATGTTTGAAAGTGGAAGAAGGTTCATTTGAGAAGGTTTACACGGTAGTTTATATTATGAATTGCTGTATGGGGTAATGCCCATCAGGACAGAGCCCTAAGGGCATGGGCCACCAGAAGAAAGAGGGAGACGATCCTTCCACTGAATGAGATGGCAGTGCATATTGCCTTTAATGTTGTAGCTCCTTGAAGGTCATATGATTAGAATAAAAACGCACTAATAAACTACATAGATAAGTAAGCCTCTGAACTAAATAGGACACAGCTGCTATAAAAGGCCATTGTTTTTCTGCAGTGTAGGTCTGGGGTAGCTAAAGCAGGATATTGCAACAGTGTTTTGCTTGCTTAAACAGTGTTCTCAGCTTTGTCTTTATCAGTACTTCTGATTTATTTATTATTTTAAAGGACTGAAGCAGTAACATCTCTTACTCTTTCAGGTTTTTCTCATTAAAGAAAGAAACATTATTGCACCCTATAAAACAGTAAGAGTAAGTATTTTTCTTTTTTTTGCTAATCTTAGCAAATTAATGTTTTGCAAGGATTTATGTTCCCATTTCTGAAAGGGTAAGATAATTATCATTTGAGGAATATGACAATAAAGCTTAAAAAATTAATAATTGTGCATATTGATAAAACAAGTGTCTGAATTCTTCCATAACTGGCTTGTGATATTTTTTGGAGGACATACTGCAGACTTGACACTTGCTATTTAGCTTGATGTGCGGCTCTGGGGGCTCAACAGTCAGAGCTGTCAGCTGACTGCTAGTATCCAGTGGACACTTCTTCCTGGCTAAATGTCTTCTCATCAGTTCTGCTCACACCTGAGATAAGATTGCTAATTGATAGTTCCCAGCTGAGTGTTTCACAGTTCAAAGAAATGGCAGATAAGACTGCTTACAGCATAAATCAGAGCTTAATTCTGGTTGATTTCTCTTGATGGAGTGGGTCTCCTCTGATTCTGAGCCTGGAGGCCTCAAGGTAAGAGTTTTTCACCTAGAATGCAGGACAGGTTAAAACAAAAACTCAAAATGAAAATTCAGAGTCATTAAACACCGTATTTGCCCTGGAATTGAAACAGACATAATTATATTTCTCAACATATTTGTTCAAGTAAGACATTTCAAGAATGATAGAGACATAAATTTGTGTTACTGTAATGAGCAGGGAAGAGGCAAGAGTTGATCTCTGTTCTCTCAACAGCTGCTTTAGGTTGGTTTTGTGATTAGATCTGTCTCTAAACAGGGATTTTTACATTTCCTTTATTTGTTTTGTGCATTCTTTATATATTGAACCTGTTTTTTTCTAGTCCTTCTATTTTCTGTTTAGCCTCCATGTGCAAAATTTATTAAGCATCATACAAATACCTTACCACATTACCAACACAGTGAAAATAAAACAATCAAAAGGGCTGTTTGGAAGGCTTTTCACTTTATTTTCTCCTAAGTCAAGATTCATTCATACCTAAAATGTTCCTGACAGTTAACCATTATAGTTTACTTCACCAAAGTGCAGCTATGTTTCTGCATATTAAAACAAGAAATCTAGTTTGTCTTCAATCATTGCAGATTTTTTTCTGTTGTTGCTGAATATCTTCTACTTGAATCATTGGCATGTCATTGAGTGCTGGAATTTGGTAGTACATTTTATCTTCCATGTCCTGCACTGATTATTTCAGTTTAATTACAAAATACTGAGGTATTGTCTTTGTGTACGGCTGGAGAGCTACAGAGAGAACTGCTTACAAAAGCTTTTACATTGTTGTCTGTGAGCAATCCTTGTTGGATCATCCACTAGGATTTATGAGACCCGTGCTTTCGCTGTTGGAGGAAGATGGTGCTCTGGGTGAAATGTTACAAGGCTTTTATCTAAATGTTACTGGATTTCTTGTCTCCCTTTACTCAAGCTCCAGTTGCTTCCTGAAGCATGCTTTCCTTTTGGATTGCTGTCAGTTCAGCTCAGATCATGTACATTTCACTGAAGATCATCTAGGTTTCTTTGTCTTCTTTCCTTCAGTTTCAGATCAATCCGGTTGTACCCACTGATCAATGTCTTGATGTCATCTTACTGCTCACTTTTTTTCTTTTTTAAAGATTAGCCTGAGAAATTACAAAACCTTACAGAAACGTGTTGATACATTTTATACTACATTAGGGGTCATCAAGGGATCCCACAACCTTTGCTAAATATGAGTTATGTGTAAAAGTATTGCCAGTCGATCTATGCACATACTTTGAACATGCTTAAGTCAAACCCAGAACTATGTACTATGAAATGACACTTAAGAAAGCTGGGAAAACTCTGAAGGGGAAAAATGAGTATACTGGACATGCTGGGTGGTATGTTAGCGAGGTTTTTATAAGTAACTGGTCAAAACAGGTTGTGGTTGGCTTTAGGATCTTTTCAGCTCAAAACTATTTATGTAGAGGAGAAAGGTAACTTTTATAGACTAGTATTTAAAGATTTGACGGGCTGGTATTGTTTGTCTAAAAGATACATAGTAGCTGTTTGATATGTCATTTACTAATTCTACATTTACTTGTGTTCAGCTGATATTAAAGTACACAGAGCAGGTACTAGCTCTATATTTAGCTAGTACCTTTTATATATATAAAGGTATATAGTACCTAATATAAATATATATATTTAGCTATATATGTAGCTCTTTTATATTTACTGATGTTTAAGCTGTATTGGTTTGTTCACTTCAAAGTTACTATGTTTGATTGCATAAATAATGGACTAAATACTGCACAAAGAGCTTACCACAGGAAGGATACATTTGTAAAGAATAAAAAATAGTGTTTAACATCTGCCTTGGGAATGTTTCAGGTATGCTGCAACCTTTGATAGCATACTTTGACCAGGTTTTAGAGTGCTTTTAGTTTTGATTTTTTTTTTTACTGAGCTTTATTTTAAACTCATTTGTAGTAAATGTACTTTTGGTTTTAGGGTAGAACAGAGCACTTATTCCAACTGGATGTTGCTGGGAAACTAGGAGATGTTGTGCAAACTCTGCATCAGGTATGTGGTTATTTGGTATCACTACACACTTAATCACAGCATTATTTTATATATATATATATTTAATGGAGAGCTGTATTTAAATACTTACTTTGAAGGTGAAATTTTTGCAGTATCTATTTTTAAAATGTAGCAGTTGAACACAGCATCTAGTTCTGACACCTGTCGTAAGCTACCCATATTAGCTTCTACTGTGCACGGGTATAGTATACAGGCAAAGTAATAACATGACAGTAGCAACGAACAAACATGTCCTACTTTAAAAAGAAAAAATAATATCTCTTTTAGTACTCTTGTCATTAAGAATGCTAAAGGCCCCTCCAGTTTGTATTGACTTCTGAGCTGTGTGGGAGTTCTCTATGCTATTTCACTTAAAGCTCCCTGTTCTTTAGCTTTACAGGGCTTCTTGTCTAGATAAGATGGGAGATCAAGCTGCCATGGTAAGTAACTGATTAGCTCTTTATCACTGTTTAATAATTTTAATTGCATTTGAATCATAGACCATATTAACTTTTTTTTTCTTCCACGTTAGATAACTGCTATATTGCAGTCACGCTTGGCTAGAACATCATTTGATAAAAACAGGTATCCTTCTAATCACTTTCTACTGGAAATTATTTTCAGCTTTTTGGTTGATGAGTCTACTGCAAGAGTACTTAACAAACAAGGTGCTTGTTGGGGGCAGCATAAATTCTCTAATTCAGGCAGTTATCTTTGTATTCTGAACCATCTGGAATGGAAATGGGAAATTCTGTGTTATGAAGATGAATGTGTTACTTTTTTCTCTCTCCACACTGTTCATTTATCTGTGAATTTGTTGCAATTTTGGCATCAGTATATGCCAAATAAAGCTCTGTGTGGAAAAATCAGCTGGCTTACTGCTCTGAGACTGATGCAGAAAGTAGCAACTTTCCTTTCTGGAGTGCCTGTTAAAGTAGAGTTCTCGACAAAGAACTTTATTCATGTCTAAAGTAGGCTTAGTAGAGTCCCAAGGTTATAAACTAACCTAAAACCTTTCTAAAGAATTTAAGGGTAGCTCTACCTAAGAAAGAACTGGAGGTAAACTTACTCCTTTTCTTCACTTGTAGATTTCAAAGCATTTCTGAAACGCTGCATATGGAATGTAAAGCAGAAATGGTGACACCACTGGTGACTAATCCAGGGCATGTGTGTGTTACTGATGCTAACTTGTACTTCCAACCTCTTAATGGATATCCTGTAAGTGCCTCGTAGACAATCTTGCATATGGTGTGAGCACGCTGCCCCTCTAGTGGACAGTTTTCATTTTCTGTATGATTCCTCTTAAATGGACATGGCGCACATCTCCAAGGCTCTATTTTCAGTTAGAATCAGGAGCTCTTTAGTTTTCCTTTATCTGTGCTGCTCTGTTGCATTCAGTGTATATCTGCTTCTGAGGCTTTATTCTGTGCCAACTTGCTTAAAGCTGACCTCCTACTGACAAAGCACAAAATATCCTTTCTTCATACTCTTAATATTTAAACATCACTTTTTTTGACATTGCATTTAAGATAAATTTCTTAATCTTACTCTGTGATGCTGTTCCTACCTAGTGCGGGTTTTATGTGCATTTACTTTATATTGAAAGATCTTCGGTACGTTTTCTATTAAACTAATAATTTCTTTTCTCTAGAGGAAAATTGAATGCATGTGGCAGACGGGTTACCGCTTTGGAACTTTTGTCAGAGAAATAGCAGTGATACTTTTAGAGTATTAGTGGCCTGCTAAGACTTATGTCCAGGCAAGGAAAACGCGTTTCACAGCTGATGACAACGTGCTATTCCATTTCTGTCCACCAGCTGGCACCATTGGCAAACAGTTTGCGCAGCAGCCCAATGGCTTCCTTATTTTTTCGTATAGTTTATTGTGTTCTGCTCCTCTCTTGCATGATTATTATAACTGGCAACCGACTTGGGTGATAATACGCTATTCTTTCGTTATTCTTAAACTGCTTTGCTACTCAGACAAGAACCAACAGCAAAGACAAGCTGCTTCTTTTTAACATAATTGCTTAACACCTCTGTTCTACCGCTAAAATGACATGGATGGATATTGTTTTCGTGTTGCTGGTATTCCAGACTGACTGGAGAAGTTAATGTAGAAGAACATACTTTCTAGAATATCTCTATTTTTAATTCCCCCTTCTTGCCCCCCACAGAAGCCAGTAGTACAAATAACACTGCAAAATGTACGTCGCATCTATAAAAGAAGACATGGGCTAATGCCACTGGTAAGCTCAAATATATTTTATGTCTTTCTGTATATATTGTTTCTTAAAATGAGCAGCTGAAACTGTATGTCATTAGGTAAAAGCTAAATGTTTTTAAAAACTCGGAATTAAGTAGCGCACTGCACTCACAGATCCTTTCTGGTTTTCAAGTGTTCTGCTTCCCAGTGTTGTGAAAAAGATGAAAACAGGAAGACTGAACTCTTGTCAAGGATGAAAAATTTCTTTTGTAAGCAGTCAGTGTAGGGGAAGGGAGAAGGGAGTACCTCCAGGGAGCAATTAATTCCATTTATCTCTAACACTTATCTTGGGATAGAATGAATTGCTCTCTCATGGTGTGTTTTCTCTCTGAATTGATTCATGGAGGGAGTTTGATCACTGGTTCAGATTGAGACTAATGCGGAGTGATGAGTTCTGCTGTACATGGCTAAGAGACGATGAGAGTGCTTCAGTAGAACCTCTGAACTTTGAAGTTTCAGTGTGAACACTGAAAGCATGTCTCGAACAAATTTTTTTTTGTCTCAAAACACATTTGAACTAGACATTTAACTCTGCCTCACCCCATTCACTTAGGACAAAAAAAGTATATTACTTGTGCTTAATCAATCTAGACAGAGCCAGTGTATGGCTATATGGCTAGCTATAAAGCTATTTGTTCAGCTGGGTGTGACCTGAATGCTTTTATGATTGGAAATAGAAATTATAAAAATGTCAGAATATGTGGGCAAAACTCTTACCCAATTTACAGTCCTAAGTTTTAGATATTAGTAACTGGAATATTCTGTTTAAAAAATGTTAATATTGCAGCTTGTCAGTAATGCTGTCATTTACTTTTCTCTTCCCCCCCCCCCCTTAACTTCTAAGGGACTTGAAGTATTTTGCACAGAAAATGATCTATGTTCTGACATCTACTTGAAATTCTACAACTATCAAGATCGAGATGAGCTCTATTTCCTTATTGCAACATATATAGGTTTGAAGTATTTATTTATTAATGTAGTCTGTAGTACTTTGTGAACGTAAATTTGTCTGGGCTTTGCTCTGTTGATTTGTGGGAAAAATGAGAAGAATAAACAGATATATTGGCCCTAAAAATTTTTGATGGAAGTAAGCGAAGTTCAGAATGAATGTTGCATGTATTTTCTTCGTTTGAAGAGCTGAGTGTGGAAGCTGAGATAGCATTATTAAGGTGAAATTTGATTTGCAACTTGATACACACTGTTGTTTGACATAACCCCCACCAAAAAAAAAAAAAAACCAAAAAACCCCACCAACAAACAAAACCCACCAAAAACAACAAAGCAAACCAACAAAAGCCCCACAAACACTTTATCTTCAAAGCAAGGGGTAAATAAGATCCACTCAGCTAAACTGTGTTTTGCTGAAAGGCTGACTGAATTGTGGGTGGAACCCCCGGCCACCAGTTATGATCAAGTGAAAATCCTGTTGAGAAAGTTCCTGTAATGGATGGATTTCCAGTGTACACTTAAGCATGTGAGCTTTCCTCACTCGTAGCAGTGATTGATGAAAATTACCATTCTGAAACAGTTAAATTCTCCTTTCTGTTAAATCTTAATTGCATTAATTTCTAGGAAGTGATACCTGTCTCTTGCAGATCATGAACTGAAACTTTATAAAACTTTCTAAATAGACTAGTGTGTACAGGAAAAACAAGGAGAAAAAAAACTAATAGTTTTTCTGTAATGCTACTACAACTGAAACACTGAAACTCACGTTTACTGCCAATATTGAAAGTGTTTATGCAAAGTTTGTACTGTTCTGTTATTGTACCAGAGGTCTAGTTCTGTTTTGTAATGAATTTGCCTAAGTATCAGTTGACGTTTTCCCCAGATCACTAAGCAAAGTAGAAAGGCCACACAGGAACAATCACTTCCCCTAAGAATTGTTTTAGTCTTTTAGATTTTCCTTTTGAAAAGGAAGTAAGTTCTGATATGGTTTTCCCTGTTACTGAAATAATTGCTGCTGTTACCCTGCTTCAGACTTTTTTTTCTGGATAACTTTCAAAGATGAAATTTCAAGATGCAGATGATGTTGTTGGAGCTTAGAAATCAAAAAAGGGTGAGCCCTTTCTCTAAAGGTGTTTGTAGCACCTCAATAGCTGTCTGACAGCAGAAAATCCTCTCTTTGAAGGTGCTAATGCTTTTTACATGTAGAATTTAAGGTGCTAAGGTGAAGGGAGGATTGGAATATATTTTTCCAGCCTATGCTAGTCTAAAATAGAGGCCGATCATGTCCTAATCTGAATTCCTTTTCTTCTAGTTAATATTTTCAGTGATAATATTGGAGTAATTTGATGTTCCATAGAAATTCTATAGCTTTGTGCTATAGCTTCAGCAGCAAATGATGGTAAAAGGTAAAGACTTCTAAGTATGGGGAAGAGCAGCCTATAACACAGTTGTGGTAAAATAATCATCCAGAAATGTGCCGTATAATGCTTTCTGTAGCTAGGATGTGGTTTCACTGTGATTACTTGATGATTGGACTGTTCTTGCCATCATGCCATGGTTGCAGTCCTTCAGTTCTATTTCAGGCATTTGCCAAGGTGCTGTACTCTGGATTGATGGAAGGAACAATTGAAAAAACAGAGAAAAACCCGAAAAAAAACTCTGTGCAAAGCTATCTCTCCCCCACCCCACAATTTCTCCTGATAAACCTGCCAGAGAAGATAACAAAGGAAGGCCTTTAATTTCATTTTAAGGTGGAGGGACAGAATGCAGTCAACATTCCCAGGTCATTTTGTTGTCCAGCAGCATAACTTTGTATTCTTGCCATTGAGTAGAGGGGTAGTGCAATATTGAATATCTTAGCCCCTGCCTAATGCTTCAAATGGAAACTCCAGGTCCATAATTTCTACTTTCTTGAGTGGTGGTCAAGTTTTATCTTCCCCAAGTCTCTTTGTTTTGGTGGTTCTGAAACTGAATCCTGTTCACATACGAACATAACTTCTTTCCACAAGTCATTGTTAGTGGGCATCCTTAGTTGTCCAGTAGGAAAATATATTTTTTTTTTTTTCTTGACTCCAGCAGAACTACTTCTAGAAATTTGAAACCCTAAAGATTGCCTGATTGCCAAGAGGGCTGTTCATGGTCTGCAAATACTTTTCTATACCTCCGTAAAAGTTAAAATTCTTTCCCATCCATTGTTTCCATGTTTTCAGCACTCCTTCTGCATGGTTGTTCTTGTTGAATGCCATTCAGGCCTGTTTGAACAGATCCTTAAAAAAACGTATACAATATGGTAGCTATTGAAGCATGAAGTTACCACTTAATTTTGGCTTGTTCTTTTAAACAACTGTGCCCTTAATGTTACAGTACCTTGCATGTTAATCACAGTATAATTTGGGGATGGAAGTGCAAACCACAAAACTCTTAATGTTTTCTTTTATTTTAGAAAATCATATTACAGAGCATACAGCTGAAAGTTACATGTTGCAATGGCAGCGAGGACATATATCAAATTACCAGTATCTTCTTCATCTAAACAATCTGGCTGATAGAAGCTGCAACGATCTCTCCCAGTATCCTGTATTTCCCTGGATCATAGCAGACTACTCTAGTTCAGTATTAGGTATGTGTATACAAAAAAGGCATGTTAGTGCATCATGTCCAACCTGCAGTGTCTCAGGGCAGCTTTTACACTGCATAAAGTTAACGTTACATCAGAGTGAACCTGGCATTAGTGATCTTGGAAGTTTTATTGTGCACTTACCCCTCCTCTGAAGTTTAGTGGATAAAATACCTCACCTTTTTCTGTTAAAAACTTAACTCTTCACATCCAGAGTATGCACCAAGCATCTGCTTGGTCGCTTTGAAAATTGGCAGTACTGAGTGTTCAAAGACTGTCTGTGCCTAATAAATGCAAAGGAACCAGTAAAATTGGTTTTTATGGAACAAGTTGGATTAATTGAAATGTGTAGGATCCACTTGTTCTTTTATAGTTCTTAGCATAGCAAGTTGAAAGGAAGAGACTAATGGCCTGTGCCAAAATTGGTTACTTGATTAAGGGTCTTAGTGCAGTTTGTGTTGGAAGCTTGTCCTCTTGAGGATTGTGTCCCTCTACAAGGAGGAGAGTAGGGGAATCTATTTCTGTTTTCATCAGCACCAACACCTCGATCCAATTGTTTGGTGGTATTTAACTGTAGCCTGACAGAATAGTTAATGAGTAGGAGGAAGACAATACCAGCTGATTTTGTGCCTCGGGTAGCAGGACCTGTGCTAAGTAGGTGATGTCATGTACATGTACTAGTTCTGAATGAAGCAAGAGCTATGAGATTACATCTGCTTGGAAGGAAGATGATGAGTAGCCATTTACAGTAAGACTTTATTCTTTTGCAGTTAGGGAGCAGAAGTTACTGGAGGGGTTCTGCATTGTTTTTTGTTTGTTTTATTGCTGTTTGGGGTGGGGTGGGGTGTCTTCTGGTTTCAAGTATTGATCAGAGTACGTTCCCGTCTAGTAGAATGCCTAGAGTCTAACTATATCTTTTTAGATCTGACCAAGCCTGAAACGTTCCGTGACCTTAGCAAACCAATTGGTGCCCTGAATAAGGAAAGGCTGGATAGGCTATTGGTATGTATATCTTGGCTTTTACGTGCTGTGCATTGTGGGCCTTGTACATATGGGCAGTAAAAGGAGCTTTGTCAAGCAGGTTTTGGGAATTACGTAGATACCAAACTATAAACCTTATCAGAAGCAAACTTACCTGTAAACATACCACATTTCGTTTCAGCTTGATTTCATTGGTACTGATTTAAAAGCATTTGAACCTGTTTCCTTTCACAAACTTTTTCTATTTCTCAAAGTAGGCAGACTTCCTTTACGTAAGCAAACACATAATTACAAGCTTAGAAGATCCTCCCTTTCTTAGCTTTTAATTCTTTGTATAAAAGCATTGTCTTCTATGGTAAGTTAATTATTCTGAAATAATTTACAGAACATAACCATATTGGTTTAGAACATTCATTAGTTCTTAATGAAGCATAGCAAAAAAATATTGCCAGACTAACTGCATTATATTGTCAAAAAAGATTAAATATTTCAAAATTGTAAAGCTTCCTAAGGTTGTTGAAGGTAGGAACACGATAAATGTTATGTTTTCAATAACAGTACGCAGTTTTCTTTCTAAGATCTGACTGTGTCCTTAAATTGTTAGCTGTCTCATGCCTACAGTAGAAGTAACTTTATTTAGATTATTATAGGTTTTAGGGATAACACCTAGGTGCTTCAAACAGGAGAGAGTCTTCCAGGTTGAATTAAGTCAGTATGTTCTTCCATACTTATTAAACTTCACATGAAAGACAAAAAGGAAGTATTTGTTTGGACTCCTTTGAAGCTGAGTCGCTGCAGTTACATGTGAAAGTGAGAGAGGAAAAAACCCTGGTAATTCTGGATGATATATGTAATTTGTGTGTGTATATATATATGTATATCATCTATCTATATCTCTAATATAACTTAAAACAACTTTTTACTTTCTTGATTTACTGATTATGGTTATTAGAGCTTTGTTTTATTGTTACAAAAAAAAAAAAAAGGGTGGTCCTAGTCTGTGTCTTAAAAAAATAAAAAGTGTGTATGTGTTTAATATTGAGGGAAAGCAGGAGTGCTGATTTTAAACAGACCTCTCTTTCTTCTTCATATGTTGCAGACACGTTATCAGGAAATGCCAGAGCCCAAGTTCATGTATGGGAGCCATTATTCATCTCCGGGTTACGTTTTGTTTTACCTTGTTAGAGTTGGTAAGACAGCTTTTACATGCTCTCTGAGCAGACCGTTACCTCCAAAGTGGACAAAGTTTGGAGCAAGCTGATGGGTTTTTTTTTATTTCTCCTTAGCCCCAGAATACATGCTGTGTCTGCAGAATGGAAAGTTTGATCATGCTGACAGAATGTTCAACAGGTTTGTTTACATTTTGTCTATAACTGAATTGGTTTTGTTTTCAGATATGCATCAAGGGACTGCAAAGCCTTAAAAAATAGCTTTTTAACAAATGAGTGACTGATACATGTTATCTAGTCTTGCAGAAACATGGAAGAACTGTTTGGATGGCGCAACAGATTTCAAAGAGGTAATTGGATGGAAAATGATTGAAGTCCTTGGTATCCGTGCTAAGCTTTCTGTTCATAGATGTCTCCTGTTGATTTGAGAGTTTTGAAGTGGGGCTGGGGTGTGTTTGGTTGGATTTTTTTAGAGGGTTTGTTTGTGGTTTGTAGTTGTGTGGGGGGGTTGTTGGGGCTGTTGACTGCAATTTATGAATCCTTTAACGTTTTTAACGTCTTCTTTCTCTGTAATTCCATGATTGCTTGTCTGTGTCTGCTTTTAATTTAATAGAAGTGTTATTGTGAATGTTATTAGAATAAGTGGGAATTACCAGAGTGGATTAGGGCTGAAAAGATGCAATTTTATGCATTGTCTGCTGGAATCTTGTAAGGATTTGGTTGTGTTACAACAGTACATCTGGTGAGGTTAAACTGTAGTTTTATCTTAGTTTTTTGAGCCTTAGAGAAACCATAACTTGTAGAATATGTTGAGAATGATTAACTGTCAGATAGTGGGTGTTAATGCTTCTTTGATAAAGGAGTCTAAAATAGTGATACTTTAAAAAAAATATCTATAGTTAATGGTTAGCTATGGTGGTTCTTAAATAATTGGCTTAACCTCTGAAACTTCTGCTATCATTCTTGTTTTAGTCTAGACTTTTGTCTTGACTCTTACCTGATATCTTAAAAATAAGAAGGTAGCTATGCAATGGCAGTTCTGAAGATACTCTTAGATGTTATGGATTTGTATGCCACACATTATGTGTTAAATTCAGAGTGGCATAAATATTTTTATCTCAAAGAATTGCCTTGTGGGTACCCAAAAAGCCTAAAAGTAGTTGGAAGGATATAATGGGAGGAAGTTTCCAGTACTTCTTTATTGACAAAGAAGAAAGCCTGGAAAATTACTACGCAGCTTTAGGACTTGACATACAAACTTGGAAAACTTTTAGTTTTTACTGACTGTATTTGACATAAATGATCAAAGCTAAGCTAATCTCAAAATTTCCTTTTTTTTTCTTCTTCCAGTTGATTCCAGAATTTTATGAAAATGATTCTAGTTTTCTAGTAAACAGTTTGAAGTTGGACTTGGGAAAAAGGCAAGGTGGAAAGATAGTTGAAGATGTAGAGCTTCCCCCTTGGGCATCAGGTAATGATAGTCAAACTTCTTGTATTATGAATTAATTCAAGATTATCTAGATTTCTGGGATATGGTGGTGATTCTCTCAAAAATGCCCATTCTGTTTTCTTAGGAAGGATTTTTTGCTTTAAACCATTGAGATAATTAATAGTCACATTTAACTTTTATAGCAAACTCGAGGTTTGGTGTGGGCTGTTGAGGTTGTTTGGGCTTTGTTTTTTGTTTGGTTTCTTTTTCAAGAAGGAAGATGAACAGAGATGGAAACCAATACTGAATGGGGTATCTTCTCCTTCAATTAACCTTTCTCTTGCCAGGTCCTGATGACTTTCTGCGGAAGAGTCAAGAAGCTTTAGAAAGTCAGTATGTATCAGAACATCTTCATGAATGGATTGACCTAATATTTGGCTGCAAGCAGAAAGGCAGTGAAGCAGTTGCAGCTCACAATGGTAATTACACACTTTATAGAAATTGCAAAAATAAAACAAAGGGATGCTTTAATTAGACAGGAATTGTAAATAACAGCATATCTGTATGTCTGACTTGTTTTGAGTGTTCAAAACTGCTTTGAATGCTTGGTCCTTAAAGGAAATGCAGTTCTTTGTTACTGGAATCGATGTCTTAATCTAGTAAAGTCTATTGCCTTCATCGTAATTTGCATCTTTGAAGATGTACTTAAGATAGTAGGCAAGAAGATTCTATAGCGTTGCTGTTACTTTCTCGCACAGCGTTGTGTGGCAATGTAGTATGGAATTAGTGTCTGCTGATTAAAAATAGGAATCTGTAGGATCTCCACATGAACATGTATTTAACTTCCCTACACCGTGATTGCAGTGTGAGAATATCCATACAATTTTCCAAACTCCACCTGAGAGAAGTGGCAAGGGAAAGAAGGGGCTAATGGGCTATAACTGTTCAGGAGCAAGAATGAAGGAAGAAATGTGCAAGTGACTAGGTTTGTCCTTATGCACATATATACTACTGCAGTAGTGTATATACTTTTTACTGTACATGTGGAAAGTTTCACTATTTGCAAGCTTATTCAGAGCATGTATGTAGCCATTGTAAATGCTCACAAAAGGGGCTGTTGTTATGTAATTGCTATGATGATGTGTTTAATTTATCTAAATCTAACAGTAATACCAATTATTAACTTACAGCTAAATATCAAACTGCTGTATTTTGCTACCCAGTAAGGAAATGTCTTCTTGGCAAAGGAACATTAGCAGTTTAGATTTTTAGGGTGTTTATTCCAGAACCCCTGATGCTTTTGAAGGATTGCAAGTAACAGATAATATTGAGATACCCTGTTAAGTGCAAACTAGAATAACTTTAAAAAGAAAACCTGCCTACAACAGTGGGGAGGGAAGGAATAAGCGACTCTTCGTTTTAGTAGCCCGTGCTTACTACTTCCAGGGTAAGATAATGGGATTTGTTTTGTGGTGGGTTTTTTGTTGTTGGGGTTTTTTTTAATATGCTTACCCACATGTCCTTAAATCATGATTGGCTGTATTTTAGGTTTGCAGGGGTTGGCATCCAACCGTACAGTGACCGTAAGTGTCAATTATAATGTGGCAGAGGCTTTGAATATGGTAAATCAGCATTTAAATTACGGCACCTATATTTTTATCTCTCAAATAAGAGCACGTTTTATGCACAACGTGCTGTTTCTGCTGCAGCATGGATTGTTATTAGCATAACAAGTTGCAGATACTTTAGAAAAGAGAGACAGAATTTATCTGTTTATGAATGAACCTGTGTCAAAAGATAAAGTACATGTTCTTATGCAGAGACCCCAAAGTAATTCACTGTATAACTGCTATCCTCATAGCAAATTAACAGGTGAATAGGCGGACCTTTATGATCATTCTTTACCACATTTTGTTACCTGTTGAGAAGATAACCAGAGATCCATTTATGCAACTGTGCTTTTTTTTTCCTTTATTGTGTATATGTGTGGGGAGTTATTTAATGAAGCTTAAATAAGTCTTCATTTATGAAAGGATTGATTTCTTCTGAAACTTTCTCTGAGTTTCTTAGAAATCCTAACTTTTTTTCAGGTAAGAAACCCAGGATTAAAACACAAGATCTCAAACCCTATAGTTTGCTGAAATAGCTTGGTTGCTTAGGTATAACCAAGTTGAGTAAGAATCACAACTTCATCTTGCATAACTACTATAAAAACAAAGAAAATAAGCCTTGTGTGTCTACATTGTACAAATAAACTCTTTATTTTCTAGCGTTTCACCCATTAACTTATGAAGGAGGAGTGGATTTAAACAGGTAATTAACAGGAATCCACTTTTTTTTTTTTTTTTTTGTTAAAGCAGTTAGCTAAATTTCTCGGTATCCCTCCAGGTTCTTTGCTGGTTGTAGAAGTGCTCTGTATGTGAATGGTGTAGCTCTTCCATTTTATACTCCCAAATACACAGAGAACCAGCATCAGGTTTCTCAGTTTCAGCATGCATTGAGTGATTGTTATGTGAACACTTTGTCAGTCCGGCTTTTCTGAAATTGCTTTAATTTTTAATTTATGAGCATATTGTCATCGTACATAAACAAAATAAGGAAGCTGTCATATGACTGTCCATCACATCTGTGGTAAATCAGTTCTGTAAGAATTTGTGATGGCCTATAGTGCAGTAGTAACTGCATCTGCAGGCCCATGCTTTCAGGGGAGAGGACAAGAAAAAAAAAATACTTGCCTACTTGGCTTAATTAAATATCTTGTTTTTGTAAAGTATTATGGACCCCAATGAAAAAGTAGCTCTGCTGACACAAATCTTGGAGTTTGGACAGACGCCAAAACAGTTGTTTACAATTCCTCATCCTCGAAGGATAATACCGAAGTTGAAAAGCTTGTCTCGAACATCTAGTCACAGTGTTTCCATAACTGAGTCTCCAGGTAAATGTTTAATAAATAAACTGACAATGTAGCAGATTTGTAATTTTGAGAAGTACTACATCTTTCTCCCACAGCATCTCATTATACAGCTCCCTTGGCCACTTCTCCTGTAAGCCAACTCAAAATAAATCCGTTAACTAACTATTAAAGAAAAATGGGCAAGACCAGTTTCAAATTTGAAAATACAGGTGTTGTCCGATGGTCTGTCTTCTGTTTGAATGGTCTTCTCTGGGACTGTTCAACCTGTGCTTTTGAAGCTGTGGGAGGACTGTCATCCTTGACCTTTCATGATGCTTCAAAATCAAGCTAATATGATAACACCTTCAATGACTGTATCCCCAGGCATTCTAAATGATGTGAAGACTTGTTCAGTTTTTGAACAGGCATGTCTTTGGAGTGATCTGTTGGCTTGTTGTAAATAATCCCATAGAATTTAAATTAAATGTCCAAATTTGTTTTCTTTTCCAAGACTTGAATGAGAATTTGTATAGAAATTACTTTGTTTTCCCTACATACTGCAGGGACAATGTTGACTGAATAACTTCCTTGTGCAAGAGTGCAGTGTGAAGAAGTTGTGACATTCCTAACAGAATGCAATAGAATAATAAAAGCATGTGCTGTATTGTAACAGTAGGTGACTTCCCTGGTACTTTTCCATTTGGAAAGCTCTTGACATCTCAATGGAACACCAGAACACCTTTGCAGAAACATTTTTGGTTTGTTGTTTGGTTTTGGGGTTTTTTTCCATTTTGGAAATGTATTCTGTAAAGTCTCCAGTTTAAGAGCTCCAGTTTTGGGAGAAAAATAATATTTTTGACTGTGTAAGATTATGCATCCAGGAAGAAATTTGGAAAAACAATTTGTGATATTGTCACTCCCTGCATTAGCCAAAAATTCTTATTTCTGGAGCTCTGCATGATTTCTGTACTCTCATATTTATGTTTGCAACTTCAGCTACCTCATTGTTTGAAATCTATTTTCTATTTGTGATGAAACTTTATTGTGTGGCATTTTATTGCAGTTTCTCCAAATGAGGAATCATTTGAAGATTTGACAGAAGAAAGTATAACCCTTGCTTGGAATAATATTGCCAAACTAAAATTAGATGAGCAATATAAAATTCACAAAGAGTAGGTACTATTCTTTTCTTTTCACAGTCAAAATTGCTCAATTTAATTGTGGGGTAGGGGTATCTGCATATCCATCTGAATGATGGCTTAGGGTTTAAGGTAAATACTTTTCTTTGTGAGACAGCTCATTAATTTGATTACACAAGATGAGTATTTGTCAGCTTGATTATCTTTTGCTTGCTTGTTTGTTTGTTTCTTATACAGATCTAGAGCTAAGTTCATTATCATTTTAGTACCTGAAGCAGATATTGATTACCCATCTCTAAAACTGTGGTAGCAGCAGCTACACAAAGACTTCCATTTATTTATTTATAACCCCAGAAAGACTTAACTACTTAATCTCATTTAATTTGAAAGGTTAACCCACTTAAGTTCAGCTACTGTACACCTTTAGCTGCTGCTGTATGAGCAGTTTGCCAAGTCTCCAGCTATAGGTTTTCTGTTAATCCAGGTAAGAAACTATTGTTCTGATGGATTCCTAGGAAGCCATGGGTCAGCAGGGGCACTTCAGGTGAACTTTGAAAGTACCTAACAATGAACAACATCAGCTATATTTTAAAGAACAGATTTTGCTTTGGTGCCATCCTTTGTCCTAGTGGCTGGACTAGTAGGAGGATTTCTTACTACCCTGAGTGCAACTACTTTCTTGGTGACTGTAACCCAATCTAGAAAAGAAGCATTCTGTTGTCCAGAAAACAAGATTATATTTGTAGTGAGAAAGTGCCTCTGTTACCAGATTGTTAGGGTTAGGGAAATCTTGATCTTGAAAGCAGACTTGAATTTCAGCTTCTGATTTTTTTTTAGTTTTTATTTTCCTGAGGACTGCTGAGAAAATAATAAACAGGTCTGTATAACAGGATTTTAGCTGTGCAGAGTGCTTTGTCCTTCCTAACCAACTCCCTGACATAAGCTATATGTCTGAATTTCTAGACTATAGTGACTTTGCCAGTGTCAAATTTGAGGAGAAAAGACATGCAAGTTCTGATTTCCTGACATTTGAGGTATTCGGTATCTGCTTGTAGGCAGGTTCCTGGCTGGCTTTCGGGCTTTTTTTTTTTTTTTTTTTTTTTTTTTGCCTAATCCCAAATTGGAAAGGTGGACTATGAAATATTTATCCTCTCACATGGCAATGTCCTTTCTGATGAGGATGAAGTTCTTGCAGAACAATATGGGAAACCTGTACTGGCGTTTCACATATTATATCAAGGTATATTATTGTTTCTAGGTATATAAGATACCACTGTGGTGCTTTTAATCTCCTTCAGTGTTTTAGCTCTTAGATCAAATAACAGATTTTACCTGCAGTCAGTTTACAGTATGATGGTTAAGTTTCAAAACCTATGAAATCACCTATAAACTTGTTTGTATTAAACAGGGCAATTACTGGAATAGCAGTCACTTGCAATGGGTCTTCTGTTTTCACTACATCCCAGGGTAAGTATTACTTCAGAGGTATTTACTAGAACCTGTAGCATAAATGCAGATTACTTTTTGTGAACAAAACAGCATGAAACTCTGAAATGTAGTTAAGATTGAATCCCATTAATATCTTCACTGAGAGCAAAATGAAGACAACATTACATGGGATATTTCTGGAATCACTGAGATCTGATTTTTTTACAGTCATGAAAGCGGCCCTATCTTGTGCCAAATGCAGGAATTTTGTCTTTGCTTCACGTTCAATTCTTCCTTACTGTTTGAGAGGATTTCAGTATTCATATGTGAAAGCTACTTCTCTTTGGCTTTTGGATTGTCACCTTTGCAAGTCACCTATTATAGAAATTAAGTTAAATATATATTTCCTGTAATTAAATAGCTGAAGTATATAAATCTGTTAAGTTTCAGATCACTTTGACTCAAGGGTCTCAATGTTATCTCTATCTCGGCTTGGGAAGGTGGTAATTTCTCCCTTTAGACACCAGAGTTCTTTTAGAGTTTGATAGGCATGGGGCAGTCTGTCTGTAACTGGTACAAAACAGGCTGGTTCCAGGCTCAAATCATAAGCTTTATAAAGAGTTTCTCAAAGAATATGAGATAGCTATACCTGCTTTTCATAGTAAGATACTTGCATATTCAAACAGGAGCAAAATTACTAGCTTCTGTAATATAAACCAGTCATTTTATCTTCAATTTTGTACATTATTGACAGATTCAACTTTGAAGATGTTTTCTAAAGAGTCAAAAAAAATCCAGAGAAGTGTGTCCTTTTCAAACATGGTAAGTTGCTGTCAAAATAGAAACAAGATCATTGGGTATTTTCTGAAAGCTACTCGGAGAAATGGTTCTTAGCATGCATCAATGCCTCTTTTCTTCCGCTGCCTACTCAACTGTATTGTGTGTGAATAATTTAGTGGAGTGAACTGATAGTCACTCAGGCCTCCAGGGAGACAAAGCACATTCTGCAAACATGGCAAGGAAGCATTAAATGGTTGCACTTCACTTCTGTGCTAGCTCTGTTCTGAGTTGCCCTGCTCTCCAAGGAAGGGCTTGCAGAAGACAAAGTCTGGCATGTGCAGTGGAGTCTTCCTGAACAACCTTGAACTGCCACTGGGATCAGAATCACAAAGCTTAAATTCCACCCATGTGCTCACATCCAGCATTGCCTTACTGCTCCCAAGTGTTTGAAGGCTGCGAGTCAGCTGGCAGAGGAAAATCAAGCACGGGGTGGAATCTATGCTGGGTGAATTTGAGCCGCCCTTTCTCAATGAGCCATGGTCATGGCAACCTCTAACAACATTTTTCCCTTGCTTCTAAAACAGCAACTGAAAAGAGATTCTGTATTTAATTTTTCTGTGCTTGAACACTGTGGCCTGACCTAGGTCATAGAGATTCACTCCCAATTGTCGTGTTTGGAATCCTTTATTGAGGCAAGATACTAAGATGTATCAGCCATCTCTGTACCCTCATCTCTAGAGGGAACAAAAAAGGCAAACGTGTCACCCAGACAGAGGCCATAGCATGCTCTAACAGGTACCCAATTAAGTTGCAAGGTCAAGACCCCATGGCCTGCCATGGCACATGCTAGCAGGTGAGTTGGGATACAGTAATTTCTAATGCTTTAGCCAAGCAAAGTTAGGAATGTTGTTTCTTGGCACTGTAAAAAGAAAGCTTTTTGCTGACTCCTAGGCCAAAGGTTATTTTTGCTTGAGGAGGACTTTTTTAAAAAAAAACCACCTCTTCTCTCTGTAGTTTTAGTGCTGATCTGTTGCAGCAATGCAAGAGGCAGTAACCTTTTTACAGTCCAGCAGCTTACTGTTTTTTAGAACAGTCTTAAAACGTGACAAGTAATGATACTAGTAGAGGCAATGGACTGTTTTTTTTTTTATTTTGGGTTTGGTTTTTTTTTTTTTTTTGCTGCTTCCCATGATGGTAATGTGGCTGAGCTGCTGTCTGTAAAGAATATTTCTTGTTGAGAATAGTAGGAATTGGTTACATTTGTTTGGAAGAGTTGAGATGGTAAGTAGCTGTCATGGAGAACAAACATCAAAGGAAACCTTCATTTTTAGTTTCTGTTAGCTGTTTGCATGTAAAATTGGCAGTAGCTTACAAGATGAAGAGCTGACACAATTTCTCCAGAATGAGAAATTGCATACCATGTATGCAAACTTTGAAACACCAGCATTTAAAGAACAGAGATCTGTCAGTTCTGTATGTGTTTTTGAACTTCAGTGCTACCTTTATATTTATGAGGGATTAAGTGTTTTTGCTGTACAGTGTCCAACCCATAATGTGTTTCATAGTTAGTGTTCATAAAACACATTTATGTTGTGTGAATAAAAATGCTGCTTGTTCTCCAGAAGCATGTTAATGTACATCTGTTTGAATTGGGGTAAGAAATCGAACACTACATTATTTTTATTTATTTTTTCTTGCAGGCTTTGTCATCTTGTCTAATTTTACCAGGAGATACCACTGTCATAAGTTCTTCATGGGACAATCATATGTATGTATTTACTTCCTGTTGACTTTACTGAATTACATCAAGTGCCTTGGTCATTATGTTTATGGGTTCAGATAATGATACAGCAATTCATTGTTAAAATGCCATGTCTATGTTTCTACTTTTTGTTTCAGTAGATTTCTGCTAGAAACTGTAAAAGCAAAGCTACTTTCATCTATTTGGAAAAAAGGTTTTTTTTTTCTGAAGACGTAATGCTTTTTTAACCTTTTCCTATTAGCTATTTTTATTCAATTGCATTTGGAAGACAGCAGGACATCTTAATGGGACATGATGATGCAGTCAGTAAGATCTGTTGGCGTGATGGGCGTTTATATTCTGCATCTTGGGATTCCACTGTGAAGGTTTGTATGTGGGGTTGTTATACTTCAAAAACTATTTAGTACTTTGTAATGGTCAGCCAGCCAAATGCTTTGGAGTGGATGTACCGTACCTGTTGTACTAGAATAATAACTTAGCTAGTATCATAGTAAGTTTGTTTGTAGAATATCTTCTTCATTTAACTTTATCTCAGTTGTTTCAAAGCTGAAGTGTTATCTTGAAAGAAATTTAATTCATTGTAACTGAACATGGGAGTTTTGGAGGCAGTCTGTATTTGTTGGAGGAACTGGAATGTTCTGAGACCTTGACCGGTGATTCTGTTTGCTGAGTGGAATAGGCTTCTAAAATGTTTAATAGTTTTGTAGCTGATGTTCTTCAGCTAGGTGGACCAGGAACTTGCTAATCGAAAAAGTATGCCTACAGTTAGGTAGAAAGATAATTTGGAAATAAGGGACAGGAAAGAATTTCCCAAAGCCTTCCTTGTACAGCTTTTTGGTAAGTATATATTCAGTGCAGTGATATACCTGTACTTGGGTAGGCTTCTGTAAGCTATCTGGAATCAGCGTATGTGGTTCTGTTTAGGGTAAATGAGTTCGGGTGCCATTTGTTGTTGCTGTATTCTGCCATGTGGGCAAGGCCCACAGTTAACACAAGCAGCCCTCCTGGAAACGTGAGAATTCAGTACTGAAGAAACTCATCCAGGGTTATATTAATGCTTCCTTGAGCAAACCTAAATATCTGTGTTGTAGGTGTGGCACTGTGTTCCCGGAGAGACCTTGAGCAATAAGAAACACCACTTTGAACTGCTTGCAGAGCTAGAACACGATGTTAGTGTAAGTATGTGGGTAGAGATAGAGTATGTCAGAATATGAAAATGAATTACTTATTAAAATCAAAGTCAAGCTGTAGTGCTAAAGCACAAGGATTAGGTTAGGGGGCTAAAGTGGGGGTGTTGTTTTGGGAAGTGTGTGTGTAGGGGTGGGTTTTTTTTGTTTTGGGGGTTTTTGTCTGATGCGTGCTGCGCCAGTGTCCCCTGCTCCCCTGCTCGAAAGGCCTTGTCCTGGGGACTGAAGCAACAGCGTAAACAGAGGTGCCTAATTTGCCTGCTTGGCTTGTACGTACAAAGTTCCAGCTGGGACAGGAAAGACTGCGGGGGGTGGTGTTTGCTGCTTTGCTTTTGAAATAAGACTAATGTTTTTCAAGTATTTTTATTACTACAACAACTTCTTAATGTTTGCCAATGGCAAGGAAATGGAAAAGAATTCCTCTGAGTTGTTTACCATGCTATAAAACATATCAGTGAATTTCACTAGAACTATATATTGTGTGCAGTGAATCATAAATATGTAACTGCACACTTGTTAAGCTTCTAATATCACTCTAGTAGGATATTTAGAATTACTGTGTTTTAAACCTTCATAATAGTTTTAACAGGTCACAACATAGGCAACTACTAAACCAGTTCTGATAACATTTAGGAACTCTGCCCAAGAGAACTGGAAACAGCTGACAGCTAGGAAGACTTAAAAGTAAAGAATTTTACTCTTAAGGGTAAATTCTTGTATTTAGATGGAGAGTATGGGTATTCAGAGTAGTCGGAAATGTCAATTTGCATTTCTGATTCTGCAAATAAAAAGCATTTTCAAATATCATCAAAGGGAGCTATCTCTTACTTTTTACGGGCAGGATTTTTAATAATTGTACTTAATTAAGGATGTTGCAGAATTAAATGGAAAAGCTTTTTGTAAATAAAATATCATCTCATAGATAATGCCCTTCTTTTGTGTATGTTTAAAACCTGTCTCAAGATGGCTGACATGAAAGAATAGGAAAATCATGGGATGTTTAACTTCTAGGTAAATACAATCAACCTTAATGCTGCAAACACTATACTAGCATCTGGAACCAAAGAGGGTACCATTAGTGTTTGGGATGTTACTACAGCAACAGTGTTGCACCAGTTGCCATGTCATTCTGGGACTGTGTTTGATGCTGCTTTTAGTCCTGGTACGTTGGATTTCAGTTTTTAATATGCATCCTTGGGAGTTTCAAAGGGAATCTTATTCCTGGTGTCATGTAATATACCTTTCTTTTTTAATTGGAATTACTACTTCAAGGGGGATGGTGAGATGTTTTGGATTGGCACACATCTCCTTTATAAAAAAATTATTAATTGTACACAAGGCCATACTAGACTGTAGACCAGTGGTCTAGACTCTTAACCGGTTTTGTTTATCATTGCTTGCTTAGAGACTTAATTTACAGTAAATTATCTATAAATAAGTAGGTCAGACAATGTCACATCCAACACGCTGTATCCCAGATTGCTTTGGTAACTATAACTGAATGTCTAAACATGCGCTTTTTTGTTGTTATTGTTTCTTTTGTTTGCTTTTTTCTCTTGTACAGACAGCAGACATCTACTTAGCGCAGGAGAGGACAATTGTTTTAAAGTAATAGATGTACAAACTGGAATGCTTATATCTTCTGTAACTACTGATGAGCCACAGAGGTAATTCTGATACCATTCAGGTTATGAAGCTGTGTGGCCCACTAGTTGACTGTGGAGATGATAGTTGGCTGGTGACAGCAGAATGGAAGGGGCAGTAATACTGGCAACTCTGTTTTATTGAATCACTTTTTAAAGTGCAAAGGCTGATGTTCTAGCATGTTGTGTGCATTATGGAAAGCAAGCTTTCCAAGCTGGGACAAAAACAAACAAGTATCTAAGTAACTCGCCTCATGGGGTTTTTTCCAACAGCAACTGTAACATCCGTAAAAGACTATGGGAACTGTAGCTAACTAGCAGTTCCAGCAGTTGAGCCACCGAAATTTCTAACAAGGATTCTTCTTGAATCGTCTCTGTTAATAATCTTGGTTGGTTGTTTTTTTTTTTTAGTTCAAATGCTTCCTTTTTGTTTTGACAATTTTAAGAAGATTGGCTATCATAATTAGTCTTTTTTTTTTTTTTTTTCCAAACCAAAATGCAGTTCTTTATCTGTTTACCTGACAAACCGCAGAATGCTAACTCAGTTACTGGAGTAAAAATATAGCAGCCATACATGGAGTATCCTTGTTCGTTTCTTGTGTGTGCCTATACGTAAATATAGATAGATAGATAGATGCATATATTATTTGTTTTGCTCAGTTATTTCCCTGAAACTCATCTTTGCACTTTAGATGACAGTTTCAGGAACACGAAGTGACAGAAGTAAAAGCGGTAGTTCATGTGAGCGCTCGGGTACTATACACGCGTACAGCTGACTGGGTCCTCTTCTGTTACAGGAATTAGTTTCATCCTTCTGCCAGGGGAAGGTCTGGCTGGGTCTAGGGCAGACAGAGAAGCAAGTTTGGGACACAACCCTCTAAAATAATTTGGCAATAACCTTTCTGGAAAGACTGTTAAAGGGTAGAACTTCTTTCAGTTTTGTACCTCCATTTTCAGTTCTTTTTGGCCTAGTCAGTTTGGAAGTGTTGGACTCCATTATACAAAATCTTGAAGTGAACTAATTACAGACTTATTTGCAGGTGCTTCAAATGGGATGGAAATACCATCTTATCGGGAGGTCAATCCGGTGAATTATTGATTTGGGACCTTCTTGGAGGAAAAGTTACTGAAAGAATCAAAGGACATACAGGTATGCCTGAGCTATTCCTATTCTCAAATTGGATGGAAGATTCCTGTTTTCCAGCCCTGCTAGTACTGAAAAGTTTGAGAGTCATCTGCTCAGTCAGTGGGCAGTTCTTCATGATGATAGTGTTATCTGGAACACCAGAACTAAAAGTAGGTCCACATGAACCTAACAATGAAGGAATATTGCGTTTACAAGACTGACCAAAGGTAAATGACTTGGCATTTTCCTAATTCACACAACATCACAGAAGTCAACGTTTTTCTACCTCATAACCCTAATAAAGTGTAGTACAGGCTGCATCGTATACTTTGTTAGTCTATCCAGACTGTGAGTCTAACAACAAATTAAGTGAAGTTCACTAGATAAATTGTTTTGGATGGGGATTTATAGCCTTCTTAAAGGTATCTGTACAGTCTCCAGTACATTAGCATTCAGGATGCGTGAAGGAAAAAAAAACCCTCAAGTTTTATTCAGCTTCGGTTTTATGGCTGCCTTCCTGAATGGTTATTTCAAACTTCCCTACTATGAGCTTGTACTCTGGAACTTGATGTGTGTAGAGATCGTTCTGTACCTAGGGGAAGCTTTAGAAGTGAGCTTCTAAGCATATGCTGGAAGATGTGAATACACTTCTAATACGAGAAGTCCAAATGGCGGCGTGAAAAATCTCACTTTCTGAAGAAACCTCCTCCCCTTATCCCTATGAATCCTTTTGCCAGTGTGCCGTTCTGCATTCTACACGGCAATTGACATTGTCCCTCAAGTACCCCAGGGCAGCTGAGGCAATGTAGGGTGAGATTGTTAGTGTGAATAAAAGCAGCCAGCTGGAAGCCTACTAAAACTGTTCTTGGTATATGTGGTGTTGATGTAATCCAAACTAACGATCATACAATCCTAAACGCTCTTAAAAAGATCTGTTCCATCCTCTCAACTACCACTTTTATTTGCATTTGGATTTACTTTTTTGTTTGGTTTTGGTGGTTTTTTTTCCTCAGGTGCTGTAATGTCCATGTGGATGAATGAACAGTGCAACAGTGTTATTACAGGAGGGGAAGACAAACAAATCATGTTCTGGAAACTGCAATACTAAGTGCCTTTCCCTCCAGACATTTAAATGAACTCTTATTTTAAACCAAATCTTTTAAAGGAACTTAACTCTGTGCAATGATGGCTGCTGAAGTTCAACCAGATAGGAAGCTTTGTTCAGCTATGACTTTCTATGTCATGGTAACTTCACTGAGAGCTCTTAACTTCCATAGTGTATGCATTTGTTTTTCATCGACTATTGTACTGAAAATGCTTGTCTAAAATGGTATCTGAGATGAAATTAAAGACCTATTTTTTGTAACTAAAGAGGTCTTTGCAGTTGTTGTTTAATTTACATAGAATGAATCACACCTTGCTGTTTGAACAGATTTCAAAGAGGAAACATTCGCAATAACTTTAAGTCTTTAAGAATGCTTGCAGCTTAGTGCCATGTCTCATGACATAATGTATGTACCTCTTGTGTAGGCAACCTTTCTTCCTAGTGACGATGCATACAGTGCTAAATACTACTTCGAACACTCAAGGAGGTGCTGTCCTGAGCAGTGGTCAGTCTAGTCTACTGTCTAGTCTAAAGGTGGCTATTTGCAAAGGCATAGAGAATAAGAACATACTCTGTATTGTTTTTTCCTGTTGAGAAACAGCATTAATATATTAGCCTGAAAGGAAGTGATCCTCTTAACAGAGAACACATGTAATGTATTGATATCAGTCTTCCCCTAATAATGGACCTGAAATTAGTTTTAGGAGCTGCTGTTACTGCCTTTTATCATTTCTGTTGCTGTCCTTCTCTAAATATTTAATCTTAAGCATTGTCCTGTTTTGTTTGGTGTTCTCAACTTCTTTCAACTCATACAATCTTTGAGATGGAATTTAAATAGAGCCTTTAAACAGAGCTACAGCTCCTGTGTTTATCCAGTCCCTTCTTGTCTTAACCCAGTGACAAAGCAGTGTTGTACTAGGCTTACACTCTGTAGGACTTAAGATATGATTTCCTGCAATAAGCTGTTCTGAAACTAGACTTGAAATAGTCTTTAAGTGGCTTATTACAGCAACAAGTAGTTGTGATGTTGCCCCAGTATGACCTAAGATCAATATTTATTTCTCTGATGGTATTCTTTACTGCTGGTATTAAGGTGGCCTGTCAATGTGTCCAGTCCAAGCATTCTTCTAAATTATGTTCAGCTGGCCCTTTGTCTATAGATATCCTGCCTTGGTTTTGATACCAAAACACCTGTTTCAGGGCACAGGTGTTTCTCTGGCATTGTAAAACAATTGTTTTATGGTTAGGTGCTGTTTTCTCAGTCTCCCAATTTTTTTTATTATGCTGGAGTTTGAACTTACCTTTCAGTAAGGTAGTAGCATGATGTCAAAGCAAACTGGTATTTCAGCTGCTTTACTCACTTGGCTTAGCAAATAACTGAATCTTTATGTAATCAATGAGTATGTGTGGTGAAGGCACATGTGACAAAGTATTAAGCCATATCACCTGTGCCTGCTGTTACCAGTCTTCCTGCAGGATATTTAGCATGAGCCCTGATCCTTCACCTTTCATTGTATTTATATTTCCCCAAATAAATCTCTGTGTAGGCAAAGGAGAGATAGAAAATCACATTCTACACTTGCCTGGAAATGTCTTGGGTCATTTCTGGATTGTGTTAAAAGCTTTTTATGTGGTGTTTCAAGCATGCCTGTCATTGCTTGTTTACCTCCACCCTGTTGTATTTTGTCCCTGGCCCCCAAGGCTTTGGTTTTCTGCATTACAGCACAAGCCTGAGTTTAAGAGGTGCACTGTAACTCCTTTTTCCTTTCAGCACATCCTATTTTTGTATTCTGTACCTGCTAATGTGCAATTTTGCAACTCAAGTTATATGCCAGTGTGTTTGAAAACCACAAAAGAACTACCTGAGCAACAGTATGCTATGCACCTTCACACTTGTTTTCTTGATGCTGTCTTACCCAGATTTTGGGCACACTAGACTCTTTTGTCATTAGGAAAATTTGTGGGTTACAATAAAGATAGTTTACTAAGTAAAAGGAGGGCGAAAAAAAAATAAAGGTGATGCAGAGGCAATCACTTACCACATCCCACCAGCAGACTGATGCCCAGTCTCCAAGCAACAACTACTTTGAAAATACTCCCCCCAGATTATTGCTGAGCATGGTGTCAAGCCACATGGCATTTCTCTTTCTTTGGTCAGTTTGGGTTGGCAGTCCCAGCTATGTTCCCTCTCAGCCTTTTGGTCACCCCCAGTCTACCCCCTGGGGGCAGGGGACAGAGCAGGAAGCAGAAGAGGCCCTGATGCCATGCAAGCACTGCTCAGCAGTAGCAAACCCATGGCTGTTATCAACACTGGTTTAGTCACAAGTCTCAAATACAGCACAGACCAGCTGCTACAAAGAAAGTTAGCTCCATCCCAACCAGACCCAGTACACCCAGTCAGCTGCAAACAGTTTTAAAATAAAGTTGCATCTATACAATCAGTACATCTTGTAGAACAGCTAGGCTGCCATGCCATGTATGGGAAGAGTTACACAGATCTTGTTTAAATTATCCTAGATCTACCCTTTCAAAACATTTCAGCGTTGTAGGCAGTAAGCTTATTTAGAAGACTACTTTAAATTGTATTTCCTATGTCTTTGTTGTTGGCTGAAACTGGCCTCAACAAGCTGGTCTTAGCTCATCTTAAGTATGTACACACAGAGGATCTAAAGTTTCAGTCATTTATTTGGTTACTTCTGAATCCTTAAGAACATGGTTAAGGCAAGAGATAAGCATTTTAGTTACAATTTGTATAACAAGTAATAAAAAGATATTGAGTATCTGTACACTACTTTTATTTAATACGCTTACTGAATGATGCCTTTAGCTATATTCAGCTTAACTGGCATTCCTGTGTAAACAGTATTTACTAGAACAAAAATTAACTAGTACTAGCCATACTTCTAATATGCTATTTCAGATCTACTCTTGCAAACAGAAAGCAGTAAAAATACTCATTCGTCTTAGACATACAAAGCGCAGCATTGTCCTAGGTAACAACATGGGACTTCGCAAGTGATATCTGGTTTAGTTGCAATGGCTTATAGTAGTAGTAAACCAAAAGACCTACGAAGAGAAGTCATAACAAGTGGAATTTCACATTTGTCAAGCATATAAGGCTACAAGTTTTACAGTTTGTGAATAAACAAGATATGTTGAACTGTAACATTCCCAGCCATTATAGATGCAAATGCTTGATGCAGCATATCTTCTCTTAGCCTCCAGAAAGGCTCATGTGCAGAAGAAAAAAAATCACTGAGTATAATAGCCCAAGTTTAGTGGAATTATCATTATATATATGTACACACACATACATGATGCAAGTTTAGACTTCAGGAACGGAGTGATCCATCAGGCTCTTCATAATGCTAGTTGCCATCCTAAAGAAAAGGAAAAGACATTCAGTTTTGTAAGACAACTGCAGAAGACCACTAAAGCTTCTGATCACTGTCCCTCTGTCATTGCCAGCCCTTTAAAACTACTTCAAAGTTGGCCTTTTATTCCACTATTTTTGACAAATACGTTGCTACAGAGAGCTGCACCAAACTGCACACACAGAAGGGAAGCCCACGATACTCAATGTTTTTATTAGTAACAGAGTTGTGGTACAGCCATCTTTCAGGATGTGGGCATGTGTGCAAGCAGAGTAGCACCACAAGTGAGAGAAAGAGGGCAGGGGGAAGACTCAATTATACCTAAAGCATTATTAATTTCTAGCAGCTTCAAAAACATTTTTGAAGGAGAGATTTAGATGTAGAAAGCCACTGCTGCCAAAGGATTAGAAAAAAACCTCCATCCTGCCAAGAGTCAGGTGTAGGTCACCGGAGTTAGTTGCGCTAGGAGCAGTGTTTTAGTTACAAGGTAACAAATATTTGTGTTACTTAAGTACTTGAAAGTTCTCAGAAACTCAAGTCTTAGTCAAATTACATTTAGAAAAGGCATTTTCAAGAGAAGGCAAACAAGCATCACTAACACATGACTAGTTTAAAAACAACAAAAACACACCAGTTTGAGTAAAACATCAGATGAAGCAAATTTTCAGATTCCTCCCACCCCCTCTCCAGTCTTCATGTTAAGTTTCTAATTAAGTGTTAGCATGAGTACATTTTATTTAACCTACAGAAAAATAGTCACTGTCAACTTGATTATAATTAACACCACGGCTTCTTTGCTTTGTTTATTACCTACCTCTTTATTATATACTCATAAATACTGGAAGGCATGACAGTAATGGTCACTACATTTCCAGCTGTTGCCAAGATGTCTGCAATCTGGGGATCCTGTTATTAAACAATAAGTCATATGAGCAACATTACTTGAGCTGACTAATAAAGCAGCTGTTCAAGAGCTTTTTCTAGACATTTCATGCAGCTTAAAGAGACCCACAACTCCTTGCGTGGAGTATTTAACCTTCAGGGCAAATCACTGAACCTGCAATACCACTTCATAGATGTTTGCTTATCACATTATCACTAGTACAAACTGCCTAGAGAAGGGATACAGACACTATACACAGAATTCCTACTAGAGTTTGACACAGGCTGGCAGGAAGAGAAGCCTATTCTTTGTTTTGCCAGCAAAGTCAGATTAAAGATAAAAACTGAGGGTCAGCCTAGCCAGGTAGGGGCAGAGAGGAAGAGAATGTGTTGCCCTGCCTACAGATACAGAACTGCAAAGAAGCCTCAAAATACACATTTCTCTCCAAGCAAGTTGTTACCTTTCATGACTGACTGATTTTATGAACATTAAACAATATATTACAATCCATTGCCATCTCCAAGACTGTTACTATACACACACAAACTCACAGCTGCCCACACCCACCATATGCTGCTTATCTTACCTTCAATCCAATCACATTCTGGCCATTAATTTCACAGATGTTGTGCTCTGTAAGAAGTCCATTTCTTGCAGCAGAACTGTCTTTCACTATGGAGGTTATTTTTCCATTCTTGAATATGAAACCAACATGCCCTGTGCTGTCCTTATGCATAGTAATGATTCGTTCAAAAGGCCTAGAAGACATTTAAAATGCAAAACCATTCTTTCAGTCTACTAAGCCACAGAAAGAACCACACAGTATTTCAGCAACCTTGACTTACAAAAGGTAATTGTACTCTAAAAGACTTACACATCAACTACAACGAAAAGTAGTTGGGTTTAACTTGATTTTGTTAGTATTGTGATATTAATATATACTTGTTTATAAACCTTATATGTTTTCCCTGTTCTACAGGCATTTCACCATCTGGATCAATAGTAACACAAAAATCGCATACAACATCAACCCACCCACCACCACACACAAACATCCACCAAAAATTAAGCGTTCTCTACAAATGTTACAAAGTAGATAAAATAGCACAGGCAGTTTTAACAGTTATAGGCAGACCACAGGATTCTGGAGTACAAGGCTTCCCCAACATTTCTACTGCTTTACAGACCATAAACATTTAAGTTGTGCCTTAAAAAAAAGCTAGTAAATCCAGGAAGAGGGTGAGGAGTTGGGCACAGGAGTGGTAGACAGAGCAGGGAATCTACTGCTTGCAGTAGTTTGATTCAATACATGGATAGAAGTAGCTGCACCAATGGAAGCAGCATTCCCTCCACCGAGTCAAACTTGGTTCTTAAAAATGAACATTGAAAAAGCTTCAGGACATGTACCTAGTCATACCATCCATTTTCTCATAACCTACAGACCTTCTGTTGAATCTGACCTATTATTACTACATACAAATAGCTACGAGCTCATTATTTAAATATCTGTATTGTTCAAGTATACTTCTAGCAAAACTAACATTAATCCACACGTAAGGAACAGTTCACAAGAAAAGTATCATGCTAAATAAAAACGCAAATGTATTCATTAACATAGCAAGTATTTTGCTACCATCTTTTCAGTTAGTATAAGCAACAGTCAATTTGTGTCTGAAAAAAAAAGGCACAGAACTCTTGAATTCAGAGTTTTAAGTTTGATTTGTGCGATCACTCACTAGTTTACCTTGGAAAATGCAAGTATCCCATGCACACTCCGGGCACGATGAGGTATAACAAATTAATAACCATTTTGACTGTTCCCCACAAAAGGGATCATTTCTGAGTATCTTTACTGTTGAAGTACATGGACAAACAGATTCTATTATGCCCACAGTCCTGCTCAAGCAAGGAGAGACCCAATCCCCACAGAGTTACTACTCCGAGATGGACAATGACAGTCCACATCTGCAGTTGGCTTTACCTGTCCCGAATGATCATCGAAATCCTTTCTCCAGAAGCTTGTTTCAGAACTTTATGTGCTTTATCAGAACTCCATCCTGCACAGTTTTCACCATTGATCTGCAGAACTTGGTCTCCAAACCGCAGACCAGCGAGGGATGCTGGAGAGTTTGCCTGAACTAACTGGACAAATATACCCTACAAAAGAGGATAAAAAGGGGGTGTAAAAAAAAAAAAAAAAAAGGAAGTTCTTCCCTAAAGATGAAGACCAGTGACATAACACACAGCCCTTTAAGCTTTTCCATTCTCTATGTAATACAAACCAAAAAGACAGAAGAATTTGCTAACTATATCACTTTAAGAGGTGTTTTTGAAATTTCAACCTGTTTATAGATGTCTTTAAGAGACTGACAGATAATTAATGCTAAAATAAAATTCAGAAGTGGGCAAGTTGTTCTGGCTAGATCTCTAAACATTAAAAAAAAAAAAGACAAACATTACATTAAAGCCTTACTCAAAGGGGTAAATATTATTCTGCTTTAACAAGAAATCTGAACTGGATCAAAACAGACCAGTAGTAAACTTGCGTATCTCCTTCTACATTTAACTAACAATTCCTTTGTCAGACATTAAGTCTATATATTGCTGGAGAATAAATCAGCAATGCTAGGAACTCTGTTGCAGATTTTTCCTTCTTTCACAATCCCATTTGTTGTGACTTGCTAGCACCTCTAAAAAACCCAAGGTGTTAAAAAACTATTTCTAGTCAAAGTACCCCTGAAAACCAAGTAAAGCATATCAAGGCAAACTGTAGATAATACCTTTGAGATGGAGGTGTCACAAACAAAATAAGAAAAACATCTACTCTAAGAAAACATCAGCATTTCTTGCGTTACAAGAACTACAAAAAGCATTTTAACCTTATATGAAATCTTGAGTACATTTTTTTCTTAAACAATCAAATTAAATAGCCTTCCCAAGGGGAGAAAAATAAACACTCAAAGTAGCATTTTCCATGTTGAGAATCAAACAACACTGAAACACAGAAGCTTCTGAGCAGATTTAAGGATCTCCCTGCGCCTATGTTCATGTTGAGGGAAATTTGAAAAAAAAAAAAGGCTACTCTGAAATTACTCTTTACATATAGGTGAGATGACACCCACCCTTATCCTTACTTTTCTCACCAGCAACACACTGCAAGAATCTATAAGAGGAGCTACTTTAAGCCATGGGCAGTTCTCTGCATACTGCTGAGCTTTAAGTACCGCTCAGTGTTTCCACAAAGACTGAGACAAGAAGTCTTGAACTGCTAACAAGTATCACAGCAGTTCTGCAAGGACAATTTCATGCTGTGAAGTGGGGGAAAAAAAAACCCAACCAAACTTACAAGGATTTTTCAGATGTTACAAAACACACGGAAGTTAAATTGTCACTGTAAATTCAGATCCTAGTCCAGATAGCTGGAAATCTAGGTACTGATCTAATGAAGGATTTTAGAATCCAAATAAAGGATAAGCAAGCATTATATAGAAGACAATTTTGTGACCATACACTAACTTCACTACTAGTTTAATCCAGCGTTAATATCTGTATAAGCAAAAGCAAGCTCCTATACTTACATTGTCAACAGACTTAAGGCGAAGTCCAATTTTGCCGTCTTGGTCTTTACATAAAATTGCTTCACGGATGCCTTGCTTAATTTCTGCTCTGCGAATTCCAATATCATTTCCAGTCACTGGAGCTACCATGTAATTAGTAGAAGGTCGTGTTACGAGTTGCTGATTAAAACAAAATAACCAGACAACAGTTTCAACTTTTTTAAAGTAGGTATATGTCAGTTTATATGAAGTGATATTTAAAAAAACCCACACAAATTAATTCATAACACCTGCTTCTCTTCACTCTCTCCCCAACCCCAACACTGGAAATATAGTGCTTGGTTTAAGACCAGATTAAAATAGGTATTGTTAGTCAAAATAATTCATTTATCAGTCAAGTATGGTACTCAAAACAAATAAATAGTAATCTACTCTCTAGAATGCTAGATATACATTTAGTCTTTATACATTTGCCGAAACATGCTTGACTGGTACTTACACCCTGTGGCTGAGCAGCTGCTGCCACCGGTAAGTTTCTCTGCACCTCCTCCTCGTTGAGGCTCAGGCCCATATACTGAGACAGTTCTGGATACAGTCTGGGGTATAAGCCTATAGGAGAAAAACAAAACAAAAAAACTCCATCACTACAGTTGTTGGTTTAACAGAACGAGCAGTTACTGCTTTCACATGTATAATTACTTCAACAGATCTTGTGCTTTTGTAACGCATTAATTTGAAAATTACAATGGAAGACACACTTGGAGCAGGGCTGTTATTGTAGTCCAGTTTAGCTGAGTAACCAGCAGCACTTCTGAGATGAAGAGCTTACAGAGAACGTTCAGTTACTCCATTCATCCTTTAGGGCACAAACATTAGACACATGGTGCTAAATTCCAAAACCAACACTGGGCTGCCCTCCATAAAGACACACCCTTGCTCCAAAGCTTTTGGGCAATTAGTGGGGAACTACTCCCCCTCCCACCCCCAAACCAGGTATGCTGGAGAATGCACACAGACACAAAGCGACCTTCCAGCAAGTGCAAGACAGCACTCTCAGAAGACGGCCATGCCAAGGACATTCCAGATCCCAGGCACGGCAGTTTCTGCAGAAGACAGCTTCCCGGCTGTAAGGTCCACAGCACAGTCTGCTGTATCAGTCATCATAAAGTAGCTGTCATTTCCTCATAGCTTTGAAGGGGTTTTAGACACGCTTCTGAACAAGACAAAACAAACACGGCCCCTAATACCCAGCAGAAGATTCCTCTACACCAGAAAGGAGTGGGAGGAAAGGAAGTTAAACCGACAGACTTGTCAGACCTCGAGTCAAACCACTCTGGAAATAAGCTTGATACTGCTCTTGACATTCCACAGATTAACTGGTGCTACTAACAAGTGGCAGCTAGAAGAACTCTTCTGAGAGTCCACCTGCTGTTCTCACTGAATTGGTGGGGACAGAACAGGCTACTTGAAAATCGAGGTGGTGCAAGGGCTGGCCGGCCGTGGAAGCAAGGAGGCTCCCCAGTTTGTTTATGGGTACGTGTATAAAACTATTACATATAAAGCTATTATAAGAATCTACATTTGACCAGAACGGAAAGTAACTTTTCTGGGACAGAACAAAGGTCATTGCAAGGTGAATTCCAGTATAAACTGGGGACTTTTTTGCTCCTTAATACTTTCAGTGGTCATGTTTGCACACTGCTTCACATGAAAGCAGTCTGATCTTATTTCAGGATTTATCTATCAGCCTGTAGTTTCACCAATATTGGTTAACAAGCTTTCAATGAATATTCTTTCTACTTTTCCTTGTGTTTTAAAGCCCCTAGGATTATATACAATTAACGCTGCACAAGACTTCTGCAGCTACTCCATTTTTCTCTTCTGTTCTTCACCAAAGACCACAACACAAGATGCATCTTTGCTCGCTGTATTACATTCTCATTCAAAACCGACACCTCCAAACAGCAGAACACATCCAAAAGCTCTTGATGTTGTATATTCTCCTGCCTCTCCCAGAACAGAAGGGTTCTTGGTGGGTTTGGCACATCCTATAGATTGTGTAGGCCTCCCTTCATTTGGGATATACTAAATTATTAACCACTCTTTAGCTACGCACAGGTCTTGAGCAATTAGTGCACAAGTTGATATCAAAGTTCTGTCATTTGGCCGGCAGACACAAAAACTTCTGGAAAATTCAAACTCTGGACACCAGAAAGAACGCTGCCAAGAAGGGAGTGCTGAAGCTAACTCAAAACTGGTCTGGTGAAGTTAAGCCAGGTAAGTATCTACTCCAGAAGGGATCTACAAGAGGCAGCACTCTGGTCAGCTATACAAACCCCTGCCTTAAAAGTCATCTTAAACACACCAGCACCCACAGGAGAACAGGGGACAAAGTTACATCCACCAAGCTTTACAATCTGATCCACCAGCATTGTTGACAGCTGTTCCAGCACTGCTGCTGGTCATACTGGTTAGAGGCTGTAGGCTTTTTAGACCAAGTATAACTCACTAACCCAGAGTTCTGACCTCAAACATACTTGTGCACCTTCATGGATGTACATGTCTGTGGGAGAAAAGGAGGAGAAGTAGGTACAAATCACAGAATAGTCAGGTTTGGAAGGGACCTCTGGAGATCATCTAGTCCAGCCCCTGCTAAAGCAGGTTCACCCAGAGCAGGTTGCACAGGAGCGCGTCCAGGTGGGTTTTGAATGTCTCCAGAGAAGGAGACTCCACAGCCTCTCTGGGCAGCCTGTGCCAGGGCTCTGTCACCCTCAAGGAAAGAAGTTCTTCCTCATATTCAGAAGGAACTGCTTTCATTTCAGTTTGTGCCCATTTCCCCTTGTCCTGCCACTGGTCACTACTGAAAAGAGCCTGGCCCTGTCCTTCTGACGCTTGCCCTTGAGATATTTCTAGGCATCAATAAAGGACCCCTCTCGGTCTTCTCTTCTCCAGGCTAAACATGCCCAGCCCTCTCAGCCTTTTCTCATAAGGGACATGCTGCAGTCCCCTCACCACCTTCATATCCCTCCACTGGAACCTCTCCAGTAGCTCCCTGTTTCTCTTGAACTGGGGAGCCCAGAACTGGACACAGCACTCCACATGTGGCCTCACCAGGGCAGAGCAGAGGATCACCTCCCTCGACCTGCTGACCACATTCTTCCTGATGCACCCCAGGATCCCTTTGGCCTCCTTGGCCACCAGGGCACCCTGCTGGCTCATGGCCAGCTTGCTGTCCCCCAGGACTCCCAGGTCATTCAGCATTAGATCTCGCCTAATGCTTTATCTTGATAAAGCTTTACGTTGATAACATGGTAAGATTAAGTTCCACCTTCCTGGTGTGATAAACGCAGTCATGATTCATGTCAAAAATAGAATGTACTGTGATAAGTGCAATTGTTGTACCCTGTGTAAATCTGGGACCTGTATCGCAGTTGTGGTGAGTGGGCAGGTGTGGTTCTCCTTTAAGACAACGTGATGGCTTCCCCTTCCCCTGAGGCAATCGCTGCTTGGAAAAGCCCGACAAGGGAGATAAGGAAAACGCCAGCCAAAGGAGACAAAGACCTTGAGATTTGAAAAAAGCGCGCCAAAGGAGAGCCAGTAGGAGGAGAAGGCGTACCCTGACGACCCAATGGGGAAAGAGCGGGACGGGATGAACATCCGGCAAGAAGAGATTGGTCAGGATCCGGGGAGAAAAGATGCTGCTTTTAGGACTCAGGTGTGCCTGTGGTGGAACTAATTTAGTTCTCCGCACACCCAGCGCTGTTTTTGCTTATTGTTTCTCAATCTAAATTGATTGAACCCCAAATAAAATTGTTTTAATTGTTATTGTTTATAACACTGGGCTCTTCTCTGTTGAAAAAGATTTGTGTTTGTGCTTAAGCAACCTCATACAGAGAAGAAAGACAGTCTCATGCTGCCCTCTAAAGCTTACAAATATACATGTGATAAATAAGGAAAACTAAGTGTTTGAGTCAGAGTTTAAAAGAGCTCAAATGGTACCAACAGCAAACCTTGTTACATTAGGCTTACTTGGAAAAGGAAAGAGTTAGTGTTTGCCACAACTTCCTTTTATAAGCAAACACTGTTTTCTGACTCCTATAACACTTCACCAAGGTGGGTGCTGGCATTTCCAAAAAGGCACAGTCTCACCTTTCATAAATAGGGTTACATATATATAGGTATTTTTGACTGTACTGTTAACTTTAGTATTTCATAACTGCATTCCACAACATTAGGATACTATACAGCACATGAGCTTACCTCCATCGTGAGGAATAGGAGCAGACGCTTCAGACAAGATTGCTGGATTAGCTGGATTTGAAGAAAAGGCTGTCTGAGCCTAAAAGCAAAGACACTCACATAAGTTATCTTGCACAAGAAAAAAAAAAGTCTATTACAACTTTATTACCCAGGCTGAAGACTAAGTGTGTTTTTTTCTTGTACACACTAGTTACTATTCATCTTGAAGTTCTGAAGTCACATGTTTTTCTTTGAAATAAATAACTTCAATACAATATGCTGTAGTAGTATCAAAGTACTTCAGTAGATCAACTTGTATCTCCCTCAAAGACAAGGCTACAGTAATAACGCAGAAAGGCTTTTCCGTCAACCTGTTCTGTTTTTGTCATCAAGGAAGTTAGAGAGCCTTAAGACACATTAAACTTGGCTGACAAAGCTTTGTAACTTTTAAGTTTCAAGGTATGAACTTTGGTAGAGTGTTTTGCAATTACTTTTTCCAGCTGGATAGCAGCTGTTCTACCTCTTTGTCATTTACAGACATTCTTCATGAGTTCTACAACGGTCCCTTAAATGTTGCAAGTTCCACAAAACCCAACACTACTAGATTAATACCTTCTGAAAGAAATGGAACTTATCAAATTGTTTTGTTTTTTTTAAACAGAAGTTGCCACTACAGCAAACACACTAAGCTTAATTTCTGTATTGCTTACTGACTCACAAATATAGAGATTGTATTTAATAAATACAATATAAGTTAAAAATAAAGTAAGCCAACTTCCTTCCTTCCTTCTCAACACCTCAGCTACTAATTTTTGGCCTTGTGTAATCGTATCAGTGAAAAACAGTGCCTTAGAAAGGCCTGTTAAGTGTGATGGAAACAGCTATACCAATAGCTCTCCTGAGGTTGAACGTCAAAGGTGAGGGTGGGGGTGAAATTGGTAAATGCATAGTGAAACCTGACACTGAACAGGACACACAAATCATCTAACACAATGTGACAGTCAAATTACTTAACATTTTTAAGGAAATCACGCTTAAAATAGAAGACCTCATAGTCCTGTACTCTCCAGGAAGTTGTTTTTAGAAAATGTTTCAGAGCAAGAATGACTCATCATTTATCAGTACCACATGTATTTAGAAGAATAGCCTTCAATTGAAATGTTAGACAAGAAGAACAGGTTAGAATATTTAATGTAACAAGTATGTTGTTTTAAACAGCAGTCATTTTAATCTCACACATTTGTGTTGGATACAGGCTTCATCTTTCAGTACGCTGCCTCCTTTTCTCCTAATACTGCTCTCAGACACGTATTTTAAGAAACAGCATTTTTGTAATGTACCTTTTGGGAGAGGCAAATAATTTAGCCTTTGCTACGTGCTGTGGCCAGCAGGTTGAGGGAGATGATTCTCCCCGTCTGCTCAGCTCTTCAGGAAAGACATGGATCTGTTGGAGCAGGTCCAGAGGAGGGCCACAAAAATGATTACAGGGACAGAACACCTCTCCTGTGAAGACAGCCTGAGGAGGTTGGGGTTGCTTAGCCCAGAGAAGGCCTCAGGGAAACTTTATAGTGGTCTTTCAGTACTTAAAGGGGCTTGTAAGAAAGATGGAGACAGACTTCTTAGCAGGTCCCATTGCAACAGAACAAGGGTTTTCAACTAAAAGAGGGTGGCAAAACACTGGAACAGGTTGCCCAGAGAGATGCTAGATAACCCATCCCAGGAAACCATCAAGATCAGCTGGGTCAGGTTGCTCAGAGCCCTGTCCAACCTGAAGATGTTAGTGCTTATTGCAGGGGGTTTGGAGTAGATGACCTTTAAAGATCCCTTCTGATCTGAACCATTCCATGGTTCTATGAAAAATGTCAGTGAAAGTGGAATGGCATACTTGTTACAATTAACAATTGTAATAAACGTAATAGATTAACTCTAGCAGTTGGTCATTAAGAGGCCAAAGGAGCATATTCTTGGCTCCAGGGTACTTTTATTCCCGCACCCCCCCCACCCCCCCACCCCCCAGTTCAGGATTACCTGATTGTAGATGAAGGACTTTGGTAAGATAAAAGGGGTGAGGTGGGCAGACAACGATGAGAAATCCCAGCATAACACCCACAACTTCAAGAGGCACACCCCACACACAGAAACACAGGTGAGGCTGAGGCACTCCACTTTGGGACAGCTCAGGAGAGTTAATAAGCTGTTCTGTGCAGTTTGCTTAATTGCTTCCCAATGAGAAGGACAAGGACAGCAGTAGCAGCTACATTAAAATGCAGTATAACTCATTGCTACTGTTTGAACTGGCAGGCAACACAGTTTAAGTTTAGGAAATAGGAACAGGAGCTAAGTAAAATGCTGAAGGAATCAAGGAAACTCCTTGTAAAATACATTCATATCAAATTTCTCATGGAGTTTTTATCCATTAATGTTTTTCATTGTTTTGTTGCACAGGTATTTTTTTCAGCCTCATCCTGTCTCATAATAAAGCTACCAATATTCTTATACATAAACTGTTTTAAACAAACGTGAGCATCTTGGAAATATTAAAAGAACTGGTCACTACCATGAAATAGCAAGAGGACAAGTTGTGATGCCAGATGATACTAAGAGAGCCCAGTGTTCTTTTGTTGTGCCCAACTGACCATGAGTTTTCTGACACAGGTTTGAACACCAGGAGTGAAATAGCAGATCTGTTAGTGCAGTCAACACCTATTCATCACATCAGAGCTGAAGTATGAGAAAAGACTGACCACGTTTGTCTATTTAAGACAAAGTACCTATACTTCAAAAAAACTAGACATTCCAACATAAAGACAAATGACTATTAATGAATACATAAAACAATAAATATACCCAACAGTGGTAAAATAAGCATTAATCATATTTAACATCACAAAGTGAACAGTTTTTTTATCTTTTCCCTTTTAGAGTGTGATGGTAAAATGAACTCTCACCTACAACAAAAGTCTCCCCTTCCCTGGATTAAATATCACAAGATATATATTATTGTCATCAAAACTCATCTTATTAGAGCCCATCGTACCTGAATAACTTTGTCAACCTTCAGATCTTCCAGGGAAGGATAGAGAGACATTTTGATGCAGTCTCACTGGGTATGGGGAGGCAAAAAAACAACAGGGTTAGCAGTTAGAGATATTTACTTAGTATTACAACTTTAAGAAAAAGCAAGCAGGCATAGAGTGTTAAATAAGTGATCTGTGACCTGCAAGTCTTAGTACTACAGATACCCGGCACAGCACAAATTCAATTAAGACTACCCATTTAAACCACTATCAGCAATAGCCTTTGTGTAATAGGCTTTACCTAATAAACTTAGCGTTGTCAAAGTTTAAGTCTCAATGGTAAGAAAGCCTATACAGAGAAAACAGTTTCACATGATGCACTGCAAAGACAGACTTTAGGAGGCCAGGATGCAATGATGATGCGGGTTAAGAGGAAAAAATCTAACCATCTCCTCCTAGTCTCCTCCTCCCAACTGGGACAGTATTTTATATACAACTGCAGAAGCTTTCACCCTGTTATCTAAAGGATCTAAACACCTTCATCAGTTCTGATATTCCAATGTCCTCGTTTCGTCTATGACAGTTAATTTTCTTCTTAGTAGCTGGTGCAGTGTTGCGCTTTGGATTTGGTGTAAGAATAATTTTGATAACATACTGATGTTTTTAGTTATTGCCAAGTAGTGTTTATACCAAGTCAAGGACTTTCCAATTTCTCGTGCCCTGCCAGTGAGAGAGGGGCACAAGAAGTTGGGAGGGGACACAGCCAGGACAGCTGACCCAAACTGGCTGAAGGGATATTCCATACCATATGACATCATGCTCAGTATACAAACTGCGGGGAAAGCTGGCCAGGGGCTGCCGCTCAGGAAGTGGATGGGCATCGGTCAGCAAGTTGTGAGCAATTGCATCACAAATCACTTGTTTTGTATATTGCAATTCTTTTATTATCAATATTTTCTTCCTTTTCTGTCCCATTAAACTATCTTTATCTCAACCCATGAGGGTTTTTTTTCCCACTTTTACTCTTCCAGTTCTCTCCCCTACACTGCAGGGTGGCAGGGGAGAGAGGGTGGGGGGGAGCGGCTGTGTGATGCTTAGTTGCCTGCTGGGGTTAAACCATGACATTAATTAAGAAGCCACTGAAAAGAACTGCCTTCCATGCCCATCTGTAGCACATTAATTGCACCAAGAGACCATAAACCAGCAAGATTCAGTCAGTAGTGAGTTTCAAAACACAGAGGCTCCAGGCTGGCTCTCATGTGATGTTGGGAGAGCCCTGTAACAACTTATCAGGAAGTAATACAACAAAAGGAAACCAAGGAGGGGGGAAGGGAGCAAAACCAGGAAAAAAAAAAAACAAACGAAAACCCACACCACGTTTCACATGATCCTCTAAGGCGGAGCTGGAAGTTCGCCTGGTGCTAGGGCTGAGCACCTGAGGCTTCAGGAAACCCCATTTTTCCAGAGCTCACTCACATTCTTACCTAGGTCAGCTGAACTCTTCAAAACCATAATAAAATCTTTCACATCAACATATGGGAACATTTTCGGGGGTGGGGGTGGGGTGCGGGGCGCTGCGGGGCGGGACAACACAACAAGATTGATACAGCTTTGCAAGTTACAGAAGGCCCTTAGTGAGGCAGCTCTATTAAAATCTTCCAGTTTGGGGATTCATTTACTCATCCAAACAACAGAGGTCCTTATTAGTGTAGCAATTCAGCAAAAATTCCCGATTAAAAGTGACCACTGCACAAATCCTTGAGCTACTGCTTCTGTACATGCAGATACTAAGTGATTTAAAAAAAAAAATACACTGATGTCTAATGTGATATTGCAGTAACACAACAGACATCTTTGTATTACACTAAACTCATCAACAGCTTTTCTACTTGTTCAGCAGAGCGCTCAACAGCTCCAGTATCATATCAAGCTACAAATAAAACTTCAAAAAGCATGCCCTAAATCGAGACCTAAACTGTGAACGTGCGGCCAGTTATGTTGTAACAATTAATTGCCACTGACATTTTTGACTAATTGTTGTAACTAAACCAAACATGGTTGAAGCCTAGAAGCTTTATAAATTAAACATACATACTTAAACCCAGTTTAAAGCTCCATTTTAATCCAGTATTGACCTGAAACAGTCTGGTGCTCTTGCTCATCCCAAACAGGTAATAGCAAATGCAAGCTGGAGTCCAGCAAAGCTCAGGTAAGTGGTGCCCAGATGCTGCATTCTGCTGCTAACACCAGTCGAGTCAGACACAGCATCAGACTCACCATCTAATTCTACACTACAGCTGCCGGTCCAAGCACCGGTACATGTTTGAAGTCAGCCCACCCCCAGCAGCATGCAGGCAGGAAAAGGACAGTGTGTCCCCAAAGGAATCACCCTGTTGTAGGGCACCAAAGGGCACAAGAGCAGCATTTTGCAGACTGTGATCTCCGACATCCGCACAGTAGCGGAGCGCAGCACAGGGTCTGCTGCATCCCTTGTCCCAGTGACACTTCCACGCCGCAAACCCCAGCATGTTTATTCCTCAGCCAGCTTCACTCCACAGACCAATCTCAGTCTGTACACAATTACTGGTGGTGACATTTGTCATCAACAGGCAACCTCAACCTTCCTCTAATTTATAAACAGAGGCACAGTGCTTTTGGTAGAAAGATACAAGCAAAGCTAAGTATATATATTCATTCTCGGATCACAGACGACACTGCAACAGCTTATCCTGCCACTTTACAGCCCCCAGCCACCTCCCCTGCCCAGCCAAGGGCTCACAAACCCAAGCATTCACCATGGTACCAAGGAGCCACCAGGCTAGCTCCCTCCTTGTAATCTTACTAGTTATTGGTTTTGGTTTTCCAACTAACCAGCCAGAATAACTGTCACCACGGTAAATGCATTCAGTGAGCTCATAGCTTTCTATATGGTATTTGCAATTTCTGCACAGGCAGTTGTAACACGAATACCCCTTGCCAGGTAAGGCCAGACCCACAAAAATACTGTATCTAGTTTAAAATATGATATTTTTTTTTAAACAATTGTCACTGTCAGGGACCAGTAATTGCAGGAAGAACTTCCCCACAACTTCTGTGCAGCATTATTCACAGCATAAGCAGGAGTTCCAGCAGGCACTGTAGTGGCTTGAGGCACTGGGCAGTAGCTACCACAAAACAGGAGTCACTATAACCTCCTTTTCTCTGTTAAAGACCTATAGTGACATCAGAATCATTTTCCCTGATCATTTCCATATTCCTGCATCTTGTGAGGGACGCAAGCGTTTAGGAAAGCAAAAGTAAAACCCAAAGGAAGAGTGTGGAGCAGGAGAGATGGCCTAAGAACTCCCCCCACTTCTCAGTGCCCCCGGCTGGAACGCCTGGCTGCCGCTGCCGGCCAGCTCGTCCCACCCAGCAGATCCTGCTCGCCCAGGGCAGCGCCAGGCCCCGGCCCGGGCTGGGGCTGCCAGCAGGAAGCCCTGCGGGGGGGAGCGATCCCGAACCGCCCTCGGCGGCACAGCCGGGAGCAGCCGGGCTGCCGGGCACGCTGCCCGGGTCAAAGCGCGGAGCTGGACACGGCACAGGGCCCCGCCGAGCCCCCGCGCCGGCCGTCTCTGGCAGCACCCGCCGTCAGTACTGGGGGAGGGGGAAGAAACCAAACCAGAACAAACCCCACCACCCACAGGTGTTTTCTGCCTGTGGCCCGTGGAGACATTACGGCAGCCCACAACGCCAGTACTGAAACACTGGATTCCACTTCCAGACGTCAGGCACTTCGGAACCCCAAAATTCACCTCTGAAGCAGATCCGGGGCAAAACCTCCTGAAGGTCAGGCTGAGACATCAGGAACTGAGCAACCGTTTCGCAAGACGAGCCCTCCACTAACGTAACTCAGCGTTTCCCTTCTGATACGCACCCAATTAGCCTCTGAGCGACTGCTCTCGTTACACGTTTAGCTCCGAAAGCTGCTCCCTCCATTTCAGGCCCGAAGCGCGGCCCGCTTACCCGAAAAGGCCGGTCGCATCCACTCCACCCCCCGCAATATTTAGCCTGTCTGAAAAGAAGTTATTACAAACGTCCCGGCCTCCTCACAGGCGCTGCCCGAGAAGCACGGCCCTCACGCAACGGCCCCGGGGGCTGACCGGGGTCGGACGACACCCCCAAGCCCACGACCGCCGGAGGACGCGGACACACTGGCGTTCGCTCGCCCGCCGCTCTCCCCGGCCGCGGACGGAGGAGCCCCTCGGGGAGGGGGCGCCCCTCGCCCGGCAGCGGCCGCCCCCGGGAAGCCGCCCCCTCCCGCAGGAGCCCGTCACGGCTCCCCGGCGGAGCGGGGACAAACGCTGCCCCGCCAGCGGCACAGTGAAGCCAGCCCGGCACCGGCCTCCCCGGCACGCCCCCTCCCCGCTCCGCCATGCCCGGCCGCCGTGCTTGCAGCCCGGCCGCCCCCCCTCCCCACCGCGCCGCCCCGCCGCCGAGGCCTGGCCGCCGCCCCAGGCCCGCGCACAAAGGGACACGAGGCACCGGGCCCCGCCAGCCGGCCGCGGCCTCTTCCTGTACCTTCGTCCGAGGCGGCGGCTGCCGTTCGTCGGGGCCCTTCAGCACAGAAAGGGGCAGCGGCGGCTCCCGTGGGTCCCGGCAGCGCCGCTATGAGAGGAGCGGGGGCGGTGGCGGAACTGGCGCGGCCCCGCGCATGCTCCCCCGGCGGCGGCAGGGGGCCGGGCCCGGCGGGCGGGGAAGGTGGCGCCGCGGGGCGGGGGTCGGGGCCGGCGGCGGAGCGGCGAGGGGCCGGGGGGTGGCGGCCCGGCTCCGTTAGACACGGCCCCCGCTCCCACCGCGGCCGGCAACACTCCCCACCGGCCGCTTGCTTTACCTAGGCGACGGCTCGCCGCTGGCATTCTTCATTTTTTACTGCCTTTGCACTGCCTTCATTGGTTCCCAGCTGTCACCTTCGTGAAGGAAGAAGTACAGTTCTTCTATTCATCTCTATTCATCATTTCTTGTTTTTTTTTCCCCGGCAATAAAGCGCACCCTGCTAACTGCCCTGTACCGGCTCTGCTCTGCGTGTTTGTCGGCCGGGCGTGGGTGCGCCGGGACGGGACGGGGACGGGGCGGCGGGGACGGGGCCCAGCTCACGGGGCTGCAGGGCCAGCGCACGGGCCGGCGGGGCAGCGCCTGCCCGAGCCGCCCCCACGGACACGCCTGGGGCAGAGCATGTCCCCTGGGGAAGCTCCCCTGGAGAAACTGTGATAGTAAAGAACACCAGCCACAGGGAAATCCCAGAACGCACTCGGAAAGAGGCTTTCATACTCCATTACCATAATTGTTCCGCCTTGGCCTTATTTATAGCATTAACTCCTCTGGCATCAATTTTCAGTCGTTAAAATCCCTCTTTGCTAAGAGTCTTTGCCTCCTTCTTTGCCTGTTGTCAAATCTTGTTCAGATAATGAAATGTGCTGAGCGCCCCAACACTTCTTTTCAGCTAAGAAACCAGAGCATTCAGTAAAGGAGTTCATCAGTTTGCCAGCAGCGAGGAAGGTCTGCTCCCATCTCCAGTCACTTTCTCCTGTCCTCAGCCAGTCCCAGCAGCTGTCAGGCTCTTCTGTGGGACAGCTCGAGCAGAAATCAAATCCACTGAAAAACATGAATGCTTTTCTGCTGGGTTAGTAAGCCAAACCAGCAACAAAAGGATCTCACAAGCACCAACAGCAGCCAGAGCAAGGGAAGGGATGGTATGGCTGGGAACAAGAGAAAGGAGGAGGAGGAAGGAGAGGCGGGAATGAGAGGGAAGGTTGATTCCCTTTCTTCCAGCACTAACAGGCCATTTCATTACTTGAGCTTTATAACAATTATAACCTTACTTAAGCGAAACAGATACTTTGTTGCATTGTGTATCTTCCAATCCTCCTGTTTCTTGATCCTCTCCAGTTGCCAGCATCCTAGGTGAGCACCGCAGGGCTGCGTAGGATTGGGGTAGCAGCCTCAGCAACGCTGAATTACAGAGGAACAGCCTTTCTCCAGCTGCTCAGAAGGCTTCTGCTTCTCCACCCAAAAATCAGCCAAGGCTGGCACCTTCCTGTGTACCAGAGCCTGAACCATTGGCTACTGAGTCATGCAACTACAGATCATTAAATATATATGAAGTGCAGTTTTGGGCACAGGGTATGCATTCACAAAAATCCTGTGTTAGGTGCCTTTGGGGCCAGGAGGGAGGGAGGGAATCTAGCTCTGGTTTAATAATGACAGATGATTACTACTTTTGAAGTGCTAAATTTTCTGCGTAGCCAAAAGTGATTTTTAACATTAGTGCAGTGAAAGATTTAAAACTTTGTATGCTGCCGTGGTTTAACCCCCACTGAAAACCAAGCACCAGACAGACACAGTGTGTCAGACGGAGTGTGTAACTCTTCATCCTGCAATGAGCTCAGCACGGTGAAGCCCTGTACTCATCCTGGCGAACCAAGAGCACTGCAGTGTCCGTATAGCATGGGAATTGCAGGTTGTGGTTGACAGTTGTCCAGATGGTGCTGGCGCTGATAAGTAAACTGCGATATTTTCTTTCAGTTTGCACTGAATACCTGTCTCATTGCAAAGACCTCTCTTTTCTCCAGAAAGGTAGGTTGTTATTTGGTACTTTCTACATTACTTCATCTCTTGCGACAGCCTGCTGTTAAGGTAGCAGCCTTTGTTGGTGGATGTCATACCTGCACTGTTAGTGCACACTTTCTGATTTTACACACACAATGAATGTTCATTTTCTTCATGATGATATCTTAGCCCAAAGACTTGGCTCCATATAGTCTATTATTTGTTGAGCATACTGTGTGTGCACTATTACTAATACGTAATCTAAGAACAAGTGAAGTCCGGGTTACAGGCAGTAGCTCTGGCACCCATATCCACCTGAGGAACATCCACCTTCGTAACAGAAGTAAATCTTATCATCCTCATCTCCAAACGTACCATGAAATGCAATTTCAATAAATATTTTGAAGTACAGTGTGAGGCTGCTGCTTCTTGCTTAAGAACAGGTTTTAGACAGCGAAAGATGAACCTTGTTGTACTGAAAAGCTTTCTCAAAATTATTGTTCATTTAAGTATAGGAACAAAACATAGTAAAACAGAAAGATAATTGCTGGAAAATGGCTAATCTGTGCAACCAGTGCAGTTTGGCGTGTCTTGGTCCTTCAAACATCCTTCAAACACACAGCCCAAAAGCAATTCCAGCTACAGTTCTAGTCTTGTTTCCTTCCTGGGGAAACCAAAGCTTGGAAGGGGATGGCACATGCCTTGGTCACTCTGTGACATGAACTGAGGACCTGGGACAAGGGAGATAATTCTGTGCCCCAGAGTCTGGAGGGGGCAGCAGGAGGGCCTGACCATATCTTTATAAGAACTCCACCGAGACTGGGGAGCTCTAAGGAGTCAGAGGTGAATCACCCAAACAAATGGCTCCTGATCAGCTCCTGAGGTATTTGCAAAAAGATTATCTATTCTTTGAGAGAGGTGGAACAAATGGCCAAGTTATCAGATTTTTCTTATTGAAAGTAGAACACCGATGGGCAATAGCGTGGTAATTTTCCATCGTCAATATACTGGTTTTGGCTTTTTACTAGTCTTGTGCCAACTTTCAAAGAATAACAGAAACCACCTACTGATTGGTATCAGTCTCAGCTGTTGTAAAAATCTTAATAAAATAATACATGGTTGTTACCCAAAAATTCACATTTCTGCTTTGAAGCTGGAAACAAATTTTGCTTTTGTTCACTAGGAAGCTCTCCACCCATTCAACAATGAAACATTTTCAGTGGCGGCTCAAAACATGTACAAACTGTGAAAGACAGCACCCTGTCAGTGCTGGAAAAAGAATAATTGTATTGAAGTGGTCCTGTACCTGGGGTAGTTATGAGGGAGTTAACAGGGCCTGCTCTGAGCCAGGTGCAAGGAGTTTCCTGCTTGTATTTCTAGAACAAACCTGCCCCAAACCAGCTTAAGTAACTGTGCTGCATTGCACTAAGCTGTGCACTACACCTGTAGACTTTGTAAACAAGAAGTTTTTGAGGGGGTTTTGTTCATATATGATTATATATGTTCATATATGTTAGATTCCAAGTATTCCCTGATCATATATGTTAGATCCTGTCTTTTAAGGGCAATATAATATAGTACTTTCATTGTCCTCTCCCGAGCCCACAGGGTGGATGGTGCTCAGCGAGTGTATGATTTTCCACTGTTCACTTGGCAGTTTCATGCCTGATTTCCTGTCCACTATTCAAACTCCACTCTAAAGATGGAAATACTAATGTCACTGTCTTTTCTAAGTAACACTCTAGTGTCCGAGTGCTGTGCAAACAATCATGCAGTTATTTGCTATCGTAATTCCCAGGATACGCACAGGGAATTCAGGCACTTAAGTTGAATATGTTCATAATGCATTATTCTGAGCTCTCAGTTCTACAAACTCACGTCTCATGTTTGTGAAAATATAGAAGATGTTTTTGTTAAATCACCTTTCTGACTTCACTTATGGTTGTGTGCACCCAACACTTCTGCAGATTAGACTCTAGAGCCTCAGTGGGGCAACTGGAAAATAAGGGAAGTACAGGAACTGCTTGTGGAGAGCCTGGCGAGAGGACTTCTCACTACAGCAGAGGTGCGAACAGCATCCAGCTCTGCAGCCTGCCTATCCAGGGCGTGAGCAGTAAGATGTTCCTCTCTCCTCATCGTTCATTAGACGTGTTCCAATCTTTACAAGAGATGAAGCAGAGGTCCTGCAGACAACCGGCACCTTCATGCATGACCCTGAGCCAGTCCTAGGAGACAGAAGACAGGAAAGAGAGCCAAGGAAGGGGTGTATTTGAGCTCTATGTGGTCAGACGGGAGGGGTGACTGTGCTCTTCCTGTGCCTAATGCGCAAGTGGGACTTCGCTGGAAGGGACTTTAAATAGCCCAAACAGCTCTCTCCTATTTCTGGTGTATATTTCCGTGTTTAAAAATCTGTATTTTTTGTTTTTATGTTGTAAAGGCCAGATAGACATAGTAGAAGTAAGGCGTATATTTCACAGTAATGGTAATTTTTACTGTTTAACTGCTTCCCCAGGGATTCAATATTTTTTCCTTTCTCCTAGCGTCTCTAAATCAACATTTTATACATTCATGTTAGATACAGTCTGGTTCAGGCTGAGGTTATGGTCTCTGATTTAGGTGACATTCTGTGGTCTAGATGAAGCATGAGGCTGGACTAGAGGACTACAGACAGATCCCTTTGCCCTCAAAACACGTAAATAAAATAGCCTGGCAGAGCATACATCCCTGTTCTGCATTTACTGGGTCACAGTGATGCACTGGAATCAGCTGAAAGTGCAGCAGGAATTTGGTCAGGCTTGAGTGCCACCACCCGAGAAGCTCCACTGAAATCGCTCAGCAAATGTCATGGTGGCTGCTGGTATGCACGGGGAGGACACCCTGGCCACCTCACCTTCGCACTTCATGAGCACAGGGCACAAGTGCTTGCAGCAAGCACAGCATGAGGAAACCTAAGCTGTAATGCCTCAATGGGAGCCTGGCACTTTGCCTTAAAACATCAGCGAGGATAGATCTGAACAGGCGCTGGCCTCTGGGCTGGGCTGGTGGAACAGAGGTGGGCACTCCTTTTGTGTGGCTCTGGCTGCCACGGCTGTAACCTCTGGCAAAAGGGATGGAGCAGAGCGGGGCTGACAGCAACGTCAACCGCTTCAGCAAGGCTCACTAGTGGCATCTGTTGGAGAATTTTTATGGTATATCCCTGGAGGCGAATTAAACACGCAATTGTGCTTAAGTGTATAAGAAAAATCTAATGAACAATGCATTGGGCAGAGTCCCACTGCAGTATGCAGTTCTCCATGGAATCTGCAAAGATGCGTCACAAGCAGATTCCTTATATACACTTGCACCAGCACCAGTCCCAAGAGTGGTCACACCGGGCACCTCAGCCGGGCTGTGGGTCCATCCCCCAGCCCAGCTCTGCCTCCCAAAGGTGGCCCCTGAGCTTGGGTCACTGCGCACTCCCATTTCAGGATGGCTACAAGACAATGCTGAGGCTGTTTGATATCTCATCACCAAGGGAAACTTTACTGCTTTGCAAGGAATCTGTTCCGTCTCTGGCATTCCCGCTTCCAGCCAGTTTAACCCGTTCCTGCAGCTGAGCCTCCTTGCCCTTCATGCCAGATCATTCCCTGGTCACAAATTACCACTGCTGAATAGTTATAATTAAAATTTCCCTTTTACATCTGTCACCACTGGAAATCTAAAGACCAGTCAGAAAATTCTGGGGGAGACTGTCATGGGAACTTGAATTGCCATGAGTGATCAGAAGGCGGCTCACCCAAAGGCATGTATTGCTGCTGGCACGGCGCCCTTGCTTTTTTGGGGATCTGTCTCTGCACTGACTCAGCAACCCAAATGCTTTCCGTAGCTCAGGAGTGTTTTTTGGAAGTCTGCCACAGCATTTCTGACCGCACCAAATCTGTTTAATTTATGAGATCAGTCTTGAGCTATATGGCTTGTCAATTGGTGAAGAAAAGTGATAATTTGTTTCCATTTGTAAACTTTCCAACTGTTTCAATGCTTATGTCTTACTTTGTGTTTTGTCTTTGTCTCCCTCAGGTCCTGTTCTCTGTAACATCTACCTGTCATCCCTCATCTGTCAGTTTTTTCTTCCTACATTACCATATTCTTTTCGTGTTTAGTGTTGGTTGGGTTTTTTTTTTTTTCCATTTTTGTCTTTCTGCTTGTGGTTTAAGTCTTTTCATCTGCAAAGCAAAGCCATAAGAGGTAAATCTCTAGTCTTTGCTTATTGAAGTTAAAAAATAATATAAAAACATATAGAAAGAAATGGGTTAAATGCAATATTACAGCAATTATGATAGTAGAAAATCAGAATTCCTTCTTAAACATCAGCACAGATAGATAGTTTTTCAAATTAGCCATCTGTATGCAGTTGTAATTAAATTGTCTTAGGCCAGAAGGCTGATTCACATGTAAAACTAGTGGGCTGTGCTTTGGACAGCTTGTTTATATGGTCCCATATTCATCTCTTTAATCTAATCTGGACAGCTGAGCTGCCTCACACTTTGAACTTGCTTTCATGTTATGTCTATTGCAACACCATGCCTTATTTTTCCTTTCTTCTGCACAATGAAGGCATTGTTCACTGCCACAGTTCCCTTTAGGGCAAAAAAAGAAAGAAAAAAATAAGGGGGGGGGAAGAGAGGAAAAAAGCTTTGGCTGCATAGAAATATGATCGTGAAAACGAATATATGACAGAAAAAGATTGAAGCTATGACTGGCAGATTTCTCCTGCAATATAGAAAGGCATTCATTCTTTAACTTTTCACTTGTATCCTCCAATAAATACTGTAATATAGAAAGTAGCACATAGAGATGGAGAAAATTCAAGTATTCTAGTAGTAGAAGGACATGTGTATTTTCCCTTGGAAGAGTAAAATGTAGCTCAGTCACACAGCTGTGTTTCCCACTCTTCACCCAGTTCTTCACATTTTGTACAGTCCAATGAAGCTCAGATTGACATTAAAAGACACATTTATATACAACTGTTTTAGGCTATATTTCCCAAAACAGCCAATAGGCTAGCAACAACCTGCCGAGGATGCTCTCAGAGAACGATCCCTGTGTTAGTATATAGATCCAAGGGAAAAGTGATAGAGGATCCTGAAACAAGAGAAAAACTGTCCTAGGAAAGTTGTGATGACGACTGCTCTTTGCCCACTAGGCAGCCACCATCATTTCCAGGCTGCAGATCCTTTCCAACTGGCATTGTTAATCCAGCTTCGCCGTTTCCCCCAAACTTCTGGAGACTTCTCCAATCCCAAAGTGGTCACAAGAGCAACTGAAATCACCAGGAAGGGGAACTCAGGGATGGTTTCCAGCTGCTGGTTCCCTGTTGGCCTCTATCTCCCCTCAGATCTGCAGTGGCCACAGCCTGAAAGGAGAGTCTGCACTGTGGCTACAGGTCCCAGGCTGGCTCCTAGCCAAACCTACCAATATGGTGGTAGAGCTTTTGATTTCCTTCATACTGCAGCGATGGAGGTTGGCACTGTACAAGATGATCAGTTCAGGTGCAAAAGGAGTGTGTAGCCAACCTCTTAGCAACCTGATGTGAAGTTTGTTGAACTGGCACAAACCCAAGCAGCAGCACCGGAGGGATATCAGCACCTGCCCAGAGAACATGGAAATAGCTGTGAACAAGAGTGCTTCTGAAGATGCCATCCTTCTCACAGAGTAAGTACCAGTGTCACTGGTTATTCTTAATATTTTCTTAAATACTCACCCAGTCCTTTACAAACTGGCCAGCCAGTCTCTGCTTTCTCCTATTTTCCTGTGACGTTGCCAAAGCCTTGAAGCTATCTTCCACTCTGTTAAAGCTCAAACCAGATTGATTTCATCTAAATGGCTGTTTTGGAGAGGAGAACAGCAAAATAACCCTTCTCTCTTACTCTCCTTTGTTCTTCATTTAAGGTGTCTGACATACCAACAGCCAAGGTATCTGTGAAAGGGTTTGGTGCTTTCTTGTTGGTGATTGAGCCTTTTTGCTGATTTGGAGCTTTTTTTTTTTACTTGCTTGGCCAGCTTTTTATCTTTTCCCTGACAAACATGAGATTTGGGCATCCATCAAGACATATGCAATAGTATCTTTCTTGGATGTGTATGTAAAAAGGGTGAAGGTCTTACATATGTTTGTAGAAATACACTTGGGCATGCCTATTTTAGCATTTTAGTTTGGAGTAGGAGTGCAAAACAAACCTTCCAGATGTCCCCTTACAATGTTTTGCTTTGCATTGAGGTGAGGCAGGTTTGGACTTCACAAAGTGCATTTTTGCATTTTAGATGAAAGTAACCTTTGCAATACAGGAGGACATATAGTCTGTTCTGCTGGTGAGTATTCAGTCCATTAAGCCAGAGAGCTAGTTTGAAGTCAGAAGAAAAAAACAACAAAAAAAATTGTGGATAGGGTGGACATCAGGTCTTCAGCACCATTTCACTCTACATATCCACTCCTATTTTCTCACACCACTTGCTACTGCTGACATCAACTTGCATGTATAGGGACCTTCCAACATCTCAATCTCAGTGGCTTCTAAATGGAGATATAAAGGGAGTTGTGAGTGAGTATGATGAAGCTGGGGACATAAATTAAGAGCTACACTTAATGGATGGCTAACTCAGGCAGATGAATCCACGCCACAAGTTGAAAAAGAGCAACTAGTAAGCTACAATGGTATGTGGGAGGCAGGATGGTGCACTTTTTTTAAAAAAAAAAAAAAGGAGGAGGGAGGAGGAAAAAAAAAACCAAACAAAAAAAGGAACTGCAGCAGTGCAAGAAAACGAAAGGGAAGCAAAAGGAGGCAGAAGGTGCTGTTACATTCCCTACTCCATCTGCTGGGGCAGCCCAGAATAGCTTGTCATGTTCATCCAGACAATTGTGTAGTAATCTTCTACTGGCTTGTTACCTAACTACCTTTCTCCAAATAATTATTTGGTAGTAGTGAGGTGCATCATTTCTGTAATCACATCTAAGCTTTGATTTCTCCTTATTCAGCATTCTGAGTACCTGAAATTAGGCTTTTAGGTGTAATGGGATAATATAGAAGCCACTGTTTTGTTGTCAAATGATACCATTCAACTCCAGAGTAAAAAAAAAAAAATGCTTTAAGAAGATGCAGTTTGCTGCACTGAGTACTCATTCAATAATGCCTCATGGTAATAACGGCTCATGGTTTATTTTGCATCCTGCTTGTGTTCCCATCTCAGTTCTCTTTGTTCTCCACTTCCATAATTGCTCTCTTTCTTTACAGTTTCTTCTCTGTGATACCTAGAAAACAGTAACTTACTTAAATCTTATTATTCTCAATTGTTACCAGCAACCATAGGTTTTCTAATTCCCTTTTCTACAATTTTAAGGAAACCTGTTATGCCAGAATGCAACGTATTATTAAAGTACTCTCATTCAAATGAAAGGATGTTATTTGTTAGGGAGATTTAATTTATAATGCTGGATATTAAAAGGAAGATAAGTTCCAGGTTTTGATGGAAAGGTTACTAGTATTTGAATTGACATTCCAAAAAACCAAAGAAAATCTCAGAGGGAAAATGAACTGATATGGTGTAAGCAAGCAAATTTCACTATTTGATATATGGGCACATTGAGAGGATACTCTCAGATAAATATGTAAATATTAACTTGGTCATTAGAGGAAACATCTGTCCATAGCATTATTTAAATGCTCAGGGGCAATGGTCCTGAAACAAGATGCAAAGAAACCCGGTTCCCAAGCCTGTCCAACTTCATAGCACACCAAAGTTGATTGCCTTACCATAATGCAAATACAAGACATTGTGTATGCAGAGTGCTTCATAATGAAAAAAATGATAGGGTTAAAGTTATCACAAAGATGTCAGATTACAAAAGACTTGTATCGCTACCATACTACATTCAAAAAAATTACAGAAAAATTATTATTAATCATAAAATAAAAATGAGCACACTATTTTCTTGGAGCCAGATGACTCACAAATTTTGCAGAAGGCAGAGTACAATGTAGACAAAATCTGCTCTCTGAACAACCATGACAGATGCTAAAATAGACCTGTAAAGTGATACTGCAGTAGCATGAATTTATTGTAGATTGTGTAGCTCGTTATATAATTAAACTGATTGGCATTATTCTCTACAGCATATTTCATATCATTTTACTCAAGTTGTTTTAGATGCTCTATTCTTATTCAGGTATGCAAGATTTCCACCTTTTCCATTGACCCAACCCAAACCAGGGAAAAGGCGAATCCAGCTAGAGATCTGTTGTATTTAGTTTTGAGATTACAGTCTCGGTGGGGGAGATACTACATTTCTGGCACGATCACTTGGTAACAGCAGCTAGTTTATGCTCTTTCAACAGAGCCTTAAAATGGCAGAGAAAATAAGATGGGGTCAGAACAGGCAACAATCAAGAAGTGCTGTAATTCCATTTCCTAGTAGTAATTTTAATTTGAGGGCAAACGCAGAAAAAGCAGAGTGCAATGGAGATGAGGCACAGGACTTAATGGCTTGTCTGCTGTTAACTGCTCCCTGTAAGGGCAGGTCTTTGCCAACACACAGCTGAGAACCAGTGCTGATGTCTGGAAATGGCACTGAGAACCAGTGCTGATGTCTGGAAATGGCACTGAAGGCAGGCTGGGCTATGGCATGCCGAGGCTGGAGGTCAGGCCTGTTGTTACTAGTGAACACGGCAGCCAGCGTTCTCCCCTCCATGCCTGGAGCACTGCTGGTGCTTTCCAGTTTCTAGACTTTTGTTGGCTCTGTCAAGTCAGCACTGATGCTGGTACAGGATCCTTTGTGATGACAGCTGTCATTCCTCTCTAAAAGTAGCTGCTTCTCATGGCTGGAGAAGAGTAAAACCTGATTCCGTTGAAATCAATATGGCAACATTCACAGTGACCTCAGAAAAGCCAGATTTTCAGCTTGGCCCTCAGGAACCTCAGCGGTTTTACCCAGCATATCAGAACAGACAGCAATCAATGGCTCCTAAATACCCCACTGTCAGAACAAGCCAAAGTCACTCTTCCCCAGAAACTAGTAGCATGATAACTTTCAAAAAAGCTATACTTGTATGTAAATACAAAGAAAAATACATAGGCATGTAGAATAAATACCATTTTTCTTTTCTAGAAACAAGAAATGTAATTGACTAGCATAGTTCAATGCTGTAGAACACTCAAGTCCCATTAGAAGACTTTTACCAGTAGGTGGTGACACAGAATTATTTATTAGCAGTTTTCTGGCTGCAGAAGGTTCTGAGCTACAAACAGCTAAGCTCTGCAACTTTTTGTTTAAGGTTTTCCTTTAATATGGCTCCACTTTTTCCACTGTTTCACAGCTGCAGGAATGTTTCATAGCTGCAGTTCCATCTCCTGGCGGTTGTAGCCTGTCAGACTGTTCCCGCTCTGTGAACTGCAGGGCTGCCTTCACACAGATGACCTGGTTTTTTCATTTGGTTTCAGTGTTCTCATCTGTTGGCCAAAGTTATTAACCCAGTTGTTGCAACACACACAAGAGAAAAAAGTACATTATTTCTTTATAAGCTGTTCCTCTTATTTACTTCCAGTGAACAAGCAGGTTTTCTGGTTAGCTGTGTGCAAATTTGCTATTTGCTGCCAAATGTAATCAGCAGCCTCTCATAACTCCAACACATCCTTCTGTGTACCAGTGCTCCCGAGTTATGAAGCCATCAGTAACCCTGGAAAAAAAACGATTCGCCTTAGCTTGACCTATTTATTATTGTCTATTTAAACACCATGAGTGGGTCATGACTAACAAAAGCCATATAGCTACAACACAGGACATGAAGCTGGGGGGGGGGGGGGGAGCTGGATGAGTAGTGAGTTGTTTCCAAGCAGCTGTATAAAGCAAGCCAGAAGGCTGCTTTCAGGCTTCACAAGTTACCACAGAAGTGAGCTGGGCCTGTTTGATTTATGGAAACTGTTGGCTCCATGAAGACCACAACCAAACGTATTTCACTGGCTGGAGCAGAGGTGATAGACAAGAGTGCTCCTGGCAGCCTCTGCCCACAGTCAGCGGGCATAGCTAGGTAAAAAATGTCTTGATGCCCTTTTGGCGAAAGTGGTGCAATCTTTCTCAACATGCATCATTCTTGACACAAGCCGTGGTCCTGAAGGCGCAAGCAGAACCATGTCTCTGCTGACCTTGCAGCCGGTGTGGGTAGCCAGACAGTCTGTGCTAAACACATCATAGTAGGTAAAATGTCAGGGTACTGCTTTGTCTGCATCCACGTTCTCTTTAGTTGCTCTTTTTGGACTGGTTCTAGTTCACTATGTACAAGGGCTTAACTGAAAAGTCAAATGACAGTTGTTAAAAGTTATTGTATTTTCTAACTACCATCCAATGCATCACCGTGTTTCTCCACTGTTCTTAAGGGGTGAACACCCACATTCAAACCTGCAATGACAAAGCCTTATACACTCAAGGATATGGGGTGCTTTATTGCTGCTGGTGACATTGGCCTGAGGTGAGTCTTGAGCCCGGGTCGTGTCAGTTCTTTGCACTAATATTCTTCTTACCATTTACACGACAAATTTGCTTCACAAAGCCAAGGCAAAATGAGTCAGTATGTTTTTTCCAACTGCATCCATAACTCCTACGTGTTGCCTTTTTGGACTGGGGCAAGAGAACCAACCTCATACACAACATGCAGTGTGCTGCAGAAAATGTAGTATCTGTCAACCAGTGGGACAACATGAGCTTTGGCAGTAGGAAATGGGACCCAATGTCCAGCCAGATGTTGTGGCTCTGTCTGAAACTGAAGAATGCCAAAATACCATATCCAGAATGTCGGGGCACTCTACTGGTACTGCTGAAAAATCAGCAAAGCCTAATGCCCACTGGTCTAAAGGAAAGGAGATTTGACATTTCTCATCTGCTGAATGTGGGAGAGTATCTATGGCAAGCAGCGCTCCCGCTTACATTTATCACAAGGACATATGTCACAGGCTGCACCCTACTACAGTACTGGCTGGCTTTGGGGCTGTAGATTTGCCTATTGAAGAAACTAGGTGGGAGATGATCTGGAACTAGAAGGCACCTGAAACTGGGAAAAAGTGACTCTGTTCTATCATACTTATTTATCAAGGGGGATGCCACATAAGGGTCTCTTAAACGGAAAAGACGGGGCACATCTGGTTTTCCTGAGAGAAAGAGAAATTATTTAAGGTAGGCTGCCAAGCAGCTTCTCTTCTCTGCCTGCACCTGGTTACACTTTTAGTGGTATTATATATGCACAAATCAAAAAGAGAAAGAAGGCGGGCAGTGTTAGAGAAGTTACTCCTGTTCTGGCAGCAGGATGCCTTTTATAAATGATGTTATCATCACACTGCAGTACAGCTACCCAAAGCACGCAAGGAAAAAGTGTGACTGGCGGCTCTATCTGGTGCATGATAGTTTGAGGAGCCACAGGTATCTGTTGCTGGTTAAACATTATTCCTGACTGACAGAAGCTTCCAACTTTGTTGTTCATTGTCATTTGGACATAAAAAGGCTGAGACCTACACATGCAATAAGAATTAGACACAAATTATCGTACTTGTTAAGGATGAGGAATGATAGGCTGTAGTCAAAGATGACACCCAGAACTGAAATTTCCCATAATGGAAATAAGCAGAAAATGGGAAAGCATAGCTTTTATAAATTCTATACATTCTGTTATAACGGACTAAATTCAGCTAATGAAAAAGCAGGATAATTAAAGAAATGTCTGTATGCCTGTGCTTAAATGGAAGTGGGGTGAGGGACTGGATCTTGAGCTGACACTCAAAAGGAGTTGGCTTTTTAAGTGGGGGAAAACCTCAATGCTAAAAAAAGAATTTATGTCTTCAGTATAGCAGCTTAAAAATTGCCTCAGATGTGCATCCCCATGCCTCACTGCCTTCCTTGGTTTGAAGCCAGGATAATGTTCCCATCTGCCAGGTTTGAGCTCCACACCTTCAGTGTAGTGTTCGATTTGGACGGCAAAAGTTCCAAATCTTTATTGTTTTATCACACACTGTAGGGACACCAACAAAAACTGGTACAAAAGTGAGCCTGAAGAAGTGACTTAAACCCATGTTTCTCTCTTAGAAACATATTAGGCCCTGAATGACTAATGAGTCATCACTATATGCTACCTGAGCTGCCTCCTCAACAGCTTGATGCCAGTTGCTACAAAGCTAGAGTCTGAGCTCTCCCTGGTCAGCGACAGAAAGGGAAAACAATTTAATGGGAAAATAAAGGGTGATCCAAAGACAATGAAAAAAACCCAAACCAGTATGGTTGTCTAATCCTGCTTTCTTTTCTCTCAAGCTGCATTATAAAAGCCCATTTTTCCCTTTCTACCAGAGAAACGTAGTTAGAGGGAGCAAGCTCATCTCCACAACCATCCCTTTGCCCACAGCTGAACCCTCACCATCCCCTCTCACAGCGGTACATGGAACCAGGGCAGGCCACGAGAAGGAGAAGGGAGGGGGTGAGCAGGTTGGCAGCTAAAGGACAACATGAGCTGCAGCCACCACTTAGCTTGAATCCTTTGGACACCAGTTGGTAGCCATTTCATATATTGCTAAACTTGAACTATAAACTGTAATCAGTAAATCTGCAGGATAGATCAAACCACACCTGACAGACCTTCAAATTATCAGCTATTACAGCTGTTTGATTACTTTGTAACTGCTACTGATGTGTGACATCAGCTCAAGGCCATGTCTGCAACTGCCTACATCAATCCAGCAAAGCTCTCTGAAGAAAAATGTCAGAAGAGAGACAATACAGGGTCTCTCCAGAAATGGTTAATCAATAGCTTGCTAGGTTGGCTGAATGCCATTAGATACAGTGGGGCACCCACTGGATATAAATTGTGACCTGTCTTCTGTATCATTCTCAGTCACCTCTCCTGCCATACTGGTAGTTACCATTTTTCCACTTGGAAGTTTTTGGGCATCACCAGAAATGTTCATAACATCATGTATCTGGGGAACATTGATAATACTCTGTTGTGGGGTTTGGTTTCTTCAAGGGAGGAGGAGAAGGTAAGGAATCTACAATTGTACCTCAGTGTACCTAGCTTTTATTTCTGTCAAATATACTGTGTACATAACTAAAAGAAGTGTCATCTGAAGACTGTCAGATGGACAGGTGCAGGGTGGCATGGGCAACACTGTAGTTTGGTCTTTTGAGAGATTTATGTTACAATAGCATGTTTGTGTATGGGCTTTTTAATAGTGAGGTAATTCCTAGACATAGCTGTAGACACAGATCTATGAATAAAGGAAGTAACTGAAACAAAAATATGCATGTTCTGATTTCCTAAAGTCCTGGGCTATAGTTTTACCCGCATTGTAATCACAGCTAATACCTTCTTATATCTAATTATAGTGTAATACCTATTTACAACCATTTTCATAATATCAGTCTATCATACATAGTAACACAGTTTAATACAGATATTTATGTACCTTACTATGTCTAATTCCTTAAAAGCATTTGTCCTACTGGCATATCTACTTAAGGAGCAAATAATTTGCTTACCTGTTGTAACTTTGTATTTTTAGCAGTCATTACTTGTTTTACTTTAAACTCTTAACAAAAAGGGTGAAAATAGTTATCTTCAGATAATAACCATTACGAATTTATTGGAAAAGCTAAAGTATTCATTATTTTAGCAGCCACGGTGTCCTTATTCAGGAAAGTAGTTTTCTGACTCAGAATAAAAAAAATATCATTTAAGTATATGCCTAACTTACAGCATGTGTTTGCTTGAAAGGCTAACTCTTAAGCTTACTGAAGGTCATAGCAAAATTCCCACTGCTTTCAGCAGGATCTGGTCCAAATGGGATATGCCAATACTAACAAACTTTCTACGCTAAAAGGCTATTCCCCTTGGTATTCAAATTGAATTGTGGATACCGTTGCCCAAAAATTTATCAGATGATACTGATGGGATGGATTATTCATTTATGGGGCAATTACATAACTATGTATGTTAGCTAACGGCAACAACTCTGCATTTAAACAGGTGAAAAGTATATTCCTGGTCTAGGGAAAAGAAAGATGACATAATTGAACTGTGTTTTATTATGTTTATTATAATACAGGCTTTTAAAGTTATTCTTCCTTACACACCATAAACCTCACACTAGGCTCAGTCCTAAAAGGGGAGAATAATATTTGTCAATATACTATTTTTTTGGTGGTTTGGGTTGGGTTTTTTTTTGTATTTTTTCACATTACAAAAATGTAGCATCAGTATTTTACTTACCTGGTAGTCCTGGGGAAGAGATCTTTATACATACTTAGAAATTCAGTTTCTGTTTGTGTTTTGTAGGCGACAAGGTGAGCCACCACTTGAAAACGGGTTCCTTCCATACCTGGGCTGTGCCTTGCAGTTTAGTGCCAACCCTCTTGAATTTCTCAGAGAAAAGCAGAAGAAGCATGGCCACATTTTCACTTGCCGAGTAGCGGGGAAATACATTCATTTCCTCACTGACCCTTTTTCATACCATGCATTGATACGCCAAGGAAAACACTTGGACTGGAAGAAGTTCCATTTTGCTACTTCTGCCAAGGTACTACTTTAAAAATGGTTTTAATATTTAACATGCAAAGTATCTGCTGGCAGGACAGTTGTACCCAGTTAATCCCTATATCATAACTGTGCCTTTGAGATAGAACTGGTTTCATATTTCTGCACTTTTATTGGTTTAAAACGTTGGGGTCTTTTTTTCCATTTCCTTAATGGAAAGGAAACTTGCAATGATTTGAATTATCCAAGAATGACATTGTTTAGCCACATAGTATCCCAACTTGCTAAAGCAGGAATACAATTAACACCATCCGCAAAATGATAATGTAGCTTGCTGAAACCTTCTTCAGGAGGTTCTCACTGCTATGGAAGTTTTGGTCCTAATGCCTTAAAAAATGATGCAACGCTGTAGGAGCTCAGTCAAACTCTTACTGAAGTAAGCAAAAAGGCTCCTGTTAAAGTCAACGGGAGCTGAATGAAGGCCTAGGTAACCATGTCCATTTAATTGTGAGCATGTATTTGAATCTATTTCATTTGCCCACTTCACTGTTATGGCTCACTGAGAAAGCATCAGTGCTAGTACTGATAACCTTTATTTTCTCTAGTAAGCTATGAAGTTATACTTTGGATTTAATTTCTATTAACATTTATCATCAAGGTTATGACAGGCCTTATTGATCATGCATACAATTTATTTTGTGACAGGCTTTTGGGCATGGTAGCATTGACCCAGCAGAGGGAAACACCACTGAAAATTTTCATCAGACTTTCATTAGAACGCTTCAAGGTAATGCCCTAGATGCTCTCATTGAAGCAATGATGGAAAACTTACAGTACGTCATGCTGCAGTCAAGAACATCTAAACTTCAGTCTAATATCTGGGTGACAGAAGGACTCTATACATTCTGTTGCCAGGTGATGTTCGAGTCCGGCTTTTTAACACTTTTTGGTAAAGAATTTAATTCAAATAATGACAAGAATCTATCATCAAAGCAGGAAACTGAGAGAGCTCATATCCTAAATGCCCTTGAAAACTTTAAGGAATTTGATAGGATCTTTCCAGCCCTCGTGGCGGGGCTGCCTATCCACCTCTTCAAGAGTGCCCACAGCGCACGTGAGAAGCTGGGAGAGGCACTCCTCCACAAGAACCTCCTGAAGAGAGACAACCTCTCTGAGCTTGTCACTCTCCGTATGTTCCTGAATGACACTCTGTCAACCTTCGATGACATGGAAAAAGCGAAGACCCATGTGGCAGTGCTCTGGGCCTCACAAGCCAACACCATTCCTGCCACATTTTGGAGCTTGTTCTATCTTCTTAAGTAAGTCCCAATGCTTCTTATTTCCAAACAGGAAAAATGTTTCATATCTTTCAGAAACCAGTTCATTAATACAGGCAAATTCCACAGCTTGATACTTCATCAGTGTCAAAAAGCTTACTGATTACAACAGAAGTGGCATGTTGTTCTGGACTTCCACAGAAACACTCTTCACTCACCTGAGACCAAGTAGTAATACCACAGAGCAATTCTGCAGAAGTTTGGGGTTTTTTTTTTAAAGAAAAGCACACTGGGGCAATGCTACTCTTTGTCAAGACAGTTTTGAAGTAAATCTATATGATGTGACATTAAAGTTGTTGGTTGCAGTCGGAACATTAATTATATTGAAGGCTCCCAATATAATCAGACATTTTTAGACTGTCTCACTAGAGCAGGCAAAATGAGCTTTAAGTTCATTACTGTTCTCACAGATAGATAATAGAGAATAGTTTATATATTGATAGAACCTACTGAGGCTGCAGTGCAGACTGCAGCTGCTGAACTTGTTACTCACGAGAGCAGTGCACAGTTCAGATAAGACTATTAAATGTCCATTTTAGAGTGGGTCTCTGTGGAGTATAATCTACCTCAACATGACTGACTCTTAAGTATGTATCTCAATTGCTGACGTTTTTATTGTCAGTGGCTTGCACCCTCATATCTACCTGCCAACGCTAAAAACTGAGGTTCCTTAGTGCTTTTCACTCCAAGAATGCATTGGCATTAGGTCTTCTGGCTTTAGAGTCTTTTAACACCCTGATTGTACCTTCATCAAGACACTATTGCATTCTGTATTGTCATGTATACAAATTTCACCATAGCTCATACATTCCATGTCTGTAAGAAAGTCTAGACAGCAAAGGATACTATGTGGACTTTTAGTATTAGGAAGATTCTTTTCAGCGAGGCAGAATATTGCTACATAATGGGACATCATCCAGGATAAGTGATGTTATAAAACTGATATATAATCCTGTTCCCAAACTTTCTACCCGCAGTGGGGATATTCCCTAATCTAATTGTTTTATTTCTTGTTCCTGGCATTCCTTTTTAGTGATATTACTGTTTATTACCTGAGTTATGCAAATCAGTTCTGTCCTGCTTGTCATTGGAGACAGACTCAAATACTTGTGGTTCTTTTCCTTTTTTTGAAGCTGTGGTACCTTTGCCAATACCTGAAAAAGTGTAATTGCAGCATTTTCCTGCAACATTTTCATTTTAAAAGGCTGAACTTGTCAGCTATCAAACTAAATTTTAGTCAGGAAGAAAATTAATGACAAAACCCCTTTTAAAACATTCTTAAGTGTAAAATTATGTCATACTTCTGCTCTTTTGATCTTAGGAATCCAGAAGCAATGAGAGCTGCTACCAAAGAAGTGCAAAGTATTTTGGAAAGTGCCGGAGAGAAGATCAGCTTAGATGGCAAACATATTTCCTTGAACCGAAAACAGCTGGATAACATGCCAGTACTAGGTAGGATTACTTTATGCAGGAGTACCAGAAATCACCCCACATTATTCACAGTGTTCTATTTGTTACCAGATAAATGCTTGCTCAGAATTACTATGGAATTAGCCAACAAATGCTAGAACAAAACCCTATATGTTTCTGAGCAACAGCCAACACAATCAGTCTTCCCAATGTCCCAGGTGGTACTGAGTATAAAAATTCACGTGTATAGCACTTTTTCATGGGTAATGGCATGTCTCGATATGGCTACAAAGCTACATAACATAGTATGGGAGACCTATGGATAATTCAGAACAGTCTTTTGTTTAGTAATGACTTTATATCAAATAAAATAGCGTTGCCAAATTTTATATCCCAATTCTTACAAAGTGAAACAGTATCTTCTAACACCACTAGGTTTATTTCTTCTTAATATTTTTCAAATCATGGGCACATTTTCAAAAGTATCAAAGTTATGGAGAGTTTTGAAAATGTCATCCTTTAACTACTGTGGCCTTAAAAAAACCCATCAGCTTATGTTGAAACAAAAAAAAACCCCAAGTTACTTTTTCTGAATACTGGTTTCTATGCACCACTTCTTAAAGTTTCAGAAAATCCTGATCACTGCACTGTTTCTTTTCTTGTTATGTTTCCAGTTACGACTGGTTCGTTCTTCATCTCAGAGTGAAAATGTGTCTCACTTTCAAATATTCTGTTGCATCAACTAGAAGTATTTTTCTAGGGGAAAGCAGATTATGTTCTCAGTATTATCTGCAGAAGAGATAATAGCGCTAAAAAGAAATGAGAAAGATACTTTCTTAGGCGTTTAGAAAGTTTTTGTTAAAATATTTTAAAATATTTCTTCTAATAAATGCAGGGTTTGGTAATGGGTCTGAAATAGTTCAAAATACATGACCTCCCTCAAGGACACACACATACCATTTCCATGGTAATCGTTCCTTTTCCTCTCCTAATAGACAGCATCATCAAGGAGGCAATGAGGCTATCAAGTGCATCCATGACATTCCGAGTTGCCAAGGAGGATTTCACTTTGCACTTGGAGAATGAGTTTTACAACATTCGCAGTGACGATATCGTAGCTCTTTATCCTCAACTGTTGCATTTTGATCCAGAAATCTATGCTGATCCCTTGGTAAGTATTTAGCAAAGTGCATTAAACTCTGAGTTCTAGCAGAAGCTGACATGCCTTTAAATAGAGCATGTATCAGGGGTGCCCCCGCGACTGGTTTTCTGTTGTACTCCGGGCAGCCTGCTCTTACACCTGGAGACGTAATGGTAGGCAAGAAAAAGAATAAAGTCAGTGCAAGCACTAGCTCCAAAACATGTTTCAGTCTAACCAAAAAGTGTGCTGCCAGCCCAAGACAGCCTTCTACTTACTGCCTTCCTCCGTGAGGAAAGATCACCGTTATGGGGGGGTTGAGGGAGGTCAAGGGTAAGGATAGTATTTTCCCAAAGGCACAGAATGAGAAATATTTCAGTTCTACTGCATGACCAAGAACGCAGGTTATAAACCTTGTTTTCAGAGGTCAGAAAAGGAGAGTTACCAGCAAAGAACCTGGGATCATGCCGCACATACCAGAACTGAGACGCCACCCTCTCTAAAACAGCCCCATGGGGCCTGGTGCTACCGTACAACACTTACTGCTAGAGGCTTTTCTTCCTCAGCCTGCGTTTCATGTCTTAATGGCATTTTCTAGTCTTTGGAGACATTAAAATACCAAGTAACTGTTTTGTGGGTTTATTTACAGACATTCAAATATGATCGCTTTCTCAATGAGAACGGAGAAGAAAAGACAGACTTCTACCGCAACGGTCGCAAGTTGAAGTATTACTATATGCCATTTGGGACAGGCATAGCAAAATGCCCTGGCAGGTTATTTGCTGTCCATGAAATTAAACAATTTTTGGTTTTGGTTTTTTCATATTTTGAGATAGAGCTGGTGGACAATAATGTGCAATGCCCTTCTTTAGACCAATCCCGTGCAGGACTGGGTATTTTGCAACCAGTCAATGACATTGATTTCAGGTATAGACTGAAATGCCTATGAATATATACATATGTTATATTATACATATAAACTATGTACTATATAACATATGCTTTATATATGTTTTATGCATGTATACAAATGAAGCATTGCAAGACTTGGGGGAAAATCTGTATGAAGATGCTAATTCATCAGTCTATTGGAAAATGCATAGTATACCATTATGGTACCAGCATGCAGTGGGTTTAATGCACTGTGTTGATGCAAATGACTCCCCTTTTACCAACCATTTTGAAATGCAAGTTAAGATTTTGAATTGTGTGAGTACAATAGTTCTTTTTTTTTTTTTTTTCTGTCAGCAAATACTTTCCTAGAGTTAGTTAGAATTTAATCTGCTACCTCAAAATGATTGTCAAAATTCAACTACAGTTAAAACTTATTCTTTTTTATAAGTGAAATGTTGGGGGTGGTGGTTCTCCCCACAGACAAAATAAAATTTTTGTTGTATAAAGACAGATTCACAGTGAGGAGGGGACAGTTTCCTGGGGAAGTACCTTTATGGTTTTATGAAAAACTAGAAAAAGACTTGAAGAAAACCTACAGAAATGTTCACGTTCTAGTGAAACTGCAAAACTTGTATGATATTCATTGTAATATACTTATTTTCAGAAAGTTGTAACTGTATTAAAATAAATGATATTGGCTGAACCAAATGCATCTCCAGACTGCTTGTCATTTTAATGTCTTAATGCTACCAAAGATTTATGCACTTATCCAAAGCCACCTAAGCCAGCTTTAAACTAGCCAGCTCCAATGCCAATATGGAGATAAATAAATAGCTACCCTATATTCACCAGTATTCTAGCTGGATTTTGCACAGTTGCCTGAACTCCATAATTCCAGTAACCTCCACTGGTCATACTCCTTAGGTCTTCCTAGTCTAATTCAATTAAAGTTATCATGGGTAGTATGCCCCCATATTTCATTTTTAGTGGTGGCATTTCCATAAGAACAATTGTTCTAGAGAAAATAAAATTTGGTTCTCTAACATCCCTATCCTTTCCTGCTACGTATGATTGATAGATGGATGGATGTCACAAAAGCCCATTTTTAAATGAAACATCTTCAGGCTGAAAGAGATAGTTTTCTTATCATCTGCCAATGAAAAGAACAAATGGATTTAAAATACTGTTTTTATCCTGGGTTTGCATGTTTCTGAAGGACTTATGGTCAGACCTTTTGTCCTTGACTCAAAAGTAAGCCTCATCACAGAAGACGAGGTACAGGACTATTAGATATTTTCAAATTTCACATTCTGGCAAGACATCCAGTCTAGCTGATAGAGCTCTTCCTAAACACTGAATTTTGGATTGAGTCCTAGAACTGCTTTAAATTATGTATCCATTTCTTTTCTCACTATCCACTGTGCTAAATATTCAAAGGTAAATAAAAAGATTCTGTAGTGTGTGATTATTTATTAGCTGTGTGTTGTCTTTGTAATTTTATTTAATCTCTTTTCCTTCTTAAAGGAGAATAAGAACACCGATTTGTTGCCATTTGTGATACATGTAATATTCAACTATTATGTTTAATGCAAATGGGTTTCAATTATTACTTTGATTCTTTTGGTAAGGGAAGTATCCAGTCTTTATGTACAGCTTGTTTTCATACTTCTGTCAATTATATTTTGGTATGATTTATTTAAATTACAGCACATTCAACGTAAGCTAGCATTGACTCAGAGAATACATGAAAGTCTGACATTATCACTACATGTGCCCTGGCACATATTATTACCATTAGAGTATCTACTCCCCCTTTCTTAGAGAAATCCTACTTAAAACAACAGCTTCTGAGGGTAGCAAAGCTATGCAATGCTTTAAGCAATATACTCTTCCTTTATGAACAGGAATTCAACATAGAATTCCAACAGCAGATAATAAAAGATAAGAAGACAACTGCTAAAGCAACTCTAGGTTCCCTGGAAAATTAAGCCTTCCTTTACATCCTTTGCCTCCTTCAAACTGGCTGTTCCAAACTGATCTGACTGGGCTTTAATGTTTTCTCTCAGCTCCCTTGCTCTATAAGAAACTGAAGTATTCTGTTTCTTTTGGTCTATGAGAAACTGAAGTATTCAGTAGCTCCTAGAGCTGATACGACCTCCAGCTACCCAAGCGTGGGAAAATAATGGAAGACTGGAGAGGAGGATTGCAAACATGCTCAAGTGACTTTCAGGTAGGGTGTCAAAACCCACATATATCAAACTAATAATTGTTTAGCCTTCTGTGTTGGACAAGTAAGACATCTGTGTTTAGATAACATAGGCCTATGATAGACTTAGAGGCACCCTATTGAAAATGCTTGAGATTCCTGCCCTGCTGTGGGAATGATCAAAGCACAGTGGTAAACTACACCCGTACAAATAAGTACAGGGGAAAACAGCAGCTTTGGTGATCCTGTGGCATGGACAGAGCTCCAAGGTGCCTGCATCCCCACTTGTCTGCCTCTGCCGGGGTGCTACTTCAGGGATCCCCTGGTAATGAAAGTAAATTTACTCTCTGCATTTCATCTGTGGTTTTGTGGTTTCCTATGTCCTGCCTGTGCTACCAACAGTAGAAAACTGGGGGGAAGGCAAAACCACCACAGGATTCACTCTGCAGGGTAAAGCCAAGTCCTGAACATCATGAGGAGGTTACTGACTTCATTGCCAAGTGCCAATGCTTTTGGAGATGGCACAGGAGATACAAAAGCCAGCATCTCCATGTCTGCATGGTCTTCTTGGCACTTTCTCCTTCCTCTGCCGTGTGTTAATCCTGATCCACTGGAATTATGCTCTCAGGGCTTTGCTTGACTGACCTGATCTCATTAGCTAGTCTTCCCCACTATGCTGACAGTGTCTACATTAGGTCAGATGCCTGTTTTCTTTCCCAGGACTCTGAAACCCATTCTCCCCTCAGCTACTATATTCCTCCCCCTTTTATATAACTTTTTCATTCCTTCTGGATACTTGCTACGTGGGCTGATCTATAGAGGGTATTACAAAAGATATTGGTGTGATCTCTCTAACCCTTCATAGGGACTTCAGCATTTTAACCAGAGGTTCAGCTAGGGAGAACCATGCCACATTTTTCATTGCAGCAGACATATAGGGAGAAGCTTCAGTTTCTGTTAGAGTTTTACTTTTCATATTGTTTTTTTCAGTGAGGATTAGCTCAGTCTTTAATGTTCAGAATGTACCAGATAAATGCTACAAATATGTTAGGTTCTGCCTATAGCCTTCAGCCAATTTTGCACCAAGAAGATGAAGAGCAAGCAAATAAAACCTGTGAAGTTCTGTCAGGCTGGACTGCTATTTACAAATTTATGTTTGAAGTCGGTTCTAAAATTGTTGACATTCTAAAACAAAAAGTGCCTCATTGCAACTTGCATAAATCCCTACAGATTTCTAATGGAAATAATCTAAACTGATGGTCTTAAAGCTCTATTTGCAATTAAAATAACTATAATATTTTTTTTTATTTTGTGATACGTATTTATGCACATGATAAACAACTTTGCTTTAAAAATTATTTACTCCAATATGGAAAGTACAAAGCTTTGTTTTCAAAGAAATCTTAAGAAATTCAAGTCCAATGGAAAAGAGATATACTTCTGCTAGGGCAGATATGACTAACGAGTGGCCAGAACACCCAAATGTTTATGCAATACAACTATCTTACAGTAGTAATACAGATCTGCTTATTTTAAAATGGCCAGCTTTAGTACCCCTCACATTGCTCTCCTAGAGAGCGAATTCAAAGATTTCCTAACCGGGGCAGTGAGACCATTCCCAGGTCACAAAACACAGCAGAGGCAGGCATGAGGGTCCGGATCTATCCCACCAAAGTCCAATGCCTTAACTGCAGAGCCACCATGAATTGGCAGAACGCAGCACTGTTGCCAGACCATACACAGGGTCCTGCCGGGGTGGCTCAGGTGCTCCTGCTGACACTCCTGCAGCGGCACAACCCTCACCACCCAGGCCTCCCATCACTTGCCTGTCACTGGTGTAGAAATTCTCCATTGGCGGCTGGACCCACAGCCAGTGGATTGGTATTCAGTGTATGAAACAACAGAGATGACCAGTGCTTTCTGCCCGGTTCTGAACAGGAACACGAGGAGTATATCAGCATGTCTTCAGGGGACTGCGCAAAGCAATGCCACTTTTTAATGTTGACCTGATGATATGCAGCTGAAAAGATCCAGTATAACCCCCCCAGTACGCTTCCACTTTGTGACAAAAGACATACAGATGAACAGTTTGAACAGTTTTGATAGGGATTTCTTTTTTTATTATCAGGCTATATACAAGTATTTTGGCTTGCTGCCATGGCTGCTAGTTTTCTAACCTCAGTTAAACCCCCGTTACTGTGGTCACACAGATGCAAGTGAGGGCAGAAAAGAGTACAAAGTCTGTGGCAGCTATGCCTCAGCTAATGAAATCAAACACTTCAGCAATCGATAGTCATCTGCCTTGCCAGAGTCATGGACACCACGAGGTTATAACAGGGCAACCCTCTTTGCTATCTCTCCTAACAGCAGTACTTTTCTTAAGACAAGGAGACCAAAAAAAGGAAGGCTAAAGACCATAAGAGCAATTAGAAAAAATACTGGGCAAATCCAGGCTGGTGAGGAGGCAACCTCTGCCATGGGTTGTGTATGTATATCACATTACATACTTACTAGGTAAAATACGTAAAGAGATAAGGGCAAAAGTGTGGTAAAGACCCCATCCCTCAGGTGAGGAACCTAACCATTAGGTTAGCTCAGGCATTCATTCCATTTCTCAGGTAATCTGTGGCCTGTTTTCTCTGAAAAACTGAATGGTTTCAACAGGATGATTTGCATGACCCCCTGATGGTACCCTTACAGCTAAAGTGCTCTCTTGGCTGAGAAAAGATTCAATTTCAACATGGGATTGAAGTCCCTGAGGTAGAGGAGGGTACCCAGTCCAGTCTCTCCCACACCTCACAGGATGACGCTAACCTTGCGGCTGTCCTGTTAAGGGTGAGTGAGAGTGAGAGGTACCTTCTGAAGGAGGCACAAGCATATTATAGACTAGTCAGGACTTTAAGCGCTCAAGCTTTTTTTGGACCCAGACAAGCTCTGCATCAGGCTAACCAGGTGCCCCTGCACAGTGATCTTGAAATTAGGAGCATGACACAGGCAGCTGGGTCAGAGCAGGTGGCTCATAACCCAGCAGAAGGAGGCATTTCAGCTAAGCAGATGGAATCTAGGCAGTGAAAATCTACACTTTTCAGGATAAAAGAAAACTTTACCTCATCACGGAGTTCTTGGAGGTGACACAATGACCTTACTAATAAAATAAGACACCTTATCAGAAAACAAGACAGTTTTACATTTCTAAAACCATGCTGGCCATAGCTGTTCACCAGCTGGGATTCATCCATGGAGAAACTACCCCGGATAAGCCTTTGCTGTCTGTAAAGGGTCATGTAAACCCACCCTGCGCAGTCATCTGTCTCCAGCAGGCTGAACCAGCTCCTTCCCGGCAATGTGAGCATGAAGCAGCAGCAGCCACACTCAGTGGCAGCAGTGGCAGGCTTGGGATGCAGTATGCAGGGATGTATTGGGATGCAGTAAGGTGCAGCATGGAGGGAGCTCTCAGTGGTTGGGACCTGGCCCTTGTGAGCTGCAGCACACTGGTGATTTTCTCAAGGTTAAGGTTCAGCCTGGAACTGCTTTACAGGATGAAGCTAAAAGCATCCTAGCCAAATTTTGAAAGGAAGAAGCTGCCACTGCATTGTGTAGGGACACATTGTGTGAGGCTTGCTTTTAGGGGCTCCCCAACAGCAGAGAGAGAAGACCTTCTGCTCTGTGGGTCCTGATGGACTGAAGGTCAAAGCTGTGTGCAAAGTGCTGCTCTTCTCAGTCAAAATTACAGCACTTCCCTGCTTAAAGAGAAGCAGAACTGTAGGCACCTAGTAACAGAGCTGCCACTAAGTTCAGGCAGCCACTCTTCAACTTGTCAGCAGTGGTTTTGGTTACTGTGGTTTTGAACAAAGACTTTCAGACCCTACCTAAAGGTCTTAAATTTATTTTGTATTTTACTGTTGAAATATCAGGATAAACTGTTGTTTATATGACTTCTCATGCAAGTTTCTGAAGAATAACAAATGAAGCAAAAGGAGGAAAAGTCATGAGATATTTTTTCTGAAAGCATAAAATAAATTTTAGTGATAACTATAGCTTGGTTGCCAATAGGGTGCTTCAAAAGATACTGTTCATGGTCTTAGTGTAAATGGGTAACTGTAGAAGCATAAATTGGTATCTGCCATTTATGAACTGCACAGAGTGCTAAGGTGGCATGTCAGCAGCCTGAAGATAGGGCTAAGATCTGCTCTCATTTACACCACCATAAGGTCAACACAGTTAAACAGCACACACAGGAGGCTTGATCATAATTCTGCCTACAACCTGTCCCTCTTTAGTTAGCTGCATACAGGAGGTTTGGTGGTAAAAGCAGTCATTGCCTCATAATAACCTTAGAATTAAACAATAAAAAGGTTACATACTATTAAATGGACTGCTGTCAGTGCAAATACCCAGCTTGCTAACTGTTGTTGACTTTGTTTTCTGCCAAGACAGACAACTCTGTGGGACAGACTTCAAATCAAACGATCTTCAGTGGTCCACGTGTCATGAAAGGAGAGAGAGGTCACTTCAGAGCAATTCACTGGAGAGCCACAGATTTTTAAAATGGAAAGCTCATTTTACATAATTCACCAATAAATAAGATCCTGCAGATCCCATTGATCATTTTAAGAATAACAAGTAATTTCTGAAATTCATCTTATCAGATAGAAGGATCCCATAGAGATTTTGAAAGATTAAAACACCTTGGCTGACTGAATCACACTTGTGTTGAGATCTCTTCAGTGTGAGGAGCCATGTCATTATTTCTTGGTAACATTTGTGTAACAGTCGATTGGAAGGGGATTAGATGACTCATGGTTGCCAGTAACGGCAGACATACAAACATCCACAAGAACATCATTAAAGACCATAAGCTGGAAAAGGTCAGGTTGGAGGTCCACTTCACCCTAGGTGTGGCAAGAGGTTTGCTTTGCCCAAGAGTATGGCAAGCGTGAGTGGAGCTTCCTCAGGATCTGTATAAGGCTCCTACATAATGAACTTGCTCTCAGAGATGCTCAACCTACAAGTGCTCAGCTCTTTCCAAGAAAAAACTGGTTTTCTGTCAGGTTCTGGAGGGCTTTGGGAGGCCTCTGTCCTTTTGCTAGCTGCTGGCAAAAGCCCTGCACGAAGTACTGGCGGGCAGGCGTGTGGGGCCAGTCATTGCCACCCCTGGGACACACTTGAGCCAGCTGTGCCGTGGCCAGTCCCACCTTCCAGTAGATTCAGTTTCTAAAGAGAGCAGTGCCAGCCCCCTGGCTCTCGTCAGACCGTGCTCCATATGGATATCTGGCCTATATTGCACAGAGCACCTCAGAAGGTAAATCTGAGCCTGCAAGAGAAACTTGGACTGATACAAGCACTCGGTGCCTGCAAAAAGTTTTCTCATTCACCACGGTGAGCTTGCATGGCTGAAGCACAGGGTGGGGAATGCTGCCTGAAGGGTTAAATCAGTGGGCCAGAGGAGAACTGGGCCTTGCTGCCCTACGGTGACCTCAGCTCTGCTCCCTCCTCTAACGATAAGTGCTCCCTACGCTGAGGGAAAGACTTCTTCTCTGCTTTATGCGGCATTTCAGCTCGACTGCTCTGCCCAAGTAAGCGAAGCCTCAGGAAAGGCAGGCAAGGAGGGGCTTTCTAAAAATACATCCTCCGCATTGAACTGAGTCATTTCGTGGCTGTTTTATTTCCTAGACGTAAGAACTTGGAACAAGGAATAATATACACATAAGCATTTGAAGATGTTGTTAAAAATGACAGGGGAAACCATCAATGACGGAAGCAACTGCCGATTCTATGAGTTCTGCTAACTGTGCCTCATAGTCTTGGTACATTAGTTCCTTATAGGTATTATGTAGACACAGCAAACCTACGTAAACAGACTGAAACAGTTGCTGTCCATTGAAGTTGCACGTCTGGAGTTAGAAGAGATTTTCCTACATCTGTAAAGAGACTACAGCCAAAGGACTTTTCCTGAAATCTGGTGATATGATAAAGCATTACGAATTGTGCAGAATCTACAGAAACCATAGCCAGGTGCTATGGGTGCTGGATACAGCCACAGAGATAAGCTACACTGCAGACCTATCTGCAGATGGCTGACATTAGGTTTCTAGTGGAGGCATTGCAATGCCTGAAGGTAGACACCCGGTTGCAATTCAGAAGACCTAAGCTAACTGCTCAGGCTCCTGGTGCAGGCAGGGCAGAGATGACAGCTGAAGGACCTGCCCCATCTTGCCCCACAAGTGTTTTTTAAAGCTACATGCTTATTCCTTGGCCTCCCTGCTAAGAACGTTTTTACTATTGTTACTTATTATCGGTATTATTTCCATACAGATCAGGATTTTGTTAAAAGAATTATACAAACACAGAAAAAACCCCCACCATGCTTCTCCCAAGGATGTCACAGTCTAAGGAAAAGACGAGGCGAAAGCCATCCATCTAGAGGAGGGCAAGGAAACAACAAGGCAGTGTTGCCAGCATGCCAGCTGAAGAGACCAACAGGTTGGTTAATGTCAAGGTTATCACTGACACTAAAGCATCTTGATCTGGTCAGATCGAAAACATAAGAATAAGACAGTTAATACCATACAACAGATAGGTGAGTATTAAGCTTTGAAGCTCCTTGAAAGTAAAACCAGAGTGGCTTAAAGCTATAAAAGATGCAGAGAAGGCAGCAAGGGAGGAGGAATCACAGCGTAGATAAATGACCTTTACCATAAAAATATGAGTGGATGTAGTAGGACAGAAAAGCACTGGAAAATTGCTACAGTGCAAGAAGGGAGCACTTGGATGAATGCTTTGTTAGGAGAATGGCTAGGAAAGGCTGTATCTTAACAGCAGTTACGCAGAAGCCAAGACATAATATTTTAAGTAGAGGAGTACTGCTGAGACCACTGACGGGTAACCAAGGGCAAGGATAAGGTACCATTTTTGAGACTTAACCTGATGAAAGACATCGGAAAGTAGTGTCACTTGAGTGAAGCAGGTATAAATTCAGTTGATGGAAAGCCAGAACACCGTTTAAAAGCAGTACTCCATAACGTGATTTTAAATGGTGCATTCAGCAAGCTATGAAGCAAGAAAGGAACACAGCACTATCACCACTGAAGTAAGCTTGTATTAGGTAACAAAAGAGTGAGGGAGAACAAAATGTTAAGGGGAGGAGTGACAGACAAGGTGACTCTCAGGAGATACGACAGGATGGAGTCAGAAGAAAAGTACAGCCCAGTAAGAGTGCTGATTTCGTGGAAACCACGAACCTCAATTTCCAGAGTAGACCTCAGACAGACCCTATTCCAGACAGTTACTGCTGTAAATAAAATACAGCAGACTGGATCCACATGCATGTACTTATGCAAATATTTGCTACCACTCTGATCAAAGTTATTAGTTGATAATGTTCAGCCATGCGAACTGGCCTTGAACAGCATTTATTAAGGTGTTCCACTACTACAGCTATTGCTAAAGACCAGTACACCAAACTGCGCTGGCAATCAACCTTGAACCTTTGCGCAGAGGACTACCAGTAAGAACATACAGAAAATAATGTATCTGGAGCATGCCAAATAAAACACGTGTGCAACTATCACTAGCACCTTAGAACCATTATTACAATATATGTATTGTCAAAACATGCTGGGCAAGAAGTAGCAGCTGAGGAAATACAGAATTTTCACTCCTTGTTATGCTTATCTGGGGGATAATTGCAATATTTTTGAAGCAGGTGTTTTTCACAAGTTAACAGCCTTTTCTTCAAGTTCCTAGCTTCAGTGTAAACCAGATTGGTTTGTAATGAATATATGGTAAGCATACAAAAAAGAAAGGAAAAATTGGGTGCCACATATATAGATGAAAATAATTCATGTCACAGTCTGAAAAATAAAATATTAAATTGTACCACCAAAGACTATATGAAAACAAAATTTAAAAAAAGTTTAAAGTCCTATTTTAAGAGTGACAGAGAGCCAGAGTGAAAGTCAGTTCACAGATTTAGAAGCCTATCCGTAGGTGTCGATACGTGAACTAGGTTTCAAAAATCCTCATATAGCCAGTGGAGATCTGGTCAGCATGTGTCGACAGCAGAACACCAGCAGCTGCCAAAGCATGCATGACTACTTTAGGGTAAACCAAATAAATTTCTAAATTGAAACGATGGCATGAAGAAGTGGTTTGACTCATTTGTCCCCACACAGGTGTCTAGAGCCATTTGAGATGCCCTGTGGTATCCTATGTAATCTCTAGACTCCCTTCACACAGGCATGTGGATCCCATAAATCAAGTGTCAAATCTCTCGACTTCATGGAGTCTGCAGAAATTGAAAAGCTTCTGGGATGTGACTGTAGAATAGCCTGATCACACCCTAAACCTCCACCAGACTGCACGGGAGCTGGGCATCTTGCTCACATGTAAATCTGTACAGGTAGATACTAACATCTAAGTGTCCTAATCTTTGAACTGAATCCCATTATCAGGGATTTGATGACTGCCAAAGAAATGCAGGCGTTGGATTCAGTTTTGGTTATTGGCTTTTAGAGCAGATTTTGAGTTCTACCAGAACCAGACAGCTATCAATTGTATAAAATAATAAACCCATCATAGAGACTTTTGCTCTCAATTACCTTCTGAAAGGAGATCCTGGACAGACAATGTCTTGGTTTAGGCATTGTATCATGTAATTTATGGATAAGCCAAGGGAGTCAAGACTGCACGGATCTGGAAAAACACTTTGGCCAACAACTTTTGTGGAAAAAAACACAAATTGTAGTCAATCACAACAATTATATAGGGTTTCTATTTCCTGAATTGCTTGGATTGGAAATAAGCAAATGAATTCTTTCCTTTCAATGTATTCAAAATGACACATTCCTGGTTTTCTTCCCATTTAAAAAATTCTTTCATTTCAAAATTACTTCAAGTTAAAGGCTCAAAAGATGGAAAGCATAGCACTTTGCTTCATTTGATCTATACTGGCTGTCAAAATGTTTTGGTTTGCTGGAGATTCTGATATATTTAACTTAGGCCAGATCTGCTAAATGGCTATCCAACTCTTTCTGAATTATTTTCATAGCTTCCCTACTAACTAAAACTTCTGCTTTTTCCATTTTAAGTATAGAACTGTTAACTTTCTCCTACCATGCATTAATATATTGAAATCTATGTAGAATTATATAGCATTTTCTTCTGAAAACATTTACCAGCCACTACTCTGGAATTCTTACGTAGTGAAAATTCCCCAAGACACTTGGCATTGGTTTGCTTCCCGTTTTGTTAACATCAGTAGGAACTTAATCTAAAACTTCCACCATAAGCAGAGAAACCAACGTGTACTGCTCTTGAAAGTCTCCTCTATAACTTGTACTATATGGACAGAAAGTGGCTTTGTATATTTCTATTAACTTGAAATCACAGAGGAGACATATCAGGGCAGATTCCAAGATTTTTTATCTATTGCTATATACACAAATACCTTCTCTTCTCCAGGCTAAACAACCCCAGCTCTCTCAGCTTGCCCTCACAGGAGAGGTGTTCCACCCGTCTGATCATTTTTGTAGCTCTCCCCTGGACCCGCTCCCACAAGTCCATGTCTTTCCTGTATTGAGGGCTCCAGAGCTGGATGCAGCACTCCAGGTGGGGTCTGCCAGAGCTGAGCAGAGGGGGACAATCACCTCCCTCAACTTGCTGGCCATGCTTCTTGTGAAATACCTTCTTGTTCACACCGTTTGGCCTTCTGGGCTGTGAGCGGACATTCTCGGCTCACGTCCAGCTTTGCATCCACCAGTACCCCAAGTCCTTCTCCCCAGGGCTGCTCTCAACCCCTTCATCCCACAGCCTCTGCTGATACCAGGGGCTGCCCTGACCCAGGTGCAGGACCTTGCACTTGGCCTTGCTGAACTTCAGGAGGTTCACATGGGCCCACCTCTTGAGCTTGTCCAGGTCCCTCCGGATGGCATCCTGTCCCTCAGGCATGTCAACTGCACCACTCAGCTTGGTGTCATCTGCAAACTTGCTGAGGGTGCACTCGATCCCACTGTCTATGTCATTGATGAAGATATTAAACAGTGCTGGTCCCAGTATGGACCCCTGAGGGACACCACTTGGCACTGATACCCATCTGCACATTGAGCTGTTGTCCACTGCTTTCTGGATGAGAAAATCCAGCCAATACCTTATGAACCTAAAGTCCACTCATGAAATCCATACGTCTCCAATTTAAAGAAAACAATATGGGGGACTGTGTCAAAGGCCTCACAGAAGTCTAGATAGATGACATCTGTAGCTCTTCCCTTGTCCACTGATGTAGTCATTCCAACACATTCCAACATTAGGTTGGTCAGGCTAGACTTGCCCTTAGTGAAGCTGAATTCATTACCTCATACTCCATATTTCCCACCTGCAACTCCACAGATTTCCCGTACTGCCATGGGTTTAAATGCAAACTGATTCATTTATCCCTTACTAAGTCTGGAGAGCAGGGCAAAAGAACCCCAGGGTACAGATGAACCATACAGATGTAGCTTTCAACCTAAATTATGCCACAATTCATCCCTCCTCTTTTATCCCAGTCTTGGTACTGCAGCAGGGAAGTGAGAGCTTCAAGGGACTGGTGCAGTGCTCATTGGAAGAGGTTCATAAGCAGAGTCACTTCTTGCTGCTGGAGCTTATTTTTGATTGTTTTCCTTTTAACTTCCTCATCTAGAAAATGCCATCGGCTCACAGAATGAGAACAAACTCCTGCAGCAATCGTCTGTTCTGCTTTAGGAAACAGAAAAACATGAAAAAAATAGAAGAAGCAATGGAAAGGGGAAGTTCTCCCACAGCTAGGTTGCAACATGCTCAGTCTTTGGCATGTCACGGGTTGATGGATTTGCTGCAATGACAGCTAAAATCCCATTACTGGGACCGAAACTATGGGAGCTGACGATACTGCTAAAGTATAAAGAACTTAGGTTGAAGGTGGTAATCATCCACTTAGTAAAAAATGTTGAGGAGAGAGGCACATTCTAGCATGCAAAAGACAGAAGAGCAATGGGGGAAAAAAGAAGTCCATAATAACATATTGCTGTAAGAAGCAGCCACCATGCCTCTCATGCTAACCAAGGTCCTCCGTTGTTACCATTCACTTCTTATGTCCACTACACTGTGTTCAGTTTTTTAGCTCACCGAGTAAGGGAATAGGTACATGCTTCCAGTCCAAATCTTGCCTTTTACCTCTATCTATGGATTAAAGGACTTCACTCTGAGCAGAGCAGGGCAGGGCAGAGAAACATCCAGACACCAATACCTTCAGAGTAGCAGCAACAGAGAAGCAACACAAAAGAGATTCAAGGTCTTTAATATGAAAAATCAAGCTTAGCTATGGCAAAAAGAGGAAGTGCAAAGAGTGTGTAGAAAGAAGAACTCATTAGTGACGTTTGCATCAAATGTGACAATATTCCACGGAGTTGAAAAAGAGTGGTTTTCCTTTCTTCCACTTTTATACATCTTCCAAACAATTTCCTGAAGATGCACAAAAATCTGGGTCTCAGAAAGAAGGTGAATCCTTGGGATACAAACTATTATGATCTATCCTCAAGAAAGTAATTTTTCAGCAGAAAAGAAACTGCTACATGATCAGCATAATTAGCCACCCAAGCAACTCCCTACTCAAGCAGAATCATTAGCTGCAGAAGACCAAATAAAATGGATGAGGTACAACATAATAGATGAGAACCTGAGAGTACAGAATGAAAATATGTTGTTAGAAGACTCGCTCGGCTTCAGTGACATACTCAAGTAGGCAAGAATACCAAAAAAAGTGTGGCATTTATGAAAGACGGGCACCCACTGGCATGGGAACTGTAGATGCAAGCTCTGCAGGTGCTACGATAGCTGGAGTAAGGCGGCAGTGTCTTCTATTGTCACATCTGTTGAAGCTTTTCTAGCAGAAACACTTGATACAGATTACAATCTGTTCCTCCCTCAGAATAACATGATAAAGGAGAAAAAAACTCCCCCTAATCATTTGCTGTGACCAACTTACACAGTTTGTAATCAACTGCTCTACGTAAAGGCAAACCAGAAGGGAAAACTGGGCTCTACTGGTATTAGCAGCTGCTTCTCAATTGCTTAACAAGCATTCAAACCTGTCCTTCAAACCTCCAGTGTACTCAGGCTACTTTTTGAAGCCTAACACTTTCCTTTTGTTATACATTTATTGGCAGAATCTACATCCATTTTTCACTCCAGGAATTTAGACAAAACACCACATCCTGAACAAACCATACCATAGTTCTTTCTTGAAGATTGGTCCGATTTAATCAGACCATCAGCTCTGGCAACCCCTGCTTTGTTTTATCTATAAAATCTTAATCCAAATAAATTTTTCCTATCTGATTGTATAGTTACAGGTTGTTTGGTTTTTTTATCTTGTCTTGCAAGAAGTAAAATATCCTTATAACTGTAGACAAGTTCCCTATAACAATGCTACTGCTACTACCCAAAATTTCAAGTTCTTCTGAATATATTACAAAAATCTGTATTATTGACTATCATATTGTTACTCTATGGAAAAGAGACTGACCTGTTCATAGAAGAGTAGACTTAAGTCTATTAGCAGAATGTAGCTTTTCTCTATAATAAAGATATCTCACTATTGTAACAGCATTTAACATTAGTTAATGTGCTTGTAACAAGACAGCAGTGCTATCTGAGCTTGCATATGCTACTATTCTAAGAAAATTCATAAAATCAAATGCGTGTTTGTTGGTGGCCTTGGCCATGACTAAAGGCTATTTGGAAATCACCAGCTCCAGGTCACCTCTACCTTCTCTGCTTGCGCAGTCGATTGGGTAATAAAACCTATACAGACAACTAAGGCAAACAGACCTTGCCAGGTTGACATGTTCTGACTTTTTATGGGTTCAGCTAAACTGCTACTTCAAAAGAGAAAGAAAGAGAAAACAAATATTTTTTCTTCCATACAGTTTCTCTACACCAAAGCTACACATTATATCCATCAATGCATCAACTTGGAGATCCATGGGAATGATAATACAATATCATCCAAGGAACTAGGAACTAGGATTTGTTCGGGTACTAGGAGCTAGAATTGGAGAAACCAATAATGTAGTCATTAAACTGATTTTTTATTGCTTCGAAGTTTTACTGCAGTACGGCCTGAAGATTGCAACTAGAACTAGGCAGCCATATTTTTAGGGGTTGCAGACACATTGAGACATGGAACCAGCCACAAAAAGCTTAGGAGTTGAGCATTAAAAGTTAATTATTCTCATGTGTGCCTACAGGCAGGCCAAGTCTCCTCCAGGGAGTTGCTTCGGAAGAAGGCAGGTATTAAGTATTGCAGGCTCAAGCCTCTGATACAGAACTTAAAGAGATTTTCTGTACACATATGAGATCATGTTTATCTGAGCAAATAACAAGTAAAAACTTCTGTGTGGAAGAGGTCAGTGCAGATTAGAGGAGACACATGGAGAATCAAAGTTGTTCCAAAATGATTTCAAGGTTCTAGTTTTCTCACCTGACCTACCCTACATCTTTACCATATGTGCAACCTAAGTTTTATTTCTTAATTTGGGCCACGAGATACTATAAAAATCCACAAAACTCAGACAGAACTATATTCTGAAGGCTGAGCTCTGTAACAACAGGATTACAAAAAGCACAAGCAAAGTAAACCTCATATATTATTGGAAGTCCCTTGGGGGGTTGTCAAAAGAATTGTCAGATTTAGATGTAAAACATCAAAACACTGGAGAACTCTGTGCAGCCTGGAATACACAATGACTAACCACACTTTACTTGCTAATAAACTAAGCAAATAATAATAATTAAAAAAGTAAAATTCTTGCCATAGTGATGTTTTGACCTAAAGAAGGAAAGCTGCCCTCAGGAGAACTCCACAGGGCTGGAATCCTTGGCTAGAAATTATCTGCCAACGCCATAAGCTTCCCAGAAGGGATACAGGGAATACACCAAAATATTGATTGTTTTGTTTGTGGCACATGTATTAAACCATATGAAATAGAAGCAGGGCAAACACAATATTTGTAAATGACATGGTGAGAAGATAAGACAATCCAAACTTGCTTAACATACCCAGGTTAAGTGTTAGTTCTGTGTATCTTGGGGTCTTATGCTGAAGACACTGAACGAAGAGAGGTATTGAAGGAAAGCGGAAGACTTTAAGTTTGCCTTTTGTAACAGACTCTTGCAAACCACAATAATTGTCTGCAAAACCTGACATAATGCAGGCACTATTCTCCTGAACTGACCATCAGAGACAATAACTAGCAGACAGGAATGAAGGAAAGCAGGTGTCAGAAGCCCAGCAGCCCGGAGTGCCACCGTTGATCCTGCTAACGGCCTCTCACAGAGCAGCGACTATTTCGGCTGGGATGTGTTAAAAGTCCCGACTAAACAAGCATCCTCTCCTGCCTACATTTGCTGAGAGTGGCTGTTCTGCCTCCTAAGCCCAAATTGCCTTGAGGTTTGCCAGACTGACACATCCATCTGTCCCCTCTCCTTTGTTTATTTTGCTCCGTTCATTTAAGTAATTGCTTTAGAGAGGGGAAATTATGGATGGTGGAGATCCAGGCAGAAACCTGGAAGCTGAGTTGCACTACATTTGAAAGAAAAAAACCCAACCATACCCTTTGAAAGATTACTCTGCTAAAATCACCATATTGCAAAGAATCTTTCGTTTCCGATTTTCCCTTGTCCAACTGACAGACATGTTTAATGTACAGTGGCAGGATAGAAACGTTAGGGGAATCTCCCTCAGGCATATCCCCAATAATAGGGCTTAGCCTTCCAGTAACGGTGGTTAGGACTGATGCCAGACCTATCTGTTAAGTCTAGGCGAAACCTAGAATGTTTCCAGGCCTTTGTGTTTTATTTTTGGTTCTGCCATGGTGGATCGTTAGCCTCTATCTGAAAACCAGCTTTGAGTACAGTGAGGTCAGGAACAGTTAGCTCTGCCCTTGCAAGCCAATTGCACAGTTTATTTTTACCATTTCACAAAGAGCAGAGGGAAGACCACCTTAAAAATAGTTACAATCAAATTAGAACGGCCACTTTCCCTTTTTGTGGATGAAAAGACAAAACTTAAATATGCATATACAACTCAGTGGTACATCTGAACTTTCCCAGCGTTGGGATTTAAGATATGATTTAGGTTCACTTTTTTTTTTTCCTCTGAACAAATCCTTTTAAGGTTTAATCATCTGATCTCTCCAAATGAAGTATTCACTCCTTTCACGCAGTCCAAATTCTGGCTTGTAATATTTTGAGTGATGACCAAGGTTACCAAGCAGTTCCAAGTGGGTCTAAGACCTGTGTCTGTTTCCAGGAAAAACAGCATTTGGGAATACTCCTTAGAAAACCAAAAGAATTATTAGGCTATAAAGAACAGAAGTAAATAATCTAGTGAAACACATTTTAACATAATCATCTGCCTATATCCACTTACGCTCCCTCTTCTGCCTGCTTTTAATTATTCCTTTTAGACTAGAGGATTTAGGCACTGCTACGGGAAATAGCACTGCATTAATAAAAATAGGCAGGAATATAATTTTATAGTTAAAAGTTGAAAGCATACATGACATTAAAAACAAAAGAAGAAAAAGAAAAAAGATAAATAAAAAAGTGGAAACAAGCATTCATATGTATCAAGGTACTCATTCATGGACACGAAGTGGTAGCGCTATTCTGTATTCAGAGCCAAAGTCTTCTCTTTTGAATATTTCTCATATTCTTTTAACAAGAACCAGCTTGCTAAAACAATTATCCAAATTGCAAGTAGAAATAAATACCTTATCTAAGTTCTTCTCTATTAACTGCAGACTTTCAAAAAAAAATAGCACTTAGATTTTGACATTCAGGCAGATCTTTATTGTAAAATCTAATTTAAAATGGATTAACGAAATCGGCACAAAAGACTGTAAGGACATTTACATTGTGAACACCAGATTAAGGTATGATTTAATTTAACTTGATTATGAATAGCTGCAAGATACGCAGAAATGAATTCTGTTTACTAAAATGGAACATTTGTCTCAGGTTTGCACAACGCCAGCACGAAAGTTCTGAGGCTTCCATTGGTCCAAAACAGTGCAGACAGGTATTAACACAAAAAAGTTAATTAAAATTTAATTTGGAAATCAGAAAATCTGTTTTTTCCTCAAAGTGTAATTATTTGGTAATTTTTAGGATAGAGCTAGTAAACACTATGAATTCTTTTTCTTTTACTAGAATAGACAATCAAAATTTTTATATCAGCACCTAGTAAGACACTTAAAAATTCCATGAAATAAATACCAGCTTCACAGCCCTGCAGAAGTAATCCCTCCTATTCAAACTTCAGCTCAAAGCATTATATAGAAAAAATCACTCCTGGGTATTTCCATTTGGGAGTACCTGCTCCTTGTTATTTAAATGGTCTAAGAGTTCACCAAGCTAATTTTGATTGAGGTAGGTTTTATAGATGTAAAATAGTAGCTTTTTCAGAAAAAAAAAAAACCTTTAGGGAGTTATTAATTCCACAGTTAAGAACGTCTTGCTCAGTTTACCTTAATGCAGTTTGGAATAATCCATCTGCCTTCTCACACCCCAGAAAAAGAGCCCACATATGTACCTTATAGATTACATATTTAATGCAAGAGCAGATAGCTCCCAGCAAACAGAAAAGAACCGGACATCCTCCCCACTTCTGTTTTAGATGATAAACTTTTAAAACATGGCTTCTTTCCATTAACATTCAGATGTGCTGCCAGAGAGCTCTGCAATTACAGACAGAACAAGACCATTACTAAAGGAGGAAAGTTGTGAGTAAGGACTGTAAGAAGGTGACTTCTGGCCTGTAATCTGAGTTCTGTTAATCATCTCTTTGAAGTTCAGCAGACTTTTTTTAGACTGTCTGTGATGTCTGAAAATATTGAAGATTTACAGTGAGGTACCTAACATTTCCAGCCTTCAAATATGAAACACACAGCATAATTTATTAATTGTAATTATGACTGGACAAAGGCAAAGTAAATTGCTTTCTGACAACTAAGGCTTCTTACCTACCTTGTCTCAGTAGCAAACCCCAAATTTGTTTTAATTAAAACAAATCTTACAGAAAGTCAACACAACCATCAGAGTTAAAACAATAGAAGATAGAGAAGCTGATTTTCAAGGTTGGTTCATTTCAGTAGTTCAACTATTTAAAAATGCATTTTAATTTCACTTTGAAAATACCTGAACTGAGTTTCCAGCTTTGTACAAGCTTCTAATTCCTGTAATGCTTTTCTCTACCAAACAGTCCTATAATTTTTGCCCCTCTGAGGTAACTGCCTGCTTTAAATCACCTCATCTCTGTTTTCTTCCTGATAAGCTACCTGTTTTGAGCTCTTTGAAGGTATTTAATTCAGTATTTCCATTGACTTTTTTGGTCCCATCTGTAAAGTTCTTAAGAAGCAGGACTGTAAACAGTATCAAACTCACCAGTAAAAACACATGGATTAAAATAATCTCCCAGTCACAAAGTCAACTCTGTAAACCTCGAAGGGGTGTAAACAGTTCTGCTGCACTGTTTTACTACTGTCACCCAGCTCTCTTCCAGGGCCAGTGCTTTCCACGCTATTGGCGTCTTTCACAGTTGGTTCCAGACTTGTAACTTGACATTTCGCTGTATTAAGAATGCAATTTATCAATTTCTCTGATTACTACAGTTCTCTAAATGTTCATCGTTGTTTCTGCCTACTGTTGTTTATTATTGCACTAATCTTCGGGTTTTCAGAGTTTATTTTCCAATAATTGATAAGCAGCTAAATAGTACCAGTCCTACTTTCAATCTCTTCAGGAACCCACTCCAACTATATCCATCCCACAGAAACACAAGCCGTGAAGTCACTATTTATTATTCCAGACTCTTGCTGCTTACTGTCTCCTCTGCCCATAGAACAGCACATGCCTACACTGAGGCCTGTCAGGCTTAATCAGCATGAACAAGGGGAAGGTGCATCTCTGTTCTCCCTGCACAGAATAATAAAATTTAAAGATCACGAGAGCTTTAGCTTAGTGCAAGCAACTAAGTAGGAAGCTAGTAATAGCACCTCTGAGTGCTCTTCCTTGGTTCATTTAATATTGCACAGATTTTCAGCAGAGAGAGAACAGCATGAGACAGGCGTTAATATATGCTAATTGTACAAGTGTGTCCAGTAGTCTGATTAAAGCAGAATGTTTACAAACATCTCAATGTGTTGCTGGAAAAAAAAGAAAACCCAAAACCTAACAAGCCTGATTGTGTTTATCCAGAATAAATGATTACAAAGATGAGAGTAGTATCCCCCGCTCCACACCCGCCCCCCCCCCCCCAAAAAAAAAAAAAAAAAACAACCAGAAAAAAACCCCACAAGCATTCAGGTCCAGAGATTTTAAGAGAAAACATTCAGTGTTGAACTATTTGGCTTTCATGTGATAAAGGATTTCTGGTAAAGACAGCATAGGTGAAGTCTGAGCCTTCTATAAGCTAAATACAAGAGCAAGTGACAGGATTATTACCTGTATTTCGTGAAAGCTACGAGGAATTCCCAAGAAGCTCAGCGGCCTTGCTGTGAGGAAAGATCACCATTCTCTGCCAAGTTCCTTCATCCTTGTCTCAGTCTCCCGTCTCTCTCATAGCCAGTCTTAACTGTGTACCCACATAGGTCTGTACTCAACTGTTTTGTGCCAAAAATGCCAAGATGTTAGCTATACGAGTCAGAATTTAATGTTAATAAAAGATATGACAAAATTATGAGATGGATGATTCTAGAGGTTTTAAAGTACAGAGAAACAGTGGAATATTTAAACATAAGCACTACATTTTCTTAGCGCTTGACAAAATAATGTCACCTACTGGCACCCCCAGTTACTCTCAGCTGCTACTGAACACTAAAATTTACCAGCTACTTGAAACAAAGAGATTGTGATAATATGCAGTTGTGTTTTTTGACATAGCAAGAGGGAAAACCCCCACAACTTAGTTAACCACTGTCCTTCGTACATCAGCACTTAATAATGGTCTTCAGAAGCAATAAGCAACGTAACTCTACCTATATTCTGAACTCAAAATGCCTAAATCACAGATTGCCCAAGACAGATATCACAATATTGACTTTGGCCTTGCATTTATATAGAGAAGTGTTAGTATATAGAATATATGCATAGTCAGTGTCCATTCCTTTCCATTTAAGCTTAAATATTTGTTGTGCCACACAATCACTGCTTCATCACAACATAAACTGGAAAGACGATAAGTGTTGCCCATGATCTTTTTAGTTTAAAAATTTTAATTACTCGCACATGAAATGAATTATGATTAAAACCATGCAGATATTCAGATTACAAAACAAAATACTTCAAATACAATTGCATGTTTAAAATTTACTCAAATATCTACTTTGAGGAAAAATGTAAGATTAATCAAATATACTGAGCAATTATAAGCTTAGCATAAATAAATATTGATATTTTCAGAATAAAATAATTAGTGAAAACAGCATTTTTAACACATACATCAGTACAAGAGACACAGCCCATTTAGCCTCCCTCAGAGCGTGATCCGCTCATCTGATATAAAGCCACAAATACTATAAAACTGCATACTACAAAGCACAGCAGCCAGTTTGCCCACAACGTAAGATTCCTACCTGCAATAGGGCCAAGTTATTTGGAAAAATATATCATTTCAAAGATCAAGGGGTTTAATTATACAGCTTCCAAACAAGTATAGTGAAAGCTGCACAACCAAATCCCCATAGAATATTACAAAATACCTTTGGCCAAAATTTCAAATATAAAGACCTGAAATTCAGGTAAAAAATACATGAACAATTAACACATCTACTTTTGTGCATGCAAGTAACAGCATAAACAAATTTTGTGTTTATGAACCTCGGTATTTTTTTGTTTGGGGTTATTTAAGTAACTGTTCATGTGAAGAATCATGTAGCCGCACAGGGTTCAACTGCATATTCAGGTTCGAAGCGACCACAGGCACACGCTCATGGAATCTACATCACAGCATTTCTCCAGATTACAGTCGTCTCTCCCATTTCTCTAACTTCAGGAAGAAAAGAACTGTACTTATTTTCACCACAAGTAGAACAACTAGAATACAAATGAGAACAATCTATTATAGTCTGCAATAGCAGAGTTTTGCATCTCCTGACCCGATTCACTCACGTGAACAACAACACAGCGAAAATTACACAAAACCCAGAATATAAATATTATACTGCACCATGAAACACTACAAACAGAATATCCAAAAATTACATTAGGGCTTTAATTATCTGTCAACCTATTAAACAGAATACCTTAATATTAATACAACTTGGAAAGTAAACAATCTACAGGCTAAGTTTTCAAATGGCTGTTTGTCAATGCAGCATAAAACATTTCCATAGTGCAAATCTTACCAACTGTATGAAAGATACTGTCCCCTTCAAAAAATGCTTCTTCCCCCATCCCCTTCAAAATAATAGTCAAAGTCACATCTCATTTCACATTTAGTACAAGAAGTGATTTGAAACACACTAACATAAGAAAGCTTAATTTTAATACTGAAGTTAAGAAATTAAAATAAAAATGTAGATATGCCATAGCTGGAAGACATGAAACCCAAAAATCTGATCCATGTAAGTGGGGGAATAAAAGACACTGGTCTTTTGTTTTTTCATCTGTTGGAAACATATTGTATGACAATACAGCACACGCCCTATATTGTACAAACAAGTGTAAGATTACTTTAATTGCTGAAGAATCACAGTGTTAAGTATGTCTGCTTCTTGTAGTGTCAGGCTTTCATCTGTTAGCTCTTTATTTGGAAAGGTAGTCACAAGAACAAAATCAGTTGTTGCAAATGCTGGACGGGACTGGATAATGAAGTCTCGAATATGCTTAATCCTGTGGAAAGGACATGGACATGACAATTGTGTATGATTCTATTTTGACATTAATCTCTGAGATGATCAGAGAACACAAAACCTTCTAACAGACTAAACCATTTATTATGTCCCATTGATTTTACATTTCCATTTGATCCAGATCACTAATGGTTGTAGCCTAGAATCTTGCTTCTTGCATAAAAAACCCTGAACAATTGAAATGCACGTTGCTTCTTTTCTCAAATAGCAGAAATAAAATTGGTAACATAGAAGTATATTGCAAATTGACAGCACAGAAAGTCACGTAATTTCAACACCAGCTGCCAAAATTTCACTATTAATTAGTATATACTAAAAAGACTGAATTATTAATGGAAGGCAGAATCTTAAAATATATGGTGACAGTAATGAGAAAACAGAGGGCAATTATTAATGCACTTCAACAGCAAGAGGTTTCCCCTGTTTTCACTTGGCACCACACTTCTGAACAATAGTTAATAAAACAATCACATTGACAGTATAACAAGAATAATTTAGCTTTATAATACATGGATGAAAAATAAGTAAGATTTTAGAGACAAAAAACTTATATTTGAGGTTTCCATTCTAAGACAGTAAGCTGAGAATAAATCATTGAAGATTTCTCGTAACTAGTAAGTAAGTAGATTTACTGTAGCCAAATAAGCAGAGACTTCAGCTTTCTATCAGTCTTCAAGGCTTATGACAGAAGCAATGCCTTTCAGTAGCTGATTTTGATCATACATATGGCAAGGATAACTACAAAGATTCACATCCAAGAAAAAGTTAATAATGATTAAAATAAGCTTGTCAACAGAACCCTGGTTACAGATGTTACTGTGAGGTTTACCACTTCTACCCTTTCACGCAGATAGAAGAAAACACATCATAGCTACAGAGGCTCCCAATAAGCCCTAATGTTTATCTAAGGTACTCTTCCAGAAAGTGCTATGAAGAAAGGATCTGGGCCTGTGCCATCAGTGTACATTACCATGTCTGCTAAAATATGAAAAATTACTGCTGTTTCTTCCTCCCTACTAGCATCTCAGCTAAAATTGCCTCATTGTGCTCTGTGTATGTTGTCAGGTGAGGAAAGCTGCATACTGGTTCTGCCCTTATTCTGAACTAGAAGGAAAAAAAAAGAAAAGGCAACAGGTGAACTCCCCATGCTAAGACCACCTCCATTCCTTCCTTGGAGGGGTTCAAGCTCAGTTTCAGCTCTGTTCTAACAAAATGGTGCAGATTTCAGATCAGGGTTGGCTTGAACCCTGCTTGCTGTGAAATGTGGGTGGAACTACTGCCCAAATCTCTGCCCTCTGCCCAAAGGTCTCTGAGCCACGCAGCGCAAAGCAGAGCTTTGCAGAACCTTGCACTAAAACAACCCCTTAGGCAAATAAATGGAATTGGCCAACACCATTTGTGGCAATGCCCCAAAAATGTCAATAAAACTGATGGCAAACTCTAATCAGCAAACTACTAACAGATCTAAAAACCCAGCAAGTTCACACACTGCCAGTTCCTAGGAGATGACCATCCAAAACAAAACAAAGGTTGTCAGAATTATGTCCAGCCCACATGCCAGAATTACAAATGAGCATATTGCATCCATATACCCTTCTGAGTATTGGCTGCAGCCTAAACTTATAACCCATGTCATGTTTAGTCACAGTCTCAAGTATAACGAGATAGAAAGCTGAAGCTCTCAATTATGGGCCACAGGACTTCTCTGCCTGTCATGTGAACACTTTATTCCAATTGAGATTATATTCCCCACTCTGCAATAAAGTGCCTTCACAGTGGCATCTGAGTCAGCCACATGCTAATACCAATAAGAGCCCAGGGCTGGGATGACTACATAGTGAGGCTGTCCAGATTTCAGTCACCTTGAGAAGTTACAGCTGGTACTGTGTCCTTACAAATCACAGGGCATAATTGGTTATAAAAGTTTGTGACTTTTCAGTTATCAAATGTCTTGTGCTTCTGTGTACAGAATTTTGCTTTGACAGCAAATTTAGAAGAACATCTATATTATGAAAATGACACAAGAGCTACACATTTCAGTGGAGCTGTATTTTCCCCTTTTGATGTCTTGCTGATACTTGTTCAATGACAAACACAAACTTAGCAAAACAGTTATGGTTTCCTGCATTGATGCAGAATCAATTTACCTGTGTGTTTGATTAAATCTTTGTATTAATCGGCTTCCATCTGCTAATCTAATTTGAATTTTAGTGGCTGGCATGGAATCATCAATTAGGACAGGTGCATTAAGAATGGATTTCTCCTCCTCCTCTGGGGATGAAGGTGTGCTGACTATTTCAGGTGTAAGGCTAAAGGATTGGAAGAAAACCAAACCAGATGTTACTAAGAGGAGACAAATCAGAACTGCTTCAGTTGTCTTTTTCACTGAATTACTACAATATATACATAGTACAAATGAGCAATGAAAATCCTCTCAATGCTATCTGAACTAAGTATAAACACAGCTTTTCTAACAGACACAAATAATGCTTTTGTAGTTTCTTGTCAATTATTGCAATATTTCATTCTTATAACGGTGCATATCATTACATTTGCATGATTTTAAATAGGTAATCAAGTAGAAACAAAACTATCTTTGTTTATGCTTACAGAGCATGACAGTCTGATGCCAAGATTTATATATTGCACCTCCTGGACCGTATTAAAAATTAATCACGCAGCATTATAGTGCACAAAAGACCCAAACTGCTTTAGTAATTGCTTTCATGATCACTACTATATAATTCTGGGCATCCCCCACCCATTTTAAGCACAAACAATATTAACAGGTAATTGATATCACCACATAGTAAGCATGGAATTTTTCACATGTAGTATAAAGAGAACGTACTCCAATTGGGTATAACCATTTGGCCACTCCTTTCATTGCTTGCATACCTGAGACTTCATTGGCTACCAAAACAAATAAAAATGCCACAACAGGTGTACACATTTTCTTATATACAGAACCATCTCTCTTCCTGATCTCTTTTCTTCAAAAATCTAAGCAAGTGCTCAGGTGAAGAAGTTATCGTATACAATTGTTCCCTATGTCACCCCTACCAGAGCTTACCACCTTCTCAGTTTTACTGAGCACATTTCCTCATTTTTAAAAAGATGAAATGCCTATAATTGTTATGTGAAAAGGCTAATGATTGGAAGAGTTGAGGTCACATTACTCTCACTGACTAACTTTAGCTGAACAGAGATTATGCACTTTTAGACAAAGCAGTCTGAAATGTTCAGTTGCGGGAATGAGTTTTGGCACAGTATATATCTGTTCAATTGAATTATACACATATTAAGAGTTTTAACAGCATCAGCCTACCCTTGCACTGGGACAGCAAATGGAACAGAATCAGGGGTAAACTTTTGTAAATTATTAAATTTCTTTTTTTTACTACATATATGAACTTTATACTGTAGTTGGAGATGGTGTTAGAATAGGAGGAAGTGGGGGACCAAATCAAAGGTTAAAAGTTGAACTCCTCCTCTCCAACAAACCAGGCTTTGCAGTATTATTTCATGTAGGAGAGCAGGTACAATTTCTCTGGTTGTTTGCCTTAAAAAAAAAACAAACACCACTCCTACTATAGATTTTTGCAGTTTTGCATTTGAAGTTTTAAAATCAAATCCTAGTAAAAGTTGAGAGATTTTGATACAATTTATTGCTTATTTATTTTGGATCAAATTAAAAAATAGTTTACATTTTTTAAAGCTAACAGATTTACTTTGTATAACTTAAAAAGAGCAACTGTTTACAAGGTTATATTTCAGGACAATATTTGTGCTGCTTAATTCCGGATAAAAAAAAAAAAATAGGAGTTGCTCCCATATAAAAATACTTTCCATCTGTATTAAGTCGGGGATCAGCTATATTGCTACAATAGCATCTCCTATTCCCTTTGTGATGATCCCAGCAGTAAAAGACAATGCATTGTAGCTAAGCCAGAGCAGAGTACATCCTTAGTGGCATAACTAAGTTCCACCTGTTCGTCATGAAATGGGGAACAATTTATTTGGGCCTGCTTCCTCTATCCAGAGTTTCTCATTAAATTTGTACAGTACTAATCACCTTTCAGCTTCCTTTGCTCCTGTTTTAAACATGACTGAAGTTTAAAAAAAATAATAAGTAAAATGATATGCAAGAACAGGCAGAGAAATCTGTCACAACAAAGCACACAGCATCTAGCAAATCTATGAGCAGTTCCGACAGAGAACAATGACTTAACTTTTATTATGATTATATACAAGCTTTCATGATTATTGGTGACTGAAATCAAGGCTGGCTAAGACTTGTAGCACAGAATAATTTGATACTGCTTTTGTCACCTGATTAGCTTCTCCAACAGTCTCCCAATTGATTAAATCCATCTTTTGAAATATTATACGAACACAAAAAAAACCCTTGCGATTTTACCTTCCAAGTTTTTGTCCTTCACCACTGAAAGCTTTGAATCGCAGTCTAGGCTTCACATATTCCTGTTCTTGGTGGTCTTCCATATCCAAATTAACCTGGCCACCATGAACAAGTCGCTGCAGTTCCACAGGAATTTCCCTTAGTTACAAAATTACAAAAATAAAAGTTTCTTGATTATGTTCTGAACTGCAATACAAAGTTACACAAAAAATCTTGCACAGTACAACGTGAGCTGATATTATTACTTTGTTCACTTTAAAAGTCATAGACATCCAATTGTTTTATGAATTGATTTCACACAGAAAAAAAAATATCAGTGAGCTGACAGTCAAAACCTAGAATACACTAACACAACACGTGAAACTAAAAGCTGTAACAAGTACCATTCAGAGTTAAACCACCAGAAGAAACCAATGCGTTCCAAATTTTTGAATGTCCCATGCATCTGATGAGAAATACAGAGTGTATTTTATGGGTGCAGGCAGAGAAGAAGCCTGGAGCTTTTAGTAATTATAAGCATGTGGAGTAAGCATTTTTTTCACTTCACTTGTAAAACATACCTCAAAAAAGTTGTCATTTTAACTTACCCTCTTTTAACAGACTCAAGAAACTGAGCATTTGTTGGGTCTGAATAAGATCTCAACTCGCCGTCATCTAAACTGAAGCCATTCCTCCACAGTTTCAGCAAAATTTGAACCTATCAAAAATGGTGAAATAAAAAAACTAGAAAATTGAAGATAGACAAATAAGGTATTTCAATTTTATACAGATTAGTTACACAACTTTTGGTCTATATTTAAAAGATTTTATAGCAGACCACAAATAATGCAAGCGAGAGAAGAACAGAGCACTGCACTGTAACTATCATTGCTAGAATCTTTTTTTAAAAAAAGCAAGTATTAGTCTACCATCTACCTCAAGACCACTTCCACACTTGGTGAAAAAGAATCTCTTAATCTGCTATCCATGACATAACAGATGATACAGCAACTGTGTAGTGATCTTCACAGTGTTCCGATTACTTTCAGAAGCAGTTTCTTGTTGATAAATTAAGAAATAAATCCATAAAATTACAAATTACTGCTGACACATCAGTTACAGCAAAAACTCCTCGTTCCTCAATTATATGCTGAGCTCTAATAAAGTTGATACTAGCTCCATTCCGCTCAAAAGCTGAGAAACCTGGAAACCAATCTCCTTTGCTCCCTTATTATTTTGCTGCGTGCCTGTATGTCCAGAGGCTTTCACCTTCAGAGCCTGCACCTGTCTTCCCTGCAACTGCAGCACAGCTACGCTCCCCTAGGCAGTGACCCCAGTTATGGTAACCCCACTGCAACAGGCTTCTGGCTCAGTACAGCTGGCTGTTACTTAGAGGGTAGAAGAATGACTTAAAAGGATAGATGGTAGCAGCTTCTGGTCTGCCTGAACCATATCCTTTGCCTTACTCATTTCTTGGTTTTATTTCTAGATAAGCATAATATATGCTCTAGCCATTCACACAAATGTAAAGTGTAGAGAACTTTTTCCCCCCTTTATCCCTCACTCCCTGTTTTTTAAGTGAGAGGAAAGAAAGGCCAGATTATTTTCAGAAGGCCTCTAACCTGCTGCTTAACCATTCCTAGAATACATCCATATCCTCCAGTTTCAGACTGGCTACTTTGCAAGCCACAAGAAGAAACAACGCCTAATGTAAGAGGATTAAAATGTTAGCATAGCCAGGGGAAAGCAGAACAACACCTGGAAGAAAGTAATTGAAAGGAATGTCTGCCAAGAATTTCGAAGTAATTTGTGTCAGAAAATTCCATAACGGAGACCTTAGGGGTATCCAATGAATATCTGTCCTCTGCGGACACTTTGAACAGTTTCTATATAACACATTCCTAATAATTAGATATTAGTTTTTCCTCATAGACATAGTTACAGTAATACTGGCATTTCAAGCTGTAAACATGATTAAGTAGGAATCTGTTGGAGATTCTGTTTTCAAAATTTTACTTACATCTTGATTTTCTCCATATATATATTCAGAGTGCTTTTGTGATGAGTCACCCAATCTATATCCACCACCAGAAAATGACTGCAAAAAAAAATACATAGAAAAGCTTATTGAAATAAATACCTGAAACAGTTTATTAAAATCCCTACCTAGGTACAAATAAAAGCATCAGAAAGCTTGCTTCTGTGATAAAAAGCAAATACACTGTTCTAACTTTTACATTTCCAAGTGGAAATTTATACCTAATAACCATAAATAGGCTATGCAGGTTCTAGGTGATGCCTTTCAGTTATGATTGAGAATCATAGAATAGTTTGGGTTGGAAGGGATTATTAAAAGTCATCTACTCCAAACCCCTGCAATAAGCAGTAACATCTTCAACTGGGTCAGGTTGCCCAGAGCCCTGTCCAACCCGATCTCAACGGTTTACTGGGATGGGGCATCTACCACCTCTCTGGGCAACCTGTTCCCGTGTTTCACCACCCTCATGTAAAAAAATGTATTCCTTATATCTAGTCTAAGTCTACCCTCCTCTAGTTTAAACCCCTTGCACCTTGTCCTATCACTACAGGCCCTGCTAAGAAGTCATCCTCATCTCTTTTACAAGCTCCCTTTAAGTACCGAAAGGCCACTATAAGGTTTCCCTGAAGCCTTCCCCTTTCCAGGCTAAACAACCCCAGCTCTCTCAGCTTGCCCTCACAGGAGAGGTGTTCCACCCGTCTGATCATTTTAGTAGCTCTCCCCTGGACCCGCTCCCACAAGTCCATGTCTTTCCTGTATTGAGGGCTCCAGAGCTGGATGCAGCACTCCAGGTGGGGTCTGCCAGAGCTGAGCAGAGGGGGACAATCACCTCCCTCAACTTGCTGGCCATGCTTCTTGTGAAATACCTTCTTGTTCACACCGTTTGGCCTTCCGGGCTGTGAGTGCACATTCTCGGCTCACGTCCAGCTTTGCATCCACCAGTACCCCAAGTCCTTCTCCCCAGGGCTGCTCTCAACCCCTTCATCCCACAGCCTCTGCTGATACCAGGGGCTGCCCTGACCCAGGTGCAGGACCTTGCACTTGGCCTTGCTGAACTTCAGGAGGTTCACATGGGCCCACTTCTTGAGCTTGTCCAGGTCCCTCCAGATGGCATCCTGTCCCTCAGGCATGTCAACTGCACCACTCAGCTTGGTGTCATCTGCAAACTTGCTGAGGGTGCACTTGATCCCACTGTCTATGTCATTGATGAAGATATTAAACAGTGCTGGTCCCAGTATGGACCCCTCAGGGACACCACTTGGCACTGATACCCATCTGCATATTGAGCCATTGACCACTACCCTCTAGTAGTAATTCAACAGATAAGAAGATTTTGATTTGCGATGCAACTGCTATTTATTTGATTAAATCACTTTTAATTAAAAAAAAGCAATTAATTACATTTCTGGTTGATTTCTAATAATTTCTCCTTAAATTGTGTGGTTCCTCCCTACTTTAGTTTCTAGAGCAAGCTATGATAACACACAACTGTGTTGATCAAATCTTCTGCTATTTACAAACTACAAAAAGGCATATTTGCTCTCATGTGGTTAGATAAGTTTCAGAGAGACTAATGTAAATAGAGATCAAAATATCTTTTAACTTTTACCTTGGCTTTACTGAAATCTCCAGATGATCTTGATGCTTCATCTAATGGAACAGCTCCATGTTCTTTCGCTTCCTTGAAGAGTTCAGCAACAATTTTACTTGGATTTGTAGAAGCCCCAGAAATTTGTAATCCTCTATATTCCGAGTCACCTGAATAAAATCTTTAGAACAGTAATGTTCAAAAGCAGCAATGCTTCCTCTTCTCATCAAAGAAAAAAAATTAATGAAGAACAAGCCAAATCTGGCACAAAGCCTTTTCTTTCTGATCACAGAAATGTTCCACTTGATTCTGACCTTCCCAGCAATCCAAGCAGCACTAGTCCAAAGATATTTCACTAACAAAACTACCAGTGTGCCTTCTGGAACAGACCCAAGAGGTTAGGGGCCAAGGCCATATGTTTAAGTGCATCCCTGATGCACCTGTGGCTTTACATACCTCATCTGATGTGGATGCCACCCGCTCCCAGAAAGAACAATTTCCTCAGGGTTGTCCTGTGCATGGGACTGTGCCTAGGCTTGTTAGAATACCGATTCACAACTAACACTACCTTGGCAGAACAACTGTAAAACTGTTGTTGGAAAACCCAAACAGTGCCACAGTTTAATCTTATAAATCAAAGATCTAGTATACTTCCATTCCGACCCATATCAGAAATAGGTTTTTAATAAATTTAATTGACCTTTCAAGACCTTTTAAAAACTGCAGAAACCACTGTGAAAGCTAATTGATGTTCTTTTTCTTCAACACAGCTCCACTTCTAGCTCTTAAAAATATCTTGATCTTCATAATCAAGCAGATAAGTTTTGATCAGAATTATTGGTAGTTTAACCTTTGTCTTTAATACATTTTATTTAAAATATATTTATTGTATATAATTATATATAGATCATATTATATAATTATATATTATATATTTTATTTTATATTTTTTATACTTTATATATTTTTTGCCAGGTAAACCTGGCAAACCTGAGTGTTTTGTCTTTGATTACACGACGTGTTAATAACTAATAAAGTAAGTGTACTTTCCTTAACTTTTTCATTTAACCAACTGGGTTAAGGCACATCAATCCATGTGAAATTGTCTCTCAGACCAATGACTTCAAAATGCTGTTGATTCCACCATATTTTATAATTACCCCCAAAGAGTGGGTATGAAGGTGCTGTACAATCATACTGCTTTTATGATGTCACATAAGCGACAACGCCTTAATATCATTTCTCCTTTGTATATACATCTGTATTTATCATCCCAAATGCCATTTATATGGAAAATCTTTCATTAGATTCAAAAGAATGCTAGTGCTAAGGAAATGAAACAAGAATTCTCACTAGAATTTGTGTTCAAGAAAGAAAGGAAGTACTCAAATACTTAAGTAATGGATACATAGAAAATTCAGGACATTTGAGAAAAGACAAAAAAGCTTTTGAGTTCAAGTGTAAGTTACAACTTTCAACATCCACACAGTCATGTGTTAGTGGTCTAGGACCACTACAGCCAGATTCTGCTAAACATTGGTTTACTACAGCAGTGTACAGCAAACACTTACTCTAATAGCATCTCTGTAGTTACCAACTCTCTGCAGGATAGACTGAGTTCACATGCATTTTGAAAAACAGGGGGGAGCAAAGTGTAAATGTCACAAAAAAACCCCAATTCCCTTCACAATTGTTAAATGACTTTTTCTGTTTTAACAATACCTTTGGTTTTCTTTGTCATCGCTCATGCTTCTCTCTGGTTTTCTCAACCTTCTAAGAGAATCGATTTTAAGACTGCCAAGAGAATAAAAGAAAAGTTTGAAGATGACTGGTACAAACACTTCCCTAAGTACTTCATATCTAACTTCTGACACTACTTCTTCAAAAACTAAGGATACCAAGTTGTTGGGTTTGGTTTGCTCCCTCCATCCTGTTTCTTTTTTGTTGGGGTGGGTTTTTTTGCCAAAGTACCAGCCATGAATGCCTTACAGTGAATAAGCAGGAATTTGTACATGTATGGCAAAGTCATTTTGCAATAACAGTTGGACTAAATGATCGTTGTAGGTCCCTTTCAACTGAACTATCCTATTTTAACACAGGTTATGCAGAATTCTGCTTCATGCCACTGCTGGTCCCACAGATAACAAAGGTAATACGCAAGCTCAACAGCGGTTTCAGAATCCAGATTATTAGAATTAAACTTTAAATTCTTTCCACATTTTAGCTGTTTTTTGTCAAGAAGTTAACTTGCCTGGTAAAGTCAACATCGGCTTTGCTTGACATCCTGGAGTCCCTGCCTATGAGGATCCTAAAAACTAGTTCTCACTTCTATTTCATGCAATTTTAAAAATACTTAGAATGGCAACTTCACAAAGACTTTCAAAAGATGGTTAAAATGCAGAATCAAAGTCTGTTTTACAATAGGGGCAGACTGATAAGCTACTGCAGGACAAGCTAGGGTTATTAGCTTGTAAAAATGCCAGGAAAAGCTATACAGGTATGTGCTCTTACCCTGTAGTACTTGATAATAAAATTAATTAATGCAAGACGTATACGAGGTAGCTGGCTACCACAGGATAAGAACATACATAAAATCTGCTACATAAGTAATGGCAGACCACTACTTCATATTTATTCAATTTGCCCAATTACTATACCTTTGAGTTAAAAATGTAGCACAGTAGGCCACTGCTTTTTTAAGTATCGGTGTTGATAAAACAATGTAATTCTATACCCAGTGAAGGATCTGCTTCTTATTACTTTCTCAGAAAAAAAGTATATTATTATGGACTTAGGTCATGGGCACTAGAAACACTTTAAACTCTTGTATTGTCTTCTTTAGTCCCATTGTAGGTTTTATGGGGCCAATAGCTTTAAGTTTCTTAAAGGAGCTTACACATCATGCCAGCATATATAATATGCCATTTGTTCCAACAGGGCCCAGAGACATTCCTCTATACCTGCAATTGTGGAAAACAAGCCAAGCAGATGACTTCAAGAGCTGCACTATGATTCCTTGCAATTAATACACTGCTCATCTGAGAGCAAACCAATGTCTACTACAAGAAAACATCTCATTTTGGATACCATACAAATAGCAGCCATCTCTTCTTTCTCAGACAGATTCCAGTATGATTGCCAACAAAGTGCAAGCATTTGCTAACAGCTACCACACTGATGTATCTGAGATACTGTATTGCAGCTTTTTCTGCAGTTGGAGTGGGAAGTTGTAACTTCACAATATGCATCAGTAAATGGAGCCATTTGCTTTATTTATAAACTGTGTTCAATGTAGCTGATAAGTCAACTCAGGTGGTTTCATCAAAACCAAAGAAAGTAATAAAAAAAGCTATTCTTTTCCCAGTGTCACATACTGTGCTAAAATCCCTCCTCCTGAAGATCTGCATTTGCAGATGCATTTGAAGCATGGCTCTGGTGACTAGTATTTTTCTGCTGCTTAACCTCCTTTAAAACAGGTATCCATATTGGCAGCAGTAATTGAAAGACAAGCCAAATACAAGACTTGTTATGGCATTACTGATAGTAATGATGTAAAGACTTCTCTTCTTTACAACAATTTAATAAAATTAATTAAAAATTGGCAAGATTTCTTTATAAAAAAATTGTAAACTACACTGAACCTTGAAATGCTATGTGAACTGTAAATACTGCAGGTCAACAAAACCTGGATTTACACATAGTTCCATGTCTTTTCTTCCACCTGCCAAACACTGACAAATTCATTAAGAAGCCTTTCTTATTTCTCTCACCCACAGGAGCCTACTAATGAACCCACTAATCTTTTTTCAAATGAACATTTGTTTCATCAGGTACTGACATAAGTACAACACTCAAATCACTTGCCAAGTTTCACACAGACTACTGATTTGCTGAATTTTGAAGAAACAAAGAACTGATTCTTCTGATACTGCAAATTTCAAGATTTCTATCTGTGTAAACAAAGTGCAACATTGAGTTTCACTTACAGTATCTTAATCTCATCTGAAGTGGGTTTAAAGTGTTTTGGAATACCATAGAGCACAAAGGTATAAATACATAATATAATAATACATATAATAGATTTTATTTTAAAATAATAAAATGCATCTTAAAATAATAATGTATATGATAATACAATTTTCAACGCATTCTGAGAAGACACAGACTATGCACTATTTATTACAGGGATTCACAATTCTGAATCATGAACTGCTATAGATCACTTTTTATACAAGAAGGAGATTCAGTAAGCATGACAACAGTTTACGAGCTAATACAGTACCCTATTCAACACATTTCCAAAGTACAAAGCACATCTTACCTCTGTGATACTTTTGTGTTACTGATCTTTGTAGCTGTTGGTTTGTCAGGACACAATGACTGTCTTTTAGCTTCATCTTCGTACAACTCTGCCAAGGCCAACTGTAGGAAACAGAAGTTTGTAACTCTAGAACTACATAATGGAACAGAAGTACAAAAAAACCTAATGCAAAATGTGTGCATCACCAGAAAATTAGAAACATCAACATGAGAAACCCAAACTACTTCTCTAAATTCAACTTCCTTTCTGCTTTATGAAAAAACCACACAATGCTTAATGACATCGTGACTTGGAACTTGTACTCTGATGTCATTTTTGCTTCATAGCACTTCACTAGCTACATGCAGCCTGTATTAGATTCAGAATCACAAAAGTATATATTAAGCATCACCTTACTAACGTTAGCAAACTCAAAGCTGCCAGCTAGCCCTCTGATAAGACTGAGAAGCACAATAAATTTTACAAACATTTTACACAGAAATAGAAAAAAAACTAACTCAAATAAGCTTGTGCCAGAATTAAGAACAAATTCAGCCTTGCTGGCTTGAATTCAAGACATCATTGCAAACACTTTTTTTTTAAAAAAAAAAAAAACAAACCAACAACAAGTTTCCCACAGGTTCTCCAAATGCTGTCATATCGCTGGCAAGTTATTTTTTAGGAAGTTGGGCAAGGCACACCTAGCATAATTTTTTAACAATCTTACTTTTGCCCCGAATACTACTCTGTCAAATCATCCTTTAATTTTGTCCTTAAAATATTTTGTTCACCCTATGGAAGTGGTATTAACATTTTATCATACACTCTAGAGTAGGTATTAGGTTACAATTTCGTTAGTTTTATGTTAGAGGAACACACGTTAAAATGAAATGAAACATCATCTGTCCTTCAAAACACACTGCTATGAACACAAGATATTAATCCCATATTATCATAAGGCACTTTCTGCAGGGAAAAAATATGAGCCGAGGAACTATACTGATTAAAAAAATTAAACTGAGTAATGAGACAGCTCAAGAAAACCACAGACAATCTCCATTCTATCTGAGGATACAAGCAAATATATTGTAGATATGTAAAACTGCTGGCTTAAGTCATGGACAAATCCATAAGCGGCCACGGAAATGAACAGGCAAAGATCTACCCTTTACTGTCCCTAATCCAAAGACTGGAAGATGCTGAGGGAATGTAAAAAGGCATCGTCAGGCTTCTGTGCTTTCCTCATATCTCATCTCTTATGGTGCCACAAGAAATTGGATGGATGGATGGTCTGCGCTACTGATCCAGGAGGGTACTTTTTTTTGTTTTTCACATTTTACCAATTGTTTTCAGCTGGCTAACTAAAGACCTTATGAACCGAATGTCACAGTCTTTTATTACTGTTACTTATCGTAGCAAAGTTAATCTCAACAAAACCCTACAACTTCAAATAGAACCCAAGAAAAAAAGAAAATTATAGCCATCTTTCTCTGCTAATTATGTACAATTACATAAAAAAGGGGCTGTTTCAGTTACCAGAAGTTCCGCCTGTTTTCCAATCAATTTGTTGCTAAATTATTTTGGACCTTCATACAGTTTAAAAGTCACACACAAAAAAAGAATACTACTAAAAGCTTTTGCATTTCAGCATTTAAGTACCAATGCCGCGTCACATCTGTGATGACACTCTCTTGAAACCTTCCCCTTGTGAACTTGGGAAAAGACCCCGTCCTTAGCCTTACACCACATTTGCGGAGACTGCCGTTTTCGTGCCGAAAAAGACACTCCTACAAATAATCAAGAAATACAATGGCGCCAAAATAACTTCAAGTACAGTCAAAACCCAGGCACGGAGGTGTCGGGAGAGCCGCCCCGGCCCCTGGAGAGCGACCGCCACACACGCCGACACGGTCTCCCACAGAGCCCCGTCCCCTCTCAGAGACGCCCTCCCTTTCCCAGCCACAGACGAGGGCGGGGGAAAGAAAGGAACACGACAGCCCCTGCCCAGGGGCCCAGTCCTTCCTGGCTACGCGGGGACAGCCCCGACGGGCGGCGAGAGGAGCGGGGGAGCCGCGCGCCGCCCGCCGACCTCAGGGGCAGCCGGGGGGTTAGGCCAGGGGCGCCCCGCGGCAGCACGGCGCGCCACCCCGCCCCGCTCGGCCCCGCCCCACGGAGGGATGGGACGCCCACTCCACCCGCTCACCTGCAAATCCCGGGCGCTGGGCGGGCGGCCGCTGCTGCGGGGTTGCCGATCCCGCCGGCCCCCGGCGGCCGCTGCGGACCCGTCCCCTTCCTGCTGCGCGGGAGCTGCCCCGCCGTCCGCCATCTTCTGAGGGCCGTGGCGGCGGCGGGGGGGGGCGGGGCCTGGTAGGGAGGGGCGGGGCCAGCGCCGCGAGGCACTTCCGCCGCCAGCGGCAGCTGCCATGGCAACAGGAGGGCCGGGCAGGGCCGGCGTAGCCCCGCCCAGCGGGCCGCTTCCAAGGGGGAGGTGGGTCCTGCCGCCGCCGAGGCAGCTGGCATGGCGGGGGGCGGCCGGACGCCCTCAGCCCCCCTCGCCCAGGGGGCAGCTGCCTGCGCGTCCCCGCGGCCGGCGGGGCCCGGCTGTGTCCCTCCCAGCGGGCGCAGAGGGGAGGGCGGGCTTGGCCGCGGCCTTCTCCCAGCGCCTGGCGGCGGAGGAAGGCGTTTGTCCCCCGACAGGCCGGGGCGAGCCCGGGCCGCCGTGGAGCGTGGCAGGCTTCGCTCCGTGCCTTCAGCCCAATCGCACGGAATTTCCCAGCCTACCGTTACATGCAGGGCTGTCTGGAGAACTATGAAGTACCGGTGATGACGGCTAAAACCGAGCTGGGTTGTTCACTTAAAATGCTTAAGAAAACTCAGAGGAGAAAGGGATATCGGGCTGGCAAATGCTAACTCTGAATGCTCACTCAAATTTGTGGCTCGTGGGTGCCAGAATATTAGGCTAGTTTAAAAAGTGTGAGGTATTATTTTCTTTCAGACTCAAGTATTAAGAATGAAAAGCTTTCTGAATGTGGAAGTTGAGTTTGGACCTTGAATCTTAGGGGTTGGAATACTCTGAGGAAAAACGCTGGGGTTTAAGTACTCTTTAACTGAGGAAAAAGGCTAGCTATCTTGTAATTTTGTAGTCAGGTACGACAATGTTGCATGTCAAAAACCAAACCTAGAAATTTAGAAGGAAAAATTACTACCTGTAATGTGAAATTACCCTAAATATAACTAATGAAGAGCAAGTAATGTTTAAAAGTAGATGTTTTTCAGTTCCCCAACAGTAAACCTAAGGCAAAGAAAGAAAGAAGGCAGTGAAAGAAGTCCTTAAAATAAATTCTCAGCAAACATTAGTATTTGCCATTTGGATTATAAGCCAAAACATCGTGACAAGCAGGCTGACTGCAAACATTATGTTCTTTGATATAAATGAAGGGGTTTTATATATAACAGAAAACAAATATTTATAATACTACAGAGAGGAATGAATAGATCGGTTTCCAATTTGATATTTCATCAAGTCATGGATATGTAGTATCTGCACACAAATACATTGGTGCCCTAAGTGAGGTCCATTGACAGAAACATGAAGTGTTTTATAATCTGAACTGGTGAATATGCAAAGTGAGTGCAGCAATAAATTAACTGGTTGGGATTTCATCTGAAATTGTGGACTGACAGCTAAAATTGTTAGTCGTCCAACATTCACACATAATGCTCAGTGGCCACCAACTGAACCACGCAGGGCAACTCGCGACTGTAACCTCAATGCTGAACTGAAACACTGTGAAGCTGCAGCTGGGATAACCCGCTAGCCATCCTCAGTTGTTTCCAGTGCCATTACCTCAAACACCCACCGCTTTCTAATCAATCTCTCTAGACCCTGTTGACACTAGTTTACAGTTCAGAAACAATGGGAATGATGGCTAATGGAGCTGGGGTCACACAGGATATTTTAAGCCAGGCGCTTATGTTCATGCCTTCATAGTAAGCCAAACCCTCGGTGAGCACACAGACAGAAACAATCTGTTCCAACCCACAAACAACAGGCAAAAATATGTGTTCGGGTACCTAGATCTTTTTAAAGAGTCAATGCTACTTGCTCTACACTGGTGATAATATTGTTCTTATGGAGAATGTAGATACTGATGATTGTTTCTTTTTGCAGAACTTTTTTGGGTGTTTGACAAAGAAGAATGCCACCATTGAGGATTTATATGTGTGTGTGTGTGTATGTATATATAAATATTAAAAAAAATTGTATATATAATACATTTCATGTAGCTCCCACATTCTGAAGTTTATATGCTGATAATGTATGGTTGCAAAGTACTCTTACTCTTTGCTTTATTTAGGAAAAAAGTACCAAACCTGAACAGAAATAAATCCCCCTTCAGCTGGCTCCTGTGCTTGAAGCCTTTGTATGACTTTGTCAAGAATGAAAATGTAGTCACATTTCATTCAGCCTTCCTTGGATTGATACACAATATGCAGCTGTTGTCTAAGTGAAAATGTCATAGAATCACATAGAGTCATAGGATAGTCCTGTGGTGATACAGACTGAATTAGCAGAAAGGATGTCTAAACTGTAATTGCTTTAAAAGTCAAATAACCTTATTATATAACCAGGTTTTTTTGTAATTCAGTGTCCCATATTTCAACAGACGTATCTTCCCTAAACGTTGGCAGTATTCCTCTCTGTCTTTCTTTGCGATTGCCTCTTCTTTGGTTAAGGCTGCCAACAATGTTTCAAGAGATCACCTGAATACAGATTAGCACATGATTTTTTTCTCAGTTAAATTTATATAGCCACAGACATCTGGAAATTTAAATCTGTCTATCCCAAGCAGCTATTTTAATTTGCATAACATTATTGTTGTGACCAATGTTTTCTCACACAGCTGTAGATTTAAAACAGTTAATTACTATCTGGAAGCTCTAGTTCCTTAATTAAAATTGCTCCTGTATTTTTTTTAATGTCTGAAATACTCTTCAGTTATCCTAGATATTTTCCTTCTAGAGGTTAAAACTAGCACCATTTACAGTCTTCTATTTGGGAGTGACTCAGGTAATGGCCAAGCCTTTTGTTTTCAAAATTTCACTGTGGTTGGTGCTGTCTGGGAGGAAATATATAATTAAAATGCAAGTAAAAATAGCAAATCCCAGTTATTAAAACTCAACTCACCCACCACCCCAAATTTTGGATGTGACTTAAGAGAGGAGGAAAGAAAAATAAAGTTAGAACAAAGGTAAAATTAGTAGTCACCTTCTTAGAAAGATATTTAAAATAAAAGCATCGTAGAGGCTTTTAAAAGAGTGATAAGGATAAGGGTAGGCAATAAAATTTATATTTTTAGGTTTATAAACATTAAGGAACCACCAAGTATAAAGGGCTTAGAGGCTGAGATAGAGACCTGAAACATGACATGATTAAATGCTTATTGGATCGAGATTGAAGTAAGACAGGCAATACCATCCCAGGACTTTGAACTTCAAGGACTAGTGATGCCACATTAAAATTACTGTGTAAACAAAAACAACACAAAAAAATTAAGATACAGACCGATTACATATTGGCACAATGGGATTACCCCAAACCTCAGGAGCATATGGGAGACCTTTTTATCTACTAGGGAGCACATAAATTTAGAAGGCAATTTTCAATAACATACAAAACAGTAATGCAAGTATCCTCAATAAATAACTAAACCCTAGATATTTAAAGTGACAAGAGTTGGGGGGGTGGGGGTAGGTGAGGGTGGGGGTGGGGGGAGCGCAGGGAAAGAAAATCCAGAGGTTTTAATTAGTTTACTTATTTATGGTGCATTCCTTTGCTAATTATGGTTTAAATGGCAGCATGTAATCTGCATGCAGTCTGTGGGATATTCTGTCCAGTCTGCTGTTTGGATTGGATCTGCTTGTCAAATACCTATCTCTGCTCTTTGAGGAAAAGCCTCCTGTCTTCAGTACTCTGAATACAGAGTATTCAGAAAGGTCTGTCAACAATGTTCCTAGATGAAAAAGGTTGAAAGGAAGACTTTTCTGGCAGAACCAGGACAGCTGTTGGAACTTCATTGTGGTTTTTATGGGAGTTCTCAAAACTTGAACTTGGCTGCTGTATTTTGCTGAGTTTCTATTATGATATGGCTGACATAGAAAATACCATTTTCTTTCAATTTAACTTTAGTTCAGCCATGACCTGCCAAAAGTGAGAGGTGCTGTCTGTCCTGGGGCTGGCTGGGATTGTATTTCCAGCAGCTCTGGGCTAGGAGGACTAGCAGGGGGAGAGACAGCTAGAGGTGGATATTGCTGTGATGTGCACTTTGTCATTACTCTGAGAAGGCACAATATTATTGCTGAAACTCTGAGAAGTAGCTGATGTAGAGATCTGGTAACTGGGGCAGCTGGAGGAGATGTTTCAGAGTTCAAGAGAACTTTAGCAGTGAGGTTTTTGCAGAAATCTCAGGACATCAGTAGCTCTTGAGAACATTGCATGTCCATTCTTGAGAAATTCTTTCTAGAGCTGCTTTGACAGTTTGCTGTGCCTCTCCAGCCTTTAGACTTTGAATGCCTAATTTATAATTGACTTGGTTTCACACATAATTTCTGTGGTAAATTTCCAGACTGAAAAGATAATGTTTTGGATTTTTTCTATCTAAACAAAAGCCACACTAGAGTTTGGAGAATGAAGATAGGTGAGACAAAATCTTTTAAAGGCACTTCTGAAGTCACAGTGAAGTAGAATATCTCCTTGATTGGAAAATTTATTTCTTACTCCAACACCAAATGAGTGTGTGCTGACATAACTTTTTTATTTAAATCATTTGCTTGTTTTCTGCTAAAAATGCATTGTCCTGTTTTTGTGAGTGATGGTCAGCTGGTAATTCCCTGTTTTTATTGCTTCTCCAGGAGCTGCAGTCCCATGAAGCTTGTGCTAGAAAGGAAGGAGTGCAACAGGGAGGAGGACCTCTGTGTTTTGTGGTTGTGGAGTGAACTGTGTTAGAGGGAAATTACCCATAGGAAATATCATAGGAACAAGAAAAGGGTTGAGGTGGACACAATGGTTTGTCATGGCCCATGGTCACAAGGTACCAGCTGTTTTGCAACTGATGACATTGTATGATAAATCAAAGGAAATTTCTTATGCGTTGAGAGATTCATATTTGCATTTAAAAAATAAAAAGATCATAACCAAAGCAAACAGAACATAGTCCATTAAAAATATATCAGCATTACTAAAAAAAAAAAGCTCTGCACTTCTCAAACTCAGTATGTTAAAATACTTTAATAGGCTTTTTGTTATTGTTGAGGTCTAATGTTCTGCTATTTCATTATCACTTCAACCTAGAATTTCTTTGGCTTAGCTCTGTAGTTTGCATTGGATTTTGTTATAGATACTGTATTACAATAACTGCAAAAAAGCAACAGTCTCTTCATTTTCCCACTGCTGCTTGGTTGTCTCCAAATGTTTCATCACTGATATTTTTTATTGCTGGTTATATTTACTTAGGATAGTGAAAAGATTTGATGATGTATCATTCACTTATGGGATCTACAAATGACAGGTATTTGACTTTTATTTTACAAGAACTGCACGTGTGCAAAGTTTTCTAACAAAACAAACAGTAGGATAAAATGAAAGATAAAGAGAAAAGAGAAATGAGGAAAAAAAGAAACCCCCAAAAACTATGGCTCCAGTTGTAGCGTATAAAAGCAGAACTGAGATGCTTCTTGTAGCAGTGGACAAAATGAGGCTGGCCACTTCAGTGCCTTTGATAGGAAGATACAAGTAATTTGGATCCCTGAAAACCTTAACTTTGCAGTTGACACCATGTGACCAAAAGGTTCAAGAACACACAGGAGAAAACAGTGGGATTTAAGGATATCAGACAAATCTCCCACATACAATACATGTGAAATAAAAAGCAAAATAGATATTTTCTTATATTTTTGAGGGCATTTTCAAATAGTCTTTCTATTCTTCCTGCAGATGCTCTGAAAATCAGGATAGTTGATTTAATCCTTCCAATGCTAAGGTATGTTTACTTCATTTTGGTGCTCTAGTAGCCATCCCTTTGCCTCCCTTAGGGCAGCTAGTGGGTACAGAGGCAGAGTACAGAAAAAGACAAAGGTTTCAGAGGTTTGACAGTTGTTCTGTAGTGCAGCAGATGCTGCAAAACAGATTTATGACATTGCAGTAGGAAAGCATCTTGATGAGGAAAAGCAGTGAGGCATATTTACATTGATGTGAAAGCAAGTCTATAGGCAGTGAGCCTGCAACAGACCTCCCACTGCTTCTGCCAGGGAGGAAGCTGCAATAATAAAAATATTAGATAAACTGTTCCACACAACTAAGGAAGCCAAATTCTCACAAATCTCCTGCATTCCCTATTTCCATTTCTCCCTTTATACCTCCTCCCATTATATACCTCTCCAGCTCCAAGCCAAAATGCCAGGTTCTTCCCTCTCCTGTCCTCCCTAAGGCCATTTCAGTACCTCCAGTCTCTTCTGTAAGTAACATCATTTTTGTATCCCCAGCACCCTTGTATAGCAATGTTGCATCTCCCCTGTTGTGTCTCACAGCTGCCTATTTTGACCCGTTGCTCGAACCAGGAACATCATTTGCTGTGGCTTGTCCAGAGCTGCATGTACCTGCATGGCTGCCTGCCTGCCTCCCAGAAAAATGAACAGATTTTGTTATCCCTACATTTCCCTGTTCTGATGCATGAATAAGTTCTCTCTGCTTCACTTGGGCATCTGTTTGGTAGATTTGGATATCTGGAAAAAAGAAAAAAAAAGTAGAATTCAACTTCATTTTAGTTAAAAGGTTGATATATTGTATCAGCTAATAATACAAGTGGAGTGGATTTGATGACCTTTGAAATGTTTCCTGATCTTGAGTTTCTGTATTCCTGATGATTTTTAACTATAGTACATTCTCATGTCATTCCCCTGGAAGTCCCTTCAGGAAAATAACATGCAACTAGCAGTAATTTAATGTGTCTATTAAAATACAGTTATATAAATACTGATACAGTAAATAGAGCTGGTAGTGTCAGTCCCACATGAACTTCAGCTTGCATTTTCAAGAGCTTGGTAAAGCACCCATTGCGATCAATGGAGAGACCTCAGAAGGGTCATTGGTGGCCCTTTCAGCATGGGATGGATGCCACCTCTTTATACCTACTGATTTCACTCTGGGTTTGCTAAGGCACCTCAATCTCAGCATGACATGTACTGTACTGTTGCAAGAATAGCAAGGGGAGGTTTCTGGGACAAGCTGTGGCAGTCCTATCTGGTGATATGACTCAGCTGATCAGGGACATACTCTTGGAGGTGACTGTGTTAGATGAGATGAATCCTCCATTTGAAATGCTGAGACTGTTCACAGTCACCACAGGTGAAATGAAGTATGTGTACAAATCATTTCAGAATCATTCATCATACCAATGAATCCAAATTTGTTTCAGTTTCAAAAATACCATGAGCTAGAATACAAAAAAACGAACCAAAAAAAAGTATGCAAACCAGAAGTCAACTCCCCAGATCCTTCCTACCGGTTTCAGACAAGGTTTACCTAACTCAGGTTCTAATAGATTCGGATAACCCTCCTATTCTGCTCCCCCTAAAGCAAATAACATCAGCACGACTTATCCTGTGTGGTCTCAAAAGAGTTTAGGAAACAACAAACTTTCTTTCTAATGCCCCCCAAGTATTTTTAGAGCTCAAATGAAATACAAAGGGAAAACTTCCAGACAGTATTGCAAAGAGGAAGGGTGTGAGGTACCAGTAGATGGTGCTCACACCACAGTCAGCAGGGTCTGCGGACGACTTCAAAGCCAACGCTTCCAAACTTTTCTTCCCAGCTGATACCATTACTACATCTCTTTCTTATTTAAAATATTGTTGTCTCATTGCTGGGGGGGCTAAGAGCTGTAGCTATGTACCAACACGACACAGCACTAAGCTCTATATACATTAAGAACAAAAAGACAGTATATAGCATTTTGTTCCTCCACTGGTTCAAGCAAACAGGTTAACAATGCATTATGTAGCAGTCATGGGACTTCTCAAAAGTTTGACAAAATGCTACCAATGAACTAAAGGTCAAGTTGAGGTGGTTTCTTTACCTTCAGTACAGTTCACACCTACGGGAATACCTATATATTACTGCAAACTCAAAGAGACATGCTTGAAACTTACAGTTGCATTGTACAGCAGGCACTTGAAAAAGAATTTGTAGAAAAGTACCCTTTGCATTGAATAGCATCCCTACCACTTTGAATTGTTATCTGAAATTGAATCATTTACCCCGTAAAGTATTCAAAGAAAAATATGTTTCCCACAAAGTGCTCTTAATGTAAGTGGCTCATGGTAACCCAATTTTGGAAAGCATCTGTTGTTCTTCAGTCTTTTTTCCCCTCCTGTTTGTCAGTGCACAGCTCTACCATAATTTAAGGTGAAATGTTTGTTAGGGAATATCGGTTGATGTACAGGCAACACATCATAAGGAATTTAATCCCAGGAAATACTAATTTTTTCTTCAGTTCACTAGTGGTAATTGCAATGAAAGGATTTGTTAAATTTCTGTCTCTTATAAGCAGAATTATACACAGTTCTCATGCTTACTTTCATGCTATTTGCTCTGAGTGTTATAAAATTTGATTAAGTCCCCAGTTCTTTTGGAGACAATTAAAATTCTGTCTTTTTTTAAATAAAGATTTTAGTTGTAGACTAATGCTTAGAAAAACACATCCAGAAAAAAAATAACATATTTCAGCTGTGTTCTGGACCCCGAGGGATGCTTACTCCTTTAGGTCTTTATTTCTTTTGTAATTTTATTATCTCTTCCTTCTTGGAAAACAGTTTCAATGGATTTTTATTATTATTTTGGAAAGTGAAATTAGAGTGTACCAGGGAACATGAGCAAAACGTCTTCCCCATCCACTTAAGCTTCTGACCTTTAACTCAACACAAGCTCTAGAAAGTCACCTACAAGTATCCTGTCTGTTTCCTTTCATTTCTGCATTTTGCATTTCTCATGTTTGGAAGTTCTTTAATCTTCCCTCATTACTGAAAGAGTAAATGGAAGCAATGAGGAGGGAAAGAAGAATTAAAGGAGGTGAATAACAAGAGGCAGCTGTTGGCTGCTACTCAGCAGCCATGACAGTATCTTCTAGGCACTTACAGACAAATGACAGAAATCTGGATCTACAAATCACCCTCCCATGAATCTGCATTAGCAGGGACAGCCCATGGTGGAGTGCTAGAACCTGCCACACCTTGCAAGCTGAGAGATGACGAACACCACCTGTGCTATTTTGGTAAATGTGAACTTTGGAAAAAGACATCACCTGAAAAAAGTTTATAAAGGAAGAATCCTGGAAAAAGAGATGTCTCCAGTAAGTCTTTGAAGTGCTCTGTGCAAAGCAAAAATACAGGAATGCCAAGAAAGGCCACTTGGTGTGGCATAAATTGGTAGATTGATTCTTGCAGGTTTCTGCAAGCTAGAGCAGCTGGGAGTCAACTGCAACATATTTTTGGAAGTAAAATGTTTTTGTTCCACTCATTCCCTTCTTTACTATCAGTTTTGGCCCTTACTCAAATCAGGATGAAAAATTAAAATATTGCAAAATATGCATGAGCAAAATTAAATAGGTAATTTATTTTAAATGGTTTATTGGTTGTTTAGTTTTGATAGTTTGAAGTAGCTTGAATTTAAAAATAAGTAACAGAAGAGAAGAGCTGAAAACTTCCAATTAATGATGATGCTAATAGATGTTTTGATAGATTCAAAATGTGTTGCCTTTTCCCCAAAATATCTTCAGGAACAAAAATTTGTTGAAAGCAAAGCCCTTTCCTCACTAACATGTCAGTTTTGACAATCTGGCATTTTGCAGTCGAAAAATCACTTGAGTGAGAAATTCCTGCCCAACTGTGTTTATTTATAACAGGGGAAGGTTAGGCAGTTCTGCAGTCTTCCCTTATTGTTCTTCCTCACAGATGACTGTGAAAATACTCTTGAGGTTCTCCAGATTCACCTAGTAATCTAGTAACTTGCCTCTGGGTGAAGGCACTATACTGTTACCTGCCTTACTGTGCACGGTGTGTCACATTGTCAGATGTGAGATTAGATTGTCAAAAGTGTTAACAAATTATGGTCTGGCTAGTGAAAGAGCATGGTAAAAAAGTCCCAGGATGGACACTGAGGGAAGTTTGTATGTGCCCTGGTGTTGCATGAAGCTGCATGTCCTCTCATTCAGCACTGATCAGCAAAGAGGTGCTGGTTGCTACAGCGCTGACAAACAACATCAGCAGGACTTCTATATTTTTTTAAAGAATTGCTGAGGAGTCAACATGCTTTTGTAACGATTTGCCATTTAGGTGCTACAAGCTTTTCATGGGTCAGTCTGCCTTCAAAAATCAGGGTTTTGGGAGTTTTCTGTGATGTGTTTACATAAACTTTGATTCCTCTCTCTGACATTTTTTGGATTTAAGTGAAAAGTACTTCTAAGAAAGGGGTCTTGAACACCCATCATTTCCCAGTTTGCTGTGTAATGCTACATGATGAGACACTAGTACAGGCAAAATCTTCCCAAGATGTATATTCAGAGGCAGTACAATTATGATGGACCCAAACTCCCTGAAAAGACTCTTCCTCCTGGAATATTTCGCATAGGCCAAATCTCATGTGTGGCTGCACAAGTAGTCCGTGGCTGTAGGGCGTTTTTGCCCTTGTTTGAAATTACTTGGTGTTACATGGTATCAACTTCTTATTTTATTGGATTTTTATTCAGTTTGTTGTCAAAACTTTGCAACTTTGGGCACTGTTAGTAACTGTTGATTTGTTAAGGGGTGCTTTTATGTATCTCTACCTTGTGACTGTGGAATTACATTCAGTATTGCCAGCTTCACCAAGTAGCTGGCATTGGCCCATGAATGAAAGGTATTAGCAAGCTGTGACATCTTCCGATACGTTGACATTGGTCTAGCAGAGCCAGAGCAAATGCTGTGGGTGAGCTCTATCAGCATGCCACAACCAGGACAGAAACAATAATGAGATAGAGATCTTTGATCAACAGAGAGATTTCTTTTGTAGTGACACCACAAGCACAGCATGTCTGAAGCAATTAGATGCTATATTTGTAATAGGAAACCAACCAATTTTTATTGTGAAAGAAAAGCAAAACCCATGGTGAATTACCCAACAGACTATTGCTGCATTAAGTAATTAAAAATGAACATATTTTTGGCCATTGAGGGACCTTTCTGTATTTCTCTTATTAGTAATGCCATTAAGCTCAATTTGCTTGTCTAAATATCCCCTGAATTTTCAAAACTCCTCCCTTTCTGTCTGAATGTGAGTGGAATATTGGATTGCATTGCTGAACTTCTGGATAATTTCATTCATCAGAAGCTGCGTTCGATGCTAACCAAGGAGGCCACCATGTGGAATTTGTATTGGAGTCTAGAGGCTTGATTTTGTGGAAGGCGTATGCTGGTTTCAGGTGAGGTATGGATTACAGGATTCAGGATTGTCGTGATCTATGACTTGATGAGTTGACACTTGTCAACTGCATGGTGGTACAGCTGTTCATGTGTGTTCTTAGTGTGTGACAAAAATAAAGTATCATGACTTAAATGACCCATCTTCAAGTGAATATTGTAACCTACAAAAAGTTCAAGTGAGAAAATTGGGAATTTTGATTTAGGTTATGATACCTTTGAAGGGGTTAAAAGTAAGAGTGCTGAAAGAGGCATAAGGTAAGGGGAGTGGTTCAGTCATCAGAATAATTGTGCTGGCAGCACAGTCCAAAATGTTTTCACATGTAGACAAACTTTGAGAGCCTTAAGGCTGTAATGTGATCTGTAGAGGTTAGCTATTCTGACATGGCAGATTATTGTACCTTTTGTAAGGATTGAAGAGGAAGTTTGCTAGAAATGGAGAACCAAAGACTGTACAAAGCAAACTTCAGAATCTGAGTTCTGTGAATATTGGAAAGTTGAGATTTACAAGCAAACTTCATTTGTTTATATTTTAATTTAATAAAGTGATCAGTTAGTCCAGCATTTAATGTACTTCTACCACATCTCTAAGCAAAGTCAGCATGTCTGTCCTCTCTGCAATAGGAATGAACTTTATGACAGAGAGGCTGTAAAGTAACTAGACACAGAAAAATGTCTAATGGGATTTGGTGTCTAAATACTTTGAAAAATCTGGTCATCAGTGATTTGCTTAGGATTACAGTGCAAACCTGTGATTGAGACTTGAACTGAGGGTTTAGGTAAGGTCTCTCTGGAAAAGTTCTGTTCCAGAAGTATATGCTAATATTTGCCCATTTTTGCAGTGAATTTATTTCCATCAACTTTTGACATAGTATAGATTATTTTTTGCTTGGCTTTTAACTTACTAAATTTGAAGATGAAACATCTTTCTTTCTGTTATAACAAATTACCTCACTGCATCCTGGAAATTTACTTCTAATATAGTGTTTCTAACTTTGTTCATTTTCTGAATATACATCTAACTCATTTGTTCTTTGACTTTGAGAGACCATGGCATGAGGTCAATACTAAGAAGTGGTCAGAATTTTAAATATAGACAGGGTCCTTGTGACATTTGAAAAATCTGAGCTCTTCCATTAACTGCATGCAGTGTAGGTCAGTTAAAATTAAGGCAGGATGGAAGTAAATTACTTCCTTCTTCATGGTTTAAGAAAAGGAAAATGAATCTGAAATTGAAGGGGTTTTTTAACAAACCAGTCTAATGGGGCTGAATAAATTAAACTGTCAGACTTTAGTCATTACACATCTTCCTGTGTGAAGCATGGAAATTGGAAGCACAGACTGTGCATATTATGTTAATACTATTTACTCTACTTGGTATCCATGACGTATCCTGGTGAGTCTAAGCTACAACAGAATTATGCCTTACAGAAAAAAAAGAGAAATAAGGTTAATGAAATGGCATCTTGGCACTATAGCTAAGTAAAACACATCTCTGACTAGAGTGCTGAACAGTATTTGGGGCATTCATGAGCTATAATGCAGATGCTATGGCTCGCATTAGCATGTATAACACCAAATCATCTTGTCAAAGAACCCTTTTTCTGTTCAACAGCGTAACAAGGCATTGATTGTGATTGTTGGATTATAGTCTGTCTCCTGAGGTTCATACAAGATGTTAAAATGACACAAAGGGCCATATTCTTCACTAGAATCCAGAAGTAGGACTTTCATAAAATATGTTGTCCCCAAAATATAGGGAAAGACTGTACATTTAGAACTGACTTTCTGTTTCATTATGTTTTAGTATTCTGGAGTGTCTTACATGGTGTTTCAATTTCACAGTAAACAAACTTTTCAGTTCCACCGAAGACGTATTTATCTTAAAATAATTTACATAAAACCTATCGATTTCCCCCAGGATAGTCTCATTTTGTCATATTGAATGACATCCTGAAGCCTATGTGATCATTTGAGAGTAAGCAACTTTTTTTCAGGTAAAGATAAGACAAAGTTATAGAGTACTTTTGTCCGTTGTACATTGCATTGACTTCAACAGAACAAACACCAAAGCACTATTGGATATTGTATCATTCTTTTATGCTGTATAACATAGATCTGATATAATACAGAGCTGATAGTGCAGGAGTTAGTGACTATCTCTAGGGCTACAGCTAGCTTCCCATCTCCCATTATGCTGTTACCAACTATTTTTACATTGGAAAATCTTAACATTTATTATAGTTGCTAGAAGGCTGATGTAGCATTAATTCACTAATACAACATACGTGCAAGCTGTGGTATAGATATACAGGTGACACTCAGGCTCTGGTCTTAGTGCTATAGTGCCATGTGCACTTATGTGGTGATTCTGCAGCTGAAACAAGAATGACTTTATTACATTTGCTTCAGGGTTAACTCCAAGAGTCACAACACTGCAAACACTGCTGAGGCCATGGCACTGGGAGCCACCAGTTCTGCAATATGGCTGTCAAGTCCAGTTGCAGCTTTATGGGAGAATAACATGCTGAAAGGGCTTTTACACCTGTTGGCACTAACTGATATGCCATGCATGCACCTTGCTGTGTACTGAGTGAGTAGGTCACCAACGCTCAGCGCGGCCTCCACAACAGAGTATACATCTGAATGGATGAGACCAGTTGCTCCCTCCAGCCAGTCTCTAGCACTTGCTCCCATCTTCCCAGCCCAGTGTCCAGGGCTTGCAGGGCAAGGTTATAGCAGAGATGCTCTGCAGTATGACTGGAAAGGGGGAGCAGTAACTTTTCCTGGCCACAGGAAGAATATTCTGACTCTGGAAATATCAACACTTATAAAGAAAGTATGTTTTCTGACTGAACAAAGTATAGAAGTCCTCTGGCAAGAGTGAAATGGTGAAAAAATGTCATTTCAGAAACAGTGAACTTGCTGAACATTGAACTTTACCCCAACAACACCCCCCCCCGCCCCCCTCCCCCCCTCCCTCCAAAGTAAGGCACAACAAAATCGTTTTCCCCTACTTGGGGTCCTCAGATGCATGGGCAGACAAGGCTTTTACCTGTTAAGTAGGAGAGTCCTTAGGTGGTGTTGCTGACTTTGAGAGTTCCAGATAGGTCAATGGACTGGCACAGAACTGTGCAAAAATAAGAGAAGGGTAAAAAAAAAATACATTTAGTAACAGTAACTGTGGTGAATGGGAGATGAGGAGAGTTGGGGAGATATGCTTGTGGCTTTAAACAGGCCAATATGTCCCTAAGAGAGGCTCAAAACTCAAGAATTTGATCTGAGAACAACCAAAGTCATGCTCATTTCTGCAAATAGCATATTTGATGCCAAGGAAATTTCTGAAAGAAGTTATGAAATCGAGTACATTAACAATTTTCTTGCCCTTGATGTGCATCTTGAAGGTTGTATTATGATAGGATTTGGAGGCAGGTATTTCTGCTGAAAGAAAGAATTTTCTAAACCATTGGTCACAGACACAAAATGACCTAAAATGAAATGGTGGAATGATGGCTCTGTTGCAAAGTAATATATAAGAAAACAATCTAAAAAGGATATAGAAGACTATTGTGAGAAAATTCTAAAATATATTTGTTTTAATTAGACCAAAAATGGCTAATGAAATTATTTGCATTTAACACTGTGGAATACAGTGAATCAGTTTATATATGACACATTAATATTTAAGCCAGCACAACCTATTCTTAATTTGCTTTGCTGATCAAAATATACAGCTGTAATAAGTTTTGGAATGAGAGGAAATTACCAAGTTCTAGAAGGCTGTTTCACAGCATGTTTTACCAAGTGAAAATTTGGGCAGAACATCTCGAGAATCTAAAATATAAATTCTCTATTAACAATAAAGTTAAGTGTATTACTTTATTGACTTTAGATTCAGCAACAAAGTTATGGCTGCTGGATAAATGTAACATATGGAAAGAAGAAAAAACTCAACTCTAATTAAAAATAACATAGACTCCAGGATACTACATTTCTTAAAAGACACAGAACAATAAAGGAATGTAGGTGACTACCTCATGGGAAACCAGGGAGAGAGGAGACATATAGGGACACCTCAGACACATTTGTAGCTCTGTGACTTCGTGATGAATATGCTTAATATACACTTTGTTGATTTTGCCATTTCATTTTACAATTTCATTTGAACAAGTGGCAGGGAGTCCCAAAATTCACTTGATAAGAAACATACTAGTGCAGAAGATAAATATCTGAGAAAGAAATAAAAATATGCAATATATGTGTCACGTAGGAGGTTATAGTCTAATTAAAAGAATTAATCCTAGGCAAGTTTACATAAGAAAGGAAGAAATAGTGGAAGTTCAGTGTGGTTTTATGCAATGCCAGTTTTATTGGACTTTATGCTTTTGTCCAGACAACATGCATGGGCTGTAGAATACAAAACAAGGCTGGAAAAATGCTGTGCATCTGCCTCACTTTGTTCTGAAGGACTGACAAATATGGTTCCCACCAGACTTCAAAAGACCAATCTGAGTTTAAAGAGATGAAACCCTGGAACTGTATAAATACACATGAAGTGTTAAAGTAAAATCTTTAAATTTGAATAACAGGACCTTTCTATAATCTGCAAGTTCCTCACTATATAAACAGACCCCGCTCAGAGGGGCAGGGAACATAGGCCTGCCTTGAAGGAAGAGCTTCTGCAGAAAGCTGGCATTTGTGTTAAAATTGCACTTTAATTCACACTGCACCGATCTGACAAGCCTCACACCACCGTGTAGGACACAGCAACTGCTTATTGAGCAGGGAAAATGTCAAAAAGCAACATGATTTATTTGCCGGGAATACGGGAAAAGCACTCAACACTACAATGGACTTGACCTAAGGCCCTTTAAATTTAACAAGAGAATTTTATAAGCTCTGAGCAGCTACACCTTCAGGAAATCATGGGGAAGAACAAGCCACTTTATCAACCTCTCCTGATTACGCTGGTACATTGGTGATGTTCTGCTTATTGTTTTCTCTCTAACCTCCATCTGGTGCTGGTAGTAGCCAAAAGCTGATATTCTCATTTGCTTTTCTGATTGAACAAAATGAGCGGTTTTACAGCCCCGTATCCTTCTCTTACAACAGTACTGGCAGCAGCGTTAAGGCTTCTCTGTAAGTGCTGGGCAAAACCCTGCATCCACACAGCACTACAGTCGAAATAGGCCATCCGAAGCCATTGCACATGGCTGTGCTCCAACAATGAAACTTTGGGCAAAAGGGCCTTGGGATTGGGAAGAATTGTGGGTTTTCGTCTGCATGGGGGAAGAAGGGAAGGACTCAGGACATTGGATAGGGATGTGTGACTCTCCCTTTGAGAAGGTGCATTGAAATGGAATACAGAAGCATTTTTTTTTCTCCCCACTTAAATAACAGGTGCATCTCTGAGGCAGTGGGAGTTAGGGCAGCTGAAACAAATAGGCAGCTGACAGAAGGAAAATCCAAATAAATGCCAAATCTGAAGCTCTGGCCATGTTGTTGTCTGGGCTACATTTGAGAAAAAGATATATCTGGATGAGGTACGTGATTGGCATTTTCTAAGCATCAAGAGATTTTGGATCTAATGTCTTGCAAACCTTCAGCAGCAGTTCTGATTCCCCCAGCTGCCCTTGAAAATCCCAGCCACTGGAAATACATGCTATTTTTGGAGAAGAATGGAAATATCCTGCCTACACTGTAAATATTCTAGCTTTGAAAGCAATACAATGAAACCTTTCAGGTGGTCCGGCCTTGTTAGCTATAGTGGTTGGATTGAGGTGGGGGGCCTACAGTTTAGGGCCCCCTGCAATGTTTTTTGTTGATGTAACAGTAAATGTTGGGCCATGCAAATGTGTATTGAGAAGAAATGCCTGCAGTCTCACTTTTCCCTAAGTACCTACAGTGCATAAATATTTCAGCTCTAAGTGTTTCCTTTGTGAAATGTGGTAGGCCAGAGGGATTTGTCCTATGAAGCACCAAACAAACCCTGCTGCTGTAAGTGATCTTTCAGATATCTATTACTTGGATTAATTTTTTTATGTATTATGATTATTTATTCTACAAGCCAAATTTATCTTGCTAGTCTGAGGCTAGAGTAAAGGTAGGACTGAACCTTGACATTTTAACAGCATTTTATTTTATAAACTTAAGGCTAGGTTTGATGATTTTTATTTTGTTAAAAAAATACGATTAAGAGAATGGATAACTTTTTTACCTCTTCTTCCCCTAGATATTTATACAGAGATTCACCAAAGGCAGCAAAGCCTTAAAAGCCCATACAACAGCCTATTCTACTCTGTTCCAAGAATATGTCATGTGGATACATACTGAACAGTGCTGTGTGCAGTAGAGCAGACTTAGTTGAGATGACTGGAGAAAATGTTATCATTAGCTCTGTAGGCAAACAACATTAGGAGACGGAAAACACTTGTGGCAGCCAATATGATTAAACCACAACTTGCTAGTCATGATCATGTTGCATGTCATGTCCAAAAATATCAATGCAGTTATTGAAGGTAGGACTACAAAGGGTGCAAGTGCCACATCTTTGAGGAGGGAGAAAGTATCAGACTTATCCCCTCCTATTTTTTTCTAAGCTAAGAAAGAAAATCCTTTTGATTAAAGGAAATGATACCATGGGACTTTTCTAAGCAACATTCAACATACAGAATAGAAAGTTCAGCAGTGGAAATGAATCAAAACGTCAAGTAGATATTGTTAGGAAGTCTAGCTTTTCCAAAAGGTTCCTCATGATTTCCATACTAATTAACCGGTAGAAGACGATTGTATTTCTTTGGCAAATTACAGTACTTTAACAACTATCACTGTGGGCTATAAGGTACCAGGCAGTGACTTGTAATGTACCATCTTAGGTCCAGAATCAGTCTCACTGTTTAGTTGGCTCTGCCACCCAACACATCTGGGCTGCATCTGGCCGCCAGCTGTGCCTGCACTGACCCACTCAGGCACTCAGGTTCCCATGACTCCAAGAATCTCCATTTTGTGATGCAGCTGTACTATGAGTTGTATGTAAAATGGTATATTAAAGAGGCCAAGTAGCACTGACTTGCCTGTATCTGCAGTGCTTAGCCTTCTCAAGAGCAGATTTTTCCTGGAGAGACTCCATTGGAACAGTCCAAAACAGAGCAGGCCAGCAATTAACGTGGACACCCAGGGCTCTGGTGTCTAAATTCAGGTTTATGCCTTCTTTTGTTTAACATTATAGTCCTGATACTGCAGTACAAAGCAATTCAGTTGTGTTATTCCAGCCCATATAATCCGCTACCTTTATCCCATTCTAGTGTCCTAATTGGCATGTTACACACCCATGTGTATGTTATTGCTGCTTGAAAGCAGTAAAAATCCAAAAAGGGGCTCATTCCTCACAGCACTGTGGGTATTATTTACAAATTTTGTATGTGTTCCCAGGTACTGAATAGTATGTGAACAGATGTGCCAACGACATCAACTTATGAACAATATCAGCTTTCAGAAAAAAAAAATATTCAGGTTATATAATGAAATTCAGAGAAACTGAAAGCAATACTTTTAAATGTATCTATTACTAGTGGTGAGACTTTAAATTCTTTCTACCGCCATGCAATGAAGTGAACTGTACTGGAGCAAATGTGATAAACACCAGAGATATAATAGGTTTTGTAGCCTGTTGCGAAAGGAGATGGTTTCCTTAGCAATAAGAACGATGCCAGAAGAGTACCCTTTCTCTTCTCTTGCTTTTTTTTTCCAGTAAATTCTCATGTTTACAGCCAGCATTAAGATCAAAATCAAATATCTGCTATCTAGCTTCAACTGACATGAGCAGATGCAAAGTGAATGGATTTCATGCTGATTAGTCACTAGTAATTTTTAGGAGTTCAGGCTCTGTTTAAACTTAGAAATATTAATGATTTTAATGTTAGTGCACATTTCCTGATTGATGCTATGGGAAAATGTTTGCATTATGTAACTGGCACGACATTTGAAATGGTGAGCATTTGCATATATCATTTACACTGATTTTGGTTCTCATACTGTTAGGTCACATGAATGCATTTAATGCTTAAACCAAATTGACAGATATTGTACTTGGGGTAAGTGGGTAAGAAAGGATTCATACTGTCTCCCAGTCCTAATAGCTGTTAGGAAATCACTAACTTTCAGGTGCTGATTAATTCCTGTATTCTTATGTGGAAGCTTTTTATGAAAAATCATGCAGGATTTCTAAACACCTAATTCTCATAGGACCTGATTCTCATTTACACTGATACCCAAACACTGTTCTGGCAACATGAAAGAACGTTAAAACGTATACATTTTATCCTTGAGATATAAGAAAAACTTGTTACTCCTGAACACAAATGAAGTATGTTCTTCATAGAGATAACGTATAAATCTATAATACAAATCTTTTAAAAATAAATGAGATTCTGTGTTAAAACAACTACATGCAAATTTAAACATTCTGTATTGCTCTCCTTGAAAGAAGTAAACAAACCCAGTCTTCTCCCTGCATGTCCCTTACCTATAACTTGTTTGATTAAGTTACGAACCTGAGTACTGTGTTGTAGAATGTACAGTGCTGTTTCTTTTAATAATGGTCATAAAACATTCTGAGCAAAGTCGAGATGTACACAGTATGCATTGCTACTGTATTGAAAACATATTAAAAATGTATAGATAACACATTCTGAAAGAATCTGTACCTTGTGGGGTGAATGGGGCAAGGGACTAAAGACTATATAGGTAACAGCAGCCACTGCACAAAGTAGAAGGAAAGTCACACTGAATTAGAATGTCACGATGATCTGCAGTGGTGATGTTGAGGAAGAGGATTTTGCTTCCACACTGAATAAATGCAATGTCAGTGCACATTTAAAAGCACAATGCAAGACTTAAGTATGACTTAAGAGTATATACAATGCTGTCCACTGTTTTAACACCTGCAGCAAATGCATGTTTCAGTATGAACCAAAAGTCCCCACAACTCAATAAACATGAGAAACCTTAATTCTATTTTTTCTGAAATGCTTACTGTGGCTGAAAATATATCCAATATTTAAGAGCACTGCATTATGATGTTCTCATTCCTGTCATAATATGTCTGTGTGTGGCTGAAAGACAGTGCTTTAATGCCTTGCTGGGCAATGGATTGGATGGTGAAAATGCAAAGCGCATTGGCCCCTAGGCCTTTGAGACACTTACTTAGGAAACAATCCTGCTTTTGTGGTATGAAGTATAGATGAGTTTAATTTGAAGAGAAAACTTTCCCATGAAAATCTGAGCCATGAAAATCCTAAGGGAGATGATCAGATGAATATTATCTCCATCAATTTCCTCTTTTCCTGTGTGCTCTGTCTTCCAAACCAGCTTGGAGCAGACTCCAAAATGCGATAAATTCAAATGAAGTCATCAGTCTCAGTGCCTCTCAGAAGAGCTTGATACCGGACACGAGGCTGTTGATATTGTTGTGCTGCTTTTGAAAGGGTGAAGCTGACATCACCTCAGGCATGTTTCAGGGGTTACGGACATCTCACACTCGATAGAGGTCACTGAAGTAAAGCATTTCCAATACGATGGTTTTGCCAGGAGTCTCTAGCTGATAGTTTCTTTTTCCTGAAGGTGGACTTCAGCTTGGACTTTTCTGGCATGACATTTAAAAATGGCCCATGACCCATCAAAAGTTAGTTCCCCTTCTTTTTGCAGGCTCTTATACCATTCATTGAAGGCAGCTGTCGTGCTTTTGAGTCACTTCATCATTGTGTCCACATGTGGATATATATCCTCCATTATAGGGGGAAAAATAGTTTCGTTTTATTGCTTTCATTAGATAGAAGACCAAAACATTCTGCAGCTCTTTGCTCTCCGTAGGACTTCATTTTCTCTTTAGCCATCTAAAATTACTTTGTAACTCTTTATTTGATCTCTGATGGGGAGTGTCTTGATGCAAGATATAGCACAAGCTATATATATGCTTTTAGGGATGCTTTTCCTCTCTTCATTTACACGTACAGTAAATGTACAGTACATTTCCTAGTACTCCCACACTGTCAGCTTTATTGTTGATAGTTGTTGACACTGTGATAGATACTTTTCTATAAGTGCATTAAATATCAATCAAAGAAAATTTTTTTCTGAAGAACACAGACAATTAAATAGCTAGTAATTTTTTGATGTTGTAAGTCGTATAACAACAGCTTTCAGTGATTTTTCTTTTTCCTCTGCCTCTTTATTTTAATTCCTCCCTGCCCTGCACTGGGGTTGGCCAAGGATTGCAATGTCATTGCTGTATCTACTGAATATTATGTGAGAATTGAATCACAAGAATCTTTCAGACCCTAGGAAGGAAGTTACAATTTTATATTGTCTTTTCTTTTCCCAGATGTCCCATCGTGAATTGCGGGATATACTGTGTGACCAGAGGGTGTCCTAAAGGTGCTTAGGGAGGGCCTGCCACACTGAGTGTAGAACAAGGTAGGTTCACTCAGTGAGGCATTTTTGCCAGACAGGGTTACAGAAGCGAGGGGGCTATGTGTCACCCTGCACAGTGGATGCAGACCCAGATGGCCAGTCCCAACTCAGCTCATCCCACAGAAAAGCTCCACGTGCGGCTCCGTGGACCTTCACAACTCCTCCTCCAGATGGCCAGTCGCCTGCTCTGCGTGCTCCATAGGTATTTCTGAGAGATAACTACCTCTTTGAATCATCTCTCTGGCTTTATTGCAGACATCACTCTAGAGTTATTCTCCTACCTCCAGCTCCAAAGCTGTCCCCTGTCCCAGAAGGTGAGAAAGGAGGCCACCAGACCCACCATGGAAGATAGTGGCTTGATGGAAGTGCTATGGCTCCACTGATCAGGGGAGGATGGAGCAGTTTGTGGGGTGGCTGCACACAAAACATGGGGCCCCAGGCATGCCTTCAAAAGCCTAGCAGCTTTTGAAGATTATGGGTGGACTGCTCCCCTTCCGCAAAGTTCCTTCTCGAGGTGTTTGAAGAGGAAGAAAGCTGAGGACAGAGGACAATATATTGAGCCCCTGTTGAGGCTGCTCTGGTGGCTGAGAAAGCATAGCATTGGTGAAATGTCACAACCCACCTGTGGTGATGCGTGAAATTCCCTTTCTGCCTCCTCAGGCACTTCACAGCATCATAGGAGAGTGCTCAAAGGAAGTGTGAGGCATTACTTGCAGTGGTGACGGTGCCTAGATTGGGTAGTGGCATTTCCAGGATTTCAGATGAAACTTTAAATGTCACAGCTGGCAGCATTTCTAGCATCAGTTGCTAAAGCTACCGTGGTAAACTGAGTTTTCCCTTCTCCTTTCTGCACTGGATAAATTGAGTTCCCTTCAGCTTGCTATGTGTTGAATATTCAAGACCAGACTTCAAAAGCTGTGTTTCTGTCTGAGCAGCACAGACATTAAAAATCTCCTGACTAATATATGAAGTAGCTTCACCTTTCTGTCCTTGGCCGTGATTTCTCTGCCTCCAAATGCTGCAACTGTGCGATACCACATGAGCTGCCTGTAGTCTCTCTCTCTGTAGCTATATGTCAATGCTAGAGGTTGTATAACATTAAAATACACTTTGCCATTCTTTGGTGTGTGCGGACCTATGGATATGCATTATTCAAAAAAAGAAAAAGCTCTTTCAGACCTACTAGGCTGAGCTAGCCAGGTTTAGCTAGCTGCTTGCCTAGCCCTTCTGGAAAGCAGAGTGAATTTGTACCACAACCGTGGCTCAAAGCAAGCATTCTGACTGATGTTGTCTGATGGAATGAATGCATGTAGCAGGTAAAACCAATACAAAACCCTGACTAGCACAAAGTCACAGGAGCATTCCTGTCACATAGCTTCTGCAGTTTCTCTGTTGCCAATGTCTGCTATATTTTTTCCTTTATGTAAACACTTACTTTTTGTATAAATTCTACTTTTACCACTTTGGCTGTGTTTAAATCCACTGAAAGTGGATACTGCCACAGTGGAGGCAATGGGAACATATTTTGATATCATGTGAGGAAGTTCAGTTTCAGGCCACAGCAGTCCTTTGCTGAGTGTGATCTGTAATATTGCCTGTGGAGTTATTCCTGCCTGGCAGAAGGACTCCATTAGGATGTGATGCTATTACAAGCTTCTTTGTACCTTCACTGTGATCTCAGAGGGACAATCTTTTATATTCTCTCAGACTTCCTTTGGAACTAATTTATCTTTGCAGAGCTTGTCCTGCTCTTTGGAAGACAGAGGCTCTTATAATTAAAAATCTGGCTAGGAGCTGTTCTGGGGAAAGACATATCCCTCCAGAATGAGATTTTTTTAAAAAGTTTAAAGAACGTGTTTTGTCTCCTTCTCTTTTTAAAATCACTGATCCAGGCGATTAATTAATATGATCTGGGAGCACACAGCAACTTTTATCTGAAGTCTCCTATTCCAGGCTGAGGTAAGTGTTCTAATGAAGGAAGAAAGAATGAAGCACCAAGAAGCTTAATTTGGGACAAATATAGCTATGCAGGTCAGAGAAGATGCCATGTGGGTTAAAAGCAGTTTGGGGAAGGAAGCAGCCACTGGAAACAATGAAGAAGCTCCCTTGTTTCTGAGTGACTTTCACAAGGTAGAAAAAATTGCAAGCAAAGTGCTGAGTGGGATTAGAGCTGTCCTGAGGTCCAGGACCTAGAAGTTGAGAGCTATATGTCAATGGAGGCACAAAGCATTTATCTATCTGTGCAGCACAGCTAGCTGTCTGTACGTGAGCTGGGTACTTCATGTACAGCTAGGCATCCTGGAAGTGCCTGCAATTATTTCTTTCCACATGCAGGAATAATATTTTGACAATGGAACCTAGAAATTGAACCATGAAATGTATTTGTTGAAATGCAGGAATTAGCTTTTCACAAATTATATAAATTGCAAATGGGCATGAAGGGGAGCTGATTTGCTACATGACTGAATATCCAGTTTCAGGGAACGAAAGCTGAGTCTTTTGCTGGGTAACAGGATTCTGACAGAAGCGTCTAGTTCATAAACACTGCAGTGAACATTATGGTTCATATGGCTTGGTTGTCTATCCATCAGGATGTTACAATCTGATAGGCTGCTTTTTGGTTTGGTTTGGTTTGGTTTAAGCTCATGGTAACAATGATGCATACAGTTAGCTTTTACATCTATCACAGTTTCCTAATTCGAAGAGTGAAAAACTTCTCTCCTTTAACAGGGGTTTGCACAGAGATAAAACATGCCAAAAAAACAGATAAGCAGGTGCTTTCATGGAAGTCCCAAGGCTACATAAGGATTACCTCTCCCTACCTAAGTCAAACACGCTGCAGTGGAATAGGGTTTCTTTGTATAAATACTGAACTGTAAACTAAAGGCTGTGCTCAACCCCCAGAGCAGCCTATGTGCAAAGCTAACTTAGCTCCGTTCACTGTGGGCTGGGGTTCCTTAAGAGTTTATTACAGTACTAAATTAAAGTTGCCTGGACACATTCTATGGCAGCGGTGACAACTGGGACCAAATATCCCATGTTATACTCTATTACCTGGTAAAACAAGTAAAATACCCACTGGGAATGCTCCTTGGCTTATACTATCTCCTAAACTGTGCCTGGGAACTGTGAGAGAAAGTGCAAACCAGACAATGCCAAAAACACGCCAGAGACCCTTCTAATATTTAAGATTATAGATGATTTCAGTTCCTGTGCCTGGGAACACTCCTTAGTGTCATTTCACTTACTAGAAGAGTGGTCTATGTATAAGTGTATTTTTTATGACCTATAAATGTATGTTTTTAAGAGAGGCTGGGGTTACACACAACATCTACATTGAAATTTGGAACAGCTTTTTCATTCCTGGGTCGCTATTTAAATGCTTTACTATTGTGTCCAATGCCTAGCTCTTAGACTGAAGTTTTCTTGAAGTGCAAACAGATGTAGCGGCTTTTGTTAGCAAAGAAAATATCGCATCTTGCTAATGCCATGCAGTTTTTGAAGGAAAGTTTATAGCGCTCATTGTTAGGTGGCTGGACATACGTACTGGGATAGTCTTTTCTTTTTCCTAACAAAACTAGTCCATGGAGCAGTTTCAGATGGTTGTGTTTATTTTTTTCCACACTGTGTAGACTTCCATTACTTGCAAAATAACTTGGATTGAGATTTACTTTAGAAAAAAAGCAAGATTAAGTACAATTAAGAGCTAATCAAACTTTTCCTTTTTACCTTATCCAGGTATAAAGAAACATGTGAACCTTGAGAAAAGCTAAAGGTGAGGTGTTGTGAATCCTCAAACAAAACAGACAACCTTATCCATTAGATTCACAGCCTTCTTACAGGAATGTACATATGTTAAAGTAGTCTCAGGAGGGCTGTGATATTACTCCTTGCTAGCAGCAACATCATGCTGTGAATTACAAGTAAAGCTGTAATTAAAATGGAATATGAAACTACATGGTTCACATACGGGTCTTGTATATATAATATGAAGCTTTCTCTGTACACATCTAGAAAATTTCGTGAAAGGCAGAACTAAAGAAAAGGAATACGTATATATCTAGGAGTTATTTTTAATGACTCACCTATTTTTGCATATAACTATATTTTAATTGTGTTCTTCTGTACAGAAATTTAAGACAGTTAAGCATACTTGCATGACCTTAGCTGTGTGAAGTTACAATTTACTCATTCTCCATCAGCTTCCATGCTGTAGACAAAAACCCCACTGTTTGTCTTTAGGTCACTGCTGGGGGCATTGAACTATACCAGTACATTGCAAAGACAGATCGAAGTCATCTTTGCTATTATTCAGGGCACGACATGGAAATGGAAAACATTTCTATATGCAGCATATGTCAGTGCTTATATCCTGACCTCACTCAAATCCATGGCAAAATTCCCATTACTTTCATTAAGGCAAATACACCAACCAGGGATCATTTGGAAACAGTTACAAGAACACAACCGAAATGGTTAAATCTGGTTTGATCCACCTCAGCTGGTCCTCACCACCTTATCTTACAGTAGAACTTGATAGAGAAGATCAGAACTGTTCATTTGAATTAAAATAAAGAGATCTACATAGCTAGAAGTGTATCATTCATAATTCTGAATAGCTACCGCTTCTGCCAGACCAGGTTTATAACTGCAGCAATCAGAAGGTGATCATCCCTTTAAAAAACTCGGCTAGGGGAGTCTGTATTGAAACCACAACAAACCAGAAGAATTCAGATACGTCCAAGTGCTCCAAGTCCAACATACACAGTCAGGTTCCAGTCTGGTAACTAAATAATTGCTTTAGCATGGTGCACATATGTGCCCTGTCCATTTTACTCTGAGATCAGACAGAAGAGTGGTCCACAACTCCCTGAAGCCTGTGGCAACCTCTAAAGCATGCGTACAAGGATGAAAAGGAGAGAAAACCTTTTGTTAGATGGCTTAAATTCATCAAGTGACAGTCTTGAAACCCCCCTGAGCTAGCATTTCTGAGCAGTAAGTGGGAACTCCCTGTTCCCTCCATGTTTCCTTGGGTCCAGAAAGGGGCAACTATTACTGCAGTAGTAGAGTTTTGGATAGCCATATATATAGGTATGTGGAATACAATGATAACTTTGGCCATAGAGTGTTAACAGGCAAGGTATAAAAGTGTAGGTAGAGTGAGTCTTGTTGGTAAATTGTGAGCATGTGTGTAATTGTGGGCAGGAATGAAGCCAAAGTGAGGAAAAAGGCATGATTTCAGTGATCTGACTGTGGCTGCATATAGTGTAATGACAAAAGCAATTTAGACCATGGAAGTTAAGAATTTTATTGACTAGATAGATCATCTTGTACTGTTCCCATGAGGTCCTGTAAGCACACCATCAGCCAGCTAACCCAGCTAGCAGCAAGTGTAACTCAGACAGATTTAATGAGATATATTTAAAGTACGTTCACGACCAGGTTCAACACACAGGATTTTTTGTTTTCCCCAGGCTTCTGACAAAGCCTGTGACCAGCTGTGAAAGTTAATTGTATGTTATGTTGTAACTGGCTGGGGCTGGCAGAGAACTTTTAGCCTATGGTATATTTTTGTCCCTTGGCAGCAACACAGAAGGAGGGAGGGCTGAATTTCATTTCCCCCCTGGTTTGATGTATCACTAGTATGGCAATGTGTTGGGACATGTTTTTATGTTGCAGTGAGTTGTAGGTGTGATCTTCAACATTTTGGGTTTTTACTTCCATAAAGTAGAATACAGGTACCCAAGCGTTCATTTTCATACACATATAGCCCGGTAAATCCTGCAACAGTGCTTGCCTAGTTTGCCACTGTGGTAAACAGTAAATGGAATTTTCTGTATTATTTTACATCCTTAAAAAAGAGCTTGTTTTTTGCATCCAAGACATCACTTGCCTTTTTTTTTTCTGCTTTGGTGATTTCACTTTTAATTTGCCTTTGCATGTCTTATCATCCCTTCATTAATACCCTTGTGATACTCATGTACTCCAGTAACGTAGCTGGTGGTATTTGCATTCTAAACCATTCTATTTGGGTTTTACTGCTTCAGCTATTTGAAATCATAGTGGACATTTTGAGTCGTCTGCTCCAACACCAATTATTCCAATGAGATTATTTATTATAATCAGATGATGTAAAGTCTCCTTTTCTCTGGCCTTGTGTGTAGTCCCTGCTGCTGCTTCCTGGAGAATACTCAACAACATCAAAACTAGAAGAGCACTTAACTTTTTTTCCATGGAGTTTATATTAAGAATCTGCTTGGGTATTCCTCATCTTATGGTTTGTTTCTTCATTCCTGCAAACCCATAGATTAGCATGTCTTGGGTGGGAATGAATGGATCAGGTGGAATGGGCAAGTTGTAGGTATTCATTTCCTTGTGTTTCAGAGACATCTGTTTTTACTTGCATCAAATTGACATTTTATCATCAAACAACAGAAAGACAGTCTTACTTTTCCCACTTCCCAACACTCCTAATAGACCAGATTTTTGTGAACGCAAGACAGTAATTACAATAGTGTGATTTGAAAGTTACAAGGCAATTGAACTGAATACCCTTAAGTGATGAATTTTAAGATATTTTAAATTATATCACTGAGAGGGTCTCAATTGTAAAGAACTTAACCTGCCCCCAACAGATTGTTAAGGTATCAGCTGAGGGGCTTTACTAAGAATATGTTCAAAGATATTAAAGGCAGACTAGAATCAGGCCCCCAAAACCTAGGGTCACCTGATTTGTCATAGGATAAAATCATAGAATCATTTAGGTTGAAAAAGACCTACAGCATTGAGTCCAACCATTAACCAAGCACTGCCAAGCCTGCCACCAAACTGTGTCCCCAAGTGCCACATCTACACATCTTTTAAATACCTCTAGGGATGGTGACTAAACCACTTCCCTGGGCAGCCTGTTCCAGTGCTTGACAATGCTTTCAGTGAAGACATTTTTCCTAATATCCAATCTAAACCTCCTCTGGCAGAACTTGAGGCCATTTCCTCTTTCCCTGTTGCTTGTTACGTGGGAGAAGAGATTGACAACCCCCTCACTGCAACCTCCTTCCAGGCAGCTGCAGAGACCGATAAGGTCCCCCTTGAGCCTCCTTTTCTCCAGGCTAAACCACCCCCAGTCCCATCAGCTGCTCCTCATAACACTTGTGCTCCAGACTCTTCCCCAGCTTCATTGCCCTTGTCTGGACACTTTTTTTTTAAGTCTTAAAAAAAACCAGCAGGCTTTCTGGTTGCATTTTGAACCTGAGCTGTATGATCGTCACTTGGATCTAAAGTGGATCCTATTAGACTGATTTGGGGTTGGTTTGTTTGACAGCTCTGCCCGTCTGCTTGGCCTCTGCAAATCTGTTGAAGGAGCATTCGCATGGGGCTGGGCCATGTTGCGCTGGGCAGCGTTGGGGCTGAACCCAGGTGTTCCATGCAGAGAATGTCATCCTTTGGTCTAATCTGGTTTCCAAAACACATCATTTAATTAAGCTGGTGCAGTTTAGGAACAAAAAAAGGCAGTGGCTGGGAACAGCAGGAGCTCTGCCTGGAGATGACCTAAGATTATAGCGTATGGTGACTTCAGGTCAAATTGGCCCCTTCAGTGTGGACATAGGTGCCTTGGGCTGAGATCACCAGCACTGGTGGGCACCTTGGTACCCCTCTGTGGTCCAAGTCCTGCAGGTAGCTTTACCCAACTATGAGGTATAAACCCTCTGTGGCTGGTCAGTGGCCAGAGGACGGTGTCTGTCAGGGATTTCAGAGGAAGCATAAGGGTATGAAAAATAAGAGTAACAATGTCGGGGGGGAAAGGCTGTGGGGCTCACAGAAGCTGTGTTTTCAGCATACAAGTGCAGCACTGTTGGGTGAGAACCGCCTTGTATTTGCATGCAGGCATGAAGGAGACATTTGTACTCCAGCAACAGGGGAAAACTTTACAGGGGCACTTACAAGATTGTCTTTAGTGGGACAAATGTAAAGCTCCTCAAGCACAGTCTGAAGATGAACAGGTAAGTTTGCAAACCTACTGGAATAGCTAGAAATCCTTTTTGCACATCTTGACACATCCTAAGAGGGCCTACAGCCCCTCAGCAGGTGGCACTGGCACTGCATCTGTCCCAGACTGAAGTGCTCCCGAGTATGGATCCCTCTTGCCATAAGAGCTGCTTGTTACGCGAACAACCTGCTGCTGATAAAGGGATGCTCTGTGGCTGCTGGCTCCTAGATTGGGAAAGTAATTCATCTTCAGCTGCAGATGAGGTTAATAAAAATCAGGGCTTGTGAGTGTGATGATAAATTACTCATTAAAAAGTTACACTGATAGTCTGGTCCTAATAAACTCTAGCAATTCTCATCCACTCTGATGCTCCTACTTTTCTATAGGACACTGATAAAATGATAACTGCTCCTGGGGAAATTATCCTCTCACAGTAATTCAAATGCAACACTTTCCCACAGATACCTTTTAGTGTTTTCATATGATAAATATTATTGGATTCTGTATTCCCTGTGACTGATTTCACTTTTGCCAATTGGCAGGCCCTCATGCTTCTCAAAGCACATCCTCAGCTACATCCTGACTTGTATGCTACTTCAGATATTTTCCCTTTGTCTGATTTTTTTTTCTGTTCTAAAGATTTTCAGTTGATAATTTCCCATATTCCCTCTGTCTTCATGCTTGAGCCCTCTTGTCTATCAGCTCCTGCTGTGTGTGAGCAGTTTAGCCCATGTTCTGCCTCCTTCATACCTGTTCTGTGGAAGTGCAGATTCTTTAGCATCAGTGAAGATACATTCAAAGGGACATTGTCTCCACTGGATAGGGATCAAGCACTCTATGGAGCAGCCTATCCTTGATGTCCACCTGGAAGTTTTGACCAATATAGGACATGCTAAAATTCTCTGCAAAATATATTTGTACATTCAGTGCACACAATAATGTATAGATATCATATATAAGCAAATGAAATCATAGATGCCATAGAAAACTGCATTTCCTTCCATATCGCATTTCCTGTTACTAGATCTTTCCACAAAATTTCAGGTTCCAGAATGAAAAGTCAAATAATAAAAAATAAATATGTCATTAAATATTCCAAATGATCTCTTTCTTGAGTTACAGCTTCAGAATGGGTTTCTTATAAATTCCATAAATGGAATTATTTTTATTTTAGTGCTCTGCTTCTTGTATTAAATGAGGAAAAAAGAGGAGTCACCATAACAACTGTTCTACCACCAAGAAAAGCAGCGGTTTTTTTAAAGCAATACATCTATCAGGCATGATAAATACGTATTTGGAGATTATTATCAAAGATTGACAGCAATTACATCAGTGTTACCACAATTAAAGTAAATGAAGGCCAGCATCTTATGTCTCAGCACCTCTGGAGCCACAATTCTTCCTTCTTTCTGTTTTCTTCACCTTATATGTACTTAGCCAGGTATATTCAGCAATATTTCTACATAGCACCACATAATTCTAGTGTTTCTTTTTTTCCTTAGTGCAATGCCTAAAGAAAATATTATATGGTGCTGATAAAGATCAGAAGAGATCAAGATCCGTTTCTTTTATTTCATGTGGACATGTATTTCTTGGGGTATTTGCCTGCGTGGAATTGCTGTCCTACCGACCCTCACATTTTAGGCAGGTGAGTAGTCTTAGAGGTTGTCAAGGTCTGGAGCTTTGATGTCATATTAATGTTTAATATCACTACTGAATTTCCTGTGGGAAGGTCTACACAGACACCTCATTATCAGCACTTGTTACTATTTCCCATTATAAGGAAAACATTTGATGTAAATAAGGAAGCAATTGTATTACAGTTGGAGTACTGCCTACTTTATTCGTAAGTTTAAGTGTAGCTGGATAGAATAATTACAACACAGCAATGTTGGTAAACAAAACTAATTTACATGTAATGTCTCGCTTCATACATCCAGAGAGCTGTCTTAATCCCTGGTGGTATTTTTAGTCACAAGATTATATATATAATAACAGTAGACCTTTTTATCCCTCAAGTCTTCCATTTAGCCTGCTAAAGCAGATAATATCTCATTGCTTGTCGGTGTGACCAGGAAAATGCTCTAATCAAACACTCCTGTGGGCCATTATAGAACATAATAACAGGGGCTTTTGATGGCTTTATCAGATGTGCATCAGAAGGTTCCCTTTCAAAAGAGGAACAAATTATTTTGGTTTAACACAAAGCTTTGGAATATACATATGTTAAGAAGGCTAGAAAATGGGAGATGAAATGGAGGGACAAAACTATTATGTCTCTAGTGACACATAATAATATGATTTATAATATATGATGTTTAAATTGAAATGCTCTCATCACTGATTACCAGGGTTTTCAGCATGATTGCCAGGGCCTGAGCTGGGCACTGGTATTGTACAAACATCTGCAAATTGTATTATACCCCTCAAAATTTAAGAGCTGCACCACTTCAGGGGGTGATTTTGTCAGGACCTGCAAGAAAAAACACAAAGACTGTGTGGAGGAAGCTGGTGTGCCAGCTCCCTGCAAGGAAAGCCTGAGGGACTGCACAGCACAGTGAGGGCTGCTTTTGAGGTATCCTGTAGAAGAAATAGCTGTGTAGGGTGCTAGATTGTCCAGCTGAGCTGCCTCTAGCTGCAGAGGTGGTCTGGTGACATTCCAGTCACTGAAAAACTGTCACGGACATGAGCGTGTGCAAATGTATGTTCATAATTCACACGTGCATTTTTACATGCTATAATTTTGCCTACAGGTGAAAGAAAGAGAAGGTGGAGTATGCTGTGCACACTGTGCGTATGGGAAGAGCACAAATAATTTTGCAGAGCAGTGAAATTGTATCAGGTGTATCAGCATAAGCTAATGAAGACCAGGCTGTAAACTCTTTTGAAGAGCCTGTGCTTACTCTTGTCTAGGATTTCTTAAAATATGGGTAACTTTTCAGTCTCTTACTGTTCCTCAGACAACTTATCTATATTTTCCTACAGAAGGAAACAGCGCAATAGTCCTTTAACCTTGTGATAGATTTTAGGAAGATCAATATACTCTTGGGTTTTTAGTACCGGTTTGTTTTCTCACAGAGTAGTTGAGGTTGGATGGGACCTCTGGAGGCTGTCTAGTCCAAACTCTTTGCTCAAAGCACAGTCAGCTAGAGCAGGTGTCCAAGGCGGTGTTGAGTTGTGGTTTGGAAATTTCCAGGGATGGATACTTCACAGCCTCTCCCTGGAAGAGACTGACTATACACATGCAATTCATTACGGCTTGTCTTCCTGCACAGAAGAGTAGCTTCTCGTATGTGTAACACTCCCAAGTGCTGAATTTTTTTTTTTTTTTAATCCTTACATAAAAATATTACAGGCAAAATTGTTTCCAGTACATGGCTGGTTTATGAAGAATTGGAGAGAAGCACTTGCCAGAGACACTGGGTAGTGATATTCTCATTACAGTCTGGAGCACTAGAAAGTTCGCTAGCGAAATTCCCAGAGTGCTGCCACTAAGAAGGTGTGTGTCTGTGAAGAAGCTAAGGAGCAATACTGGGAAACTCTGGCATATGTTACCATATCTTATACTGGCCTGAGGGTTCAGCTTCAAAACACATCACAGGAGACCAGGTTGATGCTGCAGAAGGGGTACACCTGCTTTGGAATCTTACAGAAAAGGTGCAAATGGCACTTCATTTATATCTTGCAAGCTTAACACACAGATGGTTTTAATAAATCCCTTAAAGGCAGCATGGGTAACTTTTATGAAATTCATTTAATGGAAATTCTCATAAATCATTTCCACACATTATACAGTATCTACACATACTGTATACCATCTGAGCAGATATCAAAATTCTGGGACTAAGCAAACCAGCTGGTGCAGCTGTGGAGGCGATGACAAGGCTGGTGTCACGGCAAAGATGCCAGCCACTACATTTAGTTAGCACTCCCAGCAGGTGGACTAATTCACAGTTAGGCAACCGTCTTTTAATAATTTACTCACCTTTTCCTCTGAGCTGAGGTGCAGCCATGATAACGTAACGCAGGAAAGAAGAATGATGACTTCAACAAGTACAAATGCAATCTTGAACAGCTTAATTAAATAGGGAAGGTGTTATTCATTCCAGTCACATGAGGCAATATTCACACTGTAATGAAGACAGTAATAACAAGCTATTGTGTTCAGCAGGACAAGCTAGTCAAGAAAATACTCTCTTTATCACATTTTGACACTTTTGGAAACATAAATTGGTTATGATTAACTCTAGAAGTGTTTCCTTGTCTTTTGCAAAACAGATGAGTGGATTCCGGAATTCATCCAGCAGAAAGGCAGCCAAGGGCTTTGCCGCTGCCAACAAATACTCCCGAAGTTCCTCTGCATTGCTCTTACACTTGACCTCACCTCCAACCTGCAACGAGGTCTTGTGCTCCCTCTCTGTTGCTGGGTTTTTTTACTTGCCAGATTCTCTCTAGGTTTGTTAGAATTTGTTTGCTTGTTTCTGAAATATTAACGGGTGTTGTCCAGGGACGACATCAAGACCAGCAGACTGATTGTGGTTGTGGTGAGAAACAGAGATGTGCCTTCTGGCGCAGCAGGCAGGAGTGAGCTTGCAGAGGCAGACTGTGACAAAACCTGCTCTATCCACTGCCTCAGCCTGCAGCTCAGCACTGTGGTCAGGATAAACTCACTAGTGGGGACTCCTGAAATCAAACAACACCTCAAAAAAGCCAAAAGCACAGGCAACTGACTAACTAGCTTTTTATTTCATATATTTTATGATTAAGTGTGATCAGCTAATAATACAACTAAAGCAGAGAAACAACATACTCTGACTTCTTTAATTATGATTCTGGCAGAACATGAAGAAAAAAACCCCTCAGTTTGGCTCACTGTCACACATTTCTCTCTTAAAATCAAGCAGCACTCCTAAATCCCATACCAGCTTTGAGCATACCCAGTGCTGCTTTGGAAGGATCCTTTCCCCAAGAAGATAGCATCTTTAGCACTTGTCGCTTAAGTCTTTTGCCACCCCTGATTTTTCCCATTCTTTATTTACCAAATAAACCACAATAAATGTTACCAAATAAAACCACCAAATAAGCCAGCACAACCAAATATGCTTCAACGTGTTCTTGTTACCTGCTTATGAATTATTCTAACATGAAATACCAATTCCATATCCTAGTGTTTCCTATCCTACATGCTGTACAAGAAGTATAAGTTATTCACACTAATCTCTGATGATGTGACCTGTGCTAGAGGAATAAAAGCTCCAAGATCTGTGATTGCTACTCCTTCATTTTTTCCCCGACTGTGGTTGCACTGCTTCAGTTCTGTCAGCAACATTTTCTTCTCCAAGGTAGTGCCTTTGATACGCAGTCTGATTTTTTCATGGCAACTTGTGTTTTGTCATCTTTCTGCTCATGCCAACATGGTCTCCAGGGCATTTTCACTGAGTTTCTAACATCTTTCCAAGATGGGGTCTAATTTTAAAATAACAAAACGATTCTTTTAGAAATTGCTCACATGTAGAGAAACCTAAAATAATAGATGTGATAAAGGCAAAATAGTATAAACCTGAAAAGGGAAATTCTGTTAAGAGTTTGCTTTTGCAGATTTCGTCAGTATTCATGTTTCCCAGGGAAACGCTACTGGTTTAAGTGCAGGAATTTATAATTTTCTGAAATCTCTGTGATAAATATGACAACTGACGCTTAAGGAATATCTATTACCCAACTCAAAGGAGATATTTTTGTCTTGAAATAGACCAAAGAACCAGTAAAGCTTTATGGCTTCTAATAATGAATTTATTTTTCACCTTCTCCTTGAGGGACAACAAATACGGCCTTATTACCGAGAGGAGCAGCCTTTCCTTGGTGCGACAGATAAAAAATTTAATAATTTGTCTTGAGGTTTTTTCAAACATTCCTTATTGCTATGCTGACAGTAAAATGTCAAATAGGTCCTCAGAGCACGAATGTTATTCTACTTGTTTGTTTGCATTGGTGAAGAATGACAATAGAAATAGCTAGGTTTTGAACTTTATATCAACCTAAGCAGATAAATTACCCTTACATCACTGGGAGAGGAACTATTTCCAGAAAACCTGTATGTCAACACAGGTGAAAAAGGGGACAGATCTGAAGGAAAGAGGTCCCGCTGCCTTTCTCAAAGAAAAGGTCCCATTCCAGTATCATTACCCTATAATGTGTTGACTACAGAGAAATACTCTCACTACTCAAAGCTGAGACAGGCACCCAGCTCCTTTCACTGGCGCTTCATGCGCAGCAGCACACACTACATACACAGGTACTACGTCTGTGACGCTGGGTCTTGCCTCAGCTCTGTCTCCCAGTCTTTGCTACCCGTGGCTCACTCCATTTGTACTCTGCTTCATCAATAAGCATAGACAAATAGTTTGTAAACCAATGCTGGTTTAATGACATACAAATGATGCATTTTGGTTCCCAGGAGATGTACATGAACTGCCCCACTGACTTGCTGAGGTTTGCACTGAATCAACAGCACCTTCCCGGACTCCTTGGCCAGGCATGCTCCTCCTAGCCTTTTCCTCCTTCCCTTCTACTCCTCCAGTGCCTGGAGGTAAGGTGGAGTTTGCCAGCTTCTTGGGTGTTTCAATATTTTACACCTGTGTATTTAAAATTTTTGTAAAAAGCTGCTGAAGTTCACAAATATTGAGCCCCATGTTCAGTCTGAGTTGAGTCTCCTGTTAGAAGGAACTGTTTCACATGTCTGTTTCTGAGATCATTTGGAATGAAAGAATACATTGGAAGGGAGAGAGAGCTGCTTCAAAAGGCACAAAGCTACTCCTTTGGGAGCACTGTTACCTGAGAAAGTCTCAGAAGAGAACAACAGTTCCTATTCAAGCAAGCTCTGGGCTCAGGTTCAGACACAAACCATAGCTTTAGACCAAGCCAGAGCACTGAGTCAGAACATAGCCAGATTCAGGAAAATAAGTTGCCTACAAATCTAGACCTGATCATCATGGCTCAGAGCCTGTTTGAACACATGCTTCTGTCCTCAAGATTCATTGCATTATGAGCAAGCAGGATATAGGCAAGCAGCTGCAGGCTGCTGCAGAGTGCACTGGATCACGTGTGGGCAGAGGGACGGTGGCAGCAGCAGCTGCTGCCACCTACCAAGAGCCCTTTATACACAGGGCCCTGTCAATTTGCACACACATGCAAATACAAGGATACCACCTTTCAGTCAAGAATCCCTCGAGCCGGAGATTGCTGGAGGCAGTGCTGAAGCAGTGCAGCAGGAGGTATTGCTACCTTCACTTTGGTCCTGTACCCTCCCAAGAGAACTGCTACTGGTCACTTCTGGAAATTAGACAGTGGACCAGGTGAAGCTTTTTTCTCCCTCAGCATGGCCAGTATTAAGTGCTGAAATGCAAACCCATCATTTAATATAGAAATGATCTGCAAAAAAGCATCACTGATATAATGAAGGAGGTATATGAAGGCCAGCTGCACAGGCTCTGCAATACTCTTTACACTACTGCCATGGGGATCTGGGGGAGTCTGACTCTCAGAAGTTGTCCCTCTGCCAGCCCTTCTTGGTGGCCTTCTTCCCATGAGAAGGGAGACTGAGCTGCACTCCAGTTATCCATAACTGCACCAGGGCCTGGTGGGAGCCTTGGCTAACCAGTATAAGTCAGAAGAGGCTTGGCAGGCTCGGCTCAGTACTGGCTCCTGCCTCCAGAATGATCTCACAGGGATTGCTGAGGAATACTACTCCTCCCCCGCTCCCCACCCCCAAGGAAAAAAAAAAAAAAAAAAAAAAAGACAGGATGCATTTTCACACAATCTGATTTTCCCAAGGAACTACAAGCACAGCCTACTTGGCAGGGTGAATTATTGCTGTAAGAGGGCTTGTGCAGGTGGACAAACACTTCTGTCTTTCGAAGTGCACTTGAAATTCTGCAAAAGGCAGCAACTGCTCTTTCTGTTTCATTTTAGATGGACAAGATACTGTTTAGTAGCTGGTAGGTCTTGGAACAGCAAACTGGACAGCATATTCTTTACCACCTCACTTCAGCTCCTTTGTAAGGGAAGAGAAAGCTCTTCTGCTGTCTGGGTGACTCTCCCACCCATACCCCAGTGCTACATATGGCATAAACAGAACAAGGTCTTGACCTACAAGGGTTACCAAAATCATAGTTGTGACAACTGTGTCCATCCAGTCATTTGTAAGTAACCTTTTAAGGCAGAAAGATATTCTACAGAAATAAACAGGCACTGCTGAACAGTTGTTACATGGCCACTATCTGCACAGTAACTGTGATATAAACTATAAGCCAAATGCTGGACATTGTTATTTTCCACAACTATTAAAAAAATCCCCATTTTTAAAATAATATGCACTTAGAGATTAAGGTAAATTTCTGCATAGTGACAAGAGATCTTTATTTTCAGTGAACTTGGAAATGGAAATGGAAAAAACAGTTTAGCAGTCTTGAAGTTGTCCTCTTTGGTTTTCCTACTTTGTCAGCCTGATCCGAATCAATGCTAGTTTTTCTGCTGACTTCAGTGAGACTATGTCAGGTGCTCCATATAGTGTCTTTTAGCTAAGTTAGTACTTATTTACCCCTGGTGGAAAATTTTAACTAAGGTGGAAGCCTCAGTGTTAACCTCAACATCCAGATCTAAACCGTTAAACAGGGATAGTGAGGTCTCCTTCCAAAGGTAAGTTTAGATCAACAAATGAATAGTGGTATGAAAGAGGATGGTGCCACACAGTCACTATACTAATTACTACATTCTCACAGCTATCACTACCATTATGTGAAAATCCAGGGAATTGCCTCTGGGAATGAAGAGCGCAACATTGCTTGTAGCACAGCAAAACTGAAAAACAAAGTTCCAGGGGAGTCATCCCTAGCAAACCTGTTTCTGAGATTACAGTTGAAATAACAGCAACAACTGGTAGACAGGCATTAATCAAGCTAGCAGATTTCTCTTAGTGCAAGTAATTAGCTACTCTGCCAGCTTCTAGTCTGCACTGGGGTTGTGATTGGCTGGTAGAAAATTTTCATGGCAGACATATGAATGTGTACACCCGTACACAGATCCTGACCAGATTATAAATTAGCTTTGCTGTAGAAGCTTCAAAGCATAAAGGCTGCCTTTAGAAAGGGAAATGCTCTGTACAAAGCCACTTAGTGTGATGTCTTGGTTCCACGGATGGCAATGGGATGTTTTCCACTTATTTTTACGAAGCTGGGATTTTACCTTCAATTTTAGTCACATGTATTCTCTCACCACAAGCCTAGTCTTCAGGGGGGTTTGAACATCTGTCAGATTCAAGTAGCAGAAAGAGATGGGCTGTTTTTTGCGCAAAGAACATATTTTTAATGGATTCTGCTACAGCCTAAATTAACCTCATAGCAGATACACTTGGGTATCAGCAACTGAAATAAGGGCTAGCTCTAATTTTTGGGTCCATCTGCAGCCCACACTTAATGTGGGGGAAGACTCATGGGAGTACACTTCCTCCGTACATAAAGTTACTCGTAGACACCTTTACTGAGCTAATCCCCCAATTTATTCCACCCTAAAGCATACTCCTGTGCTAAACCACAACACAAGAATCCATTTGATGTAGTGTACTGGCAGCCTGGAACAAAATGACTACAAAAGCATAAAAAGGAAGGGAAAAGAGAATACAAAGACAAATATTTACCCTCTGTGGGGCACATTCACAGGACTAATAGTTCTCAAAAGCAAGTAGTACTTCTGAGTGCCCAGTTTAAGGTTGACAAAAGAGATCGAATTTCTGGAGGTCTGATGCTGAGCACTGTCAGAGTCCTCGGATATTCTGCAGTTGGGATCTGAAAAGTGAGGAATTCAAAATCACTAGTTGCCCAACAGAAATGTTGGCCAATATTCATGAATTTGGTCTCATTCCTGATTTTCAAACCTCCAGCTGGGTTTATTTTTAAACCTGCTCAATTTCATTTCATCTGTTCCTCTTCCGATTTCTTGATCTGCTTTCTTGACTTCTTTCACTAAAGGAAAAGACAGATAAATAGCAAAGATGAGCGAGCTCATTTCACATGCAAGAAAACACAGGCTGTTGACAGTGTCTTCTGTGACTTCTGCATGCTTTTTTCTTCCTTTTGCTACTGATGTTGTTAAGTGCTGGTTTAAGCAACCCATGTAGCTGGAGGAGAAGGTTCCTAAAATGCAATCCACTTCTCTGAGATTGCAAAGATGGAGGTACTTCCTATCGTAAAGTGCCAGTAATGTACAAAATGCTCTTCCCCAACTGTACTTCTGATGTATCAAAAGGTTTACAACTGAATTACTCAAATCAAAGGCTGTACAGGTCTTCTACCTCAGCAGCTTATATATGTACATGAATGAGACAGTAGAAATAAAGTCAAAGGTCTGAGTGTTGCAAAACAGAGCTATTCAAGGACTTTTAAGTCTTCGCAAGACTGAAGCCTGACTGGAAAACCCAATGGATAATGGAGCCAGTAATTTCTGCTGGAAGGATTTGCAACTCATCAGAGTAGAGGAAATAATCTTTGTTGATTGTTTTCTACAAACTATTCTGTGTGTCTGAGCTTTCAGTTAAGTAGACTAGAGGAAAAGTCAAGTGCAATTTCATTAGATTCATTGATTTTTTGTTTACTTTAATGGTCGATATAATTTGTATTTTTTATTTACAATGGAAAATAAAATAATGAATCAACCCATAGTTACTTCCTTATGAAAGGAAAATATTGTGTAGCAAGCCGTGTCTTCTTCAGTATTTGTAAAGCTTGGTAAGGCAGGGATTCATATGTATGTGCCTGATACCGCACATACAAGAAACTGTGCTTTTCCTGAAACAACATGTATATATCCTATGAAAGCATGGACAGAAGAGAGGCTTTCTGGGGTCCATCAGAATCACTAGGAGGACCACCATATGCTCCAGAATTTGAAACAAGTGTTTGTGGCACAGTGTCGTGCTGTGAGAGGTGCCCAATCTAGACCTGCATGAGCCTGTTGAAGTACCAGCCATGCCTAGCTGTGTTAAAGGGCATTGTACCAAATGTAAAGAAGCAGCACCAGTTTCTGCCAGGCTCATATGGCTATTCTGCCTCTTCAAGGTGAACTTAATGGGACACTTTTTCATTTTAGAATTCTCCCTTTCTGGCTTGCTTCTTGAGTACCATTCACTTTCTGTGTAGTGGCACAATTTAAAGAGAGGGACGAGTGTCTTGCTTTTTCTCTGCCTGACCTCTCCTACAGCATCAAGATTGGGACATTTACTGGGAATTGGTCAATGTGTGCATGAACTCTCTTGGCCTGGGAAGAACCCCAAATTCTAATTTCCTACTTCCATCACCCATAAGGATTTTATCTAAAAGTACAAATCACTGTTACTGTCTCCTCTGACATATTTGCAAAAGAGTGACTTGGTTTGCCATAGAATAATTGTAAATGCAACATTTGGAGATGGGGGGCAATTTCAGATGCATGGGTTGGTATTACTGTGGCAACATTCATTGGGGGAGTCAACATCTTTTGTTAGATCAGCTGATAAGAGTTGGAAAAACACTGATGTGCTTAAAAATAAAAAAAGATAGGAGCCTTTCTGTTCATTCAAGACAGGATTTGTGTCACTCTGGGACCCCACTTTACGAATAGCCTGTATGCTAACTGTAGGCTTTGAGTTTCTTTCTGATTCCATAAGACAAGGCCTTAACTTGTTTGTGCATAAATTTGTCCACATGGAACAACTTTAAAATAAGAAAGGAAAATTCATGGGAATGGTGAATACATTATGTTTTAAATTTCTTGTGCAAAACCAATGACACTTTATTTGTATTACTTTATTAGGAAGTAATAAAGGAAGACTAAAACCCTAGGGCTTTCCTAGTAATACTACTAGCTATAACACTGCTGATAACAAGCCCCATCTGATGATTAAGCCATTTTGACTGTTCCCTCCTTCCACCTCTTGCTCCCCTCCACACTCCCATATTGGCACCTGTAATTAGCTGTGGCCTTCAGCGATAACCATGGCCTCCCAAGGCGACCTTCTTCCCAGGGCTTTCAGCAGCAGTATCCACTTAAGGGCCCTAAGATCAGGTAATGAAGGAAATTTGTCCTGTCCATATAATAAGTAACAGATAATTACTCGGCACAGAGAAGGCAAGAGAGAGATCAGAGAAGATTAGAAGGCAAGTACTCAACACTGAAAGAGTAGTCTGGGTCCAGCATCTCCATGAGAAGGGCTGGGAGCAGAGAAGGAGGTTGTTGGGTCAACAATATCTACATAGCACTTCCCATCCAATAAGCCACAGCCTGTGCTTAATGCCTCATCTATCGTTTCATAAGACTTGCTGTTAATTTCCAAGGAGTGAGTAATAAGAACAACTCCTATGTGTGCACACACCCCCACTCAGGCACACTTGAAAGGCAGGAGCATCCCTTCCCCATAGCTGCCCTGGAGGTGCTTCTTTTTAAAGAACCACGCTGTGGGACATGTGGCAGTTGTAGCTGCTGCTGTGTGTGCCCACTGGCTTATCAGGATACAGCGCTTACAGGGTACAGCTCGTGGCCACTTGTAGGCCTGTTAGTAATCCACAGAGAGAAGAGGAAATGGAAGGATGTGATAAAGCACAAAAAGCAACTTAAAGCATACATGCAGCTGTGGGTTCTTGCTGCGCTAGGGTACCTCCATGCAAATCCTGCCTGCCCCAGCTTTGGGAAGTCAGGCAGAGGCTGAGGGAGCTGCTCTGCTTCCACAAAACATCCCCTGCCAAATGCGTGGGGAAGGACCTTTGGCAGTGAACACTTTATCAGCGGCGGTTGCTGCTGCGCCTGCAGCTGAGCCCCATCTGCCAGCGTGGCTGGCACAGCGTACCTGGGGATGGGAAGGCAGCACAGCAGGGCAGGGGTGAAGTGGAGCAGAGTTGCTCTGGAAACCTCTCAGACTTTGGCAGAGCTACCTGGATGACCTGCTGGGATATGGGATATCTGTGGCATCAGGGGACCTTTCCATCCTGCAGGGAAGCTAAATTCACCTGGCTTTTGAGAGTGCACCAGTCTTCAGAGCTGCCAGAATTAAAAATGCGTGGGGTTTAGTGCAAGAAACTTGGCTGCCGCCAAGCTCTAATGGGAAAAATCACATGGGGTTCTGGTATTTAATGATGGACAGTCTCCATATTCCCATTTTAACTGGAAAATGGTCACTTGGGAATTGTGGCAGATAGGCAGAGGCCTCTGGAGGAACACTGGGCTCTGTTACAGCAGCAGAAGACTGAGAGTGCAATTGGAAATATGCTCTGCCCCACTCGTGTAGCAAAATTAGTCAGGTTGGGATGTAATCCAACATCCCCAAATCAGTGCCATGCAAAGGAAAGTGATGACAGTTACAGGAAAGTGGGACCATATTCCCTTTGAGGACTCACTCCTTCCCTTAAGAGGTATGTCAATTTGATATTACTATTAAGTCCTGTGACTGGTACATGTCAAAATGTTAGTGCTCACTGTTTTATCATCTTTCTGTTTCTCAGCAGAAGGCTTCTTATAGAAGTGACAGTGATTCCAACTTCTTGTGAGGCAAATATTGCTGTCTTACTAGAGAGGTTTGCATTTTTCAAGCAGAAAAAAATAATTAAAGGAGACTGTGTATTAGAAGGGTATTAGCAGAGCTTTCCCACTCAAGACCAACAGAAAAGCCCAGAGAATACAAAGGACAACACAAGGCAAACATCTGTTCAAATAAAGGGAGTTAGAGAACTGCCTTTTGTTGCACTGAAGTAATATTCCACCTATAAAAATTAACCACTGTGTTTCTCCCTACACTTTATACCCTATTCGGTTCTCCTTAGGATTATGTTTACTGGAAAGTTTTGCTTGTGTCATTTCTTTTCATAGCAAGCTAATTTGTGGTTCCATGTAGCTTAATCACATTTTCCTCAGTCTTCTATTGACAATACTAGCCTGGGACAAATAAAAAGCGATCATTCAAAGGAATAACATACCTTCTTAACACAAGCTGACACAGAGAAGCAGGCTAGGGCTCAGACAATCCCAAACCTGCTCCATTAAGAGATGACATTTTTAACAATAGATCTGTCAGACCCCACTGGAAATAATGGGCCCTCATCACAGCGGGAATTAGTGTGCGCGACAGGTGATTATGTTCTGGAAATGTTTCAGTGCCAGCTGTGTTGCTGCACGTTATTTGTAACCTCTGTAATTGCGGCTTTTCAAAACCATTTTTATTTGGAAAGCCAGTATAGAAGGACAAAAAAACCCCTACCACCATTTGTTCAGGGAAGAAGAAAATCAGCATATCAAAGCCTGAACAGTAGTGCCCTGTTTTCTGAATTGCTGGCTTAGAGTCCCTTATTCTAACAAAACCCCAAACCCTAATGTAATCATTGTTACATGTTTCCCCCTTTCCTCATAGTCCAGTTACAGTTCCTGCTTACAAATGAATGGACCAGCAAGCATCTGCTTAATGCCTGCAAAGGCAATTCCTCCCGAAACATCAAAAGGGTTGAAAAGCTGAGTCTGTTCACGAGAGTCGCTTGAGCAGTAAGTAGGCAGTCTTCTGTGCATCTGGGGGTTGAACCAAGCAGGAGACAGAGAAACAAGCCATCTAAAGTTGCTCCCAAATGAGCTTCATGTGTATTTTCAATTGCACGCGCTTTTAAATACACTGGCACCACCAAGCTGTGCCTGGAATGAGCCTGAGTAACTGCATGAGCCCACTACCACCAGCTCTGGTCCCTGCTGCTCCGCTGGTTAGGTCAGTACTTTTGTCACACCTAGCCACCGTTTGATCAAAACCACCCATGAAGACAGGATATTTATTTCCTTCGCTCTGTTCAGAGCAGAGCAAGCTTTTGGTTGTTACATGAATAATAATTGTTTCACACTGTTCATCTTGCTCACCTTGTCACTTAAGGAAAATGCTAGTCCTTGAATTTCTTTCCTTAGATCACATCTGAATATAGATTTAGAAATTGGTGGGAGAGGGTTACTCTGCCCCCAAAAATTACAAAAATTGCCTGCCCGTTATGCAAGTGATGGATTACTAAGGCAGTAATGTGGGTAGTTATATTCCTGGTGGAATAAATAATCTAGGCATGAATCACCTTTTCTCCATTGCTGTATATTCAGAGCAAGTACTTTTATATTTGACATCCATGATTTCTGAAACCAGCAGAGAAATACAAGTATATAAAAAGAAGTCACATGAGTAAGGAAAGTTTTAAGAGCTTTCCTAGGATTTTTAGTTGCCAGGGTAACCATTTTACTTGATAATCAATATGTTTGGCGTGTTTCTATTTCTTTGTGACTGCTCCCACAGACAAAATTGAGAGGTGTTTGGGGAAAACATGGGAAGTGAAGACAACTAAAAACTTTGAAAAAAACTGCTTCAGATACGAGAAAAGGAAACAACTTATCCCCCAAATAGTCTAAGGCTGTAGCATATTTTCTTGAGAAGTAGTGGAGTGATTTTCTTTAATAGGTTTGCAGGATTTGAGAGGATTCTTTGGAGTATGTGTTTCAGTACAAGGCCTGCCAAGCTAAACAAAAACTACAGTTTAATTCTTTACCGCGTTAAATATATCGCATTATGCCAATTAATTTGTGGCAGTCAGTGAAGCACTACTTTTAAGTGAGGAACTCCTAAGTTTAAAAACACACAACGAGCCCACCAACAAGCTGCTTTAGCAAAGTATCTGATCAATGTTAACAATTTAAATTTATTTTTAATAAGACATTGCAAATATTAGGCACTGATCCAATGTACATTATTAAGAAATTTAGGCATATCTCTGCATAATACTCATGTAGTGTTTTCTACCCAAGCCTTTCAGAGTGTTTTGTAAATACAGGTTAGTATTATTCTAAAGGCAGACATATACTGGCAAAAAGCAATAAAGCTGTTTCCTCAAGGCTTTCACAGAAAAGCAAGACATGACTCGTTGCTACAATTATGACTTATGCCTTTGCAGACATTTCCATTGTTCATATGCCTGCAGTTACGTGGAGCAGAAGCTTATGACCCAATCTCTCTTACTCATCTCCTCCTGCCCTGTTTCTTTCCTTTCTTGGGCTGCTGCATCACAAGGACTGCATCAGACTTCTGTGACTAAGTTCACCTAGGTTAAGGAGGTTGCATGACCTAAAGCCCTGAGTTTCAGAAGGAAAACATCAAGGGTGCTTTAATAAGCTTGTCATTTTTCAGAGCCTTGTCCTACCCCCGCATTCTGAACAGCTCTTATACCCATGAGACATCAAAATGTTAGAAGAACTATTTATTCAGTTCAGCCTATTTTTTTCATGCAGCCTTTTTCAAACAGAGATTCTTCAAAAAATTCACAGCTCAAGATAAAATTAGAAACTGCTTTAAAGAGCTTGCTGCAGAGATGGTGACATTGCAAGAGAGAAAACATAAGGAGATATGTCAGAACAGAAAAGAAGCTTTTATTAAAATGAATGTCTGCATGGATGGGCATTTCCCATGGCTACATGGCAAAGGGGGGGAAATGCAAAAATACTGGCCGTTAATAAATGGAGTGGGCAAATAATTTTACCTGTTGGCATTTACTTAGTTCATAAGGCATCCTTCCATTTGTTTCTAGATGTTGTTGTGCAGATTTTGCGGTGTCTGGAGATATCCCATGTGAAAATTTCTCTGTACAATCAGTTCTTCCTGCACTGGTCCAAATTTTTTTCTCTCAAAAATAATCAGAGACCTTGGTGGTGAATTTAGTATTTCTGAAAGGTGGCAGAGGCCTCAGTCACTGATCGTGCCCCTGGTTATTAGTGGTGTGGTAAAGGCTGTTCCCCTCCTGGGAAGTACTGCAAGGTAACTCTGAGATACCCATGTCAGGTGTTGGCTTCATCTGTGGCAATTTTCTTCCTGCATCTTTCATTATCTGTGAGTAACAACTACTATTGGCTTTGGTTTTTATTATAATTAATGACTCCTTTTGTGGCCTTACCAGTGGAACCAAGAGCTCAGTTACCATTGCCTGAGGAAAAAAAAAACTCGTGGAGCACAAGGCCTTCATGACAGTATCTGTTGTTTCTGATAAAGAAAGGGAAATATTATGTTTGCAAACCAAAGTGTAAAGGCTTCCCATCTCTGCTCAGGAAAAAGGTCAGGCAGCACATTCATTGTGAAGCCACAGATGATAATCTCGGCCAGCTCCCTCCTGGCGGGTCTGCGCCACAGCTCCTGGCACTGCCCTGCACCCAGCTACGTGAAGTGATGGGTAATACCGGGGCTTTTACAAATACACATACCGGGGCTTTTGCTGGGGCAGCTGCAAAATAACCCGCTCAGGACTGCATTGAGACATCTGGCAATTCATCTGGGTGGACCCCCTTGCTGCGACAGCTGGAGCACCAGCAGTACGGAGCTAGCTGTTTCACAGCTGGGTTGGATACATTCGTGGTGTTTATAGACACCGGCAGTGCTAGCGTTCAAGCCCTTACCAGACTATCTCTTTTCTGTTACTTAGACCTGCAGTTCTTAATGACCTAAGATTTGTGAGAAGCACAAGAGAAGGCAAGCCCACTTTCTTATCCTCACATTTGCAAACACAAAAGAACCCTAGCCCTTTCTCGCATAATATTTTTTTTTTCAATTGCATGATCAAACTCCTGATGTGTAAGCCTCATCTCATATTTTTTTTACTTCTTCATGTTGACAATGCTGTGTTAAAGGCCATTCTACCTGCAGGAAGGAGCCGGCAACTTGCAGGTACCAATTTTTTCAGGTCTGACCCCTCTTGGTCACTCTTCAAGGGAGGACAGGAATATGAACAGGGTATGCCTTTCCCTCAGAGACCCTCCTGGTGTCTAATTTCTCTGCTGCACCACATGCTTGTCCATACTCACATATTAATTATTTAAAAATACATATTAAACCAGAGTTAGGGTTGAGAATATATACCAGTATGTTAAGGTAATAAAACCTTATGGAGATAATTATAATTAACCCATAAAGAAACATGACAATCCTAGTGACTTGAGATGAAACATAAAAGAACTGAAATTAGGTTAGAGGTGGGGAAAATGTCTTCATATAACCTTTATAAGGTTCTCTAGTGAGATCCTGAGAATTAAAAAAAGAAAAAAATAAATCAGTTTAAACTAAAATATCTTTTTCATAAGCAAGCAATCATTGCTTTATGTTCCTATATCGTTGAAGTACAGCATACCTAAACTAGACTAGCTAGCGATGGGCTAAACTTAATTAGTATTGCTGATTGCAAGGGCTGGGTCAGCTCTGTCTTGGTTTACAGTGCTCTTCAGAGCCAGGTTGCAACACACTGGAAGCTCCAGTGGAGATAATAACATGGCTTTTGTTTGGACAAAGCTTTCCTAGACTTGTTGAGAGTGTGCCCTGGTTGCTCTCTCCTCTTAGAAGAAATAGCAGTTCACACTTGACAGCGTTCTGTTGTCTGCAGATGTTTCTTAATTGGTTTCAGCTTCAACAACACCCATATGAGACCTACAAAATGAAAAATAAAATGAAATTTGATTAAATGTTACGGGAAAAAAACTAAGCATGAAAAGGAAAGATTTCATGAGTAAACCAAGGAAAAAATAAATAAGTCACAGTGGGATGTAAGATGGCTGGATTATTACGGTGCACTTTCATTTCCGTATTGCACTTCCATTCAGCAGTATTGTGATATGCTAACAGTACAGCTGAGATAATAACAATATCAAACTCAATCAGACTTCATGGATTCCAACCTTTCCAAAGACAGCTTGCAACTCTGAGATGATCTAGGTATCCACACAACTGCAAGGCAACCTGGATATGTGCAAAAGGTACATCAATGTCACCAAACACCTGTGGTGATTGCCATTAAGTTGGAATTACAGGCTGAGTGGGATGCCGGCATCATGCAGAAGAACAATATGCAGGAAAATGAGAGGAGGTGACTAAATCAAAATAACTTTCTTCTGTGTGTGTGTTTATGTACACATGCATGTATGCCTGAAGTAGCAAACAGAATGTTTGTCTGGAGGGTGAGGAATGGGCTGATGCCAACGTGGTTTTGACATTGTGTTCAGGTACTGTGTAGCTATCAGCTCAGGCTTAGCTAAGCTCAGAAACCATGTCAGTAGTAGCCACAGTTCAGTACCCTGACTGATTTTGTGTTAAACCCCCTCCTGTGTATTGATTACTATCTGATCTCACTACTGTTTTTCATGTTTATATCCACCCTTTATTATTTCATGCTGCATTACTTTCATTTATTAGTAATGTCAGGATTAGTGCATTCACAAGACAGGCACTACACTTCCATTACCACTCTCTGGCACTGCTGCTCCTCTTGTTCTGCCCCACTGCCATGCGCTGTCTGTTGGGGTATAATTTTACTCACTCTTCAATTACTTTTATTCTCAGAATGAGGCATCCAGTGGACTCTCTGGTTTATGTGATATATTATATTACATATGTGGTTCTTGATTATATTATACCGTAAGTTGCAGTGCCCTGCAGCAGAAGGGGACTCATCTTGACTACCCTCCTGATATTTTCTGTGTGGGTTGAACTTCCTAGATCAATTGAAAAGTGGCAAGGGGATGATGGGTTTTACTTGTGTGTTCACCTTTTATGCTGTGGGTACTATATATTTTGCCATGAGATTAGTCTGGGCTGCTGTACTTGAGGCGGGCAGAGCCCTGGCAGGGAGGGGAGGAAGCAGCAGGGGAGGATGTTTGTGGAGCCTGAGCTGGGCTGCTCAGGGACAGGTGCTGCAGCAGGGAGCCTGCCATGGCAGCAGGGCTGGAGGCTCCTGAGCAGGGCAACGGAGGCAGAGATGGAGCCAGACCTCAAAGGTGATGGAAAGAAAGAGACTCTCCCAGGGAGAGACACTGTGTAAAGTTTCTTGCAGTCAGGAAGCCTCTAAAAGTTGCTGGCCTGCGAGCAAGACTGAAGACCTTCCCTGAAGAACAGGGGGTTGAGGATGTGGGGAGGAAAAGATTTGTTTACAAGACCTTTTGTTTTAATCTGTTTCAGATGTGGCTGATTTGAGTTTCCTTGGCTGCAACAGTGACTTTAGTCTAGCTTGTTTTTTACTGAAATGGAACTGCAGAGACTGAAACAGTTTTCACGTGCTCACCAGAAGGAAAAGGTGTAAGCAGATCTACCTCAAAGCTCTGCCTCATGTCGGGTTGTGCCACATTAGTTTGAGTAGAAGTCCTTTTCCTCTTTTCATATCTAATTCAAAGCCCCTCTATTATGCTCTGCTTGAACAAAGCTGATGAAATCCAGCCACGCTTTCAGCACAAAAGCAGCCCACTGCTCCAGAAACCAACATCAGCCCTGGCAATGTTTTTCTCCTTTCTTGGTGGCTTGTGCATGCATCTAAGCACTTAAATCACACTCGGCTCCCTGCTGAGGACCCCAAATGCAGAGGAAGTCACTGCAAGAAATCAGTCTCCCTTTAGTTACATTATTTATTCTGGTGATGACAAAGATGACGATTCTCCACATATCCAGACTTTCTAGTACAATTAAGTGCTATATAGTGCTAGGGATGTCATTCACACAGTTTACTTCACTCTTAGTCCAAGCTATTCACTGATCAGTAAGCTATGTTTCCTTTAGACCAAATGTAGCTGCAAGCTCATATGCTACAGCTAACTGCTGTTTTTTCTTCTTTCTCTTCACATCAAAGTTCTGAACTTGTTTCTTTTCTATAACTCGTAGTTTAAATTTTTATTTTTCCCTTTTTGCCACTGCTTGAGATCAGCTTCAGTCTGGTTAGCAAAATCCATGTTGATCCTTCATGATTTTCAGTCACAAGTGCTAGCACAGTAGACATAGTCTGTTCTCTTGGACATTTTGGTAATCATCATCTATAGTAGTAGTTGCATTTTTTTATAGCACCTCTTCCACCTTCTTGTCACACGTAAATGTCAGTGCTGCTTCAGGAATTGTTCTGTCTTCTTTTTCCTGTTCTTGCCTCGATTTGAGTTTTTGATCCATCTAAGCCTAGTCCAGACTCTTGCTCTTTGTCTTTGCAGCCATTGCCTTTAGTCAGCTGTGGGCTGACAGTCCTCAGAGCTCTGACAAAAGCTACATTTTAGGTTATGACCATTCTTTGTATGCCTTCAAATGTGAGGCTATTGGAGCCATTGATCAAAATACATGGTAAATAAAAAGTATGACTCTCACCGGTGCTAGATAGAGTATTACTGTTTGCCACCGTCTCCTCTGCCCTCAGCCAATTCCACGTACCTTTTAATCTTTGTCCTGCAAGATCCATTCTGTTCAGGTGGCACGTCACATCGATGTGCTAATGAGCTTGCAGCTCAAACAATGCAATGCCACATATGTCGCTAATATAAATGCTAAGCACACGCGTTTGCATGCAAAGTATGTTTTGAAAAATGGGCTGATTATTGTGAAGAGAATCAGGAATGTGCAGATGGCAACTCTGTCCCCGTCTGGCTCTTAGCGAGGTGACCCCTGCTCTGTTGTGCCACGAGAGCCCATTATCCCAGCTAACAATGCTGATACAGCTAGAGTCCTTTCATGCATATGTAGCATCAGAGATTTTTGTCCTCTGAGTGTATCAATGTCCCTGGCTCCTCCATTTCAGAAGTCACCATGGCTGAGATAACAGGATTTTTATTTACAGAATATAAATGAAATTTGGCAAATGCTTACACATAATTATAACCTTGTTGGGTTTAATGTATTTCCTGTGTGTTGTTTCAGAGGTTTCCAAGATACTGGGCTCGGTGTGGGGCTCCTGCATGTTCATAGGACACAGCACACTTGAGATCACACAGGCTTTTCTCATTAATGCCACTATGCATTCCCAGGACATGCCAACATATAATTCTTTCTCCAGCATAGCTGAAAAGCAGAAAGGCTTGGAGCACTTAACCAAATTCTCATGTAAGAAATGTGGGCTTTTTTTGCTTTCCCATATTTCCATTCCATTCTTCTGCAGCTATTTCACCTGCAGCATCCTTGCCTTTCTAGCTCTCATGCTGCCCTCCTGCCGCAGGTGGGTAGTATCACTGAATTACAAGCTTATTCTCTTTCAGCCCTTCTGACTTAAGTATTGTGGCTACCTATTGCCAGTTGGAAGTTTCTTTTTTCTCAGACTTTTATATTATTTAAGCCTCACATTACATTTTTTCCACACAATTCTCACCTCTAGTGCCTGTGAGGATGTTAAGTCTGCCTTCTCTCACTTGCTACATACCATCTTGCTTGAGATAGTATCTCAAGTTCCTCTGCCAAAATCCATTTTTCTTTTCATCTTGACAAATTTACACTCTCAGGCTCTGAGCCCCCGTTTCCTTCGAAGTCCAGTGGCTCCAGTCAGAGCTGGAAACAAGAGAGATGCACCTTCTGCCTCTGGTGTTGCCTCCTTTCTCCAATCAATGGTAGCACCCAGAAAAATACCTTTGCTGCACATGAGCTTCCCAGAGCTACCTGGCTCTCCTCTAGGCTTCTGGTATCATCTTCTCATCTTGAAAAAATTGTTATTCACACTCTTTAGCCCCTTGCATTATAACTCTTTCCTCTCCTTCTGTCTTCAGCATGAAGAGAAAATCTTCTGCACTTTCTTCGCCATTTAGTACACGAACACCTAGCCCTGTATATTCCTGTTGTATATCCCATTGCAAACACTGGGATTGATCTGGCCGTAGCTTGGGACAGGTCTTGCCACCAGTACAGCTTCTCCTGCCATGTGGAGTGGGGCAGATGCGGCTCAAGGGTTCGTTAATACTTCCTTCTGCTGGTGAACCTGTGGTAGTAAAGATCCATCTCTCTGCTCACATGAGTGCCAGATACACCTTTCTCTGCACTGCCTGTGCCAGTGGGAATGGGGAAAGAACCAGGAGAGCATGTCCGATTTAATTTAAATTCTGTGCATATTCCCTATAATAATGAGATTGCAGGTACAGGCATACTAACCATTATGTTATATCAAAATTATATTTCCATATTTCCCCAGATGAAACATCATTCAGATTCCTTTTCTTTTTTTTTCCCCCAGAAAGGTCTGGAGGAGAATCATTTTTATAATCTACTTTCAATTACTACAATTGCACAACCATAAAAACCCCACTAAGATAAAAAAACTCTGGAAACTACTATAGAGCCTCAGAAATGAACTCTTAAATTGCTGTGTTACATTCATTACCTAGCTCAGTAGGCTCTCAGTGGTTTATTATCATTTTAAACTCAATAAGGAGTGCATCCCTCAAAGGGCAGAAAAATCTTCATACCATTATTTTATTGTTTATTGAGTTAATGTAAAATCATTTCATAATGAATACACTTCCAGTTTTCAGAACTTTTCTGTTTTTAAAGCAATTTTGTGGGAAAGTAAATGACAGTGAAACTGAAAATCTCTATTCCTCAACAGTTTAGTTGTTTTCTTCCCTAGTGAGATACTGACCTGTAAAAATGCTACAGTCACAAGCACATTTAATTTAGGTGTTCCTATCAGCATTTCTGTATACTCTGTTTTTAAGTGATTATTGGAAAATAATGTTTGGTTTGCTGAATATTTTATTCACTAAAAAACAGTTTAAATTGTCCCTCCACAATTAGATGTTTTTATATTAATAGAGTATTTCATTGGATCTGAAATGAAAATTTATCTCACTGAGGAATAAAGAGCTCATTTTGGTTTTATTTAAATTGATTTTTCCCACCCCAAGCTCAGTTCAGTTCTGTACTGGTAAATCAATCCTTTACAGTTTTATTTATAAGTGATACTCCAGTATTGTTAAAGAAAACTTGTGAAGGGCACAGTGGTCACATTTTCACACCAATATTATAGACGCAATTCAGGGACCCTAACGTACACAGTACGTTTTCATGTATTTGGCATAGATATAAACAAAATACCAAACAAAATACAAATACCAAAACACCTCAGTGATGATCCTGCTGATTAGAGTACAGAACAATTTAGAGTCTGGTAACTGCACTGCAAAATTTCCTACCAATTTTCTGTATCAAATTAATTTGATACCAGCTGAGATCACTGTTTTGTGAGAAGTATTACTCAATCTGTGGCCAACAGTTTGGTTTGGCAGTGGAGGACACACGTGCATAGATGTGGAGGTTTCACATTTTGGGCTGGTTCAGCAGAGGAGTCTTGGACTGACTGTATGGATGGAGCCATCTCCTCTTCCACAGGTAGGACCTCCAGCTTTCCACCAGGACTCACCTTGACTTGGGAGGAGGGGCACAACAGGCAGACAACGATTCCACCAAAAGAAATTCACTGTAGAAAAAAATTCAGTAGGTAATATTCTATAAGCACATTAAAAATTGTGTGGGTTGACAGCTAAAAAATCTCCTTTGAAAAAAAGACTAGCAAGGACAAAGCCCAAATAATATACTTACTCTGCTTTTGTCCACAACCAGTGCTGTGAGACTGGCAATTCCTCTCTTCAGGGAAATCTCCACTTCTCAGTCGGAAGCTCTTAAACCTTAGACATTCACTACAGTGCAAACGATTGTAGTCTGGCCTTTACTAGGAAAACTAGTGAAAACCATCACCCCAAAGCCTATGTTCTGCAAGCCTGTGTGCTTATGTGTATGCGATTTTGTGGACACCTACGTGATGCTGGCAGTATGGATGTAGGGATGAGTCCCTTGCTCCCGCGTGCAGGAATGCTGATGAGGACAGACCTGCAAAATAATCATGGTCATTTCACAGTTACCCTGTGCTGTGTGCTGTGTGCTGTGTTTTACCCACTCGTTGTATTGCTTAAGTCTGCAGCCAATTTTGATACTGTATGAACAGAGTGACTGCCAGTGTGGGCCTAGAGCCTCACTGCAGCCCTGTGGTGCTGCTGTAGTTGTAACAAATGGCATTGAGATGCTAAGAGCCATACACTATGCATTTGGAGGTGTATAGTATAGAGGTTCAAAGGGAGAGTGCAGAACCCACCTTGGATGTGGTTCTCCAAAGGCAAATGCACAATAATAGGGAAAAAACTGTTCAGTCAATCAGCACAAATGTGGATTGGCAAAAACTTACAGTACTGGCTACCTGTGAGTAGCTTTGAAAGGAGACAGGACCATCAGATGCCTTGGCTATACATTGAAAGGTTTGCAATTAAAAAAAACAAAACAAAACAAAACAAAACAAAACAAAACAAAACAAAACCAAACCGCAAACCTCCTTTGTACTGGAAGTTTGCTTTTTTGGTCTGTAAAGGAGACTGAGAGTATGTAAGGGGCAGGGAAAGAAGCAGCTGAGTGCTTTTAAAGCAAAAAAGAAGAAATAGTGAGGAAAGCTGCAGAGAAGCATAAGAGCTGCCCTCTTCCCTATGCAGGATAGAAGTGTAAGGAGGAAATACACAGTGAAGGACGATTACCCCAGAACAGCTGATTTTACAAAGTGCATTGCTAAGGACTCGCTACGTCATGCTAATGCTCGGACAACATCAGCCATTACAATTTCTTATTTAACAAATTTAATGATGGAGGAACCTCACCCTTCTGTCTTTTTATCCCCAAGCAGGATAAATCACTGGCTTAATATCACACCCCAGGCATCCTCTTCTGGCCCAGGAAGAGGGCACTAAAGGGGTGTCTTGAGCCATACGTTCACTGCTTTGTTGTTCACCTTATGCTAGGCGGTTTTCTCCACGGTTCCCTGTAGGGGAAGGGCTCAGAAGGGTGGTCTGCCTGCCTGCGAGCCTCGCCAGGCTGGGTTCTCCTGGCGTGGGCTCTAAAGCTCTGTCCAGTCTAGCTTGGAAATGTGAAAAGTAGTTCAACATAAAGGAACTGGATGAAGTTGCATCCTAGGATGGGCTGTCATCCAATGGCAAGTGTGTTAACCTCATGGGAGTTTCTTAGCTGGGCCTCACAGCGAGCTGTGCCCACCCTGACGGTGCTGCCTTCAAGGTGAGCCACCACCCCTGCAGCAACGAGCCCGGCAGCAGGAGCAGTGAAATCTCCCCACCTTGTGCCAGGAGGCAGTTCCCTCGGTTATGGGAAGCAAGGCTAAAATCTTTTAAAAGGTTTCCTGCTGAGGAAAGAATGTTGGGTCTCGGGGCTCAAAGCTGGAGGAGACGTGCTTGGTGATCCCCTCAGGCTGGGAGGGTACATACCGGAGGGGAGAGGCAGGAGGTCTTCTTGGGTGCACCTGAGTTTCCTGCATGAGGAGGGTTTGTTTACTTTGTATTTCTTTGTAGAGAACGGATGTAAACAGAGGAGAATGTGATGAGTAATTGCAGGTGTGTTTTGGTTTCATCTGTTTGCTATCTCAGCTGCAGCAAACAAAGATGCTAAAATAAACCTTTTCCTTAAGGGAAGATTTACAAGGTGGGGTGCCTGCAGTCTTCCTGGCTTGCTGCAGACATCTTGGTCTTACCCCAGCTCTTGGACTTCTCCTTGTAATGCAATCATCAGAGAGGATATAAAGTTATCAGTGATTGGTAGTAAGGAAAGTCATTCAGATCCAGATACCTGAGGAGGTCTGGGAACATTTCTGCTTTACCCCTTATTATTTCATCAGGTTATTCTTTACCATCGACAGCTTCATTCTCAACTGCTGAGAAGTGTATTTTGCAGACCACAGGTTCAATATCACTGGACAGTGGGGAAGCTGAATGGTTTTAGGGTGTCTACATATCATATAAGGCAAATACCACGTTTTCTTTCAAGCCAAAAATGTCAAATGCAAAAGGTCAGATCAGCCCCAGCAAAATCAATATTGTGATCTGCATATGCATATAGGATGGACCATGTATATTCCTCAGATCTTAGCAGTGAAACCGAGAAGTGAAAAGTGAAGAAAGACAGAGAAGGGGCCCCTGGGGTGCCATGATACTGTTTCAGTGACCTATTAGAAGGAGACGTAATGGTGCAGCCTATCTGGGGGACAGCTATAACTGGTTACACTTCTTCAGACTGAGTATACCTAGTTTTTCTGCACAGGTGCAATTTCTTCCTTCAACACTAAAAGTTATCAAGGTGGATTGCTGCAGCAATCATAGATTTTAAAATGTCAGAGAGCTCGAATGCCCTGTGGAATGCAATCAAATTTCCGTGGACCAGGTGCATAACTGAATAAAGAAGATAATGTAATAATTAGAATAATCTTGTGATTAAAATCACAAGTTGCTAGCAGGTAAAGAGATGAGAGTGTGTTGGGATGTGATGTCAAAGAACACCTGCTTACTGGCCATGGAAAGTCTTACACTCCTGGATGGAGCCTCTGACTGTTCACAGATTAAAGTTATAAAAGAAAAGAGGGAAAAAGTGAGATGAGCGGGTGCTCTGATGCAAGATGGAAAAGAGAGGAACTGTGTATAAAGACACTTGGCTGTTTTCACATAAATTTGTCCCTGGAAGGAAGAAATGTGTAGCGGATGGCTAGTGTTATGTCTTAATATATTTACCCTGGTGAAAAGTTCAGTGGGTCTTCCAAATGTTCAAGCTGGTAAGACAATAAATTACTGTGATATGCTAAGAGTTTTGCAGGGTTGTCAAATGAGGAGCAGCAAGCCTAGCTGATATTTACAGGCAAGTGTCTTAGGAGTGAGCTGTCTCAGCATAGATAGTGAGAGTATCACGGTCTCCCCTACTCACATGGGATTTGGTACCTTGTTATCCCCTCCACAAAGGACAATAGAAGCACAATCTCCCAGAAATAGCAGGCTTTACAGGGTGACTTACAAGGGGAGAGGACATCCAGCTACCCTGTGGTACTCCTGCCCTTGGACCGCTAAGCATTACAGCTTAAGAAAAACTCTTTTACCTTTGTTCAGGACCTGTGTGTTTATGCAGGCTGTGTGTTCAGAGTCGAGGTGCAATACAGAGTGCAATGAACAGCTTTTCAAGGCTCAGTGATAATGCTGAAGGCCAATCTTTTCCCCCTCTGGTGGTATCACCGATTCCACTTCCTTCCTGTGTTTCTTCACCCGTCACTCTCCCTCATCACGGAGGTTGCGCCTTGGTGTGTCTGGCAAATTAAACTTAAAGGCTTTTTTCAGGCGTTAATGAGGTGAGCTGCTTTTCCAGCTATGAACACTCGGTGCGTTTCTATATAAGACCCTTGAACATCTTCAGCACTTTTACTAAGCTGCACAGTGTTATTGATTTCTCCAGCTTCTGCTGTGCGGGGTTTGTGGTGAAGCAATGACTCAGCTGGTGTGCTCGGTGGAGCCGTTTTACATGCTCAGACTGTGCTGCTGTTGCTGCTGAGTGGTTAAAAAAATCCCGAAAGGCAAGCCTTTCAATTTGTTCGAAATAACGTGTGGGCAGCAGCAAGGTTTTCTGGCAATTTTGCAGAGATTATTGCAAATACTCTTAATGGCAGGCCAGATTCTGGGGGATAACCCTTAAAGGGGAGACAGAGAGCAGGGCTTCAACTTCCTTCTTGGTCAGAACATGGAGCACTGAAGGTAAGAACAATCCTACCCCACAAGCTGGGGCGTTTGGAAGAGGGGATGCCTGGAAATGCTGGCTGAAGGAGTGTAGTGACTAGCAGGGCAGAATTGTGCTGGTGATCACAGCTCCCTACCTGCACCTCTTTGCTGCCTGCCTGCTGGTGGCAGTGATTCACTGAGCCTGACCACTGTTCTTAACGCTGTCCCGCAGGAAACCTGCAGATGTGAAATGCTTGCCATCACAAGCCAGAACAAAGCTCAGACCTCTCTGAAGTTGTCGGAGAGGAAATTCGGTAAGTGTGCAATCTGAGCAAGGGGAAGGAAAAAAAAATATGGCTGTCCTGGCAGGAGAGGTGGGGATTGTTTATAATTTTATGAAAGATAAATAAGCTGTTCCTGCCTGTGATCCTGCTTATCTGTAGAGCAAGACTCATAGAAGCTTTCAGATCACCACAGATTCATCAAAGTGTAGGTCATAAGGCACCATTTGAAGGTCTCTATTTCAACCTCCTGCTAAAAGCATGCTTATCATCAACACTTCATGAAGTTACTCATGGCTTTGTCCTATATTTTTAAATATCAAACCTCCCCCCCAAGGGAAGAAGATTCTACAACCTCACTGGGCAACGTATTTTGGTGCTGCACTATCACCTCAGTAAAGATGTCTTTTCTAATGTCCATCCCAAACCTCTCAAGCCAGAATTTGTGGACATTTCCCCTTGTCATATGGTCTGCCACTGCCAATAATTTGAGTCTATCATCTTTGCAACTGTCTTCTGAGTAGTTGTAGGCTGCTGTTAGATCTCCCCCGGCCTCCTCCTCCTCAGACTAAACAAGTCCAACCTTTCCTTACAGGACACCTCCTAAACATCTTCCAGGCCTCTGACTCTCCTGATAACCTTCCATTGGATTGCCTCCAGTTTCTCAATGAACAAACGACTTGGAAAGCCTGAGAGTCCCACCAGTGGAGCAAGATCAGGACTTCTGAGTGTCTCTGGATATGAAGCTGAAGCACTCGGGGTATGCAGGCTCCCCACCACAACACTAGGAGACTGCACCGTGAGACCACAACTCTTATCTCCAAACGCTTATCTGGGATTCAGGGGTCTGTAGCAGGTAGCCAGATGTACCAACAGGCACTTAGGTCTATGTTGCACATAAGAAACAACCTGGGTGCATTGAAACGAAACTGGTTTTTTCACCAAGCTTTTACATTTTGGCACCTTGATCTTCTTCTGTCCCAGTAAAACTTCTGAGATCATATGGGTTACTTCAGGGCAAGGGTGCTGGCTGGTGAAAGCACTACTTTTGAAGCACTTAACCCATGTATGCACTCTGAATTGCTCAATAGCACTGCCTTGCACAGCAGAAATGGAAAAAAACAGAGAACAGACTGACCTGAATTCAAAAAGCCTGACAACAAGCTCAGTTGTTGAAAGACTGCAACACAGAAAGCTCACAGCAGGATCTCTGAAGCAAGGAGACCTAGGATTTTGGAAAGAAGCACGGACATACTGACTCGCTGTCCTCAGGAATCGCTCAAGTATCGCTAGGTCCATTATATGTCGGTGAGACCTCAAACTGCCAATGTATGAAAAACATTTTCAATGTGTATTTAACAGTTTTGTAATGGCAAGAAAACATTCTCACCCCTCTGAATCCTAAGAGAGTTGCTGTGGGGAAACAGCAGAGCTGCTCTCTTTCAAGGTTTGTGCTCTCCCTGCATACAATGACCTTGGCAAAGGTACAGAAGAAACCTTTTATCATAGAAATGGGTTGTTTTTCATTTATTTCAAGTTTAGGCATAAATACACTTTCTCTCATCAGATACACAGATTTTGAAATTCCACTTTTTTCCTCCCTCTTCAATAAGAGGATTTTCAAGTGCAGAGAAAAACCACATACTCCAGCTGTTTGGTTTCTGCTGCCCTCCTACAGCATCCCAAGATAGTAGATAAAAAGCTCTTGTTTTGAATCCTCTTTTCTGGGTCCAGTACTCAAATTGCAATTAAAGTTAGTATCTACATTGGCAATTTTAGCTTTCTGGTAATTGAAACCAATTCTTCTTAGCCACACGTGTAAAGATGCAGTATTCCTTCATCTGAGAATGCGCAGGAATGGTATTGAGACACAGATGATGGGAATTTGGAGAATTCCCAACTTAAACAGAAGATTTGCTATGCTGGATCAAACAGGTTTCCTATCCCACCCCTCTGCCCTCTCCAATCAGGACTGCTGCATTTGGTAATGACTGTGGTTCATGTGTCTGAGGGAAATGACAAAACGTATCTGTAACTGATGTTCCATGCCAGCAGTGCAATACTGCAGGTGGAGAGAAGGCAATTTCCTTCTGACCTTGGAAAAGAACAGCTTAAGCATTGAAGTTGCTGTAACGCAGACCAACAGGCGCTGTAGTCAATTTTAAAAATGCATCCCTTCTTATGGAAAAAAGAAGCTAATACGGCAGTTGAAGGCTGTAGTACTGTCAAGAAACATCAGGCAGTGCTATTATAGATAATCAACCAGATTTTATTTAATTAAATGTCTGGACATTTACATCTTGTAGAAGCTTGTGTTATAAAATGCAGATCTCTTTCAAAGTTGCTTAACTTTTTATTCTAGCCCAATGCCTCCACACATTTCTGACTAGAATTATTCCTTCTTGCTGGAAAGCTGCCTGTGGGGTGTACCATTGAGAGCATAACGAGAGCCACCTCTGGGTACAATGAGTCCTTTCCCTAGTAACTTCCACCCGGGAGTAACTCTAAAAGTCCTTGCAGGATTAGCCTGCAGTTACCCAGAAAGAGATAGAGCTGGTCATGTTTTCAAAGGAGCCATCATGTATCTTGCTCATACCACAATATTCATGAAAGCAAGCAGATTACAAAACCCCACTTAATCTTGTACAGGCTGTTATGGTGAATGGCCATATAAATGTATTTTAGATAACCGCATTCATTCAATCCCTTAACCCCACCACTTTTCTTTTTAGTCAAGCATTACAGTTACAATGTTCGTGATAGAAACACCTGATGAAGCCTTTAGGTTAGAAATTAGGTGGCTTTGCCAAGTTGCTTGGTCTGTGTATTCATTGCCCTGAAAACTACTTAATTCCTTTTAGATAATCCTGGCGGTATAATTACTGCACTGTATCATATGAGCAAGTTCATCAGTTGTAAAACAAAACATTGACATTATCCCTTTTATCAGTTTTCACTGGTCAGCTGCATGCCCATCTCTTTACAGGCAGTGACAGCAGCAGCCACTCTAAGAAGGTTTGTTCACAGAAACACATGACTGATGCCAAATATTTGCCCACTTCCAAAAGATTTTTTTATTTACCTTTTTGTTACACAGTGTTAATGTGATTTTCATTAGCCCCTCTTGAAGGGCTAATCAGTACAAGCTACCTGTGCACACATCACACTGAGGGACTTATCGGTAGATTATTGACATGAAAGAGGTACCAGAGCTACCATTACAACAACACATATTTACAGGGAAGATGTGGTATAATACACAAGTCAAAGCCTTTCCAATTATTGTATGGCTCTTCTGGCTCACTTTACTTGCTGGTTTTGCTTCAGAAGAGGTTGCTCTTCCTTGCAGGTGGCATAGCACGTGAAGTCAGAATGAAGACAGCCATATTTCCCATACAGCCAAATATCCATCTCCAGCCGTTTAGCGGTGCAGTAGTTCCTCTGAGTGTAGACCACTGTTTTTGTCCAGGTTCTGGCTCTCCCTTTTACTGTGCCCCAGCTATTGCCATGCGTGGGAGAAGCAAAGCAGGTTCTGGTGCCAGCAGCTTCCTCCACTGGTCTGTCCCTGGACAGGCTCCTAGGTCATCACACACACCACCACACCAGCTGAGCTGGCCGGGGTCCAGTCATGTCTGTTCCTCATTCTTTCTTCATGTCTGGCATCCTCTCAAAAGAGTTTCTGGCAGGCAATGAGCACCGAGGGTCAAAATTCATCACAAAGATGGTTTGCAGAGAGCAGCCTGGCAATCTGCATCTTCCCAAGCAACCCAACTGCTGACCAGAAATGCAGGCGTTTGAGGCAGAACTGGCTTTAGCCATTCTCCATCTTTTGTATCTGGTATTTCCTTTTCTTTCCTAAAATGCTGTCCCTCCTCCCATGTGGTGTGGGAGAGAGCCATAGCAGTCCGTGCCATGCAAGGATGTGGGCAGAGGCAGCACAGCTTGGGAGAGACATCCCTGCTCATCTGGGCACGCTGCTTCCTGAGGCTGTCAGCAGAGCAGAGGGCTGCGGGCACTGGGTTGTGAGGCCATCTATAAAAAGAGAGAAGACTGTCAATTGTAAAGATTGCTAGCCTTAACGAGAGGAACAGAACTCTCGGCTTCCACTGACTTTCCCTTGGAAAGTAGTTCACAGACACTTGTGCATTTATTGTTTCCTCTCTTGATTGGACCATAAAATAGAATAAATACAACATAGACAGATAGAGAAACAGGTATATCTTTTTTCTGGCAGGCTTTCACTTTACAAGCCATATACTGGGTTAAGGCAGCTGCTAATAAATTTCCACATAAAATTCAATTGTAGCCCTATGATAAGAATTGATCTTTTAAAATCTTGTCTTCTGCAAAGGCATCTTTTTCTGAGGAAAAGATTCCATAATGTCTTTCAGCCAGCCAGAGGCAGACAACAAGAAGGCAAGGGGAAGGCTTTCCTCCTGAGTTCTACTTAAACCTTGCAGTGTAAGACCTCTTCTTCTGAGCTTGCAGAGGCACACCATGGTTCACCTCTGTTTAAAACCCCAACACAATGTCTACCCAATGAAAATCTCGTAGGCATTATACAGATAGGGATGGGACTCTGCTAAATCTTCTAAGCACTGATGCAGTTCTGCCATCCTCTGAACACTTCAGCAAATTAATACTATCCTAGCCTCTTATAGTGAAACGTGATTCTCCCCATTTCAGATGTAAAGCACAGCAACAATAAATGGCTTTACAGGCATAAAATAATGTCTGCCACACACCTAGACTTTGAACCCAAACGGATGGTGTCCCAGGTGAAAGTGTCTCCCCAGGCCAACAGACTGGCTAAGTGACAGAGCACCCAGGATCTGCATCCTGCTCCCGCTGCTGGGTGCCTTGCGTTAAGTACGGTACATCAGCCAGGGCTGCTCACAGGGATGGCACGGATTGCTGCAAGTGAAAATTGTCCTCTTCTGGGGCTGGAGTAATACCTATTATTTGCTACACTAGAGTTGTTCAAGAGTAAAGGACTCTGAGGTTAAACCCATTAAAAACACGGGAAAAGTACAGGACCAGGGAAGCACCATTTGCATTCATACTACATATCATCAAGTAGTCTTAAATTCTTAGGGTTTATACATGATGAAGAAACTTTGCAGATCTTGCTCCCCCCTGTCCCTTAGCGGAAGCACAATTTAAAAATATAATTGAGAGATTAAAAAGACATCACCTTGCATTTTTTGTATATCTGTGTCAGGTGCCAACTAAGTTAAGCTTTCTCTTAACAAAGATCCTGTTTCCTCCAGCTGATCAGAGGCTTTCTGTGCCCACATCTGACTGGCAGAGTAATGCTATTTCTTAAGGACTGAAACTTTTCACAGCAGGGTGCTGGGTTTTGTGCAAAGTCATTCAAGCAGGTCCACAGCTCTGCCATGGCACTTCTGCTTTTGAGGGGTTTCTGCTCGATAGCCTGGCCTCGTTTTACAGCAACCCGGTAGGCTTGGTACCCGTGCTCAAGGCTGACCTCTCTGGGTTTAAGCTGGAACCCATGCTGGTTTCAGCTGGTGTTGATGGGGTGTATGTGTGTGTGTGTGTCCATAGCCACTTGAATATTGCTTTTCCGGGAATAAGACACTATCTTCTGTGTCTGCCTCTCTCAAATAGCCTTTTGAGAAAGACAGGCTCATCTGCCCTGAGCTACTGCTGCTGCGTTTGAGCTGCCGCATTGTGCGAGCTGCAGTGACCTGGACGTACCTAATTCCTGGGCTCAGCCAGCAGGTTTTCTCTGTGTGCTTCCTCTAGCTCTTTTCCTTCCCAAGACACCTTAGAAGTTTAGACAGAGACAGGTTATGAACAAGAACTGGGTGAGGGAATTGGAAGAGGACAGAGCTGCACTGGCATTGCCTCGTGGCAGGGCTTGGCAGGGGGAGCAAGGCAGAGCACTGCGGTCTCTCAGTCCATCTTCTGCCCTGCTGCCTTTACAGCAGATTTGGGAAGCTTCCTGGAGAAGGTCAGAAGGTTTCTATAGGAGAAAGAAATTAAAATATTCAGAAATTTTGCTTCGGTTAGATGTAGCTGCTTTCTCTTTCTCTCCCTCTTTTCTTAAAGGAATCTGTTGCCTAAACATTGCTGTGCTTTTGTCTTCAGTTCTATTCTGCTCCTACTTGAAGGCAGAAATTTCGCTCAAGGGATTTATGGCAATAGAAAATGGAAGACAAAAGTTTCATTGATGATTTCAGACAACAAAGGAAAAACTGAACAAGAAGGTAATTAAAGTAAAATCCTGAAAGCTCTTCATTCTACAAGGTTAAAAAAGTGTCTCTAAATCCCAGTTTAATTTTTCTTGTCATGTTGACTATCCAGCTCCAATGAATAGACAAAATGTTCCAGTGCATCCCCCTTTATGTACATATTTTTAATTCTTTTTCCTGTGCTTACATTACAAAAGGTTGAGAAGCTGCAAGTGGGTTTGGGCACAAAGGAAGGGTCTTTGCTCTGGAGTCTGATGCCTGTTAGGTTTAAACCTGTTTGAAATGATGAATTGCAATCTATTGTAGTTAAATATAAATCATTAATTAATGAAGTATTATTAACAAAGCAAACCAAGAACGGTTTGTAAATTTTATATTTCCTTTTACAGAAATTTCCCTGCAATGAGGAAACTGTCTTCTAGCCCTTAAAGACTGCCAATCATGAAAGGCATTTTTGAGTTTCAGATGTGAGAATCACATTCATTTATGCAATGTAATATTATATTATTTGAAGTTTAGAATTATTGTATGAAAATTTTATGCAAGAATTCTACTAGTAAAACCCATATTTCTCTCACTGCAGATATTTTTCTACACTTCAGTTCCAGCACAAATATGCACATGAGCAGTATCACTGAATTACTGGAATGCATAGAGTATACATCACTTGATAATCTTGGTCTGGCAAACTACACCAGAGATTATCATCTTGAGCACTCTGGCATTAAGAAGATTCTTTCTTACAGTGAAATTTCCACCCAGGAGGGAGTAGTTGAATTTATTAAATGTTGCTCAGATTTTAATTCTTAGGAGTCAATTGATTCTTTCCCACATGGCACTTTGAAGGGCAGCTGGTGAAAATTACTTTGGGGCAGAAGGTACTTGCCTCTGGGAGACCTTAACAAACCTGAAGGCTTCTTCAGTTTGGAGAAGCATGACATTGCCCAAGATAGTTATGGTAACAGATGATTACACCAAGGCAAAACAATGTTTTTTTGCTTGCACGCTATTGTGCACTGCCTATTCCCTTCTTTACAATCCCCTCATTGCATAGAATCTGCTCGTTATAACCTGTCACTGAGCTACAGAATGTGCCTGCCAGGATCCAGCGCCCAAGGGTACAAACCCAGGTACAATTGCTTTTTCCTCTTGCACTCATACAAAGGCAGCTAGTTTCCCAGTGCTCCAAAGCAAATGCAATAATCCCTTAAAACTCAGTAACTGCTGGGCTTTAGAAAGGAAGAATTTGTGAAGGAAAAGTGTTTTCTTCTAGGCTCTGAGGGGAGGGAGAACGAACAATGGCTTTGCTGCACAACGATGATTTGCCTCGCAGCAGCATCCAAATGCCAGTATTTCGTCAGCAATGCAAATATTTTCTGCACCTCGTGTCTAGCCAGAGATTAATTGTTAAAGTAGATCTCTGTATTAGGACACAGGAGAGCATACCCTGCAAAAGTACGTAGACACAGTAGCCTCCACCTTGCTCAGGGAGCAGCAGCAGCAGTAGTCTACTAAGCTGTATGCAGAATTATGTCATTTACTCCCTCCTAAGGAGGGTTTTTACAAGCTTTCCTCTTTATGTTAGTGGTAATTCTGTAACATGGATCAGGAATAAAGCTGAAGCTCAGCAATCTCTTTAGCCCATTGCCTTCCAACTTCCCAAGACCCACTGTCAGTAACAAATAGATAGGTTCAGGTTTATGTCTTCAGCTCCCTCTCCTCTTAAGCGGAGGAGAGTGTTTGCATGGGTTTTTTGTAGCTGTCCTTAACCAAAGCCCAGTGCTCTAACTGGTTAATCCTCACCACTTCTCTGTGCACACATAATACAAACAGCCAACTTTCCCAATATTTTAGTGTCTTCTTTTCTGTTTGCATAACCCCTGTGAGGTTTGCAGGCAGCATCTAGTTCCCTTGGGAAGGTGGCAAAATGACAGCAAATCAGGCTCCTTGCTCTATAATTTCCCAAAGATCAAAGTTTAGTTATCATTAGAATGTAAATGTCACAGTATTGTGAAACTGGTGCATCAGGACAGAACATATCTTCCTCTCTGAAAGTGTTTCCATGTAATATGACATTTTGGTAACATTTGAGGGAGGACTTTTTTTTTCTCTTTAATGATCTTTCTCAGCTTTTTTGGCCAGCATAATTATGCTGCTCCTACCTGCTAAAATAACATTTTAAATAAAGGATTTCACAAAACTTTTTTCTTTTTCAAACTGGGTCCGACATCCACCTTGTTATTTTATTTAATCTGTTTCTCAAGGCAAGAAAAAAAGGGGTTGAGTTCATGAATATTAAGAAAGCATGGCTCCTGATCTGTTTATAAATATTCTCAAATTACCAACATACCACAGCAAAAGTTGGGTTGCTGGAGTGTATGGGAACAGGGGATCCACTTGAGAAAAACAAGAAAATCCAATAAAATAGTTAGTCCTTTGAACAATAAAATTGTGTATCTTAAACTTGCCCCTGTGAATCCATTACAACTACAAAAATGACAGTCCATAAAATAACTCATCTTGTCCGAGGACACAAACAGCTGGTGACCCTCAATCAGTACAATTTCTTGGGCTTTGTTTTTGAACTCAGTCCCGGATTGCATCAGAAGTCACTGTTTTTTAAAGCTCCTCTAGAGGCGAATTGCACGCTGTATGCCATATATTAATAATGTAGCTATCAATACACAACAAAATATAATGTGAGAGAATAACAGCTTGCAATCTGAACATCAAGCATATTTTATCAAAGCTATGATCCCCAGCAACCATTCTCAATGGCAGGATTTTTCTCATTTTTTCAAGCCCACCAGGGCAATGCAGTTCAGCTGAGATGTTTCAGGAGACAGCAGAAGGCAGTTTTCACTAATTTAAGTACCAGGGTGCTTTAGTGAGATTTCATTTCAGAACTGGCCAGAGCAGAAATGGAAGTGTTTCAAAGCAGTCGTCACTAGTCTGCTTCCCTCGTGTCAGTATAATTCACTGAGTGTTTCAAACCCTCTACAAACCCAAATCCCACCTGAAGCACAGAACAAGGCATGCGGATGAACATCGGTTGTCTTCGTTCAAGAGATGGGAGGTAAGGGGGAAAACCCCCAAATCTTAGGTTTATTCTTCTTCCATTTGAACTAAAAGAAAGAGTATTGCTTTTGTGAGATGATTGAATCCTGACCTGCACAGAACACCTCCAGTGTGAGATGTAGTACATGTTATCAGCTCATGTTTGTCTGTTTCTTCTCCAGTAAGTCAATTAAACTTACAGGACTGAGGTTTCCAAAGATATATTACATAAAGCACTGACTGTAGGAACCGTGCAGTGATTATATTGGGTAACACCAGTGCATTGGACTTAAACCCAGCAGCCTGGAAACATTTGTCCCACAGCAGCCCAGTTTAATAAATGATTAATGGAGCTAGTCGGTTTGGCCTGAGGTGAGCTTTTATTTGGGGCCCCGGAGAGGCTGGGCAGCCATGCTGGGCAGAGCCTGGCTACAGCCCAGCATCCCACCTGCCAGCCCCTTCGTGGTGAGCCCCCAAAGCACAACTAGCTTCCTACCTCACATTCAGCATGGCCTTCGTGTGTCCATGGAGAGGTGGGAGCAGCTCCTACTGCTTCCTAGCATCCCTGGATAGACATGACCCTGTGATCTTTTAAAAGGTATGGATATACGTTTAAGTGTGTGTGTGTGTGTAGTGCTGCAATTATACTTAACCAGAGCACCTCAGCCCAAGAGGACTGTAAAGAAACATGTTGATATCTCTGAAATTAAGTATTTTAAAACTATCAATGATCCCTGCAATCAAGTGATGCTCTTTGTTACCAGGCAGTAAAAAGGCAACATTCAAAACACATCTTACGACAACTGGGGGGGGGGGGGAAAAAAAGAAAAAAAAAACAAGCAAAGATTCCCCAAGGGAGTAAGATTCACTAAATCCTCCCACACTCACAAATGCCTCTTTTCCAAGAAAGCAGGATTATGCTTGGGATTGAAAACTATTCCAAACACCTTTGAAATCCATTAAATTTGCGTTGATCATGTTAAGCTAGTGCACTTCTCCAGCCGTAATAAATATGAAAGCAAAGATGGAGAAGGTCAGTGCAGGAAATAACCGTAGGTGGCAGGAATTTCTGGATCATGATCTTTTTCTATAAGCATTAAAAAACACCTGCATTTTAAATTACACCTCTTTGAAGATCAAATATTTGCAAGATTGTTGAACATTGTCTTGGAGGTTTTGGTGGGGATATTCCCGGGGGATCCTGATTCAGGGCAAAACTCCTGAAGAGAACAGCATTTTTTAAAAACATTAACACATAGAGACTCCTGCAAAAGTCTGTAGCTGTGAAAACAAAGCATCTGGAAGCTGATAAAAATTAGCAGAGGATAAGGTGCTTATGGGTCATCCTTTTCATGCATAGCACCTGGGATTGCATGCATAGTGATCAGTCTTGCTACAGCCATGTTCATCTGGACATATAGGAGACACCAGGTTTGAGAGATAGGTAATAACTTTTCTTAGATCCACATCAACATTTTAGTGTCTTGTCAGACATTGTGAGGGAATAGTGTGTCTTAAAGTTTTCTTTTCTCCAATTGTGCCACCTGGTCTAGCACCTGCATGGTAAGGAAAAGGTAAATGATGTAAAAATAATGTAATAAGTGTTATAACATTATAAAATAACGTAAGAAGAGTTTTCCCTGCACCTCTCTTAACTGAATTACTCCCAACAGACATTTTCTAGACATGCATGAAGATGTGAGTGTGGTTCACAAAAGGCAAAGTCTAAGGACATTTGAGGGGCAGAACCTAGGGCAGGGACACAAGTTACCCGGCCTGGTATAAAAATCAACAAGATTAGCAACAAAAAGCAACACACTGGCTGTCAGATCACTGAAAACTGACAAAGAAACCCAAGCTCCACTGACATCAGTAGCATGACTTCACTGACATCAGAAGAACCAATGTGTTCCCTGGGACAAGTAGAAGGCACCCTGCTGAACTCAGGCTGCTCAAACCGTGTTTGAAAGACCCTGCGTTACATTACATTTACTGCCACATAGAAACAGGCACCATACCGCTCTGTAGTGCAAGCTCCCTATAGCAAGTGCAACACAGCGTGATTTACAGGGTCAGGGAGGTAAATTTCAAGGCATTGCATGTTGGTAAATTCTACATTGTTTTGACACCAAAAACTTTAATTAGATTAATGTTACTGGCCATTAAAGAGAAATTTATTACAGAACGGTTCTTGTAAGAAAGAAAACAAGTCCAGAATATATTTTTTTGCACATTTTGGCTTGGACATCTTAAGGAATACTACCAATCTTAACTAGCTAAGGGTTGGGGTTTTTTTGTTCATTATAGTGCAGCCAGGATTATATTCTGTAACAGCTCTGATAAGCTTTGGAAAAGAAACAAAGATTCAAATACAGTTTTCACTTGGCTTGCCTTTTTTTTTTTTTTCTCATTTTTTTAAAAACCATTTTTCAGATTCTGCTCACATTTATGTTTTTTTTCCTATGTAGATACACACTATGAATTTATACTATCATTTCATTGTTACTCTGCAGCAGGCAACTTAAAAGTCTGGTTTTCAGCCTCTGTTACTGTAAACCAAATTCTGTTAAATATAACTAAATTGGTATGGAAAGGTAGGAATATTGCCAGTTATTGCAATGCTGTAATAAATTGCATATGGAAAACCGAAGTGATAAGGAGCTTAATTAACTGTGATTTATATTGATCTATATGATCATAAAATCACCAGTTTTGAACAACCTAATTTGTTTTTAATAAGCTTTGCCTGAAAGACTAGTAATTACAGTCATAAACCAATTACTGAATTAAAGCATAGTAAAGTTAAAAACAAAAGCAGTTACAAGAAATTTCATTAGGAGGCCCACTAAGTAAAAAAAAAAGGTTAATCTATGTTTATACAAAACTGAAACTGCAGTAGCACCTGTGACAGGTGAATTTTCACATCTTTTCACACTCTAAACTCACATTCTTGAGGTTTACAGAAACATTTATGGTTTGGCTTAACGGTGGTAATCAGGGTCCCAAAACTGTCTTGTTGATTTAAGTGGAAGATGTTAATATTATTTCTGTGCTGTGTGTGGGTGAGAAATCCTGAGCAGACCCAGAAGTCAGTAGGTTGTGGTAAGTCCATGTGGAACTGTCACGAGCAAGTTTGTGGGTTAACAGAGCAAGAGTTGCTCTTGGCAAAGCTGACAGTTGTTGACTGATACATGAGCTACACAGGAGGAGAAAAAAAAATTAATTTCACTCTTTCAAGTCAGACAAAGTTCAGCAGGAAAAAGCTGATGGGCAGAGGTCAGGCTGTCCAAGAAGTGATGGGAGCTCCACCCACAGTAACTGGACACTTGTACACATGTAGCATTAGTTGTTGTCTCCCTTATGCTGAAAATAACTTTTTTTTTTTTTTTGAATCAACATGTTCATAAGGAACTTCAGAGGATGTTTAAAATGTGATGGCAAAACGACAGTGAAGACACAACTGTGCTAATATTTCCACTGTGGTGACACTTTGTGGTGCTCTATATGAGGCTGTTATTAGAGAGGACCTAACCTCTTCTGAAAGCTTGTGCTCTGGGCACCATGACATTAGGGCTCCATTTCTGAGGAAGCTGTAGAGAAAAGGGAGGTATGAAGAGAAAGTAGCTGTTCACTTGGTGAACGGATACTGATGAACACCCCAGCTGTCTTTAAGTGATCTCTGAAGACAACACTGAGGACTACAGATGTGACTTCCCAACAAACGTACCGCGAGGGTCCCTCACAAAAAATTTGACACAGACTTATAAAATAACCCATCGAAAGAGAAACTTTTAAATCATTATTAGTAATAGATTATCAATCTTAAGAATGGTAATTGCTTAAGAACTTTGGAGAACCGTTTGGCTTTTTTAACAGATAAAAGAATTAACAAAATTTGGAGACGGAGCAAAATTATTTTGGTTCCTCCAGAGCAAGCAAGGAGACTGTTGAATGCTGTAGGCCCTAACACAGGAGGTGTGTGTGTATAATGATGTCTAGTGGGATTAACTGTCAACTAATCCAAGGCTGTGTGTATTTGAGGGAGACCTTGAGCAACATGCAATTTGGTACCAAGCGAGGCGTAAATATTCAGGAAAAAGGAGATCCTAATAAGGACTGTTCAATGGAAATGTGCCTTGGACAAAGCAAAGTTTTGGCTGAGCTTGAGTGCTATGTCCTGACTGCAGGTGGCCCAATGTTGCTGCTCGCTCCACCGCTCTCCAGCCCTGTTCTGTCACTGTGATCTAGGTTAGTCTTAACACTCTGAACAATGTGTTGCTGTTTTTCTGTTGTTTTGTGGGTTGTTTCTTTACCATGGATCATTGTGACTCAAGCGGGTTAGGGAGAGATGGCGTGTGGTGATGTGCTGACAGATCGGCGGTGTGCTGGCAGAGGTGACCATGCTGCCTCGTGAATGGCAGGAAGGGGCAAGAAGCTCTGGTCACCCTCCCAGGGGTGACTTGCTTCAGACACAGCCTGTAAAGCTCAACCATTGCTCCAGCATGTGAAAAGACTGCACAAAGACAAGAAAGTATCATTAGCACTACCCCAACGGTGTATGCATGGATAGCAGACCTTTTCATCTTGACTGTGCCAGTCAGTTCTGATTGGACACCTTGGAGCAGGTAGGATGAAAAACAGTTCATCTGAGAGCTGTTTCGTTTGCCCAAGAAAATGTTAAGGGCAGACCCAATCGTGGTCTCTGCACCTACACGGTGAGCAAAACCGCGGTGGTGGGCTCCTCAGCCTAGCAAACAAATGCACAGCAGCACCGTGGGGCTGCTGTTTGAAGCTGGACAAATTCAGACTGCAGAGGAGATTACAATTTATCTAAGCAGGGGGTTATTAACCACTGAAATGGTTTAGGAAATGCTGTTGTGGGTTCTCCATCACTGCCTTTGTTCAAATCAAAATAGGATTTCTCAACTGAAATACAGCCTGTAATTCGAAGGGGAATTAATTTATGCCTGGTTATAATTGGTGTTTAGAGAAAGTCAGAAAAACCATTACAGTGATCTCATCTGGCCTAAAAATTAATGAGTATATTTAAAAGGGGGGAAAAAAAACCCCAAACGCCAACATAACAGAACTCACTTAGGAGGAATTAAATTTCTGGAGATTGTGTTTCACAATGGCACATCACTTCCCACTAACGCATACCTGTAGTGATAGCGCTGCATTTTTTAAAAAATGCTGTTCAAGGAGACAAACTACTTTCTAAAGGAAAAGCAATTGTAATTCCTGGATGAAATCAGAGCTTTGATGACAGAAATGATAGGAGTTTACTTCCACAGGGGGTCAGAACTTTATTTGCTTTTCCCTCCTTTCACAGTCATAAGTGTGTCTCACTGCAGGATTTTACAGAAGGATATAGGGGATTTTCTGCTCTGCAAGTTGTGGTATTTCTTTTGGAAATGAAGAAAACCCAGCATACACTGGCTGAGTGGTTGGCTTTGATCTGATGATATCTCAGAATCAGGGATTAGATGAACAGAGAAATGTCACTGATATTTTTCAGCTACAGAGGGTTGCAGTTACATCATTGTGGCATCCTCAGCAATAATTATTTGGTGTTTTCCACAGCTTATCACTGAGAAGGACTCAAAATCAGAGTGTGAATGCAGAGTACACGCAAGTAATCACTGCTACCAGCCCAGAAATTTAACTACTGATGAAAAAGACTATGGTGAGTTTTTAATATGATAAAAGAAAACAGAAGACAATCTTTTTTATAGCAAGGTTACAGCATGCTTACTGCGCAGAAGTGATCAGAAAGATATTGGGTCCTCAAAAACACAAAGCCTGCTGCATTTTGATACACTGATAAGTTATCTCAGTGCAGATACTGAATGGTCAGAGACGTTTCACTCGGTATCCAAAGATCCCAAAGAAACCTCCTGTTCAAATCCTGACCAGGCCTGACTGCCAAGCTGAAATGCAGCATTTTGAAGCTCACATTCATGTTTCGAGGTGATACTTCATTTGAGGGCACAGTCAATCCAATCTCACCCTCAGCAATTTCCAACATGCAGCTGTTCTGCAATCTAAAACCTAATCTGTAAAAAGAGAAATCAGTAGCCTCCCTTTATTTAGTTTTCAGTGCTCTACATGTAACAAGTGTACATATTTTAAGATATTTGGTATGAGCATGGACCCGTTTTCTGTAGTGTGAGTGCTCTTGGACAGCCAAAGGAAATAGTTGCCTTTCCTAATAATTTCCCAGATTCTCTGTTCGTATGTTTTAACACAGAGAATACATCTCTAGGTTTCTCAGCTATTTCTTGGAAAGAACTGAAAAAAGTAGGGGTTGTAACTGCTGTAAATGCCTGCTTGAGTTTACAGATTAACCCGAAACAACAGCTGGCACAGCTGTGCCAACAAGCTGTCCTAGGAAAAAGACCTCTCCAGAAGAGATTGAGATCTCAAAGTTCCTATTTCCAAAGAATTTTGAAATTCCCACAGAGCAGAAAACACCAGCATTTGTGGTGCAGAAGAGCAGGGTCTCAGAGCACAGCGCTTCCCACCATGGACATGTTGACTTTGACAACCATGAATTCTCCAGGCTCCAAAGATCCACCCAGTTTAGACACAAGTCACTTCCTTCATGTGAGATGCGAACTGGTACATCAGGATATCAGCTGCTTCACTGCCCATCACCAGCTGTGATACCATACTATGAAAGTACTTCCACATTGTGCAATGTGTACGCTCTTACGGGCCATGTAAGCAATTCACGGTGGTGCAGGGGCTGCTGAGATGGAGTGAAGCACATATTCCTAAAGATAACAGGACACAACCACACACTGCTGCACCAGGAGAGATAACCATGCAATGGCTACGGTTGCTCACGCTGTCCAAAGGAGACTCGTCTTCGGGAAGCAGGGCAAAGAGAACTTAGCAGCCATCTTAAAGCAGCAACTTGCACAAAACACCTTCTTATTTTAAAGACAGAGCTAACTCTGCTTGTGAGCAGCAGCCCCTGAGCGGTGGGCCAGGACAGCAGTGGGGTGTGCTGCAGGTGGTGGCGGGGCCCATCTACCGTGGGACCCTGAGAAACCACAAATCCCTGGAAGCAGAGACTTACTGCTCTGTCACGACTCACTTGTCCGTCAGATTTTTTTGGTGAGAAATAATACAGAAGTGTTTCAACTGGATTGTTTGATTTGGGGTTCCTGCAACTTGAAGGTGGCTTGCTTTATTTCCCCCATTCCACAGATAATTTTCCTCAATATCAATTCAGCTGAAAAATAAACAGGGTTCAACATGAGTTATTTCTTATGGGAAAATGGTCTGTTGGGAACACATTATGCATTCCATTTACTAATCAGAATCTTCTGATAATTTTTACTGTGCATTGCAAATGCAGGCAGCCCATGTTACATCTGCAGGGCTCAGATATACTGGAACTGCTCCAAACTGATTCTCATAAATTTATTTTTAAAATTTCCCATACATTTACTGTTCCTTCATCCTGGTCACTAATGCATATTTAACCGATGGACTAACTACGTGCATATCAATAGTTTAGTAGAGTTACATTTACCATAGTATTAAGAAATAATAGACTTTCTTTCAAAGCACATAGAAACCATTGCCTAAAGGAATAAATGTTTCAACCTGAGAAAATCTAAAGACTAAAAATATCAAGGGAGAAAGATAAATGGCCTCATCTTACAGTAAAAAAAAGGAACAGGAAAACTCAGGTTTTAGTGATATACTTCATGAAACAGTTTCATATGGCTGTTCATAAATAGAGACCCAAGTTGTTGTCAGAAAAATTTCAAGGATGAGTCAAACTGGCAAAGAGCTGCAGCTCAGATTTCTGGTTTCACCAGTCAACATCAGAATGATGAGGTCCAGGAGAAAGGATCTTTGGCCTCTGAGTAGCTGATGTAAAAACACGGGTCTCGGGAAGAAATAGCAGTGGTGAAGCACAGAGGAAACACAGAGGCAAGAAACATTGCTCTGCAGAAGCGTACCTTCCTGCAACAGGGTGGAAGGGACATGTGAGGACACAGCTCAGCCAACAAGCTCCTGAACGTGCCATTTCCCAACCCCCCAAACACACCTACTAAATCACTGTAGAAATGCTGGTTATTTGCAGCAGCAAAACTGTTTGAGGTGGCATGCAGGGCAGGACTGAGAAAAGTGACAATTTGTTTTCAGCAGAAGCTCTGAGGCAGCCTGGGATTAGCATCTTGTTCAAAGAGGCCAGTAATTCCTTTCCAAAATGTTTAAAGGATGCAGCTCCCGCCTCCGCTATCGCACATCAGTGCCTGCCCCAGAGGGGGTGGTTTCTGAAGGGAACTGGCTGAGGATAATTTCCTGGACTCCTGGACCTTTCGTATCGCTCCCATCTCTGCTGTGTTTCACTGCTGAGAGTACAAAGACCTCCAGTATTCTTATCTTGGCATTCCCCACTTATAGAAATGAGAGAAGCATTACAAATGAGTCTGTGGGGATGCATTATGAGAGCAGCAATAAAAACTAAAAAGCCAGCACTGGGGGCCATGGCCAGTCAGATCGTTTGGGACCACTGAGCAGCGAAACAGTTCCACATCCCTGCTCTGAAAAGCTTGTTCATTTAAACACGGTGATAAGCTCTGCTCCTGCAGACTGCTCCTCAGGAAGACCTCGTGGTCTGACTGTCACGGCTAGTGTTATTTTCAGACCATATTTCTGCTCCCCCTTCTGTTCTCCTGCAGACCACGTGCTGAAGCAGCGGTCTCTTCCCTCGCTGTCCCCCCACACGACAGGACAGGAGCAGGATACACTAACATCAAGGTTGCTCTAAAAAATCATGTTTTCTCTCCTGCTTCCTTGTTCAATGGTTTTAAAGACAGCAAGTCTATCACTTATTTTTGGAGCCTACAGCTTACTCGTTGGGAAAGACACATGTGCAATAGCATCAGTCAGGAAAAGCTTCTGTATGTTTTGTGTTTATTCAGTTTGTTGTTTTTTTCCAAAGAGGTTCATCTTCTTCACAACCCAGCTAACAACCCCATACTATTATCTGCATGACCTGCTATCATCTGGCACAGTGAAAAAAAGGGTTGAGTGTCAATAGCTGCCAGGTGTTCATATTGAACTGCTTCTTGAACTTAAAATTAAAAAACTAAAACCACCACCCATCACAACACTTTAAGCCAACGGATTAGATTTCCTCTATATTAATATGAAGCTATAAATGATTTGTAAAAATGCTGAATTAAAAATATAATTAATTGCCTAAGCCTGGCTTGGTAAAGTTCATCCCTCCTTCCAGTGCACACAGCCTTCCCCTCTCCTGGCATGTTGTGCTGTATCCCAGAAGAAGCTGATACAGCTGCAGGACTTTATCGCTGCTGAAGTCACACCGGCTCTTTCATTCAGCCAGCCAGACGGACCGCTGACTTCTGCCCAGTATCTACTGAATCCGAGTGCTCTGCCATGATTTCAACCATGTGAAACGCTATTTTTTATTCAGCAAAACACGTGGCCAAGAAACCCCTTTCCATACGCTTTCAACACATTCCACAATTTCATGGCATTACACATCTGTTCACTCAGCAGCCCCCTGAAAACCCAGCGTGTCCCTGAGCATCAGCTCTGTGTGATACTTGCATGGGAATGAGTCCATTAGAAAAATCTCTAATTCCACACCACAGCTGTCATTAGGTATTAAACCACACACATCCCAGAGCCTCAGCAGCGCAGGAGTGTCCTGCCCGTGGTGGGGGCTTGGCCAGAACAGGGTCCCAAAGCGCCCCCCTTGCTCCCTCTTCCATAGCAGAGCTGTAAGTAAGACAACCAGAGGTGAAGCATCCACCTTTCAACAGTGACCTTCCAAGGAGCCCTGAACATCTCTGAAATGGCCTCTCAGATAAATAACCTTCCACAAAGATTTTTGAGATCACAGCTGACTACTTTGCAATTTATTGCTTAAATGTGGTTTGAGGCAGGGTAAATTTGTTTTAATATAGCACCAGTCGTACATTGCTCCTGAAACACCTCACTGGTGTTTAGAGATGAACGAAAGGGGCACCCCTGAGGCTTGTTACAAATATACATGGTGGCTTATTAGTTCCCAGGTTTTCCATAAGCTGGTCATTAGCAGTTCAGTAAAAATTCAGAGAACAAATCATAATGTGTGCTACCTATGTGTGAAAAGACACAACCTGTGCTGGGCAGGTAGGTCCTGGCCTTCTCCTCACACCAGGACTAGTATTTTGTACTTCACCAAACCTCTTTCTTGCCTCATCTCACAGATCTACATCCTGTAGAAAAAAATACTTTTCATTACTTTTTTCAATACTTTTCATTAAGATAGTTCAGTGCAGATTATACAACTCTTCTGGGAGTGAACGCAGCAAAACTGAAAAATTAGTCATAGCCTAGGTGTGACAAATGCAGCTGCATGTGTGGGCAGCATCTTCTAGGAGAATCGTGGCCCAGATGGTCCTTTTCAGGTGCCTGAAAGGTGCCACGGCAGAGGAATACAGTATGGGGACAAATTTCTTAGCCCAGCAAGCGGAAGAAGCTGTAGATGGGGAGTTTGAACCACCCAGGGTGGTTTCTCCTTCTACACCAAAGGATGAGACAGCGACCGTGCAGCTGCTTCCTTGTGTTCAAATCAGGGCTATGTCCTCTGGCACTCATGTCCGCTAGGTCTCAGGGGCCTGACACAGCCTTTGGGTAAATAATTTTACTAGGCATTATCTTGGTAAGATCCATACGCTTCTAAAAATGCCAGGCTACCATGGGACACACCTGCAAGGCAGGAAGATAAATAAAATTCAGAGAAAACACTGGCTTTTTACCCTCTGGACCAAACCAGGCTGATGGCCCAGGCAAACAGTGGTTGCTCCATCCATGCTGCTGTGGGTCTGTCTGGAAGCGAGGAGGGATCTCTGCACACCCATGTGGTTTCCCTGCTCCTGGGGCTCCTACCTGCAGTGCCTGGAGGGCATTTCCCCTTGTGCTGCTTAAGGAGCCAGAAGAGTAAGTAGAAAACTAATGCACAAGATTTACAACATGGAAAAAAACCCATCCCGAAATAGGGCAAAATATTAAGCTCTGACAGTAGGTGAAATCCTGCCTTCCCCTCTTAAAATGTGATAAAATTCCCATTGACTTCAATGGGGCCAGAATTTGGGTATCCGGTTTTCCCATGGTCTTTCCAGATGATGCACCCAGACATGTTTTAAAGTTTCCTTATGCCACTCTGGGGAAAATCTGTATGGTTTTATTAGGTTCTTTGGCTCTGCTTCACTGTATGGCATTTGGGGGGGGGGGGGGGACGACGACACGGACCCCCAACTCTGCAATTTACTGAGAAACAACAGCAAAATAAGATAATAATAAAAACAAAAGTTACAATACAACTTCTTGCCTGCTCTCTACCTACTGAATTCAATGCTGGAGCGTTTAGTGATACAAAGCTCCAAATTTCACTCGGTCTGTAGGAAAGGATTTGAAAGGTCTTATTGGCTGAACATGCTAGAAACAAAAACATGGGAAATCAAAAGTGTTATGACAACTCTTTGTTCAGAGTCCTTCAACACGAAAGAATCATAGAATCATATAATTGTTTAGGTTGGAAAAGACCTTTAAGATAATCACGTCCAACTTCTAACCTACTGCTGCCAAGCCCACCACTAAACCATGTCCCTAAATACCACGTATACATGTCTTTTAAATACCTCCAGGGGTGGTGACTCAACCATGTCCCTGGGCAGCCCGCTCCAATGCCTGACAACCCTTTTGGTGAAGAAATTTTTCCCAATATCCAACCTAAACCACTCCTGGTGCAACGACATTTCCTCTTGTCCTATTGCTTGTTCCTTGGCAGAAGAGACTGACTCCCACGTTGCTACAACCTCCTTCCAGGCAGCTGTAGAGACCGATACGGTCCCCCTTGAGCCTCCTTTTCTCCAGACTAAACCACCCCAGTTCCCCCAGCCGCTCCTCATAAGCCTTGTGCTCCAGACCCTTCACCAGCTTTGTTGCCCTTCTCTGGACACGCTCCAGCACCTCAATGTCCCTCTTGTAGAAAATTCAGCTGATGGACTCAAACCCATAAGCTTGCAGAAAGCATTTTCAGATGAGTGAGTTTTGTGCCAGATACATGTAAGCTGATATGCTCCAAGCCATGCAAAACACAGACGAAGAAAATCAAGCCTTTGCCAAAACCTAATACTGTAATTTTCATGCAGTCAGACACATTAACTGAACCTGTGCTGTCCAGTCTTATTTGCAGGCCAACACTAATAAATAAGACTATGTTAGTTTTCTGTTGCCCCTCACAATCTATTTAAAATAAAGAAAAAAACCACCATCTTCCAAAACTTTAGTAAAATAAAGTTCATGTTCAGCTAAGAACCCTTTTATCCTACTACTTAAGCCACCCCAAATCACTGTCAGTGCATTTCTAAATGCTCCATGCTGAGAGCAGCAAAGCTTTTATGGGTCAGAACGGCAAGCCTGACTTCATAAAACATTATACTTGGAAAGCAGGTCATTTATTAAAAGATCTGTTAAAAGCTTCATTTCTTAAAAAGCAAAACTATATACCCACCTCTACATCTTGTCTGAGAGCATTTGCATACACAGATGTTGTCCCAATTTCAGCCCTGTTCTCTTTTTTTCCATCTTCTTCATTTTTTTAAGATATGAGTAGCAGGCACTTACTGAATCAGTCGCACGCTTCGCCAAGCACCTTCTGCTTCCATACACTAGTTCATCCTGTCTCCCAGATGAACACACTAACATCCTTTCCCCACACGCAGGGCTGAGGTGCTGGACCCACAGCCCCAGGGCTGCACGAGATGGCAGCCTGGGGATTTTAGCTTCTAAACCTGCTCTTCTCTTACCACAGCGGGAAGTCTCCTGCAATGACCAGGTGAGGATAGACTTTGTCTCTTCTGGAGCTCCCACTGCCCTCTTGTTTTACGGTAGTCTTCAGGCAGCGCTCTCCGGCCACCTGCCCGGGAACTCGGCACGCAGTGCAAGTGGTCTGGATGCCACAGGTGTGAGACACGGGTACCGTGTTGCCGAACAGCAGAAGGCAAAACAGTATCTACTGCTTGGATAGCGGGCACGGAGCATTCTCTTCACTGCAAATTGTACCCCCTTTGCATGCGGTCCTCGAGCCAGCATTTTATATGGAGCCAAAGAAGTAGCAGGAGTATGTATTGGGCGACATAGAGCAGAGAAGGAAATACAAGCAATTTTGGACCAAGAGACTGATATTTCAAGATATGTTTGGTATCCTGTTCTTCATGAGTGTTTTCAATCACTGCTTCTTCCTGAAGAACCACGTCTTGCTGCTTCATCTTGCCTGCAAATAGCATGGCATGCCAGAAAATTTTAAAATAACCCAATAAATAGATTACTATCTGTTCAGGACATGGCAGCTCAACGGCAGCCAGGGTTACTCCGTTGGAGACAGGCTGCCAGGAATATGGGGGCTGTGAAAGACAGGACAAATTGTGGGAAAGTTGCTTTGGGATGCAAGGGCATTAACGTAACTAAGGGATGAGGCTGCTTAAGAAAGGAAGATAACCGAGGACAAGATGACGACCTTGATCATACATTTCAGAGAAAAGAAGATGAAAAAGCTAGACAAGACAAGAAAGGTGCATGCAGAAAGGAAGAATGGAAGCTGGGAAAACTCAGAAAATGCAAGACACTAAGAAGGTGGAGAAGACTTGCAGTGTCAAAAGAAGGAAATAATAAAAGCACAGACACTAGCACTCTCTTACTCTTGTCATAAGACTACCATGAAAATTACTTTAAATTTAGAAGAATGACCATTTAAGAGACTACAGTTTTTGTTATATAAATGATTATTTTTCATGACAACTAAGGAAAAAAAAAGTCACCCCTTATTATTACTGAGTTTTGATGGGCAGCCATAACCAAATTCTTAAGTGATCAAATATAAAATGTGCTTGAAGGCTGTTCATACCTATGAGGGCAAGACAGATGGTGTGGTGTAGGTGTCTCCACTTTAGATTGTACTGCACCCCAAATGGACAACAACTGAATTTTAGCAGCAATTTACTAACTGCAAAAAACACTAGGACACAGGTTTGGATCACCACTTGGGCTTCCAGGGAGAAAAATGCAAGGCATTCATGAGTTAATATTTCTGACTGAAATTTGCTTATTTAGAGGTTCACTTAACAGATGCCATCATCAGGAAATAAAAGTCCTTAGACTGAACAGACAATTTTAATGGCCTTTCCCATTAAGCTATGGGTGATATATTTCAAGGGGCAGATTATTGGAGTCTTTCTGCTGACAGCAGGTAATGTCAGATGAATTCAGAATATCAGTGAACATTTAAGCCTTGGTAACAAAGATTTTAATACAGTTATATTACAATTCAGGACAAAACACCTTGACCAATTCATTCTTTTGTACGGCACAAAGGAACCTTACACTATATGTGCATTTATATTCATTGCCAAAATAGGCAACGGATCCTTACTGTTCACGGGCACAAAGCTCCAGATGCTCTTATAGTCTAAGCCTAATGTGCTCAGCTACTGGTGTGGCACCATTAATCACATAAAACATGCGTTTTATAGCCTTAGAAAACTGGAACCTCCTGGATTTATTGGTTTGACTACTCTGCACAATAAAAGTTTCTTATGAACAAGTAAGCTCTGAACATAATGTACTAAACATTACCATCCCATAATCAATAGGTATTGGGAAGACTGTTTTTAAGGTTTAGCCCTTTTCCTCTTCTCTGCACACTGAAATTATTCAGCTCTGTACTGCAGAGCTCCATTAAGCACTTTGTTTTTCATTGAATGACTGGAATCAAACGCATATGGCCTCCATGGATGGATAAACTGCTGTAAAAAGAGATAAGTCAGCAATACTGATTCGCTCTGTTGTCTGAGCGTGCCTTTTGATTTTTGAATTTCTGCCAAAAGCATCAACCATTCTGTGTTTACCCTTCAAAAGCCCTCGGTCACTCAGATGGTGCATACACTCACAGCACAGCGTGCTCTCTTGCAGAAACTATTAATAAAAAAGAAAATTTCAGTACTTGTATTCATTGAATCTAAATTTGTGGCACAGATCCTACATCCCTCATCTTTCTCAACGTTGTTACTATATAATATGAAGTGATTAAAAGACCGGTTTTACTTTGCTGCCCATCTCTTTCACTCAGAGAACTGGTTTATGTCTGCACAAAGCTGTACATGGCTTTCAAAGTGTACTTTGCCACAGAATTTTCCTCTTCCTTTCCCTTCCTGGCAAGTCAAAACAACAGAACTCCCACAAACCTCTGTGGCGGTTTCTTTTGTGTCTGTGAATTCATACTAATTACTGAAGACATACTGCGTTCTTTTTCACTGCTGGGGCCAGGACTGTCAGCGCTGGGCTCAGCACCGGCTTTCACAGGATGCCAGAGACTTGCATCTCCCTCCAGATCTGCTGCTGACACGAGAGCTGTTGTTTAACCACGGAGGCTTGCTGTGCACTTTGCACCTGAGTAAATGCCTGCTGGAGACAGCAGGAACACAACCAGAACGGGTCCCTGATGGGGTGTGTGACTTGGTTACAACTCCCTGCAAATCCAACATTCGGCACTCAGGGATCTCCTAAGGCAGAGACAAACAGCTGACCCTCTCGACATGACGGATTACCTGTCTGCAAAGGCAAAACGGTTATCCCCATCTGAAAACAAAAACAGATCAGACACCAGCAAATTGGTTTTTATGCAAACGTACAGGTAATGGCAAGACTATAAATACATAAACCCTATCTGCACAAACCGTAATGAAGCGACAAATGAAGGCAATTGCTACCTGCGTGTTCAAAGCCTGGTGGACATTTTGCAGTCTTGTGATTTCTATTACTGCAATCTCACCAGAGCTGCAAGTTCAGTTGACTGTGAAGGTCTGGGTCCTGTAAAGCCTTTTTCGCGCGCGTATTGCATGCAACAGGGAGAGTGGAGTCAGAGCCTGCGCGGTGTCAAACGTGCTGCTTAAGATCTCGGGTGAGGAAATGCTCTCTTACAGATAGCTCACAAGCCTAAAGCCCTTGTGGCATTAAAAGGAAATGAATTTGATTTCTCAGGAGCCTATGGCTTCCTAACAAACCCTGGGAAACAACTTCAGAATACCAGCATATGCTCTAATCCATTTTCTAGTTATACAGGCTTCTTTATTACTGTTTTTGGCTGACAACAGTTGAGATAGCGTGTTTGTCGTAATTTTTAAAACAATTGAGAGAGAATAATGTGAGTGCATTTTTATTTTGGTTTTAACTTCTTTATTTCATTGCTGTACAGCTGCATTACACTTGGCTTGAATCCCTTAAGCATTATTTTCCTTGGCAAAATAGTCACTGAACTGAGTAGAACTTACTATTGGAAAAATATGCTTGAAAAACCAGTGTGATGTCAATGCCAACTGAAACCCATGGAGCTTTAAATGTCACAAATGTGCCTGTAGCTGAAATACACAGCTCCTCATTTTTTTGACCGAACTAGGAATGTTGCAAATCTTAGGTCGTGAAACCAACTGTAAAAACCATAGAGTAGCCTCCTGAAACTGAATGTGTGCTTTCCCCCCCCACCCCCCCACCCCGCCCCCTTGCCCCATGAACAACCATTTGGAAAACAATTATATAAAACCTGATGTAGGATAATTCCATAGGCAACAAACGACTGTGTGGCTCTGCTTCCAGTTTTGCCTGCATGAACTGTGGCTATCAGTGAGAAGATGAGCCACAGGCTTAGAGAAAAGATAGAACCCGACTTTGTAAAACACCTTTAATATTCAAATATATAAATAAGCACTACTGAAGAATAATTCAGAAGACTGCAGTGATGCATTATGAACAGATGCTATAAACGGGAGCAGTAACATTGCTAGGTAAGGAAGAAGCAAGCTATTTTAGGAGTCTTGAAAATCTCTTCTAGTTCTTCAGACAGATCATGCTGCTATAGTTACTTTATAAAAAATTATATTCTGAAAAGCACTTCAGTAAAAGTAACCTTTTACTGAACTATTATTTAACCAAGACCTTCTACAGCACTAAAACACACTGCAATTGAGTTCCTGATATAGTTTTAAGAATGGGAGGGGTAAAAAAAGAACAAAAACCCTACCATACCTGCACCAGGAGCTATTTATTAGCATAACACTCTTCCTTTTAAAGATTTCGTAACAACTGAAGTATATACAAAGTCTTACAGCATTTACACAATAAAAAAGTTTCCTATTAGCTGATGAAGTATAAGGTAGTGCTGCAATTTACTTCAAAGCATGTATACAATAATAATGAAGCAGACCACTGTACTTTCAACTTCTCTACTACCACACCACCACTGTCTGTTGAAATGACAGTTAATTAAACCACTGGGAAGACACAGATTGTCAAAAGATTTGTAACAGGTTGACCTGCAGCACTAACCATCATAAAGAGGAGGGATTAAAAAAAAAAAAAAAAAAAAAAAAAAAAAAAAGCAAAGCTACATACTGTCATGTTTCTACACTTTCCTAGAGCTGTAACAAACTTTCACAGCCTTAGATATAACATATGCAAGACAACATAATCACAATTTTTTTGATATAGTTCAGCTACTGAGTGTATTTACTTCTGAACAGGAGGTGTTATATTGATATGGCTGTGTGTTTCCATTTTTGTTCATTAACTGTTCAAATAGTCCTACAAAAAAAATTAAAAGACAGCATGGAATTTGTAGTCATGATGCGTTTGACTAATAAAGGCATTCAATATCAGCTATAGGATCTAATCATTCCTGTCAAAAGTTTAAGACCAGGAATCTTTGAGTAAAAATCAAACCCACAACACCTTGTACCTACTCCCTTTTCATCTGTTGACTCCAACTTTGTTTAAGCTTTTCCAACAGGGATAATACAAAATCATTAAAATGCTTACAATAACCCAAAGGCAGGACTCATTTAGTTTATGAGAGGTCAAGCAGAGTCACTGGACTACTTCTGCTGTAAAACTGAGGGAGCTTACCTAGAAAAAAGAAACCTTTACTGAACAGTCCCTTACTACAAGTAGGGATATATAGTTTAACAACGACACACAATTTAAGAACGTAGCCTTTTAGAAGCAGTTTCATATGTACCAATAATGCACTTTCAAGAAGAGACAAGGTTGCTTTGCCTATTGTTGTATGCCTAAGCCTCTTATTTTGGCCAATTCTATTCCCCTCCCCACCCCCAAAGGGATCCTGTTTCAACTCAGAAACTAGTAACGTCAGTTGACAATAACTGCATTAAGACAAAAAGTGACATATATAAAATCCACAAGGAACCACATAAATACCAAAGAAGTCATATAACCTTTCCATGTAAACACTTTGATTATACTGAAGCCCTAATTAGATTCTCGTCTTAAACTTTTGGCAGATAATGTGTATGCTGAGCCACGCTTTGTAGTTAGTTATTGTTCAAGTGGAAGCCAGATCAGCTCACATGTTGACAGGCATGCAACTTGGAAACATTGCACAACAAGCAACACAAAGAGATTTGAGAAGGGTACAAGACTTCAAGTCGACTTCACAACCCTTCACAACTGAATATTCACAGACAAAGATACAGTCCTTGCTTTTTCTACGGTGGATTTTTCTCTCACACATGGGACACTTTCTGTGACTCTCTAGCTTGCTTGATGCTATATAACCACTTGATGATTCTGGCATTTCTTTCAATGGCAGAAATGCCGTATGGCACACGGTCATTGGCACTGTCATCATTTCTAAGGTCACTGTTGCTGTCCTGAGACTGTTCACAGTCTGAGCTAATCATGCTTGCACTGCGAAAGTTGAGGGATATAATATCAGAGTTAGCCCTTGCAAAGTTTTCCATCCCGAGGTTTTCAAGCTCTTCAGGATCCAGTCCGCAGTAGTTAAAGAATCGTTCAACATCTGCGTCGACACGAAAGTATCTGTCGCTCAAGTCTGATTTTGATCGCTGTAGGGAGGGTCTTCTACTAACTCCGCATCCAGACTCGACTGCCTCAATCTCTGGGGATTTCAGCGTGGTGATGGCAGCGATTTTGGGCTTTGGAGGCAGAGGTGGGGCTGAACTACTGCAGGGTATTGCTTTTAAGGGCTTTGCACTAGTTACTTTCCTAATGTCTGAGGAGCTGTGAGAGACATGCAAGAAAGTCTCAGCTGACTGGTCTAGAAGCCTTCTGCTGACATTGGAGCTGCTCTCCTGCGGGCTGCTACGGCCCTGGGTGGGGTAAACTTTCAAAGACTCAGCAAACGAGTGTCGGTTCAGCTCTGTCGAATCAGCTCTGTGAGGCGGCCAGTTTCGGGGACCGTGCTTATGCCCTGAACCTGAGCTGGAGCCTTCAGAGCTGTTGATGATGTTCTTCAGAATCTCCAGTTTCAGATTTTCTCTCTGGACGCCGCTCTCGGTCTTGGCATTGTTGCTGAAGACTTTCAAGGTGGGGCTCCCCAGGGCCCGCTTGGCCGCAGGACAGACCGGCGGCTTTGCTAGCACTGCCGGCTTCACAGGCTCCTGCTTGGCGTTGATGACCTCCTGGCTCTTGACATATTTCGCCTTGTCGGCTTCCAGCCTCTCCACCGCACTCAGTCTTTTTGGATTAGGCTCCGCCTGCCTGCGAAAATAGTCGGGTCCTTTGTTCAGGATGCGGAGAGGAACAGCGGACGTGAAAGTCACGGCAGGGCTGACCGGCTTCACCATGCTACCTATCGGTAGTGTTTCTGTAGGCATGTTTGGTGGTCTTTCCCCCGCAGCCGTTTTGGATTCTTCTCTGGGATCTCCTAAATGCACGGTGCAGAAACATGTACATTAAGCACAATGAATAGCCGATGAATCCTGGGATCTGAGCGTTAGCAGCAGCGCCTCATCTCACAGCTCATTAAATAACACTGCGTTTCTCTTTTAAAGGCAGCCTTTGTAGGGCAAGGCCACTCGACACAAGTCCGTATTAGTCTGCTCTGCTGACTCCTTTCTTCTCGCTGAAAGATGCAGGAGTCTCGCCGTTCCCTTTGCGCTCGGCGACCGGCAGCGATCTGAAATGCAGAATAACCAACCACACGTTAGCAAGAGCGCCTGACATCAGAGCGATAGCAACAGCCGCCTCCTGGCCCTCCTCTCCATCTCCCACCACCGGACGGATGGGATGCAGCTGCCGGCACAGGGGAGGCGGCGCTCGGGGTGCCTGTGCCCTCCACTCGCCCTGCCCTGCACCCCCTCTGCATCTTACAAGAAATGTGTTGCTTGCTGCTTACAGTCTGAGCTTGCATTTAACAAAACTACGCTGGAAAAGAAAAAAATAAAATACAATTAAGCCCTACCATGATACAGCCATGCATTTCTGACGGGAGAAAGGGAAGCAAAATGTGTCAATTCAGAGACTCAGACCCACTATCACCCGAAGATCAATGAAAAAGCACTTTCAGACTAATATCTTTGGCTTTGATTAGTTGATTTGTGTATATATTTTATCTGTAAACCACAAATGTTTATCTCCTTATAGGCAATGTACTCTGCAAATCTAAGAAATTAAGTGTATTTTCCTTTTTTATTAAATGATCCAGAAAACTATCTGGTCTAAAAAGCAGAGAGAAAACAGACACATGTAGTGTTTTAAGTGCAATGCACACCTTTCATCATTAATCTAATATAAATAAAAAAAACCACAACCAATTAAAAAGTAGGCGATGTCGCTAAAGCCACGGATTCTAGTTCAAAGTCTGTTTGAACATTAGTCCCCAGAGCACCGGTGCTCCAGCAGTAAAATAAAGCTTTTCAGGTTCCTGTGATCACCTTACAGGCTTAACATCAACAAAAAAAGGCTTTGGGTTTTTTTTTGATGAAAGATTTTGAGAGCACACAAACATTCTGACTGCGTTTGAAAGAAAAGAACTTGTCTTCATGTTTAGATGTAATCATTCAAGTTTTCTACCAAGTGCTAAATGCAAATGAAGTTTACCTTCATCTAAATTATTTTAAGATCCTATCACTTAGGATTGTCACAACAGTTTAAAATCCAACACTACGGATGACGTTACAAGTGCTGTAACAATTCTTCCCACATGAGGCACTGAAGGGCACTTATCACAGAATCTACTTTTCAAGCAGTGATTTTGCTAATGGATCTCATTTATTTTATTACTGCCCCATTAATCTGTGCTGCCCTTTTGAATATACCATTTCTCTTATCACTGTGTTCTTCAGGGAGAGAAAGAAAAGCAGCTGTTGCTTCTTTACTCATTCTAAGGAACACGGAGCAGCATCCTTCCCAGGGATGACTCGCTTTCGTGTGTACTATCATCCTGCGTGTGCTCATCCATCAATACCCAACTTACTAATACAGGGTGTGCCATCAGTACATTGTTTAGAAAAAAAAAACCCAAACAAAACGCCAAAAATTTACCTTCCAGCTAAAGATACATTAACAGTAAAAAGAAAACAACCTTGAGCACTGAATACATGATATATACATTGAATACTCTCTAAATCATCCAAGGTCAAAGCAAGCAAATAAAATATATAAATGCTATAATGAGATTATAGGAAAAAGCTGAGCTTTCTCCTGAAGGCTCACTGTCAGAAGCATTCTTCAAATATAAACTAACATATTTAGGTGGGTGATAAACCAGACACGCATGCAGTGCAATTGAAAGGGTAGTGAAATGTTAATTAAGCTTCCCTTTCAATGTTGTTTTATAAATCCTAGTGCTAACTCCTCAGTAGTTAGACTTCCTGAATTTTAACTAAATCTTTCTGAAAGAGAAAAAAAGCTCGCTTCCCTCATTTGAATCAACATATTTATTGGTACTATTTTGAAATCAAGTATCAAATTTCCAAATGGACTGAAGGCAATTCCAACACACATCTGCACACACGCATTTCTTTTCTGTACACACAAATCAAATCTTTCCATGTTGCCAGCTCAGAGCTTGATGGCTAAGTGCTTGGCAAAGTACACCACTGGTGTGTATATTTGATACTTTTGTGCAGAAATCAAATCTATGTGAGAGCAGAGGTCTTGTCAGGAGGAGGAAAAAAACCCAGTTCTCTGTACCAAACACTGCCACCCAACTGAGTTAATACCACTTGAATAGGTGAGGCCGCAGACTTCCATTTCTTCCTTGGCCACTTTCATTAAAGGCCACCATGGCCCTGCCCCAGAGGACAGCTGCCAACTCCATTCTCCTCCTGGCCAGTGGCCCCACATACCCATTACGGATCAGAGCTGTGGGAACCGAGGCATCAGCCTCAAGACTGCTTTTGGAAGTCCTTCCCCAGCACCTAACAAGTTCCTCACTCAGGACAGCCCTGGTCAATGCCAACAAGCATTGCTTAGGAGGCCAAGCATCCACACTGGCTTCAATACCACACTGAAAAGGGGAAAAAAAAATAATCCCACCGCACATGCACATTCATCCAGGAGAACAAAAGTGCTCGTTTGCAAGCACATATAGGGCCAAGTGCCTTGAAGTCAATAGAAATATTTTGTGACTGGCAATGAGCTTCAGGCATGCCTAGAGAGAAAAACAAAGGCCTGCTGAGGATCCAGGGCAGAAATGTTCACTCAAGCCGCTACAGGGAGCTGGGGAAGTAATGGCCAGATGGTTACACGGCCAGACACGGAGGCTTTGTACCTGTGGAGCTGCTGGTATAAATTAAGGTATATGCAGCTATGAAAAAGGATTAACTATATTTTTGTGTCTTGTTTAAATTGCTCCATTTCACAGAGATGCTGCATTTAAACATTACTGGAAAGTTTATTCAGTACTCTCATCTAAGACAGCTAAAAATTATTAACCAGGTACCATTAGAAAAGAAAGTGGGATGAAAGAGGGGTGGACGAAGGTAAAGTACTAATGAAACAACTTCTCCAGCATGGGCTGGCGAAGGTTGCAGCCTAATTCCGCTGCTAGCTGGGAAAGTGACCGCAATTCCTACCAGCCTCTCTGCTGTCCACAGGCACCTGAAACACAGCGGCAACACTAGAGAGCCTTGATACTTACTAATGTCATCCATAAGGAAAAAGGTTGAGCTGCTGCAGTACAGCACAGTCTCAGGAAGAGAAAATTGTGCTACTTGGTTTCCAGTTGTGAAAATCATCATTGCAGGAACAGGGGTATAGAAATGGCTTTCTTCTGGTTTGAACTTAAACACGGCTTACGCATCTGAATTTCCTGTTGTGTGCAGCTCTGGTACCAGTTTTGCACTGCAGAAATTCAAAGGCAAATAGGTTTTCTTCACTCACTCCCAGGAAATGTATGAAATATACTCAGGGACCTTAGATGCGTTCCTTTTACTCTGTTTACATGCAAACGTCTACTCTGTAGGTGAAATTCTTCTACCAGCTGAATTGTGTTTCTCAGGATTCACTCTGGATTTCCATTATTGCTCTTCCTTATAACAACTGCTAGATTTAAGAGATTATTTAGAGAAAAACAAAGCTAAAGCCTCCTGTGCACACATTTAAACATAGTTCATTTTAATAAGTTCATAGATTAATAAAACCTTTCTTAAAGTTCTTACTAAGCAAGCTCCTCTAACACCCAGTGACTGTGGCAGACCTGCTGAGTAGCGTGCAAGCTGTACAAAGGGGTAAAGGGGTTTTGTGTTTTTTAAGCTGTATTTTCAGCCAGATCTGATTTTCAGATCAGAATCTTCGATTCAGGATCCCTTCACAATAGAGGCAGAGATCCAGAGCACTTGTGCATTTTAGGCATTGTGTTCTAATCACTCTTAGGTCTGTAAAACGTCTGCTAGAAAGTCACATTTAAATAACAGACACGCTATCTGCACAATTTAGGGTACACAATACAGCCTAGAGCAGCAATAGTTATACAACTAACATTAACTACAAATAAATTGTCTATAAAATAGTCTTTCTTTGATTTAAAGCTAGGACAGCAGGAAGAGATAAACTATGCAGAAACCTTGGAATTAGAATTCCATATATTCTAAATATGCAGGTTTTTGAAGTTTAAAAGAAATTTATGAACTGGCCCCATTCTGTAAGTATTTATTTCTAGTGCTATTACTAATAAAATGTTATCGTACAATACTCAAGTTTGGTTTTTCTCTCATACCTAAAGCTACATTCTAAACAGAGACTGAATGATGCTAACAACTGAATGACAGCAAACAACGTGCTTCCCTCCCCTGGTTCTGTGTTGCCCCGTAGCTCCTACACGTTGGCCAAGTTTCAGCCAGTCTTTGCCTAAAAGTATTCACAGAAGAGCACTACATATTCTAACAGTATTCAAGTTGCAACAAAGCAGCCAAAACCAACAGTGAAAATGTGGCCCAAATGAAATTAGTGGAATTTCTGCTCTTGACTTTGGCGAGGACATGGCTTCACCCGGCAAAGTTACAATGAAGCTCAAGCTCTTAATTCATCCCTCTGGGACAGCGCATGAAGGGATTGTACAGGAGGCAGGATGAAGCAAAGCGGATAAATATAACGAAGGCTGACAGCCTTTACTTTGCTTTCCTTGATATTTAAAGGCCCATGTCAATTTTATTTTCCAGGTGATAAAATATAACTACCACTACCTCAAGATGCACCATAAACATCACATAAATTCCAGCATAAGTAATCAACAAGTGATTGCAACAGGGCTCAAAGAGATCACAAAAAATCTGCACAGGAACACAGGACACACATGGAAAATGTCAGGCTCTGCTAACAGCTAGGTGTGCCTGAGAGCTGCAGGTCCCATTATGAAGGTGCTGCTTTGTTAACAGTCCCTGCAAAACCTATAAATGACGGCTTCACTGAGAACGACTTGCTACAGGTCTGTGCACTAAGTTATACTAATACTGATCTAAGTTCTTCTGTGGGTAATTGTCATTGTAAACCTCACACCTTTATGCTACTAAGTTTAAAAATAGAGGCTAAACCTAAATAAACTCGGCTTAAACTGACGTAAGATAATCCACATCCAGACTGGCAACCATATTTCATTTTTAAAACCAATTTTAGATAAATGTGTATGGGTGTAGACTTGGTCTCACATAATATTAACTGTCAGGATAAAGCATGAAGAGATGGAATGATCTTTCAGATCTACCATGACACAAAATACTAAGGAAAGTGCTGATTTTCAACTCTGTTCCCCCCTAACATGTGAATGAGTGAACAGTAAGTGAAAAGCAGTATCTGTTCAAGTCGACATTTAAGCCTTAAAAAGGTCTAAAAAATGTGAACTACCGTGACCTAAATCCAAGAGTGGCAGAACTATGTAGATGTGGGAAATCTCCACCAAGTGGGAAGGTAAAAACTGGCAAAGGTGGCCACTTTTCACTGCTGATGTACTACTTCCAACCAAAACCCCCAAACTACAACTAGTATTAACTTTGTACTAACTTGCATAGATGAATGTGAAATGGGCTATTATGCTTTGCTTTTACATCACACTCAAAGACTTTTAAGATAAAACACTGCATAAACAAAACACAGCCAGCAAATAGCACTTTCTATTTCACTGGGCAGTTTAAATGATAAGGTTTAAAGCAGAATGCTGCCATAACCAGGAAAGCTAACACTGTTATGGGGAAATAGCTTCTGGAAAATCCGTGGTGGTACAAATGCCTGGAAAACAGGAAAGCAACTTAGCAGCTATGCTTACATACTGCCCCTCTAATGTATGCTTAGAGCTCACTGGGAGCTGGATAGCAACACTTCTTTGAAAGAAAAATCTTCAGAAAGTATTTTGCTTCTTTTTAGTTTTGAAATCCGGTACTGTTACATTTCCTACCCAGTAGCAATAATCCACTCTCAGCGATACTTGCTTCTGGGGTAAATACTGCCTTGTAGATGCCTCCCAAACATGAAAACTCTGATTTCTTTCAAAAAGCACAGACAGCTGCACAAATGCACAGGAAAGCTTAGCAAAGAAAATTTCCCCTTTCTTCCAACTAGACAGTACAAAAACCTAAAAGTCATCTTATTATTTAGAGCAATATTACATGCTGGTTTTAAAAGCTGTAATGGAAATAAATTCTGTTTTCTTTAGACCCCTGTGTTTCTTATACTGTATTGCACTCTTTGGAATAATTTCAGTCTCTCATTTAAACAAAAGAATTAGGAAAGGGCCTAAAAAAGTATCATAAGGAATGTCACTTTTTATTATGTTTGCAGCTCTAGCTTTATGTAAATATATTTCAGTGTGCATTTTATGATAATGGTTCTCTAAACACTTTGCAAAGCTTTAGGAAACACCTTTACTGCTTGTTCATCAGCCAGTGTCACTGGTCCCAAGTCCAAACCCCATTATTCTTTTAAATCTGCATCTCTCCATAACAATCATGATTAAATTAATAGCCTCCTCCCTACAGTAAAATCACAATTCCCAATTTATCCTGGGTCTTGTGGTCTTAAATGGAACACTGTTCATTTCAGTTAACATCTCAAATCCGTCGTAATTCTTTACAAGTCCATTTTAAGTAACATGTATTTTAAAGCTACCCAAATCTTTGTGGTAATAGGGCCAGTAGAAAGCATATGCACTAGTGAAGAAGGAAATCAAAATCTTCTATCTGCAAAAATGTGGAGATATACTTGCAAAGCACCCTCCTTCTAGTACTACTACACAAAGACGCTGCCCCACTAGCAGGATTTGCAGACTCCGTAACATCAGTCACCCACGTGGCCCCCTACCACACAGCAAAGTCTGATCTTCCACCCTGCAGAGAACAACAGAAGAGCAATCAGTAATTAGTCAGCTGGGAAACAGCCCAGTAACTTTGGCAGCAACCCTCACCAAAAAACTGATTATCATTAATTCCACTACAGAGCATACATTTTAATAGGAGTATTTTCAAAATGCTGATTCTGGGCCATTTGACATCCTGAGATAAATTAAACACAGTCCTAAACCATTTAAATGTTTGAAAACCTGTATGAATGTTAAATCATTCCAGTGCAGCATCACCAGTGCAACTACAGGACCAGACTTGGTCTTAACTTACACTATGGAGCGCACCCTAAAACATAAATCTCCTTGGCTTAGAGGAACTTCTGCATGTAAACTTGGGAATACTAAGAAATCAAGCCAGGTTTTGATAAAGTGAAAAGTATAGATTTTTAAAATGAAAGTTTGTATTAAATGAGCAGTGTGTCTACCAGCACAACCTAGCAGTCAAAGACTGGAGGACCCATGACCAGGTGACTGGAGTCGGTTCACCTCCTTCTGTTACTGCAGCAAGCCAACATCACTTCTCTTTGAGATCTGGAATCTTGCTTCATGCAAACCTATAAAAGCAACCTCAAGCTGAGCACTCAAAACTAATGAACACTGAAACACTGGCAGATTCTGTAGGGAAACAGAGCCTCTCTGTTTACCATTTAAGTGACAGCAGCGTTCATTAAATCTTGGGAAGCTGAATTTAGACTTATATCTTGCCTTGAAGCACATGTTCCTCTGCCAGTACTTTTTTTGCTTAAACTAATACGTTGAGAATCACTTCTGATCTCTTCTGTCTGGGTACAACACCCCAGCTATGTCCTGAACACCAAACCAGGTCAAAACCCGGACACTTTCCCTATCCTCCATATTTGACTTCCACTGTTCTTAATCTCCCATATTTAACTCCCACGAAAAGGAAGTGTGAGAAATCTGGAAGGAACATTTACATGTAGGACAGGAAGGCTGTTCAGGGGAAGGGTGCATACCCTGCACATCCATGCCACCTAGCATAGGTGCAGCCCTGTTCTTGCTGCTAACAGGCATGCACACAACTAAGCCTGATGGCTAATTCCCAGGCTGTAGAGGAACCAGGGATTTCCCTACACAACTTTCTCATTCACACCACCTTATCCAGCACATACCTGCTGCCCCTAAAAATGTAGTCAGGGATGACGAGGAGGATGAAGAAAACACCACTTCTGCTTGACCTGGGGGTGCGGACTGGAAGCAGCCCTACAGAGCAGATGCTCAAAGTACTAGGCTATACCATATGTAGAGGCAGATCCTTCTCCAGCACTTCTTTTCAAAGGTTTGCACTTTTAAAAAATAAATATTTGCAATCTTTCTTTAAATTAAGGAAAGAAAGAAAAAGCCCACATAGGGTACTCGGCAAGGAAATTGGGTTACTAACCCGGCTCCAGTGCAGTTAAGCAATTTCTAGCAAGTAGGGTATCTCAGCTGAAACAGGAAGACCCACTCAGTATTTGGCCAACTGGGTTCTTCCTCAGGAGGTGGGAAACTTGCCCCAGTTCAGGGACTGGAGATTTGATTCAGTCTCTCTTTTCTCAGAAGAGTGCAACAAACTCTGACCTTATGGAACTAAATGGATACCCGCTGCCAGCTTGGTTTTTTGGGAAAGAAAAAAACTTACCAGACTCTGTCATAAGAGGTCAAAAGCCCTGAAATCTCAAGTTGCCATGTTTAGACGCTTACTTATTGAGAAAAGTTTTCTAAAACTGTTTATAATGAGAAATATATTAAAGGAACACAAAATCATAGCTATAAACCAATTTTACTTGAGAAATACCAAAAACCCTGCAATGAAACAGCTGCAGTTAGGCACTCCTTTGCAGTTACTAACCCTGCAAAACTCCAGAAATGTTCAAATACATCAAGACCCCAAGTACACAAATATAGTCCAGACAACGAGAAAAAATCCCAACAATTTATGCTGCGAAAAACCTGAAACCGTAATGAGCTATTATAAATGGAAAAGAATGTATCACATACTTGAAATTTCCTTTTCTTTAATCTGGGATTTAATTAGTAAGAGAAACTTCTAAAAAGACTAATTTTCAAAGTTTCAAAACAAAGCTTAATAGCATCTTTCTGAAGTTTCTTATCTCTTGTGAAAATATATTTGAAAGAAATAACGCACAAGTATATAGAATATTTCTTATAATACTTACTAAATTTTTACAACCAAGAAATCAGAAGTTCAGATAGATTATATATATTTAAATCTTTTCTAATCTTAACAGTATACTCTTATCTCGTTATACGGAAAATTCTTTTTAATAAATCCTATACACAAACACAACCATTTTGTCTTTAGAAATAAGTATTAAAATATAGCCAATGAATGTCTTTTATGGGTATTAAGAACCTACAAGACCACCTTTAACAGGCAGTACAGCAGGAACAATTAAATAACGAGTATGCTAAAACCAGTATCATTAGAAAAATGGTAATGGTCAGCTAATGGAGTACAATGGAGTGGCCTAATTCTGACCACTGAGAAGTCTGAGCCACTCTTCTGATTAGCTGTGGGGCCTTGTTTGTCAAAACTCTGTGTATTTAAACAGCCTTTTCTGTAACATGAGATATTAGTGCAGTAAGGTCAGCATGGCTATTTAAAAATAATTTCTACACCATAATTGCTCTCATTTCAAGGCACTGAAACTTCACATACGTGAAATGTTGCCCATTTATTTTTACTTAAATGAACTCACTATAAAAGTTTTGACTATGTGAAAAAAAAACCCCAACAACAAAACAGGTCTTTTTTAACTAATAAAAACAATACTCAACAAATTTACAGCAGTGTCGCAGGGCACTGCAACCTTCAGAGGAACTCCATGAACGCTATCTTTTATTTCTGACTGGTACAGCAATGTTTTTTCTCCACATAAGAAAACATTTTCCCATACCACAGGATAGTTCATTCCCCTTTTCTCTAGCCTCAAGTCTAAAGATACACAGTGTTAGAAGTCAAGGAAGAAAATTAAACGAGTGCATAATACTGTCTTCAAGACATGTCTGTATATTTAAGATTTCTTCAAGCAGATGGTTAAAAATACCAATTTTGGCACTGAAACACAATGCAATTTAGTTCTTTCATATTACGATGATGTTGCAATCAATGATATGGCTGTATAACCCAACACAAATGCTACAGTGTATGTACATGGCATAATTACACGTTTGTGTGTGTAACCCCTTAGACTACACCAGATGTATTTACTAGATGTTGAGGTGTGAGCTGTTAGATTACACCAAGTATATTTTCTTCTTAATTGCTGTACTGGAAATATATGCCCAGAGTCCACATATTAAAACTACAGATCTTCTCAAAGTGTTCGCAACCCATTTAACTGAAGATGAGTATCCAGTTACTCGTTAATGAGCATCCAAACTTCTGTTTAATATCCAGGCTTGATGCTCAAAGTGTGTTCGTATTACTGATGTTTAATGTAATGACTCTACACTAAAATAATGTTCTTGGAAAGCCACTTTTAAGAAGTCAGACCATCCAGACTCTGTGCACTGAATGGTTTTCACATACCTGAGGACCCTGATGGAGTTACGATGATGGAGGAAATTCTTTCTGACTGCAACTTTTAAGAAACCATAAAAACCTCACCATTTTAAAGAAAAAAGTTGTATCGAGTCACAACCAGTGCATTTAATGAAGTGGAGAGGAAGGCAGTGCAGGGAGGGTTGAGGCATTCCAGCTCCAAGAAAAAAAACACAAAACAAACCCAAACCTGGAATTGGGAGTGTGGGGACATACACAAGGAGAGTGAGAAATGGGAAGACACAGAGAGGTAGAGAAGAAACACAATTGCCAAGAAAATCGCAGAGAGGAAAAGGTGTTTGGAATAGAGAAGGGGACACCAAACACTGGGTTGGGTAGCAAAACTAGATTACAAGGACAGAGAGGGATTCGAGGAAAAAGGACGAGACACTTCAAGTGCTCTTCCTCATCATCTCCCTTCACAGCTCCTACATCCCACAGAGGGAATAGAGCTGGCCTAAGGGTGCAGTGGAGAAGGGTATTGCCCAGTGAAGCTCCTCGTGAAGCAAAGCTCCTTCCAACCCAGGGCACTTTTGGGTTGCAGGCGAGAGACAGGTCCTCTCCTCTCTCCTGCAGCCTCCATGGCTGGGGCAGACTGTCCACTGAGCCTAGCAGGTTGGAGGTGGAGCAGCTGGCACCAGGGTGGCTGGCAGGAGGAGATCACAGAAGGATACCAGCTTTGGAGCCCTGCACTTTGTCAAGAAAAAAACAGACCAGTGGTGGAAATCCAGTCAACCAGAAATACCGGTCATTCAATCAAATGAGTTCCAAGTTTTGCTGTAGACTCCTCAGTAAATCCAGTTCTTCCTTTTGGCATTGCTTCAGCTCCCTTTCCCGTGCTGTCTGCATGCTGAGACACACAACAGCCTTGTACCTGGGGAGTCTTGAACCAGGGATGCTCTCAACCCTGTCCTCACAAGTGCCTTAGGCTACTGCTTAGAAAAATTGCTTAAATTATTTCTCTATTCCTGCCCTGCCTTATAGTATCAGACCACCACACCATTGCTACGTATCTGGTCTCCTCTCAGGTGTGATACACAGCCACATTAAGAGATCCCCCCTCTCCTGCAAACGGGGAATAAAATACAGGTATGCGTGCAGTTGCCCAAAGCAGCAAAAAAATTCTTCCAAACCCAGACACTGCATACAGGCATCCCAAGCGTATAGCTATTGCCTTACCCCACTAAATTGTTATTTCTTCAGAGATAAGTATCAGCAAACTTTTAAAGCAGGTGGATCTAGAGAAACTGAACTTGAATGTCACAGGGTCAAGCTGCCTAAGCCAGACAAATAACGGGATGCAGCAGCCAAGGTGCCAAGCTGCAAGTGAGGACACAGGGTGTCTGTGTTTTCATCTGCCCACGCCTGCTGCGTAATGGTAATGTCTCCCGTCAGCTGCCTTGCCATCACAGTGTCCCTGGCACTGCTGGGGATCCCAGTTCCTCCAGTGAAGGAGATGCCCCTCACTGACTAGCACCAACTCTTCACTGATCTGGACTGGTTTCAAGACATTCTCTAAAAGCTAATAACGAGGGACGGCTGGCTGTGTCACCACAGCCAGGACTGAATGCTGCTTTCATCTTAAATCATGGATCCAATTTTTCTGTTTGCAAAACGAGCAATATATCTCCAAAACTATAGACCTCCTGGAGCATCTGTATGAACACCAACTATTGAACCCACTTTCTAAAATGGCAGAAATAAATCCCATACAGCATGACATCAGGAAAGTAAAAATATGAAATATGACTGTGAAATTGGTGTGGGTTAACTTGTAGCAAAAACTAACACAGATCACTTACAAGGCTCTGAATGTTCCCAGTGTCAGTCCTTGGCACAGCCAAGACAATTTTGCTGCCTTTAATTTCATACTACATTGTATCGGGAATTTCAAGTTCCTGATTTCCTCAGCTGACAGAAATGGCTTCTGAGATGAATTCTGCATTCTGGGAACAGATTTATACCCTTAAATTAGCCATGTGTACTCTCAGACTTAACATTTTTGTCTTGAAATAAAACAGCAGTGATAATTGCTAATTTAAGACCCCACATGATGCAAACTTATGTTCTGGAGCCAAATATGGTGATTGGAAACAGATTAATATGAAATGCCTTCTACTGAGCGGAATTAAAACTTAATATTAGTGAAGCGCGTTAATGATTTGATACATGAGACATCAGACATTGATTACTGATTTTTTCTTTGCTACAGTGAAATACCAGAAGTGCTCTACTAGTCTTTCAAGAATCATGCAACCATTGGTACAAAGTGCCGCACGTAGTGCTCCTGTCCCCTCCTGTCGGTTTTGCCCAGTTTCCTTGTACTCATCAAGGATGAAACTACTCAATAGATGACATTCCTTCTGTTATTCCTGACATTGGATTTTCCCCTTTTGTTTAGGAACTTTTTAATGATGAATAAAAGATTATAAACTTCAATGCTCATCTCCTGCTCACACCTTGAAATCAGGCTCAGAGTGCTCTGGATGGACTCAGAGATGTTTAAGATTTATCTTGTTTTTCAACCCATTAGTAATAACCAGATAAATAGCAAAAAGTTCTGGAGGACTAAGGCTAGAAGTGCTTGCTTGAACTGTAGGTCTCTGTTATAAAAAGCTAATGCAACCTTCTGAATGGGAAGACTGTAATCAAAGTCCAGGTTGGGAATAAAGGATGGGGAAAAGCCTGGAACTACTGGACTATTTCCAAGAAGGATTCTGCCATGTTGACACATACATTGCTGCATGACTGAAGCCAGCAAAAGCCAGCCTCAGCCTTTCTTACAGTACTGAAGTATGTATTTGCAACTAATCAATCTGTCAACCCAATCAATTACTAAAGGTCAAGGAAAAGAAATTCATTACTAGAACATACCTCCCAGGACAGCAGAAAAGGACATGGTAAAGTCCTTCTGGAATTGTCCTCCTTTTAATCAAACCCTAGGAAAAAATGTGCATTTTAATTCAAAAAGGTACCTGTAAAAGCGCAATGCCAAACTCTTGTCTGCACTCTGAACGGGGGGATGTAATGCTCCAGGGGATTCTGAAAAAAAAAGAAGAAAACAAAATATGAAAAAAGGCATTAAAAAACCCCAAACCAGCAAAGTATTAGTACAGCAGGTGGGTACACGTCACTGCTGCTGTAATGCTGGAGGTCATGGAAACCAGATGCCAAGGCTGGTCCATGCCAAGAGAAGGGAGGGAAAGAAACGCATGGCAGCCACAAGAGCAACCAGGACTATTTCACATGAAAGGAGAGATAAGTGATGAAATCAACATGGCTGTGCACTAGAAAAGCTATGAGCTGTGTAATAACAACTAATTAAGAAGTCATTTTGGAAGCCTCAGAACAACAAGCTCACATATGCTGCAGTATCCGAGGTGAGAGTCGAGATGCAGCCATGCTGTGGATCAATGTTACAGGGCCAAAATTAAAAAATAAATTTTTAATTCACTAATGAAGGACAACACAAAATTGTTCTAGTTATAAATAAACAATCCCTTTTGTTTTGGTTTTGGCTATTTCCAGATTAAGAAGAGAGAAAACACGGTAAAAACAAAACCACTCTATTTCCATGCTACAGCTTTAGCAGGGCGTGGAAACAGTGTCAGCTACTTTGCAAGTAACTGAGGAAAAGTATCAACATGTAAACATCAGTGTTACTTCATGGTAACTGCTGCTAGCTGATTTTGACCTGAAAATATGGAATCTACAGCGATAACCTGTTTTTAAGTGACCTTCCATATTCAGAATTAAGGTCAGAGAGCAACAAGTTCATGTGCTTAACCCTTCCCCCCCCCCCCCCCCCCCCCCCCCGACACCTCCCTGCTGGCAACTAGAGAGCCGACAGGATATTTTCCAAACTAATGACAACTGCATCAAAAAAACACACTGAATTTTTATACATCTATTATGAATTACTTACTTTTCAACACCTATTTGAAGTGATTACTCATGGAAGAACTATAATGTTCAACTAGTGGCACAAAAATACTAAAAAGGTATGAATTTTGCTATTTTTAATTAGCCTCTTCCCCTTTTCTAAAGCACCTATTTTAGGCAGTGCTTTTTTAAACTATGGCAATAGTGTATTTACAAAACACTACTCCCATCTAGCCAGTCAATACATCTTTCATTTCACATGCAATACCTTCTCCTTTTTCTCTCCAAAATTATTAGGTACTTTTTGTGGATTTAAACCAGTTATTAAACTCCATGCAGAAAAAAATCCAAACCTTTGTATTTCATGTCACCTGCTAAAAAAATATTTGTAAATATCTTCACAATAAAATAGGCTGACAGAAAAGCACATAATTTAAAAATTTGGAGATTATATTCCTATAATGAAGTCTTTGTATACACAATAGTTAAGGGAAAAATAAATCAGTGCATTCATTTATGAGGAAACCAGCTCTGCTGTGGGATGCAGCCCTCCTCCACACATTTTTATGTGCAGGAAGGCACCGCTGCAGGAAGGGAAGAAGCAGTTTTCCTAACCCTGCTGTGAGGCTGATGACACCCAACAGAAGGGTAGAAATGCCAAGCTGAGGAAGACTCAACAGCACATTTTCTAAGAGAGCTCCAAAACAGTGACACCATGTAAGGACATGAACCAAAAAGTTTCCTTCTTCCCATATCAACATACGAACACTTTTATTTTTTTTATAGATACAAGTATATAGACATAAAACCTCACGTATGTGTGGTTTACTCCAATACTCGTAATTCAAATGGACTCAAAAACTATTCATGAAGTAGTAGCTATGCACAAAAATAAAGCCCTTTAAAATTTTGGCAAGACTAGAAAAGTTTCTATCATCTTCTCAAAATATATAATGCTTATCTTAGATTGTTATTTCAAACAGCAACAGAGATCAACACATTTACAATATGACTGTCAGTGTGAACTATATAGTGGAATATGTTTCTTGTTCAGTGAACAGCAGTGTATACTATTTAAAAAAATATATAGCCTATTATATCTTCTAAGCACTAGAAAGAGGTCATAGTAATAAACAGTGCAAGTGTTAATACTGGAGTAGCTCTCATATAGCGGGTTGCCATAATCCTCTGGTTCCACAATAAACATACTGGCTCCAGGTCTCAGGGGTTTCTCAAGAAGGTATGCACTAAACTGCGAAATCACTAGGGAAGGACACACCACAAGGGCTTCACTCAGCTTGGGTATGGACCCTGGACAGCAATGACCAAGGAAGACAAAATCAAAACCCAAACAGATTAACGTTCTGCGGAGCTTTTAAGCACATGACTAGTTTCAATGTTCATGCTACGGAACGAAACACTAACAAACCCATTTAGCATCTGCAAAAGAAAAGTGCAGTGACAAAACCGTTAATGGATAAGGCTGATAAAGTGATATGGAGTCAGACCAAGTACTATGTCAGTTCTTCAACATGACAGCACAATATTCACCAGTCTATGCATCTCATACATAGATGGGACCAGCCACGAAGCACCACTGCAAACAACTATCTGTGAGGACTCAGGTGCCTCCACCAGCAGAAGAGCAAATCCTCAGGCAGGCAGCATTGGATTTTGCAGGTGCAAGAAGAACAGCCCAAGGTAGAACCATACATTGATTGCACTGTTTTAAGTGGATGAACTGTTCTGGTAACAAGTCTCCAGTAGCACTTTGTCAGTCCAACATAGTGCCCTTTAGTGACACATTTCAGACAAACTTCTTAATCAACACAACAGCCTTAACACAGCTGAGAGGGATCAGGTACACTACAGTGAATATTTTAAAACATAAATATGCAACTGCATGAAACAGTTGAGAAAATGCAGAATATAGAATAAATTTCAGTGGAAAACATGATTAAGGACTTAGGAGGACAACTAAAGGCATCAAATTCTCCTTTCCCAATTAATTATACCGTTTTTGTGTAAGAGGTGTCATATGGATACTTCTCAAGTTCTAATTACTCACACAGGTATAATTCTAATGTTTTTAGAAAACCTTATCCTTTCTGTATGCACCACGCCAGATCCCTGTCACAAATTTTTGGTTCCCACGCCCATCCGTGTGTATGGCCCAGCCACAATGCAGAGCAGCCCAGAAAGGCCACACTAAGTAATGTGCGTCTGTCTTCTCCAGGAGGTAGAAGGAAGATGATACAGAAGAAGGCTCTGCTTGTCCCACACCTTCTGGGGAATTTGTAGTACAATATGCAGCCAGCCTTGACTTGGAAGAGCCCACCTACCTGTGACTAAGCCACTATTAAATGCTGGCCTCCAAGAAGACAACAGAACTTATGGCTGACCACTAATACCAACAATTCTTTGGTGCTTTTTAATTCTTTATTGGTTTTGTTCCTGGACCTGGAGGTCCAGAATTTCATTTCTCTTGCAGATGTACGATTCAGATGAAAATACAGCTAGTCATGTTGCCACACTGTTTTACATTGGACACACAGTAGAGTTTGAAAACATTTGCTAGCAGGTACGGCTATCGAAAGCTCCGTGCTTCTTTCTGGTAATGCACAGAGCTGATCCCTGCAGCAGGGTACAGTGGAGCACCCCCATCAGCACAGCTGCCACAGATGCACTGTCAGCCATGCACCGTCACCACTCCATTTATTTCCCATTGCCACTTTCTTAGATATTTTTTTCCCATTTAAGTAACTTAACAAGGCCAGTGCTAGCAGATTCATACCACCTCAGCAGGAAAGACTGGTCTCTGCAGTACTTTCTTTTAGAACAGTAAGTGGTCCCACAGTACTTCACTTAATAATCAATAACAGACATACTGACACAGTGCCAAAGACATGGTAGCTGAGATCTGCACAAGGAACTGATCTGTTGCTGGCTTTCACTAGATGAGTGCATGGGATATAGTTGAGTTCTGGTCTCACTGTGAATCATTAAAGCAGCTATTTTTGTATTTCCAATTCCTGTTTAAAAAAAATGAAAAAAATAACAGAAAAAAAGAAAGAAAAAAGAAAAAAGACTTTAAAACATCTCAGATCTAAAACAGCACAAACAAAACTGATGTCAGATTTCTCAAAATCACAAAAAAACACGAAACTGAGCCCCATACACAAGCCAGTTTACCTCCTGAGCTTCAGCTGGATGATTTAACCATGTTGCAAGGGCAGAAAATGCCTAACACCTACACATGAAGCACCCAAACAAAGATAAGAAACTCTAGACTAGACTCAGACTATAAAAAGTACTAATTTGTTCAGTATTTTTCAAGTCAACCAATTACATGGGTGTGAACTATCACATTCTCCTCTGAAAGCTATTTCTCTATAGCTTTTTTCTCTATAAATTCCCATAGCCTTATTCAAATTTCTCTCAAAAAACATCCTTTTGCAATGCCTAGAAAAACACTCCACAATGGCCAGGCAGCTGGCATACTGTAATTGCTCGTTATCTTAATTTCAAGAGTCTCTCTCATCTGCTGGTGAAGGTCAAGTGAAAAACTTCAACGATCACTACGAGGAGATCTGGGGATCTTAAAATTAAAATTTGTAGCTAAATAAATTCTAAACATTTTGACTATTTTTAGATATGTATTTTTTTTTTATCATTTCACAAGCAAAAGGATAGGCATACTGTTCAGGAAGGAGCGATGCTCCTTTTCAAGACTGACTGACTTGAGGACGTTCACACCCAGGCCGAGTGCTGGCAGGACCAAAGGTCTCCTTAGATGTGTAGTGCCAGGACATTCTAGTAACACACCATGATTAGAAGACTTATGAAGTAACATGTATCTTCATAATGGTCTTGAGAGCTTTAGGACTAAGAGTCATGGAAATGCAAGAGTAACATATGAAAATAAAGATTTCCTTCTCTTTCTGGTTAGCATCACTACTTCTTTTCTGTGGGTAAGCCTTATCTCTAAAGGTACCCAGTTCTTCAGAGGTCATGTCCATTTCCAGTCAGTCGGGCCAGAAAACTCTGCTTTGCCCCACCAGTGGTCCCTTTAGTTGGCTGCTTATCAGTTCAGCACCCCTACAATAAAAAGCACTACGCTATGAGAAAAAACACCATGGGGCCCACATCACTAAGTATGGTGACTGGTTCAACACACTTGAAATTTCAAAATCTCAATGGAAGGAATGCCCAGTGTGTCTGCCACGCAAGCAAGATCCCAATGAGGATTTCAAAAGGGAGAAAGAGGCCAACCTAACAATCAGATGTCTTATTTGAGATACAACTGCAGAATAAAGAGACTTCTGGTCCTGGATACTATTAGCAGAGGGATGTATCTCATAATGAATTCTCAAAGGCATTCCCAAGGACACATCTTCTTCAGCATCTCTTAACAGAAAAGCATGGTGAGCCCTCTGCCTGGGGTATGCCTACAGGCACCGTGGTGAAAATCCAGGCAGTGTACCCAATTCTTCCCATTTTTATTTGTTGGAAACGAGGGAGTTTGCTTCCTGAGCCAGAACCTGGCTTTTCCTTTAGATACCCATAACCTGAGAACTGCCGAAGCTTATCTCAGTTTAGACAAAGATCTGAATCTTAATGAAGAATAATTAAAACAAAGCCTGTTTCCCCTTGCTGATGGAAACTGAAACAAAAGAATAATGGAATGGAATTATTATAAAACAAATTTCAAAAAGGCAACATCATGCCAACTGAAAGCATTTTGCATCTTTTCCTTAGGGAAAGCTAAAATATTTATACCTAAATATACTTTCCAGAGCTGTTCTGCTTTTTGCCTTTATCCAGATTCAGTGAAGTCTTGACCCTGAACATTAAAACCATAGAAATACCACAACAGGAAAAGTGAAAACCACACATGCAACTTTATTTGAACTATCTGGATGACAACAAACCTTAATCAGGATACTACACACTAACACGTGCAGGCACACAGAGAGGAATGCTGTGTGCCCGAGCTGCCCAACCTGTAAATGAATGGAGAGGGAGCTCAAAGCCACAGCCCATGCTCCGCTGAGGAGCACACAGTGAATGGAATAAATACAGCAGGTGGTTGGAACCACAAGTTGCATGACAGATAACAGCTTACTTACAACATGTTTCCCGTGATTGAAAACAGAAACCGGAAACTGTGTTAAACACCTCTCAACCATCTTTCTTTGTATTCGTCTCACTGCTTTTTGGAAAACATTACCATAATAGAGGGGAAACAAACAAACAAAAAAAAACAAACCCCAAGACAGTTACAAAGCCACAAAAGCTAAGTGGAAATTTTTAAGGGAATTAAGTCGTCATTGACCTTTGCCTGCATGAATCATGGTGAAACTTTGCTGGCTTTGGTACTGCCAGCAAAAAGTGACTTCAGAGATTTGATGGTTTATGTGAAATACTCACATCTGAATGTGCCACTTTCTTATCTCACTCAAAAAGTGTACTTGGCGTTTTCCTGATGGAATCCTCCATTTCTGCACTTGCATAGCTGTGATGGTTTTTTTTGGTTTTGTTTGTTTGGTGTTTTGTTTGTTTTTTTTTTTAAAGTCTCACAATAATTATGATTAACAAAAAATTACAGGTCACCTCTCATTCTGAGAGTTAACAACGAACAGATGTTTCAGCACATCTAACTGTAGTCAGTTTTGCCTAATCTACCACAAAAGAAAACCAATTTTTGAAATGAAGTTGGAACAGTGTAATTGGAGCACATCTGAAGCATATTACCTTTCCCAACAGTTACCATATACAATAAAGATATAAAAACATTTTTATGAACAGATACCACTTTGCATAACTTCTACAAATAGATGAACTGATGTACTGGAAAAGTTAGGCCCATATTTTCCACGGAAATGGTTAATTAAGCCTAAATTGTGAGACTTTGTGCATACTTTCAAGAAGTACTTAGCATCTGTAAGTCAAACTGTGATCATGAAGAAGTAAGTGCTTAGTGTCTCTGAAGACCTGCTACTCTGAAGTAGCAATTCAAACTGGAATAAACAAAGTTAAAGGCTACCTTTTGAAAAACTAGACCTCGTGCACCTTTGCTACAAGAAGAAGGAGGTACCATACAAGATGTGAGGAATACAGCCCATTCCTCCTAATACCCCTGGCCCATCCACCTTGACAGAAGATCACACACATCTGTTACTAACACCTCTTGGTGAAGAGGAGATGAAAATAGGACTCAGCTATGTATGTGCTTCTAGCACCAAAAGGGGATTCTTGCTTCCTCTCAACAAAAAACATCCCTTTGATTCTTATGCAGTTACCTAATTAAATTTCACTGTGCATATTAAATTTTCTGAGGTCTAGCTGTTTTATGTTCAGTCCAAAATCAAAAGAGACACACTCATAAATGCCCCTTTCATTAAAAGAAACCAAATTTTAAAAAAAAGGTTTGTCATATGTAAAGATATCCCCCTCTCTGCTTTAGTTGTTTCCTCAGTTCAGCCAAGGAGAAGAGATCATGCACATAACTCCTAACTAGGTCACAAACTCAAAGTTTCTAGTATTTTATTCATGTGCCTTGTAAAGGGATGCACTTCATGTCAAGTTCCAAAATAAACATCATGCTATGAGCAACAGCTCTTCAAGAATGAATCAATATTGTGTTGGTATTACTCTATTTTAGGGTGGGAGAGACAGATGCAATTTCTTCAGTCACTGAGAAATAACAACAGAAAATCAAGCTGTCAATCTCCTGACATACGATTTGTTTTAACTATAGTCAATAGTTACTTGATGAGTCTGTGGATTATTCCAGAGGAATTCTCAAAAATACCTGTAAAAAGAAGAAGTATTATCCGAACACTAAGTTAGCCACATAGAGTTCATACATATGTTAAAAAACATTTAATGGTCAGCATGTAAAAAAAAAAAAAAGTTTGAAACCTACTGTTTCATATTATATACTCTGAAAACCATAATGCTTTTAGAATATATACACAGAGAACAACTGTGTGTGAATTTTCAGCCGGGAGGTAATGGAGATCTTAAACTACATGAGAATTCATCAGGTGCCATAGTTCTCAGCTCATTTTCCTGGATCTTTATAATAGGTCTGATCCTGTTTCTTGGGTTACATTTCTTAGATTACAAACTGATGCCTTCTTTCAGGTCAGTACTTGCAACATGTGATTCGCTAAGATTCAGAAATTCTATCTTGAAATTTTCTTTTTTTTCCCCCCTAGGTATAAAATGTTGGGTATTTACAGCACATTCAGCACCGCTGAGAAAGAGAAGGGCCTTTGCAGAGGTTAAAACCAGGCTCTGTGTACTAAGCCAGCCTCCAATTCTGCTCTGTTCTGCTAAACTGTGTTTGGGTTTGTTGCAAGAGTATACAGTATCTGTATAAAGGCTCTTGAAATACCAGGGGCAACCTAATAAAAAAAAAAAAATAGGGAAGCAGGAGAAGACACAGCTTAAGAGCTATTTTTTCCCACTTCAGTCACTAACAGAATATGATTAGCATCTGGATCCTGGATCTGGAGTAGCATCCACCTTTTGGGGTTGGATGTTTGCATTTGACCACAGAATATTTAATTTTATACTAGACAACATGTTTTAAGTTCTTCAAGAAAAAAAGTCAAGATCAAGACCTGCTGGATGGGAATAGTTGTACGAGCGGACATGGAGAGAGAAAAAACACCTCAGTTAAGAAATAAGAATTGCGCTTTTTTTTTTTTTTTTTTTTTTCTGTAATACCATACAGAATTTTGGTGTGACATCATACTATATACAACTATCTGAAAATGTTACTTTTTTGGACATGTTGTATGGAAAGGTAGAAAAAAAGAGAGAGCTTAAGCCCAGTTAATATGGAAAAAAAAGGAACCAGTCTCTGGAGTACATCTGGCACGCAGCACAGGAAAAAGATTTCATCCTGTAGACACACTGCCTGGAGAAAGCGCCAGACCCATGTTGACCCAACAGAGAGAATTGCGGGACTGGAGTGAAGAAGAGGGTAAGGGCACTGCATTTGCTCAGCCCTGAAAAGAGAGGGCTACAGGGGGACCTACCCACCGTCTGCAACTGCCTGACGGGAGGGGACACAGACTGTCCTCAAAGGTGCACAGAGAGGGAGGGGAGGCATCAGCCAGGGCTGCAACATGTGAAATTCCAGCTCTACACAAGAAAAAAGGTCTTTTTATTGTCAGGGAGGTGACACACTAGAGCGGGAGACCAGAGCTTCTGCTGGACCTCCATCCTTGGAGAGACTCAAAACTGTCCTGTGCATGGCCCTGAGCAACCTGAGCCAATGGGACCTGATGTGGGCAGCAGGCTGGACCAGGTGGACCTCTGGCGGTGCCCTCCAACCTACGTGATTCTCTGATCTCATCTTGCTACCTCTGTTTCAGTGGTACCAAAAATCAATGTCTCTGCCTCACCCTATCCTCAGCAGCAAGTGATCTAGACATGGGAGACTTGATAACAAATATTACAATGTACACATAAAAATTCATCACCATATACATCAATTTCTTTCTATCGCTCCTTTTTTCCATTTTTGAAAGACTGGGATATTTGCTTCTCAGTATGCACAGGGCTCTTCCTCTGCTCTTCTGCATTTTGCATCTCTCAGTGATTTAGTTGTCAACAGCACACAAAACAGGATTACTTCAGGAAATCAAGAAAACATGAGAAGGCAGAACAAGGACTACCTAGGAAAAAAACCCAGCATGATCTCTCCTTTTTAGCAGAGGGCACCTGTAACATATTCAGCAAGGCAGTTAGTTAACAGACAGTGCTGCACAGGACTTCTTTGTGTACAGCATTTAGGAATCACTTCACGGAAGGGCTGAGAAGGACAAGAGCTGCTGATGCCAGAGTTTAACTGTCAGTAGAGGTTAGACAGGGGGCTGATGGGCTGTGCCATTCTGTGCAAGCCTGGCTGGCACACTGTAATATTGAATACACTATGGGAGCCCCAGGTACACTGTACTGGTGACACAGACATGCAGGGACACACAGGATATGTTGGGACAGAACTGAGTGGCCCGTATAACAAACACTGCTATTCAGAAACTGTCTAATCAAAGGAGATTTTCTGATGCCACAAAACACGTACTAGGCAGAGAAATCACTGAAGGTCCCACATAAAGTCCTGTGGTTCTTATTGCATCAACTGAACTAGCCAGTTTGATAATGATGTGATCTGCTCCTTGCAGCTCATGGAAGATCACTTTCAGGCACAACCATGCAATGATCTTGTCAAAAGAAAATAGAAGATATGCAAACAAAACAATCTTGAATTAGGCTCTTTGGCTCTCCCCAGTATTTCTGCCAACAGCACAGGAAAGAACATACAAATATTTGTAGCAATACAACTCAGAAGCAGCATTCCTAGCAGACACGGAACAACAGAGATCACAAAAATCTATTTTTCTGTTTAGTGGAAATAAGTAACAGTGTTATTAGAAACTGACAGAGAACAAACAAACTAAAGCAACTCAGCAAACCCACACAGAAACTGGCTGATTAAACAAACTTTTCACAGCAAGGATGCCTGGAATCTCAAGCATGCGACTGTTTTCCCCCATTGCATTTTCCTTAAATTAGCTCTTTATCTTCAGTATTCCAATCCAACACAAACTACATTTTAAAAACATCCATCTTAAGACATGAGCACAATTCCATAATGAAGCTACTGAAATCAAAGCACAACCTTCTTGTACATTGTCACATGGCTCCTGGGAAACACTGCTGGGAGAAAGCGGGTCATTGAAGAAGCAAGTCCTGCACAGTGGCTGCGCATCTTAAAGATGTTCACTGCAAGGTCTCAGGGTCTGTATTCACAGCTATCTTATCTGCTAAATACTAATGCGTACAAAGCAAACTTAGCAATAGCAATATCAACGTGCTCACCAATGAACCTCTAAGTGGCTTTATGCTGCAGATATCGTCCATGCTGTATGTAAGACACAGTACTACAAATGCATTTAATGTTGGTAAGGTTTCCAGTGCCTCTGCAGTGCCAACAATCTCTTCTTCAGCTCATTTTCTCATCATGTTCTCTATGCTGTCATTATCCAATGTGTTTATTACAACAGTATACCAGGAGCCCACTGAAAAGGAGTACTTAAGAGGGTGGCAATGTCTTACTTTTAAGATTTCCTATGAAAGAATAAATGCATACGGCTCCCACCACAGCATCATTGTTTTCAGCTTCCAAGCACTATTACCAACTCTTTTGATAAGGAAGTTGTTATTATCTTTACATGAGGTGGTGATGTTAAGGATGAATAAGATATGTAATGTTTATTCATTTCTTAATGACCACTTATTTGCATTTATAAGCTATACATCAGTTACAAAGACAGCGTAGCTGTCCTCAGCTAGTCACTGCAGCCATGTTGCTTTCATCCTGCAATCCCTCCACCAAAGCTAAAGTAAAGCACCAAGGTAAAGGAAAGCATGACTACTGTAAAATGCTTCAGTTCTGAATCGCTGTTTTATACATTATGGGAATGCTATAGCATCCACAACGTATCAATTGCAAAGCACTAAACCCATAAGTTGTTCTCCTTCGGCAAACAGCATACCTGGTGGGGCCAAGCACTGGAGCAGCAATAGGTAAGGGGCTGCCAGATGCAGCACGTGCCCTCCCACCCATTTCGGCTGTCCAGGCTGCTGGTGGGTGGCTCACCCGTTAGACAAAAGCAGCTTAGCGTAGGACTGCCCTGGCAAGGGGCCGTGTTCCGACAGCTCCCAGCACAGCTGAACGCTCGAGCGCTTGCTTTGCAAAGGTGTCGGCTGCCGTGACAAACCCCGGCGCAGCACCCGGGAGGCGGGAGCGGAGGGAGGCAGGGCAGCCCAGCCCAGCCCAGCCCAGCCCAGCCCAGCCGAAGCGGAGGGTGCTGCTCGCACCGCAGGTCAGCTCCTGTTCCCCCGTCTGACAATGGCAAATCCCTCAGTCACTTCGCAGTTCTGGGAACGGAAGATTGTCTTGTGAAATTACAATGCTGTTTTAATGCTACCGTTATTAGCATTGTCTTCAGACAATAAAATGTTCTGTCGCAGTCGCTGTGGGATAACGGCACTGAATACACACCGAGTCACCCCACGTTAATTTAAATAGCACAACTGTGTGAACACATGTTCTTCAGTTAAATCCACACACATTCAAAAGTAAAAATAAGCAGATCTGCAAGGAAGAACTCACTTTCTACACAATGCAAAAGCAACCCTCGTTGCTGTGCTTCTAAAACCTCAACAAACATGTCGCAAAGAGTTTATTAAGACTACTCCTATTTTCTGATCTGGTAGTAAACAAGTACTCAAAGCCACCCCCAAAGAGTTATAAGTCATTAAAAACATATGTGCCTAAACCTGGCTTTATTTGGTGACCTCCACAACACAAGCAGAGACAGTACCCGCAAGCAGGCACTCAGCATCACAATGTTGACACAGAAGTTTCAAGTTCCCCTCCTCCCCCATCAAATCCGAACAGCACCTCTCAAGAAGAAAAATCACTCAGATGTTTTCTCACTATATGTAATAACATACCCCCCCAGCTACGTTCAATCCCATTCAGAGCAGGAAATATCCAGAAGATTTCAAGTTGGAGCACAGGGAGGCTCTACTGCCCAGACACTCATTCTTATCACAGGGCTGGCTGTGCTGCCAATTCACTGCGCACTGCTGATACCGATGCACGTTAAAAACAAAGCAAACAACCACTCTGTGTTCAAACTTGTCCGTGTTTCTGCCCCTTAACCAAACCATTACCAGGAACAGAAACTGCATAAAGCGCAGCTTCTGTATTCTGAAGTGAAACACAGGAGGGTCAAAATGAGCATGCATTTTTTTGTATTACAACTGTGAGGAAGACTGTGGAGGGCAGTTTCACACCAAAGCTGCACAGCTGCCTGAAGGCATGTTATTTTACACTTTCTAAAACAAAACCTCCTATGTTTAATGTTTCTAACATGCAACCAGACATATTCCAACTGGGTATCATTATTATGAAAGGATTTTGCTGCCATGCACTCTCCCAATAACAGGCAACTGAACAGCTCTCCTGCCTGACAGAACATGACTTCAGTACACGAATTTAAAGCATGTAAACTGAGGCCAATAGAACATTCATATAATCAAACTTTATATACCTTAATTCCCTTCCTCTAGGAGCCCTGGTGTGCCCACGGGAACTCCTGTCCTTGCCTTACTTCTTGGGGAAACTTCCCTTCTTCCCCAGTAATTCCTCATGGACAAGAGCTAGGGAAACAAGTCCCTAGCTGGCTGGCAGTTTTAAGCTCCAGTTAGAGAACATGAGTAAACAATACAGCATGCAAAAGTGTTCAAGTGTAGATCTGGCTATAGTAAAAATAATACTAATAAAAAGCACTGTTTTTTTCCCCAAAGAGAATACTTGAAGGGGACTAAGTTTTACAGGCAAATGTCTCTGCCCCTTGAAACAAGCATCTAATTGCAAGAAAAGCTATTTTCTTGCCTGTGAGGAAAGTTGTGGACCATAGCTTGTTAAATATCCAGAATGTAGGCAACACCTAAAAATCTTAAGAAAACCACTTACTTTTTACCCTATTTGAATGCTTACACAAGTTTCTGCAATTGCTTACACAGAACAATATTAGACAAACAGCCAGCGCATCTTAAACCTCGCTTAAGGCTACACGGGAGCCAGACAGGATGAGCTGGCAGCTGGCCACCTCGCCAGGGACCAAGGTGACAGGGACATGCTACCCTAGGAGCTGCTTATATCCTACACTTATTTCCCCTTCTTCTCCTGGCAGGTCCCTTGCACACCTGTGCCACGCAAGCCCAGTTATCTCTGCTGGCCCAAACAAGCACTGCCCAGGCACAGCGTCCCTCCCAGCCAAGGATTTACATACAAACTCGGAACAAGTGTGCTGTTGCCCAGGATGTATGTTGTCTGCCACAGGTTTTGTGACTGCTGTGACTCCCTCGGGTCTGCACGGTGTGGTTTGTGAGGCGGGCAGAGACAACCCCAATTCTCTTTTCTTCGCCCAACAGCAAGCAAGTGCCATGCAACGTGCCCTATGCATGGGAATGTCCAGGAACAGCAATGTCAGAGATGCTCAGGAACCAGGACCTGGTAAAGGAGGACAGCATGCTACCATCACCAACCCCTGCCCCTCTGGAAAGCTTATTATACCTCAGTAAAGGAAACTAATGCGACTTCAAGCCCACAGAAAGAGGGGAAGGAGAATGGCAGAGAGAAATGTGCAGGTCTTTGCTCCAGGATCGCTCCCACCCTTTTGTTTATCACTCAAAACTATTTCCTTCCCCAAGAGGAGGCCACTGAAAGCCCTGCTGGCAGGTCACAGGTGGGCTGGATGTCACCCTCGCACACAATCTCTCGCTCTTTTCAGATTAGGCAATGGAGTCAGAAACAACTACTCTAGTAGTGAACATAACCAGCATAAATTACCAAGTAGCATGGGGACTGAGGGTAATTTTAATACAGCGTTCCTGAGCCAAACTTTTCAGTAGTCTTGCATCACCGCTACAAAGTGAGGGGAGCAGAGATGCCAAGGAGACTGTGACAGCAGCCCTGCACAGCCTTGCATAGAGATCCCTTAAATGGCAAAGTGCAGCACGCCAATGGCTAACCTGTCGTATTACCCACCGCTGCTTATTTGGAATCAAGAAGTGTATTTTTAATCATACTTCCTAACTGTTTGCATTTCCATTTTATGTTGCCAAGCAGGTGAATCATTCAAACGATTGTATGCAAAAACTACACAAACCCTCAAAATTTCAGGTCAGACAATTTCCTCTTCAGCTTAACCCCAGACTTTTCCAACAAGAAGAGCCGTGCGGTGCAGAGGGGCAGGTTTCCAGAAAAGCTAACTTTCTGGGGCTTACACAGCTTATCCTTTGTAACTCATGGGGAGGCTTGTGCTCTAACCATGTGAAAACGTTATCAGTTATTATTACGCTATGTTTCACGGTAAATATTTATGCCCTTTTCTCCAGTGCCAAAAGCTCATGTTGATACTTCAAACTTTACTGTGCAGATGTGAGTCTTGTATTTCTGGGTTCTCTCTTTTTCCACCACCCCGCCACCTCCCTCAGACACGAGGTAAGCTTTAAGATTTATTCCAAAATTCAAGAACAATGAAATTTTGGTAAAAAAAAAATATCTAAGATGACAAAATGCCCTAAGCATTAAAATATATTAAAACAACCAAATTTTTTATTTCACACGTACAATCCCAGAGTGATTTTTACTAGCCTGCAGAACTTTAAAGCCTTGTAAAGTCAGATTTACAACAGAACTTGAAACAGCCCCATCTATAGCCTATGAAGTGCTGTTATAATACAAACCTTAAAAGTGTCAAACTTCAGTGAATTACGAAAGTCAGCACTTCCCTTCTTTTTTAGCTGTACTCTTTCTGGTAATTGCTTTTTGTATAAAACTGCCTGCCCTTGTGCTGTAATGATTTTATTATTTTATTTACCTTATAGCTGTTATGAAATTAAAAGTGACAAACCGTTCATTAGATCACTCATTTTGTAAGCCTTTTTTAAAGCGTGAATATCATTATGAGTTCTGGATTAAAATATGTGGATAAAAGCGAAGGGGATAAGATAAACCAGGAATGAGTAGGTACATCAAAAAAATCAGGTTTGTAAGTTTCATATTTTAAAATGTATGGGGGGCAAAAAACAATAAGAAAAATCTGTCCAAAACATAAATTTGGGCAGTAATGATATGAAATTTGAAATGGGCAACTGTGTATGCTTTTTTATACCTTCTAGTTTCTCTTAGATTTCTGTATTAGGTCCAAGATTTCAGCAAAAACATACAGTATTCTGGTTTTTGGGCATGGTCTTTGGGAAAATCTGTCCATTTTCTTCTTAGTAGATCAACATAAAATTTAACAAGTATGAACTTATACCTATTTTCCACAGTGCCCAAAGGTGAACACAACTACTGGTATTTCTGAAGAAATCCATGTCAGTGTATGTGCAAGACCTATGCGCATTTCTCTTTAAGGATACAGAAGCACGATAACTCAGGGGGGAAAAAACCACCAAACTGCTAAATAAATATGTATGTACAATTTTCACAATGAAGCACCAAATTACATCAAAGTAGCAGACTACCTTTTTCCTATGATGCCATGCATGCACTGGATAATAAATATATACCAGTCTGCTAGTGAAAATTTCTGTAAACTTAAGACTTGAAAAGAGATCATTTAAAGTAGGGTTTTTTTACATTGCAGATGTGTGTGGTGTGTGTTTATACCATTTATTTATTTATATATTACACCCTGAACTCCAGAAAAATCACTGCTTTCCTCCCCAGCATACTTTCCAATTCCTTGCAAAGGATGAAGATCCTAAGGAAAATATCATTGTTTATAATGTAAAATATTTTCTAAAGTGTAAGCAGAATTTACCTCATGGCAGGGGGAGATAAGTGACAAAAGTCAGAAATACTGCCAGAGACAGACAGTGAGACCATTTATTCAAGAAGTTACTTAGTTCCTAGATTAGGATACCGAAGAATAAAAATAACAAAGGATCAATATCCCCACAGATTACTAGGATTTGGAAAGACCAGAACAAAACATTCCTAGACCAACTAAAGCTATAGGATTTAAAATCTAGACATCAAATTTTGTGAGACACTTCAGTTTTTCTCTGTGATACAAATCAAATCTCAATTCCCCCAAAAAAACTTCTTTTTCAAGACCTTTTCTCGATCAGCTCCAGGGAAAGGGAGATGTGCAGATGAGCACAAGTAACCCAACTTATTAAACCCACTGCAAGGCTGGATGCATATGGAAATGAATTTTATTCCCAAGCAGATAGACTAGATACGTCAGTATGTTTTTGCCATCTCTGATATAAAAATAGGTGTCAGCAAAATCCAATATAAATTCTTGCAAGCCCCTGCAGGAATGCTGCTGTTTTCCTCTGGACTGTTCAACAGACACAACCATCCAGAAACGTCTCATAATCAAGGAAAAGAAGGAATGGGGGGCAGAACCCACCTGAAACCCTCAGTTCTGTCGCGTTCAAAACCTCTACCCAAAAAAAGCAAAACATTTTTTCTCATTGGTTAGATGGACCTTGTAAAAAACATTCCTGGGTCATCACCACTGACCCAGGGTTTGTCCCTTGTCCAAGAGAGAATAACAGGATCCCTTCCCTGGGGTGCTGGTGCCACGGCTGGGGGCCAGGAAAGAAGAAGTCAGGAATACTTTTGTGGCGTGGAAGTAAACCAAAACATCACTGCTTTTAAGAACAGAAGCAAAAACAAGGCATGCTTCTACAAGCTGTGTCTTACTGTTCCTCAGGAAAACCTCCCTGGCTGTATTTGTCTGTAAGCAAGCATCACAACTGGCATGTGCAGGGGCTGCTGCCAGGTGCTCCTATAACTTGTACTCCCACACCTCAAACACATGTGCTTGTGCAAACTGTGGCAGCCAAGACCTGGAGGAAGCACCGAGCGCAGTTGGCCACCTGCTGAATCAATTTTTGCAGATTACAAAGATGTCCTCCAGCACCAGTGTGGGCAACAGCCAAACACACATAACAAAAAAGGAGGTTTTCCAAAGAAAGAAAGAAAGAAAAAAAAAACTCACCTTGGAAATGTTTTGCCTTTAGGCAGCTCTTGATTTCTCTTTCTACCCAAAAAAGCGCTAATGTTGCATTTCTAACCTGTTGTTATTGTTCATATACACAAATATAGCAATTTCATGCCTGCTCTGGAAAACAAACAAATCAAAATGCTGAAACACACCCCAGCATACAACCAAAACGCAAGTTCTTATGCTTTGGTCAAGCTTCTCAAGTACTTCTTTTCCTGCATTCCTTTCTCTTGCTTTCGCTGTTTCCCTCCATTTTGTCACAGATTTCCAACCCCCAAATTTTATTAGATTAACCCCCCAGAGATCTTGGTCTGCCACTGCAGCTGACAGGCTGCAGCCCGAGGATGCTGGATCGGACACAGAGTAGGGAGCATTTCAAATTTAGGTCACCCTTGCCACTCTGATCCCAGGGAACAGCGATGGCGTGCTTTTCCACACTTGGCTGTTTTCCTGCTGACCTGTGTCTCGAACAAGATGACAGTCCCAGTGCAACTTAAAGAACAAAGTTAGCACCAGAGAGATTTAATGCTAAATATGACAAAAAAGGGCCAAAGTGACTGCAAAGAAGAATTAACTTTCCCAAAGTTTGCCACTGGAGGCTGATGGTGCACTAAAACTGCACAAACACGCATCCTTCGGCCGTGTTCACTGTCTGCAGAACCAGCACACAAAGTAGGGATTGATGGCAGGCAGAAATTGTTACCACGTGAGGAAAAGCATTGCTGAGCCAGCAGCACACACGATAAGCGTTATCTCTGCTGGAGGCTGCGTGCTGCTGCGCTGCACCTCAGCTCCGTGCTGGCAGACCACTGAGGGGGAGCCGGCACCGAGGCCAAACCTCACGAGTGCTATACACGGCACTCCAGGCACCGAGGCTGGCAAACCAGCAGCCTACCCACCCTTCTGCAAATGAGCCAACCCAGCCATATCCGAGAGAGCAAAACTCCTCAAGGAAGTAACTGCGTGTCACAGGAAGGTGAGAAACATAGCTGGGTCTGATGCTACTGGAAGGTGAAAGGGGGAAAGCCCCGACTCTCATCCCTTAGGGCTCTGCTGTTCCCCGGAGGCAGGGGCTCCCCACCACCCAGCCTCCCATGGTGGCTGAAGCCATCCTAGAGCAATGCAGCAGGGCAAGCTCTGACGGCTCCTCTGCACCCACGTCTACTCAAACTGCTTTCTAGTTCTTGGACTCAACATATGTTTTTTTTCCTCCTGTAGTTCTTTTTTTAAAAAAATAATAATTCAAATTTAGGATTATATGCTTAGTGCAACACAGCAGCTAGCATGTTTTTACAGAAGAATGGTTCCTAAAGGACTGTGCCATTCAACTACATATGAACCCAGAGGGGAAAAGCTTAATGGATAGCAATATGAGGTATTTTAGTTTGCCCCATAATTCTTCTCCTACTGGTTCAAAGCTGTGTCTCTCCCTCATGGGCATCCTCAAGCTCAGGCATCACGGGCAACCTAAGAGAAGGTGACTTGTGAGGATTTTTGCCCACTGGCTGTAGGCTTAGCCAAAGATGAACAGGGGAATCACTGGAGAAACTACACCTACTGAGTATTCACTGGCACCTAAAGCAGCCAAGCTTGTCATTGGCCATTGCAAATGATTCACAGAGGAGAAAAATGATTTGAATGGGTCACAGCATGAGAAGAAACTTTGTTTTAAGGAGTTTGGGATAAATCCAGCGATTAGTAGATATTTTACCCAGAGGATGATCAGAAACCGTGTGGCCAGCAGGACCAGGGCAGTGACTGTCCCCCTGCACTGGGCACTGGTGAGGCCGCCCCTCGAATGCCGTGTTCAGGTGTGGGCCCCTCACTGCAGGAGGGACACTGAGGGGCTGGAGCGTGTCCAGAGACGGGCAGCGAAGCTGGTGGAGGGGCTGGAGCACAAGGCTTATGAGGAGCAGCTGAGGGAACTGGGGGTGTTTAATCTGGAGGAAAGCAGGCTCAGGGGGGACCTTATTGCTCTCTACAGCTGCCTGGAAGGAGGTTGTAGCGAGTGGGGTGTCACTCTCTTCTCCCAGGTAACAAGTGATAGGAGAAGAGGAAACTATCTCAAGTTCTGCCAGGGGAGGTTTAGATTGGATATTAGGAAAAGGAAAACTTCTTCACTGAAAGGGTGGTGAAGCATTGGGACAGGCTGCCCAGGGAAGTGGGTGAGTCCTAGAAGTATCTAAAAGGTGTGTTGATGTGGCACTGAGGGACATGGTTTGGTGGTGGACATGGCAGTGCTAGGTTCATGGTTGGACTTGATGATCTTAAAAGTACTTTCTGACCTAAATGATTCTATGGCTTTCAGTTTTAGAAGAGAGTAAGGAGATGTATCAGAATAGATCCGACTTGGGAGAAAAAAAATCCCACTTTATGTAAATTGAGATAGGTTACATGAAAGACCTAAATATAAATGGAAGAAAAACTAGTATCATCTCCATATCAAGACAACAGAAAAATGATATGCCCTAATAAGTAGAGTTCATGTTGTCTAATTTAGTTAATAGGTTTCTAGAGAAACAGCAATGTTCATTCATGGGATACAATTTTTTTCTCCAATGAGAGATTTGCAGAGGAATCACAGAGACAGGCAGTTTTATAACTTTCACACACATAAAAGGCTAATAAGCAATTAAGGATTACAGGCATTAGGAAAAAGAGCTGATCTTTCCTCCAGTCCGTTACCCTGCCAAATGAGTATTATTCTCTACCATCTCTTAGGCAATGGCTTGTTAGATCTAGTACTAGAGACCACAAATGCTACAGACTTTTCCCAACTTCTATAGCAGACCATTTACAGGTTTATGCATCTACAAAACGAGTATTAAAGAAATCATGCTTCTATTTTTCTCTGTTAATACCTGATTCTTGTTACATTACTTATGCTGAAAATTTGTATTTCAATTTTATTTTGCCTTAATTTTTCACATTTGTGCTTTTCTTTCCTGAAATCCTTCAAATATTGTTGATCTCCAAAGGATAAAGCATCTGCAACTGACTGCCTATTCAAGGTGTTCACACAAGAGAAACGCAGAACTTGGTGCATTGTCAACCAGCGTCAATAGGGATCTTCCACCAACTTCAGTGGGGTCAGGATTAGACCTTCAGAGCTGCTACTCCCCCTTGCAGTATGCTCACAATGGCATCTCTACATGGCTAATACCTGCAAGGCTCCCTCCCATCATATTTCAGACTTTCAGTATTATTCTGAAGTTTTTTATGGTGATATTCTTTTTGAAGTCTCTCCATAACATGCAATCGTTTTATTTGGGATTAGCTCTTGTAAAGTTAATTACAGTTTTGCATTTTGTTTTACGTTCCTGACCTCTTCAGATTCTTTTGAACTTTAAATATTTGTCCAGACTTGTATATTCAGCTCTTCCTAATATAAATGTGGTTTGCACAGCACCTGAATCCCCTTCATACCATCAGTTTAATTTAGAAAGAACAGAACTAAAATCTTTTGGAGAGACAAAGCAGGACAAAGCTTTTGAAGAGAGACGCAACAGTTAAATCCTGTTTTATCACACTACCCAACACATTACTTTTGCTGAAGCGTTTTTGACTTAAAGTCCTAAAATACTAGCACAAATGAAATATAACCTTTTTTGAAGAAAAAAATCCCAATAACTCAGAATTAAAATTATATAAGCTTAGACTAACGTCTTTAATAAAGCAATGGGAAGCAGCAAACTGAGGACAAAACACCAGTAGCAGATTCACGAATCACAGATTATACTACCTTATTCGAGAAAAACATACTTCAAGAGATGCCAACCTACTGGAAATACTAAATAACAATGCTGCTTTAAAAGTAAGAAGCAGCAGAAAATAATTCTTTATAGAGTTACAGTTAGGTTATCTTTAGCACCTAAGGAGTTATTGTTTTTATTTTCTAGTCTAAGAGCAACAGTGCCTCTGCATGCAATATGCAGGAACCTGGGGAAGAAAAAGAAACAATTTGCACTGAAGACTTGGGTTTGGAAACAAAGCTGGTTTCCAAGAATTTTTCTGCAGTAGACAATGATACAAGAGAAAGGTGATGTAGGCACCACATGGTACGTTAATTCCAGTCACAACACCAGCTCTGTTCTCTACTCCTTCACTAGACTGTGAGAAAACAGGCAAGTTACGTCACTGACACTAATGGCAAAACCTAGCTTCACCAGGCATAGTGAACATTAATGCGTAGGTAAATAAAAGCTTGGGACACTGGAAAGAACAACTGTGAATGAGCAGCCCTGCAAGCCAGCTCTCTCCCAACAAGAAGCTTCACTGGGTGCATAAAATACCACAGTAACTTCTTCTTAGATGTTCAGGAAAGCTAGGATAAACCACGCACAAATACATACTGGAGCAAGGAGGATGCATGCTGCCTTTGCAGGAAAAGATGCAATAAAAAATTATCCAAATAATCCAAATCCCCCCAAAATATCCAAATTACACGCTTGGGAAAGGAGCCTAGATCATTCTTCTATAAATCCAACCAGTCTGTACTGCACTAGTGCATAAAAACAGTTCTTAAGTGCCAAACAGGACACTGGCACTGGCTGTGAGTAAGAGCATCCCACCTTTCCACAAAGGGACAGCCCCAACACACTGGTGGTGATGTGCCCAAATCTTCCTTCCAAGTGAAGTGACGGGGACAGGACAGGGCTGAGCTGCCTGTACTAGCAGTTCACAAACTGGCCCACAGGCAAGCCTGCATCAGGAGGCTGTGAGTGGCCATTTGGGTTTGGGGTGTGGAAAGAAACAAAACAGCCTCTGCTTTCACATTCTGCTCTGCAGAGGGTGGTTACTTCTGCTGGAGGCAGACCTCGGCTTTGTCTTTATGCATTTGCCTCCTCAACTAGCAGGCAGACAAATACCACATTTAGAGGAAAACAAACACACACACTACCCCAGCCCCCTCCCCCCCAAAAAAAAAAAAACCAACACCAAAAAACACCCAACCAACAAAACCCACACCTAAAACACCACAATAAGAAAAAAGAACACCCACCCCAACTCTCTAAAATCAATTAGACCTACTCCCAGAATTGCTCTAATGGTATTTCAAGCTTAGAAAATCTTGGGGTACTGGTCCTGTAGCAACCACAGTTGAGAAGAGCCTCTCAGACATAAAAAAGTGCATTTAGTAGCAAAGTGAGGTCGAACTGGTAAAACTAAACAGGGTGTTCAGGCAGGACACCTGTTCTTCAACTGAATCACTGTTGTCAGAATACATTTTAGGTAGGTAAATCCAGATAGAATTACAATTTTTTTTTTAAATCTCTAAACAGTTCCCAAATGCCACTGCTGCTATTACTGAGTTGTAAGGAGTGAAGTATGTAAAATTATGAAGTTTTTCTTACTAAGTAATGTAATTCAAACTCTAGATATTTACTTTTGCAGGGGGAAGGGAACAGTAGACAACTGAAACACACCCAGGATGGCTCAGCAGCATGTGTCACCACGCGCTCCCCCGTGTCACAGTATCTGGCTGGGATGGCATGCTGCTGGGGAAGCCGGAGCACAGCCAAGCTGGAGAACACCACAGCTGAGGTCTCAGTGGCTGAGGCTCATCTCACCATCGAGCATGGAGACTTGGCCATTAAGACATGGTCTGCATTTCACCCATACTGATGAGGTTGGGCTCCTACCCACTCCATCGCCACCCTCACCAGGGCTCCTCTCTGCGCTACCTCTAGCACCAAAATGCCACTGGAAGGAGCCTATGGGTGCCTGCCCCAACCTCCTCCTGAGATCTGGTCTGGAGCCCATCCTAGTCTGAGGCCAGCTTCCTGAGGTACTGTTCCGACACTGATCTGTTACCTCTCTGATCTAAAATGAGGTCATTTTGGCTCAGCAGCACGTCACTATGATGCTGTACATCAAACGGCTGGGCAGGGTCAGGCTGCCTAAAGAGGCATGGTGACAAGGACAGGTCGCTGCAGGCATCCTCTGCACTTGAATAAGGCTGCAGGGAGCTGTACTCCAGCAGGAACATGGCTCTGCCCACCTCTCACATGGCAGTGGGACCTTCCTCTCTCCTCCAAAACAACCCTCAAGCTACACTGGTACAACTGGTTATAGGGGTGCAGCAAAATCAGCATAGAAAACCGATCCAGGACAAAAACAACATCCTCACCAGAAAAGGACGGGAGGACAAGGAAAAGAAACACCATTTAGAGCCTGGCTCAATTCTGGATGCATTTAATTGTGAAAAACATGGATGCTTTTTTGGAAGTTTGTTCAATTTTTCTTCAAATTTTGATGTTAACTCTTTTAATTAAGGTAAGTATCTGCATCTGACATGCCCTGTTCACAATGCTGGCTACACCTTTTATGTTCATACCTGCACAGCATTAGTGGTTATAGGAAAGCTTGAATTCCTGGCACAAACACAGCATCATGTTGTTTTGGCTTGGGTTTTTTTGCCCTCCGCTTGCAGAGCAGCACTCACACAGGCACACTTGCTGCATGTTCGGATGAGTAGAACAACCTTCAGACATGGGCTGCAGTTGTTCTGCTTCAGAATCAACACTCTCTAAGCTTGTATGGTAGATGAAACGTCTCCAGGCTCTGGGCAGTAGAAAAACACATGAAGATATGACTGCTTCAGGTGGTATTCTGCTTGCAGGTTTAACAGTAACCCTCATGACCAGAAGAGCTGGAAATGCTTTTTTTTTGTTTGTTTGTTTTGTTTTGTTAATAAAAGCTCAGAATCTAGAACAGCCTAGATTTTGGGCAAGCTGGTGTTATGATCTAATCCTAGCTGTTGATTTCCAGATCTGTCAATTCAGTACCGCTCAAAAATTAGATTAAAAACTACCTCCACCCTCAAAAAAGGATTTAAGGAAATTATCGTGAAACAAGAAGCATACTAATACTACAAAGCAGATTCAGCTAAATATACTTCTGCAAAGGAAGTTACTGTTCAGTCAACTCTGTTTTAACTGTATTTCTTGATATTCCAATCTTCTTGTCACTTCTTTTCTGACAAAAGTCATCTTCAGTTAGACTGTAGATGAGATTTAATAAATACTGCTTATTTTCCATACTAAGGCTGGCTTTACTTAGCATAACTGAGTTAGGTAAAGAAGTGACAAATCCAGTTGGGCACACATATATTGATACACAACAGAAAAGTATATGGCATTTTCTATTGTGAGTGAAGAATTGTTACCAAAAATCCCCCGTGATGAGATCGGGTGAAAAGGCCATGTCCTGGTTTCAGCTGGTATAGAGTTAATTTTCTTCTTAGTAGCTGGTGCAGTGCTGTGTTTTGGATTTGGTGTGAGAATAGTGTTGATAACACATGGATGTCTTTGGTTATTACTAGTTAATGTTTATGCAAAGTCAAGGACTTTTCAGTTTCTCAGGCCCTGCCAGCCAGAGGGCTGGAGGGGCACAAGAAATGGGGAGGGGACACAGCCAGGCCAGCTGGCCCCAACTGGGCAAAGGGACTTTCCATACCATGGGACATCATGCTCGGTGTATAAACTGGGGGAGGCTGGCCAGGGCCTGCTGGTCGCTGCCTGGGGACTGGCTGGGCATCAGTCAGTGGGTGGGAGCAGTTGTACTGTGCATCACTTGGGTTTTCTCCCTTCCCTTTGGATTTCAACCCTCTCTCCTTCTTCCTCCTTCTCATTATAATGATTACTGTTGTTGTTATTATTATGGTTTAGGGTTTTTTACTCCTTTAATATTTTAATTATTAAATTGTTCTTATGTCAACCCTCGAGTTTCATATTTCTTTTTGATTCCCTTCCCCATCCCTCTGGGGGGGACGCGGGGGGAGTGAGCAAGGGGCAATGCAGTACTTACTTTTCTGGCTGGGGTTAACATAACAGGCCAAACCTTACCAGCACCCCAGACACACGCACACCTTGCTAGTCCCCCACAGCCACAGTCCTCACCAACTTCAGCAAGAAATCAGGGCTCACAGAAGTCTTAGAAGGTGTTACAAGAACAGGTTCAAGGAGTTGAGCCTACAAATTACTCTCTGTCGTGGGTAACTTCCTGTACAGTGGAGTATCACAGGCAATTTTGTTTATTTTTTTACCATAAGAAATAATGGAAATGATACGTGTAGTAAGAAACATTGACATTTCATGGAAATGGGCATTTGCATGTAATCCTCCCTACTGCTGGCAACTTTAGTGGGGTTTTTTTCATATTAATTGAGAAAAAGTATAATACTAGTTACGCAGCATTTCAATACGACATTTGAATCACCAGCTTTTTTTTTTTTCCAAATATGCAGAGAAAAAAAAATGATAGTAAAACTTCCCAATATCAGTGCAGCTGATATAAATCAGTACCATTGGAAAAAATCCGTGATCACAAACAAATAAGGTGATGCAGAACCTGTTAATGTCCAGGACTTGGAGAGTGATATACAGTCCAGATATTGGGAGCAGGAAGCACATACCCCTATTAACAGCCTCCTATAGGGTGGGGGACTAAGCATTTGTACCTACCATGGCTTTCACAATGGGACCCCAAAGATCCAATTCCAAGAAAGAAAAAAAAAAATAGTAACAAGAAAACCAGTTCAACCTTTAAGGAAACTGAATATTAATTTGTTTCTGGCCACAGATTTTTTTTTTTGTAATATAAACAACATCAATCCTAACAGAAACTGGGGGTGGGGGGTGGGGGGGGTGGGGGGGGAAGTCCACATGTATCTGTACAGGGCTCATCCTAAACATGTAGCAGTTTCTTTGACAATAAGTCTTTTCGTGTTTTGGTATACTAGTGCAATGTTCATGTTCTCACAACTAGCCTGAAGGGTTTCTAAATTAGTAACCCAATGTTACCACAGTAACATAAAGTACCACCAAAATGGACCACTTTTTAGAGATCGACTATAATCAAATTAGTGACCAAGCAAGTTATAAGAATTCTTGCTTTTCCAGTTTTGGGAGTTTGGGGCTTTATTGGGGTCTTTTGTTGTCTGTGTTTTAAAATTAAGATACATACAGAGTGTGCTTTGTTTACCTTGCAGGAATAGATCCTGTGTAAGCAAAAAAAGAATCACCATGAACAGCAAGAAAAAAGCAGCTCCTCACACTTGCTAAGGGTCTCTAGTTTCAGTTCCCAGGCATACAAAGTTTTAACAACCCATCTCTGGTTTTACTTTTGCAGACTGCTTGCAAGCAGAACACACTCTTTCCTTGTCCCAATACTATTTAAAACACAGTGAAACCTCACTCTCAGAGCTTCTTAAACACCAGGATCCTGTCCATCATGCTGTCTCAGATACCCTGGGGCATGTTAAATAGCACTAGATGCCCTATAAGTCAACCTGCCATCCTTGATCAGACAATCTTCAAACTGAGAATATTCAAGTTAAAAACAGTCACATATAAAGTTCAATGTTCAAAAGACATCATCTTCACAGTCATCACATCCACACAGTCCAGAGTATCTGTCCTACATTCACATAAATTTGATAAAAATATGAGTTTCTTTATATCTTAAAAAAAAACCCCAACCAACCAAACCCATCCACCCTGTGAATAAATGCTCTCAGTACAGCCAGCCCTCACCAACCAGTCACACCACACAGCACCTTCATACAAGGGCTACCGCAGGACTGAGGACAAGCAGCCCCATCCATCCCAGCAAGTTTTCACACAATGGTCTTTATTCAAGCGGCATCAAGTATCTGAATTAAAATCTGGAAGACTTGTATTTGGTTATTTTCTATTAAAAGACAGCATCTCATTGTATATAAATATTTTGTTGTCCTAAGCCTGCTCTAACAACCTCCTTGGGGTATCTCTGCAGTCTTATCATTCATAAAAATCTTTGGAAAAATACTGAGATTATATGAACTTTTTCTGACTCTTGCTGTGTTGAAATAAAAGAGACATCGGTTTATGGTTGTGTCAATCAGAGCTAGATATATTTGTTTACAATATTGCTTATCAATAGCACAAATGTTCTAAGTTGATTGTTGAGTTCAGTGATTTGTGAAATTTGAGATTTTTTTTATTACGAAAATTAATAGGAATTTTTACTCTTATTAGTGGGAAAGTATGTCACATATTCAACTTCTCTACTTTTGACCTGGCTGACTAGTTTTTATTCTTTAGATGATGCTATCATTTATAGTTGGGAGGTAATGCCAAAGCTTTTTTGATTGATCTACTGGAACAATTGGCTCTAATTTATATTCCTTTCAGAAAGATGGACAGAAAGAAGGAAACGGTGTCCAAAGACACTACACAAATCCCTCCAAAAACACTTCCACGAGCACAGGATTGCTCCTTGCCTTCCTTTGTCACACAAAGCAACAGTGAGTGAGCCAGGAACCTGGGATCCCTGTCCTCCTCCACCATCAGCTTTCTAAAAATTGCATCCCGAAGTTACAAAGGAGAAGGTGCTCTCCTGTTAAAATGATCTTCCAGCTGGGAAAACACATCAGTCAAAACATACTATATACATGTGTCTGTAGTGGCACATACATGTACACATGCTCTCTCTGTCTCTATGGTACTAGAGTTTGACTTCTGTGATTTCCAATGTGGATGCGCTTATTTAGATATGAGCAGCTTTCTGCTGTATGGGTGGAGTTTGGAGGTAGAGTACATGATATTCCTTTCAAAAAACACATATATCTGAATGAGACACCAAAGCAAAATGACACATAAAGCTCAAAACTAGCACTGAGTACCTTCAGCCTGCTTGACTTTCTAACTTTAAATAGCTGGTTTAGCACAGTTGTACAGTCTGCAATACACTGCAGTGATTTGTGCATATAGCTTTCACTCCTGCTGGTTACCATTTATAGGCTATAACTAAAGAAAAGGTGGCTCAGGGACTTTTCACATACAGTACTGAACACGTTCCTGAGGAAAAAAAAGATAAAACCCCACAAACGTAACTGTTCATTAAAAAATAAAAAAGCCCTGTATCTGCAAGTGCTCCAAATGTCACAAGAAAACTGTAAGTTCAAAGGCAAATGTACATTCCCCTTTTATATTATAAAACATGCAGTGTGAAAAAACACTTAGGATAATCTCTGAATCATTAATTCTCTTCCATTTACATGAGAATATAAGCACCAGATCTTTTTATGTAGAATGTCACAAAAATGACAGCCCGGGACACTTCTCAAAGTTTAGTGAGATCTCACAAAGTGGTCTTCTCCCAGTTGTTTTGAAGGACAGATCCTTACTTTAGGATTATCCCATTTACATTATGGGGTAAAATAATCCCCCCAACACTCCAAAAGTCCTAACAGCTGCATCTTCATGGGAAAAAAGAGCTGATAAGGACAAGAACCAACAGTTGTTACTGCAAACTAGTGGCTCTGGATCCCAAGCAGCTGCCTTTCTACCAAACAACAAGAATCATAAAACTAAGGTGCTTAAAAATAAATCAAACACCAAAACCAAATTACTACCAGCAAGAACATCTTATTTTAATGATAAAAATGCGTGAAATGCCAGCCAATTTCAAGCTGCACTAAACTGAACATAATCCTTACATGTAAGTCATAATTTATGGGAAATAACTATTTGAAATGCCGACTGTAGAATTTATAACTTAATGGCTGGCATGCCAACCGCTAAAATGGTTCACAGACCTGGCTGTTTTTATACTATGCGAATTGCTGGGGTGGTGCAAAAATTAAAGATATTTTCACTGATGTCCACGCTGAGAGTGCACCCATCCTCCAAGGGTGAAGGGCACCAGTGGGTCAGCGGTGGCAGAGCTCTCATGTTACATCCCTTTGCTGCATGTCTGATTGTCTGCCTTAAAATACCAACTTTTACTGGAAAATTTCACTCCTTGTCAGAGGAATGTTTAAAATAGAGCGTCTTCTCTTGTCAAGGGTAATATTTATGTACACAAAAAAAATGAAATTGCTGTGACAGTGTAAAAGAATTACAAATTTGCAAAGGGAGCGCAGTACAATTCTGGGCGCTTTTCTGTCACCTTGGCAGTGACAGAAGGACAGCGGCTGCTGGGCAGCCACCCCACCATACTCCTCACTCCCCGCCTCCTCTCCCTGCTGCAAGGGCAGTCCCAGGGTAAGGAAGACAAATACGGGTTTGAAGTGTTCTGCAGTTGCTTAGCAACTGCTAAAAAACCCCAAGAGATTTCAGTCAATGAACTGGCACATACACCTCTACACATATCAATGGTGACACGAGGAGTGCCACCACACCACTAGACATCTCAGCCCTGGGATGCCCCCAGCCCCAACATTAGCATGTCCCACCTCACCCTTCCAACCTGCTTCCAGCCTCTGCTCACTCATCCCATCCCAAAACTCCCAGCACCACAGAAGGGCACAGCAAGCGCCTGTGTGCGGGTAAGGAGGTTATTTTTAGTTGTGAAGAGGCCAGCTATGCCCTTCACTCTGTTACCACACACCTGCAAACCACGACTGCTTTAAAAAGCAACTGAGATTGAAAAGCTGCCCCTGAACTAGCCCTCCTGTGGTACAGACCAGGTTTCTTCCCAAGCCATGCGATGTATAGTCAGCGACCATTACCGGCCATTCCCATGCCTGTTACCAGTTTCAGTGGGAAATGATGGCCAAATTGCATAAACCTTTTGGGCACCATGATCGCACATCATCATCATCATCATCATCATCATCATGCCAAGTGTTTTCAGATTTTCAAACCTGATACATATGTGTATGTACAGATTTTGACAGGGAACGAAGATTCTTCCACCACTCTTCTGTAAACTGCCATTAGGTCTATATAATAATTTATATAAACTTGAAGAGATGATAGAAGGAAGCTATGCTTGAAAAAAATCTTTTCTGTTTTACAGATGCTTCACTCCACAGATGAGTACATATGAAGGGAAAAGAAACCGCACCACACTGCAATGCAACAGGTTTTAAGTTATCAGTATAGAAAATTATGCTAAGGAAAAGTGAAAATTTATGCTGGAAATTAAACCATTTCTAACCACTGCAGCAGTTAGGTTCAGAAACGGCTTTCCAGGAGCAGCAACATGGCCAAGGAACTGCAGCCATGCCTGAGCCACCTATCCTGTCCCTTCCACAGCCAGCAAAGGAGGAGGAGTACCTCCACCACCTGAGCTGGCTGGAGAAGCTGTTCCCACATCTGCCCCTTTCCACCAACAGCAAAGGGCACCAGGGGCAACAGCATCAGTGTAGCCCAGCCAAAGGGATCCCAGCCTGGGGGTGAGCTGCCCTGGCGCAGGGGGCTGCAGGGGCAGCTGAGGGACCCTTCCATGTCCCAGCTTCCCACCTGCACTGACGCTGCAGTGAAGGGAAGCAACCAGAGCTGGGAAATTGCCCTTCCCCAGTGGTTTTGTGCATTTTCTGTGAACCTTAACAATACATGTGTGCTTCTCAAAAACACTGCCTCCCCCTTAAGCCCAGAAAAAATACATCACCGTATTTCTAAGAAACAGAAATGCTCATCAGTCACATTTGAATTTCAAGGTGCATCATTTCTTGTGCTTGCTTCAATCCTTAAAACACCAATTTCCTTAATTTTAGTCTTTTTCTTCTCTCCTTTAAACTAGTACCCAGTACCTTTTCAAAACTTACCTGCTCTAAGTTACCACCAGTGAGTTTTATTTATGATAGTGCTGCGGTACCAAGTAGACCTCTGTTATGGTGTTTCACAAACATCTTGCTTGGCACCTCCAAGGGACCCATTACATTCTTTATCCTCACAATTCTTAGTATACTGAAAAGAAATAATACAAATTCTTAAGAAAGCTACTGTTTGCAGATCCCTTCTAAATATCTACTACCAGGTAAAGTTCAGAAGTTTTCTGATTTCTTTAACGCTGTCCCAGCGATTTTAATAGCCATGTACTCCCAGGTGTTTTTACGTGAACACTGGAAATAAAAGTAAAGGCCTCAATAAATAGGTTTGGTGGTGTTTGATTTTTTGGTGGTGGATTTTTTTTTGTGTGGAGTTTTTTGTTGTTTTGGTTTTTTTTAATTAAGCGACCACACAGTAGCATTGCCAGTTGCATTCACTAGGAGCTAGTGAATGTAGCACAGTTTTGAGTAATATGGCAACAAAACTGGACTTAAGACTTTCAGGCAAAAAAAAAAAAAACAAAAAACCACAACCATAAAGCCACCAAACCTGAAAGGACAGTAACAAAACCCTCTTGGCTTTCCAGAATGGTATTAAAACAGAATTAATGCTTGGAACCACAATGCGGGTTGGACTTGTGTCACTCCTGTTTCATACAGGAAGAAAAGCACTTGTCAGGTGAAGAGAAGTACAATAATTATTATAACTCCTGGCTCCTGAAGGCAGGCCCCTTCCCCTCTGCGAGGCCATGACACAATGGTTCAAGCCTTCCAAAATGACATGGCTATCTTTGCTGCCACAGCCACTGTACCTGCACAAATTATTTTGTGAAGCTCCAGAAAATACATACAAAGTTTGTTTAGGACCTTCAATACCAAACAGCACCATAACGAATTGTACTACTTTATTCTTTAAGCTGTCCTTATCTTGTATTAACATTATTCTTTATCTTCCTTCCCAGCACAATTTGCTTTTCTAACTAATTTTAATTCTCATTGCATAGAAATCCACTCCTCTAGAAATGCCGCTGGACTACACCTGTTCTCTGTAATCACCAAAGACACCTCAGCAAGTTTCTGTTGCGTTACAAGTACAAATGCAGGTCCTTCTGAAAAGACCTTATTCTCGGTCTTAATTGAAAAGTTACTAATACTCATTTTCCAAGATTGCCTGGTGATACAAGGTAAATTAAAAGACCATAGCACAGTGGAGCACACTGAACTGATTGAACATTATTAGCTCTTCCCAGGTGGAAAGGATGTAAAACAAAGCAAAAAGATAACTGTTTGAAAGCATAATGACAAGGTGACTTTGGATGGCATTATGGAGACAAGAAACCAACATTTTAATAATAAATGAGAGATGACAGATAATGCGAAGATATCTTACCAAGAGTTTCAGTACTGGGTACAGCAGAGAAGAAGGAACCAACAAAAAAGGTGTAAAGAGGGATGATATGATCAAAGCCACAGGGCTGGGAAATGCTCTTGCAAGCAATATTCAGAACTGATAGAAGTGGGACAAGGCTGCTGTCATCCAAGCTAGAAAAGTGATGGCACAAGTACTTAGTAGTAGTATGTGAGACACTGATAGAAGATTTCACAGCAGATAGGGAAGGATACATCTTAGACATGGTAGACCAAGAAAATCTTCAAGATACGGGCTTCCTCTGCTTGGAAGGACCTTGGCAGAAATAAAACAGGGTTGGAAGGACTGGTCAGTTTTCATTCCTCTGATACTGTTTTGATGACTGCTTTTTTTAAAGCATCCGTTTTTCATTATTGTTTTAAAAGATTAACAGGTTTAAGACAGGAAGAGAAAGACATTTTCTGATCCAAGTGAATTGCAGAATTTTTACCTTAGGGAGAAATTATGAAACCGGTATAAGTCCTACTTTGTCTGGAAAGATCATCATAAAGGCTCCTTAAGACACAAGGCTCTCAGTAGGCTAACTTAATAGCAATTGCACTAGCTACACAAGAAAGTGACCTTTATTGATATGAAATATTAGGATACCTTAGCAGTTTAAAAGGCCCCGGAAGCAAATTTCAGATTCCAGCTTAGCAGAGGACAACCTAGAATAAGAGGCTAATGTTAACGCTCTTTTTATGTATTTAAAAATTATACAGACAAAAGTCACATCCATACAGAAATAAAGGTTGTAATCTAACTGTATCAGAGGCAATGCAAGCACTCAAAACTTATGCAGACTATTTAAGGACTTGGTTTCAAGGGAGAGTACATTTAAAGAAGTACAAATCACCCCAGGTGACAGCTCATGTGAAATAGGGATGTTAAGAAAATCCCCCTGGACTCTAAAAGTATGCTAAAATCATGCTAGATACAACAGGGACTGAAGCAGAATTACACCTAGTATGGTTTTTCTCTTTAAGAAGGAAAAATGCAATTTTTTTTTTGAGGCTGTATCAGTTCCGCATTCACAACTGGGCCATCTGACTTCTCCCACAAGTACAAAGAATTAAAATGAACCAGTAGTAAAAATTAACCTCATCAACCTGTTTCTCAGTATTAGCAATTTGCTCTCTAAATACAGTAAACAACTCCATTTTGAAGACAAAATGCAAACGGGGTCCCCATAAGCATCACTGTAGCTGGGTTTCTGTCCCCTCTATAAAAACGCACAGAGCTTCCAAATTTTCCCATAGCAGAGCAAGAGTGTTAATGCGGCAGTACAAGGTACAGGGTCATACTTTGGTCGGTACTTCTGGCTGAAAGAAAACAAGCATTATATTGTAATGATCACGAGCTATTATAACCATCTCAAGAAGTCACACCGCTGTCCCAGTGTCCTGCACAGAAGTGCCTGGTGCAGATCTGCCTGTGTGCAACTTGCAATGGCTATTTCAACACCACTGGGCTTGGGTGTTACGGGACCCTCCAACTGGCAGGTTTCACAAAGAAAACACCCTACAAGAGAGGCTCATCCAGCATCTTCACACTTAGTGAAAACTCCTTTCCAGCTGTAAAAAAAGGCAGAAAACTCTCACCCTGGTACATGTTGCTTCCAGAAGCTGCATACTGCTGAAAACATTTTGAAGATCTGACATCAAGTCCCTAAAGCTAGTAAACTCTTCCCTGGGGAATGCCATGTAAATACCACAAGCAGCTGAACAGAAACTCCTGCCAATTCCATCACCTCTTCCCTGTAGAGTTTAGAAGGCAGGAACACGCAAGAAAGCAACAGTCACACCAGTGACAGCCTACCGCTTGCTCACTGCTGGCAGGGCTGAGCCTGCCTCTGACTTGTGGGGCAGGTTGACTTACAGGCAGGTCCCACTTTTATTGAAGAATTTCACATGAAACGTTTGCAGTGTTTCCAAATATATAATGAAAAGGAAATAAAAGGCAAGTTTTATGCTTTAAAATATGGCACAGGACTTTTACTTCTTGTTTCAGATGGCCAAACAGCCCTTGAAATTGAAATTCACATCACATGAGCATTATAGACTTGGGAAGAAAAGGAGCTGGAGGACAGGCAAAGGAAGGGATGGTTTAAAAACACACATGCAGGAAGGGAAAGAAGAACAGGGAAGGGAGACTCAAGCTGTCAATACAAATTCATTCCTTCTTCATGCATGTTTGTAATCGCCAACAAGGCAACTTCTCCACTACAAGGTTACCTCTGAAGGATTTTCAAAAGACAATTGCATGGACCAAAGAAAGTAATCTAGTGAAGTGTAAAAGGCCTGACTACTAAACTAAAATAAAATAGACGGGAAAAAAGGTACAGTTCATAAGGATTAAAGGATTTCTCATTAATTTTTGAAAATTCAACAACAAAGAAGTTCAAGACTTCCTAGTGGCTGTGGATTGAAACTGATGTGTTAAGCATGGAACTAAACAAGCTTTCATAAATAGAGATCGGTTTGTCACCTTCAAAACAGATTTTATTATTATTCTTATTTTTGCAAGTGCTTCACCATCTTAGAAATGTCTAAGTAGCATTCTAAGATGTCACGTCAAGACCTGTGAACAAGCAGGAAAAAGTAAACCCGCACCATATTGGAACACAGAACATCAGAATAGAAAACATGGCATTGTCATGTGTTTAAGCAATAAAAATCCAAACGCTTATGGAAACAAAGATAATCGTTCCTGCAACTTCAAATATAAAACCTCAGGTCTGCAAGTCCTGTCACTTATCTTGGCCAAGATGTAAACAAAGACCACCTCTTCAACCCCAAACAATACAATGCTAGTAATGGTGATCATTTAAACAAGGGGAACATGGACTTTAAAGGGGGCTGAAAAGGAAAAAGAAACTATGTTAATGCTGTAAAGCAAGATTCATGGCTTTGAAGGGACACGACGAAGAGCTATGCAAGTGTCCCCTTTTCCCCATAAAGTTATCCAATTCATGCTACAAAGGATGCTCACAGACAGCTTCCTCCAAAGCTGCCCCCGAGGTCACCTAGTGCTCCATTTGTATGTGCCAGAAGACTACATGTAATTTTAGTAGTCAGCCTTGTCCAGCTTCCTAGTTTTCAGCACCACTGTCAGACATACAGAGCTCCTGCGGGCTGCAGGAACAGGGCTGAATACCAGCAGAGCAGTTACTATTCATATGTAGGACTCCAAAAAGTATTTACATAAATACAACGTGCCTGTAGAGAGTTCTCAACTCGGGCCAGTTATTCCACATTTACTACTTATTTTGGAGCTATGTTTTTGAGAAAGGAGAGTCTAGCTGAGGGTGCACCTCCTTCTTCTGACCCAGTGCCATTTGTTCTCCTCTTTCTCACACAGATCTGCTGCTGGGAGATTTGTGCCCATATAGATGTAATGTGGACTGCAACAAAGATGTAACTATGTACGAGCTGAGTAGCACCCAACAGAAATCACCTACGAAAAATAAAGATTTCTTTAAAGCATTTTATCTAGCATTTTTTACTATACAGACATAACACGTTATCGAGGAAGAAAAAAATATCACAATGCCTGCATAAAACACAGAAAACCAGCGTGGCCTGTATGAAATGGCACTGGTATATTTAAGAAAAATGCAAAACCATTTTCCTCCTCCCTTTTGAATCTCTGATACTCTCCAGTTTGTTCTAGCCTCCAGGTATGTTTACACAGCAGCCAGAAATATGTAGGTGTATACACACATATATACGTGCACATTCATACCTAAGGACAGGTGTAAGATGTGAAGTAATTTTGGATAGCAAAACCAATACAGAAAACATAACTTGCCTAAGGTTGCAAGGCCTGCTTGGTCTGCTGTTTGGAAACTTCTAATTACAGAATCACAGAACAGCTGAGACAGGAAGGCACCTCTCGAGACTGTCTAGTCCAACCCCTTGCTGAAAACGGGGACACCTTTCAGGACCATGTCCCAGTTGAGTTTTGAATATCTCCAAGGACAAAGACTCCACAACCGCTCTGGGCAACCTGTGCCAGTGTTTGGCCATCCTCAGAGTAAAAGTGCTTTCTTATGTTTAAATGGAATTTCCTGTATTTTGGTTTGTGCCTGTTGCCTCTTGTCCTGTCATGGGATACCACTAAGAGCAGCCTAGCTCCACCTTTACTCCTCCCCATCAGACATTTATATACACTGATAACTCCATACTTTATTTTAGTGAGAAGCAGGAAAAAAAAAAAAAAAAAAAAAAAAAAAAAGAGCTCTGCGTAGGATCCTAATGCTTCCAGTACCATGTTCTGCAAAAGCCACAAGTAAGAGTTGCTATAAGTGGCAGATGTACATATTTCTTGGAGACGAGGAATGCGTCAATCCAGTTTCAGCAAGCTTGCAACAACAACAAAAATAGATGATAATTCAACACCAGATAGATTTAGTATTTGTAGATGTCTTCTAAGAATGGATGTGTTTTAAGAGTTAGTTGCAGACATGATTTTGATGCAAATTTAGGCTTCATAGTTGTGCTGAAGTAAAATATGAAAGTATAAGTTACTTTGTAGCATAAGGAGGAAATACTTGCAAAACTCTTGCTCTTTAGAAAGCTAAAAATCAGTCAATAGAAAAGAAGCATCTGAGGTTTTTTTACTCGTACCATAGGAAAAACTCCTCATAAAGCCACACTACAGACAAAGAACCCAAATCCTGTATACTTCAGTGTGAAATAGAGGCATGATCTGCTTGGCTGTTGCTCTGTGAAGATTTAACGAAGGCACTCTGCAAAACCTCCTCCCAGTGGAGAGCTTCCAGCGGGATCCTTCAGGCACCCAGTGCAGCAAATGTGTCGAGCAGCCAGCAAAAAACCAGCAAAACAAATGTGACTTTTAAGACAGTAAGCACCCACGCAACTCAGAGCCCTGCAGGCAGCAGTGAAGCTGTCAAGATTCAGGTCAGTAATGTGCCACCATTGCCAGAGACACCTACAAAGAGCAGGAGGGGCAGAAGCAGCTCCTCAGGTCAAGCTCTTACAGAAGCATGGCTGGCGTCGGGTAGCTGCACGCAGGCATCATGGAAAGGACCCCCACTGGCAGAAAGTGGTCAGCAAAGCTCATTAATCACTTCAGAAAGCCTCATCTAGAGATGACAGGAAGATGAACAGAGATGCTTGCTTTCAGTAAAGAGGTAACAGGCTGAGAGAAAAAAAAAGCAGATGTGTCAGACTCAGAAAGGTCAGAGCTAAGATTTGTATCTATCAGAATGAGCTTTCCAAGCAGGAGCTAAGGACATCTTGCTCCAACAAATAAATAAATAATAACTGAAAAAATGTCAAGCATTTTTGGCAAGAGAACTTAAATTCTTCACCTGCATGCCATCCTTGCGCACCTCTGCCTGCAAGGTATTTTTGGATATCCACACCCCCTCAAAAGGGAGCAGCTGCTACAAAGATGGCAGAGCACGTGGTTGAATGGCAGACCGAAGCTGAAGGACAGAAACAGATTGGAGAAAGTGGAAAGAAGAACAAAAACCAAAAGAGAGTAGATGTGGATGGGAAAATGGGGCAGACGAATTTAGAAAGGAGGTAGTTGCAGTCAAGATGATAAGAACTGTAGGGAAGAGAAACAAGCAGCACCAATCACTGAAGGACAGTGACACTGTATGTTGAGGTTCTGTTCTGTTGCACCCACCATGGTACTTTCCACATAAAATTAACTGCAATCATACTGCCTCTGCCAGACTTCACCCAGTCCTTGGGGAGGCAGGGGATAAAATAGCAATCTCTCCACTCCACAAGATGCTAAAGGAAAATGCAGGGGGGTACAAGGGCCACACGGGACAGGAACATGGCTTGCAGTAGGGCTGATGTAACAGTAATGGAAGAGGAAGGGGTGTAATTTATCAAGTCCCTCATATATCTTCTGACTAGACTGCTGTTATAATGTCACAGTAGAAATACAAAGCTGCACACTCATTTCCACATGACTGCAACGCCCAAAATACCCAGTGCCAATTATGACACTGAGATAGAAGGAAATCATCTTTACCCTGTGAAGTTTGTACTGTAGGTCCTTATATAGACAGGAGTAATTATTCTGATCTTATAGTATTTTTCATTCTTTTTTAAGACATTTGCAGTGATGGTTTATAATCCTAAAGCACAGACTGTTCAGCCTACCTTGCAAACTCACAGTCTGTGGTCACATAAAAGATGCTTCATCTTAATTGTCTCTGTTCCTGCCTTCCTCTTAAGCATTTTTCTGCCTAGATTATACAGGCAGGGAACACTTCAGACCAGGGATTGTATCGTATTATGCATCTGCATTATAGACCAACACACCACATTGTATTAATATCTCTCTTTTAGTTTCATTACCTACAAAACCAGTACCTAGACCTTAAAAGAATAAATTATAACCATGGACCCTAAATACATGCAAGAGCTAAACATTCATAAACTTGTGAAAATGCGCATACCACTGCAAAACTGGATATTCACATTTTTCTCCAGTTAAATGGTACTAATAACCCCAACAAGTTGTATTATGCATTGCATAACTTTCCTATAGGAATGTGTTTCTACAGATTTCCTAATCAGGGAGCAGAACAGCCTAATCTTTGGGCTTGTCTACCAGCTTCGAAAATGCTAAGCTCCCTTAAAAGAGAGGCAAGAATTTAATATCCTTCTTTGCCATTAAGTGGGATTTTGCAGTACACACATTCATACTAGGAAGGTATGAATGGATACAGTAAAATTATTGTACGAGATTCAACAGATATGCAGCGAAAAAAAGATGGCCATATATCAGAAGTATAAATAATATACTGTTTCAATTAATAAACCACTATGCTACAGAAGTGTGACACAATTGCATGGCAGGGCATAAAACCAAATAGCATCTGTCATGGAGTGGGCCATTCATGTTGTAAATATGCTATTTTTAAAAGTGAGATCTGGGTTGTAAGCTTCAGGTACTTCATGGAAAGGCTGTAGCAAGCAGTTGTGCCTACAGGTGGCTGTAGCACATCCATGAAAGACAATGTGTGACAGACAGGAATCTCATTCCCAGGATTATGCAAACAATAGCATCCAGATTACTATTTGCCAGTCGTATTCTACATTAAATCTATCAAGTGATACTTAATAATGCAGGTAATACAATTAAGTAAAATTTAAATTAATCATAGTGTAAAAAAATAAATTAAAAAAAATCAATAATACCGTTTTATTTCAATTTACCATACCACTGCAGCTGTGAGAACTGCAAGAAAAAGACATTGCTGCTTCCATTCCCTGCTCTATAAAACATGACCTTCCTCTAAACGTTGCAAAGGTTTGACATGCAGATGCCTAGAGCTAGGCATATTCCATCTGCATGGAGTTTCTGACTCCATGTAGTTAGTCCCCAGAATAACTTGTGCCAGGAGAGCAACAGCCCTGCAAGAGGGGCAGGGCAGGTAGACCTTCCCCACCACCAGCCCTTGCCCAGCTCCTGGAGGAGCACCCTTGCCCCTGAACTAGGGCAGCTGCCATCTGCACACAGAGAACATAGTCATGTTTCTGACCCCGTTAATAAGCGCTGCCACATCAGTGTGGGAAGAGCGTCATGGCAATAAGGCCTTTTCAACTTAGCGTAGACTTCGCCAAGCCTGCAGAGGGAATCTCCACCAAGAGGGCTTCATCCTGCACCTCACCACCACCACCAAGTTTTCAGATTTAAAATAAAACACTTTCACTCAACAAAATACAGAGATCAATCTATTGATTCCCCATGAACTCTCGAAAGTGTTATAATAAGCATTTACAGATGGGCTATTGAATGTCTTGATCATTTAAACAGACATTTCATCAGCAAAGTAATAATTGGAGCTGGTTCCAAAAACAGAGGAAAAGGACAAAGGAGCTTTAGGGCACAGTGTCACTTTTCTCATTCTAATGTAAATCTTTACACACATATCGCTTACTGCTACTCGACTTAAAAACTGTTAAGCATACAAGTACAAATCCTGCAAAATAAACACTGTGGTAATACTTTAAATCCCTATGCCTGTTTTTCAGGAGTATCTCTTTCATTGCTAACAGACTACCAAAAAAAAAACCCAACCCCCAAAAAAGGCATTAACCTTAAGTATCATCTTTCCCATTTAGACTTGGTATGGTTTTAAGTAATGCAAAATTCACTTACACATGTAGCAGTAAAAAGACTCAATATCTTAATAAACCAGAGCTAGTGTAGCATTATTTATTACAGGCACTCAGCTTACTGTATATAGCCATCTCCAACCAGCAGGCAAAACTAGTGTTTCTGAAAACACGACTCTTTGAGGAGTATTTATATTTCTATTAGATTAAAATGAGTACTAGTATGACGCTGAAATTGTTAGCAACATACTAATTTCTACACAAACCTCTATTAGTGTTAGATGGTATAAGTGTTGCTTCCCCAGAGAGAGAGGGATATGAATGGAACACCTGAGACCTTGATTTTTGTAACATACTTTTGTGCCCTTACCATACATACTCATACACATGCGCACACACTGCATCTCTGGTTGGAAAGTAAAGTCTCCCTTTCACATGACAAAGGACTTGGAGACTTACGTATAGGGCAACATACCAGAAGTAAGAACAGTTCAGAAGGGCATAGCAAACATGTTATGCATGCATCTCCTAACAAAGAGTAGTTAACTTTTTTATTTTTTTTTTTACATTGAGAAACTTAGTAGCAAAACTTGAAAATAGAATTTCATTGAGAATAATCTGAAGTGTGCTGCATTTCCGGCAGCAATATGCTGGTTATAGTTAAAATATGTTTACAGCAACAAAGATGACTTTTTGATAGAGTAATCTACACAAACTGTTGCTTCAATTTGTTTTCTTTGTTTACACAGAAGAAAACTGAGGTTGTAACAAAAAGAGAATCAATAACAAAGTAGCTTTATCCTTGCTGTTAGGGCATTGCAAGTTTAAATTACACTGTCACCAGTTCTGGTTTCACAACTGCCATTTTTATGGTGATGTTTGCATAGATCATCACAGCTCTTTTTGGAGGCAGAGATGTCCACACGTACAGAGCTGCTGGTGCAGCATTTCAGTTCTGATGAGTGGTGGTATTACCTGTATCCAACCACCAAAAATACACTAACTTTTACAACACTTTCCTAGCTCTGCTTTATGTTACTTACAAGTAACGATAGCTCAATACACGCCATAGAAAACAGCAGCCTCTCATCTCTTGAAAATACACTGGATATGGTAAAAATAATTCAGCTGGGGATATTACTTTCTATGTTTCTTTATTACTAGCATCACTGTTATTTACTCTTTCATGCAATGCTGTTGCAAAGTCATAAAGATGTAAATAATTTACTTTAGGTAAGCCTCTGTTAAAAAAGGCAGAAGGCATACTTTAACTTAAACCTCTTTATGACACTTTTGGCTGGTAATATGGAGCAGCAACAGAATATGAAACAGCCTGAGAACAACATGCCTTCACATCATAAGTCCTCCCTGTCCAGGCTTAACTGTTACCATGCAAAAAAGCCACTCTCCAAGTCTACATCAAAGAACACAACTTCGGAAGTAAAACCTAGGTGAATGTAGGCAGTGAGGTAACTATTTTAGTCAACAGCACAAATTCAAAGAAACTGAAACGTACCAGCTATGATTAAACCTTCCAAATACTTTTCCTTTTGAATACACTATCACAAATAATAAAGCATGTGTATCTGTTATACCCACAGCAATACGAAGTTACTAACCAAATAAACGCTTGCATTGAAGGGTATCTTCTACTCAGGAGGCAATAACAATTTAATACCACATATTTTAAGAGTAAACAACTTAAAATTTGCTTTGGCTTATAGAGTAGGAAAAACCTCTTCATGGATAGGTGCAGAGGGAAGAGTGAAGAGCGAAGACTAGTACCAAAATAGCTCCCATTCCTAACACCTTTCTGATCCTGGCTGAGACAATCTACGCGTACCTCGGACGCATGGTGGCAGCCAGCCAGCCAGATGACTGGTGACTTAATATACAAGTTCATGTGGGCTCTGGAGTCTGACACAGACAAGGGCATTAACTTTGAAGTCTCAACAGTCAGCCTCAGTATTCAAAAGCCATCAAATGAGGCATGACTACATTAAGAGACTTTTTTTTAATACTTCGCGCTTGCTCCCTTCTGTTCTGAACAGCTTTCACTGTAAAATATGCTCATTAAATATGCATGCTTTTTATAGGAAAAGTTATGATCAATTGATGCATAGGTCAAGTATGAAAAGAACCTAAATGAGTATGATGCTATTATAAATACTGTAAGAGTCTCAGAATCACAGATGACAGATTGGCATATATATCATTTCATCCCACTGCTGAAGGCAGTTCTGACAATAAACAAGGCTTTGGGCCAAAATTTCAGCCTTTGAGAACAATACATATATGTGTGCGTGTATATATACGTATGCATGTATAAAGTACATGTGTGGGCAATCTAAGGATATACTGCAATCTACCAGGCAGGGTGGCTTTAGTTTCATTTTGAAAGCCACTTAAATTAAAACCCAGTCGATGAAACAAAGAATCCACCCAAACATGAAGGCTCCAGCATCCTTGTTGAAAGAACAATAGCATATTACTCCTCATCCCTCTACCTTGTTACAAGAGAAACATCAAGACAGTAATTGCTGTGATCAAACTAAAGAACACTTCACAGAATTATTCTTTAAACTAATCACTATTTATAGAGATTTATCTTCATATGCCAATAGTCATAAAAGCCCTAATTCAATTGCTTTGCAGAAAACATCCCAATAAAAGAAATATTTCTGTTAGCACAACAAAAGGCAACCAGTAAAATCAGTTGCATGCACAGGCTCAACATTTCAAATTAAAGCAATATTCCTGTATAAATACACTCTGTTTTTGAACTAAATCCACTCTGATGATGAGTTTTGTAATCTGATGGCTCTCTCACCAGAGTACACATGATATTAATGAAAGCAAGATCAAATTAAACAGATGACATGATTAACAGTATTCATTTCATGCAGGGCTGTTTTACCGGAGAGATAAAAGACCTGAAAGTAATTACCACCAAGTAAAACTCCTTCGGTGACCTCTCCGCTTGCAGATAGCGGTCCTTAAGTACTGATGTTTTGCAACAAAGACCAGTGCCTTTCATCTGTGGGCTTTCTTTTACGCTACAAGCTGAGCACCTCTCCCGTTGCATGCACACAGTACCTCTGTATCTATGTCTGTAATGCAGCATAAAGATTACTGGGGAAACCTATCAAACCGGCAGGCAGCAACCTCGCCCGCCAATAAGCGCCAGGCACATGCAGAATCCAGCACATGCTCGCTGAGGCTCGCAGACTGTCACCACTGCTTAGCAGGCTGCTAATCTAATTATAGCCATTTGCCATAGCACAGGGCTGCTGAGGCACTGTGCACGAGGAAACGAGAGCCGAACAGATTACACCTTTTAGCCGAAAGCATCAACATTTGGGACTGTTATTTGGCTGGGTGCATAAAGATAAAATGCCTGTTTGGGGCTTTTTGTTGTTGTTTTTCCAAATGATCTGCCTATGAGGGGGTTTGCCGCTGCCTCTGAAAAAAGGATATATTTAGGAGTGCTCTTTCAGAAGCCAACCACTTCTAGTTTGCTAGGTCTATCAGGAGACAATAAAATGCAGCAGTTTATTCCACCAGTAGGAATTCTTGTTTTGAATGTACACATTACCAGCGTCACATAAACCGATCTGAGATCTACTGTGTATGTACAGTACTTCACAATCTACAATGTAGACCTCAGATCAGTGAGGCACCACACACACGCTTTCAGCACACAGTAGCCCTAACAGAAATCAACAGGACCCCCTCTGTCCTTTACGTTTACATGTGGGCAGATACTCAGATGACCCAAGAGCTTCAGTGTGCATTGGCACATAAAGTCCTAACTAAGCTTTCATGAGGCTATGGTGGAAATGCCAAGGAAACTGTTGCCATTATGCAAAACAACTGAATTCATTTGGAAAATAACTTGCCGTGAGCAAATACGCCTTAGAAGTATGGGGAACTCAGTCTAGCAACCCTTAAATTCATTTTATAAATATGTAAGTCCACAAAAGTAAGCAAAGTTACAATCTAAGAGGCCATTATATATTTGAAAGGTGCTGAGAGGTTCTACAATATCAGGTAAACAATCATGAAAAAAAGATACAGGTACCTGTAGTCTAGTCTTCCTTGATAATAAATTTCAATTAATCTTTGCTCTAATCAGCACAAACCAGAATCAATCTTCTGAAGCTTCCTGTTCCCACATGGTTCATATGACCACCTAAGCTTTACACTGACCAAAAGGTTTTCAAACATCAGTGACAAGATGAAATTACACAGCTTGCTTCTCAGAAGTGCCAGTACCAGCTGTCTCTTGTGAAATACAGTACATTTTTCATTAACAATATTGCCAAAATATGCACATACAAACTTTACAGCACATTTTTAAGATGTTCCACTAAGTTACACATAAAACGCACCCATAAACACTACACTTACAAGACCCTGAACCACCCCTGCAGTAATGAGTTCCTATATACCCACACTGGCGTTTTTCTTAATTCTTTACTCTTTATCACCAGCACCATACAGCATCAGGCACAGTCCAAACACAGGATATTAAAGGTTGTTTATAAACATTTTTATCTATCATACTTACTTCAGTACAAAAATTATGTTTGCTACTACATAAAATGTTCCTAATGGCACAAGATTTCAAAGTGGTAACAGTGCAAGACCACATTTATTGACAGTATGTAAATAGCCATGTCACAGCTTTCTTAATCTACCACTGAAAATTGCTCATAAAGAGTCACTTTGTGCTAGAAGCAAACTTCATCTCTGTAAGAAAAATATTCTCAAAGCCATATATGGCTAGAAATAAAAATCAAATGCAGAAATAGCGACATTTTACTCCTTGATTCAATGTTCAGTCAACATCAAGTTTTGTGTTGTAATAAATGAAGGAGGCTGTTTTATTAAGTCTTCCTTTTCAGATTGCATCATCTAAGGAGCTCATCAGTTTATAAAAACTGTGCTTCTTTATAATACTGTAGAATATTCCAAGTTTCTCAGCACTACTGCTTGAAGCCAGAACACTATGTATTCCATGACTAAAGGCAGGAGGGGCCATTATACAACAGTTAAAAACTAATTTTAAAAGAGTTCAAGAGACATGTGAAGAAGAGGTGTGCAATTTGATGATCAGATGCACATCGACTTTTCCAACAACGTTTTGCCAAAGGTAGCAAAAGGGGAACAAGACCAATAGTCCTGACCCCAGTCCTCTGATCCAGCTATTTGGAATGCTCATGTTTGCTAGGCAAAGGAAAAGACATGCACACAGACAAAATAAAGAAAATCAAAGAGACTTCAATCATTCTTTTAATCTAGTCCACATTCAGAGACCACCAAGGCACCTACAACAGGTGACAAAATGACCAAGAATCCTTAAAGAAGAATTAAGCAGGCTTCGGGTATCATGGGACTCTCACTTTTGGCTCCCTCCCATGCAAGCTGCTAAGCCTACATGTCCCTTACCTCTGCCCAGCAGCTCCCAGAGCCCTTGTTGTTCCCTCCTGTGCAGGTCCAGCACCACTTCCCAGCAGTCAGCCTCCCGGCTCCTCCCTATGGAGCTGCTGGCTCTGAGGGCATGTAAAGTCCATGTCCTCGCAAGGGCTGCACCTGCAGCATGCTCTCAACATACCATTGCAGCAGGGTGTTTATTCTAGGAGTTGCTTGCTTTCTTAAAGTGCCATGGTGTGGTTGGGGAACACACTGACAGCTGCAAAGTTGAATTTCAAGAGACACCTACTTGTCTCTGCAACACGATCAACATTCACTAAGCCTCTGAGCTTAGCTTGGCAGACCAGTCAGGAGAGTCTCAATGTCTGTCTCTACTTTAACAATCACTTCTAACCATTGCAATGATGTGTTGGGCGAGGAAGGCACATGGAACAGCACTGTAGGTCTGACATTTGGAGCCAGAGGTCATTTGTGAGGGCCCATGTTCGGCAAAGGCAGGTGGCTAAAACTCCAACTGAGAACAATGCAGAGCTCCACCAGCCTGCCCTGCTGCCCATGGTGATCACACACGAGCATCTGGACAAGGCACCAGACCTGCAATAGGATACAGCCACATATAAGCATGCCAGCAAGAGAGGCCAAGAAAGGTTTCATGAGGACACAGTCACAAGAGATTATGAGTCCCAGAGAGAGGACACGGGTTTCATGAGGACACAGTCACAAGAGACTCCAGCAAGTCTCTGTTGAAAGTGAACAAATTGTGAAAGCTACACAAGTTGGCCAATATCTGGCAGACTTTCATCGAAAGCAAAAGGCTGTCCCTGGCACAAGTTATCCGCTTGTGCTAAGCTTCAAGTTCCTGCTCCTCTGCGTGGAAACAGAATGTCTCTACAATGTTAAGTTTTCTCTAGCCCTGTTCCTTGACAGAACAGTTTCAATCAAATTTTTCCAAAGCCATATGGTCTGAGGCAGATGCCCATCACAGAGGGGAGAGGAAAACCTATGGAGATATGATGAATTCATCGTATGGTACTGAACCCAGCATCTTACAGCGAAAACTGCCTAGCTAGCACATTAATGAATTTTACACTCCATTTAGGCATATCTAAGTGAATTAACAGACAGATGACTATTTTGGGAACAAATAACTTTCTACTATGTTGTGATCACTTGTGTAAGTACACATCTATTCAATGATTTCATTACAAAAATGCTAAAAATACGAATTTTCTGGTGCGTCTTGCAACTATATAGGTTTCACTTGTCTAGAACTTCCACTGTTTAGAATCACTTAACCTTTGACTTAAACATATACCAAATATTGTTTGGAAACTGCTACCTCAGTTACTTAATTAGATTTTGCAAAGTATTGTAAACATGGAATGAAAATGAGTAGAGCAAAAAGGTTGGTGAATCAACATGCTACATTTCTAAAGGCAATAGTGTGTACTTTCCCAAGCTGTAGCCTTGAGAGATTGAACTGAACCAATTACTCTAATGAATATTTCACTTGGCTTGATGCATTCATTAGACTTCAGAAGTAAGCTAAACTATCCCATGGTTATGTATACATAAAACCAACAACAAAATCTTAAGATTTCTGTATGGTACTTTTTACATTTATAGAAATCAAAAGATGAGGAGAGTTTTCCATAAATTTGTCTAGATTTCAGTTTTCCCTCACAAAGAAATTTACTTTTTCTTTTGAAAACAACCTTTGACTTCACAATAGTTTTTTGTTGGGCTCTTTCCTTTCTTAGCAAGTACTTGACGGAGTTTGGGAAGTCTGCAAACTGGTGGCAAACCCATCACAAAGCCTATCATCGTTCAGAGGAAAATGAAACATGGGCCTAGTGTTTGCCATGTAAACTTTTCTCAGGAAGTCACGAATGCCAGGCTTCAAGGTCAGCACTCAGCATGGAAAAAAACTACGTTCGTTTTACGGAGCCCAGGGATATTTCTTGGATTGATACCAGTTTCAATTGGTAAGACAACAGTTGCCTGTACTTGTGTGCATATACACGTGTGTACATTTCAGTGCTACTGATCATGTTTTGAAGTTGGTCAGCTAACCTGCAACTTCAGGGTTTTCTTTTCAAATGTGCTAATTATACCCATAAACACCCCAGACAGCACTCCTCTGGATGCTTAATAACAGGCAGAGATATCTCAATATTAAAGCCAGAGATTTTCTGCAGAACAGCACTATGATTGATTCCTACAGAGTATTTTTTATAGCATTCATTTCACTTTTTTCTCAGAATCATGAAAAAAAAAATCCACACCCCCATGTTCCACAGGACATTACCATCCCTCACCTTCACAGACCTACAATGTTAGCATGGTCTTTACCAAACACCTAACTGACTGAAATGAAGGCACCCGTCCATCACTGCCACCTTGGAGAACCATGGGAGGATCAGTTAAGCTGTCAGTGAGGTGTGTTTCATCCTACCGCTGATGGATGCAGTAAAGAAGAACCGTGAAGACCGCAGGAGGTTTACTACGCTGAGCATTTGCACTTTGGCCACACAACCAGACATGTAAGAACACAGTATTATTTTGTTGGTATCCTTAAGAAAACAGAAATCCCAAATTCAAATAAGTCATTTTAAAGACTTCACATCACTCTGAAACATGCTTCGTGTCACACTACTCCAGCACACCTCCATCCCAACGCTGACCTTCCTCCTCAAGTTCCTTCCATTTTTCCTTCACTGCAATGTTTTCTTCCACCTTCATCCCATATTTCAATAATCACTTCAAACTATACAAATATATTTCATGCCCTCTTGTCTTTCCATCCTACTTATTTTTTCCTCCACTACCTTTCCTCAAAGCTAGCAGCAGAGATGAGTACGAACTGTTAATTTTAGAAGGCAACACACCTGTCAGCTCAACTGAGACCTCAGCAAGGCCAAAACATGTGTCTTCTGTCCACTACTTCATGACCTCTGGCTGACCAGCTAGGCAGCCATGAAGTAGGTGAGCCACAGAAGGGGTGCACACTGCTTACCAGTAACACAGTAAGTACGAGAAATAGCTTTAAATAGCATATCCAGGCCATGGACCCCATGTAGCGCATGCCTGATTTGCATAAAATCAATGATCATGACCCTAGTGAAACAAAGATTATAAAATATATTATAGAAAAAGCAGTCTCTGCTTCCAAACAACAAAGTTAGAAAGACACATTAGCAGAACATAATGAACAAGTTTAAAAAGAGAAAGCAATTGGGGGAAAAAAAAAAGGAAACATGACTGATGTTAAAATGCTGAAGTCCTAACATAAGGTATTACGTTAGCAAAAGTCAACTACTCACAAGGACATGGGAGGTTAAAACTACATTAGAACAAACCACAATAGGGCTTCAGAAATGGAGATACATTTTTCTGTACTTATGGTGGAAAATAGGGATCCTAAGAGTATCACTTAAGCCAGAAAACTGACAGACAAGTACAGATTTTCCTCAGTGGAAGAGCAGAAAAAACGAGCTTGCAATATAGTAAGTATACTTCCAGTACCTCCACATCATTAATTTTCATCACCACTGCTGGCACTTTCTTCCCCTTATTTAGTATAATTTTCACCGTGACCACCTCACTGCAGTGAGTGATACAATCTGATGCCGAGTGTATCTGAGATATCTATAGGTTGGCCTGGGAAAACTTTAAATGCAAGTCTGCCATTAGAGGACAGGTATAATTTTTCAAAAATGCTATGCTGCGAAGAGCACAAAAACTGAAGGATGAAGTGTAGCATTCCTCCCTTTGAAGGGAAGTCAGACTTGCTCACTTATGTAATTAAGAATGTTATTTCCAATTCTGAGTAGAAAGCGCAGCTCCAAGGCCTTCTTTGATCTTGTGTGATGACAATGAAGACCCATCAAGCTCTCTAAAGCCCATTGTTATTTTATTCTTCAAAGACTGTTTTCCGGTCTCTTACATCTCTCTATGCGAAGTGTTTACGTTGAGCTGCAAGATGCAACTAGAAAGCAAATCAAGGTGTGACTGTCAGAACACGAAGTGATTCCTCACAGATGCTAATGTGTACAGGCACTCGCTGAAAACCTGCCCTGCTGCCAGCGACCTCGCTGGGAGCTTGGAGACTCGAAGTCTCAAAGGTTTGCAGTCTCTAGTCCACACCCATAATTCAGAGTTTCAGAGCAACTCTCAGATCTTGCTACTTTACACAAGAGTTGAAGATATTCAGCACAATGAATCCCAGAAGAAAACTAGCTTTGAATTCAATAGCTTTCGTTATCATTTCAAGGCTAACAAGTTTGAAGACAGCCTACTGAACTTCAAAACTTTTTAGCCAAATGTAAAATAAATTTCGATTTTAATCTTAGAAATATTATTAATTTAATGACTAGAAATTGTGTCCATATAAGACTTCCAACCGTGACTCGCCATACTAGAACACAGTCTCACAGACTTCTTACAAGAAACCAGGAACATTTTGCTGGCACAGATGAAAAGCCTCTCCAGGAAGAGAAGTTTAATTATTTAATAGAGGAAGTCAAAAAGCCCTTTTATAAAAAGTCTTCAGGATTCTCATTCCACATAATGTTCCTGAAGAAGAGCACACTTGCATCTTGGGCAGCTTGTAGACCTAGCAGCTAAAATTCACAGGGCTGATAAGATCCCAGACCCTTCTTCCAAAACTGCTTGCAGGTTTTATCAATCCTCTAATGCAAAATGAGAGCACAAGTCACATAACTAGGGCTACCAAAAAAAGGGGGTCAGACAGGTACCCACCTTTCCAGCCTAGAGACCCCCACTCCTTTTAGCATGGGAGCTAGGGAGCGCTCTGAAGAAGATGGGAAACGTGCACCAAGGGGACACCATCGCATACTGGGGACAAATTACACACTGGTCTCCATTCTCAAATCTTTTTCAGGCAAAACAGCAGGCATTTTCCTCACCTTCCTTTCTTAGGCCTGGGGGCAAAACCTGTTGCCCATTTTCTCCACAGCACATGTCTGCATGACACAGTAGCCTTACACAAGTCACCACTTGTAATACTACTGATGTCAACAACCAGAATTTCCTCAGGTGGCCATCCTCACAAAGTGCTGACTGCTCAGAGGATCAATCCCAAATCAGATGAAGCCTTTTATCCCTTTGTCCCAGCTGCAAATCCCCAGTGCTTCCAAAACAGGTTTCTACAATCACAGGCATCGAGATCTTCAGTTTTACGTTAAACAAAATGCAAGTACGTAACAACCTTTGTCTCACCGGCACTGTAATTTAACACTGCTGACACACACATCATTTTAGTGGGCATTTATTATTTCAGCAAGAATTTATATCAACATAAGATTAGGAATAAAGCAGGCTAATGGTTATAGGTCTGAATTTAAGTCTCCACTGAGAACTCACATGCATATTTCTAATACTGTACCCTGTGAAGGACAGCACATTTTTGAGATCACTGGTTTCCCACTACGTCAAGCAGGTGATGTCTCAGTGGTGAGTCTTAAAGTCCCAAACATGTCAGAGGTGGAAAGGGAAATCAGTAATCCCATAATAAATTAACCTTAATAATATAACAATAATCTTTTTTTCTTGCCCCTATAGAAATTAGGTACAAACATGGGAAGACAAGGTCAAAAAGTAAGCACTCAAAATTAAGTGAAGTCAGAACTGGAGCTTTCAATCTGTCTCAAACACTTATTTCCTGCATGCTCTACAGTAATGTAGTCTTTAGTGGTCTGAACAAGAAATTCTTTCCTTGCTCCCCAAACTTCTGCCTTAATCAAGATCTAAAGAAGAAGCTGCTCCAATGCTAATCAGAAATTAAACAGACACTGATACTTTCAAAGCAAATTCCAGCAGTCTGTAGTCAAAACATAAGCAGCATAACCACAGTAAAAGGGATGCTAGAGAAGGGAAACATGAGCAAGTTTCAAAGTTGCAGAAGTGTTTAATACTGACTGTATTGCAATGTCACTGTATGCATTATTCATATTTTATAACAGAAACCACCTAAGTATAAAAACACTGCACAACTTAAAAACCATTGTAACTTCTATACTCAGATGGACCGCCACATGCAATCCCACCATATTCCAACCATTAGCATAAACATTTATATTTGGAAGGACTGAGGGGGAGCAATGTAAATAACCCTGCACATAGTAGCAAGTTCTCACACTGATCAGTTCAGCACACAGGCTACGGTGTCTGCATGGCTAACCCGCAAAATCTAACCGTTTATCTCAAAGTATTCAAGCTATTCTGAGTACTTAAAACTGCCCCATTTATATAATTCCGTATCTGTTTCATTAAAAACAAATTGAAATAGCTTTGAAATATTGATGTTGAGAAGAATTTAGCAGGCTTATTTTCTCTTTGGGTACTTGGAATGTAACATCTCTTACGGTAAACTGGTACACTACATCAGGAAACAGTAGCTTTTCTATTGTTTTGCATCAGCCCCCAGTATCAATACAGGCTGGGTGGAGAATGGATTGAAAGTAGCCCTGAGGAGAAAGACTTGGTGGTGCTGGTGGATGAAAAACTCGACACAGCCTGACAATGTGCGCTTGCAGCCCAGAAAGCCAACCTTATCCTGGGCTGCATCAAAAGTAACACAGCTAGCAGGTCAAGGGAGGTGATCTTCCCCCCTACTCTGCTCTTGTGAGACCCCACATGGAGTACTGCATTCAGCTCTGAAGTCCTCTATACAGAAAAGACACGGACCTGTTGGGGAGAGTCCAGAGGAGGGCCATGAAAATGATCAGAGGGCTGGAGCACCTTGCCTATGCCCAACACTTGGAGAGTCGGCGTTGTTCAGCCTGGAGAAGAGAAGGCTCCGGGGAAACCTCGTAACAGCCCTACAGAGCCTAAAGGGGGCCTGCAAGAAAGCTGGAGAGGGACTTTTTACAAAGGTATGTAGTGATAGGACAAGGGGGAATGGCTTTAAACTAAATGCGGGTAGATTTAGATTAGATATTAGGAAGAGATTCTTTACTGTGAGGGTGGTGAGACACTGGAACAGGCTGCCCAGAGCAGCTGTGGATGCCCCATCCCTGGAAGTGTTCAAGGCCAGGCTGGATGGGGCTTGGAGCAACCTGGTCTAGTGGAAGGTGTCCCTTCCCATGGCAGGGGGGTTGGAACTAGGTGATCTTTAAGGTCTCTTCCTACCCAAACCATTCTATGATTCTATCATCTTATCAATAAAATAAGACCAAAAAGCAATTAAATTAGATCTATGATTTCTTTTTTAAAATTTACTTCATAAGTTAGGGTAAAGAATTAACTATGTTAAGAAGTCTGTACTCATGCAAAATTTGGGATTTAAATTAACTTTAACAGATCTGAGAGCTCATAAAGGAAAAGCCTGAAAGTTATCTTTCACGTTTTGCAGTAGTCATAATATTTTTTTAGGTATCTGTATGCATATTTTTTCAACTTCCAAAACTACTGAAAGAATGGATTTGGAGTAAAACTAGTAACTCCTTAAAGTCTTCCCAATAATGTCATAATATCTCATGTCTCACAACCCACAACATCCCTCCAGCCTTCCTGTAGCTGAAGTCTGAGTTAATGTTTGGCAGAACTTACAGATAACTTCAAGTAAATAAAATACAAGGGGAAAAAGTACCAAGCCAAACTAACTAGGATACATGAGATGGTCTGGAGATTAAGAAAGTAAAGCGTGAAATCTGTAGAAACTGGTGGCAGTGAAAGAGATACATGCCTGCACTTGAGAAGTTTACCATGTAAAAAAAAACCAAAAAAACCAACCCACACACCACCAAAAAAAAAACCCAAAACAACACAAAAAACAAGGAAATGAAGAAAGCATGTGTACAAAAGAAAGGGGCAAGAAAATCTACACCTAGCAGGTATTTACAGGAGGCAGAGAACTCCAGAAAACAAAGGATGCCTTCCAGGTGGGAGTACATTGTTGCTTACCTCATCAGCTTTCAAAGCCTACTGGAGGCAAATCTATAAAATTTGTGAAGAAAAAAGTAAAACTGCCATTGTTGTACACGTTATTTGCATCTCACTACCACATATCTCAGGGGAACTTACCCGTAACTACTTTAAAAACAAAATTATCCAGGCAAGAACCTTCCCAGCAGCAACATAAGCAGCAGTCATACTTGCCAACTGCCTTTCTTGCAGTGTGGACATAACTTCTTTTACAGATAAATACATTTAATTTACATAGTCTTCAAGGCATCCAGATGGAAAAACAGTATTGATTTCTTGTCTGACCCCCTGTAATTCAGCACTTCAATCTAGTGAGATAAGGTGGCAGATATCCCAATCCCTAGTTAAATACGTCAGTCTGTGGCACACAGCATTTCCTCAACGGAGTAGGAAAGCCGTTAAGGACAGGGTTATGCCTTGGCAAAGACTAACCACCAAAACGAAGGCATCACTGGAGGTGGTCACTATCAGGGAAACTCTCACCAGGTGGACCCCACAGCATGTAGCAAAGAGAAGTCACCTTCTTCTTAAAAACGGTATCACCTCCACCTGAAAATTGGACCCTGTTGGCAGGTGGGGTGAAGTGTTTTGTGTTTGAAGGTACCGTGAAAGAAGACCGAGGACTTATCCTCCACATGCCCTGACCATCAGATGAAAGAGCCTGTGAAGAGCCTGCAGAGGCTGTACTCGTGAGAACACTTGGGAACACTTCCCACATAGTTTTGAACTTTATTTTTCTAAACATTAATGAAACTCCCTGTAGCTTACAACTGAGAAAATGAAGATAGAAACAAGGATAAGAAGATAGAATAAAGCTAAATATAGGTATAGTTACCTGATGCTTTAGATAACTGCTGAGTCACTTGAGTACTTGCACTAGAATCAAAGCATTTGAAAATTAAAGGCTGCTGGGGTGCAATCTACAAAAGAACGGAAGACTACATTATGTGCATATCCAGGCCACAGTCCTTTTTCCTCCTCCTCCCCCAAATTAGCTGTATTTTATTTTACAAGATGAATCCATTTAGTTCTTTCTACAAAGTTCTTTAACACAAGGAGTATCATTAATTTAAAGAGATTCAAAGTATTAAGCTAACAAGATATGAAGCTATTATCAATCAGGACTCTATACAAATACCTTTTCTGCTTCCCTTAACTCTGAAATTTATAGCATTAACTATGACTCAGATAGGTGAGTGAGTACAGTAACTTGGCATAATCATAAGCAATCATCCAAAACAAGGTGATCTAATATTTGTAATTTAAAATTATCTTGCAATCTGACTTACAAAATAAAGAAAACTAAGATATCATTCAAGTTAGTCAACATTTTCATTACAGGCTGCCTATCAGAGTGAAAACTCAAGTGAATGGGCACTGCAGAAGAACATGTTCTTGTAGAAATAAGTTATCAAGATAATAACTTGGAACAGTGACAAAGTAAGCATGGAATAAATAGGTTTACTCATTTTTTCAAACCTGTTCCTATTAGTAGAACGCAGAAAGAGAAGAAGATGACAAATAGAAATCTCTATAGAAGACAAAACCCTACTGGAATATCCACAGGTAGCAGAAAATTTCATTTAGAATTGATGCAAGTGTATCAAGTTTGGATATTGAAATGATTATGTTTTAATGCCAAGCAATTCTGGACAGAGATAACTTAAATCACACTGAAATCACTGACTAACTTCTGGCTGAGGTCACATATCTTAGTCTTACTTTGCTCAAGTAGTCCACCACAGAGAGCTTTGGATCAAATGCTGTTTATATGACACATGAGAAAAGCTCCTCTGAAAGTTTACAGCACCTAGCCTAATATAAATTACAAATTGTGGCTGCAACAGGCAGCAGCAATAAAAAAGACAAAAAGAATATATATTTATTTTTTTAAAAAAAACAATATTAAACAGATCTATGCATTAACATGTCTCTTTATGGAAAACACCATATATAGATCAGAAAACTATTTGAGGATGTTGACATGTACAAATCAGGTCTAGGTTCCAGATTGTGCATTTATCTAGTATAAGTATTTATACTTGCTAAGTCTATTAAGAACCCTATTATTAAGCAGCTTGTTAATTGCTGGGGGTAACAAGCTCTTCTCATGCCATGGTGCCATAGTAGGATGACTCAGGGACAACAGTGAAAAAATAATCTATGAATGAATTCACTGAAAAATTATTTTCTATTCTCTGTACTCTTCGGACTTTAGTAAATCAGAGCACCTAGTACTAGTTCCAGAGGAAAAATTAAATAGGCATCATTGTTGCTCAGCATGCACTCTACAAAACTCTAAGCAGCAAGCCTGAGTGGAAGCATCTGATTTTATCGCATAGCAGGTAATTCTGGATCACCTAGGATGATAACTACCATGACAGTAGCTACCCTTCTGGAAGCAAAAAGGGCTATCTTGAAAAGCTACATTTAGTGGAATGATGCAACTTCTGGTAAGCTGGAAGACAACACCAGAACTGCAGCCACAGTAGTAAAATTTCAGGAGGACTTAAGTACTCCACTGGAAGCCCACTTAAGACTCACCACACTGCATGTAAAGCAAGCTGCTTGCCTCCACAAAGAGCTCTCTTCAGTGCAGAAAACATGCGGCCTCTGCCTTCTGAAAAGCTCAATGCCCCATATCGCTGCTGGTCAGCACTAACCAGGGGTAAGTGAAAAATCCACAGAAGGCATTTAATGCAGAGACTAGCAGTCCATTGACTACTGTGACCTACTGGCCACATTTTATATGTCAAGTCTCTTATGCAACCGTAACTGGTAGATGCAACAGGAGGGATATTCCACCTAATGCCTTAATTCTATAAATTTTCCCTCTCAGACACGGCCTCAAAAACTTTGTGTTAAACAAAAATTAGATTCACCACAGGAGTTAAATTCCTTTACAACAGAGAGAAGATTCAATGTGAATAGAACAGAGAAAACAATCTCTGCCCTGTATCACATGGGTTTAGAATATCCTTCTTCATAAATCTATGTTAGTCTTCCTTTTAAAAATTTTACAAAGTCCAGGATTTGGTTGTTGATGGGGTTTATGGCTCTTTCAGGGAAGTCATAAAATCACATACCTAGTATTTTGACAGCGTACTTCTGACAATTAAGGTAGCTGAAAATTTCACCATCTTTGAAAATGTATCCACTAAAGTAACAGCATGAATACCTACTTACTTTAATTATTAGGGGGTGGGGGTGGACAATCTGTGCATCTCCTAGGAGAATAAACTTTACAATTGTCAAAACTGAAAGAAAAGCTTCCAAAAGAACATAGCTTGCAACCCATCCCAAGTAATTTCTCCACATCAATGCTGACTAGTAGCTGGGAGTTCATAAAACTGCTGGTGGTTGGTTTTGGGTTTGGTTTTGTTTGGTTGGGTTTTTTTAAACAATTTAATCATAAAAAACAATCAGAAGAAAAAGTAGAGGAAATCTACACACCTCTGCCCCTCAAGTCATCTCCGTTAGATAAACTGACTGCAGAAATTCAGGTTGACATGAGGCATTGCAAAAGCCACAAAACTGCTTTATGTATCTGTGCGGCTTCCAGCAGTGAGTGCCCAGAGCCACCTGCGAGACAAGTGACAGCTCCAGACAGGGACCACAAGGGTCATGACGAGTACGTCAACTGTACATCATACTCCGGTGTGATCTCCACCTGGCAGCCATACAGAACATTGACTCTGATACCTGGACACTCACACACATGCTCAAAGGTTTTCTCACCGTTTTCTTCACCCCCTTGATTTGGAGAGGACCAGTGAAGGGTGGGACCTGACTGCTTTTTTAATCTAAATGAATGCTCATCTCCTTCTTTTTACTAGGTCAGCACTTCAACATTACCTGACAGAAAAAGCTAAGACCACAAGGTGATCCTTTTAGCAGTGTGGGGCCCCTTAAGGTCCAAAGGCCACATACAAAGCAGGTAAAACAGAGTTGGAAAATACAATTTATTTCTCTTTCTGTAGTTGATGGCCTTCATATGACTACTTCTCTGAGAAAATATGAAGCACTGAATAAGAGAACTCCAGGAAAGACCAAACCAAATCTGGAGAAGGAGGAAGAGAAGGAATGGTGAAAAGTTTGTGTAAACTGAATAGAAATCTGAGACTTAAGATGGGCAGAGTTCCCTGGGTGTGAGTTCAAGACAAAGAGAATTTCTTGTAGTTTTAGGAGTGCAATTGTATATAGCTATACAAAGAAATATGACTGTCATTCACTGACCTCTCTCAGTATCCCAGCAAGCTTTGTGGTCTTCTTTTCCCCATCATCAACTTCAGATACAATTCACCAACATCACAATAATATGGCTGGGACTGAAATCCTCCGAGAAGCTTAAAACGAGCAGACACCAAGCAAAAACCATCAAGAGATCACTCTAACAGTGGAAGAAATATTCATCTTAGAAGATCTTATCCCTTCTCCTTTCTGCAACTTCCCATTTCTTTGCATGCCGCTCCACCCATTACCAGGAAGGGCCATCAATTTTGGCTCATTCTTCACCTGACAGAAACACCTTGCAGGCCTCTCTCATCTGGCCACTTCTCTCACAAGCCCTCCACAGAGCTGTATTCCTCTTCTGGCCTGTCTGAAACACTAACCACACTGCAGAAACACAGGTCAGAGGGGCTCATCTCCCCATGCTGTCCAAGCCTGGGCCTCTCTAGTTTTGTTTCTCCACCAGTGTATCTGCTATGCCATCTCCTGAGCAAGCTTTGGTGTCCCCACCTTCCTTCCTGTGACACCACTTACACCTACAGGGATCTGCTCCCCCAGCTCCTGCACCATGGCTGTTCCTCCTTCCCCAAGACTTCCCCCGTGTCCTGAGGTACCAACTGACCCACTGCGCCCAAGCCTCTCACTAACTCAGATCCCTTTACTAAGCAGCTTCCAAACATTGCGCAGCAGTGCTGCTGAACAGCACAGCAACTTCAGCCTCACCACCAGCCACCTTCTACGACCACCTTCCCTCTTCCTCTGCTGGCCTCCTCGCTAACACCACCTTCTTCACTATGCACAACTGCTTTGCTCATGTTTGAGGGTCAATGAATAAGGATGTTGAATAATTTTGTGTTGGGTATATTAATGCATGCCTAAGGAACAGCAAGCCCCTTATTCTCATGCCAGGTATAAAATTTTAGAACAATTTTGGAGACAGAATAATGAAGGACACAAAAAACTAGAAAGTAGGAAGAACTGCGACATGCTTGCCAAAAGTATATTGGGCTAGACTAGCCCGGTACTTTTCCTTAGCACTGTGTTTTCTTGATAATGGCACTGTGTACGCTTAATCTCTAGACTCTGCTACTGTAATTCCTATGAATAGGAGTAGGAAAAATGGAAGGAGTAATAGCAGCATAAAGTGCAAGTTCATAATCAACACCTGCTAAAAGTGGCAACCATCAGCTAGAAACAAGAATAAAGACCACATGCATATCACTTTTGAATATGAGCTGCTGTTATGAAGCCAGCCGTGATGGGGGTCTTGGGCAAAGGCTACCCCAGGAAGAGAAAAACATAACTATTATTAATTATGAGCTTTCACTAAGCTGGAAATATGCAGCCTTTTCCTTTGAGGAGCAGAGTTAAGAGAAAAGCAGGATACTTAAGCTAGTTGAAGAAAGAAAATTACCAAAAATTTTAAACCACATTTTCAACTACTCCCAACATCTTCAGCAAATACTTCAGCAGACAATCAAGATGACAGCTTGCACCTTTCAGAGGTACACACTCAGTGAAAACCATATGGTCAAGAAAATGTAGTTTATTCACCAACATTTCTCTGTTGAATCATCAGGGCACAAGTGTTCAAAATACAGGTCGGAGGAAACAACGGCTCATTTTGCGGAACAAGATTTCTACAGCTCATAGAAAACCAGTATCAAGCCTGTCACATGTAACACGTAATGTAGCATGCGTTACCTGCGGCATAACCAGTAAGATTAGTATACACCAATGAATTCATGCATCACTATTCTTTTGCATAGGAGTACAGTCATATTTTTGTATCATGTAGCAGAGCTGCAGCAACAGTGTGAGAAACATTGGTGCCAGTAGAGGGAGGCAGTTGCTCTCCAGGACACGCATCTTCACACTCCCTGATGCACAGTAGGAAGCCAAGGACTTTGTTTTTGTGGAAGTGAACTCACCCCTCAGCCATTGTGTAAATGTGGCTTTAAATCAAGCTGTAATTAGATTTTGCTGTATTTAACAAAACCCCTCTTGTTACTCCTCTTTTCCAGCTCTAGACAGTAAATAAATGTATTCGTGAAAGAAAAAAAGGAAAAAAGTTTATGCCTCTTCCCAGAGCATGTCCTGGCACACATGCAAAAGTAAGTACAAAACACAAAACAATAAGCTTTCAGGACACTCAATCTTCACATTACGTAGGAACACAAAGAACTCTCAGCTGGTCCACTGTCAGACGTCAGCTCACTTTTATCAATATTCTGCTTCACCACATTAACCTTGTTAAAAGCTACTAACAGTCCAACACTTGGATTCTAGCTTTTCTTCATGAATTTAATTTACTTGGCAGAAAACACAAATGGAAATCTTCTGCTAAAGACTCAGGCAAACTAAGACTGCCACGTATTCATTTTAGAACAGATCTTTTCTTTTCCTCTTATTTTAACTATTATGGTCATAGCACTGCCTTTTTTAACCAAATAGCTTTATCTCCCCCTGCAGTCTTTATACAGACTGGTACCCCTAAACTAAAACTTGTGAGTTTTCTTCAAATCCATTTTACTGTAATACATGTTGCACAGGGTGGTTTTATTTTGTTGAAGCTCTTTATGAGCTAAACTGCATATTTCCATTGCACTTTATGTTGCCATACGAAGAACTGCATAGCAAATAAAGTTGAGTCCACTCAGAATAATAAAACAGTTTTGAATGCCGTTTGACTCCAAAGCTTACACAGAACTTTATGGTGGTGGTAACAACAGTGTGTAATGTAAACTAGTGCAAGGAAGTCAAGAGGACGTGCCCAAGGCCACAAGCAAGTTAGCTGCTCATCTAAGAACAAAAAGTTTCTGCTCTTTCTAGATCTTCTTGCTAGCAAGTCAAAGCCTACTGATAACTATCCGGCCTTAACAGAAGTTTCAGATTCTTTAAAAGAAAGAAGAGACCGGCCACTATCAACTACTTTCATGCATGCAACCACTTCTTAGGATTAAGTTATTTGCAGAAGCTACTCATTTTTAGGAGAGTCTGAGAAGTGGACCTTTTGAAAACAAACTTATTTCAAGAATGCATGCTCCAATATCCTAATTCCTTACAAATCTTCTGTCATGCTGCAAGGTTTAAGAAACCTAAGGCTGGTTTAGAGGACTCAAAAGATAACCTCCTTCTGAAGTCAATTGGCATTTCAATATCTAAATGGAAAAGATCAAGGTAAAAACAAATACTGGGAATAGATTATCCTCCTATATTGGGAACAGATTATCCTCCTACACCCATAGAAGAATTCTCACATTTGGTTGTGGGGTTTTTTAATTAGCCAATACTAGCTGTTCCTGAAGGCAGAATAATGAAGTTTGGTTCAGTACACACCCAAAATGACAATTCAAAACTCTTATTATGTGCAGAGCTTCTTCTTCTGAAACTGTAAATCACCTGAACAAAAGCTCACAGGTACTCAGAATCCTCATTATCACTGTACCTCCACTGATGAAAATATATATATATAATTAAATATCCTGCACAGAAATTTGCCATAACCAAAGAAACTATAGGTACATCTATTTTTGCTCACCTTCTTTGACCCATAGAAAACAAGAGTTTATTTTGTTTTGTTTTCTGGAAGTCTGGAAATTGCCACAGTAAAGTGAAATTGCCACAGTAAAGTGACATGATCCACAACTGTGTGAAACATTTTGAGTAGTAATGCCTAACCAAGCCAACAACTCAGAAAAAAACTGGGGAAGAAATCTGAGAAAGAATGTAGCCAATGGTATGGTGCCATAACTAGGAAAGGGAAGTTTCTACACTAACTCCTGAAGTGGAAGTATACAACAGGATTAGCCTTATCTTATTTAAGTTTCTTAACAGCAAGACTGCATCCTCCTGACAGCATTCTGTTTCCAGCAAGGCTCAAACTCCAATTGTCATTCTTAAAATAAAGTAGGAATAGCTATGTTTGGCAGAGCTGGAACCATGAGGACAAAAAGAGCCAAAACAGTTCATTCAGGTTTGACTCAAGAGGAAAAACTAAATTTCAGGCTAGACAAAAATAAGACACAACATATTCCAAGAAGCTTCCAGCCTACCATTTTTAGGTTATGCCCTGCACTTTTTCCTGCTTTTCAATTCATACATAGGAAGGTCAGATCATAAAGCAGCTTCCACTGTGGTATTTCAATTCAGATTATTCTCTACAAAATAATTAGTGCCTTTCTTCTCATCACTCACGTACTGTTTTGCTAGTCTGAGAATGTTATTTCTGTTTGTCTATTTCCGAGAAGCTTTTTTTGATCCTGTCAAAGTACTAGCATCCTAAACGTAGCTATCTCATGCTTCATGAACTTCAGTGGAAATGCTGTAAGCATTTCTTTTCTTCGTAACTACAGTGTTTACATGGGAATACAGTGCTAGTACTGTAACCATGCAAAGTAAATATGCTGTAGTAAATGTAAGCTTTATTCAAAGCATAACTTTAAAAGTCTTTATGGCATACTCCATCCTGGACTGCCAAAGCTAGCGTAGGGAAAAAAACAAAAGGAAACCTAAATCACAAACCTTTCAAGCTAACAAGAATTTTGGAACAGTCAAACTGAAAATCTAGGGGCTAAACTTACTCTCAAAATGTGTCAACCTGTTTGTTAAAGTCAACAGCATTTCAGTTCCACAAAGATGGTATGAGTAGAAATGGGTAAATATTGGAAACATTTTACACAAAAAACAAAAAGGGGGGGGGGGGGGGGGGGGGGGGAGAGGGAGTGGGGATATACCTCTTCTAAAGATTTGTATGTTGTTCCTTGTAGCACCCTTTCTTCGAAAGAGTATTGGGGGGGGGGGGGGGGGCAGTACCACTGATAATTTGATAAGTTTGCAAAACTGTAGTCAAGGAGAAATTTATGACTGTACAAACACTGAAGATCAAGATTTGTCATCGAGACTAAGTGATGCTAATACTGAGGCATTCAGTCCATCTTCAAGAAGCATTTTAGAAAACAAATTTGAGCTGTTCAAAATTTCTTGGCAATAGCTAATATTTGAGATCTCTATTATGTCTAAGTTAGCAGCTACTGGATATAAGCTGTCCTTATTTTTATCGCAAACATAATAATCACACTGTCACGGTATGCTCTCCCACACTACTATCAAAAAAGATTTTGTAGCAGAATATACATTCAGCAAGTATCAAAAATTCATTATTTACACTATCAGTAAAACTACTCAGTAGTCTGAAAATTTACAGGATTGTTTTAAAGAATGTTTGAAACTGTACTAAAATTCAGGCCTGTAAACTTGATGTTTTCACTTTTTCTCCAGATAAGCCTAATCATTACTATCTGCAATTTGGATTCACATACTTCTCTATCAAGCCTCACATGGTAGCCTTTTCAAATAAAATAACACAGCTGTCAGCAACCCTGCTCTCCGTCTCAACTGTATCATCACCTTCTGCATCCTCTCAAGACAAAAAAAGTCCAAAAACCTCCAACCTCAGACTTTTGGACAACTCAAATCCCCATCTTCCTCTTTGCTAACCCACTGCACCCCAAGCTACCCAAAGGACCGCAATTCCTCTATATCATCTTCTAAAGTTATTTAATCACCATGACAGCGTTAAGTATATGGGAGAGATAAAATGGTTAGAGGATAAAGAAACCTGAATCAAAGTTACTTGACAAATGGAAGTAGAAAATTTCTTTTTAAAAAAAAGATTAAATGTACTTCTGGCAAGTTAGTGGGCAAGCATTAAGTTGCAATTTTCCTTCTGGTAGAAGTTAGCACATCCAGCACGCAGACCATTACTGAGGGACTTCTCAAGGAAATACCTGGGGAGAAAAATCAGCGTCAGCAACCCCATCCTAAGGGCTATCTTAGAAAAGAGTTTCTGCCAGAAGTTAAAAGCTTAAGCAAGACTGAAATCCCATTAAGGAAGAAAAAACGAAGGAGAGAAACACCAACAGCATCAGAGTTTAAATAAAATCAAAGCTATTGGTGAGGGCAGAAGGGAACAGGAAAGGAAACAAAGGCATAAAAGTTGGTGTACTATGAAAATCTGCACTGTTGGTTTCACTTCTTAAAAAAACCAAACATAGTTTATTTTAAGAAATTTTTTGGACTGAGCCAAGGCAACACTTGCATTTTACCTCCTCTAGCAGAAGAAAAATGAAAGAACATTTAACATTCAGAGCTTCTTTTGTACTAAGTCAAAATTATTATACTACACCTTAACACTGCTGTTGAATGAAGGCCTGTTTTTTGGTTTTGCCCCTTGTGGGTTTTTTTTCTTTTGAGGAAAAAAAGACTGCACTGAAAGGCACACATGGCATGTACATAGAGCTGCTTTTGCTGATATCACTACCACAGAGCTAAGTACTTTAACTCAGAAAATGCAGAAAAATGAACGATTTGAGAAGAAAAAAAAAATAAAGCAGACTGAACGGTGCTATTTTGAAATTCCAATCTAGTATTAATGGCAATAAAGCAGAGAAAAAGCATGAATAAAATCAAACACCATAGTATCTCAGAGATACAGCAATGCCTGAATAAATCAAAATCATCAGTTTTGGTTTGCGGTACAGAAGTTCACATTTGAAAGCAGCTGGATCGCAGTCAACTAGCCAGCTCCCATAGCAGCACCTTCAAGCTGTATTGATTTCTACGGAAGAAAAGGAACAGCAAATCTGCTTGAGCAGCATTGCGTCATTCTTTTAGTTGGCTTGAAGTAGTAAATTAAATGTTTTCCATTAGTATGGTAAAGAAGCTATACAATTTTGTTTTTATTTCGAATACAGTCTCAAGTTACGGAACACTTTAGCTAACTCTGCAGCAAGGACTACGTTTCATGTTTGTAAAGCCAGCAATTCATGCTTATGTGAAACCAGATGTGTACACTGCACAGTTCCCAGGGCTGTGAAGGTTTTTTTAAAATGCTTTGCTCTCAATTAAAAAAGACCCTGCTTTTCAGTTAAATCATGGAATACACTGAAGTGGAAAAAACATGGGGACGGGGGGAGAGGGGGAGAGCAAAGGGGGTGGGAGCAGAAGAAAACTTTAAGGGAATAAAATCCACACACACAGAGCAGCATATGAGCAATGCTGTATGGTACAACAAAGAGCAGCACAGTTCTGAGAAGCAATAAGCATAACATTACTCGAGGTAACAAGAACTCCTTGATCAATTATTCATATAATTTACAACAACAGTTGCAGCTGCATCAATGAAAAAAAAAGAATCTAGGGCAAATATAAAATCTTCACAGCTATGAAGTGCCCTTGATTTTCACCAGAACATTTGGCTGTCTCATATCATGTGTTTCTGATTAGCAACACACCCCTCCAACAAAAGGAAATGAGACAGAAAGGCACAGAACAAACTGCCTTGCTTGAAGTAGTGACAGCGTTCAAGGCTGTATTTCAATCCTCAACACCATGCATCACCAAAAACTGACAGTACCCTACACTGTTGTACATGAATCCTAACCACCACCCCACTTAGATGAATCTGTGTACCCCATGGGATTATGCAGATACCTTCTATTTAAGTCTTTACTCTTTCAATGTGTAAAATCACATTTTTCAAATAACGTTAAGAAATACTATTTTTTCTTTTTAGTGCATGGTTATCTCAACTTGTATCATTTCATGTACTCCTAAGGCAAATGTAACAAAGGGAAACATTAAAGAGAAGTATTTCTAGATTGTTTTGGGTTTTTTCATCCAGTTTGAAATCACTGTACAATCATCATCAGTTTTTCTGCTCTGCCAAGGATTCAATACAGTATCCTTAATTGTTCAAGATGGACTTGCTAGTGGACTGAAGAAAGCTGAATTCAGAAAAGTGAGAAGCAGAAAGTGAATGGTACACAAAAGGGATGAGTGGGCCTAACCGTACTTGGTGGTTGTTACTCCCAGGCACATACAGCAGATCATGAGGGAAGGTTGTGAGGTGAAACACTGACCGTGCTAATGGCAAAACTCATGCCAGTTTTGATTTTACTCTACAGATGGTAGGACAATGAACTCTGGTCTAGTTTGGAGCTCTAATTCCAGTCTAAATTAGAAAGATCAATAAAGGATTAACAAGAAAAACTTACAATTCTTCTTGGATGAATCAAGGAATATTTATTTAAAGGAACCGTCCAACAATGAAGTTAACACCTTGCCACAGCTATTTTTAAAAAAATGCACAAGTTGGAAGACCTTTAGAAGGACCAATGTTTAATCTTGAAGAAATTTGTAGAAAACATTTCCACTACTGCTCACTTTTTTCAGCCAAATCCCTACACAAAGTTCAATTAATCTCTTCAGTATGAAAGAAAGATTCTGCATATATCATCACTACATTCAAAATCTTGTCTATCTAACAAAACCATAGTATAGTCAAATCTTCTAAAGTGCCTGGGTCTGTAGCACTGATAGGTTCAGCAAAGTTCTTGAGGTCACATTTTCTCTTTCATCCATCAGCACTTGTCCTTTAAAGCAAGAATGAGTTCTGGATGACCATACTAAGAAACAATTGTAGTGCCAGTAAACAGAAATTCATCATATGCAAACCTCATTCTCCTCCCATTGCTGAAGACATCCAAGAGTGTTTCCATATTTTTGTGGCCACTCAGAGCAAGCTCTGAGTGCAGCAATTGAAGTGGGATATGTTTCTAAAAACAAAGCAAGCTGTGGAGCTCTGAAACAGCCTGTTCCCTTGTCAACAAAAAACTGCACATTTATCTTTCTACTAATTTTCTAAGGATTTACTTCTGGCTCTAACCTACAATGCACTATATCGTCATCGTTGTCCCCAGCATTTGCTATGACACCATTTGTACCAGGTAACAAGCAGTGATACACACAAAAGGAGAAAGCTTAGAGATGCAATTAGTGTGTTTACCTATTAATAAAAGAAATCCTTATTTTGAAAATTTTATGAACCACTTCCATTTGCTTGAAAAATTAATCTCTTTACCTTGATATAAGATTTCTGAGCTCCTGCTAAGGCTTCCTGGCTTGTCAGGAGGTCTTCACCTTTACCAAGAGGTCTCCAGACAGAGACAGGTCTCTTCAGCCCTGGAACTCCCAGAAGCTCCTTGCAGCAGTGCCTGGAGACACAGCAAGGGAAAGCATTTAGCTTCATCATCATGCTTCATCAAAGCCACATTTTTAGGATGAGCAACAAGCATCCTTTTAGGTTGAATCTTTTGGCTTAAACAACATACATTTCAGAAACCAGAAATGTATGTCATCTTTTGGAGACTGAAAGGCTGCAAAGAGGTGGTTAGTGATACCAGACAAACGCTCAGTCAGCTGTAGATGTCCCCTAGTGTTTATATTGCTAGTCCTAACAGCATAATCTCCAAGCTCTGAAATTTGACGGGTGACCTACAGGTCTCAATTCTGAGTTTCTCTCATGTCACTATTTCCCTGATGCTGAAACTGCTCAGAGACTTGCCTTGGGAATGCTTCAGAGCACTGAGCACAATTGGTGAGACATCATCTTTTTGGGGGAGTCACAGAGTGCTGTGCCACTGCAGGCAAGAAACCCAGTCTGCAAACCACCTTACCTCCCTGTGCATGACCTCCACCTAGCTGACAAAGCAATATGTGTTAAACATGCATTCCAGAACACTGTCTTTTGCTCAGAAAAATTCAAAATAAAAATCCATAAACTCCACCATCAGAAGGGAAGGATAAGAATGAGACCGCCTTCCTGAAATGAATGCAATTCATCCCTGCTTCTTACATGCAAAACAGCCATGCAGAATTTATAAGGTTACAAGATGTGATGTACATCCCTGTTTAGGTTTATGTTCTTTTTCTCAACATGCTACCTGAAGGTAAGACCAGCTCTAATCATAATACTCTAAGAAGAAAAGTACTTGGGTACCTGAGATTTCTGGCTTTATTTGACAGCACATGCTCAAGCAACCTTACTGGCACAAGGAGATGGCACTGTAGCTTCTTTTAAGCAAACATTTCTGAGCAGTTTCGAATTATTTCAATCTTCTGATCAGTTATTCGCTCTAGAAACAGGACTGCAATCAAATTACAGACGTGAAGAAACACAGGGTTTCTTTAACACAAATCTCAAAACTATTTTAGAAACTGTTTAAGCACAAATTCAATAAAAGAACTGTCTCATACAGTTTAACACACTAAGTGGGCAGCAATACTTGTCAGATATCAATTACTTCGGGTTTCCCCACTCCCAGTCTTTGAGGAACCTGTCCAAGTTTGGATCTTGACATTAATACACCTAAGACGAGGGTTCATTTGTGTTGGGCAGGTGGATGGAGCATTGTCTTGGAGACTGGCCACTTTTGAAACAGTGGTACAACAAAAATGAGTAACAATGGAAGGCTTTCAGAGATAGATGGGCACTTTAGTGTCAGTGCTTATAAATTAGAAAAAATAACAAGAGGAAGATGAAGGCATAAGCATATTCAGAGTGACATAGCATTAGAGCTACTGAGTTACTATGGGAATGTTGTAGTATTGTTATTCTGGTATTTGGTAAAAGAGGGGGGGGAAAAACCCAGCATTATAAAAACACGGGAGATTAAAAAAAAAAGTTTTCCAACCTTGCCTTGGTTAGTACAAAAATGCCCAACCAACAGATTAACGATCAAAACTACACTCTTGTCTTACTAATTATTCTGATATTCCAAATTACTGTACTTTTAAGGAGTAATTCTGAACTGACACTCATTTCAGTCTCAAAACTAAAGCAACTTTGCAAGCAAAAGAATGGCAGCAACTCATAGTTTAAGACTGCTATAAATTCATATTTGACAAGTCAGAGGGGAAAAAAGGGAACATGGCCATTAATTGCAGCTAGTAAATCAGTTCCAACCATGTTTCTTGGCCAGCAGCTTGAGCAAGTTCAAATACAAGCACTTTTATCTCCAAGTTAAGTGACAATTTTTACAGCTGCCAACAGGTCAAGACAAAATACACACCCCCAAAATCCCTAGAAGACTGCTAGATGTGCTGCTTAAAACGAAAAACTTGTGACAAAATACTGTGGAAATACAAGTTTGTGTCTTTTTGTGCAGGAAAATACTGAGCTTCATGAATTCCTCCCTTTCTGCCCTGTTGAAATTAGAGTTCCTTGCTTTCTGCTTCTCCACTAAGTTGCTAGTTTAGAGTCTGCGAATATTACAGGTTGTAGCTCCCAAATTTACATCTGGTGCTGATAATGTTACCAGTCTCATATAGGAAATATATACCACCAAGTTGAATATATTCACGTCTAAAGAAGAAAGTATAGTATGAATGTATGCACGTGTACGAATAAATACATATATCTGTAAAAGTAGCTGCACAGTTACCAGTCAGCTTCTCTGAGGCACTCAGAACTGCACTTAAAATATTTTTATGAAACTGTTTTATATTTATAGACTACATCCTGAGTTTCAGCCTTTATCCAGCAAGCTGGAGCCTTTTATGACACACGTCGTTTCCTGCTTCACTGTCCAGTATCAACAAGTCTTTGGGCTTTCTTTCTAAAGAGTTTTCATCCTCACTTGCCACGTTCTTCCTCCCTTTCATTCTCTTGCTAAGTATAAAATCGAAGTTTCAGTATTTACAAAAATACACATCTCAAGGAAGAGAAGCCAAACCTAATTCAGAAGGATCCATGAATGAATGAATGGGTTTCTTATTCTAACAATCCCAAAGGAACTGATCGAAACCTTCAAACCTCATTCAAGACTACCCTGAGGTTTCCATAACCCAAACTAAAGTCTTCAAAAACATAGGATTTCTTGACAAATAAATAAGCTGATATGGAAACTCAGCAGCAGACAATTAAGCATTTGATAACTTGATGCTTTGATAAGGCATTACCTTAATCTCTGTCACTGGGAAGAAACTGAAGTCAGGAAACTGAAACTAGGTGGCTGGAAGAATCTAGCTACTCAAACAAGATCTACTTTCTGTGCCAAAAGAGATACGAGTGCTTTCTGCAGCCAAATAGAGCACAAATCCTGAGAGAGAATAGTTATTTAACAAAGCAGAAGAGGTATAGGAGATCTCAGCTGCACACGTAACTAAGAAACAAGGAAGTATTTACCAATGAATACTGTGTCAAAAATTAAAAAAAAGAAAAAATGCCAGTCTGCTTAATGCAGACTCTAAATTTTCACAGGTGAGAGGTGCTGAGTCACTACTCCCACATCTCTATAGCTTTCAGGTCAAAAGCTCACATCAAACAAATTAAGAAGGCGTAGTCAATTTAGAAAACACAATTTTCAGAAAAACTAATTAGGGGAGTTTTGTTAGGAAGAGGCTATATCCACTAACTCCAGCAGTTTCTACCCCTGTGGACAGGCATGTTTTCATTAAAAACAACAAAAAACCTAAACTGTAGCCTGTTCACTTATTCATCATTAAACTACTGAAAAGATGGAAGAATCAAATTAAAGAAACCTAGAAAAATCAGAAGTCAGGCTTCCCACAATTAATGTTAACATGTTCATACTTCACATAGTGTTACTGTAAGTATTACTCTATATTACTTTTCCTGGCAAATAAATGCATAAGTATCTTCAATATTGGAGGTTTTACTTCTGAGCCGGAAAACTTATCTTTCACATTTTCTGACTTTATGCACAACTGCTAAAAAAATTTTGACCAAGAATAATAAATAAAGTCAGTCACCTACAAGAAACGAGGAGCCTTACCACAAAGTTTGATGAAAATACTACTAATTTTCCCAAGTAAGGGTTACATCAACTGGACAACTGGAAGGCAGGCACATCATTGAAAGTCTCACAGTTTCACTACCACTACTCCTGCAGCTATGAGCATCTCACTAGAAGACTCTGAATCAGTCAGCACAGCTATCCAGCCGCTATACACTGTCAGGGGAAGTTACAGTACAGTGTGTACATATGCATGTTTGAAAAACATCTGAGAGAAGAGCCAAAAACCAGAGTTTCATTTTACCCTCATTAGTTTTCTGCCCACATTCTCAGATATTCTCTTCTTCTAGTCTCCAGGACTGAGGGTTTCATGTAAGGTTTGTATCAGTTATGGATTAAGCACTCTGTCCAAGGAAATACACACATCAGGTACAGACAAGCTGTAATTTTATGATCCATATGTAGTGTTGCACCATTTCTCAGTAAAACACAGCTGATTCCTTAATGCAGCCACTTGTTTACTTACAAAATCAGAGCTTCTGTCCTTCTAATCTTCCTCACTGGACTTCTTATAAGTTTATAAAGGCAAATGATAAAATCTGCATTTATTCTAGGAACTTTTTAATGGAAGTCTAGCACTTTCCTGGAATGAATCACAGTCAGTCAAGAAAGTATAATAGAAAAAAAAACCAAACAAAAAGAACACAGAAAATCAGCTTTTCTGGCCAGTGTGCTACCTGGTCCTGCAGGATAGGTTTCCTTTTTCTAGAGTTAAAATATGAATGAAAATAAGTACAGATGTTCTGATAGAAGCAATTGGGGTTCTTAAGCATCAGTGGGAAGTCCAGTAAAACAGGACTCCAAAGCTAAGTTAAAAGGTCATCTTGGAGGGCAACGAAAGACAGGGAAATTTCAGTAGTTGAAGAAAGCAGCAGTATGGATGGACCTGATGGGTTTCCATACTGCCATCCTCTTTGCGCACCTGAGGAACAACAGTCAGATGTCAAGCAAATTAATGACAAGAAAAGAACAGTCAGATTTAGGTCTTCTAAGACAAACACCTAAGATAGGCAGTTACTGAAGAGGATGGACACACCTGTCATGGGGAACCATTCCTTCAAGAAACTCCACTGAAAAGCAGAAGATGACTGAAAGTACTCCCCAGCTGAAACGACAAGCACAATTCAAGAGATACCAACAAAAAACTGCAACTGGGAATTTATGAACCGAGTTTATATACAAATGTACAACCTCCTACCAACTTCGGTCTCTGCAAACATAAACCCCTTGCCTAGGGACTTGAAAGAGAAAAGCCTGTACACTTGTGAACGTCCCTGGGTTTGGTGATAATGGCCAAGCTAAGAGTTGGAATAAAGACTGTTAAACAGTAAGAAAAACATGGTATATGACAAAAAGCAAGCATAATGATTCAAGTGACAAAAAAAGACAGGTTAAATAAAGGGCCTGGTACCATGATTTAAAGTAAATATGACTAGGAAATTTAATCAGAACAATCAAGCTTCTCAAGTTTTTCCTGTGAAAGGGAATAGAAAAATACCATGTTGCCTTATTACTATAAACGTTACAGAGAACCATAAAATAGGGTACAGAAGTTGAAATCAAGGCAAAAGAAGAGACCCCCTTTGTAAAAGTTTCTGGTGACTTCTCTAGCAGTTAAAAAAAGTCAATTAAGCTCCCAAAAAGTGCATCAGTAATTAAGAATCACTCATTCAGGGACAATGATGTGATTCATTGACTTGGAGGTCTTGAAAATGGCTTAAGACTTGGACAGAGCCCTGGAGATTTCCATTTATAGAAAAAACAGTGTACTCTTGAGTCTTTACGGATGATCCAGGGAACATGCCAGCACACACTATGTTAAAGAGTAATGTCCAAAGTTTTCTGAAAGATAGCCTGGGTATAACACCTGAACTGTCTTTTTTTTTTTTTTTTTTTTTTGGTTGAGTTTGCAATTGAGCTTTATTCATTTTTCATTGTCCCCATGAAAGCACAACCACTTTGTAGTTCATGAGATGGAAACTAAGGAATCTGTTTGACTTTAGGACAGACATTGGAAGCAACTATACACTATCACCATCTTTGCCTGCTATCTGGGAGAAATCTGAAGACAAGACACTCACATGTATATTTTCATGAATAATTGTATGCAGCTGAAGAGGGAATCATATATGTTACACTACCCTGTCTGCATTCTCACAACAACCTTTCCAAAAATTAGCAGCACCTAATGGTAGAGCTGGAACTCTACTAATCATAACAAAAGCATGGAACTAAAAACATGAACTGTGCATAAGACAGATTTTAGACTTGACAAGGGTGACACTTTTCTCTGGCTTTTAATAGTGACACCATTACCATTTTAAGAAAGATACTCTGGAACGCATAGACACTTTCAAAAGTCTTTGCAACATCAAAGTTAGTTACTTAATGCCTTCAACAGATTTGGACTCATGATTGTTTCTGTTGCAAATCAAGCCATAGTTGGAGAAGTAGGATTTTTACGCAAATTATAAAACAAATTTGCTGTAGCTTCTAATCTTCCACACCCCCTGTCTTGCTGTATCTGCGTAAGACACACTGTGCAAGAGATATGGGAGTTCTAAGCCTTCTATCTGGGTACTGAACCACCACAAGTTGTGTTAGTTCTCCCCTGGGTATGACCAAGGGACAACGACCCACATTCAAACAATAAGTGTGACATCCAGTCCCATTAAATGATCAGATCAAGACAGCTCTTGTGTTTTCAGTACTCAGTTAAGATGCCAAGGTAAAACCTCCCCAAGCAATTTTTCCAGGGAACAATGCCAGGACACTGCAAGAGTGGTTCTCCAAAGTACCTGCATGACTAGAGGCAGCATGGCATTTTCATCAGATCTATGGGAAGACCAGGAAGTATGAAAGTGCCAGATGGTTACTGAATACCAAGTCACGCACACATTCAGGTCATCTTCATTTGCCCACTGGCCAAGACAACAAGAAATGAATTTGCAATACAAGCTTGAGAACTAGAGTAAGTACAAATTATTAATGAGACATTTGCAAACACAGAGGTTAAAACAAAACAAAAACAACAACAACAAAAAAAGTCATGCACTTCACAAGAAATAAGAAAGAACTGGCAGGAGGAATCAGCTGAGGGAAAGTCATCAATTTATCATTTCATTAAGCATGACTGAAATACAGACGGACATTACAGCCTGTAAAGGCAAATTTTCCTCTGGCCTAAAATACTCTCCAGCCCATACTTATACATGCAAGTTTCCAGGTAAAGAATTTTCATCAGCAAGTTATTAAAACCTCAAAGTAGCAAGAATTTAGTTTAATCTATATTCACTTGAGGACAGCCACTTGCTTACCCTGTATCACACCCAGACTATCAATTCTCTCTTTACAACTTAGTATAACCAGGAAGACTAAATTCCTGCTTATTCAATTGTAATTGTTCCTCTTCAGATGTTTTACACATGAAGGAGCAAAGGATACAGACAGACAAACTCAGTTTTAAACTTTAAATCAGTCAAAAGCTGAAATGTTACTAACAACAGACATGAAACAGGTAGATTGCCCATGATAGAAAATACTAATCCTACAGCTTGGCTTCAAAAAAACCCACAGTCCAATTCTCTGGGAAGAAGATATGCAAAGCTTTGACTTAGGGTCAGGCCACAGAGTCAAATATATGAAGAGGACATGAATCAGAGATTATTTCTAAAACTTCCTTTTCAAAGCAGAAGAGAATAAGCATCAAAAGTATTCATAAAAACATACCAACAGTGAAGAAAAGCCAGGTACAAGAGCAATATATAGTACCGCACAGACTTCAGCCAGGCACAGATGTGCTGTCTGCTGCAGCAGTCAGTCCTACTCCTTGTCACCAGCCAAGCTTGGGGACCTGGCTCAACTTTTGGCTCTCACACCCAGGTTTCATCTGCACCAGACCTAAGGAGGGGAGCTCTCCAGGACAGTATGCAACTGGGAAGTACTCCAGGATGCCGCAACTTTTGACCAGCCTGGGGACTCAGTGAGGCTCAGGTCAACACTCCTCAGAGTACACACACTACAAACTTTTCCTGGAAACTACATTAAAGCATGATTGTTGCTTATTAAATATACCTAATATTGGACTACAAAAAACTACAAGCAGTTTAATGCCTGCCTTTGTAACCTGTTTCAATACTTCACTATCATCGTTGATAAGAATAGTAAAATGGTATCACACTTGCAGGGAAAAAAAAAAAAAAGTGCTGGGTATAGGATAACAATGATCTAAGTAATGAAGCTGCAGAAGAGGTCCCTGCATCATGCTCAGCGATGCATGAAGATAGGATGTCTTACCAAGAGCCCTCCTCCCTGGACCACAAGAAGTGGAGCCCATCCCTAGGCCAAAGGCTCAGTGTTCAAACGCAGTAGATGTTTTAAAAAGCAGGAATTAAACACTGCATGCCAGCTCTGTAAAGTCTACCTTCCATGGGGGCAAAATAAGATTCTTGTGCTGCACACCACAATTCTGAGAAGCAGAAAAGGTAACGACTTCATATAGTGATGCAACTCGACCTTAGAAGCGGGCCATTTGAGGCAATTCTGTACAGAAGTAAAACACACTGAAGATCCCATTATATATATCAAAATCTGGTTATTGATTAGAAGATTTTAATGAAAAAACATATTATTACTATCCAGAATTTCAGTGTAGTGCTACAGCACTTCATATCCCAGAGGAAGCGAATCCAGGCAACTGCTCCACTCCAAGTAGCGGGAAGCTGGCAAACACAGGCAAGGGGCAAGCAGCCAAACCAACTACTACTGTTAAGAGTGGTATAAATCAACAGTTTGAATCAGGTTTTACACTTCCTTTCTGAGGACTCAGCCACTTACTGCTTCTTTTCTAAACATTTATCAACCTTGCATCAGGTCCCTATGGTAAGGCAGAAAAGTGGCAACAGCTGTAGAATACCTCCATCAGTTTGACCTTGATTTGGGCCTTGATTTTTTTTGTCAAACGTCAAACCAGGAGAGAAGCTTAAGAGACTATATTCTCACACTGTTCTCACAACTCATAGCCATAAACTTTTGACACTTTTCTTATACCTTAAAAAAATAATATCAAGTAGTACATCAAGCAGTCCCACAAAGGATGACAGCTGATAGGGCTTGCCACGTGCATAGTCTTCCTTTGATAACTCTTATCCTCATTTAACAGTGCTGAGGTCAGGGAAGAAGGAAAGAGCATACAATATTTTTAAAAAAAGAATCTTTCACAATAGGAATAGAGTTCATGAAGCTGACAGTTATTTCACAGCAGCAGTCAGAAAGGAAGAGAAAGGACGCATGGGAGGCTACAGGTTGCCAGTTGCATGTCATCGGTCCATAAAGCAAGGTCTCTCTTCTACGCTGAAGCCAAAGGGCAATTAAAAGATCATCCTACCCTGTCACTCATTCTGAAACTACCTAGCAATTCTTTTCTAAGAAATAGAGATGAACCACTAATACCTGCACTGGTTAATCTTTGGAATTTCAAATGATCTCAAAGTTAACAAAATAATGCTGGTCATTTGGGTTACAAAAAGATCTCCAAAAATACATGCAACATTTTTGTTGACCAAAACATGTAGTTTTCACAGGAGGCACTCATATCACAGAACAGTCAGGGTTGGAAGGGGGCTCTGGAGATCATCTAGTCCAGCCCCTGCTAAAGCAGGCTCACCCAGAGCAGGTTGCACAGGAGCGCGTCCAGGAGGGTTTTGAATGTCTCCAGAGAAGGAGACTCCACAGCCTCTCTGGGCAGCCTGTGCCAGGGCTCTGTCACCCTCAAGTTCTTCCTCATATTCAGAAGGAACTGCTTTCATTTCAGTTTGTACCCCATTGTCCCTTGTCCTGCCACCAGGCACTACTGAAAAGAGCCTGGCCCCATCCTCCTGACACTTGCCCTCAAGATATTTGTATGCATTGATAAGGTCCCCTCTCCTCCAAGCTAAACAGGCCCAGCTCTCTCAGTCTTTCCTCATCAGGGAGATGCTCCAGTCCCCTCATCATCTTTGTAGCCCTCCCCAGGACCATCTCCAGCAGTTCTCTGTCTCTGTTGAAATGGGGAACCCAGAACTGGACACAGGATTCCAGACAGTACTCCAGTACAATACCTAATGATGTGCATTTTGATGATCCCAACAGACTAATAAAATGTCAGTAAAGCATTCTCCCTGTAGAAGTTCCATAACATTTGCTATAGCAGATGCACATAATTTTCTGCAGGAACATCAGTGTAAGTTATCTACAAAGATAGGCACCCAAGCACATATTAACCCCAAACATTGAATTTGAACATTATGAATTGTAAGCTCAAATATATGAGACATCTAAGAGGATGTTTGTGTAACATATGAAATTAAGTATCAAAAGCACTAAAGACAAAAGGAACAAGCTTTAAAATTTAAGTCCAACACCTAAAGAGATTTTCTACCTTGATCTTTATTGCAGTGCTATGGTTTCTACTACTACATTTTCATACTGTACAAACAATGCATTTAAGTTTCCAGTTATTATGTTTGTGTGCTAATAAAGAAAGGGGATAAATTTTGAGAACCATGCCGCCTCAGACCCTGCTGAAGGCTTTCATATGATGCAGTTCAGGCAGAATATGTTTTAATTTGCTTGCCACAAAATAGGCAATTATTATTTTAGTACACTTTAAAGAAAAAGTAGTATACCAAAAGTCACCATTTGGTCTCTAACTATAAAAGTTACAATCAAATACATGGGATGTGAACAATTTGATAGGTATACTTAAAATACACTTGACATTTTTCTCTCCTAATGTATGTTTTTAATGATCTTGATAATTTTTGCTTGTTTTACATGCAAATTACCTAACCATGCAAGTTAACTTTTTCATCCAGCAAATTCCAAGTGATTTCCAACATACGAAGAACTGTTGGGAACAAACTTTCTTTGTATTGACAATACTTCAGCACTTACACTGCATAGCAATTTATTCGGGATGTTATAATTTAGTCCTGTGTGGGTGTCAACTAACTCGCTTCAAAGTCTGCTTCACATCTACAGTTGTTATTCAAGAAAAAGATGCAATTATATTAGTCACATAGGCTGACTACAATGTCTTAAGGCTTCTGCACATCTCGCTTGGGGAAGTTAGGACCTGCAGCTCCACACATTGGAAGACTCTCCCTAAAAGCAATAAATACAATGTTTCTTGGTTTTTGTTAGCATGAAACCAAGTTTTGCAGAGCAGATAAGGTATCATTGTCAGGTCCCCTAGCAGCAGACAGGCAGGCTTTCCACCTCCCCCACATCCGCAAGACCTTGGGCAGGAACAGGAGAAAAGGGAAGTGTCAATACAGGAGTTCTGAACACAAACTTCTTAACTTAAAATGACCTTTTCTCTTTTAGTTTTGCACTCCTTGATAAAGCATTACACAGGGGCACACAGACTAATTCTCTAAACCTCCACATTTGAAGGAACTACTCCAGAAACAACCTGAAGATACCAACACAGATGGCATCTAACAACCTAATTTTTTTGTCAAGTACAGCAGCCATAGCTTACAAACAGCATGTTTTAGAGCAGCCTCTTATCTTGATTTACAGAACTTGCAAACTGATGGAAAATTCATTACATCCCCTGTGTAAGTTCTTCCAAGATTAATTACTCTAATTTTACTACCTTTGCTTTTGGTTCTAGGGTGACATAGAAGCTTAAAGGAAAATTAAAGGCTTCATAACAACGATTTTCCCCAAGTTTGTTTAAATCTCTAATGCAGTAGATTACTGCAGCTGAACAAGCCAAGAATTTCCCTGTTGTTCCAGTTTACATATTTAACAGCACTTCTCCCAGTTTTCCCAGTTTACATATTTAACACTGGGCTGAGGCGCTGTGGAACCAAACACACAGAGCAGTGACTGCTGAGGAAAAGCAGCAGGAAAGCTAGACGAGGCCCAGGGAGAGACTTCATGTTTCAGTATCTCCCAAGGAATTAAAACAAGAATTGGCAAGCTTTCGTACTTATTTATTTTGCTGACAGGGATGTTTTCACAAAAAGAAAAAAATAAATTCAGTCCTACGGCCAGAGTTTGTTACAGCAACACCACAAGTCCTGTTTTGGGTGGAAGGCGATCACCCGCTGCCAGGAGGCCGAGGCGGCACGGCGGGCTGGGGACTTGGCATGGGGCCTAGGCTGGGCAGCAAGCACACAGCACGGGAGAACACCCAGGGTCCTCGGGCCCAGGCATGGCCCCGCACTGAGAAATGCACAAAGAGCACGGCCCTGAGAGCTTTTAGGGTGGCAATCAAACACGCGTTGGGGAACATGAACGTTTTAACACCCCAATAGAAAGGGAAATGCTCCCACTGATGTCTGAGGGTAGCAGGTTCCTTCCCCACCAGTGCCGCCCCAGTCAGGAAGCTTTCTAGCCATGGAAGACATTTTTTTTTTTTTAATAAAGCCTTAAGTTATTAATAAGAATGAAATCTCTTGGCCTAGATTTTTTCCAGCTTTAAAAAAAAAAAATCCCTATGCACACACACACACCACAGCCTTCCTCTACAAGCACTAACATATTATACTCAGCATACACCAGAGCACTTCTAAACAGGTATTTCATAGTGAAAACAAAACCAAAAAAAAAAGGCTCTTCATGCCACTCCCTTACCCAGCTCTGTGTAGGAACATGAATACAGATGATGTTTGATTAAAACAGAAACCTGAACCCCAGGTTGAAAGTATTTACTTTTCAAAAGCATTTTACAATTTGATTTTCTTTTTGCCTGCTGTGATAATTGATGAAAACTACACAGGGATTAAAATGAGCACAGGTGCGTGTCTACACAGTTCAAAGAGATTTGATCTCAAATGAAAATAAAAAAAAAAACAAACCCAAGAAAAAACCCACCAACCAAACCCTTGAGTACTTTTAGGAATGGATTTAACACAGCCTAAACAAATAAGCCTAGATTAAAAGTAGGGTTTTACAGTGCAGCCATCATGTTACTAAAATTTAAAATTCTTATTTTATAATGTATCAGAAACTTTTGCAAGCAATACCTGATTTAAGCTGGTATTAACAGCCCGTCATATCATAGGGGTTGAAGTGGATCCAGAGAAAAAAAATAAAGGCACTAAAAGCAGTAAAGAGCACTAAAATGCAAACCGGCATATGTAACAACAGACACTTGGCACTAAATCAACATTATTTTTAAATTTGTGAGAGGTAAAAGGAAAGCCCATGAGCTGAGAATATTTTACTGCCAATATACAAATCTGCACAAAACCCCTGCTTATTTTCTTTGCCAATTTTATACTGCTACAGCTGGATCACAACTTCCTTGCACCCATGAGGTCAGAAACCATTTGAAAAGAAATGCATGATACAGCTAATCTTTGTGCCAGCTAATCATATCTAATGCAAAAAACGTGAATTTCCCCATTTTTCTGTCCCAGCCTCCTTCAGCAAAGCTAACTAGCACGTCACTAATCCCAAATTTGTTGCACTACTTTGTTAAACAGATTTAAAAGACAAATATACACAAATCACACAGGATAAAGAATTTATTCTGTGCTCAAGGCTTATTGCTGAGCTTCTATGAGAATCAAAAAAACACCCAGACCTCAATTGTACAGAAAACAAATTTATTTGCCTCAAAGGCATGCCAATGGAAGACTATACAATTATGCAGGCATTTTTATACAACAGCTATTTTCTTGCCTAAACTACCTAAAACATTGTTGCTACATTAACATGTATTCAATCTTTTTTTTTTTTTATAAACAGAATCCAGTATATTTTTAGGCCTCTGAGTAATAACAGTAGGAGATTAAAAATATATGGATCAGAGATGGAAGAACTTCCTTTCCCTCCCTCTCCCTCCGTGCAGGGGGGCAGCTCAGGACTCCCTCAATGTGGGACACAACAGCTAATTAGCAGGATCTCCAAACAGGCTTAATTCTCTCTTTAACCACCTTTTCGAGTAGTGAGAATAAGGGAACACTGGCCATCATTCTGCAGAAACACATCAGTTAAATTGTCAATATCTGAAATTTCCACGGCTGCCGTATAACTACACTTACATCCATACATTTTCCTGCATGTCTTAGCACAGATTTATGTTTCTGTAGCATCTATTACAGTGAGTGCTATTACAAATCTAAATTAACTCCATCTCCGTGTCAAATATCTTATTGACTTACAGGCTTTGAAACCTCTGAAGTTTTGACTTTAGATTTTCTGTATTTTCACACCAACCCTCAGAGGTCTCACCACTGCACAAAACCCAGTCTTTCAACAGACTGGTAAAGAAACTGAAATTAAGGCATGAAAACCTGGCCAAAAAAAAAAAAAAAAAAAAGTAACACACCGCAAACATATGCTTCTAGTAATTTTTTCTTTAAGCAAAAGGCCATCACATGCCATTACTACACAATTTGAAAACAGTTCACTTAAATTTCTTAAGAGTACCAAGAAACTCATTTTCTTATTGCTTAAACCAGCTTGTATGCTAGATACAGTTTTAATTAATGATGACAGATTATTTAATAGATCCATAAATACAAAACTTGAGGAAAACCAAAAAGAAACTGTGTAAGAAAAAGTAGTCTTTCACCAACTTCTTGATCAATTAAACATATTGGTAAACAATTTAGCTGCAGGATTTTGTCTTGACCAATATTAAACTTTAGATGCAGTTCAATTTCTGCAAACCACATTTAAAACTGCAGAGATCCTAAAAAGTACAAAAAGAAAAACCACTAAAAAAAGTGATCATTTTTCACATTTCACAAAATTCTGCAGGTCAGTTCAGAGGCAGCCCTGAGGCAGACAAAAACTGGGTTTTTTATTATAGGATATCAACTGTACATAAGAAACCGTATATATTTACTGTAGAGTTTAAAAGTAAGCAAAAGTTGACTAAGGAATTCATCGAAAAAAATTAAGACTTCAGATCCTAAATAATTTAGATACTTTGAAATAACCTAAGTCCAAAATTGCTGTCATTTAGTTTTAATTAGCAGATAACCAAATCCTTTTATTGCAAGAATTTGCATAGCACATGGCTAATTACTATTTTGTGAAGAGTCTTAAGGGGGGGCGGGGAGGGAAGGCATAAATCTTTACATAGCTCATCAATACAATAAAAATCAAAATAATATTGTTAGTGCCTTTTGGTTTGTGTTTGTTGGTTTTTGAGTTTTTTTGAGAGCAAGTATAAATAAAAACCTGCTCTTTAACACAGAGGCAACTAAACAGGAATAAGACCGTAAAGTGAATCTGCACAGGAAACCCAGGATTAGGGCTGAAACTCTATTCTAATCCTTCTGTCCACAGAGGTAGCAGTCACTAGGCAGCATGTGGTTTGGGCATGCACCTGCAATACACAGGCCGGATTTAAAATACTTACAGAAAGATCAAGCTTTGTCTGAGAAAAGTTTCTTTTCAGTTTAGGAAGTGGACTATCTACCTTCCTCAAAAACAAACAATAACCACACACATTAGCTTGTCAGTAATTCTGCCAGAATGATACCTGGATGCAACACAGGTACACTCAACCCATCATTCCTGGGAATGGACTTGACAGTGAGAAAAACACTCAAGAAAACAGAAGAAAAACCTCTTGTTGCTAACATACTAAATAATTCAAATTGACAGTGTCATACCACACCACTACTCTGTGAACTTTGCATTACCTTTCGGTAAATTCCTGGATTAAGTGAGGAAATCTAAGCACTTGCTAGAGGTCTTCACAAACTGAGGAGGGGAGGAGGGATCCTTCAAACAAAATGGAACTCCGCTAACAACAAAATAACCTTAAAAGATAGTATCATTTATCTGGTGCTGCAAAACGACTAGTAAAGAGCAAGGTTCATCTTTAAATACCATCTCCTTTTGCCTCACACAGTCTTTTCTGGTACTTTTATACTACAATGTGAAGCGAAGTTGCATTAGGTGCTACAGCTGGAAACTTCCAGCTGGGCCTGGGACCTCAGGAATGCTGTCTCTCACTGGGAGCTCTCCTGGTGCACCTGGAAGCTAAATGAATGTCAGCCATTCTGAAGTACAGGGACCTATTTTGTTTCATGGAAAGACAGGTCACTGTTAAAAGTGCATGGTGAGGGGTTTCTAAATCCTGTGATTATAGGCTTAGCATAGAGCGCAATAAAAAAGGAGAACCACAGAGAACAATATACTTTCCAGTGCAGCAGCTTTGAGAAGTCTCCACTTTACACCGAGACATCAGTGCCTTCCATCCTAAGCCATTTTGTCATCAAATTTTAAATACCAAAGTAGCAAGAGACCATTTGCTTACATTTGGTGCTGCTTCTCTTGAAGTGGAGTAGAATTTAATTGGCAAGATTTGTCCATAAACTGGCTTCAACTCCTAACCCATTTGTAGCCAACGCTGACATAATAAAACCCCAATTTATCACTGAGAAGTGGAAATGTTTGCGGGCTATTTTCTGACTGTTCTCCCTTAAGCATACATGACACGCCAACTGCCATCAGGGCTGGTTTAGTACCACTTCATATTCTACCATGAGGAATTTTACTTGTCTGAAGAGTCAACTGTGGTCCACCAACAGGTATCACAAAGCAAGGGAGATGTAACTTATTTGCACACACCGCACCCATCCTTGCTTGTTTGAAATGAAGCTACAGGATCACGTTACTAATATACAAAGAATTGTATGGTGTTCATTATTATTTTAAAGCATCAGACATCAGCTGCCATATTTGAGCTATGAAGAAACTGTCACAGGCAAGTTATCAAGCTCCTAAAAACTGGCACTCACTGAGCTGATACTAAAGGACATGTGGAAAAATAGCACTTCAGCTTCCAAACTGAAGACTTTTACATAATTAAGATATGTAAATAGGTATAAACAAGAAAAGCAAGAACCATCTTTGAAAGATCTGGCTATATCTGCAACTACTTTCCTACTTACAAAGCCACATCCTTGATTTTCAGCTTAGTAAGACGAAAGGTTCAGACAGTTATTTTGTATCTGGTATTATTACAGTGTGATGTTACTGACAATCAAGTACTAATACTAATGGTTATTTAAAAGTTCATGGTAATTATATAACTTATCTTTTAAAACAGTTTACTGTATTAAATGCTAAACAAATTTATCTTGCATAAAATCAAGCCAAAAATGTAACAAAGCATCTTCACTACAATTCTGTTTTTTCTCTGAAAAGCAGAGTCATTGTGTTCTATAAAGAGAATGAAGTCTCTAAAAGAAGACTAAATTATTTCTTTCTCAAAGGCAGGCTCTGAAAAAATGCATTAAAAAAAGATTTTATTCTTGGCTCAAATACGAACATTCGGGAAACAGTACTTTTGAGCAAGGACTCACCCACTTCAAGGCAGAAGAATTTATTTTGAAAAGCAGTGTGAAATTTCAGGGGGGGAAAAAACCCCACACGTATTTTGCACTTCCCAGCTTTTGGTAGTTCTCCAGATAAGACAAAAATCTCAAAATAACCTCTTCCCCATATAACTGTTTTCTCATAGATGTTGCCAAGCTATCTTATACCACCAGCAAGAACTTCTACAAGTAAGTACTTCCAGACAAAGCAACACAGTGACAGGCAGTAATTGAGAAGTAAAAGCTTTTGAGGTATTTTAGGAGAGTTACCTGAGAGGGCAACCTGAGGAATATGTTTCACCAGGTTCCCACCTCACACTGCCTTGTCACCAGTCCATTCAGTGCCCTTCAAAAGATATGGGGGAGCAACACCACAGTTTAGGACTTGTGGAGAACCTCTCCAAAGCCCAGGGCAGGACATGAGTTTGAGCCCAGCCCTGCCGCCAAGGACTACATTCCTATCATACCTAATGGTCTTCAAAGGAGCAACGTTTCTCCTTTGGCTACAGACCATGTACTGTAACTGTCTCCCCAGATTTGGCCCAAGCCAGCTGCAGAAAGGCAAAGCTCATCTGGAGGATTAGATCAGGTCCCTACAGAAACATTTAGGACTTTTAAACAAAGAATATTATTTGTGTGTGTACACATGTGGACACCATCATATCATGGCAAAAATGTCAAGGGATAGGGAGGAGGATTCAGTCTTTCATGTCCAAGATGACTCAATGCTACCTGTGGACATCTACATAATGTTTCCTGAATGTTGAGGAATGCTGCAGGTCCCACCGTCAAGTGGTACAAATCGTAAACCAGAGCTCTCGGTCAACTCCTTTTCCCTGTCTCACGCACATACATTTTCCTGGGAATGTTATTTTGTGTATTGCCAGGGTGTTTTGTATGAAGGGTTTGCTACATTCTCTCCCCCTACAATGCAAAACCTTGACTGTGACCTGCAAGTGCTCCGCACCGTTGGGCTCCTTGCCCATCAGCCCTAGAAGTCAGCTGTGGCTCTCCCACTGAGCATCCCTCACAGAACCAGAGGTAGGGGACACCACAGAATGGAGGAGGGATGGCTAGGTAGACCCCATGGTCCAACCCAGAGGCCAGCCACACCCCAGTCCCAAGGGAGAGGCAGGCCAGGCCACATACCACAGGCTACTGCAGGAAGCCCGGAGCTGGGGCACAGCAGGGAGCCGTAGGGCTTCCCAAGGGCTGTCTCTTCTCAAGAGCATCAAGAAGCATGGCCATGAGGCACACCCTGCTGAAACGCCAAGCCCAACACACACGTCCTGCCATCAAGACCAAATGGAGGACTATGGAAAGACTCTGACCCAAGCTGGCACTCAGCCTCTGCCTCACTGCACATGTGTCTTCATGAGCTGCTTTTACAGCAGGAACAGAAAAAAACAGCATCAGATGGTGGCTACTTTGACAACTGCACTCCTTTCACAAGTGTCGGTAATTACTGCACTGGGCACCGGCTCATGCTTCTTGATTTCTTTCTTCCCTTTTTAAATATCTATGCCCTGAAATGTACATAGGAGTAAATTAAGGCACTTTTATTACATGGGTCAAGTCCTGACCTGTTCATCTATATACATTAGCATAAAAGTACTACAGGCATCAAAAATGAAGGATTAATCATTAGTTTAAACACACATCCTGGAGATTGTTAGAAGGAAAAAAAAATTCTAACTGAAAAAAATTTAAGACAACAACAGAAAAGTAACAATGGAGACAGAAAAGCAGTACTTAGAATCTTCTTGCCAGGAAGATTTTCCCTTCTGACTAGTTAGTTGTATTTTATGAGCGGACAACATAATAAACCAGACATCTTCATTTTACATCACTTTATATTTCATATGTATTCAAGCTGAAGATCAGCTATATAGTTCAAGATAATCCAGATCGGTTTTGAAATGTACTTTTAAATCATCTGAAAAAGCTGTACACAGGTTTCCATGTCGAATACATCCCCTTTTCATGAAGAACACATCCCTTCTCTTCCCAATTTGGAAAATAACTTATTAAAAAGAAAACATTATGTAATCGAGAAAAATTAAGCAGGTACATTCTGCAATTTCTCAGCAGAAGAAAGAACTTCTCCTACACTTTCAGCTGCCAAAGCCTGTGAAGACGTGATCAAAGACATGATAATAAAAAATAAAATAATAAAAAAAAAAAAGAGACACTGGACAGCACCCCAATAGCAGACTCCCTCCTTTCTCAGGAGTCTTCAGAGGTACCAAGCATAGCAGCCAAAACTAACCCGGCCATACTCCGGCACTTTAATTCCCTCCTCCATAGCCTTACCAACCTCCACATCTTCCTTTAGCCTTGGAGAACACTCACTAGAGGTGCCAGTGAAGTTTGCAGGGCGGCAACCACAGAGTTTCCTACTTTCTCATTTCTACTGTTATTAATTGTCATGCCAATGAGCTAGTTGATCATGGATACTAATTGTGAGGGCTGCTTGACTTGATGAACAAGATAAACAGAACTCAAGTGAGGTATGTCTCATTGTCAGAGACTGCAATCTTTGCAAGTATGAAAAAGTGAGTTCTGACATTGACATTAGAAAAATCCCAGCCTAGGAAGATCTGTGCAGCTCTGTCTAACCCAGCAAAGCAGCTTCAAACACAGAGGGAAAAAAAAGCTGTATCCACGTGACTGTTACGCAGAAGAACAAGAAGATATTTTCTCCACTCCAACACATCAGTTATTCTAATACCACTTAAAGTGGATTTTAGAAGTTTGGTATTCTATATATTACCTAATGAGAAGAAGGAAACAATGGTAAATCCACTGCTGCAACTCCAGAATTGTCATGTAAAAAGGACTAAGTGCAGAACTGTTTTATTGCTTCTTTCAGCTCAGTATGTTATGGTACCAAATTATACTTCATTGAAGGAGGACTTCACAAGGATTGCTAGGACTCTTCAGCCTGGTTCAACATTGAGAACAGCTGACTTCATTTTCAAATATTAGATGGCTTTCACAATTTGCACTTAAGTTGAATGAAGTATTCTATGAAAGCAAATCACACTGATTAAGGAACAGGTTTTGTTTCTCATTAGAAATTCAACTTTAAATTAGTGGAAGTTCTAGGCATGGGAAAGACATGGCAGAAAGACTGGAACCTCACAGCAGCCAGATCCACATTAGACAGTATCTGTAACACAACTTTCATAATACGAACTTACTTCTTGCCTTCCTGCCAGACTTACACTGCAATACCTTCAGACTCAAACCGCAGCACTAGGTGACATGCCACCAGCCTGCAGCACTAACTAACCATGTCCGTTCCTAAGCCACAGAACAATTCTTCAGTGCAAATACTGCCAGGGCTTTCCAGATACCTGTTGTCCCTCCAGTCTCCACTTTGCCCCACCTCAGCTGCAACACCTACAGGAAACAGAGTTCTCAGGGGAAATGTTTTGACCCCACAGCAAAACAGGAATGAAGGGTAATGGGAAAATTAGAATGGATTTGTAGAGAGGGAAGTTCTTCCACTCCACAGCTCCGCCGACCCCTCTGACCAAAATATGTAATATCATCCTGCTATTTTGGCAGTAAAGCAAGCAAGTCATCACTAACATTTGATTAGTATTGACCGTAACAGCCCAGGAGGCGAATATCCCTCTCTACTCCCTAGCTGACCAGTGCAGCCCACACAATGCAGCAAAATGTATGTAGGAGGTGGAGTGAGAGGACCTGATTTCATGCTGGGGCAGGGCACCTTATAAAAAGTCTTTTCAGTAGCAGTCATTCAGAAGTAATATGGCAATCAAATTAGTTGACTGCAACAATCCAAACAGCATCATTTGATACCTTCACAGCAGTTCTTGGATAATGAGTTTAGAAGGAGAAATCCTATCTTTTATTAAACCAAACATATCTGGGGGACAGGGTGTCTCCCTACAGCCTTTGCCTGTCAACATTTTAGGCCAACTAATGAAAACACTAATGCTTCTCAGCCAGCAAAGCACGAGTTAACTCAACTTCTGTCTCCCCTAAGCCTATAATTCTCTGGTCTGGTCTTCATGAAAAGCACTTAATGTTTCAAACATAAGGTGAATACCCATATAATCACCTCTGCACATGCCTCTCTGCAAGTGGTGACGACGGTACTCCAGAAGACACCACAGAGCACACAGTTTCCCTCCTGGACACCAGAAGGACAAGCAGCTGTACCTACAAGGTTAAGGTACAGAAATAAGTCCAGGAAGCAACATGCAGGTTTCACCATCATGCTACGGACAAGCCAGTCATGAGGACGTGGCCATTTCATAGCTGCACAGTATCAAAGTCACAGTGATTGCACAGGTTGTGAACACAGTGAAGCCCAGCACACACTGCAAATGTTCCCACAGCACAACCTTTGGGGACAGAAGGGAGACAGAGGCAACACAGAGCACAAACAGAGGGAATGTCAAGCAAAGTCCAAGAGCTGCCTGACACGCAAGATGATATGTGAGGTGTTACTGGATCCCAGGGAGGCCACCATATTCCCAATTCTCCACATAATGCTTACAAAGGTGTCCTCCAGGATGGTCCTATAACCACTGTTTCAGTCCAGTGCCTGACTTCCTACTCTACAGAAAACAAGCACTTACCTCCTGGCATTAGGGGAAGCCTCCTTATTTTTTCATTCACATTCATCATTTCCTTGGAAAAATTTCTTTCATCCCTGATCCTTTCAGCCCACATAATACAGGTGATTGAGAATAGCAGGCCACTGACTCAATTTTGCATTTTTATGACATTTGGGAGAAAGTCTGCTGCAATAATTTTATTCTCTCTCATCAGCATTCCTGTTCTTTAGTATATTTTCTGCACAAAGCCCATGCAGACAAATTAGCAGGGTGGTATTCCACTTAGTTCTCAGCCTTTATGGTTCATCCTCTCACTTAACACTTGTTTGCTGTCAGTTGCAAGATTCCTACATCAAGAGAGAGTAATTCACAGGTCTGCCTAGTGTACCAAGATAGATTGCTTCACAACTGGAGCCACAGTATCAGAACAGCCCAAAAAACACAGAACCAAGAGATTTTTAGGAATAAATGGCTTAAAAAACCCCAAAGCAAACAAACAAAAAACAAATTTAAAAAAAAGCCCAGCAGAGAGCAGCTGATTTTTTCCATCTTTCAGAGCTTTGACATATCCCATTTACAATTCCATTTCCGACAGTGACAGTCCAAAAAAGCTCCAAGAAAGGTACGCAGCAAGTTTTTGCCCTGAATGCTACCAATTATACATTTGCCAAGTGAAAGCCATATGTCTATTTGTGTGCATTTCTGCAATGCACTTTTCATTCATTAAGATGAGAAATTGCTTCTTTTATGCAATCTGCTATCACTCAGATAGCAAAACACTGTGATGTCTGGTAGCAGGCTTGCTGGTTTTGGCTTCAGTAGGGGTTTTTTTCACCACCCCCCCCCCTTCCTGTCAGAGGAAAGCTTTTCCCAAAGGATTTAAGCAATTTCATAAAACAAATGTAAAAACAAAGACACTTTTGTTTAAGGACCGAAGGTTTTGTTTTGTTTTAAGGGGGATGGAGGGGGAAGGAAGAAAGAAATGATACTGATCATCTTTCAATTGCACAAAAAAAAAAAAAAAAAGCAATACCTCATTCCTAAAATAGAAACTCTGTGATAGCACAAACTTGCTATAATAAACAGGCCATCAGAAAAAAAAAAAAATCAAGTTCAGATATTTTTTAAACAAACACATTCATTTATTTCAATCACAAGTGAACACCTCAAACCATTACAGCAAAGATCAGAGGAAAACAACATTTTCTTTCCAAATTCAAGTGCTTACATTGTGCATTCCTGTATGCTGTGCTTCATTAGTCAGTTTCTCCTTTTCCCCACAGTTGATCAAACGGGAAGAAAGAAGGGGGGGGGGGGGGAAAACCAACAACAAACCAACTTGAAATGTGTGGCTTTAAATACACAAACATTTGGGGGACTCATTCCAGTTAGAACTTCTGAAGCTTAACCTAATATGCATAATTTCATTTACTGCAATAGGATCCAATACTACAACAGGAGTAACCCCCTGAACTTGCACAGCAAATGTTGCAAGATGAGGACAACACAGCAACAATAAAGAAGAAACTAAATAAAACATCTGAAATCCTTCAGCAAAGCATGTGCCACAGTCTTGCAGGAAATCTGAGTGAGCAGACCTTCAGGTCTGCAAGTATTCCCCAAGCATTTATATAAACACATTGCAGAAATCTCATGTATTGCAGAACTGGGATTCTGGTTTCTGATATTAATTAATAGCAGATATTAATTAATGGAATTAACTGATTTAGAAGTAAATGCCCAGATATTGTATCACATATTATGTAGAGAGAAGTCTGACAGCCACAAGTGATTTTCAGTTAGAAAATATCGTCTATCTAAATGCAGCAAAAGCAATCCATGAAGTCCTATTCATGCTGCCTACCATTTAAATTCATTCAGGATTGTCACTCACAGCAATTACCATTCAACATGTAAAACTAACACACTGGGAAAACTCAACAGTAATATACTTCAGTAATATCACAGCTCAGAAAGGCAAAACAACACAGACAATAAGAATCTTGCAATTAAATACAACACACAAGTGAAATTATCACATTTTAACTACTTGTACTTACATGACTAATTTACAAATGTTAGTATTAAATTTGAATTTTTCTAAATGTAATCTTGAAGTATGTGCATGCATGGGAAATGACACAATGTTCTTAATTAAGAGATTAAAAAACTGGTCTAAAACCATTGGAGGTGGACAGGAGGAGAAGTAACAGTCTGTCAAGCGTATCACATCAACATTACTTTCTATATATGTAAAGTAAAAATACAACGTATATTATCATCATAAACTGAAAAGTGGTTTACCCAACCATTACTTAAATGATTCTCCTCCATCCTAGTTTAAGCTGCATCTATCTATACATGCACATACACACACAAGAAAGTTTTGTTCCTAGTGACCCCCTGACCTTCCAAATGGTAACATGGACAGATGAACTTGTCAAATAGAGAAAGACAACATACAAAGGTCATTACAAATCCAAAGGTCTGGGTCCACTCCTGAATTTGGGTAGTTTATTTTAAGTGACTTGTCTAATACCGTATAGAGGTACCAGACAAAGAGGAGGAAGACTCTGTTACCGATGATGTATTCACAACAGAAGGACACTCCTGTTTGCACAAAAAAACCACCATGTGGAAATCTGAAAGATAAACCACTAGAAGGCTGCAGAACAACCTTTCTTCCGTCCACAAGTCTTTTTCTTTGCTTTGTTTTTGAACTATGCAAGCCACTGTAATTTACAGATACATCTAAAATGTTCTCCTGCAGTTTAAGTTCTGCTTTGTTCCTTCTTCACTGTAACCTCTCTTCATTCAAAAAGTGCTTTTCTAAACAGTGCAAGCCCGATCAGTGAAGAGATACCCCAGTTACATTACACCGATGATTAAAACATCAGCTTTCCAATGTAATTTGGACACAAGTTAACACACATAGTGAGTTAATGTGTAATATATAAGCATTTCTTCTTCATTTCCCTGTTCATCAGTTTGTTCATTCACAGTCTTTCCATAATTCTCATTTCCTCAATCACATCTTCTCTCTTCTATTCTTTCAGGTGTGCATGTTCCAGGTTTTACCTGGGTCTCTTATACCACTTGCTTCTTACTCCAGTCCATTTCTCAGCTTCCCAGACTGACCATGCTCACCACAAACACACAGTTCCTTGACCTATTAACAAGAATCATATTCCTTTCTACTTGCTTGAGCTGCAGACAATACTGGATGCTGCTGTTATCTTCCCTGTCCAATAAAGTCTTAAAACATTTCCTCCCATTTCTTAGTGCAGACTTTTCCAAGACCTCAAGTTGTAACAGGAAATTATTTGAGTGATTCTGTTTTTAAAGAACACAGCAAAGCATCAGGAGACAAGTGTGCTGCTCTCTGATTTGCTAGAGACTCTGAATTTAGGTTGAACCTCTCCTTTGTAAATCTGAAATAACTTTTCCACCTCATCCATTAATATTTGGAACTCAAAGGCCGTCAAGTGAAAGACACTATACAAATGCAAAGCATAGCCCTGGTGTCATCTTTTTTAATGATACTTTCAACACTTATATAAAAGAGCAACAGGAGCAAATGAAAAATCACAATAAGCGAATAGCCTAATAATACATGCTAAAAGCTACCAAGACAATAAATTCAATTCTTCCCTAAGATTGTTAAATTATTCTTTTGATGGCTCAACACAATCTCTTCACGTTTATTTCCTATGGGGGATGCTGACACATTGAGCTCATTACACAGCTCCTCTTCAGAGAAGAAACACACAAAATACACATGCATTTAAAGCAAACGCCTGAAATTTAGTAGTTCAGATTTTTAATAAACTACGCTGGAAAGGAGTTTGCAACTGGGTTATTCCTAAGGAAGTACAACACCTGCCTTATAAATTCAAAACAAATAGACATAAAGCAATATCAAGGCACTGATCTTGCTTTGATGTATAAACACACTCAAAGCACCTTATTATCCTCAATGATTCTTCTCAAGATAGCTCCACACAGATGACACACAGTCTTCCTTCTTGAAGAGTCATCTCAAAACTTCCAGAAGTTTGACCGGGCATACAAAGCCCAGCTACAGGAGACCTTATAAATGGACAGACCCTGATGCTATAGCAAAGATCAAATTAAGTCAACATGGCATAGCCTTCAAACCACACACACCATCATTACGCTTTCTATGAGGCACATGTCTCTTCAGTGTGTACCAGACAAGTTTTCACTAGAGAAAGTGTCTGAACTGGCATATCTCATACCTCAGTTTGTTCCCAGCAGTTGTGTTGGCTTTTGTATATCTCTGCATCGGTGCCTAGATCAAGTACTACACTTCAAAACAAAGCCATAGACAAGCACACATCCTCCCAGGTGGGAGCCCCCACTCTGGGTCTTCAGCAGTCCTGCAGTTTACCTCCTGTGCAAGGCTCTGCCCAAGTCCCTCCCAAGGCAATGCCTCCAATTCCTGTTCCCAGGAGCACAGTCCTCAAACAAGAGGATGCAGGCAGTGCCACAGAGCACTCCTAGACCAGAAAGCATGAAATCAGGCAAAGGATAGATATGGGCACACACTCAACAGGAAAGCATAATCCTTTTATTTATTTATGGGTTCCAGTCAGCCATCCTGACCTTCAGCCTGAACCTCCATTTATTCATTTTCTGTCCCATGCATGTTAATTTGTGGTTATCTTTAATATTTTATGAGTTATACTTTATTCCAGTCCATTGTACATTAAAAAGAGAAGAAAAAGCAGCAGCTACTAATGCCATAGATGGGGGGCTTTCCTTGTTATAAATTCCCTTCACTATCAAGCAACTGCACAACACACACTCCCCAAAAATAAGGATTTCTGCTCATCATACCTCCTCCACTGAGGTGCTTTCTATTTGTGTTGATTAGTAGTGAAGACCAAAGCATGAAAGTTATAGTAGCTTGAGTTACCTGAACTGCCCATTTCCTCAACAGTCACATGCAAGCTTAAACACTGAACTGGGACTTGAGACATACAGCTGGGAGGGCATCCAAAATCTGAGTTAAGAAACTCATTCTGAATTCCCCATGTACAGTATTCTAACATTCATTCAACAAGCCATCAAATCATCCTGTATGTCAAGTTTTTAATCCAAAATTACAGATGAGCCTTCAGTTTATGACCCTTCCTCTGCTCCAAGAATTTGCCCCAGGGAATTCATAAGCAGCTGCTATATCCCATCTCTGCCATTAGTAAGGTACCAAAGCCAGTGTAGCTTAAGTTTTGGTCTCTCATCTAACTCCAGACTGTTCACGCCCCACCATCTTTGTAGTCTGCACGCCCTTGTATGTGTTCCGCTAGAATTTAATATTTTTCTGTACACAAGTGACCAGAACTATGTACAGTATTTGACATGAAGTCTCCCTAATTCCTTGCATAATAACTTGCCTTCTCCACTGAAGAGCTCTCATTGAGTATCACATTTGCTTTCATTCCATGCTCACCATCAAACAGTCTCACCCCTGTTTGACTATGGTATTCAGGCCTTTTCCTCCAGGCCTGTTTTAAGGGATGACCTGCCAGCTGATAGCAGATGTGTTGTTAATAATCACTCAGTAGATAACTTTACTTTTAGAGCTATTTAACTTCCCCTCATTCCTATTGCTTCAGTCATCACAGACATTCTTCCTCTGCAATAATCCAACCCCATTTGGTGCCAACTACATTTCCTAACTTTGCTTCATCAGCAGTCGTCCTTTGCATAGTTATCTCAGCCAGTATGGTAAAGTAAAAAGACCAGCACCTCACTAACAACAATCCAGAGCAACAATTCCTTTATTTGTGCAGACACAGTCACAATTTCTCCTTCAGGAGACACCTCACCATTCCTTAGCCAAGCCCCATACTTCAAATTTTAGTGGCTTTCATTGTTGTGCCCACCATGGTATGCACATATCAAACTGAAGCCTTCTGCTCCCTTCATCTCCAATTTTCAGTATTTAACCAGTAATAATATTACTTTAGTCTTCCATGACCTAATTGTGGCAAATCCATGATGCATTTTATCCTGTTTTCCACTTATCTTTGTATACTTAATTACTATTTCCATTCTAAATTTGTTCTAAGTCCTTGAATGCTATTGAGACTAGGGTAAAATGTGTGACAATTTCATTCTCTTCTCCTTTTAAAATAAATACAAGTACGCTTCTTTTGCTATATTGTTAGCACAATTGCTACATTCAAATTGACAGATTACAACCAATCTTTCTTTTTTAACCTGGCTCCAGTGTCCTGCACCAACTCTTCCAGACCCCTAAAGCACAGACCCTTTGCTTCCTTAGTTTGACCGCATTAAATGTGAAAGCAGGCATAAGACATTTATTCCGGTCATTTGTTTGGCACTCTTTCTTTCTCCCATGTTCAAATTCTCATCCCTATCTAAAACTGGTTGCAACTGCTAATTTTGGAGGCATTAGACATGTTTTTCAACTATACTCCGGTCCTCACAACATCATAGCCAAGTTTTCTGCTTTTTATTTTTTTCCCCTCTTCATCTTAAATTTCTTTGTACTCTTGCTTTTGCAATTCACATGCTATCCCTGCAGTTTCTGCTCTCTGATGATCAATCCCCTCCTTCACTTCATTCCTTACAGGCTTTCCAGTAACTTGCAGTATCTTATTCTTGCAGCAAGGTCCACAGCTCCACTTGGCAAGCTTTTCCTCCTCCTTAAAATGCAGTTTCGAAGTAGCTGTTGTACCTTCCACTTACAGCAGTCCAAGCTTTTTCTTTTTTTTTTTTTTAAACCTCTACCTCCTACAGGTCTTCAGTCCTGTGGACTTCACAGACTAGTTCCTCTAAGTTCTCAGAACTTGCCTGCTAAAATTAAACTTCCTTGAACTAAAAACACTTCGTAGCTGACATATACTTATCCTTCAGTTTAATTCCAAATTACTAACTTGTGGCTAATCAACACATGTGCTTAAGGCCTTGTGAAACTGAGCCGTAACCTAGCAGCGGAAAGCAAGACCCAGCATCAGCCACAGAGACCAGAGGCATTCCTTACCCAGAGTTCAAAGATTCGCCCTCTAGTTCTGGGCAGGCTGTAAACATGAGATTTCATTTACTCTGCATTCCACTACAATTAATGGCCAAAATCCACCCTATGATATTTCAGTGTACTGATTTCCAATCTAACTATGTCACCACTGGGAAACATACTTAAAAAAAAGTACATTTGAGAAACACCCTCCTTTTACACACTAGCACAGCATCTCAAATGTGTTCTGTAGCTCTGAGTGACCAGAACACATTTGCAAGGCTACGTTCTATAATTTGACTCTGTTTTGACTCACTAGATCAACGTTAGCCCTCCAGATTTTGGAGCATGACATGAACCTTTAACAGAAAACCATCTCTCATCCACTGGAAGACTTCTCCCATATGATACGCCTCCAGCAAAAATTTCAGATCTGACGTCTCCAACGTGCACGCCACAAGCCTAAGGGGAGCAGGGAAGGAGGGCACTGACGGCCAAGTGCTACAGCAGGACACAGAACCACTCTGGCAGTGTCAGCAAACGATCTCCATATGAATCTAGAAAACACCCTTTTTCTCTTAAATTTAGCTTGTGACAGAATTTTCTTAACGTGGATGCACTGGCATGAGGGCAAGTCAGGCCTTCTGTGCAACAGAGTGAACTTGCTGGCATAGGCTATCAGTTCCATCGAGGAGGCAAATCACACTAACCACCACATTCCTGGTATACCTGCATCTACACTGCAGCACCCCGGCACCCGCCTGCTACCTCCTGCCCACAGAGGGGAAATGAAGTACCACAGCGTGAAATATCAACTGACATGATTAAGTTATTAACCCACACAAAATGGGGGCCCTGGCAGGGCATACAGTTCTGCCAGCTCTAACAGCCCCAAATCATGGCAAGGGCTGCCCGCCATCTCTGCAGGACTGATGGTGGTCTCTGCACCCACCTGCCCTGGCCATCATCAACAACAGGTACATCTCCCCAGGGAGCACATTCATGCTTTGGTGCCTTCTGCTTTCATGACCAGTCTCACCAGCTCAAGCCGAGTGTTTGTGGAAGCAGGGTGTTCAGACACCCTCTGAACCGAGGGGCACAGTGCTGGACACTTTGAAAAAGCAATCATTGTTAGTGACACATGAGGAAATAACATACCACCTTTCACTCCAGAAGTGCTTAAAAGTGTTTTATCTTGTTAATTCTAGGTCAGTTGAGCGCATGTGTGGTGTGGATTACACTGACCCTTTTAGAACTCTCAACATTTTTAAATAAGTAGGACACTTAACATTAGACACAGCCAAGCTGTGCACCTCCTGTACACCACGCACCAACATCAGCCAGCAGGCTATACGGGCAGAACCAAGGGCAAGTTGCTTTATAAGGCATGACTCTTACACCACTGAAGTACAAATGCGAGGTAAATTATAAATAAATCTGACCCACTATCATATTAAAACAATACAAGCATTTTACAAAAAAAAAAAAAAAAAAAAAAAGGAGGTTGAGCTGAAGTGACCTTTGCAGAGCCACCCAACAAACCAGTGGCAGATTTACAGACACAGCAAGTATTTACAGCTAAGTGATAAAAAGGTCTACCTTGTTAAAGATAAAAGTTGTCTTGCTGCTTACAAAACACAATAGCATTGTCATTTTGAGCACAAAGGGGATGTTTCACCCTTAAATATCTGAACCCAGTAAGTGCAGACCTTAAATCCAAGCAAAGATCAACACACAAACGGCCATAAAATTCAAGTTTAAAGAAGTTAATACTGTGGTTCAATGGGGATGTTAATTTGTCAGCACAAGGTCTCTGAAAGTTTTAACCTTTTCTCTGCCCTATGAGCTGCCATATGTATCGGACCCTAGGATACATGTAACTCCATTGATTTCCCTTCTCTTCACAGATGCCTTGTCTGAGTAGGGAAGAAGGAGGGGGGGAAAAAAAACACGTATTCAAGTAAATTACATTTCGGTCGGATAAGCCTCCTCCCTTCTCCCTACTAAAGTTTTCTTTAGGTCAGATTAGCACTTTGAAAGGACACCAGGCACCGGCAGGCCCGGTTTCAGGCGGTGTTGTGACAGCTGCGCGCAGACCCCGCGCAGGGCGAGCGCCGGCCCCGGGGAGCGGCCATGTGCTCAGCCCCGCATCCCCCGCCCGCGCACCCCGGGGCGGCACTCACACCCCGCACCGGCCCGGCGCGGGGCAATAGCCGTCGCTTCCCGCGGCTTTTCCCCGGGCCAGATGCTCTCCCCTGCCGTGAGCGAGGCACTTCGGAGGAGGCAAACCGCTCTGGCCGCCCCGCACGCAGGCTGGGGGGGGGGGAGGGGACACCGCCGCCTGGGGCGGGGGATGAAGCCGGCTCGGTCCCGCTTCCGCGCGGGGCACCCACCCCGGGGGCTGCTCTCTGTCACCGGAGGCAGCCGCCCGCCGCGCCGACCCCCGGCGGCGGGGCAGGGCTGGGCTGGGCAGGGCGGCTCCTGCCGCAGCGCCCAGCGGGGGAGAGCCCCCCGCCCGTCCCCGGGGCAGCGCGGCGCCGCCAGCCCCGCCGCCAGCCGCCGCCTGCCAGGGCCGGGGGTGGCGGTCCCGCCCGCTCCCGCGCCCGCTCCCTGGGGCCGACCCCGGCAGGCAGGGAAACCGTTGCGGGACGGCGCCGCGTACAGCCCCGGGACCCGCCGCGCCCGGAGCAGCGGCCCGGCCCGGCGCCTCGCCGCCGCCCTTACCGTCCTCGCCGGCACGGCGCGGGAGCCTCCCGGAGGAGCCAGGCGAAGCGGAGGGAGCTGGGGCCGAGAAAGCCGCCGCCGCCGCGAGGAGGAGGAGGGGGCGGAGGATCGGCGGCCGAGGGGCGGGGACGAGGGGCGGGGGAGCCGAGCGGCCGGCAGCCGCCTGCCCGCCCGCCGCGCAGCCGGCGCTTCCTCCCGACACGCAGCCGGGCCGGGCCGGGCGCAGGGGCCGGGGCGTGGGGCCCGCCCAGCGCCGCTGGGGGCGGCTGGCGGAGCGGGGGCCCGGGCGGGCGGGATCGCCCCTTCCCTGGCCTACGCTGCGCAAAGGGCGCCCGCCGCTGCCGCCTTTGTTCGGCCGAGCAGCGCCCCGGAGGGGGGAGGCGGCAGGCGGCGAGCGGGGCGCTTCTCCCACCGAGGATTGTTCCTCCGGCCCTGGCAGGCGCGATAACTTCGCTGAAGTTAATTTGGGTCTGTGATGAAAACCCTCTCCACCTGTGCCAAGCGCTGCTCGGCAGCCGGCGTTGAAGTCAGTCTACACACGGCGCTTCAGCTGCCTGGTCATGCCCCAGGAGCTGACGGGTGACTCCTGTTAATTTAAGGTTGGGGGGGTTTTGGATGGAGTTTTTTTGTGGTGGGTTTTTTTTATTGCAGAGGGTAGGTGGGATTGTAAAGACTGGTTTCTTCATATTCGGTGTTTGGAAGCCACCAAGAACTATTAGAAAATGAATTTCAGATACATCTTTATTCCATTGCCTGTGGTAGTTCACAGATTTTCTTCTAAACGTCGCCACTTGTTTTACACATCCAGTTGCTCACTGATCATTGAGGTACCTTTTAAAAGCACATTTTTTGCTCATCCTATAAACCTGCTCCAACCTTCCCAATTTCAATCTTTCAGGTACTTAAGTGAACACATGCAGTCCTGTCACACCAACTAAAATAACAGGAAGATAAGAATTTGCCACCATTCACATCCCACCTAGAAGAGACTGACACAACTTACAAATGGTCCTGTATAAGGTCTTCCCTGAAGAGCAGTCAGCCTTCAGTCCTTTGTGTAGAGATGGAACAAGCAAAATGACTCAGCTTATAGGACCATCATACAAGTGACCTTTTAAGAAGGCAGTAATAAAACTCGACTAGGTTGTTAAGACTAGGCATAAACTGAGAAGCTTCTTGATCAAGCAGCCTCCCTTAAAAGCTCTTTCCTCCCTTAAAGTTCATTAAGCCCCAGCAGTTAAAAGATCCCACCTGGGAGCCCTCACTATTTGCCCAGAGCTCTGTGTCCTAGGCTGTAAGGGACAGGGTAGCGTAAGCCTTTTGATGCTAAGCCAGCTCCTTGAGTTTAGTACTCAAGTTGCTTTGGTGTCTTCTTAAGAAACAGGTGCTTGATCAGTTCCTCTGGCTATTGTCTAGAAATTACCTGTGAGGCCTAGGAGGTGCCTGTTACAAGGTAAAGGTGTGTGAGGAGGGAGGGGAATGAGCAGGGCTTGGGCTTTTCCGCATCATTAACAAGGACCTTCTCCTTCTTGCATGTTAGCATGGCCACATTTGAGAACGGGAAAGAAAAGTTTGTAATTTGAACCTCAACTCCAGTAGCCGGAGGGGGGGATAAATTTTTGTTTTTATTTCAAAATTAAAATAGGAAGTGGAATTGATATCCTCTTGAGTGTTGGGGGGAAAAGTCTGAAAATACAAAACAATGTAATAAATGCAGAGAAGCCTGTCTAAGCCATCAGGCAGCCTTAAGCCAATGTGCTAGAGGCATAAACTACATCATATATCCTAGATACTGCCAAGACCTACTCGCTGCATTATTCACTGGGAACGGAAGCCAACCCCCACCCCCATAGCCTGTGCTGAAGGGGGCCCCTGCTATACAACAGGGTGCTCATTTGTCACGTGTTCAACACACAGACACCTACCTTGTATGACCCCCTTTTACAGGAGGTGTGTTTTGCCCTTCATTCTTTAGAATGGATGTCCGTGATAGGGAGAGAAGTAGGCAAATGCAGCTCACCTCCTTTTATGTGAAAAATTAAATGATCTGTTCTGGCTAAAGATTTTCCCATTCCTGGTCAAAACAGAGGCTTACCACATTTTAATTTCAGATCAGTATACAAACATTTGCTAAAGCCTAGGCACGTGTATAGCACTTCTGTTGTGTCCTTAATGATGAAACAAGGGCTATGGAGTTGTTCCTTACACTAGTAAGTTTTTCGTACCCGGGCATTACATGATGGAGAGCTTTATTAAATTATGCCATGCTGTGCAGCTGCTGTCTCTGGGAAGAACTATGGAACAATACAATTAATGTCTCACCTTTTAATTTTAATATAGCTACTAAAATATGATCTTCATTCCCACCATCAAGACCAGTGACAGCCTAGCCTAGCCTCTGCCTCAGACAGATGACCAGTCTGTTGAATCAATGGCTAGAGACCACCCAGCTGCAAGGCAAGCTGTAGACCTGAACTGATCATGAACACCCATGACTTCATCATGTTCCAAATCCCTTTAATGAAACCAGCACCCTGGCCCCAGATGATGTTTAAGGGTACCTTAAATCATTATGCTTGTACACAGATCTTTGCATTTTGAATTGCCATAACTCCTGATTTATAAATAATATCTAAGACAAAAAACTAATTTTATAAACATGCATATACCTGATTAAGCTCATCTAATTCAATAAGACTGCTTAATAGGAGTAAAATAAAACGTAAAAGGAGAAATGGTATTGTCTGGAACTAAGCTAAGAACCTCTGGGAATGAACATAAAATTACCCCATTCCAAACATATTTCTTCTTTACACTTTCCTAAGAACAGATTATTATAAAATTCATTGATCTTGTCAGCTCATTAAAGTATGTCACAACTTTCAAAAGGTTTTGGGATACAAATATTTACAAACACACCTATTGATCATAACTGTCTTCATAAATCCATATTTTTACAAGGCCAAGAATAAAGCATTTGTTGCTCTAATCAGTATGTTTACTCAGAAACAGCTGATACTACTTAAAATTGTGTTAATTAACCCAGGTTCTCAAGGTCCTGTTTTAATGCAGCGCAACACAATGGTGAAGGCAATCTCTGTCCACTGTAAACAACATGTTGTTATTGTTCACCCTACTTGAATCTGCCATTAACAGTAAGTCTGCATTTCACAGCTGCTTCTAAACCTAAGGCCTGCTTGCATTCAAAGAGAATTTCAGTTGTATTTTGGCATTGCATATGCTATTCACAAAGTCACCTGTAACAGTGAGTAAGAACAACTGAGAACAAAGCCACTCATCTCACCCTGCTCAGCTCTAGAGGCCTGGCTGCAGAATGTCTGGATTTGGGATCTGTCCTGCTTGTGTACTTATGTGTAATGATCAAAATACATTTCAAAATGCAGACTGCTCCCAGAATTACCATGGCACTCAGGCTGAATTAACCACAGCAACTCCAGTACTGAATGTCCTCTCTGCCCCTACATATGCAGGGGGTGTGTACCCCCAAGTCGTTCCAGGCCGCTGACCAGGAGGTGTGAGCCGAGGTCAGCAACAGCCTGCCTTAACGGGCAGAGCTGTAACCTGCAGCAGCTACACCACCGCCGCCAAGTGTTTTAGCATACTCATCCTCGGTAACATCCGTGCGTGAGGCACGTGCGTGATTTCTGATGGCCAGCCTGGCCTGCCTGCTCAGCCCATCGGGTCGTCACCTCAGCCACACCTGCTGAGGTGGGAGTGAGATGGCCAGAGAAAAGCACTGCTTCAGCCACCACAGCAGGGTCAGCCCATGCCTGCGCATCACTGAGCTGGCATCGCACATTAAACAAAGCTCACTGAGCAGTTTTTCACAAAAAAAGGCTGAGTTCTTCATTCCCACCCCTCATGTACGTGCAGCTGCTCGCACAACCAAAGTAGTACAGGACGCTCTAGTCCTGTATTTGTGCACTGAGCAGTATTACATTTAATATTTTTTTTTTTTACTTTAAGAATAAGCTCTGTAGAAAATGTGAGAGCAACAAGTTAGTGGTGGCTGTAAACGGTGCAGGTATTTGGAGGTGTTGGGAAAAGTATTTTCTCGGTGTTGTTTGAAGCGGGAGGCTCATGACAAAGGAGAGGTGTGAGAGTCATGCTGACACGCTCTTCTGATGCTCAAATGCCACTAGAAAAAAGCCAGAAACCCCCTTCTCAGCTCCCTGAAGGTCTCAGCACTACATACAAGGACTCCCTGTTGCTTTCCCTCAGTCACTGCATTCTCTCCATCAACTTGACTTTGGTTATATTTAGGGTCCATCACAAGGCATTAGTTGTGCTCCTGCTTTTCTCTACTATCACTTTGGGCTTTACTTACAAGGCTGTTACAGTTGTGTTTACTTTCCAGTTTCAGAAGCTGTGTGGAGGTAACCCCAGCTGAAACAGGGGAACTGAAAGGTGAGAGGCCATGACTACATCATTTGACAGCCTGCCTCAACCCAGGCAAGCAGAGGAATAAAGGCGTGTCTGCTACTTTTCCCTGCATACACCTACTTAGGGAACATAGACCCATTAAAGCTGAGCCAGACAGATATCAGTTCTTTAATTAGGCTTGTCCTTTTAAGTGCCCTAGGAAAATTATTATAATACCATACGATTGCCCAAGAACAAATGAGATATGCTTTTAAACACCCTTTATTACTAACATTGCATAAGCATTCCAACAATCACATCTAACAGTTTGTTATCATAGTTGTGATCCCTTTGGCTTACTAGCAGCAAGATGAATAGCATGTCATATCTGTTCTCAGCAAATAGCTGCCTGCCTTTGTAAACAAAACTGTCATGACCGATTCTCCATACACATTTGCAAATTATATCCATTGGTTATGTGTGTTGTGGCATATTTAGTATGCTGCCAGGGGAATGTTACCCTCACATCACTTTTATACATTACCAACATCATTATATTGTCAAGAACTTGGGAACTACGGCTTGGATTCACTAATGTCTCCTACAGACCCCTGATGAAAAACGTGTTTATTATCTAGTTTGCAAACGTTCAAACCTAACATGTAAATGTGCTCCAAGGGTGATTGCTTGATTACTCTAATAAACAGGAATCCAACAACCTTATAGTAAGTGATTATACACTTGTTTTGGTCCTAAACCTGTTATAGGTAGTAAGAAACTTTTAGTTACAACTCTGAATATCTTATTTGCTTTCTTTGTGTGTACCTGATTGCAAACCAACTTTCCACTAACAGCAAGTAGTTTACTGTCCTTGTTCTCAGTTAAATCCATGACTGAGCAGTGCATGTGATATCCTGATATTCAGCCTGCTCTGAAATGCAGAGCCCTGTGTCCTTGTCCCAGTACCAGCATTTTAATTACTTGCTGGCCAGGAGGAATTCACTTTGATACCTTGTCTCAGTTTAACTGCAAGTAAAATGATAATAATATTCTTTAATTCAAAGAGGAGGAGAGCAAAGTAGTTAATGTGTGCCCTGTACTTTTAAGAATATAGAGTGAAAGATGAGCTTAATATCATTTCAGACCCTCATTTGGTATTTCGTGTTTTTCTGATTTTATTTAATCTGCATAAGACATGCAGAGGACAAAATTCTTAGTCACTGGCATTTTATTCCCATTTTATGATTTTTATATGGCAAAACCTGTTACCATAATTTAAAAAAAACCTTTTTAATAATAATTTAAAATATGTTAAAATACTGATATCTAAAGTGCTGTAATTTCAGTCACTTACAAAAGTAGGCCCATTTTTCAAATAAAAGCATCTATCACGCTAATTTTGACATTTTACATTAATGATATGTAATAAAGTAATGTCATTTCAACAGAGAGTTCTAATTAGTTGCCAGTAACACAATATAGTCTTGTATAATTACAAATTTTGTGTGTGAGGAGAACTGCCTTGTTCTCATTACAGGGACTAAAACCACAGAGCATCACATTTCTCTTTACTGTACCAGAGGAATGTAAGAACACACTCAAGACCGCATTAGGTTTAAGGCATGTAATAACAGAATCACTAACAGATAGAAAATGTGATGACACTGAACTGCGAAGCAAAATTTATCCATGGAAAAGCACCCACCCTACTTCTGTGTTCACATCACTCTGCAGCTCTCTGGATGCTACACAGTTCTTAAACACGAGAGCAGGCATTTCTTCTCTAATCAAGCCAGCATGGGGAGTGATGCTATTGGGGAAGGCTGTATCAGAAGGGGAGATGAGAAAGATCTAGCAGTTCCTATAATACACAGTAAACAGTAGGGGAGAGTCACGATGGGAGTCATTTATTGCCTGTTGCATGGCTTTCTCCTTTAATTACCAGGAGATAGAAAATTCAAGATCAGGAGAGATGGGTCAATATTATCAAGTGTGACTGAGTACTGTTCAAGACAGCTGAGCTGCTGTGTGGATTTCAGAGTGTGAATAAAACCAGCAGCTGTGAGTTCTGACTTCAGGGTCTCACCGTTGTTATAGCAGATCTATTTTTATTTCAGGTGTTGTGTGAGGTGCAGAACTGGCTCAGAAATGCATGGGGAAAGGGACAGAACATCACACCTAGTTCTCAAGAACTAAAAAAGGTTTGGAATGGTGAAGCTTTATTAATCCAGACAGTGTTGTCTGTTTTTCTGAAGGAAAGCTTGCTATAGCACTTTCTGAAGATGTCTTTACTTATTTTTTTTCTTGGAAAAGAGGATCAGCTTTACAAGGATCTTGGGAACAGTTAAGGAAAAGGAAGGAATATTATGAGATGAGTGTGAAGTGAGTTATATATAGAAATTAATAATTTGCTAATTAAACAGCTATGACATATCAAGATAAGTTAATCATAATGTTTATTTCATAGTATCTATTGTATTTGTACAGTTTTCTGAGTATGAGGACAGATCAGTTATACTGAAGTACTTCACAATCAAAGTAACACACTAATGTGACAAGCAAAAATCTTAATCAAAGGCTGAGGTGTAAGGTTAACACATGAAACCTTGTATTTGCTTTATAGATAGATGCATTTTTTTTCTCCTTTGCATTAAAGCGTTCTGCTAGAAGGAACAGATGCCACTTTCTCAAGAACTTCATCTGTGAGACTTGGTGTTCTGAACCAGCTCCTTCTCATTTTTTTTCCAGTCTATATGAAGAGGGGACCAGAAGGCTGATGGTTTTAAGTCGCATGAAAGGTTTCACTTCCCCTTTGCCATAGAGCTGGCAGCAACACTCTCACACCCTCTCCACACCCCAGTGAGCACAGGATCCTACCAGAGTGCAGGGTGAGTAGAATTAATGTCCCTCTATGGTGAGGCTATCAGAGAGACGTTATTTCATGCACTTTTGCAGAATATGAAACTACTTGACCTTCCATAGCTTGCTTTTTCTTTCTCACTTGTCCCCGCCGCTGGGAACAGCTCAGCAGGCAGCACAACATGGACTTATTCGTTGTCTAACACCAGATGTGCAATGCCACCCTGGTACTCACCCACGGTGTTCCTCCACTGGAGCTGCAGCTGTGTTCCAGGCATTGCTTTCCCCCAAAACCTGCTTTTAAGTGTGCACCAAATACCATGGCAAGGGCAGATTGAAAAAAAAAGTCAACCCGTGTTACGACATTGGAACTGCTCAGAAGGTGCTGGCCAGCCCCCAGAGTTACCAGCTCTTGCTGCTAGTAGTTGCGTGGCTCATACTTATATAGTGCGTGTGGGCAGTGACTGTGTCCCTTCCTCTACTGGCTAATCCAAAAGCTTCTTTTAACAGCTCATACATGAAAAGATTTGTTATTTTTTGAAATGTAGTGGTAGAGGTTTTATAGTTTGGACCAGAGTGTCAGTGGAGGCTCTTTGGGGACGTGTGCATTGGAAGTGACAAGCACTGAATAACTGACCTCAGGCATAAGTAATATTTGTAGTCTGACTTTGGTATGTTATTCTTAAAAAAAATCCAGTCTGTAAATACAGTCTACATTTGTTAGCTTGAAAGGAAGGAAAGGGGATGAGGACAAATACAGAAGAGAGACATGAATAACAAAAAAAAAAAAAAAAAAAAAGGAGAAAAAGCAAGGAGAAATAAGTTAATAAAGAGAAAAGGGAGTGGGGGTATTAAAAGAGAGAATATAGACATACAAATGGATCACAACTAATATAAAATTGCAAAAAGCAGGAGAAAAATTGAAGATTAAAGAAATCACAATGTAACAGATCAGGTGGAATAAAACTATGGAGAAAGTGAATTCCTATATACAGTCAATAATGACCGCAGCACCCTATGAAATACGGGTACTTTTGTAAAACAACTATGTGTTAACTCCCATTGATTGTGAGACACACTAGTTTGCAAGTTAAAAAGGATTCTGTAAAGTTACTTGAAATATACAGCAGGAGTGGGTGGGGCAGTGGGTTTGTGTAGTGTAGAGGTAATTTGGATGGTGATGAAGTCGCGCTATAAAACACATATTATGTTTAACCCCCATAGGAACAAGCAGTTATTTCAGCGAGAAATGAGTTATGCAAGGAAAGTCATCTGAATGAACTTGTGGGGCTCTTTCAGTGACTCCAGTGAAACTGATGACTGTATTTTCATTCAGACTTTTTGCTTTTTTTTTGTTAATTATCTGTAGACTAGAAATGGCAATGAGAGCAGTAAGCTATAAGGTGATAGGTACTTTTGCTGTATTCTTTATTTACATACGTCCCATTATTTTCTTTGAAAGCAGGAGCAGGTATAATCTAGCAGGGAACAAATGTTTAAAGTCATTGAAGTATTTTCCAAAAGGAAACATTTTACATCAGAAAACAAGAAGAAAGAGAGATGAGAGGCTTCCAGACTGAAGCAGAGTATCAACTCCTACGTGGTGGTCTCATCATCACACTCAAAGAGCACTTTTATACAGAAGAGTTGTCAGATAAAATTTCACATCAGTCAACACACTTGTTCAACATACAAAACATAATAACACAAGAAGTATGCAAGTCAGCATGTTTAAATATCATAAATCACGGAAGAGACATGTTGTCCATCCATGAGAAAAAATAAATCAGCATTTTCATATGGTATTACAGAAGTGGAGCATCAACTGCCTCCTTTCTGTACTTTGCTGTTAATAGGACTTAATTACAGCAGAAAAACCGTACATTAAGTTTTTAGAAAGGGATGGAGCTAAGACAGGGTACAGTGGGGTAGGGACTGTACTCACCTCCAGTTCCAGAGCAGCCACAGGTGCTGAACAGTGTCCAAATGTCTGAATTTCCACAGCTGTGAACTGAGACACTACCTTAGAAAAAACATTTTCTGTGCTTCTGTTTCTGGAATTGAATAAATATTTCCTCATTTCACAGGGCCTCTGCAAAATGATAGGATCAAGTGTATAAATGGCAGGGAGATCTTGGCTAAAAGTGATGACATGCAGCTAGGCATATAGTACCTTTATTATATAATAGATTAACAAAAGGAATGATATATTCTTTAGTTGATTGCTATGTGAAGCAATGCAAGTATTTATTTTACACCAAACAGATTTGTTGTAGATGTTTTGTGGAAATGGCAATGTCTTACAGAGTTATCTTTAAAAGGGTGTGCAAAATAACTATGAAAGAGGGTTTTGTGAGAAAAAGAATGGTCTGCAAAGGCATGGTATAGCATTATAGCAACATTACAGAAACTGAAAGTATAACTTACAGCAAAGACTTGGTCATAAAAAGTGTATTTATTCTTTAAATAAAATTATTTTAATTTTTATTTTTATTTATTCTTTCTTTTCCAGAATTTTTGGAATTACTCCTAAAGTAATACCCAGCTGTTCAAGTGGGGCATGTTTTATTAAAGTTACCATATACTGAGATACATCCTACTTTACTCATCAACCATTTTTCACCAGCAAAAAGGAGATTTTATGTGAATGAGGTGATGGGAACTGTTGGTGCATGTGAAGACAGATCAAGTTCTTACATTTTACACCCCATTAAGAGTCCTAATACAATTCATAGCTGCAGCAAAACCATTGTGTAATATTTCATGGCATATTGTCACATATATACGGAACTTTACTTACAATCTTAATTCCTAATTTTAGAGTGTTTATTACAAAAGGACAACCGGAGTGCAGAAACATTCCTTTTAAGGAATGCCTCAATTTATGTTTAGTTCATAATTTCAGTGATAGACTTCAACTCCACCCAAGCTTTTCCCTGAATTTTGGCAAGGTATACGTAGTGTTCATAGCCTATTAAAAAATATGGATAGAACACTGTTACCCTTTTGGGAATTATTTGTTTGTTGTTAATGCTTCAGATTTAAATATAAGCATATATTTAGGAGGTGCATTCAACTTTCAATAGGTTCAGCGCTACACTAAGGAAAGTTCCTTCAGAGATATGTAAAATAGTTAAGAAGGCTGCATACAGCTGATTTCAAGGAGAGAGGTAAACAAATATTCTTGCCTATTGAGGTTTCTGACTTTTATTTATTATATGCCTTAATGTATTATGCTTTACCTTACTTAGTTTTACAAAGCTGTTATTAATATATTTTATTCATAAAAGTGACAAAACTATGTTGCTAATCCTCCTGACTTCATAATAAAGCATTACTTATTGGCGGTACTATAACATGTATTTTCAATAATGCAGAAACAAACTTGGGTCCTTAGGTAATAAAAGTTTCCATGTAAAACAACTGTTGTTTGGCAAAAAGTGATCCAAAATCTTTCTAAAATCCCTAGCACTTTGAAAACTTTTTGGGATTTCATGCGTGGGCTTTGCAGGTGCCAAGCCACTGCCTTTGCACTCTGTGCATTGCTGTGCAGGGTCATCATGCCAGCAAAGGAGAGCTTGGTTTTGTACCCACAAAATCAAGGCTGTGGGGAACAAGACATTCTGTTGCACTTTGTCTTTTCATTAAATTTGAGATTGATTTGTAGCAACATCTACTTTGTTTCACCAAAAGGAATTTGGGTATATCAGGCAGGAAGTTTTGGTACAACTGTCAACTTACAACTGTGGTTTAGTCCCTGCTGAAGTTTTGGGAAGCACGAAGCATATAATATTAGATTGGATAATAAGCATGCCCCAAACACTTGCTGGTGCTTTAATGATTCCCTTTCTTGAGCAAAAAAAGAATTAGCATTCCAGTATTGCAGTGTTTTGCGCCTTCATGTGGCTTCCTTGACACCCTATTAAAACAAAACAAAACTGTTTTGTGAAGGTACAGGTCTGAGCTACAAAGCGCAGGTCCAGACCTCATTGTGAACCAGATGCCGCACTCAGTTATAATCACCAGTCTCTTGCTGGTCAGAAAGCAGAGAAAAAGCTAGAAGTCATTAAAAAAAATTTGAAAAAAAGATTACTGTCTAAAAACTCTTTGTTTCTGTAACATTGCTATATGGCTAAATAGATATCTTTTAAAGAAAGGACAAAGCTCCCCTTTTTTGATATTTTATATTATCAACATATTTTTTACTTTGTATGAATTTATCTTATGTAAGTAACATTAGCCATATATTTTCAGTGTTTCACAGTGCTGGGACAGCCCAGAGTAATGTGCTGGATGCAGAACTGCATCCATCTCCCAAACAGCCAGAGAGCTGGCCAGAGGGGAGCTTACACAAGTGTTAAAGAATCAGAGGGTTCCAGCCTCCATTCTGCAGTCACTGGTTTTTAGTTGCTTTGGTCAAACCAGAGGCAGACATCCCAAGAATGAAAGGATTTACAAGCATCAAACGTGTTTCTGCTTCAGTGCTATGGGGTAGCCCAGTCCTCAAGGGATTTCTTGCCCCCCGCCCCATGACTCTGGGTGGGCGCTGTGCAGGGGAAGCCCGTTTGGCAGGGACAGGGTGTAATTGTTCCTGTAGCTGTGGCACCGGTGAAAAAGAATAAAAATACTGAAATTGGCCATTGACTTCAGCACTGTAGCTAATACCTTTCCTTCTGTTCCATGACACTTTTTAGGCTTTGCCATTTTTTGAATACATTCACTGGAAGAAAACAGTCAGTATAGGTTTTTTTAAAAAAGCTAAGACCATTTTTTAAAATTTTATTCTTTTTTTCCCCTTGTTATTATATTGTAAATATGAAGTGTATTGAACTCAGAGTATGCTTTTGCTAATGATATCGAATGCTCAAAACATAGTCTGAAGTTAGAACTACTCATGTCTGAATCACATGAATCTGAATCACTGTCCTACATTATGCTACAAATTGCTACTGTTCATAAGAAATCTTGTATTATAAACAACTGTCTTCCTAAGCCTCAGGTGAGTTTAAATGAAAGCATCTATTCCCTCTGTGTATTCTCTCAACCTTCTTGCCAGATGGTGATCTTGATGTTTTGAAGGGTTTCTTCTGTAAAACTATGAATTCCATAATGTTGCACCATTGGCTGTATAAGAAGGTTTTCTGACTTTAAATAATCCATATTTCTAATATCAAGTATTCATCACTGCATGTACCACTAATAGGAATAGTGATGGAAACTGTCTCCACCTGAATTTAAGTTCAATCATAAAAAGGTGCTAAATGTGAAACTGCTTGAAACACAATGTTTTCAATAACCAGCAAACCCCATTTAAATTTTACACAGGTCAGTATGATTTTTGTGTTAATTTTTCCTGCTCAGTCTCACTTGCCCAAAATGGGCTACAATAAATCCAGGACTACTTTAGCATATCACCAGAGTTGTTCTTGAAGGAAGGACTAGAACTATGATCTCTAGGAGCACAGTTAATCAGATATAAACTAACTCTGCCTTCAAGAGAGTCACATTCTGTAATTACCAGCAAGATTTCAAATGCTAAAAAGACTTTGCAGACCAATGTCGGCCTTCTGCATTTTATCCAAAGCAGCACCTCAGTGTTGCAATATGGATGTGGCAGTTCCTATCTCTTTAGTCCTGTCCTCTAGAAACACTGTAGATACTTCAATTTCCTCTTCGTTTCCTCTCTCTTAAGAGTATCCCCTTTTAAGAAAACCCTGTAAGGAGCTTCTCACATTCCCCCAGCAGCAGAGTACATCCATGCTGGCAAAAGTGTCTTCAGCATCAGCTTGCACGAGTCCTTTGCAATTCATGGTGTGGTCAAACAAAGTGACACTGTGAAGCCAGCTGCTGGCCCCACTGGAGACCTTATTACTATGACAGCCCACGACAAAACAAAATTATGAAAGGGGGGGGGGGGGGGGAAGGTTTTCAGCCTCCCTTCCTCTGAGGAGCAATTGGGAAGGTTATACCTGTAGTTAAGGTACGAGACAGCACCAAAACAACCCCCTCTCTTTCCTGAAAAATTGCATTTGTACCAAGGCAGGAAAATGAGGAAACGAGAAAAGTGCTCCTCTCTATCTTTTCTTCATTAAATTGTAAGTAATGATCTGCTTAACAGCAGTAAATATACTCATCTTTTATTGTCTTTGAAAGATTGAAGAAATATTTTTTCAGGAACTGCCGTGTGAGCCCAAGTCTCACTGACTCATTGGTGCTTAAGCTACTTCTGAAAATGCGACTGCGTAATAGATTTTCTACTTGGGGATAAAAAAATGGTTATTAGGAAGTACAAGACTAAGTAACATGAAGACTGAAAATTTTACTATTAAACAAAAAATACATATTTATGAGATTAATTCACTTCTCATAACATAGTGCAATTCTCCTGGGAAATGATAAGAAATCTGAATTCCATAATGTTGTAAACAACAAAAACTGCAGTTATTGTAGAGCTAAATAAATTATTTGTATATGTGTTTACTTGCAACAGAATATGCAGTATAGCTGGTTTGGAAGTAAAGAGAAGTGATGCACATATGTATGATGATTCATATCTACAGCTAGATTAAAAGATAATAAATTAAATATGCTAATAATGCATAAAAATATTTGCTAACAGGAATCATTTTTTCTCATTAATGGGGTGAATGTATTGTATATTGATCATCATTAACCATTCACTTTTAAATAACATAAAAAAAAAAGAAAAATCAGCATATCAAAATGAAACCATACTTGCATGTTTCATTGGGAGATCCTTTTTCAATAGACCAGCTCTGGGAGTTAATGAATATACTTTCTTCTTATCTGAACATTAATCTGATACTTGTTTTAGAAGTATTTGGGGGGAAATAACTCCATAATAATAAAGCTGTTGCTAGGAGGCCTGGAGAAACCTAAACCAATTTGACTTGGAGAAACAGATAATCAGTATCTTAGTGCTTTCTTTCTAATGTGCCCCTTGTGCTTTTCCCTGAGAGCAGGAAATCAGTGAGTGGAGAATAAATCTCCATTCTGATTGTTTACAAAGCATAATGAGGGCCTGAAGCAAAGAAATGCATCATTTGCTTTATACCTGCGGCTGAACTGCAGTGCATCCCATCAAATACCTGCCGAATACCATTTGAGACGTAACAAAAAGCCATAATTTCAGATGAATACACCCTTATCTTGCAGAGGGTATAACTCCTTGGAGGAAACTTTAAAAAATTCCATCCTTCAGAGTGTTTCTGGTTGTTTCAGATTTTTTAGCAGTGGCCTCATATTTCAGTTCTCTCATTTTCTTCTTCGTTCTTCTGTATTACTCATTCTGAGTAACATCTGATCCAAATGTAATTTGCTGCCTTTATTTCTTTCGGCTCCCTCTTTTCCCAAATCTTGCTTCTTCTCTTCATTCATCTCTACTCCCAGCCTCATTTGGGAGAAGGAGAACTGAGATTTCCACAGCATCCCCCAGCCCTGCCCCACCAAAAACATGCTGCTTGTTTTCAGCCGTGTTCACTCAATAACTAAATTTTCCAAGAAACCTCTCTGGGAGCTTCAGTGGCTCCTTGGACATCTCCAGATTCCCACCCTGTATTGCTTACCACTCCTTGCCTGGCACCTCTTACTCACCATGGTGCTTCTGACTCTCAGATCTAAAACCTCCTTTTTCCCTCTGAGCATGTTGTCCCTACATCTGTTTCTCCACTCCTTGCTCTTGGATCTCCTCTTGCTTCTCAAAATCAAGCAGCTCTAAAATGGAGCTTCTCTTCCTAAAATGCCTTCCCTCGCCCGTTGCTCTACCACCAGTTTTCTCTGCAATGCTGAAGCTCAGTATTAGCTTCGGTATTTTTCACTTTATTCTCCTCTTTACATTAAGACTTTCACTAAATCTTCTTGCTTATTCTGGACCGTTCCAAATAACAACCCATTTTGATTAGTATGTGATAAAAAAAAGATCCAACAGTGATTGTCTCATAACTGGCATTAACTATTTCCTATTACTCTCCTTAACTGGCCTTTCTTTAATGTATACAATGTACGCCATTTCAAATAAACTTTACCCAACACTCAGATTTACTCAACAGAGTCCCCATATATATCTTCCTCATAAAATTCAGGCTTCCTTACCCCCATTTTTAAGGCTCTTTGCAGCTTTTATCTGACAATATCTCCTCTGTATTTTCTCTCTACTCTCCTCGTCTCTCCATATTACTAAGATTTCCCTTCATCCTTCTTTTTCCTGGTACTCTCCAAGCAAGTTCATTTTTCCTTCCTTTTTTGTTGGCTTTCTCTTTTCACTTCAGTCCTCTAAAAATATATAGACTGTAATATATATCTATTACTTTATGTTGTAATCAACTGTTAAGCACAAAAACAAAACGCAAAACCAGTCAGATGTATGCCTTTGACTTCTGCCTGATATTTACAGCTCAAAAGGAGGGGAAAAAAGCTATTCATTACATTTCAAAAGAAGAACAAAATACATTGCTCTTTGTCTGTTGTTGTATAAGGTACCACAAAGGATTTCTGTAAGTGGTATTACCTATGTTAAATTCACTATAGTCAAGCTCCATCAGTGAGACTTTAATTTCTCTGTTGCAACAATAATTTTCTTAAAGTCTTGATCCAGCAAAGTACTTAAATACATGCTTTTTCTCTGACTTGTGAGTGACCTCACTGTAGATACCGGAATTGCACACCTCATATACTTGCAATTAAGCACACAAATAATTATTCTACTGAAATTGTGCTTTAAGCTTGCTTAGGTGGTTTATTACATTCATTTTTCATTCAGGAAATAAAAGAAATAATTTAAAGAAACATATATTTAGCAAGATGCTGAACTTAAGCATATTTTTCAGGTTTTAAAATATTTTTAGCTGAGACATTAACTTCCTTTTACAGACTGAGACATCAGTCTGCCAACTTTTGTGGAAGCTCTCAGATAAAATAAAGAGTATGTTAAAAAATTATGAAATCTCCTTATACTAACACCTGAGGATGATAATGATTGCAATTTCTTCTCTACCTCACATAAAGAATGGCTTACCATAGTGACATGTTGTAAAATGTATTCCTGTTAATGAATACAGACTTCCTCAGAAATAGAGATATGGATAAATGGCTATGGAAATGTAACAATATATGCCATAAAGTATTTATTGTCAAAAGATCAGTGTTCTTTCCCAGGTACTACTCCAAGTCATTATAGCATTAGTAATGGTGCAACTACTGCAAAGTCTAATTGCTTTGTGTCTGGAGCCAAACCAAAAAGGCCAAATGCATATAGAAAAGGAAAGCAAAAAGACATAATATTTATCTGGTACTAAAAAATGAATGCACCCTTAAAATACTAGGCAGCATAGGAGGACTTCTTGGAATATGGAGTAGAATTTATATGCACATAATAAATTTTAAGCTTACAAAGGAGGGAAACTTTTCTTTATAGATAAAAGCAACTCTTTTTCACTCTTTTAAACATTTACAAGTCAAGATTTCCAATATTAATGAATAAAGCTTCATAATTTGGCTGTGATGAGAAATACTTACCACTTCCTCAGGGAAGGGAAATTTCATGACTTGATCATATAGCAACTGTTCAACACACTCACAGAGGAGCCGTGAATGCAGCTTGGCTCAGACTCTTGGTTTTTAACCAGTTTTTTCCTCCCAGAAATTCCCCCTTTTTGGATATCTGCTTTTGACAAATGCCACCTTCACATATCTTCACCACTCCTTCCAGATACCTGCTTCCAGAAACTGCTGCATTAAAAACATCAAAAGCCTCCACTGTTTCAAAATACGTATGACACTGAGACAATAACTTTCAAGGTCACTTCCCAGAATCTTTTCTATTGATCAGCATTAAAAACAGATTCCCATAAGACGTCTGGCTGGGCAAATGCCTATTAGACTATTGCTAGCAGCTCCTGAGGGCTTAATGTGTTTTATGGAACAGCACATGTATAAATGTAGATCTTTTTCCTCCAGATATCCCATTGCTGCATTTAAATATTACATAATGTACAGGCTGGGAGCAAACCAGGGGATTTTCTCACATATTCCACTGTTGCAGAGGAGCACAAAAAGCTGAGCTCTGCAATGCCCTGAGCGTGCTGGCCAGGAGTCAGCACAGCTCTATGCAGCCGAGATAGTCCCTTAGATCTGCGGGATCAGAGGTTCAGCCTCTTCACTGACAGACCACTGTTAGGCTTTTAGCAGGCAATTTTGGGTTTATGTTCTCATTTTTAAACATCCCGATCTGTACTTGCTGCCAGGCCAGGAGTAGCTTTGGGCACCAGTGGGGTCTACTGTTAAGGAAAGGTGTTACTTCTCACATGTGTGGGGAGAGGTGCTGGTGTGTCTCTTCTGCCCTGCTCAAGGGGAGGTATTGCAGGACGGTGCTCTGAGATCAGCCTCCTGTGAGCTGGCCAAATCCCATCTGTCTAGAGATGCTCTTTTCCCAAATCAGTTATGAAACCATTTTCCATCTTGCTGTGGTGATGGGCAATGCTGCTTAGAATTCCTCGGTTTTAGTTATGAGCAAGTATTTCTGTGGTGCCACTGTGTTCAGGCTTTGGGGAGGCTGGCAGTTCTGAAGAGGAGCAACGCAGGATTCCAAAGATCTTCTCTGTTCCTATCACATGGGAAAAAAAATACTGTGCAGTTCACTTTCCAGTGCAACGTTTAAAAGCTGCCGACCCCCTTTCTGAAGCTGGGGCCCCAGTTCCATCCTGTATGCACACAAGAGACACTCATGCCCGCACATCTTACTTAATTGAGGACTGAGTCATTCCCTCCTACATTCAAACCCATGTTCCCGACAGCTGCTACACAGTGTCTTATGCAGCTTTTTGTTTTTTTTTGCTGGAATTTTCCTGCATATACTATGAATTTCTTGTTGAATCATGGTCATGGTCCTCCAAAATCCTGATATTCCCACTTTCTATTGGCAGAGCATCAATAGATGTCCTTCCTGTTGTCAGTTCTGCTGCTGTTGCTCTTATAAAGGTGTTTCTGGGAGTTTTGAGAGGTTTAATTCCTTTAGACAAAGACACCAGCATCAGCCTGGTTCCCATGGCTACCAGCTCCTCAATCTCTCCTCAGTACAGATTTCTCAGCTGCTCTCATTAAAAACAAAAAAAAAAAAAAACAAAAAAAAAAAAAAAGGAAAATAAAAATCCCTCCCGTATCTCTGGGCACTGCAAGTTGAATTTCAGCTTCCTCCTGTTATTCACACTGGCAGCAAGAAATCCCAAAGAGAAACTTTAAAGGAACACGGGAGTGTGAAGACCCACTTTGACCATTCCACACAAGGCTACTGCTGTCACACGCACATCATAAAATCCCATGTGTAAATCTATCAAACTCCATCATAAAAATTTTTTTATGTTTTTTTCCTTCATTCTTTTCAGTTAGAGAATTGAGTGGATAATTCATTTTTCTGGTTTCCTTGACTAATTTTGGTTAAATTTTTGGCACTCTCAAATCAAAGAAGTGAAAAGAACATTTGGAACCCAAATGAGAGCGTTTTGTTCCCCTTTTTCACAAGAAAGAACAAGGCATGCCAAAATTACAACATTTCATTTTCAATCAGGGCAAAATTAACAAATACAATAGAAATTAGAAAATATAGAGAGGTAGCTCTGAGAACCATTCACAGAATGAAGTAGGAAATTTAATTCCTTCTTCTTCAGGCAAGCCAAAGCCCAATTCCCTGGCTGAATAAATTTTTTTTTTTTTGCCTTATTTCAATAAGTCTTTAAGGACTTTGCACAAAACCTAACTCAGTTTTAACAGTTTTCTTTCTGCACCATATCTTATTTACTGGTGAGGTAGATAACACAGTCTCCTGAAGTGCTTTTATACCAGGAGAAAACATCAAATTCAGGATTTTCAGGTCCGGAGAGAGTGTCCCAAGCCATTAGCTGCTCAGTGAGGATTCCTTTACCTCTCATTTCTAAATCTAGTCATACACATGGGCAAAATTCACTTTAAGTGTATGAGTAGCTTTAGGATGAACAAGCCTGCACTTCTTTAATTCAATAAATTGGTTTTAAAGCTCTAGTCTTCTGGTGGTTGACCAAAACAGCCTGTAGAATTTCAGAGGAGATCTGATTAATATCTTACAGTCATACATTAGCATGTCATGCAATACCTGATGGCCCAAAATACCTGATTTGGGTGTAATTTAAACAGGAACAAGTCTAGAGTGTTGGGGAGCCTCACGCTGATTTACCACTGTATGTATTACCCAAACTGCACAAAACTTTAGAAAACAGAAAATCTTCTGGTGGCATAATATCAGTGGCAACTGGTTGAGAGACGGGGATAAACTGTAATTTTGGAAAAAAAAATAGTTTTTCTTCTGAACTATGAAGTTAAAATAGTAGCTCTGTACATAAAATACGGTGCCATGATTTTTTTCTCAGAACTCATGCAAGATATTAGCTGAACTGAGGAAAAGCAACCAGATTTAGACACTAGAAATCAGTTAGCTAACAAAAAAGATATTTAAGTTCAATGATAACAGCAGATCTTTCTAAAGATGTGATTCTTTTGGGACAAATATGAGACGAAATTTCAGTCTTGTATAGGATTCCTATATGACTTTACAGCTTGTTCTTTGTTAGGAGCCTGAATTAAATCAACCCTGAAAAGTATTTTCCTGCAATGACACAGCCGTCTGCAGCTCTGCTACACCAAGTGTCTGCCGTCATGGTAGTTTAGCTCACTGATCCCTTTGAGGGATCACTGTCCTAATGACATTAATGATAGGGCTATCTGGTATCCGAATTTCCCCACATAGGTCCAGTTGGCTCTCTGGAAGAGCTGCATGATGGCACGTGAGGAATGTGTACATTTGCCTGGGATTTAGAGATAACAAAAAAACAGGCCGGAATAGTTTCTTCATCACAGGTTTCCTGCTATGTGAGGATCAGCTTTTCACCATGTGTGCAATGAGGCTGACGTTTCTGGAAGGCTTCGAACCTCCTACATATGTGTGGTAGAAGTGGCCTCTCTGCGCACAGTAAATACACAATCGGGGTTACTGTGGACCATCTGTGCAGCACACATGGGGAATATGACACTTTCTGTCATCATTAAACATAATACTCGCTTATGGCTCTGCACAGGCTTAAATGGTGGTCACAGCAGCTAAAACAAATATAATCAATCCACAGCCATCCACACTCCTTCCATGCTGGACTTCTCTATAGAAATGTCTTCTTCCCAAAGCTCAGGGTAAAGGTGCGTTTCATCTGACCAGTTGACAAATTCATCTGACCAGAAATATCCAGTTCTGTACAATTCACCCCCTCCTGCAGCAATATATTAAAATAGGTCAGATGAACTGCTGCCTACAACTGCCCAGTTCTCTTTCTTTTTGACAGAGCCTAGAATGAAAACCTCAGCGGTGAACATCCACCTGACAAAGGCCATTACAGCTGGCTGAGGAGCATCGTACTAAGTGTCTTTCAAAAAGCTTTTAGCTAAATCTAGGTCCTTCTTAAATGCTTCGTGCCTTCCCAGGGCTGCTGCCATTGCACCCATCCTGCCTTGGAGCTGCTTGCCGCTTGCGGGAGGGCCTCCGGGCGAGCGAGAGGCTGACAGCAGGAGCTAACTCCACTTCCACAGCTTTCCTATGCATCAACCGTCCGTCTCTTGGACTTCTGTGGATATACATCCAGACCTTGTATCCCTCCTCAAGGTCTCTTCAACAGACCTTCACTCCTCAGACTTGATTGCTTAATTAGCGGTTTCCTTCCAACCCCTGCTACCAGCATCGCAAAATGACTGACTGGGCACTGGCGTTCCTGGGCAGAGCTAAAGGAGAGCAAGTGCATTAAGAAGCTCAAAGAGATGGTGGGGCTGGTGTGTGCTCTTAAAACAGGGAAACTAAAGTTTGTGCCTTTTAATCATCAAATAGATCCTACATTAATTTTGAAACATATGGGCAGAGTCTAACTGTTGGTGATGTTACCATGTTGCCCCAAATTACAAGGAATGCATTTGGAGGGGGGCGGGTATTTTGGCCTACTGCCAAACCCATTGATCAGGACCTTGGTTTGAATGTAAAAATTCTGCCAGGGGTTCTTACATCAGCATTTAAACTGGGTAAACTGGAAGTGAAATTTCTCTCATAAACCAAGCATGTATTAATATTCAACTAAAAACTTAATTGCTCTCTCAAAATGAGCATTTACACTTTTCAGATCATTAACATCCCCTTGGATACCAATTGCAGTAAACATTTAAAATATGACAGTGTTTTCTCAGAATTTCCATTACTATAGGATGTAACTCAAAGTGAAACTGCCTATAATTTCAGGCAGATTAACTCCACCTTATGCAATCTATTCAAGAAAGTAGTCACTGAGTAGACTTGGGAAAAAAGGAAAATTCTCCAGAATTCCACTTCACAAAATCTTCTGGGTGCTGCAAGTTAAATTTTCTTACTCCTGAAGAACAGACCTGCTCCCTGCTGTATTTGTGGTACTCTACCGTAGCCTTTAATGTTGCAACTGTGTAACTGAAGTTTCAGTTAGGATAATTATGCACAGCCTAATCTCTGCGCAACACAACAGGAATTTTCAATGATCTCCATGGCAGAAGTACTAAGAAATCAGCAGAAGAACTACTCACTATATTTTTCAAGCATGTTTTGTTATCAAAGGTATGTTAAACAAGGTATGTACATCTGGTAACAACTTACCTTGCATTTAATTGTCCCCTCAAGAGTCATTGTTCTCTCATGTGGTCTCTTAATAAAAATAGTATACCAATAAAGTAATTAATATGTATAATATAATGTTTATTTATCTTTAATGTTTTTAATGTTAAAGATGTTCTCTCTTCAGTAAGCCATTCTGACATACTCCCCTCTGAAGATCTCATGAATTAGTAATTAATGAGTCTTTATTTTTAGAATACCTTCTGCAATAATTTCCCCACATCTCATGAACTAAACTGGGTTGAAACTGTGCCCTATACTTAAACAGGCAGGAGAAACTAAGCCAAAGAAGCTGTCAACTTCTTTCAGTACTTCTGGGATCATTGACAAGTGGGTTGTCAAGACTGTTCCCCGCCATGGCCAGCAAAGCTGTACACATGTGCTTGAAGAGCAAAAAGCGCAATTCAAGAAGAGTGCTAGCTCTCCATGCTCTTCAGTAGTTCCACATTCTCTAGGAGGCATTTCATGTCTTCCAGCAGCTCACCTCTTCTCTGGGGATAAATGGCCCTTGCTTATTCATGAAATCCTATTCAGCCCCTGAATGTCATGTTGCTTTGGCTGCAGTGGACGCCTTCTCTCTGTGAAGGCCTTGAGTGGAAGTGGCATGGCCCATAAAGGCTTGGCTGGTACTCCAATATTTTTCTAGTCCTGATCTATTCCTTTGTACAGCATTAAGACTACTCATATGTATTCCAAAACCATTTATCTGGTCCAAAGTTTTAGTTTTCTGAAGCCAATTGAGCTATACCATTGAGTTTAATATGCTAACTTCGGGGAACCCACTTTTTTCACAAAACTTTTCCTTTATGAAGTTGGCATATACCAGACTCAGCTATATTACTCTACAACTCCATGGTATTTTGTACATTTTCTGTATCATATTTTAGTTCAAGACCAACATCCTAGCTTGGTGTTTTGCCTTCGAATAGGGCTGACACAAAAGCAGAGCCTCCCCAATATCTGGGTTGAAAATACGAGAATATATGAGACCCCTGTGGTATAGTGGCCGCCTCTCTTTCTCCACTGGATGGTATGTGCGCATTTATGCTTTGACTAACCTCCTAATCCCTGGTTTGAGGTCAAAAAAAGATGGGATTGTTCAAGGGATTTGTAAATGGCAAGGAACACTTTCAGAATTGAGCTTACACTGCTCACCTCTACCACCACACAGCCACAGTATTGCTTTACAGGCATTCACACTTTCTTTTTTCTTTTCTCTGTCCACCATGCCTCCATTCAGGTCTATTGGCTTATTTAGCTCATGAAGAATATGATATATTACAAAACTGAAAACTTCTGTGTGAACAACTTTTGTTTTGATCAAACTTTTCTTGACTCCAAAACCACAAGAGATTAACTTGGTTAAGGTACTAGTGGAAGAGGATTTTGCATCTCTCACATTTTGAAGATTTGGATGATTATTACTTTCAATTAGAATGCAAGTGTTATAAAAATGTTTGTTGCAGAAGCTTCTTTGGCTTCTACCTTATTGCTCTGATAGTGCCTTCCACTATATAAAGTTGTATTATAGGCACTGAAAGACATAAATGGAGCATAAACTAATCTAGCAATGACTAAACAACCAGGTTGTGGTTGCCTGACAGATCACATCACATATGCCCTTCTTGATTCACTGACACGGTTACGGGCGGGAGAGATGTTGATGTTTGACCTCCATTTCATAGGACGAAGTGAACTGCTGACAGATGTTGACCTTACAGGCTTGCAAGTCTGCAGTGTTTCCCTGTCCTTTACCCAGAATAGCTTTGATTAGCTCAATTTCAGATTGTGCTTCACTGCCCATTTGTTTTGCCTGGTTCTTGCCAAAACACAGTACAATCAGTTGGGGATGGGGGGGGGGGGGGGCAGGGATGCAGTTTTCTGTTAAGTAGTTGGCAAACAATTGTGCTTTTTAAAAAAAAAAACACAACACTTTTTAGGTAGTGTATCAGAATAAGAAAAAACACGTACTTTCTTATCAAAATATATTACGTTTCTCATGTTAAACAATGCAATTTTGTATGTTCTGTATTTTTAATAATCTTTGAAACTGAGGCTCCCTCTTTTATTCTATGATTGCAATAATCTGGATTTATTTTGTTCCTAGTAATGAATGAAAATAGTGTGTAAATTCTATTCCCAGGCCAGCCAGATTAACAACTGTAAACCCCTCAGCCCTCTAGTTGGCAAATGATTTATTGACATGACATTCAAATGTGTTTTGCTTCAGCATTAATGACAGGAGTTCCAGAACTTCTGTCACTGAGGTGATAAATGGATTCGTATACGTACAGCGTTGAAAAACTGGGAATGGTGCCATTTTCCCTTCACTCTATTGAAAGTCATGTCTCTTTACATTTACAGGAAGTAGTAACTTCTTTTTCTTTCTGTGTTTATAATACATCATCATTTTGTTTATGAACGGTTAATCACTTTATTCGACCTAGTGTTATTGGGAGGGTATGAGTTAGTATACAGGAAAAGTACACTGAAAACAGCTGTTGAAGGACTGATTTTTTTGACCTTGAAGAAGATAAGTGGAATGAATAAAGCAGCCTAATCAAATGCAAAAGCAGTAAAACTGCTATGGTCGTGAAATGCATTGATGGCACATTTCCTACTGTGTCTGGTTTACGCATATCTACACAAAGCTTATAAAAATGAGAAGAGATTCCCAAGGACAAGTTGTTCCTATACTGAGATAAAAACATTGATACTGAAGTCTATAGTAGTTGCTAAAATATTTATGCAAATGAAAAAATAACAGATTTAATCATGTTATAAAAGTTGGAGCTCTCTCATATTTGCAAAAGAAGGATGTGAGGAACAGTGAGTGTCATTCCTGTTCAAAAAGCAAAGCAAAATTGGATTTATTTTTTATCAACAGCTTTTACTCTGAAAGACTCAAGTGTATTTGTGAAAAAGGACATTTCTTATTTGGGATTTGGTTTTGTAAAATTGTTCTGAATTCATAAAAATTAATTCTATTTTCAAACCAAAAAATTCAGCCTGTTCATGCTGTGATGGCTCTTGAGGCCAATTGATTTAACTTCTAGGAAAGAAAAAAGAATTATACAATGTTAAAACAAAAATGAAACACTTTTGTGCTGAAATGTTTCAATAAATTCCATTCCTTCTCATTATTAATGGTGACAAAGTTGAGGAAATTTTATTGACTGTTAGGCCTGGTTTGGGAGTGAAAATTAATTTTTAAAAACTCAGCAGTTTCCCAGAACAAAAGACCATTTTAATTCTTTTGTCTTAATAAAATATTGTAATAAAGTGAATCTGTCGGTATGGGTCATTTGGTATTTTGAAAAGATTCTGCCTTCAGATGTCCCAGATAGGTTCCTACCCTTTGCTAGTAGTGCCAGACAGTATTACACCCATCAAGTATTTCACAGCTTAGTCACTGCATAGCTATCCCTGCCTGCTGAAAGGACCCAGGTGTCAGACTGCAAAGGCAGGAGAAGGCAGGAGTGAGAATCACTGTTGGCTGCCCCAGATTCACTCCTTACAGCAGGGGCCTTTCCAGCCTCTACAGTTTGCTGTTTTCAAGGTGCCTAAACGGAACTGTTGTTATTCAGATGAAAATTAAGGCTGCTCTGCCAAAGAAAGCAGGAGTAAGCTCACTGTGTGTTAATCACTTGCTCTGATCTAAAGCTCAGTACAAAACACTACCCAGACTAGCAACAGCTTCTGCATCTCCAGCACAGACCATCCATTACAAATCCAAACAGTCCGGCCACTGGAACTAATACAGTGCCAATATTTTTTAGATGCGCCTGGAGTTTATCACAACTCTCATGTGAAAAACTGGATTGAAACTACTGAGAGAATAAACTTCCTCCAGTGAGTCTGCAGCTCTAGTGCATAGCAATTCTGTGATATTCATGCATCTGGAAAAAGGACAGGATGAAAGCAGAAAGCGCCCTTGTATGTAAACAGCTTAAATGTAACAGCGAATTAACTGAACTTTGTGTGATAATATTTGTGAACATGTATAATGAGTGTTCGTCTGTTGGGTGAAATCTATCAGAGCATTTTTTTTAAAATTTTTTTTCACCCGTCCTTCGTAAGAGTAGCACAGCAATAGCTTTATTAGTGACTTTTCTATAAAGACATATCTTTAGCTTGGACAAACTTGAACAAATTCAGAGCTGGTATATTTCTGAATGCCTGATTGTTCTGGAAAACGAGGGCTGTTCCTCAGGCAATTACATTTCCATGTAAACCTATCTGCTATGATTCCCAGGAACTTTATTCCATGTGAAAGATTAAAGGCAGATTTACCAGCTTCATGTAGGTTTCCCAGGTCTTACAGGAAACACTCAAACTGTTCAATAGTGCAGGATGCAGTTTAAGGTCAGAGTTAGGTAAGAGGGAAACATGAGCTGTTTTACACTTGAACAAAAACCACAGGCCTTACAAAATAATGGTAAAGTTTCAGTCAGCGCTGTGAGAAAAATGGTGATGCATTTTTTATTGTTATGAAATGCCTGATAAAGACTGAATACAGTCATAGCAGAGATTTAAATAAAGTTTCTATTACACTGCTTCCTGGCATTTTATCAAATCAGATGGATGTGGACACCGTATAATATTATCAACCTCAATCCCGCACTCAAACCCTCCAAAGCATATGAAAGGATCTGTAGGAGTGCATGGGTTTGTTTTGTTGATTTGTCAATACCTATGATGCAAACTGGAGACACAATGATGCTATGAAGCAGCGCATTTTGATAATAGGTAGCACCTTACTTTACTTGCAGTCTGTGTTGCTCATCCTTGGCTCCCTTCAGTCTGCCTTGCTTTGAGGTGGCTGTGAAGTGCTGGTGACTGGGCATGGTCCCCATCAAAGTTGGCTGTAGTCTTCTGCAGCCTCTTGTGACCTGTTTTCAAGAAGAACAGGTGGAGAAGCAGTGATAAAGAGAGTGGTTAAGATTAGGATATGATACATCAGCTTGCTTAGGTATATAGTGTTTATTATATATACATATATATGACTTGGAAGGAGGAGTGATCACCGGGGAAAAGATGAGTCAAGGTGACTTAGAAGAACCAGAGGGCTGAGGAGGAATTCAGACCTCAGTTATCCAGATGAATGATGGCAAGTGAATTTCAGCGTTAAGCAATGTAAAATCATGCCTGTTGAAAAGTATGAAGCACCCAGACATTAGAGAATTCTCAATTAACCTTATCAGCCCAGCAAAGAGGCCGGGTTCTCACCACAGCGCCATTAGGGCTCTGCTGAATGCAGTCAATAAAAGACAGGATATGCCGCAGAGATAAGAATGGGGTGATAAGCCCTGCAGAAGTTACAATGCTCTAACCAAGTGTGCAGTCCCATCTAAAATACAATGAACAGTACTGGGGAGAGGAAAAGAGCAAGTTCAGAATAAAGTGGTGAGACAACCAACCTGCACAGTGGAACTCACAACAGAAAGTCAATGAAATCAGGAATTTAAAAAATATTTTAAAGTGATTATAAAGAATGACAACAGCTTTGTGAAATAGCTAGAAAATCTCATGCATAGGCTAATCTTTATTGGATCAGGAGGAGACATAATGATGAGGGTCAACTACCCCACCTGCACTTACTAAGAAATTCTTAAGTCTTACATCAAAACATCCTCTGGGTAGTAGTTGAGAGTACTGGGATGAATTTCTAGTATAACAATTCCTACACTCTTATACTGGTTGACATTAAAGAGGAAAGAGCAGGACAGAGTCACTAATATAGTTGCTCATAACTTTACCTGCTAAAAGTCCTAAACATTATTTTTCTAAGATCCCTTGAGTTTCTGTGGAAAGTTACTGTGCACATGCTTGCTTTGTGCTTGTTCAGCCATAAATCAAAAAAGAATCTTTCGTCAAAAGATCTGTGTGAGACCAGCCTCTGAATGCTAACCTCAGAAAAGTAGTCTTGTGCTGCTACAAAATCAGACACTTCTGTGTCTCTGTTCTAATATGTTGTTAACCCTCACCATTTTCTCACCACTAGCAGAAATAATTATTGCTATTTACCATTGTTATGCAACCTTTTCAAAGCATGTGGCTAGTTGGTGTCTTACCTTGAGAAGATTTTGCAAAAATTGCATATGCATGATTAAAACTAAAAAGATACAAATACATTGTAGTTAATAACCCACAAATATCCACTTGAAATAGGACTTTTAAAATGTGACTTCAACACAATGATAGAGAGCACCTGATGTGTAAAACGTCCTCAATTCAAGAGAAAACATAATAAAAATAATGATAGCCATTAGGAAGGGAAATGATGATAAATTTGTTCTATACATGTACTTTAAAACCTAAATTATCTAATTCTACTCCTGTTGTAATCAAAAGCCAAACTTCATCTATTTCACATTAATTTTCCTTCTCATGGTCCAGTGAGACTTTTGACACCATATATTCAATGCAAGATTTGGAAAGTGCTCACATTCACAGTGTTGCCTACTGTCTAAACCAGGCTGGGTTTAAAACCATGTTCCAGGGCCTGAAGATGACCTGTGTTTGGCCAAGTTCCCTCTGATGGATAATTGCTGACAATAAGCAGAACTGTCAGTTCCTTCATTTTAAAAGCCCAGTGTGAGTCTAGCTTGGTTTTGAAAGCAACACCTTGCTGTCTGATTTACAAGCAGGTTTTGATCTGTGAGTCCAGGTGTAGCATTGTTTACTCCCTTGCATCTCAGAATTAGGCCAAACAGAGGGAGAAATAAACATCAACCTCTCGGCATTTTCTAAGAGCTCCTTTACATACCTCCCCACTCGGTGCGCTGCCTGGCCTGAATCCCAGCGCAGGCAGCCGGCACTTCTCACGCACTGCAGGACGAGCTGCGGTATCCAACCCAGGGCAGCAGCTTCCTCTTGGGGAGGCAGGGTACACTGTGCGTTGCTACACCCCCTCGGGGGCACAACCTCATTTCGTCCTCTAACTCAGCTGGGGAGAACCCAAGGGGAGCCTGGCACATACTTGGGCTCTTGAGGACTCTCTTAATCAGTAAGTAGAATATCTACAGAAGTAGAACCAACAGTCAACATAGTATCACTTGCATTTTTTTACCAACCTGGTATATGAAGATCTTGTAGTTCAAAAATAGTCTGATAGACCAGAAGGAAATATAAAGCTCATGTGGTCCAATGTTCAGGACAATGCATATCAGAAAAAAACTCAGTGATTTTCATGTAAGGATCAAAACTTCTGTTTGGAGAGAGAACAACAGATCCAACCCTGATGTGAAGACTTAATGTCTTCACCACATAGTGGCAAACTGCCCCAGTGGCTAAATATACACCCTTGCTGCTGGGAATGTGCTATTTCTGGTTTGATTTTGTTTAGCTTCTGCTCCTATTTCACCTACTTTTCTTTATTTTTTCATCCCCCTCCACCCCACCCCCAGCCTTCATTTCTTGTTTTCTTCTCTCTTTGCAAAACTAAAGAGCCAGACATAGTCAGTAATCTTCTTCCTCATGTTGGCACTATTAGACTGTGACTGAATTAGTGCTTAGCCAAACTAAGGCTCTTATTGTGTAGCCAAATTAAGGCTGAGCACCTCAGATTTCAGTATTTAAGTCAGACTTTCCAGAGCGCAGATTATTTTTCTTGGTCTTTCTGACCCCCCTTTTATCTGCTGTTTTCTTTGTGACACCAGGATTGGACTGTTCCAGCGGTGGACTTTATGGTCTCATACACAGCGGTAATTCTCTCTGCTGTAGCTGCCTATTAACCCGAAGATCCCATCTGGCACATTGAAAAGTTTCTCTTTAGCCTATGCTGAGTTTGGCAGGGTGGTGCCACCTTAGAAAGGGAGGGAAGGGATGGAATTTTGCTCATGCCAGTACAGGGGAAAAAGCTGTTGTTCCCTCTGGAAGACAGTTGGTGATAGTGTCCTATGTGCAGAGGGCAAGGCAATTTATTGCCGGGGGCGCCTGGGCACTGAATATTACTGTGCTATGGGATCTGCTGCCTGTGAAAGCCTGGGGAAGGAGAGCAGGACAGCACAGTAGGTTTTGACTGAAAGAACCATGAGGACACATCTCATGTGGTGCTGGACCTTCAGAGTGTCTTTAGCTGGCCTGCTCTACTGGCATCTCCCTAGGGATGACAGTGCACCGGGAGCACAAAGGGAGCACCCTCAGAAACACTTCATATTAGTGACCCTGTGTCACCTCTCACTTGCTTACAAGTTTTCTCCATCTCTCATTTCTCTAGTTCCTTCTTGTCTAAGCACATCCATGCGACACATGATTCTCATCCTTCTGACTGCTGCAGGTATCCTCTCTTTGGACATGCAAGCTGTGCTGGCTGTGTAGTTGCTGGAGACAGTTGGCTTTTCACTACAGGAGTGTCTGTGAACTTTGATAAGTCTATTGAATTATGAATGTCGGTGTTGCAAAATTCCTGTCTGATGTGCAGTGACAAGGTAGGTGAACTTGTAATTTTTAAGAAAAAAAAGGGAAGCGTGACAATGTTTTAAGCAAGTACCTATCAGTCACTACCTAAAGCTGCTTTCTATCAGAATTGGGAGATCCTTTACAATTACAGTCCTTTCTCTTTCTCCACATTATCCCTGCTTTTTTTAAACAAGATTATTTAGAATTGTTCAACAGATGTTTTTTTCACTTCTATTTCAACTTACTCCTTATCTGAAAGAGAACTAAAGAAATGAGACGTGCTGTTACATATCCTCAGGTATCAGGGTAGTGGATTACTTAAGTCACCTGCTATTACTTCTGTTCCAGGATTGGATGAATCACATTTTTATAAACAGAAGGAGATATATCCAAGAGATTTCCAGATAGCCTCTGAGGTCATTGATACTAAGTACCTGGTCACATTAGTAATTTCACTGTGTTTTATCTGCATCTTTAGGCTTTGAATCATCTCTCAGTTTGGCTGTATGTGTCTAAGCCAATTTTGAAAAAGGAAATTAGGGTCCTAATTTTGAAAGCTGAATGACATCAGAGTGAATTAGGCTCTAAAATCTGGCTTGGTTCCGTTCGCTATCTGTGCCATGACTGCAAGGCAGTATCAGGCAGCCATGCCTCTGCAAGAATTTGTTGCTTATTATCATACACTGGAAGAGTTCTCCTAAATACACAATATATTCAGCCATGAAGTTTTATAATGTATTTATATGCTGTTATGACTAACATAGGCATTCTCAATTAATAAGCCACGATTTCTTATTAGGTCCCTACTCACTAAGTGGCATGCGGCTCCGTTAAAAGGAAACCATCAGGCAAAGCTCTAGTGAGTGCTTTAGAAATACTGTAATGGCTGCACTGCAATTAATGAAGTGTTAGAGATAATCCATTGCCATCTGTCTTTATTTTGCTAAGCCACTCAAGTAGATACCATATTTGAGAGGGGAAAAGAAAATCCAGAGCTAGAAGAATACTGCAAATGAGTATTCACCAACATTTGTTCCAGTTCTGAGCAGCTGTTCAGTGTGATCCTGTTCATACCTCCTTTTATTAGCTATTCATGATCATTCTCACAAACGAGGTTATTCTTCGTAGAAATACCTAATTGTGAAGGAGAATGTCCCTATTCTTCTATTCACGGTGCTTTTGCCTCCCAGCCAGGGACCCAAATCAGACCGTCTGACTCTGCCAGTCGATAGCCTGCTGCTAACAGTGACCTGTGAGCAGTCTTGAGGTGAAACTTGCACAAAGTCCTTGGGTTTCCCTGTCTGAGCCTTGAGTGAAAGAGAGAACAAATGCAGAAACGACTGAGACAGGCAGGCACATGGCTCCCTGAACCTTTCAGCCAGCTGTAGTCTCCTGAGCTCTAAGCTGGGCTGTAGCTTTGGGGCTTGTAAAGCCTGGTCTGAAGGTGGGAAGCTCTTTGTCTTCTTTTTACTGGTGAAATGCAGTGAGGGTAACAATCTTTCAAATGGCCATACACATATATGTAAATTCATAGGTATATATGTGGTGGGAGTCTGCATGGGGATATAGACGGACTTCCCTTGTATTTATACTTCTCAGGAGTCTTAAATGATACATTTTTTTCCCCTGGTTCTGTTTTCTCCCTTTCATTGAGGGGAATCTCATGTGTCCCTACTTGCCCACCTTGTATTCATCAAACGCAGATACAGTTCAATCATTAGTATACTTGCATCACTCTAAAATGACCCAAGTGGGTTTTTTTTAAAAAGATTCATTAGTCTTTGTCTGGGACGCTGACCTACCAGTCAGTCCTATTAGTCCAAACAGAAAATACATGTTAATATTTAGAAGTCTGCAGCTCTCTCAAGGCAATTATTTTTATGATGATGAAACCAAAATCTGTGCTAAAATTAGAAATGGTCAGTGAGCATCTAAAAAACAGTGTGAAAAACACTGACCTGTATGAGTATTTATTCCACTCAGTAAAATTGTCCAAATGTAACACTGACAGTTTTATTACCTAGTGGATTGTAATAAACCAAAATTCAATATTCTTGTTTCACTACAACTATTATTTTGGAGCATCTTGAAAGATGATGTTCTTCGTGTCCAGAAACATAAAAAGTAGTAATTCAAGACACACCATGCAGTTTGCCAAATAGATTTTGACAAAGGTGCTTCATCAATATTTTACTGAGAATGAAAAGTGAACGTCTCCATTTTATTTATTCTCTCAGGAGCCTAGCAACCTCTCACTATGCTCCACGGGAAAACGCAATGCTTCTGAAATGATAAAGTCTTTCATGCAACCTTTTAAGAAGGTTTCAGTGCCACATGTCCATTATTTTTCATTTATTGTTTTAACGGAAGCTTTTCCATGAACTCATATCTGGCATATTTTTGAGTAGTAATCATAGCAAAGCAACACCTTGGCTGTGTAGATATTTATTCCTGCAGAGATCTGCATTTTGATTTTACCTGTGTGTGCATAATGTATTCTGACTGCTCAGCCTGTCAGTAAAAATGAAGGTGGCTTTTAAAGAATCAGTCTGCTTTTGGGTACTCCCCAGCCAAAGATGCTACAGAAGTCTAGCAGTTTCATCAGGGAGAGGAAGCCTTTGATTCTGTCTCCATTTCTTAACTTTGCTTTATTATAACATTTTGTAGGGTGAAGTAGTTCAAAGTGCTGAACAAGGAATGGAGTCCTTGCTTTACTTGTTGATAGCCAAATGTTCCCATCTTTACCTTTCATGAGCTTCTTCTCCATGGCTGCATTCTTTAGGGTAAATATGTGCAAATGGTGGAGGGACAGACGGGACAGACATTGCCTATTACAAGCTGTTGCAGAATTTAATGCAAGTGCTCTGAATGGCTTCCTGGAGGTTTCTGTCCCTTTTCACTGACAAGCTGAGGGAGAGGATACTTCTCTGTTTTCGTGGAATTGCAGATGCCAAAAGGAGATGGGGTGGAAACCATCCTCAGCACCATGAAATGGGCTGGTTTTCAGAAACCACATGCCTGCCCACAGAGGCAATGCCAGGGCAGTGAAGTCCTCCCTCCCTCATCTGCGTGGGTCTCTTGGGGAAGGTACCAATGGGGACAGATGATGACTCTTTCTCAGCTGTCACTCAGCCCTTGGTTGTCAAGTGATCCATGCCACTGCTATGGGTGCCAGCTAGTGCTGGTTATACTGTGTGGGGCTCTATGATGGCAGGAAGTAGGACTGATACTGTTCCTTCCTTTTTAAGGACCAAAAATTATCCTTTGACTGGCCTCAGTGAATTTCTGTGAGTGATAATGATACTTTTATCATTTTGCATAGTAAAAAGGTGCAATTAGCCATAAACCTCTGGAAAGAGTGGACAAACCCATGGCTCAGTACTGGTCAAAAGCAGGTTTTGGTGCATCATTCTGGAGTGGCGCTCTGCCTGCATCCTCTTGTTCTGTAATATTTCTTTTTAAACATTTTCTCGGCATCAGCATGTTGGTCATTCCAGCCTTATTTGTAACGTCTGATATAAAATCTGCAAGCACACATAAAACACCTTGGATCACAGAGATTTTCTTAAAAGTGACTGATAATCAGGGAGATGAACTGACAGGGAGATAGTCGATGTGGAAGTAAGGCTATGACACAAATCTTTCAGAAGAAAAGGAGTAGCTGGTTACCCAAAATGAAGGAGAATGTCAGATATTTGGCAAGTTGGATAAAAGTCTAGTTTACTGTGCACTTCCACATCCAGAATGTCTACTCTTGGAGAACAGTGCAAGTAAATCAGAGCATCTGTTTTCCCAGCATTCATGTTTCAGTGTTTTGGTGTATGTTCCTGGTTTGAGGAGGTCAGCAGTTCATTGCATCTGAATGCGTGTTTGTCTCCTTAAATGATCTTTCAGACTGTGTTTACTTGTTTACTTCAGTACTTAGATGTGGATGTGTCTCTGTGTACTCAGTGAAAACTGGCTGCTGTGCATTTTGATGCTGCAAGATGCAGGACACTGCACATCCCTGTATCTGAGGGCACAGTTAAGCCCTCAGAACAGCTGAATTGTGTCTTTGTATAACAGGGGATTTGATAATTGGGCAGATGAAGCATGAAGGAATGAAACTAGAGAGCTGGTGGCACAAATTCCAGTCTGAATCCAACAAATCACATCATAAGAATGATTTTTTTTTTTTTGTCTTTAAAACATTACAGCAGGCCTGTAATGGAGATAAAGCAAATGTTATTCACCACTATAGTATCAATTCAAGTGTAATTCTTTTAGCAGCATGCTATACTGTTTGTATGCAGGCACAGGGCAAAAGCCGAAGTAGTCTTTGTGCTGTCTACATTTACAAATCTTCCCGCTGAGCAAAAACCTAAGGCCATCGGTGTCTGCACAACATGTGGCAGGGATATCTCAAAAACACATCCTGTTATGTTTGAGGTGCAGTTAGAGATAATAATTAGTTAGCTTATAGTTTTAATCAGCAATGATTAAATACATCTCTGCCAGAGACTTAGAAAAAAACATCTGTAATGTTCATGTCAGTGTTGTATCCAGATTCCTTAGTCAGTCATACATGGGAAAAGACTAGGGAAGATTTTGAAATGGTGCCAGCACACAGTTATTAGGTTATTACTTTAATTGACTACATCGGCAAATGCATAGAAGTATCACTTACCAGACAAGTTTCTCTTGGTTAGTGTCTGACAGTGGATTTCAGTTCACATAAATGGAGTTTCTAGTGCTTCCTAAGGAAAGAAATATGAGGAACAGACATCCCATTTATCATCCTTAGGCCAGTGGGGACACTGAATATTTTAACTAAGTTTTGACAAATTGTGTGCAAGTCGGTGATCTAGAAATTAAGTTCTGGAAGCCATTGGCTATACATTTGTAAAAACAAGTAGGATATTTAATATCTTAGGAGCCAGATGGAAGGAGTACGCCAGTGTCATGCAGAGAGAAACTTACACTAGAGACAGCGAATAAACTGCAGTTATAATTACAGAAAAAATTTTGGCTGCACTGAAGTGTGTTTTGCCATTGATTTCAGAGAGAATAGGATTTCATCCAGAGCTTGTAGGAGTGAACAGTATGTGTTAGGATTATATCTCTAAGACAGATGCAGGTATAAACTAAAGGACAGATGCCCCAGTTTGAGCAGTAACATTTAGGAAAGTAAGTTTCTCTGAACAATGATCTTTCTGTGTGTTTTTGTGAAGCCATTTTTATGTTCCACAGTGTGATTTGTGAAAATATGTTTTCAAGAAGTGTTGTGTTTCTTCTTTTTGAAGATGTTTTCAAGCTGGTCTAAATGAAACAAAGGAAGAATCCAATACTTAGGTAAGCACTTGCTTACTGTAGGAGGAAATTTTGCCTTATGCATGAGTGCAGTGGCACAGAGTGCCAATTCCTAGAAAAGAAGTTTCACATCAGCACAAAAATTGATAGTACTGTGTATGTTGATGCTAACTTTGTACAGAGTTGTGATATATGACTGTAGAAGAGCCCCACTGCCCCTTTTTTCCAGACGTGTCATCAGGTCCTGACGACACACTTCTGTTAGCTGGGCATTCTGCTAAAAAACGCCATCACTAGTTCCTGGCCTGAGATCTCAATACAATACAAGATGTTTTTTCACAATACCTCTGGTTTAAAACCTGAAGGAAGCATTCTCATTTTACTTGTTGTGCAGAGCTATTTTGCAGAAAGCAAGGCTGCAAGAGGAACTATGTGGACACAGAACACATTCTGCCAGTGGCAAAACTGACATTATGAACTTAATTGGCACATAAAACAAAGTTTGTTTTTAACAGTACGGAAAGTACAAAGGGTACATTCTACTCATTCCAGGTCGACCTGGGGTCCCAGAGCTTCACTGAGCTGAAATGACAATGGTTCTGTGATGCCAGTGCTTGAGGGACTGTCTTTGCCCAGGTTGGCACCTCATGAAGAGGATGTTATCTTAACAGGACAATATCACTTCCTGTGTAAACTCAAGACTTGAACTTCCCTCTTCTAAAGTGCATCATTAGAAATGGAGGAAATCTGGCATCTCCTGAGACGCTTTTTGCAAGTTTGCAAAGTTTTTAACTTTCCTGCTTCCATTTCCATCCTGGAAAATCAAAAGAGTGGAGAAAAAAGATGTCTTTTACTTGATATTATGGTGTTTTGAATCCAGAAATTCAAGAGACATGGAAAACAAATGTGCAATGAAAGAACTGATCTGACTCTGCCAGAACCTCAGCCAAGATTCAGTGCAGCTGTGGCTCAGCAAAGCAAGAAGGGTCAGGAAGTCTCTGTATCATCCATATCAGTCTGGCTTTTCAGAATATCAATTTTGCTCACTGCTGTCAGATTATACACTGAGGAGAAGAGGAAAATCAACTTGCTCTCTGGAATGCCAGAAGAGGAATAGTTTTGCTGTCCAGCCTCACATTTTTGAACCATGATTCTGCTGATATCAGCAGTAGCCTGCTGAATCATCTTTCTCTTTTGCTGTTGTCTTGGTCCTCTTAAAGGAAAAAAAAAAAAAAACCACAGTAAAACAAGGTGGTGTACAATACAGCTCAGCTTTAAAGGGACTACCATTTTTGCACCAGAGTCTGAAGGTCCACTAAAAGACACAGTAAAGTAACACACTAATGTTCATATGACAGGAAACAGTGGTGATTTTTAACCATGGATTGGAAGAGGTACAGTCTCATTCACTGGAGTGAAGTTTACTCATACAGAAAAGCCCAGAAAAGTGGACTTTTGTAGGCTTTGGTTTCCACACAGATTTTCAGGTGATACACGGCTCTATTAAAATTTCCACTGAGCATAGTGGAGTCACAGGTTGAATCTGAATACTGACATGCCACACAGTGCAGTCTTTGGAGGAGTCCTCTATATGTAATGAACATAAACAGATTCTGCTGCTCTGAAATGTGAGTTTCAATTGTTATGATACAAATATTCCAACCAATGATAGAAATGGAAGCTCCAGAATCACACAAAAACAATAACAGACACAGACACAGACTCAAATATTTCCAAGCTTTCTGTTACAGTGCCCTAACCTCAGTAGCAGGAAATCTTTAGGTCAGTTCTTTTTGGTTTAATTCTTATCTCTTTTCTGATAGAGTAATTCCATCAACTTCAAGAGATATGGTCCTCACTTATCCAAAAAGGATACCACATTTAGACCTCAAAAGCCCATGTAGCTTAAACTTGCAAATTAATTTCCAGATGCTTTTCTGACTTTAGTGAAAAACTAGGGCTTTAATCTTGCCTGTGTAAAAATGACAGTAAAGATTTGCTTGCCTTCACAAATGAATAATGTTCCAGGTTATTATCTGTGGGTTTCAATTGCTATTTCTGCAAATATCTATGTATCTATCTATGTATCTATGTATCTATCTATTATCTTTAAGTTTCTGTTTTTTCAATAAATAGCAACATACAATAAATATTACTGATATTATTTATTACAGTTTACAAAAGAGTTTAATCCATGCCGTAGTTTTAAGGCAAATTTTCCTTTTAGAATTAGTGAAATAGGCCTGAACATCAATAACAGAGTATAATTTTTAGAGCTGCTATTTATTTATCACAGTTGAAGAGACGCACTTTCATATTATCACTTCAATGAACAAGCACTTCTCCTAATGGGAAATTCAGTTTAAAAAATCCATCTTCTCTTGGAGTTTTGGGGGATTGGGTTGCAAAATATTTTAGATGAAATATCTATAAGTCAGGCTTTGGGGTTCAATCATCTTCCCTCAGCTCTGATAATGTTACTGGGGTGGTGGGAGGAGTGCTCATAACTAGACTTCGCCTATTGCTGTCAGGGAGTATTTAGCCTACTACTCCCTGTGTCTCCCTGGGACACGTGGTTGGTTCTCCAAACGCTGATTGAGGAGAGCAGAGTTGGACTTCTGCTCTGAATCTGGCTCCCAAAAGTCCATCTTTCTCTGTTGATACCAAGGTAAACTCAGCTGTGCTTTCCAGGGGAAGATTACCAAATGGATAAGAAAACAGAGCAGCTGGTTAATCTTCATTAGTTTTGTGATGGTGCCTATGGGCCTTGGTCAAATTCTGGCGTGTAGTAAGGTGGTGCATAAAAGCTGTAGAAGGCCCTGGCCCATGGGCATATAATTGAGAGGAGCCAGTCTAGCCGGATAGCCCCAGGGTGATCCAGTGCAGCTCACTAAGCCAGCAAAAGCCTGCTCTGTTTTTTCCCTTGGTTTTCTGCTGATTTAGTGAGTTGAGTCAGTTCCCTGGGAGGTCACAGCAAGGTGAGAATGGAGAGGAGAAGAAAGAGGAGGAAGAGGGGGGAGGGCTGTCCCCTTCAGCAACACTAGTCTCTCCAACTGTGCTCAGCCCATCTCAACTAATCACTTTTTGACTCATGTGAAATATTAAGATAAATTTGAGAAAAACTGTTTGACACTCAAGACCTACTCATTCACCACCTTCATATGTCAGTGAAGAACAGTTTATTCATGCATGATTTCCAATCACTTCATACGTATTTCAACACTAAAATTTACATATCTGCATCTTGGCTTTAGTACTGCTCAACAAGAACCAGATTCTCAGTCCCTGTCAGGTATGTAGTTTTTCTGGATGGGTGCCCTATTCAGTGTGGTCCATTCAGCAGGAACTAGTTAATTTACTTGGGAGTTAATCTGGAAAACCTCTGTGGCAGCCTGAAACAAAGAAGAACTGATCAAAAAACAGACACAGCAGTCATTTATTTGGTGATGCGGTCTGAATAAGAGATGAACAGTAATGGGTTATTTAAACAAGCCTGCTTTATTGTCTTTGTGCTAACAAGATTCTGTGACATTACAGGAGGACATCATCAAAAGGTCCAGTAAAGTTCCCTGCCCTTTAGTGTAAAATTTCACCGATTTCCCCCAGGCAAAAACAATCTGCTGACTAGTGGCATCTGTCCTGTGCTGCACAGGCTTTTTTACTGTGAATGAGGTTGTGCTTCCTTCCACATTCAACAAAGGGAAGTGAAGCAAGAATGGCTTGCCGGATATATATGCATGTGCTTATATATAACACTATGTGATATATATGTATATGTGTGTGTGTAGATATATATATGCACATACATATACTGGGATATGTGTATGTGTGTACAATCATATATATAATATATACATGCTTATAAGTACATATATATACATTGAAATGCCTACAAATGTTGAACTAGATGTACAAAAATACAGCTTAGAGTTGATCAGAACTGTAAGGCAGTAAGTAAGCTTATACATTTCTGCTACTGTAATCTTTCTTTAGGTCAGCTATGCTGGCAGTAGGAAAAACTTCACTTTGTCAGCCTGTATTTGCAAAAAGCAGATACATTCATCTCGATGCCATCTGCCCAATTGCTGTGTCTTAGGCACATAGGATGGGTAACACCAGGATGTTTTGGCAGGGCTGTCCTATCTAAGGCATGTGAAGATGTTTGCTATTTGATATGTGGAACAGTTGGAGATAGAGCAGAGAAGGCCAACAGAGAGAGATCTAGAAAACATGACCTATGAGCAAAGATTAAAAGACTTGGACTTGTTTATTGTAGAAAAGATTAAGGAGAAGACAAAATAATAGCCTTCAAGTAAAGATGAAAAGAGAAAAGGCATAAATTGTCTCTATAACCACAGTGAATCAGATAAGAGGGAATAAAATAAGATTGTATCAAGGAAGATTTAAGTCAGAGACTATGAAATGTTTCTGCTGGGAGCAAGTACCTATGTTCTGACATATGCAGGGAGGAGACAATTGGCAGCACTGAGGTCTTAAAGTATAAAGCAGAGACAAACTATCAATAAGAGCCTGGATTATCCTCTTGTGCAGAGGGTTGGAACTCTTAAGGCACATGCCACGATCTTCTTCTGACTCGATGGTGACTTTCAAGCTATTTTATCTGGTCCAATGCTTCCTGACTAGAAAACTGAATTAGCATGTATCAGGGACTCTCAGGATACTCTGGGGAAAAACTAAGACACCGGAAGATCATGCGTCTGCTACACAAGTCTGATGTGTCCAGACAAGAACACAGTTAAAGAGTTAATCTTTTCAGGGAATTATAGATGATGGTTACAGACACTTAAGTTGGTTTTGTGTGCACATGCAATGGAGACAAATGCTCCTTTATTTCCCAGAGCACAGAGAAATGCATTAAAACAAATGTTCTGGGTTAGGATTAAGCTTGTCAAAACCAGGAAACTGAGAGTTAAACTTCTCACTGTTTCCCACAGCTGAAAGCTGTTGTATTTGGTCCTTGATGCATAGCTTGAATTTTTGCATACTTTAGGTAATTTAGAGGATTTAGGAAGGCTTGCTATAAATATTATGTAACTGTAACATTCTGTCGTATTAGGAATGAATACCAGTGACAGGAGGTGAAGTTTGAATCATGGCAAAGGGGCATGTAGAAAACAATGTTCAAATGGGTGTAGAGTCAGTTCCAGCATACTAAAATATGCCAGTTTCTTATCTTCAACTCAGCCTGCTCTCTGCGGACCCTCATTTCCATAAAACCAAACTATGTTGCAAAACCAGAAAACCAAGTACTGCAAAATGCTTCTTGGACCTTCTTGGATGTGTTAACTCAAAGACTGCTGATGACTTCAGTGGATTTGAATCTTATGAATGCCTGATTGCAGTGTGTGGTGATAATGTAACCAGCAACACGATTTATGTTCATAGTTTTGGAGCAGAGGGAGGAACCATAGGTTAAAATACGCTTCTTTGAATAGCAGTGCTTTAGTTTATCATAGCATTTTACCCTTTCAACATCACTGTCTGTCATGTTTTGAACAACCCAGATAATGTAGTGTAGGGGAGGTGGCTTACACATACAAATGTTAAGTCCCATCAACTGTTTTCCCCCAGCATGCCCACAGATTTCTCACGAGGTTGGGCTGCTATCCCTCAAAATTTCCAGTCAGAGATTTTGCAGAAAAAAAATAAAAATTGGAAATAAAATCAAGTAAAGAGAGAATGTAAACACCTTAGGCAGAAAGTGAACAAGGGAGAAAGGGAGTCTTCAAAAGCAAGACTGCTAGCAGCAGGACAGGTGGAAATCAGTGAACATTAAATGTGCTCTCCACACATACAAGCAGTACATGCAGATTGTCAGCTACACAGATTGTGTGACCCAGATCCTATATGCTATGGGTGTTAGCCACCTATAGGGATGGTTAGCTATCATCAGGGGGATGAGCCAGGAGCTGAGGGCAAGCACTGTGTGCAGAGTGCCCTCACTGGCCAGGGTACTGTCCTCTAGCAGGCAGAGGTGGGTGCTGGTAACAGGATCCATCACAACAGCTCCCCCCAAAACAAGTGATTAACCACATTCAGGATCCATCCAGGAAGGCCAGTTGGGAGCAGCAGGAGAAGGGACCAAAGACAGCACTGGAAACAGGGCTACAACACAGATCCAAGGTCTACCCAGGAGACTGGGCCAGAGGCAAGACCAGACCTGAGCTGAAATGGGGCTCCTGAACCCACAGACAGTGGTGGGGACTCCAGTGAGTCCATCAAGGCCTGTTGGTGCACTCACAGTCCCTGCAGACAATAGAACCATTAAGGACATAGGCTTGTGGTCATTATGGGGTACTGTGAGATGGTGACAAAAATTTGGAGAGGTTTATACAGCGCTGTTCTTCATAGCCAGGGGGATTTGTAGCCCAGCCTTGAGGAGGCTTAATAAAATGAAGATTGGTCTGTTGGGGATAATGTGATTTCCAGGTGGACTTCATTAGTTCTTTGGCTATCAATCCTTTCAAAACACTCCCTTTCCTAAGGAGGACTCTTTCAACAGTCATATTAGATGATGTCACTTATTAGATGCTCACCCTCCTTCTAGAACTCAAATCTTGCTCAATTACCAATACCGACAGTTTATATCAGCAGAAGCCTGTTGCTGTGCAATGTAAAAAGGGAGGACATGGGGTGCTGGAAAGGTTAATATGTAAGTAAGAAGTTATCCCTGCTGCTTCTAATTGCATGCCCCAATTCTGACCTGAGAGAAGAGAGAAAGGCAAAGAAAGGAAAATATCATTAAAAAACTACAGGTAGTGAATTTTGAGTTGCAGCTGGACTAAACATATTCAGATAATGTTTTCTTAGCTCTTTCCATTTGTTTGAACCAAGCTGTGCTCCTGTGAACATTTTTGAACATCAAATGTCAAACCACAGCCATGATTATTAATTGATATGCATATCCCTTAACCTGACAGAGCAAAATTAGGTTTGGATTGGCTACTTAACACTGTGGGTCAAGCTAAAACAAGCATTGCTTTGTTTCCTAATCGCAGATGTCAGAAGTTAGAACATGCCCTTGAACAGAAACTCAGGAGAGGGCTATGCACCAGTCCTGGTTTGGGGTTTATGGTGCCAGCTGATGCCGTGCAGACACCAGCCTTTACCCTTGCAAAATTCAGATATCAGTGAAAAGCCACAAGACAGTTCAAGGACCATCCTTCTGTGGTCACAAGAATCACAAAAGTTCCCCAAGCAATGAGTAAGTTGGTAGAAAAGCAGTAACCTAGATTGTGAGGAAACAGAAACTGAACAGAAACTGAGCTAGGTTTGTGGCAAATCCTATGGAATAATTTGCCTAGGTCATTCATTTTTCAGCCAGGAAGTTGAATACTGTGGCCCAAGTTGTGCATTTTTTACATGCACAGTGCCCTCACTGACCAAAACACCAACAAGGTGGGTTAGATGACAACCGGGGACACTGTCGAGACTCCACCAGTCTGCTGAGGGTCTTTAAAGACTTTTATGCATGATAGCACTGACTGGTTTAAATCTTCCATCTTATGTGAGCTGTGGCTAACAGTATAAAATTAGATGGGAATTGTGTTGTCTGCATCCCATGGAAAAGGCTGTAGCTCCTGGCTCTGCAGTGTTCCCAGGCGGCCAAGAAGGCCAGTAGTGTCCTGGCTTGTATCAGAAACAGTGTGGCCAGCAGGACCAGGGCAGTGACCGTCCCCCTGCACTGGGCACTGGTGAGGCCGCCCCTCGAATGCCGTGTTCAGGTTTGGGCCCCTCACTGCAGGAGGGACATTGAGGGGCTGGAGCGTGTCCAGAGACGGGCAGCGAAGCTGGTGGAGGGGCTGGAGCACAAGGCTTATGAGGAGCGGCCGAGGGAACTGTGGTGGTTTAGTCTGGAGGAAAGCAGGCTCAGGGGGGACCTTATCGGTCTCTACAGCTGCCTGGGAGGAGGTTGGAGTGAGGTGGATGTCGGACTCTGCTCTCAGGTAACAAGTGATAGGACAAGAGGAAACAGCGTGAAGTTGCACCAAGGCAGGTTTAGAATGGATATCAGGAAAAGTTTTTTCACCCGAAGGCTTGTCAAGCACTGGAACAGGCTTCCCAGAGAAATGATGGAGTCACCATTCCTGGAGGAATTTAAAAGACATGTAGATGTGGTCCTTAGGGACATGGTTTAGTGGTGAACTTGGCACTGCTAGACTAACTGTTGGACTTGATGATCTTAAAGGTCTTTTCCAACTTAAATGATCCTGTTCTATGATTCTAAAATTCTCCTCACGTCACCAGTACTGTAGCAGAAACCTTCTACAGCCACATCACAGTCTCACTGTGGTCGTGACAACCTTGAGGGCCAGTGAGGAGACACGTGTAGGGGAGTTCTAGGGGAGCTAGCACCCTCAGAGTTTCCCTTCTCCTGGAATTCTCCAAAGGGCCAAATGGGAACAGCATCTTACCTGGTCACTCTCCCTCCAGGTCCAGTCTTTCCTCTACACTAGTCAGGAGTAGGAATAACAGTCCAGTTGTAGTATGGAAACAATATTGCAGGAATTGCAGAGCCTTTTTTATTCAAAAGGAAGATCTACAGGGATCAAAGTTTCTTTTGATACACAGGATGGGATGTTGCATTTCTGCCATTCTCCGTATGGACATGTATTTCTGGTTCAGCTAAAAGTGTCTGGTATATATTTCACTGGAACTGTATCTTAAATAAATTACAAGAAAAAACTTTCTGAAAAACAACAGAAACTGTCAGCAGCTATTTTCTCTGACAGTGAGACAGACAGTGCTACGTTTCCCACAGTTCCCTGTCCATAGTAGACTGTGAATGTATAAGGAGAAAGCATTTGGAGCGGATTCAGAAGCATGCCTTAACAAAAAATGGTGCCCGTGAGATTACAGGGCTCTTGTTTGTTTATGCTGAAGTAGATGGAAGCAACGCTTCTCTCTAAGGAGGCAAGAAATCTGTTTCACACCAGTGGCAAAAAGCTGTCACCTCCCAGCGTAGCTGAGAGCACCTAGAGATGTTGCAGGACAACAGCCTGTTTACACCTCTTGGGCTGGAGCTCTGTGTCGGTGGCAGAGTGCTTGCTGGGAAGTTCAGCTGCTCCCACAGTCTGTTTTCATGCTGGTTTTCCTCACTGCTTATTCCTTGACTTTTCAGCAGGCTCTGTGGCCACTGGAGTATGTGCTTGCCTGGCACCCACCAGCAGTGTGTGCTAACAGGGTGCTGACTTAGAAGCTGGGTGGTTGCAGGCTGGCTCGTGGACTCTGTAGCCACCTACACTGGGCTCCAAGCTTCCTAGCCCCTTGATCCTCCTCACCTAGATGGGGTTATGCACAGTGTTCACAGTACAATGCGTATTGCTCTCTGTGGGTTGTGTCTTTAGCGCTTCTGATAGCAGCTGAAGAAGCTACTGACACCAGGAAGCCTCCCGTCTGGGCTGGCAGAAGGGACAGGGAGAAATTATGTTTATTTCTAGTGTCCCAGGCCATTCTCCTCTTTCTTCCCTAACCTCACGCTTAGCATACATCTTGTGGCCAAGGCTGACAGTTTCATGTTATCCCTTTTTTTTATTTCAGATTGTGCTACGGTTGAGGTTATCTTCTCCCCAGCCATTTCCTAATCCTGCCTTTCTGCCATGGCTCTGATTATGGCCCCTGTTGCTATTGCCACTGTCAGATGCCCTGGGGAAGACTTTCAAGCCCTAAAAGTCCTCGGTCAGGCATGATTAATTTATAATAAGAGAGTAAGTGGTGCAGCCCAGAGAATAAAACTATTGACAGAGACAGTGACTCAAGACTTAAATGTGAAACTTACTTTAATGACCTGGAGCAAGTCTCTGGCCTCATTTTTTCACCTCTTGTGATGAGACTGTAAACGTGATAGTCTCTTACAGTGTGTTTGCCCAGACAGACTCCACCAGTGGATATTCTTTTCTTTTTGGGCAGGCATCTAGGTGTCGTTGAAATGCAAAACCAAATAATTTTATAAGGCCAGAAGAGACCACAGCAATTGACACGTTTGGGATCTTGCCATACACAGTAATAAAGAAAACAATAAATATTTCAAGAAGGTACAAAAAATTAAGTTTAATTGGCCCCTATTTGTACTTCTCTCTTTGAACTGTGTGATATAGGAGTCTTGTTAATCATATAAAGTGGTAAAATGTTTTAGGGAGTTTGAATGCAAAAAGCTGACTTACTGGTACCACACTTCAGACTTCACCTCAGAATTTGACCCTGGGCAGCCATGAGTAGTTGCAGCTGGAATATTTCACAGTAGAGCAATCAAGAAGTTATTCCTTAACATTTGAAAGTTAGATGAATGAAAACATTTGGAAATATTAATGTGCATGCTTACTGTGGATTCCTCTCCTATGGCTGAGGGCAAGATAAGAACAAATAAGAACATATGTTGAAATTTCTCCTTTGAATTTAATTTTGCCAGTGTCCATTAAAAAGGCTGGTCATTTCCATGAATGTCTTATAGGACAGAAATCAAAATTACTTTGTTGTTTTAGAAAAATCCTTTTTAAGTATCCATTTTTTACCATGTTTTTATTGCTGTTTTCACAGTCCTTTATAAGTCTTATGATACCTCACTGACCTCTCTATCAACGGGTAATTAAAGGCCATCAAGTTTTCAGTGGCAACAACTGTCAGATGTCCTTTTAAACACATGGTTGCTGGGTAACAAGACCTTGTGCTGCATTCCTCCCTTGAAATATTTGTCCTATTTTTTATATATATTACCAGTAAGTACGTCAGCATTCAGCCAATGTGCTGGAGGGCAAAATGCTAGCTGGAGCTTTTTTTGTTATCATGTGGTACTTCCCAAAATGAAAAATAATCAGAAAACCCAAAGAGCTCACACACATTGTGCTGTGAAGGGCTGCATCAACCTGACTTCCACTTTCATACCAGATTTTCCTGTCTGAATTGGTCTTTGATTGGAAATTCATAAGGACTTTTACTCCCATTTAGTAGTTCTTACTCTTGAAAAGCCACTGAAATCTAAAGCACAAGTGGGTATGCAAGAATGTGGCCTGACATGTCTGGATGACCTTTTGGATCGTAATACAGGATTTTTAGAAGTTCCAGTTCCTTATGATGATGACCAATGTATTTTGCAAAAAAAGAAAAAAAAAAAAAAAAAAGGCAAGTCTAATGACAACTATGTGGAATTTAGCAAGGATTCTATAAAGACACTGTTTAAAGCTTCTCAGGCATGCTCCAGAAGGCCTTGAAACACACTCTTCTCTCCCCGCTTCCTAACAACCTGCTATAGTGCTGTTTGTGTGCATATCTTATGATAGCCTCTATTTGGCTGACTTTTAAGGACACTTTGCTTCACTTACTTTAAAAAAAAGGACAACAACAAACAAACACAGAGAAAACTGAGAAAGCCCAGAGAGTGAAAGGCATTTCGGGACAGATTCTGAACTTGTTCAAATAATTGGGAATTAAAAAAAAAAAGGTGGAGCTTTGTCATGAGATGCTTCACTTACAAGGACTAAGTAGCTGACTGTACATCTGCCTCCCAGTAAAGAGAAACAAATACAGTAATTGTTCCAGCAGTTCCCCCAGGACTTTGTCTTTTTCAAAGATGTTTTCCTTTCACGGATTTTTTTTCTGGCTTTGCTCTACTCCCCCTCAGCCACTAAGTGAACTGGTGAGAACAAACTAAGGAGGGCATAAGGGCTGAATACTGAATCTGTTAGAGCATCCAGCAGATAACTGGATGGGATAGGGTTCCTGCACGGACTGCATCACTGTGAAAAGCATAATGAAACAAATTAAAGTAGTATTTATTTCTGGCATTTTCTGTTTTAGAGGAGCTCAACTTTGTAACTTTTGTAACTTCTATGCTAACAGTCTATTTGATTTAAATAATAATAGAGAAATAAACTTCATATGAGAGGAAGAATAGGTAAGAGAGTAAATGTGTTTGCATAAAAAACATACATAGTATAGTCATCATCATTTAAGGTATACTATGACCTAAATTCTCCTCTCAGATACAATGGTACAAATCTAGATCAATGTTATTGGCTTCGATAGAATAATCTGGATTCACTGTAATGAATGCGAGGATGGGGAATTTTTTTGTGAAACTGCTTCTTATGGAAATTGCCTCTAAGTTTGTGTTATTTAATCAAGATCTTATGTGAATGAATAAATTCCAAACCATTTCTACCAAAAGCCCTTAAAAGACATATTGCTTATTTGCTTTAATCCAATAATTCAGCAGGAAACCAGCAGACAATGAGAAAACTTTTGTGGAACAAAAAGACAAGTCTTACAGCTCTAATGAATAGCTTTGGGCAATGTATCTTAGTGATGACTGCTTCCCTGCTCCTGCTCTGAAGAGGAATACTTGCCACAACCCTCAGGGGCAGCTGCTCTAGACCTGGGTACAGTGCAGCAATTTGAAGAGCACACTTTTCCTCCATGTCCAAGGTATTTTTATGCTCTCCCTCCCCATGGAACTTGTCTCAGATACCATTCAAGATGCTTCAAGTGCTCACGCCTTTCTCTGGCCTTCCAGGGAGGGCTCCTCCAACATATGGCAATAATTTGAGTCTTCCAGATGTTCGTAGGTCCAGAGGAACCTGTGGGCAGCTCTTGCCTAGTCCTGGGGAGCAGCTGCCTGGAGTATGGATAGCAGATAATAGCCTCAACAGCTGCTCTGCAGATCCAGGTTGAAGAAAGCGTGGTATGACCAAAGCAGATGAGATGAGGGAGGGAGCTGAAACCAGCCTCTCTGCTCTGATCTTGAAGGTGATATAATGCAATCTGAATTGAAACACTGACTACCTATTTGTACCAGTGGAAAGCTTGCACAGTTCATGCCTGAAAATGAATTTACTAAAATTTGCAATTTAGTTTACCGTAATTTGCAAAGGACTTGAGATTACTGAATGAACTCTGGGTATGTTTATTTAATTAATCTCATGAACATGAACTAAAAGATGATGTTTAAAACCCAGTAATTAGGGTTGTGGGTGTATGGGTAAATGATGTAATTAATTCCAGATGAAGTTTTCCCAGTGAAAACTTTGGTATTTGTGAATTTACCTGCATTTCCCCATGTAGCTAGGAAAAGACTGGGTGAGGGGGGAAACTAGCTGTATAGTTACTAATGCTGTGCTGATTTTACTGTATGCTGGCCCAGGGTGCACTAGACCCAATTCAGCCTTTCTCAGCTGCAAGGAAAGTGAGCTCGTATCAATTACAGAAGTGACCTAATCCCGACATCATTGGCGTTTTGCTGAGTGATTCCTTGGGCTGTCACTCTTTCTGTTCCTGAGGCTGCTCAACAAACCTGAGAATTGTCCTGTTGATGTAATCCTGCAAAAATAGAAGCAGAACAAGAGGTAAAGCTGCGGTGCAGAATTAGATGATGGCCTATTACTGCATCAGTGGGGTTTTTTGACAGTTCTTTTCCAAAAAGAAGTAGAAGTAAACTAGATGATTTCTTCAGATTAAAAAAAGCCAGCCTTTAATTTCTTACTCTAAGCAACCAAGATGGAGGTTGTAATGTTCCCTGTTCATATATTCAGGTTTTGGTAAGAATTTAAGGTTTACTGTTTTAATGTGAAGAAATGCTGATTTTTTCATGAGTCTTGGTTCCTCAATTTATTTTTCACGATGATAAATGTCCCTTCTAAGAAAAGGAATTTCAATCCTGATGTGCCTGGATTTACTTTGCCAATTAACTGACCAAAAGGTTCTAAAATCACCAGGATATATGGCCAAAATCTCCTCTCTAGTAACTCTTTACGTCCCTTCTGCTGGCAATGGAGACAAAAGACAAACCCATTTGCCTTTTTTCTTTCAATCTTGTCCTTACTTGCCCTTTTTTCTTCTGACATTTAGTTCTGGTTTCTCACTTTGGCTTGTTATTTGAGGGTTATTCACCTCAAATTTTACCACCCTATTTTCCCTGCTTAGTAAGAGTCTTCATACTTCTTAGGCTGACAACAGCAAAGAGGTTGTAGCAGCTCAGCAGAGCCTTGGGAGTGCAGAACAGAAGATATTAGGACTGCAAGGGTGCTGCATGCAAAAAATTTTGGCCAGCTTCATTGCTTCAAGCACGCAAATGGGAATGAAAAGAAGACCAGTTGTTTCCCAAGGACCACCCAGGGCTGAGTTTGCACCTGAGTTAGTACACAATTATTCTAATAATAATAATAAGGTTTGGATTTACATGATTTCCATCTTTATGTTTTCTTTCTGCATCATCCCCTTACAGATTCTTTTCCAATTACTGCCTTGGAAGCTTTTCTCATGTTCTACTTCTACAGTTGGTGGACAACACAATAAACACATCTGTTCGTTCTACTTCATTGTGTTTACTTAATGATATGACTTCAAATAATCCAGTCCTATGGGGTGGGCTTTAATGGGTACATGTCTCTGCAGAAAAGTTACCTATTTCATTTTCTATCCTTCCTGTGGAAAAGCAGAGATTACTTTGATAGGCAATGAAGTATGAACGATGTCCCAAATTACTGTGTGTAACAGAAGGAGGTCTTGAGGACAATGCCTTATACTTTGCATCAGGCTTAATAAGGCCCTTTTCTGGGCAGGTCTTTAAGTTTTGCCATGAAGATAATGGAATTTCTGCAGAAATATAGGCCTATCCATATCAAAAGCTTCAACAGAAGATAGGTAGCAGGGACTCCACAAATTCCTGTGTTCCTGTTCCCATGTTACACTAGTTGTGGGTGGCCGGGGGGTGGGTGGGTGGGTGGGGGTGGGGGGTGGGGTGGGGGCGGAGCTGGAACTGCATCATGTCTTGCATACGCGTAAGTCAAAGGGCCCACAAGAGCCAAAAGGAGCTCCTGCTTTCTCCCCAGTCCCTCTAGTTGGCTCCCCAGGTTCCGGTTCTCCTAGGTGTATCTCTGGGTGTGTGCCAAGACCTCAATAGGAGCAGGAGAAGGAAATAAAGTGCCATGTCCCTCCTTCTCCTTATTAGAGGCCATGGGAAGGATTTGTGTGTAGAAGCGCTCTCTGAGAGTGGGAATGGAAGGTGGGATCACAGTCAGCAAAACCAAAGGAGAGCTGTGTTTTAAACAAATCCTTATTTGACCATCTTCCAGCAAAAAAACTGAGTATAACCTGGGGTGGATTATACCATGTGTGGAATAAACAGCATTGAAAATGATTATTTCTGCAGGGAAAAGGAGATCAAATATTTCTTCTTTTTAAAGTGAATAGAAAAGAAAGCCCTTTCAAAGATACAGTGAACTCTACAAAATTAAGGAACCTTTATGCAATTAGAGTATTCCTTCAGTGCATGCTCTTCTTTTGCAACTTTCTTGCTCCTATTTGACCCAGAAAACCTAAAAGATACATAATTCAGTGGGTGTTCCCTGTGGTGTTGCAACCGCAACAAAGAACTGTGGCAATGAAAGAGGCTGTAGGCTTTGATGGAAGTAAAGAGATTCATATAAGTTGACAGGGATACAAGTAACCCAGATTCAGTCTGGCCTGCATACAAATTCAACCTCTCAGAAGATAAGGTATCTACATTTGTTCAGATAATAATCACTAAAAAGTAACAGTTAATGGCTGTACTCCTAACTCTTCCTTGAGAAAATGTCATTGAATCTGGTAATAGATAAGACACTGTTAAGACATGAAGTGTGTACAGAAATCTTGATTGACCAGCAAGGAATAGCATGACAAACTCAATTTTCTAATTATTGGGTATTAACATTTAATTCAGTGTATAGATAGAAGTGTGCCCAGTTCTGGGCACCCCAGCACAAGGGAGATACAAAGCTACTGGACACAGTCCAACAAAGAGCCACAAATGATGATTAAGGGACTGGAGCATCTCTTCTGTGAGGAAAGGCTGAGGGAGCTGGGCCTGTTCAGCCTGGAGAGGAGAAGACTGAGAGGGGGTCTCATCAATGCATACAAATACCTGAAGGGGGGGTGAAAAGAGGATGGAGCCAGGCTTTTTTCTGTGGTGCCCAGTGACAGGACCAGAGGCAATGGACACAAACTGAAAATCAGGGGGTTCCCTCTGAACATCAGGAAGCACTTTTTCATTGTGACTGAGCACTGGCACAGGTTGCCCAGAGAGGTTGTGGAGTCTCCATCCTTGGAGATATTCAAAAGCTGTCTGAACATGGTCCTGGGCAACTGTCTGTAGGTGCCCCTGCTTGATCAGGGGGATTGGACCAGGTGCCCTCCAGGAGGTTCCATTCAACCTCATCCATTCTGTGATTCTGTGAATTATAGCCCTACGGTTCATTGGAGCTGAACTATGAACGAGGTGGTGGTTCAGTGAATGAGTGGAATGCATTGAAAAATATAAGACTCATTTTCCAGTGAAATCAACCACATCTTTTCCACCTTCTTCTTCAATGGAACTAGGATTGTTTAGTAAAGAAGACTGATCTGTAGAGCATTTTTTCCCCCAAAGCTGAGAGTAGTGTGACAGGTGAGAATGAGTAGCAGAAGAAAGATAGTACTTCATAGACATGGCCAATTTTCCACCCTGGAACATCAGACTTTATCTTGTTAGCAATTTCTATTATTGTTGCTTTCATAGTGAAAGATTTGGAACAGAAATGCTGAGGCTGGACACTTAACATTTTGCAATGTATCCTGAAAATAGCGTCCCAGCTGTTAGGCAATGACTCCCAGCTCTGCCTTACACACATCATGCCACACGTACAGCTTTTCCACCCTTCTTCCTGTCCTCAAAGGTATCATTTGCATAGCATTGGTTTCACCACATTGACTTCGTATTGTGATCTGCAGATGATAAAAGTCTGTATGGGGAGGTGGAAACCCTAGCGATAAGGGAAAATGGTGGGATTTCCTTCATAAGCATTTATCCCTTTACAAGACACACCGAGGCCATACACACTGTAAGCTGGCTGGGGGAAGTCATGGTTCAGTCTTTTCGGCACCTTCCCTAGGAAAAGCACCATCCAAATGATCCATAAACAGTCCTGAGGTTTCTTTCTCTTATTTCTGGAGACTTGCTTTACTGGACAGAAAAGCACTTCAAAGGTGTCCTCAGTCTCCATGTGCTGTATTCCTGCAGCAGTAAGAAGATAATTATTCCAAACCCAGGATGGGGCACAGGCCTAGGTAAAGGGGCCTGGATAAAGGTTGAAGATGCAGTTTCTACAGTAAAATGAAGTATCCAAACTTCTGCTCACCCTGATCCTCTAACCCCACTGTGTGGGTGCCAGGATCTCTGTGTCTGCCAGTACCCGCATCATCAGTTTCACAAGGCATACAAGAATATTCGGGAAAATTACATTTGTATATGTAAATACATATAACCACAGCAAGAAGGAAGAGTGAGTTAAGATTTTAAAACAGAGATTTCTTTAAAATCAAGTTCTTTAAAAGTCAGATTTTTCTCTGCTGGATTTTGTCTTTATTTGAATTGGAAGCAGCAGAAGTATGATCCCCTACATGGTGGGGCTGCAATTGCAGGATGCTGTGGAATGAAACCCTATTATGGCCAAGAACAGACTGTACTGTGCGAGGGACTGAGGATGTTGGCAGTTCTCACAAATGAAAAAAATCATGATTGAGTTCCAGTCAGGTGGTGCATGGCTTAGGTAACATTTTCAAAGTATGCTTTGGACAGAAACATACAGGCTTTCAGCTGGAGCGAACTGAAAATTTATACAGTGAAAATCAAATCATTAGTCTTGTACCAAGATAAATGGCAAAAAGGAACAATGTCAAACTCTTGACATTTTGGCCAATAATTTGCCCTTAAGTTACTGTCCAAGGATGTTCTTCCTGCATCTCCAAAAACACCCACTGGCATATTAGAAAGTGCACATTATGGGTTTTTTTATTTTACATAAGCCTCTTTTCCAGCTGATCACAAAGAAAGGCTAAGAATCATAATGCCACACAAGAGGAAAGGGCATCTTGTGATTAGCACATGGAAACAAAATGTAGGCAAGGGAGAGTACGCACACAAGGAAATTGAGGGGGGCATAAAATACCTGGTGGTGTACAGTGTAAAGGTTCAGTTTAGCCCCTTATGTTTTGAAGAGAAGCTGTTTTGAAATACAAGTATTAAAATTACATAAATAACCCAAAACTAAAAAAAAACTTTTAAAGCCCTAATTTAATAATGGACAGATAACAGATTGTATTGCCAATTTGATTACATAAAATGTTGCTTGCTTGCATTTTCTGTGTCTGGTTTCCACCCAAACTGCCACCACATTTGTCACAGAAGCACTGATAGCAGAAGTTGGTCTTGTTTGATGTATTGGATTGGAATGCGGGAGACTTTGAATCAGTTCCTGTATCGATCCTAGATTTCCATAATCAATGTGTGCCTGAGTTCTCCAAAGAATGCACAGAAATGATAGTACCAATAATGCTGCTTTTGCCTGACTGCCTTTACAGCACAGTGTTTGGGACTGTGCAGTGTCTTACACATTCCAGCCTTGCTAATAAAAACAGCAGCCAACAATTTTATCATGCACCTAATGTTACTGAGGAAAATTTCTCAGGTACCATTGTAACTGAAGACAACTGATGATCATGACAAGAAAGCAGGGCACATTTCTGCCCCCCACCCCCGCCCCAAATTTCATCTTTTATTCACCAAAGCTGTCTTTCAGTGGATCACAATATAAGGTCCATTCAGTGGAATGAGTGTTTGCTGCAAATCCTCTAAACCTCCAGTGTGACGTTTGCCCTGCAGGCATAGGCTGTGGACATCAGAGACAGTGCAGGCCCTGTAATGGCATTTGTGCGAATAATAAGTTATCCATCAGACAGTAATTTTCCTCATTCCAGGGTCCAAAGCTGAGAAAAGGTTAGTCCTACTGGCCTAAGGGACACTGAACAGCACGACAGAGTTCACACTGTCGTTGCATGATTGTTGTAATTCCTTGATCTGATAATCACTGCTGTTGTTGATAACCATCTCAGTTTCTGAGGAAATATTATAAACTGAGCTCAAGGCTTGGCACTGAGGAACTTATTTATTTTTGCAGAGATACTGTGTAGCTTTATCTGTTTTTCTGTTACAGTGCTAAATTAAACATGATAAAGGCAGAATCTTGAACCCTCAGGCATCTATGACAAAATGCAAATTTCCTGCTGCTTAGCTACAGCACCACAAAACTCTTTGTGGGGAGCTTTTCACTCTATAGAGAATACAGAATATTTGATCCTCTTTCCACTGATGTCAATAGGGCTTTAACTTCATAGACAGCAGAGGCAGGCCCATAATAACCTTGTTTGATCAAGTTTTTCCTACCAAATTTTAGCTCAGTGCAGTGGGATTTCTCTGCCCCTGCAAGGCCCCTAGATGTTCAGGGATGCACTAATGAGCCCTGCCCAAGCCCAAGGCAGTTGTTATGGACAGAACTTCAAGGCTGGTCAATGAGATGCATAAATGAACAGCTTTAACTCCTGGAGTAGCACACTAAATTGCTCTTACACCCCAAGTGCCTCACAATCACAGCTACTTGCTTCTTTGCTCCATCTAGCTGTTTTTTTCCCTGTCCTCAGGAGAGAAGAGGTGGTAAAAGGAGTGAGTTTGACAATAAAGTCACAACTATTAGATACAGAATGATGAGAGCAATTTCCTTCTTTCCTATCAAATCTGGACCTACATGTTCAAGTCATGTCTTTCATCATGGTCAAGCTGCACGACCTAGACCCTGTAGGTTTTGTTTTTTCCAAAGACTTTTCAAAATCTATATACATGTTTAAATTGTTCATCTTGCTTATACAGCTGTATCATTCCTGGGCATTTTTTTGATTACTCAGGTACTGAAATGTTCGGTATCTAAGCATTTTGTTCCACTCTGCATTTAAAAATTACATTTGGGCAATATCCCAAGCAAAGCCTTCAGAAATAAAAGCCATAATATTTGGAGTTTTAAAACAATTTAACTAGCACTATTTGCTAGGTTGACATCAACTCACAAAAAGTTTAGCTCTAGTGAGACAGGCTCTTTGCTTGTTTGTACTTTAGTTCTGGGCATCTCTGTTTCCTGAAGGTTCTTGACCTGGTAGATTTAAATTAATATATTTACTAGAGCTGGTGAAATTAAAAATATGCATTTTTTGTTTGTAGGTTTTTCTTTTTTGCTCCAGTTTCTTGCTTGTTTTATAACCCTTGTTATGTTATTCAAAAGCTCATCAGTATCATATGGCAATAAATGTCTTCAGCAAATCCGTATCTTCTGTGTTTCATGGCTGCTGAGCTGTGGCAGATGTTTATGCAAACCAAATACTGAGAACATAAAGAAGATATATTACAAACAAGAAGTTATTTGTGCTGCAGGATGTGTCATTTTTATTTTACTCTATTACACTGGAGGAGGTACAGACACACTACACCAGAATGTACTTGGTCAACAAAGGTCGTCAGAACTTCCATTGCTGGTTCTTGTTTTGCTGCAATGGTTTATACCATGCTAAGTACATTAAAGAACATTTTCTTTTTCAGTGTATGTTGGATATCCATGGTCCTACAGGCTTTCTAATAATAACACAAACTAAAGGGTCTTTTTATTTATTTATACTTTGATGAAAAGACATTTTAGATTGACATTGTTTGGATTAGTCTTGTTGCAGAAGGCAACAAAACATATCTGCTTTTGGCTTCACCTTTGCAAATCCCTGCTTAAAGATATAAACAAATGTACTTGGCACATGTGGTTGGAAAGAGTTATTAAGAATTTATTCTCCAAATTTAGCAGTTACTTTCCAGGTGTGTGCGTACAGGATAAGTACTATTTCTCTATCACAAGAAACAGCACAAAGTGCAACCACCATGGAAAGCAAGAAACTTTACATAACCCTTACATGTTAACATTTACCATATATACTGTTCCAGTAGGAGCTGTGTCTTTGGAGTTGTCTGGGTGGGAGCAAGCATAGTAAGGGTTCAATTTTATTATTGTCTTCAAGTGTTGCTGTAACATTAGTGCATGTTTATCAATGAAAAAAAAAGGTGTCACTTTCTGACAGCTCTGGCAGAGTAGATTTGAGTAATGCAAAGTTTGTCCTTCTGTTCCCTGTCAACAGGATGGATATTCCCAATCAATTGTAGTTGCGTGACTCTGTTAAAAGCAGTAAGATTTCACAGGTATCACAGATAAAATCAGTGCCTGAATTCTTCAGTGTTTATGATGTTAATGTTCTTTCTCCCTGACCTTTTCTCAGCTTTGAGGCAACTCTTTTATTTCTGTGAAGACATCTGTTTTGCCATGGAGGACCAGATTCTTGTTTCATAGGATGTGTTGAGCAGCATCCTACAATAATCAATCTTTGTCCCTGGTCTTCTTTGAATCTCCACTGAAATTGCCAATAAGACTGATGGTGTTTTTTATTTTGTAGACCATCTTCCTCCTGAAGTTCAGATGCCACAACCTAGCCCATTTTGAGTGGGTCACAGAGCCAGCACCCATTGCCAGAAGCCCCTCGAGAGCCAGAGGCAGAGGACAATGCACTCATGGAGCACATTTGGGAAGTTCAGAATCATGCCTCCCTGCAGATGCTTGCTCCCTGAGTGTCTCCCAGCAAGGCAAACAGGCCACCCCCAGCTGCCTTTTGTTTGCCTCAATTCCAGCAAATCCTTTCCGCAGATGTTCAGGCCAAGTGCTGGAATGATGATTTCAGCCCTTCAGAGCAGGCTTTACACCCCTTTCTGCAATGCCTTGTCAGAAAACTTGGTCCTCAGAAACTTCATTTTGGGCAAAATGGTACATTGGCTTTTTAAATTTTAGCCCTTGTTAATGATGTTCTCTTTTATTTTGCAGAAGGGAAAGGGGGATGTGACTTACACAACTGAGCTGGCCTTTTCCTGTGATCTCCGGTGGGCGGCCACCACAGGCTCACAGCAAGGCTTTCCATCGCAAGTCCTGTCAATCAAATCCCAGTTAATCCAATCATATATTCAAGAGGCCCTCACATTTATTTTAAAAACAAATGTTTCTAGTTTGGCCTTCTAAAGAGAAATTCAAAGCTTAACGTCATCCAAATCATTTAAGTTACAAAACTGGAAAGCAAGTAAAGCATTTGCCTCATGGTTATAGATGTTTGGGACTGGCAATATTTGCAGCTTTTTAGTCATCTTTTGAGAATAACAAGGTCTGTAGAAATAACTGAACACCTGAAAATCTGAAACAAGAAAGGTTTTCAAGACCATGCGTAGTGGTTTGGCCTCCCTGGGTCCATTAGGTTGTGTTGGTTTTAGTGCTTTCAGCTTCAGTCTGGAGCTTCATTTACACTTCTAATTACTCCTAGGTCTCTTGCCATGGTTCCCCTCACGTCCACTGGTCCTTAACACAGTCATGAGGGCTCACAGAAACACCACTAATCTCCTGCTCCTAAGGATGTGGGAAAGGAGGTATGGAAACATAGGAACTGCTCCAAAAAGTCAGTAGGGCTCTTATGCTTTCCTATCAGTATCTTAAAGCTCTTGTCTAGGCATAGATTAAAGAGCATGAGTGGTGTGGCTGTTGGATCATAAAATCTGCTTTCTGGCCTATTCCTCTTTCATAGCCTACCAACCCCAGAAGGCTTGAAGTGATTCTTGCTTCTCTTCTTCACGCTTTTGGTTTTTAAAGAGGCATCCAGTGGCACCTTTCTTAAAAGGAGCCAGGAGGATGAGGAGGGGGGGGGCAGGTGATGTCAACAGAGGAGCCGGCAATAACCAGGGGAAATGATCTTGCACAGGGACTCTCTGCTGCCTGTTCCCACTAGCTGTGAGGAAGAAAGCAGTGCCAGCAGGAAATGACCTGCTAGACTGTTTCTGCTTCTAGATCAATAAATAAAGGCTCTGCAGTTTCCCTGGAAGGTATTCTGCTGTCTTTGCAAACTGGCTCCCAACACATTCAAGTCAGAGGGAGATTATTTTCTAACAGCAGCCACTTAATCACGAGCAACAACAACAGAGTCATGCTTGCTACTTTTGGATCAGATTTTCAAATCACAGAGCAAATAGAGCTGCTGAGCTCTTCACCCAGAATGCAAATTTAAGGTAATTTATTAACATGGAGTCAGATACAGAAAAACAAAGAGTTATTTGAAATTTTTCCTTTGTAATGTAGATTTCTGCTTTACAGCTGCTTCTCCATTGCCCAAGGTAGGGAAAGGCTATTGTGCAATGCCCCACAGAATTAAATGCTATAAAATATGAAATTAAAATAAACTCCTGGTATCTTGAATTTCAGCCTAAAACTGTTCACAGTTTTCAGCTGGTGATTCCTATCAACGTTGGTCGCTTCCTGCCTCCAAGAACTTCCTGTGCAGCAAAAAATGTTTTCCTCCAGGAAAAAAGATGAAAGAAAGAAAAAAGAAAGAGAGAGAGAGGGGAAACAAACATTTAATCATTCAAATCTGCAGGCAGTCAGGATTTACGGTGGTTGCACATGTGGCAACAACAGCTTGGGCATCTCCTGGCTGTTGATATTTTTTCTTTGTTTAAGTTTTGAATAAATAACTCAGAGAAGTTTTCCTTGGTATCTCAACTTTTTAATTCAAAATTTCCAGGAGAGTTAGTCTGACAGTTCTGTAGGATTATTTAAATAAAAAAGCTGAGAAGCTGTCTTTTTAAGATTGTGAAGAAATTTATATCTTTCACTGCTAAAGTTGTTCGATGCCAAATGAACACAGTCTAGGCTCCACAGGCAGAATTTAAATCTCTCTGGGGAGTATGAATATCTGGCAACTAATTTGGTCAAGATATCTATTTCTGGTTCCTCCTAAGAGGCATTTAGAGCTGCAAAGTCATGAGTCTACTCTGACTCACTCTGTGAACTCTTTCCACTATATTGCAAGGTCATCAGTAGGGAACAGCCTCCTAGCTTTTGTGCTCAGATCATGTGCCCATCCTGAGGGCAGTCTGATAATGCCCTTCTTCTCTTACTCAATTTACATTAATTCCTTTTTTAATCCTGTGTAATGGTTGGGTAATTTTATAGTTACTTTTTCAATCAGATGATGGGTAGCCTATTCAACCTCATTCTGTTGCCCAGAGATCTATCTTTTGTTTCAGTGGAAAAATGACAGTTTGCACACATTGGAGGATCTGGACCATCACTGCATGAAGCAGAGACATCTGTGGAAGTCTGTAGAATAATGTACCTAATAAGTTATTGCTAAAGTTACTGTCTTTCTCCTTAGTAATGTAAAAGAACAAAAACTGATCCAGAAGCTTTTTTTTTTTAAATCTTAATTTAGCTCTTAATAAGTAGTTGTTTTGGTGTGTTTACACAGCAGTGATCTTTTCAGTATACTCTTGCACATCTTATTCTGTTTTTGCAGTTCTTTGGCAAATGATTAAGCCCTTTTTTTTACATGCAAAGTAAGCTTCAGTTGCCACCTGCCACATCAGTTGGGTTTGTGGAAATGAAGGCTGGAGAATTTGGTAGGATGCTCCTAGGCTGTAAAAAGCATTATTACATCAACCTTGAAGTTAAGCACGAAATTAAGAAATGAAAGATGCTTCTACAGACTGAAGAGAATCAAAAACCAAAGAGAAAGGAGGTTAGAGAGCAACTTGCAGTCAGAATGTTGTAAGTCTTATGCCAGCATTAAAATTCACTATGGGGTGGACTCAAATTTAACATTGATCCCAGGCAGGGTAAGATGATTCGCAATTGTCTTGTAAGATGGAGTACTCCCTAAATTTGGACAGATTCCATACATTGTTGCAACCCCAGAAATCTGAGCAAGAAAGGATGCACAATGTTTAATTGCAGCTGGCCATTAAACAAAACGTTGCAATGTTGTCATATTCAAATTGATGTCATTTTAAATGATTACATCGTAAAAGACTTCCTGCTGTTTATCTGCAGATATTCTGCAAAATAAAGGAAAATAATGGCTCCCATGACCATGGGGCATAGATTGCTATTTTTTCCTTCTATTTACAGCACAGACCATAGGAGGGAAATTATGCAAGGAAAGCAGCTCATCAGTTTTCAAGCCAGGGGTTTCAATCATAAATACAGTGTGACAGCAGACATTTTCTTCTGTCAAAATGTAACAGAGTAACTCCAAAGAAAGAAAATGGGGTCTGCAAACAAATTGGTGATTCAAGAAAAGAAGACAGAAGTAGGAGTCAGTGACCGGGAAGCATGAGACATCCTTGTGTGTGTTGCATGCATACAAAATAGGAGTGTTTGGTCACTGCCTTATTTTTGGTTTTAATTTGTTGACCAAATGGGTGTTCAGGGAGTACAGCTGCACTTATCTCTTTAATGGTCTGCATCCATCCAGTTCCTGTCCTTTTTGAAGGGCTAGGGTATAGATGTGTCTGTACACTTGGCGGTGCCAGCTCTAATTGCCATTAAAGGTGCTATAGGATTTTAGGTGCACAAGACCCTCAAATTATCAGGGTGCCAGAAGGGAAGGGCACCTTCTGATCTATAACAGCATTCTGGGATTGAGTGTACAGTGCTTGCCTGGCAGTAGGACTGCCTGGGAATAATTCAAGCTTCTGTCTCAAGCTACTCCTCAAGGTCATCTTCAAATATTTTCATGAAGCTCTAGTATCTCCTCAGTAATGTTTGTGATCTCTTCAGTTCCTTTCTTATTTGTGAATAATATGTAGCTCACCATGGGTGTAAGTAATTACCTGGGAGTCTGAAATATCTATTGCTATTCGGAAGACCTGTTAGTTTTGCTGTTTCTTTTTGTTACCATCCTGTATACATCTGCAATGGTTATACACAAGCAGAAAAACTTACTCTTGAGCCAATTAGGATAAACCTAATTGTCACTGGGTCAAGAAAACACATGCTCCAGACAGCTACAGAAAAAAAGGGAAATCTCTTCCCTGTTATTAGTTCATTTTTAGCAAGTGATAGCATTGTACTACCTCTTCACTGAAGATAATTAATGTTCTAAGTTGTCTTCCAACAACATACAGCCAAAATGTCCCTACCAAAATGGAATTCTCATCAAGGTCAGAAAGGTTGAATGCATCTTTGTCAGAGAGTAACTAGATTTCTGTCCAAGTGAACACTGGTACTTCTAAAATGTGATACCTGCTGCCTGACTGATTTGTACTTCAAAGTATTTGCACAGTGCAATACCACACTGGCAAAGCCAAATACCTGATCACTTTCATGGTTTCTTTTAATCAGAGAAACAAAAACGGCAGGTCAAAGAGCTGCTTTTGATGCAACTTGCCAATGGACAAAATAGTTACTAATTTTTTTGAAAGATCTGATTAATCTCAAAGATCTGAGGGAAAAAGTAATCAGTGAAGAGGTCACAGTTTTTTCCTTATTTATTTAGACTGGGCTGTGGCTGGGTAAGTAAGCACACTGCCTTGCTCTGTTGCCTTGCCTACATGGTACAGGAAAACATTTAAAAGACTTGTTTTGTAGTGTCACAGCCTAATATTCTAGCTGGCTTTTTAACAAGTTACAGAGGAAGAAGGTAAACAGCAAGCCTTTCCCACGTCTATGACAAAATTAGAAGTGTTTTGTAATGGTTTACAAATACTGTGTGTTGACCTAGTTCTCTCCATGCTCACTGTACGACTGCATTGGCTTAGTTTATCTGGAAGTGTGAAGAGAAAAGAGAAAAAAAAAAAAAAAAAAAGCCAAGCAGAAAGGGAAGAATGGGCTGAGATAAGCCACCCCTCAGCAAACAGTTAACAGTTGTTAAAATACAATGCCAGGACAGGCAAACGCCTGGGGATGCAAAGATCTAAAAAAACCCCAAAACTCAACAAAACTAAAGGAAAAAACCCTAACAGACTTCAAAAAGAAGATTTTATCAAAATAAATACTCTTTGACTTAAAAAAAACCCCACTTTTTATTTATTGAATATCCCTTGCCTCTGACTTCCAAAAGAACTGCCAGGGCAAACATGGTCCAATGTGCTGTGTAAATACAACCAATAAACAGGACACCGAAGCAGGAGTAGAGGAACTGCAGAATTTCATCTTGGCTTCAAATGTAAGAGCCAGGTCAGAGACAGTCTAATAAGAAACCAGAGAAAGTACAACTGAACAAAGATGGCTTGTAAAAAATCTGGATTTGTTGGTAAATCAGTTATTCACTGCTTTTCAAAGGAAGGCTCAGATCTCTGTGTGAAATTGGATGATCTTTTACTTCATGACTTACAGTTTGAAATATATATAAAGTAAAAAAATATTCTAGTGTCATAAAAAAGGAATCTTTTTTACATTTAGTTTCTTCATTCTCTTGCCACAATCAATTTATTCACTTATTTTTGTTCTCTGTAATATGAGAGAGTACATAGCTCTTGCAACAAATTGAAAACACCACCCAGGTAAGACACAAATAATAATAAGCCAATTGCCTTTCTTTCATAAAAGGAGTCATCCCACAAGGAACAATCATCACCACAACCTTCGTCCCCCACCCAAGCAACCCCAAGGATGACTGTGTCCGACCTTCTCCCTCCTCCCCATTGTCTGCCCAGACAGGTGAGATTTACCGTGGGCACTCGTAAGAGCCTGAAATAACCTGAGATCTCTCCTTTGCTGACTATCTTCTTGCACTCGATCTTGAAATGAAGTCATAGCATTACATTTGTGACATCCCATTCATTTCCATGGAAACAGATTACCAGTTCACAGGCATGGGTTTATGGCTTCCGTCACTGCTACATAAAGAGAAGGCATTGATCTCTATGAAAGAAAACTCTCACTGGAAACAGCAGCAATGCACGTGGTTTCTGATAGAGATAGACATATTATCACATTTCTTATTTCCCTTTAAATTCCAATTGACATGTCTGAGATGAGATGTATGTCTGCACTTATGCCTTTGTAATTAGTGATGCATTATTCAAGCAATCCATACCTGCTCTGAAAGACGTTATTTCAAGGCCCCGTTCTGCCTTACTTCCTCTTACTTCTCCATTTTCATTTTTTCCTTTTGACTTTCACAAGAGATTCAAGTCACAAGCCAAGCAACCTTCCCCACCTTCCATTGTAATTTATTTCCTGTCACCCATCTTAGCTCTCAGAATTCTCTCCAGCATTATTCAGCCCTCATGTCTTTCAAGGATCCTTTACGGGTATCTGTTTTAATTTTGCATCTTATGTCTTTTGTGCTAGTTTACCAGAAAGCACTTAGATACACAGAAGGAGATAGAGGCCTGTCATACTAAACAAAATGAACTAGATTCTGCCCAGTTTGGTACTTGTGAGTTTGACCCAATTTTTTCAGTCTGGGGGATTATCACTAGCACTTTCCTTGGATTTCTTTTTCCATCTTTCCATCACTTGACTGGATTGCTGTTAATTGGGGCTGCCTTCAGGCTGTTCTGATTTACACTCAAGCTGCTACTAGCCCATGGAGCTATTTGGAAGCTATTTGATGCTGGCTGCAGCATAGGCTTACTCCAACTGTTCATCCTTATCTTTTCATCTTGAAGCCACAAGACACTGAACAGCGCCCAAATGTGAGGTCATTTGCCTTCGTACTTGCTTATAAAGGACCTTGGTGGTCCTGTGCAAATGTCTCAGAAATACCTCCCCTTCCGGAGCGACTCTGAACCAAATGACCCGCTGTGAGCTACGCTTGTGCTCTCCTTGTAAGCTCCTTGGCTATAAGAAGTTCTTCCAATTTCTTTGCTGCAGCGGTTCATGCTGCTGCTGAGAACAGGAGAAGTTCAGCAGGGCAGGACCTGCCGTTATTTAAAGTGAGGCCCTAAAGTGACCTACCCGCACTGTCAGGCTGTAGACAGGACCAACACTTTCTCAGAGATCTAACAGAGTGTAGAAGCAAGGGACAAGAAAGCATTGATTTAATGACACTTTGATCTGAGGAAAGCTGCCCAGTAGGGGGACAGTGTGGGATGACACAGAATCAAACAAGTGTCTGTGCTCAGGTCAAAAGCAAGGGAAAGGGGATGTTTATAAAGCAGCTGTATAGCACTTGCTGTGTCCTGGCATCGAACACACCTGCCCTTGAGTCATTCAGTGTTATTAAGTGCAAGGCAAGAATGAGGTCTGGCTGTTTTGCTACCTGTCTTCTAGGTGACAACCTGAAAACAGCTCATTGACACAGTGAATGTGTCCAGAGACGGGCAACGAAGCTGGTGAAGGGTCTGGAGCACAAGGCTTATGAGGAGTGGCTGAGGGAACTGGGGCTGTTTAGCCTGGGGAAAAGGAGGCTCAGGGGGGACCTTACTGCTCTCTACAGCTGCCTGGAAGGAGGTTGGAGCAAGGTGGATGTCAGTCTCTTCTCCCAGGTAACAAGCGATAGGACAAAAGGAAATGTCTTCAAGTTGCACCAGGGGAGGTTTAGATTGGATAGTAGGAAAAGTTTATTCACCTTTCATTAAGGAAAATTTCTTCACTGAAAGGGTGATGAAGCATTGGAACAGACTTCCCCGGGAAGTGTCTGAGTCACCATTCGTGGAGGTATTTAAAAGGTATGTAGATGTGGCACTTGGGGACATCTGGTTTAGTGGTGGACTTGGCAGTGGTAGGTTTACAGTTTGACTTGATGATCTTAAAGTTCTTTTCAAACCTAAATGGTTGTACAATTCTATGAAATAGACTCAAGGGGACAGAATTAAGAACAGAGAAGGTGAAAGAGCAAAGGAAGTCACAAGCTGTGAATGATCCACACTTCTCCCTTTGTTTCTCTCAGAAACATATATGTTAATGCACTCACTACCAAAGATTTGAAGATCTGCTGTGAGGCAGAACACATTAAAAAATTACCATCTGTAATTTTTGGAAAACAACTTCAAATAGAAGATGAAATATATGTGTCAAATTAATATATACACAGAAAATGTGATAGTCAAAATAAGGGACCGTTCTGATGGTACAGTGGTTTATCAGTATGCTGTTGAATTGTCTTCTGTATAAAAGAGTGTCCTCTGGTCATATGAATTGGTCCCAGGAAAGGCACTGGGACTGCTAGTCTGTGTAATGGTTGCAGGTCTGTGCTGTACTTCGGTAGCTGACTATTGGAAACACTTGTTAATTAATTTATTAATTAAATAATTCATGGATGTAACATGAAAAGATAATTTTCATTTTGCTAGACACTGTGGAAGCTTCTCATGACAGCTTTTCACCTTATTTGCTTTCGTTAGAAGTTTCCATCTGCTGATGACAAATGGCTTAAATAGTATGTCTGGCCTTGGTTCATCGTACAGCCCTGGTATGAGGCTGCACGTCCATGCCATGGCCTAGATACCTGTAGTTTCCCTTCCTGAATCTACCTGTCCAACTGGTAACGTGATGACATGCAGAATGCCTCCCCTTGGCCCACAAATAGCCATGGGAAAGACACACATTTTCATGAGGGAGCTGTGAGCAGCCAGCTTTCCTTTACACAGGCTCAGGACCCAGCCAGCTTATGCTTCAGTGTACCACAGCATGGCCCTGCCCCAAAAGCTTCTTACATTTCAAGCATACTTGAAGTTTTGCGTTACATGGACCCAGTGTTTGCACGTTGCACTGTGCTGCTCTGTGTGGACGTACTGGTCTGGATGGGCTTTGTGTTTTCTAAAGCAAAGACAGCAAAATCTGAGTGGTTAGATGAATGTGGTGGAGCTCACATGACACCTAACAGTACATAACATGCAGGTTATACCACTGTTCAGACCAGCAGTGAAAGTCGCCTGACACAAAAAACTACCTGCATTGTGTTTTTTCTGAGAAACAATCCAGAGCTGTTGATGCTGTTAAGCAATTGCTATTGTTTTACTGAATTTGCCTGGGGCAAACTAACAGTGACACTGCATTCTACACTGACAGAGATACAAAGATGTACATTTAAAAATAAGTAATTGTCTAGACTAATTCTTCCTCTTAACAGCAGTCTACAGTAACATCAAAATGTAGTACAGACCTGAGAGTGAATTAGCACTTGGCTCACCTGTACAAAGGAACTGGGCATCATTATGCCCTTTCCAAAACCAGAAGTAAAGCAAAGAGATGAAGACCAATTTTCTCAGTCTATGTTAACTCAGATCAGATCCTTGCATTAGTAGGGATTAAACTGTTACACTCTTCAGATAATAACTACAATACCTACGATACCTTTCCAGAAACATGTTCCTGATAACTTCTTGCTACACAAAACACCTTGGCTGTTCATCATTAAGTCCTGAGCCATCTGCTGTCACCTGAGGCACCCTGTATATACACTGATATAGGCAAGAGGGCCTGATTTGCTCTCTTGTTTGTATCACTCATCTAAGTGATCTCAATGACACCCTTACTCCAGATTTTTTTTTTTATTTGGGTCTCTACAGTTAATTCCCTTGAACAAAAGGGCCTGCATAAATGACCTGCCTTAGGACTGTTGAATGTCTCTGGCACTGAGTTCACCTCAGGACTGCCTGAACAATCCATTCTTGCTTTTTGGTCATTGGTGTCCCATTTGAGGAACTTTAGGAATAAAGGGACGTGCAATAAAGGTGACTGAAACCCCACAAAAGAGTAGAAGGGCCATGTGATGAGGCACAGCAGTGGGTCCCTGGTAGATGGAAGTCCTGCTGAAACAGGCATCTCTAGATAAACAGCAAAGTCTGCTTTCTGCAGCCTACAGCAGTTTTATTCTCCAAATGACATCGTCAATTCAAACTGTGGGAAATACATGTAACCAGCAAAATTTGGGGCCATGACTTCTCCCTCTATGGGAACATTTAATAGAGTATTTTTCCCTCCACATAAACACCTAGTGTACCAATAACAAAGACCCTTATGTGGTAGGAATTAAGCAGTTCTAGCTGCAGTCTCTGCCACTTCGTTGCTGTGGAGCTAATCCTAGCACAGGAGAAAAGATCCTGCCTTTTTGCTTTATCCCCTGGACAACCATCCTATATAAACAAACTGCTACCTCATTCCTATCGACGAAAAGTGGTCCTTACCAGTGGTGCCAGAAGGGCTCAACTGAGCCCGTGCCAAAAGAAAAAAGGGTGTCAGCACATTTCTTAAGAACCCAGATGACAACATCACAACAACACTTTAGCCTTGATATGGAAACACAAAAACTTCATTATAATTGTCTGTCAGAAACATGCACAGAGGCAGACTTGGTTTCTGGGTCATGATGGGCACAATACAATATGTTCATAATACAGACTGCGTTTTTTCCCTTCTTGTCCACTGCCAATGGCTTTCATTCCCTTTAATTTCAGTATTTATCTTCCTCCTTTTTTATTCTTTCCCCTCTGAGCTCTTCTCCTCCTGTGCAGTTATCTCCAGCTTCACTAGCTCTTCAATTCTTTTCATCCTCATCTCTCTGTCCTTCCATTTAGATAAATCTATTTCCCAGATCAACACTGTCTTTCTGCTTCCTTTCATATTTAGTGACACTTAATATTAGTGCCCTTCATTTTTTGCCATCTTTGATTTTTTTTCTGAAAACTGCTGTTCTTCCTTTCATGAAGGTTCCCAACACCTTCAAGAGAAAAAGTAATAACACAACATGATCTTCCTCATCTTACTTCCATTCTTTCTCACAACTCTTCCTCCTTCCCATCCCAAGTTTCTTTCCTGCTCTTTTCTTCTCATACCTGCACTGTCATAGGAGCTCTATTTCATGCCATATCCCAGTCTCCTTAGGCTTTTTGTTTTCTTTTTTATCATGGTATTTTCACCTTCCTATTGCTTTCCCCCATCCTACTGCAAGGTTTGTTGTCTTTCCTCTATTAAAATCACTCTTGAATTCCCCTTATTCCTCCAGCTACTGCTGGATCTTTTTTCTTCCTTTTACCTCTAAATTCACCGCATAATCTCAGATCACACATTTCAGCTCCATCCTTGAATCTCCAAGCTGACTTCTTTCTCTTGCATTCATCTGCAGCCACACTTAACGAGGTCTTCTAATCAAAATTTTAGAGACAAATACTCCATCCTTTGATATGCCAGTCATTTTTGTCAGGGGAAACCCTAGTCTTTTTCTTGAAATTGTACCTCCTCTTACCACCTGTGACTGTGGTGTTCCCTGGTCCTATTCCTCTTCAGCATATACATCAGAAACATGTCCTTGTCTTCCCTTAGCTCTCAGTGGGACCCCAAATGTGTCTTTCCTTGTTTCCATTCTCACTCATTTTTACATCTTACCTGTGGTTAATCTCATCAACAGAGCAACAATTCAATTACCCTCTCAATAGAGATTACCTCGAAATCTCTTCCCCTGCCCAAGACCTCTCCTTTAAAATCTTAGCAAGTATCATTGTAGCCCCAAATTCTCATTAGCTGCAATTCTGTTAATCCTGTTTGTGCGTCAAACATTAACTCTGTCTGTTCCCTGAAGTCTCATAATTAGGAATAACTTCACCATTTTTCTCTCAGTCAGTGCAATGTCTGTTAGCTCCCACTTCCAGCTGGTTCCTGGTATCACTTTGCAGCATTCATTTATTATTGGCTACACATATTACAATTTAATTTTGCTGGGAATTAAAAGTCTAAGTATTTTTAGAACTAGATTTAAGCTCGCACATGCTTCTAAGTTTACTTCCCAGCTGAGCTGCAAGCTCTCTGGCATTTCAGAATAAATATGATGCATTTATGATAAGATATATATTTAAAATGCACATCCTCTATCATTTGAGATATTGCCTCTTACTCGACTATCCAACACAAACACTTAGATCAGTCAGTTCAATGACATTTTCTTAAGCAAATGTTTATGTCTATCATCACCCAGCTGGAGCAGATGATCGTTTTCCTGGTGCAGAGTTCTTTCTGTGCAAACCCTTACCTGGTTGCCATCTCTGTCTCCCTCTTCTGCACACTTCTTAAGTATTCTTTCAGCCTGCTGTCACCCTACCTGTTTGGTTTTGCTTCTGATCCGCTCTGAGCACTGGCCACTTCATTATCTGCTTGTTCAATTTTGAAATTAACATTTCTATGTGGTATGTTAAGCAGCCCCTTACACTCAACAGAGGCAATCTATAAATAAGTGCAAAGACAATTAATTTTCCTCTAAAAGCCATTTTAAAACATTCATTTGCTAGGTAGTCTTGGAAAAAAGCCCTATAAAACAGTGCTTCTGCTATGGTAGGGCTACTGGAATGGACCAAAATTGCTTCATCGTTTCTCAGTTTGTTGGTCTACTTCTTGTGTCATGACCTGTACTTGACTGAAAAATTTTTTGGATCAAGGATCATCTGTTCTGTCCTGGTATGGTGACTACTAGATATTACAAAACAGCATAGACAGCTACCACTTACCATGTGTAGGAACAGAAATTTTAGCATGTTTTCCTGAAACAAACTGTCAATTTCTGCTAATATTATTCTTATGTGGGGAAAAAGATCAGGTTTTAAAACAAGTTTATTTGTAGTCTTTGGTAAAGGACAAAAATGTCTGAGTGATTTGCCTGTTGTTCTCAGCAGGTTCCCCAAGGTAGCAATCCTTGATGTCCAAACACAGTTGATTAGAGGCTGGGGGTGCATTCCAGCCTCTGTCTCATGATGTGCTTGGAGGTGAGGAAGGCAACTCTCTGCTTATTTAGGTTGCAAGCAGAGGTGATAATTTAATCCCCAAATTCGGTGACTTTCAATTATAAAATAATAAACGGATATTTAGAGAGAGAAATACTGTTTGTAGAAATTAAATAGCTGGACATTAGTAGCAATGTGGTTGCGTTTCCACAAGGGCAGCCAAGTGTAACAAGTTACCCAGAAATCTTTAGCCTCAGTGCTTTTCATCACCCTCAGTTGGTGGTCTCCTGCCATTCATTTTTTTGGCTCTGTTCCAATAACTTGGATGGTAAATGGCATTCTTTTGAGCGTGTGTACCGCTATGATCAGGCAGTATGCACAGTAGCTCCCACCAAGTATCAGCTGCTGAATAACAAAAATGGACCTGGATCTGTAATACATTTTCAGATAACAAGAGCCGTGATTGCTGTGATTCATTTCAAAGCATGTAAAATAGCTTTTTTTCATTTAAACTCATTAAAAAGAAACTAAGACTATTAACTTGGGTTCCCACAGGGGTAGAAGTTTAGGGGATAGACACTCCCTCCCTCTTCTGCATAAACCCCCAAACTAGTACCAAAGAAGTACCAGCACCAATAATGTACTACTTCAAGCAAACAGCAATACCCTATATTTCTCTGAACTGGTGATGATCCAACACTGGTCAAGAAGAGGGCAGAACTGTGATGCCACCTCTGACACACACTGTTGAGCATCCCCTTTACCAGTAAGAAGTGTTTGTATTTGTCAAATAAATAAAAAAAATTAATAAATAAATAAACAAACAAACAAACAAAAAAACCCAACAACCCCAAACCAATCAAAATGGGTAAGAGAAAGGCTGTACATGTACCCATATATAAGATTAGATCTATAGGGTAAGACTACTTCAGTCATTTTGCATTCAGGCCAGGCTATTGGCAGCTCTAGCAGAGTAGAGTTCCAGCTCAGTGCACACAGACACACACGCTCAGATAATTGGTCTACAGAGAGAAGGACTACAATGATAATTCAATATTTCATCTGTTTAGTCATTCAAATCATGCTTCTTAGTCCATCTTTTACATTACCTTCCGTCATAACATATTTATAAATAATTCTGCTTTTTAATCTAGTTAAGGAACTAGTGTTCATTTTGGTGTTTCTCTGTGACAATTTCAGTCTGAAATACATTCAGTTTGGGATATCATTCATTGGAGTTCATGCTAAGAAAGACAATAAAGTTAAGTAGCAGCTGGTCATTAGAAGCTTATATATTTCATATTCAGTATACACATGCTTCTTAATCCTAAATAATCAAAATTTAATTATGTGTCTGCCCTATTAAATTAGAATTAAGGGCTAGAGTCAGCAATGAAACTAGTCACAGTTTCACCATCTGCAGATCAGGCTTTGTATGTCCTACTTGGTATTTTTATAATATTTAAATTTCAAAAGTAATAATCACCTATGGGTATTGAAACACCTCTGACAGTTGGCACTTATCTGCTATTAATGGCTAACCAGGGGTCCCCTTCACTTGTGTGTGTAATTTAGTCATCATTTAGTGACTAATTATGGAAGAAAATATTTTCTTGGCTGAGTGAAAATGAACAGAGTTAGTTTCTGACCTGGAAAGGCGCTGAAGACTCATACCTTTCCATTAGAAGCCTGGGATTTGCAAAGATGCAGCAGTTCACAGAAGCCATTTCTAAACAACGAACAAATGCTGAAGACTGAAGTGGCAGAAGTGGTTGCATGTTCACCATATACTGAAGGTCTGACCCTGACAAAAAAATTCCCATTCATTCAACTGGAAGTCACCTCAAGTGAAATCTGAAGGCCTAGACCACCCCCTAGCCTGCATATACCCATGTGGGCTTCCACTAGCTGCCAGGCATTTTTTGTGGAAAGTATGGGGTTTTAGCTCTCTGGAGATAGCCAGATAAAGATATTCATGTGGGAGTGGCAGGTATCCCTCAGGGCTTCTGGGAGACCTGTGTCTTTCTGGAGTGGCAGCTGGGCACCTTGGAGCATACCAGCTGGCTGCGAACTTCACTTCAGATAACTGAATCCCATCCACATTTCCCACTGTGCATTCAAACATGTATTTTGAATGTGTAAAGACATATTAAATACGTAGACCTTAGCCATCCTCCTTGGAAACGGCACATTTAAAACTAGACAAATCGTTCTGCACAGCCTTACATGCTCAGCTGTCCATTCAGTGCAGTCTTGCACAACTTTGCCCAAAATTTATTCGAGCTTTAGTCTGAAAATGGAGTTGCAACTCCAAAAAACTAAGCTATATGTGAAATATTCTGCAAAATTTTGGTTATTCCTGAAATGAACCTCATAGGTCAGTAAAAAAGTTGTCTTTCCTTTCACTGTACATCATTATTTCTATCACTGCTCCCTGCTGAGTTTTACATTTTCTTCTGAAGGATTAATTGAACCTTGCACTGGCTTTAAATCATCTATCTGTAATGAGGGGATACTTACATTTCTGTATGGAGGGCGATATTCTCATTTCTCGCAGACTGTACTTATCACGAAGAGGGAACCAAACGTAAATAGAGAGGGAAGGGGTACAGGTATTATTACTCCAGCTCTCTTTTTCCACGAATTGCCCTCAGGATCTCCCTGAGGCCAGGCACAGCAACTTTAAGACTGCCTAGTGACTGGGATAGGGAAAGAGAATATTAGTCTAAAGCGGCTGAAAACCTGGAAACTGGGTACTTGGGAGCACCTTAATATAGAATAATGTGCGTGGGCACAAAGCGTTAAATTGTATGGCTGGGGATCTGTAATCCTGCAGCCTTAGGAACACAAAATAAATGGAGGCTGTAAGCAAGGCTACAGCATCATTCAGCAAACACTTGGCAGCCATTTCCATTTGAGAGCCAGGACGCGATGCTCGGGGAGAGCTCCAGATGCACATGACTGCTTTTATTTGTATGGCTTTGGCAGTGTAGCTTTAGCAGTCTGCCTCCCTCATTCCTCAGTTTGGTTGCTACTACTTTGGTGGGTTTATTAAGGAATCTTGTTTACTACTTCCAAGCACCAGATGATCCGTCTTCAGGGAATGACAAATCTCTCTTACTGACACTTCAGGTTTTGTCCCTCGTGTATGTGACCATACAGTTGCATGTGGCTGCTCACACTTGTTTGTGTTGTTATGTTTTGAACCAAGGGAATACATCAGAGCAATACATCTAACTTGCAATATTGTTGTAAGCTGCTTACAGTGAATCGAATTTAGATGATCAGGCCATCCTGTAGCAAAATTACCCTAGTATTGGCTACTTCCCAAATTTACTTGTTGGTTTGTGTCTAGTCAATGGGCAGATCAAAAGGAAAAATGCAGCCACAGAGATGTATAGACTAATGAACAATTTAGGATAACCTTATATTGAGGAACTACATGATTTACATGACGAATATGACACTGCTACTTCAGAAAAGACACAAGCTGCAGCATATATTTTACATCCTTGCAAGATCTTGAAACTAAGATACTAAGATAATTGGTATGTTCTGTTTATGTGGTACAGGATACTTCCATGACCTTTCATCTTTCATACCAGTTTGATGGACAGTCTTGGGAGATATTGCAGGGAATATGGGAGAAGAGATGCACACGTGGGAAAGGATCCTTCTGGGCTAAATGGCTGCTACACGGTTGCCAGGGCTGAAGAACTCAGTTCTTTTCAGTCTTGTGTTGTTAAGTGCTTTTGCTGAGTTTAGTGGACGTGAACTGAAACAAGCAGTTTGCACTGAATGTAGAGAAAAACTGTTTCACTGCCAGGAGAAACCTGAATTGGAACAGGTTCCCAGCAAGGCTGTGCCACCCCCATCATTGCAGACCCAGCTGTACCAAGCCCTGAGACACCTGGCCTGCCCTTACAGCTGACCCTGCATGAAACAGAAGGATGGACTAGAGACTCTCTGAGTCCCTCCCAACCTGAATTATCATGTGATTCTTTGAGTCCATGAATTTCTTATTTGAGGTAACATTTCAGAAGCAAGTCCTTTAGAAGGTTTAACATAAGGCACCTGTAAGGATATAAAGGAAAAGCATGGATAAAAAAGCAGTTAGCTGCAACCAAGGAGTAGTTACAGGTGAGAAAACTCTATTTGTGAGGCAGGCACCTCTTCTTTCTTTTCATGATTAAATTTGGTTACCATTCAAATTACAAAGGGCATTTCCCCGTAGACAAAGTCGAGAAGGTCCATAACCAGTAATTTAAAGATGCTGCTCAAGAAAAAGGTACTTTCTCTTCATATAAGTGTTCAAACACAGCAAAAGCGTTTGAGCAAGGAAGAAAACTGTAAAAAGAACATCTTTCTTCCAGTGGTATTTTTAAAAAGTGTTGTATTAATGGTTTATGACAACTATGATCCACGTGAGGGGGGTGAACACAATTGAAAGTATTGTGCCAAATTTTATTCTTATTGCAAAAGGATCTCCATGAATGGTAGCTCCAGCTTCTGTCATCTGATGGGGTAGAAACTCCTATTTGGCTTTTCAGTCTGTTTGTCCAGGGTCCAGATCTGTAAAATGTCCAAAGCTAAGACCTGTTCCCAAACAGGACACCGATTCAAGGAGCTGCCATTATTTTACTTTTTTAGTTTATAATCTGTCTTTCCTTCCCTCTGTCAATCAACTTTGTAATTTTTATTACATTTTAAATAATTATTATTACTTGTTTCACCATCATACTTGACTGACTGATCAGCCTATATGACTGATGTCTTTGAAAGTAGGGAGAATTAGCTCAAGCGGTAAACTCTCACTTAGCATGTCGATGTAGCAGGATCAGTGTCTGCATCCTCCATTTTGGACCACTTGGTGGATAAGGAATTGTCTGGATGGCCACATTCACAGGGTTGCAGTCAACAGCTCGGTGGCCAGAGGAGACCACTGACAAGTGGTGACCCTCAGGGATCCATGTTGTGACCAGTATTATTTAACATCTTTGTCGGAGGCATGGACTGTGGGATTTAGTGCACAACTCAGCAAGTTTGCAGATGACACAAGGCTGAATGGTGTGTTTGATATTGTAGAAGGAAGGGATGCCATCCAGAGGGATGCTGACAGGCTAGAGAGGTGGGCCCATGTGAACCTCATGAAATACAAGGTCCTGCACCTGGGTGAGAGCAATCCCAAATATGATTACAGGCTGGGTAGTGAGTGGATTGAGAGCACTCCTGAAGAGAAGGACTTGTGAGTATTGGAGGATGAAAAACTGAGTATGAGCCAGCAATGTGCACTGGCAGCCCAGAAAGGCAATCACATCCTGGGCTGCATCAAAAGAATTGCAGCTGGCAGGTCAAGGCGGGTGTTTCTCCCCCTCTGCTTGGCTCTCATGAGACCCCACCTGCTGTAATGTGTTAAGCTTTGGGGTCCCCAGCATAAGAAGGACATGGACATGCTCGAATGTGTCCAGAGGAGGGCTATGAAGATGACAGAGGGCTGGAGCACCTGTTCCATGAGGATAAGGCGAGAGAGTTGGGGTTGTTCAGCCTAGAGAAGAGAAGGCTCTGAGGAGAACTTACAGCAGCCTTCCAGTACTTAAAGGGGCCTACAGAAAAGATGGGAAGGGACTTTTTATCAGGGACTCTAGTGATAGAACAAGGGGTAATAGTTTTAAACGAAAAGAGGTTAGATTTGGATTAGATATTAGGAAGAAATCCTTTACTGTGATGGTGGTGAGACACTGGAACAGGCTGCCCAGAGCAGCTGTGGATGCCCCATCCCTGGAAGTGTTCAAGGCCAGGCTGGATGGGGCTTGGAGCAACCTGGTCTAGGGGAAGGTGTCCCTGCCCATGGCAGGGGGGTTGGAACTAGGTGATCTTTAAGGTCTCTTCCTACCTCAACCATGCTGTGGTTCATTGATGCTATGATTTTATGATTCTATGAAAGTGTGTGTGCCATGAAGGAAGGGATGTTTGTATTCTCTATGAAAATGTGCAGATATGTGATAAATTCTAGTTAAAAAAGCTTTCCAGTTAAAAAAGCTTCTATAATGCACCCGTTAGCAGTTTGAATATCCAGTAACACAAACAATTGGCTTCCTCAGTGTGATAACCCTACAGGCTAAACGATCTTGAGCTGCAGTGGGTTGCACCTCTTGCGCAATCTGATCACCTTCTTTCCCTCTGATCATGTAAACTGTGAACACATTTTACATGAGTGCTTTAGGTTACTTCCTCTTGTGGAGGATTTCCCACATCTCAGTGCTGAGAAATATTGCTTTCCCTGCTCCTGTAGTGTAAATCCATCATCACCTGAAGTGTAAGTTATATGTACCATCCTCGTAGTCACAGAGAAAAAAGGAATTTGATTTCCCTAAACCAGTTTTTTAAGACAGTCTCCCAGGGACAGTGCTGCTGGATGGTGCCAAATGTATTCTGTGTCTAATACCTAAAGGGGAGATTTCCAGTCCATAGGCTGTGAGCCCAGAGAGACTGTCTATAGGAAAAAGGAAGGCTTTCTTAGTGTTCCTCCTGGTTTCAAACTACCAAACCCCCTAATTCTGCAAACAAAGAAAGATGGGAGTTGCAGCTAGCAAGACTGTTTATGAATCTAGAGTTCAATATCTAATACACATTAGAAAGAACAGGCACATAACAAGAAATTAGTATCTACAGAAAGAAATCTGTGAATGCGCAAATTGTTTGAAGTGTCTGAACTTACATGTACGGTGCCCTTCTCTACTAATTGAAATGGAAACCCGAAACTTAGCTGTTAGAATCAAATCCTGAGGATCCAGGAATTCCTAATGGCAAAACAGTTTTTCTACTTTAAGCTTAAACATATTCACTTCACTAATGAAGAATCATTGCTCTTCTTCCAGAAATATATTGGTGATCAGCTCATTAGTGAAGCTGATTATGCAAAAGACGCACTTCCCTGAGACTGCTGCACAGTAACTACACATAATGTAGCTGAGGAAGTTGCCATATGGGGAGAAATCATTGGAAACCTGGCAGTGGGTGTGAAGTTCTGGTGTGATATGATAACTGAGACGAATTACTTTTGGGAGAGAAAGCCTTGCAAATACAGGGTCGGAATTAATGATGCAAATAGTGAAACTCCTGGCAGTTGCTTAGTTCCTATTTAGAGAATCTGTTTTACTAAAGCAGGGTTAAGCTAGTGCAAAATCTTTACATAGTAGTTAACTTTTAAATAATTAAGGCATAGATTTATGTGGTTATTAATAAATCTATGTATATATATGCTCCATCTGTACGTAATACTAAAATTGTTCTAAAGTTATAGGGTTGTGACTATATAGCACGCTTGGGGCTAAAGTTATCAGTTTCAAATTCAAACTGAAATCAAATACTTTATCTCTAGTATTTGTTATACTTAAGTGACAATAAATAGCTACAAAAATGTAATGCTAAACAATGCTGTTGATTTAGGCTTGATGCTGTTCTTAGCTCTTGCATAATTTTTATAGCTTTTTGTCACAGCAACAATGTATTACAATTGGGAAAGTGTTGTGTTGAATGTTTGGCTTTTTTTTTTGGTTTTTTTTTTGGCGGGGGGGGGGGGTGTTCCAAGCAGAGTTTTCTGGAAAAATAGAATTTACTTACTTGAAATTACTATCTAGTTTTAGCTCTCATCTCTACATCTGTTAGTCTACATATTCATATGTGGGACTTTAGGATGTGTTAATGTTTGACATGTCCTGACCTTTCATGTGGACTTCTTCAATGCTGAGCATTTACCAACATGGGACTTCCCAGCAAAGTCCAGGAACTGTAGTTAGATCAAAATCTGTTGCAGAAAATAAAAATAATGTGATAATAAACATCCCTGTTTCATCCATGATGAAACCCTGCTTCCAATTGAGCTTATGTACAGTATAGATAAAATAAACTTCCAGAGATCCCACTGAGATCAGGAATTCACTTTAGAACGATCATTTGTCAAAGTAACACATTTTCCAACAGTACTTTCAGCCACAGAATTTTATTCATGATTTTCAAACAAAGGGCCCTCCCGAGGCCAAGCAGACCTTTCTTTCTCTCTCTGTCTGTCATTCCATCTCTCTGCCATTCTGCCTCATTTTCTCCCTCTCTCTCTCTTTTTCCTTTTGAATGGCTCCAAATATACATGAGTGAACATTTCCTACTAATACCCTGAAAGAATCCTTTGGACATTAGATCAGAGAACAGAAATAACTGTATCTACTTGAAACTACTCAAGAACACACATTGCTTGCAATACCATCCCCACCCCCTCCACCAAAAACCCAACACTCCACCACACCTCCCGAGCTTGATTTTCTAATTAGCAAAGTCAGCAAGTTCAGTAACAAGAGTATTTTGTAAATAGAAATTCTTTAGAGAGAGGGTATTTTAGTGTATTTGTTGTACATCTGGAGTCCTGGATAACTGTGAACCTTTAAAGGATTACTGTAGTTCAGAAGTTAAATTCATCTCTATTAACATCTACCCTCTGGGATAAAGTAATCAGATTGCAGCTACAGTCATTTGAAACTTTTTCAGCAAAACCTAGAATCAGACCAAACTCAAATATCAGCTCATGTTTTCATACTTACCCAGTACTTCAGCCAGGTTCCCCACAGTTTACAGAATTTTTAGTTAACTTGGACAAAGTTTTGAGCAAACCTGGGGTTAATTATGACTTCATGTAGAAACCATGATAAACACTGTGGTTTTGTAGCATTTTGATTCAAAACTAGGCAAGACTTGTGGGTTTTGGCTGAGCATCACTGAGTTTCAGTTGTGTGTTAACCCAAAACTGAAAAAAACAGTTGCCTCCAGTAATATTTTACAAAAACACAGGGCATTGGAACTCCACACAACTGAGTAAGGTACACTTCTGTTTGCAGCTTGGCAAGCTGTCTCATGACTTTCTGTGAACACCTGGTGACAACACTTCATGCCAACAACATGGGATATTACAGGGATTTTTTTCCTTGTGTCTTGAATGTTACAAGGGATCGCATCACATTTTGGAATTGCGCTGGACCTGTGACACACCAGCATGACACATGTTTTGGTCTCTTTGTGCTTGATGTACATACCTTTTGGAAAGAGTATTAGGTCCCTCAATTTTTAGAGACAAAGCTCCTTTCCTTGTTCTATGACAACTGTTAGTACTACGCTTAAACTCTAAGGAAAAAAAAAAAAAAAAGAAAAAGAAAAGAAAAAAGAAAACAAAAAAACCCCAATCAAACAACAAAAAAACCAACCAAAAAAAAAGAAAAGGAAAAAGAAAAAAGGAAGGGAAGGGAAGGGAAGGGAAGGGAAGGGAAGGGAAGGGAAGGGAAGGGAAGGGAAGGGAAGGGAAGGGAAGGGAAGGGAAGGGAAGGGGAGGGGAGGGGAGGGGAGGGGAGGGGAGGGGAGGGGAGGGGAGGGGAGGGGAGGGGAGGGGAGGGGAGGGGAGGGGAGGGGAGGGGAGGTATCTCAGCATTCACAGAGCAGTTCCTAATATCTTGTTTCACCACAACTGTCTCTGGAAGAATTTGCTTCAATAAAGTTCCCAGCTGGAGCTGTAATAAAGTCCATCTTTTAGAAATAGACTGACTGAAAAACTAACAAATAGCAAATGTTAGTGTCAGTGAGATTGGCGATAGGCAAAGGAATTATCCTGTGCAAATGGAAAACCAAGACATTACTTGTGTATAGCAAATGTCTAAGGGAATTTAGAAATTCAGCAGTCACAGAGAAACCATCTCTTGAGCAAAAATTCAACTAGAAAAAAATCCCATTTGGGATAATATGCCTGAGTTACATAAAGTAAGTTTGTCTCTGTATCTGTTTACTACCTCAAGGCTCATTTGATAGGCATTCTCATTCCTATGAAAAGGCTGTGTCATGCTTGTCTTGCTTAAGAGCCTTCATAATGTTAGAATTTATTGAAATTTTACTTAGTGGTTTCATATCTACAGTAGCAACATCTGCTTAAAATGCTGATTTTTTTTTTGCATGCAATGTTATTGCTGATATATTCTCACTTTGTTCTTGCATAATGTTAAGAGTCAAATGGCTTTACTTTGCTCTCCTTTTTTTTGTGTATTTAAAAAGCATCAGTAAAATTTTCTAACAGCAAAACACAGCTGACAGAGTTTTGGGAGGTATTCTCATCTCTGGGGAATATGGTAAGTATTGATATAGCCTTGACATAAGTAATTAGTGGATGATTTATGTATGCTGTGGTGTCTTAATCTTGAGTTAGAAAAATAAATATATAATATTGGCAAAATGTGAGCTAAGGTATCAAAAGAAGGAGATGTATTTAATAAGGTTTCCAAGAATATATGTTCCAGAAAGTGCTGGCATAATCATCTTCCATCTTACTGCAAAGCCTCTTTCTGTTCCACTTACAACTTCATGCGCCATCATGCATTGCTACACAACATCAGTGTATTAGAAATGTGCTTCTGGCTGCCTGGATTAGGACCAGATCCCATTTCCCCTCCTTGACACTCACATGTTTGAACACTGACTGGCATCAGTAGTTTGGCTGTGATTGCACATTGCTGGGTGGCTGTTTATGAGAAGTGGCCAAGAAGAAAAGAAGATAAACAAAGGAGCAAGAAAATAAGCAAACTGGAAAAAGCAATAGCAAAGGCTTCATCCAGCTGAGTAAGAGGCAAAGGATGTAGACATATGAATGGAGGAGCTCTGCAAGGGCTTGTGTCTGTAGAATGGGAAAACTAATTTATTTATAAAAGAATGTGTGAAATGTAAGGAACTGGAATCATCAGCAATTTTCCCATTGCAAAGCATACTGACGTGCTATTTGTCAACTTCTTTATTTGCATGTGGATCTTGACCTTGTCACTTTTCCCATATGTAACAGCTTTAATGAGAATTTTATAAAGAACAAAAAATTTTTAAAAAAAATCCAGGAATGAAAATGTTGCTTCTTCTGCACCCTCTATTTTCACCAGAGAAACAGGCATACCTCAATTTAAAAATATTGTGTAAGACTACCTAATAACATCTATGAGACATAAAAAAGATGGGTTAGATTCAGATGGTGTTCTACACTCAAGGAGTTTTATCAAAGGAGAAAAACAAAAACCAAAAGCATATTGACCACGACAACTCCAGCCTCTGATTCCAGAGACTGCACTTTCTCCTCCTAAACCACAAGGAGGGGAGGTGAGGGGACAAAAGAGGACACATAGTAGCTTTGTTCTAGTTAACTCGTAGAGGTAGCTGGACAAGGGGCTCGCACACCCTCAGCCTTCAACCTCAGTTTTGCAATGACTGAGTTTCTCAGGAGTAATTAATGCTCTCCGGTTTTCAAGCCTTTGACTCAGTACAGCTTAACAGTTTAAAATCCCTATAAATTCAGCCTGGAAATCCCAATAGGATTAGTTACTGCCAGTCCCTGCCAGCAGGAGTGGAATGGAGGTTCAGGGAGGGCATCAAGCCTGGTTGCTTTCCATGGCTTCTTCCTCTGGTACTCACCTAGCACTCACAGTCACGGCACTGGATGTTAGAGGATGCACCTTTGTCTAGTTCCTCACTATATCTTTGTGTTACCCTGTCCCTTGTCGAATCTGCTGAAGATTCCATCTCTGTCTTACACTCTCATAGGAATGAGATTTGGTTTTATTTCAGAGTGATATGCCTCTCTTCTGAGAAAAACACACACTAGATCCACTTAAAAATTGTAAAGCAGGCATCCAAAACCAAAAGACCATGAATTGTTTCTAGTCAACAGTGAAAGAAAGAGAGTAAAATATATGCTGGAAATAGAGGATCCCAAGGCTGGGTCAGTCCTTTTTAATGCATTTGTGTATTGCTTATCATAATGCTTGGCCCCACAAATCTCAGTCTTTTCTCCCTCCAATATAAACACAAAGGCAGTTTTCTGGGCCCATATCTCAAGGTTGTCAAATAAATTGTCCTGAGGACTGAAGGTACCAACAATAACCATCTTGCCTTTCTGACTATTTTTGCTTCATTTTGCCTTTTATCATACACACAACAGTAATGCACCGTTCATATTTGCACATTAATCCAAAAGGTACAATAAAACGTAAGAATTCACCACATACCCTACTCCCTTTCAGAAAAGGATAAGCAGGCCAAACACACTTAATGCAGCAATTTTCAGAGCTTTGTCCTCTGAGCCCCCTTCTTTCTGGCATGTTTGATCTGCTTGAGTGTTCCTCTCTCAGCAAATACACTTATGCCCCATGCCCCACTCTGGTCCAGCCCCCTTACAGAAATCCTTTGCAACTCAAGCTCCAGAAAAGCCAGCTTTGAGTCCATCCAGTCTAACTCTGCCAATTCCTACATCCCAGCTTAACTTCTCGCTGGCTGCTACACCAGCCCCAAACTCCCTCTGCAGCTACCATCAGCCTTGCTCAAAATATTCAAGAAGAAAGCCTCTTTCTTTTTCTCCTTCACCCCACCCCAGCTCCTCATAGCTTAGTTCCTGGCTTGACTTGGCTCTCTCTGGAAGGAAAATGCAGTAACGTTTCCCTCCTGCCCAAGACTGGTGTGACTTACACTTTTACTGGGAGTGAAAAAGGTTTGAGCTTGCAGGCAGCCAGCCACTGACTCGCACACCCAGCTTGGTCCAGCCCAAGGCACAGCCTTCAGTCTTCTCAATTCACACCACCACTGTGCTTGCTAGAATTAATATTATGCCCCCTATAAGTCTCCCAGATAGGAGGGAGCTACTGTATGGGAGGAGAGGTGAGAAGGTGAGCAGAGAGAATCGAGGGAGGAGAAAGACAAAAAGCAAATGGACTTTCCTTGGGATGTCTTGTCCCTCAGCTGAAAATACATTTTTGGCTCCCCCAAGGGGTTTGTCAGAAACAACTTGGCTTGAAATATACTTAGAAACTATTATCAATCAAGACAATGATACAGTAAAGAAGAACAAAACTTTAAGGAACAAATGCAATCAAAAAGTTGAAAATCCTTAAACAGAAATACTTACTAAGCTTCCCAGATTAGACTTGATTTAAAGAAGGCAGGAATCACTCTGTGGCTAAGGCATAAATGGGGGATTTAAACAATATTGTTGGGAGATTTGTCATATGTTCTATTATGAGCAACTTACATTTCATTTGATATATGAATGAGATGTCTTATTTTATCATAATAGTAACCTTGATTGAATGCAGTGATCCTCAAAGGCTTGCAGAGTGGAAGGGAAGAGGATGATCAGTACTCTGCAGCTGAGTCTTCTGCCATGATGGCTTGTGCCCATACGTGGCTGACAAAGCAGGGGACAAGGCAGATTAGCATAAACTCTGAGATTCTTCATGCTCAGCAGAAAGAAAGAACCATGGGTTGAAGTCCAGCCGCTGTTTCAGACATCCTATGGCATCAGGTGTAATACTCGTCCTTTCATTAATAAGGCCAGGCTTTTGGAAGTCATTTCCCCCACACTAGCACTGCTGGGACAAGGCAGAAGTCTGTCAGAGCTAGCCGATGGGACTCAGCAGCAGCCAGGAGCAGATCACGAGAGAAAGGGGGTCAAAAGAGGAGAAGTACATGTGGTAGCACTCCTAGGATCCTCTCACACCTGCTGGCATTCTCTGCTTCTGAGACATCTGGGCTGCAAGACGCAGCTGAACCTCAGTCTGCAAATAACCCTTACGTGTGCAAGGATAACAGTGCGCAAATGTTGTTTTTCTGTAGGTTTATTAAACATCATGGATTCTTTTATGTGAAGGAGAAGAGTTTTCCTCATCCATAGCCAGAGGAAGTTCATCACAGCATTTTTTATCTTCTGCTAAGGCTTTGAATTTTAGCTGCTCTTGTAACACCACTGGCAGGGTTTGGACCATTTGGCCTTTTGTAACAAATCTGACATGCTTTTCAGGAGAATTTTCTGCACATAAAAAAGATTTTCCTGGGTGAGACCAAACCAGGCACCCAGGATACCATGTGAATGCAAAGAGCTCATGTAGTACTGCACGCCCAGAAAACTCCCTCAGCATTTGGTGACCTATATCTCAGGCACTTCTGGACATGGGGGGTTCTGTATTTAATAATTCTCAGAGGACTTTTCTTACATGAATTTTCCTAATCCCTTTATGAAGTCATGCAAACTTTTAAAGTCTACATCACACTAAGGATTTTCATAGTTTAACTGCTCATTGCATGAAAAATATTCATCTTGACTGTTTTGAGCTGTGCTCCTACCAGCTTTGTAAGATGACCACCCGTTCTAACAAAGAAAGAGACTGTGAGCCATTACCCTTGGCTTTTTCAGCAGCTTTCATAGGTTTTGGTCATCTTTCCCCCAGGCTGAAGAGAAGGATCACACCATATCCAGAAAGTCATCTGAATCCTTTCCTACCTCTATGCCTCTTCTCTAATCCTGTTTTTTTCTTTCTTGAAAGAAGAGGTGAGTGGAGGGGACCACACAATGTCCAAAACATGAGTGCACCATGCAGCTAGACAATTACATACTGATATTTTCTTACTGCTCCCTATTCCTCCCATTCTCGCTGGTATGGTTTGCTTTCAGTTGGTGGTGTTTTTAACACAAGTATCTATTTGTGACCCAAAATCTTGTTTATGCATGAAAACAGTCAGGTCAGAGCCTATTGCTGGGTAGGTAGTGCTGCTATTCTTGATTCCCCATGTGTACCGCTTAAATCTTTGTTTATTCAGACAGCACAGACCTCCATTTCTCAGATTCACTAGTAATTTCTTTTTTAAGCAAGTTTTTACAAAGAAAATTATCTGGAGTTAATAGGAGCACGCTCAGTCCTGTGAAATGAGCGCAAAGGGGAGCATTTACTGCTGCAGTCACTCACTTCTTTTTGTCTCTCTAGGAAAATTAGCCTTCAGGATCAAATTCTGATGTGTAGTGCCTATAAAATTGTAGCCCCAGCCAGCAGATGAATTCCACACAGACCCTAAAAGGCCATTGCCTATAGCTACCCCACAATATAAAATAGGACAGAATAAGGTGAGATGTTATTCTGTTCACTAAAGTCAATATAAATATAAGACAAGAGTTTTTTAAGATACCATTAGAAACCTCTCCAAAGATCATCCAAGAGCATTATCAGCAGTTCAGCACAGCAAATCCTAACTGTGCGAGAAACCCTAAGTCAGGGCAACAGCCACTCTTGGTTGAAGGTCATGTATCAATATTACAGCACTAGGTATAAGCATGAAAGAGTATCTGTTAAAAAGGAGTGCGAATTAAGGAGGCATTCAGATGACTTTCAGCTATTTAGCAAACTCCTGTGCTACATCCATATTATTTTTAATAGCAACTGATAGACTTCTCTCCAGTATTTTTCTCTCTTATGTTGTAGGAAATTTTCCCATTACTTAAATGACCAAATAAACCAAAACAATATAGTATATTTAGTTGTTAACAGAAGTTGAGCAAACGTTAAGAGGGGTATTTCAAAACAAACCTTTAAAATTAAAATGAAGGACAGCAAGCAAAAACTAGGCTATATTGTGCTTTGCATATCTTTAATATAGTCTGACTAGTTTAATAGCAGTTCTCCTCAATTGTTTTATTTTGTTTTGTTTGCTTTGGGTTTTTTTCTTTTTTTTTTAATGTCTAATGGGTTTGCTTGGCTGAGTTAAAATATGAACCAAACTGAATATAGCAACCAACAAAACTGTCAAGTGAGGGCCATGATAATTTCTGTCCAAAAACTTACTTTTCACTTTCCCACCATCTAAAGAGCATAAGGAACACCTGAGATATCCTCTGATCTTTATATGAAAAAGGTCTCAGATAGATTCTAGAGAACAGAGAAAGGGGCCAAGTGAAAACCTGTGCATCTGCCATCCATCACAAACACATGTGTTCCAGGTGGCTTTAATATATGGCTATGCATACATCTAGAGAAATAATCTCGCCTCATAAACCCCTGAACTGAAAAACTGTCTCAGATACAGAATAATTTGATACTGGTATATGCATTTTTTTACTGTCCAGAACTCATTATAAATCATGTTGCAGTGTGCTCTGAGAAATGAATGGTGTTCAAGGTGAGAACTTGGAGATGTTAATTTGATACTGTATCTAAAATATTGCACCCTCATCGCCATTAAGTGATCTATAAAGGATGGAATAGTTCAGCCAAATAACCTTGGTTAACTATCGCAAATTATCACTCATTCTCTCATCTTAGGGCTGAAGAATAAAGATGAGTATCTTGCTAAAGATCTTTAAGTTTCAGGCACTCTGCAGACCTTGTGCAAAAGGCCATTCAGCGGAATTCAGCAAACAACTTCTTGTGGAAAAGCTGCAAGATCATTCATACCAATGTGTGGAAGGACTTTTTCCATTTATCTAAATTGAAAGACGGTAGGAAGACATGGAGACAGATAGTCATCGGCTTCTCAGTCTACACAAAAGTTTACAGGGTGTTAGTCCATTATCAGCCATAAAACCCACCGGCTTGGCTGGATATGTGCTCTCGTGGGGAAGGGACGCAGTGCTGCTGATTCTCCATTTTGGCCCTTTCCATCACTCATGTTCTCCCCAGTCAGCCAACAAAATGGGTGCCCTACCTGCAGCCTAGCAATCCCAACACCTAGGAGGCTTTGGGGTAGGGGAATGCTCCATCTCCACTCCCTTCATTTCCCTGGGAGGGAGTAAAAACTGCGTATTGGTAAACTGAGCTGGAGTGGCAGTGCTCATTTACTATGTGTAGGCAATTCTTGGGGTGCATCAAGGACTGAAAATGCCTAGGTATAAGACCATGATTAAATGGGCAAACATTTGGGGAAAAAAAAAAGAGAAAAAATATATGCTGGAGAACAGATAACACACAAGCCATGACAAAGGAGGGAAGGAGGAAGGGGAGGAAGAAGAAGGGAGGGAGGGAGGAAGGAAGGAAGGAAGGGAAGAAGGAAGGAAGGAGGAAAGGGGGAGGAAAAGAAGTAAAGAACTTTTTTGATCTCTTAGAAAAAACATGACCAGATGGGGGAAAATAAACACCAAATTGACACTGTTGGTGCTGCAAGGGTGGAAAGGAGCTGCTAAAAGCTGAGGCCATTCTTGCACAGACAGCACCATACAATCATACCACCTTCTGAAGAATTTATTTTCCTTATCTCAGAAGGAAATGGATACAAGTCTCTAGAACATAACATTTTTTTTTTTATGAATGCTGAATTGGAGAGAGTATTATAAGAATGGTAACATGTCTGAGACCTGGATCAGGACCTGTAGGAATGGGAAACGAAATGTTTAAAAGAACTTTTACAATGGCATCACATGGTAGATTAAGCAGAAACAGTTAAAGCTAACAAAAGGACAAGATGATTTATAAGCTGTACTTCAGAAGGAGGCAGTGAAACTAATAGCAAGTTTTTGGCAAATGTTTTTGATAGTCAGTAAGGACAAAGATAGTGGTGTTAGAGGGAAAATAGCTCATGTTGCTGTGGGTTGCAGCAAATAACCACTGGACTGTAAGCCCAGCTCACTGTGGTAAATAGCCACAAAGAATATGTTAAAGACCTTATCCAGAATATCTAATATTAGTAAACAGTATTTCACATGGCCTCAAAGAAAGATATCCATTTCAGAAAAATGTGACCAGCTGCCTTAACAAAAAATGCCTAATGGTCACCTAAACAGGCAATGCAACATATAGATAAAGTTTAAGCCAAGGCACGGAAGAATTAACTCTCTTTCTTGGAGACAGATACTGAACTGAGGCTGGAAGGGACCTCAGACAGTCATCCCACCCCTCATCACAGCAGGACCAACCCTGAAGATAGCAAAGGTTCCTTTGTGTTTTGTCCAGTCAAGTTTTGAGTATTTCCGTGGAGTAAGATCTCACAGCCTCTATGTGCTGTTCCAGTGTTTGACCTCCTCCTGTGTGAAATGCCAGTAATCAGGATAAAAGGCACTTCATTGAGGCTGATTTCAAAGCCATCTGACTGGGAGGAAATTGAGAAGAACTTAAATCTGAAGAATACTGGTGGGAGGGATTGCCTAACATAAAGGCCTCGTGTTCTGTTGTTTACCAGTTTCCTGCCATCTCACAAGAGATATCTGCAACCTCTTAGAAATTATTTTGCATATGTATTAAAAGGGTGTCTTTTTTTGGAGCTTACTGAAATAACTCGCTTCTTCCCAGTGCATTTGCCTCTTGGTCTTCTTAACCGCCAAGTAGAAAATTGCATCCACACACAGTGAGATGTTTTCTCACTGTCTTCCAGCACTGGCACACCTGGAAAATGGATTGCCACACAAGCAAAAATCCTAATGAAAAGACAGGGGCAGATTCAGTAACAGATTCCACGGGAAGCAAAACTATGTGAGAGCACTTGCTTGGCTCCATTTTACAACTGACATAAAGTTGTCCATTTTGGCATAACTGAACTCATGAGAAAGCCAGACCATGCATGGGAAAGAACATTTCATGGTAATAAAAAGACCTCCCTGGTCAGAAAGCAGTTTTGTACTGGGGACTGGTTGATTCAAAACTGCAAACCTCAGCAAATTTGGTGGAATACAGTTTTAATCTGTCTAAAGGGGAAAGCAGGAAGGAAATAGACGAAAACCTGCTGCATCCTAGTTGGTAATATTTGTGAGCTAGGATGATGCTAACTGCATACTCTACATGCCACCATTATACTTGATCCACAGAGGGAGCAAACATACTGCATCCCTGACTGCAGCTGCTCAGTGCTTTTGCAAAAGCAACAGCTGCCCAGACTGCCACTGCTGCTGCTATGTGGTTCCAGACTTGGGGACTCAGAAAACTGGCAAAAAAAAAATGAAATAGCATGCACTAGACTGCTTTGTGAAGAAGGCACTGCTTATGGGACAGAGTGCAGGACCAGAAAACATGGGACCTAGCCTTTACTGCATGTCATGTAGTTGATCCCGCCAAAATTGGCAAAAAATTTGCACTTCTCTTTCCCCCTCCCTTCCTTGGTACTCTGTCTTCTCTGTTTGTCTAGTGTTAAGTGAAACAAGACCCCCAGGTCATATGAGGCGCTCAGTCTTTACTGAGGAATGATAATATCCTGGGTATAAAATCTGCCAAATGAACAAAGGACAAAGTGGATACACTTTTGTTTCAGTGAAAAATACCAATTATTGCTGTATTTCTTAACCACACATTTATCTCCTTCCTTTTTTTTTTTTTTTTATATAAAGTGAGCTGCCATGATAGTGGTTATAGATTTGCCAGTAATGTCTAGTTCTGACTGATAACATCAAACTACGTAAAACAATGTAGTATTGTCTACAGACCCTGCTATGACAGTGAGTTAACAGTTAGTGTAAACAAAAGGGCTCTTAGTAAAGAAGATGAACCAAAGATATATTTTGAATTAAGTACAAGGCAAACACTTAACATACGAGAATAAATCTTCTCCAGCTGGCAAACACTGCAGAAATAGTTCATTCTTTCAAAAAGATTGCATTGGGTTTGCACTGCCAATTGTATAAACAGAGTCATTGTTTCAGTCTCAGCAAGAGAGTTATTTATACACTTTGAATGAGTGCTGCTTTCTCTAGAGCTTCTCTTAAACTTAACAAAAATCGTCCATCACAAATCATACCAAAAATATGAGTTTTTATCCTAATGTTTGAGATTAATTTTCCTGGTTGGGGGGCACTAAAGCTTATTTTTAATAGATCTTCGGGACAGAAGGGGAATATTAGGTCACACAGTCAGATCTCTTATATATCACAGGCCATAAAATTTCTTCCAGATACTTCTGTATGGAGCCCAATGGCTGACATTTGGTGAAAGTGTGTACTGGAAGGTTTACAGTCTTGAATCTACCACTTTTCTCTGTAGCTGGTTCCAGCAAAAATCAACCTCGCTATTAAACATTTGTGTTGTACTTCTATTTGATTTTATTTGGCTTTGATTTCCATGCTTAGGTCCCCATTGTGCTTTTCTCTGATCCCTTAAAAAGCCCTTTAATAACTGCTATTTCTTTACCATCCAAGAACCCTGAACCATCTGAATACTGTGTGTTTTTGGTTCATTGATAGTTCTAAATAAAGGCAGGAGTGGGAAAGCAGAGAAGGAGTTTTGTCTGGAATCCAACTAAATTGTATTTGCATTGTTACTTACAAAAAAAAAAAAAAAAAAGTTGTTGCAGATTAAATGGGAACATTTTGCTGTTCAGTTTTGCTGTTTCAATTTGAAACAACTTTCAGCAACTTTCAGCTTTTGCAAAAGGTGTGCATCCAAAAAATATCACCCCCAAAACCCAGAAGGAAGTTCAGTGAAATTCATGTTACTTTTTTGCATTATCCAGTCTACATATTTTCACTTGAAAGGTTCCAGATTAAATAAAATTATCTTAATCAGCAATTACATATGATAAGCACTTAAGGTTCTAGTATTATGGTAACTTCTCCAAAGTGTATCTGCTACAAAGCCTCTGCCATTATTCTTAACCAAATATATTTGATGTGAAACACTAAATAACCATTATTAAGAGAAACATTAGCTGTCCTTACTGTTTCACCAGAACTAGACATCTTTTCAGTGGATCAGGAAGGGTTTAATGAAGATGTTATCCTGTATTTCTTGAATGAGGATTTTTAAAAGTTAGCTAACATATCTTCAATCCAAAAAAAAGTTGACTGAGCAGTGGATCTTACAAGTAAAAAATACATGATTATTTGAACATTAAAGAGTGTCTGTCTCCTCTGTATAGTCCTCTCACACTGTGTAGTATCTCTACAACAATAACCAGGTAGAAAAAGATCAGGTGAAATTTGGCTATTAAGCTCTAAGAAATAGCTGCTTGTGATATGCAGGCATGAAGACTGTTAAGTAAATGTCACATTCCAGAAGATCTCAATTTCTCATGCTTCTGATGTGATTTTCATACATGTTGCACAAACCACTACGAATGTTTATCTCAGGTTTCCCATACTCACTTTCATTTAGAAGGATAAATCTAACTTGCATCATGGGAATATTAAAGGGCATACTAGCTACTAAAATGCTATCAATGGCATCTATGTCATTTTAATAGAAATATAAAGAACAATTGCCATCTTTTCTGCACTCATTACGCAAATTATGGTATTTTCAGCTCCACTGATCTGCTAGTATGCGTTGCTATTGGCATTTCACCCAGTATTAGCATCCTTTTATTTATGAGGGTGATGGTGATATATGCCTAGTGAAGCTTTTATTTTAGACAGCATCAGCAGATTGCAATCAATACGGTCTTATTCCTTCTGCAATCCAAATAATTTTACTACTGAACTTAATTGGCAATGAACAAACGTAGTGTGATCATTATTCTGTAGGGATCCTCATACACTCTACAAGTATTTGCTTTAGGATCATTGAAAAAGTAGGAAAGCTGCCAAGAGTTTTCTGGCTGGCAAGGCTTTGGAGGCTTATGAAACTTCCCAGACTTCTCATTTTTCAGGAAAAAAGACAGTTTTGAAAAGTTTAAGGAGACCTGCAGGCTTTATGGAGCTTTGTCATAACTCTTAGAGGGAGCTATTTACTATTGGGAAAAGAAAACTTACACAGATAACTTTCCAGGAAACCTTCCTAGGCCAGGTAAAAACCTTCACTGTACTGACCCCAGCTTTGCCATCCTCTGACGTGCAAGTGGCTGAGTTCCCGTGTGCTACGTTAGAGATTACCCACCAAACATACCTGCCTGTGTTTCTCAGGGAAGACAGACTTCCCCACCTGACGGTGGCATTAAGCAAGCCTAATGTTTCACCAGGTCTGAGAATATTTTCGATAGTGAAGAAAAAGCTTAATAATGATGCTACATTGCATTCCTTAATTATGGAATTTTGCATATCATCTGGTTTCTGTATGGAAGTAAAATTGCTGACCAACAGAAAATGTGGCAGCAAGAAGTGGAATAGTTATGTCTATACAAACAAACAGGTGAATCGGAAAAGCAGGAAAAGGATTATTGCAAGCCTCTTTTGAGCTTAATCTGATTAATAATACAGAAAGATATGAGTGAAACAGAAATCCCCAAACTCGGATGTACATTTTGGCTTTATTTAGTAGGTTCTATGCAACATCAGCTGTTTGCTTTTTTCAACAGCATGAAGCACCTGAATACACTCTAAATACTAACAGCCCTTGAATTATTAAATGTTTTTCTTATAGTCTCATGAACTGGATGCAGGAATCTCCAAACCTGGAAAATTCCAAGGCCTCACAGCTGCCAAGGAGAGCTTGAAAAGATGAAACAGCTGAATGAAAAGATTTCAGTAACAGGAAGGAAAGTAAGAGCAAATTTAGTTCCCTTCCACCTCAAATAATCTTACTGAGAGAGCTGCAGTAGTTTTTTCAGCTTTTCTGAATTCTGGATGGCAACAATACAGTGCAGCACTAGGAAATGCCTCTCTGCCATTGTATCTGCATAAAGCAAGCAGGTGAGCAGTAGAGCTAACATTTCTTCCATCTCTCACTTTGACTGAAACAGGAATCTGGCATGGCAAATTAATGTCCCATTGAAACAGAGCTACTATGAAAAAATAGAGGAAATCCACTCTCAGACTAGTTCTGTCAGTGCAAAGCTTTCACATTTTATGTAAGATTTTATATTAAGTGGTTTTATCTTATAAATGGACAGGAAGAGACACAAGGGAGACGTAAGAACAGTTCAGTTATTCCTGAATAGTTTCTCTTTGTTTTCCTGATCTACTACCCCAATACCAGGCTGTCACTAACACTCAAGCTTTGCTCTGCAGTCAGATAGTCTGTGCAGCACCATAGTGCATTGAGGCTTTTAAGTCAGTGCCCAAGTCAGGAGGTGACTCAAAAGCAAGTCCTCCAAGTCTCCCCTCCTTGTAAGGTGCTAGTCCTTCTGGACAAATGCTTTCATAGTCCAAAAGTAATTTCTCCAATTAAGAGCTAATTTCCTCTCTACTACACCTATTTTAGACTATCACACATGATCCATTATGGGCTGCTAAGTATGATGGCAAAACTAGCAAAGTCATTACCCACACAGTGGAGGAAGCAGAGCGGTAGAGCATTGCAGCAAAGTCTCCAGTGACTGTGTATGCTGTGCCACACTGGTTCCAGTGGGATGGGAACAATTCCCCCAGGAACAGGTCACAAGTCTGTATGCCTTTCAGATCTGATAAAATCCAGCTGTTCCCCACCCCCCGGCCCCATGTTAACCAGTAAGAAATTGTTTTACTGCAGATAAATGCATCCAGTGAAACTATTTAGATAGCAGCAGCTGATAATTTACTAGAACAGATTCTTTGAAAAAGACAGAAAAAAATCAATAGAAATATCTCCTGTGTATCGATTAGCAGATGAGAATTCATATTACCAGAAATACAAAGTAAATTAAGTAAAGGAGTGAGAATTGAAATGGATTGATATCATTAGTTAAGCTGGATAGCATGATGCAAGAAACAAAATGAACTTTGAGCTCTTTAAAGGAAGTGGTTGTGAATGTTCTAGTTTTGAAGTAGAAAAAAATGGGGATAAAAAATAAAAAAGTTTAAGTAAGTCTGCTTAAAATGTAAGTTTGCTTGAAATTTCTTCAGGTTCCTGACACAGAATCACCAACAGTGGCAAGAGGACACAGTGTGGTGGCCTCAGGACAAAGCTGTGTTATCCTGACTGCCCCAAACGCGCTGGGGCTGCCTGCCCTGAAGAGTGTGTAGCACCAGCTGGGACCCCCTGAGCAGCTGATGGTCTGAGGAGCTGGCGGAGATGAAGCTGGGAAGTGCAAACACTGGGCAGCTGAGTGGCGTCCCTGCTGCAGATGCTGGGTCCTGTGTTCCCGCTGTGGGAAACTTCGCTTCCCCTGGTGAAGGAACCCACAAACCTCCATTTCAAAAGGGGAAAAACTCTGAAACCTCCTCTCCGGGGGTTTCCCTGCAGAAATATGACAACCTGATAAACAGAGCTCTGATGAAATATAGTCCACATCTGTAGTCATTTTATAGCTGACCAAATGTGCAGCCTGGAGTTTGTATTTGCTAGAGCTAAGATAATAACAGGCCTGAAAACTCCCAGCAGTTGTTTGCTTTGATTTGTAGAATGTTTGTTACACCACATTATAATAAAAAATTGGGTATATCCACTGGTAAAAATCTCATGAGTTACAAAAACAAGGCTTCTGCCACTGTTGCTTTATATTAAAAAAAGGAAAAAAATAACAGATTTTTAATGAGGTAGTGAGGGGGTTTTTTTTTGGCTGAAATACCCTATGGCCTGTGCTAGAACTCAGGGGGGAAAAAAGGTAATAAACTACAATATGCTTATCACCTTGTTATGTATGATTCACATCACCAGACTCTACAACTTTAGGCAGGTATTCTGTAGCAGTGTAACTGCTTTTAAATCAACATGTGCAATGTTTCCCACATGAATATGATTGAAACCCATCACAAAGGTTCCCTGTTTCTGAAATGATATTTCGAGGACAACATCTCACATCTGCAGAGCTTGTACTACAGCATACAGCTATGATCTGCTCATAGATGAATCATCTCATTCAGATGTGGCTACATACCACTAACCAGAAACAGTACTGACATTTTTAATTTAGTGGGTATGGTTGCAAGTGTACTTATGCACATTATCCTCTAGTGGTTAAATAATTTAATGCCAGATTAAAAGGAGCCAGTGACAGAAGCTTACAGGCGATAGCAAAAAAATGGGAGGGAATCAAATGAAAAGTATTGGATGGTAAATTGCAAAAAAGAAGATAATGCAGCAATATGTTGAGTATCTGAGATGTTTATATGCAGGGACATGGGATGCGAACAGGAGAGCGTAAATCAGAGTTAGACCTAAGTATTAACTGGCATCTGAAATTTGACGGGACAAGTGACAGAAAAAAAGGCATCAGCTTCTTTTTCAGAGTAGGCACAGGACACCTTGCACAACTTATCAAGAATATATATTCTGCTTCTAGAAGATAGATAAAAGTAAGAGATAGATTTGTTGGTTGGATGAGATAAAGAGGAAGAGAGTCAGCTCCACTGTGTAGGTTCATCAGAGGATGCGGGTAGGACCAGTGGCTGGGAGAGGCACTGCTGCAAAACTGGGCAATGGGCGATTTAATTATCCATCTGTCCAAAAACCAACACTGACCCTTCCAGCAATGTATTCACCCCAGTTTGTTTTAGGGAGGGTTTCAAAGGTGCTAGCATTGCAGGCAAATTTTAAATTTGATTCTGAATAGCAAAGAAGAGCTGGCTGGAAATCTGATGCTGAAATGTAGGCAGAAGTGGCCACAACAGAATTTAATTAGTATGAGAAAGAAGGGAATGAAAACAGCAGAATAAGGAGCTGCAAGTCCAGCAAAGTAGTCACAACGTCTGAAATACCACTAGTTAGCCATCCTTATTCTACGTGATTAAAAGGAGCAAACCAAACAAATAATAAATAAAAAGCAATAAGGATAAACTGCTACACTAAATTATGAGGATAATCCTTTCCCTGAGGAAAAAAGAAAGCATGGTAAATGTCAAATGTAGGGGGAGAAATAAAAGTATACAATAAAGGATGACTGTAAGGAAAATAATGATAAAGATAAAAAAAAAGTGCAGAAAATGCAAGCCTTTTTTTTTTGGGTGTTTTTTTTTTTTTTTTTTTTTTTTTTTTTCCAGAATGCAAGCCACTAGAAGCAAGAAGACAGTAAGAAAGGGTTCAGGAACTGCAGCAAGTAGAAAAGGAAGACAGAGAAAGACCTCAAAGAAAATCTGTTTCTTAACAGAAAAGCTCAGAGGTTAGGTGATACAGTGAAAGCTGAAGTATTGGGTGCCTGCTTTCTTTCAGGCTGCAGGGAGGAGATTAGTCTTCACCAGACACTGAAACAAAGGAAATAGGGAAATGGGGCAACACAGACCAGAGCAGGGTAAAGAGTATTTAGACCATACAGATGTATTTGAGTCAGCAGTGCCTGACGAAATCCATTCCAGGGTACTCAAGGAACAAAGTGGTTGGCAATGATCTGAGATCTCACACAGACCAGGGAGAGCAGAGCAGGTATCAGAGGATATAGTTGTAAAAAAATGGAAAGGAAGAGGACAGGAATTACAGACAGTCAGCCTAATTTTGATACCCAGGGGAAATTCTACCAAACCCCAATGCCTTTATATACACCTGTAGAGTAACAAGGCACAAACTTCAAGATGAAGTTGTCAACAGTACACTTCAAACGGAAGGACATCCATTTCACACTGAAAGCTGCAGAAGGCCTCCATTACTAACAGTTACTTTGCATTTTCTTCTTAAGAACTTGCTGCTCCAACAGAAAATATGTATCTGAACTTCCTGAGCACGAGCAAGCTCAGGAGCTTTGCCAAGTTCAGCTCATTCTTGATGAATCCAGGGAGATGTGGTCTGGGATCTTTCAGATTAAATTGGTTGAAGACAGATGCAACATTTCTTGAGGAGAAATCAAATGTACAAATACAAAATGGGGAATAACAGGCTCTGCTGCCTGCCTTGGAAATTTGAAATGATCTGTAGGGTCTTCTACAGGTTTGTACACTGCCTCTCAGGAAGGACATAACAAATCAGAGAATAAAGAGGAGATGAACAAGAATGAAAAGGAGATTGGAGGGATGAAGTTTTGAGGAAAAGGGAGCATATGATAGAGGCATCTGGGAAAGCAGTTACACCATTTTCTTTCTATGTGTAAAATGTTTTAAAAAAAGACAATGGAGATCTGTTCCTCTGGAGGCAGGCAATAAAGGATAGGACATAATTTTGCAGTAAAATTGACTGAAGATGATATTAAAGTCAGCAAAGAGTAGGACAACAACTCATGACAGCTACCTGATGAGCAAATGATGCGGAGGACCTTGTGCTCATTAATGAGCTTCCTTCTCCTACTCCTGCAAACCTTTTTTGCTGTGGCTCAGATCAATGACAGCACGCCACGTTGACTGAAGGGCTCCAAATACCTGTCTGCCTGCTCAGCCTGTTAGGGTGCAGAGGGGGATGAAGAGGGCTGCAGTATGCAGAGCTTTCTGACTGACTGAGGGGGAGGGAGAAGAAAAGAGTGCAGTTTGGTGGCAAGGCAGTCAGTCATCAGCGACAGAGACGACTCATTTGGCTCTTTTTGAGGTGATCACAGAATCTCCATCCTTTAGTCTGTCCCCTTCATGCCACACTTTTCCTAATTCACATTTCTACCTCTTCTACGTTTTTCCTCTCTGTCTTTGCTTCCCATTCCCTTTTCTCCCTTCTCTTGCCACTTTTCTCATTTTTTGTTTTGGCTTCCCTGACAGGGACCCCACAGTGCTAACTTTTATTTTGATTGTCTGGTTGTGGTGGGTTTTCTTTCCTGTGGCTCCACACTACAGCTGGGCTCTGCACACATTTTCACTGCAGACCTCTCCTGCCAAGAAATACATGGACTTCTCTGAACTGTTTGGTACTAGGAAAGACCAGACTAAGTCAAGTAGAAGCATGACATCGAAAGGGAGAACCAGAGGAAAGTGTTCCTTAACATGGAATATGCCTGATTCAAGCAGGAAACCTGTCAGATGTGACCAAGAAAAAGCAAGATCAGACTGCCCAACATCTACTCAAAATTACCTATGGGCCAGCAATCAAGAGGTGCTAACATCCAGCACACACTTTATTGCTTTTCAGCAAGAAACTAGCCCCAAACCCTCCAAAGGGCACCCTTGGTGCCATGGCTTCCCACAAAGGCAATCAACAAGTCACATCTGCCAGGAGGCCTGATAATGCATTGGTGTGACTGTTTTAGGAACTCCAGCCTGAAGAAGGAATTTAGAAAAAGAAAAAAATCATTTGAAGAGTGGTGTGGCATCTACTGGGTCTCAGGAAAAAAAAAGAAAAATGAGGAATAGGTACTGTTAACAATGAAAGAAATCAGATATGCTATTACAGAACAGTTCAAATGGTCAAATAAAAAGGCTGATTATGTGGTCTCTTGGAATGAGCCACTGTGTAGTTTGATCATTACCAACCACTTTCTGTCACAGCAGATAATCTCTACCTCTGACACATGACTAGAATACTTTGTGACAAACATAACTGTAGTCCAGGCTTCAATTTCAATTTTAAAGAGCTCTGTTATCAAAAATAGCATGTCATTTCACAAAGCGCTTGGACACAGGCAAGTCAGCTGGTTAGACAGCTACACCGTGACACTGCTGCCTGCAACTAACTCAAATACTTTAGAGCCAGATAGAGAAAGCCTCGCAAGGAGCTGCAGGTTGTTTTACTAGGGGGTGGCTGTCCTACACAAGATAACAAGGCAGGCCACATTTCTTTTGCAGCTGTAGAAGTGATGACCCAAAGGAGAGGTAGGGAATAGTTTCACCATTATGCCTTAAAAATGCATAGTCTGTGGTGATCCCTGCATGCTGACCGTGAGAGATTTGTTTGTTCTCCCACATTTACAGATGCATAAACAAGTATTAGGAAACCAAAGGAAGACACAGCCATTAAGAAAATCCCTTGGATATAGGCTTAAAAGAATGCATATTGAAAATATTGCAGACCTTTGTCATTAGATCAATATTTCTACTGGAAGAAAGAAAAAAAGTGACAAGGAAAAAGTAAAACATGCTCTCTGAGTGCATCTTGCATTCAGTGCTGATGGAGAAAGCAGCAACAGCCCCTCCTAAGAGCAATCTTTTAGTCTGTTTTCCATAAATCTGTTGGGCTACTTGAATCAATGGAGTCTTCTGGAACACCTGAGGGGTATTAAATTCCTTTTCCATCATATACTTTTTTATACTGGCTCAGTTTATTTAGACTGAGTGTGTCAGTTTGCATATCTATCCTTAGAACTAATCTAAAATAATGATGCCATAATGGTTTTAAGAATAGGCCTTTTTTGCCATATAAATCTTTTAGGTTTTAAATTATACAGTGGCCCAGTGGCCTTTTAGAGCTCTTGCACTCCCTGACTGATAAGATTTAAGTCCCTGAGGTCCAAAATTAACTGTGCTGTAGCATGCATTATGGCTGCATCACAGAGCAATTTTATCAGGAGCAGGAGACACAGCAGAATTAGACAAGTCTGTAGTGCTATCTATAGGAAGTGATGACTCACCCAGTGAGTGCTTTCAAAGTGGCAATATCCTATACAGTGAAAGTATGTTTTGAGGGTGATAAATGACCCCATTGCCAGCAAAAAGAAGAAAAAATAAGTCTTCACACATACTTCAGCATCCAGTACTTCTGATACCTGTGGAAAAACCTTATTTGTGTTGTGAGTTTGACCATTAAGTTCTGTAGAGCTTTGCAAGCATTATTGAAGTGATTTTCGAACCGAGATGTCATCCTTACAAAACAAGTCTGTGTCAGTCTTCACAGAGCTCACTTGAAATGATCATATAAACACAGGCTGATAAAAGACCTGGGACATGGTCAGAGAGCGTTGGTATAAAAGAAAACCTGACTCAAATGGTGGATAATATTTAGAACAATAGGTGAAAGGTGCTTGTGTATGTTAAAAGACAGAGTTCTCAGTACTCAGAATGAATCCTAAAGAGGACTGACATGAATTGGTCAGGTGCAAGCCAACCTATTCTGCCATTCAAAGGTTTTGGAGACTATTTATACGGAGCTCTAGAGACAGCGTTTGATAAGCTTAACAATCCATATGGCACCCTGCCAAATCTGCGTGAGGCAATGGAAATTCAAGTTGCTCTCAGATTTCTAGAGAATAGATTAGATGTTAAGTAGAGCAAAGCAAAGCAGGTTTCTGCTGTGTGTCTAGACTTGGATGGTAAATGACTTTTTTGAAGGTGCATTGATTAGAAAAATGACTGCTTGCCCTTGAGTCACTGCTAACCTCAGACTGGCTCAGTATCGTTGATGAATACTGATGCAAGAAGAATGAATAAACTTCTGCGATAACGTTAGGTAGAGACTGTCACTGAGAGCTTTCTGAAAGAACAACATGTGGATAATCTACTTGCCTAAAGAAAAGGCAAGAAATAAAAATGCAGTGCAAACTATCTTGATATATAACAAATCAGTGGGCTCTAGAGGTAACGGTTTCTGATTTTTGATATATCTTTGTTAACAGACCGATGTTGATTTCTAAGAGACTTTGGATTCTGATTAAAGATTCTTGGGGGGTTGTGCTGTTTACTAGGGTTTTGTCCTCTAAACCTCCTCTGGCATTTAGCAGCATGTATGTTTCATTGGAGAAAAGCTTCCCCTAGCCAGTGCTCACTTTTCTTCTTTGCAGTCATTCTTTTCCTTCTGTGAATTACACAGGGATTTTGATGCTCTCTTTGAGAATTTCAGCTTTTTTCCAAACTTGGCTGGAACATTCCAAAATGTTGAACAATGGATTCAAAAGTCATCAAGTCCCTGGAAAGCCGAGCACAGACACAGACCGAGAGCAAGTACATACTGTATAAAAAGCCAGCAACGAAGGGGCTCCTTGCAATGCTGGCTTTGCCCAGAGCCTTTGCTGAAACTGCCTCTCAGTCTCTGGCTTTCTCCCTAGCGAAACAGCAAAATGATTCAAGAGAACTCTAATGCCTAAACTGCAAATGTCAAGAGGGCTATATGTACAGGCTTTATGTTAGGTACCAATAAAGGCAGCAGACTTTTCTTTGGACTAAAGCTTTTACCAGCTTGCTTGTAATCCATTATGAAAAGGTCAGTAAAAAGCTGCAGTGCTTATGCCGGACCCACAATTCAGATCTGCTGCCTTGGCCTCTTCATGAAGGACAATAAAACAGTAAGAGCTGAAGTAGTGGAAATCCTGGGAAATGGCAGATACATTTATTTAAGAAACACAGTCACAGAGTGCAAGGAAGATAGGAGTGGTGGATCAAACAGAGGTGAGGCAGATACTAGGTACAAGTTCCTATTGAATCCACCTAAAGGGTGGGCTGGCACTGTCAGAGACTTTCATGTCTCCTGATTATCTCCAGCTACATGTTCCCATCACGAGTCTCCTGTGCTAATGCCTGAATGACATGAATGAATCAGGAAGTTAGTCCAGTAGAGAAACCCACCAGTTTTTCTTACTTTTGTGCCGGTTTTCAGGCAGATCAGTTTACCGAACCAATTTATTGAGCAGCAGAATGAGTAGTAGAGGTGGCAAAAAAGGAGAATTGGGAATGCAAGACCAAGGTTAGGTGAGACAGGCTGCACTTGAGTTGACTTAGGGCCATCATAAAATCACAGCCTAAGCTGTAAATACTTGAAAAGCTGGAAGATATGTCTCTCAAAAAGCAGCTGTGCTGGACAATGTAATGCAGGTAGTGAAACATATGGACATCTGTGTCCCAAATAATATTTCTGTAGACTGGGCAGATACAACACTCAAGTTAAAGAAATTTTCTTTGATGATAACATAAATAAATTAAAGCATTAGAAGCTATTAACAAAAAACTCAATTAAACAGTTAGCAGCTGACTTCAGCTGTATTAAGGGAAAAAAATCCAGAACAGACTTTATTCCCACACCTTGACAGAAGCAGTCTAGATTCTCAACTCAATAGAGGAAGATAACAGTCTCCAAAACCTAACAACCTGGGAGGTCAGTGCTGCAGAATTCAGAGAAGGTTTTGCCTGCAGCTTTAGGAAATCACTGTTTCCTGGCAATTCCAGCTAGGGGGATGGCAAACATGACCTGAATCCTGGGCTTTTCTGTGGAAATGTCTGCATATGTACAAGTATTAGTGGGGCGATATTAAATGATTCTCTTCAGGTTTTCGAAACAAAACATAAGAGCAAAAAAATGTGCAGGGTTCAATAAGTCACCCAAGCCATGGGCTGTCTCCTAAATAAAGAAAAAGTTGCAGATGTTGATGAATGATTATACAGCAGAGCAATCCTGTGCTTTGTTTTGTTTTTTCTTTTCTTTTAAAATAACCTAACATATGCACATATTTGATAAATTATATCTGCTCTTTAACAGTAGCATGACATTAACAAGACATACTTTTTGTGATGCCTCTCTAAAGCTTCTTCAGTGACACAGCTAAACTAATGGGTCAATTTCCCTGCCTGTGATGTAATTACCTTCCTTCTCTGACAGCCAAGCTAGCATCCCTGACAAGACAGTTTTAGCCAACTTGCTTTTTCTGAAGACTGCATTTTTTGGTCTTTGGGTGGGACCAAATTTGACCAGAATGCTAACTAAAAAAAGCGACCCTGAGTGAAGAATCACATGCTGCCACTGTTCTCACTCACCCAAATATATTAGCTCTGTACTCTAATAGCCATGCAGTACAAGAGAAACATTGGTCCATACCAGGTATATATCTTATATTAAGCAGAAAACAGAGTAACAAGAGAATTTGAAAGAGTGAAAAGATAAAATCAGAAGTGTGCTGCATACTCTTCACTACAGAAGTCTCTATGCAGAGGAACTCGTAATTGATTGTAAGAGGCTTAGCTGAAACGCTAATCATTGATACCAAGAAGTTTAACCAGTCAGCTTAACACTAGCATCTGCATGAGGCACTGGGCCAAGAGTGCTCATGTAGCATCAAAAAAGAATATTTCTTCTACATTTAGTGAGATTAAAAAACTAATGGAAACTGCTGAGGACATGTACCCACATGAGAGATAAGTACTGAAAAACTGGAGACTGAAAAAGACTCCCTAAAAGAATGACTGAAGGATTGGATGGGATAACCAACAGCAAAAGTTTTGAGGGGTACAAAGATTAGGAAATTGAGATGAAAAGCTGTGACTAGTCACACTGTCATGCTTACATGGGACAGAGTTTTTCCAGTAAAGGGGTGTCACAGAATGAAAGAAAACAAGACAAAATTTTATTTTGTGTCTTGTGTCATTATTTAAATTTCCCATTTAAAAAAAGAAAGGGAATGGGATTAACCAGTGGACAGAGTTAGGACAGAGCTGGTTTCTTAGACGGACATGAAGAGGCTACTGTTTCGACCAAACATTTGGGCCTAAATTCAATGACAGAATGAGGCACTTTGAAAGTGTAATGTATCTGATCCATTTTAAGTATATACCTGCAGAAGAGAGGGTTTGTGCCCTGCCAGTGCGTTTCTCTACATTAGCTGTAAGAGGGTGTCCAAATGACCACCTGGGAAACTAATGGCTGCCACACCAGGTGTCATTTGATAGTTTATGCTTCACTTCAGAAAAAAAGATACCAGAACATAAAGCTGTATTTGTAAATTCCGGCCTTATGTCTTGTGAACACTAAGAACTCCAAGACAATTGTCCTAAAGGGTAGTACTGGCCATTTCATATAATTCATTTATTTCCTGCATGTGCATTTCCCCCATACATTGAAACAATTACAAAAGCAGACTTCAGAATATTCTAAATCCAGGCAGGATGAGAAACAGTATAAAGCAAACACCTTTCTGGTTCAGGGGAAATACAGATTATGTGGCTCAAATTTCTTTCTTTTTTTTTTTTTTTTTTGTTTTCTGTTTTGCTGTCTTGATTCCTAATCAATAGGCTATTTTGATCTGGTGGTTTAGGTTTTAGTTTGTTGGTTTTAGGTTTTGCTTTTTTTCTTCTTCCTAAATACTATGCAATGTGTGTCTTAAAACAAATGTTCTTCCACTCAGGAAAGAACATCCTGAGAGACACAAACTCGTTATTTAAAACACATTACATTTTGATGGCAGATCTGCTTGGCCGATCAGGGAGCTGAAATACTACTTTGTAGAACAAGCTTTGGATCTAAATATCATTGTTTAATACTACATTTTCCTTTGCGGAGGAGACAGAAAAAACAATATTCTTTAGCTCACTTTGAGTGGAGAAATGTTTTATCTTGGGCTTTTTAAAATCAGTTGTATGACATGGAAATGATCTTACATTTTGTAGAAGGTTTTGTTTGTCTGTCTGCTGTCCTTGTTTCCATTGTCTCCCATCCTTCACCTGCAGCAACATATTTTTCTTGTTGACAATCACACTTCCATTTAACTGCTGGCCTTGTTACCTCTATAGTTAAGTGAAATACGTGTAACAGTGCAGCACCTCTTGAAAATAATGGGTCTTTTTGCATGGAGTAACTCATAAATGACCTCTGCATAAATAAATAAATAAATAAATAAATAAATAAATAAATAATGGTAAGATTATCTGATCTATGTCCACAGGAACAGATTCTTTCCAGTTCTTTCTGTATTTGTGCAACCTCATTGATTGTTCTCAGTGTCTGAAAGGTGTAAAAGTCCAATTGAAGTTTCTCCATATTTGAATACTGATTAAATCTTCCTCTCAGCTGGATTCTCAGATGTCTAAGAAAGCTCATTTTACAGCCTTTCTTCACAGGATAACTCTTGGGGGGGTCTCACTTTAGGAATTACAGTTAGAAATTGAAGAGTTATCTTTATGCTGCCTTTTTTCACAATTTGCAGATGAAGATATTTATCTTAAGCAGATATCTCTTGGGTCCTGGTCCCAAATCATGCAAACTGGGATCTGGTCACAATTTCCTGTGGCTCCCTTCTGCCCTGTTTTACTTTCACAGGGTACTGGGTCATAGAGAAATATGATGTGCTCGGTTCTGAGCAGGGACTTCAAATGTATGCCTTGAGACCTAGGCACGAATGTTAGCAGTGGAGTGGCAAAGGAGGGGAAGGTGCACAGGGAGAAAAGCACGTGCAGCTGCAGTGTCCACACTGAACATCCGTGCTTTCATAGGGAAAGAAGATGATGTGAAAAAATCTGCAGTCAATCTGGAATCAAGTGAAAGATTGTCTTGAAGTAATGTGGGCAAGAGTGAAGCTGGTCAAAGAGGTAAAAGTAAGAATAATGAGACTGATCTTTTTCTTTCAGTATAAAAGTGCCTGCTACCTGTGCTTTAAGGATAACAAAGTCACAGACTGGTTATGGCTTCTGTCTAAAACTGTACCACCAGAAAATGACAGAGATGGAGAACACAGCTTTCTTCCTTTTCCCCAGGGAAGATCTGACCAGTCATCAACTTACTTATCACTTACAGATGAGGGGAAGGCAGGTTTTTGTATCCAGACATGCATCTGTCATCTGAACATGACAGTTCTCATTCTCAGTGGAGCATTGTATTCCCGCACGTGCAGCAGAAGATGAACCTACATGCTCTGGCCTAGCTCTGAATAGATGGTATGCTTTTTAAAACAACATCATCATCCCTTACTGGCTTGGGTGCAGTGTAAATCTAGTTCCAGTTGCAGGGACAGCTCAGGTGTTGGCTAATGTCTTTGTTATGTACACTTTGGGCTGAGTTTCCTGAACATGTCAAGATCTTGGTCATAAAAGACCTTGTAGTCAAAATCTAGTTTAACAACTACAATTCCATCAAGAGACAAGGTAGCTCCAGTTCTCTGAAGTAACATATATGAAAAAGTTACAAGATAAAAGGCTCAACAGACTTGGTATATGGCCAGCTGTGAACAGATCAGAGATTGAGGGGCTTGGTCTTAGAAAGCTCTTTTGTCATTAAAATAAGATGTGTTTTAATTTTAAAAACCTTTGAAATCCATCTATCAATCTATCTGCCTACCTGTGTACTTACCTACCTATCTACTTAGCAACCAACCTGCCTATCAGTCAAAAACATTATATTGCAGAGGCTTTATGTGTTAAGAAGGAGAAAAATGAGCATTGTATCATGTTGTGAATCACTTGGTTCACAGAGGTCTAATCTGAGATAGATTCAGAATTGAATAGCAAAAAATGAGTCAGTGAAATCAGAATGGCTCTGGTTGAATAATGGGATGAGGATGCAGCAATGATGGCTATGCAACTAAAATGTGCATCAGCTTATAATTCTTGATCCTTCTCAACAGGAAATGTTCTGCTACAATTATGGGTAGAGTTGTATTTGAAAGGCTTGAATTTCCACAGACTCTGAATACATCAATTGGATTGTGCAATTTACAGAAAAGACAAGCCTGAGTATTGTGTTTTATGAAGCTGAGACAGCTTTGGTAAGTTTCACAACTCTCACTGCATGGTTGCTAGAACAGCAGTACTTGGGACAAACGCAGCTGAAGGAGTCTATAGGCTTTAGATAGCTTTTCATATATTGCTGCCCATCAGTGTAAAAAGTTGCAGGAATGACCTATTCCTTATTGAGTGCAAGGACTGACCAAAGCAAGAAAAGCACAGGTGGACTTCAGCAGCGTGCTTCTATTCAAGGTTCTTCCAGACTCATTGTAGTACAGTTGGGAGATGAGACAATAAGAAGCAGAGGGAGAATTGCAATGACGCTGAGTAAAGCACCAAAGAGAAGGAGCAACAGTGACAGAAATATAATTCTGGTATGTGTATTTTATAGCTAGTGTGAGTAGGAGTGTTTCTCCCACCACACTGGCGTGCAAGCAAGAAGAGCGTCTCATGCCAGAGGAGTAGCAGATGGAGCAACTATATTTCATATGTGTAGTTGCATTCTGGGACTGTCAAGCTGCTGTGGGAGCTGCTCAAAATCTGTGTGTCAGCATCATTGCTGCAATCCATGACTTACATCCTGAGGACAAAAAAACATTTTGGGTTATACTATCTACAGAAATACAAATCGTCCTTTACTCTGTAAAAGTTGTTTTACTGCCTTCTTTACCCTATGTTCAAACACTTTGTAGAAGCATATTAATTAATCTCTGACACATTAATCATTTTCTCATTCACTCTCCAGAATAAACTGTATGTGCAACACAGAAATGAGTTTTTTGTTAGGTTTAAATATGTTGTTAAGGAGAAGTTGTGGGATGTTCTGCAGCAATCCATGTGAGCTGGGGACTTTTGGGGATGGCTGGCAGAGTTACACTACAACATTGCAGTCTGACTGGGAAGTATCTAAAGCATCCATAATGGGACAGGTTTTTTGGACAACCAAAAACATCAGACACTTATACAGGTGCCTCTTCAATGGGGCAAACAAATCTGTGAAAACTCCTGAATCTATATGCTGGGTTGATTGATGTAGGGATTTATATCTGCACTTGGAGAGATGGCATTACATAGCCACAACCTTGCCAGAACTCTCTCCTTTACTTCTAGCACAAACTTCAGCTTCATTTTAAATCCTTGGTTTCTTTTCATCCACAGACTGAACTTATCCAAGCAATGGGTCACACTGGCAGTAGTGGTAGCCCATATGTGATGTAGATGGCAAACCACTGGCTGCCTACTGACTAATTTTGGTTAAGAGTGAAATCCGTATTGTCTTACAGGATCTCCTAACAGCTGCTCATTTTGTGACAAATACCATACAGTGCAGGCTGGAAGCACAGACTCCACTTGTGCACAATACAGAATTGCAACTTCTTCCAAAATTTAGGCATCCAACATCTTATTTCTGTTTTGCTTTTCACATTTGCAGTGTTTGAAATGTCCAGGGAAAGGAAAACAGAAAATAGAATAAACTCCTTTTCAAACAGGCAAGAATGAAAACAAAAAGCTTTAAACCAAAAAATGTTTGAAAAAGTAATAGTCTGGCTTTTAAACCCAAACATCTTATGGACAATTAGCAGCTTCATTAAGAAAACACAGGACTACCTACAGCACAGGTCAATTAGCAGCTTCAGCCTATCTGTCATCTTGCTGAAGACCAATTTTCACATCCAGTTCTTTCATAGATTTTGAAATTCTTTTTTCAAAGGAGGACTTTATGAATAATGATAACGGCTAGTCAAGTGACAGGAGTACAATTCATCAATGACTTCTTTTTTTGTAGAGGGCAACCTCTAAAGCCTACACAAATGCTGCAACAACATCAGTGCACCTTGAAAATCCCACCATCATCTTTCTGCATTCCAGTCCAGCAGGACTAAAGGAGAGATGAAAAATCACTAAAAATGTTAAAATTTCCTGGAGATGAGGAAGATTTATTTAGCTCATTTGTACTATAAATATTTAGAAGAGCAATGTAGAAAGAACAGGATGAGAAAAAATCCCCATCCAGCTTAAAAAAGTTCAAGTGCAAATAGTCAATGACAAGACAGCAGAGTAATGACAGAAAAAACTTTTACAAGAGCATACAAAAAGCCTTGGCTGAATGTGAGCATATTTCAGTCTTGGACACATGCTGTATTCTTATAATACAGGAAACTCCTCATCATGCTGGCCTTCATACAAAAGCAATGAAAAAAGAAACATTGCTTTTAAAAGCTAAAAAACATTGTATTTAATAATACAAAACACCTAAAGAAGACAGAAGTATCTCAAGCTCACATATGACTGTAATTCTTTTTCAACAAAAAAGTCAATTTCAAAGAACAGTTCAAGACATTTAAAAAAAAGAAATTATCTAGAGAACGAATGTTATACTCTTATAACATGCATTCTATGAAAAAGTTGTGCTTCATGACCCACTAGTTCTAATAATGTAACTCAGTTCAGAAATGTATTTCCACATGTATTAAACATTACTATGAGAAAAATGAGGTACTAGAACCAATTGTGAAAGCTGCAGATAGTTATTAGTGTTGACAACCCATATAAAAACAATGCCATTTATATATATATTTCAGATAACACAAGAAATAGCGAACATAGTAGGTTAAGACACTATTTATAAATAAACTCATTTCATAACTGAGTTATAACATATGACTGTCATGCAGTAAGGTCTATTTTATTTTTTCCAGGCACTGAAAGGGTATGAAACCCTTTCTTGTTTTACTCTTAAGAATACTTCCACTTAAACTAATGATGACCTGTATAGTAAGGATGAATTTGCTTCCAAGATAGTAACTTAGGAAGCAATCTTAAATTGATCCACTTTTGACTCTGTGAACATTGGATTAAGGGTTGCAAGAACATCTATTAGCTTTTTAAATAAAAAACAAACCAAATCAAAACAATTTTTTTTGTTTTAATCAGGACCTACAATAAAATTAAGGATATTTTCATCCTACTTGTCTTGTTGGACACTGCTATTTATCATAATGTTAAGACTAAGACAGGCAATTGCCAGCATCTTTCAGATCTTTTACTGTCCAAGATGTGCACAATAATCTGGCAGGGCAGTTCTTCCATATGAAGAGATTCTTAGCTGTTTGACACTTTAATGAAAGTTAAGTGGGGGGAAAAGCTGCCTAATATATTGAGTTTGCTTTTGTATTTTTGGCAACTGTAGCTTTAGGGTGGGTCATAAAACCATAGATGGCCAAGCTCTGATGACAGCGTAAACTATCTCATGCTTCAAATCACTGTGTCCAAGGTCTGAGACGCTTTTCGAAACAGAGCCAAGGTGCAGGCTGTGAACACAAGGTCACTTCAGATACAAACTGCTGCATCTGCATGCACAGCCTTCTCTGCTTATTTTCCCTGGAAATCATTTACCGAAAGCTTAAGCATCCTTTTATCTTCTATATGTATTAGTTTCCACCTATGCTTTGGATTCTACAACATAGTGTCATTGAAAACCCTCTACCACATTTGGAAAGTGAAATAATTGTATTAAGGTTGCTTCTCATTAATCTCATACTGCTGCAAACTTGTCAAAGGTTTAGTGACAATGAGAAAAATATAAGGAAACCGGGATGGCTGCGTTGCATAATTATTTTCCATGTATGCTAAAATATTTTATATTCTGTCTGAAAGTATTTTCAGACATTGTTGTCTTTATTTTATTGAAAAGGCTGTATGTTAGCCTTGAATCTCTGTGTATTCCCCCCTCAAGGAAAGACCTTGACATTTTGGGTTTTATTGTTTTATTGTCTGAGGATCTGGGCATATTTTTAAAGCTTTGATCTGAAATTACACAGGAAAAAACTATTCAGCATCCCTTGGAAATTAACACTGTTGACAGGACAGTATTTCAGGGTCAGAACTGAATTAAAATTCAGAGATCCAATTTATATGAGTTAGCTGTTTTGCTGCTGAGCTTTAGTAGCAGATGTATTTCTAATGTAAAGTTAAACTATTTTTCCATTTATGCCTTTCACAATTTATCTAGATCTGTCAGTCTTTTTCTCTCCTTATCTTCTCTTTGTGTCTTTGAAGATACAGCTGTTAGAAAGCATCAATATAATTTATTCATGTGTAGCATAATATTTGAAAGAAATTACTGCTTGGATTGGAGAAAATACATGGGTTCTTAACAATTCTGTTGAAATGGTTCATCTGAGAGGTGACATAATTGATATTTAGTATTATTGTCTGCACTTTCTTGAATGTGTCATATGAAATTTAATCACCTAACCGATAAATAAAATTAAATTAGAGCAAATTAAAAAAAAAAACAACCCACAGATCCACCACCTGGCAGCTCATGTCGAAAGATAATAATAAAGGATGTTCTCAGTTTAAATATATACATAAGGAGTTTTTCTGAGAAGCAAGTGTTTTTAAAAAAGGTCAATTTACAGCACATGTTTTCTAAACACTGTGAAGTTCCTAGAGCTTAAATAATATCATGAATTCCGTTTATTTTGACATCTTAAGAAAGTAAGTTATAATGAAGACATGCCCAAACAAATCCACCTACAATGAACTAAATAAAGTTTCAGCCTGGCTTTGATTGAAGAGATAGGGAAATCTTTCACAATGTAAAGAGAGGCCTATCCATTATTCATTTTGTTGTCATAAATATTCCTTGTGTGCCTTTAAAAGTGCAACCACTTGGTTGAAGACCAGCACATGTTGTATCCCAGTTGAAATAAATAGCAACATTTCTTCTGATTTCAGTAAGAAAGAACTTATTTCAAGGTTTCAAGGCCTTCCAGTGATTTAAGATGCCTGAAATGATTAAGACAATTAACAAAACCGTGGAATTCGCATATAGTGTCTCAACAAGGCATGATACATTTAATTTTCATGAAAGTTTTTTAAAGCCAAGAAATACCCAGGTGAGCGCATATCTTCTAGAAACACTGAAAAACATTAAAATGATAACATTGTATTAACATTTTAGAAATTACTCTCCAACAGAAAAATAGAAGCAACAGCTCTGTTCCTTAAAAAAACCTTCCTCTTGGTTACAAGAATAAAACTGAAACACCCAGCCCTTAAAGACAGAACAATTCATAATACTTGTGTACTCCTCTTCCTTAAATGTCATTTTTGCCAAATATTAAGCAAGAATGATTTGGGATACATTCCCCCTTTGGAAACACAGAAAGAGCACCCAGGTTTTCCAATCTCATTTTAGACATCAATTATTTCAAGATTCTTTAAAACTTTTTATTAACAAGAGGAAATTAATTGTTTGGAAGAAGGCTGTGCATGATAAATAAATGTAGATTTAATATCATCACACTAAGTCATGGTTTATAGAGTATATATTTTATGTGTGGTTGACAGCACTGACTAGACACAGCTGTCTGGCACTTCCCTTCTAAGACTAGTTTCAATTATACACAGGTCTCTCTGTCACAGTTTGTGCTATGCTTTGTGCTGGTCATTTTTTTCATTAAAAAAAATAATTATAGGGAACCTTTCAGTATACAACAAGCCACCACTAATGATCCTTCCAGACTTTATGAGATCATAAAAAATTGTCAGCATTGACTTGTGAATTCAGTGCAGACAAGGGAATTCATCACAGCATGGTGGCGAGTTGACCCTGTGGCACAAAAATGTGAAATCCAACTGCAGGACTGGATGGGAATTTAAAGTCAGATAACAAACACCGACATGTCACTGACTGAGCCAAAGACAGGGTATTCACGAGGGACTTTGTGGGGTGCAATAAGCTTTGGGGGTGAGCTTTGGAAGAAAGGCTGCATGGCTGCCTCTCTGCTCATTCTTAGCTCATGGGTAAGGGAAGATACATGACAAATTGTTACTAGCATAGATGTGACTTGCCTTGTTGGAACAGGGGGCCATTTTACTCATGAGATAAGCCTCATAGGTAAAAGATGGAAGGAAGGGACTATTAATGTGAGAACCCCATCTAATCAAGTGTACAATGACTTGCAGGGATATGAAGAGAAGAAATGTGTCAGATTAACAGAAAATTTACCTTATCAGGAAGAAAAAAAATAATAGGCACTTTTAGTACTGGGGCTTAGTAGCTTGTGGGAAACTCCATATGCTTGAAATAAAAGTCAGATGTAACTTGTTTGAGAGAAAGAGGGTAAAAAGGCAGAACAGTGTTGTGTGGAATCCTCAATACAACCTTAGTTGCCTTGGAGTTATTAGTGATACAGGGAACATAGGATTTTGAGGGTTCATGGATCACTTATGGTTCACTAATAAAATCAGTGTAACATTTTGTAAACTACAAACCAGAGCAAGTTACTTAATAAGCACTTCAGTAATACGAGGAAAAAAATCATGTTATGAATGTCATCAGTCCAGGGAACCCTTCATGAGGGATTTGTGCGGAGCCCCACGACTCTCCCATGGTTGTTTAACAATGGAAGTTACAAAGTAAACAGAAAAAGTGCTTCTGCTAAAATTTAGGGGCTTTGAGAAACTGGTAAATAATAATGAAGACAGGGAAGCCACACGACAAAAATGTCTCTTAGCAGATGTGAAATACCAGCAGAATGCAGGACTGTACCCAGGAAAGCAAAGACTCTAAAAAGAATTAAAATTCACAGCAGGGGACACAACCTCATTAATACCTCTGAGTGACATGCATTAGTGAAAAAGGACTGTTTGAACCCTGTAATCCATGAAGTAGAAGTAATTTTATCCCTGTGTGAAACATAGGTGAGGTTAGTACTGAAATACAGCATGCAGTTTTGGTGGCTGCATTTATAGAGGGGTTTAGAAGCCTCAAGAGAGCTCTGAAGATAACCACAATAGTTATTCTATTTTCTGGAGAAAACATCTTGCTGTTAAGAGGTTACTGCTCAAATCTGGTTAGCTTATTAAAAGAGAAGATTGAGGACTGATTTGATTACAGAATATAATGCCTTCACAAGGATAAAACAGAGGGGAGTACATATCTTTTAGTGACACAGGCATAAGAAACCCTAAGAAATTGAATTGGATAAATTCTAATAGCAAATAAGATACAAAACACAGTAACACTCCAACAGATTATTTCCTGAATTACTTAGAAAATCCACCATATCCTAAACTCTCATCACCCTTGAATCAGAGTAGTACAATTTGCTTTGAAGATGTGCTATTCAAAACACAAAGGCCATTAGACCCCGTAGACTAGTACATGGTAAGCATCAATGGCATGTGATACAGATGATCAGACTAGATGAGAAGCAACAAGGGCTTATGCTATTGCTTGTTGGAATCCTTTTGAACACAGCAAGTCATCATTTTCTAAAACTCTCAGTTTATATCTGCTCATTATGTACTGAAAGAACTTTAACTGGCAAGAGCACCCCTCTGATAGCCAGCTGTTTCTTCCACACACAACCCTTTGGTGGCACCCCAGCCCTCACCCAGCACCTGAGTAAGCCTTTCCTCAGGACTGATGAAGTGCAGTCCTTGGACAATTCTTCAAATCGCTTCCTTTCCTTAGAGGAAAATAAGATGTGGTACCATGCTGTAAAAGAGTGTGATCAGATACTTTGCTGCACTGCAATGGCTTGCCATGCAAATGCTTTGCAGTGAAGAACAGGGAGAATCAGGCCCTCTGGACTGTAGGGTCTCATGTGTATGGCGAGAGAGCAGGATGGGTAGACAAGCAAACATGGAAAAGGGGGATCAAAGGAGCTCAAAATATCAAAGGAATAAAGATGAAAACAAAACCTAAAGTGAATAGGAATAAATGCACTATTTGAAAGGAGAGAAGAGAATCAGAAGATACATGTCTGGAAAGGTAAGGAGGTAGGGATGCTGCATATGGAGAAAGGGCCAATTCCAAGTTGAGCATCTAATGCAAGCCAAAATGCCTGCTAAAATTCAGAGTAGGGAAAGTGTCAGGAAAATTGATAATCTGTACTAAAAAGAGTCCACAGGAATAAACATTAAAAGACCATGTCAGCGGACTATAAAACTGTGATTTGAATATAGGAAAACATGATCATTTTGCCCAGAAATACTAGATTTGTGAATTACTAAATACTGCCAATGAGAGAGCAATTCCACACAAGGATAAAAAAGAAAGGCAAATGCTCCATAAAATATATTCTGTATATTAAAGCAGGAACAGTCTCATTATTACTGGAATAGTGAATGCTGCAAGATAGGATCTCAACCACACAGTCACAAAAATTAAGTTAGCAATGAGATTGCTATTGCCACGATTGCTGTTGCTGCATGAGCAATAGCGCTGCTATAAAATCTCTGAGCACAGAGGGAAATTCCTGGCAGTGGGGTGTTGCGGGGGGGGGAGGGGGGCAAATGCTGCATTCTGCCTGGTTCATTTTACATTTAGATTCACTGGCAGTTTATAGGGCAAAGGGATCATTCTATAAAAAGCCTGAAGCAAAGAGGAAATGAGAACAGAAAGCCAGGTGCTGTGGAGACCCCTCCTGCCTCCTAAAAGATCAATAAGAAGTTTGAAATAATTCTCGGGGGGCAGTATAAAAGTAAATAGTGCCCATATGACCAAGATTTCACCCTGCTTGTAAAAGCTAGGATGACTGCCCATCCTAACTGACATACAGATTCTGTCTTCAATTTCCACCTCTCTTTCAGTGGTTTTCCCCTCAGTTCCTCACATCACTTTACTTTCTGATGTAAACTGCAATGAACACTTCAAATGTCTAAGCCAAAATCTCAGTAATTTTGTTTGAAAAGTTTTGGGGTTGCTTGCAAAGGCAAGAGGCCTGTACTTTCTGTAAAATCCTTAAGTGCATGCTTTTAAGGCTTCACTAGTTTTTAGAGTAAGACTCCTAAAGCTGACAGCCATCACAAAGCAGCTGTTAGAACAAAACATTAGATGCATTTGGAAATCTGTAAAGAATAGATGAATCATTACTTATTATATTTGAGGAACTGAAATACCTGAAAATGTGACAACATGAATCATATTTCTCTTTGTCATCACCATGACTCACCGTTTCCCACTTCAAAGGGGATGTTCTCTAACTTTTCTTCCTTTATAAATTTGCCATATGGGAATTATCCCTCAGGTAACTGGGATGTTTTTACCCGAAGAGAGGCAATCATACCTACCTAAAGAAAAGTTACACAGCAGTAACAAAAGTTCCAAGGTTAAGATTCTTGTAAATACCTAGTTGTATATTAATTTTTAAGCATAACTTAAAACATCCGTGTATACAGCCTCACCCCAGGGGATGAGAATCATGTGGCTTCAGAAATGATAAATAACAGGTGCAAAACCTCCTAAAAGCTTGTTGACAGCTCTGAAGAAACCACCTGCTCCCAGCAGCTAAAGAGCTGATTCCCTCACCAACAATTCACAAAAGCTATACTGAAATTCCCTTTAGACACTAGAAGAGGAGAGGGCAAAAAGAGCACATTTGAAAACAGATCCAAGAGCTCTAGCATGGGAACTCTGAAGAGAGTTGAAATATGTTGAGGACTGAACCTAGAGATAACTGCTGGAGGCAGTAGCAGGGGTCTAGATGCTTTTAAAATCCCATCTTTCCCAGCTCCAGGCAGTCTCCCTGGCACAGGAGATGCTTTGTGCCCCAGTGCTGTGCTCCTCTTGCTTTCTCTGCAGAAGTATTTTCCTGCCATCACCTCTTGTGAAAGGTGAGATTTATCTGGGAAAGAATTCAAGCAGAAATCTCAAGATAAAAACATCTGTAACAGAGTTTCATAGGTTACCATGTACTTTGATATATTCACTTTCTAAAATACTTCTTTTTCAGCTTCTAAAGTTTTTCTCAGATGATGTCTCCAATGATCGCTCTAAAGGTTTCTTCTCCTTCTTCATATTTACACTTTTCTTAAGTTTCCAGACAGGACTGGTTGAATGCAGTATTTTTTTCATTAAAATTTGCTATCTATTCCTAGATAGTGTTTTCATTGGTATCTTGCTCTCCTTTCAATCTTCTCAAACTGAAAGTACCTTTCTCTTTTACGCTCTTCTTTTTGATTTATAGCAATATTTCTGTATTTTTCTCTTCAGTAAACGTGTTTGCTATTAGCTAGGTCCCATATTACTTCTTGGAGAACATTATATCCCCAAAGGCCAAATGAAATGGCACCAATTTATCTAGCATTTTTTCCCCAGAAACAAACTGAAGTGTGAAGTCGCTCTCCAAAACTGTAAGAAACGTTTTCTTTCTGGGATGTCATTCCATCCATTATGGGTATATTTAATCTAGCAATAGAAAGGAGCACTGTGTAAATAGCATTAACAGTGAACTAATAACCTAATAGAGCTAGTCAAAACATTTCTAAAAGCTTGTGTCCTCAGTAACAATACCTTCATACCAGGGCTGTATTATGAACTAAGATCTGGCACCTGGTTATGTCTATGTCTTGTTAGTTCATTACTCAAGATGCAGGACAGGGAGCTGGAGTCAGTAGGCTTTTTTTCTAGTAAAGATGAGAATTACTTGACATGTTGAGGCTGTTCCAGTAAAGACAGATGTTACACAAGTGCTCTTGAGATTGCTGTTGAGTAAATCAGTAAATGCTCCCTGGCACATGGCCATAAACCCCACATGCACCCTACCATATCAGCAAGGAGGACAGCAGCTCTGGAGCTCAGGACACTTCTTCCCAGCTTAGGAATAATTCCTAATTTTTAAGTAGGTTTTTTTAATTCCTAAAACTTAGGATAGCCAGATAATTTATTATGGTGGGGTTTTTGCAGTAGGCTCCATCATTCACATAATTTCTTGTTAACTTTGGGTGGGTTTTTTTGCTTTAGAAGCCCAAAAATGTCATTACATGGTAATTGATTAGGTTCTTATTCCATGTTATGGGCTTTTTATCCTTATTTCTACTATGAAACTTTTTGCAAAGTTCATTAAAAAGTGAAAAAGGTATACCAGAAATAGGAAACAAGAAAAACCTCTTTAAACCTGACTAAGGAGATCTTTGAGTTAAATTTCAATGTTTCAATGACAAGATGTACACAATCCTTAAATAATAGGAGATATAACTTTTTGGAAGATCCCCATCTCCTTTGGGATGATTTTTTATACACCCCTTTGAATGACCCTTTGGAAGATAAGTTAACTCGATAGTCCTGTCCGATAAATTTCTAACATGACATTAAATGAAAATATGTATAAACCCAGTTTATTGTTTGAGAAGAAATACAATTTGTACCAGGCTGCATTGCAAATCACAGGGTATTTCTCGTGCCTTAAATGTAGGCTACAAGTAGACACTGAAATGACAAATTTCTGACACTTTAGCAAATTCAGTTCACCATTAGGAAGACAGGCAAAGCCTGTATAGATAATTTTTTTTGAAATTACTGTTATAAATGCCAAAGAAAATTATTATAAAAATGTGCCAGTCACAGAAGGACTAAGCAAATTGATCAGAGAGCCTGAAAGTAAAGGTCTGGTTGCTGCATATGGCAGACTGAGATTTGTTATTGTAAAATCTCAGAAAGTTTATGAAATGGATTCTTTACCTATATTTTAGCCTGTCACAATAGAAGTGCTGATATGATTCTTTCCTCTGCATTTTAGATTTTGGTTTTACTCATTTACTAAAACTGCTTAAGCATTGTCTCAACCTTTGCTGACATTTGTGTCTTGTGAGAGTAAAAGAACTAATAGACTTTCTTCATTGGCAAGTAAACACAATATGACTATTTATGTGGAAGGCTGAGTTAAACAAGCCCCAGGAGGACTTGAAATGCAGTTCAGTTTCTTCCACAAGCCATCTGCTGTCCCTGTTTCTACAGAAAAGAAAACAGACTTCACCTTATGGCTGCTTTACAAAGAACTGTAGGCAACATAACGCTGAGTCACTGTGGAAAAGGTTGGGTCATGCAGCCTGCTCTAACTCCTGCCAAACCCAACTTGAAGGTTAGGAGCAGGGAAGAAAGTTTCCTTTTCTGCAAATCGTTTCATAACCATTTACCATGAGTTTTTTCTACAGCTTTTCTCCAGCATCCAATACCAGCCCCGTTCCTTACCTGATCCACAAGTGGTGTCAGGCTAGAAGGGTTAAGCAAAGCCTGATAATTGTGAGATCTGGATCCAGCTATGATTTTTGTCTTCCTTGGAGGCGTATATTTTCCTGGGACTGCCTGGACAACAAGCTAGCTGGACTTATAAACAGAGCTTTAAATTAGGTCTAGCAGTGCAAGGAGATGGAGTTCTAAGCAGTTAAGAGGAGCCAGAGGCTGCTCAGGCATTAGAAAGCAACAGAGAAACACCTGTGAGTTGCCTCAAGGGGATTAGGGAAAACTCTGAAAAGGTGATGCAGATGACAGCCCAGCTGAAGTGCCTCTATACCAATACACATAGTATGAGAAACAAACAGGAGGAGCTGGAAGCTCCTGCCCAGGTGGAAAACTACAACCTGATTGCTGTCACAGAAACTTGGTGGGATGAATCGCAGGACTGGAGTGGCTATAAACTACTCAGAAGGGACAGGCAAGGAAGGAGAGGTGGGGGAGTTGCCCTCCATGCCAAAACCAGGAATGATTGCACAGAGCTATGTTTGAACAGCAAAGTGCAGGCTGAGAGCTTAGGGGTGAAAATTAGAGACCAAGCCAAGAAAGGAAAATTTGTGGTTGATGTTTACTACAGGCCACCAGATCAAGGAGAGGAGATTGATGAAAAGTTCTTTCTTCAACTGCAGAAAGCATTAAGCTCACAGACCCTGATCTTTATAGGGGACTTCAACCACCCAGGCATCTGCTGGAAAAGCAATGCAGAGAACTGCAAGTAGTCCAGGAAACCAATGGAGAGTGTTGAGGACAAATTCCTAGTACAGGTGATGGGGAGCCCAACCAGAGGAAAGGCACTGCTGCACCTCTTTGTCACTAATGTGGAAGAACTTACTGGAGAGGTCAAGACTGGAGGTAGCCTCGGATGCAGTAATCATGCCCTGGTGGAATTCTCAACCTTGAGAGGTACAGGACAGGTGAAAAATAGGTTTGGGATCCTAAAATCAGACAAGTAAACTTTCATCTGTTTAGGGCACTAGTGCGTAGGATCCCTTGAGAAACTGCTCTCAGAGATAAAGGAGTGAATTTAGCTTGGCTAAATCAAGACATTTTAGCCAGACTAAAATACAGAACAAAAATGCATAGACGGTGGAGGCAGGGATGCATATCCTGGGGAGATTATTGGGATGTGGCCTAAGAGTGCAGGGAGGACATCAGGAAAGCCAAGGTGCAGCTGAAGCTGAACTTGGCTAGAGACATAAAAAATTACAAAAAGTGTTTCTTCAGGTACATAGGACAAAAAAAAGAAGATGAAAGAAACAGTTGGAGTTGTTTAGCCTTGGGAAAGAGAAGGCTTCAGGTACCTAAGGGGGGCCTACAGAAAAGATGGGGAGGGACTTTTTATGAGGAAGTCTAGTGATAGAACAAGGGCTAATAGTTTTAAACTGAAAGAGGGTAGATTTGAATTAGATATCAGGAAGAAATTCTTTACTGTGAGGGTAGCAAGACAATGGAATATGTTGCCCAGAGAAGTTGTGGATGCCCCTCCTTGGAACCATGCAACCTGGTTCATGGCCAGTCTGGATGAGGCTTTGAGCAACATGATCTAGTAGGAGGTGTCCCTGCCCATGGCAGGGGCATTGAAACTAGGTGGTCTTTAAGGTCCCTTCCAACCTAAACCATTCTGTGATTCTATGGTATTTCCACTCGTCTAAAACCATAGATATGAAATTGGGTTTTTTAATGGTGCGCGTGATGCTGGATGATAAATTATATGACCAAAGAAAAAAAATGCAAAGCAACATATTTGAAAACCTGAAATACTGAAAGCTCCAACCTGACAGCTGGAAAACAGAATAAGTTAAATCAAAGGCCGAGTCCCCTTTCTATTCGTCAAACTACTAGAATGCTCTGGAAGTGCGTAAAATCATTAACCTCCTCTCACTAGAAGACATTTTTCTCTTGCCAGTAATATCAAATAGTGAGCATTAGAGTCCAAAGCAGAGCTCCTGGTCAATGCAGACACCTTAAGAAACTAGCAAAAAATAGCCCCATCCATCTATTTCATCTCAGCTTCTGTTGTTGCAGTCAAACACTATGGAAAAGTAGCTCGGGAAGGAACCTGCAGAGCCACACACTTTCCCTATTTCCCTTGCCAAGAAGACAGACCCACCACAACTTTGCAGTCCTTGGTGATGCTGTGGCAGACTACAAGTGCTGGATATGTCAACTTTTGCTGGATTGACCCTGGCTGGATGCCAGGTGCCCACCAAAGCCACTCTATCGCTCCCCTCCCCAGCTGCACAGGGGAGAGAAAATGTAACAAAAGGTTCATGGGTCAAGTTGAGGACAGGGAGATCACTCAGCAATTACTGCCATGGGCAAAACAGACTTGATTTGGGGGAAAACGAATTTAATTTTTTACCAATCAAATCAGAGTGTGGTAATTAAAAATAAAACCTAAATCTTAAAACACCTTCCCCCTGCCTCCCCCCCCCCCCCTTCTTTCTGGGCAGCGCAGAGGGACGGCACGGGGCTGGGTCAGTCCGTCACACGCTGCCTCTGCCGCTCCTGCCCCCTCGGGGGAGGCTCCTCACACTCGGGCCCTGCTCCAGCCTGGGGTCCCTCCCACGGACACGGTCCTCCGTGGCCTCCTCCAACGCGAGCCCTGCCCAGGGCAGCAGCCCTTCCCAGCCCGCCCCAGCCGGGTCCCCCCCCGGGCGCAGCCCCTCGGGCACAGCGGCTCCAGCGCGGGTCCCCGCGGGGGCACAGGCCCGGCCAGCAAACCCGCTCCCGCCCGGGCTCCTCTGCACGGGGCCACAGGCCCTGCCAGGAGCTGCTCCAGCGCCGGCTGCCCGCGGGGCACAGCCTCCTCGGGGCATCGCCCTGCCCCGGCCTGGGGTCCCCGTGGGCTGCAGGTGGGGATCTGCTCCACCGCGGCCCTCCGCGGGCTGAGGGGCACAGCCTGCCTCGCCAGGGGCTTCACCGCGGGCTGCCGGGGAACCGCTGCGCTGGGGGCTGGGGCACCTCCTGCCTCCTTCTGCGCTGGCCTCACATATTCTCACTCCTCTCTCTGACTGCAGTTGTAGTTGCCCTGTTTTTTCACCCCCTGCTTCAATACGCTGTCCCAGAGGTGCTACCACCATCGCTGATGGGCTCGGCCTGGGCCAGCAGTGGGTCAACCTTGGAGCCGGCTGGTGTTGGCTCCACGGGACATAGGGGAAGCTTCTAGCAGCTTCTCACAGAAGCCACCCCTGTGTCCCCCCCAACTACCAAAGCTTGGCCATGCAAACCAGATATATGCCTTTTTCCAAGCCACTCTTTCCAACTGCTTCAGAGCCCACTCTGTTCCTTACAACTAGCCTCACTCTCTTTCAAATTAGGTGTGCCTTATCTACCAAGCAGGTGGTGAAAACACGTTTCTCCACTTCACTACCATCCTTAAAGATACATATTCCTCTGCTCCCATTCCACACTTTTTTTAGTGTTAAACAAGACTTTTCTACTTTTCTCTGAATATTCTTGCAGTTATTCTCCTTCCAGTTCTCCATTTATTCCAGATCTTTTTTTGAAAAGCAGCGTGCCGAATGGACACGTTGCTCCAGCTGAGTCATTACCCATGCTAAGTAGAATAGAACTGCTACACTTCATGAAGATCTTTCTTCATGTATATTCTTCATGAGTATGATTATCTTTTCCCACAGCGGCTCAATTTTTTTGCTTTACCTTACTTTATGCGTTGTTTATATACAAGTCAAAATGGTCATATTGACTGCAGCAAGACACAGTATGAAATCAGTGGAAACCTCTTTACAAGGTAGCTCCTTTTAGTAATTAGGCAATGATAAAAATTGTTGTTAATTCAGTTTTCCACTACTGTGTAGAAGTTGTTTCTGGATCGCATTTCCTTGCTTATGAAAATGTCATGTTAAGCAGCAGCATTATGAAAGTCAAATTATAGCACATCTATAGTTCTTGCATCTTAGTCATAAGGCCTGATGTCCTGTCACAGAATGAAATGCAGTGTATTTGCACTTAAAAATTTTGTATCTGCTGGTGCTTACTTTGGTGACTTCCAGATAAATATAAATTGTTTGAGTATTTGCTCCAGAAGTTTTCTTCTTGAACAATTGAAGTTGTCTGCCTGCTCTGCAATTCCCTGATTCCTTTCCTTTTCCTTCCCTCTTCCTTGCTTCTGCCTTCTTTTTAGATGCATTATGTGTACCATTTCCCACCTTTCCTACACCACAGTATTCCTCCACGACAAAACTGTTAGCAGTTCCAGCATTACTTACCTGATTTTTTAGGTCCAAGGATAAAGTCTGACAGATGTATTTGATCAGTGAGTTAGAATACTTCTTTGAAAAGGACTAATGTGTTTCTTTCTTATTCCAGTCAGAGACTTCACCTCTTTTTTCCCCTATTGTCAGCTGCTCCAGTCATCTTTTTGTACCGATCTTCCTAGACTGATGCCTGGGAAACTGCCAATGCTCAGATGTTTTAACATTTTTTCAGAAAAATAACAGCAAAAAAAGCTTTTTAGGGCAGAATAAGATTTTGCTACCTTTCTGATCTTCCTTGCTTTTCCCATGTATACGTGAAAGATTTCCTGCTGCAAAACTAAGGGTCTTGTGTTGATGTGTCTTTTCTCTATATATCATACATTGATTTTACCAGCATCACATGGAGATTTTGAGGTTCTCTTTTAGCAAACTTCAATGTTCTACACCACAGCTTAAGAAATAGGAGAACCGAATTCTTTTTCTTTTCTTTTTCCTAGCTTCACAGCCTGCTGTGAATATCAGAAATGAATGATTCTTCTAACTGTGAGTGGGCAGTAAATAATGACAGCATTACAATTTATTACTTTGTAATGCAGAAGATCCATGAACTAGAGTTCTGGCACAAATGAGATGCAATGGTGTGCTCTTGATTATTTATCCTTACATGGTATCATTAAAATAAATCACATTAATTTTGGTTTGAGCATCAACTCAAGTTCTTTCTAGCCGTGATCGAGTTCCCTCATCTTTGCAATGACTGATAGTAAGGTGAGATTAGCTTCAGCCTTAGTTTCCATGACAAACACATGCAGATAAACCATCCCATAGCATCCTGCTCATTACCCTGCTGAAAGTGAGTTCAATGGGCAGCTGAGCCTAACATTGTTACAATGTACAGTAGTTCAATGAATTCCACATTGTCACTTCAGCTAGAATAAGGAAGGGAGCAGTGAGTGAGGCAGTGAAACTTCTTCCAACACAAGTTTTTTCATTCTGGAGATCTTCCCTCAGCCTGAGCCTTTACTACCTGGAGAACAAAACATCAGAAGCTGTATTCTCTACAGCTAGCTCTGCACACTTACACAGACACACAATTACCACATATCAGTGAGGAAGCTGCTAAATAGTTAAAAGCTCAAACAGCTTCTCCTTGTTCAGGAAAGGCTTCCTTATTTTGTAGAAGTGGAACAAGGCAGATGTGATATATCACAGCCCATATACCTCAGCCAGTTACTCTCCCTTCCTTATGTCCTCTCACACCTACCAGAGGGCTTTCAAGAAATAGAGGCAATATTTTGTGAGATGGGAACAGTCACTTAGGTTCCGTTGCAACTTCAGTGTTCAGGAGTAAAAGAAGGATAATCCAGGTACAGAAAAAGATCTAAGACCTATGAATGGGCTTTATGTCTCCTGTCTCAGAACTATAGCTGGCAAGTCATTAAAATTTTCTTCTCTGTTTAAAATGGGCATAATTATATTTCATAGCTGGTATATAAAATTTGTAGCATTTAAAAATATTTAAATATTAAAAAAACCACTTAAAAATTTGATATATTGTCTGGGCACCCCAAAAATATGCATGACACAATCACATACATTAAGTTTTTAAATAAAATAGCTGTAACAGTTGTTAGAAAAAAGATAGTATGTCATGGTGGCAATGAAGGAAATTGAAGCATGAAATGTTCTGGGCAGAGAGTGTCTTGCCTGTCCTGCGCTATGTCCCATTTCTGAGTTAACTCTAAGGGCATTTGCAGTGCCCTTGTGTCTCTATTTCTATTCTTTCCCACTGTCTTTAGAAACTTTAATATCCTGGCCTGAGGGTATAACCCTGGATGAAACCAGAAACCTTAGGGAGCTTGTTGAAAACAGACTAAACAGGGAAATAGGTTTCTCCAGGACACATTTCCTTTTATTTCGCCACAAAAACTTCACTTCTAGCAGCTTCCCTGCATGCACATGTAAACCCCTGCTCCCCCTTTCTTCTGGACATATAAACCCATAGGTTGATTTCTTTAACTAACATTTTTAACCTTCACTCCCTGTGGCTTACTCTAGGACAAGCTATAGGATGACACTTCCTAGCCAGGGGAGGGAGGACTTTCTGGTAACCGAAGGAAGGAATTGGATGAGCAACATGATGCCTCCAGGGAAAGAAAGAGAAGGGAACATTCACCATCCAGGCCTCAAAGGGGAGCAAAGTATAACACCCCTGTTAGGGTAGGTTTCCTGAGCCAGGCTCTTGCAACAAAGCCTAAAGATTAACCCCCCACCCACCTGCCTGCTGAGAAACAGTGCTCTGAAGTGTAAATTATGTGCTACCTAGTCCCCAATGGAGAGTTATATTATGTTATATTAATCATTCAATGAAAGGTCTAGAATCCAGCTTTCCTTAGCCTCAGGTGGTGACTGTAATTCCTAGGCCAAATGATTACTCTTTCCTCTGTGGTGAATATTTTTTCTTGTTCCTTGGAAGGCAGAGTGCTGAGAGTGCACCTGACAATGCAGACCCGTCCTGGGTATCCTGGGGCTGAGGGATGGAAAGCCTGAGCCTGGATCACTGGGGTGCAGGGCAAGAGGGGCCCCTCTATTAAGGGTGGACAAGGACCCTCTCCTTCCCCTTTGAAGGAATGGGATGTCTTTTCTCTCTGAAAAGAAAAACGACTAAGCTCTTAGTTCCCATCAAAGGTCTGAGCTGTGAACCCTGAGTAGGGGGAGCCATGCCTCTATCTCAGGATAAAGTCTGAAGATTTATGGTGGGGAATTCTTCTGTTCTATGCAGTTTCCGTTCCCATTTCTGGCTCTCTATTACTTGCTGTGTACCTCACAGGAAACCTTTGTGTTTGACTTTGAGCCTCACTCCAGTGTCCAAGGCCCTCTTACGGATCTCCTTCATGTCAAATGCAAATATTCAAACCCTTAAGCTGACCAGTTAATGTGTTTCTCTCCCCTTCCAGAACACCTCCTCCATCCGCAGTGAGCACATATGTTCATTCACAGTACCGATATAAAAGATTCTGCCCTCATAAACACCAGGAAGCACACTATGGATATCTTGCAGGACTTACATCAGTGTTTCTGACAGCAGAATTAGGTCCAAAGGGCTTTATTTCATTTTGCTTGCGGTTGGGAAAGCACAAAAATGAAATGCAATTACGTATGTGTACATGAGAAAGCAGAGAAGGCAATGATTTGTGCATTGAAAAGGGATCAAAAGAGGATATCCTTATTTTTTAACTTTTTTTCCTGGTATTTCTTCCACTCATGCCATTTACAAACACAGTTGCAAGTACTGAAGTCCCTGCTTTAAAAAGCCTGCCACAAGCTAGTCAGATAAATCAGAAGACGTTGGATTATTTCCTTTTCTTCTCCACCTACGATAGTGATAAGACTTAAGTGATGCTCAGGTCTTTCAGGCACGTCTGCTAATACCATTTTCAATTGTGTTATCGGATGACATAAGCATAATGATACCAAATATTCCTGTCTATAGTATATGCACTCCATTAATGCCTGAACATCCATCAGTTTCAGCTTAGTGAAAAAGACCCTGCCTGAGAAATCTGTAGTCTAAATAAGCAGAGATGGAGGAGCTATTTCAAGTGACCTTGCTGAGGGATTAAGTAATGTCAGACTTCTGGCAGGAAGCCTGTGGGAGGCCGGGAACTGAACCGAGGGCTGCAAACCCCTGGCAGCATCAGCCTCCAAATTGTTCTTTACCTGGCAGCTGCCTGCCAGAGAGAGGTGGTGGCTGCTAAATGAAAAGCAGATGGAGTTAAGTTTAGTTAAAGCAGACAGTCATAACAACAAAGAGCTCTCATCTAATCACCCAGCAGTAGTAGGGATGAAAATGTAATCAAGTTGTTTTCTATAAATCATTTTCACAAGATAAGAGGTCTGACTATCCAGCATAGCTCACGAAGTATTTACACAGTAAACTTCCCTGCCCTCAGCACTACCCCTTTGCTCTGAATTATTGCTTTAATGCATTTAATCATGAAATGCTACAGTCAGATAATAAGAACCCTGTAAACTTCCCCCTCCTTTCCTTTTAAATTAAATTATATACTGGTAGTAAGAACATGATTATTTGAAGGTTGTGTTTATGAGAATTCTTATCCTTTGAGAAGGGTGGTGAGGAAAAAGGAATTTTAAATTTTCCTTAATAGAGAAAACAGCTTGTGGAAATAATTACACAACTTGAGAGCCCTGCACAGCATCTGTACTTAACAATGTTACATTCAAGCCTGTAGAAGCAGGCAAGCAGTCTGTCTTTCAGACAGTTGAATATATAAAGTGTCTCCGTTATAGTACTAATTTCACTAATATATTGCCAAGATAAAGCGATTGAATCTGCTGAAGAGAAGAGATAGGGGAGGATGCTGATAATGTCTATTGTAATGAATAACAGCAATGGGCATAGCAGTTTATTAACAAACTCCATAGGTCACTGCACAGCAATAGCAGCGAAGCAGTAAGAGGGAAATTCAATCTTGTTCCTTTAGAGCTTGCAGCATGCGCTGAACCTCCTCATCAGGTGGGCTCACAGTCCTCCAAACTGGGGAAGTTGCCTGCGGATGGGAGATGTGGGGAAAGGAGCTTTGCTGCTTCAGCTGCACTTCAGCCTGGCACCAGCTCGCATCCAGCCAGCTCCTCTGGTTTCCTCTGATTGGGGTTTTAAAAGATTTTCAAGATTAACATGTTTTGGTTTGCAGTCCATGTTCCCATTCAGCTCTGGGACCTTACAGGCTGGCCAGACCAACAGCTTTTCCCGCAGCCCCATTCTCTTATGTTGAAGGCAATTGAGAAGAATGATTCACTCCAATGTTAAATAAACTCCTGTCCACTCAGGTCACTCACTGCCTTAGCCTCAGGAGGATTAAAAATAAATAAAGGAGTCAGATGACAGTGCATTTTTTACTTAGTTTGTTTAAAGCTGTACATTGTTTTCCTGGAAAGACAAAGCACTTTCCTTTAATTTGAGTTCTTGCATTTCAGTGATGCTGGAAAACGGTGATGTTTGCCAGACTGGCCTGTGTCCTGCTGCCAACAGCTTCCTGACAGTGTCTGAAAGACTTCAGGGATGGACATGCCCCAGAGCCGCGCCTGCAAGCTCAGGTCCACCAGGAGACACAAACAGGGCTGATACTTGTATGAGCGCCCTCAGATGAGTTTCTTTTTCTAACTCATGCAGTCATTTTAATTATGCAACTTATTGCATGAAGCCCTTTAAGCATGGGCAGGAGAAGCAAAACAGCAAAAGAAATTGAACTATTTTAACAGTCAGTTTTCTGAGGATTTAGATGCTTGCTTCATTTGGTATCTAGCATCTTGTGCCTGTTTAAATAATTGATTTGACAGAAACATCTAAAAAGCCTTAATTAAAGCCATTTAAAAAGACTATGTTAATGAAACTCAACCTATGAAACTGCCTCTTTTGGTGCAGTAGTTTCTATTTTCCTCTCCTACAGTTTAAAATCTGAGAACACTGCAGCAAACAAACAGCAGATGGGATCTAAAAGGGCTTTTAGAATAACGAGTATCTGTGATTATGCACTAAGATTCAGCCTCTGCCCTTGGACAGCATCTAGGGTGCTCATAATGCCACTAAAAAAATAAGGCAGATTGGTCTTTTTCTCACACATAAGTAAAGTACTGTCGGTATAGCGTGCAGGAGTATGCTTATGTTGTATCAGGAGCAGGTGTTTGTTTGAGCAGGAGGAGAGGGGGAGAAAGGGAAGTTGCATGGAGATGTCAGCACAGCACTGGGCCAGAGCTGTAAATCCTAGGGACGGGGTTTATGAGCAGGGGCTCAGTGCTGCATTGCAAACTCCCAGGGCTCTGGGGCAGCCCACAGAAGGGCCTGAGAGAGGACCTGAGTTAGCTTTGAGCACAGATGGATTGAGCATGCCTCTGTCCAAAATCTACATCATTTCTGTGATCCTGCCAAGAAGAAAGGAAGGAAACGTTAATAGATGCATCAAAGTCCAGTCCGCGCAAGCATCTCCCTGGGGTGCCCGACCAGCTGTGAGAAACACTTCCTGTGATCATAGTCCTTTGGGTTTTGCTTCCTCCTCCTGGGGCTGTGTAGGTTTTACCCCAGGAAGATTTCATAAGAAAGGTGTATTTGTTCTAGGCAGCCAAACCAGGGTCTTCACCCCAGACCTCCAGGCTCACAGTACCAGGGTGAGTCTCCCTCAGCCACTCTCTCAGTGACCACCTGGGTCTTGCCTTCTTGACTACTCCCGCATCCTAAATTCCTAACTGCCTGAACTCCAGCAGGGCAAAGCAACCCCATGCCTGGGGACCCAGCAGCTCTTGGGGCACAGGGTCAGGACCCCTAAGCCAGGGATGAGCTTGTGATGGGTCTATCACCCGGCAGGCATGCGCTCTGCAAGGCACCAGCCCAGCTCCACTGGGCTGTCTTCCCAAGACCTGAAAATTGCCTGAATTAACAATGGAAATGGCAAACTGTCCAAGGTGATTCTTTGCAGGTTTGCAGACATACCTGCCTTCCCCTGGGGGGAATTTATACAATTACACCCAGCAAACCGGGCTGCTCAGCTAAAAATTCTCTGGGAGCATGCTTAGGCTGGCAGCTAAATTAGAGGGAATGCATCTCCCTGCATTATTAGAAGTAACAGACTCGCTTTTTTTTTAATTTACTTTTACTATTTCCTTTGCAAATTGCTAGGCACTTCTAAACACAAACTGGTTTTGCCTTTTCAACTTGCCTCACATTACAGCCCAGCTAACTCCATTAGCAAATAAAGTAAATAGCCAAAGCACTTATGAAAGTCTAAATTCCCCAAAGGTAATAACTGTATAAAACACATGGGAGTTGTTATTTCAAGGCAAGGAAATGGAAAGCTTTTAGTTTATCATTAAGCCGGCTTAGTATTTTGGTAGACCTTGGCATTATTTATTAAAAATTTATAATGTCAGACTCGGGTGAGCCTACGTAAGTGATACATATTTTTGTACTGAGATGCAGTACTTATGCTGTTTGTCCTGAACTCCATGTAAACAGTGCTTAATAAGCTTTGACTTGGCTTTTCCCATTAAATAGTTTGCCTGTGTGGAGTGAACTCAAGTCAATGCAAGTTCTTGCAAGAATTCCCCTTCAATGCAGTAATGGTCTTGGGAAGCATCTTTCCAGGCTGCCAATCATCCAGAATTTAATATTTAGAAGCAATTCCATTATGAGAAACCATTGAGCTCTGTTGTGGTTTAATGCCAGCTGGCAACTAAGCCCCACACAGCTGCTTGTCCCACTGCCCCCCCTCCCACACCACCCCAGTGGGATGGGGGAGAGAATAGGAAGAGTAAAAGTGAGAAAACTCATGGACTTGTGGGTTGAGACTGACAGTTTAATAGGTAAAGCAAAAGCTGCACATGCAAGCAAAGCAAAACAAGGAATTCATTCGCCACTTCCCAGCAGCAGGCAGGTGTTTGGCCATCTCCAGGAAAGCAGGGCTCCATCATGCAAAATGGTTACTTGGGAAGACTAATGTCATTGCTCTGAACACCCTCCCATCCTTCTACTTTCTCCAGCTTTATACGCTGAGCATTGACAACATGTGGTATGGAATATCCCTTTGCTCAGTTGGGGTCAGCTGTCCTGGCTGACACTCCTTGTGCACCCTCAGCCCAATCACTGATAGGGTGGGGTGAGAAACAAAAAAGGCCTTGTCTCTGTGTAAGCACTGCCCAGCAATAACTAAAACATCTCTGAATTTTCAACACTGTTTCCAGCACCAATCTGAAACATAGCCCCATACCAGCTGCTATGAGGAAAATTAACTCTACCCCAGTCAAACCCAGCACGGGTTCTCACAGAAGGATTAGAGGATGTTATAACCTTATGCAGGAAGGAGCAGGGATGAATAAATAAGAATTAAAAACACCCCACAAAGCAGAAGAACAAGATAAGACACTGTCATAGATGTGATCCTATAGGAACCTAAGTCCATCAGCTAACGGTCGAAGGACATGCAGGTTATGTCTTTTGCCTGACATATTTTCTAGCTCTAGCCTGACTATTCCAGTCCATCACCTTTTAGTCCTTCCATTTTTCATTTCCCTGAATGCTCATTTTTGACAGTTTCAGTGTTGCAGTTGTTAGACCAATGCTTCCTTTCAAATTTTATCTTTGTGTTCTTTCATCACCAGTATCTGACACTAACTCCTTCATGCTGATAGCTTCCTGCATCATCACTGTTATATTCCTTAGAAGAAGATGTTCCATGCCTTAACAAAAGCTGAGATGATGAATTGGTGTCTCAGGCACAAGCAGATATCTTGTTCCTTATATTAGTTCTTTTAAAGTATTTGCAATGCTCGGCAAAACTGTGAAACTGTAGTAATAAAAACTCAAGTTTGTTCTCCACACTTCTGGCACCAGTTAGTAAGGTTGGTGCTTTCGTTTAGAAAAACTCTGCTTATGAGCTACCCGAAGCCTCATCCACTCTCTTGTGCACATGTGCCACCTCAAGGGGGATGCAGGACAGACACCTGTACATGTGCAGGGGTTTCCTTCTGGCATTCCTGCAGTGCTCATGTGCTTTCTATAAGCAGCCACAAACCGGCTGGCATTGCTTAAAAATCTCCCAGTCTAAAAATGCTCACAACACCAAATTTCTAGCAGTGGAGATGTTTACATTAATGTTGTCCTAAGTACAACAAGACTGGCATTTTTAAGGTCTCTTCCTTGATATCTCATTATTTGCTACTCATTAAAGTCTAAGGACATCCTGGTTCTTTGATTCTTTGGTTAGAGACATTCACCCATTCATGGCATCCTGCAGCACAAGAGGCTCTGGGCTTGAGTCTGCGGGCAGTTGCTGTCAGTTTTCCTGGCCACAATGCAAGCTACTGAGACCAACACCATTCTTCAGAGACTGCAGGGCAGAATTAAGTTTTACAGAACCATTTTTTTGTGTGCGTGGTCCATTTGCTGACGTTTGCTTCCTGATTTTGGAGGAACCACAGCCCTGGGAATAGATGGTTTGATGGTAGGTCTGAGAGGCGATATACAAAGTTATTCTGGGATTACATACAGATTTAAATGAATCATGAAGGCAAATCAACAGCCCATAAGCTTCCTGGTTTGGGTTATTGCATTTCTCATTCTTTCCACTCTGTGCGTAGTGGGACTGTTCAAGCCTGAGATAAAAATTATGAAAAACAATTAGTGGAATACACTGATTGTTAACTTCGTCACAGCCTCTGTTATGAAACACAGTCTTCATACATGAGGAAAACCTGTAGTGGTTTAGTATCTACTGTCTCCCAGCATTTCTGCAGTAATCCATTTCAGAAACAAGAATTGGAGTGGCTAACCAGAGGTAGGAAAAAACAACCCTGTTTGTTCTTCTCAATAGGATATGACAAAGTCAGCAGTTATCTCCTATATGCTTAGGTGTAATACAAAAATTCTGTTTCTATTACAAATTCCTATTTTAAACCCCTTATTTTTAGAACTGCATTGCAAATTTGAATTACAAATAGAATTAGAAATTTGTAATATAGACCTTTCATCTTACATAACTAATTGCCCATTTCTCTCCAACGACTGCAAAAGGAACAAAGTTGATTATCTCAGATGTAAAGATGTGCACTGTAAGTATTTCTGTTCAGTCACAGGCTTTTCACCTTCCAGTGAAACAGAAAAAACTGCATTCAGTTTATTGAAAGCAGACTGTCTTCTGCTGTTGATCTCTGTTAATAAAACATGGTAAGACTGTACCGAGACTGTTCCACCAGCCGCCTTCTCACACTGAGAACTGGTGTGATTTAGTTGATTCTCTTTCTTTACAAGAATGTTATTTGTAAAGTAACTCTCAGCTTGCTTGTGAACGAGTTTATTTCTTGTTGCAGTGGTACCTTCTATCAGATCGTAATCCCCTTAGGGAGCAGAAATACCCTTCACATTTCTTTTCCAATCTACTGTACTAAACACTCTTTTTCCTTTCCTTTCCTTGTTCAAGGTCAGGTCTAGATCTAAACATCTGTTTTTAACATGTTTTGTATGCTGCTTCTCAGATTACACTCTGTGGGAGCAAGAGTGGGTGGGATATGAACAGTTCACAGAGCATTTAAAGAATAGGTAGCACCCTTTTTGCTTGTTGTTATAGCCAGGTTCCTAGAAATCTCTCCATTTCTAGCTTAAAGACCAGAAACCAATTCCTTGGGAAATGCTTGGCAATATGGATTACTTTGGTACTTAGCTCTTTACTGTGAATGCTTTCCTGATAAAATATCACAGGCTTTCCATGAATGCACATAGACTAATGAACTCTGAGCTTGCTCAATTGCAGGAGCTGTATTATCATGATTACTTGAGGATTTCACATCTGTAGGCTAAAAGCTATGTAATTTAGTGTTCACAGGAGATAAATAGCTCTGGCTCTGTCTGATTGAGTTGTCAGCCAATATGACGCATGTTTTTGGGTGCAAAGATATGGCACACAAGGCCAAGCATGGCTTCTTTCCTCTTTGCTCCCCTTCTACTAGTAGATCCAAGAATGACCGGCTAAACCTCATTAATACTGAGTTCTTTGCAGTGCTCTGGTGTTTAGGGGAGAAACCTTTGGTGTTCAAATTCCCATTAGAAAGAATACTACGCCTTACATTAAAAGCCTGAAAAGGATATTTATCTAGACAAACAAATCATCCCAGTTTTGGCTTGATTTTTTTTTTTTCTGTTAGATGAATTACACCATTTTCTCTTGACCTGCAAACTTCTTCATGTAATTCCACATTTCATAATTTTCCCCACTTCCTACTATTCATACATAGAATTATGTACATAGAATTAGAAGGCCAACCTCATGGCATAGTAGTAGCTCTATCCACGATGTGCCCCTTTTCTAAAAGAGGACCTTGGTGGTGGTTTTTGTTGGCTAGGAGAAATTCATATACCACCTTTATGGAAGAAGGCTTTGTAAGTTTGTAGGCTTTTGAAGTTTTTTAAGTTTGCAAGCTTTTGAAGGCTAGCAAACTGCCTGAAAATATGGAAAAAGCAGCAAAATCATTGCTAAAGGGCACAAGTGCTATTAGGGTGGCAGACTGGAGGGAGGATAGGAAGTCCCCTTAGATATACAGGTTTTTTCACAGTTCACTATACACAGAATTCAGCTTAGAAGTGCCAGGCACAACCAGTGAAAAACAGTGTAACTGACTGTCCCTTTTCTGTTGCTTCCCAGCCTAGAGGTGAGCACCACTGTGCTTGCACCAGCCCTGCAGTGCTCCCGGTACCAGCAATGGGATGCTGAGAAGGGACCCAGGTCCCCTCACAGAGGCACAAAACCAGCTTTACTGTGTACACTTCCCAGTCCATACACATTGAATAGGAAGGGTCAGGTCCAAAGTGAGTGAGAAGTAGCAACCAGACGTTTCAAAGGAGCAGAAAGCTTTTAAGACTCTCCTGGCCTTCAGAGGTGTTGCCTCCAGGCTGTCTCCTTGCTCTGCAGGGCTGGGTGCACTGGCCCTGGTGTGACCATCCAGCCATGGTCCTTCTGGAGGGGACCACTGCATGCTCTCCTGCCCTGATTTGTCATTCATTTACCCCAGTTCTCCTGCTGGGAGGGTGACATCAGATTACAATATTTCTGTGTAGACAGGACAACGTCCATATTCTTCTGAAGTCTGTTGCACAAAAGAGGGAAACGATAACACAGTGCAGTTCAGTAACATAATTTTCCTACAGTGTCTTTATCAGGACTAAGAGAAGTCCTGCAAGGTAGACCCTGACTTCCAGTCCCCCTTTCCAATCCTGACATTTCCAGTTTGGCCAGAATAGTCGTGAAATGGTTATGAAGGGCAAAGAGTTTCCTGCAAGAGTTGACATATATTTACATGAAATTGTGATAGAGGATTTTTTCAGATTAGAAATCAACTGTCCTCGCAGTGAAACAAAATCGTTTGTTAGTTAACCCCGGGATGGGAGAAGGGGAAAAAGGGAAAAATTATTATTTAGCTGCAAGATAAGAAAAATATTTACTAATCTTACACTTTACTGTGTCCTCTGCTACCTCTTTCCCCCATCTGCCTACCTTTTCTGGCAGGCCTGTTTAGATGTCAGGTTTCACTTTTTTTCTTCCTGTCCTGTAATGTCATTAACAAGAACTTTATCCAGAACCCCGATTTGATACACTATATAGATTAATATATTATATATACGCTGTATACACCAACAATACATTATATATATATTATATACAATAATAATTGAGTGGCCTTCGGGGTTTCTAAAAATCCCTCCTTCTGCATTGTTATTGGCTGCAGTATCTCTAGTACGAAATGTTATGACTCTGTTTAGCAGCATCTATTCAGTCCTGGAAAGGGAGAAGGAAGGGAGGAGGAATGAGCACTTAATGGCTTTTTGGACAGAGCCTCTAATTACCAATAATGTAAGACACAATAACTTTTGAGGCAGCCATGGTAAGGACATGGGAAGATCCTCTTTGCAGTATTTGTGGGCGGCTGTGCAGATGTCTGCTGCTCCACTCTCAGGCAGATATCTTTCAGACCCTCTACTAATCAATACTAATCACTTATGCCATCTGCCAGACACACAGATTACACAGCAGGGCCGGCACTTTCAGCGGGGCTAGCTGGAGTGACACACATAACTCATGCCTCTGGAAATCAGGCTACTCATAACCCAAAGCTTCCTCTGTGCACAGTGAAACCCTGTGACTCGGGGGCTCACTGCGGCGGCCAGCGTGCGGTGTTTTAGGCTCCCACGCAGCAGCGCTGGAGTGACCCGGCTTCCCAGAAGCTTTCCACTCATTTACAGCTGAGGTGTCCTGTAGTATGTGGCCCTTCAAATCTATGTACTGCTCAGGTAAGCCACTGACAGAAATGCAAACAGGTATGATGGCATTTCTGTGACAGTTCTCTGTTTCCATGGGTAAGGTGCAGAAGAGCTGCCTATGAACAGGTCATATGAAGTTCCTCAGGCTACAATCTGATCTAGGAATAACCTGGGTGATGTCCCCTCTTAAAGAATAGCTTACATCTTAAAACAGTAAGTATCATTTGTGAATATATTTGAGAGCAGGATTCAGAAAGTAAAGTTTAAAGTCCTTTCAACCTTCAGCTTTCCATTTTTACCAATTTTATGAGACGTTTATATTCCTGCATATTCTGCAGAGAGATAAGCATTTTTTGTTACATGCTGTAGTTTACGACAGGATCATTGTTCAAACACATCAGCGTTTCTGTAAATGTGAGACTCCAAAATTTCTTGTTTAAAGGTTTATAACTTCATTTACTATAATACTCAAATTTTACAATATACATTATATGCAACTTTGAAGCACTCCATAAAATATTTATATCATTGCCTAGATGTGGCAGCTACATTTGTGATTAAAGTTTTATTCCTGTTAATTATAAATCAGACATGCAAGGGTGATTGTTTTTCTGTTCCCTTGGCAAAAATATTTGCAATAAAACTCCTTCCTCACAGTCCTTCTGAGCTCACCAGTAGCATCGAGCTTCAAATTACAAAGAGAATTCCCCTATAAAATCCACAAGTTGCTCTTCCACGATAGTTTTCAAGGTCTCTTGGTCTTCTTCAGGCCTACCACTTGACTTTGGCTTTGCATAACTTGTAGAGCTCCAGCTGAGTGGAGTTCATGACAGGTAATGGCATCATAACTCATTATCAGTACTCTTCTGGATTGCCCAGTTTTCCTGCGATAGGCTGTCTGCAGCTCAGTCATCAGCAGTGCTGTGTTCAGGCAGTGATATACTGTCACAGGTAGCAAACGTTTGGGTGAAGGCTGTGACTGTGTTCCACTGCAAGCTAACCAACTTTCTTTGCTAAATAAAATAGGCATTGCGAAACCCGCATCTTGAATAGTAAGCTTGACTCTCGTTCTGCCAACCCTGACAGCTCAAAAACAGCCATTCCATCTATTTCCATAAATATCTGAAGGCCATTATTAACACAAATAAATCATTTTCTGTTGCTGTCCTGCAAGTTAAGAGTTGTACGCTCATGTAACGTTACAGCCTATTCTCTGTTTATGACTGATTCAACCTAACAGAAACACAAACTGCTCTATGAATTACAGAGAATGACATCTGTGATAATGTTAGTTTACTTGGTATAAGTAAGTCAGCTGAACTTTTCTGCACTGCCTTCAGTCCTGTTTCTCCTTGCTCAAAGTGTACACTGGCTCTACATCTTCACACTTACATGACTGCAGAACAAATTGTTTAGTCAGATTTGATTTTTTTAATAAACATGTACAAATGGACCATCATATACTCACTGGTGTTGAATAGCAAATACATAAATAATGTCACAGTGCTATCACAGTGCTAAAAGTCTTCACAGTACATGTATGTAAGACTGGATATCATTATTAAAATAGCACACTGTTTTCTACAGCATTGAAACCAGCTAAATCATTCATCTCTTAGAGACCAACTTAAAATTTTGTTCTTTGTGAGGCTGAACATTCTATTATAGGACATTATTCTAAAATAAATACCTAAGATGAACTTTTAATGGTATGAATTTTGTTCCTAATTGGAATTTGTTAGTCACTCATTTAATTACTGGATATATCTCATTTCTTACCCTCCCCTCCCCCCCCCCCCCCCAGTAACAAATTCTACAAATATATAGATTCCAAAAATTCAGTGAATTATTTTGGCACTTAAATCACTCATTGGTGCTTCACTATAGGTATTTGTTACTTCAAAATCAAAATACCAGTTGCTTTGATTGGAAACATTAGCTGCTGTACCTTAAAAAGTCTCTGAACACTGAGCGGACAAGCCAAACTCATAATGCCATGTGTCATAAACATATACTGAATAAAAAGCTTATTAGTACTTAAGTGAGGCCTTGATGGACTTTTTTCCCCAAATACTATTTTAGTGTTACTAAAGAGAAAGGGCAGTAAATAGCTATCTGATACAGGTATCTGTATTCAAATATAACCAAAAAGATGAAATTCCATTTTTTATTTTTTTATGGCGGAAGAAAAAAGCCCTGCACAGCAGAAATCACAATTATTTTTTTTTAATTGTCAATGGTCATTGATACATTGAGGCTGATTTGGGCAATCCAAAGAATAGTCACTAGTGAAGCCACGTCATGGTGTAACCAGTCTCCCTACCCCATTATAGCAGTTTTAGGCTGAAATTTCTTGAGTTTTAAATGGCTGTGCAAATGGAAACACCAGGCTCATTGCAAGTGTTTGGTCAAAATTCTCTAATGCAAATCAGTGATCAAGGCTGTGCTGCTTTTCAGCTTGTCTTAGGAACCGGCTTTAGACAGCCTCTGAAATAGCACGTATTGACATAATTCATTGAAACAATTTTGTTCAGTGTCTGAAATAATGAGTCAGCAGTGGATTGTAGATTTATGAGCAAATATCTGTATGGTAGGTATGGCTGCATTAGAGTATAGATACATATTAATTTAGAAAAAAAAAAAAAGAAAAAGAAAAAAGAAGTGGTCTGTATAGAAGGAAAGGAAAGAATAAATAACCATGAATTAAAATGGGTATCCCAGAGGGAGCTAGCTCCACCAACTCTCTTTTAAAAGCATGATGTGTGATAACTTTGATCATCAATAAAGACAATAAAATGTGACATTAACACTGTGTTTTGAATCCCCAAGCCCACATTCAATATGAAAGCTTCATTTTTATGGAGAAATCTAGGTGTAACTTCTTGATTTGCTAAGTCAGTATTTTACAGAGAAAACTGCTATTCAGGATAAAGAAAAGAGAATAATGAAAACCACATGCTTGAAGGGTTATTCTGAAGTGTTAAAACAAGGTAGCTTTCAGGTGATGCAATCCCAGCTACCTGTGCAAGGAACACACCTACAATAATCTTGCTGGTAACATTGGAACAGAAAGTTTCATACCTGGCACATAAAAAGAGTGAATTTGCTGCTCTCCTGCAAGCAACTCCCTCAGTGCTGTCAGAGGTGATTACACCAGCTAAGGAGTAGGAGTCACAGCCCCAGAGGGGTGCAGCATTCAAGGGCTGCAGGCTTGGGAGAAGCAGTGAAGGTGGTTGTACTCTCCCTGCCTCTGGGCTGTGCCGGGAGCTGATCTTCCATGGGGCTGAGGAGGCCCCCAGGGTACAACCCCTGCTTGCAGTTGCCCCATGGTGATGGGTTTCATTAGGGTTCCCTACCCATACAGGCTGGGGGGCAGCTCTGCAAGCCTACCCTGGGATTTTCCCCTTCCACCTCCTGCCCCTGCCTATGCTGAGCAGTACCCTGGCTGAGGAGAGCATATCAGTAACGCAGGTTTTAGCTGGGGAAAGGGGTACAAAAGTATTTCAGAACAAAAAAAAGTTAGCATCATCCAGGAGGTATGTCCTGGCTGTTGTGCTGTTGCTCAGCATGGGCAGAGCTCAGCTTGAGTAAGTGTAAAACTGTTATCCCCACTTTGGTCAGAGCTATGCTAGTTTAAACCACCTGAAAATCTGATTTGGTTTCTTTAGGCTGCCACCCCAACTCGTATTAAGAGGATTTAATCAAGAATGTGTTCTGTGTCTGGGGACCAGAAAAGATCATGACAACTGAATTCACTGCAGTTAGAAAAGACTATTTACAGCATCCATTTCTCTTTACATTTATTTCAGCTGGGAGCTGTTGCAGCTACACTGTGACAGGTCAGGATAATGAAAACAGCACAGGATTTTACCCTCCATTCATGTTTCCAGCTACTGCCTTTCCCTATCTGCCACATTCATTATGCTGAGAAAGGGTGAACCAGTTCTTACACAGCTGAGGGAAGAGTGTTAGCTACAGAAAACAAGGCATTTGGCATGGTGGTTGCATGTTATTCTGGGGATTAAATGCTTGAAGAGAAACTTGTACCCCAGGTGTCTCTGGGTGGGTAGAAAAATGACAGACGCAATTGTACTGAGTTCCAAGTGCGTGTCATTCTGAGAAAACAGACGTGCATATCATGACAGCTGCAGTGCTAGAAAGCAAGGAAATCTTACAGTCAGGGAGACAAGTTGATCTTCTACTTTCCCTTGCAGAGAAGAAAGTCAGCTCTTAGGACAATTAATTCCTGGATTTCTAAAAAATAACTATATTAATGAAAAGAGCAAAAAAAATGTTTCTTCAATCATTAAGCAATTAATATTTGAAGATTTTAGACAAACAATAGAAGAATGGATTTCTGAGTCAGTTTTGATCACAATTATTCTGTTGACAGCAGGGGAAAAGGAGGAGGATACTCAGCATTCAGACAAGCTTTGCTGTGATCAGAGTGTGACTGCTCCCACTCCTGCCTAATGTTACAGCAAAAACCACAGCTGCCACAACCCCCTCCAAACCAGCAGCAAGCAGGGTTTTCCCTTCAATTGAAAGTCCATACATGTAAGTTTCTTCTGTTAGGAAGGCGAATTACACAACTGGAAAATGGTGTGCTGTTCAAAAAAGAGCAAGTTCCCAATGTTAGTAGGGAGAAGACTATCATCAGCACAAATCTGAGCTTGGCCCCCGCTGTGCCCTCACCCTGGACCTGCCCAGGTGTCCGCAGCAGGGTAGCTCTGTGGTGGAGCACCCTTCACCTGATGTTACCCCTGCACAGGAGGACAAAAAGGAATCCAAGCAGAGAAGGTGTTGTGGTTTAATCCCAGCTGATGACCAAGTACCACACAGCTGCTCACTCACACCCCCACACCCCTTGTGGGATGGGGAGAAGAACTGGGAAAAAAAGTAAAACTCACGGGTTAAGATAAGAAAAACTTAATAATTGAAATAAAATATAATAATAATAATAATAATAATTATAATAATGATAATAATAATAATAATAATTGGAATAATGAAAAGGAGATGGAAGGGGAGAAGAATAAAATCCAAAAGGAAAAAAACCCGAAGTGATGCACAGTACAACTGCTCCCACCCACTGACCGATGCCCAGCCAGTCCCCAGGCAGCGACCAGCAGGCCTCGGCCAGCCTCCCCCAGTTTATACACTGAGCATGATGTCCCATGGTATGGAAAGTCCCTTTGGCCAGTTGGGGCCAGCTGGCCTGGCTGTGTCCCCTCCCCATTTCTTGTGCCTCTCCAGCCCTCTGGCTGGCAGGGCCTGAGAAACTGAAAAGTGTTTGACTTAGTGTAAACATTGCTTAGCATCAACTGAAACCATCCGTGTGCCTGCAACATTCTTCTCGCACCAAATCCAAAACACAGCACTGCGCCAGCTACTGAAAAGAAAATGGACTCTATCCCAGCCAAAACCAGGACAGAAGGCTCTGAAGGCTGTCCTACTAAGACCTGAAAAAAAGAACAACAGTGAACAACCACAAAAATAACCCCATACTAAATCAACCCAAATCTCTTGACCTTTTAAGTACTGAGTTAGTGGTAAGGGGAACAAAACAGAACCTACTGATATTTACCCCCTGCTAATTTATTTGCCAACAGGGTAATTTTGCCAGTGATTGCCAGATTTATCATGAGTGTAAAGTGCTGGACCAAATCCCCTTCATGGGGACACTTTGCTTTTCCCAGTTCTGGCTGCCAACCAAGTTTGGGCTAATCTATTTCTTCTAACTCCCTTTCAGAAAGCTAAAGCCCTAGCAACAGCCATTAAAGCAATGTATGCTCAGCACTTGTGAAAGAGAGGACACATGTGAGCTCTTCAGTTCATATTTAGAAACCTCATTTCAGCCTCCAAAAGACTCATTATCCTACCCAGTGAGTCCAACCTCCTGCCACCCTGGTCAGCACATCTTGTCCTGTCCTCCAGCACCGCCGCTTTTTTTTTTACATAAAACAAGCATCCGCAGTGCCAATGCTCTGCAGCATCACAGGAGCTTTACAGCGACTCCTCGTGCATCCCTGAGTCGGCATTTCAGGCCCACTGAAAAGGAGGCTGCGAAGCAATACAATGCCTGTGAGAACAAGCAGCACATAGAGGCTGATACAATTTGTGTGACTGTAAACAATGTTTTCTATTTTTCACACATTGTACAGAACAGATCATTGAAAGACAAAGAAAACAAACACCCACAAATAACATTTTTGTTCTGTATGAAAACATCGTTGCAGCTATTTTAATAAATGAAACTTGCAGCAATAGTTTGGATTTTTTTGGTTTGGGTTTGTTGGTTTGGGTTTTTTTTTTCAAAGAAAGACCATTTCAGGTTACTGTGGTTTTGTCTCCAAACTCAGAAAAAGGAGACAGAGACCTTCTGTTACTTTTCACCAGCACAGTATTCAATGCTTATTAGTAAATCAAGATTAGTTGCCCTATGATTTTCCATTTGCATAATTAGACCTCAGAGGAACGTACCCACTGGCTTTTTCTGTAGCATCTTGTTTTCCTATAGCACTGATCAATCAGAGAGCAGTGATGAAGACTGGACAAAGGATAAACTAGAAAACTTGTCCTTATCTGGGTCCATTGCTTGACCATGACAACTGATAATAGCAGTGGCCTGCTCTAGACTATGTCATACTGCTATGCTCTTCTGCGTTTTGCACCTGCTGTCCCTGTCTGTTCCTTCAACTATGAATAAAATTCATTTTCTGTTGCAAAGCCTGAGAAGCAGACAGGGACAGCAAAGCTTTGCAATGGAAAGGGAATCTTATTCATAGCTGGTCAGGTTATCCAAGTAAAGCCAGGTTAGTGCTTGCTGAGCTAACTAAAATCATCCAGCCAACACAATTCCTCGTGTCAGCCTATGTGAAGCACAGGCTCTGAGAGGGCATCAGAAGACTGGCAACGTAGGGAAGCAGCAAGCCTCTGGTGTCTGATACCTGGCACCTCGTGACATGGAGGAATAATACCCAGTCTGAGAGGGACTTTATTAGAAAGTTAATAGCTCATTTCAACTCGCCTTTATAAAGAAGAGGCATTGCTGGAAGGGAAAGTACTCGTCAACTTTTGTTTCTTCTCTGGAAATTCACCCCTGTATGAACACTCAGGCAACTAGTTTCCTTGATGCTTACCATGAGCTTCCCTTTCATAGCACAATTTCTTCTTAACAGTGCAAGTCATTAACACCTATGGAAATGGTAACACACTGGTTTCAGACCTCCTCTCGGCCACGAAGAATGCAGGATACTAAAAGAGTGTCTCAGCACTAGAATTTGAAAGTCCTGCTGTAGCCTGTTTAAAGCTGAAAAAAATCCAGAGACTCAGGAGGAACTGGATGGGCAATTTAATCCTCTACTGCCACTGTCTAAAGTCAGGAACTGCTGTCCGTCATGTACTACCAGAATGTAAATTGCACAGCTGGAAAAGTAAATGAAATCTCAAAATATGTGAGCTGCCAAAAGATGCCATGAGAAAATTTAAGAAAATTTAAGAAAATCTATTAAGCAGTGGCATATCTGCAGAAGTCTCAAAATATGAAACCCTCCTCCATCTAATGAAAAAAATATGTATCGTTTCTTTCCTTCCATTTACACTGTGTGGATTTAATAAACTCCAGGAGGCTGGTGGGGAGGGGGAACTATCCACAGGCATACATATGCACACACAGCTTCAAGCTTATCTTTCTGTAAAAAAATGAATGACTTTCAATCCATGCACAGCAGCATGACGGAGCTACCCAGTAACAAGGTAGGGGGAGTGAATGAGTTTCCAGTACCTGACTGCTTGTTAATCACATTCTGTGTACAAAATGCTTTCAGAAATCTATTTTACTTTGTCTTGTATTCTCTATTCAGAATGAACAATTCATTCATTCAGTACCAGATTAGTACCTGAGCAAATAAGAGTCGGAAAAACCCACTGAAAACATCAGTGCAGACATGTAAAGCAAAAAAAACCCAACAAAAACCCCACAAAACCCAACATGTTTTGATGGTTAAGTCCCTTATATATATATAAATACAAGGGCATCCATTACGTTGTTTCAGAAGCACAAGTAGAACCTTACCTTTCCAGGTTACTAATTCTGTGAAAAAAAAAGAAAAAAAAAAAAAGGAAAAGCAAATATATGAGATCATATATATGTTTTATGTATATGATTACAGTGTTAGCTCTTAATCCGTGGTTTTTCCAGTTATATTTCAAGAACAAAAATGACATTTCAAGCATCTGGCAGTTAACTATGGAAATCTTCTCAAAATAAAACACTAATGCTAAGATACATACATCTAATCTGTGTAATTGTCTGCAGCACACCGGGTGATTATAGGACTGCTATTTTTCACAATATCCCTTCAAACACTATTTCTTAGATTTTCATGGGTATACTACTTTGCTTAAGAACTCAGTTTTCCTCAAGATCATCATAAAAAGCATCACCTGTGCTGCAAAAGGTATAGCAGACCATTCACAGTGTTTTCTTGTTCCTCACTAGAGTTCCTCACTAGTTGAACTTGTGTTCTACAATTAGTTTACCTTTGCTCCCATTTAATTCTTTATTTTTTTCCAAAATTTTGATCAGATTTGCATTACTTGCATTTAAGATGCTAATAATAGCTCATAGACTGGAAGAAATCAACAGTGAAGATAAATCTCGTGTCAAGCACATGAACTGATTTCTAAACAGACTACAGCCCATCCCGGACTAAGTGACAGCGTACAGGTTATGCCACCATCCCATCTTCACTTACGCAGAGAAATAGAAAGATATGAGCTCTCCCTGGAATCATAAACACTTGACTCTGAGAGTTGCACATTAATATATTCTTTAATACTGATTTTGGTCAAAAGTTATACACCATAGAGAGCAACTCACCAAAGCCTGAGCTGTAAGTAGAGTCCTGGGAGTTTTCTCTATAAAGCCACTTCATGCCACTGCTTTTCCCAGCAGGAGCTGAGCAGAAGCAAGAGAAGACAGGTCACCTACTGCCCCAGGGCTGCCGGTCTCCCTTTCATGTGACAGATGACAGGTCTTGTCCCTCTGTTTCAAGGAGCTCAAAAGATCAAGAGGGTCTAAGAATTAGAGGACAGAAGGAAAGAAAAGGTTTTCAGGAGGGCGGCTGCTGAAACATTCCTGTAAAGTGCTGGTTTGCAGGATACTCATGGGCCAGGGAGGGATGCAGATGTCACACATGCTTTACATGCTTATATTTCCTTTTCTTTAAAGCCAGAATTTAGGCAATTGCTAAGTGTCTTTCAGGTTCTCGGTATTTTTTCCTTAGTTTCTCTTTTCCCCCTGAGACTATGAACAGTTTACAGAAGTTTTAACCTGAGTCAGGCAAAATTTAAGCAGGATTTAGATGAAGAGAATGTATCAAATTGTCCACAGTAAAAAAATATATGTTATCTGGAGGATAAAAATGTCATAAAAATATGTATATGTGAGTACATGTGGTGCATATGAGTGTATCTATATGTGTATATATATATACACATACCCATGCACGACCACATACATTTTATAAGCCCTTCAGTGAGTCTGGGAGGTTGTCCTGGTTTTGGCTGGGATAGAGTCCATTTTCTGGCGCAGTGCTGTGTTTTGGATTTGGTGTGAGAAGAATGTTGCAGGCACACGGATGGTTTCAGTTGATGCTAAGCAATGTTTACACTAAGTCAAACACTTTTCAGTTTCTCAGGCCCTGCCAGCCAGAGGGCTGGAGGGGCACAAGAAATGGGGAGGGGACACAGCCAGGCCAGCTGGCCCCAACTGGCCAAAGGGACTTTCCATACCATGGGACATCATGCTCGGTGTATAAACTGGGGGAGGCTGGCCGAGGCCTGCTGGTCGCTGCCTGGGGACTGGCTGGGCATCGGTCAGTGGGTGGGAGCAGTTGTACTGTGCATCACTTCGGGTTTTTTTCCTTTTGGATTTTATTCTTCTCCCCTTCCATCTCCTTTTCATTATTCCTATTATTATTGTTATTATTATATTTTATTTCAATTACTAAATTGTTCTTACCTTAACCCACGAAGTTTACCTTTTTTCCCAGTTTTTCTCCCCATCCCGCTTGGGAAGGCAGGAGTGAGTGAGCAGCTGTGTGGTCCTTAGGTTAGCAACATTTCAAACACATCATAAAAAACAGTCCAGGAGTTGTGGGTGTCATTTTCCCATCCTACTTAATATACACTCATTGATGTTTTCTGTGTTTATCAACATAAAGCAGTTAGCATGTGAGATTAAAAAAACAAACAAAAAAGTAAAGTCAGATTAAAGAATAAAAAGAAACAAACTAAACCACTGGATGGAAAGGAAGGGAGGAAAGCACTGCAAGAAGTTTTTACCCTCATAAGGGTTTCTTCAATGTCCTCGGACTGGCAGGGGGGCCTTGTTGCAGCGCACTGCCGCTTGTCACATCCCTGGACAGGATGCACCCAAGGAAAATGTGCTGCCTTGGAGGGTCCTGGCCTCATTGCACCACTTTGTTGCAGGCCAGCATTACTGGTCAAGGGACATAGTCATTCCAGGTTTGTGAAAGAAGTACTGTTTAGGTGGATAGTTTAAGCTCTGGAGTAAGGCCCTGAGGAACCTACTGCACGGAGCAGGGGTGAGAATAATCAAAAGACTTGCCTTGTTTCCCCATGGATTTGATTTTAGTGTTCACAGTCTATAATTTCTCATGCCAATTTCCTTAATAGCCTAAGGAGTTCCTGTACATAACTGAACCATCTCAAGACATTGTTTTGTGTCAGCTGTCTGAAGTGTCAGCACTTTCAGAAATCAAGTGCCTACACCAAGAAGGTTCACAGCATAGATTTTATATGAAATTGATTGTGTTTAACACCCTGGAGTTATCACGGCAGGTGATCTGAGACCTGTGTACAAGCACTGTAGAACTGTGGAGAAGAAAGCCAATACCAAATGTGCTGACAATGTGTCCTCCATCTCACTAACTAGCTCAGAGTGTAGCAGCATGGGGGTGGTGGCAACAACTACAAGTTCTTGCTATTGCCCTTATCTGTGGCAACCTGCTTCTGCCCAAATGCTGCAGTTTGTTGTCACTTCAGTTATCTGGTTACAGTCCAGCTCCTTAAACATTCACTTAACACAATGGATAAGGCAGGACTTTATAGAAGTGAGAAAGAAATGAGTAATTGCAGATGGGGATGAAGTTAACTTTGACATCAAAGGCAACATATATATATATAAAAATATATATAAATCCTCTCAGTTACCATAGAAAATGCATGTTAAAGCTTGTCAATTATTATCTAAAGAAATGCAACACTTTTGCTGAAATGTTCCCTCCTCACTCCAAGTTTTAAAAGTCAACCTAACAGCACACAATACATACAAAGGGTTTGAAGCCATGCACAGATCCCACATTCGCAGAAAACTGCAAAATTTGACAATTGAGTACAGCCAAGGAGTCTGACGGTCTTAAACCCTCTTACATGTTCAACAGAGACACTTTTGCTAAGTTGCTGAGTAAGTTGGAAACTGTGCTTGGGTTTTCTGCTTGCCATGTCCTCTTGCTATGCCACAGGGCACTCCACTCAGGAGGTTTTTTTCTGCCTGGAGTTTCTCAGGGCCCCTCTCACACTGCAAATTCCTATTGGCATTCACCCCAGAGGGCTGCTTCTTCCCAGCCTTCTCTGCTCCACATCCACCTTAAAAACCCTGTGGTAGAAAAGGCAAAGTGACTCCCAAAGGGAGTAAGTGCAGAGGGTTTGGTGGGGGCAGCTGGGGTGCACAGGGATTTCACCCAGTCAGCAGCTGTTCCCTGATAGTTCTAACTCGTTCTGGGGGGGTGTTGTAAAGCAGACCTCACATCTGCTGTTCAGTCTTATGAGAAAGCCATGAGGTGGTTGTGCTGGATTTTAAAACCCTGGTTGTTTTCATAGAATTTATGTAATCTCGACAAATACATCCACTAATGATGTTGTACTGTTATTTCATACCATAATACAAAACACAGCAAATGAAAAACTTTATTAGACAATACATCCTTTGCTCCTCAATAACCTAAAAAAAATTTAAGGAGACCCTGGAATGCTGACTTTTAATGAGATGATAAAAAATATTCAGGCTGTATTAGCCATTCCAAAATTACAGCAGTGAAAGCCTAACAACCACCACTAACTTTTATATAATGCATCATTTAATATGTAGCCAAAATGCCTGCAGAAGACTACTTTTTAAACAGTGCACATTTGTAGTGAACTCTTGAAGAACATTTTGACAGGATGTCAGCGCCACTCAGAAGAAACCAAAAGAACAGTGCTCCACACCATGTTTTCTGCAAGTCTGTATTTATTACAGAAACCCTTCCACATTTAAATATACTAACAGCCCCTTTAAAATACTCCATTCAACTCCATTGAAATATTACTGGGATCCTTTCTTACAAACCTTTACTGATGAGGTAGAACAGCATAGGAGCCTCTGGCCATCACAGAAATGGCATCAGCCTGTTTCTGTGGAACACCTGACCGTGTGCTTAAGTTAACAGATAACTGAACTTAAGTAAGTATTCCCATGTGTACAGCAGGGGCTTTGTGTAAATACCTGGGGCTAGGACCCGTTGCCCAGCACAAATGAAATCTTACAGTCCTCTTGAAGGAACCACCCATTCACAAACTGCCTCTGTGCAGAGCTGAAGACCAACACTTTGGCTCTGCAGGTGCCTCCAGGAGGGGGAGAAAATGTAGCTGTTTAAGTCTTCTTTTTCTAACCCACCATGATGTGAAACGATGGACTTTCAAACTGTAAAATATTTTTCTGCAGAGAAAAGCTCTTGGGATCCAGGACTGAATGTAACCTGCTGTGGTCCTTACAGAGGTATATTGTGGGGTGGTGGAGGAGGAGAAAACATTTTTGTATTTGGAGGAGAAAACCCATATCTAGTCATCTGAGGCTGCACCTGCTCACAAAACTAGATTACGTGACAGTACGATATTCATGGACTGGGGTGCTGAGAGCAAAGGCAGTGGTGGAAAATCTGAGATAAAAGCACGCTTCCACATAAGGGAATTGCTCGAAATGGCATGGCTATGAAACCTGCTGCATTTGGAGAATGTGTCTTCTCATAACACAGCCCTCCTTGCGCGTAGGAGCTGGTGTCTGCCCTTTCACAGCTCCACAACCAGAAGCAAGGTGGGGAGCCTGGGCTTGGTGATTGGGCATGGAGTTGAAAACCTGGGGAGAGAGTTAGTAAAACAAGCTGGAGTATACAGGCTCTACTCAGGCAGCAGTAAACCTTTTGTACTCTTATATCCTACTTAAGGAATTATTCTTTGAGGGACCTAAACACCACAGCAGCCTCTGACAAGCTTTGGTATGCTCATGTGTTAGCAATGAGAGTTACGCTATTCCACTCAACCACCCTTTTCACTGAAGTGCTGTATAATATATTAAAAATGATAAAAATCTTGCATCACTGTGAAGGTGGAGGAAGAGCAGATCCTTCAGTAAATGCTAAGTGTCCCAAAGAAACTCTTTTTAGTTCTTAAGGCAGGAAAGTTTACGAGCAGGTATAGTAAAAGCTGGCAGGAGGCACTTTATTTCATGTTTCCATCTGCCAGTTGTATTTTGTGAAATGGAAGATTGTCCTTTCACCCAATAAATTCACCTTTTTTACTGCAGAAATTTCACATTAAATACTAATAACATTGTTTCAGGGGATCAACTAAAGGACATAACAGGCAATTAAAGAGCTCCAATTATATCATAATTTTCTGTGTTGACTTATTTCAACAGATTACTGAATTTCTATTGAAATGGTATTCCAGAGGGGCTTAGCAATGTTTTAAGCATATGTTCCAGGGCTACAGTCCCAGCACCGAATACTAATAACACAGTTTGAGATGTGTGTTCTCATGTGTCACAGATATCATAGTTTCAGTTCATTTTCCATGAATTATTGAAATGAAGAATTATTTCTTGTTTTCTTTTTCGAATCAACACTTACTACCAGCAGCGCTGGAAGGAGTAAAATCCAGAAAATGTGCTGCAGTAGATAAGAACTGCAAACGGTGTGTTGGGGATGTTACCTGCATTTACATATTTGTATTTTACTAAGTAATCAAAAAAGCCAAGTTGTATAACTCATGCATCACAAATATATACAAACCAGATAACTGGAAGCAAAGGCTTACATAGTAGCAACAATTCATACCACACCTACAGCAATTGCTTGGGCAATTCTCCACTTTTTCTTCAGAAATTCTCACTACTCAGCTCTCTTAAGGATTGCTCCAGCTCCCTGGGAAGCGGTGTACAAGGACTCCTTAGGGTCAAGAAGTAGAAGAAAAAGAGGTAAGAGAGTCTACACACATTCAAAGGTTAAATTTAATCTTAGAAATCTGATTTGTATGCTGCATGGATTTCTGAAAAGTTGGAATGTCAGGAAAAACTGGTGAATAATGCCTGTTTAATAGCCAGCATAAATTAGATCATACGCAGGACTAGAGGCATTATGTAGCTATTTTAAGGTGTTCATGGTTTTAAATCACCTGTCTGTGCTTAAAAAGGGAGCCCAAAGCGAAGCATCTAAAGCAATATGTAGCCATGTAAATTGGTGCCTTTTCTAGCTTAAGGCATGTTGAAGAAAACGGATATATGTGTATAAACTGTATATATATGTGCAAAATACAAAGAGCTCACAACAAAACCTTCCACTTTGCATGCTGCTCTTCTAGGTGACAGCATGGAAGATGCTAAGAGGGAACTGCTGTTAATCAAGTTGTCCAACACTTGCTTGGGACGCCTGTCCAATGTGATGAGCGCAGCATGGGGGTGTGGGCAGAGCTGGATCTATATCAGTCTGGAGTTCTCCACAGTTCTCTCCAATATGCGCCACAGCTTCTGAGCTCTCCATACTGTTAATACTTAAGCAGAATAAATTAAAATATGCTTTTAATTAAAAAAAAAATCCTTTAGAACAGATCTAATGCAAATTAATTTTGATATTACACCTGTGAAAACCCTGAGCTGTCTACAGCAGATTACACATACTTATGAGAAAAATTATGTTCCAGATGTCCAAATCTGCAGTCAAAAGTTCAAAGGACATCAAACCAGTGAAGATCCAAGGAATCAGCTTAGAACCTGAAATCAAAGCATGTTGAGGTGATACAGTTTTCTCAGCAACAGCGTATCTTTTGTCACTCTCATCCCACAGTTGTTTATTTCAGTTATTTGACTTAGCCCAGTGCTACAGCTACGTCATACAACATTCAGAAAACAAGGACAAAGAAAATTGTTTTTTCTATCCCAATCTGTCAATGAAAGCAAGATACTGAAAGTTGAGATACACTGCCTCTAAAATCCTGAAAGACAGGGCAACAGGGAATAAAAGATTCAGTTCACTAAACAGCAGCAAAAACTATTTAGTAAACAAAAATGGTTAACTGGAAACCACCATCTGATATACAGAAAAATGGATTTATCCCATATATTTATTGTAGTTATGTTTAATTAAAAAATATGACAGTGTAGTTTTGTCTATTTTATTTCCAATTACTATTAAAAACCTTGATATAAGTTAACGGATATAATCAATAACAATCACAACTTTATCATGTCACATAAAAATTAAGCATATGAAAAGTGGCTTTATAGTTGGTTAACTGTGCATAAGGTATTCTCCTGTTCAGCAGAAGTTATGCCATTTTTTAAATATATAAGCTGTACTTAATTCCAGATCAGCACATTTTAATGGATGTTCCCCCACAAGAATCAGTATCTCTTACAAAAATTAGCCGGTAAATATAACTACATAACAAAGTTATCTAACACAAGCAGCTAATAACATACTTATTTGGATGCTGATATAAATTATGATCTGAATGTGTGATTTTAGCATTTGATTCGAATCATTATGACCTGAACTGAAAGACAGAGTCAACTATTCAGGTGTACTTTGAGGAATTTTACTTATATCCATACTTCTTTGCTAGCTTTATGGTCTTAATTTTAATGTATCACAATTTTTAACTGTGCCACTCATTTTCAAATGGCGAAACTAAATAAGGCTTTTTTTTTTTTTTTTTTTTCCACTGGCATGGACAGCTAAGTATCCCAAATCGCAATCTTCCCCAGCCGTAATGACTTCTAACATCTATTCCAATCTGCAATTAAACTATGCATGTTGATAAAGCAAATCAATTTCTTAACACACTCTGGATGCCAGAAGTATTTTTTCCAGACTAGACCACATCAGGATACGAAAACTCTCTCTCAGCCTTCCACAGTTTTCAACAGTTTTTGTAGGCCTGAAATGCAGAATCTGTGTTCCTTTCATTTTTTTCTACAGACAGTATTTTTGAAAGCAGGTTTGCTTTAAATGGTTTCTGTCTCTCAGTTTCTTTTCTTCTTTTTCTAAAAATACAATTCCTATTTTTCTCACCCCTTATTTACAAAATCTGACTCACCATCTTTACACTCTCTCATAACGCAGCATGACAAAGAACTGCCAGCAGGAAACAAGGATTAGGGCTTGGCTTTTCTCAAATTAGCTAAAAGTGACTATCTTATTCTCTCACCCCAAAAAACCCCAAGCATTTACTATATATTTTCCAAGGACACCAGAACATTTCATCAGGTATTTTAGACAGCTATAAATATTTTGTACTTTCCAAAACCAGTGGATATTTTCTCTCCTAAAGCTATTCTGGGCACCTGGTTAACCTTATATTCAGATATTCTTCAAAGAACTCTTTTGATTCCTTTTTTCAAAAAAGAAAAACTTATTATAGAGCAAACATTTGCCAAAGTTCCTATATTTAAGTAACAACTGGGTCTGAGTACAAGAATCCATCCTAATACAACTCAGTGATTTGGGTTTCAGGGGTTATTTTTTGAAAGTTTCTTTTATATTTGCATGAAGAAGCTGGACCCAATTTACGGACCTTGGGGCTTAGAAAAGTAAAAAAAAAAAAAAAAAAAAAAAAAAAGGCACCTAGTTAGACAGAAAATGCTTTTCTCTGGAAATCTAAACACCTTAAGTTCGACTCATAGACCTCATAATAATGGGGTACATAGAAGGAAACTTCAATTAAATCTCACCCTCTGTAGCACAAGGGTGACACTACAGCTAACGCACGTCTGGTACTACTGGCAAAAACAGTTGCTACACGCAGCCTGGTTAACTGCATAAAGTCCATGTGATAATAGGAAACCACAGGGGCTTTGCTGTGGACTGGGTAAGCATCACATAATCTCACACAGTAAAACAGCTAAATGAAATGATTGCTCAGTCTCAATACACTCAAGCACTTTGCTGCTTCTTTTCAACAAGACCAAATGAGGCCAGATTTTGGAAGATATAAAGCCAGTAATAAAAGAACAAAACTGGAAGATATTCACACAAAAGTCTCACTTACCTGAGAGCTTTCAGTGTAAAAATAGCTATTTTTTAATATTTTACAGCAGGAGTTTTGGGTATTTGCAATTTTTGCAAACAGAACTCATTTATTTTTCACAGGGTGAAGAGAAATCTAAAGAAGTTCTCCAGTGACTCCACTGGGCTTGGCTGGGAATACAGAATTGACTTTACTGAGTATTTTTCTGGAATAGAACTAAAGACAGCCTTTGAAATTAAACTGGTGCCAAAGAGCCAATTTCAGATAGTCTGTAAGTCTTTCATTGCAAAGCCTAGTAATTCACCCATCACTTTTTTAAACAGCTTTTGTATGTAGATTCAAACTGCCTCCTGAGCATAAGTAGCAAGGTTCAATTTGTAGTTTCTGGATATCCACTTCTCCATATCCCAAATACCTGCAAAACATAAATCTGCATTACTTCTTACAGGGATTCCCCACACTAGAATAAGAGAGAGGTGCCTTGGCAGACTTTGTGGGACAAATGAGCACCTGAACACATTGCACCAGTGCTGTTAAGATCCTCACTTACCAAGTGCTGAGTTTACACAAAATTATAGCACTGCCACTGTATCACTTAGCAGCATCTGCAAACTTAATGCTCCACAACGCCATAAATGATGATATCTGTTACCAAAAATAACATTCACACAACCAGCCATGTGGAGGAAACATTTATACACCACCCTTCTGACAATCCAGTCACGTTTTTGAATATTTCCCAATCTTGGAATCAAGTTCTGCTGCACAGTCCTCCTTCTGTTTGGCACTATCAGCCTGTGTCATGCCAGAAGTCACTGCTGATCTACTGTGCTATTTGATTGGTGATGTGTGGTGCTTCTGGGCAATCCTTTAAACTGGGCTATCACAGGACACCAGGGTTCTCAGAGATCTTTAATATGTGAAATTACTCCATTTCCTGACCTGTCACAGGCAGTTGAACACCCAGGCTGCTGCTGCTGACCCAGATGAAATGTGCTCTGGACCCGCAGCTTCCCTCAGGTCCAAGACTGATAACAGAGAGACATCTCAGCAGCACAGCAAACCCAGACTTGCAGCTCAACAGCATTATTTTTTTTTTCATTCTCCAGGGTCAAGTTTTAACCTCAGTTGTCTCAGACTCCCAGATCTAACCCACAGTATTAGCAAGCCAGTAGGCTTGAAAACAGTCTCGGAATAGAAACCTTGGATTTTTTCCTCCTTTCCTAGCTTATACATATGGACACACTCCGTTTGCTTATTCAACAGGGCTTCTTAATCCAGGAAGCATTCGCCATTCCTGCTTCACCTTCAAGATGAAGAAGCTTGACCCCATTTGTTTGGTCTAGATAATTTTTTTATTTACTCTATGAGCTAACAAATTCTCCAAGTGGTCTTTGTAGCATCTCAATATTAGAGGTACACAGAACTGATACATGCACAAACACAGATTTGTATATATAACACTGAATCACAGGCAGCTTTGTAACAAATCCTTGTTTGTTTGTTTCAAACTAGATGCCAGCATTACACTGTCAATGAGAAAGAAAATCACTTTTCCTCTTCCACTTTTTTCTATTTTTGCAGAATTAATAAGTTAGGGTGAAGTAAGAGAAACACTCCACTAAGTAGCTAGTCAGCTGTGGGACAATATAAGAGTCTTATGAAAACATTAGCCTAAGCAAGTAATGTTTAGAACACAAGTTGAAGAGATGCTTTAATTTCCTATACTCAGGAATAATATTGCCAGTCCTCATTTTTGGACAGAAAAAAAATAAACTCATGGCTGTTCAGGATAGAAGGAAAAAAAGTGTTCCAAAGTCAATATGCATTTCAGTTTTAGCCATATCAAATAATAGTTAGTGATTTATTGTCAGTTTGATTTATGGCATGAGCAAGGTCTTGCCAAATCACCAGTTCCTTGAACTGCAGTTTCCATTCTGCTCCTCCATGGTTCAAAGGGATGTGTAGCTCAAAAGAAGTGATATGGTGCCTAAAGGGACTTGGTGTAAGAGAAACCAGGAGGTAGCAGAGAGCAATCTGCTAAGGAAGCAAAAATGCAGCTTGGCAGCGGAAAATGTGAAGTAAGGGAAGACTGAATCAGAGTGGAAGCCAAGGCTGTATTTATGAAATCAAGCCTAAATTATGGTATAATGTTGTGACTTCCAAACCAGAGGAACAGCACACACAAGGAAACTTGCTCAAAATAACCTTGCTGCTCTGTTAGTGACTTCCTGAACCACCTACTGTCCTGAGGTAAAGGGTAACCTGAGGTATTAAAAATACACCCATGCATTGTAATTTAGAGCTATAGACACATTCCTTTGAAGATTTATCACCATTTGCTGTGAGAAGGATCTGCAATTAAAGTCTATGTCAACAAGCAGAAGTCAAATGCAAAGATAACGTCACATGGAGAAAGGAAAACCTGTGCTCTATACACTTCACAGAGCACAACGACACAATGTCTCGGAGAAGCAATTGTTTGTTTCACTTTAATTTTAGAAAATCAAAGAAGAAGTAGTGGTGACTGAAAAGATATAGCATGATTTATAACAGAGAGGCAGGAAAGAAGAATTTGTGTCTAAGGCAACACTTAGGACAATACTTTGCCTGAAGCACATGCTTCAATTTCACAAACTTAACTGATGTGAGAAGGTATTTAAAGGTAAATAAAAGTTTACATGGTGTTCTGAATCTGAGCGGATCCAGGCTGATAAAGGATCATACCATCAAGATTTAAATCTTGCTAAATCTCATGATCAAGATGCTGGGGGTCCTAATTATAAGTAATTTTAGTTCACCTTCATGTAGCAGCCAAGAATGGATTGCAGGCAAGTCTAGTTTCTAATTGCACAAGCACCTTTCCGCTGCTGTACTGCATGCAGGTGTAAGGGGCACGTTCCTGCAAGGGTGAAGAAAGGTGGCAGAAGTCACTCAGCAGAAAAGACAAATCCTGCTGTGAAACTACAGCAACAGTAGCAGACTGGGAACCTAAAGTCAAGAACAAAACCAGATACAGCCCTCTGTGAAAAGCTAATAGCCCGGCGTAGATTTACCCACCGTTCAGTCGATGTTGAACAAATAGCACTTTCCTGGTAGACAATGTAAAATGGCAAAGGACCTGAGAGAAAGTGCAGCAGTATCATCCTTTCCTTGAACTTTACAGTTGGGTTTCCAATTTCCTCACTGTCCATATAATTTACAACCCAAACAGCTTTGCCCATCTTACCCCACTTTTTTTTTTTTTTTTTTTGCTAACGAGGAATGAGTTGTCTGTCTCCTCTTTCAGTTTTTGTTCAGTCATACCCTTCTTGCAACACAATTTGGCAATGATTTATTGTGCGATCCTATTCCAAACAGGTGTCTGTTTTCTGGCTCCCCCTGCAAACTCGGTTCCAGAGAGCAGATGGCAATAGTTAGCTGCCTTCTGCACCTGCATGGATGAGAGCAGATCTGAAGAACCTCTTCTGTATGTTGCGTAGCTCAGAGCAATATTTAGATGACCTTGTGATTAACATGTAAGTAGCCAACTGTATCCAGTTTGGCACTGGCGCTGTGGTGATTGTTAGTTGAGCTGAATTTAGGACAGGAAATGGTCTGGGGAAACTAAGGTGAGGCAGGACAATTTGGTGCATTGTCAGCCAAAAAGGCACCTGAGGAGCACCGGCAGAATGGACAATACCCACCCGTGTCTTTTTTGCCATTTCAGGAATTCTTGCAGCAGTCACACGAATAAACTCATTTACTGTATTTCAGATCATGTCCAGCTGTCGGGATTCAGCTAAAGGTTTGGGTACTCTTAATTAAATACAGAAAAGCAGAGCTAGTTTTCTAAACGTGCATCAGGCTCAGTTGGTTACTGGCCCAACCTAATCTATAAGCGCTCTGACAGAGAAGAAGGAAGATGTGGGAGAGACGGATTTGAAGCCTGAGATTTTTGAAGGTGATAAACAGACTGAGAACTAGTGAGCTAAAAAGAGGGAGTGAGATAAGAGAGAGAGAAAAGAAGTGAGGGTTAAAAAGGGAATTAAGGTACAGTCTGCAAATCCACGAAGAATGAAGATGGAAGATAAAGTTACTGAAAGAAAGAAGTCATCAGCGAAGAGTAAGAAAACTCTGGAAATAATAATTAGAAAATTCAGTTTGGGGAAAAGCTGTATACTCGAAAAAAGGTTCATTTATTCAATAACTCTTTTCCAGACATGCTTTGAGATACAAACTGATCCAGAAGGTGTGGCTGTGACTCTGGTGTAGGTCAATAGCAGCTCTGGGCATCAGGTCAGGCATTAGGCTGCAGGGCAGAAGAGTCAGGCTCACAGGTCTGGGTAAATCCCATCTCTAAACCAGATCAACAGGGTTGACAGGAAAAACTCTTCACAGGCACACACTATTTTCTCTATTGAGGCTTTTGCCAGCTCTTGTGTGCTGAACACGAGGTCTATGAGCCCATTCAGGGTTAACTTCTTGGTGGGATTTCTGCTCCTGGGTGTTTTTCACCACAGTGTACAGCTTGCTGGGGGCCAGCAGCACTGTTGGGTACCTCACTGGGTTCTCCAGGTCAATGGTTAGAGGCTTTGGGTAGTTGTCCTGGAGGAATAATAAGACCACAGCAACAGCAGCATGTCAGCAGCTCTCTACACAGTATGAAGGATGGCTTTTCTCTGGGACATATTTTTTTAATTAACAAGAAAAATCCAGCAGAAAATCTGGCAAGTAAATAGAAATACATGACCATTCAGATTTCTAAAACACCACAAATCACCAGCAGCTATACACTGGTAAAAGTATGCACAGATCCATTAATGCAGGATTGAACTTTATATCTCAAAGGGCAATTCCACAAAAGCAGGTACTTCCTCCTGACTGTTACACTTTAGAAATTCACTGTGAAAATAATCACTCGTTAAATATTTGAGACTCACATTATTCAGTGGGAGAAAAGAAATCTCTTTAAGAGCCCTGTTAGCAGAGAGGAATTATAACTCTTTAGCGGTATTACTGATTTCAATATTAATAACACTATTCTGCAAATCTATTTTTCTAATCAATTTCTGAACCTGTGATCAAAATTTTAAGTCAGGGTTTGTTTTTTTTTCAGACCTCATAGTTTTCTTATTCCAGGGAGAGAAGACTCTAATAACCTTTCTTCAAGTCCCTATTAAGAATCACCTCACATACAGAAAAAATAAGTGCCTTGTAAAGACTGATAGGCTTAAAGAGGTTTTTCTCTATTAAAGTTGAATAATATTTAAGAATTTCTTATCTTGATATTACTCTATATCATAGAAAAACTAAAAACTTGTCACTGTAATACCATTTGGTATTTTCACTCAAAATTTTCTTACACAGTCTAAAATGTGTGCACCTTTCACTTCTTATAAGTAAAACTAATGGTTATTTTTAACCTGCCTTTCACTTCATTGGCACACCTCCATTTTAAGACTCCCGGGGGGGGTGGGGGGGGTGGGGGGTGGCGGTTTTTAATGTTCTTTTGATGCCAGTAAGCATGGCTGGAGAATAGATGCTGCCCAAGAGTGATCCGATACTCATGGAATCTATGAAAAATGCTATTGGAAAGGCTGGGTACTGATGTGATGAGTGGACTATAAGAATCTGTACAGAGTAGAAATAGAACTGGCAAATGTGTGAAGTCCCCAACTCCTGCGAAAGGACCGAGGGTAAAACCATTTATTCCTTTTAACTATTAAGAAGTCGCCTGAAACATTTTCTTCTCCTCTTGTCTTGCGCTTGTGCTGTCAAGACTTGTGCTGTTATGCAATAAACAGGATCTGAGGATCCTTGGTTTCATGGGAAATACACAGCTATGAGTAAGATCACACATTTGGTCATGGGTTAAACCAAAGGGCTATTATGCCAAGTGCTGCTTGGAAACTGTCAGCAGTTTTGGGAAGGACTATGAGCGTGAGAGAAATAGCCTCTGTCATGCATCTTCAGTACCTCCAATTCACAGGAATCTGGAAGTGTCACTTTGCATTTAAGAGTCACTCCAATTTATTTGTCTCATTTCATTAACCTTTGAATAAATTGGTATCCAGTGGACAGTGTCTTTTTGTCATGTACATTGGGAAATATTAAATAACAGTATCATACAAGATAATACCTGTTAAATATCTGTGATAGCTCCTCTTATCTCTAGCTCTGCATTGATATGTCTTCACTGTGTGTAACCCTGACATATAATGGCCAACAGTAATTTTTGGCTTTGCAGTATTTTATTTCATTTTAGATTAACAGACAATACAAAAGTGTGTGTGATTGCCCTTCTTTTGCAAGGCTACTCATGTAGGAAGAGAACAAACAGATCATCAATAATTTGTAACAGAGATGCAAGGTAGAGGGGGATAGTTATAACAGAGCTTGGAAGAGTCCTTACCTTTCAGCCAGTAGCTCTTCAGAGAAGGATTATTTCCTTCCCCTCCCTTAACTTTATCCATGGTCTTTCCACTCCTCCACATCATACTCATGAAAATCCAAGGACCAAGGATTCATCGTTCACAAGGAGGAGGGATAAAGCAGCAGAAGTTTTTTATTCCTCCTATTTGAAACTGCAGAAGAAGGATTGGACCACAAGCCAGAGGCACGCTTGCCAGAGTTGTCTTTAGGCCAATACTCTCAGGAGCCAAGGGACTTTAAAGCCTCCCTACAGGCTTCTCCTGGCCGCTGGGCATTCCCCACCCATCCGAGGGGAGATCTTTCTAGCTGTCAGTTGCTTTTTTCCCCGCACTGCTACACCCCATTCCTCAGCCAACGGGCTCCCAAGCCCCGGCCACCCCTACTCCCCACCCCAGCTATTGCCATGTTTTGGCTATGAGGGAAACCATTCCTCTGAAAAATGAGGCACTAGAGGGTGGGAGGAGAGAATTAACAGCGCTATAAAGTGTTGGGATACAACACAGACCAAAATGTACTTCCCCCACTGTGATTTGGGGCCAGAGCTTGCTTTTGGCTGAACCAATATGGAATTAGACTAACTCAGTTCATAACAGCAGAGCTACTCCAGACTGACACTGGCAGGACCAGAAGTAAAATGCAGGGCCATAATGTTTACTTTTCTGTCTGAAATGATTAATTATTCAGAAACAAGTCTATCATAGACCGAGCATTTCCTTCAATTAATTCAAATTAACAATTTGTTTATAGCACAGAGTAAGCCTTTTCCTTTTCATAGTTCAAAGTGAACCCTGGGGGCTCTAAATATGCCTCCTGGTGATTTAATTAAAAGATAAATATGCATTTAAAAAAAGAAAAAGTACAGAAAGAAGGAAAAGCTAGCATTGAAAAAGCAGTAGCTTTCCTCATAAGTAAAAGTAATCCACTATACAAGAAATTAAAACAGAAGTGACTAACAAAAACTGTATGAATTAAGACAAAGAAGAAATGAAAGTAAACAGCTTCTGAATGCAAATAGGCATAAAAAGGTAAACAATGCACAGTGAATATGTTGTTTTGAACACAAAGGTTGCATGACCAAGTATGGGCAGGATCCACCAGGACTCACAAGGTTGGCTTTGTAGAGTGGAGGAGCAAAGCTGTAATTCCCAAAATAGTTGCTGCTCCTTAGGATTTAGGACTTCAGCATACAACAAGTGCCGCCATAATTTGCAGTAACAGGCTAACAAAAGCAAGGTTCATTACCAGAAGCAGGGTTCCAGCTGAAGAACATTTGGAAGCCAGTGCCAGACCCCAGGTGGAACAGGTAAGTAGCTAGGTCCGATGCACATATTGCGTGCACAAAAGCCATGCTACTTCATCTGTACCACACCCTCATATGTGTAGAAGTGGAGTGGTGTAGATTGCAAAAGCCAGGAGATAGGATGGAGAAATGTTATCTGAGTAAAAGTTACAGGCATATCCTGATCCCAAAGTCTGTCCCTCAGGCACTGCATGTGGCATAGGTCAATCAATTATCACTGTAGGGCTTCACAACCTACTTGCTGAGCTCCGTATCCTGCAGACTAGCAGGGACTGTGAGTGGCACCAGCTTCACACCAGGGTGCTGAGCCAGGGCCACCACTGCGGTGCCTGCAGGGCTTGCCAACACCACAACAGACACTGCCTGTGCCAGCAGAGGGACATGGGCAGAGTCGCTCTGCTTCTGCCACCGCTCCCTGGAGGGCTCCAGGTGCTTCACCACGAAGCATTTTCCTGCTGCCGTAGCTCCACCACCGCAGCAACGCTGCTGCTGAGCCAGCCAGCCTCCAGTCCTTTCTGGCATGTAATCATGATTGCCTGTAATTTCAAATGACTACAGAAAATTGTGGTTTTGCTGATGATATAGGTATGAAGTAAGTGTTTCCCTAGCTCACGTTCTTTTAACTGCTTAGTTTAAAGATTTTGAAGAAAGAAAGAAAAAGGAAAAACACCAAAAAAAACCACACAGTTCAGTTCTAGTTAATACCACTTCTGAAATCCCACTATTTCATATTGGCCACTGAGTGTTCGCAAAATACTGTTCCATTTCATAGCTTCCCAATGATACAACTCCCTCATGTTCTGTCTCCTTTTTTCACAGTCTTTTTTTTCAAGTCCTAAAGAACTTTTTCAGCTTTACATTGGAACAATGATACTTGTCCAAAATGGACAATTTTCACACACATGGTAGTAACAACTACAGATTCAGTTCGAGTTCAAGAGGTTGTGACAGAAATACATTTGGTCTTCCTGCACAGTATTTTATATTGGCTGAACTAAATAATGAATTGCAATTTAAAACTATAAATGAAAGAGAACTGATACACTGTCAACGTTAAATTTCAGTGGTGAACCTGGCATGTAAGACTCTGCCATTGGATTAACCTCTTTAATACATTCACTAATTTTTAAGGATGGTAGTTTCCCACCCATCCTCAGATCTATTGATGATATTCATTAGATTTAGTGCATGATGCTGAACTCTGCTAGACATGTTCTTTGTTTGGGATTAGCTGCCTTAAATACAACATGAGAAAAAGAAAGAGGTCCTATCGTCTTAAAAAGTTGAGGTATTTCTGGTCCTGTTAACTACCCACTGACTATACAGTGTATAACAGGTTTTATATTAGGCCATTAAACAAGCTGATCTTCTGATTGTTTCCCACAATAAGAAATGTTTCTTATAGAAATGCAGTAATATGTATTAAGAGGAAAAGCTCACCTAGTTGAACGTTTCCTTCTCTAAAACATTCTTCCACAAGGGCACTCATAACTTCCATTAACATCAGGGGAAGTTAAACACATATGGAGACATACAACTATATGGCCTGAAGAACTGTAACATACATCTGCACCCGCACATATGCTTACACAAAAATATACACACTCTTCACACCTCCACCCAGGAAATGGAAATTTAGCAGAACAAGGATATTAAAAATTGTAACTGATCTTGTCGCAAACTCCAGACAATATTTGGAAGAGAGGTTTAGGAAACAGTTTTATAAATTGGGTGGGGAGAAACTTCTGGATTGAAATAAAGATTCTGGGCTGATGAAACAGCTCAGCATTTCTGAGTTCCTGTCTTGCTGGTTATGATGTGGTTCCTCTCATGAGTATCCCAGCTGAATCCCTTCTTCATTCAGGAAGGCAGCAATAAGTCTCAAAGCCCTGGGGTCATTGCCAAGAAAAGTGGAGTGTTCTTAGACAGAAAAGGAGAGAATGTGGCTGTCTCTAGTGTTCGTGTCTTCAGTCTCGCTGCTGCTCCTCACTACTGTGGCTGCGGAAGTTAGGCATATGTATTGCTGTAGCTGAGAAAGTCAAAGGCTGGGGTCCATTTTGAAAAGATTGGTTTGGGCATGAGGGACTACTACAAATGCAAGTCTCAGACTTATGTGATAGAAATTACTCCCCGAACAGTCTAAACCTGGGGTTTTGACAAAACAAGGATTTCTTTTTTTCTTTCTGCATTCATACTGAAAATGACACTTTGCCATCCAATAAACTCTTACAACCTGAATATTCCAATAGAAAATGAACTATAGTTCAAGAAATTAGCAGTTGCAGTGATCTGAGTTCTCATTTACCTAGATGAGTCCAAATCTTCAGCTGAAATACATTTCTCTTAGACATCCTTTGAGATTCTCTTGAAACATCTGCTCCTTTTTCCTCAAAACAAGACAGCGTTGCATCAAAGAAATTTTTTTTTTTTTCTGAAACTTTGACCTATGGGAGGTAGAGTAGGGTTTTAGGCACCTGAAACAGAACTGTGATAAGCCCCATCAAAATATTTTAGCTTTCCACCAGAAAGCTGGATGAATAGCTACACGACACCTTAAAACTGTTCAAAGGTTTTTTGCTAACTGATAATAAAAAGATCAGAACCAGTTTGCCTACAATCACATTCAAAGGAGAAGATACACATCAAATCTAGATAGCTGGAAAAAATCTTTAGGCTGTATAAGTGGAAGCCACAAAACCTGAAGCAGCTTTTGATATCTACAAAATTATGTCTTCAAAATTCTTAGATGCTGCAGCCTCATGGAAATATCTATTTTCAAATACATAGTTACATATCTACCCTGACAAGGGTAAAGTTAGGACTCAAAAAGAAAAGGATAATCATCCAAGTTCGAATTCATTGTCAGTCTGTTGCAGGCATGAAGAAGCAGATTTTTGGTTTTTTGCCATTGATTGTGCAGATCTTTAACAGGAAAATGTTATTTATCCTGAAGAATCAAGGTCTCACTAAATACAAGCCTTGCCTTTCTTTCACCTTCCCTCCACTAAAAAAGCTATGGGATTACAGATAGGAAAAAGAACAAGAAATCTTCATAATACGTCAATGATTTAAATCATCTATGGTGTACTTTTCATACTAGAAATAAATGCTGCTAAAAATTGCATACACAGGATGTGTAGGGATACTGTTAAGTTTTGTTCTCTTGTCTGTGATGGCAATGCAAAGTATTCAAACTGCCTGACTCCTCTCAAAATTATTCATTCTATCTAACCAAATCGGAAGGAAATTGTGTGGCAGTACATGCATAACAGGTATTTGTGCATTCAACAAAATCATACATATACACTACCTAAAATGCAAACATGCATCAGCCAAGTAAGGCTAACAATGATTAATCATATTCTAATTTCTATCTGTCTTTCAAGTTAATATGGTGGCGACATTGCTATTATCTCAAATTGAGCTAAGTCCACAACGCTGCCTGCTATGATTATTGATGGGCTGTGGCCTGATATATTTTTTAACTGTTGATAAGGCCCAGCACCACCTGAATTTTAATGACACTCAACCTTTTTCAAATCTTCTAAAAAACGTGTCCTCATACAGGCAGGCAACAGCAGCTCACGAGACTGTGTACAAACTCTGATTCACAAATCAGACACAGCCGAAGCAGCGCAGGGCAGAAATCTAATCGGTAGAAAACCCATCACCTTCGTCCAGAGATAATGTAATTGATTTCACCTTGAAGAGCACTACTTATGATTACAATGTGCAAATCTTTGTCTCAGTGCTCTGAAAACATTTTAATGCTTTCCAGCACCTGGATGGAAAGGGAGAGAATGAAATGTTCTACCACTTAACTGGCAGCTATATTTGAGTCCCCGCACAGTGAGACCAAGTTTCCTTGGTCTGAGTAGCTGTAACACTGTCCTGCTTTTTTACTCACATCGTGAGCTCTCTGATAGCTTTCCATAGAAATGCAGTTTCTCAGCCCAGGGCCACCAGACTCCCATGTGGTGCTGGGAATCAGTGCTGTCCCCCTGCATCACTCAGTAGCTTAAGCAAATCCCTTGCTGGAGCAACACTTCCAGTCATCTCTGCAGAGAGGTATGGGGGTGAAAGCAAACAAGCTGGGTAGCTCTGCTGAAGTTTGGAAACATGTTTATGCCTAGTTTCAGCAGATACTGCCGAGTAGGTCTCCTTTCAGACTCCCACAGCTCTTGAGCAACACGTTTTGTGCTGACCACATAACATGCTGCAGGCGTCTCCTTCCCCTGCGAGTTCCCCTGCAAATTTCAGAATTAACTTCTTTATTTCCTGTCTCTGCAAGCAATGTCAGAGGCCACAAAAACAACTTGCCATGGGTCGGGGACCATGGCTTTACGGTAAGTAAGTAGGCAGCCTGCATACCTAGATAAAAAAAATAACAGAAGCCTATATACATGTCCGAGCTGCATCAACATGCAGCACATTTTCAGAGGGGAGAATTGCCCTGTGGCAATTCAGGTTACTTCTGCGACTCAGAGTATTGTGGGAAAGTATTATTACAATCTTCTCATGGATTTGCATTTTTTCTGAGGCCTTTCAAAGGGACAGGATATTGGACGAGTCTGGCCTGATGCAACTGTTCTTCATCCACCACTGTCCTGCGGGCTGGGGGCACATGGTCTCCCCTGGCTTTCCTATGGGAAAGGACTAGATGATTGTTGTACATCCCGTCCAACCGAAACAGTCTGTTCTGTTCTCTTCTAAAAAGGTGTCTAAGCTGCAAACTGTTGCTTGTCCCTGTCTGTGATTCCCCTGGCGGATTTCCTTGCAGTCCCTGGCATCCCAAACTCCGTCAGCACACAGTGAGGCATCATTAATGCATCTTCCTTCTCCTGGGCAGACAACCCATTCTCCAAATTAATGCATTTTCAGGCCAAATTCCCTCAGTTTCAGACATCAGGATACCTCTATCAAAAATTAAAATGTGGAGACAATGATCCTACATAGCATGCAGTCCCAAAATCAGATGGCAGCTTCGAACAGTCATTCATGGCACATCACTTTCATAATATCAACCAGAACTCCTAAGAAACTTTCCAAATGGTCATAACTCCCTTTTTTTTTCCACGGCAGTTACACCCCACTATAAAGCTTAGCTTGTAATACTTCAAAGCCCTTTATCTCCCCCGCCTCATAGGAACAAATTGAGTATGCCACATTTCCCAGCAATGTAAGCTAACTCCAGCCAGCAAAATGAAGTATGTCTTTAGTACAAATAGTAATTTTCCTTTGCTCTTCATTAACTATCTGAATCCTAACCAACCCTCCAAAGAATCCAGTGGTTTGCATAAAATGGGGTAGTGATTGCAATCTGAACCTTCTTTCTACACAGCTGGAGAACATCTTCTTCTCTTTTCCTCATCCAAAAGAAGAAAAGAAAAAATCAGAAATGTCATCTCTGTTCTCCCGCTGTTTGTTTCATCAGTCATTCACATTTGTGATAACGCTAGCTGACTTCTTCAGCGGGGTTCAAACAACACAGTGATCAGCTAATTTTGTTATTTACAATGAACTTATAAACGGCACTTTACTCAGATGACAGGATGAGGTTGTTACAAAGGATTTATTTAGCCTTCTAACATCTATAATGCCATGATGTCATAGGACCAACATGGATAAATCTATGTGACCCCAGTTCCTGGCACAAGAGTAAAAACTGTCAGGGGATGGAAAAAAGTGTTGCCAGAATGCACTCCTCTCCAATAAAGAGAGCTAGTCAGCAATTTTAATTTTTTTAAGTGTCCCTGAAGAGCAAATATACTTCTGAAAATGACTGCAGGGGAGAGGCAATATTAATTTTTCTATAACATTTTGATCTGTTTATAAGAAAGCATTTAGTTCCTAAGTTTTCATTTGCGGTCAACAGTCTGGTTTAGATCAGTTCAAAATCAACCTCTATCTGCCTGAGCTACTGTGCTATGTAACAGGGATGGTAGTCTAGATGCCCTCGTTCTTCCTTTTTTCTCAAAACCACAATGCTCAGTGGAAGATACAGTCCAGATTGCTTGGTCCACAGGGTAAAGAAAGAGCATGAAGACCCTGCACCACAGTTCCTATGCCAAAACTCAGGTGCAAATATTTAAACAGTGGACCAAACCCAAAGTAAGTGTTTACAATTTTTAAATGTTTAGTTGTCGATCGCTGCCTTTTAGGATTTATTTTTTTCTTCCAGAATATGTCACTCTATTAATATTTTTAAAGAGTGTTTTTGCATTTTTCACAATTTAGGGTTAATAGATGTGTTAAGGTGTGCGGGCTTTTTGCTGTTCTATAGAAACTTTTATTTTCAGATCTACTGGAAAACCTCAGTTTCTTATAACCACTAAAGAGGATTGTGTTTTGTTTAGGTCACATATTGTATTCCTTCAACAGCTGTCAGAATTAAGAGAATAACTGAGTTAAAGATAACCTCCTAAGGTAGCTTTCCTGTACCGAGCAGCACTGAACAGAATTTTAGTGTTAAATTTAATGTAAAATGAAATTTTTTTTCCCAAATGAAAGTATGTGTGTAAGATAGTGGCGCATTTCTCGCAGTCTAGATGTTTTCCAAAAATAAACAAACTGTTTCACACAGAATCTGATTTAAAATTCAAAGACAGTGATGGAGGAGAGAAGAGAGGACTAGATACTCTACAGTTTTGCATAGAGCTGGTTGAACAGTCTTTAAGAAAAAGAAATCTGTTATGTAGGATTTCTGCCCATGAAAAAGGCCATTTTTGAATGTCATATCCCAGATAATTGCTAGTCTTAATATGTTGATTTTGCTGGAGCGAGTTTTTTTCCTAAACATGTTTTAATGATGCCAGTCAGTACCCTGGTAAGCAAATAAAGCTCTAGAAACAAAATCATACACGGAGATAAAGCAACATATACAGCATCACTTGATTATCCCCTTAATGACAGTTTTGTACCTGAGCAAATACTTCCTCACAGCCAAATCATTTAACCCACCAGAATTCACATTTCCCCTGTCTCCAGAGCAGCTAATAACGTGGGTAATTCGAAATCATTTTCACTAACCACATTAACGGTTCAATTTGGATTCAGAATACCTTGAAATAGTTATGTGTGAGCTTCCAAAAAATACTATTTATTACTATAAAACAACATTTGTATGGCATGAGGCAATTGCCTTGAATTGAACTGGATAGAATTCTCATATATGGTCATTAGGAAACATAACTGCAAGTAATGATGTTAATATGAACCGAGACAATAAACATTGTGCCTGACAGCCACTGTGCTGTTTACACTTGCTTGCTTTTCTGCAAGATAGCAATGCCACAAGAGGGTGCAAAGGCTTTTCACTGTGGTGACATTAATGTGGAAGTTCAGATTCCAGACTTCGCATCACAACCTTCCTAGAGTTATTTATGATCACAGAAAAATTCAGGACCTCTAGAGGTCATGTAGTCCAATTTCCTCCTCAACTAGTGTCAGTTACGAATTAAATCAGACCAGGTCACTCAGGAGTTTATCATATTTTGTTCTACGTTGATTAAATACAGTGTGTATAAACTTAAAGAAAGAAATCAACCTAACTGAAAAATTAGATTCTAACAAACTTAACCCCCCACCCCAAACCTAGCAAATCATGCCAAAACTTTAAAAGCTTCAATTCATATTAAAAAGGGATGTTTTCTCATGGCTGCTGCCTCTGAAATAATTTTGTGGTGATGCCATTTGCCATTACCTTACTGGCAGCAATGACAATTTGCTGTTGGGGACCTAAGTTGAAGATTTGACCTATTTTTTTCTAGACTGTCCAGGATCAACTGCAGATAAGGTGCAGCTGAATCATGCATTTATTGGGAAAACACCTTGAATGAAGCTTATGGAAGGAGAAAATTATGTCAGAACTGCAGCACTTTGAAAGCTTGTAGCAGCATTAATTCAGTGTATGGCAGTCCTGATACTATTCAAGTCCATGCCGACTAGGAATAGACCAGATTTGAAGCACAAAATCCCCACCGTGCACATTTTGTAGAGCATGAGGATCTGACATACGAACCTGTGCTGATTTTCTGCTGGGGGGATTTCTAGGAGGTCCCCTCTTTCCTACTTCGGCCAGAACCGACAACATCGGCCAATCCTGCAAAGTCAACAACAACAACAGCAACAGCAGAAATGTTTAATTTCTAGCACTGTGATCTGAGAACTTACCAGGCTCAGTTATGGAATATCAGCAACCTAATTCAAAACCTGAATTTCCAGTTTTAGCTCTCATTTGCCCTCAGCCTTAAAGCCAAATGCCTACCCAACTCTAATCCAGCTGAAAATTGTAACACTCTCCTAAACTTTTCAGTATCTTACCCACTCCTGAAATACAAGCCGTAGCTTCCTAAATTTGCAGCAATGTTGCTGGTTAAAATGTGTGTTAGCTATTTGACATTCAATCCTTCAGGGCAAGCAGATCCTACAGCATTCACCCTGGGGTTTACAAACACAGCCTTCTTTTGTCTGCTCTTAATGCAGTCCTGCAGCTTAGCACAGCTCCAGCAAGGATGCAGTGTGTGCCAGCTAACAGTATCCCCTTTCCTCCATTTCACTGCATGTGGTAAATATGTAAGTCTCCTGATTGAGAGTATTGTGTTCTGTACTGTAACGGGGCATAGTAGTAAGTCTCACTTCAGCCTGAAGCATTTCTTTCAGGCACAATAATGCATCTAAAGGTTAGGCTTTCAGAGCCCGGCAAGAAGCATCTTTGTGGTTAGCACGGTTCTCTCACAGTAGCTACAGACAGGTACACGGTTTGTCCTGACTGTCCGCCACCAGGCATTAAAATGCTGTGCTGCGTGCAGATGCTTGCCTTGGGGAAACAGTGTGCATCACCCAACCTGGATTCTGCTGGTGAGTCTGACCAGTGAGAGCCACCCACATAGTCCCTGAGCTGGCAGATAAAATCCCGTGCTGTCCCCCTTCCCTTGCCCCTGGGGCGGGGGGCACCCAGGCGCAGGAAGCTCAGAAACAGCTCTTGGCAGAGATGGTAGCATCAGCAGAGAAGTGGCTCTCAGGCCATCCCGCTGTGCGCTTTCTGAAGCATCAAGAACTCTTCTGGTGAGAGGTGGGAAAAGAAAGTGCCATACTTTTCCCCTCAGTACATCCGTATAACAGAGGAAGAGATTTTCCTGTTAGCTCTCAATTCACTGTCTTGACAGGCTGCCACTGTGGTAACGGGTCGATTTCAAGGTGAAAGAGGTGCCCGAGAGCTTTTGAAAATCTCAGCGAGTGCTTATCTGCACACCCTTAAATATGTGGCCCGAGGTCACGGGGCCACCAAGGCAGCAGACTTCCTCTGGAGGTCACCCCTAAACCACACTCACCAAGCGCCTCTTCGGGGGGTGCATGGACGAGGGTGAAACCATGGCGATCCTGGAAAAAGCTCTGTCCTACAGCAGCCGCCAGCTCCTCGCTTCATTTTGTGTTAGAAAACACATATTCTTCTAGCTGGAGAAAATAGTTAGAAAGTAGTGTGGTAGTAGAGATGAGTAATAAATTGTGTGCATTTGACAAAAAGTGGAGCTTTCTGTTTCCTTGGAAACTGAACATTTTCTGGGTTTGTGGTATTGTACTCAGCAGAGACTGGCTGAGACCTATGTATGTAGGTACGTGGCCGCAAAGGCCAGGCTCTCGTGGCTGAAGGTTTCAGGATCTGTGACACATTTGGTAAAATACAGCTAAAAGCATTTATCTGACTGGGCAATTCAGGGACTGTAATGGTGGGAAATCTTTTTTTCAGCAAAAATAAGTGCAGCTAAAGGAAGAGAACATGATTTGAAATCTCGTCCACTTAGTCACCTATGAACTTTGTGTATTATTTTATTGCAGAATGGAACTATGGTCAGAATCTAGGTTTGATAGTTTTGTGATCCTCCTCTATGTGGCCAAAATACCAACCAAACCTTCTCCTTTCATCTCTGGACAGAAAGAAAAACTAAGACTCAGCAATTACAGCATAACCATACCACACATAAGTAAGACAAAAATTATTCCCATTAAAGCAATATTTAAGAAACTAGCAGATCCTAAAATCCTCAAAGTCAGGGACAGGGCCCCAAAGGCTTGTAGAAATAATATCCTACCACCCTTTGGCTCCTCGGGGCCTTCAGACTCACAGCCTTTTCCTTATAAATCCACTTCCAGTTATCAAACAAAATGGATCTAGCCTATGGATTAAACATTTGCTCAGAACTACTTCTCCCTCTAAGGCTGTAACACCTAAAAGCTGTCAGCAACACTTGTCACCAAATATTCACTACACTCAGAGCTAGAAATACATTCAGCTTTAACAAGGGCCAGCAGCAGTTTGGGAACATTTCTCTTGGCACAAGAGCACTTTTCCCCAGCAGCTGTGCAGCCCATGGTGTCAAATAGTTTTTCCAGGCACCATGTTAATGCCTGAAAAACACAATTTTGTTTTCCATTAGTTTTGGTGCATCGCTCTGCCATGTGGTGTTTCGGCCCAGTCTGTAGAAAAACTGTGAGCTTGAGGTTTCAGGAAAATTATGATTTAAAGCCTGAGGGACAAAGCATATAGTTAAAGGATGTGACAAGGGAATCGTATACTCAATAAAGAGGAAAAAGGCCAAAACAAAATTAATTTCTGTTCCTTTCTCTAAGACAGCGGTCCTCACACTTTTTAACCAGGGGGCCGGCGCGCGGATGCAGTGGCAGGCAGTCATCTGCGGCTGCTTGGTTTCCCCCCAACCCCCGGCGGGGGGTTCTGTAAATACCGCGGCCGGATTGAGGACCCTGGGGGGCCATATCCAGCCCGCGGGCCGTAGTTTGAGGACCCCTGCTCTAAGATATGGATGTCCTAATCCTTAGCATGTTATTTCTGGCCAAGTGGTTTGTCACTGCTCCCCCAGGGGCAGAACGGACGTCTGCTCACAACAGCCACAACAGTCCGGGTGTAAAGAGTTTGGGGAAAAATAATGAGATTTCTCTCAGACCCAGTCCAAACATAATTGACACCTTTTACACTACATGTTGGAGAGAGAGGGACTCCAGCTTCCAGCTGCAATACTAGAGAACAGATGTTTCAGCTGCAGTGTGGACACAGGTGTGAAGACTTAAAACTGGAGAACAATAAAGTTTAAAGGGAACATTTGTCCAAGTAAATTGGAGGGTGGTGGGGTGGTGTAGACAACATATTTCTGACATCCTGGAGAATTCTGGCAAATTACACTCTATCTATCAGGGCTTTAAAAATTAGTTACTATATTTTCACAACCAATTTACCACCATTTTGAGGCACATCTATTATTGCTAGCTTATGCTAGCTAACCTGGAAGGAGTACATGATTTACTGAAAGCTGGGGCCAGCGCAACGCTCTTGGGATTACCGCACACCTCTCTGCCTGCTCAGCTAGACTGGCCAATGTTCCATGCAGCCACGGTTCCCCTCCTTCTGGACAGATGTCACCTGAGCTGTGAGAGGGAGGACTTGGTGACAGCTCTAACACCTGAGGATAAGAAATCTGTGAAGCTTTTCACACCCTCTTCCCCTCCACCAAAACCCAGCCAGACCACAGCTGAGAGGAATGTGACTTAATTTAAAGGAGAATCAATGGTTTTCAGCAGGTTTTCTTCTCTAAGGCTGTCCTCGCAAGGCAGTTAACTAGAAACATGCTTGGAAAACAAAGTGAAGAGTCTCGCGTAGGTCACTGTAATGACAGGGAAGGTGCTTGTCAGCTAAGCCCCAGAGGTGAGCCGTGCTCAGAGGTGCTCCTCACATGAGAGGAACAGTGATGGCACTAATACTACCCACCCAAACCAAGGCACGCTGCTTTTCTAGCCCTCCCACCACGAAGCATTTGCAGAGCCAGAGAGGATCTGTCATGAGCCACTGCAGCAGAGAGATTTCCCTGGGCATTTGACAGTGCCCGACTGAAAAAGACACAGAAAGCCCAAAAATTCCTACAAAGAGCTTTTTAATACAGAGAAAACAAATCGATCAGCATCTAAAGAAAAGTTGGGTTTACTTTTTTCCTCCAGGAGGGCGTTCAAAAGATTCACTGGGCCAAGTAGCAAAATTTCCCTCTCCTCTAAATGCAGCATTGAATTCCATGATATAAAGCTTCACATTTTTCCTTCTTATGGCTAACTCTGTATGGCATTAAATTGGTTAACAGTCCCTGACAGCAATCCTTGCATTGCAGGTGGCACAGAAATGTCAATTTTAATTTAGCATTTCATATGCAATAAAAATTCAAAGCTCATGTATGGAAGGAAATTTTAGAAGCCTTTCCTGAGGAAAGAATCAGCAAAACTTGTATGTGAAGGGATAGTGTCAAGGTGTGCATTACTGCCTTGAAAAATCAATCTTTACTGTATATGTTTATTATGTATGTATAAATATTGCATATCTTTATACATGCACACACACACATGTTTATCTCCAACTTTAAGGTCATTACATTACAGACATTTACACTTCCAAGGCCGATTTAATTGTCTTTATGCTATTTGTATCAAGCCTCACGATGTCTTTCAGAAGTTGTCTCTGCCAGCTGAATTATGTCATTGAACCAGTTTCCAAGACAAATTCAAATGTTCATTCAGGAGAGGGAAACCGAGATTCAAAGTCAGCTTCTAAATTGCAAGTTGACAGATATTTCTTTTCTTAAATAGTCTGAACATTACTGCCAGAGGAGAAAACAACAGGGGACCTGATAACCTATGATAACATTTTGGACCTTTCCCTGATGCCGCATTGGGCTGACAATCACCAAAATCACAAGGTGGACTGAGGCAGGTTTCCCCTACATAGGCAGTCTATTTTCTAAAGTGCTGCAGGTCAGAAGTCTCTTTGTCAGGTGGTTTTAGGCCAACTCAGACTTGCACTGCAGAGCACTATAGAAAATCTGTCTCAGCACTTGATCTCAGGAATCCAAACGAGGGTGATCCTCAGAACCTCTGGGTGCTAGTGCTACTGTGAAATGAATAACAGAGACCCATTAAAAAATTCATTAATTCTTTGATGCACAGAACAGGACTTTCCCCATCAGTTTATGTGCTTTATTTATGTACATAAGACATTTTGTATACCAGTGCAGTAAAAAATAATAATGAAGCGGTGCCTGTTCTGTGAGATGATGTGGTTTGAAGCTTGCCTGCCACCACATGCTTACCTGAACTCTGGGCTGCCAGGAGCATCTGTTTCAACTGTGCATTTTCTATTCCTAGCATTTGATTTTCTTTTACCAGCTTTTCTAGAGCAGCAAACGGGTTTTCTTCCTCTTTGTGCTGCTCCTTCTTACCTGATGTCTCCTCCTTTCCTGGCTCAAGGTCCTCCCATGAGTGCTGACAGCAGTTCCCACCCAACAGGGATTATTGTCCCAGCTCTTCAGCCTCGTCAGTCTTCATGCACAGGCATGAGGCTGAGTGGGTGCTATAGGCAGTACACCCACAGCACTGGGTGGAAATCTCCAAGATGCACATATCTTCCCTCATTCACTGGGCAAACAGGCAGCAGCTCCAGACCTGCTTTTAGCTTCAAGTGACCGAATATCACAACCTATGTCAAGGCTTTTGTCAGTCTTGTAGATCTCTTCCTTCTCTCCTTCCAGTCATAAAATCCCAAATGTCACAGTTAGGAGTATCTTCTTTTTCAGCAATGAATCTACAAAATCTCTTTTGTTTCTTTTTCCTGACAGTGACTCAGCCCTACAGAAGGAAAATAGTACAAGCAGACTTTGAAAATTCATTTTCAAAAGTCCCTAAAAATGTGACGTGCAGCAGATTTTTGGCATTTTTTTATTGCCCTTGGCATGCTTCTGTGTCATTCTCTTTATAGGGTAAAAGACTTGGTTTGCAAGTGAGACACATGTTTGCGAACTCACCATGCTCAGGTGGGAAACTCCCAAATGAGAGTCTTGGGGCTGCTCTAGAAGGTCCCTTTCTGAATACCCTGCTTGGCTTGCAGAGCTTGACAGCATGCCAGTAATGTTAAATAATGAAGAACTCATTTATGCCTTGCTGAAGGCATCGCTGCTTTACAGTCTGGAGAGTGAGGCTGGCAGAATTTATTGAGTCTTTGTGTAAGTGTACTGGCCTCCTGTTTTAGCTTTTCTGTTTGGTTGCTTCTGAATGGGTACAAAATTCAGATGGACTAGGAAGTGGGGCAAAAACACATCACACACCACCCTGCTGCAACTTAAGCGGAGGCAGCATCTGATAATAAAGATTAATGAGTTGCATCTAACATGCATTTATATCTGTGAGTGCCTCAGCTTAGGGCATGAGTAGCAAACCAATGACTCAAAATCATGCAAACAAACAAACCGTATTTATAAACAAGGTTTATAATCCCATTGTGCAAAGTGATTACTACATTTCACAGATGACCAGATGCATTCATGAGTGAACATCCCAGTCTGGACAATCCACTTCCCTACAGTACAAACTGACAGGCCTAATTCTGACCTCATGCTGGTTTGCATGGATTTTTTCAGTGCGTGTCCTGATTCACATCAGTGACAGCAGAATGATGCTCTAGATTCACTATTTTCTTTCTAGTGCTTTTAAAAGATTTGTGTAAAGTGCTTGTAGAGCAAGCAGCTGGGATTCTGCTTTGGGAATTGTTAAAACCTTGCACCCCAGTTCTGCATCTCCAGGTACACTACGCATGGACCACCAAATTGACTTTGTTTTGTAACTGACTGTGAAACAGGATGGTAACGTAGTGGTCACAGGAAGAAATAACCGGCTTCCGCTCTTGGGTTCATTTCATTTAAAAAAACACCAGCAAAACCTAGAAGGCCTGCTTGTCAAAAACCAAACAACCAAAAAACAACCAAAAAAAGGATGTCTGTTTTCCAACTGGTACATTTACAAACCAAGATACTTTGCCACTGAACAAATGAACCCTGCAGCAGCCTGAACTCTTTAAAACACATTATGGGATGCCTGAGGAGACATGTTTATTCCCCTGCTGGTATAAGCTGGTCTAACCCTAGCAAAGCAGCAGACATGAAAAAGGCAAAACCGTTTCCTCTCTGAAATCTCAGCCTGAACAACAAATGGAAATTCACTCGCAGGCAAAGCTCTGAGGAAAATGGGCTTCACCTGGACTTCAACAAAAACTTTCCTGCCTGCAACAAAATGAACATTGCAAAACTAGCAGTAATCATTTTTTTAAAGATTTTACCCTCCTTGCAGACCAAGAAAGTGAGCTTTAGGTAGTCAGCAGGTAACACTGGTGCTAGATGAGGACTCCTGCCACCGCTGACCCAACACGGTGCCAAAGGTGACTGTTAAAGGCAGCAGCAGAGAGGTTCAGGTAAATGCATGAAGCAGATTTTTATAAACTGAAAAGCAAAAAAATGCAACTGCCATGGCATTACATTTATTATCTATTCTTTATATGCTTGATTTTATTTTAATATTGCTTTATGTTTGACAAAGCACACCCTTTCTTTTACTACTTCCTCACACAGGGCCACCCTTTGGCAGGAGCACAGGCCCGCCTGCCAAAGCTGCTTTCTCAAAGGCGTGTTTGAACCCTGTCTCAAACGCATGCAACACAGCGCTTTAAGAAACTTAAAAAAAAAAAAAAAAAAAACAAAAAACTAAAAAACTAAAAAAAAAAAAAAAAATCAATATTTCGGTTAGGTGCCGCCTGCGCCCAGCCGCTCCGCGGCGACCGGACCGCGGCGGGGGGACAGGGGCCGCCCGGGGCTGTAGCCGCGGCACCCGGGCCCGCCCCGCGCTGCCATGAGCGGCCCTCGAGCGCCCCCTGGCGGCCGCCGCTGCCCCGCAGCGCCAGGGCCTGCCCGGCCGCCTGTCCCCCGCAGCGCACCCAGCGGAGGGCAGCCGGCGTTAGCGCCCCCGCTTCAGCGGGGGGGGGGCTGATGTGGGGGTGTCTCCTGTGCCGAACTCCGAGCTTTCCCCACGTTTTCCTTAGAGCTTTAGTGAGGGCTGCGGTCATGGAATGACAGAACGGTCAGGGTCTAAATATTTCCCGTTCTATGGACCCCCGGCTCCCCAGCTCCCCTCACTTGCACACACGTACCCAGAGCCCTTCCTGCAGAGGCCGGCATGGCGCTGCCGTGAGCTGCCCAGGCGGGTGGTGAGGAGCAAGGTGGCCGCGACTGAGCGGCAGAGCGGAACAGCCGCTCCCTGCCACAGGCCAGCAGTGGTGCCTGGCACAGGCGGCCAAGGGGCTGGAAGGAGGTGACACACTGGCATTACCTGCGGTGCCAGCAGCGTGCTGGGGCATCAGGAAAAAAAGCCTGATGTTGCAGGTGTAACAGCCCCTCAATAGATCCACTTGGAAAAAGAGAAGCCCCGCAAGTCTGGTATTACCATACGCAACTACAGGAAGACCCCACAGGAGTAATTCCCGATGAAACTAAAGAAACCAGTAACTCTAGCCAAGATCAGCTGGGAAAAAGACCTTAAGCAAAACTATGATGAAGATCACAGCTTATTCACAGATTGGTCAGGGTTGGAAGGTGCCTCTGGACATCATCTAGTCCAGCCCCTGCTAAAGCAGGTTCACCTACAGCAGGTCACACAGGAGCGTGTCCAAGCAGGTTTTGAACAACTCCAGAGAAGAAGACTCCACAGCCTCTCTGGGCAGCCTGTGCCAGGGCTCTGTCACCCTCAAAGTGAAGAAGTTCTTCCTCATATTCAGCAGGAACTGCCTGTGCTGCAGTTTGTGCCCGTTGCCCCCTGTCCTGCTGCTGGGCACCACTGAAAAGAGCCTGGCCCCGTCCTCTTGACAGTCGGGGAGACGCGAGCCAGCAAACTGGTATTTGTCACAGGTTTGCACTGCTGCTGTGCTGACAAGGGCTCAGGGCTCAGTGTGCCGCTTTACAGCTGTGAAACAGCTGTACAGGCACAAACAAGGAGGGAAAGGGAAGGTGGGTAGGTGCAGGCACAGCTGGTGTCCTGTCCCTCACATCCCCAGTCTAGCAGGGTGTCCCGGGGGGGCTGCACTGGGGGCAGCGGAGCTAGGCTGTCCTTCATGGGTGGCAGAGTAGTGACCTGCCACCCCAGGAGCTGCAGTTATTCACAGGCAGCAGTTTCCCCAGACGGGCACCCTCTGCCTTGTCACGTGTGGTCTCAGCAAAGTCATTTTCTTTCTCTGCTCCTCAGGCTAAAAGGGAGATCTTTTAAAATTTTAATATTCCCCCTATCCTCCAGCAGCCCTTACAGGCCTCCCAGTGCCTTTAATATTATTCAAGTAGATACTTAAATGCCTTGATGAACAAGTATCCAGGTGGGTACTGAGCTGATTTACCTGCACAGCTGCAGAGGTGGCATACACTACAGAAAAGAGCTGTAAAACCTCTCTTTGCAAACCGCTCTTTCAATCATATCCTTCCAGCATAAATAAGATCAAATTAGGCTAAACACAAGACATCTGCAAGGACAGCAAGCTTTATCTGGGATTTTGATAAGGAGGTGAGATTGAGCATTGGAAATGTGAGATGCATTGATTTCCTCAGAGGTGAAAGGTTCAAAGACAAACTTCAGGGAGGCTCACTGGCAACTCTGGGGCACAAAGGCTTTTATTTTCTCAATACTGCACATTTATGCTGAATAAATAGGTAATCTATGCAGCTGGAATGAACACCCTCCATACACACTACTGAAAATACAAACCTTGGTCCTTTGTTTGCAAAGGGACTTGTCCTTTTAACTGTAACTATTGCTGAAACACAACATTCTTCCTCCTCCCTACAGTTCTTGCCTTGTTTATACTTCTGGGCCATCTCAGCTACCAGAACAATACAACGTAAATGAAACCAAGTAAGTTACCAGACAACCTAAAGGCACTGGATCCACAAAGGGTTGTGTTTTGGCAGATCTATATGCCACTGGCTAATTAATCACTTGAATTCAGTGGCAGTCCTCAGAACGTGTGATGCCAAGCTTAAGCATGACTTTATTAGAGCAGGACCTTGGATGGCCAGGCACATTATACAAATGTACTAAATAACCTTTTAGCCCACTAAGACAGAAGTTTAATACCACTGTTTCACTGAAAACATACTGAGTGCTTTGCAACAGAAAGATGACAATCATATACTGGTGAAAAAGAGGAAATTGTTGACCTGAAGTGTCTGTGAGAATCTGCAGATAAGACCATGACCTGCAGCTTCTGAAGAAAACTGTATTACAAACACAGGGCAAAATAAACTGAACTCTGGCATCAGCAAACCAGAGATTAAATGCTTGAAAAGACAAAAAGCCTGTTGGCAGTACAAAGGGAATAAACTGGACAATAATCGAAATTCAGCTTGGCTAAATACAGAAAAGCATTCTGCAGTCTGGTACAACCTGTAAGCGACAAGTTTTCCAACACCCTTTTTTAATAATTATTAAAGGAATTCAGGACTCACAACACAGATGATCAGATTTTTTTTTTACATGAGACCAACAGAGAAATATTAACATTCAAATTGTTTGCAGCTTCATTTCTAAGTGGATAGCTAATGAAGTAGTGAACTTCATCTGCAAATTCAAGCTGCTGTGCACCATCATAAGTAGGTAATATTTTCCAAATTGCTTGAACTACCTGAGTGACTCCAAAGCAAGCTTGCGTTAAAAATAATCACCTGGAATCATCTTTCTTCCATGGGCCCTAAACAGCTGCTAGATATTCATATCAATTAATTTGTTGATGCTCCTTTAGTATGTCATTCCTCCTTCATGAGCAGGGGTCCTGGCCCAAACTGCACGCGTGCTCACTGTGAGACCAGATTTACTTGACTGCAGACAAAACCTCCTTCCTCATCAAATTTGCCACAGACTAAAATAAAGTTGTCCACTATCAGCATAAAGTGTTAAGTACTAGCAAGTGATAAGAGACAGCTCAGAGGAAGAATAGTATTCAAAAAGGGGAGACGACAAAAGTCATCAAATAGATGCTCATGGAAAACAAGATTGAATAAGTGAGGCAAAGGACATCTCTGCACTTAAAAGACCACAGGAAATTTATTCAGATTAGAGCAGAAATCACCCAAGGCACCCCCTGATGGCTTTAGAACAAGATGCTTGTGTGTTATTTCACAATGCAACACAGCTATGCTGATGAAATAAGCCAAATAGACACAAATATTTCTGGTCTATTAAGGCAATTTACAATTCTAAAGATCTTTCCCTCAAATAGACACCCCCCAGTCTCTCCTTCATATTGGCTACTTTATTTTTATGGATAGAATGGGTGGGAAAACAGTGGTTTTGGATATGATTTGAAGGATTACTGTAGTCTTTTATTGTAACTACTCAAATGTAATATCAGATATGCTTAAGCTTCATGTGATAAACAAAAGCTGTTCAAAGAGTACATGCTGGTATAGTAATGTAATCCATAACAACAACAAGAAGAGAAATTTCCACCAGGAACAGTGAGAACTGAACTCTCTAGGTAGGTCACTAAAGCTACAGTGAACTGAAAGCTTCGCCTAAGGGAATGTAGTTAGAAATAAAACGGAGATATATTCATGTGTCGTGCTTAGCTATGAAGTAAGCCTTGCCTTGTAACATGATGAAAAGGTCAGTATCACATCTGAGTTATGTACACTGTGATTTCACATGGCAAGCACAGGTAATTTTCACTGGAATAGACACTACCTGCCTTCTACAATGCTCCCCATAATGGGAACAGTCTTACTAGCTGTTGAAAAGAAACATGCTTTTAATATTATTTATAACTATATCTATAGGTGATTTAGAACTTGCTAGGACCATACCAGATGTAGACGGCTGCTTTCCATTTGTAGCTACAGAATGTGACCCTGCTGAGCGTCACTGCATGAGGATTCGTCAAGGACTTTTGCAGCCAGAAAACAGGTTATCAGAGACTGACCATTTTGTGAGGATTTACTGGAAGCATAATGATGATATATAAATATTACTTAATGGCTATCTCATTCCTTGGCACTCTCTCCTTCAAGTCTAGAGCTCGTCAAATAAATGTGTTAGCCCAATTGGATTGCCAAGTGGGAGTGGGAGGGAAGATGGAGACCAGACTGAATGAAGGAAAATAACAGCAGAATTTCTTCTTTCCTATTTAATTTTCACCGAGCAAAAGTACAACAACAAAACTCAACCCCAGACAAACTTTTTTTAGGTCAGCTATCAAGGTTTTTCTCAGGCAAAAGAAAAATCAATGTTTCAGTTGTGTTACTCTCTTGTTACCCTTTCTTTTAGATGTAGATCAATTTTGAATGAAAACAGTGCTCTCTTGAAATGAAAACAAGAAATGTTTTATCTAGAAAATGTCAAGCTAAATAGGCCAATATTTTTTATTATTAAAATGTCTAAATGAATGCTTCTACTTTTTGGTACCTTCCCTCATTTTTTTCAGCTAAAATTATTGATGCAAGTTCAGAAACAATTGGTGCCTCCAATACATGTACTACTTTTCTCCAGGACAAAAAGGGTACATGCCAGAGTCTGAGGGTCAGAAAAGCCCCATAGCCAGGTGCTGAGGCCACCCCCAGCTCCTGGGGGGCTGCCCATGTGCAGACATCTGTGCAGAAGCCACTGCGACCCTCAGGCTTGGTGAGGGAAAAGGCAACGAGAAGGGGAGACATGACACGGCTGCTTTTGAACTCTTTCTTTCTCTTTGCAAAGCTACCAGCAAGTGGAAGGAACATAAAATTCCCTACTTTAACTCTGACTCCAGAGCTGCCAAGGTAACTTTGCTTTGGCTAATAAGCTGTTGTTAGGATTACAACTAACAGCCTAGCAAATTCTGTGTGTGTGTGTGTCTCTATCCCACCCATGCCTAACCCTTCCTTTCAGCTTTCACAGTACCTGCAGTAATGTTTTCTCCCATTGTCAGACCAATAGTGCCTCTTCTCTTTGCATGCTGAGGACCCCGCAGCAGCTTGTGCAGATTAAATCACCTGCACTGGATCAGATCACACAGACCATTTTAAACGACAGAATTGCTGCCCACCTCCCATCTCCTACAGTGTGAGGAGGTTCCCGGTCTGTCTTATGGAGGCAGCAAAGCAGAAAACCTGGTGAGAAAGCGCAGAAGGCTTTCCAGAACAAACCTCTGCTACTTCTACAGGGAACCTGAGGGACTGCACTTGCCTGATCTTTTTTAACTTTTTAAACTTTTTTAACGTAGGCACTAAACTCCTGAAGCTCCTTTCCCACTCTCCTTGTGGCCTAAACATAGCATCTCAAACCCTTTCTCTTTCTATTGACTTGAATCAAAATGGCTCCATTCTGCAGCAATAAGAGATGAATACTCTGGATCTCTTTGTTGTCTCATGGACTGTGCACAACACTTGTGAGTCTATGCAACTCTATTTCTTCACTTTGAAAAAAAAACGGTTCAGATCATGGACTTGCACACTGAGCACTGCAACTGCCTTTAGTTCTGGCATTCAGTTAACACGAACAAATTATTTGAGTTCTTGCAATTTACATGAGGTTTCATCAGTATATAGTCCAATATTCAATTAAGAACCTTTCTGGGGGAAGACTCACCATGCAGAACTTTGAACACTGTGATCAATGTATTAAAGACCAGGGAGCCTTTGAAACTGAGCTGCCTTAATTAATCCACTTCAATTTGCATTTTACTAGTCTCAGAAAAATATTCTTTCACTTCCAGATTGATAAATGATCCTACCCCAGCATGGAGGGACTGGCTGGATAAGCTGCTCTCCTGAGATGGCATTCAGCCCTCCATTTCTGGGATACTCTAATGAACAAGCTAACCTTTGAACATCAACCTGCAAACAAAAACTGAACATACTTGCCTCTTTTGCAAATGCATCCTGATTATCCTAGGCTTATACGCATAAGCAATCCTTAGACTTGTCTGCTTTCCTTAAAGCACTTATTTATATTGTACCAACCAAGCCTTAGTCTACTGTAACATGCCAGACTGGGAATCCATTTACAACACAACCACTAAATATACGCTGGAAGGAGTAGCAGATGTGCCCAGTGGCTTGGGAAAAGCAGATGTTATGTTTAATTATGTGACATAGTTAAAAAGAAAGGAGAAACAAAATCACATATGCAATTAATGAAGGGCAGGAATCTTCAATTAGATTTAAGTACATAATATTAAGCAAGTATTTTGCTCAGATGAGCCGATTTGCTAAATTCAAATCACTGCTAAACCTGAACAGTCTGTCTGGATCCTACACTTCATAATACTTAGAATCAGAGTTTAGATCATCAAGGTCAGAGTGTCTGAAATCAGTTTCAAATATCTCCAGAGTGGAGTGCAAATAAATGGTTTAAACTTGCAGCCATCTGCGGTGAGGGTTATCATCCCTTCCTCTGATGAGAGAGCAATTGCCAGAAGCCCTTGGTAATTATGAAATGCAGGATGGTGTTACTTTATCATAGCTGGCTTCGGATACCATTAAACATACCTACACAGCACCACAGTTATGGGATCTCCAAACTGTGTTATGCTCTACTTGAAGCCCTCAAACTCTTCCTGTGCAGCCTGCAAAAGGATTCCAATGTACGAGAGATGGAAGGAAGGGGGCACGCACAGCCCCAACACCAGCACTCTCCCAAAGCTGACATCCCCCCTTCTCTTCCTGCTCTGTGTAGGGGCTGTGCACACCAACAGTGCCTGGGTTAGGAGTGTGAGGACATAGAACAGTGGCCTGTCCACAAGTATATGGGTTGTCACTGGCTTCTGTGTATAAGCCCTAAGGAATGCTTCTCCAAGGCATCAGTTAGCTCAGACAATACGCTGAAGAGCATGGAGGAAGTGAAACTGGTACCTCAGCATTTCTGCATCACCATCACCACAGATGGTAGAGGGTTTCTCCTGGCTGAAACGCTGCAGGGGCATATTGTGCTTAGTGTTGGCCCTAGCATATGAATGGAATGGTAATGCCCATCCAACTCCCTCTCTGTTTTCCCCAGCTTTCCCTGATTTTTGCTGGTCTGCACACGCTTGAGAGATGTGCAACTGGATATTGAGCAAAGGGGGTAAAAATGACTGTTGGATACCGCTTTGGTCACTAAGCGCAACCAGTTTTGCCCTTCTTGATAAGACTGGGTGCTTTGAGAAAAAAACATCATGTGATTATGCCATTATTTGCAGGACTGTAGTCCAGTCTCTCAAATGCAAAGTACAAAGCTTAGATTGTACAAGCAAACTTACCTTTGAAACTATCAAGTGCTTTACCTTGCAATCCTACCACTCATTCAGTGGAAGTTTTAATGAAAACTTATTAAATGTGAAAAATTATTGGGACCTGAGGACAGATAGCTCAACAAATGTTAATGAAGATAATAAAATAAGGAGAGATATTAGTAAGAATAATACGCTTAAGCTCATTGCTTTTCTCCTGTCTGGGGTTTAGGGAGACATTGCATATGCTATGTTTGCAGTCATGTACTTAATTGCAAGATTTACTGGTAATTGGCAACATTCAATACAAGAAAAAATTCATCTGATCATCTGTAAGATTAATGGAGACAGTAAATCTTAAAACAAAACAGAAGTCCTCTTGAACCGATGCAAAATTCCCAGGACAACAGAGCAAGCCATGGTTATAGCGGTATTTTAGCTAGCTATCACTGTATTTTTAAAACATACACAGAAGTGAACACTGTGTATTCTATGACAATAATTTACTTTTAGAGATATTTAACACTAACAAATTGTCCAGGAGCACTGCAATGTACCAATAATGAATTACCTTTAAGCAACACTTTGCCTCTAAATGATGCCAATGTGCTTTATAAGTTAATACTTGGCTGTTGTAACTCCATTGTAGTCAAAGTGATTTCAGAGGATCTACACTTGTGTACATGAGTGAAGGATGCAATGATTATTATTTTTTTCATGCACATTGACATTCAGCCATGAATGTTTACTAGATAACAACACTGCTCTACCTGGACCTTAGTAAAGTCTTTGACACCACTTCCACAGCATTCTCCTGGAGACAGTGGCTGCTCATGGCTTGGACAGGTATCCTTTATGCTGGGGAAAAAGTTGGCTGGACAGCCCAGCCCAAGGGGCGGTGGTGAATGGAGTTACATCCAGCTGGCAGCTGGTCACACATGGGGCTCCTCTGGGCTCAGTGCTGGGGCCAGTTCTGTTTAATATCTTTATCGATGATCTGGAAGAAGGGACTGAGTGCACCCTAAGTAGGCTTGCAGATGACACCAAGCTGGGGGGGAGTGTTGAGGTGCCTGAGGGCAGGAGGCTCTGCAGAGGGATCTGGACAGGCTGGACTGATGGGCCAAGGCCAGTTGTGTGAGGTTCAACAAGGCTCAGTGCCGGGTCCTGCACCTGGGTCACACCAACCCCACGCAGCGCTACAGGCTGGGGCAGAGCGGCTGGGAAGCTGCCCAGAGGAAAAGGACCTGGGGGTGCTGGTCGGCAGCCGGCTGAACGTGAGCCAGCAGTGTGCCCAGGTGGCCAGGAAGGCCAACAGCCCCCTGGCTTGTGTCAGAAACCGTGTGGCCAGCAGGACCAGGGCAGTGACCGTCCCCCTGCACTGGGCACTGGTGAGGCCGCCCCTCGAATGCCGTGTTCAGGTTTGGGCCCCTCACTGCAGGAGGGACATTGAGGGGCTGGAGCGTGTCCAGAGACGGGCAGCGGGGCTGGTGGAGGGGCTGGAGCACAAGGCTTATGAGGAGCAGCTGAGGGAACTGGGGTGGTTTAGTCTGGAGGAAAGGAGGCTCAGGGGGGACCTTATTGCTCTCTACAGCTGCCTGAAAGGAGGCTGTAGACAGGTGTGGGCAGGTCTCTTCCGCCAGATAAGAAGTGACAGGACAAGAGGAAAATACCTCAAGATTCACCAGGGAAGGTTTAGATTGGCTATTAGGAAAAATTTCTTCACTGAAAGGATGGTCACACATTGGAACAGGCTGCCTAGGGAAGTGGGTTAGTCAGCATCCCTAGAGGTGTTTTTAAAAAGTCATAGATGTAGTGCTTAAGGACATGGTTTAGTGGTGGGCTTGGCTGTCCTGGGTTAACGGTTGGACTTCATCTTAAAGGTCATTTCCAGTCTAAATGGTTCTATGATTCTGTGACTTCAGATAATACTTGTTTGATTGAAACCTGGAGGGAGATGAGGTAGACTCGAGTCATGAACTGAGATGTTTGAGCCTGTATGCCTGTGACCAATTAGTAGCACTATTATTGATTCACACATCAGAGCACATAAGACTACTATTTACCTTTTGATTTTCCTCCTATAAATCTGTCCAAGAACAGACATTTTTTGTGTACAGAGTTGTTCTTGTGTCCTTTTGACCCCTAATCATTACCAATAATATCACCAAACACTTCCTGGTGGCAGTGAGACTCCCTGCTCTGTAGGTTTTTTGCATATCACAGTCGTGATATTCCTCTCACATACGGCAGAAATCTCACAAGAGGTCAGGTAAAAAAACCCCAACAAATAAAAGCGATCCAGAACCTTGTGATTAACCTTCCAGTATTTTATCTAGGATGGGGCAGCTAGCTTGAGTCAATTATTAATTACTCACATCTGTTTCTGCAATAGGGGACCCTGCCAGAACTTTCTGATACTTGGATCCAGAAGGAAACTTTCCCATGTTCATGGGTGCTTGGTTCCGGTGTTTTGGTTGGGTTAATGCCACCTCTCCTTTCTCTGACAGAAAGTTGTTGTCTTTAAAAATAGAAAACTCCATCCGCTCTATGGGAAACCAAATTGCAGCTAATTTCAATGTATTTCTCTTGTCCAAGCTCAGAGAGGGGATTGCCATTCAGAAAGTACTGTCACAGACCTGTAAAGGTCCAAACAGGCTGTTTGTTCCTCTCTGATTCCTTTCCACTAAAATGGAATAACAACAGAAGAAAAACAGTCGGTCCCACCATGAGCTCTATGAAGGTGGAGTTGTTTCCACACGAGTGACCCACTGGGACCCGTATCATTCCAGGGGTGCATGGCCAGGCAGGTTTGTGGAGTGACTGCCACTGTCTTCAGGAAACTCTGGATCAGGCCTGAGGGCTCTGCACAAGACCCTGATTTTCCACAGCGCTTAGCTTGGCCCCAGTGCTCCCACAGATCTGCCAGTGGGCTCGCAGCTTACAGCAGGCTCCTGCAAAGCCCTGAGCAGAGGCTGGGCCGTTCCCTGCAGGAAAGCATGGGACTCCTGAGCAGTGGCTGGAGGAAACAAGCAGAGCACTGCAGAAAAACATAAGGCTGTTTAAGGGACTGCAAAAGATCAGACATTTGCACTTTGAATAGCTAGTTCCCCAGTTGAATACAAATCCTGCCCTGGGATAGCATGCATACTTTGTTGACTCACAGCAACTGCTTATTAATTTGTCTAAATATTTCCCGTTCTATGGACCCCCGGCTCCCCAGCTCCCCTCACTTGCACACACGTGCCCAGAGCCCTTCCTGCAGAGGCCGGCATGGCGCTGCCGTGAGCTGCCCAGGCGGGTGGTGAGGAGCAAGGTGGCCGCGACTGAGCGGCAGAGCGGAACAGCCGCTCCCTGCCACAGGCCAGCAGTGGTGCCTGGCACAGGCGGCCAAGGGGCTGGAAGGAGGTGACACACTGGCATTACCTGCGGTGCCAGCAGCGTGCTGGGGCATCAGGAAAAAAAGCCTGATGTTGCAGGTGTAACAGCCCCTCAATAGATCCACTTGGAAAAAGAGAAGCCCCGCAAGTCTGGTATTACCATACGCAACTACAGGAAGACCCCACAGGAGTAATTCCCGATGAAACTAAAGAAACCAGTAACTCTAGCCAAGATCAGCTGGGAAAAAGACCTTAAGCAAAACTATGATGAAGATCACAGCTTATTCACAGATTGGTCAGGGTTGGAAGGTGCCTCTGGACATCATCTAGTCCAGCCACTGCTAAAGCAGGTTCACCTACAGCAGGTCACACAGGAGCGTGTCCAAGCAGGTTTTGAACATCTCCAGAGAAGGAGACTGCACAGCCTCTCTGGGCAGCCTGTGCCAGGGCTCTGTCACCCTTAAAGTGAAGAAGTTCTTCCTCATATTCAGCAGGAACTGCCTGTGCTGCAGTTTTTGTGCCCGTTGCCCCCTGTCCTGCTGCTGGGCACCACTGAAAAGAGCCTGGCCCCGTCCTCTTGACACTCAAGATATTTGTATGCATTGGTAAGATCCCCTCTGTCTTCTCTTCCCCAGGGCAAACAGGCCCAGCTCTCTCAGCCTTTCCTCATCAGGAAGATGCTCCAGGCCCCTCATCATCTTTGTAGACCTCTGTTGGACCCTCTCCAGTAGTTCCCTGTCTCTCTTGAACTGGGGAGGCCAGTGCTGGACACAGCACTCCAGATGTGCCCCACCAGGTCAGAGCAGAGTGGGAGGATCACCTTCAACCTGCTGGCCACACTCCTCCAGATGCACTCCAGGATCCCATTTGCCTCCTTGGCCACAATGGCACACTGCTGGCTCATGGCCACCTTGCTGTCCACTGAGACTCCCATGTCCTCCTCCGCAGAGCTGCTTTCCAGCAGGTCACCTTCAGCCTGTGCTGGTGTGTGGGGTTGTTCCTCCCCAGGTGCAGGACCCTACACTTGCCTTTGCTGAACTTCATTAGGTTCCCCTCTGCCCAACTCTTGAGCCTATTCTTTTGTTCTGGGGTTTCAGAAACCTAGTTGACATTTGGAACATGCAAAACTTAAAAGATTTCAGAAAAAACAGCAAAATGCAATCATTGAACTTTACCCATTTGTCAAAATGTCAAAGTTGCCTTTTAATGAATTCCTGACACTGTAGCATTTGTCTGGACCTTCCAGTGGCTTAGTATCTGCTCCTGATGTTTTTCTTTTGGTGCCTATCAGGGAAGGGATGAGGAAGATGGTACTTGTGTCACTGGGCTTTGAATGTTGTTATCCCATTAAAAAGCATTAATTGTCACTGCCTGACTTATCTTACTGAGTTCATAATGGCTGTTCTCATATCTCACATATGTCTGAATGCTCTCATTTAATGTCACAGCATGCAGCCTTTAATCTGATCAAACCCATGATTGGGGTCACAATACGACACTCTCAGAGCCATCCTGGGAGCTAAGAGGGTCACTGTGCACTCACTACTTCCAAAAGTCTACCTAAATACCCAGCTACAAGACTGTGAGATACACTCAAAACATTTTTATTTTTCTGGGGCAGTAGCTTGCGCCAATGCCACTCAAGCTGTATTGCTTTTTGTTGGTCAGCGTTTCAGAATTCATTGTCAGGAGACAGTATTTGATGATTTAGAGTTTTCAAAGATTCATTAAGCAACCTGGAAAAAAGCCAACAGAGCTAACTAATAAAGACATTTAAAGTAGATTCCAGAAAAAAATCACTGCTCTGCTACAAGAATAGCATCTCCAAACTATTTATCGACACAGGATCCATCCTCACCAATTAGTCTTAGTTTGACAATTTGGAGAATAAAATTGTTTTGTGATCCTTAAAGATGAATATTTTATACACAGATGAATGAGCTATACTCTTATGTCTGCTCTCATGTCAAGCTGTCAGATAAAGTGCTAAAGTAGTAATAAAACAAACACTGGATTTCCTTTTCTTGTCTGGCTTTAAGAAAAGTATACTGAGTACCCCAAATAAATCCTCACTATGTTAGTTTTCTTAAAATAAGATTAGTGAGAAAATAGTTTAGCATATGAAAAATTCCTCTTCTACTATAGAATAGTTGGAAGGCTCATAGAGAGACTGGAGATTTTTATCTGATGGATAAAAATATTTCTTCCTGGACTGAGCTAAGGCAGCTTTATTAGTAGTATGTTCTGTTTCTCTTGAAAAATACCAGTGGGTGAAGGAAGCAGACTATCTTTGGTAGGACGTTAGTAATGTAGACTTTGGGAAACTGCAGTTTGCCACTTCCCACAGGCTGGGAAAATCACTGAAATCCACACTTCCACTGAAATAAATTCCCTGAAGGACTTGGGGCATCATCTCTTGGTGCCACAGTTCACGATCTTAAAAATAAGGGTCAAAAATTTTGTCAGTTTAAAGGAGGCATGCAAGAATAATACTAATTTACTTACCCAGGTCAAATACAGATATCCATTAAGGAATTATAAAAAGGATTTATGTCTCTGAATTGCATCTCTTCAGGCAAACAAAAATGTAGTTGTAGTAAGTAAAACATTTACCACCTTGTACTGAAAACTATTTTATCACATGCATAGTAAGCAATTAGGAGACAGAACCCATGCTTGGAGGATTAATTTCCCTAGGATAAAAAAATGTTGGTGCCTTTGTGATCTACAGGGTTGCGAGTCACCAATCATCTTTCTGTTTGGTATTTTTGCAGTCGTCAGTGCAACCGCTGTCAGGCTTCACAGTGCCACAACCATCACTAACAACGGACAGGCTCACAAACAATTGGGACAACCACTGACCTTCTGCAGATTCAGAGAGATCAGGTTCTTAGGAATGTGCACGTAATATATTGCAGGGTTTAGGTTTCTTTTCAAACTGCAAGGCTAGGGAATGTCAGTCCCTGAGTCTTTAAAGGTATGAGCCAAAATAAGCAAACACGGAGCAGAAGACAGTAGCACATTTGTCAAGTGAACCTACTTATCATGATGTAGCTGGGAAGGGACTTCTGTGAGTTGTGGCAGTTTCCTGAAGATTGGTGGTGTAATTTAAATAGAAATATCCCCATTTATAGGAGGAAAAAAATACTTTAAATTAGTGCCAAAAATTATGAACTGAACAAGGATCTTTTGGAAAGTAATGCCATGTAAAAGCCGAGCAGCACAGAGAGATTTCTCCATTGCCCAGCAAGTATGATTCACAAATGAAGGCATAAAAAATTATCTAATATTGTAGCACAATGTCACTTCTGACTACTATGTCAAGAAACTGTGGATAAAGAGTTTTCTTTGACCAGGCGAATCAACGCATACTTTCAGTTACAGCCTACCTTAGTGGTAGATGATAGAGGTTAGCACTTTTATTGGTTTCTGCACTAGTGACAAGTTATATTCCACGTTATGTAGTTCTCACTAGCAACACCTTCCCACCAAGAGCAAGACTGTGGCAGATTATTCCAACAGTTATTCCTTGCGCCATCTTCAGACCTTTGTCAATAGCTTTTCGTCAAAACAGCCTGAGGTCCAAAACCTCAGGATACAGTGGGAGTGGTCAATGCACACAAACCTTGAGTGGTAACTATGGCATTGCTCTGCCATCGCTGTGCTGACTATTAAGTGTCCAGCCTTGGTGACACACATGTGAAATCTCCAGATGTACAACCTAGTGCTCTGATGACCTTCATGGTGAGAACTGCCAAATTAACACCTTATTAATTATTTAGTCTGGCACCTGCACACCAAACTGAAATCACACAGCTTATGAGGAAAATTAGATCAAGACTAATGTCTCAAATTTCTTATTTAGGGAAACCTTCCGAAAGTTTCCAGAGGATAGGTTGAAATTTTCCTTCTTTTTCTTTTCATATGAGGAAAGGCTGCAAAAGCTGGGACTCCTCAGCCTGGAGAACAGAAGACTCAGGGGCATCTTATCAATGTGTATAAATACCTGATGGGAGCAAATGAAGATACTGGAGCCAGACTATTCTCAGTAGTGACTCCTGAAAGGACAAGAGGTACTGGACACAAATTAGAACACACAACTGCACACAAGAAAACAGTTTTTTACTGTAAGGGTGGTCAACACTGGCAGAGGTTGCCCAAAGAAGCTGTTGAGTCTCCATCCTTGGAGGTATTAAAAATCTGATTGGACATGGTCCTGGGCAATCTGCTTTAGGTGACCCTGCTTGAATTGGGCAGTTGAACTAGCGGACCTCCAAAAGTCCTTCCCAATCCTAACCATTCTGTGATTCTGTTTTACTCATAAAGCTTCTTAACTCAGTCCTGATGCCCACTGGAAAGGTTTCTGGGACAATGGATGATCCCAAACTGCTCCACTCTCCACTAGGATTCATCACAAAACAAAATCTGTGTATTCCAAAACATCATAGAGCAGCCACAGTTAGTCGTCTATTAGTACTCTGAAATAGAAGAGAAAAAATATAGTGCTATTGTGAACATGAAGTATAAATAGTGGATTATGCAAGTTGGTATTTATTGCAGGTGTTGATGGAAACATTTTAAATTTTTTCCAGGGTTATGGGAGTTGGCCTTGGAAATCGAACTCTCTTTGGAATCTCACAGTTAGCCTATCAGGAAATTACCCTGCTTCTCAGGCCCAGAAAGAGTTGTGGTTGCCCATCAGAAATTAAATAATTTTCTGCAAGAGGATGTAGTAAAGTACTGAATGGTCAGTGACATGACTAGGCTGCAGGTATTCTGATGGATCACATTTCACATGGGATTTATGCCAAAAGCTAAAAATTGAGACCAAAAGAAAGAAAACATGGATTTTCCTGACACCCTATTTAATCTTTCATTGCTGAAAATAACTCCATGTTTTCAGTGAAGCTTAATGAAGAAGGCTGAACATTCAACACAGTTGAGGTAACTAAGTAACACATCCAAGGATTTGGGGCTCTGTTCCAGCAAACATTTCAACTGGTAATTAGTTTTCTTCTAACAGTTTCAGTACCACTGGTCATACTAATTATTTGCATGACTGGAAACTTAAGTCAATATACAGTCCATTAGTAAGGTGACCCTGAAGGCCTAGACTCACAAAACAGAGATGGGGACCAAGATGGAATTTGGTTAATGTGATCTAAATCTTTATTATATAATTAAATAAAATTAATCATGAATTCACCTTCATCATATATTTCACATTAAAATGTGAAACTACAGCCAATAAATGTAGTTCAATTGAAAATTTATGTACTACCAAGCCTGATTCTAAAGTAAGGCTAAGTCAGCATCTTCTTCATATCCTTTTAATCACACCTCAAACAGATATCCATTCTTTCTTGTTAAAAAAATAACACCAGTCACATTCTTGGCTGACTTCAGGAACACAATGTAGAGTTAAACCCACCAATTCTCTGATGTAGAAGTGCAGCTCTGGAGCAAGATATACCATTTAATGAGGAAAACGAAATGGAAACAGGTTAAATTATTAAAAAAAAAAAAAGAATTCCCACAAACAATACTTCTTCACTTTTACTGATTCATTTACGTCATCTATATATAAGATTTGCAAATGGAAAGTGAAATGTCACATCTGGCTGGGAACTTAACAGTGGTTTTAATAGATCTCAGAAACATGTCTCTTACAAAGGAAGGTGTTCAGCTCTCTTATCTTAACGCTGACTAATTAGCCTCAGTAGTGACGAACCACTTCCAAATGAATGAGCTTATGATATGAAACTTCATCAAATTTTGGTGGAAATCTGATCATGGGAAAATTGCTTATGGAAATAAATGTCTTAACACTTGATGCATCCCTTAAAAAATGAGGATTTCTTGGCATTATCTTGTGTAATAAAGATGTTGCAAAAACCAAAAGCCCCAAATGTTACTTGTACTAAGCAATTTTGATACTTTTGTTTTTCATCTGATTAAAATGTATTAAAATTAGCATACAGGTATTTACACTTATCTAGAGACATAACAGTATTCCAGTTTATGGGTTTTGTATTTCAATCTGATTTTGTACTTCAAATTTGCATTTACATTTATGCTATACATAATGAACTGAAAACTAGTATTTTTTTTAGTTTAGTTTTGCATGAAATATCTGTCTCTTTTAATTTTTTCCCCATTATGGAATCCACTTCTTCTCCCATCTTAATCATAGGTAGTAATAACAGGCCATTTTCTATGCAGGCCACCAGCACAAGTTTCATCATTTTGCAATACACAGCAGCTACTAATTGCTCTTAATAGGTAAGCCTTAGGGTTAAGCACTTTTGCAGCTCTGGTCATTCCCTTTAGTTATCTAATTGGAAAAAGTTGCTCTTTGGAAAGGCATGCACTTCTCAGACTGATTGAAAAAGGAATTATTGATTAAATATTTAGGAGTATTGATGGGATGCATGAAGGCAATTGAAAAGGAAATGCATTCTAATTAAATATCTGGTTTAGGATTTGGAAGTGTACATTGTTCTAGATAGGCCATTGATGTGAGAAGATTGGTCCTACAGAGTACTGTGTACTGCAGGAGACGCTCTTGGGACATGAAAGAAATCCTTTGAGAATTTCAAATTGCCAAGCTGTAAGGAGTCCCTTCCTCATTTTCCTCCTGCCTTCTTCGGTGCCCGTCTCCTCCCATATAAAAACTTCCCATGTTAAAGAACAAGCTTAATAGGTCAAAATCCCCTGAACATTTCCAAAAAACATAGGAAAATATCCCAAATATATATCACATTTTAACTGAAAGGGATGAGGAGACCCTTGCTGACCTCCTTCTCTTCTCACCTACAGAAGACATCCCATTGAACCATAAGAGACACTGAGGCTCTTGGTCCAGGCTGCCAGGCTCTGGCCTTGACAGCTGCCTTTTGGCTGGAGGTGAGCATGTCAGGAAGGAAAACAGAGAAAATCTCCCTAGGAAAATTGCCTTGTTTCTACTGAACCAATCCACAAACTGACAAAATTCTACAGGACGTTTTGATTTCTTTCATACTGGCTTGTCCTGACAGAAAAGAAATAAGAAACAAGAAATGTTTCCTCTGAAAATCTCCATGTGACTGTATCTCAGATCTTAGACAGCAGAATATTTCTTGTCAAATACAAAGAGTTAAAGGGAAGAGATCTAAACAGTCTAGCGATCAATAGTTTACGTATGGCCAATGTTAAAATGGGTTCTGGAGATCTCTTGACAGTTTTGCTCAAAGCATACAGTGAATTGCTATAAATATCCTGACATAAGGCAATGCTGTTCCAGTATGGGATCTCAAAGTAAACCCTCTGTCCTCAGAAAGCTCACCCTCTAACCACAGGCAGCAGGGGCAACTGCCACATCACCAGTATGGTTTCTTTCTGTAGGAGGGCAAGCACAAGTTACCTATACATGCCATTTATCTGGAGCTGAGCAGATGAAAGAAGGTTTTATCCAGGATCTGCCACATTCACTAAATAATTCAACAAACTAGTATTTCTTTAGGCTGCTGCCTGAAGGTACATGTATTTTGGGCTTGAGCACAGAACCATTTGTTTGGGTTCATTAAGTTCCTACTGCTCAGCTGAACTTGCCATGGTGGGTTTGGTTGGGGTTTTTGTTGGTTTTGTTTTGGTTTTTGGGGTTTTTTGGGGTGTGTGTGGGTTGGTGGTTTTGGGTTTTTTTTAACATAAACATCACGATGAATTATTTTTTTACCCAATTAATATAAAGAAAGTCTCAAATGTTTAAATACGGGCCTGCTCCATCAAGACTGCTTTGAGGAAATAAGCTGTTACTTGATTTCCTGGTGGGATTAGTTCTTGTCAAATACATTTTTAATGCACTTCTGGTATCTAATGAATTATGTAGCATGCCCCTTTTTCTTCTGTCAAATGAGGTTTGGAAGAAATCAGGTCAAGTCCAAAGGCAAATAACGATACAGTATTCTGAAATAACCCCTAGTCTGAGTGAAAGAACCATTCTGATGGAAACTCATTCCTGATGAAACAAAGGCAAATATTATAAACTAACCAAGCCTCCCTATTTTTGTGGCCACCACCACCGGAATTTATTCCAATAAGGCAGAGGTCAAATACAATTTTTACAGGCCTTAAAGGAAGGTACTGAAAGCCATGTTTGAAACTATCAAAAGTTTGTTGGTCCCTCAGTGTGTAGCAGGCCCATGGCACTCCTAGACAGGGGATGCTGAGGAGGTGAGAAGTGTATATGGGTGTAAGCAGAGCCTGGACACCAACTCTGGAGAGACATCCATTGCCAGTCACTAAATAGAAAAATCATGGAATGCTCAGGAAATTCCTCAAGCTCAGATGCTCAAAATGCTCAGATGCTGGAAGAGCCATATAAGCTTGTCCTGTTCCTCCTCCACCCTGGGGTCCCATTGTCATCACTGTGCGATGCAAAGAGTAACTTAGATGGGTTCCTAGTCTAAACCATTATGGTTATTCTTGTATTCTCATCATTATTAAATGGTAAAATCCTAAAGTAATAGAAAAATCACCAAAGTTACTTTTCTTCGTTTGGTCTTATGTTCAAATGCAAAACTAACTCTTCAAGAAAGGGTTAGTTAGTTGACTGATATTTCTGTGGAATAGCACTGTTAATGCAGGCAGGTATATACTGTTCAACATGAGATGGGGGGATGATTCCTAATATCTTCTTCCCCTTAGTTTTGCTTCTGTGGTGCTGACACACCCCAGGACGAGTGACAGACACTCTGGCTAGAATGGAGATTAAATGTATGTATTCAGGAAAGCCATTCTACTTATGTCCAGTTTTCTGAGGCTTATCAGTTGGGTTTTTTTCCCTTTACAGTACTATAAAATTTTGACTATTGCCATTAAAAACTGAGCAGGTGCATGATTTCTAATTAAACTTGGACCACCATCACATTTGTTCCATTTTAAAAAATTGCTGATTTGTAATTTTCCTGACAAGAATAAAATTAACAGTTTTGAATTGCATTGACCTAATACCATTCTCAAAGTCCTGTAAAACTGTGTGCTCTATTTTGATTGGGATAACTGGCCTTTCCAGATCATACTTGGAAGATTATTTGTCATGTGGGTTTTACACTTTAATTAAATATCAGATTTGCTTTTTGACTGAAGCAATTTGAGCTCAAATATTCCCTAGGGTGTTCCGGAGAAGAAAATTGTTCTTCTATCTCCCTCTTCCAATACACTGACTTTTTCCAAAATTTCAGTTCCTAAGATAGCCAAGGATGTCAAACGCACCTTAAGGGAAGAAGAAAGTTCTTTCAAACACAGGAGTTTTTCTTTTTTTTAACCAACACTACTGCTTTTCAATTTTATGTTTCCTTTTCCTGGAGAGTTGTCATTAATCACTGACTAATGAGAAGGGCTTTAATTAATCAAAAACTATCTTGACATGATATTTGAAATTTGCCTGTTAATATATTATCTCCTACAGTTGCTTTGCTCTTCTTCCAGTCCAGTCATGCTCATCCATTCAGATCCCCTCTGTGTGTCTCAACTAGAACTTGAACTTGGCTTATCCATCTCTCAGGAAAGTGGCCTGATCAGCAGTTTAGACTGTCTGGAAAAAGTGTCCTCTTTGTTTCTTCGTTTGGAGCTCTTCCCTTGGATACACTCAATTAAATATTAATTGTCCCCTGAGAAAAAAATGGGGAGAGGGTGACTTCTACTGGGTGAAAGGGAGAAAGTCATGTTGCAGTCCTTGCTCTGACTAGTATATAATTACATACACAAAACAGAGCAGGTTTCTTTACAGCGAAAAGAGAACTTTCTGGGTCATCCCTAGCTGCAATGACTCAGCTTTTCACCAGTTTGCCCCTCACTGGAAATGTTTTCCCTAATGAAAGAACTGGAAGTACAGATGCAGCATTGATAGTGTGCCTCACTGGGCTTTTTCTGCAGGACTAAGCATATTCTGAGACTGTTTATCTTTCAACAAGCCTTGTACACAAGATGTGAGGGCAGAGGTGTGGGCAAAGCCACAAGCTATCAAAACTGGAATAAGTTGTTACATGTTCAGAATTTGTGAGCAGCCTGTTCAAGGTCCCAGGCGCACATGGTTTTATCACCCCGTGTGAACAGCAGCCCTTTACCACCACCAAGTAAAGGATGCTTGCTGCAGGCGCACTGCGCATGGGGACATTGAACAGGGACCTTCATGTGTGATAAATGAGATGGGGTTTCCTCACCAGCACAACAACCAAAACCACGGATGTCTTTATTAGATCTGACCTTAGTATTTCAGAAGAAGGAATGAGAATTGCAAGGCATCTGAACAACAGATGTGAAATGCAATCCACCCTTGTCTGCTACATTTGTACCGTTATAAACTAAGCAAAGCTGAGTGGCATATATCATCATTGTAAATGACTACAGAAAGTGAAGGATAATTGGGACTCAGGCAATCCACCTCCAGATGGGCAAGGAGACGTACAGGATTAGAATAATCAGACAAACAAGAGGAGGTAGGAGCGAATCTGAAAATTATTGTATAAGAACAAAAGAAAAATCTTACTGTAATCAGCAGTACATTAGGAGTAGCACAATCGATTTTAGTACCTTTGGACAAACCTTGCAAAAGCTGTAATTATCCATGCTGTTTGTACTCTTGTGTGTTCCTTAGCTTCTTGCTTCCCCTGGTGGCATAGGTGCAAAACTTGTGACATGAGCTTTCTTTGGGGATGCTCCGAAATTCATGCAGTGACATGGGGTGGGAGGAAGAACTGCTGCCTCTCACATGGGGGTGGCTGGGAGTGAGGAGAAATTCAGAAATGCAGCATGCGGAACTGTAGCAATTTAGCAAGCTAAACTGAACACAGAGTAAAAATTAGGACCTGAAATAGGCAGGCATTTCTAACTTCACTGTGTTGGAAATCCCAGCCCTTTGTCACTTTTAGGTAGGCACACAAGCCACAGTAAGAGAACAATACTCCATCTTTCTAGCTGCTATCTAACCATGTACAGCGGGCTCTGCTTCAAAGAGATAACAATAGAAACAGGAGATAAATGACGGATAACAGAAAATGCACCAATGAACTCCAGCTGACTCAAATTTTCCACAGAGCACTTTTTCACACTGAAAAAGTCTATGGAAAGACTGCTTTGGAACACTTCTAATTTGAATTTATCAGATTGGCTTGGCCTCCCAGGAACTGAAACAGAACTTCAAAACAAATTAAAATGTTTCAATTTGACATTTTGAATTTTCCCCACTTTTTAAATTCAAAATACTTTGTTTAAAATTTCTTTTTCTTAGACATTAAGATCATTCCAGGAAACAAAAGTCCCTGTTGTCCTTGTCCTCCTGAAATAACTTGAAAATCCTTTTTCAGACAGAAACTGAATTTCGTTTTGGCTTTGGGGAGAACACTTAAAAAGTCTTGGTTTCAGTTATCTTCATGGGTTTTTTTTTAATTTATGTTAAGCTATGAAACTGAAAACTCAGTTGCTTGCAGAGCTACAAACTAAGATGACCGTGCTGTAGTACCCCACATAGCAGCAGTAGCAGCCCATCAGTGTTGATCACTTTGCAGGTGTTCACAGAAATTAGCTTTCAAGAGATCTTATGAGAGCAATGCAGTAATGACCAGGGGTTTGGCGTGGGAAGGCATGAGAGAACTGGATGGGGGTTTGATGGGTGGCAGGATCCTCAGGAAAGGAGAGAAAAAGCTGATTGTTTTCACTCTGGAGAAAGGGATTGCATCAAGCTGAACTGCCACGGATATGCCAAGGTGCCCAGTGGGCAGTCTCCCCAGAGTGTCCTTTTTTGTTCCAGCTCACTTGTGCACAAATTAAACCTGTTGGAAAGAGCAGCAGGTCATGGGTGCTTTTCCTTGCCTCTACTCTCCTCCCCTCACCTCACCACAGCTCAGAAGATGCCAGGGCTGCATCACGCCGCTGGTAGCCCAGGAGTCACAGCTCAGCCACCCACTGGTAAAACTAAATCAGACCTGCAATGACAGAGTCAGAAGGCACTGACATAGGGGAGCGCACGCTTATTTTATCTTAGCATATGCCACTAGCGTTTGACAAGGGTTTCTGGGCAGCATTGAACCTGGCTTTTTCAGATCCTTCTTCCCATCAATTCTTTGGCATATTTTGCGCTTCAGAACAAAGCCTCAACAAGTTACATTGCAAAAGGAAGGCAACATCAGGATCCAGACACAAACGTGGACTTCCTGGCCACACGACAGCTGAGCACAGGGTAATGGGAAGTTACAGGAGATAAATGGATTATTGGGGCCTGTCTCTATATAGTGTATCTGTTCCCTAATTTTGTGTGTTGTCATTGATACTTTCCCTTCTGAGGAAGGCAAGGACTTGAAATGACTGAGTCCACAGATACTGTTTAAGAAGATAAAATAAACTTTTACAACAATTTGATGTAGGTATATGCAGAAAAATACACAGTTTAAGTATAACCACAGCTTTTGCAGCTGTGTGATCAAGCGTGGTTACTCACAGTGGAAAAGCGGCCAAGAGCTGTTGTATGACACCAGTTAGTGAAAGATAAGCTTCATTCTTTTGCACACAAGCTACTTCACAGGGTAGTGGGTGAACATCCTGGTGGATTTGGCTTCTCCAGCTTCTCTGGAGACCTTCTGGCTGAGGTAGGAAGGGCAGCTTTAACGTACAAAAATTGGTTTTTGTGCTGCCTGGCTGTTTGTTTTGAAGGCTTTCTGAAGGGCAGAAAGTCCATCACAAATAGCTGTTGCAGTGGAAAAGGACAGACTTGGCTCCTCTTGCCACTGTGCTCACTGCTGTCACAAGCACAGTGGCTGATCTTCCTGCAGCCAGAGGGGTTGTCTTCTTTTGAGGAGGAACAAACCATGAAGCAGAAATCAGAGAAAGAAAAAGTAATGACTGAGCAATATGTATTCTGTAAGTATCCTTGGAGCCTCTGATTGAAAAGGCTTAAACATAGATCTTAAGAAATATGGCATTTTTCTGATTCTTCAGGAGGAGAAGGTGAGGAAATGAAGAAATAGGAATTGGTCAAAGAAGGATAATTTAATCTGCCCATCATCTGAAAACGTAGCATCAGTTAAATATTTCTAATATTTTAGATTGTTCTCTGTGTTGAAAGACAATGACTTATGGGTCATCATTTGTGTGCTAAAAGACTACTCTGGAGAAAGTAAGGCTACATATGGTAAGGTAGTAAGAAGGAGGACTGGTCTTACAGGCTTTATCCTCACCTAATAGTGTTCAGGTCTGGGAAATACTGAAAACAGTATTAAAAAAAATGTTGAATCCCACACCTCTTTCTGAATTCTGAGGTCTGTGATCCTGGATCCTCAGGTGATGCAAAGGAACCACAGAACTGGACACAGGTGTTCCTAGGATGTGGTAAGGTACTAAAATCCTATTTGTACTGTCTGAAAAGAATGCTCCCTGAAAGGGACAGGCTGTACACCATCCCACCTTTGCTCTGCCTCAGTTAGGATTAAAGGCACTTCTGTTATGGATACTTCCTCCCTTAGAAAGACAGGCAGTAGTGCATGGCACACCACCTGGGACAAATACACTGCCCTGGACAGTGTCAGTGAGCGGATGGACTGTACGTGTCTTAACCAACTGAAAGATGTTGAGGAATAGCCTCAGGATGGGAATCTTGGCGAAGCTGTGCAGGGACTCCAGTGGACATAGGTAGACATAACCTCGTGCTGTGCATTCTCTTGACCACCTAAAATAGAGGCTACATTCTGTAATGTATCTTTTCATAAATAAACCTCCAATTTCTAAAACAATGACCTAACCAGCTTGAAAAAAAGCCTAGTACAGTGCTAAAATTCATTGTCTTAATGACATTTTTTGTGAAGACAGATATTGAGCGTAGTCTGGTTAGTCACTAGATTTATCTGCCTCTGTTTTCTTTTTTGAGGCTCATTTTTGTTAGAGCTGGTTTAGACCAGGCTAAATATAAATGATACAATGCTGACTCTGGTCGAGACCACGACAAGCTCCTGCCTATAGGTTGTTGCTCGCTTTTTGCAGGGTTGAGGGGAGCCTGAAAGTTCCTCTTTTATCATACAGTTGGATTTTTGTTGATATTCCGAAATATTATTGTTATGATCCTCTCCAAATAGAAAAATCACTTAAAGAAACCATTTCACCTTTAGCTGAGACCACATTAATAGCCCTCTCAGTCCTTTTCTGTAGGAGTGTATTACAGGTACAAGCATGTGGCAGGCAAAAAGTAGTTCCTGGGATGGGGACACGGATTACAGGGGGGATGGTGTGCGTGAGTGTGTGTGGGAAGAAGTGGGTAAATGAGCTGCACTACAGCTCAAGGAGATGTGTAATGAAGTTCAATAAAGCTGGTAACTCAAAAGCTTGTTTGACAAGGCAGCCCTGGACATGTTCCTTGCTTTGGGGCTAATCACTGCACAGAGTTTAGTAATGTTTGTGGCCATATCCTCTAAGTTACCTACTTACAAAACTTTATAAATAGATTTATGGGGCAGGGTTACAGGCACTATCACTCCTTCATTAGCACTAACACAGAGCATGCTCCCCATCCATTAGGGAAGCAGTGACCACGATCCTCTGTGGTCTTGTTCATCCCTGTTTTGTGGCTACGAGCCCAATCCTGACGCTTTGGCAGAGCTTTGGGGCAAACAGTCTCACAGAGCAACTGCTGTAAAAGAGAATCCAGGACCAACACCATAACCTGGACTTGGACCACATCCTGATCTAGTGATGTCCATGCAGTTATTTCAGACTTCTGAAGGAGGAGAATATCCCAGAGGTGTGCAGTTATACTGTTAGCTGCAAACTGGACAATACATACAGCAATCTCTCAGACAGAAGTATCTCACATAAACGTGTGGGATCCTGGAAGGGCAATACAGAAGACAGAGCAAAGAGGAAAAGAGGCAGAAGAAGTGGTAACAAATACTGATTTATTAACCCGATTGCTTTTCAGTTTGAAAAGCATGAACACGTTTCTATCTTTATGCTTTCATTTACAAACTTATTATTGAACAATTAATATTTCAAAGGAGTGCCATATTAAAAATATTATATTTGTATAAAGTCTTCAAGATAAGCCTGTTGTGTTTTGGATGTCAGAGTATGCTAGTCAGCAACTCTGCAACTGCTGTAGCTACGAATGTATACATTTGAAACTATTACTACAGTTACTGTTTTTTATTACAGTAATAGAAGCGTAGACTTATTTTAGCAGGCATACTTTTGTTTATAATTTTCATTAGTCTGGAAAAATTATCATTAGTGTAGTAGGATTTTGTGCCATTTACTAAATGTAAGTAAATTATCATCTATACAGAAAGAATCTACCTCCTCACAAGCAATGCTAAAATGATGAGGAAATCTGAAATGCAAGGTAAATAAGACCCTAATGCACAAAAGCCTAGGCTTCAAAGCTCAGCTTCTCGGAGAATTATTAACAGCATTTTCTCCTCCTTTCATATGCAGTTCTGTATTTCTGTTGTCATTAACCACTGAGTTGTATTATTGAAACCCTTCCATGTGCAAGCAAATGTTTACACTCATTGCTAATCAGAAAAGCACTTCAGCATGTTCCAAGATCCCACAGAAGAGATGAGGTTTCAAGGTCCATATGTCTGCAGTTCAATGCACTGGAAATAAATCCTGCGTCAGTTGGGTGTATATCTCCCGAAACAGCTGTATGTATTGATTTTGCAGAAAAAACTTTGATTGACGCAGTTATGGACACAGTTACAAGGTAGGTAGTAGGGACCACTTTAGATAAACTACTGAATATATCAGCCTCTTTGATGGCCTGGTCAAGAAATGGTGTTTCAACTCTTTCAAAAGCTCAGAATCAACAATACCATGACTAGAATCAATGCTGAAATTGAAAATATGTCCGGGTCCTAATCACTTTAGTCCGTGCTTTGAAGGAAGGTAACAGAAAATATCTAAAATGTGATCTAGTGCTGAAGAACTGAGCTCCCCAGTGCTCTCCATGGATCATGGAGCCATCTCTCAGCTCTGCCAGCTGATGGGCATGTGCTCGTAAGGCAGACAGCAAAGCCTTCTGCCACGGTGAACGCCTCTTGCACCTACTCTTCACCCGTACAAGGCAGAGGACAGGCAGCACAGGACTCAGAGCTGCCCTTGCACCTGAGGTGTCCTGTGAGAGACTTTCTCGGGCATGGTGGGTCTGAGGGTGGTGCAGGGATGCCCTGGAGTGGTGGGAGCAGCAGGAGTGCTTTGCCCTGGCACCCTGTGGGCAGGTGCCATGCAGCGCCCTTTTTTGATCCATCTCAGTCCTGTCCGAATGTACACCACTGGCGAAAGCAGCAGGGCATGGGCTCTTCTTTTTGCCTCCTCTCACCTCTACCGCGAATGCACTGGGGCCACATTGCACCCCTGGTAGCCCAGGGGTCACAGCTCAGCCACCCACTGGTAAAAATCAATCTGCATTTACAATGATAGAGTCAGAAAGCACTGATGGGATCATAAAGGCAGGAACCTTTTGCTCCCCTTTCTTTGGGAAACACATTGTAAAAGGAATTGTTCACAGCACAGAAGAGAGAACTTTTGTTGGCAGTGACTATGGGATTGCTTTGGCCCCTTCTAAACATACGGGATAACCTCAGAAAACTGCAGCTTTACAGGGATTTACAGGGCCCCTTTGAGGGCTTGACAGGCAGCCTCAGGGTAGCTATCACATAATCATTTCCAAAACCTGAGCAGCAGCATCCCCCACTGTCCCTTTCTGGCATCCCAGGTTTAGAGGCAAAGCAGGCTCCCTCGGGCAGAGGTGTGGAGCTGGTGGGACTGCGCGGCTTCCAGGGCTGGTGTCCCTCTTTCCGTCCCTCTTTCTGCAAAACCACACACTGAGTGCTCTCGTGATCTCTTTGCACTGAGCCAGCCTGGACTGCTTTGCTGTCTAGTGAGCAATGCAGAGAAAAAAATTCAAAGACACCAGGCTAGAACTCTTCTGCACAGCCTAGATGGTTTTGTATGTTTTATTTCTCATACCCCCCCACCTCCCCCCCCCAAATTATCTCAGGGGCAATATGAGCTTTTTTAAGAAGTGTCAATATCTTCATGTCTAAAGCTACTTGGAAGAAATCCTTGGTGCTTATTTGGGATTCAGATAATACAAGCCAGAGTTAGGATTGCCAGCTGACATGAACAAAAAAGTGGGGGGCTGCCTCTTTATGAAGGGAGCAGGACAAAGAGCTAATAGTTGAGATTCTTGTGACTGCCAGGTGGTCTGCTTACCTTTGTGCAAGCAGAGCTTAAACAAGTACAACATTTGTTAGTTAAGACTGCAAAATTTGGGGTGCTATTTTTCTCTGGACACACATTTTCTCCCAAACACAGGTGCGTGTTTCCTATCTGGGACCATCTTTCTGCATCACAGGGATATTTCATAAAGTAGTGTTCAGAGCACTGAAAGGTGAACAGCAGAATCTGTTACATACCTGAGGTTCTTGTTCTTCTCAGCCTTCTTGGACCTTTTCAATTGCTGACCCCTGGAACCTCTTTTTCTCTCTCTCTTTGCCTTGTCTGGTTGACTTTCACTCCCCTCTTCAATGGTCTGTTTTATCTCCCTGTTTGTTTGGGTTTTGTTTCCCTGAGAAGGGCCTGCAAACCTTTCCATGCAATAGTACTGTTAGTTAGGTAAAGCCATGAGAAACTCGAATCAATTCTTTTAATCAAAGCTAACTCATTCTACACTCTTTCCTCTGACAAGCTCTCCAGTTGTTCAAAGCATGGGAGCAAATCTACCACGCTTTCTGGAGCAACTGCAGTCAAAGCTGCAGGCAGCTATAGTGAAACTATAGAAGTTAACAGGTGGCAAGGGACTACTTGGAGTAGTAAACTATTGTTCACTAGATTTCTACCATGATCTTAAAAGCAGAGCACTTGGATTGGTTTGCATTATAAACATTTCACACGGTTGCCCACCCCAAAACAGACTCCACGAAGCTCTGATGAACTAGGATCTCAGCTAGGGTTTTCCAAAGGCGACAGCTACTGACAGGACAACACAGCTGAGCAATTTCTAAGGGGATCATTGCACAAACTGCAATGGCAAACCTGCACCAGCCTTACTCCGAACTTTTGGAGACCTGAGACTGGTGGGTAACCTTGCTTGCATTTTCAGAGGATTTTAGTCCTCAGACAGAATAAAGTCCTTTCTTAAAAAGACCTTCTTTGAAAAGGATCACCTGTTTCTCGCTTTTGAACACAATTGTCACATGGGGGTGTGACAGTTAATTGGAGGAGGCTATTCGGTGTAGAACACGAGTTCTGAGAGATGCTGGGAAAGCACAGTAAGGAAAGACTTGCCAGCTTCCTTCTGCCGGTGTTTCCTCTGCTCTCCTGAGAAATATTTCTATGGATAGTCCTTTGGCAGCAGTACCACTTTCCGGGGTGGGAGGCTTTTTTTTTGAAATGTGTCTTTTCCTGTGTGATGTCTTGTAGGTATTTCATTTGATTCAGCACATGCCTAATGCACCTGACAAACTATCATTCCATTTTTCTTTTCTGGGTGAAAAAAACCCACCACCCAAACACACAACAGACCTAATGCCAGGAAGAGGCACTATTTTGACTCCCTTCTGCTGGATCCAGTGTCCACAGTGGAGAAAGTTACGTCTCAGCACAGGGATTTCTAGTGGAGTAAAGGAAAGCCATACGTATGCAGAAGCAAGCACCAGCCTCCTGTTTGCAGACACAGTAGACATTGGGGCAGATTTCTTTTCTATTCCTGGTGAGGAGAAGACACTATACATTTCAGCCTCAGCTTTACATCAGAAACTTCCCTCATGCATGAGACAGGTTGTTACAGTGTTTGTGAACCTGACATACCTGTGCTGTTTCATTTTCCACCAACCTATCTCCTCCTGCTCCTTGGAGAGCAGAGGGTGGTACAGCCTGGAGTGCTTCAGCTTGATACTCCCTATCTGCTTCTCCTGTATGGCCACTTTACTCTTCCAAATGCAGCTCTAGAAAGCAAAGCAGGTACAGTGACATGATTTCTTGGAAGTGAAAACCAACTAAAGCAAAACACATGCAAAGCTCTAATTTTCTTCTTGGTCTGCGAATGCCCTGTTTTCTGCTATGTCCACTACACTGAATGGAGAGGATCTGAAAAAGGATATCTCAGCCAGCAAGCTTCAGAAGTCAGAGCTGAGGCCCTCAGGCTTTAGCTCATCTTGAGGAGTAAATTATTCCTGCCCTGAGAGGCAGTGACCAAACAGAGACCACAGGACAAGTGGGGCTGAGGGAGCAGCACTCTATGTCCAGCCCCACCAGAAATGATGTTGAGGTAAGAGCACTGCTCTCAAAGCATCTACTTGATGAGCAGGTGAAGGGCAGATGCAGAACAGAGGCCAGCCACGTTTGCTTTGTGAATCCTGTCACTCTGAGTCTTTCCCATTCCTGACCCCTGCTTTTGCATAGAAAGCTGTAGCTGTGGGGCTGCTCTTCCAGGCAGCTCCTTCACAAGCATTTCTCAAGAGAGGAGACAGTAGGGCATCTCTAAACAGCAAAAGTCTGATGAGTCCAGAAGGCTGTAGTCAGCTGGTAAATACAGTGTACCTTCTCAGGCACCTCCACCAACACTTCCAGTTGGAGCAGGTGGTCCTTGGCTGGGCTCAGCAGATTTGGCCTAATGCAGATGGCAAGGTTGCTGGTAGTCATCCTGCTGGCTGCAGAATTTTGGTTGTTGTTGTGGAGCAGGGAGAGCAATTTCTTGAGAAGGAGTGGGAGACTGGCTGCAGGCAAGCTGTTGTCCACCCTGAGGGAACAGGAACTGTTGTGTGACCCTACCTTGACATTTTGTGAGACACCAATGCAGAAAGCAGATCACCCATCAGAGGAGAAGAGCTCTATCTCAGATTGATTCCAAGCCTGCAGCATTGCCCAGACAACAAACCTGTGCAGGGGCCTTCTGCAAAAATGCAGCGCATTGGCGAATGAACACATGATAATCAACATCACTGCGCTAAATGCTTATAGTCAGAATGACATAAGCTCATTTTACATTTGCTTATCCAGGATTTACTGTGTCAAAACAAACCAACCCCAAAATACAAGACTTTCAACAGCTTTTTCATAAAGTTTAATTTCAGTCTCCAGCTTTTATTACTTTGCAATTAGTCATGCATGTTGCTTTCATAAAAGCTATATCCAGGGAGAAAAACTCCCTAAATAATCCCTGATTTAGTCCCTCAGAAGGAATTTGGCAATCACCTCAGATTATTAAACGGTGATTAAGTAGCTGAGAAGCAAGATGCTGCTCTGCAGCCTCCGAAGTTTTTTGGTAAAGAGCTGAGACTTGTTATCCCTATTACCCAGAGTGGAAGTCAATCTGCTACACGGTAGAGATAAGACTCCACACTTCCTTTATCTTCCCATCTTGCAAATGTGATGTCTGGCTCCATGTTTTATTGCTTTCACTCTCACCATGTAAGGAGCCTCAGGCCCTACGCCTCTTCCCTGCCATGTGTTACTGTGCAGCTGGGGCCAACACAGATCCAGGAGAAGCTACTACCCTGGTGGGTTCCCTGAACCTATTCTTACCAGAAGACTTGCGTGAAAAGTTTCCATCATCTGTTTATCAGATTTGGCATTCAATTAGCACTTTCATTCGAAGTATCTGCTTTGCTTAAAACCAGGGTTTGTTTGTTTATATTTTTCTTGTGGTTAGAAAAGTTTTGGGTGAGTTTCAGCCAAGCTTTGGGGGAAAATTTTCAGAAGCTTCTAGCCAGATATACAGACATATGTCTAATCCTGCTGGTTTGGTTTTGTAGTTTTTTTATTTTTTCCCCAGAAGGAAACTGATAATGATTTTTGCATTCAGCAAGACACTGTGTGGTTTGAGGATATGGGGCTTTCCCATCATTTTTTTTTTTTCTTACGAAATATATTTTTCTCCATCTCTAATTTGCAAGCTGACATGCTGTTAATGGCATTGAGATTGCTGCTGTTCACTCCAATTTGTGCTTGACCTGACGTACACAGCTGGGCCTCCTGGTTTTCCCCTGCCAGACCCACCAGGACTCTGTCAGGGACGGTCAGCATGGGTTTGAGCTGCACAGGTAAGGCAGCGAGTGAGATCAGAAACTTACAGAGGAAATGCAGGGTCTGCCTAAAGACTAACCTACCCATACTTAATGAATGGCACGATACCAAACTTCTCTGTCTCATGAAACCAAGTTTATTCCTTTCCAAATTTTAGGGGTCTAGCTGACAAAAAGAACCCCCAGCAGACACAAAAAGAGGAGAAAAGTGACTCCAGCCAGCTGTGCGCATGCAGTCAAGATGCCCTAGGGAACCTGGGAGCTATCTGCAAGGACTTTTTAGTTATGATGTAGTTAGCATTGAATTTTCTTCAGTTCCATGATACATATATTAGGAAGCTTTAACTTACAACTGCAAGCATATTAGAAGTGATAATGTAACAGTTAATTAATAACAGATGATGTGAGAGGTTATTTGTGGTCTCAGGCACGAGGTAATACAGACAAAAGTATATGCTTACTCAGGAAAGGAATTCTACTAAAAGTTAAATGCTCAAATAAACTGTTTATGATTTTCAGAGTTCTATTTACTGAAAATTGGCTTTTTAATTGCTAAATATTAGCTAGCTGTTTTCTCACTTTGAACTCCCTCTGCAAGGAAATAAAGATTTCACATACTAATAAGACAGAAAATCTAAACAATGCATAATGAAGACACCATTAATTTATAGCAATCTCAAGCTCAGTTTCTTTGTGCAGCTTGTCCCTGTCTTTAAGCAAGCAGAATGTTGAACTGAGAAGGAAGTAATAAAAGAATTAGCAATCATATTTCAGTGGCCACGGACTATAGAAGATTTACATACACTGTAACCAGACACCAAGCACTTAAAAGCCAAACAAATAAGCTTCCTACACCACTTTGGCTGACTGATGTGTTTTTAATCCGAACGGACTTCATGGGGAGAATCCTTGTAGCCTTGGTTTCTCTGCTGAGCTCAGGAACAAAGATGCTCTGCTGAAGCCAGTTAAGCTGTGACTTTTTCTACAGCTACCAACCCTGGCAGGCCACTAGGTTCAAGTCAGCAACATCTACTAGATAGCATGTAAGTGAGTGTAATTGATAGGAAAATATTCTCAGGCTTGTGCTAGCTTTCTCAAGAAATCTTATTCCCTTATTCTCATTTGTGATGAGAATGATGCTTGTTTGCTGCTGTGCCTTCTGCACCTCGGGCCAGCAAGCAGATGCATCCAGTGGGCAGGGGGAGGCAGGTCAGCTGCGAGAAGGGCAGCAGGCAGGGAGGATGGGGTCACAAGCACAGCCAGGGGCTGCCACTTCAACAGCAACTTCTACAAGTTTCATGGCAGAAAGGGGCTCCAGGGTTTCCAGTCAGGTTGAATGAATTAGCCTGAGTTTATTTCAGTTCCTTTTTGGAAAATACCTTCAAGGAAAAGTTGTTTTGCTCTTTCTTTGGGGGTTAGAGGTATAGAAAAGAGAAAACAAAACTGGAAGAAATGGACCCAGCCTTCAAAAATCTACTGAGGAAGGGCAACTTTACTTCTACATTTTTTCACTTAGCATGCTTCACCAAGCAGATGGGAGGGGGTTTGTTCTAGTTTAGACTTTGTGTCCTAACATCCAGCCTGCAGAGACTGAGAACCTTTTGGCCAGTCCCTTCATAGAAGAGGAGGGGCAGTTCTACCTCGAAGTTCTGGCTGATGCAGGATACCTTCCAAGCAGTTTAAATACTTTTTGCATAATTATGTGAAGAAAAGATATTGAGGCAGCGGGTGAGTACATTTTTCCTTAGGGATGTGGTATAATGTGAGCAGAATATGTTTCAACTGACATTAGCTAAGTGCTAGCTTGTCCTCTGGGTTGCCTGTATAGTCAATAAAGAAAAACGAGTTGCTTGAGAGAACAAGTCACTTTATTTTATGAGCAGATAAATGCAATCCAGAGGTTTCACTCTGCTTTCACTGACTATACATAGAGCCTAATTACTGGGAATTACAAAGGTAGGTGAGATGAATCCCACACAAGCTGTCTCAACTTGAAAAATGTACACAGTTTTAATACAACTCTTTAAAATATAAGTTGCATCATGAGGTGCCTTGAAAGCAGGCTGCAGGGTGGTGAATGCAAGCATGTCACTGAACTTTTTAAAAATACACAGTCATGCTTCCTGGAAAACGTAGTGCAAGATCCTTGCCCATTGTGAAATGTATACGCTTAACTGCCTCTGCAATGTATGAAGCTCACAGCCCTGACTGTCTCTTACTATCCACAAAATGCCTGGATTTAGGATAAAGCAAATAAGTGCTATTTGTCTCCGAAACAGTCTTCCATTCCCACAAAGCAGCGATGGCACTTGGAATTAGTGTTAGGCAATTCGGGAAATGTGTGAAAGGGAGCAAAGAAAAATGCTTCTTACAGCTGCAATCAGCCATGATGCTTTCAAGCAGCTCAACTCAACAGCAACTTTCAGCTCAGCTCTTCCTATCCCCCTTATAATATCTACGCAGACACCACTATGCTCTTCTGCTGTGTGCTTTTCTCATCCCCTGGCTCCCCCACTGCAATTTTCATCTTCTATTATTTAGTGGCAGTGCTGGCAAAGCCCTGTGCTGAACAACTCCTTCTTGCCATGGGGGACCCTTCTTGCAATTCTTTGCTTCCCAGCTGCTTTGAAATGACAGAAATTAGAGACCTGGCTGAACCACATGCAGAGAATTCCATCAGTTTGGGGGTCTCGAAGTAAAAAATATTTCAACAAGACTGTGCTGCATCTCAAAAGCACATTAAACACAAATGACTTTCCATAACATAACAGCACTAATAGTCTTGCCCGAGTTGGTCTTCTCTGCCTGAGACACATCAGCATCACTTAATATGAATGAGAAAGTTACACAACATCAAAACCACACTTTCCAAACTCAGATTCTGTTCTGAATGAATGTGGCATAAATCTGAAGTAATTTCACTGCTATAATTGTTCCAGGTTCAAGGCAGTGTAATAAAGAATAAAATAGATTCCAGCAAGCACTGCTAGTCCTCACTTTAACAACACACTAATTTTATGGAGAACTTTTACCAATGTAATTTAAAGAGGAAGACAGAAGTAGATTGTGGCAACAAGTCACTTTCAAATGAATGCATATATAATGGCTCCCTGTGAAGCAGCTTGCAAGCAAGTCAATTACTCATCCAGAAGAGGGTTCTTCTTTTCATTTTAGCTAATGGTGGTTTAAATACCATTTTAGTGATTTTGAAAGAAATTTAACACTTGATTCATCTTTATTGAGATTAATTATTCCAATATTTTTTAAACTTGTTGTGTTACATTCCGATGTCACTTACATTTTGTTTTCCACTACTTTAATTTCATTACCCCAAAGAAATTATTCCAGACTTTTGTCAGGATAACTTGGAACTTAGGCCTTATATAATTTTTAAAAAACATTTTAAAATGCATAATACAACTGTTATTCACATCTCCTTTTATTTATTCTGAAAACAGGAAAAACCTAGCAACTTCAAGAAGCTGAAAAGCATGCAAAGCATGATTTAAATACTACTAAAATGCAGGTCTAAATAGCTGACTTTAATGTGATTATTTTTCTCCTTTATTGGGTAAACTGTTGAACAGCCAGCCAAAGAGAAGCCGTTACGACAAATCTTTCAAGAGAGACTTCCAGGAGGCTGGGTTATGGCTTAACCTTCAACCTTGGAATCACATTATTTCATTAGAATCTTAAAAATAAAAGGTTAAATCATAAAAAAAGGAGTAAGGAGTGAATACTTTGAGATATGTGTGATTCTGCAGCCTGCATTTACAGCTCTGACACATATCAGCCACTGAGCTAGGAGCCTCCCTCGCCTCAGCAAAGATGCTGAGCTGAGCCCCCACAAGGAAGACTTGTTTTCTCAGGAGTGAGTAACTCTTCTACTCAGGAGTAAGTCTCTCCAAAATGTCCAGATGGCAACGTTACCTAAGTAGCATTCTAGAGTGATGCTAAATTTGCAAGGTGCCCACAACAAGGGATATGCAGAGAGACATCTGTGTTCCAACGATACTTCATCAATAGAATTATAATCAGTAACAAAACAGGAAAAATAATGTTCCCTCATGGATATAGCTTATCACATCTCTCCTGATAATACATTGCTATCCAGTCTTCACTAAACAAATACTCTAGATGCATTCTGAACACAGAATCAGTCATAGAATGGTTTGGGTTGGAAGGAACCTTGAAGATCACCTATTTCCAACCTTCCACTAGACCAGGTTGCTCAAAACCCCATCCAACCTGGCCTTGAACACTTTCAGGGATGGGGAATCCACAGCTGCTCTGGGAAACCTGTTCCAGTGCCTCATAGTGAAGAATTTCTTCCTAATATCTGATCTGTATCTACCCTCTTTCAGTTTAAACCCATTCCACCTTGTCCTATTACTACACACCCTTGTAACAAGTCCCTCTCCAGGCTTCTTGCACGCCCTCTTTAGGCACTGGAAGGCTGCAATAAGGCCACTCTGGAGCCTTCTCTTCTCCAAGCTTAACAACCCAAACTCTCCCAACCTCTCTTCATCAGCAAGGTGCTCCAGCCCTCTGATCATCTTCATGGCCCTCCTCTGGACCCAAAAGGTCCATGTCCTTCTTATGCTGGGGGCCCCAGAGCTCAATGCAGTACTCTAGGTGGGCTCTCACAAGAGCAGAGTAGAAGAGGAGAATCACCTCCCTTGACCTGCTGGTCATGCTTCTTTTGATACAGCCCAGGATATGGCTGGCTTTCTGGGCTGCAAGTGCATGTTGCCTGGTCATGTTGAGTTTCTCATCCATCAATACACCCAAGCCTTTCTCCTCAGGGCTGTTCTCAATCCCTTCATTCCACAGCCTGTATTGATACTGGGGTTTGCCCTGACCCAGGTGCAGGACCTTGCACTCAGCCTCGTTGAACTTCATGAAGTTCACAGGGGCCACCTGTCAAGCCTGTCAAGGTCCCTCTGGATGGCACCCCTTCCCTCCAGCATGTCAGCCACACCAGCTTGATGTTGTCGGCAAACTTGCTGACGGTGAACTTGATCCCACTGTCCTTGTCACTGACAAAGACGCTAAAAAGTGCTGGTCCCAGTATCAATCCCTGAGAAATGCCACTTGACACTGGTCTCCATTTGCACATTGAGCCATTGACTGCGACTTCTTGAGTGCAACCATCCAGCCATTTTCTTATCCATCAAGTGGTCCATCCATCAAATTCATGTCTCTCCAATTTACAGACAAGGATGTAATGCAGGACAGTATCAAGTGCTTTGCACAAGTCCAGGTAGATGATGTCCCTCTTCCCTTATCCACCAATGCCGTAATCCTGTCACAGAAGACCATCCCTATACCTCTTACAAATCAGGGATGTTCTGTAAGGGCTCAGGAAGCAAAGCATGATTAAGTCAGACGGGAAATACAAAGAGCTCAGTTGTTATGATCCAGTGAGTGATTTCAGACCTGTGAAACACACCTGACAGACAAGGAGAACTTGGGCTGGACTGCAGGAGGAGTCTTTCTCAAAGAGCCAGAAATGTCCAGCCATAGTTGAACTTGCTCAGTAAAGCATATAACACAATTTCTAAGCTCACGGTCTCTACATTCACAGTTTTGAGCTTTATGATTTTTCAGTGTATTCGCTAGCAGCCACATGACATTCTGGATTTGTAAACCCCAAAAGGTTTTACTGCTGTATTATTTCATAACATATATATTTATTTATATACAGACATGGAGATATTTCTCTGACTCAGAGCATATAAAGTAAGACTGAAATTACAGCGAGTAATGGTGAAGTGGCAGCTGCCTGTAACAGCTCAGTGGATCCAGGACAGGCAGGCAGCACAAGGTGGCTTGCACTTTGTAGATACAACCACCTGAAACAAACATCCCACCCTTGCTAGAAAGTGAACTGTCCAAATATGACCAGCTGTGAACATACATTATATAAAATTTGTATTTCTGCAGCTAGAAGCTACACCATGCATGCTCTCAGGCTTACAGTGTCTGTGCCTGCTAATGAGCATAGTTGCAAAAAAAAAAAATATGGAAGACTTCTGCTTCCACCACCAATTTCTCTATGCAAGAAACACCTCCCTCGTAGCCCCTCTGGCAGGATACAGTTCCCTACTGCCAAGGGCACAGGAAAGGATTAGACCTTAAGGAACAAGTTCATGCACAGCATCAGTCTGCCTTCGAGGATGAACATCTGGGATGTTCCAACAATTGTTAACACAGATCCACTCCAATGCATAAACTATTCAAACACACTTCTCTGATAGGTAGTTTTCAAAAACACCAAACTTATACAGGTATTTGAAGTTCAGCCTATTCTTCGAAGTAATATTAAATTTTGTCTAGTTCAGCACAGTGTCTGTACTGCACAATACTGTTTGAAGCAGGTTTAATGATACTGCTACTACAAATAGTTCATGAAATAATTGGCACAGGTCCTCTTTTCTTTAGGTTTTTCTTGTCTGACCTCCACAGATTTATTTCTGTGACTAGATTTCTCTAGCGGTTCCTTTTCCCATCAAATAGAGCTCTTAAACACACCATTAATAAGAGGGCTAGTTATGCTGCATGAGGAAAGAAGTAAATTAATTGAACTGTGGTAACAAAAAACCCACTCAGTTTACCTCTTCAGTCATTTTAGCATCTGCCTTTGCTGAAGTCCCATTAATTAACAGCCTGTGATTCTTTTATTTTCGCTAATCCTTCTGATGCTCGCGAAGTGCTTTAGCATTCACCCACAGTAGTGTGTTGTTAATGTACCCATCTTTTCACTGTTTTCAATCTACCCTACCTACGAGATGATTCAGAAGGTATTTCCACTAACAGATTCTGTTAGTATTGACTGTTGCCCACATGACATGTTTAATGCACCCTGTCAGATTTAATCATGTGTTTGCTTGAACAAGATACATTATTGTCTTTGCTTGTATTGCAAAAAGCCGGCTTAGTAAGTTTTCTCACTTCACAGATTATTGAATCTCTTTGATGAACTGTGCCCTTTGCAGCTTAATAACTATAAGCTTTTAATTACGAATCCTGGAGAATTCTGAAGGGTACAAGATAAAGGCTTTTCAGTCAGCACTTTGGACTCTGACTTGCTCCAGCATCTCTTTCCTGCCCTGTGGAGCAAGTCTGAATATACAATGAATGGAAGCATCAATTATTCTCTGTGAAATACACACATACATATACAGAGAGAGATCCCTGAAGCACCAGCTAAACCAATTTTGGCTTAGGCAACATAGTGTGACAAATTTACGGATAGACACTTGCTTTAAACACTTTTTGGACAAACTCATCTCTGTTAAGCTCCACCACCAGTATGCTAAAGTGCTTGTTAAGATTGGATGTAGCCCTCTGGTATTGTGTAGATGGATGATAGCTTTCTACTGTAGGAAGAGATCAAGTGTCTGGGGCTCACTCTTTCACATGTTAGCTTTTTTTTTTTTTTTTGACCATGAAGTTTTGTTCATATGCCAGCATCCTAGCAACAGCAGACAGTCTGATTCAAATAAGTTCACTGTTTCCTCCCTGGGAAATTAATACAGTGATAAACATCCCAGTTTAATCTTCTATTCCTCTGCCTTTTGGGGTATAGAAGATCAATTTATTTAGTGCTGTGCACTACAAAGCAACAGCTCCAGGAGCAATCAGCCCAGAAAGAGTCTGAATAATGTTGCTGTGATAGGGTAAGCGATCATTAAACCAGAAATATAGTGCCAGTAACACATAGCTCTTCAGCAGACTAGTAAATTTGCAACCTAGGGGTTTTAATGTCCTAAAATTCAGGACCAACAATAACAAGGTAACTTGATGAAATACAGCTCAATATCTTACAGTGCATCTGCAAGAAATTAGAAGTACCTGGAAATTATAGATTACTTAGGTTACAGTGGAAGAGACATAAAGTCCATGGGCCGATTATACCTGTACAGCGGTAGGACCGCAGTCACATTTAGCAAAGTACTATTAAAACAGCATTCATATATACATATATATAGATAAATCTCCACATATTTTGTGCTTAAGTGAACATTAGAAACCAAGCATAAGGCTCCATCTCCTTCTGACACTGCTGGCTCATCCCTTTAAGGATATCTCTTACTATTGTGTAAAGGCACTGCTGAAGTTAAATGGAAGAATAACATGACCTGTTATAACTGCCTTTTCCTAGATGTCAATCTAAATGTTTAGCACTAAAAAAAAAAGTGAAAGTTGAGTGGTAAAGCTAGATAAGCTTGTCTTTAGGGTCCTATTAAAAAAAAAAAAAAAAAACAACCAAGTTTTTTCCCTATCTCTTTGTCATCAGTATCCCAAAGTTCAAGGTTGTGCTGTAAGGTATGCATTGAGAGCCCAGTTCTGCAGCCCCTATTTACAAGAGCAGTCACACGGCAGAAAGCTGAGCTGTATCTGGTATCTGTGAGTGGCACTGGTCTCGTATACACAAGATAGGAAAAAAAAACCCAGGTATTGATTCCCAGCTGATAGGTTCTTGTTCAAACAGGAATATGGTGTACAATGTGCTTTTAATATCTGAACAGCATTGTCAGTCTGTCTCCATCTCCTCTTGTTCAGATTTTCCAGATACGTTGAGTTTGGACCCACATACGCAACAACTTGGTTGTACTCTGTTCCTAACACACCCCAACATTTTTGTGCGAGTTTCAACAACACTGCATGTCTCTGATGTTAATGCAAGATTCTGGCTGGTTAGAGACTTGCTGAGTACGTGCTAACCAACCACAGCCAACTTGTATGGGAACCCGAGCAGCACCAGCTACATGGAAACTAGTCTCTCTCCTTCTGAAACTACTACACACTTTTCACAGCCCCCTGGCTGTTAATTTGCTTCAAAAGTCAGCATTTGTACACTGTGACTGAAAAGCAATGACAAAGAGGCCTTCTCAAGTGCACTGGCAATGTTTTAAAAGGAAATCTGAAGAATTCAATGTGTTCCTGGTCATGAGACCACATACTGAAGAAAGGATTAGCATGACATGAGAAGAGTTTTAACAGGGGTGGTTGTTATGTTTTATATATTTTAACTTTCAGAGAAGTGTCTTGCTCTCCAGGAAACATTCACTTATGAAAAAGAAGGAGACAAAAGGTGGAATTTGGGCAGGGAATCTTTACTGCATTGGATTCAATGTGCTTGAGGCCTTGGCTCTCTAAGTGCCTTGGAAGATTTTCAATTTATTCCAAAGAAACATTATCATTAGCAGAAAACTAGCCAAATTTTGTTTGCAGACAGTTATTCTTAGGAGTAAAAGTCAGATTAACATGGGGAAGTTGCAGAAAAATAATTAAGATGATAGCAAAATAAGGAACAAATTTTTATAAGGAAATATTTTTTTTTTAAAAAAAAATACTTTTAAAGCTCTTTCATGTCAAAATACATGTATTGGTCAACAGCGTTTTCTTTGCCTAACCAGGAAAAATCATTTAAGGCATCAAATTTTAGTCTATCTAAAAAATATTCTCACTCTTACTGCTCACAAGAATATTAATAATAAAAATCCATACTCTATTCTAGAATATTTTGTGTGGTTCATAACTACATGCAAAGATAAAATACCAGACTGCAGTGTCCAAACAAAATATAGTTGCTTTGGAACAATTTTTCGACTAACATGTTATCATACTTTGAAAAAACACCCACTTGACCGATGCAATCCCTACATGTAGTTCTACTCTGCTTACCAGAATATTTTATTTGAATATATAAGTATGCTTTTTCATGGGCATGAGAACATTGTCTCATGTCTGAGAGCACAATTTGTGCTTCTGTGGGAAATGAGAGCCTGAGTTTGTGCCACTCGATCTTTGGTCTACTATTTCCAAAAATCTTCATGGAACAACATGCTCACATTCAAAAAATTACAAAGGCAGCCAACAGTTTGACTTTTTTTGAGGCAAAGGATAGATAAACAAGAGCTCCTTTGTTTACAGACATTTCATTGATGTGAAGAAACCTTGACAGTGCAGTTTTCTTTTAGAAATGGGGAACAAGGCACTGTTTACACAATACTAGTGAAAACCAAAAGGACACCATTCTTAAAAGAGCTCCATAATTAGGCATGCATTACATTAACAATATTAGTACAAGCAGAAGATGGTGTTTTTAACAGAGTGGCCATTAATTACTTAGGAATGTTTCAGCAAAATTGTCACAATTGTAATGATTTCTACAGAGAAAAAAGGTTTCCAATAAATGCTTGAGAACAGCACAAACTGCTACCTCACACACTTCATCCTTCAGCTAACACCCTTCTCTCTTCTCACTGCTCCTTTTCAACTGCCTAGTCTTACACTTAGAAAAGTATTAAAAAGGGCAAAACAGCAAGTCTTCTTTCGGTTATGTCTTCCTGGGTAATTTTTAAATCTCACCTGCAATCTCCTACTTGTCCTAATTAAAGTCATAAACCTTTATCATTTAAAAAACATATTTTGCAAATTAAATATTCTAATCAGGATCATATTAGAAAAATAGTCAGATAAAAATAAATATTTCACACAGTCAGGAACAAAAATAGCATTATTAATATTATTAACAACACAGTAAACCAGTAAGGACTTGATTAGGGGAGTTAGAAGATAAGAAACAAGATACAGGAGTGGCTGAAGGGTAAATCCAAAAGCCACTAACTACCATGGGTTTCAAGAGGAGAATTATAATTTGATTAAGCTCACGATCATTTAATCACATCTTCCTTTCTAAATATACCCTTGCAACTCTTTATGAGTATGAAACCCATTGTGGAATATAGAGAAGAGCAGAACGGAAACTTTAACTAGAGCCTCTTCTTTAACTATTAGCAAGATCTCTGTGATACTGATCATCTTCAATTCACATCATAACTGATGGGCAATGACAGCTATGGAGATTTGCTGTGTAATCAGCCCTTCTGCAGGGAACACGTACAGGTATTTCTGATACGGCACTGCAAATAGAGTCAAAGACATTCATTTGATGACAGTCATATATTACCGCCTAAAACCCCATCAGCTGTCCCTGCAAACAGAGTGAAATTCAAACCCAGGCACCAACTCTGGATGCTGAGCTGCTGGTCACCCAGACTTACAGCTGCTCTTCCAGTTCATAACTGCTGTAAGTCGTGTGGGCCATTTGCAGTGGAAATAGAAGATCTGGGGTCATCCCACGTGGAGGAGTACTCCAGACTACATGGAACCAGAGCAGAGATATTTGCTAGTGCAGGCAGAGTATTCACGCAACCCCCATGCAACCCTTACAAGAGACACTTCAGGTGTAACTACTAATCGAGCAAGTAAAAAGCAACATATCTCACATGCTAAAGGAATCTTTATGATGAGCAAAGAGACAAGCCAGTAGCCATCAGACCTATTGCCTTTCACAAGTTAAGAATGAAACACTGGCATTTCCCCTTTGCAAAGTATGTGGTGCACAAGCACCAGCTTCTGGCTGCAAGCACGTCTCCCTTTGCATTTCTCCTGGCATTAGCCAGCAGGTTAGCGGGGCCTCCAGCCTACCTCAGCAGTCATACTCGTGATGGTTTGCCTCCCCTGCAACCTGATGTTTATTTCCTGTAACCCTGCTCAGGTGATAACGTACCAGTAACGGATGCCTCAGGTTGCGATGGCTGCATCCACTCAAAGTGGATTCAGGGGAGACAGATAACAATACAATAGCCAAGGGCTAATCTCAGCAACGTGCCGCCCAACCATAGCACTGGTGAAGGTCTAACTCAAGCCAAGTTTGGAAGAAACTAACGTCTGTAGTTGGTATGCAAATATGACTATGAGTCACTCGTCTTATTCCATAAATAGTGGACAGCCCAGGGACTGTTAAGGTGTCCTGCACAGCAGTGGGCTACATGACAGGATCTCCCCTTGAACAGGGACACCTCTCAAGGCTACTCCTTCAGATTGAGAGATCCTTGCCACAACATATTCTCAGTAAGTGATTAATAGCATGCTAAACTGAAATCTTAGCTAAGTGACATAAAGTATTGATTGTGGACATAAAATCCTTAGATATAAACTGTTGTCAAAGTCTGAGACTAAGTCTGGATGCAACCACATCTAAACTGCCCTCTGAGAAGGAGTTTAGAACCCAGGGGAGTCCCTTCTGAATCTCATGACTCAACAGAAGGGTCTCTGTGACAATTTTGTCTGATCCTGTGCTTTATGCAGCAAATACTCATGTACCTTGCCATTGAATCTTGTTAAACCACAGTTGCATTTGCCATTAAACTTTGCAAACACACTGTCTTAGATCAATAAAATATATTGTTGCTTCTCTCTTGAGACCAAAGTGCATGACTTCACCCACAACAACACTAACAAAGAGTAAACTAGAGCCAGTGGAAGTCATCGGGCCAGTTCCTCTCTTGCTCCTTCTCAGATACCCCTATCGTCCTTTCTAAATGTGGAATTCTGTCTGCTGCACCACACGATTCATGCTGACTGGTCCCACACTGCCTGAATCCTCCCCTTGTGCCTGAATCCCCTCGTGCGGTGAGCCAGTGTTTGCTCCAGGCTCAAGCCGATCTCAATTAACATAGAGGCTGCGTGAAGACCTGGAGAGCGTGCACTCAAGCACTTCTCAAGACTCAAGACTTCTGTGCTAACCTGATACACTTAATTTGAGAGTGATGCCAGACCATCAGTGAAATGGAATTCAGGGGCAGGAAAAAATTAAAACCATTGTCAAATTCTGTATAATGGGGGCAGACTTGCTCATTGAAAATATTGATAAAATAGAAACTGCTGTACACAAACTATACAACATTGGATCAGTTTAATATAGTAGTTATATTTACTTCATTGTTGCTTACATGAAAGTGGAAAGAACAAAATTTTCTCAAATAGCTGAGAAACTAGTATCTCTAGAAATATCACCTCCCCCAATCTATCTCACAAGTACTCTCATTGATTTAATAAATAATTAAAATAAAATTAATAAATAAACAATTTGAAACAAAACAAAACACAAGAATGGAAACTAAAACAACATCGATTCAACTTTTTGAATGGGAAGGCAATCCCTTCTTAAAAGCAAGATCTTCTCACATAAAATTTTGTTTCCAACCACCCTGATGATACTTCCCAGTTGGCAGAAGAGCACCAGCAGCATAAAGATAGAAACTATGAGATATTCAAAGGAGCAAAAGTAAATATGGTGTGCATTTTTCATCGAATCTCAGCACCAGCTGGCTGTCTATTGTCTGTAGGCACACAGAAATTCAAGGTGAGAACAGACTGGTATACAGCAGCCAAGGGAAGCAATTTTGTGCAGGCTAGTTTAACATTCCTACGCTTAATGACCTTCTCATTAAAGCCAAGACTACTAAGCTTATTACTCAGTTAAGAACAGTCTACAGAACAAAAAAAAATAAACCTTTAGAAGCAGTCAATGGCATATTAACTGTTGTACTATTATCCCTTTCTACAGTCTCATGCGATAGATTTTGTAATAGTGGAAATTCTGGATTCTTAAGTATCTAAGAAATTAATTTAATTTTAATTGCTATATACAGGATAGAAACTTGATCTCAGCTTTTGACTAAGAACATTATAAAAATAAGCATCTTCTAATTAAAACTTTTGCTTGATATTGTTCTGTAACGTCCACTACTGTATCATTGATTGGATGATGAATGGTTACTGAGATCAGTGAAACCGAGTAATTACCAGCAACGTGTGGATTCCCCAAAAACAACCTAGAAAGGTCTCCATTTCAGTTTCCCCTAAATCCCCAAACCAGACCGTTGGCCAGTTAAAAGTTATAGATTATAAAAGTTCATATTAAAAGTATTACAGTATTAAGTATTAAAAGTTATAGTTTGAGAATAATTTTTAAACAACTACCATAAAATCATAAACTTTTCAACATTGTCCTCCATAATCAAAGATAAAAATACTCACTTTATTTCAACATCTGTCATCCAAATAAAGCCAGTACTTCAGTACACCAGAGTAAACTTCCCTGAAAGTGGTATTGTGAAAGAAAAAAAAAAAAAAAAGGCAAAAAAAAGGCCAGAGCAGAGAACCCAAGGAATTGCTCATTGCAAGAAACTAGGGAGCTGCTTTGGGGAATAAGAGTTTGTCCAAGCTCCTGAATTTTCAAAGCAAAATTTTCCCTAAATTGTGTTATATTCCCCTTCCATAAAAAAGTGTCCAGGCAAAGTTTGCTGGGAGGCTTTGGGACAGTATCCTCTCCCCTTCTCTGCAGAGGAGCATCCACAACCAGGAGGCACTTGCCACTCAGGTGTTTCTCTTCCAGCACAAAGCACCAGTATCCTGAAAGCGGGTGTTAATTTTGAGGGTTGATGCCAGAAGTGCTGAACCAGCCTAGACTTCAAGACTGCCTCCTTCAAATAGATTAGCTGTGGGAATACCTGGGGTTTATTACCTCCTGTTGAGGTAACCACCCTCAGATGTTCAAAGAGAAAAGATGCTTTTATTAAGGGTATTTGCACTCTTTTATAAAGCTATTTTGGAGCTGCAATAGGAAGCACAGGAGGCAGTTTCACAACACAGGACTTCAGAGACAATACTTAGGAACCTTAAAGTATTCTTGACCCTCACTCCCAGGCTGTGGCATGACATCTAGTTCCTCTGGACATAGCAACTTAAATCAGGGAAAAATCAGTTTTGACATCCAAATGAGCAACAATCTCCATGCCATTCCCAATGCTTTCCATTTGTTTTGCAAAGTTAGTTTTCAGATGGGTGAGCTACATGGCCCAGCTCACTGCATGGCTTCACTTAGACTAGCCTGCATGGGGGTGGTGGAAACACACGGCTGGGGACAGCCTGTTGTGGGGAGATCAGGCAAGTTTGGGCTTGTGCCAAGCTAAAGAGCTCAGTTGGGCAGCACCACACAGGGATATAAAAATGCTTCAACTCTGTCTCAGTTCCATGCCCCAGGTTGCAGGAGAGAACCGTGAATAGCTCTGCTGGTACAACTAGGGGAAGAAGAGGGTAGGGCCAGAAATGAGCAGTTGTGGGTGAAAAATGAGGAGCAAAAACCCTCTTCAGCTGCAATTGCCACTGAACTACAGAGCAATTGATACCATTCAGTGCAATTTCTGAAGCTCTCTGCCGTGCTGCAAGGAAAAGAATATGCAATCTTGTTTTGGGTGGAGAGGAAATCTGTAAATAGACGTGACAGGTCTGAGAGGTGCCTCTGTAAACCAGCATGGTGTTAAAATGAAGTTCTGCCTAGCTGAAGGGATTTTATCACCACAACCCTTTCTGGAAAAGTCTGTTAGAATCCATCAGCAATTAAACCTCTCAGGCGATATATAATAGACTTTTAAAGGAGACTTTCCACAAAGCTGTGAAATATAATATTTCATTGCCTTTTACTTACATAGTAATCTATTCTTTATAAATTGAATGGGTATTTCACTCTGATGGGTATTTCCAATCCATATGTAAATGCTGTTCTAGGTTTGATAGCATTTTTACTCACTTCATAGACTTGAAGATTTTGCACTTAAGACTAGAAATTACTATCAGGTCATTTAATATCATCTCTTTATCTTGGACCTCTAACATTTACTCCACACTAAGTAATTTATTAGATTGATGTGTAGATTATGCCTGACAGCTGCCACAAACTGCCTCAATATTCCTGTGGTTCAATGCCTTCCTCACTGTTTTATCATCATTACAGCAGTTTCCTCACTGTCACCAGCAGATTTTTCTGCTTTTCCCCATTTTCGTGATACTCACTCTCAGACTCTGTACAGCTTCCATGCACTTCACCTGTGCTGGAGTGCGAGGCATTTCCGAAACTGAAATGCCACTGCACTGTCATTCAGATTCTTCACAGCCTGGGAGTTCAGTTACCAGTGAAATCGTATTTCAGTCTCAAGCTGTTTACAATTCAAACAAAAGGATTTTTCTGTACAGCATCCAAACCCGACAAAGTTACAAGAGCTTAAGCTTTTTGCACCAAGATCAAATATAAAAAACTCTCCCTCTTCATATTTCCTGTGGTTGCAGTCTTCTGCATACCATACAGCTTAGGCTGTATCTACAGAGCCTCTTCTTATGTATCACATAAGCTTTTACAGATAAGCTCGCTCTTCTAATCCTCTAAGGGTTCCATACAAATTCAGCCTTTTCCCTTCTAAACTTCTTAATTTCTTACTTATTCAGAGATATTTCTACACTTGACTTCTTAAAGACTTTTTCCTTTCCTTGGAGATATAGTATTTTTTTTGCAGAATAGCTGTTAAGCTCTATACCTTACTGGCCTATTAACAAATTTGTGACTCAACAAGGTAGTAAAATGCTACCCTTTCTTATTATCCTAAACCAGGTTTGACTGTACACATAAGATGGCATAAGGTCTTGAAAGGAGCACATTAAAACTTCTGCAGTCAGATGAGTGCTGATCTGATTCATAAACACTGTGTGCGTTAAAAATCGTCCCAAACATTTTGGCAAACCAGTTCTGTATCAGATCAAGCAGCAGGTGCCTATATCAGAATTCCCCAGACCATCCACAGGTCCTTTCAGGCCCCTACTCTTTCCCTTGCCACTCCTTGACTCCTGAGGACATGGCACTTGGCTGGCTGCAGCTGCTCTTCCCCAAACGCGAGCTTGGACCATGCTCTTTCTTCCTGGAGCCTCACCAGTCAGCTCTCTCTCTGTGCCACACTTACGTGCCGCTTTGCATCTGTCTTTTGCCTTGGGTGCTCTCTCTTGGACTGGGCTCTTCTGTTTTCCCTTAGGCCTTTTCCTGAAACACAGGTATTGCACTTAATAATCTTGGCATTGCCACTAAGCCAGAACCAAGCGCTAGCACAGAGCCGGACTTGCCATAAGCAATGCTCCCCGGATGCTGCTCAGAGCACTGAGATGCTTATGGGAGCGAGCAGGCAGGAGGCAAAGCAGCATCTCCTGGCAATCGGGCAGTGAGGAGCTTTGCTGCCTCACTGACGGCTGAACATCTCACTGTCAGCGCTAAGCAGATCTGGAGCGATGCAGGAGACAGGCTCTGAACAGCACACACCAGGGGACCATGAATGTCCATGACAGCTCTAGTTCTGGCAGAGTGACCTGCTGCAAGCTCCAGGAGCTGGATCCTATCCTCGTGAGGAATACAGACTAGTCCCACGTGCACTGCAGATTATGGCTCCTTCCCACATTTGGATTTGGTACCATTTCTTCTTTGCTAAGGAAAAGGAAGCATGCATAGCCAAGAAGCACCCTGCAGTTGGGAGGAAACCTCTGCAAAAAGCTGGGCTAGGGGTACCTAGGGACTCTTCAGTACCTACAGCACCTCAAATCAGAGCCAGCATCAAGCCCAGATAGGAAATTCACTTTGTGGGACTTTCCTAAGACAGTTGTTTTCCCTTCTTCTCTTCTGGGGATGCCTTGTTGGTATGGGAAGATGAACAGATACCACAAGTCATCTAATCAAGGCCCTGCAGCAGCCATTAATTCCTTCTGTACATCTCTTACTACTTCACAGTTGTCTTCTACACTACATATGCAGCTTCCACAGCGGGAGCTTTACATGCCTTTCCTATACAAACCTCCAAGCACTCACTTCATGCTCTGGTTGAGTGGGTAGTAAAAAGCATGGTAGAAGCTTTAGCCCACTCCTATTTTGGATACACTCTAAAATAGAGACATTAACCCATTTTCTCTGTCCTGTTTAGTCTACCTTCATGCTTCGCACATTTTGTCATATGCTGCTTTTATTTTACATACTAATTTAAATAAAGCCATTTAAAAATATCCTCAAGTTCAATGCATCTGTGCACAACCCTCCTGAGGCTCTCGGCCCTGTAGAGCCAGCCAGGTGTTAAGAAACAGCCAGTTATAACTGGGAGTGCTGCTGTAAACAAGATTGGGTGAGGTGGTGTTACAAGCAAAATTACCCAGCAAGAACAGGAAATAAAAGGAGAAAAGAGAGTGAAAGAAGGAAGAACCCAATTGCATAAGCACAACGACTATTCATAGCTCCCCATACACACACACTGCATCAATCAAATGCTCTATGCAAGGGAAAGCTACCCCACACTACAAAAGACTTTACACCCAATGGCAGGTACGGGCCTCCCTCATGGACTACCTTCCCAGCTCTGACAGGAAAGTGAAGTGGCTGCAGCTGGTGCTGGCACTTGCACAGCAGGTTCCCCTCTCGTACTTTGGTCCCATCCGACTGCCACCTGCTCTTTCTTGGCCTCTCAGAAGCTCAGACAAAGCAGATCTTTTTCATGCGCTGCATATCAAACTCAACTCTGACCCTGAGGGACCCCCCATCTTTTCCACAGACATAGCGCAGCTGCAGACACAAAACTTGAATGCTCAGGGATGCTGCCCGTGAGTGGTTTCATAAACCACCAGGGTTACGCAGGAGTCACGGAGAAACAACCAGCAGCACAGCACTTCTGTTGCTGCCAACAGACCCTGTTAGCCTGCTCACATGGCTGAAGCTACGGAAGATGCAGGCATTGCCTGTTTTTCCACCAGGCAGCACTGATGCTGGCAAAGTAGCTATAGCAATATACCACACTGTAAAGTACTGTTGACAAAAAAACTATTAGCCTGGACAAGGATGGAATCTCAATAGCTCATACCTTGTTTCCACAGACTCTACAAGTTAGGGACACCAAACACGCTGTACTCTGGCATGCTCCCCACACAGCCATAGCACAAGCAGGGGGGTTGTGTATGGCCATGGCATTCTCCTCTCTGGGACCAACTTCCCTAGCAGTGGTCAGAGGCTACCGGTGCCTACATAGCCTTCCTGCCTGTGCTCCCTGGGCATCCCCACCTGGTGCTCAGGACTTAATGCCTTTTCCTTACCAGCAATTGCCCCCTTCATTTGTCAACCTCCCCAACTCAGAGTACAACCTTTCTGCCAAAGTCACCATCACTCATCTCACAAACGTTGCAGCGAACAGCATGAGCATCGCTCTTGGCGAGTTCAGGGAGTCACACTGCACTATCGCACTGCCTCTCTGCCATGCACAGCCTCTGCTAGCTGAACCTAACAGAAAGCAACGCACTTCACTTCCAGCACACTGCACCCCATTTGAGAAGCTCCGCTAAGCCCTCCCACAGTGACTGTTTCTGTGGGAAGCTGAAGAGGCACGTTACTTGCAGCACACCAGCCTGTTGTTTGGGTCCTCAAGGTCAGGGCTGCCTTCACATAAAGCTGACTCTTAAGATGGCAGCTGACACAGATCCAATCGGGGGTTTTGTAACATCAGATTTGCATCCTCAGCTCCAATCCAGGTTGGAGCAGCTTGTTTTCTACTCCACTCAAGATCACTTCAGTATTAGATATGTATGTAATTTTCCTGTCAAAACCACAAATGTTTAAAAACTTGGGTTTGATTCAGACAAAACTTTATTTTTTCCCCCAAATATATCAGGTTTTGGCCCACAATTAAAGTGTCCAAAAGAAAAGCTTTATATTTTCAAAAGGGATGTTTCCATTTGATTTTTACCTCACCCCTCATGCAAAGGGATAAATCTCCTTCTGCTAAGAATAAACTGACGTGCTGAATCAGACTCCACAATCTTATTAGATTGTAGAGTAGGTATGTTTATTCAGTGCTGGGCAGCACAGGGGGTAGTCTCACCAAAGCCACGCGCAACAGGGGCAACAACTTGCCTCAATTTATATAATCAAATGTTGCACACACATAAGATTTCCAAATATGCCTATACATATTCATAACCTAGCCCTGCTTCATATTAAAATTAGTTCCAAGAAGTCATTTCCATAAGTCCCTCCCAACTGTGCATGCATAGTGCCTCTTGGTGGTGGTCATGAGGGTCGTGAGGATGAAGGCTCGGTAGTCTCCCTCGCTCTGAACTTTTTACCTTCTCTCTTTGCGCAGACTCAGTTGTTCCTTGGTCTTTGTCCAAACTATAGAGTTGGTTTTAGCTAGTTCTCATCATGAACTGTCCTACAGAAGGAACTGTAGACTCCTTGCTTCAGTTAATTTACACAATAGTTAGTAAAACAAAGCATTATTTTCCAACAACAATCTAGGTAATCGTTAAGCAATTAGATCTACTAAAATTTCTTTAACTCCTTCCCTCAGAACAAAGACTTCTTTTTTTTCCCTCCAAGTTTATTTCATTTTGTGCCTACATTGTGGTCTCTGGAAGGTCATCTTACAGGTTGAAGCCATAAAGAAAGCCTTGCCTAAACTCCCTTTACGTCAACTGGCAGGAGCACTTTGCAAAGATCTCTGTGGTGTTCTGGAGCCCAGGTGAAGTTGACAGGCTGAATAAACATGAGAAACCTGATCTGGGGATCTTGGAAAAACAGCTGGGGAGGTATCAGACTAAGACCTTTAAAAATTATATTGGTAATTCCAGAATAAGTTTATTAGGGAGAAAAAGGATGCCAGCATATCATCTATTGGTTACGTGATATCATTCAGTAATGAAGTTTATTCTGAAACCTGGCAGAGATGGCACATACAGTATCACTGAAATAAAGAGCCCTTTGTGCACTGTCCTCTTCACAGTTTACATTACTGTTAATATTTGCTGTCTATATTAATGGCAGGCATAGAAATGTTAGCAGCAAGTAATAAATCCATCTTATTTTTATACCTCTGTAAGGTCTTTGCAAACTTCAGTGGGACAAAAAGCCTAGTATTTTACTTTCTTTTCATTAAGAAACCAGTTCAAAAACTTGCAGGTTTTCTTCCTTCTGGGTTTCCTCCACCAGTAGTTTAAAATTCCTGTTTACTGAACACACATAAACTGTTACTGATAGCATCAGGCAGCATAGCTGTTGATTACTTTGCCCAGCATTTTTTGTAACGGTCATGTTCCCAAGCACACCTAGTTGTTAGTCTTGCATTCATTGTTCATTACAGATACAAGTTTACTCTTTGTCCAACACCAACCCTATGTTGCTGCATAGCTTCTTACCATTAATAATTACTATACGAAATGCTGAATCATGAAATTGATAATAAGGAAACTCATCAGTGTATCCTCCCTCTGCCTTTCTGCCAGAGAAGCAACTGTATAGAAAAAAACCCTTGTACATAAAAAAGAATGGGAAGCTGGAAAGCATGGACGTTCTAGTTGTTGCCCAATAGCATACACAAGTTGCCCATGAGCCAGCAGTGTGCCCTGGTGGCCAAGGAGACCAGTGGGATCTGGGGTGCATCAGGAAGTGTGTGCCCAGAAGGTCAAGGGAGGTACTCTGCCCTGGTGAGGCCACATCTGCAGTGCCGTGTCCAGCTCTGGCCTCCCCAGTCCAGGAGAGACAGGGAGCTACTGGAGAGGGTCCAGCAAAAGGCTACAAAGTGATGAGGGGACTGGAGCATCTTCCTGATGAGGAAAGACTGAGAGAGCTGGGCCTGTTTACCCTGGGGAAGACTGAGAGGGGACCTTATCAATGCATAAAAATATCTCAAGGGCAAGTGTCAAGAGGATGGGGCCAGGCTCTTTTCAGTGGTGCCCACTGACAAGGCAAGGGGCAACGGGCACAAAAACTGCAGCACAGGCAGTTCCTGCTGAATATGAGGAAGAACTTCTTCACTTTGAGGATGACAGAGCCCTGGCACAGGCTGCCCAGAGAGGCTGTGGAGTCTTCTTCTCTGGAGACATTCAAAACAAGCCTGGACGCACTCCTGTGTGACCTGCTGTAGGTGAACCTGCTTTAGTTGGGACTAGATGATCTCCAGAGGTGCCTTCCAACCCTGACCATTCTGTGATTCTTTAAATCCCAGCACAGCAAAGAATAAAATCCAACTAACTCTTTTGAATCTCTTTTTGAAATTGAACACTTCTCTCCCTACGGTCTGTCCTTTCATTTTCAGTCCCAGTACATACCCTTCAGAGAGGGCATGATCCTGCAGGATACTTGGTATGCAACCATGTAATTAATTTCCATTAAAATGGAAATGCAGAGAAGATGATATGGCAACTCTAGTTTGCAAAGCCAATCTTAATTTTGGTCTTTCCTAGTTTTCACATTCTTGATTACAGAAGTTTAACACTTCTAAAAATTAAAACACAAGATCCCAGGAAAACAGTTATAGCATGTGATCCCTAGGAATTACTTCTTCCCAGAGTCACTACCAAGGTCTGTGTCTATAACCTGTGTATCAACAGACAAAAATACGGCTTGAGTAAAAGAACATGTAATTAATTCAAACAATTGTAAATTTATTTCTTTTGTTTCTGATATAGCTTACTCAAAAATACTGGAGAGAATTAGAAAACAAAAAAAAATAAAGAGACTCTGGTCATAACCATGCAGTTTCACACTCCCCCAATCCAACTGAGGTGCAAAGGAAAAGCACAGTGCAGGTAGGCTTTTAGCACGTCACTTGGCTGAGGAAATGGTTGGATTTGCAGGAATCCTTGGAGCCCCCTCCCCGCACGCAGCACGGCGGGAGCCGAAGATTCCCCAAGCTCCCTAATTTCACTCCTAAGCACGTGAAAAACGAGATGCTCAGCACTGCTGCTCGGACCCGTTAACAACCACCCTTCAGAAACTAAGCAGCAATTTATGCGAACAGCAGTTTCCAAGGGAAAGCCCCTTCCCGGCCCGTGCCGCCGCCCCCCGCCGCCCCGCACGCAGCGGGCGGTGGCGCTGCCAGGGTCACCCCCCGGCCCCGCCGCCCGGCCGTGCGCGCCCCGGGCCCGCAGAGCGGCGCCCCGGCACACAGGCTTCGGGACAACCGGCGGGTGGCCAGCGTGCGCTGCCGGGCATGGCCACGGTAGGAAATGGGGGGGATTCCCCCCAACCTTCTACCGAGCCGCCCGCAGAGGGGACCGCGCAGCACAGGGGACAGCCGCACCGCCCGGCCCCACGCGGAGGGCGGCGGGACATGCTCAGTGCGAGCGGCCGGCCCCGCCTCCGCCTGACCCGGATACAGACGGCGCCGTCTCCCCACCGGCCCGCCGGGGAGTGTGGAGCCCGGCCGGCCCCGCCGCAGTACCAGCGGAGCGCAGCGCCCCGGCGGCGCCATGGGGCTGTGGTGAGCTGCCGGTACCGCCGCCCGCCCGCGCCGCAGTGCCCCCTGCCCCGCGGCCATGGCCCCCATGGGGATCCGCCTCTCGCCGCTCGGCATGGCCGTGTTCTGCCTGCTGGGGCTGGGCGTCCTCTACCACCTCTACTCCGGCTTCCTGGCCGGCCGCTTCGCCTTTTTCATGCTGAGCGAGCCGGCGGCCGGCGGGCCCGAGACCCCCCGCGGCTCCGCGCCCGCCGGCGCCGTGGACCTGCGGGAGCTGCTGGCCGTGTCCGTCCTGGCCGCCGTCAGGGGCGGGGAGGAGGTGAAGCGGGTCCGCGAGGGCAACGTCCTCAACGCCAAGGCGAAGGGGAAGACGCGGGAGGGGGCCGAGGAGCAGCTGACGAGCGGCGACCTCCTCTCCAACCGCAGGATGTTCTACCTGCTGAAGGGCGCCTTCCCCGCCGTGCAGGTGGGTGCCAGCCGCCCTCCCGTGAGGCGGGGGGGGCTCCCCCGGCCCTGCCGGCCGTGCGGCGCCCTGAGGCGAGCGGGGGGGGACACACGTGTCACCTCTCCGTTTGGTGCCCGCCGGCGGGAAGTGCCGCCCGCGTGTGGCGTTTCTCCTTCCCCTCGCGCCGCCGTGGTGGCAGTGCCACCTCACGCCTGCTGCCGCGGGTGCTGGGCTGCGGGGGAGGGGGTTGGGTCGCCTGCGGGGCAGCTCTGCGAGGTGAAACAACATGGCTGAAATAATACGGGGACGGGGCACCGAGCCGGACGGCTGCGGGTGGCGGGCTGTCCGGGTAAGGATGAAGGGGATGGCATAGCGCGAATTCCACATGCGCTCCTGGTGCTGAGACTAGGAACGCCCGTTTTCTTAATTATCCTCGCTGCCATTTGTCCGCCCCGCCCGAAGTTACAGGGGGAGCGTGTAACTCCGTAACTCTCCTGGAGCCTGTAAGAGGGACAAGGCATTGAGAATCTGGAGGTTTAGGAACGTGGTGTCACGGTATCTGCGCTTCTTAGGTCCTGTGACTTCGGGACAGCAGATCAGCGAGCGGCTGTGTCACTGCCTACGTGGGCGAGTGGAATTTGCTTTTTCTCCAGAGGTGTGCACCCCTCCCCGCGCTTGTTTGCTCGTGAAACCTGGGTCTCGTGCTTCAGGTCGCACCCAGACCAGAGCTATACTTTGAGGTTTTGGGGGGTCGGTTGGATTTGTTTCCACATTCTCTTTAGTAAATGGGAAGTTCTCTTCAGTCTCTTGATGTTAAAATCCTTAGCTTTTTACAGTCATTTGGAATGGATAGAAAACCTTAAACTTGCGTTTCAAAGGTGATGATTTGCGTGCTTTTCCTGGACAGGTTGAGAGAAAAAGTAGCATAGTTAAGTTTATTCTTCGGTTAAATTTAGTTACTACTCAATGAGTTTTCAGTGGCCGTTTTTGAAGTTCCTCAGGGTGGTGGTTGGTTTGTTTGGTTTTGTGTGTTATAATGAACCCTCTGAATATGAAATCTAAAGGAAACACCACAATCTTCAGTATTTGAAATAAACTTGGTATGTATTAATCTTCCTCTGCAAAAAGACTATGAAGTTTATGTTCCAAAGATTGCTGGATTGTCTGTCAATGGCAAGCCACCTTTGCAGGCTGGATTGTCTGTCAATGGCAAGCCACCTTTGCAGGCCCTACGTTAAAGGAAGGAACAGTATTGTCCCCTGTTCTCTTTTGCTATTCAGTGTCCTCATGGAGCTTGGCACGACAGCATACCTATATCGTTACCTGAAACCGGTACGCTTGCTTCCCTTCTGCGGGTGGAGGGATACCATTGGTTTAGATACAAGAGTTGTCTGTGCTTTTAGAGAAGGCTGGGGGCTCGGGGGGGGGGGGGGGCTCTTAATTGCTCAGTGAACTGTTATCACCTGTTCTGTGTCTGTGGCCAAGTGTGTAAACTCCTCTCCCGTGCTTGGGATGCATAGCACTGACAGCCTGACTTGTGTGTCTTCCTCTCAGGCTGCCTTAATTTTGAACATCTCCTTTTAAAAAACTTTGGTACTCCTTTTTGTTTTCCTTATGGTTGACTTGAGCTGCTAGTCTTTAAAAATAGATGGTACTTTAGGTGCAGATGTGTTCTCAACACAGTACAAAGACAAAAATGTGTGTGTACATCTGTGGAACTGGAAAAAATCAGGCATATGCCCTCTTCCCTCTCCTCTTCCCTCTCCTTGGGCATTGAGGATGACTAGGAAGAGTTTTTGACAACTCTTTCAGCTGATCTAGAGTTACTTAATCTGACAGATCAGCTCTGGGATATTTAGTATTCTGAGTACATAAGCTGTTATTATTGACATCGTCTCATGCAGTGTTTAAAAAATACCCACTAAGCTGTGTATACTGGTAAGACATGCTGTCTCTTAAAGTCTATACTATGATGAAGATGTATTCATAAACATTTGTACAAACCAAAATATAAACTTTAGTTATTTATATACATGTGGCACTATCCCACTTCTTGGGTGCAAAGACAAGGTCTCATCTCAATCTGCAAATCCTTCATGTGTACTTTCAACACAACACATCTAAACCTGCTACTGTTTCATAAACAGACCTGCTTCAGTTTTGGTGTGAATATGAGGATTATAGAGGATTTCCTAAGACACCTTTCATGTGAGGCAGCATAAAACTGCATCTTGTAAGAAGCATTGTACTTTATATCTGTAGCCTTATCCCTGTGTACAGAGCAATGCTCCAGAATAAAAAACATTGCTGAAGTCAAATAAAACCCCTCTGCTTTTCACGCTAGATAAGATGCTGCTAACAAAAGCTGTCAAACAAAACCTGAAAGAATTCCATGAGTAAATTTATGCAAAATGTGATTTACTCACATCGTGGAACCCTTGAGCCTTACAGGGGTACTTAAATTGGTGCCAATAGCTGCAGCCAGGAAAAAAAAACAAATCAGCACAAAACCTGGGTGCCAAAGTATGCCTATAATGCGAAGGAAATGCTTGATGAGCCTGGAGAAGAGAAGGCTCTGCAAAGACCTTCTGGTCACATTTCAATACTTAAAGGGGGCTTAAGAGAGAGATGGGGACAGACATTTTAATAGGATCTGTAGTGATAGGGCAAGGGGTAATAGTTTTAAACTGTGAGAGGGTATAAGTCATTTGACTGAAATTTTAGTCAGTGAGCAGCCTTGGATTCCCTGTGTTGTGCTGTGGGGCATACAAAGGGACAGCATGCAAACAGTCTGCCTGAAGCAGATCTTCTCTTACAGTGTGATTATTAAGAGAAGATGGTAGAGTAAGGTGTCTCACTTCAGAAACTGAAATAAACTGTCTTACAGTCCTGGCAGTTGTGATTGAAAAAAAACAACTTCCAGATCTGAAGGAGGAAGACAAAACCCCCCACCCATATGAAATGTTTTGCCTTTGTTCTTTTAAGTAAAGGTATTTTGACTACAGAGGAAGAGGAACTCCGCTGCTTACATCACCTGCTCTATTTGATACAAATAGATGCATTTGCATCAGTTCAAGATTTCTCACAGCTAGGTTAGGTAAGACTGAAGAGGAGCAGATCCATTCTGTTTTATCACTGTGTAGATTGAGGTGTGAGAAAGATAAGGGAGGAAGGGTCAAGTCAGTTATTTCTAATTCAGCTGTTACCCAGTGTTGTCTGATCATGCTTAACATCTGGCAATGAATATTTGCACACATCTTCTATGAAGTATGTTTGTGCAGTTGATTTTAAAATACATTTGATGCTAAAATATATGCAGTGGTTTCTATTTGTAGGGTCCTCAGCTGCTGTTACAGGCTTGAGATGTTTACTGCTCCTGCACTACCAGTGTGCTGTCATTGTCTGCTTTGTTTGTCATGCTGAGAATGAGTTAAAGCTCTGATCCAGCTATAATCATCTCCTCTGCTCCTTTTAATTTTTTTTTCATTTATCTCATTTATCTTTCTGGGTTACTTCACTGCTTTTGTGGTTGGCTCTCTATGCAGTCTCATTCCTTGTGCTAGCACAGTGGTGGTGTGATAAGAAGCACTGGGATGGGAGTCAAGTGAGGGGATTAAAGAGATGCTTGAGCTAGCCCTGCTGCTGGGGGGGAGAGGGGATAGGGGACAGGGACAGGGGACTGAGGCAGCAGGGGTTCCAAATCCAGTTAGAGACTGGCCAGAAACACGGGTACATTCTGTGCAGAAGAGCTTCTCTGTTTGAAGGTATGATCTCGTGATATTGGGGTTTCAGCAGCATTACTTGGTAAAAGAGCTGCTTGGTGCCACACATCAGGGTCTGCCATTTTTCTAATGCTTTTGTCTGGGGGTCAGTGTCAGGAGCTCGATACATGAATGTATCCAAGGTAAAATGTAAAATAAAGGTTAAAATACCCTCCTTCACATTATGGCCCTATCAACAGCCTGCGTCAGCACATCTGAAGAAGCAGCCCTACTTGCTCACAAAGGTAGGAGTGATTGACAGAGGAAGATGTGTTCCTTAAACTAAGTGCATTGGCCACATTCCCTCTGTCCTCTGATTATGGAAAGGTCAATTTTAAAGCGACCCACACAATTCTGCTATTTTGCTTCTCCACAGTGCTAGTGTTTTCACAAATGCAGACTTCAGTCTTATTTGCCAGAGTGATTTCTGCCCTATACTCTCCATTTCCTGCTGTCTGGGCTTTATTTCTGACCAGTGTATTGATTTATGTTCTGTAGTGGCACCAGCTATATGTCTTGTTTTCTAGTCTAAATACCGAATAGAGAAATATCCTTTGTTTCTTTTTTTTTAATTTTTTTATTGTGACTGTGTTGGAAATCAAGTCTTCCTCTGTGTCAGTCTTCTCTTCAGGCATCTTTTTGTTGGTCTTGTCCTGCATCTGAACTTTCTTCCATCTCTTTCACAGTTAAGGCAGATTATAAATACCTCATTTCAAGTTTGTGCATGATAATGCTGAAAACAGGCATCAGTATTTGAAATGGAAATTGAAGAACATGCCAGTTTTACCTTTTAATGAGATTTTCTTCTAAATTAATTCTACTTTTGGAAGCTTAATGTCTCCAAGAATATTTTTTTTTTCAAGCTACCTGGAGTACTTTCTAGGTTTAAACCTGCTGTTTACAGGCTTCTGACCACGATGCCAACTGTCATACTTAGAAAACTGGAATTTCATCTGAGATGGCAAGCTTTACATCTGATAATATTTTTGTGGGAAAGATAGATATGTTAAAGAAGTCAGTTTAAAAATCAAAATGCTACTTAAACTTCAGAAGGATTTCAGTGCTTTGCTGAAAAAGTGTAGTAATTTGTTTGTCTCTCCGTGTTGCGAGAATGGCATCCTCAGGTCTTAGGGTTTTTAACAAAATTAATGTTCTTCTGACCCATATGGTCTTAGCAACTGCCAGTAGGTTTCTAAGTAAAGCAAGAATCTCAGTAGTAGTTGTTGTCTGGAGATGCATCTCTTAACATGGGTTTTAATTGGTATTAGATGACTTGTGCTGGCACTGTCTACATAACATGAAGTTAAAGCCTGTAACTTTATGGTAATGAGTTCTGTGATTATATTTTCAGATCTAATTACAAGTACTTCATGTGGCTTGCATGTATACCAGGGATGTTTGATCTGTCAGCTGGGCATATGAAGATGTGGTTTTTAGTAGTGTACCACTGACAGTGGACGTTTTGTCAGTGTTATTTATTGTATTGGTAGACTTCTAATCCGGCCTTATTTGGATGTTTTCTTAAAATGAAAAGTAGCTTTGCAACTCTCCTAGCTAGTCATACCTTTCTTTTTGCTAGACTTGCATCTGTATAGAACCGTAACGGAGAATTTTGCCATTTACTGAAATGACTTGTGTGAGTTAATAAGCGAGTGGCTTTATTCTTTTATTGGTTTTAAATTCTAAAATCTGTTTCTGCAGATTACTGGTGGAAGCTGTGAATTCTGTGATCCATGCTGATTCCCTCTGTTGATTTTTATTGTGTTCACCAACTTCTATTTGTCGTAAGTCAGTAGAAGCAGAGTTGTTACCTGGCAAGTCTTTACCGTCTATGAAAACCTGTTTGTTTCACTCTGCTTCCTGCTGGCTTAATGACCAAAGCCATGTAATGAGTTTTGATAAACGCTAATCAAGCTTTTTGACATTTAGGTTTGTCTGATCCTGTCATCTTGTTCCTGCATGAAGTGACTTCTTCATGTCATTAAAATAAAATGAAGATGTAGTTGATGGTAGAGGAAAGCTTCTCTCTGTCTGGACTTCTGTGCCTTGAAAAATGCGTTTGTCCTTTATCTGTGTTTTGGCATTATTATAGAAGTATTTGTTGTTTTAATTTCAAATGAATGATGAGACCAATGGGTTTTATACCTTTTATTATTTTATATATTAGTGTATTTTTATACCTTACACATTTATATACAAATACATTTTATATCTTAATTCAAATTTATAACCTTTTAACAAGGTGTTTATTTAGAGAGCCATGTGATTCAGCAAGGTCCTCTGTCCTTTCATAACAAACTCTACCCCGCTAAAACTCTTTGTAAGTTGGACCCTAGCAAGAGGAACCTTTTTCAAAGGCATGAAGATCACCTGTAAAAGCTCATTTTTCCTTTCTAATAGGTTGTGGTAATCTAAGGAGGAAAAGAAACCTTTCAAAAGGAGGCAACTGGCTTTAAAAGTGTCAGTGTACTGAATAAAACCAGATTATTTTTTCTTTCTTACTATGCTGGCAGGGCTACTGTTCAAATTGTTCAAAGCTTAAAGGAATTTTAAACTTAAGGAAGTGATACTTTGATTTCTGAGTTTGCATTTCAGTGTTAAGTAACATAAGCTTTCAAGAAGCAGCTTTTGTTCATAGTGAAAACTGCTACTCGCAGCCCCCAAATTAAAAAGTTGGGAGTGATCGTGAGTGGTCCTAGCTTCAGGTGAGCTGAATCTTGGTGTGAATGCAAGTCCTTCCTTGTGTAGCAGATTCTGAAGCCCTGTTTTGTAACCTGGATAAGTTAGGTACTTTCCTTGGGTGTTGGAAATATGGTGCTTTGACCACTTCTTGCTCTCCTGGTGTGCATGTTTATAGGTCCTGACTTGTCAAGTGGGTATTTACATTCAGAGGTTTTGGCATCAGATTCCTTCACACAATTTGTGTGTGCACAGATGCTGTGCGAAGATCAGACAGCTTTCACCTCTGATACATTTGAGAGGAAAAAACAGAGAGAAGCTGGGCAAATGGAGGTAAAGCAGTCTGACTTGTGGTGTGGTGGGTGTAAAGGCATGTTGTTCTCCGGTGCAGTGCAGCAGCAGTGGTTGGAGGGGCAAGGTGTGAGGCTTGGTCCATAGATGGGGGAAAGCCCAAAGCCTGCTGATTGAATTGCTCTTCCCCCGAGTTGTGACATCTCTGAAGCACAGTCAAATAACAGCAAATCAAGTACAGTGCCATGCAGCCACCTAGTAGGTCAGTACACCTTTCAAGGTGCGTAATTGTGAGTAACCTCTTACAGGTTGCCATGGGCATTAGTCCAGAGGGTAAACAGAGTAATAAAATATCTTCTGCTGTCCACAGGGGACATGTCTTAGCCAGTAAGAAGGTATCAGAGTCATTGGTTTATTTTTTGTCAATGTTTGCGTTTACTTCTGTCCCCCCACTCCTTTCCTCTATCTCCTGTCACATGAATACAAATGGCAAAGTTAAGTTTGAATCTTGGGTATGCATAATGCTTGGGTTGTGTAATCACTGGTGAAGTGACTGTGTATGTCATCCAGAGTTAGTGCCCTAACAAAACAGGAAAACAAAGTCAATCATCTGTAAATGTTTTAGTAACGGTCCCCTGCACACACTATTTTGTCTGAGACTCCAGGCTTTTCCTTTTCATGATTCCATTCAAAACAATAGATTTATCCATTGAATCATAGTTTGGATTGGAAGGGTCCTTTAAAGGCCATCTAGTCCAGCCCCCCTGCAATAAGCAGGGGCATCTCCAGCTAGATTAGGTTGAAGACAATCAACTTGACCTTGAACTTTTCCAGGGATGGGACATCTACCGTCTCTCTGGGCAACCCATTCCAGTCCCTGTTCTTGAAACGTAGTGTCTGAAATACTTGTACATTCATAGTCTCACTAGTAAAATTATATTTTATTGTTACCTAAGCTGTGGGGGTTTTGTATGTTGTTTACTTTTTTAACCTTGACTAGCTTAATTAGTATTTCTTTTTTGTAGTACAGGTGGGATAGTATTTGTGGTGTTCTCATTTTGTTTTCTATTCTAATAAAAAAGCCCTGAGATTTGGATTTGAGAGGACTTAATTATCATATGGGGATCTTTTTCAAGACATTGCATTATTTGCATATTAAAATGCAAAATGAGTATTGGGCTAGATAAGGATGTGGGGAAGGAGGGGGAGTAATAAATTTAAATAAAATCCACATACAGCCAAACACTTTATAAGAAAAACATTACATTTGCATTTGTTGATGTTTATTTAAAAAAATAATTACGTATTTGGGCAGAAAAGTCTATTTAATTTTTTAGCATATATTTTTTCAGTTTATCTTCAATGGGTAAATTCAAAGGCAAACCTACAGCAGTGTCCTACTCTTCCAAACCAAGGAAAAGCCGGAGTTTGTTCACCTCACTACAGGCAGCTAGCTAGTATTCGAGTAAGTTTGTTGGATGATGAACTGCGACAAAAGACATGGGAAAGTGTTGGTAGGGAGTAGCCCAACGTGGGAGGAAGAGCTGGTGTGAGGTTCCCTGAAGTCTTTAAATGGTCAGGACTATTGGCTGGTTGTTCAGAGCACTGCGTTTATCCACATGGGTTTGTAGTACACTCGGGTTGCTTCCCATGTCCCTGAGCAGATCTGTATTTCAATCACCAACATGCCGGAGGAGAGTCTTTTCTGTACAACGGGTTTCCAAAGGCTGGGAACATCTGGGTGTTTGGGAAGGCACACTGTGGGCTGATCCTGGTGTTGCTGTTGGACCTCTGCTGCTGGCTCTCATGAGCAGCGTCCTCTGGCTGTTACGGGATTCCTGCACCTCACAGATTCATTTTGAGGATGCTCTGTGCTGGCAAGGTGCCTCATTTATGAAATGAATTTTTTGTTGACCTTTCAGCAGTAGTCTGTTCACAGATTTACATGTATTTTATTAAATCTCTGTGTTTGATGCAGCTGTTTGTGAGGAGGGCTTTTCCTTCAAGCATAACTGGGGAAGTTTGCTGAGATGTAGTTGAGCTCGGTGTGGATGGACAGCTTACAGAACCTCCTGAGATGGGCTTTTACAGCTTACAGCTGTTAGGTGGATAACCCGAAATAGCTATTTATTTCTCTCTTCTGCTTGCTGTCTCAGGTTCTTGCATGATGAGTTGCTGTCTAAATCTGACTCTTAGGAGTAGGCGAAGTTATGTGTATGATAGCAAGCATGCAAACTTTATAATTATTTACACTAACATCGAGGTTTAATTGACTTGGTGTGTCTTGCTGGAACAAACTGTTGTCTGAAACATTTGGCGTTGTGATTGTCTTTCTACCAAAGCTACTCCTAATTTCTGGGTGAAGATTGGGGAATGCCATTGACTATGTATCCATATCGCTTCAGAAAAGCTTCAAATGTAAAGTCACGGCCTCTGGAGGATTCCAACAAATGAGAATAACAAGTAGAACACAATAGTAGTATTAACACAAAGGCATGTTTTCCAGGTATATTCTCATGTATTAAAAAAAAAAAAAAAAGGGGGTGGAGGGGTGCAGCAGGGTGGGGAAAGAAGAAAAGTTCATACTATTAAGGGTTAGTGATCTTCTCTGAGGCAACTATGTCTTGCAAAACCTATAATGTGGCTTCCTAACAATTTAATAAGTGCATGGGGTGGAATGACTGTGAATTTCTGCTTGTGGAGTGTTCAGCCAAGGCTACAGAGTAAATGATCATATGAATGGAAGAACTAGTGACCCAGCTAGGTTTTTTTAATTTTTATTTTCTACAAATGGCTCTGCAACTTCATCGCTATTACCTTTTTTCTTTTTTCTTCTTTTTTTCTGGTAGACTAATAATGGCTGTTGTGAGAGACTTCTCACCAGCATTATAACTGCTGCAGCTTCATGGCGACCGCTACAGAATTTGAACTAGAATAGGAGGTTTATCTCTGAAAACAATACCTTTCAGATAGTTTCAATCTTTTAACTTTAGTGTACTGTAAACACAGATTTAACAAGAGAGTCTTCCTTTTGAGGACTGGTTACAACCCTTTAACTTTTTGGAGGCCTCTTCCTTCTGTTGAGGAAATGTGGGTTTTGTTTTGTTTTGGGTTTTTTCCATTTTATATTATAGTGGTACGTAATATGCTGTAGTGGAACTTAAACTGCCCAGGGGCTGTGTTGAGGCTGCCAAGTCTGTGGGACTAGTCATCTTGACTTTGCAGGACTGCTTTCCCCAGGGGAAAACACAATCGTCAGGTTTATTGTACAGTGACAGATGTTTAATTTGTAAATGTTGTGGCAACTTCAAGGACTCTGTTTGACATGCAGTGCTTCAAATACTGGTTTTATGTGAGAAGACATCTGTGATGTATGGCTGGAGTTGCTACAGTTCTGCTTGCTCTCTTTTTTTGAATTCTCTTGGAGAGCATGAGCCTTAACCCTTTGCTAATGATCTGTTGCAGTTGAGGTTTGTGATATCTTTTCTTGTCATGATGTGAATTATGTAAAAATCCTGCTGATACAAAGTCTGTAACATTCAAACATTGTCTTGATTGTTCCTTTATTTGTGTTCTTTCAGCGTCACTTGCCAACATCCTCTGTAATAACAAGCTGCTTTAGTCAGGGGGGATTTATCGGTTTTAGGGGTCCCAACTCCATCTGTAGCAAGTGAAGGGAAATCGGTGGTTCTTGCTTGTAGGCACATCGTATCCCATGTGTGCCTACTATTTTGCCTTTTGACTGTGCATCGGAGGTTGCCAGCCTGGCATTCCTTTAGAATTGTATCAGAAGCAGCCACCTTTAAAGTTAGCAGGAGTAAAAAAAAGCTTGTGTTCTTAATATTCTGAAAGGTCCTAAAAGTCTACATTAGTTACACTCGACTTCAGACATATAACCTACACATTTAAGCCATAAGCATCATCATCCTACTGAGTAATTAGTGGAGTGATGCGTTTCTGAAGGGTTCACGCAGGCTGAAGCTTGAAAGGCACAGTAGCAATGATTTCCTTTTTATTGGCAGTAGGAGCATAGAAATACTAGTCTCCTAATGTAACCGAGGTGCCAAAAGTAAATGGAATTAATCTGTCTAAATTCCTATTAGCACTACCTCTGTCCAGTTGCATTACAGCTCTTCTGTAAACCATGTTTGCAGTGATAGTAAGCGAGTATGGATGGGTTAAGACAGATTGATCCATATTTCCCCAGTAGTTCTTCCTGCCAGGTTATGTGATGTTTTGTAACATGAGAGATCATGACATACAGTGTTCTGTGATAAGTACATCTCTTGTGATCCAAAAATGTTTTCCTACTGCAGTCACAATGTCATTGTATTGGGTTTTGCAGAACGTTCTTCCATGCAACAGATTGGGACTGTGTTTCACTATTGGACCAAGCTCTGTTCAGCACAGTGAAATGCCCTCTGGTCCAGAGTAAAATTAATTGAGCTAGGCAGCAGGTGACAGTAGGCTTAAAAGGGACCTTGGACTGCTGTTTATAAATGTTCTTTTCTTCATGGGTATGGAATGTTATTAACTTCTTTATAAAAGACCATTCATTCATCTGACAATTGTGTAATGGTTGCATCCAGTTGAGCTGCTTGAATTTCTGGTTGTAATTCAATGCCAGAAGCAGGAATATCTACTAGGATTCCTAGTCCCCAAGTCATACCACAGTCTGCCAAATATTTGTTGATAAAATACCTGTACATTTCTGTATATACATATATACTGATATGTATAAATGGAACATTAGACACTGACTATATCTGTGTACTGCATGATTCTCCGAAGTCCATTGTTCTGGTTGTAGATTTGAAGCAACTGGATTTAATTTTTGATTTAAAAACCCCTGAGATTCATACTCCCAAGAACATTCAGTAGGAAGAGTGCAGCCAAGGAAACTGTCCAGCTGTGGTATGGTTCACAGTAAAATTCTGGATTGTGGTTTTCCATTGCTTGTCACATGACTGTAATAGCTTGGGAGCTGCTGAAAAATTACTAATTCATGCACTTTCAGCTGGAGGTGAAGGGAGAAAGAGAAGATGTGAGCAAACCTGTAATTTTCCTGACTAACATAGCTACTCTATCTGACAAATCAATGCAACTACTTGTTGTTTTATCATAGATAAATTCTGAAGAGCGTGTTGATACAGCTGATCAGGAGACAGTCTCTTGGGATCACAGTATTCCTGAAGACATAAAACAAAAAATACAGCCTAAAGAAGTTCCAGCAGAAAGTGTGACTGTCTGGATCGATCCGTTAGATGCTACACAAGAATACACAGGTAGCTGATTCTTGTTGACAAATTATGTGTGTAATTCTGATGTCTGCCTTTTATACTGGAGACAAACTAGTAAGTATTTAAAGTGACATCTCTTGTTAAAGTGTGTTATGTCAAAGCTAGTGTGATTTAATTGAACACATTGCATAATGAAATCTCTGTAGTTGTCAGACCACAGCATTTACTTTTAAATATTCCCACTCTGAAATCACTTCGGTATTCCTTGCAACTAAGTAATTGCTAAAATAAATGGTAACTGTCATTTGTGGATTCTGCTGGAATTACACATTTCTTTATTTTGGTTGTTACTGTGGCAACACTAAATATCTCAGAAAGTTTTTGTTTGTTTATTTAAAGGGAATACTAAGTAAATATTCTGTTTACTTTGATAGAAAAAAATCTTGTTACAATTTTTCAAAAAAGCATCCATAACTCCATCTTCCACTTTTTCAAGTGTTTTAAGATGTCACATAAGATGTTCAAGGCAATCCAACTGAAATTCTTTCTGATAAGTACTGCAGGACGAACAGAAGAATGGGGATTTTCGTATGAATGTTCCATTGGTACAGTCACCTTTTCTGGTGAATGTTCTTTGCTATTTGAATTATTACCTTTGCATTAAGGGAGGATAGGAAGTGGGGCAAAGAAGGGAGAATATAGGGGTACAGATTCCCATGAAAATACATGCTGCGTAAGACATAGTTGTTAGCATTGGATCTGGTAGGAGTATAGCTTACATCTTCTGAACAGGAAAAATTGCTGGAATACTGAAGAGTCTGTAAAGTCTTTTAAAAACTGCAAGGTTATTTGAAGATACAGCAAAGTTACATAATTGTGAGAGGCAGAATGTAGGCTAGTCTTCAAAGAACAACATTTCTATAATGCCGAGTTTCTTCTTGTGTTCTTGGCATCTGGCTGTAAACTTGCTCACTTTCTTGTTTTGCCCACAGAGGATCTTCGGCAGTACGTCACGACAATGGTTTGCGTGGCTGTAAATGGTAAACCAGTCATAGGAGTGATACACAAGCCATTCTCAGCATATACAGGTACCTTTATGCCTTCACATATTTCCAGCATCTTCAGCCACAGTGTTAATTAAAATTTGAAGTTTGAGAGAACATCTGTAGATATAAATGAGAAGATAGTACCTGGGGCAAAGGAGTGTTGCTGCAGACCTCAGAATTAGAGCTACAGATGCGTTTTGTGCTATGAAACCACAAAGGAAAATGCCGCCCTTGTTTAACATAGAAATGATGCATTTAAAACAAGCTAACTGGAAATATGTGTAAGAATTAAGATCCTTTCCATCAGAGTCCTTACAGCAAACCAAAGGAAGCGAAACCTGCGTGTACTGAACAGTCTTATGTGTGCCGTTAGCCTTTAGCAGAAGAGTACTTTGCTCATTCAGCAGAGGAACTTGGGTCTGTGATGTCGTACCCAGGACCTGGTGTTTATTCAGTGTGAATAACAAAGATTGATTAAAGATCTTGATGGCAACTGTATGTATTTAACAGGCAGGAGTGTGTAGCATAGCCTTATCTGAAATGCTTTTAATGCCACAACCATGAACTAATTAATTCTTTAGTATTGATGATGTATCAGTGAGCATGGCTGAAAGGTTGGCAATGTGTATGTGCTTCTGAAAGCTTCAAAGTAATTTTAGTATTCTTGTCTTACTATATATTTGAAACAAGAATTTATGTTCTCATTTTCCCTTAGGCAATACTGACCTCTAGAGTTGTGAAGTTATGCAGTAGCTCTGGCACAGAAACTAAGTCTGAATACATACATTTTTTATTTGTTCTCTTTTTGCCCACTGAATGCTCAGTATTTTGTGCTAAATATTTTACTGTCTTTAAATATGAACTTAATTTCCAGTCATTTAAATATGTGCTATATTCCAATATGCTTTAAGAATCTTGGAGGTTTTGGAACATGTTTTTCTATGTATCAACATCTACCTGAAAAAATGGTGGGGTTTTTTAGCACTCTGATTTTGAGAATTTATCTCCTTTAATAATAGTACAGTGTGAAATGTTCAGACATGGCATCAGATGAGATGCAATGATTTCTGTTATTCTATGTGATGAGTATTCTTTTCCCCAGCTGGAAATACCAATGTGTTGTGAGTAGAATTGTTCCTAATACTACCACACAAATACAAAGCAATAAAAGGCAGTCGGCATTGTTATTACACGTAACTTAGTCTGTTGCCATACAATCTGGCCCTCTGCTGAGATGAAATTGCTGGTTAGTCTGCTAAGTAAATGTCAAATTAATGGTTAGGGGATGCCACCTACCAGGCTTGGATTTGAACCTCATGATGAAAGAAGTGGGAGGTTGTGTATTCTAAATTCAGTCCTCCGTAACACAGCATCAAATGTTTTCCTTAGTATTACTGTCCTCCTGAGCTATTTCCTTCCTTAGCTTGACTGTCATTCTGAACAAAATGACTCAATAACGTTTTTGCTATCTGTTTTGAAGGGTAGTGGGACTTTTTGTTCTTTTTCAAAAGGTTGTTTGAGGAAATACTGACAATTTCTGATTCAGAGCCATACTTTTAACTTTGGTGGCTTTCCAATTGCAAGTTCTAAATATTGCTGCTTGGGATTTTTCCCTCTTACTGGTTTTTGAAAGTATCACGTAAGAATAGTTAGACACAGTGAGATGCCATACGCACAAAAGTGTGTGGGGCAGGGGACTGTTTCTCTTCACCTTGTGTGCACATGTGGGCATCTGCCTCTTCCTTCAGCCCTAACTTTCCCTTTTACAGTAGGGAGGGAAATTAAGTCAGAGGCACCAATTCCATTTTCTTGGATAAGGATCCTTTTATCTTTACACTTAACAGAGATTGTCTTTTGTAAATTTTAGCAGAATTTGTGTTTCTCTTTTAGCTTGGGCAATGGTGGATGGTGGGTCAAACATAAGAGCTCGTTCCTCCTACAACGAGAAGACTCCAAGGATTATTGTATCCCGCTCCCATGCAGGAAAAGTTGAGCAGGTTGCACGGCAGACATTTGGAAATAAGACTGTGATAATCCCAGCTGGTGGAGCAGGTTTGGTTCCTTAAGCATCCTATGCATTTTATTGTTTCTGAATGATTTAGTAGGATAGCTGTTATTAGACAAAAGGATATAGCTGTGGCATCTTCTCTTTTTCCTCTTACCTTTTTTGTTCTTCATATCCCTAAAAGGAAGCACTTGACATGAGCGACAGAGTTTCTCCTGTGTGTAGAAACCTAGATGCAAACTTAGTTTGTGCTTCAGACTGTTCACAAGTTAGTATGTTAGTGAATCCAAGCCCAGACCAACGTTATTGCGGTCCTTTCACTGAACACACTGATGTGTGTTTACTGATGCCTCTGTGGAGGAAAAAGGCTTCTGTGACCACATACAGAATCATGGAAGAGAATCTGTTGGATGTTCATTAACTAGTAGTACATTTAATTAAACTTTTTTCTTCTTTTAAGGAAGAGCCATTAGAGTTTGGTACTATTTCTTGCATTTATGTCAAAAGAGAAAACTAATACCACTAAAGTGCATTTTTATCTGTCTCATATTCAATCCAAAGAGGTTTTAGCTTACTACTTGTAACCTTACACAGTATCCTTATGCATGTTACTGACAGAATGCAAACGTGTGAGGCACTAGTGTGAAGTAATAGCTGTTTTAAAGTCTCAGAAAAGCTATGCAACATGTGCATTTTACAGAAATGTGTCTTTCTGTGTCTTTAATATGGAAACCTAGAGCTCCCTTACAGATTAGTCAAGAAGATCTTGCATAGGATCTTTATGATGAATCTAAATGAGTTTTCTTATGATAAAGGAAGTGAAAGTGTAACTGATTATAGCAGATCTTTGCCAGGGCTTTACTCTGTATAAGAACATAAAAGAGAAGAAAAGTTTAATGAAACAAGGATATTGGTTGAACAGGTGAAAAACTGAAAAAATTCCAGAAAAGAAAGAATGCTATTTTGAGCAATGACTTTGTACTGCTTAATGTATGATAAAGGGTAATGCTCTGAGCTGAATTGCTGTAATAAAAAGTGGTATGTGTATCTTTCTTCTATTGTAATAAAAAGCCAGGAAGAAAAAGGTAGACTTCAGCATAATATAGAGATTGAGAAGTGAGTGAACATAAGAGCAAAACTATATTTGAGTTTCTGATCTCATTCTTTTAATGTGTCTCTGGATAAGTCTATGTAGCATATTGGTAAAATATTGTCTAAATATTGTCTAAAAATAATGTGTCTCAAATACCCAAGGATTTAATTGGAGTGCAGTGGAAAAACCTTGCGGAGAGGTGTTTCTTTTTCAAATTTTCTCTAGAGGTCCAAGGACAGACAAAGTTTATTGGTGCCTCTGCCATTGTACTGGGTTGCATGATACAATTAATGGCATTACTTTCCTAAATCTTCCATGTGCTTATTATTAACACTCATTAGTAGATCTGTTCTTTGTGATGAACAGGAAAACTGGGTTTAACTTTTTTTTTTAAACTTCTGTCCATTTCTTCTAGGTTATAAAGTGTTGGCCCTCCTTGATGTGGCTGAAAAGAATCAAGAACAAGCTGATGTATATATCCATGTCACCTATATTAAGAAGTGGGACATATGTGCTGGAAATGCAGTGTTGAGAGCATTGGGTGGCCATATGACTACCCTGACTGGTGAAGAAATTAGTTACACTGGCTCAGATGGCAATGAGGGAGGACTTATAGCCAGTATCAACATGAACCATAAAGCACTAATTGAAAAACTTCCAGATCTGGAGAAAACGTCACACAAATAACCTTGACTGATGGAGAAGTACAACTTGTGCTTTTGTAGCCTCCAAATGCTCTGTCTGAAGAAGCACGTGTGAAAACCTGCTGGGAAAGATGCACAACAAAGCAAAGCAGTTTGGTGTGGGTTTGGGGACTGTATCATGCATTGGGTTTCTTCAGTGGTGGTATTTATAAAAGAATAAAATAACAATAATCATAAGTAGGAAGGGGACTGTCTGCCTCACACCTCAGTTTCGATGTTTTATTTTTTCAGACTGTTTTGACACAGTTCGTATTATCAAGGTGCATATACAGTATACATTGGTAAACATAGGTGAACTAAAGAAAAATCCAAATTTATTCATAAAGTTACCTAAGTAGTCCTCACAAGAATTTCTTGGAACCTTTTGAATGTTGTTACTGTAGTCGTAGCAACTTCATAATGAATTAGGTAGGAGAAAAGATTGATTTGTATAGGCATCATAACTCTGTAAACAGTCTAGCAGGAGACATGACCCTGTGTATCCCCTGAACAGAAAGCACAAGAAGGCTGACACAAATTTTTATGCAGCAACAGTTTATCTCTTGACAGTGTGGCACTCCTTCTGCTTTTTAAGACATAAAAAGATGTTCTGTACTATTTTGACTTTTTGCCTGAAGATGTAAACCAGTTTAGTTCAGGTGGGTTGTGAATATCAGTGTTTAATTAATCAGTGTAATTATTTTCATGTACCTTTTTAAAGGGAGGCAGCATTTCCTTGTATAGTTTTTAAAAGTTACTTCTTGTCCTTGATTTCTGCGTACAGTGTTGAAGACGCATGCTAGATTTTTCTCTAATGTAGGACTTGTTCATCATTTGGTGTTTATGCCTATAGAAGCAGCCTCTTTCTTCAGTACCAATTTTTTTGTTGTTTTTTTCCATTGGACAGAGTCATATGGAATGAGTTTAACTGAAATAGTAAATTGAGTGGTTTTTTTCCATTTACAATGTGAGATGTAAACCAGAAATTTTTCTACAACCCCAGAAATTACTTTCTGTCTTCTTAGGTTAAGGTGCACTCTTTTCTGCGGAAAGCTCGTGAGCCATCCCCTGGTTATTTGGTTTATGGAAATTCACAAAGAGAGCTGTCATTTGAACTTGAATCTGTTTAAGGAAGTTTGAAGAGCATGTGGCACTTGAAGGACAGCAGGGTCTGCAACACTTTACTGAAAAATGTTCTTTGTCAGTCCAATAGATACAGAACAAACCACAGGCCCTTTGATAGCAAATAAGTTTTATTGCATCTCTAAAATATGTGGACTTCTACCTGCAAAGACATAAGCATCTGTATTGTTGTTCTCTCCATCCCTGTGAAGGGTTCAGAAGGTTACAATGTACCTGCTATTTGAATTAACAGTAGATAAGCTTCCCATCTCTCTTCAAGAAAGGTAAAATTCATAGTTAATACAGATGTTTTCTGTTTAAAGTTTATTCAGTATAAGCTCAGGCTATTTAAACCAATTTCTTATTTATTTTCATTTTAACTTCTTCCATCATACTGCTGTTCTGATTTAAAAAGAGGTTTTTCCCCTTATGTCAGTAGCGGAGCATGTCTAGATACATATTTTAACTTCTAGCTAATGTTCAATTTCCAAAAGACCTCCTCAGATGTTGCATAACTACAGATACAGACTTTTATTTTGTAAACTTACTGGCAAAGTAGACTGAAGCTTAGTTCTACTAGCCTTTTGGTACGGGTAGTTTTTTTAGCGAACTGTTTTTCCAAAATGGACACTATTGCTGCTATTTGAAAATAGCTTTTACACTTGTGGGTAATACACAGAACAACTTCCAATTTTTACATTTAGTAAACGACTGTATGCTGTGACAAATAAGTGAACATGTCCTTTTTAAAAAGGGACTGATCTACTATGAAAACCTTGTTGAGTTTTCAAACCTCAGTAAGAATAAAAATCAAGATATTTGTCAAGGCTTTAGTAGTATTTTACAAGAAGTTTACAATGTTTTTCCTTCAGGCTGACTTTAATCTCTTAAAGCCTAAAAAAAAGCAGCTCTTCTGTTTATTAGTGAAAGAACACAGATTAAAATTTAAATATGAGAAATAGCCATAGTTAGCCTAGTATAAAAACCTAATTGTGTCACAGAGGTTGAATGCGTAATATTATTTAAATAGGCAATTAAAACAAAGTCTGTGGCAGGTTGTGGTTTTAGATTGAGGTTGAAATCATGTGTAAACTTACCTTGTGAAAATGTGTGTGCTTTTATTTTGGATACAGTTCTATCACTTCCTTGCATAAGCTGTGATCAGACTTAGTTTCTTTATAAGAAATGAAAATCAAGATGTTAGACGTTGCACAAGGTCTTACTTGCATCTTAGTTGATGAACAGTAAACAAACAGAACTATTTGCCTAAATTATTTTTTCTTAAGAAGATAAGGCACAAAGAAGAGTTTCAAGCCCTCCTTTTCTTCCTCCCACGTGCTGGCTAAAATACCTAGTTTTCCATTAGACCCATTTATATCCTAAATTTGTTTGTTGCAATGGATCACGGTGTTCAGTACCTTTCGCAGTGGACCCTTACTGGCCCAATGTCACTTCTTGTGAAAATGAAGAAACGTTGGGTGACATGCCCAGTTAATTACTTCTAGTACAGCCTGAGCTCATACGCTTTCCCACAGCTGAGGCCTAAGATGGTGCTTGGGGTCTCCCAGTCTAGTTTCAAGAGGAGCTGCTTTGATACGAGAATAGGTAAGTACCTGGTGAATAACAGTTTCTGATGTAATTTTATAATAAATGCAACTCTTATGCAGACCAGTAAATATTCAACAGTGCTTGCTTAGTGCTCATATGCCAGTGCACTTCGATACTTGTTTGTATAGTGTTAACACTCGGAATATCCTACTACTTCGACTATGTTTATGCTCAGTTCTAAAATTTTTTGGTATTCTGGCTTAACTATTTGTTTGGTCTCAGCTCTGTGGATGTGACTTAAGCTTATGCCCAGAGTGGTAGGAAATCATACCATACCCATGCCTCACTGCTGGGCTAGAACACTATTGTTTACATTCTAGCCATTTCCACATAAAACTGTCATACTGTTTTTAGGGATGCTGCTTAAAACAGTTGCATGGGGTAGGTGGGTCCTACAAAAGTATGCCTCTTCAAAAAAAAAAAAAAGAAGTAAAACAAATTCATAGTATCATTCTATCTCCAAACAAGGGAAGTAAGAGAATGCATTTAGCATTATTAGAATGCAATTTTAGCATTGGTTTTCTGATGGTGGATTTTTTGAGTGGCTATTATGATGAAGGTAATTGCAAGTGAAATTATTCTAAAGTCATATTTATTTTCTCTTTTCATTCTGCTAAAAAGAGCAGATGGTAGCATAGGTGATGCCTCGTACTGTACTAAGAGTCCTAACTTTCATTCCTTGAATGAATGTTTTCTAAATAAATGGACACAGAAATAAAAGGGTTGAATATTGTACTTAACTGGTTTTGAGTTTAACCTATTTGCCAGACTTTTACAGATGGACTTATGTAAGAGCTGTTTGTTCTGATCTTCTGAGCATGTAATAATAATGAAAATATTTAGCAGAGATGGCTTACTCAGATGATGAATTAACCATATAGGCAAAGCTGGAAAGTCATATAGTGATATTGTTTCATATATTTGCTTTTATTTCATCGTCATAAGAGTGGACAGATTTTCTAATTGGCTTCAGGTATGAGAAGGGATTTACTTTTTTAAATGGCCAGTGGTTGGAGATCAGGGGCGTGGAGGGGAGTCAGCACTGAAGTTCATCTCTGCTTTTTTGTTTATAAACAAATGTATCCCAACATCTTTGTAGCATCTGTTATCTGTCGGAGTTGTACAAGAGCGGTGCAATACTGTATTCTCCTGGTTTAACAGTGTAAAGCAAGGAGTCTGCATCCCCCAAGAACAATGCGGTGAGAAGTAACCGAGTGTTTTGCTGGGCCTCTTCTGTGTCATGCCAGCAGAGCTGGCTGCCTTGTTGTCTTGTGGATGTCATTCTAGCTGCAGTTTCTCTGATAACAAAACTGCTTTTCAAGGCTACTGTATCCCCAGTTACACTCATGCCCTTCGTGGATCTGTTTTCTGAAGCAGAGAAGTGGAGAGGAGCAAAGCAGCCGCTGGTGCTGGAGAAATTGTAACAGAGAATACTGATTTCCGTTACTTGATATCTTTTTTTTTTTAATAACATTGATAGTTTCATTTGTCTTTCAGGGGTTAGATAAGTTAGGTAACCATTAAGATTTAATGGACCACAGATAGTTGCCTGCAGGATTTTAAGTCTGAGCAGGATGAGGGCAGGGGGCACACTGCTTCTAAGTGAGGAGAGCCTGGATGGGTGGCTTCCTGTCGGGTCACTCAAACTGAGTCTTTCTTCAGTGCTCTGTTGTAGAGATTTAGGCCTTTTCACACACAAAAAATTACAGATTTGACTTTGCCAAAATACCATTCATAGTCTGTCTTCTGACCTGCTATCCTCAATAATAAAACTGCAGTATACGCGCTTCACTGTAATGTCACTTGTTGAGACAAGGCTGGTAACTGAGGACTCAAAGGTTGTTTGACTTTTGAGCCCCATGTTCTGTATGGCAGCTCTTACAATGAAGTGCTAGCACCTGCTGTGAGTGTCTGCACTCCACAAGCAGGTCGTGCCACTCACGGGTTGTATTTGAGAAGTGTTGAAGCCTTACACGTCATGATTTTCAGATGCTACACCAGCTCTTCCAGCTCTTCTGAGAGTTTCAGAAGTGCTCATCCAGTTTCCTTCGGAGACTCCCTCTGGAGCCAGTAATTCGTGGTCACTTTTCCCTCTTTGCTGTTCCTTATCTCTCTGTTCTTTCCTGATCCTTGGTACTTTATTAGTCCACGTGGACAAGAAAAATGAGGGATCGGAGGTGGAGACAATCCCAGGATGAGGGCCACAGCAGCAAACTATCCAGTTTATCCTGAAGTTGTTAAATGTTTGGGACCAATGTCTAAGGTGCTTATCCTACCAAAAGTGTGATAGATGCCAACAAAATAAAGGCAACTTGAAGAGGTTAATGTGATTGGTGGTACTGAACATACAGGAAAAATACAAATAAGGAGAAGTTAAACTGTCTCAGAAAGGAGTATAAGAAAACAGCTTTTCAGTGTAATGTTACAAGCATTCAGCATTTCTGTTCCATTGGGTGCAGAGCTTCGTTGCCTATGCAGGAGCCTCCTTTGGCCCTCTGGGAAAGGCCTGATGTTGTTGGAAGTCAGTAGCAGCATTCCCACTGAGTTCAATGTGAGCAGAAGCAAGCCAGATAAAACATGAACAGTAAATTAAGCTAAATTTTGAAAAGCTCAGCTTCCGCCAATAGTGCAAACAACCTGGGTTGTGTTAAATTCACTTCTGGGGAGCTTCAGTCTACGTTACTAGAGAACTTGGAAACATCATCCCAGTGTCTCGAGGCTCTAAGACTTTCAGCTGATAGAACCCACTTTCAGACAATACTGTTTTCAACCCTGATTGTTCCTTATTTGTAATTCACATTTCTTTTTTCTCCCCGAAGGACCAGCAACACTGGCATTTTTCCTGTTGTCCCACCAAATTGTATTAGCATTTTCCAATTGTGTGCCAAATTGAAATAACAATTCTATAAATAAACTCTCTGAAAATACTGGTCTGTGAGTGTGTTTTCCTGTGCCTTGTCTTTCTGTTGGGTATTGTGTCTTTGTGCACCAGATTTTTCTTTTTCTGGTAATGCATGCCAGGCTGCTCAGCTGTGATATGTCCATGTGTGCATGACTGTGCCTGAGGGATTATTGTTATTGACAGGTCAAGCCAAGTTAGTGATAAATATAATTCAAAATCTCCACTGTTTTTACTTTCGTGTGTGTGTTTTATTGTGAAAGTTGATGGATTTATTGGATGGAAAATGAGTGCTTAGAAACCCCTTGTATAGTATCCCCCTTCCAACAGCACCTCCAGCACTCTTACTAATTACGTTACTTCATTCTGCTTGTGTCTTATTAGCACGAGAATAGTAGTGGTAGAGCAGTAACTGTACCATTACTAGTCCTTTTTCTGATAATGTGTCACTCTTCATAAGGGAAACTATGGAATATGTTGAAAGATGCTGTAATGTCCCACATCAGCGTGGCATTTTGGGCTGTTCTTAGGTACAGCTTCAAATATGGTTGTTGTCACCGCTGTCAGTATGTGCAAGACTGGATGTGCAATGAAGCCATGTGCCATCCTGGCCCTGATGTACTTTGCTGATTCTCCTCTTTCCCCAGGTAAAAACTAGAACTGGCAGGCAGCCTCTGTGCCAGCAAGGTCCAGTCAGTGTTCACAATATGTTTTACCATGCCTAAAATTGTGCTCTGGCACCAACAGTGATTGCACATACCACTAAAAACTTTCACACTCCAGAGCAGCATGGTTGCATGTGGACTGCCCGTTGAGAAGTGTCCTGGGATTGTGCAGACTGCTGAACGATGCCTGGGGAATTGTTCGGGACAAAGTTGGTTTGCTTCAGCCAAAAACACACCGAGGATCATGCTGTAGTACTGATCGGCAAGCTGTGGAGTTCGGGATCATTCTGGACTGCGTAACTGGCTTGTATGAACATAGGCAACATACACCAGAGGAGCTGCACATGGATGCTTTGAAAATGATCGTATGTGATCTAACCAGATACCAGTGTGGAGTACTTGGCAGTAATTTGGAGAGAGAAGTGTCTGTTGCGATGCTTTGCAGGGCATTTTGGGGAAGGAACAATCCAGAGGAGCAGGGATTCTTCATTTCTTGCAAAGTATGTGTGTGTGTGAGAGAGAGAAAATGGGCATTTGCAATTGTCAGTGATGCTGACGTTTTCCCGTGTTTGATGACACTGTCTTTGCAGCAACCTGGATGGCCCAAGTGGCAGGCTTGTCTGAGGAAAGCAGTGTTGTGTCTAGTTGCTGTTTCACGTGACGAAATGCTGGACTAGCTGATTCCTGTGGCCAGTTTAGGAACTTTGCTGCACCAAAAATAGTCTTTTCAAGTACACTGGTTATGAAAACATCAAAACTGCAATTTACTGTGGGTTATGTTAAGGCACACAAAGGGCAAAAGCACAAGTATCGTAATACTTGGACAACAAAGGAAATTGCAGAAGTTGAGCAAATACGATAACAGTAGCTGGCTCGTTGAAAATGATTGTATCCTTTGGGAAGCCTGAAGGACTGTTGTTGGCTAATATCTACTCTATGGTATCATGAGGATCTCAAGCTTACATTTCTCCCATTTAAGCTATCACTGCAGTATGGCATAAGAGCTGGGTCACCAGCAGTTGTCTTCCAGGCTCTGAGTGCTGCCGTGTTATACCGGTGTGTGCTGGTTTCAGCTAGGTTAGAGTTGGGGTTTTGGGTTGGTTGGTTTTTGTGGGTTTTTTTTCTTCTTTCTTCTCAGTAGCTGAGAATTGTTTTGAATTTAGTACGACAGTAATACACGCTCATGGTTTTAGTTGCCAGCCAGAGGGCTGGAGGGGCACAAGGAATTGGGAGGGGACACAGCCGGGACAGCTGGCCCCAACTGGCCAAAGGGATATTCCATACTATGGGATGTCATGTTCAGTATGTAAACTGGGGGGAAAGATGGCTGGGGCCTGCTGATCGCTGCTCGGGGACAGGCTGGGCATCGGTCAGTGCGTGGTGAGCGATTGTATTGTGCATCGCTTGGTTTTTTCCCTTCCCTTTGGATGTTATCCCTCTCTGCCTCTCTCTCCGTTATTCCAGTTATTATTATTAATTTTATTTTATTTCAATTATTAAATTGTTCTTATCTCAACGCTCAAATTTTACCTTTTTTCCTGATTCTCCTCCCCACTCCACTGGGGTGGGGTAAGCGAGTGAGCAGCTGCGTGGTATTTAGTTGCTGGCTGGGGTTAAACCACAACATGGTATCACACCAAAGACTTGACCCGTGCTTGGACTTTGAGAAGGCTTCCACTGGTTACCAACACTGATCCCAGCGGCAGCCTCCAGTCTCACCTCTGACCAGGGTTCGGCTTTTTCTGAGCTACAGAAGCTGCCCCAGGGTCAGCATTTTTGCAGGTTTCCTTATGAAGAGCAGTGTGATAAGTAACAAGCATAATGCTGCATGCAAAAACTAAACAGCCTGCAGTGGCATCCTGCTCCTCAGGGATGTAAACCCAGTTTATGGCTCCCTTTTGTCTGTTGGATCAGCTCCTCACATATATTGTGGTCTACGCCTTGTTTTTATTTTCTTCTTTCAGGTAGTCATGTTGTCAGTGTGCTGCTCTTAAACACAAGCTAAAATTGTTAAAAATACTGTAAGTTCAGTTCAAGTCCTGCATGCCTAAGAGCCATTTGCATGTTTGTTTTCTTTGTACAGTAGTAACTGTCCTGAGTCGACTTCTTTGCATCTGTTGGCACACGGGCATCTTGCACGCTGGTCTAATGTTTGAGGGCTTTTCAGTCATGGTCTCCAACTCCAAAGGTCAGTTCATTTGTAGTGCTTAAATAGTTAAACAATGTTTTTCAGGCTGACGCTGCACAGCACTGTTTTAACTTCATCTGGACCCTGATTCAGTTGCTTTAAAGGCATTCTAGGAGTCTTCATCAGCCATCATCCCTTTCTCGTTCCCAGGGAAAGGGCTGAACTCCCACTGCAGAGGATGGAAGTTTGACCTGGCACCACCAGTGGGTACCAAAGCAGTGAAAGCACAGTCAGGCAGCGGGGACAGGGCTATGGGACTGCTTTGCAATAGCGTCAGATAGAGTGGGTGCCTGTCACCTCTACTGTGGGCATAGATTTGGTGACCCTTTGCTCGACACACATCTTCAGTAAAATGACTCCAAATTGAAGGAATTCTTCCAAGTGGTATGATCTAAATGAAAAGCACAAGAAGCACAGTGCTAATCTACAGTAATTCTGTAAGGACAGTGGACTGACATGAAACTACACAGATTTGGCTTTTACATTTTAAAGCCACACATTTTTTTCCCAAAGGGGTATACTTGTAGAGTTAAGAATGCATCAGGTTTGCACTTCTCTTGTCTGAACTCCACGCAGGCTGGGTGGGTCTGGTGTCTTTGTATTTGCAGAAAGCAAATCATAGAATCGTTTAGATCAGAAAAGACCTTTAAGATCAAGTTCTGCCATTGGCTCGGGACTGCCGAGTCCACCATTAAACCATGTCCCTAAGCACCGCATCTGCACGTTCAATGCTGCCAGGGATGGTGATTCCATCACCTCCCTGGACATCTTGTTCCAATGCTTGACCACCCTTCCTGTGCACACTGTATTTCTGCAAGGGGATAGTATTCAACTGAAATAAATAAAGAGGATCAAAAACATGTGAACTCTGTAAAAGAGTAAAGGCAAGTGTTTTAACCTGCTTTCCGTAGTTTTCTGAAATCTTAGTACCTGAATGTGTTGGAAATATTTGCATCGACAGCAAAGATTTTCAATTACTTTAGCAAAAGAGAAGTATCTCTTGTATGCAATGTGTAAAAACACAGATCTGCTTGCTCTTCTGATGAGACCCTGATCTTCTCTTACAGCAGTAGTTTGACGCAGGTGTAACCATGGCTTTTGGAACCGAAATTGCACTCTGTCCTGATAGTTTTGTTGCTCTAAATCTATGTATGCCAAAATAACTTTTAGCACTGGCACTTGGATGTCCCGTACTAAGGGCTTTGCGGGGGGGAGCAGAGGCCACCAGAGGGCTCTGTCCTTTCACGAACGCCCTGAAGAGCCAGACAGATTTCGGGGACTGTGAATTCACAGGCTTGTTTCATTTTATTACCGAGGAAAGTCTTACGCTGGTTTTTCTCAGTTGTGTCGCATGTTTTCAGTCGAGGCAGCCACAGAGTTCTGGGGTCTGATCCAGAGGGCTGCACTGAATTGCTGCTATGCAACTGGACAGCTTGTTATTTCTAATGCATGTTTTCTCTTGTGTTTTTGATTTGATTTAATATTGCAGTAAAAGCGCACATTTTGTATGGAGGGTTTAAGCTACCAGCAATGTAACTTCTGTTAAGTAACTCTTTTCAAGCTCCTTGAATTTTATCCCATGAATTCACACACATCCGTAACTAGAGCTTGAAAGTCATGATGTGAACTTCCCATGAAGATGTCTGTGTGCAAGTTCATTTCCTAGAAGTTTTGCTTCTGTAAATCATAAGATTAAGGTCAATTTTGACAAATGTACATCCAGGCTTTGTGTGCTTTTAAGTACATAACCACTCCACCTGCCACTTCAAGTTAATTCTCACATCTGATATTGGCAGAGGAGCAACTCCTCCACTTCCGTCGTCTCAACTTCTATGTTTCAGTCTCATGGAAATAATATCTTTATTCTCAACCACCATAAATGTGACTTGATGACCCTCTGTAAAGCCTCACCCCTTTTTTTTTGGCTTTTTTCTTCAAAAGTAGGAGTTCCCCCATGAAACAAATTTTTACCAGTTTAACAAATTAAAAAAAGCCTATTCTGTTGCTTAAGCAACTGAAACAGCCCATCTTACTACCACTAACATACCAAAGCCTGGTTCTCTAGCTAATACAAATTGCCATATATTTTGATATCATTTGAAATTCCTTCCAGCTAGCAAAAAATAGGCCTCTGTTCTGGCCTTTCTTGCACATGAGATCTATCATACTTACCTTTATCTGGAAATGTTCTGTCTTGCAGCAGTGTTTTGGGGCCTCTCGCAGCAGCTCCATCAGACCTTTCTAGGCTCTTTCAGACCACTGTGCCAGCAAGAACAGAGAGCGCACTGATATTTTGTCAGCTACTTGCTACTAAAATTGTTTGGAGTGTTTTCTTATTTCTCTCACTGGCATTTGTTGTCCATTTGTGTCCTTGTGTGAGAAATGTGTGCATATTTCACATGGAGGAAAAAAAAAGAAAGTAATTTTCTCTTTCAGCCTTTTACAGGAATCTTGCAGTGCTTTCCTCCACAGCTGTCTCCCAGTACTGTATTAATAACTTAAAAATGTAATATTATTGCTTTCTTTGCACCTTTTTTTTGCACCACATGGACTTCTGGTGACTGTCACCTTCCTTTCTGTGGAACAGACAAAAAGAAAAGGTCCATGTACCCCATGCTCCAGCTGCACAGACAATGCAAGTGTCTGCTGCTCTCCACCTCTGCAGACTTGCTTAGTCAAACCTGAGGCAAGATGAAAGAGAGGAGTTTTGAAGAACATCCGTTTGCTGCAATCCAAACTTCAGTCTTCCGCTGCAGTGATTGTTGCTGTCATGGTGAAAGTTAACATAAATGGGTCCTTGTCTGCCAGAGGTGTGGTATGGATACCAAAAAGTCTAACCACAAGAACAACAATAAAAAAAAGCTGGAGAAAAATAGGCATCCTAATTTTGAAGAGACAGCTGACAGTGAGGAGAGTAGATTGGGACTTTAAAGGGTTTACATTTGTGTCCAAATATAATGCTAATTTGGGAGTTGTCATTTGTGTGTGCAAGTCATTCCTTCTGTTAATTATATCTAGCTGCATATTTAAGTAAAATACGTTAAAATAATATGCAAACTAAGTCTCTTAGCTACTTTGGGAGATGAAAGGGAATTAAAAGAAGAAAGCTAGTGTTATGCTTAAAAAAAAATAATAAAAAGGCATTTTTCTATTTGGACAGCCATCCTCAGTATAAATTGAAATGCTGTGCATCATGATTTTTTTCTTGGTATGTGTTCATCACAGGCACTTTCTGCAGTGCTGACTGTCTGAATCAGGACTAGGCTGAGTTTTGCTGTGCGTCTGTCCTCTGACTGTGGGGTGGGCTGGGGGTGATGGTTCGTTGTTCTACGTACTGATTGGGGTCATTAGAGAAAAATCCTTATTGAGTAACAAGACTCTGGATTTCTGTTTCCGTGTCTAACACTTTCACCTGCAGAAATTTTATTAGGACAAACAAAATCCTACGTAAATAATCCCAGTGAGGAGCCTGTTAGGATGATACCTCCTGCTGCCTCCAGTTTGGCACTGTTTCTGTTGGGAAGAGGGGAGCAATTTTCCTCAGGCCAGATCTGCTGAGTCATGAAAAAGGAAAATAAGAAGAGCTACTACCCATTTTTGAAACCTCATATGTGAGATTCAACCTTCTTAATAAAATTGCAGTTAAGCGGGGACAAGTACATTAATAATTCCTAAATTCTATCATCCTGATCGCTTGTGGGAATGTGATTTGAATTTCTGTGGCTTGAGTCACCTATCCAGGACACTGGGAGGAGAAGGAGAGAGACAGAGGAGGATCTAACTGGAAATGGAATTGAGATTACTTTATATCATAGAATCAGAAAATAGTTTGGGTTGGGAGGGACCTTTAAAGGCCATCTAGTACAACCCCCCCTGCAATGAACAGGGCATCATCTTCAACTTGATCAAGTTGTTCAGAGCCCTGCCCAAGCTGACCTTGATGATTTCCTGGGATGGGGCACCTACCATCTCTCTGGGCAACCTGTTCCAGTGTTTTACCACCCTCATTGTAAAAAAATTCTTAATCTCTTTCAGTTGAAAACCATTCCTATCTGTCCTATAACTACAGGTCCTACTGAAAACTGTCCCCATCTTTCTTATAAGCTCCCTCTAAGCACTGAAAGGTCTCCCTGGAGCCTTCTCCAGACTAAACAACCCCAGCTCTCTCAGCCTGTCCTCAGAGGAGAGGTGTTCCACCCGTCTGATCATTTTTGTAGCTCTCCCCTGGACCCGCTCCCACAAGTCCATGTCTTTCCTGTATTGAGGGCTCCAGAGCTGGATGCAGCACTCCAGGTGGGGTCTGCCAGAGCTGAGCAGAGGGGGAGAAACCTCCCTCGACCTGCTGGCCACCACACTTCTTTTGATGCAGCCCAGCGTATGGTTGGCTTTCTGAGCTGCAAGCGTACTTTGTCAGGCTCACGTCCGGTTTTTCATCCACCAGTACCCTCAAGTTCTTCTCTGCAGGGCTGCTTTCAATTCCCTCATTCCCCAGCCTGTATTGATACTGGGAGTTGCCCGGGTGCAGGACCTTGCACCTGGCCTTGCTGAACTTCAGGAGGTTCACATGGGCCCACTTCTTGAGCTTGTCCAGGTCCCTCTGGATGGCATCCTGTCCCTCAGGCATGTCAACTGCACCACTCAGCTTGGTGTCATCTGCAAACTTGCTGAGGGTGCACTCGATCCCACTGTCTATGTCATTGATGAAGATATTAAACAGTGCTGGTCCCAGTATGGACCCCTGAGGGACACTACTAGTCAATGATCTCCATCTGGATGTTAGGCTGTTGACTATTATCTGGATGTGACCATCCAACCAATTCCTCATCGACCATCCATCAAATCCATATGTTTCAAATTTAGAGAGAAGGATGTTGCGGGGCACTATGTCAAAGCCCTTATGGAAGTCTAGGTAAATGACATCTGTAGCTCTTTCCTTGTCCACTGATGTAGTCAATCCATTGTGGATCACTCAGAACAAATATTTAGACTGCAAATTTCATATCAAAATGAAGTAAAAAATCATTATGATGACATTGACAGCCAAGAAGAAAATTGCTATCATTGGTATTTTGTAAAACTTACTTTTAAGCCAAAACATAAAAAAGGCATAGCTGAACTACTTAGGTTTTGGTTTAGTTTGAGGGTTTTTTTCACTTGACGTAACATAATTAACACAGAAATTAATTAAAAATACAAAGTTCATTCTTGTATGCTTTAATATTTCAGTATCATCTTGTAAATACATAATAGATAAAGCACAGGGAGTTTGCTTGAAATTATAATGAACAACTAATGTTTCAAAGATGTTGTCAGCATCAGAGAACCCACTCATCTGTACTTGTCTGCCCTGCCCCAGTTTGTGAGTGACCCTATCGAAAAATGGAACAAATAATATAAAATAAAGATTTTTCTGGATCAGCAGTGCAGTTTTTGCAGCATCTCTAGAAATGGAAAGATCTTAAATTTCACTATATTAAATACTGAAGAATTACAGATTATGCCTATGTCTTCTTTTTTTCAGCCATTGAGAGGCTTGGGGTTTTCTTTACCTTTTCAAAGGCAAAGATATGAACAATATTACAAATACCGTACTCTGTTCCACACTTCTGCCTTCAAGAGGTATGGAATAAAAAATGGGCAAGGGACTACCTGGGATCAATGTGCTCATATGCTGCTTGTTTTAAGTAGTTCATTGTAGTAATCCTTTAAAATGTAAAATCCTTTAAAAATCAAAAAAATTGGCTGTCTTGCCAATAAGTCATTTAAAACATAGAAACTGGGCATCTTGGTGCTGGCAATCTTCTGCCCAGACATTAAGGACAGAGACACTTGAGCTTCTGCTGTGTCACCATTATGGTGCACTGGGCTACGGAGTGGATGGAACATCTGAGGCTCTCGGGATGATGGATTATGTCCATTTCCCACTGCCTCAGTACAGACATTTTCCCTAAAAAAATTTGGAAGACTAGTGAAAAGGCCTAACTATTGCATTAGGGAGATACTCAGGTAATCCGCAGTGTAAGAACATGAGGTGGGCTCAGACCCCATTTCCTCCTTGCACCCTCAGTGGAAACCATTGCTGTTTATGCAGGTGACAGTAGCTTTGTCTCAGGAGTTTTTTCATGTCTTTCTGACTCTCCAAAGCATTTTATGACGGGGGCTGATTTAAGTCGAGACTGTGATATTCAGCTGATTGCTACAGTGGAAGGGTTGTGAGTCTTTAGTGAGAACTGCAAATAGTTGAGCCCTTTGAAAACCCTTCTAGGGTGGATTCCCACAGAAGTGCCTCAAAAGAAAATTCAGGATGGGAATTTAAAGGAAAGCTTAATTGTGAAGTTCCAGTATTTGTCTCAGAGTTAGGACTGGCAAGAGTAATTTTTGAGCTTCCCCTCATGTGGATGGTAGAATAGGTATATTTCTGAGCATTTTAGTCAATAAATCTGAAACTTCAGACTCAATGCTGCTTTTCTATTCTCTCTTAGAGCCCTTGGGGACTCCAGATACTTTGCACATAAAAAGGCAAGGGAACAAATCTGTGGAACAATTTCTATGATGGCAAAAGTAAATTTGAAGACAAAAGCCATTTTCAGTTTCTCTCTTGTTGTGAGGCATTAAATGATTTATATCTGGTATAAAAATCAAAACCTTTCCAAATTGCCACTTTTCTTTTAAGTTCATGATACAAATGTGCCTGCTAGTAAGCAGAAAGTTGTGCTGGGCGAGGATTAACTCAGAATGGATTGGGCTGATGTTAAGTGAACTTAAACAGTCTCAGCTCCTTCCTCCTGTGCTATAGACAGTAGAAGTGCAGGCAGGAGCACATTTACCTGGAAGTACAGTGTGTCCACTTTGCACTGAAAGTACTAAATTACAGGGAATTAGCAGCAATTCCTCTTTGCGGATATATGCCTGGTGTCTGGAACTGACTTGGTTGTGTGCTCAGAGAGCAATTGGCCCTCCCCTGCCTGCATTTTAATTTAGAAAATTTTGGATTACATTTAGAAAATTCCTTTTAGAGCACAATATAATGGGAAATTTAAAAATGAGCATGAATTTATGCTTATATCAACCTTATTAAGCTCATTGCTGTGCCCTGGCAATGAGGTTAAGCTTTACCTACATTTTTACTGTTGCAATTCATACTTTTTGAGAGTGCTAAGGTATCACACAGTCACTCAATAAGTGCTAAAAAGAACTGTCAAAAACCCGATGTTCCAATGATTGCCTTTTTTTTCTTGTGAGGTGAAAGAATGATCCTTTTTACAAAAAAGCAAGCTCGTGGTGGACATCATAATATGAGCCACTAACACTGTCTCATTGCAAAAAAGGCAAAACACATGCCATGTGTATCACGGCCAGTAGATCAAGGGAAATTATTACTGCCCTTGGTGACAGTGAGACTGTGCCCAAACACGTCGCCCAGGATTGCCCCCCACCTTCTTGCAAGAAAGCTGTGGAGAAGCTGGAGAGTCTCCAGCAGGAGACTAAGAAGGTCAGGGTTCTGGAGCACACAATGTACCAGCTGGGCTCATTTAGCATGTTCTCCAGGCTCAGGGGCAATTTTTTAGCAGTTTGAAGCACAGTTACAAAGATATCAGAGTTATACTCTTCTTGGCAGTGGTAGATGGTGTAGCAAAGGACATTTGCAAAAACTTCTTCACCATGAGGGTAGTATGTGCTGGGAGAGGTTGTGCAGTCTCCAGGCTTGGAGGTTTTCAAGATCTGGCTAGACAAAGCCACAACCAACCAGATGTAGAGCTGGTGACAATGGTGCTTGAGCAACCTCCTAAGAGGTTGGCCTGGCAACCTTCAGAAATCCCTTCCTCCAAACATTTCTGGAGCATGTGAGATTACGCTTAAGAAGTTCCAACTAGCTGTGGGAGAAGCCCTCTGGCAGGGCTTTTGGATCCTTTAGTATTATAGAAGGTTTCACATGGTTAGAGCACAGGTCTCACTGCCTTTAAAGCCACGAGCATTCAGCATTTCTGCAAATCATGGGTCAGGTCAGCAGAGGATGGCTGTGGAAGTAGACACGTGTAGCTTAATGCAAGGCAAAAAGAAGTCTGAATTAAAAAACTTCACAGGAGATTGAATTCCAGGATTTTTTAGTGATTTTTCATTGGATTACTATTTGCCTTGTTTGCTGGTTTGTTTTTTTTTTAATGCAAATTTCTCATCAGTTATTTAAACGGTGCCTGTAGTTCAGAAGAATGTGAGGAGCAGTATATACAAACTTCAGGCCTTTTACAGAAATAGGCCCTTTACCAACAGCCTCTGTATAACTGACTTACTTCCATGAACTGTAGCTAAGCCAAGACAAGCAGAGCAAACAAATTAGTGAGAAAGAAGAACAGGCAAAACTGGGACTACTTCCAAATTCAGCTGTTTCTTAGCGGAAAAGAATGGAATTTAACAGACCTTTTTGTGCTGTGTGGAGTACACGTCCCCAGCAGAATAGCTGCAGTTGTTCAGACACAGGTGTAAGAAGGAAATGTGGTTTGTCCCTGCACCTGAGAGGCTGCAAGGCTTACTTTTATTGGGGTATTCACTTTCTTTATTCTTTCTCCATTTCTGTGAGGCAGATGTAACGGAGAAAACTTTCAGGAAAATGCTCTCAGAAATACTCCCAAAGGCCTACGCCTAGTCACTTAGAGGAAAGGATGGCTTCAGACCTCTCCTTTTCCTTTTGCTCGTTACACCTCCTTCCCTCTGTCCCTCACCCTGACCTTGGCAGCAGGTGCTGCTCTGCTGCGGATTCAGCTGTTACTGCCACAGCAGACCAAACCCCTCTGACCACATCGGCTGCTGCTGACCCCTGCCTCCTTGCTGCCTCAAGCACTCACCTGACCCTGTTGCTCTAAGGCAACACAACAACTCACCTGGCAAAAAATAGGGAAATGTTTCAGGTCAGGGCCAGGCAGTCACTTGGAAGAAGGATGCAGGAGGCAGCAGCTGAATTTCTCTTGCTTGCCACAAAACTGCCAACATGATTCTGACCCACTGTCACTTTGTGCTCTAGCCCCTGAAATACAATTGTACGATCATATTCTTTTTTCTATTTCCAGTAGAAGTGGAGAAGCAATGTATAGCTCTTCTAGCACCTATATTATGCCAGTCTTGGAAAATGTTTCACCTTCATATTGCTTGACAGAAGAGTTCAATATATTAACAATTAGGAAATTACCATAGGTCATCTTTATAGCTTCATGACTAGTCTTGTCAAAAGACTTATGAAAGATGCTTGTGTGAGGAGGCTTCTGCAACCCTCATAGGGTGCTGCTCTTGACAAAGCCCAGGCCTCCTCTCTGCTCCTTGAAGATGTTGTTCTGTTGTTTCAAGTTTTGGATTGTGATTTGGCAGCATCACCGTCCAGAGGATCAGAGAAGGGAGCTAGGATTGCCTGTCTCTCAGTCCCGGCTGTAACACTGATATCCTGGGTACTGATTAAATGTTAAGTTCTGACTTTGACAGAGAAATCAAAATATGAATGCCACTGGCTGCCCCAGTTACGGTGCCCACATTTTGTCAGAGTATTTTAGACATTTTACTATTGCTGATGTGTTCAAATCCTTATCCCTCCATCCTGTGACAGCCAAATTTAAGTGCTAGTTTTAAATCCATCCATATACTGTCAGCGTGCAGAGTACCAATTCCTCCAATTCCTTACATCTAGATCGGTCCAAAAAGTAACTTTACCATAGGACAGCTAGCCAGCAAAGAGATCATTAAAACAGAGTATGTATGATGTCCAAGATTTTTTAGTTTCTGATTAGGGTGTACAAAGGTGTCCACTGTATTTTCCCAATCATCTAATTTCTCACCATGCAGTGTTAAAAATCAAGCCTCTTCTCCTCCCCTTTCGCAACAGCTAATGGTTTCTTTAGCCAGGAATGACAGCTGCCTCTCCTGTTGCAACAGCAATGCAAATCTCTGACTGGCCCCTTCTAGGTTCTCAGGATATTGTTCCACCTGTTCAGATTGGTAACTGTTCCACGCTCTTCTCCATCTGCCTCAGATCTGTGCCCACACCGGGGCTTAAGCAAGAAAGGCAAAATGTGAGCAATAACAGCTGAAACAGCTCATCTTCTTTTGTAAGGTAAGACCAAAAATAAATAAATAAAAATTAAAAAATGGAAGACATAGAAGAGTAAGAAATTAAGAAACGGTTTATAAAGTGACAAAACTCTTCTAATAATCACTGTAATAAAGGCAATAAAGTTTCAGAAATTCACAGGTCAATAGTTTTAAAAGTGATGCAGCTCCATTTCTAGTTATGTACTTACTTGCATTATTAAAAATACCAATATATTATGTTTCCTGAGATACAGTAATCATTAACTTCTAGGCATCAGTTACGTGCATTGTCTGGAGAGATAAAATGCTTTCAAATTAATAAGGTAAATTTGATGTAATAAATTGCAGAGAATCTACCCCCAAAAAAGAACTGGTGCCTCACCGTTAGCACTGGTGAGGTTGCACCTCGAACACTGGGTTCAGTTTTGGGCCCCTCACTACAAGATAGACATTGAGGGGCTGCAGCAGGTCCAGAGACGGGCAGCGAGGCTGGTGGAGGGGCTGGAGCACAAGGCTTATGAGGAGCAGCTGAGGGAACAGGGGGTGTTTAGCTTGGAGAAAAGGAGGCTCAGGGGGACCTTAATCTCTACAGCTGCCTGGAAGGAGGTTGGAGCGAGGTGGGTGTTAGTCTCTTCTCCCAGATAAGAAGTGACAGGACAAGAGGAAACGGCCTCAAGTTACACCAGGGGATGTTTAGATTGGATATTGGGGAAAATTTCTTCACTGAAAGGGTGGTCACATGTTGGAACAGGCTGTCCAGGGAGGCGGTGGAATCACCATCTCTGGAGGTATTAAAAAAATGCTTAGATGAGGTGCTTGGCGACATAGTTTAGTGATGAACTTGGATGTCCTGGGTTAGCAGTCGGTCTTGATTTCAAAGGTCTTTTCCAACCTAAATGATTCTACGATTCTAATTGCAGAGTCAGAGTCCGAAAACAGCAATGAAAATAAAATATCATTTTTTACGTTTAAAAGAAATAAATAGAGGTTATACAAATGCATCATTGATTTACCTAAAATTTAACATTTCTTCCAGCAATAACATAAAATAAGCAGACAGTGTGAATGTGTATGTTTGGAGTTGTGTTTAATTAAAGTATTTTTAATCATCAGGTTCATTCTGCCATCTGTCTGTGGGTTGTTGGGCTTCTCCCTATAGAGAAGAGTTAGCTTTTTGTATGATTTAACTGTGACTCTCTGCCCCTGGAAAACATTGACTTGTAATCCTGGGCTGTGATTTCCTTGTGTGAAAAGGAAATTGCACACCTGGATGGGCCTCCTATTAAACACTTCAGCATAGACCCTGGGAAAGTCTCTCTGGGGCTTGCCTCCCTTTTTTCTACTTATACCTTCAACACAGAACTCAGCTGAGGTACGTATCTGTCGCACCCAGCGGCACCAGGGCGGAGAACCCTGAGCAGCTGTGCCACCACAGCAGTCCAGCTGTCCCACCATGCCGGCACAGCAACATGCCACAGTGTGGTGTTGCATGGATGTACTCGACTGGGCTCCACAGCAGTGGCGCACAGGTGTGGCAGTGCCCAAATCAACAAGCCCCACAATGGCAGCAATGCCCCTTTCAGACCCACACGTGCCTAGGAGCAAGGTGGGGGGGTGTTGAAGAGCCCCACCTGTGGTGCAAACGCTCCGCCCGCCATTCTTCCACTCTTCCACACAGTTGTGAGTCTGAAATCTGGAAGTACAATAATAGGAAGATTTTTTAAAACCTCCCTTGAAGTGCAATGTATGGTGACAGAAAAAGTTTTGAAACAGGTAAAGGATGGGAATAAAAAATGAATGACTCTGATGAAATTATGAATACCATTGAAAATGTTCTTGATAGTGATTCCTAATTTCTTCTTTTTATTGTAAAAATTCTTCAATAAGTAGAAGTACACACCTCCTCCAATCCTTGCTATATGGCTCCATGACTAGTAAGTTATCAAACTCTGCCACAGAGGGGAAGTAGAGTATCATTGTAAATCCATGGTGGTGAAAGCCACAGCTCTCACTTTCTGATGGAGTTAAAAGACTTGTCATTAAAGCTGAAATTCTGAACCTTTTCCTTCACCATTTTTTTTTTTCATTTAAAGAAAGGAAATAAAATGTTTTATTTTCTGTATTTTAAACCTCCAGTTTTGCAGTATTTCTCTTTCCTTAGTATTTGTTATGAATGAGAGCAAACTACCTGGAAACAGGATGCTCACAGGCTGGTTCTCCTTTTGGACTGTAATCCACTGCTTGGCTTCAGAAAAACTTCCCTAGCCTTTGGCTGGGATATCAGGATTATAACTTCAAATGAAGCACATTATTTTAGAAGGTACTGATTAACCGTAAGCAGGTGCCTTTTCACTGAACTGGCTGATGGGGAATGCAGAAGTCTAATGTCAGTGGAACAGAAGCATCATTAATATCTCAGGAGCGTTATTTGTATAAGTCATTCGCATGAACAGGCTTACAAAAGTGACTTCATTATTGCATGATGGTTTTTATAGTCAGACCTTTGGGTAAGTATTTTCTCGAATAGTCATCTGCAGAGGTGAACGTGACCCAGACGAAGCTCTCTCCATGTAGAACTTCTTTTAAAAAAATGGCATTGGGGGAACGTGAGAATTCCTTTGGCTTGGGCCATGTGTAAAGGGGATGTAACAGTATCGGGTACTTGGCATGTGCAAGCTTGTTGCTTTTGCATTCTAATATTTGTGTGTGCACACTTCAGAGAGACTGAGCATCACCAGGGAAGTTAACAGTCTGGAAGGCTGCAAAGTGCTTGTGTGGAGCTGTGTTGCCTTTTGTGAATAAGAGGAGACTACAAATGCATATACAGCAAAAGGGGTGAACAGTAAAAGTGAAAAATGCCGAAGTTATTTCAAGCAGTCTTTGCTACAAAGAAGCTTAATTTGGAAACTAGCTCCTGCTAACACCACCAGATTTACTGATGCCATCAGATTACTACTCTTATTCTTTTAGAATTATGAGTGTTGCCTCTGTAGGGCCCATAGTGTGCTCTCAGATAAACATAACAAAATCAGTGCCGCAGCCCAAAGCAAATCTCATGTGGAAAACTATCCCCACTGAAGTGAGTGGGAGGGCTTGTTTTTTGCACAGATGTTAACATGGCAGGACATCATCCTCTGATTCAGGCATGCTGCTTAGGGGTTTGCTAATAAGCAGCAAATGCTTTCTTTGAAACTTCTGTTTTATAATTTGTTGTCTGGTGAAGGCTAATGCAAAAAGCCTGAATGTTGATCTGAATGAGGCATTAATTACTTTGTTGCTTTTTCCTGGCTCACAACAAATTTTGGAGAGCTTTGAGAGCCCAAGTAGCAAAAAATTGATCTTAAAAGAAAGAAAGGAGTTACAACACAGCATCTGCAGTAGTGAGCTGGCAAGATGGACCGTACTCCAGCCCTCGAGCCTCCTGCGCTGTACCACCTGTGTTCCTGGTTTGAGCTGGATTCCCCTCCCAGCCAGGCCACAGGACAGGGTCTGGTGGTAGAGCTGAGTACCTGATCAGGATTGAGGTCTTCCATCTCAGATGCAAGAAGCAGGATCTGTTCCTGTAATCCCCACAGTAGCCTGAGCGATTTGTCCCTGTAGCATTCAGTGAAACCTATGGGCATCTTAGCTGCTGACCTGTAAGCCTCAGGGGTACTAAGTTAACCTTTTCTGCTCCCATTAACTGGCTCTCTTTCCACCGCTGTAACAAATACATTTTCTCCATGTTCACACCTCACTCAAGGGTATTTCCCAGGCAGATGTGTATTTATTTCTTTGGCTGTCTGCACTATAGCACTCATGTTGTGGCTCCCTTTGCATGTGGAAATTGGTCATCCATGGCAATGCAAAGCTCAGCAAAAGCTACTTTCCCTGCCAGGATGGGGTGCTCGGCACCAGCTCCGTGTATGGGAAGAACACTGGGGCCTGTGCCACTTGCATCACCAGTGCACATACCCCCACCTGCACCCTGGCAAGCCCAGTCTGCCCATGCTGGCTCTCCAGTTACTTCCAGTAATCCCTAGGAATCCATTTCATTTCTCCTGTAATACAGCTTGCCTGTTGCTGACAGCTGCATGTTGCCCACCTCCATGTTTCAGAAAAATTCTGTAGAATAAGGACTGCCTGCTAGAAGAGAAAGGGAAAAACTTTGATCCATATGCTTCAGAGAAGAATTATAGGAACCTTTGTGCCAGGAGATATGCCTACTCAGCCAGAGAAAATTACGTTCAGTTTATTTACTTTCCTGGAGGGGAATGGATTAAGACAAGGAATCTCCATTCCAAAGCTTCTCTTCCTTTGCGAGGGTACAGAAGGAAAACCCTGAAAATACAGGTATTTACTATTGGAGAGGGTCCCAGAGGCACACCTAAAGATTTAATACCAGAAATGCTAAATACTTTCATAATGACTGTTTGGAACTGAAAGGCAACTACAGTCTTCTGGAGTGATCAACACCCACTTCCTTCTTTATTTAGAAGCCTAATTGTAATAGTACACTGGATGCATAGTCCACCTAGAAGCCCACCTGTGACTACTAGTTCCCTGCTTTGGCACCAAGCTCAAATGACTTATTCTGCCTGACTTCTTTTTAGTGCCTGACATATATCCTGCAGAAAACCTGGAACTTATTTTATAATCACAAGACCGAAGGCCAGTCCCATGCAGAAAGTCCTGTCTTACTGACATCCTGCAACCTGCCCATGCTTTAACCTCTTTCATTACGGTGCCCACTTTGTGTGTGTGAGTGTGGGCAGCTTCATGGCACAGGCAAGAATAGTGGCCACCTTTCATTCCTTTTCTGCCATAATTTTCAAAATGCCATGAATTATTCCCCTTGGATGACTTTCCCCCCTCCTCATTTTCTTTGGAGTCAGAGATGTATCAGTGGGTTTGGAATTAACACTCTAGGCTTCTAACGTCTTCCTCTTTCTTGCTGCTTGACCAACCTCTCATCTTTTTCTTCAATTAGGAAAGATTGCTTTGCTGATGCAATTGTCCACTCAGCTGAAGTGAAGCCAATCTCTCATCGCTTCAGATCTCTTTGATTGCTTCCTGCCCAAACTCTAACGCAGAAGTTTGTACAAGAATTTGGAAAGTGATTACAAAACCCCACAAGCCTTCAGAAAGAGAAACTTGGTTTTGATTTTTACCCAGAAAACAGTTACGGTGAAGATTATTTTAATAGAAGAATTAAGTCATAGTAACATGATAGTTTTTGTTTTGTGGGGTTTTTTTCTGGGGTGGTGGTGGTGGTGGTTGTTTTAAAAGGAGAGCTTTTATTCAAGGGTCTCCAACACTTTATCTTCACTATTTTAGTCAGATTGTTTTAATTTTTCTTAAAGCCTCCGTCTAAGCAAGCTGTTAGCAGAATATTTGTGTAAAGATGGAATGTAAAATCAGCTCTTTGTACAGTACTGGAAATTGCATGCACTTCCTAAAGTAAAAATGCTACAAAGATAGGAGTTTTAAATAACTGTGCTTCCAACAAGTAGTGTATATCAGTGTTTATTAATCATTTCATGAAAATGTTAAAATACAGGTAATGTTTGTCTTGACTCTTCTTAGCTTCCTTATGCTTCTAAATCAAAGTTGGGAAAACTCTGTATTCCCATGTGTCAGTTATTGAGTCTCTGTTTCTCTTTCTCATCGTCCATTTCTAGCAGAACAGGTCACAGATCATCTAGATCTCAGGTGGATCTCTTCCTAGTCAGGTGTGGCAAGTGGGCCTTACAATAGAGCAATGCAGAAATGCCATACCATGTGATACTGTGGCATTCCAGTTGGAAAGCAAAATCCTTGATATCTGATCTTCCTGCCATAAATAATTTTATTACCCCTCTTCAAATCAGACACATCAGAAAGGTGACTTCACCATTGTTACAAGGCAAAACAATGGTCCTGGGGCTGGAAAAAAACGTTGATGTTTTATATGTATTTGTTTACCACATAGAAGTATTAATAATTAGTATGACTTTGTTTCAGTATTACCTGTGACCTTTTCCCAGAGGCTGGATTAGTGCAGTGATTTTAAACAGATGCATTTGTGTATATGTTTGGCCAAGATGTCAAAATATTTGGAAGCTTGCTAGTATGCTCCAACAGTGGTACAACGCTGTACCTGCTCATGTTACACCTTGTAGCACTCCAGCCCTCAAGCACTTCAGCATTTACTTTTCATTTATGAAACAATTTCAGAAGGCTGAGCAATAATTAGTAGTTTCTGCTCCATTGGTAGCACAGGTTTTGGTTCAATGTCAAGCAAAACCTGTCAAGTAATCAAACTGTTTCCTGGAAAGGTCAACATGCTCTCTAACCGTAAGAATAACTCTTTTCTATTTTCCATATTTACAAAGGAAAACCCTTGTACTTAGAAAGGGAAAACAGTGCAGTGAATTGTCCAGTTTAGCATACATAACTGGGAGCACTCCTGAGAACTACTTCCCTTAATATGTTGTTAGCTCCCCACAGCCCTTTTTAAGCAGTGTTATAAGCAACCATAGGGTTTGACAAAACACACTTTTACCTGCCCACTGTACCAGATATTCTATTTCGCAAATAGAATTTCAGCTGGAATGATCGTTTCTCTGTCACTTGGAGTCACCAGTGAAGAACAGCGCTGGGAGAACAAAAAAGGTATTTGCAATAAAATAATGGGGTTTTGTGGGTTTTTTTGGAAAAACAGCACAAAATTATCTCTGTCATTTTAATTGGTGCTATAGATTTTCAGCAAGGACTGAGGCTGTTTATTTTTCAGACCTGGGCTATCACCTTTTGCTTGGTTGTGAGGTTTTTGGAATTAGCTCACAGACTGTGGGTGACAAAGCTTTTCATGGAGCAGCCCCAGAGTTGTGCAGCTCCCTGCTACAATTTAGCTTCTCTTTTCTTCAGGCTGTCCTTGTTTTAATGAACCTTTTCATTCCTGAAGTATTGATATTTTTTACTTGCTTATCTTTCTGTATTTTGGGGTATTTTTAAAAGAGGAAAAACTATGGGCTTTTATGTGCAGCATTCATCTTTATTGGAAAAAAGTGGTCTTCTATACTCTTGGAGGAAAGTAACTTATGAACTGGAAAGTAGTGGTAGTCAAAAGGGACAAGTAACACAACAGTGAAGTTTCTTTAATAAGGCTAACCAGTAAGTGGTGCAAAAAAGCAAATGGATTAATTCAGTAAAGAACACGCCAAGAAAAAATGCTGCCCGTGTAATAGCCCTTGTACGTGCAACCACAATGGGGAGCTGCAGGAAGGGCTCTGCACTGGCCGCTCACCCCAGGCTGCTCAGCAGGACTGCCCCATAGCATGAAGAAGAAGCAAATTTTTCCTGTTGACCCGCAAGGGCATAGGGCCTCTGCCCAATTGTGTAGGATGCAAAAGAACGGGGGAGAAACCCTCCTCCTTACTCCTCCCACAAAGACCTCCTGCAAAGATTTACCTGAGGTTGCTCTTTAAGGGCTTTCCCCTGCTGACCTGTAGGTGAATAGATGCTGCTTCAGGGCTGGAGAAGGTGCTGCTCCCTCCGTGCTCCAGCCTCAGTGCCCAGAAGTAGATCCCAGCTTTTCTGGGGAGACTGCTGCTGTATAAATCACAACAGCCGGGACCTGAATGCTTGTAAGGGTGGATACAAGGGGGATACCTAACACCACGTGTTGGAACATGCACCTTAGGATGAAATAACACCCCTTTTCTTCTGCCTCAGGCGGATGAAGGCCAGCATGATAACCTATGGCAAGCTTCAGTCCCTGGATATAAAGCATCAGTTCAGTGATTTTAAAATAAATACCAAAAGCAGAGCAAAACAAAACAAAACCCCTTGAAAAACCACTCCTCTAGCCTTTACCAGATCAGATGCAATTATAGTGTCCAGTCCAAAATGGATCCCGACACGCAGTTAAACCTATGTCAAGTCACTTAAAAATTGAATTGAAGGCAATATGCATGATTCAGAACATTATTAATAATGGTATTTTATTATTATTATTTTTCTCCCTTAGGCAACAACAGGATTTGAGAAGTATTTCAAACAGACCTTTGAAATCCTGCCCTTTAAACTTTCACCAGTATTGTCATTTGCCTGGAAGCATCAATGCCAAAAAAGTTACCATGGGAACAGTATGTGATACTGTCATGCCTTTAACCTCTCTAATCTCAGGGATGGAAGATTGAACCAGAATCCTGAACTCTGGCAATTATACTTTTCCTAATGGTTTTCAGTCCAAAGGGGAACATATTCAATGGGGAGAAAAGGTGATTCAGATATATTAGTAATAAAAGCTCTACCTTGCAGCAGCATTAAGAGCACCACCATCTTCTACCAAAAATAACCAAGTAGCCACATTAGTCAGATTAAGAAGCCATTTGAAAAACAATGTAAATCCCCTAGAACAAGCCTGCCATTTGTTTCCAACCTGAGCCACCGCAATTAGTCATCATCTTGATTAATTACTGATTAATTAATCTCAGTTAACATTAAGAAAGAACATTTGCGTTCTCTCATTTCTTCTCTTTTATTTAGACCTGGAGCTTTAAAGAAAGTTTCTCTTTAAGTCCACAATACTTTGAATATTTATTACAGGAACTATATCCAAAGTAATAAATATTCCTGTCCTAATATTTAGCAAGCATGTGTGAAAGCAGAAAGCAGAAAAATCTCAGTTTGAGGCTAAAAGCTTTAGTATTAGACTCCGTGTCTGACACAAGAGGCATAGTATTTTTGGGTTTAGTAGCTATAAGGAGATATAATGCATTTTTAAACCTCAGTCACTGATATTTTCTATAGAAAACTTGAAAGAAAACACAGTAACAAATGGATAAGGACAGGATTTCATCCTTAATTTATAAAGGTCTAATACACATGCAATTTATTTTAAATTACTCTGGCAAAGTAAAAACTTCAGTAGGAGGAAAAAAGCCATTGCAGTGTCTTGTAAAAACTGTGGTAAAAAAAACATGTCACTAAATAGCATAATTAAAAAAACTTGTGCCAATTGCAAAGCCAAAATGAGCATTTGGAAATCTCACTCTGTTTCAATCTTGGTAGCACTTGCAAGCTATGTTCTGTGCTCTCTGGCTAATTTTGGAAAGTCTGAATTGCTTACTTTTTTTTTTTTTTTCTCTGAAAAGATGCCAAATACGTATCCTCTGAGCTGGAAGGAGCTAATCATGCTATATTTAGTCAGTCCTGGATGAAAGAACAACTCAGAAGTGTGGAAAGATGTGTATCTCAAAACGATGGGGAAAAAAGAGCATTTTCACATCGACCACAGTCGTCTTTTGTTCTTTCTACGTCTGTAGTGAATTATTAGGTCAGTATTTTTTGTAATTTAAATACTACAGCTGATGTCCAGTCTTTCTGATGTATTACATTTTGGCAGACTCTTCTTTGGCAGTGATGTTATATTGTACCCAATTATTGCCAGCCAGCTCACAGAAAAGTACGCTGGCATAAAATATATATTGAGACATGCTGGGAAAAGAGTTACTGGGGCCCAGACACAAGAGGTGTCACAGAGCATGGAGACCACAGAAAAAGTGGTCTGAGCACAAAAGATGACATAGATAAAATAGACCAAAGCAGGTCAATTTCAGCTGAAGAAATGCAGAACAATTTATGACTCAGGCTCAATCAGGTCTAGTAGAGACTTTAGAAATAATCAGATCTGAATGAATTCTTGAGTCATAGAAGGTCCAAAGAACTGCTTGGACGTGAAGGTCAAGATTAGGCCAATAGTATTTCTCCTGCATTACCTTTAGCTGTATTACAGTCCTGCTTCAGCAACCTGCCCTGCTTTCCTGGGCGAAATCATTCAGCTTAGAGAGAGGATTGATGTGCTCAGGGACATGGGCACCTGCTAGGGCACAATGATTTTCTGCAAAGCATCCCAGGTTCTTTCACAGCTTAAGAATTAGTATCAACAAGGCCTATACATGTGTGTATATATATGTATACACACATACACATATATAATCCTGAATGTGAAGATATACAAATTAGGAACTTAAATGTGGAAAGTTCCTTTTTATGGATCTCTCTGACAGAGCTATATGAGTATATGCCTGTGGTAGATATGCAGTGAGTTCAGGGCTTCTACATTTGTTTGACTAATCACATATGTACTGCACAAATTATTTGATCATACACAGAACGCAGAGGACCTAGTGGGCACACACTGGGGACAGTGCTCCACGATTTCTTGATATCCATCAGCTTAGTCAGGGACTTTGCCCCAGTGATACTACAGGATGTCCAGGAATTCCAAATAAATCATTAAAGTCCCCCTTCCTCCCAGACAAAATGTCCAGATGAAAAAAACCTGACCCCATCCAAGGAAAGCTCACCCAGCTGGTGACCCTACTACCAAGGCAGCTTTTAGCTGCCATCATGTTACTGTATGGAGCAGAAAGGTCTCTCCTGACTCCCTGGTCACCTGGCACATTTCTGGCATGTCAGGCTGCCCCCTCAGGCTGCAGCTACTTTGCATCCCAACACCTTGGATATGAGAGCTATCACAGCACTGAGCTTCCTGACAGTTACAGCCATTTCTGAATCTTGCCAAAGTAACTGCTCTGCCGTATTCTATAGGGGTCCTATAGGCTGGAGGTATTCCTATGGACACACATCTTTCATAACATTAGAACTAACAAAAGAGTTCTTTATTTGGGAACTGGAAAGTAAAGCACTGCTTTCTCCTTTTATTTCATGCAGCAGATATCAGAACTCTGCAATCAGAAAGAAGCAAAGATAAAATAAAAGAAATGCTTTCCTTGATCTTATTTTGTACTAAGTGAATGCATATAATTTGGAGACAGAATGTACGACTTTTCTTGGAGTGCTGATGATTACATTTCCTACAAGTCTCCAGTAGAGAAAATCACGAGCAGAATCAAATACCAATGCAATGCACAATAGCTCCTTTTACAATCCAAAAATAAAGTGAAGGCATAACTTTGTCCAGGAGCAATAATCATTATTATACCCACTGAACAGCAAGTTTGCTAGGACTAATTTCTAAAACTCTTGGAATGTTACCACAATCATTTACATATTATACAGCTCCTGTAAACTGCTTTTGTTCAGTTTTGTTTTGGTTCTTCCATGCTCTAGAAGTCATTTTGAAAATTAAAGAGATTTCAGCCTGCTGTAATAACTAACAAACATTGCATGTTTTAATGGCTTGTCTTATTTGGCCCTCTGAGTATGTATCCTTCCACAAACAACTCTAAAATATGATTAGTTAAGAACAACAAGCTCATTAGTCTCTATTAATGACATTACGTGTTTCCATTCCTTGTCACTGATTTTATTAAATCTTTGTGGAGAAGCATTAGCAGTAGCAAGCCCTCTGACTAAACAGCCTGGGAAACTGGTTCTCACGCTGCCCTGTGTTTATATTGTCTTTATAATAGGAAAAAGCATAGTAAGAGGAAAACTCTGGGAGGCTAGGGGAGGACAAGGGGATCTTTTTGGTGTCAGGCCTATTACTGCAGTGAAATCCTGCCACTGAAATCAGTGAACTTCTGCATGGGGTGATTTTTAGACCCATTTTGATCTCCAATATAAGCACCATTGGAAGACAATATTTGCAGGACTGATGGTAATCAAGTATAAGGGAAGATTCAAACATTTATTAGGCTTCCCTAAATTATACTGACAATCACTCTGACCAATAACCAGGACCAAAAAAATAAATTTTTAATCCCCATTTCCTTCCTTTTCCCCCAGCTGAATTTGGCAATAAATTGGTTTATCTCAGGAACAGACTTTGTGCATTCACACCTGGAAAAGTGGCCACTTCAATTCCACAGTGGTGGTTGAGTGTTTGTCTCTACAGCAGGGGATACAGCAGGAGCTGGCAGTTTTTCTCAGAATTGTGGGAATATTTCAAAAACAAGCTCTATCCCTTCCTTTTGAGAAACAGCTGTCAAGGTAAAGTCAAATGTTTATGAACATTGTTTTCAACCTTAAGTAGATACACAAAATTATTTCAATTCAGAGTAGATCGTCCTGTGTTCTGTGTATGGAGGTCAACAGTTTCTGTCATCTATATTTGTAGCTTGTACACAACTTCAAGCCGTATGAATACTCTGTACTACACTGCAAATTGCATTTCTGTGTGAACATGGGGATACATTTTCAAAGAAATGGGCAGGACACTGACATGAGGAATAGAAGTGAATAAAGCTTTTAAGCTCAACGTTGACATGCAAAGACACTTGCTTTATTTTTCATTGTTCTGTTGCAGAAATATGGAACACAAATATAATACAAATAAAATATGGTAAGAAGTAAAGTTTGCTGTAATTTTTAAAGTATCACTTAAGGGATGAGAAGAAATGAGAACTATATTTTTCTGTTCTTGATCAATTTTTTTCATTTGAGTCAAGAGGTTGGTGTATCTTTAGAGAAGCAGGATGCAAAAACAAGTTCCATTATACGACTTCCAAACCATTACAATATTGTATTATAGTCAGTAGCTTCAAAAGAGTACTCATATCTGAGTTCAAAATGGGTTCTGGCATCCCAGTTGCACTCTCTGCAGACATTTATCTGCACAGACATTTGCTTCTCATGAAAAATGTATGAACTGTATTGTGAGAATAAACGAAGAGAAGTGAAGCAAAGAAGTTCCATTTTCAGTTAATTGCTCTCCGTCAGACAGCACACTGTTTCAGCTCTCAATTGTCCTTTGGTCTCATTCAGTGGTAATATTCATATTTTTTCAAAGATCCTAAGCTTCACTGTGCAGATTCAGCCTATCTCAGATGAACTTTTCTATGGGGCTTGCCCGCAAAAGTTTTGCTGCAGTCAATAGGACTTCATGCAACTACAGAAACAATACTGAGTGATGCTACTGCAGCTTCTTGAATATCGTGTGGATTAAACTGGGCCAAGTGACAGGGTAACTTATTCAACCTGCCCATCCAACTCGTCTCCAGAAGGTGCCACCTTGACACTGTCATGGCTCAACAGGAGGTCCAGCAGCTCCAGAGCTTTCCAGTGTCACAGTCAGTGAAGCAAAACAAAACAAATTGATTGCCAGTTTACTTTAGACAGCTTCTTACAGGAACAGCTGTATGGTGCCATAAGTCATGCCAGAGGAGAAGTAGAAATTGTGGAGGTGAACCACTTCAGCCTTCCAGCTTCCACATATGACCCTACATCTGCAGATGCTGTTAGGAGATAAGTTTGCAACAAGGACTTAAAGCTTGTGCACAAGAAAACTTGACGTCTCACTACAGGATAAGTTTATATCTGATTTGCTTATTTTCTTCTTCTTTGTAACTTGAATAGGACATGGCATTCTATTCAGCTCAGAATCCTGTTTTATTAAGTTTCTCTTTATTCAATTTGTGGCAGTACCAAGAACACTGGAAAACTAGAAGTAAAACATTGCAACAGACAGTGCTCACAAACATTATGAACCAAGTTATTTTGCTTTGGTCTCTCCAGGACCAAATTCATTTTGTCCCAGGGCATAAGCACCTTACTGATAACTGCATTGCAGGGAAGGACAGTTATGGACAGCCTTTTTCAAATAAGTCTGAAGTTTTACCATGTTGAACATCTTAATTTTGGCTTTTCATGTCAGCAGTTAACAGAGAATTAGCAACTCTTGCTTTCTTTTAAATCAGCCAGAAAACCTGTGCTGCAGCTTTATGCTATGAAGACTTTTCCCAATACAGGGGAAATTCTCCAGTAGTAAATGTAGACTATTGCCCATTCGTTTTACACCGTAATATGTGAGGGGTTCCCCTCTTGATACAGATGTTGGGCAATGCCTGTAAAGACATGTATCTGCCCAAATTGTAGGTGAAACCACATCCATTTCCTATGTTTTCCATTCCTGTGTAAAACCAGTGATTTTGTGAACCAGACCTTCATCTGGGATCAACTTTGTGCCACTGTACAGCAGGTTATGTTTGTACACTTCATGATACAAATGTAGCTATGGTACCAATAGGCATCTTAGTATCCACAACTTGAAGTTGTGCCTCTATGGTGTAGGGAAGGACAATGTGTCAGGATGTGCCCGGTGACTAGCAAGAAGGGAGACTGCGGGGGCTGCAGAGAAAGCATTCTCGTCGATGGGTTACACGGTTAGGTTTAAGACTCGCTCAGTCAGAAACCTTTCCTAAGGCAGTTTTTTACCTTCAGCCCACACAGTTATTTCTTTTATTACTTAGTATTGTTTGAGGGATAAATGGTTTCACATGCCAGGTATTATGTTCACAGATTTGATAGGCTTTTTGTTTAAAAAGAGAATCCAGGCACCCTGCCCTAACCTTTAACTGCTGTTCAAAGAAGGGAGTGCCTCTTCATCTCTTCCTCCTTTCATGTAAGAAAAGACCATGAGATTTTTGGAAAACTATGTCCTACTGCCTTCAAAATGGGCCCTAAGACTTTCCTGTTAGCTCGGTACCTTGGGGGTTAGTCACTTTGCATGTAGTTTTCATAATATATTCCTAATAAATTGTTTTGGTGCTATGCAATAGTTTGTGCAGAAAATATTTTTTTATTAAGACTGCCTTCATCATTTTTAAATGTTTTAATATAAGGTGTTCAGCATAGTGACATCCATTCTAGTATGTTCAACCAATAGCTATTAAGAAAAGCAATTTCTTCACAAAGAAAATATCATCCTCTTGTTTTAAATTCTCTCTGTAGTTCCTGAGCTAAATATTCTTCACCAGGAGGAGAAAAATTAAAAGATTGCTGGGTTATAGGACCTGAATTATATACAGCCTTCTGAGTGTCTCCCAGTTCCTAATACTTTCTTGCATGACAAGCACATGTGTGAAATCATGGGTTTTACTATCATTTCTGTTCATCCATCCTACACCATTTCCCTTTCTATACTTACACTCTCACAAATAGATTTTTCATGTGGCTGCAGAAATGTTCACAACATCCTGCTGCAAGACGTGCATAAAAATCTATCACTATTACCAGTCCTTACAATGTTATTTAGTCTACCTTTTACATGGCTCATGAAATGCTAAAAATTCAAGAGAAATATCCTAATGGAGCTTTAATGTTGCTTTTCCTGATATGAGAATTATAAAGTAAATCCTCACCTACAAGGCTTTATCTTTTATCCTCTAAATGTTTTGTATGAAATGTTGCTAGTAGTATTAATGAATCACTTTTTTGTAAACTGTTAATCAACTGATGATGGGCAAGTGTAGCATTTTTGTTGTTGTTGTTGTGTTTTGAATTATATATTAAAATCCATCACTCAAAGGATATATTAAAAACAAGAATGTGGCAAAGTTCTCTCATGACACAGAAATAATCTAAAGTTTTCTGTGAAGATGTAATTTCTCAGGACTTGTCTAAGAAGGAACAGTCCATTTATCCAAAGGTATGAATAAGAGGCATGTGTTAAACCGTGTTAGGCTTCTGCTCAGAAACTTTCACTCATGACGAAATGGTTTGGATTGTTCAGAAGCAAATTAAATATTCATAAATGAAAGCTGGTTTTGAGCATTAACACACAGAGGTCTAAAGCAAGTTGCTCTGTGGGCTTTCAATTTATATCTTTAGGTAATTCATTTTAGCTTTCTTTAGTGTCTCTGTGGAAACAAAGTATTAATGAAATAATACTAATTTGCTTGCTTCATGACTAAATGAAAAGGTAAAAATAAGGAGAAAAACAGTTGTCACTGGTTTGATCTCTTATGAAATTAACTTACAAAGATAAAGAAGAGAGTGGAGTCTCACAGTTAGTAGTATCAATTTTACTTTCAAATTTTTGTATTTTATTTTCTTGCAAAGCTTGCACTGACCGCTTCACCAAATCTAGACCTCTTTCTATTTCCTAAGCTATGACTTTATAATGGTCACTGCTGCTAGTAGAAGTAGTCAGTTTAGGAGCATCAGTAAATTATTTTGGTCACACCCAGTCTTCAGTCATCTTCTCTCTGTTCTCTGTCTGATGGCTGCTTAGTCCTACACACAATTTACCCCCTCCCTTTTTTTCTCTGGCCTTTGCTCATTCTACAGGATAAGGGCACGTGTGAGTACCAAAGCTGCCTTCTGCATGGCTCCATTTAAACACCTGGGTCACAACATATAACAAGACGTAGTTGACAGTATTTAGTGGAGCAGTAGACTTCTTTACTTGGTACATCATACATATACCACTGTTTTCATTTCAAACAATGTACATATTGCATTTCACAAGCACAGAGAGGGGACTGCCATAGCTAGAAAACTTGAACATTAGTCTTTGCATGTTGCTGTTCTAGTAGGACAGTGGCATAGCACTGGATATGAATTTCAAGGCATTACTAGTTCCTGTATGTGCATAAATACCTGAAAATACAGAGGAATTAGTCCGTGGTATGATAAATCTTTTTTATAAGTGTAGTATACTGTAATATAACTTCACTCACCCTTAGCAACTTCCTAAAGAAGGGATTAGCTACCAGTCGGTCAGGCGCTCCCTAATGTAAGGCTGCCATCACTGATCTCTAAGGAAATACTCAGTCTTCACCAGTGTTCTTAAGTTTCTTCTCTTAGAGGGAAGGTCAATAGCCCTTTTCCTCCTTCCCCCTCCACAGTATCCACCAGAATATATTACAGCTTTTGCTGGTAGCCACTGTGGACTATCTGAACTTTAGCATGCTGCTAAATTATGTTACACAAAATCCATCTGATTCCATGGGTACCAAAGCCAATATAATCTAAACTACCACAGAGGAATTACGCTGTGCAGCTCAGGAGAACTTATCCTGATGGAAGAGTGGGAGCAATAGGCATGTCCATTGGCTTCACATGGCCATGTTTTGGTAGTGGGGGGCTACAGGGGTGGCTTCTGTGAAAAGTTGCTAGAAGCTTCTCCTACATCCAGTGGAGCCAACACCAACTGGCTCCAAGGTGAACTCACTGCTGGCCAAAGCTGAGCCCATCAGCGGTGGTGGTAGCACCTCTGGGACAGTGTATGAAGCAGGGGATGAAAAAACCCTGGGCAACGTGATTGTAGCCAGAGAAAAGAGTGAGGCTATGTGAGAGCAACAACCACTCTGCAGACCCCAGGCCAGCGCAGAAGGAGGCAGGAGGTGCCCCAGCCCCCAGCGCAGCGGTTCCCCGGCAGCCCGCGGTGAAGCCCCTGGCGAGGCAGGCTGTGCCCCTCAGCCCGCGGAGGGCCGCGGTGGAGCAGATCCCCACCTGCAGCCCACGGGGACCCCAGGCCGGGGCAGGGCGATGCCCCGAGGAGGCTGTGCCCCGCGGGCAGCCGGCGCTGGAGCAGCTCCTGGCAGGGCCTGTGGCCCCGTGCAGAGGAGCCCGGGCGGGAGCGGGTTTGCTGGCCGGGCCTGTGCCCCCGCGGGGACCCGCGCTGGAGCCGCTGTGCCCGAGGGGCTGCGCCCGGGGGGGGACCCGGCTGGGGCGGGCTGGGAAGGGCTGCTGCCCTGGGCAGGGCTCGCGTTGGAGAAGGCCACGGAGGACCGTGTCCGTGGGAGGGACCCCAGGCTGGAGCAGGGCCCGAGTGTGGGGAGCCTCCCCCGAGGGGGCAGGAGTTGCATAAACAACATGTGATAAACTGACCACAACCCCCATTCTCCATCCCCCTGCAACACGGGAGGGTACATAGATTAATCAGGGTGAGGTTAAGCCTAGGAAGAAGGGAGGAGTGGGGGGAAGGTGTTTTAAGATTTATTTTTTTATTTCTTATTTCCTTACTCTTATTTGATTAGTAACAAATTCAGCTTGCTTTGCCAAGTCAAGCCTGTTTTGCCCACGGCAGTAATTGCTGAGTGATCTCCCTGTCCTTAACTCGACCCAGGAGCCTTTTCTTATATTCTCTCTCCCCTGTCCAGCTGAGGTGGGCACCTGGCATGCAGCCAGGGTCAACCCACCACAACTTGTCCACACACACTTTCACATTGTTTCAAACACATTGTTTCAACTAAACAATTAAAAAAAAAAAAAAGTTTTCTTGGTTTAGTTGTAAGTGCAGATGAAAATCTTCACAATGTGCTATTTTCTTCAATGTGGACTCAGGAGTCATCCAGTAAATCACTGTGTTGGCAGTGAAAGGTGAAGATCAGCTGTTTTCACTGTGAGTAGAAGCAGCAAGTCATGAAGACATCCATGAGGACATTCTCTTATGAACAAATTTTGTCCTCCTTATTATAATGTCGTAGAGATTATTTACAATGCAGTAGCCTTCATTTGTACCTGCTTTCCAGAAGGGAAAGTGAAAAGTATTTGTCCCCGATTACTAATAGCAAACAAGCGGGAAAAGACCTACTAGGTTGATCTCTGTTCAATACCCAGAAATTTGTATGGTTAAATCAGTCTGGGGTAGAAATCACTCTAGAAATATTGTGGAGTAATTTTACTAAACCAGTCAGTTTAGAGGCAGAGGAAATTAAGAGTTTAATGGAAATGTTTCAACCATCAGAAACGTTTAACTTTCAACTAGCTGTAATATAATTCTATTATTTTAATATAATATTTTGCATAATGTCAGTCTATGAGGTATATATGATCTTCTCTACACAAACTTAATGAAATGTTCCCTGGAAACATTATTACCTAATTTGTAGAAGCTATTTCTGATATTTAAAATGAATGTGTTATATTTGGAAAATAATTTTGTGATATTTTAAGTTGAACAGAATTACTTAAAACAACATATAGTCCATGTTACACATAACATCATTACTTGTCATGAAGGGCATAAATAGTTATAAAGTCCATTTGAGGCAGTCTGTATTTACTATGCAGCAATGTTTAATGATATTCAGGGTACTGACAGGATATGTCATTCTGGAGTTTACTATGGAAATATTTGATATTTTGCTGAATATCATATGTAGGATAGCCCAAAAGGATATGTATTAACTGATAGTATAATTGTTACAATGGTGATTCATTAATGACAGCTGAAACCAACAAAGTAATTCTGACGAAAAAAATGTATACCTCTAAATACAGTGTCCTACACAATTACCAAGAAAGCATTTTTAAAACTTTTCAGGACTTTTTAAAATACTATGTGCATCTTTGAAACCTTAGTAAAGTGCCTAAGAGTTTAACTCTCAAAAAGAATAATCCTGTCTAGAAATTATTGAAAAATAATCTATGAATTTTGAGAATATAAACAAATCACTTCCATGTAATGCAGTGAAGGTAAATAGGAAACCAAAAATATTTCCAGTGTTTACATTTCTAGGCATATGTGACTGTGACAATTAAATTTTAATTTAGTTATTAGTTAATAACTAATAGCATAGAAAACAGAGCCAGTTGTTAACCAATAGTAAAATAAAAATGGTAGACATTTCTCTGTAAAATTTTGAAATAAGAAACCTAGTTTTTAAAAAACAAACCAAATACTTATTGGTAATTTTTCAGCTTCATAGACGCAAAAAATATTTTTTAAAGCTGATTTGTGTAACAAAAACTTTAAAATGAAATCTCAAAATGTTTCTGTGTTTCAAAGAGAAAAGATGCATTAACTTCACTGACATTACTTTGCTCCCTCTCTGTAGCATATTTTTCTTAAAATAATTTAGGAATTTGGTAAATATTCATGAATACTTCTGATCATCCAAAAACATACTTTCTGGTGAATTCACTAAGTTTATTTTAGTGAATAAAATAAATTAACTATATAGAAAACCTCTTCCCATACTGATCTGAATTCTACTTTTCTGGATTCCTCATTCCTCAGGAATTATGACTTTCAGACTAAAGCTAATTCTGTGTCTAGGAGAGGTGTAACACATGCTCCTCTCCCAAACTCTTACTATTTACAGTGTGTATGTGATCAGCATTTTTCTGAAGTTAAACCTAAACAGTATTTTGATGAAGATTTTTTATTTGAATACTAATCGCTTAATGTTTTCATGGCAGCAAAGTGATGGTGAACCTCTAAACTATGTTGTTTAAAAACTTTATGCCTGGAAAGACAAATCATTCCACTCAGAGATATCTCTTTGCTATCTGTAACTAGTTCTTCCATAGTTTTCACCCTTTTTTCCCATGTTGTTACTCCAATATGGTTTTACAAGTCTTCTTGATTTGTGAGTTTTGACAGGTTGATAGACACATGGTAATCAGTGCAGTTTCACTAGGACCTCTCAGCATACTGGTGCTTATTTTTACTGTTACCATCTATTCTATTCTAGACATGATCAGAAGGTTGCCTGAGTCAGTAGCCATCTACAACAATTTCAATAGGCTTCAGAGAAGTAACGTAATGAAAAGCCTCTGATTATTTTTTTTTTAATTACTGTAATACTTTGAAAAAAATAAGTGCTTGTATGTTTTAAGTTATTTTTAACAGCCATGGTTTTTAAAACCAAAATACCAGCATATAAAATGAGAAAGAGATCTAAAGAACAGAAATCACAGTAAAATCATAACTAATGAGCAGGACTGCCCTCCACAAGCTACTCAGATAATGTGTGGTACAGACAGTCAGTGGTGCTGCATGTAATTGCTTTGCTGGTTATAAAGGAAAACAGTCAAAAGGATTTCCTATCCTAAATGTGCTGCTGAAGCAAAAACAAATATAGAGTATTAAAAGCAAGAACAATGCATGACAATCAAATATTGAATTAACTTATCTCCAAATTAGGACGTGGAGGAGAAAGGATCCTGAGGTTGTTAATATGCCCTTGGTGTGAAAATTGATTTGTTACAGTATGAATGCTAAAGTAAGATGAAACAAGAAGAAATTGTCCTCTTGAGCAAGGGTCTGAGATTATAAAACACTAGTAGAACAAGAACAGATTCTGAGGCTGAAGCTTTGGGGTTTGAAAGTTATTAACCAAATAAAAAGTTTTGCTGGTTATATTTTATTCCTCTCCCCTCTTATATTTGTAGAAGTTGCTGAACAGAAGGACTTCAATGACTAGCTTAGAAGACTAAATACCTGTGTAAACATATTACCAAAATCTTTGAGTAAATTCATCCTACTCAGCCATTTAGCTGCAGGAACTGTAAGTTCCCTTGAAAATACTAGTAGCCCCAAACATGTCTTTCTCTCTGTTGACTCCAAAACTGTAGCAGTCATCAGAATTTGTACCTAACAGGAATAAGGAGCCATGACAGATTTTTTTCTAGCTTCATTCTTCTTAACCATCTTTCAGTTATATTTTAGTTTTAGTACATGGAAGCAGAAAAGCTCCTGCAGAGATCAACACCCACATCAGGAGCTCAGTTGCACTGACTAATGCTGCTCCCATGGGACAATGCTGTGCCCTTCCATGTGCATGGGAGCCCCCACAACTCCTCCCGTATCCCCCAAAAACCACAGCTGGTGCTTGTGGTGAGAGAGCCCCACGGCTGCATCCCCAGGGATTCCCAGTGACAGACAATTTCCAGAGATAACCGACACACCAGGCTGGGACCAATGCACAGGCTGGGATGTTTTGGTAAGAAGCTTTCAACCCTTATTCAGAACAGAGCTCATGTCTGTGTTTGTCTTTGGACCATTTTGCATCCAGACTGCACAGGCTTATTCCACGACTGTGCACCTGCTTTTCTCCCACGGGTTCATTTCATCACATACAGTTTTCTAACTGTCATATTAGACTATAATGAACCACAGGCTGCACTCACCATTTCAGTTCCAAAGTCTATTGCAGGTTAAGAAACAAAATGCTGTCTTTTGAACGTTAAGGGAAATGTTTTTCATTTCTTCTATTGTATGTTATTCATAGGTCATCTTATTTCTGTTAACCTGATGGAGACAGGCTGGAGAAGTACATTACAAACTAAATAAAAATCATCTGACAGTGCAGGCACACAGAAACAGCCAAATAAACAAAACCCATGGCCAGCTCATCAAAGCTACAGTGGCAGTAGCAGCTCAAAACCCTAAATCTCTGCCAAACCCCAAGACAGGACAATGATACATTGTATGATAGATCTATACCACACTGTAAAACTTAAGTTTGTCTCCATTAGCTCTACAATTCCCACAAGTAGTTTCTCTTTGCCTAAAACTTTTGGACTGAGGGTGGTTATGCTTTAACACGAATGCTTTGTAGACAATCATGATAGGATGGGGGGAATGTGGGGCAGGTCTGGATAACCTCATCCAATAGTGTCCTTCCTCTGGGTCCATCTTTAACAGGCTCAACAGAAGATCCTAATTTGCTTGACCCCTAGCATGGCATATAATAGAGAAATATGGCCAGTGCCAACTCAGTCCCTGTCCCAGTGGCCAAAGTCCAAGCCTAGGAAGACCTGGTCCAGGCCAGACCATTTTTTTTTTTTTTTTTTTTTTGAGGATCCCACCCCACAGCACACTTTTCTCAAATGCGCATCATCTCTGAGCAATGGGTTTCTTCTGGACTGAGAAAGACACAGAAGAGAGACTGGGCTGTGGGACAACTGGCTTGTCATAGTGGAGGGAAGGAGCTGACTTGAGGCTGTGGCTCAGAGAAAAGCCAACCTACTATCTGCTTTTGTCATCCCTGAGACACCTGCAGCAGGCAGAACTCAAGATCTGATGTCAGCTGCAAACAGGGTGACTAGTTAAATGACATGGCTAGGTTAGTGATATGACCAGGTTGCTAATGAGGTGGCTAGCTCATGCCCACTACTGCTTGTTAGTCATATGTGATTTTTTTGTTGTTGTTAACTTGATGAAAAGATATTGGAGATGTATATTTCAAACAGCAAAGGAAGATAAGCCATCAGTGGGAGTGTACTGGACGCTGTGGGACCAGCTCTACTGACATGCAGGAAAAGTGGTAGGGGACATGACCATTTCCTATGAAAGCACTGAATGGTTCAGCATCTCTGAGGCTATCTAGGAAAACATATAGGCTATAAATTCCCTGTTTTTTTCCCTTGCTGATGTCCATCCTTTTTGTGCCACCTCTCTCAAGGAACAGTCCAACATTAGGGGGAATTCATCAAGAGCAGATGACTGCAACCTCAGAGCTTCATTCAAGATCTGAAGATTTCTTCAGAGTCCTTAAAACAATCTCAAAATGATTACACTCCTGGAGATACTCTCTTTCTCTCATGGAGATATTTTCTCATGGAAGACATCTCAAATTTTAGCTGATGTTGTGCTGTTTTTCTCTTACAGTTTTTCCTCCTAGAGAATGTTTTAAAAGAATGTAAGGGCACTGATAAAAGTATACACAAGAGCAAGGACATTCAACATTAATGACAAATATCTAGACTGACACTCCATTATTAACATTTGCCTTTTTGTCCCTTGCTTAATGCTGTCAGGAGCAATGAGGGAGTGATGGAAGGATTTCAACCTTGACAGGGTTTATTTGTGCCTCTGACATTCAAGTGTGTTTTCATTTGGAAGAAAGTAAATATTTTCTAAAGAGTTAATGAGGAAAGAGTTTTAGAATAAAAATGGCAACTGAAATTTTATTTTTAAATTATATCAAGACAGAAGTCATTAATATGAAAGGGTTAATCAAGGCTTTAACTTCTCCTAAATTTAGTGATCTGAAAAGTAAGAGAACAAAGCAGGCTAAGGTTCACATTTCTGAAAATTGCATTCCAAAGTCTGCCAGATTGAAATAACACGATACCAGCACTGATTTTCCCGCATAGCAATTTGATAGTGATGCCAACTTGTGACCATCTTTCTGCTAATCGGTTTATATGTTTCAAAGGAAGCTATCCCTTGAGATGAAACAGTTGCTCCTATTAAAATTAATTTATTTATATTTTGGAGAAAGAAAGGGGATGAAAATATGTGGGGGGGTGTTTCTAAGATTTTCAGCTACATAAATTGATACCTGAGCAGCACAAAGTAATTGGCTAGTAGCTAGGCTTAAAACACATTCAAGTCTCCAAGATTTTCCTTAACCTGCTGTCCTTGCTTTTCCACTCTACACCTCTATCCATTTCCCAGTATTTTGGAGGTCCCATTTATTTGAATAAATGAAATAAATGGACCTCTGAGAGCCCTCTGAGAGCTGATGTTGCAGACATGAACTCTGAAACTTGAAAACTGAACTGAATCAGTGATGAAAGGTATTTTCAGTGTTTTAAACAACAACTGGAGTTTAAAAGTGTGGAAAATGTAGTATTTCAAATACACTTGTAAAAGGAACGTACAGATGAGCTGGTTGTGATTTGGGAAAAGCTGTTTTTAGAACAAGAGCCTGATGGAGAAACATTTTCTATTTGCTAAACTTGAGAGAGGCAGTGGACAAGCTTCCCTGGACAGTAATATATGCCTGGTTTTGTCTAGGTTCAGTAAATGTTCACCTCTGTTCCTCAACAAATTTAAATTAAAGCCTTCGGTAAATAAAAAGGTCATGAGTGTCTTGCAGAGGTTTTCTCCTGCCATTTGGAAAAAAAGTCACAGTGTCTGTGCTTTTGAGCTCATGGTCCCCTGCCACACAGAGCTGTACACTGAGCTAACTTGCAAGGTCATCTACTGAATGCTGCAGTTTCTACATCTGAAGCGATTAAAAATTCCTTTAATTACTGCATTTGACTACTCAACATTTTTACAGGTTTTTGATTTGGTATACTTCCACCAAGCTAGGTCAATTTACGCAAGTATATTAAGGCATGAAAATGCAATTGCAGCACTAGTTCTGTAGAGACATGGAAATAAAATAAAGTGTATGCTGTCATTCAGTTAAAAAAAGTAATTTCCCAAGGAAATGTTTTGACTGAGGGGATGAAAGGCTGGCAGATGATGTGCAGTATATCAGGGTGCGTATAAACCTCCCCTGGCTGAGACCCTGTCTTAGTGATTTTAGAAAGCCACTGTCCTGTTTCGGTACTGTGGGAGCACACTGGGGCGGCAGTCCTCAACCTCTGATGGGAGCAGAAACCATCAACCTTGGCATGGGCTGAGCCTGGTTTCAGGAACCCCTGTTCATCAGCAGACAGGATTTTGATGTAGAGAGCTGGGTGGGAGGAATTTATATACGAATGCGCGTTATTTTTTTTCCTTTGCTGGCAAACGTGTAGCTCAGGTAAAGAACCAATTTTTGTTTCAGAAGTTGGAGAATTTAATTGGACAAGAGTGTAGCAAACACTCATAATAAATATGTGGAAGGAAAAAAAATTATTATAATACAACAATTAAATTTGCCCGTTAGATTGCCATTAAACAGTTGTATTCCCACTGATGCAAGCAATTCAGCCACATAACTCTTGCTCTTTTACAGGCAATTAATACTCCAGTGAAAATAAGCTTTTCAGGGAGATTTATAGTCACAGCAGAAATTAGTGCAATTCTGACTATAAATAAAAGATAACCACCAGCCTGATGGTGCTTTACATACATCTTTCTCTCACAAGAATTTTTGGACATTCTGGATAAATCCATTGTGCAAAGTAAGAAAACATGTTGGAACCCTATGAAATTGTTTGTATGCCCACAACTACACACACAAACCCACTACATGCAGTAGATTTTAACTATTGGATAAATGGATGAGTGTATTTTACTCACAAGGTGGGGAAGCTCATTACAGGGTGAGAAACTTTGAAATGTAAGGAAAAGCATTTACTTGCAAGCCCCCTGACTGCCTGAGGCAAGTTTTTGACTCCCAAACCATTCCCATGTTCTTGAATTTATAACAGATCTGGTACTCTCAGAAATCATACATTAAGAACAGATGCAAGTCAAAAGCATTAGTTATAGTGTTTGCCACTTTGTTCTTCATCTGATATGATCAAAAAGGTTTCTTCACTGGTAAATATGCAAGGTACTCTCTTGTACAAATTCCCTCCTTATTATGAAGCAGTAAGGTTTCCTTGCTTGCATGTTAATATACACACATCATGAAAGAATTTTGAACATTAATACTCTTATAAGAAAACAATTCATCTTGCAGGCCTGATTTTGCTTTACTTTGTCATTGCAGGGCAGTGAACATTGCTCATGCATATGGTGTCTCTGCTAAGGTGGACCTTCCTAGAGTACTGCTAAGCCTACTAAGCTCCAGAAAAAGCATTTCTTAGCACAAAAATTGTTTACTTCATTGGCTTTGCTTTACTGAGAAATTGCTAAACACCTGTTGCTTTTAATGGTGAAATTACTGCATCTGAATATTCATCCTTCAGTCAGAATAAACATTTGCATTCCACTTAGGAGTCTGCATGCCACATTACAGATACTTGCTGACTAATCACCGTGGCTAAATGAAAACAACAATTACTTTTTTATCATTACATAAAACATAAAATAAACTACAAGCTATGTTGTGTCTATGGATTTATAGGCGGATCTTTCTTTATTCTTTTGAAAACTTCCGTGAAAATTTCATGCCAGAGCATGTAGCTGAGCATATGGCATACAGGGGTCATAGATAACAAAGAGGTGAAACAACCCTGAAAAAAAGCAATTCTTTCTTTGAGGATGTGTTCATGAACACTAGTGGACTTCTAAAGGGTAAGATCTGATAGAAAAAAAAGGATTTAAAATGTTTTGACGTCAAGAGGGATTCAACACAGTGGATTATAAGTAAACACACAAGCCTGTGAAATTTAGTGGGAGCAGGATGGGGTTTTTTTCTGAAGACATGGGCCAATTTACTTGCATTCCCACTAGGAGATGAATAAAGGGTGATCTGCTTGACAGAAGATGCTTGTCTGAAAGTGCTCATCCAACAGAGGAGTTCATTGGACCTAGTGAACACATGCTGTAATATGCTTACCTGATCCACCTTCATTGTATACACTGTGTAAAGCTGTTGTACATACACTGCTGTCTGTCCATGACTGTTTGATAGTACTGGCCCTCAAATAACTTGACAACCAAGGGATAGGAATTTTCTGAATGTCTGAAAAAAACAAGACCAGGTGTGACACCAAATAAAGAAAAACTTTTGGAGCTATGGTGGTAAATCCTGGGAGGAGCTACTTTGGGATATTGTAGACTCTTCTTCCTTGGACATAATTAAGAGTAACCTTCTGTACTAGGGCAACTGTTCAACATGCTTTCAGTTAAAATTCCTTAACTTTCTTAGAAGCTGAAGTCAGGAAAGCATAGGAAAAGTCACAGAGGGAAAAGAAGAGAGCAGAAGGTGAGAGATGGAAAGGCAGAATATATCAGGAGGAAGACACAGGCCAGAACAGAAGGATGCACACTGAAATATGGGGTCAGCTGTACATAAGCCATTCCTAAACTCCACAGACACTGTTACAGCTGCAAAAGATTTATACTGATGTAACCAAGACCATGCCATTTCCACCTCTTTCTTTCAATTCAAATATTTAACAAATAGATTTTTTTTTCTGACGTATGAACACCAACATTATTAATTTTGGTTATTTGCCTTTTAGAAGTGCTGATTTTCTGTTAAAAAAAAAAAAAAAAAAAAAAAAAAGAATGATTGAATGCTTATGGAAAAGACCAGCAGAAAATCCCAGTTGTTCCTATGCTCAGTATAGGTCTTGGAACTATCACAGGTTAGTCTGTACTATAACATGCAGGGCATTTTTCCCTTGCCTTGCAGCTTCTGTATAGAAAGGATGTCAGCCACTCCCGTTCTGCTATAGGAGTGCTCTGCACAGGTGAGAGCAGGACTGAAAAGACACAGTCAAAAAAAACTGTCTGGCTTTCTGTTTCTTTGGGACAGTTATGTCCCATCCCCCTTGCCCATGGAAGCAGGTTATGAGGGACACCAACGCTCGGACATCAATTCAAACACAAAAAGGTTGGTAGGATGGTTGGCTGTGCAGAAAGTCTGCCATTTCCAAAACGTTAGGCTAGCTTAGCAATATAAATTGAAGAGTCGGTTCTCTAAACACATTCCAGGGAAACAAGTATCATGGAAAGAAAAAAAATATTTCAATTAAAGGACAGTCTTTTCTGTAACATCACATGAGTAGGTGCCAAGCATGCGTGGATTTAGACTGGTAACAGGAGGCTCAAATCATCACAGCAGTGAAGGCTCTGGAGCAGCTTTTTAATTGAAGTGGCGGCAAGAAAACTTTCTTGTTTCAAGACAGAGCTCAGTGAACGTAGTTACACCTTCTGAATAGTTCAACTGACTGAATAAAGTCTTTGCTATCAGGTCTTTGTTGCACTGTCAAAACAAGTCATTACTGTATATAATTAATGCCATGCTTCAGTCTTCTGCTACTCATCTGCAAGGCTTGGGAATACTTTTTTCCACCCTGAGGAATAAAAAAGCTCTTGAATTTTATTCACTTGCCTTCCTTTGAAGCAGTAGGGATAGGCCACAGTGTGGGCCAGTCACAGGTACGGGGGAAGTGGGACTCTGGTTCCTGCCTCTTGTTGGTGATTAAACCAGTTCCCATACATGGGGACATGGAACAAGGTTTTGCTCAAGATTACCTGAGTGAAATTCCAAGGATTTTGCACTTTTCTGTAGTACAAAACATACGCTGCTTCTTAGGACCAGTGGATCATTTTATCTAACAAATTCCTGGGACATCCAGTTGGGGCTGTTTTCCTGTATCTTCTGCTGTTCTCCTTTTACACACTGAAGATTTGTTGGTTCTGGTCCTTTGCACTAAATATCCTATGTTTTTTACAGGCTACAGAGAGGCATTTGGTTCTCTGATTTAGAGCACAGAGGCTCTCTGTACTGTACAACCTGCATCCTAACACAGGAATGGTCATCACTTGGAATGGTGGATATGAGCTCAAGAACCAGGCCCATCACTTTCTCTTTATTAGAAGCTTTCCTCACAGCCCATGTTCTGCAGAGAGAAGCATCTGTGCCTTGCACCACCCTACCTGCTCCACACTTGCTGGCTGCTGCTGCACTGACTGGCTGATATTTACCTGTCAGCATCATGTCTACGCTTCAGTTTGGTACAGGGAATACCCCTGGCAGCTTCAGCCCAGCTAACTGCTAACTTTCAGGCTGTTCGCTGTGCATCTATGGCTGCTCTGAACTTGGAACAAGCTACAAAACCAGCTGCAGGAATGTGCAGTTAAATGGTTTGGTCTAAGCTCTGTGCCACGCTGTTTTACACACAGAAATCAGTGAAGGTTGGGAAGCAATTATTGCAGTGAATATCACTAAAAGCTTAACCTCTTTATGCAGACATCTACTGCTGACCTCTGCTGAGGCCAGCGCACTGGGCTAGTGCTGTACACACTGCAGCCGCTGCAACATCTCCTGGACAAGTCTAGGCTTTTCTGGGTCTACGATCCAGAAAAAGTGCGTTCCTTAGTAATGAGTCTGCTTCTTCAGAAAAAAGCAGTGAGTGTAACTCAGGCTACATCTCCATCTCATCTTTCAGTCTGAACCCTAGCAACCTCAGTCTCCCATCCATACTCTGACATCTCTCCCTTTCCATTAGGAAACAGATTAACAGCAAAGGAATTATGGGACCTCCTTTTGGTTTCATATACCTAGTTTCCTTTCTACCAAAGCTCCAGTCACCAAAACCCTACCATGCTATTGCAACTTGAACAATATATTTGGGGAAAAGAGCATATTTTTATTTGATGTTTTCCTTTAGCTGAAGATGCAGTTGCAGGGCTTATGAAGTTCTGATCAAGCTTTTGGCCAGAACCCAAATAGGTGGGAGAAATTTGTACCTCTGACCTTACTGGAGATAGATCTGCAATTAAAAGCTGGGGGAGGGGACTCCATCATGCAAAATGGGGAGTTTAACCTTCCACTTTCATGGAACTCAAGGGTTCAAAATGAACATTGGGTGCAAACCTCATTCAACCCACAAGAGTGTTTTGTCCCTTTTTCTTGGCTCTTTAGCTCACATGCTTAGGAGCTTACTACCTCTATACTGTCACATGCTTTCCATTTGAGAAAGTCATGGCCATGAAACAGAAATAAAAAATACAGGAAAAATAGCAAACAGTGAACTCGCACTTGAATTAATATTAACTAATGAAGTACTTAGGATTTTATTGCAGTGGTATCTTCAAACAGCATACATAATTAAAGATAACACTGATCATGGCCTACAGGGTAATAAATTAAAAAAAAAACAAACAAAACTCAAAACCCATTTGAAGACTCTAACAGAGAGCAACTCTGCAAGCAATGTCATTAACTGTGGCACTATTAATGCAAATAACAACAGAATCTGATCCTAAATGATCAGTATAACATATCATTCTGACCATACTATTATTTCTTTAAAATTTGTCAGGGCTTAAAATTCTTGCTTTCCTTGAAACATAACTCTTCTGTCATCATGTTCTGATGACTCATTGTTCTAGCTACTGTAATGATTCATAACAGCCAAGTGTTCTCTCAAGCTAAGGATACAAATAAATAGCATTTTGGAGCACAGTTTTCTAACCTTTTCCTAGACAAAGGTTACTCCCTGTGTTACCAGGATCTCTTCTTCAGAACTTAGGTTGAGAGATCATAATACAAGAATGACTCAAGCAAACAGTGGGCTGATAAAAGCATGTGCTCACATACATAGTGATGGGTCAAACTTTTGAGGGGCTGGGGGTGCTTTTTTAAAAAAAAGGCTTTACACTGAGTCATCAGAGAGTATTAGACAAGTAAAGATCTTTATATTTTATGTATAAATATTTTAAACTATCACAGCCATCACAGCTGTAGACCATGTTATTTGTAAGACTGGTGTGTAAAACAGAAACCTGGGTAGAAGGCTGGTTTTAAATGATGCTTTATGTACTAGCTATCTCTGATTTTGAATCCTGAACTCTGAGAAAGTAATGCCACATGGTAAGACATTTCAAGCATTGAAAAGCTTGAGAAAACACCTGTCACCAGCGGTTCTGATTATTGTTCTGTGCACTGTTCCGTCATTTTTTTGACTTCTCAGAGATGAATTTAGTTCCAACAGCACATTGGCACAGAAATGGATGCTTTCATTCTTCTAGGTATGGCAAAAATGCAACTGCTACAGCTCTCTAAGCTTAGCTTTTTGGGGATTATAACAATTTTCTTGTTAGGTGAACAAGATTATTTAATCTAACCTTCGGGACACACTATAATATGACAAATTAATCTGAGGGAAGAAACCATGGCTTTTGAATGGCTTTTTTTTCTTTTATAAGTAAGCTTGTCCCCCTTCTTCTACCTCCTCCTCCCAAATCATGCCACTAGCAAAAAAGAGAAAAAACTGAATTTTTACTAAGGCTACTTCAAGTGGTACTAATAGCATAAAGGCATTTATCTGCATAAAATGGATTTAGATATAATTTGCTTTCAAATGCCCAGAGAGTAGAAAGTGGTGTTTAGAATGGCAGACACTATTTCTCATGGCACATTTTAATTCAGCTTCTCATTCTTTTTACACATGGCCAGCGGTGAGAAGAGCTCTGTAAAAGCTGGTTTTTAACCATCTGCTCGTTTTTTGAAGATTACCTGTTTTTTCAGCTCTTCATCCTAAACTTGAGAGCAGATAATACCCTTTAAGCCTTTCTTACAGGATTCACTACCACTGTGGTTCACAAATTCTCCTTTGAAAGGCTGCAAGGAAGTACAGTGCAGTATAACTGCATAATCCAGATCTCGAGAGAGACAAGTTGTTTGTGTTAGAGAGCTACCTAGAATTAAAGTTCTACTGAAAGTCAGTCCTTTCCTTGAAAGGACTAGCTAATACATAAGGTCACTTAAAAAGAAAAAGTACTTCCTATCTAAGAGGGCATCGTAACATTCTTGCTGCTCTCATGCCCAGAGAAACACCATATAAACCCCTCCTACCCTGAGCATGTTTTCGTAGGTATTTACCCCCTTCATGTGCAGAGAGACAGTATGGTCTCTGCATTGCTGAAATTCCATTCCAGCACTGGCCTCCTGGTATGCCTGTGGTCTCCACAGTGAGGTCTTCCACTTTAATGAGATGCAACGCAAGGCAAAGATGCATGAGATTAGCCTGACATCTGTTTGTATGCGCTGAACTGGGAAATCAGCAGAAGGTTAACATAATTAGATTTATCTGTCATATAAAAAGCTTTGTGGCATTCTGGAAGAGTTAAACTTCTGAGTGCAGTAACGCTCAAGATGTATTAAAGATTTTTAGGGAGGGTATTTTTCTTTCTGATATTTCCCCCACATGCTGGTAAAAGCGTCTCCCTATAGCTCACATTTCTCTCTCAGCTCAATTTTTTTCTTTCTAGGGCTCCTTTCCTGCCAGTGTAAAATATTGCCTAGCATTTCTGTCTCACACTAGTCAAGTTTAGACTGCTTCTAACGTTGCCTTCAGGGTTTTTCGAAATATATGCAATACTACTGAGAAAAGTGATGTAATTATATGGGAGGAAGAGAAAGTTTAATGCCATGATGAGATATGAATATTAAAACAGGAGATAACACTGTGTTGAAAACCAAATAGATAAATGGGCAGTAATTGATAATACTGCAGAAACATTTAGTAATCAAAGTTTGCTTCTTTCAGAAGAAAAGTAAAAAACATCTGATGTACAGACACATTCAGCAATAACCGCTCTCCTGTAACAGCAATTTGCCCCTCTAAAACTTCGTTAAATGGCCCCCTTTTTCCTGGGTACCCACTAGTCCCAGCTGTCAGAATGCCCAAGTCCCGAACAGCCAGAGCACAAGCAAACATCAGGCACAGATGCAGAGCAGAGGCCAATGTATACACCCAGCTACTCTGGAGACCACATGCAGTCTGACTTCGGAAACATACCAGGTCTTCCTCTGCTGGGTTTCCTGAAGTTGGTAGTTCTGATTCTAACAGAAGCTGGATCAGGCAGGTAATTTTCAGAAAAAGATAAATCCACCCTGACTGCAATGAAAGAGAACGATCAGTTAAGTCAATGAAGATTTTCCTCCTTGAACTTGCTTACTGAGAGACATTTTAGTGCTAAAACTTGCTGACCATACAGCTTAAACTATGACTGGCTTCTACTTGAATTTTTTTTTTTGTTTGGTTGGTTTTTTGAGCATTTGAAGAAAAGTAGGAAAGTATAGAAAAACAGTGTTAACAGAGTTTTCAGGAGACAATCATTATCTGACTCAGGCTACCTAGTTAATTGTGGATTTGCAGTCTGACATTAAAGGTCCAGTATTGATATTGACCTGGAGAGAAGTGTACAACATAAGGCTTAGTGTAAGCTTTTTTTGTAGTCTCCTGAAGGAGCAACCTCATTGCTGATGAATTATCAGACACAGGCAGCTCTGCTAATCAGCATTACTATGTGCAGGCTTTCCTGATGAATCCTAGGAAAAACTCAATGGTGCAACTTTTGGACATCCTGAGAACAAATCCCATAAATTCAGGTATGCAGATGGAAAATGAATTAAATGATGTTGATTTGATGAAAAACTTTTAGTCCCATTTCATATCTGAAAAAAATTTCTCATTCATGAAAGGCAGCATTATAAAAATGCCCAGTTATAGGGAAAGCACTTTATCAACAGGTAGTTGTCCCGACAGAGAGCTTTTTAGCACATCAGTTCAATGTTTTCTCTCCATCTTCACAGGAGTCTCTGTTGTCAGCGAACACAGACTGCAAAGGCTTCTGCGTTTGTCAAAAGTTATACCATGCTTTCATTGCCATTCTCTCTGTGTGCTGAACAGACCTGACAGACAACAGGAGCCTTGTGTTTATTCCTGCAGTTATGCACTATAAAAGCTCTCACATGTGGCTGGGAAATGCATGTTGTCCCTTTCCTCTTGGATGAGCACAGAGCCCTAACCGCGTAATTTTTTCTCCTTAGAAAAAGGAGGGAGACATAGGCAAATTCCAGATGGGAGAAATTATAAAAGTAGGGTGAATCTTAGAATAGATGCAGGTGTAGATGAATATTTTGAGTCAAGTCGTCTTTACCTTCCCTGGCCTTGGGACAGTTGTGGGGAACGCTGCCACCTCCAGACACGATTTCCTTTAAGTGAAAGGCATAACTCCATAAACCTGTGGGAACGTATCAAAACCAAAACAGTAAGCTCAGCATTTCAGTACCAAAGGGTAAAAAACAACAATGCGCTGCACCTTCTCTTCCTCATTCCTATACATTTGGCAGTTTGAATGCATATTCAAATGAACCTCACATGAGAAAGCATATATATTCCTGCATTGGCCATTTGCTACCTCATATCTTCCTCCATCATGAAAATACCCTTTAAGTCCCCTAGGTTTTAAACAGAAGGATAAATACATCTTAGGCTAAAAATATACATGAATACTAGCACAGATCAATATCTTAGTGTTGCAGAGTATAAGCAAGCAGCATCCTCAGGCCAGTCAAAAAATGAACTTTCAGAGAAATATTTCTTCTATTTGTTTCTCACATGACTGTTTCAACATGAAAATTTTGAATAAAGTATTATAGAAGTTCTTCAGTTCCCACTGTTTTTTTAAAATGATCACATAAGTACACCAAAACATAAATGATCAATAAGCCATGAACTATTAGTTAGCATCAGCTTGTCCAGTGAGTAAAGGCTAATATAAAAAATGAAAAGACCGACTGATAAAGTTGTGAAACTGGTGCTGATGTAAAAGTAGGTACAGTAAATCATGTGTGCAACCAGAACATGTAGCCCTCCACACAAGAGCAGCGTATCCCTTTTCTATTAATGCACTTTCTAATACCAGCTGCTTAACAGTTTTAAGATTGGGATATTTCAGATTGCAATTGTTGAGAAATTGTTTTCCTTTTAACAGAAAACTCTGCATGGATTTTGCTTCAGAACATTATAATTCTGTTCTGCTATCAATTTATCCTATTTAATCTAAGGACTTAAGTATGTTCTAGCAAGAAAGAAAGTTTAAAAACCAGTTCAGAGAATTATGTCAGTATACATTGCATCATCAGAATATCTGGTATATATGACTTCTTTAAAACTGGCTTTCCAAATAGGCTAAGCAGTTTATATCATGATTATAAACCCGATGGACCTGCAGGTAGATTTGCCACAGGCCAGGCAAGCCCCAGAGCACGAGACATGGCGACACCTGAGCTCTTGTTAGACATTCTCTGGATGGGCTGCATAAAGTTTTCTGCTACATATCTCACATTGTCTTACATGATGTCTACTGACAGTTTGCTGACAAACATTGAGCCCAAACCTTGCTAGAAGGACATAGGAAAGCTGTATAGGATCTGTAGGCAGCCTAAGCTTCAATGTGCCCTTCACAGCAGGGTCCAGAGGGAGCACAGATCACAGATAATACAGGTAACCCAACATGCCTAGGCTCGCCATCTGGCCTATATTCATGTGGACCATGTCTAATGTGCCCTGATGGTAAAAAACTGATAAAATGGGCAACGCTTTCTAACTGTATATTCAATACATTTGAGTACTGTACAAAATGAAATATGGAAGCATTTTCCCTCCAAGATCACAAATTTCTTAAGTCTTAACTAAGATATTCTGCAAGACTAATTAACCAAAAGAAACCTTATTTTGACTGAAAGAAATGTGGGACTCAATAGTGTATACTTATGTTCTTGAAGACTATTTCTCAAAAATTTGGTTTTTCGGGAACGGGAGATTCAGGAACGTGTGTGTGTGTGTGTGTGTTATTCCATAATCTCTAGTTTGGGTTAAGAGTTACATTCTATTAAAAAAACCCCAAACCCCAGAGGTTTCTGAATACTGGTTTTGCATGGGTATTTCTAACTGCAAGTCTCGTGCTGGATAGCGATTCACATTTGAAAATATTTCCTGATTTAACTGTCAGCACTTGGGAATAAAAACTGAAATAAGAAAAGAAAGCAAAAGAATATTCCCAAACTGACTTTTTTGCTAAAGCTAGATAAAGCTGATATCTGGTAAGTTTAGCGTTCTTTCCTAAATGCACACCCATTTCTAGAAGACTTCATAGTCACCCAAACATCTTCTGATCACTTCAGCTGACCCATGGGTTCAGGAGCAGCCAAAATCCATCAAGCTTTTGACGACTGCCACATCTGGGCTGCAGCCAGCAGCCACGTTACAGAGCTCCGCAGAACCTCAGAGGCCTCTGTGCCCCCAGTTGAGGCCTGTCAGGGAGGTGGTCTGGGCCTGATTCCCACCACCTGACTAAGAGTCTGTTCCTAGGCTGGCTTGCTGGCCAGGTATGGCCAGCTGCGAGGTGTGCACTGAGCATCTTTGTCTCCATCATGTCCTGGGTGCCCTGGGCAGTGGGCTCCAGTGGTGTGCACAGCATGTGAGCTTGGTTTATAGGGAATTCCTGCCACAAGAGAGAGCACGGCCATACCCAAGGTGACCATTCCTGTCCCAAGCAGCATCTGATCAAAGACATTGATCATCTGCTGGGCACACATGGTCAGGCACAGCCAAGTGCCACTGAGGCCAGCCCAGCTGTGCATGAAGCCAAGAGTCAGCTCACATGGATTAAATCACAGGGTTGAAAGTGAAATGACATGAGACTCAGCAAGTGAGCCTGAGTGCAAGGAAGAAAAAGGAAAGAAGACCACAGTGTTTATATCCAACAAACAGATAAACAAAAAGACCATGGAAAAAGATCCAGCTGTCTTGAACTTAGCTGTGAGTCCCTTCGGACTTCATATGAGCATAAAACAAGAAGAACCTCTTCTGTTATGGACCCAGGTGTGCCTTGATAACCACATCAAATCAAGGGTAGACATCAACACCAAATCTGTGCATTGCACAAGATTTCAAAGTGGAGAGCTCCCAAAGGAAGAAGAGCGTGAGGGAATGACTTTAAAATTACCCTTCCCCAATTAAGCATTCTCTTTACCCCATATCTGCCAGATGATGTGGTAGGTAAGCTAAATAGCAGTTGCTCCCTGGTTTTGAATGACATTTTCTGAGCTGTTTCCTGGATCAATGCCTGTATCACAGAAACATGAGCCTTGAAGGTTTTACAGTAGGTCAGTATCAAGCATGCTTCGCCAACTCTCATTATACTTTGTCACCTCTCATCTCCCTTTCCCTCTCTCCTGGCACTACCAGGCTCCTCACAAAAGCTTGTCTTATCTGTCCTCATGTCAAATGCCTTCATCCATCTCACCACTGGGCAACTTCTTGCTCTCCCTCTGGCAAGTGAAAAAAGGGCAACATGAAACATCATCAGTTCCTAAAGAAATGGCGCATTGCTTTGTATTTCTTACATTATGTATATATTCAACAACTTGCGGAGACCAAATAGAGTTTGCCATTTTTTGATATACCACAACCTATTCATTATCACATCTGCTTTGGCCATGTAGATAAAGCTGTAGCGTATTAGAAATAGCTCAAGCAAATGAATAGTTATGAAATCCCTTAATTTTATTAAGATTATACTGTTGAGCTGTTACTTGCAAAAAAACCCTAGTCCCTTTCTGCCAAAAAGCCAGCTGTAAACTCTCAATTCTCAACTACACAATTCTGAATATTTGATTTTACAGAACATTATCTTATCCGTGAAGCTAAATACATTATTAATACTGTTGCACAAGATCTAAAGAATTAGCTATCTAGAAGAAGATTTACTTCATTACTAACATTTACTTTTAATGTTTTAGAAAAATGCTCATGTGAAAGTGCATGTAGTTTAAATGATCATTCTTTTTTTTTCTGGCTATTCTTGAAAAAAAACAACACCAATGTCATCACAGAAATTAAACGGTGCATCTAGATTGTATACATTTCTACTTTTGATGCAAGAGGAAAAAGGCAAAGACCTTTGTCTTAATTAAATGTAGGTGAGTGGTCTTGTCAACGAACACCTTTTCCTGAGCAGGTGAATACATACAGAAAATCAGATGAGATAACACGTGATAACCTCCATTCAGAAAACTGAGACTCAGTGGCAGGCAGTGTTTGTCTTATTTGTTCCCCACTGCTATTATAGGTGGCAATATTTTGCTGTAAACTAATGAGACTTCTCAGCTAGATGGATTCACTGCTGAGTCTCAGCAAGACCAAAACACAGCCCACCTGGTTACTTCATCAGGAGGAGACAAAAGCATGTCACCTGGGTGTATGAGCACTTGAAGTACTTGAGAGAGAAGGCACAACAAACAGTTCCCCTCTCCTCAGCTTCTTTATGACAGGAATATCTCTCATATTCAGAAGAAAAAAAAATTATTTTGAATCACGCAAAGTGTATTGACCTGAGGAAACACAATACCACTTGCAACTCAATGCAGGGATGCTTAAAAATGATTCCACAACTACCTTCTTTGCAAATAATGTATTTCATTACCCAAGCATTGCAGGGTCTTGCCTCTGCCATATTCACCTTAGGGCTGATGTGGAGAAGTGGTGTGAAATGGGGACAATGGACATCGATTGTGATTGTATATGTCTGCTCAAGGAATGTGGGTATGGTGACTAGTCATGGGTGCGGTGTCTGGTCACATAGGCACACAGCTCTGAGGAGACAACTACAGTTTTGAGGAGACGCCTGCCCTTCTTCCTCTAACAAAGGGGAGACGGGGAGACGCCTGCCCTTCTTCCTCTAACAAAGGGGCTATTAAAAAAAGAATGAGAAAAGGATGACAGATATTCCAAGGCTATCTAGAGGGAGGGAGTGCTAAGTTTCCTTGCTGAAGAAGATCGGATGGTCACAAGAACATGAATCACCTACAAACCTGCAAGACCACCACATTCCAGGAAACGGACTGATAAGCTAATTAACATACGAAGCGGGGTTTAGGTAACGAATATGTACAGGCGTTAATTGAATATTCATTTGTTTCATTGTATAAATGTGGGATGGTTCCTCACTTCGGGTATGCACGCTTGTGGAGGAGCGATCCCCCGTGCATCTGCGCCCAATAAACATACCTACTTTATAACTTTCGAGTTATAGAGTCTAATTCCGCACGTCAGGGCAAGGCCGTCTTCCACACATACAGCAAGGTGAGCTCTCAAAATATTGTGAAACGAATAGAGAGCCATTCAGTTTTGGAGAACCTGCCCAGAAAGAAGATCAGCTAGACTTGCCACTTGATCTTTAAAGGTTAGGTGATAAGACCTTAACATAAGAGCTTATCTCACCCTTCAGTGGTACAAGATGGAGTCAAGAACTGAAGCCTTACTGCATGCAAGATTTTTACACTAGGAGTGCCTACTCAAAGTTTTCCAGAGGAGGTATGGATGCACTGACAGTGAAATTGGTGTTTGGAGATGATAATCTCACTTAAGGCACTTTCTAAGACGTCTTGAAAGTACTCCATCAGTCCCCACAGTGCACAGGTTATCCTATCTGGATATAACCTATATATGAAAATATCCTATCTGGAGCTCTCACTCTTTTTACTGGAGTGCCCTCCTGCTTCCCAGAAGACAGCACAAGCTCAGTGCTCATAAAGAAAAAGGGAAAAAAAGAAAGCTGGAAAAAAGCCTCTTTCTCTCTCTAGTGCTCTTTTGTATTTTTCCTGCTGGAGTCAGGTTGGTGGGGCTAAACCAGCAGGCACTCTCCCAGTAGAAAACACCTGTCTGAACTGCTTCTGCTTAGAGTGATACCACCATACAATGATAAAGTTCTGCTGGGTGGTTGGGTGGAAAGCAATTAAATCAAATGCCTTGGACATGCAAGATGAAGAGAAATATAACCAAAAGAGAGGGGGTGGAAAATCACAGCTGGAGGAAAACAGCAGCAGTCAAAAGGCAATGCTCCAGGAGCTGATCAGGATCCACCCAAACCTTGTGGAGATGCTGGAGTAAGTGGTCTATTCTGATTGATTTGACCAACTTTGAATGCCTTCTATAATGATGTTAATGAATGCCCAGTGATGTCACAGTATTTATTTAGGGGAGTCTGCTAGTCTCTGAACTAACTGTGAACACAGTAAATTTGATTCCTTCCAATACAATCATCCCACACACTCCCATTTTGTGACTCAAAGGCGAACACCACCTAGGAAAGCTTACAGCATTCTTCTCTGTCAGCTAACCAAAATTTAACAAACTAAATATCTTTTCTTACATTTCTATTTTCTTCCAAATTGTCCTGCCAGCCTGCAACTCAGTGGCACCACAATAGCTCTTTATCACCTCCTTTAGTTCTCACCCATCAGTGAATGGCAGCCTACTGGTTATCATTTATCAACAATTTCATGCAATAAAATCAGGTAGGGCTTTTATCACCTCAAACACACCACATCACTGGCATTTGTAAAACAACTTTCAACATATTTGCTTGAATGTCTGCTCTTAGAGTGGGTGGACACTCCTTGGAAAGCACATTTCAATTTCATATGTACATAATAATGAGGAAAAAATATAGTCAATATCCATAAAATGTTTCCAGTGAGTACAAATAGCACTAGGGATATCACATATTAGCACATGGATCTGCTATTACTGTGACTAATTATGAAAACCGAAATAAATTAATATACATATTGACTAAATGCTAACAGTTTTCTTGAGTTATATTTTGAATTCCTTATTTGCTAGCTGTAAGGTTTCATGTGAAGCCTTCCCCAAAGGCAAGCATATTCATTTAATAGTAAGCAGTTAAACATTTCAAACAGCTTCAGAGACAGTCCATGACAATAAAAAGGATATACTTAATCTGGATATGCATATTTCATAAATTTCTCCAGGGCAGTGCATTCCCACTGCAGTGTTTTGCTAGCTTAAATGTCAGCGCAGCTGTCTTTATCTTGCCCCCTGGGTACTAGTGTTCCTCCTAATGTTTCAGGGGGGAAATCAAAAGAGGAGCTTTGATACAAATCATTTTAGGTTTTAAAAGAGAAGTCACATCCAGGACTAGCAGTCTGTTAACAAAGCTTTTCAATTCTTTGTAGGTCATTTGTGGAAGGGACCTTATTTTTCAGGTCTCTGAAACAATTCTTTAGGTCTGTTAGCACCAATAAAGCTAAGTGGCATACAAAAAAGCTGAAAAACAGTGAAGTCTTTTGCGCTGTTACCACAATTCTTGAAACATTTTGTGTTATACTACAAATATTTACCTGATGTCACCGGACAGCTTTTTCATACAAATTCTGCCCTTAGGCATTCTGGGGATTCCTTCTATGAATCTTGTACCAGGTGTTTTTAATTGTCATCATTCAGCTCCCAGGCTGCCTTTTTGAATAGTCCAGTCTACCACAGCTTCTTGCAGTTTCTACAATACCTTTTTATTCCAAATATATTCCAAATATCAGCTTCAGCTGAATAGCAAATTTAGAAACCAAGCAGAGATCCACAGGGGTAACCAACGCAGTGCAAGATTACACTAGTTAAAGCCCTATCCCTTAGCTATTTGTTTATATGAAGCCTTCCTTCTCAGCACGCTGCCTTGCAGACAATGAACACATGATGTTCCAGGTTATCGTTTCACCTCATTGCAGTGCCCTGCACTCCAAAACTGCATGGCCTCCAGGTGGATCTACCCCATGGCACAGGGTCAGTAACAAGGACATTCAGTCCCAGTACACAGGATTTTACGGCTCTTTTACCAAGGCTTGGCACTTTTATGTTTGCACAGAAATTATTCTGGCAGATAATTTCACCATGTATGCTTAAGGTTAAGAGAACCTATCTGTGAGCTTCAGTAGGATGCGGGCATTGGAGAACGCAGCTGAAGAGACCTCTGCTGCTGATGATTTCTGCATGATAGGAAGCACTTCCACTACTGCACTTTTAGCCTCTTGTGTGGCCGGGGGATCATTTAGGATGCATCAAAACAGTTCCAGCCCAACTAGAAAACACTGTCACATCAAGGAAATATCTGGATGGGGATATCAGCTTTTTGTCTAGTTTGCATTTGCAGTGCAGCCACAAAGGCCAGCACGGAAGAGGGACAGTACAGTGACACCGTTCTGTCTTTCCAGGAATGAGCAACTGTCTAACAGAAAGACTGTAGAGATCAGAGTCATTTTAACTGTAAGGAATGTCTAAAAATTGGCTGTCTTTATAACTCTGCAGCACACCAAGAGCGCTACAGTTATTGCTAAGGCCTTCCTGAAACACACAAGAACTTATTTTGCAGATGGTATTATTAAGCCTGAACTTGTAAGTTACTGCGCAGCAAGGGAACAGTGTTGGGAAATTAATATATAGCTAACCCAAAGTTAATCACAAAGGTCTTCCATAGCTGTGCTTTATATATCTCCTGAAGCCTACCTGAAGTAAATGAGTATAGGCAGAGGCATGTTTTTAGTCAGGAAATACTAAATTAAAGTAAAAAGAATTGATTCATTTTCAGGATGCTTGAGGCTGTTCTTAATATTTTATAGTATGAAAAGATTAGCTTTATTTATCACTGTTCCGAGTTTCCCAGGTTGAATGCAGTAGAGGGTTTCCCAAGGGGGAAAGGAGGAACAGGACTAACAGAGGCATTCACCTTCCATACCTGTGTATACCGTAGCCTCTTCATGCAACACAGATGTGGACAATCCTGAGAAGCAGGATACAAGACAGAGGACAGAGGCCACCCAGCTGCACCACCCCAGCGCTGGGTGTGCTCTATAGCAGCCTGGCAGCCCTGGCAGGGTTTATGGGGAGCTCCAGCCTTCAATCAGGAAGGAGAAGACCCATATGGTGAAGATCTGTTATTTTCTTCTCATTGCTGGGGTGACTGGATTCAATTTTCATTAGCCTGATGGGAAGCTTTGAGCCAGCTTTGCTCACAAATCATCTTCTTTGCTGCTAAGGACTAGACCTGCTTTACTTCTTCTGCAGCTGGAGGCAAATCAAGGTGAAATTCATTAAACTTCTGTATCTAGGTACAAAGACCAAATCTAAGAACAGCACATCCTCCCTCACTTTCTTCTCCTCCTTAATTACTCCTGGGAATCAATGACACATCACAGAACTAGCACTGTAAAGCACAATGTTACTCCTTCTTTTGATGGTTTTGTTGATGTGCCAGTACCTTTTATTCGTCAGAAAGAGCAACCAGAGATCAGAGAAGTTTGAATCTGGTCTGCAGATGCTGTATGTTCTCTGAAATCTTCCTTTTGAAGAGATAAAACCAAACACGCAAGGGATTCATAGCTTTCTCTCTTTGGAGTTCAGTCTGCCACAAACAACAGTCAGTCAACTGTCAGATAATCAAAAGTTAAAGAAATCAGCATAGGTCATTATTTGGGTAGGAAACTCTCTGCAAAATACAGATCATAATACAAAAAGCATTTTTACAACTGAATAAACAACTCCTTTCTCTTGGCAGCACGAAATCAATACCTCTGCCTCCTGCTCTCAGGGGCTATGCAGCTTTACCTAAAGTCTTAGTAGTGAACTAAATCTTTTATTAACGGCTGTATTAACCATGAAGCACCACAAAGAGCAAGGTACCAATATTTCATATGACAAAGCACATCACAGCAGGCCAATCAGGAATGAGTGGAAAGGGACATTGCCATAATCCACCATTAAGATCAGGGTGGAGAAAGGATTTTTGTAGTTTGTAATCATCCTCTAGGATGTGTTAGTCAGAAATTTCTTTTGTATGGTGTAAACTCCCAAACCCAGATTACATTTCCCAGAGAACATTGCTGAGAGCCTGTCCTATGGAGGACGGACTATCTCCATCACAGTCTGACAGCACCAACATATTTCAGTTTTCAGCTCCTAGTCAACAAATAAAACACCTCAGCAGGTCCCCTGGATTGTAGCCAACTCTTGTGCTTGCATTCCTAATTCATACACACAGCTCCAATTGAAAAAATAAAATAAAATATAAAAAAAAAAAAAAAGAAAAGAGTGCCCTGAATCTAGAAACCAATGTAATACCTACAGAGGTAATATATACACAACTATCTGCTGACTGCCGGCACAGGACCTGAGTGACTGTTTAAAAGAAATCATTCAGATCCTGTACAATGTTTGCTTAATTACACATACACTCCTAATCCAGACAGAGATAAGTACACTTACAGCACAGTGCAATATTACTGTATTGCATTTCTGCTAGATTAGTGACTACTATGAGTTTGTACAGTTTTAGTAGTAATATTCATTCCAACTTCAAGAGAAATTCAGTTTTCTCCTTTATAAATAGTCCTTCTCAACAGAGGAAATCAAATTTTTGACTGCTCATCCTGTAGAACAAACACCTCTCAGCCAACATATCTGTACGTTAAAGCAATGCAGAAAATATCATTTAACCTCCCAAGAAGAATTTCACAGGCATAAAAGTGTCTTTGCTTTGCATTTGTTTTACCTCTGTGCTCTGAATTGTATTTGTCTTTTCTTACACAAATAGATTGCTGGAGTATAATTATGATCCATTTGTTTGGTGCTGTAGAAACGCAGAGAACAAAGCAAGTGAAGCAGTAACTGCAAAATAAAATATTATTTGAGAACAATGGTCACAGACGTTTGAAACCTGGACAGTGCAATAAAAAAAACCCACAGCTTTTATCATGAAAGGTCTTAAAGCATTGAACAAAAGTTAATTTCAGAATGATTCTGCTACAGTCTTTCAATCTCAGTAGACGGTATACACCATTTCTGGGGTTCTCCTCCTTAAACATCATTTCTGGATTGAGGGGTATTAATATGTGGTGCCATGCCATGAGCTGTTCAGAATGACAACTGTTTAGGAAAAGTCCACAAGAATACTTCAGCAGACTGCTTTGTAACTGCAGGTAAAATCACATAGGAAAAAAAACTGAAATAAAGTTGTAAGTCTTAAGGATATCTGAATAATTTCTGCCACCAACCAAGCCAATTAATAGACAAAAATAATGTACGACAGACTGGGACAGATACCACTGTAAAATTTAGCTTAGATTAGTTAAGATGTCCCGCCTCAGATGAGTGCTTTGACTATAGACATATATAACAACTATTTCATTGCTGGTAACTTCAGGTTATGTCCAGGAAGGTTTTTTACCACCACAATGTTCAGTTGTAATTAACTGATTTAATATTTATAAGTGATAAACATCACTGAGAAAACCCTGATATAGAGATGAACTGCAAGTCAACACTGATTAAGAGGCAGCTCAGGGCACAACAGAGAAATACGGAGGAGTGAGCACTGCAGAAAGATGAGTAGAGTCTTCCTTAACTGTTTTAAGTTAATCTGGGATTTAATTGTTTCTGCCTTCTTTTTTCCTGTTCTCAGATCTATAAGGTGAAGTAAAGTTTTGCTAGGCAAAGAACAAATCTGACCACTCATGAAACTCTGGCTGACTTGGAGCACTGCTTTTTGCCTACCAAGTGGACATGAAGCTGTAAGATTGAAATTTTTAACACTTGCTTTAAGAGGGGTCATGAGTGACACTCCTGGAAGGCACATCCCTACACAAGCCATATTCTAGATTTTCTACATCAGCAATGTGAGTTGATTTTATCATTCTTTAGGGTATATTCAGTGTATGACTTAGCAGACCAATGACATTGAAGACAGTGGTCCTCTTTACCTGAATGAAGTATTGCTCCATGATAATTTCTTACGCTTCCACTCTATTTCCACAAGTCAATCATAAAAATTCTTTGTTTAAACTTATTTTTGAGATTAGAGACATGCCTGACATTTCATGGTGTTTATTAGATTGATTCTGGTAAAATTTTATGTCAGGGAAAAGGAAAATGAAATGACAGGGTACTAGTTTTGTTGATGGATCTGTGTTACATCATGGTTAAACAAAAGCCTTTCATGTGGGAACATACCCAAGTTCCAGAAAGAATGATTTCACCCACCTGTATTAGTCTATCTGATGATAATCAAAAGCATAACTCTAGGATTTGACTCCGGTGAGGACCCTTAGCTGCAAACTCTCTCTTATGTCTATGATTATGTATGTGAAGTCCCTTTCTCAGATATATGAGAGATGAGATTTCTGGCATTTATCAAAACCAGGAAGGATTATGCGTGTTCCTGTGTACCTTTCAGTCCTTTATATCTTTGCATTTCTGTAAACAGTCATTATCTTTCCCACTTTTGTCTAACTGTGCAAACCAGCAGCCCTGTTTTGTGTATCTCCTAGAAACTGCAAGCACAGTTTATCCACCAAGATATGAAATGCTGAAGATATTTTGTCCTCATCCATGCAAGCACGTTTTATTCAAAGAAAAGAATGACATTTTTTAATCCACCAAGCCCTAACACCATTGTGAAATTCTGTATATTAAAAAAAGACTCTACCTCATCACTTTTGATGCCTGACAGAAAAGGTAAGTGCTAGTTGATATGCGTAACTATATTCCTGCCTACAAGACCTGAGTTCAGGATAATCTGTCAGAAAAAGTCTGACCTGTAAGCTAGTGGACTAAGTAATAACTGAAAAAAATAACACAACCCCAACGTCAGAACTGGAACTGCTGACAGTTAATCATACCCATATTTCACCTTTTCTCAACCCCCAGAATCATTGGGCTTCAATATCCTCCTCTTAATATTGACAATTAATTCTTCAGAAAATGGCACATGTTGAGCTAGCTAAGCAGAAATGCTTAAGGGCAGCTAGCTTTCAAGAGGTCTGTGACATTTAGTCCTCTGTTTATCACACGGGTCAGGTATATAAATTGCACCCCTTTGTAAGTCCAAATGCCATTATAGAGGAAAAACAGAAAAATCAATCTTTAATCAATGTGCAACAAATACAAATCCCAAGGTCCCATGACAATTTGATTGCACTATTAGATCCCCAGAGTATTTCAGTGGGAAATTAAAAACGTAAATGTTTATTTGTCTCTGGTGCTTATAGCCATCTTCTTAGCAGTTTTAAGGCACCTTTTCCCATCTGGGCTACATTCTGCAGGTTTATCACTAAGAATTATCACTAGACATATCTGGGTTTGTTCCTAAGTCTAGAGTTAAGAACATGATGAGCACAAGTAAAAAACCTCATTAAAAAGGCAGGGAAAAGAACAGCAACGCAAGACACACAAGAAAATTGCAGTCCTTGGTGCTCCATAGACACAAAATCAGTTCTGAAAGGAAACTGCAGCTGTGGAAGCAAACAAGGATTAAGTTTCAGCTGTGTTGGAGCTGAGACAATTACAGACAAGGCTTATCCTGTGAAAGTGGTTAAGACTAAATCTGAAATAAAAGATGAGGAAAAAGAGAAAAAAATTCCTAGTCAACCCTTGATTATATACTATCAGAGCAATAGATCTGAATCTTACGTCTCAACAAATGCTTTCAAGACATTAGGCTGAAAGAAGTGGAATCCCAGGCTCATTTCTATGTTTCCCTCCGACAGAGATTTAGCTAAAGGATTTTTTTCTCTAACTCAAAAGTGGCTAAAACTTCTAGCCAGAGTTTCTGTGTTAGATGTCAGCTACCGCTGCATAATGCAGATAAGCCCCATGCAGTCGTCATACAAAATTGATGTAAAATACACCTTTACTAACCTCCATCTCTAGAGCTTGAGAACTCACTCAAAATACAGGGAAAATATTCTCTGGGAAGTTCCAGCTTCCCTTGGAAACCCAGCTGAAAACCCAATTCTACAGAAGTTATAAAAGAATTTTTTCTTTCTCTATCCTTGACTCTTAATGGAGAGCTTGAGGAGCTGTAGCTGCTGGAGCACATCCCTCTCCTCCCAAGGGCAACACCTGTCTGAGTGAGAACCCTAAAACTGCTGGGAGCCCCCTACCCCTTTACACTATCTGAAAGCAGCCAAGTCCCGCATCTCCACAGCTGGGTACTGACAGCTCAGGACAGCTGAATCACTGCAGAAAGCCTCTGGTGTTAGTGCCGGAGGACTTACCCATCTGTACCATTGTACACAGGCACGACAGATCCAAATGTAGCATTAAGAAAACATTTTCTTTTAACAAAGCATGAAAACTGCATTTACTCAGACATCCTTAATTAGAGCAGCTGCCAGTAAAGTAAGTGCTTTGACTAGAAAAATAGAGATCTGCTATGCCTTTTGCTCTGCTCAACCCACTTGAATGTGGCCAAAACATAAGACAAAGATATTAATTGAATTCATGTTTTACAGATTCAGATCTATTCAGCTGTTGAGTACACTCAACCCTAAATAATAGCTCTATTAACTATTACCCAGAATCCTCTACTTAGAGCCACAGCTGTTTTTCCATTTTGCAGACATTTTTCACAAATTACAAAGCAAACTAAATTAATAAAACTCTAAGCACATACGACTACAATAGCTCGAAAGAGTTTCAGCTCATAAGCTATGTGATTCCCCACATTGCTAATTTAAAACATCTGAGCTACTTTATCAGTCAGCTTTCATTTCTTAATAAAGTTACTCAAAGATTGAAAAACACAGCCCGGATATCTTTAATGGGGATGTGGGAGATGTCTGGATGACTAGCTGCCATTCCTAGGATCTTTTGGAACATAAAGCTAATATGTTTCCTAAACGCATGCTACACTTCATGGTATCACTATATATATCTGCCCAAAAGGTTTATTACCTACCAGGAAAATCAGGCGGTGAGTCCTTCAAGAACCTCTAAGTGGCAGCTAGGAAGGAGAGAACTTCTTTGGGGAAACAATGGCTGGTAACATAAACAGACTTGGAGACAAATGTAAGAGCTGAGCTGATGCTACAGCTGTTTTCACACAGTTTTATTTCTCCAGAGTAGAGGTGGTCTGGCATGAACAAAGGCTTGGACTTGCAACTGTTTTTGTGAAATGTAAGAGCAACCATCCTACTTTTGTCTCTGGTCACAGAGGAAATTAAGCACATGAACTATACGAGGTGCCACATGTAATTTTTCTGAGGAAATAGCAGTAAGCCAATACTGGATTTCAGCATTTCTATAACAAACCGTGTGCATTTAACTGCAAGGTTTGAAAAGGTGCATAGTTCTCTTGATGAACACAAATGCATCTGATTAACATGAAAAATTACTATAACAAACCAAAACCAAGAATTAATGCTGAAGTGTAGGAGCCATTGGGTATTTAACTACAATAATTGTGATTGCAATTAATTTGTCTCTAAAGTGCAACTCAGCATCTTCTGCTATATTTGACAGACCTGGCTATGCAATACCAAAATCGTTGTTTTGAGGAAACTCATTTGGCATATGTTTCATATTCATTGTTATGAACAGGGTACTAACATGATTCCTTAATATAGCAGATATAGTAATATCTAAAGATGGCTTTAGAAATTATATTAATACAATACCTCTTGTCCCATAGCGACAATTGATTAAATATAAACATTTATAACAAAGCATGAATATCAAAGACCATTTGAAAGGACATTTTTAAAAAATAAACTTAGTCAGCTGGTCATTGTTTCAGTTCACTAATAATGACTTTTTTCTGTGCTTCTCCTCTCTCAGTCACCACCTGCTATGGTGATATAGTCTCCTGTTTACTACCTCTGGCTGTTGCCAAACACAAGATGCTACCAAAAGTCATCTCCCCTCCACCACTCCTGGAGGAGAGGAAGGGGGAGGGGAGAGGGAGAGGAGGGCGAAAGGAGGTCCAAGAGAATTAACTTGCTTTGCAGCAGAAATGCCAACATCTAAGCCAGTTCCACCTGCCTGAAAGTTTCCATGACTCTTTGAAAAGACCTGACTCCCTAGAAAAACAATCTAAGATAAACAACTGTGAGCTCAATTTTTTTTCAGTAGAAACAACCCTTTTTACAATTCTGCAGATCTCATGTGGTCTCTGTCTATAGTCTGATTTTGCATTCCAACTATCTAGTTTTCTAAATGTGCTTTGTTTCCCTCCTGAAAATGCTGTTTCTGTAGTTAGAGCAACGCTGGTCTCTACGTACGCTGTCAGCTACCAGAGCCCAGGAAAAGAGCAGATTTAGGAGCAATGGCACCCAGAACAGGATTTGGTCAACATTTAAAGCTATGTCACATAGGACAATGTAGATGCACGAGTGACAAAGAAAAAAGGTTTCCCCTGGCTGTAATGCTGTGGTACATCTCTCCTGAATGAATGAAAGAGGATCTGCTTTGGGCCAGGCAATAGGAGCCATAGTACCAGCAGAACGTATATTGTGCCAAGCATCGCCTCAACTTGCTCCAACCTCTGCAGCAGTCACCCAGTCAGCTCCGCTGCCACCTCCCCATCTCTGGGTGTGAGATAATATGAAGAAGAAAAATCAATAAATATATTAATTTTCTCCTCCCATTCCCTGCTGTTCTACCTCAGCTGCATTTCATATGTCAATAATACACTTTTTATGTCAATGTGAGCATGTTCTTATGTAGAAGGCTTATCCTCCTCTGTTTGTACTGCTGAACACTCTCCCAGTCTATCTAGTTGTTCTACCTGGGAACTGAAGGTGCTCTTCAAAGCTGAAGGGGTTGGCTTTTTACCCCTAATACATTCATTTTCTTTATTACAGTACATGGTCTTTCTCGTGTCATGTGTTTCTAGAATGCCATTTTCTGATTAGATTTGCAAGTGTTATGATGTGGTTTACATTATGCTAGACTTCATCCCTTGGGATTTTTAGCTGACATGGTGCCCAGAGGGTACTTGTATTTCCAGTAGATGCTTGGAACATGCTTTTTTTCAACTTATGCTGTTGGAGAGGGCAGTAAAGATGAGTGAGCCAACTGAAGATCAGCTGTGAACAAGCTATAGATCAAATTAATTTACACTTTCCCATTAATTCCCTTAAAAAGCACATATAAGCACAACCAGAAAAGAGCTTAAACATGCTGTATAATGGGAACACAAGCAGCTTTTCCTTATTGCATGTTATTGACTTCTAAAGGATAGAGCTGCTACACAGGAAAAAAAAAAGAAAAAGAAAAAGAGAAAATACTTTTAAGACAGGACAAAAGCTGCATCATGGATCTTCTTGGACTACTCTGCAGTGTTCTCTCTAAACTTTCTAGGCACCTTCCTGTATTTCTCATGTACATCTTCTGATACATTCTTTCTATCTAAGAACAAAATGCTTGATTTTTTTATTAGGCCCCCTTTATAAACCCAGGACAGTATTTCACTGTGGAATGGGTGATTCTATGGAATTCATGCCTCCTGCACACATTTACAGAAGGAATGTACAAAACTGATCAAAAGCTTGTTTCCTTTCAGAAAAAAAGCAAACACATCACAATTATTTCCCCGAGCAAACAGAACCTATATTCATAGCAGGAAAATTCCATGTTGTCTTAGAAGACCTTTCTAATGTTATTTCATTCCAGCACATCTTTCAGCTACTTATTGCTTATTCAAATTCAAAGCCAACTGAAACAGGCATCTTGCATTTTTATGTTGATTATAAAATAACCAGCACATTTTGATGCAACATATTAAGCCATGTACATGTATAGGGATGTTTCCTCAAGCTTACACACATCTAACTTGAAGTGTGAAAAAAATCTTTCTCCAGTCAGGCAAAAGTGAGAGAAGGCTCCAGAAAAGTTCCATTACAACAGCATTGGTGATGTCAGAAGTGATATAACTAATAACTAATGAATGACAAGTAAGTGAAACAGAAAAAATATAGCAAAAAAGATTAAGATGTATTGATGACATTTAAAGAAAAAACATGAAAAGCATATATGCACAATAATTTGCTTAGTCCCTAATTTTTCTTTTTTAATTAAACTCTTCCACAAGAAAAGGATACTTTTAAAAACTATATTAATACTGTTCTTTGTTAGGTAGAACAGAATCTGAATACCTACCCTTCTCACACATTTTACTTCCAGCTTCACCAAGTACTGGAATATACTTAGCGTTCTGTACCAATATTCTTCTTTTATTGAATAGCTTCTTCTTTCTAAGTGACAGCCTCAATCACACCAGACAAAAACTGAGTGAAGTTTGCATTAATGGAATATGCTAAACATAACATGGTCTTCATTCATTGAAGAAATATTTGCATAATTGCCCTAAATTAGAGACATTTAATTTTAAATGATTTATGAAAAGTTTGAAAAGACTTTTTATTCTCAATTGTATAGAGTCTGATTCATGACAAATCCTTTATTATATGTCACACAAGGCTTCTCTATTTCTTGTCAAGATATTAAATTGATAGCAACTTTTCTACCTGAGAATTTCTGGGGTGGTAAGGGGTACACTGTGATACAGTAATCTGCATACCCTAACTTCAGAGGTAGAAAGGAGAAACCACTGTGAACTTTTGGAGGTATTTAAAGCCTTCTTCATAGCGACTATATGCAAACACATAAACTTCTAGATGATATTTATTTTAGATATCTCTTCAGATTCATACATCTTGATCAATTTCTGCCTCAAGCCAAACTAGCCCACGTTCTTCTCAACCAAGGGCCAGTTCTGATACAGGAATGTGCATAAAAAAAGAATAAAGATTCAAAGGCTGGAGGACAAGTAGGAAGATTTGGAAACATTTTTCACGAACCTTTCTTGATCATCTTTGCTGTCTTAACAGGAAATGAATGAAACAAGGTTTGGGAGAGACTGCATCCCACCCCCTCGTTGACAAGAACACTTCAAATCCACTGCCTATACACAAGAATCAAATGCTACTTGAATGGCACTCACATGCTACCAGGCTATCTGGACAACTTCATGGGCCTGGCCACAGTGACTCCAGACCCCTGGGATACACATGGCCTTCTGTGATGGCAGCAGGTACGATACCACCCCAGAGCTTCTCAAGTGCCACTACACAGACAACAGAGTGTAAGCAACAGAGCCATCCCCTTCAGCACAGATTTTCCTGTCACATCCAGTCAAAATCCCTTTGACCATGTGTTTAAGCGAGGATGACTTTAAATAGTATACTACCAGCACCTGGGAGAAGTGATCAGCCATCATTCAGCTGATAGGTCATGAGGATGAGTCATTCAGGTGGATAGCCATGGATGATTAGTGAGGATTGATATGGAAGAAGGTGGGAAATCTTTCCAGCTAGGAAGAGTAAAAGTTCTAGGATATAAATCAAATCAGGCATTAGCCTACTTCTTCAACACCAGCCTGGTAGACCGACACCTTGTCACAGACTCTTTCAAGCAGGACATGTTACAGCAAAAGTGCTGCATCTGAACTGGGTGACCAGCTGTTCACCCATCTGGACTGCTGGAGAAGAAATACCCTATGACATTGTCATGACACATACCTACGTGCCAACATACATACAGTAATAGGATCCTCACCCCTTAATTTATAACTTTGTTCCAGACAGATCAGACAATATCAGGAAAAATGATAATAAATACTACTTTGACCTCTATGATCTACCTGACTCTCCCTGTTTTTTTTCTTTAAAGAAGGTTATTGGTTCTCACAGAAGGTCTCAGCAAGGCTTCTGAGAAATCCAGATACTTTTTCTGGAGGGGGAAGATTATTGTATTAGTTCAACAAAGTGAAGCAGAAGTAATGTCATAGGTTTCCATCAGATTTCTTCTGATTTAAACCACTGTATCTGATACTAAATTCTGGGCATAGTTGTAACTAAATAGGCTTTTTTAAACATCTTCAAATTTATAGAACAATTTTTATTTGCATGTTCTATTCCTACATCCTGCTGACAAAACGATGTTCCACCAATGTGCCTGGGATGAAAATAGTGGGTTTCCAGTAGACAGCTTATAGCAGAAATGTTTTTATAACTAATCAATGCTGCATATGTGATTAATTCTGTGGCATATTAACAATGCAACTCTAACTATACTATATATAGTACCATATACTATAGTTCTGCAGAGAAGGACCTGGGAGCCCTGGTGGACAGCATGGTGGCCATGAGCCAGCGGTGTGCCCTGGTGGCAAAGAAGGTCAGTGAGATCCTGGGGTGCATCAGGAGGAGTGTGGCCAGCAGGTGGAGGGAGGTGATCCTCCCCCTCTGCTCTGCCCTGGTGAGGCTGCACCTGGAGTGCTGTGTCCAGCCCTGGGCTCCCCAGTTCAGGAGAGACAGGGAACTTACTGGACAGAGTCCAATAGAGGGCTACAAAGATGATGAGGGGGCTGGAGCATCTCTCTGATGAGGAAAGGCTGAGAGAGCTGGGCCTGTTCAGCCTGGAGAAGAGAAGACTGAGAGAGGATCTCATCAATGCATACAAATACCTTAAGGTTGAGTGTCAGGAGGACGGGGCCAGGCTCTTTTCAGTGGTGCCCAGCGACAGGACAAGGGCCAACAGGCACAAACTGCAGCACAGGCAGTTCCTTCTGAATATGAGGAAGAACTTCTTCACTTTGAGGGTGACAGAGCCCTGGCACAGGCTGCCCAGAGAGGCTGTGCAGTCCTCTCCAGACATTCAAAACCTGCCTGGACATGGCTCTGTGCAACCTGCTGTAGGTGAACCTGCTTTAGCAGGGGCTGGACTGGATGATCTCCAGAGGTGCCTTCCAACCCTGACCGTTCTGTAATTCTGTGATATATCACAAGAGATTAAATGTAGGGAACAAAACATTTTTATGAGCATTTTTTACGTTTACAATGCAGAATGACATGTTAAGAAAAATAAATCATTTCTAGAAGGTAAGAATCCCTCAAAGATTTTTTTCATTAAAATATCTCTTGTTTTTCTTAGGGAGAAAATATACATTATGATCCTAGATCCTAGTGAAGGACAACTCAGAGAATAATCTGCAACAGTCTAGAAGCCAGCACAGCTCAAAAAGGTGTTGATTTGAAAAAGACAATGTCATATAATCAATACCACAGTATAAGGAAAAGTTCATTCTGATATGATTACGTTTTCAAGCTTTGCTCCTTTTACACCACTCTACTGAATATGGCTTGTCAAGGTCAAGAATATAGTCTTGATCTATTCCCTGGATTTACCTAATTAATGGATGAGTGGAAAGGGAAAAGACCTGCTATTAATTGCCAGAAATAATTTGATAAATTTTGAATTAAGTAATCTTTTTGTGAATGTTGTGATTTTGGTTCCTAAGCAATAGATAAACAAACACACAGAAACCTTCCTGCTGCACAATGTGAACTGCCAATTGTTTACCAAACTCAGATGATCTGGGGCATAAATAAACCAATATATTCACTTTTAAATTAAGACAATTTGGTAAATTAAGTATCAACACCTTTTACAAGAAATTTACTGGCTGTTACTCCACTATGCGAAGTATTGTAACACTGGTGATTTCTGTATGACCTCAACAAGCAGAGCTGTAATTTAGTTTTGTTGTTCCAGCTTCAGCTCTGCTCTCAGAAATAATAAAGTATCCTGGAGATGGAATTTCATGTTGCAAGAAACAGATTAATTAGATTTTCATAATTAAATGTAGATTATTATTTACTTCTGCTTTTGTGCTATTTGTCTGGTTTTAAACCACCCATTATTTACCATTTAAGATTAATTTAGAATGTGATATAAATGTATAAATTTATAGATTACGAATAGTAATCACAAATTTTCCTTTTCAGTAAGAAATAATAGTAGTTTTTTAAATGTTCAATTTGTGACAGTTTTCATTTTTTGCTTGCTACCTAAAACCACTTTAAGTTCCATTCGTCCTTTACCTTCCTTCACAAAGCCACAGAGTTATCATTAGCAGGAATGATGAAAAGGCAGCATTGAGATGGATGATGCTAACGTTGAAGACAATCAGTTTCTATGTGTTTACTCACTAAAACTCTGCATAACTTGCTTCCTAAATGCCTACTGATCAGTAGGGAATAAGAATATATGTCAGTACTTGAAAGGAAACTTGAATTGTCAAGACTATTTTACTTAACCTACCAGGAACCAGAGACCTCAATTACCAGATCCCTAGCCTCCAAAATAATCTGGTATAGCAAAGTGGAAAGATTAGTCAATAATGCATCAAAGGAGATTCTAATACCTTCTACACACAACATGCTGATATTAAGGTATTATAACTCCATCAAAATGTTTAGTCATAATACAATTTACATCTTCAGAATAAACTAGACTAATCACTGCTGCATTATTAGTTATATATTAAATTTTAAAGTAGTCGTCAATGTGTAGTTTTCTTAAGAAATGTGTAGACACTAGAGTCACAAAGTTCTGCTTACTGACTCAAAAAATATTAAAATAGGTAATCTAAGATGTCATTGGCCACATTATTTCTTGTTTTCTTCTTTAAGAAATGGCCATAATGAAGACACTTACAAGTGATGAGCAAAATTGTAGGTCATTTTTCCTGTCTTCTGTTTTCCTGCAGTTCAGAACAATTTTGTTTCAGACTTCTTAGTAAAGGCACAGGAGGAATCAAAAGGCTAAATACAAAGATCAGTAAGTGGCACATATACAGCAAAAGTTGCTTGTGTTTAATAAATTAAAAAAAGTCGTCAGCAGACTCACAGTTTGCTTCCTATGCAAGTAACTTCCATGGCAAAATAAGGTCAGTGAGTGATTAATTGGGTGACTGTGTCTGTGTATTTAATTTCAGATTAAGGCCATATTAACCCATTGGTTTGGATAGAGAAGTTAAGATAGATCAACCAAAAAATGCACAGCATACCACCTGATTCGACCTTAACCTAAGCTTCTTTCTAGTATAAGTAGGTGCTGGAAGGGAATGAAGCAGATGTCTGCGGGGCAGCAGAAAAAAATGCCATCGGGTTGGGAAGAATCATCCCTCTCATAAACCACAGGATATTTTCATTAAAGTTTGCTGTAGAGGATTCATGCCACTTCAGTGTTAACTCTGTGCTTGATGCTTTGCAAGGACGTTAGACTGTAGCTGTTGAAGAGCTGCCCTGCAGGTAAGCCAGGCTATGTTAGCAAATGGAAGACTGATGCACCACACAGCTTATGTCTCATCAAAGAGCTGCCTCTGTTTCTGACCCTCAGCTTTTGGGCATTCTTTTGCTGAATAATACTTAATTCACTAACACTGAATTACCATCTCTATTTTTATGACGGCATATTTCCATGAAAAAGGCAATTTACAACTGATGTACAAAGTCTGTTAGATATTAGCCTCAAAACTCAGCACCTGGAGAGGGAAGAAATTGCTGCCAGTTCTACCACAGTAAGGAGAAGGAAAACTGGGCAAAAAAGCACTGAAAACAAACTTGCATTTAACAAAAATTGCTAGCTGGTATAGTCAAGATATTTTTTTTTTTTTTTTTTTTACAGCTTTTCTCCTGTAGCAGGTAACAGCCATTTGGGCAATCCACGTTTGTTCGGAGTTTTGAATTTGGTTTTGAACAAACCAAAACCCAACAGGAATTCAAAACCTGATATGAAAGTACTCAGCGAGGTCAAGCCCAGCATCTTATAATGTTGTCCCCAGTAATATTACCTCAGTAATGTTTCTCAAATTGCAGCATCATAACAGAAACCTCTGTGCACCCACATGATGTGTCCTAAGGCAGTAATTCTGAGCTGGTGATTTAACTTATGCACTGCTATAGACCGACATATAGATGAAGTGTTCTTCCCTTTCCAACTGCACCTTCATTTCCACAATTCACCAGGCAACATCTGGAGACACAAGTGACCTCACACAGTTAAACTGTGAAGATTATGGCTTCAGCGCCTGGAAACTTGCAGGAATTTCAAGCTGCTTCACTACAAATTTTAGATTGCTACCTGACATGGAAGGGGTAGGCAGACAGGGAAAGCAAATCGGTCTGGAGGTTACATCAGTCACTAATGGGTTCAGGACCAGCATTTATACACACACACACACACACACACAATCCTCTGAGCTGGTAGGGCTTTGGTTTGGTCTGAAGCTTCATGACGTAGATCTTTCGTGCTCTGTCTGATAACTAGCCGGAAGATCACTGACTCCGTTAACATCATTGTCAGTTCCCCCCTCAAAGGGCAGAGTTTAGAAGCATTCTGCCAAGACAGCAACATTCGCTGCTAACTTTCAACTGAATGTTGCTAGAAATTTTTCCCAGTACAAGGCCATGCAACAAACTCAGAGGTTTTCTCAAGTTAGTTTGGAGTCAATGACTATTTGTTCTTGTTATTCTGCTTATTGGCTTATAGTCAAGTGTAAGACATCTTATGATTAAGCAAAAAGTATGAGTAGCCTCAAAACATTAGTTTGGTCAAAACTAATGGTCAAAAAGATCTTTGGGGACCTCTGCAGTCTGGAAGGTTTGAATAGTTTACCAAGTAATCAGAAACTTATGCTTATACCAGCACTGAACTACCTTGTTATAGTGTTTATATTACCAGAAAATAGTACATTATTGGCAGGAAAAAAAACCCAAAACCAAAAAACCAGACAGAATGGTATCTGCAGCAATTCTACCATACATCCCATCATGGAATGGATCCTAATATTTATAAGTCTCTTTGGGTTACCAGATTTACACAGTATTTCCCAGAAGCCAGGTCTATGGAGATTCTATTTATCTTTCTCAGTTGCACCAGGGAGAGATCACGGTCCTTCATTTCCTGTGGTCTGATTCATGCAGCCTGCTTATGGTCAGAGTTCATGGAGGGGAATGGCCACGACCCCACTGCATAATACTCAAACAGGCCTTCTTCAAGGCCCTATTTGACAAATGAGTATAAAGCATGGAGTTGCTAGAAGTGGTGGGTTGGCTTCTAGATATTTCACCTGCACTATCTGTGCACTATATTGTACAACAGGTGACAAGAAAAAAATTGCAGAAATAATTTTTATGTGGCTTGTCTTTTTTTCAGAATGATACAGATAATGGGAGGGTTATATCAAAGTCTACTGGTGTGGCACTCTTATAACGTGGCACTAAGGGAAGATACCATGTACCCATCAACATAAGACAGTCCAAGAGTGTGAGCCCTGCCAGAGATTAAGATGGTACAGGCTGTACTAGTGTCCATCTGGAGCACACCCTGGGATGATCTCTGTCCTGGATTCTTAAACACAATTACTTGGCTTGCTTCGGCAAGATGCTCAAAAGTAAACCAGTACATGTGTGATGTGGAACCAGGTCCCTGGAGGTAAGTGAGGAGAGACCAAAGGGACAGTGGTGACACATTCTGTCAACCTCCATTGGACCAATGGAGACAATGGACAAGTTCTCCTTTTTGGCCTGAGTAACTCTCACAGTTACTGTACTGAATATCACATCACCTCGACTTGCTTTAGGACTGAACTGCAAGGAAGCTTATGTAGCATACAGCTAGTATTGTAATAACTTTACAAGAGACCAGGTGAATTTAAGAGCACTTTTGTGAACATATCAGATAGTATTCTGGCCAAAACTTTAGCGGCAATAGTGAACATCAATATGCTACACTAATTGCCACAATATAAGCTTTCCTCTCCTTGACTTTAGTCTGTAGTTATGAAGATATGATCTTTCAAGTTGTATGTGGTTCTTAATTTTTGCATATATTAAGAAATATATTTGTATATCTGTCTCTGTGGCTTCATATTGAAATATTTTGTCAGCTTAAAATCAGAAGAAGCTTTTCCTTTTTTTTTAATTATTCTAATTGCCTGAGGAACACTGAAATAATGCTTTTATTTCTCAACAAATTCCTGATTGTTTAGCAATCAAAGTAGAAGGCAGTGTACACATGTCCCAGAATATCTTTCAACATAGTAGATACTTTCAATATTAAAAATTCTTTGCCTTAGGATGCTTCAGCAACCAAGTAGGTTTTCAGCCCTGATACGGCACTTTAGGTACAATACATGATGGATTTTTGTTGGTTCACTGTGACCAAAAACACCATAAACTGTTGCTGTATCTGCAAGAGCAAGAGATATAAGTGACAGTAATTCTGATTTTTAAGGGAAACATAGTTGCTGGCAGAAATCAGCCTACTAACCCACTACAGGTTAAGTGTTCCTCTCATGTGGTCACTCAGTCTCTGACAGAGCTTAAATGAATGCTAATTGCAAAATTAGAAACAATAGGTGGATGTAGCCACAAGATTGTCTGATATTCCTGTGGCTACCCCGAAACACAAACCTCAAGCTTTGTCTATTGTTACTTTTGCTCCAGCCATGAACGACACCGAGAATGACAAGAAATAATTTCAGAAACTTAGAAAAATTAGTCTAATATCCAACAGACTGATTACTCCAAAGATTTTCAGCACAAAAGCTGGCAGTAGATTGACAGCCCAGCATTATATAACCAAATACTACAGCACTGGCAAAGAAAAGATAAATGAAATAATAATGCTTAGTGAATCATTCAACTTGCAAATGCTGACATCTCTTCCTGCCTATTAGACCAAAAGAAAACATCACGATTACATGTAAGATGCAAGTGATGGCAACTTGTTTGATGCCACAGGAGAACAGCAAAACATGACAAAGATTGCTGTGGACAGATCTTCACATTTTCCAATTCCCAGTGTAAATTACTGCCACATACACAAGCAATGTCTCTGATCAGCATTTAAATCACCTGGCTATCTCACCAGAAAGTACTTAAATCCCAAGCTAACTAGCAGTAGCTTTAAAAATAACATTAACACTGCTGTGCCTTGTGTGTGTGTGACTTTGGAACCTGCAAAACAGGGGAAAAAAGCAGAAGAGACAAGATGTTCAGTTGTGGGTGAGTAACTTAAAAACTGAAGTAAATACTGGTAATTAAGAGGACAAAAAAGTGAGTAATAAATTCTAACTTAACTTTCTAATTACTTCTGGTTGACAACAGAGATGATACACCCCACCCCTAAACCAAGACACTAGAAAAGCACCAAGTGAAAACAGAATCACAGGGTAATGGACACCAGTCCCCAGTTTGAAGGGGCCTCAGGAAGTCAGCAGCTCCTACCTTCCACACAAAGCAGAGCTTGCTTTGATGCTCCGGGTTGCACAGAGCCTTATCTTGTTAAATTTTTAATATCTCCAGTGATGAGGATTCCATAACACAATGAATGCAACCAAGTCTGGAAGACCCATGCCCTAATGCAGTTCATTGTGTTTACAAATCTGGGCTTTTAACTTTCTGGCTTCTTTAATGTTCTTGAGTAATCTGTACAAATTCACAAACTTCTTCAAACACAAGAGAAAAAAGAAACCTTACAACTAAAAATTTTGCTTGTCATGCATGAATCACACTTGAAATGCGTCATGGATAGCTCAGAAAGCTGTTGCCATATTAATGGCATTTTCTAATAGCCTGTGCCAAAAGGATACTCCTGCATCACCAGTTTGCCCAGATCTTGTTTTCTGTTACCGTTACAGCTGGGCAAGAGTGAAACTTCCACTTTGTTTTGGTTTGAGGTTTGGGTTGTTTGTTTGTTGTTTTTTTTTAGTGTGTGTGTGAAGAAAGAGAAGGATTTTGATAATCATCTGCAACTTTCATGCATTTTTTGGAGCACAAATTTCTAGAGAATCAAGGGCTTGGTGTTTATGAGACTAAACTTTCAGCATATGCTGAAACTTTGGCTCTTCAGCTGACAGGTGTTAATTAGCAAATGAGAAGCTATGTGAGCCACCAGGGGCAAGCTGGCAGGGCACATCTGCACAGAAAAGTGTCCACAGAAAATGTTATTGATATAGACTTACCTGAGGAACATGCCAAATCTGAAAATGTACCTTTTTTTCCCAAAGAAAATTTCTGACTGGCTCAAATTACCATAAACTGATTGTTAGAACTTGCATTCCTTCAAGTGAGAATTGTTAAGGGCCCATCTGGAACATCTGACTCTCAATTTGTGAAGGGTCAAGGAGATTGTTTACTTAGAAGAACTGGTCTTTATCTATTTTCTTCTTTTCTGATGGAAATTTTGGGGTCCCTACACCAGTACGTCTGCTTGATTTGTATCAATAATGTAAAAGATGTTAAAAGATAGTTTACAACTTTCACTTAACTCCAGAGGTGCAAAGCAGAGAAGAAAATAGCTGATTCAATGTTTGGTTTGTCTTCTTTCTCAAGGAAAGTTTAAAATCTGTTAACCTATGCATTAAGTAATACAAATAAACCAACCAGCTGTTTGGGTGATCTTTTTTATTTTTGACATTGTAGAAAACATAACAGCAAGGAAAAAAAACCAAACAACTACTAATATGATTGCAGTACTTGACTCCAATAATCATGTTTTCTTAAAGCCAGATAGCAAATATGCAATGAGTTAAGTGGAGATCTCAAGCACTTTTACTTTGTCAAATAGAATATTAATTTTAATAAACCCTGTAGAAATTCATTATTATAGTCAAGAACCACCTAGTAGAAAGAAAAGGGCCATTAAAGCAGCTGGGGGAAAATAGAGAAAAGCAATTTCTGTGAAACTCTTATCCCCAATACAAGTTGCCATAGCAGTCAGTAAACAGAGATATATTCTACATCTATCAATTTTCATAGCAGTATTTTCATCCATTGCTTTATTTCCCCATCTCTTTTTTCTATTACCAATTCTTAAAAAAAAACACCCAAAAACCAAGCAAACAAAAAACCCACAAAAAAGCAGAAACTCAACCAGTATTGGATACATTTAAGTCCTGGTTTTGTTGCGGTGAATAGCTATTCAGCAACCAGTAGGCTCTCCTGCCAAACCATTTCTGTGGTATAGCAGATGCAGAAATTGCTCAGCCTGCAGCTGCATACCTGCTGGTACTAAAAAGATTCTGATGAATAATTCAGAAAACCTCACATGTAAATGAAGTATAGTCAAACTCACTTAAACAGGAAAGACAACTTTCACCATTTGTTTGCCTCAACAGTTAATTTTCACTGCTAGTGCCCTATACTATTCCTCTCTTGCTACTTACTTTTTGACTTGGCTGTATTCTACACTGAAGCAGGCTTGAAAATCATCAGCAACAATGAGGAACTGCACCTAGTCTCTCTTCTCAGTAATGGTAGAGACCACATAACAATTTAATTCAGTTGTTATCAAATGTATGTGCATATCCTCACTGCACACACATGATGCCACAACCTCTGCTATGGCCACTGGAACCAGAACAGCAGGCATGTCTTAAAACCATTGCAGTGGACGTGTCTGAGGGTGGCAGCATTAGAAAGCTACAGGGTACCTCCTTGTGATGACTTGGGATCCAGTACAGGAGGTAATCTGGAAACTTTCTGTTCTATTTATAATTCCATTAAAGGCTGAGGAGGGTTCTGAAGCAAAGTGCCAACAAGCTCCTTTTAAAGAACAGCCATTACATCAGTTTTGACAAGAGACTTTGTCAGCTGAGACTGTCCTAGGCTGTCACTGTGAAATGCACTGACTGTCCTTTCCTAATTCCTCTTAGACCTTTCATCATTAGGAAATGGAAAAAAACCAAAACAAACAACGCACAATTTCTCATGAAAGACTCTGGCTATACCACAGCTGGATACCAACTGATTACTGGGATGACACCATCATTGTGCTCCTCAAGATGCCAGGCTATAGAGGTAAAAGGTAGATCAGCTTTGAGACCAAGATCTCTGATAAGGGCAAAACTGTAGGTCAGTGAGCAGGATGTGGCATCCTCCTGTCAGATTTTGGTTTGTGGGCTGAGTAGAAACTTTCAAATGAAATCCTTCCAGAAAGCTTGGGTTTGTTCTTAACTAAAACGGAGAGGCCTCATTTTGGTTGCATGTTGTTTTTATATTGCTGAGTTACAAAAAGAGTAGAAAGAGCAGAAGTAGATGCTGCAGCTGCTGAAGGCTCGTGGGAATCTCCCTCTAACTGGATGGCTTTGACAAATACACCTCCTAGATTTTTGTCTTTTATTTCCTTTACTAAGCTTCATTTTATTTTTAAATTTTTTTTTTCTATATTTTTATTCTCCTCTGAGTTCATTGTGTATAATGTAATGTCATAATCAATATTCAGCAGAATATTTTTTATGTTTAGTTGGGATCACCCATAGGCTAAATTTACCAATCTTGTTGCTCAAATTAAAATACTAAAACTATAGAGAGAGCAATCAATGAAAATAGCCTGTCTTTGAGAAGTGCAGTTGATGACTCCAGTGGAATCAGTTCTTGTCCTTGCTACAGTCCCTGCAGACATTGCAAGCTTAGTGATGTTTAATGCCATTCTAATCTCACCCTCAGTGGTATAGCCTATGGGGTGGTTCAAATCAATGACCTATAGCAATATAAAACCAGAGCAAATGACTTTAGAAATAGACACTATTTTTCACAGGTTTTTTATATACCTTTCAGCTATGGCAATGTTGTTTTTTTTTTTTCTCATTCCCTGTGTTGTTAATACCTTAAGCATGCTCTACTGATTAATTCATTGCAATTTTGTCCATTTTCCTTCCCTGAATCACACAGTGGAACACAGATTTCCTCCTGGCTATGCTGATTCAACTATGCATGTTGTTATTTTTATTCTCATATTGAGGAGGATTTGATAACCTAAGGGTGTGTTGTAGGCCATGTCTGCAGAGAATAATATCTCTTTGTAGAAAAACCTAGGGTGTTGGAAAGAAGTTGAGCAACTCAGTACCTTTTTTTAAGTTTGAACTAGAATCAGCAAACTTCAAAATAATCAGTGTTTGGGAACACTTGTTCTGACTTTAACTTAATTATATTTGGCTTAATTATATTTATCAATTAGACAAGATAAAATGCATGGTTAGCCCTGTTATCAAGGGAGAAGCAGGAAGTTATGCAGTTTCTTCTGGAGAAAAGTTGACAAAGAGTTATTGCTTATAACACTAAATTATCCTTTCAGGGAAAGGTCACTTGAGATAGGACTCAGTGAAAGTGTTTGTGTGTCATCAAACCATTATCTGCGCTGAGCCTCTGTGTTTAAGCACCCATATGAAGTCTGAGCCATTCTCCACATTGGCATTATTAAGCCAGACCTCATTTCCCAGCCTGCTTCCACCTTGTTTGTAAACCCTGTCGGCAGTCCCTGCTGCCTGAAGGTTCCCCGCCAGCTTACTTGTCTCAGTCCTTATACATGCCCAGGACTTTCATCAACAGCTTTTTATCACAAAGATGCACTGATTTTGATTGGTTTGCTGTTGTGGGGAGGTTTTTTATGTAAGTTCCAGTCCTGGTCTATTTGGCATGTGTTGGTCCACGGGGCACTTGCTTCCTGTGGCTTGTTTGGAGAGTTTGCAGTTCTGCTTGAAACTTCAGAAAGAGAAAAATTTTCCATAGTCCAATTTCATTTCAAAGCAGCTAGTAATTGTTAAATGGCTTCCTACAAGGTTTTAATGTCTGTGGTGTATGAGGTGGCATGTTCTAACATGTGGCTTACCGTTACTGAGAGGTTAGGTTTTGTGTTGGATGAGTTCGCATGCAATACTTCATGGTATCTTTAGAGATTTAATCTATTTTGGTAGGGACTGTCCTCATTTGGTTAAAGTTATTTTTTGATGGATAACATAAACACTTTAAAGGATGCTGTTTTGTCCTCATATGGCTTTATTTAGGACTTAGTTGCTTCAAAGCTTTTGGGTACACTGTGATTGTGGCAATATTTGAAGAATAAGATTCATTGGTCTTCGGATTTTTGGTATATACTATTGCCACTTTTATGGCAATTCTGGCATCTGGATGGTTGAGTATTGGAGAGTCTGAAATGCATTTTGGATGATGGCGATTACTGATCTTGCAGGTGAAATCAGTGACACTGTTAAAGATGTCAGGTTAGTATCCTAGGTTCACCAGGGATTTGGTGGGCTTTTCAATACTAGTTCCTGTCATCTTTTCTTCTGAGTATTCATTTGGTTAGCAGGTGGCAGATCAACATTAGTCTGAATTAATCATATTTATTTAGCTGCCTCCTGTAGTCCTGATACAGTCCTTGTCAGTAATGTAAGCTACAATGATGTTGCACAGTAAATACTACAGTCTTACTACTTCTGATTGTAGCTAATTTTTAACCTTAAAAGCAACAACTACTTCTCAAATGGTGTAAGAAAATAATAAAATATAAGCATAGTGATAGCCTTTTTACTGATGATAATGTGCCAAAAGCAGAGCTTTTTGTACAAACCCAATCTGATAAACAAGAAGAAAAAGTAATTGTCTTCATTGCTAATTCTCATTAAACAGGGATAACACAATAGTATTACAAATGTATCCTCTAATACCTTCCACTGCATAGCCTGTCTCTACCTATCATACCATTTTTTTTTCCTTTAACCTATTACTAACTTGTCAGGATATGTGAAGAAATTACAGATTTTCCCAGTACCTGTAATTATAACTAACAGCAGTGATTGCATGACTCCCTCCTGTAGCTGTCCTTGAGATGAATATGTGCCTGGGTTTCTAAAGGACAGGCAACTCCTCTGCAAATACTTAAAGCTGTGGTTTGGTTTTTAATGCATTTTATCACAACCGAGGTTCTTTTCTTCTCTCTAACGCCATGCTACATTTGCTCCATGCGAAGCTCTTCACTAAAATATTTTTTAATAGTTTTGATATTCTTTTTTGCCTTCCCTGTAGTTTTTCTTGATGACATGCAATAATTTTATGGGGACCTTTCACTCCACAACCATCCCTCGACAGCACACAGGGAAAGAACCCCACTGATGCTCATACAAGGATCAGTTCTCATAAGCCTGTATGAGAATTAACTGTATTAATCTCAGTGCACTCATGGCTCTAAGGGAAGTGCCTGCCTAAAACCTCTGCATTTTCTGAGTATCACTTCGTGGAAGAAATGGTCCTGGTAAGGTAGGTAACTATCTGCTCCTGGCTATGGTTGTGCTGCCAGACCTTTGCTTGCTCCTGTGCAAGGTCAGTACTGCTCAGATCTGCCAGCTGAATTGCTTGGGTAGTTGATCCTTGACTTTTTTTTACTCAAAATAAGCTGCTTAGTCTTAAGCTCTTTAAACAGAGGGTGTTTATTATTAAATAATTTAGCCCAAGCAATTTTTCTGTGGTGTGAGGATTTACTCTGAGAATCAGGTTAATGAGCAATTGCAGGTGTACCGTGTTTGAAGGCACTATACACCCCTTCCTGCATATTCAATCCTAGACAGTAATTGGCAACAGCTGTCAGAAAAGGCCTCCAGCAAACTCTGTGTCTGATCACTGATGTCTTTCCTCCTAAAGGTTGTGTAATGCAACATTAACAAGGCACACAGCTTGGTCTCTCCTGTCCTTGCCACCCATTTTCCTCTGACTCCACCACCCATGTTTTCCATATTTGCCCTTCTCTCACCTCACACCTAATTAATACTATGAAAACACACCCAAAACTGAGGGCTTAGGTCACTCAAGGGATCCCAGGATCCCAGTGCTACCAATCTGACCACCCTTGTGGTGAGCAGGGCTGCAGTACCAATGCACATGCTAGAGGAAACCAGAGCAAGTTTCCAGGATGTTCTGCAACAAATCAGTGTTCCCCAGGAATGTTTTGATTATATCAGAGTGGAATTTTCTAAAGAAAAAAATTAATTAGATTATTTGACAAGAATTTCTATTTGTCCACTAGTTGTTTCTGTCTTTTGTCTTTAGTTCTTCACTCTGTTTCTGCAGTCTAAATAGGCCATATCAGGATAACTGCCCATGTTTGCCTGTCAAGGGCAAGGAAATATATCAGGGGATGAGAGATATGGTAACAATTGGAGTTCTGATCAAACAACAGTCTGTGCTCACTGCTCCAATTACTTTCACTAGAAAGTGCTTTTATTCTAAGAGAGGTTGGTAGGGTTTTTTTCATGGAAATATGCTTTGCAAATAGCTCCTATAATACTCTCCAATTATCAATTGAAATTGGACTATAAATATAAAGTTGGGGGCGGGGACGACTGGGACTGTTGATGTGCCTGAGGGCAGGAGGCTCTGCAGAGGGATCTGGACAGGCTGGACCGATGGGCCGAGGCCGAGTGCGTGAGGTTCAACAAGGCTCAGTGCCGGGTCCTGCACCTGGGTCACACCAACCCCACGCAGCGCTACAGGCTGGGGCAGAGCGGCTGGGAAGCTGCCCAGAGGAAAAGGACCTGGGGGTGCTGGTCGGCAGCCGGCTGAACGTGAGCCAGCAGTGTGCCCAGGTGGCCAGGAAGGCCAACAGCCCCCTGGCTTGTGTCAGAAACCGTGTGGCCAGCAGGACCAGGGCAGTGACCGTCCCCCTGCACTGGGCACTGGTGAGGCCGCCCCTCGAATGCCGTGTTCAGGTTTGGGCCCCTCACTGCAGGAGGGACATTGAGGGGCTGGAGCGTGTCCAGAGACGGGCAGCGAAGCTGGTGGAGGGGCTGGAGCACAAGGCTTATGAGGAGCAGCTGGGGGAACTGGGGTGGTTTAGCCTGGAGGAGGCTCAAGGGGGAACTTATTGCTCTCTACAACTATCTGAAAGGAGCTTGGATATAAGGGATTGTCAGTTTCTTCTCCCAGGTAACAAGTGACAGGAGAAGAGGAAACGGTCTTAAGTTGCACCAGAGGAGGTTTAGATTAGGTATTGGGGAAAATTTCTTCACTGAAAGGGTTATCAAGCATTGGAACAGGCTGCCCAGGGAGATGGTTGAGTCCCCATCCCTGGAGGCATTTAGAAGATGTGTAGATGTGGCACTTGGGACGTGGTTTAGTGGTTGGCTTGGCAGTGCTATGTTCATTGTTGTACTCAATGGTCTTAAAGGTCTTTTCCAACCTAAATGATTTTATGATTCTGTGAGCTATAAGCTTCACACTGACTCATGAAGAAGAAATTTAAAAAGCCAATGCATGGTTTTTAACTTGATCCCATTGAATTCACCAGCAGAAAAAGGAGACAGGCAAATAAAGGGAATCTGCAGGGTCTTATTTTGACAGCCAAAAATTCCTTTTGGATTGAAGGGGAAAAAAAAGGCATATAAGTGGTTTCACTCCCCCTCCTTCCACCCCAAGAAAAAAACCTTCTGAAAAACATCAGTGTTTAATCTGTCCTGCTAAAGAGAAGCTCAATACCTGACCTTTTCCCAGACAGCTACTCCCTGCTTCACAAAATAGCTTGCATTTCCACTGCAGTATCAACTAGAGTCTTCTACATAGTTGTTTCTTAAGCATACAGAAGGCAAGCTTATTTGCTCCACAAAAGAAATATGTACTCCACATACAAGTGATTCCACAAAGTACAAACTGCAGGTGCTTGTCCATATGAAACTTTATTGCCACAGCTCAAGCAATTACCAAAAGGCAAAATATGAAAGATAGTATGCATTTAATAAGCAAGATTTCAGCCTTTAGGATGTACTGGATTATCTTTACACAATAGGTAATATTTTTGATTTTACAGCATTTGTGATTAATATTGTAGGTGTTAATGAAGTGTGGCTTTCTTTAATACTTCCAATACAACAAGCAGAGGGTTATGCTGAATACTGCTATTGCACTTGGAATAGGTAAATCTGCCATCAGCTCTGCTAATATAGCACCCAGATTGTCTGAGTGCATGAAGTCACTGCATGAGGTGGGATGTTTGACTCATCTTGATGATGACACCAGCAAGAAGGGAGGCATCTCCCACAGGAAAAGCTCAGGAATGAGGACAGAACCCAAAACAGAACAACTTGGTATTACCACAGTATTAAAGGTTCTAAAAGTTCTGACAGCTGGTGCCAGACATTTAAGGCACTGATTAAAAATATGTATTAAAAAACCACATAAATTGTTATATGTCTCCAGCAGTTTCAGTTTGGTTTGAGGGCTTGAGAAATATTGGTACTTCATCTAGTTAAAGCACAACCACAGAGCCCTGCTTAAACATTGGTGCAATGAAACAAAATTGCAGAAACAGGCAGAGAGCATCATTTCACAATGTTTGCAGGTGTATACATAATTGCACTTTCATTATATCTTATTAGAAGTGATTCCTGCATCTGTCAATAGAAGTCATATTTTCCCAGCCACAATCAAAGCTCTAGGTCATAAAAACACGTCAGAATGGATAATTAGTCCCATTGAGTTTGGGGAGCTCATCCAAATCAACTAAATATTCCAAATCTGTTCAGGAAGGGAAACATTTTTGACCATAGCCCTTCATGCAAATACCTAAAGAATTATTCGTCTTTATGTTTATAGACCCAGGCCCTACATTTGCTTTCTTAGCTGTCCTAAGTATTTGCACACTGGAAGATCCACAAATTGCTAGCCTGATATAAAAAAGTGTGAAAAACCTGCATTCATCAGAATTTGAATATCCAGAGGTTTAGTGGTCAGGCCCTCTCCTGTATTTGTCTTCAATAAAGGCCTGACTGCATATGAGAAAACAACATGCTGGAGCTTTGGGAAACAGAGAGGGGGAGAGGTCTGTGGAATGATTTCAAAGCAAAAATAACCGTTAATTACTCTCTTGCTTTTGGTCATCTGGGCTGTAGACGACCTGGAAACATCACTTCAAGGAGCTGGTTTGACAAGACCACATATGAAAACTCTGCTCTCATGAAACCCCAGAAACTATGCTTCTTTTCTACAGTGTCTGTTATCCCCTTTAAAACATAAGAGCAATCAGACACAATGAAATACCTTTATTTCCTTAGAACCCTGTACCTGAACATGGTCTCTGTTGCACTTGACTTCAGTGAAAGGAGCTTTGTTACTGTTTCTCTTTAAAGAACTACTGACACTGGATTTTTCTCTCCTGCTGTTTTTGCAGTCTTATCTGCATTGTTGAAAAGGTTGAAGTCAACAGCCTTTTGAAATAAGTTGCCTTTGATACAGGAAATTTTATGAATTTCTAAACTTTACTGCCTAGCATACATATGTGGATTTCATCCAATCTGATTATGTCAGTCTGACTACATACAGCAATGTCTTACTTGGCCGTATTCTAACCTGCAAGGCTGATTTTATCTGTGAGAGCACTGTCATGTATTGCAGGCACTAATTAAAGACTGTGCAGCTCCATTATTTTGTGGCAAATTTCTGTTTCTGCTAAATATCCTGCAATTATGTTAAAGGACGGACTTGGAGAGAAAGCTGTAACTTGCATGGGTGAGAGCTTGTGCATATTTTGTAGCAGTTAAATGAAAATATTGCCCCGAAATTGCTCTCCTAAATTAAAATAATTTTATAAATTACAGGTACTAAGAAAGGACAGTTTTGGTGGATTTGATGTAATCTTATGCTAAGCCATTGACTGGTGAAATACTCTTCTATTCTTGAAGGATACCAAAATGCTGAAGAATTTTTCTTGTCTCTTGTTTATTGTTACTAAAGTTTTATGTTTAGACAAGCATATGTGTAGAAAGAAAAGTTAACACACGTTAGGCATGTGTTTTACAGTGACATCGAAGTCTACAAAATTAAACCTGCTCAAAATCTAAGCAATCTTCTGGCATTAAAAATATCTGTAATTCCTAATGTTTCAAGGCAAGTGGTTGAACCTACTCATAAGTCAGTGACCCCCAGAAAGCAACCAGTAAAGCTCATGAGCTTTGGTTTGGTAGATGAAGAGAGGAAATTGGCAGCAAAAGGTACAGATGAGCTCCGCCAACCTGCAGGTCTAGAATCAGAGAGCCAGCATAGCACAAGTACAGGGTTAGGGGAGAATGAGGTGATTGACTGTGATGATTCAAAAAAGTCCGGAAGGGCCTTAAAAATCTATTAACACAGGCCAGTTTCACAATAAAATATAATAAAATCCTTAGTATGTTTTTGGAAGGTTGTTTAACTGCTCAGCCTGCCCACCCATAATGACACAGTGGGCCAGCAATTTCAGGAGGGGACAGACACATTCTCCTTCACAGCCTTTATTTCCTCCTTAAATCTGTTGCTCCTTTAATGGTTACAGTTCCCATTTCTCCTTAAACAGAAGCTATGGCACATCAAAATGATAGATTATTCCTCTCCATTAGCTGGTTTCAGAAGTCTTCCATTATCGTGTATACAGTGGGGTGGGATGGGAGGCCACTGTCACGTTGCATTGCTCTTCATCCACTGTGGCCACCATGGCTATTTCTGCTCCTGTACCTCCCCGTTTGGTAATGATCAAAGGGGGAAATGACACTTAATTTCTATGTCCAGATGGGAAGATTTGCCTTCAAAACTGCAATTATATTTTTAAAGTTTGAATTGACTATTTAATGAACTGGTCTAACTATATGAATGAAAATTAAGTACTTATTCAACACCATCAGAATACATATCAAAGGCTGCTCTATTAGAACAGAAAATTGTGGTATCTGCTGTTCAGTTAATTCACTGGTTTAATTTTCCTCCACACGTCTGAATCCAATACATACTATGCAAATATTATTTTATTTAAATGATTAAGAAAGTCTTTGCCTTCGTATATGTTGTGAGAATTTCCACATTAAGCTTTAATAGGAATGATTGCTTTAAAAGGATTATTTTTCAATCTGTTCTAGAAGGTCACTTCATGGAATTTCAGGAAAACTAACAAATTACAAGCCCTCAGTGTGAGAAGTTTCATGGGTAAATCACCTTAAGCATACTTATGTACTGTTACAATTTAATGTACCGCTAAGGGCACTGTATAAAGTCATACATAGTGAAATACTGGAATGGTTGTTTCTGAGTTAAGTGAACAAATAATTCTCAAAAGAATTTATTAGTAGACTGTAGTACGTAATTTTATTTTATCTTAGGTGTTTTGACTTTGAAGTTAAACTGCTTACCACAATTATACTTCAAGGCTCCTACAAGGATTATTCATGGATCTTTGTTATTATTTCACTGAATCATCAAAGGAAAACCAGTTAGATTGATTTCTGCAAAAGATGAGGTTTTGTCAGAGATGATTTTCAGAAGTAAAAAGAAAAGTGCGATTTTTTCTTTGTATTGAAGCAAAGGTATTAACAAACACACAGATAATTATGTTCTAACATAGGAGTTCTTTTGTGTGTAAAGAACAGCCTATTACAAGAAATGCATAGGGAGCTAAATACATTAACTGCATATTTTTTTTTAATAGGATTTGTCCATGTTCCTCCTTGTGCTGCAATGAAAGTTCACTCCCGCAGGACCCAGCTCAAAGGCTTTCTACTAAAGACAGCACCACACCAGGTGGAGAATGCAAAATGAAGAAATTGGCTTCAGCTGCATCAAAGAGAACATGAATTTTAGTGTGCTTTATAGAGACCAGATGAAATGGAGAAGTGTTATTGCAGTATAACATTCTGTTCTCCCTAATTATTGTCATTGTATGAGGAGTGCACTATATTGTGCAGCTCCTCTTAACATGGAAAAGATCTTTTAGGTATTCTTTACATAATTATACAATAATTAAAACACAACCAAGGACTATCAAATTCTGCAAAAGGTTTTTTCAACAGTTTCTGTGAAACCCATTATAATGAATACTGAGCAAAAAGCAGTGAGCATCTGTTTTGCATTTTTAAATCATATTTTATTTCTGAGAATGAGGGATTGTTGGACCAACCTATTGGGCCAAGCTGAAACCAGGATAGCACTAAAACTTCTAATGTTATAAACAAGACTCAAACTCATGTTGGGCACAAAGACAAGATTCAAACCTACATTGGGCACAGTATCACACTGTCCGAAAGAAGCCTAGAAATAGGTGCTGGAATTACAATTATGACTGCTTTGTAAATATTGTAAAATCTGATAAATTCTTACACTACCAAGTGTGTCTTAATTAACTGAACTTCTTCAATTTCCCACTGCATATAGAAAACACTGAGTGTGAACTGGTTTTGAATCAGGAAGGGCACTGACAGACCAGAAGCAGACTGCCTTTGTCCATATAGTTCTCTTTTTCACACTCCTATGTTCTTTTTTCACTGTTAGAGAAGTCACTGATTGGATTTGAGAATGCTCCTGATTTAGCTGAACAACCTCTGGAGTATCATCCCACATGGGACATCCATACAGCAAAAAGTGTCAGGGGACTTACTGGGCACTCGGTCTCCAAGGTTTTAAAGAACAAATAAACCAAAATAAAGTAAAACAAAAGAACTTTTGAAGAGAATGTTGGCAGGAACAGTTTGTAGATATAGCTAGGGCACTGGTCATCCTCTTAGAAGAACTTTTTATAGATTTAAAACACCAGGTAGCGTGTGCTGGGAATGTAGGACCTTCCATCAAGCAATGGTGAGAGGTTTGGGGGATTTTTTTTTAAAAGGCCATGAGCTACACCACTGAGAACGAAGATATTGTCCTGCCATTGACCATGCAAATGAAGATTTTCAAGCTGCTTGGAAGGTTAAAGTGGGCAGCTGTCATTCAAAGAGAACAAGTCGCACAACCCCTTTATTTAATTTCAGCCAGCAGATCTTAGTTAAGCTATACAAAATAGAGGAATGTGGTAGTAGCAGATGAGAAGTTTGGAGTGAGGAAAGCTGGGGAAAAGCAGGTTAAAGGGAAAGTAGGAGATTTTCAAGGTCTAGTCACAGCACAAACTGTTTCTAAAAGCTTCAATGCAAGCAAAAAGAGGTGGTGTGCTCTCTGACTTCTTTTCTTCCCTGTAAGGAGAAGTTTGGCAGGGGAATCTATGAGCAGGAGGGCCTTCCCTTCAGGTCGTTGGTTATGTGGTCTGTGAAGAGCAATAAACTTTATTCTTCACCCCTGTTGCTGCCAGCTACTTGACATTAAATAAGACAAACAGTAAAGGAGATGCCAATGATGTGGTATTTTGTCATATCAATTGCTTATATTGTGCATGCTCTGACTCATTTAAATTTGTCCCAGTATCTTCAGAAGATGACTTTTTTTCCACGAATGTCAGCCTCCCCAAACTAGCAATATTCCCACAAGTAAAAGGCAGTGCCACATGTCAGAAAAATGGGTCTTAGCCTGTAGGATTAAAAGTGCAAAGGAGAGCTATGCTGTCTGCAATCGCTCAGTGACAATTGCTCAGTGATCCACTCTGTTATCTGTTTAGTGGTTGCTATTTAAGCTGCTACAAGAAGGAACCAGATAACTGAGAGAGAGAAGGTGAAACTCTCATTTCTGAGAACAAAAAGGCTCTTCTGACCATGACCACACACAGGTAGCTTACTGGAGAGCTCATCAAATATTCCTCATTCCGAAAGGAGAGGGATTGCATTCACCAGATAAACTTGCTCTATTTCCTGAGTTCATGCTTCAAACTCTTTCTCTTGGTTATGCGTTCATTTTCAGAAGGAAAACTTCCATTTTTAGGTTGCTTCACCTATTTGTTCCAGGATTCCCCTGTCCCCAACAAAACCTGTCCTGTCTCAGTCCAGCTATTTTTGAAACAAACATTGAAGTTCACATTTAATCTGACAGATGAATGCTTTATTTTTAATTAAGTATAATAATACTTCTTATGAACGAACTTGCCCTGAAAGACCAACTCTGATGACTGTAAGAAACTGATCCCATAATGGCAAAATAATGAATTAAACCACAATTCTCTAATTGTCAACACCCTGAGAAAGAAATGAGCCAATACAGACTTTGGGAACTTGTAATGGCTTTTTAATATCTAGGGTGTTATGGTCTAGCCACTGACTGAGGGAATTTTATTTGGAAAACATTAGATAGGAGGTTTACATAATGTAGTTCATCTAAAATGCTTTCCTAGAACTTCCTGGCTGAATTTTGCACACTGGATTTGAATACAATATTGCTCTTTATTTCTTTTTCTTAGGCTATTGTCACAAATCCAGAAAAACTGTGAATGTTCATAGACTTTTTTCTTTCTATGTCCTTTTCTAGCTTGAACAGTTTACAATGATTCCTCTTTGAATTCAGTGCCATATTCAAATGAGAAAATAAAACCTGTGCATACATTTATTTTACCTTCATTTTCATTCCCACTCCGTGTGCTTTTCACAGCTGCTCATTTTATTGCATTGCTTTTCCAAATGAAAACTCCAGCTGCTCCAGCCTTGCAAGCCATATAATACATGCCGTATAAGCTTGTTTCAGCAGACCGTTCCAGAGACTCAACAGTTATTGTTTTCCTCATCTTCCACCTCTAGCCAGGAAATGTAATGTTTAAGTTTAAGTTGCAAATGCAGTCTTTGAAAGTCCCAGTATTTTTTTTTTCCCCTTGGATTCCTAAGAAAATGAGGCATGTCTGTCTAGCTTGCTTTCTTAATCCTCCCAAATATATTTTAGCTTATGGGTCAGTTTTAAACAAATTCGGCCGAGGCATTTGTTTCCAGCCGAGCTAGTTTTGGTAAGCCTAATGGAAAAAGGCTTTTGGGTTGAGAAGAGAAACTCTTTGGCCACAGCATTAATCCAACCCTTTCAGACATCAGAGTCCACATTCATGTACAGCCTTGAGACACAGCCCTTTAGGAAGTAAGAGTTATTGATCCTGATGCTGAAGTACTTTTACATATAAATAAGTGGTCCAGATGAAAACCCTGTAGCTCACTAGGTTGCCTGGCTACTGGCCATTGCCAGTCAATGTGACACAATGAGATGTGCCTGTGTCTGCAGGAATGCAGGAATGATGCAATTTAACACCTCCCCATGAAGCCCCAGGGAGTCTCAGCTCCAGGGTCTAGTTAAATTTTCCTCCAGCATAGCTTTGGGACACCAAGAAATCAACACTTACCAACCAGCTAAGTCAATCAGGCTCTGAATTCGATTAGAATGCATGCTTCTGCTTCTTGGGAAGTTAATAAAAGTCAGGTTGGTTTTGTTTTTCTGTTGAGATTGACAGCAGCATCTCCTGGGATGGTGTTGGGAAGTCTGTGTACCTGTCTCACATGTGATGATTCTGCTTATTGCCACAGACCTTGCCAGATGCACGCCAGTATTTTATTTCTCACTGCTGAGCAAACTTCTAGAGACACTTGCCAAAGGAGTCTGCCAAGTCTTTGTAGTACTGCCAGTTCCTTGAATTCTCTCAGGTTGTCATGACCCAGGTACATGCAGTACAGATCAATCTAGTGACACTGACTGATTAACTTCTTTAGGTTGCAGAGCCCATGGGGAAAACTTTGAAACGTCCTGGTAGAAAATGTCAGCAATACAGCAGTAAGACCTTCTCTCCGTCATCAACTTCAAAACAATACTACTTTTCAGCTACCTGATGGTTTGATCAAGAAAAGAAACTGCATAAGCAACTGCTTGGAGTGGTACTATCAAATGGCTATGCTAATTCCCCAAAGGATTAATACCCACATCTCATTGTTTAGGGGACAGATCTGAACCTACCTCAGGAGAGAAAACAGCTGCCTCACTTGTAGTAGTCTTTGTGTGCTTGCATAGACTCAAAATATTACAGCCATAGAAAGCTGTGGGGTTTTTTTCCAACTATGCATTCTTTGCATAGCTATGGATTCTTTGCAAGTTTTGATAGTAAGAAGTTGCTTGCAAACAGTACATGGGTCCCTAGCTTTCTGCTTTTAACTCTATTCTTCTTTTCCATTTACCTGAATCACTATAATATAGGTAATCTCAAAACCTCAAAAGCTTCAGTGATGGTTTGCTGTCAAAACCTTAGTGTCCTGCTTTCGGTTTTTCAGTGGACTGCTGTTTTACCCCAGCACAAAGAATGGGATGAAGGAAAAGAAAAGCTGCCTCTGTTTTTTTAAACTTGTCTTATTTATCTTTATGACAGCAAAAGATAGTAACTAAGGATGCAGAAACCAGAACAATTAAACTGCGCTGTTCCCTGTCCTCATTTTTTTCTTTTTAATTTTGCCTTTGCCTTTTTTGTACAGTACTACAAGCTTTATCTTCAGCCTTTGCTTTTACTTTGCAACACCACACACTTTTTTTCTATTTTCTATTTACTTGTACAGATAAAGAATGTTGTAGTTACTGTACAGTTCAGAACCATCTCTACTGTGGAACTGTTGTTGTGTTCAAAAAATAAAGCATGCAATTAAATAAATACTGTTCTGTTTTCAATTATTGAAAATGGAAAAAAAGTATTTTAAAATACAAGAAAATTCTTCCAGGTTCATTGCAAAACATTGGCATAATTATTTAGCAAATGCATTAACAACACTAACTACTGAGGACAGAATTCTTAATTGGATTGATTAAATATTTAAAATTATTTATATGGGGGTTTTTTGTTGTTTTTTGTTGTTTGTTTTTTTTTAATACAGAGGACGATTGTCTCCAGGGATTTCACATTTACTTCATCTCCACCAGTTCTGGCTCACTGTCTATTCACCATGATTTTTCACAGAAGACCCTATCCAGTTAAGTTTTGGAACCTTCAGTTTCTGCTGCTTCAATAAACACCTGCAATCCTGAAAGGGTGATTAGCTCCTTCTCAAGGTGGAAGTACAATATATGACACATGAATTGTGTAATGAGTTATAATGCAGTAAATTTATTTGAAATGTTTCTCAGTCCCCTCCAAGCTACCCCCTTTATATTGCAACATGATAACTAATACTATATTTATTGCTTGTGAGCTAACACAAGATCAAAGCTAAAGAGGCTGGGCAATTTCTCTTAAGAAGAAAAATAAAAATGAAAAAGCAGATGCCTACTAACAGCCACTGTTCCAGCTATGAGTCCCAGACTCCCCTTGTCTTTATAACATTTGAAGATAAGCTCCTTCCATTTTCCATTTGGTTGGGTGTTTTCAATTTTCTATCCATAGCAGTTCAATTTTTACTCTTGGCCTCCAAGACTCCTGTGCAAACAATTAAGGTTTACAATTAAAACTTAAAAGTAATCCCTTCCAGAAATGACACCTCACAGAGAAAACAAATGTAATTCAAAAGTGATGGAAAGCTCCAAGAGTCTGTCTACCAAATTGCAAAGCCCAGAAGATGCTGGTATAATACAGCTCAAACACCCACCTGCTGAACAGGGTGAGTGTTCTTTTGTGCTCTTTGCTTATGGTTTTGTCTATAATCTGTCATCATGATGTCTTGATGCAATTTACCAAAGAAAATGAAAGAAATCATTATGTCACTCATTATGAATAATTACCTGTTTGTAAGAAACACCCATTTGTGACAGACATAGATATATTCTTTTTTCACATGCTCAAAACTCAATAAAATTTCACTCCCCTTCATTGGTCATCTGCGTTGTAGTGGCGGTGATTAAATGTGATTATCTACTTGATGTGGGTTTTTTCCCCAGGTGACTAAATTTAAAAATTCAGAGATTAAGTACTTCTGCAAGAGTCTTTGTCAATCTGTAATACCAACTGCACATTACATTGGATATGGCTCCATACTTCAGTATTGTCTCATGTCTGAGGCTTAGGCTGTACTGATGGGCTGGCTTTGTGCTCGTTTGAAATAATTATGAACTGAAATGTTGTATATTTTAATGTATTATACATGATAAAACCAATCCACACAAGTGGATGAAAATGCAAAGGGAAGTTTTAAGTGAGAAGGTGAAGGCAGTAACATTTTGGTTACCTGTGGGAAAAGTTTTTCCTAGGAGGGTTAAAAATAAAACAAAAAACCAAGTCCCATTGATTTCCTGCTCTTTTCTATCAGAAAGCATTGCTTTATATTTCCAGACCAGCACTTTACCAATGATCACTCTATTGACCACCAACCAAGTCTAAACCAAGATCAGAAACTGGAGCATCCCCAGATTATCCCAGACACACCCAAACTACCCTCCATGTTGAGCACCTTGAGGAAGAGCAGCAATCCCTCAAACCCTAGCACGTTTCAGGACCTGCTGTGTTTCCCCTCTGTAAGGCTTATCCCAGTGATCCAGCATGTGCCCTTACCCGGCACCAGCCACCAGGTCACTGCAGATCACATTTGCACCAGCACCCGCTGCAGCCTGCGGGCTGCCAAAGGGTTGGGCCTTCAGAAAACTCTGGCCAGAGGCAGGCAAACTTACTGCCCCAGTGCTACCAAGGACCAATTTTACCTCCACATCTGTGTCCCCATGACCAGCTACATTTCAGCTGCTCATGGAAGTACTGGGATATTGGCTAAACCACAGGAAGCTGCCAGACCGTCCTCACTCTTCAGAGGGGCTATGGTGTTTTCCAACAGATCGCTGCTTCTCAAGCTTCCTGAAGTGACACATGCAGACACCATGTCCTGGTCCTGATGCTCCGTCTGCGGGCTCCTGTGTGCTTGGTGTCCCTCTCTCAGCAAAGCTTGCAGCTGGCCCACATCCAGCTTCTTCTTTAGTGGAATCCTTCAGAACTCTCTTGAATTAAATGCTTTCATAGACCTCCTTATGCCCTGGCCTGGGACAGATTATTCAAATGAACACAGGAAAAATAAATGCAGGTACGTCCTAGAGTGGGTCTCAAAGGGGTTAATATGATATCAGATGAAACCAGCAAATTAAAAATGAGAGCATCAATACTTCCTAGTCCCACTAGTCCAGGCCACAGATCACACAGTCTGCTCAAGTACTTTCTGGAAGTGTCCATCACCACAGTCAAGAAAACAAATTCAAAAGCAGAATGTGAAGAGGAGAAAGAGCCCTTGGACCTTGAGGGAAACTCTTGTAACCCCACAGGTGACTCACTTTCCACCTAGCTCCTTCATCTGTTGCTGGTGAATGAACCACTTCAACAGCAACCCTGCAGATGCTCCTGGAATTATCCATCCCCTGTCAGTGTTGTTCCTTCCAAAGCTGCTGCATCTTACAGGCCCTGTGGAGCCAGGGGAGCTACTTTCTGGTGCTCAGAGACAGCACAGGAGCACCTGGAGCAGTAGCAAACTAGTCATGGGAAGGGAAGGAGTGGCTTTTGGTTTTCCTACCAGATGCTGAGATCAGAAATTTTCTGGTTTGACTCTGTTGCTGGGAACTCATGTTTCTGGTCTTCCTACTTATTCTCTTGGAGATTCCCGAGTACAGAAAAATATTTCTTATTGCCTTTCCTAGCCATAGCACTTCATTCTTCTTTTCAGCTGAAGTGATCCTGGTTCGTCTTGGCATGCAGAGTTGGCACACCCTGACCCTGTGCTGCATTTGGCAAATGCACAACAGACTCCCATGCTCCATCTCTATAGATTTCCTGGAGAAACCAGAGGACAAGGCTCACATTGCTTGCTGGGCTGGACAGTGCTCTGCTTAGCATTTGCAAAAATGGCCTTTCTTCCACTATCAGAAGTAACGTGTGGGTCTTTGTCCAGCTTCAGGCTGTCCCTCTGGCAGGAAGCTCAGCCCAGTGAAGCGTCATCTTTTTACAAATAAGCAGTGGCACCAAGCTGGTATAGAGGCAGAAACATGCATTGAAGGACAGTCAGTTTATGCAGTAAATGCAACCCTGCCTGTAACGCTGCAGTCCTTGAGGCATTATGCCTAGAGGCATAATTCAGGCAGAAGAGCTCTGGAAGACGGGCCCTGCAGAGCACAGGTTCACCATGGGCAAGGCTATGCACTGCCCTGGCTCTCCCATGGTACCCACAGGGCCAGTGGGTGCACAGGGAATGGTAGCAGAACAGCACCGGCCCAGCAGTGAAAGTACCAATAGATTCATGGGTTTGGATAATTAAAACATGGAGGAAGTGTTAAAAACATCTGTATTTGTATATTTATAACTCAGTTTCTGTCTTTACCTAGCACAGACCCATCTAAAATAAGCAGGATACCGACTAAACTTGCTTTAGATTCTATTAAAACGTGAATGAACCTTTCACAGACATGATGGCAGCATGTGGCACTGAGGACTAGGCAAGGGAAGAGCTAAAAGATCTCACATCTGCTGTCCTCCTGACTTCTGCACCTCTGCCCTCAATAAAAACAGAAGTCCTGTAAGGATGAGGGTACTTCCTCCCACAGTATTTTTTCCCAAATTTCTGTGTCACTCCAAACCAATTACATTTCAGTCTGAAAAGGAAACATAGAACAGACTGGAAAGAAAAATGCTGAAGTCCTCCAGGCCTTTTTGGCACCACTAGGCTTACTGAAAAATGCAGAAGCCTAGAAGAGCTGACTGGAAAGTGGCCAGCTGCTGAATTCATGTGCTTTGATCTCTGTCAGTGAGCCGGTCGTTACAGTTCAAATACTGTGCCTCCTTTGAGGCAATTCATACCAACTTCTGCTTTGCAGAGGCCGATCTTTGACATACCAAAAGCATCAAAACCAAATGTCTATACATGATGTTTTAATCATGGTTCAGATATGGGAAGTATAGATTCTTAAGTAATTTTCAACAATTTGAGTTTTTTACTTGCTGCAGGATGTAAATACATTGCTCATAATTTTCTTTAGTCATGTAAAGCCATTTTAAAACTCACACTCATGACACTAGGTTCTTATACCCAGTGATACTGGAATCTTTGTATTGAACCTTTTACTAGTATATGTAAAAACTCAATTTGCTAAACTTGAAGGTATCATCTAAGTGGCAAAGGTCTCTATAATGACAGAAAAGACAGAAGTTGTGGGGCTTTTCTTCGTTCAAAACTCACTGTCATGATACCAGTCCTCTGGTTAGAAGTCATGTATCATAAAGGTGCCTTTAACTCAGAATTACACATAATGTGAAAAAACCCCACAAGGTTTGGCATTTCTTATTTAAACTGAATTTTACGTCCTAGAGGAGAACAGACATTTGAGTGAATTTCATCTTAAGTTTAGACATGAAGGACAAAGAAAGTAGACAGATATAAATCTGTATGTAGCATATTTCTTGGTTTAGAAGTTGCATACAGAAATATGTGTGTAAGCTGTGTGTCTTGGATGCAGGGATACACCTCATATGAGCTATATTCTGCACATATACAGAAAGTCTGATGTGTCCCAGACTACTTATGCACCATATGCCAAGTCATCTCTACTCAATTGCAGAGCTCATTTCAGCAGTCCAATGCAAAGCATCAAGGTCCTTACAGATCTGAAGGAAATCCATATTTGACATGTGCATTACTTCCATATGTCTATACGGAATTATCACTCTGGCCAGGATGCCAGGAATCTGGAAATCCCAGACAAATGGCCAGACTCCACAAATTCTGATAGCACAAAATTTCTAGAAGGAAGAGAGGATATCTGAAGAAACACAAATAATGTAACCCTAGACACAAAACCTGATGCGCTATACTCTTCTGTTATGCTGTAGTTCTATGCCGTAATTTGACTTATAGTTTTCATAAGTCTGGAAGGACTCAGTCTCATGTGTGTCAATATACAAGAAAAAAATAGCACCACATAGTCTGAAAAATGAGATTTGTGCAACATTTAGTTTCTGGAGGAAATTCAATGCCATGAAAGCTACAATAATTTTTAAAATATTTTTTCATGTGAGTTCTCTGACTTCTGTTTACTCTTTAGGCACAGGCTGCGAGATCTTCACACAATATTAGTGCATTTTATGATCAAAATTTCTCTGTTCTTTTACAGATAAAAGGATGTTAATGCTTTGAGAATATGGTGAGAGCAAGAGTGACATTATTAAAAGAAATAAATGGTTTGTGGGGGAAGGCATGGAAGGCTATATATTTAAATTATAAAGTCCTTTCATTCTATAGGGGCATCATGTTCCTCTTTGTCTGGTTTGGTGAAAAAGAAAGAAGCAAGGAAATATCTTCTTAGATTTAGTTAGATGCTAGTTTCTATGGAGACAGGTATCTCCAGTCATTTTTATTTGCCGGCATTAATAACATAAACAATACAGAGCAGCAAGAGTTTAACCCTGGATTGAACCCCATATTGAGCACATTCTGTAGGGAGAAAAATGAATCTCTAAATTAGGTACAAGAGCCATTATACAATCTTGTTAACATACAATCTCATTGACTGGATTCTGGAAGTACAAAGTAAAAATCCTGAAAAGTCACGTATCTTCATACCCTGTCTCCTCTTTTTCAAATGTGCCTCATACAGAGACCTGAGCGGGCAGCAGCATCTGCACTCTGGCTATCCCTGCACAGCTGATCATGTACATTGCTACACATCAATCATCTAACCTCTGGGTGCACTGGCACCTACAGAGAGGTCACTGGTTCCCAAGCCTGAGGCAGTGACTGGCCATGCAGGACAGGTGAAAGCGATGGATTAAGCTGTCTTTTTGAGTGCAATTGAAGTAACTTGCCATGGATGTGAAGACCTATATCATTTCGTGAACTGATCAAATAGGAAAAAAAGAGCTGTTACTTTCAAGCAGCAGGCAGAGTCAAATTTCTGTCAGAGGGGGGGGGGGGGTGTCAGACCTTTCTCTCCTCCCTGCACATACTTTAATTCCACTATATTTTTTTTAACTGAACAAACAATTTACAGTGAACATTTAGCTATCACATGTCTCTTACATTGGTAATAGAATATGCAGATCAGAGTATTAATTTTCTTTAGTTTCTTTTGCAGGGATTAAGGGGAGGGAAGAGCTGTTACTGTTCAAACACTGAACTACTCAGTGGCATTCAGTAGCAATACTTACTACTTGAAACCTCAGTTTCATTATTTACATGTTTAGTTACATGGAGAAATCAACCTTATAATGAATACAAACTCCCAGGAGGCTGGCAGAAGTTAGGTAAGCGTTTTTAAACTCCCAGAATACACAAAGATGGCCCAAAACCTGCTTCTCAGTGTTACCTTTATATTCAAGAAGTACAAAAATTTAAATTTGGCTCTGTTACACCAGCTGTAAGCTAAGTCATCTTATACACTACCCCAATCTGAAGAGCAAAGTGAGAGAATTATCCCACTTTTGGCTGGACCTTTGAAATATGCAACCAGATTCCACCCCTCTGTAACCCTTAACCACACAGAATTAATGTAGTACAATACCCAGAGATAATAAAAGGCCCAAATGTCTTGATTTTGAACAGCACTGTAAGTCTACTTTACTTCATTTTCTCTGTCAGAGTGCTGGGAAAAGGGTTAGTCTCTTCTTGCGCCTAAGAGCTTCTCTTCGCTTGTCAAATATGTCAGTTCTGGGACAAATTCCTGTTATTACATGTCATATTCTGTGGGTATTTTGGCACTGGTGTCTGGAGTGACCAAAGCACTAAAGTGTAAAATCCTGTCAGCAGGGTGTTCAGAAAGCAGAAAAAAAGTGCTAAGTGCACAAAAGACATGTAAATTTGTTACTTTAAAAAGCCATTGTACAGGGAGAAGGAGAAGTTAAACCACCTTTGCCTGTTTTAGGTTTGACAGATATTCCAGTTATTAGATAATCAGGAATGCACTTTCTTTTTCCATTTTTCCAAGAACATGACTTCTACATGGTGGCCTTAATCTGAAACACAGAAGTAGCAAATAGAAATATTTGATATTGAGCATTAAAAAGACTTTCTAAATATCAGTAAAACACACACAAGGGCTCTGCCAGGTACACATGTTTAAAGTAGAAGACACAGGACACAGTTGATGCTTGCACAACCATGTGCTTTGAGAAGTCCTGTAACTAGTAAGCAAGCAAATCTGTGGAAGACAGACAAGTGAAAGCTGGATTCCTTGTGTCCCCTGTCTGGATTGCCTAGTTCTTAAAGAACATGGACCCTCATGGAAACGCCTCCTGCAGTCAGACACTCTCTCATCCATTTGGGAGAGAATCCTGTGTTTGCACAGCAGCCTTTCTCTCAGCAGAGGCATTAAAAGCATCCTCTCTCTTGCTGTCAGGAGGATTCTCTTCCTTCGACCCAGCAATCCATTTCCATGAAACCTGGAGTACCTTCATATCCCTGAGGCTGCAGCTGCCCTGCTGCATTTGAAGCTGAGCAACAGGTCCAGAAGTGAAGCTGAACAGTGGACTAGCAGATGAAAAGGCATCACATAAACTTCATCTCCTTAAGAAAGTGACTACTAAGTATTTAGAACAAACTCTTTTCCCTCACAGCTTACCATCTTGGAGGCCTCAGTCAGAGAACCTGATACAGTGATAATATGTTTGAGGAGTTAATTCATTCTGATCACTGCCTGTATCATTTCTGTGCATGTATGAGTTAGTTATTTCTTCTTCTCCCTTCATACAGAAGCTCTCCAGCAGTTTGCAGACCCATTTGATATAACCTAGCCAGGTCACTTCATAGCTAAATTCCATCAAATTCCTCAAGGTTAGATTAAAAAAAATTGATTTCTGCACTTTTTTTAGATAACTAGGTAGATATTAGAGCTTAATCTGGAAGTTAAAGGAAATAGTGTCACCAAAAATTATTAACAAAAAGAAATGAGGAAGCAAGTAAGAAAACGTGCTGTCAGCTTGGAGGATGAGCATCTACAAAAAAGAAGAGTACAGAACTCAGTGTGAAAAAGATAGGGCTGAAACTGCAGCAGGGCTGTGCAAAGGCTAAGGGAAGGCAACAGCCAGATAAAGGAGGAGGAGGAGGAGGAAGGGGAAGCTGTTCTGCATCAAGCATGTGCAGAGGTGCAGGAAAAGGCAGACCTGTCCAAAAATGAAGTAGCCAGGCAAGTTGCCTCAGAAGGATGAGGAGGGATTTTGGAGCACTGGGTGCACACAGGAAGGACACAGATGCTGGCCACATGCAACTGGCGGAGAAGCCCTGGTGCAGCGGTCATCACCCTGTGCAGGAGTGTTCACACCCCATGAAAGCAAGCAGAAAAGTTGGAAAGAAAAAAAAAAAGACTTGGAAACATAGCACAGCTGATGTGACATTGATGAGCAATTTAACAGTGAGATGAGGCTGGCAAAGACACTTCAGAGGAATCACAGACCTTGAAGACGTGAAAATTCATTGGAAAAGGTGGAAGGGAGAGGGTGAAGAGATGGGGGGAAAGAGAGTGCCTTACATTTGAGCATGCTCTTCACACCTCAAGGAATCATTTTCATTTTCATGTTCAGAGAGTGGAGAAAAGTGGCATTTTAATGACAACTCTTTCTATAGATTTATAAACTATCAATTTTTCCACTCAGAAAGACTGTCTCAATATCAGTTGGAGCCCCTTTAAAATCTACTGTAAAATACAGCACACCATCTATAGGTAATCAAAGGTGGACCAGAAAGCCTAGCGCCCAGGGAGGAAAAAGAATATTTCCATCACAAAAGGAACCAATCATCTGTCCTTCCCATTTGGCACAGCTGAACAGCTCCACGTCTCACAGTTAACAAACTGTTGGCCTCCTGATGTTCATGCAACTCCTCTTTGAAAATAACATATACCCAGCACATTAAGGCTTTCCAAAAACTGTAGCAAAGCAATTAGAAAATTGGCACATTATCGATTGCAAACTTGGCAAGGTCTTAGGGACTTACTTACAATGATTATGCTGCTCCCTTTCTCTTCACTGATTTTCCACTTGAGTAATCAAGAAATCAGTTTGGATTAACGACAGAGTGTGTTTGACAGCTTTGTTGCCTAGTTGTTGTGCTTGGGAATTCAAATGCATCTGACATGTCAGGGAAGACTTTTCCTGATGTTCTTTTTCTAGCAAACTTAGGTGACTTGTCGTGACTGTCTCAGCGCTGGCTCCACAGGATACACTGTGGTCAAACTGCTAGGCATGACAGTAGTCTGCCTTTTTTTCTTTACTTGGCAAAATTCTGTTTCTTCCCACACTGTTAAAACAGAAAGGATGAGTAAACAGTTTCCAGGCCGATTTCAGTGTCGAATGCTGTAAATGAGCACGCAATCTTCAACAGTATAGTAGTTACTACCTTTTAATTGAGCTTTCTTATTGCTGCTAACCAATTCTACATAAGACACCTACAACACATAAAACACTACATAAAACACATAAACCATAAACTGTTATTATTAAGCAAATTAAAAGATAAGCAGCATTTATTCATCTGAATGAGTGGGGAAAGAATGCTGAATATATTTAGAAAATTTTAGTGAACCTCTACACGGCTAATCCTGTTTAAAATTTGCTTCTGGACATGATAAGTGCTACCAGAGTTCCTCTCAAACGATAGTGCTTAAGTATGTGGAGACTTTTAATCATAACTCCTCAGGACTGCATTCCCAGGACTCTCAGTGTAATGAGGGGACCCTTTTCCCAGCAACCTACAAGCCATCATTCTCTGATGAATTGACCAGCTCTGAAGTGAAAACCAGAACTGGGTTCGTGATGATAAACTCATTATATTTCACCACCCCAGAGTGACCCTGGTATACCTGCCCACTGGCTATAAGGAAACGGACATCAACTTCTACCCAAACTGTAGAACACATGACAAGATTTTGAGGCAGTAAATGCTTAGATCCAAACTGCAGGTTTTTTTCAATAATAGTTCATACTGCTCGTCATCCCCAGAAAAAAATCTGTCTAGACACTATGGTTTTGAAACTGAGATAGGAAATATTTCTGGCAGCTGCTGAAGACCCACAATCAGTTATAGCATCTTACTCCACCCTCACCAGTAGGAAATTCTTCAGGAGAGGGCACCGAATAATATGTGTTTGGACATGAAGGTAATGCAACATAGAGGTTTCAGTAAGAATAATCATTGGTCCACAGGCTTCAGCACTAACTCTGCAGTGACTTGAGGCAGCCCCTAGAGCTTGAGGCAGCCCCTAGAGCTATATATTCCATCAGTGGAGCCTGGGAGGGGTGGGTCAACTGGACAGAAATGGGTAGTCTCCACTAGTGCTTGTTTTCTTGATGAGGAGTAAATCTCCTCAATGACCCACTCTGGCTGACCCCCAGAGTGCCTTGAAGGACATGAGCTTGTTGTTCTCAGATGACCCTAACCAAAGAGGTATCTCAGCAGTGCACCCAACATCGCAGCCACTTGTGGGCATGGGACACAGGGGCTGCAGAGGAGCTGGCCTGCAGCAACACACACACACCCCTTTGTGCCTGGTGCAGGTCTTGGCTTTGCAACAACAGCTGCATCGCTCTGCTCCTGGTGCAGACAACGTAAACAGATGAAGCTGAAGATCCCCAGTCTCTAAATTCAGTAGATGGGCCAAGTCAGGGACGAAGAGGATGTCCAAATGGTCAACTGCTCTCTAGTGGTTACAGCTTCCCAAACCATAACTCTTTACTAGGCATTTAAAAATGACTCATCAAGTGGAGAATATAGTGAATCAGGACAGGGATGTGGTGGGTTCACATGGCTGCTTTCCAGTGTTGTTGTTTGCTACTTTTAACCTGATTTATTTTAGTTAACAGTCAGCAGAAGATGCAGCATCTGTCCCCCACAAGGAAAGCCACTGCTTGGAGAGCCACTGCCTCTTCCCATCATGTCAATGACAGCCATAAGCAATTCCCAGGCCAGGCTATGGAAGTGCTTGGAAAGAGGCAGGGGAAAGTCAGTTCCTACAGGTCTGCATCCTGTCTGTCCCACTGAAGATCTCCCCTCAGAATAAACCTTATCTCTCTCTCAGTTCTACAAACTGATATAACAGCAGAGGGAAGCTTGTAATACTGTTATTTATTCTCTCGCAGCAAAGTCCACACACAGTTTGCTTACTCAAGCATTGTACAAGAAGGGTCTTGCTCTGCCTATAATACTGCAGCTGTATCAAAAGAAAGGAGATCTGGCTTGTTTGCCCTTTGTGTGGGACAGCGCAGCAGTGTTTGAAGAAGACTGTGTTCTCTCTCAAATAATAGTACTAACAGCTTATTCAAGACAGAGTCCTTGATAGAGCCAGCATCAACAGAGAATGTGAGCCCACTAGTTATGTGCTGGAATAAAGACATTTGCTGGACTTGTTGGATTTTTTTCAGTTTTCTGATAAATGTTCTCACTAATGTCACCAAGGATATGGTCAGAAGAAAAGAAGAACTAGCAAAAGAATCATGTATACAGCAGGAAAAGGATAATAGCTTCCACCTGACAGTAAAAATAATTCTCTAAAGCATGTGGTAATTAAAACAGGACTGAAGCAAATAAAACACATTTCCTCAGAGGTGATTAAACAGAACTGTGCTGCAGGTAGAGTTAAGCAATGGGGGTTTCCAGCACAGCTGTCAAAGCCTGAACATCTGCTGTTCCCCAGTGCCCGTGTGCTTGCCTCTTCCCACAATATCTAGACACTGAAGGTTCACTTCAAATTAAGACATTTCAAAGTAGCCATGACTAGTTACTCACTGAAACCTGAAAGCTTATCTTTGGTGTCTTTGGGTTTTCTAAAAGATCATTTAAATATTGACATACCCTAACAAGGATTTTATTTTGATTAAAAAGACTTGGGTTTACTGGTGAGGACTTTAATAGAGAAACACTGTACAATAAGAGGTCAACTCTGGTCCTGAAGCAACTTAGGTATTGCTTAACTTTCTCATAGTTAATACTTCACAACCCCTTGACAGCTAGTTAATTCAATTTTTGTTCTAAAAAATAAAACCTGGACATGAATGATTCATTCTTGTGTTGAGAGGATTTTATTTTTTAATACCACTAGTGAAGACAATCACTTGCAGTCTTCTCATGCGGTTGAACTATATAATGCACCAGAAATATTAATGCAAATTAATTCAGTCACAATCGCTTGCATATATTCCTTTTGGCAACAATATGAGTTAATGATTAAGTTATTTCCTATAATATTTTCTTTTGAGCAGGAGAGCATAAGTTTTGAGAACATATTTCTTCAGTCTTCACTAACAAAACAGATCTTTAATTTTTCCTGAATCTACTATTGGTCTTTTACCCAGATTTGAAAGATTATTAGGTCATTTTCTATTTCTAATTTCTGACAATATTGACTCATAAAGTCACTCCAAAATGTTTTGACTTGATCTTGGCTAGCCTCAGCTTATCAGTTACCGTGTTATTACTGAAATCTTTAAGTTACTCTAGATTAAAATAGCAACCCTTCTGAGAAGGATAATATTAAAAATCACAAATATTTTTGTTATTTATAGTGATTATCCCTTTTATATCATGAGTAACTCAATAGCTTGCAATTGGTTGTCAGTTGTCAATGATCATGAATAATTTTACAAGCTTTCTAATTCTTTTCAACAAATTGCAGGTTGATCAGAATAGTATAATGAAAATTATTTTGAGATTGAGAGATAAAAAATTATCAATTTTTGTGATGAAGTCACAAAACTATTACTGTCTTGTAATTTCTGAGAAATATTTTTTTATGAGAAAACAGTTCCCCTACCTGTAAAAATGTTCTGCAATATTAAATATGGCTTTTTTTTCCCTTCTAGAAAAATCCAGTCCATAGGAAGGCTTCTTTAATTTTTTCTCCTTTTAAGATCTAGTACTGTATTTTATAACTCTTAATTGTATCTCTTACTACCCAAGAACAGAGGCATTTTTTCATAAATACAGTTTTAAGTGAAATGACCATTTCAGGAGCATCAGAAATTAATTTAAGTTGAAACTTAACATTAGATTGGAAACATAATGCAAATTCTGTGAGATAGCTGAAAGGGGGAAATGACAAGTGATCTTTTGTATACAGTGCAAGTCCTTAGATGGTATTTGTTCCATTTTATGGCTCCAGTATTGCTGTTGGAATCCCAATAGGCATTATTAAAAGCAACCTGTTCTTTTAAAATTTCACATTTGGTTGTGCAAGAACACTACATGAAGCTGCTAAGCAGAATAACAAAATAGAGATGCTAAATGGGCTTGTTACTCTGGAATAGTTTTTATATGGCATTGCAATTTGTGCTGTTAAAAATCAGATCACTTCACACAAATTTATACAAGAAGGAACAGTCAGCATCTGATAAGAGGGGAAGGCAAAGGAAGAAAGTAAGAAGAAAGATGCCAGACAAAATACAGAGTTGAGACGTTTACTTTTTCCAATAAAATTTTGATAGAAAATAGTTCCTTTAACATAAAAAATAACAGATGCTGAAGTTTAAAGAATAAATCACACAACTCCAAATGTCTTAGAAAAATAAATTTCATCACCATATGTATTATTATAGTTTTTATATGGATTATACAAACTTCAAGAGTCAAGAAACATGTTTTGGTCTCCCAGAAGCACATGCTGAAGTAAGACTATAGGATGAAGTCTCTCTAAATAATTCCAGAATATGCTTTTTGGTAAGGAAAACAACACACAAAGAAATGTTGTCCATGTTACAGACACATAAAGAGCACAGAGTATTCGATAAGTTCTTCACTATTGCAATGTGTTGAAGATGGTGAGTATGATGATTACACATAGAATTACACAGAGCTATTTGAGACCTTTAGGAACAGGAACACATATAGTAGCTGTACAGTGCTGGGATTCATTCCCTGTGCTCCTGGGTAACTCAGACCTCATGACCTTCAGTAATGCCCCTTCAGACCTTGTCTTTTCTAGATTTTGCATAAAGACAGACTAGGGCTCGTATTGATACACTGGCATTTCCAGCTTTCTTTTTCTGGACTACCAGTTCAAGACAGGTCAAAGACTCCCAATCAATCTTTTAATCTCTAAATTAACATGCATTGTAAGTGGTCTGTACTGTCAGTCAAGGGAATGTGCCTATGGAAGAAAACTGAAAAGCCGTCGTCCAGCAGCACCCACATCACTACAAGCAGCTAAAGCCTAATGTGAGGCAGGCAGAGGACAAGGGCTGCAAGAGGAAGGTAAGGCAGTCGCATTCCTCCAAAGCATTTGCAGGAATCTACAACAGATCTAATCAGTACTTCCCTGCTCTTTTTAATTTACTTTACACTCAGAAGATTTCATTTTAAACTCAAGAAAATTATTTCCTGTTTCTAAACAATTACCTACTTCAAAAAATGTATTCACATACCAACTAATTTTTAATTATTGTTTCAAGCACCTCAGGTTAAAACAAGATAGATTAATCTCCTTTGGTTGAAAAAGCACTGGTGGCTAGAAAATATTTTTTGCTGACTAAAAATATTAAATGTATGTTGAAAAGGTAACTGCTGGAAATGTTTTAATGGCTGCTTTTTGGGGGCCAAATTCTGGGATCTTGATTCATAATTATTAAGTTATTTCAACTGCTTGGATTCCTTCATTAGCTGGTAATTTACTACAGCAACAAAAAGAGTCCTAATAGCCCGAAATTTACACAGGGAATAATTGCATGGACAGTGTGAAGACGGTTGTTAAATCCAAGGAGAGGCAGGGCAAGGTGATTCATTGCAGGACTCGAATACAGGGATATTCCCAGGTGGCACAGCAGCCCACAGAAGTGTAAGGAGAGGACTGGCCAGGGTATCCAGAATCTGAAGGGAATAAAAATAGTTTTGGAAGAGCTCCTTCATCCTACCATTTGTGTATGCATCATTTAGGACTAATAGTCCCATACATTTCAGTGGGGATAATTCAATATAAATTTAGCTAAACTCTGCCCTATGTTTTGCCTATGAACAATTAAATGTAACTGTAGTAGGCCAGGATTTAGTTGGAAACATCTAAATCAGTGTTCTCATGATACAAGGACTTCAGATCCAGGGTGGAAGCAGAGTATGTGAAATTAATGTTCTCCAGCATATATATAGGCTGCTTGCTGGCTAAGATGCATAGGTAGCAGATCAAATTCAGATTAAACTGCAAAATATATTGATGTCATGATGTCAGGTTGCTTAAATAGCAAAGGGTTTGAGCAAAATAGGTTTAATATGAATTTGTGGAAATGCAACTACACAAGATTCAGTGGCAAAATTCACTCTATTACTTATGACATGGATTAAACACACAGAGATAAGAGGTGCTTATCTACCTAACTCATTATTCAAGGTGCCAAAGCCTAATCAGCAACTCCCAGGGTCATAGCACCTAGAGCAGAGGGCAGCCTGTTGTGAGACAAGGCATGCTGCAAGTGCTGCATATACACTACGAAGGCCCAGTTAAGCATCTTTTTAAGAGGAAAAGATCCATGTTCTGGTTTGAAAGTGTATGAATGCATAGGCACAGAGTTTCTGTTATGAAGAAACAAATTAAGTGTAAGGTATTTAAACCCCATGTTACATGACTAGGAGACATTGCTGAAGGAATAAAAGTTACTCAAGGGTTTAAACCCCACCCTTTGCATTTCAGACATGGGTTTCAGCATACTGTAGAATAGTCAGGAGCCTGCAAGACTGATCCTAAAATTACGCAAGTGAGTAGATGTCTCCCCAGTGATTTAAATGGGTTTGGATGAGGCCCCAGGTCTCATCTCATAGCAAACAGGCCATGTCCAGATTCTACAGCGAACATGGGATAACACAACGTGTGTGTGTGTGTGTGTGTGTATGTGGTGGCAAAGCAGCATACATCCAGACCCTGCAGTAAAATTAACAGGAGAAGTAGCTGGTGAGACAACCCACATAGCTTCAGATTCTTCTGGATATTGAATCTTGCATAAAATGCAGAGCTACGAAGAAGGAAGAGCTGTTATCATAGCAGAGTAATAAGCATCTGCAACTTAAATGTGATTTTCCTTTCAGGCATAGTAACACCACAGCACTAATTTTGGGTTTAAATTATTAATGCAGGGTTTTTCTCTACCTCCTCCAAGAGCAGGAATTTTTCCAGTGAATTGCAATGCAGAGACAAGATAAATATGCTTCACCTGAATGTGGACTTTAGCCCAACAAAATGTTAGATAATATACAATAACATCCCTAAGCCATATATGAAGAAAAGCAAAAAGAAAATTCAGCCAACATCAAAGTTTAAACACACAAATCTTACTTTCTAACATTTTTTGCAGCTTTTATTTCCATAGTGCTCTGTGGTTCAAGTTAATGATTTTGTTCTAGCCAATATTTTGCTAAAAAGTTATTAGATGGACCACAAGGAAGTACGAACCTTGTACTTGCTCATAAATTTGATGAAAGTATGGCTTAATGGTCCTAGCCATATCCTGAAAACTTACTCATTGCCACAGTTTCCCTTAAACTACGGATTATTGAAAAATTACACTCCCAGAGAAGCTACATATACCACCTCTAGCTATTGTGTTTACTAACTTTAATCTGTTCTTCTGAACTTCTGTAGAAAAACTGATTTGTCTCATTTAGAGAACAGAAATCACTTACTCTTAGAATATTTTTCTTTCTGCTGTTTTCAAGAATGAAAGAGTAGAAATGTAACGTTGGCCAAGCACACATAGACAACAAAGGCTCTCTGTTTTCCCCTTAAAATCTTTGTTCAAAAATTTCAAACATCTACAGCATCTCTGTATTATGGATAAGAAAGTACCCAAGAATGTTTTCTACGGTTAAAAGCTGCTGTCTGATCTGAGTGAAAAAAGATGAACAGCTAAAATTCCAAACCAGAGTTGTGCTTGCAGAATCCTTTTTCCACCCTTAACAACACCATCCTTTCCTAAAGGCACCAAACTCTCACTGAGGAGAAGATTCTTCTGTATGTGAGATAACAGACAGGATCCTGAAAATCACTGTTTGAAACATACAATTATCCATCCCATGTAACAAAACATAAGCTGTGTGGTAAAAAGAGAGGTCATCTTTCATAAAAAGAGGTTTATAGTGTGCCTTGTTGACCATATTTGATGGATGATATCAAACTAACATTTTAGCTGCATGTAATGTAAAAAAAAAAATAATCTCACTTTACCTAATGTCTAGTTTTGCCACAGATCTTTGTTAAAATAGGTGATTTTGAACTCCACAGAGTAAAGGTTAATTTCATGCCAGTGCATACAGAGTGAACTCAATGGATCTGGTGACTCAGACATGTTTCAGCTCTAGCTTACTTCTGCAAGTCCACACTAGGTTTCCCCATGACTGACAGTTTCTCTTCAGTTAATTATGGTAAAGCTGAATTAGTGATCCCAGTTCTTAGCAGAAAAAGATGAGAGGACTGCAGCTTGCAGCTACTAACTATCACAGAGAGATCAGAGAAGAAGGGGATTGGCAGTCTTCCCAGCCCAAGAAACTGCCTCCATGAAGCAAGAACAAAAAGACATGGCTATGACCATGTGCAGATTCCCATTTGGTGCCAACTCTGTCATTAGAACATTTGCCTGTAATCTGACAATTTGTAGCAGGTTTGCACGACAAGGTTTTTGTAGGGCGGGGGGGCGGCTACAGGGATGGCTTTTGTGAGAGAAGATGCCAGAAGCTTCCCCTATGTCCAATGGAGCCAATGCCAGCCAACTCCAAGACAAACCCGCTGCTGGCCAAGGCTGAGTTAATCAGCAACAGTGGTAGCACCTTTGGGACAGCGTAGTAAGAAGAGAAAAAAAAATAATCTGTGCCACCAAGAGGAGTGGGATTATGTGAGAGCAACAGCCCTGCAGACCCCCAGGCCAGAGCAGAGGGAGGCAGGAGGTGCCCCAGCCCCCAGCGCAGCGGTTCCCCGGCAGCCCGCGGTGAAGCCCCTGGCGAGGCAGGCTGTGCCCCTCAGCCCGCGGAGGGCCGCGGTGGAGCAGATCCCCACCTGCAGCCCACGGGGACCCCAGGCCGGGGCAGGGCGATGCCCCGAGGAGGCTGTGCCCCGCGGGCAGCCGGCGCTGGAGCAGCTCCTGGCAGGGCCTGTGGCCCCGTGCAGAGGAGCCCGGGCGGGAGCGGGTTTGCTGGCCGGGCCTGTGCCCCCGCGGGGACCCGCGCTGGAGCCGCTGTGCCCGAGGGGCTGCGCCCGGGGGGGGACCCGGCTGGGGCGGGCTGGGAAGGGCTGCTGCCCTGGGCAGGGCTCGCGTTGGAGAAGGCCACGGAGGACCGTGTCCGTGGGAGGGACCCCAGGCTGGAGCAGAGGAATAGCATAAACAACGTGTGATGAACTGACTGTAAAGAGAAATCAGGAATTAAGTTAAGCCAGGAAGAAAGCGGAGTGGCGGGAAGGTGTTTTTCTGATTTGAATGGCAATAAATTAAACTAATTTTCCCCAAGTCTGTTTTGCCCATGACAGTAATTGCTGAGTGATCTCCCTGTCCTTATCTCCACCCATGAACCTTTTTTATATTTTCTCTCCCCTGTCCAGTTGAGGAAAGGAGTGATAGAGCAACTTTGGTGGGCACCGGGCATCCAGCCAGGGTCAAACCACTGCAGTGGTGAACAAATAATAAAAAGAGTACAATGCTATTGTGTCTTTGCATTTAGGCAGCGCATTTTCAGAAAGAGCACTGTTCACCAAGCCGTAATGTCATCTATTTCCTTCCTTTATTCTTCTAAGTTGGTGCTACTGTCAGGAGATCAAATTAAATGGAAACTTCAAATAGTATTTTGCAAATGTCTTTGTCATTAACAACTACTTGCCAGTGTGTTTGAACAATTTGTGGTTTGGGCTGTTTGTGTACCATTTGCTTCAACTGTTCATTTGTCAAACATCTGCTGGGTCCAACACTATTGCTTTTCCTCTCTAAAATGTATATTTGGAATTTTCAAATAAGGGACTAGTGAATAATGGATTTTCACTGAAAAATTTCAAATTAATAAACATGAGAACTGAAATGAAGTTTTGAGAATTCACAAAGATCTTTCTGAATAGAATGGGTTAAATATTAATAGTTCAACTTGTACTTCCTTGCTGTGCTTTCATGAAGATGTTACTGAATCTGTTTTTTCCTAGCAGAGCAGCTTTACCAAATGAAAGACAAACATTTGGGCAGGAAATACATCTGTTAATAAGCCAAATGAGTGAAGTTGTACCACCTCACATTTTTAAATACTCTGTCAGTTCACAGGTAAAGGTCATCTAAAGTAAGGTATGTACAGGTGACTTGGTTTCAACTGGGACAGAGTTAAGTGTCTTAGTAGCTGGTGCAGTGCTGTGTTTTGGATTTGGTGTGAGAACAATGTTGAAGGCACACGGATGGTTTTAGTTGCTGGGTAGTGTTTATACTAAGTCAAGGACTTTTCAGATTCTCAGACCCTGCCAGCGAGACGGCTGGAGGAGGGGACACAGCCAGGACAGCTGACCCAAACCAGCCAAAGGGATATTCCATACCATATGACATCATGTCAGGTATATAAGCTGGGGGAAGAAGGAAATGGAGGACGTTTGGAGTTACGGTGTTTGTCTTCCCAAGTAACCGTTACACCTGATGGAGCCCTGCTTTCCTGGACATGGCCGAACACCTGCCCGCTGATGGGAAGTGGCGAATGAATTCCTTGTTTTGCTTTGCTTTCACATTCAGCTTTTGCTTTACTGATTAAATTGTCTTTATCTCAGCCCACGAGTTTTCTCACTCTTACCCTTCCAATTCTCTCCCCCGTCCCACTGTGGGGGGAGTGAGCGAGTGGCTGTGTGAGGCTTTGTTGCCAGCTGGAGTTAAACCACAACAATAGAGTGCAATTGTTTTGGTGAAATCATATGGGGATGAATCACATGATTATGTTATTCACCAAGGAAGAGAATTCCAGATACAAGAGAATTAGTAATCAATATTAATCTAATAGCCTCAAAAAGGGTTATTGGATGCATAAATTGAGACTATTAGATATTCTTCCTCATAATAAAACTTGAATAATGTAGTGGTAGGAAGAAAACCTTCTGTATACAGGATGATGGACATAGAATAACATATTTTACAGCAGAACACATATTTTCCTTTTTTATTGCCTCCCACCTTCCCAAATCCATACATTTTTAGATATATAAATAAAAGTTAAAATATAATTTTCAAAACCAGCCATCAGGCAACACCTTAGTTAGGAAATACTATAGTATCCTCCCACGTGTAATATATTTCAGTTATCAATTACAGTATTCAGCACAACTATTATTAGTGCTGATTTCCACTATACAGAATCTTGAACCCAGAAAAATTTTAATGAGGAAGAGGTCACTTAAGAGCATAACTATATGAAAAAACATAATTTTCAGTTGTTCAGTGGTCAGTCTTCTACTGCTAGTCTAAATAAAGTGCTTGTTAACATGAATAAGTAACAAAGCCAAAATAAGCTAAGCACAATCCCACATATACCCAAGTTCATAGGTGCCTTTGCAGACGTATGGATTCTAAAAATATAAAGTAGGTTTTTACATTAAAGGGCTCAAGTGTTAATTGTGGTTTTGCACATAATGCAGGAATTTTGAAGAAAGATTAAACACACCATATTTCTCATCTTAACTAGGTACAACACTTTGTTCCTTAAGTGCTGTTTATCCTATTGCAAGAAGTTGAAAGTGTTTGTAATTCCCCTTGACTGATCTTACGATAAACAAAGACACAAACTTGATGTTGAAAATTTCTGTCTGAAAGGAGGGGCTAACCATTTTCCCAGCTGTGTCATATGTATTCTTTAATGTTAAATCTTGTCAAGTGCTCAAAAGCTGTTTATCCCATTCTTGAATATGTTTGAAAACAGTGCATTTACAGTGGTATTAATAACCTCTTCAGGAGCTATACAGATTGATCCACAAAGATTTCTGGAAATTTTGTACAGTTTTATACAAAAATAAAAAAGCCATTCCTGTCAGCAGGTAAACTTGACTCTTCATGATGAGCAGAAGCTGTACAGTGTCTAGGAGCTGCACAATGGTTAATGAGATGCACGTGAATTAATAGCAGAACTTCCAAAAGTGGAAAGCAAATTGATTTACTCCAGTTTTGCTGCTACGGAGTCAGTTTTCCCTAAAAGAAGAGTAAACGACACGTTTCAATATTGGCTATCAAAGTGTGAGAAATTGTTGAGATAAATAGGCATGTTATTTCAGAAAAAATCCCACCTTATGCTTGTAGGATGAATGACAGGCACTAGTCCTCTGCAGATGACAGCTGATGCCTACAAGGATAAAGGAGAAACTCCTAGCAAGGAGAGGAATTGGTGCTGACCTCCCTTTTCGAGGTTGTTCCAGTCAAGGCACATTCAAGGATGGGAAAAACAAAAGTAAGGGGGTGGGACAGACTTCAGTGGAATTTCATACCCTTCCCACAGAATGTTTTTTGCCTCCCTGACTCCATGGAAACACAACAGCCAGTAGTACCAAAGGGGAAAAGAGTGGCACCCAAAATGAATAGAATTGTGAAGGAATCAGGACTGCATTCTCAAACAGAAATTTAATCAATCCAGGGGTTATGGAATCATTTAGGTTAGAAAAGACATTTGAGATCATCAAGGCCAACCATAACAACAGGACTAGCCAAGTCCATCACTAAAGCATGTTCCTAAGTACCAGATCTATGCATTTTTTAAACACCTCCAGGGAATGTGATTCCACCACCTCCCTGGGCAGCCTGTTCCAATGCTTGATAACCCTTTCAGTGAAGAAATTTATCCTCATATCCAGTCTAAATCTCCCCTCATGCAACTTGGAGCTGTTTCCTCGTGTCTTATCGCTTGTTACCTGGGAGAAAAGGCCGACACACACCTCACTACAACCTCCTTCCAGGTAGTTCTAGAGATTAAGGTCTCCCTGAGCCTCCTTTTCTCCAGGCTAAACAGCCCCAGTTCCCTCAGCCGCTCCTCATAAGCCTTGTGCTCAAGACCCTTCACCTGCTTCGTTGCCCTTCTCTGGACACGCTCCAGCACCTCAGTATCTGTGTCATAGCGAGGGCCCCAAAACTGAATACAATGTTTGAGGTGCAGCCTCACCAGCGCCCAGTGCAGGGGGACAGTCACTGCCCTGGTCCTGCTGGCCACACGGTTTCTGACACAAGCCAGGGGGCTGTTGGCCTTCCTGGCCACCTGGGCACACTGCTGGCTCACGTTCAGCCGGCTGCCGACCAGCACCCCCAGGGCCTTTTCCTCTGGGCAGCTTCCCAGCCGCTCTGCCCCAGCCTGTAGCGCTGCGTGGGGTTGGTGTGACCCAGGTGCAGGACCCGGCACTGAGCCTTGTTGAACCTCACACACTCAGCCGTGGCTCATCAGTCCAGCCTGTACAGATGCCTCTGCAGAGCATTCCTGCCCCCAGGCACATCAACACTTCCCCCCCACTCGGTGTCATCTGCAAACTTACTGAGGGGGAACTCAGTCCCCTTGTTCATTGATAAAGATATTAAACACAACTGGCCCCAGCACTGAGCCCTGGGGAACACCACGTGTGACCCGCTGCCAGCTGGGTGTAACTCCATTCACCACCACTCCTTGGGCTCAGCCATCCAGCCAGCTTTTTCCCCAGTATAGAGCACACCCATCCAAGCCATGAGCAGCCAGTTTTTCCAGGAGAATGCTGTGAGAAACGGCATCAAAGGCTTTACTAAAGTATAGGTAGACATCATCCTCAGCCTTTTCCCTTAGCCACTAGATGGGTCATCTTGTCGTAGGAAGAGATCAGGTTCATCAAGCAGGACCTGCCTTTCATAACCACACACTGACTGGGCCCAGTCCTTCAGCTGTTCTGCACATGCTGTGTGATGGCACTCAGGATGATCTGCTCCATAACCTTCCCCAGCACCGAGATCTGGCTGACAGGCCTGAAATTCCTCATATCCTCCTTCCTACCCTTCTTATAGATGGGCATCACATCTGCTAACCTCATCAGCTGGGACCTCCCCAGTTAGCCAGGACTGCCGATAAATGATGGAGAGTGGTTTGGTGAGCTCCTCTGTCAGCTCCCTCAGTACCCTCATGCGGATCCCATGCACAGAGACTTGTGCATGTGTAAGTGAAGCAGCAGGTCACTGACCATTTCCCCCTGGAGAGTGGGGACTTCATTTTGCTCCTCATCCCTGTCTTCCAGCAGGATGGTGAGGTGAAAATGTAAATATTGCCTTGGCAACTTGAGATAAACTCATGAAAAATGTAATGTGTTACCCTATGACGGAGAAAATGACAATCAGATTAATATTGAATCAAGATGGTTTTATTCAGATTCTCAGAGCAGGTAAACAATTTGCCAAGTGGTGTGAATGCATAAAATATTTCTTCCTTCTTTTTCTAGAGTGACATACATATTCTAGGCATCACTGGCATATCAACATGTTAAACAGGCCACAGAAATAGTCATGGAAACTGACGCTGATCAAATTTTATTCTGGTATTTGGAAAGGAGTACTGTAATAGGGTTGTTGCATACTTTATCACTATTTAATTTGATTTCCTAATCTGCTTTTGTAACTGATAGAAGAGGGAGGAAGACAAAGATTTATAATTAACATTAATCAGAAACTTTAAGAAGTGTTTCTCCAATTCAAGTTCTGCATTTTCTTTTGTTCTTTTAAGTTTTGACTGTTGGTGTTTCTTGACTTTTAATTTACCTCAGAAATGTTTGGTAGCTTGCTGAGAAATTCACTTTTCCCTTTTATGTACTCAGTTGTTAGGCTCACATGCTAGATTTTTTTTCAGTCTGAACAACAGCCCAGAAAAATATATAATTTCAGTGCCACTGTAGTTGAGACTGAGGCAAAGTTTCTTTTTCTCAAAGAAAAAAAGACAAAGAAACTTTTTCACTTTCAAAGTGGCATTGAGATATGGCACACCAGCTTCCTGACGAATGCTGGTTCTATGCAATATCCTGGTGATAACTGGGAGAGGAACTCAGCTGTGCCAAAGCCCACACACAAGTTATAAGTCCATAAATTCAAAATACAGCTTCATCATTGGCATGAGAGACTTTGAAGTGTAAATTACAGAAATTTGCTAAACTTTAGGCATAGATTTTCTTTGCTTATTTTCTTTCCTGACCTTTGGCTACAATTCAGTAGCACCCTCTAGCACTCATTGTGCATTCATATCTGGATGTGTTGTGCATACACTGCTTTTATAGAGTTTTTATGCATTTGTGTTAACATTTTATTCCTTGAAATTCTCAGCAATTTTAAATCCCATTGCTCCACTATAATTATTCCTCTGCTAGTTGTATAGACAACCTCTTGTATAGCTTAGCTGCAGTAGGTTTTCATTTAAATTGAACAAGAAATACTTGGATGGAATAAAAATAAGCGGCTAAACAAGGTACTGCACTGCAGTAAAGCAAATATTAGTAACTAATATGTATTAACTATTCTTACAGTAATTAAATACTCAGATTTTAAAGTCACCAAAGTATCAGTTTTGGTTGTTTACTCTGATTCCCTGAGGGAGGTCATGAATTTTTGTCCAGCAGTTTCCAAACATACCCCAAGAACTGAAAAATCAGCTTCCAACTAGGCTGCTAGTGAGCAAGCTACCACTGATATCTAAGGAAAGCTGGGAAACTATGGAAACTGTAGCACAAGACCCTATGTCAGAAAAAACTGGCATCTACTATTTTTCACTTAAATATGTATTTGGGGTTAAAACACATGCTGTGGACTCCAGTTCAGGAAAGTATCTCTGTGCAGAATGGCATTTGAGCCTCTGTATAGACTCATACAATGATGATTTATGCTTAGTCCTTATCTTAAAAGTACCTATTTCATCCTGTTTATGTAGGTTTTCAGTTAGGACATCCTTATATCCTCATCAGACTTGATAAATCACTGGTACTATTCTGCATCCAAAGGAAAGCATCTGCATATGCCTTTCCTTGGGAATAATATTTGAAGTTGGGATGTGTCACATTTAGTCTAGGCAATAGCTTTCTCAAAGACACTAACTGATTGCCACTGGCAGGAAAAAGCCCTGTTTCAAATGGGTAAACATAAAATAACAGCAGTTGATTGAAATACTGGTGGATTTTCTGTAACACCTAACTCGCTGTATATGTAAATAGACCACATAGATTTTTCCAGCTCTTACGTAAGACACAGCCCTGGGACTGAAGACTTCTGCACTATACCTCAGGTCCCTAGCAATGTATTTATACATGGTATGTATTGTATGTATGTATTTATATCCATGCACATTTGGAGCAGAGGCTGTTCTGGCTCACATTGTCCCTCTTCTCTGAGGACCAAATGCACAAAACAGGAGAACCAGAAACCCTGCCTTGGGCTTGGAGGCTGATTTTATTTCTTTTGCATAACACAAGCAAAATTGTGCAAGGAAACTATCCCCATGTTAGAATAAAATAACAGTGGGAAAGGTACAGTAGGATGTTGGAAATAAGAAAAATTCTAGCTTTTACAGCATCTGACAGTCAAACTTTATTAACACACAATCATCTTGTTTAAAGCTAGTAACTACAGTTTTATCACCAACAGCAGGGCAAACTTACCTGCTTGGGTCTTCATAAATCTGAGCAGTGACTTCACTTGCTTATTTAAAAATATAGAAAGTCACATTTAATATGAGTACACACTAATGCAAATTCTCCATTATCCTACATACTCATGGCAAGAATCTCCTCCAGACTATAAATTAGTGAAGAATTTAAGCTGGAGAAATCAAGAAAAAGGTTCATCATGTGTACTTAGTATTCTGTTTAACTTTTCGTCTGTTCATGTCATACAGCACAAGCCAGTTTGTGAAATATTTTGGAGGCTTTATATGCATGGGTCAGGGGATGCTATTATAAAGAAAAAAATGTCAACTAGAATCTTTAAAACTGCTATGTTGACATACATTCCTGGAGTCACACTTTTTTACCTCTCTTTAATGTCAGTTCTTATGAATGTTGAATTCAAATGTCTACAAGCTTAATCTTAATAATAAGAGAGATTCAACTGTTCTCATAAGGAATTTCAAATAATACTAACACCAGCAATTGTATACAAAAAAATGGAAAACCAGACCATTATTTACGGTATCCTCTTGATCTTTGCAGAAATATTTGTGGTGCATTTGAGGCTAATAACTTGAATTTGCTTTCATAAGTCATTACAGATGATCTATATGGGCTTGAAAAAGAATTTTTCATTTATCCTATGTTTCTGATAATAAGGAAACATAAGTAGACAAATAAAATAATCTAGGAAATCTTGGTGCTTCTCTGCATCATTATAATGAGGCATTATAAGTGCCATAAGACTGTGTAAAGATACTAGAAGCTGTACCATTTCATATTACAATTGCACAGAGATGAAGAAGTCTTCTGTATTCATGATTATGCTATACAGAATAAATGATGAAGCAGGGAATATTCAATTTCTTCCTCAGCCTGACAAAAAAGGAAAACTGCATACTGGAATTTTTGTATAGTTTTCATGCAGTCGTAACTTTCTAATAAAGTTCTAGCAATACAGATGTACAAAGGTTGTGTGTCACTCAGATCCTGCAGACACCCACACCTCCTGCACATGTAGCACACAGTCCAATATCATCTGTCTGCTCTATCCATGCCGTGGTATCTGACGACCAAAATAATAGGCACCATCTGATTTACATACGCTACTATTCACTAGCACCTCATAACACAAGGGAGGATAAAAACCTGGTCCAGACAGCTGAGACCATCAGTATTCCTCATTGTTCTTCTAGTGCACCTGCACCTTACCCCACACAGGGATAATTTTTGGAGCTGAGGCTCAAACGTAATGCAAGCTACATTAGAGAAAGCCCTTTGCAATACTCTTACCTCCATCACAAATGTTTTCCACTTAGGTTTCTATGGACTAGAACTGCATTGTAATGGAGACAGTTGGTCTTCTTACTTGTTTGAAGCTTTGGAGGTGACGAGGAGGCAAGCGGGAACCTTGGTGTGATGAGAGAGCCTGGGCACATAGGCTGTCCTATATTGTACTGTCACACACATGATTTCCATCTATTAAATCAATCTTGGTGTTGCCTACTACTGTCTGAGAAAGCCTCTTGAAATTCTTCATAAGGGCTGTGTATTCCCAAAATTTCCTGCTGGGCATATCAGCTAGATCTTCCTCATGCTGCCCAAGGGCAGCTCAAACACAAGACTTATTGGATGAGGGGGGATGTTGCTAGACTACCTTCTGCACATCCATAGATGAGTCTTGGTGATAAGCTTGCTGTCCATCCCCTGAGCTGCTCCTGCGTCTAACCTCAGAACTCAAGTAACAGATCTGCAGCACATCCCTTCCCTGGAAACATCATCTTGCATGATTGCCTAGCCGATTAAGAAGACCTTACAGAAGTTTTTAAACAAAGCTCTTTAAATAGCTCCAATGGGAAATCCAGGACTACTCTTCTCCTTTGTATTCTCATACATTGCCTTTGTGGAATGAAGGTGTTCAAGAGAGGCAATTCCTGCATACTTGATTTGACAATTTTCATGAGTCAAGGTGAGCTTACCTCAAGCAGTTTGGCTGTAGCTGGCTGATGCTTGCTTATTGCCTCTGCTAATCCCAGTGATGTTTATGTGTGTTACAGTAAAATGCAGCAGAAGTGCAGATGTATTCTGCCAAAATCTTCATGGGGAAAAACTTTTATAATTTTTTTATTTTTTCACAAGTAACATTTGTATTGATCAAACATTAAAGGAGCCTGGTATCCTCTGTAATTTGGATTTCAAAGTTTCACTGCTGTAGGCATATTTAAACTGACACTTTTCAAGGGTGCTGAAGGGGTTTTTTTAACAAATTCAGGTGAACATCAGCATTTTCAGCTTTCCTGTGAGCCTTAAATTGCATTGTTCTTGATGCAGATGGGTGAAATGAGTGTAAAGTTCTACCTGCATGCTACCAAAACACATTTGAAAGCATGACTTCAGAGCTCTTAGTGAGATAAAACAGCACCACAACTTGTTAACAGGAATATGTATACCATGTTATATAAGAAAGTTAAAGGAAAAGAGGAGGGAAGGATAAAAACCAATTTTTTACAAACTTAAATTCTTACTCTGTTTTGAAGAGAGGGTTGGGAAAACTTCACCTTAGTAAAAAATAAGCAGCAATGTTACTTCAGGTACCCTGTGATTAGTCATGTATATAACCCAACCTTACCTTTGAATTAATGTTCACTGCTTTCTTGCTAGTTCTAGCTCATTTCAAAGGCTTTATGGTCATACTAGTTTTTAGATTCAAAGTGCCAATATGCTGAACAGTTACAGTCACATCTAAATTGATAGTACTAAGGGGAATATATGTAAGCATCTAAAACATGGCCCATGCTTGGACTAATCACATGAATATTGCAGGCACACATTATTCTGCTCAGGGAAACAGAAAATTTCATTGCTAATTGTTCATTAAAAGTTTATTTAACTGGAATTTACATTTCTTTAAGTGACACATCCAGACAGAGAATGTCTAAGCTCTCATTAAAGTACATTTTATTAATAATTAGTTAGTACATATCAATTAATTTGTCAAAGGAAATTTCTTTGCCTTCACCCTATCCTTTTTGTATAATAGCTTGTCTGCATAACTTGTTTTTTGTCTTCTGTTCTGAAAAGTGGTTCTTAGGAAATGGGTAAAGAATAAGTTGTAAAAAAATGCAGAGTATATTCACTGACATCAAGCCAACCTTGTTAATGCCAGACTGAATAGAGAAAATCTAGCATAAAGAAACCAATTAATTTGATTTTAGACTGTGTGGATTAAAATGTCTGAAACAGGACCATACTTCTCAGTCTAGATACATTCCTGCTGCAATAAGCACTTGTGCAGCAAACAGAAATCAGGGAAAATGAAAATCCATTCTGAACCATTTTACATCATAGCATAACTCATAAAACCAAGGAGGGGCAAGGAGATTTATGTCATTAACTACTGCAAATCAGGTTCACAGCAAGAAGTCAGAGCTTCCCTGACCAACAAAAGATCTTCATGTTCTTAAATCATTCCTATGAATCTACATCTTTACTTCTAATAGTCTCAGAGAGCAATCCTGGGTTCCTAACATCCATTTTGTACAACCTGCATTTCAACTAGAGATAGATGTATTAACTACTCATGCAGCTATTATTTTTTTGTTTCTTTTATTTATGGTGCAGTTAATGCCAGCTGCTGGGTGGCCAACCAGCTACTTGATATGGCAAAACAATCCATGGGGCAATTGCTGCCTGTCAGGAAAGGGTTCAAGGTTACCAGCTCAACGAGCCTGTGCACTGGGATGCCGAAGAAGTGTGATCAGGCAGGGCTGGAGCACTGCGGGAAACAGGGTCTGCTCACAGGTAACAAGCAGAAGGGGGAAGGGAGGGCAGGAGGTACTCCAAGAGTGGGAAGCTCTGCCACATGCCTTTGGCTTGAAGGTATTTGGGGTGTATATAGCATCTATACAAAAACCAAAGACCTGCCTACCACCTGAGAGGTGATATACCAAGATGGAGATTTCAATGAAAAGCTGCACCTTATGTAGGACAAAGGCTCTTTACACGGAGACGGAAGTGATGGAGTGCTGTATCTTTGCATGGAAAGCAAGAAATCTAATTGTCTCTGAAGCATGTGGGCTGTCAGTAGCTGGAGGCAAGCCTTGAAAGGCTGCCATTAATATGGGTGGCCTATTCTTCCACGATGTTTGTTTATAATGTCTGCTCTTGGCATACGTTACTGCGAACTTAGGAAACTTCATCATTAACTGGGCTCATATCCTGTACAATGAATGTACCGAAACTCCAGAGACCGGAGGGCAAAGGGAAGAAGAAGCAGCAGTGCTGAATGAAAGGGTTTTTTAACGAAGAAGAAATCAGATAGAACAGGCAAACTGGAAACACTGAACACTGGAGGCCTGAGCCCTGGACAAACTAGCTCTCTGTCAGAAACTCAGGGAGACGTTTTTGCTGCTGAAAATATACATGGTTACGAGCAAATTCCCTTTCTGTCCATACTTACCAGGCAAAACTCCTTAGAGTGCTAACAGGGGAGACTTGAAGCCTTTGGCATGTGGAAATAAAAGCACACCAATGCCCTGTGCAGTGTGCTATGTTAGCGCAAGTACCCTGTGCACTGGAAGTCTATATGTAGACCTCCAACTAAGCAAGCTCTGCTGGAAGGGTGGGGAAGATGGCTGGCATTGCAGTGACATAAAGCTCCTCACTCCTGAATGACATCATCTAGAGGGGAATACAGTATTCTTCAGTTCCCATGACTGACTTTTTATTCCCAACATCTTTCCTAGGCATTCCTGAGAAGACCATTTCCTAGCTTTTTCAAGGCACAAAGTCAGGCTAAGAACTTTAGGATTTGGTTAGGATGATTGGAAATGTGATAAACTGTGTGGAAATTGCTTTTAAATTGCCATTTATTACTGCAAGATAGGATCTGTCTCCCCTTTTCTCTTCTCCTTTCCCACTTATTTATTTTTAAAGCACTTAATAATTACCTAAGGGAGGGAATACAAACTACTGATTTGCATTTTTCAGTCTGCCAACATAAGAAATGTTCACAGTTTTCTTTTAATCTTTAACAATAGAAAAACAGATGGCATGAGTAATTCTGTACTGTCCTGTGCATTATCAGTATTCCCAAAATGGTATGTACACTAACCTTAGCACAATCTCAAAGCACAACAGGGAAGGGAGGGGAAATATCATGGCAGTTGTGTTGTATTTCTGTTACAGTGTAGTGGCAATTTCTGCACGGACAGAATCGGACAATTGGAGAAAGACTCATTGAATTTCACTCATTTACACACACAAGGCTCTGGGGCCGATGGGATCCACATGAGGGTACTGAGGGAGATGGCAAGCAACTCTTCATCATTTACCAGGTTAATGACGTAGATTTACCATCTACAAGAAGGGCGAGAAGGAGGATGTGAGGAACTTCAGGCCTGTCAGCCAGATCTCGGTGCTGGGGAAGGTTATGGAGCAGATCATCCTGAGTGCCATCACACAGCATGTGCAGAACAGCCAGATGATGGAGCCCAGCCAGCATGGGGTTATGAAAGGCAGGTCCTGCTTGATGAACCTGATCTCTTCCTACGACAAGATGACCCATCTAGCGGCTAAGGGAAAAGGCTGAGGATGATGTCTACCTATACTTTAGTAAAGCCTTTGATGCCATTTCTCACAGCATTCTCCTGGAAAAACTGGCTGCTCATGGCTTGGATGGGTGTGCTCCATGCTGGGGAAAAAGCTGGCTGGATGGCTGAGCCCAAGGAGCGGTGGTGAATGGAGTTACACCCAGCTGGCAGCGGGTCACACGTAGTGTTCCCCAGGGCTCAGTGCTGGGGCCAGTTGTGTTTAATATCTTTATCAATGAACAAGGGGACTGAGTTCCCTCTCAGTAAGTTTGCAGAGCATAGCTAGGGAAAAACATCTGCATGATTCAAGTCTCTCTTACTTCCCAGGGGCAGTCTCCTGCATCTCCCCTCAACCTGCTCTCTCTTGGTTCTTTTCCAGTTTCCAACACCTCATACTTTCCAGACCTGATTATGTCCCTTACTTTCCTACTTGTCAATAGCATATGTCTGTTTAAAGAGAAATAAAAATCAAAAGCCTAAAGTTAGTTGACTCCTGTTGGACATGAACCAAACAGTGACAGTTCTTGACACATGGTGACTCAATCTGCATGGGAGTTCAGCTACCACATTTAAATATATCTCCTTGTTGCATGGGGCTAAGCTAATCCTTTATGCTTTGCGCAGAGACATTAGTTCATAAAATGGAAGTTCATTTAACAAGCATAAAAGTGTTAGCTGTCTTCCTTCAGGCTGCACCTTGAATGCAGGGGCTTGTGGGCTTATAAATACTGAGAAGTGATTGTTGTGATAGCCAACATGAACTGGAATTACAGCCTGACCAAGGGATTTCTTTCTTTCTATGCACAGTTCATTTTATAATTGTTTTCCATACAAATGTGAACTTTGACTTAATGAACCACAGGCTGTATTTCATGCTTATTGTCTTGGAAAGTGCAAAGCGTTGTTGTATAAGCATAAATTTATTTCAGTTCAAGGTCAAAAACATTAACTTGCTTTAAGAGGAAATACGGCTTATACTTTAGGTCTTCTTTTTGTTTTCTAGCCTGTGACCAAACAGCTATTGTTTGCTTTTGATGTAAGTGCTGTCTCATGTCAGTGCATCAGTAATCTTAAATGATTAGGCTTGCTGGGGTTTTGTACAAAACATTTAAGGATAAAGGTGGATATGCAGCACATGCACTACTCTAGTGTTTTCTATTTAAAAAGACACATTGCCTGTAAATCTGCATTAATTTGCATTCAAAATCCACTTTAGTAAAAGTGTCTAGTTTGAATTCTTTTAACTCATGAGTACAAACAATTTATCCTTGTATTCTTACATGGCATTTCTGCCACTTGTTTCCTCTGTTTGTATTCCATAATAGCTTTTGTTTTCTCTGTTGCTTCTCCCTAGCAATTTGTTTCCTTTATCTTTAAGTGCATCCAAATATTTGATCACAAAACTCAAATAGCAGCTCTGCCAATTAGAGGGAAACAACTTTGATGTGCCTGATTACAGATGAAACAAAACCAAATGTGGGTACTTACAAGAAACAATATCAAGCAGAAAGACAAACAGCCAAGATAACAATCTTTTGGTTGTGAAGTCATGACAAATGCAGATGGATGAAGAGTTCACATCCTATGGAGGCAATGTGAAATAAAATAAATAAATATAGTGAAATAGAGCAAGATTGATAGGCAGAAGAAAATAGTGAAAGTAATTAGGTTTTAATTCAGGAAAGTTCTTCCTAAAGGAGGTTTACGTAGGGGGGTGATGTATAACACTAAATAGTAAAATTGTTAGCAACAATGATGGTCTGGCAATACATGCTCAGTATGTGTCAAAAGAAATTACTGGAAAGTAGGATCTGGAAAGAATAACTTAGATTGATAACAAAATTAAACAACAAATCAATGAATAATGATAAAAACATTTAATTATTTACCTTTTTTTCCTTTTCTATTAAATCATTTGATAATGTTTCAAACTAAAGAAATAAATACATTTCTTGAATTTTTCAAAAGCATAACAGTCCCACAGTATTTTCTTATCCTCAGCGTGCTACATGCATGGCCTAATCCCAAAGTCATTTGAGGTTTTAGGCTATCTTTCCATGTATTTTAATTGTAATGGGATCCCTAAGGTCCCTTGAGCAGGCATTCTTAGTTTGAGGCACATGTTACCAGTAGGGCAGGGAACTTGTCCTGTTTGCTTCCTAATACTTCTAACACAAGTGATATCACAGTTACAAAACACAAGAGCTGCTGTCCAAGTGCCTTTGTTGAGTCTTTGTTCCCTTTTCACCAAAGTTAATACGAAGTATAAGGTAAATTCAAGGAACAAAATTAAGGTTAGAAGTTAAGATCTGAAATAATAAGAGAATTATGTATAAATGGATAGAAAAAGTCAGGACTAATTAATCCAGGGCAGGGAGGGCAACAGAGCAAGAAGACCCTCCACAGTCATGTTAAAGAAAGAAGGGTACTTCATGACGACAGATTTTTGTCATATTCCTAACACAACTCACTGGAAAAGTACATCTTATTTAGTGCATTGACACATCTTGACAGGAGTCAGATATATTCTTCTTCTTCCTTTGTAACAATAAATAAATTGTTCAAATGTTCAGGTAACACCTAACAGAATTCATCTGATCTTGAAAACTAAGCAGTTCTGGATGCAGTTTTTGGCTGGGAGATTTCCCAGATGCCATAAGCACAGGCTATGAATTGTGGCTGAATGCTCGGCAAATGCCAGACCACAGAAATCAAATTAGTGGAAAGACTTCATTTGGCCCAATCACAGCTGCTGAGTTGACAGATGGGAATACTTTGTTTTTAGTGGGGTCTTGTGACATATTCAATTCCGACAACTGCCAGAGGCAGGACCGAGTGATCTGACCCAGGCTGTCAACGTCAAGTCTTTTATGACACCATTGGGTGAAAAACGGGATGTGAGCAAAGTACAGGCACATTGGAAGGGAAAATTCAAGGCAGACCAATTAGTGATATTATTTTAATTTCTGACTTTTCATATCTTGATAGTAAGTATTTTTAAATCATAAATTTTATACAATGCTTAAAAATGTATTTGTCTCTTCTAACACCCCAAATCTTCATTTCCCAAGCTGTCAATTTGTCATGTACTTTGTCGTCACAGTGAGGACTCACAGCTTTTGAGCAGAGACTAATTTGCTTCACGTTGGTATAAACTGGGAATCATTTTTTTGATGTCAGTAGAATGACAGCAAGGCAACACAAGTGACTGGAACCAGGTCCTCCATCTGTAAGGATTTTTTTACTTGATGATGATAACCAAATAAGACATACTCATACTCCCAGAAGTATTTTTATGAACAACTGTCAAATTAGTTAAAAGCAGAGTCTAGAAGCTGAGATTAACAAATTTTCTCCATCCATGTTTTATTGCACAGCAGATAAATATTTTAATGAAAGCCTTTAGAAATGTGAATTCTTTTATGCAGTTAAAGAAAATTCACATTAGCCATCATAATGGAGAACATTACAAATTCAGATCACTTGAGGTTTAAGTGCTCTGTTTCTATGGCTTTTATAGTGCTTTATTCCTTGCAAGTGTTACACAAACAATATTTGCCTTGCCAAGGTACAGGTCAGACAGACACTGCAGAAGTGTCGGTTGACTCTCCCTCCTGCATGCACCCTCATCCCCCATCCCTGCTCACCCATCTGCTGGCTGTGGCTCCCTCAGTTCACCCAGATGGACAAACTTTGTGATTCTCCTCAAGGGTTTTTTTTAAGGCTGCAAGAGCTTTTTCAAAGAGCACCCACAGGTAACAGAAGGAAAGCAGATGGCTCCACACTGAAGCTGATAAGGAATGTTCATCTACCTTCTCCTGCTGGCTGAGGTGAGGCTGGAAACTTCTGGCTATAAAGATGAGATAGATTATCTTAAATTTCATTTAATTTAATTCATTCAATTTAATTTTCATCTCAGTGATTTGACCAAAAGCCTTATTCAAGAGTTTCCTCCAGACTAGAAAACTGAAATGAACATACTTTGCCCAAGATATCAAGACAAATGTTAGAAATGCAGTTCTCTCTGCTATATCTCCTGTTTCCTATGCACCAGACTGCACCGTTTCATGTGAAAAGTCACAGAACAAAAGTACAAATGAACCCTTCATGCAAGGCTAATTGTCCCCTGGATTTGTACAAACAGCAAGAGGCCAGCAGCATGTCACCTCACTTCCAGTTAGGTGGTTTTGGAGAGCTGTATCTTCATACTAGTCCATTAGGAGTAGATTCACAAGGACTAGGAATAGACTACAAAAATTGACTTCTTTGTTTTTCAGGCCTTTCTGAAACTTCCTAGTGAGTGATTAGGAGAGGAGCAGGAGTAATTATGGAACATGGAGCTGGGCTGAGATGGGAATCCAGCAGATTGTGCAGAGGTCTCAGCACAGAAGCAATACAAGCAACTGTTCTTGAGGGCCTTCTTGCATTTTTAAGGGCATGTTATACTATGTTAATATAATGGCCTGAAAGTAAAGTAAGCAGCTGCAATACATTTAAGCAGGATCGTAAGGGGAAGACATCTGTCCCAATATTTTAAAGTTCTCATTAATTGCCACTGATTGCTTTCAGTGTAACAGCAAAATATTGGCACTGCTGTCCCTGCTCTAGGTTTTGTGTGTGTGTGCATTTGTGTGTGCGTGTGTATAGAATATAACAGTTCAATTGGAAGTGACCTACAATGATCATCTAGTCCAACTGCCTGACCATGTCAAGAGAGACCAAAAGACAAAGCAAATCATTAAGGACATTGTCCAAATGCCTCTTAAACAATGACAGGCTTGGGGCATTGACCGTCTCTCTAGGGAGCCTCTTCCAGCATCTGACCACTCTCTCAGTAAAAAAATGTTTCTTAATGTCCAGTCTACACCTCCCCTGGTGCAGCTTTGAACCATTCCCGTTGGGGGTGGGGGGTGGGGGGGGTGGGGGGGGGGTGGGAGAGTGTGTGTCTGTGTGTCTGTGTGTGTGTCTGTGTGTGTGTGTGTTATTATGTAAAATGTCTTCCTAAAACAGAGGCACAGATTACATATATATTTCACTTAAAAAAATATTCACATCCCCTGATATGTATTTAAAATCCACCATATGTTGAAAATATGACTTAGAAATATATTGATAGTTGCATCACTCTAACAATAACTATTTTCCATTGAACAATAACTATTTTCCATTTTTTTTTAAATAATTCTATAATGTGATCAGCTGCATAATATGTGAATATCATGTATCAACCACTTCTGGTGGAAAAGGAGTAAGTCCCAGGTTCTGCATGTAGAACAACATCCTATGCTATCCTAAATTCTGTCATACTCTCTATGCTACTTGTAATTTTCCCATTCATTCTTTCCTTCAAGGCAATGCTGAGATTAAAGTACTCTGTGATTTAAAACCCCAAATCCCACTGTGTTTGAGCAGATTAGAAGCACTTAGTGGGTAAAGCCTCTAAAAATTTTACCATAGATTTACCAAATTTTAAGCCACAGTGGGAAGCAATTGCAGCCACAGCACAATACAGCAAAGTGAGAGCTTAGTGCATGCAGCCAAAGTGTATTCCACAGCAGCATTTTCCACAGACTCCCAACTCAGCATTCCTATCGTATGCAGGGGCATTTACAACCAGGTGTTAACTTTACTGAATCACCTAGGGGACAGTGAAAGCATATTTCCAATCCAATTAAAGCAATTAAAATCTGTGTTTTGATAATGTTGTCATTGTTTGTATAATGAGGCTGTATTCGGAGTTCCAAACCAGAATGCTAATGCTCCTTTTGCACTGTTTTGAGGTAGGCAGCAGACCGTATTGCCGAGCAACATCCGCACATAAATAAGCAGTGTAGCTCAGAGTATGATGGTTGGCCCTTGTGTGACCACAGGTTCCTTATCCATGCACACACCTGTGGTTTTTTTTGATATTTGTGTGAGAAGGAGTGACCACAATGTGGGAATGTGAGAGCTGTTGAGAAATCCTGTCCTGTACAGCTCTAGGTCCCAAACACCACCTCTTCAAGATAGCTCAACATGTGGCAACAAGGATGTGATCAAGGAGTTAAGAAAGCAGGCTTGTTACATATGCAAAGCTGTTCAAACTGAAGGCATAACAGAGGAAAAAAATGCAGGTAAACAGACACAGCCAGAAAGTGATTGCCTGTGTCACATTATAGCACCTCACAACAATGTCAGATATGCAACAATCTAGAAAACAAAGCAGTTGAAAACTTTTCCTCATGGAAAGGATATGGGAGACTTGTGTTCACCAAAGGTGCTGACCTGCATTTGGTCAGAGCATTCTTCCCCTCTCTGCCCCAGGTAGCTCCTTCCCAAACGTGAAATCCAGACTTTGCTATGCATCAAAACAATAATGGGAAAGAATAAAGTAGACACAATATCTTAAACTGCAAGGATACCCAGGGACACCACTTGAGGTGATAAGGGATAACATATAACACTCACCACTGAGTGATTTCCCTGGCTGCTCGGCCAGGGCAGGTCAGCTCTCAGCACTCAGCTTGCTTGGGAACTAAACCAACACGTTGCTTTATGGAGAGTCTTTACCTACCAACCCACAGATACTCTGACTGTGTCCACAGCACCTTCTTTTTTTTTCCATTTTGTTCTTTAGTTTGCTATGATACCTCCTACTTCCTTTAACTAAGTATTCCCTATATTCTGTACTAGAAATATACTTTCTCATTCCTTTATGTCTTTTACACAGTGGATGTTGCATTTCCTCTTTAATTTTTCTAAATAAAGCAGTAAATTCTCCAAAAAACTCTTTTTAAAAGAGTTTTTAAAATTTCTACTTTAAAGTAAAAGACTTAAAATGCAGTAATGTAATCTATACAAGCTAAATATTATGGCAGAACACTGAATAGTTTTACTGTACCCTTTTTTTTAGATGAGGGAACAAGAACTGCATGCACTACTCCAAGTAGAACACACGGCAGACTTATTCACTGGCACCATCTTTTTTTTTTTTTTTTTCTGGCTTTATATTACCTTTCAAATAATTCCTAATCCTTTATATACTTTTTTGACTGCTAGTAACCAGTGACAACACTTACATAGGAAAATCTTTCAGGCTGCATTTTCAGTGATGACAGTCAGCTCAGAACACATCACTGTATTAGTGAAGTTGAGATTTTGTTTGCCATGCTTGTTGCCTTATTATTTAGCCACAGTGAATTTCATTTTCCCTGCCTAGTTGCTCATTGTTATAAAATACTCCTGTAATTCTGCAGTCTGCTCCAGTCTGTCCTGAATGATTTAACACCACAAAATTTGCCACCTCACTATTCACCCCTTTTCCAGATCAGTAAAGAACACAGTGATAAATAAATAGTTGTATTAGCAGTGTAAAGAACAATGGAGACCAATTTGCACATATAGTTGTCCCTGCATAGCTGTACTAGAGAAGTTATCCAAATTATAGGGTATGTTCTTTCAAAAAAAAAGGGAAAAACTGTTATGCAGAGAGAGGTGACAGGAACTAGAATGAAGACAAAATATTTCCATTTGTTTTATGATAAACCAAAGGCCTTCAGTAATCCTCAGATGGACACACAGCCATTTTAAAATAGTTCAGGAACTTAGAGTGGGTAATATAATTTTTGTCCACAAATAGTTTGAAGCCAAAATACTTGAAAGCAGATCAGTTACCTAAGATGAAGATGGTGGAAAGAAGGGTATCAGTATCAATAGTATAGTTTTCTGAGTGGGTCTCACAGTAGTGTGCATGGTTAACTATAAAAGTAGTAAGTAGCATGGTAGGAATCACGGTGCCACTGTGAATCAGACCTCCAAGTACACCCCATACCCAGAGATGTCAAAAGAAGAGGTCCCGAAAATTAGGAAAGCTATTAATGAAGGTTGGGGATTGAGGCAGAACTATATGAAACTGACCTCAAGAGTTTATCCTAGAGCAGCAGGCAGCCAAATCCAATACTGTAAGGCTGTCAGCATCTGTCTAGGCTGGATTCATGTCCCATTCTTTTCCCACCATTGTATTGCGTGAAGGCTTTTTTCATCATAAATTTCCACTAAAACCCGCCAGCAAAGCCTGGCTTCAACCCATAACCAAATCTCCTGCACAAGCCTGGGAAGTCCAGCAACTCCCAGAAGCTCCAGATTACCTGCAAGCGTGCCGTGGCACTGGTCCAGGGAAGCACTACTGAGCATCGCGCCTGTGGAAAGGCCAGGCTGTACGTTCCCAGGAAACGGGACATGTGCAAAGGCAATGCATGGCTGCTCCTCTGGGAAAGAAGCGGGCATGCCTGGAGCTGTACATTTCAGTGAAGTCTGCCTTAAAGAAAACAGCTATTATAAATTAGCCATAAATTAGCTAACACTGTGGAACAGAATACAGGTATAATCACGTATGCAAGACACACAAAAAAATCTTATAGCAAAAAACCTTACTGAAACAGCAGCCAGATTCCTTATATGATACCTTCACGATGCTCATACAAACAACAGTTCCTTTGTTTCCCTTTGTTTTACTGACTTATTGCTGGAATGTGCCAGTGTTTTATGATCACTTTCTTTTGTCAATACAAGATAATTTCAGGCCATCAGGTACAGCTACCCTCTGCTATTTACCAGTAGTGGTGAATTGAAAATGTTGACCTTCAAAGAGAAAACAGATCAGGTTTTAATGTCAGTGATAAAACTGAGAGTAATCAATAGGAGATCTAAAAGCAAATTAATTGGAGTAATAGGTGTAATTACTGACAAATGCATAGATCACTTAAATTGCCTCAGTCAGTCATTTTATTGGCTTTTAAAAGACAGAGGAAGAAAACTCAGAGGCAAATGAGGCAGCAGCATTAACAGCAAGCCAAATGCAGCTGGACTTATAAACAGAGCTGCCAGAAGCACTGGAGGCCCCCATTTTAATTGCATGAATATCCAAACAGTCATGTTTGGCATAAAGTATTCAAGGAGTATCCTCAAAAGTCCACTTTTAGAGAACAGGCACAAATTATAACTCTGAGCTTTATTCACAACAAATTAGTCATATGGGTGTTGCATAATTTTGCTTCGGACAAAGAATGAGCAAATGGGGAGAGAAGCTCATGCATTTGGACAAAGTTTGCATGCATGAAGGGGTACTTTTCTAAGTTATAGAGGAGTCAAGAATGCAAAACCTTAAATACAAGGATTGAAAAAGCTTCAGCAATTCCATTTTCTAGTCTGAGAAGTTACTGAGCACGTTTGACATGCAAACACCTTTGATAGGGTCAAGTGAAAGTCACCCATACAAACTGAAACCAGAACATGAAAGAGTAAATTTTACCACTGAAAATCATAGCAAAGTGATCAGTTTGGCTCAGTTAAGGATATAAAAGTGCAGTGAAATTGTTAGTTTGGAGAATCCAAGGACACAGCAAGTTTCAAAGATATGCATTGCTAGCTGTTTGCATTTTGAGCTTTCACAATAAACATGTTAATGATGAACAAATTATGTTTGGTGAAACTGACTTTTTAACATAAAATTAAAAGCTGGTTCTTTTGCTGGAAGAGGTATGTGAAAGTGAGGAAAAAGCCACAGTGGAATAAAAGGCGAAATAGCAAGGGAAGAATGAGAGCAGTTATGTTTGTGGAGCACTGAAGGAAACTTGGAAAAGAATGTCCTGAGGAGTTGGTCAGGCCCAGATTCTCCCGTCTGTACTTACATTTAGCAGAAAAAGTGGCTTTGGGAGTAATAAAATCATAGCAGTTGGGAAGAGTCGATAGGTGGTAAAACTCACCTAATGCAGGCTAAAGCTAACAGTAGCTGGGGTAGCAGATACCGTTTATTTGTAACAGAGCAACATATTTCTATATGATTCAGGGCTCTCAAGATGCACTGGCATCTAAACCATGGCTGTAATACTTTCAGGCATCCTCTTCTCCATTTTGTGGAATTGGCTTGATTGAAGCTGTAGACTTGAAGTTCTTCAGGCCAGGTATAGCATTTTCCAATGAACATGTTTAGCAGAATACAATCCAGACAGCAGCTTTTGAGCAACTATGAATACTAAATAATGATGCCATGGAAGAAGAGTAAGCAGATTTATTATCGGTACTGCCTTGCTTCTACAAGAAGCCTTTTAAAATCCATTACTATTCTTGGGAAGTGGTAACAAAAATTTCTAATGCATTGATGGGCTCTGAGAAAGTGAATTACACCTTCTTACCTCATGCAAGCTTTGGAAATTTTTTCTCTTGTATTACCACTTCCAATTTGTTTCATAACTCTGTTCATCTCAGACTGCAGAAGAGTTCAGGTTGGTTTATTTTGACCCTAATTATCACAAATATGCTAATATTTGGAAATGAAATTGCAAAAGTAATTGTCCAGTTTAAAATTCCTGTAAATATCTTCCCTTCACCCTCTAAATACATTACTCCCCTCTTCAGCTTGCAAGGATATGATAGCACTTAATGTTGGCTTCCATGTTGATATCTCTTGGTGTATTCATAACAAGACTTTCTGTTAGCTGGTTTAGTGAGTACTTATATTAGATGCAATCTTTCTCTGAGACAAGATGTACCAGCCAGACTTTTTTGTACCAGCCAAAAAGCTTATGAATGCTTAATGCAGTATGTGTTCTTTTGTAGGATGATAAGGAAGGATAAAATTTCATCTCTGATGAAATTTTGGATTAATATTGTTGGGTTTTTTGAAATTCCTCTTTCTTTTTCTGAAATGTGGTGATGCCTTAAATCAAAAGTGAAGCATCATTTGTGGCACCAACAGAACACCGGTTAGCTTTTATGATGGCTACTGTCGGCCAACAATATTAGAGTGTTGAAAATTGATGAAGCAAGTAATCACTGAGAAGTTCCATGAAAGATATCAGAAATGTCTCCTAGGTCATAGTTCTTAAGGGTGATTAACATCACCTTATCATATTCATATATACACTATTCCAAAATTACAACATTCACAGCATCTGTGAAGATCTGAGAAGATGCTGGATGTGGTGTGGTGTTCAGGATTTTTCATAACTGTATGTCTAACTAATAGTTGATTTTCTGCCTGTGGAAATCGAAATACCAACTAGGAAAAATAACCTTCTCTGCCTCTTGGTGAACAGAGAAAGCTGTCATATTAGTTGTAGACTTACAACACTCATGTTACTGAGGAGCCCTCAAGGAAAACTAATCCTAGATTCTCCTTAGTTTACATTTGATGATGACCAATTTAGACTTTTTCATTTTAGACTTTGAATGTTAGGATACCTGAAACCACCTCTTTTGGAATCTGTAATAACAAGCAAGGGAAACGACTGCATTTCAAACATTCGGACTGGGTTTCTAAACATCCACAATCCAATAAGCAGTGCTGTTGAGACTTACTTTCTGTCTGTAATTCATGCTGTAAATTCCAGTCTCAGTTGTACAATTGAGAAATTTTATCATGTGGACAAATAGATTGGTTTTGTAGAAGAGTCCTTTTAAGACACAGAAAATCAGAACTAAACAGAGGCTTTCAGAACTGGAAATTGTTTTCATTTTTCATTAAATCCATGCCGTAAACCTTTGGAGACTTTTATCTTGTGCAGGATTTAGTATTTGTATGTCAAAAGCAATGCATTTTAAAAGGCATCAAACTAAATCCTGGCTGGTGCTAATCTGAATTGTATAAAAAGGTTATATGACTTTATCAGGTCTTAACATGAGGTAAATTGCTTTCTGGTTTTATTCCTGTACATTTTGTCTATAAAATACGTTCCCTTATGAGGTGAAAGTTTCTAGAGGTAGTGAAGAGAAACACAAGGTGGGGTTATGCTGGGAAATTCATTGCTTTAGCAGAGAAAAGGTGCTACTAAAATCATCTATTGCACTTTGGTCTCACATTTCCTCCCATAAAATAGCGAAATGTTTTGAAATAGGTTATGGCTATGTATTAAACAATGAGTATACTTATACTGTTAAATAACATAGCCCCATGATTAATTCAAAAATCCCACTCCCTGATTATCTACACTTCATATAGTTTTAGTCATAATGGGCCAAACTAGCTGCCTTTAAGATACATCCCAGAAAGCTACATGGATAATTCATCCCAGAACTGCTTGATATTTATTGAAAATTTGTTCTGCACTGAGAGGAGAGGAGTGAAAGAGAGACAAAGAGTGCACCACTCCTTCTGTGTCTCAGTAAGAAAGGCCCAACAGCAAATAGCCTAAGGTAACTGCTTTAATGAGACAGAATAAGAAGAGGAATATAGACTTCAAGTAAATCTTACATGCCTTCAGATGTTGGACACCCTGAATTCGTGCAGCACTGGATGAAGCCCAGATGGATTTTCCCACAGCACGCTGCACACAGCAGATCCTGTCCACAGAGAGAAGCTCCTCCTTTTGCTCATTCCAGCTAATGAGTGAAGATAAGTTACAGACTACATGACTAACATGGGCTTCTCAAGGCAGAGTACGAAGCCCAGTGGAACAGATATGGTCTGCTCAAGATCACCAATTCCTTAAATATGTCTTCCACAAGGCTCCCAACACACAAGTCCAGTCCAGGCTGGGTTCCCTCAAGCCTGCCCAGTCCTCCAGCACCCTTTCAGCAGCCATTGCTCTGTTGCATCCTCTAACCCAGGGGTCCTCAAACGTTTTAACCAGAGGGCCGGCGCGCGGATGCAGTGGCAGGCAGTCATCTGCGGCTGCTTGGTTTCCCCCCCAACCCCCGGCGGGGGGGTCTGTAAATACCGGGGGCCGGATTGAGGACCCTGGGGGGCTGTATAAGGCCCACAGGCTGTAGTTAGGACCTCTGCTCTAACCCCATAGCCCAGACCACAGAACACTGCCTTGGCATAATGCTATAAAAGCACCCACTACTCCAGCATGCTGTGATACAGCCCTTGCACGTCTTCAGGTTGTGCCTTGTTGACTGAAACGTATACGCTCAAAATAATTATCATGTCTTGAGCCACAGGGCCAGCTCTCAGGTGCATCATGGACCCATAGCAAGTGCTGTTCCAAGAGGAATTGCTAGTACTCTCAAGGTGAAGTTACGCTGACTTGTTTGGGGTTGAATGACTTGTTAGCACTTGTCACTATGCAACGTATCCTGGGGCAGCTGCCCTTGGCAGTACAAGCAGAAATAAGGACAGCATAGACTCTTTTTTCATCATTACTTTATTTCACCTGGTAAAATACACTCAGTAACAGCTGTATAATCAGCTCTGTGTCTTTAGACATTCAGCAACTACTGTAAACCTATAGCTCAGAAAACAAAAGTACCTTCTGCTTACAAGAAGTGGGCAAACTTACCAAAAGATGCCTGGAATAACCAGAACTTTCCAGAAATAAGAAAATCTTGAATTTTATGTTGACTTTGTTCTACATCCTAGAGTAAAAACTTCAGGCGGTTCTTTACCCTGCAGCATATTTTGCTTAAATTAATCATGGAAGACATGATTAAATTATTTCTGTCTTATATTGCATAAACTATTAACTGTTACAAAATTAACAGTTAACAATATCAAAAACAGTCAGAGAGAGTCCTGGTCTCTGGACAGATAAGAAGCATGCTTTAAATCTAGAAAGAAGTGGGATTTCAGACACACTGCTGTTTTCAGTGTCTTTGCCTTGAGTGCCTTCTAAATTTTATTTTTTTAAAATAATTTTCTCAGACACCTAGGTCTTCTCATTTAGCAGATGCACCACCAAACTGGGCTTTGAAGTCAGTAACAGTAGTCAAAAATATGATTTGCAACACCTAATCTGTAGACCCAGAAGTTTTCTGCCAGAGCTAGTTTGTAAGTAACATAAAGTCAGTTACTTCTCTGACTTCTGACTCCAGTCCATTGAATCACCTCTCATTCTTCTCTAAAGTGTATCATGGATACCTGCATAACACTTTCTTTTCAAGTCCTCCCACAAATTAGAAAAGGATTGCCAGTATTTGTCAAAGGAGCAAGCTGACACAAGTTCTTTCCTGACCCTACAAGAATTTAATCCTAAGTGATCCATGGTTTTGGTAAGAAAAGTCCCCTACGAGTTAATGCATTTGTCATGTTTTCTTTTCTTGATGTAATCCTGCAAGAGAATTGAGGTTTGGAGGTCCCTTTTGCATTGTAAACACTAAATAATAAAGTCTGTTTTTTTCCCTCAAAATGTCTTTTATGTATGCCTATCAAGCCTAGTAAAATATCTGACTCACATATGCTTTTCTGTTGCAGAGGTACCTATTAGTCAGATGAAATATATCGAAGAGTTCTCCCTTATTTAAAGGTCTCAGACCAAGTGAAGAATGTGTGGGAGGAATAAAAATTACACCAACTTTTGAGAATAACATTTAAAGCTGAATATCCTTAAAGGAAGTACAAAGTGGAACCCATTTTATAAAGTGTCTTTCACAGGAAGAACAAAATAGTTCACTGCCCTCAATTAGACCAGCCAAAAAGGCTGAAGAAAAAAGAGAAATATCTTTCCAGCTTCCTGTGGATGCAGGAAGGGCTGGGTAAATTAACAGGCGTGCTCATTTGGTGAGGGGCCAGAAGGCATCACAGTGCTTCAAGAGCTCTTTGTTCTAATTCTACCTCATTTTAGAGGAATAAATGAGATAATTTCACTGCTAAATTGTCCTTGCCAGACATAGCTTCTTTTTTCTAAACTAATTTTTTTCCCTTTAAAAATGGGTAAGATTGCACCAAATGGCAGGTATTTTCAAAGAGTACTGGGAAGAAAACCTTAGGAGAGGTTTTTCACCTTTCAGCCTCTATTATCAAGCCATATGCTGTCTGTGCTGTTGCCCACCTTACTGTTGAGGAAAAGAAAAAAATATAAACCCAAACAACTATGCATGCTAGACAAATAGCACTTCTTTCCTCTTTGATTACAGTTGAGGGAGTTATTTTTGCTCAGACCATCCATTTTCACAGTCTTTCACTCTTCATCTCCAACCACCTACCGCTACCTGTGGTTCAAACAGTAGTTGCGGCAGGCCCCTGTTGAAGATCTGACAGCCATTACCAAAGCTCCACAATACAACAGAGAATGGTGAAAACTTCCACAATGTGTTACCTATCAATTGCATTCAACCATCACAACAGCTGAGTTAGAAAAGAATAAGCTCTTAGGGCATTCAAAATCACTGAATACAGACTGGATAACTCACGTTCTCTAAAGTAAAGTAGGACTCCCAGTTGTGTTTTAACATTGGGTAGCATGTTTCACACTTAGAGATAACTCTCCATTTTCAACCCATTCGGGAAAAATTGAATTAATCGTGTATCGTCCAAAGCCTGCTGGCTTCTCTTACATTGTCCTGTACACATGATGGCTTCTAAGAAATCTTTTTTTTTCCCAAACAGATATTTCCAAAATGCTCTGAGCTAAATGGCTTTTTCCTCTGCAACAGCCATCAGAGACCTTTAAAGAACAAAATCTTTGGCCACAGCCAGCCTTTTGTCTCACTTACTTTCCTTTTCTTTTCTTTGTTCTTCACTTCCACACATTTGTCCTTCCAGATGCTTGTCTTAGAATTGCAAGAAGCTTAATATAATTAGTGGTTACTCATTTGTCATGCTAACCATTAGACTTCATTTACCAAGGTCTATTAAGGCTGTTCTAACATGAGTTAATGTATATCACAGTGATGTTTTTTCCAAACCTATGTTGAGTAAACATTTTTACATAATGGGTCCTCCATCTATCAGTTGAGCTAATATCACTAAAAACAAAGCAATCAAGCAGTAAAAATAAATAGCTAGCAGAATTACATCTCCATAGCCTTGACCCCCCTAACCAAAGTCAATAACACACTTCACATATACACCTGTGGAAAATACTAAATGATTAAAGAATTAAGGAGGCCCAGATAAGATAGAATTTAATTTCTGAAATTATTGTATAAAACTGACATATTACATAAACATTCATATATGCTTTGAAACAATTTGTTTATATCTTGATTCTGAAATTGATGGCTGTTCACCCATCATTTTTCTTAATCAGTTTATATAATGAATTTTTACCCAAAAAAGGGGGTTTGAAAAATTTTACCAGGTTTTGCTACCCTTATACTTTTCACCAACTGTAAAGGTTGCAGTGTCACAACACCTGAGGGGTGCCTGGGTGAGAGCACAGCCCTGCAAATGGTTCCTCTGTATATCACAAATTCAAGGGCAGCGGAAGGTCAAGGGTACCTGTCCTCTGGGATGGCACTAGGACATAATTCAGTTTTAGTGACCAAAGCTTACAAAAGAATCCATGGTGGTGATGAGCTTACAGATATTGATCACCATTATGAACTGGGTTTTCTAAGTCGCAGTCACTAAAGCAGAGTTATACACTAGTTGCTGAGCAGCTAGCTCCACTGCAGAGCAATTCAATCATTTCTACGGGATATTTTTAAGAATCTCTTCTGAAAAAGTGTATTCAAACAACTGTTGAATAACTCAGTCTGAATTTTACCTGTGACATGCTTCATCCTGAGAGTAGGTTTTTGGAGAGCAGATTTTAAAATTCTTTTGCATATTCATCTGAATATTTTAATGACATCTTTGTGCTTTATTTCAAAATGGAATTTTATTCCATGAAACCACAAAAAATAAATTAGATGCCAGTCTTCTAATCAATTTGAAAGTAGAAAGATCACACCTCCACGACTGATTTGTGAGCACAAAGGCATTGCTAGGATAGATGCTTCCTGAAACAAATTGAACTCAGTTCAGTTTTAGTTATTAATAAGTAAAATAGATTTGTGATTAAATAAACTATCAAGCTAGTAAGTAAGGCTTCTTTGTACTTTCACAAATTTGTGAGTTTGTGAACTTACTGCTCGAACACCTTTCCTGTATGAGCAAGTTCAGAGAATCAGAAGTATTCAGTCAGCTTCAGAGATTAAACTTTCACAATGCATCTTCATACTTAGTTCTTTACTGTATTAAAACCTGTTTTTACAAATTGATGAAGTAAATTCTGTAGTTATCATATGAATGGCCCCAGAACACTTATGCACAAGGCAAGGGCTCTACCGAAGAGTTCATGCTTACACAATCACTGTGTCAAATGTAAGGTAAAGAGTGAATGTTATGTCTTTTCACGTGAGCTAAGGCAGCTTCCTAGTGGCTCAGCAAAGCACAGCCTTGTGACAGCGACTGCTCAAAAATTCATCCCTGCTTTCTTTTCTTGGTAGCCACGTTCTTCTGGTGAGTTTTGAGTAGAAAAACACAATATTAGTATTACAAAATTTAAAAGGCAAATATCTAGCCCCAGTAAAGCAAAAGCATGAGGTACATATTCTGTGTGTTCAGCCACCGAGTCACAACCTTTGTGATATTTTCAAATCATAAGAAAAAATTAATTCTTAAGTCACCTAATTTTAGAGTGCAATCTTCTACACCCTGGCCATTTGTCTGGAGGGAAAGAGGCTCCACTTCAGGAAATACCTAAAGACTTCCATCCAAGTGGAAACTAATCTTGAAATCTGGGGCTTTTCTGAATCAGAGCTGCAGTCATTACAGAAAATGTTCTCCATGTGAGAAGGGGACCACAAAGCCTTCAGCCCTGGACTCTCAGAGCTTCCCCAGGTATGGCAGGGACACTCCAGTCCCACCACTTGCACACTGAGCCAGTGGGGAGCCTGCCTGAACACATACCAGATCTGGGAACAGATAAATGTAGAATTAATTGAAGTAAAAAACATGCTGTATTTAGTTACTCACTGGAGGAAAAAGGTGAGAGCAGGAATAGAGCTCTCATTTATAATGGAAGCTGAACCATTATAACTGAAGAGCAGAAAGCTGGCAACATGAAAAGGCTTCTGCACTAAGAGCACTAAAACATGATTTTCTTTTCAGCCTTACGGTTGTTTTCATCATGTATGTACTGAGCTTCCACATGCACCCATAGCTAAGCCTTTCAGGACACGATTCAAGTCAGTGGGGCTGGAACACACAATATACAAAAATGTAAACACATGAAAAGGTAGAATTTAGCTTTTTAAGACTTGCATTTTCCAGCAGCATCCTCAGTTACTGGGGATCCTCAGAAAAATACAGTTAATCTTCTTGAAGTGTTAACAGCAGGCACATCTTTACTTCCCTCCTTTCTGGTCACCACTTAGTCTTGGATCTCATCCATTTGGTGGCATAGACATAAGCCTGCAAGTTGTCTCTGACTCTCACTCACACTCACATATGCATGCATTAGTACCACATACTAAAAAAAGGATTTTGTGTCACTGCGCACGTCATTCTACGTTTGCATAAACTTCTCTTTATGTGACACACTGTTTATTTTTTGGCATGATTGTGCTTTAATAATTTATTCACCCTAACTCAAAAAAAAAAAAAAGCAAACAATGAACACTGCTCAGATATTTTCCTGGTTTGAGGTAAAATAGTATTCATTCCCTAAGGAATTAAACACTGTGGTTTGCCAGACTCGCATCTGGGGTGGGGACTGAGGGGCTGATCTGGTTTTGCCAACAGAAATATTAACAAGGAACTGGGCAATGGGGAAAATCCCCAGACAGCTACATGAGCTGAGTGATCATTTTCTCATGAACTTGCTCACGGTGACAGTTTAAGCAGCTGAATCTCACTGACTCCAAAGTTAATGATAGTCTAGTGTAACTGCTCTCATGCAAAATTCAGTTTCAGTGATATTTGCAGCTGCCAGGGTTGGTAGTCATAGCAGAGACGGTACTAAGGAGCCTATGTGAAAGAGCTCAGCTATTCTATGTTAAAATATTATAATTCGTATTATCCTGCTCACCTTTCCATCTGTTTGAATCTTTTTGCCTTTTGCTTAGTTTTATAGCTTCTGAGGCTTAGTTCTCCTGTAAATATACGTTCATACTGCACTTGGTATCATGGACACCATTCTCCTTTCGTCTAAACTATAAAAATTATATAAAAATATCTAGAAGAGCTTGAGTATCAAGTATTTGTACTCACTAAAAACCGCTTCAATTCAATATATGGGGAAAAGGAGAATATGCAAGCAAACTACTGACAATGAGTACATCTCAGTGTACAGACACTGGAAAAGTAGGCTGAATTAACCAAATATATTTCCTCTTAAATTATTGATTAAGGTTTAACAGAATTCTCATAAGGTTTGTGTATGTTCCTGTATCAAAAATGCTGCAATTTCCCTTTTCCAGTTGAACACTCTTCATCAAATAATAAAAGCACCAACTGAACAAAGCAGCTGGAGGTGAGTTCTTTGAGAAAAGGCTGATGTATAGTAGACTAAGCAATATTCAGATCAATCTACATTTGCAAACAGGGTATAACTCCTCAAGATTCACTCAGATCTCCTGCATAGTGAGATGTGGAAGAAAACACCCAAATATTAGTATTCTAGAGGTCCCATGTTATCTAGAAAAGGTAAAGATAAGGGTTTGATATGGAGTTTCTTTTTTTTTCTTTTCCTTTTTTTTTGTTTGTTCAGTTGATTTTTTTATAACATTATCTTCTGATCTTTTGCTGTGATCTTTTTTGCTTATCAAAATTTCAATTCTTCTGTAAAATTATTTTGAATGAAAATTCAGTAGTGACTCTCTCAGACACCCTTGCAAGCTACTGTGTTTCTCCCCATTATCTTCTTATCTAAGCACACTTGGCAATGTGTTTGCTGCTGTATGAAACACAGGAGTTTGAACTCTTTACAGTGACAGCACAAAATATACTATGCATAAAAAGCAAAGGAAAAATCCATAACATACCACCTTTAATGCAATGCTGTCTATTTAATTATCACTTTTTAGCATGTTCTGGGTCAAACACTTTCTCTACAGTTTTGAAGATATAGTTTTTGATTTAAAGAAATTTATGGGGTGAGACTGGAACTGAAGTGGCCAGACCTGTATTCTTGGCTTTACCATCAGCTTTCTTTTTGCTTTTCTATTCCTCTGCAGAGACTGATACAATCTCTTGTCTAATCAAGAAAGACTAAGCAGTTTCATAAATCCTTTATTCCTAGGACTTTGTGTGATGTATTTGGCAGTGCTAAATAGAGAGCTCTTGCTCCCTTGGTCAACTTACCCTATCCATGCTTTTCTCCAGTAAATCCACACCTAAGCAATGAGATCCACCCAGCTCTGGGTAGGCTGCTACAGCCACATTGAGGTCCAAGGCCAGAGGCAGGGTCAGGATTTGGCATTAGTGAAACTATATTGTTGTGACAGTAGCCAAGTCCATAAGCTGTGTGTATCAGCATGATGAAGTAGCTGAAGTAAAACACCATCCTGACATACCTCTACTTGTCCTGAGTTTAGGCCAGTTCCTCCCTTGCATTGGACCCTCTCCACCCTATAGACCTGGTATGACAGTGAGTGATGGAAAAAAAGTATTACCCTGTTGCAGCCATCTGAGAATCAAATGTCTTTTTCTCATCACTGAAATACAGATACAAGTCCTTCCTCAAGTGCTTTGACTAAAAAGCCCAGTATAAATTCTTAGTTTCATTATATTTCAAACTTTGCAAGAAGATGTCATTACTATGCAGTCTCAACACATCTCCTCGATTGTACCATATCTTCCCACCACTTTCCAAGCCAGGTTTGCTTAGGCTGTGCCCTTATTCACCTTGTACCCACTAGGCAAACCTTTCAATTCACCCTTGCTGAGGTGTTTCCAGTTGCCAATGCCATTGCTATACAGTTGCCGCTACCAAAGCAGGAAAGGATGAATACCAGGGTATTTAGACTTGTTGTAAATATTGGTTATTATGTACAGAAAGGAAAACATTGAAGTAATCTGAAATAAATACCTCTTTTCTGCAGGAAAGAAAATCAGTGCAGGAGAACTTGTATGTAAGTGTTGGTTTGGAGAATTAAGCTTGTGTGTAAAATTATCTAACATTTTACACAACAAGTTTATACAATCCATAAGTTGCAAATAATCCTTTAGAGATTTCAAAAAGGCCTTCATTTTTTAACAAGCTAAAACATTTGAAATCTTTCACAGCAGCTAAAAGTATCTTCAATATGGTATTTCACAATAAATTGAACTACATAATGTGATTCATCAAGATGTTCCTACATAGAACTAATAAAATAGGTAGTAAACTTTTAAAAATGAATGGTTTAACCCATTTAGGCAAAGTGTCTCAACATTATTAGTCAACTGATTTTAAAAGAACCTATTGAACCTGAAAGTATTTCTGAATTCTTTTCTTCAGAATGAACAAGCTATGCGGATTTTTTTTAGTGCTTGGGGTTTAACTACATGAAAATGCACAGGGAGAGTAAGCTGTAGTCATTAAGCAGCATTAAATCCCTCTAGGAACACTCTTATTCTGAATTCAAGTTGCTTTGTTCCAGCTAACTTATCTCATTTCCAAAATAAACTGAAAAAACCCCCACCAAATTAAGGCAATTAAAACAATCCAAAATTAAGGCCACTTTATTGCTGCATGTAGAGCGATATGTACAATTATGTGATTTAGGATACTGACGGAAATGTTAATTCGAATCTGTTTCTCTAAGTGTCTGCCTGTAGACAAGCCCAGAGAGATACCCAGGCTATTTACTCACCATTGTACTAAGCAGGAGAATTTCCATTCATTTTAATTTGCTTGCACTGAAATTTATAAAAGAAAGGGACCACTGATATGATACTATGCATTCACTTTTATAAGCAAAATTTGAGACATGACCAAAGTGATGAAAGACTGAGGTGCAGATAAACTCTGGCCAAGAATTTTCAAACATTGATGCATAATTAAGCCATCATGTCCAAAAAAACGTTACCAATATCTAATTAAGAATATAGGAAAAGCTTTCTAGTGAGATTTTCAACAACAGATTTTCAAGAGTTGCCTAGCGTATTCAAATCCCATTTCAGACACGTGCCCACCTTACTTCCCTCAAACTGACTATCTAACCTGGAGTAGTATTTCAACATTCATAGGTGTCTTAAAATAGTGACCTGAAATAACTGTCCGACAGCACACAAAGCAGCAGCTTGCAGCAGAACTGGTTTTTGCAGGGCCAGCTGGTGCACAGGGCTCTGCCTGGAAGAGGGAAGGAACCTGGAGGGTGTTGCCTAACCCAGGTGTTGCAGCCATTCCCCACAGGACAGACACCCTCCTCCATGTGCGACACCTCAGGCTGGGCACCACCATGGAGTTCTCAGGCCACAGTGGGCTCCTCCCTGGGCCAGCGAAGGTGAGGATGGCATCAGCTGTTGGAGGCAAGCTGGGCTTGGCAGCCTACAGCATCAGGCGTGGGAGCTGCAGGAAGGGGCAAATAGCTCCCCTCCATCAGGGATGATGATGAACAAGTAGTTGGGGGGACCCTCACAGAACCACTGCAAAAGCAAAAGCCTTAACTCTGAAAGAGTGAGGAGAGTGGTATGGAGTGGTTATGGGGGCAAAGGAGGAACATCATGAGGACACAGAACCCTCAGGAGGGGAAAGGCTGACAGCATATGTTTTGAGGCAGCTGGCTTCCTTCTCTCTGCAGCTCTTCAGCTAGGGAATAGGCTCAGAGCGTCGGTCACAGAGGAGAAGGAATGGCTACCATCAGGGACAGAAACCTCAGGGCTTCTAATTAGGAGAATCACTGCGAAGAAGAGATGGTGAGGGGAAACCGTGCAAGACAAGTGGAAGTTTTGACAAAAGCCCTGCTTTGCTAAGGAGCTTCTCTATAAGTAACACAGAAAAAGTACTATATAGGAATGTATTTTTACCTCTGGCTTCACAAGCAAAGCCTGGTCCTGGACCTATGCACATCCCTATTTAGTTAGGAAAGACTATGGGAAGCAACAGCTTACAGGTATCTTAGATAAACTGGATGCATTCAGATCCATGGGACTGCATAGGATTTGCCTATGGGTGCTGAAAAAATGACAACCATGATTGAAGTGCTTCCATCTGTAAATTATTTTTTTTTTAAATTACAAAGAGGTCACTGAAAGCTGGAAGAAGGCCAACTAAACATGCATCTTTAAAAAACATGGCGAAGTACCTGGGGAACTGTCAGATGCTCAGCCTCACCCCAGTCACTGGAGGAGGCTGGAGCACATCCCCTTGGAATAAATCTCCAAGCAACCAAAAGACAAAAATGCAAATTCCAACAGTGAGCAGAAACCCCTTTACCAAGGAGATATCATACTTGCCAAGGTGATCACACAGTCACAGAAGAGCTGAGTCTGGAGGACACCTTTGGAGATGATCTAGTCCAACACCCTGCTATGGAGCAGGTTGCCTAGGACCACAAGGTCAGGTTTTGAGTATCTACAGGGTTGGTCATGGCCTCTCCAGCAACCTGTTCCAGCATTTCATCGTGATTAAAGTAAGACTATTTTCTCACTTTTAAATGAAATTGCCTATATTTCAAATGGTGCCCATTGCCTCTTGTCCAGTCACTAAATACCACTAAGAGCCTGGCTTTGGCTTCTTTTGTGCCTTCCATCAGTATTTATATACATTGATGAGATCCACTCTGACCCTTCTCTTCTCCAGGCTGAACAGTGTCAGCTCTCTCAGCCTTTCCTCATACGACCATCTCTGTAGCCCTTCCATAACTTTCTCCTGTATGCCTATGTCTCTCTCTTGTATTGGGAACACAACGCCCCAGATGCGTCTCCTGTTGGCCCATTTCTCCAGCCTGTAGAGGTCCCTCTGGATGGCAGCATGACCCTCTGGTATATCAAGCTGTTCCTCCCATGATGATAGAAGTCATCAGTTTAAAATGATTGATATAATGATAATGTTGCACCTACTTTAACACTGCTAGCTTTTTATAAGTTAGTTTACATACAAGGAATTTTTTCTGCTTTTTTTGGTTTAATAATCTGTAACATAATCAATATGCATAGCTTTCAGTATAATTTTTTGATACACAAGGACTACAAAATACCTTTTTGCATCTTCAGAAGCCAAGTCTCTATGCAAAAAATGATGTATTGATTCTGTCTTGACCAAAGCAGTCCCCCTATTCAGTGTTCCCACTGCAAAATATGCAGAGGAAAATTACTTACTCTGTCGTGTATGTAATTAATAGGATCAGTATCAGCTTCACTTAGGGTGGGAGGTGGGGGTGGAGGAAAAAAAAAAAGACATATATGAGAGTCAGAAAGTGATACATATTTTTTTTATTATCTACAAATCATATAATATTAATATAAAAGTAATGATTCATAGCAGAAGATCAGTTAGAATGTAGATCTGTAACAGAATATAGAAAACAGACTGCATGCATTTTTTGCTGATAGGGAATGATGGAATTCTGGTGTCAAATTAGATCACTCCTAATAGAAATTAGAGGGGAAAAAAAAGATTGTTTCTGTAAGAACTGAAGCATTGTCTAAATTTTATTTTTAATCCCTAATATATTTTCATGCACTACGGCAAGAAATCTCAAAGTTTCCAACTTGTTCCAGCATATTAACACTTACCAGACATTTTCTGGAAAAGCTTAGAGAATTTGAAGGCAGCAAGTATACTCAAAAATAAAACCCCAAGCTCTCTCTATCCTCTATAAAGAATTAAAAATTTTCCCAAGGCTCATTATAGTACATAAGACTAGCACAAGTATAGATATGACTAAGTTAAGAAAAACAGATTTAAGTGAGGCCCAGACCATCCTTGTGGGTGGAATTGAAATGGACACTGGGACTACCTATAACTGATTATCTGGGTCAGAGATGATCCTAGATGATAACAAGGAACAAGGGATTCAAGCCTGAATGCTCAGAGTGAACATTTTCATACACTGGAAATAAAGCATTAGAAACAAAGAGTATGCATCAGGAAACTGTTGTCTCTCACACATTCTGTTTTATTAATCTCCTATACTTGATTTTCATTTATACCTGTTCCTTTATATTTCTGTAGTTAAGGGTATTTTTTTTTCCTAGACCTGAGCAGATAATATCTATATTTATGCTTCAGCTTTTTCTTAAAAAAAATAACTTGCTAAGTCAGCATTGCTCCTCTTCATTTGGCTCAAATTCTACCTTGAAAATGAAAGGAGAGGTGATAGGGGTGGTGGGGTAGAATAAAAGCAAGGGAAAAGCTTTGTATATTATCTACAATTAACTACAGTACAACCCAAAATGGCAGTTTATTGACAGATGGACAAATGTAATTGCAGATCCCAAGGGATGCGATTCAAATTAGATTTAACATTATAGGGGATGACAAGGAATTAATCTTATCAGCATGCGTGCCTGTGCTGTGTTTGCTGTTACATATGCCTCTTCTCATCTGGCTGGCCCTTAAATATATGAAGATGCAAGAACATTTGCAGTTTAGTTGGGTTACAGCACCAAAATAATTAACTTATAAGTAGGACGTAAAGGAGCAAAATAAACTTCCCTCTTGTGCATGGAGACATCATTCCAGGAGCCCAGACAGAGACAAAGTCATCTGTGAGTAAAGCAGGTGAAAGGTGTCCTTAGAGAGTACCCAGCTGGAAACACTGTTTGGCAGTACACTTTGGTAACTCCTGGAGGATAAGCGCAAGCCTGAATGTAACGGTTCAGTGATGTAACAGAAGGTAATATCTAGGGGCATGTGCAGGGGAGGAGACATTAGAGATATGCCAGTTGTTCAGAAGGAAGGGAAAAAAAAGGAGCACAGTGGGGAGAGGGCACTAAGCTCTTAAGCCTTGCTGATGAGAAGGTCCAATAGAGACGGTTCCTGGACTGTCGCTTCTTTGTGGGCTTAGGAATCAATTCTATTTTATCATTTTAAGTTGAGACCTTTAACACTAACAGATTGGGTGTGCAGGTGGGGAAAAGGAGGGATGAAGTGAAGAGGCCAGATACATGGAGTCTGTAGGCAGCTGATGAAAAGACCTCACATGAGTAGGTGAAGTTATTAAAACACTGGGGACAAAAGAAGGAAAAATGGGTCAAGAGCAACAACCTGAGGCTTGGAACAAGTAGTACTGAAACTACGAGATGTGAATGTATCACATTAATAGACTGAGATGTAAGTTCTATATAAAATAGTGTAAATGTATATTAAATGCCCTGCAATTACCATGCATATTGAGAAACTGCTAATCTCTTAAAATAAGAAAATACTATTTTGTTACTGCCTGTTTGTTACTGAAGAAAATAAACAAACTCAAAAGCTTTCTAAGAGGTTTCCTAACATGTGTACACACATTTGTGCATCATCAAATCCCTCCATGTAAACATAATTTTGAAATTTCAGCCCAGCTGGTGCCTTTATCTCTGAGGAGGGGGTTTTGTGGGGCTTGGATGGGGAATTTTTTTGTGACATCTGTCACTGGGTTTACAATGTTTTTCAGAATGGAGTAGTAATTGGAGGTACATTAATCTACATTAATGTAATTAATACATTAATAAATTGGAGGTAAATTAATTCCCAGACTAAGATATATAAGTGAAGTACAATTGTAGAAAGTGTTGAGTGGTTGATACAGCCCCACTAAGGTGTTATTAAGCAAGGATCTGTGAAAGTGGCCTTATTTCTGAAATTCTTGCCGAAGGAGCAGGGTCTTGTGGAGGGTCTGTAAATGGGCGGAGGAAAACAGAGATCCAGATATCAGTTTTCTACCGTTGAGGAATTTTTTTCTTGTCTACAAGATAGCCATAAATTAATGGTAATCCACTGATAGCTGCATGCGTTACTTTTGACTGGTTTCCCCTGCCCTAAGCCATGGGTTTCTTTTTGATCCCTTGACTTCACTTTCTATTCCTTTCACACATCATCTTACATGACATTGTTACAGAAGGACAAATCCTAACCCTTAAACAGTTTCAGTGCCTTTCTCTGGTTATAGCATGAAATACTGAGAAAGAGATGAGATTTGATGAAGAATTCTGCCTTCAGAAGGCTTGTAAGTACCTCATGAGGCAATTTACATAATTATACCTTAAAACATTACACACACTCTGTTGAATGCCCTGAGGATTTTGAAAAGGGTAAAGTGAGTTTAGATGTGAAAAAGCCTTAAACAGACCTTAAAGCTTCTTTAGTCCAAATAGCTCTTCAACGTGCCCATACTCACAAAGCAATGTTTTTTGAAAATAATGTAGTTTGGAAGTCACATGTAATCTTTCCATATTGACTAAATCCCTCCACCTTACCCATGTGAGTTTTTTTTCAAACCTTCCTCTTCTGCAAACCTCCCATACGTTGCTTTTTAAGGAAAAGAAAAACTATCGTTCAAAGCAAGCCTCTTCACCCGTGTTTCGTCCACCTCTGAAACATATTTCCTTTTGAACAGAATGTAATGCTTCAGCTCTCAAAAATCTAGTCAGGCCATTTCATCTGTCTGAAACAGCTCTAACACTTTTCTGTGTAATGCATTTCTATTCCCATTAAATTTCCACTGAGTCAAGACTGTCATCTGTGCCATACAAGTGCAGAAGCAGCCTAGTTACACCTAAAGTGCCATCCGCAGTAAGATCCCACGTAATTCTGTATTATCTTCTCCAGACTGGTTCTTCCTTGCTTTTAGGTGACTTCTACACTAAAAACACATTTTCCTAGGCTTTGTATTATGTTATAATGTTTTGAAACAAATGTTACAATAAAACCTCTAACTAAGGTCTTTATAACGCAACCTGTACGGGTATACTACCTCATGCTCATTTCTGTAAAAGGTCCTGCAAGACACTGTGGTTGTATTTGGTTTGTGTGACCAGGTTTTGGCAGCAGTGGGGCTACAGGGGCGTCTTCTGTGAGAAGCTGCTAGAAGCTTCCCCTGTGTCCAATGGAGCCAGCGCCAGCCGGCTCCAAGATGGACCCGCTGCTGGCCAAGTCCAAGCCCATCCCCACCAGTGATGGTGGTAGCACCTCTGGGACAGCGTATTTAACAAGGTTATGTGTGTATGGGGGGGGGGGGGGGGGGGAGGAGGCAGCTGAGGTGCAAACGTGCACAGCTGCAGCTGGAGCTGGAGGGAGGAGTGAGAATATGTGAGAGCAACAGCCTGTAGTCACCCAGGCCAGTGCAGAAGGAGGCAGGAGGTGCTTTAAGCCCTGGATCAGAGATTCCCTGGCAGCCCGCGGTGAAGCCCCTGGCAAGGCAGGCTGTGCCCCTCAGCCCATGGAGGGCCGTGGTGGAGCAGATCCCCACCTGCAGCCCATGGGAAGGGCGCATGTTGGAGAAGTCCATGCAGAACTGTCTCCCATGGGAAGAACCCCACACTGGAGCGGGGAGGGGTGTGAGGAGCCTCCCCCTGAGGGAGAAGGAGCAGCAGAGACAGCGTGTGATGGACTGATCCAGCCGCATTCCTCATTATATTTCCTCTCCCCTGTCCAGCTGAGGGGAGTGATAGAGCAGCCTTGGTGGGCACCTGGCATCCAGCCAGGGTCAACCCACTGCAGTGGGTTGGGTCATCATCAGTAATGATATGAAAACCCTTATCACTGCTGTAGAGTCAGAGGCTGGCACGCTGAGGTGGAGCACGTGCCATTTGTATTGTTCTTGGGAGCAAGCCTACCAACCTTTCCAGATAGTTCCTTTATTATTTTACATCTTTAGCTCACTTTTCAACTCCTGTAACAAACTGTCCTGATGCAAACTATATGTCAGTGTAGGTATAAGAGTGAAAGTGCATTCAAACATTCAAATATTGAGGATGATTTATCCAGATTGTTTTTTTTTTTTTTAGTTCAAAATCAATTACACCTAACAGTATTTTGTGTGAAATACTGTAGAGGTGGGAACCATGACACCCATATGTAAACAAAAAATTCAGCACTGACTCAAACCAACAGATTTCGCTGTAGTCTGGTTTTTGTTAGTTTGCTATTGACTTCCATGAGAAATAGAGCCAAATCTGGAGGCAGTCTATTCCTCCTGATTTATGTAACACAGAGACTGTTCACTCAGCAAAGGAAGATTTGACCAAAAGAAGCACTAATTGAGAATTATTAAGTTGTATGCCCTGGCTGAGCTCTGAACACATTTATATAGCTGCCTGCAGCTGTGCTAGTTTGAGGAATGGAGAGTCACAGTTTGTCACTCAAGTCTTGAATGAGTGAGGAAGGTTTGAGCAAGACAAACTGTGCCAACACATTGTTTAACGCTTGTCCCTTCCTCAAGGGGGACCTGACTTTCAGTCAGCTGAATTCAGTGAGGGGTTCCCATGCAGTTACAATAAAACAAATGTTACTGTTACCCAATGCTGCTGCTACAGATCTGGCACGGGTGAGAGCTTCCCTGATTCCTGAAGTAAAAGACAAGAACTTGCATAGACATACCCATTACGTAAACAGGGAAAAGAAGAAAAATCCAGTCCTCCGTTGGTAGCACAGCCTGTGGGCAATTTTATCAGTGGAAAAGGCCTTCACTTTTCATCTCCCTGTGAAGGGCAGTTATATTCTGTGAATGCTGCTAAAAGGAAAAGATCTTTGAAAAAGTAAAGATTTTCCTCTACATGGCAATCCTTCCTTGTGGAAAATCAAAAATGTGCAGTGAGAGTAGACTCAGGGGAGCAGAAGCTGCAAGAGAAGGAGGTAACCTGGAGTCAAGAAAATAGAAATGAAGCCAGACAAACACAATAAATATGGAGAGAAAGAAAGGCAATGAAATAAAACATTAGAATGAAAGAACAAACCTTAGAACAATCTGAAAATTGTGGGCCAAATTAGTTTCAAATAAACATGTGCAAACCAAGGGAGAGAGATGATGCAATGAGAGAATAATGGGCATAAAAAAGTAATAATAATAAATTAAAAAAAAAAAAAAAAAGACGCACTATAAATTGTGCAAAATCTGGCTGCAACTTATTTGTGGTCATCACCTGTCCCAGTGTCCTCACATCAGGAGTGTCCACAGAGCAGGGACTGCACCGTTGGCCCTCCCCTGGCCTGAAGGTTAGCATTTTAGCTGTACTGGTGCAGGACTGAAAATGATGTGACCTAGTGCCAGGCCTCCCTCCAACAAACAGAATGCAAGTAAAAATCAGCAGCGGAAGCAAAAGATGTATTTCAGACTTTGACATCCTTTTCTGACCCCTCTATAGAATTCACTTTCAGAATGAGCAGAGGGACCAGACCTCACCCACAGCTACTGCATCAACAGTTCATTTCAATAAGTAAATCTCTCCTCCACACACACCGAACTACTTCTGTCTCACACAAAGGGCTGTCAAACTTGGATTTTTCTTTAGAAAGACTCCTTACAGCTAACAGGCTAATGCAATATTATCAAAGCTTTTCATTTTCAGCACTATTTCCCTAGTTTTTCTATTTAATTAAAAAAAATGAAACATAAAATATGATCAGCAGTGACTGTGGCAGCAGACCAAAGCAATCTGAAGTCTTATTACCAAAATTAAGTGTTGATTGACCATTGGTAGCACCTCGTTGACACTTGGATACTCAGACTCCACATATTTTGCTGAAATCAATGCAGCAGGCCACGTAGGTAAGAAAACTCATCCCTTCTCCTGCCTTGCAAAAGATCTTGCGCACATTTACCCCTGAAGTGAGCAAGACAGTGTTCTGCAGAGGCCCTGGAGTGCTTTAGATAGGGCTGTGCTTCCCGATGCCACCACGACATCCCTGCCTGCACTAGGCAGCCCTGGCTGCCAGCTCCCCTGCGCAGAAAGCATCCAAAGCACAATCCAGTTCATTGCTCCAGAATAGATAAAGGCACATTTCTTTTCTCCAGAGCGTTTTGTTCCAAGTAAATGTTATCCCCAGAGTATTGTAACGGCAACAGCAAATCTCTGAATGCTGAATTTTGTAAAGGGCATTTGCAGACATGTGAGATTTAAGCACTCAATTCAAATCCTGGTACATTTAGTTGAAGCACACAACAGCAAAGCAACTTGCCAATCCATTCTTTTTGCAAAAACTCTGAAGACCCAAATAAGACCTCAAAGACCCAGAGGCAAACAATTTCATTATGGGATGTGTGGAGATGCTTTCAAGATGCACTGATTACCATAAATACAGCAGGTAAATAAACTAGGCAATTTGCCTGTGGTCTAATGAAAACAGGCAGCCAGTTTTATGTGTGAGTTCACTGGATGTGCTGATCAAATCTTGTACAATATATCACTGAGCTGTTACAAAATTAACCAAAATATATCATTTAAGTTAAATATTTTCCTTGTTTATGAAGAGAGTCTTTTCTAAAATGAACTATTGCAAGAACAATTCTATGTTGTGAAGCAATGTGGTCAAGTTTTTCACTCAACAACACTGACCCAGTCAATAAGAAAGCAAACAAAAAAGAGTGAATTCTCTTTTGGATTTGCAAATACAATATGCAAGGGGAGAACATTTTGTTCTTCAGCTAAGTGTTCATTTCTCTGCCTCCCAACATGCCCTGGTTCTCAGGCACTGGCTTAATGCAATACAGATGGGATGGTCGAACCTGAAGAAGTTCAGCAAGTTCTATTGATTTATTTTTTAGTAAGTGGGCTTGCATGGCTCCTTAGACTGCACTTACCAAGTATTTTGAGAGAACTTTGACACATTCAGTGGATTTGAGTTGAAGTCTTTGAAATTACTTTAGAAAAAGAAATCATGTGTCAAAAATAATTATTTGGAAAATGGAAAAAGCACTACAAAGTTCTTATAGATGGAATGAAACTCAGAAGTTATGTTCCTATTGCTACACAATCAGTTTGCAAGCCTATAGTCATAAAGACTCTGCCAACTATAATCTTACTTGCATAGATTAATCTTACTCCAATTATTCATCTTTTACAGCTGATTCTTCCTGCAGGTTTCCGAACCTTATTTCTGTAGTCAATTTTCAAACACAGGCTGTCCAATGCACATCATATTAAGACAGGAAACAAATGTTTATAAATATTTAGAATTTAATTGAGTATTTCCTAAATGTAGAAACATTAATACATTACTGGAAGAAAAATAATAAAGATCAAAGAAATAAACTAAAAAAAATATGGAAAAATAGGCTTCAACAATAGAGGCACCTTCATATTTTTTTCTACAGGTATGAAAAGCTAAGTAAACATCCTCATTTCAAATAACTCAAAGTATCTGGTTCTGGGGATAAAATACAGAATGTGTAACAGGAAATAAGCCACCATTAACACCCTGGAAAAGCTTGTCTTACTTCACTCAAAAGAATCATTTTTAGTTACTCTGTTGACTGCTGAAAACACCACCCTATCAACATCACAAATACAGGTCAATACCCTTGCTGTGGGCACTTACCAACAAAGAAAGGCTTATACCCCTTTTTTTGCAGAGGTAGACACAAATGACCTCCATAGAAATAATCAGCTTCATAGTCTTAGGTTCCCCCTATCAATTCAAGTCACAACTTCACAACATGCTGATATGAAGTGTGCTAAACCTGCATGAAGCAAGTTAACCTTATTATAAAGGGTCACCAGCTGCTGGCTGCTCTCAACGGCACGTTGCAGTATGAAACACAGGCATATTCACGGAGAGAAGATTTGACCTTTACTATGAGGTATTATTCAGTTTATAAAGTCTATATGGCTAAAAATATACCCAGTTCCTGGTGATACTATCTCCACCATAAAACATTTTGAACAAGACACTACAGTATTCTGTATTAAAATAACCCATTTTTTCTGGTGGTTTTCGGTGAGAAAAAACAGGTGTCTGCATGCCTTCTGCTGTTTTCTCTGGAAGACTGTAAAGCCATGCAAATATAAATAAATTGGAATTTGATTTATAATAATTAGTTGACTCTTCTAAAAAATTTACTTTTAATAAACAGATTTCTGTAAATCATTAACGGGGAACACAGGAAACTATTAACAATATTAAATGCATATATTTGCCATGAAGTATAACCTACCATTTCATAGAAAATAATGGGCATTCAGAATCCACCTAGAAATGGACTTTTCTCTGTTGTTGGATTACTAGCAAAACAGAACTTTTTTCACATTCCAAATTGAACAATAGAATCGAAGTCTCAAGAAGTTATTACATATGAAGGTAGAATCTCTAGCATTAGCCTAAGTTTCAAAATAAATAGTCCTCTGGGGAAAAAAAAAATCACTTAAAAACTTAGAAGACCTGTTTACAGTTTTTAAAACTTTTCAATATCAGTGTTCCCGTTATTATTTTGACAGAATTTTTATCTGACAAACAATTCTGTTTTTACAAAACAGCACTTCCAACTCAAAAGAATTATATAATTAAATCTTGATCCGCTTTTGCATCAGTTCTGACTCTACAGTTATATTTTATGAATCAGTAATAATGTTGTGGCTTCAAATTTTAGACATATCCTTTACTGTCTTTAAAACAACTGGTTTTCCTATTTTGTTTCCTTTCCATGAAATTTTGCATGATGTGCAGCACATTACATGCATGTTTATGCAATATTAGCAGAAGCTTGTCATTACTGATTTGCATATAAAGTCATCTGGCTACTCATTTCACTGAACTAGCACTTTCATTTCTACACATCATGATTTTGGGAAGATAGACTGCTCCTATATATGTGAAACGTTATTTCAGTCATTAAGAAAGGTAGCAAATTACTAGCTGATTCCTTTAATGATCTATTATGGGCTTAGAGGCTATTGTGTATAGTAGTATTTTTCATATTTCAAAGACACATTCATGAATACCATAGGGCAAACAGCTTTATTGAAATATTCTTTGCAATGGGTCACTTCTGTTGAATTTGCTACAGTCACTGGTATGAGATACTGCTGGATTTTTCTACTTAACTTTTTTTTTGAGTGATGTGGTATAGAGGAAATAACTGCCCATGGCTGACCTTTTCAGACAGCTTCAAAAAAGATAGTTTAAAAGATATATTATTTGTCCTACTACATCATTGTGGTTGAAATTTAATCTTGTGAATAATTTTTTTCCAGTAATTAAGGCAAATTTATATCAAATATTAGCTGGTGTTTAAGTCTGCCATCAATAACTTTCAAAGGAGTTGTATCTGATTATGCCCAGGGTGAATCTCATGGCTAGAAAAGTATGTTTAATGCCATCTGATGTTGGTGAAAATGGTGCATGCTTTAAGAAGCCAATATCTACATGAGGAAAGAGTATGTGCACAGTAAAGTTGACCTAGGATATTGTCATTAAATTCCTGATGGAAGGTAGGAAGATGTTCACTTCTCCCCTCTCATTTTCTTCCTTTTTAAGTTTGTAACTTGTTACCTATTCCAGCTTCTCTGCAAAAATCATATTGTCCTCACCTGCTTGTGCTACAATTTCATAAGATGAGCGATTTAGGACATCCTGTTCCCCTTTTTCTCAAATGATTCCTGTGTTGATGGGTGATCCTTTCCAGCTGGACTCAAGTGCCCTTTTTTATGTCCTCTATTGTGCTATACGGCACAGATCAGTAACAAGCTCAAGAACAGTAATTGCACATTTGCACAATTGCAAAGTGCAGATTTCCACTTCTCTTCATGTCTTGAATAAGCTTCCTAAATTCACTTGTTTGAACTTTCTGTATGTTTCTGTATGCCATTTCCATTTGTTACATATGTAGTTTGATCTGCCTGTTGTTCAGCTGATATTTTGAACTCCCACTATACATTACACCACTGACAACAGTTCTTATATTTTTTAAGGAACAGAAATAATGCATAAATGATACACCAGAATGAACTACCATGAACCTATTATTCTTCTGCGCAGGAGTTCATGCTTTCTAAAATTTGATGGTGATCAAGAAACATTTGCATTGCCTAGCACAGAGGTAGTTAGCTAACCATCCCTGCGATTTCTTCTGGTTTTACTTACCTTTATCACAAAACTTGGCTGGCCATGTATCAGCAATTATTTCTGTTTTGCCTCACCCAAATCTATACTAGCAATGACTAAAACAAGACTATCTCTTTGTATAATTCTTTACTATACGTGTTAAATAGCTCAATAAACAATGCAGTTCATGTTACCCTATGGGATCTTGCTGCATCTGTTTCCAAATCGTGAACTTGTTTAATTTCTGATCTTTGGAAGACTGCATAATAATTTAAATTTATAAATTAATCTTTCTAGAAGGTAAATATTTGGCCTATATTTTCCTTTCCTTGATTTTATGATCCAATTTCAAGTAATAACTCCTTTAGGTCTTTAAATTCCTATCCATTGTATGTTTTTGCATTGCTCAAATCCATCAATATTGCATAGTTACTAGCAATTAATGGTATCTCTTTATCTAAGTTAGTCACCATCTACTCAAACTAAGTAGCTTTTTTTAGAATTTTCTGAAAAATCAATGCCTCCAACTCATCCCTTACTTGATTAGCTCTTCAGTGAATATCCTTTACTGCAGGATAGTTGATGTACCCAGAACTTGCAGAAATTCAGCACAGACTTGCTGTAATCACAGCAGAAGGACTGTGATGGCACCTGTGTGAAGGGCTGGCATAGCTAGTTCTTGGGTATTGATTAAAATGAAAGGACCATCCAAGTAAATGTTCTATACACTGTATAGATCAGATTGGGGTTATTTTATTTTTAGTCAGTTGTATTTTCAGCTCTCCCCACAGCAGCAAAAATCTCAGAGCTGGACTTCATTGCAAAATTATATAAGGCTATCTAAAGCAAATGTATTGAATATGCCATTGGTCAAGCTGAACTGGCACCGCTGCTGACAGCAGCTGTGGCTGATTCCTACTGATCATGTAAATAAATAAATAAACGGTAAGATAAAGAAAGAAGCGCAGTGCAGTCAGCAGGAAGTTTCCTCACTGGAATTTTCCAGTGCATACAGTAAGCAGAAAGCTGAGGGGCAACACACACAGCCCAACTGTTTGTCAAGGCACATCATTCAGGGCCATAAGTGGAGATATTTGGAGTGATCACAATCATTTTCCTGGTTTCAGATTGCTATGAGTCTTTAGGTTTTCCTTGCCCCAAGCAAGTGAGCTATAAAGTACTTGATGGAAACTCCTGGTATGTCCCAGTTGAAATAGTCACCCAGCTAATGTTAGTGCGATGTTATCAGCACCAGTATAAAGGCTGCAAGACAGGACACCCTTATTGCAAACAGGATTGGTTGTGCCATCAAATAACATGTGGAGCCTGAGACTTAGACACAGCAGAAAACAAAACTTACAGCATCCTGATGCAGACTGATCTTGGGTAGAATCACTTTTCTGTGTGGAAAATGTGAAAAACACAGTTGTTGCATGCCTATCTTTTCAGACCAAAAAAACCCAACAAACAAACAAAAAAAACCCCAAAACCTCATCAACTTTTCCAGAAAGCTTAACCATTAATTAGGACTTAGTGACTTTTTGCTCACTACCTATGGTCAAAAAAATGTAGTTAAGATAATTTTGGAACTTCTCAGACCTTTGCAGTGAATTCCTCACCATATTTTTTTTTTTAAATGTAAAAGAATTAGACTGATAAGACATTGAAGGTAGAGTGGTACTGTTTCTACTTTATGAAGGATGTATTTGTTAGACCACTCAGCAAGAGCAGAAAGCCTCAGATCCCAATGTGGCAGGAGGCTGAACCTGCACGTGCAGAAGGCACTGTGGTATTTGGGGGAAGACTCCTCTCAGTTCTTCTTATTGAAGCTATTCTGCTCTCTGAAAAATCCTCACATTTTCTTTGGACAGGAGGGAAGGCAGGTGAGCATCTTCCCCTAGAGACACTCAGGAAGTTGCTCTGACGTGTTTCATCTCCGAGGGATGGATATGGACAGCCTGGGCAGCTGTGCACCTTTACAGAGAGGCACAGCTGTCTTGCCTGAATGATGCCAGGACTATGCAGTACTTCCTGGAAGGATCCCCGGCTGAGAAAGAGATTGTCAGGACAGATTTACCTACTGAAAGTTTCACACTACTGGGGAGGGACGGACTTTTGGTCCAAAAAAGTAAATCAACCCCAGGACAAAATAAGCCCTCCAAACTGCCCTTGACAGAGACACGAGGAGCAACTGCAGCAACTGCTTCTATCTACTGATCCACTTCGTTAACCACTAATGCAGACATAACCATATGGATAGATATTATTTATGGTACATCACATTGAACAAAGAGGTTAAGTGCAAACTACAGAGTCTGTATTATGGTATGGTGGTCAGGGTGCTCGTGTGGGAGAAGCAGGTTTGAGCTGGTGAGCCTCACTTTCTTCCAGCATCATTTAACACAAGGCAGCTCCAGATCTACCTTCGTGTAGCCAGTGCTGTAATTTACCCTTTTGTCACATTTCCTTTTTCAGCCTGACAGTTGTTTTGTTTCAGCAAGAGAAATCTTGAAATGTTTCCATTTATTTCAGGTTATGAGATCCAAAAATAGACTTTTTGTTTGATTTGATGTTGCTACTGGGTCAAACAAAAATGTGACGCTACCCTATTCTAACAATCACGTCTTTTTCAGCTAGGCCTCAATATGATAAAACACTTCAGCAATTTTAAGGCATCTAATCAGACAACTAAAAGCATCTTTGTAACTACTGTTAGCTTGCATAAACATTTAATGTTTCTGTAGCTTTAAAGCACTATTATCTGAATAAATTAATTTACATTCTAGTCCATTACCATGGCAATAGAATTGTTACCTTTGATTTTGGAAGGGCAAGGATTTCACTGAAGATACAGAGGTTTTTCAAATCATTACAGTATAATTGTTATTCATAACAAGATCATTTGGATGCTTTTAAATACTTCTCTTGCTGTTTAATTTTGAGTTTAATTAATGCAAACATCTGCATATGCCAGGATAAATTAGATGAATATTTTCCAATTTTATGAATAATTCACTATCATTATTATTTAGATAAACTATGAATATGAGATGATGTGGTCAAAATACCAATTAAATGAAATAATGTATTACTGAAGTTACTGGCTTGATACACATTCCTTTCTGCAAAACTTCGAAGTGGAGCAAATCTGACAGTGTGTTGTACAAGTTTTGTCATGTATAAAATATTTACCCTTTTCCTGCTGTTTCGTTTGTTGGGTTTTTTTTTAATTATTCACTAAAAATGTGTTTTATGCAGGTTTTGGTGCATTGGCTACGTACAAAGAGCTCATGGTAAGTCACACTGTATAATAAATCACGTGAAATTAGGTTGAAATCTGACCAGATTAAAGGAAGAAATGTTGAAAGACAGGTAATTGAAAAGAAAAATATCGTGATTGCGTGATAGAGTTTGAGCAAAACACATGAGGAAAAAATGCCGGATCTTAAGGAGGCTATAGCCAGGGCTGGATCTGGTCAGAATAAGAAGAAAATTCACCAATTTTCAGGACTGCCCTTGAGTCAGCAGGTCTTTTGGAGAAGTCATGCCTAGCACGTTAAAAGAGCAGGTAGAAATTGAATGCAAGGGGAGAATATACCTCACAAGAATTCCTACCCCTGAAAGACCTTACCTGGAGAAGCAGATCTGCACATGTACCAAAATCAGTATTAGGTGATAATTATATTTAAGTGACTGAACACATTGGTCCAAACACAGGGAGCTTGCTTACCCTACTCTTTCTTTTGTACATTCTTTCTAGGGAAGTGTTACACTGTCATTTCTTTTTGTCCCTGGATTGCAAAATAACTAGAGAAACAAGAATATAGAAGCAGTGATGTGTCATGTCATGGCTGATGTAGACTGTGGTCTGTCCCCTGTGTTGTGCAGTAAGTGATTATGGTCTTGGAGACACCTAGGGAATTCAGGAGGTGGATCACCAGCTACTGAGGGGGTCCATAGGCCATTCCTGCTCAGTGAAAATGAAGCCATGTTATTAGCACTCTTTGTGCTTCACAAGTAGGAAGGGTAGCAGAAAATAATGGGAAACATGGCCTGAAGTGTTTTCTCTAACATCCTTCGTCTATCGTTTAACCTGATTTTAGATTTCTCTTTTCTGTTGTGTTCATTTAGCAGTTTTGCTAGCGCTTTGAAGTTTTAAGCGGGTTTGCAGTCATTGTATAAGCGTATTTACGGGAAACAAAACTGCATTTTTTTTATTGAAGTAGTATAGTGTCTTCTCCTGGACCTCACTGTATTTTTTTGCAACAGCATGACTCTTCTGCATGAGTGTAGCCCCTCATGCTATGTAAGTTTGAGCTGATCAGTCTCCAGGTTTGTTTTGAAGAGGCCCATCAGAAGTATCTGGCAGTCCTGCTGCCTGATCACTTTAATAGGATTCTCAGTACTTGGGTCTGATCTCCAGACTAGTCCATTTGATTCAAGGTAATTAGTGCTTGAACACTTTCTGTTTAAAATCCCAATCAGCTGAGCTGATTAGGCCACGACTGCAGCAGCCTGTGTACTTCACTTTTTGGTTCATGGACACATGGCGCAAAAAGAAAGAGCCCAGCTTCTCTGAAGAATTCTGCCTGGAGAGTTTCTCTTGCAGGAAAATGATCTTTTGGTAAAGTAGCTAAAAGCTTTATGTTGCTCTTGCTCAACAAAAACATTTAAGGAAGGAAATATAATTGGTGCCAGTCAGTGTGGTCTTACAGAAAACAGTTTGTTTTTTTTTCAAACATGCTTGATTTAATTCCTTCAGGAGACTACAAGTTTAGTCAATAAAGGTAACTGCATAAATGTGATAGACATTGTAAGCTATTTGCCTTGGTGCCACATACATTCTGATAACAGTGAATTAGAATGGACCAGCAAAGTATATTTCACATATATTAAGAGCCACCTAACAGACAGATCTTCTAAGCAATCATCAGTCATTTCATGGCCTTCATTACAGCAGGGTTCTCCTGAAAGTGAGATTAATCCTGAGTCTACCCAAAATATTTTTTTGTGATCTGAAGTACACTAAGGATTTACAAAATATAAAATTTTAGGAGGCCTAAAAATTGTCTGAAGGAAGATTGGAAAACTGTACAGAGCAATCTAGATTTCCTTGTAAAATGAAGTCATTCCAAAGCGTATGTTGTACCATTTAAGTCAAAATAATGTCTAGAAGCAATGTATGAAAGGCAGTACTATAGAGTGAGATCTGTGCTTCGGAAAGCAGGGGCTACAGGGTAGTAGTGAATAATAATTTCATACAAATTTTGTGAATGATGCTAAATCGCCTATCAGTAATCTTGTTATTACTTAAACATATCCCATATCTCCTCCTTACTTTTTCCTATTTCAGTTTTCTCTGAGTTCTGACCTTTACATTTGAGTTGGATAAAGAAGCAACGACAAAAAAAAAAACAACCAAAATATCTCATGGACGAGCTATTCTTTCACTTCTAGTACACCGGTGACATTTTGGTGCTAAGCAGCTCTCTCATCCTAAACCATGTGGGAAATGTGGTAATTTACTTGAAACAGACTGGTGATTTATGACAGGTCCACATTATACTGAAATTACAGGCAAAATTGTTATAGGAATCCCTTTCCATAAACGCCCCAATAACCTTGAAATAAGCACTCAAAACCAATCTTTTTTAATTGCTCAAGCCACAAGCCATAATCACATAATTCCTTCTGATTACCAAAGCACACTAGACTATTAACATCTATGTATTGCAATCTGAATTGATTAGCCTTTAGGACATATTAACATCAAATTTCACATAATATTAACTAATAAATTAGTCTAGAAAAAGAGTTGAAATTCTAATTACCAGATATTAGATATGTCCAGTTACTCATATCAAGCAGTGCTGGAGGAAGGGAGGGTTGCGGTTAACTTGTTAGGGAAATGCGGTTGGGAAAGTAACACTCTCTCACAGTATTTCAGCTTCTAACCCACACTAAGATGTCAACCATATCCACAAGCCAAAACCAAATGAAAGTTCTGTTTTATTAAGCAAAATGTGTACAGATGAAGCAAATAGTTACCCAGAGTTTCTGTACTGTTAGTAAGAACCATTTCATGCACCATTTAAATGTCATGGCATTAATGCATTTAGTGGTCACAGCTAAGGAGACTGGAAATAGTATGCCCCAAAAATGGGCCTCTCCCTGCAGTAGGTAGTGTATGACTGTGTATGTATATATGTGTATATAAATGTATATATATGTATAATGTATGACTCCGAAGATAACAAAAAATTACTTCGTATATGTTGAAAAGGACTGCTTCTGTGTAACGAATTTTACTATAAATTAAAGAACACAAGAGCATGTCATACTGTTACACCGGTCTCTCCAAACCCTAAAAACATGTGTTACTGACATAACTGTGAGTATTAGCAAACTTGGAAAATCACTCACTGGTGCAAAAGATTTCCCTGCAGTGTACAGGAGGGGAAGATGGCATTCACAGTGCTTCTGCTTTGCCTCACAGATTCAAAGCATGCCCACAGGCAAGCCTGAGTCACTTCAAAGAGGTAGAATAAGTTTAAAATTATGTTTTCTCTTCATTCACCATCACTAATGCAAATGAGGTTTATTTCTTCTGCATACTAGACACAGACTAACTGATGGCAAGACAAAACCAGGCAACTCTAGCGACATCTTCAGATTAATTGATTTGTAGTGCTGCAGAACCTTTGAGTGGAAATCTTTAAAATACCTTTCTTCCACTAGTCATTCAGGTCCAAAAAGTCTATCCTTCACTTGAAAAATCAACATACTTTTAAAAAAAAACAACTCTTGTTGATACCGCTTGAATGCAAGGTTGCTTTAGGCACCAAGCACAGAGGCAACTAAGCCACAAGAAAGTGCTTCTTTGTTATTCCCACACTGTTGCCATTTGTTCTTTGCATCACCAGAAGTGGGTTTGGGGTAGGTTTTTTTAGATTGGCCTGTTCCTGTTGATCAGCCAATCAAAGGCTCTGAGACTTCTCCCTCATTTCTTCTTATCCAAGGAAACCAAGAAAATGCTATCAAATTCACTGCCGGTATTTTCATCAAAGATTCAGCTTTGCTCATCCTGATTATAAGCAGTCAACATTTAACACTGAAGGCTGCCTGACATACAATTTAAGCATTTCTAGGGTTTGCATATTATATAATTTTAGGTTTCAAGATAGAAGCAAACTTAGTACATTGTTCCTGCTCTTCACTCCTTCACAGGGTTACTCCATCTCAGAAAGAAGAAAGAGATAGACTGCTGATTGATGTCAATATGCTGATGTGGTGTGATTTGGTAATTTCTTCTTGCACCTAAAATACAAAAAAGATGATGCTTTTGTTGCAAAACATTTATATTTTCACTATTAATAGCTTTTCTTGAGCTCAAATCTATAGCATAATGCTAGTGCTTTGGCATCCCTCAGAAAAGACTTGATCACATCCTGACAATACCTAGGTATCACTGTGCCTCATCTCGGCCTCTGCATTATTCTCATTTCTACAGTTGAATAAATACACTGGTTTGATGTTACATAATACTAAATCTAAGTTTCAGTACATAAGAAACCACAGTCCACCAGTCAGAAGGGGGAGTTATCCTGTGGATGTGTTTTTTCTTTCCTTACAGTGCACTGTGTCGCATGCCGGTCTGAGACCAGAGCATGGTTCTGTTTGTATTCTCAGGAACAGAATTAAGACTCAAAACAGAGTCAAGAGCCAAGGAACTTTATTTGCCCAACAATAAATCTGCGAATGCAAAGGGAGAGAGTGTGAGAGATAGAGAGAAAGGAAGGAAAGAAAGAAGGGAAAAAAAGGAAAGAGTTCAGAGCAATAGCTACCACCCCAGAGCTGCAGCGTGGCGTCACAACAGTCCAATTTGTTTTCAAGTCCAATGGGGGAACGTTCCATCCCATGTTAGTTCCATTTTTTATAGATTTGTTACAAGCTGTTCTGCTTAACCACACCTTCCACCCGGCAATGGTGTACGTGCCCAACATTCCTCAGGGGCCTCCAGGCACCATGATCCCCCTGACCCCAAGTCTGGGCACATGCACAGGGGTTTGATTAAGTTTTGCAGGATCAGCCCCCCCCATTGCTCCATGGCGTCAGTCGGTTTCCTCCTTTAACAATGTATAGATAAATCACTGCGGTGGCAGGGGTGTTGTTATCTTCCCACTTTAAATCTCTTCTGTGGCAGTGGTGTTATCTTCCTGCCTTAATAATGTATAGATCATCCACTGTGGTGATGGCATGACTTTCCTGCCATAGCAATGTTGAGACAACACATCTGCTCTGGCGATGGTGGATCTCACCAGCGCAGTCTCTTACACACTGCCAGAGCAATTGTTAACGAGTTCAGTTTATTGGATGAATAGGAGATGGCTCCAATTACCAGTCCCAGCAGTCAGTGGTATTTCTCATGGAAACAGGCATGATGAAGGCATTGTAGGCCTTAATTCTGTTGTCCTTATTAAATCAAAAATCACAGCAGAAGCTTGGAAAATCTTGAAATCTGTAGCAAGTCAAGGTATAAAGTATGCCAGATCACAATTTTCTTTAGTAAAACCGCTGTCCAAGATACAGTGGAGGCTTTATTTAAAGACTGGATTCCAACCACCAGGCTAGGGAAGTGTCCTCAAGGGTCACTAGCCAGGCAAGACAGAGTGGGGGACTGCCAAATAGACAGCTATAAGGTCTGCACTTCTTCCTAAATTTAATGCTGTACTGTCAGCATGTAGACATCAGCAAATACATTCTTCCTTCATTTTTTATTTCTGTCCATCTTGAATTAAAGGTTACTTCATTGGGACTGGCAGAACATTAAACTCATTTTTATGGTCATGATTCTCCTTAAAGCAGAGCAAAAATAGCAATGGCCAACATCAAACAAGAATACTCAAGATTATCTAAAACATGGACAGTGTCCAGCTGCAAAGCTGGAGAATGGAAATAAAGTATCAGCATGGTAGAAGTGTCTTTCAGCAACTGGCTTTAGTCAAAAATCCTTGAAATGTGGTCAGACAGGGGAAAATATTCTGTAATCTTTGCAAGCAGGACAGAAAGTCCCTATATTCAATGTCTCTGAAAAAAATGTGAAAAATACAACATAAACCATTAAAAAGACAGGCAATAAAAGTTAGCGCTTTCTAATCCTTTGTCTTAATTCCTTCAATTTGAAAAGAGCTTTTTATCGTCTGACATAATCCTTAGACTAACAATAAACCTTCTAGGTGCTCTTTCTGACAAATCAATAGAGACATCATGTTTGAGTAAAATATAAAAGAATTTTCTCACCATTCTAATGCCTTTTTTTTTTCAGTCAGTCTGAAAGCTCTTTAATATTCAGTGCAGAAGACAGCTACCAGAAAACAGACAATAATGATGATAATTTTATTGATTTTGACTTGCAAAGAAATCTCAGATGGGATTAACAAGTAATTTCTTCTTCTTCAGCAAAATCTTTGTACCAAATATGCTGTCAAAAAAACCAAAAAAAAACCCCAAACATCTATGGTGTCACATCTCACACATTTGTATTAATTATGTTGTTATAAACTTTAGGACCACATACATGTCTTTACTTGTTGATTTATGCATAGGTGGACCTTCTAACTAATTTAAATCAATTCAGTTTCTACAATTGTCACCAGAATACAAAAATATATCGATTTTGTTTTCCTCCAAATTAAACTTCTAATCTAAGACTTGAAATTTATTCTGCACTTTTTCATATAGCTCAGTCTTCCCATACAGAAATCTTGCTCATAGTGCTGCAGAGGTGAGAATGATTTGTATTGAACTAGTTTTATTGCTCATAGACAAATGCACATGCAGACATTTCAAGGAGACAATTTTTTAATGCAAAATATTGCACAACATAAATAATTCTGCTATATATTCACAGGAGAGATTCTCCAGTAGGACTTCCAGTAACATTAGTATTTCATCAGGCTTTTTCCAGACTGGCATGTTGTATTACTCATTCATTGGAACAACACTAAACTGAACGGTCACCACTGGAATAAAGGCTAGATGGTGTGGGATGACCCCAGTGTACAGACTGTTTTTATTTTCCCAGTACTTAGCAGAGAAAATCTCCAACAGCATGGCAAACTGTATTTTCTAGGTATTCCTCACAGTTCTTATCTTCATTTCAGTGACTATTTGGAATCAAAGACCTAAAATAATACAGGACTTTTAAAGGTACTCTCCCTTTTTCTGAAGGTGGTCTCTCAGACTTCATATAATACATCTTCATAATATTTCCATCATGTTCTAAATCAAAGGACACTAAAAGTGACTAAAAAATCCTATTTTGGTAGTGATAATGGTAAATAACTCCATTCCCTTTAATTTAACAGCCCACAAAACTGGTAAAAGAATGAAGACAGGTGAAAGAATTCCCAGAAAATTTTTGGAGGGGGGAAAAAAAAAGAATTAAACCCAAACTGTCAATAGATATGTTTGAACTGAAGTCTCAGAATATCAGAATAGCTGGAAAAACTCAACTTGCCAATACTCTCATAGAATCACATTTGGGTTTGGGTTGGAAGGGACCTTTAAAGATCACCTAGTTCCAATCCCCCTGCCATGGGCAGGGACACCTTCCACTAGATGAAGTTGCTCAAAGCCCCATCCAGCCTGGCCTTAAGCACTTCCAGGGATGAGCGTGCTCAGCAGTTTTGGTCTTAACTGAGTAGGAACATTGGCTCCTTTATTAACCCTCAGAAGCCTCCTTAAAAAGTGAAATAAATCTTAGATGAATTTTAAGGTTTCTACAGACTTTTGCACTTGCCCATAGGGATAAAGTTGACTTAAATATTAAGCTTACCTTGAAAAGGTACTGGGATTATTTTTTAATTCTGTTTCTCAAGAAATATGTATTGTATACAAACAATTTTCTGTGCTTACTTGGGTGACAAAAATACATGTGTCCTTCCTGCTCTTTCTATAAATATACCTAGCCAGCACACTTAAGGGATTTTGCCTTATCAATAAACAACAAACATAAGTTATACAACAGTCTCCAAATTAATTTTGGAACACAAGACTGAATGCAGTGATTGTAGCTACACCTTGATGTGCAAATGCATAGTCTTTAGTATTTTATTTCTGAGTATGAAGAATGCACTTTACTTGCTGCATTTTTTAACACACCTGCTATAGAATTATTATTTTTTTTTGCTTATGCAATGAATTAGTTCTTCCTTATGAGCCATAATATCAGTAGTTTCTATCAGAGGATCAAGAAAGAACAGTAAGTAAAAGATAAGATATTTTGGCATTATTTGGAGGGGGGGGAAATACCTATATACATATGCATGTACACATTGCTTATTCAGAGCCTTTATTCATTTCAGGTTTCTTGGGACATTTCTGACCATTTAGATATTTTTCTTCACTCCTGCTTCTGCTTCTCAGGAGCTACTTGCAGCCCAGCAGCCAGACAACCATTTTTCCTTTCAAGGTGATGTAGATTAATACATTACAACTTCTCTCTTCTGTAGGCAAGGCAGTCTCTAAAACAGCAAACAGGTATTTGAGGTCAGGACATAGTTCCATATTGTAACTTTTTCCTTCTAATCTTTCCTTCCAAAGCTACACACTCTCCTATTCTACTCCTGTTGCCTAAAAATCCTCCTACTCATTTACTCTATTTAAAAAGTGAATTTTCTAAGGAATTATCACACCACAGTTTACCATCCCAAAGGACCAGTCTGCCAATCAAATGCATGTTTGCACAGGGGCTCTTCCCCAGACAGGTTTGAATCCTTACATAAAGCCCTAACAGAAAAATAACTGAAGCTTTCTTCTGAATAACTGGAAAAATTCAGTCTGAAAGTTACTGGAAAAAGACTTCATAAGAGACAGACACTACACTGACTGTCAGTTCTCTGAGTAAAATTACACTTATAAGTAAAAGCTTTGTTTTGCTCAGGAGCAACTGAAGAACACTTCCGTTCACAGATCTTCTTTCTTATCTTCAGAAAAACCTCTGTGCCGTGCCACCTTCCTGCACCCCTCTCCCCTGTGCTGAATGGCAAAACCACAGAGATAATTACATCTGCCTCATGCCTCGGAGGACAAGACAATTAATCTCATTTATACAACCTGAGGATTGACTTTCCTGCCAAAATGACTCCAGATTAACAGTAGCTCTAATTTACTTACATTTGAAAAAGAAAGTATTAATAGCTCTGATCATGAGGTATTATTTTTCAAGAAAAAGACTTTTAAAAAATATTCTGATTCTACAACCACAGAAGTGAAAAAATAAAAGTTTCTTTTATTTTCCTCTCTAAAACAATATAGAAAACAAATATCACATGGTCAGGTGCTTACTAATGGGGACCGATTTTTTTTTCCATGGGAATCCATGCACTAGGTTAATAGACGTCAGAACTTATCAGAAATTAAGAGTGGGGAGTGAGAAAAAAATTAAGGAGGTAATTTTTCAGATATATAACTTGAATGGCAAAATCATAATTTCTAGGTATTCATTGCAAAATTAAATATTTTATTTATTAGTTCAAGGATTATTCTAACAAATGGGTGAATTATATTTACACCTAACTACAGTAAGCTAGGGACCCCGTGTGTTTGTGCAGACAATGGTAGTCATGCAGACACCCTCACTCATGTTTTCTGTCATCTTCTGATGACATATGACTGTAAAACCATTAGGTATTTTTGACTAGTTTTCTTTTCAGTTCATCAGTTTGACAGTCTGAAATAGAAGTGTGTTTTCCATTTGGTTTCTCAGTTACTGTACCATTATATACCTTCAGCAACATTAACCTTTAAATTGCATCTTTTCTAAAGAAGATCCAACAATAAGGAAAAGGCTGGAAATCCTAATAAATCACATGGCACAAGTGCATACAGTGTTAAAAGGTAAAAATCATCAATAACAAAAGAATTTTTAACTATCAGTTTTCTATTTTTCTATTTATTTTGTTCTTTCAGTAACAATGTAACACATGAATCCTGTCTCAGTCTGTCTAAGATACTCTGGAAACGAAACAAAATCCAGTTCAATAGCTGAATCTGTAGGGCTGTCTTTTTCTGTGAAGGCACTGATGCTAAGGCAAGGTCCACCTAGGCATAATTAACCTTTCCTGTTAGAAGCTGAACGAACAATTTGGGAGGATCTCAAAGGGATTGTCCTTCCTTTTGAAGGATTTCATCGGTTCTTCCCTCTCTCCTCAGAAAACTGTTGCCTATTTGCTCTTTCTCCACATTTTCCTTTACATCTCAGTAGCAAGTCCCACAGGGGGAGGACCTCACAGATGGGTCTCCACTTTCAGGCAAAAAAAACCCAAGCCCACTCCTTGAAGGAAGACAGAGGTAATCCTAAAACCCATGCTGGCAAAACCCAGGTGATGCTCTGTTTGGGGTCCATTCCCATGATTTTGATGTCTTCTGCTTTTTAAATTCTGGGGTGCTTTCTGAGTGGGTGCTCACTGCAAGGGCATCAGGCGAGTTGTGCTCCTTACAAAATATGGCTTAATAGAGCTGCAGTTCTGAGTAACTAACTTTCCTCCCCCAGCTCCTCACTTCTCTCAGATGTTGTACCAACAAATAGTACATGATCCCACTAGCCTGCAGCTGCAAGTGTCTTAGTCTAGTTCATCACTCAGTCTGGCAGGAATTTTCTTGAAGATTAAACACTGGCAGTGCAGTGGCTTTCCCAACTGTGCTTGCCTGGTACAGGCTCTCCTTAAACTTAAACTGCCATTGCTGCTTTTTTCTTCCAGCTCATGAGAGTTAAATTCATCCACTTAAAATGGAACAAATTATGAAATTAACATTGTCTTTAAAAAATTCTCTTTAGGACCAATATCAAGTTAAGTATAGCAGAATGGAAATTAAGTGCATTTACTTAAATTTTATTGTTACAAATGCTTGAATGGATATTTAATCTGTGAAATTTCCTTGGGATCACCATTTTTATAGACATCAAAGATCTAAAAGAACTGTAAATGCAGTTCTTGATGTTGCATGTCATTTCACAAAAGTTGTTCTAGGTAGGAAAGACAGTTTAGCTAAGGAAATTTAGATTCCCCAGTGTGTAATGGGATGAGAATTGCAGTTGAATGAAGAAAGATATTAATTGTCTTATCAGCAAGTCTAGAAAAACTATTAGCTCTATAAGACTGCTTTGGCATTTCACAGGATGCCTTAGGATGCTTTTAGACAGTTCATCTTCAGAACTACCCTTCTATGAAGGACAATTTTTTTTATGAGAGGCTGTGATATATTAGAGTTGCACTTTCTCACTACACATGGGAGGTAGATGATCCCTGAGTAGCACAGAATAACTGCTAGCTAAAAGATAAATTTGTGGACCTGGTAAACTGGAGGGCAATTATTCTAGACCATGTATAATATGGTCTCCAGTGCTTTCTAGCTGTACATTATGGTCTAAAACATTATATTTGCAGAATACAACTGAATTTCACAGATGCATGGTTGTGCTTATTAATTTCCTGGCAATTTTATTTAAGTATTTTTTAAAGTTCCTTATATCACTGTGTTTTTCATGACTGTAAAACCATTTTTTACTTGGAGTTACTTAGTTTTGAAATTGTTCTCACACACAAATTATTTGTCAAGTGCTCCAAACCTCTGTGTTTGCAGTACTTGTATTATAATGTGTCAGAGCTCAGCTGGTAGAGTGGTTACTGACTGTACTGGGCCAGTCATCCCTTGAGCTAATCCTGGTTGTATGACCCAGCCAGGGTCTCCTTAAATCTCATTTATGCCCTCAAACCTTTACTTCAAATGGGATATGAAATTTTGGCTCAATTTTGCAGGTCAGCAGTGATTGCAGTGCAGGTTCACAGAAAGGACAGAAAGTGCATTTCCACAATCTGCCTCATTTTCCAGATCACTTAGCAAAGCCATGGCTTTTCACTAGGTCTCTCAGGGAGCAGTTTTTTCCCTGGAGTGTCTAGTGAAGATGGAAAACATCAGAGCAGTGTATTGCTTCAGAAGACCACTGCACTCTGTGCTTCTCTCTCCAGAAGGCCAGGGGCAGCAGCAAGGGGTGGCTGTCTCTTGCCATTTTGCTCACAGATCACTTGGTCCAGCTTGGGGGGTTGCTCAGTTGCTTTGCTCTTTCGAAAGAAACACACTCTGAGTCATGACTCAGCCAGCACGACTATTGTATTTGCAGGCAGATATCCTCCAGGTTTCATTTTTGCTGTTTGCTGAGCAAAGGAAGGGACAGAGTGATAAAAGAGGTGACCAGAGCAGGCAAAGATACTGAGTGTCACTTTAGGGCAGAAGCTCAAACTGCTGATGCCAAACTGGGGTTGATGCAGGGACCAATCTACATTAGCAATTGAGTTGTAGTCATTGCCCCAGCAGTACAAAAGGGTGGGACAGGATTTTTCCTGGGTGCCAAATATCTTTATGTGATTTGTCACAATTCTTCCTGTTCAAGGAAAAATTCTCCCTACCAGTCTCAATTTTTCAGTGTTACAATGTCACTGATAGTCTCTTCCTTCTGTCCCAGTTCCCTGTTTCTTATTTTATCATTTCAGCCAGTGACTGTAGTATATAGTGTATTACCTGGTGCCACAAAACAGGCCTTTTTTTTTTTCCTTCCTCTAAAAATTCAACTCAGCATCAGCAAATTGCAGATGTGTGTGGGGTTTTTACACAGCCATTTCAGTAACCAGTTCCACCTATTCAATCAGAGTATTTGGACAGGTAGAGAAGAACACATTACTGTTCGGTGTTAATAGCAACCTCTTTTGGGTAGGGTAGGGAGGTTTGATGTTTAGTAATTTACAGAAACAAAGGACTCAGTGAAGAAAGCCCAAATATCTGGTAGAATAAAGCAAAACCACTTTTTGTTTTTCCTTAGTCTTTTGCCTCTTTTATTTCTCTTCTGCTCTGCTCCAAATAAAGCAGAATTTCTAGTGGCTTTTTTATTTTAAGATACTGTTTGCCTTAGACCCAGAAAAATGCAAAAGCTTTGCTCCTCTTCCCTGCTCTGTGGCCCTAAGGCAAGAGCAATGCATTGCAGAAAAAAAACCCATGTTGATCCTTAAGACATAACTGCAACTGACTTTAAATGCATCATTTTGTTTTATCTTGCTTGCTGCAGTGAAGACCTGCCTATCCCTGATTTCTGAACTTCAGCTTTGAAAAGCAAATTAATTTCTTTGCTTCTTCAGCTCCTGAATGTGGTCCTTTAATATCCAAGCCATGGAAAAACACTTATCCAAAGAGCTTAGAAAGGCTCAAAATGAGTGAGGTTTGTAATAAACTCCACTACAAAGATAGGCTGCAATCTGGTAAAGTATATAAGGTTTTGTGGGTTTAGATAAAAGACCATTTCCAAATATTGGGAGCTGAAGAGAAACTTCTCTCATAACACAATGACAAGAGCAAGCCAGAGCACAACAATTCTATCTCATGACAATTTGGGAGATTTTGGAATTCATTTTCATTCTTCACTGGAACAAAAATGAAACCTCCCCTGTATTTTCACAAAGATTTTTCCTAATCCCAAAAGTTCTTTTTTTAATTTAACTTCTTCCCTCCCTCTTGTCTTCTCTCCAGAAATTACCAGAAAGGCTGCCCTGTACCTTAGGAACCAGAAAACATTGCCCTAGTCTTTAAGCTGCTTAGCTACAGAGTGTGTTCACACACATGTATACACAAAGAAAGACAGATGTCAAACAGCAAAAGGAGCAGCACGAGCCTTCCCCAGCCAGAGTGACACCTGGGGGGCGTGGGGGTGTCGGGGTGTGTGCGTGTGTTTAAAGCAGCTGGCCCCTCACAGCAAGGCATCAGACACCGGCCACTTTCTGGAAATGGGTGCAGGACTGCACCCAATGGAGAAAATTCTTAGTCTCCAAACACAAAAACAGCTGAAGACCCATAAGAAAATTCCTAGTACTATGGCATTTTGTTTCTCTCATGTGTCCCACACACCCGTGGATGAATGCAGCGCCACAGGAGTGTGCAGGGGACAGGGAAGTGGCACCAAGCAGCCGCACAAGCTCCTCCAAGTGACACAGAACACTTGGACCCAGGGCAACAAGCACCTTGGTGCCTCCCTTTGCTTCAGCCAGGCACCCTGTGCTGTGCCATGGTACTAGCTTCTGGACATCCAGAGTTCAGATAGGTCCTGTCACATGCAACAGGCCAACTGCAATGCTTCATTAGCAATTTAAAAAGAGTAACTTATTTGTTTTCTCTCTTTGGGGCTTTGTTTCATTTATTTGTTTGCCTCTGTCTCTACTAGGATTTCTACTTTTTCCCTGATATTTAACATGACCACTTGTTTGGCTCCATGACTGACAGCAGCGGCATTAGAAATGAGACAGGAGACCAGTTTTGGGAAGGATTAAATAGCATGAAGCCCACAACAGCTGCTTTTCCATGAGGCCTTCTCCACTCAAGCGCTCCCCATTGCTGCTGCCACCGGTGGCAAGGACCAAATGGGTCTGACAATGTGGAGAAAATTTAGGGACAGGGAAGTGGGGAGAGGGGACATTTGCAAAACTACAGCCTTTGTGAAAGCAGGGAGAGATACGCAGCACAGAGCCAGAGGGACAGGGGAGCCAGCAAAGTCATGTGGAGACCTGCTTTAGATCATCATAAAAGCTGGCCTGCACAACCTCTGCACAAAACACCTTTCCCTCCCACAACCACCAGACTCCTTAAATAAAAATTATTTCAAAAAATTAATGCCTACCCCTTTAAAAACTAGAATTCTAGTTTGGGTGAGCAATATTCAGCCTCTCTGAAAATCAGGACTGTGGGGTCTTTGTCCTTATTTTTCTCCTTCACTGCACATATTTTTATGTTGCTAATTTGAAGTGGTTTTAAAAAACAGTATTTCATACAAAATGGTGGAGACCACAGTGCTAAATTCAGGGAACAGCTGGATTTTGTTAAGCTGGCTTTTATACAACTATTGTTTTGCCATTTTTCCACCCAGCTCTTCTCAGAAACACTGAGTAAAATTGTATGAGGAACTCTAATGCAACGGTCAGTATAATTTGGAATAGCTTGATAGATAAAATAGCAATTATTGCATTGCTTGCTTGGGACAGACTGTATGTTCAGGGACAGAGGGAATGAATTAGAACAATAATATGACCAAAAAGATGTAACTTTGCAAGCGATAAAGTTTTAATTCGTTGTCTTAGGTTATGCTGCAAATCAGGGAAAGAATGGGTAGGAGACGGAGATCTCAGATACCTCTGCGCCTCTGCAGACCCTGCAGGGCAGGATCCCTCAGCCAGGCAAGTCCTAGAAACATGCAGAAATAAGGTCACATCTCCATCAGCGTTTCTGAAATGACATAGGAAGATTTCCTTATAAAAGAATACCTGCAACTAGAAGAGGGCCTAATCCAGGTATGGTCCAAACCCAGGTCAGTCAGCATGGAGAGGAAAAGATTGCAGCTGCCCAGGAGGTGGGGGCAGCTCTGCCAGCATGGTGGGCAGCCCACACTGAGCCTGAGCGCATCTCTGCTTGGGAGGCTGGGGCTGCACAGCCTTTGGAGTTTTGCATTTAGCTAGTAGCAACCTTCTTCAAACAGGGATTTTCCTGCTGAGAGGGAACAAGCTGGCAGCTGAATGCAATGAAGATTTCTTAAAGAAAATTTAGTCATTAGGAACAGCTAACAATTGTTCTGTATGTGATAAATGTTATGATAGCACATATAATCTAGAGTTTGGCACTTTTTTATTTATGAATGGTAAATTCACTGAAAAAGTCGATGTTTCAGGGAGAACAGAAGCATTTCTAAAAATTGAGTCAAATTTCACTAAAACTTTCAGCCAATGAAATGAAGTCATAACATTTTCCTTTGAGCTGTTTTGAGCATTTCATGTAAAAAACAACAAAGTATTGAATATCTATTTTATCTTATTTTACCTTTTCATTTTACCTTTCATTTTACCTTTTCATTAAAAACACTCCAAGGCTTGAAAATGAGAAACCTTTCCATGTTTGCATTTTGGTGATTTATGCAACCTGCATACAGAGATCTCTCTGGTGAACTGATGAAATCCTGGAATGAATTTTACTTTACCTGTCACTAAAAATCAGGATCAAGCACAGTCTTAATCCTTGCAGTACATCAGTACATAGCCTGTAGAAGGTATCTGGATGCTTTCATGAAAACATAACCTTCAATACTAAAGCTGGTGATACTTTAAGCACATGCAATAATTAAGACTGGGTACACAACAGCTAAAAATATGTAGCTGGGATTGCTAAGGTATGTGATAAAAGCTCCTCTGCATACCCATAAAGAAGCAAAGAGAGACATGGGAGGGAGAGCCCAAATACTACCCTGCCAGGCTATTCCCATGACCATCACAGGAGCCATCAACCCATCAAAGGCCCATATCCACAAGTGCAGAGGAGCACAAGAGCAAGTGAAACCCCAAATTAAAGACTCAGAGGAAGGGACACCCTCTCCAGACCCTTCCCAGGGCTGTCCTGGGAGACCCTAGCATCCAGGCATGAAACCCATCACAATGAGTCAATCCCAGAGTGTCTTCCAGAGTGCTGGGGTTTGCTGCTTAGGGGTGTCAGACACAATACCAGACAGAGAGGAAAAGCATTTGGGGATTGCACAGGACTTACTAGGCAATGTTTAGGGGAAGAACAAAAGGTGAGGAAAGAGCTAGATCTAGATGATTTGGGGAGGGAAAAGGGGGGGAAATAGAGGGATTAGGGAATCCAAAGGGCCAGTTGCTCACCAGAGTGAGCAAGATCAAGTGCTAGTCACTAAGGGTGGAACCAGAGCTCAGATGCCTGTGCATCCATGGTGCCACCAAGCTGGAGAGACTGGGGACTGGAGCATGTCCTCTGTGAGGAAAGGCTGAGAGAGCTGGGACTGTTTAACCTGAGAAGAAAAGTCTGAGAAGAGAACTCATCAATGTCTACAAATATCTTCAGGGTGAGCATTAGGAGGACGGGGCCAGACTCTTTTCAGCAGTGCCCAGGGACAGGACAAGGAGTAACAGGCACAGATTGAACCACAGGGTCTGAACCACCTGAATATGAGGAAGAACTTCTTCACTTTGAAAGTGACAGAGCCCTGGCACAGGCTGCCCAGAGAGGCTGTGGAGCCTCCTTCCCTGGAGACATTCAAAACCTGCCTGGACACAGCTCTGTGTGGCCTGCTCTAGGAGAACCTGCTTTAGCAGGGGCTGGACTAGATGATCTCCAGAGGTCCCTTCCAACCCTGACCATTCAGTGATTCTGTGATTCTGTGATATGCATTTATTTCCACCAGCAGCACTCCATCCTGCTTACCTAGAGAGGAGATCAGGATGAGGGCTCTGGTACTGTCTGTGTTCATATGAGTCCTCTGTGTGTCTGTCAGTGTTGATCTGTATGGCCAGCCATGTACATGTGTATTTATGTGCTCTATATGTGTCCGTGTTCCCTACTGGGAACACATGCCCAGTTTCACTGCTGGTTGGACCTGGGGGCATGGAGCTGTGGGAGCCTCATCACCATCAAGTTGCCACATCTGTCCCAGCTTCCCTAACAGGGATGATTTGGCAAAAAGCTGTAATAACAGAATATTACATAACCTGAAATCTGTGCTGAGAATTTTCCCATATTTTCAAATTCCTATTAAATAAATTATTTAAATTTGGCAACCACAGGCATTCCATCCCAAAGAGACAACCTCCACATTCTTGGAAATAATAATCATCAAACATTATCTGCATTGTGAGGCTGTTCCCCAAACTATTACATTTCTATGGTATGTCCAGAAACAGTGAAAAACTTAAGAAAACTAATCAGTCTGAAAGTAATTTAATTCTATTTTGCCTTCTCTCCTTAGATTTTATTCCCCCCTGCATTTAAATATTTTCTCTACAGGTTAGACCAGTTACCAAAGTAGTTTTGTAAAGGTGAGGTAGCATTTGGCAGTTCTGGAAAGGTCTATGTTCTAGCCACACATGCATTAGAAGAGCTGTAGGCATCCAGCCTTTTAGCTCTATAGTATGACTTTTCCCCTGAGGAAAGCCAATTGCTCTTGTGTGTCAGAAATAGGAATTGAGGTCACCTTGTCTTTGTGGAATGTGCTTAGTACTCTTTCAGTTTAATCCCAACTGGGCTATACCCTATGATAGACCTATGTGATTGCTGGGGGGAAAAACAGGGCTTCAGGTAATGGGAAATGAAATGATGTTTCCTCTCTCACCTACTCCAGGATTGCTTATAGGAAGCATGAACCTGTGAAGTGTTTGAACTCTGCCCAGGTGACTGATGAACGGGAGGTTTCTGACTGCTGTGTTGATGTTCACCAGGTTTTCATCAACAGGGTTTAAAAAGAAAAGCAGAAGCAAAAGAGATTTTCATCCTTTGCTAGTGAAGTTGCCCGGTTTGTGCCTGCAGCACTGTTTTCAGATGCTTGAGATAGAAGCAAGACAATGCCTTTTTACTGGAGAATAGTCAGTTCCTGAGTTTGCATGACTGGTTTTGTTCTTAATTAGGTCTGTCCCATATTCTATTAGCTTCATCCATTTTCCTAAGGGAGATATCCATAGACTTTCCCTCCCTTCCATCCACTGTTCCAGAAAGGGAGATTAACAGTAAATTATTAGCTACAGCATAAGGATCTGCAGTTCAACCTGTTGTGAAGACAAAATAATTTTCAACTGTCTATTTTAATTATAATTTTAATCCATCAGGTTGATGAGCTTACCTAGGCTTTCATTTTTCAGAAACACCCCTCCTAAGTATGATTTGCCCATTTATTCAGAAATCAAACTAAAATGTGAGTACAGTAACCCAAAGTTACTGATGTGGGCTGTTGTGACCGAAAACTGCACATACCTCTTGCAGCCATGGTGAAGAAGAGCATGACTAAGATGACTAGATTTAATTCACAATGTGAAAAGGATAAGTGCTGAAAGTCATGACAGAACCTGATGTGAGAAATGAGGGGCTTTTGGTGGTTGCCCGAGGCCCAAACCTCTCAGGTGTGATTTGTGCTAACAATGGTACAGGTCAGGTCAGTGTTTCAAGGTCAGAGCTCGCAGCTTACCTCCACCATGGTGTATCTGAAGAGCCAGCTGTGAGGCTACAAGTTTTTCCATAAAAGGGTCAGCATTATCCATTATTATACAGTGCAATCCATGAACTGTACATCATTGGTGCTGTGCGTACAGACTTACAGTATGTAATGGGTAAATAAGGTCTGGACAGATGACAGCTTCATCATCCCATGGGAGTTGTTGATGGGGTTGTTGGTTTTTTTTCAGCCCATTTCAGAAGGTAAAACAATTTCCAAGATTTTTCATCCACAGTCAGCAAAAAGAAAAATTTTGTCTCGGCTCACTAAAAATTTTGTTTGTTTTACTTTTTCACTACTTTTACATTTTCAGACGTAAACCATAACTAACATTTTGAAATAAAGATGTCTTTTAAAAAAACAAACAAACGAACGAACAAAAAAAGAAGCCTCCTGGCTCTAAGACATTGAAATGACTGTTTTAGCAACTACCATTTTTCATTTTTATTCTTTAAATAGGAGACTAATTAATACAACTTCTAAAACAGAAATGCTTAATTGTATTAATGCATATCTGTTGCATATGCAGCAGTATTTGCAACCAAGCGATCAAAGAGGCATTTGAATTGGATGTTTCATGAATGAGAATTGTTTGTTGATATTGACAACAGATTTTCATGTGACCTTAAATTGTCATTTCCATCTCCTCTAAAATGGAGGAGCAACAGTCAGCATGAAGCTCTTCTGCCCCTTGTATTTGCTAACTGCACATTGGCTTCATAATTACATCGCTGATGAATTTGAGACTGTAGCCTCTTTAGGTTAAAGGCAGTACAGCAAGAGGTGCCAACAGCCCCACAAATACTTCTAGATTAACTTATCCAAAACTCCGCAAGTAATATTGCCTTTAAAATTTTCATCTTTGCTACTGCCTCTGTTTCTAAAGATTTCTTACTTTTATGCCCTGTGTTTATCTCTCATCTTTTAAAGATCATAAACATTTTATTTGATGCTCGGTTTTCAGTCCTCAGCTACTTTTGTCTGTTCTTTCTAGGCTTTGATTAATCATTTATTGAATCAGTGAAGAAAATCAGTGCACAACCCTCTTTCTCCCTCCCTATAAGAGGTTAATCTTATACATACAGCCCAATATGCCACATTAATTCTTCTCCCCTTCCATCCTCTCACAGTGACTTATATGAGAACCTGTTAAAAAGCTGCATACTTGCTTTCTCTGAGAAAGTTGTACTAGAACCACCCATTTAGCAGATCTGAAATGCAGAAATCTTAACTTATGTACATGCCATCCCAAATACCCATGAGATTAGAAACATGATCTTATCACAAGAATGGATCAATGCTGCATCTTTCTTTCCTGTACATTTATTTCAGAACAGATTAACTGCTGTCAGCTTTTGATATAATCTGTGTCTGAGGACTGCAGCCCAAATGAATGGAGCACAGCAACATATCGTAATAAGCCGCTCTTGTGAGAAACACTTTTGCTTTGAACAGAGATGAAAGCAGGGTGTTTATCCTTTATGGAAACAATCTTATCTTGGACACAAATAAAAGGTCCTGCAGCTATAATTTCTTGTGTTAAAGACAAGCTGAAAAAGAAATGCTACTCAATTCACTTTGCTTCATGATAGTTTAAAAGAGCATACAGTCATGTTTTTCTCCTGTATTCCTTAATATTGGTAAGTGACAGTAAAACACAGTGGGATTATTGCTCATTCTTTTAGAGCAACCAGTGCAGCAAGTTTTCCTACTCAGCTGTGAATTGCTTAGACCCCACACACCGCTTCTTGCCCCAGTAGTTCTAAACTCAATCCCTGATGTTGCAATGCCACAGGCAAGGATTCCCCTTACAAGCATCAAAGGTGCCTATCTCAGCTGTTTCCAGTATCACCAAGTGGGTCTCAGCGGAGCTTTTCATCAGTATCAGCATGGGATATCTTGTTTCAGCGTGAGACAAAGTGCTTCCTGCAGTCAAAATCTATCTCTCCAGCATCATCTATTTCATCTTCTATCTTAAAACATTGGGTAGCACCATCACACATGCCACTGCTCAGTAGCTTGGCTTAGTCTTCAGAGAGCCCTTCCCTGACACCCACTGACCCATCTGCTATATGCCTATTAAATTGTGTTAAGTTTTTACCTCAGCTAAGCAAAAGGGTAGTTTAGTTTTCCAGCTCTCAGTATTAGATGTCTCTATGTTTTTCTTCCCTGTCCTTTCTCTCTTTTTGCAGGTGTTTTAGTTTTTAAGGGTGGCCTGGTGACTTCAGGAGCCATCTGGCAGCTCTGTGATATGCTGTGGTCACACTATGCGGTGCTGGTTTTTTAGGACTCCGCTGTCAAAAGGGGCAGAATTCTGTCAGGTTCCTCAGCTTCAGGTGCTAGAAAAGACATACCATGGGGGTAAAATGAATTAAGAAAATAAAACAGTTGAATTACAAAGTACTTGGAAGACCCAGCACAGTTAAGCTTTCAGAAAACTTGAAGGAAGAATAAATGTTTGATGATAATGTTTAGGCCACCATCACCACACTTTTCCGAATGGACAAAGAAAACTCTTTGTAATGGTGAGCAGTGCAAGGAAAATGGTGCTTGCTTTTGCTGACTGAACCCAGAACCTGAGGCTCCATCCTGTAAAAAATGAGGTGGAACTGGCATACAAAGCTCAATACAGAACTTGGGAAACTGAAGCAGATAACTTAGAGGCCCCTCTTCCAAGATACACTGACTGCAAAAGGCAAGTAAATTGTACGTAGTTGTCTCCAGGATGGTTGGTTGCACAGTTGCCAGATGATGGTGTACTCAGAACTGGAAACCAGTGGCTTCGATTGCAGTTGCACTAAAGAAAACTGAGCATCTCCTGTTCAGAAAGGCAAGGAGGGTTTGATGCTGCCGTATTTTGAAGAACAAGACTGAGCTTAGACTTTCCTTCATGTGAATGCAGAGTATGCCTGCATTTAGTCTAAGCTATGAGGGGTATTGAAGAAATATCTCACAAAACCTCAAACAGTTATTTCAGTGCTGTGAGTGGCTGCCAGCCTTTCAATGTGATACCAGTCATTTTCCACTGAACGCTACCAATTAAATCTGTCACATGGGGGCACGGCATGAAATCTAACAGCATTCCAGAGTGTGTCAACTCTTCTTAAGTCCCACTTATGTAACAGGGAGGGAGGACACCCATTTTCTCTTCTCTTCCTGCCACCATACTAATCCCAAGAGGAGACTTTCAACATTTTAAAGGAACAAAAGGAAATCAAAGGCCGTTAGAAGTGCTATTTGCAAAGTTTATCCTTTGCAAACGTGTTACAGAGATAGTCTAAGTACATTGCTCTCAAAAGCAAGAAACCATTTATTTTAATGGAATCTGTACTGCTTTAGAGGGATTAAGGTAACTTCTACCATAACCGCTCTGCACTTTGTGATGATTTTAATAACCTCTTTTCATAACCAAGTTCCCAGACATATTCAAACTTAGTATTATTCACAAATTAAATGTTCAGCTCACATTTACAGTCACAACACAAATGTCTGCAAAGGAATGAATCCTAGCCATGCAAACATTTAGAAGGGATACAATGTTCTACCAATGTGTGAAAAGACGACAGAGCACAAAAGAACAAAAGATGACTTTTTTTATTTCTTCATGAAGGCTCTATTCCTTCTTTGAATGTAGAACTGGAAGCCCCAAACTCAAACTTTATCAGTTAATTACAGATTTTTAAATGTAATTCTCTTTTATTCTTCCTTTGCCAAATCAAGGTTACATATAATGCCTAATAAATCTGGCAAATTACCTGCAAAGCTGATTAAAGATCAAACAGATCCAGAATTCATAGCAATATTTATATGTTATAAATGTGGAAAGAGTAATGTATTCAATGAATAAAGCCTTTTAGCAACACTGCTTTGATCTGTTTGTATCTAAGCCCACTCAGAGCAACTTTTCTTGAAAATTAAAAGTTAATTTTATATCAAAGAATGAAATGTTCTCAAAAACTATAAGAAAATATTTCGAAAAGTATAACTTAAGTTTAAAATGTCCTAAATAAGTACAAGCAAATCTTTAATGAAGAAGTATCTGTTGGTATTTTATAGAACTTTTTCCTACTTATTGAAATATGAAAGACAAAAAAGAAAAGAAGATTACCTCATGTGTTCCTTTTTAAATGGCTTTCATTTAAAAAATATACTTGGAACAACATGCCTTTTTCAAGCTGTGCAATTGTTATACAATTTTTTTTTTATTTATCTTTTCTAAAATGCATCTTTTTATTGCCATCTCAGCTGAGATCAGAAATTCCTCAGCTCAGTCCGTGAGCTGTTATAGCACTCAGAATGGGACAGTAGGTTGCCAGCGTCGGTCTCAATCTGAGGTCTACAGGCAATGTCATAGGCATAGAAATAGTATGTAGTATTACAAATATTATCCAATAGGCTAAAAATTCTTTTCTAAAATAATGTTGGTTGATTTATCAAAGGAGTGTATTTGAGATGTAAACACTATTTTTCAGTAAAGTCGTAACGGTTATGGTTATGCAGCTCTCCAGGATGGTCTGTGAACTGTTTTCTGGCCAAGAAACCAAGTGTTACAGCATAGCTCAGGTCCTTGCAGCTGCACTTTCACCCACCACCTCCAGATTGTTTGAAATGGCTGCTGATGCAAGCTGGTCCTCAACCTTGCATGGCTGTTTCTTGGGAGAACATTGGGTCACATGGGCAAAAAACTCCAGGAATGTTGCTAACAATTTAAGAGTATAAACCAGAGCCCCAGGCTCCAATTAGTTTGTTAATACAGACATAGCCTATACTGAATGCCTATCCCATCATCTGGTGTTCTGCTGACTTCTGAAAGTAAAGCCTATCAAGAAACAAAATTCGACTTTTGCCTTTTATGTGATGAATAATTTGCTGACCTGAAGAGAAGTGCCTCAGGATGCCAAGGTGGTAAGTTGAAAAGCCAGGAGCCCAATGTTCTCAATGGAATTTAGCAAGCTGAAATTTCTTATGGTGGTGTCAATAATGCTTCCTACCCTTCCTTTCTGAGAGCTTTGTAGGATCTACCAGAGATATGGTGTGGCAGGAGTTCTTCCCATATGCTTACATACTGACATGACACAATACCTATTGAAACTGGAGAACTAATAGCCTTTTCTGGCTTACTATAGCCAAACATTTCTAAGTTCCCCTTCTAGTTTGGCAATAGCCACTGAACCCCAGTCAGCAGCACTCAGGCTATTTTGACATTCTGAATAGAAGCAGCGAATTGCAGCTGGGTATTATATTTGTGGCCATCATTAAATGTCATTTGCAAGCACAGTGTTCCCTGTCCCTGACTTTGCAGATCATGTCTTAAAACCATATTGCATATTGCATACAAATAATGCAGGGAAACAAACCCACTTGTCCGTCCTGTTTCAGCAAACAGTGCTGGTCTGGTTTCAGTTGGGACAGAGTTAAGTTTCTTTTCAGTAGCTGCTGCTACTGTGTTTTGGATTTGGTATGAGAACATTGATAGCACCATCAGTGGATGGTTTTCGTTGTTGTTAAGTCGTGTTTATACCAAGTCAAGGACTTTTCAGATTCTCAGGCTCTGCCAGCCAGAGGGGCACAAGAAATGAGGAGGGGACACAGCCAGGACAGCTGAACCAAACCAGCCAAAGGGATATTCCATACTATAGAACAGCATGTCAAGTATATAAGCTGGGGGAAGAAGGAAAGAGGGATGTTCAGAGTTTCAGTGTTTGTCTTCCCAAACAACCATTACACCTGATGGAGCCCTGCTTTCCTGTAGATGGCTGAACACCTGCCTGCAGATGGGACATGGTGAATAAATTCCTTGTTTTGTTTTGCTTTCACGTGCAGCTTTTTGTTTACCGATTAAACTGTCTCTTTCTCAACCCACAAGTTTTCTCACTCTTACCCTTCCAATTCTCTCCCCCATCCCACTGTGGGGAGAGTGAGCAAGCGGCTGTGTGGGGCTTTGTTGCCAGCTGGAGTTAAACCACGACAAATGCTTAAAATGTTAAACTTTCACAGCTACAAAATGCTCGCTATATAATAACGTCTAGTTCTTAAAGAGGAGTTTTCACCATTTGGCCTCAGAACAGTTTATAAAGGATGGAAATACCATCACTGCCATCACTGGCCATGAACCTGAGGATCAGGATTATTATTAACTATTATGAAGTGATGTCTCCAGCATCTTTCCAGGGAAATGAACTGAAAGCCATTGGCTTCGCATTCTATACATAAGACTGTATCAGCTATGGTAGGTGATAACAGAAGTGCCATAAAGCTTTTATGTTATTCATGTAAATGACAACTTTTATCTGCAGATACTGCAAATCCTTGGGAGACCACCTACATGAAAAATTAAGGCAGTGCCTGACTAGACCAAATTTCTTTCAATATTAGATACCTGCGCTTCTGAGCATACAGGAGAGATCTACATCAGCTTGAAGTCAGCATATTTGCTAAAGCAAACTCTTCGTGAACCACAATAAAAAATCAGAAGGTAGGAGTCGATGTAACTTTCAGAGGTACAACATGCCACTTCCCTTCTCTGTGCCAGGATGTTGCATAGGTGTGGCTGCAGCTAGTGCCAGTTTCCCTAAGCTGGATCAAGGTTAATCCTAAATGTAGGCAAAGTAACAGTGTTCCTTGCTTCACAGTAGAGACTGCCAAAGCAAACCTACAGGAAGGTGTAACAGGGTGCTTGAACCGAGTTTTTCTTTTAATAGAGGTTCATATAAAAAGAAAGGAAAGACAAAGGCATCAATCCTGATGCATTCTGAAAATGCAGATATTTCAGAATATCTGTAGCAGTCAAGATGATTTCTAAAGCATTAAGCACACATTTTCTGACAGAGGTTTTCTTGTGATGCTGTTTGCTCTGTATCACAATCCACAACAGTTCCTGGTCAGACCATAAACAAGAGTTGTGAGGACAATTCTGACGCAGTAAGTCCTAGGAGCATGAGAGCAGCTGTGTCTGAAAGAAGCCGTATTTAATAAAAGGACAAAATGCCATAGGTGATTGTAAAAATTTATAGGAGTTTCTGATAAAGGAGAAGCAAGTGCTGCTCAGGTAAGAGCCCACACCACTTACATATTAGGGAAAACCTCTATCATCATCTCCAACTGCTGCTTGCATTACATATTAAAAAGAAGGGAATGGATTAATGGACTTGCTAATGACCTTCCTGTCTCCATCAGCAATTTAACCTCTGTATCCTGCCCTTTACTTATTGTTGGAAAGTAATTAATACTACACTATGACAGAGATAAACCATCAAGGTTCATCAGGACACAATTTGAAAGTGATCAAAACATCATTCCTTCTGGGCCTTTTTTTATTCCCTTCAGGCTTGGTATCCTGTAAATCTTTCCAAAGGGAATACCAGTGCATCTCTGTGCCTATAAATACCAGTATTTCTGTTCTTCTCTGTCAGTTTGAATAAAAATCACACAGTAAACAGCCGATCTTAAGGAATCAGTCTTTATTCCAGTATTGGAAGCAGTCCCAAAATAGGGATTTCACCTTCCTAGGCTAAATCGACATCTACTCTGATTAGATATTTTTTGTGTGTTTTGATTTATATTCAGTTGCATATTCACTCCAAGGTGAAGAAACTTACATTAAAAGTTGTCTGCATTTGAACATGTAGAGCATGGGAAGAGATGAGCTTTCATACTGAAGAAATGATATTCATACTTAATAAACTGAATAAGCAGTTGAAAGTAAAGAAACTAAAATGCACTGAAGGCGTCTCTTCTACTGACAACTATAAAGCTGACAGCTGCTATTCCAGCACCTTTACTGCAGTGCCATTCTCTTACTGTGCTGCATTTTAACGACTTGCCTAAGCCCTGCTGAGGACCCCTCTTTCATCATAGGATTATCTATATTCTAAAATGGCAATAGAGAACACCAGCAGACAATTTAACAATTTGAATATTTTCATCACCCTAGGGAACAAGAAAATGACAATGTGAGCTATGAAAGCTACTTTGACACTCCAGGAGGGTGGCAGAGATGTTGAAAACAGCAACATCTCCTCCCTCATTCCCTCCTGCAGTCAGGAAGGGAGCTGGAAAATAGCTGCTCTCCATCCCTGGGCTTCCTGAGCCATTCCTGGGACTGCATAGCCATGATTTGCCTCTCTGAGCACTAGGGTAAGCTGCAAATGGGCTGAAAGCAAAAAGTATCACTGAAGGCTGAATACCTACCTGGAATTTACCTTTACTGTGATGCCTGTGATGATATTTCAGTCCAGTTCAGTTTGGTTCAGTTCAGATAATCTTTAATGAAGACACATACTGACTTCATTGAAGCGTAATTCATGCAGCAGTTAGTGGAGAACAGTCTGATGTTCGAGGAAGCAAACAGCTACTTCGAAGCACTGATTTAAGCACTCCAGTTTCAATCTCTAGGAGGAAAATTACATCAGGGGCTCTTGCAGCAATTTCACCTCTCTGAACTGGCTAGATGACAAAATGACAATAGCATTTTTTACAGTTGGGTAAGTTGATTTAGCCAGAAACAAATAAACAAATCAATAAATTTTGGCAACTGGAAGAAAAATATCTGTTCAGATCACTATAGATAAGCTAGTTATAAATTCATTTAAAACATACCCAAACTTAAACTGATGGAAAATTTATAAAATTTTCTTTTAGGACATTTCTTGCATTTCCCCCCTGCAACTAATCAATGTACTCTATGAAAGAAGGTGCATGATTCATCTTGTAATTTTGATATCAATCTTCTTACTCCCATCTATTTGTCTTTATAATGATGGCAAAATTCTACAGGTTTTAGCAAAATGTCCATCATAAATACATCATATCAAATGTACTTATCCCGAAACAGGACTATAATCTTTTTTTATTTAAAAGGTATCCATATAAGCGTACCATGTATGAGGCATGGAGTATGAGGCTCCTCAAAAGAGGAGCTGGTTATTCCTTAAGGAACGTTTAGCCTCTAACCTCAGATAGAAAGACATTAACATTTCTCCTTTTGAAAGAACCACTCATCTGCTAAAGAATTCTGTCTTGGAGCAACCCTTGTGGTGGAACAGGGGAAGTTACAGGTCCCACATCCTCCCCTCCCAAAACAGGTGGTGCTGGTAGTGGTGCTGGTGAGCGCTTCCATTCCAAGGCAAGTGAAATGTCCATCTGGGCGGTGAATCTGAATCACACCTCGTGTCCTGCCTCCCAGGTTGCTAAGAGGGAGGGAGGATGTGCTCAGGTGGCCAAGCCTCACCAGCTGACTGAGCACACCGAGTGCTGCTCACTCTGCTGCCAGCCGACAGGCTCACCAGTCTCACTGTGAGGGGTGGACGGGGGTCTCCCCTCCCAAGAAGCTTTACTTCTTCAAATATGGGAAGATATTCACAAGGGGATGGTTAAGGATGGCACACTGTCTTGCTACGCTAGTGAGGAGGGCTTTAAACAAGAGTCATGGGAAAAGGGCAAAAGGGCAATGAGTATGTGTAAGAACAGCTTAAGTTGGACAAAGAACCTGAGACTGGGAGACAGGGCTGCTCAGAAGAGGATTGAAAGATGGAGAAGAAAGAAGTGTGTCAGTCCACAGAAAATGTGGAATAAGCCAGGGAGGGGTTGTAAGGTTTTAGCCAGAAAAAAAAAAAGATTTATTGGTGTAACAGGATATGGCAGGATAATACACAAGACTAATAAATCAGTATAAATAGATACAAATTAGTGCAAATGGCCTGTTCTGGAAGAACAGGCAAGGCAATAGAGAGGAAATGCTGGATAAATTGGAAAAAGGGTATCGAGGATGTTTCAGTAGGTGTCAGTTACAAACCAGTACACCAGGCAGGGCAGAATCCCCCAGAGCACAAAATGTGGTCCCCCTGGGGAATTTTGGTTTATCAAATGCCAGATGGAAAACCAAGACAGCAGGACACAGTCTGCCAGGGTCATAACATGCACCATGCACTCTCTCCTCATGGAATCCAGCTAAAAATCCAACTAGGTCTGAATCCAGGTGATTTGCAGAAGATTCAACAGTAAAAGGATTGTGACCACCTGTTTATCTCATGAATGGATACTGAATATTTTAACTGATTTACTTATTTCACAGAAATGTTGGATAATTCTTTAGACTTTCACCCTGGCATCCAATATTTTCCATGAAAATCTATCATTTTGCAAAATAAGTATGTGTGAAGAATGTGGAAAGGAAATGAGAACAAAAAGTGGAGTTTTGCTTAACAGAACGTAAAACTAATAATTATTGCTAATATTCATTTGTGATGCATAACACACTGAGCTGCCAAAGAAAAAATCTTGTTGCCCTGTGATGCTGAAATGCCTTCCACCAAGATCTGGGTAATTTTGGTTGTCAAGAAAACAATCAGCATGCTTTATTCCAGAGACAAGTTCCACCACTATCTCTCGTTCTTCAAGAGGCAGAATACACTCTCTGCCTAACTCTCCCACAAGTACCTGCTTAACATTTCTTTTAAATACCACACATTGTCACCATGTGCAATTAGCAATGTTTGGCTAAGTGACGAACCTTATGCACATTTCAGACAGACTGACAGGTGACAGATTCATTTCCCACATTCATACATTGTTATGAAGCACAACTCCCCCACTGAAGACTGACAGCTGCCTGCATTTACAAAGCCAAAGACTCGCTCAGACTGATTTGTACCAATACACTAGGCAAAATTGGGAAAATGTTCCTATTGATTCTTACACCCACACCATAGGTAATAAAAACGGTTAGGTGATCAGGTTTTTCATGCTGCCATAAGCAATTGTCTGATTTAAAATCCAGAGTTCCTAGATCAATTTGCTGTTCTTTCTGTAGGCTGTTTTGCATTTTTCCCCTGCAAAAGCTGAATAAAATACCCATTACTACACATTACATGGTTTCTTATGCCTTCATACCATTTGTGACACAGAATTAAAGGTTTATTTTCATATACAGCAGAGTATGTAAATAGGCTTTTGTCGTTCAATGGCTATTTCAGTAGGTCAGCTCATCTAAAAGGCTTTCTGATAAACTAGTTACATCCTCTGGTATATAAAGAACTCCCACATGACTGAGCTAACTGAGCCACAAGACTAACTGGTGTGACATGTAGAATAGCAGTTTCTTTCAGTATTGCCAGAGGAATCCACAAGAGAAAGCACTGCCAGATGAAGACCTTTACCAAGGTCTTTTAAATTACTACCTTGGTTCTGATGATGTGACATCTTCCACCATACTGGATAGGACCATTAGGGGCTTCAAAGCAGATGACAGGAGCTTGCCTGGAGGAAAACGCGGATGAAGTCATTCATCCTCAGTTGATAGTCAAAGAAACTTCTTGAAATAAAATGGTTTATATACTTTTAAAACACTGAATGTACCTGCTTGTCCAGTATATATTTCTTGTCCTTATTTTACATGGCTGCTAAACACACTGAGTTAAATCTCACCTACAAGTATCTCCCTGGCACCAAGGGGAAATACCCAGCAAAGTGTTACTCACTGCCAGAAAAAGCACCAGCTTTTGAAGAACATTTACATGCTACAGACTTGTGAAAACACTGTCTTTTTGTTGTCAGCAGGATGCTGGCAGGAGTTTTTCAGTCAGAATGGCCAGTCAGTCATCCCAAGGAAAACACGATCCAGCCTCATCTGGACTTTGATCTGTGCTACAGGAGAAACAAGGAGAGAGAGCTAAAGCTGCTTAAATTGCTTCTCCTGCCGGGGGAGGGTGGGATGTACCTTGAGACCTGCAAACAGGGGTCCAGTCATCTCACATAAGGGTTTCCCTTAATCGACAGACTGTGTAGGTAACTTCAGTGACCCTAAATGCAACCCAGTCCTCTTACGTTCTGTTTTAACAAGGGAAGATGCTAGCTTTACCCGGTCTTTCTGAAGAATTACTGTGCACTGACCAAGGAAGAGCCGAAGAATGTCAGTAATTTAAAAGACCTGTAGTGGACAGACTGTGACTACATTACACAAGGTGTAAAAGAGATTGAGCAAAATGGGGAAAGACTAAGACACGGAAACCTACTTCTCTGGATTGTGAGCTGCTTACTAGAAGACTATGGGGATAGCTGCTACCTGGATGCAAATCAAACCACTTTACTCCAAGAAATGAAGCTGTGAAGTGGCATACCAGCAACCTGTCTATGCTCATAGACATGGCAGGAACACTTTTGAGGGAAAATCACAAGAATTACCAGTGGGATTCACAATTTCTTGACAGAAGAGAACTGTTGAGGAAACTGGCTTACTCAGATCAGCTAATCTGTGCCCAGAATCTATTAGGCAACATCATTCTTGTTTTGGCAGAACTTGATTTCTATTAAATCGTGAAATTAATGCAAAGCCCTATGTTCCATTATCACTGAACAAATCCAGAGCAAATATTTTTAATTAAATTAAAAGGAGACTTAAATACTTTAGAGATGATATAATTATGCCTCAGTGTTTGGCATGTGCACAAGGGGATTTAAGAAAATGCTGAAAAAACAGGCAGAAACCTTTTTGCTCTGTGGCAAAAAAAAGAATATACACTTGAAAGCAAATGATGAAGATCTGAAAACTATTAGACAACTCAGACTGTGAAAATTAAATTTCATACAAATTCTGCAATAGATCTGAAAATATAAAATTATAATAAAGTGCTTGCTTTCTAGCAACAGTTTCCATTTGTATCATTTAAATTATATCATTACATCGAGGTTCTCCTCATGATGAGGAAAACTTTCAAAAACATCTAGGCACAAGTTTCTGAATTTCCAGCTATACTGATAATATACAGTCTTGTTCTATATAGCATCTTTATCATATGGGTCTAACCCATCTACTGTCAACGTGGAATGTGAGCTCAATGGGACTTGATCTGGTTGCTTAAGACAGCACTTAGGTATCCTGCAAGAGAAGCTATAAGAACTGTAGCAAACTTTAACATTCCCAGACATCAAAAAATTTGAAATTTTACATTTTCTGTGGGTCAAAAAGGAAGACCAAAGACAGGTCTAGGGAGCATCTCTCTTTAGCTGGGTTTTAGTTAATTAAGAGCTCTCCCTTTGGAAAAAGTTTATTGCTGTTATGTCTAAGCCTGCTGCCTAAACACTTTGAAAGATGACTTCCAGTCATCAATGGCACATTTTTTGTCTTTACTGGACCTCTCTTCAGTTTAGGGCTGAATGCTGTTCCCAGAAAGAATAATTAATTTAGCATAGGAGGGCACATTTGGTGGTCACAGCTTGCAAAGTGTTTCTTAGCCTTTGGGACCGGGGAGCCCTGCTCTGATTCCCTGCACTGGGGGTGTGCATGTTCAGCATCACCCAAAGGAGGTGCAGACCCCTTTCCCTGGCTGCTGGGGTCCCTCATAGAAGACTCCAGCGCTGTGTGTAAGGTGCTGGCTGCTAAGCCCCAGGTCAACAAGGAGGGCAAAAGACTCATCCATTTAACGTCACTGAGCTTTCCAGTTCTTGTCAGGAGCAAAGTGTGTATTGAATGATAATGTTTATCATGTTTCCACAAGCAAACAAAAACCCAGGAAACTGCTTATCTTTGCCAATTCTTAGGCAAAGGTTGTGCTCCTACCAGCTGGGGCTACCCCCCTACCAGTGCTGGTGGTAGCTTCTCAGTGCCCTCCCTCAGCAACAGGACTACCCAGCCCTTGGTCACATGCCAGAGGGGCAATAATATCACCAGCCAGGGATGAATGTTGAGACTTACTCTGAAGACCATGAGTAGCAAAGCTGCTGGAGCCTGTGTACGTGGAAAGAGAGAAGGAGTGCAGCTCAGGAGTACCACAAACAATACTGTGTTCCAGAGTTCATCCACGTGTATGATCACAGGAAAAACATGAGAGAAATACACCCCAGATCTTAAGATTACAAGTGTTCCATTAAACCATAAGAAATAACCTCAACAGGATAACATCACTGGCAAAATGCTAGGACATTCTTATATTGCGTAACTAAATCGCTGTTCATAACCAGCAGGGATCATTCAGGGTCTCTGCGTGCAGCCCACTGACACGACTGCTTTGGTCTCGCTGATAGCATATTTCAACTGCTCATTTCACTACTATTCTTTCTGAAGGTAGAAAAAAATATAACACTTATCAAAGGTTTCCCTTATCATTTCCAAGGCAGATACACAGCATCAATTCTATTGCTGAAATTTAACATAAAATTATCATCTGCAGTGATCCTCAGTGATTAATTGTCTTAGTACATCCCTAGCCAAAACCCCTGTGGTCAAATGTATTATGAAATTAGTACCAATAGCTATTAGTACTGCTTTGAAATTATAATCAGTGATTGATGACTCAAAAAATAACATAAACTCTTCCTGTAGAAGAACTTCAGAATATATTTTTGTAGCGGGGAAAATTATCATTTTCAACGGACGTCGAAACATGGAAAATACTAAGAAAATGAACCACATTCATTCTCTTCACTGTGGGAACTTATTTCTGTGCCCTCCTTCCATTTAAAACAGGACTGAAATAAAGTATCTTACAATTTGAACCTGTCTATGAAGAGCAACATCAAGACCATTGCTCTTTCTGGAAAAATTGGAACATATATGTGATCCAAGCATCAAAGGTACATATACACTTGTTAATGTGAAAGTTTATTGAAAATGTCTACCAGGACTGCAAAGGAAGGGATATCAGGAGACATTTTCTGGGAAACTACCTCAAATAAGCAGTGGTCCGCATGACCAGTGCTGCTTTTAGACAACAGAACACGCCAGAGCTATAACAGTAGGTATAAGAGAGTGAAGAGGGAGGACCTTCTTGTGTCTGTGCTCTTAGTAACAGGAGCTAAAGAGAGTCTGTGTTAACAGAGCAATACACCACAGAGATAGCTGTGCCCTTTATTAGCATTCAAGTCATGCTTCTGTCCTCAATAAAAAAACCAAAAAGTATAAGTGTCAGAAATGTTACTGCATCATTTCTTAAGTTGTTGTGTGGTAATTTAAAAGGATTGACCAGATAGCACAATTGGAAGAGCTTACAGTTTGTTCCTGATGAGCCCAGTATAAAACCTTTTGAAAGCAATATAAATTTTCTATCATCTTTGGTGGATTTGATTTCAGACTCCCTCAGGGCTATGTAATGTGCAAGTTACCTAACACAGTCACGAAAGAGAAAATTAAAGTGCATTACCAGAAAGCTTGAATCAAATAATCACTAATTCTTTGATTACCTCTGAAAAGCAACAGTTTTGTTCATGGTAAAAATATTAGTTTTAGGTACACGGTATTGCTAGCCATCTGAGAATTTTTTATTGAATTTTATGAATATGGGAATATTATGAGCTTCACAATAGTGTACAGTTTCATCAAGAAAAGGAAATCAAAATAATTTTGAAGTTTCTGGTGTTGGAAGTGTAAAAATACAATGGTTTTTTTTTGCATTTGGGGTAAAGAAATTAAATGTCAAAGAATTATTTCCATCTTGAATGAAACAAAAGTCAAAATCTTGAAAAAAACTTATAAAAATTATCTTCCCAAAATTCATATGAGATGTGATAAAGTTATCTGGTTTACACAATTCTAGAATAATTTATTTTGAGTGCATCCTTTAAAGGTTTATCTTACCATCAACTGAATTGTAAGGTAAAAAATATAATTTCAACAAAACACGAAACTTCTCATTTTGAAAACATCTAAGGAGGGTAATTTGGTTATTTTAAAAAACCTCAAAAGTGTGAAATACATAAAATCTGATATTTCCATATGAAGCATTATGAATTAAATGAAATTATGCTTTACAATAAAAAAAATATTGCTTCAAAAGTCTGGAGGGTAGATGGAAATGTAGTGACGTAGGGCAAGGAGAGGAAGTCACAGGGCAAGAAAGTTCACTTTTCCAGAAAGTTTTATTCCAAATCTGAATTGAAGTTCCCTTAGGACTACTCAGCTGTGAATTTATCATGGTTTTGATCCCTGTCCATGAGGGAACTGGTTCTATATTGCCGTGTAGTCAGATAAGAAGTGGAAACTTCATTTTACCTACTTCTGAGTCCCAGGTCTGCCTTCACAGATAAGGCAATGACTGGTGCTCCAGCCTCCCCAGTGCTGAAGTTAAAGGTATTTGCAAGAGTTTTGGAGATCCTAATGGCAAATGTCTAGGTGGAATTTAAGTACCTCCAGAGCTTGCTCACTCTGAGCTGGAGAAGACTCATCGTCCCGCAGGGAGACTGAAAGGGAGGATGCAGAAATCAGGCCGGCACAGCTGCAGTTCAGGCGATGCCACTGGGCAACCAAAGTGGCTGGGAAGGCAAGTGGCAAGAAGTTTGAGAGCCCAAAATCACCTCTGCTTTCACTGCTAGAGCAAGTCTCGCCTCATGGCAGGTGCATGCAGAGCCCTCAGCACAAGCTCCCCTGTCCTCTGCACCCCCTGTGGCATGTCCACGGACCCTGTGGAGGCAAAAGGGGACTTGTCTGCCCCCTCTGCCCTGTGCCAAGCTCTCTGGCATCCCCAGCAAGGAAGATTTGTACAAAGGAGAGGCAAGAGTGGATCCTGGGAGGGCTCTGCCCACAAACTGGGTGCCAGAGCCAACACAAAATGCCAGTTAAGGTGGCTGGCAAAGTTTGCTCTCCTGCTTACAGGAGATGGACTGACCCAAAACACAAGGGCAGACACGCTCAGGGATCCCTCATCTCACATCTCTCATCACCCAGTTGAGAAAAACACAAACTCAAGGTCTTCCCTGAGTGGGACAATAGCCCACACAAGCAAACATAAAGTCATTTTTTTCTAGTTATGAAACCTAAAAAGGAAAGAATCAACCACTTCCAAGTGCAGCAGAACTGGGCCAGTGGGGTCAGCACTGGTGTAACAAGACAGTTGTAGAACAAGTTCCTTCAGCTTTTCAAAAGTCTCTGTTACTATTTTCCCTATTTATTTCAACATCTGCAGAACTATTATCCAGCTGAACAGCACTGAGATCACAGCCATTTGACTGACTGTTTATCTCCTACAGTCAAACATAGCTTTTATTTTTACCCTGCCTGAGATGAAGCATGATAATCCACGTTAAAGACCGATTTGTGACATTAGCAGTCAGATTTGATAACTGTTTACAATTCCAGCTGGGCAATTAAACAGTGTTAATTTCTGGAACCCCACTTCACTCAATAATATAACAGGAACTTTCCTTATTAATAAGAAATTAGACTAACCATAAACTCTCTGCTGGATGCTAAAAGCTTTGTTGTGACAAAAGTCTTTCACTGTGTGACAATTAAGGCATGCATCTAGCTTCCTAGTTTCCAAATCTTCCATGCACTGATATGCTCCTTTGTCGTCATTACGTCCACAGCAAATGCATATCTCCTCATAGACATCTGCTCAGAGTGACTCAGAAACAGTCTGCATGAAAAGTGGTGTTACTCAAACTCTGTTTCTGAAACACAAAAGATTTAAAAACCATCTTAACCACAATAAAAGGGAGATTTTATTTTGCTGGGTAAGAGCCACCCATAAGTACAAGACCAAAATATGAGACAGGATGCTCTACACCAATGCTTAGGCTGCAGCAGTGACTGCTACACCCTCCCTCTCATATTACTTGGTCCTGGTTTTACCTGGTTTTGGTCTTCATGACTTACATGATCTTACTCCTTACATGACTTACTCCTATATGCAGTCAGTGTTGAACCTCTGCAGAAAGAAGTCGTTATGAAGCAATGACATCCCACCTTTTTGCATGCCCAGCCATGGCTGAAGCAAGTTTTGCCCTGAGTTTAGTGGATAGGCTAAAACATAAGGCTGATTTTTCATGAAATAGTTACTCAAGCCCACATACTAGGAAGGTACAAATTGCTCTAGCCTTATTTTGAAAAACAGTCTTTGTTATTTAGCTCAGTCCCTTTCTTAGAGCAATGAAATCTAAACAGGTATTTCCATTTCCTTACATCTCAAGAAGAGTAAGAAAAAACATATATGGAAAAATTGTAGGTATTTTGAAACTGTTAGGAAATCAACATTCAGAACCAAATCATAAAAGTTCCCCAAGTTAAAATGCTTTTATTTTTGCTGAATATCCTCTCTAAAATATGTTGACTGCATCATTTCTTAAGCTCCCATAAGAAGTGAATTAAAAAATTGCCCCAAGAAAGAGGACAGCGTAATATTCAGTTCTCTCAGTTACTAGTTTTCAGGTTTCTTATGGCTTAATTAAGATTCTCCTAAATTTGTCAGCAAAAATTTTGCTACAGGGTTGTGGACCCATGTCACAAAGCAAAGATTCAAACATTCCAAATATAAAGAGCTTAAGACAAAATCCGTACTTTGAAACAATAAATCTGTGAAACCTTTGTCACATCTCAGATACCTTGTTAATGAAAAAAGGAAAAGTATGACCTTTTTATTATAATTGTCTGTGCTTTAAGTTAAACTTGAAAATTCTAAAAATCCTGGAGTAAGTTTAAAACAAAAAACTCTGTTGTCCACTTCATCATAGGACCCATGAGGTGGGTCAGGTTTTGTGAACCAGGTCATCTATCAGTAATGATCCATCTGTTGTATCTTGAGATACCATCAAGAAGGCCAGTATTTTTTGTATCTATGCCAGGTTACAACTCCTAAGGACACTCCTGTCCCTGTTCCTGTTGGTTATTCCCACTGTGGTAGAAGAGCCACTTAGGCAAGAGACATAATCATATTAATATGATTTAGGTAAATCCCAGAAGAAGGAAAATGTGAGGTAAAATTTGTTAATGACTCATTAAAATAGCAGGTATCATTTGACAGACAAAATATTGCATTTCAATACACTAAATCCTAGGTTTTCCACTGCTTTCATATGGGGAAAAGGACCCCACTATTGGCTGACTGATGTTTTCCTAATTATTTGCATTACAAGCATCCAAGTTCCTCATACGCCACTGTTGCTGCCATATTAAAAAGGAAAGTTATTTTTATATATATATATATATATAAAATTATGATAAAGACTGAGGCAAGTACATTCACCTTAATTTTAATATAATGTTTGTGAGTAAACTGGTAGTGAAGAAAAAGTGACACACTTTAGTAAAAGGTTGCAACCTTGATTCTTATCCAGGATCCTCCTTTTGAAAGGGAAAAAAGGCTATTGAGTACAGCTCAACACAAGGTCTCATAAAGAGCATGGATGTGAAGTTCCCTGTAGTCACTCCACTGGGCAGAAGTGGAAGGCTGGTCTTTTAAAATGTTTCTGTATTTGTTTTGTGACTGCAAAAGAAAAACTTTTTTTTTTTTTTTCCATAATAGCAGGGTCAAAGATTTGCCTTCTCCCCAGCTAGGAACAAAAACAATAATGGAAGCTCTTCAAACTAATGTTCAAAAGAGGAAAAGAGAGCCAACAGATTATTAACTTCTCAGCAGGGAAGACATTATTACAGTCAAAAGACTTAAAAATCCTTTTTCTTATGTGATTCATTAGCAGACTTTCAGACCTCTTTGTCCTCAGAAGAAGAATGTATATATTTCTGCAGTGGTGTCTCTTTTGGGGAGCTGAGGCTAACAGTGCAAAGCCTGTTGTCCAATTATTTGTGTCAGATATGGCACTTTTGTAAATGCCAGTGCTAGATGGGTATTAAAGTCATCCATCTTGCGTGGCCTCTGAGCTTTGCTAAACAATAGAAGAAAACTGTATCACTGCACTCTGGAAAAAAAAAGGATTTTTTAAATCATTCATATTTCTTTGCTGCCCAGCACATTAAGCTAATAACTAATGCAGATTCTACATATTAACAACTTCTAATACTAAGTTAATAACAAATTTGAAAATGGGGGGGAAAAAAATCATCTCTGTTCTACCACAAGAGAAACTCTCTTGAAAATTATACTGTAAGTTCCCATTGTGGAGAATTATTTTGGGGTTTTGGATGTATTTTATGTTCAGATAAAAATATGTTTTCAAGATCAAACTTAGATTGTAAACACTTCATAACACTATCTGAATTTGTTTATTAGGCACTATTGTCACTTAATAAAGGTATCCTATTATCATCATTAATAACTCTATGCTATAATAGTCTTGAATATTCTAAAAAAAGGTTACTACCAAGATCATTCATGGAAATACCTGCCCAATATCTGAGCAAACTCAGGCTCACAGCTATGAAGATCCTTAGTAGAACTTTAGTGTAAGTTACATTGATCCAAAAAAGAAAAATAATGTGTAAAATGTGCTACAAATACAATCCAGATATAAATTTCAAATATAAATACATATAATGACAGGAATGAAGACAGCATCATTAATATATTCAAAGAAATCACAATGTGACTAAAATCACACAGAAATACTGACTACATTCACAAAAATCAAAACAGACATTTTCTGTATTTGTGGTATGCTCAAAGGCAGCAGATTGATTATCTCAAACACAAAAATGATAAAAATGTATCCTGTAGAGCTGACTCATTCTTTAAGCCATTAATGGCATAACTGATTACCTGACACTGTATATTGACTAAGACAGCATTTAAAATGTGTGGCTTTTTTACCCAAAAAGAAAGATAACTGAAGTAGCAAAGAAGTGAATTTTGAGTGAGTGTATGGTACAAATAAATCATTCTTACTGCTACCCAGCACAGTATAGAATGACAGCACAATCTGTAGTGCTCAGATGTGTCCTCTGTTTTTGTTTCCTACAAATAGATAATTCCTTCTATAAACCATGCCCAGTAAATAATTTGATACTCAGATTTAAAAAAAAAATATTGTATGTATAAACTGAAATCATAGACAAGTGTCTTTATCAGTTCAAAACATATAATTAAACATTAAGAATATAACCAGACTTTGTTTTAAAATTCTTAATTTAACTTTAATCATATTGCAAAACAACTTTGCCATTCATGCAAACTTTTTAATGAAAATGAAACCACATACAGTATTTTAATAAAACTATGTAGCAGACTGATACTTGAGTGACCATAATAAGCCCATTTTGGTTTTGTGATTCTGCACAAAACTAAACCACTTTGGTTTATAACATTTCTGTAAAAATTTTTTTAACCTTTCAGGTTTATAATAAAGAATAAAATCTGCAATATTTTGGAGAAACTTCCTTTCACTGAGAATTTTGAAATTTCTGGACCACAGCTAAATCCACAGGAAAATTTGAGGCAAAGGTTAAATTCTAATGAATGGAAATGTTTTCTTTCAAATTTCTCTCTTTCTTTACTCCTTAATTTTGAATGTAATATATTTAAATTGACTCAAGCAATCATTTCAAAGTCAAAAACTGAAATGTTTTATTTCAAAATATAGTATTTTGGAGATATTAATATTCTCAGAAATTTTCCACAAGCTTTTCTTGTAAACAAACCTTCAATGAAATCAAGATTTCATTAAAAAATAAACTTTTCAGGAGCTCCATTCAATGTTAGAAAACAGGCTGGTGAGATGTTTTTCATTTCTAACTAATCTATCACAAATAAAACTTTCTGGTCTGTAGCCCACCACTTATTTACACCATGATGTAACAGGTGTTTTTTATGAGCTATAAAATTTAGTGGCTACCTGAATAACTACTCTCTTAATAAAAGAATGCTTATCAGCATGCGCATATCCAGTATTTTCTGCCCTTCACCCAAAAGGTCAATTTATTCGAAACTTAAAACAGTTTTGTCATTCACTTCTTGCTTAAAATGATAATACCTGCAGAGCAGCTGCAACATTTAGATCCTTTTTCGTACCATGTCATGAAAAGAGCAATAGTTGTGCCATTTATTCTCTGAACCCAGAATATCAACCCTTGTGTTTCAAAACAGACATATATTGTCGTAATTTTTTTTCCCAAATATGGGATGACTATACTAAGTATCTGGCAACAGCTGCTGGCTGCATTGGGCACTTGCAGATGGAGAAGTCACAGGCAAATAAGGTGGTTACATGAGATAGTCTTCTGCCTGTCTGGCCATCTCTTTTCCCTTACCAGATGATGCCCATTATGACTACATAGAAATCCAGATGCAAAATGGACAAATACTTGACATCTGTTTTTCATTTCTCTTGGAAAAAAATTAAATGGTCTCAGTTTTAAGTAACCTGCAGTGCAAATGAAGTGAGTCTTTAAAAGGCGTTTTCCTAAAACTTCTAATCAAACATTAAGCCAGTGTTTGGGAAATCACGAAAGCAGAAGATATTTTCTAAAAAAAATAAAATTAAAATTTACCTTGGCAACAGCCTGCTGCAGCCCCCTCAATGCCACACACTGTGTGCCCCCCCTTGGCAAACAGGCTGCAGGGTTTGCTACTAAAGCGGGCATTTACAGGAAGAAATAAGGTTAGAATTTCTCCAGCCCCGTGCTGATTAATCCTTCCCTTTATCTGTTCCCCATCTCTGCCTCTTCTTCAGCGCAGAGAGACAAGGGACTCTGGCGTGACACGCAGCACGTGGAGCCCCAGAATGAGCGGGCAGAGGGAAGCCCCCCCTTCCGCTCTGCACGGACACCAGGGGCCTCTTCCCACGCAATTACAAGAGCGCCATAAAAACAAAATCTAGTAAATAAGCCACCAGAAACATCTCATAATTAATCTTAAAATCTAGGTAGCACTATGTGGGAGGAGATTCCCTCAGACATGGGAGCTAAGAGGGCTCCCCTGGCATCTTAGAGGTATGTGTGCTTGCGTTATGTGATAAGATTATGGCCGTGTGGCTGCAGCTGTCTCCCCTGCCATCACCCTAGGTCTGTATCACACGACATCAATAAACACAGGCAGAAGAGCGTTAGGAAATGGAGGATTTCATTGCAGGGGAGGCAATAATACAGGCTTGTCACTACTAAATGTTTCATCTTTAATAGTTTAGAAGCTTTAACAACTCATCATCGGTTAAACCTGAATTCTTTGTCCCATTTACGTATTCACACACAGACTACATATAATCTAATATAAGCTTCAGTTTTCTCATGTCTGGGTGCAGCACATGGCACAGGGCTATGGCACACTCAGACACATTCTTTAAGAAGGCTTTCCTAATCGCCTCTGGGCTGAGTGAGAGAAGCAAACTGGGCACCTTGGAAACAAAAACCATTAGGGACAAAAACCGTGCAGCAGCACGCATACGTCCAGCTGAGCACTGGAAGGAATGAAAGATACTTTGGGCTGAAAATAAAGTGGTGGAAAAAATAGTCTGAATATTATAGGAAAATGAAATCTAAATCAATACCTAAAGCAAGTTTGCTTTTTTCAGTCTCATAGCCTTCTTTTCTTACAGTGACAGAATGGTAGTAAAAAATCCCATGGCTCCTCTATTAAATGTGCTGATGTGCTGTCAGCTAAGTCAAAAGGTTCTAGATGTCCAGCTGGGTGGGCATGCTGTCCTTGATCCTTGATGGCAGCTGCTAACACTGTCCAGGCTGGACCCAGCTGGGTTGAATCTGTAACAAAGAAGAGGAGAGCTGTGGTATGGATGGCAGACCACTAGGCTATTGCAGAGCAAAGCTGCTTGCCTCCAGGTCCCTCCGCAATTATTTCCACACTTGACTGTGTCAGCAGTTTCTCTATATATGCCTCACAGAAACCATTACAAGCAGAGGTGACAGACACATGTCAGCACAGCCTTTTTCCCATCAGAGTGCTATCCGGCTGCAGAAGACTGAAGCAGACACACTGCAACACATTTAGGTTAGGATGCAGCAAACTGATTTTGTAAAGTTCAGGGGACTTGACTCTGTGGCACTCTTACACTGTGAAATTATAAATGAAAGTGCAATGGATTACAAAGTATAGGCATTATGCAGGGGAATGCACATGAATATTCTAAAAAAAAAAAGGAAGAGTAACAAAATATCTGTAAAACAGCAGTTATCACTGAATATAGACACTGTCTTCAATTGTTCACAGAAGCTTACAGGAGGACATACAAATCTACCAAGAACTATTTTAAAAATAATTTCATTGTTCAACATTACTGAACAAATTCAACATTATCAAACAATAATTTCTAAAAATTCTCAAGGCAAACTGGAAAGCATGGGGGCTTTCCCTAAAAAAGACACTTAGTGACTAGTCACAATGAAAATGCCAACTTGTGGGCCCATTTCATATTTGCACTCAGGCTAAGTGTAAAGGAGCAAGTAAATTTACATGTACAAAGTATAAAATATGGATGAATAAAAAAAGCAAGTGGTTTATAGAGAGGCACAGAAAGCATGCCAGAAAAAAAGTGAAGAAGAATCATGGGGCATTACATTTTATTCTCCTATTTTAATCATACTCATGCAATAAATGACAGCTTGAAAAATACAGAGTAGAATCAATCTTGATGTGATAGTAAATGTAAGGGAATTTTTATGGTTTATCAGAAAGAGCTTCAAGGTGAAAAAGAGCAAACTACCAGCACCCTGTCAGCTTTGAAACACTCTCTCTTGCTTCTAATATCAATATCCATTATTAAAAACACTGCTCCCCAAATACAGGGATAGAAACTGTTGTGATATCCTTGTATTTGTTCGGTCTGTCAACTCTTCTCTGCCTTAATCCATTTTTATGGGCTGACAGAGGATTGAAATTGGTAAGAAAGCTGGTTTCAGGAGGTTTTACACAGTGTCAAAACTGCAATGGATGGTGAGGGATGACACAGGGTGACATACCATAAGGTCACAGCATGCCTGGGGGCTTGAGGTTGTGGCTGATGCTCCCTTCTCCTTAACAGGTGAGAAATAAAGAGGCTACAGAAGACTTTTAACCCAACATTCACCAAGTAGAGGCTGTACTTATGGGTCCATCAACTACTCTACTGCCAACGTGAATGTTGCCAAAATCATGACTCAGGCTCTGTGAGTCACGACTGTAAAAACACTGCTCCGCAAGCAGCATATTCATGTAACTAATGATCTTTGCTTCCTCTGGCCAGTTGCTCTTTGTCCCCTAAACATCACCACAAAAATCCCCCCTCTACCCACATATGCTCCGGTACTTCACCTCCACAGCAGTGCTCGTGCTGGCCAGGCAGTGTCCTAGGGGTGACTGCCAGCTGGCTGGTAACAACCAGAGCTTTCACATCTGCCATTATTTTTTCCCTTTTTTAAAAAAATAAAAAAATCTCTCCTCTGTTTGTTATGCATTCACCAGCCTGCACCGGAACTAGTGAAGGATTACAGTGTACACATGGTTTGCAAACTTACACAAAACAAATAAATGATCACTTCTGCTCCCCTTACTTATGAAACCAAGCTGAGACTGGTAAAAGTGAAATTCTTATTTTCCTGTCATTGAGGGTTTTCTGATGTTTACTTTTCAAGTTCTCTTTGTCACTGAGACAGCTAGAATAATACACTCCTTTCTGTTATAGGTAAGTTGGAAGACTCACCTTTACATGCCTGCAATGAGCCAGAGCTTTAGCAAACACCACTGTGAGACAGGTATTACAATTCCACAGGTTGGCACCACTGCTGTGCTGCAACCCCATAACTCAGCTGCTAAATAGTACTTTCATGGAGGAACAATATTGCAGTGATGCTGGCGACTGCGAAGAGTATAAAACACAAGTGCATGATGCACGGAATGAGTTAGGGGGAAACTGAATATGCATTTATGTAAGCAGTTGTAAAAGTAAGAATTTTATGCAAATAAATGCAAACTATGCAGCAAAGGCAGAATACGACAGAAATGGAGGAGATGGAGTGGAAAGATCTCAAACTAAAATAACTGAGAACTGCAATGGAAATGCAGCCCGTGCTCTGCAACAGCAGCTGCCCTTGCAAGCGATCAGCTACCTGCAGGTGAAAGAGCAAATAGTGTTAGGAAGCTTAGGTACTTCCATTTACTTATGCTGTTGCTCATGTGACAGGTAACATTGGGAATGTGTGAAAGAGAGTGGGCTTGAGTATGGTCAAGTGGAAGATAGTCAGTGGTACCTGAAAATACAGCCCTGCACTTATCTTTTCCTCTTGGTAGGTCACACCTGCCTTTGTACTGCCGCTTGGTGAATAACGTGGGGAAATGTGCCCAGGGATGAGGTAAACAATTTTCACTCACACCTTCTGAAACAATTTTATAGTCGTGTCCCCAGTTCCGCGACCCTCCCCAAGTCCTTGCTCTCTAACTGACTAGTAATACAAGTCCTAGGAGATAATCACCAGGACAAAAACAATTAGTCAGCACTTTCAAAAGCAAAAAGTGCCCAGTGGCATTAGGGGCGTCTGTACCTGAAACCACCTCTAAGTCATTTTAAAGAGACAAACTATGCTTCAAATATGTGTTTCTGGCTGTAACCTATTTAGTCTATATGTCAATAGACCTATAGAAGATAATCTACAAATAAAAATGTTGCAATAAATGGTTTGAAACAGACGGATTGTCATACAGGTAGTGGGGCTGGATTCACACGGTACTTCACATTGACCTTTTTAATTCCTTAACTCATAAATACTGGATTATCAGTGTTGCTGGTAGAAGTTAGCCAGCACTTGTGTTCTCTTTTGTGTCTTTTTTTTTTTTTTTAAATCTTTTTTTTTAAGAACTGAGACAAAGTAATCTGAACAATGGTGAATGTTTTCAAGTGTACCTGGACAGAAATACTGCTATCTTGTCTTGTTGCTGTGTGTGGTAAACAGGCAGCTCTCTCTTTGTGCAAGTCAATTCTCAGTTCTCTTCTTTCATCTCACTTATTTGGATTGTGTTTTGTTAAAATGATTTCTAGCAGTTTATGCAGATCTTGAAATGCTGGGATGTAAAAGCTACGTGATGCCATTACTGTTAGCAGAACCTCTCATCTCTGTATATCTTCAAATGATACTATCAGAAAAGATGCCACTTCATTCAAGATATGCTTCATAAGAAGGATTAAAACACTGTTAGAAACAAAGATCACAGAACAGAGCAGCTCTAAGGAATGCCTTCATCACTGAATCCATCCTACAAGTAGTCAAGATTTATCTGGGTATATTCTCCACTCCATTAAAAAAAGTCATGGGTTTTGCTAGATAATTATTACTAAAAAGATCCAGAGGCAATTCTACATAAAGGAGGGGATCACGTTAAGTACATAGACATTTCTTTCCCATTTCCATGATGAAATTAACCACTCCACAATGCAAAAGTCTAGGCACCCCCCAGGGTGCCCAAAATGATGGGAAGAAGGGAAGGGGCTCTGCTGTTCTCACTGGCTAGAGGAGGGAGCAGCCGGTCAGTACAGGAGCACATGACGCACCAGCTAGGGCTATTGTGAGAGGTTAAACCTTCATTACCTTTCCAGTCAAAGTTTCCTTTGGGCCTGGAAGACAGTGCAGCAGCATTTTATTTCAGGGTTTTAAAGCAAAATACGAAAAATTGTGACTTTGTCTCAAGTATGCTTAGAGAAATTTAGCAATGCTATAAAGAGCAAGTCTTGCATTCACGTGGCATCAGCACTACAGTCTGCAGCAACCATCTTCTGAAGGTGCATCTGCAAAAGAAGCTACATCATGTATGTGGACAAGAGCCAAATTGTGCAGTAGTGTCCAACCTGGTTGGGAACCTGCAGGCTGGACTAGACCAGGGCCCCAAATACAGCCTGGTCACAACAGACACTGATTTTAATTAGTCGTACAAAGGGTGTCACACGATGAGGACATTCAGACCAGGAAATGCCCATGGTCACAGGTGGAGTTAGCACCAGCTGACATCAGTCTGATGGTTGAGCACGTGAACAAAGCGGTTCACGAAGGAACATGGGGTGGGCACATGCCCACGGAAATGAACTAAAGTGGGATGTGATGTGCTGAGGACAAGCAGAGAGCAAAGGAGAGCTCAGTGAAAAAATAGTGAATCTCCCCAGCCTTCCCCTTCTGCACCGTATGGCCATCCCTGCAGCAGCGCTAGCTGCTCCATCTCCTTAGTAAAGTGACCTAAGCAATGGAATGAGCGGAAGGAGGCAGATCCAGAGAGGCACAGCAGCTGCTCCCAGTAAGGTAAGTGAGCCTGGGAAGGCACATCCAACAGTAGAAAGTACCTCCAAGGTCTGTTTCCCTCTCCTGCATTAATGATCAAAGGAATGAACAAGGGTTTGAAACAAACTGAAATACAGATTTTTGTTATGCTTGTGTATTTGTCTCACAATGCATTAAACAGCTTGCATAAGGTAGGTTACTTCTTTCATTCTTCAGCAGAAAATGTGTGAACTAATGCATTTTGGCAGCAGGAGAAAAAAATATTTATATTGAGCTTTGCTAGCCCTTAAAGTGCTGAGACATTGCAAAATCTGAATGCATCTTGGGGAAGGATGGTAATATATGTCTTGACAAATGAAGAATTAATAATATATTTTACTAAAGACTTAATACAGATCAAAACAAAAATTCATGATGTAGAAATGGAACAATTTAATGCAAGTATGAAATATAAAATGTATGTGACCTTTCCAGAGAGTTATTGAAAGAGAAATTGATGAACCCAACATGAAAATGGTAATAGTCACATTGAATTTCAAGAAAATACCCAGTCACAGTGGGCCTGGATGTTGAGTTTTACAGGCCATTCACTCTGAAGATTTTCCCACACCACACTAAAATGTACAGTCAGGTGTTAGATAATGCCACATAACCACAAAGCCTCAGCGAGCCACTGATTATGACTGCCAGTGTCCACATCCGCAAACACAGCAGACCTTTCAATTACACAGATTTGTTGTATTAAGCATGCAATTGTCTTCCCAGCGCAGTCTAAGGAGCATTTGCCCATAGCCTGTGGGGAGCTGGCTGACCTTCTTTTCCTCCAGCTGCCAAACTGCATTAATGAACTAAAAAATATACACAAGAGACATTTTTAATAATATTTGTCAGTAAATAGCAGTCATGCCAGAGAGATGTTCCGCAACTGAGAGTGCAACCCATGATATAATTTCCATCTTAACAGAGACCCAGTACACTTAAGTGCCCCAGAAGCACAGAACAAAGTGGAAAGCTTTGTTAGCCAGGTTATCCACACTCTCCATCTTTCCTTTTGTTCACACCCTAGTCAAATTGCCAGATTTCCTCTCTGCCCACACTAGCACAGCCACGCCTCCTTCATCTCAAACATCTGAACTTTTCCATAAAGGCCAACATGCACCCAGGCCCTCTGCTCTCATAGGCCAGCTGCTTCTTCCTGTGGACAATTTAAGTCCAGCAACAGACTTGTTTTGCATGCTGTTTTCCCCTATTTATTCCAGCTTCCTTAAGGGAGTAGTCACTGCACTTCCTCCCCTTTGAGAAGCTAGTCACTGTCTTTCATGAAATCCCTGGGGTAAGATTTACCATCAACATCTTTTCATTCCTAATGTTTTCAGGTTAAATTGAATGAAGCACAACTACAGCCTAAATCCTTTCCCCTCACGGTAACCCAGGACACATGGCTTTGACTGGAGGATCACCCTACCTCCCTCCTACACAGAGGGCTACTTCAGGCTCCATGATGGCCCATCACCATGAACTGCTCTGTTCCCCCCGCTCCTGGATGTGCAAGTTCAGACACTAACAAAGTTTTGAGACTCCATCAAAACTACTCCAAAGTCCTGTTTGTGCATGCCCATGCAAAATGCTCCAACGTCATCCCACATATCTCTGGCTACCAAAGCTGGAGTGTCTGGAAATGATGCTAAAAGACAGCTTCTTCAGGGCCCCGAGTCATGGAAATCCTATGCATTAGGCAGTCTCTGATTGTGCCCAGTTCAAAAAGCTGCAACTTCTAAGTGGCAACAGTAGCTCAAGCAACTGTTCACATGTTTTTTGCCCTAGACATCTTTTGTTCAAACCCCTGCACAATCTCCCAGTGCTAAATCGATCACCATAAGCACACAGACCAGCAAGGGAGAACAGACCAGGGAATAAATATGAACCTTTAAGGAAAAAATCCTTCATCACAAAACAGTACAGCTGGAGTAGGCAGCCCAGAAAGGTTGTGGCATCTCCTTCCTGGAGAATTTCAAAAGCTGTCTGAACAAGGTCCTGTGGGACCTGATCCAACTTTGAGCAGGAGGCCGAATGATGACCTCCATAAATCCCTTGCAGCCTATATTTTGCTGTGATTCTTCATTGTCACATGCATTATTGCATCTTGAATGGAGACTACCTGCATGTGGGTAAATGTGCAACAGCAAAGTCCAACAGGACTGGTGCTATGGCCAGCCATTGAAGAAGGACAGGATATCATGAGCAGCATGAAAAGATACCTGGATTCCTAAGAGGTTCCTGATTCCAGTCCCAAATACAATACATCATGCCATGGTTTGGGGAAAAAGAAAACATTGAAGCTGCTGAGCATAAATGACTTCTGAAATTTGTTAAAAATGTCTCTAAAAGAGAGAGGTACTTTGAAGTGAAATATTTCTAACTTCCCTCACAACACAAACCCAGTAATGCCCAGTTTGTTTTCTGTACTGTTCAGGAGGGATCCAAAATTGCAATACAGAAGGTATTAATGGTCTGTTAGGCTTCAATGAGAGACATCTACTTCATATTATGGTTTTCATTTTCAACACTCAGTTGCAGGACAGTGTTAAGTCTACTGCCATGACAACATAATGTCAGGTGCTATTTCTTCTTGCAGGCAGTGCCATCTTTCAACTAAACAAGTATTTTAAGTACTTCTTCTAGTGTTTCTTCTCCTTAGGTTCACGTCTGTGTTCTCCTGGAGGTTTCCTTTCCTCCTTCTTTTAATAGTCACCTCATAAACTAGGACACACATGTTGAATAAGAATATGCAGTGTTGAATTCACAGAAATCAGCAGAAGATGATGACCGTGTAATTTATGCAGGTCTCTAATATTGCACTTTTGCTATTTCTCCCTGCACTCTCCCCTGAAAGTGCCCTCATAAAGATGTGTCAGTTTTTCACTGTGGGTATCACACATGGCTGCAACAGCCACCACACTCACGTGTAGCTTCCTTTCTGACACAACCAGTAACTTTTGGAATTCATTTCAATACTGCAGCCCTGATCCTGATGAACTTACTCAGTATTCATGTGAAAGGGGCACATGTGCCATTTCATTACAATTTAATAACTGTCAGGAGTCACAGGTTTTCCCATTTTTCATGCTGAAAGTAAGACTTGTAATAGCTTTCAGGATTAATAGAGCTTTGAAGAGCTGACACTGGGGAAGTTTCTAAACACAAGCAATTTGATCAAGAGCAGACTTAATGAAAACCAAACTTCATCTTTCTATCTGCATGGGAACCTCTTCTCCTAAGTTTTGTAGGAACTTACCAGCTAAGAGACGCCCACCATTCTGTTAAAGGGGGTTGAAATTGAGCAAGTTCAAAATTTGTTATAGGGAGTCTAATGTAAGCACATGCAGTAGGACTGCACAGGTCTTATTTCCTTCAGAAATCTAGGTAGAAGAGAACAGGATATGAAAGTAAAACATATCTTTGGAGCAAAGGTGAGAAAAATATAAGGGAAACCTCAACACCTTGGTCCTGGGAAAAGAAAGTATCCCATTAAAAGAAAGCACAAGCAACCACATTTCTGCTTAGAAGTAACTTTGAGTGTGCCATGACAGCCTAGTGAAAGAGAAACAACTTCATGCATTGAAAGCTGACATGCCTTGAACTTTGTCTTAGAGCCTGATAAACAAACTGGGGAGAAGGGAAGGGGGAATATATACCCTTTGGGGTTTCCATTACCTGGAATGACTCTTGCATCCCATTTATTTTTTCTAACCTTTGTAATAATGAACGATCTTGAAGGCTACTAGGAAATGCTGGTATCAACGTGTTTAATGTATTTCATGCATGCTGTTGCTGTACATTTCATAGTAATAAAAGATGATAGCAAAAGTATCTCTTATTGTAACACATGTTTATGAAATACAGAAAAAAAAGGAAGCACACTGCCAGCAGTGACAGATACAAAAATGTGCCATGTCCCACCATGATGCAAGAGGTCAGGGATTGACAGAGGTCACAAAAGTTCCTGTTGATTTTGTCAGCTTAGTGGTAGTTGGTAAAGCAAATACAGAAACTAGTTTGGGGTGGTATAATAATACATATACATATAAATGTATATCTAGCCTGTCACATCAAAATGTAACTTTGCATCTCTATTTCAGTCTCCACAGTAAATTAAATTTTCACTTTCTGAAGCAAAATCATGTCTTTTCACAGAAAAAAAAAAGTGTTTGTGAGTGGCAGACAAAAAAAGATAGTTATCTGATGAAATATAGTTTTATGGAATGTGAATCAGGGCAATAATTCATCTTTCTTGCCATTCTTTTTACACATTAGTCACTGACACAAGGTTTTCATGCCTGAAAATTACATCTTCCCGAATCACTACAGTGAATCACAGATCTTTCTGATTAGCTACTTTTATTTAGCTGCCCCATAATCATTTGATTCTCTCCATGCAAGTAAAAAAACAAAGCTGTGATCCATCTGTTAAGTTATAGACCATAAGTTCCCATCTGTCATCCATGGACCAGTGGTAGTCCCCGGAGCACTCTCTGCCTGTCTGCAGAGAATTAGCTGCTCTCCTGATGCCGCCTTCTCCTCATCTCCAGCTGTTAAATCACATTAAAAGATGGGTAAAAAAACACAGAAGAAAAAATGTGAATAACATTACTTCTCCACGTAAACAATTGCTTTAGCTGCAAAAGGGATGTTACACAATTGTGAATGCACAAGGAGGAACCTTGGAGCCATGTGTCTTTCTCAGCAGCAGCTTTGCGGACACCAGGTCCCTGCCAGCAGCTGCAGCAAAGGCTCTGAGCAGGGTCGGCTGCGGGGTGCTCCTCCAGAAACCCAGGGCCCCCATTCAAGTGTCAGCACTGTTCATTTGTTCACTGTTGATTGCATCTACCACTTTAGGGAAGAAAGAGCTGATTTCCCTGGATTAGGCTGGATCAGTTCCACCCCCGCCCCAACCCAGCTGTTCATCTGGTCCTGCACCCGAAGCACCAGCTTGGACCATGGCTGAGCAGCCTTGTGACAGCTCTCCAATCTCCACTGTTTACAGCCTGGGGCAGGAAACATAATTTTAGTTTACTTCAGTCTGCTATGCTGCCGTAGTTCAGCAATTGCTACAGATCCCACTCCTGGAGATGAGGAACTAGTGGGACATTTCAGTCACCCCAGTTCACTGTGACCCCACACAAAATGCCACGCTGCCCGGTCCCTACCCCTCATTACATCTGACAGCCAGTGGTGGGTCAGCAGCACCAGTGGTTTCTGTCCCCTCCATCCTCACACCCCACCTGCCCAAGGCTACCAAGCCCACCGACACCACAACTGACCATGCTGTCCAGCTGCCTCACTCATCACCCAGCGTGCAAGTGACAGTGCCATCAGTTCTGGGTGGTTTTAAAACAGAACAGGCCTTTTCATCCCCATGATCTGCCAGGGTAAATTCTTCAGCTACCACATCAAAATCTGACTGAGATCCTGAAGCCTATAATACAATCCCAAACTGTCTCACAGGTAATTGAACGCATCAAACTGCCCTTCAGCCCACACCCTCCAACACTGCACACAATATTGCCATTACAGATCAGACTGAAAACTGAGGATGCAAGAACAGCAAAACCAATCAATATTTAATTTCATATAAGAGTATCTGAAGGGAGGGTAGGTGCAGCAGTGACTCTGTTATCTGCTTTTACTCATATTTAACTCAGTAACATTTCTCATTTTAATGTGTGCCAGATAGCTGAAAGCGTTCCTGCGCATGATGCCGAAGAAACACAGGCAAGAACTGCATGATAAAGGCAAGGTTTGGGTGTTTGTGGAGTTGGTACATGACGTTTATTCTCATCTTCACAGGAGAAACTGACACCCCTGTGTTACCACCCCATAGCCCCTTGCCCACCTGAATCTATTCAGTAAAGAAAATCTGTCTCTGTGACCAACAGTACACCAGAGAGCAGTACGGCTGACATTCATCACAAGTTCAAACAGCCCAGCACCAATCTACGGCTCAGTCTGGTGGGAGCATCCTTACACATACAGCCAGGACAGAGCTTCAGTTCATACCCGTGGATTAACACCGAGGCAGCTCTGCTGCCAGCCCTGAGAGCAGCAATGCGACTAAAAACAGGCTGACGTGGCAATACTCTGACACAAAGTAAAATACCATCCCCCACTTAACTACCCCAAAAGTGCTGTTTCAAACTTTAACACCTCATTCTTGGAGCGCACATGCATGTACTTACTTGCTGCCTAGTAAAACCAGACCTACTGACTATATTTGAATCACTCCATGAGTGAAGATGGACATGTTTGTAGGTGTCCACAGCAGTAGCTTCTTAAGGTCAGTTGTGCCAGACTCAGAGGTTTGTGGTCTCTTCAAATTGAGCATGTGTCTAAGTACTTTGTAAGTGCTTAATTCTGGGCTTATGGGAGCCCAGAATACTCCACACACTAAATACGTTGAGCAATTGACAGTTGGGGCCCTTGATATCTCTCAGCTAATAATATGGAACAAAAGGCTGTGCTTTTCCTGGTCTTTATGCTTTGCTAGCCTGGAATTAGCATTTTGCCAGCCCCTAAAGCCCAAATCTGAGCTCATCCAAACTTTGGGAAGGATGGATCTGGCTCCAAGCCCTGTATTTCAAGGTCATCTTTAATCTAGTGCTAGCAAAGGGGTTTTTTTTAATGCTAATTCCCCACTTTCTCGTCAACTAATGGAACAAAAAGGAGGAAAAACTATCTGGGTCCTAGGGATGTTATCTTCCCTTTCTTTTTGAAATACATAGATGATGAACCAATCAGGCTGTGAATGATAAACAACTGCTTTAAATAGATAAGAAGCAAATAGGCAAAGAGACAATAAGGTTATTAAGGGATAATACTGGGAAACTGAGTGACAGATGATTATCTGAACTTCATTTAATTTCAAATTTAGCATTTCTTTTATGTTCACTCCTATAATTTTTCTTTTCCCTTTTGTTCACATTCACTTTCTGCAGAAAAAAAAAAAAGGGGGGGGGGATACATTCAAAATACAGAATTTGTCATCATCTAAAGCAAAAATTGAATGACTCACCAAAAACCTAGTACTTTGCCACAGGTCTCCAGGGTCACATGCAGGGGCTTTCATGCAGACTGTTACCTCCGTTCTCTGTTCCTGCTCCTCAGACAGAAGCCAGCACTGGCTGATACAGGGACGGTTTAGTGCAGCTGGTAAGTTCTGCCCTCACTGCCTACTGTTGAGACCTGAACTGGCTCTGTTCTCTGCTACCCTGGAGCATGGACGGAGATGACATGTGGCTTTCTAACCTATTCATGCAGGCATCAGTTCAGAAACTTTTGTTTAAAAACACAAACGTAAACATAAAAGGTGTCACTCTGGTATTTTTTTTAATTATTAATAAGATGAAACTTACTTGTTAGGCATATCAGTTCATTTTGCTGTTCATTTCCCTCAGAACAAAGAGGAAATTTGACTAACTGAGATAGTCTTGGCTTCATAGGCCTGATGAGTGATGTCCTCTTTTACTCACGCACATGGAAAGGGCTAAATGCTCTTCTGAATGGTCTTGCTAGTTTCCGTGGCACTGGGGAGATGGAGGGAGAGGACTGGTCGTGCATGGTCATCTGACAGCAAGAGCAGCGATGCCCACTCCTGTGGAAGCTGTCTATGTTTGAACAGCTGATGGGTGGCTCAACAGTTCTGCCATACACTGCTCACAACAGAGCTGATTTCAAACCTTCACCAAAATGCACTCGGTTATCTCTTTTTCATTTGGAGCCCCAAAACCCATCTGGTATCTCCCATCCAAAAGTACAGATGTTTCACCCTTTGCTCTAAATCTTACCACCTTAAGCAAAAAGACATCCTCACCCTCTCACCTTTGTCCGCTGGCCTCACCTTATTCTACAATGTTTGGCTATTCAGGGATGTGTAGCTTACATCCTCTTTGAATAAAGTATCAGCAATTTTCCCATGCATGGTTTCATTCACTTGGCAGTTTTACAGCTGCTAATGCTACTGTGGATAGCACCCTTTTAAATAATGCCTGAAAATAATTTATTTTTTCCCTCAGAAAGTAGCAAAGTTATGTGGTTCTATTGGTTTGTACATTAATATGCCATCCTTGAACCAAAAAGGGTCACTAAATTGTAATTTTTTTTTAATCCCTGCTAGAAGGAAAGTATTAAAAAATCCTGCTTTTATACTAACTTAAGGCCAACAGCTCCTGCAATATCTCTGATTTTATGTGCATAGCACATACAACATGATATAATAAGCAGAACTATAGTGCTGATATTTTTCATCAAAAGAATAATTCAGTATGGAATGACATCAGCATTGTAACTCATATTTCTTCATTGGTTCTAGGCAAAACATCAAAGAAATGTTGTGAAGTGATTTTTCATTATGTTTAATTGAGGTCCCCAAGAAACATTTTATGACTTTTCAGATCAGACATTAGCTAGCAGGGTATGTTGGATAGAAACTGGTAAACATTCATTGCCCAGTGCCACGGAAAACTTTTCCTTTGTGGAAAATCCAGGCTATTAATATCCTTTATAGGGATTCAACCAATCAGGTTCTAAAGAACTTCAGGAGGGTTTTTTTGCAATTAATGAAAAAATTCAGTACCTTCTTAATTGGGGGGTGGGGTGGTTATGCATTCATCAGAGATATTTTGTAGAAGTTACTTGATTTTTTTGAACTGTGTAACTCTTCTCAAATTTAGCTAAATTCTACACAGCTGTAGACAAATTGTCCCTGTTGTAACACGGAAGAACATGGATAAAAACAAGAGAGAGAGCCTTTTGGGAACACTGCTGCAAATCAGGGGAAATACATGTAGCTTGCCATATGTTTAACTGTGAATTTATGTACTGAATAAACTCAAACAAGATCCCAGCTCTGAAAATGAGATAATACAGACACTTTCTAGTCATAAGTTGCTTCATCCCAACATCTCTTGGGAGTAAGACTTACAAGAAAATGCCCTGGCATTTAGTTCCCTGGAACGGCTTAATAGAGTTAGTTCGTGGAAAATACAAAGCAGGCAAAACATAACCAAATTTGCCTTCTAGAAAGTGTAGTAGTTGTGGTCTTTGGAGGGTCTTTTTTGCATTGACACCAAATTCTATGGAAATCAAAGCGAGAAAAAAAAGAGTTCCCATGTCCTCAAAGTGAAACCGTAGATTAGAAATTAATCTGGATTTGTGCTTGTATTTTTCTATAGTGAGGAAAATAAATGGACCACAACCATATCTTTCAGAATCTATCAAGTGGCATGGGGCACCAAGTAAAGCAGAACAGCTGCTTCAGCAGCAACAAGATGAAACAAAGAAATTCTGTCATGAAGAATACAGCAAGCCTAAAACAAAAAGAAAAAGCTGATGTGAACAGCCTGCTGTTCATTATCCTCTTGCGAAATACGTTCAGAGCATCATACAGCCAGAGATATTGAAGAATCAGTAATGCTTTGACATGCCTCTATATTATACCGCTTAGGAAACAAGCGCTGTTCTTGCTGCCAGTGAAGCTTGGAATTACATTTCCAATTATACATTTTGCCTACCAGAGAACAATAAAGTAAAAGCTTATTAGTATAAAGCTTATGCAGAACTAGTATCTCGTGTAAAACTAAACCACAGAATTACCTAATGTTCACTACACTACAATTAGTGCTACAGTGCTACATCTGCTATCAAATACAGCAACAGTAATGCAAAGAAAACCAATCCATCTACTCTCTGCTGTTAATTAATACAGCAAAAGGGATAATCTGTGTATTTCTGTATGCATTTTACTTTTACCTAAAATGCCTTTGTAAAACAAGCATACACCCAAGCTGATACGAAAAACAAGTTTGCATTAATTTGTATTTGATAGCTGTGTTCCACAGAATAGAGCTAACATACGGAACAGGAGCACTGCCCATATGCATCTTAACATGGGGATGATGGTGACAGTAACATAAAGCAGAGGGAAGGCTGGTGAGTCTGCATGGTGTTTTCTTGTGCACATAATGTGTTCAGCAGTCTTTAAAAATATCTCAGCCCAAACCAAGGAAAGGATCTCTTCAGATCCTAAGCATATAGACAGCAAGTATTTCAGAAAGTGGATAAACAGTTGCATACTTATATATTGTTAAATTCATGCACAACTCTTTCCCCTGAACTCCTAAAATAGTTATTGTATTTCCTACCAGCATTCACTCCCATTCTTTCTAAAGGCAAATAGAAAAGCCAAAACTAATGAAAATGCCCTTATAAATGTAATGAGGAAAACTTCACTGTATAAATCCAGGGTTCATCCATACCATGAACATAACACGCAATTCCGATCTCCTCATCTTTAAGACATGCACAGAACTGAAAAACTCTCAGAGAAGAGCAGGAAGAGAAATCAAGTTGTAGACCAGTTTCTGTGTGAGAAACTGCTTCATAAGCCAATGTGTTTCAGTTTGGGAAAGACTCAAGGAGAATACAACGGAGGGTTGCAAAATTGTTAGTCATGGGGGAGAGGTGGATAGAATTCAACAATTCCCTGCCTCTTCTCATACCAGAACTACAGATGAAGCTTCTAGGAGTCAGCTACAAAAAGGATTAGGGGAAGTTGGTGGTCCCACACGTACGGAGTAATGGATCTGCAGAGCTCCTTGAGAGGTGACCCTCTGAATGCTAAAAATTGAGTTTCCAGGGGAGCTGATCGTGTGAGAGGAGTCCTCTGATACGGGACACACAGAAACCAATCCAGTTCAGGAAGCACCTGTGCTGAAATATCTACAGGCTGAGAAAATACAAGAAGTATTACAAATGCTTGGCCTGTTCTTGCACTTTCCTAGACAGTGATGTAACTGGGTACTTATGGACACGGTGGGATACTGGATGTTGAACTGAATGGATTGCTGGTTTAAGCCAGGATGGCTCATTTTATTAGGATGAGAGAAGTAAGAGGAAATATTTTAACAGGAAAAAATATCACAACATTAGCTTGGCTTATGATCACCAATTCTTGTGCTTTACCAACAAGAAAATGCATTGGTCTCCATCCAGACTTCTGCTTTGGTTTTGCCATCCAAATGTCACTGGTACTCAGGTTAAGGACACTTCTAGTTCATAAAACCAACGTTTCCAAACTACATTTCAGCTTCAGCTCCCACTAATTTTAAGAGCTCAGCAATCATGGAATTCTGACTACAGGATTGCAGAGGTAGGAAGGCAGTCAAGTTATTTTCTACAAATGTACTAGAAAAAGAGTAATTATTTTTCCTAGATAAAAATTGTCACAAAATAGGAGTTATTTCATCAGGAATCTCTACAGACCTCAGGTATTTTCTGACTACCCTCCTTCAAAGGACATGTTGCAATCCTGCACATTAACAAGCCCAAGTCAGAGCCTTTCTCAAAACCACTCTCCAAGACTGGTAACTTTCTGTCAAAGGGGCAGCTAAGGAGCACACAGGGCTCTGCATGTCCCAGGCTCAGAGAGACGTGTAACACTCAGATCAATGAAGTTCATATCCTGCGGGGGTTTTGTTCAATACAAGGAAGTATTTATAAGCTTTTTTCATTTTCCAATAAATATTGTAAAGATTATTTTGTCTGATATTTAAATAGTAAAACTGTACTTAACCCCTTTCAGTTCGACACTGTGAAAAAGGATTGTGTGGAGTATGAACTACTTGGAAAAGAAAATCAGAAATCCTCTTGTTAACAAGATAGCCAACAGCTACCTGGACACTGTGTCTGTGGATTGGCATGGAATAGAGCTATCAGTAGGGTGGGGAGAAATAAACTAGAAAAATAGTCAGGCTCAGTTCTAATTACTTCATTATTAAAATAAGTGCAAAGGGAGACCAGCATGAGTCATTTTCTTTGGGGCAAAATTTTTCTTACTTTCAGTCACGTTGAGCAATACTACGCTGCATGTGTGGTTCTGCAGAAATCACTGCAATTCTCATCAAATATGATTCAGTGTTAGTCAGAATATCTGCAGATGGCTTGTAGAGTTTGGGAGTGAATTTTGAAACTAGCTTGAGATGAGGAAATATGTCATGGCATGGACAGAAGTTTTTTCTCCTTACAGTCCTGGGAGGGAGGAGAGGGTTGATATCCCATCGCTGTCTCTGCCCCTGCTTTCTAAACTTGCAGATTATCTCCAAGTTTGCACACAATTTAGATCATCTTTCACATAGAGAGATTTCTCCTCTTCCCCTGAAAAAGAGATTTTGACACACCTAATTTTAAGAAATGCCGGGGCGGGGCGGGGGGGGAACGGGACAGACATGAGATGACACGACACCACTTTTTATGGAAAACTTTAAATCTGTGGATTCTTAAGCATTTGGCACTCCTAAGCATGCTGAAGAGAAAAAAAATAAAATAACCGTTATTTGGTTTAGCATAAAGGTTTGTTGGGGTTCCTGTTTATGCTAAAGACAGGGATGCTATTTCTCCAGTTATAAGCTGAAGTAATTACAGATTCAAAAGATAACTTAGCATTTACCAATAAGAAAAAGCAGTTAACACTTGTCAATGTGGCAAAACAGTTATGTCAAAAAGGTCTGATGTCCTCTAAGATGACATTGATAGAGATCAGTGCTGGAATGATGTGCCCACTTCTGAGATCAATGTTCTCTAAAGGCATTGGGAAAACAGAGGGACTACAAGAACTATTTGACAGTCGGAGAAAGTCCTTTACTGCGAGAAACCAGACAAGACAGGTCTTAATAGCTCATTTGAAAAGGTACATTTAGAAAAGATCTGTGAATAAAGGCAGTGAATAAATACTGCCCTGAAAAGAAAACATCAAATAGGAAAGCCTGTGTAATCCTGCCAAATAGGGTTTGTAAGGATCAAAACCTGAATCCTAGGCAAAACTAATCTATATTAAAAATTAGGCATCACTGCTTAATTATGGGGAAAGAGGTTAATTACTGGGAAAAGCTATGAAAAGAATCTGAGCATTCTCCATCTGTGGATATCCTTAGAACAACATGCTGCTTCCAAAGCCAAGATGTTGGCCTCAGAACAGGATAACTGGATGAAGCTGAATGACCTATGATAGCAAGAGGATAAGACTAGCCTTAATTCTGGTCTTAAAACCAGCAGAAAATAACATGAATCAAAACTCAGAAAGCTGAAAAATGTGGTAAAGAATTACTCTGCAGGCACGGGAATCTACTTTCACTTAATACAAGTGCTGCTATAGGAGTACCACACTACTTATGAGCGAAGTCCCAGCCTGAAGGGCAATCTGCTGTACTAATACAACTCAGAAAAAAGCAAGCAAAAATGCTTTGGTTACCTTGGTGCTTGGAGGAAATGTAAACAAGTTCCCAGCTATTTTGCAGAGCTCACCTTCAGAATAACAAATAAAAAAATTAGATAACTTGCATCTTAAAATCATTTCAATGGATTGATACATCTGGGCTGATGGGTCTTGATGGAATGATGCACACAGGAATGAAAAAGTACTTGCAATAGAATCTGAGCCTTTCTAAAACCTCAGGAACCGAAGAATGAAATCTAAAAAGATAGTTTTTCCCACATGTGACAAGACGCACAATGGAAAGTCATTTCACAAACCCCAGATCTAACACTTGAGGTTTAAAATGAGAAATAGAGTGGTGGGAAATGGCAAATGAAGTGCTGGAAATGTAGGCTGGTATTTATGTCACTTGATAATTAATGACAGATATTCTCCATTGTATTCTGCTTTCCTCATTTAAACCCACTATCTTAAATTCTGAAATATGGAAACTAATACTTTCAATTTAAAGAGCAGTTCTTAGCAGCTTTGTTGGTGAAGTGTCAACTGTGCAGAGGAAGAATTTAATTAAACTTAACTGGTTTTCTTCTTTACATATGTTATCAGCAAAACACAAGTCTTACAATTTAAATGCTTTTTGTTTTTTTAAATTAAATAACATATTTCTTTTTCAGGGTGCTAGTGTGGTTCATTAAGGCAAAATGGAAAGAGAGCTAAAAAAGAAGCTGAACTTTAACAAGACTTGTCTCCTTAAGTAAAATTCAGTGAAGTTGTGTCCAACTTCATTTTAATAGCACATTATATATGCACAATTTTCATGGAATTTACTAAAGGAAAGTGGCTCAAGAAGATAGTTATTAGACTTTAGCATTGATTTATGTGATGACTATCTGAAAAGAACATTTTCTATGCTGATGGTAGCTTGAAATGTCGTGTGACCTTTTTATTATCTTTAAAATTAATCCTTCCTGATATCAGTGGTAAAAGGACATTAGGTGGTTTTCTTCTTCATTTATTGAAATTATTTCTCAATAAAGAGATCTAATTTTCACTCTTCATCACCTGACAATAAAAACTAGATGCGTTTGCTTTTCAGAGCAGCAGAGAGAGGGATGGGCTTGAAAAAGAAACTACTATTCTATGCAGTATTTTGCAATAAGGACTTATTAAACATGGCTTTAGCCCCATTTATCAGCTGCAAAGGCTCTGTCTCTATAAAAGCTAGCTGGTATGAACTCATTCTTGGGTACATGGAATTCAAATAAAAACATAAGAACTTATTACTTGTTTTATTTCCTCTCTCATAGAAGTTATGTTAAATAACTTTATGGATGTTAAAATAAAGATAATGATGGTAAAAAGCATTAGCTGAACATGGGGACATATGCACTGCTTCTTCAGGGAGCAGTACAGGAATGACAGCAACAGATTAAATTCACACACAGCCACATCACCTCGCCTGCATTTCGACACGAGGAGGTAACTGTAATGCCTGTAACATTAGACAACACAGAATTAAATTGGAATTTCTGTCATATTTGGCATAAACTACTAAAATCTGTGAAAACGGAACATAGGTCGGATGAAACCTAAAATCTTCATGAATTAGAGATGACAGAAATGTTCCTGAGCCATGGAACCCCTCACAAGAATAACAATGACCATTCAAAATGCGTTACTCCATTGGCGTTTCTGTACTTCCTTTGGGCCGGCAAGCTGCCGTGTGCAGATCAACAGCACTTGGCCGCTGTTTCCTTCTGAGCTTCCTACTAAGTCTTTTAAGAGCGTGTGCTGCCATTTCAGCACTCCAGCTTAGCCAGAAGGTTCCTTGGTGTTGGCTCATTATTGGCTTGTTGCACTCGGCTGCCTGAGTGAGTTGTGGCTTTTCTAACTTTGTCAGTGGCCCATTTACTCCCACACTCCTACGTGCCCGCAGGGGTAAAGAGCTGTTTCCTTCCCTGTGTCCTTAGATGAGACAGGCAGGGCTATGCTGCAGACCTCCAGGACTGCATTTTGTTTAAAGACCTACACACGATGAATAAACATAGATTGTCATCCCCTGAAAGTCACCTTTAAAATAAGAACAATAAACTTTTTTCTGTCACTGAGGTATTTATTGTTAAGTAAAACTTACCAAGATACTGTGCTGCCTAGCTTGTTATTGACTCAGTGCAAAATCTAGGTTACTTTCCAAAGGTTGGTTCCATACGGACTGATTTACTATAGAGAAAATTGCTTTAGAGTTTAAGGAGTACATATAATGGATTATGATGTGCAGTCTGAAATGGAGGAAAGCTATCCTTTGTGCAAGTAATCCTATTTTATCAAATCTGTCTTGCAACAAACAAAGATGGAGGGAGTGATGGATGAGAAATAATTTACTGCTAAAATAACCTTAGTCTGAATGAACCTTGAAAACTGCAGCTCCAAATTATTTATCAGAGTTTACAAAGTTTGTCTTGGATTGTAGACACATCTTTGGCAAAGCTCTGATTGCTTTAACTGAAATCTATGATGGCATACATTTATTCTTTACTTTGTTTTGCATCCTGCTGCCTCTCTGCTGCTTCTGCTAAAAGGAAAAGGTAAAAAATTGTGTTATGAAAGTTGGTATTTTCTGTCTCCTGTCCTTGAATTGTAAAAGACATCATTGTCTACTCAATGAAAATAAAATTTCATATCTGTGATGCTTCTTAGATATAGCTCTCTTGTTTTCATAAACAATTCCTGTGACAGGCAGTTAACATTTTCTGATCATTATCTGCCATTACCTACATTTTAAAAACTTGTTTATAGAATTGATTTGGAAACTTCAAGAAATTGAATTGTTTTTTCCCTGTCAACATGAAGCGTGAGGAGTCATCTGTAATAGAACCAGTAAAGCTGACACAACAGAGCAAAACTCAAGCAAGAGCAGGCTATAGCTGGCTTATAAATAAATGTAAATACCTATTTAAATATGAAGAATTGTTTCACTTGGTTTTATAGATGTTATAAATATGCAACTGCAATTTAGATGAATCAAAACTGCAGGCAGAATCTATAGCATATTAATTTTGCATACAAGACAATAGAAGTCCTTGAAACCTATATACACCAATGCTTAAATATATGGTCACATAAACTGTTTTGACAGTAAAACAAATGGCTGTCTATTCTATAATGCTGCCTGAGATGAGCAATGTAAATGTTAAATAGGAAATGTAATTCAAGAGGACAAGGAAACAGGAATCACAGCTTTCTGATCTTCTCACTATTTCTGCACAACCTTGGCTTAAAGCAATGGATAATCCTTATGAGATCAGGTTATGGTACAAACCTAAGATAGCAAAGAAATGTCAAACTTCTGCAAAGGTCACCTTTGAAAGGTTTAGTAATCTGAAGGAGGTCTTCAGGTGAGGATCACCTCCCCCATGGTTTTAGAGATTAGAGAAAACCGGCAAAGGTTTCAAAAAAAATCAGAAAAGTTCAAAGCATATAGGAACACAGAAGTGAATGGTATAAGGAAAAAATATAAATAGGTTGATTAAGAAGGAGGTAATTCAGGTAACATGGCATCAGGAGGAATTACATAGATGAACGCATTCACTCCTAAACCACATGGAAAGTACTGCCCTTGCAGGAATGAGACTGACCAGTTTGTTCAATGCAACTGATTTGAGATGCTTGGATGAGAAGTGTGTGGATACAAAAAACCTGAGCAAAATTGTACTGAATTTTAAAATAAATCAAATTTATCTTGATTCTTTTAAGATAAGTTTGGCTTTGCCAATAGTAATATAATTAATAAGGTCTACAAGGCTTACCTTCAGCATATAGATGCTTATAGGCACATCCTCTTTAATATACTGTACATCAAAGCATCAAAATGAGAGATGGAGTGACCTTTCCTAAACATCCTTACTGCACTGATATACTGTTCCCCACTGCATAATTAAATCAACTGGCTGAAACTAAATCAAGCAATAGAGGTGCCACCACTTCATATGCAGCTTAATTTTGGGGAACAATCTGAGCGCTTTATTATGTTAAAAGGTCTTCCTGAAAAGTACATCAGATGTTAGCTCAGTTTAATGTCACTGCTCACAGTCATGCATCTATCTTCTTCTTTTCTGACTGTTTTTCTTTATAATAAAGCACTTATAAATCATTGTCTGTAATGGAATTAAATCAAATGGTGCATAGCAACTAAAAAGATCAGTGCCATGAAAAATAGCAGAGTGGGAAAATATTAACATGAGTGCCTGACATGCAGACAAGGAAAAGTAGCTTTGAACTTCATCTAGAATACAAAATATGGCATTGCTGTAGCTACATGAATTTGAACCGGCCAAAATATTGGCACTAAATTTCTAAAGGGTGACACTTTGTACTCTTTGTCCATGAAATGATTCCTCATGGGACTGAGACATGGGATCTTAATTCTTAGGTAGAGATTAAGTAAGATTAGATAAGGAGGTTGCTCTGAACGGGCAGGGAAAGGTGGAGCACTGAAAACCTCAAATGATTTCATGGGTTGTTTTATTAAAGAGAGAGTTAAATGCAGGTATCTGGGGGCCAGTCAAGAAGCCCAGATTACCCAGCACAGTAAATTACCTGTAACCCTTTCCTCCTGCTCAGAAAGGGTGGAATGAAGAGTAACCCAGAGAGTAAACATTAGCATGAGTACTAATGCCGTGAGTTTCTTTTCTGTAACATATTGTAATTGTTTTCCATTTTAAGTTGATGTTCAAGAAGCAATGATCCGTAAAAGCAGCAATTATTTAATACTTACATCACTGCACTTCAGACACTATTACCCCACAACTTTCGTATGTTCTAATTTATAACTCAGCTAACTGCAAAATAGACACTAATCACAACTCAAAGAAAGTGAAGGGTTTCTTTTCACAAGATCAAGGAGGGAGTACATGATTAAAACAGAACCTTTGTTTTAAATCAGCCTCCTGGAATTCAACATCATATAGCCCCATATGAATTAGCCATAAACTTCTGCAAAAGTTATACAAAGAGTTTTACAGTATTGCATTAATTCAGAGTATCATAGTTTTCTTTCAGCGATAAAGGCTTACACAAAGGTTCTCACTACTTATTTATCTGTGTGCACTAGTGGACATTACTGGATTCTTCACATTCATGGTGGTAACCTTGTGAGGAAGCTCCAAGGCATAATTTAATTAAACTTTTAACTGAAGACATTATTAAGAGGTGAAGTCACCACCTTTCTTTGAACTTCATATTGCTCCATACTACTTATATCTATTTTAGCATTTTTATTGCAATATTTGGTAAAAGAAAACTAATTAATCCATATCTGATAAATTAAAAATGTACTCATCCTTTAAAAAATTAAAAACCACATCTCTCTCCACTATTGCTGAGGTTCTGCAATGTCTCACATTACAATTCCCTTTTTTTGAACAGATACGCAATACTACAATTACTGTATTGTACTGCAAAATATTCTCAGAAATAATACCTAAGCCACAGATGTCAAATAAATTAATATTGAATTGCCCTGCCTCTTGTTTTCATTGTTCTCCTTATTAGCTTACAGACTACAATAATCCACAAAAGGTCTCCCAGTCATTAGTTTTCAATTAGCATTCTGCTGTCTCACTTTTTGATGGAAAACCCTGGAGGCGTAAAATAAAACATACACACTCCTGTGACCATTAGCAGAGAAGGCAGGGAGCTTACAGGAGAAAGGAAGATGTGATTTTGACTCAAAACACTGAGATTCAGAAGCCATCAGTGGGGTTCACCACAGTTAAGCAGCCAAGCCAGGCCCAAAGCACCAACCTTGGGTTTCAAACATTGGGTTATCTCCACACAAAGCACAATTTGATAAAACTGATTAGTGATTATTTTCTTGGACTCAAGCGCACATTCAGACTATGCAAAAAAGAGAGCAAGCACTTCTCCCCTCCAAAGAACATTTTGACAGCTCATGACAAAGGATAACACAAACACATGTATCTGACAAAACCTGATGATGGGTGGAAGATGTTCACTATAATGTAAAATAACTGGCAAGAATGAAAAACATGATGTGCCTTATACTTTCTCCCATCTCTGCTTTCTCTTGCTGCAGCTCCATTCTTCATAAAAGCTAATCAGAGGACATGTTCATTTGGCAATGGCCCACCACACAAAAAGATAGAGAACTCCAGTGGACATAGAGAACCTGGGGGCCATCAAACATCCAGAAGATAATGAGTCTGCAGACAAGATAACGCAGAAGTCACTGGAACCATACCTGCCTAGCAGACCTCCACAAGCACTTCATTTTGAAAAACTTGGAAATTAATGAAGTATTTTGTCTGACATTGTTCCTCAAGAGCTCTAACTCTGAGCTTTCCATTTATAGTTACAGTTTATGGATTTGTAGTTATAGTTTACTGATTTATAGTTAGTTTACCTCACACATCCTTTCAGTAGGTTTACATGCACATGAGTCATGCTGGGCAGCCCATCTGCAACTCTGTTTCTGAGCTTAAACATGGTCTTAACAGAAGAACCAGAAACTCAACTGCTGAGCTCTGTCAGAGGTTCCTTCATTGTCCTGACAAAAACAGAAATGTGCTGTGGAGAAAAAAACTTGACATCTCAGACATATTTAGAAGGCAATCATCCTGCATATTCTATCAGTGATGAAACCTGACATGGGTCCCCTGGGGACCCCTCCACCACCTGCAGCTAATCCTGTACATTTCTGCACTGCCTAAACAGGGCTTAAAACAACAGGCTAAGGATCAAAATGACAGTCAGCTCTAACATACGGGAATTACTTTATACATCCCACCTTCAAATGGGAGCAAAGCAGCTGTGTGATGGCACGCAGCTCTGTCCCCAAGTGCTGAAACCAAGGGCTGAACAACCGGGCTGATGATAGCAGTCACCCCTGCCTAGAAGCACCCTGACCTCCTTGAAAGCCTCCCACTTCCTTCTGTTGGTTTGCAGTGGTACTTTAATCAGTTGACCAGGCAATACAGATGCCAATTACTTTTTGCCACATGACTTAGTTTGCTATCATTTCAAAGATATTCATTAATATTTATTTTAAATTGCATTAAAAGAACCAGCAGGAAGACACCAATAAAGAAATTTCCTCCAAATTCTGGCATCACTCTGTTGGCACGTGCATTACACCCAGTTTTAGTACAAAGTATACACCAGACCAATTCTAAATATTCTGGAAATTGCAGCCTAGTTTAATCATAGAAAACAAGATGATTAGACAAATGAGTCATTTTATTTATTGCTGCAAGAAAAAGTAGAGTACTTTAGTCAACAACAGAAACTTTGCCGTTGCATTTTTGGAAAGTAGTCCTCATTTCAGTAAATTATTTATCTCTAGTGATTGTGTTCCACAATAAAATCCCACCTCATCCTGAAGATCTGGGTGAGGTGACAAGGCAGTTACTAGGATGCTCTCAGAAGCAGGTGGAGAGTCTGCCCCAGCCACTGGCCAGCAAGGCTGCTTGCAGAGAAGCAGGCAATACACACCAAGCAACAGCAGAAAAGTCAGGGGAATATAAACATCGTAAAAAACGTTTTATGACATAAACTAGCCTAATCTCATAAAAACTTCACAGGTGTGACTTTCCCCATTCTACCTCATCCTAACCTCAATTTTTCTTCTCTGTGAATTATTTCCTTACAGTACTCATTTGCTATACTCAAAGAGCTGATGCACTTAAATAAGGTAAAGTACAACTTATTTCTGCTTAAAATATATTACTATTTTAGTATTGTGAGATTTCCGTTATTTCATACCCTATGTCTTCTTTTCTGAAATCTTAGCATGCACCACTCTGTCTACCTTAGATGTGTCTGAACACATCAGCTGATTAAATCCTAGGGTACCAGTGTAGACAAGGGACACTCCAAAGGCAGTCCAAATCACTAAGTGAAAAGTCTAAAATATCTGGTATTTTAGTCCTTACCTAGAGGCATAAATACTATACTTCAAATGAATTCAATCAAAGGCTATGAAATAGCATCAACTGCTCTGTCTAGCAAAATGCTGCCAAGCCAGGTATTATCAGGTCATAACGGATAGCATTTTTATTGCATTAGAGGGAAGTGGTGACTTCACCACTTTGAGGTGACACAAAAAGCTTTTGGCAGAACTAGAAAAGACACGGCAGCGCTGGTTAGCTGTGTGATAATGTCATTCTAACCACTTTCATACTAAAACCAAACCTTGTACTATGCCTCCACTTTAGCAGTGTTTGCTACCCTGATTTTACAAGCTTTCAAACTGACAAAGGGAAAGCTAGATGTCATGATCGCAAGGTTATATAACAAGAAAAATGTGAGTTACATCTTTGGAAGGTGGGAAAGGAGTCAACCACAAGGCAATCTCCTCCAATACATGTATGTCATCCCAAAATAATCAAAACATCTTACGATATCTGTAGTTTTCCTTTACTATGCACTGTCACTGCACTTACGTTTGCACTCGACGTGGTAACTCTCCAGCTTCCAAAACCATTCAGGACCTCACCTTCTGCATAAATCCAGTCTTCAGGTTAAATCTGGGCCCCAGTCAAATTCACAGCTTCAACTTCCACAAAATATTTTCACCAGTTCTGTACAGGAAAAGCAATAAGGGCTCAGCTGGCTGAGGTTGCTTTTTAGTTTCTGGAGTGTTCAATTATGCAGCAGGAGAAATGAAATGACTTTCAAGTACAACGCGAGCAGCTTTAGTGAAAAGGAATGTAGATCAGTAAACTGAGAAGGGAAAGGTCAGAGTTCAGTTGCCAGCGTTTTTAATAGAAATACGAAGCGCAAAGAGGTACACACAAGGAACAGTGGAACAGGTCAAATATGTGTAAAACGAAGGAATGCGATGATAATGTTTCATTTTCAAATGCTCTTAGGATGTTTTCTGTCAGCATCTTCTTCCCTGTCCGAGCTTGATAACTTAATTAATTAAACCTGAAGCTTTCCTTCCTATGGAGAAAAACTTTCTGGAACATAACTGAAGCCCCAATTCATGTAAAGCAATGGAAAATCATTAACACTGAAAGAAAAATGGGCCTTTCACATGTTCCTTGTGGGAACCCTGTGCTTTATGCACCTTTCCCTCTCCATTTTTTGCATGAACGTCATCTGTTTAATATTAGCAGTTCCGCGGGGATTTCAACTGTGGTTGTAGCTAATCTACAGCGAACGCTACAATAAACGAGTACAAAGTTGCTTTTGCAGCTGAAGAATTTAGCCCACCATTAGGTGTGTTGCAAGAGCTCAGGAGGCTTCGTGCTGCTTGCACACGGGCTACAAGCTACAGCCACCGCAGGCTGTCAGATACACAGATTCCCAGTGCAGACAAGGGAATTTCCAGCAGAGGTGTAACAAAATATGTAGTATGACCCTCATTCTACAGGGATCACCTCTGGAGAATCCCTCCAGCGGAGGAGCAGCAGAGCGGGAGCGCATGTGACCCTTCACCACTCCCTTCATGGCCTGGAGACAACTTGGCCGTAAAACATTCCCTGTTGGGCTGCTGGAAATCACAGCAACCACCAACACCATTTTAAATTACATTTCCAAACTTCCCAAAATATGGGAGTTCCAAGTCACCTCTGCCTGCCCCGCAGTGCCAGGCTGTGCCCCCCGAGGAGCCCAGCACATGGCATCCAGCCGGCTTTTGCCTTGTCCGCACGTAATGCGTCAGGCTCTCCTTACAGCTCCAGTCTGCAAAAACAATGCGTTTTGAATGCTGTGCTGAAGTGTGAACACAGCACTCCCCAACTGGGCAATAAAATACTAGCAATGAAAATGTGAGGCTGGAACTGGGGAAAAAGCTCCAAAATTTTGCTGTATGGATGTGAATAATGGGAAAATAGTTGCAGCTTGCGTTCCAGATACATTATTTAGACTCCGCCTGTTTGTTTTTCTTAATATGACTGAAGTGATCAAAATCTCTCATTTACAATTTTCAGCTAATCCTTCTACATATGCATTAGACACTGCAATCCTTTCCATAGATGGAATCTAAGACTTCCTTTGTAATTCATGGATGAGTTTTCTTAATTAAAAAAATGAGGATAAATCACTCCACTCATGTGGAGTAGTTATTGTCTTAAATAATAATCACTGTGTCTGGATTCCATCACAATGTATTTTGCTACTGAGCACCCTGTTTTCTTCTCGTATTATTGGAAATACCCCTCCCATGGCCTCTGTGGAAATGAGCAACATAATGCTTTTATAACTAATACGGATTTTTTACAGTTTGTTCTACTTACACTGCAGCACATTCTACTTAGTTCAGGCCTGATCTCAGAGGTCTCTGCACATATTCGTGTGCCTGTGAGAAAGAGAAGCATGTAATAAAGTCAGTCTCCATGTAGCTCCACAGAACAGTATAAACTTCTCTGCCTCGTTCTTATCTTGTCTGGTACAACTGCAGGTAAACAAATACACAAAAAAAAATTATTTGTTGCATGCTCCCACTGAATGCACGTCATGCTCTTTATTTCACTCAGGGTAAGTAGTGTGAAGCCTCCTCCCCCCTTAGAAAGCTGCGTGGCATCAGCCATGAGACAGGGACAGCTGCTGTCAGTGCTCTTTCAGTGAAAACGTCTCCCTATTGCCACTGGATCAGCACGTGGGTTTGCCTGCTAAAAAAGTTGTAATTTGTTCAAGGGAAAAAATATTATTAGGATCCAGCTTTGTCTGAGACGAAAAGTTTAGCATCCCAGTTCTTCACGTAAGATTGTCTTCAGCAGCTGTGAGGAAAAATGCCTGCATCACTGCTATTTTTCTTATTTCTTCACATCTTAAATGATACACCTAGATGTATATTAAGGCATATACAGAGATATGGGAAGCACTGGAACATCTCTATCCTGTAAAGGTAAATTTCAGGCAATGTCATACCAACTGTACCTTGAGTATCTCTCTGTATTACAGTCCGTCTTTACTTACATTAGACATAATTTCATAAAGATATTTCAAAAGTAGCAATGCATATCTTGTATCTATATGTTAATAACTCATGTCTCTAAATTACTTTGATGATAAGTCTGGTATAGGAAAGTTGATTTTCAATGCCTTTCTTGGCTCTGATATCAATTATATCTGTTCCTATTAAAAATTAAGCCCATTTAGACTGAGCTAAATGGAACCTGACTGGACTGTTTGGTCTTAAGAAAAGCTGTGACCTTTCGCACTGAGCTGAAGGAAATAATCAACGTGCTGGCTTATGTTCCGTATTCCTCATTTCAGTTCTATCACAAAAGATTTTTGTTGTGAGAAGGGTTGCTCGGGGTGTTAACAACATGCTTATCTCATATTTCCATAAATCCATCTTCATTTAATGATTTTGTAGCAGCTCCATAAGCACGATGAGCATAGTTTGGAAAGAAAAGCTGATCCTACAGTAAAGATACTGATGTGAAATCCAAGAGAGATTTAGTTTCTAACTCAGCTGCTCACTGCTTGCAAGACTTTGTAAAGTCATTCAAATTGTGTTCTCCATCAGTAGAATGAAGTATTTCATCTTGGCTTCACCTTGTTCTTGCTCAAGTCTGAGAGTCTGGACAAGCTGTAGGACAAGAGGGCCCCTGGGGCTGCAAGCACTACTGCAACACAAACAGGTTTCCTTCAGCTGGTATATTTTGATGACAGATAAAAGGTAGCTGGTGTCTGTGGTAATTCTGAATTATATAAATGGCAAAGTTTTTATCAACACCAGGACATTCTTATTATGAAGTTAGTAGGGAGCAACAAGTTATCAACTTTACTGCTGTCAAAAGTGTTCTCTTTATGACTCCCTATTTCTTTGTTTCACAGTCATCTGTGGCTAAGGAAATATTATCCTCCACTCCTGCAGTGAGTAATTTTCCTTATGTAGTTTTTGCTTTTTGGTATTTTGTCAGAATTTTCCAAATTCTCTCCTGTTTTCATCCTCTATCTGCAAAGAATACTTTCCCTGTACGAAGCTGAACTCAGAGTGGGAATTAAAGAGTTTTTATCTGCTGACACTGGGAAAAGTGAGGTCTTCAAGAAATATTTCCTTAATTACTCCTTTCTTGTATTACTCCCCATTCTCTGTGAATGTTAGCATCCTTCAGGAGGAAGTAGAGGATCCTGTGTAGTAGGCACGGCTACAGCTAGTGGGAAAAGGATAAAACGAGAGCCTGGCTGGCACATTCTTCCCGCTCCCCACCCTCCCAGACCCTGGGGACCCTCACACAATCTCCACAAGGATGCAGGATGAGGACCAGTGATAGAAAGGAACCAGCCAAAGACTCAAATGACAGAGGATATGGAGAAGCAGATGAACCAAAGAGTTGGGGAAATCTGTAGCAGTTCCAGCAGCCACAGCTGGATTTATTTCTGCCCAGTGCTGGCTGTGCACAGATCTCTCCTCTCTCTCTCTCTTGCGGTGTCCTTGCACCTGATCTCTTTCCATCTTTTCCTCTTCCCTGGTCCCCACCAGCAGCCATAAGACTTATCCAGTGTGAAATAAACCCCCCCATGACTCCTCTTCTACACAGGATGTACATGCCTTTTATTTGGTCCTTTAATATGCTTTATTCTTACGTCATCCTTCATCTTTTGCTGTTATAGTCTGTATCTCAGCTACAGGGATTGTCTGCACCTCTGTACACAGTGAGATTCTGATGCTGGCTGGGTTTTCATTATGACCAGATTAAACACAGAAAGTGACATTTAACAAGAGTACTGAAGGACACAGCAGACTGAGTAGCTGAGTGGTCAGGCTGAGCATGGACGTTTGTGTGCAGAACAATGAAAGCTGGAGCCAGTCAGCCCAGGGACATGGGATGTATGCTGCAGGAGGAAAAATCAGGATGCTGCTGGGCTCTCTGTCCCACGCTAACTATTAGAGTGCAAGCCAAGAAATGATGGCAGAGCTGAGAGTCAGTAATTGACCCAGAGGACTAATCTGATGATGTCCATCACAAAAAGCTCTGCTTGTAGAGTGCATCTTTACAGCAAAAGAGGCACCAAATGTGTCACCTCTGGAGTTAGTCAGTGCTTCCCTAACCATCCTAGAACAAACTTTATAGCTTTCCTACTGATGCAGTGGCACAGCAACTTACTCATTGCTCCAAATGCAGATCCCCCACATGCTAACATAAATACACCCACTGGGATGATTTTAAAAATGTCTACCTCTTCTCTTGAGGGTTCACTCACAAAGTTGGCTGATATTACTGCACAAACAGAGAGCCTGACTCTCTTCTCACATACACTGACTGTACACAAGAGCTATGCCTTTGGCTTGAATGGATATATTCCTGAAAATCCAGACATTCCTTTGAGCATCCTTAATCTGAGTCAGAGAGCTGGTGTAAAGGGTAACAGGTTGCAGAAAGCACAATTTCCATACAATAATAATACTGAATTCTGTGTTCATTCTGAAAGATAAAGACATGGCTGTATCTCAGTTACCAGACAAGTGTATGACATCGATGTACTGCAACATTAGGAAAGGCAAATGAGATCTGAGGAGCTATAAATTGAGGTGTCTTCCTCCTCCAGGGAGATAATTACGCATTAATGCCCTAATGAAATTTCAACCAACATACTGTGTATTATTCCCATCACTCCTGCCCAGTAATGATGAACTCCAAGTATAGCAAATGCAGAGCAGAATATTTACATGGAAAGGGCCTGCCTCGAGACAGAAAGCTGAAGAGCACAGCTAGTTTACCTCAGCAGGATGAGGACTCAGGAGAATAATCCCACCCCAGAAACACACCAGGAAGAAATGCTCTTTAAACTGAAGGACAGGGGTGAAGGAAGATCAAATAAACGTAAACCAGCTAGAAATATTTGGGCTGGAAATAGAAGGTGGTTTCTGACAGTCAGAAGAAACACAACTTAGCACAGCAGGGGCAGAGTCCTCGACAAGCAAAGTGGTGTGAGGGGTCAGTGTCACCGCTCTGCGGCAGTGCCCTGGGGTGTCCCACCGGACAGAGAAACGACCTGCCCCTGCGATGGGGCCGAAAGCCTGGCGAGAGCGCCTGGGGCTTTGTCTTTACGGGGTTCCTTCCCAATCTTGTTTTTCTGGTCACAAAATTGTGAAAACAAGGCAAATCTATTCATACTTGTGAAACTCCAAGAGCTTCAAATCAAAAACAGGCCCGGGGGGGAGGCAGCGGGCGTGCAGCGAGGCCCCTCCGCACCAGTGGCCCGAGAGAGAAGGCCACCAAGAGAAAAAAGCTGGGAAAAAAAACCCAAAACAAGCCCCCAAACCCAGCGCCGCCCCCCGGCGCCGTGCAACGCTCCGCAGGGGCACTGCGCCCATCGCCGCGGGAGCGGGGCGCCTGTCCCCCACACCGCCACTCACGCTGGCGTCTCACGCCGCCCGCCCGCCCACGGTGAAAACTTCCCCCGGTAACTTGCCCGGTGCCGGAGCCCCGCTGCCCCCGACGGCACGGGCGCCCCCTCCTCACCCCGAGCCCCGCCGGAGCCGGCGGCTGGCAGCGGCGCCGGGGGGATGTCGTAAGTGCTGCGTCAGCGGGAGCCCGGCGGCGATTGGGGGAGGCCGCCCGCTCCCCGCGTTCACTAATTATAAAGTGCCGCCGCTGCCGCCGCCAGCACCCGCTCCGCTCCGCTCGGCAGCGGCGCGTCCGGCCCCGGCAGCGGGCGCTCGGCTCGGCGCCCCCGGAGCCGCCCTCGCCGAAGCTGTCAGCAGCCGCGGGCTGTGGGTGCCTCCCCCGCGCCCCCGCCGGCGTGTCTCCAGGGGCTGCTCGGCCTCGCTATATATAATAGCGGCGCCGACGCCGAGGCTGCAGCGAGGTGCGGCTCACTCCCGAGCGACTCCCGGGAGCCCCGAGGGGAGCCTGTGTGTGAGTGAACTGCGCTGCCTGCGGGGGGGACCGCGGGAGGGCCGGGGGCGGCTCTGCCGGGCTGGGGCCCGCCGTCGGGGCGGCTACTCGGGGCGCTGCGGTGGGAGCCCCTTCCCGGGAGGTGCTGCCGTCCCCTCCCGTCCCGTCCGCGCCCCTGCGCGGTGTGTCTCTCCCCCAGAGGCGCGGGCTTCGCGGGAAGGGCGGGATAAAGTGCTCGGGGACGAACGTTTCACCGGACGGGCGCTTCGGGCCGCTTCATCCTTCGGGTCCGCTCCGGCCCCGGACGCAGGTCCTTTGCCTTGCAGCCGCCAAGCGTCTGCTTAGCATCAGCGCCCGCTTACCTCGCGCAACCACCCCGGCTCCGCAAAGCGTGTGAGTTACCGGAGTTGCCTGCGACCCCGCACTTGGTTTTCAACCTCGGCGGCCGAACAGTTTCGTGCCGCCTTGTCCTGCCTTGCGGCGGGGGAGGCAGTGCCGGGCGTGAGGGGGGAGGCGGCTGCTGTCTGACCTGTCCTTCTTGCAGCCCCATGGCGTTGCTCCTGAGACTCGGCTGCTCGCTGCTGGCCCTCAGTACCTGCCTGCTCCCGAGGGCGCGGGCGGACTGCGGCCGCGACTGCGCCGCCTGCGCCTACCGCCTGGGACCCCGCGCCGGCATCCACCCCCTGGTAAGCGGGCGGGGGGCGGCCCGGCCCCAGCGCCGCGGAGACTGCTCGGGCGGGTCCCCCGCCCCCCGCCTTAACTTTGGAAAGGGGGAGAAGGGGGCAAAGGAGAGAAATAACAAAAATGAATAGTGGGCGAAGCGGCCGGGGTCGCTTGGAAGACAACTTTTTGAAAGGGGGAGGGAGGAGCGGGCCCCGGGGCGCTGGGGAGGGGGCGGGGGTCCGCGGCTCCGACACAAACCCAGCGCGTCCCGAGGAGACCCCCCGGCGCGGCCGCCCCTCCCGCTGCCCGTCAGCCAGCGGCGGCCGTCGGGGCGGGGGGGGGGGCAGCCCCGGGGGGAGCGAGGAGAAAACCGAGGGAAAACGTGGGAGGGAAGGCGGGGTCGGCCGGAGGGGGCAGTTCTGCAGGGAGAGGAGGGGTCGCTGCCGGGCACTTTAGTCCCGGCAGGGGGGGGGGAAGCTGGGCGAGACGGGAAGGGGGTCCCGACCCCGGCAGGACGAGGGCTCCCCAGGCAGGGTGGCTGTGGAGCTGAAAAGCGGCGGATCTCCCTGGTATCTCACAAAAAGTGGGGTTCGAGCCTGGTTCCAGTAGTAATACCACCCGCTGCTCCTTTTCTCTGCACTGTGCTGCGCAGGAGTGTGCTGGTGAAAGATCCCTTTGGTACTTTCTCCTATGAGAAATCATGCTAAGAATACTGCAGAAGCCAGGGGGTGGGGGCGTATCTGTAATGTTAATGATATTGAAATTATATAAAAGTATAGTCACAGAGGCAACTCAACCTGAAATGTAAGTATTAGGGTTAGTGAAAGTCTGGGGTCTCTCAGCCCTCCCTGAAGAAGGTGAGAACTCAGGCTGCCAAGTCCTTTGCCACTGGCACCTGGGGTTCCCAACCTCAAAGCGATGCGTATTGAGGCATCATGCTCTTGGCACATTTAAGTGATTTGAAAAGTTTTATTCCTATGATGTCATCGATTATTTGGGAGCATACAAAAGGAAAGACTGGACCTCATTCTTATGCAGAATTAGGAATCACAGAGTACTGCTCACTCCAAAAGCACAAGAACTCGTTCTTAACCAGCTTTGTAAGGGCAATATTCTTAGGGAACTTTTTTGCCAGCCGTCCTATATATTTTTGCTTACATTAGCTTTCAATTAAACTTTAGCTGTAATGTCAGCTAGGAAAAAACGTGGTAGTTTGCTCCTTTGGAGGGACGGATATGAGCTTTTTGGAGTACATGTTGTGGATGTCTATGCTGATACTCTCTCTTGTACACTTTCAGTAATTATTCAAAAAAGAACCAAAGTTCCATTCAGCAATAATACTTACTAGCTGAACAGGAAAAGAAGCAACCCTGCCATACCTGTATGTTTACTATACATGTATGTTTACTATACATGTGCAAACAATTATTAGAAACAAATGTTTCTAGATACTAGCATCTAGTAACATAACAGAATTCATCACATCGTATCTGTAAGACAAGAATTATCACATTGTACTTGGTCATCCGCATCTATGAGGTGGAATATGTTCATTTGACAATAAGGGGTTATTAAAACTAATTGAGAAGGGGAAAGACCTATTCTTGCTTTGATTTAGAGCAAGCTCAAAGTCAGACTGAAGCTGAGATTCCATTCTCTCTATAGCATGACTATAATATATAGCAATAAGCATGTAATGCCAGCTAAATTACTGTGTCACAAAATACATAAATACCTTTAATTTTCTTGTGATCAATAAAAAAATCATATATAAATTTCTTAGACTAAAATGGGACTCATTTGGGGTGAGGCCAGAGGTAGAGAGCTGGTCAGTTAGCTATTGGAAAGAACTGTGCTGGGGTTTAATTTCATACTTCTAAAGCATATTGAGATCCTTAGAAAACATCATCCATAGGCAGAATAAGTGTTTCTCTTACTGAAAATATTGATGATCTTTAATTATTGGGGTATGAAAACCATGAACAAGAAGGAAAACCACCAGATTTACCTTTTTTGCAACTGAAGAGTGTGGCTTCACAAGAAGTACATCCCCCTGACCAATATGTATGCTATTATCTTTACATGACAGGTTAATGAGTTGTGTGTATGAAATTTTTCCTTTCAGTCAGAAGCAATACAGCTTAGGACTTTTTCTGATGGTCGGTCCTTTGCACGTCTAACTAGCAAACCCAGAACTTTGATCCTGCCTAGGAGAGCCTGTATTTCTACATTTGCATTGGTACACATTTGAAAGATCTGTTCCATGAAAGGAAACTAATGATAACAGACAGAAGTAGTCTTTAAAGCTATGCGGTGTGTTGAAGATACTGAGCAGTATGGTACAGCTGGCTTCTTTGCAATGAGACTGCCATGTAACTGCTTTCCTAAAATTTCTGAATGTTAGTTTTAATTACAGAGACTGAATACACTTCTACGCTTCATTATGCAGCAAACCACAACTGGTTTTTAGCTTCCCAGTAGTAAATTACAAAAATAAGAAATCATAACAATTCACCCAAACATAAGGGAGGTGTAGGAACTGTACATGTAGCTTCCTTTGAAATAGAAACATAGGGGCAGCTTTGACATACAGGACCCACGATCCATCTTGTCCAGTATTCAGTCTTTTAGAGTGGAGACCATCACACCCTTCAGACAGGGACATGAAGAACTTTGGAACAGATAGTTAGCAAGTCAGCTTGTTCACAAAGAGCAGTCCTTCCAAGCCACTCACAAGGAGAGGCATGCTCATGGTCTTTTAAAGACAAGTAAAGGTAAGACAAGGTGACAGTGCGATTATTTTTTTTTGTTACTGTCAAACGGTTCTCAGTAAACCACATCCATTTTTCAGGCATGTACACTAGAATGTGAAGGAAAGCTGCCTTCTGCCAAAGCCTGGGAGACCTGCAAGGAGCTCCTGCAACTGGCAAAGCTGGATCATTCTGAGGATGGCAACATTGCCCCAGGAGACAAAAAAGAGCTGGATGAGAACCATTTGCTTGCAAAGAAGTACGGAGGCTTCATGAAAAGATACGGGGGGTTCATGAAGAAAATGGATGAGCTCTATCGGGTAGAACCAGAGGATGAAGCTAATGGAGGAGAAATCCTGGCTAAGAGGTATGGAGGGTTTATGAAGAAAGACTCGGATGATGATGCCCTTGCTAATTCCTCTGATCTGCTGAAGGAGCTTCTGGGAACAGGAGATAACCCCGAAGCAGGGCATTACCGAGAGATAAACGAGAATGACGGGGACATCAGCAAAAGATATGGAGGCTTCATGAGAAGCATAAGGCGCAGCCCTGAATTGGAAGATGAAGCCAAAGAGCTGCAAAAGAGATACGGTGGTTTCATGAGAAGAGTGGGCAGGCCAGAATGGTGGCTGGATTACCAGAAACGGTACGGTGGGTTTCTTAAGCGCTTCGCCGACTCCATTCTCCCTTCAGAAGAAGATGGGGAAACTTATTCCAAAGAGGTCCCAGAGATGGAAAAGAGATATGGTGGATTTATGAGATTTTAATACCTTTCCCTTTATCCCTTTTGTCCTAAATGAGAAAGACTGCCTTATTGGTCATAACTTATTGTAACGTGTTGCTTGTACTGTACAGTTTTTTACTGTCCTTGGTTAATGATGCAACCTGCGATTTCTTGTTTCAGGTTCTGTGTTCTTTCGAGTCAAATAACTGATTTCTGGTTTAGTCAAGTTTCAGACTGTATTGTAGTTTCCATGCTAGAACTATTTTGATTACTGTATTCATTTTCTTTAAAAGGAAGTACATCTACAGTAGAGTTGCTTAACTGTATATACAATAAATTCTTCATCCTAACTGCATAAATTCTGAAATGTTATTTATTTTCTCTCAGTCATTTAGTCGAGCATCACCTCAAGTTTTCTTTAAGCAATCAGAGCAATGTCAACCTCTTTTCTGTAACGGAAGAATTTGTACGGCACACACAACAGCTGAAACACATTTTTGTCTTTAGCTTTCTCAGTTTCTTAGAATACTAGAATAGTAAATGTGCTCTAAAGTGAATATAACTGTATTTGCTCTAATTGCTGTCATTTTACCCAGTTAACAGAATAAATATTTAAAGCCTAAACTTATAATTCATAGTGTTCAGCCGTAGTGTTCACATGAAAAAAAAAAGTCATTAGTGTATTTGACTTAAAGCACTAAAAACATTTCTCCAGTGGACAACACAATACCATGTTTGATTGGTTACACCTTTTATACCCATCCAATGTAGGATTGTACAGTTGGCCTTAAAGCTATAAACATTAACTCAGAACCTGGTAAGTTAGTTTCTGCAAAATAAACATGACCCAAACCTGCATGAAGAAACAAAATCCTAATTTTACAGAGCACCTGGCAGTTTTGCATGGAACAGTTTTGTGTTTGATTCCTCAGCTGGTATAAAGCACTTTGGAACTACTGAAATATGGCAAACTGCTGGTCAGTCTTTGGTTTCAAGCAAAGGCAGTATAAGTAAATCTGAGAACAAACAGCACAACACTAACACTGGTAGATCCTTTGGCATTTACCTAAGTTGCACTTGGATCCAAGGCCAGCTCCTATCCCAGTGTGTGCTTCCTTCCACAATTCGGACCGTCCCCCTAGATTCCTAGTCTGTGAGCACTTCTTCCCCCACCTACTGCTACTAGTTACTGGTTACTTCCCACTTAAATTAATATAACAATCGCTTTGACCACCGGCACTGACAATAATTTAAAGTTTCTACAGTCAAAATCCTCAAAGCTGTTTAGATACCTGATTAATGCTGAAATAGATAATGGGAGCTAGATGTCTGAAACCATCTGTGGCTCTGCATTCAGTATCTGTATTTCAGGTGTGCACAGTACTACAAGTTGACACAAAGGGCAAATTAAGGGTCTGACTTTTCTTTACTGTCAAATCAATGGGATCTTCTAGGTAGTCAGGACTTTTGAAAATTAAGCTGTGTTTACATATGCACTTAAAAGCCTCATCACATACAATTAGTAGTGATGATTTTTGGCTTGGCACTTACAGGATGATGGAGGTGGTCTGAAGTGGCCAAAATCCTGCTGAAGAGTTGATAAACTGCAGAGCAGTCCTTTTCCTTCAGTAAAAAGCAGGGCACTTGTTTTCCTCTTCCTGCTGTACAGAATTGCTAATACCAAATAAAAGGCAGAAAATACAGATGCTTGTAGAAGTTCCTTTTCAGAATTCAGTTGTGTTCTCTATCACTTTCCCAGAGAGTTCTTCAAGATGCCATTAGCCATAAGAGAAGTCTTCCTCCCGTTCTTTTTCCCCCATAGCACCTGCCCACTAGTACCTGGAGGTCATAGTGGCTGGAGGACATCGGTCGGGCTCCTGGAACACATCACTGGAGTGGTTTCTGCCACAAGGACCCCAGGCTGCGCACACTAAGCCTGCTCTGCAGCACAAACCCATGCATGGGATGCAGCATACTTCAAGCATGCACGCCAGAAAGAACTAAAATGATAATGCAGTTGCATCCTTAATTCTTCACTTCAACTTCTATTCTTTTCCCTAAAACTTACTTTCCTCCAATTTAGTCAGAGAGGGTCTCGCCAGCCTTCTAACTAAAAACAAGCATTGTTGTACTTGATGATGGTTTACCAGTTGTTGTTACCCATCCTTCCCAGTAAACAAAAAACTGGTGATTCAATGACAAAGAAAACTCCCCAAACTCTAGCAACCTAGTATGTATCTTGCAGAATGAAGTGCTTTGATCTACTAAACCTCCCTATTTATATAAATTTACACAGTAAAAAGAGTTCTTGATACAAGCAACTAACTGGGATATATGCATGCACACCAAAACAGACGTGAGGGCAAGCAAAGTGGAGGAGTTAAGTTTCTTCCAACGTTGAACAGGCAGGTGGAAATGTGCATGTAAGGGGATGTGACTTTCACTCTCTGAATGAAATAGCAAAGCTGAATAGTCCTCATTCCTTCCATTCTAACTGAAAACCTCTCCAGTCAGATGCTTTCTTGCTTTAATAATTATAATTTAAAAGATGTGAAATTAATAAGATATAATTTCTTCTGTTGTGGAATTTCTTATGACTTTCAGTTATGCCATCACTCAGGGGCTCTCTAACACTAAAATGTTCTAACATTCTCAGTAATTAACATTTCAGATGAAATCAGCTCAAACTGTGCCAATGAATCAAGCAAAGCTTCCTGGAGTCCACTTTACTAAATCACAAATCAAAACTCAGGTTGAAGATAGGGTCTGTTGGGCTGGGAGATGAAAAAGGGCCTCTCACTGTTGGCCTATGTGCTGACTTGGTTTTTAGGGTCCCCTAATCTTCCTCCTAGAACTGTCACTTCATCAGAAGGTTATTGAAACAGCTGTATTGCTTTATATGAACAGAAGCAGAAAGGAGGAAAGTCTGATGTCTAGAAAGAAAATTAATTGCAATAGTATTATGAAGGAAGAAATGTCATCCTGAGACCAAAAATGAAATTCTGCATTTCCTTTCCCTGGCTTTTATCACTGGCTTGACATTTTTACACAGCAATCCATATTCCAGAGTACAATCAAATATAATATCATTACTGTGAACACTGAGCAAGTATAACAAAAATTGAACATGAACAATGAATGCTGGAAAGGTCCAGACCAGCCAAAGAGATTAATGCCTCTGCATTAGGAACAAAATGAAGAAAAAGACAGTCTCGTTGAAGTTAGGCAAGGATGAGTTAGGCTTTTTAATAGGAACTAATTAGAGGAAGGAAGGAAAAAAAGAAAAAAAAGAAAAAAAAGATTTCCTGAACCAAATGGAGTTCACCTACAGGAGCAGATCATGGAGAGAAGCTGATGAATACAATGATTTCTGAATACCAAACCACATGCAGCTGGAGCTTTGTCTGAAAACCTAATCTTAAATCTTGGGATAATGAGGAAAGGTCATAGAACCATTCCCACATCTCAGCTGAACTTGGCATATGCTATGAGCTGAAATATGCAGAGCATAACTTTGAATTTCCTGGGGATTTTTCCTGGTAAATTAATATGTAGTATGATATAATAAGTATAAATAACTACTATGTAGTATGGTATACAATAAATATAAATAACTACAACATTATTATTACAATAATTATTTTGTAATTATTTTTAAATAATTATAATGATTTACTTTATAATCATTTATAACCATATTATTAATACAAGTAATTATAACATCAATGTTGTTAGCTGTTTCAGATAATGTTTCCCAAGATAGAATCTTTACAAGAACAGAAACATGTTCTAATTTAATATACTGACATAAGTATTATTAAACTGTGTTCAACATAGACTCTAAATATGCACTGGTTCATTTTAATTCTGAAGGGAACTTAATTAACAAGAAACAAAATTTTCAATGTACGGTGTATAAGGGCCTCTCTGTCATTAAGGATGGTTTTGGCAAGGCAAAATAACAAATTCATAGCACAACTCTACCATTCCTGTATATATCTAAGTGCCACAGCAAGTTTCCTTTACAGCCTTCTTCCTCTAGCACTACTGCACTCAGCTGGACATGGACAGCAAGATTCCTTCTTATGCCAACAGGACCATCCCAGAATTTGCAACTTAAAAGGCAAATGAATGGTTAAGTACCCTGACCCTAGGTTGCTTGACAATGAAGAAGTTTCTGGCTTGGGTTAGCTGGCCTGGAAACCCAATTTATTTAGAGTCACATTCTGGGACAACCCCAAGGTGCATACCACATTCCCGGCCTTTTAAAGCACTGAGGTGGGATTTACAAAGTTGCACAGAGAACAGTGTAACCACTTCCCTGTCAGAGTCTTACAATTTTCATGCTTCTCTTCAGTTCCCACCAGGATGGGTGATTCAAGCATCACCAAAGAGATCCTTCTACCTGACTAAGCTTTGAAGTCTGGTCTCTTCCTCCAAGAGCAGCCACACAGGCTTCATCTCTCCCATTTCTTGTGCAGTCCCACCACCTTTCGTAGAAGTCCCTTTGTAAGCCTCTGGTCACAGCCTTGGATGTTATTTCACCATCGACAATATTGAGACTTGCTTTCTGACTCAAACCATAAAAGACAATTGTATACAATTGTATTGGAGAAGTGATGGAAACCTCCAGTTCCAAGTCCTAACTGTGGAGGTTAGGTGGCTATTTTTAGATTTTCTGCTTTTAATATTTTGGTACTTTGCTGCCCACAGTGTTAAAAAGAGTTATACTTACCAACAGAAATGCACTGATTACATCAAATCTGTTTCATAACTGTTTTTCATAATATCATAACTATATTGCAGTTACAGATGAGTACTCCACCCACCTGACAATGGTAAGGAGTTATCATAAACATAGCTGCAACCAACAAACAGGGTAGAAAAGCCGGCTGTAAATCATTAATCTGAGCATTCAATTACTAATCCCATCAGCCTCATTTAAAGCATTTAAACTAACAGTTGCATATCCAATTAACTGTTGCTATAGAAAATGAAAATGCTTAGAGGTATTTGACAGACAAATCTTTACTGGCCCAGCAGGGATTTAGACTGAATTTGTTTAATTAGATTCTGACTTTACCTAAATTGAGCATTTACTGTAATCCTTGCTGAAACCACGGAATGAAATCTCTCAAGGTTAAGCAGTCATCACAAAAGCACATCGCTCTGCTAAATGATTTGTTAAAAGCACTGTGCTGCTTCCTCAAGGAGAAAGCTGGTATATCTGCACACAGATTACGGACACTGAACCTTTCTGTAGCTATCCATGCCTGTAGGTATGCAGGGGCAAACATCCCCTTTGCCTTTCTGCCATTACCCCCCTTCTCATCACAGTCTTCTCCAGCCCAACAGTGACTGTTTGCAAAAGATCCTATCAACTGTATTTTCCTACTAAATGTAAATGTATGCATTGACTTGTACTCCAAGTGCAGTGAGATCTGTGTGCAGACCTCTGATCAGAGCTCATCTCAATTCCAATCCATGTAAAATTACAGGACACAGTTATGAAGACTGTTCCTACACTCCTATGAGAATCTGCATCTTAACTTTTAGACTTAATGCCTCTGGAAAATACTCTAAAACACTTATTCAGGTAATGCTTTTTCTTTCTTTCATGAGCAGAAGACAATGGTGTAAAGCAGTATAAATAATAGGTGAATTTCTCTCATAAAAACGGTCAAGGTAGATAAGCCACATGAGGCTTTGCTAGAACATATACATCAGCATTTTTCAATCATGACCTGTAATATAAATGAGTTTTATTGTGGGTCTTTCACATTTCTCTACATTTCTATCTTCATCTCTGAAAATATCTAGCTGATAAGGTGAGAAATGAAGCTGAAATGTCAACTGCACCACATTCCTCTGTCTAGAAAAATATTATGTGGAAGAATATCTTTTTTATTTTATTTTTTGTTAATATGGCATAGCTGTCATGCTATGACAGCTAATGACACAGATAATGTGACAAAGTCGTTCTTGGAAAGTGATTAACTCATTCTTTGCCCATCAGCCAGAAAAAAAGCTGTCAGCTTCCATCTGAACGGAAGCAGTGGAAACCAGTCAAAGCAAAGAACTTCCGTGGGAACCCATGCATGCTTAAACATTGCTTACCAAGCTGCAGACCAGCAGAGTCGAGATATGGGAGGTGTTTCGCTCCCAGGTACCCATCATACTGAGTTTCCCTGAGACAAACATTAGTTAAATGAGGTTCTCAGGCTAGATCCAGAGGCTCAGTAGTAATAGATTCTCCCTCTGAATTCTTCAGAGATCCTTTAGACTCAAGGAGATTCACCATCACTGCATAAAATTAACCTGTTCACAGCATCATGCCCATTCACAACATGCAGTGCCTGCAAATGCCTTTTAAACATACCAACGCTTACTGTCCCAGCACCAATCCTTGTGGGCCCTCAAAAGGCTAAAGTCACTGGTGATATCTGGCCAAAGAAGATGCCAGCATACCTACTCTACCTTCTTGTAAATGTGAATGCTATCATCATTCAGGTTTCTCAGTATTTTAATGGAAAGAGGAATTGAAACACTAACTTAACCTGAGGCAAAATAAATAGGCATAGTAGTAGGTAAAGAGAAATGCTTAGAGGAAATAATTTTCTGAATAATATCCCTCATTACTGAAGACACCTGCCCTTCCAATTCCTGCACATCTTTGCTATCTGCTGTGGTTCGCTGGCCCTCTGAGTACACTCCAGCTGTTCTGGCGTCCTGGTTGCACTTCTTCCTGGCATCATTATTCTCTGATTGGTGCTTTTCAGACTATTTGATTATTCAGGTTCGTTAGATGCATTGAGTCATGCTTTGAGAAAACTCCACCTACTACAAAACATAGCAGTTTGTCTGCCTAAGTGCCCAGACATCCACCAGCACATCCCCTTTGCCACCAGCTCTGTACTCTCTCACTACCGTTGGGGTTCAGAGTCCCTGAATCCAGCCCAGACTCTCTGATCTCATAAAGCAATCTCAGAAAACAGATCCCTCCTGAGCAGAAATACCAAGTTTCCTTCCCCTTACCCATCACTATTAGGCTCTACAGTGCACAGTGACACCGGGTGATGTTTAGTCAGGCTCAAAGAGACCAGACAACCTGCTTCTGTAGTCTCACCACTACTGTCACTAACATAAGAACTCAAGAACTTTTTCATAAGAACTTTTTTTTTTTTCAGCATACAAGAAGGGCATATTATTTAAGAGTACATTCAAGTGCCATTATACCCATATGCAAACAACCAACCTACCCTAGTGAAGTAGACCAATTGTTTATCATTCAAGCTGAAAAAGGTTAAAGAGAGAAAAGAATATATAGCTCCATAGCCATAAATAACTGTAGTCTTTTCAATTAATTGGGAAACAGGGAATACCATTTGACAGAAAGAATAGACTATGTAAGGAAAGACATGTATGTCCTTCCAAGCTTCTTCTGGGGAACATGGACATTTCACCCTGGGAAGCAAAGCCAGTTTTCTTTTTGACCTGCCTATATACAACCGAAAACTTTATAACTTTGTCCTCTGCTCATTTGCCTAAACCTGATTCCAAGATGTCTGGCTTTTTACTTCTAAAAAGCACGGTCAACAGCAGCTTTTCCCAAATGACACACATTTCTAGGGATTTGAGGTTCTTCATCTTAAATCCTTAAGTGTCTTTAGGTACAATAATGCCAAGCTCCGTGCTTTGTGCCCTCTTCCTCAGGAACAGCACAACAAAACAGCCTTGTGTTTTCCTTGGGGTGATGCTCTGTGAAACTTACCCCAGATATGACTGTACCATCACAGATACCACATCTGGATACCACAACATCGCAGGCATGTAGGTGCTGAGTAGGCATGTAGTCCAAGCACCTTCATAGTCATGGGGTGGTGCTGCCCTTTGACTCACGCTGTAATTACCGATGGGCAGAACATGAAGCACTTGCAGGGTTAGATGCAGACACAGATGAGCAACAGCTTCAAAGACGGCTGTGGCATGCACGAGCCTGCCGAGGCATCCCTACATAACTATAGAGATCTAAGTTGCAATGCCTCTGTTGGCTCAACTATAGGATTTCTTAAAATCAATAGCTAAGGATATGTTTTTTACAGTACTAAAAGTCTTTCTTAAATGCTTATGAGAAATACAAACCCTCCTGTAGCTGCAGTAGCCTATAGTTAGTTACCTCCTGGATCGTGCCCCAGCAGTACTGCAACAGCCATCTGATACAGCAACTCACAATTTTCACTTCAACATTGGGACTGGAAATCAAATTAATTTGGCTCACTGTGTGATGAAGTATATTGAACCAATGAGAAGAAAAGGAAAAAACACTGAAAAGGAGGTCCTCTGTGTTCCCTACTATTCCTTGGAAAGAAAGCAACTCATGCTTTGATTAAGGATACAAGATCCATGTTTTTTGAGCTGGAACTTCTTTTCTTCTTCATTTGTAGGGAGTTACAGCCACTGCCTTTGTATCCCTGATAGACTTCATCCTGAGGCCAAATGAGAGGCTCACTGCCAGGTGTATTCTTTCCTGGGTGCTCTGTTCTAGTCCTGAATTTTGGGCAAAGCTGTTAGAAAGAATATGCATAGATCCAAGGGATACTTTAATTTTGTGCTGAGGGTTTCATTTCCTTCTGATGAACTAATAAAAGCACTACTTTGATTTCATTTAACTTAAGTCTTAGCTATCTGGTGAGATTTCAGACTGACACATTTGACCCCTATGGATCAAAAGAACGTGTTAACAGAGAGAGCTGGAAGACAATTCCCTGCCCTTCTGAAAGTTAAAGTTATTAAAGAAGGGCTAGAGAGTTAAGGTTGTCATATATCCTATATAATAAGGGATTCCCATATTTCATTGTGTGTTCCATACTGGATTACTCTTAAAAATCAATCACATGACTAAATTCAGTATGGCAGACAGATATTATAAACTTATTGTCTAGATCCGTATAAAACCGGACATTTTCTTTTAATAATATCAGTCCACTAACATCAGTAAATAATAGTGACCTCCAGAGAGCTGCTTTTGCTCACCAGTCCTTACCAGTGCTAAACAGTTCACTTTTGAGGAATTACGCATATCTGGATTTTTTGTTTGTTTTTGTTTCTCCAAATGTATGAATACAAATTACTTTAACGCATGATCTGCAGAACTACATTCATTGTTGGCACTGACACAATATCAGACTACTTTTAAATGTCTGAAATAAAATTCTTTGACAAATTCAGCAAAGATCTAAAGCACTACTAGAGTCTGCAGAAAGTAGTTTTGTCAGAAAATATTAAAATATCACTTAATTTGTCTGTATTTATCAAAGCATTTGTTTGGCACATCTCTTTGCAGCACATGAATGGCTTATATTAAGATTTAACAAGACAAACACAAGCCATTGAACTGCCTAGTAAAATAATTATTGGTCAAACACTTTTAATAAAGTAATCTTGTTCCAGTAAATATTTTTTTTTCTTTTTCGCAGTAGAGTTTTACATTTTACATACTGATAATACATTAATGACTTATTAATATGTTGGTACATGCTTAATAATTATTCATTAAAAGCTGTGGAATTTAATAATTACTACTAATTAACAATGTATATTTAAAGTATACATTACAGCTCAGACATCAAGATGCATTTCAATATTATTTGCCTCAGCATCTTGCAAGTAAGCTTCTTCCCATCCTCAGTAACAAGAAGTTTGTCAATGTGCAATCCACAAAAAATATTCAGAAGTTCCAGCTGGCTTGAGAACAGGAGGTAATTCTCTAATCTTTACTACCAGTCAAGAAGCTGATAAAATGAGTTACACTTGCATTTACTACGCATGCCTATAGCAGTTTTGACAATTCTGCGTATCATAACAAACATACACTTACTGAAATATCATGCCATCTTTATCACCTTGACAGCTGCAAGCGTGCCAGAAGATGTACACCATGAAAAAGCCTCAGCCAAATCCCTCACTACATGGGTAGATTTTAGCACGTGTCTTTGACCAATCCTTATGCAGCCAGAAAAGGCAAGACAGTGATTTATGGTAATAGACTTGCTTGATAGACTTAACAGGCTTAATTTGATATGCCTGCTATAACTTCTTGTAACATGGAATATACACAAAGTATACAAAGGTGCATAAAGATACTGGTGTACTGTTATTTCTAGATATTCTTACTTCTCTTATGTCAAGAAGTTATTCTGTGTTATTTAGAAGGGGGGGGGGTTCCTCAACCCTGTTATATTTGATCAGCCTGTCAGAAGACGAGACCCTTGTGCCCAACCAGCCTGTCCGCTACCTGCGTTTTGACAGCCCACTGTATCGGAGGGTGACTCGACTGACCTATTCAGGGACCCCCGCTGGCAGCATCACTGAGTCAAATCCCTTATAACAACTATGCAAATTTCCAGAGACTTATACAAAGTGAACTTCAGCTGAAGATTTTTATTATACAAAATACAAGTTTGTGACTCGAGGATTGCCAGTGATAATACACTGACTGAAAAACAGCTCACTTAATAACAGCTAGTATGAGATAAACATAAAGTTCTTACACAATAAGCACCCCTATGAAGGAGGACAAGTTCAGCCTGTCAACTGATCCCAGAAGTTATGATGGAGCTTGTATTAGGTCCCAGTTTTCTCCAGTTCCCCCCCATACGCGCAAAGTAATTTTCCCAAATGTGGTTATTTCTGTTCGTGATCTTGTATCTTGTTAGTGGCATACCTTTAACTTTTTAATTGATCTATTTGTGCGTTTGTCCTGTCTCATATATTTAATAGCTTTTGTAGCATTATTGACTTTTTTCAGTGCAGTCAAACATTGGAGACAATTTCTTTCCTGTATTTTTACTATCGCTTATGAAATGGAACTTTTGGTACAAGCCATTTGAAGTTCAGTGCAGACCAAGGTACATGTGGGGCTAGATACTAGTTGCTGTGTGTACAGCAGCCAGAAGAGGAAGTTTCTCTTTGACAGCAAAATTCAACATTTTGAAACACTGGGACAAAATCGGGACGAAAAGCCACACATACATGATTTCCAAATGCTAAACAAGTCTCTAAAGGACCCATCAAATCTAGCTGGTGGTGAGCAGAATGCAGCCTATCCTAAATACACCGTGTCACCCGAGTCCCTTGTCACTTACCACATCCACTCTCTACCCAAGGCTGGCAATGCGCTGCAACCCTCCACTACCACACTGAAGCCTCTCGTTTAGGTATCTAAGTAATTAATCATCATTGTCATCTTGGCTACTTACAGAACGATCGCTAGCTGCCCCTCAGGCCAGGTCGGCGGCAGGGCAGGGGAGGTATGTATGCATTCACACACCCGCATAGCCATGTGCTTTGGGAACAGGTTCCTCCTGCTACCGCTTGCAAAGTTCTGCTTGCAACACCGCCCCCTGCCGGTGTAGTTTGCCTTGAAACGTGCTAACAAAACAACAGCTCCGCTCCGTTTCATAACCAAGAATTCACCACCGAATCATTTCGCCGTCCCCCTTCTGCAACCTGCTGCTTTTGCCATTGTAATTTCTGACTACGGCATAAGATCCTTGGAATTACCTTGCCCACCTATCTTACGTTGCTTGGCACCTCGTTTGGCACCACAGTTCATTGAGGCTTTGAGACGTGCCTTCAGCCTCGATGGATGTGTTTCACCTTTTGCCGGCACCTGAACAGAACATGCAACAGGTAAGTGTGCGCAGAAGCACATCACTGACAGCACAGAATTTTCCACCGTATTTCTCAGGGCAAATTGCATCAAATTATGTGAATTACCGTTTTATTTCAGCTGAAATGAAAAATGCCCCATCATTCCCCCTCAAAATGTAATCTGTTTTTAAACTTTTAATTTAAAATTTAAATTTTAAACTACAAAATCGTGTTTACAACACAGATGTGCGGACCAGAGTGCACCGTGACTTTATTCAAAGTTCTTCCCTCCTATGGCCTGCCAACAAACCCGACAAGGCCTTTGGCATCACTTACTCAAAATGCAAAGTACCGCCAGTAATTAGCGCTCTCTTCATTTGCCTTTTTTACTATGAACAGTGCGGGAAGATGCCACGGTGGCCGGGGCAGGCTGAGCGCCGCAGCGGGAGCGCCCCGGGCCGGAGGGCAGCGCCGTGCCGGGGAAAGGTGCCTGGCCCGCAGCGCTGCCGGCCTGCGGTTCTGCAGCTGGTAACGTCTGTATGGAAAAGTGAGGAGCCGCAGCTGTGTTCTGGAAGATGTGAAGCAACGATAAACAGGTGGCTTCACGGGGAGGCACTTCTTACCGGCATCTCCCTTTTCGCTCCCATCCCAGCCAGCGGGCAAGCTGGTGAAGACCGATTTGTGTTGTTAATTACGAAGTGTTTAGCTCCGTAACCACAACGCCGCCGCAGCGGAGGCAGCAAGGGCGCTTGCTCCCCAGCCTCGGCGCGGCCGCCCTGCCGGCCGGGCGGGCGGAGGGTGCCGGAGCCGCCCCGCCGCTCTCACGCACCCGAGCGCCGCCTGCCCCGGCCGCGCACCTCCCCAGCCCGCCCCCGCACAGAACCAAACCCCGGGGCGGGCCGGGCAGGTGCGGGGCAGCCGGGCGCCGGCGGTGAGCGCGGGGGTCGCGCCGGCTGCGGGGCCGGGGCCGGGCGGGGGGCGGCCGCGCAGCAGGGCGGCCAGGCCGCGGCTGGAGGGGGCGCACAGCCGTGCCGGGGCAGGGCCGGCGGGGAGGGGACCGCAGCCGCAGGGAGGCGGGAGTCACCCCTACCCCGGGCCGCGGCGGCGGGCGGCGGGCTGGGTCCGGCCGGCCGGCGGTGGGCGCTGCCCTCCCGAGGCCTGTGGAAGAAATGGTGTGGTCTGAAAGCGGGATGAAAATCAAGGCCGGTAGCCCCCAGGGCCGTGCTTTTCTGTGCGGTCGCTAATCCGCTGTTAAATGACAGCGTACGTCGTGTGATCCGGGCCGCAGGGCACTGGAAAATGGATCCTTTCCTTTCCAAGGTTGTAGCACACCAGCTTTTTCCGTAGTTTTTCTTCAGCTAATACCACCTTGCTATGAGAACAGAGTACTCCATAGCCATTGCCGCAACATACCTGTGTGTACACAAAATGTGTGTTACTAAACCTTTTTAAAAACCGAGGTGGAAGCTGAAGACTCTGGAACGCAACAGCAGGTGTGTAGGAGCTAGCAGAAGTTACTTGCTTTCATCCTACTAGTAAGAAGACGGCAGCTATCACAAGACTAGTAAGATATTTTGTACCTGCACAAAATAACAACGTGAAAGAAATAGTTGTTTGAAAGCCAGGCTCTTTTTTTAGTCGGCATCTGAGTGTTTTGAGGCGCCAGTAACATAATGTATTTCTGCGTTTGTTTAACAGAAGAGGGGTGTTTGTGCCTGAAAAATCATGTTCAACTTCAAAAGCGTCCTGAAGATACTACAGTTCCTGAAGTCACTACTTTTTTTAATTTTTGAGAATTTAATCTTATTCATAGTTCCTTCATGCAAAAAAACTTTTGCTGGGGAAATAGTGCTTATTACTGGCTCTGCAAATGGGATTGGAAGGCATGTTGCCTTAAATTTTGCTCCTTTGGGAGCAACCTTGGTTCTTTGGGACGTTGATGACGAAGGTAACAAAGAAACAAGCAGATTAGCCCAAAAAATTGGAGCTAAGAGAGTGTTTCCTTACCACTGTGACTGCACCAATAAGGAGGAGGTCTATGAACAGGCAGACAAGGTAAGATACAGCTTCTGGCTTCTGATTTGGCTTCTTGCTTCTGATTTTTTGCTTCTTTTGCATAGTAAATGCTATTGAATTTTATTATTTTTTTTTAAGATATTGCACTGTTCACTAAGGGAAGGAAGTACTCATGTAGGGCAATGACCTCATTTTGACAAGTAGCTTCCAGATGGAACTTAAACTATGTTTGCAATAAAGTGACTGGGGTTTAATCTGTTCTGTCAAGCTGTATCCATTTCCAGTCTCCATTGTGAGATGGTTACTTCTTTTAGAAGGAGTATGATGAAACATGCAGCAGAGGTTAGCTCCATGATATCAGCTTATTTAATCTTTAATATTTTTTAAAGATACCAATAAATAAATAAATAAATGAATAAATACCCAACCTAAAAAACATCAGTGGATATTGGGGTGGTAGGGGTGTCTTTTTTTCTTTGTCTATTTGTTTAGAAAATTGTAATTCCGTAAGGGCCATGTGGGGTGTAATGCTTTCAGAAATATCATTGGGACATGGCTGCTCTCCAGTCAAATTGATGGCTCTGCTTCAGTTTATGTTTTGGTTAATCCAGCTGGAAAGTAAGGTAGAGAAGGATTCCATTTTAAATTGCATTCTTGTGTTGTGCTGACCTATGCTTTGTAAACTTCATTTTTTAATCGTTATTATCAGAATCCAGAACTGGACATTAATCTAACATTATTAATTTTTACTTGTCCTTAAACTACAAACTGCCTGAAAATATTTCCCAGTATAACCCCATTTATAATCCAGTTAGCCACTCTGCCATTTTGTCCAAGGATAAATTCCTCTTCTGCTAAGTACATATACTGAGAATTTATATATTTGACTCTCAAGTCACATCTTTGACGTTCTGTGTCCACAGGCATACATCAGAGAAATTAGCTAAAATGTTTAATGACACGTGAATGTTGATAGATGGTTTTGAAATAGCCTTGAAATGTAACATTAGTTTTCTAAGAGTTATCAGGAGGCCTCTTTGCATTGTGGTTGTTGCTTTTATTTTTGACCAAAACAGTTTAATTCTTTCTGAAGACAACTATGAAAGTTTGAAATAGATTTTTTTTTCCTCAAGAAATATTCCTGATGAAAAGTATTTCTAAAGGGTAAGTTAGATCCAGGATCTGTAAGTATCTGGAATGCAATTCTCATGCTTGCAGTCAGCAAGGTATTATTTTACCCATGCTTGTTAGCAGCATTTGGGGCACAGCCAACTAACAGTGCACAGAAGAAAATTCCAGTTGAGGCCGTTGGTGCTAGATGTTAAGAACCACAAGTGATATCATAGTAGTACTTGGACAGTGGTGGCAAGGATATATTGTACCATAATAGTATGTCTGCAGAGATGAGCAAGGTATTCGGTGTCCTGGCCTGTGCTGACCCAATACTCAGTGCTCAAGGAGGATGATTTTTGCCAAGCACTTGGGCAGTACAGATGATGTGATCCCGCTGTAAGGCACTGATTACGACTCCTACAATTTTGGAGTGGAAATCTCAGTAACTTCAACAATAGTAATATCTGTTACCACTTCCCAGCAAGATGAAAAATCAAAGCAACTTATGGTCTGTACTTCAAATACGACACTTGATCTTTATTTGGAATGCTACTATAAATCGAACAGCAGTTCTTCTAGAATCCCCTTTTTGCAAGGATGAAACTCACTTTAGAATTGACTGAGATCAAATCTCTTTTAAAAATAACATTTGAAATTGGCATTAAATCCCTCTTCCCATAAATGCTATCTGCTTCTTGCAAAGATATGCAACAAAATTATTAGTTTAAGCTTATGTAAGTAATTTCTCTGTTGGAGTTTTCTGTTGATGCTGAATATTTTGAAATTATTTGTTTGTTCTTAGTTTAACAGTCTCAAAATGTTTGTTTTGTGCACTCAAGTAATTCTCAGTCTCCAAACACATTAACCAGATCAGCCACAGGGCTCCAGCCTGCAGAATCTGCTGTGCCAATATCAGCAAAGAGTATCCTTAAGTGGGCAGACTGACCTACAAGCAGAAACTCAGAGTGCTGTTTAAAATTCAGGAATTGCTGTTAAGGTGTTAAAATACTGTTAAGAATACCAACACCTTTGTAGATATTTGCATGAATTGAACAGCCATGATGGAGCCAGGTTTTTTTTTTAGATCAAGTTTTTCAGCTAGGGGTCTCTTCTGCTCATAGAAATACCTGCAGCTTTTTGACTGGTAATATGAAAACTCTTGAGCTTGGGCACAGAAGATAAAGCAAGAGCAGAAAAGTTAAATTAATTGCTTTTATTTGGTATATTCACTGCAGGGGAAAAAAAAAAAAAAAGGTATTTTCCATTAATGGAACCTTACTTTCTAGGAAGGAAATAAGATCATCAAAGTCCCTAAAGAAGAGGTTTTAGAATAAACTGGTGAACAGCAACTAATTTTCCGGGTCAGGCAGTGTCCACCTGGGGATTCTGAAGGAAATCAGATAGGGGTCTGATGAGCTAGAAATCCGTGGGGGTTGTTTTGCTATAACAAGTGTCCAAGGAATGATGTAAAGTAAAACATGCCAGATTTAAAGAGCGCTTGAGAGGACCCAGAGAAACTACAAACCTGTCTTACAGAAAATTGGTAGAAATGACAATAAATAGAAGAATTAATAGACATCTGAAGAAATACATAACAAAGCTTGACTTTTTGTAAATGGAAGTCACGCTTCCCACATTTTTGAGGTAGTGAGTAAACATGTCAAATGAAGCCAGGTTAAATAAAATGCCACCATTGCGGAAACTATGTTGTAAAGAAAAAAAGAGGATCATCATATGGACTGACATGGCAGTTAGAAAGGTACGAGTGGGGAGAAAGTACAGATCTATCCTACAAAGGAAGAGTTGGGTATTCCTGCCATACTCAGCAGTGTCTGGATTTGCATTCGTTTGGGCAGGTGGAAAGGTGCTAGTATCTGAGCCCTGCTTGCCTGTTATAAGATATGTGTCTAGGACACAGCTGGAGGAGTACCAAGTCTTCACTGAATGCTGAGGTTCCCAGAGAGAGCCAAAGGAGTTCAGCTGTTGGGGAGTCAGATCCAAGTACCTGTTCCCAAATTGCCAGACAGTAGCATATCTGGGATTTTTATGTTTTTGTAGTCTTTACACAGTTTTTGAGACACCAAATAACTGCCTGTCGCACAAAAAAACTCTGTGGTGAGCCTGATTCTTAATACTATAAGTAAATCTTGGCATCTGCTTTGATATAAATCCAAGTATAATCCAAGGAATCAAATCTTTCTATAACAAATCCAAATTGAGCTAATGGTGATTTTGGCCTTCTCTCCAAGTGGTATTGTCTATTTCATGGTACATGCTTCTGTGCTCAAAGGATTGGTATCTCCCAAAGATCTGTGCTGAATTCTCTTTTGATCAGTAGAAAAGATCTGGAAAAGGGGTTGAACAGGCTTGGCTGAGGAGTACAGATTCTCACAATACCAGAAAGAGGGGACAAGAAATGTTCAGGTTGCAATTAAAGCATGCTCACAGTGCACACTAAAGCTTTGTACCTCATTATCTTAGGTTCCTATGGAAATCATAAGTATTCTGGAGTTCAGGAAGCAATTAGACAAATTCTTGAGGGGGGAAATCATGGGAATATATTAAATACAAAGGTCTAGATACCTTATCTCTCCCAGGAAGATCCTGCACTGCAGAGTCTGAAAAGCTGAGGCGTACACTGGAGGAGACTTTAGTCCTGATCCTTTTTTCACTGCTTTGTGCCATGAGACAAGGGCTATGGGGATAGATGGACCTTTGAGCTGATGCAGTACAACAGTTCTTAGGTATTTACATTTCTAGTAGATATATAAATACTTGCAAATATCACTAAACGTTTTCATAAACAAAGCACAAGAGGCAAGGATGCCTTCTAAAGCTTCCTGTTTATCCCTTTTTATTCAGGTTAGAAAGGAAGTTGGGGATGTTACTATTCTAATCAATAATGCTGGCATACTGCTTGGGAAAAAGTTCTGTGACGTTCCAGATGAAGATTTTGAAAAGTCCTTAAAAGTCAACTTCTTCTCTCAAGTCTGGGTAAAGTACTTTTTTCTCTCCTGGGTGACCAAAAGTCAGGCAAGTATTTTAGTGTAATGCAAGTAAAATACAGGCAAGTATTTTAGTGTGAAAATCCCCATGGTGGCACCTACCTGGGGAACCCAATTTGGAATAGGGATGGGAAGGGCCTTGAATGGGGGAAGATATGTATTTTTGATCATCCTGTAATTGGAGGCACACCAAATTCACAGGCCCCTCTGTATGTCTCAGTAATATTAACACAGACCTGCTTGAGCACTCTGGTAAATCAAAAGTTTGTGCAGCTGTGTCATCCAACATGCTGTGTCTGTCACAGCTGTGGCTGAAGTTAGTGCTGACATGATGGCATGTGACTTTCCGGCTCCTGGTGTCTGCTGGCATCAGAAGGCTTTGTCTAATAGACTTGTAGCATTCAGGGAGGTACAACCAGTGCTGGACTTGACAATGTTGGGTTTATGGTTGGACTCCATGATCTTAAAGGCCTTTTCCAACCTAAATGGTTCTATGATTCTGTGCTGCGTGTCCTAGTCACCATCTGCTTAATGTACATAGAAAACTAATCTTGATAGTATTATCTTTGTTGTGGTTTGTTTTCATACCTCTGAAGGAATTTGCTGTTATTTAGGGTCTCGGTTGACCTTTAGAAGGTTTTGCTGTGAGGGAGTGTTACTCTTGCCCCCTCTAGCATTTGTGTTTTATATGCCCAAGTGAGTAGCCTGCATCAGGGAAAAATGTAGCTAAATGGCATTTCTCAACAGAAAATCATTGCAGATGGAAGTCCTCTAATAATTTTCCAGCCCACAGTGCATCATTCTTCCAAATACTTAAGGTAAAGGGACTGAAAGAAATGTTCTACCTGACAGGTCTGAAGAGACATATGGCAGGACAGTGACCATGGGTCCTCAACCAAAAAAACATGTAGTAGGCACACACATCTGGAGTCAAATAGACATTGCAGGACATCTCAGCTACTGACAAAAAATTGTTACTGCTCTTGTCTTTTGGGAGTTTCGTTTGTTTGTTTGTTTGTTTTTATCTTCCCCCTCATAAAACTCTAGTGTCCTCCTATATAATTAGCATCACCCACAGTGGTGGTCTGGGGTGCCCGGAGTTGTCAGGCAGTTTGGTGTGTAGCAGCTGGGGCTGGTAGACAGCTGAACTCCCCTTGATGTGTTGACTTCTGGCTCCCTCTTGTGTACCAAATCTTTGGTAGTAATCTCAGACAAACTGTGAGGAGCCAGAAGGCAGAGAAAATAACAAACTTTGCTGCTTTTAGCACCATTATTTTAACGCTGGCAGATCTTCAGATAGAGGGCAGCCATTCAAGGAAATGCTCTCTCTCATTTCTAAATTCTTAGAGATAGAAGTTCAGCTGGGCCTCTTGTATATTGAAGACCCAGAAAGCAAATCAGGTTGTAAAGCCTACTTTGGAATGCAGTATTTTTGGCATGTCTCATTATGAAGGGGTTTTTTTGTCTCTTAGACTTGCAAGGCCTTTCTTCCAGCCATGATGACCTGTAACCGTGGACACCTGGTTAGCATAGCCAGTGCAGCAGGATTGTTGGGACTGTACAGAATGTCAGGTTAGTATCATCAAGTGCCATTACAAATTAGATCTACATACAAACAACTTTTCTTGGAGATCTCTCGAATGCTTGGTTTAAGCAGTTTATACTGACGTATCGAACACTCAGGAAGAGCCTGCAGATACGAAAGGTGGTGGTGTGTTGAGGAGGATGATGGTGGCATGTTGCCTCAGTGGCAGAGGGAGCTCACTGCAGATTTTACTGTCTGACTGCAGCCTGCCTTACCTCCACAGAAGAAAGACAATACAGCTCATACATGTGCAGTGAGAGGGAGCCCCGCATACAGGTTGTCTAACACTTTCTCATGCCAGGTTTTTTGCAGATGAATGTTCAGAGTTCTGAGACATACGTGGGTTACACCTGGAACTATACATTTAGTTGGAAAATGGTTTACAGGTCCAGTAGGCATTTTTGCAGAGTTTTCCTCAAAATTAATTTGGATGAACTGTGTTTTAAGCTATTTAACAGCTCCATATTCTCGGCTGTTTCCCTCAGGAGAGCTTTCTGCTACAGTCCTGACTATTTCATCAGCCTGGGTCTGCTGCCCAGTCTCTCCTTGAGGCTCTCTGACATCTTGATCATATCTCTTAGGTCATCCTATGAGAACGTGAACTTCAGTGTAATAAGTGTCTCATGTTTCTTCTGCTGACTGATGGTGCTACTGTAGTGTTATTTGCCACCTGTTATCGTTGGGTCAGTTTCTATATTGATAATAGGTCACATCCAGCTTTCATCATTTATCTGTAAGGCTTATGAAAGTGGACCTGCATTTATAACTTTTTACACTGTAGCTATGCATTATGTATGGTTCCATCATCCACTGTGGTTGAATCCCTGAAGAATAACAAACTGTCTCTGATGTCAGTTTTTGAAGTTACTATTTTACCAAAATTGGATTTTGTTGTATCTAACTGTTTTCACACACATTTGAAAAAGCCTTAGGAAACCACATGTAAATTTCTGTATTAAAATAAGGTTCTTACAGTTGCAAAATTATATTTGGGTTGGAAGGAATCACTGGAGGTTATTTGGTCCAACCCCCCCCAAATAAAAGCAGACACAACTTAGATCAGGTTGAACAGGGCCTTGTGAGGGCAATTTTTTGTTATCTCCAAGGACAGAGTTCCATATGTTCAGCAATAAAATTTAGACAAGATTCAGTCTTCCCAGGCAAATAAAATGATACTGTAGTTGCAGGGCAAATCAAAAGAAGTAATAGGTTAAATCAGCATTTATAAGTAGGATATTTAGATTTTAGCACCAGAAATAGTTCTTACTGAAATGTAACCTGTAATATTAAAGGGTGAAGATGTTCTGAAATCAAAGAAGGCCTGGCTTGCATATGAGTATCTGGAAATGTACATGAAATGTTGAATAAGCTCATCTTCCTATATCTCTCTATAGTGCACTCAAAAAAAAAATGTCCTCTGGAAAGCATTAATCTTATCCTCAGAAAACTGTGCATCAGTCATGGGAAGAGCCATTAACCCTCAGAGTTAGCATCACCAATATGCACAGCATCCTTAAAATACAATAATTACAAGACTTCTACTTACATAATTAGGTAATTTGAGGGCTTAAATATTATTACAAAGCATTGATTTCTGTATATAACACTGGGATGCTTGTGACATACTTTGGCTATTTCTTCTTTCTTCACTTTTCAGATTGTGCTGCAAGTAAGTGTGCAATCATTGGAATGATGGAAGCCATAGCTTCGGAGCTGTATCATGCAGGAAAACAAGGCATTAAAACCACAATCATTTGCCCTTATTTTACTAATACTAAATTAGCTAAAGGTTTTCAATGCCAGTAAGTAAAACTATTTCATATGTAAAAAAGAATCACTACTCACTAGATATGCCATGTTCAGTCTTTAGCTATTATAAGGTTGATTTGCTTTTCAATTCAGTATTTTTGCCCTATTGGCACATACAACCGTGTCTCAACATAAGAAATCCAAGTGTTGTGTACAATTAATGACTGACGTGCAACAGGAACTGTATAATCTCACAATCAAGGAATAGTTAGGGATGCACAGCATTTTTTAAGGCAACCTTATTTGTTAGCAGAATGGGCACTGACTGTTGAGATTCTCTGCCCTAAGAAATTTTGGCACTGTGACTACAGTTATGGCTCTCGGGATACCCCATGACGTGTCCCACTATCTGTATCAGCAGGTACTATACTTCTCTGAGTGAGTATAGCTGTGGTGGTAGTACTGGGTGGGTGGCTGTATGTCTGTAGTGATGGGAGAGGTGGCAGGCACTCTATTAGTCATTACAGTACCCGTGATCTTGTTTTTTCAGTGCTCTGCTCCTGCTTCCACCATTCATCATCCTGTAGTAGCAGATTATGTAGAGCACAGCATTCCTCCTGGCTGGAAACAGGCCTGGTCCTGGTCTGTTTAGCTGCTGCCTCAACATCTACAGTAGAAAAGGAGGAGGTGTGCAAAGGACATCACTACTATGCATAGAACAGCATATAGTAGGGCTTAGCTTGGTAGTTTTCAATGCTGCAGTCGCTGTGGGCATGAGCTTCATTAGGGTTGGAGCAGGGCTTGCACAAGTCATTAGAATTCACATCACCAAAGCGTTTTCAATTTATTTTGATGATAGCAGGAACAGAGAGAACTGGAGACTCCTTTTGAAGGCTACTTGAGGGGAAGGCGAAAAATTCTTAAATTATTTAATTAAATTATTTCTGTGTTGGAATACATCTCAAAAGTAGTTTTATAATTTCATAATACTTCATTTCTTATTTCACCAGAAACCCACTGCTTCTTCCTGTTTATGATGTAGAGGGTGCAGCCAGCAAGATCATGGATGCAATTCAAAAGGAAAAGTTTTATCTAATCATGCCTCTGACTCTACACTTTCTTGCTTTCAAAATGTAAGAATGTGACTCATCTTCTAGCATTGCCTTCTTTCCTTTGCCATATGTCTGCAAAATCAGCAGGAAAGTTTAGTAAAAACAATTCTTTAGTTAGTATTCCTGCAGCCAGTCCAGTTATATGCCAAATTATGAAGAAAAAGACGTTGTTATTTTTAATAATCTAGGTGAAAAGCATTCCTCTGTCCACTTCTGTCTCTAATATACATCTTAAGATATAGTTATGGGGATAGAAATTTCAAAAGTTTTCCTGTGGTGGTATACTGGGAGCAATGCCTGGGCTAGAACTGTCTGCTGCCAGTAACTGCCTTCACCACTGGCTGGGCTTTCACAGAATGGCTTGGTCTGTCATTTGTTCCCCCCATTTATAACATGAGAGCACCAAATGTGTTATTGCCAGACATTAGAAGTATTGAGCACATATAACAAATTTATCATTTGTTTATTTATACATTTTTCTAAAAAAAACATAAGGCTAACTTGGTGTTTGTCTTATCAGTCTCATTCCTAGAAAAATGATACTACTCTTCGAATCTTGCTTTAAGATCACCAACAGCTTGGATAAAGCCTTTGGTCGGAAGGAAAATGCTTGAAACCTTTCAGTCAAAATATTCTGAAGACCTCAAGTGCCATCTAATTGAAAATTTTCAGTAAAAATTAATTCAGAATCATTCACTGACAGAAGATTTGCTTCTTGTATGATATCTGACATTGCTGAGCATGCAATTTAATTCTTCATAACTGTCTTTTAATCACTGATTTATAGCCACAGCCTGCTCTCTCACTTTATGATGACATGCTGCTTTTATCTGAGCTCTCAATAAAAGTCTGTATGACCTGGCAGGGATGTTTGACTTAATTTCATACTCTGAATTCTCAATTTCTAAGCAAAATCTCAAAGCATGGGAAAACCACACTACTGTTCATGCAGAAAGAAAAAAAACACAAAGCATTTAACATATTTCCCTTTCAGTGTCAAAACAACACTGCAGTTCACACAAAGCCAAAATGAAGAAAGGCACTGTGGATGATGTGCTCTGGCTGACGAGCTGCACAGGGAGCCTGTGTCCTGAAGAGGAGTGAACTGCAATGAGCGCTGATAAAGTGCAGTGCTGTGGTGCTTACCGTGCTTCTCATTAGTCACAGTGCACTTTTCTAAACACAGTTCTACAGGGGATATGTGCCTTGGTTTTAGTCCATGGCTAGAGGCTGATACTGGATCATTTATCAAAGGTTGTGGCTTAGAAAGAATGTTTTGTAAAAATGTGGTGGTGGCAAAAAAGTAATGTGCCTACTCAGAACGGAAAGGTGAGGAAGCCCCCACAACCAGAGGAAGCAGACAGGAAAAAATCCGTTATAGAAATCACCCATTTATAAACATAGGTTCTGCGGTGAGCATCTGCTGTAGGCAGCTACATGTTGAACACTGATGAAGTCCACAGGCTTCTGACTCCCTTCTCTGACCCTGTCGGCTCCTATGCAGCTTTGAAGTACCCTGCTGAGGCCAGATAATTGGGTTCAAGATGTTGTGTCCCAGGTTAGGTCCCTGAAGTCAGCAGCTGAATCTGGACCTGCAAACTGGTCCACACAGTTCTAAAGGTTCAGTAACTTTAGTAAAATTACTTAGAAAATAGTTGACTTAAGAGTACTGTGAGGAATCTGTGCAAGAAATCTTTGGCAATTTTCAGAGTAATTTCTGAAAAATCATTAAAATTCAAAATTGCATAGGTGTTATGTTAAGTGACCAAACAACAACTTCCCATGGACTGTATGGCTTTCAGAGACTGAAATTTCAATGAGGTGTCTGTTTGTTGAAACATAACTCTGCTGTAAATCATGGGAAAAAGAGGACAGACAGGAGGAATACCTCATGTGTTCTTGGCCAGTTATGAGCTAGCTCTTGGGCAAAATCTCATATTTGGAGAGAAGTCACAGCCATGTCCTTCAGCTGTCTTTGAATGAAATAACAACCTAAAGATCTTAAAGGAAAAAACTCCCCAAGAGCAGAAGTTCAAAGATTAGCTAAGCAAAAGTATTGCCTGGTACTTAAATGATAAAAATCAATCCTCATGCAAATTTTCAGAAAATGCTAACGTAAAACATTCATAATTTGCTTAATTTAAAAATAAATAAATTGTAGATCAGAATAAGGAATCTACAAAGCATGGTTTATAAAACTCCACTGTAAGGAATTCAAGAGAACCTTGAACGGTCATCTATTGCCCACATTTGTCACCGTGTTTCTACTGCACTTAATTAACCCCATACTTACAAGCTCCCTTCCAACTACAAATGCCTATTGAGTGCACAGTCCAACTAAGAACCTATTTTTTCAAATCTCAGTGTTTTCAAAGTAAACATACATTCAGTAAATTTTTTCATGTACCCTATAGATATTACGGGGAAAATTTTAGGTGATAGAAGGAGAAACCTATCTGAAGTTTGGCTCTTTAGAAAGCAATGTTTATTGATTTATACTCTGAAAAACTCTCTAGGTGATCAGTAATTGAAATATGTTTTTTCTCCTACTAATGAGACAGGAACAAAGTCTAAATTGTTTCCCTGCAAATAACGATCATTTTCTCAACTGCAAGCAAATATATTGAGTTTGGGGATTTCCTTATTCCACATGAACATTGCAATTTGATCTATGATTGGTTTTAAGAATGGTTACAGGAGACTACAAACTGCCATGACATTATATTTGTGAATGTATTTAGGGCCTGAATATGCTTAATATATAATTTCATTGCTTGCAATGCAAAGCTTATGAACAGGGCTTCCAAGGTGAGAGTTCTATATTTCAAAATTCTTTGTAAAATGAGGCTCACATTTGAAGTAGTTACCTTTTAGTGACATTAGGATTTGGTGGACTAACCATCATTAAAAGTCCAGTATGTCAGGATTAAGTATTTGTATCCAAAGAGCACATTGTAAGGGCTCTCCTTTCAGTACCACTGTTTTCCACCCCCCCCAGCCCCCACCCCCCGCAGTTTCTTTAACTAAAATTTGTCAACCTTACCACCAACATTTGAGGTTGCTAAGTTTACCATCTATATACACAGGACATGAAAACTTTAATAATAATATAAAGGAAATAACGCTGTGTTTTCTAAGCTATGTTTCACCTACTCTGCATAGCCACCTTGCAAAGCCTTCCTCTGTATTGCTGCAATCTCTGCCAGGGGTACTTTTTGGCTCCGTTTTTTTCCTGGCTAATGTGCTTGTCTCAAGAAGGAATTTGTAAAGCTTATGCTTTCTAACTCTCATAGTGATCTGTTAGATCTTCCTATCAGCCTTAGAAATCAGTAACTCGCTCTTTTTTATGAAAATACCAGGAAAATATTTCATTTTTTATTTGTACAGAAAGAAGCGTGATGGATCCTGTAACAGAGTTCTAAACCTGTAAGCTAAGACCTTCCTAATAAAGTTCAGAAGACTCAATCAGATGCTGTTCCTTTTTTGTAATATAAAATTATTTTGTGTTTTGAAATATAATGTACCACTTAAGAAGCATCTCAGAGTTACTGACAACTCTCGAGAAACATGTACTTTCCTCCATTGAGGCTTTCATCTTATTTGGAATTCCGCCACACAAAAACAATGTTGCAAGAGAAATTCTCTTACCGCTGAAGCTGCAAATGGGACTGCAAGGCAGTTTATCTTCATTCTTTCTCCTCTGGGAGTAGTCTTGGTTCTCTGGAAAACGGAAGAAAAAGCGACAAGTGGATTAGGCAGATTAGCCATGGGCTGAATCTACCTATGGTGCTGCATCAGTAGAGAGCTAATCTGTGATGTCGGATAAAAACCGGTTTCTTGCTCTTGTTTTATACCAAATAGCACAAAATACCTTTGCAGAGCATATTTTGCTTACAGAGGAAGTTGTGGAATTGGGTATCATATAAAGAACATTAATCATATTCAAATTATAAGCATTTTGGGGAGAGCAGCATTTGAATGATGCTGAGTCACCTTGTAATCTAACAAAACTCTTTAAGCAAACTTCAGTGGCAACCACATGCGACTTTAGTTTCTCAGCAATTTCTGTACCCTCTTGGATATTTCACTCCGTAAGTGAGAGCTCAGGTGGTTTTGGTGGTATGTGGCACCCTGTGACTCCTTAACCCCCAGAGCATGAAGGGGAGAGAGAGGCTTGCTGTAGGACAAGGTCCGCAGGCTGGCTGGCTCAGTGCAGCTTAGTTCTGCCTCGCAGCAAAGCTCCTTCTGGAGGAAGAGCCTTTTTGCAGCATCTGCAGAAAGCAGAGAATACGGTGCTATGTACGATACACTGTACCATAGGCACCATTATGCAGTGGGCTTCTAGGCTCAGACCCAAAGGTCTGCAGTTCTTTCTGGGTGTATAATGCACTGCCATAACCAAACTGGGATAACCATCCGAAACACACAGCTCTAGTGAAGACAGCCATTGCAGGGAAATGGAGATATATTACATACATTTACATGCCGAGTTTTTTAGTTCATCTTTTACTTGAGAGATAAATGTTTCCACCCAATCAAATTCAATTTATATTCCTCATAAGTCATCATTGCAGTTTCTCATATATGCTCGAATTCTTCATTTGTGTACCTAAGCATGGAATAACAGCTTAGAGGCACCGAGGTGTAACTTGCAGCACATAATAGAAACAAATGGACCTTCCCAGAAATTCTGATAGCTTGTTCTGTTTAATCACCTGAATTGGCATTATCCCATTAAATTATAAAACATTCCCGCAACAACCTCAGGCTTTCCAAATGCCCAATCATCCTCCAAGCCTGGAAAACTCATTATTTTATCTAACAAGTTTGTTTGGATCCCAGTTTTGAAGAGTGAAAACAATCTGAGAGAGTAAATTACTAGTACAAAGAGAAGACCAAAGGAAACAGATGGGAAAAGACAGCATAACACAGGGGCCAGCCTGAAGACCTTGATGTGCACGGTTTCCCTTGCACACCATCAAGATACCAGTGCTTGCAAGAAACCCAGCGAAAGGTCTCGGGATACCACATAAGGACAATTAATTCCCATCAGATGCTCCCAACCAGCACAAAGGCTACAGATGCATTTGCACACTGATCACAGAGCAGTACGCAGAAGTATTTGAATATGTTGTTCACTGTGGGGAAGATTTCCATTAATTTCACTTATTGTTGAAACACATGCTACAGGAATGTCACTTACTAGATACTAGGAATTCCCAGTGTCACCTTATTCTCCTATTTTATTAATTAGTAATTCTGAAATTGGGGAACCCGTTGCAAATTGACCTATAGTGGGAGAAATAAAGGAAATTATTTTAGTAGGACAACTTTTAGAAAAAGACACTCTAAGATACCCAAAGGCATATTGAGGTTCATTTTATGTTCTAACCCACAGTGAAAAATGTATTTTCAACTTCTTAGCTTCTGCATGGAAAGGTGTTTAGTTCACAGTTCCCACAAGTAATAGAACAGACATGGAGCTGAAAGTCAGGAAATTCCCTGTTCCCCTGTCACTACCTTTGTCTTTGACCAAAAGGTTTAATCCCACTGTTTCAATATTCTTATTTGTACCCCAGGATACACAAAAAAATAATGAAAGTGGTATAAAGTATGTATAAATGTACTGTCCCTATTTTTCACTATTGCTGGTTGTGGATAAGGAGGCTTCATGCTTATAAAATTGTCCAGGCTCACTAGAAACAGAATCGTCATCTCTATTTATTTTTACACTCAAAAGAAATATTGTTACTTTCTATATTATCTTGTTATTTTCAATACTTCATACAATTTTATGAGGTAGAAAGGCTTAAATCAATCCAAAGAACTGTTATTAACAGATCAAAATTCTACGTTGATTACTGTTATAGATTTTTCTAGTTTCTTTCTTCAGTCGATACAATGCCTCTGTTCAATACTTCAGATACTTCAGGATGCCACAGGCTGCTAATAAGAAATTACTCTTTTAATGTGAAAGATAATGAATACAGGTATAATTGCCATTTACCATTGCACATAACTGTTGCTGAAGCCAATAAATGATCAGGTGGACAGCCATTTCATTAACTAGCCTCAGCTAGCAGCACTGCCTGGGGCGGCAGTGATTTCAGTAGTTACGAGGCATTGCTCAATGCTTTCATAAACTCCATGTTCCCAGGAGTTCACTGATCAAACGTCTTGTGTTGGTGGAAGTGGCATTCTAGTAGTTGCTCTGTCACTTCCTCCACTGCTTCTTTCTCAGAAATGTGGTTAACAAATGAACACATTAATATTTCAAATATGCCTTTTGGATGCCATTTAAGTCACTGTTCACCTGATTTCTTATTGCTGTCTGGTTTAGATGAATCATACCCAGGAATGCCTTCTCTGTTGCATTGTCATTAAAGGGAGCCTGGGTAGCTTGTGTCTACAGGTATGCACAATGTGGATGTCTACTTTGAGTCAACGGAATTCCCCAGATAGCAGGGCAGTCCTTCTGTCTAATGGAGGGAAAAGTCAGGAATCTCAAATGGTAATTTTTTTCGCTGCGCTATTGTAGCAGTTCTTCACTTGAAGCACTGCTTGCCATCCCACCAAGCCACGGGCTGATAATTAAAGGCACTTCTTCATAAAATTGTCCTACACAACACATTTGCCGTTCCAATATCTGCATTTGCAATCTGGGAAGCATAAAAAAAATAGTGTAATAACATAACATATATGTAAATGTATTGTTTCTATTTTTCACTCGTGAGAGACAAAAAGTTGATGTAAGGACAGAAACTGTTACTTTATTCCTCTGTTTCTCGATTGCTTAGTCAAAAGACCCAAAATCTTAAAAAAAAATTATTGAAAATTATCTTGTCACTGTTAGTATTTTTAAGTTGATAGCATTTTAAAACACATGTTTATGGCCTTACAAAAAATTTTTTTATGTACAGGCAAATTATCAGTTCCATATGAAGAAATATTCAATAAATATCTTACACTGTTAATAATAATAACCGTTATTTACTTTTTACCAAACTCAGCTCCTTCAAGAAAAAACATTTATAAAGTAGCAGCAACGATGAGCTCAGTACAAACAACAAAGATGTTGACACACAAACAGAAAAAGCATCCAGGAATAAAATTCAAGTATCGTCCGTTATCTAACCCATCTTACATGGTAATTAAGAACAACGCAAGTCTTGTGAAATGCTTCCATGTTCTAAGACACTAAGAGCTCTGTAGCTTTTCAGATGCCATCAGTGTTGCCTGTGGGTTCTGTCCAGGCATCTCCCTATATTGCAATTTTTAATATTTTTTTTTTTCATTTTACTCTTCCTTTTGACTGTATGGTCAGCCAAGTTGCATATGCCTTGCTAAGGCTAGGCTTTCAGGGCGCTTTATCACCAGATGCATATATCTAAAATAGGTGTTATGAATTTGGTTCTAAATCCTTTTGTTTTTCATTTTAGCAGGAAAGACCTAATATAATTTTCAGCTCAATCATAATATACTTTTATGTGCTTCTTCAGTTTTGGACATTATAGAAAGTATACAAGATTTGACCGTTCTATGAAGAATGATAAAAGAGATCTTAGTCTAGTGTTGAAAAAGAGCACATATATAATTAAAGCAAAGTACATATGTATGAAAGAGGGGGATAAATATGAAGGATATGGTTGTAGCTGCTAGCCTGTGTGTATCAGAAAATAGTTCCCCCAAAATATTTAAATTCCTTGAAGTTTCTTTACCTGAGTCACACATACTAACCTATAAGAAGTGTGCTAAAATCACCTTTTTTAAAACATTAGTTAATGCTTCTTTTCGCACCTATTTTTTGTTTCCCATAGTTAAATGAAATACAAATTTCGTGAAGATGCAAGTATACATATCCTTCTCTTACATTTACACACATAAAGATTCTTTCCTGCACTAAGAATGGGCTGCCTATTGCTGGCTTCAGTCAGTAGCGTTGCCTGTCTGCCTGGGATGATATGCCAGGAGGTAACAGAAAATAAGGAATTCAATACTCCTCCAGAACAGGAAAAGTTTGAAAGAAGCCAGGGAGCATGATAGTTCTGAAAATGTCTTTGAAAGCTACTTAGAATTCGACAGCAAATAAGCTTAAAGTAGGAAATTAGGCTAGACCTGATGTCTACTTTGTTATCTAAAGTCCTTTGGTAAGCTTACATTTCCCTGGAAGCTGAAGGAATAGCAGTGCCTTAACCGCTGAACTGGTAAGTCTGAGAGTCCCCGCATAAATTAAGTGAAGAGCCATGATTCCAATCATGCCTTTGGAAGCAGGGTGCAAGAGCCCACACTGTGGGCCCATGCAGGAGTGGAAATTAGAAGAAAATTGTTCCCCTTCAATATTTAAAGCCATGTTACATAGGACCGTACTTCCCTTACACAGGTATGTTACCACCTTGTAAAGTGGTGGTGTTTCTTTAGTATATATGTCTTTAATATATATAATTCTTTAATACATATATAATTTCATGACAGTTGATTGCTTGCTATGCAAAGATTTACAGTGACTTTTTAATTAATGATTTCCTTCAATTTGCATGTTTTACAATCAGAATCAGGTGTAAAAAAAAAAAAAAAAGTTTTCCGCTTTGTCTGGCTGAGACTCAGAGTTTTCAAAGGGTACCAAGAAAGAACAAAAAGCAGGAAAACTTACCTCTGCTTTTGTCCTTTATGTTTAGTCAAATATATATCAGGAGCAGTGCCTGGTAATACAGTGGTTTCAGGGATGTGACTAGGACTAAGGATGGTATTAGGTTCTCAGCCTAGCTGATGCCTTACACCTGGTGGCACAAGAAGGGTAAAACTCCACTTGTGGTATTCACCACAGCTACAGCACAAGGACACAGCACAGTCATCTTACACTCCTTTCTTCAAAGCACTTTCTCCTCAACTTTGCTGTCTGGGACCCAAATGTTGTTACAGTGTAGCAGTAAAATAATATTCCACGGACTGCAAACGTGAAAGATCCATTTTCAAATTCTCCTACCTATTAAATTAAGCCCATTTACTAGAGGCAAAGACTTCCAAGACTCTTTCTTGTAAGGAATACTTGTTTCCAGTTGTATTTATTTCAGCCTGTCATAGAGAGAACTAACCATTTTTCCTAAAACTGTAAGCCACAACAAGAGCAATGAAAAGCAACAAAATAGAAAAGTACATGGAAAAATATTGTAATCACCTGTGCCAAATCAGTGCGCAAAGTCTCAGGTATGGGACAATGTGTTCATTTGCTTCCCCGAAATAGTCTTTAAGCAAAGGACAGCAAGGAATTACGGTCATGAGTCATGATTTTGGTGCAAACGATTTGGCATAAAGTGGATTTATCCTGAGTGGATGTTGGCAGAATAAATTACTAGCTCTGGATTACAGACAGGTACCCAAAGAAGGAGAGGCATGGAAAGCTACAAAAAGCCCCACCCAACAGGTTATACCTCTTTCCTCCCCACAAAAAAAAAACCTGTGCATAGGTCTGGAAGATGAAGGCCCCTCCTGAAGTATGCTGAGCTTCAGAGAGCAGTGGAGACTGCTGGAGAGCTCAAGGTTGGCCAGATAACTCCTCCTGCCCCACACTGATGGGAGTATTTTCTGTCCCCATTCACAAATGCCAACAATGCACAGCCACACTTCCCCACTTTGTGTCAGAGAACGTGAAATCACTCAGAATTCCCCATGTATTAGAAAAGATACCTATAATATATGTCACATCAAATAACAGCGGGCCACCTCCCAGTTTTCCCTACTCCTTGGAGATGGGGCTACTAGGTACATGTGAGGCATCATTGCTCCCCACGGCTGGGTACCTCCTACAGTTACAGAGAGGTCAGGCAAAGGTTGACATCCACATCGTGGCTTCTTCCCAGAACATCTGGGTCTTTGGTCTGCCACAGTGCCAGTCTTCCCACAGGTGACTGGTCCAAAAAGCAAAAGATTCTTAGCATTTCCTTTGTTTTTAAAGATTTACTAAAAAATGCATTCTACTGTAAAACAAACCAACCAAAACAAAACTTCTTTACCATCATTAAAATTGTATTCATATAGTCATTAACTTGACCCAGTCACTTTGAACCAGACCAGCCTTAGCCACTGCCAGCCCTCCGGAATGCAGCAGCTCCCAGTATACTCTGGAGTGTGCTGGAGACCATGCCTGTGATACCAGCAACCTCCTGCCTCCCCACAAATGTGGGGGGAAAAAATTAGGAACTTTCAGTCATTTTTGAGAAATATATATCAGAAAGGTCTTGGATGACACTGTGTCCCCAAACTGTGTAATCCTTGACAGAAACAGTCTGTAAAAATGGCTAATTCAGTAGTAACACACGTTTCCATTTAAGCAAAAAACTTTCTACAAGCCTGATAAATACCTAGCTTACTGCTGGTCTACAGTTTGCCTTCCCTGTCCGGAGAAGAAGGGATTAAGGAAAGAGTAGGTGACTCAGAAAAGGAAAAGTCCGTTCTTAGCACAAACAGGACAGGTAAAATAGTTGCTTGTGTTCGGAAGCAAGGATGACTGCTCTGAAAAATGCTGCTTCACAACACTGAGAAAGGCAGTTTAAAAGTATCTGTGGCATTTATTCCTAGATGTCCTATTTTTCCTCACAAAAACACGGCCTGAAGACTGTTAATTAAACCAGTTACAGTCTGTCTTGATTTTCAGTTCTTAATAACACGATGTCATCTACTTTGTTTGCACATGAACATCTTCCAGTTCATCACCAACTATCACAGAAGCGCTCTCCAGAGCTTAAACGGCAGAAGGAATATTCCAGATGATGCTCATTTAGATTCAAAGTACATTACATAGAATTGTGGCACACTTGAAACTGAAGATCTGACTGTGCAGCACTTGCTTATTGACATAAAAATGTATTTGCTCACCTGGACGATCCCACAGCAGTAAGCACATGATCTGCCTCACGTAACTTTGGCTACCTGGAGGCAGGGTGGCAGACCCAAGCTGCTCATCCCATCGCCCCGCCGGTTTCTGAGAGTGTGAATCACTTTGCAGCAATTTATTTCCACCAGCAGATGGGGAGGTTTGGATGGATTCCCTATCCCCAGGTGTCCATGTAGTCAGTAAAAAGGGGGTAAAGGAATCCTACCCTATGCTCTTGGTGACATGAGCTCAAATATTTGGATTTTTAATGTTCATCACAAAACAGACAGGAAGGTTATAGCTTCCAAAATTTTAAAATTGCATATACTAAAATTAAAAACTCAAATATTTGTATTTGTATAAATATGTATATATAAGTATTTAAATATAAAATATAAATTTCTATAAATACACGTTTTATTAAAAATACATGTGTGTGTACATATTTATATTTAAAATATTTAAAAAAATAATTAAAAACACCTATACTACATATAATGCCCAGACTTCACAACACTATTGATAGATTGGATTATTCCTTCTTTCTTTGCTTCACAGATTAGCAGCTATTTATAACTAATAAATTCGTACTAATTGGGCAAGCTGGCAGCAGCAGATCCCGAGCTGAGCGCAGGAGGCACTGAAGCGCCAAGTGCCTTGCCTGTGGCTACTGAATTAGCTGCAGGTGTTCAAATCAGTATTTCAGGTAAGCGGCCTTCGGCGGGTAAAACCCGCCCGGGTGGCCCCCGGGACCCCCGAGGGTCCCCCCGGCTGCCGCCCCGCCGGCCACACGGCACGGTGCCGGCCGGGCCTCCCCCCGCTCGCCGCTCGCTCCCGGCACCCGGGGCGCCGGAGGGGCCCGAGCCCGCTCCCGGCACCCGGGGCACCGCCACCAGCTCCCGGCGGGGACGGCGCCGCCCGCCTGCAGCCCCGCGCCGCCGGCCCGCACCCCCAGCAGGGCCGTGCGGCCCGGGCCGGCCAGGGGGCTCCCCGGGGCCCAACCGCGCCGCGGCAGCCCCGTGCGCGCTGCGGCCCGTTCCCTGCCAGGCCCGCGGCGGCCTGCAGGGGGCACCCGGGCCCGCCGGCGTCCCCGGCGCCGCGCTGAGGCGGAGGCGGAGGCGGAGGCCGCGGGCGGGCGGGCGGGAGCGGGGCCGGGAGGCGCCACAGCCCCAGCCCCGCAGGGGGAGCCCCGGCCGGGAGAGGCCGCCGCGGGGCCGCGTCTGGCGGGTGGTGTCGGGGCCTCCCCGCTTGCTCCTCGCACCCCGTAGGCAAAACTTACAAGGCAGAAGGGGCTTGTTCTTTATTTTGCAGGTTTTTTCTGGTCGCCGCGGGTTTATGTTTCCCGTTCGAACCAAGGCGTGCGTTCTCGTGGCGGAGCGCACGCCGCTGGAAGAGGCTGAGGCGTCAGTCCTCTTTCCACTCTGACCCCTGCCTTCACAAGCCCCCAAAATGCGGAGTTTGCCTTCCGACGGCATGATGGAGTTGTGCAGAAAGAAATGGAAAGGAAGCAGATTGATGTGATGCTGTTATAAAACTGAATGACCCCGAATCCAGCTGGCGATACGTGTCAAGGCCTCGCCCGGCTGCACTGCGCCGTACAAGCACCGTGCACAGGGGAGTGCCCTCTACTGAATAACAACAGCTGTATATTGAAAGCCATACTTTTTCATTAATATTTCAACGTTTAAATGAAATGTCCGTGGTTTTGAGCTGAAAGTATATTTTTCCACTTTTTTGGGAAACTGTCAGAAAAATCATGTACATCTTCTAAAGTATCCTAGACTCATTCATATGCCTGGGACACTTGTATTCCCTCTTTAAGGTTTTTGACAACAGCCTTAATACTTAATTGACTGCAAGCCTGGCAATAAGACTGGGCACAAGAGTGAAACTGGGAGGGCAAATTGTTGTAAAAGTGCCGCAAGATATTTAAAAAGAGGTGCCCAGACAACTGCTGGATCCAGAGGATTAGGCATGGGACAGAGCCAGATTTGGAAACCCTTGGAAACATGAAATAGCAGAAGCCAACGAGGCTGCCCAGTGTTTATGGGGTGAAGAGAAGGATGAACACAGAAAAATGCAGGAGTTGGGGATGGAGAGCCACAGGTCCCTGCATGTCAGCTATGCTAAGAGCAATAAAGACCCAGTTATAAGCACATAACAGAAATAGTGTCCTCCAGGGTGTGATAAAGAGGCAAATAAATCACTGGTCTAATTTACACTGAAAAGTCATGTATTTAGGGTCTACCTGCAAGGAGACAGCTCCTGTCATTCTCGTTCCAATGCAGCTTTCCTTTGGCGTTACATAGCTGAGAAGTCCTGAATGGAGGTTTTCACCTACTGTAAACATGAGGGCATCCAGGGTGTACAGTAGTGTCAAAAAATAGTGATGTCCCTGTGGTCCGGGTCTAGCATTCAGGAAGACTTAGTTCCTCCTTCTCATGAAGCAGATGAAACTCCCTGTGGAGAATAGCTACTCAGCAAATATCCTCAGAAACAGCTGAAAAAAACTTGCCCTTGTGCCAACATGCAGTGTAAAAACCACAGGTGCTTTTGTGCACCTGCCCCAGGGGGTCAGATATTGTGAGACAGATGAAGTCATCCACAGGCTGTGTCCCTGCTGGCTCTGCAAAGCCTGTGCAGCATGTGGATATGTTTTACCGGGATATCCAAACTGGAGTGACCGTGCAAATAACCTGGAACTAATGTGTAACTCTCTGGGGCAGAGACACCCACCGTACAGCTACATGCATTTGTAATAGTCTTTGTACACTCCCTATACACTTCAGTCTTGAAAAATAAATGCTTTCTCCCACTCAGGTTTATATTCAGTTTGAACACCCCATCAAATGGCATTGCAATTCTTCACACTTCAGTTTCCATTGGAAGGTACAAGTATTTCACAGCATGCTATAGCTCCTGAAGTATAACAGCACAGAACAAGGGCTTTCCTGGGAACTCCAGTATCTTTAGTTACCTAGGCAGATGATATCCCAGGTCATGCTGATATGGTCCAGGTGTCATCAGGCTATCCAAGTGGTACTGCTCATCAGCCATGAGCTTCAGCTTTTAACACGTCATATTTAAAGAATTTGCCAAGAACTGTCATCCATAATTGCAGGCACATGTATTCCCCACACAGCCAGTGAAAAGACCAAAGAAAAGGAGACTGAAGGCAAGTAACTAGTCTGAAGTACTGCTAAGATTTTGAGTCCTCTTTGTGTACATCAGTGTGCGAATTAAGCCTGCCTTCCCAGACAAGTGGCCGTATCAGTGCGGGAAACTGAACACGGATAGCTGGCCCAGATTAGGCATGCATTTACAGAAGTAGAACCCTGAACATTTGTATGTAGCACGAGTTAGTAAACATTTGGACGAGTCAGTTACTGTGGGAAAAATTCCTATAAATTTCACCAGGCTCTGAAAGAAGTGTTATTTATTCATTGTTAAAATCTCACAATGTCTGCAGCTGTTCTTACAGATTTTATTAAGAGGGAACTCTGTGAGACTGGAGAATCGATACTGAAATAATTTCCTTTAAAATAAAGAAACTCAAATGTGAAACTTTACACTTTTTTGAAATCTCCGTTTCTTATTTTATCAGGTGCACATTTTAATTTTCTGCTTTAGATGTAGAGTATGCCGTCAGAAAGATCATGCTTGAAGTTCAAGTGGAAAAACACAACCACGCTCTTACTTAAGCACTTAAGAATGTGTCTTTCCTCTTCACGGTCTCTTTCTTCTCTCTGCCAAATATTGATTAGCTAATATTGATTACTACAAACCTGATAAAAATGTGCAATAGGATAGACTGTCAAGCTCATGGTCATTTTCAATCATAGTCACAAAGAAAAAGTGTTTTCAAATCTTGTTATGCTTTAGGTGAATAGGATTCCTATAGAAACACATGCTTCATATATATTTTTCCAGTCCCATGCATACATATATTTAGTCCAAGAATTTCCATGAGTCCCAAGCAGAATTCTCTGGCAAAATGCCCTCCAAAGAAGGAATCAACAATTCTCAGTTTCTGAAGCCTCTGTTACTGACTGTTCTTTCAAATACAGGGCTCGAATGAAGTAAGGGTCCTTCTTCATCTGCAGCCTGAGGTCAGATAAATCATGAAGAACAGTGTCAGAAATGTAAATGCAAGATCATCAAATTTATTACTAAATAAGAAAGCATTATAGTAATACCTAAATAGCATATTGCTGTAACAATATATTAATATAGATATTGTGAATTTAACAAAGGGGTTTAGGAACAATTAAGCGGGTTTCAGTTATCATTAGTGTGGGGAACATACAATTTTTTCAGGGCTAACTAAAAATGCCTCCTCACTTTGGCACCTTCAAAGGTGATGCTAATACCTTTCATTTACCTTGCAGTCTTTCATTGAGTGAAATTACTCAGTTTATTGAAGATATTCACTCAATGAAAGAGAAATGACTGAAAGCAAATGGCTGTGAAGATCTTAAATGCCAGCAATTTAGCAATTTCTATGATTGCATCTACCTTGTGTTCTTGGTCATATGGATTAACCTACTTTTGTTGCCTCCTGTGCAACATTGTATATGTAAAAAGAAAATGAAACCCAGAGACTTAAAGAAATACTGTGAAGCAGGACTTAACCACTCTGATTTTAGATTGGATTACTGGCGATGAGAAAGGAGAAAGTGACTTCCACAGTTTAATGGGCTAACACTGATTTAAATATAAAACAAATAACTGATTTAAGTATAAAAGAAATAAAAAAGCCTCATTTCAAGAATAAACAATTACCTTGAAGTTTCCCCTCTTTAATCATATCATTTACCTTTTTACTTTTTTTAATGAGCATTCTAAAAATTTATTTTTCTCATTACTTGCAGTTTCTCAGATTACAGTGTGATAGAAAGAAATCACAAAAGAAATTATTTGTGTTATGGCATTCAGCTGCAAATTCCACATCAGTGTGCACAGGTATGTACACAGTTATGCATAGCATCAAATAATATGCACTCTAATTTCATATTTAAATATAGAGATTGTTAGTTCCCATCACAGAATATTCTCGACGTACAAAAGTCACTGAAGACAATTCCAATGCAATTCACATTTCACCCCAGAATAGAGAACCAGTACCCTGGCCAGCTTCTGAAGTGAATTTGCAGTGTCTCAGTCTTTTATTGATCTCTGAAAGCTGTAGCAGAGGATGCCTGGTGAAAATGCTCCTTGTAAAAGCAAAATCTTGCCTCTGTGCAGGACATCTGATCAGCTGCAACTGCCTTCTGCTAACATACCTCTTGGCTTCTCCATCCCAAGCTTAGTCCCACACCTGAAGAAGCTGGAAAGCCAAGATGTCATGCACACACAGTGGATTGGGTCGGTGTGGGATAGTAGCTCCTAGAACATCAGGCAACCACAGGCCTCATACTGAGACCTGCTGGGAAAGGGTAGGAACATACAAAGAATAAGCAAAGTGCCAGGAAAGATTGTGTGGTGACTCTGAAATTTACTTAGAGTCCAAAAGAAAATAAGCTTCAATTAACAGTGGCTAGAGTTGATATCTTCTTTATTATCAAAGGTTCCAGAAATGTAATCTCCATCCTGGCCTTCAGTATTCAGTAAATCTCCATATGAGTTGGGTGACTGTGAAATTAAGCTGTGAAGCCATCAGTTAAACTGTAGATGTTTTTTGGAGGGGTACTATAAAATTATATTTCTTAGGGAAAATATGATAAGAGTCAATTATAACTTCTGTTAGCATAGCACTGTCTGCAATGGTCAAAATTACCTAGGACCAGTAAAAAAAAGTGTTCCTGTACAGAGTTCATACTTATTTGCATATGATGGAAAATGAGACATGGAAATTCATTTACTCTCAGACACCCTTCATGAAACTTTGACAGGAATCTCTGTCACGGGGTTTCCAAGACACTGGTTCCACTGCACATATTTCTTTTAAGTGCACACAACTCTATCACTAAAATACCTTACAACTTAAGTTTTAAACATTTTTAGGTTTCCGCTGAATTCTCAAGAGGTAGAGGATGAAGGAAGATTGATTCTTATAAAAGGCAAAAGATAAAAATACAGGCCCTATCTTCATTCAGGTTTATTGCTTTATTAGTATTCTTTTTTGCACTTTCCTATCAGTATGACAATCACTTTTTTCATTTGTGTGTTCATGTGTTTGTTAAGCCTGCCTAAGGGCTCTTGACAAAATTTTGGCATCTGGCAGAGGGAGTGGAGGCTGGAATTCAGTGGGTAAGGAGTTTGGGACAGAGCACAGAGGAGAACTACGGGTGTTTTTGCAGAGTTTGGGCCTCAATCATAATAACTTCAACAAGAGAAAAATGTTGAGTATTCACAGTTTGCATGTCACACCCTATGACAGTACTGCAAAAGTTCAAATGGCAGAACCAAATGTGTTTGAAGGAAAGGGTGCATTTGCTTTTTCAGCCCCACTTACACGTTGTTCAAAGAAGCAGGTATCAAGGTTGCATCAGGACCAGCTTACAGGGTGGGAACTTGGCTCTGAACAACTTTCTGCTCAGCTTTGCAACAGCTCTTTATACCTCACTCACAAGCACGGCACTGGAAAGTCATTCCAAAATACATTAAGCAGCGTGATTCCTTGCTTGTTGCGAGCCATTTGTTCTCTCATCTTCTTCCCAAGGGAAGATGCTTGAGCAGTGAAGTGTCGCCTTTTGGTAGAGTTGGTTTGATTATAAACATTTATGTTCCTCCGTGGTTTTGCTAGAGAGGGTCAAATAAATGTGTCTCATACTTTGAATGGAAGGTCAGGTTTGTGACTGTCCTTATAACCTAGGATATTCATTTCACGATCTCAGAGTGGTCTCCAAGGACATTCTGTCTGCTGGACAGATAGCTTTTGTGACATTTACCCCTACTGAGGTGGAGATAGGGAGCAAAGGGAACGGTCTGCAGGGACAGATGAGTGCAATTGTTCAACACAACGCTCTAGACGCTTTTTGGCCATCATGGAAAACCCCACTGTGATGAAAAGGACCAAGTCTCGCTTTTGACTTCTTTGTGGGAAGAGATTGTAGACAGCTGAGGACAGGTCTGATGATACACTCAAAATAAACAGCACGGCTGAGGGCTTTTTATTCTAGGTGAATTGTTCTAAGTGCTGAAAAGCCTGAAAAGCCTGGTGACCAAATACATCAGGCTCTTGTAGTCCAGCCAGGAAGCAAGTGAAGCATGAATAACTGACTAACATGTCATTGTCTGCCAGCATGGGATGGGGTCTTCTAGCCAATCAAAGCTTGTAGAAAGCATTACTCATGGGTAATGCTATGTCCGAACTTAGCACAATCAAGGAATGCAAAAGGACTTCTAAATTATAGATTTGGTTGATCAATTACAGATGTGGATCGCCTAACTCCAAAGTAGACTGCATTTTGCACTCCTCAGAAAGGCTTTCCTCACATCATGACTCTTGCACGGGTTTTGTTTCACACAGCTGTTTTTCATCCTTGGGCTAACTTTGTCCAAGTACAGAGCCAACAAGACAGAAACAGCAGCATGGTTGTACCGAGTAAGTAATAGACAGAGCAGTGTACTATCTACCTTTTTCTGGTACTTGAATTTATGCCACCTGATCAGTTTAGCTTGATGATAAAAAAGAACCAAGAGAGATTGTTCTTGAATTCCACATGTGAGCAGTCCGATAGTATCTAGCAATTATTCATCACTGCAAGCATGCAGAAAGGTCTCAAAGCAACTTAGTACATTCTCAGCATCCTTCCCTTTCAGAGGAAACAGTTTATTTTCATGGTTGCCCATCTCAAGTGCTGGGAGGATATGGGAGGGTGTGAATGTGCTAGTTCTCTGTAAGTAGTAATTTCTATCGATGTTAGTGACATTTAGCCACTCAAGCTAAATGGCTCTGTAGGTCAATGGCCAGGCCTGAGATCAAGTGATCCTATTTCTTCTGAAGAGTGAGTGCTTGCTTGTTGGAACCCACAGGGGGCTGATATGTCATCCACACCTGAGCTCTGAAATGTTTGCCATTTCATTTTCTTCAGTTAATTGATCGTTACAAAAACCAGGATTTAGTGACTAGAACAGTTAAATACAGTGAGCCTATCAGGATTTTTTTTTTTCCAATTCTTTTTCAGCCATGAGAGTCCTTTACTTTTTTATTCACAGCACAGAACACACTAGTGTTTGGTCAAAACAGATATTTCATAGCATTGCTTTATATTTTGCACATCTTCATTGCAATGGAATAGGAAAAAGTAATAATATCTGTTTACTAGTGAGTAGTTGCCTCTGCATAACTACTCAGGAATTTTTTGATGGGAAAATATAGCTTACGTCAGCAATATTTCCTGACTGAGGAAACTGTGAATGGTAGATGTGCAATGTATACATTGTTCCAATTCTGCCAGAAGGTTATTAAGGCAGTGCAAACAAAACAAAAAACCTATGTATTCCAGAAATATATTTTCTGCATGATTTCAGGTGTCCATTTCCATTCATATCATTCAATATATCTCTACTTATACTAAGAAGCAGCAATATCTGTTTCCTGCAAGTGACTAATACCAGAAATACAGAATAAAGATAGAATTTCATATACTTTAGGAAAACTGCTACATTGCCTCACAGATCTATTCTTCTTCTTTGAAGGAATCAAAAAACCTACAGACTAGGAGGAAAAAGTTAAGGTAGTCTATACAGATTAAAAAAAGACATTTGACAAGATTAAAAAAAAAATACACTGACAAGGGCTAGCAGGAAAAGCCCTTGTGTCATTGCAAGTGTTAAAAAAATAGGAAACATAGGAGTAAATGCCAACTGTCACAAACTACATGGAGCATCTCTAGGACCTGTGGTCAGATCCAAAGTGTTCATCATATCCAAAATGACCACAAAAAGGTGTGACTCAGAAAGAGATGCGGTGTGCTGATGATGCAGTTACACAGCACTAAGAGGGCTTAAAATGAACCACAGAAGAGCCTCAGGAGGCTGAGTGACTACGTACAAAAATAGCAGAGGAAATTACATTTATATAAACAAATGTAAAATGATACATGAAAACATAATCCTAACTTTGCATACAAACCTAATGATGGCCCCAAATTGGCTATTACTACTAGGGAGTGAGACTTTAAAGATATAATAGGTAGTTACATGAAAATATCAACACAAACAGTGTTTAATAATGCTATGAATTATTAGGAAATGAATACTGAACAAGCCAAAAGTGCCATTATGCCACTGGATAAAATCAATTATGTGTATTATGAATACCAAGAGCATGACTGAAAAGATGTAGCAGAAATGAAAAGGTAAAGAGAAACCTAGCAAGGCTGATTTTGAACCACAGAGTAGCCTTCCTATAAAGAATAGTTAGAAGAGATTAGGATTAATAAACCTGGTGAGGAGACAACTGGGAATATGATAAGAGGTGGCAGGAAGATGGTGAATAGACAATCTGTTCTAAAACATCTGGGAGACATCAAATGATACTGGCAATAAAATGCACTGTAGATACAAATGTGTATATCATTACAGCTTCTTTTTCATCAGGACAGCTGCAAGCTCTTAAATAATCTTAGACAATAGCTGAACAGTTTTTATTGTACTTGAATCTACTAGCAACACGTCAATGTTTGCCACTGACTGAGACACCTGGGAAACCATATTCTCTTACCTGACTCCTTGTGAATACATACAACTTAGACTTTTTGTGTTGCAACAAGCATGCAAACAATAAGTAGGATCTCAAGCCACTGAGGTCTACAAACTTAAATCCTCTTCCCTTCAAAAATGGGGTGGCCTCAGGGAGCAATCCCTGGCCTGTAACTGTCCTCAAAACCATGGCCACGTGCTGTTTGGGAGAGTGCTGACTGGTAGGGACAAAACCCACTAATAAATAAATGACCATGGAAGAGTGCTCAGGCTCTGATGCTGTTTTCTTTACTAGTGTAGATGTAGGCACTGATAGATGAATGAGAAAACCAAGGGTATGATGCATCTTCACACAGTCCCAGGGGAGCCAGGCAAGGCTGTGGTGCCTGATGACTTCCTTCTTATGATTCATGGGCCACTTGCTATAGAACCATTTTAAATACTCACAGTGCAGAGGTGTTTTCTATTATTTTTTATGAAGCACATATCCACAAGTAACTTGGGATGAGGACTGTAGGGGCTTCAAAGGTACTTCTGTTTTAAATTTGTGCCATATAGACATCTATCAACAGCCAAAGAATGATAGCGGTGATTCTTTGTAACCATTGTACAGTCCACAGCAGTGTGAATGATGTCACTGTGTTTGGAATAATTCCTAAATCACATGAAAAATACTCATGGGCTGTAGTAAGTGCAGCTGAACTTTGCCAGCTTTCATTTCAGGCAGGCAGAATTATCTTTTCTTTTTCACAGGACTTATCAAAGAATCATAGACACATTGGTATCTCTGGAGGTTTCTACCCCAATTTCCCACTCAGTACAATGTAGTCAAAACAAAATTAACATCTTAGAGGTTGAGAGAAACATGACTAGGAAGGCTGTGCTGGAAACACGATGTAACCATACATTGCTTATCTTATGGTCTTCACAGTGTCATTAAAATCATAATCTATGCATTTTCCTGGGAAGATATGATCAGTCTTTTTAGGCCTGTTTTAGGCCACATATGTACTTACCAGAGTCAACGGCAAGACAGAGTAACATCAGACATACTTAACAGCATTATTTCTATTCTGGTATTCCAGTATTTTATGACGGTTAATCCAAAGATACGTAACCATTTCAACTGAATGAGAATTAGTTTTGATCGGATTCTAAATTTAGTTAAAAAAAAAGACTTCAGTCTCAACATGCATATTTTAAGTGCATAACCTGTTTTTAAATTAGTTTTGATGTTTTATGCATGAAAGTTGGCCTAATGAATACTAGTTTTGTGAAAGAACATTTATGCCAATGGCATGAGGAAAAAGGGTGATTCTAATTAAGTAAAAGTTTATTTTTACTAAGTACATTTAGGAAAGTTCACATCAAGAAAAGCTTTTGATTCCATTGACATTTTATTGCAAAACTGATTGTATAGCGGAGCAAACACACTACAGGTGAGATCAAAACCTATTAGACAAAAAATTATTTTTTCTTGAAGATACTGCATATTTTACATGCAAACTCTACTTTTCAGTGCTGAAAATTACCTCTCAGCTAAAGCATGAATAATTTTGATATACAATGAATCAAATAGAAGCACTAAGAGTGGAAGAAAATTGGCATGACTGGAGTTCTTACCTATAGTAAGTTTAAACATTTTAGATGGTAAAGGCCTTCTTGCGTAAGTGTCTGTATTACTTTCATTCATTACTACATGCAGTTTAAAGGTGTAATACCCAACTTTCTGAAAATCTTCCATCAAATATATTCTACCATCTCTTTAAACAGACAATGAGTTTAACACGAGATGAGTGAAGTGGGGTATTCTCTAATGCTCAAGCATTGTACAAATTGCCAGTCTCATGACAAGATATCAGATAGTTGTTCACAGCTGTTACAGTCTCTTCTTTACCTGATTCAGAGCTATAAAAGCCTCTCATTGAGGTTGTGAGTATATTTAGTTATACTGTATGAGGCTGTGACTATGTAATCACTTTGACAGTTGGTTTCAGTAAATACCAAGTAGCACATATATTGAAAAGTAGATTTGCTCTTACAGACCGGTCGAAGACCAGCATATTATTTTCAGCAGGGAAGAACTTAAATCTACGATGCATTTACTCGGAACTGGAAACTTTTCTGAAGAAACAATTGTACACAGATCAGCAACATACTGAAGCCAGCAAAAAAATTGAATACATCCCTACAATTCAGAAGCCAAGTTTACTGACTATAAATCTGCAGTAAAATGCCTGGAAAACCACACAGCAGACTTTGAGCCTTGACAGTGCTTTTCCCCCATTCTAAGGTTTCAGCATCAACAAGCACAGGGCACTGCTCAGATGCTCTGAGTGAAGAATGGTGCCTCTCCCCTATCATTTGTCCAGGTTTCAGTTAAACTTCTCCCCATCACTGTAGTCATGTCTACATCGTGCCCATGCTAGTCTTTTTTATTATGGAATAAGCTCTTGAGCTCTGTATTCTCCCACCTCTGTATAGTTACAAAACGACCAGAAGAAGAAATCATGACAAGTGTAGCCAAAACTGTCCAAGTTTTTGCTGGATAACCAGAGGGTCTTTTGCCCTGTCCTGCTGGATGGAAAGCTCTCCCAGTGAACTGAGTTTTTCCGAGTCTGACTGAGCTGGACATACAGGCTGAAGGGAGGGGATGCACTGTGCTCTCTCCAATGTCTTTACCTGGGGAAATCGCACCAGTAGGCCTTGGCCATCCCCATCAGGAAGGCTGAGATTTCTTCTTTTGCACTCAGTTCAGTTCTATTTCTTTTCTCAGTTTCATAGTCCATTTTTATGCATCCTGCAATGACTAAATCAGAGTTCTTCCTACAGTCCCTAAGAGGGCCAGCCTGGAAGCTAACCTTCTTCTCATCTCACTCAAAACCATTTCTCTCAGATGAGCCAAACCCCATACAGCATTGCTTGTTCTTACTTTACTCCCTGACACACCAAAGCCCACCTCTCACGCATTTACAGCAGAGCTTTCCAATGCCATGATCTCCCACAGTGTGCAAAGCCTTCATCCTACCCACCAGCTGCACTAGGGATCATAGAGCAGGACTGGGGCCACAGCACTGTTCTTGCCACCAGTGGGGGACCATTAGCAGGATGTTGTGTGGAGCCCACTTCTACCTACAGCCTACAGCGCTACCTGCCACACAGTAATGTCTGAATTAGCTTAATGCCACCTTCCACACTGAAATGAAGAAGAATCTTCCTCTGCCAAATCGTCGCTATTTTGCTCCTAATTCGTTTAAAATCTGGTGTTATCATAAGGCGTTTATGATAATTAATTCATTGCTACAAGTTGTATTGATACAGGCGGTAGAATACGAGTTTTCTGATTAGATTGTGTTTTGCTGTGAATTTTGCACTGAAATCAGTGGCCAAATTTCTACACATTCTTCAGTCATTCACACTTTTTCATACCAACAGAGGGAAGGTCTGTGGAAAGGAGGAGGAATGAAGAAGTCCCTAAAAAGCAGGTATCTTCTGGTGATGGCATTCCATCTTCCCAAAATACTCTACTTCTTAGATAGGTTTTTGCAAGTCAAGTGGTAGAAAGCATCAGACATCAGGAACCTTCAGCTCTTCTAAATCTTTCAGTTTTACCATCAGTCTGCACTCATATTGCTGAAAAAGTGTTAAATTCATTCATATTCCCCTGACTCTGCATAGATATTTGTGAGGTCCAAATACTTTTCTGGACTGATGAATTTGCCCAGGAGCAGTTGTATCTTAAAGGTGAAGAATAAACACTAAATTTGAAAAAAAAAAAAACCCACCCCTGAATTTTAACAGAACTACATAAGACCAGTGCCTTTTTATAAAGACTAAGATGCACTAGCATACCAATTTTACTGCTATGTTCTTCTTGGAGCAACTTGGCCTTACATTTCCATTAGCAAATCCAGATACTAAATAAATTTAATGATGAAGTTAAAGGGATTCACTCAGATATATAATGTTTAGTCATAATTTCTAATATCTTGACCACATTTCAAGAGGTATAAATGCCCTTTTCCTACCATACCTTCATAGATGAACTCTACACTTTTATTTGAATAAAACTAGTTTAAAGCACCAGAAATTTTATAAGTTGTCTTTGAGATTCCTTTAGGACAACCTACTTTGATTTTACAAAGGAGACAGATGAAAATGAGCTTTCCAGCTAGGACAGCAGATTCCAGATCCAAGGAGGTGCATTACTCTGAGCAACAGCTCAGCCATGTCACTTTTATTAGCGCACAAGGGACAATGTTATCACTGGAAAAAATCATAACATCCCTATGGAGGACTGATAGCCTCAAAAAAAAAGAAGCCCCATAACAAGTTGTTTCTTTTTCTGAAAGTTCTTAAAGAGTAAAAAAACATAATCTGAGTTTCCAGAACATAGACTTTACATCTTTTTTCCATCGGGGTTTTTGGGAATTGATTTTTTCCTTTTATCCTTTTTTTTTTTTTTTTTTTTTGCTTTGTTTTGGTTTTGGTTTTATTGGTTTGGTTTGGTTTTTAAGAACAAGATAGTTCTCTTGTTTCAGACTGTCGCCGACTGACTCTCCAGTTTTCCTACCATTTGCTCTGCTAATTCAGCAATACCCAGTAGGTGGCCTCAGCGTATAATGTATTTCTTCACTCTATTTTTTTTTTTTTTTTTTAGTAATTCTACCTTGCTTTTTTCATTGCAACAAGTTTACTTTAGATGGAATCTCCTGCCCTTGATCACTTATTTTCCATATTTCACCATCATCTATTTGTTAAGTACCATTTATTTTAAATAATACTCTTTCTCTGTTAGTGAAAAAAAAAAATAATTCAATTTCTATAGGGCAACTAATGATTCGGGAAAAAAAAATCCGTACAGTTTGGATGCTCTGGTTTAGAGATACCACCCATATACTTCTTGATTCTCCCTTTACCTGACATTTTACATTCCTCAGGGCTTAGGAAACATTTTCTTTAGAGAATGTGACATATTATCCAGGTCCAGACAGACATACTCATATGGGCTGACAAACAGCAGATCCTTGGAGTCTTCAGCTCTGGATCTTTCAAAAAGCTCATTGCTGACTCTTGTGGTTCTCCCACATCTCCATCTTCGGAATTCAGTTAACTTGTGTGCTACAGTCAGCCCCTGCTTATGAACAAGGATGTTACCTACATTAGTCAGCCTGTGGGACTGCCCTTTCGGATAGAGAGGTTCTTTTGATATGAAAAGTATGAAACACTTCTTAACTGATTGAAGATCTTGGTTATCCTATTTCTTGTTCTTGTGGGAAACCTTTCTTAGTTTATAAGCAAGACTACCTATAGCTGGGATCACTGAGACGACACGTTGGCAGCTTTTTGTATTTTCAAAGACCAGAATGAATTAAATGCAAGTGTTTAAGACATATTCAAAGACATGTACCAAAATAGGAAATTCTGACCTTCGGCAGTTAGTAGAGTCACTTCTGTAATATTTTGTCATGGTGAGACTCTGTATTCATTCTACCTTGTCAAACGTCATGCAATAAATTACACAAGGTCAGTTGTCATTGTCACTGTGACCTTCTACGCTGGAAGAAGTGCCCATGTATTTGTGAAACATATTTGCCAGTATAAGTGAAGTATATTTATCTACCATGGATGTCCCCAGACTTCCTGACCCTATTTTTGTAGATAATTGATATGTAAATTCGGTCGTTGGCTATTGCCAGTAAGCTAATAAGACAGAAGGTCTTATAGTTTCCCCACCATAATGAGGCCTCAAACCAATTTGGCTGGGATCAAGGAAATATGAAGCCTCCAAATATTTCTGGAATTGCCTCACTATAAACTTTGTCAAGAAGGCAGATTGAAATGTCCTATAATAGATGTGACTGTTTGCATCAAGAAGCAGATATTTTTAGATTTGTGTTAACAAGGGCTTCTTAAGGAGAAGTTGGTGTCTGGTCCTATCGTACCCTAACATCATTCTCAGCTAAGGTTGGGATCTTCGTTGTCCAACAATATGTCCCCAGTACTGTCTTCACTTAAGGCTTTGTTTACATAGGGTGCTAAGGAAAACGTCTAGTCAAGACAAATTAACTACTTGATGTACATAAGTGAGGCTTTATTACATTTTCATTCAGAAGAAAGGCAGTTCTATTTCACAGTAGGCTAAGATACAGTGACCTAAGTTACAATGAATGAGAGCATCCACATAGAGGTTTAGTACAATTCAGCACATGTGCATTAGTTTATTTCACTTTAACATTCCTGAGTGTCCCAGTGCCGGCAAGTCCTAAGAAAACAACATTAGCCAAAATGAAAACTTGGGTTTGCATTTGTCCCCTCCATAGCCTGCTCTGCTACCATGGAGACAGACAGCTCTGTCAGAATCTAGTAATCTCATCTTCAAAGAAACAAAAACATTCTTGGTGAAAGAGCCTGCAAAGCTATATTTGCCCTAAATGTGATCTTGTGCCCTTCATTGAAATCCCACTTCATCACAGAAGGAAACAGAACTATTCCCTGCCACCCTTGTTTTCTTCTCATTTTTTCTGAATGGTAGTCGGAACTCCTAAATTAGAAATTGTTCCATGGGCATCACAACTAATGGGTCCTGCACAACGCCCTACATCTCCCCAGCAACACCATCATAGCAACCCTGTGCCCCCTCCCTTGCATTCCTTCTGCTCCACAGTGCAACTTTTCCAACTCTACCCCACCGAGGCAGGACCCTGCAATACCCTCAGTCCCCCCTTATCCACCCAGCTCAGGCTGCTTAGTGCACACCCTTGCTGTCTCCTCTCCATAGCTGAGTCTCCTCTGCAAAGCTCCTGCTGTTTGATCGGGGACTGGCCCTCTCCAGACAGCACTGGAGGACGGACCAAGTGTTGGCTGCCTCTTGGAGCAGGCAGTGATGATTCTTCCTGCATGTCCCTCAGTTTGACTCCCTTCTCTCTTACAAGTCTTCACAGAAAGTATGGAAATGTAACTTCTATGTCCTTCTCCCAAATATTCCTGTGGATTACTGGCAGGGCAGCCAAAAGACATCCTGGCTGATAATGTGTCATTGTGGCCAGAAACCACCGCTGTGAGATAGGAGTCCTAGGATCTCAACCCATACTAAAAACCAGCTTTCCACAAAGGGACTTCACCTCACTCCTCCTTTCTTTGTCTATGTAACAGAAATGTGAAATAACTGATCACAATTTAAGTCCAGAAAGGTGTTGGGAGTTTAAGACACTGGCTGTATGCTGGGAGACTGGTGTTCTTTAGCACTGAAGGAAGAACAGAGTAGGTCTTTTAACTCTCAAGAACATATTGAAATGAAGAAATTAAAACTACATTCAAGTGCTTGGGGATATTTCTATTTTGGGGGTATATTCTGAATAGTGAACATAATTTAGAAGGAACTCCACTGTTTTTAAAGAGAGAAGTGACACATGGAAGTTATTTGCATGTTAGCTGGAGAAACATTGAAGGAAATGCAAATTTAACCCTCAGACTGGCAAGGACAAAACTGCAGCACATTCCACTTTCATGAGGTTTAAATAAGTCTCCTCTTTGCCACAGATGAATAGACAGAGCTCTCACAGGCCATTGTAGGTCTCAGCTCTGTTCCTTCCAGAAGCTGCTGCTGGAAAATCTGGCCTCTTATTTCTTAGTTCCCTGGAGCATTTTGTACCCATATGGTTACACATGATTTGGGTGACTATAGTGATCACAAGCCCTTTGTTAACATACCTGTGCTGTGCATAAATTATTGAGGAGTCACTGGCCTGGGCTCATCTTCCACCCAAGGCACTGATCCATCGCAATCCATGTAGGGATTTACCTATTGCAATGCATTCTCCGTTTCTAGCATCTTGGTACAAATTCACTGGGCTGAACATGAGACGAGTCTCACCCTTTCCTTTCCAAAGAAAAGTAATCAAGTCAATCATCTCATTATAAAGAGGCATCTCCAGATACAGCACATCAGGTACCTCAGATAAACCAGAGCTATTGAATCCCAAACTAAACTGATGTCTGTGGTGTGTCCAGCAACAGAAAATGTGAGGTGGAAAGCGCCCGCTTTATACGCACTTATAACTTTACAGTTGCAACAGTTACAATGGGAATTAAAGACGGTGAGCTGGGAATGCTGCCTGGCATAAGGATGACCTATTTGAGGGAAAGGTGAGCAGGTAAGTAGAAAGGAGAGGGATGTCACCAGTATGCTGTCAGGATTTAGCAGTTAGACGAAATTTTTTGTTTCTGTCACTGGCCCTATCATATTTTAGCTATTTCAAAATATGACGATTAGCCATGTACCACTATAGAAAGGTGTACAGGGAGAGGAAGGATCAGACTAGGAATCACATAGCAGTGATGTACTACACTCAATGTCACTCAAACTTCTGAAGCCAGGCAATAACAAGTTAAGGTACACACCAAAACTACCTAAGTTCTGCTCTCTTTGAACAAGTGTAGTTTAATTCATATAAATACATTTTGCCTGTGAAGATTATAGATGTTGTTCTAGGATTGAGGCTCCAACACTGATTCCATCTCATTGCTAAACCTAAGCATATGTTTACCTGAGACATATTAAACCAAAGCATCCCACACAATTGTGCACTCAAAGTTTTAGTCTGGTACCCGGAATTAATCCTGTTCTATTTTACAACAGTTTATCTTATTCTTAGCCACATAACTCTTACACAAAGTTATATATATATATATTCAGAGGCCTACCATGGACCCCCACAACACCCTCTTGCCTGTGCATCAGCAGACCATGGGAGTCCACCACTGACACATGGTATAAAACTTGGCTTTGGCCATTCTGGATCCCTTAGGGAATTTCTCTTATCTTCTTTTGATCATGTAAATAGGGTGAATCATATAATGCCCCAATAACAGCTCTCTTAAGATGTTCCAGCTAATCCCCTAACCCCTCAATTCAGCATCATCTAAAGGTGGGGACACAGCTGGATACCAGCAGATGACTCCAAGTGATTATTACCCATTGCAGGAGGAAGAGCTAAGGTTGCATTAGCACATACCTTGATTCCTCACTGGTTTTAAGAGATCAGTGTTATGGAATTGCACACCCTGAAAAAGCATGAGACATTGCAGAGAAATTTTGACAATGTGTTAGTGTATTTTTCGGCAGTGAAACTGGCAGGATTATTGAGGTGAAGCGTTTTAAATCACAAGTTCACTCACTTCCTCCTCACCCTCTGCATGCAATCCTCTCTTCCTTCATATGACTACCCCATTCAGAAAAATTGAGACAATTTATCTCTCAGAAGTCTTTAATGCACTGCTGGCCCTGTGTTCTGGTTTAAGAGCTTATGCATGGTGTCCTTATTTGCTGTAAACCTAATCATAAGCTTGTATTTTACCTATACAAACTATTTTAGATGACAAAATATATACATTTTTTCTGTAGAGAAGTATGATTGCATTTTAAACTGATGTGGAAAATAACTGATACTGGAAAATAACATCCTGCAAAGACTATAGCCACTTTCAGTTTTGACCTGCAACTGTGCTTCAAAGTGTGGCAAAATAGACAAAGTGAAACTTGAACAGACATGGAGAAATGGGAGAAAGGAACATTGCCTTGGAAAAGAACTCTTCTTTTCCCCTTTTGACAATAGCAGAAAGTTATTTTACACATGTATCTGTACAAGATGATTGGGTACCTTTTACTGCTAAACTACATTGACATATGTGAGGTAAATAAATCCATCTACTGCTGATACAAAGTTATCTTATCCTGTATGATGCAACAAATACATTGTTTCAAATTTAAGGTGGCCTTTTGACTTCTGCCCTTGGTGAGCCCCAGTTTGTATTTTACTTGTGAGCCTTCTCATCTCCGCTGTTTTCCATTCATCTCCAGCTGTACAAGGTGTTGAGAGATAGTCACCAGCAACTGGAACTGTAGTGAGATTAGGTAAGGATGAACATAGCATGATGACAATCTTGCCTGCTCCATTTCGCAAACGCTTAATTGCACCAGTATGAAAGCCCAGGACTTCCTTATTACATTTGTCCCATTTTCCTTGGTAATAAATCAAATTAAGGTGTCATTTTATTATGTATTAAGTATCTTCATGTGTACCTTTTGCTGTGGTTGCTAAAGGTCCGAAACAAATGAAATACATCATTACGTCTGTGCAGGATGTGGCAGAACGCACAAGATGAAGTTCACAGGGTACATTGACAAAGAAGAAATGGGGAAAACCAAATGAAAACAGAAATTTGGCACCGGAACTTTCTACACAGGGACACCAGAGGCAAGATGCTGAGAACATATAGACAAGTAATGGTTCCACTGGAAGGACTGTTTAGTCTGGGAATTAGATCTGAAAACCAGACAGCACTGGCTCAGCTGTTCAGGATAGTCCACTGCTGGCTCAACTGCTCAAAAAGCCACATGCCCTTCATTGTGTAGGTTTTACACTTAAGATTTCACAGTCATAGGACATATAGCTGTAATGTGAAAATTACACAGAAGAAATTCCTCTATGCTAGTACAAATACATCTTCTTAGAAAATTTGATTGTTTTGTGAATCTTATTAATCTGTCAAAGCTTAAACCTATGTACTACACTGACCTTCATACATTCAATGGTCCCCAGGTTTAGGCATTTTATGTACAGTTAATATAACAAGAATATAAATCTAAATACATAGGTATGAGATGAAAACTACACTTTCCAATGTAATTCATTCCCTGACTTTCAACATAGACTAGACTAGACTTGACTAGACTGGACTAGAGTGGAATGGAATAGAATAGAATATTTTCAGTTGGAAGGGACTTACGATGATCATCTAGTCCAACTGCCTGTCCAATTCAGGCTGACCGAAAGTTAAAGCAAATTATTAAAGGCATTGTCTAAATACCTCTTAAACACTGACAGGGTTGAGGCGTCAAACACCTCTCTAGGAAGCCTGTTCCTGTGTTCCACCACCCCCTCAGCGGTGAAATACTGAAATGTTGATCTTCTGCATGAAATGTGATTAATTTGTGGCTTTCTATAGCTACACCCGGTGTGTACTGTTGAAAGATAGGCATACGTACTTTCCAGCAACACCTAATGATCACCTCTTCAGTCAGTCACTATATCTGAGCTATAGCACTGCGAAAGCTTTTAATTTTTTTCTGTTATAGGGCCATTAGGAATTAATGTTCAGTATTACAAATTTTGCTATGGAATGTGCTTATTAAATGCTTTAGAGGAAAAGTTAAAAAGATGAGCTAGTTTCAAAGTGTTTACAGTTCAATTTTCTACATGGCAAAGTAAGTCTGCCAAACATGAAGGAGGTTTACAGGGAATTACCTGAAATAAAATCCGGTTGTTTCCCTTTCCTATCACTTCTGAACACTGTGATGGTAGGATAAATATGTGGCAGATGAAACACAGGTCTGCTTCTCTAAAAAAAAACCCAAACAAACAAAAAAACAAACAAAAAAACCCCACAAAAAAACAAAGCAAGCAAGCTACTGGGTGAATTGTTCTTGAGCACTTTCCCTCCTACCCAAATTTCATGTTTCATTACATGCAGAAACAGTCATATGGGAGTGAGATGCAACAGAAACACAACTGATTAAAAGGTGGACAACAATATTAGCAAATTGTGGAGACAGACCTAAATATTTGAATGTTCACCAAGATATAGGAAGAATACATAAGTCAGCCGTTATTTGTAAGAGCGTGAAAGAATTCTGCCTGTGGCCAGGGCACTCCCATAATTTCTTGTGAGAGGAGCTCTGCACTTTACAGCAACCTTTTAGTAAGTTACAGTGGGTAACTTAGTGGTTGGCATTGTTCAGGCCAGCACCTTCCCAGTTCCAAGGAAAAGAAGTCAGAGAGTACTAGTGCCAGTAAAATGTTGCTAGCTCCTATTCAGGCTCATGCAGCAGAAGACTCTCCTATGCTGCAGGCCTGACCCATGTAAGTCAGGCTGGCAAAGCACTTTCCTATGTGCTTTATTCTCTCACCTTTGACAACTGTTGTTTTCCTTCGTCAAAGAGGCTTCTCTGAGGAGGCAGCAGGTGTGTACATCAGAGTTCCTCCTGTTCCTGTCTTCCAGACCTAACAGAAGGAATGAAGAAAGAAGCAGATCCCACAGGTCATTAAAAATGCATTCTCCCTTCCTGCATCCCTGATTCTTAAAAGCTTCTCTGGCTTTGCTGCATTGGCAACTGGTTGGCCACCCGCCTTTCATAACCTCCTACACATTTCGTTGTACTGATATTCAAGTGTCTGGGCAACCTCCTCTGTGGAGTCTTCCCTTAGATTTCTGAGGGTAATTGGGAATGACTGAGACATAGATAAGTAGCAATGGGACCGACAAGTAAAGGATTAATTTTTAAGATTTGCAGGGGCGACATAAAAGAAGTTGAAGAGGAAAGCAAGGGGGAAAACAATAAAACAGTGGTCAGCTTGCTGAGTAGGAAAGGCTTATTTGGGGAGTGCTGAAGGTAGCAATGCCCAAAAAGGGAGTGGTGAGAAGAGCTGAGAATCTGTCCTTAAAAAGGTGCGTATGAGATGCAGCCAAATGTCAAAGAGGCGATGCTTGGTAGACTGCCAGAATTACAACATGTAGTAAATATGGGTTAACTAAGGATTGCCAGACTGTTTCAATGGAAGTAGATAGGCTTCTCCTAAAGGAGCAGGGACTGTCTGTGATCTGTTTCTGGTAGCAAGAGTCGAGGAAAGCATGTCACCACCAAAGGAAAGGCTGTGGGGAGTGCAAGGCAAGCCAGGAACTGTGCACGATTTAAGCCTTAAAACATCACAGATGTGGAAAAAGATACCAGCCCCGGCAACATGGAGAAGCAGGTCAGGTTGTAACATGGCCTGTAACGGAGCGTCCCGGGACTTTTCCCACACGCGGAAACATCATCACAGGCGCACACCTAGGCTCCCGGGTCAGAGAAAACATTCTAGGATCTACATGACTGTATCAGATGCCTGTTGCCGTGTCACTGCTCAGCTGCCATCACTGTCGCACGGTAGCTCACCCGCCCTCCGCCCTCCGGTACGCGACCGCGCTTCGCGCCGAGAACCGAACCGCGGGCACCACCGGCAGGTGCCATTTTGTGGCACAACCGGCTCGAACGCCTCGCGCAGCCCCCGCCGCGGCGGCCCCGGCGCTGCCGAGGCTCCCGTGCGCAGGCCAGCCGCCCGAGGGGGCTGCGGCCGGGGCCCGGGGCCGGTGTTGGTGCCGCCACCGTGCCCGTGCCGCCACCGGCCCGCAGGCGCCGGCCTCAGCCCGTCACGTCGCGCCTCGCCCCGCGGCCTCCGCCGGCCCCGCGCCCGCACTACAGCGCCCAGCAGCGCCGAGCGGCGCGGGGGCCGCTGGGAGAGCCGTTAGGGGCGGGCCGCGGCGGGCCCGGGGGAGGCGGGGGCGGCGGCTGGCGTAAACCGCTGCCGGTCGGCACCTGCAGCTGGCGGTACGGCTCGGCCGCTGGGCAGTAACCGCTCGTTGCGAAAGGGCTGAGGCGGGGGCTGAGGGGCCGCTGCGTGCCAGCGGGGCGCCACGGGGGGTCAGCCCCGCTCCCCCGCCTCCGGGTTTTGCGGGGCACCAGCGGCTCGGCGCGCCGTCGGAAGGAAGGGGAGGTGGGTGGGCGAGCGGGCGGTGGCGGGGCTGTCCTTGTAAGTGCGAACCTGAAGGGGAAGAAACCCGACGGGCTAAGGGAAGCGAGAGCGGCGGGTCGGACCCGGTGCGGGCCCAGCTGCGGCAGCGCTGACGGTGCCGGCTGGCGCGGGGTGCGGGGAGCCGCTCCTTCCCGCCCTGCGTGGCGCCTCAGGCAGCCAGGTGAGGAATCGGAGGGTGACTTCGTGGCTTCCAGAACCACTTCACAGGCAGCCTGGAGAGGAACGGCTGTGAGACGGTTGCCGTGCCTGTGGGCTGTGACCGCGCTTACAAAGGTCAGGCCCTGGGAGGCAGATCCTGATACCGTAAAGTCGGCCATGGAGAAAAACCCTCTTAAGACTTGATCTGAAGTTTTAGAAGGCGAGCATTCTTTGTTACAGCGCTGGGAGCACGGGGGAATGTTTTCTCCGAGCGTGCTCAACAGTTTACTCGAGGGTATACGTTGCATGCAGTAGAGTACTTGCCCATTCATAGTGTATTACATACTCATTTTCATTCACATACAGGATAGGTTACAAGTTGATCGCTTCTAATGCAAACCAGTACGCAGCCTCAGGCAACACTGCTCAAGTTTTCACTAACTACGCGCACTCCCCGTGCGAGGGTTTGCCCTCTCGGGGGCGCTATTTGAGTCGGAGGTCACAATCTCCCACTGCCGCAATTACCTTTGTGCTACTTTCAACTAATTTTCTGTGGGTTGCAACACTTTATCAACGTGTCTCCTCTTGCAGCCAGAACTTTCTCATAGGGAGGCTTCTTTCTGCATAATTTAGATGTCAGTGTTCCTGTCATTATCTGTTCCTTGTTTCCCAAGGTTGACTCCCTTGATTAGAAGTCCTTTCGTTCATCAGTTTCGATAACTTGAGAGCCAGCTTGGCCTAAACTTTGTGCACAGATTTGTTTAATGCATTAAGGCTACGGCTGCGCACCACTCCACAGGGACCTGCAGCAGACCCTTGCCCACTTCTTATGTGACCTGAGCTTAGCAGACACATCGTGCATCATTTTGTTTCTCATGGCTTTTTGGTCTTTTCTAGACCAAAGAAAAACTACGAATATGAGGTTAGTAGCTGGGCTATCTCCTTGGCAATACCTTCCTGACCACTGTTTTTTCACCCAATGTTACACCAAACTCAAAATGGCAGTCTATGAAATCACCGCAAATAAGCAAAACAAAACTGTACCCACAAGTATTTGGGAGTGCAAATAAACCAATGCAGGCAACATGAAAATAAGAACTGAATCTTCAAAGCTTAGGTTTGGGTTTGGTTGCTTCTAACTGAAAATGTTTGGGACAACACTTTACAATCTGGCTTGTGGATTTTCTTTGCTCAGAAAGTTAGTAGATCACTGGCTTTCTTCAAGAAATTTGTATAGCCTGTCAATTCAAAAAAAAAAAAAAAGAAAGAAAGAAAGAAAGGATGGAGGTCTCTGTTGAACATGATGGGAAGCTTCTTCCTACCGCCTTTACTGATCTTCCCTTCCTAATGTATTTTTCCATCTCAGTTTGCAGACGCCAAGAAATTTTCCAATGGAGCTATGTGTCCCCATATGGCAAATTTAAGCCCAGTGAGAAGGGGTTTACTTTTTTAGTGACTGTTGTCATTATGTTATGCATGATCCACAGATGACACAATCCATGGATTGCAGTTTAAAATGAAGCAGATAGGCTAATACCACTGAATTGGAAAACAATGTATACTTCCAATAATTAATCAGTTCCCCTAATTGCACAGTATAAATATTATGTGCTTATACTCTAATGCCTACAAAGGCAGGTAAGTCAGAAAAAACCCTGAGACTTTAATTGTACATGGGTGCATACTAATACGGACAGACTGAAAACATGCACTTTACATACAAAAGGTCTTTTTTAGGGGAAATACACACAGATTGTCCAGAGATCAAAAGGCAGAAAAGCAGCATTTCCAAAGTTATTCAGAAGCTGCTGTAATGTGTGAGCACATCAACTGCATTTGCTCCATTTATCCATCAGGACCATTAAACAGAAAACTATTTTCTGTGGCCTCAGAAGTCCCTGATGTGAATGTGTCTGTATGCACTGGGGAAACAGCACTTATATGCTTTCCCTGTTCTAACACTGTTTTCCTAAGTATGTGCTGCTGGTTACCTGAGAAGTAAAATACTAGATTAAATAGATGTTTTGTCTAACACAGTATGGCTGTTCTTCTATAAAGAACTATGTCACAGCCAGTACTGTATAGGTACAAGAATCAGTCGTGTCAGATCTGCTATGTAATTTAGCTTTCTGAAATGAAACGCTTCTTTCTTTAAACTGCTGCTCTCAACAATAACATTCTCCACAATCATTTTATAAAGTGTCCAGTACTCATACATAACTTAGCTGACTGCTGGATCTCTGAAAAGGGGCTTCTAGTAGGCAATTACTAGAAACAGTGGTTAATAAGTACACTTTTATAGGTATGTATTTGTTTTATAAACAGCCTGCATACTTGCAGATAAGAACTTGCAGCAGCAAAGTCAGTCTGATCTCCAGGACTAAGAATGCTGAGGGAAAAGGAAATTTCTTCCATTTATAACTTGAGGATGATATTTACTTGTTATCACCTACTTATTTATTGTGAGAGACTGAATAATCATTCACTTCATGCATGCTGTTAGATTTTATATTCCTCTGACACACTCCTCCCCTCTCAACTCTCTTCCAAACTGTCGTAAGGTCTCTTAACCAAAAAGCTATTGCATACTGTAACCAGCCTGCTCACTCTTCTGCATACCTTTCAAGTTCTACTAGATCCTTTCTGAGATGAGGGGAAGATGCAGAGGAATTAGTCTTCACTCAGCATTGAAGACATGGGTGCACTATGGATGAAGTCATGGCGTGATGATTACTTTCTATTTTCTTATCTATTTCTTCACCAAAAAAACATTCTTCCCAATGCTCTCTGAGCTCTTTCCCTATTCAGAGACCATTGATTTGGGTTTAAAAAGCAAGCAATTGTACGCCTGACAGATTTTGAAACAAAGGCCACTCTAAAATCAGGTTCAGTGGTCATGTTTTGTCCAAGTGTAATTTTCAGGGAACAGGAAGAAGGCTGAGGAAAATAACGTTAGTGGAACTATCCTTCAACTACAGGAAGGGCAACAGTGAAGCTTTTTAAAAATGGTTTTGTTTGGCTTTAAGCTATGGAATTAACACATTATAGGTTTCAAGTCTAGTACAGAGAAACATTTCAAAAATGAAATGAGCAATAGGAAATACAGACATTTCAGAAAATATAAGGAACCTACTTCATGTTCAGATAGATGAGAAATGCCACAGTGAGTGCTAGGATCATATCCTGCATTCAAAAGTAACCAAAACAAATGGAGGGGGGGGGGGGGGGGGGCGGGGAGGGGGGAGTGGAAATTGCCTCTGTAATACTAAGCTGATGTCAGGATTCTCTGTGGGTGAGGTTTCACACTTAGCTTGGTGTTGTCTGATCAAATCACAAAACTCCTGTGGCTATTCAGAGTCAGCTGTGGAAAAAAGTTTTAACTGAGCACTGTTTTTCTAGGTTTTCTAGTATAAAATACAATGAAAGATAAAGGGCTTACAAAAGGAGTGATAAACTTTTTTCCTTAGGGTTAGCTGACAGTAAAGACCTCCTGGACAGGTTTCCTTTCTTCACAAACTTCATGGAGATTATTTTATCGTACCACTTTGTGTTGCTGTGGTATCATGTGTATGATCCCTTTGTCACCTAACAACATGATGCTCAGTTTCACCCATCAAAAGCCAGGTGTATGCATTAAAATCAGAGCTAAGTGTGACAACAGTGACTTTTAAGAATATGAATCCTACATATAATACACAAAGATGCAACAGTTTATTGTAGGAAAATTGTATTAACAAATGCAGTGGATGCATTTCAAACATAGTCAAAGTCATGTAACAAAAGCATCAAAGTGTAAATATAGTAATTAGTATATATGAAAATGCAGTGCAGCTTACAAAAGGGCGTGCAAGTGTGTCTGAAAGAGCTGGACAGGATTATTTTCCCCCTGCTTTTATATTTGAAATGTCTTTCTAACCCACAGAACACTATATAGGCCAATACCTTGTTAGTACTCAAGACTTCAAAGTCCTGAATACAAATTATCTCCCTGGTTTAGATCAGATTTTACATCATGGAAGGAGCAGCTTGCTCTGCGTGTGGTGTATCATGTGTACCGTGCAGCATAAGCATGTATCACTGAGGCACATGCAGAACTACTTAGTGGCAATCGGGCCTGTACACTCTTCTTTTGGGGAGCTGTTCAACTTAAATAAACTATTAAGTGGACCATAAAAATCCAAATCTGTAGACGCGGGAGAGTGACATTTAAGTTTGAACCAAACCTGGCAAAGCAATGGTGATTTCATCTCTGGTTCCTCAGATACCTGCCGGATCACTTCAGAAAGCAGCAGGTTTGGGCTCTTCTGAAGTGACCAGGGGAACACAGTGAAACCTTGTCCAAGCCAGTACACTCCTGTAAATACCTTATGGTCAATGTTCATGAATTTACATGTTTTCTGACAAAATCGTTTCACTAAACTTTTTATGTGTGAATTTTCTGTGCAGCTGAAGACGCTAATAATTTAGAAATGATAGAGGAAAAAGGCAAGTTAAAATCCTAAAGCAGCAATGCTGGGATTCTGCAGATAGCAGAGACTCAAGGGTTAATGACATTGCAGCTAATAACTAAGTATGATACCATGGATATAAAAGTTAATTAAAAGTATCAGCAGTTATTGCTTTCATAGCTTTTTTCTTCAATTCACAGACCAACAATTAATGCAGAGAAATGTAGCAGCCTTTACTCCTCTCACAGCCATTTGCAGCATTATCTCAACTGAGAAATACACAAGCCAAAATCGACCATCACAAGATGTACAAGTACGTTCTGGCTTTCACCAAGTTTCACTGAGGGACAGAGGGTACTTTTCTTCTTGTTGAGAGGCACTTACTTCAGAATACCCAAAAAACCTGAGGCTTAATAATCACATCAGCTGGTATCCTAGAAAGCATGGTGCAGAGCTAGAAACTCCCATCTCCTTGAGGCCTGTAACGCACAAAGTAACAAAATGACAGGGGAGCAGAGGTCAAGTTTCCTATTTTTACAGTAGCTTACGGTGATACAGGTATGGAATGGGGCTGAACACTCAGTGAATTAATGGCCACATGTTACACAGTGCAATAGAGTGTGCTACAAGTTCTGCACCTCACTGCCTCCAGGCTTTTTACCATCTAAAAGACAAAAAGCAAAAGAAGGAAAGCAGAGAAACGAAGATTAGGTCTGGCACAGAAGCACTATTCATTTGTTTTCTTCTCCCCCCTATCACTTATCTCCACCTGCAGCCCTTACCTACCTGCAAGGCTGCCCCAGCTTTCCATCAGGGCACAGATCTGCTAGCCCAGATGAGGTACTCATCACGGCCTCACCTGGAGTCTTCCCTCAAGTTCACTTAGGTTTAAGTTAGTTTGGTTTGTTATACCCTGCTGTTTCCATCCCACGTTCTCCTCCAGTCCTTGCTTATTGCTGTATTAGAACATACTTTCCCACCCACTGCTTTGATACACACTCAATTAATTAAAACCTTGCTAACTTTTCTTTCTGTTAGTTGGCTATCAGCCTGCTGCCTCATTTCCCAAACATCACTACAGACCTCAGATCATTTTTTGCTAGCTTTGCTTCCCTGCTGTGTCTCTAATTTTTCCACATCAGAAACCTTGCATTACTCTTTATTAGGAAGAAGTTTTCCCAAATCCCAAATGGTAGGAAGCTGCCTCACTCTGTTTACTGTTCAATGAGGATTATGAATTACCTTTTTTTCCCCCCAGCTTCTCCCTTTAAATCCATGCTGACAGCCTGTACACATCTGTATTGTAAATGATGTTTTAGCCCAAACTCCCCAAGTAACCACTCACAAATACATTTTTTTCATGGAGAAAGAAGACAAATCTCTTGTGGGCCACCTCCTCCCGCAGTACAGGCAGGTTCTCTTAAAAGGAAAGATAGTATGATGAATATATACCATGGGCACGTAGGGGAGCATGCAAAAACAGTGAGCAAAGAGATACACAGCAGCAATCTCATTGCAGCATACTGTGGCAGACTACTGATTATGTGTGTTTGATGTGCATCAGTTACAGCTTGTGCATTTGCAAATAAAATCCTAGTGAGGGATTGGGAAACATAACACTGCTAGACAAGGCCCTGATTTATAACACTACCTGGACACATAGTTAATATTGGAGCACATGCTTTAACACTTACTGTATCACACTAGAATTACTTGCACCTTTTCTTTCATTCAGCTTGCTGTTCTGAATAAAGTGGGTCAGCTCTGGAGGCAAATGAGAGCTCAGCCAATGCTACCTGCTTACCTGAGCAAGCCCTCAGCTGCCACCCCCAGCTAGTTCGTGCCACAGTGTGTTTGGGATCAATAGGCTGAATACTTCTGCACCCAGGGGATTAACATGCCAATTCCATCCCCGCTGCAGGGAGTTCAGTGAAGTTTAGCACCCTTGGCAAATACGATTTCAAAGAGGTGACGCTGCTGCTGCCATCCACTGTTATACTGCTGGGTGAGGGCTGGTATCATCAAGACCAGATACCTATGCTGTACCCACTTGTCCAGTGTGACTCAAAGCTCTGCAGATCCAATAAAGAAATTATAACCAGGTATTTGCGATGTCCTCATGGGAGGTGGAAAATGTGATTTCAGGTCCTTTACACCATCATCATCACAACCTTACTATAACAGAAACTGGTACATGTTTCCATGACTGAGGGGCATACACCACTTTTACCATCAGCAAACACTGGTTACTCATAAGAGCTGATGTAGTCACCTGCATCCACAAGGGATAATTGGACTTTGGCATTAGAGGACTAACACAACAGCCATTCCTGTCTGGATAAAGAACGTGATTTCAGACACACCCTTGTCTACAATGTTACCTGTTGCCAAGGTTAGAGGCTTCTGCCCATGTCACTTTCACATCGCATGGGAGCTCTGATTAAAAAGTCTTGTTTTGCAAGCTTTCATTCCTCTTCCCACACAATCTTCTGCACTGTGTGGGCATATGATAAATTTGATCACAGAGCTGGCCCAGATGAAAGAGCAAACCCCAAATATTTTCTTGCAGGGTTTTACTCATCAGTTTTGGTGAGGTTCACCACACCACAGCAAAATGCTCAGGGAATGAAAGACAAAGTGGCAGGTTCTGACACTGACCATCATACTGTAAACACAGCTTAACAGCTGTAAACTCTGGGATCTGAGCATCCCATGGTTAAGTCATGATGATACTTAGTGCTGCTGTGTTCCTTTTCTGATGAGGATTTGTCCCTTTCTTAATTTGATTTGTAAGAGACAGAAGCATGCTTTTCAGTGCACCAAGCTGCTGGTTATATTTGCTGGATATATATATATATTCATATATATTGCTGAATATAACCTTGAACAGATGTTAGTGCAGCACATCCCACGCCCTCACCCTCAGTAAACAGGACTTGGCACTCTTCTCAGATGTAGTGAATGGAGCATCACTGGGTTATAGTTTTTCACTTCCACAATTCCTGTATTTTCAATCTGCTAATAAAGGGAACTAGAATTCAATAAATTCTTGTTAGAGTGTGAATACGACTCAAAGGAAACACATATGGTAAACGAAAATTCAGAATGCAACTCAGTCATCTGTGTTCAGGATGATGATCCTTCCTTTAGATTACATCCCCTTTACCCAAGCGGGTTTTCTTCTGCAGGAATAAGAAGAAAAAGCGAATTCTGAAGAATTCTGGCTAAGTGCTGTTTGCCCTACTTCCTTCATAGGCAACACGGGAGACAGTTAACTTCTATTAGCAAGGCAGTAGTTTTCAAACTAAGGCCCACTCTTCGCTGGGCAGTTGCAGTATGTGGCTAAGGGCAAGTCTGCAGGCTGCAATTGCAATGGCATACCTACAACTCCTAAAGCAGCTGACACTGACACTGGAAACTTAATAGGATTCTAGAAGATTCACAGTAGACATACAGAACGAATCACAGTATATAGGCACCGGTGGTATCTCTTGTACTTCCTTTCCTACTTCTTGCCAGTTAAAAGAAAGCAGAGAGATCAGACTGTTTACAAGCATATTACACTATTCCACTTCAACAGCTGGGGTAGGTGGGGAATAATTAATGCTTTAATATCAAAATATTTGTCACAATTTGAGTGCTCTGATAGAAATAAATTATATTTTACAAAACACAAAAACAACAGAGCTTTTCAGAGAATGCGGCTGCAACAGCATACCAGTCTGTTGTTATTATCCTGAAGTGAGGATGAGTATCCCAGTCACTATACAATTGCATTTATCCAGCAGAGACCAACCCTTACTCTCCATTTGCTTTATCCTTATTTGTTGCGACACATCTATAATCAAGATTAAATGGTGAAGTCAGGTCAATGTAATAATGAATCTACCACAGATTCACATGAAGCATAAATAGCACTTCAGCATGCTACTGTTTACACTGTTCCACTAGAGGTGCCAGTATCTACCCACAACAAATGACAAGAGCTTTCTGGAAGTTATGGTAAGCCAAAATACAGTACAGCCCTAGCAGTACACTTACGTACACAACTACTACAGACAGGCAAAAGTGAAAGCACTTACAAAGTTCCTCAGACTTGTTCTTATGACTTGAATGACCTTGGGTTCCTTTGAAAACATCTAGCATGATGTTACACAAAATGCACAAACACCAGCAGTCCCAGTTCTGCACTCCTGGGATTTTGCCAGCACTCACAAATTGGTCCAGAAATAACATGTGGCAAGAGGGAGACATCCTCATCCAATACAAATTAGGGTAGTTTCATTTCTGGACTTGAATCAAAAGTAATGATTCCACTCGGGTCTTCTTTGACCTCACACTGTAAAAGACACTAATTTGACAGTCTTTAAAAGGGTTTCTTTACCTTAAGGCTAATTTTAGCCTTTCGTCATACAGACTAGTAAATTCAAGATACTTAGTGAGTTTATTACTTGGAGGAAAACTTTATACAAGCTGGGGAAAAAAGCCAGGTGTCCCACCTTCTAGTCTCAAATTCTGATAATAAGGTCAGTCTCAATGTGAAACGTTATTAATTTTCAGGTATTACTAAAAAGCACGGATTTTATCTAAACCTTTTTGAAAATTAAATGTGTAGGGTTTTTTCTCTTTTTTTTACACTTCCTTGTTTTAAGTGAGCTACTGTAAACAATACAATCCACAAAAAGAAAGCAGCAGCCAAACCCAGATTTCATCAGTGTCACTGTCTGGCTATCATTAGCCTCCTAAATTTACTGTATTAATACAATAATAGATTAACTCCCACTAAAATATTCTAATCCAGCAGTTAATTTCTCTTCTGTGAATAGATCTTGAGGGTGCAGCAGAGTCTATAGTCAAGAGTCTAGACTCTGACCCAAAACTACATACCTGAAATAAAAGACCTTTGACCTATTTCAGCAATACTTTAAATAGTTTGTGCAGGGGAAGCAAGAAAAGTATTTACTTAAACAGCACAGCACTTTTCAAACCCCTGCTCTTTTTGACTAAGGAGAGCCATTTGTTCCAAGGCAAGCAAGCAAGCGAAGCAACATGCTCCCTCACCAGTATGTATCACTAAGCGTGCTCTCCATCCTTTCTCCTTGGAAAGTGTTTGTGCACAGTGAGTTCTCAAAATTTCTTTGGAGATTACTGGATCAAACGGCAGATTTTTAAAGCAGCCTAAAGAAAGCAACATGAATTGCTGTTTCATATTCTTTATTATGCAGTATATTAAATGCAGTGTTTCACAAGCATTTGCTTAATTCATCAGATGAAAGTAACATTCGGAAGGCTGGGTTCTGATACATCTAGAGACATGTAACAGCAACACGAATACACCAGTCTGAAAAGGGGCGTACTGATGATCTCAGTGCTAAGAAAATACCTTCAGTCATATTTTTTCTGATGGTACTACGCATTCTCTCCTCATACAGACTTTCCTTGAAGTTGTGAACGTTCAGTGCCTTACAGTTTGAGTTCTGCTGCATAAGGATGAGCATGAGATTAAAAAAAAACCTCCAAAGCAATGCTGCTTTAAGAAATTAAAGTATCTATAGCAGTAAACACAGAGCACTTCACTGAATTACCAAACTCATGACTCTATTCTGACGACTGCTAGAAAACACATTTTGCAAGCTCAAGTCTCGTTCGCTCCCCTGAAAGGCCACCACGCTGGAAGGACCATGAATGCCCCTCCGAAACCCTGCTAGTGCCGCACGGCTCCTGCCGCCGGGCCCGGCGGCCCAGGGCACCTCTCCGCACCCAAGCGCACGGAGCACAAACCACCCCGAGCACAGCGCCTTCTCACTCAGGCTTCCCTAAGCCCTGCACGCCCCGAAGCCCACTACTACCCAACGGGTTTCTCCAAGTTTCTCCCGAAAGCAAAATCGCCCCCTCCTCGCCCGCAGCACCGCCCTCCGGAGCCGCGGCCGGGTCCTGCTCCCGCCGCGGCCCACCCGGGCGGGCTCCGGCACAGCCCCGCCGCACGGGTCCGGAGCAGCCGGGGAAACCCACCGCCTCCCAGCGTCCCCGTTTCACACACAAAACCGAGAAGCCACTATAACGCTGTCGGGTATTTCTTAAAGAAAACTCAGGGGAAGTGGGGGGGAGCCGCCCCGGGAGCCCCCGCCCGACGAGCTCTCCGTCCGCACAGCCCTCGCCCGCCCGCCGGCCGCAGCAACGAGCTCCGGGGGGGAAGGGCCCCCACCGCCCCCCAGGCCGCAACCTCCCACCGCCAGACCCGGCGCGGAGACCAGCGCCCGGCCCCGCCGGCCAGCAGCCCCGGGCAGGCAGCGGCCGCCCCCGGCCCAGCTCCCTCCCGCCGCGGAGCCCTTCCGCCCCGCCCCCGGGCATCCGGTCAGCGCCGCGCCGGGGCGGGCTGCCGGTATAAAGGCCGGGCCGGGCCGTGTCGCTCCGTCCTGCCGTTCCCGCTGCCTCAGCTCGCCGCTCGCACCCGCCCCGGTGCTGTCTATCGCTGCGCCACGCCGGGCGGGCGGGGGTGCCCTCTCCGCCCTTCAGCCCTGCAGGCGGAGGTACCCGCGGCCGCGGGGGTCCCGGTGCTAGGGGCGTGCGCTGGGGGCCGGGGCAGGCTGCGGTGCCGCCCGGCGCGGGGAGCCGTGCTGGCAGCGTCCCGCCCCGGCAGCGAGGGGCGGCGGGCCGGGTCCCGCGGGCTGGCCGCCACGGCTGAAGCCTGCCGGGGTGGGAGCTGCGGCGCTGGCTGGGCCGGCAGGCCAGGCGTGCCGAGCTGCCCAGCGGCATGTGGGGGGTGGGGCGGGCGTTGCCGTGCCTCGGCCCCCGGGCCGTTGGCCACAGGACCGCTGTGCTTTCGGGGGGAGGGGTGGGAGGTCGCGACCTTCCAGGTGCTTGCTGAGCTCTGCTTAGGTGCCTTGTGATCAGCCTCGGATCTCTTGGGCTAGCAGAGGAGGCCGGTGGGTCGGAGGCCAGCCTCGGTGCTGTCGGTGGTTTGGGGAGCCCTGGCAGCCTGCGAGAGCCGCGAGCTGGCGCGGGTGCCAGCCCGGCGGTGCTGGCGAGCTTACCGGCGCTTGGAAAGGAACCGGTGTGGTAAGCCGTTGTAAAGCCTTTGATACTTCACGATGTAAAAGCCTTCCACGCTTAGGTCTGTGTGAATGTAGGCATATTAAAAAAAACAATACTCAGCATCAGAAGGGATCTGAAGCCTTATGTGTGCCAATGGTACCCTGGGTTAATGCATCTGTAAGTAGATCCCTGCTCATGTTAGTTGAGAAGCCCAAATCAGCCAAGTCGGTTAGCAAATTTGATTGTCCATGTGGACATTCCTGGTCACAGTAGCTGGTGTAATTAGCAGTGCTAATGCAGTGAGAATGAAGGGCTCATGGCCCCACCAAAACCGGGTTAGGCAAGAGACGTGTCAGTGGAAACTAGGCATCTTGTTAAGGGATGTGGGGCTGGTGTTCTAAGGAAGTCTCCTGTGGTCTGTATGCCTAAGCCAAGTCTACTTCCCTAAGATAAAGTAGGTACTTTCTCTAAGATCTAATATGCCTCTGCCCTATGCAAGCCTAATACATTATTATTTTACTTAATAGATTATGATGTAAATTCTAAACTGAGTTTAGGTCAAACTGTTATTCTAATTTCAAGGCAATTACCTCTTGTTTTTCCATAGGGAAAACATCCTTATCTATCCTGGGGACACCGATCTTCTTTCATACAAATGGAGTATGTTACATTAAGTGCACTAAATTAGTGTAATCAAGTTACATTCAACAACTGAATTTATTTTAAAGATTTGTTGCTTCTGTCTTAGAGCCATCAAAGAACTTGTGTTTCCAAAAACTCACTGTTTTTTTGATGTATGTGAAATTTAATAATATGTTTCCTGTATAATGTCAATATTGGCTCTAGAAAAATGTTCCTGTGCTGTTTTGATATTTCTAAAATTTCTTATTGGTGTCACTGCCTTTCATCTGTGCCAGAACCTCTGTATACCTTCACACCAGAAAACATTCACCCTATGACTTTTCTTTATCAGAAAGAACAACTTTTTTCCATACCTACTATGCGTCTGATAAATGCTTTTCTGTTGTTGGAATAGTTTTAAGATATCCTAATGTTTCTGCCAGAAAACTTTCTGAAATAGCTAGCTCTGTCCAAGCAGTGGCCTATCCCTTTTCAGGACAGACCTTGTTTCCCACGTACAAAACCTGAGACTCATGATAACTTGTGTATGTCTACCTGCTAAATCTCACAATCTTTGCTCAGAGCAGCAGAGATCCAAGTAACTTATCTCTTGGCACTCGTCAGACATGTTTACCTATACACATAGATAGCAATGTTAACCAAGAGATGTTATCAAACTGAGGGTGTAGTGCTAAAGGTTGAAGTGTAAGTGCCAGTGTGCTTTACCTTCAGCTGAGAAGGAAGGTATTAATCCATCACACCATAATTGGTCAGAGACTAAAACCTGCTTTGACTGAGGGTGCATTTCTTGCATGGTTTTTGTATGCTGGGAAATAAATAACATTCCTTCAAGGACTTAAATGCCTGCTTGGTGTCAGCATTACTATTATGAATACAGTCTGTGAAGTTTAATGCATACCTGAGATGGTATGATTCAGGCCCATAACATTTGCTTTAATGCAGGGAGGTGAAGGGAAGAAACTCAACAGCTTTGCAAAAGATTTCGTTCAATTCCAAAAGCGGGCTTTCCTCAACAATGGTAATGCTAGTAGCTGAAAAGCTAGTTGTGAAAGCCATAATTTACCTAGTGTGTTTTGGAGATGTATAAGCATACTGTATTCTGAAGCTCCCTATACTGGCAGTTTTTCAGGAGGGTTGAGACTGTGACTTTGATTATGCATTTGGTCAGAGCAGAGATGAAAACATGTGATGTGAGGGGTGGGGAATTTCTAAAGCAGGTGACGGCAAGTGGTTTTATTGCCTCTGCCAAATGGTAAAACAGTTGTGTGCTGCATTCTGTAAGGGAGTAGGAGCAACCTGAAGATGATACAGAAACAGGACAAATGGGTCAGATGTGCAGATGTAAGCATATGTATATTTTTTTTCAGACAACACTCGGAAGCAGACTAGAGAAAATATTTAGAATGGATCTGAAAATGCCTTTCAGCTTTGAAATATTGATGTTTGCATTTTTTATCTTTATGGTTTATTCTATCTGGTAAACATTTTCTTTTATCAGGTATCTGAAGAAACAGCCTCAAGATGAACTTCTTGCTGGAAACATTCAAAGTAATCGGACTTACTGTTTATTACTTGCTGGAGTCACTAGTGTTCCTGATTGTGCCTAGACGGAAGAAGAATGTTAGTGGTGAAATCGTATTAATAACAGGAGCAGGAAGTGGCATTGGAAGACTGTTATCTTTAAAATTTGCTAGCCTTGGAGCTACAGTGGTTCTCTGGGACATCAATCAAGAGGGACTCAAGGAGACAAGTAGGCTGGCCAGAGAAAATGGAGCAGCGAGAATACACTGTTACATCTGTGACTGCAGCAAAAGGCAGGATGTCTACAGAGTAGCTGATCAGGTAAAGTATCTTACTTGTGGCTTTGACACTACTCTGAGTGCATGCATGTGCATTTAATTTTTAGTGACCTCAAAGCAAGAGATTCAAGTTAATTCAGAATGTATTGTGCATGCTACCTATTTCAAGAATACTGAGTTTTAGAGTTGACTTGTGTACTTCTGTTCCTTTAAGAATAAAAAGAGCTGGTTCTCTTTTTTGTCAGTAGCCCATTTCAGCTGGCTAACTCCTGATTCATTCAATTACTAGGCAAGGACTTACTGGTGAAGTACAGAAAAATCAATTTATTGAAGCTATAGCAGTATTCCAAGTTCTGGCAGCCTTTTACCAAAAGTAAACCCTGAAGACTGTACATTGAAAACTGCCTAAGCAGTTAATCCCCTTTACAGATAATTCCACAGCTGTGAATAGATTTTTTCAGACTTGCTTTATCAGAATTAATGAGTGTATCTTGAAGCCTTAAATATTTCTTTCTTCCTTTCTGAAGAGCTTTGTAAATATAGCATGTGGTTAGATATTTTAGGCAGACTAGTAGAATTGCCAAAAGCTAAAATTGCTTAACAGTTTCCATTATAACAACCTGTTTTCATTTGCTTAAAACATTGCTAAACTTAACTGTTGATCTAGAAAGTTTCCACAGTAAGTGTTATGTCTGAGGATGAATTTAAAAAAACCCTCAGCTGTCTTCAGAAACATCTGTTGGCTGGAATAATGTTTAAGAAGCTCTAGCCTTCTGCATTTTTCTATCTGCAAAAATGGCCAGAACAAACTTTCTGGTAAGTGAAACTTGTGCGTGACTTGGAGCTTGCTAGAGGCTGGTACTGCTGGTTTTATATCCTCATAATGCTGGTCACCCTTCGTCCCTCTTGCAGCTCCATAATGCCAGCTGAGTTGTACATCTGCTGTCCCTGCAGGGCAGTTGCATGTGCCTCACCACAGGCCTGTAACTGCATCGTGATGGACTGGAAGGAGTGAAGGAGCGGGGAGTATTGCAGTGTGAAGGACACAGGGATGAAGAAGACAGAAAGTAATGTTCTTTTTTGAGGACTTGAGGGCTAGCACTTTAGCCCTATGGATAAAAGCAGTATCAGAGCCTTTCTGGCCAAATATGAAAAGATGAGTGTGTACATATGTGTGTGACACAGGTTAGGGATGACAAAACAGTCGTAGATAGGAGTGAACAAGTGGTAAGGGGGTCTGAGTGCATGATGCCTCACTTATAATCTTCTGTCAGCAGTTCACTAACAGCTGATTCACTAATAATCCACCTCCTGATCCCCATAGAAGAAAATCTCCTACTACCATTATTTCAGAAATATCATGTCCTGCTGACAACTGATGTAGAACCATGCAGACAACTTTCCTGTCTTATTAGTAACAAAAAGACTTTAGTATTAGTTATTGCTTGGTGGCGTTGTTTACATGATGCGGTGAAGTAGATTTTGGCTTATAGTGTTCAGTGTCACCCTTTGCAATATGGGACAGGAGGGCTCCAGGTTTTGTTTCCCGCCCCTCCCTGTGATTCAGCTTCACACAATGACTTGGAGTTTTGCAAGACTGTAGCAAACTGAGTGCATGTAGGCAGGGCAGGATATGGTTGAAAGCTGTGTGCCCAGTAAAACACTCTCAAAGCCAAAATGAAATGTATGTGGACCTTAAATACCTGCTTCTGGTACTTCATCAGCCACACAGAGACAAGGGGGAAAAAGTCATTTCAGTAGGAAGAAAACAAAAAAGCTCTGCAGATGTGGTGGTGGTGTTCCCTTACTGTACTAACAGGATGAAGGACAGCTTTTAGCTATCATGAGCTATAGCTTAAAACTTGTTTCTGATGTCCCTGTTCCAGAAGTACCCAACCCCCAAAAGGATGTGGCCTTCTCTGACCTATGTCTCCCTCCCCTGAGTTCAGCTAAACTTAAAGAATCTAGGGCTTTGAAAAGAAACTAACTGTTTTTTGATCTTCTTATTTGTGAAGAAACAAAGCCTTTTTGTCATTATCATGTCGCAAAATTGCATCTGGGCTCACATTTACTTCCAGGGTCTCTCTTGCATGGTATTTTTTTGCTTATCCACTCTTTTTTCTTGCTAGTAAAGATGATGGTTTGCAGCCAGTTTTCTACTTTTCTAAGAATCTTTCCTGTGCAGAGGAGCAACAGTAGAAGCAGATTTCCTGGTGCTATTTCATGCTGCTCGTAAAACATCCAGTGCTTTCTTCCAGCTCTTGTAGGCAGTTACGGAGGGGTTTGTGATTAAAGAGTAGATGCTTTGGGATGATATTTGGGAGTTGCTCGCTACTAAACTTCAATATAAGGGCATAACTGCCAAAGCAAGCAAGAAAGAGTGTTTATACCTTAAAAAGATGTTTAACCAGATGAGCTGTTTGCATAATGCTTGCCTTACCTAGGCTTAATGCAAACACCTGTAACATACTTTCCTGCCCTGCACAAATGGGGAGGTTTAGAGCTCTGGAAAGCTGACATTATCCACCCCAGCCCCCAACAGCTAGGGAAAAGGCTTGGTACAGGTCTTTTGTACTTGGCCTCAAAGCAGAAAGTTGGAAGGGCTGGTTGTCTTGGCTCTGTCATGCTGAGGGGAGAATGCAATTAAAACAGCCATTTACTGAGGAAAGAGCTGCCACATCTAGTTAGTAGGGAAGCAACATGAACAGAGGTATTGTAAAGCTGGAATTATTTGCCTGGGTTGCAAGAAGGCGCTCAAATCTGCTTTGAGTTCTATTCAGAGTGTGAATATATTTTAGACTGAGCAGAGACAGGTGGTAAAGAAAGAGATTGTTCAGTTTTTTGCCACTATTTCCCTTTTCCATCAACAGAATGCTCCAATCACCAAGTTATAAACTGTACATACCACATCCCCCACCTCTGTCTGTCTTCTGTTTGCACAAAAGAAACATGACCACTTATTCAGATACTTGTTCTTTGCCCCAAAGGTTAGATTTGGGGTACTGGTCCAGACTTCTAGAATTGCTAAATCATCTGACATGAGGCAGTATTAAAGCATCATTTACTAACGATTGCATTTATGTCTCTGAATGTGTACTGAGGGGTACATTCTCAGGTTGGTGACTAGAGCAATGTTTCTAAGGCTGACATGGAGATTGTGTGGCACTGCTTCAGAAATACTGGAATTGTTACATGACAAAGTTTTGAGAGGGGAATAGACAGACAATGTCTGCAGTGAATGAGGTGGAGAGGGGCTCTGGCTGATTAATAACTGTTCTATATAATCCTACCAAGGTTCCTTTCTGTTTTATAAACTCTTATGTAATTAACAAACATGGACAAGATTGGGACAAGCTCAAGGAAGATGAGGAAATTAAGCTAGAATAAAGGATATGTGGTAGATTATCCTTTAATTCTTTACTGCTATACAGACCTGGTCTGTCTGTGCTTTCTTCAGCCACTATAGGTACCTAGCAAAGGAAACGCTGTGTTCTGTGAGCTGCAGCAGTATGGCAAGATGGGATAAAACCAGCATGGTTTCCCAAAGCTACTGATCAGCGTGTATTTAGCACTTGATCTGGAAATCACAAATTAAAGTACTTGCTTCCTTTTTCCCAGGTAGCTCAGATTAATTAATTGTACTTCAAATACTACATTAAATATTTTCATTCTCCTTTTGAGAGCTAGCACAGTATCTTAATATCAGCTAGCCTATAGCTGCTCTCTCAAGTGAGTCTGTTCATAAAAGTTCTCAGTCTGGAGCTGAAGTGAGAACTATACTCCTCTTGCTGAACAAAATGTGTAGGTATTATTCTTTAGCCAACTTATTTTCTGGGAACCACCTCAAGGATTCTGGTACAGTGTTAGAATCGAAGCAAATACACTAAAACAACTGTCTGCACCATCACCTGCAGAAGCTCATAAGGCTTTTGCCTTCTGTGACTGTATGACCCCTAAAATCTTCCTTTACTCAGAATCCTACAGCTTTTGTTTAATTTTCATAACGAACTACTACCCTTCCTACAGTTTTCTCATTTCTTGTGTTGTCCTGAGTGCTAATACCAATGGAGAGATAGGGTTCTTTTAGGCTGTTTTCATGAGAAATAAACTTGTTAAAAAAACCCACCCTTTTTGTTTGGTAATGTAAGCTCTTAAGTTCCTGACCTGTAAAGTTGGTTGAAGTTAAGATACTTGAATAAATAAAAAGGTTGTAAGGAGGAAATATTTTACAAGTAGTCTTTCTTACTGCCTATGTGTATGAGGAATACTTCTTATCAAAAGTGACTGTTTGCCCATACCAATTGTAACACACTGGGGGAAGAAAATTCCATCTGCTCCCCTGGAAAGCTGTAGGGAAGTGTGTTTTAATGTGTGCACTGTGGAATGCAAGTAAAGTTACCACTGGTGGAAAAACTATTATGTAATACATTAGTGTTTAACAGTCACAGTCAGAAGTGGAATAAGTGGAAAGCAACATGAAGAATCTTGAAATACCCGAAATACTAAGATGCTACTAAGTAGCTGCTGCCCTGTGCAGTGGGAGAGATGAATACCTGGACTGCTGGGATGCAGGCAACTAACACTACCAACAGGTGAAGATTCAAGTACTGTGCAAGCTGGCTTTAGCCTTCAAGTCATATGGCAATGCTGCCGCTGTGCTCAGGTTGCTCTGTGGAAAATGCAGGATTTGAGTATCACGCAAGGAACCTTAGAAGTGAAAGTTTAGATATTCCAGCCCTCACACAGATTTTTATGTACCTGATTCTGATGAAGTCACCTGAGGATCTATGTACTGTGCCTCACCACATGGCATAGAAATGGCCCTACAGAGAGAGTTGTTTGTCAGTTTTAAGTTGTATTTATTATAGCAAAATACTTGTATTAGTTAAGTCCCTATTGCAGAGAGCTTGCCTGGAACATTTGCAGCAAGAACCAGAAATGTCAAAAGCAGAAGCCTGTGTGGAGCTGTTGGGCTCCACAGCCCCGGAGTAAGTCCAGTTGTAAGCTCAGCTCTAAAAATGTATTGGGTGAGAATATGCAAGAACCTGAGGTGTTTGGATGTGTAAGGTCAACTTAGTTGAAATGTGCGCTATTTCATATGTTTTCATTTATAAAACGTGGAAAGCATGTATTTATTATATAATATCTTGAGGCTTTTTGTTTTAGGTTAAAAAAGAAGTTGGTGATGTTAGCATCCTAGTCAACAACGCTGGTATTGTAACTGGGAAGAAGTTTCTTGATTGTCCAGATTCACTTGTGGAAAAAAGCATGGAAGTGAACATAATGGCACACTTCTGGGTAATATCTGTACTTTGCATATATACACCAAAAGAGCCTTTCAACATGTTTTTAGTGTTAATTTAACCTTTTGGAATGGAGGAAAATATGAAAGGGTATATAGGTCCTTGTAAGTTCAGTCAGAAATTATACAAGAAATTACCTTCTGTGCCTGGGAGTCTGTAAAATAGAACAAGGGTAGAAGAATGGATCCTTTGGGAACTCCTGGCGTAGGTGGGTGGAAGAAAAACTGCTTTATATTTAGAAATGCTCTTAAGAACTGAAGTTTACCATCTGCTAAATTCTGAAGTTAGTCATATGTACAGTCCCTCAATATTAGTTGACATGAATGAAGCAGGCCCAGACTAAAAGTTGGTGCTCTCGTAACAGAGAAGTGTTCAATTCTATTAGTGTTCTACTTACTTTGTGGTTATGGTAGTTTTGGTAAGAAATACTACATGCTCAGACAATGCTCTTAATAAGTGGGGCTTTTGTCCAAAATGCGTAACTTCACATGCTTTTTCTTCCTTCCAGGGAAGGCAGGTCATCTATATGGTGTTCCTATCATAAAGAACTGCAAAGGGGTTATTAACACATGCTTCAGTTTCATCATAAATAAATTTCATCACAAAGATTAAAGGAATGTAATGGCATAATTTTTTTTTGCCATTTTATAAAATTTTCAGTAAACATTTCATTCTCCTTTGAAATATTGCAGTGCTGAGCTTTAGGCTGAAAGAAACTTAACAACTAGCTGAGAGAAAGTGGTACTGGTACTGGTGGGGCCTGGAAAGTCCCAGCGCAGTGTTTGAAGGTTAGAGCTCAAACAACAAACTTTTTTTTTTCTTTCCACCGCCCCTCCTTTTCCATAGTGGGACACGGGGGGAAGCTTATTTAAACTGCAGGGAAAATTTTTTAAAAAGACAAATTCAAAATATTATAGCATGTAGTTTACTTAGTAAAATATTTCATTGGAACTCTAACTTACATTGCAGACTTACAAAGCCTTCCTCCCAGCAATGATGGCCTCTAACCATGGACACTTGGTTAGTATTGCAAGCTCAGCAGGACTGACTGGAGTCAATCGTCTTTCAGGTAGAGCATTAAAGCTAATGTTCACTTAGACAATTAGTTTGATTTAAACTCTGCAATTTAAACTCCTGTAAAAAATCCTGATTTTGAGTTTCTGGGTCTTTGCATATAGGTAAAGCAAATGGTCATACTTTCAAACCAGATGATCTTAAACAGATCATTCCTTTCAAAAGAGTTTTCCAAGTACTGAGCAGTGCTGTGAAACAGGTTTTTCTGCCAAGGCAGTTAAAGGATCTAGGAGCCATACAGAAATTTGGAAACTGGTGTTGTTAAGCTGCAGGTATTTGGTGGGGAGAAAGACACTTTGTTTGTTTTGCTTCTTTTTTAATTCTTGCAGCATGTTCTCAAGCTAAGCAGAATGCTGTACAGGTTTCCCTGACTCAAAGAACTACTAAAATTCAGGTGTGGTACAGAGGCAGAGGTGCGATACCTCATTTTGCATTCTCTGTGTCTCAGCCATTCATTCAAGAGGACCCATACAGTGATGGAAAGAAAGTGTTGAGACTAGGGCAAACTCAGAAGGCATTTCTGGAAAATGTATGCAAAGGGGAAGGAAAATGAAATAAGGTGACATAGCAGTAAAAGAAATCTAGCTTCAAGGAAGCGATAATGAAGAGAAATTGAATTTCAGGTTGAAACCACATGAGAGAGTCTTGGGAGCTTGAGTTTGATGCATAAGAAGCTGGTGCATGGATTCAAAGATAAGGTCTGGTATGAAAAGATCATTTCATTTGCTGTTGTTCAGAGAGTGGAAAGGTTATAGCAGGGGATGCGATGAGAAACCCTCTGACTGTCAGTCTAGAACAATGGTCAGTTTAGGAGAGGGGAAGTAAAGGGGTGAATTGCATCAAACACAAATTTTCTTTGTAACCTAATCCTGCAAACAGTTCCTACTATGTTCTAAAGTATTTTCTTATTGGACAGTAATTTCCTGCAGGTACTGCACATATATCATTTCTATACTACAGTGCTGATGTTGTACACTGAAAAAAAAAAAAACCAAAACCAAAAACAAAAAAAAAAACCCAACCAAAACCAAACCAACACCCCCCCCCCCAAAAAAAAAAAAACAAACCCAAACCCACCAATAAAACTGAAACAAAAAAACCCCCCACAAACACACAACTGTGGCTAGTTACTTAACAGGGGCAAAACTATGTTCTAGTCTCCATCAAAAACTTACTGCTCCTGTGTACTTGTTCAATGGTAGGACTCACTAAACCTGTTTAATAAAGTTTAGTTAGTAAATTAAAATGTTTAACTGCAATTATTGTTTTATTTATTTTACAGATTATTGTGCAAGTAAATTTGCAGCAGTTGGTTTTGCTGAGTCAGTTGATTTGGAGTTGAGAGATCTGAGAAGGACTGGTGTTAAAACCACAATTGTGTGTCCTTACTACATAAACACAGGAATGTTTGATGGCTGTAGAACCAAGTGAGTAAATTCTTATGAAGTTCTTATGCAACGTGCATATTTAGCATGCTACGTATTCCTATTTCCTTTATGAAAATCATAAGCTACGCTTTTCTCTGCTTGTGTTATTTTTAGGGCTTCAGATAGGTGTTAATAGTGCTATCCAGTGACTGGGCAACCCAAATGGCAAAGCCCTTGGTACTTTACTGTTCATTTAATCTGAAATGTATCCTTTCCTCTGCAGAAGCCAAATGCTCCAGTTGTCCTCTCTGGTTTCTAAACCCCCATTCACCTCCTGAAATCAGTGGCATAGCTTTGCTCCATATGCTTGTATAATAACAAAATTTAGGAGCCAAATAAAAGCCTAGTGTGTCTTAATGTGAGGACTATATGGATTTGTCTCATTATAGATCATACAAAGGGAAAATAACAATGGCCACTCACTCCCTAACACAATGAAAGTTCTGTTGTTCATAGGACTTGTAGTATTTATTTCTTTCCGTTGAATAACTGCAAAATTGAGACTAATTTTGAGTAAAATGGGAATCCAAACCAACTTGTATTATTGTAAGAAATGTCTTCTCTTCCAGGTGGCCACGTCTGCTTCCTGTTCTGGAGCCAGAATATGTGGCTGAGAAGATAATCACTGCTATTCGGAGGGACCAAGAAATGTTGCTGCTACCACGCAGTCTTTATTTTATATTACCTTTGAGACAGTAAGTTACGCCTTTCCTTCTTTTCCACTCTTTTTTTCTGTCCAGGGATTTTTCAGCTATACGTTTGACTAAAAGTGCAAACTAGGCTTTTAGTTGTTGGTGTGAATTTTCATTATGTTCTGCAGGGATTCAGTCTGCCCTTGGACCACATAGCAATGACAGAAATATCTAACTGTGCCTTGCTGACCCCACTGGGGTGCAGCTTTACTCTGTGCTGTAGAGACTGGGCCTGCTCCTTAGTAACTGCATGCCTGGCGGCGTCTTGCTCCAGCATTAGGGCACTCCCGACTCTGTTGCAGGCTGGTCTGGGAAATGGATCTAATAACTCAGGCTGCCAAATGAGTGCAATAGTTATTTTGAGAGGACCAGTGGTACTATATTCTAGAGAGTATACTGTCTGCCAGTATTAGCCAGGTAAAACTTAATTTTGTGATAAAACTGCACAACTCTTCTGATGTCTGTTCTGTTTGTTGGTTTGGTTATTTTTTTCTCTTCTTCAACTCCCCTACCCTACAGTATCCTACCAGTGAAAGTAACTGTTCTCTTTGCGGACTATTTGGGAATCTTCAATGTCATGGATAGCTTCAAAGGTCGAGCGAAGAAGGACTGAAAAAGCACAGAATTCTGAGACGAGCAACTCTAAAGTGGACCTTGTTGAAGGTGGTGGTGGTGGTAAAGGTTTGCTTCTTTAGCAGCTACGAACTTAAGGTGCCTCACTTCTCATTAGTAACATTTTTTTAAGGAAATTGCTTTTTAATTGCTGTAAATCAACAACTTTCACTCAAACATTTTTTTTTTTAATCCAGTGAACTGTTTTCTTCTCACCTCATTGTGGAAATTTGTTCCATTGATTTGTTATAATGCCTTAAATATGATCCTGCATCACAAACTAATAGTTGACAACTTTGGGGGGAGAAGGGACGAAGAAACCGTGTGTGTTTGGAAGGGAGCCAGGAAAGCCTTTAGTGGACCTGACTTCTTGCTGCCGTTCACTGAACCATGAAGAGGGCCTGTACTGCTGGTGCCGTTACCATTCCCTAGTAAGCTGAGGAATTCAAGAGTTTCCTGAAACAACAGATTCAAATTTATCCAAATGGAAGTTTTGTGACATGAAAGTATGTGCTGTGTTGGTGCAAAACCAATGAAATATATTAATTTGTGGAGGTGGTGATCTTGGAGTCACAGATGACTGGATGTCAGGGCAGGGAGGGTGAAAGATGTAAATTATGTATTTGTGCCAATCTACTTTTGTCCGATTTATTTTAAAAGCTAATATTATGACTGTAACTCTGTAGTAGAGTTCTTAGTATCTTTTAAGTGCAATATTTTAAGAACAATATTACATTTTTGTCTCCTAAGCCAAATAAACTTGTAGCTATAAAGCATAGGACTGCCAGTCTAGGTGGACTATCAAATGTCTTGCCAAGTAAGACAATGAGCTACTAAAAGCAAAGGTATTACATCGTATAATCAGGGCTTCTCTTGGGGTTATTTCAGAAAGGAATGATGCTGAAAGTACGGGAGTGCATGGGATCATTACAGCCATAGCTTGAGCAACAGTGTCTTGCTTCTCTGAGTTGGGTGGCAGGTTGCCTTGTGTCTACAGAGACTTGTTTTACTTTATTCTTAGGACTATCCATTTATTTTGAACATATGCTGAGGAGACCTTGCCCTTTTTGACAATGGGCACTTAGTAAACTGAAAGCCTCCTTGACTTTTCTAAATCCAAAACAAGAGAAAGGAATATATTTAAATGTATGTCACTTATGCACATGTTGGCTAAGCCCACTTTGTGTCGTGGTACTCTGCTGGCAATCAGTAACACCTGCAAACTAAGACTAAAATGCATTAGCATGCACTTAATTGAAGAACATTATGAAGAAAAGGGTGAGTTTTTTAATGTTGGTTTGTTTGTGTTTTGTTTTTTTTTCCATGATGGCCTAGAAACTACCTTCATTTTCTTTGTCTATACAATTAGAGAGGTTTACCAATGGAGAAAGGTTTACATAGCACTACTTTACTACTGATAGGCAAGAAACCGAATAAAACAAGTGCATTAAAAATAGCCTTTATGATGGACTGATGAAAGTCAGAATTCAGACTGATGAAGAAGATATTTGTCTTACCGTCCCTTCAGACCTGCAACTGTCCTACCTCAGAAATTCTGCTCATACAGTACATAAAGTTACTAATTAAAAAACAGATATTGCTGAAATGTGCTGTCCATATGTACATTACACTGTTCACAAAGTCAACACTAGTAATGGTGTGGTGTATCTGTGTCTTGCAGACTCCTCGCCTTTTTATCCTAACAGCACACTTTTGCTTCCTAACTATGAAACATTAAGCGTGCAGGATTCTGGAGCAAAGAACTGGATTATACATATGAACAGTATATATCAAACTTCAGCTTTTGTGGGAGCAAGTAGTTTTTCATTTTTAGTGTCTCTGCAAACAGGTTCTGCTGAGGGAAGTTGAAAGCAATGAGTCCGGCTGTGGGATCTGTGGATTATCAGTAGGTTCAGGTTTGTCACACCACTAGGAGGATCTTACCTGAAAATCTGCCAGAGAAGTACATCTCCATAGGGATTTTACTAATTCACAGAATCATTGAGCTTAGAAAGAACTGCTACTCAGAGCAAAGTCAATTAGAGCAGGTTACTCAGTACCATCTCCAGTCAAGTTTTGAATATCTCTGAGGCTGGAGACTCTACCATCTCTCTGAGCAACCTGTTCCAGTGTGTGTTCACACTCAATTTAAAAACAAATAAATACAAATTATGTTTAAATTGAATGTAGGTTTTTTACAATTTGTGCCCATTGCCTCTTGTCCTTTCAGTGGATACCACTACGAGTTTGTCTCTGTTTTACACCTTCCCATCGGATACTTATGCACATTGAGCCTGAACCTTTTCTCCTCTAGACCAAGCAGCCCCAGTTCTCTCAGCTTCTCCTTGTATGACACACGCTCCAGTACCTTAATTGTCTTTGTGGCCCTTCACTGGACTCACTCCAATATGTTTGTATCTTTTAGAGACCAGATTCTGGAGTATGTTGAGTGTGCATAATCTGTCATACAGAGCTTCAATAGAAAATCTCTGCTAGCTAGCTGTCCTGGCAGGAGTACAAAAATATTGCTTTTATGCAAGTGTGCTGCTACCACTTTGAATGTTACGGTCACTGTCAAATTACTTTGTGTGACTGGAGGATAATATCCTGTCCTGTTGATGGTTCTGATCTCTCACATCTCCTGAGAGATGTACAGTTGTGTCCTGGAGGTCCGGTAGCACAAATCTTTCCTGTGTGTTCAGGAGGTGATATGGAGTGAGTGTTTCGATCTACAAATGACACACGAACTTCTTGAGATAAAAGACAGCTTATTTCCAGCATAACAATGATCTTGATTGATTACTTTTCTGATGCCAAGAAGAACTCTTTCCTCCTGTTCTCTGCAAGAAAACTACTCATGGAAAGATTCCGGAGAGACCCAAACGAGGAGATGGAACATGAAATGGAAGAGCATCTCCATTGTGACAGCATCATGTCTGACAACAGCAGACTGCTTTCTGAAGTACATCAGGCAGCTCCCACAAAGGAATTCCTGGTTTCATGACTGTTGCTTGAAACTTTAAACAGTCTCCAACAATATGATTGGGTCCCAGATTTGAGTGGGATGGCTTCATTGGCTTGACAGTCACTGATACAGTGATTCAAAGACAGTCCAGAACATGGTATTTTGTTGACTGTTGTGTTTCTTTTCCATGTAAGTTCATATTCCTGTGGTAGCAGAAATTTTACTATCCTCTAATGCTTCAAATCACAGAAAACATATTTTTTTTCTTGGCACTCACTTGGTCCTCTGAACAAGACTGCAGAGGAAACCAACAAAAAAATAGTGGCTGAGATACAGGCTCTATTACTGTTTATTTTATGATTTTGGAAATCTTGCCCAAGAGCAATATGCAGCTGATTGGATGTTGGTCTTCATGGTGGTCTAATCTCATTTTAGGAAGGAACCAAGCAGGCAGCTCTTTCTGGTAACTTTCCTAGGGGCAGTTGATCTGAAGACACCTCTGTGGACTGCATGCTTTGCTAAGCAGCTGTCCAAATCCATAGGCTTTGTAAAATCTTTTAACAAAATAACTTAGCTTCTCTGACTGAATTTTTCATTCAAAAAAGACAGGTTTGGATCCACAGCTGTCAGATATTCTAGGAGAATGCAGAACTACTGTCTCTCTGGTAAGACTTAGCGAGGTCGTTGATGCTTCAATAGGTGGGGGAGCATTACAGGTGCTGGCTTTTGTCCACTCAGACTACACTTTCTCTGTAGTCCTAGGTGTCTCTAGCTTGACAGATCTTTCCTCTGCTTGCCAAAGCAACCAAGCTCATAGCCTGAAGTTGTACAGATAACATACACCTGACGAAAACATAGCTTTGTCTAGGGAAGAGGGGTGAAAAAAAAAAAAACTTCACACCTTTTTCTCTTGCCCTCGGCAATATTCACGCTAGGAGTAACAGTGTCCTCATTGGGACACAGACATACAAGAAAACGGTACGACGAAGGCATAGGCTGTGTGCCGAGGTGCCTTGCCATGTTGGGTCTGCTGGGTAGTTACTGCTTGATCAAAACAAACCTTGATTATTGGTACAGCTGTGATGAGAGATGTCACCCTTGTCCAAGGTGGTAAATAACTGCATCTAAGGAAACATGTTTCTGTGGGACACGTGATAGTCTTTCAGATTCCCTGCCCAGTAGAGAAGAACTGCAGAAAGGGCTCAGGAGAGGCAGAGCACTAAGTCAGGGTCTGGCATATTCCGATGCATTCTGCTTTCCATGTCTGGGGATCCAGAGGCAGCATCCCTGGCTGTGGCACAGAAAAGAATCAACAGAGCCAGAACATGAGTGGCAGCAACAGCTCTGCCAGCAGATTCAACCAACAGCAAAAGAAGAGGTTCTTGCCAAGCAAGTTTTGTCCATTGGCACCATAAACTTTGTGCCATGGAGGTGCTGTGATCTAGGGTATGAAACCTAGGTGATGCTGTAGTCCCAGTGGGGAGGAATCTGCATCACCTGTATTAAGTGCATCACTGTAAAAGCAGCTTGCTTGGGGGTTAATGTAGAGTGAGATGTGATAGCCGAGGTATATGCTGAGCATGCAATCCTCAATGATTAATTCCCAGAACTGGGAATTTTTGGTGGAGGGCTAACATGAAAGGTCGTCTTTATGATCATTTTAGAAAATACACTTTACATTACTTATTGGTCTGTCTGCATATTTCTTGCGTGATGATGGTTGATACTGAAGCACACTCATACAATGTACCATGCACAGTTAATTAAATTCCAAAATGGATTTGAGTAATGCTACAGTTATTGCAAAATAGCATACCTGTGTTTTGGGAAGCTTCTAGTGACTTAATTTAAGAGACAGCTTTCAGTTGAAGTTGAAGTCCCTCATGAGAGCCAGGGGCTTGTAATTGTGAGACTACCTCCAAAGGTATCTATAAGGGCTATGAAGATGACTAGGGGGCTGGAGCATCTCCCTTCTGAGGAAAGGCTGAGAGAGCTGGGCCTGTTTAGCCTGGAGAAGACTGAGAGGGGACCTTATTAATGTCTACAAATATCTTAAGGGTAAGTGTAGCAGCACTCTCCAAACTATCAAGCTGCAACAAGGTCCTTTACCATCACATACCAGCATACTCTTCATGCCAGTCCCTCTGCTGCTTTCTCCTCACCCAGGGCACACTCTGTCTTTTCTCTGCTTCTTCCTTGGCTGCCCAACCACTTAACAGAACCAGCCACAGCTGCCCCTTGCCTACATCGGCCAGCCCACCGCCCCTGAAGCCAGCCCACAGCTGTATGTTATCAGTGTTAATTAACCCAGCTTCATCCCTCTAAGTATCAGAAGTATGGGGCCAGGCTCTTTTCAGTGGTGCCCAGCAGCAGGACAGGGGGCAACAGGCACAAACTGCAGCACAGGGAGTTCCTGCTGAATATGAGGAAGAACTTCTTCACTTTGAGGGTGACAGAGCCCTGGCACAGGCTGCCCAGAGAGGCTGTGCAGTCTCCTTCTCTGGAGACATTCAAAACCTGCCTGGACATGGCTCTGTGTAACCTGCTGTAGGTGAACCTGCTTTAGCAGGGGTCCATGTTGGACTGCATGATCTCCAGAGGTGCCTTCCAACCCTGACCATCCTGTGATTCTGTGAGCTGTTTGTTTGAAATGTTTCCTTCAGGAAGTCCATAATTTCCACGCTCTGGTATCAAGTCAGGCTGTAACAAGATGGGAGTAAAATGACAGGGTATCTAGCTGAAATCTTCTGTGTTACAACTCTTTCCCTAAAAGAAAAAATACAAAATTAATTTCACGAAAAATTAAATACTTGAAGCAGGTAGAGCTTGCTTGTAGAAATTACTTCCACCTGCTGCAACAGGCAGAAATCTTTTTAACCTTGCTTCTGAGCTGAGGACTTGGAAGACAGCTATGAAGCTAGTTCAGGGGTCCTCAAACTATGGCCTGTGGGCTGGATACGGCCCCCCAGGGTCCTCAATCCGGCCCCTGGTATTTACAGAACCCCCCGCCGGGGGTTGGGGGGGAAACCAAGCAGCCGCAGATGACTGCCTGCCACTGCATCCGTGCGCCGGCCCCCTGGTTAAAAAGTGTGAGGACCTCTGAGCTAGTTTCTTTAACATTTTTTTTTACATTGCCAATGAAATGGCTGACTGCTTTGACTCATGCTTTTTGATACAGATAATTTTATCTGCAATTATATTTATATTAACACTTTAAAGATTATGGATTGGTCTTTAGCATTCAGATAATTAAAAAAACAAAGTAACTTTGCTTTTAATTTGTGTGTGATTGTAACTGCCCATCTAAAATGGGTCAGGTTTGCAGATTCCTTTCAAAGGAGAGAGAACGCTTCAACAATGTTAAACAAACTTAAACTTCATGTTCAAGGAATAATATCCTGTCATCTGCTTCTTTCTAGATTTGCAGAGAGGCAGATATGTTTGATGGGAGAGAGCTACAGTTTCAAAAGTGGGAAACCACCTTAGAGAAGAAGGCTGGAGGACAAATGAAAAAGTAGTGAGAAATTTTAATTTACCAATTCAAATGTGAGTCCACCAAATATGTGGAGGGATGCAAGAGAAGAGAGAAGGGTGATGCTGTTGATAAATAGTTGGTACATGGTCTCCTTATGGGAAGTACCAGAAGACATCTTTTTGGTCCACAGGATTCTTGAAGGCTTGACTTGTTTCTACTGGTTTAGAGAATTTCCTGAGCTAAAAAAGGGGTAGGTGTCTGTGTATATATATACACACATACCTACATACATGTACTTCAGTTACGCATATATGAAATATAGTATTTAAGTGTTGTTTGGACTCTGCCTGTACAGTAGTAAAAACAGGTAGATCAGTTGTTGTGAGTGATGGAGCAGCAGGCCCTCCTCCTGAGGCAGACAGGAAGGCTTCCAAATCCACCCCTTTTTCAAAGTCTTTCTAATTAGCTTTTGCAATTTGGTATGCTATAGCAGGCTGGAGCTTCACACCTAAGGCCATGTAGTGACTTGCCTGTGCAATGCTTTCCTTCTTGGATTAAATAATCTCTTTATAAATAGCAGGCATTTTATGGATAGCACCCTGACTATCCATAAAAGATAAGAACCCAGACTGAGGAGACGCTGGCACCTTCACATCTCTTTTTTTTTTTTTTTTTTTTTTTTTTTTTTTTTTGTTCACCCAGCCACAAGACTATCCTTTTTGCCATTATTTATTTAGAACACGACACAGAAATAATGGATTTTTCACATCCAAAGGAAGAAATAGTGCATTATTTCCACTGTGGAAGCCTGTCCCATGTTCTCTTGTATACATATGCTTTTTTTCTTATTGTACTATTGTACTATGGCAGACAAAGACATATCATGAGTATCCATCCATACTCTCCACCTGAGTTACTAGATTGGTTTTATCACTGAAATCAGGAGTAAACCTCTTAACACCAATGTAGCATTAAGAAATGCATTCTCTTTATTACAGAACCGGGTGCACAGGGGAGTGTTTCCTCCGAGCATGCTCAGCAAGTTACTCAAGGGTATACATTATATAGAGTATCTGCACATTCATAGTGCATACTCATTTTCATTCATGTACAGGATAGGTTACAAGTTTCTTGCTTCTAATGCAAATCCGCACACATCCTCAGGCAGCACTGCTGAAGTTTTCACTAACTACACGTGCTCCCCGTGTGGGGGTTTGCCTGCTTTTGGGGGGGCTATTTGGGTTGGAGGTCACAATCTCCCACTGACACAATTAACTTTCCCCTACTTTCAATCAACTTTCTGTGGGTTGCAACACCTTATCAACTTGTCTCCTCTTGCAGCCAGAGCTTCTCACTTGAAGGCTTCTTTCTGCATAACTCAGATAACGGTGTTCTTTTCACCATCCATTCTTTGTTTCCCGTCCTTCCCAAGGCTGAATCCCTCGATTAGAAGTTGCTTCATTCGTCAATTTTAAAAACTTTAGAGAGTCAGCTTGACCAAAACTTTGTGCACAGATTTGTTTAACATAAGCTAAACACTAAATCAGAGCTTAGTATAGACAACTGTTTGGGTTTTTTTCAATAGTGTTCTCTTAATATCCAGAAAGGAGCACTAAAAGCACACATAGATCAAGGAAACAAGCTAGGAGAGATGTTCAGGGACCACACCATTCTTTGGCTGAGGACTTTGGAGGAGATACAATGGAATGAAAAATTGTGACTTTCAAACCAAATATAAATTCTCTCAACTATTTTGAAGCAGCTGATCTAGAAACATTGAAATCCAGGAAATCACCCTGAAGAAGTCTACAATGTTTGTTGTTACATTCCTACATGTAAACCATTAGAGCTTCTGTGGTGACTAATGAAGTTCTGCATTCCTTAGGGCTTCATGACCATGTATTCCATGAATTCTGTTTTGGGAGACATCCTTTGCCACAGTACTGGTCTCCAGATTTTATACACCTACAAATATGTTTAAAGAATATTTTCACACCAATAGATCTATTAATATTTAAACTGTAAAACAAATATAACCTAAACAAATAATGACTTGAGGTGATGAAGGGGTTCAGAAAAGGCAGTAGCTAAAACAGTCTCTTGCAGAGACTATTTGAGGTCAGAGAGTGCTGAAAGGTTATGTTTCCTCCTAATTGGGGAAGTAACTCTTATTCTTATTCTTAATCTTTTCTTATTCTTATCATTCTTATTCTTCTTTCCTTGCTGTGTAAGCAAGCAAGAAGCCTTGACTGTTGTTGGGATGCATTGACAATATCTGTTAATCAGCAGCAGAATGGTCCTGCATCTAATTTTCATCAACCAAATATTCATGGCACTGCGTCAGTAATGACTTACTAGCACTTCAAGATTTCTGGAAATTCCTTGGCTTTCGTCCTATTACCACTCCCAAGTTGGACTATAAGGAGACTTGGATGGAAAACATTAAGAACCTTTGTATTTTGTCTGCGTAGAGAAGGGACTGCTATAAATTGACTGCTGTTATCTTAGAGCTTTTTCAAGAAGACTAGCAAAATGGATTGATTGTAAATGGAGTGTAATCCCTTAAGAATAAGATCCCTCTTCACAAAAACAATTATCTTACGAGAAAAAAATAATACCTGTAAACTTACATATACATACATTATGCTGAACTTTAAATAAAGTTAATAGAATGGTAAATAGCTTCACTAGTCTGGAGACTTCCAACAGTAAAACTCATTTGAAAATGAGTTGCGGTAGAAAGACAAAAAAAAGGCAAATCATAGTCAGTACAATGCTAGTAATAACTTGTTTGGCTCTAAGATTTGTGTGTGCTCTCACATAGTTAAGCACACAGCTTATCAGTGGCTTTCCACTGAGGTTGAATGGTATAAGAGTACACAGTGTTACATGCCACTTAGAGATGTATGTCTACCCTTGCATTTGTTTTTCTGCAGATACTTGGACATCTGCATTCTGCATGTGGTGATGTTTTGGAATATTACCTCTGCATGTAAGAACCTCAAACAGCATCAAATCCAATGTCTGCTGTTCCAGACAATGGAATACTGTTTACTATTAAAGATGTAGGATGTTCATGGAAAAATATGTGAAGGAATGCCTTCAAATAAATCTCGTATCTGGAAACATGCTTATCATAAGACTTACTTGAAGGCTTACTGAGAGATGGTAACCATGATTATATGAGAAAAGTGGTTTATATTGGGATTCTCCCATGTCTTTGGACCTTTCCCCACAAAAATGTTAATAACAATCAGACTTGTTCCAAAAATAAGAATTGATAGAATTGTACTTGCTCATTTAGCTTGGTCTGCCAGGTGATGAACCCTCTGGCTTTGCTACAATTAGGAGTTACATAGATATATAACTCTGCATAACCCTTTTTGGCACTGTTGTCTCTGCCCTACATGACTGAGAATTTAACCATCATTGGGCAACCATTGGTTTGCAGAAGGATTTTGGCTCAGAGGACCCTGACAAAGGTGATAGGAAATAATCCATTGGGAAAGGATGGTCTGGCCAAGCAGCTGAAGAGGGGCCATGGTACTGTGGCTCTCCACAGGGAAGGGAGGAGAGCTGAAAATGTGCTTTTCTTGAGGCTGGAGCCAATCCCCAAAAATATATCAAGCCATATAACAAAGAGGCCAAAGTAAACAACATCCAGCAAAATAATTGCCATTGTAGCTAAAGCTTAGTTTTTTCCTTTGCACTTACTTAATTCTATCATTTTGACAGTGGGCAGCCAATGTAACTACCTGTGACAATATTTTCTTCAAACTTCAGCCACTCAAGGAACTATTGCTGGTTCCATTAAGTAGTACAAATCTGTGCCACAGCAGGTGGACAACAAAACACACGCTGGTCCTTGCCAAGGTTCACAACAGAGACTTGGGAGATGAACTTCTCACCATGTCTTCTTGCTTGTTAGCAGGGGTGGTTGGTGCTACCGTCACTGAGAATAGGCAGCTGGGTTATACACTACTTTTCTTTGACTGTCAAGGGGGAGAAGGTACTGATGCTGAAACAAATAGTCAAAAAGGCCCATTGATCACATTAGTCAAAAATTCTTGTGGTAAACTAGCATTGTTTTGTGTTTCTCAAACAGCCTCTGTTTGTAAAGGACATTTAGACTTGCCACATAGTGACAATACGTTCTCCATGTTTTTCTCCTGAGCAGCTGGTTGGACCTGTGCATTTCCGTGGTGATGTAGAGCTTGGCAAAATTTTCCACGTGGTTTTTAGTTTTTCTCCTGTCTTCCTAGCCCACCACCAATGCAGAAAACTAATTTGAAATAGCAATATTTCAGAAGCCTTTTCTAGATCTCATCTCTTTTCTGGAACAATCTCTCTCTGGTTGGAAATATTTCATTACTTTCCATGTCACACCTGGAAAACAGTGAAACATTCCTGACCAGTATTTCTCCAGTTACACTGTGCATGAGCTATTCACCAACTGGTGTTCTGCTAAAAAAAGATTTACAGCCATGCCTCTGAAAAGCCCTATCATGAATAAGCAGTTGCACAAGGAAGCTTTCATTAAGCAAGATCTCAACAGGGGTTCTTGAAGTCACAGTAAAACCTGTGCAGCCACCATTGCAGCAAATCTAGATGTGCAAGCAGGAAAATTCTCCCAGCTGAAGAAGTCTTCTTGCTAGTCTGCCTTGACAGCTCACTGTTGCTTGAGGAAATAAGGCCAAGCTATCACTTTAGCACTTAGGCAGGTGATTCACCAGCAGCTGAGTCACTCCTGTCCAAGGTTAGCACACCCAAAACCCAGGGAGGGGTGGACAACTGCACAAAAAAAGCACAGCAATCCTTCCTCCATTAATTCGTGCCATCTGGGAGTGACAGCCCATAGGCCTGCAGCTTTATTTGCAAAATATTGTTTACAATTCTTATTACAAAGTCTATAGGGAAAAAGACTTAATTCTATTTAACAGTTCATCATCACTACACAAACTGCTGTTTTGGATTCAGCTTCAGAAAACAGGAAGCAATACTTGTAAGATTGGTTTGTCAGGCTCTTTTTTTTTTTTTTTTTTTTGCAGACTTTTGTTGTTAAAGTTAAACAATTAGATGGGAAAATTGGAACTGAACCCACTGTCATGCATTTGGAGTCTGGTGTTAGAGGTCCTTCTGGTGAGCCACAGAGGATATGAGCTGTTGCAGAGTCCTGACTCATCACGTTGGTTGGTGGTTACTCAGGCTTACAGGGGAGGTCTCAGCCTGAATGTTCATAACTGAACAGACGGGCAGCAATCACAGACGGTTCTCTGTAAGCGATGCTGAGTGGTGCCTGTAGCTCATGTGTCCCAGTGCTTGCGCAATCACTTTGCTTAAGTGTGAAATTACATAAACCCAGTCATTAACCCCACAGAAGCTATTCCCTTGAACCTGCTGGGTTAGCAAATTTGATCAGCTCAGTGAAGGATCCAGCAAGTGTAAGAACTGGTGCAAGGTTAAAGATGAGACTGCCCCTGGGCTAAGGGATAGCATAAAGGGAGCAGGGTCTCTCCAATTTGACAATGGTGAGCTGTTGGATAGTTCAGCCTTAGAATTTAACTCACCTTAGTACGTTTTGTTTACTGATCTCAGATACCACTTAAAAAATAAAAAAAGCAAAAAGAAAATCACTAATAATTAGTTGCTTTCCATCTGCTGCAACCAACAATTAAACTTCGAAAGATAAAGGTAAACAGTGGATTATTCATTAACCCACAGTGAAGGAAAAGCAAATTCATGGACTGTGTAATGCTTTAGACCACTTGGCTACAGCCAAAATATGTCTCAAAAATCACTTTGATCTGTAGTTTCCACAGAAAAAGAAGCATCCACTGCACTTCCACTTCTGACCATGCAGCCTGAGTTGAAAACTGAGTTTCTGCCATCAAGGGTGGGGGTGAAGAGAGTGGACGCACTTGTCTTCTCAAAGGAAAGGCAAACTTTGGTTTTACTTCAGGACAAGAAAACTGGACTAGAACTAGGCTCCACGTACCCAAATCAGCTCAGTTTCTGTAAGGGAGCGTAAGTGGAGGCAAAATATTTCCATATTTTCTCTCTCTTTTTGCCCCAGCTTCCCCAGACAGGAGGGGTCGTCAGGAATTCAGCATGTGGTGCAGGTTCTTGAGAAACTTAATGAAGGTATAAACAAATCAGGAGTGTGATATGAACAGTTAATGGTCAGGATTTGAGATGTATCAAGTGGTTAGGTGTTTCCATACTATGAGTATAGCCTGAGACATACTCAGAGGGCCAGCAGTCACAGGGAAGAAACACTGCCTAAAATCACAGCTTTCCATTCTGAAAACCTCATCTGAAACTCATAGTGTTTGGGCCTGGGTCTATGAATACAAGAGTCCTGTGCGGATGCCATGGGTCTACAACAAACATGGCACAGACTGCAGTGTTCCCCATCCATGTGTTCTAATGGAATGTTCCATCAGTGATCCAGACTCCAGACTTTGCCATTTGCTGACTTGGAAACTTTGATATTACAGGTGCATATAAACTTCTAAAAGTTATTTGAAAGAGTAAAGTGTCTATGGCCTAGGTCTGTGGGTTTTTTTTTAAAAAAGCCAGATTTCACATTGGTAAGAAACCCCCCTCTTCTAAAGGACTTTTTTTTTTTTTTTAAGATAAAAATATAGTTCTGTTAATAAATACCAAAACAAGTCTGCAAATACTCTCAAATATTCTTTTTTTTCCATTCTGATCGCCTTTCTTGAATTATCCTCACAAATGATACTTTGCTTAACAATATCCAGATAGTTTAAACAGACAAGGGGGGAAAATACGCTTCTAGTTTTGAGTGCTAAAATGTGATCGCTTCACCAGAGGGAAAACTTGCACAAGACCTCACGCATGCATTGAACACTAACATGGAAATGTCTACTTAGATGTGTGCTGGTTTCCTCTCTGGTTTTGTTTTGAGGGGGTTTATTTGGTTGGTTCTTAGAGGAATGAGGCCTAGAAGTTTGAACAATGAAACCCTTGGTATAGGCTTACCTGGGAAACTGCTTGTCTTCGTAATAGGGTTAGAGATGGCCTCTTCAGAGCTGCCACTCCTTGCATCATTTTTTTCAACACAGCAGGTAGAATGTGGCCTGTATGAGGAATTTGGAAATTGTTTTTTTGCTCTTGGTTAATAAAATCTTAGCTGTCCTTGACAGCAGGGCAAGCATAAGGAGCACAGAGCTACTGCCTGATGTTGCGGTGGTTTTTTCTTTCTCTCAAGAATTAGGTTTTTGTAGTATCTGCGGAAGAAAAGTACCAGTTATATGATCTGGCTTCTTGGGAATGGAAAAAAATTACTTTAGTTTCCTACTGCTGTCTTTACTGAATCAAAGTAGACTTTAACTCTGCTGGGTGGCCAGAGGTTTGTGGACACTTGCTTTCAATGTCTATAGGTGAAGCTAATCGTCAGCGATGCTGTTTGCTACACAGATTAAGTTGTTAGGAGCAGATGACACACCTAAAAAGCAGGATGTCACACTCGGCGTCTCTCTCAAACAGCTCTGATTCTGTTTAGCAGAGAGTAATGTTTCAAAAGGCTATCCTCATTTAGAGCAACTTGTGACATTCTGAAGTTCATTTGGAAGAAGAATAATGCCTAAATTCCCTGACACAAACAATGCATTTTCTTACACATAACTAGTATTTGATAATTTGAGTGTTTGTCATCCATCTCACAGAAGTAAACTTACTCCTGCCTTCAACACTGCAGCTCGGTCCTTACAGTCTGCTAACCACTTCTCTCGGATCCATCAGTGAAAGTAATGAGCACTCACGTGAATCTAAGTTACTGGCTCAGATCTTTAGGACAGATTATGTGGATGTTTCTCAATAAATCAAGACTAGTTTATGGATTCAATGACTGAAATGTCTTTATTGGGCCATATTAATGGATAACACAAAAGAAATAGAAGAGAAATTAAAATACAGTGAGGTTATTGAAAGACAACTAATTAGTGTTGTTTCATTTATTTTGAAGTGTCCAGATTTTTTTAAGAAATTGCTTTTATAAGTCTTCTTTCTGTTGCAGAGTTGCTAAACTTTAAAAATAAACAAATTGCATCAAAATATGCTTCTAATTTTAAGAGAACCAAATCAAAACTGCTTTTTAACAAAAAACATGTGGCTAGGAAGAAAAACAATATTGTTTCAGCTTCAGAAACCAGGAAATTATGGCAGAGTCTAAAGAATATGTATATTAAGAAACATAAGATTAACTTGGCAAGTAGATACCCTCACAACCAAATACTAATATTTCAAAATAAAATTAATTTCTACCTCACTTTGCTAACAAAACTCTTATTCCAGTGGCCGAAATAGTGACATCTAATATTGGTTTTCCTGATTATTTCACATAACATCAAGACAGACATATTAAACCCTACCTAACAAAACAGAGTAGTCACCATATCCTGGGTAATGAAGGCAGAAGTGACAGGTTAAAGTGGGATCACAAGCAGCAAAGCAAAGGGCTTGTAGATGCCTTACTCTAAGAAAAAGCCATGCTAAGGACCTGCCTTCATAATATGGTGTGAAACTGTCATTCTGACGGTCTAGTAAGCTGTATTTCACACTCAGAGAGCGCTACCTACCTGGAAACAGATGGATGTTAAACAATTGCTGTAATATAAATATAGGGAATATAAACAAAATCATCTTCCTATGTCTCTTACAGAAATCTGATCTTTAATGCAACTTTTCAGGGGTTTGAGGTGGGGAGGGAAAGGTTATAACCTTTTTATTTTTTCTTGACTAAGTCATTTTAAGGTCATTTGGATAAACACTGTGGGAGTCAAGATTATCTGTGAGCTGCCTGACAGGCTCTGGGTCAGACAAAATCAAAAGCACATAGAATCGCAGAATCATTTAAGTTGGAAAAGACCTTTAGGAACATTGAGGCCAACTGTTAACCTAGCACTGCCAAATCCACCACTAAACCATGTCCCCAAGTGCCACATCTACAAGTTTGTTAAGTATCTTCAGTGACTGTGACTCAACCACTTCTCTGGGCAGACTGCTAAGGGAAAGGAGAAAGGCTGGTACTGCTTGAAAAATACTTTTAGTAGGACACAGACATTCTGACTGAAGATAATACCCCATTTGTGTCAATGTCTATTTCATTTTACTTTCCCCAATTTTAGCTTGGTTTGTGCTTAAGTACTCATTATACATCACTCAAACAGAAACAAAACAGATAAGAACGTTACACATCATTAGGGAGTGTAAACTCAGTTATGATGGACAAAGCCCCAAGCATCCTTAAAGCTTCACTGAGAACTGGAAATAAATTTCTGTCTTTTAGTTTTCAGGAAATTAAAGGAAAGAGCTTTCTGATTTTAGATATCCTTGGCACTGATAAATAGTCACTGTGAGACTACTCAAATGGTGTCTCATCTAAGACCCACTGTGAAGAACACCATATCCTGAATCCCACACATATCTTTCAGTAGAGAAAGTGATATAGGGAGGCAATTTCTGGCAAAAAAAAATTCCTTTCTCATGGTGCAATCATCTCTCTCTGGAGAAGTCATGCCTAATTATAAAAAGTGCCCAACTTCTGTGGTTCTCAGTCTTTGGGGATACAGAGAGATGACTTGCCATCCAGAAATGTTGAAATCTGTGTTGAATATGGGTTTTGAAAGAAGAACTCTGCATATGCCAAAGCATTCACTACCCACAAAAGGGTTTATGCATGTGAATTTAACACACTGAATGGTTCCCCTTGTTAGACACCCCAGAAATTAGTGTGAGACTGGAAGCAGAGTTCTAGGATGCTTTCTAGTGGTGTGACAATTTTATCCTCCAGCCCCCCTTGGGTTTTTATTGCTGATTAAATGGAAAGCAGTGAACCAGGCATATGAAATAGCTTACCTTTCTTTGGCTTTCATTTCAAATTAAGATTTTTTCACATTTCAGAGACAGTTTGTGTAGCACACTATCGATCCCTTCTTTAAAAACCCGGAGGAGGAGCACCTCTGCAGCAAGCACCACTGCTGTGCTCCTGGTGGAGCCACCCTCTTTTGCTGGGAAACCTCCCAACGCCACCGGCTCCGCTCCCTCACCTCCAACACACTGTGTGCCCCAGACAGCTTAGTAAGCACCAAATTATACTGCACTAATAAAAATAAATTTCTTGGCAAAGCACAAGATTTGGCTCCATCTAGTTTGATGAAAAGCAGTTTATTAAGTTAAGTCAATTTGCTTACCTAAAATTTGCTGAATATGTTCTTGCAACGCCACATGTCAAATGTCCTTTTAAAGACTTGTGCAAGAACATCTGTGAACCTCCTGTGTCAGAAACATCTCATCAAAAGTTTAATCCCTTACTGAACAGAAAATGTTATTTCTCTTGGGTTGGTGCAGAATCTAGCAATGTGAAAGGTGAACTGGAAAAAAATCATCAGGAAAAACTTGCATATAAAATCAGTCTCTACAAGTGAATAGCAAATCTAGATTTTGTAGAGGATAAAAAACCCCCATAAATTAATCTATTAACATTTTAAATTAGCAAATTGCTCTGAATTTAGAGAGTATCAGCTTCTCGCTGCTTTACAGAAGCCAATTGGTAGCAATAATCAGCAATAAATTACTTCACTAGCACATTCCAAAATGACCAGCCTGCATTTCCAGACTAGTACAAAATCAGGCAGATCTGTATCCATTTGGATCAAACAGAGAATGAGATTTCCCTGATACAAGGAGCAGCTGACTGCTTGCAAACATCCAGCTTTACAGCAGCTTTTCCGGCAGGCCAATCTCCTGCAGCTGCCAGCTGAAGGAGACGGAGAGAGATACTAATGCTCTCTGCCAACTCCTGGCTGGCAATTTTTCTACACCGTAGAAAACCAAAGCATTTTGTGAACTCTTCTTGTCCCACAGCAACCCTAAAAGAGCCGAGCTGTTAAAAGTTTTTATTAACATAATTGATTCTCAGGATTTAAACGTTAAAATTTAAAGGGCAGAAACCTGAAAACTGCCTTAAATGCATGGGTAGGTAAAACCTACCAGTGAGTCTTTTCAGTGCTTTTCTACTCCTCATACTTAGTATGTATATGTAACTACATATATGAAAGTACATACTTACATAAGTGCTTGCAGCACTTAATTGCAATGTGATCACATCTAGGAATAAAAGACTGGCATACTGTCAAAGACACTACTAAAGCTGGCCAGCTGGAGATGCTAGGGAATCATGGCACCTTCTAGGTTTTAGCTACTTTTAGCTGCCTACCTCCTCATAGAGTACAGCAGAGGGCAAACAGTCCAGGAGGTTCCCGGAGCATGCAGAAGATAAATTCCTGACACCGCTGGTGCGGGAGCCAGCTGGGGACGGCACCATGCTGGACCTGTTGTTTGTGAGCGGAGGAGGACTTATGGGGGATGTAATGGCTGGAGGCTGTCTTGGGCATAGCGATCATGAAATGATAAGAGTTTTTGATTCCCAGAGAAGTAAGAAAGGGGAGTCAGTAGCACCGCCACCTCGGGCTCCTGGAGGGCAGGCTTTGGCCTGGTCAGGAGCCTGGCTGACAGGGCCCCATGGGAAGCAGTCCTGGAGGGCAGAGGAGTCCAGGAAGGCTGGGCATTCTTCAAGAAGGACACCTTACAGGCACAGGAGCAGACCATCCCCGTGTGCCAAAAGATGAGCCAGCAGGGAAGAAGACCAGCCTGGCCAAACAGAGAGCTTTGGCTGGAACTCAGGAAAAAAAGGAAAGTTTATGACCTTTGGAGGAAGGGGCAGGCAGCTCAGGAGGAGTGCAAGGGTGTTGTGAGGTTATGCTGGGAAAAAAATCAGCAGGGCCAACGCCCAGCTAGGACTTAAATCTGGCTACTGCCATAAAAGACAATAAAAAATATTTCTGTGAAGGCATTAGCAACAAAAGGATGGCTAAGGAGAATCTCCATCCGTTATTGGATATGCAGGGGGAAACAGAGTGACAAAGGATGAGGAAAAGGCTCAGGTGCTTAATGCCTTCTTTGCCTCAGCCTTTAATAGTAAGCTCAGTTGTTCTGTAGATACCCAGCCCCCTGAGCTGGAACACAGGGATGGGGAGCAGAACAAAGCCCCCACAATCCAAGAGGAAAAGGCCAGTGACCAGCTACACCACTCAGACACACATGCACCTATGGGACAAATGGGGTCCACCCAAGGGTACCGAGGGAGCTGGCAGAAGTGGTCACCAAGCCACTTCCCATCATTTACCAGCAGCCCTGGCTAACTAGGGAGGTCCCAACTGACTGCAGGTTAGCCAATGTGATGTCCGTTAACAAGAAGGGTAGGAAGGAGGATCTGGAGAACTTCAGGCCTCTCAGCCTGATGTCGGTGCTGGGGAAGGTTATGGAGCAGATCATCCTGAGTGCCATCACACAGCATGTGCAGAACAGCCAGATGATGGAGCCCAGCCAGCATGGGGTTATGAAAGGCAGGTCCTGCTTGATGAACCTGATCTTCTGTGACAAGGTGATCCACTCAGTGGCTGAGGAAAAGGCTGTGGCTGTTGTCTACCTAGGCTTTAGTAAAGCCCTTGACACCAAGTCCCACAGCATTCTCCTGGAGAAACTGGCTACTCATGGCATGGATGGGTATGCTCTGTACTGGGTAAATAACTGGCTGAACAGCCCAGCCCAAGGAGCAGCGATGAATGGAGTTACATCCAGCTGGCAGCCGGTCACACGTGGTGTTCCCCAGGGCTCAGTGCTGGGGCCAGTTCTGTTTAGCATCTTTTATCAACAATCTGAACAAGGGGACTGAGTGCACCCTCAGGAAGTTTGCAGGTGACACCAATCTGGGGGGGAGTGTTGATCCACATGAGAGCAGGAAGGCTCTGTAAAGGCATCTGGACAAGCTGTACCGATGAGCTGAAGCCAATTGTCTGAGGCTCAACAAGGAGAAGCATCAGGTCCTCCACTTGGGTCACAACAACCCCACACAACACTACAGGCTTGGGGAAGAGCAGCTAGAAAGCTCTTCTTAATGACTATCAAGTAATATTCTGCAGAAGAATAAATTCCTTCTGCTCACCCACATGCTAGCAGACTTCACAACCACTTGCTGGGGCTGGTGGGAGTAAAATGTTCATTGCATAAACCCCAGTAGGGCCAAGGTGGGAACACTCAGTCCATCAGCACTCTGCTAGCACCAAAGCAGAACATGAAAGACCAGGCACTTCTAGTATCAAAGTGTTTGGCATCCACAGGCTCTAGATTTTGGAACACTGAGATAGCCAACAGGTGAACAGGCCCTTAGGGATCTACATTTTAAATATGAGAGTCAAAGTAGTCCTTCCATCCTATATAGGACCATCCCAGAATCTTAAATCAGCATCTTTAAGGAACTGATTTTGTTTACCTGTCAAGTAGACTACTGAAACACAGCATTTCTCAGACCATCAGTAACATCTGTCCAAATCCATTCACCATTAGGAAACCTAGAGCCAAAGTACTACAGACCAGTATTGCAGGATACAGCAAATTCATAGCATACACCCTATACTAGGATCTGTGCCTTTATCTTCATTACATCCTTTTGTTACTCAGGCACTGAGGCAAGCACTGTATTGCTAACATTCCAGTGTAGCAGCTTCATTCAATTTCACTACTTCACAAAAAAATCAGGAGAAAATACATCACAAAACCTCACACATACTTTTAATATACAATCACATTGACTGATCACTTCAACAGTTGCATCAAACTCCAGAGTCAAGGACTGCTCAGGGTTACAAGTTTCAAGGCAAGACAAGTTTTTGAGATTCACGTGACAACATAAGAAAGTATTACTAGCAGGCCATTTCTGCTAAGACATTGCAAAAAATCTTTTCTAACAGAACTGTAACCTTTTATCATAAAAAAAGGTTAAGAATCTAAACAGGCTTATGATTATTTGCGAACTTGAGCCGATTTCCCCTATTTCTGCTATTAGTCTTTGTCTTAAAAGCTGTGAATTGCCTTTAGCATATTCAGTGAGTACCTCTTCTCCAACTTAAGCATAATCTTGTTTGTCATTATACATCATCTTTTATTGTTTTCCATGTTAAGACACCAATTTTCTTGTATGTATATACAACAAAAATCTGATCCCCAACCTACACAGTTGCCAAACTGTATAGTTTGAAGCTTTTAATATCATCCAGCATTCATATTCAAGTGCCTTTACTAAAAAGCAGTTAAAGAAATCTTTTTATTTCCAGTAACAGTAAATTTAAGGAGAGGCTTGCTTTTGTAAAAATTGTTTTGTTGTTACTTTTTATTTTAAATCTACTGATTCACAGCACACATGAAATGGTGTTTTGCAATGACTAAGGGTGACCATTCTTATGTTACAGGGCAATGGATGACACTGATAGCTTCCTGGCACAAAACCTGTCCTTTGTGCCAGGGACTATCACATGAAGTATTAAAAAAAAAACCAACCCAACCAAACCAAGCACAGCATAGTTAAGGTGCTAAAGTACAGGAATTAAACAGTACCTTTTCAAATTCAAAGGCTGAATTTTAAAAAAACTTTAAGAAAAAAGTATATTGGAAAAGGTGTAAACTTAAAATACTGAAAAGTGAGAGATAAAGAACAGGCAAAGATGCATGCATTTCTGTTCCACTGAGAATGTTAGATACAAAAGGACCTCTCTGCTAGAAGAGAATGAAGTATGTAGTACAGAGAAAAAAGCTAAAACAGAAGGCAGTATTTGTAGAAACATTTGCCATAAAAGGGTAAAAGTGTTTTCCACGTAAAGTAAGAGTTTGACATTAAGAGAAAATGTTTGTTACATAGCAGCTTCAAAAGGTGGCTCATAGCTTGCATCCACTAATGTGACCTAGAAGTATCATGAAATTGAAAGAGGAAGCAAGATGTTTTTGAAACTCTTTGAAAATGAAAGCAATGTTCAAGAAAATAGCAGGGATTGAGCAATTTTCATTTCAAGTCTGTATTCTGCCAAAGTCACTTAAATATCACTAAGTGTTTACAGCAGATTGCTTTTTATCAAAGTAAAATAGGTAAAGAGGTAGCCCAAGTGTAGTGGGACTTTTAAGAGAGTGATGATTGGAAGAATAGTGCAATGCAAAACATAATTCACCAACAATCAATATCTGAGTTTTAAAAAAAGAAACAAACAATAGCAGGTTGTGAAACAGCTCCACATAGATTTAAATAAATTAGGGTTGGTGGTCCAGACAGAATCTGCTCAAGCTGAATATTGCAAAAAAAACCCAAACAACCACAAAGCCCCTGACATAGGGAGGCTGTGAATATCAATAATCCTTTGGGATTTTGGAAAAAGCCTAGATCTAGAAAAGAATACTCAAAGTTCATTTAAAAAAAAAGTTTTAGAAAAACAGATGTATGCCTAGCTTCACTGACAATGAAGGTTTTATTAGCTTTAAAAAAAAAAAAAACAAACCACCACCAAAAGAAACTTCTGTCACCTTGACAGAAAAACCATGCCACCCAGCTTACCTGATTGTTAGGTATTATATAATAAAATAAGGAATTACTCCCACAGACAGGATCAGGAAAAAGCATTTCATATTAAATACCCCTCGTCTCTCCTCAGAGGAGATTTGCTAGGGAAGGAACTGCTAATAATAATTAGGCCATCTGCCACATTACTTCAGTATCAGAAAGACAGGAAAATCTATCATGGCTCTCAGCCTAACCAACTTCAGTATTATTTTTAATGTTTCTCTAGTGCCATAGCTGTGTACAGAATTCTACACACCAATCAGAAATGGCAGGTTGCTGCTCAAGGAGCAGACAGCCTGAATTACATGTAACATGCCACCATACAACAAATGAGCCTGGAAAGCTTTTTTTGAGAAAGGGTTAACAGAATTAAAAAAAAAAGGAGGGGAGATGCTTTCACCAGCTACCTCATTAACATTTTATACAGATACACATGTAGTCTTGCGAGTTTGCTGCTACAGTAGCCTTTCTTTTTTATCACAGGGCATTAACTAAAGAATTGCATTTCTGAGTTGAAAGATAGTGTTCTTAAAACTAAGGCACTTATCTATGCATTATACAACTGATTTTTTTCATGAGAGAGAAGGTATTTCAGCCAGAGCTAATGTAAATTAGCTTGTAAAAGAGCTGATCAGGCAACAGGGGAGGATAAAGCTGTAGAATAAAACCTTAAAGATTAACTTTGAATCTCAGGCATGGTGAGCAAAGTTACAAGACAGGGTGGGAAGCAGGGTAATTGATAAAAGCAAAAAGGTAACATAGAAGTCAGGAGATGAAACAGTATTGTACCTGAAGGAAAAAAGATAATCAAAAAATAACACAGTAAGAGAACAGTGTCCACAGGGTAGAATATAGCATCAGTGTGAGGAAACAGCAGAGTTTATTGAAAGGCATGCTGAAGAGAGACAAGCAAGTTGCAAAGAATTTAAAGTTGCTGCATTCAGTCTAGCAGCTTAGTTGTCAAAAGGGAAGTAATTATGTGTGATCTAAGATTTTTACATTGAAGGTCTTAAAACTGAAAATCCTCTGAAAAGGATTTTGAGATAGCAGCCATCCAGATAGAAAGGATCCTAAAGGATGGAGCGAAGTTACCAAAAATCTGCTGAGCCTCAGTTACTACATACATGGTGTCACATATACAAAACATACTGAAGTTTTACTTTCATGATATGCTGTGTTCAGTCAGTATAAATGCAGTACTTCCCTCTCAGTTTTTTTTCTATCAAATAGGCTGCAACAACGAAGAATCGCACTATGCTTGTTTCACTACTTTAATACTTACAGAATTTTTTCCTCCAGTTGCCTCCAATTCTTGAAAGAGAATAAAAGTCTGCAGTAGTGTGCTATTTTTCCAGACTTTTCAGATTACAACTGCTATTTTCATAGCTATTTTGGCTGACTTTAAAGATGCAGATACTTTTAGCCTGAGTTTGAGTTAAGGGCTGCCTCCAAAGGCATTAGAGCATAATAACATTGTATACTCTACATTCATCCTATCTATTCCACACAAGTTTTAGGAAAACCTTCCTTATATGCATACCCTTGATCACACAAGTGCAAAGTTTTATTAGGGGAAGACCATGGAAAACACTCAAGAGTTGCAGCTCATGCAGCTCCCTGCCTTTCAAAGCTTCAGCTATTAAATCCAAAAAAAAAAAAGTCTTCAGGACTTGAGCTAGATGACAAACTTCAACACCTTCAAGAGCACGGACTCAACCCAGCTCTGGCAGCAGAAAGCTTCTGGAGCCAAACATAAAGGCCTTGCACTGCAAGGTAATGGGAAAGACGAGATGGTAAAAAAAATGTACAGATGGGAGTCTGGATGTTCACCTGGGCCTGGCAGAGAGCCTATAGCTGCTGCTCAGTGCTCAACTGTGATCAAATGAACACTGTGAAAAAACACTCTTTTTCAAGGACCATAGTCCAAAACTTCTCAAGCTGCACAGAAACCTGTGAAAACAGTAGCAACTTAGACTCTTGTCCTGCTCCTCTCTTTGTAGTGTAGAGGCAGTACCAATCTTCCCTTTCTCCTGTGTGAATTTTGCCATCTCTGTGGGAAGAGGCTAAAAAAGCTTGGAAGAGCCAGTGGTGGGTGGAGTGAGTCTCTTCATACAGTCTGTTATGCAACAGCACCATCCAGCTGTCAACCAATAAAAATAATCAAACATTAATGCCACTATCCAGATTTGGTCCTTGTACCACAAGCAAAATTAAGAATTACAACTATTAAACACAACAAAACTCATCTCAGTCCTTTCCCTGCTTCTGTATTAACAATATTGGTCAACTGTGTTATGTTTTCTAGGTTACTACAAAAGAGCGTGCTTCAGCAAAACTAAGAATTCAGCCCAGTAAGACCTGGCAGGCTATAGCTTACCTCAGTGTTTCAGTGAAGTATGGAATATACTTGAGAGCTTATGAGGGAAAAGACCATTATCTTTGGCTCACAACCAAAGACAGTTAATCACACTACAAAAATTAATGGAAAAAACTCAACCATTTCATACATAAGAGCCTGTGTTTTAGCTATCGTAACTTACCACTCTTGAGCTTTAGCAGTTTAAGCAAGAACAGCAACCTCCAGTGACAGGAAAAAAAAAAAATGATGAAAACTCAGGCTTAACTAATGGATTACTTGAGACGCATTATGACATGAGGAAGAAAACTTTTTGCTTTTCAAAATTTTTCATAAAACTGTTACTTAACAGCAACTGTAAGGCATATGCAATGGAAATAAAAGAATAAACTGCATTCCCTACAATAGATGACTAACTACCTGAATTAAATCTACAAAGTCACTGCTTAAATTGCCCTCAGTTCTTCACTAAACTCTATTTTGTTCTAACACCCACAGGGAGCTTACCATGTATGTTCAGTGATGATCAGGAAATCTAATATTAGAATACTGTTCTTGCATTACATGTGCCTTAGCCTGTCCTGTGATCCCACATTCTTGCATTGATACATGAAAGCAGGGAATGCATCTCCTTTTCTTTCTGCAGTCCAGTACTAGGTTCTTTACAAACACTTGGCAAAGTAGCACAGGGTTCCTATTAAAGTCCAAAGACAAGTCAGTCATCCCCTAGAAGAAAACAAACACAGTGGAAACTTTCCAAGTAAATACTGGCAAGAAAAAAACTGTAAATACAACAATTAGCCTAAGAGAAAGGGCATTTCTACATTCAAAGAAAAGTTGAAAGGAAAACCTAGGATAAACAAGATGACTAAGGAACCTGAGCTTATGCAAGGAAAACTCAGCATAATCACATCAATAGTAGATGCTGTTTTTCTTGCATAGAACTAAAACATACAGTTGATTTTAATGTAAGCCCAGAAGAGCAGAGCAACAGGAAAACAGCAAGCACTAGAATAGCAGCTAAAGCCATAGGAGCAAAGAACATGCTGAAAGATAGAGCAGAGGTGCCAAATGACAAACCTGTGCCAAGTAGGAGAGAAGGTGCCCTTAGACAAGCAAGGCAGCAAAACCAGAAGAGTCCAGAGAGACATAGCCATAAGGAAAAAGAGGACAACAGCTCCCCAAAAGCTGCAGATCAATAAGAAGATCAAATAGAAGCATGGCCAGTGAGGAAGTATTACGGCCAAGTTTGACTAATGAAAGCAAGGAGCTCTGCTCTAAGACAGGGAGAACAGAGAACGTAAGACCTTCAAAAAGGAGCTGTAATAGGAAGTCACTGCAGGATTACATCATTAGACAGATCAGAGACAGAACAAAGGTACTAGAAGAAAACATGTCAGAATGAGAACAGACCAAGGTGCTCAAAACCAATAACAAAGAATTGGTGCCGGGGGCGGAAGACAGACTGGTATGTAGGAAGTATTGGAAGAAGGTGGCAAGGAGGCAATGCATAAGAAAGTGCCTTTGAATCTATAATGAAAGTTTCTTCTGTTACACACACACAAAAAAAAGATGACAGCAAAGTTTCAATTTTACATGCAGAGAAAGTAATTTAAAATAAAAAACCTGATGATCCTGGTTGAAGAGAGTCCATTTCCCTTACCAGCAACAAACTAGAGAACTTGTGACATGGCTTGGAGGCTGCACAGCCATGCTCAGATTGCTGCATCTCAAAAGGTATAGTGTTACACACTCATTCCAATAACAGAACAGGTATGATCAAATCCATTTTGAAATTCAGATGTATAAGGAGAACAGCCAGAAAGAAGAGAAGCAAAAGCATACCTCTATTAGTTACCAGGTCAGGTCGAATAACAAGAGGGAAATTGTGTTTCCATTTATATATAAGGTAAGTGTAAAAATCGCACTAAGCATGGAAATGGGCCTCCAGTGGAAAGAAATAAGACAAGCCAGACAGAGGGAGAAACAGGAAGCCATGAAGTCTTTCCAAAACAGTCTAAATAGAGAGACAACACTTTTACACCATCCTCCACGAGGTCAGCCAGAGTTCTGCCAACTTGATCACAGCAAGTCCTAAAGGATTTCATATGGAATTTGAGCTCATGACAGTGTTTTTTCTGTTTTACCACAGGGTGCAAGCTTTTAAGCCAGGATAACAGAAGGTACTAGAGGTAAGAAAACAGTGTTTCCACTAGACAGCAACACATTTACACTTGTTAGTTCTTTGGTTTAGTTAAAGAATCAATCTTACTTAAGATCAGAGTACCTGTTCAAACTCAGTTTCGTAGTCTTGTATGAGTAAGCATTTCCAAACCCAGGGCTTCAGCTGTCCAGAGTCTTAGATACATGTACTATAGTTAAACCTGCCATGTCACTCAGAGTATATGTTTACATGTCTACAAGTCCCCCCTACCTCCCTGCCAGCAAAGTATCTATTTACTATCCACAGAAGGTACTATTCAGTTCAGACCTGAGTAGTTCAGTTCTATCTGCATCAACCTCTCTAACCTTGTAACAAGCAAGGCCTGCAGATCTGATTTATTACAAGCTTCTGTTGTCAGCAGTAAGTGCAGCAGCAGGCCTAGTGACAGGCTTGTTGGATTTCAGATTTTTAGTTCATGAACAGCCTTATTAAAACTGGGGACACAGACTACAACTCATAAAAATAGTGATAAAATCACACATGGTAAATCCGTACTATTAGGCAGCATAGCTGGATACAAGAAACATGTTGTGCACATACCAGTCTCTCAACCTGTTCCATCCTTAGAACTATGCTGCAATACTCATCAGCCCCCTCTTTTCAAACAGTCTTTCTGTGAGTGCCATTTACTTTCTGTTCAGCATTTCACAGCAAGTTAGTTTCTACATCCAACGTATCTAGACAAAAGTTGTGTTAATACTCATGTCTTCCACAGACAGGCAATATGAATAAAACCAAGAGGTTGAATCCTAGAGAGCTCACACATTTCAAAATTTAAGAGCTTATTTTAATCCAAGATTTGGCAACTGTAAAGTCCATTTCATAAGAGGGCAACCTGCTGCTGGTAAGTCTTCACATGTACAGTGAAAAGTCAGTCCATGCAAGTTTCTAGTCAGTAGGGCTTCCCCATTGATTCCAGTATTTTCTTTCTCTCTTCTGCTGAGGGCATCTCTGGTTTTACACCATTTCTTCTCCTTTGTATCATGATGTTATGCTGAAAATAGAAGAAAGTGACCATGAGAACACAGATTTCTCAGAATTCTCTGCCTCTGAGCTCCAAATAAATAAGATTCTTCAACAGAAGTACTCTTTACATATCAAGAGCCAGATATTCCTTCTGATTAGTCGGTAACCAAAATATACTAGTATTTAATTAAAGATATCTGATAGTTTACCTTGCTGCTTCAAAAGACAGTGAAATTACAGTATGCACATTATACTATGTCAGACTAACATGCATGTAAACAGGCAAATAGTTTTTTGATAGTTTGCACAAGTATTTAATGGCTAAGCGAAAAGATTCTTTACTACTATGACATAAGAAAATAGCAGATAACAGTTTAACTGCATCTAGATCCTCACAATACTTCCCTACCAGAAGAGAAAAGGAAATAAGGACACCACCAAATAAGAAAGAGCTTTTCCTAAGCTTTATCTTAGGTTAAAGTAAACATGATCCAAACCAATGGAAAAACAGATGACCTTATCTTACTTCAGAATTTTTTTCATTATATCCATTTAAACCCAAAACTTATTACTAGAAATACCTGACTGAAATTCAGAGGGGGGAACATAGCAGGAACTGCAAGAACACAGACTCACGATCTAAGAGGGTAAACTTCAGAGAAACAAGTGAAGTACTTTGACATGCATCAGTTTGAGTCTCCCAGCTACACATGCCAAGATTACTCTAGGCCTGTAAGTCACTAAAAACCGTAGCAGTCAGCACAAGTTAAGTTGTGAAAGTTCAGAAAGCAGTGTGTCAGAAATGATGTGCTTAGAAAATTTAAAAAATCTACTGTGCTTACCCAGAATTTTCTGCAGCTTTTGTACTTCAGAAAATAATCAGTACACATATCCTTTTTATAGTTGTTGTCGTCCATGCACTTTCTAGAGGCATCTGTTTCCTTTAATAGGGAAAATACTTCAGAGCTGAGGGAAATTAGTGTACTCTGTGTCTAAAAATTCTAACAAGTCCAACAATATCTATTAAATAGGAGGCAGCTTCTCAGATGAAAGAATTCTATCAAAGAGACCAGAGGAACACCTATCACAAAGGATAATCAGTAATTGCAAGCAATGACTTCATTTAGAGATAACAGACATTAGTACGCTTTGAATTGTAAGGATAGAGTCCACAGAGTAGTTGTTTGCAAAGATGCTTGGTCTGACCCACAAAAGACTTTTAAACATCAACCAAGCTTGTCTAACCAGGATTTCAGGCACTGCTTTTAGGGACAGAAAACTGAAGAGATCGCTATCAGTTGTATTACTCTCATTTATGAGTAATTACTTATTGATATTTCACACTTACTATAATGGATGATTTTTACCTTTTCCCATCTTCAGACTCTAAGATCATGCAAAATGCCAATACCAGAATGCTATCCATAAAAAAACCTACAGAAATTGCATTATTTAACATTGAAACATACAAATAGAAATCACAATTTGATCATCTTACCGCTATACATGGATTTGTATCATGGTCTCTAAACTGTTGTGCATGCCTGGGCATTGCAGACAGACACTTGTATCTTGGCTAGAAACAGAAAAGAAGCAGGTTAAGTATCTACTTTTAACAGTAGCTCAGGATTAAGTTTGAACTTCAGCATGTAATAAAGGCCTTCCAGTAACAGCTTGGCTGTCTTAAAAAGAACAGCCAAAGACAATCACAACCACTAAATACCTTTTGCAAAAATGTTACCTCAGAAGCACTAACAGCAAGACAGCTCAGGCAAGTTTAGCCTGTCACCAAGCCTGCTTACTCCCTGAATAAATTCCTGCAGCGAACAGAGCCACTGCAGTGACTCTTGTACCAGCCTGTCACATAGTCGAGGAAATGACCGTGTCATGTAGGAGAAACAGCTCTGTAGAAGCTGTTCACAGGCCAACACACTGTAGACACTTCAATTAATAGTGTGTGGGAGCAATGTACAAGTAAACTTTTCCAGATTTGTGCCTAGTCCTTAGCTGGATCACATCTGTATCTTCACTGAGCTTTCCCAGGTGTAACAAGTGCCCAGCCATCTGTGGCTGTATCACATTTAACTGAAAAACTGTTCCACCACAAGGAGGGACCAGACCCACTTACATTCTGTCAATGACAGCTTGAATAACATTTTTCATCAGTTTAGTAGTTTGACACTGACTCTAGGAACTGTAAGCTTGACAGAGTTCAGTGCCGAGAACCTACACTGATCCAAGACGATGACATCAAGATGAACAGCAGGCGCTTGTTCCCTTTACAACTTCCCATATATTGCCTCTGGCACACATATGGCCATGCAGGTATTTGTTCCAAACAAATACTGAATATAACCAAAAATAAATTAATGTTGACCAGATGACTGTTTGAGCCAATGCAAGCAGAAACACAGGAGCAAAGGAGAGAGCTCTTTGCAGCAAGTTAAAGTACAGCTACTGAAGGAAATTGTGAAAGAACATCCTTGATTGATACTGTTGGGATTTTTTTCTTAAAAAACATTGCTTATTCTAAATTTCAACCTGTTTCTGTTCACATTAGAGATGGCGAACACAGAAGTCCGCAGTAAAAACCCAGTTTTGTTTGGTACCAGGAAAAAAAAAAATAAAATCAAATACTGCTGTTTAGTAGCTCTCAGACAGAAAACAATGTTTCAAATGAAGGTTCTTTTTTTGGGTAAGATTAAGATATTCCAGGCAAATAAACCTTAGATTTTACATCTTCCACAAGTATACACTCTCCTGATGCTTGGAGTATTTTTTGCATTCTGCATGGTCATTTTTGGCAAACAGGCCTTTTAAAGAGCAGCATCAGGAAACTCCTCCACTTTCCTTTGAGAACTATCCAGTGTTCAAGTTCACTTTACAAGCTAGGCAAATGTTTGCTTTTTTGTGGGTGCAAGAGAATTTTTGATCAGACACTTCCAACTCAAATGGAAACACAAGCATGTATAACAATAGCATCATCCCAGACTTCAAGGAAGGACGGGGAGGAAAAGAAAACAAAAGCAGCATATCACAATGCCTCATCAAAGTTAGTACCACAGACATGTTTTTCAGAGGTTTGTTTGCATTGTGTTATAACTCTCTGCTTCACTGACCTCAGAGGTCTAAGTACCACCTAAGCAGACATGCCTCAAGGTGTACAGTGTTGGATTGACTTCAGCCTTACTCCCTGAAAGAGCATTCGCAAGTCACAGGAAGCTTCGTCAGCGTTCATTATACAATCTGCAATTAAAGTTTTCAGTCTGGTTACACCACCAGCAGTCTGCAACCATGCCTGGTTTAAGGAACAATGCACACAATACATTAAATACTTACCTAATGAACAGGCAGTTCAGGTTCTCATGAAACTGCTTAGCTCAGAGTAGGCAAAGGCTTGAACATGCTTAGTACTACCAAAAAGGTCTGATAGCTCCTGCTCACGTTCCTCTCTCCCCCCATCTCCTAAAGGCTTCCTTTCTTCAGGATTTGCAGCACTACTAGCTAGAAGGGCAGGCAGGTCTCACCAAAGCACTGTGGTGTTGTGATGGAGCGAGCAGTTGGGCAGAAAGCGAGCTTTGCCCTGCACTTTCTACACATGCACAGCCGTCCCTTCCTGCTTTCGGGTGACAGGTCAGAGCCCAACCACAACCAAAGGCTTGTCTATTCCACAGCTCTTAATTATGCTTTAACGCATTAACAATTGTAAACTGTACCACAGAGAAATACCTTTGTTACTAGTGCTCTTCAACCCTAGGGCTTTTTCCGTTCATAAACCATCAGGGTATTTTTCTGCAGGCTCCCTCCCATTGAAAAGTGTTTTTTTTTTTTTTTTTAAATGCATGCATGCATACAGACAGAATTGCTAATTACGCCGCCCCATAGACCAGCTTATTAAACCTTAAACCCCGGCGTGGAGGCCGTGTAGAAACCCCACCGCTTTTAAAGCTGTTCGAGCGGCGGGTAGGCGAGGCCGCCGGCGGGCCCGGAAGGCCGGCACGGCCGAGCTGCCCCCCCCCCCCCCCTCAGCCCCCAGAGGGGGGCTGGGGGGCACGTCAGGTGCAGGAGGGGGGCGGGCGGGCCGGCCGCCACGGGGTGCGGCCCGCCACCCAGCCTTGCCTTTCCTCACGGCGGCAGGGGCCCGGCCGGAGGAGCCCGGCGCCCCGTTCCTGCCGCGCCGCCTCCTCGCCGCCTCGCGCGGGTAACGGCCCGCGGCCCCAACGGCCACCGGCGCCCAACGGCCGGCGCGCGCGCAGCCTCCCCCGAGCACCACCTGCCGCCGGAGCGCGGTGGCCGGGCCCCGCCGCCGGGCCCAGGCAGGGCTCCCGCCGCCCGCGGACGGGCGGCGAAGGGCAGGCGAGCCCTCTCCCCCGCGGCGGGGAAGGAGACGCGGCGCCCGGGCGCAGGCACGGCAGGCGAGCGGGCAGCGCGGGCCGCCGGCGGCACTCACCTCCGTCCCCGGCCGTGTCCGCGGGAGCCCGGGCGGGAGGGGGCAGCCCGTCTCCAATTCGAAAGACGTCAGCGGCTCGGGCAGCCCGCTTAAATACGGGCGCAGCCTACCCCGCTCCCGGCCTCGCGGCTCCCCCCGGCCCAGCGCCGCCGCCGCCCACGCCCCGGCGGCGCTGAGTGGCAAGGCCGGGCCGCCAATGGCGGCGGCGGCGGGTCCGCCTCGGCCTTGAGCGGCGCCTCTTTCCACCAACGGGGCGGGCGGCGCGGGCCGCAGGCGCCGGCGGCGGGGCGCGGCCGCGGCCCTGACTGACTGGGGGAGGCGTCCAACCCGCGGTGCGTGTGGGCGGCGGGCGGTGTGGGCGCGGCGTGTGCGGCAGGCTGGGCTGCACCGCAGCGCATACACTACAATGGCTGCTGGAAAGACGGGAAAGCAAACAATTTCCAGGCCCGCCGCGTCCAGCCCGAAATATGGGGAAAAAATTACAGAAAAATCGGAGAACACTGTAAAGGGTGGAAACGGGGCGCAGAGGGGATGCTGAGGCTCCCGCGGTGAGTCTGCTGCGGGTTTGGGGGGCAGGCGCCGGGGTTTAGCAGAGAAATATCAGGGTTATTTAAATTATGAAGGGGGAGGAGGAGAAGGAGGGGGGAGAGGAGAGAGGAGCAGCGAGCAGTGAGGAAAAGTTTGTGTTAACCATCCCTCCCTTCCATCCCCTCTCCCCCCATCTCCCGCAGCCCCCCGCCGCCCCGCGTCGGACCCCCCCGGAGGGGAAAAGCAGGGGAGGGGAGGCGAGGCGAGCGGTGCCCCCCTTCCCCTCCCTCGGAGGGAGAAAGAGATGATTTTCAGAAAAACCTCTCTCAGGAGTTTCCTCCACTCCTCCCCTCCCTCCCCGCGGCGCTATGTTGGTTCGCGAGCGAGCGGGCGAGGCAGCGGTCTGCCCGGGGGACGGCAGGAGGGCGCGGGGTGCCCGCCGCAGACCCCCACGGCGGGCCGGGGCCGCGGCGGCGGCGCGGGGCTGGGGCAGGGGCAGGAGCTGCGCGGCCGCCCCCTCCCCTCCTCGCCTCTCCGGAGCCTGTGCTGTGAATGCAGTGACAGCGGCGAGAGCGGCGAGAGGGAGCGGAAGACATTAGAGACCGCGGTGCCGAAAAATGAGGGAAAAAATTAATATAAATTCGCCCCCCGCCTCAAACCGGCCGAATTTCGCACAGAAATTTCCCCCGTGGACCCGGCTACCCGTGGGGTGTCCCCCGGACCTGGCGGCTGCGTCTTTGGGGGGATCCGGAGTGACTTTGGGGCACTCGACCCCCCTTTCCCGTCGTTTTTCGGACAAAAGTGTTTTTTTTTCGTAATAAAGAAACGAATTTGTCTGCTCGCCCCCTCCGAGTGGCCCAGAAGCTTTCCCCTTCCCCATCGGTGTGTGTTTAGTGCAAAGTGTGAACCCAAGTAAGTGCTGAGTCGTATTGCATTGGGGAGGGGGGTTTGCTAACTGAAAGCAGGAGAGATCCGGAGAGAGAGAGAGCAGGGACAGCTTGTTGTCAGTATCATAAACAACCAAAATGGAGGGAGAACTGAGGCATATAACAAAATAAAAATCAGAAAAAAATGCCAAAAAATACCTAAAAATCGGGGCTGCTCCCCCTTTTCTTCCTCAAGGTAACATAATAAAACCCCTGTCTTCCCGAGACTGTTTTAAGGTTTCAGGGAGCAAGGAGTTAATATTTATTATTTTTTTTTTTTGTTGATTAATTCTTTGGAAAGGCGAAAGCCTCTTATAACTCGCCACCGACAATGAGAAAACATGAAAATCCCTTTCAGGAGAGAGAGGTAGGGGGAGATGATAGTGCAGAAAGTGCCTAACTCGGGGGTAATGTGTAGTGATTCTAGATAAGATAAATGCTGTATGTGCTGCTTTATAACTTCCTTTTTTAATGCTTTTTTGTATGTTTGGGGGGTTTGGGGAGATGGGGGCTCTTTTCTTTTCCTCTGTCTTTTTTTCTTTTCTTTTTTTTCTTTTTTCCTTTTTTTTTTTTTTTTTCCCCAGACCGGAATGTAATGCCTTTGTAGTGTCACTTTCCTGATCTAATTAGGATGTGTGAGGCAAAGAGTAAACCTTTCCGGTTTATAAAGTGCATTTTCGTTGCCTTTGAATTTCAAGTTTTCCTGGTGGCTCCCTCCTCTATTTAAACTGGATTCTTCAGAGTAGTGTGGGGTTGAGGTAATGCTCCATAGGGAAAGCAGAGAGGGCTCAGGGGCAGGGCACCTTTTCTGCGGGTGGTTGCTGATTTCCCTGGCACGTTCAGTTCACCTGTTTGTCTCCTACAAAGAATGTATTCTGCAGTCTCCTCGTTTTATTTATATAAAATAATGATGCCTCATCTCGCCTCACATTGAAGTTAATGCGAAAGTGCTGCTGATGTTGGTTCCACGTGGGATCAGGGACATAGCAGGGCATTTTAAAGAGACAGCTTCTCTTTTCCTGGGGTTATCATCACCTCTGCAGCACCTCTGCCTCTAGCAGAGGGATGGTTCGTTGTTCTTTTCCTTAATGGAAAGGTATCAAATCGGCCCTGGTATGATAAATTAAGGCAGGATAACAGGGGAAAACGTGCAGATTCGTTTGGATCACAGCAATTCTTTTGTGTGTAGCAGGTCTTCAGGGGAGTTTTCTTGGTGTGTTAATTAAAATGCTGTGTTTTGGAGAGCATTTTTTGGAATGGCTGTTGCAGAAATGAAGTAGTCTCGGGTTGTTTAATATTAAAACCTAGTGTTGTTCCGCTAGCTATGAATTCCCTGGGAGGAGACCTATGTGCATAGAGCAAATTCACAGACATTTTGTAAAAGTTGAGAAGTGCATTATTTTTACTTTGAATAAATTCTGTTTTGTTTGGGACACCTGAGTTTGTTGAAGAGCATTGTAGAGCTTGTGCTGTAGTTAAATCTTCTGAACAGTCTGAAAAGGATTGGAAAAATAATGAAAATAACTGTAGGCTTTAATTGGCCAAAGTAGGGACTTTTTACAAGTACACCTTAGCTGTGTAATTGTAACATCACTTGGAAGAATTGCTTCTGGCTTTGTTTAAAAAAAATAATTAAAAAAAAATTAATCCTATATTGCGGTCTGGTTTCGTGTGTATGTGTGCATGCCTACATGCTTATAGCATGGGTTCTGACTGATACAGGTTTTTGCTTAATTTTTAACTTGTAAATGTTTAACTGTAATGATGTGAAATGCTCTGCTTGTCTCTGTTATCTCCTATGTATTTTAATTTTCAGTTAAATATCCTATTTAAAAAATTAACATCGCCTCTTAGCATGGCAATCTGATATCATTATGAAGTGTTATGATGTTTCCTTTACATGTGCCTTGGTTTTGTAGTCTTTGTATTTAATTCTAGATTAAAAATTGAATACAGGTAATGTGGTTCTTGAGAGGGAAGATGGAATACTGAACTTTTAGGGAGGCTAGTTCAACAAAAGTTTTCTTAGAACTTGTGCAAATCGAGTATCGGTTGCGGTAGCCCTCTGTGTTGAATAGCATGTATTTGAAAATGATGTGTACCTTTCCTGCAAGTGTGACCAAATAAGCTGTTGTGGAGTAGTTGTTGACTAGGATAGTCTTGTGGTTAGAGATTTTGGAAGAAATCTCAAAGTTTTCCAGTGACTCACAGTTGTGAAAATTAAATCACATTAACTACTCTTAGGCTAGAAAAAAAAGGCTCATTAAGGAAGAAGGATTAATCAGTTTGTACAAAGGAATGAAATTGAACATTTTTCTAAAACACTCTTTTATGGTTTGGAAATCTCTTTTATAGTTACCAAGAATTCATACTTTAAAGTTCCTTTCCAAATATGTCTTACAGTGATCTCTTCTTTTTATTGACTGAAGTGAGATTATCCTGAAATGCATAGAAATTTGATAAATTAATAGCAGTACACCATGTGTTGGTGTTTTTAATGTACTGAGATAGATAGATAGTAGTAGATGTGCAGAACTAACTTTAGTAAACTAGTTGGTGGTACTGACAGTATTTAAGAACTCTTCAAATACTGTGTCTGTGACCATCAGTATGAAGTGTTTAATGTGTTGCTACATTTTTACCTAATTAAGAGTTTCTAAATGATTAATATTGTAACACTGAAAATAGGTATAGGCACTGGTAATAACAACATGAAAGAAGCACATGTTGTGGAGTATCTTTCTTGACTTACAGTTATGTATTACAAAGTAAATTCAGTGTATCCAACCACAGTGCAAAATTCAGGACATAGGGAGGAGAAAAAGCAAAGAGTGTTCTCACAGAATTTGATACTCTTCTAAACTGGGTTTAATTTTAAGGTCTAATCCAGATGATTATGATAATAGCAGAAGATAAATGTTGTTTAGGATTGTTTTTTACAAACTTACTCTTTTTTTGTGAAAAACTGAATTCTTCTTACAGGGATGATGTGGTGTTTAATAAAACTAGAAGTAACTTTCAAAGCTTCCTTACTTCTAAGAATTAAGATAATCTGTGCTATTATATGTTTCTCTGATTCTGTATATGATTCAGTATGATTTTTTCAAGATTTTCTAAAATGAGAACACCTGAGGAAACAAATGCTATGGGCTGTTGTTGCTAAAGTTACCCTACTTTTTGTAGGCAAAGTGGGGAGCTGTAAATGTATTAAAATCCTTCTTAAATACTTATCAATCCTGTTCAATAATGTTTAAAAGTTAATAACTGCAGTATTTACAGCAGTACAGCAAATACAGGAATCTAAACTGACATGCATTCAGCTTTTCTTGAATGCTTAGTTCCAGTGTGTCTCTTAGTGTGTACTTTTCATTTAGTAATTATCCTGGAAAAATAGTTTCCCGATGTAGAACTGTGAAATTTGAATTAAGAAACTTTTAAAAATTTTGTGTAATCCCAAAAGGCACTGCATACAAAGCACAGCCACTTTTAATGGTTGCCCACCTCTGCAGCTAGTAGGTCAAAATGGTGCCCTTAAGTCTCCTTTCAGGGTAGTGCATGTGTTTTAAAATTAATGGGTTAAAGAAGGCACGGCTTATGTTCTAAATAAACCACTGTTTGTAACTCTTCAATGATATTTTGTTAAATGAGATGTTTTACTTCAGAGTCTAAAACATAAGTTTTTAAAATTTTGTATCTATAACCTCTTACATCTTTGCAACCGGGTTTTGTCAGCAAGAACCTTTTGGGAGTGTTCTTGAACAAGTTTATCTGTTTACCAAGGGGAGATATTCTGAAAAATGTGAAATATGTTAAAGCAATTAGACCATTCTCAAATCAGTGTAGAGTTAAAAGGGATCTAGAAGCCATCACCACTGTAGTGACAGAGTACTTGCTTTCAAGAAGATATTCTCCAAATACCTGCTACTAGGGAGGATTTAGCTTGCCTTGCTTTTGAAAGAAATGTGCAGTATCTAGCAGTTGAACTGTTGTTAAGCATCTTTAACCAATTACCAACTGTTTAGGTAGCCTTAAAAAACTATTTAAAAACAATTCAAATATTAGAACAAAGTAACATTTTGTATTGATCAAATGTAAAATATTTATATTTCTGAAGTGTAGGGGATTTTTTTTTTTTGCATTTATCTGAGCATTTGGATGGTAGGGAGTTGTGTATTTTTCTTGCTAAGCAAAATATAATCTCTAGAATTTAATTAAATTTATATTGATTTTTAAATTGTGTGAACTTGTAACTTCAGTATAAAACATTAACTCTCAATATAATCACTTATACAGCTGCCTATATTTTATTCTTTATTTTTTTAAGGAATATATTGACCCTTTACCTGAAATTGAATAGATTGCAGTTACTAGTGTATTTAAAATGAACAGTTGTCCACCAGACATCAAATGTGAAAAATTCTGATTGTACACAAGTTATGAAAATCTAATACTGAATGGAACAGGTCACCATTTCTGCAAGTTCAGTTTTACTTTTATTTAGATTGGCTTGTTAAAGTCTTTTTTGTCTACTTCAGTATCTGTGTTCACCTGTTATTGTCTCATCGTAGAAGGATGAATTAGCGGAAATGAATAGAATTAGAGGGGGGTTTAAATTTTTTTGCAATATATAACATGCTTTTTAAAATACTTAAGTGATACCAGCTCTTAAGGATGGGGCCTTCTCATAGGATATATTGAAATTTTTAATATTTAAATGGACCCTCTATGTCTTGTAAGCACTTACTGTAGGATCATGGCATTAAAATTAACCACCGTACGTACTTGACAGTGAAGAGTGGGAAAGCTTATATAGTTATTCTCATGTTGAAGGAATAAATCAGTTTCTATTAGAGCCTTCTTTGTAATAACTTCTGTCCCTTTCCTAACTCACTTTCTGTCCAGTGTATAGAGATACCTTGTCAAGTACATTAAAATACATGGCCAGAGTGGTGAGCTATTATATGCATGCACAACCCTGGTGGTTTTCATAGAGTTTTGATAGACTTACAAGTGGGCACGAAGTGAGTAGAATGTGGCCCAGTTTGCATGATTTTGTTTTATGTGTTTAAAAGAAAGAAGGACACCACCACCCCCAAACGAAAAAACAGCACTGAACTAGTATAAACTAGTATATGTATGAACTAGTATAAAATCAAAAAGTGAGAAAGATAAACAGATGAATGTAGACAAGTGTGGCTATAATACACAGAACAGTGAGTCAAAACTCTGAAGTAAAATAGCTCAAATCAGCTTTGAGAAGTCAAGTGGGAATCAGGAAAGTAAAACCTAGAATTGCCATCAGATGCAATTAAGAAATAACTATGTAAAGGAACTTGGAAGAATGCAAGAAGTGTCTGTTACAGTAAACTGAATTGCTATAATCTTCTTTTGCACTTAATGTGCTAAATTCCTTTCTCAAAGGAGAATATCCCTAGAAATCAGATTAGAAAGTGTTTAAAGGGAATTATTTGTCAAAGTTGTTTTTTTACTAAAGTTAGGATAACTAATAATAATCTCTTCCATATTGCTGTAGATAATGCTTTATTTTATATCATTTAACCATGCAGATTGCACATAGATTTACTTAAATATTGTACAGGTAATTTACCTGGTAGCCTGACACTGTGTATCATTAACTTTCACCCTAAAAGCTTTTCTTCATGGTTATGGGTCACATTATACTTTGAAGACTTCCAAGTCTGAAGTATTTCTCATGAAATAAGGTGTAGATGGTTGATTTTGTCTTACACACATTTACTGTGATTTGCCATGTAATCAAAAAGCAATGAGGATGTCAGAAAACTTATCTTCCCTCTTCATTTATTGAGTATGTATTTGTATACTACAGGGCATCAGATTTATCAGTGTGTAAGTTTTCTAAAAAGCCCTGGAAATCATCTGATTCTGAATTAATGAGATTTCATTACACTAAATGTTGAAATAGCAGAAAGACCCAGTATATGCAAATCATATTTTACTGTCCCAAGTGCTTGTCCTTCTAATAAAACTGTTTATTGTGTGGTATATGTGTTTATCATGATTGTTACATTTATATGTAGTATCAGTGTACACACACACACATAAATATGTACACATATTTTAAGGGAACATCTGGCTGTTTAGGAAGAACATCATGTCTTTTGAATCAGTTGTGATATAGGTTTTTTAAAGAAGATACCTTTTTGAAGGCAGAAAGAGAGATTCTGGCAGCTTACTATTAAATTTCAATCAAGCCTGTGTAGTTAGTAATAAAACATTTACAAGTTTGTAAGTGCTAAGTTTCTTCAAACTCTACTGTTACGTGTGGAATTTTCATTTATACTAATAGTGCATTTACTACATAATAATAGTGCATTTACATAATAATACAGTATTTATCACATGGAACTATAGGTACAATATAAATATGTAGAAGTAGGAATTGCCTGCAGCTGGTCTTATGTTTTCATAAGATGATACACTACAAAGGTGTAGATTTGTGGCGTTAGCTACTTGTTATCAGTTACCGGTGTTCTTCCCCTCACAAGTACTTTAAGAAGAGTGAGTATTAAACTAAAATAAAACAAACGTAAAAATCCTATCAGGGTTTTGTGCTCTGTTTAAAAGCTAAACATATACATTGTTCGAGCTTATTTTGTTCACTGGAAGTTATTGTGGTCAATACACGTGTAATTTATTTCATTTAGGACACTAGGAAACAGTGAACCATATAGCTTGGAGAGGAGCTTAGACATAGCTGATAACAATAAATGCCACTTAATTCAAATCTGTAGATTTTTTTTCCCTCTGTGACTTGATAGTTTTCTTTAATTCTTTTGAATACTGGGACTGTGTTTAGACTAAACCACTTCTAATTATACCCCAGCACAAACATATAGCTTATGGCTATATTTTAATCAGTTTCAGAAAAAGTAATAAAAATATTATTGCATCTGTCAAAGGATGGTGTTGCTACATGCTATTTTAAATGGTGTTTAAGTACGGTTATAAGCATACCAGTACAATGAAATCAGTTCTATGCCTAAACAACAAAGTTGTATTATTTGTTACTTTAAAAGTTAACCGAGAATCATAATATATTAATTATCCTCATTATTCAGGCTGTTTTTAATATGTGTTGAAATTGCTTTAAAAAGTATATGTGAAATATTTATATCAAACTCATTTAATTTCTCATTACTTGTAAAATGCAGTATTTTCCCTGTTGTAATTTTAAAGGGGTTTTGTCTTAGCAGCATGAGCATATCCTTTTGGATATGCTTTTTTCTGAACTGAACAGTTCTTTCAGGTATTTAAAACTCTTCTGTTCTCTCAAAATGAATGCGTCCCATTAAGTGTTGATGCTGACCATTTTTGTACTACAGAAATTGCGCTGAGGAATAATGTGGAGATAACTTGTGCTATTGATGCTACAAGTATAGAAATTGGGTGTAGAGTAACATGGGAAACTTAATCATAATGGTATTTGGATGATGGGAGCAGTCCCAAACTGGATAAATGTTAAACTAGGCTATGAGGAAAAGATGTCAGGTTTTGCAGCCTTGTAGCATTAGTCAAATATCTGGTATCACTATTTCTCATAAGAAATACTCAAACACACTCCTAGAAGGCAAACATAAATCTAGATTTTACACTTTCAGAAATGATAAACCATGAAATAAGTTTCTTGGAAGAACCAAGAAATTTTAGAGGTCTCCCCTGCAGTATAATACTATTTTACCTTTGAAAACTTGACCACTTCAGAGTATTTGAGAACAAGTAAGTTAAGCCCATCTTGGGTAATCCATTTCCGTTTCTAGTACAGTTTTTATCTATGCATTGTGTAAAACAAACTTGTTACTTTTCATTATACTTAAATATTTGTGCATTTAAGCAGTTTTTAAATGCATAGGTTACTTGTTCATTTGGAGTAGAAAGGTGCTTTACTTTGGAGAGGTTGAATATGTATTACCATTTTCTGTTTTTTCTGTAGTTTGCCTAGTAAAAATACTGAACATAAAAGGAGACCACATTTTTCTTCAAGCCTTGAGTGAAAAGGGAGATGTGGTCAGGAAGGGGTTCTGATGGCTTACGTCACTGCTCATCAGTCTCTCACAATATTTAAATCCTATGAATTTGGGATTTCAGTCATGCAGTGATGTTGCAGCCTAAAAACTGGTAGCATATTCAGTTATCTTGAGATGAACTCCTCAATTCCTCATTAGGCAGACTGAGTTCCATAAAGGTTTTGTCTGAATAAGTACTTGAGTATTGTGCTGTTTGTTCCAGTTTTCATCAGGAATCAAGCTGTAGAAAGTCTCTCGACTCTGAGCAAACCCTCAAAGACTTCATGGATGCACTAAACCTCCCCTATTCCTGTCATAGTTTTAGTTGTTAAACTGTGGTTGAACATCAAATAATCCTTTCTGCTAAGCATCTGATTTTATCATAAAGGAAGTAGTTTGATATTTGGTGGAAGTTTTAGCATAAAGGTTTTATGTAGGTAGCTTACCAAAAAAGCTTAAAGGCAGACAGAAATTTGCCATCGGGTTGCAAGTACTCTGTAACCGTTACGTGTAGTCGTACTTAAATAGCATTTGTTTGTTGAGATAGACTCATAGTTTGAAGAAGGCAGAGCTTACCTGAGTTATTAATTCTTCTTTCCCAAATATACGTAAAAATTTGCAACCACTTTTGCTGCCGACAGTGCTCTGAAGATTATCCACCCATATCTCTCTTTCCCCCCCAAACTTTTTGTAACTTAGGCCTTTGTAGGAAGGTTAAGAGGTTTAGTGGTAGAGATCATAATGTATTTGTATCCCTCTTTTGAATGTACTGCTACTTAGCAACTTTGTAAATTCATTATGTGATTTTGTGTTTAGGGGGCACATCTGAGAGAATATGTAGTCAAAAGTATGTATACTCCACCCCAGTGCATGGCAGAGCATAGGCCTGAAGAGCAAGTATTCTAAGTTCTTCCTTTGTGTATTTTTATCCCGGTTACATGGAGATAAAAATGTATTAATTCCCCCCCCCCACACACACACACACACTTGTTGCATTCATTTGTTTAGGAAGTCTGTTTCTTGATATTTTTTTGAGTGTTGCAGTGGCTGGCAAAGTTATTAAATGACCTGAACTACAGAATTTGTAGATGGAAGAAGGAGACCTTTTTTTTTCCCGTCTGATCTTAACCAGGTTATTTGAAAGTTTCCTTGGACTCTTCAACAGTGCTTTGCTGCAAATCAAAACAAATTAAATTGAACAAACAGTCAATAAAAATGTGTGTCCCAGCTTCCTCTGGCAAAGCTTATTAAAATCCAGTTGGATGCTGACAATTCTTTTCACTGTGACCTTCAAGATATTCAGCCTCTGCTTCATGCTTTCCAAATACCAACATTTCCATCTATCAGATTTTAGGTAGCTCATTAGTAAATGTATAGAAGTAACTGTATATTCTGTAGTGCTAACATTTTAAGCTTGTTTCAGAATGAGAGATCTATGTTAAAGTTGAAATGCTTCTTGAGAGAGTGGTATTTTCCCATCTTTTTTTTTTTTTATTGTAACATCCGTTTGAGGTTCTTTCAGATAGCACTCATGAAAAGGAGTGATCTTTCAGGTTGTCAAGAATCAAGCTGTTCAGGGTTTTTTATAGGTTAAAATAAGTATTTTTTTTTTAGCACCATTTGGAAACTGTTGGTCATTGAGGGTACAACATGGAACAGTAGAGTCATGTGCTTCTCAGCAGGGGATGCTGCTTAATGATGGAACTGCAGTGTCTTGAAAGTGGGACCTGCAGTGAAGGATTGGTCTCTTTCTACAGTGTGAACAGGGAATTGCTTTACTCTGGCTTTTACAAATAAATTAATTATTTGGAATAAGATCCTTCCTTCACTCACATTTTCATTTTTTCCTGCAGTATCAGAAATGGACACTTCAGGATGATTTTTCCAAGTCTGTCAACTTGAAAGGGGAATTAATGTAACCAAATATGAAGTTAGAGTATTTGAAAAGGACAAAAATCCTTTTACTGAAGATATTGGAAAAATATTTAACTATTTTAAAAGCAAGGGAAAATTACTACTATACTAATCCGATGATATTTTTTGACCTAGTAAATAATACTTAAATGTTGTGGGAGATTCATTTAGCAAGACCTTGGATTTCTTAGTAAGGGAATGTTTTTTATATTAATTTATTTATGAAAATAATACATAATGTACATTTAGAAGAATGTAGTTTTCCGTAACAAAACCACCAAAACTTTATCAAAGAAAAAAAATTTGGTTGTGTCCATATATATCTGTAACTTTTTTTTGGGGGGTGGTGGTGGTGTGTGCAGTGAAAAGGTTAGGTACCTAGACATGCATAGGTATTCGGAACCCTACCATGATTATTTCTGGGAGCTGTACAAACATAAAGCTCTTCTACTACATTCAGATAGCGCATGATAAAGTGCTTTCTAAGGTTAATGAGTTTGTTGGCTTTGTGGATTTGAATTCAGAATTAAAAGGGATACATAGAAGAGTGATATGGTACTGATTTAGAAGCGCACAGTATTTTAGTCCAGTGTTGGAAGTGTATATTATAAAACTTGAATGTAAACGTTACGTGGCTTTGGAGTAGACTTTCTAGTAATGTGGATTGTACCTAGGAAAACAAGTGTTTTGTTTTGTCAGAATGACCATTTCCCTATGGTGAATTTGCTTTTAATTGGATTCTGCTCCATGATCTTTTTTTTCTTGTTATTTGCATGGAATTGTGCTCATGCTTTTTCCTCAAAACAAATACAAAGAGCATTATACTCCTGCTGTGATTATTATGCATAACACCTCTGACTCAGCAGATCAAAAGTTATGTTTATTGGAAAACAGAATTAACATTTCATATTTTTTTTAAAGACCACTTAAAAATAGCTGTGTCAAAAGAGTTTATACTTCTAACATGCTCATCCACTAAATCATCATACATCATTCTGTAGGCAATGTTTTTATTCCAGGCAGCTACTTCTTACTAGAGTCCGTCTGAAAGGTTTCAGGTTATCACAGAAATATACCCATAAACTTGAACTCTGATGGAGAGAGGCTTCTTTAATAGAATGCATAATACGTGCATTATCAAACTGCAGCCTTTTTTCCAAGAATTGTTTTATATGTTAGCACAGTTTGGCCTGCTTTAAGGCATTCTTGTTATTTGAGAAAAATTGTTGATTAAAAATGGCATATGCAAAAAACCTGTTCTCAGTGTGTGTGGGCAGCAATTCCTAATTTTGATGTAGGATATTGTTTTGTGATAGCCAAATACCTGACTGGAATGCTATACTGATTATGGCAGAGATAGAGTAAAGGAGAATGGGAATTGATGCCAGCTGGATTAGTAGTTTCAGTTGCTAATCTTGCCCCATGTTCCTCTGCCACTTTGTTTGCTTTTTTGATTTTTGCAATTGTATACTGTCGCTGTGTAGAGTCACACAAACGTGGGAAACAGCAATACTGACTTGGCAGAAAATTCCGTAAAGTGCAAAAAATACAACAGGAAAATAATAGTTAGGATTTATCTTTTGACTTCAGAAATCTTAGATGTTACTTATAAGAGCAGTAGATATGTGTCTGTTAGTCTGAAATTTGACATTAGGTTGACTGCCACTGTGTACATCAGTGGCCAGAATATTTTAGGTGTTAAACACCAATACAAGGAATTTGCTTATACTTAGTTGAATTACTGTGCAAAGTTTGCTGAAACAGCTTAGAAATAACCATTTTCATTTATTTTTACCAGTGCTTATAATACAAAGTGGTACAACATGAGTGAAAAGTTTAGTTAGTAGTTACTACTTGGTATTCTATTCTGGCTAGGTATGGAGCTGTAGTTAATGTTATCTGACAGATTAGAGTGTTTAACTTGAAAATGTGCTGCTGCTTGACTGGCGAGTCGGGGACATTGCCTACTGTGATTCCCTCCTGGCAAGAAGTCTGTAAAGACCTTTTAAAGGCAAGCCTGCCTGTATTTGAAACTAATAGGTAAGGTGAGACGCACTGCTTTCTTCTTTAGGCACACTAAAACACCTTTTGTGATTTAGGCCAATATATTTTTAAGCTGGAGAAGTGTGTTTCATATAATCTAAAAGGTTCCTCGGGTTTGGTGGCGTTAGCCCTGTACCTTGAAGCATGATTCTGTGGGGGTTTTGTTACGCTGGTAGTCTGTGGACACACATGACCACAGCATAGTATGTCATATTGTTGATGGCTTCTATATACAACCATCTGCAAAGAACAGTGCCATGATGAGACACAGGGAGCATATAAGGAAAGAAGATAGCGTGTGTTATAGAGCAAAATGAAACATTATAGGGCCTACACTGAGGATGCAGTGACAGTCCAAAGAAGATTATCCTCACAGTGCTGTTTTGTGAGGCTATGTACTGTTTGTATGCGATAGTACTTTCTACATATCACCTATAGATTATGTTAAATAAATGAAGTATTTTCAACAAGGAGTTTTATGTATTAGTAGACTGGGGTGCTGCATGGAAGTAACTATGTCAGTCTTTTTGTAAATTGTTTTTAAATAGACTGTTGAATAAGGTGGTGTTCCAAACAGTCACAGTTTAAAATCCTGATAAGGAAGGGATTGTTGTGAAGCGTTTTGTTCCGAAGCTGTGTACTGAATCATCCTGGCAGATGGAGTTCTTCATTCTTCCAGGGCTGGATTTTCACTGAACAATTAGATGAAGTTACCTACATTTGAACTGATTCCTGAAGTTAGCCGAACTAGAGTGAAAACAATAATGCTGAAAAACAGTACATAAACAACACTGTGGAGCTGGGTCATTAACTGAATTAGTAAAAAATACGTTGCTTGCCTCACTGGTGTTAAAAAAAAATAAATAAGAAAACAACCTAGAGAGTTTTGTATGTGATTAGGATAGGGTATTACTCAATTTATATGTATGGCCAGTGCAGAAACAGAGAATGTCTCTAAATTCAGCAAGTGGCGTGTGTTGCTCTAAAGGCAGCAAGTGACTCATGTGACTGTCTTAGCAGCTGGGCAACAAGATTAGAGAGCTACTACGTACACATTCCCTTACTGAGGGGTCCAAGCTATTGCTAAATGAAGTTGTATTACTGCCAACCACTGAATAACGGGCATAAGAAAATATAGTAAATAAGTGTGTCATCAGGTTAGTGAAGTAGTTATTTCAGACAGGCATTAAAGTGAAGGAAAAAAACCCCAACTTTTCCGAGATTCATATTTAGAAGATTTTTGTCCTTTTTTTCGAAGACTCAACTTCATGTAAGATTACATGTTAATTGTTCGTTTCAATTTGCAGATTTGCAAAAGTCATCTTGAAATGGCTGTTTCTGACACTGCAGGGAAAAAAATGAGAATGTGAGTGAAGAATCTTATTCCAAAGAACTCATTTATTTGTAAAAGTACTAAAAATATGCTTGTATCATGAAGTATTTTGATTTGAACTGAAATTGGCAAAGCATATACTTCTTGGTCACTTGCTAATTTGAAGACTTATTCATGATGTTATTCCTCATGTATGTCCTAATTATAAGAATTCGTGAGGTTTATTCCAGATTGTCTTTAAGTTTTCCTGGCATGCCAGTATGGATTAGTGGAATATGTATTAATTTTTTTTTTTATGTTTCCCTAATCTAATTTTTTTTATCTTACTCAGACACTTGCTTTTCTTTAAAGTTGCTAAAAAATTGTGAATGCTTTGTCCTTTATATGTCTGCATGTATTTACAGTTACACATTGATATTTCAACTGTTATTTATGGATTTAAACTCCAAAGTGTCACCCTGTCAAACATCTCTTTAAGACTAACACTCTTAAGACCTCCTTTCAGTCTTGAGGACCAAAGGACATATGCTTGACTGTTGCAATCAAGTAAATTGATACAGAAATCAAGAAGACATGACTATGAAGGTCCTTAGTGCTATTCTTAGTGTCAACTTTCAGCCCATAATTATGTTTTTAAGATGAGAGTGTATTTACTGATGAGGAGCTTTTATATTTAAAAAACCAAAACAGATGAGGGGTCAAGCCCATGATAAGTTCCTTATAGTAAAAGAGGACCAGAAAAGTGTGTGTTTCTAGCCATCATCACTGTGTCCCACTGTCCTCAACAACATTAACTGTTTGTTATTCTGCTTCAGGTTTTCTGGATTTCTGATTTCTCTCTTTTCCTGTCTAGTAATGATTTGTTTCCCATCTTGTTACTCTTTAATGTCTATTCCAAGTTTGTGCCATTTTCCTTAACAATGGTTTTCATTTACGTCTCTAAGAAAAAATGGAGAGCATAAAATAAGGTTGTCCAGGGTTGTCAGTGCTTCTGAAAACTACCTTCTCAAGGTATTTTAATAATATTTCAAAACACCTTGTTGATCTGGCCTTTTTATTTTTGCAAGTGTTTAGATTTCTTCATAATTGCCTCTTATCATTTAGTATTTTGAGATCTTTGATTTATAGGAAATGTTGTTTCATTTTTGTTCTGATTCATCCTGTCCCGAATGTTTCATTACTACTTTTTTTAATGTACCGTTTTCCCATACTAGATTGTTTTTCTACTCTGCTTTCATCATTTTTCAGTCACATATTGCTCATCAGTTGCAAAAGAAAAACGTTTGAAAATGTTTGTGTGCTTATTACTGCACTGCTTAGTCTGATGGTGCTCTGTAACACAGGAGCACTAGGAAGCAGAGGGGTATTTGTGTCTTGGTAAGTCGTTTATAGATAAAGCACTAGCAGATTGTGGCCGAGGATATACCTGCAAAATGTGTCGATCATCTGACTACTTGAATGCTTCAGTGGGTTCTTGTGTGCTGTTTTTAACACATTCCTTGAGATGAACCATAAGAAATGTCCACCTGGCAACAGAGTTTCAGGTCCTGGGTCTCGCTGCACTGTGTGCACCGCAGCAGCTCCTTGGGCTCAGACTTCTCACCGCCCCCCCCCCACCCCTGGGAAGAACTCGCTGTAGTGCAGGTTGGGTTGAGCTGCTTCCCTTTCTTCTGCAACGTGCTGTTTTGAGCACCTTTTGCACAGCTGGAAGAATTATATAAAATAAACAGCTGTCCTGAGAGGATATTTGCGTCAACTTGGACTTTGGCTTGTTTGTTTCTTTCAGCATTACGCCCAAAATTTCTTAGGCACAAATTTGTGCTGCTCCACTGAACTAAAAAGGGAAGTATCATCTCATGGTATTTACTAAAGAGGAAAGCTCTTAAGCTACTTCTAGCCAAAAATACAGTATTTTCTTTAATGAATCTGATTTCCAAGTGGCCAAGGAGAAGCAGCCCATCAAGATCAGCCAAAAATACCTCCTATTTGTGTGAGGTCGCCTCTTATAAGCAGGCATGGTTTAAGAAAGGAATAGGAAAGATTCTTGCTTGATATAGTCCTTCTCCCCCTGCTTCCTCGTGCCATTGTGTTCTTAGGATGGGGAATTATGGTGTTTGCTTCCTAGGACTGTTAGAAAATCGTGGATCTTTTGAAGGAAGTTGAGGTGCTGTTTCTGATGCTATTTCTGTCCTTCTGGTGAGAGTTTCACAGCGTTACTGTGGCAGTGTGTGCCACCTGCCCAATATGCTTTCCTTTTGCAGGAAGACCTACAACTAAGAATAAAAAATGTTTTGGGGAACGTTTGCAGCTCTTTTTTAAAAAGCTCAGCCTGTGCTCTCTGGCAGCGTTTCTTAGGGCTGGAGTTGCAGTCTCCTGGTTTCCCTTGCACCAGGACCAGGGGAGGCCTGGCAAGTTAGCTGGAAGTTGAGAGCTGATCAGAAGTGACTCTTCAGGTCTTCAGTTTCAGATATGATGTTGGTATTTGGTTCTTTTAAGGAGTGACAAGCTTCCCAGTGATGAGAGAATTTCAGTGCCTTTGGAAAGACAGAAATCTTGGTTCTAGTATCCTCTGAGAAAGCAAGCCTTCTAGGGCAAGCTGAAAAGTAAAGCATGGGAAGGATCGGAGCCCAGATAACTGAAGCACTCTTCTCCAGTAACTATAGATACTGTGGTCTTTCACAGGAGAGCAGTGGACAGGAAGAATGTTTGTTTCTAAGCACTGATGACCGGGTAAGAATAAATAGAACTAAAGGAGGCTCTTGGAGTTGTGTTGCTTTGTTCATGTCTTAAAAAAAAAAAAAAAAAGCAGCATCCATTTTTAGGATTCCATGTACTAGAGGCTGAAAAGGAAAACACAGCAGGCATCTGTCCTTCCCCTAAGAAGCTTACAGTGTTACTTGAAGGAGGAGAACTGAGACATGTGGAAAGGAAAGGGGAAAAAGCAGTTAAAGTACTTGTGGTTGCATGTATGCACCCTGTTTAATTTTGTGTGCTAATTTAACAACAGTGGCTGACACTACTGTTTTTAAATAAAAAAGTAAATTCAGCTGTCCCTCATTTACACAAAGCCAAATTATGTTCCTCTCAGTCATCGCCATGGGCACTCCTATGCTATCCTACTTTTCAGGCCCTGGATCACTGAAGGCAAATACCCAGTGGGATGCTAGTTCTCAAAGCTGTATGTATCCTGCAGATGGGAGTTCGCAAGCCAGTTTGCTGGCTGGAAACTTATGCATGGATCTTGACAATGGAACATATTTATACAGAGTTCTGGTATGCTCTCTAGCACATTTGATGTTTTGCCTCAGGCTCTGGATACTTTGAGAAATCCTACCCTACAATCACAGTCCATACCCTTGTGAAATACCTAGCTGCTTGTACATGGTTTCTGACGCTTGCGATGGAGAGACACTACTTGCCCAACCTGCATCATGACACTTGTACTGTAAGCACCTTGATAGCAAAGCAGGAGGGCCTGCAGTGCATGCTCAGGATAAAATGCAGAGTGAGAATAAAATAAATGGCTCTTATGGTTTTTCTGAGGGTTGCTTTTTTAAGAATCAAGTTTCTGTGGCATTTTTTGGGAGAACCTGTTTTGAGATTACTAGGCCAAGTTTTTCAAAACAATTGTCTTCATAATCTGTTTAGAACACAGCTTTCACTGCCTTCCACTGCAGCTGCAGGCACTAAGTGTTTCTGCAAATCACTCCTTGTAGACCCATGCCAAGGACCTGGAAAATTAATGACCTCTTCTGTTGCATTCAATTTAAGTGACACAGAGATCTCTAGTAGAATCCGAGTCCTCTAGGACAATATTCAATTATCTGGCTCAAAATATTGGTTTATGAATGGCTAAGGAGCTTGTGGAATAAATAATCAAGAAATTGGCCAAATTTGGGTAAAATCACAGCTCTACCACTATCCCTGTGTAATTTCAAGTCTCCATCCCAAGGGGCAGGGATTCAAAACTCTAGGAAAAGGAAAAGTAGGAAAAGTCTGTCAGAATCTTTTGACACAGGCAAAACCTTTTTTTACATTAACCTTTATTTTTTTTAAATGGCTGTACTGTTTTGAATGAATAAAAAGTGAAGAAACAAAACACTGAAGCAGACACTAACCTGTAAAATTTCAGCCCAAACGATGGCAGTCTGGCAAAGTTGTAAGTTGTCTTATGTAGAGGGGTTTGTCTTATAATGGCAAGTGTTTGGCAGCATGGTGAAATGTGATCCTACTCATTCTGCCAGTAGTAAAATATGCTGGGTTTGAGTTAGCATTTGTACCTACTGACAACAGTGCCAGTTCTTGTGTAAATTAACAGAGGAATTGTCCTGCTTTCAAATCAAGACTTGTTAGAAAACTGTTATCACAGGTCTTACCAGCCCTATCAAGGCCTGAGATGACAAATACCACTTTTAATCAACCTGATAAATGCTGATCAAATTCTATGTTTGCATTTTATTTACTAAGAATAATTACACTTGTGAACATATCAAAGCCAGGTGTTCTGTTTCTGACAATGGCAAAACCAAAGATGTGGTGACAGGCACAAGAGCAGGGCAAACATGTAGGGATGGCTTTCCCAGAGTATGCACCTCGTCTTTAATAATTCACTTGTCAAAGGCTTTCTGAGCCAGACATGGTGGGGTGTGTATGTAGTTACTTTTACTGGACTTTTCCCATAACTTTTTCCTGTGGCCTCTTGAGCCTTTGTAAACTCTTTAAGTGTCTAAATGCCCTGTTGCAAGGAGTTCCACAGCAGAAATGTGTGAAGTACAGGTATGTTTCCTTCTTGAGCCTGTGTCCTCATAATTTCATTTCACGTCTCCAGCTTTTTTATTGGAAGAGACAGTAACTACCGGTCTGTTCAGCTTTGTCTGTCAGTCTCCAGCCACTTCAGTGCAGGTATACCTGCATGCCATTCAGTTGCATCTCCCTTGTCTGCACATTTATTTATTCCTTCAGAGAACTTCGCTTGCTTTGTGGAGCTCGATTTCCTTTTCCAAGTTGTGTTGCCTCTTCACCAGTGTGTTGTATTTGTTCACATGTCCTTCTACCATACCCCTGCCCCCCGTTGTTCAAGTGTATGCTGACTTGCCTGATGTAGATGTCAAGCTTACTCTAGTACTTCAGTGGAAATTGGGAATTGTTAGGAAAGAAATAAAACAGGCAGCAATCCATGGTGTGTCTGTCTCCTGACTAGTGCACAAAAGATATGTGCAGAGTGGCAAAAATACGGGACAAGGTGATGAATATGAAAAAAGTAGTGAAACAGCTTCCATGCAAGGAAGGCCTAAGTGGGCTTAGACTTTTCAGCCTGGTAAGAGACTACAAAAGGGAGAATACAATAGGGGTTTCATAGCACAGACAGGGGATCGTAAAGGAATCATGAGTGGCATAGATGGGATGAAGGGGGACCAAAATTATTAGCTGAGAGGAAGGAGAAATAGTGAGAGATGTGTTCAGAACAAGCTAAAAGAAAGCAGTTGTTAATAAAATGTGAAAATAAGCTGTGGAACTCCTTGCCACTGGGTGTTGCAAGTTAAAAAGCTTACATAGGCAGAGGAGGGGGCTGCCAAGTTAGTGGAAAAGAGGGTTATTAAATCTTTCCAGCTCAGGAAGTCCCTAAATCACAAATGGTGATAATTCTCCAAAATACTACATGCTTACCTTCCTCATGATCTGCTGTTGGCTGTTACTGGAGCAAGGTTGCTGGGCTCGATGGGCTTCTGCATTGACCTGCTAGGACCATCGTTGCGTTCTGATGAGTATTCAGGGACACAGACTAGAGCACATCACCCAGAAGTGGAACAAATCATTCTGAGTCAAGTGCCTTGCTGTCACAGAAACCATGTCTGTGTCTGTAAACCTGTGTAGACCCACTTGCGAACTAGTTACATTTTTTCCTCTATTCGCATCCCTATCTTCTAACATGTAAACTTGAAGCCAGTGTTTTGTTGTTTAAGAACCCTTTTAATTTCCAGCCTAAACTTACTTTTGATAAGCTTATAGTTATTCTTTATGCCAGCCATGCTGATTGTCTCCTTGGTGTACTTGTTAAGACCTTTTGCCTTTTTTTTTTTCTTTTTTTTTTCTTTTGTCAGTTGTTTTGTTGTGCTGTCCCAAATAAGTTTTTTGTGAATATGTATTACCAGATTTGTACACAGTGTTCCCGGCAAGATCTTGGTATTCTGCTATAGTGCCATCTATATGTCCCTTTCTGCACTGGAAATACAGCTGCTTTTTTTGAATCGTTATATTTTCTGTCTTCTGAACCAGCTCTCCTTAGTGACTTTTACTAGCTACTTATAGGGTGGTTATACTTTTTCCTTCTCTGTTAATTCCAACTAATGATTCATCATTTTTCAGCAGAAACCATTAGTCTTTTCAGTGTGTTACTCTGCCCTTTGTTACTTTTTCATCCCCTTTCTGTCGCGGCTATCCTTAAGGTTTGTTGCAGTTTTTCTTGTGTGCTGTTTCAGTCTGCACTGTACTTCTGGTACCTCCTAGTTTCTTATTTTTTTACACATTTTGGTAGTGCTCACTTAAAGGCATTAAAAAAAAAAAACTAAAAAGCTGAATCAAAAAAGACTGAAGACCACTCTTGGCAGAAGTCCATATCCACCTTTCAGAAAGAAATCTGTTGTCATATCTTCTTGATCTGCTGCTTTTCCTGCCATACTATTCTTAAACTAAGCCCTCTCTTCTCAGCTCAGCAAACTACTGCTCGGGTGGTAGTACACAGTGTATCAGACTTCTTACTGAGTGAGACTAGAAGTATTGTGCTTCTGCTGTATAGGCTATTTTATCATGTTGAAGAAAAGTTGAGTGTTTGACATGGTTCAACTTTTAAAAAACGTGTTATGTTTTATTTTATTTTTCTCTTTACTTTCATGTTTTCATTCTTTCTTTGAAAACATGCTCCAAGCAAGACTCCATGCTATCATCATGAATTTTAAGTCCAGATAACTTTTCTCCACCTTTCCTCAATATTGAAATGAGGCCAAAAGTGTTTATTTGGATTTGATGCTGTTCTGAGACTCTTACATCTCATCACATGGCAGCCTTGCTTCCTGTTAAGTCAGAAGATAGTATTTCAATGTGAAAGGTAAGGTTATAGAAGTGTACTAGAGACTTTTTTTTAAATTCACCTTTCGGTAGCACCTGTGCTGGTCTCTGTGGTTGGTAGCCATCTCTGGTGCAGAGAACCGTACACTTCTACCTTATTTTCACTGTAGTGGGAATAGTGAGTTCAAACAACAGTTTCCTGGTGCTTCTTTCTGTTGTGATTGTAGGTGTTTGGCAGACTTAGTTCTGACCACGTTTATTCAAGTAAATAGATGCACTGCCAATAATATGAAGTTAGTCATTTAGTACCTGTCATCAGCCATGCTAAGGTGAGAGCACCTCACAGTGCTGTGATACTCCATCAGTCTGTTGTGCTCAGTCTGTTCTGCCAGATTGGTTCCCCTCGCTGCCCTCTTGGATGTTGGGTCTGCAGGATGGAGGTGGTGCCAAATCCCCTTTTGCAGGGTGTTGAAATGTCTGCCGTTCCTGACCCTTAATGTCTGCTCAGCCTGGTTAGTGCCAAGAGACCACAGGAAATCTGTGGGTGCGCTTTCTTGGTGGTTTGCAGTTTGGATTAGAGCTGCGGGAATCCCAACCTGCTCATCCCTGTACCTGAGATGGTTCTTCTCTGCCTGCTGGCACTAAGCCACTCTAAAGTCTTAGGCTGCACAGGCATGGTTGGCATTCTTTCTGTAGATTTAATTTTACTGTTTTAGCTCTCTGGCCTGGTACGCTGTGTGGCCAGACAAGTGCCAGGGCAAGAGGGAAAGGGAGGAAGGAAGAAGCACCGTACCTTAAACTGTTTCAGTGTGGAGGCACGCTCAAAATAACTAAGCTCTGGACAGGCTGAGTACCGTCTGTGCTCTCTTCAACGTGACAGCTGGACAGATGTGTCCATCTCCAATCCCAAAGCGTTAGCCAAGGTGCTGTGCCGGAGTTGTTATTCCCTGCCTCCAAGCTGCTCCTGGGTGCGTGAGCCTGGCACCGTTTCACCGCACAGCCTGGCCTCCAGCAAGGAGGTGGCTTGTGTCTGGCCAGCTGGGGGTGTTGGCTGGGCACAGTTGCCTCTGCCTATGGCTGACCCAGTAAATAAGGTGCTTGCTTAGGTGGAGTTACCTAATTCTAGAGATCACTGCTTTGCTTTTGGGATTGGGTCCAGAGATGGGAAGGTAACTGCTGAAGCTGCTTGCCAAGGCAGCTATCAAATCTGATGAGGGATCAGGCCTTGAGGTTAACTGGCAGCAATTATCTGTACCATAGTTATACCCATGCTGAGTGATTCTTCAGTGTTTTTTTTTGTGTTGAGTTTTTTTTTGTTGTAAAAAAACCCCAAAATACAAAAAAAAACGAAAACCCAAAAGGTGATGTCTCACAGTGCTGGTTTCTGTGGACCTGTAATTCAAGGGAAGTATCAGCTCTTGTGTTTGCAAGTACAGCCTTTTGGGTACAAAGCCTAAAGTTTTGGTGACAACTGTGGTAACAATGAGACTGAAATACAGATGTCTGACATGTTCTCGTGTTCCCATTTAGGATGCAGGCTGCTCTGAAAACCACCCCCCTGCTTTGGTAAGGAAACAAATTATGTCGGAAAGGGACATGTTGAAATCATCAGGCTCTTGTAGCTGTTTTGGTAGCGTTGTGTTATTTTTCTTAGCTGTTCTTTCACATAACCCCAACTCTTTTTCTTACTATTTTGTACCAGGCCCTTCAGCAGATGTTTCCCCCCAGCACTAGTCATGGTGGCAGCTTGGACTGAGTGGTGGGGCTGGGAGAGAGTGGTGTGTTTAGGGAGAGGGATGGGAGATTACCATTGCCATGGGTCAGAAATAAGTGTTTTGTGTGTGGTCGATAATATGTAACAGCAGGAGAAGGTGATGCATACCTTTCTTGACTCTGGCAGATTTCTGCGATACGATAGGAGGCAAGAAAGAAATGTAATTTCTACAGCCAAGTTTCTATGTGTTACTTTCTCATGTGTTCTTAATGATAGAAAGCTTGGGTGGGTGCCATACTGTCAGACTGTATTACCCAGTGTTAGCTGGGTCATGAATCTGTGCTTCGTGTTCACAACTATTTCTTTTTTTTTTTTTTTTTTAAGACTGCTCATCTGTGTAGTTACAAACACTGATGGCATGGGCATGAGTCTCCACATCTCCCTTGCCTGCCCTCTGGTACTCAGATTTGGGTAAGCAGGGAAGTTGCAGTTTGAAAATTGTAGTTGTAACATTATCTGTTCGAAGTAAAGAAAAAAAAGTCCTGCTAAAACAAGTATTGTAGACCACACTAGATCGGCTTCAGATAAGCCTGCCCATTATTGTGTGCAATTAGACCAAGTGTTTTAAAGGATTAGTAGATACTGTATTTTAAGAGTTTGGTTAGTGGTAGGAAGTAAGGCTACCAGTGAAATTTTTCTTCTTGAGTCCAAATGCAAAGATCTCTTATTAAAATTTATCCAGTTGTTCTGCTTTTCTTAACAGAAGGTTCATAGGTCATAGAAACAAGTGCGGTATGAAATTTCAAACCCAATAGTCACCTGCTTTTAAAGAAAAACAAAAGAAAGTAATATTCCCTCATTTTAGAAGACAATGCAGTCAACTACTGCCTAGTGCTGTCAAAATATGCCCCTGTTTGTTTACATTCATGTGTAATCTAAACTGTTTTGATTTTTGTTAGTGTTATTTTAGCTGTAGAAGCTGTACAGGGTACCAAAGATTTAATTGGCTTTCTTTCTAGCTCCTTTTTCGTAAGAAAAGGTGACCATACCAAGGCTGTGAATAATCCTATCAGTATTCAAATCTGTTGGACAGTGAGCGTTGCCTTTGATTCGGTAACAGTGCTGCTTTGCCTCTGCTCTGTTTCAATTCACTTTTTAGGCCTCCTTCTCTTCATGGGAATCTCTGTTTCGGGAATTTTTTTACCAACTTGTCACCTGCCAGATAAAGAGGGGCAGGGGGAAGAGACTGCTTTCTTAACAACTGTTTCGAGAGAGCTCTGTTGTTCCTAATCCACCTATAATTTGTTTCCTCTTCCTTAATCTTCTTTTGCCCCTATCTCCAAACCTCTTTACCTTCGTCCTCATCATTCCTCCCTCCCTGATGGTTGGTTTTGGAAGAAGCCGGGAGGTGTGGTTAGATGCCAGAAGAGCTCAGTTATTACTTACACAGGGAAGTTTCATCCTGTCCGACAAGTGTGCTATTCGTAGCCTTGAGGGATATATCTAAAGGGCACAGAGTTTCCACTCAAAATTTAAGTAGATTAGATATGTATACATATTTGTTGTGACTTGGCAGGTATCCCAGTGCCTGAGGTCTTAAAACATATACTTTGCTAGACCCAAGGCAAGCTCAACTGCATGTTTCAAAAGATGCTCTGGAGAGATGGGAGGCTGCTGTTTGGAGTTCACAAAAGTGTTACGCTCTCTAGATCTGATACGACGCAGGAATTCTGACTGCTGTTCTGTCTAGTCCTGTATTTTGTCTTGATACTAACTGCTATCAGAAGCTTCGAGTGAATCAGAAGATACAGAGGAGAAGATCCTTTCTTCTTTAGCTCTCTGCTGGTTTGGATTTTGTCCTGAAAAGGGGGGCGGTGGTTATTTTTTCTGAAGCCCTCTTGAAATTGTATTATAGTTCTGGATGATTCAGTTATCTGCGCAAGTCTTGTCTGTCTAACTGTATGTTACCTTCTGGCAATAAATCTCACAGGCTAACACTTTGCTGTTAAAAACTAAAGAACTAGTATTTATTGGTTTAAAATTTGTTATGCTGTGGTTTTATTGAATGTCTCTGTCATAAGAACAGATGAAACCATCTGAGCAAGTTACTGTACTGCTAATTATTTTAATAGTTTTATCTTGTCATCTGGTTAAAAAAACCCACCAAACACACAAAACATAAAGCTGCAGCCTCAAAATTCAGGTGCTGCAGATATGCTGGAGGGAACTGTGAAGTTAAAACAGCTGTATTTTATGAAATTCTGTTTGGTATGGCACTTTTCCTTATAAGGTCCAATGACCAATTGTTTTGATTATTTAGAAGGAAAAAATTCCATGAGAACTGTTACTGAAAATGACTAACTTGGCATTAGTGATCTGTCGCTCTTACGGCGTTTGATGCAATACTGAAGTTAATTAAGATAGCTGAAATATCCAGTTAGCCTCTCCATGCTTCAGCTGTTCAGATGTGACCTGTTCATTACATTTTCTTGTAAATTGCTAATGATATCTGTAAATAAATACTCCTGTTTGTAGTGGTGTTGTCTTAACATCCAGACCTTTGCAAATAACAAACAGCCTGTGTGTCCAGCAGAAAGCCTGAACACTTGATCCACAGTGCACGGTGACCTGCGGGCTTTTGCAGCAAGGAGCTGAAGTGCTTCCGCAGGTTTTGCCATTAGAGCAGTGAAACCTTTGAAGAAGGAATGTGGCGTTGCAATTGCTAATGGACAGTGGGGGATCTGCAAGAGCTGAGTGGCTGGGGCTGCACCTTAGAAACTAGGGATGGTCAGGTTGCAAAAGGGCATACTTGACAGAGAGGTAGGCTGGATTTTGTTAAGTGGTTTTGTTTCTTTATTTAAGCAAGGATTGGAGGTTGATAAAAATGCCGTAGCTGATATGCGGTAGATACAAGCTGCTTCTGCTCAAGATTGCACAGGGGTACATGAGACATATGGGACCAGGACTTAGCAGATCTGAAATGTATGTCCACCTGACCCATTATTTTGGCATCTCAGTGGCTTAGAGAAGATATGCTTGAGTTACTACAGTTGCTCAAACCCATTTGTGTTACCTATTAGTCTCTTAAAGGCAGAGGATGAGGAATAATCAGTTGTTGGGATTTTTAACCTTCTGCATGATATTCTTCCTGTAGGTTGAAAAAAGATTTGCCCTAACAAACAGAAACTGCGTGTAAAATTGACGGCATTTTCTGTTTGATTGGTTGCTTTTTTTTTTTTTTACTTCTATTTTGCTTTTCTAAGTGTGGAAACATAGGATTCACTCAAGCAGATAATAGGTAGAATTGTCCCTTTGTGAACCTTAAAATGGAGGTAGTGAGAAAGAATGTCTAGGCCGTTGATCACTGGGAAATAATTAACAAAAAAAATTTACTATGGCTTAGTCCACAGTCGGATGTTACCTTGAACACGCTTCAGTTTGTCTTACAGCATCATGTGCCCATGCTGAACTTCATTCTCAAAGTTGTATCAAAAAGGACTACTTACTGTAGTAAGTGCAGTAAATGCTTGTTGCAGTGAGTGAGTTTCTTCTCTAAGGTTTCTTTGGGTTAATTGCTTATAGTTTGATGGAGTTTGTATTTCTTCTCACCTGGCTCACTCCCCATGTCCTTCTTTACTCCAGGATCATCCTGACTGGAGGTAAATGCTCCATGCGTTCTGGCAGGTAGCCAAGAGTGCTGCTTTTTGTGGTGAGGGTTGTAAGCAAGTTGGTTGTAATGACTGATTAGTTTTGAAGAGTCTGCCCAAGGCTCTGGTGGCCTCCAGTTCATGTATGTCTGACCCGACTCAGATATGAATCATTAGGGGATGGACAGGTACAGGTCACTGCCCACATAAATGAAAGCAAGAGGGCACACCTGGCCTCAGGGCTGAGTCAACACAAAGGACCACAAAGGATGTAGCAGAAGGCAAAGAAACACAACGGGATTCTTGATCAGTGTCCTCATACATGCTCTGGGCTGTGGTTTTGCAAATGCATTGCCACCAAATCCAGGAGAGATCTTTCTTTCCCCCCTGGATGGTGCACAGTGCCATAGGAGAGGCCCGAGACAACTGGGTAAAAACCCATCAAATGAAGGTCTCACCTATGCCATAGTGTCCAGCTGGGCCTGGGCCTGCTGCAAGCATTGTGGCTCATCAGATGTGAACAATACCCAAGAAGCAGCTACAGGATCCTGCAGAGGCTGGAGAAGGAAAACAATCCGGTAAGTATTGCATGCCCAATTGCACAATAACTTCACAGGAGAGTTCAAACTACTCTTTCTGGAGCAGAGCTCTCTCACTCAGGTAGCAGCCTTCCCCTTGCCATTTAACTTAGCCATTCTCAAACTTAGATCAGACTCTTGTTTTATTTATTTGCTGTGGACTCCTCATCTGCACAGATGCACTGTCACTCACTGGCCACCTCTGAACTTCTCTGCGCTTCAGCTACTGTCCCTACATCCCTGCATTTCTCTTGCCCTCTCACCCAGAGTAACAGCCTTTACTGTTGGTATCCCCTACCCCAAAATTCTGCATGTAAAATCCAGCAAATTCAGTTCAGTCTTCGCTCAGCTATCCTTGCCTAGTTATCAGTCCAGCTGTACTGAAGGACTTCTCAGAAACTCTACCGTATCAGCTCCTTCGTACCTCTCTGTCTTCTCCATCCCAGGAGGAGTGGCATCAAGTTGTTTTCACTGTCCAAGTCTTTGCGACTGTCCTGTAGCTACCTTGCCCTGTTTCGGAAGCCTGGAGATCTCTAGGAGAGAGGTGACCCTGCTCTTGGTGCAGATGTCACCACGGAGCACAGCATGCTGCCTGCTCCCTGCTTTGGGGAGCCCTGGGGCTGTGGGGAAGGCACGAAGCAGCCAGCCCAGCTAGACTCAGCCAGGAGCATGCCTGTCCCAGCTGAGCCAGCGCCACTGCATGGCTCACCTCCATGCTCCCCAGGGCTCAGCTCCCCACGTGGGTGTAAGGGGAGAGAGTCTGAAGGTTTTAGGGAACCATCTGTTCAGACATAGAGAATGGGTGGGTGTTACATGGGACTCTGTGTTTCCTCCTGCTGCTGCCTACACCCCTGCATATACAACACATCCATCTGTTTAAGAAGTATTGTTTTGCCTTTTTCCCAGTCAGTGTCTTCTGTCACATCTGTGCTGCTGACTCAGGGCTTTGCAGTTTCTCCAGTACCTGACTCCACAAATACAGGAGCTCTCGATCATACTTTGTGATGCTTTTGCCTATTTTTTTAATTATTATTATTTTTACTCTTGCTCTCCCCTCCCTGAAATGGCATCCTCTCATCAGGCTTACTTTAAAGCTTTAATGTGCCAAGTCCCAAACATGAGTTGCACTTTTCTGCCTCCTTTCTCAGCTGATTTGATCTCCTCTCATTTCCTCCTCACTAATCACAGCCTTCCCCAGCTTTGGTTATGCTGCCCCCCTGCTCCAGACCTTAGTTATGCTCAGAGTGTTTATAAATCTGAATGCAGTCTCAAATACAAAGTATGCTGTCACGGAGTTTCGTTAGCGTGCTCAATCTTTACTCAGGGTGAAATATACAAGGAATTTTGAACTGCATTGCTGTTCTACAACGTTTGTTTAGTAGAGTGAGCTTGTATATATCTAACAACTGCTACAGAATTTTCTTAATTTTGCAGCGTATTTTACAGTAATTTGTAGGAGCAATACAAACAGTGAAAAGAGTGTGTGGGAGGGAGGTTTGACACAAACATTGCATATAAAGGAGGTGTTAGGGTTATTTTCCTTCTTTTTTTTTTTCTTTATGGAAATGCTCCTCTAGCACTCCTGGATGAAGCTTGTTGATAGGTAACCTTGCAGTGTATTACTGCAGTTTGTTTGCCTGTTGTCCTTATAAATGAATCCCTCAGGTTTCCCAGGAATTTGCTAGGGAGTAGTATCTTTCCGCATAAGGAGAGCTAGTTGCACATGTGTGCAGTTACAAATGCAGTGCCTACTGTTCTTTTTCTTTAAAAAACCCCAAAACCAGAACCCTTTATACTCAAATGCCTATCCAACAGTGTCTGACCATTTCAAGTTTTGAAACAATAGCAACCAACTTACCCCATTATGTATGTCCCAGAAAAACCTACAACAGCATATGTAGTATGTGGAAGTAATTTGGAAGGCATCTTGCAGTTTTGAAGGGAACACGGTGAAAAGAAAAGTTGGGGAAAAGGAATTTGAATGTGGTCATGAGGGAAGAAACTAGTTAGCAGTATTAAAATAGAGTTTGTAATGAGTGGGGTGACTAGTAACATCTTTATTTTTTCTGATTTCTCTTAGCACATAAAAAAGCTGCAGCCCATATTGAAGAGGGGAATTATTAGCTAAAAGATAGCCATCAGATTTCAGAAGATAAACGAAGGGTGGATCTGAACCTTGAAATTATCAGCTCAGCAGGAGGTTGCAAAAGGCAGAGTGCTGAAAGAAGGGTTTCCTGGAGAACTCCCAGAAGATTAAAATGGATTATGCAGTTCTGGAAGGGGATGAGAAACAGGCAATACAAAGGTGCTCAGTACAAACAGTTGTAACAAAACACTGGTCAAGCACTTTACCTCTAACACCCAGCAAAACATAGATGATGTTCCATATTGAGACCACTGTCAGCTGAGCTAACTGGGGTTGTTTCCTGACAGTATTCAGGATCTTGCATACATCATCTAAAGGAGCGTTCCTCACATGACCTACTTTGTTTTTAAGGTCATTATGTTTTCATTGAAAAAAATTCACCAGCTGAATCAGTAAATAAATCTATTTTTCTAAACACCTGTCTGAAAAATTAATTGAACACGACTATTGTAAAATTCATCTCTTCACAACTTTTCAAAAATAAAATTAAACTAAAACATACCTTTCTGATTGCAAATGTTTTGCTAGCCTACAGCTACTTTCCCACAGTGTGAAAGGAGCTCAAGCGTCTTGTTGCAGAGCACTTTAGAGGAATACATTCTCTGGGACTCACGAAAGCATTTCCATTTCATGTTTCCATCTGCTTTCCAGGATTTTTTCCCATAATGTGCATGAAACATTGATGCATACCATACAGTCATAAGGCTATTTTTATTCCATCTTTTTTGTCACCATCTTCCTTCCACCTTTCTGGAAGCCTGCCCCACTGGTAGTCTGTAGCTACTCAGGGCAAAGTCTTGCATGTGTTTTAATCCAATCACGTAATGTATGCTTGGAAATCAGGAAAGCGGAGTGTACTAAGTTGCTTTAAAAAAAGAGGAGAGCTCTTAAATGCCCTGGTTTCTTGGACTGTGGAGAACAAAAATTACCTTGCAGGGCATAGGTCTTCCATCATAGACTGCCCATTATTAGTATTGGTGAACGCTTACTGTGGTAAACTGTGTCCAGCAAGACTGTGAAGGAATATGCCATCATGTTGATAAAGTCTTAAGCTTGTGTGTTTGTGAGGTGGAGCTGGGGTAGAGTAAGGCAAGAGGTATGTGTCTTACAGCTCGCTTCTGTGCCAGTGGGGAACCCTATCCCTTCTAAGCTATCTGTGACCTACTGTGCATTGACATAACATGGAGAGTCCGCCTCCTTCTACTGTCAGCCTTCCTGACCTGCTTGCCCTGCCAATAACAAGCTCATTATCTCGTGATTTAATGGTAAAGTTGTTTGGTGACTACAACGTTATGACATTTCATCAGGCTGACAGGAGCTCCCAGATTGGTTTTCTGTTGGTGCAGCTCCAGGGCAGAATCTGTGTGGATTTCTGGCAGGTTCTGCCTTTGCTGCCTGAAACTGAATCCATTAGTTGCTGCCAGTCACCTGAATCCAAAAATTATACTCCAGGTGACTGTTCTGGATATTAACTTCCTGGCTTCATCTCCCTCTACTATGTTCAATTGTGTAGCTCTAAATTATGCATGACTGCTTTTAATTGTTCATTAGTCTGGCATCGAATCTCAGAATTCTTACAGATTCAGATGTGCATCCCAAAATAAATTGCATGACAAACTGAAGCACTGTAAACGAACCACTCAATGCACCAAATGGGAGATGGGGGCAAATGCAGAGCTATGTACTTACCTCATTAACAAGGATGCTCTCATAGCAAAATGGCATGCAAACAGTCTGTGAAGTCACTCCGATCAGAGTAAACTTTTAGGTGTATGCTAACATCATTGCATAGATAAAGCTGGTACGTGAACAGAGTCAGAAATAAATTCAATGTCTGCACTGTGCAGGTTCTGAAAGGCTCACTGATTAGAGGTTTGAATAGGGGTTTGCTTTGGTATTAGCCTAAGTATTCTGCATCTTTAGTTATCCTTTCCTAAGGGTTTTGTGTTTTAGCTTATAAGGTCATTGATACAACCATCCAGCATCACGGCTGTAGCAGCAGTAGCAAAGGCCATCGTGACTAAATGTGACACTCCTTATTTACTGTAAAGTTACAATAATCTAGGAAGTATTTTCTTTTCAGATATGACAGCAGTTCCTTGACTGTAGGGTGTACTGGAAGATTAGCAGCTGCTTGGAATTTGGGCACTCTTTTTCACTTGTTGCTGTTCTTTGGGGGCTGAGATAAGAGGCAGAGGAGATGGGGCAACCAGGATCAGCATTTTAATTGGAATAGCTCCAATAAATCATATGAAAATACAACGTTCTGAAAAAAGCAAGGCTAAACCCTGTCACAGCTTTTGCCCCCAGGCAATGTGTTTCAGGGAGCGAGATTCAGGGCAGGGCTGGGCTTCTGCTACATTCTTTGGACTACTGCGTAGTTACCACCTACACCCAGGATGTGGTGTATGTAACTGGAGAGACTACCCTTTCTCTCAGTCACTTTATTTCGTCTTTCATGAGTTGTCTTTTTGTCCCAAATGTAAGTTTCCCAACCATCTAACCTAACCTAACCTCATGAGGGAAATCTAACTCCTGTGAAAGGTTTTGTCCTTAGTACGGTCCTTGCAGCTTCTGTGTCATACTGCTACTTTTTCAAATAGCACCACCTTGCCATTCTTATTTGAGTTTATGTTAGCTAGATGGGTATCACACTTTTATTTCCTTTTTTTTTTTTTTTCTTTTTAAACAACAGACAAAAAAATGAGGTATGGTAGAGGATTTGTCCAAGCCCAAATGATGAATCACTGGTTGGATTATTGTAGTCCTGTGTTTTCTGATTTATAGTCCATGCGTATTTTACAGATTTTGCTATTTCAAACCTGTCCCTGCCTTTTGGCACCCTGTTAATTTCTTCAGCACAGCCAGTTCCTTTGTGCTGTCTGCCCAGCAGACCTTCAAGTGAAATTACTGAGCTCTTTGGTAAATTTTACTTTTTCATCTCAAATGAGGAGCAGAGCACAAGTGAAGTGACTGGTGGCTTTTTTCTGTGCCGTTCCAGTTCAGGCCATCTCGCTCTTGACTGAGCAGAGATCCGCAGCTGCACAGGATTGTATGATGTAGCGATGTATGTGAGTGGAGTTTATCTTGAGTTCACCGATGTTGTTGTGATTTCCACCTGGCAGACCACAGCAGACCAGAAACCCTTGACCAGTTGCTGAAACCGTTAAAATCAACTTGCGTTATCATTCCAGGTAGATGAGACTGTCTCAAGGAGCAAAACCTGTAACTTCCTATTCTGTCTAGTGCTTTGCAATCTAATTACGTTGTTTACGTGGTACATCCTAAAGTATTCAGGTTTAGACAAATCTTCTGACATGTGAGTGTGTACAATCATGGTTTCAGGGGTGGTCTGGGCCAGGTAGGCCTGCACCAGGCAAATCTGAAATCTGTACCAGGCAATTTTGATAGACGCTATAATAAAGTGTAGAATTGGTGGTCACCTGGCTAGGTGTGATTATTTGGGAAGAGCCAAAGCAGCATTTGTAAGAGAGTTCTGTCTTAGGGAGTTGGAGTTCTTGGGAGGCATCAGCAAGAATTAAAGATGGTCTGGATCAAAATCAAAGTGAACTTTATCAGAAAGGCTTTTTAAGGAAGCTAAGGAGCTATAATGTAAGAGGGAAAGTCTTTGCACAAGTAAATGACATTAAAAGGTAGGATCAAAGGGTAGAAGTAGGTCAGTTCTCAATTAAAGGAGGGTCCCAGTTACGTTCCAGAGATCTGTGCTGTTCAACACATTTATAAATGATATCAGGAAGGGGATGAGCAATTGGGTGAGCAAGTTTGCTGTGAAGAATAGAGCTAGCTGTGGAGATCAGTAGAAAGGCATTAAAGTGCTGAGGACTGAGCAGCAAAACGGGCAGTGAAATTCAGTGTAGATAAATGAGGGTAACTGTGCAGAACAATCCTGATTATATATCAAGATGAGTTTGACTTGAGTATTACCATTACCGCTAAGATTTGGGGATTGTAATTGGTGATTCTGTGAGATTATGAGCTCATTGGTCACCGAAACATAACCCAAATATTAGAGGAAAGAACTGTAGAATAAAATTGAGAATGTCATTACAAGAGTGTATGGTTGTCACAGATGGAGTGACGCACTTCACTTCTAACAGAGAAGCAGCAATATGTTTGATTTATTAGAGCTGGAAGAGGCTTAGAGAAGGTTGTCAAGGATGATAAGATACAATGGGGTAGCTTCCACATGAAGAACACTTCTGGAAACTGGGACTTTGGTCTGGGAAGGGAATTAATTGAGAGCAATATCATGGAGATCTAGAGAGGAAGGAAGAGGCAGACTAACCACTGCCTTTCAAAAGAAGAATGTACACAGGAGGGAAGGTAGATTCAGAGACTTCAAAAGGAAGAGGTTCTCCATAAAATCAGTAGTGGAGATACCTGTGGGACAATTTTTTGAAAGTATGCTGTAGGTACTAGAAATTGATGTGATTTCCAGGGGAGTGTGCATATTGCTTGGAAGGGTCATGTGCTGAAAGTTGCTGAACTAACAGAAACACATACAGTCCAGAAAGTCCCTGACATCAAAGCGGTTGGAGGTCAGAAGAGTGTCAGCAAGAAATATCATACATTTTTGACCTATTCTGTACTTTTGGCTATTACTGGAGACAGAATACTGGCCTAGATGTACCATTAATCTAGCCTGCACACCTAGTCTCATTTTAAAACATCTTGGGACAAAGGAAAAGAATGATCCTTACGACCATCAATTAAGTCCTGATTATATTAGTGTATGATCTCATACACACCTTTAGGATGTGTGTTTGCGTTTACTTGTACATATACAGGATTTGCTTTTGATTAGGGTTTATTATAAAAATGACATTGTCTTATATGCAGATGAAATAATAACCAAAGTTTGCTTTTACAGAAGCATCATCACATTAAAAATGGGTGCAGATTATTATTGGGGAGGGGGTGGTGGTGGTGGTGTGATTCCAAAATACATGAAAAAATTTTTGCAGGTTTAAGCATTCTAAGAGTAATTACCATATCAATGTTATTTGTATCACGGCCTCTCCAAAGATTTTAGAAAAAGATCTATGCAGTACCATAGAGATTTTTAAAAAGCCCGTAAAAACCACAATGATCAGATCAGTTAATTCTAGGCATCTCTTGTTTCCTTAAATTTAGTATATAATAAGGAGTCATTTGGAACATTTAGTAACCAAAATTAAGCTCTCAAGATTTAAAGTGGACCTAAGTAATTTTAAACATGGAATGCCCACAAAGAGATGCTGGTTAGTATTGTGATTTTATTTTTCTTTAAATTACAGACTGTTAGGTCATGATAAAATAAATGTTGGTAAGTTTGTGTTCTACATTTCCAGAAACTTAAGAAGAAAAAAAAAAAAAAAAAAGGCAGGCATGATAGAATTTTTCTTCTATATTCTGGAAAAGGTGATGTAATACTCATTCTAGTGTAGCATATTATAAGAATGGGTTGTTTTCTAAAATTAAAAAGCTGGTTGTCGACATTTCATGACTGTAGTACAGCTTTCAAGAATTGTGAATAGCTTTATGATCATGAAAAAAAAATGTGCTTCATAGTCAAATTTTATAAATACCTATTTTTGTATGATGGTTACTGGCCCACGGAACCTAGCAGTTTTTTCTTCCAAATGCTTGCTTTATTAATTAATAAAAGGTCTGGATATTTAACAGGTGTTTACTAGTGGAATCTGTGTGTTTACTGCCCAGAAGAAAAGTAATGGGTTTAATCATGTCGATGCATTTGTTTTGCTACCCATATTTCACACTAGTTTGAAAGGATCAGGTTTTCTTCCAGCTCAACTTTATGCAATTTCAGTAGGTTTCTCTGTGGAAATTTTCCAAAAAAACCCCAACAAAGACATAATTAAATTTTTCAATTGATGAAATATCTTAATTCTTGTATTTTTCTACCTTCTATATAATACTCTTTGCAGCATAATTGTTATTTTGCACACATAATATATAAGATATTATTAATGTGATGTCACTAACAGTAGACTACAATGGTTGCCTGGTTTTAGTTTCAGTGCTTATGTTAATTCATTATGTTCTAGCTGTTAGGCTGTTTTCCTGAGGGATGAAGTCTTGTGTGTTATTACCTCTTAAATCATTCGTATGTTTATACCTAAGATTGCTGGATATAGATACTTCCACTGTTTTGCCCACAAAATTTCATTTTCCTGCAGCAGCTTTCACAAGCAATTCTCCTGCTGCATGCCTGGATTTGGTGGTGTCTCCCTGCAGCCTGTGCACGCTCTCGCTGCTGTTCTGCCACACTCCCCGGCCACCCCTCTGTACAGTAGGCTAGTGCCTGAATCCGTGGAGAAGGATTTCTCTGAACTCAGCTGCCTGCTATAAGGAGAAGTCCTGAAGTTCAAGATAAGATAAATACAGCCTTGTCTATATTTAAAAAAAAAAAAAAGAAAAAAAGAAAACCAACAAACTACCTGTTCTTTTGTGATTAGTTTGCATATGTGTGCATGCACTCCCCTTATATGAAACAGTGCTGTGTGGTAGGGCCAGTGCCTACATCTTTGAGTGGCTATTTACTATAACTTTACAATATAATTTACAATAATAATTATTGTTCCAAAATGCAAAAAGCCAAGTGGCTTCACCCACCTCTCAGTGCCATCTTGTCCTGCCGGGGCCTCAGCGTGGACCCCTTTGCCTTTTCACATTTCTCCATCAGTTCCTGAGAGAACAGGAGCTGCAGGACCCCACCGATCCCTGGCTGCTGTCAGGCAGCGTTGCTGTTGGCTCTCCCTGTTGCTGCCTGCTGTATGAACGGCCACGGTGGCCAGAGGCAGGGCTCCAGGGGCTGAGATCTGTCCCTCCTGCTGTTCGGCAGCGCAGTGTTTATCAGCAGTCGTGCCATGTGCATACGTGTTGCTTGCCGTATAAATCTCTTCCAAACTACACAATGAAACAGGCAGAAAATTAAATGAAGTATGACTTTGTAACAATGCAGGTGCAAGCCCCTCCTGGCCTAGGTAGGCTCCCTGGTCAAACCTATCTTCTGGCTCACCCCAGCAATGCCCATTCTTTCTCATTCTTGTCCTCCAGCACCAAAGGCTCAGCTTGAGCTTCCAGATGTAGGAGAACTCGGGCCACAGCGATACCTCCCCTTGTTGCCCCCTTCCTCTTGCAGCTCCATTCAGCCAAGAACTAATGAGGGAGAATCAGCATCTTCCTACCAAAGACAGCATTCTCCTTCTAAATGTGGGCAAAGGTGAACAAGCTTCACTGGTTGTCTCCTTGAAAGAGTAACATGCTGTTCAAATAAATGCAGATCAAGTGGCCTGCCAAGAACAAACAGTTGTAGACCCCTGCATTAGTCAGAAGACTGATTTTAATTCAACATGGAGAAAGGCACCCCTGAAGTCATTGATACTTTAGCATCTTCACCAGTTAAGCGTGGATTTTTCTTACCTGCTTGACTGTTTCCATTGATGTGATTAACTTCTCCAGCTGAGATCCTCCCTTACTGAAAGTTAATTCTCCGTAAGAGGGACCTCTGGAAGTCCCGAGTTGGCAGCTAGACCTTCTGCTACCTGCAGCTACTCTGAGATGAGGCTTTGGCTGCAAAAATTCTAGCATTTTTCTACAAAGTCTGTCAGACCTACCGCTCACTCTGAGGTCCGTGCAAGTGTGTAGTAGGCAAGTTGATCCTTGATGATCCAGGAAGGATGGCTGAGCCTTGCAGAGCTGCAGGTCCCAGCATGCTGTCCTGGAGCAGTGCAGGCACTTTGCCACTATGCCCTCAGCCCCTTCCAACTGTCCCAGCAGAGGTGTCTGAAGGAAGGAGGTTAAATCTGCACCTCCACAAACTGAACTGCCTGGAGAGAGGCTTGTGTGTAAGCCCGCAGCACAAGGAAGGCAGAAGGAAGCTAAATCGTGCTTCCTTTTTGGTTGCATTAACCCAGGGATAGATTCCTTCATCTTCAGGAACCCTGGTGACATGCAATTTTAACAGCCCTGGCTGAGAGGGGCAGATGTGGTGAGATTTGTAGTTAGCTCCTGCCGCTCGGTAGCGGAGGTGCTGTCTGAATGTCACTTCGGCTCTTCTGAGCCACAATAAGTGGCTACGTTGGCTGTCTCTGGCTGATGCTTCCTCCAGCTCAGCTCCTCCAGCTATCCCTGACTGCTCAGGCAGAGAAGGTTTCCTCTGTCAGTACTTTTTTTAGCCACCTGATACAGAAAAGAAGGAAAATGATTACTTATGGTACAGTAATTGTGGCTCTTCCAGGGATGTTCTCCATAAAGGCACCACAAGTGGTCTGTTGTCCTTCGCTCTGAAAGAGTCTTTACTGTTGGCAAACCTGGGAGGTCAGACTGGGGCATCCTGAGCTTAGTTTGCTCCATCATGACCCTGAGCAGCAGCAGTTCCTGGCTTCCTTGGGCTGCACGTGTGCATCCTCCTTCTTTCCAAACCAGGATGCCAGTCTGTTTCAGCTTTCCCATCTTCACACTTCATTCGCAGCTAGGACATCAGCTCTTGCCCACATATTTCTCTCCCATGGCTCTGCTTCCTTTCATCAGCCACAGCAAACCTGGCCAGCTCCTTCACATCATCATCTAAAACCCTGAGACAGGAGCGCAGGTTTGGGAGCAGCAGGGCTACGGCAGCCACTGAAGAGGGAGGCTGCTGTTTCCCAGAGCAGCACGTTGATGGCAGTGACGCGTGTGATGGCTCTGGCCCCACAGCGTGAGTGAAGAGCAGGACTGGGAGCTGCCACTGCTGCAGACCGCGTTAGGTGGTGCGATGATGTGCGTGGCACTGTTCGGGAGCCCGTTGCCTTGTGCCACGGCCGGTAGCAGTTGGGGGGGTTCACAGGCACAGCCTGGATGGACATTACTGTCTTCAGAGAACTTGATCCTGCTCATGTGAGTACATGCTTACCTGGGATCTGTGTGGACAGCACTTCTTAAAGAATCACAGTTTCCATAGGGTAAGTAACCGCTTTTCATTTTGTTTCCTTAAAGAAATATTTAAAACCTAGGATGACTCTGTGATACTATTAAATCTGTAATCAGTTCCAGCATTATTATGACTCTAATGTTTCTGGGAGCCTTCCTCTGGTTTAAAATGGATTAATTTCAGGAATTGAAGCTAGATTCACTGTCCTGTATACAAGGCGCAATGACAGATACTGTGTTCTCAATATGTGTTCTCATTATTGTTCACTTATTTTAAAAGCAAATAACCATGAAACTGGTGTTTTCCTGCTCTGTGCTTGAACACTCTTAAGAAAAGTAAGACATGCAAGTTAGGAGTAGGAGGGTTATTGTTTGTATTCATGTCTTCATTATCCTTTTACTTCAGATATCAAATAATGTTTAAAAGCATTTTCAAGTGCACTGTTTTTTCAAATTTTTAAAGATGAACTGCAAGTTTCGAACAAAATATGTTACTCTTTTTTAATATTAAAACCAGGAATAAGTGATTTAGTTTAGGGTTTGGGACCTTTTTGACTCCTTAGGTGGTAGAAATTCAAGTGTTGTCTAGCCTGGAATTCTCTGAGTATTAGCAAAATTAGTGTTTCATGGATACTGGAAGATCTGATAAATTCTAAGAATGATAATCTGACAGATTATAGAAGTTGTATTTTATTGCTAGTTCCTAAGTAGGTTTTGGGCATGTGCATGTGACAGTGCTTTTTGCAATGTGATGCTTCTCTACTTCATGTAGAGAATAATTTGAGCTTTGTTATTCATTAAAAAAATGTTCCTAACTCATCTAGCAGAGAAAAAATTTTAGTAACGTTATAACTATAAGCAGTTAGGAGAATGGTACATCTTTGTCCAGTATTCTGCCTCAGAGATTTTTCTAGCACCAAAAACTTCTGAGAAAGTTGGTCTAAAAATCAGCATTATCATGGACAACTTTTGTATTGTGTGCATAAGAAAACATCTTTTATCCAATAGCTGATTTATTGTTGCAAAGCATAAGAATTATTTTATTTTTTGTTTTCACTTAATCCTGTCAAATGTAGCAGATGTTTTCATTATTAATTCAAATTAACCCCCTTTTGTATGTATGTTGTTAAGCTCTTTGCTTGGTAATGGTCTTGTAGAAGTTGAAATCTCAGCTAATTGTAGGTGTAGCATTGCCCTCATCTGGATCCACTGCATTGTGATTTTGCTATATTCATAAGGTAATGAATGAGAGTACCTGACCTTTCTCCTTCATTCTCTTCAGCATTTTACCTGCATCTGGTGTTTATCTTGCTTATTTACTCATTCCAGTTGCTTCAGTTTCCCCTGATACAATAGTCTTTTCATGCCCCTAATGGCCTGTCTTTGAGGGCATCTGCTTTTTGCTGGAGTGATTTTAGATGTGTGGTGAGAACTGAGTACCACAAACATTTAAGAGGAAATGTTAAATACTGTTGAATGGGTGTTATAATATTTTAGGTAGAATTTGGGGGGTGGGGTCCGAAGAGGAAATAGCCTGTAAATACCAATAGTGGAGGGACCAAGTCCACGAGGACTTAGTCCATTACATTTATGTGGCTGTCTTAAATATTGTCTGCTTACTGTGAGCTACATTAGTAGAAACACCTGGATAATAACAGCTCTTCCTTTCTGCTGCAATAGTGGAAGATATGAGATAGGCCTCACAGGGTAACAAAGTTACAAGAGCCTTGCTGGGAGAGGGAGTGAGGAGTCGTCAGCATTTTCTCCCTGAAACAAGGAGGTTTGGGGACCTCCAAAAGAGGAGGTGAGGGTTGTGCCCCCTCTCTTGCTCATTAGTTGAAAATAAAGCGTTTCTTTGAGCACAGGAGCTGTTTCTCCTGCCTGTATATACAAAGTCCCAAATTAGTGCTCCTCAGCTGTCAGAGAGCTTCAGTCAGTTGCTCTGAAGCACTTTTGCCTGTAATAGATGTTCAAGGACACCAGCTTGCTCACGTTTGTGCTTACCAGCAGAGGAGGCTGGGGCTGTGCGAAGCTGAACTTGATACCACAGAGGAAGAATACTTTGCTGGAGTGAATGGGAAGTGAGATGGGAAAATGGTTTGTGTGGGGGGAAATATTACATTTCTCCGGGGCTCCTGCCAAATACCTTCAGCCTGCTGTGCCACGCGAGGGTATGTGCTTTGTATAGGGCTTCGCCCTTGCATATCTGGAAGAGCTGAAGGGGATAAACCTCCCCATTACAATGAGGTGCTGGACATGTTTTTTGTGTATACCTGTGTCATCCAGGAGGCCTTCTAGCAAGAAAAGGAAGACATGCTGCACATTTACAGAAGGATGGTGGCAGGGAAGAGGGAGATATAAGGGAAATTCCAGAAAGGCCCTCTGGATTTGCTCAGGCACACCTAGACTTGCCCTCTATCAGGATTTACCTGTAGCATGTATTTCATTAAGAGGCTTTATTATTTTTTTTACATTAATTTTATTTTCCTTTGCAGGTCACCTTTTAAGCTGCTATTTCCTGTATAATTAAGCAGAATGAAGGCATTAGGTTCTAGTAAAGTTGGGCCTAATCCAGAAATCTTCTCTTATTCAGTCCTTTCTGAGTAAGAAACTCGAGTCTGGGCCCAGCATTTTACGTGTTTTGCTGTTATATCTAAACTATTTGTGGTCTGTGGATTCTTTTTGGTTTGTTTTTAACTTTATTGAAAACTCCTTTACTTTTGTCTAATTTCATTTCTTTATGTGTTACTGTCCAGTGTAGCGTTAGTTGAAATTATGTAAGTATATTGCAAATTGAAGTGCATAATCGCTACTGATAATGCAAGAACGATTGATTCCTACAGTTTATAATTAACAGTACATAATGTTCTGTGCATGGGTTGGATCTATCCCTTTTAACTTTTCCTTTCCGATTCTTTCCGACCCCGGTCTTGCCGCATCCCAGCCTTTCTGAAAATGCTGGTTTCGCTGGAATCTAGTCTATTCTTCCTTTTGTTTTTCAGACCAGTAAAAATGGGAAGTACTGGATTCTGGTTTCCTCCAAGAAGAGTCAGCGGAACTGGTTAAGACCAAAATCTGAGGACTTTAGTGGGCAAACATCAGGTGTGCATTGAACAGAAGCTGCTTTAATCCTGCTTTAAGTATATGCTTCTTTAAAAATAGTATTATATATGAACTTTTTGTTATATTTGATACTGCATATAATCATTCATCCTGCAGTTGTGAAAGCACCAGTAAGAATGAGGATTTAAAGTGATAATATGTTGAGACACAAACAGGCAATATTACTCATAAAATTCTTTCAGCTGGTCTTTGGAAAGTGTAATATTTGAGGATCAGTGTTTTTTAAAGTTTTATCTCCATTGCTCAGTCTATATATCCACAAAAGAAAAAAAAAAAAAAGAACGTGGTTATGTGCTATTCAGAGATCAATACTGAAGTTCTTAATTGCCTCATCTGTTGAGAAATGGTACTGAGATAATAGTGCATACATGGTTTTTAATAAAACACTGTCATTGTCAAGATTGGATCCACACTATATTTGCTCTAATGATACATTTTTAAGGACACTTAAACACAGTTCAAAGTCAGCTTAATTACTTTTGAACATAGAAGAACAAAACCTGAATTCTTCATCTGTGTGAATGTTCCAAGTTACTTCTGTTACAGTAGCTAGGTTACCTCAAGTTTTGGAGAAGATAACAGTAATGTTATATTGGCCTGAATATAGGATGGCCTCCAGCCTGAGGTGTGATCTTTGCATCGAGAAAAGGAGTGAGAAGTCATCAGAGTTGTTAATTTAACAGTTAAGTCTCCTGTGCTGTTCCACAACAAACACTGCTTTTGGCCTCGCATCAAACCCTGCATATTGTCCTTCTGCATGACCTAATATCTTGCATCTCCCCAGCTTGATGCACGTTCAATTCCTCCCCATCTGCCCCCAGTGTTACCAGCTCATCCCTATACTCATTGTCCTCAGATACTCCCAACCCCTGTGCAGTGCTCCCTGCACCTCTCTGGCCCCACAGCCCCACCCTAGTTCTGGCTGTTGTCCCTCCCTCTCCTGCTCTCTATCCTGCCAGCTGTGCCTGCTTCCCTTACCCACTGGCTGGGCACAGAGACCACTTGCTGCTGAGCTCTGGACCCAGCATGGTCAAATTCCACTCCCTTGCAGCAGGCTGTGGAGGCAGTTCCCTTGCCCTTTGCTGCTAATGCTGCCTGCCCTGTCTCATGCTAGGTGTGGATTTGGTGGCAAGGTGAAAGGGCTCGTAGCCCTTTGTTACTCCATTGAGACCTTAGGTGCCCTAGCTGTGCATTGAGGGCCACAGCTGCTACACTGTCAGCTCTGTGTGGCAGGTCTCACGTAGGTGCCTGTGTGGTATAGATATACCCTATGTAAGTGTAGATCAGGTTGGATTCACCACCCACCACCCCCCCCCGCCATGAACTTCATTTGTCAGGAGAGATTAGGCTAAAGCAAGATTTCATTCTATATTCAGGCCAATAAGCGCAGAAGACCAGTGTATTCATTTACAGGAAAGCAAAATTAATTTTATTACCAGATTCTGATGAAAGCATATGTTGAAAAAAATCTTTCAATCCACAAAGGTATCACAACTTCGATGTGAATCAGACCCTCCTTTTGATTACATTGGTGGCTTCACTGAAGGCTTTGGAACTGGTCTTCATTTATTTTTATTGCAGAAAATTGTTGCTCCTGAGTCTCCAAATAACTGTTTCATTTTTCCACTTATGAACTAGATAGTTGATTAGCAGACAGAAAATAAAATTAAGCTGACCCTTTGAAGACCTGTGCATGTTCCCACTCCTGGAACTGATGTGTCCAGGCTTCGTCCCATGAGTGGGAATGAGTCCAAGACAAATCTGAAATCGTAGTAGTCCTTAAAGAAACACCTTAAAGAGGTTAATGGTTCCATATAAAATCTGGGGGAGTAAAGGTCTTACAAAACTTCTTGCTTAAAGAATGTAGCGTAGTTTGACCTGCCGTTGGAGGGCTTTAGGGTTGAAAGGCAGCAGATTTCCATCTTGGTGAGCCAGGACTTCTCTCCTCTTGTAAAGACAAGGGAGAAGTTATGGGAACAGGGGAGGAAAAGGTGTAGACGAAAGCGTACTCTGTGTACATGTTTCAAATGGAGATGTCAGTCTGAAGATTTCACAAAATGCAAACAAAGAGGCACATTCCCATCTCCCTTCCCTGCCCTCCCAGCCCTCCTGTCCTGCCATGTATTAAGAAGAACACCGGCTGTCCTTCCTCCTTGCTTTCTTCCAGGACCACGCTAGGGCTCTCGCAAAGACCATTTAGTGTTGGCCCCATCGCACCTGGGCACTCCTCTCCGCTCCCCTCTGGAGTGGTTGGCTCCCTCCATCTGCTGAGCCTCGGCCGGGGAGAGGGGACAGCTGAGGCAGGGCCCAGGCCGCCTCCAAGCTCTCCGGCCTTCCCTCACAGGCAGCGGGGAAGAGTCCGTTTTGTTTATCGGGGAGGTGGCGTTAGGCTGGAGCAGCTGCAGCCTGGTGCTCCCTGCCTGGCTCCCGGCTGCCCGGCTCCACCTGTCCCAGCAGCTGCTGGCTTCCCCTGTGCTGCTGCTGGGGGCCGTGGGGGCGGCCGGCCGCTGAGCCCCCCAGCCCGGCCAGGCCACTGCCCCGGCCTCGCTGCCGCCCGGCCCAGCTGCCTCTCACACAGCTGCCCTGGCGCAGGCCGGAGCGGACGGCAGCTGCGAGCAGCCACTCCAGGGCTGGGGGTGGGTGGGGGCACTTTTGAGGGAGAAAGGCCAAATTTTGGGGCTGTCTGGCCCTGCCAAACGCTCTCATTGAGTGCCATCCTCCCACCATCCTCCTCCTTGCCCCTGCTGCCACAGACCTCGCACTCGGCCCTTGCCACAACGGGTAGCACTAAATTTTGGTATCTGTAGTAGCAATTGTGTGCCAATGATGAAAAAAAGCTGTCAGCTACCCCTGACAAAGGAGGGCTGTTGAGTGCCCTGTCATGGCAGGTGCCCAGTTGCTACTACACGTTACCAGATGATGAACTTAAAGCTGTTCACCCGAGTCAGTCAGCAAGTCAGAGATGAGCATCACGCACCTCCTCTAGCTGAAAGGTGCCGGTTTAGCTGGTGGTTTGCAGTGTCCCAGCTGGACTAAGAGCCTCCGTCCTGAGCTAGCCCAAACCTGAACACTTGCCACCCCTGCAACTTGAAGGATAGCATGAGGAGGGTGGGGGTCTCCAGCACTGGGCTGTTAAAACCCTAATCTATCTAACCTATCCCTAATCCGTGGGATTTCTGCTGTTAATACGTTGTCTCTGTTAGCAGAGGGTAAGTTTACAGGAGAATTTCACCTGGCGTTAGCAATCATTGGCAATGTGTACATGTTGTGAGAGTAGATGCGCAGATGTGCAGGTAAGGACAGTGAGGAGGTACGCCCGAGAACAGGAGCTTTGCCCCCTGAGACTGTCAGCATGGGTACTGCTGCTTTTCGTGCAGGTTTTCAAACATTTCGAGGCTTACAGATTTTCACTTTGATAACCGTGTGTGTGCATGTGTGCGTGTGTGCATGTGTCTGTGCAAACACCGCAGGCACGGCTGTAATTCCTTTGAAATCCGAAGCTGCCGAAAGCCGCTTGGGTAGGTGGGCCCTTTGCCTGATGCCTCCCGTAATCTGACAGAAACTTTGCTGTTCTCCATCAGTGCTTGAGGGGAAGGTTGTGAGGTGTGATCTCAGGGCAAATGTGGATCTGTTCATCCTGAGCAATGCGTTTTAAGAGTTGCAGCAAATAGTGTAAAGAAACCTGCAGGTATTACATCAGACCAGCTGAACCTAATTTTATTTTTAAGTTTTATTCAGAAGCATCACATAGCAAGTAAACTTCAAAATCTAAGTTTAGTTACAAACTAGTTGTTTCTTATTTTTTTTTTCCAGTCCCCTTTTGCTTTCTTTTACGACCACATGAAACTTGAGAAGCCATCTAAAGCTAAATCATTTAGTGGAGTTGGGCAATTCCCAAGTGTCCAACAAGAAGGCCTGGTTTAGGCTGCGATGGCCACTGTCATTCCTGGTGATTTGTCAGAAGTAAGAGATACCCAGAAAGTCCCTTCAGGGAAACGTAAGCGTGGTGAAACCAAACCAAGAAAAAACTTTCCTTGCCAACTGTGTGACAAGGCCTTTAACAGTGTTGAGAAATTAAAGGTTCACTCATACTCTCACACAGGAGAGAGGCCCTACAAGTGCACACAACAAGACTGCACCAAGGCCTTTGTTTCTAAGTACAAATTACTAAGGTATTAAACTCTATTTATCTTTCAGATTATATTATCTATTTTATGTTGGCCATGTTAAGCCGTGTAAAAGTATATGTTTGTGTACACCTTCAGCTGATTGCAGAGAGGATGTGTTAATTAAAGTATCCATTGGATTGTTTCTAGAATTCTAAATTACCTAAGTTTTCAAGCTAATGTCTTTGATTTTGTTTCTTAATTTGTTTTCTGCTTTTGTTTTCTGTTTGTTTGTTTGTTGTTTTGTTTTGTTTCTTTTTAATGAGCGTAGAATTTTCATTTGTATAAGGAATTGTCACAAGAAAAAGAGTATGGACTGAAAATTTTTTGGCTATGGACTTTTACACGAATACTTTCATACTTGCCCATATACCCCTGTTACAATAGCTAAAACCCACCAAAACTAAAGTGTCAATTTAAGAAAAATGGCTCACGTTTTGCTATATTTAAATTTGTTGAACTGTCTTTGTAGTGTCATGCTTTCAGTTAAAAGGTTCTGTTGCAAAGCACCCCTTAGTGTAGTATTTAGCTGCCATTAAAAAATGAGCACGTGTGTTTTTTGATCAAAATAATTACTTACAGAATATATCTGTGTTTAAAGGCATATGGCTACTCATTCTCCTGAGAAAACCCACAAGTGTAATTATTGTGAGAAAATGTTTCACCGAAAAGATCACCTAAAGAATCACCTACATACACACAATCCCAACAAAGAGGCCTTTAAGTGTGAAGAATGTGGAAAGAACTACAATACCAAGCTTGGGTTCAAACGTCACCTGGCTTTGCATGCTGCAACAAGCGGTGACCTCACCTGTAAGGTATGTTTGCAGACTTTTGAAAGCACAGGAGTGCTGCTGGAGCACCTAAAAACTCATGCAGGCAAGTCATCGGGTGGAGTGAAGGAGAAAAAACATCAGTGTGAACACTGTGATCGTCGGTTCTACACCCGAAAGGATGTCCGTAGACACATGGTAGTGCACACTGGAAGAAAGGACTTCCTCTGTCAGTACTGTGCACAGAGATTTGGGCGGAAGGATCACCTCACGCGCCACATGAAGAAAAGTCACAACCAGGAACTTCTGAAGGTCAAAACAGAGCCAATGGACCTTCTAGATCCCTTTACCTGCAATGTTTCTGTGCCTATTAAGGATGAGCTGCTTCCAGTGATGTCTTTACCTTCCAGTGAACTGACATCAAAGCCATTTACAAACACTTTGCAATTAAATCTCTACAACACTCAGATTCAGTCCATGCAGAGTTCTGCATCTGCACACCAAATGGTTGCCACATCGTTACCATTGGGAATGCCTTGTCCAATAGATATGGAGTCTGTCCACCCTTCTCACCAGCTATCATTGAAATATCCGCTCGGTACTACCTCATACGCAATTTCTATGCCTGAAAAAGAACAGCCATTGAAAGGGGAAATCGAAAGTTACTTAATGGAGTTGCAAAGTGGTATGCCTTCTTCATCCCAAGATTCTCAAGCATCTTCATCAAAACTAGGGCTGGATCCACAAGTAGGGCCGCTAGATGATGGGTCTGGGGAGGTTTCCCTTTCCAAGGGCTCCGTTCCTATTAGTGAACCTCTAAACACCCCATCATTGGACTTTTCTCAGCTGTTCAACTTCATACCTGTAAATGGCCCTCCCTATAATCCTTCTGTTTCAGTGGGAAACCTCGGAATGAGTTACACGCAAGAGGAGGCACATTCTTCTATGACTCAGCTTCCACCACAAACCCAGGATCCACAAGATCCTAGCAATAGTATAGGTCTTGGGTCTCTGCACTCATTGTCAGCAGCTTTCACAAGCAGTCTAAGCACAACCACCACCCTACCACGATTTCATCAAGCTTTCCAATAGGATGTACAAAGCTGGCTTGTTACTGTCTATTTGTAGAAATGCCTTAGGTGACCATTTTTAACTTAGTGCCTACTATAAGACATTATAAATTCTCTGCTTTTGTACAGTACCAATCTCATGAAGCCAGTAAGAAATTTAAATTAACTTTTTTAAAATGTTTTGAAAGTGTTTATTCTCAGCTGTGTTTACTTTGTTTTTTTTTAAACAGTCTCATTGTATGGTTTTCATTTTCACTGCCAATTGACACATTTTAAATGTTTAGTAGAAAGTCATCCCAAGCAAACTCTCAACACTGACCCCTTTTTTAAAACTTTTTCAACCATACCAGCTGTTCTGTTTTATTGATGTCAGTGGTAGAACTACCACTTTTACCTTTTAATAGATTTTACTGTTTGCAAAGAATCCAGTTAAAATATGTATCACAAAGATTCCTGAAGATTTGGGGGAAAAAATCTCCGGTCTGTTTCCAGACAAATCCTCTTCCCAAATGGTGACACATCTGATCTGTTCTCTAATGACAAATCTAAATTTTTTAAATAAATATAGAATTCAGATTTTTCTGAAAACTTGTGTGTCTATATATAGAAGTGCATATATACACATGTACATATATATAGCATTTTGACTTGTATTGAAGTCATTATAAAAGGTGTTAACGAATTTTGCCATTTTCTGGCTTAAATTTTTGTGGCCTGTTATGGATAATGGAAGAAAAAATATAGTTTCATTCTCTAAAATCATGGCTGAATAGAATTTCAACAGAGAATCTGCTTGCCTAAATGACAAATGTTTCAAGTTGAATTTGGAACTGTGTTGTTGTGCTTTCATGACTCTGGTAGAGGGAAACAGGCAAAATTAATGGCTGATCTTGAAATATAAAAGTGTTGTAATGTAGTCATGCAGACTATTTTGTCGCAGTTTTTGTTTTAATTCTTAACTTGCTGTTTTTTCTCTTTAGTAGCATAGAAAGAGTACTGCATAGGAATCTTCCAATAGCGTATTCACATTTGTAGGCATCAGTCTTCTCCCAGCTGCCACCGCCAAAGGGTGGATCAAGTCCAGCCAGAAAGTGTGTATCTATTTTCAGTTCAAAACTAGTGTGCAGTCAGAGAGTGAATGTAAATTTGCAAATACCAGTTTTTGTTTGATTTTTTTTTTATTGGAATGATCTTTCCAGTTGTGTTACATGGTGTGTTATGTCCTCCTAAGCAACAAGTTAGATGTTAATCATACTTTCTACACCTGGGTACTTGGTTAGGGACTTTTTGCCCATTGCCAAGATTTAAAGACAGGACTCTTAGGAGTGAAGTAAAAGCATATTGCTTACACCACTTTTACCTAATGCAATATATTCTATTCCCCAACCCCTAATAACCAAAAGAGGAAAAAAAAAAAAAAACCCAGCCCTGTGATGCATGAAAGCAAACTAGTTTTGCTGTAATTCAACAATAATTCTTTTCCTTGTCATTTTTGTACAAGGAATTAAAAAATAGAAATCAAGTACATTAGTATCTCTCAAACAATAATGAGGATTCGTACAAGGTTTTAAGTGGTTAAACTAAATATACTTCACAGAAACAAAAGTTGCTCCCATTTAAGGAGCTCATGCTCCAGATGTTTTATCAGTAGCTCCTACTTTTTTTTTAATTCTAGGAGCAATATGCAGGTGTAGTTTTACTATTTTATACATATGTGTATTTAAATTTTATTACTGAAAGATAACATTTTTATAAATGTGTTTGTGTTCCAAAGGCATTAAAATAAGGATGTATTAATAAGGAAAATACCTTTTGAAATTCTGCCAACTACTCCTAAATTTTGGATTTAGGAGCACGTTATCTCAAAGGGGGCTTTGAGCTCTGCTTCATGACTGCTTCCTCTGGTTTCTGTGAAACAGATTGCTCGCTTACTTACATCTTTAGTTGAATGATTTGTTCAATATTGCTTTTTTTTCTTCTTCACCTTTTGAAAGGAAAGAAAACCACAGATGAACAGAGCACAAGGTGAACGCAACCGAATGTAACTCTAGTTTAAATCAGCAACCATAACGTGTCTAGGAAGAACTCGGGTTTATTCTCAATCCTTTAAATCAATCTGAGATGATGATAAATGGACTTAATTCCTCCAGTGGGTTATGTCCCATGTGGAGCCAAGCACCTGCAACTCCCGCTGCAGTAGAGGAAAGTTGTGAGTGCTCAGCATCCTGCAGCTGGCCCGGTAGCCTGGCCGGGCAGCGCTGTCCGTCCTGGGCAGCCTCTGGCACACAGATTTCCAGTCCGTAGCGACTGTTTATCAGTCTCGGTTGCCGCTTAGGCTTCATTAAAAAACCAAAACCCAACAGACACTTTGCCAACATCCATTTCTTAGGGCGTAACCAGAATCCTTACTACTTCGTTCGTGCCTTAGCATCCTGAAAAGGGATTGACATTTCACTTTGGAGTTAAGACATACATTTCACTTGAGAAATAGGGACCTCAGACAAGATATTGAACCTCATTCAGTTAGGGTTTCAGTGGGTGGCTGCACCGAGTGTGTTTGCCACTGAACTAGGATGTACAGTAACATGGAAGCAGACTGACACTGTAAGCAATACTACCACCACCGGAGTGCTTTTGAATATCACTTAGGCAGAGTCAATATTGGCCACTACTAAACTGCTGGTTTTTAAACCCTGTTTTCTTGATTTCAGATGGATTCTTGGTGGGAGGGGGGAGGGCTGGCTGATCATGCACCACTCTTTGTGCAACTTCTAAACTTCTAGTAAGGTTGTTGGGTTTTTTTTAAATATATATATTTTTGTGTACTTGTTGCTTGTGCTTTATTTAGTAGTAAATTGTGGAATAGAGTGATTTATTGTTAATTTGGCAGTAGCGGTTTTTAAAAACCATATACTGACTGAAACATGAGCCAGAGCTGATTGCTTTATTAAGCTAATAATGAATGTTAAGAGTACATATTTTCAGGATCATTTGCCTAGTGAGCTAAACTTGTATTATAGGCCAATATTTTTTAAAATAAAGCTTGGTCAACCTCTATGTTACACATATTACAAGATATAGCACTTTCAAAAAGAAAACCTAAACCTTTTAAGAAAATTTCTTACAGGTTATGCTTTTTATTATAAAACCTTTTATTATAATTTGTTTCAAGTGCCATTAGATTACATATATGTAGGCCTTTGGTATAATGCTTTGTGTACAAAATGGTAGACATTCTAATTTTAAACAGGTACATTTTTACAGTGTTTTCTTATCAATTTGCTATATTGCACAGAACCAGTGTGTCTTTCTTAAGGGTTTTACAATGGTTTTTACTAGGTTTACATGTTTCAAACTACACTGTCTTCTACTGCCATTTTGAATACCAGTCAAAAAAAATTAGGAGCTTGTCTTCAGTAATTATAAACTGTGTCCTCTGGAGTTCTGGATGGTAAACTATGGCAAAAATGTTTAACATGCAGTATTTGATGCAGATATATTTTTATCATATCCTATCATCGCTATGCTGCTGTCTGAAGTTAACTTAGGGCCTGATCCTGCATCCGTAAAGGTCAAGGGGGCAGGATTGCATCCTTCGTTATGTCTGTCTCATACACTGGTTTAGCAGCTCATCCTGTAGTCTTCTCAGTCTATAGATAAGCCTCTGAAATAAACATACCTGTCTGGTGTGTAGTAAACCGTATAGGCTTAGCTGCCCATCCTGCATCCTCCCAGTGTACAGTTAAAACCACAGCCTACTTAGCATCACGCTCAACGTACAAATAACGCCACAGTAGTTCAAAATGTGTTTGGATAGGCCCAAAGCTTTTATGCAATAAGGGTGTCTTACTTTTGTTGGAAGGCAGTGTCTTTTGATAACAGTTATCTAGCCCTGGAAGTGACACAGAACTATTGCTAATCATATGTAAACACTTTTCAGTATAAGCTTCAGTGGTACAGTTGAACCAGAGTGAATGTTTATCTCCTCAGAAACACTCCTGCAATATTGTTATATTGGATCATGCTGCTAATGTAACTTGGGATACAACTCCTCTCATGGTGCTACAAACCTCCCTGTCTCATTCAGATGTATTTTTACCCATAGAAAAAAGGACTATACTAGACCTATAGTTGTATGATATATTTTTATACTGTGACTTAATTTGTCATTAATGAACTTTGTGCAACACCACAATGTATTCATATGCACTTGCAAAAGTAAAATTTTGGACATGCAAATTTAAACGCTGACAAGCCCAGCTCTTGTTCACAAAAATAGGTGATGGCTAGTTAAAATTAAATGTGGGCTTTTTATATGGTGTGGAGTGATGAACATACTATATATTACTAAAAGCCTTGGAATTTAGATGAAAACTGGGAAAAGTAAGATTGGGGAATGATGACACACCCAAACCTGACTTGGATTGCTGAAATTATATTTTTAGCTAGTGGAAAAATTGTTTGAACTTGTATGCTAAAATGTTTTAATGATAAAAGTTTTGAGTCAAAAATAGAGAAAAAAAAAGAACACAGAAAACCCTGCATTCCAGACTGAATTTGTATATGTTTCTTGCATTTAAAATTTGCTATCCTGTGATATGGGAAATTGAGTTGCTTATCATGTATATGTACTTTAAAATGTATTCACAAACTACTGTTGTATTTGTATAAAATATAGACAAAAAGATTGCATATATATTTTTGTGTATAAGCTCTGTAAAATAGCAATCACATTATGAAGCTGCAGCAGAACTTCATTTTAAACATTCACATCCAAAGAAACAGATTATTTATTGTCCACATACCCTGATTATAAAATATACCTTGCTGCTATTAAACAATAGTGCTGCAGCTTCTTGTGGCCTACAGTGTTATGTTTGCTGTACAAAAATATGTGAACTCCACAAAATATATCAATAAAATTACAGAATGGTTTTAGTTAATGAATAACTTATGCCTGGCATTTCAATAGATAATCTTTATCTGCATGTTTGTGGTTATGATAAGTAATTACAGAATACATCCAGTTTTCCTGGGTGTAGTTATTCTGAGTTTGCAAAGGTATAACTGTCTTTTCTAATTTATGACTGGTAAAATGTCAGTTTTCCAGAAAATCTTAAAGCATAAGTATCTGCATTTTATGATTTCACCAAGGAACAAACTGGATGATGCTACTGTGTCTGTGACAAGACAGATCTGAAGGAAGCAATTGAGTTTGCCATCCAGTTGCACTTTGAAGAGCTGTGAGACACTGGAAGGTGAGTTTGGGGTTTCCATAGTGGGACTGCTCATTGAGGAGATGTAGGTGAGTGATTCTCCGTCATTTCAGATTAATGTAAGTCATTTACATCGATTGTTACATTTTGTAGGATATACTGTAAGGGTGCAGCACGCGCTAGACAGAGTATGAAATATTTCCAGGAGAAGTACCATTGCTTTGATCCCGTAGATCTCCCGTCTGCCCATGACACTGCCGAAGAAGTCTGACTGTAATGCGTGGGGGGAAGAGGTGCTATGCAGCCAGGCGAGCAGCCTACTCACAACTGCAGAAAGTTGCCTCTCTGCTCGTTCCATGTAGTTGTTCCCTAGCATAGACTGTTTGCTGGGAAAGTAAAAGACCAGCACTTCACATTTCATTGCTCATTGGAACGTACTTTGTTAACATCCTCAGCATTGTCTGTGTTTTCTTGCTTTTGGCTTCTTCTCTTTTCCAAGTCTTGACTTTTTAGATTTCTTCTGTAACCTGGTCTGAGAGAAAAGCTTGTTACAGAGAGTTGTTGGCTCTTGCCTTTCGCGTGCACAGACGTTTTTCCTTTCTTGTGATCCCTATCCCTTTCCTCTAAGCTGACATCACTTCTGCCTCACAGGTTTCTAACTTGCTTGAGAGGATTGGCCTTGTTATTTCAGGAGTCAAAAGCTGTACAGATGCTCTACAGTATGAAATACTCTGCAAAAATATTAATTCCCCACTCCCACGCCGAGGGAAAAACAAGCTTTTATGTCACTGTCATAGGTGGTCTCATCCACCATTACTGAATTAATGTTTCCTTCCAAATGGACACCCTCTAGGAACTCCATCAGCCTCTGTAATAAGTAGAATGTGATTGCATGGATGATACCTATGTTATATCCAGAGATCTCATGGTGCATTCCCTCCAGAGTTTTCCTTGTTAAATTGAGAGCCACAGGTGTCTTCCCTTCTGTCTCTCCTGTAACCACCCCTTTCCAAAACTTGCATAAGAAAATATAAGAAAATGGTCCTTCAGTATCATCTCTATGTGGTCTCACTATTCTCCAGGAATGGAAGAGAAAGACCATTCTAGTTTCCCCCCTCACTCTCCTTTTGCTTCCCACATATAAGCATGCCCTAGAATAAATAAATTTTTTTGGCAGAGAAAAAAAGTGATGCAGAGCTGCTGCTGGACTAGCAAGAACTGAGCTGTTGGCATCCCTGCTTTGCAAATCAAAACACTGTATTAAATTGGATAGAAATTAAGTTTTCCAAAGCGGCAGGTGTGGTAGCTGGCACAGCAAAAGGGTTGGTGATCACAAACAGGCAGCAAGCAGGACAGCAAGATAAGCTGTATGACAAAATTTAGCCTGTGCTTAAAAGTTAGAGAAGTGTATTGGAGGATTAACTGCTGCTTATCATTTTAAGCTGGGGCCTTTAGCAAATAAACAGCAATGCTCTATTTCTGTTTTGAACAACAGTGGAGATACTGGTGTTGACACTGACAGACACCAGCAGTAGTGTGAAGTTTCAAATTCCTGCTCACGTGCTATAAGCTCAGGTAATTCAGTATAAACTTCCTCTGCTCCTAGTAAAGGTGTGACATCTTGCTCGGTATTTTTATATAATTATATTCATTTGTTGTAATGGTCTGTGTGTCCTCCAGAAATGAACATTTTCAGAATAGTATTTAAAAAAATATAATTGACAGTTGTGTTCCTCAATGTCATCATCATCCCACAACCCTGTCTCCTTTGGGAACATTTGTGTTGTAAGATCACTAGCTACAAAGCTAGTCTGCCTCAGAGGGGACTGAAGACATCAGTAATCACCCGAGTACTCTGGAAACAGGACTATAGTGATGCACACTGTGGCTGGGCTAGAAATCATTTGAATTGATCCTTGGTAATTTGCCCATGGCACTGATTTTCACTGCTGCACTGAACAAAGAAGAAGAATGGTTTAGTGTAATTTTCATATAAATCAGTCAGATCTCTGCTCACTGTGTGTAGGAAAAATGTGGAGTACCTGAGAGTACAGAGAGAATACTCACAGAAAATTGGTACGTTGCTTAAAATTTTCTATATGTATGTGTGCATGTATTTATACATGGGAGGGTAGCAATCAAACCTGAAAAAGTTGAGAAATCAGTTTTATTTTGTTTTGGTTTACTTCAAAAAGTTTAAGTCTGAACTGTTTGTATTTTACAAGTCCAAAATGAATCATGCAGTTTGTAAAGGTATCTCCTAATTAACACAGCATGTGGTTTGCCAGGCAAGTTGGAAGAGTTTCTTCCAAATACGTGATTAATCTATGAGAGACAGCAATTTATCTAAGGGGAGCACAGACTCTCGCGAGGAAGGTGTTTGTCAGCTATCCTTGTGTAGTATTAGATACAATTTCAGCAGAAAAGTTCTGTAGGCTGTGCTTCTGAAATTAAGCTCAACTCTGGCTTGCTGCCTTTGTGTTAAAATTGTTACACACATGGTCATGGGTAAATCTTTTCAAGTTCCCTCACAAGTGCTTAACAATGAAAATAAAATACAGGCTCTGTACAATTAAGGGGCATGCCATAAACAAGCAACATCAGAGTTGTAACAGGAAGAGCAAACATTAAGGGCAAATAAACACAGACAAAACTCCCAAACTCAATGAAGTCTGTCCTCACCTGAAAATTGTCTCCTCATATTTTGTCAGTGCCTGGCTCCTAAATGCAATAAAGCATTACAGGATTGCCCCATAGTTTATGTGCTCTGTTCAGTTTAGACATATTTTTCTTCAGCCATATTTTTACAAGGCGCTTCTGCTTATTCACTAATGCAGACGTTGTAACAACATACTTGAATTGCACAACCCATTTTAATCAGGCAGGTTTAAAACCCTGTAACTTAAGGCAACCTCTGATAATTTGCTGTGGCCCACCAGAGTGCCCAGTCCATCATTTCAGAGCCAGCAGATGTAGCTGATCCTCTTGTCTCTTCCCCTCTGCAACTCTGAAGATGTGGTGTTTGCAGGGAGCCACTGCATTTGCTATGGCAGTGTGTTTAACGGAGAGTCACAGAGCTGGGCATGGTCTGTGTTAACAGGATTGTGAGCTGCTGGGAGAGACTGACCCTTTTATACTTCAGTTCTAGGCATCAGCATTAAATCTGTGGACTTGGGAAAGCAGCTGTCTCCAAGCAGTGGGATAGCGCTGACATTACCCCCCAGGCCCTTTGCTGTAGGTGAATCATTTTTCTCACGAAGCGTTGAAGCTGTTCTCTAGTCCTTAAGCTGCAAATCTCAAATTACCTTTTGTCATCTCCCTGTGACCCAGCAAAGTCAGCTTTGTGCCAGGGGGAAGACCGCAAAACCAATCTCGGACAATTTGGCTGAAAATACTGCATAAGGTGCCAGCCATGTGACAGCGGTAAACCCGCCCAGGGTAGGTACCTGTCCTGGCATGGCCAGAAAGTATTGCTATGGGTGAGCGCCTGTACTTCACATTTTACTATCTTTATTCCTAAGTGTAGGTTCTCTTAGCTTGTCTCAAAGTGCTGTTTTGCAATTGTGATATTAGTCTACAGCAGCTGGTCCCAGGTTGTTATTCCTGGTCCACCCTGGTCGGTGGTGGTCCCTGAGGCCCCCATAAATCAGCTGTGAAAGCTCACCTGCGTGCCAGTGCCTCCAGCTAAAACCTGCCTGTGTTCAGATAAGGAGAGCCTTTGCTTTTTGCTCCTGAACATGTGGAGTAACCTTACTGGGAAGGAAAAAAGCATCAAGCAGCTGTTTGGCAATGTGTGTCTGAAACGTAATCTTATTATTTATAAACTAGGGTTTAACCTTTTAAAATGTTTATTATTACATCTCTCAGCCGTAAAATAGCACCACAATTCTTGCAGATGTATTTGTTCTTTTGCATTTGGGTTTACCTCTGACTGCTTTAATGAAAACTTGCTTGTATTTGCTACTCCAAGGTGTCATTTGTCTCATCAAAACAGCCAAACTCTGAAACGTGAACTGGATTCCTTTCTGGCTTGTGCTTGTTGTAAAAAAAAAAAATATATGGTTAATCTTCGTAGTCTGCCTACCTTCAGAGCAAGCCTGTGTATGGGGTGGCTTCCACTAATGGTATGGCTTACACCTGTGCAATTGATCATATCAGAACTGCTTTCAGGCAACTCTGAATATCATTTGAGGTCGATGAGGTGTGACTGGAAGCAACATTTGGACCTTGAAACACTGTATGTTTAAGGAAGAATGTAGGATCATCATCAAATCCTAAACTGAGATCACAGGGACTGACAGTAAATGGAGAAAACTTTTATTTGAAACTGGGAAGAAAACCTCTCAGAAATCATTATGGCACAGGTGAAGGAACTGTGTAGTTTTGAGCATAGGACTGTAACTTAAGTACTTAGATAAATTTTACTCCTTTAGCAAGGTTATAACGTAATTTATTAGAAACACAACGCTACCTCTAAATTGTAAAGCAGTTCTTAGAAGCTACTGGACAGCCAAGTCTTCAAGGGTTTGTTACATGGTACACGAACCAGATGTACAAAGAAATGAAGTAATGATTGTGGAGAAGAATATAACTATACACTCTTAAACTCTCTGAAATCACTTCCAGTCCCCAGTTCTGTCCTTCTCTTATTTTAGACAAAACTTTGGCTGTTAAGAACCACAACAGTGATGCACCTTGATCAAAATGGTGTTTGATATGCATCCTCAGTTGTAGTGAGTTACATCCATATCAGTCCTTTGGGGCTCTTGGTATTGGGGCTGACTTCTGTCCAGCAATGCAACAAACAGCAGTGGTAACTAAAATTATTGGCAAATAAAGAGTTTCTGTATTCCTGATATACAAGTGAAATATAAACAGGTGAACTGAGTGAGACTGGTTCTGTATTTCTTCTCAGCTGGAAGCAAATATGAGGTTGGGCAGCTGTTGCAGCATCAGATGCACAAGCATGTTTTACTTGCAGAAATACGACACACAAGCTTGGAACAAAACCATTGCTGCCACAGGCCATGGTAGCTGTGACATATTACATAGCTGTGACACATTGCAGCTCTTAGGACACAGGATGTGTTTCCCTCTTGTCACTTGTAAAAGTTCCTGTTGCATTCTCTGCTGATGACTTCTGGTTCATACAGCTTCCTCTTTCCTTGTGGAAATAGCAGTGAAACAGGAGTGGTGTGGTAGGAGGCTGCTGTGGGTGCACAGTGCAATGTTTGGGGTTCCTCTGGGGAAGGGTGGCTGGGAGGGAAGGAGCAGCTTGTCCCCAGCAGCCCTGCTTCCCTCTGAAAATGTCTCCCCAGGCCATGCTGTAGCCCCCTCCTTCAGCCAGTGGTGTCTCCTTGGAAGTCACTGGGCCAAGTCATCAATGGATTAAAGGAAAATAACATTTATTAAGAATAAAAGCCTACTTGCTTTTAAATGTGCTCTAATTGTGTTCACATTGAAAGGCACTGGCTGTCCCCCTGCTCGCAGTCAGCTTGAGACAGGACAGTAAGTTATGTTAAGGCTCTTTAGATCCTAAAATACACCCCTCTTCCTGCTCAAAAATTCAGTGTATTCCCCAAGAGCAATACAATACACCTGCCATCACAGGCAAAACCAGAAAGAGAACCAGGCAAAACCAGGCAAAGAGAAAAAGGTGACATGAAAATTGCCAAAAGGGGAGGACATGGAATCTGGAAAAAATTATATGGAAGTTCTGCTGTATCCTTCCGAATGAGACTTCAACCAAAGAAATTTGGGAACAGCCCTAATCCTAACCCTCTGCTTTACGAACATAGATTTTACTGCTGTGTTCTGTAGCATTCACAATCTCCAGATATGCTCCTATATTTGTCAGCTTAGCAGGTCCACTCTCAGGCCCTTCATCCATGCATCCTTCTATCTACTCCTCTTCCTCAACCAACTTTCCCTTTGAACTTTTTTTGCCACCGTAACCCAGTGAAAACAGGTTGGAACAAGTGCATTTCTTCCATGAGAAGGCTGATATTTTTGGAGAATTCATAGCAGAGACGTCTCTCTGCTGCTTTTATATACTATATGGCACAGAAGAAGCTTTTTACACTGTCCCACACAACATCCTAGTCTCTAAACTGGAGAGACACAGATTTGACGGGTGGACCACTTGGTGGATAAGTGATTGACTGGATGGTTGCACTCAGAGAGTTGTGGTCAATGGCTCAATGTCCAAGCGGAGACTGGTAACAAGTGGCATTCCTCATCCGTACTGGGACTGGCACTGTTCAACACCTTTGTCAGTGACAGGACAGTGAGGTCAAGTGCACGCTCAGCAAGTTTGCTGACCACACCAAGCTGTATGGTGTGGTTGACACATTGGAGGGAAGGGATGCCATCCAGAGGGACCTTGACAGGCTTGAGAGGTGGACCTGTGTGAACCTCATGAAGTTCAACAAGGCCAAGTGCAAAGTACTGCATGTAGGTTGGGTCAGTCCCAAGCACAATTACATGCTGGGCAGAGAATGGAATGAGAGCAACCCTGAGGAGAAAGCTTAGGGGTGTTGTTGGGCGAGAGGCAACGTGCAATGCTGTAATGTGCAACGTGCACTTGCAGCCCAGAAAGCCAAACGTATCCTGGGCTGTATCAAAAGAAGCATGACCAACAGGTCGAGGGAGGCGATTCTCCCCCTCTGCTCTTGTGAGACCCCACCTGGAGTACTGCATCCACCTCTGGGGCCCCCAAGATAAGAAGAACATGGACCCATTGGAACCAGCCCAGAGGAGGGCCAGGAAGATGATCAGAGGGCTGGAGCACCTCCCCTGTGAGGGCAGGCTGAGAGAGTTGGGGTTGCTCAGCCTGGAGCAGAGAAGGCTCCAGGGGTGGCCTTTCAATACTTAAAGGGGGTTTATGAGAAAGATGGGGACAGACGTTTTAGTAGAGCCTGTAGCGGTAAGGCAAGGGGTAATGGTTTAAATTAGGAGAGGGTAGATTTACATTAGATATGAGGAAGAAATTCTTTACTGTGAGGGTGGTGAGGCACTGGGCCAGGTTTCCCAGAGCAGCTGTGGATGCCCCATCCCTGGAAATGCTCAAGGCCAGGCTGGATGGGGCTTGGAGCAACCTGGTCTGCTGGGAAGTTCCCCTGCCCGTGGCAGCAGGGTTGGAACTAGGTGATTTTTAAGGTCCCTTCCAACTCAAACGATTCTATAAGTTCATGCAAGAATTAGAGCCCTAATAGCACTCAGAAAATAGGCATAAAAATTCCTTTCTCCCTCCAGTACAGTTTCATCTGCTTACTGCAGCTTTTGATTTCCATCACAACCCACCTGCCTAGAAAACATTCTCTGCAAAGATTAGAAGTGAAGACTTCTGCATACAAGCATAAAATCACAGTGTTGCTCAGAAAAGGAGTATAAAATACCTGTTGCCTCCACAGCTTACCTCACTGCCTATTTAAAACTAAAGCTCCTGTGGTCTTCCCCCCACCCCCAGAGCTTCCCTGCATAACTGATGTTGAACGGTGCCTCAAGCCAGATAGCTGCCCTTAGGAGGGGGCAGCAGCAGCGTATTACCCAGCTGGCTTGTGCTTTACAGCACGAGGTTCGCAGGGTGCGGTAACACCAGAGGAGTCCAGGGGCCTCTGGCACTATTAGAGTCTCTTCTGGGTGGGGCAAGGGAAGAGGAGCCTGGTGTTGTCAGGCAGTCCTATCTGCAGGGACTGTCCCACCCAGGGCCATTGAGAGGCCCTCTGGCATCCCTAACTCTTTGCAACTCTCACTTGTTAGCAACTCCTACAATGCCTATTAGCACCTAGTTCTTCCCCAGCCTATCTGTTTCACACTGGCAGGTGATAACCCAAATTCCCCATTCGTATTCATCTCTGGTCCAGGTTTACTTCCCTCTGAATTGCAATGACAAATTTCTCCTGATAGTCCTAAGTCTCAGTACCCAGGAAGATCTCTATCACTGATTTGCTACACAGAGTGGTACCTTTGAAACCCTCTGGCTGAGCTGATCTAGAGTTCAGTTAGGGTCTGAAGATAACCTTGGGACATTAGGTTTGTCTGTTGAGGTGAACAATCAAACCAGTCTCGAAGTGGAGAACACTCCAGTTGGGCTTGCACATATTCTGAGCACCTCTGAAACCTCCCTCAGTGCATCTGTGCTGCATCTTACTCATCCAGAGGAGCAAAACAAAAGGAACAGGAAACATCAGGAAAACTCTGCAAGAACTGCCCGCTGCGCCAGTGCTGCCCAGAGGTAAACTCTGGAGAAACGGGCACCGCCGATCTTTGAAGTCCCATGGGAGGATCTGTGTTGGCAAAGCTGACATCCAGAGGAAGGTTATGATGGGCAAGGAAGTGGGAAATGGGTACCAAGCTTTCAAAGATGTTTGTCAACACGTACAGAAAGATACTTACTGGCATATTCAAAAGCTGTATAGGTCCCATGAGGGTGCTCTGATGCTTGGGCAGCAGGTGCTGAAGACTAAGGAAGTTAACATGAGCACTATGAAAAGGTGAAAGCAGGGCCAAAAGAGCAAAAGCCCCTCTGAAAATCACTGGGATCAGCAAGGCAATATTATGTTTGTCTTCTACCAGAATAGCTCTGTAAATTTAGCAATAAGTTTACTAAGGAGAATGCAGAAATAAAATACACACCTGTAGTAACTGTGTGGGATGTGATGGGAAGATGACCAAATATTTATGTATAATTCTAGTTACTATATCCAGTAGATGATACAGAGCAATCATTTGTCTTTATGCTGCTATAATAAGGTTGCTGTCCTGCATGAGCAGAGCTGAGCAACCAAACCAGTCCCCTTGTCCCAATCACGTTTAAGTGGCAGGGTTTCTACAAACATGCTTTTATATTAGTTATGCCTGCCATAGCATCACGAAACGCTAGCACTCACCATTTCAGCTGCTTCCTCTGATAATGACTTTGTTTAATGCATCTGATGATGACCGTTCCTGCCTGGAGCCATGGTGAAATGCATTCACCAATCATTGCTTTATTTATTCCTGGGGCATTTTGCTAGAAGCATTCAATGGGCAGAACATCTTTCTTTTCTCTTGAGATTAGAAATGATGTGACATACATATGAGTTAACATCTTTTTAGCTTTAAATCCATTTACCTCGACTTTCTAAAGGTTTGCTTCAGGGTTGGAGGAGAATGTTTCCAGGTGAGCCTGATTGGGTTCAGCTAGTTGTGACAGATGCAGTTCATTTGGGGTAAGGGAGGAAAATGGTGAAGGGGGGATAAAAGGCTTTGGCAGCCCCTGCAGAGTCCTTTCTGTCAGGGAATCTTTCTAGTTTTCTGTCTTAGTAACTGCTTGTTGTTTTCTCCATCTTATTATGCCATCACCCATTCCTCTTAATTGTTTTCTTCCCTGGGAATTTTCCTCATATGTGGATTTGCGACCCTGCAGCAGCCCCTTAGTTATCCCTGGCAAAAGCAGCCAAGATTTTTTGGGAGGAACTCCTTTGGTTAGGACTCGTCGCTTGCCTCCACGCCTGGCCTGGTGCTCCATTGACTGGGATCAGCTCTGCCTCCTGCAGCCCCTAGGCTCTGGGGGCTTTGGATCTGTCTACAAAGCCACCTACCACGGTGCAACTGTGGCTGTGAAGCAGGTGAAGAAGAGCAGCAAAAACCGGCTGGCATCACGACAGAGCTTCTGGGCTGAGCTGAACGTAGCCTGGCTACAGCATAATAACGTGGTACGTGTGGTGGCTGCCAGCACGTGTGCCCCAGCCAGCCAGAACAGCCTGGGCACCATCATTATGGAGTATGTGGGTAATATCACTCTGCACCATGTAATCTATGGCACTGGTGATGCATGGAGACGGGGTGAGGATGATGAAGGCGGATGTGGGAGGAAGGCCCTGAGCATGGAAGAGACTGTGTGCTATTCTTGCGACATTATAACGGGCTTAGCCTTTCTTCACTCACAGGGCATTGTACACTTGGACCTGAAGCCTGCAAACATTTTCATCACTGAGCAGGGAGCGTGCAAGATTGGAGACTTTGGGTGCTCTCAGAAACTGGAGGAGGGCTTGTCCCAGAGCTCCCATGTTTGCCAGCAAGGGGGCACGTACACACACCGTGCCCCGGAGCTCCTCAAAGGGGAGAGGGTCACTGCCAAAGCAGACATCTACTCGTTTGCTATCACCCTCTGGCAAATTGTCATGCGAGAGCAGCCCTACCAGGGTGAGCGGCAGTATGTGCTCTATGCTGTGGTAGCCTATAACTTACGCCCTTCACTGGCTGCTGCTGTTTTCCACGAGTCACCAGTGGGCCAGAGACTCCAGAGCATTATTAGCTGCTGCTGGAAGGCTAATGTAGAGGAGCGCCCGAGTGCGGCTGAGCTGCTTCCCAGCCTCAGGGCCCTCAAGGGAAGCCTCTAGGAAAATGCAGGACTCTTACAGTTTCTTTTATTGTTGTCTCTTCTTCCCTTTCCTTCAAACATAATGAATTTAGCCCCTGTGTGATCTAAAGGCTTTGTTGCTGTTTTTATATATAAAAAAAAACCACAAACCAAAAGCACAAAACTGTTTTGATATAAAAAGATTATAAATAAAGAGATTTAACAAAACTGGAGTTTTACCATGGGAGGGGATAGAGGCAAGGATCAAGGTGCTGGCAAATACAGCTTTTTAAGGTTGACCTGTTGTGAGCTGCCTTGCTCGGGGAGAAACTGGGGAATGTGATGTGCAGAAAAATAGTTGTTTTCAAATAAGTGAAGTACGAAAAAGGGCTGCTTTTGGAAGGTTCTTTGTACATAATACCTTTTGGTATTTCCAAGATGTCAGATGTGAGCAGTTCTTTACACTAGGTTTGTGCATTTGAGCTTTTCCTCTTCATTTACCAAGGAATGAGTATGCATCACAAATCAATGCATGCAGAAAAACAAATACAGAGTGTCAGTGGGATTTTTCCTTGTTCTTAGGTGTACTTAATTTCAGTAAGTATGCTGTTTCTGAAATAGAAAATGTGAACTACCCACATACTGCTTGAAATAAGAAACCTTTTTTGTCAGTCTGTGGCTCTTAAGAGTAAGAAGATACCTTAACAACCTGTGCTTTTATAAGACCTCCATGCTACCAGGTTCGTTAATTCTAATTTGCTAGTTGGTATACTGTAAACTCTAGTTCTTATAAGAGCATCTTGTGTGGAGCAGAAAGTTTCCAGGTTTTGGAAGTACAGTGGGAGTTGAAAAAAAAATAATTGCGGAAGCATGAAGGGAGATGGAGAGATGCAAAACCCTCATAAATCAAGGTGGTGGTGGTGGTGGGGTGGGATTACTTGTCCTTTGTAATGCATGGATCCATATTAGACAAGATACTGGAAGTACTGAAAAGGAAGATTGCTTAAAGCAGTAATAATGATACTCTGCACGTGCTCCAAATATACACTGTTGAACTATCCTCTGCACTGCTTATGTCTTATCTACGATCTTTCCTAATCTGGTTGTAAGGTGTCTGGGGAAGGAAGTGCTGTAGGCAATGGGGAAGACAAAGAGCTCTGATCCCTGATTTATCAGAACTGATAAATATACATCTGTCTACTTCAACCCTTATCTGGAGCTCCAAAGATCTGACTGCTGTAGCTGATATTGCCATTCTGCTTAAAGACTCCCACTTCTCTTTAAGACAGGAGAAAGAGTGAGGTTTCAGTCAAATTGTTTTTCTTCTTTTCCCTTCCTCCCCCATGCTTCCATTCTGGAAAAAAAATCCCGAAGGAATTGAGCCAGTTTCCTGATTTCTGACACACATCTGCTCTTAGCCCCGTGAAATCCTCGAAATGAGCAGCTATTTGAATTTGAGATGATCCTGCAGGTCTTGGGTTGGTCATTGAAATTAATGGTTTCTAAAGCATACCTAAGCTTAAATATTTCTTGCTTTTCTGTTCCCCTTAAGTGGAAACTGTAAAATGCCCACTGGAATGAAAAACCTGAAGGTAAATTCTAGAATATATTTTCTGTTTTCTCTCTGTCAAAATAATTATGTTATAGAACCTGAACTTCAGGTTTTTTTGTGTTGCAGAACATCTTCTAATAAACAAGAAATGTCTTATAAAAGTTAATATAATAAGCCAGTTACTTTTTAAAATGATTAGCTGAGGGCACGTAAGACAAAATGTCAGATAAAGCCATTGGCATGCCTCATCTTAACATCAACCCTTAGACAAAAATGTTTTTCCAGTCTTCAAAAGAATATAATAAAAAAAAAATGGAGTTACAGTTTTTTAGTTGTTCCTAGATGCTTATGTGTTGTATTTATTTTGCCAGTCTAGGTAGCTTGTTGCTTAGACTGCTAGAAACTTGCTATTTTGTGCTTAATGATACTTCAGCACCAATAAGTGCTACTTGAGTCTCTGAAAAATCAAGCACCCTTCCAATTCTCTGTTATACTGGACAGAAGAATATTGGATGGCCAAGATCTACTCTTGTAGCATAATCAACTCTGCAGAGGTCTCTGTCAATTTTACTGGATACTTTTTTGAGAGTGAGAACTCTGCAGCGGCACTCAAGATGTAGCCATGTCATAATCTGCTGGCATAATGATGTTCTATTGTTTAGTAACTTCTAAGATTTGATTTGCTGCTTTTTGATGGCTAATGAGCTTTGAGTTAAAACTAATCAAGAAACATCTCAGGCCTGATAGCTCAGAATCCATGGTTCTGTTCGATGAGGATTATTTTACCTGTTTGCCTTACTTTACGTCAATCTACCCTGAATTTCCTTCTGCCAGTTTGTAGCTAGCCCTTGCACTCAGTGTCTTAAATAATTCCACTCCTAGCAAATTTATTTCTCTTATGGTTCACCCTCTTGCACTTCATTTATGGATGTCTTAGCAGCACAGGAGACTGAAACACCAGCGGACACTTTCTCAAATTGAGAGAACTGACACTTTATTTTTACCCTCTGCTCCTATCTTTTGACTTATCCAGCCCAGGATTTTCTCTCCTAAACATGGCTGCTTTAAAAAGTTTGCAGTGAAGTATTTTTCAAATACCTTTGGAAACCCAAAGGGAACATATAAACCAGCTCCTTATCTGCATGCTGTTGGTGCTCCTAAAGAATTCCAATACAATTCAACACCACTGTGAAGCACAAGCAAGTCCTTCCAACAAAAGAATAATGGCTCCCTCTAAATAGATCATATCTATGTGTCTGTTAATTCCTTTAATATAGTATCTGCTAATCTATGTATCTTGTGTGGATGTCAGTCATGTAATTAGGAAAGTTATTTCTTAACGACTTCCATCAGGTACTGTCCTGGAGAGAAGAGAGGCCCAACCTCTTGATTTTCAAGGATTGCCTTCTCCAAGCGTAAGAATGGTCCATCCCAATAGGCAGAAAATCAAAGGTGGCAGGATGCCTCCAAGGATAAACAAGGAGTTCCTGATTGAACTCAAACATAAAAAATAAACATGCAAGAGTTGAGAGACCAATGGGAAGTCTAGAGCAAGGAGGAACTACCGTTGATAGAGAAGGATTGGGCTAAGGAACTTCAAGCAAACAAGACAAACACAAGTTCATGGGAGCTGATGGGATGTACTCAGAAACGCTGACAGAGCTTGCTGATGTCATTGTGAGACCACTCTTTATTCTCTTTGGAAGGTCGGGGTGGACAGTAGAGAATTCTGAGGACTGGAAGAAAGCAAATATACCTGCTATCTACAAGATGGCTAAAAAGGAGGATTGGGGAAACTACAAGCCAGTCAACCTCGCCTAAAGCCGTGGGAAAGTAGTGGACAAATAATTTTGGAAATCACTGCAAAATATATGAAGGATGGGAAGGTGATTGGGAGCAGTCAGCATGGACTTATGAAGAGGAATTCATGCTTGACCAACCTGGTAGCCTTCTGCAATGAGATTACTGGCTGCTGGATGAGGGGAGAGTAGTGGCTGTTGCTTATCTTGACTTTAGTGAGGCTTTTGGCCCTGCTTCCCATTACATCCTTACAGAGAAACTGATGAAGTACAGGCCCAGCTGAGCTGCTGGGCTCAAAGGGTTGTGATCAGTGGCATGAAGTCCAGTGGGAAACCAGCCATTAGTGGTATACATCAGAGATCAATACTGGGCCCAGTACAGGTTAACATCTCCATTAATAGCCTGGATGATGGGACAGAGTGCACCTTGAGCAGGTTTGCAGATGATACAGAATCAGATGGAGTGGTCAATACCTCAGATGGTTGTGCTGGTGTTCAGAGAGACCTTACCAAGCTGGAGAAATCTGCTGATGGCAATCAATGCAGGGAATTGCAAAGTCCAGCACCTGGTGGAGGATAACCCCATGCACCAGTACAGGCTGGGGGCTGACTGGCTGGAAAGCAGCTTTGCAGGAAAGGACCTGGAGCTCCTGGCAGACATCAAGTTGAGCATGAGCCAGCAATGCACCCTTGTGGCAAAGGCGCTCAACAGCATCCAGGGGTGCACTACAAAGGGTGATTCCAGCTCTTCCAGAGCACTGCCAGAAGAGATAACTCCCCTCTGTTCACTCGGCCCTGGTGAGACACATCTGGAGCACCGTGGCCAGCTCGGGACTATGCTGGAACAAAAAAGTTGGATGTACTGGACCAAAACTGCATCGAAGGGCCATTAAACTGATTGGGGGATTGGAACCTCTGTGTGTGAGGAGAGGCTGAGAAATGGTACTGGAAAGAGAAGGCTCAGGGGGATCTTATCAGTTTGTATAAATACTGATGGGAGGCAGTAAAGACGGAGCCAGTCTCTTCTCAGCGGTGCCCAGTGACAGGACAAGATGCAACGAACACAAACTGAAGGACAGGAAACTTGATTTAAATGCAAGAGAAAAAAATTTTGCTGTGAGGATGGTCAAACACTGGCACAGGTTGCTCAGAGAGGCTGTGGAGTCTTCATCCTTGCAGATATTCAGAACCCAGCTGGGCACGGTACTGAGCAAGCTGCTGTAGTTGAGTCTGCTGTGAACAGGAGGTTGAATGAGACAATCTCCAGAGGTCCCTTTCAACCACAAAAGTTCTGCAATTATAACATTTATAGATGCTTGAATTTTAGACAGCTCCTGAGTTCTCCTGCTAAAATGTTCCTAGCATGAACCTATTTTGTGGTTCCTCCGGGGACAACACACATGCAAGGAACACACTTTGATTCTTTGCAATGTCTTTGTTGTCTTGGCTGGGATCAGGTTTCATTGATTAGAGGTTTGTTTAGTTTGGTTTTTCTTTTAAAAACCTGACATCAGTAGACCTATCAGAGAGACTCGACAGATTTCTTGTTCCTGATATTCTGAAAACTATAAATTATGGCATTTATGTTAGTTCTTTAAAGGTTTTTTCCATTTACTTTTACATTTCCCCCCCCCCCCCCCCTTTTTTTTTTTTTTGGTGGCATGCTTTATCTCAACCCAGAAAGAATCTATCTTCAAATAATAAAAATATTATATAGCTTGGATATGGGCACATCCTTAATACATAGTGTAGGATGGCATGGATGAAGCGTGAAGATGTACAGGTTGTTTCTGCATTCTGTGGTAAGATATATTTGCAGCAAGGAAAAAATCCGAAGAAATTATTTTACAGAATATACCACAGATATTTGTAAAATCAGTGGGACTTAAGTGGATGCTTAGCATTTGACTTGTGTATCAATTTTTGCAGCATTAGCATCTGTGTTTATAAATTCATCTACTAGATCAAAGATGAAAATAGAGGTAGAAAATGAATGGTTATTTTTAAAATTAACTGTACTTTGAACATTTTACTTATACGTTATTTTAGCCATTTATCAGCTGCAAATACCTTAATGTAGTGCTCAAAGAGCCTCTTTCTATGCTTCAGTTAACCCAGCTGCCAAATATTTGTCTGCCTGTCAAATGAAAAGCCCTAAAACCAGTTAAAGAAGGAAAACGGAACAAAAAAAGTCTACTGGCATCTATCCCAGTCTGCCATCAGCTAAGGATGCCATGGGACAATTTGATAGTACAGGCACCATCCGCCCCTGGACCTCTCCAAGCGCGAGGTTGAGTTTTGCTCTCTACCCAGCCTGAAGTTCAATAGCCTGAGTGTTCAGCAGAGCTGGGAGGTGATTGCATTTGCCTTTGCAGGGCACCTGGGATAATAGGGTAATTCATAACTTAATAAATATTCTACTGCACATGTGCCAGGCTACAAAGAGCAAAGTAGGTTGCAAATTGGCAACATAAATGTCCAGCTCTTTTTAAGTTACTCCCCCGAAAAGGGCGGAAGGAAAACCAGTTTTCTTTTCAAGCCATGTATTTTTCTCAACCGCTTACCACTCACCATTCAAAAATGGTGAAAGGATTTTGATTCAGACATGGTGTAAGTGAAACTGGCCCCAGAAACAAGTATAGAAAGTTGCACCTGAACAGAGAAAGTGACAGAACTTCTCCAGACCTCACTTAAAGTTGTCAATCCTTGCATAGCTTTTGGGAGCGAAATGATCACTATTAGATGGTCTCTGATTTAAAGGGGAGAAAAAGATACTCTTTAAATTTAATCATTCCTGCTGACAGCTGACTTTCAGAGGAAATATATTTCTTTAAATTATGTTAAAAAGTTTTCACACTTGCACAGTTCATTTAAAAAGTTGTGTATTGAATTGCAAACAGCATTTGGTTAGTGTCCCGATACAAATTAGCACTACCTGACTAATAACAGCAAGTGTAGTATGAAAGAGCCGTTTGCACAGGGAGACAAGGGAGGTAGCTGGAGGAGGCAAGGAGACAAGCCAGAAGCAGGAAGAGGGGAGACACCCCCAAAACCAAACCCAATTGCTACAAGCCTTTCAATCACTGAAGTTCTCATTGAAAAAAAGTTCATGCTGGCATGTGAATTTCTGTGTTGTATGCTAGAGCCACCCGCCCACTTATTGGACTTGAAGGTCTTGAACTAGTGCTTAAAATCAGGCAAGGACACTGATTCGGTTCAGAGCAGTCATGCATTACCACCAGGTCGTGGAAGTCTCTTGTTCAGTTAAAAGAAGCACGGCTGCCTTCTCCTCACTCCCAGCCCCCCAAAAACCCAACGGTCCTGGCCCATCAGAATGAAAAGCTGGCTAATTTTACATGCTCAGCAAAATTATTTTTATTTATTATTATTTATTATCATTGCCTCAAACTGTCTGTGAGGGTTTTTTCTTTCTTTTCTTGATGATTGCACTATGTGCTAATTACGATGATGATTAGTTAATGCTATACTTTAATGATTTAGCAATGTATACTAGTACACCAAGTAATGGTGGATTCGCATTGGAAAAGAAGTATCTTTTACATATGGATTTTAAGAGTAAAAACCACAGTTTTATATATCAAAGGTATGTTGTTTCTTTAAGGAAAGAGGAGAATCAGTCCCTGGGTATTTAGTATAAGCATTTGTACCTGCCAGAACAAAGTGATTGGCTCTACCTCACCCAGGAACATTTCACAAGAGTGTATGAGAAGCAGATCTTCCTCTGACCACATCAGGGGCTCTCAAAAAGGAAATACACTGCTGCAAGGGTGCAGGAAGGGGGCATTGATAGCGCAAAGTACCTGCTGGGTGCTCTCAGAAACACAGAATCATAGAACCATTTAGGCTGGAAAAGACTTTTAAGATCATTGAGTCACATCTTCCAACAGTCATAGTTATTGAAAGATTATTTTGTACTTAAAAGAAAAACATGAGATCATAATGCTGAAAAAATTACAAATGTTAATATTGGTGGATATTTTTCCAGGGGACACGGCTACCATACTCAAAACCACCTTCTACGTATACCACAATAATTAATTTTATTTGCCTAACAATTGAATTGCTTGACCACAACTCTCTGAAGTGCAAATACTATCTCTTCCTCAGTTTTAAACCAGTAGACAATACTGTTCCCCTTGATCTGCAAAACCTGTTGCTAGAGTTTTCACTGTGCACAGAGGTAGGAATGTTGGAAGTGCGATTGTGTGCATCTACATATAGTTGCTCTTACAACACTTAAGTGGGAAAAAGACTTTTCTATTTTATATTATTCCCTGGGAGACTAACCAAACCATATTCCACATATGTAACAATGTTTTACAGACTGGTGTGAAAGGACATCTACAAGCCCTGTTTTCATTACAAGTGAAGTTCCTACAGTAACAGTACTACTGCTGTACATTTAGATGAAATACAAGTTTAATAGCCTTGCTGTACTCTCCCGTCAGTTATTCTCTGAAACAGAACTTCTGGGTCTTCTATGAAATGACATTACAGACTCTATGGTTGTTGTTCCTGCCCCTCTACCACAACCTCATAATTTCTACCTAGTAAGCTGCAGCTGCCACTTTGCCACATTAGCTTTTCAGAGAAGTCAGCAAGTGCTTTGAAACCAAAACTTAGTATTTGATGCCTCTTGAATCACTTTCATGTTATGTTGTGGATCCGACCAGCTGTTCTGAACAATCACAGTGTAATGATTTCCTCAGTGGCTAATAATTCCTGTTTCTAAAGCACATTTTTAACACCATGGTATCTCCTTTAGTTCCAGGTCCTAAGTTTTATGTTATTATTCCTGTTTCTGCCAGGGCTTGAGTAATGTAACTTGGCTAGTTCACAGGGGGTCAGGTCACAACAGAGCATGCATTACTGAACTGGATTTAGACTTTCTTTACAGATGCCAGGGTTTAGAAGGGCATTTCTTCACAAGTCCCACAGAAGTCAACCTGACACCTGGATGTAATCTAGATAAAAGCGTGAGATGCAGCTAATCTCTAATAGTCCTGTATCGTTAAAATGGTGATTCCCCTTTGCTTTAAATCTCCTCTTCATCTGTGGTAAGCTTTTGCTAAATTTTATGCCTGCAAACATTCATCATCCAAAAACCAGTTGGATCAAGAATATCGCAAAAAGGAAACTGATTTTAAAGGGATAAGGGAAAACTTCTCAGAAAAAAAAAACAAAAACCCAAACCAACAAACACGGTGCAGTGATGCATTTTATATCAAGACAAATTTTCCCTCTTGTTGGAAGGCAGTGTGAGGTTGGGATCATTCCTTAAATTATCCCTGCTCCATGATAGAGAGGCAGCGCAAGCACCGTGAAACGATTCCCTCCTACTCTGTCTCGCCAAAGAATTAGATTAGATTAAACTGGTCTTTGGAAGAAAAAAATGTAATCAGTGACTTCATAACTGGGCTCTGAAACAGCAGACAGAGGGTCATGGGCAAAAATATGTGGACTACATATATTGGTAAACATAATTGCTGTGAAATGAATCAACGTTTTCTTCGTCAAGGACAGACATCCAACCATGCAAACATTCTGCTGCTGGTAGCTTCCCACAAAGTCTTTGCAGGAGGCAGACCTAAGGAGAAGACAGCTCCAAAGTCTTTATTAGCACAATATTACATTAGTTTGTAAGTACCACCATGCACCCCTAGTTCCTAAGCACTGGGAGTACAAAGCACCCATAAAGAAGTCAGCAAGGTAAGTGTATTCTTCCCACCTGCATCCTGGAAGCCATTTCCAAATCAGTTGATAAACCAGCTTGCTATGTTCAAAGAGTCCCATGGGTATTATTTGAGCAGATGCAACTTTTTAACATACGCTACAAACTATTGCAGTCTTCTCAACCTGCCTACTTTTTCAAAATAAAAGAGATCATGAGAAACAGTACCAAGTGGTACTGCCCCAAGCGGCCAAATCTGCATTGGAGAGATTTGTGCAGTTTGGAATGTATTTTTTATACTTGATTAACCTTTGCACACATAAAGTCTTCCAAGGTGATTTCCAAAATGAAAATTAGATGCAAAACCACAGTTTTGTTTGTGCGTCCACCAGTTCTGCTTTCACTGGACTGCTATTGGGGATTTTTTGTAAAGGAATTGCATGCCCCCCTTTTGGTAACATAGCCTGGATAACAACAGATGATATGGTAGGAACATGAGTGTAAATAGCATGAAACCTTGGGGTGGGAAAGCAGTACTGGAGCAGCAGGTGTTAGTATTTCTAAGGCCTGACAGCATCCTCCCCACTGGACATGGTAAGTAGTTGCCACACCACTCCCAGTACTGGCTAGGGGACCAACAGGATTAGTGGGGACCCACCTCTCAGGAGCGCGCGCGGGAACTCACAGGGCATGCTTCCCACCAGCACTGCACGTGGATTAGCTGCACAGGCACGTGGGCCCACATTTCCAACAAGGATTTAGAAACAGTGAGTGTGCATTTGTAACCCACACTTCTCACAAGAGAGGGCATGTGCATATAGAACTGTGTGAATACGTAAGTGGGATGAGTTGTAGAAGGGTATGCAAGAAATTTGTAGGTGCTTATTAACACTTCGTAAGCATCTGTACCGTGATTTCTGTTCTATTGCTGATACTGATCCACAACATACAGTTCACTGGTTACTGGCAAATTACATGTTTCTCATCAATAAATTACCTTGGTGCTGTCAAGACTGTATGAGTTGCACAGTTATTCTCTGCAAAAAGTTGCTGTTTCATTGTTGCAAATTTAACAGAAGCATCACATCTGCAGAGCAAGGAGTGGAGAAGCAACAAACATTCTTCCAGACAAGCAGAGAAGACATCATTCATCAATTTGAAAAAAATCTTAAGACTGAACTATAGCAGGACAAATTCAAATAGTATCTCCTGAAAGCAGCCCAGATGTACAATCTTGTTTCAATCCCGAGTGTTCAAAGACATACTGCAGTGATGTATCACAGAGCTGGTGTCACTAGAAATGCTCTAGCGTATCAGCAGCTATGTATTTTATGTTACTGTGATTTGTGTCAGAGGAACTAGGCAAAACAGGCTGACAAAGGAGAAGTTTTGGTCTAGCCAAGCCAATGATATTAGAAGCCAAATGTATTATCTGTTCAGGCATAAAGTACATATTTAGAAGTAAAAAAGTGATAACTACAAAGTTCACGCTGCCCACTTGAAAAAAAATCTCTTAATGATCAATATTTGCCACAACATGTGCCAACAGTAAAGGTCTCCATCAAAGCACAATTGCTTTTTTTCTGAGTAATGTATCTAGTTCATGTTTTCCATGTTATGTGAAAAAATTTTAAGGTAAAGACAACCTAGTATTTTGAGGGGGGGTGTGTCAATTTTTATATGATGAGCTTTATGCTGGAATTGGCATGAAAATTTAGAAAATCTAAATTGGATGGGCAAAGTGCACTATGAGAACTCAAGCTGCAGACTGGTGCTCATGCACTGTGCCTTCTGCCCATCTGCTACCTGCAGAGAATGTTAGTTACTAGTTAGCAACTACCCAGCTACACAAATCAATCTTTAAAAAGGGGATATTTTCAGTTGCAGCTGAGGCACCTGTAGCCACAGTAATTACAGATGTTCAAAACCTAGAGACAACAAAGGGATATTAAGAGGTAATACTTAACTGCTGAGCAAAGAACTTGTGAGGAGAGTTCTGAGACACGATACAACCAAGTAACTTCACATTAACATAAGAGAATCAGCAGATACCTACAATTAAGACCAAACAGATGCTGAAGCCTTTTTTAAAAGGCTTGAAAATAGCTTTCATTGCATTGCTGCTGACTGGTTTAGATACTCTACCACCTACTGATGATTTCCTGAGAAGCCTCGAGTGTGATCCTGCTTCATAGTTATCTTATGACCAGAAGTTCAAACAAAACCTTTAGAGGTCTGTTCAGATCCCAAAGACCTTGGAGAAGGAAGCTGGAATATATTTTGGCCGTATCTTAATCACCATTGAAAGCAAAGACTAGAGGCATTAGGCTGGCATAACCCAGGTAGCTTCCACATCAGATAATTACAATGAAAGCTGACAAAGCAGATTTAAGGTAGCTACTGTGAGCCCTGTCAAAACCATCCACAGGGCACCTGTGTGAAACAAGTAGAATAAATCTACTCAAAAGAATAAATGGTGTTCACAAGCCAATCTGCAAAGCTTGGGGAATATGTCTGTCCTTTGAACCACCCAAAGCTGCACCAGAGTCCAGCGTTCACCAGAAGACAGCACAAGCTTTCACGTCAAGAAGTTATTACAATACTTCAGAAGATACTGAGTCACAGCAAGCACATGCTCGTCCGGTTAACTCTTCAGTCACATAGGTAGACTCATACCAGGATCTACTCTTGAATTATGACCGCTCTAGATCTCATCAAAGATCCTTTTTGTCACATGAACATAGGAAGATGGAAGGCTAACTGACATCTAGACAAGCGGATCTAGATTTGCAGAACACTGGGACATCTCTCCTGCATAAAAAAACTGTATAACTTAGCCTGTCACAGGGGGAATAAAAAAGCTTCCCAGATAAAACTTGGCAAGATTAAATGCAATCGCATTAAGTAGCTAAAGAAATCAGGTGACCATTCATTTAGCACAAACATGATCAGGCTAAAATTAAGCAAAAAACCAAACACCTGACAAGAACCTAACCCTACACATATATAGTTAATTAATAGGAACTGAGTTACTAATTTGGAAGCATAAATGTAATCTTATTTACTTTACTATAAGCTAGTGGAAAATATATGGATAACAATATTCAGTTAATTACTCAGGATTGATTCTGAAGGACAAACCGGTCAAAGCAAGGGAGAAAAAAATAATCCTAGTAATCCATAAAAAACAAAAGTCAGAAAGTGTAATGAATGCACATGGAACAACATTCTGTGTAATAAATCATGAAATTAGGTATTAAACTGTTTCTGCTACAGACTACTAAGTCATGTTAAAAGCATGTCTTGCTTCTTTATTGTTTATCTTCTTAATTACATGACATAAGGAAAATACTCCTGGATGCTTCATCTAAAAATCATATGCCAGAAGTGTATTTAATAAGTCCAAACTCAGTCACACAACTAAAATTAGCAATAGCTGGGGAGAAAAACCTACGTTAAAACCAATATGTAACCAAAGGAAAACCAGACATAATACAAAATATGAATTGGAATCTCGAAATGACAAAAAAACCCAGAAGATAAGCAAAAAGTTGTATTGACAATGGATATTTACTCATGAATAGCATGAAGCTTGGAGTGTTTTATTTTTTTGTGTCTTTCAGAGAAAGCAGGTAGTTCAGATCAATTTCTATTCTACACTTGTGGAGAAAACCAACATATATCACAGAATTCTAACAATAGCTAAGGAAAAGCTTAAACATAGGAACAGAAGGGGGTTTTTAAATCAGCAGCTCCAGATAGCTTGCATCCAAGAATTTTAAGAGCTGGCAAAGATGACTTGTGTGCTGTTAATGTGGATTTTCCATAAGCTTTGAGAAATCTGGGGAAGCTCAGAAAATGAAAAAATCGCAAAGAAAGCTGAGGTGGTGCCAATACTAGAAAATTAAGTAAGTAAAGGAACAAATTCAGGAACTTATTGTCAACCTTGCATTAATCCTGGGGGGGAAGCCCTAAACCAACAAACAAAACTCAAACTGACTTCTTGATACAGGGACTATAAATTGTACTTACACAGCTTAAGTGTATGAGAAAACGTATCTTTGCAGATTGACTTTTTTTCCTCATGCTATTACAGCATACATTTAGTAGACAACAGCAACGGTGTTGATGTAACACATTCGTAGATTGACTGGTTCAGTAGGACACAGAAACTGGCATAGTTATGCACGTATATAGCTCATGGTAAGTAAATGAAAACTTACAGGTTATAGGTCTGTATCATCAGTGAGGTCACGGACATATTTCTAACAATCCCACAGGATTCAGTTCTCAGCAGCAAGCTGCTCAATATTTTATCTGGAAATAGTTTACTAAGAACATTCATAAAACTTTTAAGTAAATAATGTAGCAATATTGTTGATTGACAACCATCTGGATTACCAGAAAATTAAGTGTTTTGGCATGATCAGTGTGAGGCCATGTATTTAAAAGTGATAAATAAACACTTATAGATGGAGAACTTCCTCAGTAAACAGTTGGAATAGCTGACAACAGAGTAAACATGGGTTCCTTATGCATAAGTGAGTTGAAAATTGTTAATATAATTGTTAAATGGCTCAGAAAAACAAAGCACCAGAACCAAATACTGCTCTCATTACAGACAGGAAGAAGCCAGAGAAACAGCACTATCATCAAAACAGATTTTTTAAGTACTGATCTCCATTGTCAAAAGACATTGCTGCATTTCAGGAAGCAGAAAGGGGATGACAACTTCTGTAACCATGTTTATTGGAACGGCTTTATCAGAATGTAGTATCTAGCCCAAATAAGTTATTAGTAAAACAGAGATTTCAAAGAGTGAGTACAAACGATCCAAGTGCAAGACAAGTCTGAAACTGAGCATCACAATGTAATAATTGGCATATAAAATTTAACTGCATCATGTGAAGTTTAAGGACTATATTCAGACCTACAAAGCATCGGGGGTGAGGGGGGGCCGGCGGAGTATTTAGTGGGATAGCTGAAACTGACATCATATTAACAGGCCAAGCAGTCTTTTTTGAATAGCTGTAGTAATTGCTAAGCTTCCAAAGGTGGCAGCCGTTTTGCTAACATTATACATGCCTCCAAGTACTGGAGAAAAACCCAAACTAGAATTAAAATATTATTTATAAAAGATAATCACAGTGACCTTACTATCAGCTGTCACTTTCTAACATATAATGTCTGTTTCTCCATTTCAATAAAACTGTCAAGTAGGGACATAACTAGAAACAAGCATTCTCCCAGCAGAAAAAAAGCTTGTTTTGGGGCTGACGGTTGTCAGTCGTCAGGCCAAATCCATGGCTGCTCTCATTAAAAAACATCTCTCCAATACCCATCATTGATTAAATAAAGGGGCTTCAATAAAACGGATTTCAGTTCTTAAAATTAAGAAAGATTGAAACCAGCGTTTTTACTTAAAGCTTCCATTCCCACAACTCCACTTTCAGGAATAACTAAAAAAACAAACCAAAAAACCAAACTATAAAACTTAGATGGGAATGGGTTCGTTACCACTGGAAGCAATAAGGACTTGCTTATACATCACACGCCGGTACCTCCCCCCACAGAAAGCCGAAGGCTGCTAATAAAGGCAGCCAGGAGCGCCAGGCGCCCGCGAGGCCCGGGAGGGAACAGCGCTGTGCCCCGCCGGCCACCAGCCAGGCCCAGCAGTGCCGCGCACCGCCCGGCCGCGGAGCCCGGCACGTCCCGCGGCAGCCCCCGAAGCTCGACCCCGGCCCCTCACGGCGGCAGCCACCGCTCCCCGCCCGCCACGCAGCGGAGCTGAGCAGGCCACGCCGGCCCAGCCTCCCCTCCTCTCCGCGCCGCTTCCGGGCCGCAGCCCGGCGGGTGAAAGGTCCCGCAGCGCCCGGATGGAGGCGGTGCCGCTCGCTATATAAGCGCCCCGCGGCCGCCGCGCCTCCTCTCCCGCGCCGCGCGCCGCCGCTTCCTGGCTCACCGCTGTTCGCTGGGCCCTGCGCGCCCCTCGCCCGGGAATAAGTCGGTCAGGAAGGCGCCGCTGCCGCCATGGTGAGGGGGAGGGGGGCGGGGCGGGGGGCCGCCGCCTCGCGCAGCTGGCAGCGCCGCGTGGCCGCCGGGCCGGGTCGGCCGCGTGCCCCCCGCCGGTGCCGGGCCTGGCCCGGGGGCAGGGCTGCGCGTGCTGCGGGCCGCGGGGTCCCCGCCGCTGGGGCGGCGCCTGGCGGGAGCGGGGCGTCTCCGGCCGGGGCCTGCCGCCGGCGCTCCCCGAAGCCGGCCGGTGGGGCGGGCGGCCCGGCACGCACCAGGCCGCGGCGCGGCCGCCTGGCGGGGCCGTCCTCCGGAGCGGCGGGGCAGGCGCGGGCGGAGCGGAGGCGGCTCGGCCCGGCGGTGGCGCAGGGCCTCGTGCGTGTGCCTTCAAGTCCGGCCGGTGTTAGAGGCGTGTGCGACAGGTAGTAAGTACCTCATCGGCGTGCGGCCCGCGGTTTGTTAGCTCCGTGTTTGCCGCCTCCGCACCGGCACTGTCGTTTTCTCTCATCCACGTCAGTGGCCAGTGGTTTGCAGGCGGCAAATTGCATAAACTCTACGAATCGGTTCCCTGAGCGGCCGAATTAGCCCTTCTGGCCAGATGCCCCTTTTTGTTCTCCCTGTTTTAAGTTGTAGCTGTCTTTGTTACTTAATTCCTGGTGAGGTTAAGTTGTAAGAGACGTGAAATCAAAAATGGCTTGTTTTTGAGGAGGAGGAATATCCGTGACTGGACAGCACCCTCTGTGTAGGGAGGCACGTTCTTGCAGCTTCCCACCGGGAGGTGCAGTTAAGACATTAAAAAAACTGCTTTCCCTCAGAGCAAGCAGTCAGGACAGTGCCCTTCCTGCCAGTGCTCACCATTTCTTCTGTGCCGCTGTACCCTTCGGTCGTGTCGTCTAGTCAGGAGAACAAAATAGTCCCGTAGTTCAATTGTTCTTTAGGCTCTAGAAGCCTGGTTTTAAGAGGCTGCGGGTATCGTTAGTTGGTGTTGACTGTAGTGTCTGATGTTTGGAACTTCAACGTTTTAGGCGTTTAAAGATACCGGCAAAGCACCTGTGGAACAAGAGGTGGCAATTCATCGCATTAGAATTACTCTGACAAGTCGCAATGTAAAATCACTTGAGAAGGGTGAGTGATACTTTTTTTTTTTTTTAACTGGAGTAGTTTGTTAAGAATGAGTGATATGTATGCTATCACATCATGTATTGCAAAGTAGAATGTACTGAAACCAGTTGTAGTTAAAGATGTTAGTGTTTGCGTGTTTGTATGTGACTTGGCTAACAACCCAGAGCACTTCATACACTGACAAGTAGATTCTGGTTTAATTTGTAATGGAAGCTAGTGTTTGGGGGTTTTCATCATGCTGAAAACTTCATGTTGTGATGACTCATGTAAGATAGTGCAGATTCCTTTAGTCCTTGTGGGGTTTTCGGTTGTCACTGTTTGAATGTGTAAGATGTGAAATGTGCTGTTTCTTGACTGGTACTCTGTCACTTGTTATGAAGAGTTACATTTAGAAGTTTCACATTCCTTCAGAAATTATTTAATCTTGTTTAGGAACTGGTTTTGTCAGTGTTTTAATCATAAAATGTAAATGTAGTAGAATCACTGATGCAGGATCTTCAGGCTGGTAACAGTTTAAATATGGCTTACACTTGTAATGGCTTTTGTCTACTGTTGTAACATGATTTTGCTCACCATGGTGTAATACTTCCACTAGTATGTGGTTGGCTATGAGGATAACCCTTAAAATGAATGGCAATGATCACTTCATACGCTATTCTGAGCCAACGTCTTGTTTAAAATCTTCACTTAAAGAACAAGCAAAAAAAAAAAAAAAAAACAACATAAACCTGACCTATTTTGTTGTGGGTTTTTTTTTCAGTCTGTGCTGACCTGATCAGAGGTGCTAAGGAAAAAAACCTGAAGGTGAAAGGACCTGTTCGCATGCCCACCAAGGTACTTAACACTGTTTTCCTGTCCTAAAAGTTTGGGTGTTTTCTGTAAATGTGCATTTGAAACATCTTTTTTTGAGGGGGGGCGTGGGGGGGTGAGGTGAAAAGCAGTACTACTAAATTGAAGGTGACTCGGTGTAAATGGGCAATGACTTCAGAAGTTGCTCCCACACTTGGGCAACTGTTTATTACAAAACATCTTGAACATTGAAAGGTTTTTTCTGTCAAAGCTTCAGTTCATTTTAATCGGCAATTCTTTTAAAATTAAATTGAATATGGTGAAGGAGTGTTAGAATTAACTTCCCAGATGACTTAGATACCATACAGTATTTTTACGTGGATTGATTTGATTGTAGATTAGTCTTCTTTGTATGCATCAACTAAATAACCCATGTTTATGATTTTTCTTCAGACTCTGCGAATCACTACCAGGAAGACTCCTTGTGGTGAAGGTTCCAAGACCTGGGATCGTTTCCAGATGCGTATCCATAAGCGGCTCATTGACCTACACAGCCCTTCTGAGATTGTGAAGCAGATCACTTCCATCAGCATTGAACCAGGTGTAGAAGTTGAAGTTACTATTGCCGATGCCTAAATGATGGCCATCGTTGAATAAAGTTGATTTACAAATTTTCATCGCTGTTTGTTGTCATGTTTGTGCCAGGTGTCTTGGGTAGTTCTGTGATGATTTTTATGATGGACATTAGAGATCGTAATCAAAATGCTGTGTGAGAGGATTGTATGATACTTAAGGAAGAATATGCCAGTTATAAGGAGGATGAAACTTGGGCATCATAGTTTCGTTGGAGGTTGGTGACTGTATGGATGTGCAGCACTTAAATTATTAAAAATATATTTTCCATAAAGGAGGTAACTTTGGCTGAAATCTTAGTCTGTACCCAGGCAAGCAGTAGCATTAAAATTGATGTTTAGGTAAATTACCAAGCTTTCAGTTCTTAGTTTTTGGTGTGCAAGGCTTAACTAACACTTAACTAACTTGGCTTTTTTTTCCCCATGCTTTTCACGGTCAAAGGGTCCTGGGGATGTTAGTTATAAAACTGCATAATTTGTGGTGAATACATTGAATTCAGCAAGTTTGTTCTTTAGACGTGTGTGCAGAATCACAAAACTAAGCTGTGGAACTCTTCAGTTGTCATTGTAGGTTTAGATTTTCATAGATCTGAATATTAAAGGTAAGCATCATATGTAATGCAATAGAACAGCCATTTTCATTGCTGCTACTTGGATCTCTCTTGGTAGGGGGTTGTTTTTTCTTTTGCAAACTAATTCTTAAAGGACCTATGATTAATTCTTAAACCAACAAGACAAAGCCCCGAGTTAAATGAAAGAACACTGTTTCATTTCATCCATTTGAGATTGGTTTGCTGCTTCTGCTTCAAGCATAGCAGAGAACTTGAATTCTAATTAAACAAGCAAAGTGTGTGGAGCTTGAGGTCCCATTTACATTTACTAAGATCTAAAACAGTGGCCAAAGCTTGAGCTTTCTAACTGAAGGGATTCAGGAGTCCTTCATCTGCCCACTTGTAATTTCATTAAATGTCAAGTCTTAGAAGGATTCTGGTCCTCTAGCAGGCTCAAGAGCTTTGGTAGAAGAGAAAGGTGAGAAACCTAGTTGCATTTACATGCAGATTGTGACAAGCCTGCTTCCTTGGGAAACATCCTCCCAGAACTGTTGAGTAGAGAAAAACCACAACTGTGTCTTCCTAAAGGTCAGATTCTGGTAATACATTATAAATACGAGCTGCCGGACAAATACTTCTAGCCTTAGTTTTGAAGTCATTTGTATTTTACGGGGTGCCCCGAAAAGCACGGTAAGAACTTGACTTTGTGACACTGGGCAGATGAACAAGGATAAATGAGTGAACAAGTAACAGGCTGGAAGTGTTACTAGCTGAGGCTGAGTGACCTTTATGTATGATTAGCTATTAACTCACCCAAGTAGTCTTCCCTCTGCTTAACCCCACAGCCTGACTGAAGGCACTCGGAGGGATCCAGGGAGGCCTGGCTGGCTTTAACATTACTTCTGTCTTTGCGCTTTCCTGTTGGTCACAGCCTATTGCTATCAAATGGCTTTTTATCGGCTTACAGCTGGCTACCTCTGACTTGCACCGTGCCCCTTAAACATACCTAAGTGACCTGAAGTGCCAGCTATGTCCTCCGAGCAGCCGTGGCCCTTCAGAAGGAAGCCGCCTGAGGTGTGCTGAGTGTCTGTCTGTCTGTCCACCTGCCTCCGGTTGCCTCCGAAGGACCTGGCACCCGGGTTTTGTGCCATACAGAAATGGAACTGTCTCCCTGCGCTCCGAATAGGCGGGCTCAGCCTGAAGGTTCCCCACGCACCAGCGCAGCCGGCCTCTGGGTGCGGGGAGGGTGACCCGGGGGTGCGGGGAGGCTGAGCCAGGGGTACCGCCAGCGCCTGCAGAGGGCCTGTCCCCACGGCGCGGCCCCTGGTCTGGCTTTGTGTAGCCCGGGCGTTTTTGTCATGTTTGTTTTCTACTGAGTTTACGACGACACCGCGTAGTGTCAAAGCGGTTATGTAACGCCCACGATAACTTTATATAACTGTTTTGACGGAAATATTTAGGTATCTGCGCCTCCTCCTCCCTTCCCCCTACCCAGCCCGCCCTCAGGGCAGGACACCCCTCCTCTGGCCGCTAAGCTGCCGCTCGCGGCGCCGTCTTACTTCGGTCAAACAGTTTCTTTCCCCGCTGCCTCACCGAAACCGACAAATAACCCCCGCGCCACCCGCACCCCGGCCAGGCGGCGGCGGCTCAGCGGCTGGCGGCGCTGCGGCTGCTTTGCGCTGTGCGGCGGCGCCCCCTGCCGGGCGGAGGGAGCCGCGCCCGCCGCCGGCCTGTCCGTCACTGCCGCTCCGCCCCGTTCGGCCAATCGGCGCCCGCCGCCCCCCGCTCAAATGCTCCCCCCGCCGCGCGCCTCGGCGTGTCGCGGGCTCCTGTGCGCGGCGAGGTACCGGCGGTGGGGGCGCGGCGGGCACGCTCCGCACGGCTGCCGCCCGCCCGCCCGCGGGGCCGCCCTTGCGCCGAGGGGCCCTGAGGGGCGCCGGCCTGGGCCTGGGCCCGGGCCCGGGCCCGGGCCCCGTGGCTGGGACTCTGACGCCGGGGGAGCGTTGAGCCTTGCGGGGGTGGGGTGGCAGGCGGTGGGTGAGAGCAGTGCCAACCGTGGCAGCTAGTGTGCGTTCACCTGCACGTTTCTTACTATAACCCTATAATATATATATATATATATGTACTATAAAAGCAGTTGTTTTTTTAAGGTTCTGTCAGGCTCCCAAACTTAACTTGGTGGACTGTATTTTCTTCAAAAGTGCACGTTTATATGCACACTACCCTGATGGCTTGTTTTGCTGAGTGTTTTTTTGCCTGTTCTGTGGGAAAATGAAGTGCCTTTTTTCTTTTAAACAAATTCCTTTGTACAGAGCAATGGATGATGAGGGGAGAAGCTGTGTTTCTGAAGAAGTATCTGATATGTTGGAATCGGTCTCTTTTCTGAATGTAGAGGGTAAACCTTCACCCGTGGAGTCAACAGTATTGCCTAATGCAGAGGAGCAGCAGGTGTGGATTGGTTTTGCAATGCATCTTTTGATAATGCGTGCTTTTTTTTTTATTTAATTCTGGCAAATATTGTTTTAGTAAGAACTGCTGCATTCCCCTGCCCCAAAGATGTGTTTGATTCTTCTACTTCTCACTGATTACAAATAGATCATAGCCAGTAGCAAATGCACATGGTCAGTGCTCCGTGATGTGTTGTGCTGTTTTTGAGAAGGAAGTAAAGGACGTCAGTAACAGCACTTTGAATGTAATGCGACTGTACCATTCTTTTTAGTAAGCTAAAAAAGCATATTGGTCCTTGTTTAAAGCTTGCTAGGTGCTTGGAAATGAAAAACCTATAATGCTGTACTGCAGTACACTTTTGAAGATAGTATAGTCACCTCTGCTGTTTTGGAATGGTAGGTTTTCTGATTTGAATTCTCTCTGGTGACTTGATTTTGTATGATTAGTGGAGGGCTGTGGCACAGTCTAGTAAACCCGTCTGCTGAATGAGCAAGTTGCCAAAGTAGGGACTTGGAAGCTCTGTGAGAAAGGAAGGAATGCTGGGATTCCCTCTAAAAACCTCTTTGTTATTGTTACTTCACCTGCATGGGGAGACCTTGGTATAATGGGATGGGATGGAAAAGCCCACCTTATAGCACCTGAGAACTGTCTCATAGTTTTGAGGACTATGAGGGGCTAGTGCCTGGATGGTGGGTAATGAAGCAGTCTCTTGAAGCATATTCTTGAAGAATATGTCAATCTATTAACTGAATGTGCTCCCTGCAAAATGGAAGTGCAGTACTATGGAGCAGCTGTTAAAAAATGCATCTTGAATTCAATACAAAGGGAGACCAGAAGGTGGAAGCAGTGCGGTTCATGCTTCTGATAGCATACTCTTATGACAAAGACAGTATTTTGATTTAAAAAAAGAACACTAATGAGGGGGAATAAAAAAGGGTTACTTAAGAACACTAGGAAGTAAACAAGCAAATGAAGGCTTGGGGTCTCAACTTCACAAGGAAGGAGAAACTGAGGCAGTAAGGTAAAGCAGGAAATACTGCATCAGATGTATGCTGATATGACTTGGGGGTGTTTTGTTCTAAAAATGGCCATTGTAACGGTCTTTTTTTTTTTTTTTTAATGAATAGGAGTATCAACCTTTGAAGGTCTTCTTGAGAGTGAGGCCCTTTTCTATAACAGAGCTTGAAAACCATGAATCTCAGGTTAGTTGTAGAATTAAGTAGTAAGTTCTTCTCCCGCAAAGAACACTTACTATTGTAAGCTAGGACTTCCTTTTATGAAAGTAACGTACTACTTCCAAACAGAATTACTGGGCATATGGATAAAGGTGATTACTTTTCTAATCACAGTTTTTACTAATTTTGCATGGTAAAGACTTAAGCACCTGTAGCTCTGCAAAATTCCACTGGGTAAATTATTGGAAAGTTGGTGTCACTCTTGACTCTGCACAGTGTTTAAGAAACAAAGGAACTTCATGGAAGAGAGTATGCAATTCTAGCAGCAAGTGAGGTATCTGACCCTTGAGTTTCTTTGGAATGCCTGAGTAGTCTGCTACCTTGTCCCTGTGACTTGCTGCTCATCCTGTCAAATTTTTCTACAGTTTACACTGTCAGATTCAGATGCCTCAGTATTTTACATGCATACATGTGCACATTCATTCAGAAATACTCTTGCCCCCACTGGGGGGATGATGCTGATGCAAAGTATCAAGGAATGCAAACACTGATGCAAAGAATTAATTTAGCTGTCTTTGAAGGGCAAGGTTTCTGCAGCACCTCCCTCAGCCCTTGTCTTTGGAAGGCCTCACAGACTCTGGTAGACCTCTTATTCCTAACCTGTTTGGAGAGGGATTTAATATTAGTTCTGATTTGCTTTTTAAAAATGAGTTATTGCATTTAATCTGCTGCAGTTGGAACATTTGTATTTTTTTCACTCGCTGTATTTTTCCCCTCTCCCCCCAACTTCCATTTACCTTTCCGTAGGCAGTTCTTGAGTACTATGCATTGCCACAGTGCTTCCAGATTGGTATCATTCAGCAACCTGAGCTGGCTGTAAGGGTAAACTGATTTACAAAATCAAATTATTGTAAAAGTTATCTATCTCATTCCTCTTTGCAGTGGGAAACTTCTGGCTACCTGACCATTAGTCAAACTACTTGTTCTGAAAAGCAGGGAGGCAGAAAAAATATAAGTGTTGAAGTCTGTACTAGATTTTTTTTTAAAGCTTTTGTCTTCACCTTGATCTTCCACCATACTAGCTGTGTCACTTGCTTTGTGTGGTATGAAGGCTTTTCCTCAGCCTCCAAAAACTATGAATGTTTGAAAGGTCTTCAATGTATTCAGTGTTTTCTACTCTTAACTATCACCTGAATCTGTGAGGAAGATGCTTGATAACAAATGGAAAAAACAAAAACCACTCAACCACCCAGCCCCCCCTAAAAGCCACCATCCAACAAACCCTTCCCATCTCTATAATCAATGAGAGATCAACTTAATTTTTAGGTCCTTTTTCTATCCCTGTCATGCATAATTTTCAGGAAAGTATCTTTGTTCCAAATACATACAAGAAAACAAAAACTTAAAACCCAAGCCCTCTTTCTTATAGCTGTAGATTGATGCTCTACGCAGAGACAATCAGCAGGTTAACTGATCTGTTGTTGCTCATAGAGGTAATGATATATGCAAGTAAAGCTTAAGACCTCTGGATGAAATTCTGTATGCTCGATACAAATGCCAAGTGATTCTCTGGAGCCACCCGCTGGAGAGCGGGAAGTTGTGTTCTTTGGATATAAATGTTATGTACAGTGCCAGAAATAGTCCAACTCCTGCCAGCTTACCTGTGGGGTTAGCTGGGGGAGACGACGAGAATGACATGTTACCAGCTGGATTCCAGCTCTGCAGATCTGACTACCTCGAGGCCTCTCTGTACTCAAGAGCATTTATGAGGCCAGCGGAAGCTGATGGCACATGCTGGCAGGTACTGGATTCCTCTGTAGCTCTCTAGAATTTAGTACATCTGATCTGCATACCTGTTCCTGGTAATGTGGGAGGAGTATGTGGGTTTGAAGCCTGGCACAGCAAGCAAGCGATTGGTTTAAGTTCAGTATGCAGCTTCTTAAAGCTTCTATACCAGTTGATAAACAGACCTGTTAATTGAGACTCCTAGGAAGTACTGCTCTTCCTATGTACATACTACACATGGATTATTAGTTTTACCGGCCCTGGCCAGCCTCTAAACATAAATGTCAGATTTAGTTACAATCAGTCCTTGCAACTGGTGCTTCAAGACACTTAAGCTATACAGGTAGTTCAGTTTGTATTGTTGGTAACCTGTCTGGTCTAAAATAACTCTTTTGTCAATTTTCCTGTGATACTACATTCTATATCTATCTCATTAGTGAGTGCTAGGTAATTGTATCTCATCTTAATTTGATTGCTATTTCTCAATTAATTAATTTGAAACTAATTCAGTTTCCTTCATTACTGGTAACACTGTCTATCGGTCAAAGGATAATGCTTCAGACCTTTTTTACTTCATTTGTGCTGGTCACAGCTTGTTTCACACTGAAAATGATTGAAGTGGGAAATCAGTAGATTTCTACATAGTTTTGTTTTCATAGCTAGGTTTGTGCAAGCCACCATCACAAAATACCAGGGTTTAAAAGTATTAAAAAAAAATGCTGGAAGAATCCTAGAAAAATCTTATACCTTTTAGAAAACTCCAGACAATTGCCTTAACTTTGTTTACACACTGGCTTTCATATGGAATGGGTATCTCTGTAGTTGTTACGTACCTCGAGAGATTATATGTAAATTTTGCAACTCTTTGTAGCTCTGGTAAATAGATAAAAACACTAGGGTTTTTTTTTTTGTTTTTTTCTGGTTGTTGTTTTGTTTCCCCCCTCCAGATAGCTTTCTTCATGAATAATGTTATGTGGTGTTTTGGTTTACCTTGTCTTGTTTTTTTTAAGGGTTGTGTAGCTATTGAAGATGCCCAGACAGTAATTCTTAATGCACCCCAAGAATCTTCTGCAACAAAAAACAGTGAAAAAGGGATTGGTCATCCTGTACACAGGTTCACCTTTTCTCAGGTAGGCGAATATTTATTTGCCTAATTTTTAGATATAGTTTGTTTTTTCCCCACTGTTATGATAAAAAAATGAATTTTCTACTATACCATGCAATGTGATTTTTCTTCTTTTGAATTACGTGTGGTGGTACATGCCTTAAAAAAAGAAAGAGCTTGCTTATTATTTACTGTTAGACTGTCAAGAAAGCTGTATTACAATTGAGGTGCCTATTAGATGAGACTAGGAGTCTTCTGTGGCAGCTCTGTGTTCTTTGATTAGATGCTATAGAAGCTTCTTGTAGGCACAGACTTACTGTGGTTGTGCTGTTCCTGCAGATGCCCTCATCTGGGGAGTGTTACAGGAAACCACATGTTTAAAGGGACTTATGTAAGCATGTATTTAGGAACATTTATTTTGAAAGAATAGCAGCCTAACTGCTTAAACTTTTTATACTGAAAGTAAATTTCATAACTCTGTTACATACTGCAAGAAATGCTGTTCTCACAGTATCAAAAGATAGAGAGCTCCAGGCACTGAATCGTTTAGCCCATTGTAATGCTGATTTTCTTGCCAGTTGTGGGTGACTGGTGAGGAGGGAGTTGTGCATCACCAGCAGAGCTCTTGAAAGTATCTACTAAACAGTACGTGCTCAGTAGCATTCTCAGCAGTTTATTTTAGGAGTAGGAAAATATTACAAAATAAGTGCAAGCCTGAGTGCCTCTCAGAATTAAGCAGGCGTCCTGTGAGAACCCAACGGAAAATGTTGAACCAGAAGGGGTTCAGTCAAGACACAAAACTAAGCTGGTATCTCCTAGTCAGCTTGCTCTGAAAAACTAGTCGCTATTAATCAATGCTTAATATTTTGATACATTAAACCTCTTTGTGCCATTTATCACTCCTTTTTTTCCTTTCTTTTTATTTTTTTAACCCCCTTCTCCAAGGTCTTTGGACCAGAAACTACTCAGAGTGAATTTTTTGAAGGCTCAATGAAAGAGATGGTAAGAGCGTACGTTAATGGTGTGAGTGGACTGGTGTTTACTTATGGGGTGACAAATGCAGGCAAGACATTCACTATCCAAGGTATAAAATGTTTGTTAAAAAGCATATATAACAACCAAGTCAAAATCCAATGAGAAGTTTATATGAATGTCCACATTTTATCTTTCGTTATTTTCAAGGGACTTCAAAAGATTCTGGTATTTTACCTCGCTCACTTGATGTGATTTTTAACCACATAAGGGGGAGACATTACCTGAAGATGGACTTCAAACCATATTTAAGTAACGATGTTAAGAAACTAGAAGATGCACAAGTTAAGCAAGAAGAAGCCATAAAAACTGCTATTCTTGCGTCACTGAAAGAGGTCAGTGACAAGATACTTCCTTGTTACTGAATGAAGCTTCTTCAAAGCTTCCTGTCTAACAGACTAATAAAATCTGTTTCACTGTTGATTCTTTAGACTTACATAAATCTACAGTATGAATACTTGGTGAACCTCGGCATAATAAGGCAACTGGCTGTCTTTGGAGCTCAGGGTAAACTAGAAGAACTTTCTATAGCAGGCAGTGTGCAGTTCAAACAAAAAAAACACTGCAAAGACAAAGCCTGGATCTCTATAGAGGAGCAGTTCTGATGCTGTGGTAACACTAGCCCTTGAAAAGTCTCTGAGAACTGACCTGTCAAAAGCCTGCTTGTTAAGTGAATCTTATTTTGGATCAGGTTCCTAGGCTGGATCTCAGGGCACTTGTTCAGACTCCAATACTAGCTTAGCAGAGAGGATGGCAATGTCGTAGCAGGGGCAGCAAAGAAGGCAGAAGAGTCCCTTGTGGCAGAAGGCAGTCTTAGGGCATATTGAAAAGTTTTTAAACTGTGATTTATGTAACTTCATAAAGAAACTGTTATGATACAGCAAGTGAAGTGAGATGCCACAAAATTAATTTTGTGAAAGGATTACAGCTTGCTTTAGAGAATTGTATGTATCGTTAACTCTGGTCTCTAAAGATTGTATGTAAAATACAGGAGCCTTAACTGTGGCAGCCTCCTGTTCTCATTATCTAGTTATTTCTCTTTCCAGTATAAGAAATAGGTCTAACCAGAAAATGGGCACCCTTTTGTGGGTGACTGTTCTAGGCTTCTAAGCCAAGTTGCAAATTGTGACAAGGTGTCTGGCTTCTTCCTCTTGTTCAGAACGTTTTTAACCCAAACTGTGATTCTGTACATTTAATCCCAAAAGGCAGTAGGCTCAGCTGGTTGTCATTCAAAGCAACTCTGAATTCTGCGAAGTGTAGAAGTAATGATTGGCTAGGTTTTCTTTTTTCTGTGGCCTTTAATACTAGTGTTAAAGTACTCCAGTTAGCTCTGAAAGAATATCTTTCTGTGAATCAAATTCATATGTAAAGTTCCGGTCTACATTCTGTTGCTTAATTTAAATTTTGCAAACCAAACTTTGTTTAGTCTGAGTCTGGTTAACTTTTGAGGAAAGATCTCAGGTGAAAAACCTAAAAGGTGCTAAAGATTGCGTATTTATTTTGAGTGTCTCAGAAGCTCAGTCACACTGTGTATGTGTGTGCATGTGCAGGGGTGGGGGTATTAAAGAAAAATTGAGATTACCAGGAGGATAGTAGGTAAATATTTTTACAAACTTTATGGAACGTACAAGCTTGCAAGAAGGAAAACACAAGACCTCAAGGCTTAGAACAGGTCAAATATCTTATTTTGAAGATAAGTCTATACTTTACAAATATTCCTTTCTGTTAAATCACAGTCTGATTTTAGTTACTGAATGTTGCAGTAGATGATCTAGATGCTGATGCACCATAGTGAAAAGCAAGCAAGACTTCACCACCAGCAAGGAAATGTGGAAAATGCACCTAGAAACTAATACGTGACAAGACCTTGCTTACGTGTTACAATGCTTCCATAGTGATAGCTCAGCTATCCCCAGCACTGAAGCTGTGCTTCTTGATAGCCTGTGAATGAATAGCATCACTGTTTGGATGCTCACTCAAGCTCATAATCTGAGAGCAGATACGGTTTGGTGGGCTTGGTTTTAGTTTATGTGGATTTTTGTAGGCCCTTTTCCCAGGCTTAGTTTACGTGTCATACAGAAAGAGCTTGCTGTTCCTTTCGTTTTCTGTTTAAACTGCTCTGAGTTACTGCTCAGTTTTTACTGACTTCTGTATGCAGTACTGCTGCAAAAATGCTTGCTCGGAGTGGTTAACACCCACTCTTTCCTTCCCCCTACTAGTTCCATTCATGGGATTAAATACTGGTTTTTACTGGATTAAAAGCTTCTTTACTTGCATTCCTGTTACCACCTGTCCTTGTATTTGCTATTAAATGTCAGCTTCTGTTGCTGGCAAACAATTGTCAGTTCCTGTTCCCACTTGTTTTCAAGCAGTCATCTTCATCTTCTTTTCTGAAGATGGTTTGAAGAACGGTATAGCAGCACAGCTGGCGATTCACTCACAGCTAACACTTAGTTTTTTGAAATACCTTTACAAAAACTTATCACATGCACAAGTACTGTTTCACTGAGGGTTTTTTTACATTCCATTACAGTTTTGGCATGCATGGATGTATAATGCATGTCAGTCCCATACCTTGCTTTAGAATTCTGCTCTATACTTCACAAATAGAATGAGCAGAATCCTTGCTTGTGGCTATACTTGTAAATACTCAAGAACATAAATGTATAGACAGTGCAGTCTTTGAAAAATAGTCACTTATAAATGACAATGAAATCCTATGCTTTTTATCTTTAAGATGAAAGATCTGAAAGTACGGCTTCATACTTTTCTGTTTGTAAAACATTTTGGTTTGGATGTAGCAGGTGAGTAACAGAGGCATTGGTTGACAATCCATAATGAACTTAGCACTGCATTCAAATAGCTGGAACATTAAACTACTTTGAATCTGTTCCCCTTTCCTCTTTAGGATGACCCTCTATTGGGATTGGGGTTTGGGAAATCAGGGTGAATGTCCTAATGAAAATTTGTATTGGTGTATAAAATGTGGGGAGGGAGGTGTGTGTGGTTGGAATCTCTAAACAGTGGAAGTTCCTACTTTGTTACACTAGTTTTCCTAGGGGTAATTTGAAGCCTATGCTTTGACAAGTCCTGGCAGTTTTTCTTTTGCCAAATTTCTTTAGATCAAAAAAAAAAAATGTGTGTACTTAAACTGTGCTCTTATCTGTACAGGATTTTTAATGGCCTTTTAATTTGGTGTGAAATAAACCAACATAGACTGTTAGTTTATCAGGTCTTCAAGTCCTTTATGAAGCTATTGTTACACTCTGAGGCCTTAAAGTAAATTTGACTCATACTCTCACAGATCTGGCACAAGCCTGTGATTTGCAAAAGTAACTTAGGAATCTCTGCTGCTTTAGTGTCACCGTTGCCCACCACCCTGCCATCTCTCCCTGAAAGAAACTTACTTCTCCAGTTCTTTTGGTTGACTGAAGTACTACTCAGATTTGTCCAGTAGTTCATAAAGGCATTCTGTGCATTTGCAGTCTGACAGGGGACCTTCTTTTGTAGAGTAAGTCTCCTAAGTTAGCAGCAATTTGCCTTCAGAACAGGTTGCTGGGAGTAGCAGAGTGTGATAATTCTTGTGAAGGAAAGAGCATTTATTGATTTTTAGTTCAGTATTGTTAAAAAAATTTCATTTGCAGCCAGAGGAAGAGTAGCTTAATGCTTAATACTACTACAATATTTAAATCTTAAATACTGGAGTTACTGTCAATTTTAGCTTCAACTCTTATCGTAGTCTGTTCATGTGGATGTAATGGTCTCTTATTTTTTCAAGGAGACAGAAAACCTCTCAAATAATATAACAAATATGTGTGATGTGGAGTCGGATTCTTCCAACTGTACTTCAGAAAATCTTCCTTCTGATTCACTAGGTAAAATAAAGTGAATAGAAATTTAGGAATGTAAGTGGGTAACTGTTGGTGGATTAAAAACTCTTACTATACTACAAAGTGCATATATATACATATAAAATTATATATATAACTTGTATATAATTTTCAACCAAAGTTTAATGGCTCAGCTCTGGAGAAAGAGTATGTAAAAATATTTTGATAGCTTTGCTCCTTTTGGCGGAAAAGGGAGGCTTAGTTCTGCAAAGCTCATGTGTAGACTGCTGGAAGTTTGTGGTAGAGGGAGGCAATGGCTTAGAACTTGGGCACTGTCTGGTTGCAGGTGACTGCTGAGAAATTTGAATGTTTTCTGATAAATTCAGAAGTTAATCCAAGATACTGTACAACAGACACAAGCCTCCTCCTTTTAGAAGGCTTTGTATACTGTAAATAAAATTTATCAATGAGTTTGGTTGTTGAACTTTTTCTCTGTTCTGGGTTGGCAGAGAAGAACTTTGTTCCACTTGAGATATATAGGACTAATATACACCAAAGAACACAAGCATCTGTGTGGATTTCCTTTTGTGAAATTTACAATGAATATGTGTATGACCTATTAAATGTATTATCTACATCAAAAACTCCGAAGCGCAGAGTCTTAAGAATTTGTGAGGATCAAGGAGGAAATTCTTACATTAAAGGTAATAATAGTTGTATGACCTCAGCAGTTTCACAGAACTGCTTTGATGATAAGAAGTGTATGTAAAGGGTCTCTTTTCACAGACTTGAAGTGGATTAACGTTCAGAGCACTGAAGAAGCCCGCAAAATACTAAAAATAGGAAACAAGAACCGAAGCTTTGCTTGTACTAGAATGAACGAGCAATCAAGTAGGAGGTTTGTTCCTCTAATTATAAGCATACTCTGTTCCTTTTCTTTTAAGGAGAGAGAGGGGGGGAAGGGAGGAGAAAACTTTAGAATGTTTGAAATTAACCGCTTCAATAATAGTTCAAGACTTTCTGTGATTATTCTGGTTTTATTATGACATTCTTTCTGGAAGAAAGCTAGAAGAGGCCCTATGACTTCAACAGTAGCTGGACTTGGGTTGCTATTCATGGCATTGGACAAGCAAAAAGACCAAATCGTATTCACTTTTGAGTGCCAACAGGGCTATACATCTTGGCAAATGCTAATGGTGCTGAGTGGGAATGGCTGTGCAAAGATGCTGAAGGAAAAGCTGGATAATTCTTCAGCACTGGCAGTATAATTCTTGGAAACATGGAGCCTGTCAGTAGGGGATGCAGGAAGGAGTGAGTCATGCAGTACCTTCAGTGCTGCTAGATGAGAGGACAGCAATCTAGAAGATCTAACAGTTTACTTGGTATCCTAAGAATGAAGCTGCTAGCTCTGGAGAGGGATCAGGGAGCATCTGGCTTGGAGGGAGACGAAATAGAGGTGGTATACCTTCTGTGGAAAATGACATTAAAATCAAATAAGAAGGCCTCTAATGAATTTGTCCTTTAAGTGTGAAAGGGCCTTGTTGCATATTTAGCGGATATAGTGTTAAGCCTGCTTTTTCTCTAAAAAGTGGGAGTTAATGCTGTTCTGTATTGGCTGAAGACAGCAGCCATTGAGTTTCATGCTGACTTCTACTTAGCTTGTTGTCTAATTTGTTTTTGTTTGGGTTTGGATGTTTTGTTTGTGTGTGGTTTTGGTTTTGTTGGTTTTTTGTTTTGGTTTTTTTTTTTGAAACTTCATTCTTAAATTGTGGGTTGGTACTGAGGAGTAAAGCACTGCTTTAAATATATACTGGAGAAGCTTCTTCTGTGCTTCCTGATTTACTGGATAAACTGGGGACAGGGCATTTCTGGTTCTGGGATTTTCTCTTTTGTTTCAGACAGCGTATTGACTGTACCTTTGTCTAAAATGGAATAACTGGATTTTCATGTATTAAAAATTCAACCTTTCTAGAAAACAGAATAACTTCAAAACTGAACAAATCTGTATGTTGAAGTAGGCAAAACTACAGGACTATCGAACCTCAACTTATTCCCTTCCCCACCTATTTATTTCTAAGGAGTTAATTTTTCAGACTTACTGGGTTCAGATATTGCCTGAAGTTTGAATAAGAAGTAGCTACCAGAGTACTCATCTTATGATTAGTAGACTTAAGTGAACTGGCTTTTTTTCTTTCCAAGACAGCTTGTAGGCTTCATGTGATATTTTGCCCTTTCCTGTATTGAAAAAAATGGAAAGTCACAAAATACAACTTTTATTGCTGTTTTTTGCTGCTGAATGAATGCATTGTAAAGGTAACTAATGTAAATTAGTGAATTAATTCTTGTTTTCTTCAGCATTAAACTTTCTGTACCTTACAAATCTTACTTCAGTGACTGTTTGATTTTCCTAATTGTGGTTATTAAAAAGGACCTCTTTCCATTCCAGTCACAGTATATTTTCAATCAGGCTACTAAAGCTAACTGCTGATGAGCACCAGCCACGTGTTCTTGGAGTTTCAGAGTAAGTGAATGCTTCAGCTCTTTGTCAGAATGTAAATATTTTAGAAAAGTTGATAAGGTGTAAGCATGCTAAACCGGTGAACTTTCTTTTAATAAGCAAACAAACCCTCTGAGAGCTGAGAAGAAAATTGGATCTCCACTGGCTGCATAAAACTGACTGGAAGCCCAGCAGGGACAGGCGTAGAAGTGTTTCCCTGACTCTTTGGTTCTGTTAACAGGTTCCTTCAGCCAAACTTTAAAACTCTCAGTAGTACATAAAATGAGGGAAATGCACATATATTGATTGACGTAACAGGGAGGTGGGGACAGAGAAATACAATGTAATACCACACTGTATATTCTGGCGAGCAGAATTCAAATGGCTGGCTGATAGAAGCCAATTTCTGACACTGGAGTGCAGCACCTGGTGCTGAAGATTCCAGGTGCAAGCTGTGCCAGTATATCTTTCTACTTTGGCATCAGACTAGAGTTTATGGGTTGAGCGTTTATTGCAGCACATTTGATGAGTTTCTGGAATGCAAATTCAAGTCTATCATCCAAAAAGAATGTAGATGACATGCTCTGGGACTGTTCTATGGTGCAATCTACAGTAAGAGGGAACAAAGTGATTTGCTTAAAAACTGTTCTAATCTAAAATGCTAATATAGGTGTACCCTGTGAGAGTAGTGCTAAGTCCTTACACCTTTCGGTTCTTTTGTGGTTTAGAGGAAGTGGCCTAATCTTTTGGCTTGATAAGGTGGGTTTTTTTTTGTTTTTTATTTTTTATTGTTTGGTTTATTTAGCTAACTGTCTATTTTAGCTTGATGTGGAAAAATGAGGACAGCTTGTAACAGTGTTTTAGTTCAGTCCTAGCTCCTGCGGTTTTCTCGCTTGCCTCTGCTAAGCAGAGGTGGTAATGAATATATATACCTCACCGTCAGAACACCTCTTAATATCAGATCTTACAGTGATAAATAATCTAAGGAAAGATAATTTGAGGAGATTCCTCGCCATTCCCTGTCTTGGTGTAGTCCCCTGGTAAAGCTTGCAGCAGTGCAGCTGTTAGCAACATACAAACTGTCATTCACCTTAAGGAAGAAAAAAGCTCTTCATTGTGTAATGAAAAAGATAAAGATCATAAGGTCATAGCCTTTCATGCAGCTGAAACGTGTGCTTTAATATATATAGTATTAATATGTGCTTATTTCAGCTGTGTAAACAGCTATGATCTTACAAAGGTGTTATTTTATATAAATAATTGTATGTATCAGTGAGTAATAGTTCAGTTACATAAATTATCTAACTTGCAGTGTTTCCTGTATTTCAAGGGCTTTTTTAAAGTGATGAAATTTCTTGGTTATCCAGGATAATTGCCTCTGACAGTAACCTATTGTACTGTGAGGGACAACTCAGTGGCCTGAGTTTAGTAGTACACAATTGCTACAGCCGAACAAAAACCTCTGAGGTGATCTATAGCCAAACAAAGACCTCTGAGGTGATCTGGGAAGGACTTCTGCCCCCTTATTTGCAATAGTGAACAAATGGCTTTGTATCCAAAAGAGGCAGAGTGCCGTGTAGTGAAGCATGCTACTGTCTTGCAGTCTTCTCAGTGCTGGAACTGTTGAAGGTGACTGTTAAACTGTTTCTGTAGTATAGTACTGCTATGTAAAACTGTTTCAAAAATTCCTCTTATCTTGTCTGGAAATACTTTAGGATTGCAACAAAATTTGGGTTCCTAAACTGAATTATTTATATAAAAATGCCTGCAGAGTTTTATATGAATGCTACAAGCAGGTTTCTTTTGAATGTGCAAAATAGGCTGTATTAGAAGCAGCAATTTTGAATGTTCCAGAATCTTTATATACAATGGGAAGATAGGTAGTTTAGTGCATTTATCCCAAGTACCTTGCATAGTCTCCCGGACAAAATGTCAACATTAAAGTACAACTTATTCTGTGAAGGCTGAAATGAGTCACTCATTTACACTTCAGGCACATAAATAAAAAGACATGTTCTTTTTTTCATACTGTTTATGTTCTAATTCCATACTGTTTAGAAATAAGTTCATATGTGTGTTCTGGATAATTCTTTCACGCAGGTTGTCTTTCTGTGACTTGGCTGGATCAGAGAGGTGTAATAAAACACAAGCCTTTGGAGATAGACTAAAAGAAGCAGGAAATATTAATAATTCTCTTCATATCCTTGGAAAATGCATTGCAGCATTGAAGCAAAATCAAAATCCAAAGTAAGTGATAAGTTTTAAACAACATGCCAAGTTTTGGGTTGAAACCTAAGCATCCCTTTATGTTTCTACAAGGGGTTTGTGTGGTCTGAGGAAAATGGAACTGTACAAAATTCTTTATTACAGATGTCACTGGAATACCTGAAATGAACATTCTCTAAAACTGTTGTTTGTGGAAAATAAAAAAGGGCAACTAGCAGCCAACTGCCACACTTTTTTAGTGTGTGTGTGTATGAGCAATACACTCTGTGTAAAGAGTTCCTGGTTTGTCCTCTTCCCTTCCACCTCCAAGTTATACAGGTGGATTCATCAGACAGCTTATATACTTAGCTTTTGACTTGTTCCAGTATCTGCTTTGTAACACTAGGAAACTGTGGTGCAGTACTACTTTTAAACAGTTTGGATTTTGGAAAACTCATGAGATCTAGGAAAGAACTTGCTCTTTGATGTGAAATAGCTTAGGCTTAAATATGAGCATCCTACTGGGTCTCTTTCCTGAAAGAGAGAAAGAGTATTAAGCCAAGTTAAGTATCACAATTTTACAATTTTTTTGTTTCACAATTTTATTCCTTTCTCCATGAGGACGAAGCCAAGCTATATTCCATTCAGAGAGAGCAAATTGACTCGTCTGTTTCAGCCATTCTTTTGTGGAAAAGGCAAAGCTTGTATGATTGTAAACATTAATCAGCATGCTTCCACATATGGTGAAACACTACATGTAATGAAATTTTCAGCTTTAGCCAAACAGGTAAGAGCATACTCCTCTCCCTGCTGTTCTGCCCTCTTTGTCAGGTTGTATGAACTTGAGTGTGATTTGGACTTTTGACACATCATATTCTGCATGTGGCTTCCCTCTAAAAGGTTCCTAGTAGTGTTGCCCATCCTCAAACCTGCCTGTGGTAAGAAGTTAAGATAGCTGCAGCTGTCTGGTTTGGTTCAGTTCTACATGACCGAAATTCTGTGTAGTTGGGGGCACTTTCAGATATGAGCAGTTATACCATATGTCTGAGCAAATGCAAGATTTTGATTCAAGCTTTTAATGAATTGTTTAACCTGTGTGTGGTTAAGCATCTGTTGCACAAGATGACAGCTCTCCAAAACTTTTTGGACAGAAAGTAGCAGCTGCTTTCTTATTTTGTAGTCTTAAATGAGATCCCTTGTGTCTGCATTGCTCCTATTTGGCTAAGTGCAAGTAATTAATAACAAATAAAAGAGAAGACTTTTCATTGGTAAGTTAGTGCTTGAAGGTAGTGTATTCTTCTCCTTTGAAGGCAAAACCCCCGCTGCTAAATCTACATGTTTTCATGCTTTTTCTGCTAGCTCTGCTTGTCAGTCCATTAAATTCAGGACTTGAGGTTGATGTGTTTGGTCTTCAGTTTATTTAGCTTCCTTGGAAGCTGCTGCTTGCAAGGGGTGGGATGGTGGACTATGCTGTGTTTCATGGCAGAAATTAAGTCGTTTTCTAGCCTGGAACCATGGATTAGTTCTGACAGGTTTCAAGCCTGTAATGGCATTTCTAATATGATCTCAGAGAACAAGATTTTTCTAATTCCCTTCAGCTGCAAATTTCATCCTAAGGTAAGTGTGCACTGCAGAGACAAGCTTCTCTGATACGTTGTCCTATGACATACACAAAATCTTTACATAACTACCATGAATTGCTGATTCCTGGTCACAGTATTTCAGGAAGGAACAAATGTTTTAGGGATTTTCTGCTTTTTACTAACTTTCTAGGAAACTACACTAAACCCTTGTATTTTAGGAGGAGAGAAAACACTGTTCTAGACAAGCACACTAAGTTTGTTAGTGGATAGTATTTCCCATTTTCACTTTGTTAGAGTACTGAAGTCTTATATTTGTATTGATAAATGGTTTTGTCTGCTAAAAGGCATGTACAATTAATGATCACAAGAACACTAACAAAATTTTAATCTAAATACAACAATGCATTCATGCCACTTCTTCACAGTATTCTGATATCTGCAATATTGATGGCATTGATAAATCAATTTCCAGGTAATCCAGACAGTCCTACCCAAAAATGTTGGTTATTTTCCACCCAAGCTAGTTGGAGGCAATGGCAAACCTATCATCCACTTTGATGCTAGCACATCTATAGATGACTTTCCTGACAGCACTGAAACCTCTGCAGCAGAAGAGGAAGTGGACATCACCATTCTGAGTCATGAGGTAGATGTGCATCTACTCAAAATTGTACCCAAGAAAATCATTGCTACTAGTTCTAATATTAGAATCTTTACCATCAGAGATGTGCTGGAAGTTGTATCAAATGAGAACTGTAAGCTTCCGCTCAGTGTCGGGCAGACCTAGGCTTAAAGTGGTCTGGTTCTGAGGGAACAACTGTAGTTGTGGAAGGCTGCCTGCGGCTTTCTAGTTAGGTCAAGTGCTAAATTTGGAATTCAACTGATTCTTCAAGAAGAGTAGGGAAGCAGTATATGTGTTTAAAACAACATTGTTTAGTTGTTTGCTTTTTTGGGAATAGCAGGAACAAGTTAAGATGCAGCATTTTGAAAATGAAGCTATACAATCTGATAGGAATAAACTTGTTTATTATTATTAATAATAAACTGTAAGTAGGCTTTATGTTAAACAGTTGTACAAGTTAACATTTAAATGCTAAAACAGTAGTAAACTTATTGATAGCAGAAACCATCAAGATGGAGAAAGGTTGTCTTTTAAATGTGGATTTCCACTGCAGATACTTAACCCTTGGTGCAGTCCCCCTGCAAATTATAGGCCTATAGAAGTGCCCTGCAAGTAGCTGGCTGTGTGAATACTTCATTTGACATGCACATCAATATGTATTTCTAGCTTGTTTTCTGAACTGAAATATGTTAAATTTAGGATCTCTTGAAAACTACAGAGAACCTGAAGGAGAAGCTAGTTGCAGAAAGGCAAAGTAAAATCCTTTTGGAGGTGAAAATACGTAGAGAAATGGCAGAAGCAATGTTTCGACAGCTGTTGGAAACAGAGGAAGCCTGGAGGCAAGTCATGTTGCAGTCAGCTTCAACTGGAAGAATTCCCCATATATAAATGTATACATTATATATATATACACACACACATGTATTTACATATATATGTATATTCAAGGCATGCATACTCTTGTTACTTAGAGAAGTTAGGGCTGGACAGTTTCAAAGCTTCTGATGAAAAGGGAAGGAAGAATGTTAAAGTAACTTGTACGGTTCAGCCTTTTCCCATGTACAATGAAAAAATAATGCTGCTTTTTGTTGGCCTCTTCTCTGTTTAATTTGTAATTACTGGAGATTGTCCTGACTAGCTGTTAGTATTTAGCAGATGAAAAAGATTGTTACAGGTACCCCGCTGAGGCTTGTGATTGTTCCAAAACTTACACTTGGTCATGTTAATATGCATGCATGTGCTTAAGGTAGTTCTAATTGTATCTCTGAGCTCTCCTGAATTCTTGCTCCTGGATGATTTATGAACTGGTTGGTAGCTTACTGTGGCTGCCTGCACTGATGTTACTTACTTGGGGATTTTGTTTTCCAAGTGTCTAGATTGCTGAAGCTGAATTTACTTCCTCGTAACTGTTCTCTTGAAATCAGTTTTCTGCTGTTTTAGTTGCTAACAGAGGCGAACCCCAAGTTAAATTTCCAGCTGAACATGCTATGGTTTAACACCTGCACTGACTTTAAAATTGTTTGGGTGCCTTTGGCCAAACACATGAAACAGCAGTGATTCTTCTCTGATGTTTTGTGTCACTGCTGGGCAATTTTTTTTTATTGTGACAGGAATAGTTTAATGTATTGAAATAATAAAAACCAAATTCATTTTGCCTTATCTTTAACGGAAAAAACCCAAAACCCAACCTGCCCAATGTGAAAGATACTCCCTGGAATTATGCCTCAAGTACCAGGTCTGGGTGTAGTCGTATCTATTACTGGATGTTGGTGGATTTTTCTATAAAACCTTCTTGACAGATCTTAAGTATGTGTTCTTCTATAGGACTTTCTGTGGTATATGCCAAGTGCAGGTTATGCTTTGGTGCAAGTCTGTAGGTCTTAAGTTATGCCAGGAGATGTTTAGATTGGATATTAGGAAAAGTTTCTTCACCAGAAGGGTGGTGAAGCATTGGAACAGGCTACCCATGTGGGTGGCAGAATCACCATCCCTGGAAGCATTTCAAAAAGACATAGAGGCAGTGCTTAGTGACATGGTTTAGTGATGGACTTGGCAGTCATGGATTAGCAGTTAGACCTGATGATTTCAAAGGTCTTTTCCAACCTAAATGATTCTGTGATCATTGAGAATAAAAAGAAGAAAAATACTTGATTTTTTTAACTGTTTATGATTAGATATCTATCTTTGATATTGCTAGTTGAACACATGTAGTCAAATTGTAATGGCTGCAATGCTAAGATACTAAATAAAACTAACATGTTCTCCTCAGCAACCGATTGGAAGATACGAAAGACAGTTATGAAGAAAAACTGGAGAGCAAATTTGAAATGTATAAAGAGGCCATTAAGAAACATGCATATGTGTGCGCAATGGAACAAATTGAAGACCATTATGTTCCCATAGAAGAATTTCTAGCTGAACAAGAGAAAGTTGAGGTATGACTTGACTGCTGCTAGAAAAATGTGCTACCTTCTTAACTGTAAATTTTGCTTTTCCTTAACAGTCATTCAGGAATCCTAAATGCAACACTGAATGGTCAAAATAACTAGCAGTTCAGCCTGGCTGTTCTGGTGTCCAATGCTAAACAAGGATAGAGATGTCATTCTGTCTAACGCTACCTGTAGTGTATGCTTAAACATCCTGATGTTGAGGGCACACTTCAATTAAATCAGTCATCTTTATCTCTGTAGTGCAATAACTGGAACACCTAGAGTGATGGTGTATACAGCAGACTGGCTTTGTGGAGATCCTTGGGATTGTAGGCTATAAAATTGTTGTGGTTTAACCTGGCAGGCAGCTAAACACCACGCAGCTGCTTGCTCACTCCCCCACCCCAGTGGGATGGACAGAATTGGGGAAAAGTAAAATTTGTGGGTCAAGACAGACAGTTTAATAGCACAGAAAAGGAAGGGAAAATAATAACATAATTGCAATATACAAAACAAGTGAATCACAGTGCAATTGCTCACCACACACTGACTGATGCCCAGCCAGTTCCTGGGCAGCAGCCAGTGGCTAGCTTCCCAGTTCATATATTAAGAATGACATCATATGGTATGGAATATCCCTTTGGCCAGTTCAGGTCAGGTGTTCTGGCTGTGTCCCCTCCCAGCTTGTGTGCCTCAGCCTACTTGCTGGTGGAGTGGTGTGAGAACCTGCGAAGTCCTTGACCTAGTGTAAACACAGCTTAGCAACAACTAAAACATCCATGTGCTATCAATATTATTTGCATTCTAATCCAAAACACAGCTACCTGGAAGAAAATTAACTCTATCCCAGCTGAAACCAGGACAAGAGTAAAAAGCTAGCCTGAAAAGCTGGTGGGGAACTTAGTACAGGGTAGATAATCTAAATATAATGGATCTCACCTCTGAAGGTCTAGAGGGAGGATTGTGGGGTAAGAAACTGTGGTGAGAAATTAAACTTTATGCAGGGGAGAACTTAATCTCCTGAATGTACTTACACCTAGAACTGCTTAAAGTTGGCATCAGCAAGTTTTTATTCTTTTTGCAACTGAGCTGTTAGCTATGTGCAGCTGTTATCAGTCTTCACTTCTAGCCTCTGCATAGATGGCTCAGTGTATCCAGGCAACAGATGAGGCCTGTGGGTCTCAGTCTTTTCAGAAGGTCTGTAGTGGAAGAATAGAACTGTGGTGTATGCCAGAGGTGCTTTCTCCCTGCCCTCTCCTGTCCAGGAACCAACAAGTTGTCTCATTCCACTGGTAGTCAAGTTCCTCTCAAGACATGAGGGAAGTGGGTTTCTGTTGTTGATTCTGATACTTAAACATTTCTGCTTTTGCAGCTCTCCATTCAGGTGCTGATAAGTAACACTGTGTGTAATGACCTCTGGCTTTCCAGCTCCTTAACACTTGTGTTTTCCCCGCTTAGGCTCTGTTTTTGTTCACTTAACCCCTAGTATACACCATTTTGGGGTGGAGGAAGAGAGTGTTAATAGGGCTGTCTGTATTTATAGCTGCCTCTCACACTGACCATAAGGGTGCATAAAGGAAGAGTTAAAGAACAAGATGGCCTTGGTAGCAAATCAGATGATAAACTGACCTAAGATATAAAATTCTTAATTGACAAAGGAGAGCACAACATGGAATCTGAGTAGGCAGCTTCAGAGAGCCAGAATTAGATGAATAACTTTCCTTGATGGTGACATGTCTGATTTCTCACTCTGAAATACCACCCTAGCAATCTGATGGGTACTGAAAAAAGACTGAGGTTAAAATTCAGTTCTATAAAATATTTTCTTACTTATTGAGGAAGCTAACTGGCAACAGAGTTTAACACAGATGCACCAAAGTTTCCTTTCTGCCATATGGTTACTTGTAATACAGTTTGGAAATCTGCAGACTTGAAGAATTGACTCCTGTGTAAAGTAACTTATTCCTAGAAGGTCTTGCAATCAGAGTGTTATTCCTTACTGTAATTTCTCAACTATAACATCGTAACTTCCACCTGTGAAATTATTTTTAAATCTGCATATACATGTGTAATATAATTGAAGGATGTACAGTAGTGCATCAGGTTAAGCAGGAATTTAGACTAGTTCTACCATGTGCCTTTTTTTCAGGATAGAGAGAGAAGAATACTGCAATTGGAGAGGCAACTTGATGAACAGTCAGGGAGGCTGTTGGCTCTGGGAAGTCTGAATTCAGATAATGTACTGACTACTGAAAGTAACATGGAACTAGGTAGGAATCTAATCTTGGATATTCAAAGTTCAATTTATTTTTGGTATTGTGTATAAACAAGAAAACTTTTCTTTTGACTACAGATCTTATGAACAAGATGAAGAGAGCCAATGAAGGACTGCAGAAACAATGCAAAGAGAAAGAAGAGGTAGCTCTTGCTTAGTATTTAACAAATGTGGGGGTAATGGTCCTAAACTCTGGCATGGTTCAATGTTTAAAGGTAGACATGTAGACAGAAGGTCAACATGCTGTAGACAAAAGCATGAAGAATCCTGCATATAGGTATCAAGTCTACAAAAAAGCCCTTGTGTAATTGTAGATTATTCTTGTGAGAGATTGGCTGTGTTCTGGCTTTACTCTAGTTTGTAAAGGTACCTACTACTGTAACGAGTCACATTGTGAACATGATGCAAGTCGGAAGTGGGGAAGTATATAGCCTTGTACTGGAATTTGTTGCAAACATTTCTGCCATGGCCTCAGTGCTTTTCTTCCTGAAATGCTGCCTGCTTATGCTCAAGGGAATGGTTATAGAACCTGGTAACAGTTTAGACCTAGAGCTAAAATAGTACCTTAAACCAGTCCTTTCTGTAAGTTTTGAATTCCACTGTCCTTTTAAATGTAAGGAAAAGGTAATGTCTGTTCTTCAAACAAACAAGATCCTTGTGTTCTGAATAACATATAGAGGCGGAAATTATGAGCTTTAGGCTGTGTTATGGAAAACAAATTTTTAGGTATTGCATTCTTAATTTATACCTTGGATGAGCTTCTTGTAAGGCTAAGGTTAGTTTCCCATGTTTAAAGGGTATGAGGAGGAGGGAAGAGACAAGCCTTGCTCCTTTCATTAGAGACAAATAGGAGTAGGGGCTGGAGAAATAGTTCCAGCTGGTTCTAATAAACCATGTAAATAGAAAGTGAACTTAATCCCTTTCTGCTGAGAAAGTGTGCTCCAAAAATAACTTTTTCCTTACCAAGTTTAATGTCTCATGTTATGGCCCTGGCATTTGTTTTGTAATGCTGTTCTTGAGAGCTCTACATCATTTTCCATTTCCTATGTCAATTTCAAACTTTGAAAGCCAGACTTTCATGCTTGATATGGGGATACAGTATTGATTGTTTTGTGTGGCTAGGAAGTGTTAGAATGATGGGATTGCTGCCTGGCAATAACTGAAGTGAGAGCAGTTTAAAGCAGCTGATTCCATCCATGCCTGTCTGCTGCTTTGCCTCATATCTGTTGACGTGTGATGAACAGTTCGCTACTTTTTTCCTGCATCCCCCCCCGCCCCTTCCTATTCAGCCATTAAATATGGACAAAGAGTGTGGGGGTTTTTAGCAACCTATATATTTTCCTTCCAACCTTGTAGAAGTAAATTAGTGATAGAGTTATAACATTAATTTTGCTGGTTTAGAGTTTTTCTCTCTCAAGACTTAATCCATCAATATTCCCATCAGAAAGGTGAAGTTATCTGTTGTAACTGTGCTCCAATTCACTATGTGAATAGTGTCAATGAGACAAGAGCATTCTTTTAACTACCTTTACTGAAAAGGAGCAGACTGTTCCAGAAGTTGCTTAGTCTGTGCTGGTCTCTTGATTGACAGGTCTCTGTAAATGTAGTAGCTTCAGCACAATAGCACATGAATGCTCCACCATTTTATCACTAGCAATGATAGGTTGGGACATTAGAGCTTGAGAGAAGCAGACTCCTTCATGGCTTTGATCTTGTTTGCACTGTTCAGTATTAATCAGAAATACCTACAGTATCTGAGTTCTAGTCATAAACAAAATTAATGTAAAACATGCTGTCTTGAACTTCAGTGTGTATGGGGTTTATTTTCAGCTTATAAAATCTCTGAAGTTTAAAATACAGAAATTAAATGAAATGCTGCTAGAAGCTACTGAAGGCTACAGAAAAATGGCAGAAGAGAACAGTGAACTGAAGCATACAGTCATGCTCAAGGTTTGTCAACAATTTAAAAGCAACTTTAATCTATTTGTATCTGTAGTTGGTACTGGCTATTTCTGCATCGTTGTATGTGTAAAAACACAGTTTAATCTTACTAAATTCTTTTGATGTTAGCATTTTCCTGAATTATGAGCTCAGAGCCCTTGCGTTTCACTCCCTGACTTTGTCTTGTAAGACAAGAATAGTTTTTTAACTTACCCTGTTGACCAAGTCTATAACTTGTCAGCACAGAGTTAACCTGCTAATCTAAAGATGCCACCAATTACTGTCAAGCAAAGTAAATACTGCTCAGAACTCTAGTCACAAAGTGTTTTGTTGAGGGCAAGCAAGGTGTCAGTGCACAAATGTTAGTACGAGACTTAAGGATCTATGGTTTTAAAGCTATACTGATACTCCTGTAGAGGTGACCAAGCTAGATAAGAGATATGGGCAGGTAAACTATTTAATACTGAACTAGAAGTAAGCTTCTCTTCAAAAGCAGGGATTTAATAAAACTGACAGCATCTAACCTTAGATATCAACTAGATTAATGAAAATTTTAAACTGTTGACACTTTGCATCTATGCCTCACTTGTAATCTGCAAGTGAAGCAAGGCAGGTGTAAGACTGCTTAGTGATGTTTTACTTTGAACACTGAATTACCTTTCATGTGCTTCTTAGTCTAAGTCTGAAAATTATTCATCTTGAACCTTGTTTCTTAATTGGTTCTAAGACATAGGTAGGTGACTTTGTTAACCACAAGGATTAGAGAGCATCTTCTGCCCACTCAAAGCAGTCCTAGTTAGCAGACTTAGAACTATGGTAAGAGTTTTGATTTGACCAGTTTTGCTTTCACTAATTACAGGTTAGGACAGGAAAACCTTCGCTAGTTGGTTCTTAGAACAACAGCAATTCTCTGCATAGTGTGCTTAAGCATTTAAGCATCAGCTTCTTAGTCAGACTTGGTCTCTAACTAATTCAATGGCCCCATAGTTTGCTGTCCTCTAAATTACATAAAAGTAATTCAGAAGACGTGAGTACTGAATCACCGTTTGGCATAGTAATAACAAGATGTGTACTGTTGTAGTAAAATAGTCTGAAGCAGAAAATCAACGACATGAAAATGCCCTTGGAGTGTTCACATACCTAACGCAGCTTTATTCTCATAGGATCAGGAAATGAATAGTCTTCAGAACTGGGCTAAACGTGTTCTTGAGCTTGAAGAAACAGTGTCTTCCCTGCAAAAAGAACTTGATGAACAGAAAAAACATTTCTCTATAGAGGAGTCAAAACAAACCCAGATGTTTGTTGGCTAACCTGAAATCCACAGCAGCAGCCACTGCTAGTACACCTCTTGGAAAAGTCTGGGGGGAGTATGAAGATGCTTCACCCTTTTCAAGAAAACAACTACTATTGGTTCATAAAGCAAAAGAATAATATTTGATTAATCAAAGTATGCAGTTACTGGGCTTCTTAAACTGTTGGTAGCTTTTTCTCACTCTTAGATGCCATCTTCACTGTCATGTTAACTGAGAGCAAAATGTTTAATACAGAACTTCTTAAATTGAATCAGGGTTGAATATAGAGCCATGTTAAGTTTAAGTCTGAACTGGTGCTTTTACTGTTATAGTGTTGTGATTTGAGAAATAATATTTTTAATTCTTGAGTAAATGTATGGTCTTCTATATTGATGTGTGATTCATGCAGTGAGATGTTCCTCCTCTGCTGCTTGTTACCTTTTTAAATTAAGTATTTAATTTCATTGCTGATTCCTAGAAATCAGATGGCTTGTAAACTTAATATCAAGTAGATGAAATAGCTTGGTTCTTCAGTTAATATTTGGGCTTTGACCTGGAGACTGCCATCCTGGGATGAAAGAGCAAATTTCTGGAAGAGGCAACAAAATGAGGTCTTAGCTGAAAAATAGCATGCCAGATAATGGTTTTATAAAGGAACTTGTTTTAATATCAATTGGATTTCCACTAAGAATAATGCATTAAACTTTGAAAAATCTATTTATAATAAAATTTTTCTACTGCTAAACTAAGCTCTGACTGCTCGTTTTATAAAATCAGTGAGAATCTGTGAAATCAAGATAAGGAAAGATCATAAATTTGGAGGCCAAATGATCATAGTGACTGGCATATGATGATTTTAAGTTGAAAGGATCATAACCCTCATTACATTACTTACCTTTATCTAGTAACTCAAGGAAGGAAGACGAGAGCATGATAAAATTTGAAATCGCTTTCTTAGAGCAATTTCAGTGTGAGAGAGTTTTTTTTTCTGACTACTGTGAAGTACCGCGCCTGTAACTGCTGGAGAATTGCTTTAGAACAAGGCAGAATCTGTAAGTAAATAGGTTTGCTCAGTCCCTGTAACGCTATTTCTCACGGCCGAAGGGGACCCAGTTCAGAGCAAGAACCTCACCCTCCCTGTGGAGACACTAGGTGGTGCAGCCTTCCTGTGTGACACAGAACAGCCCTTCTCTGCTGTGACTCTTGCCAGGTCTCCCTCCAGTTTTGGGTCTGTCTGTGGAAATGCAGTGGTAAGTAATCTCTCTAATATGTCTTTAATCAGGCTGGAGATGTAGCACTTGAGCCGTGCTGGTTCTCATATTTTGAACTGTTTCTGTTAAATATAGCTTATCCGGCTCTAGTAGTTCTTAAAGGCCTATAATCTCTCCCAGGTAGAATTTCTAAAATATTATTCTACTCCTACACAAACTATTCTAGCTATTAAGAATATTTTGGTGGAGTGATACAATACACCCAGTGTTGATCCCTTGAATAAGAAAGCTGTAAATGTACAAATTGATCTAACAGCAGCAATATTCAAACAGAAGTTAAAAAAATAAAATCATCAGACCAGGCTAATGCTGGAAACTTTCTATAATACCATTTCAACTGATTTAGTGCTACACCATGGCTTGTCTGTCACTTGTCTGAGAGTTTTATGTTGGCAAGTTTGTTACGCTAACTATAACCTCTTATTCCCTGAGCAACTGCTGTTTCCACATTCCCTCCTACTTGCCAGAGCGCTTTGGCTGGCTACAGGAAATGGTTTGAAAGACAAGGTTACATTACCTTAAGCTATCACTTTTTTTTTAAATAAAATGAAGCCTGTAGCTAAGTACTGACCAGTTTTTAACTGTAATACTTTCCAAAGAGTTTCAAGGGACTGTGTTGCTATTACATTAAAGACTTTTGAGAAGCTGTTTTTAAGGACAGCTGAGGGCTGACTGCTTCTCTTCCTGCCCTCCAGACCAAAAAGAAAGACTCAAAAGGATTCAGAAATGGCTGGTTTTGTCCTTTTCAACTTCTCAAAGCTGAATGGGTATAAGGAAAGCAGAATCCATTAATCTTGTTAGTGGTGATGAACAGATGTTTCCCTGTTCCACATGAAGCTACCACTCTGGATAGAACATCAGCCATCTGTTTTATCTCAAATTACTACCATACAACTTGCTTCAGATTAAGTGTTTATTAAAATTAAAAATCACCATACAATAGAAACTATTTACATATTTAACTGATAGTCTGCCTAAACTGCACAGTTTGACTGAAGGAAGCCAATGGAAGAGAAAAGCAATGAATATTTATGCTGCTGAACTTCAACTGCAGTGCAGGCACACTGAAGCTACATCAAAAGGGTTTTAAGCTTCTGCAAAGTACCATTTGCCTAAACAATTGGGCTGAGGGGTGGCAAAGATGTACAGGGTTTCAGCTGTAAGAACCACTGTCACTGGGGAAAAAAATACTTTTTGCTCTAGTTACATTGCAATTACACTAGCTCAGTTGTTTTGGTAAGGAATTGATAGAACATTTCAATATGTAGAGCTTGGCAAACTACATTCACTGTTATGAATTAGATTACTGAGCAATGAAACTTGTAGTGTCACTGCAATGTAACCTGATATCCTATTGCATATTTCCACAAATTGTTTTTGATAGTGCTAGAGCTGGTTTTAGCTTTAAAACAGATTTGAGGTTAGTTAATTAAAGCAGCAAAAATATAAGGAATATTCTTGAATAATCAGAGGATTAAAAATTAAGATTAAAATATTTTTCATTGGTAACAGTCTTAGTGACTGCAATGAAAGTATTAACTTCCTTCAAAATCCTGTGCTTTCCCATAGATTTCAGATGATGACTTTAGCCTTGTGGGAAACTAAGGTTGAACACAGAGCTAGGTTTGCTGCTGCTTCTGCCATCATGGGTGTTCATATTGCACTTCTGCATCTGTGATGACTGTGCGATGCTTTGGAAAGGATTTTAAGTTTAGTATGAGTAATACAGCAGTAAAATGGAATCATCTTCAGTGTAAAGAATTACATACATAACCCTTCCTTAAAGGAAACCATGATACTGTTTAGAAAGCCTTACAAGAGGTGACAGTACTCCAGATACTAACGTGAAATAACAAGGATATAAAAATAAGACATCACCACATCTTAAATATGTATGTTTATCCTTCAGGACTTTCTTTTGAAAACAGCTGTTCCTGTATTTTCTTTCCCCTTTTATAAAGGTCTCCTTGTAATGTATTGCCTGGCTTGGATCTTAAGAAGGGGTTGTCAAACTGTACCAGTGTGTGATTGCTTTCCTTCCTTCTCTCTCCCCACCCCAAAAAGCCTGCTTGTTTTGGGATGTTTCTGCAGATGCAAAACAAAACATTTAAGGAGAACTTGATGCTTTAGAGAAACTGTTTTAACCAAATAAAAACATTATTATGTTTCTGCAGAATTACTCTTTCCTTCAGTATTTCAGCTTCCACACTTGGTGAAGACATCCAAACTCATGACGTAATTGGTTTGAGCAGTCTGTCCAAATAATAGTCTGTGCCAATGAGCCATGTCAATAGAAAAAGTGTTCTTTGTTCTATGGCTGTTGTTGATACTGCCCTTCTGTTGCTGTGTAGAAGTCATCAAGCACACTCTGTAGATAATCAAATGTTGGCCTCTCTTCTGCTTTGTCTTTCCAGCACGTTTTCATGATATCATAAAGCTCTGCTGGACAGGTTTCCATGCGTGGCATTCTGTACCCACGCTGAAGAGCAACCATCACATCTGAATTGCTCATACCTTCAACAAAAAAAGAGAAAGTTTTGATGAAATTAAATTCCTGAAGAAACATTTTTATTTACTTCACTCTAAAGATCTTCACCTAATAATACAAGACTGTTGCTGCTTATTAAAAGTAGCTACTAATATGAATTTAATAAACAAGGAAACAAGGCTGAGGTCTGCACTAGCAACAAGGGACTTGCTCTGAAAAGCCAGGGGGGAAGATTTGTTTCCCCTGTTGAATGTCACAATCTCTTTAGCGCCAAGTCTAAGATGACTGTGGGAGCGATCATAATTCTTCTCTCCAGAACCAGCTCTGTTCTGTTCCTCTGAGGGGTCCCGCCACCGTTTGTTCTGCTTCCAGCAGTGCTAATACGCACAGCGTAAGCCCACCCTGGCATCAGCTTTTGTCTCTAGCTGTGGAAATTCTAACATGCTTGCCGTAGACCCATCCATCCTGAGCCAGACAGCAGCCTACCTGCTTATCCAGACTGCCAGTCATCCTGCACAGTGTAGTAATGCGCTTCCAGATTGTCTTCTACATCAGCTTTTGTGTGAAAGTGCTGCTGATTGCAAGATACTGGACATAATCACTCATGATACCATTACTTGTAACCGGCAATTTCCTCTCCCTTCATCATCCTATTCCTATTGTGTGAAACCATCTTGCCAGCTGTGTTGAGCTTTGCTTTGTTTCTCTGTTAATGTTTTTCTTTCAGAGGATAAGAACTGTAACTGCCAGAAGTGCATCCTGAGCCTCACATGCCAACTAATGTCAAGTGAGAAAGGCCTGCCTTGGACTCCATCCTCCTCCTCCTCTCTTCTCACCTCCGGTGTCATCCCCCCCCGCCTTTTTTAAAAAAAAAATCCTTGAGTAGTTGGTTCACAGAGCGATTTCGACCTCTACTCTCAGAAGGCCAGCTATGCCGGGACCAACGCTTCCCACCCAGAAACCTGGTAGGTTTCACCCTGTCCCTTCCTCTGCAAATCTTATGCAACCCGGTGGAGTAATTGTGCCAGGATTACCTTCTCCCGGACACAAAATCTAAGCTTTCTGTACTCCAGTGAATACTGTTCCCTCTGGTGACGGCATGCAGGAAGCACCTGTGCTTCAGCCTAGAGATTTGCTACCACCAGTGAAGACTTTCTCCTTTGAGAAAGCTATTCCAGACCCCACAGCCAGTGGCTGCTCCTCAGGCTAAATGCTCCACGTGGTGCAGTTCTGCCTAAGACTACAGTATCTCACGGTTTTCTCAGATGACCCTGCCTCTGGTCAGGAGCAGCGTGACACTGACTGCTCCTGCATATACACCAGAGGCATGGCCAGAGCAGCTCCGCTCTGCTGAGTGGAGGCAGGACAGGTCCTGCTCCGGGCAAGGTCAGCAGTGGAGATGCAGATGTGGAGCTTCCCCGAGTACTTGGTGACTGCGTAGCTCTGTTGTTGCAGACTATGTGGATCTTTTTCTGTGTTACCTGACTACTAAAGCTATGATTTAAGCCCCTTGGCAGGTAAGGACACATTTGAATTACAACCACTGACAACTTTATCCGGTATGACTACTTGGATTATTCAAGATTACTATAGTTCATATAGTTGACTCCAGTTCAAGCCTTTTGGCTTTAACCTATTCTAGAAATATTGTCAGCCATGTAATCTGAGTCTGGATCGGAGTGCTTGCTTTAGGCACATGTTTTGTATTTTTGGTCCCTCTTTGGAAGGAGGAGTGAAGTTTTCCTGAGCTAATCCTGCCCACATGTGTAGAAAAGAAGTATATTTGAAGTGGAATGGCATGCTGTCACAGAATAAGGAATTACTGCTATATAAAGACAAAATAAATAGAGGAGAAAGTCAGTAAAGCATTTTACAGAAAACAGTGATCTGACTGCTTGAGCTTAAAGAAATGGATTGTATGTAAAGTATGTACTAAAATAGTTATACTTTGCAAACTCTTAGTTAACTGTGTGTTGCTACATGAGGACTGCAGCTACTGGGCTTTTGTGAGGAATGGGGCTGATTCTGTGGGTTTAAATGTTTTTACAGGATTCTGGTCAGATCTACTGTCTGTAGGACTGATTTTTACATTCTGAATGCCTAGGACAAAGCCTGTGCTTCAGCTACCCTGCAGGAAAACCATTTAAGTAAGTTCACGAGACAAAAAATGGAAATACTTTTATCAGTATTACATAGTAAATACATCGTGAACATACTTGCATATGTTTGGGGTTTTACTCAAAACAAGAAGGCTTACCTGTCTACCCCACAGTCCAAACAGTATTCTCAAAATAGCTACTGGTTTAACTTTCCCTTTTTTTTCCTCTTTTTTACTTTTTTTTTTTGTTGTTGTTGTGGCTGATTACCTAGCTCATCAAAACTACATCCTAATCAGTAAAATAAATATATCCCACACTTACACCCTCTTAAATTCTGGCAAAGGGCATTAGCGCTAAAGATTTGATACATGTCTGTTAATTCGTGCTGTGGTACCTGTTAAGCTTCACAGATAAAGACTTACTTCTGGATGTTAGAGCCTGAGAAATTATGTGAACACAGGGGTGTGGAGGAAGAATTCCACTGTACAGAAAGCAGCATATCTTGTGAAAAGCAGTGGACATAACTGGAATGCAAGTATAGATGTTGCCAGTATTTGGCATACTAGATAATCACCTGGAAATTAGTTTTAACAACCAATTCAACTTATTTTCCCAGAGAATCAGATACTTGTTTCATATTTCAGAAGTAGTTCCTGAAACTATGGTCCCACTAATTGAGTTTCTCAGGAAGAGAAACAGCTGTTGGAATTTAAGAACAAAGATCACAAAAGCTCCAAGTTTCTTGGCTGGAAATGCTTCCTACCAAGTTGCCTGTCTAGATTTTCTTTGTAGGTATTAACTACTTGCCAGTTTCAACTCAAACTGTTTCATAAGTAGCTTTATGCTGAATATTCTCTAATTGCTGGAGCTGGTTAATAATTGAAAATAATATTTTGAAGCATTGCCATTAGAACTGAAAAACCAATTCACTGTTTCTCTCCAGTGGCTGCTGGTTACAGCCTATCACCAGGTTACTCTTGCCATGCCGGGGCAATTTGCCCAAATCTGTCACCTCTCTATATGTAAAGTAAATTGCTCACCCATTTATTTTGCTGTCCTTCTGATTCTTCAGTATCAACCTTCAGTATAACAGGCTATTTCAATTTGTACCTCTATTTAAAATAGACATATATCCCTCTTCCAGTTTAATGCAAGCAATGCCTGCAAATTATTGGAATCTTCAGTATGCAGTCAAGAGGCTTCTGCTTCTAATTGCTGGTTGACTAATGAATCCAACGTGTATGGCCTATTTATGGTGCTCATAAAATGCTCCCATATTTAGAAAAACATATTGCCCAGACTTCCCCTAGAAGAGGTATTTTCCCACAGTAGCACATCAGTACTGTGTCTGCTGTACAGATTGATTTTGTTCTTGAAATAGGGTATGTTTTATGGAGGTAAAGAGAAAGCAGACTTAGCTGCAGAATTAAGTATCGGATTGGGTTTTGTATTTCTGTAGTGCTGGTTTCCAGGTGAGCTTGTAGGTTCGTTCAGGGAAGGACAATTTTCAAGGCATCCAGAAACAGCCTTGTGAGCCCAGCATAGGCAACTGTCTGGATACGTAGGCATGTGCTAGTGGGGAAAAAATAGTATTCCGACTGTGGGAAGAACCATGCATTAGTTGGCTGCATGTAATGCCCATCTGATCCTTCCTGGGGACATCAGCAGTGTTAGGAATAGCTTTGGGAGGACCTGCTAGTCAGTCACATATTTTATAGCCCTTACCTAAAAACCAACCCAGAGCATATGTTTAAACGCTTAGCTGTGCAAGCAGCCCTATCACCTCTTGAAGTTTAAGGGGGCTACTCTTGAGCTTAAGTGCTTTTCTGGACTGGAGCCTTACCGAGCAATGAGAATGTCTGGTTTGGCTTTACCTCTTATATGGAAAGTCGGTATGTTCTTCTGTAACGCAGTGCAAAGTTGGCTGCTGTCATCCCTCCCCTGCTGTCCCAGCCTCAGGGGAGCTCTGGTCTCCCTGTGCCCTGTACTGTCATTTCAGGGACTTGGGTCTGCCCCTTTGCCATCTCTGGCAGTTCAGGACGCAGAATTCCAGCTGCTTGTGAAGTGGTGGTGAAAATGTTTTCACTGTTTAAACAGCAAGAGCTGCTGCACTGGAAGTACTGGGAAAGCTTTCCTTGGATGAAATACCTTCTCTCCCTTTACTGCAGGATCTTAAGGGTTCTTCTCAGAAGTTACTCCTTCTATGAGATGTAAGTAAATGTACTTTTCCCCATTTGCCCGCAAGATAAGACAATTTACGTCAACTTTCTATGACCTCAGTAAGCTTAAATGAATGCAGTCTGCTGCCCGGAGTTATCAGCTACACCTGAGATGTGGCGATTTTGTGTGCATAAAAATACCCTTCATACATGCTGTCTCAGTGTGCTGGAAACATTAATATGTATTTTGTTTAACAGAAAGAAAAATGAAACATGAAGCATATAACCATTTCACAGCTACCTAATGCAACCATAATTGATGTAGTCCTCTGTGGTCTTGCACCTGAACGACATGGAACAAAAAAATGTAAATATTCCTAGCAGTACATTGACACTGCTTTAGGTTCTGCTTTCATATTTGTTTAGATTAGCTAACACTGACAAATTATTACAGCCTATTTGCTTGTGAAAACACACTTTCTTAGTACTTTCACTTATTACAATACTAAAAACCCCAGCAGCTTACACAGCACCATTAGAACCTGTAAGCACTGCATCCTCACTATGGGACTGTGCTTCTGACCATAAAGCTGGGATCTGTGACAACGCAGCATTTGCTGCAGTTGTAACACCTTTTAAATATAAAAAAATGACCGTGTTCACGGTGCCATTATTCTGTTTGCTAAAATTGACCCCAGAGAGGCATGTGGTTTACACATATGGTGACTATGACTTTTCAAAGCAGTAACATTACCTACAAGACATTTTCCAAATCACTGCTGTTGCTACTGTCAGATGCCAGCTCTTTCCCTGCATATTTTCTGTGCTTTTTAATGCCAAAGTATAACTACAGAGTGACAGTATAAACACGTGCCATACCTGGATAAGGAATCTTTCCATATGTAACGATTTCATACAGAAGAATCCCAAACGACCACACGTCAGATTTAATAGTGAAAGATCCATAGTTAATTGCCTCTGGTGCTGTCCATTTAATAGGGAATTTTGCACCTAAAAAACCCCCCAAACAGTACAGTCTCAATTAGTCAAAGGCAAATTTAAGCACTCAACGTCGTCACTGATAGGTCTTAGATGACTTGCCTATGACACCCCTACGTTAGCAGTTACCAGCATCTCCTTCTGTCCAAGAGTTATCAGCATTTCTGCATTTCACATTCACCCTTACATACAAAAGCAGTAGCAAGTCATACCTTAAAATACTGTCTTTCATGTCTAATTAACTGATTTTAAAAAAACCGCACATAAAAGCAAACTCCTTCCAGTTACATAAGAAAAGTTCAAACAGTCTTTGTTGGGCAATATTACATTAGCTCTTCAGACAACGAAGAGTAATACAAATGATTCTCTCCATGCACTTTTTAGCCTGCTCTATCATTCTGGCACAAAATATCAGGTAAGCTATGAACCTTTTCTGAATGGCAGAAAACACATCAAGAAAACTCAGCATAAAGAATTTGTAACCTGTAAGATTCATTTAATCAATACACAATGTCTAAAGCTAGCTAAAACCCACAGATATGGGTTCTGTACCTCTGAAAAGTGCTTAATCAGCCCCTTCCCCCTGATCTATTGCATACTGTTAGTGGCTGCTGAATAGCTCGTCTTCTTTTAATCACAACTGTAGTGCATTGTTCTTTTTCTTCCTCGTACCTCAGTTCTTCCCTTCTCATCCTACATTACCACAGTTTCCATCCAGGCTGTGTGAAAATATGAGGTAATGTCTTTAAAACGAGGGGGAAAGCCAGCCAGCAAACCAGCTCTGCAAAGTTACTCTAATGCAATCTGTGCATGGGAGCATAAACAAAAACTTTTCACTACAACAAACTGACTACGCACTTCTTGAAAGGATCCTTGACAACATTAGCAAAACACACAGAGCAAACCCCAGGCAAATATCTTTAACAGTATCATTTCCCCTCTTGACAGTCCTGGCCCTGCTGCGATGTTGCCTCCCATCCGTGTGCTGAACAGGGATGTGACCCAGTCTCCCAGTGTCCCTACCCGTAGCAGCAATGCCACTGAACATGCAAATCAGTGTGCTGCAGCTCCTAAAGCAGCTTCAAAAGATAAACTGTTCTGCTAAAGGTTTTCTTGTTACCAGCAACTACACCTGCTAGGGTGTCTTCCTTTCCCTAAGTGCAAGGAGGTGCATATGGCACTTAAGGATGTGAAGAGAAAATAAGATCATATTTTCTTGACATTTAATTCAGCGGGTTGGAAGCTGTGGCGGTGCAATTAATTCGTTTAATTTAGAAAAAATGGTGTGCAGTTAAGTACGATTCAGTTTTCTTTGTTCTTCAAATGTATTTAAAATAAACTTTCCCAAAAGCCTGGGGAGCACAGAAAGGGTTATTTGTTTCCTTATTCTTTTTCAAAGTTGTTTGCATTAGAATGCTGCCTCTAGGAAGCTGTTAAGGCATTTGCTGTCTGTGGTGACCATATTATTGTTAGATACAGCCTCAGTGCCTCCAGGGGCTGAAGTTCTAAAGACAAAATAAGAATACGTACCTTCCCTTGCTGTATATTCGTTGTCTTCGATGACTCTCGCTAATCCAAAATCAGCAATTTTGCACATCAGTAAGTCTGAAACCAGAACATTTGCTGCTCTCAAATCTCGATGGATATAATTTTTTCTTTCTATGTATGCCATTCCTTCTGCAATCTGCAACCAAAACAACAATTTTGATATTTCAACACCACACATCACCATCAGCACGTCAGACCTCTGTTCTTTCAAGGCATCAGGAAAGCTGCACTCGTTTATCCATTACCAGTATCTTTGGAGCATTTTTTAGATGGAGTCAAGGAAAGGGTGATTGCCATGGAAAACCTATGTGTAGATCCAGTCCTGCAAAACTTTACAGTAGCAACTTCAAAAGAATTGTCTGGGTGAGTAACAGCTGGCAGGATTAGAGACGTGTATTAGAGACATTTCCTGAAACAATTAGAATGTTCCTAAGATTTCTACTAAAATAATCTCTTGTCCAAATTATTCATCAGTTTATTTCCTAAATACTAAGAAAATCGAAAGAATTAAGTTAAACAAGATACAGATGTTCTCTTAAAGACTGATGAAGCAACAGTGCAGACAGTTAAAAAACCCCAGCTTTCTATTTACCCAGTACAGGCCTGGGCAGTAAGGAAACAATTCGTAAGATAGGGAAAAAAACCCTTTACTTTCTTCTACAGTAACATGTACCTGCTCATACATGAGGAGTGTTTGGCAACAGCAAGCTCTCAGATACTATCGTAAGTAAATTTCATTTCTATTCCAGCAGCCCAACTTAGTTTCCCAGTGCTTGGGAGCTGTCAGTTTTCCTCTTCCTTGTGACACTCTGGTGATGGGTCATTCCCAGGCAAGGCGCACGGTCCAGCCTGTGCCGCAGGTACCTCTCCAGGACACGTGTGGGTGGCTGGCAGAGCCCTTGCTCTCAGCCACAGGTTTTGGGGAATGCACAAGCTCTCAGATTTGCTAAAGAAGCAGCACTAGGGGTCCTTCTCCAGTGCCAGTCCCCAGCACACTCATACTTGGGCTCTTTCCTCCCCACCTCAGGAGAAGGCAAGTGCACGGATCCCTTCTCAGTGCCAGAGGAGCTCCTTTCAGCTCTGCAAGTAAAGCAGGCAGGAGCACCTGACCAAGTTTTAAGAAAACATTAACATAACTTCTGCTTATCCATTTTTAAAAAGTCCCCGCACACGCTGTCACCACTTACAACACAAAACCACACGGTCTTTGTTCCTCTTTTTTGGTTTAGGCAATGGAAAAATAGAGCCACTTGCCCACCCACTGCAAACCTCTTCTTACAAACCAATACCTTTACGGTGCCCTCGTACAACGCGGGGGGGTACTCACACTAAACCAGAAAGAAACTCCGATGATGAAGAGAATAAAGAACACCTGCATTTCATATTTTCTAGAAGAAAGATGTTTTATAATGAAGGAAGCAGCTACAGTGAATACTTGCCGCAGAGAGCCTTACTAGGGACTCACAGATGAAAGAGAAGAGCAGTATTTGATGCAGAGCCTGCTCTGCCTCTCTCTCCTCCCCATGCCCAACTTGGGTTTGGGGAGGAATGAGAGACGAAAGAGAAGGTTTTGCTGTAAGATCGGTGCTGAGGTTGGACCGTCCCTCTTGGCAGATATGACCAACACGCAGACAGGTCCACTAGCGTCACCTAAAATACATCAACCACCACAAAGGAATCAACTCTCTTCCTACTTCCCTGTGCACAGATTTAATGTTTGGGCAAACTGCCGGCTGGGGAATGAATAACTACTTCACAAAAAGAGACATTTGTGACAGCAATACTTAAGTGTCCAAGCCCAACCAAGCAAAGCCATTGGAAAGCCTTTTTAATTTCCTCTTATTTGTGCCAGACTCACTGAAGTCATCAGCTGATTAGTCACAAATGAAGAATGTAACATCAAATAATCCATTATGTTCTCAGCAAATACAGACTGCATTTCAGTGAAATTCCAGGACAATGGTTTTGACTGCATTGTATCAGAGAAATTCAAAGAAGCCACATATGTGCAAGCACTTGGGCATGCAAAAAATTCCCAAGTAGGAAAAGAACAATGGGCAAGGATTTTGAATGAGAGATGGAGAAGAAACACAGCAACTGGGCAACTGAATTCACATATCTGGTCATGTCAAACCTTTGCTTGTGGTTAAAAAAAAATAATAAAATAAAAAGAGGATTTTTTGATCAAGGGAATGCATGCCAGAGCCCATGTGATAACTCTTTATGATAATTGTTGGGTTTTCATTACCGAATGATATGGTAGAGAAATTCATGGGAACAAAAGAAAATTAAAGCTTTTTTCCTGCTCTTTTAATGATAACTGGCACTTGTCAAGACTGTTCTGCTGCATGTAGCTGCTACTCAGGAGCAGGATGGGACAGTTAACTGGGGCTTCTGGAATACATTTTGTGGTCTTTAAGAGAGGATTCTGCCCACAATGCACAAGCGTTACTACCAGGAAGGGAGCTGTTTCCCCTTCGCCTTCAATGAACTACTGACACACTTACAGAAATACCCAAGTTAAATCCTTTTAAAAACAAGCAACCAACAAATCTCTAAATACTAGGAACTATGCACCAAGGGTAACAATGGAAGAAAGGCCTTCTGGAAGAAATAAATTACTCCACAAGGCAGCCTCCATACTGTAAAGCTTCAGCTAAAAGTCACGCAATAAATGAATGACTCGGAGCCACAGTTCTGCGTGCAGCTGTCACCCATGTTTCTCCTCTTTCTATCTGTGAAACAGGGGAATTACTTAACTTTCCGTAACACTTGTTGGTCATTTCACAAATAGGTATAAACCTCTTTCAAAATCCTGAAAGAAAATGGTAACAGAAGTATGGAGTAAAGAGTGTTGCTTTCAAAACACGCGTTTCCTACTTTCTCACCTATTTTTTGTAGCTTCTGAAGGTGTTCGAAGAGAGCAGAAAAAGCAGCAGAGGACTTTGAAGAAGGGAGGGGAGAACCTAATAAACCAGCATTTCAGAAGAGGACACTGTACTGTCACAGAAGAGCTACACCTGAAAAGCAAAAGCAGTCACAACCCACAGCCTTCCTTGGTGAAATATCACAGCTGATGTTAAGCAGCACTTAGAGGAACGAGCAGTCCTGTGCTGTTCTTTTTTTCAGAAGGTGAAACTCAGCTTTGTTTTACCGGGTTTCTGGTGTTTGGTTGTTGTTTTAGTGGTTTGGGTTTTTTTGTGTTGGGTTTTTTTTTTCCCTACAAGACCAGACAACTGGATTCCTTCATAGCTCTGTTTTTCTACTCAAAGACATGTTTGCTTTCCACTTCCATTCCAACGTCAGTGACCCATTTTTGCAAAAGTTATTTCAAACCAGCCGTGTTTTGCACATAATTTGCAATGCTGTTTCTTCATGCAGAGAGGGGGGTTATGGCAACAGGTGTAATGGATTCTGCTGGTGCATTTCTAAGCTGTATGTAAAATGTGGAATGCTTTTTAGAGGCCAGATAGGTTTGCTTAAGGTCAACCTGATAGGATGTTTTTACATCATGCTGAGAACCTGTTGCATCACATTAGAAGGAAAAATAAATGACAGGGATCATGAAACAGAGTAGAATGAAGATAAAAGGGAATGAAAGAATGGCAAAATATGATTTTTTTTTTTAAACCAGGAAAGCAAGTTTTAACAACCTGGAGGGCTGACAAGTGTAACCTGATGGGAAAGAAGTCTCAGGAACAACCACCCCATCAAAAAATGTATAAGCACAAGGGTAAATCACACTTACCACGAAGATAATGTCTGATGAGAAAAATTTGGCCATATTGTACATGGTCAGAAACACCATAAAGTCAAATTACAAAATACTAAAAAATACACCAATATGACAAAAATCAGAGGAGCCCACCCACAAAAAGTGCTACAAATAGTAAGTGTAAGTAGGGGTGCATCAGTAACAGGACAAGACCAAGGAGAACATTCACATTAAACAGATGGAGAAGACTACATACAAATGCTACAGAGAAGTTTTTAAATGCCTGTCTTTGCTTCAGCTTCCACTGAAAGGGCCAGGGATGCAGAAGTGGTTAACATGAATGACAAAACTGTAAGAACACAGGATGGAAAAGGGAAGAACTGGGTTAGGACAGTTTAAGTGGATATGAGTGGTTACTGAAAACTGTCAGTAAATCCAAACTCACACATCCTCACTCACCTGCAAAGCAGGCAAGCAAAATGGGGAAAAAAATACAAGTGATGAATCGGTATTTAAAACTGAACATAGTTTTTATCTGGTTGCGAATGAAGTCAACTGGGAAAAAAACCCAAAAGAGCATGACCTATAATTTCCAAAATTTGAAGCAGCAACTTGGCTAAGAACCTCTCCAACCCTCCCCTGCCTTATTTTAAACCAAAGTAATGTAGAAATGATTACTTAGAGATTGTTCAGGTACACTTTTAAAAATTTCCCTTTATGTTGTCAGATGCGGCTTTTACTCTTTTCAGGATTCATACTATGAACTACACATGAAACCGCAGGCAGTGGAAGGCAGGGACCTGTGAGTGATGGCAGGTACCTGTGAGTGGCACAGAGTACCTCTGATACAGGCACCTCTGTCACAGCTGCCTGCGAGACCAGCGAGGCTGAACCGCTGCATCCACTGCCTGTGGGCCATGCCAGGGCTGGGGTGCCTCCGAGAGTCCAGCTGTGAACAGGACATCCCAGCCACGTCCCTTGTCCTTGGCTCGGCAGGTGTGGGACACTGGCCTCAGAGCTGCTCTCAGCTGCCCACCTGGGCTGCTCAGGCCCACCGCTCGGTGGGATGCTTCTGCCAAAGCAGGTAAAGCGATAGAAAAAACAGACTGGAAATGAGTGCAAAGCACGTAGGGTGGGAGGGAGCATCCTGCTGGTGAATTTTAGGCAGAGGAAATCATGGAGCATAACCTGAGGTTCACACTACCTTAAATTCGATAATTCTCAGTTCCTAGGGAAAAGCTTCACTAACAACAGGCTGAAGTTTTGAAAGGTTTGAAGCAGACACGTGTTATTGATCTAGACAGGTCTGTCTTTGGACTGGCATTAACCAAAACCAGGTTCCTTTCATAAAGTCCAGACACATCATAAAATAAAATACACTTCCTGATCACAGAACTTTCAAAAAGAAAGTTTATCTTCTTGACTCTCTGTCTATGAAGAGGGTATAGGCCCTTTGTATTTGGCAACTGAAAACTGTTCCAAAATAATCACATTTTAATCTTCAAGTGATATATCAGAGTAATACCAATTTTCAGTTTGCAACAGTGCTTATCTTAAAGGTGAAGTCAGGAAAGGTTACAAAAACTTTTTTCCTCTTGCTCCAGTCAAGCAGCTATGTAGTCAAAGCAGATCCACAGGATAAAAAAAGGATTATTAAAGTAACGTAGATAATTATACTCCGGAACATTAGACAGTATCATTAAAAATGAAAGAAACCTAGAAAGAAATATGGTGAAACTGCAGTGGAAATCTCTGAATGCCAAATAGGGGTTAAAATTTATTCTAATTTAGGACTTTTCCCTCTCCCCTTAAAAGAGAGGGGAGAGAGGGATTAAAACACTGCACCAAAAATCTCTATTAATTTTATTGTAAGTTTAGTATTATTCTAATGGGATGGTAGCCTTAGAAGTCACAAAGAAGAGTTGCCAGTGAGGTGGTAGATCATAGATGAATTAATGAAAGTACCAGCACTGCATGTGAATGAAGACAGACTCTTTTTATGACAAAGCTTTGACCAATTTGAAAGTTATGACGTGAGTACGTTCAGTAACAACTGGTATCATTTGCCTCACCACAGCCACCACACATGTGTGTGCTACATGATAGATAACAGATTTGTATCAAAAGCAGGAACAGGCAAAAGGTTCACTAGATTTGTGTCGTACTTTTTCAGCAGATCTCATCAAACTGAAACAAGTACGATTATAAGAACTTTGAAAATAAGAAGCAGGAGCTTTTTGGGTAAATTACCTCTGGGGCAAGACAAAAACCAACTAGTAAAATGCAGAGTTTGCCAGTCACTTTAGTGCTGAAGGAGCTAGGCTGCTGCCTGTAGATGACCAAGGGGAATATGGGCAGTGCCCCTGCCGACTGTCTTGGCCTGCTGCATCAGCAAGACTTGGAGGTATAGCTCATGGACAAAGCAATGGAATTTGCCTTCCCTGAGCTGGGAACCAATGATTGATAGCACCTTCGGGTTCCCTGAACCCACTGACTGCAGAGCCCCAGGAAGGGGAACTGCTGGGCAGCTGTGTCAGCTGATGCCTGCTGGCTGCACAGCAGCTGCAAGCCCAGCCAGCGAGGTTGCCATGCTGCGGACCCATGCACCAGCAGCCGTCACACAGGCAGGGAAGCAGGCTCAGGTTTTGCTTTCTCTGTATTCCTGGCTGTTTCTGGCATGTCCGACATACTGACAATTCTGCTGACTTCTATAAGAGATGCCACAGCTCTCCTCTTGCCTGAAGCAGGTAGTACGTGCTTGAAGATACGTTTGCAAAACTCAACTTCCTTTAAAACAAAATATGTCTGATCTTATTTAAGTAGTTCACCATGAGCTTCCTTCTATGTTTGTTTCTGGTTTTGTTTTTTTTTTTTAACATGTTCTGAAACATAGCTCTCCAAATTTCTTTCCCCTTAGGCTGTACAGAGAGGTTAACATCACTGCTGTAAGAATAAATTCGTGTTCTATTTGTACAAACTAGATTCAAACCAAAAGTAATAGACACATTTTGTTCTCTTCTTTATATACAGCCTACATTCTGGAAAAGTGTGACCCACAGGTCTGCGGTGGAATTACCATTACCTTAGCGGTAGGCCAACAGAGTTTGTACATATTTTTGTCTGTCTTTTGTCCTAAAGACCCATCAATTAACATTCAGACTGTCAAGAATCAGAGAAGACCAGTAGAGCATCTGCGATGGTCAGAGGGAAATCTCTGGTCTGAGAACCACAGGCAGCCTGCAAGTGTATTCCACAGAGTCCTGTTATTACCCAGTGGCATTAAGGGCTCTTTACAAACGTGCTCAAAAAAACTACAAATGCTTTCCGTAAGAAAAATCCCAGCATCTCTGTTGCAAAGTTTGGTTTGGGCTGCAGCTAGAAATCCTCAGAGAGGCCTTTCTGAACATCCCTTTCAGATCACTCTGCAACCCAGTGCATGGCTCGCTCTCAGGAGTTTCTGTCGATAGCCTACATCTTAGGTGGAGAGAGTGACTTCTCATATCACCTGTGCTGCACAAGGTCTCTGAGGTCAAGTGCAGGAACTGGCTCTGAGAGGCTGCTGTCAGGTCAGGGTGACAAAGTGACGTCCATTTCAAGTGACCCCACCTTCAAAGCTCTGTAAATGACAGTTGCTGACCCCTGTCATCTTGGAAGTGATTTACCCAAGTTATACACAGTTCCAAGTTGACCTCTAGTTCATTAAGCTTTTTAAGCCTTAAATTTCTGAAAACACGGTATTCATTTAAAATGAACACAACATCCCTAACTCCAATAAAAAGCTCTGCTGTAAAACCTCATGTGCTTTCCCCTCTACATCCTGCGTCTCCTTTCATATCACTCCTCACAGATGTTCTTCTTTCCCTTTAATTTTACACACTAACTTCAAAGCTACATTTTTTTCCCTGTCCACTGTTATGCAACCCTCCAGACACTGACCTGGGATCCCGCAGGTTTTCCACATCTACAGTGCTTTTGCCCCACTAAATTCTTAAGGACAAGTTACCCAAACAGTTCAGAAAACTTAGCCCTATAGCTACACTGAACTAACAATTATAGCAAAACCAGCTCCTGCATTGAATCTGTTAAATTAAATCTGTATTTGATATATTGAACAACTACATAACAATATGTGATATATAATATACCATAGAATAGAAAAGTTCCAGTTGGAAAGGAGTCTCCCAATCATCTAGTCCAACTGCTTGACCACCTAAGGCCACTTTCACCAGAAGTTAAAGCATCATCCAAATGCCTTTTAAACACTTGACAGGTTTGGGGCATTGACCACCTCTCTAGGAAGCCTGTTCTGGTGTTTGACCACCTTCTCAGTAAAGAAATGTTTCCTAGTATTTAATCTTATATTTATTTATATAGCAATAATTATATAAAACAGTCATATAATATTCTTATAGTGAATTTTTGGTATAAATCCCTAATGTTTTATTAAGTCTTTTTAAAGTTTTCTCATCTTTCCTCATGAATTGTAACAAGTTACTGTAATAGGGTATAACAGTCTGTAAACTCTAATGCGTAATAAAAACCCTAAAAGGTTGGTGAAACAATAACCTACCAGCAATGCCTTCATTAAGCACAATTCTTACTCTATTTTCTTATATGTCTCCCTGGACATCTAATGCTGGCAACTGTCCGAGGCCAAACACTGGGCTCGGCACCTTTGATCCTGGCTTTGACACACAAATCACTCTGGAGTCTCTCTCTACAGATTTCATTTATGACACGGGATAACTTGCATATTTTGAAACAGCCACCTTCGTTCATAAATCAGGTACCAGTACCTGAAACATCATTTAATTAGATTTCATTTGTTTCACAGTAATTTACACACAGACTCTGAAACCAACAATAGTCCCTTGAGGTTAACAGCAGTTTGACCAGTTGACCCAACTTAAAAAGTGAGACATTTATTAACACTGAAGGAATCTCATAAGCACGAACTCACAAGCTTGCACTTACACTTTCAACTCACAGCCACTTGAATTGAATGCTTTCCACAAAGGAAAGCAGCTGCATACCACTTCCATCTAAGTAGGGTACCACTGCCACCTAAACAGGTCACCAGCAGTACCTAAGACTTAAGCCTGACTTCATATATTCCCTTTGAAACCTTTTTTGTCTATTCCCTCCTTTTAAGTAACCTTATTTACTCAGAACAAAACTTACTTGAAAATTAGATTCTTTTAAAATGCAAAAAAATTAAGATAAAGTTGCCCGGCATGAGTTTCAGACTCAGAGAGAAATAAACCCCATTAATTTTGAATGTATTTCTTAAAATTTACCTGAGCAGAGAAGTCAATAAGCTTTGGAAGCAACAATTTAGTTCCTTCATCACTCTTCAGAAAATCCAGCAAACTTCCTGTTACAAGAGAGAAAAATTAAGTCAGTGGAGCTTATTACCAAAATAAAGGTCATGCCAGGTTCCCAGTTTTCTGGATCACAAAAGTTTACAGTGAAATGTTTTGATGTATTTTCAAGTTGACTACAGTAAGGCAGTCTCTTTTAATCTACATGATTTACCAACAGTAACATCCAAGACGCTATGTCAGGCATCCAAGTTTTGCCATTTTCCTGGACGTAGGAAACTCCCATCAGACCATACCTTATTTCAGTGGTGCTGAGTTTGATAAGTACCCTAGTCTACAGACTATCAGGAAAGCTGTCTAGAAGAATCACACATATCAGTTCTTTCCAAGTCACAAAGAATAAGTAGCTCAACACTTGTGAAGTTACCAGCAGAATTGCTTGAAAACAGAACAAAACAAGAAAAGCTACCACACAAGACAACCTGAGAAGGAAACACCACTTATTTTGTGTAGTAATGCTCTAATAAAAGGTTGTCCTTTTCTAGTACTGCAGCCATCCTTGCAGAACCACTCATCGTTCACTTTATTACACAGATTTTTATCAATTCAAGGGCCACATCAAGGCAATTTCTAAGATTTGTTTTAAATGCCTTGCTATGACACCAGACAAAAAAAGTTATGTCGGTAGTCCAAAGGAACCAGACCTGTTTTGGACATTATGCTCTTGCATCTGAAACAATTAAAAAATGCTACATTTAAGAAAACTGTAAAAATAGTTTCTTCCACAAATGCAGCAATGAGCATAGAAGTAAAGCCCCAGCCCTCCTCTAGGACAGCTGCATTCAGAGCACTCAGAAAAATAATGCTAAAATCCCAAGTTTTCATTTTTTTATTCCTTCCTTTTTAAAGAAAAGGGACTAATTGAGGAGAAGCAGAAGAGTTTACTAAAATGTGTCTTGCAGATCCAATGTTGTTCTCACCTTTTGCCATAAATTCTGTTATAATATAAATAGGCTCTTCTTTGGTCACTACAGCATAAAGCCTAACAAGCTTGTCATGCTGAAGTGTTTTCATGAGGTTGGCTTCCTCCAGGAATGCTTGCACAGACATCGTTCCAGGCTTCAGAGTCTTCACAGCCACTTTTGTGCTATTGTGATAGTAACCTAAAAGGAGGGAATACGATCAGTGCACTTGAAGTTACTCTGCACTGCCCAGCACCCCGACTAATAAGAATTTGTAAAGCAGGTGAGGTTAGATTCCAGTAATAGCCAAGAGCCTGAGAGCAAATGCCAGATGTATCACAAATATTTATGCTAGAATTCCTTTTTATTTTGCAACTGATACAACATTGCAGTGAAAAATAATCCATTCCCTCTTCAGTAATCAGGTATCTGAAAAAAAAATAAAAATGAACCAAGCAAATTGTCTTACTTCATGCTAAGCTTTCATTTACAAGTTGCCCATAAAATATTCAGTCAAGAGATGTTTTAATGAATGTCCTCTTATATTGTCCCAGAATTTAATAGGCTCCATGGATAGTTTGCAAGATTCTGGAGCATCTTTAAATCCCATGATTATATCCATTTTATGCATGCCAGTCTCATGCTTATAACCTTCTCTGTAACCCTCAGCACTCAAAACAGGGCATTGCGGGAAAGTGCAATCACACAAGCGTTCTCATGACCAACAAAGATATGGTGCCAGGACTGCAATCCTGCAGTGTTCAGCACAAGATTTAAAACGTGATTAACTTCTTATCACATAGCCCATGCCAAGAGTGGAGGAGACTGTGGCTGTTTCATTTCTCTGTTTATCAAACCTTCTAACGTAATATTCTAATTACATAAAAAGCAACTACCAGTAAAGAGAAAAGCAGTGAATTATTTTCTGATTTAATGTTTTCCAAACATTAAATAAATGTTGAAATATCATTAAAGAGTAGCAAGCACTGATCCTAAAGTTCATCTTGTGAAGTCATTTAAATTGAAAAATAAAAGAAATAGAAGAGAGAGAGAGTAAGATTGAGGAATACAAATGCACCTTTTGTCCCCCACCATACCCATTTCAACATCACAAAAATATTTCTCGGAAGAGGTAAAACTTTCATGACTCAATGAAATAGACTCATTTCCTTATTCAGCAACAATCCAGCCAGTATTGCCACAATGGCTACACTTCTAAATGGGAGTCCACAATTTCCTTACACTATTTATCATCTGTCCTGGTTTCAGCTGGGATAGGGTTAATTTTCTTCTTAGCTAGCACAACGGTGTGTTTTGGCTCTGATGTGAGAACAATGTTGATAACGCACAGATGGTTTTGAGTTGTTGCTGGGTGATGTTTATACTAAGTCAAGGACTTGTCGGTTCCTTGGGCCCTGCCAGCCAGAGGGCTGGAGGGGCACGGGAAACTGGGAGGGGACACAGCCAGGACAGGTGACCCGAACTAGCCAAAGAGGTATTCCATACCATATGATGTCATGCGGAATATATAAGCTGGAGGAAGAAGGAGGAAGGTGGGGACATTTGGCATTATGGCATCTGTCTTCCCAAGTAACCGTTACGCGTGATGGAGCCCGGCTTTCCTGGGTGTGGCCGAACACCTGCCTGCCCGTGGGAAGCGGTGAATTAATTCCTTGCTTTGCTTGCGTGCGTGGCTTTTGCTTTACCTATTAAATTGTTCTTATCTCAACCCTTGAGTTTTACATTCCTTTCCGATCCTCCTCCCCATCCCACTGGGTGAGGGGGAGTGAGTGAGCAGCTGCGTGGGGCTTGGGTGCCAGCCAGGGTTAAACCATGACATCATCCTAACATAAGAAAACAGTGGCAAAGCAAGGAACTAATTTCCAGATCTTAAGGGATTGCTCTAACCACTACATCTTCTATCACCTTTTTAAAAGAAGAATCATCACCTGAGAAAGGCCACTACATCTACGACAAAATATTCACCTGCGTGATTATTAAATCTATTTTTCCAAACATGATCATGTCGAAGCATAACAAAGATCTAGTAATAAGAAATGACAACTACAGGTCAAATCTGCTCTTAAAGCTCAGGTATACAATTTCTATCTACCAGAAAACCAGATGTTAAATATATTTCTGCTTATGAAGCAGAAAGCATATTTGTATTTTTTCTACTATTCCACCCCGCACCCTAAAGCACAGCATGAGTTCCACTCCCAATTTGTTGAATACTCTATTGAACACACCAATTAATATCATTATTTCTGTGAAGTAATTGCGACCAACAAACTTCACATTAAATATGTAACAGTATTTCACATTCACTAAAGAGATCCACCAAACTAGGGTTCTACTTACAGAAAGTTTACTTTACTACAATACTTCAGTGACACTGAGGTGTTCTGCCAGAGGAAAGCCTACTCTGACCCTCTGGTGGTAACACACACAAAGCAAATTAGGTGATGAGAGCTCTAGAGATAACTGATACTGATGTCTCCCATGATCACTTATTTCATCAGGTATTGGGAGGGATGGGACACCAACGCACTGAGGAAAGGTGCTTGTGAACTCTATGAGCACACACAATGGCACCTGTAAGAAAAAAGACCTTTGACAGTTTGGCAAAACTGCTGTTTGTCACCTCTTTTGCCAACTCATTAGCAGCAAAACCAGCATTAGCTTGATTCGGACTGAGCACCACATCAAATCTGGAGCAAGCAGCATCTTTTTAAAGCTTAACAGAGTCCTAGTCCTCATGCCAGGTCACTTGCCATTACTGTGAGAACCTCTGTGGTAGTTTCCATAAAGATCATCTGCTTTACAAGCACAGTCTTACTGTACAGGTAAGAAACTCCAGGCTTTGTGCAGGCGGACAGAAAACTGGTGACCTCAAAGCGTTTCAGCAACAGCAGATTAAAGGTTCAATCTACATCACAGAAGGATTTGAGTGATGGACGGGGAGCTGTGGGAAGGGGTAGCTACAGCACTGCATCACTCCCACTTCCTACAGTACCTGGGGCTTTGAACCCTTCGCTAAGGTCTGCCACGGCTGAACCGAACCCGGCTCTGGGTGTAAACCCAGCATTGGCTGAGTCACTGTATTCCTTGCTGTATGATATGAATGAACATATGGTCAGTTTGCTACCTAAACACAAATTCAGAAAGATAGATAAGCAATGAAATTCTTGCTTACACCCAGAACATCTAACATAAAATTCAGATTCTTCACAGCTAGAATCCATTTCTGATACTGGCAAGTTTTATTGATTCATTTTAGATGTCTTTTATTTTACTAACAATACCTCTACGGTGTGATTTACTCTGATTTTTCCATCAGCTGCATAAGAAAATACACCTCCAAAATGCATATTACTTATATTCTAATTTGGAGGTTACTGAATGAGAGAATCTTTTACACCTGAGATGCCAGCAAGATGTGCCTCATTAATAAAATACACCATAATGGCTCCGTTTGGCGTGTTAACTTTTCTCTTAGCCCTGCTTGAGAATTCTCTTCATGGATTATTAATACCACAGAGCATTATGGTTCACATCATATCAGTGCACACTAGGAACAAAAATGCATAAAACATAGACCCTGCTCTTGCAGTGCTATTCTGGTTCATCGCATCACTCAAGAAGCTGCCCAGATGCACTGAACTCCATGGTCAAAAACCTTTCCTACCACAGCAGGCAGCAAGTCTCTCTGCAGTTTAGATTTCTGTTAAAAATGAGACGTGATGCAAGCAATAGTACGCAAGTCTGACAAATGCTATGATCATTTACGCAGAGAGCCATGTTGTTCTCTACATGTCAGAATAGAATCCTCCAAAAACTGTTAGTGTTTCAGGTATTCACTTTGGAGTTGATTACAGTTATTTTGACAGAGCAGTATCTTGGACATCCAGGTTGCCCCCAGAATCTTGTCCGGGCTTAATCGGGCCAAGCTGTGATAGGAATTCATAACAGACAATAATAAGGTTGAGCCTAATGTATCTGACCAGATCTCCAGGACTAAAGGCGAGCAACATTGTGAACAAGCCTCCAAGATGCAGCTTTCTCCTTCCTCTGCTTTTGCATTAATTCTCTGCAAAGTTGTACTGGGAACAACTTGTTTGAGCTACGGAGGTATGGCACTATAGAAGCCAGACAATGTGTCAGGCTGTTACGACTGCAGGAGGTACTGGGGAAGAGACTGAGGAACAGCAGCTTCTCTGCATCCTATTTCATGTGAGCACATCACTCCCCCTTCACTAACTACAGCCATCACTCAGCTGAGGAACAGAGGAATGCAACAGTAGTTCCATCTCTAGCTCATCTCCACACAGCCCACCCACTAAACGTGAAAGCAGAAAGCCCAGGCTGCAGCCTTCCAACCACTGCAGCGGTGGAGGGCATCGCATGGGAACACAACTCTGCAATGCTGTTTTCATCTATCGTGTCAGCACAGCTGATGCCCAGCACACACATATACACTAACTTGATAGCCTAAAACCAGAAAGTCTTTATAAAACATATCAAAATACACAGAGCTGTAATGAAGAAAGAAATTAAATGCACGTGCAGTGACAGACAGAAATGGAAAATTGATGGTCCTTTACAGCAAGTTTTCTCTGTGTGAAAAAAAAACTCTTCAGAGTTGGAGTAGATTCTCCTGCCCACTTCGTAAGTGACAGATTCCCTGCACAGGTCACACAGGAGCACAGCCGAGTGCTTGGGATATATGGGTCTGCTGTATATTCATAGGGTTTTCTTAGTCCCCCCAGAAGCTAACTCCCTCCAGAATGTGCAAGAGGAAGATGTCAGCTTGGAAGCCCAAAGAGTACTTATGGAAAAACTAAAATAAATAGTCTATAAAAGATACGGTGGCATATCTTCACATTGCAGTAACAGCATTATCTCCATCTTCCTACATATCACAGAATCACAGAACTAGTTGAGTTGGAAAGGTGTCTGGTCCAACCTCCCTGATCAAGCAGAGTCACCTAGAGCTGGTTGTCCAGAACTGCGTCCAGTTGGTTTTTTAATACCTCCAAGGATGGAGACTCCACAGCTTCTCTGGGCAACCTGTGCCTGTGCTTCATCACTCACACAGTGAAAAAGTGTTTCCTGATGTTCAAAGGGAACATCCTGTGTTTCAGTTTGTCCCCGTTGCCTCTGGTTCTGTCACTGGGCACCACTGAGAAGAACCTGACTCCGTCCTCTGTGCACCCTCCCTTCAGGTGTTTAGATACATTGATGAGATCCCCCATGAGCCTTCTCCTCTCCAGGCTGAATGGTCCATGCTCTTTCAGCTTTTCCTCATAGGAGAGATGCTTCAGCCCCTTAACTATCCTTGTGGCTCTTCACTGGGCTCTCTCCAGTAGCTCTGCATCTCTCTTTACTGGGCACCCTAGTTCCCCTGATTGGGATGTTCTTCCCTCTGAAACCACAATTCTAAGTACCCTTTATCAAGAAGAAATTTATTTAGTATTAAATCGTGGAACAGTATTTCTCTCTAATTCACTCTATGGCTAACAAATAATTTTGTTCTATATGAGGAGAGAACATAACAACTAGCTCTTTCATCAGGAATAGCGTAACAACTAGTAACAACTAGGTTACTCCTCAGTACCTCCCCCTAACTCCTGATGCCCCTGCTCGACCATTAAAATACAGAGTGTTTGCTGACACCCTGCACTGCACTGCTGACCTAATGTGTCTTTTCCAGCTTGAACTTCTTTGGTACTAAGATTAACCATGCTCCTGATTCGAGAGGATCTGTGCCATGCAAATCAGCTTCTCTTGCTTCAGAAAGGAAGCAGAGAAGAGGAAACACGGCAATTGCTTTCACAGAACATTAATTTTTCTCACAGTGCAGCAATTCAGATGCAGGGGTTAGGCCCAATTTAGATGTTAAAATAACGACACAAAGGGGAAACATCTTGAACCAGAAACACCCTTTTAAAGTTTTATGCCTTTGTGTGCGTATGTGCAGAAGTAGTTGCTTCCCAAAACTATCTACATTTTCAAGCAGGTGATTACCTTCTGCCACAAAGTCTTCCACAGTGTTTCAGTGTCAGTTAAACATTTCTTGAGCTGGTATATATAGACAGAGAAAATTGCACAATGGCTGACACTTGTCTTAATTAGTATTTAAGTTGTCACTCACATGTATCATAGCTAGAGGGTTTCTGAAGCTTTTTCTTATGAAGGCAGATGAAAGGCCGAGTTTGCCTATATTATGTTATAGAGATGTGTTGCTTGCTTTATTTATGCGATTTCTATCCAAAGACTGCATGTATGGTTGATTTGGAGCTTTCTGATTGACACCGTAGTTGTGTGTGGAATTTGCCACTCAAACAGCATCACTCTGTGATTTACTTTTCTAAATGTGAGCATCTCTTCAAAGCAATGACATTCCCGCCAGACTGCCGCAGTCCTGTGGGTTATCAGAGCCCCTTCATAGCTTTGTGTCTTCTAAAGCTTTCAGGTGCACTTTTAACTTGCTCAGAAATGTCCTGACTATAGGATCTTGCTTAATAATGATAATGATGATGATAATGATGATAATAATAATGGTCACCTGATCTATTATTATTATAACTGTAACATTTAAATATAACATCCAAGGGAGATTCAGGGAAGGTTTAAGAGAATGATTTGGCCTGAAAAAACACCCTAATGAAGACTTTGGGAGGAAGGTACAGTTTATCTCAAGTAAGATGATAACAGGTAACAAGTGTGTAAGTAATGAATAGTACATAGAACATGCAATATGGAACCCAAAAGGATACTCAGATGCCCGAATAGGCAGCATTTCAGAAGCAAGAAGATCAAATAATTTTTACAGAATATGATTAGATACTGGTCATAGCCCCTTGCCACAGGAAGTCACTGAGTCTAAGAAAATATTGGTTTTAAGCAAACAAAGCTAATTATGGTTATAATAATTTACGGTATCCTTTTTTGCCAAGTATATATTAACATTTACAACTTGTAAGTCTTAGGATACTTTCATTATTGGGGACTTGTATGATAATTCAAGGTAGGGGGTGATCAATCTCTAATCTTCTCACTACATAGGTCACCTGCTTTCTGAGCAGCAAGCTGGCAGACTGCTATCTTGGATAAAGCGTCCCCTTTTTTCACCCAGTACAGCAGTCCCATGTATCACATTGCAGCATCTTCTTTACCAAGAGACAATGAAAGCTCTGTACATAATCACTACAGTGCACAATTTCTTTTTATTTCATGTTCTTTACTACTTTCTGATTTGAAACAAAATTCTGAGAGGCCCACTGATTTTGAGAATCAGGAGTCACATCTTACTATAACCTTCTACCTCCCCCGCAAAGCACAACCAAAATGTACCCTGTTGTCTGACCTTCTAAATTACAGTGCTTACTCACTTTTTTCCTTTAAAAGACACCAAAGGATTTGTTCCACTTCTCCATTGAGTATCTTTCCTCTCAAAAACCCTCTCGCCTCACAGGAAGGTATATTCTGGGCCTAATATTGTGGATGCCCCATCCCTGGAAGTGTTCAAGGCCAGGCTGGATGGGGCTTTGAGCAACCTGGTCTAGTGGGAGGTGTCCCTGCCCATGGCAGGGGGGTTGGAACTGGGTGATCTTTAAGGTCCCTTCCAACCCAAACCATGCTGTGATTCTGTGATTCCATGGTTTTGCTGTTTCACAAGTATATTGGAGCAAGGTTCGTAACCACTCTTTCTGAATGACTCTGCTATGACACTTCTTTCAGCAGATTTAAATACTCATTTCAAAGGAATAAACTTACCCATCCAGACTTCTCCAAACTGACCAGCTCCAAGTTTCTTCACTAATTTAATCGATTCCCTTGGAATTTCCCATGCATCTTTATCCCATGGTTTCTGAGGCTTGGGACTAATACAAGCTTTTTCCAACTTTCTGCATAAGCCATCTGATTGTTCTGGTTTTCAAAGGAAAAACAAAATATCAAAATTGTTACACTTATGTGCCTCTCCACTTGAGACAAATATTATTTCATTGCAGGTGTGCCCTAACCAGTTCAAAATAATGTTCAGACTAAATAGATGCTTTGATGAAAATGTAACCTTTCTGGTGCTTTCACATAACTAAATGCCTCTGAACTGAAATTTGGTATTCAGGGGCAAATTTAATGAAGAAGTGCCATATGCATCTGGTTACCATCAGATTATTAAGGGGGTTTAGTACAATTTGTACCAAATAAATGCAGTACAAGATCTGATCACTGACAGTATGTTGATGAAGATACATACACACTGGAGTCAGGCTTGGGACCTGTGTTCTGAATTTGTCATTAAATTTTCTTGCAGCATGGTTTCAGACACATGTGCATGCACGCATAAGTAGGTCACCATTATTTTTTCTCTAGACACTGACCAGCTACAACTTTAATACAAATATCAAATAATTCTCAGGTTTTCCAGCTGTGCCAAAGAATTACCACATATGTCTAACAACTCAGAGTAATCTCATAGCCAAGTTCTCAGTGTGACTTTGAAAAGTCACTATATGATTTTCTATCCTACATTTTTCTTCTTTGTCTTCCCAATGTCAAGACTAAAAAAGTCATAATTTAGAGCTACCCACCAGGAGGTTATGCAGGATGAAAAGTCAATTCTGTAGCAAAAACATTTGTAAAACCTCGTCCCTTACCCCTCCCCTCCCCCTCTTCTGTTTTTATAATAAATATATGTACATTCTGTGTGGGTACAATTTTATTTCTTTGAAGTCAATGGGCTTTTACTTCCTTCAAGATGCCATTAACAATACAGGAATGTGGAATTGTTTTTATTTTTCCTATACAATTATTTATTTATTTAACACCAGATACAGGAAGACATTCAAAAGTCTATAGGTATTTCCGCTAACTGTGAATACAAATTTACTTTCAAATACAGAATTAATTTATTTACAGTGCAGGCAATTCTTACTATAGCTTCCCATCATCGTAACTTTGATGAAGTGTTTTTAAAACTATTCTTTATTTCACAATGGTATGCCACTGAGCAAGCAGCATTAGGTCTGATTATGATAACAACATTACTTGGGTTCCAACCAGTTTTACTTTATCTTTGATAACACGCATACCTGGGTTATTAAAAAAAAAAAAAAGATAGATACTGACGCATTCTATTAAGTAAACCACTAACTGATTCAACTTACTTTGGTAATGTTTGATCATATCATTGATGGTGGGAAAAGTTATTCTTGGAGAGATGTAAAATCCTCCATTGTCTAGACTCCTAATTTTGTAGTGCTTAATAACATCGCCATGTTGTGGATCGTAGTCTCTTATGGAGAGAGAATAGCTGCCTGTGGATAAAGAAAGAATGATCATTAACAGATAGCAAAAGTCTACAGTGTCCACCACATACACAGCTGAGCCTAACAAAGTCACCTTTTTATCTGGTTTTTTTTTTACTCCCTTATTTCCTCAAAAAGCGTTTCGCAATCAACAGGAGGAAGTTAGCCAACAGCCAGTCCTGAACCGGTCACCAAAATGCTTACAATCACATTTTCTTTTTCAGTTTTATTCAACAAACTCAGGAGTTCCATAATCCAGGCAGCTCCATATCCAATGGCCACTTCTGCAGAAAGTGCCCCCAGCTCGAGTGGAACCGGCTGGGAAAGCAAGGGCAGGGCTCTCACACACCTCCGGCAGACGCTGAAATTTGGAGATCAGCGTTTTGGAAAAAAAAAAACATGCTGGACGTGGCGGGCCAGCCAGCAAAAGGATAGTTTGGAGATGGCTTGAGACATACAGGAGGGAGAGCAGACCTGTCAGTCCTAAGGAAGCCTAACCTCAGCTGGGATTTCAGACGGGGCAGCACAGCATCTACCCTTAACTACAGGGCTCTTTGTTTCTTCTACTCATACGATTCTTGACATCCATTTTCAAAGGATAAGAAACCACCTCACCCTGTCTCTCTCCCCACACACAGATCCAGTGACAGAAGGGGACAGAAAAAAAATGTTTTGGGGGCACTTTGCCTTACTTTCAGCAGACTACATTGAATTTCAGAGTCTTATTCCGAGAACTTCATTTAGGAGTCTTATCTGAGAGCACAGAAATAATGATATGGGCCCATTACAGAGTGCTAACCGATCAAGAATCTGTTAGGGCCGGAAAAGCCACCCCATGGAGAGAACAGACATGATCCTCTGAAGGGATACATGCATCTTCTTCCGGAGGATCCAGTGCTAGAGTATCCAGCCAGGCTGCCGTCAGAGTCCAGATGCTGGGGCAGAACCTGAGATTCTCTTCTCAAAGTTCCAGCTGAAGAGCCTGGAAACTTCCCTAAGCTTTTCAGTACCAAGAGCTCTGTCTACAGCACAAACCTCAAGCAAAAAGCTTTTTGCCAAAAAAATCACACTGTAGTGCAGAAGTGTAAACACTCATTATGCAATAACTAAACTTTAAAACTTGTAGCAAGGATACAGACCCAATAACAGAAGACTATAAAATGCAGCATCTACTATTTACAGTGAAAAGTGTTCTGCAGTAAAGGAATCACAAATGTTAGGAGGAGAAAAGACCTCTCACTTCCTTCATTCCTGCTTCTTGTCAGTATAATCACATACACACACACACACACACACTCTTTTTTTCTTTTATTTCTATCTCAGCTTTGGGTGTTAACCTGTAACTCTCTTCTCTCCTTTTCCTGGTAATTTTCTGATCCTTCTCATTCCTACAGAACTGCAGAAAATTCACACAATAGGACACACTGGAACTACTCCACACCCAGTGCCACCTGATGCCAATTTTGGTGAAGACAGACTTCAACTATTATTAATCCCAAAGTAACCCACCTCAAAGCTTACCTTTTAATGTTTCACTTTCTCTGATAAGGAAAGCTCCAGGACTATTTCCAGGAGCCAGGAGTTGTCTTTCCGCATCTTTTCGGGTTATGTCTTTGAAGAACCACCTGAAAAATATTTCAAAGAGTCAGAACTATTTCTCTCCCCCAACCACAAAGGATACACCACCAGGGTGAAGAAGAAGTTTGCTAGAGCCTAGGAGAACTTACTCTTCTGTTTCCAGGGTGTTTACTTTTGCTACGTAGTTGCTGGGAATGAAGCCTTCCTTCCTCGTGGTAAGAGATTTTGCTCTCCACCATTCTCCCAGCCTGAAAATAGAAACAACAGTAGTATCCACAGGAAAGAAAAATGATTAAGCATTCCTTGGGTCCTATTGTGCTGATAACATTGCCCACACTGGAGACAAAGGAAGCATCTTTCCTCTGAACTCAAGCCCCCTAAGAAGCCATTGGCTCCATCAGATCAAGGTTACTGTCACCAAGGGCAGATGCCAAGTCCTACCAAAACTTCCACATGCAGTTGTATTTCATATGTACTCTCTTATCGTTCATACTCTTGTGTTATGAGTAGGATATGAAAACATGGTAAAGGGAATTAGGTGAGCCCAAAGAAAAACTACAATACAATCAGTACTGTCATACTTACTCCTCAATAACTTTCATTTTTTCTCCTTTTTTGAAGGACAGGTCATCTTCATGAATGCCATCGTAGGGATACAAAGCTATCACAATGACTCCATGCTCCTCTGTTTCTACAAAGGTAGAAAGCCAAAGGCATGTTTCCATTATTTTGCAGGCTGACAGGGCATACCACGCAGCAATGATTCCTATGAAAACGTACCTTCATTGGCAAACCTCTGTCCTGGTAAAAGCTGTGCTTCTGGATTTGCCTACAATAAAATATGTCTTTAATTAAGCAGTTTTAGATCTTTGTGACAATCTTACATTACAATCACATATTACTCAGTTGCTTTGGTATCATCTTATATGTCTTAAATTAAAAGGAAATGTTCCAATCTTTTCCTGCCATTCTTCAAAAGTGAATTACAACATAAAATATAGTCAATCCTCACTAGAATTTTAATTGAGCAGCTCAGATGTTGGGAAGGTGTGACGCAAGCCATGGGGAGGAAGTTCACAGCTTTGTGACTTCTGCTGATGAGGCTTTAGGGCAGGGCACTTTAGCAGGGCAGTTACTAACATGTAGCTGTCACACTGAAGAACTACAAGCACAGTTATGTTGCTAAGATCGTGCAAGAAAAAAAGAAAGAGTAGTTAAAAAAAAATAATGGTAGTTTGTGATGTGTGTACATTGACTGAGAGTGTGCTGAGTCCACTGTGTCAGCTGGTGAGAGGGAAGGGTGTCGTGCACACCCGCAGAGAGCACGGTCCCTGAGTAAGGGTGGTCAGGACATATGGTTTCCTCAGCACAGCAGAGAGGGTGGGGGAAAAGGTACCAGTCAGTCTGCAAAACAGCAAACCAACTTGGTATCCGACAGGATTCCCCTTCGCAGCACCCTTCCTTTCTAATGCCAGGCAGCACACACAGAACTGCCACTAGCTTGTTCCTCCTGCTGCACAGCCCTGCTCCCTTCGATACCCTCCGCTCTGCTCCTGTCCTTACCTACGCACCTCGTGCAAGGTCGAGTAGCCTTTACTGAGAAAAAAGAAAGTAGACTGGAGCTAGTAAAGAATCGCCCATGATTACTTCAGCCTTTTTAAACAGAATAATCAACACCTGGTTCCCATAGCTATTAAAACCCCTAGGCTGATGCTTTTAGCAGCATAGAGAATGTTGACCAGAGATGATGCTCCCAACTGCATCAGAAATTGAATGCAGTAGTTGCAGCTGCATCCATGAGGTTTTGTGTTTAGATGCAATCGAAACCTCTTCACCATTCTACCTGTCTGCACATCATAGCATCATAGAAGATCCCAAGTTGGAAGGGACCCATAAGGACGGGACCCATAAGGACCCATAAAGATCTAAATTACTTCAGGTTTTCTAAAGTCACCTAGCACTCTTCTACAGACATAGCTATATCTAAATCAAGTGTTGCCAAGGATTACTGTTTTTGTGCAGAAAACTATGACAAACATAAAGTAATTAAGTAACAAACCGCCAATTTTTATTTTTTATTTCTTTGAGTACTTATTTATTGAGGGTGAACTGCACAACACTAAAAGCCCAGCCATGGACTAATGATCATTTGAATTTCTCCATGCATGTGCTTTGGATTGAAATTTAGGTTATGCCAGTCATGCTTTGATCTTGCTACTGGAATTCTCCCCTGAGACTATCTACTTACTGGCCTTTGCTGTTTATTGGACGTTGGATCCCTCACATAAATAGTTCGTTCAGTTTTACGTACTGGTTCATTCTTCTCATCTAGCCCATCTCCATGCAGATTCTCTTTCCTTTTTGATTTTATACATCCCATATTTCCTGTTGGAATAAAAAAGGTATTAAACAAAAACATTATGCCATAAACCAAGCCGTTTCCCATGCAGTCGTCTGGGCTATGCAGCAAAAACGTGCTTCCTTTCCATACACAATAGCTCAGGAGGAGAACAACTGAAGGTTAGGAACACACGCTGAAAGCTCTTTTCTGCTGCAAATGAAAGAAATGATTTCTTGTCTCCATCTACAGATGAAGTAAATATTTCAGAATAGTTATTTACCATTTCAACATTTTCAGATTTACCATTTTTTCTCCCCAATCTGCCCCCGCCCCTGAACCCCCTTGTATCTTTCTGATACTTCTGTGAGCTTCAGAATAGATACAAGAAAAACGTAATAACTGTAGTGACAACTGATTTCTGTGTGGTTTAGTGAAAAAGCTGCTTTGCAAGATGTGGGAAAAAATTCCAGTCCAAATGATGAGAACTGCAGCTGGAGTTAGCAATGCCTGTATGTCCCCACTCCGTTTTACATATGCCTGTCTAGAAGGGAGCTCCATTTGATTCAAATCCCCATCTCACGTGAGGCTGATGACTTGGGCAGTCCCAGCTCCATGGTAGATAGGCTGCTACTGTGACCTTCAGTAATGAATCGCCTTGTTCAAACAGGTCTGTTACAGCAGTCTAAAATAGCCAATGTGTGTATCAGTGACGGCAAATCACCATACAAGTATTTCTTCTTCAATACAATTTAGAAGGATGATCCCTCTCTCAGGATGTGCATCCATGCTAAATCAGATGAGATACAGCTGTTAGCATCTACATGACTGGAACCTGACTGCTAAATCCCATGATGTAATTACATAGTACTTCAGCAGGCAGATATACAACGTTATCTCCATCTTCCTCCCTCAGAGGACAGTAATTATACTTACTCTTCCAAGAATCCACTATGAATGCTTTTCAAACCTCTCCTGCCTTCCCCTCTTCCTCCTTTCAGGTCAGTGCTTTAATGCTAGGTTCACAGTCATGTTTTCCCTTGCAGGCACACACTCTCACTGCCCTCTCCACCCTAATTAATCTTTAAAGCCAGTTCTTTGAAGAACAATGTAAAACCTAAAATAAGAGCTCTGTGCATATACAGGCTCAAGTAAACCAGCACTGACTAAAATGCAGCTGCAGAAGCTAAAGCAGGCAGTAACACCCTACACTACATCTCACTTGTACCTTCATCTCTAGTACATAAAAGATCATCACAGTACACAGTCAAGGTAGCAGAGGTGTGCACTTGTAGACTCAACTGTTTCAGTGGGGTGGTGCCTTGCACACCCTACCTGTTCAGGTAGGAAAATTAGCCAGATCGGTCTGGTTTCATATTAAGATGTAATTTTGTGCCATACCAATAATAATCGTAATCCTAACTGACTAAAGCAACAAACCAAGGCCACAAGCACTCACTCCCACAATGCAGTTCCTAACTTCCCACATCACCTGCATTTAATCTCCCATCGTGCCATTAAGGAAGTGCCACATAATGACAGATGCACTCTCCTATCCATGGGCTGAACATTTTTTTCTGAACAGGAGAGGAAAGTACCTCCTCTCCTACCATTTCTGCAAATTATCTGTCACCTATTGCCAACAAATATGGGGTGTCCACAAGATTTCAGCAGTGATGCAGTGAACTGTGATATTGGTTTAAAAGCAGCGTGAGAACTCATTGCTCCCCTTCTCGTCTTCTCTTGAAATAAAAATAAAAGGAATCGTACAGAAAATCAATAGGCACTGACCAGGCATCACCATCCCATAGAGGCAGAGAAGAGTTTCCTCTTCTTGTGTGCCAATATTTCAGTGCTCCCATATTCATTTGAAGGCACTGGGGGGCACCTTCAGCCAGGGTCTTCCCTTAGAAGCAAACATCTTTAATGCTTAACATTAGTTTGTGAAAATACCCATTGGGAGATTTTTCCAAATTCTCGGCTTTACATGGGTTACATACTTGTTTTAAAATACCGAGAAAGTTTCTTTACAAATATTTTCTTTATTTATAATTGTGGATATGTAGATGATTCTTGTTCTGTAGTTAATGGTTCCTAGGAAATTTCTGTACACCCACAGGCAGGCTGGTGTTTGCAAGTTCACCCTAGACATCAGGAAGCCCAGTGTTTAATTACCTGCTGTATCTGCAAGATCAGGTATTTAGCCACCTATGTGCTAACCTTTTTGCTCTTGAATAGTTCTGCTTCTACAGAATAAACAGCTAAAGTGGAGGACATCTGTAATTTGATCTAAGCTGTCAGCCAAAAATCCCTTTCCCTATTGCTGTAAGAATGCTGAAGATATCTTTAGAGACTGCAGCTTGCCCAGTGCCAGTGTAAACTCAGAAAAAAGCAATTTTATTCTGATTTTTTCCTGCATCTTAAAGCACGTGAACAGCTGTAACTTAAGCCTGCTGTGAGGTTGTGCGGTTAAACTCAAGGTTAGCATTTGTTCCTGACAGTAACAACAATGGCTCAGTAATGCCTGTGTGCGGGCACTCCGTAATCCCACAGAAGCCTGCTTGATGATCTGTGAAATCACACAAATACAGTGTGTGAGATGACACACGTGATGGCACCAAACAAAGAGAAGATCCTGAGCCTTATCATGAAGCATTGGGTTTTGGGTTTTTTTCCTCAGGGACATGAAAGCCCGTGGTCCTCACAGGACTTAGCTAGGTCTACACTAGCAAATGGCCCCCACAGCTGGTGCTGAAGCCCATATCTGCTTCAAGGGGGGTTACTGCCCCATTCACTCCAGTATAGCTCCAAGGACTGAACATCCAGTAAGGAGCAAGACCATAGCAAGGGTTTACCTGAAGGTAAGCCCCACACTGCATCTTCGGAAAGGAGTCTCGTTCTTCCACTCCAACTCTGCTCCACAACATGAACTACAGCCTAGCAAGTGGGGGCAACTGCTTCAGGAGTGGGATACCAATCTAACATGCCGATATAGACACATCCTGAGAATTTTAGCTTCTTTATAAAACAAGCCTCTTAAATCTTGCAAAAGAAACATGTATAATATGGAGTAACATAAACCAAATGTTAAACACTTAATATGTATCAATATAGTTAAGTATATGATACATAATTTAACGTTCATTTTTCTGACCTTACATTATTTCTAAAGAAGTATAGGCAGACAATGGAGACAAAGCATAAACAAAGCTGAAAAATAGTTTTTAAGCAGTAGAAACTGGATCAATGAGCACACATTCTTTTGATACTGTGAAATGAAAGATTTTTGAACTCTTCAAAGGCCACAAGATCTTATATTTCTGTACATGCTAGCCCTCTGTAAAGCTGTGTGCACTGGGTTCCAGACTGCACATTTAAAATTCCATAAGATCAGTCCTATGCCCAAAGCAAATGTAACTGTCTTGGTTTCAAAAGCTTCTGCTCAATGCCTGCTCAGTTCATCTGCAATGCCAGAGGTATTTGCTTCCAGTACAGTATTACACATTTTTACTGAAATCTGATCCGGGTCTTTCCCAGGGTTTTGAGAGTAGTATCAAAGTAAAGATTCATAGGGCCAGTGTAAACAGCAGGCGCTGATGGGAGAGTTTCAATCAACACACATTGTAATGGATTTCAAAATACAAAATGCTGTATCATTGTCAAAGTTCACAAATGTTTGACCCTAGCAAATTACCCATACAAAAAAGAAGCTCTGAAATACAAAATGTGTATTCAGTGTACACTTTTCTCAGTTTATAACAGTAGTCCTAAGGAAAATCTGAAGGAAGGAAGTTCACTCATGCATAAATAAAATATTTCACTCAGTGTAAAGTGTTTATTTGCATAGTGCTCTGTGGCCATATCACAAGGGGCTTCAAGGAAGCGTTTTGTGCAGATATAAAGAGAATCCAAAGAGCACAGCATCGTTACAAATGAGACTATGTTAATTGTTCATCGGAGATTAAGACATCAGAGGCATCACTGTCAGGCCCTGCTCAGATGTTTCCCATTCCAACAGTTTTGCAATACTGGATTCACTACTTTTTATCCATGCTTTTCACTTGGTGTCCTGTCCACACCTCTAGACATGAAAGATAAACGTTTAATTAAAAGAAACTATGTAACATAGCTGCTAACTTTTATAAACAAGTGTCTAAAGAAGTAACAGCTGCTCTTCCAGCAACCAGCATGCTGTATTTCATGGCAAAGACAGGTAATTCAGTTACCCTCTGCAGTGTGGTGACAAGAATCTAAGTTCAGGCACCATTTGAAAAGCCACAGGAGTATCCATAAGAACCACCACACTCTGCAGCAGGTTGCTCCACAGACACAGATTCTGATGTCTACAGAGGTATTTGCCTTGAATTTTCACTCTGAATCCCCTATTTCATTTTGCTACAGCAGCACTTCAGTCTTAATTCCAAAATGGATTAGCGGCGGGGGTCAGAAACTAGTGCAACCTTTTTCCAGGATTAAAAGCTGCTGTCTATCCCCAAAATACTACTGCTTTATCTGCCTTTTGATACATAACCAGCAGCATTATGTGTCTAAAGACACAAGAACCACTTCTGCAAGCAGTCAAGCTTCCTGTGACCATCACCTGTCCATCCACCATCAGCAGCATTCGAGGTTTCATTTCCTCCCAGCACTTATCCTTTGTACCATCTACAAAGATGATCTCATTTTTCACAGCTATTCTTCTCCTTGTGATTCTGTTACATACACTATTTATGGTACACATTAGAAACCACTTCCTAAAAATCCACCTGAAATGTCTGGGCTTTCCTTGATCAAAGTCATGTTTTCATGAAAACGATTTTCAAATCCTCACAGATTTTTCATGAGTGGCTTAATATTAGTTTTTGCAGAAAATGCAAAACTTTATAAAGCAACTAAAATACACTACACTTTGGCTTTTCCAATAATAAATTAACTTCTAAGACAACTAGAACTACAACACTGAGTATACGAGCAACTCTCATTTTATCAAATAAATGTCTGTCATTCAAAAGGTCAGTAATCACGTATACTAACACCAGTTCTGTGGGTAGATTAGGCTTTCAGCAGATATACACATATGTATTTTAACAGGTACATAAATAAATTTGTATGCAATTGCAAGGTTTATAAGCAGTAAACTCTTGACTTAAGCCACAAAATTTCCCATGCATATATATAAAAGACATTCCTTAGCAGTACAAATAAAAGACAGTAAATCAAGAAGATAAAGAAAAAAGGGGTGTGTGTGTGTGTGTGTGAAATCAAGACCCCTAAATTATCCTGAGTCTTGAACGCTGCTCTATATTTAAGTTTCTGAATCAAAGATCAGGGAGCAATCGTTCACACCTATGTATATACACAGAACACAACTGGTTTTAATCCTGGAATTTAAACGTTAAAACTTAAAGCTTCTCAGCTTTAAAGCAGCTTAGAGAGCAGAGGTGTACATAACTTTCTTTTTCAGCATCTCTTTCAAAAATTGAAAATAATATCATTTCCCTCCTCTGTTTCAGATATGTCATCCTGGCTTTCAATACCAGCTGGTCCACCGCTACTTCAAAAGTTACAAAGCCAGAGGTGACAGTGTTGCCTTTATCAGATCTCCTGATTAACTGAGAATGTGAGACTTCTCAGGATTACCCTCAAGGTCAAGTGTCTCAATAAACAAACAAATTCAGTGTGATCAACTTAGAAGTGCTGAGGAGGAAGAATACAAACCCTGTCTGCCTGAGAACACAAGCACCTGCTTTCTCTGTACCCCATCCAACTGTCTACATCACTTCAACCAACTGCTTGAGTTTCCCATTCCATGAAAAAAATGGGAAAAACCTTAAATTTAAGGAATTTCTCTTAACCTTTACTACTGACTTTCACTTTATGCTGGTCTGCTTCCACATCATCTGTGGTACCTGAGTGTTGGTTGCAGCCCCCTTCTATACCTCTGTTAGCAGGACTATGAGGAGGACCATCTCTGAGGGGCCTGGGAAACCTGGGTTCAGTTCTGACCCCTCCTCACATGCTGCAGAATGGCAAAGCAACCTCCCGGGAACACAGAGAAGTTTCATTTGAGGTAGTGGAGCTCAGCAAAGACTCATCAGTACTGCTCCGTACATATTTGTGCCAGTGAAGATGTGCTACTAGACCGGAGTTAGAATGACAAAAATAAATTATCTGTGGTTGGGAGTAATGTGAAAGATTTAAACTGGAGAGTAACTGAACAGAAGTAGATTCCTATTCTTTGCCTGTCTCAAAAATGATCGGTTCTAGTTTTGTTCAGCCTTGTTCTTATACCTGTAATTCATCACAAATATATAGAATAATATATAAAAAGTGTGCACATATATTTAATAATATTATACATAATATTATAGATATACACACATGCATTAAATATTACTGTAATTCCTGAATGCCTGGTAAATTTTATCAAACTAGACTCTTGCAAACACAGAAATCCTGGGTCAGCTTTCATTGTGGTCTTGTTTCACTTCCTACATCTTGTTTTTGCACTGGAGACCATCTAGGGGAACTTAAGCAGTTTGTTCTTCCCTTGACTTTCTGCTGAAATGGTTATGTGTCTTAGTCACTCCTCACCTCATGTACTTCCATTTCTTTTTTAATTTAGCTTATTTCTCTGGGTCCAGATTGCATCATCTCTGTGTGTCCCAAACTGAATTTACCCCTCACGGGATACACATATATATAAGCAGATATATAAATACACACACAGGGGCATGGGTACGGGCATAAATCACCATGAGCTCTCTGCAATGTACGTAAAGAGGAACATGGATAGCCTAAATCTGCTCAGTGTTTCACTATGACAGACTTGCCCAGTGTAGATTCCCGTTGTTCGCGTGATGTGAGATGCAGTAGCCCAGCTGATAGCATTTTAAAAAAAGGAGGAAATTCAGGGAATTCTTTAGCTGCTTCAATCTTTTCTTAGGAAAAGGAGGCAAAACTAAAATAATATTTTGGCATACATATCTATACAAAGAGGCAAAGAAAAGAAACAAGTTAATACCCAGTGTAACCATCAAAATGCAAATATTACTGTAGTGGAAAAGTACGCAACAAGCATATTACTGTGAGATTTCCTCAAACTTATTCTCATTTAAGCAAAACCCTCAAATTTTCCAAGGGTGCACTGCTATCAGAGCAAGATAACAGCTATCTAGTTTATCACTCATGATTAGAGCACAAGACTAAAAACTACTTTCTGGGAAAGGCAGACCCATTCTGAGCAGCACAATTCTATTGTACAAGCTCAGAAGCCACTTTGCCAGGCTAATAGGTGGTGGTGATGAAGAACAAGAAGTTATAGCTGAAAGGTTTCAGAACCTCACTCCACTTGGCTTAGAAGCTGTATCATAATTCCCAGTCTTAAGCACGTTTTGGGGACAATAATGGCATTTAGCCCTTCAGCCTCTCCGGCAACTGGGAAGAAATCACATCTCTTTCAGCTTCTTTTCTAGGCTTTAAAGACCAAGCCCTCTCCATTTTTTCTATTTCCCCTGGTTATCCCTTTTCCACATCTGTTTCAGTTTGAACACACCCCTCTTAAGGACAGGAGGCTGGAGTTGGTCAGGTGTTGTAAGAAGACTTTCAGCAATGCCTTGCAGCAAACAGTATAAATATTTCTTCCATCTACAGAAATATGTTGCAATTTCTGGGCAATAAAATCCCCAAAATTATTTTATTATTTTTACATTTTCATCACACGATAGTCTTTTATAATTGTCTTGCGATCCATTAAGACATCCAGGTTTGTCTCAGTTTTTACAATGACAAACTGTTGTCACAGCAGACTTCCATAGCTCCAGTGGCCTGGCCTTACCTATTAATACACATTAAATTTCTCCCCATTATTCTGCCAGACCATTCTTACTGCATTATATTCTCAGCCACCTGTGTGTTTCTAATGCCTCCTGGTATCACAAGGGGTCTCCTGTTTTTTCATTGCAAATGAAGTATTTTTAAAAAGAAGTCTCAACGTAAAGCTAATGTAACGTTAGGCATCAGAGAGTGGTCTTGCCAAGAGTTTGGGGAAGTGCAGCAGACAGGCACCGCTATCCTATTCAGCTTCTTTCCTAACTTCTTCCTTCGCAGTTGTGACCAAGACAAATTCTACTTTGCCCATGCTATTTCAGATTATTTTTTATGGTTTTCCTATATCAGTCACAGAAAGTATCACCCTATCACCTTCAAGCTTTCCAACACTTGCATGCTTGCTATAGTTGTAAATAAGTCACATTTCCACTTCCTCTGCAACATTCAGTTTTAAGCCCCACACCCACTATTTCTCCTCCTCCTCTTCAGAACCCAGGTTCCCAGTGTTAGTGCACAAATATCTCAGTCCAACTAAACCAGTCTGGGTTGGCAGATTGTTTTCTGAACACTTTCTGAAGAAAATGAGTTTCTTGAACTCATTACCAAGCTGACTGCTGTTCCCACTGACATTCCCCATGCCCATTCTTTGACCCTTTGGTGTCCTGTTTCCCTCTCCCACACTGGCCTTTATATTGAAATCAGGGGTAGGACTCTGCAATATTTGTAACTCAAGTCCACTTCCTAATTTAAACATTTATTAAATTAAAATTAAAGTTACAACAGGCAAGAAGAAAGGTGTGCTGTCACCTGACTACAGTGGAAGTGGAGTGTCTTATTACATACATATATCATATATATCATACAGTAAAAAAATCCCCTAACAGCTGATGTAAGAACAGGAAACTTCTGGTGAGATAAAATGCCCGGAGTTACTGTATTGATGCTGTATTTATGTGTTTCTGGGAAAGGCAGACCCATTCTGAGCAGCACAATCTCACTGTACAATGAAAAACCTTTTCTTCTATACCGCCCCTATTTTTTATATATTTTTTTTTTTTTTTTTTACTTACTAGACCAGGAATTTTAGCTATTCAATAACCAACACTAATCAACACATTGCTATACTAAATGGAAAATAAGTGACTTCAGTTATCACATCTCAAGCTTCCAAGTATGAAGTGATCCAATACAGCTGTACAGAAATCAGGTGTGGTCAGGCGAGGTTTGAGGATTACGTACTTCCCTCTGCAGCCCTTGAGATAGGAGTGCTTTGATAAAACTACCTATTGGTTCAGGTAAAAAAGTTTTCTATATTCAAATGATACTAATCCACAGTCCAACCTTTGCTTGCCTTGCCTTTAAGTCTCTGAGGAGAGGATAAATTTATACAGTCCTCAGCTAAATGATACATGATCTTTGCTGGAACTCATAAACTAGCATAAAATATATAATAAATATCACCATAGTTGATGACATGAAAGGTAGCTCTAACAAGGGCGGGGGACTTGACCAAGAAAGAAGCATCTTCTATTTTTCTATAAATCCACAACATATTTTGCCCAGATTTGTTAAAAGCTTGGCTTCATACAGGAATTTTGGCAGTGTAAAAAAACCCCAACAAACCAACCCAAACAAAAATAAAAAAAAAACCACTGAAAATAACTAATGTCAGCGTCGTAGAATAATAATGTTATGCTTGCAAAAGGATGAAAATAAATTTCTGAGACAAAACATTACATTGAAATGAAACAGAATATAATTTATAGAAACTACTGATCCTTGTTTATTCAATTGAAGAAAAATACCGAAACACAAGAAAGTTAATCCACACAAGATTGCAATTTTGTTAATGTTGCATAATAGACCTTATATATTATGAAAATGTTCCAGATTCATGCAGCTAGTATTTTTGGCACTAATTTTAAACCACGTCTTACATTAAGCTAACATCTGTTTTCTGACCTTATAACACTCGCTTCATTTTATTACAATCATTTGCCTCAACTGCATCCTCCAGAATTTTGAATCAATATCAACAATGAATTAATTCACTTTGCCAGCCCTCAGGCAACCACATCTTCCATTTCCTCAGCTTTTTTCCACTGTACTATACCTTTTGAAGATAGGGGGAAAGGTCAAATTACATCTCAATTTGACAAAACAGAATAATTACTTCTATCAAATTCTTCAAAGGGATCATACGAAACGAAACAGAGAAAAAACGTACCAACATATTAACCAATTTAAAGGGAAGGTTCCCAAAATACTTTACAAACTTAAAAGTGTCATGCAAACTGCAAGTGTAAATGTCATTTTCTTTACTGGTAAAAAACCTCAGTAATGACAAACAGCAGCTCCATATAACCGCATCTCCATTTCCAGATGAAAATTTGGCCAAACCACTACACTGAAGAGGATCAACATTTTCCCTAAGTATTAGCAAGTGTCCCACTCTAGCTAGCACACCCAAGGGTTATATCTACATTCCAAAGTGAGTGTATCTATGACTAACATATGTTTTTTTCACCTTTAAATTGATGACTTTGGCCAATAATGGCATTGTGCTACAGTTTCAGTAGTCTAAGATTTGCCCTGAGCTTTATAGATGTCCATGTCTGCCAGTAGTATAAGGCTCCTTCTCCCCTTCCTTTTTAATGACTAGAGCAATCACTGTGGCATAGGAAAATGAGAAACGACCCATACAAATGACAAGGTGTCAGACAGAGCTCCAGGAGTAGCGCAGTCTGTCACAACACATGATGTGACAGAAGGGCAAGACAAGCTTCACACAGTTTCTTTGGAAAACCCAGATCTGGGACCTATCCTTCTTCACCTCCAACAGTACTTACACAGCTCCTTGCTCTCCCCTTCTCCTTCACACCCACCCCCACCCATCCGCCCACTTCACCTCCCAAAACAAGCCCAGCTGAGAGGCATGCAACAGGGCTTCCTATGTTAGTCCAAAAGGCCTAGTTCATACACATGGTGGTCTTACTCAAGTGTTGATTTCAACATACCCATCAATGTACATGAAACCAAAGGCACAGGCACACAAACAAATTACAAATAACAAGTGGTCCTGCATGAGCTACTGTGCAGTACCCAATGTCTGCATTTACTAAGTGATACGCAAAAAAGAAATGAGATTTAGCTTCTCCCTGTTTCAGTGAGCCTCGGAAGACAACACAGGATGAAGTGAGCAGCTTGCTAACATGTAGTGAGTTTGGGGAAAATCAAGGTGTCTTTTCAATATCATTACCAGGCTGTACCCCAACTAGCTCTTCAACTCAAATTTGTCACTCTGTGTGTCCTCCCCCAAAAAAGGTGCACATGAAGGTATATTTGCAGGCAGCAGCTGATAATTGAAACCTTCATCTCATTCAAGTAAGGCAGCCTAATGCTCAGCTTCTATATCCCTGAACGAATGTATTGACAGGACGTGTGTTAGGGAGAATCATTAATAGCTACTATGACTAAAGGGAGAAGATGGTTATTTATGAATGTGGCCTTCCACTAGTTAAAGATGTTGTTGGCAATAAAAAGTCCTTTGCAGATGTGGTCTTGCTTTGAGATGTGCCTGTAATTCAAACCCATTGCTATACTGTAAACAGAACTCAAAGATCATGAAATTATCACAAGATGTCAATGAAAACATAATGGAGAAGAGCAAATTCACAGCCAACAAGCCCTGATGAAGGTTTTGGGAGTGGCCTTACAGAAAGTATACCACTTCTCCTTTGGATTTATCTTCTGTTTCCAGTGTGTATAATAAAAGAGGGAAAGGCGGACCAGATCATTAGTACATATTAGCTTTCGTTCTCTCAAATTCAGGTAACCATATTCCCATGGAACAAATGGATTATTATAAACCTTGCCTGGTTTTATGCATTCTACAATCTGCTTTCAGTATGCATTAAGATAGTTATGAATAAATTAGTGCAGAATGACTTCTGTGTCAATGGATCCTAACTCTGTACTACCCCAGTCATTTTATAAATCATATTACTTTGCACCACACTGCATTTACCACTTTGCTCCATTGCTCAGAGGGCTTCTTCATCTGCTGTCATCTCCACATTTATATGCTGAGATGTACTCATGACCAAACTTGCAACTTAAATGTAGCATTCTTGTTATAATAGCATCATACTATGCCTTGGGCAACTGTCTAAAGCCCTGACTTTCACAAAAGAAAAGCAGATTTCCTTTTCCACCCTCTTCACATGCCAGCATATAGTTCAGCTGCAAATAAAGACCTACTTCTCCAGCAGACTGTTTTGTGTTTGACTAGCTGTACATCACTGCATACACACAAAGGAACCCTCCTGAAACATAGGCCATTGTACTGGGGTACAGGATATGGATTTACGAGTGAACTCCAAGCTCAGATGAAAATCTGGGGTTAAATCATTCATGCTGATGCAGGCTAACACTCTTACTCAGAATCTGGTTCCTCCTGGAAGTTTGCAAATCTTGGAGAAGTTTTCTTAAGTTGCAAGAGGAAGTTGCAAGAGTTCTCGAAAAAAATCAGGCAGTGCTGAATCGGGTGCCAGTAAATTACACCAGCAGAAATGAAGTCTTGCACTATTTCATCTTTACAGGGACACTAGAAGAACATTCAGCACTAACTGTGTAAGTACTCATGTGACAAACAACCTTGTCTTGTCCTCACTGATGCAAGTAGCAGAACCTCCCTCAACTCCAAGTCTGTAAGATCATGCTTTAGGTTCTGGCACTTCACAGAGGTCTATTTATAAATGGTTTATTTTACTTAATTTTAAACTCTGTGTTAATTATATTCCTTTGAAGGCATGAATCTAGGGCAAGCGTGTTCCAGGATTTCTCACCCAGCTTAGTAAACTGTTTCAAGCAACTGTTGCAATTTGGGATACATGCGAGGGCACCGAAGAGTATTATGCAAACCAACAAGTTTGCTGCAAATATGATAAATAGAACTAAAAGAGATGTATCATGAGATCATGAGCAATTTTTTGAGGTTTTTAGATGAAGTCCTTGAGAAAAGACTTTTTCTAATAGATACGAGCACGCTCTGCACAAGCCTACCAAACATATCCTGAAGGACTACAAACTGCCACTGATCAAGGTTTGAAAGCCAGGAGTGTAAAGACAGAAGCACACTTCAGCTGAAGTCTTGGGGAACTACACTCTCAAGCTGGGGTGACAGTAAGAGTGTAAAAGGAAATACATTACTGAATGAACATGGAGTAAGAATTCACATACAATTTTCTAAGCAGCTTTCCACATTTGTTGCATGCATGAGAAGTTTCTCTACAGTTAACCAAAATTAAAAATATTTTACATTCTTTCCATTTTCAGAGAGGAGAGAGAGTGGGAATTCAGAAACTCTCTTGAGGGAGGGTTGTGAATCATTGGTGTGACAGTTCACTTGATTTTCCTCCCTCAAACATTGTAAAGATGAACTGGAGACCTTGGATTTTAAACACATGTATATCTTTCTCAAGAGCAAGAATTAACAGAGTTCCCCAAATCACCAGGACAGCAGCAATGCAAGAATATTAACTTGAGTAAAGTTCTTTTATATTTGAGAGAAGTTCTTCTACACTAAACAGAAGTTCTGAGTAGAGAACTGATTTGAAGAACCAAGTTGCACTTGCTCAATATGTTAATTTATTTCATTTTCAGAAACCAATTAATACTTTGACCGCTGCTACTATTTTGACTTTGCCTTGATATTTCTTGTTTTCTGTCTATAAAAACAACCAAAATTTCTGTAATCACAATGTATCATTACCGAATTGCACAGCATTTAGTATTTTCTGTTGTTCCTATTTCTGTTTAATGGTCATAGCAAGTTCCATGAACCAGGCTCTGATCCTGTAATTGACTGACCACAACTTGCAGGAGCTCTGCAGACTTTGAGCAACTCACACCAGGACTTTCTGCACAAAGTTCAGGGCACAGACCTTAAAAAGCAGGACAGCATGCATGATAATTTTGGCAGATTTAGACTCGCAGTAAACTGGACGTCCATGACAAGAACTATTTTCACATTCATACTGCACCCTACAAGAATTTCACAGCACTATTATTATGACCATACTGGCTGCTCATTAAAGTTTATAACCTTTATAACTTCAAATATCAAATATATAGCTCATAGGCAGGCCATCTGATTACACTGTATCTAAAAGAACCATCTTAGACTGTGCACAAGCCCCATTGTTTATATATGATTTCATCACTCATGGCCCACACAGTTCATTTTCCAAGCAAGAACCAAGAATAAATCAGTGGTCACAATGGTTACCTGAGTTTGTTTCAGGAGAACTGTAATGAGTCCACAATGAACTGACATTTGAATTCCACAAAATTAAACACTGTGCAAAGAAGATGCCTCAAAACCCAGTAAGACTGCTTTGTTGTTGGGCATGCATGGGAAGTTCTTAGGACAACACAAACCATATTAGAAAATGCGTAGGACAGGAGGCTGAAATCTCTGAGAAGTCAGAATTGGGGTTGATGCTGAGAAATAAATGAAGAGAGAAGACTGAAGAAGCAGAGAGATGAAAGGAGAATAACCAATCAAATACAAATGGAAAGGATGATTAACTAACAGAGTAGAGACAATTACAGTCCCTAGGAGAGCCTATTTTCTCAATCAGTATGACAAGATACAAAACACGCAATAAACATAATATAGTCACATCACTGAAACTGTATTCTGTGCTCAAAGGAGAAATTATTTTCCTGTGTCATACCAAAACAAGAATCCTGATATTTTTGCTTTTATTGCAGGAGCAAGTAAAAGGACTTCTTACCCATCTAAACCTAGGAGGAAAAAGTGCCAATGTACACAGTCAAATACATAACAGAAGATAGTACTGTTCTGATCTCTGATTCAAATAAGCTAACCAAATGCCAAATTTTGCATTTTCTGGCACTTGTGTCCAATGCCCTCACCCTTGCTTAAATGCTCCCTTGAGAGCAGAAACATCTCACCTGAAGCACCTTTCTCCCGCTTGTTCACTCTACCAGCCAAATTTCTGCTGATGCGACTCTGAAGTCAGTTCTTCAAAGCTTGTACTGCCTCTCAAAGCTTCATTTCTTAAGTTTCGCTTTCTGTGAGGACAGAGCGCATGGGTCATGTTGACACTGAGGAGCACAGCATGGAGATCCTGGAACAAGAGCTGCTGCCTTAGAACCACACCCCCACAATACCAAGCCTTGGTTTCTTTTTCACAGGCCAGCACACATGCCAGTAATTCTACGCTCTGCTTCACCAAACCAGGTGTATTTACAGGGATAGTCCACGCTGGCTCAAAAACCTTTCACATGTGCCAGCAGACGGCACAGAAAAACCTCCTGCGTACAAATGAAGAAATGAAACTTGACCAGAGAAGGTTGAAGCAACAACACAGGGGTACCTGACAATCCACGCCAACAATTTGCAAGATGGAAAGTAACCTGTTTCAAGTCAGGTTGAGGTCACCACTTTAAATCAGGTGTGGTAAACAGTGGCAGTTGTCTGTAAAGATAGATTACACCTACACCTAATACATATTTGAGATAGGAGAGTCTTGCTGGCCATCTACAGAAGTACAAAGCTGCCCTTTAAAGAGGCGTAGGCTTTCCTTAGAACACTGTGAAGACCATGTTAGTACTGCCAGGTTGGGACTCCACTGGACTTTATACCTCTTCAAGAGACTGGGGGTACATATTCCTGGGCACAAGTTCCCTGATAAGGTAGCACAAGTAGATTACAAGTGATAATTTTATGATGAAAGGTGCTGAGGTTTATTTTTCTGGAAGGGGAAAAGGAAAAGTTGCTGCACACATCTCTAAATCAGGAGATTAAATAAACAGCTTATACCACTGACAGTCCTGAAGACAAAGCTGGAGAGAAAGAAACAATAGAATGGTGTTGGGGAAATGGAAGAACGATGGGAGAAGAAAAAAAGAAATGTCGGTAGGAAGGGAGTAATGTTACAGCAGGATAAAGACTGAAACATGGCTATTTCCAGGAACCTGGGGAGAAAAAGCCCCTAACAAACAGCACATCATTACTAATGAAGACATTTGAAGCAGCATGGCTCAAAGATTTTTTCAGACGCATCGGTAAGTGTCATGGCAGAGGGATGGGAACTACTACCAAGGAAATGTAGTGGGAGATTTTCAGAAGAGGCAAGCTCTGCTGGTCTGCTGCCTAGCAGGAGTGCTGCTATGCACCGCCTGCCTAGCAGAAACCATCAGTCAGGCCATCTACATCCCAAGAGAAAAGGGCTTCACATCCACCTCAGTATAACCCCGTGCTTCTCCATAGGTGCCAGGACAGCTGCCGCAATCCCTCTTGCAGCCAGTGCTAGTACAGCTGGAAATCAGTGATGCAGCAAAGGCTTTGCAAGACAGAAAAGGGAAGACAAAGTGCCACACCAGCAGAAGAGTTGCTTAAAAGGCAAACTCTCCTACACCCTTCATGGGCTGCAATGCTTCTCTCTAGGCTTTGCATAGTTAAGCAGATCTTTTGCAACAGTAGGTCTGTAGTTACAAAAATGTACTTTTAATCCCATTTGCATGCTCTGCTATGCCATGACAGCACATTCAAATGATTCTTGCAATGTGTTTTGAACAAGCTGAACCCAGAACATCCAACGTAGGATTTCCTCTTTCTCCTGCCCATCCCCTTCCTGTGTGTTTACGAAAAACTTTCACTTCCCCAGTGGTACCGACACCAGCTCTGGTGATCACTTAATCCTGTTCTCCAGCTCTCATCCACTCACACCTGAATCACAACTACCCTAGGGCATTCAGCACGTACTGAAGGGTTTTAGAAATCCCATCAAGACACATGGTAAGGCTAGGGTTGCCCTGGAGAAAACCATTTGCCGTCCACTGGATCTAATGAATAGAAGCCTCTTGATGCTAGCAAGGGATACTCGAGCAGGCAATTTTGCTAAATGCAATAGATGCACTGCTACCCAGATCTTTTCCTACTCAGTTGATACCACTGGGAAATACTTTATTTGTCTGAACAGAGTAAAACTTAGTCACAGGTCAGACCTACTGAATTATAAATACGTTATCATTATGTAGAAATTCACTCAAACATACTTTTTACCTTTCAATATTAATTTTGTTCTAAGTCTCTAGTACACTCATACATGGAAAGAACAAACCTTCTTAGCTGCCAAATATATTTCTGCACTAAGTCCTGTAATACCGTATTGTTTTAGTTTACGCCCACAAAAAAAGCTTGAATAAGATTTCATTAAACAATTGATCAAACAGGTTTGTATACGCCTATCTGTACAAACTAGGGAAGGAACCATGAAAGGCAAAGCAATATATTATAGGTGCCACATCAGAAAGCCCACTTAACAGACTACGTTTTTGCTGACGAACTTCCTGAAACGTCTTTCTGTTAAACCAACAAAGGAGTAGTTAAGAACACATGCCAGAGGGAGTCCATTCCCTCCAAACTCGTATCACGTTCAGGCTTCCAGTAGCCTTCTAAAATAGAGAAAACTGCAGAAAACACCATTCCAGAGGAGTAGCTGCATCCCATACTTTGACTCCTGTGGTGAGGTGGTGAGCTATCACATTTTCCAGTTTAAGATCACACGCACAATTTGCTATCACAGGCACTTTCAAGAAATAGCTTGGTCACAAGTAAAAAGAACGCCTTTGCAAATGGAAGTAGCAAGTTCTACAACATATCAACCACAACTCAGACAGGAAGAAGTAGCCTCATGCTACACGCAGCTGAGACCATAGAGGAAGAAGGACACATTGTTCAGGCTGTTTATCATTTGCGTCCTTTGAACTGAAGAAGTAAGATAGTATGCTGCGCAAACACAGGAACCAATTGTAGATACTTAAGATGCCAGCAGTTTGAAAAAGATAGACAATGCTGACCTAAGGGATAGTGAATGCTGGCCTGAATGGTGCTAGCCTGCCCTCTTCCCCCCCCCGAAATGAGATCTACCCTTTCCCTGGTGTCTTCCTCCTTCTCTCCCCAGCAAAGTGTTACTGTTAAAATGCCAGCTCTCTGACATTCTGACAACAAAACTAACTGATCTATTTACCTCTATTAGTTCTTTAGGGCACACAACAAATATGACTACCTCATTAATAGTAGGAGGAAATACTTCCAACACAAGATGAAATCTGCCTCTGCATTTCATTCGGTGAACTCACATTTTCAGGAAAGATGTCAAATGCAACCATGAATGATTCACCTTCGGAAATTACAGCATTTAATGACAATGTCAACAGGAAATGTATTTGAATCAGGCAAAAATAAATATGAAAGCACAGACCATTCCATCCTTCCCTGAAGGACAATTAAGTTAAAACTAGGAACAGTCAGAGTAAGGAAATTTAGATTGTATTTACCTATTATTAGCAGAAGCTGACTTCTTTGAGAAGGTGCCATTAGTGTTTACAGTATGGCAGTCTCCTCCTCCTTGTATGCTTCACTGAAGACTGCTTTCAATACAAATATCATTTGACATTTTTTATCTACATAGTTTCCTGTGGCATGGCCCAGCAAGTCTGGAAGCCTTTCTGTCTATACCATCTCTAGCACTCCTACCCTCTCATGAAAGAGGGGACACCAATAAATGGGAGAAATAAGAAGTAGGAATATGATCAGCAGGAGAAAAATCCTAATTCTTAGCTGGGCAACTGGTTCTTCTACAGAAGGAAGCTGTTATCCTTGGAGATACAAATCCCACAGGGGTAAAATAACAATAAATACTACGTAACAGATCCGCATGGTTTGGTGTAATTCTTTACACACTCAACTCCATAGCTTCAGAAGGAATTATATCACCTACTGCACAAAAAGCTCAAAAACCCCTCAAGATCCCCAGTCAATCCGTTGCATTAGCATGTGGCAGATCACATCCTTTAGGGATCACTGGTGCTGCAGAAATACACCTCTGTGTAGGGCCATGCTACTAGAGAAGGGTGCTAGGAATTCCAGAGTACAACTAATGCCCACCTCATGCCTGCCTGTCTGTCTTTTTCTTTCTTTCTTCCTTATCTGCTTGTTTTCTATGTTCATTCAGTTTTGCAAAGGGCTCCCTGAACCCCAAGAGTAAAAATGGCTCTACAATTCCCTGGACACATGAACTAAAGTCCCTCAGTCACTCAGAATATTGGGAAGGAGGAAAGACCACCCACGCAGCCACCCACACCCCCTGCCAGATCACCTAGCCCTTTGAGAAAAACAAAAATCGGTTCACGGTCAACATGCTTCCATCCAAAAACCTCAAAGATGCCCGTTAAGATTCCAAATAACACGCAAAAGTACAGATAGGAAAATATCTCCTTTTTTTGACAGAAATGGAATCGCATCTGAGATTAAATAACTGCAGTTCTTAAACTTCCCTGAATAGCTACAGAGAGGTCAAACGCTTGCTCTCTGATGTGCAGCACAAGAAGGGTCAGGTGTAGCATCTCTGGTCTTGTGAGCCACCCCCCTGAAGATCAGGTACTAAGCTGAGCCAGGAGGACCTTTGACCTTTTTCACTGCCCATTTCAAGAATTGCTTCCTGCAACACTTGCTGCTCTGTGATGCCATTTATCTTACAAGAGTCAACAAGGCCATAGGAAGAAAGCTCACTATAAGTTACATAGATAAAATGGAGGTGGGGAGAAAGTATTATGACAGTTCTATATTCATAAATGTTTACATATTCATAAATACATGCAAGAAAGAATTGCACATTTACGGAAACTGTCTTGAAAAGGTAACATTAAAACCCAGAATATTAAACATTTTAACGGCAATGGAGTTTAACTTTGTCTGTGAAATTTCATGATTAACTCCACTGTCAGAGAAAATCATTGAGCAACTCCACCAGTCAAGAAACTTACAAGGAAAGGCCTAAGCCGTACCTTGTCCTCTGAATATTTATACAGGAAAAAAACCACTTTTTACTCAAAAAAACTACAGGAGAAAAGCAGAACAACTCCAAGCCAGCCAGCTACTATACAAAGAAAGAAGATCAGTTCTACAACTTTACAGTTAAAAAAAAAAATATATCTCAACAGCACACAATTAAACCGAACTTGTTTAACTACATTATTAAATCAAGAATTCCTCTCTAACTGGTCTGTATTTCACAAAGCTGAAATAAAGCTATAAATCTCAGAAGAGATCCATAGGAGGAGACATCTGTGATCTCAGAGTTCATAAATTCTAATCCTTGCCCAAGATTAACAGCACCTAACTTATTTCTAGCCTGTTACTGCTTTTTCAGAGAAAACTATTCAATTTTTTCTCGATACTTTCACTGCTCTTGATGGTACTTATTATAAAGATACAAAGTCCCAACACATAAAAGATAAGTAACACCTACTCTGTGTTCAGTTTCACAGAAACACAATTTGACATTCCCTTTGGTAAAACCAAGCTACATTTTCCCAACGTCGCTTTGCAATTTCCCAACAAAAACCTTCATCTTTTTTTTTTTTTAACTAACTCTTTAGTGATAGTATGATGAGTGCAGACTGATCTACGTGGCACTCACACTCTGCAGATACTTGCAACTAACATTAAGATTTCTAAATTACAAAAGTCTTCCAGGTACTTTATGGGATCAAGCTAAAAAATGTAATTTCCGATTTGTATTACAATGTGCTAAAATACGTTAAGATTGATCAGACCATTTTTTTTTCAAAGGTGGGAATGAAAGGCAAGAGGTGGGGTATTGATTTGGGGTTTCAGACGAAACAACAGAAGGATAACCCAACCTTTGTGCTCCCTGTGTATACCTACAGCAAGGTGATCTGACCAAACAAATGTGAAGTGTTAATCTCTTTGGTCTTCACTGCCAACAGAGAGGAGTGAGGCACCAAGATGAGCTCTTGCAAAGCCACTCACTGCAAACACATAAAAGATGCAATTTCAGAGAAAAGTCTTAACTGCTTTACTGAAGGTACGGCATCACCTAGGAAGATCTAGCTTGACTTTCAGCTCCTAGATTAAAACTGGAAGGAGAAAACCCCTCAAGTCCGTTCCATAGGCACACTGTACCGTTACAACAGTAGTCAGCAAGAAACACTGTGCACTGAACACCACAGTACCGTTTTCTCCTCTTAAGCTAAAGCACATTTGAACAGACAGCTAAGAGAAAGCAGCTCTAACTTGAAGATGCTCCAGGAATTACTCTCCTGGAAAAAAAGCTGCCTAAAAAGGAATACCCGGAGGCCGCACTGCCCCTCCTAAGCCAAGGCTATCGGCTTGGCTTGGAGCACCGACGGCAGGCTTGGGTCAGCCAGTTTCACACGCTTTCGGGCACGAAGCAGCCAGAAGCGCCCCAGCCCTCACGACCACAGCAGAAGCCGGGCAAAGCGGCATCCAGGTAAGCCGTGCTTTCGAGAATGACCTTTTTTTTTTTTTTTTTTTTTTTCCCCAAACGCCGTATTTCCTTTAAGACCCCATCCAGTCCTACCGGGAAGGTCAGGCGGCGGCAGCACCTCCTCCGGGAGGCAGAAGCGCGGGCGAGGCGCCCCTGAAAGCGCCGTGTACCCGCCGTGCCGGGGGCTGGGAGCCGGCCCGGCCGGGCACCCCCCGCCGCCGCGCCCCCGCGGGAGCAGCCGGGAGAGCCGGGGCCGCCGCCCCCGCCTGCCGCTCCCGGCGCTGCCGCCCGGCGGGGTGACGGGCGAAGGCACTTACTTTCCCGGGTGCGAAAGTTGAGCGGCAGCGAGCGAACTCCGCGGTTACCGCCGGGGCGCCGAGAGGGCTGTCCCGGGGGCGGCGGGGCCGGGCCGGGCCGGGCTGGGCTGGGCTCGGCGTGCGGCGGGGCGCGGCGCTGCGGCCCCGCCGGCCGGGAGAGGGGGGCACCGGCGGAGGGACCCGGCTCGGCCGGCGGCGGTTGGTTCGCGGCCGCCCGGCTGTACTTCCTGGTGCCGGGCGCGATTTGCATGCGGGGCTGCGAGGGGAGCGCGGGGCGCGGGGGGGGCGGCCCCGCCACCACCGGCCCTGCCCCCGGCCCCTGCCGCTGGCCCCGGCGGTTGCCGGCAGGGAGGGGGGCGCAGCTCCGCCGGCGTGGAACCGCGGGGCGCCGGGCGCAGGGGGGCCGCGGCGGGGCTGTGCCTCTGCCGGGCCGCCTCGGGGCCGGCGGGGCGGCTGCGGCCCGGAGCGGGTGCCCTTGTGCCCCGCGGCAAGCGCCGTGAGGTGAACCGGCAGCTGGTAACGGTTACGGCTGAACAAAAGCGCGTTAGCCCCAGAGGCAAAACAGAGAAGGCGGCCTTGTGCCACCAGCAGCCTAAATAAACACCGTGAGCTTCTAAACTCAGCTACAGCAACTTCTGAGGTCCGTTGGAGGCTGGGTTGGGAGAAAACAGAGAACAAGTAAGGTTAATTTTTTTTATTTTTTTATTTTTTAAGAATGATTCACTGGCCTGTTGAAATGTGAAATAGAATCTCGTAGGTCAGCAACGCAGGAAATATGAATGTGTGGCTACGGCGCCCAGCGGATGCAGGTGAGAAGCTCTGCAGGGACCAGAGTCAGGTGTGGTGTGCATGCTGCCAGACTGCCTGGGCGACTGTGATTCCACAGGCAGAATTTCCAAAGAAAAGCATGTAAGCTTTCCATATAAAGCACTGAAGACAGCAGAACATATTTGTGGAACCCAGTGATGCTGGGTACAAGGTGCAAGATGCTCAAAGGTACCTCCGTACCCTTTCTTGAAGTCCACCAGTGAGGCCCAACTGAGCTGAAGCAGGCTGGGGAGCTGGCGAGGACTTCTGCAGGGCATCCAAATAGCTAAAAATGGCTCAATGCAGCCCACAGCCTCTGGGTTAAAGAGACAATCCTGATTCACATCAGTATGATTTACAGATCTTTGGCACTGATGTAAATGCCTGCCACTCGTGGGGATGTCCAACTGCCACAATCACTTCACTCTAGTATGTGCTACAGTCCTGTCTCAAGGCTGTGACTCCAGCACACGGGCCACTGCCTTGATCCCCTAGAAGACTCGGTCCATAGAAGCAGTCAGACCATAACCTGTCACATTTCTAAATCAGTCCCAGGTGTCCCCGCTCTGAAAAGCATTGGGCAATAGTTGCTTGTCTTCTCTGCATGATATCATCAGTGATTAAAATCATGTCATGTAGGTACCAGCCTCTAAAAATACTGTAGGGTGAGACAGTAAGGGATTCCTTCCAGTTCTATTAATAAAAAGTCAGTAAATATTTCCTCCCTTCCCCTAACTTGTGTAAAGCTGTTTAAAAAGAAAGGGAAAAAAACCCAACCCAAAACCCCCACACAACCAAACTACAAAACATCCTTTTTCTTTATGAAAAGTTTTTACAAAAAGGAAAGATCTGGTCTAATGTACATTGTCTTAGGTTTACGGATTTTCTTTGGTTGGAAGTTCGGATTCCAAAAGTTTATGTAAAATGAGCTATTTCTGTTTGGAAGAGCTATCACACAGGCTCAAGGGACATGTGCCTCATGTTTCCATTTTCCTCTATATGGTAAGTACCTTGATGTTGTATCTTTCTTCTTGGAGAGGAGAAATGGTGCACAGATCCCACACCTCTCTTGGCCTCCCTCGTTTCCTCCCTATTTCTTTTCATTATCAAGTATTCTGCTGGGTTTAGAATCCAACTTCTTCTATCACAGCATTACTGAAAATAAAACAAAATTTAATTTTGTAAATGCTTAATAGAGTCTAGCAGTCTACTAAAATACAATCTTACCTATAATGTGAATAATTTTGAAAAATAAAAAAAATTGCTGAATTACCCTAAATAGGCTGCTGTGTAATAGTGGAATGAGGAGGCATAGCACAAACTCATCAGTTCTTCCCTGAAAGAACTAATATGAAGTAAGGTTGGAGCAAAATAAGTACACTGTACTTGATAAGAAGAAAAAACAAAGACAAGTTGTTGGTATCATCTGAAATAAGTCACAGTTTTACACATCCTCATTCCCATGGGTAAGAGGAATATGTACAAAATCTACCTTAGAAAGCATAAGCAGCGAAGGAACTCTCTCTCATTACATATTCACCAAAAGGGGAAAAAAGCTGGTTCCAGCTTCCCTGCATCTGTAGATCTGCTGTTCATTACATGTTTTAAATGTTGTTGTGTATAGATCAAGAAAGTTGGGGGTGGTGTAAAACAGGGCAAGAAAGAAACTTCAAGCCTGGCACTGAAGTGGAAGTCCTTGTACAAAGGGCTGTGAGTCACATGCATTAGCCAGCTAGTGTTCACGCTCAGCCACTGATTTTCCACTTTAGTCAGATTTGACTCCCAGACTACGTCTCCGCTGCTGAACTAAGCATGGCTGCAAGGCAGTGCTTCAGTACTGGGGCCAGCTGAGTCCTGGGACGCTGTCAGTCTGTGTCACTGCTCTCAGCATCAAGAACATGGGGACTCCACCAAAGTAGTGGTTGAATAGTCCCTGGCCCAAGTTAACTTCCAGATCAGCTCTGGAAATTTTTTGAGAGTGGTAAGTGCCCTGGGCCAAGGATCAATTCAGCAATTTGTCAGTAGACTCAGAGGACTGTCCAGCAATATTCCCTTGGGCGCCATAGATTACTGGCCTATACATAGCCCTGTAGACTCCAGACCAGTCCAGCTACGCACCCATGTAAGTAGCTGGTGATCATTGTTTGGCTTTGGATCTGGGAGCATGAAGTGGCACAAACTGTAAGGGACAGTGGCTCTGGGCAGTAAATGAAACCTTGTCACGGACAATGAAAACAGGCAGCAAACTTCACACTCTTGTTTTTGTACATTCCTTAATCTCATCATTGCTGAGCACTTTTCCACAGTACGCTTGAATCCAAAAGCAGAGCACTAATAGACCAATACTAGTTAGTCATGAAAGTGTAAGTGGCTTAGCCAGAGCAGTAATTTCAGAGAGATCCCAAGGACCACCTGGGTTCACTCAGTAAAGAAAAAGCATGGAAAAGATCACTTTGTTCAAAACTAGGTTACAAGGATTTAAATTCCTCATAGAAAAACAGGGAAAGAGAGAGCAAAGATACGTGTAAAACTAAAACATTGAGACATCTGGCTTTTTTGAATGATCCAGAGTTTTGGAAACTTGTTCCCAATTTGTTGACACAGGAAAATGTCTTTTCTCTAGAAATTCCAGTATTTACATGCTCACTGCTTGCATTGTTTTCCCTGTATTTTATTTCTTCCTCAAGGGATTATCATAAAGTAGTTAAAGCCTAAATTGTTAACCTGCTTTATAATAATGTAGCAATTTTTAAACAAGTAGTGAAGAGCAGATTATAAAAAATGAGATCCAAGGCACACAGTCATTCTTCACACAATGTTGTTGGAGAAAAAAAACCACCAAAGCCTCAGAAAATAAAAGCAGTATATTTTGGCATTCATTTTGCATTGTTTCTTTTCTTATTGTGACCTACGATTTTAGAGAAAGCCATATTGACCTATGTAAGAAGAATATTTACAAATTTTATTCAAAGAAATGTGCTCTGTGTGATAAAGACTGTTTGCTTTTGTTTGTTCAAAAAAAAGTAATATAGGAAATAAATGTTGCTTTCAAGTATGAAGCAACAAGTTAATGCACTCTTATGTGTGGATATTCAGCAGTTCCTGTTCTTATTTCCAGTTTGGAGCCTGGGAAAATAAGTTCTGCAACACTGAAGAAAAATGAAAACAACAACAACAACAAAGAAATCTTAATTTTAATTGTAGTTCCATTGTGAGATTATTTGAAATGTATCACATTAATTTACAATCTTGACTAATTTTATGGCTAAAATTTTGGAAATTATTTTAAGACACTTCAGGGAATACTGCACAGATCCCTATATTGACTCAACCTGCGTTTGACTTTTCATTCAGACTAACACTACACATACTCAGCATGTTAAACTAGGGAAAACTGGCATCTTTCCTGTAGACAGTGGTCTGCCTAATGCACAGCTGCTTACATTTTATTACACTGATATTTTCTGGCCATAATTCCTAAATTCACCCTTTTTTATTTAATCTTGTTATTTCTAATGCCCATGAACGTCCCATAATAATATAGCATATAATAGAAAAAGTGCTTGTCTTGAGGTACTCTAATTCTGAAAGTTAATAAAAGGTGCTTCTTTTGTGTCTTTGCTGATTTTAAATATTTTACTCACCTGCCATTACCCTTTTTTATACATAGGTATCTTTCCCATTTTATTTTCATTTGTTTCATGGCTGTGAGCAGAAAAACTGTTAGCAAATCAAAATGTGCCCAACACTGGAAACCAATTTGAGAATCTGTTGCAATGAGCTAGGTTGTGTTGGTGGCATGGCACTGGTGAGTATCCTGACGGAGACTGAAAATAGCCTACGTGCACTCTACAGAATATTCTGATTGCCTTTCTGTAGAAATGATAGCTCAAATAAAGACTCGTCTTGGTTCTCATGGGTATCATCTTACTCACAGATCCAAGAAAACCAGCTGGACTTATGGGTTCTTCACAGCTCGTTCACGTAGGCAATGTTAAGTGGAGCTGACAAGAACTGGGTCCAGGAGCCCTCTGCTTTCAAAGATTTGTGACCATTTGCAGGTATTATTACTGGTCTGAAGAGGCTGCCCACACTATTAAAGGATGTGTTTAATTTATACTTGATTTGGTACACCGTTCTGTGATCGCTAAGATTTAATTACCTGAAAGAACAAATTTGAGATAGTTCAGGAGCAGGTGTATGGTCATTTCAAATTAGCAACACAGTGGTAATATTTTTGGTTTGTTTGTTTGCTGCCTTGTACTCTGGGGATTACACCTAGTGTCACCATCCTGGATGGGCGTCCAGCCTGTATCTTGCCTGTCCTGCACCAGATGAATTGTTAGTTTAGAAGCAACGACAGATGAATTGTTAGTTTAGAAGCAACAAGGTGTTTCTGGAGGCAGCTTCTGGAGTGGGCTGTTCTCAAAGGGTAGCTTTCCCTTTTGGAAGATCAGCCAGTTGCTACGGAAAATTTCCTCACGGGGAGGCACTGGACTGTCATGAGCATTGCCGCTGTGCAAGAGCCGTGCAGCGTTCAAGCTGCCCTTGAACAGCTGCAGTAGCGGTAGGCAGGCAGTCCCATTCCTGGTCACAGCCATACAGCAGATATCCATGTGCCAAGTGCAGCTTTCATTTTCCTCTGGTAAGGAACAGAGCATCAGGCAATGTATGTGGATGTTGAGTTAATGAAGTCAGAGCTGGTAGCACTGATGAAAACATTTGGTATGAATTAAAGTTATCAACCCCCTCCCCCTGTTGCACAGGGTTTGTGAGAAGTAGCTCTTATCTGGGACAGAAGATAGTGATCACTGGGCTACCACTGAGATCAACAGGAAGGTTGCCTTGGTTATATGAAACCTGGAGACACCACCTAACTTTCGCTGGTGCATTACCCATCAGCCTGGGCTCAGGAAGGTGACAGCTACCTGTGTGAGTTAGGAGGTGACACCTGCCACTCATAAAGTTCTCAGCACGCATCCTCTGTGGACACAGAGGACGTGTTGGAAGGCCCTGCTACCTGTAATGGCAACATGGTAGAGTGGTCTTTTTATTTAGTCTCCTGACCTGGCACAATTTTTCATCAGTAGAAATGCTGAGAGGAGCCATCGTGGATCATTACAGTTACCTCACTGCTGTCAGCTCAGGCTGGCTGGCCTGGCGAGGCATCTAGCACTCACGTCTTTCATATCTCCTGCCAGCCGGACGCTGTGCAGCCATGCCAAGTACAAACCTGCTGCTGAGCCCATTTAGAGCAATGGAGCTGCTGAATCACACTCATACTGGGTGAGCCTGCTTACACCCTCTTGCATTTAGCAGCAACATCGCTGTTGCTGGAACCTCTTGAATTACGGCCTCACGGTAGGGCTGCAAAATGGCTGTGCGGTATGTCTGAAGGGATGATGGGGAGCTACGGAACTGCCTTTCTGAGCCAGGCTCCTGTTTGCATGCTGTGTCCTTCACAGAAACTTGGAGAGCCAAAACAGCAGATGGTGGAGAGGTAGGAGTGTAACAAGTGGAACTACAGCCAGTCCCTCTACCAGCTGCAGCTTTCTTGTTTCCTGTGAAAAATGGGAGGGTCACATTGTCAGGGACAACCTGACTAATTGTTTTCTGCTGAGCGGCTGACAGCTGTTTGCTGTAACTTGAAATCAAGCCTATGCTGGACATGAGCAGTAAATCAACTTTTCTCTGACTTTCCTGTTCCCAGTTGCTGTTTCCCCCTGAAGCCCTTTGTATCCCATTCTTGGAGCCAGGCCCTACTGGCTTTGAAAACCCAGCTGCGCCATCCTGTCCGCTGCAGCAATGCAGCTCTTCGCCCCAGGCTTTGAAATGTTCAAAATGTCAACCCTTAACATCTCTGATGCCATCCAGCCCTGTTGTGAAAGCCCCCAAATAATGCTTTCAGCTGGAAACAAATGAAAAGTAGGAGGTAATTGAAAAACAAAGGCAAAAAGAAAATAAAATCTTGGAGAAAACTGGACACAGCAACTATTTCCGGACTTACTTGAAGTGTGGAAGATGGGCCCTGACTGAGTCCTTGTGCAGTGAAAAAGCATATACATTTCTGAAGGGTGCATGGCATAACTACTGCCTTTGAGACAGAAAATAAGTTGACTTGCAACAGGTTGTAGCATGGATCTCATACAGTGTCTCCTGCAGGCGAGGCCCGCTCTATTAGGAGTTGTTCCTTAGCAGCTGCTGACCCTTGGGTAAGTTATCTGGTGTGGAGGTGTTTAGGATAGGATATGAAGGGTTGGGAAGGCTGTCTGAGGTAGCAGGAGATTCTGAGGGAGTAGGAATGACTGATGCTTGTTATGGTCACTACCAACCTACTCTGAGTCTATGCTAACACTTGCGATCTCAACAGCAGCTGCATTTATCACCTGGCTCCACTCTTTGGATGTCCTAGGATACTTTATTTAGCCCAGGACAGAGTCTGTTCTTATCATCACAACCACCTCTTTCCTCCATCCACACATTTGCTGTCACAGAACTACCAGGCTTACTGGCTATCATACGCACCTTGTGCTTGCTGTTCTGCTTTCTGCCACAGTCAGCAGAACTGGTTTAGTTACTCAATGAAAATAATCCTTGTTCCTTCCTTAGCTAGACAGGTCATTAACCTTTCCAAAGGTTATTTGAAGGTGTACACCAGCAGCTTCTGCCCTGCCTGGATGAGCTCAACTGTTGGCAGCTTCCATGTGCATGTTCTTTGGGTAGGTTGCTCCTAAGCCATGAAGCACTGTGGACTGGAGTCAGTGAGAGATGGCAAGCCTATGTTGGTGTAAGACTTGGGGAAAAGGAGATCTCCAAAGATGAGTGGAAGCATACACGTTTCTGAAGCGATGTGTGGCATGATCTACTGTCTTTGAGACAGAAAATAAACCAACTTGCAACAAGATGGAGGGCAGTAAAGGCAGATTGCTCCAGTGGTGAAACCTCTTCTACTTCACAGACAAGCCTAACGCTTAATTATCTGGCAAGTGGCTCTTTCCAAAGGAGGGGACTGCCGCTGGGACATAGTGGGATCATAGGCCTGGAAGTCTTGAAGGAGTATGACATGCAGTTCAACCTAACTGTTGACCAAAGTACGGTGGTGCAGGGATCGGAGGGACACTCTGGGTAGTAATGGAGAGGAGGTACCATATGGCACAAGCCTGGGACAAACCAAGGCAGAAGCCGCTGGCACAGACTTAGGAGCGTGCAAGAGTTAGGAAGCAGCATTCCTCAGGTACCAGTTAGTTGGTTAGTAAAGTACTTGGGACCAGAATGAATGCTTAAAAATTGCTGAGATAACCCAGAAAAAAAAAAAAAAAAAGCAAGCCTTGGAGCATTTGGGAATAGACGGGGCCATTCTTTCCTTTCCACTGTTGCCCCTAACCACCTTGCAGAACTTCTGAGACTTAACTTTCCCAGGTCCCTTTGATGTCCCCACTGAAGCATCTGTGGGAAATGATGAACTGTATCTTGATATGTGTTGCCCACATCTGCAGCACGGTGCAGTGTAAGGGGTGGTTTTTGAGGCACATCAGCTAGATCTATGGCTTGACCTTAATTAGCTTGGCTGTGGGTCAGTGAGTGTGCTGGCAGATTGGTTGTGTGAACACTGAGGCAAAGGCAAGGGTTAAGGAAAGATCTGATGAAAGGCAGGAATCTAGGATAAGATCTGTGACAAAGAAGCCTAACTGGTGAGTGTCCATTAGAGATGGCCAACACATGTAGATTGCAAGTAACATCCAAGGATCATTACCTTTGAATAGAATGAGTAGGGCAGAGGCAAGAGGGCATTGAGGCAGACTCTTGGGATGGTGCTAGCTGAGAGAGACCCACTGAATTTATACTACAGCAAAGCCAGCTTAAAATTCATTGATATGAATTTAATCCATCAAAACTTTCTACTGTATGTATCAGGGCAGAGCTTTGTCTTAGACAGCCACTGTAATTTGGGTCCAGTAGTACTTAAAATGAGGTTTACTGTTGTGTTGGAGCACAGCCTTAGAGGCAAGGGTGGCACTATAAATACAACTCAAATGTCAAAAGCAATTTAAGACTGAGCTGTGGGGGGATTAGACTAATCTTGTAGATGGCATGCATGTTAAGAGATGTCTGATTAATTAAATTAATTTTCATTCATATGAGGTAAAATGGCAAGCATATGGACCTTTTTTTTTCCTGTGGTCTGTACTGTGACATAAAATTTTACTAAATAGCTTCCATGAATAAATCAGACAGTTCACATTACTAACGTAAGGATATTAGTGCAACCTGCAACTAGGTTCCACACATATGCATCTACTGCTCTCATTAAGGCAGCCCTCTTGCTCACAAAGGGTTAAATTTAAGTGAGCTGGTACTCAGAAGTAAATCAAGTTTGCCTCCAAAAAGAAACACAGAGGTGCACTGTGTAGTCCCCCAGTGCACAGAAATTATACATTACATTAGGCATGCAAATTGCCTAATGATAAGTGTGGCCAATTTGATGTTTGTGTGTATATATCATATACATCAGCATTTCTTCAGGTGCAGCTGTGAGGGTGCTGGTGAAATGTGCAAGCTCAGAGATAAACTGAAGGAACCCAGTCTTTAACGTTCTTAACTAAAATATGTGATACGCAGTAGATTCTAATCTAATTCTAATCTACTACCCAAATTACTGTACAGACAGTTTTTCAAACCTTTTGATTTGTGCTAAATAAAGCTGGTGAAAGTAGGTAGAAAAACCCATTGTTCTGGACCTGAGAAATCAAAAGGTTCATTTATCTTTTCCATGTCTTTCACCGCCTAGGAAAGCCACCAAACAGGGAGCTACAAGGAGAGCGGAGGGTATCAGAACCATGCAGAAGTAGTTGTGGCTGCTAAGGGTCTCCCAGCACCTTAGATGTCATCACTGAAAGAGCTCAACTGGATTCTATCTCTTTCAGGCTCTTAAACGGGCTCAGATAGGACACAGCTGACCATATCTGACTCTGCATGTTCTCTTGCACCTCTGACTTCTGATACCCTCTTCAATCTGGCATTTAGACTTAATAAGAGTTTATAGAGCTATGAAGATTTTAGTGCTCTCTGTAAGTTTTCTAATTGTTAACATTATTATTTCATATAGATCACAGTTTTAGATAACCTGACACTTATTTAGATGATTAAGCAAGCAGATTAGTCATAAAAAGATTTTAGAAGTGGAAAAAAAAACATCCACAGCAGAGAAAGATATATGCTTCATAATCTGCAGATTTAGCTGCAAATGTAAAATATCTACTTGACCAAGTAATACACTAAATGAGAAAAAAACTATCAGACAACCCCTAAAACCATATATTGGATTAGATTTGTAGATAATTACACAAATGTTTTTTGTAAAAAGTCATATGTGCACACATTTTAAAAAGTGATAGGTGTTGTCCGATTGCTCTTTGAGTGACATTACTCAAAATGCTGCTCTGCTCTGCACAAATGTAGTGCATTGCCAGGGACTGACATTACCTGGCCTCCAAAGTAGCTGCCTATCCTGATGTGTCAAGTTAATGTCTGCCAGCTGTGGTGATGAGGTCATTAAACAACATCCAGTTGATTTGTCAAGATCATGATCAGAGGAATGGTTCGCAGCAGTCCCAAAGCAGTAGAAGAAATTTCTATTAGTGACAGCTACAGCTCTGACAACCATTTTGAGCAAAAACTGCCAAGTGGCTGTTACGCCACTAAGCTAGAGAGTGGCTTTCAGAAGATGAGGATGCTTCAAAATGGGAATGTGGCTGCACAGCAAGCACATGGCCATGCCTGCTGTAATAAAGAAAATCAAGGAATCAGAGCCTGGGCGTCACTATCTGCCACCCCTGCACCTGTGTCTCACGGTTGTCTGTCTCAGACATCTGTGTCTGTGAGAGAATAAGTGTAATGCAAAAACCAGTATCACTCACTTTTCTGGGTAACTTTTGTGAATAACTTCCCATTTCATACTCTCCATAATTTATACACAGTATTGCAAAATTAATTAGAATTTTAGTAAGCCATTTTTGAAAGAAATCCATGTCAACATTAACCTTTAAAATGAATCAGTGGAATAACAGCGCACTCAGATAAAAGCTTTTTGGGCCAAATTCTTCAGATGCTCTAGTAACAGCTAATACAGGGCACAGCTGGAACTACGTGGCCACTTCCCTCATGCTGTTTTTTTGCCTACCTTCCATTTTCTTTTGTGTACAGTATCCTAATTGCTCTGGGCTTTGCTTTTTGAAGGTTTCCCTCCTCATTCTCTTTTGTCTCCTAACTTTTCTCCCATCCTATTATTTTTTCCCTTTTCCTCATCAGGGATCAATTTGCATATTGGGGTAGGTTCAGCAGAGGGCCACAAAGATGATTAGAGAACTGGACCACATGACGTATGAGGAGGAGCTGAGTCCCACGTTCATCATGGAGAAGAGATGGGTCGGTGAAGGTCTCATTGTAGTCTTCAGCTACTTGAAGATGTGTTATAGAGCAGAAGGTGCCAGACTCTTAGAGGTACAGAGTGAAATGACAAGAGGCAATGGCCAAAGTTAAAGCAACAAAAATTCTAGATGGATCTAAGAAAAAATATTTTCTCCATGGGAGTGGTTAAACCTGCAACAGGTGCCTAGAGAGCCCGTAGGAAGCTCATCCTGGAAGATACTCAGAACTCCTAGACAGGGACTTCAGCAACCTGATCTAACTTGGAAGCTCACCCTGATTTGAGTGGGAAGTTGAAGTCCAATGTAAATTAATCTGCGATTCTGACCTCAAATCTCTAGTCTGCTAATCTCCATTTCCTGAAGGCCACCTTCTCAGATAAGATTCCCTTTAACCCACCCCACTCAAGCCCTCTGCCCTACCCCATCAGCTATCAGCAACGCTGGCCCCAAAGGGAGATGACACTTTGATTCACGTGCACACCTTCCACTCAGTGATTTTTCATCATGTTCTCCCATCCCCTGTTGTCTTTCAACCGGAGGAAGTTACTTTAGCTCTTAATTGCTCTGCAGGTAGTGGCTGGAAGAAATTTATTGAACAATAAGAAAAGTGCTGTGAGAGTCACACCCAGCTTGTTGCACATGGGCTTGAGCCCACCCATCCAGATTGCACCCAGACGCTATATCCAGTGCTGGCACAGGACAGCACTGTCTTACACTGTGTGCAGCTGTTTCACTGCTTGATATTTGGAAGCCAGATTTAGAAATAAGGCTCTTAACATCCAGTTTAGTATAACGGCAAGAATAGCAAAATCCTGATGAAAAAGCATAAAATACTAACAAAGGTATTAAACAACGTTTGTTCTCATCCAGGTATATTACTTATGTATCAGGCAAAGTGTATGAAAAATAAATGCTATTAATTAATTGCATAGGGTTAACCTTGCCTGCCAGAGCAAAGTTTCTGTGCTCCATTTAAAGTCAAAGGCTGAATGGCATTTAAAAATCAAACATCAAAATAGCAAGTATCTGAGAACTGCATGGTAGCTGTAGTCAGTAATATATTGTTTCTTGAAAGGCGAGTTATGAATTGCAGTTAGTAAGAATCTGGTTTTGACTCCCAACAACGACACTAACTTGCTATTACAGCAAAAAGCTGCAACAGGGCGAAGTTAAGACTACTTGCTAATTGTAAGCACACAGAGAAACCTAACAAGCTGATGCTTCCTGAAAGAATTAGCCCAGAACAGAAACTGCTTAGAATAATAAAAATATTAAATTATAGCACTTAGAAATGTCGTTGGCCAGACAGATCCCTCAGGCATGGCAGATAAAGTCTTCAGGGACTAAGCGGCCCATTTACCATGACCTCGTGGCTTCCCCCTCATCTATGCAGTGGAGAAAACAAACGAAGATAAATAGGAACCAGTGAGGGCTACTTCTTTAAAAAGGAAAACATTGAAAATCTCTGTGAAGGAGTCCCACGGGACTCCCACTGCTCAATGAAACTGTCAGGTTGAACGAGACAGCCACAGGAAAGAGGGACTCAGTGGTGTAGAGGACTTCTCCACCAAGCAGCCAGACTTCGGTGGCATACGCGGGGAGGGAGCTGACCAGGAGCTCCCAAGCCTTTGTGGACCTTCAGATGGGGAGTGTGTGAATGTGCTGAAGTCTGAGGGGAAGCCAGGGCCCCCAGTTATGGGGGGAAGCTCCAGCCCCATTCCCAGGACAGCTTTCCTGGGTATCACACGCGTGAGGGGGAGTATGACTGCCACACTGTCCTGCGGCAGGACATGAAGACAGGTGTTCATGAGGCACAGAGCCATCTGCAGAACACTCTGATGATTATCGTTCGGCCGGCTGTGTGGGTGAAGGGAAGGCTGTGCAGAGGTGAGCTGTGCAATCCAGACCCGGCTCCAAGGAGGTCAGGAAGCACCTGCGCAGGACAGCCACACTAGGCGCCTACCTCTGCCAGCAGCCGCCTACAGCCTTCTGCGGCTGAGTGCATCAGCTGGGATCAAACTTCTGTGCAGAGGGGTCACACAGCATCTGCCAAAGCCTTGTGCAACTGCAGGCACAGGCCACAGCTTCTGGGAGGCAACAATGCATCACCTCCCTGGACACTGCCGCTCTGCAGCTACAGGCTCCATCACCGAGAACATCCAGCCCCAGGAGACTGGGACAAAGCCAAGCCATGAAAGGACAGTTTCCTCCTTTTCTTTATCATTCTCCTGCATTGTCTAAAAAAGACAATGTGAACCCTGAGGATGGTTTGTGCTGTATTTCAGGAAGGGGACAGTGGTGACCTCCATATAAGCCATCTACCAGTTCTCTGACAGAGATACATTTTGGCTCGACTGAAGTAGGCTAGGTTGGGACAGCGGGTGGAGAATTACCTACTCTCTCATGCAAAAAACCAGCATGCAGCTTCCGAACACGCTGCTGCGTATGCTTTGTGAGTATTGTGCTTCTTGACATTAACCAGTATGTGGGTTAGGTTGAAACAGGCTTTACAAATATAAACACAATGATAAATGTAAAAACTAACAAACAGCAGCATAACATAAACTCTCCCTTCCTAGCTTCACTATTTATTTTCTGTGACAATTTAAAAAAAAAAGATTTCAATTAAAAAGTCAGAAAATACTGTTTTTGTGAGCTGGCTCAACTGTGTCAATCATCAAAGCTAAAGGAAACAAGTACAACCCTGTTAGGCGTGCTCCGAAGTACAAAGAGAAGTAAAGGATTGCAGTGATTACAACAGACTAGGTGATGAGAACCTACTAGAAAAGTGATACTGCAATCACCAAAGACAAACACTGAAGGCAGGTTAGTGGGTAAACTAAAGAGCGTTCCCAGCTATTACAGAAATTAAAACAGCATCCGGAACAAAGCAACACTTTCTTTCCTGTGGCATTTTTCACAGCATGATTTACCAAGCCAACTAAACCAAAGGTTTTAGAAAGCAATAGTGTGAGAACAATTAGGAGAGGAAGATAAGGTTCAGGTAACATTTGAAGAAAAGGAGGGAAAACCTGAATTATTCAGGAAAGTTATTGCAATTAAAAGGGAGAAAAAGAAAAGGCTCTATACTACTAGTGTTGAACAGCCTCAACAGAGGTTGCAGAACCTGAAGCTGGATGAAAGAAGAGCTCAAGGGTTAGGAGGGCTGTTGAGAAATCAATATCAACATTTACCTTTCGGTCAGGGCTAGAAAGTAATCTTTAAAGTGGTTCCTGGAATTAGGAGGCTGAAGCTTTTCCACCCACACCAGCATTAGTTACTGCAATAGGACTTCAAGGTTTGGAGCTGGGGCTTTTTGAGGGTAAGTAAACATGCATACAAGTCAATCTAGAGACAGTCCCTGCCCCAGAGACTTCTCAGTCTAGACTTAAAGCATTAATCTGATGTGGAAAGCAGACAGGGAGTGGAAGATGTTCTGTTGACACAAACTGTTGTGAAAAAGATGGCACTGGAAGAGGACAGGAGAATCGGTGATTGACAAGTGGAAAAAAAGTTTGCCTATATAAAGAACAAAATGCCTGCTGCCAACACACCTGTGACCAGATCAGGAAAAAACTCAAAGAATGAGGCAGTGGGAGAAGTGAAGATAAGAGGTAACTAAAAGAGCTACAACAAACTTCTCACCCTGGAGAATATATTGATGTAAACAGAAAACAAAACCAAGGAGCCTTATCTTTATTGTTCTGCCTCCTGAGACTGTATGTGTATGGGAGAGAGAGGAAGAACTGTGCCACAATTAAACATGCATAATAGCAGTTAGACACTGACTTTTCCTCATTTTGCTGTCAGGTCGTGAAGTTATGAGACATTTATTGACAGATTTGGTTCCTGGTAATTATTAATGGAGTTTATTGAAACCACGACCACAGCTGAAGACCACTGTGCTACCTACTGTGTAAACACAAAAAGGCATTTCTTGACACTAAGTAAAGGGAATACATAAGTGGCATTGAAAAATTAAATAAAATCCTCTGCACCTCAGTAACACACAACCATTCCAGTTTCATCAGCTTCTAAGTGTCACAGTAGGGACAAGTCTTGAAAAGGGATTTTGAGGAGATGAATTTCAGAGGGTTCCAGTTATTTCATGTGAAGTCATGCCTCTGAAATTTTGTCAGGAATTATTACTGCAAGTTAGGCTTTATTCTTTTGTTATCTCTCCACTAATTCTCTTTCACTTTGTCTGGCACCATAAAGCTGTCTGTTTAATTTTTGGTGATTACATATGTGTACGCACACACATGCAAACTGTTTCTCAGGCTTACTCTAAGATTTCTGACTAGATGTTTATCTACTTGATATCAGATATTTTTGTCCCAAGGCCTTTGGGTAAGATCAGATCAACTTTTGATAGATCTAAGGTTCAAAGCTCTGTTTGTACTTGCACAAAGAGCAGAAAGAAGAAAGCTTTTTTTTTTTGGGGGGGGGGGGGGCAGTTTTTCAACTTTTCCTTCTTTCTCTGCTACCTTTAAGTATGCCAGCTCCAGGATCAGAATTATTGTGTTCTGATTTATTGTTTTCTTTTTTTTAGGAGCAGGATTTTTTTTTACTTCAGTTATGCTACTCTTACTGGTATTCTTGTCAGCTGTAACCCTTTATGAGCATCCAAAAGAAAGAAATCTCTTAGAAATTCTTCTACCGGCATGCAAGAGCTAAAAAAAATATCTGGGGGGCAACTAATATTGAGACTGGGTGAGAGAAAGGACTGGTGGCACAGAAGCCCCTCTTCCAGGTCTTTTCCAGGAAAGTTCTAGTGAATACTTAGAGCTATGGTCTCCATCTGATGCTAGAAACCCCTCCACAAGGCAAAAGCCTCAGGAAAATAACATCAACTTCTCTAACCTCCCTCGGGAGGCTTTGCCTTTGGATTCCCTGCTGCTGGCCAGGAGAAGACCACCATCTGTCTGTGTGTCTTAGTACTGAGGGGTGTAGTCACCCCAGGAGGTGACTGACTTGCCTCTCCCGATGTGGGAGAGGATGCAAGTGAAGACAAATGCCCTCACAGGACTCCACTGCCACTCTCTTCCCTACTTCATTATTTACGTTGTAGGGGAAAAAAAAGTAGAAGTTAAAGAAACTGCACAACGGTTACAGGATGTCCTGTTGCATTTATCTAGCGATGCAGGCGAATGACTCATCCAAAATATTTGATGATCGGAAACTATTATGTTTTTCTTTCTTTCTCACATTTCTTCCTGAAAATATCAAGCATTCAAACTCTGAAACACGGTTAAAGGTGACATCTTAAAGCTATATGAATTCAAGGAAAGAATAAGGAAATTGAGTTTGTCTTTGGAGCTTATCATAGTCCAGATTAAATCACGTGACAAAAATGTGCCTGCCCATCTCTGAAAGCTGTGCTACAAGAAAGCAAATGGTATCACCTAGATCTTTGGTAAAAGCCCTGCCCAGAGCATATTCTTTGACATGGACTGCATATTGAATTTATTAACCTGATTCTTTTTGGTTTATTTGTTGGTTTTTTTTTTTCATTTAAAAATATCCATGAATGGTTAGTCAATGCCAGCCACATTTCACACCAACATTAACAACCTTAAGCTATTCTTAGTCCATGTTTTGTGGAACCCAGTGCAATGTTACTCACCTATGAATGTCCAGGGTGTATATTGCTGGCACGTGGCCTGAGCATAGCTGTGAGGATGCTTGTTGTCGGCTTCATCCCTTTGTTACATCTCCTCTGGACCAGCCTGGGAGGAGGAAAACCTAAATCCCAGTCCTTGCTCCAAGGGATGCATAAAGTAAACAGAGATTTATTATAAAGCCTGGTTGGGTATGGCCCTATATGCACCTGTGCTAAGAAACAATCTGTCCAAAAGACTCTGCAGTCCAAAACAGACCAGGAAAGGAAATATGATTATCCTCATGTCATACAGGAAAAATGGAGGAACTGTTACAGTGACTTTCCCGAAGTCATGTGGGAAGTCTGCGAGAATGGAGCCTATTTCCATTGAGTGCCAGTGTAATAGCCTGAGCACGCAGCATGTAAGGAAGAAGAAAAGCACACGAGCCCGTTATTAAAGTTACAGAGAGAACAAGCCATGTGTAAGTTGTGAGCATATCCAATGCCCATTGCTGTGGGCTGACTGCTAGCACACACTTGGATCTGTAAAGAAGAAAAAAAAAATCATAAAGGTGGCTGACGTGGTGAGAACAAAGGTTGTTACAGGATATTTTACGATGAACTAATTTTTTGTGTGGTCATGTCAAAGAAACAGCCAAGAAACATTAAGCACATTAACCCAGGAGGAATGAATAAAGGGTCAGAATGACCATCAGATGATTTTCTTTACCTTCAGGATTCAAGACCGTCTTGCTTCTTATTTTCTCAGCAACCACAAAGCTAGAAATTTACATGTGATTTTTTCATTGTTTTAATGGATTCAAGATTATCATGTGTTTCCTCGATTTCTATCAGCCGGAGAATTAAGAAAATATCAGATCCCATGACATTCACAAGATTGTGAGAGTTGATAAGACTGGCTCAAAGCACACAGAATTATCTCTACATGTTATGCTTATTTTTGGTACTGAACACTCGGCTATTTTTGGGTAAACTTTGTATGTCTCTCTTTTGCTTATAAGATAAGCACCAACTTTTTGGTGCTATGCAATAGAGAAACAGATAGGAAATCGCAGTTCCTGTCCCAGAGACAGGCAGAAAAAAAGGTGGGAGGCAGAAGAAGAATTTAAGCAGCTCAGTGGCTTGGCCAGACACTGAGCTCTGTTCTGATTCTCAATTCAGAGCTTTGGACTCCAGCACCATTTGCATAGAAGATATTGTTTTATAAAAATCCACTGGGTTATGCAAAGCAAAGCATAACTAAAGGCAATCTAAGTGTATCATACTTAAGACTAAAAAAGTCCATGTCTTGAAAAGTCCTTTTATGGGCCTTTTCCAAAAAAATAGCTCCCTCAGGCTCAAATGCCTCATACCCAAGTAAAGATTTTGTTTAATTCATAAAGAAGTTGATTTGTCTGCTAGATTGTTTCCCATGGATCAGCCTATTCACAAACACAAAACATACCGGCATCCAGCTGGGTGTTACTGCTGCCAATTTCAAGACAATAAATGGTTCAGCACAGAACAAAATTCAAAACTTTTATTCCACAGAGCAATAAAAGCGGTAGACATTGCCTACTGACACACTGCCAGAGTAAATACTACCTACTGTATAGTTTCCATTCAGAGCTTTCATCAGGTCAAAGTAGAACCACAGACATTATCAAGCTTTACACTGCATTAAAAGAGTTTTCACAAATGATTGAAAAACATTTTAATTACATTTTCAAACATCTCACTCATTGCCTCTAAACAAGCTACAACCTCTCCCAGCAGCAGTGTATAATGGGTTGGCACTGTTCTCCTGAGGACAGGGGCTTGATTTGGGGTGAAGCCTTCAGGGAAGAGTTAAAAGGCTTCCACGGCATTTCTGGCACCTCAAGACAGGTGTCCCCAGCACATAAACACCAAAGGGAAGTGCCTGAGTTCAGCACATCTACAATGTGGCTCCTGGCAGCAGCCAAGCCGGGAGCAGGGTTTTGAGCTCACCTTTATTATCTGGTGGCTGTTTGCTTTATTATTAGACCCAATTACCACAGAAAGGAGGATGTGTTGGTTGCACACAGTAAGTGGACCACTGGCAGGTTAGGTTAGGGAGCTGTCTCCTGGTGTCAGTGGAAACACTACAAATTGACCTGCTAGAAAGCAGATAAATGTGCTACAAATAGGAGCATTCGTATATTATTTTTCCTTAAAATTAAACCCAGTACGTTCTAGCGTCGTCACTTTTAACAAAAAGTCAGTTTGGCTCTTTCTGCACTTTAGTAAAGCCACGTACCAGTTCTCAGCTTTATCTTGCAGCCAAAGCAAGATGTCCTGTGTGCAAACACACCCAGGCAGTGATCAACAGACCTGGTTCTGTCCTGATCTCCAATACGGCCATTTCATCTCTGCCCGTGTTGGCAGTTAAATGGAGGATGCATTTGCTCTTTGGGCAGTTTGAGCTATTGCACAGACAGAAACCTCCATATCAGCGGTGAGAAAAACACGGGCTTTCTAGTGGGCCTGGAAAGTGAAAGGAATTGGTTGATGGCAAACTCAAGGTGTGAAGTGAGCTTCAAACCCCATGACTTGACATAATGAATATCTGCCAGCAGCTCCTTTACCTTCATACTGTAAGAACGCCAGCTGAGATGCTTTGTCTGGTGATAGGAGAGCAGCAGACTTCTGCGTAACAAGGTAAACAGGCTTTAGCTTCTGAATGGAATGGTATGCAAGTCTAGTCCAGTGAGGAGAAAACCAGTTTACCGGATTAAACAGAGCTGGCTGTGCCATGGTTTCAGGGCTTTAGGTATCTCCCAGTCTTTAAAAAGTTAGATTATGATTGTCTCTGAGGTCCACCACCAGGCCGGAGGCGGACCATAAAACAAATATACACCCTCCTAACAAGGCTTATAAAAAAAATTCAGTCACTTCTATGAGGTAACTCAGTCTCTTTCCCTCAGTTTAATGCAAGTCCTTGTGAACCATCTTTCAAGGTTTCATCTGGTCTGGATTTTTTTTTTCCCCCTTTGGTTTGTTTGTGTTTTGAAATGCCCCTTCAGAGCTTTCTCCAGTAAAATACTGTAAGTTTTTAAGGAAAACATTCTTCTGGTTTAATAACATACCTTAAGCTGTCATTGCATTCAGCAGTGGCACTCTATCGAATCCTCCTTTCTCTTTGCTGTTATTGACTTGCTCTGCTTCTTTGCTTCTTTTTAGGTCAGACTCAGATTTTTTTTTTAAGGCAGTTTTTAAAAGCAAGACTTTCCTCAGCTGTACCTACTGCTCACAAGCTTTTTTTTTCCAGCTAGATGGGCACACATAGCATTTTCAGGCTGCTCTGGGCTGTAGCCTGGCAATGATCAGAAGTGTCCCCTCCTGGGGCTGGGGAATGCGTGCACAATTGGTAGGAAATGTAAAAGTGGCCTGGGAGAGGCTAACATGGAAGCTGTTCATTAGGGACGCTTGGAGTAAATGTGCTTTACAGCAACACGATGGGAATCGTTTAGGGACTGCATTTTTATTTCAGTCAAAGAGTGGCACTGCTTTGCGAGATACATCATTTAGTGAGGTAAAACCTCTGAAAAAAATGACAGGAATAAGCCACAGAAAAGCCAGAGGAAGAAAGGATGGTCTTTGGGACATCAAGAGTTAAAACTGGGAGGTTATAATCTATTTATGGAAAAGAGCTAAGAGCTTTGTGTATGCGGTAGCCAGTTCCAGCTCTTTGAGCCATCAAGGTGGCAGAATCACACTCAGAATGCTAATTACTGTAGCTGAAGAATAAGTATACTTATTATCTGATATAAAGCAATTTTAGAAACACCCACAATTTAAAAATAATAGTAATAACAGTAATTGAAAACATGAACTGACAAGTCACTAAGAACCCATTATATCACAGCAGTGTGGAGGAGCCTTGTACCTTCACAAAGCACCCTCCTGTCAGTCCCTGACAAACACACACCCCAGTGTTGCCTCAAGAGATGCTGCACGGCTGTTGAAATTTGTCACAGACCAACACCTAAATGGTGGTGTTTCTGCTAGGGCTTTTTGTTACTGGAGTAAAGTGCAACTCTGGAAAACTTAACAGCAGCTGGCTTCAAAAACACACGCTGGTTTGTCCCTTGGTGTAAATCAAATTAACTATTCTGAGCTACCTGTTTTCACTTGGACCCAGACAGGTTTCTGAGGCTTCTCTTATTTGGGCTCATATGGGATAAGAACAAAACTAAAGGACACCAGAAGCCAGAAGACTGGCCCTATCTATCATACCGGGGAGCAATTCGGAAAGCATGCTGCACAGGGACTCATTGCTTGAGTCTCAGGTAAGCCGCCTCTCCCCAGGGAGCTGCAGCTCGTCCTTGCCCACCTGTGTTGCCGGCTGAGGCAGGCGAGGTGAGGAAGGAGGACATGGGCATGAGCCCCATGTTGCTCACTGTTTCCTCAGCTTGCTTTGAAAGTGGAAAAAGGCAAAAAGTTTTGCAAATAAGCAAGAACCATATTCACATACAAACTGGACGCAGTAGCAGGGAAGGAGCGGGGAAAGCAGCTTTCTTTTCTTCCAGCCATTCTTGTCTTCATTTAATGGAATTCAATTTTTGGAAGTAGTAGCATAACGCAACTGAGAAAACAGCTACATACAAATTCCCCCTCCCTATTCCACATTGGCATTCAGCAGCTCTAGGATACCTTATCCTGTGGCTGCCCATAGGGACTGACGGGCAAAGGAAGTGAGAGGAGGAAGAGGGAATATCTTTGCATTCCTTGTGCTTTCTGATTTTGGAATTTTATCCTGATACAATCTACAGGATGATCCAGTCTCTAATTAGACCCAGAGCTAATGAGCCACAAGAGCACTGTAAGTCAGTTTGTCTTCCTACAGCCCTTCTGTGTGCCCTGCACCAAGAGCAGCTCAGCCACAGCCAGGCTTGTCATTGCCTCCAGATTTGCGGAACCGTAGAAGATGAGATCAGTCTGGACCCTCCTCCTGAGTTTTCAATTATGCAGAGGAGGATGGGGAATTGGGGTCTGACTTTGTCAGCATTTTCCCGTGAGCTTGCACCATGGCTGTGATTTCCAAGTTTCCACCTGTGAACAGACCCAGTGTGCTTACTGCCATGCACAATGCGGTTACGCTTTGCTCTCTCCTTGTGTCTTTCCGGATGTCTGCCATCTGGCAGACCCCGCTCACATTTACGGTACTCTCCAAAGAGGGTGATGGATTTGCTTGCCACTAGCCGCACAAACACACACATTGTATGGGGCTGGCTGTGTGCCTGGCTTCTCCCAGCTATAGTGTAGCCCATTCTGTACATCTCAACCTGGATGCATAATCAGCTTAGTATACAATAATAATTCATTCTTATTTCAAAACAATCTTGCCCTACTTGCTACCACTTCATTAGTTTCTTAGACCGAGTTGCATCATTTCTGTTCAGAGTTACACCCAGCAGCTCCACTTCTGCGCTGTGGCTCCAGAGCAGCACTGTCCTGAGCACCTGTTGGGTGTAAGGATGGCCAGCATCCATGTGCACTTGTTGCCTCACAAGATAGGTACAAATGGGAAAGAGGTGGAGATAACATATCTGGATAACCGATGTTTATATAGCCACATCTGATATTTTAGGAAAACCCACGGTAGAGATATAATTAACAGAATAATATTAATTATTAAATTAATCTCTGAATCAACACCTTTAAGGGCGGTACGTATCTGCAGCTCTCGCATGAGCGGACTTACAGTTTTAGCCCATAGTAAATGCCACAGAAGGGGAAGTAAGTGATAATTGTGGAGAGGCAGCCAGGATTTGGGTGTTCCCTGTCCTGTGCTATGCCAGCGCTACTCCATTTCCCTGCTGCCTTTTGCTACTTCAGACCAGCCCTCGCGGCTCAGAGAAGGAACAGTGCTGTGCACGCTGCGTTCACGGGCACCTCGCCTGCAGTTGGTGGGACACGCTCTCACAGTCCCATCTGGGGCTGCTGTTCCCTAGAGAATGAGATGCTGATAGTTTGCCAGCCAGCCTGAAATCACTCTCCTCAAACTGAAATGAATTTTAAGTGAAGGCAAAGTGAAATGATATTGACATGCAAAGTAGTAGCGTTCAGTTGCTGTCTGTAGAGACAGACAGACATAGAAATAAGGAGAAGCAGCACAGATGGCTAGCAGTGATTATTTTTTTATGTTTTTTAGCTCCTGTTGGCCCTCCAGTTCTTCCAGCTAGACAGCATTGGGATGCTGAGCTGGGGTTCTGTCCCTGGGTAAGATACTCATTATATCTAGGTTTCTCTAGATTAGTAGTTTAATTTGGACCAAGAACACATTTTTAACATTAATTTTGTGGTTGCCCCCTTGCCCCCCTTACTGTGACTCACATTGCAATGTAGTCCTGGAGTGTGCAAGCTGGATTCCTGCCAGGGGAAGTTTAGCCAGAGGATCACTTCAATTGCCGATGCGCACCCAGCCCGCGGGACCAGATTAGAACTGGTCTGTGATAAAATCCCAGAGGTGCATGCTGCACGGAGCCTCTGTGCTGCATGACTTGCTGCTTTCTTGCTTGCTTACTACTAGCTGTAGTAACCCCTCCTGCATGGCTGGAGACTGATTTTGGGATTGGAATCTGGGTTGCCTTAGTAGGAAGGCAATATGACAGAAAGAAAACTGGGAATCTCTCCTTGGCTACCAGGAAGGGATTTGAGGCTCACACCATCCATGGTACCAAGCAGGGGTTCACCTAGAATAACCAGGCATCAGCAAGAAGTCATGACTTCAAAACTTCTGCTGTATACTCTTACACATGTTGTTTCTTCACAGGTCTCTGTGTTAACCCCCAACGGTCTTAGCAAATACATTTTATAGTGCAAGCAGCAAGATGTGCTTTGCTGTTTTCTCTTATGACCAGAAAACTAACAGTTACCTCAGTGGCTAAGTATCACCACCTCAGGCCGCTGACTCATTTTGACCTATTTTTAATGAAAAACTAACCAGGAAAGGACAGCACAGGTGCTAGCCTGCATAGATGGGGGCTAGCTGCTAGGTGCACTGCCTCCTTCCCTTGGCTTTTTTGAGACCCATGGGGAGCTTGAAGCATTTCAGATGCTGTGAAGAGGGTACCCTGTAGCATCCTGCTGCCTGTTCAGGTCACATTGGCCAGTTATCCTTTACCACCAGCACAGGACAGCTGGCTCCCAGGCCTACCAGCTGAAGCAGCTGGGGTATTTTTTTAAATGCAGTTTGTCTGGTGTGCTATAGCACTTGGAATTCCTACTGTGGCCAGCACGGAGCAGCTTGTGCATTTACTTCCTCTGGGATAAGCTATGCAAAATGATACTGCTGGTGGGGATCCTAGCATTGCTGCTCAGCGTGTAGTCTGAAAAACATGGCTTGATACCTGTCACCAAGGTCATCAGATTGCTCTTCTCGTGTAAATGAAAAACAAAGTTCCCTGCATGGCCCAAAAAGCAATATGAAACTCATATGGCAGACAAAGAGAGGAAAGGAAGAGGCAGTGTTTGCTTAACCTGAACTCCAGCAGGAATCTGATCTTTCCTTAATACTGCTTTATCTAAGTTACAGCAAATTGCCATGGATTTTGCCATTCCTCTTTGCTCACGATGGCCCTGCTGTGCAAGGTGTCTTTAGCCTCAGCAAACCTGTGCAGTAATCCAGCTCTGCTCCCAGGCATTCCTTCAAACACATGCACTATCCTGGGCACGGCAATCTGCTTTTTCTTTCTCTCTTAAAACTCACGAACGTTCTCCCAGGCCAGATACCTGTAAACTGTGATCTATAAATTCTGGCTCTTATTATTTCTCACCAAAGCAGTTGAGTTCCAAGCTGGGACCCACTGCTCCCTGGCATGTCTTCTGGCCATTTTCCCAGGTCCCTCATTCCCACCACGTATCGTGTCTGCCCATGCGCGCTGAGCCGGCCACTCAGGTTCACTTCTCTCATGGTTTATAGCTGTCAAACAGCTGCTCACCACTTGTTCTTCCTCTGGGCTGAGTTGAGATCATGAATCTTCTAGGGGTTTTTGAGTCTTCTATGCGGGCATAGCTCAAATTTCTAGCTAACACCAGTGTTAATTTTGCCAAATTGGCCAAATTGGATTTCTTCGTAGCAGACCTTGATTCCGCAGCCTCCATGTTCATTTGTGAACTGCTTTTCTACTTGAAAAGAGATTAAATGATTTCTCCACTTTGAATTTTTATAACAAGTGACAATACTTTTGGATTAGGTCATTTTTTGCATGAACTGAGAAAATAAATGTGCAAGAAGCCAGACTATTTCTTACTTTAACATTTAAAATAAATGCCCCATTCTCTAAAAAAGCTGATAAATCAGAGCAGCAGCAGAGACAAGCAGCGTTGCTAGTCCCAAATGCTAAAGAATCATGTCAGCCTCTCTCCATTCCTATGCCTCAGGCCAAAACATGAGATGGACCTGCCTACAAAGCAATTGCAAAATAGGTTTTGGACATTCTTATCTGATTTCTGAACTATTATAATGCATCCAGGTCTTGCTTTTGTGTCAGCTGTTTTTATTTTTATTTTTTTTAACTGCAAGGACTAGATTTTTTTTAGATGAAAGCTTGGGTATTTTTCATACAATGCTCTTTACAAGCTGCAGAAAAAAACCAAAAGACTGCCAGAAAAGTCACAAAACTTGGCAGCAAGAGGCAGAAGTGGACACAAGCAGTGTGTCTTGCAGGACCTACAATCCAGGCACTCAGCTCTGCAGCCTGAACACGGCTCCATGGGCCCTGTGCTCCGTCCTGCTCCCAGTACGTGGCTCGCTCCTGAGCCACGGGGAGCCCTTGCTCGTGTAAGACGTCCCACTCTGTATTACATGACCACAAAGGTTGTTCTCTAACCTGAACCTCTTCTAGACAGGGTTAATTAATACCTTGACAGGCAATTTCAGTATTAGGTGAAGAACTTCCACAAGACTCACTTTTCATGGGAGAACCAGGCTTTTTTGTGACAAACCCCCACGCTAAAGGCACTTCCTGGAGCTGCATCCAGGGGTTCCCCGCACAGCTGCTTCTTGGGGAACTCCAGCTTCTGGTTTGGGCACCATTGCTTTCCAAAAGTACACATCTGAGCCTGAGCTGCAGATAACATTGTGCCTGTTGGGAACATCCAAACACCCTGATGTCTAAGGGAAGCCCTTGGATCAGCCCAGCTGCGACCTGTATCCATGGATATCATTCCCGCACCGGCACAGGCTTCGGCACTGGCAGCCCCCCCTGGGTGACTGTTTGGGGCGATGGGCTCTGCCAGTTTGGAGTTTTCTTGAACAAAGCTGTCTGTGTTTAATATTCCTAGGCAGACTTTCAGAGTAAGTTCGTGTGCACCGGGAGAGCAGGCTGCACAATTTGCTCCCCTGTTTGACATAATCATAGGCTGTCCCGGCACCTGGAACAATTTAATGAATACCTTAGGATGGGTTTTGCTGTCAGATCATAATACCACATTTCACAAAAGCTCTTGCCACTGTCACCGTCACTGCCTGACACTGTGACAATGTGAAGAACCCCCAGAGCTCTAGGTAGCGGTGCACTGATACGAAAAACGTATTTATTCAACCTGCACCAACCATGCAGTGGAATATCATCTTTGATGCCCATTCTTTGGCCATGTTTTTTGGATAAAAGACTGGGGAAAGCTATTCCATTACTCCCAATACACCAAAGTTGCACTGTGAGCCTCTTAACTCATGTTTACACAGCGCTAAAGCTCTGGTGATGCCATGGCACTCTTCTAACAAACCACAAGGTTTTCGCAAGAAGGTTGCAGCGCAGCCTTGAGAAAAAGGAAGAAAATTAGTTGAGCCACAGAGACAGGAAGGATCACACCGTCACCAAACCCAGACTGCCTCCAACAGCATTTTTTTTTCCTCAGCGGTCTGAGAACCCAGAAACCCAGAGCAACATTTTGGGTTTTCAGTGAAGCCTGTGCTGCTGGGAAGTGCTTCGAATCTCACTCTGGTTTTGGAACATCACAAGGTGACAGGGCAAGACCTCAGAGACGTGCCGAAAGGAAGAGCTCAGAAAATGCATTCGTATGAGATGTGAAGAAGGGCACACAAGGAGCTGATGGCAAAACCATGCTCCCTGACACCCAGGTTACCCTGTGATCACATGTATTAAAGACACCAATCCTTGGGTCTTTATATGGAGAAGTCCGGGGCCAACTCTTAGGTAGCAGGGGCATTGCAGGGGGTGATTTGCAGAGCCGTGTGTGCAGTTCAGCTGGGAAACCCTTGAGCAGAGCCCAGCTGCTGTCACAGCTCCCAGGTGGGCTGCTGCCCTCCCCACCTCTGCCCTTGGGCAACAGCCATACTCACACCATCACTTAGGCACTACCAAAGCTTTGGGCATCTTTAAGAGACACCACAGGGCCATGCTGAGTAGAGGCGGAAACCAAACCCTGGGGTGGACAAGCCCTGTTTGCAGACAGCCTTTTCTCCTGTCCCTTGCCTGCATGCCTGCAGCTGGGATTTTCACTCCTTGGGTAAATCTCCACACTTCAATTGCTCCAGCTGGTTTTGCCATTCCTGTTGCTTCCTTTCAGCTAACCATGACTACTGCAGCCTCCCCACTAAAACTTTTTTTTTTTTATGTTGTTGTTTGGTGGCGTTTTTTTGGTATGAATTATTTTGGGCACTTGGGGGACTTCACATAACTGAATCAACACAGCATCACTCTTACAAGTACTTCCCCAGAGTGTGTGTATGGATAATGTTCTGCCCCAATGGAGGAGCTGGACTGCTTGACAGCTTTCTCATCTGACAGCTGGAACAGGAGAGGGTCTGAATCAATTTCAAACCTGGTTTTAGAGCATTTAGTCCTTCGACACTACACCATACACTTGCAAAAATATTGGTTCTGTACAAATTTTGTACAGAAATCTAAAACTTCCTCGCCACTGAAAAGGAACTGTTTTTATGGGGTTTTTTAAGTATTCTGGACTACAGCAAGATATTCCAGTGGCAGGAATACTAAGATATCTCTGTTGGAAAGGCTATACTAGCAATGGTAATTTAGTTCACACTAAGTGTCAGGATTACCCTCCTTGGTATTGGGAGGGGGGACGATTTGCATGTGAAGGGAGGACAGTTAAAGCAAAGGGTGAGTATGAGACATGTGAAAACAGAGAGTAAACCAAGTGAAAATGACCCAATTTTCTACTGATTTGTTCAATGAGTTCCTGCAAGTAATTTTTTCCTTCTGCTATTTATGGGGTTTCCCTCTTCTAAATGTTACTACGGTCACTGTGGTGTAACAGTAATTTGTTTATATAACCCCCAAGTTGCACATACAGACCCAGATGGTATTTCAGAACCACTACACTTGGGGAAGATTTTCTAAAACCTGTACATTAAAACTTCATGGAACAGTGATTTTTCACCACAACACTAGTGGGGCCTCCTTCAGAGAAGGGCACAACACTAACTGTCCTGCCACGAAGAGACGGTTGCTCAGCCCTGATGCTCTGCTGAGGTCCCCTTGAACCTGCAATTAGGCTTCAGCCTTGTAACACACTTGTTTCAGCTTCATGTTCCATTACTTCTCTTCATACCAAGCACCAGAAAAAAACCCTGATGGGCTTGGTTTAATATTGGGTTTAATTAAGATAAACCTAAGAAATCAGGAGCTCAAAAGCACAGTGGAAAGTATAAAACCGTATGTACTTATTGCATTTAGTTCAAATATTAGTTAAAAAACCAAACAAAACACCTCTGTGTTTTTCCTACAGCTTATTCTGTGGCTCAAAACTGGTAAAAGACTAAACCTCTACGAGCAACGTAACTTCTTTGTAGCCTAATGTATCATATGCAAAATACTACTTGAATCCCCCAAACCTATTAAAACTCTGGGCATGAGATGTCTAGAAATTTAACTGTGTCTCAGCCCATGTTAACTTTTTTCCTACAATATAAACCAGAATGCTCTACAGAAACCTCATATTGTGAATGAAGCTGTCCTCCATGAGGTGTCTGTTGCTTGAAATCACAAACATCAGAGTAAAAATACTTGTAGATGTTATTTTAGGTTTAACAGATTGACTGATTCACAGCCCTGGGGAACTTCACCTGTTCTGTGCAAGAACACGTATCACAACCCAGCAGAATGTATTCTGACTTAAAGCTGTATCGTACTTGTGGGTTACAGAGAGGAACAGCCATGAACAAGGATATTCTGCTTTTGGTGCTTCATGTGTTTGCAAAGCTCAGCAGCGACCTTTGATAATCATTCCTTTTTACCAGTATGTTCATCATATTGGAAATAAACATTAAACCAGTAAATGTTGTACCTCTTCTGCCCTATTTCAGCCTCCACATTTTGGATACTGGGCACTGAACAAAATCAGACTACTTCCCTGAAGGTAAAAGTAAATTCACTGGTATTTCCCCCACAGACCCTCCTTTTACAGAAGCAGCATCAGCAAGGCCTCAAAATGCTTCCAAAGCTACTCAACTTTAGCGAGGGAAAGAGGAAAAGAATAAGACAATGGTATTTCAGTAAGCAGCAATAAGCCAAATACAGCCAAATTTTAGTGTACAGAGTACTGTGACATACACAGTATAAATTATTCAACTGGCCTCACGACCCTCTCAGTTTTTTTTAGCAGCTTGCAGAGAAAGTTTAACAGCATCATTACATTCATGCACCACTGCTACAGTAGGTTTGGACCGCCTGTAATACTAGCGTTCTTGCCAACCTCCCCTGCCTCATAGTAGCAAACATTTAAGGAATACTGAAGAGCGGGTAATTTTTCTTTCCTTTATGATTCCCTTTAAATATTGACACAGAGGCTGGCACTATCACAGCACTTCCTCCTTGCTGTAGTAAAGTGGCAAATCACAGCGATGCAAATTCTTAAAAGTAATCCAAAACACCTTACATGAAGCATGGATGTTAACAGTCTTAAAGAGCTCAGCACTTGTCTGGTACTGGATGGGCAGTAAAGTTAGAAAAAGATTATCTCTCAAGTGCTATTTCACTGCATTGCAAACCTGCACTGAGTCAGGTTGCATATGTGTTTTTTAACATCCCATATACACACAAACACTTTGACCTCCCAACTGATTTGAGGAGTTGGATTTCATTCTTTACAGGGGCAAAAGAAAAAAAAAAAACACCTCTTATTTGGTTATTCTGTAGTTTTGTTTGTCAGCACTAACGCATCGTTTAGCGCTTAGTCTCTGCTGCTCTCCAAGCTGAGGAGAAGCACTCATTTGTTGTCTTACAAACTGTATTGCTACACTCTTACTCAAAGTATCTCTTGGGCACCTACCGTAAGTGCATTTTAGTGAGAGTATCACACCCATGCCCTTAGATGCTTGCCTCTTTTTCTGCTTGGAGAAGAACCCAAAAGCCACTCTTCCCCCCCAAACCCCCGAGTAGGAGCACAGACCCCTTACCAGGGTGAGCGGGTTCTCTCTACCCTTCCTAAAGCCTATGCAAGGATCCAAAAGGGTCACAAAGAGGGGGAACACACACATACCCATCTGGTTATTGAGACAAACCTCCAGTCAGAAGGTTTCTTCAACATATCTTTGTAACAGAGAGCTCGCAAGGAGGAAAAAAATCAGTAACAAAAGCCAGAGGGTAGAGGCCTGCTGCCAGCCACACACACGCCCTGCTCTCTCCCTGTAACAAGGGAGTACTCACCGTGCAAAACGCGTGGACCTTCATCCTACAAAGAAAACTCAAAAAGGTTTCCCAGTGAGCATGTAGCCAGACGTTCACCTCTGGTGGTGTACCTGACGGTCAAATTCCACCTGATGTTCAGGCACTTTTGTTTCTCAAGCACAGACAGCAGTTCTTGACACATGGTGGCTTTCAGGCTATTCTTTTTGACCCTCTGAATGCTCAAAATCAGAGCAATTAATTACAGAAGCAGCACACGTGAGAGCTGCAAATCCCAAACTCCTCAACTGTTCTTTTCAATAGTTGGACCTGAACCTTGCAAAACTGCATTTTATAAAGACCTTTCTTCCTACAGCTCCTCTATGTTTACAATTTTTTCAAAATTATTATAAAACATTTATTGACAGCAGCAATAAACAGAACAAATTTATGTAAACAGAAATTAAAGCGGAAAATGACTTTAAGACATTTTTGACCAGCCAGCTGTACAAAAGCTTAAGCAAAGCAGCAGTAAGGGAGGCTGGGTTTGGAAGAATCCACAGATTTTAGGAGATGTCATGCCTTATTAGATCACCAAAATAAGCTGTTATGGTCTTCAGTTTGTTGTTGAGAAAATTTTGTTCTATTTCAACTTTCCCTCCTGGCCCTGCTAAGGAAGCCACCTGAAAAACAAAGAACAAAAAGCAAATCAATCAGTGCACAGGAAATAAGAGGCAAAACCCCAAACATTTTATACATTCATGAGATATCACATAAAACACATCTTTGCTCTTAATATTGGTGACAAAGTCCTTGGCACCTAATGCCGCTGGTTTCCCTTTCCATATCTCCTTTTACTCACAGAAGTCGTTCATAGCTTTCTTGTGACTGAAAAGTCCCCCTCCCCCCAAGTCGTGAAAATAAGAGGACTTCAGAACTAAAGATAAACACTCATGGTTCCACATGCTGTGGTGCTGCGGAGAGATACAGTAGACTCCGGTTTGGAGGGTATTTGGCATTTGAGACACCCAGTGGTGGCAAAAAGCAAGCTGTAAAGTGCGCTGTGAAAGTGTCAAACCCCCAAGTTTGGGGGGAAGAGTAGAACCAAATCCTGGACCAAAGCATAAAGGTTGCAGTGAAGAGGGGCAGTGGGGTGTGTGTGTGTGTGGGTGGAGGGGACATGACAATCACAGAAAACTAAACAGGCAGAAAAGCTCACAAAAAACAACTGCGTTTTTTTGTTGCTGCTATTGCAAGAACAACAACAAAAAGCTGTCATGCTCAGTGGAGTCTCAGAGTTGAGGGTAAGGCTGCAGGCAGCTGAGTAACTGCAGGCAGGGAGAGCCCCTCAGCCAGCACCGGTCCCAGCTCTCGTGTTTATGATCACTGGAGTGCGAATTTCACTGTTCATGCTCTGTTGACCGAGTCCGGTGCACACCTTTAATGCTTAATGATTACAGACAACATTTTGCAGCAGACTTTACCTTTTAGACTGAAGCAACAATACTTTCTCCTCTCCACGATGGCTAGTATGACCCCTCTGAGGGATGACAGCCATACAAGTTACTGATCTCTCACCGGGACAGACTGCACAGATGGAAGGAAGAGAACACTAAAACCAAGCATTGACTGCTTTCCGCCCCCCCATCACGGACTCCGAGGACCTGTGCTACAGTGGGGAGATCCCTGCTCCACAGTTCTGCTTCCTGCTGCTGTTTTCCCTGCCTGCTGCAGGAGAACTATTTCTGTATTTCCCTATACAAGGAAATTTCCCGAGCAGACAAAGTGATCAAGGTCTGCAAGCCTGCAGTAGATTTTAACTGATCTTCAGACCAAGAAGTCTGTGATACTTGCAGCTGAAACCTAAAAGTTCAGGTTGCACTATTAACACTTCTAAACTCCTTTGAGACTTGACTCTGTAGTGCAGGTTTAAATATAAACATGCTGAACTTCCTCTGTTTTACTGTAAGTAAAAAACCAGCCTACTAGCAGAAGGAAATAACAGATTAATCTAAATTATACTGTGAACTTTTATTAACTTGCCCAGAAAAATTACTACACTTATCTAAATCAAGCATTTACTTTTCTGTTTTTTTGTTTTTTGTTTTTTTTTCCTTATCCCTTTTTGTTTCTGCAGATGAAAACAGAAGCATGAGCAGTTTCTTCATCCTTCAATTTGATGTTAATAGGAAAAAAATCTCCTCGTTCTTGTCAAAGAGGAACCTGCCACTTAAGTAAAAAAGCAGAAGCTGGCTGACTTATAAATAGCACAAAGAATCTGAAATTGGCAACTGATCAGGAATGTTAATTTTACAACTTATCTTTTCTTACTTGAAATCCTAAAAGAAGTTAACATTGTGGGGCTACCCATATTTTTTTCTAGGAAGACATGTAATTTCACACTTTTAATTTATTATGAACAGAAAGCTGGAAAGTTCCTTCCAAAAAGCGTTACAGACTTCACACTTTATAGCCAATGTTGTTTAAGTATTCTCAAATATTAATTGCATTAGTCAACTTGATATAGGAATACTGAAATTACTGTCTTGGGCTTACATACTCCCATTTTCAGCACACAACTGGTGTCACTACGATATTTAAGTATGACTAATGCATTGACATTAAACAAGTGTTTACTAAATATTTCTCTTGGAAGTAAAGCAAAATGCTTCCACAGCAGTGCAGGCAAATGCTGCTCATCTGCTGAGGGGTGGCATCCACTGAAGGTCACCTGAGAAGTTAGATATGCTGGGTCTAGTTTGTTAAATCCAGGATAACCAAGACTAATTTCTAACGACTACTAAAAGTATTTGATAAACCCAAAGGTGACAAAAACCTAAATAAGCACACAGGAGTGTAAGCTCCACAGGGACGGATCTGGTACTACATGTTCCTCACACACCCCTCCCCCCCCCAATATTCAGAGGAGAGAGATGCAAATTCTCTGTGATGATGCTTATTTGTAAATTGCTGGAGGTTGCAAATTTAATTATGTAGGAGTTGCCAAGTTTTCCTCAGAAGGGCTCACTCAGCCCTGACTGTGTAATGAGGGAAAGCTGCCACATACCAAGCTTCTTCAGAAAAGTGCCAGTTTGGTGGAGGGACACCCTCTAAAAATAACAGCAGACTGAGGAACGATGCTTTGAGAAAAACAAAGGTGCTCACCTATTTTTAAAAATACCAACACGCATCTCCTGTTTTTGCAGTAAGCTACAACGGTGAATACAGAAAAGCTTCTTAATTTCTTTTAAAAACTGGACTAGTCCAGTATTCGTTTATTTTGCATTTTCCTGTGCAAATATGATGATTTCCAGCTGGCAACCCTCCTCATCCTGGTTTGTTCTGTAGCCCAAACCCACATACTCAGGTGGGCAGATTGCTTTTGTTGCACTGGGTAATTCTGCACGTGCCACACACCTCCCTGGGCAGCAGCAAATGGTGCAGCTTCTCTTAATGCCTCCCTGCATCCCTCTCACCTGGATGCTTCATCCTCCAGTTCAGCGACTGCTGATGGAAATAGTTGACAACTAGACACTGCCACAGAGCATTAAAAAAGTAGCCAGCAGGTTTGATCTCAAGTTTAAAATAGGAGACATCCGAAGAGAGATAAGTAAAGGGAAACAAACACGGAAGATTACTTCAGGAGCACAAGCTGCTGAGGATGCAAACTTGCCTTATACAGTTCAGGTACCTTTTTGACCTCGCTGGTTTTCCTGCTGGCCTTGCAGGTTCTTTATCATACTGAAATTCCTTTAGTAAAGGAATTCCTATCTGTTCCAGCCACCAACTAAGGTGACTGTGGATAAAAAGCTTATAATAATTTTTTTCCCCACTCCAAGAAACTTCTGGGGTATAAGAAATACAAGCTTTTCGGCTTGATAGGCAGTCACACAAGAATACTGTGTTAAATTTAATTTTACAGGACACTAGTAAAAAGAGGAGCCTCCTCCCCCCTGCAACCAACCTAAAGGCTAGGGGGGGGAAAAAATATCCTACTCTCGCAGAAAAAAAAAAAAAAGGCAATGGTACTCTTTACACTGAATGTAATAAAACAAAATGCTCTCAGAAAGAATTTTTCAAAATGTACAGGCCTCCAAGTGAATTATGCCACTGCCAAGGCAGTGCTGCCACTCTTTGACAGGCCAGAGATTTTTTTTTTTTCTTTAGCTTGGAGGTAGGCAAACTATAATGCAGTATTCAAGTGCTACGAGCTGCCGGAAGACTGAAGTCCAGAGGTGTCTGGATACTGGAGGTATCTTCTGGCTTTTTCTTTTAATCAAGGACTGCAAACAGATTGAGTTTAAAGTGGGCAGTGTAAAAGTTGCCATTATTAACATGATAGTCACAGCTGAAGTGTAAGCAATTATGTTCACTTAGAAATTACCAGCCTCCAAAACACATCAACCAGTGTCTTTTACCTGCCAGCTCCCCTAACACTCAAGTACCTCAAAAATACAATCAAATGAATCTGAACTCATTGCCTGGCCTCTCAACTCCCTGCTTTGCTCACTGTTATATTTACTCCTAAATAAACACAATGTTGCTTGGCAGGTCCCATTTGGCTAGGCCTCCAGTCTAAGATCACAGCTAAATGAACAGGACCAGTGGTATTTTACTAGTCTGCCTCCCACCAAGTTTATTAATTCACAGAGGTTACCATATATTCTTTTATCAAACTGATCTCTCTGGTATGATTTTATGTTCTCTGAATGACACCAGAGAGAATGAAAACAAATAAACGAGTTTTACCCATCTCTGCATTCCCCTTCATTGGCCAGTCATTTGTAACAACTGGACTTTAAAAACAGAAATACAGCAAGCATCTTCCCATGCAGGGACTACTAGACTTGCAGACAGAACAAGGCTTCAGTGTCTAACTGCAGATTCTCTCAAAATGGACAACAAAGATTAGGTGGGAGCAAAAGGAAGAAAAAAAGAAAAGTATCTGCATGATGTGTATTCTTTCTATGACTATCAAGGTCAAGAACACTTTCCTTAATTCTAGGCTTAGGGAATCACCCAACACACTGACAAGGAACAAAAGGTAATTTGTATCTTTTGGCAGCATTTGGAATATAAGCCAGGTCTGAGACACAAACATTTAGGATAGTACAAGCTCCAACAACAGTAAAATTTCACTAAATTAGGCATAGCTATCACAAACAACAAAAAACCCAACCATCTCCAAAACCCAAACCCATGAATCTACCCAAATTCTAAAGTTTGGCACCATTCATCAAATCTTCAAATAGTGAAGATGCACACAAAGTTTTCAATAGGAAGAGGTCTGAAAAGTGACTGCTAAAAAAAAAATAGAAAAAATTATCAACAGCAGATAGACTAAGGTAAACCTTTCCCAGCCTCCCATGCTGCTTCTGTTTTTAAAAACACAGTATTCTGAGTAAATAAATGCAACCTGTAAGATCTTCATAGCAGGGACTGAGTTGTAAACCTATACAACACCAAGCAGACTGCTGGTAGGTCAGCTCACAATGGGTGAAACTACGAACTGGCTGGTAACAAATAAATCACTAGCTAGTTTAAGTGGAAAGAGATTGCAAATTTGCATTACAATCCCAATATACAGTTCCAGTTAACTAGTAGGAATTACATGGGAGAATACCATAAATAATATAAATAGAAGAGCATGTGCCTGTGAACACCTTGCTAGTGCGCAGCATTTATCACTTCCCACTGGATCTCCCACATATCTGTGAAATGTAGCACCATGTCCACCACTGCCTGCTTTCACACAGCGCATCCTCCCAGTGCCACTGCTGTTGCACCCCCAGGCAGTACACCCACTGTCCCATGCTCCTCAAAAGCTGGATCGGCTCCCCCTCTCAGCAAGCTTTAAAGGACGCAGATATTTTTGAAAACTCTTTCATCCATCAGAATGATGTGTTCATGGAGAATGCAGGCTGCAGTGTTACAGTCTTGACTAATGTTCAAAAAAACCCCCGTTTTGACTGAAAGTTAAGACAGAAAGGCATTTTCCTTTGCACAGGCTTAAGTTAAAACCCTTGAGGTGCTCTCTAAGGTTTTATGGACATGGAAAACCACCTCCTGCAGGTGACTTACTGTTACGTTATCTGCAGCCATCTAAAAAACCCCATCAACCTGACAACGTTTTGCCTGTCATGCCTTTCTGCTCGTAATTTTAAACACAGGTATCTTGTTTGGTCTGTCAAATTTACAGAACTATGGTTGACATGGATAGCAATCAACAATTAATAGTTCTCTTAACCATCAAATTTATGTTAGGAATTTACTCCAGTTATGAAGTGTAAAACCTTGTATATTGTTTGATGAAGAAATACTACTCAGACGGTTAAAAGAAAGAATATTATTTGACACGTTACCCAAAAAGAAGCACTTCTCTCCCTCCATTACCCTATACTATCGTAAGAGCTAAAAATAACTGCCTGAAAAAGGGGGCATTTTGCAGAAATTTAATAGCAACTCTAACAGTAAAAGGCATTGTTTCAATAAATAAACCAGTTCCTGTTTATGAAACTGGAACTGTATTAACAGTGGATTGTGCGGTAGACTCACATTTGGAAGAGGGGCTGCTTTTTCAGTCATTCACTTTCAACAAGGTCTTGACACTTCTTTTTTTTAAATTAGTTTTTCTCATACCCCATACCACCAAGAAGCCTGCCAGTGCCAAAACTGTAGAGGAAGTTAATAGGGCCCATGATGTGACTTCACAACATGGTGGCTGTCACTGAGCAAAGCCACAGTGTCATATCCTTCCTAGTGACCTGTATTTAAGCTTCAACTCACCTACACAGATAGAGAGAAGCTTCTGGACAGTGGCAAATACTTCTCAAATTGTCTTGTTTTTTCCTCTTGCTACATGCTGGATCTTGGATAGGGCAACACTTTTTTAACTCAAAAAGCTCTCAAATCTAATAATAACTGGCCATTTTACTCTCAGAATCTTCTTCAACTAGCGAAGTCACTTGTATTTGGTCTTAAGGGTAGACCAACATTATTCTAATAGATTTGCCTTCTCTGCTGTAAGGATCGTAAAGATTTAATGTTATCTGAAAATTGGCCTCCATTATCCTGCTGTTTTGATATACTAACACACAATGCAAAGTCAAAAATTGCGTTACTGTATGCTCGAGATGTTAAATCTGCAACATTTCCAGCAGCTAAAAATCAGAGAGACTTAAAAGATAATCCCATGGTAAATACATATAAGATTTTCTTTTTGCTAAAAAAGAAAAATCTGTTTCTGAATTATACCATTATCTGTAAATTTGTAGAATATGACTGTCTTCAAGGAACAGCGAAGAAGTTTAGGATAATCACTGATGCACAATACAGTATCTGAGCAGTTAACCATCCATGGTCAGGGTAATAAACTCCTGATTTCTCAGTACTCCATCCCTCACACTTGGCTAGGCTGGTAAGGAAGCCAATAAGGTCAGCTGTCTCACAGCGTATCAGGTCACCAACATTTTAGGCTCATCAGTTTACTGGGGGGACTCATCACGCAGCCTGACTCCGCTCTGACCACCCGTGAGAGAACAATACCTCAGCGGCAGCACTCACAGGGCTTACCAAAAAAAAAAAAAAAAAAAAGTCTGGAGCATCACTACATTAGTAGGTGAACACATAGGAGGAGATGTTTTGGTATCTTACGCAGTCAAGTATGCGTTCTGCACGAGGAGAAAAAAAGCTTTTCCACCCTTAAGAAGGTCTTAGAGCAAAAAAACTCCTCCTCTGCTGCAAATACTAACATATAGAAGTATTATCTGGTATAGAAAACAGTTTGTGCAAGAGATTGGGCTTCTTGGGATGAGTCCTGGTCCACGAGGTGAGTAAACCCTCCCATTCAGCACAGTGAGACAGAGCACAGCTTGCTAAACACTTCATAACAACATTTAATCATTGTGTTTCAACAAGGTTGCTTCTCAAGTCACTCATGGAGATCTCTGTTAAATTCTGCTGGAGTATTAAGACCTAAATGTAGGATCTCCTGCAGAGACCAGCTTTCTTCCCCTTGATCTGGTGGAAAGGAACCAGCCAAGAATTGGAAGGATACTGGGGAAGGTTGAGCATTCCTTGACTGCAGGTTCCCAGATGCCAGTAGGGTAATTCAACAGCAAAGCAAGGGGAAGAAATTAATTTTCATCCAAATTTTGCCAAGGCATGTGTGTTCACACACTTTTTTTTTTTTTAATATCATCAGCTTAAATTAGTACCATTCTCATAGAAGGCAAGAACAGTTTTCAGCTACCAAAGTATTTATCAAGTGTTTTCACTTCATTTTGCTGTGGTATAATTTTGATTTACATATGAAAGCCTATTTAAAACAGTGATTTCTAGTTCTTTCCTATTTTGTGGGAAATTAAGTAGATCAAATTTTTCATTTTGCTTTCCAAAAACACCACTGGCAGGCAAATAGAAGTTTAGCCCCCCAGAACTGAAGCAGTACTAATATACTTCTGACTGGTAGTTTCTACAACTTCTTTCTTACCCCCCCCCCCTTTTTTTTTTTAAAGGATGTGCAAAAACCTTAAAATGAATAAAAGACTCTGATAAAAAGATGCTGCAAATAGATGGGTATCGACAAGGGTGTCACACATGAGCTACATAATAGGCACTATTAAGAAAACTTTTTTTTATATACACAGGTGTGTACACCTACATATATATAATAATTCATGGTTATTCCTCAAGTAGAAAGAACATTTGGAAGATTGATTTGACCTTACAAATTTTGTAGCAAGTACACACTTGTAAACAAGGAGATTTGATGCAAGTAAAGGAATTACTTCACATTTCTTGTAAATGCACCAAACCATATTCCACTGGTTCGCTGCTCCCTCTCGAGGCAGAAGTACAGAAGATCATTTCTCCTCCACCTAATCTCGGTGAATTTTTTAAGGGAATTCAAAGAACCCCATCTCTCTCTACAAGGCTGACTACACAGCAAAGGCTGCGCCTGCAGACATAATAAGCACTGGTTTTGCAATAAAATCGTGCGGAACAAGGCTGGATGTCTTGCCTACCAATAAGGCAATGAACACCCAGTCCTCCAACACAGCTAGATAAGGTCATCTACCACCTGCTATCACACCAGCAGCAGGATCCCTATTGTATGTTAGCTATCTAACTGTAAAAAGCAGCATGTATTTTCCACTCAATTTGCACCAACTTAACTAAAGGTTAAACAGTATTTTTATTGTAAGGCTGCTTCTAACTGCTGTGCATTTATTTCCACTTCTGCTTGAGATCACTATCAGACAAGCAAACTTGCACTGATATACTGGGCTTACAGTCAGTGTATCATCTTTATGAAGGTTTGCAGTGGCAATTAAATCAGCTTCTAAATCAATTTTAGTTGAGTAAGCACACAAGCACACCTCGGTTGTAGATTCAAGCCAGTCAACAAGAGACAAGAGACAGAGTACAACTGTCACCTCACGTTAAGGATGTTAGACCACCTATTCTAGAAGTTAAGTGATCTCTGAAAGCCTTACATATGTGTATGACCACACAGAGTTAATTTTTGAGGACACAGAAGAGCCAAATCTTACATGCCTGAGTAATGTTACTACAAATCAAACTCAGGTTTTAAAGTTTCCATTCAAATCTAAGGCATCAGATAACCTGTTCAGCAAGTATTGCCTTATCCAAGCTACAGTTTTCAGGTATTTGTCTCCTGCACGAAATGTTTAAGATTTACTTCGTCAAGCTTTTACAGGCCCCTGGAGTTTATGGACTACATTCACAAGGCAAACTACACCATTACACCCTAGCAGTGGCATCCACAGGCCCTTGCCAAGGCAGCTGTTGCAGCAGAAGCTGCCCTATCCGGTCCACAAGAAAGGTAAGATGGATGAGAACTGTGCAAAGCCATGCGCAAACTGAGAAGACAATTGTCTGCACTAACCATTAAAGACCTTCAAAGATAATCTTTTTTTTTTTTTTTTCTGGGGATTCAGAGCCCTGGAAGTGTAGTGGCAGCAAATTCAGAAACTTCATTCTTAAATATAGCCAGAGCTGATGGCAGCCAAACCCATAACCAGTCTTCTATGGACCAGAGCATCCACTAAGGTCACACCTGGGACAGCCACGTTTGACACACCTCTGTCTACCCAGAATTAAGACTATGTTTCCCTAAACAGTGGGCTAGGTTTACTTGTTCCTTCCCAGCTTTCAGTTCATCAGCCTTTATTTTTTTTTCTTACGCTGGCATGATCTGTAGAGAAAGGCAAGAGGAGCCAACTTATCTTCCCAAAAGTAGCCCACAGCCTGGACAACTGAACAGAACCAAGGCCTATAGCCATGTGCCTCTAACAACAAACCCATGATCACAAAGCCATATTTTTGAGCAAAAGCAGTTACTCTTCAGCCATTTGTGTAAAGGCAAACCTGTGGATGTCCATCAAGGAACACTTAGAGCACATCAACAACATTCAGAGCCCATCAGACCAAGACGTAGGAGGTGGCGAGACACCTAACCCAACAACTAGGGGTGCCAAGCTCTTCTGTAGGAATAGGTGCAGGCCTGTGGGCAGTACTCTTAGATGCTTTTGTGGGAATGTAAGTGAAATGCAGATGCCTTTGCCCATTTAAAAATCCAGTAAAAAGTGCTCATGAGCACAGCAGAAACCTGGTAAGGTCATTCTTTATTCTGGGAATGAAATAATTGATGAAATGCAGTGGTTAGAAGTTGAAACCAGAGAAACTCTGCTTAAAATTCAGGTCCCTGTTCAAAGATTCATAAGCCACTTTGACATTCCACCAGCCTGGAACAGAAAATGAAACTGAATCATCACCCCCTGTACAAATGGTGCTGCGCATAGTACTGTCTCATAGGGTGCTAATACTCAGCCCATGTGAATTTCAGCCTGTTTCTCAAGCCAGCTGTTTGCCACCAAGGATTCTGCAAGTCACCATGTGGCTTGAGACCTTGCCTGCTTTAGTATCAGACACAGCTTTTGGAAAAGCAGGAAATAATCCTGGGAAGTTCTGCAGCATATTGCAGGTGAGCAGAACATCTCATTGCTCCCTTTGTTGCAAAAAATTACAAGATGTAAATAACATAGAAACTAAACCAGGGGAATTGTTACAGTCATCTAATTACTTTAAAAAAAATAATTGCTAATATAAAAACTCCAGACCAGTGAAACAAATAGTGTGTTTATCGAGTCAGTGATGCATCTAACTATCTAATCACTGCAATGCAAGCAGCCCATATGGAACCACACACTTGTTTAGACAGCATCGGTACCACTTCTGGTAGCATGACATTTGTTTCTTATCTACTAATCAGTGATAGCAGTGATTACAGGCTGTACAGTGATTTCAGGCAACTCAGGCATGAAGTGAAAGCCACGAAAAATTAGGACTCAGCAGCTTATCAGATAGTAAGAGCTCAACTTTTTTTTTTTTTTTTATAGTGATGTATCTGTCTGGCACTCAAGAAAGCTACTAGCTTTGGATCTTCTATAAGAACCTCCAATCTGTTGCTTTATGAAGGAACAGTATCAAAATCATGGAAATAATTTGCTACTCCCATTTCTAAATATATCAAAAGTACTGCAAACGTAGAAATCACTTAACATAAGGGTCAAACAAACCTAAAAAAAACACACCACATTCAGCTGAACAGATTTAAAAGTCTTGAGTTTATGTTTATAATACCTATGTTTTAAGCCAGCCAAGCTTTATGTAATTACCAAACCCTTATCCAGTAACACACCTGGTCAATGTCAGCATTCCGAGGTAGAAAATACACAATATTGTTGGTGATCTTCTTTGAGAGCCTGAAAATCTCAAATGTTGAAGCCAGTAAAGGAAAAAAACCAAGAATGGGGAAAAAGAAGTTGCTTTGTATTAATTAATTTTCTAAGTATGTCCCAAATTAAATTATTATGCAATTAAATTACAGTTGGCCTTCTGGGTGTGTGAATTAGATACTCTTCTAAAATGCACAAATTAATATTGTCTAAATGCAGAAACTCTATTTCACCATTACCACCCTAGAAAGTAGAAAAAAACCCCAAACCACCTCACTTTTTAAAGAAAGTTGAACTGAACTACAGACAATAATCTGAGAAATTTGAATGCAGTGTATAGCTAGTACGTTGGTTTGATACTTGTTTTCTAATCCATTTTGTGGAATCTTTCTCACACAGGCACGCAAAGGTTTCCTTACTCTTACGACTACATTTTAGCCAAAAAGGAAACAACTGAGATTAGTTTGGAGGGGGGGAAAACTCCCACCACATTTCATATTTGATGAAACTATTATGCTAACACCTTCCCAGATGAATGAGTGCTCAATACCACTGTTAAGTTAGTATGGAATTTTATACATTAATTAAAGGGTTAGTATTTTGCTCGCACACTTCTGTGGTTTCCCAAGTCATAGGCAGGTGCTATGATTAAGAATAGTTTGAGTCAGATATTAATTCCACTTTTTAATTGTTTTATAAAAAGGTATATCTTATTTTAAATGACAAAGTCATAGCTCACATAAATAATTATTACCTATATATACAGATCACATGGCTATTTGATTACTTCAGAGTATTTTAATAAAATAATATAAAGGAGTTAAAACTGCTGAAGTAATGCTTGAAGTTAAGAACCTACTACAATTCTCTGAAGCATTTTTTACTTTTACAAGTAACTGACTTTTTAAAAACAAAAAATTATAATAAAAGTATTTAATTTTAGGTGGTCAAAGTCATATAGCTGAGGTTGGGGGAAGAGGACTAAACAAAATGTGGTACATCTGGGCTCTTCAGCTGCTGGTCATACCACCCCCAGTCACCCAAACGTACATGCAAAGCCCGTGTCAAGAGAGGGGGAGAAGAAAGAGGACGGCTTGTAAATGACTGAAAATCACAACGTGTAACTTTGAAAGGATATCCGTCTGGGCAAATCATGGTTTGGATATCAAAGATTTCAGCAGTGGCATAGTCAGGCCCCCCCCAAGGTGGGCTGAGGAACACAACATCTGCCTGCAGGTCGGCAGCCAGCACCATGAAGTCTCCGCACACGAATTCTATCTGATCTGCCACACCATACACCTCAGCATTGTGGCGTGCAAGACTGAGTTTCTCAGGATTGATATCAATGGCGATCACTGCAAATGAAAGAGAGCAAATGCACGGGTTAACGTGAGCGGTGAATGCCACCCGACCACCAAACTGCCATTTCAGAAGGAAGGTATTCTTCTGCAGCCACCAGGTAAGCCACATCTATAATTTACTGTTGGGTGGTATAGTCACCACTTCAGTTTTGTAGCTCACAGTAGACAAGGAGCTACAGCTCCTCAGAGGAGGAGGACCTGCTCTTGTGTGGCAGGTGCAGAGATTCCACCAAGAGCAGAACCGCTGCATTTACAAACCAGCAAGGTAAGCCACACAGCCACGACTGGGAAGGCTCAGCTGCTGTTCCAAAGCTGGGAATCTTTTAGCTTTTGGCAGTCATACTTTTACTGCCAAGACAATCTTCCATCTCAGCTCCAGCAGTGGACAAGTAAGGCTGTCCACCTTTTAGCGGAAGAGGATGGAAGTCCTCCTCACTTCCATCTGGGCAGGAGTCTGACAGCTTAAACTATGTAAATTAGAAACTTACTCTTCTCCTTTGTTAAGGATAAACATTTACCTGTGGCTGATCACGTTGTACTGAAAATCGAGTTTTAAAAAAGTCAGTACATAATCATAGAAATAAACATTTAGCCAGGAAATACAAATACTCTCTAAACTTCACTTGGCTTTTTATAGAATGGATCACCACCTACCAAATTTAATGCAGTAGAAACTACCATATGTCTTGCTCAGAAATTACTCAGAAGCATTAAATGAGCTGGTATTTTACCACACTGTTTCATGAGTAGAGGAATACCAAGTAGTCAATATTTTTACAGAAAGCACTCCCAATGCTTCACTGTAATTTCATTAGCTGGCAACAGGATCTTAGCCTAATATTACAATCACTTTTCTGTATTTGGTTCTGCCGCACCTGCAGGTGATCTCACTCAAGTGTTTTAAGTGCTATTCACACACAACCTACTTTTGAGTACACAGACCTGGCATTAATCTCGTACACAGACTTGGGAAAAGCAGCAGCTTTGTGGTGTCTCTGCATGTCAGTGCTGCAAACAGAACTCAACCTTTATCAGGGCATCTCACAGATAAGTTACTATGCCACATAAAAATAACTGTACAACACAAACCCAACTCTGACTTGAAACAGAAAAGCAGTTTTATATGTCCTTTCTAAAAACAAAAGCCTCATGTTGTGAGTCTGACGAAGCATAAAAAGGCTCTGTTGCTTCAGAAACATAGAAAAAAAATAAAAATCAGCAAACAAAGTGCATACACCCAAATGTTTAGGGAAAAAGATTGAAGAAACAAAATAACACACTATATACAACTGCTTACCTCTCTTTGAAGTCAACGCAAATTGAATAGCGTTTCCTCCAACCCCACAGAACGCATCCACTATGATGTCGCAGTTGAATGACTGACTAACTCGGATGGCAATATGCTCAGCTATTTTCTCAGGAGTAACAGAAAACCAACCCTCTGCAAAGGAAAGGGAAGAAATGTATTGTTGCCTCTTGTTTCAAGGTCACCTAAATCAAAACCAACCAACCAACCCCTGAACACAATGGAACGTTTAGTGTTAATCCCAACATTTTTGGCTTAGTGCATTTGACCAGGAAATACAGGCTTTGAAGATGATAAACTCTGGTCAGTCCAGCAATCTGCTAAGCAGTCTCACTGAAGGAAACAGATATGCCTGAATCTTGGTAAATGCTTTGTTGAACTTGATGCTGAGGATTCTTGCTTCTCAAGGACAAGTCCACTGAGACAGCTATGAAAAAACCTCATACACCATGATTACACTCTGTAACAGATAAAATTAAAATTATATTCTCTCTTGTCCGACATTATTTTCTTTACAGCAATAAATAAATACAGTCTGCCAAATAACCTACATGTTTATGTGGGAGTGCATCAGAAGTGAAAGGCTTACAAACCCAACAACCACAAGATACAAAAAGTAGTAATCCTAATTCCTCCTTTACCTATAAATTTATGGTTTGGAAGTGGTTTCCACATAAACATGGAAATAAATAACTTTGAAAGTGACTGCTGAAAGTCAGAACAAAACAGAACAGAACTTAAGATCCATCAGCATATTTGGAAGTCTCACAAAATTATTTTATAAAATATAAATATAGAGAAATGTAATCAAGCTTCTGAAAGAGTCTTGACCAAGCATAATCTGGGTACAGTGTGATCCTGAGCAAGCATCAGGATTATTGCAGACAGAGGTGTCCCATGCTGGAAGGTCTAATGAAGTCCAAGACTTCTGTTTGCCTGCCTGCTGGCAGATGGAACTTATCCAGAAGTGCAAATGCACTCAGTAATGCTCCTCTTATAAGAAAGTTGATAATAAACTGTGAGAAGGGCCACAGGTTAAATGCATCTTACACAAACAAGTCGGCGCACTTTGTACTCAACACACCTCTGTCTAGTTTAATTCCCTCATCAAACCGAGAGAACAGCCGGTAGCGCTGTGCCCAGTACTTGGCCAGATCCAGATCAGCAGCAATCTCAGCAGGTATAGCTCCCAGTGAAATTTTATTCCTCCTTCTCCTTCTTTTCCCCTTCTTCTTTGTCGCAATTTTTTCATCTACAGCTGGAAGACACTGCAAAAGTTAACAATCACTGTTCTTGTAGGCTAAGAATGTAATCGGTAGGTAGGGGAGAATTAAGATGCAAGATGGTCATGTTTAACAACACAGCTGTCCTGGTTTAACCATGACAACTGCTACATGTCCTTTATTACTGTTTGCAGATTATGCAGATTAGCGGTTTAAGTTGAAAAAGAGCATCCTATATTTCAAAGGAATAGTGTTACCTAACAGGTATTAGTTACAGTCCCCAAAACCACAACACTCCACCCATCATTTAAGAGCCTTAACAGGACAGCCATCATTTTCAACTGATGGCAATAAAGTCTATATAATAAACAAACAAGTGGATCAGAGACCAATTTAATGCTTTTATACAAATAAGGAGTAAGAACCAATATAGACAAGAGCTTTCAATAGAAATCTAACGTAACTGAGTTACTGTAGGAAGGATTAAACTATATGTAGAAATCCAAGTAATCCTGTTTTCCTTTGTTTACAGTGTCAAATAGAAAAGTTCATCGTACAGATTTTTTTTTTCTCCCAGAAAATAATTTTAACAACACAGGCTCCCCAAAGCTCAGCAATGTGCATTGAGAACCCAAAGCCTGACGGCCTATGCACCTACCCGAAGTTAATCACCCTCATCCTCACAGGGGAAAAAAAGATGTGAACTGGAGACCTGTTAGATCACGTCTAGGATCAACAATGACTGTTTATAAATAAATACCGCCAATATTAAAGACAAGACCTAGGATTTTGGAGCTCCAGGAATAAGCTACTTCCACTAGCACAGCTCTCAACTGGCCTCATCACCCCTTGGACCTAACGAGTCTCTTTGACTAAACATAATAAATACCACACAGTGCTGTAATTTGGGAAATCAGTGTTAAGCCCACTGTCAATTCATTTCCAGTTTGTAGGAAACTGACGTACCTTGACTGACATCCTCTGTCTCTACCCGGAGATAATCAGGAATATCCAGAGAGACGAGCTGCCGCCCTGAGCCACGCTCCTGCCTCCCTGCACCCTGGCCATCAGAGCCACTCGCTGCTGTGTCCTGCACTTCCTCCTCGAGGTTACTCCCTCCAGGTTCTGTCAAGGCCACACTGGACAACAGTGGCTTTTGGTTTTGAGCATTCAGTGTCACAGTCTGTGCCACAGTAACGCTTTCCTGATCCTCTGAGTCGCTGCTCGTGGACAATGCCTCCTCCACCACATCCTGAGGGAAGGCTGTCTGGGATGTGGCTTCCTCCCCAGGTTTATTAACCCGCTTTAGGAACTCTTCCACCTACAATTGTCAAATATCACAGATGATTAGAGTTGTTAACCCAAGCTACCAAGAGCACAGTTTAAAAGCCTTACAAGTTCAAAAGCACCTGCCATGCATGCACTCTCTACCACACATATTTTGAAATATCCAGAGTCAAAACATTCAGGAAGTCATTAACTGTGCTCCTTTTACAACATTTGGAAACAAGTTGTCATTGGAAACTACATACCAGCTAGCTGCAAAACAGAAAGTCTACAAAACTGACCGATAAATACAGTAAATCATTCTCAAGTAATATCTGAACTACAAATAGACCTGCCAAAGCACAGATGATCAGGACTATTACTTTTTAATTAACCATCTTTCCTCCGACTTGCATTCAGAGAACCTGTACTCTGCCTTTCAGGTTAGCATAAGCAGGTAAAATTGCCTTCATTCATTAGTTGCCTCATCTTTAAGATGTACCGAACGGTGAATGTGCTAAAGGGTTCTGCTGCACAGTAGAGGGCTCAACATTATATCCTAACCAACACGCAGACACTAGTCCAAACCCTTCAAAGGCATGTGCAGATGCTCACTTCTGCGTTCGAGTTCCTCTAAGCGGCACTAAGCCTGAAGCAGTTCCTTACCAGAAAGTCTGAGAAAATGTGTACATTTTTTTCTTCACATTATTAAAGTTGCCCTTGAACTATACTAGCCTCGGGTACAAGATGGCAATGGTCAAGCCTCTGATCAAAAATTATAGCAAAGGAACTGGAGTTCAACACAGTATGTGCTGTCACCACCAGAAAACAGTGTTCTGCACTTGGGTGTTAGGGAACGCCAAGCATCCCAGAAGGTAAAGTAATGTTGAAAACCTGAGGCAACAGATTTTAAAGAGCCTCAAATAAAGAAAAATATACAGTGAACAAGTTTTTCTAGCCATTCCTAATTTCTGAGTTAAAAAAAAGCATAAAGTTGTAACTCAAAATAAAAGAGGCAGAGGTGTAAGCAAAAGTGTCGATACAAATTACTAAGAACATGGAGTTCCATGAAATACACCGACCTATACAAACATTTTTCTCTCACTGCTGAAATGCCAGCACTAACAAATGCCCTCACACACACTTTAAATAATCAGAGATGCTTTTAGTAACTATAGCAGCCTACACAGCTCTAAAGGAATGATGCACCCAGGTGTTGGGAATGACCTGCACATAACTTTGCCATTGAGCTCACACATTCCTCTTGATAAGACTGGCAAAAGACCACCAATGCCTTTCTGAATCAACCCTAACCTAACCACTCTCCACCTAAGCAGGGGAAAAATCAAACCAAAACAGAACTGACACTTAAAAAATGCCACCTAGTCTGAGCAATTAATTTTTTTTTTCATTTTCATAATTCAACCACAGTTAAGGGAGTAGATAAATCTATGAATTACAGCAACACTAACAATTAACCCTACCTTCTTCAAAGTTTTGGTTTTTTTGCAAGATCTTCCAGATTCCTCTGTAAAGAAGATGTGTGTGTTTTTGCTCTTCCTTGGTTTGCGCATATCTAAGAATTTGGACTGGAGTTTTGCTCTTTTCTCCAAGTACTGCACACTTCGGTGGGTGAAATCTGGCATTCCGCCATACCTGAAATTAAAAACCCAATTAATTAAATTGGAATTAAAAATTCCAATCTGGAAGCTTTAATATGAATGTAGATGTCTACAGAAAATGGTGTAGTCTAAATTATTTCTTTATGAGATACTTGCTCCACTCAAAATATGTCACTGGATGTAGTTGCAAAACAATGTACCTTTATGAAAACTTTTAAATATTTTTATCTGAAAATGTTTACCCAAATTGGTTTTAGATGTTTTAATTTTTTCCTGACAGGAGTGTAACTTTAGATGGAAAGAATTTCACAGACCAACCTGAATAACAGAAAATGAAAAAATATACTGATTAGTAGAACGAAACATCTTTTTGGTGGCTGTAAAGAACCTCCAAGAGAGCTGCTACTTTTGCCTCCTGGCAAATGCAATTTCAAAAAAAAAGGAAATATGGGCAATTCATTTAAGTAATTTTGATAAAGTAGAACAGATATTGTCAACTACAAAGCACACTCCTTTTTGAAACATATATATATTGAACAACTTGCATCTTGCAGAAACGCTAGACCTAAACTACAGTCCACCACTGCCCTATGATGTTACTTCTACAGCACTGACCACCATATCTTTCGGTCATACCACCAAAAATGAAATTTCACCGGTCAGCACCCTGGCTACACCTTATTACGATAGCAACCAGTACAAAGCAACCTCATTCCAGTATGAAACAGCTGTAAATTATGATCTAAGCTCACAAGACTCTAAAATCAGAGGACCATTCATTGTCAGAGCCTTTAAGGTCTAATTTAAATAGCTGCTGGCCATTTAACATTTACACAACTGCAAGTACCTCACGAGTTACACTCCTGTTTCAAAACACTTTTCTTGTTCTTTAATTGGTCTCTGTAATTTTGCATTTCTCTCTTTAGCCAAAGGACTGCAGTTTTATTAAGAGCACAACCAACTTTGGGAATTGTCTCCAAAGGTTTAACGAAATGGGAATGGAGACAAGGAGTCTGTTTCTATATAACAAGACAGCTGACTTGCTATGAAGAAAACCAAAGTTCCTCATAAGCAATTACTTTTGTCCTGTGCCACACTTTAAACCCAAAACAGAGCAGGCTTCCTCAGGATCTTCCACGGGGTTCTCATCCACATCCAATTCATGGCTAGAAAAAAACCCAGATAACAAAATTACTGTAACAAATACTCTTATTTTACAGACAAACCGCTAAGAAACTCACTTATCAAAAACATTTAAATGTGGGCTTCAGTAAGCCCTTCCACATGCTGCTGAAACCAAGCAAGACAGGTAACACTATTCATATACATCAGCACATGTTTTTTTTTCTTACCCAATTCTAGGGACATACGTCCTTGTGTTGGGGTTAAAATATGCTAACTATTCTGAATGACCTCTTAAAATATTTAATATCAAGCCCTACCATGGAACTGATGAAGACAGTGTTTGTTCACCCTATTTCCAGATTACCATCATAATCTATTATGCTATCTATATTATTATCTATTATTAATGCTATAGCAACAGCAAAATATTAGAACAAAACCAAAGCTACATGATTAGCAGGTAATAAATCCATTTGTCCCTTCATCTTTGAGTTTGTAAATTTATTAGAGGAAGAGCCATCTCATCATGTTTGAGGCTATAAATTTTTAGAGAAGAAAAAGACTGTGACAAGGCAGGGATTAGTTATTGTACGATTGCCATAGCACTGAGCACTTTACTGCCAGCATATAATTCAGTTAAACAAAACAAAATATTGTTCTTGTATTGTCTACGCTAATTAGACCTACATAAGCAATTTAACAATCTTGTATACTTCGGTGGCACAAGAACAGTACTGTCACCTTGCACAGTCATTAAGGCCATACATTGTTTTCATAAAGCAACAGAAAATAAGAAATATCTACTGCTTGTTGCTAGGTAAAGTGATAAGCAGTGATGGAAGACTATGTAGTTTTCTACTGAAGTTTTAACTCACAATCTCAATCAAACAAACTATAAATCACGAGGCTTCTGGACCTGGGCTTCTTGAGAAAAAAGCTCATCTAAACTTCCTGACTTGCCTTCTTTTGACTTTAACATGTCTGTGTTCAGGAGGCTCTTCATCCTCATCTTCATTTTGGTCGTGAAGCAGCAACTGTTCTTTGTCATTTGAATTCAAGCTACATGACCCCTGTGAACCTAAAAAAAAAAACCAAACCAAGATGGATGAGATCACATTTTCTTTCTGCATAAATTAATTCCTTATCTTCCTGTCCTCAGCAGCTACAGTTAGGTTGTCGTACAAATCTGAATCTGACAGATAAGGCACAAGTGCCGAACACACATATCTTTACCTGTCTCTGAGCAACAAGATACCAATACAAGCTTTCAGTATTAGTAACACTGCAGATTTAATAATCTTAATCAGAACCAACCTCAAATTATCTCAGCTCTCCAAGAAAAATAAAATGCCTACAAGGTACAAATTCAAAAAGGTTTCTTCCTTGTGCATCAATTTTGTTCCATTTAATTGTCTATGTTAAGATATTCACATATATTTAATAAGAAAGGATTCAAACAGTCTTCTCATTTCTTGTTGGAAAGGAGATTTTCCTGTGACCTGTCCCATTCCAACTCTACTCTAAGATCGAGATGGGACCACACCTGCTTCTTCCCTCCTGAGAAAGTCACTAGCAGCAGACTCAGAGGTTTCCTGCCAACCTGAAGTCTCAAGCTGCTGACACTTAATTCACGTGCTTCATCCCTCCCCTTCAGCAGGGGAAACCATACAACAGTCAGGAAAGACATTACACCGCTGCTTAAAGCAAACACTGGCAGGAAGAACTGGCAGGCAAATGAGATTGCTCTTTCCCTTCTCTGCATGTTGAACTGGTCAGCAAAAACATCTCCAGCCCAGTCCTGTACCTCCCTCACAGCTCTTCCAGTAGTCTATGGCACAGCCACTGGCTTTCACCATACTACTAGGTTACCTGACGCTTCCACTTGTTAGCATTAGTTCTGAACATATGAATTTGGGGTTGTGAAGATGACTGCAACCCACTGCTTAATTGATAACTTAATGCTGAAAGACACCTTGCCCACAGTAACACGGTAGTCTCAGAACTGAAGAACTATTATTTTTTTTCTCAAAAATCCGTTCTTAAAATTTATCAGACTCCTGAGAATATCAACCTGAGTTTTCATTCATTTTAGACTATCAGTGAGAAAAGACACATCAGCAGAAAGACACAGCTGCAATACCAATACTAAGATAAATAAACAAATATGCACTAACAGTACTCTCTCACCACTTTCTGTAGTACATCTTAAGATCTATGAAGTACATGTTCTATTAAAATCACCTCTGACTGAAGAACACGTTCAATATAGAGGTTAGAGAGGAGAGAGATCATCCAGAGAAGGAAGAAAAAGGAGTCGAGTACTCAATCATTCCACAAAACACTTGACTTTTTTTAAAAAGGCATAATACAGACGTGCCCTCATTTCTTATACATAACCACCTAAAGAAATTCTGGTAAAATCAATTTTACCTGATTTTGTATTACCTGACTGGTCAATACTTTTATTTTCACAAGATGCACTCCTTTTTCTGGTTCCTCCATCAGAGGGCTCCTCCCGGCTCTCACTGTCAGATGAACTACATTCTTGAGGACCTTGGTAGGCTACTGCTGGAGCTGCACAGCTCTGCTCCACTTCCTCCATATTCAGATTTAAATTACAAATCCCAGAGATTATTTCACTGTGGGGCTCAGTGCCCGAAGGGAGTGTTTCCTCACTTGGGGTGTTAGAGGGAGCTGGCTCCAGGCTCAGGACTTCACTGTGTTCAGCCCCTGGGCGAACCAAGTCTATTTTTCCTGAAAGACCCATCTCCTGGGTAACCCCATTAGTTTCCACGTTGTCACCATGTGAGCAATCAGTAGTCCATCCTTGACTTGTCCAGTACTGAAACTGTTCCCAGTAATACCAGTACAGTTCACTATAATGCTGCTCCCACTCTTCCCTGGTGTCTGGACTATTCCAAGGCTCAGAGGCTATGGTGGCCTCGGATGATGAGACCTCTTGATGCTTCTCCAGCCAGCTTTGCCAAAGAAGGCCCTCTCCATACTCACTCCAGTACTTCTCCCATTTTTCTTTACATTCACGGGGTAAAGCCTCATTTGCAAGACTTTCTGAACTTTCACAGTTCCCTTCACTTACAACCTGAAGTTTGCTACTCTTCTCATGTTGTTCCATAGCTAGGGCCAGCTCACCAGAAACAGACTGGGTATCACCACCACAAACTCGATCCTGGCATTCCTGCCCCGTTTTATCCTCATGTTTTTGCTTTAACTCTTTTTTCTTCTTGTTTTTCTTTTTCATAAGCCTCATGTTACTTCTCTTTCTATAATTTTCTGTTGCCTAGAATATAATGGAAAAACACATTCAAAAGTGTAGACGCAGTCTTTTCTTGTCCTCTCTCCAGCACATTTCCATTTCCGTTGTAACCCTCCCTCTTGCGGCAACCCTGATGTCAGCTTTCTCCCCACAAAAGGTTGTAAGGTTTATGAGTCTGATAAGGCCCCATTGCATAACCCTGGCTGACATTTCTGAGGAAGCTGTGAGAATGGGCTGTGAGAAAGTCTATAGAAAGACACACACACAAAAAAGTAGAATTACAGACAGAAGGGGGGCTACTCACAAGGATTCAGAAGGAAAAACATCAACATGAAAGACTATAAAATCCTAAAAGGAGGTTGGTCAGGAACTGTGGGGTCACTGGGTTGAGCTTAAAAGTAAAGTAGTATCTCAGTAACATCAAGGACCTGTTTTAGGGGGCTGCAGAGGCTGACCAGATTGTCTGGTATCTGCCTGGCCAGCAAACACTGTTCAGGTGTCTCATTAGGGCAGTGAACATACAATGCTCAGCCTAACAGAATGTTAACTCGTTGCTACCTCTGGGTGCTTTAAACAAAAAAGGATCACTTTATACTTGTAACCTCTGTAAATCCTGCAGCTGGATCTCTGTATGTCTGAAGACACAGACCCAAGAAGGGTGTAGTATTCTTCCTATCCCATGCTGATCTCCAAGTTGGCTAACAGAAACACAAGGAAACAGCCTCCTCTCCAAACAGGTGGCATTTGCCAGTTTGTGGCAAAAACATTTGTGCAATACAAACATTTCACCTGTTACAACAAACTCAGACTGCTACAGCTGCCTAGTGGAACAGAAGACATAAACCTGCTACTGAAAAGAAAAGAAACGCTGGAGCAACTTGTTGGTTTAATCAAATACAACTCCACTTGTTTCTGTGGGGCTTCCTGTGCTTACAGATATAAACAAGATAAAAACATCCAACAAAAGCAATTTTTTCTATCCGATAAATCCACCATTTTTTTTTTCATAAACTGCCAAATTAAGTTTGGCAGGTAAAAAGGTGGTGGTGGTGAGAGACTACAACTCATGTAGACAAAAGACTGCAGATATACAGCTATTACTCCAAATGTCCCATCAGCTGCAATCCCTAGTTTTGTTGCATTGACAAATGCATAAGGTGGACTATAAAGATGTTAGGTTCAGAGAACTGGCATTAATCTTTCATACACATCCCTCAAAATGTCATGTTCATACACACAGTGCAAAGCACAATGCTCAGTAGTAATCTAGTAAAAACATACATTTTTTTCATTTAACTTATTTGCAGTATTACTTGTTGTAATGTGTGTAAGCAGTGTGCTTCCCACACACCCCCCCCCCCCAATCCTGACCTTCATTTCCATAACAATGCTCAATGCTCAAGTGATAATCACCAGTGCCGGTCAGTAGTAACAGATGCATATGATCATGGCAGCTGCATCCTGCTCAAAGTGGATTGGGGGAGACAGATCAACACCATAGCCAAGGGCTAATCTGAACCATGTGCTCACCTAATAGTGCTGCTCAAGGGCCAACTCAAGCCAAGCTTGAAACTAACTTCTGTAGTCATTATGCAAATATGACTGAATCAATTATCTCACTCTGCCATAAATAGTGGACAGTGCAGATCTCACTGAGCTTTCCTGCACAGCAGTGGGCTGCACGACAGGACCTCCCCTTGAGCAGAGATGCCTCTCAAGGTTACTCCTCAGGTTGAGAGATTCCTTGCTGCAATGGGTTCTTGGTAAGCGATTAAGTGCATGCTAAACTTTGAAATCTTAGTTAAGTGGTATAAAGGATCGATTGTGTACATAGAATCCTTTAGATATAAACTGTTGACGAAGTCTGAGTCCAAGTCTGGATCTAGTCACACCTAAACTCCCCTCTAAGAAGAAGTTTAGAACCCACAGGGGTCCTTTCTCAACCTCATGGCTCAATGGGAGGGTCTCCCTAACAATTTTGTCTGACCCTGTCCTCTGTGCAGTAAATAATCAAGTGTACATTGCGATCAAATCTTGTTAAACCACTGTCGCATTTACTACCAAACTTCATTAAACTGCTATTTTATACCAATAAACATATTGCTACTTCTCTCTTAGAAGTGAAGGGTGTCATCACTCCATCCGCAACACTACTACATAGCAAGAAAAACTGCATGTATACTTTGGGCTTGAAGCTGGATGCCTGTAAGGTCTATTTACATGCCTTCAATTAAAATAACGTACAAGTTTCTCCGGCTGATTTACAAATCAATCAGGTCAAAACCGTGCACTCTCCACAGAAGTACTCTCTCACTGCCAAGGAGGTCTGTATTCCATAAAGTGGATAATGTGGATATCCCACTGTCTTTTTCTCATATTTTAGTCTTTCTCTAAAGCTCAAGTGCTCCCTATGGGAAGCAGAGCACCTAAGCCTCACTCCTGCCATTTGGGACAGCCTGGCTTTTTCAGTTGCAAAGGGGATCTAAGAAACTAGCTTTTTATATTAGTACCTAAAGCTAAATGGTTAAAGCAGACAGTGTGAACACATGCGCTCAGATTGGAGTGTACTAGTTGTCCTGATGCAGAACATCAATGTGATCACAGCTATTTTAAACTAGCTCTCTTTAGTAGCAAGAGCAGAACAGATATGGAAACATAAAGCACAGCCTGACCCTGTTTAGTCAAACTGGCAGGTGCATTTTAAAAAACACACAGGTATGTTGTTACAAGTACGTGAGGCAGGACATTAAAGACAGCTTGGATACACTTCCATGAACTGCAGTCCCCAAAATAACTGGGTAGACATGCCCCTACATCTGGAAACACAAAGTAAACAGAAAGAATAAAGTAAATAAAGATTTACCACAAAGTCCCTGTGGGCTGACTGCCCACCAAATTGCAGAGGCAACCCCATGCTCTTCATAAGCTCAGCCTCCGAGTCTAGTTCGACTTCTTCCAGGTCCAGAGCATGATTAGTATCCACCTTCAGTGTCACATTGGGACAACGGTTCTCCTCCTCAGATGCTTGATCTTCCCCTAGTAACAAATTCTATTAAGTAAATATAATCTGATTCTGATACCTCAATGCCACAGCATGGCCTACAAAAAAATAGTACAACTGCCTCTTAAGCCTCCTTTCCCATTTAAAATTTTTCTCATTAACACCTCAGTAGGAACCAAAATCTAACTTAAACAGCCAAAACATTGCACTGGGTCTGGCTAGCAGCCTCTGTGGTGCTGTGTTTGAGATTTGTGGCTAAAACAGTGTGGAGATAACACACCAATGTTTTGGCTATTGCTGAGCAGTGCTTGCACAGCCCCACAACCTTCTCTTTTTACCATCTGCTCTCCCCAGCGCATAGGCTGGGGTGGCCAAGAGATCGGGAGTGGACACAGCTGTGACTGCTGACCTAAACTGGATGAAGAGATAGTTCGCATCATATGTGATGTGCGGCAATAAGCATTGGGGTAGAGGGTGTGGGTGCTTGGAGTCAACACACTGCAAACATTCACCTCAGTCTTGCAGAGCAAACTGCAAAAACGCCCAGCAAACAACAAAGACATTAGTATCATGGAAAAAAATTCTTTACATAAGTTCTTCTGGCATATATCACAGCAAACTTAAAATACAAGAAACTGCCAGTTTTGTTACAAATCTTTCAAAATCACACTAACAAAGATAATGTGGTTTTACAACAATGTGTGAACTACAGAACCTAATTATCTCAGAAGTTAACTGATCAACTATTGAATCACTGCTTGCATATTGTATGTATATAAAATGACAAATACCACTGAGAAAGTAGGAACTGGTTATTAATGGAAATTCTGAAATACAAAAGCTCTTGATAGTTGATAAAACTGAAGCATTTATGATTTTTTTTTCGTCAGGATATATTTACTGCCAAATTATCACGCAGCACCAAGACCCTTCTGGTTTTAACTGATTACTCTCATCACAATTCAATCATATATGCAGAAAACGACATTTTACATTCTCCTTCACTCCTCTCACATTGCTTCCACCAAACCTGTGCCATCAATTATCAGCTTCCATGGACATTCCTTTCTGTTCAAACTTCTTCCTTTCAAATCAAGCTATTATATGATGCTGCAGCTAGCGAGACAGCAAAGGAAAAGCCAGATACCAAAAGAATTATGTTTAGATAGGTATATGTGGGGAATTTGGGAGAATAGAGCAAAAGAGTGGTGCTGAATTTGCCAGAGCATGCACCATGACCATTCCCAAAATACAGGCCTATCAAGGGAGAGACTGACTCTGGTCCTCCTCATATAATTCCTCAGGTACATGCAAATTACAATTTCCCCCATCAGGGCTACTGCTTATTCTCTACTGTCCCTGCTGACTAATCAGCAACAGCTGATGTCCTAGGCCAAGGCAGAGACAGCAGGACAGTGTTTCTCTCAGGCAAACAGCTAGGATCTGCAAGCGCTCTGTTATATAATTAATTTTGAGTTAGTTAAAATTGTGATTTGTGAACTAATCTGCTTTGTGCACCAGGTGGAGATTATATGAGGTGGTAAGTCTGTCAGACAGGAATAACCACTGCGCTTGGTCTGGCACAAACTTCCACATCAAAATTATGGTAACGTGAAAACTGTGCAAGTGCTACGTTATTATTTACATCTATCGCCATACCAAAAGCACTGAAAAACAATTGAGAAATAGGAACAACTTAGATAAACACACATAACTCACTTTAAGTATGTACATCAAACTGCACAGTACATTTTATCTTACCTGTGCTGTTATTGTCATCTTTGACATAAAATCCTTTTAATCCTAGTTTATATAATTTTCGATCTCTGTAAAAACGAAGACATACATTGATGCAGAAGGTCATCATTAAAACATTTTTTTTTTTTACAGTAAAAACAATCGTTCAGTGGAAAAAACCTCCCCAAGGATGTGTTAGAGTCCCCATGGCTGAGGGTTTCAAGATGCAACTGGACAGGGTGATGGACAAGCTCACCTGGGCCCCCCTTCCCTGGGAAGGCTGGACCAGACCATCTTTCGAGACACCTTCCCATCTGGGCTGCCCTGTGACTCCCAACACACAAAACAAAGAAAAATATGTAAAAGGCAACACTTTAAAGCCTGCTGGGAAAGTCTACCCGAGAGCTGTTCAGAAAATGCTGTTGCTACATAGAATACCCTGGAATTGAAATTTTAGGCCCTCAAAAAATTCCATTTAAGTGGAACTTAATGTCTCTCGTCCACAACTGCAATTACTTCAGCCATCAGCCGACGCTGGAGGAACATCACCTCCGCAAATGCCTCCGCTAAACACTGACTGTATTTAACCGCAAAATTGGCCACGACCTCCTCCCCGCAGTCACCCACCTGCCACAGCCCGTGACAGGCACCAGCCCCCGCTAGCAGAGCTGTTCCGCCCGGCGCGGGGAGGCTCCGGGGCCCGCCGCTCGCCTCGGGGGGAGGGACGGGGGGGCAGCCCGGCCGCCCCGTCTGGGGAAGAAGGGGTCGGGGGGGAGCCCGGCCGCCGGGGGGGGCGAGCGGTTTGGGGAGCGGCGCCACCGCAGCCCGCGCAGCCGGTGCCCCAGCCGGGGGCGACGCAGCGCGGCCCGCGCTCCTGGGGAGGGAGCGGGCTCCGGCCGGCGGCACCGCTGCTGCCGTGCCCGCTCCGGCGAGGGCCCCCCGCGGGAACCGGGTCCCCCTCGCCTACGGCTGGCATCGTTTGGTAAACGCGGCCTACAGGGACCTTTCGTGCGCCCCCCCCCCGCCGCTCTGCAGCCGCCACGGCCGCAGCCGCAGCTCCTTTACCCGCGCCTCCCCAGCGGAAACCTGCCCCGGCCCCGGGGGACGCGGCCAGGCGGGGCCCGCCCGACGCCGAGGCCGCTACTCACTCGACGAAGGCGCGGGAGCAGAGGCAGAGGATGCTCTGGGCCGCACCCGCTCGCAGCAGCAGCTCCGCCACCGGCCGCCCCCACGCGTCCTGCACCATGCCTGCGGGCAGCCCCGCGCCGCGGCACCGACCCGCCGCGCCTTCCGCCGGAACTGCCGTGACAGCCGAGCCCGCCCCCAGCCCGCCCCGCTACGGCCGGGGGGCGGCCCGAGCCCAGCCGAGCCGCCTCGGGGCGGGGAGCCCGTCGCGGCGGTACCGAAGCCTCCGCTCGAGAAGGAGCCGCTGCAGCCGAGGTGCGGCTCGGCGCTCTGCACGCTGCTCTGCGGGCCGGCGGCCCAGGCTGCCCGGGCCTTTGAGAGCCGGGGGCGGCGGCGCCTGTGCGAGGGCGGCCGTAGTTAGGCCAGCTGTGCTTTCAGCGACTCCCCGTGAGGGGTGTTTGCGTTTTGCTGGTGTTCAGAGTGGGGGGAAGAGTTACCGGCGACAAAGATCTGGCAAAACCGGGAGTGGGGAACAGGAGTGGGGAGGCCTGACCGGAGCAGAAGTAACAGGAGAGCTGAAAATGCGGAGGGGACGGGACCGGGGCGGCCCGAGGGGCTCGGGGTGAGCACAGCGCCCAGGGGGCCGGAGGCGGCGGGGGGCGCGGGCGGCCGGGCTGGGGCGCAGGGGGGTGGGGGCGGGGTGCGGCACAGCACAGGGGCGCAGGGCCTGCGCGCAGATTTTTCCCCAGTGGAGTCCTGCTTCAGGTACCGGATCGGATGTAACCTGGGAAGGCATCGCTGTGGAGTGAGACTGAGGTGTGGGGGAGCTGCTGGGGGAGCTGCTCCGGACAGCCGGCGGGCAGGGCAGCGCCGGGCAGGCCGCAAGGTGCTGCCCCGCAGAATGAGATTTTATCCTTGCCTCTGCTACACAGACGTTACCTGATGGTGCACACGGTTTGAGAGATTTCCTGCATAAAACACTGAGCGATGGACTGTGCAGCTCATAGATTATTCCAAGCTTATCTGTAAAATGCGTGAAATCCAGGTCTCTCTGAAGACTGTTACGAAGCCTTCCTAGACACCCCTGGGACAGGATTTCTCAGAGAATAATTATGAACTTCATGATCTTCTCCTACCTGGTAGCCTGCCTACTGGACACGGGGAGAGTATTAGAAAGAAACGTGTCACACCTGCCTGCCCTGCTTTTAGGCCCTTTGCAAGGTGTTTGCTTTTGACAAGGTGGGGTACTAGGCTTTATGTTAGCTATATTCAATGCATGATGTGCTGTGCAGTTCTCCGTTGTGCTGTGTCATTCAGCTTGCATCGGTACATTTTGGGTAACAAGGCTGTACAGCCTCATGAGGATGCAAAATGTTCTCAGGATTTTTAATGTTTCATGTGGGAAGTATGCGAAGGGGAGTTTGGAGGTGGAAGGACTAATTGTTCAGGGAGCACAACTACCATCCAACAACAAATTCCATCCCCTTAAACAAATCTCAGAATTAATTGTATCCTATTCACCATCTTACGTCTGATATAACAGAAAATATTAAATGCCATCATTAGTCAGGACTTGTATATACCTGATGATAATTAAATAGTTCAGAAATACAGGGAAAGAGTACACCACTTCTGGCACTCATATGGGTATAACTGTGCAATTAGGATGCTATATCACCTTCACATTTCAAAACTGAAAATGCAGTAAAATAATAACAAATCTTTTTAACACAAATTGTTTAGCAACAGCCAAATGCTGAGTGTATAAAAGTTGAATTGTGAAATATTTTGAGAATTATTACACTCTTCTTCTTAAGGAACAGAAACCACATTTCAAATGAAAGGCAGAGAATACTTTTGTATAAGAATAGGATGGCTGTTCTTTTATAATATCCAGGCCCAATATCCTGCAGCCCCAGGAGGAGCCACCACCAGGTAAGGCTAGACATGTGGGAATACCTCCTAATACTCTCCCATTCCCTAGCCTTCTGCAGCTGATGGCATATGGTTTCTGCTTGTTCAGTAAGACAGTGGGTTTTTCCTCATGATGCTTGTCCAGTTTCCCCCCGGATCCATCGTCTAGCAGTGATTTGCACAAAATTGCTTACCTTATTGGAAGATTGAGTGAGCAATTGATCCATACTCAGCTAACGTGCTGCTGGATTTTAAAGATGTCGGTCATATTCCTTATAATCTCTCTTTTCCAAACTGACGAGCCCTGGTATGTTCAGTGTTCCTTCTCTAGGGGCCAGTCAATACCTCAGGTCTTCCTCATTACTCTTTTCTAACCTTCTTCTGATTGTACTATTTCATGGACTGCGCTGGCAGGTCTGACCTAGGCAGGGCCGTGCACTTGGAGTGCGAATTTTAGCAGACATGGTTTTAAAATGTTACACTTCCACTAGCAAAAAGATGCTTGTTACAATGCTTGTTTCAGTTTAGCTTGTGCTGGCAAATAACGTGCTTAAGCCGAAGTAAAATAAGCCATCCTTAAAAAATACCCATTGACAAGATGCTACTGATTTAACATGCCATATGTAATAAAGCTGGTTTAAGTTTGTGCTTGACAAGGAGTCTGTCTTGTACAAAAACAATGGACTGCTTCACATGGAGTCGGTATGGGGTCAATATGTCCTTCCACTGGAACCTGAAACGATTTACCTGATCCACACAAAAGAAGCCAAAGCGCCCCGCGGCTCTATCGCCTGCTGCCCCGGCTGCCTGCCCTCCTCTGCCTGCCCTGTCTTTCCTCTGGCAGGTCCTGTTCTGAAACGCTTCCTTCTCCGCTTCCCTCACCTGTTTTCTGCTCCTTGTTCTCACAAACTGTCTTGGGCCTCAGCTTCAAAGCCCTTCTTGGATCTATCTGTTGCTTTTTTTACTATTATTATTTTTTACATGTCTCAGTTGACAGTGAAGACCTCCACCTCCCGGTGATCCTGGCTTTGCTGCTTTTATCTTGGCTTCTCAGAATGTGACCTTGCCTCCCAGCTAACTTGAAAGCTCTTCATCATTTCCTTCTTTTCAAATCCCTTTCCAAGGCTAAATTCCATGACAGATAGTGACCAAGGAACATCAGGTTGAGGGATGCTGAAAATAGCATCCTTAGCTGTTAAAAATAAACCAAAAGCAAATATATGCAGTGTGTCTAAAACAGAAGATACTCTTACAGTAACTCTTACCTGCTCATGTAATTCTGAGCTCCAGCTTTACATGCACATCTCCCTTACCATGTATAGGAAGTGCTGGAGAAATAAAGCAAATGTTTCTGAGTCAAGCTGGGGTTTATTAGATATTTATATAAGAACTTATAAAAAAAGAACCTTTATTGTTTTCTCAGAGGAAATTATTGGATTATATCTATATCTCTGAATATAATAAAACCCCAAGTTGTTTATAAATGCCTTGGTTTATAAACAGATGATAAGGTTAAGAACGATATTTAAACAATAAAATTTTCTCAGTTACATATTAAAAAAAGACAAGTAATTACATCTTTCTGTAGTGGATGAGCTGAGAGAAATATTTGAGGGTGTTTAACTCAATGTACTGTATTCTTACTTAGCAGGAGGGAATATGTAGACCTGAATGCCATACATGAGAATCTCTAATCTCTGCAATTAGTATATTGGAAGAACTGACTCAGCTGAAGTATCTGCGTGACTTTCTGCAATGTGTGCCCTGGTTCTGGCTGATCCAAATGCCAGTTATAATGCTCTTTGTACCTGAGGTTTTTCTGCCTGGTGTTTTGTACCCTTTCAGTCTTTTGCTTCAGATTTGCAAGATAAAGGCTGGCTTAAAGGGATATAGTTCCAATGAACTGTGGGACAGGAGGCAACAAGTGATGACGTATTTGTGGAACTCCTGTGGAAAATTACGGCATGGTAAGTGAGGGTTTTTTGCTTTTATCTTGAAAATAGTCTTAAAGAGGAGGAAAAATGTTACTCCTTCAGTTGCAGATGTACACAGAAGGATGTACAATTGGCTTAAACTTCAGAGACCCTCCAGTCCTCTAAAAAGGTACTTGATAATGTATAAATGAACAGATACTCAAGTACTATTCATGACTTGCAGAACTAAAGATCTCTCAGTGTTATCTCCTTTTCATTATTTTCTTTTTAAATGATGAGTAAACTAAGCAAATCATAAGGTCAAGGTAGTTTGACATGATTTTGTGACCATCTGTGAGGGAAGATTGTTTTTTCCTGTGCTAGAGTCCCCTTTGGCACTTAGATATGAGTGCTCTGGCACATGAGAAAGTAATTTTATGTGGCAACATATGTGGCAATATATAATAAAACTCTTATAGTCCCCAAAATCTTGCATTTCTAATTAGTGTTCAGCACATAACAGTTTTTTGCTTTTATTTTGAAACATATATGAACCCATCCTGGTTAAATTCAGTGTTTTCTTTAAATGGTTGATGAGCCAAACAAATGTTTAAAAGGACACAAAGCAAACATGGTATCCAGGCATGTTATTTAGGTCTTTTACTTACTACATAGTGCATTTTTTATCCACTAATTGCCTTCTTAAAGACACCTTAAGTCTCAGCCTTCTGGTAATAGGCAGAATCCTCTAATTGTGCTATAGCTCTACTCAGATTGTGTCATTAGACAAACCTGTAGGAGATGCAGGTTCCTGTAATCATTGTGGTTGCCTTAGCTGTTAGGGATTGTTCGGCATTTGCAATTACAGTGAAACAATAACACTGTTAAACAGTAATTACTTCTCTTTCACAGAAACAAAACAAAATTGTTTAAGAGAAAAGTCTATTGGAAAACAAGAAATAAAAGGGTGCTTTGGGCACAGCTCTGTGTCCTTTGATTCCAGGACAGAACATGCATTTTAATTGCTCTTATTTTTATACAGTGAAGGGCTCTGGTTTTTTTTTTCTTGTTGGGTTGGTTTGGTCTGTGGGTTTTTTCATCTGTTTGTGTACGGACGGTTGGGTGGTTGGGTGGTTTTTTTGGTGGTGGTGTGTCTTTTCTGTTTCTTTTTCTGTATAAATCAGGCCAAATAAGCACATGTGACATTTCACCAGAATGAAGAAATTGCCACAGAATAGGTAACTGGTTTGTTGCAGCACTGGGGAGTCCCATCAGTTATTGCTGGTATCTTTAATTCCTACATAAAGAATCTCCTAGCTGACACATGGAGGCAAAAGCCAGAAAAACTGGAAACATAATGGATAAATTTTATAATGTTTGTACCATGGATTTGATCGTCTCTCATTCCACATGTCTTCAAAGCCCAAATCAATACTGTCAGTGCCTGCTGTCTTCAAAGCACCTTTGAATCCTGTGGGAACCGTAATTAATTGGGGCATACCTGTTTGGCCTTGCCGGTTATCAGACACTGTTAACCTAATACTTCTGTTTCTGGCCATTGTAGTCTTTGGTTTAATTTTTTATATTCCTTTTTCCTTATGGTTGTATATGCAGTTAAATTGTATCCAGTTACATAGGCCTAGATAATGGGCCAAGCCATTTATTTTACAAGTGGCCACTATTCACTTGCACATTTGGAAGTGCTGCTTCTGTAGTTTAAGCCAGAGGAGATCACATCCTAAGACTGTGAACACATTGGGGGCATCTTAACAAATTATTTTTAAGATATGTAGTTTTGATTCTTTTTACCGTAAAGTGTATTTCTCTTTGCATTACGTTAGTTTTTATAAGTGCAGTCTTCTGTGACCATTCCCATAAAGAAGTTTTATAGTGCTTTATTACAGATCTGTTTTCCAATGTAGTTCTGAAAAAAATAACTTGGTGTTTCTCTGTTGCGTGTTAATTTTTACTTGCAAGTTTGTGGACTTTTGGCATTGTATAAGAGTCCTAATCATATACCCTTTCTACTAAACGGTATGTGCATACTGAATTAAAAGATTTTTTTCTCATCTGAAGAGTGGGTAGCAACTTTGTGTAAAAGAATGAAAGACTTTTTATGCTTTCAGGCCAAAAAGTGATGTCAAAGACAAATTAAAGGACATGGCCATAGGCAAGAGCTTGTAGAAGCAATTAATTTTTCACCTCAACAGCCACCACTGACCACAAAACAAGATCCTATTGGTTTAAGTAACTGCAGGGTAACAAAACTAATAGCCTCCCAAGAAACAGGGCAGCAAATTAGGGACGCGCCCTTGCCAATTTGCAGTAAAGCAGCTTAATGTTAGTGCTTCCATAATGAAAAGGAGGTCTTCCATACAAGGGTTTTCCCCTGACGCTGAGCTTCTCTGGAACTAATAATTGAACCATATTGCTTCCCAGTTAATATGTGGGGATCCAAAAGGTTTTTCTTTTCAATCTTTTTGCTGAATGGGAAACTTTTATTTCATTCTTCCCTTTCTGCACTCTCTTAGCTCATCAAGTATTTTTAATTTCCTTAGTTATAGCATGTGACTATGAGAAACTGCAGAGTTTGTTCATTTGGGAGGTATTTCCCCAAATTTCAATGGTTTGACTGCAAATAATGCAGAGGAGAGACTACCTACATAAATATAACTTAGAAATAAGAAATTTCCTTTCTCTATTACAAGCTCATATTAAAGGGTCACCACACATAGAGAGAGGAATGGCACAGGAATGCACCAAACCAGCAACTCTGAGATGAAAAGCAATATAGCTAGAGGATCAAGAAGCGGCTTGTTAGTTTCTAGCAACATTTATACTAGGAAATGAAATAGTCAATCATCTAAGTTAAAGAGCTGTTGTAACTTGAGTGTAATTCTGGGGTATTTAAGTTAATTGCTTACTGGTTTTTTAATAGCATAAAGGATTGTGGCAGGGAAGACTTGCTTGACTCACATGGTTTAACTCAAATCAGGATACAAGTGATTTACTGATTTATTAATGACACATAATTAGTCACCAGTTGGTGAACTTCACATTCTGCATCAATATCAGCAGGCCAACAGAATACAAAACACTTGGAAGATGTTATAAAGCACCTACAAGTTTCTAAACAACCTAACCCCACCTTTTCTAATTCGACAGGAGCATGCTTATGTGCATTCATCCTTTTCTTACAGGTTGGAGGGTGACAAGTACATCCCTGTCTTTTGGCCATGCATGTTCTCCTGCTGGAGATGGGGTTGCTCTGTCTTTGTGTGCACCAGCGCAGATCCCTGTCACCTGCTGGTCTGTGTGCTGGCAAGAAAGCGCCCCGTGAGTTCCCACATGCACCCCAAGCTGTGGGTCCTTCTGCTGCTGCGCCCTGCACTGTCAGCCCTGCTGTCCAAGTGGGGCAGGGAGGGTGCTGTGTCAGGTCGAGATGGGCTTGCAGTAGCAGCAGAGTGACTCCTGGCAGCATCTGAGGGCAGGGGTCTGACTGCTGCGCTGAGCACTTTCCCACTCTGATGTCTCACCCCACAGTCACAAGTTTCCTTCCATCTTTTATACTTCTCAAGCTGACTTTCTTCCCAAAAGCCTCTTGGTAATCCCCTGGTTGCTGCTTAATCCAATGGGTGCCTATTGTAAACAAACGTTGTTGTTATTTGGTTCCTCATTTCATTCTGCTTTGGGGTAACCGCTCCGATCAGGTGATTTTGGGTGTCCTGTCCACATGGGCTGTTTCTACTCACAGTCCTGCCATACCACGAGTTACTATCCAGGCCACATTACCAGGAGAGGTCCATCAGGATCACGTTTTCTTACCTCAAAACTCTGCTGCTATAAAATTGCTATTATAAGATTTTATATTCTTGGCAGGCAAGGAGCTCCGTGGGGTGGAAGAAGCACCAGATGGCCCATCACTCCCATGGAGCCATCCCTGCTGACTCCTTAGACTTCATTGCCAGCTTATCTAGCCAGAGGCACAGGCTCTGCCATTCTGTAGCTGGTCATTTCTCATTTAAAATGCCAGGGAAATATTCCCATTGTATGAGAGAATGCTAAGAAAGAAATATTTTAAATTAAAATATTTTGACAAAACTCACAGATAAATGTGTACCTACAGTAATTCTGGCAAGAAAACAGTAATATAAAGAGACAAACCAAACGGTCTGTTGTCCCAGTCTCTTCAGCTGTGGCCAACCGTAGCTAACTGAGGCTAAGGAAAAAAAAAAAAGAATAAGCCATGTATCCTATGGTAGTTCCCTAGATAAATTTGAATAATATATATTCTGTTTTGTTTTCAATTTATTTTCTTGTAATTGCCAGCTTTTGATATGCTGTTGACCATAACTGAGCATGGCACTCAGGAATAACGTTTTCACAGAAATATCTATTAAAAGTTTTGGACCTCCTTCCCAAGTGGCTCATGCAGCCTATCCCAAATTGAGCTTATTTCTCACTACAGAAATGGTGTAACTTTTAATGTCTTGGCAAACCTGTGGTGTCCAATTGCTCACAATTGTTAATGGAGCATAGCTTTCCAGCAGCCATTAATGCAGCATTATTAACATAAAGCATAGCAGTGCCCATTCTCCTGCTCTGGGTTTGTGTTATTAACATTACATATGATCTAAGGTATATCCAAGAAATTTCCTTTCTCTCCTCTTTCCACACACCTTGATTTTTCAGTGCTTTTAAAATACTGGTTCCCTGATCCAGTTCTGAGCACAATTTCTCTTAAGGATTGCCACAAGAGGCATGTATTAGGGACATTGGAGCAAGGACTGGGGACTTGCTAAACTCTGTTTGCCACCACAGAAAACATGACATTGGATGACATCCTAGAAATAATGTAAGTTAAATAATGTGTTGTTAAATTGTTATTATTCCTGACTCTCAAGCTCTAAAGTAAAGCTCTTCTAGCAGTGGTTAGGTGATGGCTTAGCCAGGGGATGAGGCAGTGAAGGGTGTTACTGTGCTGGCTGGTTTAGCAATGCTCCCCTGCTAAGAACTGCCATCCCACAGCTCCGCTTAGGAGGGAGAGCATTTGTGACTGGTTTACCAGAGACAAAACGAGCGGTGTTAGTCTAGTATGTGAATCAGTAGGGTGAACTAAACTGGCTGATTTAGTTTGAAACAGGCCAGCAGCATCCATGGCAGCTGTTTCAGCAGCTGGGCTGTGGGAGTGATGACTTCTGGCAGAAAGGTGGCAGCAGCTTCTGGGGCAGAAGGTTTTGCTTTGAGCCCCTGGGATGCAGGAAAGCCTTAAAAAAAGAATCACTTGTGTTCAAAAATGCTTGCCGTGTATGTATAAGTATAAACTATGAAGGATCTAGTTCTGCAAGACCTCTTCCTGTTCTGCGAGACCTCTTGCCTTCAGTACAAAGCCAGCAAAGAGGCTGAAGTGAAATATTTGATGAAAATCACATTTTTTTTTTCATTTTTACATTCAAAGGAAAAAATCATTATCAATAAACAGATATTCTGTTATGGTCTGATGTGCATCAGACCGTTCATCCTGTGAAACAGCCTCTAACTGCTTTTTGCCTGCAACTACAAAAGTGCAGAATATTCCTTATATATAGCTGAACACTTCAGAGAGGTATTCCTCTAGGTTTTATTCCCTTGTCTCCTGATATTTCTAGTTTGCTGCATTTCCAATATCTTCTGATTATTTATTCCATATCTCTTGCTGCTTTTATGATACAGGGAAGATTTAATGTATGTAACCATCATTGAGAATGAACTGGATGTAAACACCAGTCCTACTTGAGCTCCATACAGGCAAACTTCTTTGGAGGAATTAAGCTCTTGTCAAATATATGGTAATGTGTCAGTAGCAAGAAGTGAAATTCTCCAAGATTAATTTTTTAGTGGAGTTTCCCTCCAAATTTTGCCTGTATAACTGCATTTCCAGATTAGAAAATCAATTCTAAAGCCTTTTCAGTGATGTATTTTACCTGTGTATGTCATGAATGCAAAGACTGAAGTTCCTGCAGCTACCAGACGTGGCTGTTTTTCTGTTGTTGTTTCTTAACAGGCAAAAATTGCACTTCAGGCTCTAAGAGATGGACATGAAAAACCACCAGGAAACATGCTAAGAGCTTTATTAGAAAGATTTCATTAACATCAGAAAGTTGACTAATATGTTATAATATGTTGAAATATTTTATCCTAAGGAGTCTTCAAATTGTTAGGTCTTGTGATATTTTAAGGGAGAAGTTTTAATTCTTTAATAGTTTTATTTAAATGTATTTGGTTTTAAAGTAAAAGTCACTGTACTCATAGTTGATTTTCTTCTTTCTATAAAATGTTTGAGGTATATTATCTATTCCAGATAAGCTCGTACCTTCCTTGACCTCCAGTTGCCGAAGACTTTAAATAGCATGTGCAAGCATTTGGTCTGGGTCTTGAGAAATTCTATTCCTCCTCATTTTTATTTCTCTTGGCCTCTATCTGAGGCTGCTTCTAGACAGGACAAGATATAAGATGACCTTCTTATGGGTGGGAATGTAACAGTTAAGTCACAGGGAGTGAAATGTTTATGTTTTTTGTTTCCATTTAACATCACAAGGATTGGTTGTAAGGACAGTTTCTGTCTGTTTCAACTAAACATCAAGGGACTTACTACCTATTTTCCAAACAAGAGATAAATAATCAGGCAATCTGAATCACAGGAGTTTATCACTATGAATTGTGTTTACTGTCTGTCAGAAAAAAAAAGTGTGAGAAGAGAGTTTGAGGCAGCATTTGGTAACCATTACTCTCATCCCTCTGTTTTCCTGTTCAGCGTTACTTTAATGTCTGTTATTACTACATTGTTGGTTTTGTTACCAACATTTTTACCTTAGCCTGAATTTATATTTCATAACTTCCTTGGTTTTAGCAGTGCTTTTACCAAAAGGTACCTATATGATAAAGTAACATGGAGAGAAATTATCCTTTATATCCTTTATGCTGCTAATATGTGGGGATTAACCAGAGAAATTGGTTTTTTTACTAGTTTCATATGTACTTCTTTTTTTAATGAGACAAATGCAATGAATTTGTTCTATTTAACAGAGTTTGGGGGTTTGCCTTATTTTTTTCTTTTTAATCCTCAGTAGCATAATAAATACCAATTTTACCAATGTGGTATTTGGGCACCTGTTAATTGAAAGGTTGGGATGTTCTTTTGATACTGCTTTACACAGGTCCAAACAAAACTTATCATTTTTATATGTCATGTTTTTAATTAGTGCAATTGTGGCAGTATCAGACAGTAGTGAAGTTTGGATATGTCCCCTGTAGGATGCCTTCTAAGCCCGTATTTTATCTGGATCAGGTACAGTCACTCATTTCTTTTGAACTAGAAAGGGGGAGAGGAGGGGAGGGGAGAGGAAGAAGCCTTAGTCCTTTTTCCTGGACCATTTCTCTAAAGCCTTTAAGACTTCTAGGACTTTGGCAAATGAATGCAATTCAAGACACAAGATAAGACTCACTGGGCAGTCTGGACATGGTGTCACATCAGGTCCAACCACAGTGATAAGAAAAGCTGTTTTTACTGGAAACCCATACTGATGATTCGTTTTTTCTAATTCTGTTATTTTAAATCTTAAGTGATAGATTTATTCTCTGCTTTTCATTTAAGACGAAATACTGTATTCCCAAAAGAAGGGTAAATGCAAAACCACAATGAGCCCAACTGCTTTGAGGGGCAGTACTTTATCTGAGATGGGGATGGGTGAGATGTGACATTCAACAGAGAGAAGGATGTTTCAATAGCTCCTAGCAGTAGTGACTTGTAACCCTGAGAGAGGCCTGGGGGAATGTGTTTTTGGATCAGTGCTGGCATAAAAAGGTTTTCAATTGTGAGTACAGAAGATTTCTCTAGTTGCTCGAGTCTTCCAGTGTTTGGAAAAGCAAAACTCTGTACTGTATGATAAAACTATTCACAGCTGTGTGATTTTACCAGCGGTTTCCTTTAACCTACAAGTCCCCAAACATCTGACCTAAACCAATTCTATGCAAAGGAAAAGCTTTAAAAGTCCAAGGCAGAGATTTTAGATCTGAAAAAAACTGGTTTTGGTCTCTTATAAGCTCCACGCCAGGGTAATAACCTGTCCTGGTTATACTACAGGAAATATACTGTAGCTGTAGAAAGAGGGATAGGATTTCATATTAAAATATGATCAGAATATGAAATCTGTGGTGGTTTTGTTTTTTGTGGTTGGTTTGTTTTTTTGTTTTTGTTTTTTTTTTCTAGGCTTGTATCTAGAAAGTCCACAGAAACCAGAAAAACAGATGAGAAAGAAAAGACTGTCCCTCTGGGCAGCTGCCATCTGTGTTGCTGCCGGTCACTGGGGTTGTCTCAGTGCTGGTCCAGCTGTGGCTCTGGTGGTTTTTTCTACTATTACTGATGCATAAATGTTTCGCAAAACCATGAGGAGGAGACTTCAGCATTCACACTTTTTTTATGGTGGTGTGGCTCAGTGGCTAACTTCTGCCAGGTTTACTTCAAACATTTGGCCTAATGATAAGCAGATCAGGAGTTAGGACATACTTTCTTGTAGCAAGGAGGTCTGCATAAAGCCTGAAGGTGCCACCTGTGGCCATCAATCACCTCACAGTCTTTGTTCTCTTTTACAGTGATCAGAAGCAGCACAGCTTGCAAATTTATCCCATCCATAACCATTAGCAAACCTGTGTGCAAACAGTGTACGTGAACCAATGATCCAGGGAGCTCTGCAGTATCTTGAGACCTTCTCTTGCCCTTAGGAGGAGGAACGGTATAGGGGAGGTTGACGTGGGTAGAGTTTCACAAATGTATCTTGTGGATCTTACAATCATTAAAGCATTATGCATCAACTTATGAAAGCGTTGAGATAGAGGGACAGTATCTGAAAGATAAATGGAAAGACAGTAGCTAAAATGTGATTACGGGTGATCAGAAGAGAGACAGCATGGTTCAGAGCATAATACAGTAAGCAGAATACACACAGAATATGGCATATCTGGTTTTCTATTTCATCCTTGACTAATGGTTGAAAGCTGTTGCTATCTTCATGCAAACTGTTTGCCTGACCTGAAATAAATTTGGGATCAGCTTGGTTAACGATGAGCACAACAAACATCAGCATAGTTGTTGTTGGTTATCCTTACTGACAGCCTCAGGCACTGGCTATCCCTGAAAATCAAGCAGGATGGGGAAGGGTCAGATGCAGAGTTGCAATCACCATTTCTGTTTAAATGCCAGCATAGTCTCTGGCGTGGTTTTGGCCCAGCCATCTAGCAGCCTCCCAGACAGTTCCTGGGCACAGTCTGGGGACAGAATTTGTCCCTGGATGTTCCCATCAGGCAGAATGGATGAAGGCACCCTGCTTTGGGGGAGGGAGGAGAATGGAGTTCAGTCCAATGGACATAAGGACCCCCTTGTCCTCAAGGCTGAGGAACAGCTATTGTCCTGTTTGATTTGCTAATGTAGGTATGGTATGAGGGACACTGAATTACATGGCCCTTAAGGTGTGTCTTACAGATCCATGTTAAAGTACCAGTATAGGGAAGCTTGTGCTGCCACTGTATTTGCTGGACATGTGTAGCTTGAAAAGAAAAAAAAAAGGCTTCAGTTTCCAGTGTGCCAGTTTGTATCCTAATCCCACACATAACAGAGAACCCTTAGACGTCTTACTGAAATCAGTATGACAATTCCATATGTATGTGTGTGTGTACTTTTTATATGTATATGTGTGTGAAGTTCATAGGTATTGGCCACAGTCTCACTAGAATCTATGAAAAATCTCCCACTGATTTAAAAAGGAAACAGTATGAGTTGTAAATATGAATTAACAACTTTTTTACCTACAAGGAAAAGCCCTTGTTTGGTAGAGCAATTAATTCTGTTATCAGAGTACCTAAGAAAGAGGAATAAATAAGACCAATAAATAATAACTAGAGGAAGCACAGTTAGCACACAGAAAAGAATTTGCAGTCAAAAAAGAATGCTATTTCTATTAATAAATTATAAATATAAAAAAATAAAGTGGTTTAATACATGAAATAAAATCCTTATTTTATTAGATGATGTCTGGAGATGACACTCACAGATCATAAAAGACATATATATGAATCATCTGCCTTGCTTCACATCTGGGAAGAAATATCAGAAGAAAGTTCTGGGAAAAAAAAGCACTAAAGAAGAAAGTAGAACATAAATCAATTTAGTGATTTATTTAGTGATGGTTTGCAATAGCAATGTAAACAAATCAGTTTTGTACCTCTGATGTGATAAGGATACAGAAAGTAGAATAACAGGGAATCATACATATTCAGCCAGCCTGTTTCCATGCTGATACCTCTGTGTGTAGCACCTGCGGGTAATACCAGCCCCCAAACAAGCAAGACATAAGCCTAACTACAGAGATTTTTATCTCAACTGTATTAAATGTATCAGTTACAGCTTGAAGTCCAGGGCTTCAAGATGACATGCTTTATTTGATAGAGGGTCCCAGAAATACCATGCACAGTGGGCCCTAGGCAGCTGTACTCCGTTGGACGGTCCTGCTGTCCCTCTGCCATGGGACACCCTGCCTGCCAGGGTGGTGTAGTATGCAGGACCCCATTCCCCTTTCCCTTGGACTATCTGTTCCACAGATAGGCACATTTCTCAGGAAGTTTAGAAAGCAAAGTGCATAATTAATTAAATTAAAGCAGAAAAACTCCAAACCCTGCAGTAAAGCAAAACAGAAAATAAAACCAAATCTGACAAACACACAGAAACTTGGAAGAGAGGTCAGAGCACATTTACAAGACAGAGAAAATAAAAGTATAAACCAGAGTGATATACCAGCCAGGAGGAATAAGACAACACTGAATACAGACATCAATTACGGATGGAGATACAGATATATAAAAGGATGAAACAGGCATTATGGTTTTTATTAGACTGGAGAAGAGGGAGGTATTGGAAATAATTGTATGGAGATTTTTTAAGAAAAGGGAAGGGGTTTTCTCTTTAAGCTGTGATATTCAATTATTCTGGAACCTCAAGAGTAGAACAAGGAATGATAAATTATGTTTAAATAGTAGGATAACTTATTCCTGTACAGATACATGATGCATAAGAAGTTTCTAAAGGAACTAAGAAAGCATGACAGTCATTTTCAGAGGCATTTCAGATCATTCTTTGGTTGATCAGAAGAGTTTGAGTAGGTGATACTAAATACAGAATTAGGAAACTAAGCAAGAAACTACCTCTTTTAAATTAATTTGTCAACAACATCTTAAGGGTATCAGTTGAAAAATGTATGTCCCTTCCTTTTGCTTATTCTTTCCATACTTAGGCAAGGTGATTCTGGAAAATAAAAGGATGTGTAGCTGGTACACTTTTGGATAATGAGGAGCACTCCCTATCAGGGCACTGGAAGTGAAAGGAAATCAGCTGGATGTGCTGCAGTTTATTTGTGGCCATGAAGGAAACAAGAAAGTGGTTGAAGAGTTGAATTAAGAACAGGAGACAGTATTTGTCCTAAAACACAAGGCTCTTTAACTGAAGGAAGTGATGGTTCATTGAGTAACCAATATACCAGGCCAGCACCGACCCACCGACAGGCTACTTTTCATGCTCAGAACGCCAAAGCTGATGCTACCAGAAAACACGTTTCTTTGAGCAGTGTCTGTACGCCGGTTCAGCCACAGGTGTGCTGGGAAGATGGATCTTGTGGGAAGTCCAGTGGGCTACCAGAGCCAGGCACTGCAGCCCAGCCTGCCTTGTGGAAGATGCTGTGGCAACAGTTCAGCCACAGCCTGACTGTCTCCCTGCTGTCTGTTGCAGCAAACAGTCTGAGATTTCCACCCACCTGGCATTTCCCCAGGAGCAGGGAACAGTAAGATAGCAACTACTGCCACGTGATCACAAAAATGGGTGGTACTTTCTCACCAGGACTATCTCTTGTGCTCAGCCGTGTGATGATTTCATACCCATTTTGTCCACTTTCTAACTTCTGAATTATTCTTACTTCCTTCATGTACTCATTTCTTTGGTGTTATTTTCACGTGTGAATTTAAATTCCAAATGATAACATGGTACATATATTCACGTATTCATAAATTATACAAACAGGTGCTAAAAAAGCTGTTATTGAATTGACTTGTAATAACTACACAAGTGTCATAGAAGCAATGTAATCAACAAATTTTAGACCTCTGTAATAAAATGAGCACTACACAAGCAAAGCATGCCATATGCTATGCTTTTGGTTTGTCTTCACAGCATTTTGACCGTATTGGCATTCTGAAATGTTTGACTGCCAAGACTCAATGATAATTGCTGAAATATTTAATTCTTGACTTCCCACTGAATATTGACTAATGTGTACTTTCATTTACTGTGTCCTCAGCGTGTTGTAAGGCGTTAAACTGTAGGATGCCTTGCCTGAAGCTATTATTGGAAGTATTGCATTCTGAGCACCTGACCATCTATGAACAGCATGATGCAGAAGCCACACTGGAAGGACCTTTGCTTATTGCTTATTACCACAATACTGTTCTTCTAGATTATAGTTGATTTCTGCATTAACACAGGCTGGGTCTGCCACTCAGCAACTAATCACTTTATCAGCAGGATACCAAGTAAATACTTCTGTGGTAAATAAGATGTTTAGAGCCTAAATTTGTAATCTAAATTCAGACACCAGCCTCCATGCCACAATACAGAATGGATTTTCCACTTCTCTGTTCAGTATTTCACTTACGCTTGGTTCAGACACACCTACTGTCAGCTGGAAGAATTAATTATGTAATTATTTTTACAGTCATTTGATGTCAGAGTTGCAAGCAAAAGTATAAACTACCTTAAATAACCTTTTACATCAGCATAAATGATGGTTTTCATATACAGTAATTAAACCATGCCACACTGCTGTGTATAGGTAGAAAAGGTAAACACAGGTTTTAAAAATGTGCAAAAGAAAAAGGGGACAGCATAGCTTTGGCAGAAGCAAGAAAAGTCCAGAGCCAACTTACTCGAAGAATGACCCAGATAGAAGATGTAATTCAGCCCAGGGATTCAGATTCAGCTCTTTGGGACCTAGAGTCCAGTTCGGTGCATCACATCAGTGGCTTAAAGCTTCTAGAAGATTGTTTTTGAGGAGCAAGACAGTACCAGAGCTACAGGCATGTAGGATAACAAAAGCAGTAAAACAGGCAAAGTGTAATTGTTGAGGTGGTAATTGCTAGTAACTGAAGGAGAAAAAATAGCAAGAAAAAAAATAGAGAATTGGAAGACAATGGTGACTGTATTAATGTTTAGCTTAGTTCCATGTTAGTCCCAGCTATTTATCCTTTTTGTTAGCCAATAAATAATTGCTGAGTACTCTTAAGCTATGTATACACTGCTCATAAAATCTCTCTGTGAATGGTGAAATATGACCAAACCTATAGAGTGAGAGTTATTTAGAGTCTCTCTATAAACTGCTGTATATGCACGAGACAGTCTGTTCTCCATCCAAGTGACTGGATCAGTTGGAAAGCTACATGGGTTCTGCCTTCTGCCTTGTGGTTTTGAGAGAGAGCAAAATAGACTTCTCTTTTACAGCATGAGCATATGTCTGTATGACATACATATTTGCCTTTTGCAATCAGATGCCAGCTTAGAAACATGCCATGCTTCTCCATGAAATAACCTGTGTTTTTAAGATCCAAGTTCACGTTTGGCACTGTGCTACTAATCTGCATATATTTTGTATGTTTGGTTCTTCTGTCAGTCTGCTTATCAGATATGTGATTGTATTACTATTTCTGGATGAGGCATAGATAATCTAGTAATACTTAATTTTGTATGCATCTTCATCTTTAGTTATTAGAACTGACACGTCCATCATTTCTACAGTTCTGCTCTAGGACCCATTTTTATTTGAGCTTTTATCCCTTCTTTTTCCATTCTTCTATGAATATAACTCAAGTAATTTAATATTTTATGCTTGTAGTATATAGCCATCGAGTATAGATCTTTTACTTACTATATTAAAGATTCACTCATTTTCAGTCAATATCCGTAAAAAGCAAACCAGTGAATTTATATTACCTTAAACACAAAGATGTTCTTCAACACCAGGACAGGGAATTGTACTTAATAACTTCAAGGAAATGCATCTAGAACAGGGCACAGACAGTATGTTTTTTCTTAAGAATGTAAGACATGCTGTAATAAAACAGACCAGTGATTCCAGTTAGCACAATATGTTCTGAGAAGAGCAATAGGAGATGCTGTTTGGGATGACCACATAAGCCTGGCCATTTTCTGCAGTCTTTTACCTATGTATTTCCACAGCATGCAGAAATTTATTAGAAGTGTTAGAGGGTACATTTCTGCCTGTTCTTTTTTGCACCTCTTTCAGGACCAGTTATTCATGACTTTGTCTAATCCCTTTTTCAAACCTATTGACACCCTCTGCCTTTATTAGCTTCTCTGGCAGCAAATTCCAAAAGTCTACTGTCTTCTGCGTAATCAAGTAATCCTTTTATCTTTATTTAAACCACTCTTCTACTAGTTTCACTGAGGGTGCCTTAGTTCCAGCACTGTGGGAGTTAGTGAACAGTTGCCTGTTCACCTTTCCGGCTGCCTTCATGACAGGATAAACCCCAACCACGTTCCTCTCAGCCTTCTCCTCTGGAAACTGAGGACTCTTAAGTTTTTGCGTCTCCTCAGACAACTATTTCATTCTCTTCATCATTTTAGTTGCCTTTCTCTATATCCTTTCTAACTTGACTATACCCTTGTGAGATATGACTACATGAACTACAAAAATTGCTCAAGATTTGGGTGCACCATATTTTTGTACAGTCACAGTATGACACCCTCTGTCTTGTTTTTTGATTGCCACTAAACATTCAGCTAGCGATTTCAAACAACTATCAATGATAATGCTAGGATCTCTTTTTTGCGTTGTGACTCAAATGTAACTTTCTTCGAAAAGCACTTTGCAACTGATCACAAACAAACAGCTCTCAATCATTATAACTTACCAGTAAAATGAGCTGTGTGTTTACTCAGGCTCTGTGAATTATTCAAGAAACTGGCTCTAGAACTGACTTTGAACTACTTTTATTGAAAATACTGTTCAATTAATATAGGGAATAAATTAAAACAGTGCAAATGTTACTGAAAAGAAAAGTATCTCCCTAACAAATAACATAACAAAATGTAATTGACAGATAGAAATCTTAATACTGAAAATTCACGCTTTTAAGCTGTTAAGAAGCATATACAGGAGGCTGGTCTCAGGGATAAATATTGCCTAAACTTCAAGATTATAGGGGGCAAAGTGAAAGTCTCATTGGACCTCCACATGGGAGTACCAGGATAAACACAGGCTCAGGAGTATCAAAGATAAACACCAGAGAGCTGTGCCTCAAAGACAAGCCCTTGCTTTGATCTTACAACTAAGATGAAACTGCATTGAAAGTAGAGGAGGTAGATGTATGTAACTACTGATGTTCTATCTTGGCAATCAAATGTAACTTTAACCTAATTTTGTTATGCTGTGATTATCTAAATCAGTCTAACATTACACCCTGGAGTCAGTTCTACTACAGGTGAGAAGTTCACCATTCTTACCTATTTTCAACCATCTGTGCAAAACAAAATTACTCAAAAAAAACCCAAACCCAGACAAGCAAATACTGCAAATAACCCATGCTGAGAAAAGTGTCATAGAATCATTTGAGTTGGAAGGGACCTTAAAGATCACCCAGTTCCAACCCCCCTGCCATAAGCAGGGAAACCTCCCACTAGACCAGGTTGCTCCAAGCCCCATCCAGCCTGGCCTTGAACACTTCCAGGGATGGGGCATCCACAGCTGCTCTGGGAAACCTGGCCCAGTGCCTCACCACCCTCACAGTAAAGAGTTTCTTCCTCGTATCTAATGTAAATCTACCCTCTTTTACTTTAAAGCCATTCCCCCTTGTCCTATCACTACATGCCCCACTAGAAAGTCTGTCCCCATCTATCTTGTAGGCTCCCTTTAAAGGCCCTGGGAGGCTGCAGTAAGGTCTCCCTGGAGCCTTCTCTTCTCCAGGCTGAACAGCCCCAACTCTCTCAGCCTGTCTTCATAGGAGAAGTGCTCCAGCCCTCTGATCATCTTCCTGGCCCTTCTCTGGACTTGTTCTAATAGGTCCATGTCCTTCTTTTGTTGGAGGCCCCAGAGCTGAATGCAATACTCCAGGTGGGGTCTCACAAGAGCAGAGTAGAGGGGGAGAATCACCTCCCTCGACCTGCTGGTCATGCTTCTTTTGATGCAGCCCAGGACATGGTTGTCTTTATGGGCTGCAAGTGCATGTTGCCTGGTCACGTTGAGCTTCTTGTCTACCAACACCCCAAACACACCACTGGTGAATAGCATCAGATATGAGTGGAGACGTTGCAGGGATGAAATCAGATGAGATTTTGTCTTGCTTTCAAGAAAAATATTCTAACCAAGTATAGACCAAGTTGCCCCAATATCTGCCCTGAGATATATGGGCAGATCGATCACAAAAACCTATTAGAAGCATACAGGTCGAAGTGAATGTTGCAGCCAGTAGCAATACATTCTTACGACCAGGGAGTCTGAGATAAAACAGAAGGAAGGGTGAGGAATTGAATTTCTTCTGCTTAAAGTGTATGACTTTTTGACCTAGATTAAATAAAGGAAAAAAACCCCACATACACAGTTAAACATGAAGAAGTTTTGTTTAAGGGACAATATTGGCACAGGAGAAAATGCTTATCTTGGTAATAAATACATGTAAACTGGAAACCATAGCTGAAGACCAATTTCTGGAATAATGTCCTAGAGTCCTGAGTGTGAAAAATGTAAAGGGTTTTAAAACTGAGTCTGAAACATTTTTAGGAAGATCATATAGAAGATACTTGGAGAACAAATTATTTACATTTGTGTAACAGAATGCGAACATACTGATTTCATGTGCCAGCTTCTGCTGCTTGTCTTTGGAGCAGGGCAGAAGGCTCCCCCCACCTTTCCTGATCCTGGGCTTGCAGGACAAAATCTTTTTGTGTTTCTATTGACAATGAGACTGCCAAGGTGTTATTTGTGGTGTATACTTTTCATATGCTTAGCATTAATCTGTTTTATTAGAATTGCCATCAACAGAGAAATTTTCCCTGAGTCAGTTTTGCAGGGACAACAGGTTTTTCCCACTATCGGGGAGGTTTCTTCAACAAATTCCTTCTTGTTGCAGCTAACTCTGTCATTGACAACTCCCTTAATCTGTCATGTTCTCATCCTGTGACACTTAATTGCTATGGCTCTTGACCTCTTATTAAAATTCTTAAGCTTGGTGATGTGGAAGCATCATGTGTTATTGCAAGTGGAGCAGGTGCTCTGTGGGCTTCTTCAGTAGCCATCAGCCTGTACCTGAGATTTCTGGAGACTGGATTTGCCCCCATATTTTCAGTTCTGTGTTTTTATGTTACAAATGGGAGTTGAGTAGCTTATTCCTCTTAGGGTTTTTCTTCACACTGAAGGCTTGTTTATTTTCCTGGAAAGTACAGATTTCATCTCTGCTGAACAGAGCGGAAATGAAACAGAAAGACAATATTTATCCCACCTAATTCTACATGTTTATATTTGTTTCATCCAGCTCTCCTTGTTAATACAGGGTGAGGAAACTTAACCATTCGGAAGTGTTGAGAAAAAGATGTTGCAAAGCAAGTTTGATTTGGACACGCGGACCACCTTTTGGACATGTTACTTTTTTCAAGAAGGATGTCACCTAGTGAACCAGCTGTGGTTGGTTATTGACTCATGTCCTGCTTGAATCACCTACCAGAGTTCAAAAGTCTGTGAACTACTATTCTGAATCCCTCAAAAGACTTAGACAATCAAAAGGGAGATATCTGAAAACAGAATTAGGAGAAGAGTAGTTAATTCTGTGGGTAGCCAGAAACAGATATATTTTAAAAGGAAGTTGAATGAAACGGCATATTTTAAGGAGTAAGAGAAGAAGAGATTAAGTTGCCGTGTGTTACTGTTGTATATATTTGACCCCTGTAGTTTTTAAACTCTTCAATAGAGACAAAATTCTGGTGGCTTTTCAATAAGCTTTATGCAGTTTGGCTAAAATTCAGAGTTTGAATAGAGAATGTTACCGTTCTAAGGCTTGGGGCTGTCAAAGAGATATCCACTGTGTACTAGCTGCAAAATTTTTCTCTTCTCTGAGTAAGACTGGAGGTCATCTTGCTTAGGTAAAGAAAATCACTAGCTGTACTTCAGGGTCTTCCTTCTCCCTGGCAAGGGTGACTGTAGGTCCCCATGGACAGGAGATATTGGAACTTGAAGTAGTTCTGAGGAATCAGGCAGCCTTGTGGCTCTTGCAGTTTCTCTACAGGCCAATGAAAAAAAAAAAAAGAAAACGACCAAGTAAGCATAACTCAGCTTACGTATCTTCTTTGAGCAGAAAAAATTATCAGCAAGATCAAACTTTTTGTCAAATGTTAAATAACCCATTTTTTAAAAAAGAAAAGGATTGCTTGTTGCTTTTTTCTGTTTGGGTTTATTTATTCAAAACTCTGATATGCTTGGTTCATTTGGCAAATTAAGTGGCTCTTATCTGTACTCCTGAGTAAGTTGTCTGTTTTACTGAGCAATTAATTTTTAATGCTATTTACTGCAAAGAAAGAAGACAATAAAAACTACTTACCATTAATTCATTATCATTAAATTACAAGGAAGAGAGAATTTACAAATCAAAACAGTTGTCTTCAACCAGGAAAGCAAAAGAAAGCTGTATACGTACCTCACTTTGCACCAATATTGAAATTACGATTAAAGAACTTAAAAGACATATTCAATAGAAATTTATCTTATTCCTGATCATGACTGCTAAACAAAAATAATAGTGTGAGAAGTGAGATATAGAAGATTAAAAAAGAAAAGTTCTGGAATTGCATTTCATCAAAAAACAGTTAACCATGCAATCCACATTTAGCTTGTGAAAAAGGAGGGAACCGTGTTCACACTTCTGATAACAAATTACATGTTGGAGAATAAATAACCATGCAAAATGTGACCATTCGCTTGGTTTCTCTTCTACTGATATATCAAGAGAAGTGTAAGATCAGTCCATCAGTTGCTCTTGTATCAAGAAGCTTGTTTGAGAAACTGCCATGACCTTAAGATGACCAAAAAAATCAAAACTCAAAAATCTTTTAAGCAATCATGAATGAAACTTAATATTATAGTTTTCCACAAAATATATTCAGAGATCTGTACTCTTTGAGAGTATATGTAATCCCTTCTGTAGAGGCTATGCCACTGACCTTCTGGAGTAATTATTACTTTCTAGAAATGCAAGGACTGAGACCAGCCTCTTGTCACTATCTCAAGAATTTAATACTGCCTATCTGAAATAACTTAGGGAAAACACAGTTATAAAATGCAAAGATGACTTAAAGAAAGTCCCCAAACCAGAAATCAGTACGACACATTTTGGGGAAGAGAAGGAAGCAAAACAACTCTGCGTATTATGGCTGTGCAATTAATTTAGGAAATTACCATATATTTAAATTCACTTGTCAGACAAATCTGTGAACCCATCACAGAAGTGGTCAAAGAGCAACTTTAAAAATGCACTTTTATTAATTCAAACCTAGATATATTTAGATAGGGAAGATTTTGCCAGCCGAGGTGCTGAGATTGTCTGAAGAACTACAAATGCTTTCTTGCAAGCAAGAAAACACAAAGGATGGGAAATACATTGTCAGGGAAACATTCCCAGTTAATGGGTTCTAGTGGCAGACCCTAAGTCTTACAGGGGGAAGTCACAGGACAGAATGCTGATCCCTCTGGCCTGCAGAGCTGCCTGCGTTCTCATTTAAAATGTGAAATGACTGTCAGTCAGAGATAATCATAGGTGGCTGAACTTCCTTTAGAGCAGGATAGACAAGATGACCTCCCAGGGTCTCTGCATTGTATTTTTATAATTCTACACTGTATCTCAGGTTTTCTTCGCAGGAATTCCACTGAATTTTATGTGAACCTGCTTAGATTTTGGATACGGTGTGATAATTTGGGAGGACAATAATGGGGTGGATGCTGAGATCAGAATGCCACAAGTCTCAGCAGCCAACACTTTTGAATGTTTCAGACCACTGTTGCAATTCCTGGCTATTTTTTTTTCAAAATCTTGATGATTGTTTTGTGGCCATATCACATACAACATCAGAGATGAAAAAGACGTTCTACCCTCCAAACCAAAGATTTATTTTCATAACCAATTGGGAAAAGTGGCAGTTATCATCATATGCATAGTTTCCAGAAACGCCCGAGAACTTCTTTAAACCTGACACATTAATAACACGTCAATAGAACAAGAGTTTCTAACATACCAGGTGTCCAATTATTGGACTCTAATGAATTTTGTCAGAAACTGCCTCTAACCTCCCTCAGTCTCCACTTATGCTGGGAGGAACCATCTTACTAGCTTTCTCCAGCTTTAAATGTAAGGCAGGCTACCTTTTCTGAATCTGGTGCCAGACCTTTAAGCAATTAATAGCCTTTTTAAATGATTAGGAATAATATTGTGTAAGATGAGGAAAAGAAAATCTTCATTAACAAATAGAAGGAGTGGAATACGAAGTGGTAACCTTGTATTAAAATACATCTAGTCCTTTGGAATTTTGACAGATTATTTCAACAGACAGTGCAACTCCCACTATTACATGGAGGGAAACACTTCTGTAATGCATGGAAAACACTTAGGACCTTTTAATCTGTTTTTGTATCATTTACAAGTAATTTATACAAACACTAAGAAGAAAGGACATCAGGATTTGGTAATGTAAAGTCACAAATCACCAGTCTTAGGCTCACTACTGCAACATTAGCTGATCTCTTTTGTAGATGGACATGGCATAATTTTTCTCTCATAGGACAACACATATTAGTTGGTGCAAATGAGTGCAGACACATCAAGGCACTAAAAATACTAAAAATCCTTTTGTTTTTAATATCAATGCTGTTACTTTGAAAACTCGTTATTAAATAGGGGGTTTCATGAAACTGTTTTTAGGAAAAAAAAAAAAAAAGCTTGGTCTGTATCTAGACATACATAAAATACATAAAGAAAAAGAAAAATATTGATGCAGAAAGGCTCTGTATAATGTCAACAGTTACACAACATTATTTACAGGCACTGCTCTGCCCAGGATGATTAATAAGATTATTTCCACATCTGGGCGGTGTTAATGGAAGAGTTAATTATTTGTTATAACTTTGATTAAATTGTTTACAATGTATGACTTTAATATCAGCTCTATGGCTTACAGTGTCTAGGTAAATGACACTCCTATTGGTTTCAGAGATGATCTTGACCCACAGATGTGCAATCAATTAATGGTTTGTTCTCTCACTTTTACTTTAATGATGCTGCTAACTTCTGACCAAGATACAAAAGGAGCCTGAATCTCAGAGAAGTCCCTGACTTTAAATAGTTTCTCATACTGGCCACATTTGTGATGGTCCAGAGACACTTATCCACTGAGGCATCACCGCACGGAGGCACATCATTGAGGCAAGAAAACTATGAAAAGAAAAACCTACTCAGATCTTTTATTCTTTTCTTAGCAGAACTGTCTTGTGGGGTGAATGATTCAAAGACACTGTTCTGATAACCCTACAGGGTATAGGAGACAAGTGTTTCATTAGGGGTCTTTGGACTATATTATTATAAAGCTGAACTGCTGAAACTCCTATTAACTGAGTAGGCTATCTAGTGATCTACCTATAGCTCGTCATGTTGTAGAAAACATCAGTATAATGACCGCTGCACTAATCTGTAGACACTTCTCAGCAAATATCCTCTGTTATCAAGAGTACCTTAATAAAGTATTTTAAGAACATAAAGAAAATGAATAAGAATAAAAGGAAATGTAAAGACCATAAGAAAATATATTTTTAGTGTATTTGTCCTGATTCAGGGAATTAAAAAGGATGTATTTTCTTCAGATACTCTTTGATTCATTAATTCAACTATGTGTTCTCAAATATAAATGGTAAAAAAATCAGTAGCTTCCTACCTGAGGCTGACATGAGTAAAGACCTGCTCCTACCAGGAGCAATGGTATTTTGTTTGCGATTTCAGTTGTTAGGTTTGGAGTTATGTGGACAGCCAGTACCTGTGATGGCTGGAAACAGGAATGATTTCAGCTGTGGGGCTGAGTCACGGAGCAGACAGTCACAAGGGCTAGGGCAGCAGCTGAAAGAGGACATTAATTCAAGATTAAATCTGTAATACTGTGACCAAATCATCAGGGAGTGCACTCTTTAGGACTCACCTTTTACCTAACAATTACAGGTAATAACTGAGCATTTAAAATATATATAGATATTTTTATAATTGTCCACCAGAATTATTTAATTCCTCAGGGTTTAATGAACTTTTCCTTGTCCATTGAAGGTCAGTAAACTAGCTAACACGAGACAGCCCTAAGCCTGTATCCTGTGGCAAAGCTGCTACTGCATTACACATTAGCCACATTATGTCAACTGTTAGGTATTCTCCGCAGAGAATGGAGTCTTGAAGGTGCGCTATCCATGTGCGGGTTTGCATACTGCTGTGCCTGGTCGTCAGAGCTTGAAGAGTTTTCAGTGTTCCAGTGAGTATGTAGGTCATGATCCCTCCTGCTCCCTTTCACCCCACTACATGAGTACGTGGGATGGAAAATGTCTGATGTCAGCCAGACTCTTTCTTGATGTCAAACTCCCAGAATCCATGTTCTCAGTGGATTCTGGAAAAGAAAGGAAGAATGGGAAGAATTAAATATCCATAGAAGCAATACACTTTGAAGGCCTGCAGCTGGGGGAAGTCTCTTTTACTTATAAGTGGGTGTTTATATGTATGTTAACTTCATGGGAGACCTTCAGTAGCTGTTCATAGTTACTGAGCAATGGGTTTCATAATTCCTGAGATAAATAAGAAATGCAGAAGCCTTTATTACTACTAGATGACCTTCTGGAGGTCTCAGGAGTGGCAGGGTGGTTGGAAGCAGCATGGATGCAGTTACAGATGTGAGAACAGCAGCACACATCCTCAGTACACTGAGGCCACCGATACAGCTTGAACTCTGGTGGCATGGGCTGTGATGACAGAGGACACTTCCATCCACCTTAGCAGTGTCATAACAAGCCTTGATGCAATCTGCTTCGTAGTTGCACTTTCTCGGTGTGGATATGGCTACCTCTGGATTTCTTGGCTGCTAATGTGATCAGCTTCCCAGGCCATCTGAAAAAAACTGTGTTGTGAAGGTAAAAAGAGATGGCCTTCTTGATATCTGCAGCATACACCTCAGCTTCAGAGTTACAAGGTTTAAGGAAGAGCACAGGTAATTAAATTCTCTGACTAAATTTTAACATCTGGGAAAAATTTGTCTCAGAGGTACCCAATCAAAAAAACCCAAATGTAAATTGGAAGAAGCAGTCACACTTCATGGCAGCTGTTACCACTGAGAAAACCACATTCTGGAATACATGTAATGATAAATAAATCTCCAGGGGCTCAAAAGGTGGATCCAGGAAGGCTGTGAATAATAAAATCAGGACTTACTAAGTGACAGTCTTTTACAGATAGGAACAAGTTGGCCAGTCTCTTTAAAAAGTTGTGTATAATTAGATATGAAAACATTGAAATACATGTATTTGTGGAAATATTGAAATGCCATGCAGTGGCCTAAGTTAACTACCAGGTGAGCTACCAGATGACATAGCTCTTGACTGACTAAAAAATGGTAGACTCCTTCAATTCTAACTGAGAGTTCAGGATGATTAAAAAAAATCTGATCAGATAGAAAGGTCCAAGAGCACATTAGGCTGATAAGCTGGTGTATTTTGTCAAATAAGTTTCATGACTCCATTTTTATAGTCAGTGAGCACTTCTTTCACAGGGAAAGAGCAAGCATTCTACAAATGTGGATGAGCAGCTGTTTGAGCCATTACATCAGGCATCCATGGATTGAGGTGGAAAAGCACCACAGAATTCCATGCTAGAAGATTTAGGACTAAAAAGAAAAACTCCTGGGACTTCTCACTGAAAAAGATAGTGATATTTCATATGAAAACCACTTACTTAATTCTTCTTTCTGTTTTATCCAGAATAAAATCTCTGGGAATATGCATGCTAAATTATCAAGTATGATTTTAATCACAATATGCAAGAACATATTGACCAAGATTCCATAATTTGCTCAAAGGCTAGGCTGGCAATCAGTGATAAGAATATCCCTAGGCAGTACTTGTCACCTCCTATCTATCTTCCTGTAAGTAGGCACAAAAGAAACAGAACAACATCAAAATGCTTTTTCCAGATCAAGGCTAGCATCCTTAACTGGAAACACTATCTTATTTCCTGCTGGTCAATGACTTCAATAGACTGTTCTGTGGTTCAGACTCCCTATCTAGAAATATATTCCAGGAAAGCATTTCACAGACTCTGGAAAAAAACTCTAGTTATCCAAACAGGAAAAGGAAATTAGTTCAGCCCTCAAACAGGTGGAAGCAGTCCTTGTTACACAATACCCTCATAAGAAAATATGAGTAGGACATTTTTTGTGATTAGTTATTTGATCCTAGGTGGCTGAGCATAGGCACATTCACATGGTAGGCATGGGAATGAATATGTGTAAGAATATGAATCACATTTTTAAAATGTCCCACATTTTAAATGAATTACATTTTCATCACATGAACTGCATATTTTTTAGAGAGTCCTTATTTTAGACCCATCTCTAAGACTGTGAAGAAGTCCCACAGATAGATGAGTAGTAAGCAGTTCTTCAAGTGGCCTCACACTGCTAGAGCAGTGTAAAATGAGCTCAAATGTGGATGAAAACCAAGGACCTTGCTCTGTTGAATCAGCAGTCTTACTAAAAAGATCTGTGGCACAGTGAGTGAAGTAAATTAATGCAGTTTAACACATTGCAGCATGTCTAATAAATTTGGATTCTATTCTGAAACATGACTATGCAGAAGATTGTAGTTTTTCCTTCATAGATGGCTCTATTTTAGAAACATGAGTTAATTTTTTAACAAAAAAAAAATAATTATTAGTAGCCACTTCAGCTATAAATGTAACCTCAGTTACTGGTAAATCTAAGATAGAATAAAGTCACTGTGTTGTAAATCAGCGATTTAATTCCTCACTAGTCAGTAAGGTCTTGAAAAATCCTAGCTTGACCAGGTACAAAGTGCGGCTGTTCAGGAGCACTTTGGGACTTTTTCTGAAAGGAAAGGGGGATTGAAAGACATGCAGCAGAGAAAAAATGGTTTAAAGCAGTCTAATTAAGAGAGTATGATGATTTGGGTTCACTTTCTTATTACTAAAATATAAGCTGGTTTTTTTTCCCCCCATTTTCCAGGTTCCTTTCAGTTAAGAGCATTGCTTTTGCAAAATTACTTGGAATCACGATTCATTATTGTTTTATTGCAAAAATTACTTCATTTTACATACTCCTGAAGAGCTCATAAATTTTTTCATGAGCCAGGAACTGAACATCTAAAATTGAAACAAAGAAAATGGATGTGTATCTGTGATTACTACTAATTTTAATGGAATATTAAAGTGCTATAATTCATCATCTTTCAATCCCTCCCAACAGATCAATCTTCTGAAACGTTTGTTTGCTTTACAGAAGACTCATAACAAAATAATAATAATGTAGTGTTGTGGGGTAATCCCTATCGCTAAATTTTTTTTAGACTGATACAAACACCTATGAAGACATAGACATAGGAGTCACTGCCTTAAGCAAGGAGATGGACCTGATTGCCTCCTGAGGTGATCTGATCCCCTTTCAGTCCTGCTCTGGCCATAGACAGGTTGTTCCTCTGCTTCCTTGAATAGAAGAATTGAGCAACATTTTTCTCTGTGGAGTGATACCAGAGATCATTGTTACTGCCCTTCTATGGTTATCAGGTGTGGCTGAATTCAGTTCTTTGTGTTAGTAAAGTCTGGCCTACCAGTGATGGTAAAAGCTGTCTCAAATACATGAAAATATACAATAGTCCAAATGTCTTGCCATTATCTGTGTGAAAGTGTGGCTTACTGAATAAATTACTCAAATGTCTTAGAGGCACTGGACCAAGCATGTTATACAGGTATTAATCTCTTGTACTTTATATCATAAGAAAAACTGCCTGAGTGAGAAACTTGACTACTGCTTCTGACTTCTCATCAACCTACAAGTAAGGTTTGTCACTGGCTGGGTTTTCTGGTTTTATTTAAGAATGAAACACTCCTCCAATCTGAAATTAAGTTACAGTATTTTCTCATTTTCTTTAAATATAATCCCCTATGAAAAGAAGTGTGCTGTCTAACGTTCAGATTCTCAAAAAACTCAAAACAGGCTTTACTCTTTCCTATGTGCTGTGGTTTAATCAAACCTATAGCCTTTTCTCAATGATGTGGAAGAAAACATTTATAAAATTTCATTTTAGGCAGAGTATTTGAAGTTACAGTTTCATAAATGTGCAAATGAAAATTACTTGACAGTACACAAAGAGATGTTAGGAAAAAAACCTCCACAAAACCAAAGAATGTCTTGTTAAGCAATTTATCTTAAATTCCTGAAGCATAAAGCTTCCTAGACAGATCCATTCAGCAAAACCCATGCTCCTGTAAGGTTTTATGATGCTTCAGCCCTTCAGAAGGCTGCCTTGTTTGGTGTGTATGTCCTACATGGGCAAGCTGAAAGGGTGTATAAAGAAGGCATGTCACCCACACTTGATATCACAGCTCATCTACTCCATTTTCATCTGTGCAAATTCTACCCACTTAGGCAATTGCTACATATACACCCACTCAACTGCTTGCAATAGAAAGAATGCTATTATTACAGTATTTAAGTGAAGTAATAACTGGAGCAAGGCCGCCTAACCTCTTGACAATCAGGACCTGAATTATATTACAATGTTTATTTTGGGATCCAATGGTGAATATGATTTATAATGCTTGAAGTGGTGCAAAATTATTCAGGAGCAATGGGAGCATCAATTAGACTGTTCTGAAGTAGAGACCTCAGTCCTGACTGTAGTCCAGCCATGGTACAGAGCTGTACAACCCTATGTGAAGGGAAGAGTCTAATGAGATAAGGCCATATTTTACTGTGTCTATATGCACATAAGTTTAGAAAATAACCATGTATTTAGGTGCGCATAACAGGCATGTAATTCGCCTATGTATCTGCCAGTAACATCACCACAGGGCAAGTACAACTTCAGTCCTGCTAAAAGATGCACACTTATGGTCATCACTAGTATTTTGACTTCTCACACCAGCACTGGGCTTGGTTCATTCTGCCCAGAATGATGCTGAGTTATCAGAGAAACTATGTATGTGTGTTTTTGCTGAGGTACCACACGAGTGTTGCAACCCAGAAAACAGCGTGTAACTACTGCAAACATTTCTGAACCTCTGTATTTAGCATGATTTGTTTTTTCCTCCCTCTTCTCTGAACTTTCTGACAGCAGGTTGTGACATGATTGTCATAGTCTAGAGGCAAAATTTAATATTTCTATCCTACAAGCTATATGCAGCTCTTGCTTTTATCAACTGCTAATTGAGCTTTCAGCCATTGATACAAAGACTAAACAGTCCACTGGGAAGGTGGAGCAAATGGAGGGAAATCACCAGATATAATTCTGACCTGCATCTAAGCTAATCTACTATGAAATGTAAAAAAAGCAGTGTGCAAAAAGAGTATCACCTTTTAATATCTCAATACCTGAAAGACTCTGTCCTCTCTACATACTATATATTCTCACAATATATAGCATTAATCAAACTACAACTAAGCAGAACAACTGATCCTCTTTCCCCTACCTCTAGGTACAAAAATAGCTCCAGCTTGTCAGTGCAGGCAATGAAATTTTATGGCAACTTCTGAATTCCAGCAGACTAGAGGGACAGAGAAGTGCAAGGGACTAGTGTATGTTGTGGGACGGAAGGGTGGGGGTTTTACAGTTATGAAGGTGGGTAAGAAGGCTGGGGAACAGTCTTGTTTTAAAAGGACCCATGGTGTGTAAAAGAGCTGGGAATGGACAGTGGCGTTTCCAGATAATAAGGCTGGGGAGAGCCAATAGTGTTTGGGTGAATGAAAAGATGCTGGGAAGGGTGTACCTAATCAGAGAGGGAAGCTTTCATTCGTGACACTGTGATAAACCGGGCAAAGAAACCAGGAACCAAGGTGATGGAGACAAGGCAGGGATTGTTCAAGTGAGATGGATTAATGCTGAGAACAGAAAAAGATATGTGAGAATGAGAGACAGAATCTCAGCCTAAGAACTAGCACTGGGAAAAAAGAATAGGGAGTAAGAAAAATGCAGACTGAGATTAGATAAGAAAGAGAGAGAGAGAAGAAAAATTATATGAATGTCAGCAGAGTAGATATATATTGGAAAAAAATGCAGAGGACATTTACAAAATATTAAGGTATAAAGAAAGAGAACAATATCCACTAGAGACCGTGTTCCTAATGACTTGTCACATCTCTGCTATCAGAAAATGATCTTCTGAAAACCATTAATAAATTCTGCATGACCAGAAGGTAGGGTGAAAACCTATCGTACAGCAAAAGGTTCCATCAAGTGGCTAACTCCAGTTGCAGTGGTTAGAAGGTCTCCAGCCTTGCGGGCTGAGAACCACTGTCCCTGCCAATAGTTAGATGCTGAATCTGGAGCCAGCTGGACTACATTGACAGATGTGAAAGGGAAGAGTAATGAGATTGACAATATGAAAAAGAAGTGGGGACACTTGAGTAGCAAAGCAGCCTTGGCTTTCATGATGTTCCATGCGTAAGAGCAGTGGCTTACACAGAGTATTGCAAGGAGCTCTTCCAGGAGCTAGGGGTAAGTTGCTCAGGTCAACACCTTCTGCTCCAAGGCAGATGAACCGAGTTAGATTTTAGACCAAATAAATCTTAACGTCAAGTGATTTTCTGTTTTCCTCCAGGTCAGCAATGATATTTGCAAGAACAGGCTGAGGCTGAGCCCTCAGCCTTGGCAGAGTTTGGCTTGACTTTGCCCATTTTGCATAGACAAAAAGAATAAGCTTTCACAAGCAATGTCTGTATTCCCCTGCCCAGGCAATATAGCTCCTCACACCATCTACAGCCAGCAAATTCAATCCATCTAACAGCTTTCCAATAATGTTGTTGGGGGATGTTTCCCTCAGGATCTAAGGAAAAAGCAGTATCCTTTCCTTTATCTGCTCCTTCATCTTCATCAATGAAGCATCTCTCCTAGAAAACAAAAAACAATTAATCATTCTTTCTCTCAGCCACACCTCTACTGCTTCCAAGCTTGCCTGCAAACAATCCCACAGTGGTACTACTCTGATTGCCACATTTTAGCATTCATGATTGATATCTCAAGAATATCAACTCTGAAGGAAAAAAAAAAGGGTTCAAGTTCAGCTTGTTGAGACATGAGACCTCCAAGACAACCAGCCACCTCTTGTCATCACTCTGCAATATTACTGGCTGAAATAAAATCCAGTCCTAAGGACCCACGAAGGCCACCACTTGCTCCAGAATGGGGTCAGTAGCAATTGATAATCCTGCCCAGGTCCTGGTATTCATGCACAAGCAAGTATTAAGAGACAGGAGACAAGACAGGCAATTTTTTGAAGCAGTACCAAGTAATCAGTTTATATTAAAGAAGAAACTCCAGCCTCCAAACTCAAATGGTCATTTATGTTAAGCATAGAATCATTTAGGCTGGAAAAGACCTTTAAGATCATTGAGTCCAACTGTTAACCTAGTGCTGCCAAGTCCACCACTAAACCACAGCCCTAAGTGCTGCATCTACACATCTTTTAAATACCTGACCACTTCCCTGGGCGACTTGTTCCAATGTTTGACAACCCTTTCAGTGAAGAATTTGTTCCTAATATCCAATTTAAATCTCCCCTGGTGCAACTTGAGGACATTTCCTCTTGACCAACATCACTTGTCACTGGGGAGAAGAGACTGACAGTCCCCTCGCTCCAACCTCCTTTCAGGTAGTTGTAGAAGAGTGGTAAGATCGACCCTGAGCCTCCTTTTCTCCAGGCTAAACCCCAATCCCCTCAGATGCATCTCACAAGACTTGTGCTCCAGACCCTTCACCAACCTTGTTGGACCCGCTCCAGCACCTCAATGTGTGTCTTGTAGTGAGGGGCCCCAAACTGAACACAGTATTTGAGATGCGGCCTCACCAGTGCTAAGTACAGCAGGATGATCACCTCCCTTGTTCTGCTGGCCACACAAGCCAGGATGCTGTTGGCCTTCTTGGTAACCTGGGCACACTGCTGGCTCATGTTCAGCTGGCTGTTGACCAAACCAGCCAAAAGCAGCACACACACTTTCCTGCAGGCAGCTTTCCAGCCGCTCTGCCCCAGCCTGCAGCGCTGCGTGGGGCTGCTGTGATCCAAGTGCAGGACCCGGCACTGAGCCTTGTTGAACCTCACACACTCGGCCTCGGCCCATCAGTCCAGCCTGTCCAGATCCCTCTGCAGAGCCTTCCTACTCTCCAGCAGATCAACACTCCCCCCCAGCCTTGTGTCATCTGCAAACTTACTGAGGGTGCATTTGTTCTCCTTGTTCAGATTGTTGATAAAGATATTAAACAGAACTGGCCCCAGTACTGAGCCCTGGGGAACACCACTTGTGACTGACCACCAATGGGATCAATCTTTCCATGTTCTGCTGGAACTGTCCTTGGTGAAAAGGAGCCAGCTCTGAGCACAACTCACCTACAGTGTCATGCAAGCAACATCAGACTGGGACCACCAACTTTCTGTAACCAATTTATTTCAACTTTCAAATAGCAGTAGAAACTCTACTACTTCTCTTGTAAACAGATTCAGAACCACTTTTTTCTTGCTAGAAATCTTATCTGAATAAAAAACATGCTAAAGCTATAGACTGTCCATTAACACATTTATTTTGTGCTTTGACTGACTTTTAACTGAGTTACTTTTCTCCCTTCTTACCCCAAAAACTATTTAACAGCAATAGTTATATCCCATTTGAAATTTCATTTTGCTAGGTTAAAAAAAGCCACACACTTTTGTCTTATTCTTCTAAAACAAGCTTCTGCATCTATGTATTCCTTTGGACTCTTTTCTGTTCTTGTTTTAATCTGAATTAATCTGTATAGACAAGAAGGAAATAGAATTAAATACAATATTTCAAAGATCTCATTAATGCATTCTAGTGCTGTAATACGTCACTAATTCTACCAGGCATTCTTGGCAGATAAAACCCTGAGGTTATACTTACCCCTTCCATAGCTTCATCCCATAGGCATGATGGCCTGGCAGTATTTACAAGTAGAAATTGAAATATGAGTTTACCATTTCCTCACATCATGAACTACTAATTTCTTAACACATATTGGTCTAGAACACGCTGTACAGTGCAGAATACAAGAGACCCCCAATTGTTCTTACTTTCTCAAATATAGGTGCTATATTTGCTATTCTTCAGTTGTCTGGCATTCTTAGTAGCTTCATGAAGCTACTAAAAATCCTTACTATTGGTCCTGCAATTACATCTGCTAGGCATGTTCTTGTATAGATTGAGAAAACTGGTTCTGTCCTTATAATTTCTTAACCTTGATTTTTCATTCCAACTTTGTAATTTCTGCTCCTTCATCTTTATTATCAATCTGCCAATGCTCTGTCTCATTGTTTATATTCAAAATTAGAGCAAAGTACTTTTTCAGACGTATTATTTTTTTATTTCTATATCACCTTCATTGGTTGCTACTTTTGTTTTTATCTGAAGGTAGAAAATCTTGGCTGTTATTTCCCCCCCCCCCTTGTTTAACATACGCACCAGATTCACAAGATGCAGTTTATTATACCAATCAGTTCCTTTTGCTCCATTTCTCACAGAATCCTTATAATCATGGTAATACACGTTGTATGCTAGGTATTTGTAGAGTTATTTTGGAACCTTCTTTCTAAAATTTGTGCTCATTATTTCATCTAAAAATTCCAGACTGTTGAAATTTTGCATCTTTCTAATATTTCTCCCACTCCCTGAGATTCAAATGCTTAAATTCTAATTTCACATAATGACATGAATTCCTCATCATTAGGTATCTCCCTTCATATCCAAATCTGCTGCTGGAGGCCCATACCAAATTTCTAAAAATACTCTGAAAAAGCCTCATACCACTCTTCTTCAAGATGACTCTAAAGAAAAAAAAAAAAAAAAGGAAAAGCAGAGATAGTATTATCATAAAATGCTATTCAATACCCTATTCCAATACATTTTTCAATATCTATGTTATCATGACTGTTATTTCATTATAGTTCTGTTCTTCAGTGGCAGTTTTAGTTCTTTCATTTCTATGCAGATTCTTTGCACAATAGTACACCATCATGCATCTACAAGGAAAAAAAAACATGCAAACAAAACAAAATACTTTATTTCAGCTACATTTGGTGTTGGCCAGTAATGCTTTTTTTACTTGCACTGATCATCTAAATGTACTTTTGCCACTTAAAGATGCTATATCTGCATTCTATTGACCCCTCTACTAGCAAGAACACTTTTCCAATGATTTTGCTGCTTCATGCTAGGCAATAAATATCAAGTTTTTCCTAAATATCTTCCCACATGATGGAAGCTATTACTCAACAAGTCTGCCATGAGCCATAAAAGCCAAAAGCCAGCAGAAGAGCATCACTGGTGGATGCTTTTTTGCAGGTTTGTGACTAGTTCCAGTGAACCACAGCTACAGGATACATGTGGGAAGAAATGTACTGCAGCCATGCATTTTATGTCATGGGAGCCATGCAAGGGCTGCAACTGGCATGAATGTGGATACAGGAAGAGATGCTCACACCGAGGCACTGTTTTCTGTCCTCTGCAACTTTTGAGAAGCAGGTGGCAAGCCAATCTGCTTGTGCCAGCTGAATCAAGACTCCAAAAAGTTTGGAGGGAATCTAGATGTTAAAGAATCCTCTTTGGGAGTAAATCCTGCTGGACAATCATTGCAAGTCCCATTTACAGTGTTACAGAATTTGCTCACTTAGCCCTCTGAGCATTTTCAAATTTGTGTGAATCTTTTTAAGCAGCATCACACTGTAAACATCACTTGGCAGACAATTCTGCCTTCCTTCTGGACCTGCTCCAGTCCTGAATCAATATCCTGGAAGAGACAAACTCCAAGTTCTCTCTCAGAAGCCTTTTCATTCTTAAGAAGTTGACTCTAATCATACCTATGTTTTGTCTGGTGTTCCCCTGGCAAACTAGCTTCTAGGTTCCCCTCCTCTGCATTTGCAGATCACTGGTATTCCTCAATTCCTTGTTCTGTATCAAACCAAATCACTGAAATTCCATCACCTGTCTTAATGAGGTGATTGTTAACCAGGTGTCCTGTCACCAAATCAAAGAAATTCTATCACCTATTCCTTTTCTGAACTTAAAAATTGGTACCTATTGGTCTTACCAGTCGCAATAGGACCTCTGTCATATTACCCGTAGGGTGAACAACAGCACAACATATGGGTATTCAGTTTCAGTTTGGATCTGCTTAATCTAGCCAGAACAGCATGGTCTAGCTGCCATCTGTTTAATTACACCCCACGTCTGTGTGACACCCAGCTCTCCCAAGCTTTTCAGAGAGATTCCTTCCTTTGCAAAACCACTGCACGACCTCAGCTCAGTAGCCAACGTGTCTGTCTGACAGTTTCCTCAACCAGCGTGTGCATGAACTGGCGGGAGGCCTGGCCCGGGCAGGTGCTCCGGCCTGACGTGTCGGAAGCCGTGCAAACACCCAAACCCACGGCACGCAGCTGGTTTACATCCCGTCTACCTATAGGATATATTGACTGAACTGCCTGGAGTTTCGAAGCAGCCGGATAGGCAGCACAGCTCCACGGCCTCAGGCGAAGCCGGCCTTTCACGCCCACCTGTAGCCGCAGCTGAAGCGGGCCGCGCGCCTGTACGCCCCCTGCGCCCCCTCACAGGCCCGGCCGGTGCCCGCGCTGCCCCGGCACCCGCGGGAGACTGGGAAGGGGCGTCCCGGCCCCGCCGCGCACCTGGACACCCGGGGCAGGGGGGCGGAGCGGCCGCTCACCCGCACCGCGGCGGGGCTGAGGGGAGCCGGGGGGCGCGATGCCGCCGGAGGGTCCGCGCGTCCCCTCGCCCCGTCCCCTCGCGGTGGGAAGCGGCGCCCCCATCCAGCGGCGCCCGGGCGGGACCGCCGCTGCCCGTCCCGGGATTTTTATCGTTGAAGAATTAAAAATGGTGACCTGGGCGCGGAACCCACTGGGGCTGCCAGGCCCAGCCCCGCCTCCCCGGGCCTGGGCGCGGGGGCGGCAGCGCGCTTATCCCGGGACGGGGCCCCATCGGCGGGGTCCTTGTGACGGCCGGCGGCGCCGCGGGCAGGTGAGCGGGGCCGGGGCCGCGGGGCGCCGGCAGCCCCCGGCGGGCGCGGGGTGGCGGCGCGGGAGGCGGCGGCGGCCGTTTGCCCGCGGGGCCGGCGGCGTTGCGGTACCCGTGCGCTCGCCGGAGCGGCGATCCCTTCTCGGGGCCCCTTAGCACCAGAAATTGAGGCGAAACCCCGACTTTTCGCAGTAATGACGTTTGGAAGCGTTAATGGCGTTTCCAGGTGAAGAGGAGGGATAGCCGTCGGTGCTGGGCACCTGCTGTGTGTCCCTTATGCCCGGCGAGGAGGTCCCAGCGCCGAGGGCAGGCCCTGCGCCCTTCCAGCGCCCGCCGGCTGCCTGCCCGTCGGGGCAGGGCGGGGAGTGCCCGGCCGGGGGCAGTTCTTCACCTCTCCCTGGCGGGAGACAAACCCGGGTGGGAATTGTTAGTCGGATTTCCTGAGGCTGTGAGAGAATAAATAAATGGGAAACAGCAGGCCGGGTTAGGTAACCGCGGTGTGTGTGTGGAAGGGGGAACAGCCATGGAAAGCTGGGGCAACCGGGCACCGTAGCTATTAAAGGTTTTGATTTGGGGGGGATAGACCCTTCAGTTTTGGGGTGGATGTGCTGATAAAAACGTAGTCGTGGTGCTTAGAGGCATGCTCTAGTCATGGGCTTGGTAGTCCTGGGTTAATTGTTTGACTTATATTTTAAAGCTGTTTTCCAACCTAAGTGATTCTATACAATTCAGTGATAATCCATGAAGGTAGGGAAGGCTGTAGAAACATAGCGCTGCACAGGATGAGTGGGTTAATGGGATCAAATAAAGTGGGTGGTGACAGTGTGAGACCAGCAGGAGAGTTATTTTCCATGGAACTGCCACAAAGAATCTGGGAAAGGTAAAACTGGCATTTCATGTACATTGAAAGACAAGATGCAGAGTTGTAACTGTTAGATGATTCCCCTTGTGAAACAGAGCAGTTGAGTCTGACAGAAGAGAAAGCAGTAGCCTGCCACGAGAAAGCAGGTGTCAAAAAGTTCTCTAGAAGAATTTCCAGCTACTTTACACTCATCTTTCCACTCTGCTCTGCCAAATCTACTGCCAAGAGCAAACCAGTGAGCACCAAGACCAAGATTACCCACTCTTTAGTCATAGTTGAAAGCCGGCTGCAGGGATTTAATTTTGATGCCATAGGTCTCTTGTGACAGCTTTATTGTTTTACTTGTTCCCTGGGATTACAGAGTTGATAAGATTATCCTTATCTTCAGCAAGAGCTTGGGATCTGAATGACTTGTAGTACATGAGGCTTTTGATGGAAGGAGAGCTCCTGTATAAATTCTGTCTGCCTCCGACATCACCTGTAATTTTACATTGTAGATACAGCTATTAATCTGGAATTTGATATGCTTTAAAGGTGGAGCCCAAATAAACATCTCACATGTCAGCACAGGTGTTGTTATCTAGAAGAGTAATGAAGTCACTCAGTAGCTCTTCAAATCCATCACTAGGTGAGATGAGAAAAATACAGACAATTTAAAAAATGTTTGTTCACAAAACACGATACCCACTTGTTAACCTTTTATGGGGTATTAAGTTTTTAAGAGCATGGGAGCTGCTTTTGGCTCAGATTTGATAGAAGCAGAACAGAAATTTCTCTCAAATTTTGAGACTTGGGGCAAACCAGAGCATTCAGGAGTAAACATATTGCAGTTAACACTCTTGCATTTTCTTCCAGAGCATCATCAAGCAGGTCTTTAATAACAGCCTTGCAATTAATAGTGCCTAGAAAAATAGGCACTCAGTTATGTAATTTTCTATATGGTGTTCAATAGAAAGAATGCTTCAAAATTGTGTTTGTGGTCTCAGCAAGGGTGCTGGGTGAGTGATAGCTTAGTAGAACATGGCAAAAATAGAAGTTCTGACCTGCTGTAGTTCTTTGATGTTGTATTGGCAGTACAGAGAGATGCATTCACCATGTTGGACTCGTATCATATTACCCAAAACCCAGGGTCAGGGTTCAGTGATCAGAGTTCATTCTTTCCTTATGAAATGTTGGAGTACAATTGAACTGTGGGAGCAGGAACTGAAGCTTGGTGGAGCACCCAACTTCCAGAAAAAGCCGTGCTGCATCTAGCTTTTACTCAATTGGTCAATCTTTTATTCTTTCTCCGCACTGGTTTAGATTCAACTGGAATGGCGTTGAATTACCTTGTCTCCCACCCACCCAGCTAGCTATCATGATGTGAACTCGCTCCATGGGTACCCAACTACTTTCATATGTCCCAAGTCAAATCTGTGCTGTTAATACCTGCTTTGTAGGTTAAAAAAAATATTTTTGCACATCTAAGCATTTTAATTTTTTTCTAAAGCTTTTTTTTTAGTGTCTGTTGAACTTAAAATCAGAAATGAATGTGTTACTATGTTCATTTATACTGCAGTCTGTGAGTAAACAATGTTAAATGTAATGGTCTTCCAGACAGCAAATAATTTTCTGTTACATAAAAATTGGGATGGAGGAAGAGGAATCAGTGGGATGTTACATTGTTTACACTGATCAATGTAAACATCCTACTAATATTAGGACAAAATTCTGAAAATGCTGATTAATGTAGGACTTAGACTCAGTTCTCATTTGATGGGGCTTCCACCACTGATGGATACTTTTTTGTTGTGTTAGTTGATGACATCATTCATTTCATGTGTGCTCCATTTTAAAAAGCTTTATTTTTCAATCAAAATGTCAGGTGGCATTGGTAATATACTTTCATAATCCCCGTAGGCCAATTTAAATTTGGGCTGTTCCCAAGAGTGGTTTTGCTTGTGCCAACATTTTCACAGTCATCCAGTTAGCAGGGAACCAGCTGATCCTGTTGGAGACCAGGCTGGTGTTGAGAACATATGGTGAGGGGCTGGTGGCAGGACGAGTTCTAGGTGGCAGCTCATGTGTGGCTTAAAGGGACTCTTTGAAAGCCCCTAGTAAAACTGTATGCGCATGACACCTGCGCAAGCTGTTGCACCTCTAATTTCCTCAGAGAACGGAGGCGCATTGTTTGCAAGGTTGGTTTCCCACAAAATTACAATGAGTGGCATCAGTTACCTTTATCGCATACCAGCTTTTCAGTAATCTTGCCAGCGTTTTATCTGCTGAGTCTGCAGTTACTTGTGTCTGGGGACTTTGGAGTAATGTTAAATCTCTTCCAGTCCTCTGGATTTTCCCTAGTCTTTCAAGAGTTACTGAAAATGAGTATCAGGAGGCCAGAGGGAATTTCAGGTAGTTTATAAAAGGTTAGGCACAACCTGGATAGATACTAGGACTTGTTAATCTTAAAACATTGTTAGATTATATGATGTCTTAATCACCAGGTTCCTGTCAGTGATCTGTATATCCAGATTAATCCCCATATCATACAAGGTTTTTATTGGTCCATTTACTGTGGGTATGGACACTTTTATCGGCAATTTTAGGTCAGTTTTGCTACTGGCAGTAGTAGTCTGTGTTCCCAGTCTGAAGCCCCCATAACAATACAAAATGCACTTGCTTCCTTCACCCTATGCTGCAGGCTGAACGAGTTATTCCAAATACTGCTCAGTATTTCTGATTCAGTAGCCTGAGGCAAGCCCTTAACGTAGCCTTCTCCTGGCCTCTGTCAGTGTCTCGTGCTTCACAGGCATTGTGAATTTGTAGTCCTTGCTCTTATCAGCAACTTTAAACAATGAATAACTTCTTTACTATAGAGTGACACCACACAGTCAGCTTTATCCTTCTTAAACACCTTCTAAGTAGAGATTTTAATATCTGAATGCAGACTACTTCTTTTATTTCTCTCATGTTATCGATAAAGTCTTTCCAGTGACAATTTCTTTGTCACTGACAATTTCAGTGATCAAAGATATTTGAACAGATCTTCATATATCTTATTCAGGCACCAGTCATCAGGATTAAACAATTCTGTATTAATTCTCGTGACCGTCTTTGTCACATTGGGGTTTTTTTTGTTTGTGCTGTGCTTGTTTCCTTTGAGCTCCTAGTTTACTGTCCTTCCAGCTTGCGCTCTACTTATGGGTTGAGACAAAGACAGTTTCATGAGTTTTTGCACTTCTACCTTTCGGATTCTCTTCCCCCATCCCACTGCAGGGGAGGGTGAGTGAGTGGCTGTGTGGCGCTTAGTGACCTGCTGGGTTTAAACCACAATGGTCCTTTTTGGTGCCCAGTGTGGAGTTTGAAGGGTCTGAGATAAGGACAGATTTGATTGGAGTGTGCAAGACCAAATTCATAGCTTTTACAGCTACTCATCTGCAGGGCTTGCCATGGTGCTTGCTTGCCTTACCACCCCTATATTCTACCCAGGGCTACAAAGAAGAAAAACAGAAGTTGAGTGGTTAGTGTGTAACAGGTTTGCTCATATAAGTACGCAGCTGAAGATGTAAAGTCAGAAGAGTCTGGACTCGCTGTACTTCATGATCTTGGCACTGACTGTGGAAATAATGATTTGTTTCTTGTAGGTACTTGTCCTGGTGTTGGAGTGGAAAAATGTACTCGTTAAACAAGTAGTAACCTGATTGAGGCAAATAAAAGCTGTATTCAGTTATGGATTGCTGAATCTGATTGCAATGTTTAAATCTCTGCTAATGCTCAGAAATCTTAAAATCGGGCAGCAATGCTGGAGTGCTCTTGCCTTCCAGAGAAACCACTACCTGCTGTCAGGCAGGTAGGGTCAGCTGTAGGAACAGACTAACTAGGGAGCTCCATGTGGCAAACATCACTAGGACCACGGAGCGCACTTGGTCTTTGCCAGGGCTGGAAAATCTGAAAGAAGGGTGTGTTGATAACGGTTTTGTGGATGAGGGGCAAAGAGCTGTTTTCCCCAGTGCTACCAGCAGTATCAAATGCTGTCCCAGGCACCTCTAGGCCTTGGGAGGGAGCCACGGCTGCCCGGGTTTTGCTTGCTGGCTCTTCAGCTGCTCATTTTGCTGTTTGTTCCCCTCGCTGCCAGCTGCTGCCAAACTGAGAGGGACCAGAAGCCCAGGCTGGACTCTCTGCAGAGGATCAGGAGAGCCCAGACCTCTGGTAGCAGTCATCTTGACTAACGCTGCCAATCAGTTACCCTCTTCTGAGCTTCTAGAAAGTAAGCCATACTTATACAGAGAAATCATCTGATCAGCCATGTTGCGTGGATCCTGAGGCTTCCATGGACTACATCCCTTGCCCTTTCAGCCCCTATTAACTGGCTGTACAAAAAAGAATCCTTAAATATATAGGATAATCTCACTGGCAGTAGTGAATGGCAATTGCCAGCAGCTGTCTTAACGTGACAGAGAAACAAAATGTTTGACTCTGTGCTATAACAAAATAGGCATCAGGTGTATTTACAGAAAACTTTTTTCCTAAATTGAGAAACTTCTATGGTTAGTGAAATTTGAGCTGTGGCTTTTTTTCTCTTCTATCTAGGACATGATAGGTAGAAAAGAATCCTGCACTTCAGGACAGATGCTGATGACCGACCTAAACTGCCTTGCCTATGCACTGGAAGAATGGATGGTTGTGGAGTACCTGAAGAAATACTTTTTTCATGTGGTCATAGTCTCACTGACAATAAGTGCAATATTAGTTTTTTTTATAGTTCCTTTAACGATCCTCTTTTTCATTTACCTTACTAATATATTGCTTCTAATATATCGGAAGAATGGTGAAGTAAAAGCAGATCCCTTGAGTGATGTTTGGGATGGTGCAAGGAAAACTATAGCAAGCTTTTGGGATATATATGCAAGAATATGGCATGGTAAGTATGACATGACTTGTCTAAAGCTTCGCATTACAATAAATAGTAAATACACTTGAGTTTCACTTTTTTTTATTTCTTCCAAATGGATGCAAAGAAATGACATTTATTATACTTTGTATGTCATCTAACCTAGAAGTTTCTGCCTCTAAGACTGATTGCAATATAGAACAAGCAGAACGAAAGGGAGAAATTAGTTTATATAGGGTAAATTTCTCTTAAGTGGATAGGCAGGTGCACTTCTTTGTATATGGTATTAGAGTGAAGCATAGCGTTAATGCTAGTTCAAGTAACCTAACTGTAGGAGAACTGGGTTGTTTAATTTTTACCTTAGCAGCTGCTTAAAATGCACTTAAATGATCAAAACACAAAAACTAGCTGGAAATGTAATTAGTGTATTTTTAGTTGGCAAAAACTACTTTGTGTTATGATAACTGAAAATAATTTTAAGAGCCATATGGACAATGAAATAATTAGATACCACATTTAAGTTTATACTATGGCAGAATTTAAAAGTAACCTGAATTTTCAGTTTCATTACACTCAACTTTCAGATACTTTCAACACACCCTGCTCCCTAGGAAAATCCTTAGCTACATCTAGGCTCTTGTTCTTCCCAGAGATGTCATTTAGGGATATCAGCAAGACTTAACTTTACTGCCCTAAGGATGAAGAGTAACAGGTTGTTGTCTACATTGCTATCTTTCCTCACAGATTTTTCCTTTTAATCTTTGAACATCCTGCAGTATAAAATTTTCTCCACCTCTTCCTAGGACTCTGCCTGCTCCATCCCCATCCTTCTCCCCAAACAGCTTATGGTAGGAACTGTAGCAGGGATGGAGATGAAGGCAGAGCTCTTAGCTGGCAGAAGCTGTGGCTTTCCCAATCCTTAGTATACATTAGGTGAAGCCAGACTAGTAGGCTAAAACCTAAATCAAATGTAGGAAGAGTCAGGAGGGGGATTTGTAGAAGTCTGTTGTCTGTGAGGAAATTCCCTTCCACTGTGAACACATTTAACTCTTGTGGAAAGAACCTCTCTTTGGGATTCTTGCAGATTCTGGTTTGGACTTAAACATCTCAATGAGAGAAACTTTTTATTGTGTAAAATCCCAAAGTTTTCATTCTGCCCGACACAGAATGGAGATTTGTACTTTTGTATTTCAGGAAAGCATACTGACCACTCGTTTGCCTCTCGTTCTGCTGATGAAGCAGTTTCACACCAGTATAGTAAATTATTATTATTTTTAAATTGTTGTACTTTGGCCTGGGAAAAGTTTCTAATGGGAAATAATTAATTTAGTCCCCTTACTGGGGAAGATGTCAGATTCAGGTCTGATCTAGTGATGAAACTGACCAACAAATCAATTCACTGATACACCTGTGGTGTTTGAGGGGCTTTCTCTTTGATACTGACCAAAAGTTCCATACAGAACAATACTTCTAAAAGCTACTGCAGAGGCTTTCTTTAACAATGGAGAGTAAACAGTTTTCTTTAAATTGCCAGATGATTCACAGCTATCATTGTTGGTATATTGCTTTCCATCCCAAACAGGTTATGAGCTTCATGGTGTGGAAAACCTACCAGAAGGACCAGGCATTCTTGTGTATTACCATGGAGCTATTCCTATAGACTACCTTTACTTTTTGTCTAGGCTATTTCTTTGGAAGAAAAGACTTTGTCTGTCAGTAGCTGATCATTTTGTCTTTCGTTTACCAGGTAAGAACATATTCTCTTGTATTTAAGCACCCTTGATTCACTCAACTTTTTGCTGGTTTAGATGAAATTTAGATTTATTACATATTCAAGAGAACTTTTAAACTAAAAACCTGCTTTTAGACTCTTAATCTAAAAGCTGGTAGATGCAGAAGGGCAAACAGGGTAGAATATCCTGTCTTTTAAGTGAAAGGTCATAAAAACACTGGTAGACACACACCCCCTCCGCCCCAAAGCCAACAAATAGACTTTATATAATCCCTTTGGGTTTAAATGTCATGCCTTAGTAGATAGTGTAGGATAGGACTGTATTACTGACATAGTGCTGGCTGGTCAGCAACAGGCTATGAGTGCAGAAGAGCTCATTAAATGGTAGGATATCAATAACCTACCTCTACACTGGGTAGCCACAGCTATGGGGTATGACATCAAATCTCTCTTTTGATCAGAGCCTGGAGTAGGGCACAAAACTTCTTTGAAGATTTTACAGTTTGAAGAGAGCTCTGTAATACTGACCACCACAATACATTCAGCACGTTGTAGGCTGAGAAAGAAGTAATTCCGCTGTGAAAAGGAGAATTCACAAGAAAAGCAAACCTCATTCATTTAGAATTTTAGAAAATCAAGGAATAAAGAAGGAGCATCCAGAAGGAATAGCAGGGAGAGTATTTAAAGGCACCTTTATATCCCTTACATTTAAATTTATTATAACACTAAGGAGTAAAGGAAGCTATTTAAAAGTAGAAGGACATTCTTCAGAAAAGGAAGTTGTGTTCAAACACTGAAAACAAGGAACATCAACTCGAGCAAGTTTGATGCAAGAACATATTAAGACACCCCTGGAAAGATGATGAGGAAGAATTTGCTACAGGCATACTTGGTAAATACTGTGTAGTGCTGAACACAGCAGAAGCATGAAGTCATCAATAAATGATTGGCTTTTAAGACCATTAAAGGAAGATAAAGTTTAGCAGAATGTTGCAAAGGAGACTTCTTTTTTTAAGCGATAAACGAGAGCGTACTGTTTCAAGTTGAGGTGTTCATAGCACAGATATTTATTACAAATGCATTGTAAACTAGTGTAAGGACCAAACAACACTCTCAGCTTTGCAATTTCCAGACTGCTGATGTGTATGTAAAATATTGCTTGAATTATGTTCATGCTAGAGGAACAGGAGGTGGCAAATACAGTGTCAACCTATAAAACGGTTACCAAAAAGGCATCTGGTAAAAAAGACCACAAATACTGGAGATTAGCCTTCCCCATTTGCTGCGTTAGTAGAATATGCAGCTGAAAGTAATAGACTGAGTGAAACTTCTCCCTAACCTGTTGCTCTACCACACTTAACCTGCTTTTTGTAGAGAAACTTTGCACTTCACAGATTATTTAAAGAATGCTCATGAGCATATGCTGAACCTCAGACTGTTGTATTAATTACAGTTATGGGAGAAGTCTTCTTGTGAATGAATAACTGGTTAAAAGGTAGGAAATAAAGGGTAGAAGTGAATACCTTATTTTCACAAAGAAGCAGAAATCACCAGGTATATGGATGAAGATCAGTGCTGGCACCTATATTGGTCAAAATAATCATCATCTGGATCAGTAGTGTGGTGACAAATCTTTATACTGGCCTTTTTATTTTTTTTTTCAAGGCAGTAAAAGCCTATACAGAGAATACAGTTATCTATCAATACTGAATCACTGGCTGATTAAATGGTGGATGGAAGTCAGTATTAGTTACAACACAGTGCAGAAGGAAAGAAAACAGAGTCTAAACACATAAACATGTAATTAAGCTTTAAATTTTCTAGATGACTTTAGGGATATGTCACCTTAAATCTCATGAGTTGCCGAAAGGCAAACAAATTTTAGGCTTATGAAAAAGGAGATACAGAAAATACCATTATGTACTTAAAATGCATATAGTGCCCAAATCTTGAGTACTGCATAGAATTCTGGTCTCCACATCTCAGGAAAGCTGTGAAGTAATAAAGATACAAAAAAGGACAAGAATGATCAGAGGCCTCGCATGACTTCCTTTGGAGAGCTAGTACATGGCACAGAAGTCTTGCATGACGAAGGAGTATAAAATTCTGTGTGACCTGGAAAAGGGGAGTAAGAAGTGGCAATATGTTCATGTGATACATCATAATTCTTAATAGGCAAAAGTTTTAAAGGCAAGTAACAGAAGTAACTATTAACTTAATAAGGATATGGCATTCCTGGCTGCAGGATAGAACAGGAACACATCTGAGTTCACAAAGGGATTAAACAAAGTCAACATCTGTCTTTGACAGAAAGATCTATCAAAGGCAGTGCCTCGAATAAGACTAAATACAATTCAATTGCAAGATGTGGCACTGTGTTTCCCACTGTCTTCCAAAGTTGGTGTTGCAGACCTTTGTCAGAGTTGCAGTGCTAGACACCAGTTCTGGCAGTCCATAGCTTTGTTTACAAAATGTAAACAATTTCTTTTCAAACCATGCTGTTGGAACAGTGAGTTTGAAGATAGGGAAACTCTTGTTTGCTGAAGCTTTCTATGGGAATTCCAAACTGATAGGTTTAGAATGTGAAGATAATGTAAGAAAGCATAGAGTGCTTCTGTGGTTTACATTCTGTCTTTTGGAGAAATCCCAGTTACGGAAACAGAGGAAGGAGATTCACCAAACTCCATGCAGTGCTGAAACTGCCCTACCAACTTCTGCCATTCATGCATCTTAAGACTTGTACACCAGTTCAATTTGATCCACATAGTTTGCAATTTAACCACAAAATACTCAATTTAATAACTCAGAACCTCAATGTTTAAAATGTTAAACATCCCATTTTAAAAGAACAGAAAGAATTGCTTGTCAGTTATTTATTTTTATAATTGTCTTTATTGTACTCATTTTTTCTTCTTCTGCATTAAGATATTTAAAAAGAAATGGGGAGGAATAGGTGTTTATTCTCAGATTTCTAGCTGCAATGCACAAATTTTGATTCCGTGGCTGGTGTTTTGATAGTTATGGTAAACAGCATGTGGAGGCATTAGCTTATTGAGATGCTACTGATAAGCTGGTTCATCTTCATAACATTTGGGCAAAACCACAGTCACATATTTGTCATTTTGCCAATATTTACTCTGCAGGTGTTTTACTGCCTTTGTACAAATTTGCCTTAGTTTAAATATATATAGCTATTAGATTTTCATTTAACTGTAATCTTGTTCCTACATGCAAACAGTATTTGTGATATATTGTTACAATAATACGTATTTTCTACTTCTTTATTGCAGGACTTAAATTATTATTGGAAGTGACAGGTGTTATGCCAGGTACAAGGGAGGAGTGTCTGATTGCACTGAAGAATGGACACCTGGTGTCCATCTCACCAGGTGGAGTTAGAGAAGCACTATTCAGTGATGAGAGTTATCAACTCATGTGGGGCAATCGAAAAGGATTTGCCCAGGTTGCTTTGGATGCAAAAGTGGTGAGTATTATATTTTACCAATCCTGGTTTATGCTTACTGCACACATGCTTCATTACAAAATGCAGCTTAGGAGTGTTGGAAAATCTTTCAAACAGAAGAAAAGGTTTGGGGGTAAACCATTTCTTTTCCTTTCCCTACCATGTTCCTCAAGCACATTAATCAGTAGGGAGCAAGGGGTTTATGGAACTGTATAGCTTTTTCTTGACTGTTGCAAGGCATCCATCTCTGCAGTTCCGTGTCTACAGTTCCATCACGCAGGCATGTGATTTCTTGTCTTGACTGTATTTCAGGAATCTTTGCTGTGGCTGTCCTTCGTATTGCTGTGAGGTTTCATTTGTTTTTCTCATCCTACTAGACGTATTTTTGTCTTGCTTCTACATACCTAGCCATTTTCTTATTGCTCTTTATGGATTATCTTTATCTTTCTTTTCACTTATTCTGGAAGGGTCCAGGATTTTGTTCTTACCCTTACTTCTTTTCATGTTACTGAAAGACTGCTTCAGCTAACCCAAGGTGTGTCTGCATCAGTGTCTTGGTTTGATTCATGTGTGCACTTAAGCGGTTTTTTCCATCTCTCTCACATACCATGCTTTCATTCACATCATGGAGTGTGTTAGAATACCTGAGCTGCGTTCCTGTTGGCAGAAACTAAACCAGAAGTGGGACCTAATACTGTTCAGTTGCAAATGGGCATTCAGTCAATGGTATGAGACAAGAATTAGTTCTACATAAAAACAGAGCCCTGAAACGTGTTCAGTGTTGATATCGGATCCTCGGTGTCCTCTAGAGAGGTGTTTGTATTGGTTTGCGCTCTGCTAATGTACACATGACCACAGCTTCAGTTACATTTTCTGTGATACACAAATACACACTTCTGCCACTGGCTCTGACTTTTTCCAGCTAATTCCACGTGTGAGACTATTTCCCAGAGACTATATCAGAGAAACAATTTTGTTTGGAATGGCACAGATCTGAAAGAGCAGTAACCCTGTCTTTTTCCCAACTGCCACTTCTCATCATCACTACTAGTGACAAGTTTTCTGTGTTAATTTGGAAAGCACAGCTAGCGCTCTTTGTGACTGACAATACTGGTACACATCCAGGCTTCATCTGTTCTGCCATGAGCTTTCTGCTGCTTTCTCCTGAACTGCACAACCATCATTTTTCTTTACATTCTTATGGATATCTAACAATTGCAGTGCTCTTCTTTGGCCTTCCACATAAACATAATCCTTTTCTGTCTATATAGGAGAATCTGTACAGGGAATAGAGTCCTTCCCATGAAAACTTGAATTTCTTACCACACCTTTCAGTTCTCTTGTGCAGTTATCTTTCTTTCTTTCTTTCTCTCCCCATTCCATTTTGTTGCTTCTCAAACTTTGCTTTGGTCTCTTTTGCTATAGCTCCTTTTACAAAGTACCTACTGTTTCAGAATGCATGCTTTGGGTTAATATTTCTTCATAACTTCATGTATCTCTGAAATGTTGTGGGGAGATTTTTTCTAAACACTGGAAAAAATTTAGGGGCATTTATCCAGTGGTAATGTAGTTTTAGACTGGGAGTCCTGTTTCTACCTCTTTGTCTTATGTGGCCTTTTAAAAGTCATGTTTTATGTGCTTCTGTTCACTCTCCTGTCCTTTTTTTCACAAGTGTGTGCTCATAAATGTTAGTCACAATACTTCATATATTGTGTGCACCTGTACACTACCACTAGGAAAATATCAGAATATGAATAGGATAAACCCAGTCAAATTCATGTGGGCATTCTGAATTCCCTTATAGTCCTTCCTCTTATGTATTAATTTAATAATATACTCAAACAGTCAGAAAGAGGTGTCACTAACAACTTCAGTGATTTCTAATAATTTTGCTTTCACATGTGTCTTTCCAGCTACTTCAAACAATTGGAACGGTGTTTTGCCAGATGTTTTCACTTCACTTGGAACCTTGTGTTGTAATTCTACAATGTAATAAGTTGTTTTTAAAAGAAAAATTGAATTAACAAATTAAAAAAATCTAAAGTGCCCTTAATATAAAGGGCCACCCTGATCAAAACACATCACAAAAATCCTTGCTAGCAATCCTCTTAATCCTTCCAGTCTTCCATAATTTAGAAGCACATGGAAGTAGCTGAATAGTAGTACCTAAAATTGCCAACACCTTCTATTGAACAGGGTTTGTGTGTTTTGTTTGTTTGTTTTTAATGTAATGAATTAGGTGTTAATTGAGGATAAGGTTCTTCAGTATGAAAGGTTCTTGTGGTCATTTGTATATCATGTTTGATAAAAGAGACATTACGCAGGATTATGTTACCTTTAGAGCAGAGAATTTTCTCCTTTGACACCTACTAGCCTGAGCTCACCTTTATAGTGCTGCTGGCAATTGTTTCACTTATTATTGCACTCATTCAGTTTTGGGATTATTTTTTTTTATGATCAGAAAGTCTGACTAGATCCCAGTGTGGTGGGCATCACTGTAATTAGCTAGCGGGCTCCACCGAATTTTGGGCATCCTTGATATTTCTCTGGAAATCTGTGATAAGACACACCTTATATAGCTAAACACTTAAAAAAAAGTGCTATACATTTAACAGTAGAGGGGGCAATATTAACCTTACATACTTTTCTTACACAAAGTTAAGCCCATGGATTCCATCTTTTGGCAAATTTGGAGTTTGATTGTTTCTGTTTGTTCTTGCATCCTTTTCAATACTAGCCAAACCAGTCTTGTAGACAAGACTTCTTGGCTGAAGACTGGGGACATACTTATCTAAACTTTCAGAACTTGATCTAGCAATTCATATATGTTTTGCTAATACTTACTTAGATCCTGGATGAAAGCAAGATAGGACTCTTAAGTGCCTTTTTTGCATTTATTGTGCATACAGTGTAGCTGTCAACTCAGAGAACCATGCACACTTTACAGTGTTGAAAATGACTACAGTGGTTCATAGCCTGCCACAGATGACTTGAATGGGGATTTCAAGGCAAATAGACATTCCCGTTCTTCTTATGTTACAGAAGTTCAACAGTTCTTCCACTTAAAAAGTTGAAAAAAAGCACCAAGGAACATAGTTTCAGCCTCAGTCCTTGCCTAAGGGTTTCCACATTCATTTTCCACTTTGTCTTGTATAACTACTCTGCTTACCTGGGGTCAGAGAAGGAGAATATTGCTTTTTCATGTTATGACTCAATGAACTTCTGGGGCATATATTTGTCTCGGTTGAATTTATCTATGCCAGGAGCCTGGAATTTGGCAGGCTAATGGGAAGGATTCATAATTTCTGAAGATCCCTGCATTTCATCTGTGCCAAAAAATTGGTTCAGGTCTAGTTAGGTAAAAGGTAAAACAGGACTATGGTTCACAAAATTCTTATGTATGTGCAAGAGGCTGGACTAGGTGATCTCTGCAGGTTCAACCTCAGCTATCCTGTGATTCTGTCTTTTTCAAGCTGGCTGGGTGTGGTGCAGCTCAGTTCCAGCACAGCAGATCTAAATCTGTGGGTTATTGCAGATCTGATTGTGCTGCTTTACAGAGGCAAGCTTTTATGTGTATACCTGTTTTTATTAGCTTAGGGAATTAATGCTGCTAACCACACTCCGTACTTCATTGGCTTATCATTGTATGCATGTAACTTGTAGTTGCTACATTACTTTGTAGCCTAAGATATATTTAGCTTGCACTATTACTAAAATTTGAAGTAGGTTTCAAACATTTAAAATGTTAGACATAAAGTATTCAGTTAATAAATGAAGCTGTGTGGTATTTTTAATGTCCAGTAGTTACATGCTATGAACAGATGTTACTGATTGTTTTTGAGGGTTTATTTCTAATTTCCTGTATCTTCTAATTCTGAAGGGTTTACTATTACAACTTTATGTATGTTTGATATTTTTGTTACCTGTCAGGGTTTTTTTACTTTAAACAATTTCCATCACTTCGAGTTCTTTGTTAGGCTCTAGTTAGGTCTTTCTCTTGCTTGTGTTTTTTTTTTTTTTTCTCTCATCCTGTGGTTTCTGTTCTGTGGCAGGGATTCTTAAAAGCACAAAGGTATCCCTTCATTACCTTCTGGACAAGCAATTCCAACAACATGCTCAAAATACGGTTTCAAAAAAAAATGAAAAGGGCCAATGCGGGGGGTGGGGTGGGGTGGAAATCATTGTGTGTATGGATAGAGTCACTGTTACTTTGTCTACAAACTATGAAATCTTACCTGAGGCTGTAAGACATGACTGTTTCAAGTTCAGGTATCGCAAGAATCTTTCTTTTTAGTCACAATAATGAAGTGAACTTGTTCTGTAACTGCCTAAGGATCTGCCCTCCAGAAGGCATTGTAGTCCAGGTCAGTGAGGGCATACGATTGCCTTATTTGTCCAAGGAATTTGCGAAGTTTTCCAATAGGGTAGTATCCAAACATTCCTGCTTCAATGAGACCTTACTTTGAGAAGCAGATGAGATGAGCCAAATGTGAATGCCTGCTTGCTTTCTGCGAGATTTCATAAACTGAATGCTTTCCTATTCACCACACATGATGTAAGCTTTAGACAGAGAAACTGCAGAACTTCATTTTATGTTTCAGTCAGTGATATGGCAATAAATATGTAGCATACAAGTTGTATAAACCTTTAATAAATGTCAGACATTTTCTTTACAGATGGTGACTTTGAAAACAGTGATGTCTGTGGGAGCTGAGAAATAGAATTTTATTTCTATTCTGGAGTTTATTTTTTTATATGCAACATTCCTTATTTGCTACTTAAGTGACTGATAATTATCCTCTGGATTCAAGTGATTTTCTTAGCTGCATTAACAGGCACAAACACATAAATTCAAACCTGGTATAACATTTCCACCTTTTTTTTTGTGTGTGATTCCTTAGCCCATCATTCCAATGTATACACAAAATGTCCGGGAAGGATATAGGATGTTTAAAGAAAGAAGTAAGAACTTATATTTTAAATTTTGGAATGTTTCCTCCACTTTTCTCTCAGATTTCTCTTATATTTTGCTTTTCAGACTTCTGCTTACTTTGGATTAACACACTTGCTGTGGTCAGAGGTATCTCAAATGTGGAGGTAGCTTGTGTATAACTGGTGTGATTTGGTTCTTTAATGCAGTCTTAGTTCAGTGATACAGATTTGTTTTGGTGGACGGTTACCTAAATCCTGTAATTTCTTCTTGACTGTCAGATAAAGCATGCATTCTTAAGAAGTCTTCCATACTAGATTTCAAATTTGGATTGTATTTTCTGTGATTGTAATCTAACTTTTTCCTCCCTTAAATTATTCCAGGATTTTTTAGACAGTTGTATGAAAGTACTCGATTGCCATTTACTCCTCCGTACGGAGGACTTCCGGTTAAATTTCGCACGTACATTGGGGAGCCAATCCCTTACGATCCAGATATAACTACAGAGGAATTAGTTGAAAAGGTAAGTTAGCCTTTCTTGCAATACCAAACTATATACTTTGTCATTAATTATTATGCACTTGAAACTAGGTTTTTGCATGCTTGAATAAAGACAAATACACTTTTACTAGCTTGCTAATGCAATGGGCCGTTGAGCTCCAGGATTGTTTAATATATTGTTAACTACAAGTAACTATTGACATAACAATAGTTGATTGGGATGCCCTCATCCTTTCAGAGTGTGAGCTGTCTTCCTGGGATGTTAACTTTGTTTTTCCCATGGCTTTTGATAACTCAAATTATGTGAATTATGTTTTAAGTTCAGTTTTCAGTAATTAGGAAAATGAATTTAATATATAACCAGTACCTTTGTGAATCTTCTCTAAATAATGCAGGGCTTTAGAAACAAAGTTCCACAAGAGCTTCAGTCTCACTGTCAAAAGGAAAATGTAAAAAAAAATAACAAATTGCATCCCTTATATAAAAGTATTTTGAGTACCTACAGTTTGGTGAAATCAGTGGAGTCCAGGAGCATAAAAACATTTATAGATCCAGGGTTTAGGCATTTCTCAAAATGCTAATCTATACAGAAAACGCACTTTTAAAATTTTTTCATATAAGATGAAAGAAGGGCTTTATGGCAAGAAAAAAATTTGCTATGTCTAGGAATACACAGAACAAAACACTTGTAAGGAATAACTGATGTAAAAAACACCTTGCTGCCCCCCCCAAAATGCAGGAAGACTAGTGCCTTTTTTTTTTTTTTAAGGATCCACTGCAGAGTGTTCTGGGCTTCACAGCAGTGAAACCAGAAAGGTTTGGTCTGTTACAAGGGAACTTGCCCAGGCAAGCTGTGGAGTTTGATTTCAACAGGTTTAGGAGGCTGGAAGCAATATTAGTGCTAAGACTGCCCTTATAGTTATCCATATTTTTGTATTTTCAGGGAACAGTTTTTTGTATATCTGCAAAACTGAAATTGACATCTCCCATGATGTTTATTTGCTTTACTAAGAGAAGCCTTTGACTACTTCCTTCAGTGGGAGTATGGATAGGTCTTCTGTCACTCATCTTCATTAAAAAAAACCCACCAATGTAGTTTGAGATGGGCAGTGGCTTGGCTGATTTCTATCTGATCCTGCCTTGGAAAGGCGTCAGGACATGAATCTGTCAGGAAAGGTTTGGCTACTCTTTTCATATGTTCCTAGTGATACTCTGCCATCACCCTGGGGTAGATCACCAGAATATATAGCTACGCTTATTTCAAGTTTAAATGTATGAGGAAAAACTAAGGGAGGTTATTTCTTATCCCTGGTAGAAACTCGGAGTATTTTATGCATTCTCTTTCAAACTTGCATTTAAATCTCATGTAGAGTGAAAATGAACAGACTTTAGATACAGCATGCACATAATAAGAGTATTTGTATGTGGTACAATTACAGAAGAATTTATTTGGGAAGGAAAGATGGAGGCTCCTACTCCAAATTCCTGGTCCCAGCAAGGTCAGCTATGAGATGAGATGAAGTTAGTCAGGTTTTATCCAGTGCTTTTGATTAAAACCTTCAGGGATGGAGATTGCACAAACTTAAATGTTTGCATGTGTTAAAGGCTGCTTTGATTTGGTAATGCCCAAGTTCAGTAAATCTCAAGAATTTGAGCCTATTCAAACTGCAATCAATGTTTTTATTCCTCTCCCTTCCAAGGGAAGTGTTGTTAGGATAACTAGCTGGTATAAAAGACAACTTTTTTCTTAAAGTCTCGTGTGAATTTCCCAATGTCTCTTAACATCTGAGAAGTCAGTGATTACACTGCTCTTCCTTGCATAAGCAGGTCAGTAAAGGCAACTTTCTCTTCTCTTTTCAGACAAAGACTGCTGTCCAGGCTCTCATAAGCAAGCACCAAACAATCCCAGGCAGTATATGGAAGGCTTTATTGGAGCGATTTGATAAACATCGTAAACGTGATTAGAATGCTTGTTTATTTCATTGTTTTTACAGCATGCAGTAAAAAACAATGTCCTGCGGTACTGATGACTAATAATTGGTGTTGAACCAGTTTAATTTACAAGTTTCTACAGATCTGACAGAAGAAAACAATTAACCTCTTGAAGGTTCCCCTGTGCCTTTGAGGATATTCTGAAGTTAGAAAGACTGAAGAAGAAAATATGTATAATAGCAATGCAACAGCTGAATTCCCCAAAAGGAAACGATGTAGCCAGGATTTGCCTGGTTCTTAAAACAAGTATGTATGTATATACATCTGAGAGCCTCAGAAGTTTTATCTAGATTGTGGTTTTATGTTTTGAGCAGTTCATGGTCCAGTCTCGGAGTACAAGCTCAGAGTGCAACTTGGAGGTCCCACAAGTCCACCCCTTGGTGTGCACCTTCCCTGTTGGACCTCATGTAAGACAGTGTCAGAAGAGAAACTGGCTCACTTTAGCTAAGGATCTGCTGCTTAGGCCATTTGTCTAGAGAGGTTATACAAAGAGAAGTAATCCCATTAAACCAGATAGCTACTAGATTCCTACAAGGACATCAGCTTAGTGGTTTGGTACCCTGGAAAATAGGAATGCTACATCCAAGACTTTGCTCCAACAGAAAAAAGAAGAGTCTCTCAGAGAAAAAAAAAAAAACAACAAAAAACCAAAACCCCAACCTTAGTTAAGTGTAGCACTATGCAAATACATGTAGACAGTAGTTTCAAGCCTGAGCTGGTACATTCATGCACTATTGCACCATACAATACTGATTTAGTAGCTGTAGCTGCCCCCAGCCTGAGAGTTCTTGCATCGTAGTGTGTTTGCAGTACAGATGTGCTGTACTCACCCAGATCTCCCAGGGAGCGGGCTGGGGGGAGCCTACTTAGGTAATGCAACCCCAATACTCATCATCACTGGTGGTTTGCCTGAAAATGCGGTACTACAACACTGTCGTCCTCATATGGATTGAACCTAAAGGCCTGTTTGGAAAGGTGGACATAGGCAGCATTGTCTTCCCAATGCAACTTGCAGAATACCAAAACTCGCTACAAAGCAGAATGTATTTTTACAAGCTGTGGGATATTTTACTGGTGGGGGTGGGAGAACTTTGTGCAATCTATCCAATGTGCCACTAAATGCAACAAAGCCTGTTAAGTTCAAACACCAAGACAGGTATTTTTTGTGTCTTGTTTTTCCTTCTTGTACTTCTAATACCTGTATAATCTTTTCCCTCAACATCCTAAAACTTTATGTAGCATCTAAGGAAATAGATACAGTGTTTGCCCATTTTCACTAGAAAGCTAAATCTACTCTTTGGATTAAAATTAATTCTTCCTCTTTCCATGCTGCTTCTCAACAAGTATTTCTTGCACATCTGGAGAAGGGAGCTGGATAGACAGGTGAGTTATTTCCCTAGAGGAAAAAGACAAGAATCCTGTCCTGAAAAATCTCAATTCTGTTCTAAAACATAGGAATGTTTACTTGAACACCTTAACTATAATTGCTATATGCAGGCAGGCAGATTTTTCTCCCAGCAGAGACTCTGCATGCGTAGGAGATGATAAATGAAAGCAAATCAAGGTGCTGACTGATAGGCCTGGATGTGAACAGCCATTCAAACCATGCAGTCTTACACAGTGCACTCCAACAATATAAGCTGAAATTCAGAGCCTGAGCTTAAGTCGGATGAGAAAAGGAACTAAAAGAAACAGCTATCAAATACAAAAATGGACACAAATGAAGAATCAAGAGGAATTAAGAGCAGCCAGAATCTGAAACCATTCCTTGTATTGCAGAAACGATGCAGGACTCGACAGCATCATTCTCTGACTATCCTATTTTTCAAGCACATTAGCATCATCATGGAGCGTGTCCAAAGAGCAGCGAAGCTGGTGAAGGGTCTAGAGCACAAGTCTTGTGAGGAGCAGCTGAGTGAACTGGGGATGTTTAGCCTGGAGAAAGGGAGGCTCAGGCGAGAACTTACTGCTCTCTACAACTATCTGAAAGGAGGCTGGAGCAAGGGGGCTGTCAGTCTCTTCTCCCCAGTGACAAGTGATGTAGGTCAAGAGGAAACTGCCTCAAGTTGCACCGGGGGGTTTAGATTGGACATTAGGAAAAATTTCTTCACCAAAAGGGTTGTCAAGCATTGGGACAGGCTGCCCAGGGAAGGAGTTGAGTCACCATCCCTGGAGGTGTTCGAAGGGTGTGTAGATGTGGCACTTCGGGCTGTGGTTTAGTGGTGGACTTGGGAGTACTAGGTTAGTAGTTGAACTCAATGATCTTAAAGGTCTTTTCCAACCTAAATGATTCTTAGATGAATTAAACCACCATAGTCATCTGAATTTGCACAGCAAGTCTCCATAGACTTGGTGCTAGGTGCCATGCTGCAACTCAGAACAGAGCCTTGGTCTTGAACAGTGGATATGTAATCAGAGCATTGATTATCTTTCAGAGCAGGGATTTCAGCCTAGGTCTTGCATGTCTCAGATGCCTGTTAACAGTTTGATAAGAAAGTTCAACTTTTTCCTGGGCTATTTTGTCTTACAGCAGCATCCCTGTATTACTTGCAGCTTAGCTGAAGTGAGCTGGAGTAAAAATTTCTACTACTTCCGTCTGCTTTTGTCTTCTGTCACAGTTCTGGGGTTTCAAGGGAATAGACAAAACTATTATTTAGTGATGTGAGTAGCTTTGAGATATGTATGACAGTGATTTTTCTAATAAAAAAGTAAACATTTTTTCCAAAACATTATGGTAACTGCTCTAATGAAGAGCAGTTATTATAATACTGTTTTAGAAGCCCCCCCCCTAAATTTATGTTCTGTTCAGAGCAGTATTGGAGGAATGCCAGAAGTAGAAACTGGTATTATAACAAGTATTTCTTTCAATTTTGGATCAGATCGCTCCTCTGCTACACATATTTTCTAGCCTCTGTTATACAACAACAAAGGAAAAACTGCAAATGCAAATGACTTGTACCTGCCTTAAAACGTAAGCTGCATTTATGAGTCTTTTTGGGTATAGTTTGCCCAATGAGCAATGCAAGGAAATCCTGTTTCTTAACTTTCCGTATGTGAAGTTACCCAGCTCAAATGACCAGATTTTGCATTGGGGAAAAATATGCTACCGGTAACGCTGGGAAAGTAAATTACTCGGGCAGCGGCTGTGCAAATGCAGTCGTGGAAAGCGCGGCTGCACAGCCCCCGAAGTCGAACGGGTGGGTGCAAACGCCAGCGGCAGCCGGCCGTGGCGGCGGCGCAGCGAGCGAGCCCGCAGGCAGGCAGCGGGGCCAGGGCCAGAGCAGCGCGGCCGCTGCGCTGACAGGCACCCGGGGGCTGCACAAGGGGCACAGCCGCCAGGCTGCAGCGCCGCGGGGGGTGGCCCGGGGGCACGCAGCGGGGTGGCTGTGAGGAGCCCGTCTTCGCCCCCGGGCTGAAGGGCTGCCCGGCGGGCCAGCGGCCGCGGAAGGCGCTGCAGCGGCGGCGGGTTTGGGCCGGCCGGACCGCGGCGGGCGGGCACTAGGTGCGGCGAGCCGCCCCAGTGAGGCTCCGCCCTGCGCCTGCCGCCGCGCCAGGCCCCGCCCGCCCCGCCCCTCTCACTCGCGGGCAACGCGCGCCCCCTGGCGTCGTCCGTTCCTCTCCCGCCGGAAGCGTCGGGCGGTGCGTGCCAGACGCGGTCCGGGCGGCTCCCGCGCCCCAGGCGGCGCGGAGTTCCCCCCTCCCCTCCGCCGCTGTCCTCGTTCCCTCCGCGCACGTCCCGGCCCCCCCCCCCCCCCCCGCCGCCTTCTCCGCTCCCGCCCGCCGGCGGCACGGTGCCCTCCCGCCTCCGCCCCGCCGTGGGGAGCCGCCCTAGCCTGGCCGCCCCGCGGGCACCCGGCCTCCGCGGGGGCGGCGGGCGCAGAAGTAAAAGCAGGCCCCGGCACGGGTGCGGGGCTGGAGCCGGAGCCGCCGCCGCCAGAGGAAGGTGAGCGGGCGCTGCCGGGTGGGCTGGGGGGGTCCCCGCGCTGGCCCGGCCCCGGCCCCCGCTGCCACCCCGCAGGCCGCGGGCGGGAGGCGGCTTGCCTGGATCGGCAGCGGCCGGGCTCGGCAGCGGCCTGGGGCCTGGCTCTAACCGCTGTCGGGCGGGGGCTGCGGCCGCAGCGCGGTGCAGCTCAGCTGAGCGGCCGGGCCGGGCCCGGGCCTGTGCCCTCCTCGGCCGAACTCGCCCGCCGCCCCCGGCTGCTACGGAAGGAGCTGCTGTCCTGCGGGTGTAGCAGCACGGAGCTGAGCTGGGCCTGGCTTCCAAGCAAGGGCAAACCACCCTCTGACTTCCAGGGATTAGCAGGGTTATCGGAGTCCTCAAGATTTTTGTGTTTGTGGTGGCCTTGCTAATACGACCGACGTGATGGAAAGCAGCATATTTCTGTTGGCGAGGGCATGTCATAACTCTTGCTTTCCAGTATCTTCCTCATTTGGAGCCACTGGAATGTTCTCCAGAGGTTCCACTTACACCTTTCATATACGTGCTGAAATCATACTTTCCATATTTGTGTCTCTTTCCATAATTGCTGCTTCTAGCATGACAGTAGGTCCTCGGTTAGTCCAGTGCCTGCTAAGTACAGCTGAAGACCACTGTTGTGGTCTAGTTAACGGCTTTTCTGGGTCACGCACTAGAAGTCAGTGAAAGGAGTTGTATGTTAGCCTTGTTTCCACTTCACCACCAGCATAAAACCTTAAGCTTAAGCGTAAGTCTAATGAGAAATTGCACCTTTTTCATCTGGTGAAAATGTATGTAAGCTGCTCTATTAGGAAGTTAGAACTTAAATTAAAAATGCCTAGTTTGGTCACAACAGGAAATGTGTTAGTGATGTTGGTTAAAATAAGAAGCTCTTTAAGGGTAATGCTCATGTTATAGAGGGATTCGGCCTGTAAATTGTTTAAGGGTGAGACTTAGCAGTACTGCACCCCATTGTGGTTTTTAGATTTGCATGGTGATAGATGTTGGAAGACCTCTGACAAGGAGGGCAGGACAGTCTCTCTTTGCTTGGGTGAGGTCCTAATCAGAGTCACATTGTTGGTGTTTCTAGATGACAGTGTGCTTTATCTTGTGATTGTAACAGCTCTGAGCAGTTGAGTAGACAGCTGTAAAGTCGGAACAGACCAAAATGACGTTATCTGTTGGTAGCATATATGAGCTATGTTGGACCTTTATTCACTGTGGAGCATCCTGTGCTTTTTTTTTTTTTGACCATGGAGACAGAATCTGTCTTCCCTTCCTCATTGCCTTTGGTAGGGTGTTCGGTGTGACAGTAACATAAATCACACTTGGGCTTGTATACAGAGTATTTTTGTGGATGTACCATGGGTGATCAGAAGAAATGCTGGACTTGTTACACAGAGAGCAAAGTTACAGGAGGTAAAGGCCTGGAGAAGGCCTTTATCTGGTGGACGGTAAGTCTAGTATGAGTGAGAATGACTGGCTACATTTTGGGCTATGTTAGCAAGGCCAAAGCCATTAGATAGAGGAAATATTTATTACCTGCTTTTCAGCACTTTTGAGACAAGTCCAGTTTAGAGCCGTACAGTACAAGAAAGATGCTGACAAACTGGAAGGGGTGCAGAGAAGGCCCACCAGCATTGTTAGGTGGCTGGAGCACATGGTGTCTGTGGAGAGGCTGAGGGAGCTCTGCATGTTTAACCCAGAGAGGGCTTAAAAGGTGATCTTACCACTGCTTTTAATGAGTGGTTATAGAGAGGGGGGGCTTAGATTCTTCTCAGCAAAGGCACAGAAGGCAACAGGCACAAATTGCTGTAAGGGGAATACTACCTAGAGTAACGGAGAAACATTTTCACCATGAGGGTGGTCAAGCACTGGATTAGGGGCCCAGAGAAGCAGTGGGATCTCCATCGACGGAGATGTTACAAACTGGACTGGACATGGCCCTGAGCAACCTGAGCTAACTCCTTAGTTAGCAAGAGGTTGGACAAGTGCTGTACAACGAGTCTTTCCGATATAAATAATCCTATAATTCTCTTCAAGGTGAGGAAACAATGTCATTCAGAGTAGAGTTGACTGTCCCTAAGACAAGGCAGTGCTTAGATGTCTCGTGCGTGCTTGACAGCAAAGAAGTTGTCAGATTGTAATTTCTGTTACAGGTTGGTGCATAGATCTGCAAGTGAACTTATAAAACTGTCACAATTGCGTTTGAGGTATTGCATTTAGCACTACAGGCAAAAGGACAAGTAATGTTTTGCAAGGCTGAACGTGTGTGGACAGGATTTAAATGTACTTGAGGAGGATTTTGTGTTTGGAGAAAGCCATAAACAATTAAAAATATAATAGGTGGGAGACTATAACTTCTAAGTAATCTTTAAAGCTGTATAATCACTTCTTCAGTTTTGAAAAATGTTTCTGTGCCATAACCCATACTCCATGTTGTTCTTTAGCTTACTAGCTAAAGTGGAACCTAGTGGAACTAGTGGTGGAACCACTGGAGAAGCCCAGGCATAGCCGTCTGATAAATGTTGTAGTGTTGGATGCTACTCCTGAATCCTGCTTGGGCTTACAAGTTGTGTTTCTTGTAATCGCTGTGGGTGTTTGCTGCCTGACGGGTTCTGGAGTTTGGCTCTGGCAACTGGAATGAAAAGGAGCTTTCTCTTGCTCTCCCACACATGCACTCTCTCCTGTCCTTTCCCCCTAATTCACACCGCAAAACACGTGTGCATGAAATCAGTGAAGTGCATGTCACTAAGTGCTTATATATCACTGAAGGTAAACGAGCTGCTTGTCACATTGTCTTCAGGAACATGCTGGGGAGCAAAATGTTGTAAACCTGAGCTAGTGGAACAGGCATGGATCGTGGGAGCAAAGTCCTTGTCACCAGATCAGCTTTCTTCTTGTTAAGAGATGTCACATTGAGCAATGTGGGTAGAGGCAGATTTCAAAACAGAAGGAAAAGGAACATCCGTTTGCTCTATCAGAATGGGAGACAAAATTGAGACCAGAAAATGTGAGATGAGTTCTGCTCTAGTACATGTTTTAACATATCATAGCGAATGTGGAGTAAGACTGATTTTCATAGTTTTTATCACTGTGGTTCTGACAGTATTAATTATCTCCTGAATTTCAGTCACTTTTAACAGTAAAGGACTGATAGACACATGTCCATCTAGGCATAGAAACTCTGCAGTCATACATGCTGAAAGTCACATTTTATTAAAAAAGCCAAAACATAACACCAAGCTTATATTTTTTCAGAAATTGTTGTTCTTAATCCATTTCTCTGTAACAAGCCTACATTATAGTTGCAACATGTTTTTCTTCTTGGTCTTGACATCAGTTACCTGAAGTCTTGACCAAAACTTTATTATAGACTGGGTAACATTTTTGCCTTAAGGCATTATTAATGTTGTTCTAGAACTGTAGAAGATAGCCAAGCATCCAGGTTGTCCCATGGTTATAAGATAAAGTGAATAGCAAGTTTTCCCCTTGTGGCGATTTAACCCCAGCTGGCGACTAAGCGCCACACAGCTGCTCACTCTCTCCCCCCACAGTGGGCTGGGGAGAGGATCGGAAGGGTGAAAGTGAGAAGGCTTGTGCATTGAGATAAGGACAGTTTAACAGGTAAAGCAAAAGCCATGCATGCAAGCAAAGCAAAACAAGGAATTCATTTGCTGCTTCCCATCGGCAGGCAGGTGTTCAGGATCTCCTGGAAAGCGGGCCTCCAGCATGCATAACTCTTCCTTGGGAAAACAAACGCCATTAATGCTGAACATCACCCTGCTTCCTTCTTCATCTCCCAGCTTATATACACTCAGCATGACGTTATATGGTATGGAATATCCCTTTGGCCAGTTGGGGTCAGCTGTCCCGGCTGTGTCCCCTCCCAATTTCTTGTGCCCTTCCAGCCCTCTGGCCGGCAGGGCCTGAGAAACTGAAAAGTCCTTGACTTGTTGTTGCTGGGTAATGTTTACACTTAGAAACATCAGTGTGTTGTCAAGACTCTTCTCACACCAAATCCAAAACACAGCATTGCACCAGCTACTAAGAAGAAAATTAACTCTATCCCAAGTGAAACCATGATGCCCTTAAATCATATAAAGCTAATAAACAAATGTTGCTCCAGAATTATAGAAAGCCTGGAATATCATCCCAGAGAGGTCTAGCCCTGAAACTTCTTAGGAGCTGGTGTTGGAGAAGAGAGATTCTTATACATAGGCACACTACAGCCAGAGCAGTTAAATATTTTAGAGGACTTCTGTGATCTTTTTCCCTTGTCCTTCCTGCTGCCTCTGTGTTGTGCTCTGGGACTTGGTGCTTCACTGTCTGTAAAATTTCCAGGTACAGTTAAAGGTCTCTGCAGGAGTGAGACTTGCTTATTTGGCGTCATCTTCTAGAGTCATTGTATGCTTGTGGTTAGTGGAAGTGTTCAGCAGGTTTTTTATAACACTGGATCTGAGATCGTGCTGTTCCCTGTTGTAGAAGTGCTTGGGAGAAGGTTCTGAGTGTACTACTTACTGTGTAGAACAGTAAATAAGACTAATCACTACAGCTTTCTGAAAATTGAAAATGCAGTATAAATTGGTATTGGTAACAGTATAAATGTTCTAGATATGCTTAAGCTGAACAGTTTTATGTGAGAGAAAAATCTTAGCCTGAGATTAAGCAGTTGCACTATCTTTCTCAATCAAAATTGTCAGCATTTCCACTACACAAAAGAAAAGGACTGGAAAAATCCAAGTGAAAGTTTTGCTGCATGAGCCATTACATGTCCAATAGGTGCTGCTTGGATATGGGGTAAATGGTGTATGAATAAAATGCATGGGAGAGGTTGCATGATTAAACAGGATAGACAGGTCTATCTTTTTTGAGGATTTATTCATACTTTTTTTTTTTTTAATTAAACAGGAGATGATAGGTGGAAATGAATCCTGTACTGCAGGACCTATACCTGTGTCCTACTTAACCTGCCTGACTCACATTCTGAGAGAATGGACCGGTGTGGAGCATATTGAAGATTATCTGAGTTATGCAGTCTACCTTTTATGGGTGCTTTTTCCACTCGCAGTAGTTTTTCTGCTTCCAGGAGTTCTTGTCATCCTCTTCTATGCTTCCATTCTCCTTCTTCATATTTATAAAAGAAAGAATGAACTAAAGGAAGCTTATTCCAATGATTTTTGGGATGGTGCAAGACAAATGTTAGCTACCCTATGGGATGGACATGGAAGAATATGGCATGGTAAGTGAGATCTGATTTTTTGTTAAAAACTGTTGAAGCTCTTACTCCTAGTTTACCTTTCAGGATTATCAATATATATATTATTGTTGTTGCTGTTGCATGAAATCTAAAATTCAGGCCATTTTTTTCTGTTTTTATCAATGACTGCCAGTGATGCTTGGGAGAAAAAAAAGCCATTCAGACTTCTTTGGTTGTCAGATATTTTGTCTTACACATTATTCCTTTGCTGCTACAAAATGAGATCTTTCATCCAGTTGAATATATATGCAATTTTAAAAAATTGTTTACTTTTTTTTCTATTTTACTTTTTATAACTACTCCTGGATTTCGTCATGCCAGGAGGACCCGAAATGTTTGCTATGTTAAAAATTAGATCAATTAACTGTATTATTTCAGAGTCAATACATAAACATTGGAAGTCAAATGCCAGCTCCCTGAGAGCTAGTATGTCAGAACGTTAGCATAATTTAATTTCACTTAACCAGTCTTTTACGTATAATGCCAAATGATGCCTTAAAGGAGCACTTGGTGTCAGTTCACTCACTAGTTGTCTACTTCAAATTGACTTTAGAGCCTAAAGCTGTTACAGAACCATACTTTATTTTCTTTCTATGTGTTTTTGAAAACTACTTTCTCTGCTAGAATGTCAAAACGAAGGGCTCTGTTCCTTGTCCTTCTACTATTATTTCTTTTATAAAGACAGACTTAATAAATGATTTGGCTTTTCTTTCTAAGGAAATCCTAAGCCTCTTTCAGAACCATTCAGTCTAGATGCATTTAAAGGAAAAAGAGATGTTTAAGAGCAATTTACATAAAGAATAAATCCTTCTTGAAAATCATCTCTATTTGTTCTCTAGTGAAAGGGAAGCGAGTTTTCAAGGCATTGATAACCAGATGGTGCAGCGACTGTATCAGATAGGCTTTGTAAGACTAAGATGTAACTTTCAAATCTAGGAAAGTATACTAGATCAAAATCAACAGCTACATCAAAGAGCTTAAAATGCTCACTTCACAATAAAAAGCTATTTACTTTTTTTTCATAAGAAAATGATTTTTTTAAGATCTTGGCTCTTTTCATCCGTAGTAACTTTTTCTTTTTGTAAGATCTAACTTTTTATTTGTGCAGAAAAGATTCTTATCCTGCCCCTTGTTGACAGTTGTGACTTTTCTGCCCTGCCAGCTGCTCTCATCTTCTCTATAAACTTCTCTTGGTAAAGAATGAAATGTTTTGCAATTATTTTTTCCCCATTTGATTATCAATATGTCATAGGAAGAAATCTTCATCTTGAAATCACAGCATTGGAAAAAAACCCACAAACCCCCAAATCAATGCCACAACAGAAATCCCCTAAACCAAAACCCCAAACTGGTGTGCGATGCCTGTAACTTTACATGTATTATGCAAATGTTAGATGTAGGCATCATTCCGGTTATGACTGGCTGGTGTGGAGCACAGTAGTCAGTTGGTATCATACAGATGATAGGCTTGCAATATGTTGTGACTCTACAGGTATGGGTAATAAAATAGAGTGAGAAGAACCAAGAGTACCTTCAGAATTAAAAATTAATGGAATGGGAATTGCAGACCTGATTAACTTTGGAAGAAGTGAAAGGGTTTGAGGTTTTTTGTTTATTTAAAAAAACCCAAACAACATAAACAAGATACTGTAACAATACTGCTCAATATTAACTGAATATGTTCTATACTGACACATTTTGATATTTTTTAACTGAATATATTCTGCACTGTTAACTTAATTAGAAATATAAGTTCAGTAAGAAACTTGTGTGTGTCTATGTATCTTTCAATTAAGCTTACAAAGCCCCAAATACTTTTAGTAATTAGTGATGGAAAAAATATAGCAAGTATAACTCAGAGAAATAACAAAAATAAGCTTCATACCCTGAAGTAAAAGGAGGTCTGTAAATGGATGCTGTCACGTCAAATCTAAAAGTTACTGGTGGCAATGAACTTTGAAAGGTAAATAATAGCTCGAGATAGATTTTTTTCATGACTCCTATCCAATTCTTAATTGTGATTTCTCTTGAAAGATTGATTCAGAGGACTCTACAGCCTTGAAGAGAGTGAACTGAAAAAATGGGGAAGAAGTATATAGTTCAAGACAGTCAGACTGGGTGCTTTGTTTTCAGGGTTTTTTGTTGTTTTTTCTTTAAATGTGGCTCTTCTGCTTTAAATGAAACCTGCCCTGTGAAAGCCACTTAGTAAACGCTGCAAGTCACCTCTTGACTTTTTAGCTGTCACTTTGCTCTTACCACTTCTCAATAGCTATCAGTTTTTTCACCAATTTGCTGTGAGTTAGTTTCTTTGGGATACAATTGTATTAAACTTTGACATCTGTTATGCCTTTAACTCCTAACAGGTTATGAGCTTCATGGTGCTGAAAATATTCCTGAAGGACCAGGGCTTATTGTGTTTTATCATGGAGCTACTCCTGCTGACTATGTCTATTTCACGGCTAGACTTCTTATAGAAAGGAAGAGATACTGCCATGTAGTAGCGGATCACTTCGTCTTTAGATTACCAGGTAACATACTTCATTATAAACAATCAATTTGAGAACTCTTAATTATTTTTTTGAAATGGTGTAATTAATAAAAATTTTGCCATAGGAACACAGCTGTCAGAACACCATGAAGTTCAGCAAAAGCAAATGTGAAGTTGTGCATCTGGGATGGAGCAATCCCATACGACAGTACCCTGGGTAGAAGGTGGCTTTGCAGGAAAGGACTTTGGCGTTCTAATGGGCAACAAGTTGAGCGTGAGTCAGCATCGTGCCCTTGCAGCAAAGATGATGAACTGCATGCTGAGTTTTTTTTAGCATGAGTGTAGACAGCAGGTTGAGTGAAGAGATTTTTATTTTTTTCCCCACGGCTTGGCACCTGTGCAAGCACATCTTGCAATATGGTGTCTGGTTTGGGACTCTACAGTACAAGACAGACATTGACACATTAGAGTGTTCAGTGGATGATGGGGAGCTGGAGCATGCCATGTATGAGGAGTGGCTGAGAGAACTGGATTTGTTTGGCCTGTACCAGGTAGGGGTGGGGGAAGATATTACTGCTGTCTTCAGCAACCTAATGGGAGGGTGCAGAGAAGAGGGAGTCAGACTTCTCACAGGTGCACAGCAGTAGAATGAGAAGTGACAGAGACAAGTTGCAACACAGGAAATCTTGATTAGATGTGTGGAAAAGTATTTTACCACGAGGGTGATCAGACACTTGAACACATTGCTTAGACAAGTTGGGGAATCTCCATCCCTGGAGACTTTCAAAACTCCAGTGGGTGAGGCCCTGAACAGCCTGATCTATTTAGACCTGCTTTCAGTGGGAGGTTGGACTACATTACCTTCAGAGGTCCCTTCCAACCATATAAATCTCTGGTTCTGTGAATGAATTAAGGGTATTCGGGGAAGATGAGCTCAAAGAGCCCGGATAATGTTCTGGGTTGTGTTTTGAAATCTGCACAATAACCAGTGATGGGCAACCCAAACAGATGCTGCTTCTCTTGTGAATCAAACCAGGAAGACTGCCAAAATTTCATCCTAGTACTAAGACTGCCTGATCTTGATTAGATCTTCAGCTTAAATTGGATGCCTTTTCAGGAGATGTTTTAGTTAACCAAAAGTTATTTTGCTCAATGGAGGAGAAATGGTGGGTGTGGAGGGGTGGGCTTCGGGAGTCTGTAGGCTGTTAGACACACTTGGATTAAAAGATTTAATGATCCTTCTGTTTTTTATGATTATTGAATCTACTGTGAATAGCTGTGAGGAATGGCTTGACCTATGAATCTGAATCTCAGGTCCATGCCAGTATGCAATTGCCAGTACATCATCTGATTGCATCCTCTGCACGGGGCACTGCTGTCCTGAATTAACTGCATTTAACTGGTGTGTGCTTGTAAAATGTTGCTGTGCCTCTTAAGAGATGTGTGAGCCTCAAGGAGTCAAACGTGCCTCTCCTTACTGCTTAGTGTTGAAAGATACAGCTTGATAACTTAAGGAAGGGAATCTAACCTAACAAGAGACATACAGATATCTGAAGATTGCTATTGAACGTAGCCTAATGCATCTTTCTTTCATGTCGATGCAAAAGGAAATTATTTCATTGTCTCCGTTTGTACTATATCAATACTATGTATGCTTCTGTTGCTTGCATTTTGGAGCAGAAGGATATGAAATATGGTCCTGTGGCTTCTTTTTTCCCCTTTTTCTTTTAGAAACTGGAGGTTAATGATAGGAAAAAAAAAATTCAATTGTTTCTGGTTCTTCTAGATCCTTAGCTGTGTAATGCTCAGGAATACTTCGATTTCTCAACGGTTAAGAGAAAACAGTTTCCTAAAGAGTGCAGTGAGGACTGTGCTTTTGCTTGTGTTCTTCTCCATCACCATTTCCTATAGCATAGGCCATGTTTGCCTCCTAGAGTCATCCCTCTTCAAAAGGCTGCCTGCTGTTTTAGGGATCTAAGACAATCCCTCTCCTATAAAGTCCCAGAGCAAAGGAGCTGTGGCTTCTTGCCTGTTAAATATACAAGGTGTTGCAAAGTGTCTTGTGGAGTAGATGTTCTGCAGATATACATGCATGGTTACCTACAGTTGTGGAAGGTTGGATTCAACGATCAAAATGATTCTTCTCTCTCTGTAGTCGTTAGGATCAGCCATAGAAAAATGGTGACATCCTTACCATCTTGCTACCAGGTAGCTGACAGCACCTATGTTGTTACAGTCGCTGGGGCTAAGCTAGAGAAGTGTGTATAGTGCACTTTGAGATAAGTGTTAAATGCATTACTGGGCACTCTCCAAAGGGTTTTCAAACATTGGTGTGGACACAATGTTGTAGACAATAGGAGCAGAGTATGCTGGGGCAAGTCCAGGTTGAACTGTGGAATAAAATTAATTTTAGACTTCTTGGTATTTGGAGAGATTGGCATCCCTTCATGCTCTGGAAGGCTGAAAAACTGTATTTAGATAACTTTGAGAGTTGTTTTGTTGTTTAAAGTGGAAAAATAAATTCTTGGTCACTTTCATGCAACAGCCAGGTATGACCCCAGTGTTTCTTCTGACTCCTCAATGACCTTTGCCTTGGGTTCAGAATACCCTCTCTGTCCCTTCAGGGCCACTCCACTCTGCTGCTCTAATGGAGCCACATTTTTCCTCTTTGCTACTGGAGCAGAGATATTGCTAGTAACATATGATCTGCTGGCTAGGCTATAAGGTACAGCTAAGAATATAAGGCTTATGCTAAAAGCCAAGGGGGAAATAAACCTGAGAAATTTTGTGAAGACTTGAAAACCCCCCACACCACTATTTTGTATTACAATTTTTTGCCTGTATTCTGTCTATATTCTGTTCTTTTTTTTCCCGACCTACGCAGTGGATGGACTCATGGTGTTGCTCTATCAGCCTCCCCCTGTTCCCAGTGTGTCCAATGCAGAAAGGAAAACCATCTTCACAGCTTCTGCTTTATTGGAGTCTCTTTTCCTGCTTGGGTCAACCCTTCTTAGGACTGTTTTGTCTCTTTCCTGAACTTACTGACAGAAGGGGACTTGGAGACAGGCAGCTTCCTACTGCGTACATTCCAGAGAACTTTAATTAGTTTGGGAATGTAAAATGTAAAAACCAGCTATTGAAGATCCCACATACAAAGCATCTGAGAGAAATTAAATTACTTTAGGAAAACACTATTTCTTTGCAAATGCTAGTAGATGAAGACTGCTAGTGTCATCAGCAGTCTGCGAGGCAGGCACAGCAGAATATGAGACAGGTGTAATACAGCTTGTGTTTGGTTGTTATGCTTTCAGACAGATCCCAGTTGTGTATAGGTATAAATCAGGAGTAATTATATTCACACAAACTACAAAGACTGGTTAGAGATCAGAGTTTAGTTAAGTATAAACTAATGCTATGCTGCCCCATGGTCTCCTTCCCAAGCCCTTACTTTATGCAGGCTGTAAGAGAAGACAGATCTCTGTCTTAACTGTATTGGACTTCTGTCTGTGTGTGTGTATGTAACAAATATGTGATCGTAGTAACAGCTATTAATTTGTTAACCTGAGGTTAAGAAATGAAAATCTGTTACTGAGGGGCAAACTCAACTAGATCTGTTCTGTGTCCTTGTCTGTGGCTGATAAGGTTGTTGGGAAACTTCAAGAAAGAGAAGTATCTTTCCCATACTGTTTAGTCATTTCAAGTTCCCCTTTTTGGTATGCAGTACTCATAAATACTGTATTTAAAATTTATTGAACCAAGCAGACATGATTGATTTCCTGCAAACAGAGGTTTATGCTAGTTGTGTTCTTTCACATTACACTAGTTGTCTAAATTGATTAGGTATGCACCCATTTGATGCTTGTAAGCAAACTTTTGATGTTCTGCTGTTTCTTGAAGAGCAGTGTCAGTATGACATTTCAAATTTAAGATGATATAAGGAGTTTATATAACTTTACAGTTAAAAGCTTCAGTAAATGAAAAATCTTAACCTAAGATGAATATACCCAATCCAGGCTTGCCAGATACCTTTGTGTGTGAAAGGCCATCAGGGTACTTACAGACTGAACCAGGGAGTCAGTTCCTGCAGTGATGTGTAACACAGAATGCTGCATTTTTCTTTGTCATTCTCCTTGTGCACAGACTACTTTTTGTTTGCCGAAGTTAACAAAACAAAAACCCACAACAATTTACTGGTATTTTCTCTTGTTGCATTTTATTAGGACTGTGCTACATTTGAAAAGTAGAGCTTGGGCAAGGAGCCAGAGCCCTGCAGCCAACTTAACAACTCCTTTGAAGGGGCATGTGAAAGATGGCATAGTGCTTGCCAGCTTTTTCCAATTTCGTTCTGATTGTGAGATAGCACCTGACTTTACTGTGATAAAAAGCCACCGAAACCCCTAAATCTTCAACTTTTTAGACCAAAATTTATACGTAGGAGTTAATGCTTCAGTCCCTCTACAATCATCTTTGATTTTGGGTTACAGGTTATTATATAAAATAAATTTTAGCTGTTGTGTTCTGTATTGGAAATCTGTACTCAATGGTAGTATGAATTAACATTTTCTGAATTAATACTTTCTTACCCTACAGGTTTTAAAATATTACTTGATGTACATGGAGTTATGCATGGACCAAAAGAAGAATGTGTCAGTGCTCTGAAGAAGGGCTACCTGATAGCTATTGCCCCAGGTGGAGTTCGGGAAGCACTCTTTAGTGATGAAATGTATACTATAATCTGGGGTAATCGGAAGGGCTTTGCTCAAGTGGCCATTGATGCAAAAGTGGTAAGTATGACAGATCACAGAAGAGAAGCAAGGAATGCTGACTTACTAGTACTTTCTTCTAGGGAAAGCTGTTTGGATTATCATATATTTGGTGTGACATTGCTGAGTATCGTGAGTATGGTCTGTTTGCTCTCATAACTACATTTCAAGTCTCTTGTCGCTTTTGATAAGGTGGCTTTGGAGTCAGCTAAGAATAGTGTCGCCAGGAAATCCAGAGTTTAAAGGAATGAGAGGTGAAGTCCAGGACGGTTTCTACATGACAAGCCTGTGCTCTTTTACATGTACCTGGTCAGGATTGTGATGGTGTAACCCCTGACCAGAATGGTTGGAAAGCAACATGAACATTTGTTTCCCCTGTCACTGAAGTATACCGTGACCCAGCACAGTATGGATTCACTGGCGCTACATCCTGTAGTGGCATTTTATGGTAGTAAGGGATGTCTAGGGCATGCAGCAGAGGTAGCAGATGCTGTTCGCTAGTGTGAGCTGTCTCTTCAGTTCTAATATATAGCATTGCACTTGATCAGCAGGCAGATACTTATTCATATGGGACCAGTTGTGAAAGGCACATAAGTGTATGAATAGTTGAATTATACCTGTTTTAATAAGCATTTCAGAGTCCTTCTCATTCTATATTGGTACTTGAAAGATGTGTGCATATGTCTGTAGGTCTGCATATATCTAATCTGAAAGTAAGTCTCACACCAAGGGTTTTATAATTAGGTACTGTCAAAGATAAAATCTCTGGATTTTATACAGAAATAGAATACTTTTAAGACCCAATTTTAAGTGTGTGTCACTTTTCTCAGGAGAAAAATAACATTGTTTAAACAGGCTATTTTCAACAGATTTACATTTTACTAATGTATTATAATACCACACGAAAGACCATCCTTGGGATTCAACTATGGTTGTACTAGTTATTTTACTGAATGTGTGTCCAGTTCCCTTTATGCACTCGCAAAGGTCTTGCAGCTTTATCTCCCCCTAAAAAACACCTGAGAGTTGCAGTAGAATAGGAATAGTGTTGGAGGCAGGCTGAAAGTGGGGAAAATATTTAGATTGAAGATGAACTTTAATTCACCTTTAATCATGATCATAACTCCTCATGGAAATTAAAACATCAGAAAAATGTGTCTTAAAACTGGGACCTTCAGCTTGGAGTTGTCTCTTTTCAGTGATGTTTGCCAAAATTTTTGTCATATAAACCAACTTGGTACATACAAAAATCTCTACCTCTATGTCAAAAGTAGGATGTTCCAAATAAGATGGTTCTAGCATAAAGAAGTTTGTTACCATTCGGTTTAGGTAACTGCACTTCTTTCTATTCTCTACAGTTGCATTGGTTTATTTAGAGACCACCCTGCCCCCCCAAAAAAAAAAAAAAAACAAACCAAAAAAACCCAACAAAAACCCAACAAACAACCCCAAAACCAAACAACCCAACCTGTTTTAAAAGTTTCACTTACTAGCTCATCTCCATGCTTTTTTTAAAAAAAGTTTGAAAGAATTTGAATGTTTGAAAATCCCATAAACAGTTCTGTATTTCTGATGATGCTATACACAGTGAGTGCATATTACAAGATGATAAAAAAATTTCATGTAGTAGTCAGCCCCCTCCCGGTTCTTGTAAATCTTGTAAATCTTAAATTGCAAGTTCAAAAACAGCAATAAAAACTTGAAATATGCAACCATTCCAAATATTCATCAGCAGAAATAAACCATGGACATGTATGGAATATGACACATGATGTGTGAAGCAATACAATTAACATAGCAGAGATGAATCAGACAAGTTTAGAATCCCAATCCTGTGAATTCTTCCCTGTGAGCATAGCTAAAAATTAGGTAAGAGTTTTAACCACTTAAGTCACAACTGTGCAAACACTGCTAGACAAGGGGAGGCCTAAATGCTCCACAGGTTCTGAAATCTTGGACTGCTTTGAGAAAATGGACTTGCTGAAATAGTAACTCACTGAAATCCCATGGTATTCTCGAGCTTGAAACCTCACGGCAGAAGATTGCGGAAGAACTAAAGAATACTTGTTTTGCTCTGTGTATGCTCTTGTCTGAGAAGCACTTCTGAAATTGATTTGCTTGTTGGGTTTGAGGTAGAAATTTTTAGATAGTGGTATCTTCGTTAAATTCTTAATTATGTTTTTTCCCTCCTAGCCCATCATTCCTATGTTTACACAAAATGTTCGAGAAGGCGTTAGGACATTAGGAGGAATAAGTAAGATATTTTCTATTTTTTTGTAGTTTATTTTTCCATATATGTTTAGCCTATCTCTGTAGAAATAATCCCCATATAAATCTGAGATTTGACACAGCCTTGTTTCTGGAGGTTTGCTGTCCCGTAGAGTTCAGAGATGTTATTAAGGTTTTATGTCAGCATTAGATGTGGTATTGGCTTATCTAAGTTACTCTCCACATAAGTGTGCCTTTCACAGAAGCAGTAGAAGAGAGGAAAAAAAAAAAGCCAGAAAAAGGCAAATAGATTTACAGCACTTTTTTCCTCTGCTTATATCTACTCGGTCAACTCCAGGTTTTCTGCTGTCTGTTAAGAAGCAAAGCAAATAGGGTTTTGCGACTGACACGTAATTTCTTTAAATGTCCTCCTAAAGCTCTGTGCTTACACCTCTACCTGTACTTAAACTTCAGATGGTTTGAAATATATTTTATCTGTAGTTGGTTTAGTATTTAGCACTAAACCACAGGTCCTTATAAACCCCAGCATTTGCCTGCTCTCTTTTCTCATGTCTATGGGTCTTCTAGCTAGCACACAAATAGATGGGTATATATCTGAAGGGTCCACTTGTGGGATGTTTAGATGCCCCCATCTCTGCTGATCTGCTAGTGTTACCCCCCTGGTTTTTTTATATTTTCCATCTAGCAGAAAGGGCCTGAACAGTCTCCTCCCCACCACATGTTCTGCCTCAAGTATGGCATCATCTGCATCAGAGGACTGCAGGGCAAAGCGCTTCTGTCCTCCTCTAATTAAAAGCCAAGGCATCAGATGTAGACGTGCAGAATAATTCACAAATTTGTCAAGTTATACAAAAATATACAGCAATTAATTGTCACTGTGTTCAGGAGGATCTTCTCAACCAAGCAGAAATTGAAGCCCATATCATTCATGCTACTTGTATTCTAGCAGAGGCGCTACAGGAATGTAGTTCTGTTGATCACTGGAGGTGTTACTCTAGTTTCAGTGGGTTTGGAATATTCTTTATTCTTATAGGTCATGTATAGAAAATTCCACATCTTGGACAGTAAGGATTTTCTTATGCCAACATTTCAGTTAATGGAATTCCTTGTCTAAAATTGAGACAGAAAATATTAGTACCCATTCTGCAAGGAATCTGTTCTGAGTGTATTTGGGCTAGATTCTTAGAAGGTGGCATGTGGGGAAGATAATGTGTCCTCTTACAGCTGATCAAAATACCTGTTTTTTCTGTCTTTTCATGTTGTTTCACTGCAACCGGTCTGTGATCTGAAAGAGCAATCCAATGTTTTAGCATGACCGGCCTTTAGGCTAGGCAGATAAGACTGTTTTAGATCCTGTAGACCTCAGTGGGACTGAACAGAACAGTCTTCCAATACTGTTGTTTTTATGCTAACCTGTAAAATTAGCTGGACTGTAACCTGTATTGTGTAGCATTCCCTTCTCCAAAGAGGTAGCTCCTGGATTTTTTCCTCTTCTTCCTTCTCTTTGCAGCTAGTCTTTGGAGGAGAGATTTCACACCAAGTTAGGGTGGAAACAAGTCTGATGTTAGCATTAACACAGCTTTTAGGAAATGAAAGTCAAGGGTAGACCAGCACTTGAGATGACACACTCTTTGAGAATCTGGGTCAGGGGCTGGATTACTTGACAAGCCAGTTTCAGTTTTAAGATATACTGGGGAAAAAAACTTTACAGAATAATCAGTGTCTCTCCTCTTCCCCCCCCCCCCCCCCCCCCCCTCCTCCTCACCCTTCCTTTTCCTTCTCCTGCTTTCCTCCTTTCCCCTAAATCTTTTCACATTAGAAATACTTAGGTCACTATATGAACGTATTAGATTGCCAATAGTTCCTCTGTACGGTGGATTTCCAGTCAAGCTTCGTACATTTATTGGAGAGCCCATTCCGTATGAACCAAATATAACTGCTGAAGAACTCACTGCAAAGGTAAGATAGATATGCATATACATATTTAAAATATTGACTGTTGTGACAGAAAACACTGGAATATTCTTGTCAAGTAATTTCTGCCTTGGAGCTAGTTACAGAAGTTGGTGGAATCGTGGTAAGCTTTGGACTAGCCTAACTCTGAACGCCCTTCTTAAATGCTATCTTTCTTACCACGCCTTGCAGATGTTCTAGGCCTTTTAAAGTCAATACTGCACCCTATATTTGCTTCAAGAAACAACTTTAGGGACTGGAGAAGTTCAGTCAGATAAGACTGCTCTGAGTTGATAAAGACTTAAGTACTTCACCCAGAGAAAATGTTCTGATTCTTGGCCTTTTCAGAAACATACTGCTGAAGCCTGTCAAATAGAGCAAACCTGTGTTCATAAACTGTTGAAATTCAATACAATAAAAAAATTAAGGTAAACCATTTCGCTGTATAGTGTGTTTCCATTTCTATTTCCTCCAACTTCTCACCCAACAAAATTAACTTTTGAACATTCCCCTAGTTCAGATTTAGGTGGCTTATAGAAAAGATTGTCAGGTTCTCATGTTCATTCAGTTTATTAACAGATTTCACAGTGCACAGACTTAAAACAGTTGAGTGATGGAGCAGTCAGACGGAGGGGGCTGAAATGGCCATTTTTTAAAGGTCCACAGATGGTAACTCTTAGCATTCAGAAAACTTTGAGAGAAAGAGATTTTTCTTCTTGACCATGCAGATGTCTCACCTCATCTGATTACTCTGTGATTAGATCTCTGCAAAATGACATCTTAAAATGTTTATCTCCATTATTTTATGCCCTGGTTATGGAAAACTGATTGTTTCTTCTGGGAGTTCAGTATGACAGGACTTCAGAACTGTTTGCTTTCAGGAGAGAATGTATGTTTAAACGACTTTAAAACATGATTTGGCATCTTACCTTTATGCCAACCCTCGCTTGTTTCTGACTTAAGTGCAAATTCTACTAGATAAGGCACCTAGATTGTGAATCCCTTAGGCTTCTGGTTAGTGATTTTGAAGTTGTATCTCATGTTTCAGGCTATGGCACAGTATGCATTTTCCCCATTATGTGTCGAAGAAAATTAAGCACCAATTTTTGACCTAATGGAAATTTTAGATCTGTAGAGACACTTAGGACCTGATCTATAAAGAGATGTGGGCAGGAACCTTTGCCTAGGACTTAACAATTGATCATATACTTCATAAAAACAGTGGGAGCTTGTACCAAGAATCAGTTTTCTCCTTGCTGACCACTGGTTTACAAAGACAAATAGTTCTCTGTTCTGTCTCTAGCCTTAAGAATTCAGTAGTCTGTGCTTCTCTAGGCAGATTAGGAAGGTTACAGCGTGTACTCACCATAGCTTTTGCATGTTGCCCTGGTTTTGAATGTTCCCCGTAGAGCTTTTATCTAATTAGAATAGCTGCTATTACCTTCTTGGCCTGCTATGTTTTGGACTGAAAGTAAATGCTGCTGTCACATGCAGTTATTGTAGGTGTGGTTTAAGCATATGCTTTACAGGACCAGTTCCTTCAGAGGACTTGGGTGCAGGGATAGCTACTTCGTAGAAGCCAAATGTGCTGAGACACAAATTGTGTTTCCTGTGCTGCTAATAAGCAGGTGTAGAAGCAATGTTCTTGCATACTGGAAGTGTTACAGATGCAAACCTGGGCATAGGCAGAAGTGCCTGAGTTGTAGTACAGCACACAGGTGCTGACATGTTTTATAGATCTAGGTCTCTTCATTAATTTACTCCATTGTCATTTTACTATTGCGTATCACTAATAGAGCTTGTAAGCACAGCTACCAGAGATAAAAGATAGTTTGTTGGTCTGTTTCTTGGCAGTGATTCTGCAAACACATCTTGTGGGCTTAAATATGGAAAAATAGTGTTTGGAACTTGCAGTAGTTTGTGACATTTGACAGGATGAAAAAAAGAGCTTAGTAATTGTGTTAATGTATGAACAATATAAAGATGACTTAATCTGACAGAAAACTTTTCTCTTTCCTTACAGACAAAAGCAGCACTCCAAGCTCTAATAGAAAAACATCAGAAAATACCAGGAAATATATTTAGGGCTTTAATGGAACGATTTCAAACACAAAAGAAAGAAGATTAAGGTCTTCTGAATAAATACTATTTAGGTATAATATTCTTAGTTATATTTGTAACTTATTCATTCTTCTAATAATAGGTTTTAAATTCTGCCCTAATGATACTGCTGTATAATTGAAGATACAAGACACTCCCTTCCCCTTCCTCCTACCCAGTATCAAGCTCAGGAACCCAAACTTCAAATCATTTATAATGGAGCAAAGTTTAGTTTGTGATAAATGCATTCCTACCTTGAAAGTGGTTGGTGGTTGTGTGTGTGTGGTTTTTTTAAATGGCAGCTCTGCAAGTCTTTATGTATGTGGTCGCTTGTCTTTTTTTTTTTTTTTTTTTTTTTTTTGGTGTCATTCCCCTACTCCCTCCCTCCAGGTTGCTCTTTAACCTGAATGTTAGACCTGCTGAAGAGCTAGAGTCTTACTGTCTTGATCATAATCACTGTAACTAGGTTTCGCAGGCCAGATTAATGCCATACAGCATTTATAAAATCTTTCTTCAGGTTGTCACTCTAGTGCTGTTGGAAAACAGTCAACTTTCTATGGTCTGTAGAACCACAAAACCTATGGTGGAAAGTGTTTAGTTTTACTGGGTGAGCTCAGAAAGAGTTTGGAGGGGTGAGAGTGGATTAGAGAACTGCAGTGAACCAAATAAATTTGTTACTGGAAACCACTCCGATGCAGTGAACGAGAACCCCACAGCACAGGTGCTGTTCCAAGCCGAGCCACATTGGATATCGGCCCTTGGGTAGAGAGCTGTCCTGTATACTTCTCAGTGAATCTGCAAATTCTCCTTTGGAAGTATGAGCCAAGCGTTTAAACTTTAAGAAATGGAAATGAGACTACTGTTTAGTAACATGAGCTTATAAAGCTTTCTTTTGAAGGAAAGAAAGAATTAGCACAAAATTCCTTTTAAGAGTAGTAGTTCTTTTGAAAAACAGGACATACGTTCCCAAATACCCTTTGAGTCTAGTATATGCAAACTGTTACATATATAAACTGTTAAACATGCATATTCTTTAAACACAGTTATTTGCATAAGTTATTAAATCAGGGTTGAGAGGCAAATCCTATATATTTTTCTTAAGTGAAAACAATTGAATGAACAGGAAAGAATTGCAGGCTTGAGCTTTTGTGCACTTACAGTAAATTATACTTTTTCTGAACTAAAGCCTATGCTTTTATTGTCCAAACAGGAAATATTTGAAATATTCTGTCTGATTACCAGCAAGTTTAATCTCCAGTTCTTAAGTTAACATCTGGGTACTCTTCAGTTTTGGGATGAGGACAAATTCCTTAAGACAAAAGAGTTTTTTGCCATATTACATTGTCTCCTTTCAATATTGTTGGGGTTTGACCTTTCCTTAAAAGAAAAAACAAAAACAACAGCCCCCCTGCCAACTTTTGAAAGTTCACTTGTATTCAGTTTAGTATCCATTCCTCCCACTATTTAAGCACATGCTTTGCTTTATACTAGTGAAACTATATAAGTGCATGTGGATGATGCCCTGTGTTAGAAAAATACCACTTTATGGGAAGGAGTCTATAAATTATGGTTTGCAAAAAGCTTACTTACTTCATGATGTTACTTTATATCAAAAGGACTTTATGTGATGTTGAATTAAATTTTTTAAAGCTTGAGGAAGAATTATGTTATGTAAAAGCAAATGACCATTCTGAAGTTCTTTAAATGACTTGGGTTTTATTTGAAGGCACAATTTTGTTCTTTTAATTTATCAGAATGTTTTTAAAAATATTGTGTTAACACAGTATGTCATTAAAAGTGATAATGCCAAATTCCAGCATCAGAGTATAACTTAAGTATGACTTCGTTTTTACTGGCCATCTTGAGGAAAATGTGTATTACTCTATATAATGAAATTCTCAAAGGCAGCTGAACATATTTTGTGTTGAGGTTGCATATATGTAAAAGAAAACTCAGTCTAAAAGGTTCTGTTAGACAACAACAGACATGTGCGATCTGAGATTTTGTAAAATTTATTTTAATAATGTTGGCTGTTTGATGCAGTTTTGTCCCTGTAAGTATTGAAAGATGAGTATAAAAAATGAAGGGCAGTATTGGTACTCTTTAAGTGTTCATATTTGTATAGGCCTTTCATATTTATTACTATATATAAAAAATGTATAGAAGACTTTTCTTTTTTGATAAAATGAATTTGAATAAAATTGACAACTGGAATAGGCTTCTGAAGTTTTGCATTGTGTGTGAACTAAATGAAATTATACATGGCCTGCCCTGCTGAACCTTCAGTGGTTTTGAACAGCACGTAGTACCCTAGAGAAGCTCTTATTGCTGAGTGTCTGAATAGGGGTGGAAGGATCAAAGCCCCCAAAGGAATGATTTAAAGGAAAAATAATTTAGACAACAGTGGAGTAAAAGATAAAAGTCACATAATCAAGTGAGTTTTAATAGTTGTAATCAGTGCTGCAGGAGGCCTTCGCAGGCACTGCAATAAGATTCCACAATATGTCATAAATACTGACTAGTAAGGTTTATTTGTAAATATTTGGGGTGTGAGTTACCTACTTCATTTTGTTGAAAAAGGGAGCAGACCTGCAGACTCTCGCAAGTAAGGTTATAGACCAGGCTTTTTCCTTTCATCTGCTTTGGTTTGCTGTGGGTCAGGCAGAAGTATTTAAAGGAGAGTTTAGCAACAGCAGACTAGACCGCTGATTGCCTGGTTGGCCTTTGGATATGCTGAAGATGCTCCAGTTTTCTCTATACAAACAGCATAACCAGGATACGCATTTTTAGGTTGTTTGGAGGTAGAAACAGACTGACTGCTGTACTAACAGGTATTTGTCATTATCTCTCGGCAAGACCCAAAACTCCTACTGGCCAATTTACTGTCCTCTTGTGTAATAGCAGAGCTCAGTCTGAACATCTATTATTAGGATACTTCCGTGTGAGGTTAATCACTGCAAATACAAGGTAGAGCAGTTAATCAGCATTGTCAACACAATTGTGTGATTCATCTGGTCTTGGGTTTGCTGTAAAAGTATACCAGTAACTTGCTCCATCCTATTACTCCGTAAAGAAAGATAGAGCTATGGTGACAATGTGCTAGCTCTACAGTGCTTAATCCTTATTAAGCCTGTCATAGAGGCTAGACTGCTTTTTTTGTGTTATATTTGCACCAAAAAAATTACGGTACCAAAAGTAAACATGGAAGTGCCTGGAATTGCTACTTGAGTGTAGTAGCACAGAAAATATATGTTAAGCAAGATAATCCTCCAAAACATGTCTGCTGAAACTTCACAAGGCAATATGATGTCACTTTCTTAGTTCTGTTCACTTCATGTCTGTGAAGGTCCTTGCCAGTGACAAAGATACTGTGTTTCTACAAAACGGGTCAGTGATGCTAATGCATTTTTGTGTATATATATATATATATATATATATTTTTTTTTTTTTTGGATTCAGAACTAGCCAAAATGAATGGTAGTCTCAACACAAATCACAAAGATGGTCAGAGGGCTGAAGCAGCTGCCCTGTGGGGACAGGCTGAGAAACTTGGGGTTCAGCCAGGAGAAGAGAAGTCTCCAGGGACATGTTATAGCAGCCTTCCAGCACCTAAAAAGGGTTCTACAAGAAAGCTGGAGAGGGACTTTTTACAATGGCATGTAGTGATAGGACAAGGGGGGATGGCTTTAAGCTGAAAGATGATAGATTTATATTAGATATTAGGAAGAAATCCTTTACTGTGAGGGTGGTGAGGCACTGGGCCAGGTTTCCCAGAGCAGCTGTGGATGCCCCATCCCTGGAAGTGTTCAAGGCCAGGCTGGATGGGGCTTGGAGCAACCTGGTCTAGTGGGAGGCGTGTCTGCCTATGGCAGGGGATTGGAACTGGGTGATCTTCAAGGTCCCTTCCAACCCAAATGATTCTATGACACTTCTCAGCATGGGTTATTTGCAGTATTTGCTTGTCTGGTTTTTTTGTTTGAGTAATTTTGTTTTGCACAGATGGTTGCAAATTTACCACTTACTGCCTCGAATTTTGTCACAGCATATACTGAGTGCATACCATATGTTGCTTCCTGAAACATTTAAAAATTGTTATAACGATCTCTTCATGTTAGAAAATTGGTCACAAAAGTGTAATAAACTGTTGAACTGTAGGGAGAATTTTTTAAAAAACAAAAGCATTTGCTCGCACTTCTTGCTTTTGCGTGTGTGTCTGAAACATTACAAAAATGTAAGATGCCATTTGGAATTAACATCAGGCTGCATATATAAGGCAGACCCAATATTTTTTCCCCACCACGGAGCTGAGTTGGCTGTTGTAGAGCAGATCGTATTCCACCAGGCCTTGTGTTGCAGCCATCACATGAGAAAAAGCCCACCACTCCCTGCTGTCCATACTAGTTACTGTAATGAGAGAGTGCAGCATGATTCTTCAGATCACCTTTGGCTCCTGTTTTCTAGCTAAAACCGCTGCATGATCTGGAAACATGAGATGCCAAAGTTCTAGAAAGAGACAGGGGGTGGGGGTGTATTGTATTATTTAGAGAAGATCATAAAAGTAAAAAAAAAAAAAAAAGGCAAGAAACGGAACCATTTTTACCTAATTCCTTTTAATGCGAAACAGAACGTGCCAAACATCAAGGAAGATAGGAATACACAATTTTGGGTCGTCTTTACAGGGAATTTGTGGCATATCATTTGGGATGAGTCCTATTACAGTTGTGACTGATATTCATATATTCCAGACTTGGGTTTGCTTTTCTTCCAGAAGTGTTTCTTATGGTCAGATGTATGCTCTGCTCAGAGCAGCTCCAGTCTTTCCTTCAGTTATTTATTAAGTGGGAACAGAAATGGAGACCCCAATGTACATTTGTTAGTTCTCTTTTTGGTTTATTTGAAGTCTACCAAAGGTACCTAGAAACATTTCTGGGCCCCTATTTCAACTGCTGTGATGGAGCTGCCAGCTCTCCAATCACTTCTTTACTCCTTAATTTTACTTTACTTGAGATTTCTCCTTACCATGTAAAAACCACTCTCCTGAGATACACCAAAAAGTTTGAAGTGTCCTGTCTATTCAGAAATGGATTAATTTTCTTAACTAGCAGGCACAGCAGTTGCAGGCTTGCTTGGTTAATGTTTATTACCGTAGATTTTTACGTTCCAGACAGAATTTTTGGCATCTTGATCCTGCTTTGTGACAACAAGGTTGAAGGAAAAGGTCTGACTGCAACTTGGCTTAGTTTGTGAATGCATTAATGAAAATATAAACCAAGCCCTGCAGCTGAAACAAGCACACTCAAACCCCAGACTAGTTTTGGAATCCTTATTCTGGGCAATCGGGTCACATTTATAGAAACAAAACTTCCTGACTCCTTTTTCTCCTTGCAAAACCTGGCACCAGCACAGGAGCATAGCAGTAATGATGGCATTTCCAGGACCAAAGTTACCAGCTGAGCCACAGCAGGGGTGCTTGTTTGGGAGGAGCAGCCTCAGGAGAAGATCTCAGCAGCTCTTGCAGCCTGCCTGGAGCAACCCATAAGCCAGTAGACTGTAGTGGAAGATATCTAGTAGTCAATGCTGCATTGGGCTTGCTTGTCAGGCAGCAGCACGTCAAGGGTTGTGATTTCCCCTCAAAAGTAAGCTAGCAGCCATGCTTGCTATCCGTTTCCTCTCTCCATCACTGCATTGATCTGTATTGTTTCCCGAAGACTCCCCACGTTGATACCCGGGGTCATTCAGGCAAGTTGAATTCATTGAATCACAGTGAAGCTTTGCCTTTGCAGGGGGCGAAGCGAGCCTGAGCCCCCGGCAGACGCAGCGCTGAGGTTCGCCCTGCGGCAGGCACGCGTGGCACGGCAGAGCAGGCAGGGGAAGGGGCAGCAGCCAGGCTCACACAGCCACCCCATCTGTAGTGCCTCAAGTGCCCTGAAATACCTTGATCAGCCCAAGGCTGGCTCAGGTGTGTTGAGACAGTCACAAGAAGTTACAGCTGAGGAGTTAATGTGGTTAAGTTCTGGTCTTCATGCGCATCCCACCACCACCACCTTTAAGATCCCCACAGAGATGACACCTTGTAAGGGAAGACTGCTGTTCTAACAGGTGAGAAAGGTTTATATAAAGAGCCTGTGGTATTTTTCTGCCATATGTACAGTATCCACAAATACCATTTCTGGGAGGCAATAAACTTTCTGCATAGCAGCTATAATAAATGAAGCAACAGACACTCTTACGCTATGCAATTTATTCTACCCTTCTGGTGCAGCAACCAGGTCATACGTAGATCTGAAGTTGTGCTGAAAACAACACTTTCAAGTTGCTTTGGTTACTCCATGCCCAGTGCCTCATTTGCAAAGCTCTCTTCATAAGCCAGTGGTTGACAAGCAGTTACAATCGGAGCATGGCTTTTGTTGCTTCTGCAGCAGGGTGAGCCAGGAGAGCCTGGCACGTGGGCAGCTAAGCACCTGCGACTGCCCAAAAACACACTTCAGGGAGCAAAGGGAGTAGAGAGATGACCTAAAAAGGCAGCCAGAAGATCTCAGCTGTTGGAATGCATTAATCTGTCTTACTTTAGTTTCTTAACTCTTAACATCTTCTGACCATTAACGGCTGTGGGACCAGATACTGTCTGACTTTATTATTTACACAGCAGCATAGGTACGTGTATGCATGTGCATGCATGATGCCCTGTTTCTTCAGTATAAACAGGAGCATGGAACCTACTTTAGCTGCTGTTGCAAGGCAAATAGCAGACCTTATTATTCAATCCACCTGAGCTTTGCAAATGTCAAGATGATATCGTTCGTGCTGGCTTTGTCATCATGCTTAATCATTTTTTATTAGCTAGTGAACCAAGTAGTTTCTGTAGATGTGCTGATTTCTAACAGATCGCCTCTTCAAACTGTGCAGCCAAACACGGATAGCAAGCAAATAATGATTTCTGGAGACCAAGCGCCTAATTTTAATGCAGATTTCAGTAAGTGTAGGAACTGAATCTATAGGAATATTTTAATCAATGAGGAATTGGCCCGTCTCTGAGGATTTGAGCCCCATTTCCAATGTGTAAAATAGGAGACAGCATCCGTGTTAGCAGTATGCTCACATAGGGTCAAATAAAGCCAGAAGCACTCAGGTTCCAGAATAGTGCTGTCACCTCAGCAAATACTTGCAACACCAATATTCCCGAGCTCTAGAGTGAAACACAGAGGATAGCAGGTCTGACAACGAGGGAAACAGATACGCTCAAATATAAAGGTGCAATTTCACCTGTAGAGGAGGAAACTCCTGAGAAAGACTGACACTGGGGCTGTCCTTCAGAAGCTTTATTTCTTTGGCAAGCTGGCCTTTTTCAACAGTCCCTCCACCCTTCCAGGCAGCACTCCAGGCAAGAGACAGCAGTGGAGACAGGTAGTCAAAGGAAAACACATGAGCCTGTAGTATTGGCTCTTTTGGGACAGAATGAAGACCTGCTTCCAATCAAATTTAATCAGATTTAATACCCAGCTGCTGGGAACAGCTACAGTTTTGCAACTGAGGAGAGGAGATGAGGTTTGGCTGAGCACAGGTAGGCTGCATAGGGAGAAGGTGGTGGTGATTCACCCCAATATGAATGTGCCATGGTTGGGGTGGGGCAAAGTCAATTTTAAGAGGTGCAGCAAGTGTTGGCAGCTGCATGAAATAAATGAATAAATCAATTGAAAAAAACATGACTGGCTCTAGGTAATTCCTGTGTCCATGACCCAAGTTTCCCTTCCTGGCACCCCATATTGCTCTGTGTGTGTTCTGGGTTTACTTTATATTTCAGCAGAAAAGCTGAAGGTGTATTTCTCCTGCTTGTTTTACAACAGCCTATCTGGAATGGAAATGTTTGATCCTGCACAGTGTGCTGGGCTGTTGCCTTGCCACCCTCCACCCCCCCACACCCCCCCACCCCTTCATTACATACGTAATGCTCCATTGTTTAGTGAGCAGTGCTGCCCCATTACAACCATCCTAATAAAAATTCACCGATTTTAGCTGCTGTCAGCACAGAGATGGGTTAATATCTAGCAAGGCATGTTGTCTTAAGTTAGAAAAACTGTCAAAATGCCAGATGGCTCAGTGTGGCTCAGATAGTGCAGTTACTGCCTTTTTTAAGATGGAAGGAAACCTTTTTTTAGATGCCTGATCCCAAAAAGACACTTGCCCTGGCCAGCCTGGAAGCAAGCCATGCCTGCCTGCCTTTAGGAGTTAGGTCTGCTCATTTCACACTTACAGATGCCACAATACATCGCATGGAAAAACCCAGACATTGCATCACCTCTGCTGGCATCTGAGGGCAAGTGAAGGAAGGATCCTTACACAGGGAAGTTTATGGCATGAAAAGAGATGGTTTGCTAACATTCTGGCCTGCATTCTTTGATTTTTTTTCCCCAGGCATGTTGGTTGGAAGTTTGCAGCCAGTGTTTCCAATGTCAGAAACAGTAAGGGCATGGAGAATTCAAAAGTGTTGCTGCCCTGACACAAGGGGAAAGCCACATTGCCGAAGCAGAGGTTATTCCTTTGAACACTTCAGCTGAGCCTCTCTGAGCATCCACACCAAATACTGCATCCACACCCTAACAGCTCGCAGGAAGAGCTCAGCTCAGTGCCGTGTACCGTCTAAGACAGCAGCAATGCAAGGTGGCACGTAGGGAGCAAGTTATTCATGTAACCTGATGTTGGTCTGAAAAAGCCAGTATGAAACGGTCCTCTTTGCAGCCTCTGCTTAAATTCAGATGTATGGGACCTGGAAAGTGCCAGGACATGGGGCACTGCCCTGTGATAGATAAAAGCTGAGCTCTGGCAAGGCAGCAGGTGATGGTCCCCGACTCCATTACACGCTCTCCCTACCCTGTCTGACTGGCTGTATCTCCCTGCTGGCTCTGCCTGCTCCTGCTACACAATCTGATCTGTACACTTACACCCTGACACCTAGGCACCAGAGCCTTTGTATATTTGTACTGGGCAGTTGCAAGATAAATAACAGAAAGATCCTGAGCCCAGAAGCTTCTCCACTTTCTTCCCCATACACCAGCTGCCTTCATAAGAGGCAGAGCATCTCCCTTGAGATCTGGCTTCCTGTCTGAATTCGAATGACACCTCTTTAGTACTTCTTTTGAATCGAGGTAGTAGATAATGCAGAGCAAATTACTGTTTCTGATAACTCAGGTTTCAGAGAAATGTCAGATAAACTCTTCAAGGCAAACTGTAATGAATACAAGACTTTTATGTTCTTCCAAGATTTTTTGTTTTTCTCTAAGGCTGCCCTGTTTTTTCTTCCTCTTCCTTTAGGAAATATGAGAGCTATGATCTCAAAAGATGCTGTACGTGTGCACACAAGAAAAAGTACTCCAAAGGATAAAAGTGCAACCAAATACTTTCCCTTCTTATTCTAATTGTCCTTCAGGCAGAAACAGAAAGAGAATATGCCATCTCTATGCACAGTCAGGAGCATCCTGTGGCATAGGCAGTGAGTGAAAATGAATTCTCTGAGCAAGAAAAGTTAATTAAAGCAAAGGTTTTATGAGATCTGTACTCAAAACAATATTAAAAGAAGTTGAATTTAAAATTGATGTTTCTCATGTCCTACTTGCACATGCCATCAGGGGAATGGCATACCTGATTGGAAATACAGTGCGGTGCCTTTTCAGCCACCACTCAGGGAGGAGATGTGCCATACTGGATCAGATCGTTAACCCATATCGCCATCTAAATCAAGGCATGCACTGGTGAGAGCTGCAAATTCCTGCCAGACAGCTTATCCTTGTGCAATTCTATTGGGCTGCATGGTGGGTGAGACGAATCCAGACCAAGCGGCAATTTCCCTGTGCTGAGCGTGAGGCACAAGAAACTTTTAAATGAGCAGAAGCCACAGATGACATCATGTAGGTGGCTGGGTAACGGATCAGGCAGGAGCAGAAACGGTCCTTTTGGTTCCCCGCTCCCCAGCCTGCAGTTTAAAGTCTCACTGCAGTGAGGAAAAGCAAAAGGTGTGTCAGAGGTCCAACTGAGCTCTGAGAATGAATTCTGAGGACCACACTCCTTGGATCCCCAAATTTCCAAGAACATTTCTGATTTAATTGCATATTTTCTGAAGACGTCTGATTCTAGCAATCCATGCATGGAAATCAAAGACAGAAGTTTCACTCTAATTGTTTCTGCAACAAAGCTTCACAGAGGTGCTCTACAGGCAAGGTAAATTAATTGTATATGCTAGATAATACACCATTGCATTGAAATCCTGTCCCATTAGGGTGTGGAAGAAGTTGTTATCAATGCAATCTCATGTCTTACCTGAACAGTTTGGGACAAGACGATGCGCGCAAATGTAAAATACTGCTAGCTACATAAATAAAATACAGTTGGATAATTATAACTTTAGAGATCAGATGAATCAGAGAAGCAGAAGCCCATCTAAAGGTTAAACTTGATTCATTATTAGTTACAAGTCACACATAGGAGTTCATGTCACTTTAAAGAAAGGTGTAAGCATGAGGCATGTTTACCCTTAATTGCCAATAATGTTCTGCCTGCTAACCATTGGGGCAGAGAGCTGTAACCTCTGTGTGAGCACAGGTGCTTCTCACAGGAGGCAAACCAGCCCATTTCTGCCTTCATACCATAACATGAAACGTAAGCTTCAACCTTATTTTTCCTTTACAAACACAGACTGCACTGTGTATGTTGCTCACATGGGTATGATATTTGGAGATGCTCATTAAGGCATGCTATATGCTTTATACGATAGCAGAGTTTAAGCACATGGCAGTTATTTGCATTCCTCAGAAACGGTGAATGCTCTAGGATATTATGGCCCAGCTAAGGCAGAGTCTTCTTATTTTGAGTTGTTGGTGTTTTTTTAAAATTATTATTTTAAAATATGGGCTAGGTGGAGTCATGCACAAAAGTCAAATTCCAAGTCAGCACAACAGATCCTGGGGTGAACCTGTAGGCAGAAGATGGCACAGGGTACCCAAGAAAACACTGAGCAGTCAGAGGAGTTGAGAGGTGGGTTAATTTTCAGGCTTCTATCAGGATTTTGTTAGGACATTCCTCAGGCCATTAGACCCCTGATGAAACGCCACACAACGGTAACATAACCACACAGCTCCTCTCCCACTGCTGCACCAACACAGTCGGCTGAAGTCAAAATCAACAGGAAAAGGTGACCGCGTTTGAAATGGAAACTCAAACATAACAGATGGCAAGCACAGCCCAAAGCAAAAACAAATACCCAAAGGAAAACACAAAACCAAATATCAGAGACAAATGGGCATTTAAAATAAATGAGCAAACACACACAAAAAGAAAATGCCTTAAAGGGAGAATCTTGGAAGAGTTACAAAATCATCAGACGTGAAAAAAAGATCAGTAGGGACAAACATGCAATGAGGAAGGGCTGAGTTTCATAATGCTGCTTGCTCAGTCTGAAGGAGCCTCCAGGTGTTCCCTCGTACTCTTTTGTAACTACAGGTTGTGAAATAGCTGGTTTGCAGAGGGTGGCTAAACTGAGCCTGGTCATGGTGCCTCTTGTATCACACTGGCCTGGGGAAGAGAAACTACATTCATTGCGCTATAATGGTGGATCCACTGGCATGGCAGAAGGAGTGCATGAAGCTAACAGATGGAATAAAGTAGGGCCACTGCTAGTGGGTATATAGAGGAACTACTAACAGTGACTACTGTCAGAGCCCCACTAGTCACAGACGTTAAAAATGAAGTTAGGTCAGTATCTAAATGTCCTTTGGAGTTTAATGAATTGATCAAAATCCAAATTTGGACTGCTAGAGTCTTTACCAACACAGGAAATTTAGAACTGATATAAGATTAACTTGCTTAATACTATGAGATGGTTTGGAGATTGATTGCAGCAGTCAACAACACCAGTATTAATCCATTAGCTCAATACCAATATTTATAATGGTAATATACTTAACCTTATCCTTCTGTGTTTTGAGACGCTATCAGTGATCTTGCCTTCCATAAACCGGTCTACTTGGTTAATAATTTAAGTCCTATGACCACACGTAGCTGTCACACAGCAGCAGGAAACACCATGTATTATTTGGGTGTGGTCATGGCAGTGTAGTTTATGCTCACGATAGTTAACCAAGAGCCCATTTAAAAATAAATTACTTGGTTACTTGAAGACACAGTAAGCATGAGCATCCCTTTGTCCTCTGTTTTTTTTGTCTAGCCTCCTGTGAATGAGAAATCTTTCCATCTTGCAAAACCCTGCTGCTTAAGAACAGATGTGAAGTCTATGTGGCCTCCTAGAGAAGCATGGCCTGGTGTGCTAAGTGGCAGCAAACACATCTAAAGCCACCCCTCCAGTCATTCTGGCTCTACATCCTCTGGAGCTATGCTTGATTGAGCTGTCCTCCCCTTGCCCAGTGAAAAGAGGCGCAGATGGGCACGTAAGAGTAACATTAATGTAGTTAAAATATGCATTATTGTGTGGACAACACACTTTCCAGCGTACTGTACTTTAGACTTCACTCAGCCCAAACCCATGCCAGAGAGTAGGTTTCCAGCCCCTCCTCACATCAAATTCACCCGTGGTTCTATGCTTGACCATGGGTCTGAAATGCTCCCACAGCAAAAATACTATACAATACCAGTGCTTACTTGCCTACTTTCCAGCTTCGTTTTTGAAGTCACTGAAAAAAAGCATTTTATACCTGCACAACATTCAGGAGAAAAAGAGTAACTTCTGTTCTCTAATCTCCCTTTCCAAGTTTCCCATCACTGTTGTAGGAAGACAGGGCTCCTTCCCATGCACACAGCTCTCAAAGTGCATTAAAGCCTCGTGCTAGCTCCCAAGCTAAGTAAAGTAGGAGGAAAACCCTGCTTGAATGATTTTGCCAAGACACTTGGGGCTTTTACTACCACGTCCCTGTACTTAGGTTTTTTTCATTGGAACTATATGGAACCAGCATGTTTTTTTTTCATTGGAACTGTAGATATTTCTGTCTTCTTTTAAGGCAGGATAGACAAGAAGTATTCTGAATAAGCACTTTGCAAGCCACTTGCAAACATTTTCTCTCAATCTGTTGTTAAGAATCTAATTAAACTGGCCTTCAGTCTAAAAAGAAACTGCTTTGCTTCTTTCATGCAGAAGGTTTTCATTACAAGCCTCCTGAAGAAAGCTTTTGCCTCAGAGGTTAATAATTTGCCTAAAAACATGCAACATAAATCCCTTCTAGCCCAAGCTAACTAGTCCCACGCTGTTGCAGCTGCTCCCCACCCCCCCACCCCCCAGTTAATGTGTCCCATGCAACCCCACATTCGGGTAAAGGAGTAGCAAGCTATGTTAGAGGTCTCCAGCTCCTTTGAGAGACACCTGAATGCAAGGAGAAGATCCTTAGGTGGGGAGTCCTGGCTTCAGAAAGGCTGCCCAAGTGGTCGGCCTAGCCACCCACCTTGCCCAAGATAAGTGTCTCTTTGGAGGTGTGGTACAGTCCAGCTTAGCAGAGAAGATCTAAAATGCTCCTTGTGCTGCTTTTCTGGCGAAAGCTCTTTCATCTCACCGCTTATCTACTTATGAGGTCTCATCAAATGATTTTCCAGCATTCAAGATTGCGGCTTTGATGTCTTTGCCCCCTGGTTCACATGATCAGGTGAGAAAATTCTTTAAGTGTGTGTTTCTATTACTTGCCTTTTGGTTTCCAAGCCATGGTGGGGAGTCACAGGGGTAAAAGGAACTGAGGATTTAGGACTCATTTGAAATAAGACAGGTACCAGCCGCGCTGCTGGGCTGCTGTTCTCTCCATTAAGCTTTGCCAAGCTACAATAACAAACTGCTGCCTTCATACCCTCAGCCGAACAAGATACACATGAAAAACAAAACCTTGAAGAATCTATCAGTCGCATATCGTCCCTACTTGCAGTCAAATTCACTTACCCAAAATCTACACATATATATTCTTTCCTCTCTTCGAACCCACACCAATTATTTAGTTGTTTGGTGGGGTCTTTTCGCCTTGCCTCCCTTTCTCAGTCACCTGAGGGAGCCCAAGAAGCAGCATTTAAGAAGGAGTGGGAGCATGGCTACAAGACAGAAAGCCTGGGAGATCTGGGCACTGGGCTTCACTGCACAAACTTTGCGTGCTGCTTGGGGTGACATTGCACACACAAATGTGTCAATGGAGTCCAAGAGGGCTATTAAGGACGCTGGAGATGCTGCCAAAGACAGAAATGACTTGTGTAACAATCTAATGATAAAGCACTTGCCCAGGAGGCAGAAGTGGAAGAAACTAAACCCTCCTCAACTCAAGCAGGGTTGAACACAGTAAGATCAAGAAAGCAGCTGCATCTTCCCTTGAGTTTTTCCTAGTTATTGGGCTCAGGACAAGGCTTGGGTGAGTCTCAGATCTCTCTCCTCCACTGCTCAACGGGGATCATGGAACAGCCATGCTTTCTGTAGTCTGAAGGGAGAATAAAGCAATGAAGCACCTTCTTCTGTCCCCTGTGAGCAGGGCCCTTCTCAGATGTAGGAGGAGTCCTAGGTTTCTGCACTCCCCCAACAACCCTGAGAGCAGAGCCCATAAATTCCCTTTTGTGGCGGTGAAGTCAGGCTCCAGTTGCTTCTCCCCTCCTTGGTGCCATGGACTGGCTGGGGAAGGTGGCCCCGCATAAGGTTGTGCAAGTCCCAGGTCAAGTCTTCTCCCAATCCCAGAGGTAGCCTGGGAGCCACTTGCATCCCTCCTGTGCTCAGGTATGGGAGCTCCTGTGATAGTACTGCCCAGAATCACGGAACAAGTAATGGTGGAAAGGATCTCTGGAAGCCATCTGTCCCAAAGAATTGTCCAGGCTGAGCCAACTTTTATCTTGCTTGGTAATAATTTCAGAAGCTGAAAAGTTAGCATCTTTTTGCCCATCTACCAGAATAAAGGACTCCAGAGTCATGGTAAAATGACCACAGTGTACTTTATTTAATGATTTTGGTACCTTGTGTTGCAATAAAATAAAAAAAATCTACAAAATCCAAATATATAAAATTTCAAGTTTTCCTTTTAAGGTTTACAAGAAAAATCAAGTTGTAACCAAGGAAATTTGTTAGTATGAAGCACTACTTTCAACTTCGTTTCATCACAAATTGCAACTTACTTAACAGACCAAAAGAACTATGGTACTGCAGTACATCAAATACTTCACACACTGTGTTCTTTACTATAGCACATGTAACCCCTGTCGCGGGAGGCAGCGGTCTCTAGCCAATAAAGACACACTTCACAATCTGAACTCTAAAGGAATGTTTGTATACATGGATTCAGAATATATATATTTACAGGAAGATTTCTTTTTTTTTTTTAATAACTATTTCGATTCTTCATTTCAAATAAAATACCAAATACATTTTTACAATGTTTACAAGTCAAAGCACAAGTTCTGCAATGATTATCATTCACCTCAAGTCACTGTGCTTGTACTGGAGGGATATCTACACTGATCCATAAACACATATGTGATCTTCCATCACTTTATTTCCGCAACGGTGACTAAGGAGTATAAGCACAGTAACAATTATTTTAGCACAATCAGTGTATAATGCAACAGTTTACAACAGAGAACTGAGAAACTATTGGTCCATTCTGTTCAATTTGCTGTTTATCTGCCATGATGTTAGTCTTTGTCACATAAATTGTGTACAAGAGAAGAGTTAAATAACATGACTTGAATAGGAAAGAGCACACATTTTTTAAGGCAAATTAATAAGCAGCTTATGGTGTTTTTTGTTAAACTATACCCCAACATAACCTAAAAATGTTCTGCAACTGTCAATAACTATGTCTTCTTAGATTGATCTCCTCTATAAATTGATCAACATGGCTTTGAACCTGGTTATTCAAAATGGAAAGAAAACCTCCCCCCAAATCCCCAAATATAGAAAGTGCATGACTTCATATGCGCCAAAGCAAAACAAAAGGCAGCTGAGGTAGTTAGATGTAGAATGTATTTATGAAAAATAACTGAAAAACTAAACCCAGGACATATACAGTAAAAATCCATTCATTTGGATAGATACTAGTTTTGTATGATGCAACAACTTAAAGCAGGAAACTATGATTTCTGAAAAAAAATAATTAGTATTAATACATAGGAATGAACACAGAATATACTATTGGAATTTGAATTTCAAGTATTTGAGTCTATTTGCATGTGCATTTTTTTACAGGCCTTTTATACTGTTAGGAAGTAATTTACTTTTTATCAGGCATCACATGGGATCTGGCCGAGCTCTGGGACTGCAGCTCCTGGAAGGCAGAAATACACTGTGAATGCCTGAAGATGTGCCGCCTTGTGTGCCCAGAGGCAGCACCATCTCAGCTTGGGTGAACTTCTACACACCCATCCTCCACCGAGGCCACCTGAGAGTCACAGGGTCGGGGATCTTGTGCCTACATCTCCTGGGGACTGTTTAGATAGATGTCCTGGGAGGCTGTCTTGGATGTATCCATACGTCTGGACCTATGCGGAATGTGCCCATGTAGTGGGGATCCCCCACATGATGTTCCTGCAGAGCCTGTGTGTCCGCACCCAGCCCAGGCATAGACCCCGCGCACCGAGCAGTCCCCAAAGAGAGGATCAGCCTCCACCTTGGACCACAGAGTCACAGCCCAGAACAATTGCATTTCAGCCCTCACGGTGACCTTTTCTCATCTGGAGACAGGGACTGTGTTCCCCCTCCTGCAGACAGGACAGTCACCAAGGAAGTGTTGGCTTGAGTCCACTCAGCCTAAGCAGGGATTTGAGCTCACATCATGGTCCCAGAGCTCCAGCTAACAGCTCCCGGTGGAGAGGCAGACTCAGCTTTCCCTTCCCATCCTGCCAAGGAAGAGGAACAAGCAGTTTTCTCTACCAAAATGCACAACTTCTGTGTGCAGGTGCGAGAAACAACTTCAGGCTCTGGGAATGAATTTCACAAACAAAGCCTATTTCTAGGAGGCAGATGAACTTAGAGACGTGTTCCTGTCTTCAGCAGCAGCAACCTAGCACCCCATTACTGAACATGCAATGTGCTGGCTCTTCTGAGTCCTACTGTTAGACCTCCCTGCTGATGCTCACAACATGGGTACGTGCAATTTGGTGTCATGAATTCTGCACTAGGCACCTGGCTTGAAGAAAGCACAGCAGGAAGCATCACAAACTGGAATAGTTTTGGTGGTTTGGTTTTGTGGGTTTTTTTTAATTGGCCTGTGAAAACATAGGGTTTGTACTTCTGAAATGTGTACGTATGGTCTACATATAACATATGAAAGAGAAAAATGTATTTGTGCCTTCTTTTTTTTTTTTTTTCTATTAAACAAGGGAATCCTGAAACTCCTCCCTGCCTCGCCTTTTCTTTTTTCTTTCTTTTTTTTTTTTTTCCTTTTTAACTTTACCTTTTTAAGCTCCCTGTATTTTGATTCTGATTTTCAAAAGTGATGAGTGGTTTTGACTATTTTAAACTCTGGCAGCCCAAAATGTGGAGTCACTGATGTTCACAGTGTGCTGAACCTATGTACTATGGTGGCAGAACCGCTGGCAATTGCCAATCACACTTGCACATCCTGCACATGGTGGCTTTTAATTTGTCCTGTTCTTGCCACAGAACTAAGTGGAAAACTTGAATACTGGAGTGTGAGATTTCTTAGCATGGTGCAGTATGGCAGCTTTCCCCAAAATATTTCTTAGGAGTTCCTGCTCAGGTGCTCAGATTTTTTGAGTCAGAGCGGGAATGGGGCTGCGAGAATCTCAGTTTCTCAGAGAAGTCAAGGCTTTATAGTTTTATGTACACCTAAGCAGAAAAAGATATTCTGATTTTGAAGGGGACAGAACTATTTTTCAGGCCTTATTTCATAAAAGACAAAGATGATTAAAGGCACACTTTTGAAACAGATGTAAAAATCTTTTTCTTCATGTGGAACAACAGTAAAGGCAATCCTTTGTTTTTCTCTATGCATGTCAGTTTGCAAACGACAGAAAACTACAAACTGCATCTTTAAGGACTGCATTGCACCAGCTAATAAACTTGTTTGTGGTTTTAGCACTAACCTCTACAGTCTAGGCACCCAGCTTGATGTCTCAGCATTTTGACATTGTGGGTATTTGGAACACACAGGCATCCTCTTCACTGCATCATAACTTTTATTCGCCTCCTTTCATTTTCACAGAATCATGCCACAGATAATATTCCCAAGTCCCAGTACTCACAGACAACTTCTGTCCCAAGAAGAAGCCACCCCTCTCTCATCACTAGTTCAGCTGTGTCAGTGGTAGCCACTGGAGAAACCCAAAGAAAAGAGGATCTACTTGCGTGTGCCTGATCCTACCCTTGTGCCGTTGAAGTGTCTCCATCCCCTTCCCGTGTGCCCCAGCATCGAAGACTGAAATAAGATTTGACAGGATCCAAATCCTAGATAGATTTTCAGGGGTTTCGTGGTGAAGTGTGACAGGCAAGTGTCGTGGAGGGCTGAGGTGGCAGGCTGGCAGGGAAAGCAGGAGGACTCTTGCCTGAGCTTAGGATAAAATTTCACCTCCCCAACTTGTCCAGTTTTTCTCCTGCTGCCCTGAAACCTAGTGACTTAGGCTTTATAGAGAGATGTGGATTTTTCTTGAAATTGAAAAGTATAGCTTAAAGGATACTTATTTCATAGAAAATATTTAAATATAATTAAAATATTAATAAGCCATCTGAAAATTTAAATGGCTATTTTAATTTCTCCTGGAATCCAGCCAGGTATCTTGGCCTCATCCAGTGACTAACAGAGCTGGAAGACCTAGAAATGCTTTAGTATTATTTCCCGTGGACTGTTCTTTAGTACAAAGCCTGACACTCATTCCTCAGACATTTTCATTGACTCAGCCTAATCAGTATTGGGTACACAATGGCTGACAGTTCCACTTGATAGTAAAGTTCAAGTGAGCTGTAAAATACTTGTTAAAGAGATTCCTTAAAAATAAATTTCACTTAGAGAGGCACTGTGAAATTTAAAAGCAAAATGCCCACATGCTTACTCCCGGGGCTTACTGGACTCCATTAAAGTCAAAAGAAAGTAATTCATTTGCTACAGTGGACCTTCAGGGAAGCCCTTGATGGTTATAAACTGCCTGTAATCAAAGCAAATCCCAGTATAATAAATGCTCCTGTTTAGACTGCTGGTGTAAGTATGACGTATTGATGTGTTCACCAGGCAGATTTTCTCTATTAGTCCTTTAAGAATGTCTTTTGGTTTGAATTTTTTGCTTAACTGTAGATCATTCAAGAAGGTTTTGTAAGCACCGCTGTTAACAAGTCTGTCTTTTAGGATTCCTTGCCTCATGTGAAATTGCTTTGGAAGGCTCCCCTGTTTTAGCCTAGAAACACTTTTGCACACATTTCCCCAAAACAAATCAAATTCACCAGTCAATCTGAAAACAAAATTTATGTTCTGTATCTTAAGAGATGAAGGGTAGAAGCACATGTGAATTAGTTAGCTTTATTTGAGCATACATTCTGCTCTAATGTCGAGAATATGCTCTTTTTAATTACTACTGGGCTTATTAGTAATTTTTGTAGGAATCCATTTGGAATGTCCAATGTGATTTAACTGACATGCTCTTTGCACTTCACAAATTTCAAGAGAACAATGTACACTGAGGAAGAACAATTAAATTTGGGTTTACTTTCTTTTTTTACTTTTCTATGTTTTGATTTTGGTTTGGTTTTTTTTAATACAAGAAGAATACAGAGAGCTGCACAAAGGTTTAAAGCACAGCTCTACTCTGGAAACTGGAAACTACAGGAATTAAAAAATTACCAGAAAATTAAAATCAGCATGTTAAGGAACCATATTTATTGCATTCCAGTGGGTACCATTTCCAATACACTTGGCTTACAGTGAGAAGATGACTCTCCCATTTGCTAATGCCACAGGTCAAATCCAGAAGTCAGGCTGCGTTTTGCATGGCTCTGCAGCATGAGAAATAACAACTGATTAAAGAGGCAGGTAAGCAAGCATGGGAAGAAGAGAGTCAGCTTCCACTGTTGAGACAGCCTTATACATGGAATGGCACCTGCAGGAAAATACAATGATGCTCATTTATTAGAATAAACATTAGCTTGTTAATAATACACAACTCAAAGAACAGACAGCAAAATATCTGTCCCCTCAAGCAGATCAAATTATGCAGAGGATAGTTTCTGCCCTTGAGAATCAATGGAAATTGATTTAAAGGACTGCAGTCCTGTTAAAGAAGAACTGCACTGGGATGGCAGATCTCTGCTTGCTAATCCAGCATGATCCCCAGTTAGTGACTGTTCTGTGAGTCAGATATGATCTCAGGAACACAAGACATTTACTTCTAGGTTACTATGTGCATATACCAAGGCTTTGGAATGATGAAGTAAGATCAGTTGAGCAGTAAGATATGACAGCTATCTTTAAAATTGCTCCTGCTTTGCACTTGATAAAAGTACTTCAGTATTTGCACCTTTAACTTGCTTTTCTCTAACTACAGAGGTTATCTCAGTAGCCAGGTGTTATGTACATGAATTTTTGTACTATGACATGAGAAAAGAAAGTCTGAGATAACCTAAGCATTGTCTTATCTCGTTGGTGGGGTTTGCATATGAAACTTGTAAGCACAGGAGGAAAATGGAAGCAAGTAAAAAGATCAGAACAGCATCTAGTAAATTTTGCAAACTTATTTGAACAAATCTTTGAAGTGTGGCATGCAACATTTACAGATCATGCATGAGGCTATGGATGCCTCCATAATAATTTCTGCTGAAATCAGGATGATACTATTCCTGCTTCTGAACCAGAAAGGACTGATGATAACTTGTAATATAGTTGAAAGTCCTTCAGCAGTAATTTCCATGATGGGCTGAGTGACAGAATACCTGAGCATGAACAAACACTCTGAGAGCTCACCTACTCTAAAGATTCACAGCTGTTCCGTAAGTATAATAAGGCTTCTACCACATCATCTACTGATCTCCACCTTCTTTATTTTTTCCTGCTCTGCATCTTTACAGGCACACATCTCCTTAAGTATGTGCTCCTCAGCTATGCATGAACAAGTTGGTGCAAGAAGTATTAGTGATAAAGGAACATGCACCTGCAAACCCACTATTTGCTTGAGACGTACTGCATGAGAAACTGAGAGCACGAGAAAATGCACAAGCACTTGAACAACACCAAGCCTTGTAATATTCCACATACAGAAAAGTCCATCTTCTGAGCCTATTTTAAACCTTATGGGTTTTTTTTTTTGTGGAAGCTCTCTGAGATTTATCCTCTGTAAAATAAAATAAATTTGACCTATAAACTATAATAAAGAACTATGATCTCGAATTTTAACAACCACTGGCGTAACAGCCATACAAAACCCTTGTCTCTCAGGCCTTAGTTTGAGACACCCTTGTATCTTATTGCTAATAAACAACTCCTGTCAGCAGCAATGAAGTTATATCTAAGAAGTATCTTTCACTTTCTCCCTTTGTGTTTCAGGTAGTTTGTAACATACCTGGAATTTTTTCAGTCAGTGTCTTCTAGAGGAGGGAGTAACTGCACCATAAATAGTATTTTGGCACTAAGGTTTGTTGGTTCTTTTTGCTGTTAAAAGACTGCTCCTCCCTTTATCCACTGAAACAGCAGGGGCAGCTTTTTCACAGTGTTTCACAAACCATCTCCTAATCCTGACTGGAGGAATCATTTAATTGCTTTCGTGTCTTTCTGATCTCTGGCCTCCCTGCTAAGGTTACCAGAGATGATCCTTCCACGACAAAACGTATGTACAGATTACTCATTGACGTACATACACATGGACCCTGTGTAGATGGACCGGAGGGGGCCGTGACAGCACCCTGCTTGAAAACTCTGTACCAGGAGGGGGTAAAGCCAAGCCACGAGCCCTTGCTGAGCCCTGTGTGGCTGTAACCGTGTTCCTCCAAGTACCAATGTTAGGTTAAATATTAAACCACCCACTTGTTCTTACTGATTTTTATAAACTGCAAGTGTACTAACCTACATCCTTCCTGCTTATGAAAGGACTTAAATGCTTTGTTGACCACAAGCATTTATTTATTCAAGAGATCAGATTCAATATAGGCAACATTATATCTTTTTCCCTTCTGCTTCATGTCAAAGGAGTTAAAATCCACCTGTGTGTTAAAAACTACGAATAAAATATTTTCTCCACTTGTTCACCCAGTTCTTAGTGCTGGTGCTAAATGCGGTATTTGTTTTGTTACAGTCATTTCTCTAGGATACATCGTTCCACAACCAGTACAGTCACCTCAGAAATTAAATTGTGCTGCAGCTGGGTAGAATGACTTTTTGGTTGATAAGAACATAGATGGCCAGAAAGAAATCTGGCCATTTCCCCATTGACGGTAACTGTCTTAATCCCAGCAATCTTCTTTTAAATACAACTCGTTGTATGTAAAAAACATATCAAATGGATGAATGATTCATAAAATGGATGATGAAAGCTTAGCTAGGAAGAATTTCCTAATGTTGCATTTCTTCTAGATCTCTCTTTCCAGTGTGGGCACCATGCTGAACACAGTTAACAATGGCTTGCTTTCTTTTTTTTTCTTCCCCAACTGATTAATGTTTGCTCACGGGAGCTTGATTACTGTATTACAAGTCACAAATTTGCAAGATTAAAAATGTCTGTTGAATTAATTAGCAGCAAATCAACCTAAGCAAAGCTTGACAAGTTCCAAGCTGTTCCAATAAAATAAAAAAGGAGGAATCAATAGCAGCCATGAATACATGACAATACGCCAGCACTTTGCAACTATAAATAGTGGCAGCTGCCCTCTCCGCTGACAGAGGGAGATTTTTCATTGTCCGTACAGTGCTGTCTAAAGGCTAAATCCTGCTCAGATCGGTGTGGCAGTCTCGGTGTTCTCAGTGAAATATGTCCTGTGGGCCAGCCCAAAGCCAGGGGGAACTGGAGCTGGAAACGAGCTGCCTACTTTGTCTTCTTCCCTTTCAGCGAGAGCCAACTCCCGTGGTGCTGGCACCAGGACCGACCACAGCATGGGTGGATGCTGGCCAGCAGGAAGGCTGGGTGTGTCCAGAATGGAAATACAGGGGATGGCACTGGGAGTCATTAGTGACTACCTTTGGATTTTCTCTCTGTAGCTGCTGATATTGTCTGACCAGGTCGCTGTTACAATTTCAGAACTTTCTGTGCATAAATCAGATCCTGTTGGAAAGTTACTATGTTTTCCAGACTCTATCCTTAATGCTGAATGGTGACTCAGATCAGGAACTTGAGACATACACTTGAATGTCAATGGAACAAGGGCCTTCACTAGCTAGTAATCTTTTCCTCAGCTTCATAAAATTTAAAATTAATTCTTATTGTTATCTAAGAAACAGTCTGGGATACACAGATAGTAATGTAGAACACATACTTAAAAAAGCATCACTAATTAAAATTCCAGAAATAGCTACTGTATATGCATGGTACATTTAAATTGACAGAGGTATTGTTTTCAAATACATGCATTTGAAATTTATCTTCAGTACTTAATCCATGAACAAGAAAATCTCTCTTCTGACAGCATGTATCAGGCAACCGCATTTGTGTTGGATACAAACACTCTTTAGTGTTCTTCAGTCCAAATTCAAGTAAACTGTTCTAATTAATGAAGGTTATTTCCTTCAGAACCTACTGACATTGATAACTGGTAGTGAAACAAATACAACAAAATGTTAAATGAAACAAAGGTTCAATTGATCCCTTTTCCATTTGCTTATTTGTTTCCTTGATTAACTAAATGTGGTAGATGCTTATTTATTTTGTACAAATCTTCCCCCCGCCCCACCCCCCTGTTCTTTTACAAAAATATTTAAGATGATGAAATATAGCATTAGACTTATTTCCTCCACAACTTTTCATTGATGTACTGGCATTATACTTTGCAAAGCTGTCTCCAATAATGACTGAGACGTGTTTTCCAATAATGTTCTTTTCCTTTTGCAGTTATCAATTGATTACCCTTGATGACAATGCTCCTGATATTTTTTTTTTTAGGCTTAGAATTTAAATAAACTATAAGATTGAATCCTAATAGAATCTCGGGACTCATTGTCATGTGTATACATACACACACACTATATATACGTGTGTGTGTATATATATATATATATATATAAAAATGCATTTGATACTGTAAATTTTGTCCCAAGGACAAGACGTGATCCTAGTATTTTTCTTATGAGAAAAACAAATATTTTCACAAATAATACTCTTTATAGCATGCTCCAAACTGTGGGCACTGAACATATTTACATTCACCATAAGCTGGACAATTTGCACACAACTGCCATTCAAACGTACTGTCCAGAGAAACCATGTCTGCTCCACATGCTTCACTAAACAGCACAGAGCCCGTTTGCCCTTTGCTAAGCCCAAACTGATCTTTGTTTGTCAAAAGAACTGGGAGTGCACCACAGGCTCAGGGAACTATGGATAAGCTACATGGTGTAACTCTGGTGCACACACAAAGTCTGCCTGAGCTCTAATGAGAAACCAGATGAATGTGGCCAGAGTAGCACACAGTGCACTAATAGACCTGGTTCAAGGCAGTGTGTAGAGATTCAGGGTTTGTCACAGTGCTAACCATGTCCATACAGCTTTTGGTCACGCTGGAAAGTGAGCAGAGTAATTTTGCATCTGTTCCAAATTTTTACTGTAGACATTACTCTGGCTGGATGCAGGCAATGGCACTGGATGTGTGCAACAACTTCAGCGTTCTCAACATAAAGGGGACCTAATACATCAAAATACTAGAAGTATGCCTACATTGCACAGGATAACCTTTACGTTTTCCATGAAGAGGAAGAACGGCCTCAAAATTAGAGGGAGGGAGCATGCCCTTCTCCTCAATAGCATGCAGCCTTATAGCCTTCCCCTGAGAGATAGTAGCTGGAGATATGAATCATTGCTAGTTGAAGAGATAACTGAGCCTGGCTCTCCTCTTGGTCTCTGCTTGCCACAAATCTACTGCTGGAAAAGCAGTCATGAGTATTTCTCTGCAAAGCTTTGTCTGATAGCACCCCAGAGGACCCGAGTCCTTCAGGTAAGATGGGCAGAATACCTGCTCAGGGGATCCTGGCAGGCTTCGGTGGGAGATAGGAGCTGAGCTATTCTGTACTGTGAAGATCAAGGTGTTTCTGACCAAGTTCAGAAGCCAAACTTTAGGTACTTCAACGTCTAGCATAAAAAGTTTGGGAGCTCCTGGTTAGTGCAGTTTGGAGGATCACAGTATTAGCCTGAGGCCCCTGATGTGCCTGTGCCGACCTCTGTGCGTGTGCCACAGCATGCCAGGTGTCTGGTCCCAGTGTGTTGTGGCTTTCACCCAGCCCACGCATGTGGTTGTCCTCTTTGTGAGCTCTTTGGTGCATGAGGTGGGGGAGAGAGTGCTAGACTATGGCCAGGCCTTGCCCTGAGAGGACTCGTAGCACCCAAACAGCCTACATCTTGCTATAGCCCTGTTATGTCTGTGAAGGCTCTTCTAGACATTCAGCTGGCATCTTTTTTACCTTGAGGAAATCACTTATCAGTGAAGTTCTGTTTTGTGGCACGTTTTACACACTAGGTGGCTGAGTGGACACACCTGTTTCACACTAGAAATGCTTTTGTGAGGTTTATTTCAGTGCAAAAAACCCGAACACAAAGCTTCTTTGAAAGGATGTGGACTTTCCTACAGCAGCACAGATCTTGTGCAGAAAAGCTGCTACCATGCTTAAGGCTACAGCATGCCCAGAAGCAAGATCCAGAAGTGATTGCTTCCAAGGATATCTGAAATAAGAGACTGAAATCTACAGATAGAGAAAATGTTTGTATCCATAGCAATCATGTCTTTCTATGAGTGTAGCATCTAGTTACATTGACAAATCTGCGACATTTTAAAGTTTTATCCCAACTATTCCTGGAAACGAGATGTTTGGTTACACTTTAAAGTTTCTTGGCTGTTTTTATTTTACGGTGCCTTGCATGTAGAAGTTTAGATTTGATCTTCCTATTAGCTGCTACCTATCTCACAATTTCTTGTAGATCTCTACCAATGAGTATGGTGTCTGTAACTCTGTTGTAATTACACACAAGCTTCTCTCTTACCTTTCTAGCTCATGTAAATCACCCTGTAAATGTGCTGAAGAAGACTTTTGCCCCTGCATCTTGCATATCTGTCCTCTTTGCTCCAGGATTCAGGGTAGGCAGATGGCTTACTAATAGGTATATAAGATCCTCTGCATAAGAACTAAATGCTAAGCATTGAGAACAAAATATAAGGACAGGAGCCAAGCTTACATGTTTAGAAAAAGTTCCTTTTAATGAATGTGTGGTCAGCAATTGGCTTTTGTAAGGATTACTGGAAACGACTGGTTTCAGAGACATTTTTCAAAGTCTCCTTAAAAGAATCACATAATGGTAACTTGGTCAAAATGGATATATTCCTAAATGTTTGAACTAAAAAGGAAAGAAGAAGAAATCTTTCAATTCATGCTGACTTAGCACTAAGTTTAGAGTATGTATTTCTGGTTGAGCCAAGGGATATTCTGGCTTTTAGGTATGAAGCAGGTCTCTGGCTGACTTCAGTTAGCAGCTGGGAGGTGAAGGCTTCCACTACCATGGTCTGAATTCATCACCCAAGGCCAGAGGCTTTGTTTTCTCATGTTCATACTGGTGTAACTGTGAAGAAATCCCACCAAACACCTGCAGTGCTGTCACTACAGCAAAACAAATGGTCCCAGGGGACCTGTCTTGTGTTAAAAAAGCTTTGTAAATGATCTGTAGATCAGTGACTCCATGTTCCTAACTTTGCATAAGCAAGGCTTTACAAGGTCATCTCCATCTCTCCTATAATGAAATCTGCTCATACCAGACTTGAGAAATCATCTCAGAAGCCAACCACTCAGCAATTTGCAGCCAAGTGAAAATGATGACAGAATTTGTTTCAAAAAACCACTATATGTGAACTGCAGTAATCTGTTGGGGTTTTTTTTCTTTTTTTTTTTTTTTTTTTAAATCTCATCTTTAAAAGGATCTGTTTTCATTTTGCATTTCATCTGTTTTATGAGAACAAAGAGGAATGGATTCAATGCCATAATGAAAAGACATAGTTCTACAGTCAAGGGAGGATTTCATAACATAGTGTCTCTGGTATATAAATGGCAGTTTGCCACTTACTCCATTTGGCTTTCTGCTGAGAGCATGGGCTTCATGTGAGCTAGTCTAATTGCTACAATTAGCAAAATTAAATGGCTTGTGTATTTAGACAATTGGTCCCACACTCTGCATTGTTGTACTATAGAATTAGTAATTACAGTGTTGAGCTTTTAAATTCATGGACACGTGTTGTGATTATTTTCATCACACGCTTCTTGTAGGAATTCAGGCTAAATAAGCTTGTTTAGATGGATGCACAAATGCAATGTACTCTGCTTCCCACCATGCACAGGAGCAAGAGAGGCAGCAGTAGGACCCCAGCAATCTGCTGAAGTCTTTTCCTTGGCATTGTGCAGGCAGTGCAGGGGGTGCAGAGTAAATCACAGAACCTCAGTCACTCCGGATTGCACGACTTTGGGGATGGAACGGAGAAAGGGCAGTGGCTTTGGGAGCTGAATCACAGGCAGAGCCAACTAAAACTCAGTACAGTGCCACTTTTAAGGCTCTTAAGGAGTTGTATGATCAGATCAAGTCACAAACACTTCAAAATTGTTTAATTTGGGATATTAAAAAACTAACAGGCTAGTTGTGAATATTTGCTGGCCAATAAAAAGTAAATGCATATATTGTGTGATTGGGAGTCCCTTTCCAAATAAAGCAGCACTTGTACTTTTAGTACCACTCATGAATTGCTCTTCCGGGGACTATCACATGCTTTAAAGGAATTTGGGTTTAATAGATATTTATCGCATATTAAAAATTGCAGCTCAAATAAAATTTTAATTTACCTCCTCTGCTTAAAAGTTTACAAAATCAGGCAGCTGAGGCCTAGCATTTAATTTTGAAAGGAAAGTTTTCTCTGATGTTATAGAAATCAATTAATAGAAAATTTCCTGATTTACCAATGCAAATGTTATTTATATGCCGTCAAGCCCATATAAACCAAGCACAGAAACATTGTTCTAGCACAAGAAGCATATTTAAGTTGACATAAACAAAAGTAAAAATGAGTTTTTTCATTACTAAATCTGCAGGAAAAAAGTATTGCACATATTTTCAAACAATTAATTTAAAAAAAAAAATATCCTATTATAGAACAAATAACTTTCCTTTTAAAATAAGACAAAAGGTTTATCTTACATTTTCTTATATGTTTTGTGAATGAACGTGGGTATGCATTACCTCTCCTTTATCCAATTAGAGTAGTGAATACTAATTAAATTGACTTTTCTGTAACATACAAATCCACAGCTCTCAAAATTTTAGGACCAAGTCTTTAACCAGATAAGTTACCATTAAATCCGCTTGGCAAACCTGTTTGGTTCATTAGAACAATGCTTTTGTAAGTCTAACTTCTAACAAAGAGATGTGATTGCTTTTCTTTACCAGAATACGATTACAAACTTTTTTGTTTTCCTGTATTCTGGAATGAAATTTAAAAGACCTGATTTTTTCATTAGTTCAAAAGTAGAAGTTAATACTTTTTACAACCCTTATTTTTTTTTCCTATTGCTGTCTTAATTGAACTTTATTGATTTTAAAACTGTCTGTGGTAAAAAGAATAGTGCATATTGATTATCAACTGTCCATAAGGCCATCATGGAATTTCAACGTGGACTATGTTTAATCTTGACAATTTCTATAAAAAATTATTACAGCTTTTAATGTGATTATTCACAGCAATACAAATTAAGAAATTGTCCATGTAGTCATCTGAGCGTTAAGATTTCAATGGCCAGCCTGTTCTCAGTGCAGGCATCACTGATGTTACGAACATAACAGAGCAAGATTTTGGAGAGCAAATTTTGACTTAGTGTAAAAGGACTTCCCCTTCCTCAAACAGCTGGGTTGAATTCTGAAAGAAGGTATGTGTACGTACTGCCATGTATGGTGCTGTGCACTCAGACCACGCAGTAGTTTGCTTAAGATAAACATTTTTACAAACAGTATTGAAAAAAAATTAAAAATGCTGGGAGAGTAAGGAAAGTAAATGCTAAATATTAAAAGACACATGGATAAGTAACACCTCTGTGTCCTTCCTTCCAAAACCAAACAAGAGCAAATCAAACAAATTCACCCCAAGCCTTCTTCAGAAACCTTGCAATGCAAGCATTGGTCCAGACTGTAACCCTTTAAATTCTGTATGAAACGTTTCTGCAGTTCTGTAAGCCCTGACCAAAGGGGTCACAGCTCTAAGGAAGAGCAAGACAGGACGAGAGGGACATCAGAAGAGGACCAGCCTCACTGATAGCTGCAATGCTGTCCCTCTCCCTGGGAGGTGCTGGAGGGAGCTGAGAGCTCAAGAGCGCTGCTGCCTGCTGTACCTCACCCATGCTAAAATTTCTGAGTTGTAAAAGCAGCAGCAAACACACTGAACTGTTTCCAAAAGAGACCTCACATCTTGGATTACAAAGCTTGCCATTTGCCTTGTTTGCAAAGAAACCCCAGCAATTTCCTTGTGCGAGCTAGTTTGATTCTGGAGTGAAGGCTACTGAATTTGACGGGACAAAGGACTTGCTCCCAAAATCTTTTTTTAGCAGTTTTTGCAGTGATATATTTTCTGACAAAATATCAGTGCTTTTCTCTGAATAATCAGCTACATCTCCATGGAGGGAAGGACAATCACTTTATACAAAGCTGCAGGTTTGAACTATGAAAGAATTATTTTATTTAAAAAAAATTACTATAGAGGCAGCTGGCCACTGCTTATTTGAAAATAGCTAAGAAAACCTTGAAGCATAGGTGGGTTTTGATCTGTGGAAAGTTCCCTCTGCCTTGCAGATTCCTGGACTTTCACAGATATTTTGTTTCGAGGAACTCACCCCAGCAAAGAATAACAGGTATTGAACATTTCACTAATAAAAAAAGTCAACATTAAAAATGGCTAATTGAATGCATACAAATAAACATAGGCTGTGTAACCTTGGCCATTCCATAACACAAATACTAATAATAGGAAAGACTGAAATTTACCCAGCAGCATATACAGCAGTGACTACACTGGATACATCTGACAATGAAGATTACAATACCAATCATCTGGTCTTCTCCATTCTGACAATGCCATTTACAACAGTAATTCTTCAGTTCTGCTTCGCTCTCCTAAAACGGATGGAAATAGTTATAGCAAATTGTTTCTTATGGAACCGCTTGGTGTCGTTACAAGCCACTTACATTTGAAGTAGGATCCACGGTTTATAGAGTATTCTAAAAGTACCCATGTAGGCTTTCATATGGCATTACACTGCAAAACAAATCCATAATGTGTGAAAACCAGGTTTGTATCAACCTGCAGAAGCCAGTTGATAAAATTCATGGACCAATTCTTAAAATCTAAGCTATAAAGAGAATGAAATGTATTAAAAGATTTGAGGTTTATAAAAAGTAACCTTTTCATACCATATTTTTACTTTACAAAAATATTGAAATAATTCATGAGTTTTTCACTCTGCACCAGCTTTAAAAAAAATACTATCAAATTTTGACTTGCACCTTTAATGCATCTGAAAGCACCATCAGGGGATACTTTTAACATAAAGGAGGACATCACTGACTAGATTTAGGGAGGTATTTAAAACCCAAAAGCTTGCAGCAAAAGCACTCTATTACAAGAGATTCAACATAATTTTTAGACGTATCTGGACACAAGTCTCGAACAGGCAGAAGAGGGTCTTCCACATTAACTTGCTTATGTTATACTTCGGTGAATATACTTACTAAGAGGTGGCTGAAAGCCTTTAAAAGACATCACTTTCACCTTGGGTGGGAAAAATCAGAGCTGTCTCTACACGTTGAGAACTCGATTGGTCTTTCCTGCTTCTTGTTCTGGCAGGGCTTGTGCCACTCGTTATTTGTCCCTCGGACAATATCAACCTTGCAGTTATACAATGTTTGGCACTAGAAGGGTATGGCATGTCAGTCTCTTGTCACCCCTGCATACATTCACACACTGAATCATGCATTCTCAGTCCTGAAACAGAGAAATTTCAGTGTATTCATCTCCTCATAGTTTCTTCTGAAATATCTGAATGGGGTCCTCCAAAAAGTTTAGAATATGAAAACTATACTTCCCTGTTCTTTTACATATGTCTATATATTTTTTGCAAATTGAACACTGAATCATGATTATCATTTAATTTACATCACTACGTGCTAGAGCTCCTTATTTCTCCTGAAAACCAGAAGCGAGCTGCATAGGATTTCTGTTGAAAGTAATGTAAAGAACTTAAACTGCATTTCAAAAGACTTTGAAATTCCACAAAAAACAAACAGTTCTGGTTGTATTAATGTTTATAACCTAATTAATCAGAATTTAGCTTATTTTCCATTGACAGCCTTACAAACATGATGATGTATCTTTTTAATTAAGAACTATTTTGTAAATCTATTCTAACCCGAATGGTTGATTGATGGGAGTGTTGAAGACTACTAAGCTCCTATTTTTTCCCCAGAAAAGTTTTTGTAACAGCAACACTGTGTGCTCTAGTTTTGTTATTTTTCAACAGGTATTTTTTGTTTGCTTTTGCCATTGATTATGCAAATATTAATCATTCATTTCTAAAATAAAATGCACTACTGGCTAGAGTTGAAAGCTCTGGGCAGAGCCTTCCTGTTGGTTTGATTTTAAATATCGTGCAGTCAGAGTTTCATAGCAGCAAGGAGTCATGGGTGAGTTTCCCCAGCTGAAGTAACTGATCTGTATGTGTGGGTCAGGGTTTGGGGTTTTTTTGAGGCTTTCAGGTGATGCTGCTGTATCAGTGTCCGTCAGGCAGACTGCACACAGTGGATCAAATGATAATCATGATGATAGCCAGACTAAGAACACTACAGCTTGCTGCTCTACTTGTAGTACGCAGTTCAGTAATTCCTACAGCCCTACTGTCAACCTTTAATTTGGACTGTTAATGTCGGAGCTTCTTCAAGCTTTTTTGCTTTGTTTACAATGTAGTTTCATATTCCAAGCGCTCCTGGATGAGGGCATCATCTTTATATTGTAGCCGTGGAGGAGCAGGGGAACATTCAAACGCTAAGATCGCCTTCCTCAGGCTCCTGTCCAACACGTGTCTCTCCCACGCTGGGTACCTGTTCCTGAACAGATCGATTTTAATGACAGACTCCTCAATCCTTGGTGGCCGGGATGAAGGTGTGGATGGTGCGGTAGGTCTCACCTGAAACACAGGCACACACCCATCCCTCTCTGCAAATTTTTGATCCCGCTCGCTTGTGACACTCCGGTTGTTGGAGATGGACCGCAGAGTGTTTGTGGCCACTTCTGGGGGTAGGGTGAAGGCAGCAGCGGGGTCCTCACAAGCGCAGCTTGGTGACTGCCCAAACCTTGGTCCATTGGGGTGAAAGAAGGCATAGTACATGAGCATAAAAACAATGCCTGTTAAAAAGCTGCTGAACACTACACACAGTGCTGGTATGGCAAATGCATCAGAGATTGGTGGGGCCTTGTACAGATACCAGAGAGCACTCAAGGCGGTGTTTTCTAAAAGGATCACAAAATAGTAAATGAAAAGCCTGCAGCGTGTCCTTCCTTCCTTGACATTGAACCAGCTGAAGATATAGATTATCCCAACAACCATGTCGAAAACTATCTCCTCCCATTTAGTGATGCAGAACTCTGTCTCGCAGTGGACGATCCAGAAGGTCATAATGCACCAGTGCAGCACGATAAAGATCCCAAAGTACAGCTGAAAAACCGAGGCAAACAGAGCAAAAGTAATGACCCTCGCTGCAATCGTGAAGAAATGCCAGCAAAATTGGATGATAACAGCCATATAACTGATGGGTTTCTTGTCATCACGGGAGTCACGGAGGGCCTTTTGGTAGGAAGCCAGAGCCCAAGCCAGGGATACCAGAGATGCCGCAGCCGTAAGACCTAGGAGGAAACAGGAGACACAGTTAAGGCATCATTAGTGTATCACCACTTGGTTGAAACCGGTGTGATTCTTGCTGCTTTAAATGTGCTCCCCACCACTGACATACTAAAATCTCTTCCTTCTCCTTTAGCTCAGCCGGCATTGAGAAATGGACCTCTACTGCTAGGATTTTCTTGCCTCTACCATGTTGGATACACACAAACAAGAGTGGCCAGAAAACTACACTCTGAAATGCCTCTCTAGCAATTTTATGTTTGAAACAAATTAATGCATTCATAACTTTAAGCAAGTTGGGAATAGGTGTCTGTCAGCTGTGTGATTTAAGAGGATCTCCTGTGATTAATGCTTTAAAGAAAGAATAAGAATTTTCTAATTCTAATAAGTCATTAAAGCAGCCTAATACAAAGCAACCAAGTGTCTGTAATTAAAATGCCAGCTTCATATACATATAATCTACATCAATAACAATGTGAGCATAAATCTACATTTTTAAAATAAACTGATGTAATGTTCCATCAAAATTTAAATTAAATGCCTTACTTTTGCTGAGGGGAAAAAATGCGTCCCATTTTGATATTTCCACCACTTTTAAGCAGAATTTTAATAAGTAGAAAATGTAAAAACTTTATTTTCTTCCATTGGGAAATTAAAATAATTTTAGAAATGTTGGATTCCTCTACTGAATTAAAATTCTGAGTACAGATGCTCCTGCATTAGCGGGTTATGACTTAATGTTCATATAGCCGTTCTATCTCCCATATATCACAGAACTGGTCTATTTATAAGGCCCTGACTATAATATTTCTGGAAAACCTGTCAAATATTTTTCACAAAAATACTGCAATATAAAATTATTTCTCATGAGATTTTCAACATTATTTTTGTGTAAATAATTCCTATTCACTTGAAAATATAAAACCCGTAAAACATTTAAAAAAACCCCAACTTTCTATGTTTATTTTGAATGTGTATTATTCTTTTTTCTCAAGTGAGCGTGATTGTTGTCAGTAGATAAAATAAAAAAAAATATTTGCTTTGCCACTGAGTCTAATTTGTAAACGAACCTGATACTTCCATACGCTATCAGAAAAACACCTTACATTCCTATTTAAGAAGTGATATAGTTCAGCATAATTATTCAAATGCTTAACACTTATGTAGTATTCTGTTACAAAGGAATGATAATTCTTCTTTACTAGAAGATTCATTTTTATTTACTTACCACTTATATCAAGCTGCTTTGGAAGGAAATAGGAATTCAACTGAAATGCAAAACCCCAGCCTTTCTGTTGTATTTATTATTTAAATAAAATTGCAATAAATATGTAGTATACAGAGGAAAAATGAATCAAACATTTTATACTTAAAACTGGTTTATTACCAAAGCAAATTTTATATACAGTTAATGAATGAATTCATAAGTCTTAGCATCCCACACTAAGAATTTATTCATAGACGATTTAAAGATAATGACGCTTCAGCCCACCCTATTTCTAAGCAGTTCCTTAACTTGGAATTAGATATTGAAGTAAATTAAACTGAAATGAAGACAACATTTCTTTTGACTGCTGTTAAAAGCTGTTTAATAATTTCAACAACCTTTGGTTCTGGATGCATAGACAGTACTTTTCTTCCCTGTTCAATAGCTTCCTTTAAAATGTAACCAGCAAGAATATATTATTTAAATATTTTAAATTTTATGCAAGTTTTGTTAATACAGGGTGGTACATTTAAGTTCTTGCTTAATACATTTAGCAACAATACATGTTGCTAAATACATGTTGCTATTCACTTTTGGAAAAAAGTTCATTTTAAAACAGAAAAATGTTGGTTATGGAAATAATACCTGATTGTAAAGGAAAAAAGAAATATTAAGCAATCCATCTGGCTTAACATGCCAAGATTCTGCTCAGTAAGTAGTACAGAGGGATTCATTGCTTTCAGGAGGGATTGTGTTTGCCAGTATTTCTCCCTCAGTCACTGGCAGGGTGCTAATGATGTTGTGAGCTCCCCTAAATCTAAACCCCCTTTGTTTTAAAAATAAAAATAAAAATTAACAATCAGCAGAAATATAGAATAAACTTATGATTCCAAGGAGAATTTTTAATAAAACATCATTTTTCTTCCCATGCAGATGCCTGGATGCCAAAACACCAGCATTACTTCTGGAATCTTCCTTCACAGAATAAACTATCAGCGATGAAGACAGGAAGGAGACATAGTATAAATCGTTATTTTCCTTTCCGACATGTATATTTGCTTTTCACGCTGGGCTGCCTTTCAGTAACCATTCTCTCTGGAGACAACACTAACAGCTGAAAACTTAAGTTCTCTTTTTCCTGTAGGACTGTTTTAAGTATTGAAAAAACCCACAGTTCATTTTCCTTATGAAATGAAAAATTTGGAAAGGTAGATGAATAGGATAAAGGATAAAAGAATCTTTCAGTACAAATAAGCTACTCTGAACAAGAGCTCAAAAGTAGTATTATCAGCACAGGAAAGAATAATGTGTGAGAGAAATCCATATATTTTCTTTGCAAATCTAACTTTAATGACCTTGCACACTCCCCCAGAGGTTTGTAAAGATATCATCAGTTCTGCATTAGGAGGTGTACAATCATTCAATGAAGCACACAGAATATAATGTTAAAATTCATAGGATTTTCCAGTGTTCTAATGTTAATTAATTCCTAGTCATTTTCTGGGACAGAAAGAAGCAAGTACAACAGCGATGTAATTCTGTTATTTAAATAGTCATTAGTAGGGAAACATCCTTTGCTCTTACAGAACAAACTCAGTGATACTGGCATACAGGAGAGAAAAGCAGATGAAGAAATGTACAAAGGACAAGAACTGCCAGTTAAATTATTATGTATCTACTCTTGTGCTATTGGCAATGGTGTTAGGGATATAGAACTAAGATAAGGCTAAATGCTTCACGGGCACCATCCATTTTTCTTTATTGATGAGACCAAGCACTAAAGAATTATTAGAAGTATAGTTAATACTGAGTACAATAATGTACAAGAGATGCAAATGGCAGTTTGCTAATAAATATCACTATATAAAAATAATTCACTGGGAGTGGTGAGAGATAAAGTGAATTATTGTAGCACAGAATGGGTAATACATTACTTAGAACATATTGATGCATTTGCTGCGTGTGTGTTCATATAAACCTCTTTATCCCTATTTTAAAAGAAGAACTACAATACATTTCTATTACTATTAAAAACAAAACTTTAAAGGCACCAACATGGCACCAGGAAAAAAGGACATCCTATAGACCTAAAGAAAAACAAAAAAATTGTAACAATGCAGGTGGTTTAACTTCTGCGGTCGGGAAGGCTTATTTGCCATTCAGAAATGAACTGTGATCTGTGGAGCCACCATTGATGAAGACCGAGCACCAGCTCTCCTGCTTGCTCAGCTTCAGCCTCCGCACTCCCCTGGGGCATCGCAGCAGCTTTCTGGTGTATTTGACAGCCTTGTGTTGATGGTCTTGATCTGGGAAGTGAAGATTAACTAGCCATTCTCAGCGAATGTACTCAAGAAACTATATGTTCATCTGTTATAGACTGTTAAAAGTCTGGGAAAACAGGAATTCTGTAAAATGGCTGTGAGAAACATGAAAGCATGTTCCTGTTTCTTCCTTTACTAAAATCCTTTACTTCAATTTTTTTCTGCAGTATATGATTTGGTCTCTAAAGTTCTGTGCTGAAGAGGAAAGAAATACAGGCTTCACACAGAAAAAAGGCCTTTTCACATATTGCATTAGGCAACTGACGCTTTTGTTTGTTTCTAAACTGGTGATCTGAAAAACTGAGTAACAATTAGTGGGGAGTGTACCTACTCACTTCCAGCCTTTGCAGCTCAGCCCATCGACAATAGTCTCAATAGTGAGACTAGCCAGTAATGCATTGTATCAGGACAACTTTCTGTCTGGAACTAATTAGTATCTGTTTTGAGTGAAAAAGACAATTTAGCCTCTTTTATTTTGTCAGAGGTTAGCATTATTTAATCATATTATTTGTACAAATGACAACTTTGTAATTACAGATGAATTTCAGATGTCCTTAAGACAGAGCACTTCCTGTCTGAAAACGAAAAAACAGAATTGCCTTGATTGAATTATAATTATAACTTCTTTCCCTGGAAATTATTAATTTCTCCATATATAAGAGCTGTTCTTGCATTTTATAGAGTGTTTCATATCTGTACTGGTACTTCAACTATAAATACATCATACACTGCAACAAGATACAGCTCATCAAAGACAACATAAAAAGAAATGGACATGACTTTCACAAGTGAAAGCAAACATATATGGGGGAAAAATCAATGCATACAGAGACAGCTACATTCACAAATGTAATATTATTTCAAGGAAGCAAGCTCATATAGCTACAAGAGAGCCCATGAAGTTCTCCTCAATGGTATTTGTGAGAAATCTGACTGAAATGTTTTGTTTATGAGTAATCCAAATATAATTGCTCACAACAGATAGGGGTTTTCCATTTTATATCTCTGCTTGGCAATTCACAGCTTAATTGTATCCTGCTGACACCTCTGCCTTTGCATTATGGGTCTCCCAATTTATTATACTTTGAGGAAAGCAATTCAATGTCTAAGCAGCATGTATGATTTACTAGTTTGTATTTTTTTCCCACTCCCACAATATAATCTTTACACTGGGATGTAACTGAAAAAAATATGCATCTCATTCTCAAACTAATCATTTTACTCCTGATTTGTACTTGAGAGAGTAAAGGCATATTCAGGTCCATAAACTACTTTTTTTCTAATTACCCTAAGTCCATAAATCCTATATAGAATAAGTACAGAACATCTTAGGTCAGCTGAAAACCCTGCAAATGAACGAAGTGATCAGAGAAAGTGCTTAACATTCAGTCTGATTTTGGGAATCAAACTCCTGCCAAGGTTTCTGTCTCTGCTTCATCCCCCTTTTTAAACGTGTACTCATATCACCATTTCCAGGAGTAAATTCGTGTATAAGCAGAGATACCAAATGCAGCAGGACATCTGAGCATGACAATATTGCCTGGGATCTGGGACTATGAAACATTTTTTAAGGAAGCCTATTTTTATGAGTTTCCTACCCAGCTGGAGGAGTGATATTATACTCATCCAAGCTTCCAGGTGCTTCTCTGAACCAAAGCCTTGATCCTATAGGAATCATGCATATCATGACTGCATCCCTCCAGCTTCAGAAAATGGCTTGCTAGATTTACACAGCTTTTGCTGTACTGTTCTGCAAGTATGGCCACAAGCTTGACATTCATGTGGAGGCCTTGCGGGCAGCTTGACAGTAATCAATGGGTTTTTGCACTAATTCTTTTGTTCCTAATACACTGGTATGGCAATGAATGACATGGCATACATACTGTGCTTCTGCATGTGGTTTAGTGCACAGGACACTTTGCATGCTTCAGGGGCAGATTTAGATCATATCAGGGATCACGTGTCCAGGTTCTCAGAATATTTCATGCTCATGGGTCTCATTACCTGACCAACACTGTGAGATGAAACCTAAAGATGAGACTTACTCTTTTATGCGTTCATATTATTTAAAGGGATAACAACATAAACTTTTGCCCTCACCTGGGTTATTTCTCCATCAGCATGTTGCCAAGATAATCTTATTACTTTCCCACATCATCAATTAGCTGTCCTAAATCATAGTCAAAGACGTTCTGTGCAATTAAAACAAGCTGTCTGAGGTCAGAAAGGCACTTTTTTTCTTCTTTCTTAGGTGCCAATAGGTCTGACGGCGCCCAGATAGAAATGGCATCTTACTGAAATATTCCACATCTGTATTTTTAGACTTAGACTGTTTTATGTTTAGACTATTTGCTATCATGAACATGGGAGTGACAGTGTCTGAGGATGAGCCTCTAGGAGTTCATATGTCCACTGTTTGCCACAAGGCTGCATTCACAGCTGGGGATGTTCAAGGCAATAGAGATGTTTTCATCAGCTCATCTGCCAACATGCGGCTTAGCTTTCTCCCACAGCATACTGGGGTGGGGTAAAACAGCATAAGGGATGACAGGAACACTTCCTTGTTGAAATCTAAGTCAGATTAATGCCTGTTATTACTTCTCCTATGTGTTATTACTTCTCCTATGCCAGCACGTATAGGAATAATTTCTCCCATGATTCCTTTCAGCTGCTTTCTATAGACACTTCTGGTGAGACAACTTTCATGTGATTTGGCACTCCAGAACAATTTACCTTTGCCCTGGAAGTCTGGAAGCATCATATATATGTATAAAATGTTATTTTCAATGTTGCTTATTTCACCTACTCCTAAATTTTTTCCAGTGGTGGTTTGGACTCTGTGTGGAGGACCAAACTCAACTGACAAAAAGGCTGGCTTGTTGTACCTATCTCTAGCAGATTCTTCAGGTCTGTACCAGATACCTGATAATGATTTACCTCTTGCTGCACTCAAGTTCATATCCACCTTAGCAAATCTAACTGTTGACATACTGTTGAGATGCTTCTGCTAAGCAGCAATCCTGGTCACAGCTTTAAACAGATCTGCAGTTGAATGATGGTCATAATTTTATTTCAAGCTAACATCAAGAACAGTTTATCTTTGTCTCTCCCCTAAATCCAAACTAAGTCTTTTATCCAAATTTTGTTGTTAATATCTAGGTTGACTTAGCACTCAGGGACCATAAGATGCATGAAAGTTGGACCTCTCCTGTCTTTCAAGAGACCACAGTCAGTAATTCAGACCTCTCTTTCTTCACAGACCACTAATGATTAAAGGGTTTTGGGGCACAATGACCAAAAGCTCTGCTACCTTCTCATCAATCTGTAGAAGTAACTGACTCTAAGATCCTTGAACTGAAGTCACACTGCCAGAATATGCTAGCTAAGGCCAGTTACTAGATGACTGAGCATCCTGAGTGACCTCCTTTACAAGTACATTTTCCTAATATTTGTTAGTTTCTTGGTCAACTAAACATGTGTTACATTTATAACTTACAATTCAGGAGTCCTTGTTAGCCACCAGTCCTTCACAGGCAGTGACAACCACCAGGTACTCATGTATACCATGCAGTCTGTGTTCTGCCAGGTTTGGCAAGGCAGCATGAGATCATTTCGCCTGTTAGGAAGCTAAACCTACACTTCTGTACTTTCATAGCTAGACTCCTTGTCTGTTAGGTAATTTGGTATCTTTATATTCCAATGAAGTATGTGCAGCATAAACATACCCACTGACTCCAGGCTCATTTCCATGATTTGTACATTTCTTCTTAGGCAAATGTGCATTTGATGTCTTGAGGTTGCTAGAAGCAGCTTATGGAAATCAAGGGATTATCTGGAGACTGCAGCAACCCCAAGCAGAACAAAATCCCTGCCATTAGCTCTTGAGGAGAAACAACATCATGATCACATAATGCTAAGTTAAAGATAGGGCACCATCTATGGGACAAGGCTCCACCTGCACTGCTTGGTCCAGCGCACTGCACATGTGGGCACCTTCCATAAAGTCAAAGGCAGAAGCAGTAGCATTTCTTCCTGCTACCCAACAGGAGAAAGAGGAAAAGATATATTCTACTAGACACATAAAAAATCCTGGCAAAACATAAGTTTTGAGGAAATGCCTTTCTGTTGATCCACATTTCTGAGATTTCACCTTTATTTTTCAGTTGAGCTTTTATATAATTTTGCTTATGCAACTTCTGGACAAAGTTCCTCTCGGTATATTCTACTGATTTGGAGGACCCAGCCCCACAGATTTTCATTCCATGGCTGCTAACAAGATCAAGTGGAATTCTTTTATTGGAAGCACTTTGGAAAAATATTCATCGAGTGGAAAAAAACAACCAACCAACACCCAAAAGATGTACACAGTATATGCCACTTAGTTGATTTCAGTCTTTTATGAAAACAAAATATATTTTTTCTTTAGGAATATGCAAATATTTTTTTATAAAAGACATTGTACTTACTCTACAACAGTGTACAAGCATGAATAAGGGGAAAATTAATATTAGAGTTTGTTTCTTTTGCAAAGTCACTACAGTCACCAGCCCGAGGTCTGTATGCTGTCCTTCCCAGCTTGCAGGGCAGTGGCCTGCCAGCCCCCAGCGGCTGGCTTGGGGCCTCTGCAGGTTAGACTGAACCCATACAGCGAAAGACGGCAAGAAAATAAAACTTCAGAGTAACAACTCTCACAGCAACACTGCAAAAGCCAGAACTAAACCACTACATGATTTTGGAAATAAATCTGTTGAAGTGAAAACATGCTGGCACTAGAAACAGTATCGGTTTCCTGATCAGTTCTCTGTAACACAGTTTTGTGATGTACTGGGTGCCAATGCGCAGGTGCTGGCAGCGGGCGGGGGGACGGGGGGTGGCCCTGTGAGGGGTGGCCAGGAGCTGCCCTGTGCCAGACACAGCTGGTCCCAGCCAGCTCCAAACTGAAACACAGCTGAGCCTGTCAGCCAGGATGGTGGTGGCTCTGGGAAAACATAATTAAGAAAGGGCAAAACCACCCGATAGGCAGAGCAGGGGGAAAAAGAAGGAATGGAGAGCAGCAGTGTCATCACCAGGGTGAGGGAAGGAGGAGGGGCAGGAGGCACTCCAGGCACCCCTGGGAGAGGACCACAGTGGAGCAGGTGTTTCCCCGCAGCCTGTGAAGGACCAGGGCAGAGCAGACATCCTGCAGCCCGTGTATGTTTCCTGAAGGAAACTGCAGACCACACTGGAGCAGGTTTATCTTGAAGGAACTGTATCCCGTAGGAGGGACCACTCGCTGAAGCAGAAGAAAAGTGGGAGGAGGAAGGAGCAGGAGAGACAGACTGTTTGGGGCTGACTGCAGCTGCCATTCCCTTTCACCCTGCACGCACCGCGTGCCAGGAGGAGGTGGAAGGGTCACAAATGGAGGAGTGAAGTTGAGGCTGGTGAAAAGAGAATGCCAAGGGAAAGTGTTGTTTTAATTTGTCTCTTTTTCTCACCATCCACATTTATTTTAACCATCAATAAATTAATTTTCCACAAGTCAAGTCTGTTTTGCCTGTGATGGCAACTGGTAAGTTACCTCCCTGCCTTTACCCCAATCCACAAGATTTTTCGTCCTCTTTTCTCCCCCTGCCCTATTGAGGAAGGGGAGTAAGTGAGCAGCTGTGTGGGCGTCTGACTGCAGTCCAAGGTAAGCCCACCACATCTAATCATCTCACGGCAACATATTTTTCCATACACAAACCATACATATGGTCATTAAAAAGTGACATTCAGTCTTCAGGGGCCAGGCTGTACCTCTTCCTTCCAGGACTACTCAAGAAAAAGTCTTTTTCCTTGCACAGGGATGCATAGAAACATACTTCAAACTTCTGTAAACCCTCCTTGCTCCAAAGGGTGTCCTGCCACCTGCCAACGCCCTGTAAGGCACTGGCCACCTCAAAGAATGGGTGTCTGAGAATATCAAAACTGCCACATAATTTCCTAAGATTTAGAGGGTATGGGAGCAGAATGCACCTAATACCCAGGAGGTTTGGAAAGTTACTGCAATAACACTTTTTCTATACTTGAAGAGAAGTATAAATTCTGGAAAAAGGACGTACTTCTTAACATTGTCTGGTTTAGTTTAACATAGTCACAACCAATTTACTATCTTCTTCTATAGTGAAACATGCACAAAATTTGATACTTCAGTAGTGTGTTTCATAGATACAGGTATATATTCAAAGTGAGATAGCACAGTAACAGTCAGTCAATGTACAACACAAGGCACAGAGCTTTACCTCATGAACACTGACTGAATACCATAATTGTGTTAAAACAGGCACATAAGAATTCCAAAGTTTCAAACAAGGGAGAAAATATCCAGGGATTATTTACCTTAACTTTAAAAATGCACATTTTTTTCCAGTCTGACTTTATCCACTTTTGATTTTCAGCCACTGATTTGAATGATATTCAAACAACTTCAGCATAACATTTCACAGACCTTCAGAATTTTAAAAGCAATGGTTTCCAGGACATTAGTTTTTCACTCAGAAGCCCTCAGTACCTTTGAAATAGCATAATGTTAGGATATCCTTGGAGATATGTCTGTCTTTCCTGTCTTTCCTTCTTTTTTTTTTTTTTTTTTTTTTTTTTTTGTCGGGAAGGATATCTCCTTCCCTTCTCAATATGCAATGGGACTGTAGAGATCAGGGTATAATTGACAAAGATGACTTGATGGTTAGTAGTATTTCCAAGTAGTTGTTTTTAAATTAGTAGAACATTTGTGTGTCCTGTTATGCAAAGACTAAATGCTGGAAGAGAAGGAGACATGAACTTTGACAATCCCATCACATATAGCCCTCAGAATGAGGGCTTAAAGCATTATTACTGATAGCTCTACGGTTCTTCATCATCTGTGTGGCTAAAAGAATACCCATAGAAATGTCAACAGCATGGACAAAGCAACTTTAAAACAATTTTTTAATATCTGAAGACAGTTTTCCTAAGCCTGAAGTGAACTGGTGAAAGATGTATGTTCTTACTATTAACCAAGCTTTCTGATGTGTTTTCCACCAGCATCCCACAAGCAAAACAGCTTGAAATGACCATACTGGCTGCGATATGGTGGAACATATCAGAAATAGTATCTGGTGGATTCAAACCAACTATTCAACTCTCTTCTATTTTTTCAAGGGATACTGAAATCATAAAATACACATAGCTCTGTCATACTAGCTTTACAGATGTCTGTTGAAGATTTAGAAGAGGAAGGGCTAAATCAATGTTTCTAATACACCAGAGATTTATTCTTGTTTAGATATTACACTAGCAGTGGCCAGCATCCAGCACAGAGGGAACACTAAAAGCCAAGACATGTTTTGGCATGAAAAATATCCCAAATACCTTATACTACGTCTTATTACAAATCAATAGGATGGGACCAGGTCACTGGCAACAAAATACCGACTACATGCAGAAAGATAGCATGGGGCCACTACTCCCCTTAAACCTCCTTAAGCCATAAGTTTAGGATTGACTTTCAGTGGTTCATAGGCTCATATTGGCTTTCTGAAAGGGGATAAATTTCAGCCTCATTAAGCAACTGATATTTCTCCCACCTGCACATTAAAGTCAGCCTGAAGTTAGTACCTTATTTGACACAATTTGTCTAAGAAATATTTCATATATAACATTTTCCTGTTTGCCTTTTAAGCTTCTCTAAGCTTTTTAGCTCTGAAAAGATGCTGAGGATAATGCCTGATATGGTGCTTTGGGACAAAAGGCAATTAGCATCACTCTGAAAAGGAAATCGATTTAGCATTTGTGCAATCCCTCTCAGCAGAGGGAAAACTGGAGATGTTAGGTTTGTTTGGTACATGATCCTTTTTAAGTTTCCTTTTGGCTCAAGCTGAAATATTACAGTTCTCACTCTTTGTTATGCTTCTTTCACTTTTAAAAACTTCAAATACATTTTTGCAATAACTCATTAAACAGACTTATTTTTCTGTTAGTGGAAAAGCAATCACTAACCTCTTCTCCTTCCCAAAAGAAAATCCATATTTTGACCTACTGTGCAGATAATGTAAATTGAAACAAAATCTAAGGAACTGATTTGAAGAATATTCAGCATATTCAGGGGAGTCTGGAGATTAATTCTGGTTCTAGCTGATGCCCAGGTTTGGATTATTTTAGATCTCATATTTATATCTTTGTCTTCAATATTAGTTATCAGTAAGGAAGATCTACAGCTATATCTCTACCTATCTCTGATATAGCTAGAATACGTCCACATGATAATACTATATAGGCAAATATTATGGACGGCATTCAGCGCTGGGGCCCCCAACATAAGAAGGACATGGAGCTGTTGGAACAAGCCCAGAGGAGGGCCAGGAAGACGATCAGAGGGCTGGGGCATCTCTCCTATGAAGACAGGCTGAGAGAGTTGGGGTTGTTCAGCCTGGAGAAGAGAAGGCTCTGGGAACACCTTGTCCTTTCAATCCTTAAAGGGGTCCTACAAGAAAGATGGGGACAGACTTTTTAGTAGGGCATGTAGTGATAGGACAAGGAGGAATGGTTTTAAACTGAGAGAGGGTAGACTTAGATTAGATATGAGGAAGAAATTCTTTACTGTGAGGGTGGTGAGGCACTGGGCCAGGTTTCCCAGAGAAGCTGTGGATGCCCCATCCCTGGGAGTGTTCAAGGCCAGGCTGGATGGGGCTTGGAGCAACCTGGTCTAGTGGGAGGTGTCCCTGCCCATGGCAGCGGGGTTGGAACTGGGTGATCTTTAAGGTCCCTTCCAACCCAAACAATTCTATGATATGATGTATATCTGTGTACATATTTAGATTTATATACTACATACAGACAGATAAACTGGCACAACTCGAGTACTCTAAGCAAAATAATGACTCAACATTTCCTCTGAAAAGCTTTCTCAATATTTATCTGTGGTTTGTGCCAAAATTTGCATCTTGTTGCAAGATTAAATTAACCTAATTTCAATTTCTGGTGCTTGTCTAGAAGATTGGAAAAGCTTCCCTGGCTCCTGCTATTAAACATTTTTTTTTTCATGTAAAAGTACCCAGAGATAGTGATCAAATTACTTCTTCAGTCTTTTCCCAATATTCTGGGTTGATCAGTTCCTTAAAGACATACCCCAATGGTTGATCAATGGCCTCTGGGACCATTTTGTTCCTCTCCTTTGAGTTGCCATTAGTAGCTCCATCCTCCAGGAGCTGTGGGTCACAGAACAGGGCACAGGCTTTTAACAGTGGTCTTATCTGTGGTCACAATGTAATGATCACTTCAATGTGTCTACTGCGTATCTTCCTTCTTCTACATCCATGGATCAAAATAAGGCTCAAAGCCACAACTTGATACTGAGATCTCACATAAAAAACGTCTGCTGACTGCTATGCCATCTTCTGAATTACTGTTTTTTTTAAGACAGAGATTTTCCCACCCTATAGGTACAGTCTGTGTTTCTGATTGTTAAATACACTTTTCTGTTTTAAAATATAATTAGTTGGATGTGATAATTCTGACCAAATTATTCAGATCAGCCTGTGACGGTAGCTGTCCTATGCACTATTAACTACCCTCACATCTCCATGCAAAGCCTAGAAAAACTTTACCAGTCACTGGAAACCCAGCCAGCAAATATTATGCATCATCATTCATAAGGCTATCAAATAAGATGAGAGCAAGGACAAGTATTTTGTAAGTGCTGCTAAGCATTTCTTCACTCACTCTTTCCTAATTTTCATATCCCTCTAGAAGACAGATTTTAGTTCACTTAATGTAAGATTTACTCGCTCCTGCTTCAAGATCTCATATGACTTTAAGTCCCATTAACTTTTTTAAAAAAGAGCAATACATTATTCATTAGAGCTGCTGTCATCATTCTAACTTGTAAGCTTGTCAATGTAACATAACAGGTCTGGGTAACAAGACTCGATGTTCAGTAAAAAAAGGTTTGAAGAATTCTGCTATCTAGCTTCTAGTTCTTTGTTACCTGAGTACAGAGTTGACCTTTTTATTATTGTATACTGAATTAATGTCAGGCTAATCTATACTTACTTTTAGCTCTGTGCACCTTTTCTTTTATAATTTTTAGATTTGTTTCTTTATGCATCTGCACATCAGTCTGCTCCATGGCATTTTTTAGGAACTACCAACTGATTTCAACAGAATTTGACACAGAAATAGATGTCTCAAAGATACTAAATTCTGTAAAGTTCAGGGAAAATGGCAACTAGAGAATGGCCCATAGAAGTGCGCCCACTGAAAGGAAAGCAGACTTCAGGCATTTTAATGCCTGAATTTTAGGCATTTTTATTCCAAAAGCCAGGCACCAACTAGTAAGTGAATAAATATGTTCCTGGCAGCTGGCAAATCCATATAGGTATAATGCTGAGCTAACCCCAGCAGATACTGCCTCTCACCCATCCAAACCCAAAGTCATGAGAGAGAACTGGGAACAAGGCAGGGAACAAACAGGTCAGTGTGGTAACCCAGGGAATCTGAGGAAAACGCTTGATATTTCGAATGCAGTGGTTGAGGGCAGGGTATGAGTAGGAGACACTGCATGAGGAGGCTATGAAGACATTATGTGTTTATACCTGCAGCAGGGATAGGAAGAAGCCAGTAGGAAATGAGGCTTCATTATTTTTGCTGCTTGAAGAACCTATGAAATTATATTAATAGGCACCCTGTTTTTCTGGAATTCACCTGCTTCTCCAATGTTTTGTCAAAAATGAATGTTTCTGTGTCTATAGACACCTGCAGTAGGGTCCTCCAAGCTGGAGACAGTATAGTTCACGCTGGAAATAGAACACAAAGAGGGCGCTTTAACTGGAACTCAAAGACTCCAGTTATGTTTTAGCCATTACTGAGCACCTGCCTCAAAAAGCAAATAAATAGGTATTAGTGTTACACCTGTGTGACTTCCTGGTTCTCTGCAGACACAAAGGGGGAAGTGACAGTCCGCTGCATACCTAATATGTATTTGATTTATTGGTTTGTTGATACAGTGTGATAGCAGATTAGCAAGGCATTTTTTTCTGACACTGAAGATGATCAAGAAGTTATCAATTCCCATCATTGGCACATTTTTACAAACAGAATAACAACAATAAAGCATTCAATCTACACTAGTAACCTAACTAAAGAATCTGATACCAAAATCCAGTCTTTTTTCAATAACACCAGCAGTAGCAATAACTGATAAAAGTCCAGAAGCAGTAGCTCTAAACCTATTGGTGAATACACTAGACTAACAAAATGCCTCCAGTCTGGCCCACCTTAATCATCATGACTTGGAGAGGAAAAAGGACAGAGCACATGCCCACCATTTGGCAGTGGGGATGGGGAGGGGGGCAGATATGGATATGCTATTTCCTTTCAACTTTAGTAGTTGTTTGGATGTGCAACACTGAATGACTCTTTGTTCAGCCTGCAGAGAGAAAGCTTATCTCTGCTACTACTACATTTAGATAACTTGTTCCCCTCAGTCAATTAAAAACATTGCTATTCCTTAGAAAACAGGGTTTATAGAAAGCCCTCTGAGCCAAGCTACAAACACACTACCAAAAAAGAATCAAAACCAGTACCCTGACAAACATCGCATTTCAAGATTTGAAAGGTAATATGGAAATACGCTTCAAAGAGTTCACATTCCCAGTTACAGCAAAAAGAAGTGCCATCATCTATTTGAGTAAACGATCTTCATAGAGAGATCAAGTAAATAGGCAAAAGTTTTTTTACAATTGCAGTTCTTATTAGAGCAAATGCAAAATAACTTTCTCCAAACACTTAGGTGCTGGTGGGAAAAAATATTTCACATTAATCAGAAATCCATTCAGTAAGCATGTATATTGCCTCTACAAGTTTTAAAGTCAGGATACCAAAATAAGCTATATTTTAAGATATTAGTATTTAATTTGAAGTCTAAGCACTTTATAGCCTGGTTATACACTAATGAATTTAGCATTTTTCTGTTACTATCGCTGACTGTTTTGGAACGACATATTATGGATATTGATGTTAGTTTAGGAAAAAAATGCAACACTTTCGCAATAACTTATATGCTTACATTATTTATATTATCATTTTCTTTCAGTCCTAACCTGATTTGGGAGGCAGGAGACAGAGACACTTTGTTTTGTTTAGGATTAGAACAGTATGCAAGTACAAACTTATTTAGAAATTTTCCTTATTCTGTTTTTGAAAAGTAAGGTCTATCAAGGTGCAAGAGTGTGAGCCAATTCATGCTTTCTGAGATTCTCAATGCTTCCTTCTCCTCTGGGAAATTAACTACCATAAGTGATGGCTTAAACATCTCCTCCATTTTGGTTCTGCATCTTTCCCTTCCAGTGTTTCTGCCCTTAGAACATCATCTGCCTCCCAAATGTTCTTTGAGATACCTCCCTTTCCTCTTTGTCACCTCATCTGCAGGGTTTTCAAACCCCTCTTCTCTCAATGGTCCTCATTTTTCTTGCTTTTCCACAGGTTTCCCGGCTCCCATAATTGTTTTCTGTAGAGGTGCTCTGAACCCCCAGCCCTGCCTCCTCTCTTCCCACGCCCATCTCACCTGATGTTTCCACAATCCCCACGGCTGTCCCAGCACTGGCACAAGATGTCCATGCCTTTGTATTTAGATACAACCCCTTAATGATTAGGGCATGGAGACCATAGCTGCCTGGTTCAGGAATGTGTTGTGGCCCACCATAAAACCTAGACAGCTACCATTTTGTGCTCACTTCTCTCAGCAGCAGGATGTCCCAGAAACTCACTGCTCTGGTTTCCAGCCTGTAGGTAGTCACAGACAGGCTGTGCCTATTCGTTGTTCTTCAAGCCTTTCCCACAAGCCAGCTATTCTGCTCTCCTTAAACAGTCAGTTCTTTCAAAACCCTGCTAAAGAGCAGTGACGTTTTGGTTTTTATAAAAAAAGAACCTCCTATAGCAATGAATTCCATAGGAAAGGAATATTCTTGTTAATTTTAAAGAAAGTGTCAGTTTTATTAACTACTTCTCATATTTTAATATGAGATGTCATACTGAGGACAAAGGTCTGCTTGTGTGAGTAACTATCAAGTGAGCAAGGGTATTCACTGTTTCTTACTTTTTTCAAAGCAGCCCTCATTATCTAGTGGATTTCAATTCACTTTCTTCTGTTCTGACTAGTGCTCCTACCTGCTGAATTATGTCATCAGAATAACCTCTGCCCTGTGCACCTATTAATTTTTATTACCTCTCTTTCTCATAATGAGGTGAAAAAACCCTGAATACAATAGTCAAGTAATCAAGGTAAAGCTCCACAGAATGCAGGAATATATTTGTAATTATTTGCTCTCACATTGTATTTCTGTCTGCATTAAAATGATTTATGCTATTCACAGAGTATCTGGATCCATAAATTCATAATTTAACATATAAAATAGATAAAGTTATAAGCATGATCTCAATATACCCTATTCTCAGTGCAATTGAAAGAGTTCATAAACTGCATATCTCAGAGGTTAATAGAAAACACGAGTGATGTTCCTGCAAAAGATGTTGTCTGCCAGTATTCCATTAGTAAAACACATTATTTCTGTCCCTAGTATAAGATTCCATCTCCTTTATCCATGCTGAAAAGGTGACAAAATTTCCCCTTATAGCTCCATTGTATTCCTCTAAGCTCTTCAAGCTGAGCAACATATTAGCTCCCAGCATGTGTATATTCCTGTGAATGGGACATTTTAACAATGCTTTGCAGATCTAACACCTTTTCTCAAAATATTTTAGTATTCTCTATAGTCATTACATTATTCTTAAAATAGCTTCTGAAGAATGTCAGTTTGACATCCATTTTCCTGATGGATGAACCAGGGCAAAAGGAACAAAATGGTTTGCCTGAAATATTAGCGCACAAAGCTTTTTCAAGAGGAAAAACCCAAGAGTTTTAAAGCAGACTCTATTACCCTAGCCACAAATAACACACCTTCAGTGGCACCTCAGTGCCATTTTGCAGCAGACCCCTTGGCCAAACTTTTGAACAACAAATTAGCTGTCTGCATTGGTACTGTGCTTACCAGTGGACTCCAGCACCATTGTCCATGAACCAGCATTACCATCTCTGCCCGCACTGCCAAAGCTAGTTTATCAGCATAGACTTGAATCTTTGGAAACTTGTTTCCAGAGTGATCAGGTTACCAAAAAGATAAACAACTCATATACTTTGGAAGCCAACTGAGTACCACTCAATCTACCAAAAGCAACTAGGCTTTGAAAATAGGTCACAGCAACAAGGAGAAAATGTTTTCAAATTAGCCTTCAGCAGTACTGGGCAGTGACAGGGATTTCACTCTTACAAGCACATGGCTAAAACAACCACAATTCAGAATGATCACAATTAACTTTTCTCAAGAGCTATATAAATCAAACTTTCTCAACGACTTATCAACTTTCTACATCCTAGATCAAGTGCTTAGTTTATCTTCTTACAGCTGCAGGTGAAGTTTTGTGCCTGTGCTCACCCAAGACAGTGTTTAACCATATTTTGAGCATCCTGAGAATGCCTGCCACAAACAGTGTCACGCCTTTGGGTGAGTATGAAATAAGTTTTCTTGGAGCTTTTCAAACCTTAGGTGCCCTTCACAAGATTATCACAGCAGTGACAGATTGGTTAAAGACTTCACATTTGTGCAAACAAAATTCTAATACAGGGGTCCTCAAACTATGGCCCGCTGGCCAGATACGGCCCCCCAGGGTCCTCAATCCGGCCCCCGGTATTTACAGAACCCCCCGCCGGGGGTTGGGGGGGAAACCAAGCAGCCGCAGATGACTGCCTGCCACTTCATCCGCACGCCGGCCCCCTGGTTAAAAAGTTTGAGGACCCCTGGTCTAATGGATTTCACGCTAATTCACTGGTAAGAACTGTTAGATGAACTAATTCTTAAATTAGTTTTACAGAAGTGTAAAATTTCAATAGTTTCCCTCATCTGAAAGAAACTCGAGGACCGGGTATTGATGAGCATAAATTCTATGGATCATTAGCAGAATTTGGCTTACTAAATCCTTACGGGCCTTTTCAGAACGTCTTCTCTGATATACTTGGTACAACTATTCAGTCAAACACTGTGACTTGAATTTATTATTTCTGGACAATGGCACATTCCAGCACAGTCACATCTGGTACTTCTGTACTTGTTGCCATATGGTGTATACTCTGCTGTTTAAATAGCAATTAAATAGCTGTACTGGCTAAATAGGGATATTGGCTTAAATCCATATTTTATGAAATATTCAAGATTAATGGAAGCAAAAATTTTCTACTTGTCTTTAAAAAATTCTGTTGCATTTTTAGAATAGAAATCAAGCAGCAATTTTGTTGGCATATTTGTAAGTAGGATATTAACAAATTTCCCTAACTCTGTGAAAGCTAATGCATACTAGGTATTGCCAACCTGAAAAGAACTATTACTGCATCATAATAATGTCCTCAAAATAGAAGTCCATAATGTGAGTGCTTAAGCTCACATAATGAATGCCAGGCTATCATACAGTTATTACTCTGCACAGTGTATAATTAGAGAAACTGGAGAATATTCTGGGCTTGCACTTTTACTGTTGTTGGACTGTTTGATAAACTTGACTGGCAGCTTCTCTTTAATTTTTTTTTTAACCAGCAGGGAATCGAATCATGCCGTCACTTTGAGTGACAGCTAAAGGAAACCGACTAATAAGCAAACATCCCACACTGCATTTTAAAAATGCAAGCACCATCCAGAAAAAGGAATTGCACTAGCCAATTTGTATAATAAATGACTTTATAAGGCATGCATGATAACAGAACTGAGTAAAAATGGGATGACAGCCCTGGTGAGCCGCATGCAGCAGGCATCCACAGCACAGCACAGGATGTCTTCACATCATGAAAGGCAAACACCACATACCTTGGCTAAAATGCCAAATAATTAAATAAATTGTTAATACAATTAGTTTGGCCAGTTTTGATTTCCTGGGATGAAATTAATCAGAGCACCTTTTGCACCTTTGAAGACAAATGCTTAAATAATCACATATATTTGTTATAGGAAATGTAAATCCTTGGCCCTCGGAGCAGCTGGAGGGTGGAATGAGGGAGTTTACCAATATGTTAGCCTGTATAAATTAAAGCAGCTTGAAGGTGGCTGTCATTTGCCTTTGCTGCTGACAGTTTTAAAATACTATTGATTCAACTGATGAGCTTTGGAGGAGTTTAGCCACGTTGCCTTTCCCAGGGCCATGCTCTTTGCATGGTAGGGAACAGTTACTCACCTTCCAGAGCATCAGGGGACCGTTGCACACTGGAAAGCTCTCCTGCAGTCTCTGGCTGCGAATTAAGGGCTGCTGTGTGGTGGGAGTAATTGCCTGCATTTGTGAAATAGGTCAGCCTGCCAAGCAATGCAAGGCTTCTCCCTCAGTTACAAAGCATCAAAGCCCCAGAAAACCACCTAAGCTAAATGTTTGATAGAGAAGAAAGTGAGGGAGGGAGGAAAGAAAGTAGAGCAAAGGCTTAATGCATTGTAAGCAACTAGAAAACACCTGTGATTGTTTCTATGTGGAAAAATAAAGGTCTCCAGAACTGCTTTCAGTACAGTCACATAGTCACATGGGAGGAAAAGGGTACTGCAAAGGAACATAAAAAGCTGTTTCTTAATACAGTTCTCTTTCTTGTGCTGACTGTACTTGCCAACATTTCACCTTAGGGGTAAACCTTTTTACTTTTGTTTAATGAATGGTGACCCATGGTACAACAAGGTGCAAAGGCAACACATAACACAGTAGGACCTGAGCCATGTTAAATCCATCATAAGAAAGATCTTCATTTAAATTTGTGAAGTCCTGATTCCAGTTTCAAAAGTAACTTAAACTTGGATCTTTGGCAGTACTTAGGTACTTAACCCCCTGAATATCAGTGGAAGCCAGACATTAAAGCACTTCAGATGAAATTCTATGGGCCAAAATCTCCACATTTAAAAACAAGATTGACATCGTTTTCTGTAAGACCCCTACCACAGCTCAAAATAAACCCTTACACTGAACCCTCAGTGCCAGTTCCAATTCAGTCACAGTTTTGGAAATGTAAACTGAGCACACATTGATCTGGTCCCTTGCTGAGGACATATTCACTGCCTGTCTGGGAAAATTACACTTTCCCCAAGACCTGAACTAAGCTTTCAATGGCAGTTTTCTTCTGGTAACTTTTAAATGTTCAGCCTTGCTCTGCTGTTTCTAGGGGCAGACAAAGACGCTCTGTCTAGCTAAGATACCTGTGTATCCTTTTCTGCCTTTGGTCAGCCATGCACCCACGAACATCTGCTTTCTCTGTGCTGAAGCAACAATAGAAATCTACAAAAAATCCAAGATAAGATAAAAACACCATTAGAACAAGCTTCCAGGAGGGAAAACATGTCAACATTCAGAGGGGCAATATATTAATGTCTAGAGCAAAAATTCTTTGACAGATTGCTAATTCCTTGCAGTAGTCCATGGTTTTCACTAAATCCTGCAAAAGCGAGTGGGAATGGATAGAAGGAATAACTACCTACCATGAAATCCAGGCCAATGCAAAGAGGAACTCATTCACCATGAATTCAAAGTACAACGTAAGTATTGTTCTGGTATATCCTCCCAGGCTCATTTTGCTGTACACTTTGGCAGCACAATCCCCCATCTGACCAGATACATTACTGGCAAAGACACAGGGTATAGAAAAAAAACAAGTAGGCATGGCCAACTTTTCTTCTGAATTAACTGCATACAGAGGAACCAAAGAAGCAGCAATACAGCAAACTGCTTCACTAATATACAACCAGCAGAAACATCAAATAGCAAACCCAGAAAACATTTGAAAATCCTACCCACAATTCTGACAGGGATGAAATCATTATTGCCCTCTTACTGTTTGTAGTTATCTTTTGCAATCCAAAGGAACACTGTGCTGTAAGTTTCTTTTTAAAAAAATTCTGGTTTTCCTCAGAAAAATTTCAAAAGATGTCAACAGAAATTTTCAAGATTAATTGTCAAATCCTACAAGACACCACGTCAGCCTCTCTGTGGTAAATATAGGCTTTTGATCAGCTGACTGTTGACTGTATTTATTTATAAGCCAGTGTTCCTAGAAACACATCTAAAGGCTGTACTTAGAGGTTGTGCCACAGTACTGCAGTGCTGCAAAAACTGGTCACATATGGAGGTAAACAGTTTAGAAAGATTAACTCCCCTCAGCTGTGATGTGCTCTGACATCCTGTGGATGCCAACTGGCTGCAGACAACACCAGAAAGGAATAGCTGTGGTATGTCAGGAAAGGAGACAGCTGCTTATTTGGACAAAAATTTACAGCTTAAAATGCTAGGATGGAAAATCTGCAGGGTATTGTAGGAAGGTCAATGATATGGATGTTAAGACTGGGAATAGGTTTACAACTGACATAATCCTGAGTAAGTCTTATGCCTGAGATCATGAATATTTATTCTAAGTAATCAATTATTTATGTTAGATAGCTTATATTTATTATAAATTTAATAAATATAGATCTTTAGTTAAAAAATACAAGTCATCTAGCACAGTCACCCTAGACAAGCATGCAAACATTCTCCAAAAGATTTTCAAGGTCTAAGTTAATACAGACTTAAAATAAACATGTCTCACACTCATCTGTCCTGAGACAATCTCCCAAACAAATATGAGCTGCGTGTCAGTAAATCCAGTTTGTGATGCACTCCTCTTCCAGCTAATAAAGCCTACGCTATCAAACAACCCTCTCAATTAAAGTCTCCTCAAAATTCATGGTTGAGCCTCAGACACCCTTGTAAAGTAGTGTTATGTCTCTATTCTCATGTTATATATTAAAAGCTGAGACATAGATAGACTCCTTTAGGAAATGTAGCTTATTTAATCAGTTTCTTTATGCTTTGGGCATTAATGAACCATCAATTAATCTCATTCTCTCCATGTAGCCAGGTTAGGCATTTTTAGAAATGAAATGCAATCTGACACAAATCTTTGTGCTTAGTATGACATACTTAGGTAAAACTTAATGGACAGGTATATACAGACAGTTGGACCTTAATTTCTATGAAACAGCAACTGTTGAAACCAGCAGGATGTCCTCTGGGAAAAGTTGCAAGATGAATCCATTTTCCCATGTCTCAGGTCCTTCCTTTCCCACAAGGCTCTATTTTCTCTTGCTAAGAACAGATCATTCCAGCATCAAGAATATTTTGCAGAAAGCATCATACTTTTTCCCTTAAGCCCACCAATAAATCTTCAAATGCATGCAGTGCCCTAGTGTTTCAGAAAGTGTATACCATGGAGACAAAGACATAAGAATGAAAAGAACCACCACCCCACCACCCCCCAGCAGATAAGGTATAACTTATAGTATCAGTCACATGTAGTCCAAGGTAAAAGTATATGGCTTTGTTAATCTCCAGTGAATTAAAGAGAAAAAGCTGTGTGGTAGTGTTTATATATCCTTATTCATGCTAGATAGTATTGCCCTGTTCCCACAGTAGCAGCACTATTTAGGATCATCGCAAGGATACCAGAAGCTGTCCTTAGTGACACTTAACGTGCTTGAGAATACGCAATATTCTTTTTCACAGAAATGTGTTGTGAGCATCACAAAAGTACAATTCAGAGAGACAAGCAACCTATCCATGGCAGGTTAACTCTCTGCAGAACCAGATTGCTTAGCTTCTTTGTTATATAGAAATGTAATAGCAGTAGTATCTGATCTTTAAAGGTATCGATAAAAAATAAAACCTAAGGAAAAGCTATTCACTCCAGTTCAAATCTGCATACTTTTTCCCCTTGTAGGGTGTGTTTGTAAACATTTTAAAAATAAAAAAAAGTCTTGTCAAAAAGAAGCCTTGAAATAAAATGTTGTCCTTAAGGGTTACTAAAAGAGAAGGTAAATTCAAAAGGAAGATGTTCTGCCTTGTGCAGGCCAAAACAGAAAAATCAGCTAATTGCATACAAGCAGATGCAGTCTTACCAGTGAAACTATGTCATCTTGAGTGTCTTTTCAGACCAGCCAGTATGGTGTGTGATCTTATGTTGCAGGATATAACTGAGGCTGTGCAGCTCTGCAGCACCATTTCCATGTGTATCCATGTCCCCCCACACTCCACTTAATCCTTCTGGCAGGCTACGCTGGCTCACACAGATTTACATGAGTATGACTGACTCCATGATGGTGTTGTGGGAGCATCCTCAAAGATAATGGTCCTGACAGGACCACTGTTAAGGTCAGGATAAGTTTCAAATGGCTGATGTAATTTCTGCAGGAGTCCATACCATCCTTTAGGCAGGGTAATTAGGGCGATGGAAACCAATCCTTGCTATTGAGAGGCAATTAAGCATTGATGAGTCCTGTGGGAGTGGATGCCTGCTTATTTAGTTGATAGAAACATTATAAACTGTGTAAGATTTAGGTGGCTGATTCAACAGACACCATCTTGTGATAATTTCCCACCTTGTTAGAGTCTTTTAAAAGTGTCTGATTATCTGCAAAGAACAGTGGTGATGACTCATTATTTTTTATTAACAGCAAAGCAAAAGAAAAACCTAATACATAAATACCAATGAAGAAAGATTAAGAAGACAGGAGTTGCCACACTGGCTCAGGCAAAGTTGCATAGAGTCTCATATCTCTGTCAATGGCACATATCAGTCAGTCACTAGGGAAAAGTGCACAAACAGGACAGCCATACCCTCCTCTTTCCCCAAATGTGGATTTATGTTTTAGCTACCTTCAATTCTCATTCTCTTCCATGACCGCTCATATCTTCTCTTTGGACTTGTGTAAAATTTATCACCCAGAATATCCTCTAGCAAGGAGTTCCACACTTTAAATATAACCTCTATCAAAAGCCACATCTGTTTATTCATTCTCAACCTACCATCTGCTAACTTCCCATCTTTGTCATCAGACCTTGTACCGAAAGAAACTGCAAACCACTGCTTACTCCTCATTGCACTCACAACTTCTTATCTGATAAAGATAATTTTAGCCTTCAGTTTTCAGAAAAGGATGAAAACATGGCCCTTGTGTTCAATTTCTTCAATGTAATAATACATCTACTTTTGTCCTCAAGAGAAGAGAAAAGGAGCTGCCACTACAACAATGAAGAGACTGCAAAGCTGAATCAGGCACCATAGGATTGACTCATCCCTGGTGGAGGGTGAACAAAAGCCAATGCTAGGATTTTCCTGCTGCATAGTGGGCTGTTCCAGTAAACTCCCTAAGGATGAGACCAAAACAAAATGTCTGCATGTATAATAGGTTTTTTTTTATGTATTTACTAACCTTCATTTTTATAAACTGTAATCATCAGTGAAATAGTTAACAGAGTGGTCTCAGTTCAGCAACTGCCACTAAACACTTGACAACACATTGACACGAAGGAGGTATTTCACAGTCCTCAGTATTATCTATTCAGACTTTCTGCAAACACAGGCCCACATCACTTTCTTCATCTGGAGTTACTTTAATTTACTTCATAACTATTAGGAACTTTGGAAATAATTAAACTGAGATTCTGGAGAACAAAATGTCAGCCTCAAACAAGCAAGTTACCTTCCAGCTCATCTGAACTGAGATGGCAGGAGCAGCAGAAGCTTTGATGTGAGATCTTTCTTACTTTAGTCTCTGTTTCTGGGTCTGTACATTTCTCATAGCATACACTAATACGTCCTGCTGATGAGGGAAGATACTGGAAGAGAATCAGGTCTATTTAAGTCAGTAGACCCTCACGTATTTCTTATAGACAGAAGAAATAAAACAAGAAAATGGAAGCCTGCAACATACCAGTCCCTCAGTGTTGTTCAGTATCGCTGCTGATGAGTCAATGAAGTTTGAGGCATCAGGCCTGCTGATGTAATTTATAGGAGGAATCAAAAAAGTTAAGAAAACAGTTTTAAAAACCCACATACTTTGAACATGTACCTTTGCAACAGCCTTGCATGGAAGGCAAAAAAAAGCTATTAAGTCTGCTTACCCGAACTTCTTTTATTAGTAGATTATCTTTTCCTGCTCCTTCCAGAAAATAAGAAAGGAGAAGTCTGCTTGGAAGAGGAGTGATTATGCTGAATTGGCCGTAGAACACAATGAAGCAACAGAATGTGTATGGGACCTGCTGCCCTCAAAGCCTCTAAATGTTGCTTGCTTGGACAATTGTCCTAGAATCAAGTTTGGAATTAGGCAGTTTTTAAAAGGTGTTGGCCCTAGAGCTCTTACAATATTGTATTCTGAACCAGCAGTTCCAATTGGTTTTGGAAAGTATCGGTGACATGTTCTTTAGAATTAGGGCCCATGCAACCAATTTTTATTTTCCTGTACTAGTTCCATGCGTATATTTCTATAGGTTGATTTGGAAATTTCCCCACCGGTTTGCAGAGGAGCTATGTGTGTACATGTTTTAGGGACCGAAACTGTCACTGTTTTCTTGGCAATGATTGCCAGCTTGTGCCTTTCTTGCACTGTCTCGCAGAACTTCATTGCAAGTGACATTCTGCAACAAAAGCCATGTACACCATAGTACACACTACCAGCTGAAAATATGTACAGAGAATATATATATTCAGTATGTTATACTGTTACAGCGCACAGTAATGAGCACTAAAAGAATTTTATCTCAGTAAGCCTTGTCTGTAACCTGGGGAAAAAAACAACCCATCAACCTGTAAGAATCTATGTTATTAATTTCCATTGTAAGGAGTCTGAATGGTTTGCTATTTGAATAGAATACAATGCTCACCTTAGTTATGTCAGCCACTTGCTCAACACTATTTCAACAATATTTCTTATAAAGAAATACAATTCTTCAGCCGAGGCCTTTGTACTAAAGCAGGTTTAGATTCTTTATCAGACAAGTCCTGACACATTTCAATATAATTTACTGAAGGAAACTTGCGGAAAGGTTAGTATTGTTCTGTTTCTGTGTTTACTAGTAGTAGATGGCCAAGCTAACTCTTATTCATGGGTCATAAATGTAACTTTCAGTCAGCTGCCAGGACAATATTATATGAAAAACATATGTAGAATTCATTGCTTTATTATGAAGAACTATTAATTAGTGCATTATTTAGATTCACAGCATGAACCAGTTTCTGCTCTAAGACCTGGGTATTTTCATCTCATTTAATTTTTCATAATCAACCTAGTCCCTCCCTAATGATAAATGCTGTGACAAATAAGAAATTAAATAAAATCCTAAGCAGTACACCTAGCTCCCTCTATAAATACCTTGTGCTAAAGATGACCCTTCCAGAGCGTTTGTAAGATAACTAATACAGGCCTTAATGGATCATGCAGGAGACACAGTTTCAGCTCAGAAGTTCATCATGAAGAGTATTTGTCTGAATGCACTTACTCATGTCAAATGAGTTGCAGTGCTTCAGCAATACCAGCAGCAACTCTAAGAAATGGGTTGCACCAAATAATCAGAAGTGATAATAGCTGTTGTTCTCGCATGTTACTTGAAAGAGAGAACATGGAAAAATCTTGTTTCCCGAATAATTTTGGTATCTGTGCCTGCTGTGTGGTCTGCAAGAAGGTGAGAGACTGAACTCTGCAATGACAGCAAGAGGTTGCACTTAACTGGCCACCTAAAAGCAAAAGAAATTGCATTTGGTTATTTGTAGCCAGAGCAGAAAGAGGCCAGAATATACACCTGTGATACAAATTATGTCATCCTTTGCTAGTATCAGTATGATCCCTTGCTGTCTCTGCCACCTTTTCTCCATTTATCACCTTTCAGTCTGGATTGATTCATACATCCCTCCTACAGAACACCACACAGCTGGGAGTACATCACATCTACTCATAATCCATATTAAACAGACCTCATGACTAGAGAGCAATTACCCACAGCTGCTCATTAGGTCCTGCCAGAGAACAAAACCAGAACAATGTAAGGACCATAGCACCTGCCCTATTAGGACCTGCAACGTCTCCTTCATAATAATAATAATTCACAGCTTCTCACATATCTAGAAGAACCACAGTTTGTAACCTGTTCCTTCTGCTGCCAGAAACAGGTGAACAGGTCACGCAACTTCTTTTCCGCATTCAGATTCCAATCAAAGAAGGTGATGGAAACCAAAAGCCAAAATTGCCCTAGCAACTCTTCTCAAAAAAACTCCATAAAAAAGTGGAGGAAGAGCAATTCAGAGAATGGTCAAGACTTTCATCATGAAGTGCTAAGAGTTTTTGTGCAAAGCTGAACAGCTTAATCCGTTTCCTTTCAGGAGAAGCACCAACACCCTCCAACAACCATGGGTACATGGCCTTCACAGTCTGGTAGATGAAACACATTCTAGAAAATGTTAGCTCAGTGACTGGTGTCTTCCCAGTGCTGTTTATAGGACAGTATAGATCTGAGATATCCAATCCACAAAATAACTAAATGAGGAAAACCCAGAAAATGACCACTCAGAGCAGTCTTCTAAGTCAGTTTGTCTGTGAGCAGCAAAAGAAACCATTCTTGATGCTGTGAACTGCCAATGCACATGATACTTCCTCTGACTATTCATCTGCGTGTCCATGAGGAAGAATAAAAGACAGCAAGGAGTTTAGAAATGTTCAAGATAACATCATACTGGCTACTGCTGAAGCAACAGCAATAGAACAACCGTCCCCCTTCTCCAAGAATATGACTTTGATAAACAGATAAACCTTGTAGTGTTGCTTTATGGCCACTGAATTTGGGATTTTCTGAATTAACTAGGTTACAGGGAAAAAGCATAATCTCAGAGAAAAGTCTGCCTCTGGTTGTCCAAAATACAGCCTAAGGCTTGGTATCATAAGCATTATAGTGTATCTTGATTGTAAACATTATTTATTGAGAATACTGAATGGAAATCAGTGCTGGGATGTTCATCCCAGGGCTGTCCCATCTAAAAGTGTCCAAGGTATATTAGTGGAAAAAAAACCCAAACCAACTAAAGGCTATAGTGGCAGCTTGTTCTCTGTTCTGGATTAATATAGTCTTGTAGCCCTGCCAAATTTTAACAGCCAAATCGCTCCTTAGATAAGAAAAGTTAAATGCAAAAAGTAATTAAGAATGCAATAACTTTAAGATTCCTCATGAACGGCTGTTGAATTTCTAGTTTCAATGTTTCTTTTGTTCATAAACCCCCAAGTGTTCCTTGGCTACCAGGTAGGCATTTAAAAGAAGTAATACAGTGTTTACACAATGTTGATGATCTCCAGTACAGTTGCTTAATTAAACAGTAAGGTTTACACAGGCACAGCCCAACAAAGGTCTGTTTGATTTAGATCCTGGCTATCAGATAGCCATCAGGGTCTGGGAAAAGTATGCTTAAACAAACAGCTCCATTTTATTAGTTGACAGGCATATCTGTGGTAAGGTATATTCAGTGAGAGACCCTAGAGTCTGAAAACTCATTTTCACTTTTTAGTGAGCAGAATTAGAAAGATTTCACCTAAGGGTTTTCTGCTGGATTTCTGCATGGGTTCTGTTTACATTTTTATGTTGGGCATAGTTTCCGAAGTAAGTGTAAGCTGTGCATTTTATAATGGTAAAGTTTTATGTAATACCTAGCACTGAAGTGCTATGTAGCTGAAGTCTTTTGATATCGCCATAAGGATATCCATGCTGGCCAAAACTTGAAAGATTAAGCTGGGGAGTTCTATAGCTAAAAAGAATTAACATACTACAGCCTGAGCTAAAAAAATGCAGATTTGCTAGGTTGCACTCTTACTAGGCACAGGCGCAAGAAGACCTACTACATACTCCCTAATGGGTTGCACAACTTATTACTGATCCCAGTCTTAACCAAAACCAGCTAATACCTTAGACTGAAATATTTCTATCGCAAAGGCTTTTAAGACCTTTGGTCCTTTTGTAAGAATACCTACATTTTCCAACTAAATAAGAAATACAAATACTAATAATATTACTTATGTTGGCCAGTGTAAGCTTGACATCATTATTATAAAGAAATTTTATTGGAAAATATTAATTCACAGCCTATTTGGTGACAAGATCTTTCTCTTACTTGCCTCTTGGGACTTTATAAGCTATGGAGGGCAAAGCTAGGTCAGATCTAGAAGCACTTTAAAGGTGCTATGAAAAGTAAGATATTCTACTTGAAAGTCTTAATGCTAAAGTTTTGGTCTCACTTTCATCCAGGTATTTCAATTAAACTGAAACATAAATCTATAAAGAGACTTCAAAAGGTTTTTTTCTAACTTACAAAGTTTAGTAGAAAAAATACTTGAAATGTAAGTGTGATATTTCTCCATATATATTAAAAGGTTCTGCCAACATTATGCGGTTATAATATTATTCAGTGTAACTTCAAACAAATTACTTCAGGCTCCTCTAGAAAGCCCAGCTACAACTACAATTGATTTATGGAAGTAGTTAGGGAAACAGTGGACATACAGCATGTTTTTGGCTCATAAACTTGATGAATACTTGATTAGCAACTGTGGCAATTAACCATTTTATGCTTGCCAGAAGCAGAAGACAGCACAACATTATCTTCTCTTGTCTTACTCACACCTTTGTCCAGTTTTCTGCAGGTCACTGAGATACTGAGGCAACATGCTGAGGGGCTGGCGTAAGCTTTTGGGCGTTCATCCAGAACTGGAAAGCCCCTTTAATAGCAAGGCTTTATATTAAGGTCTTGTCAAGTATTAAATTGGTACAAATGAGTATTGCACTTGAGGTCAGTCAATAAGGCCATAAGGGTCAGTTTATGTATGTATACTAACTCATTCATTCTCCCTCCTCCCATTCCTCTGTGCTTTGCCCGATGTGGGTTACTGATGCCATTGCACAGGAAAGCTTTCCTGGCTCTGGAAAGGTAACAAGAAAAGCTGCCTTCATTTTCTCAGACCCTGGTGATGTAAACACAGTTAGCACACTACCCATGTGCTGTACGGATATGAAATAGTTCAAATGCATCTGTTGAGAGTGGATCAGATAAGCATGTAATGAATTGATTCATTGCCCATTGTAGCTGTTAAAAGGACTTATACAACCGGGTGGAATGCTTGGAATTGCTAAACAAAAGTTACGTCATTCAAATGTAGTGTTCAATCTCTCCAGTGCATTTTTAAATGGAATGTCAGGCTCATTTCTAAGAGCTTCTTTGATAGTGCTGATAATACATGATTAACCAGGCTCTTCACAGACAGACTCAACAGTTTGCAGTCACATAAGGGTCACCACAGGTATTAAGAATTTCTGATAAAAGCTTGAGGAATTCCTTTATGCAGACAAGTTACTCACCTAAGGCTATGCCATTTATATTTGGTTTAAGGTAACAGTGATTTGCACACCTAAACACACTTCAAATGTTGATTTCTTGATACTCAGCCTGAGAAAGTCTTATTTTGTGATTACCTTTATCAGGCTACAGCATTAGAGAAGTTACTGTTGGCCTCCTGATGTCAAAAAGTCTTGTCTTTCTTTTCCTTGCCTTGCCTTGACTTGCCTTGCCTTCCCTTTCCTGTCTTGCACTCCTCTTAAAAATGCCATCTTTAAGGAGGAACAAGGAGCTTATTAATACCCCCAAGTATTCAAGGATACAAAAGCCTTTCAAAGAAAAGATAAGAATGTCCAAAAGACAGTAGCATGCCCACATTTAACATAGGATGAAAAAGGAGAGTGGACAGAAAGAGACACTTCAGATCTGAATTTTAAACTCAGTGAACATGGAATTTGATTGTCAGTAAAACTAACGCAGAATGAGAGATCTATCTAGGGGAAAAAATCACAGCATAGCCCATATAGCCATCAGTTCTATTATTCTTCCGATTTAGAAATACTTTAAGCAGCTATGAAGAAACAAAGACTGGTAATCATTTTAGCTTTATTAACTAAAATTTGGTTACACAGACTAGCATCATTACTACAGGCTAAAGACACCTTTTAAACAAAGCAGCTGCAAATCTGTAGCTCTAGGGATTTGGGTATGGCTATAGAAAATCGTGCTTCAGTGACCCAGTAAATCTGGATCTAAGGTGCTTTGTACTGGACAAAAAGACCCAAAGTGCATAGGCATCTCTCAATACACATTTTTTTTATCTCTTCCAAGGTTTCTCTCTCCTTTCTTTAGTATCATGACTACTTAAGTAACAGAATACTCCAGCTCTGGATCACTTTTAATTTTTCTTGCACTTCACTAGGATTCCAGCTAATGGTTTTGGAGTGAAATAAAATACAATATTTAAGACCTTAGAGATATTCTAGGTGCATAGACATTACTGACCCAGGAATTAGGGCCCCTGGGGTTTAGACTTCGTGCTGGATGAAAATAGGATATTTACTTTAGCTGAAATCACCTTTCCTGAATGTAAAATGGAGGTTATAAGAAGTAGCTATGCATAGTTAGTGTGAATGAAAAGCAAATATAAGAAGTGTTCATTCCTAAAAAGAAGCAGGTGAAGATACTGTCATGGATTATGACTACAGATGTCTGGGGGACCCACGACTTCTGCCAGAGCTTTAAAGTCTTAAATAGTTAGAGAAACTCCTAAAAAGCCAGGGGAGGGCAACAGCAGCAACATTGTCTTCTCTGAGAGAGGGGGACAGGATGTGACAGCATTAACATCTCCAAGCACAGTGAAGCAGGTGACTTCCTGGATGTGGAAGCTTATAAGGGCCATGATTTAAGTAGGGTCTGTTCTCCCTCTGTTTGCCTTGTACCCAAGCCAGTGAATCATATTTCAGTTTGAAGAAGCTGCCGGACAATCATTTCAATTAGCACTACCTCAACTGGCAGACAAAAAAAGACTGCAAAGCTCATGCTATTGCCTAAAACATTGGGGGCTGCCATGTAGATCTAAGATGGCAAGTGGTTAGGCCAGAGAAGGCACCATCCTTTCAAAGAAGGAAATTAGGTCTATTAAAAACTGGTTAGAAAACATAGCTCATACTATATTGACAACTTCACCCACAGTCACCAAAGACTCGGCCCCTGCAACGCTGCATGTTGCAGCGCAAGCCCCAGCACTGAGATGGCTGCCTTGCTCTTGGCTTAGGTGAGGTACGGAATGAGGTGAGATAGATGCTCAAGGAAAGTGATCCCTAACAACCTGCATGCTGGTTAAACCAGTTGGAAATGCTAAAGAAAGAGCTGAATCACAAAACGTCTTGGGCTTAGGAACTTTGAAGAAACTGGTATTTGCAACCAGATGAGGCTGAGATGGATCCATGAAGTCAGGACCACATGTACCAGGACTCTGCAGAGCACCGAGGGAAATGTGGCTGGTTTGGGGGCTTTTTCTTTTTGTTTTGGTGAAGTGACCATTTGGAGCGAGATGCCTACACTGTGCCTTACGTCTTAACAAATAATTTTAATCTTCAGTGCTATACAAAATAAGTAATCCTTGCTGATCCTCTGTGAAGTATGTTCAGCTGCTCAGCCACTACCGAGGTGAGTACACCGTGCAGGTTTTGGTAAGCAAATTTACTATCTTAATTTTATCTGACATGCAAACAAGGTAGGGAGGAGGTTAGGAAATGAGAACAAGGCCTTGCAGTGACTCAGAGGCTGATGCTACACTGAAAATTAGACATCTTGGAGCTATTATGCTTAACTGTCTGCATTATTCTATTCCCTAGCGGATTCAGGTCACTCAAAATGAGAATATAGTAAAAAGGGAACACAGTAAAATGTTTGGATTTAGATTTTACACATTAAGCTCAGTGAAACTAAATAATTATGCATTAAGATTAAAATAAAGACAGACTCCTGCTCAGACCAGACCTAGGGTTAGTCTTCAACTTCAGCACAAAAATATATACACTTTTAGCTCAATTGCTGATTGGCTTTACCAGTAAAGGCTTGCTTTTTGTTAGTGAATAGCTCACATGGTAAATTATGTATTTGAATTTTGTCTTGAAAACCATTTTCTCTTGTGTGAAAAGACTAGAGGAAAAAATGCAATAAAAAGCAATGATTTGATTTTATCTCAGCATCTCCTCTACCCCCTCTAGATATCAGAAGCATAAAACAAGTTCCCATCCTGACCATGTAAAGAACTGTTGCTGAAGATTGAATACCTTGTTTTTATTTTTCATAATAACATTAAAATTGACCAAACCATTTCTAAGACATAAGCATTTGATTTCATTGATTCAGGCACATTCAGATATTCTCACTGTACCTTTACATTTTACCTTGTCTAAGTGAACACCCAGTTTAATTAACAGCTTTCCAATCAAACAGGGCTTTTTGGATGGACAGTGGGAGCTTCTCCTCCAGGAAGGCAGGGGTGAGGTCTTTCAGCCCACTTCACCTCTTCTCCACAGGGCTCCCAGGCTCCTACGCCATCCTGTTCACTCCCGTACATCCCTTGTGCCAGCAGCAGCACTTGTACAGCCTTGCAGTTGGTGGTTTGGCAAGGTGATCTGGTTGAAAACATATGCATTTTGTTTGTGCATAGGGTTAATTTCAGCAGGATCTGTGTGGCCCCAAAAGCCCTACCACTAGACAATAGAGAGGTAGGAAAAGTCTGCCAAGAAGGGGACAGGAGGACTGATCATTTCATCAGTAATATGACTTTAAACTGGCCTTGTGATGCAGGCCCTAAAAATGAATTTTAGGTAACAATCGCTTTCGTTTTCCTACTTTGAGCAAATAGTAAGTAGAAAAAGGCTTTGAAAATAACTAATGTGTTGCTGTCTCTGGTTCGCAGCATGAAGCATCTTCCAGGGTTTCAGCTATTTCATTTCAGTGATCAGAGCCCACCGTTCTCCGGAGACGTACACAGTCTGCTTTGGCAGGGCTAAAGTTTCCAAACCGCTATCTTGAAAAATGCCATTCATACAAGAACAAAGTAAGAATTTCCTTCCATAAGTCATGTTTAAACACATTTATCAGCTATATATTCCTTATCAGGGACTTTATAACAATTAAGAGGCTCCACATTCAGCTGAATGTCTAGATGGATGCTTTACTTCAATCAAATACACCCAAATTTAGGAAAGAACTTGATGTTGAGGTGAATTTTGTTTATAATGAACTTTGATAAAAACACTCAAATGCTTAAAGCCAAGCACCTGTTTAAGGATTTTTCTGAACCAGAGTCTAAAGGAGAAATACAGATTTGAAGGATCAATGCAGTCATCTACAAAGAACTGACTGATAACACAGGGAGTACCAGGGATGAATTTCTTGGTTTTTCTTTAATTGGGTTATATTTTCCAAACCCGTGTTTTAATGGCTGAAGGCCTTGTTCCACATACTTTTTCCTCAATAGCAGCACTGGCTTAAAAAGTTCTTATCTTCTTTCTCTTCCCTCTCACCCCTATGCCTTAAACTTCACCTCATCTGCTGAAACATCTATATTATTAAGGAAGCCTTCGAGAAAAACAGGAGTTTAAAAACTTTGATAACTGAAGTTACCCAGTTTAGAAGGCAACGTCGTAAGCAGCTGCACCAGCACAAGTGTGAGTGATCAGTTTCAGGAGGGGACAGGAACAAATAGGTTGCTTTGAAACTTATCTTGTGGTTACAGGCTGAATTTGAATGATCAGTTTATAAGCCCGGATATTTTCAGCATCATTTAATAGACATAAAAAGTTGTGGGTGCCTTTCTACTGTTTAGGTGTGCAAATGGTTAAACTATGTGCAAATTAAGGGGTGGCTGTTGATTCCTTTAAAAATGATGCCTTAAACATGGTTCTTTGATGAAACATTACTGGAAGAAAAATATTGCAAGAAAAGTATGGGGCAGGGCTTGCTTCTTTCAAATTCAATCTACTTAATATACAACTTAAAGGTGTGCTGCTTTTGCTGCCAGTAATGTAAATTCAGAATATTCTGAAAAGTGACACTAGTGTCTTACTTCAGCAGCTATGAGAATCGTGCACTTAAAATAGGGGGCTAAATTCTGGTTCACGGAAAGGTCTCTTGGTGCTCTTTTGACTAAGGAGCAAAGACTTCCCTAGGACTGACACATTGGTGACTGATAGGCAACTGTGACCATTGTACTCCAACATGCATTGAGTTTCAGGGGCAAAACTAGATGTTTCTCCCAGCTGATATGAAAGAAGTATAGGAAGAAGTAACCTTTCCTTCCTCAGCAGCACTAGCCATTGTTTAGAGGTGCTTGAAGACTGAGAAGAGATTCATCAGTTCCTTAGATGAGGCTGAAACAGCAACACCCTTTTCAGGTCTGTTAGAGGCTCAAGGACCATTTGGGTAAAGGCTGGTATGATGCTTAGCTATTCTGTTCAACTTCGCACAGCTTAAACTAGTTGGTCATGAATGACAGCTGCACGAAACTGCGAGAGGAAAACCAAGACTAATGGTTCATAGTCAGACTCAGACTGTGTTGCCCTGGCTTCTCAAGAACTTTTTTTCAGAAGCAAATGGATTATTTATGGAGTACAGTGCAGGAACTTCACAATGTAACTTAGAGCATCAAATCTTGTAAAAAATGACATAAGTGGAAAATGTTAGTTGTTCCTAAGCATACCCAGAAAACCTAACACAGTTAAAAAATCAGAATATGTGTGCTTGGTTACCTTACATTCCAAAATAGCTATGTGAGCTGGAATTGACAAAAAAATGGGGGTAGGAAAGTGATTCAAGCTACATGATGACCAAAAAGTATTAGGTTGGCTGCGGTTTTTATAGGCGTTGCTATTTTTTTTTCCTTTAGAGGAAGGGTTGAGATCAGCTGTGAGTCGTGTCGTTATCTACAATTCTTTTAACAGCAGCATGAAGAAAAGCTGCCAAAGCATTTAAAATTAATTCAATCAGGCTAAAAGGAGTATGTCAAACTGACTTCTTTGCCTGCAAATTACAAAATTATCTGCAGTTAAAATTAGTTTCTAACCATCTTGAGAGGGAGGAGATGTGCTCCTAAAATTGCTGTATGCTGTGATGTGGCTGTGATGTAGGCTGGGCCCATCAGCAGTACTTGCAAAGTCAGTTGCTGTTGGTAGAGCTGCTGAGGTGCATATGTGGTGCACATGGGATAACCAATGCAAGACAAAGGAGGCAATAACAGTAACTGTAAACTATGAATAGCAGGTTATTATCACCAAAAAAAGAAAATCATGTAGACATTGAATTATGTTCTCTTTTTCTCTTAAAATATCATAGCGTAGCCTACTTAACTCTTACATGGAGTAAAATTAATTTTTTTACTTATTACTACTGGCTAGAAATGTCAATAAAATTTCCCTTAGCAAATTTGGTTTCAGCCACATCTATCTTCTGATTGTTGTCCTTCAGCACAGGCACCATTACAGTCAATTATATTGTTATCTGACTCAAACATGTGGACAGTTCAGTCAGTGACTTTAATTACTTTCTCATCAAAGCCATGTTGGACAGCCTTTGAAATTTCTTCTTTGCCTCCTAGGACATAGTAAAGGACAAATGATTTTTGCATCCCGTTCATCAAACATGACAGGAAATCTTTTAGTTTAGTTATCTCAAGTCAAGTTCTACAAAAAACTGTATGTATGCCTGGATTGGCAATGGGCTTGTACCCCTTGAGATCTGACAGGCATAGTATGCCCTTAGCTTCCTGGATTACTTTCAGAAACAATAGGCAAAAATGCACATCTTCACTCACAGAGTTTGAAATCAATATATTAACAGAACAATTCTTTTGTTAAATTAGTACCTTCACAATACAAAAAGGTTTTCAAGTGGTCTCTCCACTGGAGATTCACAGGATTCCATGCTTACATGCTAATTAATTGTGCTCTGCTTTAGCCTTGCCAGAACTACTGGATGGGACACATGTTTTTTCAGACTGAATAGGACTTTCGGTCCTAGCTGTAACTGCCAAGACACTAATCTGCAGGGTTAATTTCTAGTTTGCTCTAGAAATTCAAAGCATCACACCAACAAAACAAGCTCAAACTGCGTGTAGATTATTTTGAATGTGCAATGAACTTAATAATACTTAAGTACTTCTTATTGTTACTAAAGTCCGTGACCATGTGAATAAAGAGATAAACAGGATGCAATTACTGGAAGTTCATATCATCTGTTGCATTATTATTGTAGGAAGCAGGGCAGATATTTATAGCAGATGCATCTCATAAAACACATCTCAGATATACTCAAAAGAATTGCCCCATGAGGCCATAATTAAGACCTTTTATCAAGAATACTTACTTCCACAGAAGAAGGTGTACTGCAAGTCTCCCTGATTTCTTTTTGACAGCTACATCTGCCATTCCACGCATCTAAGGGGGGCATTTGAGCCAATGTTTGAATAAAAATAATCATGGCCTCAGGCAGAATAATATTCTATGAAAGTGTAATCTAAATACTGTTGCCTTTAGAACAGACAAAACTGCAGCTGTTCATTTAATGAAGAACAGATTTAGACACATGCAATCAGAGTGAGAACTGCTCAGAGATGTGATAGCTCTTTGATTGCAGAAGGGACAATTACTCCTATAGGGCTTCTAGAATCAATGAATCACTGAGGTTGGAGGGACCTGGGTCACCTAGTCAAATTCCTGCTCAAAGCAGGATCAAGACTGAATACAAGCCAGACTGTTCAGGGCTTTTGAAAATCTCCAAGGAGGGAGGGCTTGCAACCTCTCTGGACAACCCGCTCCATGATTAATTCTCTTCTTGCTGAAATTTTCTTCCTTGTATTCAGTCAGAACATTTCCTGTTTCAATTTACGATCACTAGTTCTTATACTTCTGCTGTGCAACACAGAGAAGAACCTGCTAAGAGGAGGGAGCAATATTTCCTACACATTTTCCCTAAGTATCTCTCCTACTGGCCACTGTCAAAAATTAAGTATTGGTCTAGCAGAACCTTTAGTTTTATCAAGTGCAGTGCCTCATGTTCCTGACAGAATCTCCACTACTTCTCTATATAGACTACTAAATAGTAATTACCAGTTTCTTTTCTTTTAACACTTCTGCTCAGCCAATGACTTGATTATAGAAACATGCAGCAAAAAAAGGGTCTGATCTACAGAGAGATTACAACAGTTGTTTAAATGCCCTACATGTTGTAATTTAGGAAGCTGAATAATTTTTTTTCTTGATAAAAAACCACATGGGAAACATCATTTAACAACAGAATCTGGTGAGTTATGGAGCAGGGATCCGTAATGGAGAAGAGCATTGAGAAGGAGCATGGAAAAAGTGCAGGTGCCAAACATGCATTTGTTAGCAAAATTGTCACTATGACTCCGAACTGCAAAGTATCGTCTCCCACTGCTCTAGGACTTTTGCACCTCTGATCTTACATAAATGTGTGAGAAGAAGAAACTACAAGCGGTACAATGGAGGTGGGGATGCATGATTGCAACCACCCCCACTCTGGGAGGCACCCAGGCATTGCTGAAAGAAACAACAGGTTCAGACCTGTAGGAGTGCAGCTTGGAGGTGATGTCAAAGCTGTTGAAACTAGTGACTTGACTGGTTTGTTAACAGATGAGCTGGAAGCATGTGTAACATAAAGGGTTTGGGTAATGCAATAGAGCGCTATCACATAACAAGAAGACTGGTTCAATGGGACTTACTCAAACAGAACTGTTATCAGGGATTAAAGTGGACTGGTATTGAGTTTATGATCTGAGCACACTCTTGATTTCTTCACACAGAGTTCACATAGACTAGCAGAGTGAACTCAAACGTACCATCTATATTTGCCAAATTCATTTTGGAGTTATGTTGCATACAGAGGCACATTGGGCACTGGGATTTCTCTACCAAGGGTTAAAGAGAAAGTGCTACACTGCCTTTTGTCCGCTATTCTTTTGTAACCTAGCCTTCATCTCCTTTATACTTAGCATTTTTAGCCTGTGCCATAAAACTTGCTATTTCTTTAAAGAAAACAATTTACTTAAGGATGAGTTTGTAGGAAGAAACAATACCCTTTATTGTAACAACTTCACTTATATCCTCAGGGTATGATGGTTACATTATTATTTGCCATTTACTTAGAAAACAGTAGTTGGCATGTCAGTCTTGGAACTGGGATCCTCATCAGCTCTGTCAGCTGATACACTAGCAATCTTCACTTGGCACTTTCAAAAGGAAGAGATTTGAAGTAAATGTTATGCCAAAAAAGTTGCTGGAACATTTACTCAAGTTAAAAGAATACCTAAATACACTCCTAAGTGTAAATACACTTTAGAAGCATGAAGTAAGCACAGCAGATTTTTTTATCTCTTTTAATTCCTTAACTTTTAGTTTTTCATTTGGTTTATAAAACAAATAGTGGTGAAGTTTTTGTTTGTTTTGGCTTTTACTGAAGTAGTGCATGGAAGAACATATGTTTTTACAGTTATAAAAAAAAAGTAATCATTAAGGCACTGCAACTAGGATATGGGAAATTTGCACAGATTTCACAGTTGTCCTGTGGGCTTTCTTTTTTTACTCTGAACAAATATTTAAAAGCCCTAATACTCTTCCTCCAAAATTTGTCTGTTTACATACCATTTTCACTTGAGAAGAGACTATAACCTACCAAATGAAGGCAGAGTAAGACATGGACCAAGAATAAGAAAATGCAAATCCAGCTCTGTTTATTGTAACTGCATGCACTAAACAGCCAAAGGACAAATTATTTGCTGCAAATATGTCATGTTGCCCCTGAATACATAACTATTTTGCCTAGGAAGCTGCAGAAAACTTTTACAAGGTCACAGCAAGCTTCACGTGCATTTGTGTGTGGTTTAAGGGATTTTAACATTTAGTGTATGCCACTAGTGTAAGCAGTTAAGTGGTGGTGCTTAAACTGGTTTCAGCAGTCACCACCCTCCCTGCCCTGAACTGGTTCCCACCTCCACACTTCCCCCAGTGTTGTCATGGCATATGTGAAAGCATGGCTCTGCAGCAAACTGGATCATAGCTGCCATCCAGCCACAACTCAAACTATTTCTGTCCAGGTTATTGTTAAGCAGAATCACATTGGGACCCCAATACAAGAAATGCATCAATCAACTGAAATGAGTTCAGCAGAAGGTCACTGAGATGGTCAGTGCTTGGAGCACTTGCCCTGTGAGGAGCTGCTGCAGGATCAGGGTTTGTTCAGCCTGGAGAACCTATGAGGAGGTCGTCAATAAGATGGATCCAGGCTCTTCACAGAGGTGCAAGGTGGGAGGATAAAGGCAACTTTCAAAGTTGAAACAAGGGAGGTTCAAACTGAGCATAACAACAAACACTTTTCCCCACGAGGACAGTGAGGCAGTGTCACAAGGCTGCCCAGAGCTGTTGTACAGTCCCCATCTTCTGAAATTTTCAAGACCTGGCTGGATAAAGCCCTGAGCAGACTGGTTGACCACACTGCTGTTCCTGCCTTAAGCAGAGGTTCCTTCCAACCCCAGTGACTGTGATTCACACCAGAGTCAGGGAGTGCTTGAACTGGCTCTGCTATGGACCAAACATACATGAAAATGTGCTGTTTAACCCCAGGATCAAGCAGTTGGGACATATTAGTCAGCAAATGAAACACAATGCTTTCAGCCCATAAAACACATGAAAAAGGAATATCGTGGTATCACATTCTATTAACTACTACTGGATAAGCAGTACAAAGAACTCCACTACCAGAGCTGTTTATCCCTCTGTCCCTCTGTAGTCTATGCTTTTGTGTATTCATGTCTGTGAGTATACAAAATTACCACTGCTTGAGAGCAGTTTACCCCAAGCAAAAATTACTCTGCACAGAGTGTTTGTTACTGTATTGCATACATTTCTTACCTGTCTCAACAGTGCAGAGAGTTAAATCTTTAGAAGTTTTCGGAGGGCCAGAACTGGTTATAAGGGTGTGGAGAGGTTCAGATTAAGCAGCACTAATTATCAGAAATCAGACTGTCAATGAAGCTGATCTCTACAGACATGCTGGTGCTGAGTGATTGCAGTACTACACATACGTAAGACTATTTTGGATATATTAGGAAATAATTGGCCTGTTGTGCTTATATACATTGTACTTCAAGGGATGGATAGAATGCTGGATTTAAAAGAAAAAGAAATACCAACACTTCACAATTCTAATGGATTATTGATGTTCCTTTAACATTATTTTGTAAGGCAGGCATGTATGATCTTCACCTTTTCAGATGAAGAAACAGATGCACTGAGATTGAATGGCTTGCCCAGGATCACATGTTAAATCTGTGATGGAATCACAAAGAAAACCCACATATTAGTGGCAGCATGTCTTCTGCCTTTCCAAGTTTATCTTTCATCATCTTTTACTGATAAATTAGAAGGCTACCAGGTCAGAGAAGCTGTTTTTTTTTTTTATCTGCCTGTGAATCACCCATTACAATCTACCTGAGTAGCAGAGTTATTCCTTCACATTATCTGTGTACAAACGCGGGTACCAGCATTTACTCTCATAGGCAGTATTTTCCATTGGAATGAAGCCCTGTGAAAGATGCTGATACTCACCCGACTCTGCTCTCTTTTTGTAATTTAGCCTTGTATGAGAAGAAAAAGAGAACTTGGGAAAGGGAGAGCAAGAAAGAAAGCAGGGAAAGAAAAGGAATACCATAGAGAATGTAGAAAGACAATGAAGAGCAATGGAGATGGAAAGAAAGAAATGGAAAGAGAAAAAATATGAAGATGGAAAGAGGAAGGAGTATAGGAAGGCAGAGGAGAGACATATAAAGCATAAGTAAAACATGGCAAAGAAAGAAGACAAGAAGGAAAGCAGGAAAATTACAGAAGAAAGAAAACATAACGAGAGATGAGGGGAGAGGGAGAGATCACACAGAAGTACTAGAACCTGATATCTGATTGTGTGCGTTAACTAAGCAAATTTAACAGAACTAACTAAACTGCCTTTGTTTCAATGTCTAATTCCATGGATTATCATGGAATAGACAAGCAAAATGACTTTAAAGTTGTGGCCATAATTTCCAAGTTGTATTAGAAAAATTAAAATATGAAAAACAAAGATTAACAATCATGCCAGGCCCTATGAAAGTCCAGCCTGATCTGCATAGTATACATTCTGGAGACAAACTTGTGTTTGGTATAACAAAATGTGGAAAGTTTATCCCATGATTCACTGCATCTCCTAAAGAAAATCCATAAAAAGCTGCACTCAAAATACTGTATTGCATAACAGGATAGAAAGTGCATCACGGAGCAGCTTCATGATACTTTTTTGCTAGGCTCTTGCAGAAGGCCTTTGAACTTCCTTCCAGAACACATACAGCAACTTTTACCATGTGCACTGCCATAGGAACAGCTATTGCTGGTTTTATTTAATTTACCTAAACTGTCATAACTTCTTTTTAAGATGCTATAACTCACTGGGGGTTTAAAACATTTATAATTTGATTTTTTTCAACTTAACAGAGCAATTGGATCACTAATAAAACTGAGATTTACTTTTCCACATTCTCTCCAAGCCTAAGCAAATGATTTTAGAGAATGTATTCACAAGTGAAACATAACATCATGTATAGATACTTCTGTATCCAGCTGGAAGTAAAGTATTTGCATTAAAAGAAGATTCAAATCTACTTAGCAGAAATATTTTAAGTAGACATATTGAGAGAAATAGATACCATTACATTGTGGTATTAAAAAATACCAGCTCAAATTCTGGAAAATTGCAGAGATTAGTCAATCAAGAAAAAAATGTGAAAGTTTAATTTAATGGAGAAAGATAACTTCATGTAATTATCTCTTCCTTGGTTTTCATTTCTGCTGCAGATATTCTTTGCTCATTTTCTCTCTGTCATTTTTGGAGAGTAAAGCCAGTTCAGCCTGCCTTCCCGTGAAAGTCTCTTACATCTACATCCTTTCAATAAAGTAACAGGGGTGAAAAAGCACGTCTTTATCCATGTTCAGACAGTGGGTGGGCACTACGTGCCTTTGCCTAAGGTTCAGTATTTCTTATATACATACTCCATCTCCACCTTTTCCCATTTAGAAGTATTGACTACTTTCATACTTCTGCGTGAAGTACTGCCTTTCTTCTTGCAAGGGCAAGGGCACTGACATTGATTCTCATCAAGCTTTAATTTAAAGAGGACAATATAATGGAAACATTATGTGCACACTTGTCTGCTCTCAGCTCCACAATTCATCATAATCAGAGAACATTTAATATGTGTTTTCAACTGAGAATGCCCCTTCTGTGCAAATGACAAGTTTGGGGGTTTTTGAAGTTTGCCCTATAGGACACAGTAGACAAGGAAACAGAGATTAAACAAAAAAGGGGGTTAAGGAAAAATCCTAAGTACATCAGTCTCCTAGAAACTTTGCTGTCACTGCTTTTCAAAAGTGACCCAACATAAGCCTGCAGTGGGGGTCAGATGTTACCAAAAGACAAGAATTTCATCCAGTTGATCCTTGTGCCTGCTGTGTGAGGGGAAGGTGTGGGACGATGAAAGTTTGTCATTCCTGGAGAGCAAAGAACAATATCCAAAGTCATAGAAACCCTGGGAAATCCAGGAGCAAGGCATCACTCAGAGGCTGACATCCAGCTTGATGCAGTACATTCTTCCTCAGCTTAAGTTACAGAGAGGAAAAATGAAAGAAGCTACCCTATGTGACCGGACACAAAATGCTTCTGTGCCACATACTGACCTCACCTGGTTACTACAAAGGCCAGGAGCAATCCAAACTGCTTCTGTGCACCCAGCCTTCAACTGAGAGCTACTCTCTGTGTTTAGAAGGGGTGGACACATCTGAAAGGTGAGTTATTCCTTTACGCTACATCTTGGTGCCTGATTTCCCAGTCTGCAGGGAATAGATCTGATTTTGGTTGGGGCCATTCAGTAAGAATAATTGTCAAATGTGGTATCAAGTATCATGATTCCTAGCCCACCAAAATGAAGCAGAATTATTTTATGTTTTAATTGTGCTGCTAAAACATACCAACCAGCTTCTTCCAGCCTGCTCAGCAGTGGGGGCCTGCCCATGAGGCAACAGGGAGTCTGGCAGGTACCCCATACCAAGCTCCCTCCCAGCACCGGTTCACAGCCAGGTCTGAGCTGCTGACTACAAAGCCATGGGACTGTCACAAGGGCAACTGAAGCAAGGTCAGACTTGTTATTGGGGATGGTACTGTTATAACAGTTGTTAGGAAATGCTTGTGGCTCTCAGGTGATGGCTGTCTTGCACGGTGTCTGTGGCAGGACAAGACAAAGATGGTTAAAAACCAGTTGCAGTTATTTCTCGGATTGGTCCTAGGACTGTTTTCTCTTCGGTTAAGCCTCTTTTACCCTCACCCAGGCACCAGTAAACCCGATATTTTAATCTGCTCCTAGTTTCAAAGGGACCACATGTTGCTATCAGGAAAAAGAGGGGGGATACTTCCTAGACATGTTCTCAGAGGGTTCAAGGAAAATAGTAGGAAAAGCAAAGAGAAAATAGTTTCAGAGATCAGTGCATATGACCATTTCAAAGTTTGACACAAATTTGACAGAAGTATGCTACCTATTTTGAAAACAAAATTAGAATTTTCAAAAGCATAATCTACCCTCAGCTTCAAACACTCAAAAATATAACCGTCAAGACCAGTTCAGCTTAAGACAAATACAAAATAAATGAGCAAATCATCATTCCTTGGGCCTGATTTGGTTAGTCTTGATCTGATTTTTCAAAAGTTACCACACTATGTGTATTATTTTAAATTTGGGAAGTATTTAAGCATTATTTCATAGCTAGGATATACAGAAGTAAAGAAATGCCGTTTAAAATTTATATACATCCACAGCCTGCACCATTTTTACATTATAAAGGTGGGATAAGAGTGGATGGCATTTTGATTACAGCTGTGTATGTCAGCAGGAAACTGAAAGTGCACACCTGGTGAATCACAAGATTGGATTAAAGTAGATTTATTTAGTCACTAGTACAATTAATCACGTGTGTATACCTATGTAAGCATACAAACTATTTATAGATTGAAATTTTTCAATAGGTATATCCACATAGTTTTGCATGCATGCACTCAAACGCAACATACCTGATGTTCACAGAACAAAATGGTCACAGTAATTAGTAGCCCAAGCGTAAAACCTTTTACTGCTGCCTGGCTGATGATACCATTGGAAACCCTCTTATCAAATGTTTCTGGTTTTAGGTGAGAGGTAGAAGCCTGCTCGCCTGGCTGGTAGGCAAGGGTGCGAGGTCACACACAGGCAGGCTCTCTCCCCATGGGAATGACTGCTGTCCCCCCACCATGTGCCCCATCAATCCCACCACTAAGGAAGCAGATGAGGACTTTTTCCCGGCTCCCCTTCCTTCTCCTGGGCTCAGACTCCCTCTCCTGGCCTCTGGCACCACTGTATCCTCGTTCCCCTCCACTATTTAATCCTGTCCCAGGGATTAAACAGGACTTCAGTGTCACTGTTCCCCACAGAATCTTGGGGGTCAGCTTCCCAGGTATCCATCACAGCTCCTGTTTGTGTCAATATGGACCTGCCTGTTGCTGTTTTCCCATATTTTCCCTCTTGTACACAGCTATCTAACACAGATGTCACCAGAGCAAGGTGACAGTTCACAGCACGGGGATCTGAAGGGATGTCACACCCTCGACTTCCCTCCTTCTTCTGTGTATCAGGGTAATGAGATGAGCTGCTACCTTACCTATAGGCACTTGCTGGCAAATGCCCCCAACTAGCAGTGTGGCCAGCTCCTCTGGTTTTATCATTATATGCATTTTAATCTGCCCACTCTTAGTGTCAAACAATATTTCTATTTCAGTCTTGCAAAATTTCCCATTTTCATAATAGTCCCTGTTCAGAAAAGATGCAGGCACTGCTGACTGCGCATGCTGCTGCCCTAGTAAAGTGAACATCAGTTCCCACTGTTTCCAGGGAGACAGAAGGGCCTTACAGAAGATTTATTTGGGGGTTACACAAATAACTGTAGAGAAGATGGGACTAGATGATGTAAAGGAGCCACAAAATGGACAGATAGAATGGTGGTGGATATAAGGCAATAAGAAGTAGAAGAAAAAAACCTTAACGCAGTGCAGGAAAATGTCTGGACTGGTGAATAAAAATAAAATGGGGCAGGAACCATTGTCTGTCCCTGAGGGCAACTTCACTTGCATCCTTATAGTTGATCTTTCTGCTCCACCTCTGTCTCCTTAAAACCCCAGACCCAGACAAGCAGGGCAGTCTCATCCAAACTGCCCTCTGGTAGCAGACCCTGAGTCTGTGCTAATTCCACAAGCAGCCTAGCTATTGCTCGGGAGAGGGGGGGGGCAATGGGTGGCTTGGGAGAGGCACTGTGTACCAGAGTCCATCACATCCTCATCCTGTTTCATGCACTTGGGTACATATAGATATAGATACACGTATGGAGAATGTAGCAACTGACAAAAGAAGAGGGAAATACAGGCTACAAACAGATGTGGAGGACCACAGAAGTCAGGACCAGTGGAGAAGCAGGAAAAAGCATTATTTGGACAGCTTTCTGTACAGGTTAATTGCTGTGGGATGCAGTAAGGTAGCAAGGCAGATCCCCACCTAAGCAGAGGAAAACAAAGCAGCCTTAAAGCAATGGGTAGGGAAGCCTCTTACATGCATAATGGTTGATTTATCGTTGAAGTTTGAACCTGAGATGACCATAGACAAATTTGAAGTTGTCAGCTTCACTCTAAAAGTGAAATTATAACAAGTCAAACAAAATCAATTTCATTAAAAAAACCTCATGATTTGTAAGCCAAACTCATGTTTTTTTGGAAGTAACACACTCTTCCTTAACACCTCACTTTGGCACTGGTGAGAGCAACAAGAAGGATCAAATTGCTCATCTCGGTCGCCTGCTGCTGTTGGTGAGCAGTGTGTGTGACTGTGGCATGGTCCAAAACCATCATTCATAGGTGAGTGACATAGTTATCAGATCACCACAACAGACTTTGCATGCTACAAATCATTTAACAGTCATGAAAAATTTCTTTGTGCTTTGTGTGCATGTGTCTGTGCTCCTGCCTACCTGTACTGGTCTCCCTCTTTTCACTGAGGTTATGGACGAGATCAGACGTGAAGGCTAACTAACTTCTCTATCCTAGATTGTAAGTCCAGAGTCAATTCCAGGTGACTGTGGAAGAGGCAATAACAATCTTTTCCATTCTCAGATCAGTAAAATGGTCTGGGTCTGGCTGGGATGGAGTTAAATTTCTTTATATCAGCCCTTATGGAGCTCTGCTTTGGATTTGTGGCTAAAACAGTGATGATAGCACACCAATGTTTTGGCTGTTGCTGAGGAGTGCCTGCTTAGCACCAAGGCTGTCTCTTTTTTCAATTTCCTCTCTTGCAGCCAGCAGGCTGGGTGTGAGCAAGGAGCTGGAAGGGGACACAGCTGGGACAGCTGACATGAACTGGGCCAGAGGGATAGTCCATACAATATAGTGTGATGCTCAGCAACAAAAACTGCAATAGAGGAAGAAGGAAGTTGGGGATTTTGGCTTCCAAGGTGGTCATTGCTCAGAGACTGGCTGGGCACCAATCTGCTTGTGGAAGCTGGTGAGTGATTCCCTTTGCATCAATAATATATATATTTTTTTTCTCTTTCCTTCACTTATTAAGCTATCTTTATCTCAACTGTCAGGAGTTTTCTTGCTTTTACTTTTCCTATTCTTTCCCCAGTCCTCCTGGAGAAGGGAGGAGGAGTGAGTAAGTGGTTATGTGGGTGCTTGGCTGCTGGCCAGAGTCAAACCACTACACTAGGATTTTATCCCAGCCTTGTAAAACTTTTAACAGAAGGGAAGGAGTACTATGCATATTTTTCTGTCATGCATAGAAACACATACAATAACTATTTAAAATTTTATTTTGTTAATAGAAAGGAAAAATAAATAGAGAGATGATTTAATGGCTAGCTTGATTGCTAATTTTAATATTGTTAACACATCTTTAACCAAAGTTGTCTTCAATTTTATCCCAAAATTTAAAATAAGCATATACCACAGAAGAGCTACATTTCCTAACTAACCTTCTACCTTTATGATAGTAATAATAATCAACATAGCTAACTTATTTTGATGACTGCATGGAAAAATCTTTCAGTGACCTGTCTGAAATATTTTTTTTTAACAGAGATTAAAAAACTTGGATATCTAAAAGAAGGCAGGGATAAATCTTCACTTATTTTTTTCTTGTTTCACTTGTTTCACAATTGCTGCTTGCTAAAAAGACTCAGGCATAAAAGAGAGAAAATGGATGTCCTTCCTCATCTGAAAATTTAACTTTTCAGAATGATGGTGTTTATTGGACTGGAGACAGAGTCTTTATCTTTTAATAATCTTTGTGGAATTAAGTTTGTACATACTATAACTTTTGCACAAAAGGCAATTCTATTAATATTATTTTCTGCTTCTAAAGGCCTGTTCTGGTAATGATTGCTGCAGTGAGCACTGGAGCTCTGCCCCAGTCCAAGATGCTGTGGATGTCCATGATGTGGCAGAAAAAATAGGCATCATCTGCAAACCATGTCCCAGACAGCAGATTAGAAAAGCTAAAAGACCTTTAGAAAAGGAAATTAATTTTCTCTATCATTGCAATGTAAGATAGTTATAACCAATGATTTATTAAAAAAAAAAAAAAAAAACAACCACAAAAAAACCAAGCTGCAGTAGCATAGGAATCCATCATCCATTTTTCAATCCAGGAAAAACTGCATGGAAAAAAATGTAAAGAAATGCCACATTGCACAGATTCCCCTACACTGTATGACATCCATTATAACAGTAAATAGTGTTCTGAAGCTTCCTTTTTTAATGCCAAAATTAATTATGAAATTAATTCATGATGGCCACCTGCAGACAAGTTTTTTTTTAATGCAACACTTTCTTTTTCATGTGCCTTTCCGTGGAGAAACTCCCTTCCCTGATGTTCAAAGCCCTGGTGGTGGCACTGGGTGCAGTCTCAGGGGAGGTGACCTGCCTGGGCACCTGCTCATCCAGCACTGGTCCAAAAATCCTGCTGCTCTCTACCCACAGCCTCCATCTCTCAGGGGCTGTTGGGCTGGAGCACGAATATGCTGTTGTTGGACAGAGCAGGAAATATTACTGAGGTATGGTTTGCAAAGGCAGATCCCACAGCCAGAGAAATAAGCAGTTTCTTATGCAGGGAGATTCCTGCCTCCTATCCTGCTTTATCCATTTACTGCTCAGAGGTGCAGGAGCAAGGGCTGTCGTAGCAAAGATTTCTTCTTCTTCCCCCCTCTTCTAACCCAACACTTCTGTATCCCCACTCTCTGCTTTTTCATGAAGAGTTTATGCAGACTTAGGGCAACCTCACAGATTTTATACATCATAAAACCTTTCTGCATAAAGGATTTTGATAAATAGAAGGCTCAAGGAGGATCTTATTAATGTATATAAATACCTGAAGGGAGTGTAAAGAAAATGGAGCCAGTCTCTTCTCAGTGATGTCCAACAACAGGACAAGACTCAATGGGCACAAACTGAAGCATAGGAGGTTCCCTCTGAACACTAACCTCAAGGTTTTTTTGTTTGTTTTTTTTTTTTTTTTTTTACTGTGAGGGCCATTGAACATTGGAACAGGTTGCCTAGAGAAGCCGTGGAGTCTCCATACTTGGAGATACTCAAAACCCGTCTGGACATGATCCAGGGAAACAAGCTTTAGGTGATGGCATTGTTTTGAGTAAGGGGATTTGACTAGATGATCCGGAGGTCTTTCCCACCCTCATCTAGTCTCTGATTTTGTCATTTGATGTTTGTTTCTTCTAACCATTTCGGGAAGGAATTTTGGACCCTTCGTTTTTATTTAGTTTTGTAGCCAGCTATGCAAGGCACACAAACCTGCAAATATAGAATTAAAAAAAACATAAGAGATTTGTGGATGCTTCTGTGTAGCTGGATTTGATGTTCCTCTGCTCAGTTCTGGACCCTTTTCTCCTCTCTTGGATGGTACATTGTAACACAGTATTTCAATACATCATAGCAACAACTACCAGAAACGGTAAAATCCCCCTATTGGCTTGACATGTTCAGTCATTTCTTTTCACTCCTCAGTGGGTGTTTTATCTCTGCACAACTGGTATCAGGAGGCATCTACCACCTTGTAGAAGGTAGATGCAGTGGTTCAGTGTAGCTGGCTTGCGCCTGGATACAAGGGATGAAATGAAGCTCTTTGGCCAGCAGTGTTCCAGCCTCCTGTCAGTGTCCAGAGGTATTTTCTGTTGTGTTTGTAAGATGGTGTCTGGTCCCAACAGAGCTGGGTCAGCTGCAGCTCAACAGCTGTACCACTTGGTGTTGTACTAAACAGATCTTTCTCCGTGCACAGATCCTCTGAGCAGCCTCCAGCTTTCCAGACCTTTCAGTCTGGAAGGCTCACCAATGTATATTGTGCAAAGTTGTCAAAAACCTCCTTAGGGTTTCTTCCTCCTAAATTCTCTTTTGTCATTTGCTTTACTGTCATCATGACAGCTTAAATCTAATCTTCAGTGTTTCTCTCCCATTCATCTTCTACTTTCCAGCCATGAATAAGTCTTGCTGTTGCTTTCTGTTGATAGATACCTGCCAGATCCTGGCTCTCAAAAATCAAATAATTTGGTGATGCTTTAGCCATTTCTTGATTTAGCAATCACATTTTCTGACTTTCTCCCCATGGATGAATTTCTGACACAGATGATTCCAGTTCATACATATTCCTGTTTCAGACTCTGTTCTCATCCCTGAGCATGACCTGCAGCTTCTCAATGCTTTGCACATCACATTAAATGTGGTCACCCTATTGCTTTTGTCTTTTCTAAGCTTGCCCCAGTCATCTGGCATTTCACCACACACACCAACAGTCATGCACTCCTGTTCTGCTCATGTTTGGTGTACAGAAATAGCTCCCAGCTTGTCCTCTTGATACCATCAGCACCGTCCTGTACAATTTTAATAGGCAGGCCAGTGAAAGGGAACAAGGGCACCAAGCTGCATATCAGTTGTGAAGTGACCAGGGTGGTGCATCCCCACCCACTGTTTTAGGTAGATGACATGTCATGGGGCTTTTCCTGGTTTTTCTGCCCTCCTGTATGCAGGGCAGCAGGGCTTCACACAAGGGACGTGCAGAGAAATGACTCCTGTTAGGCTTACAGCGGTCTTAAACCATGATACCCACAGAAGTAGCACAAAAGGAAAATGAAGAACACAAAGAGAAGGATGGCTGCTTGCTACAAAGCCATGCTACCTGTTAGGTGAATATTGCAGAGCTAGCTTCACATTTGTGACCCAGCTGTAATGTAGCAACAAACAGCTCCTGGTTCACAGGTGTCTGGATGGGGATGATGTCTTAAGCTTTGCTTACAAAAGCAAAAGTGTGTGTATTACCAAGGTATGATGAAGGCAATCTAAGGCTGTTGAGGTTGAATAAATAAATGTAAATCTGGGACAGTTGCCCTAGTGGCAGAACTCATGCCACAGGGAGAGTACTCCAGGGCACTTGATCCTGCACTGAGCTCTTCAGCTCTTGCAGTGTTGAGTCTCTAAGTGGCTCTTCACTTTTATTGTGAAGATACCTTTATCCAGGTCTATTAAGCTGTGGTCAAGGGGTCTGCAGTGCTAGCCAGCTCTAGCCACCAGAAGAGAGCAGACAGTAGGTTTGGAGCCTTTTTGAGGAAAGTCAAGTCAATGTAATTATTACTTATACTAACTGCAAACCCCAAATACTCTACTCCCTATCCCAGTGAACTTGCCATCTTGTTGAGGACAAGATCTGTCACATTATTCCTCATAGAATCACAGAATCATTTAGGTTGGAAAAGACCTATAAGATCATCAAGTCCAATCATTAATCCAGGACTGCCAAGTCCATCACTAAACTATGTCAGTAAGCACCTCATCCACGCGTATTTTAAACAACTCCAGGTGTGATGATGCCACCGCCTCCCTGGGCAGCCTGTTACAATGCTTGACCACCCTTTCAGTGAAGAATTTTTTCCTAACATCCAATGTAAACCTCCCCTGGTGTAACTTAAGGCCATTTTTTGTCCTGTTGCTTGTTATCTAGAAGATACCTACCCCCATCTGCCTACAACCTCCTTTCAGGTAATTGTAGAGAGCAACAAGATCCCCCTGAGTTTCCTCTTCTCCAAACTAAACAACCCCAGTTCCCTCAGCTGCTCCATGTAAGACTTGTGTTCCAGACCCTTCACCAGCTTCGCTGCCTGTCTCTGAAGTGGGGGGAACAGAGTGCCCTCTTGCAGTGAGAGCCTCAAAACTGAACACAGTGTTTGAGGTGCGGCCTCACCAGTGCCCAGTGCAGGGGGACGGTCACTGCCCTGGTCCTGCTGGCCACAGGGTTTCAGTTACAAGCCAGGACGCTGTTGGCTTTCTTGGCCACCTGGGCACACTGCTGGCTCATGTTTACCTGGCTGTCGACCAACACCCCCAGGTCCTTTCCTGCCAGGCAGCTTTCCAGCCACACTGCCCCCAGCCTGTAGTGCTGTGTGGGGCTGTTCTGACCCAAGTGCAGGACTGCAGGACCCAACACTTCTCCTGGTTGAACCTATATAACATATATGAACATACATAAACCTTATGAACCATAACTCATCATGATTATCTCATCTACTGTCTTCCATTTCTGCCTCTGCTTTCCCCAAAATAGAGCTCCTCACTGTCCATCAGCCCACATCTTCTTGGTGCTCTTTTTCTCTTTCACTCACAGCAAGAACTTCAGCAAAATACCTGAATTCAGAACAAAACTATATTCTTTTTCATTCTTCCTCAAAACTCATCTCCATGCGATAAGTAAAGGCAGCTGACAACCTATGAAATTGTTTATTATATTCTGTGGTAGCAAACAGACTGTTTATCTGCCCTTTCAATGTTTTTATTTATTTCTGCTTTGTTCTCCATATGTTTTAATTCACTATGAGTTATTGCCTTCAGTATATGTAGGGATGGCACATAGTGCATTTTGGCAAGTTTGACAAGTACTTGTAAATATTACCTCAATGCAAATTACTAATTAAAGATAAGTAAAGAAATTCTTATAATCATTTCTATATACCCCTGTATGTACCTTGACAGAACCCTGCTTGCTTAAATGCTCTTTCTGGTACTTTCCTATAAAGACTGTAATGGTACATCCTCTGATTTCAATTTCTGATCTTTATGTTCTCAAAGTCACACTTTGAATTTCAGCTTCAAAAGACAAGATATCACGAAAGAGATACTGTTGAAATTGTAGCTGTAGTAGACCATTTGTGAGAAGAAAGCAGGATGCTTTCATGTATTAACTTATTTGACACAAATGCTCTGTTCTATTCTGAATTCATACAGTTTGAATCAAACCAGGAAACTAGAATTTTGATTTAACAGTACAAACTACTCCAAATTTCCTGGAAAAGTCTGAACAATAGTGATCTTTTAGCTGAACACTGCTTGAGTCAGAAAAGCAATCAGTATTTAAGTTTGAGTTTGTTATGCAACGAGGAGCAAGAGTAGGCAACTTGAATTTTAAAGGGAACAATTTGCATTGTACTGTAACCACTTTGTTGCTGAATAGTGTAGTGTTCCTGCATACCACTTTTCTCTTCATCACTGGGAGCTTGATTTCTCATTGCTTTGCACCTTTTGAAGTCGTTTATGGCCGTGTAAAGTGGGTATTTTAAAAATACCATTTTGGTTTAATCATATTTCATACCTACTTTGTGCAGGATGCAGAGAACAGACTTTATATTTCAATCCAGCTGTTCATTACTGCAGACATCATGATCTCTTAACTAACTAAATTTGCCATATTTGGAAGCGTAAACCCTTTTCCCCCCATACCCATTTCAGAAACCAGTTCCTTGATATATTAAATGGCATTTTTAAAATAGTTAACTTGCTTGACTCTTGCACCCCCATCTCCTTTCCCCCATATTAACATCATAAAGGGAATACAAAAAACGTTAAATAGCCTCTGGGGCTGCAGGGACACCCTGCCATCATGCTCCTAGACCACTTACTCTCAGTTTGTTAAATGGAAGCTGGATGTTCCTATAGTCCAAAACATGTAAACATGGCAGACACCAGCTGGTTCCCCAGGTAGTTATTAGGGAAGACAGAAAATACAGGAGATACTGAATCTCAGTCCACAAAATCATTAACTTAGTGAATGCACTCTCATTTTTGCAGTATTCAGACCATTTGATGTCAGGGCAAGATTAGAAGGAAAAAACCAAACCCAACAAACAGATGACTTTAATCAGAGCTTTCTGAAGTGTGTTAATTATCTACAGGGGACAAGATGCTACAATGAGAGACTGTAGTTTAAATTCCCTTTTCTGAGACTCTGGAGCTTGGTTTTGTTTCGAGTGAGCAGTGTGTTGGGTAGGGACTCTGGGGTAAACCTAGAGCGGATGTGTGTTGTGATCAGTGGACTGTGTAATGAAATACTGATGCAATATATTTCCTTTTTTCTGCAGGGGAGTCCCTCTGGGATTGCATGTAGCTACATTTGATATTATAAAGAATTTGAAACCGGTAATAAACGTGTGCATACCTTTTCCTAAAAAAACTGGTATGAATTTTGATGCACTGACTATTTATTATGTGTGGAGCTGCTTTTTTCCAAGCAATGTAACAAATCTGCCTTGCTACGCTTTCTTTTAGCAGTTTGGAACTGGATTGTATGCACACCGTGTATCAGCAGCCCCAGCGAGACAGCTAAAGAAGCCAGCAAGGATGAGCAAAGCATCCCAAGCTCTGCAAGCCTACCTGACCGCGCCTCTGCTGGATCCTCCTGCTCCTGCTTCCCTGTATCCCGTTGCTTTCGGTCTCCCCTTCGCCCATCGGTACTGTGCGTTTCTGGCAGTATATTTACCATCGCAGATGTGAAGGACAGAGTTTGTCCTGAATTCCCATTTCTTTGTTTCAGCTTCATAAACTCTAGATTACATGCCCAGCGGCATCTAGTCAACCCTCGGCCATTCTGACAAAAGCCGCCGGAGCGCTTCCAAGTCTCTCCTGCAAGAACAAGCCTAACGGCCCCCAGCACCCCTCTGAAGGAGGCGCTTAAAACGCCAGAGGCTGCGTGAGAGTCATTCTCTCCCCTCTCTCCTTCGAGTCACCCTCTCTCCTCTCCTTCGTGCTCTTCGGAGCGGACAGCTACAGCTGCACTCGGCAGCCGTGTAACTCCAGCGCACAACCCCCAGCACGGCAGCCATCAGCGAGGGCGGGGGCCACCATCCCGCAGGAGATGGTGACCCCTCTCTCAGGGCAGCTCCCGCAAAACGCCTTTGCGGGCCGCTCGCACCGCCCGGCCTGCAGCCGGGGCCCGAGCCGCGGCCCATGGCGCCCCGCCGCGGCACTGCTCCCGCTAGGTGGCGCTGCGCTGCCGCTGCCGCGCAGCCCGCGGCGGCTCTGCCCGGGTTCGCCTGGCGGCGCCTCAGCAGGCCAGGAGGGATTTTCCGTGTGTTTTGACAGCGCAAGAAAAGCGGGGTCTGCCCGCCAAATAGTCCTGTTGCCTCTCCCTCCAGTGACTAAAGCAGCGAGAAGGATTTTTCTGAGCTGTTTCTGCCAGCAGGCTGACCGGTGGTGCCTCACGCGAAGCCTGCGGCCTGTAGCAGCCGTGCTGCACCGCTCACTCGCCTTAACCTGGAACTGCGCAGCAGAGCTATGCCGATGTGTTTTAGGGGAGCCTTGTGCTCACAAATACTTTGCACAGTTCTTCAAAATAGACCTGACCTGTGAGGGACACCTTGTTCTGGCCTCTGGAGAAACTTCCTTCCCAGGCCAACAGGCATCTGCAGGGGCTGGCAAACAGCAGCAGCCCTGAGGTAATGGGGAGAGGCTGGAACTTCTTGGTTCCACACACAGCTGAACTAGCTGGACACAGCCTGCTCATTACAGACCATGTCAGAGAACCTGCTTGAAAGTCAGGCTGGAAATAGATGGAATTCCACTTTAACTGCAGAGGAACCACCACAAGGCTAAAGTGGGGCACCGGGATGCTATGTGAACAACAGGGCTAGAGGTAATACCGGCCTTTTCACCCTCTCGAAAGTGAAGAAATAAACATGCTGTATTAGCGAGGTGTTGAGCCTTGGATATCTGAAGGTAGCAGATGAATTATAAATTAGTACAACGTTCAAGCATTAGAAAAATCTTGGAATTAATTGCAAATGTGACCTGGGATCCTTGGCCTAGAAGCAGTGTTCAGCTTAATGAAGCTCCTGGAAAAGCCTTTGTTGTGGTAACTAAGAAGCACTCTCTGTATGGGATGAGTAAACCGTTCAATAGTAGAGATGGATCATATTCCATGACCAAATAAGATTTCATTTCTATTGACCTGTTTGGAAAAGATTATGAAAAGATGTTTTTAAGTTGATACTGCACAGGAAATTTAATTGCCATTGTGTAAGTTTTGAGGATGTTCCACCTAATTATGGGTCTTATTTTGAAGGAATGTAAAGTGTAGCTCCCAAGAAAACTTCTAGTATGAGGATGATGACTTGGTATTTACACACACACATGTGCAGATACATGTGTCTGTGAGGCTGTGTTGGTAGTACATCTGTGATTTAAATCTGACTTTTTTAGGAGTTTAGTCAGGGTAGAGACATATTCTGAGCTAACTTAGGAGGAACAAAAGATCTTTGGAAGGTATATGGTAATTTCTCACAAGTGAGTTCACAGGAAGTTTCTGGTTGCACTTGTGATAGGGAAACAGCGCTGCGTTTCGTCACCACAAGACAGATTTTAGGAGGTCCTAGGAAGGGCTCGCTGTTTCCAGAACTCTGCTTATTTATCCAAGCTCCCACAACTGTTAAGATGAGTTTTTAAATAAGCTCTTATTATGTAGTCATCTCAACAAATGGCTAAAGAAAGCAGTCCTGGGCAACCTTTACAAATGTGTTCCTCTCTACAGCTTTTGTGAAATTGTCATCCTAATCAATACCTGAGTAATTGAAATCCTCCAAGATCAAAGTTGTGACCTTCTGACTGCCCTCTTTCCTGATCTGCTTTCTCTAACTCCTGTAGAGGAGGACAGCAACACCCAGAGCCAGATGATTGGCTTTGTTGTCCTAAATGCTAACCAGTCTGCCTCTGCTGTGTCAGCCAAAATACATTCCCTCCTTACAAGCCCGATAGCATCCTTTAATTTTCTGCTTCTGGAATCTAGGTATCATGTTACACATTAAAAATAATAAATCTACTGGTGTTTCCACATGCAACATGAAATTGCATTTTTTTACCATAATTTGAACATACCTTTTAGGTTCAATAACTATTGTTATAACTTTGAGAAAAATCATGTTGCTACCCATCCAGTCTCACTTCTTACCTGGTCACTTCTCTTGGGAGTGAAATCCTGGCCACAATGTGAGCAATGATAAACTTCAGGTGAACTGAATGGTCCCAAGATTTTTCTCTGCATTTTTTTTAATACTATTCCTAATGTACTCAGATGCAATTAGATTATTTTAAAAGCCTGATACTAGCAGTTACAGTAATTATTTTTTATTTTTAACAGACTACAATGGAAAGTTTTGAATCATGTAGTTAACAAATCATCATGAAACCATTACAAAATCAAGGTTTTCAGCAAGCATATTGTTTTCAAATGTTCAAGACTGTAGTTCACAGGAGAAAAATATCCTCAGCCCCCAGAACCTGAGATTTAAGACTTTGAATCTGTAATAGGAGCCAGATCCCTGACTCCCCCTGGATCCTCAATAAAATCAGCAGGTCTGTATGTAGTGTAGGATTCTACAGAAATCACATTTCCAGACTTGGTATACACTCATGATGAAACAATAAAAAGGTGGTATTAGACACTGGCAGCTTGGATAGGCTAAAGCAATATAGCAGTAATAAACACTTGGAAAATCAGAGAGTTGAAAAATCAGATCTTTTGATTAATCAGCTTGAAGCTGCTGAAGTAAGGGAAGTTAGGCCTCCTTTCAGAATTACTTAATGAAGGGTTTTTCCATTATGTGTGCCACTTGCATAATCTCTCGCAATAACAGCCATATCTATCTAAAACATAAGAGATTCAGCAAGCAAAACTAGCTAGACATAATCCAGGATCCCTGGCACCACGTACCTTCAATTTGTTGATTATTTCTAGCCAATATTCTTCAGAAACAACTTCACAGCTCAGGCCTCCTTGGCTTTATTGGCTTCTTTTTTATTTGATTTGAAATCACTCTAGAGGTAAGAAATCATACTAGCTGCTAGATACAATCTGTTAATTGCTCCTGCAGATAACGAGCACCCTAAGGGGCGAAAAAGGTTATGCGGCCTACAGAGACACATCAGAAATGCATAATTTATGTTTCTTCCAACAGTTATCAATGCAATGTTTCTGTGTGCACAGTCTATCTTATGCTGTTCAGCCTCCAGCTTTTCAGGCATTTCATTTTTGGAGAGTTCACCTTTAAACAAACTAGTGAAACCTCCAAAAATCTCCTTAGGGCTTTTTCCTCCTAAATCCTCTTCTGTTATATGCCTCAATTATTTGGTAGTGAAGTAATTTCCATTTCCCTGATCTTTGTTCCTCTCCTCACTTCCCTACTTGCAGTCCAGAGTAAGTGCCAAGTGGTGAAAAGTGTTTAAAATAATTAACTTGGCATCTTGTACAGCTTGATTGCAAAGCAGGAATTATTAGTACAAATGTCTGTAGGACCTTTGATATAATTGTTGTTTTATTTATGCTGACAAAGTATAATGTTTGCATTTTGTTATTCAATTGTTATTAAGATTGTTGAGACGGTGAAGATATGTTTTCTGTATACAGAAGGCATTCATAATTTCTAGAACAAGCATTGTAAAATGTAGTGCAAGATCAGCACACATTATGTCTGCCTGTGAGAACCAGTTAAACCAGGCTTTATGAATGAGCTAGGTATTTCATATTCCATCCCTAGCAAACCAGTTTCCTTATACATGCCTGTCCTGGTTTCAGCTGGGACAGCATTAATTTTCTTCTTAGTAGCTGGTATAGTGTGTTCTGGATTTAATATGAGAACAATGTTGATAACACACTTGTTTTTAGTTGCTGCTAAGTAGTGTTTATACTAAGTCAAGGACTTTTCAGCTTCTCATACACTGACAGCAAGAAGGCTGAAGGGGCATGAGAAGCTGGGAGGGGACACATTCAGGACAGCTGACCTGAACTAGCCAAAAGGGTATTCCATACCATCTGATGTCATGCTGTGTATATAAACTGGAGGGAAAGTGGGCTGGGGCTGCTGCTCAGGAAATGACTGGGCATTGGTCAGCAGGTGGTGAGCAATTGCATTGTGCATCACTTGTTTTGTATATTCTAATTCTATGATTATGATTATTCCTTTTCTGTACCATTAAATTGTCTTTATCTGGACTCACAAGTTTTCTTACTTTTTCTCTTCTCATTCCTTCATTCTGCTGAAAGGAAAGTGAGCAAGCAGCTGTTCAGTGCTTAGCTGCTGGCTGCGGTTAAACCATGACAATGCTCCTTCGATAAAGTGCTTGCCATACAGGCACTTGCAATCAAGCAGCTTTAGCTGGCCTCTGTACTTATCTTCTTTGCCCCAACAGTTCCCTGAAGCAGCTGACGGATGCTGGTGGTGCCTGTATTGTTCTACACAAACAATCTCACTGATGAAATCTCATTTATCTTCTGATTCACTGAATTCAGATTGTGTCTGCCAGTATGAATTAGACAAACCAGTTGTACAAGGATACTCCCAAGGTATCATATTGGAGCATTTTCTGTACAAGGCTGCAAGGCTGATCTTGTGGCAGGTGGAACAAGCTGTTTCTTCCTCAGAGAGCAGCACTCTGTCATTTTTCAGGGCAGCCTAGATATTGTAACTCACTCTATGACCTGTAGCAGTATTAAGTCACAAACATTTGCAGTGCCTCTCAATGCTGCAGTTTTGACACGTTACTGCCATGAGTTCAACCATGAGTCCTTTAAGTGCAGCATCCTATTTTCACTCTAGAATTAACCTTTAGGTTAGTTCTGGATGATAACACAGGAAAACTTTTATTGGTGGAGGAATGAAAAATTTCTCAGATTCTAAAGCAATGCAAATTCCTGGCATGTGCACGGAGCCACGTGCAAGAAAGCTCTCAGCACATCTTTCAAACACCTATTTGCAGTGAAAGATGTAGAAAAAGTGAATGTACGCTCATCTCCATTGATTTCAGTCATCTTAAAGTCAGACATTGAAACTAAATTAATTACTTGGGCTCCATTTCTAGTCCATGGAAAGAAGTGAGCATATCTATAGGGTAAGTTATCTCAGCTATATTAGATGTCCCTCAAGAAAGAATGTCCTTCAGATGCCTCTCTCTCTTAATTGGCTATAAAAGTAGCTTAAACCGGACACCTAACTTTTAAACAGAACGACAGTTCAGTGAGATTAATTCCACCCTTAACATGCAGTTTCCTTAGTATCATCTTCACAGTTCAGCAAGGCATTTAAATACGTGCCCAGCTTTCCACATCTGAATCACTCTAATCACATGAAGTGGCTTAAAAATCTTGCTATACCAGGGCTCTATGGTTTCTTGAACTGAACAGTTAACACTCTGTGTGGCTGCCTCTGTCAGACTCCAGGCTGCTTGTTCATGGTACTAATTCTCTTTAGCTTTCTTGAGCAGTAGCATCGGTATTTCAGAGGGCAACTGGAAAAAAAACTGTTCTAACTTCTTGCTATTTTCAAAAGAAAACATGGCATCATTTACTGTCATGCTTTGTGCTGCATGTCTGACTAGGAGTTTGAATTAGTTCTGCTCTCCTTTGCCTAAACCTTTTAATATATTTATCCTCTGCTGTTATTTACTGAGACCGTTTTATCTAACTCTGTTAAGTGTTCTGGGACACAGATGGTATGAAATGCTCCACACATAATAGAGACTCATTGTTCAGGCAGCTCCCATGGCAGTTGATGGTGGAGATTACAGTACTGGGCCATAAATTGTATCAGTATTGTGTAAGCAGGATATTGTTGACACTTGATGTTCCCAATTAAAAAAAAATATAAAAGAACTTGTCAGATTTTTGAGCAGCTTCCAATGATTTCTTCACATGAGAATCTAGGGAGCATACACAGACAGTTGACATCTCTCTGTTTGGTGTAATGCTGATTTCAGGCAAACTTTTCGTCTACAGCTGGCTGAGGAATATCTAGTTTAAGGCAGTTTTTCTCTCATGTTGACCTAACTATATACATTCTTGCATAAAACTCGCACCGATGAAAAGAAGAGTTGGATATGCAGAGCAGTATCTATAAGAAGGTATGGATCAAAAGCCCACTGAAACCCTGTGACAGTCCATGATGTCTGAGAAGCATAACTCGAAATCACTGAGCCAAACTGAACCCAAACCTGAGCCAAAACCAGAGCAAACCACTGCTTATCAAGAACCAAAGCAGAACCCAAACCGCTAGTGTAAAATCTTTGTAAAAATCCCTTGTGCCCTCCCCAGTGCCTGATGCCTATGCCAGGGGTTGCTCAAACAGCCCCAGCACAGCAGGGGAGCAGCCTGCTCCTAATCGATGTGAGGCTGGCAGTCCTGCAGGGCACAGATCCACGTGGTGTGCCGATGGAGGCTCACAGGGGTATTGCCACAGACATACATGGCAGGAGAGACTGCCCATGACACCTGCAGGTCTTGCAACAAAACTTACACGAGGGGGGGTGGAGGGGGTGTCAGCTGGAGGTGACCTGTGTGGATGGGGCCTCCATGGGCAATGCTGAGCAGGGGTGAAGGCTATGCTTCTGTAGGCTGCTGTGAGAGTTGGGCACTGCTCCCAGTGCCCGTGTTACAATTGTTCTAGAAAGCTATTTTATCTGGAAGAAAAATACGAGCCATGTGCTTTTCTTCAGCATAATGTTGCAGAAAGAATCAGTCCCACAATGTCTCACAGTGGCTTTGAGTGAAGCTTGCATAGGGATGAGAATGAAAATGTAAATTAAAGTTTGGTGGATCAGTTACGCGCTTGCACTCTGCTGGCCAGTACCTTTATCTGTTTGCCTCTTTCTTCCCCTCTCAGAACAGCATATTTCTGCTATTTTAGATCTAGCTTTTTAGTATCCTTGGGTTATAGCACTTCATGGGAGTAAGAAGGTATATTTTTAGCATATTTTAGTTTTCATGCCATGATCTCTTGATCTGTCTCCTTACTTCCTTTTGTTCTTTTTCTCTTAAACAGAAAGGCAACAGAAACCAGGCACTGAAGAAAATGAATACTGCTCCCTGACAACAAAATCTAGAGCTAACTGTTGCAGTCAGTTTTAATTTGCATTCCCTGGTGAAACCCTGAAGCTTACTGGGACATGCAAACACACAGGCTAGAGCAATTTATGATCAAACACTTAACTGCTGCTTTTTGTTTTCATTTCTTTTTCCTTGCAATTGTTTAAGGGAAACGTTAGCAGTCACGCAGACTTCTGCCAAACTTATATAGCTTTTAGGACATCCATGTACAGGGGGAATTCTCAGTCCTGAGTGAGGAGAGATGGGTATGTTTCTTGTGCCCCAGCTAGAGAACAACACAAATTTAGCACATATTCGCCTAGAAATTTCTAATCTCAGTTGTGAGTCCCTCCACACATAAATAGATGAACCACTCTGGGCAGTTTGCCTATTCTTGCTTCACTTTGGACACAGTTAGATAACACATTGCTGATTTTTGTTGATTATCATTTTGTAGCTTAGCATTGTTTTATTAGTTTCTTTGCATTTCATTGCATAAGAGTCAGTTTGGTGACCCTTTTCATCTGACACCTGACATTTCTTTAACTACTGGGAGAGGCTGTGATAAAAACACACTGTGAGTTGTACCATTATAGTCTGTGTAATGTCTTTAGAGGGCTGAACACATTTTCATGACTGTACACAAAGACACTCAGCAGATACAGCATCTGTTTTTGACAACAGAAATGCTGGCTGAAAGCATCACCTCCCTTTTCTTCAAAATTTATGACATGGTCCTTAAATCCAGCATCTTCTGCAAATGGCAGGGAGGGAAAAGTGTGATTGTGAGGGGGAATGGAGGGGATGACAAGAAGGAGGAGGAAGTAGGATTTGTCACTGTGGATTAATAAACCAGAGAATGAATGTTTGGGCAGTAGTGCTTAACTGGAACCAGCATCAAATAGTCTCTGTGAAAAACTAATGAACATTTTAGCACTCACTGTTGAGGTGCTAATGAATTTGTATGTATGTTTTTGTGTCCATATGGGGGAAGCAATCAAAAAGTAAATATTAGTTGATGAATAATCTTCTTAAGGAAAGATTTTGTTCCTCTTGGCCATCTTATCAGGCCGCAAAAATGTAGATGCACTTATATGCAAGTCCACAGTCTGATGGGCATGAGATACTTCAATAAAAGAGCAAAAATGAAAGAAAATATAATTGTGTTCCAGACAACCCCATATTTTAAAGAAATGTCGGTATTCAAAATCCAGTAATGATTTTAAGGTGCTTATTAATGGAGTCAAGAAAGCATTATAAATTGCAAAATATCTAGTGACAGGATTATTATTGGTCACAAGACTACAAGATATTAATGATTTCACAGGATATCCTAAGAAGACTCACAAATATTTTCATGGCTTTCAATGTTATATGATTTCAGTTTTTTAATGGGGCAAGCTGTCATTTGGTCAACAGGTATCTAGACAATTCCTCTGTAGCCATAACATATTTACAAACACATAATTGTAAACTTTTTTTAAAAAAGTTACAAATGCTTATCCATTTGAAAAGCAGACTACCTGTTTATGTGCTTAACTATGGATCCCTTTTCCTAATTTTAGATATCCAATTTTTAAAGCATTTGTCAAAGTAACAGGTCATTGATGTGTTACAGGAAGAAACAAACACAGCATCCCAAAAGACTTGATCTAAAAGTCTGGTGTTCTCTTCTTACATTCCAGCTTTCCTCAGATTTCAGATCTTTATCTTCTTTCCTTCCAGACTTGGCAGTGGAGACATTTGGCAAAGTTTTCTATATAGTTCTTAGGACCAGGTATTCAGTATCTGAGAACCATCTTTCCATAGTCTTGCCAGCAGGGCTTTTGTATTTCATGGAAGGTATGGCTCATATGTAGAAAAATGTGTGAAAGTTTCTAACTGGAATTCTCTCTTAGTTGAGGACTTTGTTCTACAAATTACTTACATTAAGGTATTTGTCTAACCATCTTCTACAATACCATTCAATTTTCCTTTTAACTTCTGTATATGCAGTGATCTGTCTCTTCTGTTTTAAGGCTGCATAAAGAACTCTCTAGTTAGCATTAAATCTGGAAATCAGCTCACAGTGTGTACAGATATCAAGACTGTCAAAACAGGAGATATTTTTAAATGTCTGATCTTCCTAATTTGTTCTGCAGAGCTAGTTTAAATATTTCTGAATGTATAATCCAAAAGACTTGGTCTTGGTGACTTCTCTCTATTGATGAAACCTTGAGTAGGAGAGAAAAAGTCCATACTGCAGAAGAGTTCCCCATGCATAGTAACAGATGAACATAAGACACATCAGCTCTACTGGACTTGCAGGCCAGCTATTTAATTTGTGTTGCTGATAACAACCAGTGCAAGACACTTCACTGAAAGGTATAAGAAATCCTAGGATAAACACTTCAAGAAATAACCTGCCATGAAGAAAAGGGCTTTTTCTACCTCAGGAAACAGAACTCTGAAAGATACAAGCAAGTGAATACCACCAGAATGGCTGGATTGTAAGCATTTGCTGTTAGAATTCCGAATATAATAACAACAACAATAATATTTTATGAATGGCTATTAACTTTAATAATGATAATTTATTAATAGTTATTACTTTTAATAATAATAAGGTTCTTCAATCCTTGGTCACCCTTACTGGTTGCTTGGCCTCAGTGATACTTCACGACAAAGGGATACCTTACACAGGCTAATGGTTTAAAGAGAGCATGGTCTCAATACACAGTTTTGACTTTGTCATTGTTCATTTACCTGTCCTTTAGCTTTCATGTTAGGTGAAGTAAGGCTGACGTGCTTTCCTCAAGATCACTTGCAACTTTACATTTTATCCAGCTGATCTTTTCAGAAGAGCTTTTTTCAAAGCTCTGTTCATTCTCATTGCCTCACTTCTGTTTCAGCTTCAGAAACAAACACAGGACCCTATCTGTGGGGAAGCAGATTTTACTACCCTCTTACATTTCATTTTTTTTTTCATACTGGGAAACCTTTCATACAGAGATGAACTGGGATCCCTTTTTAGATTGCTCTGGTTCTTGGCCCATGTCCTTTTCAAGCTTCAGCTAAAAGTGAATTTCTACAGATGCTTCAAGTCATTGAGAATTGAAATTTAGAAGTGAAATGCTGACACCACCTTCCCCATTACAACACTTAGTTGCTTCTGTCATGCTGCAATCAGCCCTGTATTGTAAGTGTCTGTGTTGTGAGCCTCTCTGATCTAAACATTTGTTAGCTTAAAATATCAATTCAATTGCAATCCATTATGCTTTGCTCAGAAAACCCATCTGGCTCCAAAGACTGCTGCCACACGATGTGCTGCTGCTGCGAAGCCAAAGGCCTGATCCTGCCCTTGCTTGCAGAGCTCTGTATTTCAAAGAATGGCTTTGAAGCAGCTGAAAGTGAACCACCCCCGAGCAGGTGTGGGGAATGAGTCAGCCAGGTGTATGGCTGTATCATACACTCGTCCCAACTTTTTCCCCCTTTTTGCTGCTACCTGCATTATCAAGGAAGTGAAATTCAAAGACTGGAAAAAAAAGAACCATCAAAACCAGAAAACACCTTTGGACTTTTTCTCAAGGAGATGATTGTAACCCCATTTCTTTCCTGCTGAATCACCATTCAAGAAACTTTCAGGCATTTCTGAGACAGCTCTTTAAAAACAAAACTGACTCCATAGGAGTGGAAAGTAAAAATCACACTTTTTAAAGGAAATGCCAACAAAAAGATATAAAATATTCATCACTTTAGAAGAACCACTTTTTACTGCAAGCCATTTTAGTGTATATTGTGCTTGCAGGTAAAATACCTGATTAAAAACCTCTAGATGAGAGTCCTTGTCTCATGGCATGCCTATGAGACCTGCTGGGACTACAGTGGATCTGAAGAAAAGACACGTGAAACTGTTTTCAGTTTACTGTTGCCTTGGACTCACGTTGCATGTTTTCTGCCTTCTGCTGAGCAAAACCAGCAAAGAGCCCAGTTACCTAAGAAAGCAGTTATGTTTTGTGCTATATATAAGTAATAAGGATGACAAGCTTCTGTGAGTACCCAGAGAGTAAATGCTACCATGCCACTTAGGGTCAGGATCAGGAAGATCAGTAGAGCTCAATTTTTTATGGTTTTGGGGCATCTTACTTATTAAGCTTCATTACCAGGAGTGACTAACCTCGGAGTTCAAAATGAGCTCTGAATGCCTTTCTGTGGCACGACAGACCTGGTAAAGATCCAATTTAACTAGATGGTGCATGAACAGCTCTTTCCTATCTATCAAGCTTTCCAATGATAATGAACCACTCAATACATTTTTCCACAGAGCAGGAAAGAATATAAGAGCACTGAAGGCACTCATTAAAACCTGAAAACAGCCTGAAGTTGCATAAGCTTTCCGAGGGCTTTGACGCAGGGGTGGCAGCAGATGGCTGAAGGTGGGGTACACCCCGTCTTTCGCTTGCCCCTGTGATGGGGACGACAGCACGGCTCACGAAGCAGCCCCTGAGGTACTGCAGATTTTGGCACGGCATAAAACAGTAAGCTGAGATGGGGGTTAGTTTATTTAATTTCACAGACTGAAAACTGCAGTGAATCAGGTTTTTCGTGAGTCATTCGGTTGTCCCCACTGCCGGGGACACGGTGGCAGCCTTGCTCAGAGCAATATGGCAGCTGGCAGAAGGGGCTCGCTGCTGCAGAGCTCTGCTACCCATGAGTCCTGAAAGCCCCATGGCCTCACTGCCCAGCACCTGTGGGATGCTCCCCATCAGTCCCTTGGCCGCTCTTTGACCCTGCCACAGTGTTGCTGTGTCCTCCCGGTGACACTGGGTGGGTGCTCCAGGAAGGTGCCGCTGCCAGAGCTCCTGTAAAAGCCTGTGACAGTCCTGGATGGCTGCTGGGGGGTGACGGGGAGGACTATTTGTGGCTGGGCCACAGCACCCCACAGAGAGGATTCAGTTCATGCTTTTGGCTCAATTGTGTGAGAATGGAAGAATTTCTCTACACCTTGAAACGTCTGTAGGGTGGGAAAGAGCATGCAGATGAAGTGACTATTAAATGTAATGGACTGGGATCAATAGCGACTCAATAGCCTCCTATCATGAGAGTCTTCCTGCCCAGGCTATTTAACTCATGTGAGCACCCTGGCTACCCATGCGCAAACGATGCACTAAATGCCCCAATCAAAACCAAAACTAGAAATTCACTCTTCATCTGTAATGCAAAAGCCATTAATGATTTGTTCTTAAATTGTATTCATTATATACAGAGAACAGAATATAGTTTACCACCTTATTAACTGACACACTACAAGAAATAACACCCACAGGAAAAAAAAAAAAAATTTTCATTATAATTTTGTCAGGGAAGCAAAAACCTAATAAAATACATTTAATAAATTTGTATCCCCATTAGGTTAGGTAAAATGTCAAGCCTAACACAAAACAGAGCTATTTAATACCTTTTTGTAAAACAATGGTCCTGTAAACTCCAGCCCAGTGTATAGCTTTTATTCACAAAAGCAATTCCACTGACTCTGGTAAGAAGGTGCCCACAGGGGTAACCCTCCTATGCCAGACTGGACTTTTCATTTGAGACTCATTGTAGAACTGGCTATTCATTGATACTGAGCACAAAGCAAGAACGCAACGGGGTTTGTTTATATTTGCAGTTCGATATTCACCTAGTGTATACACAACAGAAAAATACCGATAATTATAATTTATAGATAGTAATTTCCATAGGTGATTTCATCATCTGTAGTATATCCTGTATAGAATCAAACTTGAACTTCATGCAAGACACATTTTAAAACATGCAGTCCCACTTTGATCTGCAACTTTCTAAAGCTAAAATCACTCTCAACAGAAAGGATTACTTCTCCGGTAAATTTTGGCAAAAAATGTAATTTTACATATATGCCAAAAAGTGCAAGATGAACAAGGGAAGGGATATATCATGCACTAACAAAGAAAATGGCTGAGAAAACTTCAGATCTTGTATTTGGAGTAATCCAGCTTTACTCCAAATACATCTTGAGGTATTTGGAGTAAAGCTGGACATGTACATTTGGCTCCCTGACTGAAGGTTTAAAGGCCACTGCATGATGAAGAATTCACATTAATTCTTATCTTTGCAGTATTGGGGGCACTCTTTGAGTAAGACACAATCACGATTGAAATTTCTCACTGCTATATTAGACACAAGAAATTTTTTTTCTGTGCCAAGCATGCATCACTTTTTTCCCATCCCTGAACAAAAGTACCAGCCATAGAAAACACAGTAGCCCAAAACTGAACTAGGAATTTGTTCTCTGGCAAATGTGCTTTCAGCACAACAAAAAGGGAGCAGAAGGTTATGCCACTAACTTTCTGATATTCCCGAACAGATACAATTCCGTGTGTAGGCAATATATCACGCTCACAGAAACTAAATACACTACTTTGTGTCCCAGGCTGTCTTTACCACTTTACCACTTTATTACCAATGTATGGATATATTAGCAGCTTTATGAGCCACTATTAAATTTAAAAAGGTGTAGATAACCTGAAAGTAATTTTCATGGTGGGTTTGGGGTTGGGTTTTTTTTTTTGCCATTCCCCCCCAACAATAAAGACTTTCAGTCCACAATATCTCCAGACTCATAACGAATCTTAAAGGCCGGACCCATCAGAGGGGAGCAGCTGACGTACTGGAGGGCAGGGCTGCCCTGCTGAGGGACCTCAGCACTCTGAGAGGAGCCAGGAAAAGATGAAAGTAAAGGAAAATTCTTGCTTGTCCATATGATTTTGCGTCCCCAATACAGGAGAGAATGACAAACTGGAGCGATGCCAGCGGAGGGCCACTGAGATGGTTAGGGGCTGGAATACATGGCATATGAACTGGACTTGTGTAGCCTGGACAGAGGGCTGGTAGAGAGGGGTGTGAAGCAAGGGGAGAGATCTGATTGCCATTTTCTCCCACCTAAAAGGGGAACTATAGAGAAAACTCGGATAAATTTTTCTTAGAGGTACACAGCAAAAGAACAAAAGGCAACAGTCACAAATCGCAGTAAGGGAAGTTCTGTAAGAAAACAAATATTCACCAGGGTGGTGAGCACTGGTACAATTCACCCAGAGAGTCTGTGAGATCTCCATCCACGGAAGTACGCACAACTCAGAGACATGGCCCTGAGCAACCTGATTATCTATGACCATGGGCATGCTTCAGGCAGGGTTTGGACTAGATGATCTCCTGAAGACCCTTCAAGTTAACTTGTTCTTTGATTCTGTGACAAGTTAAGAAATGATATCTCTCAATCTGTATGAGTTGGAAATGCCACCAACTGGTGAGACTATCAGCTTGGTACTGGGACAAGCTGCATTGAAATACCTTGAGAAACCAATCTTAAAATTGTGTTTGTTTGCAAACAAGTTTATAAAAACACTTATAGTTCTTTCCTTTGAGACTGGCATAATACTTTTAAGATATTACAAAATATGTGCTTAAAGTTGGGCTCACCTATGTAAATATATGACAAAATTTTTCAAAATTTAGTGAATGAGGCACTCACCTAATATCTTTGGTAATCAGCTAATTTTTTGAGGTTTTTCAATCGGGTTTTGAAGCCTAACTGAGGACATATGAATCTGCAGATGTCACTAGGATATCTAAAGTGGCCAGAAGAAAGAAGACAAAATCTTCCTAATACTGTTTTTTAATGAATTTTTCTATTAAAATGGCATACGCAAATCTCATGCTGGTATGTTATGAAGCCTTACTGCCATTCATTCAGAATGACCTGCATGGTATATTCATTTTTCCTGTGATTTAATGAGTGGCAAAAAATGGGCAATGAGTGGCCAAGCACCTCAAGTATTATTTTTGGCATTGTATCACAAACTCATATTGCTATGTCTATATAGTGCTGTGTAATCCTGTGGTCTTTTTATGGCTGATTCTTAGGAATGAAACAAGGATAAATATACTAGCAAAAGCTCAGTAAAAGAGAGTCATCACAATATATTATTTGGGAAAAAATGTTGAAGACAGTTCCACTCTTGTTCCTGATTTTGCTAGAGGAATTATGGTGTTTTTTCTCTGCGGTTAAACAGAAAGAAGAAAAATGCTCACTATCTTCTCTGGCTGACTTTCAGGGGTTGAGGTCCTGTACACTGGGTTTGTTATGGATGTGCTAAGAAATAACACCATGACGCTGCCGACTCCTTATCTTGCTGACAGTCCCTGCCACAATGCCTAAATTGCCTCTTTTACATTTACAAGTTGTATTGACTTATCATAGCTATAGATAGATGAATGGACAGGGACGGGACTTTTGGAAATACACGAAATAGTCACGGGTACAGGACATAAAGCACTATAAGGTTATAAGGAGAGATATAGGGTTACAGAAACATCATGGACTCATAATCACACCCTGGACATAGGTACTGAAAGGGAGCTGGTATTCGGAAAAGATGGAAATAATGGTAAAAGTGGTGTGTGTGAATGGAATGAGAGACTGATGTTTCAGAAAGGGATCCCCGATAAAATAGAGTCTGTTTGCATACAAAATTACTTTGGGGAAAGATAGTGGGTAGTTGTTAGACCCTGCTGTAGAATTCCAGAGTTAAATTTGGATATGGATAGAGATGTTCAAACTGTTATTACAGGGAGAAATTCTGTGGAGAATTGTCTCATTATGGCAGACTCCAATTTCTCAGATATAGACTGGAGAACAAATGCTACTGAAGGCAGCACAGATATTCCAGAGTGTGACAACTGACAGATTTCCTGACAGAAAGCAGAGAGGCTTCTTTCTAAACTTAGTTACAGAAAATATTGAGGTTGTTATAGGATGGCTACTTGTAAAAAATAACATCGGATCACATGAATGTTGGTTTCATTTAAATAAAATGGGATGGATAAGCAAAAATAGATCCGTTGGTAAGTCTGCCTATCAGAATTTTAAAGAAATGAGTGAAGGCAGCAGAAGTTAATTGTTCGGGGACTTCTCTGTGGAGGAGATTTGGATTTTCTTTAAGGCAAAACATGGAAGAATTTCTGGAGCTTTTCAACCCTGCAAAGCAAAAAAACTGGAAAATGCCTCAAAACCTAGCTGTGTGCAAACCCATCTCAAAAATGGTGCCTAGATGGAAATGGAAAAATATGATCAACAATAAAGGCTGTGCCTTATAGATCGATTTTCAAAAAGGGCTTTTGAAACAAGGGCTCAAAGACAGAGCCAGCTGATGGGAAATGAGAACAGGAAGGAAATCTGCATTACTGTAGATACAAGCAAAACTCAAAGCTCCTTGTTTTCACCCAGTGCAACCAGAATCCTGTTTCAGGATTCAAAAATGCTGGTGTATGAAATCCTTCTGCTGGTGAGAAGCATTTCACAAGCACCTGGCTAAAACAGGCTGACAATCTAGGCTTCGACACAATACAAAGTTTTAGAGCAGCTTTTAAAGCAAAACCTAATTAAAATGAAGGCAAACGTAGAAGAAGATAAAAAATAACATACACCTACAAAAAAAAAAAGCAGATCATAAGAGAACCACAGAGGCTAGGCTAACTTGATATCTCTCTTTTATAACCCCTTTCTCAACAAATAAAATGTGGCAGCTGTAATTTAGCAAAACTGGCAAAGTGTTGATTACCAGGCTAAAGGGGAAATACTGGTGAAGCTTGAGAAGACGGGGATTAGTAGAAGATATCTAAGGCAGGTAAAGGAACTAGCAAAAGACACTGCAAGATTATGTTGAAATGCTATTGAAACACTCTTGAGCTGGAGTAGAATTATTATTACCTTTTTCAATACTGATTACCCTTGGAAGCAATCTTGTCTGAATATTTTTCTTAATGACCTTGATTTTAAAAAGTAATATACTAATAAGATTTTGGGAGACATTATCAATATAGAAAAGGAGAGTGATATGTGGAAAAATTAGGAGTACCTCGCAGTCTGGAAAAGTAGAAATGAGATGAAATTTCATTACATGCATTTAGTTGCTAATAAATTTTTTAATGCAATTGAAGCCTTATCAGATTGACATGACACCAGAAGAGCCTGTGTGTTTTAAAGGATCATGGAATAATTAGGATTAACCAGTGCAATGCCTGAGTCAACAGGGAATTACAATCCTAGATCATACCTAGTGAGATACTGCCATGAGAAATGTGTCTGGAGAAATGTAATCTGGAGTAGTCTGTACAGTCTTGGTCATCCATATTCACCAGAGATTAATTCAGACTGGAACTGATGAAGGGAAAGTCTTGAAGATAATCAAGAGAATGCAGAACATTTCATGAGATGACAGAATGAGCAGCAGGAGGAATGATACTTACTTTCCCATCAAAGTGTCTCTTATTCCCTAATCCCATCTGTCTGTCACAATAGTCTTACTGGGCAGGGGAGAGAATTGCAATGCCTTGTCTGGTAGGATGCATATTTGGACTGATTGGTGGCTGGTGCCTTACAAAAAAAAAGAATAACAGTTGAAATCTGCCTGCTTTTCCTTTTAGTGGAGGCTCTCATTTGTTGTTTTTAGCTCTGACTTGGCTGCTTTTTTCACAACATCTAAAGAAACATAATTATCTTTGAGATGTTGGCTGTTCTTTTATGTTTAATTGAAATAGTCAATGGTGTGAAGTTCTTTAAAAGTCAGGACTGAAGGACAGAAATGAACTATATAACCACGTGAACCTCATTTCCTTAGGGAACAAGTGTAAAACCAGGGATGGCACAACAATAAATAGGGACAGACTGCTGGTGAAGTTAAAAAGGCAGGAGAGCAGCAGCAGGTCTCTATCAATCATATAATTAAACTTCCAACTGGTATATTAGATATGAATGGTATAACTAGTTTTAAGATTGTAATCAGGTTATGAAATAGAATATATGACATGATGGCTTTCAGGAAGTCCTCTCCAGTCCTATCATAAACAAGGGTGTGCTAATATAATGGCTCTATCCTAATGAGTGCACAATAACATTTTAAGATTGGCAAAGGGGCCTACAGATAAGTTTAGAAGTCACTTGCAGAAGACACATTTACTCCATCGTATATCATATTTGTTCATTCCTGTCACTGAAAATCTGTTTTGCCAAGTTGCAGGCAGAACCTGTGACTGTTGCTTGCTCTGCTTTTCCTTCTCCCTGGAAAGGCTGGGCGCTGAACTGCAGTGGTGCAGAACCTTGACAGCACAGAGAAAAGCAATGGCAGCTTGCCCAGAACTCAAGTGCTGTACCTTATTTCCATATAAATATACATTGAACTATATAAGATTTTACATCAGAATATTTTTTTTTATTATTATTATTTAAAGGCCACTGCAAATGTAGGCAGCACCTTACAGAGAAATCCAAAGTTGCTGTGCAGGTAACAAAAAAAGAGAAAAGCCATGTAAAAGTGTAGCATTGTCCTCACAACTGATATGAAAAGAGTTTGAATTCCTGATGCATGAGGATGAGCTTTGCCAAAGATTTTTTAATGAACTAGCTGACACATAATTTCCTTCTGCCAGATGAAGTTAGGACCTATCAGCCATGTCATAAACTGCTAGCAAATCTCTGAACTTCTCATTCAGCTCAGGCAGGAACAGCAATTTGTTTGGGGTAGGACTGGAGAGCAGTGCTTGCTGGCACTGTGAACTCTTGTATGCTGGCTGCAGTGTCAGCATATGAACAGTGTAGGAGTTTCCAACAGAGCTGGTAGAAAATGGGAAAATGGCTGGCCAGGGAGATTTTCTGGATATGTTTCAGCAGAATCCAGCAGCTCTGCGGTGTGTGGTGACTTCAATGAAACTTGATGAATTTATAAGTTGTTCTGAACTTCTCATTTTGCTTCTGCACTACTGTCAGCCTATGTTAAGAATATGATATAAACTTTGATTAGACTTTTATTAAACTTCGATAGAGACTTTGATTAATAGTACTGTACGGAGAAGCCAGAACAACCCCTGCCAGGGGCTGATGAAGAAAAAACTGTCAAGTGCTGACTAACCAGCATAATACGCAGTAAACAGGAACGAGAAGCTAATCTATAATTTAAACAATGTGTTAATTAATACTGCATAAATAATGAAATCTGTGGTAAATCCAGGGAGTAATCTTGTCGATCTGCTCATCTAAGAGCAGCTAGAACACCGTGCCCTTGAATAAGACAACAGTAACTGTATGCTGACGGACAGGAGTCTCTCTCCAATCAGATGATCAGCAGGACTTTTTTCTTGATGCTTTTTACTAAATTTAAGATATGAAGTCTTTCTAAAATCAAAAGGCACAGTAGGAAAATCAAAGGAAGTAAAAAGAGAGTGCCAAGGGATGACCGCCAGTCTGCAGGTGTGGTTCTAAAACAAGGTGCCACAGAAGGGGACAGCCCTGACCCTTCCTATCCACCCTGATGCTGTGCCTTCCCTGCCTCTGCAGTGCTGGCACTACCAGTTGTATGATAGCCCCTTGCCCCAGGGAGCACAGCTGGATCCCACTGAGCCTCAGCCAAGTTAGCAATGGGGAAACAAAAGTATCTGAGGGACCCAGCGTGCAGCCACAGCAATGCCAGTGACATAATGGGGCATGCAGCTTGGGTGAGGTGCTGGCAGGACTTTCCATGATTAAATCAAAGATTTTCAGGGGCAGTGTGCAGGTAAGCTGGCCTCAGGTGATCACAGAATAACCCCACTGAGCCAGCTTGCCAGCCCAGGTCTGTCTATCAGTTTGTCAGTCGTAAAACCTGTCAAGCCAGCAGAGCAAATGTAGTGAGAAGTGACCGTTACGCTGCATGTCTGGAGCCACAACCAAGGAAGAGTCTCATAGCCTTTAGACTACTGTGTCAGCAGATTGGCCCAATACTTAGTCTATGGCAGTTTATTGTGGAAATGTTTGTTTTTATAGCAAAGACTGTGAAACTACAGCTTATTTGCTAAATGGCTTGAAGGGTGGAGGCATTTTTAAGGGAATTACTTGCAGCCTTCTGAGTTTGTTGGGGCAATCCAATAATTCAAACACTTTCAACTCTGGTATTTCAGTTCCCTGTGACTTAGATGTAGATCCAGTGCAGGACCTGGCTGCTCAGCCCTGGGAACAGAACTGAAAACACAGGGCAAAGCGCCCGAATCCCCAAGGAGTTTCAGGCGGTTGGTGTACGCAAGCTGGCACTGAGGTCAGTTAGCCCCCCCTGGCCTCCGGGCTGTTGCTGTTAGGCTGTTTCTGGTCGCTGACACTGGCTCACCTGCAGAGCTGCCCCATTCCTCATATAGTTCCCACCTAGAACAGGACTGGTAAAGCTAGTGACTCCCACCACAAAGATGCTTAGGACATGACTTTCCTACAGAGTAATTAAGGGAGAGGAGAAAGAAAGAAAAAAGCAAAAAAAGCAATACAGTCTGAAGGTGCTGCTGGCTCAGCAAAGCTGCTGTGGGAGTGTTGTGCTCAGAGCACATAAAGGGAAAGGAAGGGAAACAGACTCCCATGAGGAAAAGACCAAGGAATTACTTATTTTCAAGGCACAACTAACTTCTAGAGAGTGGATATTTCTTCAAACTCAAAGTAACCACCAGGGTGGAAAAGGTGGAGTTAATAGAGGGGTTAGCACAGCTCCAGCTTAGTCCAGCATCATACTGAAGTTAGTCTTCCTGAGGAGTTAACACTGAGAAATCATCAGCTTCCCCCATAAGCCAATTCACTTCTTCCACACTGGGAAGGACCCTGCTGCTGGGTGTAGGCAGAATAAGATAGATCATTGCCTCTAATTGTGACAGTTTTGATGAAATCTTAAAGAAGAATCAGATTTTTAGATAATAATTTAGGTACTGTTTTATCAATACTCGTGTATCTCTGGGTGCCAACACAGAAAAGCAATGCAGCTTCATAATAACCGTCTATGGCCTCCCATACAAGCAATGTTCTGCTGCAGCAGCCACGGTACAGTGGTATGCAATCCATGCTAGAAGTTCACATTGGATTTTTTTTATTCATGCTTAGGAGGCCTAGGCAAGTCTTAAAGGAACCTTGTTTTGCACCCTCTGGGCTTTTGAAGTGGCCCTCACTGTGGCGTGTGGATGACTGAGAGGGAAGGGTTTGCACACACTGTGTGACATTTTTCTTGATCTTCATAAGGATGTATGTACACACCTGAATGCATGTCTTACCTTGATTAGCAGGGTTTATGGGCTGAAATAAGAAATAATCCACACCTAGCCAACACCCACTACAAAATAAGGAATCCTCAGTCACACTGACTACATTCTCCTGCTGGGAATGATACTATTTTGGTGCATTTGGAGTGGAAAATACCATTTCACAAATAAAACATTTAACAGTGTTTCCTGTGGTCATTAATGGCTTGATGCTAGAAAAACCCTGCTTATAGACCAAGACATTTGCAGTATCATTCATTTCCCATGCCAAATTTGTGGTTTGTGATGGAAGTCTACTTTTAAGAATGTGGACCAGTGATGGCATTTATCAACTGTCATGATAACTTTGTCCTGTGGGACAGAGAACTAAAAGAACAAAAATAAAAGCCAAGTAGCTTTCTCTAAACAAAGAAAATCAATCAAACACTCTGTTTATTGATCCATGTTAGAAATCTCTATAACAGGCTCAGTGAATGGACAGCTAGCTGAAGCGTATACCTTATGGCTAGGCCTTTTAAAACACCCAGTTGAAGTATGATATCACTGAGAGAAATTATGCTCTCTTTATGCAACCTCACAGCAAATCTACCATCCCATAGTGCAACGTATTATCCTTAACATTTCTTTAAGAAAGGAGAGAGAACAGAAAAAGGATTTTCACAGCTGGCAACGTACTAAAACTTATTAGCTTTCATCAGGAGAATATAATGGTACTACTGTTTAAGAAAATGCTACAAGCTTGTTTAATTTTCTTAGGTTTTTTTAATGGAGCCTTTTCTCCTTGGAAGATGGAAGAAAATAGTGAAGACAGGGTAAGTAAATATTTTGAGCCTTCTCAGCTGAAATCCATAATTATAGTTTTATTTCCTTCTGCTTTCTGATACATAGATTTCACAGAGCTGATTGCAGGCTTCAGGAACCATTTTTCCTTTTAATGGAAGCGTTGCAGGTTTTCTCTAATTAACAACCACTTGCAGGCTTAGTGCCTACTCACCAGCCACATTTTTCATAGACAGATCTGTTATTGCACTAAAATGAGGGTGAGAGGCCTTTCGTATTAATAGTTTATGAAGATAGCTAGATTACAGCTGACCATATAGTATTCTGGTTATATTCTTCTCCTAAATCTTTCCCTGGACTCTCGTTTTCTAGGGGGACAAAGCTTCTAGAAGTGATAATAGTTTCTCCTTAATGATAATTGTTTTGACTGGTTGGTATGGGGCAGCATAATTTTGAGAAACAGCTGTAGGAAATGCTTAGGCAACCCTCCTTGTACAGAGCATCAGCTAATTAAAATAGAAACTTTGGCTTTCTCTTCCCCTTAAGGTGACAGTTTTAGATCTAAAGAAACAAAACACAAAAACACAGGAAGCAGGACAGCTGCTATTAGATGTCAGTCCAAAGGGGAGGTAAATGAAAAGCCTCTGATTTCTCCACAGGAAACCACCCAGGATCAAGGTCTTCACACAGTTACCCGCTTTGTTCCCAGTCCTTTTACACCCAATGAGTCTCACTGCATGTTACTCATAATAAGCTAACTAGACCCAAAGCTTCTTGCAGCAAGGTGCTGTCACAGTTTTATCTTGTACAGTGGCAAGCACATGAGTTGTTTCTTAGAAACAAAAAAAAGTAAAAAATGCTGCATTTCCTTCCTCCCCCTGTCCCTCTGCTCCTCCTCCCTTCCTTCTCACTCCTCACTGCCTCATGACATTTGTGTCACCTTCTGGATCCCATGTTCTCATTCATCTTAATTCCCTTGCTAATAATTTCTGCCCAGCCGCAGCCAGAAGGCAAAACAATGGTGCAATACAAAAGGAAAGCTGTCAGGTATCCAAAAGCAGCATCAAAACAAGTAGCAAAGAATGAGATTTTCTTCTGTCTGTATTGCTGACAAAACCCTATGGCAGGACATATGCATGCATTTACCATTTTAAAGAAGTAATCATGCCTGCTGAAAGCATCAACCTTAGAAGGAAACACAGAGCTTGAAGGAGTATTGTTGTAATGCTCAGATGATGACTTGTATTATTTCAGATAAGCATGGCTGAGAACTGAGGGACACATATTCCATAGACAATGGCATTTTCTTCACAAAATAGCTGTTTTCTGTTTTGCATAATACCATGTGAACCTCATTACTGCAGTTTGGAGGGCTTTAAACATTCACAGAAAGAAGCATAGGGAGAAGAGCAATAGTTTGATGCAATTTTCACATTGGCCCAGTGGATAATCAGAAGAGCTCTTCCATTACAAGGATATGCAGGAAGCAAAACATTACAAATCCTACCTGCAACGCAGGGCCAATAAGAAAAGCTAAAAAAGCTCCAGCAACACAGGCTTTCTTGACAGAGTCGTCGTTATCAGCTTAATAGCAGCTAGCAGGCAAGATTTGCTCTTATGCCAGGAGTACAAGGCACACGGCAGTTTGAAAGAAGGATAAATATGTATGTATAGAAATTACATCTTCCTAAAATGATAAAAAACAAATAGATCAAATGAACCCCTACCTTGGAGAGCCTGGAGCGTACGAGTCTGTACAACAATACAGAGTTGCAGGACCAGCTGTGGTGCACTTTCCAGAAACGTGGCTAGCAAATGCAGCATACTCACATCTGCATACTCATACACCATTTTCCAATAAAACCGCCATCTGTTATTCTCTCCACTCTGTCGACTCCGAATACCCAAGTATATTGTGTGAAAATACCTAGAAGTAAAAGAGAAAGGTTATAGAAATGCAGAACGATATTTTACAGGTAACATTTCTGCTTGAAAATAGTAAACGTTTTTTCAATATACTTCAAAATAATGAACATTTATTTAGAAGGATTATTGTACTGCGATTTATAATTGTTGATGTGATACGAGTAAACTAAACTGAAGACAAGACTTGCCTTCATAAATCCATGTAAAAAGCTTAGCATTGTCTTATTTGTTAAATAGCATTCCTTTCAAGGACGCAGCTTTCTGAATTGAAATATAAGGGGAATGTGTTGATTACACGGCCTCCCTCAGAGTTTTTTCAAATAATGGTGGGGGAAAGCTCATTCTGCAATGGTCTCCGCTCAGAACCTATCTCCTTTCTGCATGGCTCTTTGTGGACTTGGAAGACCATCTACACCTGCAAACCTGAGTGGTCTTAGCCTGGGCTCCTGCTATGGCTAAGCTCATTGTACTGCTTTTCCACTCATCTAATGCATTGAATATCATATTTCAGATACTGCCAAATATATAGTGCTTTTTTCTCATAGCCTGGTTATTTTAGGAGGAGAGAAGATGTAGCTGTGAGTTCCTATTTTAGGGGGAGCAGAGATCTGGCTGTGGGTTCCCTTGGTGATTAGAAGTGACTCACTACAATAGCTCCCGTGCAGCAGCAGCAATAAGAAGCCAGAGCCAGGAGCCCAACAGGCTGCTGCTGGCAGTAGTAACCAGCAGATTAGAGAAGTAACAGGCAGAAAGCATGTGTCAGCTCCGGTGGCCTGTGCAAGCTGGGGGAAAAACACCTGGCCACCAGCCAATTAAACAGATTTTAGTGGGTGCAGGAACAATGAGTGGTTTTAGAAAATGAGGGATGTCTTCTGATGGCCAGGCCACCCAGCTGATGTAGTGCTTTTCATGACCTTTGCAGAGCTTGCAGTGGTTTCCCACGACACACCTGTGTCACAGCACAACGGCTATTCTGGGTGAACTTTGATCCACTCTCTGTTATTCTGTGTCAGAGACTAGGTCCCCACCTTGCTCCTACAATTTTAGTTCAAAATTAATCTAGGCTGGCTGAAAAAAACAGTCTCACTTAACAAAAAATTCTGAAGATTAAGATACTGTTCTTCCATCAGGATATCTTGCAAACTACTGGAATGCCCTGTTGGGCTATCAACTGATGTGGACCTCTGTTTCTCTTCTTTCTTGACATATTTTTCACATCCTGGTCCTGAAGCATTTCCTTATGATCTTTTTAATATGCTTCCACAGCACTTTTTTTAAAAAAAGTGAGATTGTATTTTCTAATAAGAAAAAAGTTAGCAAATTTTCACCACTTTCAATATGAATTGTTTTAATTGGTTAAGATAAAACATTTTAGTGTTTCTCCTTCTCACAAATCCTTGTCTTAAAATCCTTTTCATAACTGGTGGAGCACGATGAACTGAGGAACCCTCATTGTTATATAGGCTGCATGCAACCTTTCATCCCTCTTCCATTCAGTTATAACTCTGTAGGTATTTTCTGCTGATGCGAAGATTTTTGGCCTCTGACTGGTAAGCAGCCCGAGACTCAGTTGCCCCCTTGAAGAATGACCATTGTCCTTGTACCCAATGAACCCTTGCACCCAGTACACACAGCACTGCAGAGCAACAGCTTCACTCAGGAATATGCATCAAACAAAACCACTGAGTAGCACAGAAACAGCTGAGAGGCCAGATCTGAGCCTGAAGCATTTCTCTTGACAATGCACATCATAGCAATATAAAAGGAAAACACATTAAATTCACACTTAAATTAAAATCACACCAGGTGGCTTTGGATTTTATCAAAGTCCCACGTGGGAGTGAAGCGGCAATGAACCACTCTGAGATTGAAACCACAGAGGTACAGTAAACAAGAACACAACCCTACCTCTCATGCAAAACACTGAGCAGGTCTAGATGGGTCAGAGTATGATGGGATAACAGGGGCGCTTTGGTGTCCTCAGGGTTAGGTAATGTGAAATGGCTTGCTGCCCAGATCTGAAAGAAGCCACTGAGCTGTAAAGGCATCTTTTTGCTGCACAGTTCTGCTAACAGGGTCCGTCAGACTCCCAGGTTCTCAGTCACAATCAGTTTAATTGTTCCTAGACCTCTCATTAGTCTCCTGCAGCACACCAGGGGCAGGGAAGACTTGGATTTTCTTCCGCGGTGTTGTTTGGTGGATGGGGCTTTTTTGGCCTGCCTCACATGTCCTCCTAAAGAGGCGCATCTGGGAATAGTGCACATACAGGGGGCAGATGGCATTTCAGCATCCTTCTTTTGAGATATTACTAACCCTTGCTATAAATACGTAAAGTAGCTTTGGCTGCTGAGGGTTGTGCCAGGAGGCTCAAACTCTGCCAGTGGAGCCATCTGCAACTTCAGTTCTACAGCATTTGTGCAAAAAATACTTTTCCTATTATGAAAATGACATGCTGTGCCAGGCAACATCCCCTAGGGTTCTTTACCTGCTCTGCAGAGTGGTTGTGCATGGCAAATATGTTGTGATTAATGAACCCTTATGGAAATATTTCCTCTCCCATTGCACTTTATTGTGAAACACTGGCAGTGAGTTATTGGGGACTGGGGAATCATTGCTCTTTGTCTATTTAGCTCTCTGCAATTTAGACACAAGAGGCAGAGGAGGAAGATACTTTCTCTTTTTACACACTGGATTTCAGCCTAGGGTAGAATTTTCTGTCCAATCAATTTTGGCCAAATTAATTGCAGGCTGAAATGAGCATTTACACACATAATTACTGTCACTGATTTATAGGCACAATCAGGTGATTAGACAGCTAAACATTCTCATTTGCATACACAATTAATTACACCAGCAATTTATGTTAGGTGTGCAAATTAGCAGTTATTAAAATAAAAAGATGGTCTCATAAAATGCTTCATATATCAAAGATTTTTTTCCCCCACAGTGAAATGGAAAAAAAAATAGTGGGAGAAAGTTCTTTTCTTGTTGTGGTTTCCAAATATAGCTTAACACTGCAGTAATGACACATTCCATTTTATATATATGCAATTACATAATGCGTATATATATGCATCTTAGACACCCTCACTGGAGTCCTATTTTCAGCAAATGCTATACAGACACACTCAGAGGTAGTTCCTGTCCACGAAGAGTTTTTATATTTTGGTCTTCTGGTATTGTTGTGGTGGAAGCTCACATTTTTCTGAGTCCAGCTTGTGACTTATATACAGTTATTCCAGAAAGATGTAGGAAGTAGTAATAACAGCTCTGCATTGGAAAATATCTTAGGTTCATTGTAGGGTAAATTGATGCCAATGAACCTGAAAGAGCAGATGTGAGTGTTATTATTTTTGTTGTGATTGCATCCAGAGGCCTCAACTACAGTCTTTTGCAGGCGCTGTACCAATATAAAAAAATTGCCTATCCATTTCCCCAAAGAGCATTTAATTGACCTGAAAAGAGATGACAAAGAGTGAAGAAGCAAGAGTTAAAGCACTAGAGGAAGAAAGGGAAAAACAGGAGGAATGGAAAGTACAGTAGCAATATTGCTATCTAGTGATTAACTACTTCAACTAATAAGTAAAATAGTTTACTAAATTTTCTGATTTCACTAGAAAAGTAAAAAACAAAAATACACCACCACCACCCCAAATTCACAATTTCATAGCTCTCATGTTTGTGGAGAAAAGCTTAGAAGTAACTGAGTTTCCTAAAGATTTTACAGTTAGAAGACTATAAAATGTAACAGAAAGTATCAAACATTGTATTAAAATTACTTTTTTTTTCCCCAAGCCAGACCACTGCTTGGGTTGTCAACACTGATATAAACAAGCTTACTATTCAGAATGAAGACAATGGAGTAGGAAGTAATATTTCCTATATCGCTAATAATCAGGTGGCAACATATATATCATTATTTGAGGCTTAATGTCTTTTTTACCCTCTGGAGGAAGTGGAGAATGCTTCAGCATTTAATTGTTTAAATTTATTTCAGTAGATCACACAGCACAGTGTACAGACCATTGATAAAGCATAACCCTGAAGGATATGAATCTAAAACAAGATAAGTGACATTCTTTTTCCATTGTATTAATGAGGGAAGGCAGTAAACTAAAAAACAAAAGAGCTGGTTGTTAGTCCTTGTGCTGCCCACAAGAAGTGTTCAAGACAAGACAAACAGAAGCAAAAAATTACCTATATTTTAGTTGTGGTAAAAATGTATTTCTGTTCTAGGGAAAGAGACATTCATTCTGATCAGACAGTGGCTCTCCAGTGTTTCCAAAATAGAGAACCTGCATTTTGCTCCAGGTTTACATACCGATCTTGAGGATGGTCAGCACAGACTGAGATACCTACCTTTGAAATACTTCTGGAGACACTTCAGTTGCATGATTAAAGGATGCCCAATTGTGCATTTAATTAAGATGTGGTATTGTAATTATATAGTAATACCAAATATTTATAGGACTGCTTTCCAAGTTTAAAGTGCTTACAAACATTAATTGATTAACTTGGATGAATGTAAATAATCTATCAGCATTCATTCCCCAGGAACTGGCAGCTGACCAACCTAACACCTTGCTGCAGGAGCAAGGTATAGCTTTTACTCAGCAGACTCAAAACCAGGTGACATTTCATAAGCCCATGACGGGGATGAGTTGCCCTTTCCTTATATGCAGAAAAATCTCACTCCTTTCTCCTTTATTCTTAGGAATGTAATACTCTGTCTTGGATTTGTGGATAAAAAACCTTCTGCTCAGCTCTTGTTCCAGAAGAAGGTAGTCAATGAGAGCCCCAGAATTCTTTCCACGTGGGAGGCAATTCAGAGTCAGATATTCTGGGAGAGTTGAGATGCCACTGGCATCTGGGCTAAAGGTTTCCAACCTGACTACAGTTCACCTGCTCTTTTATAAAAGGCCTTTGGTGAATATCCTGATATCACTGAAACTGAAGAGGCTTTTAGCAGTGATTTAACAGAGCTTGGGTTTTTACCCAGTTTACTTCTAACTGGGTGTCATTTATGCCCATTACTTCTCTCTATGAAATGATTTCAGAAGGTGCTCCATTATGCTTTGCAGACACTATTCTTTTTAGTACAGACAGCTAAAACTTTTAAGTGGAACAGAGAAACCAAATCCTGATTGCTGGTGGATGTGTTGCTCCCCTGCCTGTGGGACTGAACTGTTCTTGCTGCACGCGGTTTGGCTCAGTCAGCGTCTTTCAGTCTTCCGAGCTCCTCTGGGCTTCCCATCCCAAAGGTCACCATTTGCCCTTACCTCCTTTCTTCCATCCCACAATTTATTGCAAATCTTTAGCTACAAATTGAGATTTTGGAGATTAGGAAGAGTTATGTTCAGTTGTTTTTCATTTGGACAAGGTGAACAAGTATGTGCATATGCAAGAGCAGAGCCATATGCAAACCCAGTCTGACTATAGCTTTGAGCACTTCTTGCTACAGATTTTCACCTTAATGAAACCATCATCTGATGGTAACACACACAGCTCTAGAAAAGAGTCTTCGGTTTAGAAGTGTCAAAGACTACATTACTACCATGTGCTTAATCTAAAAAGCCTTAGGATGACACACATGAATGAGAGACCATTTGCATTCGTTGGAAAAATGAAAATGTTCTGACTTCATGCCTCATGTAGCCCATATTTATTACAATTGCCTTAGTCAGTAAAGGACATTTCCTTATGTTACATAATCTACAGATTCATTTGTGAGAAGATCAAAGTCATTAATGGCTGGTTGTAGCAGTCCTAGACATTTATTCTGATGCCTAATTTGCCCCTGTATCAAACAGTACATTAAACAATTTAACTATAAACAGTTGTTCTTCCTGTGTTTGAAGTGTGAGGAATAAAAATCACTACTGAAGAGCTAAAAAACAATAGAACAAACATCAATTCAGATAAGTGGTGTTTTCTTCTGTTGCTTAGTTACCAGACAAAACTTAACTGTATTTGTATCTCAACAGTATTTGCCATGTTAAATAACAAGAGATTGTTCTACTTTGTTTCTTATGTGCCTTTTAATTAGGTGTGCCCGAATACTTTTAAAAAATCATTTCTTTAGCAGCACTACTTACTTCCTTATCAGTATGTGCTAACACTTATTCTTTTTGTTCTGAAGAAATGGACAAATCCCTTCAGTTTTAATTCATTTTTCTAGAAAGGAAAAAGCAGCCAACTTTTAATTTTCCAATCAAATTATTTTTTGATGGAGGCATTAAGGTTTAATGTGCAAAAGGAAACTGAAACGCATTCTGTAGCACAGCAGTGACCAAAGCTTGTCCAACCAAGCACGGTTCTGGCAATTTACCAGCAATGAAAAGTCTGGGCTTAATTTACTTTAAATTATGAGTCCAGCATCCTCATCTGTGTCACTGAGATGAGATCCATATGAGGACAGATCCCACTGGGTAATATTTCATCATAAAAGACATTAGATGACTTATTTCTAGAATATACCTCCATTACAAAGATAAAAAACAAACCCCAACTTCTTGTATTTAATTTTCCCTTGCAGTAATTAACATATCAGAGAACTATTTCCTTTACTTCCTTTAATACAAGGCAAGGCACTTTATAAGGATAAACAAAACTATTACATCTGTTTCATTATGACCTATAAAGCATTCCCCAGCATCTTCCACGACTGGGTGATCCTTCCAAAATGGCCACAAGTCATACTACAGCAGCATTTTATGGTCATCTAAATTTTTATGGCCATCTCAATTCAGCCGCTATCCGAATTCCCCAAATAAACAGTCATCCCCAGGACTTCTCTTCCTTTCCTGACGTGGCCAAACTGCAGATCTCTAGTATGTGAACCACTGGTAGGGAGATAGTAGGGCCCAGTAGGACTAGGCACGGATTTAAAGAGGAGACAGCAGGATGGTCTAAAGAAACCCCTGGTGCCTTCTGCTCCCCTACAAAGCCCTCTCACCAAAAGAAATCTCCTTGTGTTGGAAGAGAGGTGCACCTTGCATGCTTGCACTGAAAGTCATGGGTACTGGGCTGTCCTGTGCTAGCACATCGCTGGCTCTACAGCTTTTTACTGTCCCTTCCTTTTCTCTGCACCCTGCAGATTCAGGTGAGACAGGCAGCAAACTCCCTGCCCATGCACACAGCCAGGTGATACCCCCAAACCATGCCCACCACGTGCTGCCACAGATGGAAACAGTCCTGTAAATTTGCTATTTAGCTTAATCATTTCCACTTTTCTGTTTTCAAAACTGGGGTATTCCCAGTATGTGCTCAGCTCCCAGACACCCCCATCAGCCCAGAGGCTCTGTGGTATGCCAACCAGTCTGTGACTCCCCATGCTGCCAGGCTGTCCCTGCCATTTCAGTGCTGTTGGTCCCTGTGCCAGCTGTCCCCTCCATGGCTCAGGGGCAGGCAGAGCTGGGTGGCTGCTGACCCATCAGGCAGGCATCTGATGGTGTCACTGGCAGCGACAGGGATGGCTTAACCTTGTCATGGGGTGTGACACAGCCATTGGCCACAGCTCTTCAAGATGCTGCCCTGAAATTTCTCAGGGGTAAACATTAGAGCGGGTTTTTTTGCACTACTAACTATGGGCTAGAATTAAGAAGGAGAATGAAGTGAAATTAAAAAAAAATATTGTGTGCTGCAGCTGTCTTAAGCTTTGTATCTCAGAGCTTCTTCACCAGGCATTGCTACTGGTGCTGCATAACAGCTGCTGTTTCTTTTTCAATCGGGAATGAGGCCATTTAGGCATGTTCAGCAGCACAACTAAGGAGTTTTAGTGTGCTCTCATTTCCTTACAGCACCACACACCTGCATGCTCTTTAACCACAGCCAGTGCTCCATCAAAAGCTGATGAAATCACTTTGGGCCTGAGAAGCCCCTTGGTTTCCACCTGTGAGAAACACAGGAGTTCCTCACACACCATTAGGGCTGCAGCACTGGCAGTGGTGCCTGTGTGAGGCCAGGTCCCCTCAAGCAAGTAGCTTCCTGAGAGAGTAGAGATCTGTCCTGCTCCACATTCTCTGAGAAGCTGAGGGCTTTCCTGCCATGTTGGGAGAGTGCATAAGGGCCTCCTAAAGCAACAATATTCAACAAACTGCTAGGAAAACATGACTTTATTGGTAAATGGCAGGGCACTCCAAAGAGCTAAATTAAAATCCTGATTCACAGTCTGCCGAGTGACTGTCTCCTTTTGGTTTCCTTCCTGCAGCCTTACATGTTTTCAGTGGTGCCCAAGTGGAAGGTTGCCTCTGTCCTACGAACAAGAGTTGACATCCCCAACCAATAGTGGTTTACAGTGAATTTCTTTCTCTCCATGTCATATTTTCATTTGCTTTAAGCCCAGATCACCCTAGGAACTGAATCCTGGTTTGCCTCTGTGTCTCAGTCTTGGAGATATCAAGAAGAATCAGGGAGCAGAAAAGCACAGAATCCCCCAGGGAGTTTCAGGCATTCCCTGGAAAGGCAATTAGTCATGGCCAAGTTTCTGTACCATGCAGATGTCACAGGAATATAATCATTAACATAGGCATCCTCACTTCACCAGCCCCTGGGGTTGCAGCAGGAGATGAATTGTTTCCCTGTTCCTTCCCAGCTGTGACAGAATTATGATGTTATCCCTTGGAAATGGTCCTGAGACCCCCCCCTCATGAGACTGGCAAGGAAGATGCACCTGTCTCCCGACCACCTATTTGACTGCACTTAAAGAAAGGACCACCTTTAGAGTTAAGAAGTGGGCACAGCTGGAGAACAGTGCCTCTGGCTTCTTCTCAGCTTGGGCTACCGGGTGTATTTCCCAGCTCTCTGGAGAAGCAGCTGGGTGGCATCCCATCACCACATAAGGATAAGACCAAGATAAGGCATCAAGAAACCCTTGCCTACCTTACCACATATTAGTTTCCACAGGAGAAAAGTGTACAATGGCATGCTTTGAAAACCAATATCCCATGGCTGGAGGCTTTTCAGTCTGGAGACAGGCTCTTCTCCTGGGTACCAGTGTTTATTATTCATACTGCTCACAGGGAGACGCTCAGGCCCCTCTGGGGAAGCTGAGGCTCTCCCAGCATCAGTCTCAGACCATTTCCAGAGGGACATGGGCTATTGATCGATCTGAACAGACCACAAAGAAAGCTTCAACACAGAGGTAGAGCACCAGAGCAGCTAGTGGGATAAATACCCTTGAGCATTCCTGCACCGGTGTGTGGCTAGCTTTGTCAGTGAACCCTGCAGTGACAAGCTCTCAAACTTGTGGTCAAACTGACCATCTGGAAGTGGGAATACCTTCATACCATTATTCAAGAGAACTCATGTTGTTTGTTCTTTTTCTCTCATGTCTTTGATAGATTAAGTAGATGAATCTGCCGGCACAATAAGCAGCTTTCCACTGTCAACTTCCACAGTACAAGAGCTGGCAGTTGCAATTTCCTTGGTCAAGGAAAGGAAAAAAATGCATTACCAGAGGAGAGGAGGTGCCTGCAGTATCTTTTGCCAAAGTCAAGAGAAGCAGCAGTTGTACTAGAGAATCAGAATGGCTAGGGCAGAGGCTATATTTTATCCCCACAGACAGAATATAATGTGTTTCCTTCCATATACACATCTTTCTTTCATGACCACCGGTGTGTGCCAGGATGAATCTGGGTTGTGTCACTCGGGGGCCTAACACATAATCTCACACTGTGAAACAGCAGGAACTAGCTGTCTCCACTAACCAGTAAAAATGAACTATTGCCAACCTTCCCATTCCTTCCTCCAAAAAAACTACCACATTGCTTGTAAGAGCTTTTATAGGACCTGCCTGCTCTTTTTGGCTCAGAGAAAACACACAACTGAGAATTCTGTTTGGAAATATCTATGCTGTAAATAACTTTTTATTCATCCTATTTATATAGCAGTCTATGCTTCAGCTTTTTCTTTTAAAGTACTCAGGAAAAGCTATTAACTAATCCCCCAATGTAAAACTCCTAGTAAGTTGAATGTTCATTGGATGGAGCAATCTTTAAGCACTCAGGAAGTAATGTGAGATTGGTCACTCATTAAGATACAGACAGACAGCACTCGTGTGATCTTTATGTGATATTCAAATGGCTGTCTGTTATTTAACAGGAATTCAGACTATCTTCCTGTTGGTGCTTATAAGAGGTCCTGACTAATAAAGAATGCTCTATAAGTGATGCCTGCTTGAAGAATTTTCTGTAATATTCAAGTAAAAAAAGTTTGCCAGCTAATAGCATTAGTAGGGCTGAACAACATCCCATAAAGAAATGGTCCCGAATACCAAGCTGAACACCAAATCATGCACTATATTTGTGTGCTTTGCAAATGTTTTATTCAGAAATATTTGGAATAACGTTTCTGGCTTGGGTGATGCCTTGGGGCAAATGGCAGCATTTTCATTTCAGCCTTTCATCAATTCCCATAGGCCAAATTCAAAGGGTGTCAGTGAGAAAAAGACCCTGAGGAATCTAGCGGGAACTTTGCCAGTTTACAGACCTCCCAGTCTGCTCCCTTATCAATATATTATTGAAAAAGGAGAAGGAATATAAAAGGTGACATGCTGGCAGCAACACGTAAACCAAAGGAGAAAATAACATGATTTGGCAAGGCAGCAGTTATGTTTAGGACTTGAAAGCAAACTGTGGTCATTAGAGATGTACAGTTTTTAGTCTAACTGGAATTCTTAATTCCAATATTAGTCGCATCTTAAAGTATAACTCAAAATCCAAGAAGTGCTGAAGGAGAGAGTAAAATGCCTACAAGAACAAATGCTTTGAGGAATATCTTGTATCAAAGGGCACGATATTATAACAAATGCTGAGACTGAATTCAACAGCCATTTTGTTTGTAAAGTTATTAAGAAGAAAGAGATAACATAGGCATGCAAAAAAGAATGAAGAAAGATTTTTTTCTGTGCCAGGAATCCCTGGATGAAAAGAAGAGAGACCTGACCACAACAATCTCTTTTATTCTGTATTTTGAGAAGGACTGCCTAAGGGGCAGATGAACACAGTGGCCATTGAAAGAGGCAGCACAAAATAGTCAGAGGTGTCAGAGCCTTATACACATACTTTGTGTTACCTTTTAGCTCAGAATAGATTATGTGCAGCAGGAGCAACTCCAGTAAGTTTAAGAAAAAATAATTACTTTCAAAAAATCTGTATGATCCATACAAGTTAGTCTACAAATAATCTCCATTTAATTGAAAATATGTATTTAAAATGGCTAATTTAAGCACTTAAAAATAGGATTAAAAAATGTTCATAGGCTAAACTTTTTTCAAACCTCTTGGTTGAGACTAATTCGGTGCTATTAACTTATTTCAGTTTACCTTAAACTGTCTCTTAATCAATCCTAAACCAAAGCAAGCTACCTCTAACTCAAGAGTTTAGTTGAGTGTAAGGTTGGTAAAGCTTTGCAACACAAAACCAATCATATTTACATACAGATGCTTGTCATTCCCCTGCAGTTTAGGCTTCTTATTCAACTAGAGAAGGATGTAACATCTGATAGAAGGCTTGCAAAACTTGAGACAATCCTGTTGAAATGCTACAAATATAACTAAACAAATACTGAACACAGATTTTGCAAGCCCCAAACTGTTGTACATAATTGTATAAACAAAGAGCAACCCTATGTATCAAGCCTGAATTCGTTGCCACCCTGAAGATCAGTATAATTAAGAGCCTGATGTAGCACAGGAGTTTTCAAGAGGGTACAACTGGACCGGGTGTTGCCAGGAGCCATAGGGCCATCTTCTCCTCACCAGGGTGAGGGGGGAAATGTCAGGGCTGGAAGGCTCACTTGGGACTTCTGGAGGGAATGCTTGTTCACCACAAAGCATTTGGCACCATCCCTTTGCACCTGGGCAGGAAACATTGCCCAGTGCTGGTTCCCCTAAACACACCACAGGTTAAAAGAGCTCTGAAGGGTATCTCCAAACCCTACTTTGGCTGCCATATGTCCGTTGAGATTGGCAAATGTAGGGTGACCTGCTTCATCCTTCCATTACAATTGTAATCTTACAATCAAACAAGCCTGTGTAATCACAGAGTAGCAGAGGTTGGAAGGGGCCGCTGGGGGTCATCTGGTCCAACCCCCCTGCTCAAGTAGGGCTGTCACCTAAAGCTAGTCGCCTAGGAGCATGTCCAAACAGCTTTTTAAGATCTCCAAGGACTGAGACTCCACAGCCTCTCTGAGCAACTTGTGCCAGTGCTTGGTCACCCTCACGGTCTGAGCGTTTCCTGATCTTCAAAGGGAATCTCTTGTGTTTCAGTTTGCGCCCATCGCCTCTAGTGCTGTCACTGGGCACCACTGAGAAGACCTGGCTCCATCCTCTGTGCACCCTCCCTTCACGTACATAAGATCACCCGGAGCCATCTCTTCTCTATGCTAAGTAGTCCCAGCTCTCTCTGCCTTTTCCCAAAATAGGAATGTTCTAGTCCCTTAGTCATCTTTGTGGCCCTTCACTGGACTCTGTCCAGTAGCTTTACACCTCTCTTGTACTGGACAGCCCAGAACAGGACACAGCACTCCAGATGTGACATCACCAGTGCTGATTAAAGAGGTAGGATCACCTCCCTCAATCTGCCAGCAACAGCCCTCCGAGTGCAGCCCAGGACACCATTAGACTACTCTGCTGCAAGGGTACATTGCTGGCTGATGTTCAGCTTGGTGTCTACTGGGACCCCAAGGTCCTTTTCTGCCAAGCTGATTTCCAGCTGGATGGCCCCCAGCATATACTGGTGCATGGGGTTCTTCCTCCCAAGGTGCAGAACTTTGCACTCTCACTGAAATTCATGATGTTACTTGTTGGCCTATTTCTCCAGCCTGTTGAGTTTCCTCCGGTTGCCAGAGTGACCCTCTGCTGTATCAGCCATTCCTCCCAGGTTTGTGACATTAGCAAACTTTCTCAGCATACACTCTGCCCCATCACCCACACCAGGGATGTAACGTCTCTCAAGATGTTAAACAGAAGCAGAGCCAGCATTGACCCCTGGGGCACACTGCTAGCTACTGGTCTCCAGCTAGATTTCATGCCACTGTCACAACACTTCAAGCTCAGCTGTTCAGCCAGTTTTCAGTTCACCTCATTGACTGCTTCTCCAGGCCATACTTCATCAGCTGCTTTAGGAAAATCTTATGGGAGACAGTTGCAATTTAGGACAGACAACAAATATTGCAATACACCCATATAGATAAGTTGTCAAGGACTCACCTCTCACAGTGTCTGTTATGGGTCACAGCTTGTCTCAGCTATGTTAGGCACCAGTTGTTGTAGCCAGAGTGCAACTCAGTCAGCCTCACACAGGGCACCAATTGTTGCAGCACAAACAAAATAGTAGGCTGCAACAAGGCTTTTACCATAGATCAGATTCCATGCTGTTCCCTTTCCTCCCCCCCTTCCTTCAAAGGCCAGGCCACACCACTCCTCCTCCATCCAACCCCTTCTCCCACACCCCTCAGAGCTATTTAACCACTTAGCCGGAACGAGCTACAGCTGCACATCATCCATGTCAATCAACCCACCGCCTCTGAGGCAAGGCCACAGCTGCATGTTATCAATGCTAATCAACCCACTGCCTTCATTCCCCTACAGGAGACGGTGTCAGAGGCCCTGCTGAAGTCTAGTCCAGTACTAGGCCAGTCATTTCACTGTGGCAGAACTTATGGTCAGGTTTATAGGTACAGCGTTGGTGAAAAAAATGACAGCTTACAAGTAAATTAAATATATTTTAAAACTGCAGTTATAGCCTCTGTATAGTGAGCAGATAGCTCTTTAACTACCCAGCCCTATCACCAAAAGTCCCTCAGGCACACGGCAGATGCCAGAGCTGGAATTCCCTGTTCAGACTGACACCCCATCTCCAAAATGCCACCTGCGGCAAGTCTGATTTCTGGCCTAGACTTAATAAATTATGAATTCTTAAGGAATATATGATACGTGTTTCCTAGCTCTTTGCACAGTGAATAAAAATGTTCTCCAAATACTAAGTGCAACTGAAGTTATACATAATGTTATTAATACCACTGTTGATAATAATAATTATATTGCTGTTTGGCATTATTTGCTTAAATTGAAAACCATTTATATTAATCCAGACAGCAAATTGCATGAACTTCCTTTAACCTTTGGAAACCATTAAGAAATTCAGTATTTTTGGCTAATTATGGTTGCAATTCATGGGGCCTGCATCCCTTTTATGTTAGCTAGGTAAAATACCAGTGTCTCCATGACAATTCCTTCCTCTGTGGATGCCAAGAACATAAGTGCAGAACTGAACTGTGCTCTCCATGTGCACAGCAGCTCTGAATCTAAGAAGTATTTGAGGTGAAGGTGGATAGGGATATGTGTGCCTGATAAAGGAGGTAATAAAAACTATGAACTGCTCTTCTCAGCTTTTCAAAAGCACAATTAAGAACTTGCTCTGTCTGCTGGTATAGCTGAGACCAGAAGCTAAAAGAGCTTGGGGAAGCAAGAAAAAGTAATTTTTGCTTTTTTTTTTTTTTTTTTTTTTTTCCTATGGAGAATATTATAAAGAGAAGGTTTCCCTACTTAGACCTACCAGTTTCCTTCCTAACAGCAAACTGCCTCATTGCTGCTGGCTCCCAGGCCACATATATACCCTCTGTTTCCAGAGGAAATTAAAAAAGAGGGAATATAACTCAGAAGACTGCAGTATAGGAGGGGTAAAAAAACCATATAGGGATACTGAAGAGCTCCTCTTGAGTGCTTCAAAGAGAATGAGTGACTTCTGCTAATTTAAGAGGGTGGAAGACTATGCAGGTGGCTTCCTCACACCCACAGGCATGGTTGGTCCCTGTGTCCCTTGGCTCTTACACCATATTCCTGGAAATTTCAGCCTTCCACACCCTCTTGAGAAATACATTTTTTAGGTCTAGGAGGCATTACTAAAGCTAGCTCTACCAAAAAGCTGTGTATTAGTGTTCAAAGATGCATATCATTTCCTACAGCTAGAGGCAGCCATTTAGATTTGGCAGATGTTATTTTATTTGTTCAGGCTGAAAGGTCACTATAATTCTGCCAGCTTTATTTTCTGTATTTAAAATGTCACCACAAACAGGTAGCTAAGGTAACGCATTTGCTTGCTACATGTCTTTTACAATTTTCCATGTCAGAGAAGGTCTTTTATGTCTTAGGAATCCTAATTAAGTTTGAGAACTGGTCTTTGAAAAAAAACACTCAAAGGAAGTGAAGCACCTTTTTAAGATGATTGTCTCAGTTTCAAGAGTGTTCGATTCTGTTGTTTTTCTAAGGACTTTGACATGTTTGCTTCTGGCAGAATTTCTTTGCTCTCTCAAAGCATCTCTTCATGCAAGAAGACAATTATAATGATCTGAAAGGTTTCCTGCTACTGTCCTCCATTTCTGTGCTCACGTCTACTTGTGTCTGCAATTTGCACCTACAGAGATACACAACAAATTTGACCCTGTGCTTTGAAGGCCATTTCAAAAAAAGCAATTAAAGCCACAGCTATATAGAAGCCTACATTGATCTATCTGTTGATACCCACTCTCCATGAACCCTGGCTGTGCAAAACCACTCCCTCCTTCGTGCCTCCTCCTGCGCATGATTGAATCTGTGCTGAGCTGTTTCAACATGTCATGCAGGTCAAGACCTCCATTATTCTCATTTAATATTGGTTAGCTTTCTGTCATCTTAGCATGCTGAAATGGCTCCATGAGGATCACAGAGCACCAGAACCACAGCAAGAAGCAAAAGAAGAGTAAGCCATGGGAAGACAAAGGCAGGAGGAGGGTGGGACCACATTATCCAGAACTTGGAGGAAGTCCCATTGCCATGGCAAGGCAATTTCACTTAATGGAAAGACCTTGGTGGCTCCAAGGATGCCACTTGGATTCTTTTTCTAATTAGAAATCCTGTACCTTTTACTGACATTTGAAATGCAGGTATCTAAATGCATTTCAACTGTCATGCTGGTCAAATATGGCTGACTGTACTCCAGAGAATCCTGCCTGCTTATTAATTACCCTACATCAGGCATGTAACGGTAAAAAAGATCTCTCTGTGCATTGTTTAACTCAATCCACTGCATTTTTATTTTTTCTTTAACTGAAGAATTAAAGCTCTTGTTTTGTGCTATAAATTAGTTGAAAGGAAGAGAAAAACATTCTGCTATTGAGGTATATTTCTGAATGGTTTTCTTCATACATTCTGTTTTTCCATCTTGTCCTTGTCAAGATGGACATGAAAGCAAAAAGACCAAAAAGAATCTCTACAGAAGAATAATTATTTTCCTTGTAAAAAACATTAATGATCAACACTGCCTCTAAGGACCTGTGATTCTTTCTTCCTTATTGTTGTGCATGTTCTAAACCAAACTGCAGACTGGCACAATATACTTGTGAAGCACTGAAATCCTAGGTCAAGATAAAGACTGTCATTCACTCTTTTAATTTGCTTTTGAAATTAAGTTTGAAAAAATCTGCAGAAAACCCGTTCCTGTGCCAAGGGTTTCCTTTTGTACTGACTATGAGTATTTTCATAAATGCGTTTTTATCTTTTTTTTTTTCCTTCCTGACCACATGGTTTGAACATACAGGTCAATGTGACCTTACAGCTCCCTAGGGAAAAATTAGTTGCAAAGAAACGGCACGCAAAGAGATACTGACAAAAAAATCAGTGGGTTTTCTGTGAAACACATTTACTGTTTCTTGGCAGTCTCTGCCCTCAACTCCCACCTTTGCTTTAGTAGCATCTGCTGTGATTTTCTTATCTTGCACTGAGTGGTCCAACAAGAATTTCATTATTTGGAAAGTGTGTTCCATTCACTAATGTGTATCTGATTAAACTTGGCTCCAGATTACCTTAACTTAGAAGCACATTATAGCTACATCTTCACAGAACATTGAAACATCCCACTTCCCAGAAAGCATTGGCAGAGGCCCAACTCTTACTGAAATCACTGGCACCGAGACCTCTAACTTCCATTAAATAATGGGTCAGATCGATAAAATGGGACAGGCTGAGGATTATATATACAGGCATACGTATATATGCATGGACACACGTCCCATATATACACACAGACATGCTATACCATACTATTGTACATCTGCTGGACACTCTACAGGAGTCTGCATGCTTGTGACCTAACGCTTTTTCCCCAGAATCAGACTGAGATTCAGCGAAATCATTCAAGGGAAATGAAGGCAAAGAACTGAGGCACCGTCAATAGAAACTCTCCCAGGTAAACCCACCAAAACGATAAATCCAGGAAGTTCAGCCAAAGGTAAGAACAAGCCCCAGGCTTCTGCTTGCCCACCTTGCAGGACACAGTTTCCCCTGTGGTCCGCAGGCTCATGCACTACTGCACTGTCCTGAATGGAGCCCACGGTGCCTTCCTCATGCCACAGCCTGCTACACCTCATACCGCCACGGGTGAATCTGGCATTTAGCATTAAAATGCCACAGCTAGGCTTAGACCACTTTGTCTAAAAGAAGATTAAAAAGAAGTGAAGTTGTTCCTTGCCATTCAAAATGAAAACCAAACAAATAAGCAAATAAATAAATAAATAATGCCCTGCATGAACCAGTCCAAATCCCTTCTTTTAGTTGGCTTTTAACACCATTATGTTGTGGGGTTTTTTTCACACTCTTAGACTGCAGTATATCAAGCAAGCCTACCCAAAGAAACGAATTTCAGCACTCTGAGAATCTGGACTATGTTTGCAATGGGAGAACCTTAACTAGGCACAGGGAGTACCAGAAGTCATAAAGAAGACTGATCCTCTTGAGACCTCTAAATTAATTTTAATAAACTGAGGAATTTGACTAAGCTCCTGTTAAGCTTTTCACATTTGAAACTGCTGTTTCAAGGTAAACCTGTGAGGTTTTATCCATCTCTATCTTCTTGGCTTGATTGGAACCGTATCCTGGTGACAATGGGAAACACTTCAAGCAGGAGGGAGGAAATGCTCTAAATGATTAGTGTTAGGAGTGAGGAAAAGTCAGTCCTAATTCTCATTCCGTGTATCTCTCATATGCTTGCAGGTATATCTCTCATAAGCTTGCAGAATCACTTAAGCAGAGATAGGCTAACAACATAGTACAAAAGATAAGACAGAGATCCACAGAAAGCAAGTGTGCTCATAGAGTTGAATGCAACTCCATTTAAGCACCTACAGCAAGGAGACTGATGAAAATCTTGACTCTTCCTTTGAGGAACAAACAACTGGTGGTATCTCCAGTTTCATCCATGAGGAACACCAAAATTTTGGCAATGCTGACCTGCTACCACACTGGACCAGCTGAATGGCTCTGTATCTCCTACCTGCTCTTGTCCATATGGGAGGTACCAACATTTACATGCCTACCACTCCAATACAGACCCGATCCTGGCTATAACCTCAGTCGCTCCTGCACACAAAGTGCCCCTTGGCCCACATTCTATTTTTCTGGCCTAGACATGTTTAGTGAGATGTATTCAGTGATCGAAAGCAGAGCGTGTTATTTCAGACTTCTCCTGTGGCCTTCTGGCTGAGTAACTCCCAAGAGATGTGAGACTGGGGCTCGAATCCCCGCAGCCTGGAGAGGACCTGCTGGGAGCCCATGTGCCCCCTGCTCACTGCTTGGCCCACCACACCGTAGGCTGGCCCTCTTACGACTTCTATAGTTTTAAGACAAATCCCAAGAACCAGCAGCGGATTTTCAGCATCCAGTAGCAGCCAGAAGCAGATGAGATTTCAAATACCTCCTCAGTATTTCCTCCTAAGCATTCTCCTGTGTTGAAAGTAACATGACGCCATTAACTCTAATGCAATATAGTAGCTTTACCTCCTTGCACATCTCTCATCAGCTCTATATAGGAATAGTACTGTTCAGTAACATTGTAGATACATTTGGAGACTAATTAAATTAGGATCTGCAAAGTACTAGCTCCTTGGGATGGCAGGTGCTATATAAGTGAAAGGGATGATGTTTAAAATGTCATGTTAAGAGATTTTTTTTTCTTCAGAAGATTACCTCAGAGAAATCATCCATGTGTTTTAAAGCTGAAATTTCATTAACAAGTTGTCAACACCAGCCCCTCCTCCCAAACCCTTCTCTTTTCCCTCCCACTCTTTCCCCCAAACACCAGCCATCTTGAAGCATCTAGAATGGCAAAGGAAAACCTGGTGTTTTTAAAAGAGGAAAAGAATCAAAGTAAGTCACAGGAAAGGTTTATTTTTTTTTAGGGCTAAAAGTGCTTCTCTGTCTCACACATACAAAGTTACCTTATACAAACACACTCACAAAATGCATGTGTACATTCTTAACAACTAAATTTATGCACACAAATACAATTACAGGTTAAATGAAACAAAATATTGTTTCAGTAACAAAGAAATGACTGTGGACTTTTACCCACCTTGTTCCTCCATTTGAAACTCTTTGTAAGCCTCATTTTCTACTCATTAAATTAATGAGTTAGCAGAGCTCTCATTCCAGTTCTTCTAAAATGGCTAGATGCAAGTCAGGACCCTACCAATTCCATTTTTTCCAGGAAAATAATTGCTTCACAGTAGACACTGGTTATAAATCAAAAATGCATGATTCCTCTCACATTTCAAGAAATAATAGCAGTGTGTCCATTCTAAAAAAGTCATGGCAATCTCATCTCAGGTCCTTCTAATGAAGATTGCTTTCTTCCATCTGTATCACATCACACACTATTTCCTGCCCTGTCTCCTCTTGTACATTCCAGTTCCCAATGTTTATTAAATGCATCCTGACCAGCCATTCTTTTAAATTAGCATGCCCCATGAGATGCGATATCCTTCTGAATTCTCCCAAGAACTGTTGCAGCTGTAATCTGCACTTAATATTGAATTTGCACCAGAGAAATTCATTAGCTATGAATGGTATAAGACTTCCTTTATACATGCTTTCATTTCATTCATCCAAAACCACCACAGTCCTTGGCTGCAGCAAACAAATTTGGCCTCTTCCCAATAAAATCAATTGTTAATGCACATACTGAAAAAAGTCTTATGCATTCAAAAAGGATAAATTATAGCTTGGACCCAGTGATTGTATCCTACTGAATATCTTTTTAGGCTTTGGCAATGGCTTATAGGCTAAAAAAAAGTTTGTTATCTATGTATCACAATACTCATTCCACTACTCTTAGCAAAATCTGGGAATACTATACAGAACTGACATAATAGTTTTAGAGAGGATTCTAAAATAAGAGCTACACAGATACAGGACAGATCTGAAACATTTAAATATTCCTTCCTCCAACAGTAATTTGAATATTCAAGTTGTGGTAGCAGACCTGTTGTGGTTTATATATATATATATATATAAGTATCTACAATATAGAAAATAACACTCTACATACACATGCATACACATATACACACAGGTACAAACATACTCAAATACTCTGTGCTTTTTGCAATTTTGTGTTAATACTTGATGCTATGACATGGTCACCCAAAACAGGTAGCAAAATTAATATCGTGACCTTTAAAAGTCTTGTAGAATTGTGATCAATTGCACTGCTCTGAGATCCCAACAAATAGGAAAGAGCCTGAAATATTACTCTTGCAAAGCTTAAACTGAGAAGCAGACAAGGGTAGACTGACTTGAGCACTGCAGCATGCATGAACTAAATAATTTGTCACTGCGTGTCTTAAATGTAATGAAATATTGAAAAATGGCTTTCCCTTTTACAGCTTTTTCCCATAAGGAACATAGCTACATACAGTGTAATTCATAGAACCATAGAATTCTTTAGGTTGGGAAAGACCTTTGAGAGCATCACGTCCAACCATGAACCCACTACTGCCAAGTCCACCACTAAATCATGTCCCTAAGTGCCACATCTACATGTCTTCTTAACACCTTCAGAGATGGAGACTCAACCACTTCCCTGGGCAGCCTGTTCTAACTCTTGACCACCCTTTCAGTGAAGGTATTTTTCCTAATATTCAATCTAAACCTCCCCTGGCGCAACTTGAGGCCATTTCATCTTGTCCTATTGGGAGAAGAGACTGACAGCCCCCTCGCTCCAGCCTCCTTCCAGGCAGCTGTAGAGAGCAATAAGGTCCCCCCTGAGCCTCCTTTTCTCCAGGCTAAACACCCCCAGTTCCCCCAGCTGCTCCTCATAAGCCTTGTGCTCCAGCCCCTCCACCAGCTTCGCTGCCCGTCTCTGGACACGCTCCAGCCCCCCAATGTCCCTCCTGCAGTGAGGGGCCCAAACCTGAACACGGCAGTCGAGGGGCGGCCTCACCAGTGCCCAGTGCAGGGGGAATTAGAACAGCGTAACTATATACAGAAACTCTCCAGCCTGGCATTTTAAAGAACACAAAAAATCCTGTAGTTGTAAATCTTTCAAAAATGACTGTGGATTAACAGAACCACTGAAAGCAGTCATTGAGGTAATCTAGCCCTGTTGATTAACAATTAAATTGTTAAAATACATCTGACAGATCGGAGTAGGATGCTTCAGCACTTAATATGGTGCATTTTGGATTGAACAGATTCAGAAAATACATAAGTTCCTCTGTATATTTAAAAGTCTTATTTAAAACTGATTCATTCATTTGTATAGGCATATTTCTACACTTTTCCCTGAACGCAGTACTTTTTTGCTTTTTAATTGGTATATTTTTAAAAAACATTTTGTAAAATCACATGCAATGAAGGTACAGAACCAAGAAGAGCAATGCTTTTGTTCAGAGCAATCCTTCATGAAAATTAAGAGAATTCAACTACATACATGTAATATGGAGTAGATTTGTCCGTTGCCTGAAGCAGCTACATCCCCATAGCCATTTCTTTTCCTCCTTAGCATGAGTTTCTCCAGGCCATATAAACCAGACCCTAAAGTCAAGATGTATTAATGCAATGTATGCCTGCTGCCTCTCAGAGGGTAAAGATAAATCAGTAGCAGTTCCACCCATATCAATGCAGTTACACCACTATTTGACCTACATTTGCATAAAGCAGGGTACAAATAGAATTACATCCCAGATCCAAAATTAATCTCCAATTTTACACTTACTTTAATAGTCCTAAATTATTTCTCATAACTGCAACGCGTTCTCTTCTACACAGAACAAAATTTCTATTTTGGCAATTATTAGCATATATCCAGGATCTTTATATCTCAATGGGGAATCAATCTGTGACCTTTTAATGTATGTATTCCTAGTTTGTAACCACTATTAATATCCTGAATTTTCATTCAAATACGATTACAATGATGTGACTTCCTCATAATCCATCTGATTAGTCTTCCAGTCCACATAAATGTCTATTGTGGGCAATAGGTTAGATGGATATAAAGAATCTAAATGGATCATTCAAAGGACCAACTTCAATTTTATATTTTTCAGTTTATAACTGAAATATTTCAGCTATAAAGGCAGTGCATTAAGGGCATTGCTGGAATAGTGCTCTTTTGCACTCCTCAACCTCCTCCAAGCAATACAGAGTCAGACTGAAAATTCAGGTAGCAGTAATAAAAATATAGTTTGAACTAGCGTACCTCTCTTTTGTTCTGTTATAACCCTGGAGCTTACACACTTCACCTGCAAGCAAGAAAATACAGTGAAGGCATGTGTTTGGCAGCTGCCTTTTCTATTTAAAATGTCAAGTTCATATTTTCAACTATTGCCTTCAATTCTAAAGTAGTAGTTAAACTATTCTAGCTTGTGGCATGGAAAAAATAGATCAGGGTCAATTTTCCATGTTTGATTTACAGCAACAGCATGAGAAATCCTGCTGGTTTTTGCAGTTGTCCATGTTGTATGTTTTTTCTGTATGTTCAGATCTTAGTGGCATCATCAGTTACAATTCAGATTCACAAATATATTCAAGATTTTCAGTTCTTTTTAGGCTATACTTTTAGGGCTTTACCTCAGAAAAAGTATTTTTAAAGATGTACAGATAATTTTATTTGCTTCCTGGTGTTTTATTTTTTTGTTAGAAATTTCATCTGCCCTGCATATTCCGGATAGATAGAAAACTGTGTGAGGATAGTTATAACTGAACCAAATTTTATTAAAATTATTATGTTTGTTTTGGAATTAGGAGCATGGGTATTTCATTTCACTGATGTGCATTTTGGTTTCTTGTTTCATTTCTTTGTATGTTACAAATATTTAAACTGCTAGAGTGCCCAGCTGTTGCACACAGAGCATAAACCACAGACTGTCATGCTGGTTAGACTAATCTGTCTGCCTTGTCCGGAATCTGATGGTAAACTCTTTCCTCTTCAGAGTAAAATCCATGCATGCAGACAAGTCAGTTTTCTTGATTGTGCTGAAGGTTGAAGTACTTTGCAAATAAACTTCAGAAGCTTCTGCAGTGGCTAATGAGGACATCGTTCATTAAAAAAAGTGAAGAACTTAAACACTTGAGTGAGCTGGTACAATTTTCTTTTCCAAAACATATTATTTTGTACAATTCTGTGATGAATTTCAATTGCCACAAATCTTCTGATTAAGTGTCCCATTTATCCAACCAACTGAACCTCATTACTAGCCCCTGCCTCAGATTGTACCTGGCCAGGGTTTTAGTCTTCATGTCCTTGTGCCTATAGCCAAAGTAAAAACACTCGGACCCAGGACGCGGCCCTCTGCAGAGCATTTGTGATCATCTTGACACGTACTGGAGTGCAATAGGCTCGAAATTATTTTTTTTCCCCTGCTCCCTCTAGGATAACAAGAGTGGGAGACAAAGACTGTAGATCATCCCTTCAGTGACGTTACTTAGAAAACATTCAGAAACAAGAATTTTGGGAGAAGAATATCAAACCCATATTGTGTGGTTAATTTTTCACATTTCTGGAACAAAAAGGCCCAGTTCTGCTGGACTTTCTATACCAACTTGTCTCTACAGACAGCTGCTCACATGTGCCGACCTCTGACAGCTTTTTAGATTTCTTTTCGGCTTTAACTCTCCATTGGTAAAAAAAAGACTTTCAGCATCTTGAAAATCAGGAATAGGGTCTTTTAAGCTGATAGCTGCTTCCACTATCTTTGCAATGTATAACAAGATGATCTCATTTGAGAAGCCATTATGATGCTTGATATGGATTTAAGATTGACTAACATATTCATGCAGGAAAAAAATCCTAACATTACATATTAGTTCCATTTTTCTTATCCTTGGTGTTGATCTTCATTAAGTTAAAAAAGAAGACAGAGTTTCACTGTCTTTTGTTTGGGATTATTCTAATACTTAGTTATTCTCAGATCTTACCACATCTTATTTCACTTTTACGTCATTAATGCACACATGGATTCCTTGTACAATGCCCTGGAGAAAGCTGGTAATTTACCTACTTCCATACTGACCACAAGCCATCTATAGCTCCTCTTTGTTTCCCTGTTTGTTTATAATCTTTATTTTGGGCCTGCCTACCTTCAATACTTAATTTCCTTAAATACAAAGGACAAAGCCATATCAAGATCACAGGGCCATAGCTGTATTTATGTGCCCTTTCTTGGTGCAGTAGCACTGTGATGGCAAAGCTGGTTCCCAAGAAGCCTAGAGAGACTCAGTCAGATAATAGAAAAGATCAATGAAGTTTCATGCAAGGTATGTGAAGGGCTTCTTTTGTTTCCTCCTCAGCACGCTCCCTCTGAGTGCTCCTTGTTGCTTATCCCTCTGGTAATAATCACCGAAGGAAACTGCTGACATGACATCTCTCTTCTGACTTCAGCCTGATGCCAAAGAACTCCTGCACCATTCTGCTGTGCAGCATCCCGCAGCCACTGCCTTGTGCCTCAACCCTGCCAGGGGCTGGGAAAAGGAGCTGGAGCAGAACTGGAAAGGGAGGTGCCTTTTACTGGAACAGTTGATGGAGGCGGTCTTTTTATCACAGGCAAAGTCATCTGTTGCTCCAAATGGCCTCCTGCTCTAGACAGCCTCCTACTATGACAAATGCCAGACACGGCATCCTGTTAGAGACTTTTGGCAAAGTCTTTTCGAAAATCTAGATAAAGAACTGGCTGACAAAATGCTTTCTGCTATTTTAATGACAGATTGAAATTCTATGAGATTAGTAAGATTAGATCTTTTTCTTCACAGAAGCTGGGCTGATTTGCATCTATTGTATCATGTTTAGTTTAAAGTTTTATAGGTTCCATCTTGCTTTTTTCAACTTATGTTCCTGATGCTGATTTAAAGTCAGTGCTTTATGTTCCTCAAGTCACCCATAATAATTATATTTTAGGAGAAGTGTAGTGTGTGTGACACTCCAGAGTTGTAGGTAAGTAATTGACTCTAGCGTGAAGCTACATTTTCATCAGCAGCTCAGCCACTTCTTTCTCAATCAGCCCTGTAATTCCTGCAGGAACAGTGGCTAGGCCCACTCCCTAATAATTTCAGTTTATTCTACTGCTCCATTTTTTTAACATCTCATCTCCCATTATGCCTAGTTCTCACTTGCAAAAACAAGTGTTACCGTAGGAGTATATGCATCATCTTCTATGACATGCACTAATGCAAAGTCATAATAAAGCTCTTTGAGATTACACTTCAGACCTGCCTTCCTCTGACTCAGGGCTTTGGCTACAGGAACTAAGGAAGATCTGCACGTCTTCCCCTCTCTGCTGGATGCAGGCCATCATCCTTCGAACACGTGGCCTCAGCCAAGGCAGGATGCTGAGGTTTAGGGGCATGAAGTGCAGGTTACCTGGCAGAGCTGAGAAAACCCTTGTTTTCCTAGTTTTTATGTCTTGTCTGTGTGTTTAGAGGTAAAACACTTATGATGAGATATAAGGGGAAGAAGAAGTAAAGGTCAGCCTGTGGACCTTGAGAGGCAGTGAGGGTGGAATAACGTGTCTCTATATGTACTACAGTCACAGCCTACTTCCCAGGAATGACATGGCACTTTTGCAAAGCCCATAGTGTTGTGCGGATGCAGGACATCTGTGTTACACTCTCTTCACGTGACACTGTAATTCTGTGAGATTTTTACCTTACATACAGGGATGCTGGGAAAGAAAGTATTTTGTGGCGGCTGGTGTAGCAGACACAGGCTGGCTTTTCCTCTGGTCTCTTCTGGACTATTACATCTATTACATGGTTGGCTGTGTTTGCAGGAACCAGGCTCAATGATCCATGAACTGTCATCCGTTCCTGTGGGGAATAATTGGGGATAACAGGAACAAAATCTCTGCTATTTTAGAGAACTTGGGATTCTTGTTCCCTGTTTCCCCTGTGTGTTGCGAGGGTTGCTGTGAATTCTTTAACTTATCCCAAGCTTTCAGAGGTGTTAAAAGGTTTGCTGGGCTTGCAGACCTGTCTGGAACTCAGAGATATTAAAAAATAGTAACAGAATGGCTAGATGAAAGAACAAAGGGCTGCAAGCCAGAATGTGTCCTTTGCCAGATGGTCATCTTAATAATATTTTGCATAAATGTAGCATCAGGAATTTGTACTTTGGCCTCTGAAGTGGATATATATCATTAATACTGTTTAACAAATGGGGAAGCTGTGGATTGAAAAGCTATATTCAGTGGCCACATTGTTAAACACATATGTGAGTTCTGCCAAGAATTTTTACAGATAGGTTATGCAGAAAAGGTCTTAGTGGCTACACCACATTCATGGAGATCCTTGGAGTAAACTGATGTTCAAAGAAAGCACAGTATGCCTCAGCAGCCACACTATAATAAGCTAAAGGACAGTCCTGGCTTTAGACCTAGAGACCTGTACAGGTGCTTTTGGGTAAGCTCCATGGCTTACGATAAAGGATGCTGTAATTCAGCCAAGGGCTGCAGCCAAGCAGCATGGTGGAGTTCAGCACTGACACAGCAACTGTGAGATTTGCTTCACCCAGTTTGCCTCAGCAGATTGGTAGATTTTTGTGAACGTGTTCAGCCTGCATACTCCGTGGACAGATATAAGCTTGTTTCTGCCCATGCTGCAAGCAGACATCAGTTTATTTTGCCCATACTCCAAGGCAGAAAAAAAGGCCGTGACCTTGGAATTAAGCCAACAAACACATCCTTCCTTAAATCTCATAATGTGGGTCTAAGCAAGGGACTAATGGATGCATGTTTTTTTCCCTTTCTAGTTATGCATTGACACCTGCCCTAAAACACAAAGAGTAAGCTTACCTTCAACCTATCTCTTCTACAGTAACCTCTTGGTAGGTTGCAGAGTTTCATCCTTCACATTTTGAAAGCATGTAGAGCTATGCCTTTAAGGCGTTACTCAGTAAGACATCTTGCCAAGAACATTGCAAAATGTCTAAATCCAAACTATTCCTCACTTTAGTTCCTTTATGTTCAATGTGATTTGTCCCTTGGCATTCAAGTACAATTTGATAGAAAGGGTACTTTAATAAGGATTTAGGGCACTGTTTCTGAACCAAAGGGTCACAGAAGGACAGTGAAAAGAAATCAGGGTGACATAAAGTACTGTAAATTTTATTATATTATAAAGCAGAGAGAATGCTGTTTTCCAATTCTACACACATACCCTATCTATTCAAGGTCAAATAATCTGTTAACCTCTCCAAACAGACACATGAACATAAGCTTACATATCCTTCTTGTTACTATGGATATATTCTTTGTTCTTACATTTACAATAAGTGGAAAGAAATCATAAAAAATTGATTAAGACTATGCCAAGTTGAAAAGCTTAGGAACACTGTTCCAATTTATGTTTTAAGAAGAAAAAAGCCTGGAAATATTTAATCTGCAAACAACTGCTGCAAATGGTGAGTTAAGAGGAAAGGCTTTTCTTTTCTTTGAAAAAACAGGCTTAAATAACAATACATAGAAATAATAATCACTTTTATACTTTGGAAAAAGTAGCATAAAAATAGCGATGCTTTGAGTACTGTAGATATAAAAGCATCAGTAACTACAGCTTAACTGTGATATACTGCTATGTAACTCCTATTTATGCTAATGAGTATCTCCTAAATACTTTACTGAGTACAGTGAGAGAAAAAAAAATGATATAAAAAACCTAGGCAGAAATGATTCTCACATGGTATGGACACCCAGTTGACCCCATTTCAGCTCTGAAGTGCCTATACATTCGGAAAATGCTGCTTACAGAGGGACCTCCAGGGAGCCAACTGAAGATCATAATACAAATAAAGTTTTGTGTGTATCACCTGTACTTCCAATAAACCAGTTATAAACCAGCTAAGTACCAGTGAAGTACTGGGACCCATTTTTATAATCCAGACAAATCAGAAGCAGAGACAGGAGCTTACTGGGGAAGAGAAAGCACCTGCTGCAAAATTAGAAACAGAGGTATTAAAAGCAAAGAGGTGAACTTCCCATCGTGTTACCTATACATGTAAATAACTTTCTTTTACTGCTGAATCACGGGGGAAATGGCATGGGCATGCAGTGGTACAGTCCCTTTGTTTAACACACACTACTTAAGGATTATACACAGAAAAATACGGTATCACACAGAGTTTGGCATCTGTTTTTGCAGCTGTCACACTAGCCCTGCAAGGGAGCACTGGGAGCTGCAAAAGAGGCCAAAGGGGGCTATATTCCACACAATCATCACCAGGAAAACACAGTGCCAAGTGGGTATTTGAGTCAAATTTATAAACCAACTTGCATTAGAACAGTGCTTCTATTTTTAACACATGGGGAAGAGCCAAGAAACACTGAAATAATGCATTACAGATTACAGAATGATATGGTATTGCTCTAAGTTTCTCCCTAGTGCCCTTAAATATTTGAGCCTGGAGCCTATGTTCAGCTTTGGGGTAAGTAAGTGAAGTTTCATTTAGAAAAGGAATAAAACAGAAATGGCTTACAATAATTCAAAACGAGTGCCATTTTAAAAAGTATCATTCCCTGTCAGAGACTGCATAGTAATTTATAAATTATTTTGGCAGGCAGTAATGATTAAATGAGCTAGGTCTTCACTTAAATAAAATGAGCCATGTCATTTAGTTCGATGTTTCACATTTCGCATTATGCAAATGTCACAAGAGAATACTAGAATGACGTTCTTCTCTGCCCAAGACAAGGCAACACCTGACTCGAGTTCTCCAGATATCTGTTGGATAAATTTAAAAATTCTAGACTGCAGAAACTCAAATGATGCTTTTTGGAGGATTCCTTCATTTAGATATTTAATTTTTTTTAAAAATCCATATTTTTAGAAAAGGAGTGGAAATCTTTAGATTTTCACACAGATCACTTTTTTGGCTCCTGATTTAGAAATTCTTAATAACATTCATAGAGTTATATACAGAGCTGTTAGTATCACTGATTTGGATCAGCCTTTATTTAATCAGTTTCTTGTTAAATATTTTAAACTGTTTACACAAGTTTAGACGGTGGATTTTCATTGTGGTTTTCAATAAGACCAAAATACGTGTCTGATAGGGTAAATTACAATAAAAAAAACAACCAACCAAACCAACAAAAAACACATAGAAAACTACCATATAACAATGAATAAACATATGCAATTTTATCACATTATTTAGCCCAACTTGCAAAGTTCTGATCATGCCTCACCTCATTTATTATTTTATCCAAAGTTCACTGAAATTTGTGTGCGCAAATCTGAAGTATTAGTGGAATATTAAAATCATATTAAAGCCCTGCAGAAATTAGCTAGCTTCCTGGTACCATCATCCTGAGTTACTGCTTGCTCCTTACCACAGCTTCTAGAACATTGGGTTCAGCAAATCTTTCTTTCCTATAAAAGAGAACATTTTAACAGTGCAACAGGACAGATTTCAGCATCGGCACACACTGATAATTCATGCTCAGAACAGCTATTTGGAACAGTTAAAGACCTGCTTTCCTCCACCTGTCTCTTACATACTGTTGTGGAATTCATGCTGCATGTTATGCCAGGTTAAAATCCAGGGTTTGAACCCTATCCTGGCTTCTGTTTAGGTCCCCAGCATAGACCCTTGTCTGTTGACCCTTGGTTTTTAAGCATACTACTCTTCCAAGGTCGTATTAAGGTCTTCCAAGCACATCAACAAGGCAAAAGAGCTTGTTTGGTCTTCATACCCCGAGAACAGGCTTGCCTGCAGCAATTTTATTTCAAGTATCCTCATTCCCAGGCCAGTACAGCTATTTTTGTTGTGAATTTTCTCTGCCTCCCTGCCACACATATTTACCCTTGGACAACACCTAGTTCTCAACCTCACCAGTATTCATCTGCTACTTCGCAAGTTGTCAAATGACTACTCAGGTGCTAAAAAACCCAACCAAGTCTCTCTAGAGTCTTAATTTAAGTGTTAGCAGGGAGCTGAAAATTAGCAGTAACGTTCCTGCCTGCAGCTACGAAAAAAGTAGTGAGAACTGACACTTTAATGATTGCTAAGAAAGACTGGGTAGCAAGTTTGCTAGTTGCTCTCCATTCCACCTTCACTGCAAATGCCGGCTGCGTAAGCACTGAACCTACATTCCTGCAATTTCTCTCTTGAGGGTAGGAACCTGAGCTATGAATGCATCTTTGGACAGTAAATGCCTGTGTCAAGTAAGCTGGTGAGGCCCAGCAATCTGCTCGGGAAACTCGAGAATATTCCCTACATTGCTGACTACACTGTGGAAAGTTTTATGCGCTGCTGGTTTTGAGTGCACTAGTCCACAAAGCTCGTTCATCGAAATTGCAGCTCGGTCACCTTCTTCGGCACCTGCCGTTTGTAACTTTTACCTCTCTGATCCACCTGAAACTCCTCTATAGTTTTTTTTTAAGCTGATGATCTCTGCTCAGGCACTCATTTCAGGTCCCTGTCCTCACTCTTTGAGAACTTACTGCCTTTGATGCTGACTTAGCAGCTATATCCTATACAACCATAAACGGCGCTTGCTCTGCTGCGTGCTTTTAAATCAGTTATGAGTGTTTTCACTTTCAAATCATCTTCCCACTCGCACTCAGTGTATATGAGTGCTCTCCTGTTAGGACAACAGCTAACTCAAAATCCACAGACTGCATCCCAGCCTTCGCCTTGGTAAGGCTGACTGTCTATGACCACCCAATGAAACCGGCTGCCAAAACCAGGATCAGAAATACTTCAAATGTCAAGTTTACTAATCTGCTGAGGGTTCTAACAGTCACACCCTTCTGACATTTGCCTCATCTGCTGTTGGCCACCACAACACCAGTCAAGGTCTACTAGTGTTATGCTCAAGGTGCAGTTGCATGCAACCGTGCTGCACAGATACTGCGTGCATATCACCCCTGAGCAGCATCATTCTGCTGCACGTTCACCATGAAGGTTTTTCAGCTCCAGGACCAACACCCCCGCAACTTCCTATTGTAGCTTTCTTCCCCTCCTCTCTCCTTCCACATTGTCTCAAATCCCATGATCCTTGACCATCAGTTTAGCTATGCCAACACCCCCGCAACTTCCTATTGTAGCTTTCTTCCCCTCCTCTCTCCTTCCACATTGTCTCAAATCCCATGATCCTTGACCATCAGTTTAGCTATGCCATAACTTCTTAGTGGCACAGTGGCATCTTGTGAGCAGACAGAATGGGTCCCAATCTGCTTCTGTGTTGAAAGCGTATCATTCAGATAACAGATTGTGGTAGACTGCATTACCTCTCGACCCTCCTAAATTGCTGCTGGCCATGGCCAATGTGTAGCCTGCAGCCACAGCTGGGCTTTCAGGACAATCTGTGTTGCCTATGTGGCCAGGCGCACGTTAAGATGCTCAGGGGATGATCTGCTGGCCAGGGAGGCTCTAAACACTCTGAGCATTGCCAAGATTGTCATGGCTTGGTTTGGCCAGTTGTGCACATGCTAAAAATAAAATGACAGCAGTAGACGCTGGGAAAAGCACTTAACTTCAGACAGAAATCTGTAGTGACAAGTATTAAAATCTCACATAAAAAAATTTAATCTAGGACATCATAGGTCCAGCTGAACTCCGAGCCCAGGAGCACTTCCCATCTCCCGGCTCTGGCTGTTCACCTTGGCTGCATGTCAGCCCAAGGCTGAGGACGTGAGCGGGATGGGGACAGTCACCCTGTGCCCTGGCAGGTCTGTATGACCAGCGGTTAAGGCTGTGGGGCACAGCACTGAACACATCCTTCCTGCAGTTTAGGCACTGTGTGACATAAAGCAGAGTGCAGGAAGCAATGAAAGCTGGAGAATTCATACCTTCTGTATAAACAGTGTTCTCTACATGAACTTTGGCATCTTTTAATTACGATGCAAAGTTTTCAATAACAGAGGAGATACTTGGGGTACTAGAGGGATACTAGGTTTGGTGGAATGTGGGCAACTTTAGAGGTAAAACGAGCAACAACCCTCAAAATATGAGGCATTTGAGAAGTATTGAAGTAAGTGCCTACAGCAGTTTATGAACAGATCCAGAGATGATGGTTCACAGTTCGCCTATAAAACTGTAAACAGTTTTGAGAGAAAGATTAATTTCACAGAACATCAGAACATCTTGGAAATGTGCTGTTCAGCTGTGATATTCTCCTAAAAGTTAAATGTATTTGTACTGTCTAATACAAATGTACCAGGGAAAAAAATCTTTTTACTGGAATGAGTTATCACTACACAGTGTTTAGTAGTGCAATTCTCCCTTTAATTGTCTATTCCCTAGTGCTGACTGTTTCAGTGATTCAAGAATAAATATCAAAGAATAAATGAAGTGGATGCAAGAGATTTCTTAATACATAATGACTAGGCTGTACTTTATAGATGAAATCTCAGACAATTCAATCGTTACATAACCAAGAGTCTCATGGCAATTCGAGAATTGCTGTAGATGAAGGCTGATTTCTCTCTCCTCTGCTTAGCCTCACCATAGCTTAATCATATTGTGTTTCTGAGTTAAGCTACAGCACTTCACTAGGAACATAACGGGCATTGATAGCATCTTGAAGACAACGAAAAACTTCCTCTGAAGCACTGTAAAACTGAATCTTTAAAATAATTAAAGTCACTCATACTTTACACATGCATTTCAAAGAAGAAATCATTACAGTGCCTGAAGAAAACAAAACTTGCCATCCTTCTCTTTGCACAGCTCCCAGGAAGGCAATGGGATTCTGGGTACATGCGCATCTTAGCCTGATGACTTCCCCCTACACACCATATACCACCTGAACATACTGAGCACAAAGGTTTGGCTATAGCAACAGAGGAACATCAGCAAGCTCACCCGTTCAGACCATCCCTCCAGGCTTGTTTCTCTTCAGATTTTTCCTCGGGAGCACTCAGACCGTGCCCTTGTTCTCTCCTCTGTCTCCAGATGTGATAGGGGCCCCTTGGCCTTGGTTGGGACCCACCAGAACCAGCCTCTTTTGTCCCTGATATGCTGCATGCCTGTGAACGAGGTGGAATTTGCAGCAGTCTGCTAGCACTTGTACACACTAACTGGTGGCAGGAGGACTTCTGCTTATTATGATAAGCCTTGTACCATTCCTGTCTGCATCTTAATTCACATATTTAATGGACCTTACTTCTATCACACTTTAAACCTAGTGATGTCATAATTTAATAATAATAATGATAACAAAAATAATAAAAATTAAAAGTTAATAGAATTTACCATTCTATAAAAAAATGCTGATTACTCATCAGCCTTCTACAGACATATATTTTATGACCTGAAGACAACATTCTCCTCACTTAGTTTGATCTGAATAACAGAAGCTAAAAAGAATATCACCCAGCAATTAGCCGACACGTCTCCATTTTTTCCTCCAGGAACTGTTTTTCCCTAGTATGTAAGTCCAGACACTGAACTCACATTGAATTTGGGCGTCGTATGATTTTTACAAAGAGCAGCTGTCACAGTGCCTCGCCATTAACATGTGACTGACACGAGGAACACAGCTCATCCAGCGCAAGGCAACCTGACAGCAGTGCAAACGGCGCAAGAACCCGATACACCTGAATCATCCATGAAACCACATCCTGAAACGACACATCCCTAATCATAGCCTCAAGAGCCAGCTTGGCACAGCAATGGCATCAAAGGTGGCAGACTCAAACCGGCACAGATATGACCTGAGAAGATACAGGCCAAACAAAGAGAGTTTTAAGAAGGCCCAAGTTGCTGATATGAACAGAAGATGGGTAACAAAAGCCTTGTCCGAGTTTCTGAGGAATACATATTTTGCTATCAGTGCTCTCATTATACTCTTAATTTGATTTAAGTCCAAGTGAAACCCTGAGCATGCTCTCATTAAAGAGCACATGTTTCTATACTCTTTAGGTAAGTAGCTAATTTTAAATGGCTGGAAGATAAATTAATTGCATTAATTTTAATAACATTTCATTTAGAAGTCTAGGAGAAAACAAATGAGACAGTTAAATAGATAATGGTGTAAACATTTTCTTCATTCACTGATTTATTAGAGAGATTCAATGCAATTCAAGCAGCTCCCCTAGTAGAAAGGCTGCATGGATCATGGTCATGGGTAGCAACAAAATGGCAGGAATCCTCCCTGCAAAACCCCAGCTACAGGGCACTGCCACAGGCACTGCGGGGTGAGGTCTGATCATTGCTGAGGCTGCGCTGAGTGAATTGTCTCACTCACATCCCGCCAAGACCAATTAGACAAGCATAACAAGCCCATTGATGCTACTTCCCTTTTTAATAATATTAATTTAAAAATTAAAACTCTTGATTGTGTTTTCTTACTGCCTTTTAGAGCAGTGAATAGAACATAAATAACTACTGGCCACCTAAAATTGAATTTTTAAGGTTAAAAATGCTACTTTTGCATACAGGTTTTCTTAAATGAATCCTGGAAAAAAAATGGAAACGTTTTTTAATTTTAGTTCTGAAAGCTTTCAGAAATTCAGTATTTATTTTTTGGTAATTTCAAATATTTCAAAATTTATTTTATTGAAATATTTTTTCATTTTCTAAATCTTGCTTGTAATGTAAACAAGATCTGTTGCGATATAAAACCAAAAGCTGAAATATTCAGTTAGGACAGTACATATGAATGGTTTTTATGCTATGTATTGAAAAAAAAATTATCAGCTTGGAACAGCTTGAAAGCTTTTTCCTTGCAAAATGTAAATCGCAAAGATTTAGTTATATATCAAGTCAAGGATATAAATGTTTCCCGGAGCAAAACCTCAAATGTGTCCACTGCCCAGCTGAATCCTCCGCCCACCAATCTACTGAATCACAATCTGCATGTCCCTGAATATTTAGTTTGTCCACGATAAGGACTCATTTGGTTGTAGTTTCAATTACTATAGCATATTCAAATAGAGCAATCTACCAGAAAACAGGAGGCACAAGTTTCAGCCAGTCCTGCACCCTACACCATAATGCTTCTTACGTGAAAACTAACTTCTCTGGCTCTTGCATAGCAGGATCAGTCTAAGGAGCATGTCAGATACGGTCTCTCCATTGCCTCAATAAAACCTTTCCATCCTAATTTGATTTTTCCTCCCATGGGTGTTGCACATTGACTACTGCAATGGTTCCAGTTATTTAATTAAAGCCTAATCTTACCTTCTCACACAGAGCAAGACTTTCTGCCCTAGTATTCATAAATTGCAGCCAGCTGCTTGGCAGCAGCATTGGTTTTGCTGGTAAAAGCAGTTTTTCCTCTTTAGCTCCTCTCCAGGGTGGGATGTGACATTCACTTCCCCACAGCATCCCTGCTGCTGCCTTGGTCAGCCCCCAGCAAAGGGGATCAGGGCACAGGTCACAAAACCAGTCCATGGTCCAGGCCACCTCCCAGCCAACAGCCACAGCTGGAACCAGGGGGCAGAGTTGGGGGGGAGGCGGCAGGTGCTGATGCTGCACTATACTCACTGCTGGTAACTTTAGGGCATTGTGAGGTTGTTAACTGCTCACCTGGTGACAAGTACCCATTATAAGTGTCTGGCCAGTTAACTCTTATCATCATCAACCCGTTCAAATGAAATGGTTTTGGTGCTTCTAAAGCAATTAAGAAAAATGTGTATCACAAGTGAAGTCCAGACACTTCCCTCCTGTGTGTTTTTATAACACTCAGCGGGATCAGAATCCATGCGCAAAATGCAAAACAGACTACATTGCTGGTAAATGAGGTTAGAATAACATTGATTTTTTTAAAAAGAAATACTACCTTGTAAATTCTTCTACTTGGAGAGAAAAGAGTTAGGCAGATTCTCCTGAGTGTCTGTAAGGCTCCCCCTAATGCTCAGGGGAAATACAGACTTTTCCTCACACCACTTTTGTGATTTCCAGCTTTGCTTCTGTTAATTAATCTTTTTTTAAAAGTAGATTTTAACAGACCTGACCTTCCCTAGCATCTTTGGCAGCATTTTAGGGTTTGTATTTGCATTCTGTAAGCCCTAAAATGTATGCAGGTTACTTTACTGGAACAAAAATGTTCAGGCTTCCTTGGCATTTTGCCTACTTCTGGTATGGAGCATGAAGTGTGCAAACCACATGTAACAGCCAAAAGGGATCTAAGCAAAAGTGCAGGATCATTCAGAAAGCTGATACAGACACAGAACATACATAACCTCTTGTCCACCATGAATGTGCTGAAGGCATCTTCCTGTAAACAATGTTCATGGGAAAATCTTCAAATACAAAACTGCATGCCAGGTCCGTGTGAACAGGCATCTCTGGAAATGAGGTAGAATTATCGGTTGACTTTTTGTACTAATGCAACACAGAAGTTGTAGCACAGTGAAGCAATTTTCCATCACACTACCACTGCCATCTGATTTCTGCTATGGGGTGAAGGTTTGAGTATCATCTATGGGAAAAGAAATATTAACTGTATTACTGATTTGAATTAAATGTGCTCTGATCAGACTATGCGCTCTCATATGATGCACTTTCTGTGCAGTAGGAGATGGAGAAACCCACAACATGCCTGTCTTGATGCCTGCTGAAGTGTTAGTTTGGGGATACTGATGCTGCAGAAGAACAAGGGGAGGAAAAATGCAGAAAAAAGCTTAGGGAGGATCAGGGGGGAAAGGGTCTCAATGAAAAAGAGAGGCTGTTGGGGTCCATAAGCACAATATACAAGCCAAGTTGAGGAACACAGTCAGGAATCAAGCCAAAACCTGCTCTTCATAGAAATTCAAAAGGGAAAGATGATCTTAAAAAAGAAGCAGTGCCAGGATAAGCAAGGGTAGGCAGTGACAGGATCTATCTTAAGGCCTGCAGAAGGCAAGATACGGAGCCAAGAGGAGGAAGTAAGAGGCAGTCAATGCCATTCAGAAGAAGCAGGTCACCATGCATTCCACAAGTTCCCAGAGTGTCTCTTACTGCAACAACAGTGCTTTGGGCACAGTCTCCCTCCAGAGAGTGCAGAAGTCAATAACCTGGAGAGTGACTGCCCTCAGCTAGCAATAGCTAATTACAGAGACCATTCAAGGCTTTCATTGACATATGTACCAAAGCTCTTTGGGATTTTTGCTAAGTTGCCTGTAACAACTTTGCAGTTTTCCCAGACCCACCCTAAATCTTTTGAAATTCCAAGAAGGAACAGATATAAAAGACCTCAAAACCCCCAAACCCTATTGCTCCCAAAAGAAAAAAGGTATAGTTTTGTCCCTGTTCAATCTACTGTTTTGTCATTTTTGTACTATCCCATACTTTATTGCATAATCCATTTGTGAGTCAGTACAATCCTGAATAGCCTCTAATGAGAAATTGAGTAAATATCTGATTTAACGGTTTCTATTAAAAAGTGCTATAAGCATCCTCCTGTACTATTTGTTACCATAACTGGGAATTGGTTTTACCACATAATAGCACCCAGTGCAAACTTTTGCACATGATCTTTTAATAAAATAGCCTAGACAGCAATAACCTAGTGTTGGACATATTTCCTAGAGCTCTGAATTGGTGGCAAAGAAAATTTACAAGCAATACTTCAATTACATGCAAGGGAGAGACCAAAACAAAGCCTTGTCCTCTTCAGCAAAATACTAAATGAAGCCTTTTGGAGAACTAAAGCATTGATCTTCTCATGCTTTTTCCTGGCTTAGCTTTTTTTTTTTTTCCCCCCAAGCTTTTCTGTCAACTTGCACTCAAAAGTTTTACCTGAATAAAGCTGGCCTCAAAGTGGCAACACCAGGTAGCCTCAATTTAATGCTGGATTCCTGTGCCTTTCACAATGTTTTCCTTTTCCCTTTCAATCAGCTTAGAAGGAAGAAAAGAAGACAACAATTTGTCTTAATTGCTGACACTATCTTGTGATCAAGTATTGCCTATTTACAGGGCATGTTTGATGCTGTGTACTTGTGCCCTAAACTGACCCAATTTTGTGTTATATCTTGATGCTACTTGGCGTGCTGGGATTAGTCGAAACACTGCACTTTTGGAAGAGCCAACAGATGTTTCTGCGTGTGACTGTTCACAAGCACCCAAATGTACTGCATCACGTGACAACCCTATGCACGTGCTTTACTAACAGAAGACCTGCCTAAAACTCAGATTTTTAAAAAAATACATCGTCTGCGTGGGGACTTGCTGCCTTTCATTGCACAGTTATGCTGGACCTTCATTTTCCACACTCCTACTCTGCTATGTAGTCATGGATAACATTAATGTTTCAGCAACATTAGCTAATCCACATTTTAATAGTTACAAGCATCTATGGAACAGAGGAAGGCTTGGGGTTGAATCTCAGGTTTGCATTTTGCTGTGTCATTGTGGGCAAGACTGCTCTCATGGCTCTAGATTCTCGTACAGAAAAATGTAAGGATAAATACTACAGTTTTATGAGGGCTGGAAGAGAAAAAGGGCTTCGCTAACTAAAATAAATTAAAAACTGAAAAGTTGCCAAATCCAACTGTGAATCCAAGAAACCTATGCAATGACTGTTTCTGAAAGACACATTAACTATTTTTGGGTGCTTACTTCTGTCAGTCCTTGTCGTATGTGGATGCACAAACTTAAAAATCATTTTGAAAAGCATAGCATTGAAAGTCTCCACCTCCTATTAAGATTTCATGACCAGCTGGAGGCACCTGGAATGAAATAGGCTGTGTGGCCCAGGAAGAAGCATCTGTGACCATGTTTCCCACAGGTTCCAATGCTTTGTATCCTGACTCATTCTGGCCATGGAATCTACTTCCAGCGACTGAGTGGAGAAGTGTAACAGGTTCTACCCTCCACAGACAAATTTAGCCCCGAAATGTGCAAGGTCTATTGTAAGATTTTGAAATAATGTATTCCACAGCAGGAATGAGAAAAAAGAGAGATAAAAGCGTTTCCTACGTACCCATCTTAAAGACTATTATTTACTTGTCACTTCATGGAGGAAACATGTCAGTTCAGGGCAAGAAATGCTCTAAGTTGATTTTAAGTGATATTCCAGGTACAATGGCATGATGTAGATTATGCTCATTCTCTACGTTTTATGGATATCATTTTCCTAATCTGCAAATTTAAATTTAGCAATTAATCAAACATAAACTATCGCATAAATTTATTTTATACTCAAGAATAAATAACTCATTTCTACTCTACATTAACTATTTTCTGCTATTTCTATTGTTAAGAATGATCACTTTGGGTTTTTTTCCCCTACATTCTTCTCCTTCTCAGAAACAATTCCTTTTTTTTTTTTTTTAAACCTGTGCTTTGCAAATAAAATTTTCATTTGGACAGAAGTTAAGACCATGAAAATCTCATTTTAAGAAGTTAGCTTGTCCAGAAGGAGCTCTTTCTCTAACCAGAATACTATTGGCTCATCTCAGATGGAAGGCAGATACACACATTTGGATAACATTGTGAGGGGATGCATTTGGAAAATCAGTGCTTATACTAACACTAAATAAAAGAATAACTGCAGCCCTGAAGCATTTTCCAGATGGAAAATTCAGCTTTCTGATAAGTCCTTTTGTAAGTGATTCAATAGAAACATTTAAAGAACATTGTGCCACTTTAATTAGAGGGGTTGCCATATGTAATTTGTATCTATTAATTGTAGTAGAACTCTATCTTTCAGTCTTGATCTAATGTTGCAAGATAAGTTTGAGTAACAGGTATGGGGTTTAATTTTTTATTCTTTTCACATCCCCTGATGCTGACAAAAACTGGGATCTATTTCATCACTTTTTCAAAACCATAATAAGGGAACTATGCTCCAAAAGGGCTTGTATATGGCAGACAAAAATTGCGAAGAGAACAGGATTCAAACAGCCTGGCATCAGATCAAACAGCTGGCATAGTTGGAAACAGACCCCAGATCCCTGACATCCCAGTCCAGGCTTGTATCATCTGATCTCTCCTACCTCATTTATTTATACCAGCTTGTATTGCCTGCTGCTTAATTGAATTACAGGATGCACATCAACAGCTGGGGCTCACAAACTGGATATATCTTTTTAATAAGAAATGTTTAAAACCTTTATTTCAGTTGTCAGTGGTCATACGTCTTGTGCTAGCTTGCTTCCTTTTCTGAATATGAACATACACTGCTTTCATTCATTAAGTTACTGATCATTCATCTAAGTCTAGGGAAGGCAATAATGGCACTCATGATAACCAAAATCAATACAGCTGTAAATAAGCTTTGCTACAGCTTCTAACAGTTTTAAGTCGTTCATTAGCTAGAAACATATAAGGCCAGCCAAGGAAATACAATGGCTTTCTACAGTAGTCTCTACACTTTTCCTGTAGTTGTGCCCATCACCTTCTACTTACAGGTCAGAAGAGAGGATTGCGTGGACTCTAAAGGCAAGAAATGCATTGCCAACCCCATTACACATAATGCAATGATTTTGCTGAATAGACAAAGGGATAAAAATAATCAGTGTGTTTCCACACAGCCGCAGAGACTTCTGTTTCCTTTACATTCTGCTTTTTGGATCAAATCCCTTTTCCAAACTCCAAGCCAGGTTTTCCAAAGGCCTACAGGAAGAACAGAATAAGTCATTTTAATAACTTGCAATCACATTTTGGCCTATGGAAGGACAGTCAAAACATTCAGGCTATCTACAGCCTACACCTCTAATATCAGAAGGTGAAACATCCGACTGTAAAAGGACAAGACCCCACAAAGGAAAAAGCACACAGAAACTAAAGCTGCTGCTTAAATGTGCTAAAATGGAGACCTTGAATTTGAACTCTTTCAGGAGGGCAGTGAGCAGAAGGGGAACTTGACAATCCCTCTGGGGTATTCCTGGGTAGGAGGAGACTCAAGTACTGTCGAGCTAATAAAGGCAAATACGTCGGCCACATACCACACTGCTTTCCATTCTGCCTTAAGAAAACCAAAACACACTATGGAGTGCTGCAATAGTGCATTAAGAGACAAGATAGGAAAGGAAAAGGCATGGTATTTTGAGGTCCTCTTCCAAAAATCTGAGCAAAGTAGCACTGTAAACCATATCCCATCCCACTTCATACACTTAACTCTTTTGATCAAGAAGCAGAATCTTGGAACTTCCACAGACATGTTAGCTGTAGAGGGATGAAGCTGGGTTAATTAACACTGATAACATACAGCTGTGGGCTGGCTTCAGGGGCGGTGGGTTGGCCGATGTAGGCAAGGGGCAGCTGTGGCTGGTTCTGTCAAGTGGTTGGGCAGCCAAGGAAGAGAGAGGAGGAAGAAGCAGAGAGAAGAGGGAGAAAGAGGGCCGTGCGCCTGGGATGAGGAGAAACTAGGAGAAGGCAGCAGAGGGACTGGCATGAAGAGTATGCTGGTATGTGATGGTAAAAGACCTTGTTGTAGCTTGATAGCTTGGAGAGTGCTGTGACAGTTAACGGGGAACATGCCTAACTGCCAAAATGTATATATGTTAGCTTAAACTGATTTGACTACTTCTTACTTGCAACGTGAATTTCCAGCTCGTATATTTTGCAGAACAAGTTGGAATCTATGGAGTTCAATAAATACAGTGGAAAAATGTGAGGTAATAGAAATCCTGATAATCTTGATATGTTTCTCAGAAGAGTATGAAAGAAAGCTGGATTTGATTGCTTGGCAAAGAACAAAGGAAAAGGTCTTTAAGCTAAATCTTACTGGATCAAAGATGACATCTGACCACTGAGAAACAAATCCTTTACAGTTTAGTGAGTAACAAAGCCTAAATAACTCCACCAGAGCACCATATATTAACGCACATCTGACAACTTTGCCAACAGGAGCTCTTACTATTTAATCATAGATAAATTTTGGGCTTAGCCTCCTGGGCAGACATATAAATATTTTCTGAGAAGAAAGAAAACCTTTACATTTCTATGTGGAGCACACACATACTTTGTTTCCCCATACCTCTCCACACACAGTGTAAAGAGATCTGAACGAAGTCCGTATTTTCAGTCTGAGACTGAACACACCAACTCAGCTTTCTCATCTGAGGCTCAGACCATCTGTATTAATTTAAGCTTGATGTTCACAGTGGCTGAGTTCCCTCAGCTGCGTCTACAGTCAAAGGGTCCAGCACTCATAAATCAATAAGGAAGTAAATCGGACTCCCACAGCTGGTCAGTCAGATTTACTACTAGAAAAGACAGCAGATACTTTCTCAGTATAGCTATCCACAAGGAGCAGCTTATCTCCTAATCTGGGACTCAGTTAGGGAGTCATTAAAGGAGAAAGATTTAACTTGAAGAATGTTCTTGTCCTAGATACCTACAAACACATTTATCTCAGAGCCCAGGTGCCCGTTAATTGGCTCTGCTATGAGCCCATAAGAATATTCATAGAATTGAGAACATATTTCTAAATGATTCATGTTGCCAGTCCTCAATTATCCATTTGCAGCACCATTACCATATTAAATATGTGACAATATGTGAACTCTTCATTATGTTCAATGTCATCCTTTATTCTATTTATAGGCCAAAATCTGAATCTGAAATAGGCGTATCAATTTCTGGGAAGCTTTTTCATTATTTCAGTCACTGGAATCTTGATAGGAGTTTGGGTAAAAAAAATCCAAACAGTTTGTCTGACTGGATAATTATTCTATAGATGACAAAATAGAAATACTACTGTAAGTTTTATAAAACACAAAATTTTCTTTGAACTGCCGGCATGAAACTGTATCTAGCATCCAAAATCTAGATTTGGGATGCCCTGTAGTATTAGAAAGTCTCAAGTAAAATTTCATCATCGGCACCACCCTAATACAACAAAATTTTATGTATGCACCATTTCACTATTCCTCCCACGCATGTTAGTGACATAGCTTATGCAATGTGTCTTTCTTTAGAATCACCAAGCTGAATTTGCTGAGCCGTATGGGGCTTGAAAATAGCTCCAGTGTGACTCCAGTTTGGGAGATATAGCCTGTGATTAATAAATGGTATGGCTGGCAGGATGGCTGCCGAGTAACGTTTTATTGCTACGGCACAAGACTGACAGCCTAGTCATGCTGTACAGGCAATCCTTGGAGACCAGCACGACACTCCTGGGACACTCTTATGGGAAGCAGTGTAGACTGCTACTCAGCATCCGTGCATCTGCCTTCTGGCCCAGCAGTTGTCTTAGAGAGCACACAAACCTCCAAAGAGCCAGGCAAACTTCTGCTGAAGATTACACTCGGTATGAACAGACTAATTTCAGCAGTGGAACTATTCAGTTCATAAAGAGGGGGAAGAATTTGAAAAGGTTCCATGGAAAGTCAAGTAACAACCACATGAAAATAAATAATGTAAACCCTGCTGAGAGACAAAAGTGATCATGGAGTATACCTGTACCTTTTGAGTTTGCAAATACTTTAGTGTATGTGGTATAAAAAAATTATATTGCTATATGGTTGGGAGTTATGTTGACATTCAAAGAACAATTAAGACCTAAATGCAGCTTTTGTCTGTACAATTCAAAAGTTAACTTCTTCAGCTAGCCTGAACAGCTAATTCTCTGAAAACCAAGATGATGACTTCTCAGAACTTATTTTCAGTATTGTGAAGCTAGATTGGTGGTATGGGTATTGTGGTGATCGAAACCCTGACAATTTTGTGGGAGGTACTGCTCAAATACAAGTCCACGAGGCAGTTGAAAGGTCAGACTCAGGAGACCTTGAAAGGCCACAGAGCATCAAGGCTAAATGAAAGCTACTTAAGTCTATGAGAAAAACGTTATATTCTTTAGGCAAAACAATAGATATTTAAATTTTGCCTTTTTGACCTGTTCCTTCCTGCTGGTTATAGTCTAACGAGGAAAAATACCTTTTTTTGAAGAAGCTGTTCTCCATAACTATATTTTCGCGGAAATTATAGGTCTGAGAAAAATCTATAACCAAAAGACTCTTCAATAATACCATTACTAAACCGGGGAATCCATTATATATTGATCCAGCTAAACATCATAGTGACTCATGTGTTTCCACTCTGTTAGAAGTTTCAGTCGTGCCAACAATCCAGAAAGAGGTATTCATAGGAGAAAATCAAAGACATTGTATGGTTTTCTCATTACAGTCGCCTCTGTACCACCCTGCATGGTGTGAGAGCATGGCTGAGCGATCAGGCTGAAGGAGTGGGAGGTCTAAAAACATTTCCTCGTTTCATTTCAGAAAACCTGTGGCTACAACTGCGCTAGCAAATAAAGTGTCTGATACCTATAATCCAACTGTCCTTTGGGAATACGCTAGTGACCAGTCGCACGCACACCTACCTCTGATCTGCTATAGGAGCGACAGCTGGCCCATGACAAAGCTTTGCCAGGGATGAGGCTAATGGTAAGGGCAACCACATACCAGTGCTTTGGCCTTGCTTCAGTAAGAGTTATGTTCACAGCCACTGCAACCTGGTATCTGGATCCTGATGTCTGGCAGGGACATACCACTGACATCTTCAGCTGTCACCCACCTGCTGTCTAGCTTCCATTGCTCCTGGGTTGGGTCTGGGTCTAGGCAGACTTGGAAGGTGATCTTTGTTCAGATGAGAGAACACATAGTTCAACAGCAGCCTTCCCAGTCCTGTGGATATGCCCTGGGGGTACCAAATACACTTAACATGCTGCATTAGGTATGTCACAGCTGGGAGGAAGAGCAGGGAGCTTGCCACCCAAAGCAGAGCAGGAGTACGGGCAAGTAAATCACAGAATCATAGAATGGTTGGGGTTGGAAGGGAACTTAAAGATCACCTAGTTCCAACCCCGCTGCCACAGGCAGGGACACCTTCCACTAGACCAGGTTGCTCAAAGCGCCACCAGCCTGGCCTTGAATGCTTCCAGGGATGGGGCATCCACAACTTCTCTGGGAAACGTGTTCCGGTGTCTCACCACCCTCAGAGTAAAGAATTTCGTCCTTGACCTGCTGGTCACACTTCTTTCGATGCAGTCCAGGATATGGTTGGCTTTCTGGGCTGCAAGCGCACATTGCTAGGCCATGTTGAACTAAGCTAAAAGGAAGAATGAAACTGAATTAATTTTGACAACAGAACATGGGATACTTCAATACTTGATCTGACTTAGATGATCAGTTCCAGCAGTTATTGATGCTTGAGGACAAGATGTGAAGACAGAGATGCGACATTCACCTTGTCCTGCCAGTCATCCTTACAACCCCAGGTGCTGAGATTCCTCCCTGTCTTGTACACGTCTCTCCCATTTCACTTCTGACTAATTTACAGGGCTTCCCTCTCAGCTAGCCATTTTCTGCAAACCTTTTCTTGAAATGCCTCCCCTGCATGGTGTGGTACACAGGATTGTAATCTCACTGTATAGTGAATAAGATAGTGAATAGCCAACAAGAATAAGTTGTTGCAATGGGGAGTAGAATAATGGTTAAGTACCCCTAAATATGGACTTTGGGAACCTCCAAGGAGGTATGCAATGAGCACGTAAGTGCCCAAATGGATGTGCTCAAATAACTGAATATAACACACACTGAGGCCTTATCTGCACTGTGAAAATATAAATGGGTAGCACTCAGGCTACCCATTTCTAGTACATATCTGCCCATATCTAGCACAGATGCAAAAACAATCACAAAGTAAAACTGTAATCAGGGTAGCTTAGTTTAGTAATGAATTCTGATTTACTCTGAGAGCTGTAGTGAGCAATTTCCAATTTGACAAAATATTAGTGCATAGATATTGCTACCACTAATGCAGTTTTAGCATATATGTTATTTAATGAAAAATTAATGATGAGCAGTAAATACTAATAACAGAAACTGGAAGAGAAGGAGGAATACAAAATAACATGTCATAAAAGAAAAGCAAATAACCTATTTTGACAATTTTTTTTTCTTGCATTTTTTTCTCCTGTGTGGTGAGAGAAAATCTGTAAAAGATCACAAGAAATACCAGCAGCTTTGGAACTCTGCATTAGAAAGGCTTGAGGGTCACTGACATCCTCTCAGCCCTCTGCAGAATTTTGATAATTTGATGCAATCTGGAAGCACTTCAGTGCCAAAGAACAGTGGCTGTCTTCCATCACCCGAGTCTACTGATCTGGTTTACAGGTTCAGTGATTGAGATCTTCCTTCAGATTTATGTTACTCTTTCCTTAAGATTTACACTATTCTTTCACTTATTTTTCTTGAGGACCATCTTTTTCTTGGCTGTGATTACAACTGAGTGAATAATTTTAGGGAGTAATTTAGCTCCACATTTACTTTGCAAAATATCTGCAAGCAGATTGTAATTCCCTTCAGTTTAGAATTCAAATGCATTTCATGCATTTTTTTTTTTCTTCATTTGCTGTATTTGACACCTGAACTGCGTAGTTTCACTGCATTGGTCAAACAAGTCACACAATCTTATTTCAGCCTGTATTGCGATGCAAGATCTTCACCCTTGACAGAGTTAAACAAAAGCCCAACATCTATTCAGGCAGGTGACTTTGCAACATTGCTTTTGAAGCATTATATGGGTAAAACTGCATTCTTTGGAAGTGGAGGAAGGAGCAATGGAAGAAGTCAAGGCTGACATGCTTCCTGAAAAGCTGGAATAAATGTTCAGTGAAATACTTACAAAGTGGACTTGAAATAGAAGACTTAAAAGGTAGCATGTAGAAATCTTAGTCCAACTGTTTGTGAAGACTGCAGCACAGCTGCCTTTTAACATGGCAATGCCAAGGCTCCCTGGGCACTTTCAGGTCAAAGACCTCCCCTGGAGGCAAGACATCTGCACCTGAGTGCACACGTAAGTCCCAAATGTCTCTAGGCTTGTCTGTGTGACTCAGTACAGTCATCTACAGCATTCAAACCACCTCGAGCAAGTCTACCCTGCACTGTGTTGCTTTTTTATATTTTTTTTTGGGGGGGTGGGTTACTTTTTGTTGTTGTTGTTTTTTAAATTTTTTTTTAGGTTGGAAGGCTCCCAGCAGGCTGAATTTTCCACCTCTCTTGCATCTCTCACACCTCCCTCTCTCTGCACTGCTCTCCTGGGGAGAAAGGCACAAGGGAGAAATCTTGCTTTGCCGCTGTGTCACTCTGGTGCTGCCCCCAGGGTAATGAATCTGGCTGAGAGCAAAGGCTTATTAGCTAGTTCATGCATACTGCGACCATGCTGCCAGCAAAACCTGAGCAGGCATCTGCCTGCTGTTGTACTAAGTGATCAGAGACCTCACAAAAACTGATCTGAAGGCGATTATGTACCAGCTAGTGAAAACTTCTCTGTGGTGGGTGGGAACAGCAGAAAGGACTCGGCAAATCACAGCACTGGAGGACCCCAGCCAGGGAACTATTACTAGGTAGGGCTAAATTATCACTGCGCATCGGCCTTCATTGAAGATCGACCCTGGAAAAATCATAGACATTTGCAACTTGGAAGAAATTTTGTCAGACTATCTGTTAGAAAGTCATTAATCAGAATAGTTGGCAATCATCTAATTAAATCAGAGACTACTGCAGTGATGAGAAAACATAACGCTACATTTTATTAGACAGCCAAAAAAAAAAAAAAAAAAGGATGCCAAGATTGGGGTAGGTACATTCCCAGCCATACTAATGAACTTTCTTCTGTCAGGCTGTGATAGAGTCCTTAGTATAAATGTGTGTTTGGCACTCATCTTAGAAAAGTTGAGTGCTATTCAGCATTGTTCCATTTGGTCACTTCTACCCCTGGAGCCTCAGAAAGCTCCTGCTGAGTAAGATAAAAGCTGGCACCAGGCACAGAACTTACGCATCAAAGGGTAGGGCACCATATATGCTCAAGAGCCAAAAGAACTCCTAGGACAGACTTCTATCATTATGGATTTTATTTGTCATCCTCTGCCAGATAAAAATGGGTTATTTGCTTTGTCAGAGGAAGTGATTTTAAGAGTTACTTAGCATCACGCTATAGGATAAACAGTCAACACTAGCAGACTGCTTTCTCATTTCAGGGTACACATTGCCTTCCACTGTCTCTTACGTGCCCTCTCCAGTTGCAGTCCTTTTAGTCCTTCTCAGGAAGGAAATGTCCCCATCTTGCTGCCATGTCATCAAGAATTTCCTGTTTATTCCCCCCATTTATTTTTTATTTGTACTTCCATGTGGTTCTCCACATCCTTCCTTCTCTCACTTCTGTCATATTTTTAAAAAGGAGCAGGAATTCTTTACTCCTGAGGTTGTGCATTTTTACTGGTAGTCCAGTTTTATTAGCCTTCTCCTTATTAGTGATTGTATTACAATTACTTTTTTTCCTGATTATGTTTACTGCATAAACTGTAAGTTTACCGCAGTAAACCATACGTTTACTGCACCCATAACCTACACCTTCACATAAATGTCTCTGGTACACAAATGCTTGTTAAAGCAGCAACAGGAAGATTCAAGGTGAGAATGCAAACTGATGCATTTTCACAAGCATTATCCATGTCAAGGAGATACTACTTATTTGCTACCTGGTATCAATGACAGGGCTTGTTAATACTCCTGCCAACATTCACTTTCTTGACAATGTCTACCCATAAGTATATTTATTTAGATTTTTAAAATCTTAATTAAATCCAACACTAGGCCTATTGAACAGGAGCCTTGGCCAAATACCATTACTTGGCCAATACTTGTTACTAAAACAACGGGTAACATCACTTTTAGAAACTGTATCACACTTGGAAAGATGGCTTCTAACTGCCAAGAAAGTATATGTCATGAGGAGGAAATACAGTTTTCCTTTAAAAATGCAACTATCAAACATTTATCTATTTTGTGGAATTATGTTGACTGACAAGTTGCTTTTCAATGGAAGAAAATCAAACGTCAAATTTTGATAGCACTTGATTTATGCTTTTTAAGCTGTTAAGCTTTAATACTAATTAGATGCCTACAGCTGTCTTTATTTTTAAATTTTATATAGGATTTTGCATTAATGAAAAACCAGAACCATCAGCACTTAAGTTGGAGACAATCAATAAGAGAAAGGAATGTCTGTTTCATGAGAAACTGAAATTTGGGTTTTCTTTCCATTTCACATTAGCACAAATCTGCCACCAACCTACGCTCCAAATGTTGGAATTATGCACAGATTTGAAATACCTGTTTCCTACCAACTCTGGTTTCTGTTACTGCATCAATCAAAGCCTTCCATTTACTAGTCACTGCTCCCTTCGCAAGAAAAAGCCTTAAAGAAATAAGCAAGTTTTTCACACATGACAGGGGGTGTCACAGGTGGACCTCAAAGGCAAGCCTAATACTGAGTCCAGCTCCTCTTTGGAAGTCCTTGCAGCCAAACCCCTGCTCCTCAGAAGTGTCATCTCCAGCACAGGAGATGCAGACAGAGATGGTTGACAAGTAGGACTCACTCATGGCAGAAAAGGGATTCTTCCTCTGTTGTTATTGAGTCTCAGTCAAAATGGGACTAAATACAAATGCTTCAATCTTTCCAGACAACCAGAATCCCCCTGAGCCTTGCAGCTGCTTGGTGAAAGTGTCTTTCCATCAGACTCACAGCTGATGCCATCAGGGAAATAGATGCTCCTCTTTTGAATTCTGCTTTGGTTTTGTGGAAGATTTCATCAAACACAGCACATTCTGAGTCAGAGAATTCTGCCCCCAGGAACAAGCACTTCAGGATGAAACTTTGTTTTATCAGACATTTCCTGCACATGGTACTCAAAGACACTCAATGACTGTTGTATTAAATGAGTAGGAAGAAGCTTTATTCAGCAATCGGGACCCAGACTTGGTATTTGCACTGAAAAGCAAACTGAACTGAGGCATCTATTCTTTTCTGCCTATATAATTGTGGCGTCCTGCTTTTTTCTTCACTAGAGATTGTAATCTCATCTGGTCACTTTTTAATCAAGAGTACTTTTACAGCATAATTACATACCATATTTGCCAGTTAATTTGATCTTGAAATACTACCTCTTCTGGAAAAATGCAGGATGTTTCACACATAATGCATAAGGAGATGGCAGTCACCTTAAGGTGGGAGCTAGCAAAGATCATTTCCTACAATCAGCTTACTCTAGCATGCGCTGTGAGCCTCACTACTAGCAATATTTCCTTTGCCATCAATGCACTCTTGGACAAGTTAGATATGCACGACAGTGTCTTTAAGAAGGACGTTTTCACAGATATCCTTTTGCTTATGATCATTTCAAGTAGAAATCTCTGATACAGTAAGGTGCGATCACTTAACAGGAGTGCTCACATTGTCATAGAATCCTTAAAAATACCCCAGTGTCCCAAACCCAGCAAGCTGTCATTCACTGTTACCTAATCCAAACCTCAAATTAACTCATGAATAATCAGGGGTTCTCAATTCGTGACATATCATGTGCTCCCATTAATGTAGCAACGTGGAAGTGTATATGATCAGAAAGGAGTACATCTGCACTGTATGAGGAACGTGACTGTTCCAGGTGATTGCACTGACTGAGCCTACGCAGTAAGTGGCCGCACCTCACTGGTGCCCTTACACAGAACAAAGCTTAATGTCGTGCCTGGAAGCATTTCATTACCCAAAGGTTGACAGCTGGTACCTGGTTTAGATTACGTTTGTTAAATTAAGAGTTTTAGGAAAGTCCTATGAATGCACATAGACGTAAGAAGATGTGCAAAGAGGGGCAGTAAAAAAATAAGAAAGATGTTGCCCTTTGTATGGTTCCTGTTTTGGAAGGCAAAATCAGGCTTGTCAGACAGAGTCTTGTAACTCAATTGTCCTAACGCTACCTGGCACTTCTACTTAAGCCAGCAGCACATCAGTATGGGAAACACCTTCAGATGAAAATAAAACAAACATGACAGTTACCACTCATTTTACTTCTTTTTATCTCCTTTGCTAATCTAGTGCTATCAAACTTGACTTTGTGTCAAGATCAGAAAACACCTGTTCCTGGACAGTTTGCAATATGAAGTGTTCTGTGTATGTGCATCTGTGAAATAAACATGCATCAGATCTTTGGTTTTATCTGTTAATCTTCCATCATAAACACAAATGAGTTGAACAGTATCTAGAATGCAAAATGAGGATGCACTCAAACTGGACTATATCCAAAGAGCCCCTGTTATATTTGAAATATAACTTTTAACCAGTCCACTTTGGCAGTGCTTTTTGCAGGGAATTGCTTGCTGGGTGTTACAGTCTCCTCACTGAAAGCACTGGAGAAGATTTTCATTGCAGAGTTTATGTGTAAATACAGCGACTAAGAGAAGCACAGCACCAGTTTGCCTCTTGTAGTGTGATGGAGGTTTTAAAACTATCTGCACAACACAGAATGACGGTCTCCTCTTAAGCATAATCAGTTTCTCATGGTTTTATTCCTTTTATGATCTTAGGATTCAGCAGAAAGATACAGTTTTAAGGATAAGAAGCCTGTCCATTCTGAGTGGTGATTTAGAATAAGAAGTAAAATTAATGCTGCATGTACTTTAGAGTCTTTTCTAAGCTACTAAATTACACACAGGACTAGCAGGGACATGTTGTTAGCAGTTTTATCTTAAAAAACCCTTACCTGTAATGCCTTGTTTCTGAAAGCACATCAAACAGGAAGAAAAAAAAAGACAGGAAAAGAAAGGAAAAAAAAGGAGAGAAAGTCAACCTACACTCATCAAAACAAGCCAGCACTAAAGGTCTGACTAAACTGAATTCACATTCTGCTGTCATTCTTTAGACATACATGACCATGACATGCATGAACCATAGTATGCAACTGCAAATCATATCACTAACAACAGCAGCTATGTTCTTGTTGAAGAGTCCTTTATTTTAACTGCTGATTAATTTCAGTAGGGCCTGGACAGGATAATGCTGCTACTCTATATGTTATTGTAGATGTGGAGGTGAAAAATGTAACAGTACTGTATGCAAAAGGAAAAAATATCCCTGAGAGGAGTGTATTGAGAACTTGAGCTTGTTATTGAATGATAGATAGAAAACCCCAATTGCTGCATTGCCATAATTTGCTCAAGTGTTTGCCTCTTTCCATGAAAAATGCATATGCTTTTATCTCAGCCCCCAAACAGGATAGGTTGAACTAAATGTGCTTTCCTCATCTAGCTATAAAACTGGAAAACATACGCTTTTCCATTATAGAAGCAGCATATTATGCTTCCTATGCCATTTTGTTAACTCTGTGATAATATCTGGCTGATGTCTAGGTTATTTAGCATAAGCAATCACAATCTATCTATTACGCTAAACGAATAATACTATGAATTCCTGTCAGAAGATATTTTCATAGACTTTGAACAGGTTTTTCCTGATACAGCAATATTAAGATCCACAGTTGAATACACATTCAACTTTAAGTGAACACTAAAGGAGAAAAAATATAAATATTTGTCTCCTCCTCCTTTTCCTTCAGAGGAAAACTAAATTAGAATAGCAGTCAAAATAAACACAGAGGTATGGCCACACACAGAGAGTTTCTTTGTAACAGTAACTGAAATATTTTCCACCTAAGACCAGAAAAATATCTGTTTGATCTAGAGTGTGTTGCTTCACAGAAGGGCCAACCTCCTCCCTCTATAAAGGATAAGCTTGATTGCACCTCCTGGTCTCACTGGAGAAGCTTTTGTGAATACAAAATAAAAACAGTCCATTCAATGATACGCTACAAGATTTTGTCGTATTTTATTATCCCTGATTTTGCATGCCTCAAATAGTTTCCCCAGTGGCACCAGGAGGCCACTACTCCCATCAGCAATTTGACATTGGACCCCTCAGTCATATTAAAAAAAAAATAAATATATTCAAGTTCCTGGGACTGCAAGAAGCTGAATGGGAACTCTCTGAATGGACCAGCTGTTGCTGATATGCAAAATGAAACTCAGTAACCTCCATTAGGGTTCATTTATAGTAGCTGTTGATAACAGCTATTCTGTATTTAATGAGTGTTGGCTTCCTTTAAAACATTAATCAAAATCTGGTGAGTCACCCTAGATATGAAAGTAATGTCAATTACCAGCTTTGTAAAGGTACATCTAGCAAAAGTTGATCTTTTGAGGAACACATCTTATCTTACTGCCCACAACCCACAACATAAATAAGAATGGCTATGCACAAAACGTTAACAAATGCTGGTCCTACATTTATAGATTTAAAAAAAAAAAAATTTAGTCACAGCTTGAGTTTGCAATATTACAAACTGAAGGGCAATTAAACCATTTATATGCAATTTTAATTCTGCTTACAGAAGCTGAGTAGAACAGCTGGAGCCATGTCTCTAATTCTACCACAGGATGGCTGTACTATATTAAATAAAGAGAAGAAAAAAGCCCACCCTGAATTTCTCAGACAATCACAGAACAGTTACTGCTGCTTCTTCCAAAGCACTTAGTCATTTAAATCCAGCGACATGGTATCCCTAAAATAAATCAATTTGATCAACAACAACAATAGAGATGTTCAGAACTAACAATTCCCATACTGTTGGAAAAGTCAATATTTAAGAAAAGTTTCATTTCAAATTGGAAAGATAGATATTTCTGGGTAGAGATGCTTTCTCAAAATGTATGTCAAGGGAGAAAGAACTGTACATGTTAGTCAGGTTTTTCCAAATTAAGATAAGAATAGAGACCCCAGTTATGAAATGCTATAAACAATAAATCCTGTAAATTTGATGTTACAGCTCATGATAATCCCAGATCAAAAAGATCTGAAGCACATGAAGCATTCATCCTGGTCAAAAAATACACAGAATCCAGCATTTTAGCTGGCAAACATCACCTGTCCTTCTGCAGCCAGCATGAAGCTGACCCAAGGCTATGAAGCTGGCCTAAATCACATATTACATAGTTCTGGCTTATTTGGCACATTTACACTGCCTCCTGATCCAGCACCAGACAGCCTGGGTGTGCGGACCCAGTCCTAGGGGCTTCAGCACAGCCCTAATTCCCAAACACCTTGAGGTATTGGTGGGGCTGGCAAGAAAATATTTCCCCTGCAGCAGCTCTCAGGCTCAGAGTAGTCCTCACGCCCAAGTCACCTCTCAGCAGAAGACCTGAGAAGCGATGAGAATTGCTTCTGCCAGGCAAAGCATGAGGAATAAACCAGGCCCAGCTGGTTGGATGATCATCAAAACCAAGTGACTCAATTCTTCAAAACACTGGGTTTCAGCAAATAGTCTTCCTGTCCCTCCTCCTTAACATCAACAGCAGAGACTGCTTTATTGGAAAAGCTGTTGACCAGACCTGAGAAGTCTGCAGAAGATAGGTGACTTGGCTATTCAACACACTTTTTACATGATCCCTCTCTAACTGTCAATTTGTTTTATACAATAAATCAAAAGCTTAGGATTGAATGAAATCACGCAGAGAATTACTTCAAGGCTCATAGCACCATCATCAGTACTTTATATGAAATGTCAAAAAAAGCAGCAAACGTTCTTTCAATTTTAATTGTCCAGACAAATCATTATTTTAACCAGTAATCAGAACTAAATTCCACCACCATAAAAAGACATTAAAATCTTTCAGAGGCATAAAGTTCAGTGTCGGGCTACATCACCTGCCAAATCTTACATTAACAAATGGTCAGGAGCAAACAGGGATGTCAAATATTTTATACCAGAGCCATTAAATGCCTTGAAAATACAGTGGTAAAACCTTTGAGTTAATATCGACCATTGAAAAGAAAAAAGTGTAAAAATAGGAGTGATATGTTGTAAAAGTTAAAGTTTTTTTACAGCTTCTCCATAATGTCATGTCAAGGCCAAACCTCAAAGAAGATACAGGAGCTCCCTGTTACTGCTTGGAGTAATTAGACACCAAAATAAATTAATAATAGTTTGATCTTTTTTTTCTGTTTGAAAAAGATCCTCAGTATAATGATTTTTCAAATGTATAGAGGTTATTATGTATTATAAATTATAATTTGCATCTCCCTTCTTAGAAATAAAAAATCTTGATATATGGAACTAGGATAAATAGAGATTACATACATGAACTCACAGGTTGGTATCTCACTGTTTGAAGAAATCAAAATATATATCTGTGTTTTTGCAGAAGGGCAACTACTATTCAGGTAACTCCAGACAAAAAAGGTAGATGTTTTCAATGGCACATAACAATTCACAGATAAAAGGAACGTCTATCACTCATATCCAAGGGACCTGAGAACAGGAAGGACCAAGCTTGTCCTCAGCATACGGAGGATCACCATATTTAATAATTTCAATGTGATTTGAACGCAAGCAAAGCAGCACCTGCGCGTTCAACTCAAGACAGTGACAGCACATTTGGTGACCCTGGAAAATATCCAAGGACTCCAAAGGAATCTGAACAGGCTCCATTCAGTAGGTTATGACACGCTTTCATCAAACCCTGTCTGTGAAAAAGCATTTTGTCAAGTTCATGTGGGACTTTTCAAATAGGTCAAATGGATTAAGGTTCATACAGTTCAATCTCATTGACTTGTCCAGTTCCTTAAAACAGGAAGCACAAATCTGGCAGTTAATGGTGAAAAAAACCTCCACACTCCCCACCTCCCAAATACATAGAACTACTACTTTTTCCTCAACCTCTCCTAAAAATTCAGAGCCCCCTCCATGTGTGACCTCTTCACACTTTTAATATTAAAAACAAAACCATTGGTTTGCGGAGGTAGCGTGATATATCAAAGTGTGTCAGATACAGATCTGTTGCTCCTTGTCCCTGAACAGCCTGATAAACTAGTGGTGGTGAAATATAGAAATGTATCTGGATCCATCAAAACAAGCTGTGTTGCTCAGACAGAACGGTACATTAACAACAGGGCAGAAGGAATAAGTAGGCTGTTGCACCTTCTGGATGAAGGAGTTCACGTAGAGTCTGAGAAAAGGTTGTACATGTGACTCCTCCCTCCAGCAACAAGGTTCATTATACAAAATTTCTCCTTGGCAAGGGTAAAGTGAAATTTTGCCATTCGTGATACTCATACCGCAGGAGACTCATGCCATTTTCATTCAACCATCTGGCCACAGAACATTGTTTTTCAGGGTATTATCCAGTCTGCTCAAATTTAGATATTACATCACCTCAGTTTTACGTGTTTGGCAAAGGAAGGTGGTTCAGATTGCCCAACTTTTCTACAAGTCAATGGAGAGATTCACGTACCTTTGAAAACTTGTAAAATTATATTCAGTCTTCCTAATTTACCTATTTCTCCTTTTTTTCCTGCCAATATGTGGGATTCAGGCATTTCCAGACAAGATCAGCACAGTCTGCCCAAATGAGGGCTTTATCTTTTTCACTGAGATCACAGGAAGCTAAAGGAAAAATTTGAGCGGCTCCATTCACTTAGTGCACAGAGTGGTAGTACTTCACAGAACTGCGCTAGCAGTAAAAATATGTGAAAGCAGTGGAAGATCTGGATGCCAGGCTATCTTCAGCCTGATAGAGCTGTGGTCATGTCTCAGGAGAGTGGCCTAGAGAATACAAAGAGCTCTTTAGACACCAAGTCACTGTGTCCAGCACACCGAAGGGGAACAAGTGTTGCAAGAGCTCAAGTCCAGCTTATTAGTGAAAACGTGGTTGTGAGAGGACTCACTTACACATCTCCCATTGAACCATGTCCTTGTCATATTGCTTATCACCAGGGGCAGGAACTTAGATCCCATCCCTTTCCCCCCGGTACTATCCCCATATAAGGTGAAGACAGACACAGATATCACACCATCTAAATTTTGGGGCTTCTTAGTTCAGGTACATTTCTGCCTCATCTTAGATTGCGATATACCTTTTGGTACTCAATTCCTCAGAAAGAAAGGCTCCTCTGCTTACAGACTGACAAAATGTTAGTGTCTACGGAACACAGACTACATGGGAGGCATCTAATGAATTTCAATGCCTGATGGATTTAATAGCCTTACTAAGTAAGTAGGCTGGATTAGTGTCTAGGATTCAGAAGGGTTTAAAGCATTTTAATTCCATTGTAGGCAGAATTTAGGCACACTGGATCATAGCCTCACTTTTTCACGTCCTTAAAAGAAGTAGTAATGAATACTCCAGATTGCAGCCCATGAAGGTATTACAACAGTTCACAGTGACAAGCTTCACCAGAAGCCAAGCTTCTAACTCCACATGCATATATATGTTTGCTTAAATTAACAGTAGTCAGCTGAGATCTGCTGAGAACTCTATATGAAATAAGCTGACAAGTTTTTAAGGGTTAAGAGACTTCAGAGCTATCAAACATGAATAACTTGCTCCCACTCTGCTAGTTATGCTACAAAGCATGTTTGCCACGGTTAGAAGCTTGTATATCAAATGATAAAAATGAATGAAAGATTCTCTATAAAGGCCAGATATGGTTATCCTACTGTCTGACACAAAGCTCTTGAGCAGTTAGGCTTTTATAGTGTAGAAGGGCAAGGGAATATACCGGATCTATACATGAAGAACTATTGTTCTTGCAAAAATCTGTGATATTGTGCCTTGATCACACTCATTAAACTAAATGATGCTTTCATTCACAGAGGCATACTGTGTTTTCTGTGGATCCCACTTCCCAAAACAGAAGACTCACACAGAATCGAATGATCAAGTAATAAACCTGCTGATTTAAACATCTGTGCTACACAAGCCACTGAAGATCTGAGCTTGAATTTCTTTCAGTCTATGAACTCACCCCAAGGAAATTAAGACAAGAAGCTTCATACACAAGTGGTACGCACTTTTAAGAGATCAGAAACACAGTTTGTCCTGTAGCTCTGTCATTCTCACCTGCAATATTGTACACAGAGTTTGTTACTCCTTTCAAAGAGAATATTGCTGAACTAATGGAGATGCTCAAGGAAAACAAGTGAGAATGCTTTTCAGAAAATAAAAACAACTTCTGTCCATGAGTATAATTGGAAAATACTGATGTTGTCAGTTCAGTAAAAGAAATTAGAATGATACTAGTACAGAATATATAAGTAACTGCTGTTTTGCTTTACTTGCAGAACAAAAGGCAACATCCACAAGACTAGACAAACAGGTAAGGACCTATAATCCCAGTTAATTCTGCAATTTCTGCTGTTGATACAAACAAAAGAATTCCAATCTTACACTCTTCCTTCCCACTCAGTGTATAACAGGTTGAGTTAAGGAACAATTTTCAAGAAGATAGACCGATAAGCTCTTCCCAGAATGTTGTGCAGGCTGCTGTTTAAGGCATTCTCTTCCAAAGGCAAAAGATATGGGCTGAAACCCTCCCACAAGAAGAAGGATTTAAGCCCAGGTCTTCCACGCTTTGGTAACTATTGCTCTCAGTTACTCTACATTAAACCACAGTTCTGCAAAAATTAATAACTTAAGCAAAATAGTTCTCAATTCATATTCATTAAACCAGAATAAAAATATACAAAATAAGGTAGAAGAGAAGGTAGAGTGTAAAGAAAGGGAGTTAGAAATCATAAACATGAAGTAAAAGAGTCCCCAGTGAAACAGAAAAAATAATATGACATAATATTCAAAATAGTAGGAAGGCTCTGCAGAGGGATCTGGCGGGCTGGACCGATGGGCCGAGGCCGAGTGTGTGAGGTTCAACAAGGCTCAGTGCCGGGTCCTGCACCTGGGTCACACCAACCCCACGCAGCGCTACAGGCTGGGGCAGAGCGGCTGGGAAGCTGCCCAGAGGAAAAGGACCTGGGGGTGCTGGTCGGCAGCCGGCTGAACGTGAGCCAGCAGTGTGCCCAGGTGGCCAGGAAGGCCAACAGCCCCCTGGCTTGTGTCAGAAACCGTGTGGCCAGCAGGACCAGGGCAGTGACCGTCCCCCTGCACTGGACACTGGTGAGGCCGCCCCTCGAATGCCGTGTTCAGGTTTGGGCCCCTCACTGCAAGACATTGAGGTGCTGAGGCAGGTCCAGCAAAGCTGGTGAAGGGTCTGGAGAAGACATCTTATAAGGAGCAACTGAGGGAAGTGGGGTTGTTTGGCCTGGAGAAAAGAAGGGGGAGACCTTACCGCTCTCTACAGCTGCCTGGAAAGAGGTTGGAGGGAGGTGGGTGTCCGACTCTTCTCCCAGGCAACAAGTGATTTTTATTGATTTTTTTTTATTTATTTTGATTATATTGATCAATATAATAATGATTATATTGAAGTGATTCCTGACAAGAGGAAATGGCCTCAAGTAGCACCAGGGGAGATTTAGATCGAGTATTAAGAAAATTTTTTCCACTGAAAGGGTAGTCAGTCATTGGGACAGGCTGCTCAGGGATGTGGTGGAGTCACCATCCCTGGAGGCAGTTAAAAGACATGTAGATGTGGCATTTAGTGACATGGTTTAGTGGCAGACTTGGCAGTGTAAAGTTAATGGTTGGACTTGATAATCTTAAAGGTCTTTTCCAATCTAAATGATTTTATGATTCTTTTACATGCTATGCAATGAAACTATAGAATTGATTTCCCCTATAAATTCTTGAGGTCAGGAATATAAGAACCAAAGAAAAACATTTATATAGGTAACAGAGTCTCAACAATTATGGTGCATTTTTTTTGCAGCAGCAGCATTGATTCTCAAATTTCCAGATTTACGTCAAACCACCAATCAGAAGGAAAGTGGAAATAGTCTTCACTTTGATCTTCACTGGATTCTCACATACTTTTTCTGAAAAAAATTACCCTAAATTCTGTCTGAAAATATTTAGATTTCTTTAACATGGGGTCTGATGCAATATGACTGTCTGTTTCCATAACATTTTGTTGCCAAATTCTTTCAAGTCTATATTTTGTGTCAATAGATTTTCTGTGAAGTAGCAAAACTAGAATCACAGCCTTGCTTTATTTTGGAGCCAAGTTCTCTGTTTCATGACCATTCATTTAAAAAAACAAAACAAAAAACACAATAGAAAGAGAGAAAAAGGCATGGCCATTAGGAATAGTACATAGCTTTCAGGAGAATCTCATGGGAAAGTGATTTTTCAGGAGCATGCTAGAAAGATTATCCTGGGAAGACTGAAACATTTATTCATGATAGAATGAGCCCTTCTCTTTCTTCCAGCCATCAAATACTTGAAATAGATTTGTAGTCAGAACATAACATAATAGATGAGACTGTAGTCAAATTTGCTTTTATCATTTAAGTATGTGGTCTTGTTTGGCAATGTTATACCAGTAAAGTGAATTCAGATTTAAGTCACAACTTTGGCTTGCTACATATCTCAGATAGTCTATTCTGATTCAGTTTTCAAGCCTGACTGCCATCATGTCATTTTGCTTTTCATTGCTATCCCTAAGAGGACACAATAAAGCTTTCCTATCTTACACAGAATTAAATCAATAAATTTAAATGCTGGAATGTCACTGATTATAAGACTATAAAATATTTTTTTCTAAAATAAGAGATTCAGACAGCACTATTTTTTAAACAGAATATTACATGTTCCTTTCCATAAAAATCTATTGAACCAAATTTAAATGCATGCAAGAGAAAGCAGACTGTGGTTTCTAGACAAGTCTAGACAAAGGCTGGATATGATGAAAAACACAGAAATGCATTTGATACTACAGAGCTATGCTTCATCCCTATCTTGAAATGTTATCAATTTTAGCATCTCCTTCACAATGCATTTCAAAGGTAGTCCATTAGATACACACTGTACACATGATCTTATAGCTTCCCAAAATGGAAAAAAAACTATATGAACATACTGTTTGTCCCTCCATGGGATATAGTGGCTGTAATATTTATGCATGTATGTAACAAACCCCAGCTGGCACTCTCCTTTTCTGGCTGAATCTGCTCGTAACACAATCGTATAGCGGCTAGACCAAATCCAGGGACATTATGATAAAACTATGAAACAGTCAGACATTCCTGTAATCTGAGGCAAGTTTTTCTCATAATAGAGGAATCTAAGCTATAAATACGAGATAATAAGAAGACAGCTCTAGCACACCTCTTTTTCTTCTGGTAAGGAAAAGTAAATAGTACTGTGAGCTACACTTGCTGTACTCTATAACTCTGCTTGCTGGAGCTGCTCAGTGTGTATCTTGAAAAAGAAAAAAAAAATACCACGACTGAAATTGGAAAATCAAAAAAGCTCCACTTAATCATGAGCTTGACTTTAAAATAAATACATCTTGGACTTAAATTGCTTTTAAAAGACATTGCATTGATAAAAAATGACAAATTTTTATAATTAATTCTGAATTGAAAGAAAAGAAAAAACCCTTCCTCCCCTAGAGGAACAGCTTTGCAAAATCAAGGTGGATTCATGAAATGCTTAAGTGTTACTGAATTTTCTTTTTTTTTTTGCTCCATATTTGGCCCAAAATTCAAGTGTAGCTATAAAAGAATGACATATTGTACTAAACTCAGTGGATCATCATAGTGTGATGGGGTGAAAGCAATGGGCAAGGGTAATAATACTATTACATAGGATACATATGGGGGGAGGGAGGGGGGATGACATGACACAACAAAACCAAAAATAAACCCTACACCAATCTCTGTGGCACATCAGCAGGAATTTTAAGCTAGCACACTGCTGTGGGAGCCGCACACGCAGCATCCCCTGACAAGGATACCTATCACTCAACATAGCCACCTCACAGAGTACCGCAGCCTCAGAAAAAAGAGAAATATTAACGCCTCCTCCCACTTCTGAGCAGCTTGGGTCTCTGAGCAAGCTCTAGGAGTCATTTGAGAAAGGATTGCGCAGAGTATCTCATAGCAGATTTGAATATTAAACAAGCAATTTTATTCTCCCTGGCCCTGCAGATTATCAAGAGAATTGTTGTATTACTCAGCATTGTCCTACATACGTTGCTGCTCACGTGTAAATACCTATTTAACCTTAAGTTCAGGTTGCTGAAAAAGTTACTACAATCTTACATTAAACATAGATACTACAGTCTTAGTAAAACAAACTAACCAACCTAACGTGCCAGGACTGAAAACTATCAGGGATGTTATTGCATAAAAAATGCAATAAATGCTTCAGAGTTGTTATTGGGATTTTTTTTAAACACAGGAGAACTACTGAAAAAGCAGTCCCTCTGCTTCTGCTTACAGTCACTAATCATGCATTTCAGAGTTAGGCAATGTCAGAAGAAAGGTTGTCTGTGCAAAATTAATCCAGTCCCTTTGGATATACACATTATGATACAGTCTTGTAATTACACATTCACACACTGTTTTTCCCCTCAGGACCACTGCTGTATTCAGTCCGCAGGAAGGAAGAGTGCTCTGCTAAGAATCAGCTGAACAAACTTCTTTTTCTCTTTTGTTTCCTCTTTCAGGGTCGATATGTGGTCCTGTGCCACCCTATTTACTGCCTCCTGCCCAACCTTGCTCCAGTAACAGAATTAGCATCCTCCTGGGCTTTTCAGCAGTGCTTATCACCATGATACTCAAATGGTTCGCATATATTAGCTGATTTATTTTCTGAACACTTCTCTGGCTGAGATAGCATTATAGCTGCTTCTATTTAGCATGTGAGGAGCTGTGTCATTTGGAAATTCAGGTATAAATTTTCCATTCACTTTGAGTGGGCATAAACCAAGAGTTAAGGAATTCAGCTGAGCACCCAGAAAAGAAGAACACATGCAATCAGTGTCCATTTATGGAGGTCTGCTTTAAAAGATCTATCTAGTATTCTTATATAAAATTTAAGGCAGATATGGAATCCAGGTTCACAAAGGACAATTTAACTGTTGAGCCTGAAACTCTCTTTCTGAGCTGCTTTGTGCCACTCAGGAGCTTTCAAATTTCACAGCAGATTAAAAGGCATTTTACAGAAAAACAAGCTCCATTGCTGCATTGTCTGGATTCACTCCCTCTCTGTCTCTCACACTAAGAAGTTTGGATTGCATTGGAAATGTGCTCCTCCAGCATCATTGTTGGACTCCCTTTGCTCCACTGCTCTCTTTCCTACTCTTAATTCTTTACTAGCCCTTCGATGCACACCACAGACCCAAGCTTCAGGCTTTCCCAATCTCTCCTCAAACAACTTATGAATTTAGCTTTTTTTGACTAGCCATTACCATGTCCTTTTCCTTCTTTTACCTCAGTCCCTTCTTTTTCCACCACAGTCTCTGCACTTTCACTGTCAGGACATCCTCTCCACCTTTGTCCAGTTAGTCCTTTCCTTCATTTCCCAAATCCATCTCTCTGTTTGAATCTGTTTTTCAGTCAGGCTCTTCTGAAATCCTTTTCAATTTTCATTGCCTTCTCCTCATAATCTCTCCTCCTACCGCCACTTTTGATGGGAGAATAACTTTATTCCAAACAGACTGAAAATCTTGTAAAAATTTTGGAAAGGCATCCTATCTATTGACTCTAAGTTCCAGGAACGTGCAATTCCTGCTGGTTGCTGTAGAGTCTAGCACCTGCACAAATATGTAACTTCAATACCATTTTAACAGAACTTTCATGTCATTTTAGTGAAATTTATTATTTTTACTTAATAGCACACATATGGGGAGGGAGACTATCTTTCAGCATTGTCCTTTTAAGTACAACGCTCCTTTGAAGGAATACTTGCATCTGCAGAAGGTAGGGACAGTTTTATACCTAAATGATTTGTGGTATGATGAAACCTTATATTGACATTATAGTCACTTATATGCATACAGACTTTATATATATGCATATAGACCTTATGTGCACTTCTTAAGAAAATTGACCGATGTCCCTGACTTATATAAATCATATCTGTGATTTTCAAAGTGTGAATAGTAATGAAGATGCATTTATGATGCTTAATTTGATTTTTAATTTGGCCTCTATGGGTCAGTGCCTCAGAGAGCTGCTGCTGCTGACAGGCATCATCATGTGAAGAAATCTGCATTTAGGCCAGCTGTGTTTATGTATCATTCACACTGGTACCATACAATGGAGAAAAATCACAAATTCGACTCTAATTGTGGCAGCTGTATTCAGTGAAGTGTCCAAATTAGAAGCAACCTATAAAAGACTGTATTACTTGTAAAAGGAACATGTTCTGGGTAATTTTCTACACAATGGAATATTTTGGGAGCAAGCTTTCAAAACAAATAGGAGATTATATATATGAATAAAAACCATGAATGATGCATGTAACCATGAATGAACTTTATGAATGTATCATTCTGCCCTTTGATAGAAAATATTTCTCAAAAGTCTCAAAACATTTGAGTTTCAAGTCCCGGTAAAACTGATTGAAGCATGACCTGATAAAAAAAAGAATATATTAAAGCACAATTTAAAAAGACAAGGGTAAGAATGTTCTGCAAACATTAAAGCTAAAGCTCTGCATACATTGAAAGCAAAAATGTAACTTCTGCAGCATAGGTTGTCAAACCAAAAAGCATTACCTCATCAGGAGATCTGATTCCAGGAATTCCAGCCAATTTGTTAGTCTACCTGGTGGTTTTGTCAGCTGAATGCTGTATTTATTTACAAATCACATCTAAGCTCTTCTGTTGTGCCACACAGACCTCACTGACAGAAGGATTTACTGAAAGTGCTACGCTGGAATCAATGAAACTTGCCTTGTAAAAGAAACAAAAAAAGACACGAACATTCACATAATTTTTAGATATAATTTAAATTTTTTTCAGTTCATTATTTATTCAAAATCTTAGCTTCCCAGAAATTTCACTGTTTTCTATATGTTCAAGAAAGTAGATTTGTGGAGATTTCAGTATTCAGTATTTTTTCTATTTCAATATAGCCTATACCACAATAATAACCTGGCACTTGCTTCACTGACTGCCTGAAATACTTACAGAAGAAAATAAGTTTAAAATGACTGAAGGCTCTCTCGACTTCCTAAATAAATAAATAAATAAAAGTTTTAAAATTTTTGAGTTAATCAGATTCTGACAAGGTTTGGAATATGAATGACGTGGGTATGGGTTACAGGAGATTTGTTGCAGAAAGATTTAAATAGAACATTCAATTTTTGGCTTAGTACTGCAGCACTCTGGGCATTTTTTGCTAACTCCCCAAAATACGACTGAATTCTCTATCTCCTAAATATAAATTCCACCCTTAAGTAGGTCATTAAGGTTAGCTTTATATAAAGTAACCATGTAAGAAAAGCTGTATGATATTCCCATAGACTTAGAAAACATGGTCTAGATTAAATCCTCCTAAGAGGGCACCTTTTGCTTGAAAAAAGTTCACTCAAAGACTTCTTTAAAATGGGTTTTGGTCAAAATAAAGTGGTTCTCCAAAAAGAGCTCTGTGTGGTTTTACCTTAGACCCATCTCAGTCTTTTCCAATGGATGATGGAACCGAAAGGACAAGAATTGTTGATATTCCAGAGGAAGGATCAGAACTCAGTGATACTAGGAATTTCAAGGATTAGCCCAAATTCAATCCTATGAAATTCAATATATACAAGCATGCTTAGACAAAAAATATCAAGTATACCAATAAATAAGTAACAGCATGCTAGACAGCAATAGGACCAGGAACAAAAGCAGATTATGAACAAATAGGGACCAACAGCATGATGATGTTGCACATATGCATCCATAAGTAAACAGTCTCGTGTGCTTCCTTAGTGCTGACATAGCTGGAATACCATGCCTGTTGCTGCCCAAATCATAGTAAGACAGTGACAGGCAGATTAGGGAGAGCCCAGAAAGCAGCAGCAGAAATGGTCAGATAAGGTGTTTGGAAACACACCGGTAATGAGGGAAAACTGGAAGACTTACATTGGTTCAACATGGACTGTGGACAAGAAGGGACACTTAAATAGCGATGCACATATGAAACCCGTGTTTAATGAAGAAGATAGGGAGAACGTTTTACTAAATTCTCTAAGTCTGCTGCAATATTAATGTGTTAAGCATACACATCGTAATTGGATTGTGGGTACTTGCCCACCATGGCAGTTAGGACTTCCAGCATATATTTTTTTCCTGGACAAGTTAAAGACCCAACCACATAAATCTGGAACTCTGAAATACTATTATGCAGCACATGGACAGAAACAGGTCCTTGGAAGGTTTTCTGAGGTTAGGACTAAACTTCAGGATTCACAGGGGGAAGATGTGTGTGCCTAGAAAGAGATATGTGCTGTGCTGAATGAGTAGAGAGAGGCCCGTGAGCGAGCACTATATTCAGACACACCTTGAGCTGTTGAAGGAGAAAGCCATATTTCTGTTGATGTCTCATACAGAGGGTTCAGCATGTAGTTGAGCATCACCACCTCTGTCAGGAAGAGCCCTTTTTCTAGGGCAGGTCTCCATCATGTCATTATTCATATCACTGCCAACTGCATAACTCAAACCTTGCAGTGAAGGTGGTGTGATTCAGGAAAAAACAGCTTCAGCACATTTCTGTAACCTTTCTGTTCAAACCTGGACAGCCTTCAGTCATTATCTATCCTAAGCTAACCTCTGCCTTATAGCAGAGGACAAGATAATTTTGCAGCTCCTGGTGAAGATCTTGACGTACATTCTCCAGCTGCGTTTTCAGAGAACAACCCGTGGCTGCAGTCCCTCTCATGAGGGAGGCTGGCTGGGTCGCGTTCCACTGCTGATTTCTAGCAATAAAGACTTATTAATATAAACGGGGCACCCCACAGAGAATAAAAGGATAATAGGATCTCCCGTGCTTGAGTAAGAGGCTGGAGCTTTTATTCACATTTTAACTTGCTTCATTAAAAAAAATCCTGATTATTTCTAGAGTGTGGTCTTGTCTCCCTCGGGACAAATATGCCACGAGAACAAAATTCATTTTCACAGTGATGCTCCTTTAGCGGTAAAGATGTCTTGTTCTTTTGTGTACCTTTTTTTGTTTTCTCATTGTCTCAATGAGAAAACAGCTTGTACAACAAGTGCAAAAAATACAAGCAGTTTAAATCTCAGAGAAGGTACTTCTTTGCATTGAATAATGATCAGAACAATGGATTTGTGAGAAATTTATCTTAAAGTAGACTTCTTTGAAACAGTTGCAATATGTATATGATATGTTCGTTCACATGTTTGAAGAAAGGTTGCATTTTGCTGAAATACTAAAGTGATTTAAGCTTCCTCATGCCTGAACAAAAGGCAGAGATTTTTTTTTTCTATTTGTAGTGCTGTCATTAGAATATCAACTTTAGGAAAAATAAAAAAGAATAGAAAGAAAAAACCTGTAATTTATAGAGAAACTCAGAAACTGATAGGCATACTTTCAACTTGCCATTTTCAAATCTTCAGCCACACACATTTTTTCAAACACACCTAGCTAGTTTGCTGGTTTAATTATGTATATGATTATAAAGCATTGTTGTGAATTTAGTCTCTGTTACATTCACTGTGTTTAGTACACTGTAGTTGTTTTTCATGCTGCAACATTACTTCAGACCTCCCTGGACTGAAATGTAATCTTCTTGGATGCTTTTTCACCACCATGTAATCACACACCATTCAATCATTTTAGACTGCTATCTACTTCTCACTCTCTTCAGCAACTCTAATGGACAACCCTTGTCCTGAGTTCATTCATTCCAACTTCATGATGTATTGCGCCCGATAATATGTGTTTCCATCTGACTATGAGTAAGTAACACAGAAGCAATACAGACATTTGCATCGCATTCAGATCACTCACATCAGTGCAGTTGATCTGACACAATTCTACCTGACACGGTGTTCATTTATGTGAGTTCAATTTGCAGTCTGTATTTGATTTCTCCTTACAAAATTTGTTGTGAAGCTTGCTGGCACTGTCTTTTTTACCATATTGTTGGAAAATTACAGGCAAAACGCACCTTGTAAATATAAAATCCATATACATGTACACAAGGGTAATAATTATTTTAGTGGTTTTGTTTCCTTTTAAGATGAGCCAAAATTTAGAAGCAGAGGAAAAAGAACTGTCTTCATATTCACGTAACTAAGTCAATATCTAAATGTTTCGATTCTAGTATGGATGCTGAGATTTATGGGAGAACTTAAGGCCCAGATTTTCTCTCATGATAAATCCTAACAGACCAAAAATAGACTTTTTCTTGTATAGCTAAAATCTTTGGAACCGTATGTTAACTCAAATATTTTTAAAGTGCACGAGTTCTATCACAACAAAACAAGAGATACAGGGAGAAGACAAATGCGGGGTGGAGAAAGGAAAAGAGTACTTTCATCAGTTAAATATTTACATTACACATTAAAAATACACTATGAGCACCTCAGTTTATGCGGTCCGGTCATTTTAAAGCACAGGAGGCTGACATGGGTGAAGGTGTCAGGGAACTGAAGAAAACCAGAGATGAGGTCTTTTCACTGAATGGTGCCTGGAGCTATTGATCGGAGAATATTTACTTGGCTATGTCTACCCTAGCAAATAGGTTTTTGTTTCCATTCCTCCTGTTTGGAAGCAAGCAGAAAAACAGAAAGGCTGGTGATGAAGATGAATGGGGCTATCACCAGAAGCTTGAGAGAGTTCTGAAAAGGAAAAAAATCATAACATCTGCAGTTTGTGGGTTTTTCATGAAAGTAGCTGAGCTGAACAACATTTCCCAAAGCTTGGGAGAAAAGATTAAGATTTATGTAAGAGCAAAGCTGTGCTTTGAAGCTTTCTTGCTTTTTACCAATTGCTTTGCTGACCCTTAAGCAAGCCACTAAATAATGTTCTGTTTTGAATAAATGACTTCTGACTTGCTTTAATTTACTCACAGGTATGAAAAACAGGGCCAGGATAGTCGAGGTAGAGCACTGAGGTAGAAGAGGCATACTTCTCTTACCAGAAGTGAAGTCCTTCAGAAGTCACATTAAAAAAAATATTTCATTTTTCTTTTACCCAAAGTGATTGAAGCACTTCTAAAGTACAGTTAAAACAGACTTCTTAAAGGCTGTAGGCAGCAACAGTAATAACAAAAGATAGAGTTCTCCCTGCACTTCTCATTGCATGTAACATACACGTATGGATGAATGGCTTCTATTAGCATCACAGGAGAAATTAATCTACAGTTGATAGCACCTAGTCCACTGTGCAAAGGCCGCAATCACACATCGTAGTTCAGTAGCCCCTCCACTCAACAGCCAATACAGAAATGTGGTATCCAGAAACCTGTATCAAGCGCACAGGTTTCACATGCATTGCATAATACAAGGCAAAACGTCTCAGCACTGTGATGTAAAAACCCAACACATTTAAACAACGAAGTGCCCAGAGCTTGCTCACCAGAAATGCTTAGCACAGAGATGTATTTGACAAGCCATTTCTCTCCCAAGCTAAAGCAGCTGACTCAGTGCTACAGACAAATATCTCAGGCCACTAAAGACCAAAAGCCTCACTTTCTGCCTAAGAACTGCCCCCCCCCCCCCCCCCCCCCAAACCAGGCCAAGAAACCCTTCCTCTTTCAAATACTGCAGTATTTTACATCATATTTGAAATCATAGCTGTGTTTTATACTCAGCTGAGACCAGTCTGTAAGGTAACAGGTTTGTGATTAGAATCACACTCAGACATGGGAGACATCCATGAGGCAATTCAAAGGTAAGAGTGTGCTGCAACCACCAAGGTAAAAGGGGTTGAAAACCACCCTTTTCTTACTGAAGCGGAGACTACTGAATGAATCCACAGAAATTTCAAAGAACCAAGGGTAAAGACCCCGGGGCTGCCTCCTCCCAGCACGGCTCCTGCTTGAAACGTGAATGCTATATTACTTTCCCTGATGGGTCCATTTAAAAGAGTGCCTACCCTGCCTCCTCATGTGAGTGAAGGGGCCGAATTCATTATTAATTAATTCAACAGTTATCCTAGTGTATTAATAGTGTGTGGTAGAAGCGCTACAGACGCATTACCATGCTGCAACTTTCAGCTGTTCTTTAAAACCTTTTGAAAAGTACTTTTGTCATAATCACAGTCATTAAAATGCTCTTATTAGCAGAAGACCTGCTGATGATGTTCGTTCTCGGCAACTGGAAAAACATTAGAGGCCGGACTCTGAACACAACAATTTTGAACAGTGCCAGTGTTAAAACCAATCTTAAACTCTGTCAATGGTCAGTGTGAAAGGAAACAATTTTAGAGCCAAATCTTTCTATAACTCCTATCAGTGCCTCGAAGTGACATAGGCTGTAATGGTTCCCTTACTTGTCTTCTGTCTGAAGAGGGAAGGCAAGGACTGAGCAAAGTGCCCACTTGGGCAGGAGTAAGCTCCTGGGAGTTACTGCTGCAGTCCCTCCTCCCTGTTCCCATCATGCTCTCTATGGGTTGCCACTGAAGTCAAGCACTGAAACTGAGTAATCTTGCCCACCTGCCAAATCAAATTTGTAGGCACAAACTGAATATTCCTCCCTCTACCTGTGGAAAGATGCTTCAAAAAAAAAATCCCAAAAGGACAGGAAAAGAAAAAGAAAAGGCTTACCACATATACTTCCGAAACACAAAAAAATGCAATAATCAAGTCCTTTAGGAGACACTTGATCATCTTTTACCACCCAGGTAAAATCACACTTCAATACAGAACAGCCAAATCCCCCCAAAGGCAGGGGTTGCAGACCTCTCTCATTCAGATTTGGGTTTACTGACATCTACTGGCTGCTCTGCCTCACACCTTCGTGGGCCCGCGGATGGGAGAGGTGGGTCAGTTCGGCACTGCTGTAACGCCAGCGACTTCAACAGCATCAGTCACATCAAGGGAAAGTGGTCCTTCCTGTCCCCGTGTATAATACAGAAAATCTAATTTACATGTATTACTTCTAAAAATTATCTTTCTAAAAGTATGATTCATCAATAAGCTACCTATAAAAATACATACAGTTGCCAAATTCAGTCCTCCCTAAGTACTTATCTTCTTTGTGAAATCCAAGCAGAATCCAGGAGATTCTTCCTTTAACCAGGACACACGTGCTTTACAAAGAAACACTGCTTGTAGAACGCAGTTTAACAAAATGATCTTATTGGACCGTAAGAGTTAGATGATGCTTCCCTCACAGTGTTATTTTGCCAACTGATTCAGAAACATAGTTCAGTATAATGACATGATTCGCTAGCACCTATTAACTATTTAGGAAAGAATACGCTCCCCCAGCTAGTACTCTACCAAAAAAAAAAAAAAAAAATTAGGCAAGCAGAGAACAACCAATATAGTCTCAAAAACAACAGATGGCACATTTATTCAGTGTGATAGATGTCCCAGGAGTTTTCCCAATGGCTTTGTCACCTCACCTGTAAGATAACAATTTTAGGGAAGTTTCATTGCACATCCTTCTACTGTGCCTCACCATTGGTTAAACGTACTCTGGCAAACACCACCCCTCTTGACTCCAAATCAAACAACGCTCTCTGAAATACTGTCTGAAATGAGAGGAGGTCAGGGTTGGCTCTTTGAGTAAACATAGTCAGTCAATATGAATGGCAAAATTTGGTTAACCTTTAAAGAATTTCAGAATCACAATTTTTCTTTGTTATGGTAAATTCTGCTAGGACTTGCTTCCATCTTCCAAGAGAAATATTCAGAGAATGTACCTTTTTGTTTAATACTAAATTAGCTAAAGCATTCACAAGAATGTTTCACAGGAATTCACAGAAAGCAGTTTCTCTCTCAGATGAATTTGAGAAGAGCCAATAGACCACTTAGTCTATGACTTTAGGATGTTCTCCTACCAAAACTGACTTTTCTCCTAAAACTGGCCGATGCTTTCTGACATTTCTGGCCATCAAAAGGAAAGCAAGTAGCAAGGATCATAACAAAGTAGCATTCTTCTATTAGCAATGAGGAAATAATTTTGGTTTCCTGAAATTTCTGTTTTTCCTTTCTCTCTTGCATACTGAAATCTTTCAATAAAAGTATCATAGGCATTAAAGGTATTCACCTCCATCACTGTTCTTAAGTAGGTAGCTTTTAAAATATAGAGTATTGGATAGGTGTCTGCTTTGAATGAATCATGCTGTCATAAGATTCATTCCTCAGTGGAATAATTTTAGATACCTGGATTAATTAGGTCAAATTTCCTAAATTTTAGAGAGGAAGAGCTAGAAAGAGCTACTGATCTCTTGAGGATGAACACATGAAATAGAATACTCATTGCTGAAGAGCAATGAAAAAGAAATATGCATCAAACTGAAGGCAAAACATAGGATTTCAGGCAAACATCTCATAGGACCCAAGGAGAGATGAGGAATATCTGAATAGACACTCAAGGGTTGGACAGTTCACTATTAAAAGCAGCTCAACTTCAGTTCATATATTCAGAGTCTAGAGATGAATGAGACAAATTCAAATTAATATTCCAATAATTTAAGAAGTGTGTGCATAGGCTTATCTATATTCTGTACCACATGCTGAAAAAGGGTTTCAAAAAATGTTATCACCCTTCTCTGAATATATACAAAAATTTGTACAGTATCAAACAATACTAAATGCCAGAAAATTCTTATGGTGTTGCATTGCCAAATAATATTCCTTTTGTTCCGTTCTGTTAGGTGCTACTCAAGGTGGCAAGGGCAAATTAGGAAGCTTAGTAATATCACAGATAAGTGCACCTTTTAAATATGGAAATACATTCTACAGCTCCCAAAATAAATTCTCAGATGAACACACATCATCCTGTGAAGTTTAATTAACTAGTGATTGGAGGTTTTTTAAAAGAGCATCCTTTTTGGAACAGTCTATAGAAGCCTCTTTAGCTAGCCATTGAAATGTTCAAGGTCTAATTTTTTCATTGTGAGAAAGACGCACTAGTTTCTGAAAACTTCACTGGCCAAATCCTTTAGCAGGAAACTATGAACAAATAATAAACCAGCATATTTTGACCAATAAAATATCGTTGCCATATAACTCTGCTAATGGAACTGAATGGGTGGGTAATCCTCTAACAACTGGAGTATTAAGCGTCTTGTATTTTGGCCTGATTTTTGTTTATAAGTAATTCATTCTGTCATCTAATCCTTTAGCCATATTGCTAAAACAAAACTGCTGTCCAGTATATAATGAAAGTTTTATCTTTAAGGAGAAAATGCTGAGATAAAAAGTCCATTGTTAGGATGACAAACATTGATTGCTCTTCTTCTTAATTGTTGGACCAGAGACAGACTGGCTTGACTGCAGTCATTCTTGGGGAGGTTCTAATGAATCCAGTATGTGAGAGAAGCACAAAACAGAACCGTAAAGCATGGCACATAGATTACAAGCAGCAAAGCATTCATACTTTAAAATGTGAGAAGCATAAATTTTAGCACTATGAACAATGCATGATTATAAACATGCTAAAGGAGATGACTATGAAGAAACCCCACTCACAGTAATAATTTTGTTTTCTTATTTTCTAAACTGTCCTGAAGCCTTTCTCAAAAATAAGATTATAAAACAGAAAGGTTGCATACCTTGAAGATCACCAACACCTTGAAGATCTATTAACTAAAGAGCAAAAGCATTCTAAACTCAAAGGCCATTGCTAGTAACCCAGTGCCCAAAATTCCCATCTAAATAACATCAATACTATCTGAAAGCCCAGACAACACAGTTCCTGAGTTTCAACCAAAAATTAGCAAATAGCTACAGCAGATGAGGAAGTATAGAGGTAACACGCTGTTTAAAGAAACACCAGGTAAGACCAACAATCACAAAATGAAATCACATCACATAAAATGAAAATGTATTGATGCAGATAGATATATAAACTAATCCTAGTGCGATACCAGTAGTAGCGTAACAACGTTAATCTGGCATACTATATTGGTTAAAATGCCTGAGAGGGGGGCTACTGTGAGTGCCTAATATACCCTCTTTTCTAAAGGGTTACTGCAGAAACAGCTACTTTCAAGACCCAAAGTGTCTTTGCATGATTGTATAGACCACATTTCTTTTTTTTTTTTTGTAAACTGATGAAGCATATTTTTTAAGCAAAAGCAGTTATTACAGGGGCAATATATATTTTAAGACTGTAAGTAAAGGTAGCAAAATTAACTTTTTTTAAGCCAGTGGTTATTTTAGGCTTCTTCAAAGGGGGAGATATGCAGATCATATCAAATAATATGGAGAAGAAAAAGGTAATGCTGTCTGTCCGTTACAGAAACGGAATACTCATTTTCCCTCCAGTGCAAGGATCTTTGCCCATGTGTGTACCTTCACAGCTCAAGACGCAGTAAGACCAAGAATCCAAGTAATAACAGCCTATCACAGATTTCTGCGGTAGGTTGCCTTCTGGAATTGCTAGACCAATCACATGTAAAACTGCAGATTATTTTGCTTCCTCACTAATTACACCAACATCCCTACTCTTGACTGGGTTTATTTATTAATAAAAGTAACCTTGCTCTAGAGCGTGTTATTGCTAAATCTCAAAGTACGCTTCAGTATTGGTATTTAGTTAACTCTCTGTTCTTGGAGACAGTGAAGCACAGGATAAAGTGATTTTTTTTTATTTCTCTGGCAAGATATACAAGGAGGAAAGAAAGAAAGAGGGGTGATTAAGTGAGTGAAGTATTAAAGATACTATCCAAGTATCAAAGTATTTAATTTAAGTGTCTAAATCATACTCTTTTCACTCATCCCTAGCAGAAATCTTCTTAGAGCTCCTAAAGGGGCAGTGAATGCCCTGTCAAATTTCTACCTAAAAACATGCAGTGCCTTTTAGAAGAGGCCTGCTTTACTTGGACAATAGTGGGAATGACAATGCTTAATCTTCTAGCAGTAAACATACTGGATTCACAATTTAGCAATAATAACCTAAGAAAAACTTGTTGCCACGGTTTGTTTTTAGCAAGCCATGCAGAACCATATTGGGAACCTACAGTATTTCATCACCTGAAGGAGCTACGGAATGAACTCCAGCATGTGTCTTATACTTAGAATCCTATAATATTTGAAAATATGCCTCTTGCCCAAGTTTATAGTTTCTCAGTGCTCACAGATGAAGAATATAGTCAGAGAGACAGCTTTTATTGTTAGTCCTGTAAATAAAATCTGGAGTTTGAAAAGCAAACTGTGTTCCTTGTGATCATTTATCAGCAAGATTTTGACATTCACAACTTCATTAAATAACTTTGCCGGTGACACAAGACAAACCAATGTTCTTGTTCCCCTGCAAGGCATCATCCCTATCAGCATCACTGAAAGGGTAAAACATTTCCAGAAGAATGACTCTTATTAAAAAAAGCATCTGCAATTCTGAATACACACACAGAGCAGACTGATGAAGAAAAAGATTTTAAAAAGTACAAAAAAAGCCACCATCACCAGTCTGAGCCCTGTTTAAACAGTACAGACATTATTTAATCTTTTTCCCTTTGTAAATAGTACCCCCAAAGTCCCATTAGAGCTTTTTAGCATCATTACTGAAGAGAGTTCTCACCTCAGGGAGTTTACAGTCTAATGTAGACCAAGGAATCTCACGAAAAAAGCTACTGTTTTAACTAAAAATAACAAAATATATGTTTCTCTTATCCATTTTAGATAATGAAATAACAGTCTGACAGCTAAATCAAAACAAAATTTTCTTCAAAATATTTGAAGATGGAAAACTTTTTTTAGTCCAAGGAAACAACAGTACATCATAGCAAAACATTTACATTTATTCTTTGGTACTGAGTGACTGCTATCAGAACAAGTGACCAAAAACCAAAAAAAGTGTATGATCTATAGGCAAGAAGCTAACAAAAACTTGTGCATGTCTTCAGATTAACTATACTCAGAAAACCATGAGACTCCTAAAAATGTAACAACAGTAAGACAATTAGAAAACATGCTTAAAATTTTTAATAGGTTGGTAACACATTGGATTGCCTTCAGAAAAGAGAATTGCACATGGATTTGTACAACTAGTGTTTTCTCTGTCAAATAGGTGTTAAAACCTTTTTTAAACTACTTGTCTAATCTGAAGGCTATTATATGCTTTCTCCCCCACCCAGGTTCAGATATCATGTTGGATCATTGAATTTACTTCCAAACACAACACTGAAAATAAAATGCAATGACGTGGCTAACATCTGAATTTAGTACAAATACATTCTGAGATTAGGTTGCCACTATCTTCAACTTCAAAAAAGCAAGGGGACACTGTTCTTGGTTGTGCAATTGTTACTCCAAAGGCATTAAAAAATATAGTGGCAGCTATGTGAGTAAGGAAATAAAGTATACCTAAGTGGAACCTCTCCACCTCTCAAATTACTCACGAAATGTAAGAACATTCAGAGCTAACCTGGATCCTAACAAAAGTCAAGACTAGGTGAAGCTACAATGAAAGGAGAGTTTAGCAGAAAAGATATCCATGATGGACACAAAACATCAATATAAATTATAAATACCAGCTATAAATTCTCCTGAAGAAAATGGCCATTTCTCCTGTGCCTAATAGAAACTGAACTTCTCTTTGCCTCTTCTGTGCCTGCAGAGTTCTAAATGTCTTAACCAGGGTAACTGGAGGTAAGCACTTACTCTGCAGCATGTCACTCTTCATTGAAAGAGACTGTGGAGCTGCTCCAGAGTGAACTCGGTGACTGAAATAAATATTTGGGATCAACTGAGAGTAACATATTTCCATGTGAAACACAGCCAGAGAAAACCTGCCAAGTCTTATGCAGTCTGCATTCAGCATGAGACTCACTTCTACTTCTTCAGTCTCCTGTTTCCCACTATGGTACCAGCCACCAAGGGCAGTCTGCCTCAGTCTGGCACGCTGAGTATGACTCCCTGACTTGAGCCTACTTACATAGTATTAATATCTAATTGTCCTCTGGCTCATTAAAGGACCCTATAAGCCAGACACGACTCTTCAGTAAATTTCATGCTCCATAACGCCTGTTTTTCAAAGCTGCATGCACGTGGCAGATAGGTCCCACCATGCTCCAGGGGAGAGGTGCAACGATGTGCTGAAGTGCAGCAGAGTGCGAACTGGTAGGGCCCTGTGCTTGAAAAAGCCACATGAGAAGCCAGATTTTCCCTGCTACAGCCTAATATTATGACCCCTCTCCACCAAGTGACCTTGCACACGTGAACCATGCAGGAGCACACAGCAAGGTGCGCATTTCCACATACGTGAGGTCTTGCATGCTGAACAAGAGATAAATGGAGATTTCTGTTGAAATTCAAAAACCCATTTAAGAAGAAAAATCAAAATCACAGAATTATAGAATAATGCCTGTAGAAAAGGCCAAATGGAGGTCACCTGGTTCTACATGGGGCCAACTTTGAAGGTATATCAGGTTCCCCAGGGTCTTGTCCAGTCACATTTTGAATGTCTGCAAGAATGGAGATCCCATAAATTCTCTGCATAACTTGCCTTCATGTTTGACTGCTGTTAGGGTGAAGAACTTGTTCCTTATGTCTACTTGTGATGTGTGTCCATTGCTTCTCATTCTTTCAGTGCACACCTCTGAGTCTGTCCTCTACCACAGTGTAGCTGAAGTCAGAAGTTAGATTCCCTCTTCCCTTCCCTTCTCCCTTCATACATCATATGCTTCAGCACCCAAATGTACACCAGACATATATAAAAAAATGGTTGTAACTGCTGGCTCTATTTCTAGTGCTGCTTCTGTTGGCCTCCGTGATACAACTAAATATACAGTACTATACAAGCAAAAGTGTTTCACCAGTGCAAATTGGGGTAACTGTACTTTTCCCACAGTTATACCTATTCTCCACTGTGAGCACTTGGGCTCATATTGGCCCTACATACATTCCTGGGGGATGCTGAGATTTTTGGTAAGCTCTCTGAGTTTTTTCCAACTGACCTGCAGAACAGCTTGCCTCTCCTTCCTGATCATCCATGGAGTAGCAGGAAGGCAACAGAAAACTACCAGCAACAGAGTAGAATTAGCTGGTGTCCACTCCACAGGGCAGTTAAGCTAACAAGCAACAAATTGTCCTACATCAGATTTCAGCCTGTACTTTCTGATGTGCTTATTAACTTAAAATGGGGGGGGGGGGGGGGGGGGGGGGAACAACATAGCATTCAGCTTGGGGTTTTTACGTATGTACATAACTTGCATGTTAATAGTCCCAAACCTGATTTTAAAGAAAAGCAAACAGCACATACAAAAGAAAAGAAAGGCTCCAAGATTAAACTGGAAGGACGGGCAGATGAATCTTACTTCGCAGTTTTGCTCTCTCTAAATGGCCAGGGATAAGATCTGGGTCTTAGAATAGATTTTCAGACTTAACTCAGAATTTTCTGGTTTGGTCAAAGCAGTTAATTTAGAACCTCCCAGTGACTAAAATGTAATCTGCAGCTTTCATTTTACAAGCTATTACACAGATTGAATACTATAATAATTTTTCTTTGTAATATAGGCTGCTGGCAAGTATATTTCTTTTTTTAATTGTTCAGAACTTGAGAAGTGGGTGCTAAAAGACATTTTTAAACATTCTTGATAAAAACCCACTAAATCAGCCCCATGTCACATTATGCATGCTCAGTATATCTGCATGGTGAGGAGGGGCTCACAGTGCCTGTATCACAATGTACATCACAACTTGATATTACCAGAACGGGTACATATAGAGTCCCAGGTGTTTAACCTTGCTACAGAATGACCACTAATAAAATAGATGTGGTGAGCTGTACATAATGGGGGGGCGGGGCACACAGGTTAGAAATGGATGAGATACATCTGTTGCGATTGTAAGCTGGAGACCAAGTCCAGAAAAAGTATGTGCTGCTGCTCCAAGTAATGAACTATTAGACACCAAAACAGGGGCATCAGCACCACCACCAGCCATGTGAACATGGTTTGTGGGAAGAAATAACCATAACTCCAGCAGACTTTGAATTTGCATTCTCTCTGCAATCTGAATTGCAGTTCTCTCCACAGGCTAGAAAGAGAGGAGCAGTATGTAAGCCACATGCCAACAGGTTTAATATCCTTTGTCTTATTCTAATAGGTAAGCTGGAATGGGTAATTTTCAGATCAATTTTTTCCTAACACAAATTTTCGTACAAACCTGCAGTAATTCTGTTTCAGTAACTGGCATTACACTTGTGGAGAACAGCTATTATTTAGTGGGTATTCAGACTTTTATCTTGTTACACATTCCACAGCTCACTCAGCTGGGTCACAAGTGCAAGCCAGTGTCCAACAGAAAACCTACAGGGTGCTAAGGCTTTGCCCCAAAGAAACAGTGGAGAAAATATATTCCAGAAGGGTCAAGACAGAAGAGAAAAAAGATAAGGAAACAATTGCATATATAAACTGAATATTTAGATCTTCTCCCTCCTGGAAATGTAAAATGACAGTTCGGGTGAATGGCTCTCACATGATGCTGTCACCCTTCATTCTACAACTCTGGCTGAATGACTTCTAACAGGAAGCTCTCCTCACCTCACCTTCAGGGATTAGATTCTTGGAGCATACTTAGGTACCTTCTAATATATGAATTTAAAAGACATTCAGATTTCTAATGCAAGGAATATTCTAAGTGACAAATGCCTCATAGTTTTTCCCTGTATAGTGTTAATGCACTGCAGTTTACAGTAGTAACTATCAGCTTGCAAAACCTCATTATATCAAAATGCAATAAAACACTGTCCTTTCTCACTAGTGAGAAAATTTAGAAATTAAATGCATGATATCTGATACACGGTCATCTATGTACAGCCCATCCCTAATATGTATAACCACCATTAAGCATCTTCCCCAGTACAGTTTTCAGGACTGGGTTTCTATGCGGCAAGCTCTTTGGCAAAGCATTATATCACAGGTACAGTAGTTACATAGAATAATCTAGCTATTATTGCTTAAAGTTCTACTAATTTAAAAAGTAATTTTGCTTCAATCTTGCCTTGCACGACATTTTAACAAAACCCCTACAAATCATACTTGCACAATGTATGCTAGGTCAGCTTCTCTTTATGCATCATGATCACATCAGATATACACGTTATTCTATGCTGTTCAGATAGACATTGGAAAGGCAGAGCAAGACAATGCAGCACCACAGTGAGATATCAATCTAAAGATCAATGATCTAAACCTGATCTGAGTCTATGCACACTAATTGCATTAGCATGCCACTATGATATCCTGACAAACTTACAGCTTGCACAGCTGTGCTTGTAGTACCTGGGCTATCCTATACATAAGCTATGTGGCAATTCTTGACCTGAAGAGTTCATGTCCTGAAAAAACAAAGCCATAAATGAAAAATGGGGAGACAAGAAGAGCAAAATACTAGTATTCCTCAAGTCCATGAAACCTGCGATGAGCACATCAGCGTTTGCTAGACCATCAGGGTGAATACCAGGAATGAAAAGACCAGGGTAACAGCAGGTCTAGGTTTTGATAGGCTCATGAAATTTGTCAGGATTTGTGATTCTGGTTTCTATATTGCTTGCTAGCCAAAAGCCACTGATGAAGACTGCAATGGTAGCGAGAGTATTAAAAAGCAACTTAAGCTAGTAACTACTAAACAATATCATCACATGGTTTTAAAAAGTTGTCACTGTCCAAGGTAGAACTTGCAATATAATATCTGCCAACATACTGCAGATATTTATTTCCATACTAATCAGATTCTTCAGTAAAAACATTACTTTTTAAACACCTCTTTAGTACAATGAAAAGCAAGAGTTGCAGATGGGGGCACAGACAATCCTCCAAAAGGTCAGACAAGACAAGGCCACCATCTTAAGGAGATAGACTCTGACGGGAATGCAAATGCCTTAGTTACCTGATGTAAGTTAAGCAGTAGCTCAGCAAGTTTTAAATTATCTCACTAGTGTCTAAATGCTGCAATTAAAGTTTCTAAAGCAAAAATAAACATTCAAGTCCCTCTGTTGATCTAGTCTTGGTATCTGCTACCAGTAAAGGTACTACATTTTAGAAAACAGACCTGTGTAAATACCAGGAGCCACTCTAACATCTAAACAGAGTTTTGTTTTGTTTCTTTGCTTCTGCAGAACTACCTGTATGTGTTCTGTAGCTATTATGGTACTAAGTTTACTCTCTTATAATAAGATTGATGGATTATCCTGAAATTCAGGACATTTGTGGTAGTTGCTGAAAAAGCTTTGCAGAGGTCTTGCTTAGAATTTTATTGCCCTAAAAAATTCAGAATTATGAAAATCTTGTAAACCATGGAATTATAAAATCATTTAGGTTGGAAAAGACCTTTAAGATCATCAAGTCAAACCATTAATCTAGGACTGCGAAGTCCAGCACTAAACCATGTCCCTATAGCACTACACCTATGTGGTTTTTAAACACCTCCAGGGATGGTGATACTACCACATTCCTGGGCAGCCTGTTCCACCCTTTCAGTGGAAAAAATTTTCCTAATATCCCATCTAAACCTCCCCTCGTGTAACCCGAGGCCATTTCCTCACGTCCTATTGCTTGTTCCTTGGGAGAAGGGACTGACACCCATGTTGCTACAACCTCCTTTCAGGTAGCTGGAGAGAGTGATAAGGTCCCCCCTGAGCCTCCTCTTCTCTAGGCTAAACTGCCCCAGTTCCCTCAGCCGCTCCTCATAAGACTTGGGCTCCAGATCCTTCACCAGCTTCACTGCCCGTCTCTGGGCCCACTCCAGCACCTCAATGTCCCTCTTGCAGCGAGGGGCCCAAACCTGAACACAGCAGTGCCCAGTGCAGGGGGACGATCACTTCCTTAGTCTTGCTGGCCACATTATTTCTGACACAAGCCAAGATACTATTGGCCTTCTTGGCCACCTGGGCACGCTGCTGGCTCATGTTCAGCTGGCTATTGACCAACATCCCCAGGTCTGTAGCATTGCATGAGGTTGTTGTGATCCAAGTGCAGGACCCAGCACTGAGACTTGTTGAACCTCATACAATTGGCCTCAGCCCACTGACCCAGCCTGTCCAGATCCCTCTGCAGAGCCTTCCTGCTCTCACGTAGATCAACACTCCCTCCAGCCTGGTGTAATCTGCAAAATTCCTGAGGGTCTACTCAGTCCCCTTGTTCAGATTGTTGATAAAGATATTAAACAGAACTGGCCCCAGCACGAAGCCCTGGGGAACACCATGTGTGACCAGCTGCAGCTGGGTGTAACTCCATTCATCGCTGCTCCTTGGGCTCAGCCAGTCAGCCAGCTTTTTACCCAGCATAAAGTACACATGTCCAAGCCATGAGCAGCCAGTTGCTCCAGGAGGATGCTGTGGGAAATGGTGTTAAAGGTTTTATTAAGGTCCAGGTAGACAGCAACCACAGCCTTTCCCTCCACCATTTAAGTGGGTCACGTTGTCATAGAAGATCATAAAACCATGCTGGGTTTATGAAACGGAGGTTCTCTGAAAAGGTAGGTGTAGAGGAATGCACCAAGTGCAGAAGAAAGGTCTTTTGCCAGCCAGTAGAGTGAGACTGAAACCCTAATTTATTATCCACATTAGCATGCTCTGTGGCAAACCTAGAAAGTCGCTGTAAATTATCAAGAAAGCTGTTCAGGTAAAGGTTGCTAATGCACATGGACACAACTATACGTGAGAAGAGAAGGAGGGCCCACTTCTAAGCGGGATGCCAGACTGGAGAGCAGGAGCACAGCAGAGATAGAAGCATGACCTTGCCAAACTGAGCAGGTGTCCCTGCTAGCCTCATTCCCCAAAACCTAGGGGAAGGGGCAAGGTCACAGCGCAGGATTACTCTAGCTCTGCCAACTATCATTGCTGGTGTGGGGGTTTGGGATCAGCTCTGCTCAGTTTCATGCAGTAAGTGGAAACGGGAAGGGAAGATACACTCAGAAGAAAAAAAAGAGTGTGGAAAGCTCTCAGCAATTATAATCTTCCAAACTGATATCCAGTGTCCACAGGAATTCTTTATCTTTGCTTACACAGATATTATTGCACCACAGTAGCAATACTGCAAAGACGAGGGCTCAAAGTATACTTCTAAATATTATAAACCTATTTACATCATGTACAATCCATATACATAGTAATACAAGTTATCTGTCCAAAATGTACTAAGTCAGTGTTTGTCACTTCCAAGTAAAATTTTTATTGTTTGTTTTGTTGTGTTTTTTTTTTTTTCCTGAGCTGTTATTCCAAGAATAATAAGGCTTTCTTTCCGGTTTGGTGATCTAAAACATCAGGTGAGCACAGAAAACCCAGTATAAACCTCAGATGAGTGTTTGAGGGAAGAACAGTACTGCTTTAAATAAAACAATTTACTGTGAATTGCACAAAACATTTTAGCCTGGATTAGCAGAGTTTCACTCTAGTGAATTAGCTAGACTCTAGACATTAGCTCCAGTCTGCAGGTTTTGGCAAATGACCCACTCAAAAAATTTTGCCTGGCTCTACATTTTGTGCAACTTTGTATTCTTTAAAACCTAGCTATACTTACGTCCAACAGGATTTGAACTTGCCTACTGGATTTACATCACAGTCATTTATTAAAGCCCTGTCTTGTACTCTGATCTAAGCTGATGACATGTAGGCTCTCTCTGAATCTTTCTGCTGTTAGCACCACACATGAGTAGGGAGGCTTTTCTCTGCATTAAATTGCACGACCAAAATGCCCAACATTTGTACTTACACTTCAGGAGGAGGTCTCAGACTGGGATAACCACTGCTGACTCCCTGTAACCTTGGGCAAATCACCTCACCCTTGCATGGTTCATTTTAATCTTCTGTTAAACACAGAGTCATAGAATTATTTAGGTCGGATAAAGACCTTTAAGATCATAGAGTCCAACTGTTAACCTAACACTGCCAAGTCCACCACTAAGACATGCCCCTAAGTGCCATGTCTACATGTCTGTTAAATACCTCCAGGGATGGTGACTCTACACTCTCCTGGGCAGCCTGTTCCAATGCTTCATAATCCTTTTGGGGAAGAAATTTTTCCTAACATCTAATTTAAACTTCCACTGGCACAAGTTTGAATCATAGAATCGTTTAGGTTGGAAAAGACCTTTAAGTTCATCAAATCCAACTGTTGACCCAGGACAGCCAAGTCCACCACTAAACCATGTCCCTAAGTGCCACATCTACATGTCTTTTAAAAACAGGAGAGCGCTTTTATGTCTTTGGATGAAAGACTTAATATAGTCCATTATTAATATATTAATTAATATATTAATATAGTCCATTATAAATAAAACAATTTTATTTAGTATCAGAATATAGCTTTCACATTAACATCTTATATGAAATGGAAAATTATGATCTTATATAATCTGTTATATACAGACACTGACAGCTTATCCTTGAGGGTCTGGCAAGACATAACTATGAGAAGGTAATGGCTCTGAAGAATTTTTTTCTCTAGCCATGACACATCCCCTAGGACACAAAGGTCTCATCAATTAATTTTGTTCCTCTTTTGAGAAAAAAACATAAAGCAATATCAGGGAAATGCTGCAGTCGCTTGGGGCAAATGCACCCAAATCCCAACTGCTGTTCTGTACAGGCAGACTTTTTTCTCACAGCAGGCCCTAAATAGACATATTAGCTCCATATAAAATAAGCATAATGAATGAGCCAATAAATACACACAGTCTTATGCAAATTTTCTCACAGGCACAGAGAATCAATTATGGATGTATTTTTATCACAACCCAAGCAAGAGCTCAAACTTAAGACAGTATGTCAGTGCCAGTCTACTCCCATTCACACGCCCAGGGCAAACTCCTGGGTGTTGGTGCCATGGAAGCTTCATTCCCTCCATCTGGATAAGAGGTGCACACTGACCCATACACCTCCGGGTATCATGCAGCTGTGCAGGAGCCATGCTGTAAGGGCTCTTACATGATATGCCACAAAAGCAGAGGGAATTCATAACATGTGAGCTTTATACACTCATTTAAAAGTATGTATGCTTGCAGAGCACCGATCTACCAGCAGTTTCTTTCATTCAACACAAATTCAGGGCCAAGAAATACTCTATACCCTAGACCACCAGCTAGACTTAATGAACCAGGCAGGCTCCAAGTCAGACTCCATCAGCATGGAGTGTGTTGAAGGGAGTTGCTGGAAACCCCAGCGGAGCACACATTTACAGAAAAGCTTCACCCTACTTTTAGGAAAAAACAGAGCAACTCATAGGTGGGTACCAAGCAAATATTTGCAGGTTGAAGCCTTTAATAAGTTACTTGCAGTCTTCCAAGTCATCTCATCAGAAAATGTCTCTGAAGAGAAGAAAGTTAGTAACACAAGATAGTAGAATATGCTCTGGGAATCAGGTATAAAAAGCAGACCTGAAGACAACAAAAGCATAAAGAACGTACAAGAAAGTGCAAACCCTTCTAAACACACTGCAACACTTTCAAGTTGAGGCTGTGCTCCTCTAGTGTATTTCTAAATACACTGAAATGCCCTGGTGAAAAAAAAACAAACCACATATAAAATAAAAATAAATTTTCTGAAAGCATTTTTCTCTAATTTTATAATGAGAAATTGGTCTAGAAGAATGGAAAGCCAGTTTAATGATGTGTTAACTTAGAAAATGGCAAGAGAATCTTCAAAAGACCATTCTGTTCGTATCTAGTTTTTAGTGGTGCTTTTTGGTAGTTGTCATAGCACTCTCCAAACTAGCCAGCTGCAACAAGGTCTTTTACCATCACATACCAACATACTCTTCATGCCAGTCCCTCTGCTGCCTTCTCCTAGTTTCTCCTCATCCAGGGCACACTCTTCTCTCTGCTTCTTCTTCATCTCTTCCTTGGCTGCTCTCTCTTCCTTGGCTGCCCAAGCACTTAACAGAACCAGCCACAGCTGCACCTTGTCTACATCAGCCAACCCACCGCCCCTGAAGCCAGCCCACAGCTGTATGTTATCAGTGTTAATTAACCCAGCTTCATCCCTCTACAGGGTAGTATGTTGATTATTCACTTTTCACCACCAGCTGGCCAAGTCAATAAACTGTGTGGGTCACACATGGGACAGCTGATAAATTAACAGCTAGAAGGATTTAAACTTAATGTCAGGCTCTCCATTAAAGAAATACTAAAAGTATGAGAACACAGAAAATGCTGAAGGTTGAAACAGAAGTATAGTGACACAGCCGGTGTTCCACAAATAAATAACCTAAGGAAATTTGTATCTACTCAAATAGAGAAGGTAGTAAATAAATATTATTACCTGTAAATAAATCTCTTGCAAATGCTTTTGTAAAACAAGCAAACCTTTCCAAACCAGTAAATACAGATGTTTATTTGCATGCTGCTGAAGCCAAAAATCTGGAATAATTTTGGTCATTAGAGTGTACTTACTCTGCATCTATTTATCCTTTCCTTTAAATAGAAAGCTAATACTCCATTCTCCCTCGAAGGTTTATTAGAAGATAAAATGCCAAAGGATAAAACAAACACAAATTAAATGGTGGTAGGAATCCCAAGAGAAGAGTAATTCAGTTTACATTTTGGGGGGTTTTAATTGCTGGTAAATTACACTTCTGAAATCATGTTCAGAGGATGAAATGGTTCCTGCTCTACTTTGTAAACCATTTTCACATTTTTCAGGCAGGAAGCCAACCAACTACAATGACATAGAGAACTATAGAACTCAGGATCTGCATCGACCACACATTCACGGGCATAAAAGAGTTCAAAGCATGCAGTATATTTGTTAAAGAGAAAAAAACTTGCTGCTTATATTTTTCGAGCTTACCTGAATGCCCCCTGTTCATTATCTACCAGTTACACATCAGTTTCCAAGCAAAATAAGCCATTCATGGTAAACTGATCACAAGCAAAAAGAAGCAAACAAATTAAATCAAAATCTGACCAACCATCACTTCCTGATTAAAAAACCTAAAATATTTCAATAATTATTGCTTGTGTAGCTCCACCCCCCAAGTGAAAATATTGCAAAATCTGTAGTTAGTGACTGGCAGTTCTCAAGGACACTGCCCTGTTTTCTCACTAAACTTCACTCATAACTTACACCTTATATTTTAGAACAGGACTTCACTGCTGTTAAAGTTAGCTTTCAAGTACCAAATACCAGCAGTGGAGCACAGGTGTTCTAATAAAAAGCAAGCAAACCACAACATGTAATGGCTACAAGAGTTGGAAGGGAGAAAGCTGAAGCTATTTCAATATTTTGTAGCTCATGTGATAAGCAATCAATAACAATAATAATTGTGGTGAAAGGGAAAAAAATACTTTGTTATAAGAAAGGGGATTATTCTTGAAGCATCTGCATATCTATCTGTATTGCAGTACTTTAGTTATAGGCTGGGATGCTCTGAATATTGATAGAGGTCAAGAAAAACAAATCTTTCACCACATTTAATGTTCTTAGCTCTTGAGTGCCTAACTCTAATCCTTAGAGAGATAGATGTTGCAAAAGAGGACTAATCATAAAAGATCCATCCCCTGACTCTTAAAAGTAAGATACGCACAAAGGTGGATCTTCTGACAAGGTTTTGTCTTCAGTATTTTTCTTGATTATCGTTATACAGAATCAAACTATTGTTAGATAGTAGGGCTCAATCATGTGAGTACTTACAAATATCATGAGTCATCCCACTAATGGCGGTGAAGTCAAATAAATGACAGTCACAGGTGCTATGCTGAAAACAGAGATGGTGACAAGGTAAAAATGTGGGATGTGTCAAAGCACTGCTCCCACAGCTTCCCAGAGATCAGGAGACAGAAGCAAGAAGGAAGAGTTTTTAAGTTAGACTGTTTTCTCTCTTGACATAGTCGTTCAGCCCCTAAGATCTCTCTAATTTTTGTTGGTTTATAGATGATTTTTCAACATGTTTACACACCTCCTTCTGCTGATCCCAGCCATCAAAAACAAGCAATGCAATCCCCTGCTCCCACCCAAGAACAGGTATTTATTTTAAAAAAAAGTATGTTTTATCTAAATTAAAGGAACCAGGAAAAAAAAGATGAATACTGCAGTGGATTAAATTCATTACCCTTTAACCGTACAAGAATCCTTTTTAAGCCAAAGCAATATTTGCTGTTTTACTGGCATCATGAAGGCATGGCAATGTTTATGCTAATTTACAATGCACAGAAGAAAAGGTCTTTTGATCAGAGCTTTTTATTTTCATCACTTTGATTGACTGTCAACTATACTAATTATCATACAACCACTGATCATCCTTTGCTGCTAACTAGGAAATGTTGACATGTTTTCTGTGGCATTATTTAGCATGCAAATTTAAGAAGAAATGGTGCTAGACCTAATAGGCAAAATTTTCATCTCTGCCTCATTTAAGAGAGAGAGTCAATAGATATTTAAGAATAAAACAAAGTTCAACTGGGCAAAGTTCCTGGAAGCAACCTATAGAGTAAAGAAACTGAGCTGTAGACAGTATAGAAATGCTTCCTATTTATTTGTACTCATATTCCCTCTACCTTTCTTGCTGAAATCCATTCCCTACCCAAATCTAGCTCCCAATGTAAAAAACTCAAGAATCTGATTTTCACAAAAAATTATTAAAGGCATTTCATAACTAAGGATAAACTGCAAGTTCATAATAACTTTTTCAGATGGCACCTGCTGATATTTTTCCAAAGTTCACTTTGCTTTAAAAAAATATTGTATTTTATCAGAAAAAGTTTTTATCCTTTATGCGTCAATCCTATATATCAGACAAAAGTAATGAAAAATGATCATGATACACCTCAGAGAAGGAACCAGAAACAATACTTATCCACAGTTCAAATGAGTGTACTGTAGACTTTGGAGTTGCACCTACTATACCAGTGATAAGTTTATCATAACTTTCACTTGGTTGTCGTGGTTTAACCCTGGCTGGTAACCAAGCCCCATGCAGCTGCTCGCTTGCTCCCTCCTCACCTAGAGGAATGGGGAGGACAGTCAGAAGGGAACGTAAAACTGGAGGGAAGGCTGAGAAAGGAACAATTTAATAGAATAAAACAAGAAAGAACAATTGAAACAAAATAAAAATGAAAGAACAATAATAACAGTTATAATGAAAAGGAGGGAGAGAGGAAGGGGAATGAAATCCAAAGGGAAGGGAGGAAAGAAAACAAGTGATGCCCAATACAACTGCTCACCATCCGCGGACTGGTGCCCAGCCAGTCCCCCAGCAGTGATCGGCAGGCCCGGCCAACACCCCCCCCAGTTTATATACTGAGCCTGCCATCCCATAGTATGGAATATCCCTTCGGCCAGTTGGGGCCAGCTGTCCCGGCTGTGTCCCCTCCCCATTTCTTGTGCCTCTCCAGCCCTCTGGCTGGCAGGCCCTGAGAAACTGAAAAGTGTTTGACTTAGTGTAAACATTACCCAGCAACAACTAAAACCATCCATGTGTTATCAACATTGATCCCACACCAAATCCAAAACACAGCACTGTGCCAGCTACTAATAAGAAAATTCACTCATCCCAGCTGAAACCAGGACATCAGTCCATAAAAAGTTTGTGTAATGGCACAGAATCAACACAGTAAAGCCCTATTTACTTCCTTGGCAGCTTCTTTATTAAGATCAATAAAAAAAAATTACTTAAACTGACCGGTTAATTATTTAAAATCCACTTAAGTTTTCCAAGGTTACTACTGCTTCAGCAGAAAACCTAAACCTGTGAAATGCAAGAGGTGTTGTGAGTGGAATATGAAGAGAAGATAAGGAAGCCTGATGCATACCTCTCCCACATGGCCATCCCGTGAGGGGTTTTACAAGCTCATTTCCCCTTCCTGCATTACAAGTACTCTTTCTGATCGCCAGTGAATTAATAATTGGGTTCCAGAAAGCCATAACTTCTGGACTCATAGCAAAGAAGATGTAAAAAAATCATGAAGACAAGATGGAAGCATTTACCCCTGTGTTTGTACAGACAAACCACAGAACCAGATGCAAGCAGGAGAAAGAGGCACAGTTATCCCACTCAGGACCAACACAATTCAAATTTGTACATGTCTTTGAACAACAGCAATCGTCTATTAAAATGTCCTCTTAATAACGATGAAAATCCTGCCTCAGCAGTGACCTAATCACCATTACAACACTGCATAACTAAGAGCAAGACCTCAAAGTCCTCTGAATATGGGGTGCCCATGGTGCTTCTGCAGTACTGTGGAACCATGGAAGTGCCATGAAAGAACCCAAGAATCATCCGCATGGAGGCTCACTGTCATTTATTAGAAAAGTAAACATTGCTGACAATATAGTATAATATTTTTTTTTTAAATATAAAGTAATAAAAATATGGGGGGTTTCTCCACTTTTTCCTGCTGTCCCAGATATGAAAACTGGCAGCAGATTAACTACAGAAAGTTATATTGCAACCTCTATGACCAGGAGCAGAAAATTTTTTATACTTTTCATAATACTATTATTCCATAAATGGACAATGGAATATTCTGGGGATGGACCTAGAGACCTGAAAACAGCATTATCCTCCCTCAAAATTTTTCCTTGCATTGGGTTGACCAGTAGCATAAACCAACTCAAAACTATATAAGTCCTGGAATAACACAACACAAAGCATCACAATCTTTTCTCTCTCAGACCTTTATATTGTCATTAAGAATAACAGAAGGAGCTGGGTCATGGCTGAGGCACCTCTGCATTGCAGAAGCAGTAGTAGGAGAAACGAGATGCATTTTTCTAACTTACCCTTGGGACAAGACAGCCACTGTTCAACACCCACAAAGAGGGTGCAGACATCTTTGCTGCACGGCTATGAAATATGGCACACAGAGCTCAGATACACCTCTGAATACAGACCTTTGGTCTTATGCTTGTCAGCTTTCATGAGAAGATGGAAATAGCTTGTAAAATTCGCCTTTATTGATACCAGTTGTCATAAGTTAAGTTCAGTTTGTTCACCATTAGACTTTACACTGGGTAAGTTATATTTCTGAAAAAAATATTTGATGATTTAGATATTAAAGATCAGTAATGATAATGATAAAACAAAGAGCCCTGATCAATCACATCAATAAAATGCACTGCAGTGATGTATTTAAAAATTATAATAAGGTTTAGGCTTTAAACTAATCAAAGCACTTCTAGCAAGTGCCATCAGTGCTGAATCTCAAAGAATTGTAATCTCAAGAAAGGTCTGAAAGATGTTGGAGACTTGTAATTATTATGCAGGAAAGGTCTTTGTTTTCTAAAGAACAAAATTTATTTTTTTCTGAGTTTCACAGGAAAACCTGAGACATCCTATAGTCACCAAATCTCAGAATTTTTAGTAATTTTGAAATTTTATTACGTGACAGATAGTTCCCTTGTGACCTCTCCATACTTCCTGAGGGAGGGTCATATGCATGCTGAGTGAAGAAAGGAGAAAGAGCAGAGCGAGTAATACAATCTGAATGCAGGGCCCAGGTATCTCCTTCCAGTATGGCCTGTCCAAGCAAAAATTATTGGTTTGAACCCATGGTCATGAGTAGGAGAGACAAATTATATGTGTTCACTCCGTGGACAATCCCTAAAGCAGACATGGTCTTTATTTAAAAAAAAAATACAAACCAGCATTGGTCTAAAAAAGACAGTTTCTCTTTATGGAAATACACCTGAATTATTGGTCTAACAGGGACAAATACCTCTCTGGGGAGGAATGCTTCTCTGATGTACCCTACAGCCTATGCTGCCAATCAAAGTTGCAAAAGTTTGGGATCCACAATTGTGTTTCTGTTTAGTTAGCAGTCTCAGCTGTCCTTACCCCTTTCTGCCAATTCAGAGACAAGATAGATGCTAATTTTCAGTTGTATATTGTCATGTGTTTTTAACAATATCAATGGAAAGAAATCATATTACCAGCATGTTTTAACAAATTATACTCTTCCCTCACAGAACAGCATTTTTTCTCATATCTTTAAAAACAGTATTAAAGATGATTCTTTCTGATTACTGTCAACACTGAAATGTCTCATGTGGTTCTACAACTACACTAGCTTTGAAATCTGGATTTTTTTTTAAAATTCCTCCTACTCCCTTCAATAATTTTCTTTAAAACATTAGAGGTTTCTATAAAGGAAGGGGGAAAATAACGTAAAAGTGTTTTTATTCTTCTCCTTATATTTTAGAATACTCTAATTTTCCTAGGCTGAAAGCCCCATAAAATCATGACATTAACCTGAGACCACTATCACTTGTATTCGGTATTTAATATGAAAAGGGCTGTTTCTTTCCCTTTAATGGATGAAAGTCTCTAAAAAAACCCTACTGACACTACGTAGGTATAACAAAGTTTGTTGTGCCTTAACTTCGAGGTATCTTGGCCTTTGAAATAAAAGATTAAAAAAAGAGGCTTTAAAAAACAGTTGTAGAGATCAACACATGTAGCAGACTTTGAAGAACAATATACATGCTACTTTCTAGAAACCAAATTCTTTTTGTAGTTACAAGACTTGGCTTGATACTGCAAGCAAGTCTGAATGTAAAAATTACAGAAAAAAAAAAAAAAAAAAAGCTTAAAATTTCTCATAGCTGTGAAGCTGTATTTGCCAGTGGTCAGTATTTCTTAAGTTAAACCTCCAGAAACCAATACGGTTCAGCCAAGGAAGCTGAGGGATAGAGGATGGGATGAGGCACAAGGGCAAGAAAAAGTCAGTATGTAGATTAAACTTGTAAAAATGCCACATCCTTAATCAACATTTTATTCAACCACTTTATTCAGAATTGTAAATGATGGTTTTGACATAACTAATTGCACAAGTGAAGACTCGTGTTACTGCAATTGTGCAGAGGTGCCCTACATGAGGAGCAGCACTCGTAGTGCCTCTCCATGTGTACAGGTGTACCAAAGTCAGCTCCTGTGCCACCCGGTTTATCATCTAATCTGGCAACTGAAGCGCAGGAAAGAGGATATTGTCCCTACGTTAGTAATAAGAGCAGAGGGGATGTCTGGAGGTTTTATAGCAGCAGATGTAGGAATTTAACTCAATCTGTATTTTTTTTATAATGCTCAGTTCTTTAACCACAAAAACCACCTGTAGACTTGTTTACACTGCAGAGCCAGCCTGGCTACAGCAGGCAAACTGGAGCCCAGTTTAGTATAGCTGTACTGAGGGTGGCTGGGATGGAGTTAACCTTCCCCATAGCAGCCCTCATAGTGCTGTGCTTTGCATTTGAATCGAGAACAGGTTGATAATGCGCCAGCCAGTGTTTTGGCTACTGTTAGGCAGCGCTTGCACAGCATCTAGGTTGTCTCTCCAGTTACCATCCCCAAAGGCCAGTAAGCTGGGTGTGGCCAGGAGGTTGAGAGGGGGCATAGCCAGGACAGGTGACGCCAACTGACTGAGGAGTCCATACCATATGATGCTGTGCTCAGCAGTAAGAGCTAAGAGAAGGGAGGAGGAGGAAAGGCATTTGTTGTTAAGGTGTTTGTCTTCTGAAGCAACTGCTATGTGTACTGAAACCCTACTTCCTAGGAACTGGACATCACCTGCTGGTGGAAAGTTGAAAATATATCTTTTTGCTTTGCTTTGCTTGTGTGCATGGCCTTCACTTTTCTCCATTAAATTGCCTTTATCTCAACCCATGACTTTTTCAACTTTTCTTTCCCTGTCCTGCTGAGAAGGAAGAGTGAGAGAGTGGCTTAGTGGGCATCTGGCAGCCAGCCAAGGTCAACTCACCACAATAACACAGAAATACTGATAATGTGCAATGTATGCATTAACAGAATTATGAAACTTTCCTTGCTATATCATCAGAGATTGTTAATGCTAGTATAGATAAAAAAAAGAATGGCAAAGTTTTGCTGAAGGTTCTTTACGTTAGGGTCCTCCAGTGAGTAAATTCTTTGAAGATGGTTAGACAACACAACTGTATTTGGCCTGCAGATACTCCATAAGGTAAAACTTTTAATTATAAAATGGTCAAAGTTGATTTGGAAGTCATTGAGTGACAGCAGCTGTAATGGGGTTCTGTTTAATTTCAAGTCCGCTTTTAGTATCGACAGACATTTTAAGAGAAAAAGTAGTATTCTGAACAGTTAAAACCTGTTCCTGTTGAACTGACAATGGAAGCATATGGTGTTTATGAAGTAAAGACACTATTACATTTTTTCATCAAGGTACAATGGTATTTGGCCAAGTATTTTTGTTCTTATTCACATTGTGTATTAACTAATATGATACTATTGATGAAAATTTTCATTTAGGAACAATGTACAAGTCAGATTTCAAATCCAAAAATAACAGACTTTTCCCAGCAGTTTGTGACAAGTAATACAGTCCTTATAGATGACTTTTCTCATTTTAGAAGGGACTTAACAGATAATTCTTCTGGTCGCTTTTACTGCCGCAGACATAACTTTTCCCCATTTTAAGCATGTCTAACATCTAAAATGTACAATTCACTTTTATATTCTTCATGCCTTTATATTTTTTCTAACATCAAGATGTCTGAATAGGCTACTTAATCCCTTCAGTATCCTTCAGAGAAACCTTGGTGTTGCCTCTGAAGAGGCTGTATTTTACGCAATATAGTTTACTCACGCAGAAGGAAAGGCACAGGGAGTTTGGGGCATTCACTGCGGCAGCAACTAACCCTGTTCTTCCGTGGGTTACCTATTCTTTCCCTTGCTAACTCTGACTTTCCACATGCCATCAAACTTGATCTCATTTCTTACTGTTAATCTTTTTTTAAAAAAAATTATTCTAAAGATAAAGGAACAATAATCAGGAAAATTACATACAAAATCTTTCAACCTACTTATATTCCATTAGGGATAGAAAGAGATCAAGTCCTACCCCACATGTTGGGAACTTAGATGTAAGATTTGATAACGAAGAAAGAAGAGAAATCCAGAAGAAGAACACAGTTCACCTGCCTGTTCTGCCTGGACAGTGTAGAAAACGACTGAGCTGCAGCCCTACAGCTTCAACGCCCATGTCTACCCTGCACTTGACAGGGGAAGAAAAGGTAGAGTTATGGCACGCTGTGTAAGCCATCTGCCTTTCAACAGCACAACTGTATTGTGGATGTCTTGCAGGCAGCTTAAAATTCCCAATCCTCTGCTGGCATAAATACGCTAAATCCTCTCTCTCAGTGACAAGTCTCAAGCAGATATAAGTCCACTGACTTGTTGCTGCTTTGGATTTGTATTGGTCTAAGTGGGAGTATCAGCCTGATGAGAGAATGGATGGCATGGAAGGGACTGGCTGCAAAATGTTGTAACTGCTATTTAATTTTTCCAACAAAATTGATACACATCAAGAAGTTAAGAAGATCAATTTTCTACCTGAGCTGTGACCTACCCACAAATTAATTTTTCCATCAGATGCTGCATAACTTTAAAGAATAATAAAGAATAAACAACAATAAATCATAATAATATTTATAACCTGGACATTTGTGAATTCTGAATACAGTTTATAATTTGTGGATACTTTTCAAGGTCAGCTTTTCCCACCCTTCCTCATGTCTGGTACAATTTCATTATTAGTATCACATTATCACCAAGAAATACCAACCAAAACCAAAGCTCTCTGAAGATGGTCCCTGTAAGAATATGCAGTGGAAGAGTCTCTGCTCAAGGAAATTCAGGATAAACCAACAAAATAAAGTGTGTATTGAGGTAGAAGGGGGAAATGACTACTCGGATTTGAGTGAAGTCTTAGCAGTCTGAAGTCTACGCTGTCCCAAAGAGAAAGTACCTCTGGAGAAATAAGTAACTCGTGAACACCACGCAGCCTGAGCTAGGATCACAAAATGTCATTGCATTGTCTTTTATATGTAAGTAAAGTACACGGCCAGAGTCAGTTTCTTGCCTTGCTTTACATATTGTTCTTACATGGAAATCAACAGAACATATTCAAAATTGAGTACAGCCATTTCCACATTTCTTTCCTCAGCACGAAAGCAGTTTAAGCAGTCCCTCTGCTCACAGCTCATTTCTTGCCCTCATGCTACAGTTTGTCATCTGCTGAGTTTTGCCTGCACGGCTGTTTATGGGCTATTCCATAAACTGGGTCACAAAATTCAACCAGAATAAAAACAACCTTGTTCCAATGTCTGCAACAAGGACATGGTTCAAGAGAAATGTTTCAAGTTTCAAATAAACTTTCTGAATAAACTCAAGTGCTGAGAGAGCTTCTAGCATGTGCTATTATATATGCTGCCATTATCCTATATACTGATAATAATCTGTCTGAATCTCTGAAGCTGGCTCAAATTAGCATTTCCAGTATTTAGTGTTTTTCAGGATCACCTAGATGTCAGGTATGGTATAGCTGCCTGTGTATTGCTTGCAGATCCTGTCCATGTTAATGACATTGCTGTTTCCCTGAATACTTCTGGGTAAATAGAATTGACCAAGTTTGTGTCATGTCTCTATCCAGGAATAAAGGAAGGGCCCTTGCTAGGAAGACCTGTTCAAGTGGAAACACCTCAGAATAATAAGATACCTCAGAAAATTCCCCTTGGGGAGCTTCTCTGAGAGGAACTGGCTAGGAAGAGTGGAATTTCCTCAAAAGCAAAACAAAGACTAGGCGTACTGGGTTTCAGAGGCCTTGAAGTGTGAACGACTTGAAAAGAACTGAGATTCTCAACGCCACAGAAGAAAGAAGACAGCTCTGCTGCCTTTACACAGGCACCTACTGTAATTGCCAGACCAGGGATGGGGCAAATCGGCTACACAGGGTAATAAGAAAGTGTCCTATGGCTCAGAAGGGAACAGCAAAGGTATGAGTCATGGATCCCCGGCATTACTCTTGCTAATACTCAAAAAGAGGTGAAGAAAATAAGAAAAACACATAAGGATCTGATTTATACACTCCTTTTATCAGTTAGAGGGGATTCCCTTTCTCCCCACCGAAAGGTTTTCTTTCTGGTCAGTTCAGCTTTCAGATGTCCTTTGACCAGCCGATCTATGAACATAAAAATGACAACATTGCTGGGGCTCTGGGATATGTTTAGAGTGTTCTTCTGTAGGGGGTTTGGCTTTGATCATGAGTGTGTCTGTAAAGCAAACCTCCCAGCTGTTCCCATTTACTTTAAGGAGGCACATTTATCTGTTGATCACAAAGAGGTCTCAGGGTATGCAACCTGATGTCTTTTGGATGTAAAAAACCTGAAAGCTGTACCGCAGGGTGCACCTCATCCACTTGAACTGTTAGTGAGTTAGTCCAAAGAGAAACAAGGGAAATGCCGGCAGTGTGGACATGAGGACTTCAGCAATGTTTTACTCCAGAGACTAGCTCCTCTTGCACTGCCATGCTGCCATGCTAGCTACTGCAAGCACATCCTTACAGACTGCTGCAGCCAGAGATCCTAGCACTGATCACAGATGCTTTCATTTCAGCACAGGGATAATGCTGGGGACTGTGACTGAGGAGCTTCCCAAGACTCCAGAAAACTTAAAAGCCTCCAGTGCAGCAGGGCAGCAGCTTGGCACGTGGCAGTTGACAACACATGCATGCAACTACTTCTGATTTTTGCAGCTAATGTCCTTTCATTTCAAATTTACCCATTTCAAAAAATCCACTGCCATGTTTATCTCACTTGATTGAAATAACTCTCCACTACTTTAGATTTAACTATAATCTCCAGAATAATGTAATTCCTATTAAAATACACATGTGCTGAAGATAATCAGAGACTGATGTAGAGAATTTGGTAAAAATACCCAAGGGAACTCTTCCATGGACTCAGAAGAAAGGATGGCTGAGACAATCCATCAACACAAATTTAAGCTGTATAAATATTTTTATGTCGCAAGCTAACTCGCCAAGAATTAAGTGTTCTTCTGCACCAATCATGACAGTACATTTTATTCAGTTTTGTTAGGTTACTTTCCATCATTTCAAAATTTTCTTTCAGAAGGCAACAGCTAACTTGTTAAAGGAAATTTGATTAGTCTTAAGTAAGCTACTTGTTATTTCACCACCATGCAGTATTGATGGGAATAACATAAAGGATAATGGAATTAAGAATTTGTTAATAGCTCAAACAACGTCCGATTACATCAGACTAATTCGTGTTTCTGTAGTAATGTGTTCTGTACCACTCCAGTGTGCTTATGCAATCAGAGCAAAGAGCTGTTACCAAGGAAACCAATCAACCCAAGACCCCTTGTGTGTGAAAAATGCAGATATTTAACACGAAAAGTCCCATACAAAATAACTTCAAATAGCAACCCAGACTGGACCTACCTCTGACATTTATAAGTTCATGCAAACCTGGCAATTGCTGTTCTGACCTTTCAGTTAAATAATTTTGCAGCTGTGGACTGAATAAGAAAATTTCTGTTAAAAAAAATAAAATTGAAAAGTGTATTGGTCCAACACACAGGAAAGTTTATCCAATGTTATCAATTACAACACAAATGCAACCAACTGAATGGTACCCACAATTAATTCTCTGTTGTTTTTATTAAGCCTATAGCCATAATAACTAGGTCTGCTTTCAATGTTGGACAGTGGAATCGTAAACCTATTGCACAGAATGAATTGATACAAACCCATGCTATCAATGAACCAGCTAATCATAAAAAAAAAGGGCTTTAACACTTCATACCTTGTGGTAAGAAGCTTCTTTCCAAAGCCACTAATCATAGGTAGCTTGTTAGCAGATGGTAATGCCCAAATTCCTGAGCTACATATTTGTTGTAAATGTCTACAGGACTAGATACTAAATTACCCGCGTTCTCCAGCAATGTACAGACCTGGGCTCTGTAGAGGGAGAAGCAGATATGCAAAGCCTCTTGTTCATCAGGATCTGAGTTCTTCAAAATTACCAACTAATTTTGCAAAAAATGTGGCTAACTCCAGATGTTCCATACAGTGAACCTAGGTCTGTATGCACACAGATGAAATTAAAATAAGCATTTTTAATTTTCATTTTTCTTCTTAGCTCCTTAAATATTCTTCTTGGAGATATTGTCTGTGACTGTAAGGGCTAAAATTCAAAGCAAAAGTTTTCTAAGCTGTACAGCTCAGATAACTAGAGCTTTAAGAAAAGCTTTTTACTAACAGAGAGAAATTGCTGCTCATAGGCACTAAGAATTCTTAAATGAAAATTAAGTCCTCTAGATGTAATTTATGAAAGCACAGGAATATAACTTAAAATATAAGTATAGGTGGCACAGAGATACTTTTTGCTGAAGTAAAGTCCATTAGCTTCGTGGCTCATGATCTTGAAAAGGACTCTATTTTAATATACATAGTACAATTTACTTTCTCTAATAATCACTGGTACTATCTTGTTGTAGGACTGCACTTGTAAAGGACACACTGTAGATAGATTAAATTGGAAATTAATTCCTTATTGAAAAACAGACGGCCTAAAATAGAAAGATTTTGAACATATGAAACTAACAAATACTAATCAAGCTTAACAAAAATTTGCATGCTTCAGGGGATTTAACAATAGCTCAAAATCATTTGTGTTGCTAAATATGCATACACTGCTTTACAGAAATCAAACCTTCCAGTTAACTTCATTTGTGCTAATAAAAGTCACAAAAGATACGACTGGCCTGCTCCACTGGCAGAAAGCAACATCAGAGTTCGGAGGCAGCTGCACAAAGCCCTAGATCACCTTTATTTTTTTCAGTGCAGGCGTGAAATAGTTTTTACAACGGTATCTGTCATGTTTAAGAGAGATACATCACATGTTAGGAAACTAATTCATGTTTCTTAAACTGCTTAAACAGTTTCACTTAAGCTAATGTTGTATATGATAATATTTTTTTATTGTTAAATTCGGTGTACGTAAATACAAAGACAGTGCCTGTCTTAAAGTTTCCTTGAAGCTATGTTGACCCCAACTGCTCCTCACCTACTATCTTCACCAGCTGAGAGAGCTCAAGTGGTTATCTAGCAGTAACAGATAAATAAAACCCACTTAGAGGTCATAGTTGCTTTTATCTCTTTCACAGTAAGTTTTACTTCATTCTGTTCTAGCATGTATCAGGGACCAAACCCCAGAATAGATTAACCTGGAGTATTCTACTGTTGCTCTTAGGGATTTCTCCAAGCTGTGAAAGCAGCAGCCCATCTCTCCACCTGGCCGTGCTCCAACAAAGCATTTGGTTTTGGCTTTCTCTCATACATGACACAGATCTCATCTTCTGAAAGGAGTTCAGAACAGATCATAAGGAAGCCACCTTGACTTGTTTTGCACCAGCTGAATGAATTTCTAATATTAGGAATCTAAACTGATTCTAAATTACGATCTGCCATGTGAAAGAATAAGAGGAAACTCAGGGTCTGGGGCCAAAGGAAGGGGCTCCTGTGGGCGTAGTTTTGCTTACTGAGGGCTGGAGGGGTGCTTTGTTTTAAGAAGTCAGGCATGATGCCCAGTGGAGAAACTACGATCTAGTGCAGTCTCTAAATCTCTGTTGGACAAAGCAAATGATTAAATCATCTTCCTTTTAAAACCACTAATTTCGAGCATTTCTAGAGCATTGCTAAGTGTCTAGCACAGTATCTGCATGAAGTGCATTTGCAAGTCTCACTTGGATGTTCCTCCTCTTCCTATGGCCAAAACGAAAGGGAGTTAACTGGTGGTTTGGGTTCCAGCAGATGACTGTCATGTTATCAGAGTGTTAAATAGAGCACCTTCTCTTCTGTGCCCACAACATCCATTTTTCCCCCTCCTTTTTGAACCAAATAACCAATATATTGCCATACAACATATTGAACATTTCAGTCCTTGTAATAGTCACCTATTTCTTTAAAGATACACATTATCATAACATCTTATGGTTTTTAATCTGGAAAGAGAACTGCACTGAGTTACATGCTAAGTGTCTCCAAATTACTGTGTGGAAGCTAATACAGGAAAAGTGCTGGCCCTGGTAAGTTGGGTTTGGAAAGTCAAACTTAGTGTTTTCTGGTCCCCACATCATCCCTGTTTTATCTAAAAGTTCACCGTGCAGTCTGCAGGATAGTCTTAAGAAGCCCAGGCGTGGTTGGTTCCCAGGCCCACTAGGGGTATCAGAGCACAGCACGGCCAAATTTGGTGTGCTCTGAAGCAGGCTAACCAAGAAGAGGAGTAAATTGTTTTTCACTGTGCAGGAGTGGGGTTTTTTTGTTTAAATTGTTTTTGTATCGAAGCTAGTTCATTTAGCTTAAGCACCTCAACACTGCAATGCAGAGTAGCTACGTATATCTGTAGTTAAGGAAGCTGTTCTTGCTACCTCAGCTAGAACAGAATTCAATACAATCCCTTGTAGTTTAATCAGACCTTCCATGCTAGCACAAACTGTAGTAACATAAATTTATTTCAGTAACGTAAGCAGATGAGTCCTGGCAGCATTGCAAGTAGAAAATCTATTAATTCATCTTTATCACATTTTATGCTTATGCTCATTCTTACATCTTTTTTTTCCAGGAAAAAACAAAGGCAGCACTACCGTAGAAGACACCCTCACACAGAAGTGAATCAGCAAAAGCTATCTACTTTGTCTGTGTGCTCAAGTCCATGTGCTTACAGAATGCACCCTCAGAGCCACTGGGCATTTTTTGTCTTATCCACCTCCTCACAATGCAAATAGGAACAGATTTCAGTCAGCAGCCAGACTCCGGGCACCCAAGTCACACTATGCAATGCCTTATTACATGGAAAAAAGATAACTACTTAAGTGTGAAGACGTTATCAAAAAAGCGTCTCCTTCTGTTAGCAGGAATATAATCACAGCTGATCTGTGTTCAGAGAAGGTGTTAATAGAAGACATAACTACAAGTATTCTTTTGAGCTTACCATTTTAACAGCAGACACATTTTGGTCCATTAGGATAAGAGAAGAGTATTAGCTTCCAGCACGCTGCAAAGGAAATCCCAAAGGGCGCAAACTCAATGCTTCTCCAGCCAGCAACTGAATCCAAATATTTTACAGCAATACTTGCAATATAAAAGCAAATATTGGTTTTCATATTAACAACCATTAACTCACTAAACCCTAGTTTAATAAACTATGGTTTACTAAAAGCAGATGATGAAGACTGGATTAAAAGGAAGTTTCAAATAAAATGACTAATGATTAGTACATTCCATTTTCTGTGACCAACTGTACTATTGAGTGCATTGAAATCATCAACTGACTTGAAAATTAAGTTCTGAGGCTTCTGAAAAGAGACTTTGACAGATGCTCCTACTTTCAGTAAAAGCTCAAGTTGAAATACTAGATAGGACACACATTAAGAAAGTTTACACAATATACACTTAATACAATGGGAGATTGATTCACAAAAGAAAGATTGGAAGTATGATTTACTTACTATCACTTAAGACCAAAATTTAAGATTTGTAGGTGTGACTAAACACAACATTGAGTGAAAGTCACTGACCACTGTTGAACTGGTAAAGGCTCATTTATTTAGAGTTGAATTCATATGGGTAAGTGTTTACAAAGTTTGCTGAATTACACAGCAAAAAGTGACCTAATCATTATAAAACTGTCATCAGAGTACCATAGGACAAGACTTGCCTTTTGTATGAAATAACAGTAATTGCTGTAATATATACTTAATCGTTGTGGTATGTGCTAGCCCTCTATTGAAGAACCAGAATATTTTAATAACTGTTTTTGAAGTATGATTCCTACTTGTGGGTCAAAATCTTGAGCAAATAACGTTAACTGGCATTTTTTTAGAACATAAAAACCTCAGTCTTATAAATTAATTATGATTCAACACAGAAATTCAACAGAAATTAAAGACAGCTAGTAAAGTTGCTGTGTACTTGAAGAAGGACTTTTAACATACATCTCATTACAAGAACTAGTGACAGCTACAGTAACACACAGGGAAAACAGGACGTATAATCAGGGCAATAAATATTTTTGTTGGGGTTTGAAAGAGATTGCATGAAATAACTTAAACAATAAAAATTATTTATGTCAACTTTTACATTAATCTAAGTGGAATCAGCAAGCAGATCTGCTTCCTAATAGCCTTTTCAGGTTTAATTTAAGTATTCACTCAGGAATTTACATTTTGTTTTTATCACACTCTAGGAAAGCTTTCTTCAGCATTAGTCTAGTTTTTACACTACATTACTCCAAAATGTTAACTCAGATTCATAAAAAAAAGTAATAGGTTTAGAATATTTTATCCATATAGATTTTTGCACTGTCATATCAAGGTATGCAATCTGTATGCAGTTTACATAAACTTCCAGTCTTAATTGGCAAAGCAAAGGCAAATCTTTACAATCATTAAAAATTACAAACTGCATTTTCAAGAAACCAAGATCCAGTTTGCCTTATGTTTGGTTCTGCCCAGGAAAACCAATTGTAGGCGCATATCTGGAATTAAGTCCTAGAGATTATTTTTTTTAGAATACGCACAGATTTTTAAATGTGGAACCTAAATTAGACAACAACCACTTCAGTCAACACAGAAATAAAAAATATTAAACCAAATATATATACATTCACATGTATAAATATATATGTATAAGCACACATATATATATACACACACATATATATATGAAAAGATATGAAAAGACCTGAGCAATCAAGTGGAAATAAAAGATGCATCCAAATTCCCTGAAGCTTGTTTTGACTTAGGAACACATAAAAAGTCCAGATCCTCCTGGAAACTATGCTAAGGTACATGGAAAATAAGGACGTGATTAGTGACAGCCAACATGGCTTCACTAAGGGCAGAATGTGCCTGACAAATCTGGTGGCCTTCTATAATGGGGTTGCAACACTGGTGGATGAGGGAAGAGTGACTGATGTCATCTACCTGGACTTGTGGAAAGCATTTGACGCTGTCCTGCACAACATCCTTGTCTCTAAACTGCAGATACATCAATTTGACAGGTGGACCACTCAGTGGATAAGGAAATGGCTGGATAGTCTCACACAAAGTGCTGCGGTCAATGGCTCAATGTCCAAGTGGAGCCCGTGACAAGTGGCATTCCTCAGGGGTTGGTGTTGGGACTGGTGCTGTCTAAAGTCTTTCTTGGTGACACAGACAGTAGAATTGAGTGCATCCTCAGCAAGTTTGCCAACAATATCAAGCTATGTGGTGTGTTGACATGCTGAAGGGAAGGGATGCCACACAGAGGGACCTCAACAGGCCTGAGAGAGGGGCCCATGTGAACCTCATAAAGTTCAACAGGGCCAGGTGCAATGTCCTGCACATGAGTCAGGGCAATCCCAAGCACAATTACATGCTGGGCAAAGAATGGATTGAGACCAACCCTGAGGAGAAGGACTTGAAGTGCTGGTGGATGAGAAGCTCAACATGACATGGCAACGTGCACTTGCACCCCAGAAAGCCAACTGTATCCTGGGCTGCACAAAAAGAAGTGTGAGGGAGGTGGTTCTCCCCCTCTACTTCACTCTTGTGAGACCCCACCTGGAGCACTGTATTCAGCTCTGGGGCCCCCAACAAAAGAAGGACATGGACATGTGAGGGAGAGTCCAGAGAAGGGCCAGGAAGATGATCAGAGGGCTGGAGCACCTCTCCTATGAAGACAGGCTGAGAGAGTTGGGGCTGTTCAGCCTGGAGAAGAGAAGGCTCCAGGGAGACCTTACTGCAGCCTCCCAGGGCCTTTAAAGGGAGCCTACAAGATAGATGGGGACAGACTTTCTAGTGGGGCATGTAGCGATAGGACAAGGGGGAATGGCTTTAAAGTAAAAGAGGGTAGATTTACACTAGAAATCAGGAAGAAATTCTTTACTGTGAGGGCAGTGAGGCACTGGGCCAGGTTTCCCAGAGCAGCTGTGGATGCCCCATCCCTGGAAGTGTTCAGGGCCAGGCTGGATGGGGCTTGGAGCAAGCTGGTCTAGGGGAAGGTGTCCCTGCCCATGGCAGGGGGGTTGGACTATATGATCTTTAAGGTCCCTTCCAACCCAAACCATTCTATGATTCTATTAAAAACTTTTTCTTAGTGAGGGCTTTTCTTCATTAAAAATGCATTCACAGTATTTAACTTGGTGCTGCCACTTCTGATTCAGGTCTTTGTTTTGACCATGAAGCAAAGAGCTGAAGCATCACTGGAGTCAGCAAAAGACTGCAGAAACAGCAATCAAAGGACTCAGCATTTGATAGCAGATGACTACTAAGACATTGTTTATCTGAATCAGAAGACAAGTTACAGTTTATGTAGATGAGAAATAGGAATATTCCTCTTGCAGTGAACAAAACTGTGCCTTTTGCCAAAGTACAGTCTGCAATTAACTAATGAGTGGAGAAATTACAGTGACACCAGCTTGATTTTTATAATGAGAAGGAAATAAATGCTATTTACCCATTCTCTTTGCAATATACAAAGAAAAAGGTGACTGTGTCTGAAAGCCCATAATTGTACCAGCAAAAGAACCTAATTTAGCCATAATATCAGAGTAGTATATGCAATGGCACTTAAATTTTCTTTACAATACCAGTATTTTGTTTTCACCATTCATGATGAGCAATCATGACCTTGGGTCAGAGGTCTGCCTAGACCCAATGCTTTTTTTTCATCTCTGACTTCTCTGTCACAACACTAATAATTCCTTCACTGTTAATTGCCATGTGGACACCTGTCCACTTGGAACTCTATTAAGAATATTGGGTTCATTTCATAAGCAATTGCAAATTCATTATATAGTAATGATTCTGGCTACTGTCAGCTCGGGTGGCTTCAAACCAATAACCAAAATAAGGTGAAAACCTTGACCTCCTTCCATTATGTAGGGCCACTAAATTAAACTTAATCTGTCATCTGTGGAGCTATATGGCAGCTGCTGGGAGAACATCCAAGTTATACAAGTCTTGGAACTTACATCAGATAACTGCAACAGACTTCTACACTCATAACTCACGTCCTGACTCTGGCATATTCAGTGCTGACAAGGGAGAATTTCATAAGAATGTTCCCCCTTAAAAAGAGGCAATTCCTGGGTGGAAAAAAGAAAGGAAGAAGTGGTACTTCTGCATTTCTTTTAATACATTCTAACTACATGCCATACACCTGCCCAGCAAAGGGAAAAAGATTGAAGGGTAAATTTTCATTGTGGTGCACAGGGATTTAATTATATGACTCCCATAAATGTTAATGGGAATCACATGATCCCATCCTTGTACAGTGCAATTAAAAATCACCCAAGAGTATCAATCATTTCTCAGACCAAAAAAAAGTAGTTTAACATAGCTAAATGCTGAGATTAAAGAAAGGTGTGCAGAGCAGAAAGAATTGGATGTAAAGGCTGGCTTGGGAACACGCCCAGGAGAATACAAAAAACTCAAATTCTGTCATAATCTCCAAAGGTCTGAGAAGAGGGGGGAAAAGAGACAACGGGTTGTTTACAGATAAGAAATTGTGGTGCAAACAGTCTCCATAGATACAAATTTTATTTGCTTTAAGAATATTCTAGATAGGAGAATAGTTAGGGTGAAAATAGCAAGGGAGATCCAGTAGCCAGTCATACTAGACTTTCCCTGGTTAACCCAATGTAAATCGGTGCCTTAGGTGAAAAAATAGCTTGAACTGTGAACACCAACAGGCAGCTGATAATTGGGTGTCTGAGGGGGGAGCAGGGAAAAATGTACAAATCTGAACTTCTGAATCCTAGCAGAAGCCTACTACTACTAGCTAGCTGCAACTGGTACAAGCTAGGAGAAAATTTCAGTAACACCTAGGCTAAACAGAAGTGGCATCACCTGAATTCTCATATCAATAAGGAGACACAAGACAGAGTCACCAATTAGGAGGCTGATCACGCATTGTTCTTCTGCACAGAGACTATTTAGACTGTAAAATTGTGGGTTTAGCTTCTAAAGAAAACTGCTGCTGCCAGAAGGAAGAGTTGCTAAACAGAGGAGGTGGTGTCATAAAGAAGAAGGGGGCCTGGAAAAGGGAAGGTGAAGAACTTGGCTGGAGGAGAGATCCTGGAAAGTGGGGAAGATCCCAGACATCAGATTACTTCAAGGAAACAGATGGCGGGAGATGCTCAAGGACCTCAGCTGGGGACGCTTGAGATGGGTGACTGTAAGCAGCAGCACAGTATGAACCAACATGACTTTCCCAGGGCAGCAGCAACCCCTCTGTGGAGAAGACCAGTGTAACACTGTGGGGAGAGTGACCAGTGAGTGTGCAAGCTTACCAGGTAGGCTAAAAGCTCTGCTCTGGTTGGCTCTTAAATAAGCCCTAGTATTCAGATCCACTACGGGTTGCTATTTATTCTGAGAACATGAGAACAGGCTACTGCACATTTTGATTCCCATGTTAATAAAATTTCAGAGTTTGCTTCAGCTACACTGCCCTCTAGTATTCAGTCTAAAAGCAAAATTTTATTAGACATTCATGGAAATTCCATTTGATTTCAAATGGTGCCTGTGGTTTCTGGTAAAAATGATCTTGAATTTTATTTCAGCTTATGATCCTAAAGCCCAAGACCCTGCTACATAGTGCCAGGAAGAGACAAATCATTGGAACAAAACCACTGTAAAATCAGAGTTTGAAGACTTTGAGAACAGTCTTCCAGTGAAAAAAAGAAAGCTATACCAGAAAACATTTGTTATTACTTACTTCAAAGGAGTAAGGCTAAAATTGATACTTCTTGTGAATTAGATAAAGACCTTAGAGACAGCAGGTGTTATAAAAGCATAAAGTACTATGTTAGAATTAATTATAAAATGTAAGTGTCTTAAAGTGAGCCTTAGCAAAACCAGCTTAGACATTAAAGGGATGAACTCTGAAATAAGCTTAGTACTAATTTTACTGTGATTCTGTAAAAAAATACAAGATGACATGCACAGTTTCATTGTCATCTTAAAATCTAAAATTAGGTGGTAAACAGAAGTCCATAAAAATGCAAGGTTTCAGAATGTATATTTATTCCATACCCATACACAATCAAAACTTGCTAAATAAAAACTGGGCAAGGGGAGGCAGGAAAAGGGAGAAGGCACACAGGATAGTTAAGTGGCTAGGGATCTCCTTGGAGCTTGACTTGATACCAGATAAACCTCTCCTAGTCACTCATTGGAATAATTTGATTTAATGCTACTGAATGAACATTTCAGTGGGCCAAAAATAAGCACATAGGATCTCACCACTTCTAGAATCAGCCTGCCTTTTCCCAGTGTCATGAGGATTTATGTAGGTGAAACAAGAAAGCTCCAACAGGGGGTGGGGTGGGGGGGGATGTGTGGAATTGACACAATGTATGATATAAGGGAGACCCAGATTTCTGCCTATACACTGTTCAAATCTCTCTTTGATTGAGGAAACATGTATAAATCCTTCCTGTGTCTAACTCAAACCATACTGTCGAACACAAATCTAAAAAGTGAATCTGGATCACTGTACTATTGCTGCTACTAGCCTTTCTTGTTCTTGACCAAGATTTTCATTCTTGACTTCATAAAAAATCCCCAAGGATTTTTTTTAAACAAATAGGTTAATAAAATATTCCTGCTTTTACCAAAACAGCATTCCACATCAAAATTCTTTTGAGAAGTGTTTCCTAATAAGGTTTATTAAAACATCACAACATAACAGAATGGAAAATAATATATACAAGGCAACGTAATACAACGGATCTTTTTTCCCTTTAGGAGCTATTAGCTGATTTCCACAACAGAAAAAAAAAAGTAAAATGAGATTATTTGTTGTATTACATCCTTCTTCTCTCACAGCAGCAAAGAACATCCTGACTGTTACTTGTGCTGCACAACTGACCCTGGGATGTCCATGGAATGCAAAAAGTATCAGAAATTTGTTGAAGTTGAACCCTAATAGTCAAAGCAAGAGCAAGTCCACTTTCAAAACTCAAAGCAGAACTAAAAAAACCCAGGGATTTCGGTATTAAACAAACAAACAAAAAAAAAAAAAACCAAAAAAACCAACATCAAAACAAAATAAAAAAAAGCCAAAAACCCAAACAAGGCCAAATTCCATTAGGAATGCAATACTGCATTGACCAGGAGCTGATGGAATCCAGTGATACACAGAACAAATGCCCATGAGCTAGGAAGTTCTGCACAAAGAGCTCTATCATTTCCTCTCACGTGACGTGTTACACTAAGCAGAATACAGAAGTTTGCATGGGGTAAAGCTTTTGTGAATCTGTGAGGGGGTCTGTGATGGTGAACCATTTCTATTTTAACTTCCCGTCTTGCATCCCATAAAGACATTAATACCTTTAAAACTGTGAGCATAATCCAACCTCACAGTCTCCAACTATGGTTTTCAAAAGGGTCTCCATGGCTCCAGATCAATTATTCTCTTTGGATTCACAGAGTGCCATAGTTAGGACTGAATTATCAATCAGAGCATTTGTATGACTAACAGAAACAAATAAGAATACAACAGAGGAATGCAACAGTCGTCAAACCATTACTAGTTTTGTTGTACTAGAATTACATCCTATACTGGGGGAAAAATTACAGTTTACTTCTTAAACATGCTGTTATTCTATCCCCAGACAACACTGAGCACAATGGGCATTATACAGTACCCTACCATTTAGGAGATGATGATGGTGATGATTATTCTGGGCTTCATAAACTCATAAAATAAGACCAAATTTCCAATATATTTAAATGTTTATTTCGGATGTTCATAAATTTTGCTAACAGATATTCTGTACGGCTTTTTTGCCTTATTTTTATCACCTCTGAACAGTGCATGAACAGGCTGGATGGGGCTTTGAGCAACCTGATCTAGTGAAAGATGTCCCTGGCCATGGCAGCAGGGTTGGAACTGGGTGATCTTTAAAGGTCCCTTTAAACCTAAGCCATTCTATGATTTTTAAAGTTACTCCAAATCTACCCTTCTTGAAGATAATTGGCTGGTTTCAACCACTGATAGAGCTCTGCAAATACAGGTAATGATATGAAACATATTTTGACCCCTGTTTAGTCCAAAGTGTTACGGATCCTCCACTTCCTGAGTATAAAGAAGAAAATATTTTTGGAAGCGCTAAGCAAGCAAAAAAAAAAAAAAAAAAAGCAGAGTATTTACTGATACAGATATTGCATATTTTTCGTGAAGGTCATGAGATAAAATTGGAATCACTTTAAAATAGCTTGTGCTTTGATTAGCCATTTTCCAGCCCTGTCTTTCTTCACAGATTCATTAATATACCCCTAGAACTGTCATTATCCTAATATTCAGAAGGCTTCTAATTCCAAATTAAATGCACTCAGCATCACTGTTCCTTCAGCTGAAAAGGAACTGCAGGAGTACATATATTATTCTTTCATAAATATCTTGCTGTAGTAGCTGCCTGAAATAAGATGTTTTCCTAGTCCTTCTTACCAGAATACTGTGATTATTTCACAGTAGAACTGTGAGGATCTTCCAAGAAGATCAAACACTTCAACAAATGTTCACCTAACTTGTCTGCTCCTGTTCCCCTTCCCTACTACAAAATAACACCATGATGAAGGAGATGCACCACTTCTTGGACAAGGCAATCTTATCCACTCAGCCGCTCCTTCCTCCTTCTGCACAGGCAGCCTTTTCTAATATTCCCCCCAGTTTAAATATTTCTTGGCCCTCTCAACCACAGAGAACATGCAATTACTTTTTGTCTTAAAACACACATATTGAAGACAATTATTGGTCTTCTCTTTCCTTTATCTTGACAGGGACCCTGAATACTTCTCTGAACTAAATACTGCAATAAAATTGTAAACGAGGCAATAGTAGCATGTCTAATAAATGACAATATAGGCAAATTCCATTGTTTCAGGATCAGTAACCTTATGTTTACAAGATACAGCTTCACATCATACCCACCTTCAGAATGTCTAATGTTCCCTTACACTGCCTTAAAAACACCCAGGCACTGAAAGCTTTTCTTTCAAATGCTTTAATGCTAACACAAACCCGGTGAGGGTTTCCAACAGCCCTAAACTCTACTTTCATAGTAGTTGATGTTAATATTTTCATTGAGTGGACTGGGAACCCAGCTCAAAAATTAGTCTTCTTGGAGATCTCATCCTGAATTATAATCTTTTGAACTACAGACTATTAATAATAAAAAAAAAAACCATAATTTGCCCTCTCAGTTTAGCTTTAATTAGGAAAGCTTTTTGAATGTAAACATGTTCTCACTATAAACCTGCAGCGTTATTATTTAAAATCAGTGAAGTTACCTTGAATTTACAAGAGGGTAAATGCCCTCAGAATTTCGTTTCTTGCATGCCACTCTTTTACTCAGTCTAAATCTTGGACAATAAACCTATAAAGGCAATAAGTCACAGGATATTCTAAAACCATAAAAACCTTCAACTTGCCAATTGAAACACTAAATGAACATTCAGAATGAGTTTTAACTCATAACTCATGAGTTTTAGCAGAACTGGTAAAGATAGATACGTTGTGGTGCCTATTTTTGAGAAGTACGAATGTAATCTTTAAAAGATTGTTAGACTTCTGTGAAGAGTGTTAAAGTGTAAAATATGAAGTAATCCAAAAGAAGCATTAACCTGCCGGTTTTCTTTTGTCTGCTGTATATCTGTTCTTTTTATCACTTCTCATTAGATCCGCAATCGAGAACAGAAAATAGTGTCACATTATTCTCGGTAAGCTTTTAAGAAAATTTAAAATACTTAAAGGGTCAGCAGTGAGATTATCGTTATCAAGGAAGGGGTTTCTCAAGCTATCCCCCACAGAGCAGAGAATTAACACAGCAGATTAGTCACCTCAGTACTGCGATATTAGCATGTGATACACCGCACCATACTACACTACTGTTTCAGTGTTGCCAACTCATGCAAATCACACAATAATTGGTATTTTCCCTAAGGCTGGTATAATGAGATTACATAAAAATAATACGTCTTTAAAAACTAATACAATTCTGAGCCATATGCTTAGGAAAAAGTCTTGAAATAATTGTTCCTCTTGATCTTAAAAAGCCAACAGATAGAAAGAAACAAATTCTGAAATTCATCACAGTTAAAATTTCACAATTTTTAAGCCAATGGAGATCACCTAAAGATCAACTTGGCAATACTGAAGGAATGTCACCATAGCTCATGATCCCATTTCCAAGCCACAACTGCTGTACACATTTTCTACTCACCTCTCCATCACATATTATGTGGATTAGTTTTGGATTAAAGTTTTGTTAATCTTAGGTATAGAAACCAGGTTCAACATGTGGACATTGAGCGGGGGAAAAATCTTACTTAGTTGGAGTTGTTGAATTTTATTATTAATTGGACACTGTCTGCTGTTGCCTAACCAGTGAAGGACTACAGCATTGTGTATATTGTCCCTCTGTGGTGGAACAGATGGAAAGCCAGTGAAAGAGCATGTCAAAGAGCAAAGGACTGACAGTTCAAGAAAGGGCAGGAAGGGATTCACCACATGAGGGCTCTGGGAGAAGCAGCCTTAGTCAAATCTCCAGAGCAGAATTACATGGCATGAGCTAGGGCACAGCACTGCTGACAGCAGACAGTGACCACTGAAAAGTGTTTTGCAGTTTGAGTCCATCAAATATTGCTAGTGGCAGTTTTGCTACTGTGCTGTGCATTTACCACACAGACTTCTTTACTTCTCCCAAAATTAAGTTACACAATGGAATGCATACCTATATGTGTATATCACTGCATTCATCCTCTATAAAATCACATTATTCTTAAAACAAGCAGAGTATAAGATGCTGTTAATTTCCCAGAATTCTTTTAACATGACTGCTCACTCAAAAACAAGGCAGCATCAGGTAACTTTTTTTAACTATTCATGCCACAACTCTGCAGATTAAACAACTAATGCATTATGCCTCAATGTCTTTTGGAAACAAAAGCTAGTAAATCATGGACTTGCCTAGATCGTGCATATTACACAGATACCCTCACATATATGTCTAGAAATTAGTAAGAGGCCAGTACAATGTAGAATGTTAATTTTGTACTATAGCATATAGAAATGTTAAGATACAGAAATTGATAGAAATCTGTTATGGCCCTAAATAACCAGAGAATTGACTTCTCCAAATGATTCCGTGTCAGCCAGAAGCAGCCAAAAGACATAAGCTGAAAGCACCCACTTCCATAAGCCGTGCCCTCAGGGCCTGTGTGGCCCCAGCTTTCACTCTGTCAGGTCACCAGGCCCAGTTCTGCCAAACCTAGCGCACACTGTGGGTGACAGCACCTCTTCTCTTCTCTGAGCAGAATGGGCTGAGAATTTAGAAATGATTGTTTACGGGCTCTGTTCCTGGTTGTCTTTATATACATGCATCGTGGTAGACTTTTGTGTATTACCGTTGGCCTGTGTTTAATATATAAGATGTGAGTATCTCAATTTGTCAACAACATAGATTAAAACGCAAAAGGAAGACGAGAAGTGAATATTCCACTTGTTTTCTCTTTTTTAGGGGTAGATTCTAAGATATGGGGGAACAGAATTTTCATTGGACATTTTCCAGCACTAGCCAAGCAGCAGCAGAGAAGTAGGCATTCAGAACCTGAAGTATTTAAACCAGTAATAAATTATTTTTAGTTTTAATAATTTTCATTGTATTCATACTTTTCCCTAAAGTTCAGAGAGATGCCTTGCAAAACTGATCATACTGATTAATGCTCGACATTTGTTTCATTTCCCATTCGTCCTTCTATTTTTGTCTACTGATAAAACTGCAGTGAGCTGGTCATGCTTCTGCACTACTCAATACGTAAGAGAGGACTCCATCACTCCAGGAATTTCTTTTAAGAAAAATAACAAACAAACAAAAAAAAAAAACAACCACACACTACCCTCAAAAACAAAACCCAGACCTGTACACATGTACACATAATTCTTTTGAATAATACTTAGCATCAGAAATAAAATATCTCAAAATCTTTGTTGGTTTTTGTTCTTATAAATTTGGAATTGAGTTCCCATCAGAAAACTTATCTGCTTAAGAGGATGAATTATTGTATTTTTGTCCCTTTAGTCAGTAATTCATTGTTTCTGAGTAAACAGAAATTATTATAATGAGAGTTTAACTACTTTTTACTAAGAAGTAGTTAAACATTATGCAAGCAAGATTACTCCATGCTATTGGAAACTGTCCCTGTTCTAAATCTTTCCCCAGTCACACACCACCCTTAGACATTACTTATATGCTTTTGGCACATCTACGGCTGAGAGGCTATACATTTGACTTTACAGAGTATCTTCCTAAGGCAACCCTCTCAGACAGAGTTTACCTTCTCCTGCCTTGCAGGAGGGCCCAATAGTCCTTCACCTGAGAGATCAGCTAGACCAGTGGTCTCCAATTTTTTTTGCTCATGAACACCTATCAGTAAAAATCTTTTCAGCTAAATAAATTTTATTTATTAATGTACTACTGCACCACTATATTACATATATTGTAAAGCATACACAAAACCAGAAATCAAAAGGATGAGATAAAGATGAAAAACACTATTTTTAAAATATTATTTTCTCTATTAGTGGTACAAAATATATTTTCTTCTTACACGCAAATGGATTGTCCTGTGTGTTCACCTTACTTTGGACACCACTGAGCTACAGCACCAGACTGCTTCTAATGCACAAGGTAAATGCACGCCACAATTCTCTCTGAAGTTCTGGCCTCTCTTATCAAGTGATCTGCTGGTGTGTACCCTAGCTTTCTTTTTACTCATATACCCAAGTTTATTTTCAGAGACACCAGGGGAGGTTTTATCACAAAACAATATTAGGAAGAGTTCTAAGGGTGTGCACCTAAACACAAAAACACCTCCAGGGTTCATCAGTTAGATGTCTTCACCATGTAGCAGCCTCATTTTTCAGCAGGCTGATTTCAGAACATCTCTCTGATTTCAGCAGAGAGATTTCAGGACACCTCTCTGGAGACATGGCTGGATGATAAATACAGTAACTCTGAACAGCTTCTTCAGAAACCATAGGAAAAAACAACCGGAGAAAACACTGACACAAAAGCCAGGTTACATCTTATCTTCCCTAACTTCAGCGTTCCCCCTGAGGCTTCTGTCTGGCCCTTCTGAGTCTGGCCAGTTTTGTTTATATACCTCCCTCAGGGAGCAGGAATGGAGAGTCTTGATAGTCTTCAAAATTAGCTAGCTCCCTACTTTTCTCTCAAATGCCAGCAGAAGGGTTGTCTAAGGCCATTTCTGTGTTCTTATGCATGCCAGTTGTCTCAGGCAGAAACTGACTCTTTGAAACCAGGTACAGTCCAATAATCAAATGGGCTAAGACATGTGACAGTCACAGGATCTTCACAATTCATTAACAATTTTTACTGTCTCTTGACTGTTACTGGGAGCGTGAACACAGGATTCTCAAAGGCTGCAATTCAATCTTCTATAGGATACATAAAGATTCTGGCTTTCTGCTAAGTCCCTTAAGCTGATTCACATTTTACTTTAGGTATCCTTACAAAATATCAGCTAATCTTTCAAATGAGTGCATTATGGTCTTACAACTGGAAAAAGATTAGTCAGAAGTTGCTACTTCTAAGTATTAAAAAAGATTATGAACTCATAACAACTCAGATATAGTGTATTTGCTCAAAATCCATCTCATTAGAAATGTTATGTAAAACTCCTCATTCCTGGAATGCCTCATAAAGAACACATCATAAAACGTTTTATAATCAAAGATTATAATCAAGCAGTTTTAATCAAAGTGAAAATTCTAAAGAACTTTCTCAAATGACACAGCATCCTGATGCCAGGGTTTTACAGGTTACGTCATATACCTCAAACATTTCATCAGCAGTTCTGGGAGTCTCTCTCCCACATTGCCAGGTCCCAGGATCTCATTTTGCTCCAGGAAGAGCTATTCAACAATAAACATCAATCACTGCAAAAAAAAATCCTCTTGGTTCCACCAAGCTCAGACCCCAACAGGCAACACATCATCTTGGCAGCTATGTAACTATCAGGTGTTTTTCTGTAACCCAGGACAGGATTTTTGAGAACAAGACATTATCTATTAATCCATTTTCTATAGGAATCACTAATGTAAAGAATCAGTGGCCAGATTTCTCTTGGGTCCTCTTGCTTGCCTAAAAGTATCCCTTCTAGACAGACAGAAGGTAGGCAGATTGGCAGACCAACAGTACGAGCAATTCCCTTCACAGGCTCCAAGTGAAAAGCTCTAGACTGGACTGTGCCCTCTGCTCTGTACGCAGATTTCACATCCAAATCCCTGAGCACGGTCCTAGGTGCATTCATGCCATTTCCACATGCGAATCTGTGTCCTCTGGACTCAAGGTGAGGAAGGGGATAAAATGATAAGTTTTCACTTAAAGAAATTTCTTTTTGGACTTTTATGTCTTTTAGATGCTCAAGGTAATTCTGTTACTGACAGATTTTCAAGCCTTATTCATGCCTACCTACACATGCCTCCATGTTGCCAAAAGAAATTAAATAAATTGTTTGAGATCAAGTTAGATGCGTTCTGAAAATAATTTAAAAAAAAAAAAAAATAATGCACTCCGCACTTTCGTTTGTCTTGGGTCAAAAAAAGTGAAAGTGTGCAGAGTCTAGATCTCACCCTCTTGCACCTGTCAGTACTCTCTGATCTCCAGCCTGTCCCCACATTCTAATTCAGTATTAAGAGACTATTTTCTGAGAAGATACAAACTTCTGGTTCTGATTATTCTAACAGATACGTGTATTAAAAATTAAAAACAAAAACAAAAAACAACAACAACAAAAAACCCAGAAAACCAAAGCATCCAGGTTTTAAGATCCTCCAGACACACCCAAATTAACTAGTCTTTAAAGGGGACTATAAACTAAGGTAATATTTTCTTTAAAGAGTTAACGATTGCTCTGTCAAGGATTAGCACTTACATTTCCAGCTGGAAAATACCTGGCTAACAAGACAGTGTTTGTTATCTGGAAGACAAAGAGCAGAGTCTTTGAGAAGAGTACTATTCATGTATCCAAGCCTCAAACAACTTTGTAGATGACCACATCTATGGTTTTTATTTGTGTCTGGTTCATAAATCAATGAGCATTTAGTTTAGCCTTGAATGGGTGCTCAAGAAGGGAAGAGTGCAGTTATTTACCAGCATGCAAGTTCTTCCAAATCGCAGATATCTAAAAGATAAAAGCTCAGATTCACCCCACAACGCATGAAGAGCCATCTGTAAAGCTGCCAACGTAATTGCTCACAAAGCTCCCCAAAGAGCCAGATGCCACCACTTGAACACGTTCCCAACTTAGTCATCTGAGTACTGAAGACAGGAGGGAATTGCAGGAAGTTGAAGGGTCAATGGTATGCCATTTATATTCTGAAAAGATGAAACGGATTTTTGGAGAAAATTAAACTGAAAGAACGTCATGCCAAACAGAATGTGCTTTAGCAGCACAATTTAATACTAGAAATAAATGTGTGTGTCATTCTGGAGTTTTTAGAATATGAAAGGCATGAAAATTGTTCTCTGATAATAATACAGAATGAAAATGTGGCAAAATTTCCTCATAATTAAAAGATGTAGTGAAGACACTCATGCAAGTTGTTTTTGATTCTCTGCACTTTTCCAATCAGGGTTTTGTTTCCAGACCTTATTCTTGCAGTAAAATTAAAGCAGGCATTTAAAATCTCATTTTCTTATGCACCTGTTTTTCCATTTTACTAGCAGTAGCTGTTGTAATTTCTCTAAGTGCTTGAAGGCTGACATTTTGTCTTAAAGGCTCTTGCAATGGACAGAATATAACAAAAGTGGATAAATATAAGGACAAATACTCAAAGTACAATTACACGGTGCATTTTTGATATTGTCTCATCCCTGTAACTTCTTTGTATCACATTATCATTACAAAGCACTGAGTCCTGAAGTCCTAAGTCCACAAACAACTTACCACAAAAATTAAAACATCAATCACCAAAAAAAATTGACCAAGATAAATATGTTAGTCTCTGGGTCAATGGAGGAAGCACTACTTCTGCAAGACAGCAGCTGAGTCCTTATTTCTCTTTCCTGGTATTTTTCCTCTCATTCCAAGGGGGCATATGCCCTTCGGCTCTTTGCTTGGTAGTACTTTGGTCTCATATAACACCAAAGTGGCTCTTCCTTGTGTATTGTCCTTTACAATCAGCTGAGGGAAGAGGAAACACCTCCCTTTCCATGCCTTTAGCTGAGACAGAGCCAAGTTCAGAGCAGTGCCAGGAAGCATGGTGGCTCAGGGAACCCCTTACGGGCATGGGTTAGGTTTGTCACTTTTCATCTCTTTCACCCCAACTTCAGCCCTGCCAGGTCCAGCTAATGCTTCATAACTCATTCAGGAGACCTGAATATGCACAGGAATCTTCACCATCGAAAGAGATAACCTGTGCTGCCCTACTTTCCTCTTCCTTGCCACTCCCCTCTCCACTGCTGCACAGGTACCAAGCTACAGTCACCTTCTCTTCTCCATCCCAACTGCTAGTACTGTAACTGTTTTTAACTCACAGTATTTGATCACATAAAGCTACTGATGAATTTGCTTTTTCATTACACCAGGGCAATAGTCTCCCTTCACAGCTCATCCCAATGACTCCCTTCCAGCTTATAATCAATAGTGTAACAAGCCCATGGTGGTCCACGATTTTTTTCCAAATAAAAAGTAGACTTCTCTCTCCTCCTTACCATTTGAGAGATGTTGTTATTCTGTTCTGTTCTTGTAATACCAGAAATACTTGAGATCCCCTTCTCTGATGTTCAAAAACATATCATATATAGCAACCTCCTGTCGCAACATCAACTGCACCATCATGTGTTCTTCATTCCCAAGGTTGCATGACTATTTTCCCTTTCTTTGACAGAACAAATTTTATTAACGAACAATAATTTCTGGCCCCAAAAATAAAGCTGTTTCTCGACTGTACAAAATTCCAAGACAAAAATCAAGTCTGAGCTACCAGTCACTATTACAGTCTTCTTTTCTGAGCACCAGCCCTTCAGCATTGCTCATTTAAACTTTTTACCCAGTCACTGAGGCTTTGCCAGTACAAGGGTCACTCAAGAAAGTTAATCTGAATTAATTTTTAAAGTGGATTGGTCAAAACATATTAAACTTCTGTGTAGACACTTTCATTCAAAACTGCAGCACACTTAATTAACTAATTTGCTCTGGAAATTAAGTTAAATTGAATCAAGACACTTTTAATTCTGATTCAGAGTATCCACATGAGAGTTTAATGTCATTTAATTAATCCACTGTGGATTCACACTTCTATTTAATTTGGATTACTTTTTTGGAGGGTTCCAGTATACAATATGTCTGATGTTGGACTTGGGCCAGAATTTTCAGAAGATTAGAATTTTTCATTTAAAAAATAAAACACAGGCGAGTGATACAATTAAAATTCATGATAGAAAGCTATCCTCGTTTGATTTCTTTCTGTGACTTGTGAAGTGTTAAGCTTTATGAGTTAAAACAAAAGTAGTCATTTGATAAACATTTTCATTGAAATACTATATTGAAAACCTGAAACTAAATTGAAGTGAAATTAATTTCTTTATTATTGGCATCAATACTAACCCACACTATTAACAGAACTAGGAAAAATTTAACTGATTTTTCCTTATCCCCATTCTTGACTGTTTATTTCATTTGACATGCATTTTGTCTAATCGTTTTTCACTATACTGTGGGAGGTTCAAGCTCCCTGCCCACTTCCAACAAAGGTCCTGCAAGGCAGAGCTCAGCACTAACAACACTGTGATGCCTGACAGTCCGAAACAAGGCATCCCATTGACCGAAAGTAAATGGTCTGAAAAGTTTTCATGCTAGAGGTATTCAGACAGCCTCATGAACGTGTAGGTGCCAGAGAGCTCTCCAGCAAGCCACCAGCAGAGGCAATCTTCCAAGGACTTTATTTCTCATTTAAGGCAGGCCCCAATGAGGGTTCATACCAATCAGCAGGAGGAAAGGCTGAGGTTATCTATGGGAGATGTTGCTCAGCTTGATGGTCCCAAGAGCCATGGTGCACACCATTCTGGGACTACAAACATGCATACCATCCCTCCCTATATACATTGGACAGGATTAATAAGGTTCATACTGAGGCTTCTCAATTTCCATCTCATCAGCTGAAATAATACCCCATTATTAAGCAATTCCTGCCTTCTCAGCCATTACTCCAGAGAAACTTCTGCTAGGCCTCAAGTTATCACTAGGTGGAAATTCATACCAGTAATGAATTGGTCCAAGCATAAAGGGACAGGATTTGTAATGGTGCCTAAAACTGAGTTGTTGCAAAGCACTAGAAAGGTGCCTGCAAAACTAGTGGGAAAGGATGGATCAGGACATGGCTAATATTATCATTTGTGGGTTTATGCCCAAATCCTTATTCTTATGCCATCTCTTATGCTAGTCAAATGGTATGCAGAAGGAAGTGTTTGCAAGAATACATATGGAGATGCTTATGAATAAGATGCTAGAAAACTGCCTTTCTGCAAAACTTTGTTGTGGGCATTTTTTCTTAGTAGCATTATCCCTTAAAATAAAAAAAATATTATTTACATTGCTGTCTAGAACAGAAATGGTATTGCCTATACACAGAATTCAAGTGTCCCTTAAAAAGAAATCTTGCACTGACAACAGTAAAGTAATGCAAGAAAGCACTGGCAGAAAAACATTTAAAGGGTGCAGAAATGTAAAAAAAAATACTGTTTTAATCAAAAGGTAATAGGAAATTCTACCCAATTTAGCAGAGTGGCTTTGAAAAAAAAATTTTTTCCCTGCAAATAGTACCAGTAAAGATTTTTTCATATTTTCTAAGTACTGCAGTAAAATTTTTTTCAAAATGGCAATGTAATTACTAGAGTCGCTTCTTAGCAGCAAAAAAAACAATGCCATGACTAGTCTTAGTAAATTTAGCAGTTAGCAATTTTAGAAGTACACATTGTGGTCAAATATTTTTTGCTGTTGTGATATTTGCTGACACCTGTCAATAAGAAAACTAGTTCTCATTTTTAGTTAACTTATAGTTATGTTCTTCCTGACTTCAGCATATGAAGAAAAAGTCTTTTTAGGAAAATCTATCATATTTGCTCTTCTAACATTGGCAACACAGATGAAAAATTTATTTATTTTTTACTGACTAACACTTGTCTGCAATTTTGCAAACTCACCAGAAAAAAAGAAAATAAAAAAGTGTTTCCTTTTCCCTTATGAATGAAGTAGTGTATACACAAAAAGGCTTACCCGTCATCTGGATTTACTATACTCCCCTTCAGGAACTGCATAGGGAGGACTGCTACATGGCTCATACCTTAACACATTTACCGTTCACCTCTGCCTACCTTCAGTACCTTCAACCCTAGATTATGTTACAGGTCAATGCATTGCCGTGAACTTAATCCCAAGCACCCATCACAAATCTCTCTTAGACTGTAACTTGGTAGTGCTGTTTTAGGCATGATGGCCTCAGGATACATGGGAAAAAGGCTTGTAGGAAGAGGAAATATCTTTTATTAGTCCTGCTGATACAGCTGGGTGAGGCAGCCAATCATGAGGATACACTGTCCCTTCACCAGACGTCACATAATTCCCATGCCAAAGGACACTGACTAAAAAAGCAGATGTCTCTCCTATCAGGGCTGAGATGGCCTACTTGACTGTGTTAATTTCCTGAAAATCCCCTCATTAGCTACTGCTATTATTTTCCAATTCCAGGCATATTAGACATCATTGCCAAGATAAGAATTTTATAAGCACTTTAGTTATAGTCACTGCCTGAGAAAGTTCACAGGTTAAAGGTCCAGCCCTGCTCGGCAGGCTTTCAAATGGGGGTACTTAGTGTAATTACCTGCAGAAACATATTCTAAGACAAGACTCAGAAGATAAATGAAACAAATACATAAGGGAACAAAATTTGCTGAGAAGAGCTGAATTTCAAATACAGTGGGAGCTGATAACAATTTGCTGTCTTACCTACACCTATATACACTTGAATAGGAAATACCAGGATTTTGTTTGTGTATCAAGCTTGCACTAGTAAAAAAACCATCCAGCTAAACAACAATACAGAAAGAAACCTCAAACATTTTAACATGGATTAGCTTCATCATTAATTTGCAGGCAGTAAGAACCAGTGATCACAACTCACCACTTGCCTATGAGAATTCAATTATCTCATATCTTGGTTAGTGTCATTAAAACCCCTATTCTATCAAAATCTCCAACTGTTTAAGAAAGAAACACAAACAGGAATTAAATATATTTTTGCTTAACAAAACACAGATACTATCCATGTCTTACTGTAGACTGGCAATTTTCATCTATGACCGCCTAATATTGGTATTCATCTATTTTCAACATTAAATTATTTATGAATTTTAAAAGATATATATCATGAGATTCTAGAAGGGAAAGCCCTTCATAGACACTGTATTTATGAAGCCTACCAACTAAATGGCATCACCATCTGTATTCATTCTTATATATAAAGCATTTATCTTTGTACTGCTTAACAGACTAATGAGATATGTCAATGCTTTTGACTTTACAGAAAAAGAACAATGGCTTTTGCAAAAAGGCTTAAATAGCTCATTTACCACTGGAAGTTGTGAAGTCTGATAAAAAAAATCCTCTCCACCCCCTACAAAACCAAAAAAACAGCTACCTCTGGTGCAGATCAGTTTTCCCTCTATTCTTGACACAAATCATGTGATAAATTTCATAGGCAAACAGATATGATCACCAGAGGTGGGTCAACATTATAGGGGAGGCATTTGCAAACAGGGAAGGTAGTGCTCCCACCTGAAATCTGGTAACAGAGAAGAGGAGCCATAGGGGCAGGCAGGGGAATAGCAGAGGATGCAAGGAAGGGACAGCAAAAACAGCCCAGGGCTAGAGAGACAAAAGTAAGAAAGACAGGAGGGAAAGCCACTTGTGGGGTGATATTTACAGAGGCTGACTTCTTCTCAGACTCCCTAGGTTCCTCCTACAGGCTGCAGAGGAGACGGGCTCTTCTAGGGCAATAATTCAAACTACCAAGCAGCTATAACTAGTCTTCTGCTGTCAACTCCCCTCCTGGGGGACAAGCCCTCCTTTAACCTGAATGCAAGATTAGGTTTCCCAGGATAAATTCAGTCTTTGTGAATTCCCATATTGTAGATTTTAAAAAATGTCAATCTCCTAATTTTCATTTTAAAGGCCCTGGTAAAAAAAATTCATTGACTTGAGTAGTAATATACTTTGGCCAATGTTGAGTACTAGTGAGTACCCTGTTCTAAGCTCCATGGTGAACAAAGAGAAAAGAGACAATCACAGGGTAACTGATAGCAGGTACTACATCTGCACAAAGCCAAGTGGCATTGTGCAGATATGCTAGCACAGGACCTGAAAACACCACAACATCTGAGCTAATAATTTCAGAGTTTGATCCCAGAAATATTCATGGGCAGCCTTGGAGAGGGTCTTTCTCAGTGCATCCTCACAACGGATGTGCAGAACACTTCTGAATTTTTAGATCCCAGGCAGAGGGGGGTTGACACAGACAATTTGACCAGCTATATTAATGCTGAGATGTTTCTACACATCAGAAACAGTCCTTTTTTCACTGACATAAATGCACAGTTTAAAATATGATGCCCACAGAGTTTAAACATTTCCAGGGTGAGAGAGTGGCTGAAGTGATTTTCAGATTGAATTTTTGGTGTAGATGCTCAATTTCCATCATACATGTGTTTGGTGTCGTGTCCCGTTCCCCTCCCCCCTCCCCCCCCCCCCCCCCCCCCTTTTTTTTCAGTATCTCAGCTCTTTCTCCAGCAAATCAAGAATTATCTAATGACAGTTCAGGTCCTCCAGAGCAGCACTATAACTAATCACTCATTCTTTCTTGTTTGGGAGATTATGAGATAACATATTATACAAATAATGTACTAATAACTGTAGTACTACTGTACTTCCTAAAAATTTTCTAGTTACTTGTATAGCTAATGCATGTAATCATATCCAATTCATGTGGTCTTGGTGATATCAATGGTCTTGTACTCTACAGAATAGATATAACATGCAACTCAGTAGTCTAATGCAAAAATGCACAACTAGACAGTATAGGGCAATTTCTGACCTTGGTCATACCATACCACATTAGCTTTTATTCCATCAAATACCATCTCATATTTTTCAGATACAGCAGATCTGCTTTTATTTTTCTATCAAAAAGCATAGCTGTATGTTTTATGAGAAAATAATTTGCTTTTCAGGTTGGGTTTCTTTTTTCCTGTTTAAATTTTCTCTCACGGAACTTTTAATTTTACATCAGACTATCAGCACAAGTTTCTCAAAACACAAAGAAGTGAAAGAACATTCTTGGAGATCTTATTGCCCTCTAATGTCTGTAGACACTATTGTTTTTCCTGCTTTCCCAGACAATCCGTAACTGGGGAGAATATAGCTCTATTAACCTTGCTATCATAACCAGAATGTCAAAATCTGTGTTATAAATCTTCATCTTAATCATTTATGATTAAATATTCAGATGAGATTATGTGCAACCTAATTCTACACATCCATCTCCACTTCCCTAATTAATGACAGACAGCAACAGAAGGGGAAAAACACCACCTTTCTGAAGTAACTAGGCAAACCCAAGCTTTTGTAGACAACTTTCATTTCTAAAAACATATTTATTTTTTTATCACCGTTTAAGAAAGAGACATTATTAATGAAGTTATGTATATTGAATTTTAAATTTGTTGCTTTGCTATGGATTGCTAAATATTGCCAGTGTTAATCCCAGTAGCCCCAAAACTTATTTTTATGAAGCCTCACTGGTTTCAGTTCTTCCCCATCTGTCAAAGAATTTGACATGCGTGCAGTGAAAGTTACATAGGAGGCAACCTTCCAGGGCTCAGTGGATAAAATTCACCGTTGCTCAGAAAAACAATCTAAGGATTTATGAACTACTAAAGATCCTCTTAGTCGTTACTTCTATTTAGAACTGCTTCAGCTTTAAACACAGAATTTGAGCTGCTTACACCCCAATTCTGAGCGGGGCTGAAAAAGTGTACCTTATGCTGACACTGAAGTAATTGATACACACCACAACAAATTTTCAGAAAAATCAAACTTGAAAGCTACTAAAGGCATCATTTAAACTGAGGCAGCCAACTCAACCTGTAAATCACAGGCTCTAAATGAAAGAGACCTCTCAGACATGGTCTGTCCCACCAGCTTGAAACTGATTTCTCAGTGTATTTTCTAGAACTGTGCAAATACTAGATTCTTTGATTCCCTGAGAAGAAAAAAAAGTTTAGCTCAATTAAAATCTGATCTTGGGGAAAGACTGAAGCTGGAAAGAACAATACAATTACATGTTTTTGCACCAACCTGGAACAAGTAAGAGCCAATTCATAAATGAAGGCACCAAATTTCAAAATGACAAATCACATTTTTTAGCATAAAACTTTTTTTCCCAAACATGCAGACATTTTCACAAAATTACTGGAATAAACTATCTTCAAATTTTCCCCCTTTCAGCCAAATCTACTTGCTAAATGCAAACTGAATCTGTTATTATTTTCCCAAATGACATTTTTCAAACTTGCTTGAGGAGGAAGTAAAGGGGGGAGTGGAAAATTGCCTGGCTCCATCCTCTGCTGCATTTTCTAATTGCATTTAAATGATCCATGCAACTGGTCTCCTGCAACTTCCCTGAGGGTAATATTTCACAGTCTAGCTAATCTCACTATTGAAATGTGTCCTGTTTTTCAGCAAAAATTTCACTAGCATAACGCACAACCAGAATAATTTTTGCTGACTTCTAAAAAAAAATTGTTAGTTTTATGATAAAGAAGTATGCAAATACAGAATATCAGCAGAATATGCATCTCTGGATGCTCTAGCAGTGCAAACTGATCTGCCTGCCATGCAAGGTGCCTTATGGCTACTTATGAGCCCAAATTTGTGGTAAAACTGATTTGGTCCAATATTTTGTTGCATCTGAATGCTAGCTACCTTTTTAAAAAGAAAAAATAAAGAAAGAAGTCCAAATTTATTTTTCCATATTACACACATGTAATATTGCAGCCCATAACCTGGGCTGCATCAAAAGAAGTGTGACCAGCAGGTCGAGGGAGATGAATCTCCCCCTCTACTTCGCTCTTGTGAGACCCCACCTGGAGTACTGTGTACCCCAACATAAGAAGGACATGGACCTGTTAGAACAAGTCCAGAGAAGGGCCAGGAAGATGATCAGAGGGCTGGAGCACCTCTCCTATGAAGACAGGCTGAGAGAGTTGGGGCTGTTCAGCCTGGAGAAGAGAAGGCTCCAGGGAGACCTTACTGCAGCTTCCCAGGGCCTTTAAAGGGAGCCTACAAGATAGATGGGGACAGACTTTCTAGTGGGGCATGTAGTGATAGGACAAGGGGGAATGGCTTTAAAGTAAAAGAGGGTAGATTTACACTAGAAATCAGGAAGAAATTCTTTACTGTGAGGGCAGTGAGGCACTGGACCAGGTTTCCCAGAGAAGCTGTGGATGCCCCATCCCTGGAAGTGTTCAAGGCCAGGCTGGATGGGGCTTGGAGCAAGCTGGTCTACTGGAAGGTGTCCCTGCCAATGGCAGATGGTTGAAACTAGGTGATCTTTAAGGTCCCTTCCAACCCAAACCATTCTATGATTCTCTGCATATTTGATTTATTTAATCTTTTATTTCTTTGGCTCAGTCATGTGACTATTTTTTTGAGTTTAGTAAGCTCTGGCCCTGATTCTTCAGCTGCTTGTGTATGTACTTAACGCAGATGGTGTGGTGTTTGCAGGACCAAAGCTCTGTATACACCTCCTCACTGCGTAGGCTGCTGAAGCACTACTCACCAAATAAAAATCCCAACTCTTTGGGAAAAAAAAAACCCAAAAGTGCTGCTGCTCACAGTGACTGAGTAATCCCTTCTGCAACTACTATTAGCAAACTTACAATACAACCTAATGGCCTAATTCTGTCTTCCCCCCCACCCCAGGATGAGTAAGATACTACTTCATGAATTTCTGATTAAAGGAGTCAGACACATTATTAATCCTGTGGGGACTGCATGTGGATCTTAAGGCAGGGGTGCCTCTGCCTGCAGACCCGCACACAGGGTAACACACCCAGTTACCTTTTGTACTTTAAACTGGTTTAACACTAAGTTAAGTACTACTTAACCAGTTAGCGCTGTGGTACTCTGCATGAGAGGGAATGCATTCCAGACTCAGTCCAAAACATCAAAGTTTTTTTCTTCAGACTAACTCAGTTTCTGAAGCACCTAGATTTGTGTAACACCAGGGAAAAGGGACACCTCCATGCCTGAGGTGAGAAAAATTCTAGCATGAACCAACAACAAACACTACTGAACATAGCCTAAAGAAAGCTCTTCGACACTACTTGACATATACCAGTGTCATTACAGCTCTGGACAAGGAATATATTATCTGGCTCAGTGAAGCAATACTGTCCTGTTTCTCATTTAGTCTCTGGCTGTTGTGCTCATTCTGCAGCAGCAGGTGAAAATGTTTCAAAGTATAAAAATTAAAATAAAGCCACTTCCACATTAGTACGATGTTATTTTTACATTTTGATTTAAGGATACTACAAACTACTACACACACAAAGCCCACCACTGCCTCAGTTTGGAGGAACTGACAAAAGTCCTTTTATTGTTATCCCGAAATCTCCAAGCAGGCAGGCTTACCAAGTACAAAGCACACAATCAAGTAAAATACCCAGGCTAGCTTTTGTTTGGAGTAGTTTATCTCTACACTTGGATCTAAACGATATGAAGCTAGTCACGCTCTTCAGCTATAACAGCTGATTTCCTCTGTCACTTTGCAGACACCTAACTGAACACCCGAATGCCCATGGCTGCAGAGCAGCCAGTAAATTCAGCAAGGTTATGCATCTAAGCTGAGAACTGTACCTTCTGAAAAATCTTGGTCCCACATATATATTATCATAGAAAAGTTTAAGCAAAATTTTCTGACATGCCATGACATATGGAGAGCTCTAATTTAACTGTGGTCTCAGGGTATGGCATAGATATACAAGCTTGAATCCTATTTGAGAAGATATTTAGCGGAAGCTTAAATCATTGACTCTGAAGTTTTTAAACCCTCTGATTTCATAGCATGTGACAATACATCTCTGTGGAGTAAAATCAAAATGTAGAAAGACTCAATTTATTTTGACTGTATTTCTACCAGCAATTTTTTTTTTAATCTGTTCAGATCATGCCTGGAGAATAAACAAAATCCCAACATGCTCAGAGCAGGCTGTGAAATGCAAACTTCTCTCTGACATAAAATTCAGAATTTTGAAAACAAAATGAGCTAATCCCATTCTTGTCCAGCTTTGCTGAAAACTTCCAAGGTGCATCAAAAGTTTTCTCCTGCCAGACAGAGCACGCACACCACATTGCCTTCAACTATAAAATTCAATACAGTACTGTGCAAGTTCCCAGGTCAGTCTGGTAGTACTGATCTTTGGTAAATCCTGTTACATTTCATTCCATTCCCCCTTTATCTGTATGTCTTTAGAAAACTGTTTTAAAGGAAAGAACACTTACAGCTTCACTTACTCGTAGGTCTATAGTTGGTGGATAATTTCATTTCTAAATAAAACTTCCTAAACATGCAGCTGTTCTCCAGTCCTATGGTGCTATCTCTATCTTAATAGAGTCAAAATATAGATGCAATTCACCATTTTTTTAGTATTCTGGAGTGGAAATTATTAATTCCCTTTGATTTTACAATGATAAACTCATTTAGTCTTGGTATCACTGCAGCTGTGGTTATTTCTATTTTAATATCATCAGGTACTTTATCTGTCTTCCATTTACCTGATGCTAACATAATAATCTTTACCGAAAAATGGGGAAAAGCACTAAGCCATATCTAGATTATATTTAATATCCATTCCCATAAGATAGCAGCTCTCTTTCTTCCTTTTTCTGTCCCTCTTACATAGCTGTGGAGTGCTCTGCTATTTGTTGTGTCTTCTGTCAAGCCTAGCTCAGCTTGGCTTTGGAAATTCTTACCTTATTTCCAGACCTCTTGACCTCTGAGACTTCGCACTGATCAAAAAACTTGAAGGCTGCAAAGGGGGAAGGAGTCTCTTGCATTTTCATAGTGGTATTGCATACATACACTTTATTTTAGCACCACATTCTACAATTTTTTCTCTTTTTTTATGTTCACGCTGCTGGCAGTGTTAGCATCACTAATTTCAAGGAGATTTAGAATTTCTTTCTATATTTATATATGCAAGTTTCTCCTACTAGCCATTCCCCTCAGTTATGAAATTTTGCTCTTTTCTTTTTTTCTTTTTTTTTTTTTTTTTTTTTTTTTTGGGGGGGGGGGCGGAAATCCCAAAACAACAACAAAAAAGCCACTTAGGAACTTCTTTATTTCCACAAGAAACATAAAAGGAAGGTATCTGTGCTCACTCTGTTGAAGGTTATTTGGTGTTATCAGCCTTCCATAGTGTCCTCATTGCTTACTGAGACATTCTAAAAATTCCAAAATACCTCCATAAAAAACAGATCACTAACACGACTTACTGATACATTAACTACTTGATGAAGACTGTCAGCTACCACATGAAAACAGCATGATGATTACTGATAGGCTGTGTTCTCTAAAATCTATTTAAAGTAGTTAAAATCCCCCACAATGGTAAAATTTTCACAGATTTCTGGAATGTCTACCCTTCCCTTCTCACAATAAGACTCCAGCAATCCATTACAGAAGCCCAGTGGTAGCCCAGGGAAACCACTTTTGAAGACCTTTTAAAAAAACTTATTTGTTTAAACACATAGAACCCATGCTTTCACGTTATTATATCATTAAATACTCAGTAGTACACCAGCAGGTCTCCAGTCTGAGTTCTCTGTCCTCAGTAACACACAACATTCAAGCTCCTATTTCCAGTCATGAATTCACCTGACTCAGGTTCTTCACAGATGCCCCTATTTCTTCCCTTTTCTTGCACTGTTTTTTGGCAGGTCTATATCCATGTTTCAGCTTTTCCTTAGGGACAACACTCAGCCACCGAACAGATCAAACACAATCCTGGCAGCAATGTGTCATCAACACTACTTTCTCAGCAGTTTAGATTTTCTTTGCTAGCCAAATTGTTATTAACATTTCTATATCCACTTTATTATCCTCATTTTTCCCATCTTACTCCTCTTGTAGTAATTATATATGCATAAAAGGCATAGGGTTTCCCCCTATCTTCTCTCATTTCCCAGTATGAAGTCCTTCTTCCTGATGTGTCACCACCAACTTGAGGACCGTTTCTCAGTTAGACAAGAAGAGTGCATCTTTAGACATGTTTTTCATCCAGCTGCACAGTAATGGCTGGTGCTTCAAAACATCTCTTGTAGTGTTATGAGTTATGTGCTGATCACCATTGCTCCATCATCTGTCTACTCTCATATCCCGCTGGAACATAAAGAAAATTTCCAAACATCCTGAAGGCATTTTAAATCAAAGCAGAAACATCTACCACTGACCTAATGTTCATTGTTTTTACACACATGCCATATGATCAGCAGACTGCTCCAAAAATGAAAATCTCTGGCGTAGTCCTGCTGAAAGACTAGGTCAAATAGGTAGTTAAACAACAAGGCCAGTATTACATTCATAGTAATGAGCCAGATCTTGTGGCATTATGCTTCTCCAGGTAAGCATGGATTTATATGAAGAGGGGATGGCTCCCCTTGAACCCCTCCTAGATTTATTGATATTATAGTGGAACTCTGGAGAAAGAATTACTCAGCTATAGCCTTCTCTGTAGGCGAACAGATTGTGAGAGGAGCCCTGGCTATCTTTTCCCCTTATCAGCCAGATGACTTGGAGGCTGCTATAGAAGTAGGGAGGGCAATTATTTTCTTTTCAAGAACATAGAAAAACATCTTCAATCTCCATCTACTTCTTTCCTGAAGAAATACAGCTCTGGGCTCCATCTTATCACCAAGACAATTGTATGTCCCTGAGTATGAGTTCATTATATATCTTTGATATAAACACTGCTATGGTTAGAAGGCTTCCTAACAATAGGCTTGCTAGAAGATACAGACCCTAGAGGATGCAAAGGACAAATGCACGAAGATACGCATTTCATTTAACATCTCCTTACTGTAGGCATCCCTTGCTTCAATGCAAACCCACTTCCATGGATGCAAACCAGAGATTAATTGCTATAGTTTAATTGATTATAGCCATAATCCTTCATGAGAGTGCTTATACTCATTCAATGTTTAGACTAATGTTGCTTGTGTAGAGCCGAAACAGAAGAAAGTTTACACCAAAGGTCGTGATGCAGCAAGTACGGACCAGACTGAATACAACTGAGCCACTCTATAAAAAGTGATGTAGTGAAAGAAGTCCTAACCTGAGTTCAGGTATGACAGGTCTGTAGCCTTTTCCTAGTAGGACATGATACCTATGCCATAGATGTACTCCCAGCTCTATGTTTTCCTACCACTAGAGCAAAAGCATTAGAGAAGGAATTTGTCTGTTTTTAACCGTAACTATTCAGAAAGAAACACAAACCTTCCCAGCACAACCAGTAGTTAACTCTGTAGTGTAGGGTGTTGGCCCACCAGTGGCAAAGGAAGGAAGGGGAAAAAAACCCCAACTTCCAGAAAGCAGGTTGTCCTCTGCAGATTGATCCCATGGGTCAGACAGCTCAAGAGGGGTAGGCACAGCCTTTCACCTACAGGATAAAGCACAGGTAACTAATATACTGAAACTGTGCTTCAAAAGAATAGTTCAACAAGTTAAAAAAAAACAGAGACATGATTGTGAGATGCTAGTTAACAAAGGACAGAAAATATTCACATGCTCTAAAGCAACAATTTGGATTCAGAACACAAGCAGGCAAACTCTGATTTAGCATGTAATTAAGAAATCCTCTCTGAATTATGCAACTTCCATTCACTTCTTCAGAAGATATGAGAACACTGTAATCACTTGCCAAGTTTGATCCCAACATGCCATGGGGCAAATGGAGACCCTAAACTGTCATATTCTATTTAAATCATATGTAGGCTAAAGTGAGTGCGATTGCTCAGTATATTAAATTACTACTAGTGTGTTGATATTTCCTCCTGAACAATCTATGGCTCTGAATTATTTATTGAGGAGGAAGTGGCTTTTGAAGTGAACATTATTTCTTTCTCAGAGCTAATGCTTGAATATGATAAAAATAGTTGCCAAGAGAAAAAGGACATTTAAAAAAATACTTCCATGACTGATGGCTCCCAGATTTTACCTGACTCCTTCATGCATTTCTTCTCTTTGTGAAGCCTATAGGCTAAAATTATGTTCACTTAAGAAATAGTAAGATGTGGGGCAGCCTGTGTCAGGAAATTGCTTGCAACAAATCACAGCTACATCCACATTCAGTGATGGCAATCAATAGGATTCCCAGACTATTCCCATGGCTTTCTGTTTCCTTGCCTCCAGAATTCAGTACCACTCATAGAAATGCAGCTTCTAGGGAGCCATAGAGCAACCGTCTTCTGGCATCAAGAGTGGTACACCACAGAATCAAAGAGCTTTGGGTTGTAGTGGAGATGAAGAACACTTAACTGAACGCAGAGTGAGAGCAGGAACAGGGAGAGGGACCCAATTCTTTTACTGGTCCTTCAAGTTCTCTGACACATTTTTCAAATCTTTGCCCCCTCAACAGGAGTCTTCACAGGTTTTTGAGGATGGGTAAATGAAAACACAGATGAAGCAGCGGCAGACTCCCACATAATAAGATAAAACCAGTGTGACACATTCTGCATTATGACCAGATTAGAATTTATTTGGTCAAAGAGGCATTCTCACAATAAAGTGCCCCCTTGAGTGAAAGTTGCAATATTTGAACCCAAAACAATAACTTGAAATGAATGTAAATAATCCTTCTGTCTTCCTTTCTCCTTCCCTACAACTATTAATGTTGCTATTCATGAAGAATTTGCCATAGATTGATTTATGGCATGCCATTAGAAGGCATATTTCTATCAGATGTCTATTGTTTATTCGTTTGCAAATAGTTTATAAACACTAGACATGGATCAAATCTTCCTGTAAATTTTCTGTGAACAGATTTGAATGTTAAGTTTATTCTCATTTCAAGGTTATTCTTCAGTTTTCAAGGTGCTGAAGTTAATTTCTTTAATAACCAATCCTTTGTGTCTACTAATTAGAAATATCCAAAACAATTTGCTATTTAAATCATATGTCATTGCTTCTGATCCTTGATTGGATGAGTAATGAAATTAAGTAAGACCCATATGAATTGTGAGTCTTACTACTGAATATGTAATTAAGGTTTTGATTAATGTTCTGGCACTCAGGCTTAAAATACACCTTCCATACTATTTGCACTAATAAAGCTCAGGCACAAAAAATCAGTACAAGTCATTAACACAGTCAAACTGAATTCACAAGTGAACTTCAAAAGAATACTTTTACGGTTTTTTATGATGATGGCTATGAACACTGTGCTTTTAAGTTGGACTCCTGTATTAGTGCTAGGTGTCAAATGAAGCTACTGGCCATCTTTCTTCCTTAGGTGCTGGTATAAAATTAAGAATTAAGGATACAAGTTTTGCTGAGGTATTGAAAACATTCTGTGTTAATACAAGTTGATAATTTAAATGCCAATTGTTTCAAAGCTCAATGAATCATTTTATGGAAACATAAAATTCTGTAAGACAGTATTATATTAAAAAAATGAAATATTATACTTTTTCTTGTAATACACTTCTATTTCTTACTTAGAGTATTCATTAGGAACATCGTATGTCATTACTTAAATATACTTAATTCAGCTGACAGTCAGTGGCTTTCAAAATGCTCTTCCCATCCAATATTTTCTGCACTTAAATCCAATCAGAGTACCTGATATTTAATAAATAGAGAGGCATGGATGTATCATTTCTTTTTTGTTACAGAAAACTCTCATTTGTAAAACTACAAATAACATTGATAACGACTTATTAATATTAATTCTGCAGCAGTAGGGTATACCACATGTCTAGTACCTGTCCTGTTAAAAGATGTTAGCCTTGTAGGAGAGTTCTGGCTTTTATCACAGAAGTGGTTGACTCCCTTGCGCAAATCCACACACTGTATAATAAAGAGATAGGAAGCGTAAGAATAGCTGAACTCCAGGAAAAGGGTTGAGTTCAGGTCTGGAATTGACTTTGACATTAGTTAGGAAAGGCACCTGCTCAAAAACACCACTCTATTTTGAACACACCCTTAAACTGCAAGTAGTAGTAACTCCTCATTACTTGCATTACAGAAGTTTCCCAAAACCTGCATGTATCAGTCTCCTGCTGTTCTAGGAAGCATTCAAAGGAATCGAAAGAAATCCTTCTTCCAAACACCTTACCAGCACAGGTGAGGCTGGAATCTGTTAATACCTCTCACTGGAAGAGTAAGGGAGACAGGCAAGTCCCACACGAGGAACCCCCCGTGGTCCAAATCACAGGCTGGTTACGAGACCAGCATTCTCCCTCTAAAGAGGTTATACTTTCACACTGGTGAGTGTAACCCCCCCACAAAACAAGCCCAAATTCTCAAGTTCTCAATCTACCTGACAGCATCTGAGTAACAGATTGAACCTGACAAGGAAACAGATCCATTTCAGCCACAGCCTTCTCAGCTCCTGGGCTTTTATGCTCTGCTTATTCAGACCCACCAGTAAGCTCTACAAGGGGCTGAGTCTGTCTCTTCAGATGCAAACTTAGTGACTGCTGGTGGAGTAGCTTGTTTGCTACCCTTTACTAGTTTTCTCTGGAGCCCTCGATTTTATCCAGCCATGCAGAGAACACACCCAACAATTAATTAATTTTCTACCTCAATTGGATCATTAATGGAGTAGCTCTGCCACAGAAGTGACACTAACAGAATGAAGACAGGTTAGAGAAAAACATACATCCCCAAAACTGTATTTTTTAGGTACAGGAAAAATAATGAATGGCATACTAAAGGATCAAATGGTAGCCCTCAGTTCAGTAAGGTAATTTTCATACTCTGTTATCACGAGTTCTTAATTAACCTGTGTGGTAAAAATTCCAAACAAATGGTTGTTGACTGAAAATGCAACCCTTCCTTTTGACACATGTATTAATGCACTATTGCAGAAGTTCAAAGCTGTTATTATTGAGTCGTCTCAGCCATATTAATTATCCTTTGTGCTTTATTTGGCTTCACTTGGGTAAATCTTCTTTAATTGCCCGGTTTTTACTTACATAACATCTTTGTTTAATATACTGTGAACTCTGTTTACATTTATGCTTTTTCCAATAATTCTGTGTTGAATGTAGTTTCCACCATTACTACTGGAAATGTTCTACACTCAGCTTATTTGTCTCCTGTCACCTATACATGTCATTGCTTTTGAAGCTGAAATGTCCAGTGCTTGGAAGGTTTGGGCTGAAGTGATTCTAGCACCTCCGCTATTTTTAAAAAAATTCCTAACCCTTGTTACCCAGGCCATTTTTTTTCCCCATAGCAATTTATAAAGCAAACTGACAAACAAGGAAAACAGCCCAAGAGAGGGGGTGATAAGCTAACTAAAAGCAGAAAAAGTGGGTAGGGGATGGAAATAGGGTGAAGGACAGAAATTTTCAAGCTGTATAGCATACTATGGGCATAATAAACACAAACCATTGAGGAAAGAAATCCTTAAAATATTAAAATCTTGCTTTAATATACCTATGAGGTCCATTATGGAGAGATGTTCATGTTTCCAACGTCTTTAACTTAAAACATGTTTTGATAGGCACATTGACATGTTAATTTGTTTTGACTTGTTTCCACCTAGATCATTTTCCATCTGAGTATCTCAAAGTATGTTACAAAAATTAAGATTCATAATATCAATATAACTTGACTGTAAATAAATACTAAATAGCTAAATGAAAACATTTTCAGAAGTATGCACTGCTTTTGACTGCCCAAATTGAGCCATTTAAAATCTTCTTCCCCTTTTAAGAAAAAAGAAATGGTAATAAACTCCACTCCAATGAAAGTAAGAGAGATGTAGTTCTTAATTTCTGAAGCTCAGGAATGTAAAAAAGGCAACCAAAATTATGCATACTGAAAACTTGGGCTCCACTTGCTGTGGAGCTTGTGGTGAGCTGGGAGACAAGAAGTTGGGACACGTAGCTAGGGTTTTATTTCAGCCACAAAACTCTGCTGCTTACGTTGATAAAAATCACCTACAGAAATGTTATCAGGAAATCAACTCAGAGCAAGAACTGGGAACTCAAGCATTTTTAGGATTTTTATTTAATTCACTTTTGTGAGAGACAGCAGAAAAGGGTGAATCAACTACTGCGTGACATATCAAAAACACCTCTCCTCTTTCTCTTTTTCTAAAGTTGACTACATATGACAGGGAAAGGTTGATGAAAAAATCCTTCAGCTAATTCAGATGATCTAGAGCTACTCCCATAAACTAAGCAGGCATTTCCACATAGATCTGTAAGGTGGTCTTGTTTGTGGTTATATTATACAAGAAGGATGAATACTTGTAAACAGAAATACTGGTGGCGTACTTTTAGGATAATAGAGAGGTTAAAAGGCAGGACACAAAAATTAATTAAGCAGTAAAAAAAGAAAGACAGGGAAATCTGTATTTGGTCCCGTTTGAACGCCTTAAGTATTAAGTCTTCCCCTCTGGCTTCACAAACATGACACTTCTGTCAGCCTGATAACACAGCTCCAGCAGGAAGGACAGTAAATGTCCCCATCCAGTCTTGCCTAAGCCTCCGTGCACAAAGCACTCAAGGAGACAGGATGTGAGCCCTCACAGCTCAGATGTCCTCACAGCACAGGGCAGTGGACTTGGATTTCCTAAAACCTGAGCAAATACTCTAATCACAAGGGACGTTTCTCCAGTTCTATAAAACAATCAGGGTCAGTAATACTTGTTGGGGTTCTAAGCTCATCATTGCTCATAAAGGAGGTTTAATCAATGCTTGCCAACTGGATCCACTAAGGGGTTTTGGTACCACTCCAGCCTAGCCCCTGGTTTGCAACGGATTTAAATGACAAATAGGGACTCAGGCTGTGTGTGCTGGAGAGGTTCTGGAAATGTCTAAAACACAGAAATAAAAGCCTCTAGGACACTTTCAGGTTGAAAATTATGGTCCCTTATGTTTAAGTTGCTCTAGAAACTTCCTAACAAGGCTGTTGAGCCCAAGTTTCTAGATTATATTTTCAGGTCTGTGTGCCTGAGGAACATCTAAATTCTCCTTTGCAGAGCTAAGTCCTATTTTAGATCTGGCTCTTAGAAAGATTTCTATATAAAGTGAGCATATAAAGATTAAGGTTGAAGAAAAATAACGATACACAACTCCACCCATACTCTTAAGATATCTTAAGATATCTTAAGATAAAAAAGCCACACATTTTTAATAAGCAAACTTACCGTTCCACACTAGCCATTATTAAACCATGAAAGTAGCACAGTGGCATTTTTTTTTCTATGCGTGTATAGATCCCTCTGTAGAGAGCTGAAGTCTAGTGCTTGATATTAAAAGGTACTTTCCTTGGACTTGCTGGAAACCGTCTACTGATCCTATGCAACCCACATGGAAAAAAAACACTCAGAGGAGTTGTCAGGATCCTATAATAGATCAGATGTTTACAGGAAAACATCCATTAAAGTGAGTAATGTTGGAAACTGTGGCACTGCTAACCTTCATTCTTGAGGGCAGAAATCAATCTGATATACAGCAGCTGATAGAGATAAGGGAAACTGCCCTTCCATCTGTAGGTTAATTTACTTTTTATTCACCATAAAACATCTGCATCTTTCTCTAAAGCAGCTGGTACCGGTCCTTGGTACATTAGCCTTGTCTATGTCACACCTTCCAGTTTTAGAAGAACAAAAAGTTACTTTTGTTGTCACGTCATTGGCTGCCAAACTTCCTTTGAAAGCACCCCACAAAATAGTCTCACTCCATTTGCTCCAACTCATGATATCAAATCATTTGTAACTGATAGCGTTAACCACTCCCTCTGATTATCCCTGCCAATCAAAAAGATTTCTATGGCGTGCCATACAAATCGTATACGATGAACGTAGTGAACAGCACAAGCATGTTGACAAAGGAAAAGTAATAAAAATAATAACATAGAATAGCAATTATTTTATCTTGGGGGGGAAAATACATTATTACTCATTTCAGCTATTCAGGGAGAGAAACAGAATGAGAGGGAGAGCGACAAGAAACCACTTCAGCAATCAGAGCCCACAGGGAAGCGATAATTCAGGTCACAGTTGTCAGAAAATTCAGGTAAAATCTCGTGGAAAAAAATACACCCAAGACCTATTATTTTTTAATTCTAAAATTTATGAAAAGATACTTAAGAGTACTCTTCTCCCTGTAAACTGATGTCCAACTGATAGCTCACATTCGTATTTATCATTGCTGAGGTGCCTCACTGCAATCAGAGTTTATCTAATGTTTTCTCTCTGTATCTATTTTTGCTGTAAGTTTTTCCAGACATACAACTCTTCTTTTTTCCTGAATCTTCCTCCAGTCTCTCAAGCAGTCACTTAGAAAATTATTCAAGTAATCTCTCTTTGGTCAGTGGCTGAAGGGAAATAAAACTGGAGTTAGGCACATAGTGTATGACGATTAACTGGTATTCGTGTGTCTTTTCAGAACCTGTTCCCTTTATATGCTCCCTCAGTTGTTCCTCATGTTCTCTTTTATATCAGCTGCCTTTCATTTTAAAAATCAGGCAAATCAAACCAGTTCTTTTTATAAAGTTTGCCACTTCTGCTCCTGTATGCCTACTTGATAAGAATGTATACAATTGATGACTGTGCTAAAATGGACAAAAATGGCACTACTTTGTAAATATACTTCAGCAACCACAAATTTCTACTGTACCTTGAAATACAAGCAAAAGAGCTATTGATTTTGTCTGTGCCTGATAAATTCCTCCCAAACAACCTGTTTACTGAAACTATAAGTCACTGTTGTGATTAATCTGCTGTATATTGAAAGCTACTTAATTAGAACAGAGAGATGGAAGAATAAGCTAACACTGTGAGAAGTGACAAAGGAACTGATTTAATTTTAATTTTATGATAAGTTTTGCATCTTTGTAGCCAAGTCAGTCCTTATGGACAAATATTAAGGACTAAGCCAGCTTAGTCCTTAATGCAAGGACTCCTTAGTACAAGGAGCGTACTCTTCTGAACAAAGTAAACTGTGATGGAAATAACCTAAAGATATGGAGCAGGATAACTGAAGCTATAGATGAAGATCATGATGTGATGTTATACTTTCTTGCTTTCCCACAGGAGATGTGGACATGCAGACTGACCTTTCAGCACTAAGTACTTTCCCTGATGCAAGTAACACAGAAATTTTAGCCAATAAACCTCATATCGTTGCAAGAACTTTCTGAATGTTTTCAACATTTAGAAACAAATTATAATGTGAAACATTTATTTGAATTCATGGTATGTACATTCCTGCATGGCGTCAGAGAACTCTAGAATAATATCTATACGTGGTGACACAAAATGTTCTGAAACACAAACCCTTAAAATCATATAGATTTTCCACATAGTTTGGAAAAAGCCAGATATAAATTTTTCCCATATGTAAGTTTCTAGAAAGCATTCTGTGTATGAAATATTACTTCTCCTACTAAGCCAATTGAGCAATCAGAAATTTTAGTGCTTACACAGTCCTTTGAAAAATCTGAAAACTTACATAACTGATAAATATTCCCTATAGACAGAACCCTTGTTAATTATTAAAGTACAGTATCTTTCTTCTAAAGTACATCAGCATCTTTTACATGTAGCTTAGGTTATTAGAATAAACTGAATACCAAATTTGATTTGTATGCAGACTTGTAACAGATTTTTAAGGACATGGTAAAGCTTCACTTTTGTATTTCAAAAAAAAAATCTGAAAGGCACAGCCTTCATCTGCATATCATGTCTTCACAAAAAAAAAAAAAAACAACCCCCCCCAAAAAAAAAAAAACTTTATTCTACTGAATGTATTAGCAAAAGTTTAAATGTAGTCAGGCTGTCTACAGGGTGGGCTGCCCCTTCTAATCCTGCTTTCAGAGAGGAAAAAAAAAAAAAACTTCAATTCCCATTTCTGACACCTTTCCCATGTCCTAAAGACACAGCAAGCAAAATAGTTAGCCAGTAGGACTTCAACTCAAGCACTGCAGTAACTCAATGAAAGAAATACGGTATTGCTGGGTGGTAGCATTTTGCTACACTAAGAGACAGATGGGGAGGATATGCAATAATCTTGTCTAGGAAATGGCTATGATTCATAAATTTGGACTTAATGTGACAAATTATCTGACAGATTTCAAAACAGTGAGAAAAACTGGTGTCAGATTGAGATATTATCACATCTCAGTGTGAAGTCCAATGGCAGCTGGAATTATTGACCACCTAACTACACTGAACTCTTACATTACTACTGAACAAAAGTGTCAAAACTACTATGTAGAGCAAAAGTGCGAAAATAAATGAACCTTTTTTCAGGATGGAGTTGAGCTGATTTTTTCTTACTTTGATCTACCTCACTCACTACCTTGCTCACAGTTCCAGCTTAGGGGCCCAGTCATACTTAATAGTGAGCAGCTGAGGAAGTTGTAAGGACTTCTCATACACAGTGCAGACACCATTTCCCTTCTTTTTCTGGAAATTGTTAAGAGCATTAGCTGACTGCAGAGGCGAAGTTTATGAGCATGGGCAATGAAATTTCTCTGGTGGATGATTGAGCCCCATGAAAAATATTTCCACAGGGCACCAGGGTGACTGCAACTCACGCTACTTCCAGAATCCAGCATCACTTCTATAACCCTCCTCCAATTTTTTTTTTATTTTTTCCCCCAAGTAAGAACCAGGACAGAGAAGGAAGATAATAATTTCTTAGTATTACATATAAACAGATATAGCTAAATCATTGCATAGCTTGTTATGGAACCAGATCCACTTTGGAATAGATATCTGCCCTGGACAAGTGCCACCTGGAAGGGCCAGCAATTAACCTGGTGTCTCCTTCTTTATGTAGACACACAGCTACCAATCTCAGCCAAAACTCCTCACTTGGTAATGGGATATACTTAATCATCTCAGTATCATCTCAGCTACCCAGAAATAATTGTACAGGGAAATTTCCAGTCCTCTTCTTTCCAGTATTTCACCTTTCCTCTGGCTTTACTGGCTACAGAAACTTGACAGTTCCCTTTCAGGCACTTTGACTGCAGCCTTTCAGACAAAATGACAGCCACCACGGGAATCTCCAAGCACCATGCGCACCAAGGCAGCCTGCTCACCCCATTCCCCTACAAGGTACAACAGTTGTCTCAAGCAGCTGCTACTTACTTTCCAGATGGCACAAGATGGGGACCATCAAGTCCTCCTGTCTCCTACTCTTGCCTGCCCAGTTTCTACAACCCATCCTCTCTCAGGGCTGGCTCTCAGGACCAATGGGTCCTGAGTTTCAGTAGCATTGGTCTCCAATCCTGCCATCCCAAAGGAATATCATCCAGAGAAAAAGTTTCCAAGGAAAATACTTTTGCATGGCAGTTTGCTGAAGCCCTGCCAGCTCAGCCAGGGAGTGGTGGTACCCACCCGGCAGGAAGCCACGGCCTCTCTCAGCTCTGCACCCCCCACGGCTGAGGCAGCTGCCCAGGCAGAGCCCTGGTGGGAACACGCTGCCAGCCGGGAGCCGGGCTGCTGGCCGGGCTCTGCTCTTACACCAGCACCAGCCGCAGCAGCGGGCACAGCTGTGGGAGTGCGCCCGGGGAGAGGAGCCCCCACCTAGTGACAGAGCCCTGTGGGGGTTGGGGAGCACGAGGAGATCAGGGAGCACGAGAGAGAGACCCACCACTGGGATCACCCCCTGCCCTCTCTCAGACAGGCCTGACGGGCAGCCAGGGCATGTGATCCAGAGGGTTCCCTGTCCTCTCTCCGCGTGGCCCGACACAGTGACTGACTGAAGGGAGAGCGCGAATGGCGACGGGTCCCTGCCCGGTGCAGCGCGATGTCTCCTCTGTGCCCGGCCCAGGGGCCCAGGTGCCCACGCATGGCGCGTCAAGGCTTTGCAAGTGGGACCCAGCAGTAACGAGGACGGGGGTTCATCTAGCGGGGAGGTGTCGCTGAGGCTGTCGGCCTACACCCCGTGTCAGAACAGCTTCCACACAGAAAAACAGACGCGTCGCTGTCAGAGGAGACTCCCCTCTGAAGGGAAGAGACGGCCCGGTGTGCAGAGCGGACCCACCCAGGGAAGTCTGCTGCCTCCCTGGCGGCCTGGCTGAAGGTGGGAAGAGAAAGCTGCCTGTCCTGGTGCGGCCCTCAGACCATTATCCAGTATCGATTTTTCAGGTAGGCAGCAATGAAGTTGCAACAAGCCTGAGGGCAATCAAGAGAGACTTCAGGGTCTTGGGATGACTGGTTAAGGGATCAGGAGCACAAGCAGTGATCTCCTCTAGCCTTCCAGCTGCAGGGAATGATGAGGGAAGAGGAAGAGCCAGCAGATCAATACCTTGCTCTGAACCTGATGTCACCAGCCAAATTTGGGGTTTCCTGATCATGGTTCAGCTTGTACACCACCAGACCTGCTGACAACAGATGGGGTACACCTGTCTCAAAGAGGGAAAAGGATCTTTGCACAGAGTTAGCAGGGCTCACTGAAAGAGGTTTAAACTAAATTTGAACAGGGAAAAGGATAAAACCAGGCTCACTTAGAGATAAGCAGGGGGCAGCACACCAATGTTTGAGAGACAGTGTCATGGTGAGGTCCTTCAGTCTGGTGTCTCAGTGGATGTAGGGGATGCATAGCCATGTGGCAGCAAAGATGCAAGGGTTATTGATGTTTTAGAAAACACTGAAGCACTTAAGAATGGCCACTTAAGAATTAGGGCTTCTCTCCCCAGAAGGGTGGTAAGGATCAATATGTCAGCTGAAATGCACCTACACCAATGCACACAGCATGGGCAACAAAAAGGAGGAGCTGGAAGCCATTGAATGGCAGGAAAACTATGACATAAGTGCCATCACGGAAACATGGTGGGATGACTCGCACAACTGGAGTTCTGCAATGGATGGCTATAAACTCTTCAGAAGGGATAGGCAAGGAAGGAGAGGTGGTGGGGTAGCCTTGTATGTTAGGGAGTGCTTTGACTGTCTAGAGCTTAATGATGGTGATGATGGGGTTGAGTAAGATAGGTAAGAATCAGGGAGAGGGCCAACAAGGCAGATGTCATGGTGGGAGTCTATTATAGACCACCCAATCACAATGAAGAGGCAGACAAAATGTTCTATAAGCAGCTGGGAGAAGTCTCACAACAGCCAGCCCTTGTTTTTGTGGGAGTCTTCAACTTAACAGGTGCCTCCTGGAAACACAATACAGCAGAGAGCAAACAGTCTAGGAGGTTTCTGGAAATTTTGGAAGATAACTTCCTGACACAACTGGTGAGGAAGCCAACTAGGCAAGGAACCATGCTGGACCCATTGTTTGTGAACAGAGAAGGACTTGTGGGTGATGTGATGGCTGGAGGCCATCTTGGACACAGTGATCATGAAATTATAGTTTTCGATTCTTGAAGTAAGGAGGGGGGTCAGCGGAACTTCCACCTTGGACTTCTGGTGGGCAGACTTTGGCCTGTTTAGGAGCCTGGTTTACAGAGTCCCATGGGAGGCAGTCCTGAAGGGCAGAGGAGTCCAGGAAGGCTGGGCATTTTTCAAGAAGGACACCTTACAGGCACAGGAGCAGGCCGTCCCCGCGTGCTGGAAGATGAGCCAGCAAGGAAAACGACCACTTTGGTTGAACAGAGAGCTTTGGCTGGAGCTTATGACCTTTGGAAGAAGGGTCAGGCAACTCAGGAGTGCAAGGATATTGTGAGGTTACACAGGGAGATAACTGGAAGCGCCAAAGCCCAGCCAGAACTTAATCTGGCTTCTGCCATAAGAGACAATTGAAAAAATTTTGATAAACACATTTAGCAACAAAAGAGGGCTAAGGAGAATCTCCATCCATTATTGAATGCAGGGGGACATACTGACAAAGAATGAGGAAAAAGCTGAGATACTTAATGCCTTCTTTGCCTCAGTGTTTAATCGTAAGACCAGTTGTTCTCCGGTTACCCAGCCCCCTGAGCTGGGAGACAGGGACAGGGAGCAGAATGAAGCCCCCATAATCCAAAAGGACCAGTCAGTGTCCAGCTACACCACTTAGGCACACACAAGGGATCCGCACAAGGGTACTGAGGGAGCTGGTGGAGGAGCTCACCAAGCCACTTTCCATCATTTATCAATAGTCCTGGCTAACCGGGTAAGCTCCAGTTCACTGGAAGTTAGCAAATGTGACACCCATCTACAAGAAGGGCCAGACTGAGGATGCGGGGAACCACAGGGCTATCAGGCTGACCTCAGTGCCAGGGCAGGTTATAGAGCAGATCATGTAGGGTGCCATCACGCAGCACATAGAAGACAACCAGGCAATGGGGCCCAGCCAGCATGGGTTTATGAAAGACAGGTCATGCTTGACTAACCTGATCTCCTTCTGTGACAAGGTGACCCACTTGGTTGTGGAGGGAAAGGCTGTGGATGATGTCTACCTGCACCTTAATAAAGCCTTTGACACCATGTCCCACAGCTTTCTCCTGGAAACACTGGCTGCTCATGGCCTGGCTGGGTGTTCTGTTCACTGGGAGAAAAGCTGGCTGGATGGCTGAGCCCAAGGGGCGGTGGTGAATGGAGTTACATCCAGCTGGCAGCGGTTCACACGTGGTGTTCCCCAGGGCTCAGTACTGAGGCCAGTTCTGTTTAGTATCTTTGTCAACAATCTGGATGAGGGGATTGAGTGCACCTTCAGTTTGTAGACAACACCAAGTTGGACAGAATGTTGATCTGCATGAGGGCAAGAAGGCTCTGCAGGAGCATGTGGATAGGCTGGATTGGCAGACTGAGGCCAGTTGTTTGAGGTTCAACAAGATTCCCTGCTGGGTCCTGCACTTGGGTCACAACAGACCCACACAGCGCTACAGGCTTGGGGAAGAGTGGCTGGGAAGCTGCCTGGTGGAAAAAGACCTGGAGGTGTTGGTTGACAGACCATGAGCAGCAGCGTGCCCAGGTGGCCAGGAAGGCCAACAGCATCCTGGCTTGTATCAGAAACAGTGTGGCCAGCAGGACCAGGGCAGTGACTGTCCCCCTGCACTGGGCACTGGTGAGGCCGCCCCTCGAATGCTGTGTTCACTTTTGGGCCCCTCACTGCAAGACATTGAGGTGCTGAGGCAGGTCCAGCAAAGCTGGTGAAGGGTCTGGAGAAGACATCTTACAAGAAGCAGCTGAGGGAAGTGGCGTTGTTTGGCCTGGAGAAAAGGAGGCTCAGGGGAGACGTTATTGATCTCTACAGCTACCTGGAAGGAGGTTGGAGCCAGGTGGGTGTCATTCATGTCAGTCTCTTCTCCCAGGTAACAAGCAACAGGACATGAGGAAATGTCCTCAAGTTGCACCAGGGGAGGTTTAGACTGGATAGTAGGAAAAATTTCTTTACTGGAAGGGTTGTCAAGTGTTGGAACAGACTGCCCAGGAAAGTGCTAGGTCACCATCCCTGGAGGTATTGAAAAGACATGTAGATATGGTGCTTAGTGACATGAATTAGTGATGGTCTTGGCAGTGCTAGGCTAACAGTTGAATTTGATGACCTTAAAGATCTTTTCCAACCTAAATGATTCTATCATTCTATGATTCTATGAAATGAACCTGCTCCACAGATGCCAAGTGAATTCTATTATCTCTTATATCCAGTCACCAAGTCTTGCTATCCACTGCAAAATCTGAAAGCTAGGGGGTAAACCTGGGAAGCTTATTGAATCAAAGGGATGCTCAAGGGCAATGGTCACATACTTTCATGCCAGGCTCAAAGGGCAGTAGTTTATCTGCATCCTAGTGGCCCATACACCTCTTCAGAGACCTTACAGACTAAAAATTAGAGTATCCACTTCCCTTTTTTTCCTTTAAAAATTTAAAAATTCAATTTAAAAAAAAAAAAAAAGATTAATTTTTTCTTCAGAACTGATTGGCAGCTTAGATGCTCCTGGAGCTCCTCTTTACACACCAGGAAAAAATGGGTTTAGTAATTTTAGATTGCCTATTTCCAGCATTGTTCCATGCCACATTAAAGACCTCATGCATTTCCCATTAGCCCATTTTAGTTAAAATTAACACATAATCATTTTCAATGATCTGGCTTTCAATATATTTGTAAAGAAAAATTAATCTCTAATGTAAGACAATGAAAAGCTTTGGAATTGTTAAAAATCATCCTTACAGAAATAATAACTAAACCCACATTTTTACACTTTTTCTTTTTCAATCCAAAAACATTGGGATTGCTGGTTGTACCCCCACATTCCTCAGGATGGCTTCCTTAAATAAGCAGTTGACACAATTCCCCCCTTTGGCAATGGAACAATTAAAGGGAAACTGAAGACCTCATGAAACAATTCAACATTTTAAGAGGAGACAGAGAACAAAAAAACACTAAACAAAAGCAAAATGAGCACCAATCTCAATATATCAAGGACCAGCCACATGCAAACCTCTCTCCTCATTCCCTGATATCCTTGCCCTTATGCAAAACCTCAGTTCTTATACCTTATACCAAGGGCTCCTTGTTGACAGAGAAATGACAAATATTACTGCCATTTTTGCTTGTCAGGGATTCAATACAATAAGTAACAAAAAACTTAAATGTGGCTACAGGAGAACTTTAGCCAGGGACAAAATGAAAAGAGAAGGAAAAACAGAAAGCTGAGAGGAAAACACACAGAGAGAGGCACAGAACAAAGGGTAACATGGGTTATGTCAACTGTGGGGACGGTGCCCCCAGCACATGTGCACGTGTGGTGCTAACACAGCTGGCACAGTCTGTTTAGCTACATTAAAGGAGTTACTCTCCAAACACATGCAACTGGAAAACACTTCAGATCATCCTTCAGCCCAAGTGCTCAGGAGTTGCTTGCTCAGGCCAGTGCCAATGTTACACTGCGGAGCAGAAGTTTTGGACTATTAAGTGTCCGAATAGAGACACTATTTTCCAGAAAATATCCACAGATCATGTTAGTTCCGACACCATGCTTATGTACAGAGTTTTTCAGTGTTTGATGTGACCTCTCCTTTTTGGTGCTGATTATTAGTTTTAGATGACTCTAAGGGCTCTCCCTTATGAGGACTATACCTAGGGAATTAAAATGAAATCACTTCAATCAGTTATGAAGTGCTGATATGCAAGACTGCATACAACTGACCATGTAATTTGTATGTTTGTGGAAAACTGCAGATAAATATTACCAAGTTACTGACAGACAACCAATTCTATGGCTCTGTTTCACTGAGAAAAAAGCATAACAACATAAAACATAAATAATGCCCTAACACGCCTTGTCAATTTAATATTCTGGTAGTCATGCTACCACACATAAAACACGAAGAAGAGCTACACATGATCAAAAGAGTCTCAGCTAGCTTTAAATATAGAGGACTAGGTGATCCTGCAAGGAGCAAATCTTATTTTAAAAGAGATTGTGCTTCATCAAAAAACAAGCAGCTGGAGAGTCTAAATCCCAGCCACCTCATCTGACAGAAGTGCTATACAATATTGGATCGCACCCTGCTCCACCCAAAGTCCTGCTCTTTGTGTTTTCCAATACCGAGTCATGACACCAGACTTCATAAAACTCTCTTCTGTGTCACTCATATGATACACACTGTTTGTCTTCTCTATGGATTATTATCAACATGAGTTTCTGTGTACAGTTTGAGCCATTGTACTTATCTGTCTCTGCAGGACTGGGACTAAACATTACATAAAAAATATTTTGTTTAGAAAGTCCTGAACTTAACTTGTGTTCAACTGTGGAGGTAGAGCACACAGGAGCATACGAGCATTCAAGATCTAGAACAAAGCAGCACTTCTTTTTTTTCCCCCAAGCTGTGCTTCCCTCTCAAGTTGTGTCATAGTTAATATCAAGCACACCTGCAACCTTGAGTTAGTTTCACAGGTTTAGAAAAACGTCCTTGTTATAACAAACCAAAAAATCTGGAAAGAGAAAGACAGTTATGACATCCCAAGTTCTTCCATCTATTATCTAGCAGCACTTGGATTCCTTGATGCTTAAAGGCCACAAGCAGAAGTGAGCTGTACTGGATACTGCACTAATACAGAGCAAAAGACAGCCCCTGTCCAAAAGGGTGGAACAGAGTTTTAGAATGTCAGAGTCAGAAGTTTAGACTAACAACAAATTAAACTCTCTAATGAAATAGTTGTGGAAAAAAACCCAGTGTTTCCAAAAGAGAGGCACGAAAGAATTCATTTCCACTCCTCAGTTGAGAAACCGCAGAAGGATTTTCAGCTGTTGCTTCAGTGCACTGCCCCACCGCATGAGTTTCTTTCACGCAGCATCTATCTTCCACAATTTTATGTGGGAATTTTAACTCCTTGTACACTATGCGTTTGGAACTCTGGACTTTTCAGGCAGCACTAAATGAATTTGCAGGGCATTCAGCGTCCGTACAAATCTTTCCTGGATTGCTTAAAATAAAGGAAAACCTTACTTCTGCAAACTGTGATGTCATCTCCCTTTTCAGCACGTGCCTTCCACAACCTGCTCCAGCACGTCCTCTCCGCAAGGCACACCATGTCACTTGCGGATGTTCCCGAGAGCAGCGACTCAAAAGTTTGATTTGGAAGACTTTCCTTTACTACATCACATACGCAGAAGACGCATACGCGTAGCAAGGCGCAGACAGCGCGCAGCGTTATTTACACGTCAATAGCACAACAAGGCAACGGGGCGTGCATGGAGAGTTTCCGGACGGACAACTCTCCGCCGTCAGCGGAGCTCCCCGCGGGCGGCAGCGCCGTCCTGCCCACACGCGAGGAGACCGGGAGGCGCACGCTGTGGGGGCATTCCCCTCTCTTCCCGCCTGTTCCCTTTTTCTACTTGGCCCCCGGCACCGGTTTCCCGGGAAGTTTAGGGCACTTCGCGGCGCGTGGGTGGGCGCCAGCCGGGGCGGCACAGGGCGCGCGGGGGCCCGGCGGGGCTCCCCGCGACGGGGCGGGTCACTCCGCGCCCGGGGCCACTGGCGGCCCCGCGGGGCCCGGCCGCCCCCGAGGCCCCTCAGGGCCCGGCGGGCCGCGGCGCGCCGTCCCGGGGAGGGACCCCGGGGGGGGACCGGCGGCCGCTCGCCGTGCGCAGTCCCGCCCGCGGCCGGGCTCCCTCCCCCGCGGCGTGAGGAGCCGGCCCCGGCTCCCGCGCCGCCCCCGCCCGGCTGCTCACCTCCAGACCTGCCCGAGCTGCAGGATGTGGACGAGCGACTGCAGGAGCCAGATGCAGAAGGCGCAGGACGCCGACCGGCCGGTGCCGGCGCGGGGGCCGGCGGGGCCGCTGCCCGCGGCGTTGCTGCTGCTGTTGCTGCTGCTGTTGGTGGCGTTGCTCTTGCTGGCGGTGGACGCCTGCCGCTGCGGCGTGCAGGGGCGAGCGGCGTCGATGTCCGCGGCCGCCGAGCCGCTGCTCACCAGCAGCTTGCTCTCGGCGGCGGGGCAGTGCCCGGCGGCGGCGGCGGCGGCGGCGCTGTCCTCGGTGCTGAAGTCGTGCGCGAACCAGCGGAAGCTGAAGACCTGCACGGAGAGGGAGCCCAGCAGCACGAAGAAGAGGGTGAGCCCGAACCACCAGCGCTGGCCCCGCAGGTAGTAGTCGACCGCCAGCCAGATGTCGGTGCCCACGTCCGCGAAGTACACGGCCAGGGCGGCCAGGATCCAGAGGCAGTCCCACAGCGAGTAGCGCCGCTGCTCCCTGCCCAGCCGCAGGCACAAGGAGGACGAGCCCCCGCCCGAGCCCCGGGAGCCCCCGCCGCCGCCGCCGCCACCGTCTCCTCCTCTGCCGCCGCCGCAGCAGCAGCAGCAGCAGCAGCGGGAGCCGCCGCCCGAGCCGTCCCCGCCGCCGCCGCCGCTGCAGCACCCGCCCCCGGGCGCCTCGTCGTCGTCGCTGCCGGCGCCCGGCCCGGCGCCGGCGGGCAACCCCGGGGCCAGCGCCTGCACGGAGCCCGAGTGCTCGGAGTTCTGCAGCGGCGTGAATGCCACCTCGCCGCCCTTCTTCATCTTCCGCCGCCCGTCCGACTTCGCGGCCATGATGCCTCCCTCAGCCCCGCCGGAGAGCGAGCGGGAGCGGCGAGCGCTCCTTTATCCCGCGCCTCCCCCTGCTCCTCCTCCTCCGCCTCCTGCCTCCTGCCTCCCGCCCTCCGCCGCCGCAGCCGCCGCGGACCCGCCGCTCCCCGCGTCCCCTTTCCCCGCTCCGCGCCGGGCTGCGCGCCCGCGGGCGGCTCCTCCGCGGCGTCCGCGGCCGCAGCGCCGCCTGCCTGCGGGGAGCCGCGCTCAGCTCGCCCGCCCCGCCGCCTCCGCGGGGGCCGGCGGTGCCGGGGCCGCCGCTGCCGCCGCGCTCTGCCCGAGCCGGGAGCAGGCAGGGCAGCACTGCCCGGAGCAGCGCATCCCGCCCCCGCCTCACCGCCCGCCTCCGCCCGCACCCGCCGCTGCCACCACCCAGCTGACTGACGCCGGGAAAGAGGATGACCTCATCCCTCTTCCCTCGCTGCCGCCGCCCCCCGCCCGGCACCGGCACCAGCACTGGCACTGGCGCAGGGGCGGGGAAGGGGGCGCTCGGCGGCCGGGAGGGAAGGGCCCGGCGCGGGCCCGGGGGTGCGGAGCACGGCTCCGCGGCGGCGGGGGCAGGCGGTGGTTCGGCTGCCCGACCTGGGGGGGTGGGCGCGGCGGCGCCGGGGAGGTGGCGGCGCCGCGGGGCGAGGCAGCGGGGCGGCGGGGAGCGGCGGGGTGTGGCCGGCGCCTCCCGGGGCCGGGGGAGCGGGAGGGGCGCGGCTCCGCTGCCGCCCGCCGCCGCCCTCGGCGCCGTTCGGGGTGACTGTGCTCCCCCGGCGCGGGGCCGGAGAGGCGGGACGCGGGCGGATGCGGACGGGGCTGCGAGAGGGGATCCCCGGAGCGGGGGGAGCCGCCGCCGCACCAGCGCGGTGGCGGGGGGCCGGTACGGGTGCTGGTGCCCCGCCGTAGCGCCCGGCGAGCGGAGCGGCAGCCGGCAGCCGGCGCCCGCTCAGCTGCGCTCGCCTCCCGGCCCGGCAGGTCCGGCGCGGGGCGCCGCTGCCCCGCCCGTCCCGTAGGAAGCGCTGCCGTAGTTCCCCGAACTTTGTGTAACGCGGCTGCGAGGTGCAATTCTCGGGTGGTGCCGTGACTCACGCGGTCTTAGAGGCGTTTGGGGGAAGGTGAGGAGATGCCGTTGTGTTCCAACACTCGGAGAAATCGTGTTTTCTGCACCGAATCGCCTAGGCGAGCTCACGATGCCTTCCCCCGCCCCCCGCCGCCTTCCCCGCAGCTCCGGCTGCCTGCGGAGCGCGGCCGACCCGCGCAGCTCGCCCGGCTGTCTCGGTGGCGGGGGTGGCCCCGCCGGCAGTTTCCAGCTTGGGCGGCGAGGCCGGGGTGCGCCGTCCCGGGCTCCGTGCGGTGGAGACCGGAGCCCCCCGGGCGGCCCGCGGCGGCCACCGGCCCCGGAGCCCGGCGGGTGCGCGGCGGCTCTCCGGCCCCCGAAGACCCCCGGCCGCCTGCCCCCGGGAGTCACCCGGGAGTTCTGCGGGAGTTACCCGCGCCACGACCTGAGCCGCCGGGCACAGGGCGCGGGGTGCAGGCGAGGAGGGCCGTTTGCCACCCACCCTTGGCCCTTCTGCCCTCTCTGTCCTCCTGCGTCTCCAGATGTACGGGAAGTGCAACTGGCTGATCTCTAAAATTTATTTATTTTGTCGCCTCCAGAATATTTTATAAGCATGCCCTTTCCCTCCTTAATATAGAACGGTGAGATAGTTCAACCACGTTGCTAGAATATGTTAATAGGAATGGCAGTAGGACTGTGACATTAAGATATGTGACTAAATAAAGCCCCGTCAACTTCATTGATGAAAGAGAAGCCATGTGGACAGCTGAAAAATCTGCCGTCTAACTGTTAAATGTACATGGTAAGTATGAAGTTGCCTTTTGGAAATTAGCTGTTGCTGTATCATGCCCCAAATGTCAAGAAAACACTATAGCATGAATGCTGTATTATTCAAAGAGTACCTAGCACAAAAAAATCAAACTTTGAAAGGTGGAGAGCACACGTAAACTAATTTAGCTTGTTATTTTGCATGTTACCACACTTACAAGAGTCTTTAATTACATCATCACATAATGGTTCTTAAATAATACACATTTGCTCTGCAATCTTGGCTACAGTGGTATAGTTGTACTTTTATTTCTAATCCTTTTGTAACCCCATATTAATTTCATTCTCATTACTATCCATATGATCTTTATTGCCTTAGACTTTTAATGCAAATTACTTCTTTCTTTAAAGTATCTTTTAATAATTCAGTCAGCACCTATATATAACACAATAGATTCACTTAAGATTACCTTGTCAGCAGAGAAGGTGCTTTAATAATGAAGCTAACTTATCTGCAAGTTGGTGGTTTATATATACCAACAATTTTCCCATATTATTCTATTTATAGTTACATCTTTAGTGTGCACTTTAAGTTACTTCAATTGAATCTGTTTGGCATACGCAGGTCTAAAAGATGCTACAAATTTGTAGTGGAGGTTATAGTGTGATACACAAGTGATGGTGGGGAACAACCATGCTCCTAGAGCCAAAATCCCAACCTAAGATGCTGGGGCTGGTGTAGGAGGGTGACTCTAAAATGTCAGGTTGAAGATGGAGGGAATAAAATGGAGAGATCAAGGTCCGACATACTAAAAGGGCAGAAGGTACCTCTGAGCTATGCAGTAGATAGTTAAGAACATAAATGGTGTCGGTCTAGCTGTACATCATCCTCAGAGGTCATGGTAGCCTGCTTGAGGGTACCGCATTAGTCAGCTTGGAGGAGATAACTGCTGGGGCCAAGTGTCCCTACATCCTCCCCTCCCTGCCCCAGATATGGGACAAATTTTCTGGTATATTTACCCTTAGCCACTTCACTCAGGGGCAGAGTTGGACCAAAGGTATTGAGCCATCACCCTGGAAGACTCCAGTTCACGACAGCAGGCTTTAGATCAGACCTGTAAATCTGAAAGGTGTTCAGTTTGTCAGATGTTTTGTTGTGATGAGGCGTTTTACACTTTCTTTCCTATATTTTTCTGTTTTGTCTCGTTTCTGTCCTTTCCTCCGTTTTGTCTCTTTTGGTTGGTTGGCGTGGTTTGCTGTTCTAGCATTCAACTACTGTTGCATTCGTGAGGGGAAGAATATTCATTCCCACTGATTTTTGTATTAACAATATCTGTCTGTTAAATGAAGGCAGTGCAAAAGATGAACATTTGAACTTAAATTGAAGGCTGTTGGATACTTCCAGAGGAATGTCTTCTGTTTTGTTTTCTGACTTACAAGATAACGAATGGAAAGGATCCCAAATAATATTTAAGTGATGAAGAAATGGCTTCCAAGAAACAGAACCAAATTTTCTCTCTGTTAGGCTGGCATACCTTCTGTGGAGCTGTGGGGCCAGAAGAGGTTGTACACACTGTGTACAAACCAGCATGCATTCAGCAAGCCAATATTGTTACTAAACCTCAGAAATTAATTACAAAATACAATTGAAGAGCAAAAATGCAATCACGGACATCAATACATTTTTCATAAACCAAATACAGACACATTCATTTCTCATGAAAAGCTAATTTTTCTTTGAAGGAGATTTTATTCTTTATTTCCTTTTTCTCCATCTTTCTGTAAAGAAAACATTTTTATGGTTATCACAAGTACTGGTTTTGCTTTGTTCTGAATTACAGCTCCTGTTTCTCTCCCCACTCCCCCACCCGCCACTCCACCCCCCGCCTTACAATATCATAGCTTCTTTGTCTACTTTAGGAATACTTTTATTTTTGCTTTCTGTTTTTTTTTTTTTTTCATTGTAAACTGTTATCAACTCAAACCTAAATGTCCAGGAAATACACTTCTGTGTTCCAATGCTTTTATCTTTAAAGTATTTTTATTTCTTCAGGTCCTTAACAATGATGTTTTTCCCAGTCTTCTTTAGCTATATTGCATAGACTGCCCTATCAAAACACACTCAAGCTCTTGGTTGTAGTTCTCTCCTTTTGCCATTAGAATATCATTACACTCTACAGGTCTAATCGATGTTTGCATACATTCATTCCAAATCTATTTTTTTTTTGTTTGGCAATACTTTTGACAATTGTAGATTGGTGCTTGATGTTTCTGCATTTTCTTCTAGCTCAGAGTAACTGAAGCATTAGAATGAGTTTATTGTACCTGGATTTGACACCCTATGACAGTATTTTGGCACAAAAGCCTGCCTTCCTTACCATAGTCAGTCTTCTGGAGACCAGTTTGGCATCATAAAGGAGCTGTGCAGAACTCTGCTGTCCTGGCAGGGCTTGCCACAGACCAGTCTCTCCTGCTGAGCAAAGCTCCTGAGCAGCCGCCCCTTAGAAATAAATGAAGTCCTAAGCTGCAAGTTCTCTGGTGACTTCTTCCAAAAGATCTGGTGAATCTGCTAGCTTCCTCCCTTCCTCCCTCCCTTCCTTCCTTCCTTCCTTCCTTCCCTTTCTTACTACCTTCTGATATGCATTTTATTTCTCTTCAAAACGTACCCAGTGCCTTTTCCTGCACTGTGCTTCTCTCTGCCTTGATGTGTATGGTGTAAAGCTGGGGTGACCTGATGAAGAATCTGATGAATATCTGTTTTCTCATTCACTCTGACATAGTCTCACTACCGTGTCTTCCATACATCTGACTTCAGCTAGTTTTCCATGTTAAAAGAGTGCCCTCAGGCACACATGCACATGCAATCAATTTCTTTAGAAGCAGCAAGTGAGAATTATTCTACAAAATATTCACAAGTTTTAGATGTTTTCAATAGAATCATGCTTAAACTATACACACAGGTGTCAGTGGAAGTTGTAATATAGGCAGTATGTTTAATATTTACACACTAAAGTAATTAATTGCCTTTTTGCCCAAATAGGTTCATTCGTAACAGTCACACGTCACTGTATGTCTGGTAACTGAGTTACTTAATTGCAAAAGCAGAATGCAATTCCTTTCAATTAAGCCAACATTTCAGTAAATTAACATAAGCAAAACCCAGAAATACATTGGTAAATTGGTACACTGTGTAGAAAATTAGTTTAAAATACTACATATTTTTAAAACATATCAAGTGTAAACAGCTATTCTTGCTTACTTTAGCTTGAGAATATTTTATTTATAGGCCTACGTGTAGGTTCACACAGAAACATTTTCCAAACTATAAACTTGCCTTTAAATTGAGAAAAGAAGCATGAATCAAGTATCTCCATATATTAGCCCACTTTAACAATTACAAAGAATACTCTGGAATGTTCCCTGGTTTCAGAAATTACTTTGCTTTATAACATTATATTTTGTACACCTAGATCTCTTTTTGTAGCATGGGAAGGTTCATGCGAAAATGCCTACGCATACACCCCACACACACACACAAGCTCTAGAAAGAAAGAGATGCATTGTAACAGGATTCTTGGATGTACACCTAACTTTAAGTATATCATAAACTGAACTTAGTAGGGCTGTTTATATACTCATGGTTTAGGCATATACTTGCATTTTAGGCACATACTTAAATTTCATGGTGAATTGGGGCTGTAATTTCTTTTAATGTCTAAACATTAGAAAAATATAAATCCATTCAACTGTACACTCTAGATAGAGTGTAGAGCAGAAAAATAAATAAATGAATAAATTCCAAGTTTAAGCAAACAGAATGACTGAGAACAGCCCTGCTTTGATGACAGCATATGGATTTTAGTATTATGTATGAAAGAAGAAATGATTTCTTAGAATTTTTGAAAGATTTAATTCTGGATTTCTTAAAATTACATTTATTATTTAGAAACAGATGTCAGTTACCTTTCATGTTGTTTCATAGTATGTATTTTAAAATATAATCAAGGATAGGGCTGAACATAGAACAAATGATAGCAGGAGGCGTGGACATGTGGGAAGACATCACGGGAAGCGAGCTTGCAACCAGGCTTTGTACAATGCTGACAACCTTTTCACTGCCCTTGTGCATGCAGAAACCAACCAACAATGAAGCGCATCACCTTTTATGATAAATGGGAAAAGCATTTATGGAATGCCTAAGTGGAAAGGGGATATTAACATGCCCTATGACACTGTATTTAAGATGTAATTAATAATTTTCAAAAGTTTGAAGAAGAGTCCCATTTTCTTTCCCCTTTTTGATTCACCTGTTTTAAATGAATTCAAGCCAAGCAAAATAATTGTAAAGCAAAGATTCAGCCACAGCACAGAAAGTTACACTGCATTGCACTGCTTAGTACAGAGGAGTTTATGGGCTTTTCCGGACTGCTGCTTTTCTTCATGGAGAAGAAGTCCAAGAACCATTTTAAATTACTGTGTGAGCAGAGGATGTTTATATTTACAAACACCTTTATAAATACTAACCCACCAGGACTAGATGATATTCATCCAAGACTTCTAAAGGAACTCAAAGGAGCACTTGGTACTTTCTTTTTTCTTATTTTGTTTCCACAACTGACAAACTACAGGATGGATAAATGCAATATAACTGCTCATACGTACTTCAGAGGAGGGAATCCTTTCTTTTGTATGATGACTTTCAGCAAGGCAGTACTTGGAGCTGCTGGGAGAATATTAAATGGTCCAATGAGCCATTCAGAACATGGGTTGTTTTTTTTCAAATCCTTAACATCATCAGCAAAAGAAACTGAGACACTTACAAGCTTAGATGGGCAGAAATATGTCACCTAGATCAACATAATAATATATATAAAAGCACACCAGGAAAAGTGGATAAGGAAAAAAAGACAGAGTTAACTAATGCTGGACCCTTAATGGACACTTTCAGACTCTGTTATGCCTAGGAGTCTGTGTTATGGTCTTCAGGGTCTATATTTTAGCACCCAGCTCCAAGCTTTCTCTGCAATGCAAAACTAAATGTTCTTGCCTCGAGATTATTATCATTATTATTATTGTTGTTGTTAATATTATGTCATTATTATAGCATTATTCTTATATCATTATTTATTATTATTATATGAGTAATGTGAATAATATGAATAATGAGTAATAATAACAACAACACAGCAGCAGTGGCAAAATCCTCTAGCCATTGTCTTCTCATACAGATCTTCAAGGACAGGCTGTAGCAGGGAGAGGCAGTGGAAGGCAAACTCTTCTCTCCAGTACAGCCTTGAATCTTCCAGCTGATTTGAGTTACCTCACTGCTCCTTGCAAGGCTCCAATGGGTGCCAGACGCCTGGGTTTCTTGTTGACCTGGGCATTCTCTTTTCCACACTACAACTCTGTACCCTGCAGAGGCACCAGTGGTGTCAATATCATCCCAGGCTCTCCATATGCAGGGCAGGGTGCTGGGAGGAAAAAAGCAAGGCAGCACCCTTGCTGTGCAGCAACAGCAGAGTGCACATGAGGTGGCATCTCTGTAAAGTCTCTGTCTTTGACCATTAATTTTTTCCAAAAATTGTCCCACTTGCTAGGGACAGAGATTAAGTGACTTCTGTGCCAAACACAGCAGACATCACTGTATGCCATGTGGAAGAGGCAAGTTTGGGTTTGGCACTAGTCAGAAGCTAAATATTCTAACAACTGGCATGTCTTCCGTGTAAGACCTGAGAAGTTTCTAATGGTATTTCAAATTTTCTTATCAAAGTATAATCCCCTGGTAATACGTGCTGCAAGCACCCATGACACTCTTGAAATGAAGCCTTCTGCTATAGTGGTCCTGTTAGTGAAAGTGTCAAGGTGTTTACATGGCTCTGGATCCAGGGAAGTGGATCCAAAACGTGATTTCTACACTCTATAGGTAGAGAACATGATTTTCAAATATGGAAGGCAGCTGCAGAAGGAGGGTATTCACTCTTAGTAATGAGAAACAGATTAGGAAGACATTATTTACACTTGATAAATCAGAAACGGCATCAAAGAAAGCTACTATTACAAACTATTAATGAAAGACATAATAATGAAACAAATCACATAATAAATCACAACAAAGTGATTCAGTGTAATGAATACTGATACTAAGTGAGTGAACTGTGTGCTCTGGGGATACAATTTCAAATCCATTCCAGTGCATGTGGTAGCAGTGTCAGCAAAAAGAGCACTTTTAGAAGAAACTGACTCTATTCCATTGCTTACTCTGATCACATCCACACCTTACATTAGCTCTCCTTTTATGACGTATAAGGTAGATATAAATGACCTGCCAAGACTCATTATATGTGTTTGGGGTTTCTTTTGTCAAAGTAACAACTGAAATCTCATCAGCCATGCAGATATCAGCCAACATTCCTTATTTCACAGAATAATGTGAGTAAAAAGCATTAAACATATTAAAAAGACAGCCAAACAACGTTTCACCAGCACAGATTAGAAACTCATTTAATTCTTCTAATTATAGAAAGCACATTACTGCCACAGAACATGGTAGTACCTTGAGGGTAAAACAAGTCTAAAATTCAGATCTTCATACAGATTTTAAATTTGGAGGTACTGAAAGTGAAGCTTTTGTTTAAACAGAGGGATGCCCTATGTAGCTTATATACAATATTTGTATTCTGATCACACACATGAAACTTCAGGTGATGTGCAAGTCATGACTTCATTTCAGACTCATCTGTATCCTAAACCCTTCCTGAGTCAATTCTGGCAATGTCAAAGCCTACCAAACCAAACATTAATTTGTGTATTTAGAGCTAAAAATGTTTCGATTTATTGTGCATTTTCAAAAGGAATTGGGCTTTTTTTAGTAGTAAAGGCATTCACACATAGAGCACTGGAAAGCCAGTTAGATGGCTAAGAATGTGCACTGCAGAAGTCATCAAGCTGAGCAGGGAGCTGCCTAAGCCTGCCAGTAAGCTATTGCGATGTTACTGATAACAGCCTCTCTTAAGAGACCCTTTGGATCTAAAGGTTCTCAGCTGAGGTTCTGGCTCAGCTACAAGATTTTACAATCAAATGTCAGTGGGAGGCTTACCGACAGAGGGTGAACTCCTGAATAAGAAGTTCTTTATTACTTTCTGTTATGTTCTTACAGAAAAAGGAAGCAATACATGGTAAGGCTGAAGAGTTGTGCAGTTTGTTTGGAAAATGATTTTTGAAAAAATCTAAATTTTAATAAACTTTGAAATTGAAACAGATTTATCAAATTAATAAATATTGACAGATTTGACACAAGAGCTAAATTTAACTTAGCCACAAGTTATTACTGAAACGAAAATGTTTACGTTACTACATATGTCTACCATTATAAATGCTCAGATCAAGTCCACAAAGCCATGTTGCAGCTTTAAATTTCTGTTTTCTAAATTTCAGTCATGCAAAGTTTTTGACCATCTCTAATAGGATCGGAAGGCATTATTCACATTAGATATGTTTAATTTACTGTGATGCTTTTAATGCATTGTTTTGACATTCCTTCGCAGTAATTACAATACCTCCAGAATTGTAAAACACAAGTAAATCAAATCAGCATGAATTTGGGGAAGCAACACACGCAGAAAGAATCAGAAATCAAGCAGCTATGGATAAAGTTGCACTGTGGTGCAGCCATCACTTTCATCCTCAGCAAGCCACCTTAAGGGAAAAACATAAAAAGCTGTCATAGACACGGCACACATAAAGCGTAACAAACAGACAAATTGTGAAAGCCTGCTTCTGCACCTTTGGATTTCTAGGAGAGGTCTCTCATTGCTTTATACAGAAGCAGTAACCAACCTGATGAAAATAGTGGCCTTTTTTTTTTTTAAGTGTCCATATATGTGTAATTTTTAAGTGTAATTAACTTTATAAATATATTTATGAAATATACATTAATTTTATTTCTTGGTCATAAGGTAACAAGTAGATTGTTTCACCCAGTGGCGTAAAACCAGGATAATTTAGAGAAAGGAAACGTGTTCTGAGATAGCAGGTGATTGTCCATGTGTTCCATTCCAGGGACAGTTTATTTCTCCTAGCTCCTTGTTAGTTCACAAAGCAGTGAGTTGCATGGTGGGCCCAATCCCTGCGCTGTAAGAGACTATGGAACTTTTACCATTGACTATATGGGAAATAGGCCTGGCTCCAAAGCTGAGGTAGATTGATGCTAAGTGGAACCACAGAGGAAATATTAATTTCCAAAGAAAGTCAGAAAGCTTCTAACACTTTTGCAAAGCTTGTGACAGACTGGTTGATGTGATGTCTGTTAAGGAGCTAGTATGGGAGGGAATCCCAGTATAGTGTTAATGTAGCTCACATCTGAAGTTGCACCGTTGAACAGCTGGGAGATATGGCTGAAGCTAAACAGTTCCAGGCTGAAACATAGCTAATCTTGGCAGATAAAATTGCTCATGGAAGTCCCAGAGCCAAGGAAAGGTGTGACATGAAAGCTAGACAACAGACATTTAAATGAGCTAGTAAAAGATGCTGACCTCCTTTCAGGTTTCTCAGTGAAATAATGTCAGTCACTCCCCCACATCAACGATGTGATTCAAGTTATTGCTCAAAATGTCTCTTACATACCTTTATATTTTTACCATAAGACTTTCAATAAATCTGGGGGTGGGGGGTGGGGGGCTGAGGGTGGAGGGGCGGGGGAGTGGTGCGGAATGAACAACCTCCAGAAAAAAATGTTTGCTGCAAGCTATCTTTTTCAAGAATTTTCCTCTGACTGGTGTGGTCTGAGAACTTTTACAAACAAAAGAGGCAGACTGACACAAACTGAAAATTCCATCATTGACTGTGTTGCATACCTGGGTGATATTGTGGTCTAAGGACTTCTGCTCATGCCTACTAACCTAAAATTAGGTATCTAGAAGAATAAATAGTACCTGAGCATATGTTTGGAAGAAATTTAATGAAGGGAATTTAAGTGTTGTTGGAAGAAGTTTAACGTTGAGGTTGGTAACAGCCACAGATTCTCATGACTTAGAGTCCAACTATCAAAGAACAAAAAATGTTGCTTTATTTGGCTGGGATTTGGCTTCCATGAATTGTCAAGTTTACAGAAACATTTAGGGGAAAGAAAAAAAAATATTTTTGGCTACCATTTATGTTTTTAGACCACCAGGCAACATCCCTTTTCCTAGATATAGGGAACTTGTAAGTTTTCACACTTGTCTGTTCTCCAGATGTATTAAAAATCTATTTTACACTTAGGAAGGCATGAATGTGTTTGCTTCTGCTGTTTATTCTGAAATTTTTTAAGACTATATTTATATATATATATTTATATACTATAAATGGTATACTGTAGTGAACAGTCACTCCAAATACACCTTTCTATTTAGTTTCCGGCTTCTGAAAGGTATTGTTTCAGTCTGACACAGACTGGATTTTCTTTTTCTGCATTAGAAGCCCTTTACTCCAGCACCCCTTTATCCAAATAAATGTCTAAATTTAGATCATTATCCTCTTGCATAGTGAAAAAAGGTTTCTTTTATCTTGACCCTATTTGTTGAATATTGCTGAAATTAACTCTATCCCAGATGAAACCAGCACAATCTTAGATCCATACTAAGCAGACACTGAAACAGAACAATTGTAATGCTGCTTTTACTCAATAAAATACACTGCTTTTTCTCCAGTGCTTTATCTATACTGCCATATTCTACAACCCTCCCACCATTCTGTATTTCTGATTCCCTCCCATGACTCTTTGCATACCCCTGACATGCTTGTCAGAGCTATATATGCACCAATACTTGTGTAATGGTTCACCAGTCAACATTAGAGTCTGTAGGAGGGAGAGACGCAATTTAGTGCCTTTGCCAAGAGAAGATATTAGTATACCAATACCTCTTGAAAATGACATAGTCATCCAGTCTTAATAACTTGGGAAAATATAGTGTCTTCCTCCAAATATTCTGTCAAATTACTTTGAAATTGGCCAAAGGGTTCAAAAGTTACTGGGGATGGACTGACAGGAACACAGCATGGTTAAAAAATGCTTACTGTTTTAGGAAACCAGAAAAGAAACAACCAAGAGACTACTACTAATCCTTGTTAAAAAGAAAACAGCACCACAGAGCGATCTACTGACCTGTTACAGTTGAAGCAATACGCTGAATTCCTAGACGTATCTATGATTTCTACTTTTTCCAGAAACCAGCCACTTGCTACAGAAGGAAAAAAAAGAGCCAATATTACATAACCAAAACACAAATAAAGCATAAGAAAGGTTTCTGATTTCATTCCCAAACACTGTGTGGTTCAGTACTTCCAATTGTATTCAAAATCGATAATAAAACTGGAATGTAGATTATGCAAATTACTATCAACTTCTCTCAGCTTTACAGAGAAGGTCTTTGATGTTTTTGACAGAAAATATAAAGGAAGTTTTTTATTACAACTCATTTTTCCATATTGAACCGAACAGGCAGTAAGACAAATGAAACAGAATGCATGGTAATGTTGAATGCATTCTTGAAATCTCATCTTGCCCTTTCTGGTATTCTGAAACGCATTCAATGTACACTCCTGGTGGGTTTTGATCTTCAGTGTCCACCAAAGCAGTAAAAACAGATAGACTTTATCAGTAGATGTAATTTCTGTAATGATAACCCAAGCCCTTAAACAATAAGAAACCAGAATTCTATTCCTCCTTTCTAATTAATGTATCTATACTTATATAAACCAAGTGGTGAATCCAAATGCTTTTCATATCCATATTTCTCCAGCACTCATGAATAGCTCATGAATAGATTCAGAATAGCATCTCCATTTAGGCCAACACTCATATCTGTTTTAGCTTTAAGAATGTATTTAGTATTCTGCTATAATCTCCTATTTTGCTGTGTGAAAAATACCTTCATTCTTGTGCCATAGAATTTTATATCATAGAATATTAAAACATAAAGATTTTAAGAATAAAACTTTATTATAGATACGCAATATTTGTGCTGGCATCTTTAGTCATGTTTGCTAATGCAAATACTTAATGACAACATTTAAAAACTAATTAGGATCATACTACTAGTAACTGAAAACCTTTTGGTATTCTTTGCATGGCCTAGAGATAAAATACTATATTCTAAGAAATTATTTTGGTTTTCAAATATTTAGACAAAGTACTAAGTAGGCTAAAATCAATAAAAATATTTCTAAGTAGGCTAAAAATGTGATATAAAAATATTTGCAAATTGTACCAATTTAGATAAAACATGAAGGCAGAATGATGTTTCTCACTTTTCATGGACATTTTCAAACAATTAGCAAGTATAACTAGGCCATAAAGGTGTCTACATTTTTCATCTTCAATTCGCAAGTGTCATTTATTGATATTGTGAAGTACTTTTGGAACTTCTTTAATGAAATCTTGTGAATGGTTTAATATATCATAGACTCTACTTGGAATATATGACCTTTCATGAAATCTCTGTAATTCGGAGTCAAGATTATCAGCAATAAAAGTTTACAGTCTCTCAAATTTACACGGCACTTTACAAACTAATATAAAGGCATGTTTGCTTTCCTGAAAAGTTTAACATTTAATGTTTCGTCCTTTATTGACAGAACTCCAACAGACCTCACTGAAATCTCCAGGTATGGCGAAATCTAGAGGCAGCTGGAAGATTAGCAAACACATGAAACATATCAAAGAGGTTTTACTTCTGAGGATGCTTGTGGGGATAACAGCTGATGTGACAAAAGACACTTGGAGATAATTTCATAGAAAAATTTAGAGGAAGGAAGGTATTCATGGATGTAAGATGAATCAACACATACCAGCTGTGCTAGGAAGGCTGTATTAGCAGCTGTGTGATGTTGATCAAGACATAGAGAGGAAAGATAATCATGTTGTTGATAGTTTGGGACCCAGGAAATAAAAGTTCAACCTCTATTACCCCTGCAGACTTCTGTGCAACTCTCAGAGTGGTAAAAGTCTGCTGGTGTGGAGTACCTTTCCCAGATCAGTTCTAAGTTGAATTGTGTGCATGTACAGCACCTAACATGAATAAGATGAATGTCAACAGAAGGATTTTATTTATTATAGGTATTTCTATAGGTTTTGCTTTTTCTTTTTGAGTTTTTGATACCATAACACATACAATATTAGTGGGTAGTTAGAATAAAAACCTGTTCAACTTTTGCCTAAACAGGAACTGCTATTTGCAGAATTTTGCTTGGTTCATCCTAGATAGGATAAACCCTTGCCATCTTATAGCCATATTTATAGATAAATCAGGTTTTATTAAGCCTAAACCTATTTCTTTCTGACAGGTTAAGCAACATTGACCCAACTAGAATATCTCAATACTAGCACACCTTTTTGACTCAAACTGCACATTGCTTGCCAATTCTGTTTATAAATATATATTTGTATATTTCTGGGGGGGTTTAGCACCACTAAATGTAAGCTCAAAATCTTATATGTCCTAGTCTCCTATCTTTTTTTTCCTTCCTTTTTTTTTTTTTTTTTTTTAATTCAGGTTTTAGAAGTTATGTTTTATACAATGTACGTAGAAGTAGTTTCCATTGTCATGTGTGGGTATGTACTGTAGCCACATCCTAACTTGACATCAGGGCAAGATCTGGTGCACACTAGTGTTCTCATAGTTTAGCATTCACAAGAAGAAAAGCCATATGTGTGTCAGAGGGAGCTACAGCATGCTTTGACCAGAGCCCTGAGCTTACCCAAACATTTCTTAGATACTGTTCAAAGCATGGAAAGTTTAGCCTTCAGTTTGAAAATTCAATCCTGTTTTTCAAGACATCTAATAGGAGTTTTGGCTGAGCAATGTTTGAAGGATAAAACCTTCTGAGGTTTGTGCTAATTAGATCTCTTCTTTGTTAGAAAAAAAAAAATTGAGCTAAAGTCAATGAAAATGTGATAGTGACAGAAGGGGTGTAAGCAAAAGCAGTCAAACTGACCTCATTTGTATACAAATTTGTATTAGCAGGCTGTAGCAGCTGCATGACTTAAAAAACCTTTCCAAATGTCAGGCAGATATTTAAGCAGAAGATTTTTACAAGACTATTGAACGCATACAGTATACTCACCAAATCCTTTCCCATCATGACCAATTTCAATTGACTGTAGGCTGCCTAAATTTTTTGTCTTAATCTTGAATGTATCAACCTTCAATATTAAAATAAAATTATTAAAAATAATACACTGATGTCTGGAAACATACATTTGTTTAGGTCAGTTCTGAGACTAAGTGTAGTAATACCAATTCAAAATAGGTAGCTGACACCTGATGTGGTTTATTTTCCTTACTGAAAATCTGTGGTATAGATCCTCTCCTACTAGGTCTGTTTAAACATGAAAAAATCACTTTTCGACTTATAGTAAGACAATCCCTACCTCTTTCCTGACTTGCGTCTACTAGAAAAACATTTTTGCTCTCTTATGAATTCTCAACTGATACACTTATAAAATGTTTTCTGTATAAGATACAGAAATATACCTTAAAGAACATAAAAGGTAAAGGCTTTTACTACATGTACTATTATCTGTCTCAAATATTATATATTCTAATTTAAAATATTACTTTATTTCCTATTATGGATTTTTTTAAAATGAGATCCTTTTTTCATAAGGCATTTGACATCACTGGCTACCCATTGACAGCTGGATTGCTAACAGGATTTCTGCATATCTACTCTTCTTTTTCAAAGGGCAGTGGTACCTCCTGTGTAGTACTAGGTAAAAGGAAGTACTGCTCAAGACACTTTCTTACTTGCTCCTTGTGCCCATAGGTAACAATTATTAACCTCCTCAGTATGGGAGACTATACATAGTTAAAGAACCTTTAGAATATAGTCACAGACATCCTGGCTGAAGAAACCTGGACCAACTGCAAGTAAAATGATGTTTAGTACAACTGGAGGTAATGAGGTAGGTCTCATAAGGAAGATATTTTAACTGGAGTTTTAATTATTCAGTCATTACCTTTCAAGAAATCCACAGGAGAAAGATGTGGAAAATATACTTATTTCTTGATACATAAGGGTAACCATCATTATACTCCACTGCACAGGTGGTGAGCAAATGGAGCAATTCCTTTGCCAGAGTAATATGTTTATTAAAATAGAACATTCTCCTACAGTACTAGGACATCACGCAGAGAATGAGCATTCTTATATAAATACCAGTATCTAGGGGTCTCTGAACACCCTAAAGCATGATGGATATCAGAATCAGGTTGATGTGCATGGTTCCATTTTATCTGGTTATAGCCTTATACATTCAGTGAGGCCACAGCATCAGTTTCCATGGCAAAGTAAAATGATGGGATGTAAGAAACCGCTGTATTCTCAAGCACAATATTAAAAGTTTGTGCAACAGCAAGGGATATTGCACACATATGCACATGCACAGTCAATGTATTTTGTGCATTTCAGATCAAGGAAAAGCATAACTGGGCAGGTGAGTAGATGCAATATGATGTATTTGGGACTAACAGAAGAGCAACAGAGTAAGCTAGATACGATAGAAGTAAAATGTCCCTTGGTTACTCTGGTGAAAAGGTGAAACATAGAGATAGCTGAGACTGTATCTTATCTAGTGATGTGGAAAACAGAATAAATGCCTTAAGTTCCACAAAGATCTTGCATAGATTTAAAGTTTACTTTCCCAGTTCAGAAATGGACACATCCTATGAAATCTATGTACTCACTTTTCCTCTTTCAAAGGGGTCTTGATGCTCCAGTGACTGAGAGAGTTGAAATACCTCAGATTTGTCTTCATTTCCAAATAATATAATATGAACATTGGCATCAGTCCCTGCTCCCCTTTTGTCACCTGTGTATACTTTGATAGTATACTCTGTCAGATTTCTTGCTTGACTTCCTTCTTTATGTAAGTTATCTATGTAATTCTTTTGTTTGTCTCCTCTAATAACAAAAGATACCGGGATTTCTCTCTGTATTTCTGGCTTATTTGCATCCACAGAAAATGTTCTAAAAAACAAAACCGCATGTTTTTGTAGTAAGTAAATAATCATACGTTAAATCAAAAAACTCTATGAATGGGGTACAGTTAGAAATGGACTTAGTTTAAAAGTATGCATTGACTGAACCACACTGACAGTTATTTTAATTCAATGCCTACTCAATGTTTTCAACTGTTATACCACAAAAAGACTAAAAAATTACTAGCTTTACATAATATACTTACTCATTCACTTCAAATACATAGATAGGATGCTCCTTTAAAGCTTCTTTCAAGTGTAATTTTTTAATGTCCAGTTTGCAGTCTACAAAGAAGAAAATAAAGCATAGTGAAAATGTTGTGCTGCATGTCAAGGAATTAGGTAGAGTCTGTTGTTGATATAATGGTGCCATTCCTACTATATTAAAACATCACTTATTAATTTATTTTTAGATACCAACAATTGACTTTAAAATCCTGGAATCATCATAACATCCCTTATTTTGTTCCTATTTTAAACCTCAACTTAGAAATGTAGGAGCAAGCATTTTCATTGTCCTAGTGAAGCAGTGTTGTCCTCACCATCCTTGGACAGGCATGCAGAAAATATGCAGCATGACTCAGGTGGGCGTATCTGAAGAAAGAGCATAAATACCTATCTGGTGCTTCCTCCTCAGTGACTGGTTGACAAGAGGGTTGGAGCTCCATTCCACATGCAGCGCAAAGAGGGTCTCATTAGATGGCAGGTATGAAGGAAGTTCAGCAACTTACTGTATATCTCTGCTGTTTGAGAAAGATTGCTCTCTGACTTAGATTTCTTTTTGAATTTTCTGCTGGGGGTTCAGCTATATGCTGTCTATAACACTGACCTGAATCTCTTGCCACTAATTAGTCATGAAGACTGTTCATTTTCCCTTCTCTTCCGTTATTTGTCCCTTCAGCCCTGTTCATCAAACTGCATCCTGTTGTCTTCTACTACTGTTCAAGTCCCTTTAATTTTATCAATAGGAGTCTACAGGCTCTTGGGGGGGAATCCAGGATATTGTGTTGCACTCATGACCTGCCCTGACAGTGCATGGAGAGAGTCAGAAGCTTCAGGAAGCAATCTCAAACCATATGATCTTTAAAACTTGTTCAGATATTAGAAGACACATAAATGCATTACAGCACCAGTCTGCCTGGGCTGACCAATCCTGTAGGGTACATCTGACTTCATATGCTAAAGAGCTTTTGTGTCTGAGGATTTTTGGTTCAGTCTTGGTCCAAACAAGCCTAGCTACATTACAGACACCCTTACTCATCTAAAGTGCTTTATTATCTAACTCCTTTGGAAGAAATGTATTATAATTCTGCCCAATCCTGTCTTCATAACACATACAGAGCCAGTGAGCCCCCAAGTCCTTCCTTTGTGAATCATGTTTTTGAACCTGACCAGAAAAATCTTGCTTGTCATGCTCTCTGCGGTGCCCTTTGGCAGCAGGTAATTGCTATATTCAATGACTGTCAGACAGACAGATGGCCATAGTTAACTTTCACAACTGAATATGTGGGAAACAAAAGTAGTGACCTAACTGCCTTGCTCCCCAACAGCAGCATGGCAGGGCTGTCCCTTTCCTTCCCTCCCCCTCTGTAGTAACTGCAGCTCCACACTGTGCCCCCTCTGAAGCCCCCAGCAGCTGAGGCAGACCATGCTGTGGTGTGGGATGAGTTGACCAGCCAACCAGTATGTACACGCTTACTGCCCAAATGTCTTTGATGTCTATACACATTTTACAGATTTGGTTGAAATCGTGTGGTGAGCCCAAAAGGTTATTATGAGCAGCCAACAGATGGGCAAACAAAAAAGACAGATAATGTCCAACACAGAACCTTTGTTTTCCTAGAAAACTTTCTGAAAATGGTGACCTGTAATACATAGTAAGTAATGATTTGCAAATTTCATTAAAGGACTTTAAAAAACTTTACAATTAATTCTTTGAATATCCATTAGTAGAATGATAGCCATCCTATAGATGAGGCAAAGGGATGTTGAAGTTATGACTATTTTGATGAAATTCAATGACAAAACTGCTGATTGCCTAAAAGATGTAAAATCCCCTTCCAAATGTCACAGGGATAAAACATAACAGGTAGGGAAAACAGTGAAAATAACTGAATCACAGAAGGAAAATGAAACAATACCAGTTTCTTTCATGAGTTATAATTATTCTCGTAGATCACTTACTAATAATCACGCATTAATTGCAGAATATAATTATTCATCTTAATTTTCTGATTTTCTTTCTTGTATAGAAAGGAATACTTTATTTTATTGATGTAATGATGATATAGCTTTTAGATCCAAGGATTTAAATGTGTCAAAATGTAGGATTTTGCTTTATAAACTATTACATTTTAGCAAAAATAGCCAAAGGAAATTAAACAGGATTTAACCCTGGCAATTATTTCATTGCCTTTAACGGGAAGCTAGCTGTGTGATTCACATCACTGGCTTTAGAAAGCAGAGAAAGTACTTTACCTGTTTTACTGCTGATCAAAAGAACAACTTTGTCCAGTTCTCCCAATTCAACACCATCCACAATAACTAAAAATGACTAAAATAAAATTATTCAGTATTACAATCTTAAACTATATCACTTAAGTATATAGGAAGATTTGAAAATAATCTATAGGAAGTACAGGAATGAATCAAAGGATAAATTTGAAAATAATCTATAGGAAGTGCAAGAATGAATCAAAGGATAAATTTTAAAGTACTTTAAGTCAGAGTACCTCGTTGTCCTCTCCCTGTTGCACATTCTGCAATGACCAGAGAAGGGATCTGTCTCCTGTGTCACCGTAAGTACCATATATACACGCAGTCATATGCAATAAATTTCTCTCACTCAAAATATTTCTAGAGAACACTGTTAGATGATATGTAACCACTGCAACAGGAAGCAGAAAGAGATCTTGTTAAGACTGTGCCACAACCTTGCATGGCTATTTGAAAACAGCCGTGTGCAGTCAGCTGTAATTAAAAATTCAAACACTTGAAAATGACAGAAAAATTCAAGGTTTTTTTTCAGTTTTCCCCTTTAATATTGTCCTGTAAGTATAAACACAGTGATGCTGACAACTTTACATTAAATCAGAGAGAAGCATACCTATGCTTTATGGTTCGTAACAGTAGCACATTATAGAAAAATTACTGCAGTCAGTTGCCTTTTTCTTTTTAATGGTGAATGCCTAATAGAATCCTAATAAATAAATCCTAATAAACCTCCAACTCATCAATCACTTTTGGGATCTTTACAAAGACTAACTTTAGCTGGGGAGACAAGTCCTTCAGACTTCATCATCTAAGAGATGGAAAGAGAAGCTCCTCGTATGTGATTCAGAGCACCTAAGTTGCTGCTTTGAACTTCGCTATGATGGAGCACATCCACTGACTACAGAGGGAGCTCAGGAAGACAATTCTATCTCAGCTGAAGTTGTCACCTATTAATTTGTGCTGTTTGTGATTTATGCAATTGTTATAGTTATTTAATTGAAGACAAGATGACAACATCTGAACACCTTTAAAAGTAAGCACATACTCAGAGTACCTGTTTATATTCATTTACAATTTACTCATAGAACCAAATGATGTGACAGCCCTGAATATTTGCCTCTTCTAATCGTCTATCTAGCATCTTCTTTTTATTCTTGTAGATGCTGTGGTAGAAGGGGATAAATCCTTTGACTTTGCAGAAGGCTTCTGTAGAATGTGGCTCAATGTAGATCAGTGAGACACCTATCCCACACAGGACTGTGTGTATAAACAGATTACCTGCGTCCTTTGGAAGTCAAGAAGACAAAGTCCAGGTAAAGCAGATAACAAGCTGATACCAGCTTTCAGATCTAATGATCATCTAAAATACTGAGTTCAGTACAAGAACCAGCTCTGGTTTATGGGGCTTGCCTGTCTCCCCAGCAACACTTACATGACAGAAAGAGACCAGACCCTTGTTGCACGCTGACTGCAGCTGACCAGCTGCATGGAAAGAAATACATAGTGCCAAAAAGGTATTTAGTTTTACCTATAAAGGTTAAACTTAGTAAAAGCCTAAATGGTAGAGGATACAGCTAAGTTTAAAATGGAAACTAAAAAATGATGATACCTAAGAAACAACAAATCATGGCATGGTAGGATATAAAAGAAAAAATTAAATACAAGGACTGTATGGAATATGGTGGGTGGTGTTACAACCAAAGTGAAGAATCAGGAGAAGAAACAAATTTGGTTAGGGATGCAATGCAGTGAGTGGGTCACTACCCAGAACAATGAAACTTGTGCAGTGCTATTTTTGACGATAACCTTGACTTTCTAAGTGTTCTCTTTTTCTCTTACTTGACCTCTGTTTTGCCACAGTCTCCCAGACCTGCAACTTGACAAGTTAGGCTGGACCAGCCCAAAGCAAGAGTGAAAGGATTGCATTTCGAAGGCTTGTTTCTTGGATCACTGTCTCAGAGAGCAGCAAGAGTGGGCCTGTTCCACAAGGGTGGACAAGATAGGAGCTAAGCATGACTGCCAGTACAGGCAGTGCCCTCACTGACCAGTTAACAGTCCTGCAGCATCTACATGTGGCAGGCAAAGGGGTCAACATCACAGATGCAGCAAACAATGAAAAAGATCTGGGTCTATCCCGGTGGTCAAGATGGGAGCAGCAGGAGAAAGGGCCAGAGACAGGACTAGAAAATAAGGCTGCAACAGAGGTCCAAGGTCCATCCAGAAGACAGGGTCAGAGAAAAGATTAGAGACAGAGACACATTTGACATAGCTCAGGCATGATCTTAAATGGATACCCTATGCCCATCATGGCTGGGGCCAAGGCAAGAAGATCCATTGTCTTATCATGGCCCTGACACACTGTAGTCAACTAGAGATTGACCTGCAGGAATTTTGGATTGGATTATACAGTGGATAGAACTAGCAAGTACATTGTATGAAGAAGGAGATTAATGCAGGCAAGGGAAGAGGGCTAAAATGCTTAAATGATGGTCTTTGTTCAGGTAGTGGGATAAGACCATCATAGGGCAAATGTGGGCAAATATTTACCTCTGTAGTGTACTGAATAGATTGGAGAGGGGAGACACAAAATAAATCTCTGAAAAGAAGTTACATACTTTAAGGATAACATATATGAATGTTACAACTCCATTAATTTCATAAAATTCTAATGATTTCATAATCCTATTGTGAATTTTGGCTGTGTGTTAACTTTGTGGAAATAATCAGCTGTTTGAAAGTAGCATAATATATTTTTGTTTCACCTTTTCACTGTTTAATTGTTTTGCCTTAAAAGCTACGGTAGTGCAAAATTCACCTTCTGTACAGCCCTGTATGTGAGAGAGAGAGCACCGTTTCATCCTTGGGGATTCCTGAGGGGTCAGCATCTCAAAGGAAGTGACGAGAAACTATGTATCCACTCAGCTGGAGACCTCTCCCCATTGGTACACCCAAAGGCACGTGTGAGCACAGCCAGATCTCGAGGGTTTGCACTGTATTTTATCAAGTGGTTTTTGGTAGTTTCAATTAGCCATTAGCATATGCTTTATCACAATCCCAAGTACAAAATTAAAAAAGGAAAAGATAACTAAGAGATTAAATACTAAAGCACTCTATGAATGACAGAGCTATATCTGAAATTTAACAGCACACAGCTTTTGGTTAAGGTGATTATGATCAGCTGGTTTCCATGCTAATTAACACAATACTGGTTTTGCGTTTAGCTGAGAAAAAGAAAAGCAAGGAGAAAATAAATTAGATTTAGAAAGATGACAGAAAAGCCGACCTGTTTTGCACAATAAATTGTAAGTAAGTTCATATGTAAAGGATCGCTTTGAATTCTACATGTGCCACCTGCTGTGGAGCTACTTAAAGCCCTCTTGGACATAAAACGGCAGAGATTTGGGGGAATACGTTTTTTCATTGTCCCTTTTTTTTTCTTCACTGTGCTTACAAATCCCTCCTTGAAGACTTCTAAAGCATGTGTGGAAAGAAATAAATGTAACAGATGAGCTATTTGTGTGTTTGTTCTTTTACCTAAACACATAGGCAATATAATACCTATTCTTTTTGGTGATATTTTGTCTCTTGATCTCAAAACATTTTTCAAAGAAGGAAAATATTACAGGAATAAAAAATTGGGCAAATAATGTAAAAATTACTTTTTCAACCAAGAGGTCAGTGAAGAGCCAGAGTTGGAACCAAGGTCACAAGTGTTCCAGTCTCACTGCCCATTTATCACCCATGTTGCATCTTTCTCTCACTATTTCTATGTGCTTGTACATGTACCCTAAATATGTCTGCATGTGACAGCAATCAGTCTTTTGCAAGAGGCATGTTCATGTGCTTTATGTTAATCTGGAGGTCCACTTTGTTTCAATCTTGTGTATAAGAGATGAAAGCCATTAAGCCTTGCTATGTACCCATACTGTGCAAGTCTTCAAATGAAAATAACAGCTTTAAGCAATATAAAATCTAAAGCCTAAATACAAATCTAAATTTTCAGTTGCACCTGAACTGCACCTGAAAAAACCCTCAACCCCTGTTAATTCTGCTGAGATTACTTGCATGCTTACATCTAGACATATGCAAACACCTCACTGAAACTGGGCCATAAATTCCAATCCAAAGTGTATTGGGGTAGTTCATTTAACACCTGCTTCATCTCACTTTGGATGAACTGATTTATTCTTTACCCAGGTAAGTAATTTATTTTCTGCATAAAACTCAGGCACAAATTATTTAAGTATTAAGTATCGTTATTTGGTCTGTTTATTAAATTGAGAATTGTTCTGTCATATGGTGGCATTCAGTAAGCATTGCATTAGAAGAATATGGAAGATATGGTGGATTTGAGGGAAAGGGTTTATTTTATTTTGCTTAACAAAGATAACATGTAAGACAATTGTTGAGCTAATTTTGACAAGCATAAATATTTGCAATGTCTAAAGGTAATAAACTGGACACATGTACTTTTGAGCTCTGATTTACGGAGAATCTTTGGAATATGCAAACAAAAAAAATTGCTTAATAGTAAATGAGCTATAAAAAATAATGTTAATGTCAGTAACATGAGCAGGTGAGAACTAAACAGAGAGTAGAAATATTACAATATTGCAAGAAAGAGATATTTTTTATAAACTGTCCTTTGTAGCACATAATAATGGTTCTGTGCAATCAAATGAATATTGCATGTCCCACTTTATGGTACAGAAAGTAAGCAGAGTGGATAGTGTTTTCCTTCATTCATTTTAAATTCTTGTCTAGACTTTATGAATCATTAAATAAAGACAATAATTTTTTCTGTTTTGATAAAGGTTTCAGTTGTAATATTAGGACATGTTAAACTCCTGGACCACTCTACTGCTTTAAGGTATATTTATACCTACCAGAAAGTGCTTCTTTTAATGGCCACTCTACAGGGAATTCAATCCATCTGTCTCCATTAAGAGAAAGAGGAAGTGTTTTATTTATGGTGAGACTAAAGGTATCCAGGGTTGATGTGTTCTGCATTTTTAAGTGACAAAAAGACAACGGGGATGTGCTGTTTTCCAAACTCTGGAGACCAAGTCTCACTTTATAAAGCATTCCCAGATCAGATGGTAAATATATCTAGAAAGCAACAAAACAATGAGTTAGCATCCAAAGAGAGATAAATAGATATATGCTTAGCTAATTGACAGGAAGAGAGGAAATTTTCTCTAAAATTCTCTAAAAGCATGAACCTAGACCCATTTGCATCAGTCTTGGTGCTAAAAGTCCCATTGAGTTCAAAGGCAGCTGAATCAGGTTGAGTAAGCACTTACAGAAATATTAGTTTTATACTCTAGGGGCATTCATTGTAATTATTCTATCAAATTCAAATTACATACTGCACTGATTTCTAAATGTGGCTACTTAATGTTAATGCCATTTAAATTGATATGCATTATTAACTATGACTATTTGTTGACAAAAAAAAAATGCCTATTCATCATGAAATTTAGAAAGCCAAAAATAGTGAAAATGAAAATTTCAGTTCTGCTTTTCTTGAATATTTAAACAATAATATCTGCAATACTTACAGCACTACATGTTTATTTCTCATTAAAAGGAAACTGAAAGAGAATTTAAATATAGACAAATCTATATATTATTTTACATCATATGTTATTTGGTTCTTAGGCTGATGTTCCACTTTGTTTTCCATGGAAACCAGATTTGACTTGCCATTGCTTCCATAAAAAACCATAACCAAGTTGGATATATTTTGTGACAACTTTTCAAAGTCTGCTTTTGTTTCTTCTTGATGCTTTGTGAAATAAATCCTCCATCTGCCTTCTGAAGAAATAAAATAAGGAAAATAAAAAGGTAAAAAGAAAATTATTAAAGATTTTTCTGTTTTCATATGTTAACCAAGATACCTGAGATAAAATTCCTGAGACATGTTCTAGTTTACATGGGAAACATTAATATAGAAGTACTTCATCTGGGTGCTGATCAGCTCCCTAAATATATTACCATTTCTTACTATTACAAAGGGGAAAATATTGTCAGTACTAGTAAGCATAATGACGTATTGTGATGAAGATATTCTCACATTATTATTTCAGAACTGATGAATAAAACAGTGAATGTAATGGTAGAAGCTATACCTGAATTCATTTGCTCTTTTCCTAAATGCCAGGCAGAAGAGCTCCTCCTCTCCTGAATTTCTAGTTAAAAGAAGATAGAAGACCAAATTAATACTTCTGTAGAGCAAATTATAATAAATGCCTGTATTCAAATCTAGTGAGGCAACTGACTATTATATCATTTAGATTAAAAATTTAACTAGGAAATGTACAATGTGATTTTCTACTTAAACGTCATCTCCTACATATCATTCTGTTTAATGAACTGACTCTAGAGTTAGCTCTTTACTGTGAAATGATTGTAACATGAAGATTCAAGTATTTTTCATTTTAAAGTATTTCTGTTCATTTATACAATTCATGCTCTGGATGAATCAGAACTAATTGGATGGTTTTAATGCCCATTTGGGGGGCTGATATTCCTGCAACTGATATCAGCTCCCATTGGTTTCAGTGGCATTTGGTATAGATCAAAACTACTTGTAAACATTAGATAGAGGTCTGAACCAAAGATGGAAAGCCTTCTTTTGAGATCACAACCAAGTTTGGATTTGCCAATTATTGTGTAAAAAACTCAAAGGAATATTTTCTTCTTCTACCAAATCAATGTATTCTGGTAGAAACAGAAACTTTTTTATTATTATTTGAATAAAGCCAAATTATATAACTTTAAATACACTAAATATTCCTATATTTAATTCAGAAAAGTCCCAACATACAATCTAAAAAACTTTTGAAATTATTTGCTTTTGCACAATAACAGCTTCCTCCTCTTTCCAGGTTTCAAATGACAAAACTTTAGATGATAAAGCAGAGGAAATGGATTGCACTGGAATTCTACTCAGTCTCATTAGGCTGTTGCTGGACAAGCACCATCATGCCAATGCCACTACAGCGAGCAGAGATGCCCTGGGAGTTCAGAGGAAAAGAACTAGAATATTTTCTGTAATCTAAGGACTCATCTATTTACTTCTACTTGTCTATTCTCTTTAGGGGCAAGATGATAAGAAATACATCAGTCTTAAAGGTACATACTGGGCTTTTGTTGCCTGCTGATTTGATTGGGGAGTGCCATGGTTCCCTCCCACATCAGATTGTGCTTGTATTGAAACGATGGCACAGGGAAGGAAGGTGCACATTCCCTTCTTGCCCTGACAAGGCATGCAGTCACAGTCAGTGGGGTCAAAACTGATCTTCTGTGGACTGATTACCTGTGTGGTGTCAGTCAATAGTAAGTCCAGTTTCTGGCAAAAGCTATCCAAACAGTGTGGCATAAATAATGCAAAACAGTCTTCTTGAATACAATGGAGGCATTTTCTATACTGCTTAAACATAGTTTGCCCCACTATTTACCTCATTTTCACTATGTCTAGCAAGCAGCTGGCAGCGATATTCGAAGCTTAAAAAATTGTTTGCAAGTGGCAGCGTAGAAGACTTGGAAAAACAGCAATTTGTAAAGAGATTAGGGCAAATTTGTTGCCATTTATGCCACTGTAAATCTGAAGTAACAACGCAGAAATTATCCTCTGGCAAATAGTGGTTATTAAATGGTACTAAAATACAACAGTGTTCAGACACACTAACTCACTATATAATGGCAATGTTCTACTGGAATATTTTAAACCATAACTTGTTTATAGAAGCAAATCACATAGCTGCATTCTTCAGTTTGGAACTAATTTCTTAGCAAATAATAGTTTAAGCATAATATTGACCTGTGGCATTCAAAGTTACTGAGGCAGATCTTTTTCCATCGTGTCTGTCTTTTAGCCATGTTTGAGCCATAAACAATGTTTCTGACCCTGAAGTTGCTGACTCCTTCACAATAATCTTCTCAAGAAGCCAGTCAGAGCCTCTGCCTTTTTCAACCACCATCACTTGCAGAGTCCCAACATCTACTGCTTCCACTTGAAAAACATCCACCTGAAAAGTTCAGAATCAAAAAGACATACAGAAATAGAACCATCGAGCTAAATTAACAGTGTCTTTTGAAACATGAAAGTGAGAGGAAAATGAGGATTTTCTTTTTTCATTAATTTAATACCGACAGAACCAGAGATGAAGAGTTTAAAGATGCTATAATTCCTACATTAAGCACTATTCCCTTTGTGGTTCTGCAATATACTGCTAAACCACCCATTTCCCCACACAGATCGATCAGCTGCTTATGCTCACTTCCTGAGAGATTTGAGATTTTCCTTCCCAAATTTCACATTTAATGATTTATTGGGATACCATTTAAAACATCTTATACTCTCAACAAAATAGTCTCCCAGGGCTTCCATTTGAGAATGAAATGCAGGGAATGAGAAGGGCAGAAGTGAATATCACAGAATGGTATTTTATTTTCTTAGGAAAGAATGACAAACTTGGTCCCAGATTTGAATTAACTTGTAGGATTAGTTTTAATAAAAGTCACTGAAGGAAAAATATTAGATAAAGTTACATTTAAATAAGTTCTACTATTCTCTATCAGTTTAAAAGTCCACAATATTTTTAAAATGTTTAGAACACTGAGGATCCCTAAAGAAGATGGTGAGATGCCAGACAACAAACATTTTCACAATATGTGATTTTGGCTTTTTGTGGGTCTTACACCTACTTCCTCAGCTGGAAAAGAGAGTTTAATTTCTTGGCATAGAGACCTTCCAACTGTTATGCTTTATAGATTTATGAATTATCGCCTCATTTCTATTAGTGTTGATAATGGGTAAAATCTACTGTTACTTGTGATAGACTTTCCAGCATGAATTAAAGATATAAAGATGTTTTTGAGGGGACTAGATTGCAATAATGAAAAACATTTGTGTCCTGAGTATCTTTTCAGCCTAATTCACACTGCAGTTGCTCAGCCAGACCAAAAGGGCAGCAATCCTTATTCAAGGGATTACACAGAGATGAAACAGAGAAAAGTAGTTCTCTTGCTCCACCAGTCAGTTATGTGTCTTCCATGGATACCTTTTCCAAGTGAAAACCTGATGAAAGATTTGTGTCAATAAGAAGAGCCTTACCAAGTTGCAACTTAATAAGACCCATTATAAGTTAAAATATTGGGCTCAAAATTGCAGATAATCTATGACAACCTATTTAGAAAAAGAATCCTCAGAAACAAATTTCAAATTTTTTCTTCTTTAACTTTTTTCTCATTTTTGATCAATATACATACACTTGAATGTGTGTTTGTGAACCTTCACCACCTTTAACAGTTGTTTAAAATAAATTTGTCATAGAATTACTCTGTGACTTCTTCTAGACTGAAAGGTACTGTTATTCAAAAATTGCTATAGTGCATCATCTAACCATCACATCTGCACTGCCACCCCTGAGTTATTATGGGAAATGTGAAAATGAGAACAATAGAATGATTTTAAGGGAAAAGTGTTTCAAGAGGCTCTTGAATAGCTATACTTACTTACAATGAGTCAAGGTTATCAGCTACTTTTAAACTGGCAAAAGTGTGAGATGAAAGTGGGGGTTCTTAGGGTAATGTCCTATGGCAGCAAAGCAAATACATTGGAAGGGCTGAAATTCTAGATAGGCTGCAGGACTGCAGGGGAAGAGTGTCCTCTTACATTTTCCATAGTTACATCAAAAAAGTAATGTTTAGTGTCAACACCATGATTATATTTTATTGGACTACTTTGATGATTGAATACCATTAATCTGAACTCTTAATTTACCCTAATTGTGAGATGAGTTTGATCACTGCTTTATTCTGTCTTTAATTGGATTGATAAAGCTATAGTATCATGTTTGAATAAAATAAAATGGCTTGTTACAGTTATTAAAAAAAAAATCTATTAAAAATACACAGGTCTAAAAGATGGGTGAAAAACACAGATAAAGTCAAGTTAGAAACATACAGACCCCTGTTTCTGTTAGCAAATAACTATTTTACGTTCCCAAAATGTGAAAATTAATTTAAATGTTACTGCTTGTCCTTGCAAATGGTTACGCTTATATTAGTGCATGATGTATGTTGTTGGTCAGATTAGAATACTTGTTAGAATAGATTTCTTTTTAAAATAAGAAATTTCCAGAGGATGACTGATTTAGTAACTCTGTCACCAGCATCTCCAAAAAATCTGTTGTCAGTGATGTACTTTTGGAGAGTTAGGAATAAAGGAAAAATACAGACAATATTCTGCTGACTTCTAGACTTGTGCTGTCTCCAGAAGGATAGTTGGGCCTGACTTGCACTAAGCTTGACAGTTAATAAACTCTATTAAGCCATAAAAACTTCACACAACATCAGCAAATGTATTCATATACCATTCTCCCTAGTGGCAGTGATTCTGAAAGCACTTAATAACTCAGATGCAACATGCACTATGGGTTATTCATAACCTGGATAATCCAGCCACAGGTAGCAGCAAGTTTGTATATATAGGTAAAGCATGAAAGGTTTTCCAAACCTTTTTTCCTCTGAAAATAGGTACATTTGTGAAAACTTTGATGTTTGGTTTGCGTTGGGCACACTACTTCATCATTTGTTGATGTGCAATTTTAACGAGCCCATTTTACAGCATGTAAAAATCTCAAAAATCCATGGTCAAATCTGCAGACCGTTCAGCCACCTAATAAACTACAAGTTAAAAAACTATTTAACTAAACTAAGAATTGCAACAGGGGGGGTAAACTCACTTCACAAACAAGATTACATTCCCTCTTTATGTATACATTTGAAAATCTATGTGATGTAACAAGCTTTATTGTAGTCATGAGACCAAACAAGAATAGGGATAGAGCAACTAATAGAGAAAGAACAACGATTATATTTGTTAGAGTTAGATGACCAATTTGCTAGAGATAATTTATTTAACAAATTTAATCTACTTTTCCCCTCGCAAGCTGTCTGCAAACAGACAGATTATGACATATATTTCATTATACTTTTAAGCAATTGAATTATTATGAATAATTTAGCTAATATTATTGTGGATTCATTTCAGACCACAGATTAGTCATAAAACATAGGAAATATTCGAGTTTTTAACAGGTTTTTTATGTCACATGATACTCTCATCTGATTTATAAACAGGGATCTTTAAATTACTGGAGGCTTAATTCTTCTGCAAAAAAGAGAGAGAGAGAGGAAGAAAACACAGAAGATAGGTAAACCTACAGAATATAAACCCTTTATTTTTCATTTTACCTTAGGGAAAAATGTTAATTGTTTTTTAGTTACTACTAACAAATTAGGTTTGAAGGCAGAAAAGTCACCTTAAATATTTTTAATAATGCATATTGTTTAATTCAGCAGAGTTATATTGACTTTTCTCAGAATAGTATTGAAACAATTTGTATGTATGTACAGCCCACTAAATTTTCTTAACACTGTCTGGAGAAAGAAAGTTATTCGCCAAGACTGAACAGCTGAGACTGACAATCTGAGAGCCATACATCCTCAGTGACCCACATGAGCTGTCCTAGCAAAACCAGAACTGACACTTTTCATATTTCTTAGTTAAGAAAATAAGCACTGAAAACATCCTTAAAAACAGTCATTCCAGCAACCCTTTCAGACCATTTAAAATTTAATTTTTGTTAACTCCTTTTCACATTTCCTTCAAATGTTTTTTTTTTGAGCATTTCCTTTGAGTCTGTGACCCAGTTTGACTTTATTCAGTACTCTTCAGTGTCAGCGCTGGCAACGTTTCACTGTCTGTAGCAGTTGCAATAGCTCTTGTAACAGAAGAAGCATTTGAACAGTCACTGTGCAATATTTACCTTTATAAATGTCAGTCATTTTATAGGCTCAGTATTGAGACTTGATGGTTGGCTAATGACGATATTCCCAGTAGAACTGAAAATAGTAAGCCAAGACACACCATATGCTTAATTTCATCAACCTGTATGCACAAGTGATTTCCCATACTGCTAATGTTACTATCATTTTAATAGGCTTTTATTGGAAAAGGAGTTAGAGTGTCTAGATAAAGGACCTTTTCTATTAAGCTTAGAAAACCTATTGATTTGCTGCCTGATTATTTTGATCTCACTTGTTAATCTGGAGAAACTCCACTGAAAACAAAAGAGTTTAGCACTGGAAGGCAAAATAAAGGCCCCTGTAATACTAAGCCAAATCAGAAACAGTGTCTGAACATTCATGTAGAAAGAAGCAAATGAGAAAAATAACTTCTGCTGAGATGTTACCCTTCAGAATGTGGCCCCATGGACTCTTCTAGCTGTTCTGGGCTAAACTTCCCCACCCTGTCCCTAATGCTTGTCACATCACTACCTTCTCTTAGATGGAGTTTATCACCTTTTTAGCTTTGCCAGCATAACCCCACAATCAGCTTCTCTCCAGCCAATTTTTATCAAGACAGACCAAGTGAAAATATCCAAATTATTAACAATATTAATTGCCTAAACTAAATACACCAGCAGACTTAAGGGGTGGAAACATTGGGTGGTTAGCAGCAGTGAGGACAAGCACTGGTAGCAGTATTGTCTTGGCACAGCACAGTGGAAAAGTGAACAGTGCATCTGACTGTGACCTCAGCATCTTGTAATCTGTGTTCTGTACAAATACTTCTTTAAAAACAGGCTTTTCTATGCATCTGAAAAAGCCAACCCTGAATTTCTTCCTAAATTCATGTATTTTTGCAAGCATGTTTTTAATGTTAAATTCTCATCCAGAAATTTATTGAAAGAATTTACCTTTACATGAAAAGAATTAAATTAAATTAATTTGAATGCATAATTAGAGGTTTCTGATAACCTACAATTATCATGGTTCATCCATCTTCAACAAGATTAGTGAAGAATAAATGAAAGAATAGGGGTAGTAAAAAACCCCACATAATATTTGCCCTGAACTGACCTTATGTTAATTTGCTTAGTATAACTGGAACAGAATCCTTCTGAAACAGGATTTGTATGCATAGAACAGCAACAGGAGTAAGAAAGAATAATGGTACATTATAATAATCAGCAGCTATGACCATTCAACTAACTTGTAAAAGACATTTCAGTCAGACTTCAAGTAAAATGCATTTAATAAAATTCAGAAGGACTGCTACAGACTGCTACAGTATCATCAGGCACATCCAAATCTGTAAACACACATTATATTACACAATAAAAATCTAAAAAAAAAAAAAAATACCACAACCAAAACAAAAAAAGCCAAAACAAAAAAACCCAAAGACAGACCTTATTTTGGACAAATTCAAACCCATCTGAAGCAGCCTCATTGCTGGACTAATTTAATAACAATCCAAGTTTGAGATCTGGTTTAACAGGCAAAGAAAATAGGATGGATGTAATTTTCTTCAACTTTAGTAAGATATTTGGTTGTATATTATTTTGATTAAGACACAATAATCCAATATTTAAATTATTCTAGGTGAGCTCAACCTGGCTGATAATGGGACAATAAAATGTCTAACTGGTAAGCCTCCAAGTGCAGCTATAAACAGAGAATATTTTCAAGCATATTTAATTGTATGGAGGCCAGGTAATATGCTTATGCTCTTTAATATTGTAATGAGATAACTGGAAGAAAACAAGATTTCAGAGATGATGCAAAAACAATTGCAACTTAAGACACTTGAATAAGTAGGGTACTAAACTGCTCTGAAAAGATTTGTAAGCATTAATAGATTACTGGAAAGCCTGCCTTCCAGTGAATCAAGCAACCTAATCTACTTAACTTGTCAAAGGCATACCAGTTTGCTTATTGTCTTAAAAACTGTCAAAGGCAGCAGAAATTTGGTGTGAGAGTGCTATGCAGGCTAACAGTCAATAACATTACAAAATCCAGCTCCTAGAACTTAAAGCAGGGGTCCTCAAGCTATGGCCCATGGGCTGGATACGGCCCCCCAGGGTCCTCAATCCGGCCCCCGGTATTTACAGACCCCCCACCGGGGTTGGGGGGGAAACCAAGCAGCCGCAGATGACTGCCTGCCACTGCATCCGCGCGCCGGCCCTCTGGTTAAAAAGTGTGAGGACCCCTGACTTAAAGCTTGACAAATTTAGACAGAAAATAGCATGAATCTTGGGGGGGGAGGGCAGAAAGGACATTTAAGCTTTGAAACAATTTACCAACTAGATGAGCACTTCAGCACTGGAAGCCAATCATTCTGCATTAGCTATATTTTCTAAACTATTTAACTTCAATTGAAGCTAATTCAGTTCTTGCTGCGTTGAGGAAAATGGTTAATATTTTACTAGCTGAAAAATGTAGACTGCAGACTTGGATTAACCAAAACTATTTTAAGATTTTTGATAAATCAAGTTAATAAAGTCAGTTGTATTTTATTTTGAAATTATCTTGTTTATTTAAAAACTGTAATAAATGTGACATAGAATGCACTCACCCAGCTTTGCCTATCCAAAATAAGTCTATAGCCAGACAATTTCCCTGTAAAGTCTTGAGAAAGCAGCAGGCACTCTCTGAGGATAATCAATTTCATTTTAAGATAAATGTCCAAATAAAGAAAAAAGGTAACCACCACCTGGAAGCTTCTGCTTCACTCTTTTTCTGCAGAAGAAGCTCAAAACATCATGTTAGAAAAAATGTGTACATTCTAGGCAACTAAAGCAAAGTGGGATGTATTTCAGATTTAGAAATGTAATTTCTGTAATTAAATTTCAAGCTCTATATAAAGACAAGGCCACCCCACCTCAAGTAATTAATTTTAGCTTTAATTAATTTTGCTCAGTTTTTAGTTTTTGACAATAATGTTTTACATTTTTGTTTGCCCTCCAAGAGTATGTCAGGAAACAAAAATTAATTGTTCACACAGCTCTAATCCATTGGCCAGTGTTATGTAGGCAAACCAGGTGATTGCAATAGCTTGTTCTAGCTCTGTCTCTTACAAATACGTTACTAACCACCTGTAACTGCTGACTGAGAAGTACCATCCTGGAGCTATTGCTGAGAACAGCACAGGGCTCAGGTATTGGCCACTGTCTCCTAGCATTATATAAAGCTTTAGTTGTGTTCTTTCTTTCTGCATTTGTCCTCACAGTTACTGACAACCTCCACCAGTCTTTACATCACTATGACGATAATCCATAATTTCCTAGTTTCCACCTGATTAATCCTTCTGCTCGATGGATTAAACATTGTGTAACCAAAACGAGCATTCAGCTACCAAGACAAGCAGCCCTTGTGTCAGCACGATAGGCAGGGGAGCGCTCAGCGCAGAGCACAGGGACGGTCCTGGGTGAGGAGAACCTCGGAGGAGGCCAACAAACCTGCCAGGGGCCTGCAGCTTGTGTCACCGTGGCTGACAGGACCTGGATGGAGCCAAGAGCAATGGTGGGCAAGCTCCCCACACCTATAAAAGAAGTCCTTAGGGAATGCAAGTGAGCAGGGCTAGCAAACAGGGAGTTGTGTGGCAGTTTGCACACAAAGTCCATTCAAGAAGGACACTGAAGCCCTGCCAGCTCAGCCAGGGAGTGGTGGTACCCACCCGGCAGGAAGCCACGGCCTCTCTCAGCTCTGCACCCCCCACGGCTGAGGCAGCTGCCCAGGCAGAGCCCTGGTGGGAACACGCTGCCAGCCGGGAGCCGGGCTGCCGGCCGGGCTCTGCTCTTACACCAGCACCAGCCGCAGCAGCGGGCACAGCTGTGGGAGTGCGCCCGGGGAGAGGAGCCCCCACCTAGTGACAGAGCCCTGTGGGGGTTGGGGAGCACGAGGAGATCAGGGAGCACGAGAGAGAGACCCACCACTGGGATCACCCCCTGCCCTCTCTCAGACAGGCCTGATGGGCAGCCAGGGCATGTGATCCAGAGGGTTCCCTGTCCTCTCTCCGCGTGGCCCGACACAGTGACTGACTGAAGGGAGAGCGCGAATGGCGACGGGTCCCTGCCCGGTGCAGCGCGATGTCTCCTCTGTGCCCGGCCCAGGGGCCCAGGTGCCCACGCATGGCGCGTCAAGGCTTTGCAAGTGGGACCCAGCAGTAACGAGGACGGGGGTTCATCTAGCGGGGAGGTGTCGCTGAGGCTGTCGGCCTACACCCCGTGTCAGAACAGCTTCCACACAGAAAAACAGACGCGTCGCTGTCAGAGGAGACTCCCCTCTGAAGGGAAGAGACGGCCCGGTGTGCAGAGCGGACCCACCCAGGGAAGTCTGCTGCCTCCCTGGCGGCCTGGCTGAAGGTGGGAAGAGAAAGCTGCCTGTCCTGGTGCGGCCCTCAGACCATTATCCAGTATCGATTTTTCAGTCCAAAAAGGGCTGAATGAAGGATCCGGGGAACCACAGGGCTATCAGGCTGACCTCAGTGCCAGGGCAGGTTATAGAGCAGATCATGTAGGGTGCCATCACGCAGCACATAGAAGACAACCAGGCAATGGGGCCCAGCCAGCATGGGTTTATGAAAGACAGGTCATGCTTGACTAACCTGATCTCCTTCTGTGACAAGGTGACCCACTTGGTTGTGGAGGGAAAGGCTGTGGATGATGTCTACCTGCACCTTAATAAAGCCTTTGACACCATGTCCCACAGCTTTCTCCTGGAAACACTGGCTGCTCATGGCCTGGCTGGGTGTTCTGTTCACTGGGAGAAAAGCTGGCTGGATGGCTGAGCCCAAGGGGCGGTGGTGAATGGAGTTACATCCAGCTGGCAGCGGTTCACACGTGGTGTTCCCCAGGGCTCAGTACTGAGGCCAGTTCTGTTTAGTATCTTTGTCAACAATCTGGATGAGGGGATTGAGTGCACCTTCAGTTTGTAGACAACACCAAGTTGGACAGAATGTTGATCTGCATGAGGGCAAGAAGGCTCTGCAGGAGCATGTGGATAGGCTGGATTGGCAGACTGAGGCCAGTTGTTTGAGGTTCAACAAGATTCCCTGCTGGGTCCTGCACTTGGGTCACAACAGACCCACACAGCGCTACAGGCTTGGGGAAGAGTGGCTGGGAAGCTGCCTGGTGGAAAAAGACCTGGAGGTGTTGGTTGACAGACCATGAGCAGCAGCGTGCCCAGGTGGCCAGGAAGGCCAACAGCATCCTGGCTTGTATCAGAAACAGTGTGGCCAGCAGGACCAGGGCAGTGACTGTCCCCCTGCACTGGGCACTGGTGAGGCCGCCCCTCGAATGCTGTGTTCACTTTTGGGCCCCTCACTGCAAGACATTGAGGTGCTGAGGCAGGTCCAGCAAAGCTGGTGAAGGGTCTGGAGAAGACATCTTACAAGAAGCAGCTGAGGGAAGTGGCGTTGTTTGGCCTGGAGAAAAGGAGGCTCAGGGGAGACGTTATTGATCTCTACAGCTACCTGGAAGGAGGTTGGAGCCAGGTGGGTGTCGTTCATGTCAGTCTCTTCTCCCAGGTAACAAGCAACAGGACATGAGGAAATGTCCTCAAGTTGCACCAGGGGAGGTTTAGACTGGATAGTAGGAAAAATTTCTTTACTGGAAGGGTTGTCAAGTGTTGGAACAGACTGCCCAGGAAAGTGCTAGGTCACCATCCCTGGAGGTATTGAAAAGACATGTAGATATGGTGCTTAGTGACATGAATTAGTGATGGTCTTGGCAGTGCTAGGCTAACAGTTGAATTTGATGACCTTAAAGATCTTTTCCAATCTAAATGATTCTATGATGGCTGACCATTTTAGTCTTCACTTCTGTAGTACAATAACTTGGCCAAGAGCCTATCCCTATGAGTAATACAGTTGGGTCAATGGCATTTTGCAATTATTTAATCATTAGTCAGATATGCATTCCATAAAAGAAGGTTTATCTGCAGTTACAAAACTATAGCATTCTATATGTGATGGGATGTGAATATTACAGGCAAATATTCCTTTTCTATTAGTGGCCACAGTACACTGTCCCACATTCTGGCCCTTCTTAGTGTATTCTGGCACACATGGATTTTTCCCTGATGTATTTTTTTTGAATTGCCAATGCTTAATCTCTAAGTAAGTATGAAACTGAACACCAGCAGTCACCTCTCACTGACAATTTTTCTATGTACTGCAGTTACCATGGTACCAACCTGAGCGGTTGATGTATAAATATAGGGCAGGATAAAGGATATATCTTTTTAACAACTAATAGAATTGCATAAAAATTCACAGAGGTTTTACTTTTCCAGTAACTTAGAGCGCTTAAAATACTAGCCACTTTCATTGCAGTGAGAATAAAATACTTAAATTTCAGTGTGGTTTACTGGCCTTGGTGGAATTTATCCGAAGAAAGCCACAGTCTCAAAGAGGAAATCTGTGGATAACTCACAGCCATATGACAGAGCATACACCAAGTCTATCAAAGACCATCTAAAAATTTTCATTTGCTGAAGAATGTTAGGTGCCAGAAGCAATATGGAGATACCGTAAGGATTTCACAAAACTGGGCCTTGGTTTTTACAGAATGTCTGAACTGTGTATACTTGGTTCAAGGAGGTGTTTATAGTGGGCAACATTTATCAGACTCAAATTGACTCATAAAGTATGAAGTATGAATAAATACTATTAGGATTTAATGAAAACTGAACTGCATCAAGTGTGCTGAGATTGCTTTGCCTATCCTTACTGTTATCCTTAGGAGAACATCAAACAAGACATCAATATCACAGCAATTTGAAAGAATATGGTTCTTGTAGCACTAATCCTCATGCTGATTTGTCTGAGTATATCACCAGAAACTCAGCTCTCTTGGTGACAGTACTGCTGTCTCAGATATGGGGTGAGCTACGGGGAGCTTACTGGTGAATTACTACTATCATGCACATTATCTACCAGTGCTCTATTGGTTTCACAGGTGTAAGGACTTTGGAAAGACACAAAGCAACTTTTCAGATCAGTCTTTCACTGTCGTGTAACTCAGCTCGTGTAAATGAAAGATCTGTTAAGTGAGAGAAGCGTATCTCCAGTTCACTGCAAAGTCCTCTGAATATTTAAACATTTCTGTGTATTTCTGCATTGTTAAACTGTTGTTTGTAACAGCCCTGACATTCTGTGAGATAACACCACGTTTTGATGTGATTTCTAACAGAAATGCTGTTCCAGTTCACTAGCTGTTACTGTACAGTCAGGGGAAAAATTATTGCAAGGAAAAGCACATTTTGAAATGTCAGAACAACTGTTAAGATTGTGAATGCAAATTCTGTCTGTTATACTCCAAGACCCGCTAAACCACCAAGTCCAGACTCTGACTGCAAGGGTGCTTGGCACAATATGTGATTGGGCTGATACAGAGAGAGACATTCTACACTTGAGAGTCATTTTGGAGATTACTTATAAAGGGAAGAAAACCCAGGGAAATTTACAAAACAATGTCATCAACAAAATGTTGCCGCAAAGGCAGGAGTCTTGCTTGCAGAATCAATTTACACTTTGTCAATTAACTAAATACCTTTATTTTCACTGAACAAGGAGTGAATCAAGACTTAGTTCTGTGTTTCTCTATTACTTATCTACAAGCAGTTTCTTTTTAGGGCCCTAAAATATTCCTATGCTGATATCTACTTTTAGAAATACAAGGATACTGTGTTACATTCACACACTGCTCCTATAAAATGTCAAATAAGTAGTGAAGAGATGGATACATGCCAGCTCTGCCTCTTACTCTGTGAAACAGAAAAATTCTGTGCCACACTGAAGTAGACACAAATACTATAAAAACACCCTTCAGGTTATGAATCTTTGTAGTTCGTGTCTGTTCTCTTAGGCAACATTTCTGGTTGTGCATCCCTGGTCCCTCTTCACTAAAACCTCTTCATTAAAATTTCTAGACTACCAGTCTAGAAATAAGATTGCTCACAAGGTCTGCAGCTCTAAAATCCAATTAAATAAGTTTATCAATAAACCATAATCTTAATTTCAACATTAGGGAAGACAAATGTACCTTTATCAAAACTGAGTACCCTCATCCACAAGTATTTAGTCTCTTGATAAATATTTTAAACTCTCACTTTTCTTATGAAAAGAAGAATTTCAAATAGGCAAAATCCAGTAAGATAATGACCCCCTTCAACTCCCGCTGAATTAATGAGACTGAGGGTAGTTAGGAGCTGAGCTCCTCCTAATCCCACATTTCATACCTCTGCTTTGGTTATCAGTCTAAGATGATTTGCAAACTTGGTTGCTTACGCAAAATGTCATTCATTTGGCAGCCAACATCAGCAGAAAGAAACATTTTGCTGTGTAGTATTTTCAAAAGGGAGACAGGTTAGAATATCATAATCACAGTATTCACTGAGGTTTCAGAAAGGTGGAAGAGTGCACACACTGTAAGACAGATAGCGCTATCTAATGTAAGATATGCTCAGCATTTCTGGTTGCAAGACACTGACGTTTCTTTTTCTAAACTTTAACTATTCTGACTCAAATTTTCTGTAACAGACCTTGTTTTCAGAATCGTCATTACATTGTTTTAATCCTCAAATTTGTTTTCAAATAAAGATCCACAGAAAATACAAATACTTTGTTTATTCCATGTTGAAAAAAATCTAGTGACCTTTTCAGCTGAAATTTTCACTCCCTCTATCCAGAGCTTCCAACAGACTACGTTGTACATCAATTTCACATTTTACTGTAAATCTGCCCACATTTCTGCACCACATTCAGTAACAAAATTCCCTCTAATTTCTGTTTATACTGACAATGTTACAGGCAAATGCATCTCTGGCATCTGCTGGTCTTTGACTGGTCTACATCTAAGAGCTGCGAGACACTCCTGCACAGTGAGTGAATAAGCCTCTTGGTAGACCTAAGAAAACTATGGAGGGCAGAGGCTGACTCTGGAGAGAGACCAAGAGCCAGACTGAGGGGTAGACTAGCAGTGGAAAGGCAGAAGCCAGGGAAAGGAGTGTTAGCCTGAAGAATGGCATGGGGATAAAAGAGGTATTAAAGGAAATTGAGTCTCTATAGCTCTATTTTGAAGCAAATACCCAGGAAAACCACAGGTGTGTCACTGTCACTGAAGACGTTCAGTATTTGCAAAATTGAACCTAAAAGCACTTGATATAGTCACTTCATTACTTGTCAGTATTGTTAGCATCAGCTATATAAGCATCAGTATTTCCCATAAAGAGTAGATAGAGATATTGATATACACATGCACTTACAATCACAGAGCATTGCAAACGACTTTGTAGACTCTGTCCTACTCCCATTAAGTCTACGTGAATTGGACTGTGTCGTAAAAGTGCAAAATATCATGCAGAAATTATACCTTTCCTTTAGTGAAATTATCATCTCCTTTTCTGATTAACTGTCTTCTGCCAGTATCTCCCAAAAGGCCTTGCAGCATGACATACACATCTGCATCTGTTCCTGACCCAGGGGCTGCTCCCGTAGTGATATAGAGAACATAGATTTTCACTGTTGGGAAAAAGAGATCAAAGGTTTACCAAAGCTAAAGCAGTTAAAAAATAGGTTATTTAATAAATTACTACTACTATATTTTCATTTTCAGTCCTTCCCAGAGTGATCAAAAGGCCAAACTGTATTATAATGCTTAGAAAAGCACATAGAAGCACTGTAATTAAAATTTAAGAACCATTATTATAAGGAATAATAAGCTAAATACTTTGTGAGTGGGCCTGAAACACAGGTAGAGGGGAAATGAAAGAAAACTAAACACATCACAGATTCTTATAAAAACATGTAAATAATACTCTACCACACAAATTGCATGAATTTAAATATGTAACACTCCTATGAAACAGTTCATAGTCTATGGAGGATACAAAATAGCTCAAAAAGCACGTCTCTGCTCTAAGCCTCACAGAGTTCAAATGAAGCTGAACTGTCAGAAAGATGGCAACTTTTCTATTTCCTCCAGATCATGGTCCAGTCAGTGGCTGGCCACTCTACACTGTACCAGTTGCAGTTATTGGCCGCAGCAGAGGATTTCTAGAAATGTGTGTTCTCTGACATGTTATCTTACAACTGTTCAGCTGAGCATTTCTTGGATGGCTGTTTATGTTAATTCCCTGCTTGTACTCCCAGAGAAATGCATAACACACTGGTGATCTGGCCCCCAAAATAAGAAAGAAGCCACATCCCCAAAACATTCAATTCAAAAAGAGACAAAAATATGGGGAGAAGATAAAGAAAACAATACCTGTCCTCATGTTAAATGCCCTTTGGAAAGAGGGGCAGCATTTGTAATGTTTAAGTATCTGTGCTCTTCCAGAAAAAAAAGAAAAAAGTAAGTATTTAAAAGACAAAGTTCCTTCCCAGGGAATACCCCAGCAGTAATTTTCTCATATTCATATTCAAGGAGCTTCTGCCCAAGTGCTTTTTTTGAGACTAGCTTTGAAAGCACAGCAGAAAAGGCAAGGAATATACAGATTACTTGGGCTATCAATCTAAACCCTTAACTCCTGGGAAACACTTGAAGGAGACTGGGATATTCTCATGGTAGAATATCCATTTAGGGCAAGAGCCCTTTCATTCTTCACTGACTTTGGTTATAAAACCTCCTAAGAAACACAGAGCAAACTAAAAAAATTCAGTCTTGAGGTGATCAAGGCACAACTTTCATGAAGGAGTTTGATGACATATAATTGCTAGGTCACACAAAAAGAATGCCTGAAATCCTAACAACACAAATATGAGCTTCTGTTGTGAGGGGCCATGGATCTCCTTCTTATTTGAAATTACAGTACAAGAGTTATTTCCTCGGGATTTCCTTTGTTTCCTATGGGAGTGAACCAAATCATATTATCAAGGAAAAGCTGAACTCAGTCCTATTCAAAACTTCTTTAATATTTCCAGTACGGTATGCTTGCTCTTTTGTCACAAACCGATACCAATCAGACTTGAATGCACAGTGCTCACTTACAGGGTCTGAGATTTATTTTTTTAAAACAGTGGGGTGGATTTGACCTAGCCATGCATCACTAGTGAGGATGAATAGAAAGTATACATTAAATTCTTTGGACTGCTCTGAAAAGCCACCATCATCATTGACCAAGTCATTTCCAGTGTTTCTGATTTGTGACAAACCTGCTGGAAAAGGAGAGCCAGCTGTGAGAACTGGAAGCTCAGCCACTCTTCCTCCTTCTTCATCTGCAAAGTTGTGACAAAATGGAAATTCTAGCACATTTTTACTTTCTCTGTGTTGAAGCTTTACCTTGGCAAAGAGCAAAAACAAATACCTTCAGCGTCTGCTGTGCTCTAGTGGAAATGATAGCAAAAGACATACTATTGAACAGCTGTGACACATCATCTCAATATTAAAAAAGAAGATTAAATATATTTTTCTAAAATGTTTTTGAAAGCTGCCTTTTAAAAGAGAAGGAATAAATATCTTTCCCAATTAAAAATAATTAAAATGTGAAGATTATTCCTGTAGAGACTGCAGTAAGAGAAAAAAATACTTTGAATGCTTCAGGAAGATTCCTTTATGTAACCTATTCATCCAGCATATGGAAGAAAAAGGTGTTGATATGCCCATTTCAGCTTCTGAGAAATGTCAATATGCCACAACATTTTTCACTGCAGAATGTTTTCTCATTCTAAGTAACAGGAGTAAGAAAATGAAGTGTTTCAGAGAAAAACAGAAATTAAGAATGTTTTATGACATGTATATATATATATATATGTACATATGTATTATATAAATATAGAGTATGTTACTAAATATTTTTAATCTCTATGAAGTGCTGTATATAATGAAAGGGTGATCCTGAGCTAAGTAGATTAGTCTTACTATAAGAAAACATATTTTCATAATGAGGTGTCTTATACTATGGTACTACCAGGTACACAAAGAGATAAAGTACCATTTTATAAATTATTTAAAGCTAGACCAGACAACATATTTGAAAATATATTGCGGGAATTAACCCTGCTGTGAAAAAGGCACAGAAAATTCACTCATACATTTCTTCATGACCTAACTCACTAAAATGACCAAATCCTTAACCCAGGAAGCTCAACCATCTTTGGTTAGCAATTGTCACTGGGAGATGGTAGCATTATTCCGTCTTCAAAAGATTCCTATAATTTTTCATTATGACAGACGCATTGAAAAGATTTTTTTAAAAGCAGTGCAAAGTATAGTGTTAACACAATATCCCTTTCATACTAACATCTATATTCCTGAACAGTTTCTTGAAAATCAGATTTAATTTACTGTGTTTTACTTCAAGAAGTGAAAGAAGCAAAAATAAGAATGTCAGTTATTACATGCTTCAGAAATAAAGCATATCATAATTGATTTTTTTCTGGGCATTATTTTATAATGATTTCAATTTCCTCAAAAGCATCAAGTGAATTATTTTGCAGTTATGGTTATAAAAATGAATTCTGAATCTAAATACGGAATTCAACCAACCACACCTGCATTTACTTGTGATAGAAGGGGGAAATCTTAGACTCTCTGTGAGGTACAATCTTGTAAAATCAAAATAAAATAGCATAGAAATTACCATCCTTGTTCTAATCAGCAGTGTAAATAGATGCTAACCTATCTTTAATAACAGATATTATACACAACCTCTTATACCAACCTAGTTATTTCATACAAAGATTCAGTCAGTCCTGCTGTGGAAGCCATGGAGTAACAGAGGAAATATCTTCCTAAAACCCCAATAATTTACATAGACCCCAAAACAGGGAAATTAATATTTTAATTGACTTTCTAATCCTACCTAATATAAAAGTGCATCTTTTCCTTATTCATATACATGATGTTGACTTTTTTCTAACTCAGCTTTGAGTCGTTGTTCTAAGCCACTGAAGTAAAACACACTGACAGGTGTCACTGTTTTTAACTGCCAGGTTCCCATTCTGAAATTTTTACTGTGATCCACTGTCTCCTGCAATATCCAAGAAGCAGCCTTAATTTTATCAATAGATTTCTTAGATGACTATTTCATCTGGCTACAAAGAGGATTTTAACAACCTGCCTACCATTTAAATGTCAGGGGGTTTGCTCGCTAATATCATGTATTGGACAGGAAAATTTTTTTCCTCCAGTTTTTAATAAGAACAAAATGCAAACATTAATGAACAAAAGTATGTCTCCAACTTGAAAGAAGATGATTCTTTCCCTTAGACTTCTTTTTATTTTGCCAGCATAAGAGGATAAAGATGTTTTTTTTGTATAGTGAAGTGCCACAGCAATTTCAGTGCAATGTCAGATTTTAGCTTCAGCATCTTGGACATCAGAAGAAAAATTGTCACTTTTGCTATTCACTTCTTTTTTTCACATGCCAACTTAAAAGGCAGATATTTTCATCAAAAGGCATTCCTAGAGTCTGGCTTAATTATTTGCCTTGGATCACTGGGTCTACAACATGTAACAGCCAATTTGGAGTTATGTAAATACTGCAATGTATGCCAGTGGGTACAGTTCTGAAAATACACCACTGGATATCCTGAAGAAGATGGCATATCTGTATATATGCCCTCCAGAAATCCACCTAAGTTTACAAGATTTTTACTATCCATAGCAATCCTAGTAAGTGTTTTGAGCAGTCTCTGAAGTTATTACTCTATGTTACCCGATGCACGCAATTTTGTAAATTAAAAATTATGTAATTTCAGACAGAACTGAAAACTGGAAGCCATAACCATAGAACATTAAAAAAAAGGATAATTTTACAATAAAGACACAATAAGTAATTGATTTAGATCTTATGTTTTACCTCATGGCAATGCCAAGTCTCTCCTTCTGCAGCTTCTTCGATTTCTAAGCGAACTTTGAATATAGTACTGAATTTCTTACTTAGTTCAACTGAAGTTTCATAAATCTGCTTATTTTTAAGGGATCCTTTGGGAAATATGACTGAAGTACAGATACCTTTTTCACCACATATAGTTAGAGACATTTTAGGATTCATGCAACTAGAAGAAATATCAGTAGTTGTGACAAGGACATCCCAAGTCCCTGTTGAAACAAAACAGGAGCAAAAAATAAATGGTTTTTCTGAATATCCAAAATAATACAGCCATTTGTAACAGGCTGAGTTAACAAGTGACTAGCAAGCCATTCCCACCTTTGCACTGAGCTAAAATACCGACACGTAACAGGTTCATTCATTTTCATTGATTTATTGAGGAGCAGATTTGGACACCAGCCCTTCCACAGGGACAGATGACCCTTTAGGGGAGGACCAGTCCAATAGTACCATGCAGATAAGACTTCCAGTTCTATATTAGAGTCTTATGAAGAACCATGCCAATACATTGATTTTTTTCCCCCTCATAAATGTTTCCTGTGGTCACCATTCAAACCAACATATTTTCTACAAGATAGTACTGACTTGCCTTTGGTCAGGGGAGGGTATGTTTCCATTTTAATTTTTTTATGAGGTCCTTGAACTAGAATGTTAAAATTTGCTCCATACATTCTATAACAAGATGCTGATGAGAAACTGGTTCAGAGCTTGAAATGTTATATTTTTATCACAGATAACCACAATTATCATGCCAGGAAAGTATAAAACTTTATCCATTTCTTCTGTGAAGTGATGTTTGCTGAGAGATTAAAAATAGTCCTATATAGCAGCACATAGATTTGCCTACTTTAGGGACACAGAAAACACTTAAACCCAGCAGTTTTACTTTAAAACAAAAATCACAAAATTTTATTGAAAAAGAATGCTCATGTTCAAACTAAAGGTCTGTTTGAAGCACTTAGTCTCTTAAACATTCTAGATTAATAGGCAGTCACCTGAAGGCTCATAAGGACCGCAGACTGATAGCAGGTAGGCTCCTAAGTAACTTCTGTAACTCTATACTGAACAGATATTTGGTCAAATCTCCAATCAGCAAGACAGTTTTCAGGATCAGAAACTTGTACCTACCAAAAAAATCCCATTGTTTTAGCTATCTTTAACAATTTAATTCAATTTAATAGAAGATATGGAAAATTCAGGGCTATCAAAACCATGTTTTCTATTTTAAAAAATCATGACTCTACAGAGAGGCTTTGGCCACCTAGACTGGTGTAGAATTGAGCATGAGCAATTTTTATTAAGATAACTTAGCTCTGTTTATGCAAAGTGAGGCAGGCAAAGTATGAATTTAATAATTTCAAATAACTATTTTGTAAAACACAGTATTTTACTTTGAATAACGGAAACAGTGACTTTCTGAGTTTATGTCATAGTCCGGTAAAGTCCAGTTGCCTAACTGCAACAGGCAAATCTTTATATCCTGCTATAAACTAATGCAAATAAAGCTTTATTACTTTAGATCAGGTGAGGATATGTGCCATAAATTCAGGACTCGGTGAAGGTAAAAAGTTAGTACTCATCATCTCTAAAATCATCTAAAATAACTTCAGATGTTATGACTTTATGGATAATCATAAGAAGCTACCATTTTCATGTCTATGAACATTAAATATAAATGAGACCAATAATAAAATGGAAGTCCAGAATGAGAACAGGAAAACAGGGGAGTCAAATGAAAATTTATCATAACCCCTGTGACATAATCCAAGATACCAAAATATTAAGCCTTTAAACTATCAATGTATAGCTGCCTAGGAAGACTAAATGGAAGGACCATCTCTGTTGGACCATACAATACCATATGCTGCTATAACGTTAACTATATTGTATAATCTCTGGTAAATTTTTCAAGGTCCAATTTAGAAGCAGCAGCTATGTTAAGCTTCTTTCCTTCTCCTTAGTTAAGTCTAAAAGAGTGTGTTGAGTTTGTATGGCCAGGTTTTAGTAGTGCGGGGCCTACAGGGGTGACTTCTGCGAGAAGCTGCTAGAAGCTTCCCCCATGTCCGACAGAGCCAGCACCAGCTCGCTCCAGGACAGACCTGCCGCTGGCCAAGGTCAAGCCCATCAGCGACAGTGGTAGCACCTCTGGGACAGCATATTTAACAAGGGGTGGGGGACGACGGACTGCGCCAGCAGTTGTAGCAAGAGAGAGGACTGAGACTATATGAGAGCCACAACTCTGCAGACACCAAGGTCAGTGAAGAAGGAGGGGGAGGAGGTGTTCCAGGCACCGGAGCAGAGATTCCCTTGCAGCCCGTGGTGAAGCTGTTTTTAGCTCTGCAGCCCATGGGGGGCCACAGTGGAGCAGATATCCACCTGCAGCCCATAGAGGACCCCATGCTGGAGTAGGTAGATATGCCCTAGGGAAGCTGCAGCCCATGGAAATCCCACACTGGCTCCTGGCAGGAGCTGTGGCTCTGTGAAGAGAAGCCCATGCAGGAGCAGGTTTTTTTGCAGGACCTGTGACCCCATGGGGGACCCACGCTGGAGCAGTCTGTTCCTGAAGGACTGCAACCAGTGGAAGGGACCCACACTGGAGCAGTGCAGGACAAACTGTAGCCTGTGGGAAGGACCCACATTGGCAAAGTTCCTGGAGGACTGTCTTCCATGGAAGGCACCCCAGGCTGGAGCAGGGGCCGGGTGTGAGGAGCCTCCTGCTGAGGGGGAAGGAGCGGCAGAGGCAGCGTGTGATGGACTGACCCAGCCCCATTCCCCATCCCACTGCGCTGCTGGGGGGAGGAGGGAGAGAATTTGGGAGTGAAGTTAAGCCTGGAAAAAAGGGAAGGATGGGGGGAAGGTGTTTTAAGATTTGGTTTTATTTCTCATTCTGATTTGATTGGTAATAAATTAAACTAATTTCCTCAAGTTAAATCTGTTTTGACCATGGCAGTAATTGCTGAGTGATCACTCCTTGTCATTATCTCCACCCAGGAGCCTTTCATTATATTTTCTCTCCCTTGTCCAGCTGAGGAGGGGATTGATAGAGCATCTTTGATGGGGACCTGGTGTCCAGCCATGGTCAATCCACCACAAAGATTGCTATGCTAAAAATTTGTTCTTTCTTTCTCAGAAGCCTTTGCCTTTTCTCAGAATGTCATTATCAGACTGCTGAAACCCATTTATTTTTATGACAGCTTTGTCCATTAGCTTAAATAACTCTTCCCTCCTTGATGCATAAGCCACAATTAATTTGGTAGATCACAACTGTGTCTGTTTTGAACATTTAATTTGCTAGTCTGAATATGTCAAGTTTTTTTAATACCCTGTCACAACAAAGGCTTGCCATATTCCCCATCATCTGTCTTCTGTACATCTATTCCACCTTGAACCAGTCTTTCCAGACAGAGGTGACCACAATTGTACACAACATTCCTGGTGAAATATCAGTTTCTCTGTAGTGGCATTAATTTCTTTTGATCTTCACTGATAATGCCTACATATATTGTGGGGTCACAGTTACTATAGTCACAGCCATGTTACATTACTGTCTCAAAAATTATCCTTCAATCATATAGCAAATCCAGGTATTTCTCCTAGTCATATACTACTGATGAACTCATAGCGGAAATCATTACAAGACATGGGGATATGGATCCAGTACAGTTTTCAGATTCTTAACTACTAGTTTATTCCAAATTTCCCCAAAAAATCAATGGAAATTAGGAACCTGTACCAGAACTGAGAGATCAAATATTTAGTTGTGTTTACGCCTAATTGTATTCAAGATTTGTGCTACAGAATTCAGTTCCATTGCTTTCCTCTACTGCTCAAAGTTTATCACACAACCTCTTCATCTCCTGACAGTACTCAGCTTTGTAGCACCAACAGATTTCATCAGTATATTAATTTTCTCTTCTCCAGCTCTTTACAGTTCTTCCTTTTACTACTGCTTTCCACTTTCTTATTATTACCTAATAATTTGTCATAAAGCAAATAAAATTCAGTACTGCAAGTTAGACAGATTAGATGTCATTACATTTCTCTTACTGGAGAACATTTCTGAAGATTATCTACTTTGGTTTACAACCTATCTTTAGTAAAGCCTTGACCCATTCCATCTCATTTTGTACTTGTCACTATTATCTTAACTATCCTTTTCTTCAAAGTGCATTACAAAGGTTTGCATGTGATCGATTACTAGGTCTATATTCACCTACATTATTCATTCTATTTTTTAGATGGAGGCTTTACCTTTCCTATTGTCAAGTCATACCTTTGGCCTTCATAAAATTGTTTAAAATTCTTGCTACTAGATCTACCACTCCATTTCCCAATTCCTTCAATATTCTGGACTAATGACTCTTGGTTGTCACTGTTTGACTACATGAAACTCTATGTTCTATTTGCATTTCAGATTTGGTGATTTCAAATAACCTCATTCCCATTAGTAATTTTGGTTTTGCTTCCCTTGCCAACATTATGGTTCCTTAAAGACAGAGATAAAGCATTCTATTTGTTTAGAGATTTTACCTACATCACCTTCAGTCTGAACTCTATTGTTCCTGTATAGTTACACCTTTGCAGATTCTTTTTATAAGTAAATGGTTGAAGAACCTTTACTATTTGTTTTAATTCTTCTATAAAATCTGACTCAGCTTGACATTTAGTAGGTTCCATTGTATCCATATACTTTTTGACCTCTAAGGTACAGTGCTCTTTGCTGATCAGTCTTTTATTTCTCCATTCCTTATAGGCTCTCTGCTTTCTTGTCATATTCTTTCTAAAGTTATTATACAGTCAGCCCAGAACTTATTTTCAATAGGTACAGAGCTGAGTATTAATAATCACAGACTGGAAAATATTAGCAAGTCCGCACCCAGATTTTTGAGGACTATGTGTGTGGGGGAAACAGCGGAAGGAAAATTTTTTTTACATAACTATGTTCAGACGCTAATTAAGGTGCATAAACAAGGATGCAACATTTGTCTCACTTTTCTTATCAGTGAAGAAAGATGTGTCAGGCTGACCAGCCTTGGGCTTCTGCTCTGAATTATCCTCGGGAGATGCCTGCCTTGCTCTGTGGATTATGTAGGGCACCTACAGAATCTTTTAGAGACCTGGAATGCTTGTAGTGGTGCAATACAGCTATTTCTTATTTTGAAATTGTCACTGCTGTATGTGCTCATCCTATAGTTATATTTCCATGGTATTCTGTCCTTCTGTTGTCTCAGCAACATTATTTTTCTGTTTCCTTAGATGATATATTTGCTAGTGGAGTAAGTACAGGTAGCTAAATATGAGGATATGCACTACTGTGTCTGCACTATATACAATATAAAACTCTCTGAGCATAAAATTAAATAAATCATGAGCATAGAAATTAATAAAGATTGGTTTATAAAACTACTGATATAGAATGCAAATTCACACCTTCAGATTAGTTTAACTTCACTTGGTTTGGTCTACCAGTTCTGATTCAGATTTCATAAATGGACCCAAACCAACATTTTACACCTCTTCAAAAAAGACATGTGAGAGCACTAAAAAATCCAGTACCCTGGCAAAGTATAAAAGACTTACCATGTTTGCAGTGTCTAAGTTGTTTCTGAATTTTGGTCTTTTTTTCATTAAACAATTTGAATAGGATATGGGGTTCAGGTCAACTAGCTGTTTGCAAGAACTTATGCCATTGATGTAAGTAAAAAAGAAAACTGCAAATAAAAGCAAATGCTTTCTGCAAATATATGAACATACGGGAAAATCTCATTCTGCTAAAAGAGTTTTTGTATCTTTTCTTGTGATTTCATCACTGCTGTAGGAGCCTTCTGCTCTGCGTTGACTGCCATATGGAACAACCTACCTCTTTCTGCTTCAGCTTTTTTTCTAGCCTCAGCTAACAACATAATTCCTTCATTGCCTTCATCCTTTAACATCTCCCTTCTGCTCTAGTCTTTCTTCCCTGAACATTATAACTGTATTTGCCAGGTCTGGAAAGTGTTTGGACAGACAGTATTTGTGAGAGATGCAACTCACATTTAAGCTATATTATTTCTGTATTTTGGTTTCAGTCTTAAGAATAACCCCAAAAATAGTATGAATTACAATTAAAACAAAATTTGGAAGGAACTTTGATAATTTTGGACCTTACCATAAATCTTTCCTGTCAACATCCCATTCCTGACTTTTCCAAGAAGTTTCAACATTCGTTCCATCCGTGCATCACCAACTCCACTGTCTAACCATTGTTGGCAAAGAAATGCATATTGGCCATCAGTCTTGCCTGACTCATGGATGACAATTTGGTCCAGGTACCATCCAGCTCCATAACCTATATCATGGTGCTCAACAAGCACTTTGCTTAACTGTCCGAGGTCTACTGCTCTCATTTCAGAGATACAAACCTGAAAAGGTAAAGGCAAAATGAATAGCAAACTGATTAAACCATATATTTTTATCATCCATCTTTAAGATTATGTTTGGAGAGACAGATTTCTTTCAATGCCAAAGTATCTTTTCCTTTCTGATAGTAAAGAATGATATTATAGGCTGCCATTTGTATTTGGAGACCCTTTTCAGAAAATATATGGATCCTTGAATAAGTACATTTTTCCTTTTTCATGATCAGTGCATTCCAGGCTTTATTATGAAAAGCATCCCACTATTTTGGGTAGAAAGAAACCTCTGATCATTAATTTACTTACAGAAGTCTCATGAAAATTGAAGTTCAACCAATTACTCGTAACTTAAACAAGAGAAGTGCTTGAAATAACATGATAGGCCTGGTAAATTGAACTTTGGTTTAGATAAGGCATTTTATTTTTAAACATTTCAAAGTCTTTTATATTCTAAGACATCCTATTTTTCAAATGGGAAATGTCATATTATTCAACTCTGAACAGAAATACTGACACTGTTGATGACTACGCAAACAAAGGAAGATACTGTCATTAGAAACTATAAGTAAGGCTGTGCACGCATACAGGCAAGAATTGATGTGTTCTTCAGATGTAAATAGACATCTGTTTAAATATTGCTACGGCTACCAGTAAACAAATGCTAAATGGCAACTGCACTAGTGCATGTTGGGATGAATAAATTATGCAAATGAGAGAATGAATGTATTCCATGCAAGAGATAATATGAGTGGGTGGGTAGATACATGGGCATGTGTGTGGGTGACATTAAAAAAAACCCAGATGGATAGTAGAAACAGACACTATAATTTTTATTTGTTGCCAACCAATTTGCCATCAGGCAGGAAAAAGCATGAGGACCAGAAAGCAACAAAGGAAGAGATGACTTTTAGAAAGAATTATGTCATCTGGTCCATTCTCCTGTCTGTGTCAGGCTATTCTCTACAATTTGCTTAGAAAAAGAAAACATCACAGTTGTTATTATTCCTAGCACAGCCTTAAGACTTTCTTACTTTGTTATATCTGCGATATCCCCAAACAGTTACCATGGCAAGTTATACCCCTTCATGTAATGCATATGTAAACCAATATAAGATCTAGCTGTGAGGAACATCTTGTAAATAACTTTTTGGAAGCACTCATTGCTTTTTAATTGTATTCTTTGTAGTTCTAAGCCAAATATAATTTTCTTGTCAGTCTACATGACCCTTGACTTTGAGGAAATAACCTGTATTGCTAATATTCATGTTCCTTCACAGCTAACTCTATCTGAAAAGGGGACCTATCATTAGTCTCATTCTTTGCGATAATAATTAACAGTCATTAGACAACAGTGGTCATAATCACCCATTGTTATCAATGAATTCTCATAATAATACACTAAATTGCCTACTCCCTCAGCATTAGCAAGCGTGTTCTTTCGGTTGATGTCATTACATTTCCTTTTTTCCCCCTCAGTAAAAAGACATTTAGAACTGCCTTAAACACACTACTGGAAGTGTAATTTAGGAAAGTCAAAAGGATTTTATATAAATTGTCTTGATTTATATAAAGTGTTAGCTAGGCAAAATTACAATCCCCATTTATTTAACCCATTAATCTGGTGTAAAAGTTAGACATACAATTACTTAAATAAATATGAACCAGCTTTACTTTCTGCAGTAATTAAATCAACTCTACTCTCTGTTCTTACATTTTCTTGCAATTTTCTGTCTTCCTAGCTTTTCCTTATACTCTAGTCCTCTATCAGGTCCTAATCAGAGATGCATTTTTTCATATCTAGTTTCTTTGTTTTCTTTGCCTGTCTATTCTATATTTTCCAGGGATAATGTTGACATAATCTAGTCTCTCAAGACAGCTTGCCCTTTACATCCCTTCCTTTCACCTTCTGTTCTTAGATACTCTCACTAAAACCTCATTCCAACTTTTCTATTAATCTACTTCTTTGTAAAAATAATGTAATACTGGTAGCAGTGTGTCAGACTGCAGATCCATCTAGTCCAGTATACCGTTGCCAACAGCTACCAATAACAGATTTCTAGGGAAGAGCTGAAAAACAGGGCAAATATATAGACATGCTTCTTGAATACAAAGTCTCTCGGGCTTTAGCAATTTGTGGTTCAGAGGTTTCCTGAGCCAGAGATTGTGTCTTTGCACTTAACAGTTCCCAGTGGAAAGTTGTCTTCCACGGCAATGTGCAATGGCTTTTTGCACCAACATGCATTTTACCGTCTATAACATCTTGTGCAGAAAGTAAAATGTATTAATTATGCACTGTGTAAAAAGCTACCTCCTTTTGTTTTGAATCTGCCACCTGCAGGTTTCATTTAATGGTCTTGAGCCCTTGTATTTCATGAGAAAACAGAATTACTTATTTTGTCTATGCCATTTTATATTTCTTATCTCCCTCTCCTTCCCTCTCAACATCCCTTTTCCAGGCCAAACAGTAGTTGTTTGCTTAGTTGTTCCTTGTATAGAAGATATTTCATAACACTTGTCTTCTTGCACTTTTAAAGACAAGTGAATCAGAACAAAAAAAAGCATCTATTATTCATCTTAACCACAGAATTTACCTGGGAGTATTCTCAATATTTTCTGCTTTGGGGTGGCTGGGTTTTTTTCCTTTTTCTAATAATTCCAAAAGATTTGATCTGTTCTGTTATCCTTTTGTTTTGCTGGGCTGACATCATTACAGTGCTATCTTAATGCTGAGGCTACTTTCCTATTTCAGAACCCATCATTTTGCATGCACATTTAAGGGGGTTTCCCCCTCACAGCCACTGCTTTTCATTTAGCTACAACTAATTTCATCTGCCTTTCTATTACCCAGTCACCTCTGTATGAGGCCCTTCTGCAATCTCTGCCACTAACATTCATTTTTATTACCTTAAAAACTTAGTATCATCAGAACATTTTGCCATCTCCCTGCTCAACCATTTCCCAAGAACCTATTGTACAATGAGGAACATGAGTATACAAATTATCTAAGCAGAAGAAAACTTTCATTGTCCACAGTACAAAAATAGCTCACCTAAAACAAAGGATCTGCTTGGGAAGACACTCAGCACTCTATTGCTCAATATAGTGGCTCTGATTTCTTTAACACTAACAGCTGTGTCACTGACTCTGTATTAACATCCAGCTTGAAAGTGCCATGTAAATTATTTTTTAGAGCTCTTTTTCAGGTTATGTCACAGACTATGTACCTTTATGTCTGTTATTAACTATTCTAATTTTCTACAAACATTTGCCCTCAAAAATGCCAAGAATTAACCTGTATTTTGAATATCATCCAGCCAATCAACATCAAACCTCTTCCTATGTTTTCATAACACAGTTTGGACTAAGGCAGCAGGATTCTGCAAACAATGACATCTTAAAAAAAAAAAAAACAAGGGGGGTCGCAAGAGACTGTAAGAAAAGGAAAGAAAGAAAACCATGCCTAAATACTTTGGGTGAGAAGGCTATGGCCAAATTATTAAATATCTCCCAATGCATAGTAATTTCACTAGATAACAGGACATTAAATGCTATTATAAATCTAGCACTAAGTTATTGCTATGAAAAGGAGAGATTAAGTATATTTTTAAAAGATGTATTTAATTTTCCTCAGTAGTAAATGAAAAGGGAAATAAATGTCATTTAAATATATATGATTGCCTCTTTTCATTCTTGTCTAAACTATTGGTTACCTTCATTTTACAGTGGAAAATGAGGGACACAAGGAAGGTAAAATTACATTCAGATCATAGGTAAATCAGTGACTTAGCTTAGAAATGAATATAGACATCCCGCCTGTGAGTGCTTTATGCACTATATCACACAGTCCATTTGGAGCAATAGTTGTCTGAAGATAGCACTTATAGGTAAGCTAACAGAACTCTGACAAATAAGAAAAAAGAGAAGCAGAGGTGGTGATGGCAAATTTTTAAAGAGGTTTTGAATGTATTAATGAAGAGCCAGAAAAAGATACAGGAAAGTGTAAGTGAGATGGTTAAAGAGATATTCTTCTACACAAGGAACAAGGAACAATCTAGGGACAAAACAAGTGTGCAGAAGATAGAGGTCTGTAAAAGCAAGAATGGCAAAGAGAAGGTGACAAGGAAAAAACATTCACTTCGTCTTCTAGTAACAGAAGGGAAAACTGATTAAACTAGTATGTGGCCATTTTACACAGGTTTCAAGTCAAGTTTAGTCCATACTATCACAGGAGATTGTGGATGCTCACCACATGTTTAAAAAGAGTTTACACAAATTCATGGAAGAAAAATTATCAGTGACTATGAAAAACAAGGATGACGTAGCTGGTTTCTATGTTTCTAAGCTCAAGAAAATATTTTGGCATTATAAAGGAAATGAGGGAAAGATTGTTTAACGGTAAATCTGAGAAAGCAGTAGAACAGGCCGCCTAGGAAAGTTATGGCATCTCAGCCATGAGAAATCTTAAGAAATGGTATGAAGTAAGTATAAAGGAACCTGCTTAATTGGATCAATGGGTCAATTGAAAGGTCTCATTAAATCCTATCTAGCAGTCATAGCTGGGCTGAGTCCAGGGTATGTGTGAACATGTTGTGCAGGTATAAACATTAATACGATAATCAGCAAAGGCTGACCAGGAAATCTCTCCTAGGAATTATCTTGAGCAGCCACAGTATGTTTACAAGCAGATTTACCAGTTTGTAATTTTATATATATTAATTAACATATAGTAGCTAACACATTTAAAATCTCTCTTTTAGCTATATCTGGACAGATCTTTAAAAAATCAGGTTTATAGGAGCAATCACAGGAAATAGCCCTGATATTTCTATACCAGCTTCACAAGTAACTGAAAATTAAGCCACAGAATGTTATATATTGTTGGGTTCAATTGCAGTTTCTAAGAACAGTTACTGATGGTTTGTGGGTTTAAAATTTATTGGTACTTGAACTATTCTTAAACCATAAACCCAGCTCAGGTAAAATGTCTATTCTTAGCAAGCAATACATCTTTTCCATAGGTTACCACAGTGTAACATCAATGCTTGAATTTTATAACTATAAAGAAACACAGTAGTGGAAGAAAGTAATAAAATAAAACACATTAAGCAAACATGTAAGAAAAATAACTCAGTACTAACCTGTCCTCTTTCAAAATTTGATTGTCTTAGTCTCCTTTTGCAGGAATCTCCCTTCTCTCCAAACACTGTGATAAATATATCTGCATCAGTCCCTGATGCGGGCAATGTTCCCGTATGAACACTGATCAAGTAAAGAACTTCTGTCATGAAAAATCAGTGACACAAGACATTACCAAATCAAACTGTTTAGCAATGTAAACATCAAACGTTATAAACTGATTTATTTTAGGTAAAAGATTAATTTCAACACCAAGGAATGAAGTTATATTAATTTACATTAACGGTCTGAGTTTCATGCAGATTGCTAGCTACCTCACAACAGCACATTACAGCATTAGAGATGCAATGTTCTTTATGAATCAATGCAACAATCCATGCTTACATTACAGAAAAAGAAAATGTTGAAGATCCAGAGTCTTATCCAGAGGTCACTGAAACCAGCTGAGAGGATCACCCTGATTTTATCAGGCTTTGTAAAAAGTCTTGAATTCTTGTAGGAATTAAAGGTCTTAAATTGAGTTAGGATTTATCATCTCTAACAATATTTTGCCAAAGAAAGAACACGGATATAACAGCTGAAATCGACTTTTCTTCTGAATCAGCTGAATTCTGTTTTAGTCTGATATTTTGATAATTATGGCCAGTATCAATTAATAGGTTCAGGATAAATGGCTCAGCTATTTATACAGGTTTACATTGTTATTATTCTTCTTCACCACAAAGGATGGCTTGCCATGACTTCTGGCTGATGAGTTATATACTACATACTCCTTGAGGCAGCATGACAGAGGATTTCTTTTATGGATTCTTCAAGCTCTGTGAAGAATTATATGTTATAACTGACTGTGAAGATACTTTTCCATTTGCAGTCTAGCCTTCGGTTATATATTAAATGCAAAAAGTTTTAAATATTTTAACTAAGACTTCTGTTCATAAAGTATAATGAATGAGAATTCTTTTCTAAATATTTTACAAAATGTAATCAGAACAAAGAAAGATGTTATCATATTTTAAATATAATGATGAAAAGAAACAGAGCTTCTGAGGCAGAAATGGGGCTTGAAGAAAATAAAAAAATAGTTTTTTCTTTCTGTGATTCACACCATTATGACTTTGCACATGCCTGTTTTAAAACTGTGATTTAGTCCCTCACCAAGTGTAAATGAGTCGGATTTTGAAAATCTTAACTGAAATATACTAATTGGGCTTTGCGTATTTTTCAGACTTTCAAACAGGTACTTAGCCTAGTGAAAACAGTCATATCAGTGTGTTTTTTTTAAAACAGAAAAAAATGCTTTAACAATACACATTATTAAACGCCATGCCGTTTACACAGGTATATTGAATGAATCTTTTAAAATAATTTTGAGTGTTTTTCTAATATATATAAAATGCATTGCAATCTTGCCTATTGTGTTCATCCCATTAGGTAGTTAATAAATTTCTGTGTGTGTGTGTGTGTGCACCACCTCATGTGTTTATTTTTCAGTTCAGCAACTTACCCCTGAGTGGTGGCTTGTCTGGCCTGACCGCTGCTAGCTCTGTCACAGTCTCAGATCCATCTTCTCCAAAGAGACACTGGGCTTCAGTGTGAAAGCCCAACTCTTGTTTAGTGTCCAGGTCTTTTAGCCGAAGCTGCAAGCAGAATCAGAAGAAGAAATTCATATATCTGAATCATTTTGTTTCTTATTTCCATCCCAACAGAAACTGAAATTTCTTCCTATTGTTAATCCCTGCAAACACTTTATAACTTGACGCTGCCTAAGAGCTACTGTAGTTGCTGAAAGCCACTGATTCTGCAGCCTGATGTTTATAGGTGTATTCATTGCATATTGACGCAGGCATAGGACCCATTTGTAAAGAACCAATGAAGGATACAGATTAAATAGGCCTGTATATAGATGTAATTTCAGAATATCAACTGAATGAACACAGTTACATCAATCTTAATAGCATATTCCCATTTTGCAAAAACACCTGCTTTGCTGCTTTTTATTTGTTTGTATGTGACTGGCTATATCTCAGTTAGGATTTTCAAAGTTGGCAGAAATTAGGTGTCTAGTGGCCTTTGGGGCTTATTGTGGAGATATATTATTTGAAGAATGAATTCCAATAGAAGGTTGGAGTTTAGGCCCAGCTTCACTCCACCTGACTTTAAATACACGGTGGAGACTGAACAAATTAGGTTCCAAACCTGTGAACTTAGAACCTCCAAACTTAGGAAGCACAGCCTTGAAAGCTCACCTATCCTAGATACGGAGACAATGTGGAGCTCAGCTTCACAGGAGGGCAACTCAGATAGTGAACTTTATTTTAGGTCAGGTTATAAAATACAGAACGACAAACTATCAAGCATATGCATGAACATTTATGGTAACTATTGCATGAAGGATTGAATTTGATAAATAGCTAATGACTGCAACTTGGAAGATATGGTTTCTTCAGCCTTTGAAATCTCTTTGTATAAAAATATTATATCCAAGACATTAAAAAGAAAACAAAATTCAACAAAAACTTAATTTCATTGAGACATTAAGTAATTGAAATTTTTAGGCAGGGATTCCCAGAATTTCTGTGGTGACTGTTTTACTATTACTGACACCAGTGACAGTAACAAAAGCTTGAGTGTCATTGTACAGGATACAAACACTACTATTTGGAAATCCTGAGTACAGATTTCCTTACATAGACTTCATGTGCAAGCTTGGAAATGCATAAATGTTTATATAATCAAATTATATAATTGAAATAATTAGGAATTTGATAGTTCCGCTCTTAATAATTTTGTCAGACTATCTTGCCCTTGAGTTCCTAGAAATGTAAGTAGTGAATATTTCCATTACTGCTTATGCTTTGTGCCCAGTGCTTCACAAGATCAGGCACAAGACATCCAGATGAAAGTAAACAATTCTCCATGGCCATTTCCAGAATTAAACTATTACTTACATGAGTAAACAGTGGTTTTCTTTAGATACTGTTAAATTCCACTAAAATTGCAGCCAGTTGTTTTCCCATTTTTTACACTTGTAATAACTGAATTTTCTCAAACTAAATGTCTAATTTCTTCTCACACAAAAATATCCTCCCTAACTTCTATCAATATAAACATTCCTAACTAAATATCAATTAGTATCACAAACTCCTATCAGTATTAAAATTGGACTAAGGGTTACTTGCATATGCAGGCAGACATCCTACAGAAACTGGACTCATAAAAAGATGTGTAAATTTATGCAGACTTTGGCCTTAAAATAAAATGTACCTGACAGATTCTTGTTAATTGTAAGATCACATCCAAGTGTGAACTATATGTGAACATCCAAACCATACAGTGTTTCTATATTTGACACTAAAGTAAAAATTATTTTGTATTTTATTTTGGAAAGGGACAGAAACTCTACCTTTGAGCAAGAAAAATCTACTTATTCTACAGTATGCAAATCTTCAAAAGTTAAAGAAAAGACATAAATTTTCACTAAGATTATATCATTTTCTACATAAGTGTGCAGTAAACTGTAGGTCAACAGTAAAAACTCTGGTACTTTGAAGCTGTTATAAACACCAAAATAGAGAAAATAGTAGCATAAAGAACATAGGGATATTATCTCCTTTTTAGCCTTTGCAGTTTCATTTGTAATCTCTGGGTTTTGTGAAATTTCTGAAACTTTGGCTATTACTTTTGTCACTTAAGGAGAAAGCAAGGAAGAGGATTCTTTTCAGTTGTGGCTGGGTTTGACCACTGATTCATAGTAAGCTTACACATCCTGCCTCCTATTATCTATTTCTATACAGCATTTCTATTTTTTACCTCACTGTAAGAGCCCTCTTAAAGTGAAAACAACTTGTTACATTTTAGATTATGCTAAATAAATAATTTATAAATGGACTAGTACATGAGTAATAGATATTATAAGCTTATTACTAGCACAAGCAGTATATGTTATTGTGGCTTATGTTTGGGTTGTAAATGCACCAATAGAAGAGACTACATAGGTTTATAGCAACAACCTATTGACTCTTTGTCAATTTATAGCTACTAACAAACCAATTCTTAAATAACTTTTAAAGTATTTAAAGCATGAATAAAAAACACTTAGCCATTTGCAAAGCATTCTCTGAAAAGAAAGCAGAAAACAAGCAATTACATTTATGAGTTTTCTGCCATGTTTTGAGCCACCAGTTCTGGAGGCTGATATCATACTACATAATCACACAATGGATATGGTGAGGGTAGTGTCAACATATCATTGGACTGCTTTATCAAATGGCCTGGAGATGCATATTTTAAATGAGAAATTAGTTTTGCTTACCTATTCTTTCCACTCTTGTAGCCTAAACTGAGACTTCAAAATCAGCTGACAAAGAACATATTTGGGGAGAAAATATGATCGATAAACTCCTCCTCTATCCTTAGGAATTCATAAACTCAGACTTCATGCTCCTTTGAATACCATCAACATATTAAAATTTTATCTTTGAATGCAGCTGTTGAGCATTCCCCATCAGAACAGTTTCTGGACTGTTTGTTCATTTAAGGAATCACTCTTTGATCTTTTAAATCAGTAGTAGGGTTAAGGTACTGTGTGGCCCAGTCCAGACAAATATTCTAGTAAGTTTGGAATGATTCAATGCTATGTCCACAATGCTTTTTGTGCCCTTGCCTACAGGCACAGCTTATTGACACAATTTTTCTTTGCATTAACCTTCAAGATGAAGTATTTCCCCACAGCCCAAGTATTGTTCAGCCCCAACACCTGCCTATTCAATCTTCCTAACCACCCTGGGGAAAGGTATACATTTAAAATGTGGTTGAATTATACAATTGACAGCATTAAGTCATTTCACCATCTCTTTTTATGAAAGGTCTGAAGTACATATTAAACTACAATCAGATGTTTAAGGCCCACTGATGACCATGTTGTAATGAATAAATACTAAAATATCAGCTTAATTCATTTCCACAAGTAGGTTGCTTTCTGTCAGGAGACTCAGTATTTCCATGCAGGGACTAATGTTTCTGAACATCAGCAGAAAACACTGCCTTCCATGTCATGATGAGCTATGAAGAATGGATCTGCACATCAGTGAATAGGTATAGCATATTCAGCAGGCCCAAACAAGGTAGATCTGCACACACAGAGATCTAGAAGCTGTAGGTAATCATCGGTAGATGCCAGGTAACCGAGCCAAAAGATATCTGGCCTTGCTAGTGTGGTGCAAAGCAAAGCAAAGCTAAAAATCTGTCTTTTAACGGAAGATATTTACTGATATTATGAAAAATATTACAAGTTTATATGTATCGTATTTGGAATACCTTGTGAAGTTTAATTCCTCTTCCCAAGCATGGACCAGATAACACAAAGGAAACCTTTGTTATGTCTCCAATATCACCAACAGTCAACTGTTGGAAAAATATATTTAAAAAACATTAACTCTACATTGTATGTAACCATTACTTCATGTGCAAACTAGAGAACTGACATTTGCCCAGACCCAAGCTCATTGTAGAGAGACAGCTTCTAAGTAGTGAAAGCAGATTAGCTGAGGTTTGAGAAGTAGAATGTAAAGGAAGGATGGAATAGCTTCATTATTTATTGTCTTACTGTTAAGGCATAATAGTCTTAATTCAAAGTTAATGAGGCTTTTCATGTCAAAGTTGGCATTTGCCTAAGAGAGCTTTCCTAAATGATATGTATTAGCCCACGTGAGAAGTGCTGTTTATTTAAGACATGGAGGTATAAACATTGACTGCGACAAAAAAAATAATTCCATACAACTTCACATATGTTGGCTACAATTTTTACTTTACTGAAACTGTTTGGTAAGATTTGTATGAAATAGAAAAGAAACAGACCAAAAATGGATTATCACTCAGATTCTGAACTTTCTGTGCAGGGGATTTCCCTTTTCTTCCAAATACAACAACTTGAATATCAGGAACATCTTCTGGTACTTGTGTACAGTGTACCCATGTTTGCCATCGTCCTCTACTTTTAGTATCAAAATTTTTTATGAGAGATGTCACAGATGTTTCTGCAATGAAGAACATATATTCAGAGCTCATGTCTAAGTTATAAGGCAGTATAAGCCAAAATATGCAAGGTTACATTGCCTGGTAGTGTTAGATCTAGCACAGGCAAGTCAGGCAACAAAGCTGCAAAACCCTCATTACTCATTTTATCCCTGTGGAGGTATAGAAAACCAGGCCAGCTGCTTCATGACTTCATGTCACACTTTTGCAGGGGCCACACCTGTCTTCTCTGTATTATTCCAAGGACAGGTTATGTGCTGCCAGAGGAGACTTTTAATACTGTTACTTCCATCTCCACCCCAGGCATAATTTCTTCCTCCTTAATTACAGAAGGCATGATTCACCTTGGTCCAGGCCCCTGCCCCTCACCATTGGGTTACCAATACTCAGTTCTGCCTACATTGTGAAATAGCCTTATACTGATCCTGTTGTGCTTTGCCACGCAGTAGTGATTCACGCAAATGAAGGACATTTGTGCTGGTATTACCTTTGAGTGGAATTGCCACTTCTACAAAATCTTTCTTGGAGCGTTTATTTATCCAGTCATTGTGAACAAAAACATGTGCAGAAAAAGGGTAGAGGACTTCTTTTATAAAAATTTTTTCCAAGAACCACTCATCTGATTGAAAATAAACAGGACATTATCAATTTATACCTTTTAAGCAACAAAAAGTTCTGTGTATGCAGTCATAAGTTTCTGTCTTTAGAAAATCAAGAAAATGTTTTCTTTTGCTGCACTTCTTCAGGAAATAAGGCTTCTGAATATATATTGGCTGTGTCTAAATGTGTTTATGTCTTTTCCCCTGCACTCTAAAATATTTGACAAAATGAAGAAGTCTTAAAGGTTTTGTGAAATTAAACATACAAATAGATTTGAGTTAATGATCTATTAGTGTCCTAAAAGATGGAAAGGCTTCTGTATGAGATCTCTAGACAGAAGAAATCCCCTATAGGAAATGATATTATCAATGACCTAAAGGAAAAAGGATCAGGATTTCTACCACATTAGCCATCAGAAAATCCACTCAACACACAACTTTCTTTCTGGTGAGGTTTTGTGCTATCTAATAAGGCATAAACTTCAGCTGAAGATTTTCTCATGATTGAGACCATTGTGTTGATTCTCTGGAAATCAAGCATTTGAAGACCAGATCTCTGAGTCATGGTAAACCTGATTATACTCCAAGTCTTGGTGAAGTCAATGAAAATTTGATCATTAATTTTAGTGTTATCATCTAGGAAATACATGGGAAATTGTCTCCAAATCAGTTTTTCCGAGTCTGAGTTTAACCTACAGTCATGTTATAGTCTTGGGTTTTTGATAAAGATAAAAGAACAAGAGACTCAGCTTATCATGCTCTGGAACAATCTTATCTCCATTATCAACATTATCTGCAGAAGTAGGATATCTATAGAATCTCTGTTCTGTTGCCTCTAAAAACAATGGGCCAAAATTGTAGACAAAATATTGAAGAAAATATCAATTCATAATTCTCCTTGCTGCTTTTTTTTTTTTTTAAGAAATAAGCAATTTTCTTTAACTTCAACAACTGCTGGGGAGTCTGAAGGAGGGCAATAAAAGATGTGCAGGAAGTGCAGCCTTTCTGTCTGCCACAACCTCACATATGCAGAATCCCTGTATTTCTCATGCGTTAGAAGAAAAAAAGATATGAGGCCGGAAGAGCCTTTCTTCCGTGTTCCACTTCCCAATCTGACAAACTGATTTGCTGTTCTTATCTTTACCTAGAAGCATTCAGTCCTGAAAGAAATTTCTCTTTTAAAATTAAAAAGTCAATCATCTAAAAATGGAGAGGAAGATAAAAATGTCAAAAACCTCAAAAGCATTGATGTCATATTAGTTCCTGAAAAAACAAAAGCTTTATTGACTATACTTATAAATCCATAGTAACTTCTATGGAGAAAAGTTTCACATATAATTTTACCATTTTTACACTGTCACATTTCCTGGGAATTCTTTACACATTTTAGTAAAACTAAGCTGGATACTTGACACAGGTAGTCTAACAGAAGTAATAAACAGCAGAAAATGGAAAGCAATTTCAAATTTCCTAGTACTTCTAAAAAAACTCTTGTGATTTTTATTCTTAAATGTAAGGTATTTCTGAAATTTTAGGATCTCCTAAATCTGTTAATCTATACGATTATTACCATACATTAACTGAAAAAATTGCTGACCTTTTTTTAGACTCTTAAATCCAACAAGAACTTGGTTCAACTTGCCAAGGTATACTGCTTTGATTTTGAAAACATCCACCTGCAAAATGAAAATAATCAAAATTATATTTTAATTATACTTAATATGTATCTGCTTTTGAATATTTATCAGTTTAGCCTTGTGTGTCTGGTCATTGTTTTGTATCTCAATGGAAACAAATTTCTATTCTTTATGCCATTCCATTGTCTTTGAGTTCACAATTAAACATTACATGCTATAATTGATATTTTCTGATCCAGTTAATATTATGAATTATGAATTTCAAAATGCTGCTGTATTTAATAGGAAGGAATTTTGGCAACATCATATACACACACTAGCAATGAAGTGTTCGTTTCTAGTACCTTCATGGACTGAAATAACCAAATCAGATTCAATTACTACTCATGTTGAAAGTTACTTTGATCCAGAACATAACTCCCAATGAAACTGATGAACAACAGGTATCTAATAATTCTGAACATCTGGATCAATTTCATTTTCATTAAAATTCACAGTTAATTTAGTGGGAATTCGGCAAGTAAATGGGCGTGAAGTGAATAGTATCTGGGAAGTTTTCAATCACTGTGCTATTGGGATAAGGAGTTTTCATTTAAGCCATCTCTACAATAATTCAAATTTTCCCCATAAAACAGACTTGGATGATGAATAGACTTCATGGAATCTTCCCTTTTTTTCCCTACTGTAAATCTTCATAGTATATTCACCTTCTTGCATATATACGTTTGTCTTTTTGCAGTCATCTTTCCTCATAATCAGTGGGAAAGCTCACATAAGTATGGACACTGACAGTGGGGAGACACATTGTTTGAAGTATATATTTGTTGGCTTTTTTAAACTGGGCCTGAAGAAATGAGGTTTGGAAACAAACTATTCATGAACAGATTCATGTACTTGTTTGGGAAACCTGCTGCAGAATAAAATCTCCATGAGTAAAACTGGCTTATTTCTCATGACTTCATGAGCTATCCTGTTGTAGACAGAACCAGTTGTCTGGATTGAAAATGCAATTTGAAGACAAAAGTTTGGGACAAACTGGGGGGTTTCAAAACAAACGAGAAATGTTGTACCTATGGTTGCTGCCAAACATACAAAAATCCATGCTACCATATTGATCACAAGTCATCTAGAAGAAAAGAGCAAAGACTGAGAACAGAGAATTAGGCATTTGAGGGCAAGCTGGAGTAAAGAAAACTGAGAGAATGAATACCCAAACAGTTGCTACTCAAATTCTTTTCTATAAGAAGAAGATTAGGGTGCTATAGCCCTGGATAGAGAAAAGCCCTTTATAATTTCAGATGAAGGATTTAGCCTTCTGAACAAGCCCATTCAAAAACTGACACAGAATCTGGATTACATAGTAAAAATCCTTGTGAATTTGCAGATTTCCACTGCAGCAAGTATTCACATGTCAATTGTATTGTTCACATATTTTTCTCTACAAGTTTTATTCTTAAAGAAAAAGAAACATACATTCTTTCAGTCTGTACTGATACCTTATCCATTGTAGCAAGCAGTTTTGCTGTCCAGATTTCTTTAAGGTATTATCTTAAAGATATATCATATAGAACTATTATTTATATCACAAAAGATATTAATTAATAAAATTTTGTACATTACTTCTTAAAGCCAGATGAACCCTACTATCCTGTCATCATTAGTTTCAAATTTATTTTGTGACATCTGAGCTAGCAGTTTGATCAGTTTTTAACGAATATGACATTGAGCACATATATTCTCTTCCACAATGGAGAAAAAATACAGGAATACAGAGGGCATAATGATTAACAAAGATTCAGTCTGGTTTTCATACAACAACCATTGTGTCCTCTGGAATCGTTAGAACTGAAAAGCAGATAAAATAAACAGAGACACATTTAAATAATAAATGAAGCATATTGCAAGCAGATTTCTCTAGATTTCTACATCAGAGAACAAACTAATCTGGGTTGGCTGGCAATGATCAAATACTCTCTCCTTCCCTCCCCAAAAGAAGATTCCTATGTACTTTGCAATGATTTTATGATTACTTTAAAACAAAAATTTAAAAATCTTCCAAACCTAAACTCAGAGCAAACAGTAGGGTCTAGTAATGTATCAGCTAGAAATTTCCTTTTGATCTGAAATAAACATTTCCTTTTGATCTGAAATTTGTTTTAGTTACTTTGTTCTTTTGCCAATAACTACTCCAGAAATTACTCTTTTAGGAAAAGCCCTTTAAGCCTCAAAAAGCAATAATATGTTTACCATGTTTAAAAGCAATAAGTGGGTGGAAGAATTGGAAACATGAAAAAATAAAACTCTGCATGGAACACTATTAGTGTTCAGGAAAGTTGACAAGAAAAGGTCAGTTTAAAGTAGCTACAAAGGCAAGATATCCTAAAGAAATGTTACCTATCAGTTCTATCAATCAAGCACATCTTAACAAGCACTGATACCTCCCTGGCCTTAAAAGTCTGGAAAATCCAAACAACTTTTAGAGTATATTTAATCCCACTCAAAATTACTTCAACTTAACTGTTTCTCTGTTGCACAATGCTGACAATGCTTAAAAGCAACATGTTACCTATGGAGACAATCACATCAGCTACAAGAGAAAATTATGTCTATATGGAATACATACAAAACATTCATATTTTTGATACTTTGTCCATGAAAGACTTTATGTAAATATAAATTTTAACAAAAAGACACTCACAGATTCAGTTACATTTTTCCTCATTTTTTTACCTGCCCTCTAGCAAAAGTGATCAGGCTGTTTCTTGAGTTAAGCCATCGTTTCCCCGAGTCACTCTTTTCTCCTTGTATACAAAGATAGGCCTCACCAGTGGCATCTGCTTTCTTCAAGTCTCCCGTGTGCAAATGGATTGTATATTCCACAACTTTAGAAAAAATACACATACAAAACCAAAAAGTCAGCAGAACAAAACGCTCTTTGTCCTCTTGCCCAACACCTGCATTATGTACCGATCCCTGGTAGAAACAATTGCAAATTTCATCTGAACCCCATACTATGCCACAGAAGAGGGAGTACAGGTCTCTTCAGTCCTAGTGATAACCAAAACATTCTTGCTGCATAACTCCCTGTTTGGCAACCTGCAGAATACAGATTTGTTCTGCTCGGACACCACTCCCAGAAAATCAGGACTATTGGCTGCTGTTTGGGGCACAGGATCTCCTATGTACTAGCCCCTTCCCCCTAAGGTAGGGAATTCCTTTCTAAGAAATACTTCATGTTTACATGCTCTTTGGAAAGTCTAAGTTTTGCTTTTTAAGACTACCTACTCATATTTCATTGTTTCTTCCTTACCTCTCTCTCTATTATTTTCTCCTTGAAATGAAATGGGAGGTTAGACTTATAAATGACTCAGAAGAATGCTGGGACCTGATTGTCTTAAGCTTTAAATTCATGTAATTACCTCCCAATGAATGAACACATCAGGACTATCAAGCTTTCTCACTAGCCAGACCGTAATACTCTCACAACATTCTTGAGTTAAAACATGTGAATGTGAAACAGAATTACTGAATTAAAAATTCTTCAACATCAGCTTTAATACATGAATAGAAAACCTCCTCACATTTGGTATCAGTCTCCAAAGAATCTCCCATGTACTATATACTGACCCACAAAACCAGATCAGCTAAGTGAAATTTGAGTTTATGAGAAAGCATTCCTGATTTTCTCAGTTGTGGTCATAGTATAAAGATTAGAAGAGACATCTATGGCCACTATGTGGAGCTTCTGCTTCTGTGCCTCTTTCTGACGTGATACACAGGGGAGTGATGTAGATGAGACTAGATTACATTAATTCCAAAGAAACTTAATGAAAAACTCCTATGTTCATTCTTTAAATGACCTATTTTAGCCCCTGAGTTTATCATGGAAACAAGGAACAAGGAAATACTTAAAAGAAGCAGGTCACATTCTCAATATTCATGGTTATTTGCATAATTTTAACAAGAAGGAGCCATGGAAAAAAATAAGAAGGGGGTTTGGGGGTTGGGGTTTTTTTTCCTCCAAGTGTTGTATGTCTGCTCTTACTCAGATTACCATAAGAAATCTGTGTAAAAAATCAAGACTGATTTTTTTTCTTAAGGACTGTGCCCCCTTAAAATCCAGCATTTTACACATGCTGAGCTATCTTTGACTACGCCAAACTATTCAGCCCCAACTCCCACAACCTTCATCACTGGCACAGTAAAGCAGACATAGACAACATCTAGACTATGTGACAGTTATGTGATGGAGAAACTTTTCCAGCCTCACTCTGCCACTTGTCCCTACCTGGCTATATATCTGCTTTCCCAGGAAACACACGTGAGCAAAGAAGGGAAATGGTGCTTAAGACAGACATGAAACCAAGGAGAAACTAAGAAGCACTTTCAGTCACAATCGACAAGTCAAAGAACACTGAAATACACATTATTCAAGTCTGAAATACATATTTCAGTCTAAAAGACATCACAGAATACACAAATAGCTAAGTATACATCCTGGAAACATCTGGTATTTTCAGTATAGTTTGTTTCTTGAATCAAATTTATTCCAAGATAGAAATGGCCCAATTTAACCAAACCGTACATCCTTGAAAAAGATATAATTATGAGAACTTTCTGGTAGGTTTGAGAATAATTGCTAGAACCCAGAAGCTAAGGCTGTCATTTTTTTTCAAGCGTAGGTGATAGGAAAACAGGGAGGGGAGAAAAAAAAAGTGTTCTGAGGATATTTATTTTTAAGCTTTTCTTACAGCTTTTTTCACAAGCTGGTGCTATTCATATCAAGTGTTATAATCAAAAGGCCTGAATTCAAATATTGTGACAATTTATATAGCTATTTCTTTATATATTAAAAATAAAAAGGTCAAATAACTGGAACAAGGTTTCTAAAGGGTCTTTGCATACTGATTGGAAAATTAGTATCTAAAAGGATTTGTCAAATGATAAGAGCTGTGTCAGTCCTTAAATAAAGTTGTGCTCATTCAATAAACTTCTGAAATGTCTTTGTTTCTCTTCATGTTTTACTATGTGGGGATGATACCCAAAAAATGTTTTCTAAAAAGTAACTTTATTTCACTGCAGCACTATTTATTTTACTTCAGAGACTTCCCCTGGGATTTTTATTTTTTTTTAATCATTTAAACCAAGGGCTGGGAAAGTACTTGTAATTGACAGCATCATTCATGTTTGATGATAAGAAGTAAACCAAGAGTTTTCTTAGGCTGGGGTCCTAATGTATCTCATATCCCTTTCTTCGAGGCAGTTAAATATGCACTGCCGTGTGAAAGACAACATAGCTGCATTAAAGTCAGCATAGCTACACAAACTTGCTCTTGCTGGAGATCCAGACAGTTGAAAGTATGTGAGCTGTCCAGATGACTCTTCAGCATTTAGCCAATGGTATTTTTGCTTTTAGAGGAGTTAAGATATGAAGATAAGATTCTGTGTTAATCATCTACAGTGTTGCCTTGCCTGTATACTTTCTTCATATAAGCAGATTCATTGAAGTCCAAAGGCTACTTGTGTGAATAAGGTCAGGAGAGTTTGATCCACAGATCTGATCTCTCATGTAGGATAGATTAGAAATCACAGTGCTCACAATCATCTTTACTGCTTTTGTCCAGAATCATTAATATACTTCATCATGAGCTTAGCTTTAATCACACAAGTAGCATTCAAACAAAATATACACTGAAAATCAGAAACATATCTAATTATTTTTGCTGAGGTAGTTATTTTCAGCTGAATCTTCTGAATCTCTTGATGCATAATTTAAAGCTCAATGTAGTCATGGCAAATACTTCCTGTTCATTTTCAAAGGCTTTGGATCAAAGAAAGGACTTCACTCTATAAGTGAAATAAAAATATACAAAGTAACCCCTGTGAAGGAAGATGTGACATAAAAGTGATTCTGAGAAATGGGGTAAAAGTTTTTAGGATGAGTACAGGACCATTCTGACTACCAGATGAACAACATACCCCAACAAAAAAACCTACTAAAATAAGATATTCTGTTCAACTTTGCCATTCTTTGTCTCTTCCCAATCCTATTTATAAAAGCTCACTTTCAGATGCAAGCTAACATAGTACAAAACTGAAAGTGATCACCTAATGCTCATTAAAAAGGGAATAAAATGTGATTTACAGCTGGAATGGAAGGCTGTGTTCTGAATTTGCCTGTTGTTGAATTTGCTATGGACTACGCATTTAAATATCATTTATTGTGATAATTCAGTAACATTTACCCACAGAACTCTCAATAGCCTTTCAAGGGTGAACAGTTTAAATGACATAATCACATCCTTTCTGAATGTCAGAGGTATAGTTAAACCTTTTACACCATTGTGATTTTAGCTTTGTAATGAAATCAGGCAATGCAGGTCATTTTTCCAATGGCAGGTAAACAGTAAGAAAAGCTGTGGGGGAGGAAACGTACTATCAAATGAACTCCTCCTGTCGGAGCTCTCAAGACCTTTGTTCTTACTGCTCTCCTCTGTAGCTTTTTCCATGGAAAGATAAGATGGTAGGGTTGAGCATATAAAAGGGGCAGGGTAGGGTGCTGTTTTTCAGAGCTGTTGGATGGAGCCAACAGGCTTTTTTTCATAGGCTTCTGCAAAAGTTCTACTCTACAAAACAGTGAAATAAATAGTAAAAAGCAATACGGGGAATAAGTATTCCAGAGATTATTGTCATAATTCCCCATTATGTTTTTATGTCCCCAGTTTTGTTCTTAAATGAATGTTAGGCAACAAAGAATCAAAGAGGAGTAGAGTAGGCAGGGATATTTTTAAAATGCTCATTTGGTTCTATGGCAAAAAAATGTGGAAAACTAACTTGATGGCTAGCCCTGCTAATTTATCACTTAAGAAGTGTCAAAAAATGTAAATCATTTTTTCTGTGAAATTAAAGGTTCAGAACAAGATCCTCAGTTGATATAGCCATGCAGCTAATATGCTCAAGACAGTGGAGCAAATCAGTTTATGCCAGTTGAATATTGGATCTTATTAACCTAGTCAAAAATACAGGGTTCATCTAACCTACACAACAGAGCGTGGTAGAAAGATGCCTGAGTGAGCAGGAATTTGAATCAATACAAGTGAGCAGAACAGCATGATTCACTTCACCAGCTCTACTCCTAAGCCAGGCTGGTTCATGCACGTTTGGAGTCATGCTTGAGCTAAGAAGACTAGTAAGTCAAAAGACTACATTAGTTGAAGCATCTCTAAACTTCTTTCCTTTGGAAGATAACATAAGACTTACCATTAACTTTAATGAAAAAGCAATTATCTGATACATATAAGCTTCTGGACTGAATTGTATCTGGAAGAGTTAAGTATCATGTAGTGAAAAACTACTCCATGCTCAAACATATCATGGTACACTACCACATAATAATGATCTATTGTAATCAACAAAGCAGTGAAATGTTATAATTATCTATTAACTACAACAACATAAAGTTGGATGATTTTTAATAGAGGTCAATATGTTTGCTAATACAGATGTTTCTTACTACAGATATTAAACACTTAAACTCTTCACATTCTTATGTTATCAGACTTGACTGGGGGAGTGAAGAGGAGCAGGATGTCAGTAGACACCAGAAAACACACTTTTTTTATCTCAGAGGAGCCTAAAGTCAACCAGAAGAGGCCAGTTTGCAACTGGTATTAAAAATCCTTTAGTAAAGAGAGGGTAACGCTGATCTTCAATAGTTGCTTTGACAGTTATATATTGCAAAGTACTTTCAAAGTTCTTACTTACAAAGAGTTTCTATTGCTATATAACTCCTGATGCATACCTTAAACTGCAGTCACAAATAATGGCATTCTAAAAATCAAGATATTATCTAAAAAAATCAAGAAATTTGGAGTCTAACAGCAAGAATTTCTAAAATGTTAATTGTTACTGTGTTCAATAACTTTGTCCCAATGTTTTAATATGCACATCAATGTCCTGCACAGAATTATCACAGAATTCATAAAAAAAATAATTAATCAATGTCTTTTAATCCAAAGTCCAAAAAGGTGCATGGTAAATAATTTGACCTATGATACAGATAGACTAAAATAATGTGCTCACAAACACTAAGATGGGCAGACTAAAGAAAAGAAATAAAAAAAAATATTCCTTCTGTGACACTAGCTAATATCCAGAACACAAATTAAGCTCTGAGATAATCTCACAGAATCTAATTAAACTATGCAATAGTTCAATCTTGTTTGATTAAACTTTGATCTGTTTTTTTTAGAATAATTCAGTCTGGTAAAATACCTCTAGTCTGGAATCAGGCACTTACTTTTAAGAAGAAATATTTCTACAGATAGCAGAAAGAAACAATTTTGGAGAATCAAGTTTAAATTTTGCTTATTTTTTCTTCATGTGTTTGTTTTTAATTATTAAGAAAAGATTCAATGATAGCTGATAACTGTGATGGGATTTACTGGCCATGAAAAATTATCCTCATGCCCCACCAGATGAGGTGGGATATGCAGGAGACATGGACAGAGGATACATTAGGTGTTAGAGATGGGGGAAAATGGAACAAATGTGTTTGTAGATGCAGGAAAAATTTAGAGTGCTCACTGCTTTTAACAAAAGGAATTGCAATTTTTGTGAAGATTACAAATTAGCATGTGTATGTGGGTTTGCCTTACTAAATCTCATGGAATCAATTATTTTAGAACAGAAGTAATTATGTTAGTATGGTTTTCCTTACAACCAGGCAATTGACATTACTGAGAAAGGTTACTGTTTATTTGGATGCTTAGGTTTTAGCTTTTACTTTGCTTCCTATAAAGATATATACCTGTTGTTTGCTTTGTCTGGGGAAAGCAATGATCAGTATCTTTCAAAATTGTTTTGTCTTTATTTGAATTTATTCTATCAAGACATTCATTAAAGACACCTCCATAAATGGATGTCTCTTTCAAAGCAATAATGAGAGCAAACACATAAAAATGAATTATTTTTTTGTTTGTTTCTAGTAATCAAACTGGAACACAAGGAAGAAGCTGACTAAAATTTTAGACTGAATTAGCATTGGGACTACAAAGAATAAAATTGATATTAACACTTCCAGTTGTACATCATTGGAGTCCAGAAAATGGTTTGTAGGAAACTTCTTAGGTTAGTACGTACTACCCATCAATGGAATGATTTTTTAAGGGAGAGTATATACACATGTTTTTCCTAGAAAATTTCCAAGAAAAACACCTTATCTTTCTAATATATCTGAAAACAAAATTGCTTTACAAATCAGGATAATACTGTCTGACAGTATCTCCATGTGGTTCTCAGCATAATAGCGGCTTGAAGGTGTGTCTTGAAAATCTTTTTGTTTGAATTTCTGGACTTTTTATATGTAGTTAAACATTCAGCAATTTTGAATTCTAAAAATAATCACCAATACGTACATTTTTCCCATCTTTTTCATAAATAAATTGGGGAAATAGAGCTTTTTAACAAGTTCTGTATTTCCTACATTCATAATCATACATTCTGCATATATTACATCCAATATCCAATGTTGTTTTGAATCTGATGGATCAAAACCAGAAGATTTTTTCAGTAAATGAATACAAGGCTACTAATTATTTAAAATTATGGAAACATACTCAAACCCACAAATTTAAAAGGTCTTCAGTGTTTCATTTGTCCAAGTTTCCACTTTAAATGGGATAAAATATTCAGGAAAAATCTCTTTAAAGAATAGTGTGCAAAAGTTCACATGGAATATTTTATTCCTTTTTCTGGTCCACTTCCATCTTTTTCTATTAATTTCTGCTTAAGCAGAACACTTTTTGTACTATGGCCTCTAGCAATAAACCTCTTAACTGTCACTAAAAGCTTCAATATATGATCTTTACTATTCCCATCAATCCTCTTTATTCTAATGAACTGGATAGACGGGAAGCCTGTTCTTAAATAGCTAGTGGCCAAGTTATCAGTATGCAATTTTTTGTTCCTCTCCATACTCCTGGAGGGTTGGGAAAAATCACTTTGTTGTCTCTCTGGCATCATACAATTTGCATGTGTTACTAACAGCAGAGAAACATGCAATTTAATATATAGTTTTGTGGAATATTACTTACTGTGCTGTAAACTTCTCATCAATGTTAATAAAAACACTAGTGCAATTGAAATTCTGGGATATCTCTTTGCTGGCTAACTATAACACATTTTAAAAATTCTGCCTCTGTTTTGTAGGGACTCTGCAATTCTTTCATTCTTAAAAAATTACTATGTTTCTAGGTCACATTTTTTTTGTGAATAGGAAGATTCAGGTAATATCACACAGTGGATGATATTTTGTACATATCTTCAGCTGACATAGCATTAATTTGAAGAGATAATAAATAAACTAAAAGTGGAACATCATCTAGCATGAAAGAAGCCAAATCCTATGTTTGGTGCCATCAGTTACAGCATCTGTCATAATCCTGATACCAATGATTTCTGTTCTCTCAGCTTTCTTTTGTGATAAATGCATGTGAAAAAAAAATCATACTGCTTAATATCAAATTCTCGTGGAAACCCTCACAGTGTTTTAGGCCCAAAAGAGATATACTGGGGTTCCAGTGACAGATCCTGACCCCAGTGGCAAAAAAAAAAAGGATTTAGCTTACCAGGCAAAGGCTCCTGATCTGCGTGGAGAGCCGGCAGTTCCACACATTTGTCTTCTTTAGGGTTGAACCAGCAGTCAAAAGCTAAATACATCTCTTCCTTTGTGCCTGTGTGCTTCATATGCAGTAAATCTAAGTGCCATGACTGTTTTAGCTTGCTATGTGAGCCAGTTACCTGAACTTTGTCTATTAAGCCAATATCTGCCAGTTCATCCTATGTGAGGAGGAAGAGAAGATTAATGGATCTCATTCTAATTGTGCCAGATCAAATGTAGTTGACAGCTGTTTGCAACAGGTGAGCAAACTTCAGTAGTTAAAGAACTGGGACAGATTTATAACTGCTACTATTTTTCCCCTTTCTAATGAATACAAAATTTATTTACTACCCTGAATGAGGAGATGGAATGCTTGAGGTTTGATATCAGGGAGCAAATGATGGCAGTCACTGCTGAAATTGGTACACAGAACAAGACAGAATGTCCATAGATATTACACTGATTCAGTAGACTATTTGCAAGCACAGATGCTTTAGTCAATGTAAAACATTTTGAACACTATTAGAAATATTTCTTACAACTTGTAGCAAAAAAATGGTGCATTTAACTATAAATTTGAAGGAGTATTAAACTGTTTTTGAGGAAACATCCAAGAGCTCCTACATCTTTACCCTACATCAAGTTTTTATATAGAAGCTGCTTATTAAAATCTTCCTCTTATTGCATTCATTCTTGGGAAAAAATCTCCTAGTTCTACTGGAGATAGTACAGCAGCTCTGTGACAGCATTGCCTGAGTAAGTGAAAGTAGAGGAGGCCTTAGGTAACTATAATTATTGATTTTTCCCTGTAAGGGAAAAAGAGAAAACAGAAGTTGTCTTTCCCTCTTCCTAGTCTCTGCTTCTCATACTCTTTCCCCTACCCTTCCATTTCAAAAGCTGCCCAGCTACTAGAAGTGCATTTGATCTGACTTCAGCCTTTCCTCTGACAGTGCACTTCCAGTTTTATTCTATTTCTTTATATTTACCAGAGATTCCTAGAAATAACTTAGGAAAACCTTCTGGGTACTACTCATTTTGGATCATGTTTATGGCCTAGGTGAATCTGCTTAGTTCCTCTTGCATTAAAGAAAAGAGGAACATAAGAAAACAGCCAACTATTTCCTTAGCTCAATCGTTGAGTCAAATTTACCTGACCAGTAGGAAGGAGAACCAGGAAACAGTTTCTTTAACCACAACTTCAAGGCTGCTTTCCAATAAACCTCTAAATGAAATGTAATATATTTTCACTTTCAGGGCTTTTTGCCAGGGGTCTCTTCAGCTCTTTCCCCACCCCCCCCATGATTTTCTCTTGCTACCTGATTCCATGGTTGCAGCAGTCAATCATGAAGAAACATATTTCGGGATATGGCTTCATGGAAATATTTCTCTGATGCAAAGCTAGCTTGTGAGGTTCCCACTTCCCTGTCTGCCCACTTGCTCCCATTCCCTCAGTCCTGCCCTATACTTTTTTCTGCAGCTACAGGATGAACCAATCAAGGTTAAAACTAAGGCTAAGGAGTGAATCAAGGTTGAAACTTCCAGTTTTCTCACAGGGATCAACTATTTCCTCAAAATCCACAAAGGGCAAAAGAAGGATGGAGCAAGCAGTACAAGAACGGGACAGGTGGTAGTTAGACTTCCCTTGAATACTGTCCTAGCTTCCAGCAGTTTGTGGCTCAGAGATTTCCTGAGCCAGAGGAGGTATCTGCCATGTTTACCTCCAGATTCTTTCATGGAGAACAAACCCAGAAAAGCGTAAGAGTGAGACAGCGTTGGCAATGCAAAGGAATTATAGCTACAGGAGGGAGGTAAGAGCGTTGGGAAAAGAAGCAGCCTACAATTCAGCAAAAGACGTTTGCAAATATTTCAGTTAAGGGGTAATAGGAGGAAATGAAGACAAACAATGGAAGGGCAGAACCAAATGAGGAAGGAGAAAACTTGTGGGTAAAAAGGAGCTGATCAAGAGGGAAAAGACAATTATAATGACAGGCAAAAAAAGAGAGAAACCCTGCAAGAAGAGGAGGTTAGCCTGGAGAAACATGGTGGCAGGGATGAATAAATTACATGAAAGACAAAAATGATAATTCTGTAAGTTTTGTCTCATTTATGATTCTTCTTCTCCATCATCAGCCTCAAAATTTCTATAGTATCCCATAGCATACTGTGTGTTTACAAGTTACTTACTTTTGTGAGATCAACAAAACCTGTAAATCAGTACCTGCAGCGTGGTATATACTGTGATATGCACCAAGGGACCAATTTGCTCACTTAGGCATTCTCAGTATCACACATTGGGAGAATCTGCTCCTTCAAAAACCATTGTTCAAGCGGCAGTGTTACTACCTACAGACAAAAATGATGACCTGTGCCAAACCTGCACAGAGGACTTAAAAATCAATTTGGTAGTTTAGTTTAAAGAAACAATTTGTCTCAAAATTAAGTGGGTTATTGGCTACATGATTCTTAGACTTTTCTTTCAATAGAGAAAGGTTGAAGTACTTTGATCTGAATTGCTTTTCCCGTAACTTGAAGTGGCAACTTTTTGCAACTCAGATTGCCGTAGAAGATAAAAGAAAGGCATATCGGACCCTCTTCATCGCTCAAGTCAGATCCAATGATGTCCATTATCCAGAGACCTGATGAATTCATATTGATTTCAGACAGTTTAGGACTAGTCAATCTTCTACCTGTAAAAATTATCAGAGAGAAAGAGGAAAGAAGACAACATGAGAGAATGACATAATATAGCAGGACCATAGCCTTTACGGTACACAAACAAAGCTCTGTTTGCAGTTTATGTTGTATCTATAGCAAGAGCTCACTAAGAATAACACATCAATCCCTTTATTAGAATATTTGCCAAGACTTTAACACCTTAATACTACTTCTGTGTTTAAAATTTAGTTTCAGAGTTATTTTGTTGATGCCAAGGTATTTTCCTTGTCATGTTTAGAAGTAATTGCTAAGAGAACATTCAGTCACCTTTTAGAGGTCTAATTAATTGTTCTTAAAAAAGCAATCAATGTTACTAAAACTAATTTATCATTCAGAAGTACCAGCCATATGTAGCATGTAGGCACCTAATGCAAAATGAATGATACTAATGAATTCTGCTTGTAACTAGATCTTACCTAGCAATATAATATGTGCTGTAACAGTGCAAGACTGACAGGTAAACCTATAATAAACATGCAAAAATATTTGCCAGATCTCAGAAGATCAATATTACTATCTCCCTCTCTTTTTCTTCCTTAATTACTGTTATCCTTCATTTTCACTCTGTTTTAACCGTTCTACAGGAAATTAAAATTATTTCATGGAAATGAACAGCTCAGTAAAATGCACTTTCCACAACTCAGAAAAAGCACACAACTGAATACCTGTGTATCTATCATGGGCACCTTATGTTTTAAAGCTTTTTATCCCTGGACAAACTTCTGTAGCTTATTTACTTTACATGAAATTGTTTTCACAGGATTGAAGGAAGGAATCTTTTCTATTAGTTCTAAATGACTGAAGGTCCTGATGTGAGTGTTCTTTTGCTGTATACATCCAGGTTTAGATTTGCACAAATTGTGGCATAGTAGGTTTGAAATGAGCAGAAACTAAAACTGTTGCTTTGTGCTGTGGAATAATACCACAGGTAAAGGCTAGGCTTATTTCACTACAGTAACTTTTCTCTGGATTTCAAATGGGATCCTAAGCTGCCTGAAAAGTGGTTCATAAAACTTATGCTATTTATCCCCATGAGGAACACATTCCAAACTCTAAACTGCTTTAAATCTTTCATTGCAATCTGGTATATTTAATTTGGAAGGCAAGTGTTCCATACACAACACATAGACAAAAGAGAATTTTATTAACTTTGACCTTACCAGGTGTGGTTTTGCTATAGTAGTAAGATCAGACTGAAAATTCACATTTTCAATAAAAGAAGGCTACTACAGAAATTTGCAAGAGCTGTAGGCAAATTTACAGATACAGATATATATATATAAACAGGCAGGCTAGTTTTGCAGAAGAGCTTACCAACTGTCACAATCTCACAAACAGTATCATATAGTCCCAGATGAGTATCAAGCCAGTTCCACAATGGGAAGACCCATTCTTTGTCCAAGTCCTGTGATTCCTTGACTGTTACCATCTTGAGGTACATCCCAGCTCCATAGCCTTCTCCATGGTGTCCTATGACCACTTTTTGCAAATCACTCAGGGAAACAGCTTCCACCAAAAATGAATCCACCTGCAAAAAAAGGGAAATACTTAATACAACAGAGTTTGGACCCAAATATACTTTAACTTCAGGGGAAATATAATCCTGGATTCAGCTGAGGATTTAAAATTCGTGTCTTTTTTTTTTTTAATATTTAACACAACATCTATCCTCTGTAATCTATGAAAGCACTATACCTAACATTGAATTCCATATTCATCATTAATGATGCATTGTAACTTCTGAGCTTTAGACAATATGGATCATTTCATCAATAATTTCATATTACATTAAAATGTATATACCTCAAACTTATGACAGTCAAGCAGTTATGACAAGATTTTGGTTCCAGTCAAACTTCTGTCTTTCAGAGTATTTTAGTTTCTAAAATTTATCACACAAACCTAGATGTATATTAATAGTCCTAAAGAAAAGTTAGAAATCTAAAAAGAATGTGTTTGCTCTAAGATAGCTTCTAAATTCTTCTGCAATAGTCAGAAAAGCCTGTCTTTTTGTTTTTCTTCCAAAATGAAAATCATTGTGGAAACAGCAAATGGAGAAAAAAAGTAACAGAAGGGACTAAGTTAAGATGAAGGTGGAGAACAAGCCAAAAATGAGAGATGGGAAGGGAAGCAGAATGGAGACGGCAGAGTAAGACAAAGAGAAGTAAACACAAGCATCAGTGTGTGAGAATAGGGGCAATAAAAACAAGACAAGGAAAAATATGAAAAGCAAAGCAAGACATTATATGCCCCACTAACTTTTTGCTTGTAAGAAAGCCAGGTGTTCTGTATATGGCCCAGCCTAGGGCCAGATGGAAGTTGAAAAGGTCAAGAAGATTATTAACAACTGGTGTTGGAACAGCAACGTCTAGGATTATATCTAACATCGTCATGCCAATAAAACATTCATTCAATAGTAGGAACTTACTAAACCAGATGTCAGGAAAATTGAAAAAGAACATATTAGCAAACCAATCTCTAAAAAATTTAATACTTGCCAAAGTCCTATGTATAAAAATATTGGAGAAGTAGATTTTCTGTTACTAATATTAGAAGTACTTTCATATGCCAAAAATATTGAGGTAGGTTTTTTTAACAATAGTCAGGACCCAACAGCAGATTTTAAGCAGAAATAATTAACTTTTTAAAATTAAGACATTTTAGGAAATAAATCTGTTCATGAAGGTAAATTAAAATAATGATTGTAGAGTGCTATCTTCTGTATATAAGGCATAGCTGCAGAAATGAAATCTAGAAATTCTCTGGTTTTTACCAATTCCGCTTTTACCCTACCAAGTGCTGTGGTAATTGTCTAATTAAATAATTTCACAGAAATGTAAGACTCTCCTTGACAGTGTACTTGGTAGTGAACTTTTTTAAACGTCAATGTTCAGGGAGTGAACCTCTCATAGGAAAGCCTAAGAGAAGAATTTTAATGTTATTAGTCATCTAGAAACACTGGGTTTATGTGCATTCTCTTCTCTAAGTGGAATTCTTGTCTCTTGTCTAAACTTATTGACTAGACGTTGAGTTACTGTTTCATGTGGGATTGTGGTTACAGAAACATCACTGACTGCAGAAGTCTCACAGCAATTTCTGTAACATTTCGAATCACTGATTTTTAATTCTTTGCTACCTGTGCTGTTCTATATTTGGAACGGAAAAGCAAGAAGCACAATCACAGAGGTTCTCCCCAGTAATCAGCTTTCTGTGTGCTCATGTGGAGCATTTATTATTATGTGGGGATGTCCTTGTACAGGAAAGACAACACTGGCATTGGTTTACTGCAAATATCTGGAAGATAAATAAGATATATGTGCTAACCCCTGCACATATAACAACATTTTTGTGCCATTACCTTATCCCTTTGAAATTTTCTTCCTTTTGCTAAAGACGTATGAAGTTTCCTTACGCCTGTGTCCCCTCTTTTGCCATAGAGAGTGATATAAACATTTGCAAAAGTTTCTGCTCCCCAGCGGTCACCAATATGTACAGAGACAACATACTTATACACTGTACAAAAAGAAGAAAAAGTTCAAGTAAAGCTTGTTAAGTACAAGGTATACTTAAAAGAAAACATCAACAGAGAGTATTTAGTAAAACTACTGCTTGTTTTTATTTCTGCAGCTACCAAAAAATCTGCTACACAGTGACTGAAATAGTGAGGTTACCCTTCATGAATCTGACCTCTTCATGCTAAGCTCAGAGAAGAATTTCCATTCATTTCCTTAGGAATTCAAAGGAAATTTTAGACCTATGCACCTTAGAGCTACTAAAATCTAGACAAATTCTGCCCAATTCTATTTTACTGTTCAAGACCCGGAAAATAAGAACTCATCTGTGTGTTCAGGGACTGTTAGAAATGGAATGATCTTTGCGGCAGATAATAACTATCACAGGTTAAAGAACAAGATACTATCTAAAGTTTATGTAAATTAGAATAGCAGAGACTGATGTAGCATAGCATCTGGATACACAACATGACATATAAGTATAAAAATTTACAAAATGCACTTATTATTTTAAGGTGCATAACAGGAGCTATAAACTTTTTGCCTCTATAATCCTCCAATATAAATGCACTTCTATACAGTCAGATTCGATTTTTTCTGAGGAAGATCATTAAATCACATACATATTCATGCTCATACAAAATGAATAACCAAAAATTTTGAAAGTAATTTTCAATGTACAGTTCTGCCGAGTTAACATATAACTAATGTAATGCTACAGTTGCTTTTAAGGTCATGAATAGGACTGAGGTATTCACGGACCAGAACTTTTGTAACTTTAGTTTAGAAATGCAGTCATGCCTCTAATTACTCTTATCTCACATGTAACTGCTACCTTTTCCAAACAAACACAGTACTTCTGTAAGTTTTCACATTCCAAGTGCACCTCTGAATATACTCTGAAACTCTCAGCATCTCAAAAAATAGACCTTAGCAATAAACAAATATAAAACTTTTTTGTACAATGAGGCTTACTTCTGATACCTGCATTAGTAATTAAAGCTATTAGAGCTATAAGCTGACTAATTCACTAGTAAGTCTACCACAAATCATGTCCATGGCTTTGAACATGTGCTTTATCTTTTAAAAATATAATTACATTGTTCAGTTTTGCACACTTAGAATCATACAGAAGATTTAGCATCTGTGAAACCCAATATGCAACTGAACTGGAAAATTAAAATTTCTTAAGTGGTCAGCATTTTTGCAGTGCATATATGAAGACATTTGCAACAGAGCCACTGAAGATAGCAAATCCAGATAAAGTGCTATATTATATCTGTGGCATTGATTTCTTTTCAAAAGGCTAGTTAACACTGTTTATATCTTCTCAGTGGTTTTACCTGGTAAAGTTTTCTGGTCCTCATTGACTGCAGGGAATTCCTTCACCAGCTCCTTGTCATCTCTGTTAAGAGAGAGCCAGCAATTACAGTTGAACTTCAGTTCTTGTTTTGTATGTAGCTCTTCCAAGCGAAAAGACTTCAAATGCCAACCCTCAAAGCCTGGCACATCATCACAGCTGACCCGAATCTTGTATACATCTCCCAGGTCTCCAGTCTCAATCTGCAACAAATATGATGAGGAAGAACGTACTGTCAGGGCTGGTTCACCTATAGAGATTTTCCCAAATATCTGTGTAGAATTCCTAAACTTTAACCAATGGAAAAGATGAATTGGAGGCTGGAATAAGTGTGTTGAGAGAATCATTCCTTCTCTTTTTTATGGTATAATCATGGGTGAGATTGTCTCCCTTACTTTCCTCTGTTCCCTTACAAGTATTGTAAGCATGATTATCGTTAGGGTGAGAGTTAAGGTTAAAATTAGTAACATCTCTGAATTTAAGCCCTTTAGACAAAGGGTAACATGTAAAGCTTTGACCCTACTGGATAAAGAGAACATTAACTTACAATTAAAGGTTCTGGTATCAGCAGTCAAGTGAGGTATTAAAATTAATGATAATTACTATGAGCCTAAAAAGTTTCAACTAAATTCTCATTTGCAAAATGATTGGATTTAGAACATGAAATTGCTTTATAACCAATTCTTTGGAAAAGAGAAGGGATATTTCTGCATGAAAGTAAATCATTAATGTTACAGAAATAACTCAGTAGAACAACACAGCCCTGTTCCCATACTACCTATGGGAAATTCAAAATCTGGTTGCTGATTGTGGGCTTCTGTGAGATCTGGTTAAACCATCCGACCTCAAGCTGTGGGAACTGGGATACCAAACTGCATCAAGCACTAATTATCTGCCCAACATTAACCACTGCATAAGTCCTCTGAACACTGGGAAGAGGAGTGCTTCAGCCTTTCAGCTGGCAATTGCAAGAAAGACAGGGTGGGAAGCGATTTTCAAATGAAACAAGACAACTATTATTTTTTAAAGATAACAATTATTTTTAAGAAATACCAAAACAGAAATTGTTGCCAGAGGCCTTCTTCTCTCATACTGCTTTTATCTTCTTCCAGACCAGTCACAACATAAGCTTTGGTGACTGTTGTCAGGAAATAAATGCTTTGTGCACCTAGTAGCGTCACAGTAAGAAACTGAAGTTACTCTTACACAATCATGCTCTGGGACCAGAAGCATCACCAGCAGACTGGGTCCTAAAACAGAGTACAGAGCTCCTAATAGATTAATTTATTCTCCTTCCCAACAGAGTTTTGAACCTGAAAGCCCTTCACTGCTGACCCAGCTTGCTTAAAGCTAGTTCATGTGCTTTTGCACAGTGAACACATGCAAGTAGGGAAGTATCAGCTACCTTAATCTTATTAGTGAGGAAGCATATAAAAAGTGTGGGTTTGTCATTCTGGGAAACAGTTGGCCAATGCCATTAATAACTGTTATGCAAATCAGAATTAGTAAAACATCCAAGTATGAAGAGGAACAGTTAACTGAAAATAAAGCAACGTGCCAAAATAATTGTACAGGAGCTTGAACTGTTTGTGATACAGAACTTATGAAAAGAGGCCCATGGTAGGAAGGAATTGCATTCGATGACTTAAAAGATCCCTTCTAGTCTGAATTTCTTAAGGTGTTATAAGTGGTTGCCATGTCACTCGTAGAAAATTTCAAGATTCAAGGCATTGTTCTTTAAGGACCAGGGAAGGAATCCTTCCTAAAGCCACAGTGGTGGCTTTACACTGAAGAAGAAGGCACCAAACTTGTTCTCTCTCTAAGCCTAGCCTGCCCTGCCTGTCTGTATGCCATCATGCATACAGAACTTAAGGCTGTCCCAGACTACAATGCACATGTGAGGGACATTATGCCTCTTGGATCTACCACGTCCTCACAGATTCCTCTGGTCTCCACCATTGTGCCACAAAAAGGGAAATACATGGGCAGAATTTAATGTCGAGTTTTTCATTCATGCTATGTATGCTGCAAAGGGTATTATTAGCTATGGTGGACCAAGTGATCTAATTCTTCCTAAAATATATATTCTTCTTTTATTAAATTTAACAGGAATTATTTGGATTCATTGAGAGGAAAGCGCACAGGTTCTTCACCCACTTAAACTACAGTTCCTTCACAGGCAACATCATCATTGCTGCTTCTCTTTCAGAACAAGACTACTGACTTGTAAAATTAGTGCCTGCGGATTTTCTTTCTTGTAGATGCACCTCATGACTGTATCACACAGCTACTCTAAATGCCACGCGCAACTTCTTCCATACAGCTCTCTCGTTTGGAGTTGCAACATGACAGAACTTGATATTTTTACATTACATGGCAAGGTGTACCTCACATTTTACTATGTCTTCTGCTACCCAAATTTGCAATTCTCTGAGCTTCTAAATTGTCATAAATGCATGTGTTTTAATCCTTGTAGGAAATGCATAAATGAAATATATAGGAAAATGATTTCAGAATGCTGGACAGACTATTTAAAAGCAACAATTTCCCCTTTTGTTTCCAGACTCACAATTTCAATTAATTCCATGACTGCCTTTGAGCCAGCAAGCACTAGTAATTACACTGTCTATGAACCATGGAATGAAACACCAACTCTATTCAGTTGTGTGTGTTAGATATTTGCCCCCTTTTTCATGGTTTCGTTTTTTACCCCAAGTTCTGGACATTATTAACCTCTCTGTTCATCTCCATCATTGTAACACAACATTGCCATTACATCATTCCTGTAATCCTTTTCTGAGCAATTTAATACGATCAGTTTCCCTTTGGAATACAGTATCCTATCTGATCCCATAATTGGCTTTTCCCTCCATCAATGCCTATTAATTGATGTAACATGACCTTCAAAGCAGAGACAGACAAATAATCCATCACAAAGTGTATATCCAGTGAATATCCTAGTTTAAAATTCAGACAATGCTTGCAAGAAGACACTATACCTTGGGTTTTATTCATGATTATAATTTCCTGATATTTTTTTCCACATATATTTCTTCTGAACAGTTTTATGTAATATTCAGTACTTGAAATCTTAGCTGAGTTGGATGTGATTTGTCATATAACTAACAACACAATATTTTTTCCAATACATGGTTGAAGGATCAAAGCTCTTATAATCAAGAGGATTCTCTGGGAAAGCCATGGGTGTTTTGAAGATCTCAGGTAACTGATGAAGATGATTAGAGAATTTCATATTTTGAATCTTCTCCTTTTTGATTCACCCAGGACTTCTCCTAAGCCTTCAATGCCTAAGGCAACTAAGGCTTTGTAAAATTTACTGTTTGGGTGCACCTATAAATTAAATTCATTATTACTTCCCTGTCTAAAAAAAAAAAAAAGTGCATAAATGATTCTAGTTGAAGGTGTGGTCAAAGCATCCTAAAACTACTACTGCACTGTCAGTTTACTTTCATTTTCCAGGTTATTTTCAAATGTGTTTATTGGAGGTGTCATGATTTCTTACCATGCTATCTTCAGTGCTAGAACTCTCAGCAGATTCAATAACATTGACACATTACCTCCTTCTCAATTTATTTTTAGAACTAAAGTGTTCTAATTAAATTTATTCTTATTTAAGCAGCTCACCCACTGTACTACAGATGCCTGAGACCACTGAAACCCAACAACTGTACCTTATAGCATGCTGCTATTTTATCTCTTTTAGCAATTTATTCTTTACGCCTGCTACATGCAATTAAACTACACCTGTTCTTTCACAGGAGTTGGGTAGAAATATTTTGGATCAAATAATCATTCTGAATACAATACACATCTGTGCATCCATTTGTGTGAGAACACCTGGAAAATCAGGAATTTACATGCCTTCCTGTCCACAGTGTGCAATAAGTGTATGTCTGAGATCAAAATTAAGCCTACTGGTTCAAAACAATGTGAGCTGTTGATAGCACATAACCTGTTGTTCTTTTTACTGCACTATATTACCGAGGACATTTGTCTAAGATCAGGATCTTGGGGGGGGGGCTTTAAAAGTTCATTTACTCCTGCTTGTTGGAAAGCTGAATTCACAGCTTGTCCTCCTTGTGATACTGTGCTCATGCCTCCAGCCTGCTGCTACAGTGGGAGAATGTGAGCAAACCTTCTGTATTCTTCTGAATAGCCTTAATAAGAACAAAAAAAGGGAGAATAAAAAAAAAGTGAGTTTATGAGTTGAACCACCCAGAGAAGATATTAAGGTATTTATGAAGATATCTGTGAATCCCCAAATGCTCCTTTATGTCAGACCCACTATTCTGATTTCCTTAGAATGCCCCAAAACCTGTGAAACAAACACTGTAAGCAATGTGGCAGAAACAAAATTTCATGCACTTTAAACAATACTCAAATAGTTTTAACTTCTTCATACAAAGCAACAAAACCAAACACACAAATAGCTAAGGGGAAAACATAGACACTAACCCAAAGCCAATCCAAAGTATGAACAAGCATTCTAGAAAGCCATTGGAGTGGGAGCCCAGTACAATGGATATGGTGCTAGAGTACCTAGGATAGTGTACTATGAGGGACAACCACAACTGACAAATAACAATACTAATTTCTCTGAGCATGGTACCCAGTCATTGAAATTAGGCAGTCTTAACAAGACATACATGTCATTTGGGAAATTACCAACAAGTTAGACGTAGCAGAGGCCTGCTTTATGCAATGATGCCTGCCAAAATTCAGCCAGCTGGTGTGGTTGCTCCATAGATAGATTCTGCCTCTATTGACCTCTTCAATTTGTCAATGGCTTAGGAAGCTCCTTTTGTTGCTCAGTGTGTTTCCTGTCTGTTTTCTGATAAGCAGCTGCTTTCCTGTCTTTAAGAAGTGCCATTTATCTTTTCATTTACTCCCTGTAAAGTTCCTAAATTGCTTTAATTTGTTATTTAAATTAAAAATTCAGCATGGATCAGGTCATTACAATGAAGCTTTGACAACATTTTCTAAATGTAGTTTTGCCACTCTTTTCAGGATGTTTATTGCAGCCATTGAAAAGTATTTCTGAGCTTTATAAAACTGCTTTGAATTGTAAGCTCTTTTTCCCATCTCACTGGCTAGAAGCTGTACTTCATGCCAATCAACAGAATTTGCAGTGAGTTAACCTAGAAAGCCAGGACAGAATCTAAACATTAAAACGATGCCTCGGATGAATCCTCTCAAAGCAGCAGGATGCATCAGGTGTACAGGTAGTCAGGGCTGTGTTAGGGTTGATTTCAATGCTGGCCATATATATGCCATTGCTTCAGGGTTCATCACACTTTGATATGCCTGAATACATTCTGTACTGATTTATGATTATCCAGAAAAATCCTCTGCCTGCTGGCCTGAGAGAAAGGACTATTTTTGGGGAGAGTGGATGCTGCTTTACAAAGACTGAAATAAAGAAAAGAAAAGCCCACTTGTGTCCCCTGGGAATACTGTTAGATCCTTCATTTTCTGCTTTCGCAAATAATTGTATATTGCCTTTTGTATAAACCGCAACTCAGGAATCTTTAGAGAATTGGAAAAAATGCAAGATGAGCTGGTGAATGCAATAAATTACACAAAAGGGACCATTTTTCTCCATGATACATACCCTCGAAGGCACTGAAAATTCAAAGAGAACACTACAGCTGGCTGTAGAGGAACAGGAATACCAGAAAAATGACCCAAGATCTAAAGTTGTATCATTCCATCTTTGTAAATAAATATGTCATTTGTACCAGTTAAACTAGCATTCCACACGTGTGTGTATATATATACTTTTTTGTTGTTATATGTCATAATAAACTCTGTGCAGTACTCTATATTTATGACTTACAATGAATTCATCTGTTGCTCTGGGTAGAAAGCACACATATCCTGGGTTTTGTGGAGAAAGCAGAAGCTCATCACTTTTGCCCTTTGAGCCATAAATCACAAGGGTCCTTTTACACTCTCGTGGCTCTGGGGAATCTGCATCTGTTTTAACCTGCACCCTCCACTGTTGTGCTAAACAAAACAAAAACATCTTTATCATTAATGTAGCAATTAAACAGTTGTAGTATCAATGGCAGAGAGCAATGGATGTCTTTGTTATTATTACAAAGAAGAATTTAAAGATTACTATGAAGTTACATTCCATTTAATAAAAATAGATAGTCATCCCTTCTCTTGAAGATAATTGTAACTTAAATCAGACTTGATAAATACAAGACAATTGAAGTGGGTTTGAAAGCGGAAATTAACACCAAGATAGCAGCAAAAATACTCTGCCTAGGTTTTTGCATTCTTTATAACAAAATAGTTGCTTTAATTACAGTAATTAATTTATTAAATTCCAGTTCTTAAAGTGTTCTTACATAACACGAAAAAGAAAACTAACATTTTTAAAGACTTGCGTGTGATCAATTTGTAAGAATTGCTGGATAATACACAACCAGTTAAACAATGAAACTTAAACTTCTTTTCTCAGATTTTTCTAATTTAATTTGTCATGTTGTCTGCTCATTTGTCAGATCAGATCATTCATTAGGGTTGAATCCAAAATTTAGGGAATTCCAAAGAGGTGTTTGCACTGACCTCAGTTCATGGTTTGGGCCTTTCAGACATTCTTTTTTGGTAGGTGATGTGTACTCATTCAGAAGTCCAGAATGCAACTGAGAAGTTACAGAAAACCATTCCAGGTGTGGAAAAAGTACTATGTCTTAGATGGACAGTATAGATTAGAGAGTTACTTAACTTATTGAAAATAAATCTTCCCCTGAATTTGAATTAATTATTTGTAGAAAAGGCACTTGATCCGGCATGGCAAAGGGAACTTAACAGCGAAAGGAAATTAAAAGCCTACGTTTAGACTGTGACCAGTACTGTGCTAATATGATAATTTGCTAACAGGATTAATATAAAGAGAACTAGTTTGCGATTTTGTGTAAGCCTGCAATGCAATGTGCTGACAAAATAAATTTTAGAATAGCTTAATTCAGAAATAAATTGGTTGTTATTTTTTTTCTTATGGTACTGTGCAGTTTTTTCATAGCTTTTGTTTTCCTCTGCCTGCTTGGAGTTGGAGACTGGATAAAAACCTGATCTGGTTTTCTTGAGTTATAATTTTTCCGTTTGTCACATTGCTTTCTTTAGCTAATTCTGGTTTTCCCCTTGTTGTAAAAGCTGTTTATGCATTACATCTGACCGTTCCCTGATTCTTCTAGGCTCAGCTACAAAATGCCAGGCAACTACACATTTCACAGTCAGTCTTCCGAGTAACATGCTGGCTGAAAGGATCCTTCCATCTGAATTCTTTTTTGAGGTCATTTCCAGGAATGCATCAGATGTACTATGTAGGAGATCTATGCTTTGCCTAATGAGGAACTTTTGTTGTTTGATATATGTGCCAGCTTTGAATTTTATCTCCTTGTGCCAGGCTGGCATGTGGTACTCTTCAGGGTGTCACACTTGGTGAAGTCAAGCACCGTTTAAGCTTTTACTGTTCCTGAGCACTCCGAGGGTTTATGAGCAGCTTCAAATTTTTACAAAGACTCCCAACATAGCCCTGAACCTCTTATCCTCTCCAACCATGCCTGATTTGGAATGCCGTCCCAGGAACACAGCAGAGAGGGAATTAAGATCATTTTGCATTACTGTGTTTCCCAGGTGAGCTTTTTTTTTTTTTTTTCTCTTTGTAATATCTATCTGCTTCAGGAGAGAGCAAGCCCCAACTTAGGAGAAAGCACAGATACATAACTGTCTGCTCCCTGCTCAAAGAGGCAGCATGTTTAAAGAAGGTATTTCATGCAAGGTGATGTATTTTAATTAATATCCATGACTGTATTTTAAATTATTTCAGAAGAAAGGCTAAGACACTGATTGGGAGTTTTCCAGGAAATAAATTAGTAGTTAACAGCTCTAAGACCTCTTAGCATCTGTGACTGTTTGTTCTCCTACATTTACTTTTAATGCTTCTACTATTTGGTAACTGAGCTAACCCAGACTGACTGCATTTTCTCTCAGTTCAGCAAATTCATTTAAGCTGTTCATGCTAGAATAAGAAAAAAAATCTTTTAGCTAATATCATATTCACTTAGACAGCTACTTGGTAAGAATGGCTACACCAGACAGGAGACAGATGCCAAATACTTATTAAGTTCAGTGACTTCTATATATCTTTTCAGGTTATTCTGAAGTTCTGGAAATCAGATAACTGGACTTGAGTAGTTCGTCTTCTGCATTTCATATTCATGGCCACATTAGAAAAAAGAGACTTTTCTCCTCATACTACTGAAATGCATTAACTTCCTTTCAGAGTGACTGGCGTGTTAGTGTATTATTGTATTTTTATGTGTAAAGCTGTAGCTATTTTCTTTGAGACATCAGTATGGGAACTCCTGAAATGAATGGTGGAGAGGAAACAAAATTCTGTGAATAAAATCTCAGAATTCTCTCTTTTCTAAACTAATATAACCAAGGATCTGATTTCACATTACAGAGATGTATCCAGAGTTACATTAGAAGCAGGAGTCATTTGTTGACTTCCAGAAGTTAAATGGAATTAATCATAACAATTTTCTTCCAGAAAGTCTTTTAACCACTAGTTTGGAACCTGAAAGATGCTTGCAGTAAAACTGTGAAAATCAAACCTGCGATGACTTCTGCACATAGCAAACTGGCCAACATGAAGTCAATGTCTTGTAATATAACTCGGGAAACTGAAAAAGGAAGGCTTTTTTCTGTTTTTTAAAATATGAACAAATTATGTATTTTTAGAAGACTGCCACCATTATTTTTATAATACATTATTCCAATTATTTTCACTCTTTTTGGGGGGCTTAAGACCTAGAATGACATTCACACTTAGTTAGATGTAGGAGCAAGTTGCTTACTTCCCAGGAATTGTAGAAATTTGTGTTGCCTTGAGGCAGAGTAGTCAGTCTGTGTATTTTATTTTCTTAGCCTCCACCCAGCAATACATACTATCATTGATTTTTAGAAGGAGGACCAATCCATTTACAATTTGGGAATTCTGTGATTATTCTTACTCCATTAGAAAATACTTAGAAGGTGGGGAATAATTTAAAAACAAAAGAAGTCATGGGAGAATTTACTGAATATTTTCTCTTTTCTTACGAATTTTCCATATGTCTTAATACCAACAACTTTGCACAACACAAGAAAAGTCAACCTAGAAATATCTATTAACTGAACTTGTTCATTTATGTTGAAGAATATTTTATTTGCTGCCTACAAAAGCCCACAATACCACAGAGCACTCTACAGGAATCACCTTACAGGAGCCCTGCTCCTTGTAACTGACTGCAGTGCAGGCAATATTGGAATTATGCTATGTCTGGTCTTCTTGCTTTGAAAGAAAATTCTTATCTATGTGCTATTAACAATACTCCATCTATTTTGAGGCAGAAAAGGAAAAGAAATAGAGAAAATGGGAGGAAGTCGTAAAATTTCCCTACAATATAGGAAAATTTTAGTGTGATATGAAGTCCCACTCTCTCTCAAAACAACTCCATTTGAGAGCTGAGAGCAGCTCTCTGCCTTCTCTACCAGGGCAATACAATTTGTCTTTTTATTGTGCATCAAATATACAAGGTGGAAACACAAGAATATAGATAAATCTGCTCCTGCGCCTGATTTGTCATAATCTCTTTGTAATCTACAGATGTATGAAAGTTACTGAGAAAGCTTGATACAGACATGCTGCATTTTGGCAGAATCCAAAGCTAGCAGCAGTGTTCACAGGGATCTGGGATTTATGTTTCACTGAAGCTGCCATAATGCCAGCCTGGCTGAAAAAAGACCAGGAGCCCTCAAGTAACCTCCTTAGCAATGATGACTTTCAAACTCTTATTTGGCTAGGTGGTTGAACAGGTTACTAGCCTTACCCACAGAGAATGATATTTCTGACCTTCAGAGTGACTTGTAAAGTGTTTTGGTTTGTAACCATTGCTTTAGACCTGACCTAGGCCCAATTATCTTGACCTGAAAATCACCAAACAAAACTGAATTAGGCCAATCAACATTCTATGACTTTCTCTGGAGCCCACTTCCAGAGTGCAGCTCATATAGAATATGACCACATGAATGCATAAAACATTGGCTCCCTAACATCAACACTGCTGCTTGCCTCTCATTCAGTAAATGTCTATTACACAGAAAGTTTTCACTTCCACCGGTAATGGGGCTCCTATCTGTTCTACCATATGAAATCTCCACTGCTACAGCTGCTGGGAGAATTTAAAGCAATTACTTTTTCTTCCAAGACTCTGCATCTCTGGAATTCTCTCTCATCGCCTCTAACCCTGGTACAGTGTCATGACTGATTGACACAGAATTGAGTGTAAGATTCTTTTCCAAACCTCTCCTGATCATTACCCTCCTATAAACCTCAGTCTTTTCACATGCAGGGTCTATGAGGTAACTAGTATGACAACATAAATTAAACTGTAAGCAATCCTGAGATCAGTCCTGCTCATCATCTTTTTTACAGAAGATGTAAAAGCATTATCTCTCACCTATCACAGTTCCTTAATGGAATCGCCCCTGGGTAAAGAGAAGATGGCTAAAGAGCAATTCAAGCTAAGCTGATGCAGAGCTAATTGGCAGAATACTTTGTAAAATTTTTCTTCTTTGTAGCTTCGTTATTCACAAGCTCTGATCTCAACCTAAGAAACCAGCACACACTCTTTGGGTCCTCCTGGACATCTTGACAATGTGACATTTCACAAATTGGTCAAGAGTAAGCCCCTCCTTTCTTCTCATAATCAATATATTGTGGCTAACCACTCTTGACACACAGGCTCTCAGCAGTCTGTGCATCTGTGCCTGCTTATTATAGCGTAATAAAGAATGAAGCTGCACTGGAAAGACTTAGATTAGTAGTAAAATACAGTCTATTTTCTAAACATAAGGTGAAATAGATATTATGGGTACAACTCTGAACTGTGCAGTTAGCAGAACGCAGAATCCAATTCCAAGTCACTTGTGAAAATCAAATTTCTCTGTGAAAAAAACTTTACTTACCCACGTTAATCAGTCTCCTCTTGTCAAAGTTATGTTGCCATGGAACAATAAAGCTGTTGGCTAAACTGTTTGATTGAATGCAAATAATTTAACTTTCACTGAAACTGGAATTGGATTGAGAGATCGGGACTCATCCTACAGAAGGCAAGTCTCTGTTTTCAGACACAAATGCAATTGTTACTTTTTTTACTTTAGCTTCTCCCATGCAGTTCCCAGACACAGTTACACAGAATACATACTTACAATTAAATGTTTAAAAAATACTTGCATCAGTCTGTTTTCTGGTTAGGGAGAAATGCAGAGATGGTATCCCAAATTTTAAACACTTGGGAGGTACTAGCGTACCAAGTGACGGGGCTGTCTTTATAGGTATAAAAACAGAAAGCTGGGCAAGTAGTTTTTTATTAAATTCTTTTTATCAATTCAAGCTGATTTAGTGAACTGATTGCATATACTACATTTAGCTTCAGTAACAGATTTGGAGTTTAGCCCTGCATTATTTCTGGTTCCTTTGGGAATACCCTGATGGATTTTGACCTGAAAACACTTCCGCTGACACTTCACAACACATTTTTCAACTTGCTGATGTTTGCTAGGGGGCCTGTCCCCATGTATTAAATGGCAGTGACATTGGGATAAACAAAACAACACTTGAATCTTTTCTCAGAATTCCTGGTTGATTTCAGGACAGAATAGTAGAAATATGAAGAAAACCTGAAAAAGTTATGAGCTTTTCTCAATTACTTGTAAAGGCCTAGTCCTTTCTGTAGACTACCGCCAACCAATTTGTCTTCATTTTCTCTCACAGTTGGTAATTTACATATATAATAAGGTCACTTGCTCAAATATTTGTTACAATACTGTTTTACAGATTAAATCCAAACAGCAAAAACAATGCTGCAGAAAATAACTCTTACCTTTAAGGAACACCTTCATTGAACTGCCATCCTCTAAAATATGAACAGGAAAAAAAAATATGTGAACAAGCTTTATTATCAACTTTTCTTCTTAAGTTACAGTCTTATTCAGAAGGGTTCCTCAGTAATAACTAGGCATTAAGTATATACTATATTGTCATAACACGAAATACTTACTATTGGCAGTTAGTTCCCTCTCAGTTTTCCCATCGTCTTGGTATTCATCTAACCATCTTTCATTGCAAAAACAAATATAATAAGATTAATAAAAGGTATCTATATTTTACAAATAATCTGACAATTACCTTCTCTCCTCAACAGTATTTTTTAATGTTTTTATCAAACTATGCCTTGAAACTACTCTCTAGGTCGAATTTTCTCTTATACATCCATCAAAGTTGGCTTGAATCATATTCGGAGAATTTGGATCACTGATTCAGGCAAATAGTAATTTTCACGGTAGCTATATGAAGTAAATTATATGAAATATGAAGTATTTCTGGAAGTTTCTAAAGCTACTGTAGATCTGCAGCAATTAACTAAATGTACTTGTCTTTAATACTAATGAATACATGGAGATTTCCTGCAGTATCATTTCACTACAAACATACACCCATACTCCTTTGGTTGACCCCACACACTCATATAATAACACTTTACAACCTTTAACAATCTCCTTATTTAAAAATGAATAAATATGTGCTCACTATCAGCTTCTATTCTATTGGCTCATGTTGATGTTGCATTTCTTTAAGTCCAGGGAGCCATAATATATTTCACTTCTTGTATGTAACAGAACTATGAATACAAGTCTTACGCATGAAGTCCTCCTCCCTCTCCCTCCTCCTCCTCCCTCTCCCTCCTCCCGGAAGCTATTTCAGCCATGTAACCCAAATTCACAGATTCTGGAAACCACATACTACAGAATTAACTGGATCTACATCACAATTCTTCAAATTATTTCTATTGTACTGAATATATTAATATATAAACATACACAGATCCTTACTTCCATATATTGGCTTATTTTATGGGTTGTTTGGTTTTTTTTTGTTATAGCCGTATGATTCAGCTCCATGACTGCTAAAAGTTCAGGTTGCAGTTGCCTCAGATAATAAGAAAATTTGTAAGAATAGGCTTTTAGTAATTGTTAGAACTGACAGAGACAAGCATTTTTTAATTTTGCCCATGGTAGCAAAATTCTAGACCTAGTAAGACAGACAAGTAGAGATTTACTAAATGAAAGGGAATATTGTAGTTCTTTAGGAGAAAAGTTTAAGATTTCCAGGATGTGTATAAGGTTTACGTGACTGAGAAATAGAAACTGACCAAAATCAGTGCAGCTAGACCTTTACACATAATACTTCTGAAAAGAATGAGAACTGAAAGCATGTTTATTTTAATGTGGTCTCTGTGTAATTTAAATTTTAAAAAGTTCTATGCACCTTTCCTCCTATGCAACATTTGGTTTTGGACTTCTTTGCATTGGTCTATGACTCCCTTCTATACCAGTACAGCATTTTTTTGTTCCTTGTCTTCACTGGCAAAATTTTTCATCCCTTTTATGTTGAAAAACTCTGGGGCATTGCTCATACATCTAAGTTGTGTGCACATGCCTGTTCTGCAATTTTTTCCTTAGTGTAACAAATTCTTTTTTTTCCATGAATGGCTTACCTATTACAAGGAAATACAACCTCCTGAACTTCCTTTCCTTCTTTATGTTTGATGACAATCTTATCCAGGAACCATCCACTGCCTGTGTTGAAATGGCAGAAGTTTATCATGTGGAATAATGCATTTTTATTTTGAATAAATTTAAAGAAAAAAGCCCACAATATCTTTTTCCAGCAGAAACACATGTCCGATTAAGACAGAGCTCAGCTAAATAGATATGTTAACAGAATGAAAGCTTTATTATTCTGTGTCTCTCACTAGACATACAATGTTAATTCCTCTCTGCCTTGCTCTGTTTTAATTTTAAGAGGGGTGGGGGTTTTCCTTGGAGACAAGTAATGTGCACACATGTGCAAACTGACAGTGCCATTCACATCCCAGCCTACATCTTTTGATTCCTTGTGATCAGGCACAAGGATGTCAGGACAAATCTACACAGTTAACTGAGATTTGTGTGAAAGCTGCGAATTTTGGTCCTCTGTGAGTGAAGTTCTTATTGCATATATAAGAGTATTAATTAATAAATCATGAAGACTACTGCTCTCATTTGCAAATGGAGTGGGACTTTGGCTTTGGAGGGGCTTTGTATGTCTAGGTGGCAGTAACTGGGAAAACTAATGGTCCAGGGATCCAGGACCAACAACTGGACAGACTGAGCGTCTAAGGCCAACTACTGGAGGCCTTATACATCCATGAGTATGTATATATTTGTATGTATGGATATATAGATATATATATACACACACATCCATAATGAACATGTATATATATATGTAGATATATAGATGTGTGTGTGTGTGTATGTGTGTGTATATATGTATATATTTGCCATTGACGGACTGCCATTCCGGTCAGCAGGAGAGCATAACAGGATAAGGTCATTGGTGCTGTTTGTGTCTGTGTATGTGCTATGGATCCGTGTGACCAGCCATCTGCATATGTATATGTGCTTTTTAAATGTGTTTGTGTGTGTGACTACTGGGAACACATACTCAACCTTGCTACTAGTGGGACCGGCATGCATGGAGCTGTGCAGCCTCACTTCTGTGGGGCTACTGACTCCATCCTCTCCCTAACAGCAGTAACCACTGGCACATTCACGCTGATCTCCTCCCAATAACCATCCTAGTGACTAGTACAGTTCTCCTGCAAAGCTGTTTTTGAATATACTGTTCTCTCTGTGTCTACACCACTCATAACTTGTCATATTGATTATGAGGTTTTGCCTGACTCATACCAGTATTTCTCAACACATCGTAGCAAAACAGCATGAGGGGTGTTTTGGTCAGAAGCAGACAACTGTCCTGTTTATCCTGATGCTCTGCCTCCCTGGCTGCAATACAATCTAGAAGTCCCTAGAAGGTGGCAGTCTCTGTCCCATAGGGAGGGCTTGCCCAGGCAGTGCTTGGAGCAGAACAGCATTTCCCCTTCAAGATTTTAGGCCCAGGACACATCAGGACACCCTGCAAGCTCCTTCTGTCACCCTTGTCTACCTCAGATGCTCTTTCATTGGAAGGAGACTACTAGCCTAGCCAAGATTTTCCAGCAGTCAGGCAGGTCGCTTTGAAACAGGCCAAAACAGATGAAAGGCACTCCTAGATGTACAGGTGTGTATGGAATATTTCTATAGAGGAGAAGGTCCATTCAGCAGGCAAGACACATCATCTAGTGACTTACACCTGAGCAAGGCCAAAACCTTGCTGTCTAGGACAAAATTCCTTTTCTTTCCTCATTCACGGTGGCTGTGGAAGATCTATGTGCTGCAGTCTGAGAGCCCCAAAGAAAGCAGATGTTCTGTGATCCTTTCAAGACAGTCTCCAAAACAAGACTAAAGACCTTCTGCCTTATCACTCAGACAAGATTAGAAAAAAGGGCAGACCCACCTCTAAAGGAACTCTCTTTCCTCCCTCTCAACCCCCCAAAGTCTGAGTCTCTCGAAGGCCTCTCCTCTCACTCGCCATCCTTTCCCAGCTCTCAGCCCCACTGTGCACCCCAGCCCCAGACCAGGCTCATCTGGGACTAGTTTTGGGTACAGCTCTAAAGAGGTCTGTGAGATCTGTCTGTGCCAAGTACAATGCACAATCCTTTTAACTATCAAGGCATAAATTTTCTTATAGCTGGAACTCGATCTATTGTCCTGTTTAGACAATCCTCCAGAAATGCAGGTTTTGAACTCGACTGTCAAAGAGCAGCTTAAGATAGCTGTGTCTGGTTGCAGATTTGTAATGTTGATTCTGTGATATGGCTAGCTGCCTCTTAAAGGAGAGATGAGGGAGGAGAGCATGGCATAGTATCCTGTGGGATAGAGTGAAGGTAAGCTCCACCACACTGCCTTCTGTGTTACGTCTTGGCCTACTAGGATGTGAAGCTTTCGGGTATACAGTCATTCGTACTGCTGAAGGCAGCAAACTCTGGAGAACTACAAAGACACAAGAATCAAGTTCACACCCCATGTCCAGGCTGCACTAATAAGGCTCCTTCTGTAACGGTCACCAGTCTGCTCGGAGCCTTAGACAGTACGGACAGTCAGCGAGATGGGTGTTGCTTGAGGCCGTTTCAGAACAGAGTAGGGTAAAAGTGCTGTTCTAATCTGATATCAGCGTGGCCTTGATCTGCTTTAACAATTCTTGTCTTCACCTAGCTTCTTCCCAGCTACTAATCTGCAAACATATTTGCAGTATTTACATCTTCAGTGCTTTTAAACGCTAGCTTTCTCTTCATATACATCATTCCAGAAATGCATACCTCTAGGGCCTGTACCAAAAGTTCAACTCATCACAAAATTCTCTTTTTTCTGAAAAACCTACAAGCTGAATGCAATGTCACCCACTGGAGCAGCTCCACACTGACTTGCACAGATTAAATAAATAACCAGATCTTCTACTGTTGCCCAAAGCAGCAAGGGCATTATGCTGTAACTACTCAAAATCTGTTCGATAGTAAAGCAGGTGTTGAGTATCTTTAATTCTATTCTGTCCAGTCTTCATTGTTTGTCTAATGAAGGGTTGTTTTACCTGTGTGAGAAATGCTTTCATGAGTTTTCTATATGCAAATAAATTGTGCTTTCTTATAAATAAACTTGAAAACAAGGAGTGGAATGACAGTATTTGACATTAAACTCATGTATTTTTTGCTGTCCGTTACGACTATTTTTCACCATCTCATCACAGTGACCAGTCTCTGGGAAGACTTTTTGTCACTGCAAGACCTTCTGTCACACTTTGTATGAAGGATGCCATATAAATAAAGTGCATTGTGTTTAAAAAGGACTTGAAAACAGATTTGTCTCTAGGAAGTTAAATCCTACCTGGACCAGCTCCATCACAGCTAATCAGAACTTTCTCCAAGTGTCCCAGCGAGACAGCCTTTATGCAGAAAATATCCATCTGTGGAACCAGACAAGGAAAATTATAAAGGTTTTGAACACAGTTATTGCTTTGACTATAACAGTAATGAATAGTTTATCTTTTCTCTCTCTTTTTTCTTTTCCGAAAGAGACATAGATGTCTTATGTTTGTCCTGGATCCTTTAAAGCTTTCTAAGGTGAATAACATGTTAAAATTACTCCACAGAGACAGAATTCATTTCCTCTGACATGACACAATGATTAGTTGCAAAGTATCATTTCATCATCTCTATATTTTCTAGCCCTATCTGCTTCACTAAGACTGGAAAACACACTTGCAAATAAGGAATTAGAACTTGATTCTAAAGTTCACAGTGAACAAAAATTTTATTGGCACCATTTTATCTATATGTGAAATATAAATAATGAAGAGTACTCAAATTCTACTATCCAATGTTCTCAGTAAATGATTGATCCAGAAGATAAAAATTATTTATATGATTTAATTCTGTAATTTTGAATAAAGAAAATATGTGAGAAAATGGTAAACTGCAAGGATAAAACTTGTAAATAAAAAGGTATTTACACTTACTGAACAGTTTGCTAGCCATAATTTGCTCTTATTGATCAGAAGTACCATTGTTTTTACTTCACCTGTCCACGTTGAAATTTTACATTATTATTCTTAGATCTATGGAGCTTCCTTTTGCCAGCATCTCCTCTTGTCCCAATGAGGTTGATATAAACGTTAGAATCTGTTTCAGCACCAAGTTTGGTACCCGTGCATACATGGACTTCATACACCAACACTAGGAGAAGAAAAAGCTTGAGGTTATCCTTGTAGCTTGCACATGATTCAAAAGCTTTCTCATCAAAATTTTGCCAGAAGACTATACTGACTTTCAAGTTTGGAAGTAGCAACAGCTATCCATGCATTTGTCACTTAAAGGTTCAAACCTTGTAATTTTCTGCACAAAAATGTGAAGAGCAAGGTTGAAAACATGCATTAAGCTGAGTATAGCTGAGTATAGCTGTGCATTGCTCAGCAAAGCAGCCTATCAAGCATGTGTTCCCTAGTGCTACTCTCTCCTCTGTCACTCCCTGTTTCATGATTTCAAGACCTAATTTGCAAAGTCTTTCTTGGCAAGTTATCTGGAGAACACCTAACTGTGCCTAAGTCATGATCTCAAACAATAGCTATATTTCACTGCTACCAATGCATTTCCATCTCCAGATTTGTGCAAAACAGATTTTTCCAGGTGGTTAACATTCATTTCATCTTAAAAGAAGAGCAACCATTTATCCTACTGGGTTTAGATTTTCATCTCACAAAGGTGGTCAAGAAGATGAATGGGCTCCCTCTTCTATAACAAGTGGACACTCAACTTGCTTTTGAAAGTTTCAACATTTATCACTAGTGGATGTGAACACTTTTTTAAAAACAGCTCTCAGTTGAAATATTTCTACTATTTTTTAATGCCTCTCCTTCTAGTCTAGACCAAAGTCTTACACACAAAAAATATACAATTATCTTCAAAGAATTTGGAAATATAATTCCGAGTTACTTTATTAACATACTTGGCACCACACAAATATTATCTTTAGAATTATCCAGATATGCAAACTTCTTTAAAAAAAATATTTGTAGTAATCACTTACTATTATATTTCATTCCAATTTTTCTTATTGTGACTTTTTAAAAAAATTATCCTGTTTACATCTTAATGGCAATTTTTCCATGGAGTGTTTCTATTCTAATCACAGCTGGCTATTTCTGCTGCTATGTAGTAGATCACAGAAGAGATTATTGTTTCACTAATGGGTAATTATAATAGTTCTTGGGAGTGAAGAAAAGTAGTAGCAGCCCTACCAAACAGAATTAAACATGACTTTTCAGAAGGAAATAAGATGAAAACAAAAAAATTACAATAAAATGCTTGACAGTGGACAATATTCTACAAAAACTAATTAAAATATTATTACTCTTAAACAACCAAACAGCTAGCAGAATCTGACATTTCCATAAATTTTTAATTCACTGGACCCCAAGGCAGCTTGTAAACTCAAACATCATGTCATCCACCATCACTGAGGAACAGCTATTTCTGATTCCCAGTGGAGAAACTTAACAAGTATTAAAATAATACTGAAAATACCTAAGGGGAAAAAGTAGCCCCACATACATTAAAAGATAGGAAGGAAATGTTGAAGAATAGACTGTATGCTTACCAAATTAGGATATCTCTTTTAATCTGTTTAAAACTATCCTAAACTGACTAAGACAGTGTCTCCAACTCATTATCACTATTACAACTGTGACTCAAAATAGGAGTGGTGTCCCTTGATCAGTTTTATTATTTTCTGTAACTCCATTGCGCCTCTCACATCCATATATTAATGTACCAACACAGCCCATGACATATAATTGATGTCAATAACACATACACCCCCTTCAAAAAAACAGTTTCAAGGTTTTTAACGTAAAATAATGTTTTAAAAAATTGTAGATATGAATGACAAGTAACAAAGAAAAATGCAAATGATAATTAACATAATTGAGCTATATATCCAAGTAACATTTTATATCATAAGTCTTAGTATAGAATCAGAATCATTTAGGTTGGAAAAGATCATCAAGTCCAACTGTTAAGCCAGGACTGCCAAGTCCACCACTAAGCTGTGCCACTAAGCATCACATCTACACATTTTTTGAACACTTCCAGGGTGGTGATTCCACCACCTCCCTGGGCAGCCTGTTCCAATGCTTGACCACCCTTTCAGTGAAGAATTTTTTCCTAATAGCCAATATAATCTAATAATCATAACTATGTGCAGATAAGCAACAGAAGAATATAAGCCAAACAGCAAACTGGCCAAAGGACAGAGGATAAGGGTTGACAGCAAACTATAGAAGAAAACGTGCAACAAAGCAAAGAGCCACACTGATCATGAAGTGGCAAAATCTTTCAGAGTGTGGAAGGGAAGAGGTCACATTTCCAAAAGAAAACCTAATGATTACATTAATCTGTGGCCAGCTGTTTGAATAATAGGGCTGGACTACCCATGGAGCAAGACATTGCAGATTAGTAAAAGCAGGGACATGTCAACATGAAATCTCCTCCATGCTTTTACATTCTTACTCACATTGTGTTTTGAAAAAGCAAAACGACTGTGGGAGTTAAGGAAAGGGCATAGATTATTTATGTTATGAGTGTTTATATACAAAGATTAGTATCTGTATTACTTACACCTACAAGTAATTCCCATGACCAAAACTGCAAAATTTAAGTAACTATAAGCACAATTTTAAAGCATATTCAAGACATTTTTAAAGCCCTTCAACAATAAATTGTTATAAGAAAACACTGAGTTTTTTCATTTCTGGAAGGAGGCCAAATCAAATGGGTTAAGTACAGAATACACCAGAACAGAGTAAGAGATAATTATAACACAACACAAAGATATTAACAGTTAAATAAATTACAGTTCCTTCTGTAGCACTGTGCATCTCTGTGGTAACCAGAGAGATGATAATGATCTAATCAAATACAGCTTTCTATTGCTACAGGCCTAAATAAATCAGTCTGAAGTAGAAAACATGCACATGTCGAAATGTAAAGAACTCAAAAATATTTTCCATAGGTCCTTGTGTCTATGCATCTCTCGCCATCTCAAAAACATTAGGTCTGGCATTTATTTAGGCTACACAATCTGCATTGTTTATAAAGGAACCTTCTTAATAAAAAGACCAATTTGTGCTTTAAATTTTTGCAAAATTTGTTAGCAATACAGGCTGATGTATCAGGATAATAATGGAATGTTCGTTTCCTTTAATTTGAGTATATATCACAATGCATTTTATAGGAAACATACAAATAATTAAGGAACTAAACTATTCTCCAAAACACGTGTGCATGCCTACTTAAAATATGCCACTATGGAGAAATGCTTGGACACGCATATAAACATTCACTAAACAGACTTTTTCTATACAAGTGGAAACCTAGGCACGGGGCAGCTTGAGCAGATGCAATTTTTTCAAATTTTTTTAAGCAGTTCCCCCAGGTTGCAGAACAGCTACAAAAGGTGCTGGTGTTAATGGCTCCTGAGCTACAGATTGCTTAAATAAAAGAACAAGAAGCATGATGCCACCCTTTAACATATAAGACAAGGTGCACCAGTAGTTTGATGAGCACAGGGGACAGATACAACCAAATCTGGAGAACAAACCCACCAGTCAAATGTACTGCTGCGACAGCAAGACTCACCATGTGTAAAATTTGCCTGTTTGTAGCTTTCTGTATATTGCTCACAAAATAGGTTTTTTGTGTATAGAGTAAAATAATAAGCCCTAGAAAATATGATCAGCCTCTGTGACTCTGGTTTACTTTCCTCTGAGAAACTGACCTACTCTATGGCCCCCACTGCTGCCACAGCTGAAATGGAGACCTGCTTCACAGCAGTAAGAAAAAGCCATCGCAAAATTCTGAGAATTAGAACTCTGCCACCCAATTCTCTATTCTGTAGCAGTAATTTCATTTTGCTACATGCTGATTTATTGAAGCTACGCCAGCTGAAAACTGGGGTGACAAAGCAAAGAGGTAGGCTTATAGGTAAAAAAAAAAGGAAAGAAAAAGTTGAAAGCTATATCATAAAACCATCCACTTAACAGAAGTCAGGAAACGCTGTTTCAGCATGATGAGGGACCTCAGATTCACATGTAGGTATATGTCTAATGTGGGGCAAACCAAAATAATAGAAGAAATATCTTGAAAAACAGTGTAACTTTGATAAAGGGTATAAAAGGATTAATTAATACAGAATAGCAGGAAAAAAAATCTCAGCTAGCACTCACTAAAAAAGAAAATTGCTTTTCAGAAAACAAGTGATTGAAATCTTTAAATTTTAGATAAGCTCTCTAACCAAACAGAAGACTCTGTGACATGGATGCATGGATGAAACAGTTGAAAAAAGAGAGGTAAAATTTTTTCAGGCAGAGGTGAGGAGCTTCTAAAAGGCTCCATGAAAGACAAACATAAAAGCAGTATACAATGTTAAAAAGATGGCATATCAAAATATATCAAAAATGCTATAGGAGTTACTGAGCAGTCAAGTGTAAAAGCATGAAATTTATACATAAAATTGCTACTACTGCTATGTCTTGAGATGTTATCATGAAGCTTCAGGTGTTTTTTTAAGTCTCTACTCCAGCTTCTGGTATCTATTGATAACACGAGAACATGAACTAACTGCAATAAGGGGGAGAGAGTAAGGACTTTTTTTTCTCTGGTTATGAAGAAAAGGTAAGCTAAGGGCATCCTAAGGGCAATATAACACAGATTAGAAAACCCTTTTTCCCAGACTCCTGGGCACCTGAATCAGGGTTTCCAAGATGGAACATTGGTGTATTCCTGATCATTCACCAATTATAAAAGTTAGTTTAGCCTCGATCTACAAGCACAGTATATAATTCTCATTTCCTTCTGAAGAAGTGATGTACAGAATTCAGTGACTTACGACATTTCCCTTTGGAAAATAAAAACAGTAAGCAAGCCTAGCAGGTTGCTTTACATTAAAGACTAAGTTAATATTTTGATATGTTTTGGGAGAAGAAGAAAATAATCCTAATAGAATTAAGGAATAATTTACTGATGAGAGTAAGAAAATGAAAGTTTTCACTGCAGAAATATTGGTCTTTTTCTGCTGACATTATAAACTACTTTCCCATTGTCAGTTCTTTTCAAAGCAATTCTACTAAAAGTACAGTCATTATTTTATAATTCTAGTTAAGAGCAGATGAATTCAAGATAAATACACATCACTTATTACTCAAAGTACATTAGATAAGCTTCCTCTGCATTACACGTGTCTGAGCTTAAAGATACGGTGTGCCTACAACAGCATAGGAGTTTGAATCAAGAAACTGGATCCCCCGGTTGGCCTTATTTCTATCTGTTTTGCAGCATGGAGTGGTTTTAGAGTGAAAAATGAGATCCTTTTTGGATGAAGCCAAACCAGAGCATACGTTCCAGGAACACAAGGATGATGACCTTACCACAAATTGGCAGTCAGTCCATGGGAACAGACTAGAACAAGCCTAGAGTAACTTCCCCCTAAATGCACATAATGAGGATGTTGGACCCTTCGCTCATTGGATTTTTACCACCAACCACTTCACTGTGCAAATCCACTCCCATCAGGCTGCTGGTGTAAACAGACATATTGGCCAAAGAACATAAAACCTAGAGAGATGGTAAATGATACACAATATTAAAACTGTCAGATTCAGTCCTCCTTTAACAATGGTGATCCAAGACAGTAAAACAGTATTACACAGTACTGCTGCAGGTTCTACCATTTTTCCAGACATGCCTACTTGAATAAAGTGGTCATTTTGGCTCAATTTGTTAAACAGCGAGATTGAAACTCTGTCATGTGATTTTACCACTTGGTATTTACTACCCAGTTTGCACGAATAGTATTTGGCATTTTACCGTGACAAAAGGGTAAAGATCCAGATTGGTGCAGTGTTAAGGCTAAAAGGGAACAATTTCTTAATGGCTGGTACTTGTTAAAAGGGACTGTCTTCCTCAGATATTATTTGAGAAGACATAAATACAAAACATTATCTTCAGGTGAAGATTTCGATGAGAATCACAGTTCTCAGGCTTTCTAATCTCCACTACTGCTATTTGAAGCAATATTCTAAAAAGATAAATATGGGGATATTCTTCATAACACATAAGAAAATTATCAGCTTTGAAAAAACACACTTACTAATCAATTTTACAATTGGAAAGAGAAGCTTGACTATTTACCTATTTGCCACCTGCGTGATTAAACAGGGATACAAATTTTGTAGAGATAATGCTTGAGTCATTACTACACATTCTAACACTTTTGTATTTGCCTGCACATTTCTCCAAGTGGAAAAGAAATCTAAATCTTTTGAGCTGGAATATTTTCTGCCTCAGTCTCAGTATTTGTCTTTTATTTCAAATCAGTATAGTTATTCCTTCGATTAAGTGAACAAGAACATGGCAGATTTCCCCATTTTTATTCACATTTGAAGTTTATGTTCGCATAAGAAGAACAGTAAGAAAATGCAATACTTCTTGTGTCATGCACCCCTTTAGATCAAAACTTCAGCCACATCTGAATTTAATCCATGTTAAGATGTGGGGTAAAGGTCTTCTGCATGCTCACAAAGAGGCACAGACAGCTATGGGCAGGGCAAGTCCAACTAACACCCTGCTCTGGCTTCTCCCAAGCCACCTGCCCTTGTGCCCCTGTGTTTGTGGAGATGGGCTGGTGGCTCCTGTGATGGGCTTGGGAGAAGCCAAGGACTCAGAGGAAAGGACGCTCTCTCCCAGCCCCTACATGGCCATCTCAGGAGAGTGCCAGTCCCAGTGTCCAGGCATGAAACCCATCATGATGAGTCTATTCTGGAGTATCTATTGGACTGCTGGGGTTTGCTGCCAAAGGCAGAAAAAAGAGATGGACCTAGGTGATTTCTGGAGGAACAAGGCTGGAAAATAGAGGGATCAGGAGATCAAAAGAGCTGGGCACAACAGTTTGCTAGTTAGTATGGCTGGCTGTGTCCTGCACCTGATCAGTGCAGTCCATCCCATCTTCTTATTAATTTGATTTCTAACTCTTTTTCTGGGTGAAGGACTCTATGTTCTCTGTGTGCATACACATGTGTGGGTATGGGGTCTGAGTACCAGCAACTGGACTGGGACCCAGTTGGGGTCCTGCATGAAGGCATCTGGAGATACTAGAGGGAGTGAAACACCGTGAGTGAGTGGAGTGGTACAAGGGTTGAGAGGCTCATGTCTCTAAGTGCCAGACCATACGAACAGCTGACTGTTGGAACGACCACAGGAATCCTGCCAGCTGCCAGAGACAACATGGGATATGGGTGTCTCTAGGGGTGAGATCTGCTGAAGTGTATGTGTGTCTCTAAGGACAAGACACCTCTGTGCATGCATGCCTGTGTGCATGTGTGGGTGAGATAGTCTGTACCAGCAGCTGGAGCGGGGCTGCAGCCTTGAGGACTCGTATGTCCAGAAGCCAGCAACTGGGGAGACTGGGATCCACAGGCAGATAGAGTGTGTGAGCCCAGCAGCTGGCAGCATCCACCTTGTACATATGTGTACACATATATATTCCTATTAGTGGACTCCATCCTGCTCAGCCAGAGAGGTGAGCGGGATGAGGCTGCTGGTGCTGCCTGTGTTCCTGTGTCTGCTCTGTGTGTCTGTGTTACTGTACAGCTGGCCATGTATACCTGTGTATAGATGTGGTATATAGATGTGCTCTCTCTGCGTGTGCGGACTGGGAACACATATTCAGCCTGGGACCTGGGGCTGTGCAGCTGCAGCAGCCTCACCTACATTGAACTGCCAGATATAGTCATAATTCCCCTAACACTCCTGTGTTGTCATGATGTTACAAAGCTACGTCAAAAGCATTCAGGATAAAGCTTCTATCTTATTTTCATTGAATGACACTTAAGATTTACCCAGTTCAGGGCACAATGACTAATTTCCAATACCTATCACTTAGAAAACAGTTGAACAATTATTCTTTGATTTTGTGCATCACAACATAACTAGAGGATGAAAGCAAATCAAAATGGCAACAAATAAACAATCAAATACTTGTAAAGTTTGGTTAATTAAAAATATCTGGAACTGCCACGAAAAAAAAGTGAGACTGGGTAGAAGAATCACAGAAAAAAACAGGTTGGAGTATGGAGTAGCCCCCACAGATCATCCAGTTCAACAGCATCCTCAATTCAGGGACAACTTTGAAGACAGACAGATCAGGTGAAATTTTTTTAATCTCCAGGGCTGGAAAAGCAACAAAAACAGAATAGGATTAAAAGAAGCCACAGACCTAGAAGACTTGGCAATGAGGAAAAATAAGAAAAGAAGAGAAAACAAAGACAGACATACATTGGAGGCATAAGGAACCCGAGTTATGTATGGAAGCTGAGACTGATGCAATGGAGAGACTGAGAAAGAACTGGAGGCATCACTTGCAGTAGGAGGCCGGATTAGTGTAAGCTTTTTGAAGCAGCTGAGGGGCAGTCAGAAAAATAAGGGGGGTTACCAAGTTGAGAAATTTGGATGGAAAAGATTGGATTTCAGACAGGAAGGTAAAGAAAAACTGACAGAATCAGGAAATAACTTAGGATTTGAAGAAGCGAAGCTACGAAAAAGAAAGACAAGGAAACAAAAATCAGCTCCAAGGTTTTGGGTCCCCACAGCAGAGTTTGGTTGGAGAAAGGGAGAAAAAAGGTAAAGAAAAAAATATACTTTTTTTCTAAGAGAGAATTTGAGTGAAAAAGTAAACTGTTCTTTCTGAGTTTAGTTTATATTTGTTCATTTTGTTTAAAGATTCCAGCACATCACTTTTATAGTTAAGCAAATTTAATACCACTAAAATGTACCAGATTGAATTGAAAGTACAGGATATAAATTACTGAATCATATCAGATTATCATTAAGTAATAAGTAGTACATCATTTGTTCTGCTGGAGAAAATGACTTAATATGGTTTGTCCAGTACTTGTAAGCAATTAGCTTTTAAATGGGAAATGCAAATTGGTAGTTTTTCATTTGCTTGTTCTTGAGAGTATAAACAGGAAGTCCTTGGGAGGCCTTGCAGAGTTTATATTGTTCAATTTAAATGTACCTAAAATCAATAATTAATTTGTAAAACTTACAATTTCAGGAAATTTCCAAATGCTTTCTAAAGTAATTTTTCTTACAAACTTGAGACATATATTTTAATAGAGATAATTTTCCTGCAAAGGCAATGAAAGATGCAGTAATATTACGATTAAAAAGTAAGTAAAAGTGCCCTTTTAAGTATATTCCCAGCCGTTGATAGAACGGACTTAATTTTTCACATTCAAGTACACAAATGGAGTGCATCTACCAGAATATTAGTACCTCTTTTTGAATGGGTATTTCAGACTGTGTAATGAAGATTTGAGTTATTGATGTTGAAAAAATTGTTCATGCCATTTAATTGGCTTCTACATTATTTTTCTGTTGCACCAATATACAATACTTAAATCACTGTAGGATGTGGAATATGTTAATGATTATACAGCCTGGTTCATCCTGATCAGTCTCAGTTTTTGAAATCTCTTATTGAAGTTACTAAACACTCTTCAGAATATTTAAAAAAAAAAAAAAAAAAAAGCAAAGGGGAAATGTGAACTGGCCCATACGTGTTTCTCAGCATCTTCTGGCCTCTGTAATAGAGATCAGTAGTCCCCTTTGGCCTTAAAACCCATCAAAAACATTCACACACCACCAGTCTTGATGTTTCCTTTCAGAGGTTTATATTCCTTTAGCTGAGGTTTTTCACTTGTTTGATATTTTCTTCTGAAATTATTTGAGTGTCACTAAGTGCACGATGACCCTTTTTTATGTTGAATCATTGATTCCTTGTAATATTCACTCCTTCAATTTGAATACAGTTTGTCTGAATGGTGTCAAACACTGTTGTCTATCAGTTGCACTGTTGTCATTCTATTAATGTAAAGAGAATTCTATTAAAAAAAAAAAACATTGTGCTAAATTATTATATTGGCTGTTTATTCCTTCATAGAGGCCTTGGACTTTTTAAATAACAGCTTTATGTGATGGGCTATTTCCTGCTTCACTTGAAGAGAACAAAGTGCGTCAGAGCTGTGGTAAACTTTGAAGTACCAAAGTGCCACCCTGCAGCTAACAACTTCTGTGTGAATGGCTGTGACTTGAGTCTGATTTGGAAAAAGTGTGTGTGATGATTCAGGTCATGGATTTCTAGTAAAGAATATTTTATGCAGCACAAGAAAGGATGATACCAAACTTGCTAAAAGGAACTGGAAGTCATATGACATTACATACCTTAATATGCCTTGATTTCCTGCCTGATGTCTTGCCCTAAAGAACAGTATTTGCCAGTGATTAAGGGGCACTCTGAGAGATCAAGAATTTTGTAGGGGTAAGATGCCCTGGCTACGGCTATCATTTTGATTTTGGGAAGGAAAGGAGTGGGGTAAAATGACCACTTCTCGCCTCTGTGGAACTAGAAAGTATCTGGAGGGCATTGTTTTATGGTTTCACTGGCTTTTGGGCAGTGTGCCCTGGAAGAAACATGAAAAGCTGTCGTATACTCACAGGATATGGCTAGTGAACACATGATCTAAAATACTGAATACGTACATGGCAAAAGCTCCTTTGTGGGATTTCTTATTGCCACTTCTCTCCACGTATCACCTTCACCCTTGTCTTCTGCAAGCCAGCACTCTACAGGGAGACAAATCTCTTCATGAGAAAGAGGTACTACTCTTTCAAGCCTGACTTCCTCCAGGTACCAACTGGGATCATTTCCAGTGTTATCGTGGCCAATGCGGATTTTATATAGCTGCCCAAGATCTCTGAGATTAATCTGTAATGACAAAAAAAAATCCAGGTTTTAATAACAAATTATAAGACTGTCTTTTAGCAATCCTTCTTATACTGGGCATGCAAGCTACATGTGCAGCTAACACAACCTAGAGTAATGGGGGTTTTGAGAAAATGAAGCCTTAATATACAATGAATCCCAGAGCAATTGAACAAAAGCAAATGGAGTAGTCTGCAAATGTAATTTTATTGATTTCACTACCCTGTTATTTAAAGTGACTAAAGGGCTTAACCAATTCAGTCTGGTTTTAGATGTCTTGACAGAATCCAGTTTGTAGTGTTATAATGTAAATGTCTATTTCTAGACAAATACTTTAACTAGCAGAATTACCTTCAGCCATTGCTGCATGAAATAATATATTTTGCAGTCCATACATTTACCATCAGCAAAGCCCTATTAACTATTCCTACCACTTATCGGTCTGCTATGGCCCACTTTTCTCATTGTCTTTTATTTTTATGTGCACTGGTGTCAGGGTGAACTGTTTCTGTGAGTGCTGACGCCACACTGCAGCAAATTTAAACAATAAAGCATGACTATGTCACATTGAATACTGCAGTCCTGAATAAGAGACACTTTGTTTTGGGCTGCAGAAGTTTTTTGAGCAAAGCTGATGGCAGGAACTTAAGCACAAAAGCAGAGTTAACTACTTTCATTTTCAGTGAATTGTTTGAAAGCTCAGGTATTGGGAAAAAAATTACAGATGAAAAAAATAACAAAAAGTAGTTGTTTCTTTTACCATTATACCAATTTTGTACTGTTTAGCATCAAAACAAAACTCAAAAAGACAAAAAATAGATTGACAAATAACTAACACCAACATTGCGCCAGTAGCCTGAATCACCAAAACGGGTGAACTAAGAAGTGTGTTTGAAAGTCCATTGCATCTGTTCTGGAAGATAATATTGATAAGCCTGCCCCACAGTGAGAGTTTCCTCTTCGATGTTTTTTGCTGAGGAAGACTAAAAGGCAATGCTCCTCTTCTCTGTGGAGCTGGGAAATATCAGAGACACTAGAGACATACCCTTTTCACTCTTCTGTTGAAATGTTTTCCCATGCATTGACACAGGCTAGTGTAACATTGACATTTCTTGGTCATGAGGAACATCATAGAAGAGAGTCTTAGCAGCCCTAATTGATCATCATTTTCTTGCATCCCTGAGGCAAGTCTGGCACAACTCAGTCTCATAACATGACATCATGACACATACACTAGCGGTGTAAAGTCTGGATAGAGTCACACTTACGTCCAAAGTAGTAGGTTTTCCTGTATTAAAACAGTCTGTTAAAGTAAGAAGTGCTAACTGAAGGCATGATTATAACATTAATGCAGTAAAACCATGTACATCAAAAATATGCTGCTAATACTCACAGCAGAATTACAGCAGCAGACAAAAAGCTCTGAAACTAACCACAAACGTAGCCAGGATATAGGCTGAGTTGCCATAATAACCATCTACAGCTTGTAGATGTAAATATACAAACCATAACGTAATAACAGCTACAAAGCAGAGACTTGTGCAGTGAGCAAGTGACCGCTAAGGTTCCCTTGCAAATAAATGTTACAATATTTTAGAACTGTCACCCTTTATTGTGAATTGAATAAAGTATAGTATTGGTGAACAATAAAGGTAGTGCTCTCCTGAGATCTAGGCACTGGCTGCTATTTGGTGCAGAAGTGTTAAAGGGCAATTTAGTAAATAAAGCACTGAAACTTTGTGACGTCATGGCCATGATTAAAATCTGGCATAAACCCTCTTGCAAGAGGAGTGTCACTGGCATCTTTGATTACAGTATTCATTACTATGTCTCTCGGTCAGTATCAGGAAACTGTCAAAGAGCCTCTTTTGTTTTCTGAAGCATCTATCAGTCATTTGGCTGTAAGGCAAACTGAAATATTATAGATAAAAAGAATTCTGCGTATCTATAGTGGGTATCATATGAGTTGGCTGACAAGTGAAGTTGTAACTTTCTTAATGATATTAATTTTATTTATCATACTATGCTAAAGTGCATTTTTCTCAGAAAGAAGTCTAAGATGGAAGTTGTGTTTCCAGGTGAATCTACAAAGCGTTTCGACATTGTAACATAGAATCATAGACTGCTTTGGGTTGGAAGGGATCTTTAAAGGTCATCTAGTCCAAGCCTTTTGCAATAAGCAGGCACATCTTCAGCTAGCTCAGGTTGCTCAGAGCCCAGTCCAACCTGACCTTGAAGGAAACCTTCAAGTGATGGGGCATCTACCACCTCTCTGGGCAATTTGTTCCAGTGTTTAACTACCCTCATTGTAAAAAATTTCTTCCTTATATCTAGTCTAAATCTTCCCTCTTTTAGTTTAAAACCTATCATAACAGGCCCCTCTGAAAAGTTTGTCCCCATCTTTCTTATAAGCCCCCTTAAGAACTGAAAGGGTGCAGTAAAGTCTCGTCAGACCCTTCTCTTCTCCAGGCTGAACAACCCCAACCCTCTCAGCCTGTCCTCACAGGAGAGGTGCTCCAGCCCTCTGATCATTTTTGTGACCCTCCCCTGGACTCGCTCCAACAGGTCCATGTCTTTCCTGTATTGAGGGCTCCAGAGCTGGATGCAGCACTCCAGGTGGGGTCTCACCAGAGCTGAGGGACAGGATCACCTCCCTCAACCTGCTGGCCACATTGTAGCTGATGTTTGGGAGACCACTGGTACACCTGGAGGGAAGAGCTCAGGAAAATAAGCAGTGATAGGATAGCTGACCAAGAAAGAAGAAAAAAAAAAAAAAAAGAAAAAAGAAAAAAGGAAAAAAGAAAGGCAATTTGAAAAAGGAGAGGAAAATGATGAAACCCATTCATCACCATATCACCATGTAGGGACTTCCTGTTACTAGGTAAACATGGCAATCCATCAAACCTAATCAAATGGAGTTTCAAGAAAAATCAGTACAGAACAGAAAGCTCTGTCTAGACCAGGAGATGCTCCTAGTTGCAAGCAGTTCAATTACATTCATTAAAGTCCTGTTTAGCATCTGTAAACATCCCTGTATTAGCGTCCTTCTGTACTTCCTATCCTTCCCTAACATTCACACTCTGAAAGACGACACAATATAACAAAATTAAGAAAGTTATGCACATGCTAAGTGGGAATTTGTCCAAAGTGTCAAGTCAAATGTAATTTGCTTGCTTTTGACTACAGTGAGGAAGAGTATATAGCATCTCAGTCTACTAGACTCACAAATTTTGTGGGTTTTGGAATGGTAAGCTATGCAGGGCATATAGGTAATGGCATATTTCTGAGACTGAAAGGTCTCCAAAATAATTAGAACACCGCCAGACTAATAACATGCTTAATAACACTTCTGTTTCTATCAAATGTTTATGGGTGTTCTGGGGGAAAAAAGTCATGTTTATTCTTGGTGGAAATTAAGGCAAGGATGTCAAGGCAGAGAGCAAATCGACTGTGTATGATGTTCTATAAGACATGTAATACAATTACAAAACTAGTTTCAGCTCCTGTTGTAGTTTTGGGGCTTGGAACAATTCATTTTGTTGTCAGATCAGATATCACATTGGTCTCTCAGTGGTATTGACTTGCTAACATGTTACTTATTGCCAGTCAGAATCCTGTCAAATGTATGTCAAATTTTGCTCTTGCAGTGAAATGCAGATGAAAAAATTCTCATAAGACAGTACAGCTAATAGTATTCTTTTACTGACATAAACACTGTATCCCGAGGTTGTTCCTTTATTTACAGTATTGTTTAAATTGCCTTTAACTTCTGCATGACTTGAACACAACCTGGCATTTACAAACCTAATTTCACAGCCAGAACATTTTGTAAAAAGTTGTAAAGCAAAGTTTACTTTATTGCCCTTATAAACTAAAACCTTAGTTCTATATTGTGGCACTATGGCTGCAAAAGTAACATTCCATTTTACATGGAAACAGCCTTTCTGACAGAACTGCAATAAACGGCCATGCAAAGAAGATAGGATGGGTCCCAGGACTAAAGCATCACTCTGGAAATCAGACAGCTAGATTCTATTCTTGGATCTGCTTTAAGCATCATGAGAAACTACATAATTCACAAGCCCACTTTGCTTCACTGTTGCAAGGACAACAGTTAGACATCTGTCTCTCACAGGAATGCTGCAAAGCTCTCTTCATAAATTTTAAGATACGAAGAAGACACAAGTCCAAAATTCTGTATATTTCTCTAAATTTTTTGGTTCATTTGGGGTTAGTTGCTATTTTTCCATAACTCAACTGGCAGATCAAAAATTATCAATTATAATTCTCCTAGCTAACTTTGTAAATCTAGTGTTTTCCCTCAAGGATAATGTGATCTCACTTACAGTTACCCAGTCTCTCATATAATCATGCAATTTCTGTTGTCGCTGGCAGTTGTGCAGACAGAATAATGGAGGAATAGCAACAAGCTGCTCAGCAGATATGTTGTAAATCTACTGAAGAACGTGGTCAATATAATAAAACCATTTCTCCACTACACCGTAATTGGATGTTGCAGGTACTCAAAGCTCCTAAATGACAAGGACACACAGAGATAGAAGACTGATGTATTTGCACATAGGTCTACACCGCTCAGAACAAATCTGCTAAAGTCCTAGCAACTGTACACTTGGGTTAGCAAAACAGTCCCTCAGACTGGCCAGTCCAGCTTCTCATGGCATTCTGCTGCTGGTGAGCATGGAATAGCAGTGTTGCAGTGAAAGTAAGCAGCTTGAGGCTCATCTTTGCTGGCCACTGCAACGGGGCACAGACACCTAATCCTCAACCAAGGTCAAAGCATTGAAGAGGTTCAAATTTAAAAAATACTAAAAATTGGTTTGCAAAGTTCCTTTCTCCCTGTAAATTCTTCAGCTTGATATAGCAGAGTTTGGACATGGATGGAAATTCAAAGTCATAAAATTTAAGATAACAGTTCGGGGATATGAAGCTGCCATTCTGATGTGGCTTACATTAGCCATGTATACAACATAAATAAGACCTAAACTCCTGCAGAGGTAACAAACAACGGCATGGAAACAGGTATCTCATTAAGGTAAAGGAATCTAGATATCACAGACATCAGATATATTTATCTTTTCTTAGGGATTGCCTATTAGAGAGATCTGGCAAGTGCCAACCTCAGCCTCTTCTCAGCAAAAAGTTTTATAGAACACTTGAATCATCCATCATTTATAGTTCACCTTTTGGTTGACTGTGAAACTCCTTCTAATGCGTCAATCGATTTGTGCCAAATTCTGCGATCAGCTCTAAAGGGGCTGGACCTCATACAGACCCTGCTTATGTGAGAGATTGCCAGCACTTATTAATGTTAATGATATTATTGTGAGTACAACAACAGTAGGAATTCTCTCTGTAGTATTTTTCTTCACTGTTACAGGCAATATTATCAACACTCATTATATTTTATAGTATCGGTACCAATATGTATTATTGAAAAAACTGTCCACCACTTTCAAGAGGGCCACATTTTCAGAGGTAGCTTTGCCTCAGCCACACCTACATGCTAAATGTTTGCAAGCAGTTACACAAGATTAGCCTGCTAATTTATACAACTGTATGCTTTGCTCATTGCTACTGTTTAGGTGTTTGTACAAGTATATGACTAAATCCTCTTCTTGCCAAAGGCAATGGAACATTTTCACTACATCATGCATTAGAAAACTCGGCCTTGCTTTTTGAAATTGAAGCTTAACAAAGCTTGTATTTTACAATTTGTCTCTAAACATAAATTAAAATGTAGGTTTATCAGCATGAAGTTCTTCCTAAAGAGGATGCAAGGACTAAATTTTAATTTCATTTCTAAATGAGCTATGCAAACAGTCTTTTCAGTCCCTTGCATACCTATGACATTTTGAGTGGAGTCCATAAGACCTATCTTCATGTACTTGAGATGTTTAACTAAGTGAAAAGTTCCTTGGCTTAACAAGAACTTTAGTGGAAAGATACTTCAGTAAAAGGATGGAAAGAATATGTGTAATGACTCCATTTCTCTTTTATATACTGGAATAAGCAAAATAACATCACTGTGTTCCTGTTGTACAGAAAGTACGCTACAAACTTTTTGAAATAAACTCAAGCTAGCATGACAATCATTTGGAAAAGTCAACACTTCAGAAGCAGCTACACCAAAATCCCAATGTCTAACAAAACTGCTAGAGGCTATACTTGAACGGACAGTTATTTATTTCATGTAAGGCCACCTCATTAACAGAATTTCAGAGAAGTCATGTGCAGCAGCTGGATTCCCAAAATAAAAAGAAATCATTTACTGCATTAGTTTAACTTCTATAGCATCTGCATATGATGGAGAAATCTTTGGAAGTGGAAGATATTTTTAAATTTTGAGCATGCAGCTGGTAAATGTTGCCAAAAATATCACAACTAATGTACAGGTAAAGTATCCAGAGTCTGCCCACAGTGCTTGCATTTTCCAGATGTCTGAATTCATCCAATTTGTTAATTGTGTCCAACAAACTTGGCACGTTTACACACTAACTCAAGAATTCGAATATGTCACAGGTGCTCACATAGAAATTTAACAGTCTCGTGAAAAAGGTGGATAGAGACATGTAAGGAGTAGGATTAAAGGCCACACAAAAACTGGCATTTTTTCCCACTTCATACTTGCTTCAGTCACAAAGCTGTGTAAACAAGTACAGCTCATTGCACAGTGACAGTTAAATACTTTCTTTTTCAGTTCATTCAAGCTCTTTTAATTTTGTAGCTAGTCCAGTATCAATGCTTAATCACTTGACCTTCCTATACAGGCTAACAACGTGCTACTATTCCCTAACATGGATGCCAATTATCTGTTACCAGGTTAATTAAAGAAAGGAAACGTCACACTGTTGTTACGTGCTAAAATAATGGTACCAGCAGACAGCTTATTTTTTCCACCCTCAAGTACTACAAATAGGAAAAAGTTTGAAGAGTAACATTAAAGCTCAGAATAACTTCTCTTTTACATTGTGGTTAATTAAATTGTGCCGACACCAAGTATTTATGGTATCAGGGTGTCAGTTCCTGAAAGTAAGCACAAAACTCCCGTTAGGAGAATGTAGCTACTTATATAAGTGAGTTTTTCTGAGTGATTTGTGTTTTTCTGAGTCAGACCAGGAGTATTTTACTGGACTTGAAACTTTCCACAGTGCTTAGGTGAGGAGTTAAAACACTGCCTGCCAGAGGATGTTAACTGGGATACAGCTTAGCACTGGTTGTAAGAAGGCTCAACAAAGGTCAGGTCATGCAAGAAAACTGAAGCTTTATTTGACCTTCACCACATGCATGCACATCATGCTAATGGAATGATGCTGTGATTGGACAAGTGCACCTTACGCATGAAGAAGTGATACATGGTAAGAAAGATTATGCTGGTGGGCACATAAAAGTGCTTCAGAGTCTGAAGGCATATGAAGAGTCATTTAAGAAAAGGTACAGAGTAGTCACCTCAGTCTACAACTTAAGAGTAGGACTAGATCTCTGATTTACTTTCCTTTTGACAGTTGTTTCTATGATACCCTGACAGATTATGAACCAGCCTCTGCAATATATGTCTGTCATCTCCTGGTGGATTCACAGCAATATTTATCATTCAGGCATGAAGTCATCAGCTCAGAAAAAAAGGTTACATCTGACGATTTCTTCTCTGAACAATGTAGGTTACTGTGAGCCCATCAGACTTCGATTTTCTGTATTGCCTTCCAAGGGACTAAAGGATTTTGTTTTATATCATCCTAATGTAAAGAATGCCAACAGCCTTCTGGTCTGTAGTAGGAAGAATGTTGCCAACAGATCAAGGGAGGTGAATATTTCCCTCTACTCAGCCCTGATGAGACACACCAGGAGCACTGTATCCAATTCTGGGCTCCCCAGTACAGAAAGAATCCAGTTTTTACTGGCCATGAATATGATTAAGGGACTGGAGCATCTCTCACATGAGGAAACACAGAAAGCTGGGACTGTTCAGCCTGGAGAGGAGAAAGCTTAGGGGAGGATCATATGAATCTGCAGAAAAACCTGATGGGAGGGGCTAAAGAGCCAGACTCCTCTCAGTGGTATCCAGTGAGCAGTCAAGAGACAATGGGCGCAAGCTGAAACACCGTAAATTCCACTTAAATATATAAGAAAAAAAAAAAAAAGGGTGAGTGGTCCAGTGTTGGAACAGATTACCCAGAGAAGCTGTAGAGTGGGAGATATTCAAAACCCGACTGGACAGTGTCCCAGGCAGCCTACTCTAGCTGGCCTTGCTTTGAGCAAGGGGCTGGACTAGTAAATCTCCGGTGATGCCTCCTAACCTCAACTACTCTGTAACTGTGTAGCACTCAGTGCAATGGCATCACCTTATTGACATAATTATCTCTAGGGTGAGAACACGATTCAGCATCGCTAGTACTAATTCCTATAATGCACAATGAAAATAATTTTTGCAGAAGATAGAACTGTTAAAGGGCTGCCGAAGAGCTGGCCATATAAACTAAGGGCCATCACAAAATGTATCTCTTCACCATCTTCTGTTTCAATGCAAGAAAAATTGATCTCATCTCGTTTAGTATAAGGCCTGCACTGTGTAGTGTCAATTCTCTTCATAGAGTTGTACTAAGCCCAAACAAAAAAAAAATATTTTTAAGAGCAAGAGAGAATAAGCCATACATTAGTCATACCACTTACTTCTGAAAAGCGCTCGGATACTGAGATGATGGGAGGCATAAGAATATGAATAGAAAATGGCTGAGAGGAAGGCAAGGCAAGAGGAGCATGGATTAGTAAAGTCAGAAGCTGGATTTGGGCACTTGATATAGGAAAGTGGGGGAGCTCTTAACAGGGAGATGCTTAACAAAGGAAACTGGTGTCACAGCATTTCAGAAACAACCCTCTGAAGACTACCAGGGGGGGCTAAACGGACAGCGTAACCTGGGAGGGAGAAGTGACTCAAGAGAGACAGAGAGGGGGTCTTAATGTACATTTGTCTTGGACTTGTGTTGCCATCAGGTAGCAAAACAAAAAAGATGTTTTACAGATAAATGGCTGAAAGATTAAACCTAAAATTGAGTGCTTAAATTTCTCTCAAGAAACTACCTTAGAAGGGAAAAACTTACATACATAATACACACTGTACTGCAGATTTACAGTACAGCATCACGTTCATTCCCTCATTTCTTGAATATGAGATTAATTGTGTTTTTCTCCAAGATTGTTTGTGACATTTTTACAATCCTTGTATGTTGCTTTCTTGGAACAAGCTAAAATTTGCCTCATGCACAGCCTGTGGCTGATGAAGATCATTTTACACACTTCTCCCTTTTATCTCAGTAAGGAATAAGGTTCATGTTGTTACCACATACATTTTGTAGAGAAACGGACAGTTTCAAGTTGAGTTAAAGCCAGCAGTATGACTGTTTTGTGCTGCCTTAAGTGTATCTGATTAAAGCCTGAGTTTCTCTAAGCTTTATTCAACCATTTCTGGACCTAAATGGCCGTTATGGCAAACAGGGACAGGTGCAAAATAGCAGGACACAAGCTATGCCCAGCTTTTAGGCACTGGCAGTCCCAAGGCTAAGAGAGGGGATAGCTACATTAGTGCTTATGGTCACTTTAGCAATCTTCCCACTTAGGAAGAATTCTCACTGAGCTCATTACAGGCTCTTTTATTTTAACAATAGGAGGAAAAGCATGAAAATGGATTTGTTTCAACCTCTTTTTATAAAATTAGGTTTTATCCCCACTGTTTCTCATTTTACTTTAGAGATCTCAGCTTTGACTGATGAAAGAATGAATATGGATACAGGATACAGGAATGAAAGACACACAGTGAAACATAACAGATTCTTACAGCCCGTAGGGCTGATTCTAAAGGGAAAACTGTCAATTAATAATGCATAGATTATTTAAAATTACTGATAATTTCATTTAAACAGGAGGAAACCAAAATGAAAAGCAACAGATAAACTTCTAAGTGTAACGCCTCCATGTGATACAATACAGCATAAAGAACACCTGAGGAACACAGTTCTTTACAAACAACGTACATGTGACTGGAAGGAAAAAGGCTGGGTTTAACACTGTAATAATCTCATCATAGGAACATTGTTTATTAAGTTTTATGATCAAGTATCTCTGCAAGTATTAGTAGGAGCCCTGCTTTTCATCTACCTATATTACTTTCTGGCATGTTGCCCTGATAGAGTATGGCAGTGTTTAAAGGCTGTTTGTACAGATGAAGAAACCTTAAATAGTGTGACTGGATATGGCACCAGCTTTACAAGTTAGAGAAATGGGCTCATGCAGAAAAATTCACACCAGGGATGGATTCCGGTTACCATTTCTCCTAAAACACCATGCATACTCCCATGTCCCATGCTTGCAAACATGAAACAACTATCTTCCTTACAAAGGCACCCATCAACTACAAAATAGAACTTAAGAGTAAAGTGAAGATTTTGAAGATTTCTTAGAAAAAAGTCCAGGACTCTTAATAGCTTAATATATTGTTATTTGAGATACACTTGACAATGCATCGAGATCAGGAAGACCAATACTTCCCTAAAGAGATTGCAGAGCTGATAATGAAGCAAACTTACAAAGCAAAATGTGGAAGAATTCTTGTTAGGGAGGTGCTAGGTCCTGCCACTCTCACTAACACTAGCATGCAATATTTTGAAAGCGGACGCACTGCACCAGTCAGTGCTTTTACTGACTTCATTATTACTGGAAGAGCAGAACTTGTACCTGAAGGTATGGAATTATTCTGTATCAAAGTAATAAAAATTGAGAGACTGTAGCTGGTTTTACAGAAAATAATAGGCTTATAGTCTTCTGCTTAGTTCTCTTTGACACAAAAAGGAATATTTGCCATGATCAAACATTAAAAGACTACTTATAAAAAGAATTTCTTTATCAAACAATGTGTACACTCATAAAAGATAATTTGCCATCTTTCAGAGAATGATGATGCAGAATATAGGGCTCTGGAGAACGTAATTTGCAATATAATTAAAGCTCCAGTGTCTTGAGCAACTCAACATACTGCCAAAATCAGTATTTTTGAAATAGTGAGAAATACTCAGGGACTGTGATGACACCAGAGGAAAATGCAAGAAACAGATCACAGTTTTGATGAAAGCTGTGACTTATGGTAGATTGATGTCCCTCTATTGGAGGAGGAATGACTCTCAACAGAAAAATTATGTCCTGAAAACTATGTCTGAATAGTAACAGAAGCAGAAAACCATAGCCTAGAAGTAGTTTCTTTGAACACGCAGGAACAATTACAAAGCAGAAAGGGAAATTCATCAAATTTAAATTCCTTTGCTTTCCCATTCCCAAATTGTTCATCCCTGACTTTCCCATCTGGTAGGAAAAAATTGCTAAGCCACACGGGTAAATATAGTGCAGTTTAAACACAACTATCTTGTGAGAACCTAGAACCCAAGAATTCAGCCAGAAAGAAAAACTCCCTTCATTGACAATCACTGTAAATTACCTTCAGTGAATTTCACATGCTACCATCATATGGAAACCTCCAAGGGCAATAACCTTGTTACATTCTACCTCCATTACACTGACTAGGTTTTAATCTAATTTACACAAACCTTAATCAGAGATAGCCAAAGTTAATGAAGTCACACCAGCTATATACAGCAATGCAAGAAACATCAAAATCAAGTTCTTGATGAGCAACAAAATTTCAGGGGTATATAGAGGAGCACCACTGGATTTACTCAAGTTTTAATAACTTCCTTTTTTTATTACTTTAAACATTACTGAATATTCACTACTTACTGTTAGGTAACCAAGTTACCATGCATTTAACTGTACTTTCTATCAGGTTACTATTCTTTATTTTTATTAAGAGAATTTAGTACAGTTTTGTCTCATTTTCTTTTTGTGGGCCATTTCTCTGTCATCTCTTGTCACATATCTGTGTCCAAAGGGATTTTGAAATGAGATGGTATTTTGATTGGTTTGGTGGGATATGATTGTGATTATTTTTTCCACTATATTATGTTGAACTCTTGTGGCTCCCTGCATCAGTTAACACTTTCTTTAAAAAAAGGGGGGTTACCTGAAGTTTAAATAGCCTTCAAATACGCAGCACATTCCTTCACAAAGGCTGCAAATCAAGGACCATTTAATCAAGATTTTACCCAATGTAGTTAACAGATTAAAGTGGTGTAATAGAAATTGATAAGGGCTATTCAATTTTTCTGCAACTCCACAGTTTTTAGCAATATTGATGTTATTACACTGTGCTCTTAATGTTGGAAAACTGTAGAGTTACAAAGTGCTCAAATATTTGCAGGACACAAGTTTCTTTTGGATTAACAAAAATCTCAGCTACCTGATCAAATTGAGGTGTTTAAGGGGAAAAAATATGTGGGAAAAAGAAGAAAAAATACTTTATCTGTTCTGTTCTTTCTCTCTCCATTGATCAGCACAGATTGAAAGTCAAGTAAGTGGTTTTGAGAAATAATGGATGGACAGTAATCTGATTAACCTTGAAACTTTGATGGTGTGGTTAGAATTCAGGGAGAAGACTTCTCAAGAACATCTGAAGTTTAAAGGTCTCATTACACATGAGTTTAAAAGTTTGATTATACAATTAGATCTTGTGAAATGTTTAAGTTGTACTCCTCAGTGCAGATTCATTGCACCTAAACTGCACCAAAGTGCTGCACCTAGCCTCCAAGCCTCTTCCAGGCTTTCCGTGGTATATCACCAAAGAAAAACATCAGGCACAAAGACCTAGGTACAGTATAGAAGACCTAAACCTGGCTGCTAGTGTGGATAGCACCAGATCATCAGAGCTCCCCCTAAACCCAAAACACAGCATTGTATCAGCTACTAAGAAGAAAATTAACTCTCTCCTCAGCCAAAACCAGGACAACTAGGTATCAGGTCTTTGATGCTGGAAGGATGAAAATTATGCATTTAGAAACATACTTTCCCTTCCAAAGAGAAAGAAAACAAGCAAATGTTCTTGGTACTTCCCTCAATGAACTGGATAAATGAGCAAGAACTTGCTGTCAGACAGCATTAATCAGGTGACTAAATATCCAGGATGATTATCTAGCTGGAGTTATTTGCGAAGGAACACTTACATTTTGTATTCAGGTAAACACTGATTTCACCTTCCTGTTTTGATATGAGATAATCTTAAACCAGCATTATCTGCAAACTTTAGCCAAGTTACTTTCAACTTCAATAAAAGTAAGGGAAAGACCACCATTAATTTGCCTCTGCAAGATCTTACATATAAATACTTCAATCTGGAAAACAAAAATTTAACTTCCTGTCCTATCTGTCACTGATTCCCCATCATCTGTTTACTATGCATGAATTATTTCAACCTAAATGAGGTATCACAGATTTAATGGTTGCAACAGGTACAGTCCTGAGGAACTATAGGGACTGGAGAAATTGTAGGATTTATAGGAACTTGGAGAAGCCCTGGGAAATGTCATGCTTCTGAAGCACTCTCAGAGGTTTCTCTGAAGAAGAAAGAAATCTCTCCATTTCTTCAGAGGAGTAGGATATCACTAGTCTAAATCATCTGAGTTAAGCTACTCAGTGTGATTTGACTCTAGGCCCTAGCCATCCCCCCTTTCCTTCTTACTTTTTCCAAGAAGAGGTTCACATGACAGTGTGCTTCAGTGAAAGTCTGAGGAAACCCATGGAAGAACTTAAGAGTGGTCACTTCCAAAGATGGCTATGCAACACAAGCCATAGCCAGGGCTATCTTGCTACATCAACACAAAAAAAAAAAAAAGCAGTTTTTTATACCTCAGCAAATGAACATCTAGTTAAAAGTAGCACATCAAGCAGATGCAGGTATGAAGCAGATGCTGAGAGTGCTATGTCTGCTGGATGCAGTTCTGAATACATTTGCTGGTCCAAATCTTACTATCATAAAAGTCAGCCACTCCCTCAGAAATACTTAGTGATCCTTACATATTGCTTTGAGTCCTTTTTATTACCACAATTATTCAGTTTTGAGAAAAGCTCTTTTGCATATGTTTTGAATTCTCCAGTGTTTATAGAACAGCCATATTATACCTTAAATGTATCTTCATTGTTGGGATTAAACAGCTGGTGTCTCCCAGATCCCAAAATAATAGGACCAGAAGCTCTGTTTTCTCCATAAGCGTAGAGGGACACTGTTGCTGTTGTGCCAGCTGTTTCAAAATCCCCAGTGACTACAGTAATCTTCCAGTCTCCTTCTGTAAAGTAAAAAAATAAAATCAAAATGCTTTTATAACCGTTACTGATATGTAGTCAGTTACTTCAAAGTTACTTGAAAGATATAAATAAAAGTGTGGTTTATCCCAGGGACTGCAGCTATTATATTAGATAGATAGATGCACACACACACACACACAGAGACACCTAAAAGGTAATGATGCTGGGAGAAGCAACGGAAGATTGGCTAAATACTACATCATTCAAACTTATCTTAGGCAAGTTGCATAACTTTAATGATTTGGGAGGTTTGCAGTGTACTAAAGCTGGAAATATGGACACAGAGCCTAGTGAGATTCCTAGCCATAACACTGTGGGTCATCACAGGAAAAGCCCAAACTCCAGAATTTGGATTATGACAACACCTATAACCAAGAAATGCAACAGGAAAAAGCTATCAAAGCATCCCAATTAAGTACAATTTCCTTTCATTTTACGTTGATGTGACATACCAAGAGCTCCATTTGCCTGAATGGAGGTATGTCATTGGGATTAGCATGAAAAAAAAAGATTTTTGAGGATGAGGACTCATCAGAAAATCATTTTGTATAAAACTTCCCTGATACTAAAATGTCATCTCTGCTCTCATACAATGTACAAAAGTTATTTCAATATCTGAAAGAAGCTTAATGTAAACCTCCTTTTTTAAAAAGAACAATTCAGGATTGGAAAATGCATTTCTACATCTGAAAAGCTGGGATGGCACTCTGTCCACCCCTCTTTTGGTTACAGCTTTTGCCTGTATGAAACAAGTTCCCCTTAGTGACTTAAATTCATTCTGTGCAAGGCAAACAACAAATGAAATACCAGCCCACAGCCGTCTTATAAACAAATGCCACAGCATACACTGCAGTTTTATTAATAGAAAGCTGTCTGGTAGTGCCTGCATGAATTAAATCTGTTGTCTGACAGAAGCATTTATCTTGGGTCAACCCCATTATCCCTCAGTAATTTGCCACACAAAGACCTAACTGGAGCAGGAAGTTTGATCTGTTTTCCAAGTTTTTGAGGTCTGGCTGACACCTGATTTTGGAAGATGGCATATTTTTAAATATGCATAAATACACAGCTGGGAATGCAGAAAACAGCAACAGCTCATTTGGTTGGTCAATCGAACCTGGCCAGCAGGTCAAGGGAGGAGATTCTGCCCCTGTACTCTGCTCTGGTGAGATCCCACCTGGAGTACTGCATCCAGCTCTGGGGAGTCCAGCACAAGAAAAACATGGACCTGTTAGAGTAGGTCCACAGGATGGCCATGAAAATGATCAGAGGGCTGGAACACTTCTCCTGTGAAGAAAGGTTGTCATTCTGCCCGGAGAAGAGAAGGTTCCAGAGAGACCTTATTGCAGCCTCTCAATATATGAAGGAGGGCTTATAAGAAAGGCAAAGACTTTTTACCAAGACCTGTAACAGGCCAAGGGAAATGGTTTTAAAAAGAGGGTAAATTTAGACAGGACATGAAAAGAATTTTTTTATGATACAGGTGGTAAGACACGGGAACAGGTTTCCCAGAGAAGTGGTAGATGCCCCATCACTGGAAGCATTCAAGGTCAGGCTGGATGGGGCTTTGAGCAACCTGGACTAGTGAAAGATGTCCCTGTTCAGGGCAGGGGGGTGGACTATATCTTTTAAGATCTCTTCCAAGCCAAACCATTATATGATTCTATAAAGGAAGTGAATCATCTGATTTCCACTAAAAATTACAAGACTCCAGCTTGTAACAAGCTCTTTTGTGCCTTTGAAAATTTGCATCCTCACAGCTTTCTCTATAGACTCACTTTCATGACAAAAGAACCATAGCACCAGGCTACAAAAGGATCAACAAAGGGTGAAAAGCCTCTATACACTGAAGGTAGAAACAAAGAGCATAAAGCAGGAGCTCCTTGCCCTGTAGAAGAGCTCATATACCAAAAAAGTTAGCCTTTCCTGTTTTCAAACAATATAATATCAATTCCTTAAAGACAAAGTTCCATTGGACCATTTGGTTGGAAAATAAGGACAATTCAATTTATGAGAATGATGCAGACAAATGGTAAAATATGAACCACTGCTCCTCCTAAAAATTAAAAAAAAAAAAGTCATTCAGAAACAAATATTCATTTAAAAGCAGGCAAAATGTGTTTTCTTTTGGACTTGTTCATTGTCTGATTTCTTGTACCTCAAGTGCTTTTGATGGCCTTTTCTATTCTATTATCCTCTCCAAGTCTGTCTTTTGTTAAGCAATGCAGTTTTGAAACCACACAGTTGTACTCTTGAGACTGTATGTTCTACCTAGCTCAGCTCCTGCCTCCAGAGGGTAAGTGTAGTAAGTGTACACACAAGTACAACTCTCAAGACAAAAAAGGGAATCAAACTTCCACAAAAACATAAAAAAAAGGTTTTGTTTGTACTTCTATATATAGACTTTGAGGGTTTTTCTTTTTCTGGAAACAACTAGGACTTTGTGTTTGAACATCAATGTGAGTACAGGAGAAGAATCCTAAAATTTCTAATCTCTTTGATGCCAGAAATCCTCGTTGCATTCCTGCATGCTTTCAAATAGAAACTGGAGACGGTAAGTATTACAAACACATAATTCTCATTCTCTTTGGCATAGAAAGTTGGTAGAATACCGGTAATTCCTTAATGACTGAAGAGGAATACACATGAGGAGAAAAGAATACAGAAAATGTGTAATGAGGTGACTTTCATTTTGAATACATGGATGAACAGATTACTTTTCATAATTTTTTCTTTCTAGAATATTAGAAACAATACAATACATTAGAAAGTTCTACTTCCCAGAAAAAAATCTGTTTTACAAAAAAAAAACAAAAACCCAACAAAAAAAAACCCAAACAACAAGTTAGATTGAATGAAAATTATATATTATAAAAGCTCATGGGAAAAAAAGTAAATGAACAAAATCTCAGATGAATAAACCCAAACAACAAGTTAGATTGAATGAAAATTATATATTTTAAAAGCTCATGGGAAAAAAAGTAAATGAACAAAATCTCAGATGAATTACTCATCCAGGAATCGGAGCAGTCCTTGCAGATATGGGCTACACAATCTCAAGTCCCTTTCCCACTGTTCCATATTCCAACAAGTGCCCCAAACAAGAGGGTATTTGGTGCATGTGCTTTTGTCTGCCTAACTCTCACTGAGGCATTTACAATAAATCCACCTTGTGTTTCCATGAAACAATCTGCTTTGACAAGGGGTAAGTTTTGTCAATGAGAACGGTGCTCAGCTCTTCCGGACAGCACAAAGACATTTGTCCCACAGGGTCAGGGTGAGAGCGCTGTGAATAAAATGTTCACTGCAAGACCAAGCCCATCTCCACTGAAGACAGGCCAGTGGGATATACACTTAGTTTATTCCTGCTCTTTGTCTTCTTTTGTTTGGCTTATGGGACAATTTTTATGCACTGCAACTTTTACTGTGTAACCAGACAAGCAAAGCTTAAAAGACACAGCATAAACACCCAGCTATAGGTGCAGAAAGGACTAAGCAGACTGATTTGATCTATGTAAAGGCAGATCTCTAGATGCTTGCCTTGTGGAAGCAAGGCACGCAGAACAGCTACAGTACAAAGAGCGATGAACAGATAGAAAATTAAAGCCTCCTGAAAAAGGCATAGAAGGGAAGAAGGACAAAGATACTTATGATCCAAAATACAGCTTATATGATTTGAACATAATTTGTAAAATAACCGGGTACCAATTTTGTCATTAACTGCCACAGGGACACTATTTAAGACAAGATATTTGGGGCTTTGTGGATATCTTGAGCGATAAAATGAATTATGAATAAACATTTTCAAACTTTCTCACAACATCTTCTAAATTATTGTTCAATCTAAAGCATGAAGCACTTCTCACAGCTGAGAAATGGTTACATGTTATTAAGAAATGTAATTTAATCTGTGCTGGTTGCAAGGACAGAAGAGTCAAGCTGAACAAATATGAAATCACAGGTAAAAAAGAAAATTAAAAACTAATGATGAGAACAAAACTATATATAGCCGAGGAGAAAGAATTGTGGTTTAAAATGTTAACACAAAAATCTGAAATTAACATAGATCATCAATAAGTACTAGAAAAATATGAATTTTCAAACAGAGAGGAAATTAACATTATAGAAAGAAAAATGACAGAATAAAAAGAAAACATGAATAAAGTGATTTATTGTTTAAATTGCAATGTGAAGTTTGGTTTACTAAAATGTTCAACAGTATATGTAATTAATGTTTTAAAATAGAAATGGCAACAATGTGTAAAGCTATTTGTTCTGAAACAGAAACAATCTTCACTAAAGACAAGACTCAAGCAGCATTTACCATTTGCTGCTTCTTGCATTTTCAACTGTTGATTTATTTGAAATTCTGAAAAAAAAAACAAAAAACAAAAAAAAGCAGTTAATAAAGGATCTATCTTTTAACATTAAAGAAAAAGTTTGAAAGAAGAGGTGAAAAAGACATTCTGTGATTTTAGCCAATACAAGAAAACTTTCCTTCTCATTCATTCCCTTATGATTTTCTCACTATCACCTATACCCATCATACAACGCAAACACAAAATATACTGTCTCAGAAATGTAACAAAGGAAGCTGCAGAATGGTTAACTCTGATACTTAAAGTGTAAATTCAGCCCAGATTTCTTCAGAGTAATTAGAAATCACTGATCTTACTTTCATAAAGCTACAATAAACCTTACCTTGAGGGTACAACTCAATTTCTGAATGAATTACACCTTGGGACACAAATGGAAGCCACCTAAGAATAAGAAAGAAAGCAGGAAAGCAGGTAGGAATCAGCTTACTCTCCACTGTATTACCATATAAATTTTCTTACTGAATACATATAACAGCAAAGGTCTCTGCCTCTAATATTTTAGTATTTTGCCTGATAGATGTTAAAGTACAAATTATTTGAACCAACAAAGAATTTTATTTGTGCAGACATAAGAGCTGTGTAAGCGTAAAATATACCTGTGTCAGATTAGAGACTCATGTGGCACAACTGTACTTATTTTATAGCTAAACAGAAGACTATGGCGCAGAACATTTTTTTTTAGTACTGTGGATTGAGTGCTAAGTATAATTTGTATTTATCTATTGCACTATTTCTTAAAATCAAAGTTCAGTGTTAAAAACAAAGATGGAATCAAATACTGCTCTTCCTTATTCCTCCTAAAAATTGAGGACAGAGAAGTCTGAGAAAGTACAAATTAAAGGCAAACATTGGTTATGTTTTTTAGTCATGTTACTCTAGGTTACAGATAATTTTAAAACCTTTTCGTTCAGAACATGGATTACCAACTGCTTTAGCTTCCTCCTGCTTGGTAAAAAAATTACCTGATTTTTAACAGGAAAAGAAATAATTCAGTAAGCTTCCAAATGGCTGGTTTTTATTTACTCAGTCCGCTTCCGTAGACTCTCCAGGAATGACCTAAACTATTCAGTCTCCTATGAGCCTGTTGGGAATCCAGCATAAGATGGGCAGGATGACTCCAGAGCAGCTTTTGAAGGTTCCTTACTTTTTGTCTTGAAAACATTAACAGGTCAATTCATATAAGAACTATTCCCTAAGAAATAAATTTGTCTTACCAGACAACTACTTATTTATATCACTTCTGCTAAGACCTGATCACACAGGTATCTTCTGCAATCTTAAATGCTAAGAAGTATTAGTCTGTAACTAATACTGTATAATTGAAAGCCAGTAGGAGCTGTTGAATATTCAGAAACTAATATCAAATTTTTAAGCCAGACAAAATGCTGATGTTTCCTTGTCTAAACAAGAAAAAAATACAGCATTTTTTTCATAGCCTGGATCATAAAATATCCATGTAAAATAAAGCTGTGAAGCTGAAAAGTAATATATTAAAGAGATTTCTGAAGGGCAAAAACTTCCCCCGTCCTTGAATAAAGCACAGTGTTTCAGCTTTACATTTTGGCCAACAAGGAAGCTTCCCCTAACCCCCATCACTGACCTATTTTAATCATTTTTCAGTGGCAGTGTTGCCTTGTAGAAAAATTAGAAACAAACAAACAAAAAAAACCCTATCTCAGTTTCTTCTTGACAGTGCCACTGAGTAATTTTGGTGATCAACATCTGGTGTTAATTATCACAGAATTAATACAGCAAAGTGCCCTGACATGCATCGTTCCTAAGCTGTGTTACCCTGACATGCATCATCCCTAAGCTGTTGTTACCCACTGGAGGACAGCTGTGACAGCTATGACAGAGTTGATTTGTCATGATTGAGGTAGGCAGCTGGCCTGATTTCTCTGTAGAACTTCCATTAGGAAATGTTCCCTGTTTTTTTTAGAAAGGTAGCAACCACAGCTAGCAACAATAGCTGGTCTGCATCCAAATCTACTCCAGAGAAATCCTGTGTTATACTACTATTTAAAAACGTGTCACTCATTAAAGAAAGATCTCAGTTTTAGAGAGATTTATCAAGGTGAGAGAGCATCTTAATTCTTTTTTTTGAGGATGTGACACCAAGGGTTGCAAGTAACAAATTTCTGAAAATCCAGAAAAAATAACTAGACATTTATTCATTATTATTAATTAAATATTATTAATTCTAGTGCCTTGTCAGATGGTTACATTGTTTCTTTACACTTCATTTCACTCGAATGAAGCACATACCCATGAGAGAGACTGAAAAACTGAAAACTCCAAATGTGGGATTACCAGTGTTCTTCCAAACGTGTGAAATGCAGTATTTATCAATTGACTTTCAAGGTGCTCATTTAACAACTTAAATGGAAAAACCACAGAAGAATTCTGACTTTTGGATGTCATATTTGTCTCTCTAGAAATGCTGTTGTTCATAAAGAGAGTGAATGCTACTCCTGGATGGCAAATCTCTTTTCTTTCCCGTTTAGAAATGCAATTAATTTAGAATTTTTTTGTGTGGTTTATTTTTCCTTGCTGAATAGGAAAGTCACGCTGATAGCACTGATCCTTCTATGACAAGGCTGCACAATCCAGTAACATAGCCACAATATAAACATTTAATCTTTGCTGTGGTTCCTACAGCATATTAACTCAAGCAATCTGTTCTGGAACAACACATTTTGTGGATTTTACAAAACTGCAAAGTAATCCAAATTTGTCTTTCCTTGGAAAATTCATATTTAGTATATTGGTTGGCATAATAATGGTAGTGAAACATATTTAAGAATATCGTAAAAATTACCTTTCACAACTGAAAACATATTCCAAGTTGTTCTCAGTTTCTCTGACAATGACTTTATCACAGTACCAATACTGGGATTTGGCACTAGCCTCACAGCGCAACAGCACCTTCTGCAGCTTTGCAAGAGATACAGCTTCCACTTCAAAAGCACTGACCTAGAAGACAGAGACAGCACGCTGCATTTTGCCACCACTAAGTCAATCTGAAAGTTGAAGTCTTTTAAAAGCCTCATTAAGTCTCACAGTGTACAAAGATTCCCATTGCTTTTATGACAGCTGGACTGTATTCAAAGTGTTTGGATCTGAACAGTTAAATGTATTTTTATTATGTATTAGAGCAAATGAGAAAACACCACTAAAATCAGGCTGCAGCAATAATGCCAAATAAATTGTGTTTTGAGCCATCATCCGAAACGCTGCACACAAACCCTCACTATTGTCTCAATACCATACCATTTACAATTATTCTCCCCTAGGTAAGAATGAGTTAAAGCTCTTATCTCCTTTGTTGGTATTTATGTAAAATGTATTTAAAATGCTCTTTTTGGTCTCACCTATTGTATTTACATTTTATTCTGCTGGAAGAAACTGGAGTCTGAAATGCAACTTTCCCCTTGTTATTCATTTAAGCTTGTGCTTACAGTTGGCAAAGATTGTTTTCATAGGAGCATGAAGCTGATCAGGTAAAAGGCCAGGCTGCTAATCTTCCATCACAGTAAAAAGCATATAGATTTCTCTCTCTAAATGTAACAGTCCAGATCACTCTTCTCAGTAAAAGGAAAATGAAGGAAAGCACTACACTGGAAAATTTGTATCTGTAAAATTCTCAGTCCTTAGCAAACAGCAGAATTAAGACTGCCTATGCAACTTTACCTCTCCCTTCTGTATATGTAATATATGACCACAAGCTATTCTTTCTGAAGGGTCCCTGCCTCAAATCGTACACAGGCAGAACTACAGCTTTTCAATATTTCTTTTTATCTTCATTGTCTTTATGACTGTATGCATTATTTACTGCAACCACCCATAGACTTCAGTGAAACAGAACTGATTTCCCCAGTGACTTCACTTTTGTGCTTTTTCCATAGTATCCCAGATTTCCACAAACGCTGAAATCTTTTTTCTGAAAGGCCATCTGCATAATGTTCCATTTGACGTAGATAGTTAAAGCACAGAGATTATTGCCAAAAGTGTCAAAGATGCAGAGTAGTTTGGGGTTAACAGAGGGGTTAATTTGTTGGCATATTTAACATTTCAAAGAGCTTACTAGGTGCAGAACAAAATTCTCTTTGAACGAATCTCAGTTACGGCTAATGTTGCTCAGGAAAGTTAAACAGGTTTGTGCAGCAAAACAGAAGCATACAAAAAGTGGTCACCCAGGGAAACTTAAGTGATTTGTCCGATATCATGTAAAGTGTCTGTGGCAGGGATGAAAACAAATTGTTCAAGTCAGCGCTCAACAGCCTTTGTCATAAAAAGACATATCCCAGGCCCTGCTCTGCTGTTCCGTACAATCCACTGTCTCATTCACCCATTTCTGTTATGAAGTGCACTTTGAGCCACCCCTGCTTAGCCCCTGTATAAATAATATGCTGAATTTACTGTCAGTCCGGCTAGAATAATCCCTCCAGAAAAATCCACTCCAATTCTGAATTTCAGTTTGAATAGAATTTTAAATCTCATACATTAACAATATAATATGTATTTTAAAATAATATAGACACAGCTGAAGTTTCCAAGTGGGTTATTACTATGCTTAGCATTTTAGATACTGCTTTTTATTGTGTAATTGAGTGTTCCACTAACAGCTTGATACTGTTTGTTAGATGTACAAGAGTTAATCCTCAATAGCTCACAAAGGAAGAAACAAGCTTAATGGAAGGTCATAATAAGGCTAGTGGCAGAGCTAGGATTAAATTCAGTAGTTCCTAAAATTCAACCATACACTAATGCAGAAAATCAGGATGATGTATATTTTACTTATGGAGGAGCTAGGAGGTAACTGAAAGAAAAATTATTTTAAATCTGCTCCGTATTAATCACAATACTATATTATTATACAGTAAAAGAAATACATAACAAAGTCCTACTAAGAACTGAATTCATGGAACAATTTATGTGAACTTTTTTGGATCCAGCTGTAACTCATCATAGCTTGACAGAATATGTTTTAAATTCATAGGCAGCTCCTCTCATCATCCTAGGGTGATTCTCCAAATCATTTTTCCTCCCCTTTTCCTGCCTGTGTTTTAACTTTTCTAGTCATTCCTGATCAGCAGAAAATTATTTTCCTTAGTTCTTAGAACTTATTTTGCTAAACCTCTATGATTCTTTTTTATTAGGAACCTGTTCAGACCCATATAGGTTACTTCAATATGTTTATACATCTAAGCAAATTGGTTTTCAGACTTACCATTCCTCTCTGAAGTGTCACTCGCATACCAGTTTTATGCAGAAGTCTTAGACCGGAATCTCCTCTCTTTCCATAGATACACAGATAAACAGCAGAATCTGTATCAGCTTGCTCCAAGTCACCAGTGTACACATAAACATGGTATAAAACGACTTCCGAAAATATCCAAAAGAAGAAAATACAAGTTAGGTATAACCACAATTCATTTTACTCACTACTATAGCTTAATGGGAACACCACCGACAAGTTTGATTTGCAATTAATTTTTGGAATATATTCTCCAGAAATCAGTGTAACTATCTGTTTTTAAGATTGCTGAGACCACATTTAGGAATGTACAGGAAATTGAATATAATTCAGATTATATTAAAACTGAAAACCAGGTAATGGATAAGTATGTAACTGTGCAACTGAAGTACATACATACTTGGATAGATAGGTTTTCCAGCTTCCACTACTGGAAGTTCACAGAGAAATTCTCTGTCATCACGATTCTTTGACAACCATGTGTTTGCTGGGAAATTCAGCATTTTCTTGTTCTTTAGATGTTGCATTGTCACCTAGAGAAGAAGCAATTCCAGCTATGAATCAGTTCACTCTTTCCAGTGCTTTGTTTCTCAACAGAAAAACATATTTTTGTATATATTTTCTTCTATCTCAGAAAATAATAACATGATCAGAAAATATTACATACATAACTGCGGTATGAAAACATTTTTTCTTTGGCCACTACTCTGCAGCCGGGCTTGTTACTAGAGAAGATCTTTACTCACACCTGTGGTATTGCAGGTGAAACTGCCACACTCTATTCTTTGAATATGCCCTGGACTTTACTCATTCTTGGAACAAACAAATCTGTAATTGAAATTTGATTTTTTTGCCATAAGAAATGTCACTAATTCTGATTTCTATCAGTGAACCACTTCTATGCAGTATTGTAAACTGAAAATTTTCTAACAGGTGAGGTTAGGAGAGACTAAGCTTTTGGAAGATGTGGAAAGATTGACACATTTCTTATATTAAAATGAAAACAGGATGAAACTCATCATCTACATCCTTCTGAACTTTGGCAAGAAAAGGTTATGTTGAAATATTAAATCAATTTCTATTATATTTGGCTCTTCTACAGCAGAACAAAAGCCAACCTGGGTACCAACACCCTCCATATATTCCTCTGAAAGTAGTTAGAATTCAAATTCTTGAGTTACTTGCCACTGTACATTCCGATAGCTTATTTCCTATAACTAAAACAGTCTTTCCCCTCTTTCATGGGAGCATTTCTTGTTGGTCTTGAACTACAACAATGTTTACTTCGTACAGTTCTTTCCATAGGCCTTCACTAACAAAAGGAAATAAGTGCCAAAAAATTGGCTTTCAGCAGTTGTGTTTTGCATATAGCAAGTGTAAGCCTTGCAAACAAAATTATGAAAACAAGCATTCACATTCAAATTCTAACACTTAGAAAATCAGGACAATATATGCCTTTATCTCACTTTTCCAATAAAGTATTATTTTAAGTAGAATAAACATTTCTTTTAACGCCAAAGCATGTATTTATTCTAACATGAAATACTTCTCAGTAGTGACTCTTAATCTGTAATGTTTATTGGCAGAGCTCCCCCTGCTGATTCGCAACAATCACAAATATTAACTGCTTTGCGGGAAAAACACAGCTTTCAACTGGATTTCTTTCTTTCTGTGAAAAGAAATATTTGAAATCCCAGGGTTACCCTATGAAATTTGGACCAAATTGTTAAAGAAATATTTTGTAACCACCAGGATGGAAAGTAGGATTCCTGCACATTCGGTTTTGGTACAGTCACAGTTAAGGCCTTTGGGGTAATGTAAAAATCTGTTACTACTGTGTAATTCTGCTTGTCTAAATCAGGCTTTTGAAGACAAATTCAAAGCCAAAGGATAAACACGTGTCTTTTACAGACTTAAAATAAGAAAAAGAAGACAGATATTTATCTGCAATTCTGAAATAAATCTTACACGGGGGTCAGTGTTAGCAAGAATTTAGTATAAATTTAATCTGGTGAACTTCCCTAGATATCACAAGAAAACATACAGTTAAAACAGAAGCAGAGAAGAAGAATTAATTCAACAAACTGAAAAAAACCAGCAGTTTCTTTTTCCCTGAAAATGGTTGCAATTGTGAGCTATGTTTGGGGCCAGTTAGGACTACTCTACTCCTAAGCAAACTTTGTTAATTCTTCACATGTAGTTGTCATGGAATAACTGTTGCTTCACCATTTTCAATTTTTCAGAGCTTGAATTTATAGCTAGAATCTCCCTAACACACAATGCAGAGTACAGGTGAGCTTTCAGAAAGCAAAACTTCGTAGAATACATCAGTACACTAAAACTGGTATCTGCAAACTACATTAATTCAGAATAATTGCAAAATAAACCTATATATTTCCAGCTCTTAGGAGATGGACTGTATCAGTGCTTTTGTCATCTCTAAAGCAACCTAAGAACACAAAGCAATAAGAACATATTGCAGTCAACATTTTCTAATTCATTAAACCATGGCTTCATGAAAAGATAGGTTTTCAGTTCATACAAAAATTAATAAAACAGGAAAAAATCACCATAAAAAATCTCACCCTTTCTAAGTTCCACTCTGATTGTCCATTCAGTAATCCATCAAGTTCAATTCTTATCTTGTAGATATTCCCAATGCTTTTTATTTTAACCTGAATAAAACCAGAACAATACAACATAAAAAATATAGAAAAAAAATAATAACTTACACTTTAAACTTGTGTGGTAGAGGCTGCATGCTCATTAATCTTTGCAACTGGTTCTAGATTTCTCTGAACCTTGTAGCATCTGAGTGCACAGGAACAGGACACAATATTTGATTGGCAGACTTTGGATTATGGGATCCAGAAAAGAGACTGATTCTATTTTGTCTAAGCAGATTTCTGTCTGAACACCACTTTATAGCCAAGTGAAATTACAATGCTTGCCAGGGAAATGATTTGGCAGAAGAGAAAACTCTTCGAAGTCTGAAGAGTAAAAAGAGCTGGTGAGAGCCATTGATGAGAGCAATGAGAAATACAAAATTAAATCCACTGGTTGCAATTCTTTCATAATGCAGCACAGCAATATGACCATAAACCCTAGTATGTCAAAACCAAGGTTATAAAACTTTTGGAGATCTTAAAGAATAAGCTTTCAAAAGCTGGCAGGACATCTGCAAAACCCTGGAAATCAGTGATACTATCTTTGCTTTCTGAATATGATTTGCATTCATTAGCACTTTGCACTTTCAAGCATTATATGTGCTCCTACTTATGAAATCTACTCCATGCAACCCTATCCTATCCCACTTATGTGGGGTTTTATTTGAAGTTTAACCATTATTTAAAGTGAGCATAAATAACTTCACATCGTTTGTAAGGTACTGGTAGGAAAGGAAAAGTAATTGTGTTATAATGTTATTTCTCAAATAATTCTATTAATAAAAGGTTGGCAATAGCTTGTTCCTCTCTATAATTTACATTCAAAAAAGCTATTTACATTGTACTAAAATTATTTTCTTCTCATTCTTTTGGAAACACGTACTAGTATATTACCCATTCATTCTTTACCTTCACTAACAAAAAGCCCTCTTCTCTTTCCAGAGGTCAGAATTACCTCAGTTCTCATACCAGCTTTTAGCTGACTCTTTGTGCTTTTGCATAATAAATCTTTATGTTGAAGTCACAGCATTACCAAGCTTTAGTCAAAGATTTCTGGAAGCAAATAACTTTTATCTTTGATTTCCCTAACATTGAAATGCACTTAGTAAATTGTAATTGTTGTTTAAGAAAGAATCTATGGAATCCAAACCTGTGTTTGTATTGATATAGTTGCTACGTCAACCTGAATTTCATTAACAAAATAAGTGCTAACTCCAGGTTTGCAATGCTGATGTGACAATATGGTTCTTGTCTTTTCCATCAGCTTAAGAATATAGCTTTGTTCTGTGGAGTCAGAGTCTGATGTCCTTGTTAGGCTTCATAATATTTCTGTCTATAAGTAGCCTTGTTAGAGGTAACCTGGAGACTTTGGGTTTAAAGCAACAGTAAAGTAAGGGCGTATATACAGCTTGACTGAAAAAACAGTGATTGTAATTTCCTGCTTTTCACAAACTAACCCATTTCTCAAGTAATATGAGATACTGTCTTCTCATTCACCGACCTGGTGCTCACTGAATATACAGTCATGTTGTCTGTTTATTCTAATGAATCCCTCTTTAGCCTTTTGGTTAAAAAAAAATAAAAGTTACATGATCATTTCATGTATCAATACAAAACATAAACATATTGGACATTGTCAGAATGCAAAGAGTGACTTCTGTCTAAAACAAGCAGAGATCTCACAGAAGAAACCCTCTGACAGCCTTGATTTTTCTCATGCACAGTCTTAGAAAGGATTAAGCAGGCAATGACTACTCACATGGGTAAGGTAAAAGAGGGAAGGCCACATATGAATGGTTTTCATCTCTCAAGATAGTTCCACTCAAATTCTTCATAGTTGGGCATACTACTGATAAAGTGAAAGGCTGAAGAAAATAGTTTCCAAAATGCCTGATTATTATAGGCTTTCAGAAGCTGTTTTCTTCCCAGAAATCCTGGCCAGAGCTAAGATTGATTACTTTAAAAAATAAAATTTGGTATCTTCTGCTCTAGAACATACCAGCGAACACTTATCAAGCTCAAAGATGCAAATGTTAAAAAGAAGATGCAATTCTTTTAAGTCTTACATTTCTATCCTCATTTCAAGACTTATCCTGCTAAACAAGTACAGGATAAAGTTTAAAAGGAAAAAAAAGAAGGGCTCTTACTCATAGGCTTTTTCTTTGTGGATTTATCTAGTGCAGGCTAGAGTAAAAAGCACTTTGGTGATATTTGCTGTTTCATGCCTGAAAGCAATAGTGTCAGTATGATGTAAAGAATCATAGTAGTAGCCCCAGGTGCTCAGAGAAATATTCTGCTCTCTCACAAGATCAATATCCACAGCACACAGCCATAATGGGCAATATCTATTTTAGAGAAAAGAAATTGGTCCATCTCTTAAGAATGTATGGACTAACACTGCAAACATGCCATTACCCAATATTGCTTACAAATTATTCACTAATTAGCAGAACAGGATTCCCAAAGATCATAATGTATAGCCTACATGCTTAGAAAATGAACACTACAGTTGGTTATCTTCCTGCCTATACCAATTCATAGAGAGTGTTATTATTAATATTATTGACAATAATAATCTTGGTTTGTGCTATGGCTAAGTATTAGAAGAGTTAATGAGCTCAGAAATAAAATTTGTGCATAACGTGAAAAATATAACTTTTGCTTCAGTTAGCTGAAGACAACGAGTCACAGGCATCTCAACAGAAAGATTTCAGCGAACCAGAAATTTTATCCCCTTTGGTAATTTTCTTTTGGTCTACCTAGACAAAATTTCCTTATTACAATAGAAGTGGGGTTACTTTTAAATAATAGCAGAACTCGGTGTTGTCATGATGTGTTAACATGTAGATCTGATTGAGCTCTTAGTAATTCCATAGGTAAAGCTTCTGGCATTTCAGCTATTTATAATATGGCACCCATAAAGAAGGTTTTCTTCCTTAATAGAACAAATCCCACAATATACATTTTCTAGTATGCTTTGAAAAGTGTATGCATGAAGATTTCATTCCTAAAGATCCCTAAATGATAAACAAATCTTACATCAGACATGTTTTTTTTAGGAGTGGTTTCAAATCACTTACCTTACAGAAATCAATTTACTCCTGCAGTTGTCCCATTTGGGCTACTATATAAGGGAGAAGGGGTTAAAAGAAAGAGTATTTCCTCTGTTGCTGATTATATGCACCAAGCTGATTTAATGCAGAAATCATACAGATTAGGTAGAGATTTATGTTATGCAGTAAACATAGGAGAAAAACATTTTTTCTTTTCACATGACAAAATAATCTTTGGAAAGGTATACATTAAAATAACGTTCTTAGCCTTCATTAGCTACCTGAAATTCATCTTCCTGCCTGGGAAGAAACAGCTGCTTTCTGTTGTCCTTGCCAAGAGTTATTGGTCCAGCTACTCCCCTGTCTCCATATATCCAGAGAGCGACATTTGCTTCAGTTCCTGCACTTCCTGTCAGCACTGACACTTTCCATTCATCATGTGAAGGAAGGGGACACTCACCACCTTGGGGATTTCTCATTTCCTCTGTGAAATACAGAACATTACTGGGAGACAAAAATTGACATGAAACTGCCAGTCGCTGTTGTAACTTCAGCACATAAGGAAATAACAGAGGGGATTGCATTTTTTCATGGCAAGCGAGATAGTCTGAAAAGATTGATTTATGTTTCTTGTCTAGACAAAAACGTACTGATTAGTTGAGCCACAAGAATCAACTGGAAAAGAAGTATCTCTCATGTGCGCCATCATCCTATTACTCTTTACTATGTATTCTGGTGTAGAGCAAGGATACTATGATGCAGAACTACAGCCATTAAATCCATGTTTCTGGTTGTTTAGACTTACATTTAGAAATGAGCAGAATTGTTTGTAAATACTGCCCTAATGACTTGTGTTGGGACATGATGAGCAGAATCACATGTCTGAGAACAGACAAAATTTTCATTTTAAATGAAAAAAAATATTCAGGAAATTAACCTTCTTCAAGTTTAATATTAATTAAATACTGTAAAATACTCAAAAAAGAGCACAATATATCCTTGCCCAGCCATACTTATGCATACAGTGCCAGCATTTGGGCTAAGGCAGGTTCTGCATGAATGAGACAAGAGCAGCACAGTACCACTTTATGACTAAACCTCACAGCTTTACTGGCTGACAAATGCCATGCTGGAAAATGTGTATTTCACTTTAGAATAGCACACAGTGGTCTTCCATCTACCCTTAAGACAAAAATATATATGTACACAAAGATGTCAAATGGCACCGCACATGGGATATGAAAAAAGAAATTCCCTTGGGATAAAGGAATTTAGTTTTGAGTATTCTAATCAAAGTGGAGTTTACAAACATCAGGTGTCTGGAATACTACTTTTCAATAATGGGACCGCTGACCATGAAGTCCTCTCCAAAAGAGGGAGTCCTTGACCCCAAGAATTTATAATCTGTTCTGGCACAAGAGGCATATATAAACCCTGAATTCAAAAAGATGAACCAGCACAGTCTATATACTGCATCTTGTAGGGGTTTACAAACTGCTTTTCATGAGGCCTTTTCATGTGACAGCAAAGAGACTTTTTAATATGTTAACCATAATGAATATAATCTGCATTGCAGATTAATTGTCTTTTGTAAACCCCAGCTCATTCTTCATCCATTAATTAACTTTCTATGAACCAAGCTTTTGGAGGCCAGAGGCTCCAAACACGTAATGGAATTCACTTACAATTTTGCAGAACTCATAAATAGCCACTGATATGAATCTGTTGAAGAATTCCCATTGCAATACTATGTATGTTCCTGCTGCATACATACCTTGCTATTAGAGCCTTTTGCTTTTTTATTTACTTGATTAAAATACTGTACTGGGTTTCTCGGGGATGGAGTTTTTCCCTTCACTTATTCAACTGCCTTTACCTCAAAGGAAAAAAAAAAAAAAAAGGAAAAAAAAGAAAAGAAACAAAACAAACAAACACAAAAAAACCTCCCCCCCAACCTAAAAAAAAAAAAAAATCAAACCAAACAAAAAACAACTGATGCAAATGCAATCGCTCACCACCAGCAGAATGATGCCCAGCTAGTCCCTGAGGAACAACTGCTCTGGAAAAACTCTTCTCTGGTTTTATTTCTGAGCATGGCAATATTTAGCATGGAGTATGTCTTTGGTCAGTTGGGATCAGCTGTCCCAGCTGCTTCCCATCCCACTCTCTTGCCATGCCCCACACCCCCCCGGACCCCTACATACTTGCTGGGAGTGAAGAGTGAGACGGATTCAGTGCTGTGCAAGCACTGCTCAGCTACAGCTAAAACATTGGTGTGTTATCAATGCTGCTCTGGTCACCAGGCTAGAACACAGTACCAGAGAGATTGCTATGAAGAAAATTAAGTCCAGCCAAGCTCAGTACATACTAAAAAAAATTAATGCAATACCTGTGTCAAAAATCTGCAAAATTTATCTGACTGTGCTTTGTTATTACCATTAAAATAGAAGTTTGAAGGCAAAGTGAAAAACAGTTTTGAATCCTTGAGACCTGCTTCTTAATAAATTTTTCTGAGGAACAAATTCTGCATCCTGCTGAAACATCACTGAAGCAAATTGGGTAAGTGAAGAAGGATCATGTAATTATAGAATCGTTTAGGTTGAAAAAGACCTTTAAGATCATTGAATCTAACCATTAACCCAGCACTGCCAAGTCCACCACTAAACTATGTCCCTAAGCGCCACATCTGCACATCTTTTAAATACCTCCAGGGATGGTGACTCAGCTGCTTCTCTGGGCAGCCTGTCCCAATGCTTGATAACCCTTTTGGTATTAACTTTCAAGTTGCCTTACTTAACTGCTTTTAACTACAGCAGCATATAAAACGGCCAATTCAATACTGAGACATGGTCCTGATCTTCCCTTTAAATTTCCTCAAATGTCACTTTCATAATAGTAAATAAATGCTTTTTTTCTTAAAAGTTGCACTCAAAAGGAATTACATAGTTACTTGGATTATCAGGTTGTTTTCTAGGTTAAATCAACATGGTTACTAAAGCACTGAACCTGAATTATGATGCGCTAGCATTGAACTCTTAACCTATGAGAAATAATTGCACAAAGAATTGTAAAGGAACTAGGAACCAGTACAAAGTTCTATAATAAATAAAAACTAACTTCTGGAATCAGAGGAAATTTCAGCCCTAGTAAAGAGTCTAAAATTTGGTTAATCAGTTTTTAATTCAGAACTGTGGCAGTATGACTTTTACAGCAGTGCTTCTAACAGTACTAGCACGATTTCAGGATGGTCAGAGTAATTTAGAAATAGGTCATAGTCATGTGTCATCATAGTGTCAGATAATCACTGATTTTATTGTATTCTTCATCATGACCAAAAACAAGTTATTCTGAAAGAAAAACAAAATCCATACAAGAAAAAGAAAATCCATACACCAAAAACAAAGCAAAAGGCAAATATCTTATGTTTACCTGAATGAAAACTTAACTACACTTGTCTTTCAGTGACTGAAATAACAGATCTACATAGCAAAGTAGTTGCTTTGGTATAATACATATTTTTGAGAACTTGGCTATATAACTTTCTGTAACTGCAGTTACCTAGCTCCTTAGCTGCAACTCTGAAAGCTTGAGCTCCTTCCAGCTATCTAGAGCACATCTTTCATCACAGCAGAGAAATGAAAATTTTCAGAAAATGCACAGGTATTCAATAAGCACAAGGAATGCCAGGCTGCTCCGTACGCTTAGCAAAAGAATTCCGTACTTGGGCTATTGCTACCCAAAGCAGCTAGTGCAACCTCAAACTACTACCTATTGAAAAGAATTATAATGCACAAACAATTCACAGGCTTGGAGTGCTTTTTGCCTCATAATTTACTGGCTCTTCTTACAAATGGAAATCAGTGACATTGATTTGCTACAGGCTAAAAATATTCCAGTCTGAAAAGAGGATTTGATGGTTACCCTGCATTAGTCATGGGAGTTTACACACTTCATGACACCATGCTGTAAATCTATTGTGACAAAAATTCATTCTGATAGGCCTGCATGAGAATGATGAAGTCACAATCCTTCACACAGTTTCATAAAAATAACTTTATTTTTTTATTTACTTATCCTAAATCTAAAGAAAAAAGAATTATCTTGTCTCAGCACATCATATGAATGAATGACACTTTTGAAATGATCCATCAAAGAAATTAATCTCCAGAGCAGAAGCTTGGACAATAAAGTTGATGAATTTTTATTACACCTTCTTGTATCATCATTTCCAATATAAACAAAATGGAAATGAGATCAGATTTCATTTGTATCCTATTTTCTCTTGTAATTAAAAGATATTAAAAAACTAATTCCAGACATACAGGAAAGGAACATAGAGGGTGTAGAAACCATTTATCAGAAATACAATTTGTTAATACCAAACAACAAAGATGTTCTCAATGTCACAGACAGTGTTTGTGTCATGGAAGCTAATGACACCTCTCCCCTTGTTTTCACTAGTACACAGAGGGATGTTTTCACCACTGAAATTTAAAAGTGATTTGAGAAACACAAGGAACAAGCAAGGAGGAAATCCCCAGTACCAAGTCATTTGGGAAATTCCACAAGATTCTTGCATGCTCGCTAGCTGACACATAATACAGCACAAGTCTGTATTTCCAGCAGGGCTGATGACTTTGGCTTGGTTTTGCAACTGGTAACAGAAGAGTAAAAGGGGTTAAAAAAAAACTACAGTTTTTGGCTTGAGGCTTTTAGTGTCTTTTGCTTCACCTCCTTCATCCCTAGACTTTGTGGTCTTCTAGCTACATACATATAATTTCCCTTCTGTTTTGGGCAGCACATTTGATCAGTCTTGAGTCTATGATGTGGTGCCTTGCATGCATTTTAGCTGACTTGTCTCTGACACTCACTCTAACGACTCCATCCTGTGAGCTGTTAAGTAGAAGCTGAGACCTGCCATCATCCTTGTACAGTGAAAGAAGTTTCTTGAGAAACAAAGAACTCACACTGCAACAGGAGAAGCCTTAACTCCCGTAGCAAGTTTTCAGTTTAATTAATCCTAAATCAATTATTATTTATGAAAAGAACAACCAAAACACAGCTACTGGTTAGCAGACTGGTCAGCCTAAAGGTTAATCTGTCCTGAGTTTGAATGCTAAGTGTACTGCTGGATTGTATACTCAATATAGATATCACCCTTTTTTGAATGTTAACTGGGAGTAAAAAAGCAAATGAATAATGTATATCAGTTTAAAAATTAAGGCTCACCTCTACATGTCAAAATGCAGTTACCTCTAAAGTATTCTAAATGAAAATATCTTACTAAAAATGAGCATTTTCTTTGAAGGGCAGAGTAACTTTGATATTTCTGTTCATTTTGTATAAGCAGAGTCCATATTTATGAATGTCAGAAATACTTATTACAAAGTGCTATAGACTCTGTGTAACCAATTTCACAGCAGATATTGCTTCTATAAAAAGATCCTTTGTATCCAACACAAAAAACATCCAGCTTCCTTGAAAACAGGTTTGATGGCTTGTGCATCATTGCCATGGGTTTCAATTACAGCATATCTCACCAGCTGTGGGCAACCCACACTACTTGGGGAAGGCTTTGTGACACAATGATACAACATGAAGTCTGATAGATTAGAAATGGAAAGTGGGTGTTTTGAGCTAAGAATGGAAACAATGTTGCCAGAAACAATTAACAGTAGTTAATAATAATCCACACCTACGCTTTAAATTTAACCAGGATGCTTTAGTTCAACTGAATGTATTTAAAATCCTTCATGACACTTCACATTATGCCATTGAACAAGTATGCCATATTTGATGTTTTGCCCACATTGTCAGACTTTTCATGCGCACTTTGAAATAGCATTCTGAGGATCAAGCCCAAAACCAAATCAGCAACCCACCTGAATTTTTTGCTACATGAATGCCTTTGGGACTATCTCTAGCTGACTAAGCATGTCTCCCATAGTGGAAGCTCTAATATAATCTTGGTTTTAAAGCTTACTCAGGGTAACATATTTTTCCACGATGTGAATGTGCCTCAACGTGCTTTGCGGAGCTTAGTAGTTTCCATTTATCCCATCTGTTTTTCATGGCAATGAAACACAATTCAGGCCATGTAGACAGGGTCCTTGGGTAGATTTAAATAAGAGAGAGGCAGGAAGCATACATGATCATCCTTACTCCTTAAGACATGTATCATTCCCTGTTTTAGTTAGTTCCTTAGCCACCCCTTCTTTGGTTATTAGGATGCAGAGTATTCCTGTAAAGTTTTTGAGTGGGGGAAATCATTGCCTTACACCATTTATGCAACTTCTGTAGCTAAAGGAAAAAGTGGTGGTTTATTCTAGCTAAACATATCCAGTAGACTATCATTCCAGAAGCACGACCACGACATTGTTTATCTATTCCTACCTGCCAAAACATAGGCATAAAGCTAGCATGCCAAAACATTACTCTCCCCTGGTGAATCATAAAGCAGAAAACATAACTGTAAGAGAGATCATATATGAGAAATATTCTATTACTTTCAGTGAGCTTTGGATTGGGCTCTGTATCATATCAACCTCTTAATTTAACAGATGGCTAGTTAATTTAGGGGGAAAAAAAGTGAAGTTATTCAACATTTACATACTGATTGTTGCCTTCTCAATAAACCACATTTACAATGCCCTTTTACAAAAAGACTGGTAATGCAGTTTATGTTGCATGTATGCATGTATAGTCTAGAGAAGCTCTTCATTGTCCTTCCTGCAAACGTGCATGGAGGGCAGACATAACACAGTGCTGTATCACAACTAGTTTATAAACTGCTGCTTACTTGAGGGTGGGAAAGTTGAAGGGCTTTGAGATACTGGCTTCTGGGCTTTTGCTGGTTGGAGCTGAGATTCTCCAATGTCTTTCCTCTCTTGACTGGCTGCTGCAGATGTTCCCATAGGCTCTTCCCGGCCAACTGAAACAATGAAATGTAAATTCTGTCACTAGCTACAAATCATTTGCTTTTTCTTGCTTGGAAGCTTCCCATATGTTCAGTGACAAAAGCTAATAACAAGTCTCACAATTGATCCACACAGTGGACACCAAAATCTTTTTCTCTATGTATATATATCTATGTATATATGTATGTATAACTTTTATTGTTATCAGCATGCCACAAAAAGTGGAAAAAAATCTGGCAGACCAACAAAACTCCATCTACTGCTTTGAAAATATAGCGTAACAATTTAATGTTAATGCATGAATAAAATAACTTGTTGAAACGTAGCTTTCCCCAAAATAAGCCTCTCTACCCCCCCAATGGTTCCTTTCTTAAGAGTGGGAATGCTGAAATAAAAACTGCTAGGGATCATTTCTGATAATGTGAGGTGACAAACAGACAATCTTGTTTGCTTTCATAGAAAACATTAGCTCTTATCTTCCTTTTACTGAGTAACAAGGATTCAGGAAGGAACTGAAAGCTGTAACAAAACAATATTTATCTTTATTTTAATTGCTCAGTAAACCCTGCTTTTTTGAGAATTTCCATTGAAAATACTACTTTTCCAAAAAGTACCAAAGGAAAACAGTTTCGCCATTTCTACAAGGACACAGTAACCAAAATATTCTTGTCACCTTGTAGGAAGTAGGGACTGAATGGTAGGGATGCCATTACAGTGACTTTCATAATGCTTCTGTATATCTCAGTCACAATATACATAGAACAACTAATACTAAGACGAGTTGTGTGTTTTGGCACTTTCTCTTTGATGGTCAAAGCACCCAGGATGAGCTTGTTCTGCTTGTGTCTGGCAAAAATCTGACCAAATTCTCAATTTCAAACTGATGTCCAGTTTAGCATTTTTAAGAGATGTTTCATTTCTTGATCTTCATAACTGTGTCCAACAGATAAGAACACAAGTTACTGTAATTTCATTGTTTTCTGCAGTTATAATCCAAGTCAGCTGGCTATGTTTGGTAACCAATTGCTCACCACATTAAAAACCTCATTCTCCTGAAGAGACAAGCAGACAGTTTGCTGACCACGATCCAGAGTGTGCTGAGAGCCAAATTCTGACTCCTGGCTAGTTGACTAGAACAGGTCATCTCCCTAATAAGGAAGCTTTTTAACTGCAATAGCTCTCAAATTGGACTATGGGACAGAAGCATCACATAATGAATCTACTAGTGGGGGGAAGCTACAATGTATTTCACACCACTAAAAAAGAAACTGAACACTGCCAAGGAGGTCCTCTCTAAAGTCAACTACTTTCCCTATAAAATCAGGAAAGACTGTGGTATAGCTGGCAGCAAGACAACATGGGATCATCACTGTATGCAGTTGTATGTATGTTTGATCCAGGGCACCTGGCAGAGGGGCGCAAACAGGCCTTTGACAAGGCACTTAAGGCTTTTGCTGTGTCAGTGCAGAAGGAACGGCCGAGCTGAATCCTAGCCTGGTTTCCACTCCTTTGCTTGAGATGGCTGTAGAGGCTGGCTAGGCACGCAGTGTGATGGGGCCAGGGCCCCGTGGGAATGAGGCAGGTCCCCGCCTGCGCCTCCAGCCCTGCCAGTGCCTTGGGCTGGGTGAAGGTGCTGGTATAGTGTGTTAGTAAATGCTCAGGGACAGTTTGTCTCTTGTGGTGAGGCCAACTTAATAGAGCTTGATTTCCTAAACGGTAAATTTCTCCTAAAAGCATTACAAGCACCTTTGAGGCATGAATCCAGCCCCACCGCTTTGTGCTCTGTGTGGGAGCTTGTCTTGATTTGATCTCATAATGAGGAACTGGAATAGGACCTAAACTGTCTTTGGCACTAAGTGAAGTATTTGTTAAGTGTTTGTCCATATTGACCATGGTTCTGAGCTCTTACTGGTGAGGACAGGACAGATGAGATGCAATAACGAGGATGTAGAGCTGATGGACAATGGCTTACACAGTGAAATCCAAACAAGTGTGGAAATTTACTGTGGATTTGAGCAACAGAACAGGGAAATCACTAATATTGATAACTTGCATATTGTAGCCAGAGTAAGGAGACATTGGAACAGGTTTCCCAGGGAAGTGGTTGAGTCACTATCCCTGAAACTATTTAAAAGATGTGTAGATGTGGCACTGAGGGACATGGTTCAGCGGTGGACTTTGCAGCGCTACGTTAACGGATGGACTTGATATTAACGTTCTTTTCCAACCTAAATGGTTCTCTGAGTCTGTGATTCATTTCCCAGGCTTCCATAATCTGTGGCCAGAATAGGGAATCAACTCAGGAAGTCAACTTCATCCCTATCTTGTCATCTGTTTTAATACTTATTTTCAGAAGTGTATTAGTAAAAAAGTAGATTTCTCTGCATCATTTGAAATTAGATAAGTACACAGAAGAAATTAAGTGTGTATACAATAAACTTTTCACCTTTAAAATTACTGAAACAAGGGAAATGCTGTAAATTTAGCTTTTACACTTTTGCTTTGAATTTGAACACTAATCACTAAAGCAAACTGTAGAATATTAAGAAATCACATACATTTGATGACCTGTGGGTAGAAAAAAATGTTTCTTTCTCCAGTGTTAATGACTGGTTTAGTCTGGCCATCTGGCAGCAGACCGACATATATCCCTCTGTTTCGCACTGATTCTAGGCTTACAGATCCAGTTTCCAAATTCTTCTCAATCTTAAAGTGACAGTATTCATCACCTGTGCCCTAAGAAGTTGAAAACAGAAACATAAATTCAACAATTAAATTGATGTAGCTTTGCAAGTTGGATGTTTCTTAAGACTGAAATATTGCTACCTTCTAATAAAATTTCAGATTAACTTTAGGTTCTTCACAACATGTTACATTATTGCACACATACACAGACATTACCCCTCTTTATTTCTTTGTGATCAGAAAGACTGATCACCTAATTTGAGTAAGTGAAAGGCCACATATGAAAGCATTCTGACTTATGTTAGGCTTTAGCAAAAGTTGAGGATATAGTCAAAGGAATTTCTCTCAAACAAATTTCAGAGGGTTATGGAATGTGAAAATATCCATTTCAGAGAACAGAGGATATTTATACACAAATTTGTACACAGCGCAGATTTGCTAATGCTACACAATATAACATGTATTAAATATTTTGTTCTTTTCATGAACTGTAACTCCTAGCATTTTTGCTCTATTTCATAGCACTTAAAAGATTAATTTCAAAGCCTTTACCCAATGAGAACCTCAACATACTTCTTCAAGGACCATGCCCTTTCACAGCAATAAGTTAGCATGTTTGTCGATTTCAAAGCACACAGAACCATGAACGCAAGTGTAGTGGTCATAGTAACATGGGCTGAGACATCAGAGCTCCCCTAGTTTTCAGAATATCACAACTTCCTTCTGGCTAATAACAAGAAACAGAGTTTAACATGTCAGAGAGAAGAGCACTGACTTTCACATATTACACTTTTAATCTCAAAATACACTAAATGCTAGTGAGAAACACAAACTGTACATGAAACACTCCCTTTTATCCAGACCTCCTGGTCCATTGGTGAGGGCACTTCTGAAAAATTAAGATATTCACAAGACCTATATTCAAAACATGGATCAAATATTTCAATCTCTGAAGTGTATTGGAGTCAATGGCAAAACTCTTAGGGACCTCACATCTGAGTACTTACATAGCTCTATTTCATAGTCACTTCGGTCAAACTCCCAAATAAGAATTATGCAAAAATAATTCTTACATAGTTGTGAGAATTTTAACTTGGACAAACAGAATCGCATTGCAAAAGTCGGTGCAGCATGCAGCTGCTTACATCTTAATTATTCTTTAGTGGGTTCTATCATCAATTTATTTAGATTCAGTAACACTTCAAACCCCTGAACACGTTTGTGTTCTGCCACATTCAAAACAATTTTATCAGTTCATATCAGCAAACAGACATAGGATTAGTAAACACTGAGTCTAATGAGTAAATACTAATATCTCGTTCTCTTTTTTGCTCTCAAATTTAAATCTGCAATAGTTACACTCCTAACAGGCAGAGAATATCATAGGTCCCAAAATTAGAATATTTTAACCAACTCCAAGGCTAATTTTATTACTAAATTTACAGGCTACTGGTGAGATATTTCAAGAATAAACTCTATGTGGTTGCCTGACAGGGGGGGAAGTCAGGCTCTTCTTCATTTCAGACAAAACAGAACAATTTGTAAAATCTAGGATGCCAACATCACATCCACATCTTCCAAACTCACACTAGTATAACAGTGATTGTTTAATAACAATTAAATTAGCACAACTGAATCTTGACAGTCATCAACTATCTAGCAACGCATAAATTTTAACTACAACCACATTCTGAATAATTTATAAATATAAGTTCTTTACAAGCAAGTGCCAAATAGACACGACAGCTTCCCTTGCTAGATTTTTCTGTCTTTCCTTCAGAAAATAAAGTTAAAGATGTGAAAAAAATTTAAATCTGAATAATTTTATCCCATTTTATCCAAGCAAGTAGAAAAAGATTCTCTCCTATCATTGACAATTTACTCAAACCATCTGCAGCAGGAAATACAAAAAAAGAACTGCTTACTGTTCCATTACACTGGTCATCTTTGATCTTCAGATACATTCTTGGGTTTCTCACACTTTCAAACATGCAGAGTCCAGAGCCAATTTTATGCACCTTCCAGTAGGATTCCTGCTGCTGCTGACCTGCTCCACTGCAGCTCCCATCAGGTCTAAGGGACAGAGCCTGGCAGAGACTTGTATTGAGCAGAATGATGGCACCATGGTGAAACACACCCTTCAGATCAGAGACAAGAATTCCTTTGTGAACAGCAAGCTTCTGTCCGTATCAAACTTTGATACTAATATTGTTCATATTGGTTTATTTTAAGCACTTATTCATGCATATCCATGTATAAAGCATAGAAGAGTGAGCCCGTAGTAATTCAAGTATATCTCTAGTCTTTGAATATTTGCTGCTTCCTGTGCAGACACTAACCTGAAGAGGGAAAATTCTTCCCTGTTCCGCAGCTTCCCTGCTTTTTATTGTTCTGCAGTGCAGCACAACATTCAGTGCACAAAGAGTGCGGCAGATTAAGGAACTGGTCTGTTTTCAACTTGAGTAATTTCCTGTGCAGCTCTCCCGTATGTACCTACCTTCCTACTTTTTGAAGGTTTACTAAAAGTCTAGAGACGCATGTTTTGCGTGTTACAGCTAACCCTGTATGTATATACCAGCTGCAGTATGGGCACTGTTAGCCCCAGAAGAGCAGCCAAGTGCTGCCTACCTGTTCAGCTGTGGTTTAGCTCCACCCGGTGAAAGAGGATCACTCATTTAGCTTGCAATCCTCTGACATTCGATTAGGTACGATCTGCTTTATAACACTAAATTTTAGAAGAGACTTCTTAACTTCCCTCTGCCCACCTTACCTTGACATGCACAACAAATTCTTGGGAAAATCCAGCATATCCTGTTGTTTCACCAGCTACTTCACCTTGAAGATTGAAAGTAACAGTGTGACCTGGGTTCCTGGCCGACTCAAGAATGGCACAACCATTAGGCTGAAGGTGAACACGGAGCTCACAGCATGTCTTGTCTTTGCTCTAGCATAATCAAAGTAGGAATAATAAATTATATGAACTATATGGCAAAATCCAAACCAGAAAAACATCACAACATGGTTTCTGCATTGTTCAAGTTCCCACAATACTACTGGTCTGATATGAAAACATCTTTATGTTTTTCAGATTTGCAGTCCTAATACTTCAGTCCCAAAATTGTGGACTCTGGAATTTCAAAGCACAGAAACAGTTTATCTTAAGATGACACAGATCTGAGGATAACATGAAAGATACCTGGGTGCCTCAATTGGAAAGAGTCACAGCCTACAAAGACAGTAAGGAAGTATAAAACTGACACAGACAGGAAACAAGCTAACAGTAACTCTTCCCACAGCCGCCCTCCTCTTGCCTCTGTGTTTGTCCTCATTTGTTTATACTGTTCTCACAGAAAATACTTAAGGAGTCGGAAGTTTTACGCAAAAAAACAATGCGCAATCCATGCTTGCCTGTTTGGGTTTGCAGACTCTGTGATCCGTTGTATGAAAGACAATATACACAATACATATTTAAATACTTTAACAACTCCATCATCTTCTCATATTTAAATAAGTCTTGGATTTTAACAAACAAAATACTACTAGTCAGCCCAATAATTTAAAAGAGTTTTGGCTTACATCAGACTGCAAAGAATCAATATTTCTAAGGAAAATTTTCATTTCTAAGGCACTACCTTCTGAAGAAAAATCTTCATACTCAAAACAACTGTCGAGCAAATTCAACGTACTTTTAAAAGTAAAGGAAAAAATGTATGCATTTTAGAAGTGGTTGTAAAACCGGTGAGCCAGCATGTCCTCAAAGCATAATTAGCTACATATCATAACGTCCATTGCAATTTTTGTATCACCTTTTTGTTTTACATTTACCATGTTCATTCCAAGGACATCAAAGTTATAAATGACAACATTTTTCATATTCCCTGGGAAAAGGAACATCTTGCACAACTAAAAATAAGAAAATTGAGATCCAGCTTTTCCATAGGTTGCTCAAAATCATAAAGCATATCAGTAACAAAGAAGAAAAGAGAAAGTTCAGATTTGAGTGCCCAGTTAATAAGCTCTCTATAGCAAGATATACTGCAACGTGACAGACTGTAGGGGGTTCTCTATCACAATTACACTGATGAACACTAGAAAGTCCTGCAAGAAGATCTGACAGTTTGCATGGCAGCCTGAAACTATCACCACTGAGAAACCCAGTCCTACTGGAAATACTCTATTCCCACCAATGCCAATACACATCATGTAGAAGAGGAACGGGACCAGCTTCGACCAGAAATCATTCACTGGGTAAATAAGCGGAAGAATTCAAAAAAGTAAAGGGAAGCACAGCTTCTTCCCTCATCAGTAGAAGAGTTTCATCAGAAAGGGCTAACTTCTAAAACTCCATTCGCCTACTTGTATACTGCAAGTTCTGAGAAAGGCAGACAATAGTAAGACTTTGAAGATGGGATGAAACAAATCAAAACGGATCAAAAAAAAGTCTGGAATATATCAGTTGGCTTATAACAGGCATGTTACTTAGAAAAAGACAGAGAAGAAAAATGGGCATTTAAAAATCAATCCTATGAATGTATCCTTATCAAAAGAAAAAAAGATACTAGGGCATTCCAGGTACTTTGTCACCATGTGGCAAACTGATATAAATTACAGCTTAGAATGACCTGGTATTCCTGCATCAAATCATTTAGTCTGCTAAAAAGTCCTACCAAAGACTAAAAAGTAAACTGTGAGAAAGCAAAGCTCTGCATCTAAATTTGACTATTCATCAGCAATTTCTTAGGTTCAGTTATGAATTCTTAACTCCTTATCTAACTAGAAACACAATTATTTATTACATTAAGAACAGCATTACTTTTAATCATACAATGACATGTAATTATGAAACAGAAGTCAGCAAAAGTATTTCTTACCTTTCCAATTACATGGCCATTGATGAGAGCAAGAGCAAGACATGGCATCTGATTACTGGTGAATATATATATATTTCCTCTTTTGACATTTACATCAAAAAGACCTAAGAGAAAAAAAAACACCCAAATGTTAGAAGTATGAAAGTATATTAATTCATATTTGCATTTAATTACAGTCGATGATTTATCATTTTCAAGGGAAAAGAATGAATTAAGTGTTTAACTCAACAGTTTGACCTCTTTGATCAATGAATCCTCTCATTCCTTCAGGAAAGGGCACCTAGAGACTACTGTCTGTTTCACTGCTTTCAGGAGAAAAACCCTGAGAGCTAATTATAAGGAACACATTTCTTTCTATCAGCATATATGTTAAAAAAAAAAAAAAATCCATAAAAAGGAGCTGAGGACTCCATCATAATGAACGGGACCATGGTAAGGAATTTACACGATAAATAACATGATGTAGGGAACATAAAGCTCTCCTGTAGGAAAAGAGAATTCATTTTCTCTGTATCCATATTAGAATTTGTAAAGCAAATCTTGCAGCTTAGCTCATGGCTTCTAAAATTTTAAATCTGGCTTATTTTCCAAACAATTACTTCTTATAGCTACAAGATACTGATGAAAGCTGAAGTAGTGCCATTTTTATTGTTCTCAGCAGTCACAGCTGATTTTAAACAACTGTTTAACAACCAATACATTATGCAGCTGTCTCTGGAGGACTCCTGTGGTGGCCATAACATAAGATTTTCGGGATATCACTGGAACCATGAGAATCATACAGCCAAGGATCATTGTACCCATCAGAATGATAGTAAAATACAGACAGGGATTCCAGTCCTTGGGGCAAGATCGGGAGGACACGCAACTGTTACAATGAGCCTCTGCTTTCAGATAGAGATAAAGCTTCCTAAGAAATTAGGAAACCCTAAGCAAATTATATCATGATGATGATTTGGTCATCAGCACTTTGAAGGCTTTTGAATTATATTGCTTTAGATCTGCTGAAGACAAATAGTGGTACCAGTATCTGAAATGCAGAGTTTTCTACTAGGAAAGATAGGCAATTTACATCAGAGGACTTTATTACAAAGCACCCACAAGGAAGCAGTGTTCCTAAATGAATATTTAAACAATGTTCCCAAATCAGTGCTTGTGGACTTCTGTTGCACATGACTACTCTAGACGCTTTGTAAAGTACTGCACATAAGTAAAACAAATGAATCTGAAAGAAGGGAGAAAGATGTTGTCCTGAAGGCAGAAGAGTTGCATGGTAGGCGTCTGCATTCATTCTGTACTTGTGTTCCTTTTGTACTCTGAACTACAAAAAAGAATACGTGGTTATTCCTGTGTCACTAACTCTGTTCCTATGATATCAGGGCAACTTTATCATATTGTTCAGAAAAAATCAAGCCCTTTTTGATAACCAGTTTAATTACCAACTATTACTAAATCCTTGGGAAGTTATAGATCACACTACTCATTTTTCTAACTTTCAATCCTAAGTCAGTTTATACCAATTTTGCTTTGATCTTTCTTTCTAATAGATTTAATTATATTTATCATTTTTAACTACTGATATTTAGTAGTTGTGCAGATTTTTGTCTGAAAATACCATTAGAAATGCATTAATTTATAGAAAGGAAAGCACATCTGGATTGAAATCAGGAAATAATCTACAGTGTGAACTTGAATTCTGCCTTTTAGCACATTAAGAACTGTGTGTGTCTAAATGACCCGATTTGTCTAAATCGGATCAGATACATCAACTGAAGACACAACATTAATGAGCAGCAAAGGTGTGCTTACTGCATCAGTACAGGTTAGAGACCAAATTGCTACAAGCAGGTAGTTTGGTCTGTCATGAAGTAATTCACAGTTTGTGATCCTAAATGGATCTCCTTGGAGCAGGGACACTACTACTCTGTGCAACTGCTTTCAGGTATTCCAGACACATGCAAATCCTACACCTGTAGGTAGGAGATTTGAGTTATTCAACATTTAAGTCACCAAATACTTTGAACTCAAGCACAAAAACTGCTAACAAATAAGGAGAACTTTCGTAAAAGAGTAACACCCACTTTCAATGTTTGTAATATTACTGATCTCCCGTGTCGTATTTTTGAGTTTTCTGGTGCAGATTTTCTGAGGTGCTTTCATATGCTATGCTAAGGAGTGTTGATTGCACTGCTTTCCATGCACTCTTTGGTGCGTCCTGAAATATTCCGTTATATCACTTCCAAAAAGATACGTGTAACATCCCTGGGAAGATGTCAGAAACACTAAGCAGTTCTAACACTACAAAGATAACAAAAATGTGTGCTTAATATGATATATATTACAGTTAAGTGTTAGTAACACATTACTGTGGAAGATGATAAAGAGAAGGAACTGGAAGACTGCCATTAAAATCAATTACAAGGATGGAACAAAATGAATTTATATACACATACACAGATATATACATATATACTCCCTTTTAATGAACTATACTGGTAAATATAAAGTTGTTAGTTTAGATGGATCTAGTTACAAAAAACTGCAGTTGTCCTTGCCATGACAGTTCCATGGAAGCACTAAACTGCAGATGGCAAGTGTTTCTGTTTGGTAAAGGAAAGCCAGTGACAAGATACCATATGAGAGAGATTTTATTTTATTGTGTCTTATATGTAAACCAAGCATATAATTTCTGAGATCTTATATCCATTAACATATGTAAATATTTTAAGCAAGGAAAATGTTAATTATAATTATCTGCTCTTATTCATTACAGGAACCACTATAAAAGATCACAAAGAACTATAAAGTCCTCCTTCTTGTATCTTTTATACATACATTCACATGAAAAATACTTTACCATATTTGTTTTTCTTGTCACCAAGAGCATCAACTTTGCTGTCTGGACTGAGGCAAATGAAGCCACGGGTGAGCCTGTTGTAAAATTGAAGTGTATTGCCTGTCTGAAATTTCCACTTTTCGGCAGCCCACTAGTTTTGTAAACAACAAGCAGAAAAGACTTATGAGAAGGTGATACACAGGAATTTGACATACATAAGAACAGCAGACCCGATTTCATTCAAAACATAATTTGAATGGTTTAAATGAAAAGGTACATTCTTACAATGTCTTGTCTCTTGAGTTCCAGCTCTTGTCCTGTACAGATAAAAACCATGTAATTAATTTGCAGCGCATCTTCATTCCATTTGATGCAGTTGCAGTGAGGTTGGGTACCTCTCCCCACCAATTTTTACTTACTTCCTGGAAACGTGCTGGCATCTGTCACAGTCAGTTCTCTAACAATGTTGCCATCATCCTGGCCCTCGTCCAGCCACCTGAAAACCAAAACACATTTCAGTAATATAAGCTTGACTGGCAACTCCCACAATACTGTATACATGCCAGTTGCACACCGATACTTCCTGTTCTATTTATTAAAGTCTCAAGGCTGACAAACAGCAATACAAAAATCCAGCTTCAGTGAAAAGAGATTCACTGTGGCAAAAATAGTTACGTATGTCTGTTCTTGTTTTCCTGGATGGAGGTACAAGGGCCTAAGCCAATTACTACAAATCAGAGAACTCATATTGATCCCAGATCAATAACAAAAGGTGCAGCAGTCATGATGTTTGTTCTTCCTGCCTGCAAGAAGGCCACAGCAGGATGCAAATTGTTTCATGCCCTGAAAATCCCCATACAAGGAGGAAAATCCAACACTGGCAATATTTTTACTGTGTTTGAACTATACTTTTACAATGCCTTTGTACTTGCTTCACATCTACTTACATAAGTCTAACTCCACTTGAGTCAGAAGGATTAACACACTGTGAGAGCAAGATCAGCAAGCACAGCGTCAGGCTCTAACAATAACTAGCACATATCCTGTATTTTTCTGCCTGAAATGGATTTGAACTCTCCCTAAATTATGCATGAAGCTAGCATTATAGATCTCTTCATAGCAGTTCATCTCATCTAGAATACAGAATCAAAATTAGGTCAGGCAAAGATGAGGTGCTGTATCTGATAGGCAGAAAGCCGTTACTCACACATAAATCAGTTTCAGTGTGCATATTGCTCACTCTGAGCTGTCTCAGGCAGTTATTTATTCACTCAGAGAAGTGAGAGAAGGAAATAGAATTGGGGTGCCACTGGTAAGCTGCAGCTAGATTCATACGTGACTGGACTTTACCATTCCTGATAATTGCACTGATCTTTATCAATTACAATTTTTCCATAAGGTGTTGAGAATTAATCAGGCATAGATAAAATTAGAAACGAGCTACAGAACAGAAAACTCAGAGCAGCAGCATCTGCAGGAGAGAAGGAGGGGAAGTTAGAATCACTTCAAATTACAATACAGCTCAGTGGCAGGCTGCAAGGCAAATGAGAAAAAGAGATGTGGTCAGATAGCTGCGTTTGTGATAGCCATTTCACAAGATCTTAAAGTCTGATATTGGGCGTGTTGAACCCCAGGTTAATCTCCACACTAACTTCAGCAAAGTGGGATCAGTCTGCTAGAGACAGCAACCCACTCTTCTGAAAAGCCTTGCATTGCATGACATGGTAGGTGCGGAATGCATGGACCTGCTGGTGTCAGATCCAAGGTGCTGGATGTGGGGAATGTGTCAAAAACAGCTTGAATAGTTCACTAGGCACAAGAACAGAAATCCAGGCAGAACTCTTTATTGCTTTTTCATTAGCTCGAATACACCAGGTGTTTGGGGCAGGAACAACTCAGCTGTAAAAAGAATCAGACCATTTCAGCTCACTTTTTAGGAAACACACATTACTCTTGACAGGGCATTTCAGAGGAAAAAAATATGAGTCATTACAAATTTATTATAAAACTAACCCAAATGAAACACCACCAACCTTCGACAAAGAAAAGTATAATCCAAATCTGTTGTAGGATCCTTGATTACAACTTTGTCCAGAAACCAGCCATTTCCTTAGAACAAATTGGGGGGAAGAAAAAAAAAGTTAGTTCATGAGAAGCAGATAGATTTAACGAAATTTGACTTCCCTTGGCTTTCTCTTGTCTACTGGAACTGCAAACTCTGCAGCTCCACTGGCAGGTTCCTAGAGTCACATCTTCCCTGATGGCTGGAGAGAAGACAGTACCTTTTCTAGGTGCTGTAGAGCTTGCTTATGGCCAGCAAGCTGCTAGATCCTTCCCTGGCTGTCAAGGTCCTATGTTTAACATAGTCACTGTATAAGACTGGCTTGTTTTGTCAATCGAAATATCAACAAGATTAGATAGAAGCTTATCATGGCTCAGAATAAGTTACTATGTTTTACAGTATTTAAGCTCAAGAGTTCTAAAAACAGGTCTTGTGACTACAAGTAATTTTGGTTTCACCATTAATCGGGTGTCTAATGACAAGGTAGTGTAGCCAAAATCTCCAACTGCATCTTTACAGTGTAACCAATAATGCAAATCAACCTAAAATTATAATAGCCCATTTTATCTATAACACAGACTGCACAAAACATATTCAATGTCTTATGCAGAAACTCCTCCTCTTCACAATTTTTCCATAGGAATTAGTCAAAAATGACAGAAAAGCAGTAGACTATGTCCTTAACATAGCGGTTGAGAATATAGTGGAAGTGAACACAAAAATATTTGAAATCTTTGATGATACAATAAGGTAGCCATGCTACTTGAACAGTTTCCTTAGAATCCTTTGTCTTTCACTCATAAAATGTTTCCATACATTTAGTTTTAGAAATACATATTGTATTTTCAAGAAAAGGTTCATAACTTTGCAGGCTGTATTCAGTGACTATATATGGAGATTTTCTGACCTGATCCAAGACCGTTGTGTCCTATAACAATCTTGTATAAATGTCCAAGGTGCACAGCTTCCACAGCAAAGATGTCAGTCTGTAATCAATCAAAAAAATTTCAGTAAAATCTAAAAAGCACCGCATTCTTCAGCCACAGAAACCCCAAAGACCCATAAACCCACAGAACTCATCTGTGAAGGTCATCCTTTGAAATATCAGCTAACGATAAACCAAGAAGGACATGTTTCTTGAAATAAAAGTAAGCAAGCCTGATCACTTTGCTAATGAGAGTAGTTCCATTCAAATGGGACCAGAGTCAGAAAAGAGAAACCTGCTGAAATTAAAAATCACATCAGATTTCAATGTTAGCAATGCAAATATAAAATGTAGTTTCATTTTCTCTTCACTTATTAAATCAAATTTTTAGAAGAATTAAATCCAGAAGTACACAGCTTATCTATTTTATAAATGAAAATTCTGACTTCCAAAAGCACTGGTATATCTTTAGAAAGTATTTTTCGTTTAATTATGAAATTTTGGGAAAATATTGGAATACAGTAATTATCTCTTTTCCAACTGCACCTTGCCTAGGATAACTACCCACCTAAGAGAGAAAAGCCAGCCAAACAGAAAATGCCCTGTCTTTTACTTACTTGTCCTTTTAAAAATTTCTTGGATTTCTGTGACCTGAGCAGCTGTCTTGATCCTGTATCGCCTCTTTCTCCATAGACAGAAATATAGACATCAGCCTCTGTTCCAGCATTCCACAGTTCTCCTGTTGTCACATGTACTTCATAGACAGTCACTGACAATGAAAGATGACAACCTTTCATGTCACAAACATGGTTATAGTTACAGCAGCACCTAGTGTGAATAGGCCTGTAGAGCCCAAATACCTCTGCATCAAGGACAGCTAGAGTATAAAGCCTTAAAAATCCTATTCAATATTAAGTAAAATAATGTACAAACTTGTTTTGGTGTTATGTTTATGTTTTTTTATCTCAGACTATCACCATGGGGAATGCAAACCAAACTGAACTTTTTAAATGCACAATAATATGTCTTTGCCCTGCAGAACCATTTGAAATAATCATAAAGTTGAAAAGTAAATAACATAAACCCCAGATTAGCCTCACCATAAGTGACAAGATCAAAATTCCAACAAACAGGAGCCATTAATAATTTGAATGCACTGGTTAACCAAGCAAGCAAAAATCTAGACCATACTTTCAGTTTTCTAGGACCTTCAGAACTCAGAAAGCTGCATTGTTTTATTATTTTAGTGATTCATGCAACAGGATAGCATAGACTTCATTTAAAGACTTTCCATATGGAATGTAACAAAGACTGTAAATGTGGGAGAAAAACAAAACCTTGACTTAAATTCAATAAATATTATTTTATAGAAATGGATAACACAAAATTAAATTTGTGTCAAAATTCAATGACACTGGAGTAAAAACTATGATACATAAAAATATGTATCAATAGAAAACTGTGGTTATTAAAATGCAGACATAGGATCTCCATAAAATTCAGAATTTGGATAAAAGTAAGCATTTATAATCTTCAGCAGAAACATGGTAAAGGCAAAGTTTACATCAATATACAGTGTCAATATTTTGGTAGACCAAGTGAGATACAGAGAGATCAAAAGGGGAAGAAAAAGCTTCACTTTCTGGGACACAAGCTCTTCTTCCAGATGTAGATGTCCTCATACTTCTCTGTTTTGCAAGTCAAAAAGATTCTGGACCTTTTGATCCAGACCAACATCAACATTATCATCATTCAATTATCAGTTTCCACTTGAAATATGTTATGAAGCTTGACTGTAATCTTCTGCAGAAAGTTGCTCCCACATCTCACTCTTCTGATGGACAAATACCTTCTTTTAACAACCAGTCAAAATTTCTTCATAATCAGTCCACATCTGCAATTGTGCTAAGTGGCCAGTCAATATTTACAGCTTTTCCCTTGACACTTATTTTTTTATTATTATTTCACATTTATTTACATGGCATTTGTATGCAGGTTACTTCACAAGCTGTCTTTGAAGAATTTAGTTTGAATAGTTCTAACAAACTAGGTAAAACTAAGCATTATGCAAAGATTGTTTTAATGTGCCCACACAGAAAACTAGTGGTAATTTTCTTCTAGCATCAGAGCTAACTCATTTTGAGATGGTGCCCGGGTAACTCAACTCCACTGAAGTATTATACCATAGACATATGCTACTAACAACTCCAGCATAGGGGCTTAAGACAGCTAATAAAAATTCAAGCAAATTTCACAATTTTTTTACATTTGTCTCTACCTCTTATAAGCCTAGGGGATTATCCCAGCTTTATAATAACTGAGTGTTTATAATGCTTATAGCTTTTATCCTAGGAAATAGTACTCTCAGTGGAATACAGCTGCATCAGGGGAAGTTCAAATTGGACATTAGGATAAGGTTCTTCACCAAGAGGGTGGTCAGCCACTGGCACAAGGTCCCAGGGAAGCGGTCACAGCACCAAGCCCATCAGAGTTAAAGGAGCATCTCAACAACAATTTTAGTCATATGGTTTAGTTTTAGCTAGTCCTGTGAAAAGCAGGAAGTTGGGCTTGATGATCCTTGTGGTTCCCTTCCAACCTGAGATATTCTATGATTCTTTCCTTTAGATATTCTATGGAAAAGTGTGCAGAGCAGAGATTAAAAGAAGGAACTGTATTATTTGTCTATTTTTGTTTGTAAGCATAGAACATTACATTTGTAAACACACCTTTCTGAAATTAGAAAATGTAAAGGTTAAGACTATTTAATAATTTTATTTCTTTCCCCTATGTCTATGAGTTATGAGATAGAACAAGGAGGTGAAACATGTATGTTTTTTCAGATCAGATATTACTATTTGGACAAAAGCCAGCCGCATTTAAGGAACAGAAGCTTTTGATAGTCTTTAGTCAGCAGCATAATCATGTACTATTTTTTCCCAGAGTACACCTGTCTCAATACTCAAAATAGCTTTCATTTAGCAACTGTTAATTAACATTGTATTTTACCCACATCATTTACTATGTCACCACCTCATCTATGTAATTCCCCAAACTTTTTCTTTACAGCGCCCACATGAACGGTTACTGCATGAAGAGACCATGGCAGAGGCAAAGAATTCATTTCTCCAGACCAACAATTCCATGTTTAAGACTACAACAATCCTCTATTTCTACACTTTCCGCCTTCTTTAACTATCTACTTCCCAGTTTCTGTAAGAAAAAAAGCAAAGGTCCACCAGCCACCAAACACTGTGTAACTCTGATTTACCTCAAGCATTTAATTAAAGATCGCATCATAAAACACGAACGGAATGGGACAAAAGTAGGATGGTTGAGGATAAAAAGCCAAAGGAATGGTGCTTAGCCTCCAGCATTACAATGTCTCTATGTAATACTCCTTAACAGTTTAATTCAGACGTTTTTCCTTTGAATAAAAAAGGCTGTTAAATCAGAAAGTGTTTCAGCCTCTTTTTATTCAGGAATTGGTTTTAAAGTGCCTCTCATCATCTCTCAGTCTGAACCCAGGCCTCTTCACTGTTCTGTTATCAAACTGTCTTCTCTGAAGTTAAAAGCTATGTTCTCTTTTCACTGTCTCATGCAGAAATATAATATTGGCAAAAAAGACACAGAGGTTGTCTTTCAATTACTAAGTTAGAGATGAAACTGCCTTCTCCAAAGCCTTCAGCATGGTCTCTCTTACACTGAGGCTGGCAGAAACGCACAGTTCTTTTCTTCCTCTCTTGTGTGAGGGAGAAATTGTTAACTGCAAAATGCAGATTAAGAGGATGGTTTAAGTGTGCTGTTGTACTTTACAATGCACCAAGATTAATTGATAAAGGTATAAAGAAAGATTTTTATTATCTCAGAAATAAAGAAACAACCTACTCAGAAATAAGAGCCAGAAAATCAGAAGGTGGGTAAGGTCAGTGTCCCAGAATATTAAGCAAAAGAACATTTGGGGAAGAATAGATACTGTAAGTAGGGGAATATATTTAATATAACATGTTAATGATCATTAATTAACATTTATTTAAAGGGGCTGTGTATGTTTGGTTTTTATACCAGTGTGCTTGTATGCCCCCCTACACTAATATCAAAGTCTGCTGACCAGAGAGACCAAACCTACAAGGAAGTAGGCTGTCTCTAAGGCTTTTCATGCCCCCAAGGGTATAAAGATCTTAACCACTCAAGATCAAAAATCATTGTGATTGGGGTGGACCAGCCTCTCTCTACAGCATTTTATGAGCCATTTATAGCTGCTGATAATGACATCACTGGAAAAAATCTCTTCTATTCTTTTTCTCTTGACATATTAATGAGGCACAAACCTGGTTTTCTTCTCTTCCTTTCAGGTGCTTAACCTCAGTGCTCAGTCATTATAGATAGGCATAAATACAGCTCCAGGCCACCCAGCTCTTTATTACACGAGTGATTGTCCCATGGTGTGATTTCCTACATCCATGGGCCATTTTCTGGACTTCTGCCCCTCAATTTCATTTATATCCTCTTCCTCTAGTCTGCACCCACAACAGCTGTTACTATATCAATTTTCCAAGATCAATACAAAATATCATAAGCATACTCTCAAGCATTGTTATAGTATTGAACATTCTGAAAAAGGGGTTCTGTATTTTTCACTTTGTAGTAGAACCTTGAATGGAAGTTTCTCTCATCCCATTAATCTTGTGTTCTGCAGCTGGTATTATTTTGGGGGGGAAGAGAAGATAGGAGGGTGTAGAATCTGTCCCAAGTGGATCTTACTCTAGTGAAAGCTCCAGCACGAGTAATACCAGTGGTGTTATGACTTTCCCCCCTGTAACATCACACCCTACAGGATGGGAATCTGCCCCAGCATTCTTCTTGCTCCCTCATCCACATCTCTCCTAGGATACACTGATCTTGCTTTGCCTTTGTACTTTCTTTAGGCCAGAAAAGAATATCATTGGGAGAAAGGCGAAAAGCAAGCACAAACTTTCCACGTCCTTCCCACTCCTGAAGCAGAGAGACCACAGAGCAACAACAGCCAGCATGGGTGACAGGGATTGGTGTAGTATAACAGTGTAACAGCAGCAACACCCAATAATTTTCTTATTTGGCATCATTCACCTTTAGAATTACAATAGTCTTTATGTGAGTGATGGAGTTCTTAACACTTTCAGCCTTCTGAAATATTCTTAAGAGTTTTGTTCCACACCCAGCAATTAAAAGTATTCTGGAAGCCTGTCTTAGCCACTTACAAGAAAGAAAGAGCAGCTACGATATTCATACTGGAGCTATAATCCTCAGTTACTGAAAACTGTTTTTGATCTGACTCATGTATGATGGCTTCATGGTAGTTACACATGTGAGCTGCCTTTACTATTGCCTCTTTTTTAAATCAATCACAAATGCTGAAAATCATACCAAAGACAAAGCCTTTTTGAAGGACCTGTGAAATTCAAAGCATTAAAGACTCTCCAATCTCCTTTCCATTGATTCTTAACCTTTCACCTGAGTATGCCCAGTAAACACAGGAAAAATAACAGAGAAAATGTGTTGTGGCAGCCAAAAAGTAGTAGCGGGCCTGATGGAAAACAACAAACTGACCTCTGTCGGCATCAGTCTGTGGCCTGACTTAGCCGATGTGGTATTTTGCCTACCTGGAAGAACAGGCTGACCCTGCTGTAAAACAGGAAGCTCCACAGATATTTCCCCATCAGCCTGGTCCCAGGCCAGCCATCGATGTGCAGGGAAAGAAAACTGCTCCCCTGACAAAAGGTTCAGCAACTGCACCTAAACAGAACCAAGAATTACAGTTTATGTTGCTGATATCAGCCCAGATAGAACAGAATGTGAAACATGGGCATGCTGTCGAAATCTTTGCGTGTAGAACTCTGTGGCATAATCACAGAACCCTGGGTTTGGGGCATGTCTGCTCCCTGGATACAACTGCTCCAATCTGACTTCACTCAGATTTGAAAATTTGGGGCACAGTAACTCAAGTGCAGCCAAGAAACAGGGTTTGTCAACTCAGGTGCAGTCCCACAAAATATAGCTATGTTATTCCAGCTGGTACATCCACACGGGCTGGCACTAGGTGGCATGGCTTACCAAACGCGGAAGTTCTTACTGGGAAGCTTGCAGTTCTATTCCTTTAACTGATTTTCTTATCAGAACAAGAATTAAAGGAACAGGTTTTAAGTCTTTGACACCACTTGTGACAGAAATAAACCATGAAAGTGCTAGCACAAACACCAGTCTGCCCACACAATTTCCTTCCCTGCCCAACTTTTAGCATATAGCAGCAAAAGGACCACATGCACACCAGCTGAAGAAGGGAAGGAGGTTTAGTTATTTTGTAATTCAAAGTGTTCCTTAGTAAGCACCTCAGAGGCTGCTGTGTATCAGAGTAGTCCCTGATTATGCTAATTTATACTAGTAATTACACTAGATTTTGGACCAGTAGGGAGAAGCAAAGACACTCCTACCTGTAGTTTCATCCCTTCTCGGTGCTTTGCAGAATCTAACCTCCATAATTCTAATACTGACCAAGTTTGGAATTACTGGAAACATTTTTTTTTTCCTTTTTTACTGATTGAATACTAAACTTTAAAGAAAGACTAATCTTGTGTGAAAAATGTAGCACATCTCAGCCTATCAACATCTACTGATAGATCTTGAAAAGGGAGCTTGGATTAGCAAAGCAGCACCTTTGTGGATATTTTCAGGTCTGATACCATCTCAGTACAGAGATAGACACAGAAACCATGAGGGACTGATGGACGACTAACATGCCTAGCTACCAGAAAAGCTCTGAGCTGTAGAGCACACTTAATTTCAGATCTTCCAAAGAAACATAGGTTTTCCAAGGAATAATGATGTTAAGCATCTGACAACCCTGCTGGTGGTTGTTTCTCTTTATGAAGTCTAGAAATCAGTGGCTATACTCCTTTGGCTCTCTACCATACAAAATGCTAGGTTAATTGTAGAGTGTCTTTGGTTGAATATATTTATTTAACTTGCCGCTCCAAGTTGCAGAGAGGGAATGACCTAACCCTGGCCATTTCCTTCATGAGTCACTCCCTAAAAACTTTGCCCTATGGATTTAGATTTGGAAGGGACACAAAATTTGTAAGCCAATAATCAAGGGAACACACTGAAGCGTTGAATCCTTCTTTTGAAGTTTTACTGTTGATTTCAATTCATATATCCTAGCTGGGAAGTGAGAAAGGGCATAATAACTTCCCAATTTTTCTTTCCTTTTTCATTAGATTTCTTCAATTTCAGTTTAAATGGTTGTCTTATATAAAGCAGACAGTGCAGCCTCTATTCACAGGAATGATGTAAAACAAACCTGCAAAAGGTCCATTTGTTGAGTCAGATTTTATGATAATCAAAACTTACTTATGATAACTCAATACCAAGATTAAGTTTATAAAGTAACCTGTTCTGTAAGAGAAAACCCACCATTCTTTTCTGGCTTCTCCACTCAGATACACTAGAAATTGCTGGTAATCTCTGTCTCACAGAACAAAGCTATGAGGTATTTTCCACCCTTTTACTGCTTATACACACACATTCATGAAAAGAAAAATAGCAAGAAATGGAAGAAAAAAGTATCTTCAATTATATTCTGACTCCAGCATTCCCCAAAACACAGAGCAGCTGGAAAACAAATGCCTAGGCTTTATAATCAGGCAATCCTCACTTGAATTGAGATATAATCCCTATAATTCTAGCATGAAACCTCTTAGGCAGAATGATACTACCAGTGACACAATTTCTCAATGTAGATGTGCATTGGCTAGAGGTATGAACTCACAGGATCCTGCCTAAACTTCACTTAACACCAGCCAGACCTTATGTAGTCTTCTTTCTGAGTCTCGGTCCCAGATGAAAACAACTAGTTAAAGCATCAAATAGCCACAAAGTTTGAATACTGATCAGTGATTATTTGACTTCAGTGGACACTTTGCATTAGATAGATCTAGATTTACTCTGAAGTATGATTATAGCAATTACTTTACCAGCAGCTTCTAAAGCTCTTCATAAACTGCTGTCTTTTAACTGAAGGATAAAAAACTCTGGCACACAGAGGGAAGTGTTTCAGACATAAATAGCATATCACTGGCACACAAAGTACACCATCAATGTTAAGGATAAACATCAGATCCTTTCATTCCTAGTCCAGAAACTCACAACTGAAGCTTGAAACAGAACTAGCTGATTCTCTGTGCTTTATTACCGTTGCTTTACCTGCATCAAGATTCCTTTTAAACAAGGATGGAAAAGAACCTATTATTGTCTTTTTCTCCTCAGAGACACAGAACTAGAAACATTTGCAATGTAGCTCTGGGCTGTGCAGAAGGGTCCAAGCATCAGCCACAGATTTGAAGAGGACTTGGCTGGACTGAGTTAATGATTTTCTGGGTTTCAGCAAACCCCAGACACTCTGCGGCATACAAAGACTATAGAAGACCCAGACTACAGCAGCCAACTCAAGCAGTCTTTTCTTGCTGATCAGCCATGCATTTTTAAAGAAACATAATGTACAGCTCTCGCTAAACTGCAAGCATACAGCCAAGATGTACCATTGTAAGCTGCCTTTAATTCCACGCAGAAACACTTCTTTATATTAGTCTCACCAAATGCTTGCAGCTTTAAGAGATTATTTATACTTCTCCCAGGGATTTTTCTGTGACTCGTATTTTGACTCCACTGCCATAATGACTGCTTTGGGAAAGATAAAATTATTTCTCACAATTTACCTCTTCACAGTGCCAGGCAGGAGAGCTTCCTGTATTTGTATGTCCTATGCGTATTTTGTAGAGGTGTCCTATGTTTCCAGTAATAACCTGCAAAAGAAACAGAACTGATGAAAGACAGAACATTTGTTAAAAGGAAAAGACATGCAACAGAAATTCATATAACAACTGTCAGGTGACATTTCTGCTTAGAGGATTTAAATATTCTGGTACTTAAACAAGTGTTTCCAAAATATTTTGCTCCAGATAATCATTAGAACTCAGCATTATAAACAATAAAGAGAAAGAGCAGTGAGGACACATCAGAGTTAACTGAGATCTAGCAGACAGCACAAGCACAGAGGCTTTTCTTTTTCTATACATTTCAGAGGAGGTACTCCTTCATTACATTCAGAGCTATGGATATTCACCTAAGAGGGGAATCCTAGGTCCTGAACAAGGGACTACCTCCATATTTTGCATTTTAAAGTCATTGGGCATGAAAAGAATTACGATAATGGGAGCAGGAAACAGAGGTAACAACATCTGTTGTGAAGAGGGTACTTTTATCTGTCAGACATGTTACTTATAAGGTTGAAAGGAGCAGATATAATATCTGGGTTTATCTCCATCCACAGATGGAGAACAGAATACTATCAGAGGTACCAGATTCTTCTGAGAAACTCCATCAGACTGAAGAGGACTGAAACCTGCATTTCCTACATCCCAAGCAGCTACGAGGCTATTGTGAAAAAAGGTTTTTCATCACTGCTGCCATTAAATAACTTTTCTCAGAAGGAGACTTGTTATGCTGGATACTAACCATGAAAGCACCTGTTTGTTATAAGGCCCTATGGCTGGCACCTGCTAGAGACACTCATTGACAACCCCATATACACACTCAAACTGTGCAGCTTTTGATAATACACCTATTCTAGCTCACTTATGCCACAAGACTGATGGCAGTGAAATTTGCTTGTGTTACTAGCTTCAGACAGACAGACTTTTTACAGGTATAAAAATTGCCCTTATTGAAATAAAGCAGCAGATATTTAACAAAGTTTAAAAATTTACTCCATAGCCTAATTCTTCACTTCATTATTCAATTTTAATATTGTAGCCTCATTTCAAATTTAAAAACTGAACAAGTATCTGTTGTTCTATATTTCTTGGTATTTTCTTGGGCACTATGTAAATTAACCAGTAGTTCTTAAACGGACAACTAATATGGTGGATCAAATCAGCACTTCGGATAGGTGAGTGGGAAAGGATACTAAATTTAGGTGTATATTTAAGTCCTGTTTCTTGTTTCCAGATGTGTACCATATAAAACCCTGTCTTTTCATCACACAGATTTTGAGATGTCATGCAGTCAAGCAGGATACAAGACAGCAACACAATGGACATCTATTACTTACTGTGAAGATGTCTTCATTGCCTCGCTGAAATAATTTTCCCTCCTCTCCATCAAGAAAAATAGGCCCCGAACTGCTGTGATCCCCATACAATGTAATATAAACCTTTGAGCTTGTTCCTGCAGATGGTGTATCACTGGTGAGGACCGACACCTTCCATTTCCTAACTATCAAAAGATGAAAAGACTCACTGATTTACTTAAACTCAAAACTCTTAACAAAATGCATTTCAGTAATTGAAATTCTAAATAAAATCATGTTAATGAATACAGAAATACATATTTCATAAAACTGCAGCACGCAAATATTATGTTTGCTATGCTGGGCACACAAGAATCAAGACATGTCAGGCTGCATTCATATCTTTTACTCCGCATATGTCATATGACTAAGTCAAACTCATATAAACATAGATCACTTTTCAAACACAGTATTGAAATATTGTATTAAATATGGCTTTCTGTTTACTCTAGGGTGTATCAACTCTGCCCACTGCAGAGCTGCATAATAGCAGCCATGCAGGCTCTCACCAAGCTAGCTATGGAATTACAAACTCATCACTTCAAGCATTAAGGTCTCTCAAAGCAAATTAGTTCTGCTGAAAGAGACCTCTTTAAGAAAGGATCTGTCTCTCTGCAAAGGTCTGATGGGCTATGCAGATGTAACAGCTTTTGGAATCCACTGAAGCTTCACTAATATATTCTTGCATTGCAGTGTTGGCATTATACTCCAAGATATCAATACTCTGCCCATGCTTAAATTTCATAATTATCAAGATGAAGTGTATGGATTTAATGTCGCAGCACTCTCCAAACTATCAAGCTGCAACAAGGTTTTTTACCATCTCATGCCAGCATACTCTTCATACCAGTCCCTCTGCTGCTTTCTCCTAGTCTTGCCTCATCCAGGGTGTGTGTTCTCTCTCCTCTCAGCTTCTTCCTCTCTCACCTGCTCTTCCTCAGCTGCTCTCTCTTCATTGGCTCTCAACCACTTAACTTAACCAGCCACAGCAGCACCTTATCAACATCATCCAACCCACCACCCCTGAAGCCAACCCACAGTTGTATATTGTCAGTGCTAATTAACCCAGCTTCATTCCTCTACAGATTTAGGCTTTGATTTAGTGGAAGCTGAGTATCAATGGCATGGAATTAAGGGAAACGTTATCACTGAGGCATGGCTGATAACAAGAAAGAATATTAAGAAAACACCCTCACTCCCAATGTTTCTAATTAGCTGATACCCATCTCAAATAATATACATTTAAGCACCTTCCAAAGTTACTAAGATGATTTTGCAACACCGCTCAACATCACTGTGTCTTAAAAGAGAGCTTTAAAACACAGTGACAGTAATAAAGGGCCTTACTGACTACAGAAGCCCCCTACCATCTAGTGACTCATCTATGCTACACATTCTACCTGTATTACTGACTATTCCCTCCATTACAGTATCTTTGATCCTGTCTGCACTGGCTAAAACTCTAAGAAATTATACAATGATGATGAGTGAGCTTATCATGATATGATGAATTTTGTGTTTATTGACTATTTAGGATACTTGAAATAGATCTGTGTGTCTTAAACTCCAGTGATAAGATATCCTACATTTCTGTTGTGAGGTTCAGTGAAACCACTTTTATTTTGAGTGTTACTCAGTATTTCCCGGGCCAGCCATAGGCATTTTCTTAAAGGAGTCAGCGGATGTTGGTTATGATACACACACAGAATTATGGTGCAGCAGAATATTAGTTGAGGACTAGTGAAACCAATGATTTGATGAATTTGCATTTAGTTTTCTATGGCATTCTGGAAAAACTAAACTAGAATTAATATTTTTACTTGCTCATGTTTAGCCATATCCTCAAAGAAAAGATATTTAAGAAATTGGCATTTAGGCTGACCTAGGTGTGGTGCATGTCAGTATCTTTGTAACTAGAAAATAAATGAGTTTAGAGTATGTCCTCCATTCCACTTAGTAGTTATGTTTGAATAATTAATACTGCTTTTAATAAAGGCAGAAAACAAGGCACAATAAAGGCACATTATGAAATCTAACATATTAATGAGACTTGATGGTAGAATCTGTAAGTCTTTTTTGTGTCTTGCTATAACCATTGGGCTATAACTATTGAGGAAATTTTTACTTCATGTGACCATTGTGCTCTGCATGTAAAACACACGTTCCTTGGGAAATGCAGTATTCTAGAATCAGTGACTACTAAAATAGATATTCTCTCCCATACTTTGAGGGGAGAGACAGGGAGACATTTACACAATGCTTGGTTCATCTTTGAGGACAAGCCTCAATACATTGAAATTCCATAGTAGTGTTCTGAGATTTACTTATTTGCTTGAAAAATGCTTGTAGGTCCATGACCTGAATAGAAAGTGTGGAAAATTTCAGAAGATAAAGACAGAATCCAAGAGAAGTTATATTGTTTAAGAGTAAGCATTTAAAATATAATTTTATCGTGATAAATTTGGAGTATACAGCACTACTGAATTTTAAAGAGATACTCTTTAAAGCAGCCCTTTTCTGAAACTACTGTGAATGTGGAGCTATAATACCAACATTTTCTAAGTAATTATATTGTCATTATTAAATAATAAATTGCCAAACAGCTACTCTTATAAACGTTTAAACTTCATCATTACAAGAATTGTCATAGCTCAAACACATTAAACCAAAATAGTGAAAAAAGAGTAACTGTGAGAACTGAGGAGGAGAAGTATAGGGCAGAATCACATTCTCCAACAGAGTGACCCTTCTCAAAAGTTGCTGTAATCTGCTTTTTCCATAACTGATATTAGCTTGCTGTTTTTGTTACAAAGGGATTTCTTTACTCTGTCCAAAGCAATGTCTGCTCCCACTTTCTGTGAGCCATGACTGATGACAGGTGACCATATAATCTTCCATGTTAATCTAACTTTTAAGTGAGAAACTAGCATATGTATACAACATCTAAGTCACTCTATATAGGTGTACCCAACCTCTTGCCTCAATTTAGTTCATTAAGGCAAGAAAATTGCATTGAATAATACCCTTACTAATTTTTACTGTGGATTAACACAGTAGTTAGACTAAGGATATTTGACAACAGTGCTATAAAAGTCAAGTAACTTGTTTAATAGTGATAAATTAAACAATTAAATGTTCTTGCTTTCTTCTCACACACTTAGAAGTAAAGAGAAATACGCCTTATGCATTGCTGAAATGGAAAACAATAAATGATACCAAAGTATTGCTTTTACAGACTGAAATTAAGACCCCAGCACTTCTGAGAAATCATCATTTCTCATTAGTTCTTTTGTTATAGATACTTTTAGATATGCAAAACTATGTCATCCAGCTTTCTCTATACCACAATAGAAATGGTATTGATTACTGTAGATCACTGTGTGCAAAGGCTTTTTCCCCAGTACACTGTTTTCAGTCTCTGGGAGCTTTTCCAGTTACTAGTTTCCAGTCTTCACCTCTACCCATATGTAAATATTCACACAAAGTAGATCTGTTTGACCATTTTTTTCAAGTCAAGGGTAATAAATATACCAAAAAAATTCTCTACTATGTAACTGTTTTGTATGTGTCTGTCATGTGCTGGCAATAACATCTGTTCAAAAATTTAATCGTGAGATATTCCTGAAAGAAAAAAAGGAAAAAATCCAGAAAGTACTGTATTTAGGTGAAATGCTTATCTTGACTGTTATTGAATAAGATTTTTGTATTATTAATTTGTTTTTAAATCCCTCGCTAATTATAATGGTTCACAGTAAATCTAGTCCAGAATGCCTCTGATTTAAAAACAGCAAATTATCAAAACTGAGGAAAGAGATTAACCAAGTCAATTGAACTGAGAAGTGAGGTATAGCAAAGGAAAATAAAAAAAATAGTAAAAAGATTATTTAACCATACACATTAAAAGAGAATAAACAAAGAAAGACTATGTACACTATGTGTTGAATTTAAGAAAACAAACTAAGTATGCTTTTACAATAAAGTGAAAGCTGCCTCTTGCCCTTGCCCCCCCAATAAGAATGGTGGCATATAGTTACTGGGAAATGCCAGCACTGTTAACAAGAATGGGCTATAGAATGAAAAATTTAAAGTGGAAACTCAGAATGGGATGAAGAGTGCTAAAAAGAGGCTAAAAACCATGTATCTTACAGCAAAGCAATACTAGGTAACGTTTTTGAACAAATTTTAAACAAATGGACAGTTATTTCCAGATACATACAGCTAAACAGAAAAAAAAAAAGATTACCAACATCGGTTTACTGCAGATACATGACACAAGGTATCCAGACTTGCATTGTTCAAGTATTTGACCTCCATCATGATGGGAATTCATCTTTATAGACAAGGAAATTACAGTAGCTCTAATCCATCAAAGCATTATATAAGAAATTAGTAGATAAAATGGACACATGGATTAGTGCAAGACTGTAGAGTAACAAAATATCTAGCTAAAAGGAAATTATATGTTTGTACCGAAATCAGAAGTATTAATTTATAGGGATACTGGTAAGTGTTGGAATTTTACTGGATTTCATATTTTCATCAATATACTGCATAAATAGGTAATTCCTGTAACACAGTTGCTAAGAATTGTCAAAGTACAAGAGGATCAGAAAATCCGTAGTAGAAAAGGGATAACATAAAACAGCATAAAGTGCAAAAAAATGCATTCTAAAAATAGTACAAAGACTTAATGCTTTTAACAGGGAATTTATAATTAAAAAAAAAAAAATAGAGACCGAATGAGTCATTGATGTGACTGTAAGATGCACCAGGAGAGAGATTTCCAAGCAGAGAAATTTTATTCTCAGTGTCCCAGAGTTCAGAGAGACAATACTGCATAAAGTTCTGGTAACCGTATTCAAAGATTTCTTGGAACTAGAAAAGCTCCTGAGAAAGACAACCATGATGATTAGAGGAAATGGAGAAAATGTTTATGTAGGAGAAAAAGTTGAGAGAATGTCTGATTTTGTTGATAGATATCAAGGAGGGAAAAGACAACAGTGGCTTTGGGACACACATATATAAACTAACCATGACTAGGCTTAGGATAGAAATTAGAAAACGAGTAAGATATCAGAAGAAGGACCCAAGCTCTAGAACATCCCTCCACTGGAAGCTGTAATGACTACAGACAATAAGTTTTAAAATGAGATTTAGTAATTAAATAGAATTACTTATCTAATTGTATTTCTACAATTTCTACAATTCTTTCTAGCAGAGGGCTAAGCTAGATAAACTGAAACTTCCTGGTACTATGAACTATACGTTGTGTTGTCTGTTCCTTTTTTAATAATGACAAGGCAAAAACTTAATTCCTTCTAGAAGAATGACATAATCTATACAAAGCTCTTGAATGCCTGCTGAATTTTCTACCCTGTTCTTTACACATTATTTAATATGCTTGTCACTTCCCAGTATATTTTTTCTTGATTTATTCAGAAAGAATCTATGCCTTTTGCAGTTAATTTTCAGAACTAAGCTACATATATAAAGTAGCTCACATTACTCCTCATGGTGTTTTTCCCTCTGTCAATCAGTACATTGCTCTAGTCACCAGTATTGTGAGGTTCTCTCTTCAGCCTTCTCCAATCTTACCTAATGAGAGCAATTTTACTTTATCTGCATATATCAGCCACTTCATATTCCATATCTTCCCTGAACCATTAATGAATGTATAAAATCTGTGACAGTATGGTATATCTCCCTGTCAGCCTGTTGTACTGTTCTGAGGTTACCTTTTCATTCCTTCTCTTTTAGTTAACACACTGGAATCAGAAACAAGTCTTCCAGTTAACGTAACAATCACTTCACCACTTGGCGTGCTCTCTGATAATTGTAACTTCAGGCAGTACCTCACATCTCACCTTTTGAGTGGTTAGTTTGCTCAGTAACCCCGTAATAAGCATCTGATTAAAGGTCCTTGAACCTTGATCTGAAAAACTTAAAGTGCTGTGAATGCAGCACTGGGTGCTGTGAATCCAGCAGAAAGACTGCAAGTGATGGAGACATACATACAGCTGTTAATTTGCCTATCTAGCATTTAGACATTATTTACCACACAGAAGCCTGGTAAGGTAGCATTAGAATGCTATACAGCATTTTTTTGAATTCTAATAATTTCAAGCTTCATTTTCCAAACATAGGGTTTATTTCTGTATTGGCAGGTCAAAGGATGAAAAAATACCATTGAGGCTCTTCACATGGAGCCATTCTAAAATGTGAAGGAGGACACCAAAAAATGTGGAGACAGAGGGAAGAACATCAGAAACAAGGCCAACATAGGAAATAACACACAGCTATTTGGTGTGAAATACCTTGGACAATAAATGTTGCTTTAGGTTTGTAATGTTAGTTTATTACACAGAATACACCGCTTCAAACAGAAACATATCAGTTATATATGGGGAAATATATCTGCCACCGGGCTCCTAAAAAGAATTTAAGAGCGCGAGATTTCCCACCTGTATTGCAAACCCCTTTTCCTCCATATTCATTTTCTCCTTCCCCTCCACGCACCTTTTGTCCCACAAGGGAGACAATCACAGCCTCTGGGCTGAAGTGGATTTGTGTCAGCCTTTAATTGGGTCACCAGTCTGGATAACCAAAGGATCACAGTCCAGGGCTTATTGCAGCATGTACACGCCAGTTATTCTAGACACAACCTTCAAGAGTACAGAATGGTCAAATTCTCAATGTCTAACTGAAAAATAGTGCCTTCCTTCTTCAGGTATATCTCTGATTTCATTGACATTGAAGCAACGTACTATGCAGCCTTAGGGATTAAAATCTAACCAAAAGACTGAAATACTTTGCCTAATCACAATATACATTAAATATTTTCTAATTTTATATTTAAAAACATTTATGGAAAATTGAAAACCATATATAAGTGCTTACTATGCACACATAATATCAAAAAACTGCTGTAAACCGGTATCCAAAATAATTCTATTAACACACTGAAAGATCCTGAAACATATTACATATGCCTTGGATTCTCAAAATACACAAAATTACCAAAAAAAAAAAAAGAAAGAAAAAAAAAAAAAGACACACAAAAGACACAGACCATCTTTAAAGAACAGAGGTTAAAGAAGAACACAGAACTAAAACTTGCAGTGTATTAGAATTTTAAGAGTAAGCGGTACTGCCTCAGTAGAGAATATGGCAAGGGCAGTTAGGAAGTCCATTGCAACACAGTCTCCCTTCTCAGTTCCTGTGGAATCCCAGCAGCGATAAATATGTTCCTTTTCTAGTATCCTCTGGGTAAAACAGGTAAACTTCATTTGGGGTCTGGATGATCCTATACACAGACTGAAAGATCTCTCCACTCACATAAATACCCTCAAGTTGGTTTTGAAAAACTGAACTAACAATTTGATAATGTTAATCTATATAAAATTAAAATTACTTCTGTTTCCTACAGTATTGTATTACAGCATTTGACTAGTATTTCCTACTTTTCAAATTAAACTTATCAGTTTATTCTGTTCTGAAAAAAGCATTTCTACTGAAACACAGTTCACAAACCCTTCCTCAAATGTCACGAAATAAAGGAATCTTATCTTAGTACTTGGGTGGGTATTTCAGATTTCAGTTCTCTGTTCCAATAAGCAGTAGTTGTTTCTCTACAAATTAAATGGTTGGTATATGACTGAATATCTCTGAACAGGCAATATTTCAGGGAAAAACTATTTTTTAACCGAGAAACCACTGTCTTGGAACACCTTTTCTTCATATGTTGGTTCCCATAAAAATCTCAGCAATTATCTGTATTTCAACAATGACATACAATTGTGATTTATATTTATCTAGGTCTTGGCTGCGTTCGCATTGGGAGTTTTATTGGGTGTGGCATTCAGCAGCTAATTTTGTGATTATTTTTGTTCTGGAAGTGTTTTCACTAGTCTAATATTATAGAAACGTTAAGATCTCTATTACAAGTGTTTCTTATATTTGTTGTTTCTATTGTCCATTGCACAAAAGCAAACTTCTGCTTCTTCTTCTTCCTCTTCTTCTTCTGTAGGAAAGGCATTTTCATTTTTCAGATTTTCAGAGGCATTATGTTCAATGTTATTTGAAGAAGTGTCACGCTTTAGAAATGTTTCAGAATGACAGTTTTCTGCTGGATCCGCCAACAAGAGAGAAAAATTTTCTCCAAAAATGTGAATTAGGCTTATTCTTAGGTTTTGGCATATTTCTGGCATTCTGTTGAGTAGCTCACTATTTATGCCTGTCACAAGATCACTGGGTATGGTTTTGGATACATTATTTTGACAATTGCTGACTTCCACGTGTTTTGCATTCATATCTTCTATAACATGTAACTTCCCTAAACTGCTTGTGTCTTTCAGAGTCGAAGATGCAAGTATTCCAAAGTTACTAATAAAATCTAAGGTGTTATTAGCATAAAATCTATTAAAAATATTATTGGCAATCTTATTGATACAGCTGTTCTTCAGAGTCACATGATAATTTTCATCTGTTAGTAAATCTTCACCAGACCATTGTAAGTGTTTACTCTTTTGGGCCAACAAATATGGACCCAGCTGATTCTCAATATCAGATACCTTTTGATAGGCATATCCTCTCTGATCCTCATTAATTGGTGTTACTGTCACCATCAATATTGGGCAATGTTGGCCACATATAGCATGGAGTTTATCCAGAGAATCTTCTTCCTGAAGAGCTCTTCTATTAGCATTACCAGCATAATTTGGCTGAGACTGTATGGGTTCATCATTTAAAGGCTGTTCCAATGGATGCACCTTGTTATCAGGCAATCTAAATTCTGCAGATGTAAAGCCTGTAAAACTGGTATCAGCCTGTGTAGAAAGATGTGCAGAAGTAGAACCTACCACAACTGACGGTTTGATCTTTTCTTTGTTTGCTGCAGGACGGGAGGCAATCTTGCCATTGCAGCTAGGTTTGCTCTTTGTACTTAAGTCATCCTGAAAGGGGTCTGAATCACTATTATGAGGTATATTGAAGTAGTTGCAAAAACCTTCAGAGGGTTTAGCCATGTCTTCAAGTTCTGAAGAAGAGATTGCATTGAGGACTGGGTACTGATTCAGATTGCCAAAGTGTGAGTATGGAACATCATCACTGTTTGTGTCAACGACCGTGTCTGTTGATGTTGTATCCAAATTACCATACATTCCAATCCTCTCAGGTGGTGATCTTCTTATCAAATGATTCTCTTTGAGAAGCCATTTGCCTTTATCTATTAATATTCCTTCATCTTCATTAGCTCGTACACTAGGTTGACAGTGTTGCCTCGGAGAGTCCCATGAATGGTCATTAGTGTAACTTGTGTCTTCTCTGTTAAAAGTAGGTTGTGGTGTTGGTAAAGAAGTATTTTCTTTTCTCAATATAGAGTCATCTTGGTTTATGTTCACTGGAAATTCTTGTGATGGTAGTGAAGAATGTAAAAGTTTCTCTGCAGAACAAGACCCACATTCTTGAGAAAAAGAAATGGTTTTTTCCATTATCGCAGAGTGGAATTCTTCAGTATCCGTTTGAGATACTTTTGACATATAAGGAAATCCTTTGTGAAAGTCAGGCTTAAATGAAGCTTCTGTCTTGCCATAAAGCCGTTCAATAGTTCTTTTTACATAGCCAGTATTATAATGTTTTTCAAGTACGGCTTCCTCACTGCTTTCGTTGGTCAAATCACTGGATGCTCTAAAGTCATGCTCACTCTCTTCAGTATCTGGTCTGTAATCTGACCAGTCTGAAGTAGCAGGACTTTTAAAACATTTTTTTAAATGAGAAGTGTCTGAACACCTTTTATTCTCCAGTTCTTCCACTTGCAATTCCTGTTCTCCTTCAGTCATATCACATTCTGTAATTTGCTTTGATTCATAACAAAATGATAATGGAGAGACTGTAGATAACCTCTCAGAGGTTTCCCCCTCACAGCTTTCTGCATCTTCCTTATCTTCCTGTACAGAATAATCCTCATTATTACACTCTACGGAGGTTTCAGCAGCTAGTTTAAGTTGGTTATTTGGGGTTTTGTCATTACCTTCTGACTTTGGATCAACTTTCTCATCTTCACTTTTATCAGTAGTAACATGTATAGTATCTTCTTCACCTTCTAGCTCAGAAGTATCCTGATCTAAAATACAATATTTATCATTAGAAGTTACACTATGAACTGTTGAGTTAGGGTCTACTGAGGTTTCTGACTCTTCATTAGTGAATGATGTATCCGTGGTTTTATCTTGAGATTTTTTGTAGAAGCTATCAGGCATTTCTTCGTATTTTTCAGTTGGCTCTATAGCTGATGTAAGGCTACGGGTATTTGAATTAGTAGTGGCATATTGACTATCTAGCTGTGTTTTGAGAGCACTCAAGTCTGAAGTCTCTGTTTCTCTACAAAGATCATTCTGTATATCAAAACAGCTTTCTAATTCACCAGTCAGTTTTAGAGCTTCTTCAGAATTTCCACTGTCCTTTGGAACACAAGGGTCAACTGACTTTTCATTTTCATGCAAATGTATACCATTATGAAGTTCAGATATGGGCATATTCTCGTGGCAATGTGTGGAGTCCTGGTTTTTTAGTTCCCTCCCGAAGTATGGTAAGTTATTTTCTGTTGGTTGTTGAAAATGTGAGAAGGCAGCCTTCAGTTCTTCAAATTTTTCTATGAGTGTAGTTTGTTTCAGAAATTGTGACTGAGTAAATGTTTCAGAACAGCTACAGGTAGGTTTTAGCATATCATCTTTGATTGTCCCAATCAAACTCTCTCTCAGGTTCAGCATGAGTAGCCAGGCTAAGATGACATTGGAGGAAGAACCAAAAGATGAAGGAGGAAGATCTGAAAGGCTGCAAGCTTTCCCTATACATCCACTGTGTTCTTTCTGGAGACCAAGCAAAGTTGATTGTAGTTCATGCAGCAACATGCTAGACATGCAACTGTTCTGAACATCAGTTCCCACTTTCTCATTGACAAATGCACAATCGGCTTGAACAGCAACTTCAGATTTTTTTCTTTGAAATAGATTGGTATCTTGGATATCAGCTTCTGACATCTTTTTATCATTGTCTTGTGTTTCCTGAAACAAGTGTGTCTTACCCTCATGATGAAATTCTGATCTCAGTGAATACTTGGCTTCATCTACTATAGTTGTATTAGCATGAATCAAAGAGTCAATTTGTTTTCCACCTGAATCCTTGGCTGATTCTTCTAAAGTTCCCAATCCACAAATAGGCATTAATGGTTTTGGGGTTAGACTATGTTCAACCAGATGTTTTTTTCCAGTCACATACGCTTTATTTGTGATAAATTTTGTTTCTTTATCTATAGAAGCATCAGTATTTTCTTCAGCAGAATGGCAGATGCTGTTCTCTACATTCCCTTCTTTTTTATTTATAGGGGGTAAGACAGAATTTGGTAATAAGTTTTTCAACCAAGTTTGGACATAGTTTTCAACTGAATGCTCAGCAACCTCCCCTTGAAAACCTTCCTGGTTCAGAGCCTCTAGTGTAATGGCTTTCTCTGACATATTTAACTTATTTGCTCCTTTAGTTAGATTTTTCTTCATCCCCTTTTGCTTTTTTGCTTTCTTTGATGACAAATTTTCCAAAATATTATTTTCCTTTTCTTTTTCAAAATTAAGATTCTTTGGCACTTCTGACAATGGCTTTGAAATCACTGATGGGTTAGATGCCTGTTTGAAAGAATTGGTTGTGAGATGTGTGCCTTCTTTCTCAGTACTCAGTGTATCCTGACTATGTTCAGATTCATTGTTTGAATCAACTGCCATTAGACCATCTTCCTTCTTTGCAGATGAAATGATACTATTTTTTTGGCCTGACTTCAATTTTACTTTGGCCAACTTGTTGTTATTGCTTCTTGGTTTTTTATTAGATGATAATCCATTTTGTTCCACTGAATCCTGGTGATAGAACTCATCTTCACAACATATGCTTTTGTCTGAATTGACAGACCCATCATTCTTTTTTACGAAAAAATCCATTCCTTTTTTCTGAGGCATTTCAGAATAATTATCCATAGCCTCTGCTGCAGAATCCTGTGTGGTTCTCCTTGTGATATGCATTCCCTCACCTTTAATTATCCCTGAAATGTCTTCATCTTTTTTATTTTCATATGTACCTTTCTCCAGAAACTTAGACGATTTTCTCCTCTTCTTCTTTTTGGTGAGAGAAGATGCAGATTGGCTGTCATCAATGAGATGTGTTGCCATCACAGATCCAGTCCTGACACTGATGTGATTGTCACTTTCAGTAACAGTAGGAAAGAATCCAGTTGTTGGATTTATCTTCTCAGTAGGAGCTTTACTACATGGAGATACAATCATCTCCATCTGGCTATGTCCAGGACAGGCTGAATGTACTGAATCTTGAGAAGCAGGTTTGCATATTGTTTCTTCTTTTGACTGACACAATTCTGAATATCTAATGAAAGAACTCAGTGATCTTTTTATTTGTTTAATGTCACATGACTTATGGATGTAGTCTGCTGAACCTGGCCTAGCTGCCTGGCAAATTTTTGATGATGGTATTAAACCACAAATGTTAGCTTCGCAGGTTGAGAGTAAACTATTATATGTACTTTGTTCCACAACAGATTTCTCTAATATACTCTGTACCAATTCATCCTTGTCAGACACTTCTAATGTCTTCTTATTTGTGGTTTCTATTAAATCATTACTTTTGTGGCTTACTTTAAAAAGCATTTCTTCTTTTATATTCTCTGAAGAAAGCTTTAATGAACTATTCTCACTCATCTCACTAAACTTTGGATAAGTGACACTTGATTTTTCTCTGCTTGCATGAGCTACCATGCAATACTCGGACTTATTTTCTCCCTGCTGTATTTCCTCACTGTAGGAAAACTGTCCTATTGTCTTCTCCTGAACCTCTTTCTCAGATACCAAGGTGACACTTTCAACTACTGCTTTCTTTTGTCTAACACGCCTTGGCCCAGGAGTGGGAGGTCTATAAAAGCGAGGCCTGATATTATCTTCAGGTACATTGTTTACATCTACATCTGCAGAATTATTGTTCTTACAGATATTACAACCAGAATTTTTTAAATCAGACTCTGATTCTTTGTCTGACACTTCTGCATTGAATTGCTGTAATGAGTCTCCCTCTTCTTTACTGTAGCTCTTCAAAAATGGAGTATCTTTTGGGTTTATACATTCCAATGCATTTACATTGGATAAGCAGTCTTCAGCATGCATTGCAGAATGACAGATGGTGGTATTTTTGTCATCAGAAAGGCCAGCACGACTTACAGTAGTTGTCCATTTAATGGTTTCTTCCTCTTTAATTTTTAATCGAACTTTCATTTCCACTGTGATACTCCCATCTTGATTAAGGTGAACAGATTTCTCAATGTCATCTTCATACTGTGCCACAGATAAGTCTTCACCAGTAATGGACTGATTTCCTCCTATACCGTTATGACTATCAGGAACATATGAAGAATCTGAGTTGTTATCATTTGAGTTGTTATCATTGCTGGATCCTTTATCAGAAGAAACTGAGAATACCTGAGATCTTGAGCTAGAGCCCATTTGAGCTCTCACTACCAATATTTATGTTGAAAGAACCCGAATTCATACAGTAGGTGGAAAGTAGAGCAGACAAATATGCGTAAGGATCCAGATGGTGAGACAGCAGACAGGCAGCAAAAGAAGAAAAAAGAAGAAAGAAGAAAAATTAGTATGAAAGAAGCTAATGAAGTGTGTTTATTTTACCAGAGTATTAGAAAGTAAAGAGAAAAATATGGCTAATCTTGCTGTTCATTTTAAGAAGTTGTTCGAGAGAGAACTATAACCAAATTTTAATAAAGAATCAAGCATTTAACTACTTTTCCACTTAATTTTATTTTGCAATAGCTTCTTTCTAATGCCAGGGCTTTAGTCTTGTTTGAAGCTCCAGAGCCTAAAAAAGCACTAAAAGCTCTCATTTTATACTCAGTTGGGAACTGAGGTTGCCAAGGGATTCACAGGCCCTTGCTTGTTTGGGCTTCAAGCTACCAACTTTACTTCTTCTTCACGCCTTAGCGATCATTAATATATCATTTCCTATTAGTTCTCATAGTTAGTGCTAAAATGTGTCAGTCAAGTTGAACATATACCTCCCTGGTCTCAACCCAACAATCTACAGCATATGAGTAATTACTGTGAGCATCATCGACATGTGAATAAAGGGCTCAGATCTAATGCCCTGGATTGACCTTCTATAGAGAAGTAAACATGGAAGCCCTTGAAGTTCTTATAAAATCTGAATTTAAATCATGACATTCTGTGATACATTTTATGTTACAGTACTGTAGACAGCAAAAAACTCACAAAGCCAATGAGAATACTTCCAGACTACAATGAATTTTGAGTATAGCCCAATATGTGTTTGCATACACATTAAATATTCCTGAAATATGTTTTGATTTCTTTGTAATAACTTGTCTTTTTAAAAAATTATATCTCATCTCTCTCTAGCAGTTGTCACTGAAGAGGTGAGAGAGATAAAAGAACATGACACAAAAATAAAGTTTTGCTGTCTTCCAAGTTCTTTATGTGTGAGGGAAACAGTGTAGGTACACCCACACAGAGAAATCCACAACTGCTACTGATAGCTAAATATATAGGAGCCACCATTTAATAGACATGTTTCACTTGCAGAAAGGTATTTTAACACATGTAAGATTAATTTCTCTACTTTGCTTGATATTAAGCATATTGGTTTTGCTCAAGTGAGTCACAAAGGTTCGTACAGTTAACACATTACTATTATAGATACGTGTCTATAATTTCAGGCAGAGTGTCTTGCAAGTTTCCCAGGCATATGCTGCACCATGAACTAAATCAGAAATAAAAGTTTGTACAAACTCCTCTAACACAGACTAGACCTTATGCTTCCCAAAGTAAAAATCTCACTTTCTCCTTCTCAGGAAAAGAAATTGGATCAAAGTGCCTGAAATTTGATTTTTCAGGCTCTCATCATCAATGATGTCTCCTACACAGGATACTTTTGAATTTCTCAGGTTAAAGACAAAAAGAGGGTTGGGTTTTTTCTCTCTCGTTCTGTAATTGCTGTCAACTAAGGATTAGAAGAGGACACTTAGGTTCTCAGCTACTCACAGTTTATACCATTGCAAGGCTCAGTCTCTGGCTCAAAGCAAAATTTGGGTAGGATTTTGTGTTTCTGCAGAACTTTCATTCTCAAAATGTTCCTATTCATTCTCTCTCGACTCATTAGTTATGCTCTGCCAACAGCTCTCAAGTTGTGCAAGCCAAAGAACACAAGGTTGAGAAAAACTAAAATGAATAGTTTGGTGGGGACATAATAAACTGTGAGGGATGTAGAAGAAACTCCTTCAAGTAAATGGAAGCCAAGTGTCTTACAGATCAATGTGCTCCATGACACAGCCAAGATTACTGTGGGAAGTCTCAGTACAGAAACAAATACACTGTTCCCTGGGCTCTGCAGTGCAGCATGCAGCTGTATCAAGAGTACAGGGTACCTCTGGATTAAACAACTTTCCCCTTAGACAGTACCTCTGCCCTACAGGATGCTCTGATGCCAAGGATTCCCACACAGCCTAAAGCTCCGATACCGCAGGGTATTGCTCCCCTCAACCTCAGGCTGTTCAGCTAGCCTGGGTTCTCTCCAACAGCTCCTTATACTCTTGACCACCCGCTGGCCACTTCACACTCTTACAGACCTTGTCAGTGGCACAAGTCCATGAACAATCAAAGGGAAAGTACGTGTTTATGTATCTTTTCCCAAACTTATCCAAAAACCATATCTCACAACCATGAAGATATAGGAAAGGATGACACTCTGTTTAAACAAAAGCATGATGAATTTGTGAGTGGATGAGTGCTATAATTTTTTTACTGTTTATGTGGAGCATGGGACATGGGAAAAAGTGAAAATCATGACAATGACAAATGAAACCTCCACGTGCTAAGTAATTTCTGAGAACTGCACAAAAGTTTTGCTTGAGAAATTCAGTCAGTTAAGAGCCTGAAGTAGCCTGTGGTTTCTCATTTACCAGTGCTGTTACTAACTATGATTCCAAAAAATTCATAACAATGACCATCAAGTGCATTAAAATAAAATATACTTTACAGATTTGCATCCATGTTCTAAATAAGTTTGCTTGAAAGAAAATATGCATACTAGCAGAGTACTTCGCAGAAACTTATATTTTAGAAAGAACATTGGCACTTCTATCTTTCTTATGCTTATAGAGGAGTCAAAGCAGATATAAACAGTTTCAACTGGATTTTTTAAGTATCCTTGATCCTAGTAAGATTGTCATGGTTTATGTCTTGTGCTGAGAGAAATAAACCCATTAATAAAATAAAAATTAATCCAAAGAACTTACTATTCTCACTTTCTGGCTTGGTATTTGCTTTTGGGTACACACGATTTGCAATTCCAAGCAATTTAGCAGGCCGTGAATATCCAAGAGAATCATAATTGCTTGGTTTAAAAGGCTCTCTCCCTGCTGCGACTACAGCTCCAGAGCACAGTATCAGGGCCTGAAGATTAGGAACCTGGAAAAAGAAAAGTAACATTAAATTCTCTGCCTTAGTAACCACAAAAAATAATGTGAGATTTATCCCTTTCATGCCTTAGTATCTTCACTTCTTAGTCTCTACATTAGTTTGCAGCAGACTACTAAATATGTATCACAGCACAGGATTTTTTAATTCCTGTGAGGCAATTCCTACCTCTGTGAGGGTATGTCTTGTTATATAAATATATTTTAAAAAGACTTCAAGAAGCAACTTGAATCCAGATCAAAATTTTCTAGCAATTTAAGTGTTTGCATGTGTAATTTTGTTTCATCATTGTCCAGTGACTTCACAGCCATGAAATAAGAATATGCCTTTGGAGGTAGGTATACATATGAACACGTATTTGGAGGAAGAGGAAATGCAGAATATACCACAACTGCTTGGTCTGTACTGACATAGAGGAATAGGACAGAATCGCAGAACAATATATATTGGAAAAGACCTCTGGAGGTCTCAAAGCAGGTCTGACTGGATCAAGGTGCTCAGAGTCTTGTCCAACAGTTTTGAATTTATGTTCCAAAATATATTGCAAAATAAAGCTTACAAACTGCACTTCACTGATATAGGTGAGATGGAAAGTTTCTCAACCTAATACAGAATTTCTCCAAAGGAGAGTAAACACAGGATTTTCCTTGAACTCTTGGAGCTCTGCATGGAATTCTTTTTCTAGATACCTGTTAGGTATAATCACAAGTGCTTTTCTTTAGTTAAACAATGCACACATAAAACACTGAGATAAAAACATATAGAACAGCACATGAGATGAAAATCAGGTTTATTAGTGTTGTATCATCTGGGTTTATAGGTACAGAACCTGTTTCTTGGTTTGAAAACTATAATAGATAATCAGGTATCATAGTTCCAAGTCATTAATGGCAAACCACTCTGCATTTGTGTAATAATAAAATACATGTGGCTGTTAGATGTTACTTATTGTATTTTTAAGGCATTAAAACTCACAAATAAACAGCATTAAGACTAAAAGAAGTTTTTGTGTAAATGGGTAAAAACATAAAATTGAGAGCATGCCTGAAAGAGGTCTGAGTAAGAAAAAGATAAGAGTTTTTTCATGATGACTTAAAATGTCCTCACTTGCTTCTATCTGACTGCAAGATTCCAGTATATTTCCTCCAAGCTAATAGCCTTTCTGAAGGGAAAAAAGGCATAGAAAAAAAAACAGCTGAAATTCAGCACATCAGGCCAGCATTCCAATGTCATAACTGATAAAATCACTTTTTTAATTAAAAATAATCTAGAAGAAATCAGGAAAACTGTCAATACTCATCTTTATTCTTACCTTTCTGCCATTAGTGGTATATAGTTTCACAACTGGATATTGCATTAACTCACTCATATAATCCAGAAAGGCCTCAAAGGTTTGTGTATTTTTCTTTCCCAGAACTATGGTACGCCTGAGTCTTACATCCCCATTTTTGAAAACAAGTATCTTTCTGGGAGTTGTTATTTTACTTTCCCGATGGCCAAATCCATCTTCATTCTCCCTTGCTAACTGCACAGCTCGACGACGTGCACTGACAGGCCTACTGATCTGCCAGGGCAGCGGCTTTTTGCTAGCCTGTTCCAGGTTGATGGGCTTCATTTTCCTCTGATGGGAGCAAATATAAGATTTTCCATCTTCAAGATCCTCCAAATTGGTGACACTGTGTCTCCCTTTTGGTGTACTAATATTCCTTACTCCAAAAGGTAATGGAACCCGTTTGGATAAACTATCCAGCAAGGCATCGAATGTTTTGTAAGACCGGTTATTAATGACCATTTTGATCCCATTAAACTGAGGATCTCCACTTTTATAGAAGCAGATCCGTTTTGCCACGACAGGTTCAGTAACATTGAAATGGCGTGTGGATAAAGTCTGTTCACTCTCGGAGGAGTTTGGCTGATTCACCGAATAACTAGTTGAAGGTGTTTCACTCATTTTGACAGCAATCTGGAAGAAAGAAAGAGATGGATTTAAAACTTTTCTTATGACTAGTAATAATATGGTCTTCATTTCAAAGGTGCAGAAAGAGACTTTATAAGAAACCAACAGCATCAAGTTGTGCCAAAAATCATTGGATTTAAACGGATCCAAGCTGTTATCTCTAAATTCCACAAAGACTCCAGTACTGTCAGATTAAGTTAGCATAGCTCTACTTGCAAATATTCCCAAAACTTTCCAAAGTAATTTTAAATCTTTTATCATTTTGGTACAAGAGACTCTTCCTTAGAATAAGGTACATTGTCAGTCCAGAATGATAATTACATGTTTTCTTTCTTGAGGATGAAGTTAATGACAACATTTCATATTTAAGATGTTAGAAAAATCCTTACTAGGAGGGAATAATTTGTGCCTAGGCATAAGCCACATTTAGTCCAAAATAACAAAACTGAAAGACAATACAATTCATTCTGATCTCATATACTGGTTTTATACCAGGGAAAATCCATTGGAGCCAGAGAAAACTATACCAAAATAATGCCCAAGATGTGCTTTTAGAGTGAAGTTGTTTCATAAATTGATGAATCATTTGCTTTTCTATTATAAATTTTATTTTTCATGATACATAAGCCACTACTATATTTACATTTATACTGAGGGATAAACTACTGATTGAACAAGGCTTTTTTAGTAAAAGAAAAGGCTTTAAATCCTTTATAAAGACACAAATATTTTAGGTATTCTTCAGTAGAAGTAGCCTTTAAATTTAAATATGTAAATATCAGGTTTTTAAACAACAGACTGTCTCTGACAATTAAATCAATAGTCTTCACACTTGGAAATAGAGCACTGTTGCTACAGTCTTTCCATTTGAATCCAATCTACATACAGACAGTGTAACAACAACCCTTTAAATGAATAAAATCGCTTTGTATTATTGATTGGATTACTTTGGCTGGAGCACAGTGTTGGAATGGCCAGTCAACTAATCAGCCTCAAGGAAGCAGTTTTAGTGGAGTTCTACTGAAAAGCTGTATAGCTGTCTCAAAGAATATGTTTGTCATCAAAATAGTATAAATTAAATTTTTTGACAATGTCACGTTGATGTAACTGCCATATTGACTAATGGAACAATCTCTCGTGGCTACTACATATTTTTCGTAATGAAGCTATGGCAAACAATATTTTGACAATTTTACTACTCCATACATTACTTCTGAAACTGATAAGAAAATGTGGCTATTTTTCAAGACAGTCAAGGTTCAAATACAGTCAGATTTGACAAGATTTTGTCTTACTGTGTTCTTACAGCTTTTCCAATAATGCACTGTTTTCAGCTTGGGTGTTTTGCCTTCACTAAGAGTTAATAAATCTGTAAATGTTCATTATTTTGAACAATGAGCAGAGCACAAGAAGAAGTGTCTCCTCTTAATACATTTTTTGTGTTGTAAATTGCGGTCATTCTAAGTGCTAAAACTGAAAAATAACCAAACAAGTCTGTGCTAGAATGATGTACACAAAGATTGATTTAGGTAATCACAATTCCATTTAAAATTTTTAAAAAAGTTTAAAAACATTTCTAAAAATATTTTAAAATAAAGATATTTAAAAAAAAAACAAACCCTCTGAGTATTTATTTAAGGAATACGCAGAAAGAAATTTTCAAGCTTGGCTGCAGTGACATACAACCCAGTCCATGATGGCTAGTCAAGTTGCTTACTTTCTGTGGAAGGGAGGAGCTCTATTTCAACTGAAATCACTGAGAACTACAGTTACTCATCTTTTTTGACACATGTATTCATTAGCTGCCTAAATTTTCATTACAATTCTAAACTGAGAGGCTGACAGGTGGGTTAAGACTAGGGACACAATTTGAATCAGCCATTTTACGCTTCATGCATCATTCTGTTTATCCTGATATTCCTAGAGGAAATTTGTAACAGCATTTCTACTGCCACACAAACTTTCTTACTCTCTTTGCAGAGCAAATGTTCTAATCCATTGAAAGCAGCAATGGCAGTAGTAAAGTTCTTGAGTGAACTGGATGCCATGTTACTCCATTTAACTGGCCAAGAAGACCTGAGCTCACTAACAGCATCCAGTTCAGGATCTCTGGGAAAGGGGAGAAAACTGATAAATCATAATCCGTAATGGCCAGAGACAGAAATGAACAGACGTAGGTCCTCAGCTACTCTGTACTACAACTTCTCATCTTTTATGAAAATAGAGTGGTATTTCACACAGGCTGATCAGTCTCATTTCTGTGCCCGGCAAGATCATGGAGCAAATCCTCCTGAAAACTATGTTAAGGCACATGGAAAATAAGGAGGTGGTTGATGACAGCCACCATGGCTTCACTAAGGGCAAATCATGACTGACAAATTTGGTGGCCTTCTGTGATGGGGTTACAGCATGGATGGATGAGGGAAGAGTGACTGATGTCATCTACCTGGAATTGTGCAAAGCATTTGACCTTGTACCACATGACATCCTTGTCTCTGAACTGGAAAGACATGAATTTGATGGCTGGACCACTCAGTGGATAAGGAAATGGCTGGATGGTCACACCCAAAGAGTTGCAGTCAATGGCTCAATGTCCAAGCAGAGATCAGTGACGAGTGGAGTTCCTCAGGGGTCAGTACTGGGACCAGTACTGTTTAACAACTTTGTCGGCGACATGGACAGTGGGATCAAGTGCACCCTCAGCAAGTTTGCTGATGATACCAAGCTGTGTAGTGTGGTCAGCACACCGGAGGGAAGGGATGCCATCAAGAGGGGCCTTGACAGGCTTGAGAGGTGGACCTGTGTGAACCTCATGAAGTTCAACAATGCCAAGCACAAGGTCCTGCACATAGATTGGGGCAAACCCAAGCACAAATACATGCTGGGAAGAGAATGGATTGAGAGCAGCCCTGAGGAAAAAGACTTGGTGGTGCTGGTGGATGAGAAGCTCAACATGAACCAGCAATGTGCGCTTGCAGCCCAGAAAGCCAACTGTATCCTGGGCTGCATCAAAAGAAGCACGGCCAGCAGGTTGAAGGAGGCAATTCTCACAGTCTACTCTGCTCTTGGGAGACCCCATGTAGAGTACTATGTTCAGTTCTGGGGCCCCCAACCTAAGAATGTCAACCTGTTGGAACCAGTCCAGAAGAGGGCCGTGAAGATGATCAGAGGGCTGGAGCACCTCCCCTGTGAGGGCAGGCTGAGAGAGCTGGGGTTGTTCAGCCTGGAGAAGAGAAGGCTCTGGGGACACCTTATAGCAGCCTGCCAGTGCCTAAAGAGGGTCTACAAGAAAGCTGGAGATGCAATTTTCACAAGAGCATGTAGTGATAGGACAAGGAGGAATGGATTTAAACTGAAAGAGGGTAGACCCAGATTAGATATTAGGAAGAAATTCTTTACTGTGAGGGTGGTGAGGCACTGGAACAGGTTGACCAGAGGAGTTGTGGATGCCCCATCCCTGGAAGTGTTCAAAGCCAGGCTGGATGGGGCTTTGAGCAACCTGGTCTAGTGGAAGGTGTCCCTGCCCATGGCAGGGAGGTTGGAACTAGGTGATCTTTAAGGTCCTTTCTAACTCAAACTATTTTATGATTCTGTGATTCTATGATTCATCTAACTGTATGATTATTCACTCTTACAAGAGATAAAATAGGTGGATTTTCTCATGAGACTACTGATAATGATCACTTTTGATTAGCCTCTCAGAAGTTGTTCTGGATATTTGTACTTCTGTAAAACATTCAGTTATGTAGGCATCAACAATTGGAAGAGAAATACAATACATTTTGCATAAAGATAATTATTAGACTGAGTCTTGACACTGTGGAAGTAACAAAATCCAAAACAAACAAGGAGAGAGTACACACATAAATAAAAAAGACAATTTTCATTATAAAAATAAAATAATTTGAATTCACAAAAGTAACTAATAAAAAGAAGTTTTCCTTAGCAAAACAAAATGAGTGATAAAACAAACAGTTTTGGTAGAGAACTGAAAGTTGCATAGCACACCACATACGAAAGAACAGATGGCTGCTTAACATATCATGTATGAAGACTTTCTAATATTAATTTCAATAGTGTAAATTACTTATGCATCTTTCAAATATCTTATAATTGCATCTTACAAATAACATTTCAACAAATGAATAATCAACATATTGTGGAAGTTACTATTTCATATTACAGGTGATCACACTGTAACAGCTTTATTTCATCTTAAACATAGCATCAATTTTCTTACTTAAATTATTGTATTCTAAAGTTAAGAAATAGTTGCTCTTATATGCTATTATATAATACAGTATGTCTATTAAAATACTTTGGCAATCACAACGTTAAGAATTTTATTCTACAAGAAAATCAAACAGATATCAGAATTTAATCTTTTTGCCTGCATTCTCATAAACAAAACCGCTCATTCAAAGTTTATGCACAAAGCTGCTAAATTTTATAAAGACAGTAAGTGGAACATTTTGTTCTAAAATATAACAATATTTCTTATGCCAAATAGCTGGTAAGTATCGCACATAATTTCATCATACTCACCCTCAGTCACATCCTATGCCAACAAAAGAGCAGTTAGTTTGTTTCCAGAGATTTATGAATTGTACATGTAGTTGTCTATGCCATAAGAAATGAACAACCTTAGTCTTACTCCAAGTGTGCTCAACTAGAAAAAACATCATAATCCATTTGCTTAATCTCAGCTAATGTTAATCACCAGACCAGGTTCACCTCAGGTAGCCATTGTTCAGAGCAGTGTCTAACATCTCATTCAGCAAGTCCCTTTATATTATTTTCAAACTCTATTTACCTTTTAAATATTTCATTTGTATAACTTTCTTTTACTTAGATTGCTCAGGAGTCTCATAGAACCACATAAAATAAAAATGTGGATGGGGAACATGGGTGATCTAATCTGTCTTCCTATCAGTGTAGGTTTATCCTCCAGACTAAAATCTTTAGTGATATAAATTTTAACTGTATTAAAATGGAGCTTCTACCACTCACCTTCTGAGACTATTTAGTAACTATCTCCTGGCATTCATCCCTGCTTTTGTTCAATCATTTGGTCAAGATGATCCTCTTTGTGCAAAAGATTCTCCCATATTTTCCCTATTCAGACACCACAGTGAAAATAGTTACAGTTTCTTTCACAACACTCAATAAAACATGATAGTCTGAAGGAGTTTCACCACCTCTGAGACATTCTTCATTTCAGCGTGTTGGAAAAAGGGCAGAGCAATGATTATAAATGTGTGTGAGTATAGTTTACGAAGAGATAAGGAGGGTTACATCTGACTGTAGCTTAACGATACCATAAAATGTGGTGTTTTGTTTTTTTTTTCCAGTGGAAATACTATGTCCCAAGATGGTAACTTCCATCTAATTGTCACCAGATGTATAATCCGATTTGGAGCTTCTTTGCTTAATCAGGATTACAGCGAGCTGTCAAAACTAGCTGTGTAGAACAGTAACAAAAACACTGCTCAGTAGACACTACCATTCCATGGCATGAGTTTTTAACTATTTTCCTTAGTAGAGAAATCAATTTTTATAGAATTTTTAAAATACTGCTTCAGTTCTACTTTCATAAAATGCACAGGTGCAAACAATAAATTATAATCTTGCACAGATATTTTGCTAAAAACACTGCTTTCTTAAATGTTATATTAATATAATTATTTAGTCTTTAATCTACCTTAGCTAATGTGCTGCTTATATTCCAGTCTGTATTCTGTTGTTTATACTTGTTCAGAAGAGGTACAAGTGCAAAATCTATGTATTCTGTGTCTTATAACTTAACTTACAATAATTTTTATAGAGTTGGTTTTCTTTTAGGTGCAGGATTTAAAATATCATTGCTGCTCTCATTAGCATTCCAGTGCATGCAAAGCTGCTTTCATTAACCAGCTAATCCATCAGCAGCTTCCGTGTACCACTGGAATTTGAGACCCAAGAGATAATACTTCTGGGACCTGGTGAAGATGATAAACAAGTGTCACCATTTGACAATGTGAATGCCCCTTAATTCCCTAAGACTTCAAAAGGCTTTCAAAGCTTCTGTCCAGATATAGCTTCTGTCCTCTGCATTTCTTCCTGTACTACAAATGCTCCATATACTTTGAAAAGATAGAAGAAATCATCAGCTTCATAGTAAAAATAGCATCAACAATAATTATGTTTAACTCAGACTTAAAGCTAACAAGCCACAGGTTATCACAGTCCTGTAGCAATCAATATCAACACAAAAGCTCTTTTCTTCCATTCATGTGGGCAGCTTAACTGGCATCCATGGAACTACTAAAATGATGTGATAAGGATTTAACCTTAATATTTGCAAAACAATTGTTCTTTTTATATAAACTATTTGCAAAGAAAAATTGGGGAATATAAATCAGTCCAGAAAACTTAAGAAAGCAAATTCAGGCCACATGAGAAAATGTATCAGTAATTAAAATTGTAGTTGCAAGTTGGATTACAGTTTTTTGGGTTGCTCTCATTCTCACTTTTAAATTACATGCCTGTTTATCTCCAGAACATCTTCAGTTTTCAGTTCTGATACTAAACATTAGATTTAACCTGTACTTGATTTCCTTCTTGGTCCTACTTTTTTGTAACGGTTCTTGACTGGTCAATAACTGAAATTATAACCATACCACTGTGAGGCAGCCACTGACTTCAGTTCTTGTCTCTCATTGAAAAAAGAAAAGCTCACATTTGGCTCTTTGTGAACGCAGTGACAGCTAAGTACAAAGGATCTACTCTAATGACCACAGGCATCAGTGGCAGTTTTCCTTTTGATTCCAAAGGGTGTCCTCTAGGAAGACAGCAGCATAGAGATGGCCAGTTGAAGGTCCCATGCCTGCAGTTAGCCTGCAACACCATTCTGTACAGCAAAAGGCCTAGGTCACGCACCCTAAGCAAATACTTGGCCTGTAGTCCCTGGGCTGAATCGAAGCTCAAGTGGAAGTTTTCAAAGTTAAGAGAAAGTTTCTGACTGACTCCAAAATTCTTTGTATCAGCCCAGAAAAGTACAGCATCAAAATAACTGTAAAAATTTTTTTTATCATTACTCTTTCTGATTTTGATTAATTACTCCTCCTTTTCTATGGACTTTGCTTTAGTAACTGAACTGATTAAATGCTACAAGTAGCTAAATATAACCCAATACTTTCCACCTCATTCTACAAGCCTTCAGTGTTTCTCAAGACCAGCATCATATCCAGAAAAATGATGCATAAGACAGACAAAATATGCTAGCAATTACATTATCATGTTTGCTGATATATTCTTTTTTCCTTAGCAGATAATCAGCATCCCAGTTTAAGAAACATAAGCAGCCTTTTCTGCAGCATTATCCTGAGTAAGAGCAGGGTCAGAACCATGTGTGATGTGGCCCTCCCTGCCTGGCAATCCTATGTCCCTTGAATGACACTCTTTGTATAAGTTGGAGCCATATGGAACAGCAGTTAACACTTCAGTATTTTTATCATTCAGGCGTGAGTCACTTCTCTAAAACGGGTAGTTGCTACACAAGTTAAACTATTACTGTTGACCTCATGCCCCAAGAAAATCCTGATAATGTGCCTTATACTTCCAAGCCCCTTTAACCTCTTATACCTCTGCTTTTTTTTTTTTTTTTTTTTTTTTAATCGGGCGGCTCAGTAAGGTATGGAACTAGGAAACTGCTATCAAGCTAAAAAGGAAATTATCACATTAGAAGCAGGGGCCTGGGTCAAGTTCTTTGCAGTGTGCCCAGCCTGTTTACATCCTTTCCAGTAAAGCCTTCCAAAAAATGTGCCACTATTAATATGTTACTACTGATAAGATTTTGAGCCATTGCATTACATGAGAATTTTAGTGATTGATATACGTTAACTTCTTATCAAGTTAATCCCCACAGACTTTTATTCATTAAATTCTCCAACATAGATTTGATAACCAACAGCTGGGGACGCAGAACGAGAAAAAAGAAAAAGTATGCCTCTGGTGAGGAAAACAAAACAAAACTAGAGCCCTGTTTTTAAGAGAGCTCTGCCTGGCTGGTCAGATGAACTGCAAAACCCCTGTTTGAGCTGTTCTGGCTTTTGACCACCACTAAATTTAACTCAAATCTGACTTTCTGTTTGTGTTCAGAAGACAGCTTCCTATGGGATATTTCTGGCCTGGCAGAAGTACAAATCAACCCATCATCTTCAAGTGGGTTAGAATTTCATTCTGGAGTGCACAGTTTACCTCAGAGCTAAGTGCATAGTCATTCTCAGGTTAGGTTTCCTTATTTTATTGCCTCAGGTGTATTTAAGCAGCTATACTTCCCTCTGTTTTGTAAGATATACTAGCCGAAAAGAAGGGTCAGCTATATTGGTTACAAAAAAAAAAGTATGGACCTTAATGTTTTATTGAAAAGTTCACTCATTAAGACAACTAGGGCTGCCACACATTATTTTGCTACACTTTTTTAACTTCCTTGTATTTCTTACTAATCTGTTCATTTCTAACTATAAATCTTTGCATCTCCCAAAGAGCACAGTCAAAGAAAAAGATTAAGCAGGCAGCACGTGAGTTCCCTGGTCAAGCTGTTATCAGCTTAGCTTGAAATTTAAACCTATGTGCCCCAGTTTGTCTATGTGAAATTTTGTGCAAGGTACCTTGCCAGGTTTCCTATTTCATAGAGACATCGTGCAGCATAAGCTAAAGAAACCTGATGAAGCTCCAACAGCATAAGTGACTGTGAGGGACAGACATTTTTGTTCCTCCTTTAGGACATAGAATCCTTTGCTGGGATCTGGTGTTATTTCCTTGAGGGAGTTCAGAGGCTGTTCTTAGAGAGAGTGAGTTCATAAATTGAGGCCGAGAAAGGAAAAAGATACAGCTTAGACGTATTGTACAGTTTTGCCTCCTACAAATACTTTAAAGTTTTTGATCAAAATTTACATCTTCAGGCTACTGCTGCCTACTCCTGCAGGTGCCCCAGCTCCTGAGGCTCCTAAATTGCTAATGGTACAGCTTTCTTGCTGGGCACGTGTACAACCATTCCAGCTCTGACAACACTAAGCTAAGTTACTTAATGTCAGCCTTAATGCAACACACAGCTCATCATTGCTTTGCCCATCTTGCCTGAAGGAATCTGACCGTCCCCCTCTTACAGCCCAGGCAGCAAGCTGTTGCTGTCTTCCATTCCTCTGGCTAGTAAAGAGCTCTCTTACCACTTTGGCGAGACAAACTTAACTTTAAGCTGGGGGTTAGATAACCATTTCTTTGACAGACATGGAAATTGTATCAAATATGGACCCCAATATAAAGGTTCTGTATCTGCTCAGGATGCAGGAGCCAAGATGTCTAACTCAGACATGAGGATGCCTGGAGGAAACAAGCCAACCACCTCCAGTCTTGTACCACTGTGCCTGAATCTGCAGTACGAGTCTAGCTTACTTAGTTTTGTTAACTGTAGGTGCAGGCAAGATCTAAGAAAATACAGGTACTAATGAATTATATCTGACTGACATACTTACAGTACTAGATGTTAAAAATGGACCTGAAGGCATGTTCCTAAAATCAGCACAGGATTCCCACACTGAAGACAGGCACCACTTCTATTACTGTAGCCCTCCAGAATACTTCATTTTCTCCCTTCTGCATTTATTCTCCCTTACACTTATATACAAATGTTATAAGTAGATATTTCTACATATGTATGTTTATATCCAAGGATATATAGATGCATATAGACACACACACACACACAAACTCTACTCAGATATCTTCAGTTACTTTTCTATCCTTTGGATTAAATTGTCATTTCCAATGTCTTGATTGTATATTCCCAGACCTGTTGTGTTGTTTCCTTTTCATTTGATTTTGATTCCTCTAAATTCCCTCACATGCAGGGCCAGTATTTTGCAAAAGGCCTGACTTCATATATATATTGAATTTTGAGCAATTAGATACAATAATTTTTTTCTATGAAGACATCCAGCCCGTATTTCTGCATTGTATTTTTGGCATAGTGCTAGCTTCTAATCTCAAATAGTACTAAAAAGTGACATTAGATGGATAAAGACTTTTGGGCATATGCTCAATAAAAAACAGAAAGGCAACGTCTACCTCCTTCAAAAATAATGAAAGCATATCAGGTGTTATCACCACCAAATTTCTATCTATCAATCTTTCCCTTTATGTAAATGAAGCCTCAGATGTTGTCAACATAAAATTTTCCACACACAGTAATAATGATTAAAAATTAAAAATACATAAAGTTGTACTACTTCATTTTAATTAAACTTTTGATAGTAAAATTATGTGTTTATTTTTATTTAATTAAAATATTTTGGTATTGATGTTGTTTATTTTTAATCATGTTAGAATTAAATTACCAAAAGTAATAAAAATATTTGTAAGTAGGAAGTCTGTGAGTTAAATACATGACCACAGACAGAATGGTAAAAAGTATCGCTGCTGTCTTCAAGCAGTTCTATCAGTAAAGAAATAAGAAAAGTACTTTAAAACTTCATTATGTGAGGCACTGAAATTAAACTAGATAAAGTATTAACTTTTTTTTTTTGAAGGAAGGAATACGTTGGCACAGCTACAGAATAAACAACCCAGTAATATTTTTTTCTATCTCTTAAGTTCTTTCAGACAAATAATTTACCTTGTGCTTGAGACAGATACAGTCCCATACATACAATTTGTAATGAAAAGAATCTGTTCATTTCCCCACTTGATCAGACTGATCTCCAGAGTGATCCTTGTGGTCGTTCTCCAGTGAAATATCATCACAAAGTCAAGAAAGAGCAGATGAGTTAACAACGTATCACCTACCATTAAAAACTACGGAGAGGTCAGTGATGGAAAGGCCTGACTGTCAATACAGTTTTATGTTTCTGCTTCTGCTGCTCCATTACAGCACCCTTCACTTCAGACAAATAAAAAAACTCCTTTTCTCTCTCATCAACTATTAGTTTTTGACATTTCCTGTTATAAATTTTTGTCAGGGATCCAAAATCTCATAAAAATCATAAACTAAGAAAAAAAATTAAAATCTACAATTAATTTTGAACCAACTGAAAAGTTATTGTTTTCCATAATATTGAAATACTAAATTTGTACTTTTACTTATTTTAGAATTTGAAAATATATACTCTTTTTTTTTTTTTGCACATTCTACTCATCTCACTTCAGCTCTGCAATCACCCATGCTCCTCTTACCTCATACAGCAAATTACCCAAATGTATTTCTACTCTTTCTGCTTTACTTACCAGATGAGAAAGTCTGTCATGCTGCATCAGCAACACCTGTACCAAGTATCTAGCTCGTAGTTGCTGTAAAGTGCCTGGGGAATGTGACTGCACCTGGAAAGTAGATATGCTCAGGTGCTCCGTTCCCCTTCGGGGTACAGCTGCATTATATTGTGCTATTTTGTGAAACGCATTCATGTTTTTACCTTCACTATACTGAATATTGAACAATAACAATTTTAACTGATCTTATAATTTAAAAACAATTTTTAATGAGTTCATTTTTTATGTCATTATCCCTTAAATTCTTGACAATTTCAAACACCAACTCAGATTTTCAGACCATAATGAAGGAAACTAGTATTCTTATATAGATCTAACATTGTCTAATTTGGAGAGATATATTGTCTAATTTGGAGAGATATATTCAGATGAACACATTGGAACCTTGTGACAATGACATACAGGCTTGCGTTGTACTGACAAAGAAGGTATACTTTATAATCAATATTGACCATGCTTCCATAAGACTCTAAAGGCACATTTAGTTGGTTACACTTTTCTTCTGAAAAGCAGCAAACTCCTTTTGCAGGCACAGTCATCTCTGTCTTCAGAGACAGAGAAGACAGAATCAGGCCACAGAGAATTAAAAAGTAATGCAGAAATGCAAAACCCCTTCCGGAGCAACCTTTACTTGGAACCATAACCCTCGTGGCTTTCACACTGAATGTGCTAACAAAAAAGCAACTTGCACAAATTTATTTGAATGTTACTGAAATAAACCAGTATTTACAAAATCACCTCTGATAAGGTCACCAGCCAAGGTCAATCCACAGCAGTCTCTCAGGAGCTGTGACAGAACAACAGACCCACCGCACAGAACAAGCGGGCAAGCATGCGGGCTCTGCTGCTCTATCTCAGCAGATAAGCAATCCCTGGGACTGCAAATAAATCACAGAGAACAGCTAAAGGAAAGAGTGATGTTGGATAGATCTCCTCTCATGTTTTTCTTAGCAGACCGCCGCAGGGAAATACTCAGTTGCTGAAGGGTGTCTGTTTACGTAGAAGAGACTGATCTAAAAAGAAGTGGCATACTGTAATCTGGTCACGCAAACTGACTCAAAGCAATTAGACTGCCTTTTTGGTTTAATGTTATTTTAGGTTTATTTTTGCTTCTGAGAATTAGACTTGCTCCTTGAAAAACACAGGATGTGTTATGCCACGTCATACATCCACTTATGATGTTATCACAGGATATTGTATTCGTTGCATCATTTTTGTAAGATATACAACCTCAAACTTCTGCTTTTTTGAGCTACAGAGAAAAAGAAAATATAATAGGATTTGCTCAGAATGTGTTCTGGATACTAATCCTTAACTTCTATCTCCCTTCAGAAACACTGTAGGGAATGGGAGTGAAAAGTAATTTTTGTGTGGCCCCATTTCAGGCCTAAAAAGCAAATTTTCATTTAGATATTTCTTTCATTTTATTGCCATTGATACTCCTTAAATTGCAAATTTTCATAGACTTTTCTCAAATTAAATATTTAAATTGAGAGATAATTTCTAAGATACATGGATTTGTTTATACTGCAATAAATAACCACAAACTTATTTGCAACAGAAAAATAGCTGCAGAGGGAAGAAGATAAGACAAGGCAGTACTAATAAATAGCAACGTGTTTGTACTTTACAAAAGCAGCTGATTCAAAATAGGCTGTTTTTTATTGGTGAGAACCATTTCCACCAGCTTGGCAAACTAATGTGCTAAGAAAGAACCATACCCAAGACCCTTCCACACATGCCTGCACACACATACATGCATACATGCACACATATCCTGGCACAAAAAGTTACTGGAAGTATATTCTTGCAAGTTGGAAGTGAAAACCATTATTCCTGAGACTGATGCACCTTTTAGTCACATCACAATTATTCCTTAGAGCAGAATCCAGATAATTTTTAGACTGTTTTCAGGTGAGCCTCATGATGGATTCCGTGTTTTCTCTGGGAGACCAAGCTGTCATGAATGTAGCTCAGCTACACAGACCTTCTCATAGTCATCTGAAGTTTGTCATTGTAGCCTTTCCCAAGCATTGCCTATATACTGGTTTTAAAATTACTCACAATCATTCTACTACATTCTCACAATCTGCTGTATCATAAACCATTTATGTGTATTTTACTTTATTTAACATTTTTATAAATATATACATATATGGAGAGAGAGAGAGAGAATTAGTATATCCATTTAAAAAGGGAAATATATTCACTAATAGATGTATATTTGTTCGTGCTGAATATCCTGGCAATAACTAAATTTAGATCTTATTGCAACACCGCAAAATTTACATTAAAGAAATGAAGATGTCATTAAGTATATTGTCAATTCAGCAAATTAATTAAATATGTGCATAAGTCCTTTCTTACTCAGAAGAACAAATACACATCAGTTTAGCATAAATGTCAGCACAAATACAGATCTGCATGCTACATGCAGTAGTCAGAAATACCTGTAGCGATGGTATTTGTATGCTAGCCAGATCCTAGGGTTTATTCCTCTTACTTAGCATATGCTTTCTGAAAACTGAGGGTCTGAAAGGTCAGCCTATTTTTTGATTAATATGTATTAACTTTGAAGATCAAGTGGGAAATTTTGGATATCTCTTTGGAAGAAAAAAGGGAGATTTTTTTTCTCCCTCCCTTTTCAAATGGAGTCACAGTTTAATTTTAAAACTTCCCTAATCTCTGTCATCCATGCCCTCTGGCCCTTAATTCCTATCATTCTGCTTGAAGTTATACCACTGTTATTTACCCTTCCCCAGTGCAGTTGTGCATTTTCCTAATTTTAAATACATCAGAGCTTTGTTGAACTGATACATTTTATCTTTTATCTATCTTCAATAATTCATTGTGTTGCATGTGCTCCCAATCACATTACATACACTATGCAAATATGTAAGACATATCACAAAATAAATGTTTTAGTGATCACTTTAAGTGAGAACAGAAGTGTAAATCTCAAAGCTGAAGAATGGGATTATGGGAGGGATAATGATGAGTCATAATTGATCTTCTCTCAAAAAGCATTTAATAGTTAATAATAAAAGCTGTTCTTTTAAAGGAACTATATGGTTTATACATATATATGTACTCCAAATAAATAAATAAATATATGTTACTAAATAATGGAAGGGCCTTTATATGCGGTCAAGTTCAAAGATTTGTTACTTCCACAATAGCCTTAGACTACGCTGTCTTTTATGGTATATTCCCTGCTTTATTTTTTAAAAGCACAGTTGTCAAGATTGCAGACAGACAAGCTCGTGCATTGGGTGTCAGTGTCAAGGTTTCGGTAGGTGGGGGAATACAGGGAGGAGTGGGAGAAAGCTGAGGTTTCTCTGTGCTGGACAGAGCTGATTCCAGCCGGCTCCAGCAGACCCACCACAGGACACAGCTGGGCCCATCAAGCCATGTATGGCACATCTGTAATAACAAATTTAAGAAAGGGCAAAGATGCTGGGCGGCTGGGGAGGAGGGAAGAGAAGTGGTAGTGTGAGCACCAAGATAAGAAGAGAATGAGGGGGAGGAGGGGGAGGTGCTCCAGGTGCTGGAGCAGAGGCCCTCTGCAATCCCTGGAAGAGCCCACAGCGGAGCAGAGATTTGGCCTGTGGCCTCCAGAGACCTCATGTTGGAGCAGACTTTTTTCCTGTAAGATTGCAGCTCATGGAAAGACTCACATTGGAACAGAGGAGAAATATCAGATGGAAGAAGAGGCTGAGGGGATCTGTTATGGACTGACTGTACCCCTCCCTCCCTTGCTGCACTGCTTCAGGGGGTGCATGGAAGAGTCCAGAGTGCCCGAGTGAAGCTGAGCCTGGAGGAGGGAGAGGAAAGGTGTTGTCTTACTGTGTCTTGTTTCTCACCGCCTGAATCTATTTTCATTGGCAATAAATTAAATCCATTTTCCCCAAGTCACGACTGTTTTACCCACAACATTAATTGGTATCAATTTCTCTGGCTTTATCTCTAACCCATAAGCTTTCTCACCCTATTTTCTGCCCCTGCCCCCTGAGGAGGGGAGTGGTGAGTGGCTGGGTGGGTGTTTGGTCTTTAGCTGAGCCTAACTCACTGCAGCTCAGAGAAACAGATATTCTGGAATTCAGAAACTGTAGCTCCTTGCTTGTGCAATTTATCTAGCTGAAAATCAAGGTGTTTCATAAGAATTACTGCCTCATAAATATTCATTTTTTACACTCAATGCCTAGTAGCAGCAGATGTAGATAAGAGGCAAATGAGGCTGAAAATACTTTTTGCCTTTGTTATCTGCAAAGGACTCAAAGCTAAAATTCTCACTCTAAGTCTTTAGTCATAGCGGTATTTCCCTCGATACTGGTGGATTTCAGACAACCAGTCTGCAAACTGACTCAAACTGTGTCCTTTGGCTGAGTAATCCCATTCAAGTAAATGGAGCTGATGGTGTGACCAAGGGTTTATAACCTTAGGCCACATAATTGGAGCTCAAAGTTGTCTAAAGTGAAACTGTTTGGAAATACATTGTTCAGTGCATTTCAGGACTTGACATGCTAAAAAAAAAAAAAAAAAATGAAGCTGTCACATATCTTATTCCGGTATTTTCTAAATGAAATTTCAGTTCTTTGGTTTGAAGACACTTTTCTTTTAGGAACTTGCCATATGTTTAAAATGATGAAATAAGAAAAGATCTTAATCAAAATAACATAACAAATCATTTAAATGAAATATTTCAAACTGATTAGACCTTTATCTTCTTGGGTGGTTCCCAGTTTCCCTTTTTCCCTCTTTTGAGATTTCAACCCTGGCTTCACAGAAAATGAGGAAAAAACCCTGAAATCTCAAAAATGCTTGCATGATGTAAAAGACCATGTCTAGAATTCAACAGGACAATCCACATCATGACCACATCTTAAAAAGTAAATGTGGTTTTTCATGACATCTAAAACTAAAATATAAAAACAGTAACTGGGAGATTGCCACATGCCAGCTGACATAGGATGGTGTTACCATCCTACTGCCCAGGGATTTGTAGTAAATTGTGCCAGCAGAAAATCAACTGGATCTTTCTGTGATATTATAACCATGCCATTCAGTGAATGTCTACAAGCAATTCAATATTACTGATGCATGAAAAACTAAAACGTAACTTTGAAAGTGCATAGTTATAGTAAGAGAAGCTCAAAAGAAAGTCAACATTACTCAGTATTAAAAGTATTTTTACAAAAGCTGAAAGGCAGATTAATATTTTTACACAAGCAAGCAGTAATGTCTCTTTTATGCAGACAAAATACATGTCAAGTCACAGCTTCAATCTTCTTTTCACAACGTCAGTAATTAGCCAATACATTTCAATTTTAAAAGGCAACTTTTTCTATTTAAAGAAAATTGAGTTTAAGTTCACATGAAGTCACTGTGTAACAAATATGTATCCATCTAAGAATCAAATTTAGCCACTACATTTGCTTTAAGAACATGTGCAATAAGAACAAATTCTACTCAGAATCCTAGTGTAAGGTCAACAGACACAGAGAAAAAGTATTTGTACCAAAGTTTGTAATGAAGTAGTAGCATTGCATTTCCTGTATTTTGTCTTGTTATTAGTATCACAAAGAAGAAGCCCCTGTAGCATAATTAATTATTCACAAAATAAAGGAATATATCAAAACAAGCTGCCTCACAGGGACAGAAAAGACACCTAAGAGATCTGTGACATGAGGGATCAACCCTGTCCATTCTAGGCAGGCAAGGCTAAAGTGAACTCTTTTCAGCAAAAAGGAATTCTGATGCAAAATCTGTATAAGGAAAAGAAGCCCATTAGGTTTCTTCTCCAATCTTCTGCTGTTTCTTTATTAAAAGGAGAGATTTGAGCAAACTAAATTATACCAATGGTGAATTTGGCCTAGTGCTTCCAAGAGCTCTTCATTAATGTCTAAGGATGAGACTGATTTGTTAAAGCATAAAGTTTATAATATTTCTGGGTCACATTCTGTTGCAAAATGTACTAGGTTGTGGATGCTCAGGCATATTTTCTATCTCAGCCCCACCTCTGGCAAAGACACATGTCAAGACATATAAATCTGATGTCTTATTTCACAGTCATTTGTGATTCTGCATTTGCTCAGATTTTTAATATCAGACTGATGAAACATCTGTAAAGGGGTACTTTTGAAATGTCATATAAAATTATTCATATCACTTAACTTCATCAAGTAAGATATTTATAACTGATGACAAAATTTGCTTCTGTGCTAGTACTAATATTTTCCCCATCCATAAGCCTTTTGCAGTGCCTCATTTCAGTTCGCCTTTGATGCCAGAGACTTATCTATGAAACAAACCCATCAATTTTCAGACAAAAACTGGAAGAAGATTAACTCCCTCCCTGCTGAGATAAATCACTTCCCAGCATATTCACTTGCAGACTTCAACATTTTTTATACGGTTTTCATTCTGACTTGATCTGTAAAGGAATGTTAGCTTCAAGAGAATTAATACATCTATGATACAAACCTAGAACGGCAGCTCAATTTTCAAAAGTGATTCATAGCATTAATCTTTAACTACATATAAATGCAAGCAACTATTTACTTATTTCGCATGAATGAACATAGTGGGTTTTGAGCCAGGCAAAAAAGGAAGAAAAATACACTTTTTGCATGTGTTCAGACTAAGTTGATAGTTAAACTTTGGGTAACAACTTTAGAAATTCCTATTGTAAACTGCAAATATATTAATGATTCCACACGTGAACATCATAGCACAAACACAGATCCCACAAGCTTCTGGAAATACTCAAGTTCTCTATCACTCAAGGTCCCAGTGCAGACCCCTTTCTCAACCATGATCGCTGTGCAAATTCTTGCATTCTGAAGGCAGCTACAGTCTTTCATTGCTCCAAAATAGATGAAAGATTAGGGTAGAGGATACAGTCAAATGCACTGAATTATATGTATGGAATAAAGAATATTGTCCTCTTTTACAATAAAGAAAGCAAATGCCAGTTAGTCCTTTAATACTCAGACTAAATTGTCTGTCCACCAAATGTTAATTTGTTACAAGCACCTCTTGAGACATACAAACAAGCAGATATTAATGTCCCTTCAGATCATTATAAACAGACAGTTAAGATATAGTTTGTAAGGGTTTTGTCTTGGAAACATAGAGCAGCTGGTGTTGGATTGCCTAGTCCAACACACTGCTCAGAGCAGGGTGACTTAGAGCAGGTTGCGTGGAACCATGTCCAGGAAGCTTTTGAGTATTTTCAAGGATGGGACACCACAGCCTCTGAGCAACCTGTGCCAGTGTTTCACCACCCTTACAGTAAAGAAGTTTTTTCTTCTGTTCCAGCGGAATTTCCTGCATTTCAGCTTGCGGCCATTGCCTCTTGTTTCACTAGATACCACTGAGAAAAGTCTGGCTCCATTTTCTTCATTCCCCTCCTATCAGCTATCCACATGCACTGACAATATCCCCCTGAATTTTTTCTTCTCGAGACTAAACAATCCCAGCTCTCTCAGCCTATCTTTGCATGTCAGTTGCTCCAATCCCTTAATCATCTTTGTGACCCTTTGTTGGACTCATACCAGGATGTCCATATCTTTATTGTACCAGGAATTGTTTTTTCTTTTACTTTTTTCCTTCTACCTTTAGATTTGAAATACATATTTCACATACAAAATACCTACTTTAGCAGAGTAAACAGAGTAAACTTTGTTCCCAGGTTTTTTACCTCCTATTAGGCTACAGAAAATAAAAGTTCTTGGCAAGACAACAGGTGCAGTTTTATTGCTGAATGTACCTGGGAGGGGGGAAATATTAATTAATCACACCAGCACAGCAAAGATCTCTGTTTTAAGGCATTCACTTGTTCATCTGTGTCCAGGTAACAGCCTAGAGGTGGAATCACATTTTCACATGTCCTTTTCTGGTGCAAATGTATCAGATGAGGGTCAAGGTGTCAGGGCCGCAGAAAGAGCCAAAGAGTGAGAGCTGCCTTAGGAATGGGAGGAGGAGAGATGATTCTTCTCCATTGCTGTTGGAGTTACATGTTGACAGCATCTTTCCACAGGGTGATACTGGACAGAGGATTTGAATGCAAAGATTTTTAACACGGATGTTGGCATATAAGAGAAAGAAACTTATTTAATGACTAGCCCGTTTCCAGAAGTCCAAACAATCCTTTCTAAAATTCTTCATAATCCATAATCACACAGCAAGTAAACTAAGGTACAAATGGTGGTAGCATTTGTTTTGAGTTTTATTGCCTGGGAGTTTTAGCACACAAAATCATCAATTAAGAGCATTAGATATCTAACATGCAATCACTCACAAATCTATAACCCTGCAAAAGAAAGACAGCAATAGGCTTTGTCATGAGATATTGATTTGTATAACAGCTGCTGGAAATTAAGGTCAGTTTGAGAACATCAGCAAACCTGTGACAACAAAAGCTGTGTCTAAATCCAAATAAATTAGTTAACTATTTTTCCCCTACCCTTGTTATTTTGATGCCATTATTAAACAATGTGCAGGCATCTCTCATAACAATTCAATTCTCATTTCTCACTGAATTAACTGCAGTCTTGCCTTTAAAAAACTGATGTCTAAGCAGCTCACACAACAAAGCTAATGAACATTCAAATCCTGGTTGTGTTAGTTTTGGAAAGACTAACTGGAAAGCAAAGAGTATGCATCATCTAAGCTGCCATGTGTCGTGCAGCTTCAAAAAAACCTGGTGACAGATTTATCTGAACACAGGTAAGCCATCTGGCTTACTGGGCACCCTTTCTTGTTATGAAACTGTCACAGTCTTATTTCATTACATTTTGCCATGGTAGCAAGGCCAACAGTTTAATGTCACAACCTAAACCACAAAATATATTTTGGTTTGTCTAAAGTTCACCTATCAGCAGATAAGACTTGCTTCAAACAAAACCTTATGTCTACTTAGAAGTGAAGCTGGAAATACACTTTGCATTTCTCATTCATCAAGCGAAGGATGTAATAAAGTAAATCTAATGTTCTGGGGTTTCTACAGAAGTGCAACACTAACAGTCATTTTAGGTGCAAAAAAATTACACAGACGAAACCTTTCCATTAAATTTTAAACTGGTTATTACAAAAAAACTGGAATTTGCTGTGTCTGAGTAAGATAGTCAAGATTGATCAAAATCCCTTAAATTTCCTTCAGTCCAAAATGTAATTGTTATGTGAATATTTGTCCATTATATCAAAGGTATGAAACTGCACTTGTCATGATAGTGTATGTACATTCCCCAGTATTGCAATGAATACTTTGATTTTCCTGTGTCACATGCTGTCTTCCTCTTCCCAAAAACAGAAGTATGCACAATACAGGCTCTTTCTTTATGGCAAGCTTACATACAACATTAAAAAATGTTGGTAAATTCTGAACTGGAAAACCAAGCCTTCTCCCTGGAAAACCAAGCCTTCTCCCTGTGAAAAACGGTGCCTTTCCTACTAAAACCTTGTCCTCAGCAAGACGGAAAGTGAGAAAGGTGAAGTTATGCTAGAAATAATTTTTTTTAGACAGCTCAAATATGCAAATGGACATATTTCTATGTCTATGTCTAAATTTCTAGAATAATTCTAGTCTTTGTTTAGAGAGTTCCTTTTTGCAGATAAAGGATGTTATTGCTTTAATCTATTTTTAAGATGGTCTAAGTCCAGGCTATCAAGTGTCTTTTAGATAACCTGATTCAAAATTCTATGGGAAACCAGCAGAAGGCAAGCTGGCATATTTACAATACACGGTGCTGCTGAGGAGGTCTCCAAGGGACTCCATGCCACTTTCCTAAGCAACCATGTCTAGCTTTATTACATGGCTACAGGCAGATCAGATTCAGATCACAGTCCACCAAGACAGAAAAAATATAGAATCTGTAAGGAATACAGAAGAAGTCCTCAGCTACACAGATAGGGTAGGTTATGAATGTGTATCTTTCACCCAAGGAAGACTGCATCATGGGCGAGAGCCCATCTCCTGCTCACCAGTATCACATCCATCTAGCTCTGCTTCAGCTTCAGTTACCTGGGGTTTTATCCTCAAACTAATCCTATTCAGTCCTCTTAGCCAACATGGTAATAAATGTAGAATAAATGTAATGACCAAACCAGGTAAAACTATGCCCAATGTTGACAGAAGAGCTCCTACCCTCTGAACAGTTCAACTTCTATTACAATACATTATAAATGTATCTGACAGAAAGACCCAGTGAAATAAAGTACTTAAATATCTGGTAGCTTTGCGTTTGTAGCCTAATCAAAATTAAAGGAAGGCAAACACTTAAGTGATTAACAAGATCAAAGCCTAAAGTTTAGACAGGCAGATCACATGCAACGTTGAACACCTTCAGCTAGTATCAAACTTTGCACAAGTTGTCTAATGTATCAGCTCTCAACTATGGTCTTACAACATTCCTTCTTCCCTGTACAAATTGATAAAAGTATTCTTTAGAAAATGATTGTAACTTAAGCTGATCAGAATGAGAAAACACATTTCATTTCTAAAGCTTTGTAAAATTATCCTTTTTTAGCTCTTAGTTCTTGCTTCAACCTTTCCTTCCTCTAAATTTTGACATTTAAAATAGATATACGTACCTGATTTGAATAGTGAAGTACATTGTTTGAGCAAAGCCCTCAGCACTTTCCTGCAGAGACCTGATGTCAAAATATATTTTAGAATAAAGTGCAAATATAATGTTGAACATATTACACTGGCTTTTCTACTAGAATTTGTCAAAATGTACCTTATGAATTTGGGGACCTAGATCACTATGTAACAATAGGACGTTTGACTGAAGAGGCTAACAAAGACATACAGTAGATACTCATTTTAGAATGCGACCAAAGCAGACTCACACTGAGGATACTGCTTTGTAAGAGAGAGCTGCCATAGGAACAAAAAGACAAACTCAAAGCAGAACTATTTTTAAGATGAGTGGGCCTGCATATTCAGTTAGAAGTACAACATTTTTACTGCTTGGCAAATGTAAATCACTGGAGAAAAAATCTGTACCACAGACTTGCTGTTTTCAGCTGCAGGTGGTAGGTAAAGAAGTTGTGGGAGGAAAGTATTTTCTTACGTTGTTGCATTGTCTTTGGTCTTTTCAGTGACACTATTTCCTATTAATTTTTATACTCCTGATAACTATGTTGTTATTGAAGCACATAAGATATTCATGACATCTTTGTGGCATTTAAAAAGATAAGGTCCAACGCTGAAGTACATACAATCTACTAAAGAAATTTACCACGATGAGCAATGATGACATGAAACACTGCAGAGTGTGCTTTAGCAAAGGGACAGAGGAGGCACGTACAGAACAGCCATTATGCAGAAAGTGCTGCTTTAATGGAGTGTTACTCTGAAAGGCTGCTGCTAATGTGTCATGTTTCAAAGAGCTCACCCTAACAATTTGTGGTAGAAGGTATCTCTTAGACAGCTCCACCTTGACATGTAGCTTTTAGAAATTCTTCAGCAGCAGAGACACTGGGTACGTGGATAGAATAAAACAAACCTCTTGGGTCATCTGTAAGCATCAAAACTGGGGGGTGAAGGAAAGAGTGATTGCTTTAAGTCATCATGATAAAATACCATGACTGAGTTGGATCTTATAGATACAATACCTGGTTTAGGTGCTACTATCCTGTACCAGGATGGCAAAAACAAGATTTTCATCTTTGTTAAGAAAAAATCTTTGAACTTAAGAACTCTGGGACTAAGCCAGACCAAACATCAGCTTAGCCAGAATCCCTGACCATGGCCAGCAGCAGTCTTAGGGAGGAAGGCCATAAACATAGCATCTACAGATATTTTCTCTGCCCCATCAAACTTTCCAAATTCCATGATTGAGTGGCATTGTGAGTCTGAGGTTACTTATAGACCATAAAGTTCAACAGCTGCCGATGAATATGTTCTCCATTAACATTTCCTTATTCTTTCCTTTGTCTATTTATACTTTTGAGCATCCATGACAGCTTATGGGGAAGATTTTCACAATTGCAAATTTTGTGAGGAAAAACATCCTTTTCCTTTCAAATTTACTGCCTGAAAATGTCATTGGCCTGGTTACGAGAAACAGCAATTAATTCTCAACATCATTCCTGATTGACTTAATTTTATTTGATTTTATTTTTCTCTCACATTCCTTTTGGTCATCTCTTTTGTTCTACACAACCAGCACAACACAGCTGAAGTTAGATTGAAGAGCTGCACAGACCACCTATTACTCTCCAATACAGTGAAGAATGTACACATTAAATGGACCAGAAAAGAATTCCTGAAATACTCCACTAAATTTAACCACTTTCATGAAATCTGGAGTATTATGGCCATCAGAACTCAGCAGAGCAGATCAGACACAGAGAAGAGAATTATGAGGATACAATTTTTAAAAACACTATACTCTAATTTGTGTCTACAATAAAGCTGCAGCGGACACTTTCAGTTCCTTGGGAAATATGTTCTATTTTACTAACTGCTTTTAAACCATCAGAAGGTATTTATTGGTATCATATTTATTTCTTCCATGCGTTCTCAAGTTTTGCCTTGTTTGGTGTGAGTTATCTGTTTGAACTGCCCACCAAAATGTCCATGTTAGATAGAAAGAGAACGAAATTCTACAACTATTTACTCATTTGAAGTATTTCATGATGAAAACAAGAAAACAGAGCCCAGTCTTACAGTTCTCAATTTTTAATCATAGTTGTATTGTTACAACATAATTGGTTCCCTGCACAACAACAACTTTTTTCTGTGCTCTTATTCAGGTAAAATCTCATGGATGGCAATCTGCTCACTGTACAAGTACAACTATGACTTGACAAGTCATTCCCAAGTGATCTTTATCACATTTCAGAACACAAAATGCAGTCACAAGCTATATGGCACCAATTGTGTTCCCATGTTTAGTTTACAGTTTCTAAGGATGCTATTTATTTTGCACTGCTGACACAAGTGATACCAAGGTAGTAGAATGCATACAATGAAACAGAAAGCATGTATTGCCATGGCGCAGACAGTAAATGCATTGAACATTCACTTCAACAAGGAGGGGTTCATTAAGATTTTTTTAAAGGGTTATAACTGTACAAATAAACTACTTTCTTCTTGATGTGCAAATAAAATTGTTTACATCATAGAAAATAAGGTAATGAAAGTTGAGTGTGTTTTACTACCATTAGGTTAGTAAAGATAACTTCAGCACTATAAACATGATTACAGCTATGTCATTCCCCTTAGCAACCATCCCTAAGCACAATCAACAGAAGTAGAACATATTTTCTTTTTAAACGTATCAGTAAGAGTTAAATCCACCTAGGCACTGTGTCTGTGGCCCCAAGTTAGGTATCTAGGAACCTCATGGGAGAATTCAGCAACTCCGAAACTGTTTGTTGGTTAAAGGCAAGCGCAAACTTGCTGTGTTTACATACTCAGCTTTGAGACATATGTGAGCTCCAAATCTACATCTGCATAGCATAGCTGGAGCAAAATCAGAAAGAATGTACTGCTGACTTCTATTCTGCAACAAAGCAGATCCATATCATCCCGCATCCCTGTAAAATACATTCACTGCTGCCTAATCTGGCATGATTCATGGCTTTTCTTGCTGGATTTTGTCCTACGTGGCACAAAAAAATTCATATTTTCTAAAAAAGAAATTTTAGTTTGGCTCTCAAACAAACCTCAAGTCAGGTCTCTGCCACTCAAATGCAATATAAAAAGTTCAGATCATCTGTGTATTGGTTTCCATTTGGATTTATCAGCTCCAAAATAGAGTTCAGTGATGGTGTTATCCAAACGTGCTCTTTTGTCTTTGCTCCCTGGCAATGGGGATAACAAAACACAAGTATCTCTACATAAGAATGATTGGAAAACAAGTCTGAATTTAAGGAAAGGCAAGTTTTCCCAGCCCAGCACTTTTCAGGCTGGTATACAAGAACTTACTGCAACAATTTAGCCATGTTAAAATGAAAAAAAAATTGATTTCTTTACACAAGAACAACTCCTTCAATCAAATAGCTCTTTCATCTTATGAAGCCACTGTATATATTAGCCATAAATTGATACCTTATCATTTTAAGGTAAACTGACTTCATGCACTATAAAACAAAACTAGAGAAGCTGCCTAAAGAGTTTTCACCTACCCAATTAGATGGTCTCCTAGTCTCCTTTGCAACCTTAATCTTTATGGTTCTGTATGTGTTGAAGTTTCTAAACCATGTCACTTAGACTGAAAAATAGAATCTAGAAGATGTGGCAGATAAAAATCTTCTATCCCTTCATCATACCTTGCCTCTCCATATTTAGACTGTGGGTGCTGAGACAGAAACCGTGTTCAACAAGATGTGCATACAGTGCCTAGCATCGTAAGACCCTGATTTCATCAGCAGTATGTAGGCTTTGCTGTACATGAATGCATACATCTGCAGCTGTATGTTACTGAGTATGCTGTTTATAATGTTATGGTTTTCCTGTATAGATAAGGATAGTATATCAACATGTGCTGTGTGAAAGCTGTGAATAGTTGGTAAAGCAAGAATTGTGTAATTTTAAAAACAATGTGAATAAAATCCAATGGAAGAAATATAACTGCTGCTTCCCAGTACAGAAAACCTCGAGCAGACCACTGGAAATCGGTAGTAAAGGCCAGCTAACACAGCATGCTAATCATAATGTCTGAAATAAGAAGTTTCTAAAGCAAATATCTGGCATCTCAAGAGCTTCAAGGTTTTTCCTCCTCTAATCGCACCGAGCTACAGCTTATGTATTTTGTCACTCCTATTCCTAGAGGAAGTGCATAGCCAGAAGTGCAATCTCCCAGAATTAGAGCTTAGGATACACAGAGATGGAGCATTTTGCTGTAAATCTTCCAGCCAGAGTTTTTTTCTAGAAAGAAAGGTTTTGGTGTCTGTTTTTTTCTAATGTTGCAAGCAATATTTTGAAGATGTATCTGGTCACTCAGCAATACCTTTGTGTTGTTCTTATGGATTTGGGGCAAAATATTTTTAATATATTTTGTCAGGCTGGAAAAATCCATGAACTTGAATTTATAATACTATAAATACATAACAGCACTGACAGAAAACTATCACTGCTTGGTAATGTAGATCTCACATTCAGCCGGGAGGCAACAGCACTATGTGGCAGGAACAAAACAGACAATTACTGTGCTCAGGCTCACTGCTGGCACCATAAGTATAAGAAACTATCCTTTTCATTAACTCAGTAAACATGGAAGAAAATTTACAAGATAGGCCACATAAGTCAGTCAATGGTTTTGGTTTGTCTATATACCAATGTGGTTTATAGGATTTTTCAAAAATTTTAGATCGAATTTTGTGCAAACTAAGCTCTTTTAATTTCATTTGAGCTGTAAAAGTGGTGAGATTGATAACTTTGGAAAAAACACTTTTCACAAGGGCAAAGTATTTTACCTTGATTAAAAATGCAAAGGAAGAGTAGGTAGGACTGCAGCTGACATTTACAAAGGAAAATATGAAAATATTATTTCTCATTGATATGTTTTCCTGAATTTTATGCTCTAACAGAATGTGCTACTCCGAAAGATGCCCTATAACTTTTTAAAGTGACACCTCTTAATCTGATCTATTCTGAAGGTGTATTCATAATCACTAACACAAAATTTTTCAAATATAGACATCTAAGATTAAGCATCTACATAAAAATAGTCTCTGTTTTAGAAAAGAGGTTGTCACTGAAGTCAAAGAAAGTTGAAAGGCCTCTGATCTTGTGGAGATGGAATTAACCAGTAAGAAAAATAGATATGAGGTAACATGATTAACTTTCCTAGCCAAATTTAAAAATACTAGTATGCATCTTTCCTAAGGCTGACAGAGAAAATATCAGGTATGACAGTGAATACATTAACAAATTTAACATTTATCAAAATGTTACAAGCAAATATTTTGGCCCAAATTTTTCCAAAAAGAACCTCACATATATAATATGCTGCAGTGTAATCAGAAAATAAATTCATCCTGATATATTAATGCTCTATAGAAAGAATCATCAAGAAAAAGTTGAAAGAGGTATTACCTGGTGCTCTGGAAGGCAATTTGACAGCCACCAATGTCTCTGAAGTGCTACAATATGTGAGAGAAAAATCAAAGTCACATGGACATGATTTAAGTGATGGATACTGCTTCTTTCTGCTCACACATATTCCAGCTACAACATGTTCCAAACGCATTTGCCCTAGCTGAAAGCAAATGTTGATGTTAGTATAGTGTCATTTTCTACAGTACCTATAGCAACAGCAAACACATTATTGAATACTTAAGCAACAGACTGATTGCTCCCTTATCATAGTTTCAGCTGTCAATCTTGAGTGCTCTGTGAATGACTGGTATTCTGTAACATGCCTTCTGTACTGTAAACTTTCCCTTATACAAGCATTTTCTTTTGCAATATAGTTCATCAGCATAAAGAAATATTTGCTTTAAACTTTGAAAAATGTAGTTTATTTAAGAACTTATTCTGCACTTCCAATACTCACATAACAGCTTCTGAGTATCATAAAGAGTTTGGCACCTCTTAGAATCTGACATTACTTATTAATAAGATAGATCAATTACACTAGCAAAGACAGCACACAAAACATTGCACAAATGTTAGTTAATGAGCCTTTATAGTATTTTCATGAGAAATTATATTAGATGTATTAAAAGAATAAAAAAGCAGAGGTTAGTGCACCAGAGAGGCAAAGTATCGGAGGATACAACGGCTAAGAGAAACGTCATATTACCCTGACCACAATGGTACCAATTTATTTGCTTCAGTTAGAGATCGGGTAAAGGGCTTTGCTGTTTCAAGAATATATGACTTGCTGAAGGTTTAGGAAGTATGGAAATCCAAGACCAGTTTTTGGAGGGTTTAGGAACAGTACCAAATGCTACAGCAGGTCAAACAATCTGTGCATTATCAAATTATGTAATTAAAAAATATGTTGTCGTTACCCTTTTTGAATTATGTGACAGATGCAATAAGGTATTACTGAGAACCTTACTAAGAAGCATTGTAGTTTAGAATGTTGTTTCATTTAAATTACTGCAGTTAAAAAGGAGGAACACTCTGGTGAGTCAGGGCATAATATAGTGCCTAAAATATACTACATAATATATTCATATTTCAGTGCGTAGATAAACAATTTCTTGTCTGAACTAGAACCTGGTTTTGAAAAGCAAAATACCGAAGCATATATCAAATCCTGAGGTATTTTTTCTTCTTTTTTCAATATTTTTTGAAGATGTTCTTCCCAGCACCAAATCACAGGGAAAAATTCAGAGGAGCAGAAAGTAAATTAAAACTACATGATTTTTTTGAACAGTTCCAAAATTAATAGTGATCCACGATTAAAATAAATAAGCAGGATGATAAATAGCAGACTCTGCTCATAAGATTTTATTTTTAAATAGAGCAAAGATTCCTCCTTCCCTGACTGTACACCTGGTACTCTTCAGATCTCCTTCCACATCCTACCTCTGCATTCCAGGGTGGATCAGTAATTTCAAACGCAGGAACAAAGTAGCCTCTATCCAACCTAAGTAAATGCCTGCAGAATACAGGTAACCCTGCTTCTGCCCCAGACTTCTCTTCTGTTTAGAGAAGATTTGCTGTTGAGATGGCATTATGGAAGGCAAGGTGTAACAGGAGACAGCATGTGTACAGCCTGTGTCTAGGCAACACCACCAGTTGTCTCAGTTTTCTTGTGACTTTCATAGCCTGTGGTGTCTTTCATAAAATCTGACATTAAATGAGAGCTTCAGCTTCATTAAGAATAACTACATCTCTGCTTATCTTAGTCACAAAGACAGTTCTGAAGAGACTAACCCAGAAGTGCCCTGACAACTCACAACCCAAACGCAAATAAATACAAATCCAGAAATCCTTCTTTTTAATATCATGATTTTCAGATGCTGAATTGTGACTTTAAAGAAATTTGGAGATGGGAATTCTGGACTTCTGCTAGTGGAAAGGAATAATATTTTATACATGTACAAACATACATCACAGTATCTTTCTGGGATAGGTAAATGATCCAAGTGGTATTTCTTATTCTGATTTCCTCTCTACCATTTATCACCAGCCTAGCATAACTTCATATAAATATTGCATGTAAAAACTGTAGTAAAATCTTTGTCAAGTAGCATATAGAAAAATAATCAGAATACAAACAATCTGTGTTCAGAAAAACAGCAAGCTGAGATTATAGGATATGGAAAATGGGCACTAAATGTCAAAAAATTGGAGCGTTCTATCTGTGGTTGGTGATCAGCTTTCACAAGAAGGCTCTACTTTCCTTACTTACCAGTTTATCTCTTGTGCACGATGACGAAAACTACTGTAGTTGCGAAACACATGATGGACAGTTTCTACAGAGCCTTAAAGCAAATAGAAGCGTTTTTAAGCAGTGCCACCCGGAGGTGAAAAAGAGCTTTTCAACTCCCGTGGCATCGAGGCACATCTACCTAACTTCTGCCTTTTACACCAGCTATAATGATGCCGTAAATGCAAAAATCCCTTACTGGTCCTGTAATGGAAATGGTCCTTCAGAGCACTCACCCGTAGGTGCGGGGAGGCATGTAATTTTCATTGACCCAAGTCCTACCCTAAATTTAGTTTCACACACCTGAGTCTCAGAGCTACAGTAAGGGCAGAATCTCACGGCTCATTTAGCCATCACAGGAAACGGGCCTCTGTCCTGTCAGAGGGATGTGTGTTTGTGCTGTGCTATAGGAAACTCAGCACTCAGACCTTTCCTTCTTAAACATGCTGCCCTAATGAAGTAATGTGAAACTGGCCCCCCTCGCCATCTTAGGGGCCCTCCACTGAACACACACCAGTCTGTTGTTTTCTTTCTTGTATTGGGGTCCCAACAAAGGACACAGTATTCTAGCCGCAAGTCAGATAAACTCTGCCAAGAGTGACCCTGCATTCATGTGAGGAAACTGCAGAACACGCTGAGGTCCTCCTCTCTCTGTTGACACCGACTGATGTACAGTGCGTACCCTAACAGAAGGGAAGGCTGGAGAGGTCTACTGCTATGTAGCACTCCATTCCCAAAGAAAAGTCCACGTCCAGCACCTCTAACAAGGTACATGCACACATGCACTGGCCACCCCATCAAAGCCTGTTTCCAATAAAAAATCAAAGCAGCAGCAATCTTTGCACAGCAACCTGTGTCATGTAGCACAGTGTGGTGGCATGATTTCTTTCTAGAAATCTCCAGGCCTCCCTATATGGGCTTATCACATAGCAAACACATCTTAAAGTCATCTTTAGCAGAAGTCATAACAAACCAAAAAAATAAATAAATAAACCATAAATAATTAAATTATTAAAAAAGGAAGAAAACGTTCCATGTTGCCAGAAAACAAATTACTCCTTCCCATTATCTTCATTATTGATACAATGACGTAAATGACAATGTAATGTAAATGTAATGACAAAATAGAAATGAAAGTAAAATAACACTAGAATAAAATAAGTAAAATGTGGTGTGAAGGTAAAAAAAAGGAGTTATGTGGATAAGTACCAATACATCAGGTCAATTTACTCTGCCAAGAGACAACTCTTACTTAGCCAGATAAGAATCAAGAGAAACTGTGCAGTGAATATTTCCCTTTAATTAGAGAGGGCAGAGTGTGTGCAGACCCTGAGTATTGTGGTTGCACAAGGAATTGGGCTCAAAATCTGTAAAGAGATTATGTTCAGTATGAATGTATATATGGACAAGCACTTGACACAAATACTTTTTGCTAGAGTTCCACTGAAAATCTATTATTTTAGAGAATATTTCTGTTTCAATTAACCAAAATTCTTTAACAGAAGTATTCCTTCAGATATTTTTCTGTGACCTTCTAGTTAGGCCTTGCAAAAGATATTATTTAAGCCTGCTGCCTCAAATTAGAGTTAATTGATATCAGAAACAAACTCACTGGGTTCATATTTGTTAATTTCAAGCAAAGAGAAGATTTTCAAGCACAGTTGTACCCGTTTAACGGTTAAAAACTCAAGGACATACATAAATGGAGATTCTCATCCCCCTGCTAAGCTTCAGTCCTCAAACACTTCACATTTAGCAACTGATGTAGCAAGACATTCTGTTGATACCTTGCATTCTAGTAAATACCATATGAAGTCATACCTGTTTTCAGGTGTGAATTATAAAATGACTGAAGATAACAAAGTCAGTGGCACTTTTAATGCCTTTCAAATTATTTTTCACAATCAGGGTACAATTCTCATACAGCAGCTGTTTTCCTCCAGAAGAAACCTGTGCTTTTTACCAAAAATGTAGTGAGCTGCCCTGGTTTTGCGTATTCCAAAACTGCCAGATGGTTTTGAAGCTGATTTCTAAATCTAATTAATCCCATATCTTTTTAACAATGTCTATCCTGAGAACTACAACAGCATGAAACTCAAAAAATATGAAGAATCAAGTGTTGCCAAGCCATTCAAGGTTGAGGCTTTGGTGGCATTAACAGAGCTCACTGGCCCTGACCAGCTTCACCCAGGACCCCTACCCTGCCTCAGTCCCAGGACCCCATCTCAACCCCCTGGGGCTGTCAGCCCCTACCCGCGCAATGCTGCAGCAAGTTTGGTCTCCATTCCCTCCCCAGAGAGGTGTCTGATGCCCAGGGCTGAGGTTGCTCCAGTCTCCCTGGCTACTCCACTCCTGGCCAGGGTGGTGGGAGCTTGGGGACACCACATGTCTCCAGACACCCTGGCCCCAGAGAGCCACTAGCCCCTCCTGCACCCTGGCATTCATAAGCAATTAAATAGACAACCTCTTCAACCTACTGAGATAGCTATGGCACTATTTACCTACTTAAAATCAATGAATGGCATGATAGTCTCAGTTGTGCAATTCCCATAAAAGCCAACACTGAAGTACACAAGCAGGGCGACATGATCACCTACCAGATGCTATATCTCAGATCTATGTCACTGCAAGTATTTCAAACGTGAGAGATGAAGCCAAAGTAACATGAGGAGAAAGGCCATTTGATTACAATGATAAGTTAATCTTTACATATATTCTGTTACACTGTACAGTTGTTTTTTGTTTATTTAAAAAGTTTTCTGGCTCACTCTGGGGTGTAGGCAACTATAAAAGACAGACTGTTTCTACAGTCCTATAAAAGTATGCTACCAAAAATAAATATGTAAATTATGCTCTGAAGGTTCTGCTACACTATGATGAAAGTATAAAAAGAAAAATGAAGTCAGGCCCATACAGCACGGACTTCCAGAACTGTGACAGAAATCTGCTTCTTGAAAGAGGATTACAGCCAAAGCAAAAATATTTAGATTAATGATTTCAAGTTACATAAAACCAGGCATGTTTTATATGGCTTTAGAACGTCTGTCCTTTGTCACTAAAAAGTTATGTGCAGATTCATAAAGACTTTAGATTTAGTATTAGCATACCCCTATAATATGCTGAGTCTCTATGCTCTAAGTAATCAAGATCCTATATATCACTTTTTTTTTAATAAGTAGTGGGATCGATAAGATGCCATATGAAATTAGCAAGTCCATGTCCAGTGGCAAAACTAGCATAAGCAACATATATTGAAGTAATGAATCCCAAATGTTCCTTTTCTCTTTTCATTGATGATACATTGATGATATAAGCAGCAGAATACACTGGAGTAGTTGAAGAACAGCTAAGAGAGAAGGCAGGACACAGAATTCAGACAAACCTGCTTCCAAATACTCTGCTGCTCCCTAAATTAGGGCTATTTTGTCTTCCCACTTCAATTTTTAAAACAGTCAAACAGTCCAGAAGACATTAAGCTCCATCAGAACACTTGACTTGGTGCTGCAGTGGAACTCAGTGCTTAAAACAAAACAAAATCCCTTATGGCTCTGTTGATGTCACCTTTCAACCCAATCAATGGCCAGAGCATAGACCAGGAACAAAGAGAGCATCTGACTTAATTGTCAGAGGAACAAGACACTATTATATTACCACTGTTTTAAGGGAGGACCTCCCTGTTGTCAGAATAAGTGCTTCTCCTTCATAAATCACTCTTTGCTTCAGGGAAGATATATAGTTGGACCAAAATGCTGATCTGAACGCTTTTTTCTTCCTCTTTAGCTGAAATCTGTATCACAGGTATCAGTCACACATACTTAGAGCTTTATGCCAAGGCAAGCAAAGGAAAAAAATATGTTCCCACTCTAGATTCCTACTAACCAGTTTTCATGAGTCTGGCAAAAGACTAGACTTATCCATCCAAGAAAGGGTAGACCCGGGATCCTAGCTCACTGCCACCAAAGAGAAACCTTTTCTCTGAAACAAAGGTCTTCTATGGGGGGTGGAAAGCCAAGCCCAACATCATCTTGTGTGTTTGACTGTAGATTAGTCCACAAAACTCCCACAAGCAAGTACCACAAAGGCTTTGAGTATTGCCTGTACAGTGTTTTCAACCTCACAGAACAGTTCAGCTGCAATGAAGTTAAACGAAATAGCTAAGAGTCTCCTATTATATTGCTATTAAAAGAACAAAAGCATGCATATCACTTCAGTACAGTTATCTGCAACAGTTGCCCACTTGTGTCTGTATACAAACATGTTATAAATCACCTAAATCACATCGGAATAGCTTCCATCAGATGCAGCAAGCAGAAAGTTTCTTCCATTAATGCCCTCCATTAGGCCTTTTAAATTCTCCCTCTTTGCCACAACACTAGCAGAGGCACTACTCAATCCTATGTGAGCATTTCAGCCTTCTTGCGTGCTCAGTCTCACAGCTATGAGACCCAGCTGGCAGTGGGCCTGTCCAAACACAGCAGCTTGCTCAGCCATAGTACATCACCACATTCCAAACAGCAGCTTTTCAAGTCATACAGAGACTATGTTTAAAAATAAGCAGGAGTTCACCTGTTTATTCAGGAACCTCTGCAGGAATTCACTAATGAAGAACATTATATATTTACCACAGACCCAACATTTACATCATGAATTGCAATAAGTGCTAGGAGCATCTTTTTAGTAGCCTGCTCTTAACATGCTTCTTTCCCTATTACACATACAGTTTCACCATTTTTGCTACTCCAGGCCAGCGAAATCTAAAGAACCAAATTCTGGATTTTTTGGCAAGTGAACAGTGGCTTAACAGTGATAGTAGTTTTATGCAGACAACCACTGAAAAGTTAGATCAGACGGCTTCTGTACAACTGGAGTAAGCTGAAGAAACTTCTAGCTTGCAGCTGTGACATTCAGCAGAGAAACTCATTAATCTTACTTCTGAATTTCCTCAGGAGTAATGTCTGCAGATCTTTGATAAAAACAGTCAGGTTTAGCAAACAAGTATATTTGTTTCAGTCACTACAGAATTTCACACCCTACCGTTTGCCAGACCTACTCCTACAACTTCAGCCAAGCACATTAGTCTAACAGGAATACATGATCTTTGTCTCCCCCTTTCTCAAAAACAGCCTTTCAAAACACTCACCATGTTGTTACCCCAGATCCTGTTCTTCCATGGTACTTGTTAGTCCACTTGAAATCAGTCCAACCATCCTCATCTCCCAAATAACTATACCCTAACTGTCATATGAAAAAGATGTTACTGTCTCTGATTATTAGCTCTAAGTCACTGAGTCTTTGAAATATTGAAAGGCATTGAGCTCTGAAACCAAATATCACAACTTTTAGCATATTCGTGGTACTCCAAAGTACACCTGTATTATTAAGTCTGTTAACCTCCTTATTTCTTGGTTCTCATTCCAGTACTCTGCACAAGACCAAGGACTTCCCTGAGATGACCAAGACTGATGCTTGGCCACTCCAATGGCAAGTGAAAGATAGCAAGGAAAATCTGCTTTTCAACAGGCAGAAGCATGAAGTGAGACAGTATTTAGGCTTGTGGGATCAAAAAAAAAAAAAAGTAACCTTGTTTAGAAATAGCAGACTGATGGAGGCAGGGCAAAGAACTGACAAAGTCCCATAGCAACTGTGTGAAGATTGAAAAGAAGACTGTGGTTGTCCCAGAATTACATTCGTTGACCTGTTCATGCTCTTCAAAGACACAGGACAATAATAATGACAAATGTTTCTTTCCCTCAGTGCAGAAATGTACTAAATTTCATTTTTTCACTGGTTACAAATGATGAAGACTAACCCGTCTGTATAACTGCTGAGGCTTAATTTATCAAAATAGCTGTGTACCTAAAACACAGAGTTTTAACATCACTATATCCATAGAACATCCCTTTACAATCTTTTCTTTTAGTTCATTTCAATCACATAAAGATGTTTAACAGGTGCAGAGCCAAAAAAAATCACTTCAGATCTTATTTCACCTCTTCATACGTTACTTCACTTTAATATGTACTATATGTATAATAGAAATAATTCAAAGAAACTTAGCCACTTCATACAAATAAATTCCTTCACACAGATCAATGATTTATTAAAAGCAACTATTAACATCCCTTTCTGCCTGTGCGAGACATCTGTAGATGCATTCTAGAGCATTTCTAAGATGAGCAACATGTCACAACAGGCTGTGTAATTGTCAGAAGCAGTATCTTGGCTGCTCAGTTGCACATAAGCCATAGTAAGTCCTACAGCCTTCTCTATGTGCCCTGGACAGAGATCTCTCTAATGTTTTCAAATATATTTTCTCTGATCAAAAAAGGTAAATGTTAGTACTAATACTAATAATAATAACTAGTCCCACTGAACTTCAAGAAAGTCTTCCTAAATCTCCCAAATGCAGTACTTTGGGGAAGTGTGTTCCTTGGACTCAAAGGAAGCTACTTTCTACAGCTGTTGTGATAGTATGAATATAGAACAAAACCCTTCAGGCCTCACACAGCTATTTATAGTGCTGAGATTTACCCTAGTGGCATCTCCCAGGTTCAGCTACCGAATTCAGGTTTTAAATTTTTTAGTGCAGCAATTGCCTTTCTTTTTACTCTACCATTTTATTTCCTTGACTAACAAAGTAATTGCAAACAACATATGAATTAAAGCCTGCCTATTTAATAGCATCTGCTTGACACGGTGGCTTCAAAACCCTGGATTCTTTTGAAAATGTTTATATATAGCCTGGCTGCTGAGCTATACGTACTGCAGCAAGTCTTCCACCTGCTGGACAAAAGGCAGCACTAAGCTTCCTCAACAGGAAACAGATGCAACAAGTATCTGGGAGCTACACAATAACCAAAGGGGAAAAAAGCGGGGGGGGGAAAGGCAACATCAAGGTTCTCTTGTTCTTGTCTAAGTGCATTAAGTAAATAAATAAAGGTGAAAATGCAGCCATCGTATTAAAAGCATACAAAGATGTCAAGCAGTTGTGGCCGAGGAGGACCTCTTCTACTTTCCCAATATTCCTCTTCTAATAAACTGCTCCTACAAGGTCTCTTTATTTGTGATTTTACAAAGGACCTGCATTACTTGAAATGGAAATATTACAGGTCTTCTGCCTTTTGGGCGGTTCTGGATTGATAACTGCCCTAACATAGCAAGTAGAAATATTTCCCTCTTTGTCTTCTCTGCCTGGCTCAGGCTCAGGCGGTTGGCTCAATCAGAACATCCCGTATTCTGTCACGCCAAACCAGCTGAGCAGTTGCCAGATCCCCGAGCCCTCAAGCAGATTCAGACTGGATGCCCGGTTAAGCACTGGGGGCTTCTTACTCCCGGACCCGCCCGGAGGGAAGCCTGTCCCCAGCCCTCCTGGGGAGGTGAGTGATGCGGTGGGGGTGGGGGGTGGGGGGAGTGTTACTGCATGTTGCCAAACCTGTATCTCCAGAAGACATGAAAGTCTTTCCGCAGCGTACAGCACTGTATCAAGCTACAGGGTGTTATCTACTGATTCAAAGAAACGGGAACACGATCTTTCCTGAAGTTCACCTAGTTCTTTCGAAGCTCCACCATTTCTTTTTTTATCATGTAGACTCGCAGCAGCATTCTTCCCTGAGGTATTGCCTAAACCTAGAGCAAATGAAAGAGGCACACGGAGAGGCTGCAGATCTCCTTTGGTGTTATCCACTGTCCTCTAAAACCTACCTGTCATCAAGAGGGGGGAATGTTGTGAAATTGCAACTGAAGTTAGGAAAAGATGGGTTACAAAATCTAGTGGGAGTGTTCAGAAATCTTAAATGGGATTAGCAGGCATTACCAATAATGAGAGTTGAGCCATAATATGGGCTATATAGTTTCTAGATCTTGATAACAAGAGTTTGAGAATTTTTGGCATAGAAAAATTATACTCATTACCCTGCCCTTAGTGATAACAAATATAAACAGGGCTCAGTGCTCAGTGTTATGAAATTTGTGTTCAGAAATTAAAGACCAAACAAAAGTTGCAGATGAAGCTGGTTGGAGACCTCACATTTCATGTCACCAAAGGCACCACAAAACAGTCATCTGCCTAATGTATGTACACATGTGCATGCACATGCATATAGAGATGCATATATATCAGCTACTTTGAAGGGTCGGTTTCACAAACCTAAACATAGTTTAGTGAAAAGATTTGCAAGAAATTATTTTTTTAAAAGTGTAATAATTTGGAAATGAGCCAGTTCCTCAATAAGCCACAATCTGAGACAGATCATTTTAAAAGTAAATAAAATTACATAGAAGAAAACTAATGACAGTCATAAAAACCACCAATAAATGAACTGTGATGAGAAAAGATTGAGAATTATTTTTAAGAAATCTAAGAATAAAGGTAACTTAATGGTATTACTATAAATCCTCAGTGATAATGTACAATTAATAGTTCACTAACCTGTTTTATGCACAGATAATCAGATGCAGTCATACTAGAAGGCTGATGAAATTCTATTTTATTTCAGTGGTAACAAAGGAAGCTCCCATTAAAAGCTTACTAAAGTTGGATATTTTTTGATCAACAGGTTGGGACCGTCAGTTAGAAAAACAAGTGGCAGAGGAACCCTGAAAAATGCTTCACAATTTTCAGGTCAGAGAATGCTGCAAGAGATTCAGGACACTGAAAGAAAGCCAGTCTGTCACTATTAACAAACATAACTGGGATGACTTTAATACTATAGGGCCTGCCAACATCTTAAAAATCCTCAGTAAAACAGAACAGTGCTTGCAGCAGGACTCAGTCAACAAAAATGCTAAGAATGGTAATTACATGCTAATTTATGTGTGTTTACATTAGATTACGGCAACCAGATTGATAGATATTTTGACGGCATTACAAGTCCAGCTGATAATAACAAATAGCATCAATGCAACATATTCAGATCCTCAAATGAAGGCACTTTCATGCCTGCTCCACCCATACTCTGCTACGGCCAGCCAAAGGCGGGGCTGGTTGGGTAATTCCCATTCAAAAGTGGTGGCATATGCTTATAAGCAGGATACTGCTCAGTACCAGACTAACATAACTACATAGCATCTGGACATATACTGTGGTTTTAATCCATTGCATCAGTGCTTATCTCTTCTAACTTAACACTCCTGGAAGAAAACAAAGTCATTACAGAAGACGTGAAGGCTGGGGAAAAGGCAAATAACAGAAAGGGTAGAGTTCACTGATACAGAGCAATCAAGATCACATGGTAATGTGGAAACAAGCAATCCCAATGCATTTTAAGATAAGCAAATATAGTCACACATAGGCACACAGACAATAACTTGTGCTCTTGTAATCAGAAACACTGAAAAGGATCATCAAATAACCATGGCTTTTTAGAGGATTCTGTGCCTAGAGGGACTACTGTGATTCTGGGAAGTTTAAAAAGAGGAATATGAAGTAGGAGCACAAAATAGGAGCACAGAAGTTCCATTACCTCTGTGTTTGGCAGTGCTGCATCTTTTTTAGAAAAACATAACCCATTTTCAAGCTAATACATTAAAATTTACATTGATCAACTACAATGACATCACAGATGAGTACAGGAATGATTCAGAGGTTTGAGGGTGCAGGACTCCAGAGACTCAGTCTTTTCAGCTTAACAGAGAAAAGCTAAAGCAATGATTTGATCACATTCTTTAAGTACCCACATGAAGAACACTGGCACAGCAACATTTGTCAGGCCAGCAGTAAAGATAAGACAAGACCCAACGGCTGGAAGTTGAAACCAAGTATTCAGAAGAGATAAAACATAAATGTTAATAATGACAGTACTTGTTAGTTAAAACCATTTTTTCAAATATTGAAGAGTAAACATCTAAGACTGTAATCTTATTCTGAATATTGACGTAATATTAAATAAATGGTGTAATTATATAAGTTATTAATGCATTGTATCATGTATTATACAATTATGTATTAATATAATTCTCATCGCAGGACACAGCTTTAAAATTATGATTTTAGATTTAGATTTAGATTAACAGTAACAAATTGTCTTACATCTAATCATCAAATATATAAAGCTGGCCTATTTTATTAAAAGAGACAAATGTTAATAATATTTGTAAAAATAAATGGATTCAAAATGCAGTGCCTAGACAAGTTGTCTGTCAAGGCACAGTTCAATTTTTGACCATAGACCACAATGTCAGACAGTTGATTGATTTTGCTTCCAAAACAAATCATCCTCAACCATTGACAACATCTGAAAAATAATACTTCCAAAAGATACATTTTTAAAAGACAGGGAAAAAATTCCTTAGAATAAAACTCCTGGGAAAGCTTAGAAAAAGGTTTTGCTGTATGCCTCATAGAAAAAACACATTGGGAAGATAATGAGTAGTGTAAGCAGATAAATATCCTGATTTACACACCTCAGGTAGCTAAAACTCTCAGTATTTCATTTGCAGAAAGAAAATTAAATGGCTAAAATATTTTCATATCTCTTAATGTATCAATGTGTGCATTGAGTGCACTAAAATGCTATTTACTGGCAATGATTTGCATCACTTTGTAAATTCTAAATTAAAGCCAAAACAAAAAGGTTAAAATTAAAATATCATTCCTGTCCTCAAAGATCAATTGTTTGGCCTTTTTTAAACTTCCTGTTTTGCTGTATAGGAACTCTTCTTTATCACACTCGATTCACGGAACATGCTATTATTGTTTTGCTTTGCTTTACTCCCCATCAGCAAAAAACTACTGCACCTGAACAAGACACTAAACCCCTTTTCCATGCATGTTTTCTCACAGAATAAACTGACATCAGTAGATTGTTTGCTTTTAACCCTGACACCCCCCCCAACCTATTTTTGAAACAAATTTTATTTTAGGATGTCCTGACTGATACTAAATTGGAAACCCTGGTGTGAATTTTATAGAACACTATTTCCTTTTATAGAGGATGTTCACAGCTAATCTGTCATCTACAGGGCAGGCAGAGGCCAGAAGGCTAGGAAACCAAGACAGGTGGCCTAGCAGAAGCCTGAAACCCAAACTCTTTTAGCATTTTGTACTGAATTCAATTGCAGGGAATATGAGTATTTTCTCACTGTACCTTGTTTTATTAACACTATTAAAAACAGCTCTGTAACAGAATAGGCAAACATTGATCAGAAGAACTTTCTTGCAGAACAGTTCTTCCACCCACATGAAGATGGGCAGCAAATTCCATTTCCCACAGATCTTTTCCCAAGGAGCTATGCCAGGAAGTGAAAAATCCATGTTTATTCAGGCTCCCAAGCCCTGCAAACATCCATTTGTGCTTCTATGTTTTCAAAATGCTTTTGAAAAACATATTTACATAAAGACAGAAAGTGATGCCAATCTTCCCTCATTCTATTATTATTAATAATGTGATTGAATTGAGTTATTATTCTATATAAGTATCACTTTTTAATCATTAAGAACTTGTTAACTGTTAGTTGTGTGTGTTGCTATCAGAATCAATGTCAATGCAGTGCACAGCAGTGTTATCACCAAAGCATAAACAAAAGGTCTTCGACTCCTCCCTTTCCATAGCACATCAGCCACCTCCAGGAGACACACACTATGTAGTACCACACTCCTTATATCCTGATGAGACAGACTGATTCTGAAAACAAAGCATAGTTTGTCCTTGTGCAGACAATATAGCTTGGAGATACAGGACCTAAGTCTGTTGGAGAGATCTTGACTTAAGAGCAGCAGCAGGGAGAAAAGGGTTACATTAGTCCACGTGGAGTTACTGTGCCAAGATTGTACTTAATTCCCTGAGCTAGTTCGTTAACCAGTAATCAGGAATAGGATTTCTACTGAGCCCTACAATGTGGAATGTAGGTATCACCCAAATTCTGCAGTGAAAACTTTCTCTTGCTCCCAACTTTAAGAAAAAAGTGTGGAGCAGCAGCAAGTCCTACTTTGGATTTATAATGATGCATGAGCTACTCAGCTCAACACTTGAAAATCTACCGCATCCACGGCCTCAAACATCAGTTCAGTAAAAACCGCTGGGTTTCCCCACAACCCATCAGAACAGTATGGAACATCCAAATATGTTCTAACAACACATTTACTCCTTCTCTTTCACATCAGCCTCCCACTATATTGAAGGTCTTTACTTGGACACCCAATTTGACTTTGAAGGCATCAGTTAGCAACTGTTCACAGAAAAATTCTTCCTGAAGGTAGAGTTTACAGACAAGCAGCAGGCTTTGACTTGCTTACCAGCTGTACTGAACTCAAACCTAAATGAAGAAATGCTGTTAGAGATACAATCCAGAGTAGCTATATTACTGAAAAATATCCTGTTTTGAACACAGTTATACTGTTTTCTACTGTTATCATATTTAAGGCAGACACCAACCAAGAATTTAGGGAAAGGGGTTTCGTGGCGGGTTAACCCTGGCTGGACACCAGGTGCCCACCAAAGCCACTCTATCGCTCCCCTCCCCAGCTGCACAGGGGAGAGAAAATGTAACAAAGGGCTCGTGGGTCAAGTTGAGAACAGGGAGATCACTCAGCAATTACTGCCATGGGCAAAACAGACTTGACTTGGGGAAATTAGTTTGATTTATTGCCATTCAAACCAGAGAAAAACCCACCCTCCCCCCACCCATCCCTTCTTTCTGGGCTTAACTTAATTACCAATTTCTCTACCTCCTCTTCCTCCTCCCGACTGGCACAGGGGAACAGGGAATGAGGGTCACAGTCAGTTCATCACATTTTTCTGCTGCTTCTTCCTCCCCACACTCGGGCCCTGCTCCAGCCTGGGGTCCCTCCCACGGACACGGTCCTCCATGGCCTTCTCCAACGCGAGCCCTGCCCAGGGCAGCAGCCCTTCCCAGCCCGCCCCAGCCGGGTCCCCCCCCGGGCGCAGCCCCTCGGGCACAGCGGCTCCAGCGCGGGTCCCCGCGGGGGCACAGGCCCGGCCAGCAAACCCGCTCCCGCCCGGGCTCCTCTGCACGGGGCCACAGGCCCTGCCAGGAGCTGCTCCAGCGCCGGCTGCCCGCGGGGCACAGCCTCCTCGGGGCATCGCCCTGCCCCGGCCTGGGGTCCCCGTGGGCTGCAGGTGGGGATCTGCTCCACCGCGGCCCTCCGCGGGCTGAGGGGCACAGCCTGCCTCGCCAGGGGCTTCACCGCGGGCTGCCGGGGAACCGCTGCGCTGGGGGCTGGGGCACCTCCTGCCTCCCTCTGCGCTGGCCTGGGGTCTGCAGGGCTGTTGCTCGCACATAGTCTCACTTCTCTCTCCTGCTGGCACGGGGGAGGGGGGGTGTCCCCTTCTTACTATGCTGTCCCAGAGGCACTGCCACCGTTGCTGACAGCCTCCACCTTGGACAGCAGTGGGTCCATCCTGGAGCTGGCTGGCACTGGCTTTATTGGACATGGGGTAAACTTCTGGCATCTTCTCATAGAAGCCACCCCTGTAGCCCCCCTGCTACTAAAACCTTGCCATGTAAACCCTCTAGAGGCTTGCAAAACATAGAAAGAAAATATAAATATCTATGTTAATGTGCATGTCTGCAAATGGTATGGAAGTATCTGTGTCAGTAAAAATAATTGCCACTACACAAAATAACTGTTCATCTGCATTACAGTGTTCCCATTTATTATCTACAATATATAAACTATTTTACGAAAAAGGATAAACACCGCAGACAAATCACAGAAAAATGAGAGGGCATGTACATTTTGAGAAAATTCCTGGCTTTCTGTTCCTGGCAATTTCTGTCTTCCCAGACATGTAAGGTAAACATAGCTAGACTGACTTCAGCATTTTATGGTTTATAGCTCACAGTCCGAAAATCTGCTAAAATCTGCATGTACAGAGAAAGGATATCAAGAATGAAACAGACAAAAAAATGTTTTCCCCACTGTATTTTTCTACACTATCCCACCTGTTAGCAGTTTCTCACAGGAGTATCTTCTATTTGCAGAAGGAACTTTTCCTTTTGGACTTCTGTTAGTAACACCAAATGAAATATTGTGTATATCTAAAAAATGCTGCAGCATTCTGAAAATGCTAGTTAGCATTTTCATAGTTAGCATAGCATAATTCCTAGTCAGTAGTTTGTCAACACTAAGTTAACTTCTGCTTTTAACTTGGGAGGGTTAATATAAGAATACAAGAATAGCATGTCTGGCAGAGATGGAAGACAAACTTTATGAACTTGAGAACCACAATATTTGATCTATAAATGCTGATCTAATAGACTTTTTGACTGTCCCTTCTCCCAAGGCCCAACACTCATTTTCTGCACAAGCTTCTTCATCTCTTTAAGGCAAAAGTAACAGTTTTACTAATTAAAAGGTTCTGCAGTGATTCTAGATTTTCTATTTGCTGTATTGGGCGCATCCTGCTTTATATGTTATCTTGAAACATGTTTTTAAAACAGTTAAATATAATTTGTCAGCAATTACACCCTTATTTTGGATTAGCAAGTCCTCTGTTAATTAGAATAGTCCCCTGACACAACCTTGCCAAGTATTTTAGCTCTGGAGCTTGTGAGCCCCTAAACTATCATCAACTCCACAAGTTTCTTAATTTACACCTGCTGAGATAGAATCAGCAGACTTGGGTTTGTTTAAATGAAAATTTGTTTGGATTACAGACTGAAGCTGCCTACCCACGGGTGTACACGTTGGGATAAACAGCCACCATAGGTGGCCACTCTCCAAATGAAAAACATTACAGAAAGTTGGCTGTGCAGATAAAAGAAAATAAATGAAGGTATACGACAAGACCAATATTTGCATTTACTGTATTTCAAACAATCCAGAACTAATTTTGTTAAATTCAGCATTGCACTCCCACAAGCATTATAAAGCTCTTTAAAGATAAGGCCTTGTAATGATGTGTGTGTGTCTATGTGAGAACAGTTATACATAGACCAAAGCTTTCAAAACTGACTAGCTGCTGTTAGCTTATTTGTGTCAATTTAATGTCTTACTTTCAAGAGGCCAAGTGTTCATTTTTAAGAAAAAAAAATCAGACAAAATCATTTTCACATATATATGGCATAAATGCAGCTAAGAGCATTTTCAAATTAATAGGAACTTTATTTAGGTTCCTTGTATTAATAAGCTTTAACTTGAAGGTTAGTTTTTCAGTGAATCTTTCTAACAGAAAGAATCAAGAAGTCTGTTATTCAATGATTATGAAAATTTTTTTAAAATGTAATTTCCAGAAAATACCTTCATGCTGCTTTTAGAAAAATAAAACAATCATTCAAGAAAAAAAAAAAAAACAGAACATAGTTTTGTTGTGTAAATGAAAGAAGGAGTCAAGTATTATAAATTCAGGTTTCCGATTAAAGAAATCTGCATTAAGTAAAACTTTACATTACATCATCACATTTTCTCAAATGCATTTATGATTAAAACAACTAAATTAATCCAATCTAAAATGTTTGAATTACTCTTAAGAAAATGTATTCCTGGTTTACATTGCCTGCAGACTGAAATATTCCATCGCAACTGGCTATGTCAGATACTTGATTATATTGTTGGTTTTTCTAATATGAATCAACTACCATGTTTGATTTAGAGATTTGCTCCCTAGTGCAAAGTATTTAAGTAAAGTTGGTGACTAGGAGCATAAAATGATAACCTGGACATGTGAAAGGTTAAAATCAACAATTACAAAGCTTCTGGTTGTAAAAAGAACCAGTAAATCTTCAGGCAAGCCAATAACATTTTCTTCTATTTTCTCACCTATTAAGTGAGATCCTCTTTCCCAGCCTGAGGTGCATGTAGGTTATCAGGTGTGTGCGTGCTTTTAGGATTAGCTGCATTCATGCCAATACAATTATCCTGAGGAACTGGGAAGAGTTTGCACAGTCCCAGTCCACCTTTCCCATGTTCCATTTTCCATGTCACAAAATACTACACAGCGATTTGACTCCCACTGACTGCTGCCTGAACATTCATCTACAGCAATAATTAAAATTCATGGCTAGAGTGTATCAGACAAGGTCAGGGTCTCGGGCTCTAATATATACAAAATCGGATGACTTGCCATAAGTCACTTTCATTCTTCAATCTGTTCACTAGGCATGACTAAGGAAAAAAATACACAGACACACGGGGGTAGAGTCAAGAGAAACATCCACAATAGGCAGTCTTTATCAGCAGTGGAAAGCAATTCTAGGACCGTCATATTTTCCCCTGCAATTCACTAACTATTTTTCTGTATAAAGAACTGTTACTGCAGTGGTCCTATAACCACAAGAAATAGCGTGGCCAGCAGGACAAGGGAAGTGATCACTCCCCTGTACTCGACACTGGTGAGGCCACACCTCAAATGCTGTGTTCACTTTTGGGTCCCTCACTACAAGAGATTGAGGTGCCAGAGCAGATCCAAAGAAGGGCGACAAAGCTGGTGAAGGGTCTGGAGAAGTCTTACAAGGAGTGGCTGAAGGAAATGGGGTTGTTTAGCCTGGAGAAGAGGAGGCTCAGGGGGGACCTTATCACTCTCTACAACTACCTGAAAGGGGTTGTAGTGAGGTGGGTGTCAGTCTCCCGGGTAACAAGCAATAAGACAAGAGGAAATGGCCTCAAGTTGCACTAGGGGAGATTTAAATTGGATATTAGGAAAAAATTCTTCACTGAAAGGGTTGTCAACATTAGGACAGGCTGGCCAGGGATGTGGTTGAGTCACCATCCCTAGAGGTATTTAAAAGATGTGTAGATGTGGCACTTAGGGACATGGTTTAGTGGTGAACTTGGCAGTGCTGGGTTAACGGTTAGATTCAATGATCTTAAAGGTCTTTTCCAACCTGAATGATTCTATGGACATGCCCTTCTCTGTTCAACAGCTAGCACTTCGCTATCAACTAACTCTCTACAAGAGACTGACAGCTAACAGAGGTACCGAGTGCTTCATTTAACAGGCACTAAATCATGGAAAATAATGAACCAATAAATTTTCCAGGTAGGCTGCAGTGGAAAAGAATATGAAAGGTGAATTTTTTATATATTTTTATGCACATACATACAACTCTCCTTTCCACTGTAGCGCATGCAGGAAACTACACCCTTGTGATACTTTTGCTCCCTAAATGTTTCTAAATATCATAACTCCTCTTAACTAGGTATGAACTGACTATTATTCTCCCTTCACTTAAATCTCTGACTTTCATCTACAGGCTTATTTCAGTCACCTGTTATGGCTGGTCTCCTAATTGCAATCTGTCTGTGGTGGGGAGACCTTTATATTGCATTTGATTATCACAGTATCTAGTGTGGGGCTGTCATCTGGTCGCCCTCTACCACAAGGTAGATGATAATTTTAAAACAATTAGTCATGTTATATAAGGAAAATATGAAATCCAAGACAAACTTGTTTGACAATTTCCTACTTTCTGTACAAGATCAAATGTAAATTCAGAGTATGATCTTTGCTTTAGAAAAATTTTCACTTTAACTTTGCAGAAACAACCATGCAGTAGATGACCCTAGCTTTCCAACCACACATTACAGAGATTGGGGAGTTCAGGTAAGCTCCAAGAACAAGATGTGAAATATTAAAAATTACAAACATATCAATATAAAGTATTAATAAAAATGAAAATACTATTATAAAATTGAGTCATATGGAGCATATGTTGTGGGAGGAGATGATGGTGATTCAGCAGCATGTGGTGCTCCCTGTGAAATATTATGTGAACTATTTAATAAACTAATTTCCATAAAATTACACATCACTTCACAAATGACACAGTACATTCTCTACCACTGCCAACAGTAGGTGCCTACTTCTGTACAGATGTTTTCAGGATAGAGAAAAGTGTGTGAGGCTACTGAAGGTTACTGATGAATGAAATATGGAAGATATCTGAGGGGGCTGTGTACCTGGGAGTAATTTAGAGGAGGAAGTGAAAAGGGAAATGACGGGAGTCGTTTACCACACTGCTGGATGAAGAGAATGCCTGTAAGGAGCCAAAAGATAGGAGCTCCCTGTGGTGTTTAAGCGCTGTACCTAGTTCTGTTCTTCTCCTGCACAGCCTGTTGGTAACCGTTCCCTCACTGCTGGGATCCAACTCAAGAAACAGGACAGCAGCTCTACTGTCATACCATGTTAACACATTTTGAGAACTTCATGCTATTTGTTGATAAAAGAAAATATCAAAATGCATGTTATGACAATCTGAAATACTACTTATTCACACTTACCATATTTTATATTGTGAAAGCAATTGCTTACATCTAGTACAGTTCCATTTGCATTGAAAACACTACTACAGTGCTTTTTAATGGTACTTTATTTATGTTAGGGGGAAATAACTTGAAGTAAATAATTTTGCCTTGTGGTCAAGGGAAACAGCTGACGACCATCCTTTCATTTGGGAGTAGAGACTGAGCCTTCAATCTCTACTCACCAATCATGTTTTCAAACCTCTGCCCCACCCCTAGTTTATCTGTCTTTTTTTCAAGTGTGGTGTGCAAACATAGATGCAGTACTCACCTGAGGTCTCATAGGTACTTCATATGGTGATATAATTAACCCTTGGATGTGACAAATGTTCATGCTTGCCAAAACAATCTCTCCTTTTTTTCACAGCGGATTTGTTGACCCAGATCATTAGGAATGTAATGAGAAAAGAGAGAGATTAAGGTAACGGGTTTTATTTTACACTGCAGGGGACAAGGAATGTAACTGCAATCAGTTATTGTGTCAGATGAGGTGCAGTAACTCCCCACTAAGGCACAGCAACTGCTCAAGCTGTTCGGAATCATTCGTAACCAATAGTATTCCGTTAGGTATGTTGGCTTGGTTCACATGCCACTGTTGCTTTAAGATTCTCCTTCTTCTCTTTTTTAACAGCATTCATACAGTCAGTTGTACTTTTCTTCATATTTGTGCATTTATTCATTGCGCTTTTCTTAACTTAATTTCTTCTGTTGATCTCGGGCTATTTCTCCAAGTTACCAGCGTTAATTTTAACTTCTAGCTTTTATCATTTATAATGCTTGCAGCCCTTCCCAGGCTGATAAAATCCAGAGATTTTAAGCATCTGTTTTTATTTTATGTTTATCTGACTCATTATTAAAGGTAAAAAATAAAGAAATAGACTTGCATAAGAATTCCATCTAAAATAACTTTTCAATGTGTAAGTGCAGGAAGGCACTGATAACTACTCTTAACTGTAATTTAACCTTGACCACATCTCATCCTCAGTGTAAGAGAAAGTAACTTATAACACCAAAAGTTCTGTCATCAAGCTATATCTACTGCTTCCCCCTAAAAATACTCAACCACTTACTCTGCTAACACAGGAAATCATGTTGAATTGACAAAATTTGTTCTTGAAGAATCTTTTAGTTTAACATCTCACTACTTGTAATGTAATATTGTTTGTTTTAATATCTTTCTGGTTTAGTTATCAAAGTTAGACCAAATCATTTGCAACCCTCCAGATCAGCCTTTCCTTAAGAAAAATTCTATGTCCCTTTCGCTCCAGAGACTCTTCCTCAGGACTGCGAAACAGAATGTCATGATTACTCTAACTTACCTCCAATTTTTAGATTTTCCACCATGAGTTTGCACCAGTTCCAACATCATTATTTTTAGAAAATTTGAGATTGTGTAACTATCACTTTTGAAAATTTTACTACACCTAGCAGTATAAAACTATTGGTTTAAAAGCCTAATATGGACAAAAGCTAATTACCTTCCCACTTGAATAATTTTTCCCCTCAGTTCTTGACTACTGTTATTATTTCCATTAGTTGCCCTTCCTCAGTGCTTTCTATTTAAGATGCTATAAATACAATGCAATGCTTCAGAGGATGGTTTCCTTGGTCTTGCTGTAAGAGGAGGGAAAACTTGTTTTGACAAACGAGCTTTCCAAGCTGTGACACTCATAGTTAAAACTGACACTGTTTGCCTTCCTGTTATCAAGGATAACAGAGGTAAACTTTGGAAATCAGTCAGTTTCTCTTGCTTTAAAGTAAATTATGAGAACTCATGGAGGTTACAAATATTAAAAAATATCTGTAATTCCTGGATATTACCATAGCCCTTATTTAGGAAGTATGAAGAGTCAAGTTAACATGTTTTGTTTATACAGGACATCACAACACTGTTATCGTTATTCACCACTTGGCACAAAGGAAAGCTTGGAGTATTTCCAGACAATCTACAAACTGAAGTAATTTCACATAATGCTTGAGACAGTCAAAGAGGTAGCATCAGAAATGGGGTTTTAACTAGCTCAGTGACATTCACTCCTAGGTGTCACTTAAGAACACTTCAGGTCTATGATAAATTCAGCTCCAAAAGAAGCTACTTATGCTGCATGAGTAATCACATACTCCAGCCAAGACCCTGCTCTCAACCAAGGTGCTACTCCACAAGGATGTAGGTATTCAACAGGTCCTATGTCGTATCTGCCAGTCTTGTGTTATTGTCTTGAATACTCCCAGGCCATCTCAGATGGTGTCAGACCCTTAAGTTTAAGCAAGTATAGCATTACTTGGAAGGTATTTGGGTAGCAAAATCCATTGATTAAGTATACATTGAAAACCTTGAGAGAATGTTTCTCAGGCTGCAGATGGGAACATAGCACACAAGAATGATTGCAAATTTTTCCAAACTCAGGGATATGCTATGGCTTTATTGCTGATGTAAATTGAAAGACAAAATTAAAGGCCATTTTACTGTCACCTAGCTACAAAATGTTTTAAAATTTTGTTCCTTTTTTGAGATGTTCAGTTATTTTATCCCTAGCAGAGGTGAAGTTTCTCTAAACCATGAAAAAAATGAACAGAATATTGTAACATTCTTGATTAGGCCAAAAATCTAAAAAACACATCTGTACAAACCACAATACACATTTGCCTATAAAGACAGTTTGTTAAGCTTCTCTCTATGAAACAGGAATACAATGTTACATGCCATAGGAGACCATAATAAAAAGTCTGTTAGCTTTTCCTTCAGATCTTTAGCCTCAGTAAAATACAAAAATATTCACACTGACAGAAAAAAATCCAGTAAGTTAAAAATATTCTCTAATAACTTCATGAAAATGTATTTATTGTGGTTACAGACCAATCAACATCATGTTTCCAACTCTAACCCAAAAAGGAGTGTCATACCCAAAAGCAGCACTACTGCTGCAGAGAAAGCAATGATCTTGTTATGATAGTTGAAAACCAAAATGAAAGGCAGGTTGCTTGTCACTACCAAGAGCAACTGGCAACACGTTCTAAAGGTATTCAATGGAAAAGTGAATAATGCAGGAAGCAGAGCCTTGAAGGAATCAAATCTTTCCCCAAAGAAGAGACTGCTTAGTTCTCAGGCTGCAGAAACGGGGAACAGTGTAGGTTATGCTGCAGAAGGGATCCCAGGAATTTCTAATATTTCACTTCAGGGGAAATTCTAATGTTATACGCACTGCCAGCCACATTTGCCATCAGCAGATCACAACCAAAGGAGGCTAAAAGCAGCCAGTACTTCTCCTACATAAAATAAATTCTTAGCAGTAGTATTATAATGTTGTGCAAAGTGAAAGCTATGGTTTTATGTAAAGCCAAACCAAAGTATAATATATTAATTTATCTGGATTATGAAGAGCAGCTAGTTGTCCTGCTAAAATCTAGGGTTTGTATAGTTACTTCTGCAATACTTAGGTCATGTATGCACAGCAAATTATATGAAGGCCATTTGGGAACAGTAAAATGAAAATTCTTGCTCAAGGATGTGTGTTGTAGCCAGGGACTGTTACACAAATAAAGGAAATAGCACAATTATGTCAAGGTTGTCAGGCAACAGAACAAGCCTGGACATGTTATGTTGTGTTACTGCAGTAGGCAGCTTCTCTACAGCAGCAAGCCCATATTGATTGAACTATTAAGAGGGCATACTTTGATAGCAGTACGTAGTCATTCTGAATTACTTTACATATACTGAGCCAATCCAAATAGCTCATCCTGACTGGCAGAAGCATTGCTGTTAGGAATGCAAGAACATTCATGTCCAATTTACCCCTACAGTTTCAGTTGTCTGTCACAGCGTATTTTTCAAATTCTGCTAAAACTAGAGAATTCTCTATAAATACAAGTTATTTGCTCTCTGATTCTAAACACAGATTACATACAACAAATTGCATTTTTTTTTCAGGAAGTATAAAAATCAAGATCATACTACCACAAATTGTTGTCAAGTGTTATTTATACTTCCTCAGCCATCTAGTGGTCATGTTCCTGGCGAGACTTCCCCTGAAGGCAGGCAGCATGGCTGTTCATATCAACCTAACTACATTCTCAGCCTGAAGCTTTTTGAGGGAAAGCAGTTATTCAGGCTTCATTGCGTATATTTGATTTTTCCTTGTCATGAAAAAATGCAATACATGAGTTGTGAACTCTGCTCTACATTTTTTAAATGAGCAAACTATGAAGCCAAATTAATAACAGTAATTTTCACTCTAGAAAAAGGAATAAGGTGCTGCAGTCTTGCTGTACTGTTTTTTTAACCAGAAGGAAGTGCTGCATAGACCAAACCCTCAGCTGCACTTAGCTGTTTCCCTGGCAATTTAGTCAATACTCATGTGCTGAAAGCTACCGCTCATGTGCCACCTGAAGTGTCAGGTACTTGCATGCCTACCATGAGCCACAAACAAAGCTCCCAGGGCTGATACAAGCTCAAAGCAGACAAGTTGCTCCAGCTACAGTTCCATAAACACTAGTGTCAGAGGAAAACCGGACTGAGACCAAAACCTGGGTATTGGTTTTGTCACCAAGAAAATGTTTGTGGAACTACAACCTCATATTTGTCACTCAGGGTAAAGCCCTGACACAGGATTTTCAAACTGAGTGTTTTCCTCTTTTAGCAGTGGTGCTCTGACCTTGATCTTCTTGATGTAAACTTTTGTTTAGGTCTTTTACTTTCCATCTTGTCAAAGCTCTCAAATTTCTAAAGAAAATGTTTCACTAAGAGACAGGCTGTTAGGAAAATCCTTTTTCCCGAGATTAAATTCATCTGGATTAAATTTTTGTGAGTTTTGAAAGACAGCCTATTTCTCTACATCTCCCAACCAGAACAGACTCTAAATGACTACAGAACAGACTATACTGAACAGACTACAAGTAACTACGTAAGTTTACTTACATAAATATACCAACCCACTCAGTACCATGAACCCATCTGGACTGAGGCAGCTACCCTCCACACCAAAGACATAAAGTATAGGTGATGCTACACTTGCTGGGAAGTTAGTAAAGAATGCTTCAGGTGCTGGAACTGGAAATCAGACTCTTCTCATGTGGATGCAACACACCTGCCTCTCTGACTCCTTGCAAGACACTAAGAAAAGGCCAAAGAGTAGAAGGTCTTTCTCAGGCACTTCAATCTACAGCAACAAAGTAACAGCCTTGTTACTTCTCGGATCTCCTGTGGGTATTTTCAGACTATATAGGAGTAGGTATTAAACAGCAGGTTATTTTCCAAGACATTGCCCTGAATTATTCAGGAATAGCAGAACAGATCTTCCCTTTTTTGCCTTAGCTTTGCATGTGGGTTTCTCATTCTGCTTTCCAAGAATATGTGCAGTGAAATAACATAAGAAATTCTGGCTGAGAATAGAAGTGATAGCCCCTTATCTTGACAAATCCTAGCAAGTTTTCTACGCATTAAATAGCACTTTACAGGTTTAACCTGCAGTTCCACATCAATGGTGAGTTAAATCAACTCTTTTTAAAGCAAACTCAGGAAATTGTGAATCAAGATTTTTACATCAATACATCATACCCAGCTCAAAGGTATGAAAAATGGATACACACTGCATTCATCTGATACAAAATCTGCTTCACCTTGCTCATGGAAACCACTCACTGTTTTCACTGTTGATTTTACATGAGCAAAATTATCATCATACTTTGACATCTTGAAAGAATATGCATATAATCGAGGAAATGTATGTAGTCTAGCTCAGAATAACTTACAGAACTGAGGCTTCTTATCAAAATAATCAAAGCATTAAAAAAAAAAATCAAGACTATGTGACCTGACTATACCTTAGCTGTTCTCCAGTAAGCAATACTAATCTGTGCATTTGAAACCAAATTTGTATTTTATCAATCAAGTTCACAAGTTCAGAAATACTGATTTACCTTTCCAGTTAATTTGAACTCAACCTTTAGCCACAAAAACATATTCTAATATTCTTTATCTTTGTTCAACAGGGGACAAATTTTTGTTTTAAACAGGATGCGTGCAGGATAAATTTTGTTTCTAAATAGCAATAACAAGCAGCTTTAAAGTAAATCACACACCGTAAAGTAATTCCACAATGCCTTGGAAAGAACCCAAGACTTGCTGGTACCTAAATACATTCTCTATGGGTAAATGAAGCAGCCACCCTCAATGTGAACAATAACTATATTCCCCTGATAACTCCACAGAATACTCCATGAAGCGAGTTTTCTCTCTGATAAGGAAAAAGATGGAAATTTATCTCCTCTGAAATGCTGCTTACTAAAAATGCAGAAGATGCTAGAATCCTACTTTAAACAACTATATCATAAAACTTGATTTTTAATGAAGAACTTTGTTTCTAAAACCTTACTTCAGCATTTTTCAGTCAGGTACATGGAATTATTTTGTATCACACTACAGCTATGATATGCAAATGAAGCAGTTAATGAGAGGAGACATCCATAACAAAAGAGCCTCATTGGCTCAAACATTTTTGCTGTGCTTATTACAGTTTCACTATAGGTGAAACACATTGCTATAACAAGTGTTCTGAAATAGCCTGAAAACAGCTGGAAGCAGAAACTTAAAACATATTTAATTGTGTAATTCCTGAAGATTGCATCAAGTTTCAGAACAATCAGTGTTTAAAATTTATTAATATCTCAAGTGGCATTTCTACATATGCATTAGATTTTTCTGTGTTTTTCCTGGTGCTCTTCATTTTGAGATTCTTTGTACTAAAGGACTTATGAGACCACAATTAGCGTTTCAGTTTTTTCTGTGTCAGGCAACATATACCATAACCTTTGGGTGTTTCAGTTTCTTTTTCTCAAAGTTTGAAACTTATGTCATTAATATTCCAAGAGCTGTGGCACTTTCAATTTGTGGAGATACATATAAGTTATATTCATGCTTTAGTTAAATCTAGGACACCTTAGAACTACATTTAATCTCAAAAAATACAAAAGATAAAAGAAATAATGAAAGTGTACTACAATGTACTACCTATTTTTCAGTTGCAAGATCTTCCATGGACAGTAGGACACCCAGTGAGAGATCCACCATCCCTACACAATCAGGTACCCATTTAATTAAATACATTTTTAAACCACTGGGTAAGCCAAGGTGCTTATTCATAATTTACTTGACAAATATGATTTAGCCATTATTTAGGACTATGCTGCCATAGTTAAACTGGTTTTGCTCCACTAACTGTCCTAGGCTTCTCCACTATACTGCACTCTGTAACCCAGAATTTAAAATCTATGTGTCAATTTACATTAATGTAGTAATCATTCCACATACAGCCAAAATGTATTGGTTGCTAAAATACTTAATATATTTCCCTTGTCTGAAAATCCATATTCATTTAAGAAAGACTAAGATTTTCAATAAGTAAATCAATTGTTTTAAGAAAATCTGCAAAGGGAATAATATCACTGTCACTATGTTAACACAGAAACTAATTAAAGCAATGTGGCCTCTGTAGAACAGCTTTAAGGAATAAAATAAGTAAAAAAATACAATTAAATTATTTGATATATAGGATTAAAATATTTAAGAGCATCCACATCCTGATTCCCAGCTTACCGTACTGGTAGACTTGGATGTATGATGACCCCCGATTTATCAAGAGAGAAGAAAACACAGTCCCTTTAAGAGTTCCAGAAACATGCCCTGAGTTGATCAGGACAGCCAGAACCACCAGAGATTGACACATACACTTACCAGCCAATAAACTGCTCATGCAGCAGCTTCAGCAAAACAGTGAATCAGAGGAATGAATCTTACTTCAGTCCACACTGCCCACATTTTGGTGTCAGTGTCAAAATGGGCGCTGCACAGGCAAGCCCCAGCCACACAAACCAGCTTGGTACCCAGAGCACACAAGGGAAGCTGTTAACCAACCTACACAAGATTGAGAAAGTGTTCATATAGCCTGGGAATATAGGAGAAATTAGATTATCCCTATCTAGGATTTTTTGAACAATATTTGTCTTATGCTTGAACCAGTACAGCAGTTAAATTATATTCCTGCTCCTAAGTTAGTGAACACCTCTGGTAAATAACCAAAATTCCTAAGGATTACACTCAGGTGATGTTGAACATGGTACAGATGCTGCCAACTAAAGTAATCTCAGACTTTCAATTTCAAAACCATGAAGTCAGTTTTCTATAGCTTTAGCAATGCATTTGGACCACAAATTTTCATCCCAGACAGCTGGGTCTAGCAGAATACAGAAGTTCCAGCTAAAACTGGTCAGGTATTTCTGAAAATCTATTCTTTCAACCACATTAAATCAACCTTGGGACCCTTTAGCAGCACAGTTTTAATATGTAGCCTGGGATAGGCATTGTCTCTGTGTCAGAGGTGTAACTACAATTGTTTTCTATGAAGAGCTGCCCAAGTTCTAGAACTGAAACTCTAAAATAGAAACTATAAACTCTAAAAAGCATGATGGGGAGCACTGGACCATGGAGTGTGAAGCAAGAAGGAGAAACAGCTTGTAAAGATAGAGCTACCTCATGGGCTAACAACAGACACTAACAGTAAAAGGAGAGAGAAAAGAAGAGGAAAGATACGGGGTTGCAGTGAGGTAGGAAAGAGGGCACAGCTGGGATAGGAACAGAATCAGAAGGTACTGAGGAGCAGGGGTGAGGATAGAGTAGAGAACCATGAACAGGAAAAAAAAAAAAGGGTTAAAAAAAAAAAAGCCAAGCAGTTAAGAAAAGGGACAGAATATGGGTAGATTTCAGACAAAGAGGAAAAGCTTGGTGTTTTGAGAATGGGAAGAGGATATACAAATGAGGCAGGAGTGTTTAGGCTGTTATGGAAAAGGGAAAATGCTGATGTGAGCAACAAAAGGAACATAAACTAGGCAAAGAGTACAACAGAAGGAAAAGGAACAGAATGTACAGAAAAGACAGAGGCAAAGGAACCGTAGTCATTCCAGAAATGGGAACTGAACCAATTATTCTACAGCCCCAGCATCATTTTGTTGTCCTGCACTATTATCTCAAAAAAACCCACTGACAATGTTCATTCCTCAATCTTCACCTTGTGGCAGGTCAAAATGCAGGCTCATATAGCAGGAGAGGATAAATGCTGTTATTTGATGAGGCATTCCTCAGCTGCTGCTTCATTTCATGCAGATGATGGACCAAGTTTTAGGAAGAAATCAGTATTGGAAGACAGACAGCAAACAAAGAAGCAATCGCCAAGAGGCATAAAAATGGTCACTTCAACGTTAAGGCAATTTAATGATACTTTGGAGAGCTGCATCCTGTAAATACTACAGTCAAAGTGCTACGTAATAACAGGTTTCCTTTGAGGTTGATTGCATTGCACCGGTCTCTCTCATTTCACCAAGCAATCAGTTTGGGATGATGTGCAGAAGCAGTGAGCTCTCATAACTGCAACAGAAAACAAAAGGAATTCAACTTGGGAAGGAGAGAGTGCTGTGAGTACTATAATTATGGAACACGTTGGTTTCAATCCTCACGTATCATTTCTGTGCAAGATACATATTGACTGAGTTGGGGTTGCATAGAAAATTTGTTTATCATTTACAATTAATGCTTGTATCATAACATTACTAAAGATTAATTAGAGCTGCACTAATAATCTTAATTCTGGAAGTTCTTCATTTAAACTTACTTTAGGATTTCCTAAATTAAGCTTACTTTCCCTCATTACATTTCTTTTACCAGAGGACATTACATTTTATAACATAATTCCACCAGGTACTGTGGTTGTAATACTATTGTAGTATAGAAAAAAAAAAAAATGAGCCTTAGGACATCTGTAACATATTGATATAAGAAAAAAAAAGCTACACAAACAAGTTTTATTTCAATATACTTAAACATCTGTTCATAGTGTAATTATCTGATGTTTGTCTTTGCTATTCTTTTGGGTTTTTCAGAACCACGGTATTTGTGCAGCATCATGAGGAAGAGCACCTCCTATTGTTTTAGCAGGATGTAATTGAAGGAGTATGACTCCACAATGGTCATCACTAGGACTGGTCATCTGGGAGCCACAAGTGGACTAATCCAACCTGTTCAAATACAGAGTTTTCTCTGTTGTTCATTATAACATGCTCAATGTTTCTTGCCAGACAAATATACTTGACATAAGAATGCCTTATGTCAAGAATGTTCTTAAAATGTTGACATACAAACAGTCTTGTTTCCCACCTTGTACCTGACCCCTAATATTAGAAACTTGACACCGGCCTTCACACTTCCTTATTGTAAAGCTGAGGGGAAAAAAAGATATTACAACAATGAGGCAACCACAATTTCAAGTGAACTTTTCCAATATTACACTTCACGCAGTTAAAAATGTCAGTGAAGTCAGTGGACATAACTTAGGTTGGAAGAAACCTGATTAAGTTACACTTTCTGAATTAATAAATAAAACATTATCTGCTCAAGTATGTTCCTACTAGATTTGTTTGAAAATAATGCAGCTGGCTCTGTGTACATAACAAGTGTTCAAAAAATCATTATTTATCATATGATTTTTATAAAACCAAGCATAGATTGCACAAATGGAGTTTTTGCAGAATTTCTTCATCCACAACTCAGTCTAATTTAGTGCAGTATAAAGTACACTTACCTAAAAATATTTGTTATATCACTTCTGAATTTGAAAATTAAAATATTTGAAATTCTCTGTTACAATTATCATAAGTTGACCCCAGCCAGACTCTTCCAAATGGAAGACAAGCATCAGAAGTGTTGTTAGCTTTATGCTTACCTGAGAACATTAGAATGAGAATGAGATGTATCTGTACTCTTGCACTGGCAGAAGTGTCAGAGCAGACCATGCTACAAAGACCCTCCTGTTTTAATGGATAATTGATACTAACAGTTGATTGAGAGCAACTGAGATGAGAATTTGGGCTGCACTGGTTTTTCTCCTTACTAATATAAGCCTAAATCCCACGACGCTAAATGGCATAAACCTACTTGAAGGTAGGCAGCAGAAAGGAAAACAATTTGTAAATGCAGTACTGATGCTATTTGTGAATCAATTTTTTTCAAACATGAATTGTTATGTAAAGCAAAATCACCTTCACATCTACAAGTATCCAAATCCAATAGGCTTCCAAGTAAACTTTAGAAGTTGTATATCAAACTTACCTATAGAGACTATAGTTTCAGAAAGGTTTTTCCCCAAAGTGTTAATGACAAATGCAAAATCCAGTTGGCATCTACAGACCAGGGGAAAAAAAAAAAAAAACACACCACAAAAGACAAAACAGAGTTAAATACAGTCATGTTCTTTACACCACGGAGACAGACAACAGCACAGGTCTAGCCATGCAGCTGTGTAAAAAGAAAACAGCCACACCTGGGAACTAACTTCTTTGGTCCTGGAGACCTTTTTAGAGCCATTGTCATGGTGAAAGATAGTGGCACACAGCATCTGCATTCACTTTACTCCACCTCAGGGCATGACTGATATAGCTTTAGACCAATGTCCCTAAAGGGCCACATGGACAAGACGAATGACAGAAAGAGCTGGACATAAATTTATTTTCCTCAAGTACAAAAAGAAAGAAAAAAGAAATATAGTTTAAAACCGCTACTAAAACTTATTCTGGGCAAAGAATTAACGGTGCTGATGTTGCAAAAGTAACGATAATTTTGAGCACAGAGGTAAAAAGATGTAAACATGCCGGCACACCAGTCGACAACCAGTTTGAACCATGCTTTTAATCTGCACGACAGTAGCTATTTGCGACAAAACGGGGTTTACGAAACTCCCCCGAGAATATTAAAATAAATTACATAAATAGGAGCGGGTGCGGGCGCCCCCCTGGCAGTCCGTGGCGCGCCCCCGAGCGAGTCCCTCACACGTCGGGGTAGCCGCAGTAGTAGACAGCGGTGCTGGCGTCCGACACGGCCGAGGAGACGGGCCCCGCGCCCTCGGGCGCCGGTAGCCCGGCGTCGTCGTGGCCGGCGAAGGGCAGCCCCAGCTCGGGCTTGCAGGCGAAGCGCAGGTACTGCTCGAACTCGGTGCGGTCCACCTCGCCCAGTAGCTCCTCGGGCGGCAGCGGCTCCAGCTGCTCGCGGCACGGCGCCGCTTCGGGCGGCGGCGACGGCTGCCCCACCGCCCCCGGCGGCAGCGGCAGCAGCGGCGGCGGGCCGCGCCCCGGGCCCGGCGGCTGGCACGCCTGCCCGTAGTAGGCGTGCAGCGGCGCCGGGCAGCCCAGCAGCCCCTGCAGCGAGCCGCTCGGGCCCAGCGCCTCGCCGGGCGGCAGGTGCCGCCGCAGCGCCGCGCCCGCCGGGCTCTCGGCCGCCGCCGCCGGGTACTCGGCCGCCGGGTGCGGCGCGTAGCCGTAGGGCACCAGCGCGCACTCCTCCTGCAGCCCCGCCGCGAAGAAGGGCGCCTCGCCCTCCGCCGCGTCCAGCGGCGACGGGTCCGGCGTCGGCAGGCTGTAGCCGTCGAAGGCGGCGCCCAGCGGCGGACAGTCTCGGTAGTGGCCCGCGCCCGCCGCCGCGTAGCCCTGCTCGGCGTAGGCCAGGCCCAGGACCTCCACGCACATCCTGCCGCCGCCGCCGCCGCCGGCCTCGCTGCTCAGCCCGGGCGCCGCCGTCTCCACCAGGCCGTGCTGCAGGAAGCCGCTCTCCACCCGCTTCAGGCGCTTCACCTGCTTCCGCCGCCGCGGCCGGTACTTGTAGTTGGGGTGGTCCTGCATGTGCTGCACCCGCAGCCGCTCCGCCTCCTCCACGAACGGACGCTTCTCCGCCAGCGACAGCGCCTTCCACGATTTACCTGCGCCCACGAGCACCGTCAGACCGGCCGCCCACCGCCGGGCCCCGACAGCGGCAGCGCCGCCGCCCCGCCCGCCGGGACCGCTGGCTGTCCCCGCAGCCCCCGGCTGTCCCCGCAGCCCGCCCGCGCTCCCCGCAGCCCCCGGCTGTCCCCGCAGCCCGCCCGCGCTCCCCGCAGCCCCCGGCTGTCCCCGCAGCCCGCCCGCGGACCGCCCACCCGCACCCCGCGCTCACCCAGCATCTTGCTGAGCTCGGCGTTGTGCAGGTCCGGGTTCTGCTGCGCCAGCCGCTTGCGCTCGTCCTTCGCCCACACCATGAAGGCGTTCATGGGCCGCCGGATCCGCGCCTCGCTCTTGCTGCGGCCGCCCGCCGCCCCCGACGGCGCCGCCTCGCCCTTCGCCTTCGCCTCTCCCAGCGGGCTCAGCGACTCTGCCCAGGGGCAGGGGCCCATGGCCGGCATCATGATGGGCAGCGAGCACCGCCCCTGCGCCTGGTCGTCGCTGCTGGCGTAGCCCGCATCGGGGCTGCTCATGTCGGGACGCTCCGGCGGGGCCGCGGACGGGCTCGGCGCTCGGAGCCCGCTCGCTGCTGGCGGCCGCCGCTGCCCGGCCCTATTTGAGCTGCGGCGCGGCCAATGGGGCCGCGGGGGCGGGAGCGCCGCGGGACGGTGCCGGCGGCTCCCGCTGCGGCGCGGGGCGGCCCCCGGGGCTCCTCCTGGTGCGGGTCCTTGCCCCCGCAACCAGCCGCCCCATGGTGACGGCGCGGGGATGCTTCGGTGCATCCGCGCTCCCAGACGCGGCAGCAGAGAGCGCTTCCCATCCGGCTGTCGCTGCCCCGCGGGATGCTCTCTGGCCTTTCCCCCTCTGCGCTTTGCCTCCTTGGCAAGGTGGTTTCATTAAATCACCGCGTGTTCAAAACTGAGCCGTTCATCGCAATATTTGTAAAGGCTGTAAAGACAATACTGTTTGTTTTTCCTAAGAGGGTCTTTTGGGGGTGGTTTTGCGACTTATTTTTAATGCTGCAGACTGCCATCTTTGTGAGAGTCTTCCTGATAAATGGGATATTCTCAGCTGCAATCATTCTTCCATTGTAACTTTTCAAGTATTTGATCGTATTTTCAGTCGTATCAATAACCCTATTTCCATTGCGTACCTCGGAAGGATATTTTATTAGCGCCGTATTTCATACAGGATGAACTCAGAGAAAGTTTGCCCATAAAAGAGCAGCCGAGCGATCTGCAACCTGGCCGTGATCTGGAGCGTCTTTGTGGGACCATTTTTTTTACGCAGCATAACTGAAAGCATCCGTGCCTTTATGAGTGAAATTACAGCTTCTTACATAAATAAAGAGGGTATGCAGTTCACAGGGGAAAAAAATACTGAATAAATGGTACCCTCGTTAATTTAGCTTGCCGGCCGTTAAGAATACCTGTTTTCCCTCCAGTAAAGCGCGCTTTGCCGTGTCAGGCTCTTCGGCCGGCGTGCGGCGGCACGGGGCGGACCGCGCTCCCCGCTGCCCTCGGGGAACACCCTGTCTTCTCCGCAGCGACCGGCGCGGGAATTACTTAAGGCGTCGCGCATTTTTTGGCCCGGTACCTCTGTGTTCGTGCTTCGCTTGAAGTCGAGACTAAATAATTTTTGTTTGTTCTTAACAAAGAGCAGCACTGACCCGAGGTGTTTTAATCCTTCATCTTCCGCCTGGAGTGTGGAACCCGGGAAAGCGAGTATTAATGCCCGCAGGCTGGGAAAGGGTTGGAGGGCGGAATACATACTCGAGAAATCATCAAGCGGCCATTTAGTGATAATGATGTCAACCTAAGTTTTACAGAAATCCGTTTGGACAGAAATTAGCCGAATATATTTATACTTAAAGCCCTTAAACTATACCATCTCCGCTCTAGTTTTTAACACACACACACAGACAGAAAACAAAAAAACAACCACTTGTATTCCTTAGATACGTATTTTGCATTTCCCCATTATAAGAATAGCCAGCTGCCCCGTTCCCTGCTGTAACTGGACGTCGATTTTCAGGGGAAAAAATTTACATCTTCAAGGACAGTGGCGGGGCGGACAGGACCTGTCTTAAAATTCCGCATTGCTTTCAGTGGGCTGTCTTCGAGCCTGGAGCCACATCGCTGCCCTTCTCGGCCGCCTGCCCGGCGGCCCCGTCCTCTCACTTCAGTCCTTCGTGCCCGATAGTGCACCCCCCGTTCGTGTTGTCTGGCAGCGGGACAGAAGCCACCGCGGGGCTTTGTCGCCCGGAGGCTGCCGGGCGAGGACTGACGGCGGCGGGTCGCCCCGTGGATCCTCCACCTCCCGGACCAGCCCGGTTAACCTGGGAACCGGCGCCCGCTGTCACTGTCCGGACGATGCTAGAGAGATGGGTGCCGAGTATTTGGGCAGGAGACATGCAATCTCCCCGAGCATGCTGCAGGTTTTCTTAGGCAGATGCGAAATGGGTCAGTCGTGTCAAATCGTAGCTGACCGGCTCAAAGCACCGTCCGGCAAGCTGCGTCACGCAGCGATGTGAATTGCATCACGCAATTCATTTACAACACGTAAAAACCTGACAGCATGAGCTTATAGGGCTAGTCCCATAAAGCGGCTCTACTGATGCCCATCGCCATCAGCAGCTCCCCCGAGTACAAATGATTTCCGAGCGCCAAAAATAGATTCAGCAGCATAAAGAAAGGACATTGGGAGAGGCAGTAACTAAATCACTCCTCAAAAAAGGGTGGCTTTGAAACAAGTTTCAGAAATAATATAAGCATGTAATTCCACCCACTCCTCAGCCTTGGGACGCCACAAGCGCCTATGGGACATTGCAGTCTGGAGTGAGAACAGACCATCAGTTACTGTCGACAGCAGCAGGATCCGGGCGACTCTGCACCCCTCAAAGCAGGCAGAGGAAACAACTAACTTACCCTTTCCCACACGAGTGCCAACGCGTTCGTAACCTGTCCGTTTACAGCATAGAAATTGGTTATTCCTGATGACAATAATTTTCTTTTTTTCTACAGAAGGTGTGGGGATGGGGGTGGGGGGTGGGGGGAAGGTGTTCAGCCTAGTGAATAAAACCAAGGACAGATTCAGCAGCATTCAAACTAAAGGGGAGTCAACAGCTCCTCAGCTAGCAACAGGAACAAGGAGAATTACATAGCATTTGCTTTGCTGTGGGATAGTATTCACATCTTCCTTGAAATTTCTTTATGCCACGGACCTCCTGAGTAGATCGTTTAGGATAAAATACATACGTTTAAAGTATCATAAAGTAGTTGTCTGTGAGAAGCCTTGACTGAGCAGCACACCGCATTAGATGCAGCAACAGCTGCCGTGTTTAAGAGGCTCTATTCAAACATACAGGTGAAATAAATTTTCTTTTTGTAGACGGGAAGCAGGGCGATTAAGCTCTGATCTTGCATGCATTTAATTAGTCAACACATTAATTGCCTATTTAACGTTAAGCAAACGTGGGTAGGTAAGTACTGGATTTCACAGTCCCGTCGGTAACACACGTTACTCGGTACAGCAATACAGAGATGGTCAGCCACTGTCCAGCCCTGATGAGCTCTAATAGCTAAGTGAAGGTGAAGAACGTGAGGAGACATTTGCGCTGCTTTTCTGTCCCATTTGAGTCGCTGGGCAACTGCAACCGTATTCACAGGAAGGCGAAGCCCTGAGGACTGTGGGAGACTCACCGCGATGAGACCCCGGCCGGGCAGCCGGCTCTCACCACGGGCTGCAGGCAGAGAGCCACAGGGGGCGGGGGGGGGGGGGGGGCGGGGCAGGGCGATAACCTATCGGTTATGGCAACCGGAGGCCCTACGCAGCCCCCTCCGGCCCCACCAGCTGCCTCGGTACCGTGCTGCTTTCATTTAGGCTTGTCACAAAGTTGCTGACGACCCGCCGCTGTCCCCGGCCCTAGATGCCCCGGTGGTGTTTGAGCCGGTGCCGTGACCCACTCCTGGGGGGGCTGGATGTAGTTTTCAAGACACCTTCCGGAGTGGGCATGCTCAAAGCACGATTTTTTGTTGTCCTTCACAGGCAATATAAACAGCGGGGGAGACGGGGGGAGGTATTTATTCCAAAACGAGTGGAGTTGCCACGTAAATGAATAGAACTTGTTCACGAGGAGAAATTCTGCAGCAGTATTGCTGCTAACATCTACAGATTACTCTTTCTAGTTTGAAAAGCATACAGCTACCAGAAACGGACAGAAATCTGCAAAGTTAATGTTGTTTTTTCAGAGAACAAAACTACTGCTTCCTGACATTTCCAGTCCCAGCTGTTCTCCATTAACGGGTGTGTTTTTATCCTCCCCTCCTGACTTCTCCCTGCCACCTGCCTTGTATAGACGAACCTTGCGATGGTTTTAATTCATCACCTTTGTCTGAAATCTCTTTCTCTTGGGTTAGGCCTGCTTACTTTTTCTAGCGATACACTTAGGAAGAGAGGGCACGCACGCATACACACAACACCAAATGAGAAATAGACTCTGATTGCAGTGTGACACCCACATAAGGAGCTTGGTCGTGTTAGGAAAAACCTGAGATCCGACTAGGGGCCTCTTGAAACACGGCGAATGGGTAAGAGAGGGACAGAAGAAGTGCTTAATAACTTTGGGGCATAAGGGGCCTGCGTGAGTCGCACAGAGCATTCACCGTCCCTGCGGGAAAGGGCCTGAAGGCATTGCTCTGAGAATGCCGCTATTTAACTGAAGAGCGGCTGTTCTGGCAAGATTTAGAGAGGCGTTTAAAGATGTCACCCCGGCTTTTTGGTTTACTCTTCTGTGTAAACCAGAACACCTAAAAGAAGAGTAGCTGCTGTTTCCAGGAAGCAAATTGCCCTGGCTGCAGTGCTGGGAACCGGATGGCAGTGGCGGATTCCGACTCTGGTGAAGGGTACGGCAGAATGAAGCGGCCAGCAGGCACCCGAGGCGGGCAACAACCGCTTCCACCGCCCGCTCGCCAGAACCGTGTCATGGAAAACACTTGTGGAAAATAATGGATCACTTTGGCGTCCTTCTTTCAATATCCGATTGTCATAGGCACTCATGGGTCGTGAGGAAGGTTTAAGGTTTTCAGAAGGGCTACAGGACAGTTTTGGGTGTGTGTCATTTAGAATCGCAAAATCGAGACACTCCCTGTGGAAAATAGGGCTTGAACGGAGCTTCCTAAGAATTTGCTCCAAGTATATTGGCAGTGCATAAACCTGCCACATTTTAAGACACGTTAAAGAAAGTTCAGACAGTTCTTCTCACAGGAAGGGGTGGGGAGAAAGCTGCACATCTGGATACACACAGAGAAATAATGCTCCTTAAATTTGAGTCTGCAAAAGCTCTGTGCAAAGGGTTATTGTAAGATCTGCCTATACATCATCACCACACACTGTTGGCAGCCAGGACTGCTACGCTGGCCAACCCTCTTTCCAAAACCTGTATATCTATTTAACACAATTGATTGTCAATCACTTCCGGTATTATTATAAAAAAATCAGTAGAAGGCTTTCAACCTTCGTCATGAGCCCACTTACAGTTTCAAGTTCGCTTCAGCTTTCAGCTGTCTGCAAAGTTCAGGTGAAGGAGAGAGGAGGTGGGCAAAACCTACACCTAAATGAAAAATGAGAAGAAACAGTGACCAAACTTACTAAAAGCATAATAATGATTTATCTCCAAAACTAACCGAAGTGATTTTCCTCCAGAAAGCCGTGCACGTACCCCAAATGGGCAAAACAAATTTAATTTAGTCCTGTAGGCTGAAATCATACAATAAAGGAAAATTCAACCAAGACGAACCCACTACTTCTCATGCATATTTATTTACTGGGTTTACCTATCTATGCTTAGGAACACGTAATAAATTTTTCCAGGTTAAAGTACCAAGAACATACCTAACGTTCTTTTCTTCAGGTACCACTTAATGCAGGAATACATCATTTTTCTCGTGTACACGTGGAGGAGAAGTGAAGAGAGTGGCGGGGGGTGGTGGTGGTGTATTTTAGTTATACCTGTGAGAACTGAAGACTGCTTGAAAATAAAATGGGAAGACTAAGAAACTAGAGGGTAGAGTATTTTACAGAATACTAAGGGTTTGAACGCATTTTAATACCAGGCTCACTAATCGCATGCAATTACCTGGTCAAGCTTTGCCAGCGAGGCTATGGCTCGGCACTTACCGACAGAGACAGTTTACATCCGGGTCTGTGTACACTATTTTATCTTTCACCAGTACAAACATAAGCTTCTTTAAATGTAATTTGAAAATGCACCCAATTTAATTTCCCGTCCTCATGGAAGACAGATTATTCAGTGGGCAAGTCTGCCACTTCGGCCCCGGCCCCCTCCTCCCCAGGGTTCAGTTCGACAGCTTTATCTTAGGAAGCAAACGACCCTGATGACAGTTACTCTCTCCCCCCGATTTAAGTAATAAACATAATGAATTTATCAGTCCCACCCCACAGCTATACTCAGTCCTAACATCTAAATGAAAACGCCTTTTTTCCACGGAAGTTGAACTGCAGGGTGCGTATTTCTCAATCACAAGGATATTTCTAGCTATAGTCACGATAACGTAGCATAAGGACTTTATGTAGGAAAGTGAATGGTAGGTAATTCTGTGACGTCCGGTTAAAGGTGCCGCCGTGGTTGAGTACCCGAGCGGGCTGCTCCTGGCAGCCCCGCGTCGACCCTCTAGAGGCTCGTGTCGATTTTTTTCACCTCCTTTGAACCCTGATTTACTGCTCTCGTTCTCCGCAGCGGCGATTGATAACCCCCACCGCCCGCCCCTGCCCGGCACAGCAAGAGCAGCTACAGGGACACGGAAGACATTTTCTCCGGGGAGATGCTTTAACTAGCGCTTATCCGCCCATTACAGCAAGGCGCTATTTCTTAATGGCATCCAGCGTATCCACGATTACATTAAAACAGACTCAAACCTTACTTCGGTAAAGAGCTTTCTTACAGTTCTTTTTCACCTCAAACATAAAACAGGCCGCCCCCTTATCGTTTTGTCTTTTAATTCAGTCGTATTAAACAACCGTCTAAGAAACTATCAATAAAGTTTAATTATTATTTTTTTTAAGAAAACTTCAAGTTTTGTTTATAATTTGAGCAAGAGAGACAGAAGACGACTGTTTACAGAAAGGGTGATGGAACCTAATTCTTAGTGCAACGGACATAATTAAAAGTAGTTTAAAAATCAGTAATAATCGATTCCAAACGACGATAACATCTCTTCAAGGAGATATCAGCGACCAGTTTTATTATTTTCCCTTTATTTGTAAAAGTGCAAAATTATTCTGTACAAATCCAACATATAAAAACCAGCACCCTGTACAACATTACAAAAGCATAGGGATCTCTAACAAGATCTCAGAAATTGTATTCCACTGTGTAACTAGTATCACGACTCCACAGCAGGGACAGTTTTACATGTCACTGTCGGACAGCGATGGCAAGACCTGCACCACCTGGACAGCGAAAAGGCGCGTCGCCTTTTAAACCTCGAGCAGGTCACGGATACCCTGTCAGTTCTCAAGATTCAAATAAATTACATAAATAGGAGCGGGTGCGGGCGCCCCCCTGGCAGTCCGTGGCGCGCCCCCGAGCGAGTCCCTCACACGTCGGGGTAGCCGCAGTAGTAGACAGCGGTGCTGGCGTCCGACACGGCCGAGGAGACGGGCCCCGCGCCCTCGGGCGCCGGTAGCCCGGCGTCGTCGTGGCCGGCGAAGGGCAGCCCCAGCTCGGGCTTGCAGGCGAAGCGCAGGTACTGCTCGAACTCGGTGCGGTCCACCTCGCCCAGTAGCTCCTCGGGCGGCAGCGGCTCCAGCTGCTCGCGGCACGGCGCCGCTTCGGGCGGCGGCGACGGCTGCCCCACCGCCCCCGGCGGCAGCGGCAGCAGCGGCGGCGGGCCGCGCCCCGGGCCCGGCGGCTGGCACGCCTGCCCGTAGTAGGCGTGCAGCGGCGCCGGGCAGCCCAGCAGCCCCTGCAGCGAGCCGCTCGGGCCCAGCGCCTCGCCGGGCGGCAGGTGCCGCCGCAGCGCCGCGCCCGCCGGGCTCTCGGCCGCCGCCGCCGGGTACTCGGCCGCCGGGTGCGGCGCGTAGCCGTAGGGCACCAGCGCGCACTCCTCCTGCAGCCCCGCCGCGAAGAAGGGCGCCTCGCCCTCCGCCGCGTCCAGCGGCGACGGGTCCGGCGTCGGCAGGCTGTAGCCGTCGAAGGCGGCGCCCAGCGGCGGACAGTCTCGGTAGTGGCCCGCGCCCGCCGCCGCGTAGCCCTGCTCGGCGTAGGCCAGGCCCAGGACCTCCACGCACATCCTGCCGCCGCCGCCGCCGCCGGCCTCGCTGCTCAGCCCGGGCGCCGCCGCCTCCACCAGGCCGTGCTGCAGGAAGCCGCTCTCCACCCGCTTCAGGCGCTTCACCTGCTTCCGCCGCCGCGGCCGGTACTTGTAGTTGGGGTGGTCCTGCATGTGCTGCACCCGCAGCCGCTCCGCCTCCTCCACGAACGGACGCTTCTCCGCCAGCGACAGCGCCTTCCACGATTTACCTGCGCCCACGAGCACCGTCAGACCGGCCGCCCACCGCCGGGCCCCGACAGCGGCAGCGCCGCCGCCCCGCCCGCCGGGACCGCTGGCTGTCCCCGCAGCCCCCGGCTGTCCCCGCAGCCCGCCCGCGCTCCCCGCAGCCCCCGGCTGTCCCCGCAGCCCGCCCGCGGACCGCCCACCCGCACCCCGCGCTCACCCAGCATCTTGCTGAGCTCGGCGTTGTGCAGGTCCGGGTTCTGCTGCGCCAGCCGCTTGCGCTCGTCCTTCGCCCACACCATGAAGGCGTTCATGGGCCGCCGGATCCGCGCCTCGCTCTTGCTGCGGCCGCCCGCCGCCCCCGACGGCGCCGCCTCGCCCTTCGCCTTCGCCTCTCCCAGCGGGCTCAGCGACTCTGCCCAGGGGCAGGGGCCCATGGCCGGCATCATGATGGGCAGCGAGCACCGCCCCTGCGCCTGGTCGTCGCTGCTGGCGTAGCCCGCATCGGGGCTGCTCATGTCGGGACGCTCCGGCGGGGCCGCGGACGGGCTCGGCGCTCGGAGCCCGCTCGCTGCTGGCGGCCGCCGCTGCCCGGCCCTATTTGAGCTGCGGCGCGGCCAATGGGGCCGCGGGGGCGGGAGCGCCGCGGGACGGTGCCGGCGGCTCCCGCTGCGGCGCGGGGCGGCCCCCGGGGCTCCTCCCGGCGTGGCACGGTCCGGCACCTGAGCGGGCCGTGGGGCCTCGGCGCGGGCAGCGCTGGCCCCGTGGGACCGCGGCCGTCGTTGGGGAGAACCGGTAGCGCATTTGTAAGAGGCCCTCGGATTTAACCGCTCCCCCGCAATGGCAGCAGAGACCGGCCCACCGAGGCGATGTGCTACCGGGCTGTCCTCAGGAAAACACCCTGCCGTCACCGGCCCAGCTAGAAACGGACAACCCTGACCAGAGGAGACACGAAAGGGGGGAAAGGGACAGAGTATGTGGAACCGTACCTAGATGTCCCGTAACAGCCGGAGAGACACAAGGGGCTTCTTTTGTAGGCAGACTTGGAAAGTAACTTGGGAAGAATAAGCCAAGTCATCATCAGTATCTCGCACTTGCTTCACACCTTGTAGTGCTACCTTAGCATATTGTATCTCGTAAGCCCATGAAAGACATAAACTACGTGGGGCAGTAGGATACTGAATCCACAGGAAAGCCTATGAAATACATCCTTTCACACTTTTTCATACTTCGTTATAAAGTTATTCATTACCTGCCAAAAGCGCACAAATTTAGTGTATGTTTAATAGGTTGACTTATTAGTTGAGCTTTGCAGTAGGTACTGCGTGTTACATTGCCTTGTTCAGGCATTCTCTGATTTGCCCGCATAAATAAACTGTAGATACAAACAGATATTGGTAAAAAATCCGTCACTTCAGAATAAACACAAATTCTATCTCGCTACCATATATGTTCTTCTTTGGCATACAAACTAATGCAAAATACGGCGTTTTCACGGGCACTCTGATTAATATTTGCATTGTTACGTGGTGCTATTTAATGCTTATTTGAGAAACCGCTGAGCTTTAAACTGAAGATCAAAGACGTTTATTTAGTTAAGGACACCTCTGTTTGGGTAGCTACCTCGATCAAATAAACCAATATCGTAAGAATTCTCGCTGAAATTAAATGAATGAAGCGCGGGCTTCACCATTAACTTATTCTAACAGTGAATTTCCTGTTTCGTGCAACACAAAACCTAGTCCTTTACACCTGACGGTCAGTAGATACTCTAAAAAGAAAAACGCAGTGGCGAGCGGCAGCTGCCCGAGACTAACACCGGGGAGGACAATTCTCGAGGCACTTCTGCATTCATGCTTTCTGTTTGTTAGAGATTATAAGCAAGAGATTTATTTCCCGCCTTGGTACCCTGTATTTACTCCTGTTGCGAGGAGTCGAAACCATTGCCAAAAGACTACTATCTGCCTAAAACTAAGCAAAGAGAAGGTTTTGGTGTGTCGTGTCGTCCCGCCCCCCCTGCTCCCCCCTGCCCTTCAAACACACGCTCTAGTCCAACACGAGGGTCAAACAGGTCTGCTTTTCTTCCTTATATCAGGTGCTGTAAAAAGCGACAGAGACGAAAACGATGTCCCTACACATATATATGTGTAAATTGATCTCATACTAGTATATAGTAACACCGTTCTTGCAAAAGTACAATGCATTTAAAATTGATTGTAAAATAAGTTCATGGGGCCATTTTCCTCTTGCAAAGCCGACCATCGTTAGGAATTAAGTGCTTTTCTAATCGTTTTTAGTTCGACGCCTTTGGGACACTACCTTAGGGCGTACCTTTTTTACCTTTTTAAAGCTGGTGTGCCAGTGACTTCAGTTTTATGGCTGAGGTTGTGACATTTCCCGGCCTGACGTGCTAGGAGCCAGAGCCCTTAATCCTAGGCCAGCTGCCCCAGGACAGGTCACGCACAGAAGCATGGCCGGTACCCAGAGAAAATTCTGAATTAAACAGAATCCGAATTGTGTCTGAAGCTAACTCAAGCAGGAGGAAAATGTGTGTATCTTTCCCTGCAGAGAACAGAATAATCGTCTGAGAGGAGAAAGCAAGATGATTTCCAAGCAAAACAAAACCCAAGAAGGCAACAATGCGCTGCCCTAACGAAGGCAGTCCGTTTTGACTTTCAGATCAGTTACAGCTCACTCCGATTTACTGACTCGGTCAAAACTGACCGCCTCGGAGTTTAATGCATAGAAGACAGAATTACCTGTTTTACGAGCTGATCTTGTTAAAATGCCAAACCGTCCCTTCTAGTCTATTTAGCAGAAACATTTTCGTGAGCCAAGGGAACACATCCTGCAAGATCTTGCCCTGAAAAAGTTCAGCGAGTAGAGAGCCTGCTTACAAATATGCTTTACAGCAATTTTGGGGCTGTCACTTCCAGCAGAGAAGAAAATGGTTTTCTATATAATGAACATGAGGTAATAAACCAAGCAAACTGCAGCTAACTTTGTTTGGGAGATTTGTGCAAGCTGTTTCTACACCTCATTGATCTAGGATCAAAGAAAGAAAGGTGTGTTTTGAATCTAAGCCGAGAAAGTAAAAGCTCCCTGGTTTGTACAGAAAATGTTGGCAGTTTGTGACCCTTCCAGTGCCCCGGCGTCATAAATAGATTATCTCACCTCTTTTCTCTCTTTCTATTTTGACTGTTTAGGTATTTTTAAATTGTAACTTTTAAACCCACCGCACAGCATTGATTCTCACTCAAGTTGTGCTTTCTGCTTGTACCTCACTTCCCTGAAGCGTTTAGTAAAGAGCTTCTTCTGACGCTCCTGAAACCTTCTTGGTCGCACGACTCCTGGGGTCATTCGTTAACTTTCCCAACCTAACAATGCCGCCCAGAGTTCATCCTTCTGATTTATTGACCTTTTAAACCCGCCGTACACAGCGCGGGGGCGCGGAGCGGGGATCCTCCGGCAAGAGATGTGTTTCTATTTCAGGTCCATTACAGAATGCGGTGTTGGAAGTGGTGCTCCCAGCGTTATCAGAGCCGACCACAAATGCCACATGAAAAGCAGCAAACATCCGGAGAGTTTCCTGCAAATCGAGCAGTTTCTCAAGACAAGAGCCTTTTTTTAACGTGTATTTAAAGGCAACACACTTTGCCTCTTTAAAGCAGTTCAAAATCACTAAATGAAAGCAGCCCAGCCCGACAATGCTGTGTAGTGCAAGAAATCTCCCCCAATAAAGACTTTTCGTGACTCTGCGTTAGGAAAGTGAGTGGATAGCAGGGGGCCTGGTCAGGAATGACCCACTATTGAATGGAAAAAGTCAAAAACCAAAAAATGAAAAATGTCCCTTTCAGAATCTCTTAACTATTGAAACAGCGTGACGTGTTTTACAGCCAAGTGATAGTCCCCAACGGTTAAAAAGTTACTGCTTCGCTTGCGTCAGCTTAATCTGCGAATTACTTTCTAGCAAACCGCATAAACAGCTAAACCCGCAAAAGCTTGCTGCTCGTAACTGCACGCAGCACCCAGAGCGGAGCGCTTCAGCGGGAACATCGCCCTGGGCTGGGCAGCCGTGGGGGACAGACAATAGACTGGGGTAACAGTACGGTCCCGCACAACAAGCTGCCTACATGGGTGCGCGGCTGCTTTGGGGTGTTAAGCAACGCCGTCCCCGCATTTTAGGGCTGAAGGGCTTCCGGCGAGGGCAGCGGGACGTGCGCGACTCCCACTCCGAGGTAAGAGCGTTTTCGCCTCCCGGTGGACACGAGTGCGCTCCCCCCCGCCCCGGCCAGCTAGCGGGGGGCGAAATGCCCCCCTGCACGGCGGCCGGCGGGCTCGGAGCCGGGCAGGAGGCAGCGCGGCTCCCGCCCCCGCAGCCCGCTGCCTCCCCGCGCCCTGCCCCTGAGGCTGTCCCACTCGGCCCCTTCCCCCGGAGCTCCTGCTGGCTTCCTCGGCGGGCGGCCCGCTTTTCCGCAGCCCTCTCTATACCGAGCCCAAGCTGGTGCCGGGCTGGGCGAGCCCCGGCACCGATCAGACTGGAAGTCTGCAAGGAGACACCGATAGGTGCCGTTCATTTATCTGCAGAGGGGCCTCGGACTCAGCCGCAGGCAAACGCCGCAGGGCCAGTGCAGGGGCCGCTGTGCTGTCCCTTTCGCCTGGCTTAGCCCTGGGTGTGCCGAGCGCACGGGAGGAGGGACAGCCCTGGATAACATTCCCATCTCTCTCTTCTCTTCTTCTCGGTGCTAGGAAATACATACTTTACACATACACGAATATATACATCTTGCCATCTGTCGTTCTTCCAACTACATAGTACCACGTACTATGCCCGTGTCATTGCACTGAAGGACAGTCAGAAAATTTCCTTGTCTGATGGAAATGGCTTTTCTATGAAGTTATTGAACGTTTGCATTAATGCTCAACACCGGCGGTGCACTTTCTGGAGGACCTGAGGTGCAGGGAAGAGCCTCCACCGTGCCTTCTCCTAGGAAGGAGTTAACTCTGCCACCGAGGGGACTGCTTGGGCTTGACTTTAATGCAGCTGTAACGCCTTCCCTACCCCTGTCTGAAGACATAAATCAAACGTATGGGAACCAACGGGAAATGACATGTTTAACTGACACGAGTGCTAGGTACTTCTGTAATATCTGGATAGATAATAGATAATACGTGGATCCAAACAAATTCCAATAAAGTCAATGGCATATGCTTCTCAGTTTAAGCAGCATTGAAAGGAAGCCTGGAAATGGCACTTTCCTCAAATTGCTAACAACATAATCTAGAGCCAAGGCTTATCACCCATTTTTTTCATATTTTTTTCTACTCCTTTAATATAAAGATTAATTCATGATACTAAGATCACATACCTGTTGCATTTTCCTATGTAAAATAAAAATCCAATGGTTTGCACAAGGAGTTCGCAACTTCATTATGGTTTCAGTGCCCTTTGATTTGAGAACGATTTGTGTGGGACCACAAAGCAGTACACTAGCTGGGGCCAGGTAGAACTCCCCTAGACTTGAATTTCCAAGAACAGAAATCCTGTTAGTTTTCATACTTAAATACATACAAGTCATTAAAAAAAAAAAAAAAAAAAAAAAAAAGGCAGCTTTATACAATGTTGGAGCCACTCCAAAAGATCAGGGATCTGAACTGAACTAAACAATTTGGCCTAGCCTCTGTTTGTATTTATGTCAGTGGAGCTACTGCAAACTTGTAATAATATAAAATTTATTCTTACATGCTAGATGCTAAAGTGATGGCTTTAGTTGAAGGACAAGTCATGTAATCATACAATTAAAAAGCTGATGTCAGCTATATTGGAGTGAAATAAATTTCTTCATTGGCATCACTCAGCTCCCAGAATATCCTTAACAAGGCCAGAAGAACAAATGTCCCAAGGTTTTCTCTAGAAGGTAGGCTATGCTACTATATATAATACTACTGCAGTCTTGTAATGTTTATCACTATGTTGCTTTTGTTAGTAGACAGTAATATTTCACAGTAATTACAAAGTGTAAAGTTACTTGCCTTTAGCAAGAATAAAATTGTTACACTGTATAAATGGAAAAGTAGTTGGGCCTGGAGCTGGGCAGTTACTGTCCTATCATGCCAATTATTTAGGGTCACGGAAGAGATGATCTGGGATTTTAGCATGTGGAAATAATCCTATACTAGCAGTTTATCAGAAGTATGTTAGTGTTACTAACAAAATTATTAAATGATGACTAAATCCAAATGTCAATGGCTTGCCATCTGCGTTTTGATTAATTAGCAGTGATGAACAAGTAAGATCAGAGAGAAACTAAGAATGGATTTAAACCCTCAACAACACTAAATCCAAATAAAACTTTTTTTCAAGATGGACAATAAGATACACATATTTTAAAATTAAATTCCTAATTCCTGAAATTGGAAGCAGTGGTAACGTTGTTCAAAAATATCTGTTCTAGTACATGACCAAAAAGGTCATTCTTTATAACCAAGACATACAAATACAAAATTTGATGTTGTTTTTTCCAAATCAAAGTATCAGATTGTTTAAGGTTGTGATTTTAAAATTCACCCCGTGGAAAGTCTCTGAATTTTCATTGTATCTTTGCAATTATATTCAGTGGTTAAGTGCACTACAACTTTTGACACCTGAAGTTTATCTAGATAAATAAACTACAAAAATTAAAAATCAGGCAGTTGGAAGGTTCAGGAAATGAATCTGGTTTCATTTCTTGATAGCTTCAGCTGTTTGGTTTTCTGATATTTATTTTCCTTGAGTATTCTTAATGTATAAAGTTAATTTTAGTTTTCATATTAATTATTTTAGTTATTGTAGTATTGATTTATTTTAACATTCACATGATGTTCCATTGAAACATCATATAAAGTTGCAGATAATAAGAAAAAGACACCTGCACATCTTCCAAATCCAAAGCAGTCAATCTGACCATGGTTTTAACACTATTTACCAAAATTGCAGCACTTTCAGTGGTAGACATTTGCTTGCTTGACAGGGCACAACGAAGTCTACAATTTCTCTGTCTAGAATGCATTAATATGCAATGTTCTGAGCACCTTTGAGTACCACCAAGCCATGAGAGAGAAGGGAACAGTTCCTCATGGGATCATGCCTGACACAGATAGCAACTAGAAAAAAAAAAGAGAACCAAGGTGCAGAAACCTCCAAGCTAAGTTGAACAATGCAGCTTGGTGGTTTTTGATCCAGTCATTATTGCTTGGCCTTTGGATAGATTTAGAATTATCTAGCTGCAGTTCAGCAGTCACACCTATTTTACTTGCGTGGCCCATTTCTGTTTGAATAAAACCTAAGACCGAAAGTCCCCTTTCCTCCTGCTTTGTCCCCTTAACATCACCTTTTTATCTTCACAACACCCTTTGAAGGGTATTTACTGAAAGGGTGAGAGAGCAGTTATCACAGAACTGAAAACTTAAAAAAAAAAAAAAAAAGACCCAGGAATTTCAATAAACTTACTCTGTAGCTAGATCAAGAACTAGAGAGCCTCACTCCTACTGCAAACAACCTGCAAGACCTAAGACGATTTCTATGCAGCCAGCTTCAGTTTACCAGTTCCATTAAGATAGGATGCCTGCTTAACAGGGCTCTACATATAAATGTTGCAAGAATATTCAATTTAGAAACCTTGTTTCAATGATAACTTCAATGACTTTTTCAGCTTTTAAAAATTCTGTCAAATCTTCTTTGTGAGACAGTTTACATAGTACCTAGATATACTGTGTTGACAGCCCTCTACCATTAAAACCTGGAGAGGTTTGTATTCATGAAGCAAGGCAGATGACCACAGAGCTTGAATTTCTGGATCTACACGTGTATAAATACACTTGCTACAAAAGGAAAGCATATTTGTGCTTTTTGGTTCAGACCAGCATCCTGCAAAATGTAAAAGTAATAAGTCACTTGGCACAGGATAAACTAAAAAATGCCTAAGAAATATTAAAATATCAACCAACTACACTGGTGATTTACTAAGGCCAGCGTTGGAACTGAAGCACACCAAAATTATCTGACACAACCGTAATACCTAACTTTCCATAGTCATCTGTTTCCAGCAGTCAGTCTCTAGCCTTCCTTCTCAGTCAGTGAAAAATTGCAAGACTCACTATTGCAAGCCCTATGCCACTTCAGGATACAAAGACAACTAGTGTTGACAGTTGCTAGGATCACTTTATACACCAGTGCATGTGGATGTTTAAAGTGCTGTGATAGACCATTTAAAAATAAAATCTGAACTAAGACAAGACAGAACACCTAGGTTGACAACGACTCAACTACTCACCAGAGGGAGCCCATTTTCCCCAAAAGCCAACGTCTGTAGTACAGCCAACCTGCTACCTTCTGGGACCTCAGAACTACCCCTCTAAGAATACAGCTGCTGGGAGGAGTAGCTGACAGCTAAGGGTGCCACGCAGACATACCCTGAAGACGAAAGTACAGAGCTGTAAAGGATTTTGTAGCTGCTTGATTAATACTTTCTGCAGCGCAAAAGGTACTTTAATGGAAGATGCTGCATTTGCCTTTCAAATTGAACATTTCTGAGGGAACAGTTTCCCTCTTCATATATCTGCAGTATGTCACTGACAGATATAAACATTTTATATTGTCCTAGGTAGCCTTCTTGTGACTGTTTGTTAGACTATATTTGTGATATATTGCCATTGGATACTTTAAGCTAGATTCTGGCAAAAAGTATTACTTCTTCAACAGAAAAATAAAAACTTTTCAAAGACAGACACTTCTCACTTTATCTTTCAAGGGGAAGAACCAGCCTTCTAATGTATTAGTAATTCTTATACATTCTTTAAAGTCCAGCTACAAAACTTTAGTAATCTAACTGCAACTAAGTATAGGAAAAAGTCTGAGCTCATAGCCAACACCAGAACATGTCCTGTTCAGGAAGGACCTGCAGCTCCTTCCAGGGCAGATGGTGTGTGCACACTTCATGTTTGGAACAAGGGATAATACAGAGGTTTCTTGGCAGCTTGCAAAATCTGACAGAACTGCAAAAGTTGTTTTTTATTCTTGTTGTTGGAGTTTTTTTAATCTTAGGCCAGCTAAATACAAGATCCGTTTAGCAGTAAAACTACCTTGTTGCCTATCTAAACAGGAAAACCTTGCTATTGAAGATGTAGTTACATCAGCAAGCATGTGTTTCTGGCACTAAAAGATTACCTACAATTGTATACCTCCTGGTATCTGTCCCTTTTTTCCTTCAATACCAGAAATATTATTCAGTTACTACTTTTGCTTTTAGTGTCTTCTTTGTTCTTCATGTTTATTTCTTAATTACAAATTAATACATTTCCTCAGCATTTTTCTTTTTGCAGACCCTCCTAGCCAGCAGTCAGCAGAGGCTGCAGCACAGACCTGAACTACCGATAAATAAAAATCAAGCCTGATTGATTATTTCCTTTCCATGAAAAGCAAATCTATCAGTACAATCAGTTTTTGTTGGGGGGTGTGTGTGTGTGCAGGGCAGGTGTTTAAATGTCCCTTTCATGTTTGAAGCACTGCAGCCACACACATTTTTTGCCACTTGGGAGATTAATTCAATAGCAAAATCCAAGCAACAAAGATTTGATCTGGGTAAGTAACAGTTGTACTGAAGTTGCTGATTAATAGTTGTACAAATGATTTCAAACTAATTCTTAGGATTTTCTTTGCAGCCTGTAGCTTCAGAAACTTCCAAAATACAGTCAACTGATTTTATTTAAATACATGATTACAGAACTAAGGTTGGATATATCATGTGTCTTTGGAAGAGTTTCATACTAATGGGGACTCGTTGGTCCATCAGCTTCCCCCAACTAGATGCTGAACCTTAACACAGCACTGGCTAGACACTTGCCTACCAGAAGTTCACCTTACAGGAGCACTAAATTAATTTGAAATTGAAACAAGAAGATAAGATAAAGTTATTCAGTTACTAAACTACATAGAAGCATGAGTATGGAATCTGGGGAATCCCTTTGACAGATGCATACAGGGTTTATGTTTATGTCTCAAGAGAGCTCTTACTGTTTAGCACACAAAATGGTAAAATATTCAATAGGTATTTTTTCCACTAAACAATTAAGTTACTGAGCATTTGATAGTATGCATTTGGATGTATGTTTTATAAACCACAGACTTCTATGTCATTGGCTCAGCCTGAAATTTCACATTTCACATTTCATAATTTCCTTAACCAAAAGCAACCACTGCTACTCATAGTTACCTGCAAGTGGTTAGAAAAAATGCATTTTCATTTTCTTATTCAAAGAAAAAAACTACTCAAAACTATTTTTTCCTTTGCTAGAGATTTTCAATAACAGAAATTTAAGAAATCTGTATTTGAAAACGAGTAGATTGTGATATGCATTCAGATGCTGTCCCAAACAGAAACAGAAGATTACTTCCACAGCTCTTGCAGAAATACTTTCCCAGCTTACTACATGTGTACTTGCACGTCTTGAGTTTATTGGATTAAAAGCATAGTGATGTGAAGAGGTATATGACATTTATTTCTTCTTACAGTATTACAATCAAAAACAAACAGTATTGCAGCAGTGAGTGATTAGACAGCTGCAATGGCACTGCTTACAAAAAAATTAAATAACGTGTAATACTGAATGAAGTATGTAGTTGCCTAAGACATATGCTTAATTAGGATTAAGAAAACCATTATCACAAAGATTAGGGACACAGACTGCTGAATATTGGCTGCTTTTACAAAGCACAGATTATCATTCATTTTTACTCACAAAAGAAGAATTTATAGGTTCACATATATTTAAAGAATTTCATCCACAGAATAGCCATACATTAAGGTCATTGTTTATACAGGTGTAGGTCAAAATCTATCCTGTAATACCAAAATAAGAGGTGAGTGGAAAGATATGTCTGTATGACAGAATTTGATAGAAAATATTGTGAATAAATTACTTTTTCAGCTCTGTAAATTTCAGTGATATATCTCAGTAAATAACTTAATTAAATATATTTTTAAATAAATTATTTAAATAATAATATGAATTAAATACAATACATGGCACCAGAAGTAATTTGGACACACCACTGCAAAGATCACAAAGCGTTCAAGGTTATGTTTTACATTTCTAGACAGAATCAATAAATCTATCCTAGTTACTTTACAAGCATGATACATTCACTAGGGAAAGTTTTCTTTCAAGAACCAATTATTATCCTCTGCTCTGTTAAAAATAATTAAAGAAGGGCTAATCAGCTTGAGTCTTAGAAGAAGTGTTGGATGCAAGGTTAATAGTATTAAGACAATTTTCCAGAAAGTAAACAATTCCAAATCAACAGTATAAATCCCAAAGCAACAAATTGTTAAAAAGGCAAAGTTCTCAATTCAAAGTGTTTAACCACCTTTTTGAGTAAATCTAAGAGGAGGAGCTCTGACCAGATCCCAGTTCCATGGAATAACTGCATGTCTAAACAGAAGAGTGGTCCAGGAAAGAAGCAGCCAGGAACTACCATTTCACAAGATTTTGAAGGGTCTACAATGGAGCACACCTAAATCACAGAAGTAGCTGCAGCCTCACCCCTTCGTCACAAGCTAAACTAGACATTATTTTGAACAGCCATTGTATCAAGAATTAAAGCAAGACACTAAGGAGATGCAGCCCTCCTTGAGAGTTCCTATGCGACTGCAATGCTAGATGATCAACTAGGAGCTGTGTTTACCAGGCCTCTACCTATTGCTCTTACCTTGTAATTGAAGACATTCTGAAAAAAAAAAATTAACATTTTTTCCAAATCCAGCTTTTGCATATTGTCTCACTACAGAGGGCATTTATATACTATTTTTCATCCAACAAACGGTTTACAAAGGTTTGTTAATATTACTAACACTGTTCTGGACCTTTGGGAACTCAGGACAAATAGATGTTCTAACTAACCAGTCCAAAGTCGCAGCAGAGGGGGAAAAGGCCGTGGATCATGTGCCTCTCCCTTTCCCCTCTCCAATTTTAAGTACAGTTCCATGCTAAACTTGAAGATACTGGTCTTAGGCTCCCTTTCTCCCATGTTCCTGCTAAAAATCTGGGGGAATCAGAGCATCACTAAACTCTTAGGCAGATTTGCCTTTGATAGAAAGACTAGTCAGGGATTAGCAGTAACAGATCAGTTACAGTTAATTGGGAAAATGGTAAATCTATGGTTCAAAGGAAAATTAGTAGTAAGGAACCCAAGCCAAATTTAAACCTTTACTTCTACTATGCATTCTGTGAGCTACTCTGGAACTGCAGCTTAACTCTTCTTTCTTCTAGGCTTAATTACCTTTTCCCATATTGATCCTAGAAAACTGTAAAGTGTCAAATCATACAGATGGAACAAAAATGGCTGTATCTGTATATAAATCAGCATTTATTGCGTAGTACACATGACTACATAACCAATATTACTGTACCTGGTTTTTTAATTATTTTCACTACAAAAAGTGCAATGGCAAGTTGAAGTTTGATTTTAAATGAGTACCAACATCTTTGACTAGAAAGAAAATCAAACTAGAAAATAATGATTAGTCAAATGACTTTACAGTTACTCTACCAATAAATAAGTGAATTAATTAGGTGTGATTATTCCTTTTATAAATTCTAGTTGATGCCAGAATATACAAGATACAAAACTGTTAGGAAAAACAAATCAAGAAATATTGAAAAAATAATTTATACATCTAAACACTTAAATCTGGATAATACAAAAAATCTTGGTCATTTGGTGAGAAAATATTTTTACCTTTTTATAAAAATAAAGGTATTGATACCGCGACTAAGTAGAGGTAAAATTCCAAGTTGGATAATTTCTTTTGATTCTTTATAGTTTTGTTTACACTGTGGTTTCATACTGCCTAATTTCAGGCTCTTACCTTAAGGATTTGAGATAGTTGATGAAAGATAAGTAGGAAGAATCCCCTAGAAAAAAATGTATTTTGTTATGTTGCATTATTACGCTTTGGGTAGTGCCACTTGGAAATTATTAAACTACAGATATATACGCATACCAAGCAACAACTGCATTTTTGAGATAAGGATTCCCTTATATATAATTTGCATAGAAATTTTTAATCCTTCAGGATAAAATCCTCCATAAATATGTATAGTCATTAGAGATACATGTTGCTTGCACTAAGTTTCATATATATCCTTTTTTTTCTTGTAGTAAACTTATGCAGAGGAGAATTTCCAGTCATTTTTCCATAAGAATTTTCTTTGTAAAACAACAGAGATTATTTATCAATGGTTAACTATCAAAATGGAAGGACAAATAGACTGAAGTTTTATATGGATTGACCAATAGTAAATATAATAAACTTTCTACCAAGCTGATGGATAAAAGAGGGATATACTTATTAAACTTGCAAACTTCCAACAAGTGAGGAGGGGTATCAAGAAGTTTCAAGAGCAAGATTGTAATTAAAATGATCTTCAGAATTATACAAATGGCCTAAACATAATAGGATATAATTCCACATGGAAAAAAGCAAGGTAATTTAGTGAGGTAAGAATAAACTATATTAAAGATGAGGAACTTAAAAGGAAGAAGCAGTACTGAAGAAAAAGGTTTGGAGGGTAGTTGTAAATGACAGTTTAAACACCAGTCAACAGTGTCGTGCTGCCGAGAGGAAGAGAAAATACCCATCACACTGGGTTATGTAGGTATGTATGTTCTCTGCAGCCTGTGAAGTAACCTTTCTTTTCTCCTCAAGGAAGAGGACCCAAAATAACAGTCTTCACATTCTTAGACAGTTGGTGCAGTATAGATTAATATCCACAGAGGATAGGACAGAACATCATGACATACTTAAACCGCACTAAGGAAAATTTAGCTCTAATGATAAGAAAAATAGTCTGAAGAAGGTGAAGATAGTGAAGTGTTGGAATATGTTACCTATGGAGAAAATGAAACCCTCCACTTTTTATAAATAAAGAATATGTTTTAAAACCAGGCTAACAAACACCTGTTAAGAGTGGTATGCCTACAACTGGTCTTGCATCAGGTCACAGAACCACAGAATGGTTGAGGCTGGACAGGATTTCTGAAGGTCATATGGTCCAACCCCCCTGCTCAGTCAGGGCCACCTAGAGCCAGTTGCCCAGGACTGTGTCCAAACAGCTGTTGCGTATCTGCATGGGTGGAGACCACAACCACAACCTCTCTGGGCAATCTGTGAGGGGGAAGACTAGTCAGCCCCTGAAGTTCCTTCTGTCCTTAGTTTTCTAAACTTTAATGAAAAATTATGCTAATATTTAGCTTTGACTTTAAAACTAATTTGCTAATTTTTCTTTATTCCATACTTAAATCCTTGTTTTACCAGTTCAGTTCCATAGTATGGTTTTGTTTGTTTAGGAATTGCTATTCAGAAACTGCAGAGAAGACAAATCATGTCCTGTGTTACGCTTGCTCTCCATCAAATTTAATAATCCCACTCTGCAGATCCCTAAAACAAAATAGTGAACACACTGAGCTGACCTTAATCTTTCTTCAATGGAATTAAAAAAAAAAAAAGCATTTCTAAAACAAAACTCAATAAATAAATCTTATACCTGGGAAGTAGGTAAACAATCTCTTAGCAGTGTTCTCCTCAAGAAAAAGTTATAACTGTGCAATACTGATTTTACACTATGCACTCAGATTATGCTAATTTTTCACAGTTTAATTTTAAGCCTCATGCATAAAGTACTTTAGTCCCATTGGTCAGCCTTGTGATGAAGAGAAGGCAGGTGTTCCAGCCATTTTAGATATCAAATGCCTCATGAGCTATTTGGTATCTCTAGTGAACAGGACAGAACAAATCTTCTACACATACATACTACTAAGTGCTCAGATAAAGCTGTGAAAAACTACTATTGAAAATTATAAGGAATATAAACATTAAGTCTATGTAGAAAAGCTTATTTTTCGAGTGAGTTTCAAGGAATTTTTACTAACTCAAATGCTGGAAGTTAAAAATGCTAAAATCAATACTCAAGGTTGAAAATCATCACAAAAAGAAATGACAAAGATATTTTTCAAGGAAGCATACAGTTTCTTCCTCACTTTTTTAATAATCCAGAATCATGTATGTTTAGTATTGGCCTTGCAATTTGTATCTAAGTACATGACAGATCACAGGTGATTAACATCTCTGTAAGCATCTCTGTCCTACCATGGTTGTTTTAGGATATTCTGCTACATCCTAGAATACCTTTCCTAAATAAACTCCAGAAGGTAAATACTTAAGACAATAGCAAATGAGGGGTGAATGAATCTAAGAACATCAAAGGTTCTCTGAGGGAGCTGAACTACAAAAGAAGCTTTGAACCCAGGTTAAAATGTCACAGGGTGCTACCTGAGCACTGCATTTATCAATTTAATTCCTTCAGAATCAACAAATAATCTTTGTGACAAAGATAAAGAAAATTTAAACCTGTATTTCTTTTTAAAAGCTATCTTTGAAGTCACCTTATACCTTAATGTGTAACTACCATTTTAGATATACATTTTAAAACATTTTAAAAAATTTCCCAGCAAAGTAATGAAAAGATGCAATCGTATTGAGTCACAGCACACCTCCCCCCCTCCCCAAAATACAATGATCATCAAATGTTAGAATAATAGGAAAACTTTTTTAAATTTTATTAGAGAATTTTTGGAAATAAATACTAGTTTCCTACTCAGGTAGTCATCTCTTTTTCCAAGATGAACATCAACAGACATATAGAACTTTATCTAACAAAGTAAATCGCACTGCAGAAACTCAGTCCCTGAGAAATTCACAGCACTAAACAGTATGCCCAGATTTACTGGCCAGCCCTGCAAAGTAGGAACCTAAAACCATGGTTGTGTATCTAAGTATTAGTAGCTAAAGTGTGGTTTGCATTCATATCTGTTCTTTTAACAAAAAGATTTATTTAATTGGTACCGGTTCACTGCACAGTAATCCGTAACTGACATGTGTTTCTAGAAGTCTCCCCCCCAAATCACTCCCTTTACTAGAGGTATCGAAACACTATTTTTTTAATTTGTCAAGTCTTGGTACAACCCTATCCCATGAAAAAATGCTATCTCCAACCCTCTCTGTTCACACAGTGGAAGGATGGGCAGACAGCCCCAGTCATTGTTTTTCTTTTTCTTTTTCCTTTTTTTTCCCCTCCACTTTGACATTGTCTGAACTCCAGCAGACAAGAATACTAGCTTCTGATGTACAGTGAAGAGGGTGAGGAAAGGGAAGGTCGGCTTTCTCATGCTTCCCGTGATTAGAAGAGTCATAGAAAAAAAGCGACCTGTGACCATGTAATTCTAAATTAGCAAAAGTCATATATTTTTCAGAAGATGTATGCATAGGAGTAAATACAATGGAAAAATATATTGGCATTCAGGATGCTGTTGACTGTTTAGAAAGGTTACCAACTTGATTTACTGTATAGGAATTTCTAGTGAGAATTTTTAGTTTTCTCTCAAAAATAAAGCAATTTGTGGATTTTTTTTTCTCTCCCAGAGCACACCAGGAATGCTCACAAGAACTAGTGAACAGTCATTAAAAAAATATATTCTGGTAATAGTCTCAGTTTTAATAATTTACTGCTATACTTAGGCATGTACATTCACAGCATCAACCACTGATTTTTCCACTTGTTAAAGAGACTAACACCAAATCCCACAGAAAAATGTAGCTTCAGAAGAATCCTATGACTTTATGGTTGTAGTTCTGTTTCAGCCTACTGCCCTCAGGTGTTTGGAATCAAGTCAATAATGAGTTTAACTGGGAAGAATATGTAAAATACACAACAGTTATTACTGAAACAGATAAGACACGGAATTGACATTGAAACAGTTCATTTCTGGAATGTTGTTCATTTTATACCAGTACGGCAATAAGAAAACACATACTGCATCTTTGAAGGAGTGACAGAAGCTCAGAATCCCAGACAATGAAATACAGAAGATCAATAGATAGTGACAGTTCTTAAAGGGCATGGTTAATTTCTCTCAAGTTGTAGGACTTGGAGTACCATGGTGGTCTAGATTAGGGAACAGATAGAGTTTTATTCTATAGTCTGTCATGCTCAAACCCCCCTTCCCTGGAGAAGCTGTCTATGATTAAGGACAATGTAGAATGTTCAGTTACACACATAAAAAATAGTGTGAAAATGAAACAGCAAAAATCCACAGGAATTATTTTCTCATGGGTATTAATAAAAGAGAAGTTTCTTGAAAATTCCATTTAAGTAGTAGGAATTGCATAGTTATGCAAACAATATATATTTTCTGCAAGTATCATGGAAACTCACAAGTCAAGACTCTTCACAGAAGACTTTCAGCCCAGCTTCAGTAAATATTATACTCTAACAAACACATTTTCATGAAAAACAGCCTTTAAATTGGACTCTCGTGTTCAAATGTTGCCTTCTTGGACTCTGACAAACTTTATTTTTTGTATGCATTTCTGATAAAAAACTCATTTCAAGGCTTTTTAGCAGAGAGGTCACTGAATTTTAATTCTAAGAGTTATGAACAATATCTGTACATTCTTGTTTGAGAAATACCTGGTAACAATGCTGTATATCAATTGCAATCAGGCTGTCTGTGTGAAAGATAAGCAGATGTAGCCAAACATGCCTTTATTCGGGATTGCAATGCATACAGAGAATCCTGAAAAATTTCCAACTTCAGAAATTAGCTGTTTATTTTGGAGCCCCTATATCAATAACAGCAAAACATACCACAAAGGTACTAACTGCTCATCTGCCTTACAAAATTGAAAAGGAATGTTTTGCTTTTAGTTCTGAGAAGGAATAAAATAAAAGGAAATGAAAATGAACTGCCATATGCAGATCCACATGATAAGTGAACAACAAGAATCTAGCAGCTAACTTACAGAGCCTTTAATTTTTACCACCACAACAATTCTAGGATGTTTTCATGTCTGAAAAATTAAACTGTCTCCACATTTTTGAAAGGAAAATTCTGTTAATACCATTCCACATCTCAGATATCCTAATGCTGTCATCTCAACTTCTTAATTTGACTTCAAGGTGGTGTTCACACCTTTATGCACTAAATAAAGCATGGTACCTTTTAAAGTGGAGCCACATCTACTAAGCAGAGGGGAAAAAAAAAAGGATGCAAAAAGTTACATCTGAGTGGCTGACAGTTATATACCTGGCAATGGGCTGATAACCTGCCCCAGCATAGAGTTGAAAACTGCATCCCAGAGAGCAGAGATGGGAGCTAAATACCAAAATTAGAATAATCATCTTTCCAGGTAAGAGACAGCCTTTCACTAGATATGTCTCTTTGGGTGGCTGTTGCACTATCTATTAATCACTCTTTGGCTATTGCTTTCATAAGACATTCTAGTCATATCTACATGGATTATTTAGCATTTTCCCACAATTCTGTTCTTCTTGTGTGTTAGAAATGGGATAAAACATTTCTGATTTCATCTAAATATATGTCCATTCTAGCCAATGGGCAGGTATTTGCATATATGCTCATTTTAGTCACTAACATGACTATAGTGTAACGTATATTTAGTTACTAATGACATCTCTTTCCTATCAACCTTCTTTGTTTGCCTGCTTGCATTGCCTGGCTTTCCCGGAAGCTGACTGACTTATGATTACATGAATGGCACCAAAGCCTGAAAAGAGAAATCCAAAGACATGCAATATTTAGGCTTAATTCCCCCTTCTACATGCAATAAGCTTTTGTAGAACAGGATCCTGAAAGCAAAGCTCTCCAAATTCCATACACAAAAGCGGCACACTCTCTGTGAAACTATTCATTGCAATACTGTTTTTTACTACCAGTTAGCCAAGAGAGGATGTAGTTGGGATGCTCAAATGGAAATAGCTTCAGTGCTATACCCTGTATAATAAAAATGGAGTGTTTCAGAAATTTAACATTAATGAAAAGTTTATAGCTAATGAAGAGTAGGAAACACAGGATACCTGCCGTTGGAACCAGCCAGATGCCACCAATACACTAAATAAAACTTGGAAAACTTTTATTGACTAGCAAGCTCAGCATGTTGGAATAATAAGGAAGTTTGGAATTTCCTCTCTCATTTGGAGTGCCTTTGCAGAAATATCAGCTGGTAACTACATCAGACTGTGCTATGTATAGCTTTGTTGATTTACAGAGGTCTTTAGAAAGCACACACCCAATGTTTTGCTTCAAATGAATAACCCTTATAGACAAACTCCCTAGCATACCCAAAATTTGGAGAATGAGAGAGAACATTACTTTTTAAAGTTTAGGTCATTAAAAAGGATACTTGTTTAATTTCAGAGTTATCAAACTGAGGTAATCTGACAAAATTAATTTCTACTTATGAAAGCTATTCTCCAGACTTCCAAAGGACAACTTCTTGCAGCACAAGGAAGGAATAGTTATGAAGAAAAGGAAGAATGCATTATTTCATTCCAATCTCTACAATTAATGTAATATATCTGCTTCATTTTTTCAAAATATACTTTGAGTTTTTCAGTAATGTCAATTCATTTTTTTGAACTGTTATTTTTGATAACGCTAAGTGAAAACAAATGGAAATATGAAAGCAAATGGAAACATTATATAAACAACTGAGTGTTGTTCTTCAAATATGCCAAGTTATTGTAATGTTTCAATTATTTGCATTACAGCAGTACCTTCAGAGACAGGACATAATGCCTTTCTTTACTAATACACATCCAATAAATACATAAAAAGATACACTAAGTATTATTACTCCTTTTAAAATTATATAGAATAGAGTTAGAGGTTAGATGATTCACTTCATGTCACATTGGAAAATCTGTGGCAGAGGTCCAATTATAACTTGTCAGATGAAGAAAAAATTGCATTTGAGTGATATTTACACAAGCAACCTCATTAAAATAAATGTGTGGTGGCTGCTTTGCATCACAGCAAGTCATCTCACCCACCAAGCTTGTTTTACTCCTTCCTTTTCACATGCACAAATTTTGCCCAGCTGTGAATGACAGAGTGAGAAAATGAGAAGGAAAGAATGAACACTGATTTCTGAATAAACAAAGCACACAGTTCTGATAAATTAACATTGATAATGGAACAGAATCCATGTAGTAATTCAAGTATATTTTCTTCAGAAATTTTCCATAACTGTTGAATGCAAAACTGTATTTTTGCCTGGATCCTGCAGGATGCCTACCAGCCATGGAGAACTGTTTAGCATTCCTATTCCTGCTCAGCATTTCTGCAAATCTGCAGATTTTTTTGAAGCTACAGCAAGCTTCAAGGAAAGAAGTCACAGATCTACAGATAACAGAATAATTTCTGAAAGCCATTAGCATGACTTCTCCTTTAGCAATAAATACTGTGTGTATTATGAAGGGTTTACTTTCCCAGAAGTGCTTATGGGACTTAAGATTGCACAAAAGGGCTGTGAAATGTGTTTCCCTCAGTTCTGGCTCTTTGGTTCCTGGAGCCTCAGGTCACATTCAACTCATAGTTCCTATCAAGCTTTTCCCAAAGGACCTTTGGGCTCCTGCAGTAGCCAAACTTCCCTGGAACAGGAAACTCTATTTACACTGATGTCTTAAAGCCTGGTGCTCATCCATAAAAGGGAAAAATAATACTTTTAGGAACTGTTTTTTCTTAACCTTTAACAGACCACGAGTCTAGTCTAAAATGCACATGCTGTAAAAGTGAGTTTTCACAAAACCAAGAAAAACTATTTCTGAATAAATAAAAAACCTCATACCCCTGAAGTGCCTGCAGCATTCTAACAGTATGCAATATCTTAACAGGAATGTGGAACAGAAAAATATAAATTTGTTTTCACTGCCTCATATGAAAGAACGGCAATCTATAAGCATTAAGAGATCTTTTATCCGCATCATTTTTGATGCAGGTACATTTTTTTAATTTTGTTTTGAACAGTGAGTGGGCAAACCTCTTTTTCAACTCTCTGTTCAGGGGAGAACCAAAGTCTTCCTTGAGGAAGCGCCCTGTTTCAATTCTACCAGGAATTGAAAATAAGCCTTACAATGGCAATGGGACTTCTGAGCAGAAAGATCCTGGAAGATCTGCTTCACATGTGATAAATTACAGCAGACTACTTGGAAGGTAAAGTAGAAATAGATCCTTTTCCCTGCTTGTATTAATGTTTCTGTTCCTCACCCCCTTAATAGACTGTTATTTCACAAAGTACATATGTAACTTCCACTTGTCAAGCAGATTTCTGAATTTTTTTTTAAACTGACATTTTGCATACAGGAGAGTAATTAATTAAAAAAATGAGGAGTTTTATTAAAAATAAAAAAGACTGTGACTTCATCTAAATCTTAAGACATTGTTTAATTTAAAAATTTTATCTTCATGCAGATATGAGTTTTGGTTTGCATTTTGATTACTTCAGCACCAAGATCAAGCTTTCCTGTATTACTACAGCTTATAATCACATCCCCTGTCTTTCCTTCCCCATAACATCTTTTGTTTACTGCTTTCATTTTTGTCACAGCTGAAGTGAGTGAGATTGCCAGGTCTGTAAGCTTCTGTAAAATGCCTAGCACTTTACAAACCACATAAAATAACAGCATCTGTCCTATGCAGGATAGGTGCACTGAGGGCTACTCTGAGATACTGAGAAAAATCCTTCTGAAAAGCTGAGTTGTTTGCATGAATGCTGCTGAAAATAAGCCAAACAGCTGAATGCTGCAGGCATCTGAGTTTCCATATAAAATGCCTAAACTGTGAACTTTGTGCTCAGACTGAGATTTTGTTTTGAGATCATACTGATGTTTTCAGTACATGTTCCTTAATTAGCACTACTCTCTTCTCAAAATCACTGTATCAAACTAAATATTTATTCAATAAAATAAGATACTTCATTTTTGGATTCTTATTCATATTTTTGCATAAATCTACATTCCAAATACAAAGAGATTTCAACTCCTTTGTTAAACTTCATTTAGCTCCAGCGAAGAAACTGAGGTGCAGACACTGTAATCTGATTACAAACTGAAATTGCATCTTTTAATACAGCTGTAAACAACTACATGAAAGATAAAGGTGCTGTTACAGTAGCATATTCATAGTGATGACGTTATTTTGGTTGAGATTGACTATTACAATTTCTGTTTTAAAGCTGCAAGTTGAAACATGCAATCACCTTGCTTACTAAAAATGGCAAACAGTATCTGCATGACCTTTTCCAAACTATATTTTAATGCAAGATCTCTAACGCTTTAACTGTGACTCCTTAGATGAACAAACCTATTTAATTCAATTCCAAATGCTCGACAATTCTTGGCCTCAGACTAGAAGTCTGGAGACATCACAGTTGTATTCTAGGAGATTAAAGAAAGCAGAAGGACACAGGGGTTTTCCATAACTTACTTTCATTAATCACAAGGACTTGACAATGTAACGTCTCTAATCTGTCATCTAGGAAATGAGTAAGGTCCTAAAAATAATTGGGAGTATCCCAAGGTGAATAAGTGTAGATCTATGACAAAAAAATTGATATATTATCTCTGTATAGTGTTACTGGTTTCTTTATTTTGGCATTTGTCCATCTCTGTGTCATTCTTGTGCTGAATTCTCTTATCTGTCTGAGCCTCATCATCATCTCAATTCTACAAGCTTTTCAAAGAAGCTGGTTAGATTTTTCATTACTTCCTATTACTACATTCTTATTTAAAGCTGAAATGTAAGAAGAGATAAACTTACTATTAATAGCAAAAGCTTTATTAAAATGTTATTCTCCCTCCAGGTTTTAAGTGGGCATAATATTGTGCATGAAAAAAGAGACATTGTCCATTACTAGGTAAATGTTATTTTTCCATCTAGATCTTTAAAAAAACATTAACACATTTAATACTACCAAATTGTTCTGGTTTACACTCATTCTTTTAAACTTCTGATTATTTTCTTGATACTTAAAAAATATTTAAAATATTAAAAAATAAAGTCTTTCATACTAGTTAGGTAACAGGTATTATCCAAACAGAGACTTCAATTACCACCTACACAAAAACCTGAACATGTATCTGTTTGATTAAATATACAAACGGTGTTACTAATTTAAAGTTGCAATTGAGCATGTTTATGGGGCTTTGTTCTCTTAAAACTCTTAAGGTACCTAGCAGGCTAATTTTAATGTAAACATTTGTAGTTTACTTCCACTAAAACTACTACAGAAGTCAAACACTTACCAATACGGATTCAAAAATACTATTTTATAACGACTAAAAAACCCCAACTGAAGTTGTACAGGATCTGACAGATTTTACAAAGGTGGAAAGCAATAACAACGTAGAAAAAAAAAATGTCTCTTTGATATGATGCATATCCCTCTTTTTAGATATTTTCCCACAGAAATGGAACAAAATATTTAAGATGTTCTGGTTTATCTGCAAAACAGAGGCCTAGAAGCCTCAGCTCTGAATTCCCTTTCCTTTGCTCTCTTATCTGCTCTTTTTTTTAAGTTCTGAAAATACCTGGGAGACAGAAGATATGAAGAGCATATACAGTGTGATTATCTGCATTATCTAGACTTACCTCTGTATTAATTTGGACCAAAAATCTACGCTCATCATCCAACTAAAGCACAGATTTGCAATCTAAGTCATATAGTGCTTCTCCACCTCTGGCTGAGGTATTAATCCTTGTACATCATAGTCCCAAATACATGTTTTTCTGTCCAAATATGCAGTCATGTTATGAGTTATCTTTTGACTTTCTGCAATTTTGTTACATGTTTTCACTCACAAATAGAGTATCTAAACCAATAACTTTTTAAAATGGTAATTCCTACCATGTGTGACAACTGTATCAACTGGCAACCACAACAGCTTGTAGTTTGAGTTTCTACAGGTTTATAGACCTAGACAGAAAAATCTAGCTTTAACAATTCAAAATCTGTGCTTAACAACTACAATTGGAAAGTTATTTTTTAAATGACAGAATACATTCATACAAAGTAAAAGAGGTTAATTTTTCATTTAGTACCTGGGTAAATAACATGTCTGTCAAACATCTAGACCAGCTTGGAGTCACATTTAGGAAATACCAGGAAGTCCATGTATATCATAGAATTATAGTTTGGGTTGGAAGGGACTTCTAAAGATCACCTTGTCCAACTCCCCTCCATGGACAAGGACACCTTCCACAAGACCAGGTTGCTCAAAGCCTCATCTAACCTGACGTTGAACACTTCCAGGGATAGGGCATCTACAACTTCTCCCAGACCTTTAAATATCCTAAATCAAATATCAACCCTTAACATGAATAATTCCCAGCATGTTGTATTTCAGCGATATAACCCCATGCATATAACTCAGCTACCGTTCCTTTAATGCTATCTGGACAGCATCAGACAGATAAAACATTTCTCTGTTCCTTCATTAAAGGACCTTGATTCTGTCTTTTGCATGGGCACAGGATAGTTGTACTCAAATGTATCACATTTAGCTGAATCTCTTGAGATGCCCAAGATTTCAAGCTGCTCCTTCACTCCCATATGGGACATTATGCAAAAAGCTCTGAGGCTTTAACAATCAAATAAAAATTCTGGAATTTATGAGACACACCCACACACACCCCCACACACACCCCATTTGTAAAGTTTTTGTATAGTTTTTAAACAGCTTTTAGCATTCTTTCAAGTAATTTCAATTATTATTAATTTCAATTTAGTGCTTCATGAAGCTGTACCATATGAAAACAAGACTGCTACAATACACGCTGTATTTACATGCACAGGCAAAGAAGAAAGGGATAAAATCAATGTGACTACTGGGAAGTTGACCGGAAATTATTAAATGTTACAGTCAATGTCTAAGTGTTATGTTGGTTTATTTTTAAACTTACCATGAACTGCATTTAGGTGATCAACTATTAAACCAGCAAACAAATCTCTTCATGGCAACTAGACATGAACCTTTTGCAAGAAGTGTATTTTAAGGAGGGTCATTTAAGAGGAAAGAATAGAGGAATGGAATGGGTTTGTTTAAAGCTAGTGGCCAAGTTCACATATAAAGTGACACTACTGACTTCAAATTTTCACTGGAGATAAATTTGGAGCAGGAATTTTGAAGCAGTTTCAAGTAGTCCATTGTCATACATACAGATTTGTTTTATTGGAGCTTTCTCAGAAATACAAGTTCTTAGTCATTTCCTCTTCCCTTTATTCCCTCATTCTTTCTTAATTTACAGTGATGTGTTTATAATAATAACTTAGTGATACAGATACTGGTTAAGCAGCAGGAACCGTATGAAAGTGACTTCATCAGCCACGTGAAGACTGCCTTTTGCACTCATCCTTGACCTGGGTATGGGAGGTAACACCAAGGCAAGAGACTTCACTAATGAACATCAAACCATCCATGACATTGCTAACCTAAATTGTTTGTAATTACAAAATATCCCAAGAACTGTATAACCGTTCTTTTGTTTTATTATTATGCAAAAATACCAAACCTGCCCTAACCCAAAACTTAAAAAAAACAACCTTCAATTTCTTATTCAAATCTTTCAACTCTTAACTGACTGAAAATAATAATGTCTGATCACTTCTCTTCCTGACTTGACTTTAGAGGTAGTACTCAGGTCTATAATGTTTTGACAATCACACATTCAGTAAAAATTATTATCCTCCCCTTGGAAAAATATTCTGTTCCAAGGGAGGATCTCTAATTTAAGCAGCATAATACAAGCTTTTCCTTTAAAACCAGAAGTTACGATCCTAATGAGAAATAATTTCAACACATCTGTGGAAGTCTTTTTGAAAATGTACAGCACAACGCTGTATGCAGTTGTACCAAGGACAACGTGAGAGTGGGATACAAAGTGATCACTTTTATAATAGTTATTAAATTAAATAGTTAAATAAATAAAATAGCAAATTATATTTACTCTATGAGTAAAATAAAAATAAATCCTTATTTCAGAATGCTGTTGCCTCAATTTATTGAAGGTTAAAATACGGTACTTGCAAATACAGCTACAACTTAAGACACTACTGAACTTGGGACAACACCATGCCGCCTATGCAGCAGGAGTCCAATATTTTACCAGTTCCAAAAAAGATAGTTTTCAAAATCAAATACCTATTTTTTTCTTTTAGTGTCCTCTGCTGTAAACATGACAGAAAACAGGTGTTATACGTGGCTACAGTCCATGCTTCCATCTCTCCCATCCTTCTGCCTCTGGTGTTACCAAATCTCCTTTTTCCTCACAGTCGGGATTTAGTCTCCCTTCCTTCCTTCATTCCCAGCTGCCTAGAAAGTCAGGGCCAATAGAAGACTGGAAGGAAAGGTCAGGAAGTGCTAGAAGTGGTAAAGATGCTGTATCTCAGCAGAGTGAGACCAGAAGAGTTCTATACCTGTCTGTAATGCACCCAGAGCTTCCATGGCCCTCTGAAACCCACTTTCCCATGTACCTCTTCATGCACAGTCTCTGAAATATCAGCTGATCCCTTACCCTTCCCATCTGAAATTCTGATTTTCCCAGTCCAGGGCTTCAAAGTCTTTGCTGATGCCTCTTAATCCTTTTCTCCACCTTCCTATTTTCTCCCCAAGTCTGTTAATCCAGTGCTGCAATACTAAGTTTGCATACACCCCCAAAAGGCCTCAGATCAGCTCCAGCATGTCATATGGAGCTGTTGCTTCTAATGGATATGATTACTCTTCATTTCTAGCTAAATATTTAAACCAATAGCTAAAAATGCACTGATACGTAGAAAATACTTTATGTAAATATTATACAGGGATAAAGGCAGTCACAACATATATCTGTGCTACAATCAAAATATAACTAACTCTAGCTTGTGTTGACAGACAAGAGTCTGTTTAAAACAGGCTAAGCCAGGTATCAATACAGCCTGATAACACAAAGTTCAACATTAGCTGCTAAGTCTAACTAAGCTTCCAGGTAAGCAGTGGCTAAATCCTGTGTTTAAATGAACAATCACGCCATCTTGAGAAAGAACTAAAGGCATATATAGGCAGAAGAAAGGGAGGTACTCACAAGTACAATTCATATATTAAAATGGGCTCTACAGAAGGAACAAAAGGAAACTTGTCCGCCTTAATGAAATTAATTCATGTTTCTGTAATCTGATCAATGTAGATTAATTATTGAGATTATAAGTACCACTTCTTTTTTATGCTACACAAGTATTTCTATATAGACCTTGTAAATATGGTTTTGATTTTGACATACATCCTAATGGGGATGTCAGTCATATATGTATTTATTCTTAGTGAATGTCATGCGTATGATCAAGCAGTAGGACAAAAAAGATCAAGAGAACTACAGTTTGGACTTACATATACATAAGTTTGTTAAGTATATTGACAGAAATTCAAGAGGAGAAAATATCACAGGTCAGTGAAAAAGCTCTCTTTGAATCTTCATTTAAGAAAAGAAGCATTATAAGTCTTCAGACTGAAAAAAATAATCAAACCAAGATGATGCTAAACTGCTTTACTGATGTCAAAAGTCTAGGTCTACCTTGTCTCCTGAGAGATGCTCGTGGCTTCCCATGAGGTAAACTCTGTCCTTCATTTAGACAGGTAAGCTAGAAAGTGATAGACATAGCTTCTCACCCATCTGAGCAGACTTGGCAGATAGCATGCTTCAGCAAATAGCTAAGCTATTTCACTATCACCAGTCTTGCACATGTGAACATTACAGACATGTCTGCATGGAGCTGGCTAACAGACCAACGAACTTGTGAGGTCCCTACTGTGACAGGAAACATATAAATCTATGAAAATACTAAATACCCATCTACTCCTGAGATTATCTTTCAGACAGATAGACATACAGTCATTAAACTAATTAGCATCACTTACGTGTTTAAAGTACAACTACAGAAACAAAAACATAAGAGCTCTTATGTTCATGAACTACTTCTCCACTTCAAAGTGGCATTAACATTGTAGTCTTGAGGATCATTTATATTACACATTTTTAAAGATTACAACTAGGGAAAGAATCATACAGATGTTGTGTGTTATCTGGTGCATTGGAAGCAGCCATGTATGTGACTTTATGGATGGTTTTCCAGTCAACTTTCCAATTTTATTTTACACACTTTCCAGAAAGCAAACAGAAATACATGGGGGTTTTGTATGGACAAATTCTTTGCTGAAAATATTTGCTTATATCCAATACAGGTAGTTGTAAACACTTCCCATTTTGTAACAAAACCTACAGAAAAATTAACATTCAAATTGGCACTTCAGAATGGGGGACTAAGTAGTCTGATGGAGAAATAACTGTGCAGAAACCACACTTCCACCAGTAATAACATGTAGAACAACTTCCTGATAAACTTTTTGTGTGAAAATTCAGGTGGATTTTTTTATTCTTCTTTTATTGGTAAAATTAACTTAAACCAAGCTGAACGATCTGATCTTATGGGCATGCATATGATTCTAAAAGTACAGATAGATTTGTACAGATGTGAGGGATATATGTACAGATCCAACTGCAGAAATGAATTTTAAGTAAACCAGCGATACATATGAAGACACCTGTTATTAGAGTCTTCATTTCTATATCAATGCAATTGCAAAAGTAAGATGTATCCAGCCAAGAAACTGCTTTTCTGTACTTTATTAATTCTAAGCAATTCAGCCAACAGGATTGCAGAAAATTAAAGGCAAATTACCTTTCCAAAAATCTAAAAAAAAAATAATTGAAATATGATAAGCTACTACAGGACCAATAGAGAAATTAGTAATAAAACCGTTCATAAAAGTGATGAGCAAGGATTGTATGGCAGGTCACATTGAACTAACTCTGATAAAACACCACGGGATCTTCACTATCAATTTAGAACAAGCAGGATCTCATTTCTTGGTCTTGCTTTAACTCTTATGTGCACAGGTTTTACTGTACATCTATGTAGTTGATTTTATCATCTGCATCCTATATTTTTATTTACAAGCATCACTGCTGGGAGGGGCTGTCATACCCCTGGATTGTATAGAAAGCACTGCAACCTTCCTTTCTGTAAAGGGAACTATGGATTTAGACAGTGATCACATGAGAAGTATATGGCAAATACTCAATATTTCCTGATTATCAGGAAATCTTCTGCACCTGCAATTCTGTTAAAACTTCCCTGAGCTATAAGTCAGTCAGTCATTTATTCATTTTAAGGTAAAAAATGCAAAGAGAAGTACAGAAGAATTAAAAAAGAAATCTGGTGAACATTATGTTGTATATAAACAACTGAAAATTTTCTTTCTATTTCTTTGGTATGTCCAATTGGGATGCTTGCTGTCATTTGGTAAATATTCCTGTGTTAACGCAAAACTTCCCTCCTCCAAATAATGGCATCTCAGTCAAAGTATGTAAACAAAACCATGTCACGTTATGATGACTGCACCAGCTGGACTGGGATAAATAATGATATAACAGACTTTTTTTCTGAAAAAAGGGCAAACAGTTTAAAGCTTGTGGCTTATATCTTTTTTAACATCTCACTGTTGCACAAACCCCAGCACTGGCGTTATAGACCTTACCAAAACTACAGCTACGGTCTTAATAAAAATTTCGTGCTTTGTAAGACCTGAATTATCCTCTCTATATATACTTTGCTAAACATAATGGACATTCCCTTACTATGTAAGGGAATATTTAAGACTAAGCACTAGTAAGCATAAAAGGTATTTCCTTCTTCCTGCAATGAGATTTGGCTACTGCACAGAAATCAAAGTAAAAAGTTTGGCTTTTAAACTACTGTTGACAGAGCCTATTCCCCCACTCCACCAGGAAGACACTCTACCAGACACATATCTAGTTCAAACGAACCTGAGAGCCTGACCCATCATACCACAATACACATATATATCTTAATCATAAATCTGATTTTCTCAATCAATCAACTGTCTTTAAAGTATAACAGCTATTAATTTTCTAAATTAAAATTAATGGGAATGTTTGTTAGATATTTTTGTCAGCATTTAATATTTCTTTAACATCTTACAGAAATTGAGACCATAGTATTCCTCATCACCAGCCAGCACACAACATACTTCAAGTTCTCAGGGTTTTTTTTGAAGATGTGTAAAATAAAAGTTCTGTACTAGTAGGTTTTCCACTTTTCTTTCCCATAAAAGATAGTTCACAACAATGATTCTTCGTAATTTCTTAGATCCTTACTATAATTAAAATGAAGCCAAGGAACAGAGTAATTGATTTTAAATATCCTGCTCCCTATAGATGTAATTAAAATGGACATTTATTGCACGGAGGTGTTAGATCATTAAAGAATTTATATTCTTCTTGCTGTAAGACTCTGCTGGTGTTACAGAACCTGAAATAGCAGCTTATTCTCTTTCCCTATGTGACTCATGATCTTGTCGATCATGACAGAAGAGACTAAAAATACAATACATTGCTGCACGCGGTGTCTATAAATCCCAGGAAAGAAGTAGCTTTAGACATTTATACAGCTAGTCTGGCGACCAAGCGCGGGTGAGTGTGTCAGCTAAGCGGTTGGAAAGCGGACAGTTTGTGCTGCTGCTGTAAGGACAGGAAGCATGGAGAGTTTCTGCCGCGGTGGTTGGCCTGAGATAATACCATTGTATAAGGCGGCTGGGCGGCCTCTCCCAGCGCTGGGAGCCCGGAGCCTGGCGTCTGGCTGCCTGGCCCGCGGCCAGCCCGGCCGGGCTCGGCGGGGAGGGTGGCTAGCCCTCCGGCCGCGCCGCGCACAGCCGCCACACCTCGCCTCGCAGAGGAAATCTGGCCAGGGCTCCAGACTTTACGACTTCTTCTTTACGAGTCCGTTTTCTTTTTTTTTCCACTTCACTCTGGTAGTGGTGTTCACGCTGGGCTCTCAGGGAACTATTTAAAGTCACAATGAGCTGATGACAGGATTATTGGGAAAAGTCGTACTTTGCTACCCCAAAATGCTCATTATATTCCTCTCACTTTTAAAACAGTGGCAAATTACTGTCACTGCCACCCGTCACCCAGAATCAAAGATTCATTTCAAAGGGCAAGTTCTCCAGTCTTTTTAATTTTTATCCCCTTTAATTCTACCAGGTTTATTTAAGATATATGTTCTGTTTAAAACAGACATTGTTCTTACCACACAAAGGAGTTCAAGGATGTGGCATCAGTGTGTTCCCACCCACCATTTGCTCTGATGGTGTTAGATTCTTTGAAAAAACATGCAAGTCCCAGTGCAAGTATTGTGCTGGGTATATTTTTAAATTTTGTGTTACAGTAACAGTAAATCGAAGATATTAAAAGTTGAAGAAAAGCTTTCCCTTTACAAAACCTATGTGAAAAAAACCCACCAACCAACAAATAAACTATAATATAGCACAGCCAGCATCTGCTACCTTTGTTCCAGAGAAGCAAGATTTTACAGTCCAGGCAGCTTCCACAAGAGCACCCTCATATGCCTTCCAAATATACATTTACACATATACACAAATGCTCATCATGCTGGATTTAAGGTTCTTGAGCTTTCTTTTGAAAAGGCAGCAAATGGAACAGTAGTAAGTACAGATAATTAGTGAGAATACCAATACTTACCTTTTCAAAAATATCAGATATTTATTAAAATTGATGGAAATTAGTGTAAGACTGGGAATAGATTTCTATATCAGCATTAAATAAATCTATTCCTGTTTTTACATTAACATTAAACAATTTCTCAAACAGTATGCAATACCCCTTCACAGCTTAATTTTACCATAAAATAAGAAGTATTTCAGCAGGTGGATTATTTTCCCGTACTTATTTATAAAAATATTTCACAGTAGCCTATTATTAAATAATACTGATTTAATTGGTACAGCAGTAATGTTTGATACAGCAATAATTCTGTCTAGCAACATAACTGGAGTTTGCTGTATTTTTGTAACATTATTTTAATGTGTTTAGTAAGTAAAATCACTACAGCAGCAAGACTTCAGTTCCTAAACAGCATACGCAGAAGTGATCTTATGTTTAAGGCACTACATTTAACCTGGATCTACAGAAGGGCTGTGTGGATTAAGACCTTGTCCATGAGCAGTGTAATCCACATATTGTGAAATATTAAAAGTCCTAAAATTCAAACTGTTATGACTGAGTTTGATGGCGTTCACATTATAAGACAGATCCCAAACATAAACCGTGTCACTAGCTTTAGATTTAATGTTTAAAAAATAGAGGATTTACTTGTCTTTTGAATGTTGAACCTCTAGGAATCACATTTTCAAGGCGCTCTGTGATCAAGAAAGTGAGAAGAATACTTTAGTATCACATCATATTTTTAAAGTCACACAACATTCAGAAGGAAAGGCTTCAAAGGAAAACAAAAAACCAACTTATTTAAAGCTTGGTTTGATTAAAACAGTTTAGCTATATTCTAGAAGAATGTAATAGCAAATAAACTATCTCCTCAGGCAAACCAATACAGGCATCAAAAACTGACTCATAAAGAGGTAAAATTTAAAATAAATTATTTTGTTGCCTGTATCAACATATTAAAAATACTTAAAGAGTGATGTGTCAAAATAAAAGGAAAAGAATGATAAGTAATTCTGGACAACAACTTTAAACATCTTAAAAGTCTTAATTTTGGAGATGATTGCTCAATTAATACAAAAAAGGAATTGCTTACTTTTGAACAATTGAGAAAAAGAAACTAGTATACATGTTTTTCTTGATTCCTTTAAAAGTTGTAGTAGAGATGAAGTCCCAAAGGGTTAACCTCTTCCTTGTCACACCTATTGTTTCTATGCAGTGACAATATAGAAAACCTGGTAGCAGCCTAGACATGACCCTGTAGTAACCCTGCTGTATGCACTTCTCTGTCTCTTTTGGACTGATCCAACTGGTTGTCCAAAGATCCAGTAAATATTTGCATGGACAGAGTAAGGCAGTGGCACTTTCCGTGTAGAGCTGGTAACAAGACACAACATCTCAGCTCTGTGTCAACAGCGAAAAACAAACAGTGGCTGCTAGCACAGAACATCAACTTTCATGCAACAGTCAGCGCTCAGGTACTCATGACCGTGACCTACACACTTTATCACACTTCGATCTGCATTGTGAAAGCAGAGACTACAGAGGTGGCTGCCCATAGTGTAGCCTTGTGGGCTCTCTGGTCCTAAAGGAATCACATTGGTCCTCCTCTCTGTGTTTCTTCCTGATCCATTTTACCACTTTATGCAGTCATGATAGAAACTACATGATGGAAGATGAGATATATCTATGCAATTGTTGATCTCAAAAACATGTTCCGACTCTAAAATTCAGCCTGCAATCCAAGGGCAAACATGAGGGTTGAACACATACTGCTGTTAGTGGTAGGAGTCCAAGGAATTAGGCAGCAAGGGGCACTATTAGATTAGGCATTGAAGAGATTAAAATGCAGTCAAATTTAATGAAATGCTTGAATACAGCATTTTACCATGTGCACCTATTTTTCTGTCCAGGAAGAATCTTACTGAAACAATAGTGGCAATGTTTTCTCTAACCGAGCTCAGGCTCCTGGTCTGTCTTACAGTTCTACCATCCATTCTGAACAAATACAAATTAACTGTTTTGGTAAATTATATGTGGCTCAAACAGTTGCAGATCTCAAAAGATATTTTGACGAAGGGTACTAGTTCTGTACAAGAACTTGAAGTAGAATATGGGCTTTGTAGAGTCAAGGACCTATCTAACTAATCTGAGATCAAAAATAATTAAACCCAGGTCTTGCAAATTCCTTAACTAAGACTTACCTTTATTAATTGTCAGGTTTTTTTGCAGCCGCCTGCAGAAAGCACTTTGGGCTGTAGTTTCATATTGATCTACTCATATTCTACTTTTCGCCAAGGAGCCACGTTGCTAAATATCTTAATATCAATGTTAATAGCCTAGATTTGAAATAAAGGTTAAAGAAACTATCAGAGGGAGGTCAGAAAATACTTTTTCCTTGCCCACTCCATTTCTTTTATGTAAAATGAAGATTTCCACAGTCTGACAAAAAAACCACAACCTAACCCAGGCTAAGTGCAAAGACAGCCCAGGTTTGTGGAACTTCAATGAAACCCTTGTAGGTTTTGGCAAATCTTGGATCCCTACTGGAGCAACTCCAAAAAAGCCATTTTATTACAATGCACTGCACAGCCCCAATGATGATGCAGACCATATTTGTATAGAACTTAAAAGAATGTGAGACCCAGATTCTGTTTTATTGCCTTCTACAGAATTTATTAAGAGCATCTTGCCAAAACATGCAGAAAGAATAAAACATCAGCCAAATAGGTAGTTTTCCAACAGATGAGGGCTGGAATGGTGAAAGAAGGGAGGTTCTTTAATAAGAAGGAGCCATAGTCAAGTAAGAGAACTGGTGTAAAAATAAATGTTTATCACGAGCTCAAGAAGCATTAGAACAGTAAGTAGTTGGAATTCTTTCATCTCTGCCCTTTGACCCATGTAAGTCTCAGTTAGAGCATTACAAGGGTTCAGGTGTGATGGCTTGAATGATAATTTTAGACCAAAGTGGTTGGCAAGGAATTTTGAGATCAATGTCTTGCAGTGGTTGGTGGCTTCAAGACTGTCAGGAAGTAACATGCTACAGAGCAGAAATCAATATTTAGATCTGCAAGTAACAAAGATCACATGGCACTTCATCAGGAACAAAAAGTCTGGCAAAGCACATGAAAGAATGGAATCAGAGCAAAGCTAGGGAGCCAAAGCTTCAATATGTTTTGTGATTACAGACAAGAGGTGGTTATCAAATGAGTTTTTTAGTATTTTTCAGACTGCTTGTAGCTCGACATCAGTGTCACAACTGTATATTCTTCTGTATGTTCCCAAGGTTTCCCTGGGTTTCCTCCTATCATCAGCACTCCTATCTGCTCCTGCATCCCCCCAGTCTTTTTGCTGCCTCCTTACTCATCCCTGCATGCTTAGGTAGTGATTTCTGCCCTTTATTTTTCTCTAGTACTACTGCCTCTTCCACATCTGCTCGCTAGTAGGTTCAGCAACACCAGCAGAGAGCCCAAGCTATTAAGCCCTCTTGTGGACTGTTATGATGGGAGCAAGAAGAGAAGGATTAATGGAAAATTGATTGACCTTCCATATGTGGGCAGAATGCAGAACCTTGACAGCACTGGGTTTTTTTAGGCTCTGGAAAGTAGTATACTATAGCAAATGTAGTCTTTTCTGATTGCTCTATAGACTTCTCATTTACACAGCATACAATTCCTACAAATTCACTTTCTACTCCTAAATAATTTCATACATTGCTTATTCTCTTCCTCTTTTTATAACTCTACTTTGTCCCTCCACCAACATTATGGTCTCCCTCATCCTATGCCATCTCTTTGTTTTCCAACTCTTCACATTTTAATTTGTCTTCCTTTCTCCAGGATGGCAGGAGGAGGAGAAGAAAAACATGGGAATTGTCTCTGTCCAACTTACATAGCTCAAGGGTAGTTGCAGAAAGGCCTGCCTTAACCTCTGCTACTGTATTTTGTGGCCCACTCAGTAGTGGAAGAGACTCTGACTACATGTTAGCTTAAAATTTAGTGAAAACTATAAGCATCTAAAATTCCTCATTTTTTTCTCATGAAAAGTGTAAGACGTATAGAGCCTGATAATTCTCTGCCTCCCTCCAAACAACTGAAATTTCAAGTCTGTGTGCCAAATAATACACCTGCTAGATTATTGCAATTTAGTATTAATTAAATACCAAAACACTACATATGACTAAAGAATGTATTTTTCCAAATCTCATCTTCAGAAGATTCATTATATTCTTATTAAATTAAGAAGGAAAAAAACCACACCAAAAAACCAAACAAGGAAAGCACCCAACCTGCCCCCCATGAAGCAGAAACTGAGAGGAAATTTTCCATCCAAACTATTTAAGTATGGTAACGTTAAGATCTTAAAGTGGGAGGTATGGCCACCTGGGCTGGGGCCTGAGAAAGTACAGTGTGATCAATTCCAGTGTGAACACTGTGATGTGAATCAAGAAGGAACTGCCAGAAAAAAATTCCAAATAAAATTTCAGGTTCTCTGCCCATTCAAAGATGTGACTTGTGGGCAATTTTTTCTCTTAATACTGCAGTTTATATTGAAAATGCAGAAGTCTTTGAAAAACTTCATTCAAAACTCAACACCTTATGCCTCAGAAATAAAACCAAAGTATTAGCAATCTTACAGCTGCACAAGATCAAAGATGCTTAAGAAAAGGCATAGCCTTAAGGTGAGTGAATAGTGACAAAAAACATCCTGGAGTCCTGGACCATGACATTGCCTTTCCTCTGCTTTTTGACTTCACTTAAGAGAGGAGATGAATGGAAGAAACTGAAAAAAAGGTGATTTGTACTATGATGGCAGAGGGGAAAAACATATAGTTCTGAATTGCACTTGGTCATCTTTGGATCCTCGTGACATACCTGGAATTGAGCAGTCCCAGAAAAGAAGCTACTGCTCTAGTAACAGGTAGATTCTGAATACCAGAGCATGCAGTGGAGCTTGTAGGGTAACAGATGATGATTTCATTCTATGTGCACTATATAATTTATTATTCTTTGTGTATCTAGCTATAGGAGCCATAATACATGCACTTGCTTTCTACTGAATAGTAACCAGCTTTCAAACACCTTATCTGTACAATGAAATCAGGCGAGGGGGAGGCTGACTCACATACTTGCTGATAGATATTGCAGCGTTACAATGTAAGGAAATAAAGTAATGCAGGATTAACTGGAATCTTTTTAGAGGCACCACTCCAAGTTTTCTATTGCTCTAAACAGCACCTATAATGTGGTACTGCCAATTTACTCTTCTTGCACATTAAATGTACAAGATTCCAGGGGTAACTATTTTATTTTTCACAACATTCATATTTATAATTACATGCATTAGTTGATTTGCCAGATACAAACTGCATATCATCCTTTAAGCCTGTTTTGAATTGCACTGGGGGTAACTCCTTAGGCAAAACTAACAGATTGCAGATGCATATGAATTAACATTAATTTTGCACAGTATATGAATGGGTCACAGCTTACTACAGTTCATGCCTAGAAATGCTACTTTCAGAAACCATACACAGCACATTTAATGTTTAAGCTACGGATAATGTTTTGTTTGATTTTATGAAGCAATTTATAGCAATCAGTTTTTCGTCTTAAGATGTTTTTTACAGTTCAAAGGATAGGCTTGTGCAGAATGGACCTTATTGGTGACATACCCATATTTTAAAATCTTTGACATTCAGCTAATAATAAGTATTTGATTAGGAGTAACAGCTGTATATTTCAATACATATGGCCATCTCAAAACTCCCAGAAAATGTTGTAATACATCTACAAAGCTAATTTTCTTTCCTGCTTACATCTTCATAGTTTCTAAATGCACTGCATTATAGTACTGAACCTCCTGGTTAAAGGTAACTTGTAACTTAATAACAATTAGTACTATCAATTTCATTTAATTTTCTTAAACTGCAGAAGCGGTGAAGACAGGCCACCAGGAAGAAGTCTGCTTTAGGAAAGGCTTGTTAAGATTTTGTAATACCAAGTTCAGAAAACAACAGTTCTTAAACTGGCACTTGCCTACACTACTACTTCCTCTCTGCACTACTGCACCAAGGCAGGTGCAAGGCTGGTGTATTTCAGCTGAACTATTAATACATACATATCCAGAGAGGTGAAGCTGGTATAGAATGGCTACTGCAATGAGACATTAAACCATATTTTTTTTCTGTTCATCAAGTTAAAATAGAAATTAAAAGTCTTTTCAGAAAGACCGAAGTATACTATCCATATTTTGTCCAAACTCTCCTCTAGAGCACAGTCCTCCAAGATAAGAGCATAGGACAGAGAAGAACAAGCTGGATCACTGCTAGGTTCACTTTGTCATCTGCTTGGAAGGCAAGAACTATATCTCTGTCTTCTGTGCTGCTGATCAGGGAGCTTTGGGGGCAGTTTCCATTAGAAAAAGAATACAGGGGCAGGCAGTTTCAGCTGAGGCTTCAAAATCAGTAACAGCCTGGAAGCCAGGAAACAGATTTATAACAACTTTTACCATCATAACAAAGAGTGCTCTTTGGGTGATTTCCCCCTTGGATTTTCATTTATAGCTTATATAACTTTATGGTGTATGTGTCAACTCTTGAAAAGCATTTCTGAAACACAAATATTTCACTGGTGGAATATGCTAATTGTTTCAAATTCCAGAAGTCTTTCCAGGAAAGAAACTCTTGCTTGCAAATTGTCTTATACACTCAAATTCGACTGTAACCTTAGAGACTTCTTGTGCCTCTCCAGTATTTGCATTGAAATAGTAAGATGTGCTATGCTATGGAAGTTTTAATGACAGAAGAAATGACTGAGTTTGTCCAAATTAATTAGCAAGAAAGACTTGTTTGGTACTGGAGGTAAAAGTGTGGAAAATGAACAAAGTTTTTGTGTTTTTTAATTTTCTCAAAGTTTGGGATCTTATTCATACTCTCTTACCATTATTTTCATGTCTCTTACCCTATAACCGAGCATTAACACAACCAGTTCCATGACATAGCTGTAGCAGGTAATCATTCTTTTTTCCTATATTTAAGATATGGCATTGTAAATGTTTTATTCTTAAAAGTATTTTTCTTATAGAAACATTTTAAAATCTTCTAATCGAAAATATTTTATTGACTCCACTAACTTACTGGAGTTTGTTTCAATCTTTCATTTTTTTCAGGACATACTCATTACACTTTTGTCTTTGAGTCTGATGAAATTTGAAAATATTTTACTACCCAGTAGCATCTTAGTACAAAGGCCACCTTCTACTGGAACATTTATGAAATTTATTTTTTTTTAATTTTGTATTTGTTCTCTCCACTTAATTTCTAGTTAAGAAACACAAAGCTCGAATTTCTCAATGTCAGCCTAGAGAACACATACTCCTCTCCCAGTTTACACTAAACAAGGTCATAAGTTTATTTAGAAAAGGTGCTTGTTATGAAGAAGTAGTCACATGGTCCTATATGCTATTTTCATATTCGCAGATATTCTTTACAGGAGGTTCTGTTCTGTCTAGGCAAGGGCGCCTACAGTAGCATTACCCCTACTTTGTACAATCCTCCAACAGTAGCAACTGGTGCTAATTTTTGCACAGGTATATACAGAATTTTTGGCACATGTTTAATCTAAGCAGGCCTGGTCTTGTATTCTCAGCACAGGCAAGTCTCCAACAAATCAGTGAACCAGCAATTTGCCTGGTTAAAAAGATGCATGGTTTCATTACATTCGTACTTTAACACATACAGAAAGAAGAACTGAAAATCCTCACTCAAAGTTTAGTTCTTACATTCTCAGCTTTTTAATCCAGCTGAATAGGTAGCTTGATGTGTCATACAGTTCTATCAGCTACTCTTTCAATAATTTTAAGAAAAAAATGTGACCACAGGTCCAAAGTCACAAGACTACAAGAACCTATTTTCAATTTTACAAACAGAACTGTGAAAGGCACACTGGAAGCACCATTCCCTAGTCTTTATAAACTGCCATCAAACACAACTGCAGAAAGAAGACTACAGATCAGCAGCTACCACCCCCAAAAAAAAAAATTCTTCAGCCTGCTCATACCAAAGTGAGCATGCTGACATTTTCATGTGGTTGACTAACTTTTCTTTATGGCTACCATAAATTCAACTTCTTATAATTACTGTCAATAAAATTAATGAAATTACAGGCTGCTCAACAAAAGGAATATCAATCTGTAGCATTTTATTAGGTCAGTAAGACCTTCATTTATCACTGGTACATTTTCTGTGAGGCAGGGCTTTGGCTCTCAGTTTGTAGCTGCTGTAATTTCTTAAAGTTACATTCCAGGATCTTAGAAACATCTCATATATTGATTCTGCTTCCTTGATCAAGAAAAAGCTTCTTAAATTAAGCAGAACTTCTAAAAGAATTTCTAAAGACTTAGATTACCTCTGGTCCTGTGCCAAATGCAAAAAGAACAGCAATTCAAAAAACAAAATGCAGCAGATTTTCACTAACAGCCAATTTGGAAAAGCATCTTAACTACAACCCTTCCTAAAAGGGGTTGTAAGGCTTTCCACTTCGGAGTAGCAAGCATGAAGTCCATACCACTCTAGTTCCCTGTTTGTTATAAAACAGTAAGGAGAATACTGCACTTTTTTTCATTTTTTATACAATATTTTGTTTTTTATAATTAACCTGAAGTCACACAAAGCCCTTTCCGATATTAAAAACCATGAGCAATACACATTCAAAAAACAGAGCAACACAACTGCATTTTATCTTTCTGTGTTACATGAAGAAAAATGGTCTTGGTGATTTAATGATCAGCTAATAACTGAATTGCTTTACAGACACTTTGACACTGACTAGCTGGTACCCTGGTGTCAGAATATAATTCTTGAGCCCTAGACAACATTGACAATAGGAAACATACAGATATTTCACTTTTGAAACTTTTGGTGATCTTACTTTTGAAACTATCTGGGTTATTTCATAACCTGCCTTCCATTTTCAGCCACATTCTAGGCATTGAAGAATTCAAATTTCACTGAAAGTCAATGGGACTTAAAGTTTATATTATATGAAAACACAAGCATTACTCTAGAAAAAAAAACAGAAATAGCTCCTCAGGTTGTAGCATTTAGTCAGACTTAAAAATAATTTATTTACTTTCTAAAGTCTTTTGACCTTGCTTTCTTAAAAAGCCAGTTTTGGCAGTTTGTGTCTAATGATCACAAGTTTCTGTCAGCAGTCAGGACTCTCAATGAAATAATCAGCTGCTGTTCACTGGAATGATAAAGGCCTAGTCCTATTTGGAATTTTTTTTAATGCTGCAGCTTTCAGCCATCAGCAGAGCTGCATTAGGTTTTTTGGTTTGGACAGGGAAAAAAAACCCAGTGCTTAATTCTTTTTTTCATCACGGTACCTTACTCCCATTTCAAGCAGGCTAAACTGAATAAACACTACCCTAAAGTTCTATACTGATGCACATATAATGATGGATGTAAATGAGATGGTACTTGGTGAATGTACACTCCCGTGGGGAGTTTCCTACTTCAATGTCAGTATCTCCGAATCAATGATTGCTGAAATTAGTTCCTTGTCATACAAGTCCAGTGTAAAGAGATATTTTTTGTCATTTGTACATGGAGTTATACAAGACCTGTGGAAGCCTTCTTATTTAATTAAGCAATAAAAAAATAGGGATTTAAATCAATAAAAACTGATATGGGTAAAAATATTTTATAGGATTTTTCGCAACACTGTAACAAGCTGGTGTAGTTATTATGTGCCATTAAGAATCTACACTAAAAATCTAGATACGTAAATTATTAAGTCATTTAGGCACTGAAAAAAGGTGAGGCATGTATTCCTTTTCTTTGGCTGGGTTTGAAGAGAAGTGATTGGGCTAGAACTCTGTCACCCATTTGCAGAGTATCTTAGAAGGGCAAATACAATAGTTCCACTACATACACTGGTTGCTGCAGACTGGCAATATAAATTTATTCTTTATGGCTAGAAAATACAAGCAGTACCATTTACTTTTTTTTATGACATTAATACATTCCAGGAAATTAATTATGTCTATTTTCTGTTGTACATATCATTTGACTAAGAATGAGCCTGTTATTTTCCAGACCTACACCTTTAGGATTAGGCCAGTCTCTTTTCTCACTTCGCAACACTGCACATTGTCTTCAAGTAGTACTTCAGCTATTAGTACTCCCTTTTCAGACCAGTCACAAACATAATGAACATTGAGAAAGCAAAGTAGATAAGGTAGGAACTTTAACAAAGTCACACTGGATTTTGTGGGGGTTGACATTGCAAGCATCCCTTTTAGTAATCAACTAGAACAAGGTGCTTATTTCTGTAGTGTTTTCATGTTTCCTAGGTTAACTTAAGGAAGTCATGCAATTAAAAATATTAAAGAACCTCCTAACCTAGCTGTATGCAAAATTACCTGCTGTAGGACAGGATACATTGGCCTACTCAGTGCAAATGAAGAAACTTTACAACACACAAAGTCCTTTGAATGCAATAAGAACTGTTCCAATTTAGAAAAAACTCCTATAATGACAAATTTCTTTCCTTTTTTTTTTTTTCCTGCTAGACTTTCTAAGGTCAAATCTCGATAAACAGCAACTTGAACTGATATCGTAAGAATTAACTTCAAGCAAAATTCTGAGAGTACTTTAAGAGAGTAAATCTGCACTGCAAAGAAAATCCATCCTTGCTCTACTAAACTGATTAAGGGCCACCAGTGTCCTGCCTAACCACAACAGCAGCCATGACTGGGGTCGTCACAGTCATCAGTAATCAGCAAAAAACACACAGGAAAATTGATTTAGAAACACAGAGACAATACTTACTTTTCCAAACAGTAAAACCAGAAAGATTACTGTATTAGAGTAAAACATCTGGTTTTGTACCATGAAAATCACTTGTTTGAACAAATAGTCTCAGAGACTTCTCATATGAGGAGCTAATCAGAGATGAGGACCAGATGATCCATGAAAAGCAAGCTATTGCTTCTGTCATGACTATTTGCCTCTGAACTACAGAAAAGCAAACTCTCCTTCAGTTCTGGTTTTGGAATGCTACTGGCACAGCCTCTCCATGGAAATACTAGAATTAACCTTCTTTTCTTTTGCAGTATATTCCTCAATACCTATTCTAGGTGAAACACATGTTAAGGCACTAAGAAAAGGACTTAGGTGTTGACTTTACATCTTAAGAGAGTTTATCAAGCAAGATCACATTAAAGAGTGCTAGGTTATGTCCTCAGATGACTATTTAATTATACCTGTTACTTTGAAATATGCCTCCTCCTGATTTAATACTGATTCATGGCACAAGATGGTTTAAAAATTACATCAAAATTAAAGCAGTGCTTTTCAAATGACAGGTCAACTGAACTCAAGTGTTTTTAGTGAAATATACTAATTTTTAATAATTATCAAAACTTGTTGCATTTATATGTGTATTTTTAAAGAGAAAACAAAGCTTCTATAAAGTATTTTCTTCCTGCTGAAGGAAAAACAAACACCTAAATGTGAAAATCACTTTCCAGTAAGGTAGAAAAAAATGTGAAAAACAGTGAAATCATAAGAGGACTTTATTAAGTCATTATCTCTAGTCATAAGGTAGCAGCACTTAGTAGACCTGGTGAGAGGCCAAGTGAGAGAATTGGTACAAATACAAAATAAAGAATTTTTATTCCCAAAAGCATACAGTTTAGTAGGTCATAATCACTTTATAGCAAGATACTTTTTTAATTAATCTTTTGTTTTCAGCCAGAACTCTTGTGTGAACCCTATAATGTAGCTGTTTTGCTTATCACTTCTAAAGATATGAAGATTCCTGAATATTTTTTACTTTTACTGCAAAATACAATTTTGCAATTTCCTGCAAATTCTACTGCAGAATACTTGGGCTAGATGAAATATATCTTTAACTGTAAATACCTCTTTTTATTTTTCGCTGTTTACAGAAAATACATGGTTGTTTCAAAGTTCAGATTCTTATGTGCCATGAAGAACATGTGGTATCTAATACAGAATATCTAAATCAGTTCAATTACAATGCTGATAGCATGCCATTTTCTAAGAGCTCTTCTGAAGAACTGTGCACTGGGTTACTGAAGCTGGCTCTCTAAAGTGTCAGACTGGGGCCTACACAAAGCCTGAGCTGAGCAGAGGAAGATTCCTAACCTTCATTTTCACCTTAATTATGCTATGAATGTCTGGCCTATAGAAAAGGGCAAATTAAGCATAATTATTACACCTGAAATGGCTGTCTCTCACTTTTTTACTTTAGTAATGCCATTTCAGAGGAAGGGTCTGTGTTATCACAACATTTTGTTAAGAGACTCAAAACAGTAAGCAGCCTCAAGTAGGATGGAGATAGTGATCACATTCCTGCAGGACTGAAATTCCCCCTTTCTGTAACTCCCCTGATAAGCAGCTGGTGTTCCCACCAAAACAAAGCATCTCCAAGCTATTATTAACTTCCAGAAACTAGTAAGATGTTATGCATTTTCAATACACCATGTATTAGTGAATTTGTTGGATCAAATAAACTTTACAATCAGAAATTTAAATCACATAATAACTTTCTCTGGAAAAACATCATGCCAAATGAGGCTATTGGTTTTATGGAGAAAATCCAGAACTGAAACCAAAAAGTTCACTGCAGTGGATCAGAGTAAGAGCATAAAATCATGTTATCTTTTTTTACTAGCAGAAACCTGCTGTGGGAAAAAAAAGTTTCTCAACCCAACTGTTTAAACAGGGCAAGGGCAGACAAAATATGCTGTGCTGAGATGACACATCTACTGTACATCCTCTGGCATACAGGCCCCAATATTCTAGACAACACATAAACAAGTGTCTTTTTACAGAGGGACAGAATGGCTCCAGTTTTAAATCATAGCTTTCAATAACAAAGCAGGGAAGTGAAAACTCCAGTTTATTTACAAAGCGTACATGCTACAAATGACAGAGATAAAAGCCTTTCCGAGAAGAAATTCAAGGAACGTATTAGCTCCTAGCCTTATAGTACTCCCTTTGATATACGTTAAAAGTAGAGAGGTATGTATGTGTCACAAACCAATTACAAAATTATGACAAATGGTAATTTGAAACCTTATAAAAAATTAAGGGTTATAATAAGAAAAAAGAAAGAGTATCTATATCTATCTTTAGAAAGTGAAAGCTGTTCCAGGGTCTACAATTTCAGTTTCTGAAAGAAATCCGAAGCTTTTTCTTGGCCTAATATTTTTATGGGTCAATCACAAAAACAACATGTCAGGAGGAGGAAGGAGTTTGCAAAAGAGTGGAAGGAAAAAATCAGATGGTCCTGCATAGTTTGCACTTTCTAAAAGTTTTTTGTGCAATTTTGCCATTCTGCTAATTCCTTTTCATTCCTTGTTAGCACATAAATTACACAGATTTAATTTTTCATGAGTATTTTTGTCTAGAAATACATCATAATTAAAAAAAACACACCAAGAAATCAGAAAAATTCACAATGTGTTTCAGGGTGTTCACACTACATTCTAGGTTTATAATCCATGAGAAAATGTAGGCTATGAAGCTATCTTTGTTATAAAATCTGTTCCTCAGTTTTTCCTCACAGCAGAAATAGAACAAGTATGAAGTTACCAGAAGTTTTAATGACTTTTAGAGCATTCATCTGCACCACAAAGAGGCCAATCTGACACCAAGAGGATTTAAAACATCAGCAACAGATGTTTCTTCATAGAGCATGTCCAATAACCACTTTCTTTACCAAATGTTTATGGCACACTGTTTGTAGAAGAATGTTTTTACAACCATAGTTATATGCCCAAAACAATCTGGAAGCCACCTAACACCAATTTTCAGAAGCCTAGAAGCCAGCTTTAGCAGATCTGGCCTTGCTTCTTTCTTTTTACTAGGCCCCTGTGGAGAGTGGCTGGATGTGCTGCTAAGAGAGAATTTCATGGCGCCCTTGGAAAGACAGCCTGTGTCTGGCTATGTGAAAGGTGAAGTTACTTATTCCCTCTCCTCAGCTACAACAGGAGAGACAGTAAACAAAAACCTTCCTTCCCTAGAAATCACATTTTCTCTGCAGCGGGCAGAGAGGGGCATGGTTGAATGCCCAGGTCAGACTCACCCTTCTGGCGCATGTCCTTCTGGAAGCTTCCTCACAGGTCTTCCCCTGCTCTTCTTCACAGGCACCAGCTTCATGCCTGGCCTCATCAGCTTAATCATGCTTATAGTCTCATAGCTCCCAAGCAAATCCATTAAAATTCAGAAAAAAAACATAAATGTGCAAAAGCCTTCCATCCTGGAGACAGCGACTGAATCTTTCCTGTCAGCATGCGGGTGCTGAGGGCCACGCGCTCTTGACCTCCTGGCTGGGGTCAGAGGTCTCATCTCCCCCGTGCCCCACAGTTGCTTCCGTTTTGGGATCAGCCTTCATCCTCCATTTTCTTTGCCTCTTTTTTCCCCCAACACAGGCCTTTTCCAAGAGCTGTTACTCAGAGGAGCCTCTCAGTGGCCCAGCCACCCTTGGGGGTGGAGGGTGTGAGGAGGGACCACCACACCAGCTGAGGCGCTTCCAGGCACCGACTGGGCCCTGCTGCCTGCTGCCTGCTCCCAGGTACAAGCCAGCTGGAAGCGGACAGGACTTGCTCACCTGGGGTATCTTGGCTGTTAAAAACCATGCCATATCGCCTCTTTGCTAGGAAAGAAAACCTGAGAGGACAGGGCTGCATGCTGCTGCCGGTTGCCAGAGGCCCAGCTGCCGCTTGCAAGCAGCTGCCAGATCACTGTGCAGAGCAGGGTCAGTCCCCTTCTCCATCCCGTGTGTTAAAATGTGCAGTAGGATTAAAAGTGGTGCTGTCATATGAAGTAAAATGAACACTAATATACAGGAGGGATCAAAGGTGCCTGAGTTTTGTGCTTAAGTCTGGGATTTGACCTCTTTTTTTCACACATGTTCCTCCAAATTTACAATTTAAAGACAAAATTGATCTTGTGGGATGTTTCTAATTAAATTTTGTTATAAAGTAATCATGTTGATAGGTACTTAAAAATTTGGCACCCAGCACCATTTTGTTGGTCATCAATATTTCAATGGAGGAAAAAACAGCAACAGAAATTCCTCAGATTTTCCCTACCAAAAAAAAAATTGTATATAAAGTTTATTATTTTATTTCAGACTTGACTTTCAGTTAACAAAGGCACAACATAGCATAAATCCTTTTGGATATTATGTGTAATGTATTACTTTGTTTTTGGACAACTGCACATTGACTGCAGCTGTTTTATAGGAAACTATGTTCAAAAAAGCTAATTATATTTCAAGTATTCCAAGGGAAGTGGCCAGAAGAGAGCATAAATGGCAAGGGATATTCATCAGACACTGGCAGAAGCAAAAGCATGTTGTGATTGGGATTTTAACACATTTCAGAAGCCTGCTGCCTGAGATAGTTTTGTGATTACATACTCACTCATCTATTTCCCCTCGGTGTTTATGTTGGAAGGATGGCACGTTATTTTGAAAGAAATGAAGAAAAAAAGGGAATTTGCAGAGGAAACTGTAGCAACTGGTCCCAATAGGGAGTAATTTAGCACTGAAACATACGAGCAAAAGTTAAGCATATAAGCAGAAGTTAAATGTTAAAAAAATGGATGTACAATACTAGTGGTTTAATGCTTTCAAAGTAGATTGTGTATTATTATTGTCCTGAAGGTAGTGTGAGTCTTCCCCTTTGACTTTGATAGACCCTGAATTACACCGTATGTGTAGATCTTTCTGCGTGCTTTGGGAGGATGAAATTTGCTCTGCTCTGTAAGGAGAACATATCATTCCCTTCAGACCAAAGGCTGGGTTTGCTCGCCACTGTAGACATAGGTGTGGGCATAGCCTCTACTGGCATTTCCCCTTCTCTTTCCAGCTGTGTTATTGGAAGAACCTATCTGTTGTGTTCCCTGTATTTCTTCTGATTCAGGCAATTCCTCTGGTGATCACTCAGCTGGAGCAGTAAAAAGAGCATTGGAGTTTTTGTGACACTGCATGGCACTCAAGACAGGACAGGGTCTATCTCCAAACAGTGAAGTACAGCACATACAAGAATCTGTTGGCAGTCTTGCCATCCCAATGTCTTGAAATAAGTATCATTTCCTAAAAAAACCCTGAAAAATATTTGGTAGCTCTGAGTTATTTAAATAAAACAGAATCCTATTAGAGCCTCTACCCAGGTTTCATATGTTTTAGGGACTTCAGACACCAAATACAATCACAATTCTTTTTTTCCTATAGGCATAGTAAAATTTAACTAAAAGGAAGGTGAAAAAAATTGTATCTGTGGAAACTGTTGTTGTTCTAAAAGAAAAGCAAAGAAGTCTGTCTCATAATATATCGTCTTTCTGGATGAGCTGACTTTCCATAGGATGACAGGATTTCTCCACTGTTGACATTGGTCAACACCTTCTTTCAAACAGTGGAGTAGTAAAGTTGCTAATAAACAGATTGACTTCTAACGTGCAAAATTGGAAAAAAAAAAAAAAAGAAGAAACAAACCAACACACTGAGGTCTTCATTTAATGAAGACAAATTGGGACAGAGGAAGTGTTGAGTCAACATCTTTTGCCTCAATCCTTGTAAGCACTGTAACAGAGTAGACAAAGACTTACCTAATGTAAGCAAGGCTTACAGTGAGCATAAAATCTCTGAAAGCATCTGAAATATTGTTTATATTGCTCCAGTTCACACTGGAAACTGCTTTCACTCCTGTCTAGGAAAGCAGTTATGATATCACACTAATGTCAGATTAACCACAAACAGGGACATAACCCCAAATATTACAAGCCTGAGGCACCCACTGCCTGTTGTTAAGACCACAGCCTTATAGATACATGCACATTTTAGATAAAAGACACGCTTAAGAAAAACATTTGTCTTTTGTACAAACTTTTAATACATAGGAAGTATGACAACATATGCCTTTGTGAGTTAGCTTCAAAAATATTTATCACCAGTACATGTCATGCAGTTCAAAAGAAGGCAAAGAGGCTATCCAGTTCTCATAGGAACCCAAAGAGATCATGGGCTGACTTGGATTACAACTGTAGGGATTTTCACAGAAAATGCTGTACTTCAGCTGAAAGAAAAGGGAAATGACACAGATGCATGAACTTCTGCAGTAAAAGACAGGGAAAAGTCCCTGTGGTGGAAGATACTCTATGTATAATAATTAGTTCCTGGAAGAAACCAAGGTCAGCATTCTGCAAGGTAACTGCTTTTCAGCTACTCACAACACTATGCTATAAATTTAAATTTAAGAGGTCCAAACAAGACCTCACAGCCATTGCTGTTACTCCACTGACTCAGAGTTAACATCTTGCTTAAACTGGTACTCGTGAGTCAAAATCATATTTGAAAGCAATTGTCCTTGCCCAAAGCTGAAAATAAGTTCTACTGTAAAACAAATGTAATTATGTCTCTGCAGGAAGGAACACATCCAGAACGATCATGAAGTTGGTTGTAATCAATGACCTTTTCCGAAATACCTTGAACTCTTTCTTTTGTTGATGGGACTTTCTAAAAGTATACTGGGAGCCATAGGTTTCTGGCTTGTACCCATTTTAAACATCGCTTATCGCACAGTACTACAATTTGTTATCAGATGACCCTGTGCTCATATACAAACACAACCACTATCAGGCACAGACAGGCTATAATCTGGCAATAACTTTAAAACCCAGAAACAAACACAATGTGTAGGGAATATTAATAAACTCAAGGAATTCTGGCACAGAATAAGACTACTAATAAGTATTCAGAGGGAAGTACAGTAAGACATGATAAAAGTTCACGTTAATTTCAGTCCTATTCCCTATGACATAAACTATCCTAAATAGTTACCATCACCTGAAGTGCTCTCTTTAGAGCAGTTCAAAATCCTTTTGCCTTATCTAACTTCTGCAAATGTGATAATTACCTTGTTTTATAAGATTCTATTGTGACTAATGAGTTAATACACAGACATTTGTGCAAAACCAGCCATTTCATTATAACCACTATTCTTGCTTTGGAAGGAAGGTCTTACAAGAAAGACTCTTCCTTTAGCAGATACCATACTAGCATACATTACAGGATAAATTTTTCAAATTTCAGAATTCTTCAGTACTTGTAACAGAAGCCAGATATTTTAAAAGCACTCTCATATAGCAAGCTAATTTCAGCAACTACCAGCAACTACCATAATTCCTAACGTGGCTTAGGTTCACAATCTCTCATCATACTACCTTCTTAAAAATGACACTTTTTGTACTAACTTTCAATTGGAAGTCAGTGAATCATTGTCTGTTTACTCTAAAATGGGGCTTGTTGCCCTGCATCATGAGAATATAATGAAAATAAAATCCAGGAATGACTGCAGATATCAGATGCTTTAGTGATGGGTACTATATAACCAACTGGATGGATAAGAACAGAGAATCTAACTGCATAATTCTTTTGCCAGCATAACTTCTGAAGAGTATAGTGACTTTTTGTTAATTAAACAAATTGCATGTATCAAAAAGACTCATTTATACTATTCATTGAAAGCTGTGCATTGACTTTTTCAGGGGCATAGCATGCAAAATACAAAGGCCATAAAATTCTAATTCAAGCTTATATTGAAATGTCTTTTTGTGAAGAACAACGTATTTGCCCAGAGATGAGTTCATCTTCCTTGGCCAGTGCATGGGAAGACTTAAATTCCTTATTGTTCATCACTTACTATCCATTCATCTGGCACAAACCAGGAGGACCAAGCACACAATGCCTCTTCTTATACTGTATCCAACCTTGAGATCCAGAGGTCACAATACTACACAGCTAAAAGTCACAACTAGAAATTAGAGCAGGGTACAGTGATGGGACAGATGTGTTCAATACCTAGCCTGAACAGGCAGTACATACATTTTCTCTTTATATTACTCCTTAGATTGTTTTAAAATACTGTCATGTTATCTCCCTGTCCTTTCTTGGATCAAACCTTGCAACACATTCATGTTATATTATCAAAATCCAGGAACTTTGGTCAGCAAGTGTGTGGCATTAGTAAGAATCACTTAGGAATTATGTTTACCAAGTGTGGAAATAAATGGAATTCCATTTATATGGTGCTTGTTCTTTCTAACCTTATCCCTCAAGCTGATGCAAAAGTTGCTGGAAAACTTCAAGCTTTGACATTTTAAAGATATGCTTACTTAAGAAAGCATGGAAGATTTTAAGCCACTCAATACCATTTTTCCTTGATATGTGAGGCACATTCCTTTTTTAAAACATCTCAGTAGTTTATTTGCAAAACTCATTGAAAAGAATCAATCAGAAAATAATCTGATTTTAGAGAACCCCATCTCTGGACTGACTATTTGTCTAAGTATTTTAATACAGATGGTGTTCTCTCATCATTACCATGACGTCACTGATTATAATATTCCAACTGACTAATCAGGAAGGAGGCTATGCCTAAACTGGATGAGGATGAGGTTATGACTCTAAAGTATTGTTATCTTTTTCTGCTAAGGAAAGATTGGTTGGGAAACTCCCACTCTGGAATTCTTTCTTTTGCCAACTGAAGGGAGGTTGAAGTGCCAGTTTAATCTGCTTTATCACATGCATTGGTAGATTACACCCGTGCTTAGGCTGTGAAATAAATCCACTCATTGTCTTTTGTTACCACAGATTATTTGTATTTCAGTAGCATCTGCAAGTCTTATAGCACCTTTACAAATGTAGGAAAATACAGTTCTTCTCTCAGGATATTTATTATCTAATACTATCAAAAGGTGATAGGTAAAAAGAAGGTAGAGATGAATACAATCACATTTACATACATATGTGTGTATATATATACAGACACAGAGTATTTATTAAAATCAACACGACCAAATTTAAGCATTCAAAATTACCAAGACCAAAAAATTATGTGATAAGAGGAGGGTTCCCATGTAGAATAATTTACTGAAATAACTTACTTAACTATTATTATTCAGCTGAATACAGGTTATAGAGGATATAAGGGTAATAAAAAATAAGAACACCATGTGCGATGGTATGAGGTACATATAATATAAAAATAGATATTTTTATCCAGCAAATCTATAGCTCAAGAGAGAAGTTATCAGGTACCTAATAAGAGTTATTTTCCAAATAATTAAACTGATTTAATGAATAATTAATTTTTAAGAATTTGGTGAATTAAAAAAAAATAATTAAACACACTACCATCCTTTAAGTATTGTCTGATTCTTTTGCCTAAGCAATGTCAAAACAATCAATATTTTAAAACCAATTAAATCTACTTGTCTTTTAAATTCAAAATATTGTTGATATATTCTAAGATGCCCCTTAAAATTTACATTTAATTAGATGATTTTAGATAAGTTGATGCAGAGTTTCAATTGAACAAATTCTGCTTTCATTTATACCTAACACGTCTGTAGACTAACACATTTGACTTTAGTAGAGTCAATCCAGTTTTTTCTTAATTTGCATAAACATAGAGATTAGTCCTCTGACATTGCAAATCCTAGATTAAATTAACAAAATAACACTACAGATCTAAATTTTATTAAATATTATTTCCCCATTTAGGATCTTAAATTGAGCCTACTTCATCTGAAGTATAAGCTTCCAAGACAACACAGAAATCTACAAATAAACAGGGAGTATTAAGTAAGAATAAAGTGGTAATATCATCTCTGCATGTGGTATTAAGGAAATCATTAGTCAAATATTATGTCCAGTTCTGATTACACTGCAGAAAAATACATTAAAGAATTGGACATAATTTTTAAGAGTACAGGTTTAATTTGAGGTTGGAAAATAGGCCTTGAAGAAAGGGACTAAAAAAGAATCTATTGAATTTTTCCAAGAGACGGTGAAGTGTTTTGGCTACAAATAAGTACAAAAGAGATACACTTTTGATAGTAGACAGTACTCTATTGTACCAGGAAAACCATAAGATGTTCCAGTGACTGGAAACTGGTGGAACTCAACATAATTGGAATGCTTCCCTAATTTACCCATTGGAGTATGGGGCCTGGTGTTAATACTGAATTCTTTATGATTTGTGAACAAACTGAAAGGTGATGATATTTAAAGTTTGTGAATGCCAGAGTTTGGATTAGTTATCATTAATAGTCTCCTCCCTATAATATGATAAGAAAATGGTCTCTATAGGCATGAGAAATTCAATAAAAAACATTTTTCTCCTTATGTTTGTATGCCAATATGTGAACAATATATTATTCTTACACTTAGATGTTGCTATTTCCACATGTCTTTGAGGCTAATTGGACAGAGTATGAAGGAGATGATACTCTTCTCTTTAGCAAATCCAGTGTTTTAATTTAAAAGAATTCTTCAAGTCTGCACAGCTAAGTCTGGTCAACTGAAGTTAGTAGAATCATTCTTTTGACATCTGTACAGTCATATTAGGTATAATGTCTAGTGGTATTGCACTTTTTAGTTCCTGAAAGCATGAGGGAAAATACAGTATTGTAAGTGGAGAATTCTGTTGCTGCACTGGGGTACAACTATGCTGGATTTTGATGTACCACCTTCATTTCTTTTGCCTACTAAACTTCTGCAATATTCTCCTTTTAAACTGCTCAGATCAAGGGGACATATTCCTCAACTGATCTAAACTGACACAGGGCTGTTAAAGTTATTGCAATGTTGTCTTCAGCATCCTGAGAGATGGATTCTCAGATTGCAGAAAAGTGAACCTAAAGGAAACAAGAGAGTTTTCCTTTCCCCTTTTCCTTTTTTTCCTTCTTTTTTTTTTTTTTTGTCTATTTCAAATAGCACATCTGAAAGAAAGAAAGAAAGAAATATCAATAGGAAATTACTGAGTGATCTGGAGATGATAGTTGTTTGCAAATGTAAAGGTAAGGATATTTCCATTTACCGAATTTAAATGCATTCCAAGTGGCACAGCCAGTACAGTGTCAAGTTTTTTGCTGCGATAAGGCTAGAGGCAGGAAGCCATGAGAGGTCAGGAAGGAAGCACTATCAGGCCTGAGGGAGGACCGAACAGCAAAGGGAGCAGCAGAGCCTCCTGTATTTAGGCTATGTAACAACCATGCTATTTTCCAAAGATAAACAGCTTCAAGTGCAAAATCCCAGCTACTGTCCCTTTAAATTTACTGGGGAGAAAAAAAATAAAATCCTGTTTTCTGTGTTTGCCTTTTGCTTCTAGCAGCTTTGTAAGGGGAAGAGGGAAGGAGGGGAAGGCAAGAGGGAAAGTACTATTTAGCATAAATATTTATTCTGGGATGCAGAACGGTTTGTTTACAGCAATTCAGTTTGACCCTGGGCATACCAAAGGAAATGGCTTTAATACTGGTTTTGATCCATCGTGCCAGAACTGAATCCAAGTGGTTTAGTTTGCACTGGTATATTTCCAAATATCACCAGCATCACCTGCTTCCCGATATACTGCCCGATGGGAAAAAGGTCAGAAAGCCAGTTAAGGAGAAAGGGAAAGCTCTTACAATGCTTGGCTTGTGAAAGAGCCACATACAGTGAAAAGCCCAGGGCTGTTGCTCTGTATTACAGCACTAAAGGTTTTCAAAGTAGGTTAGGGAGTCCAGCTAAACCAGGCTGACAAGTGGTTTTCCCATCCCATGAAATAAGGGGATTTATGTTTTCTTCCTGTTCCACTCTGTGATGATATAAAGACATTTTACATTTTCCCTTTGAAAATAAGAGAAAGACAAATGGCAGGACAGCCACTTGCCTGCCGGGTGTTCATTCACTTGCTGTTCTGCCTACTGAGTTGAAGTTCTTGCTCTGCTGTTTACCTATATGAAGGAGGGGAGGGGGTTGGAGGAAATGACTTTTGGTAGTTTTGAGGTGCTATGTCTAAAAAACACCTGATGCTGAAAGAGATCATCTTAAAATAGCTGATACCTGGTAGGACCATCATGAAGGAGAGGGCAGATCAAGACCAGAGCCAGTAATCATGATGATGAATCATGCTAAGATTTGTCCTACATCTCATTTACTCTTATTGTCTTGTTCAGGGGATACCAAGTAGCCTAGAGTGGGCTAGTGTCTTTCTTGATCCTGCTGTGAGTTTTATAGGATTTTGCATGTTCCTCTAATTTTAAAAATCAGCATTAAAAAAAAAAGTGTTCTGTCCAAATATTCCTCAGTAGCTCTTAAAGTCATTTAAGGTAAAAATATACAGCCACATCCCAGTGGTGCTATGAGTTTCAGGCATAGAGAGACTTCAAATTTATTGCTACTATTTTACGCTTACATAGTTAAATGGAAGCCAAACAATTTACCATTGTACTAGACCATGTGAAACATAAAGGGTGTAAGCCAGTGCCCACTGCCTTTAATGAAAGCAGGATATAAAAAATAGTACCTGCTCCAAAAAGCTGTCTAAAAATACAATTACTCACAACAGTAAACTTGTGCACATGCTTTGGGATCTGGGCCCAAGTATGTGCAGAGGAACTTGCAGTTAACTGGTGGGATTGCTGAACTGCACTCCCTTAAATTATGGAATAACAACCAAGAAGCTTATCATATCTACAGCAAAAGTGAGAGCTGCAGATTGGTTATTACAATTTCTTTCTATAGGAAAAGCAGTGTCAACAGTGAAGAGAAAAGCAAAGAACATAAATCCAACCTGACTCCTTCATTTCTGTAAAAAAAATTTTCCCCAACCATAGGACTGTTATTAATTTCCTGTTGTCTGGGGTCTCTTTTGGAGCAGCTCAAACTAAGCCTTTCTGTGAGTAAGAGATTCATTAAAAGGAAATATGGAAACATTTGAACTTTTCATGCCAGATCTCAGCCTTCTTGAGGAGGCTGCATACTTCAGTCAATTTGCTTCTTCCATTAAATGCAGCAGTATTATCATAGACTGCGGGATTGTTTGTTCACTGTCAATCTAGTTTTCAAAGCAGCGCAACGCAGGGGAAGGGAAATAGCTTTTTCTAAGGAGGTTACAGCTGAGCAAAGCAGAGAACACAAGTCAAACAGCATGTAGAAGGAGAGGAAGATTTTTTTGCATATGCTTGGTTTTGGTAGGCTTTTGGTCTTTTTTTGACAACAGCTGCTTATTGTTATTTTCACTAAGATTTCGTTGATAGTATTAGATTTGAGAAACTGTTTGGAGTATTATATGGATTGACAAAAGAACTTTAATTTGTAAATAAAGAGATTTCTAAAGATCGGAGAAAAATAACAGAAGGAAGATATCATTGAGACAAGTAATAGGTGGGAAATGTGAAGCTGGAATGCACTGGTGGAGGTAAAGGAGGTATCACCTGTGATGCCTGTGAAGTGTGGCCATCCAACAATGACTGTTGGTGGTGTACTAAAACTATGACTGACCATATAAAAAATAATTGCTTATTTTCCTTGTTTCCGATACCTTGACACTCTGCATTCTTTAAGGGAGAGTCTGTCCTTTATTATGCTTATATAGGTCTTGGTACCTTAGAGCCACTTAGCAATATAAATAAGCAAATATTAAAAAAAAGATGTACATGAAGATTGCTTTTATAATTCATATCTATCATTGAAGTATTAAACTGAACTGGAACAGCAAAAAGATCCAAGAAGTGGACAAGGAAAACAATTTTACCTATAATTTTTTGAGTTATCAGAAAGACATAAGAGGCAATTTAAATTATTTCTTTATTTCAGGAGTGTAGCCAACATTCAATATTTGATATGTTTTTAAAGGCCCAGCTCCTAAATTTCAAACATCATTATTCTTTAAAAGTTTTCAAAACTCATAGCTGCTGAGTAGTACAAAAATATTGATTTTGAGAGCTCAGAGCCTTAATAAAAGAAACTCAACAATTTGTTTTTTCTGAAGTTTCAATAATTCAAATCTATTTATTGACCTGGGAGTTAGTAGATTCTTGACTTGTGTTCTGACATCAGACCACCAAAAATTGCTTTCTTTGAGGCAGTACATGACTTTCAGAAGGTGAACCTTGATCAGAAACCTCAAAGTTCGGGAGAGTTTGGATGGAGAGATTTTCCTCCAAATAATAGTTATATTATGCAGGAGGTATCCAAAACAGGAAAACTGGTATCTGAAAAAGAAATGTGAATAGATCTCCATTCATGAACTATGAACACCGCAATACCACTGATAGCACCCTAAATAATGGTTTTAGTCTGTGCAATAACTGAACTTATGATAAAACTAAAACTGGCAAAATTTGAACTTTCCTGTGGGGGAAGAGGTCTGGGTATTTCTTAGTGTGTGTGGCTGTGTTTGTCCACATGCCTGGTCAAAACACGAAAGATAAATTCCTTTCTGAGTCCCTTCTCAGGCTGAAACACTTTGCCTTTGAATGCTTTCTTTGTCCAGTTAGAATATAAAAATGTGTTTCATGAGGAAAAGTTGACCAGTTCAATAAGAACATAAAGAGAAATTCTGTACTCAAGAAGATGGAAAATGCATCTCAAACACTGTATAATTTCATCCCTTTTAATAGTCAAAGCTTATTCCTGCTGGAGAAAGGTGAAAAGAAGTTCACTTTTGTAAAAATATATTACCTACCTGAGCTGCCAAGGTCAGAGAGACCTCTCCTGGGTTGAATAAGTACCGCTGGGGCAAAAGAACCAGACTGGGAGGTAGCTTTAACTTACAAACTACTTTTTAGGTTGCTAAACACACTCGGGAAGTGAATGTATAGAGCTAAATTCTACATGCTTTATATTCATGTGATTCCATTACCTTAACCATGTTTGTACAGAAATAACAGAGAAGAATTTGGTTCACAGCATGACACTTGTCTAAAAGTAATTCTTTGTCGTTGCCATTAACAACTTGTGCAACATTATTGTGTGGTACTTCCATAATGGGGAGAGTTAGTGGAGCCTGACAAAATCTGGCCCGATTTTACATCAGGCTTTGAGCAAAACTAGGCAGATTCTGGCAGAATCTAGAGATTTTTATTAAATTGGAACTGATGCAAAATTGGGTTAGTCCACCTAAAGCTCAAAATTAATTTTTACACTTACTTGAACTTGAACATCAAAGTACAGTTTAAGAGTGGGCAAAAATAAATGTATCCACAAATCCTACAAGTCAGAGCCTTTAAAAAGTTCTGCCAGCTATCATTTGTGATGTGTACAACTCTCTACATGTGTGTAGCAGCTATATAAAGTTAATGTTAATATATCATGAAAAAGAATGACATTTTGTTTACAGTAAGTGCTATGTTCAAAGGCATCAAGTTCAGCTTCATTTTTCTTTCCTTAAATTAAATCTGACTGCTTTACCTGCCTTCTACAGGTACTTTTCTCCATGTACAGGTAGCAGAGTCCTATATTAGAGACAGAGACCTATTTTGTACAAATCTAGTCTATGTCTAATTTGTCAAGCAGACAGTACTTCTCAGTATTGTGGTCTACAAACACATTGTTTTCCCTTTCCAAGTAGAGAGCTGAAGAACATTTTTCATAAGATTACATCCAGCAACAGGTACTCTAGAACATGTGCTGCAATACCTGATTAAAAATAGTACAGTGAAATGTAATTCAGGTGACCAAGTGGGAGGACAAATGAGCCGACCTTGTAAAAAAGGAATGATACTATGCTGTTTGGAGAATACTTTACAGATATCTTAATAAAGAAGTTTATGTAAATGGAAATAGGTTTCATAGCATAAAATCTTTAGTCCAATGACTAAGTATTATGGGCTTTTCCATAGTGTTCTCATTCTTGTCTGTTGTCTTTCTAAAAGTCAAACAAAAGCTGATTTTCATGTTTTGAAACATAGCTATGGGATTTATTTTGTAAACAATATTTTCAGACCAGATACAACTATTTACCTGCTCCCTCTTGTGTGTTGTTCCTGAAGTGGTTTGAAAAATATGGCTTACTTTGCTTATAGAACCAGAAGAAATCTCGACTAAAAATGTAATTTTAAAAAATATGAACTGCTCGATTAAGCATTATCATTTCCCTGTTAGACTCTGTCAGAGGTGCTGTAGTGGATACAGGGGCAGCAATTTATAATACAACAACAGTTTGCCTCTCCTGCCTGTCTGCCAGAGATTACTGTCCCCTAAGCATGTACTCGCTCTTTAGCAATTCCAATTTATAGCATCTTATCTGAAACAGCTGAGAAGGCTGATGCACACCACTGTATTGTGCTGTGAACTAGAAAGGCTGAGATGTAGGCACACATTTCTTCTGCTACCCTGCCACAGGTGCTAACCTCTGTATGTGTAAATCCACCAAAGCTAGATCTACCACAGCCCATAAACTGGAGCCATTCCAGAAAGTATGAAATAGTGAATGATCTCCCACTCCTAGAGTGGCTTCTCCTCTCCTCTAGTTTTCTAGAGAAGATTAAACCACCCTTTCTTCTGCTTGAAGACTGAAGTTGGCTGGTTAAGGGGTATAAAATTCTATGGTGAAGGATTTAGAGGGTATGTTGTTTACCATTGGAATTTGGTCTGGAATTTTAAGGAGCTTTCAGGGGACTTAGCAGATAATGATCTGAAGTCACATAATTCCTCCAGGCATTTCTCCATCCTACTATGCACTACTTGAGGCACTAACACTATCTTCTATGCCTATTGCCTACTTCTAAGCAAAAGGGCTCCTCAGTCTATTCTTAAATGCTTTAGTCACCAGGTTGCTTTGTGTTTTTAAGCAAGTGAAATTCAGTGCTTGAGAAAAGTGCAAGGATGTTGATATACCGAAAACTAACTCCAGTAACAAAATAAATAACAACATTCACAAACTTTCCACGAGGAAGTGAAAATGAAGTTGTTACATATCATTCCACCATCAACTATATTACCCACCCTCTCCACTCGAACAAAGACCAAGATTGCACTGTGGAGTGTGAGGTGTCCAATGAAAAATCACTCCTTCTGCATGGATACTTGGACTACCTTGCTTTTTGAAAAGAGGAGAAGAAACTGCACACCTGCAGAGTCACCAAGTCTCCCGGACTCTTACACACCCCATGGACAACTACTCCTGTCTGCACATTGAACTTACTTTTGGCACCTCTTCAAAAACGCTGTTTTCACAACAAACCAAAGACCATCATATGTGAATATTGCAGACCATGGGAGGTAAGAAAAGACACATTGAGCTGAGGGGTTCTTACAGAAAAAGCCATAGTAACTGCTCCTTTTCTGATAGTGCAGGGTACCCCACTGACCTGACCTGTGGTAATATAACACTGGAGGACTTTTAGGTGGGTAGGCTACATGGGGCTGTTCAAATTAACACCTTAACATTTCAGCTGGAAGTCAGTAAATAGCTGGTGCAGATCACAGATAGTCACAAACTTGGAAAAATAGGCCACAACATTCTGCATGAGATTCATGTGCTAAGAACATTTTAAATTGTTTTATTTTATAATATAATATAAATATAATAAATATAAAATTAGTATTTTATAGTAATTTTACCCAAATGTTGAACATGCACTATGTTTGATGATCCCATGTCCATCTGTGGGTATGATACACAGAATCACTGTTCATCTGAAACAGGCCACCATTTGGCTGGACAAGTAATAGAAAAAAGGATTATTTTTCCATTTTTATTTTTTTTTAATAAAATCTGAAAAAGAACCAAATGATATTGTGATAAGTAGTAACAAATGTTAAATAAGCAGATGACAGTTTAATTTGGAAAATTTCCTTTGATCTTTTTGATGAAGTCACAGATATCTTTTTGTCGTTCATCCCCAAGTTTCACTCCAACATGCTTGATAAGGCAAAAATAGAGATTTAGGTACCATAAGGTAGTACTGAGTGTAGAAGATTGATGAATGCTGCAGCTGAAATCTCTTAGCAGAAAAGCAACTGTCACTCACACCCTCCTGGGGTGTCTAAGCAAGGCGGTAAGCAAACAAGCAACCAAGCCAGTCATGGAAGTATCTTCTCTCATTCCAACCAGCAATAACAGGCATGTGGACCACATTTTATAATACTGAATATAAAAAACCACTAATCTACCAAATGGTACCAGTGTGACTGTCATGTGAGAAATCCTACTCCATGGAAGTCACCTTTTTGTTATTTTCTTAGTACATGATTACTAGTCAAGTTTAAATATTCCCCATTTGTACCAAGATTTTCACATGGGAACCCAAGACATCATCCCTTTTTTTGTTGTTTGGTACTGAGTTATTTACTGTGTTATATTCCTGAGAATTTTAACAGGAAAGAACAGTAGCTGACATCTGGCAGAAATATAGACAGTTATGTAGATTATAAACAGAATGATCTATCACTTTTAGCAAATATATACCAGAACAAAAGACGTTAAGTAGAAGCCTAAATGGCAAAACATAGATGGCAGGAAGAGATCAAAGAAATCCTGCTCTTTGCTATATGAATAGAATAGGTAAAATTACTATACAAGGAAGAGTCTTATATAAAATTAGCATTGATATGTTTATCCTTGTTTTGAATACAGCTTTGTTTGAACTGAGAAAAAAATCATAAAGCAGCCAACAGTGTTCAAGAGTGGGTATCCTTTATTGCTGTGTTATGTTTTCAGGAAAGATTGATTTCCACCCTCTCCTTTTCTTACCCCCTGCCATTAAACATAAAGGTTTGTCCTACTAACACATTCTTATTCATTTGAAAGCATTGAATAGAAACATTATACAGAAGTTTGAGCTAAAATCAATGGATAAAAAATTTCCTTCTTAAAAAGCACATTTTACTAGAGCACTACATGCTAGATTTAAAAAGATTTAAAAAGATAACTGAAAGCTAATGCTTTCACATCATTAAGAGCAGATAAGCTATATTTAGGCAGCTGTGAGGTTCTTCAGGGGTGGCAGAGGCTGCAATGGTGATGGGGTTGCACAGTCCTGCAGCCACTCCCAACTCATGACCAGTGACGTGCTGTAGCAAGTGGTACTAATGGGGATGAGGGCTCCAGCCCCGATGGCTCTTCTGGGAAACCTTTCCTGGAACTTCCTCCATTTTTTCTCTGCTGAAATGTATATAATTTTTAAGGCCCTGCTTATGAGTTCAACTGTCCAAAATCAGGAATTTTGTGCATGTACCACTAAAATACACAAATATCACAGGACTGTCTTATTTCCTCTCTCCTAACAGCACTCCCAGATAGGATTTCTTCACCTGCTTTTTTTCTGGATATCATCAGTGTAAACCCAGCTGTTAGCACAACAGAAAAAGCTCAGTCCAGAAACTGCAACCAGGGTGACTAAACTGTATGACTTTCATTAGATACACTTTATTATAGGAGCTGTTGTAATCAGATGCTATTACTTGATACCTAAAGGCTGCATTTCAAACACCAGCAACCTGCTCTGCTGCTCTCTTAGCACTAATGCATTGGCACTTAGTAAAAGTTACTGTTGATACAAGATATTATTGCTTTATTGGCTGATTTTGTACTGCAGTAGGGATGATACACGTATATGTTCCATTTAACACTGGGGAAAGGGTAATTTGTCTCAAAGAGTCAGAATGGGTAGTGTAAAGCCATGAATTCCTCAGCTTGATTCACTGGAATATCTATGTTAATGTCTCAGTTGGCCAAGCTTTAGTTCTGACTTCATTTTTCTACACAAAATTGTTTCAACACAGAAATTCTGAATTTTACAAGTAGTGCAATGAAAAAGTCCAGTCATGCTATTCTCTATCAGGCCAAACCAAGGAGTACAATAGAAACTTTGCTTAATAAAGGAGGATCAAACATTAAATTTATGAGAATGTGATAAAAACACTTCAGTATGTTTGACTGCAAGTCATGAAGACAATAAATACCTGGTCTCATACAACTTATTTTAGATGACTCTCAGATAGGATTGGGAAGGATTTTATTTCTGTACTCTAAAGACTCTTAACTTACAGTGTCTTAAAATTCATATGTGTAGGGTTTTGCTATATAAAGAAAGGTCACCTCACTGAAAATACAAATACGTAAGGCTGACGATACTGTTTCAAAATACTACATGAACAGTTGCTAAGGTGAGTAGGTTGTATTTCAGTGGCTCTAGTGCCTGTAGTAAGAGGATTTCATTAATGAAAGGGAAATAATTAGGTGCTCCATGTTTTCCAAATATGCAAAGTATAACAAAAGCAAGTTGTATAATGCATCACATAATGCATATTTTAATTTGCAGTAGGGGCAAACTGAAGCAAATCAATAGTCTACCTAACCCAGTGTGGCAGCACTCATAAAAGGCAGGTATTACCATTTGAGCAGGGAGATAAGAAACCCTGAAGATCCATTTATAGAATAGTATCCTCAAGGGAAAGTCCCTTCCTAATTGCTTTCAGCATAAAATTGACTCCTATTTGAAAGCAGCTGAGTTCAGATATCTTTCAAGCCCCTGGGATTTGCTCTTCATTTAATTATCACACTATCTGCATTATTTAATTTATCTATAAAGAATGACTGACACTTTTTAGTGAATTATGCTGTAGTCTGTGGTTCAGTAAAAATTATATGTGCCAGTAACTTTCACCAACAGCTGCTCAGAAATCTTCTATCACTTGTGACAGAATATACAGATTTATGGGTATTAAAGTGTTTCACAAGTATGTCAATATTGTGTTTTTAAAAGTGAAGTACCTTCACTCATGAGAACTTTTTTGCCTTTCTGTTCAGATATTTCATCAAGTAGTTTTATATTTTAATTCTATAATATTATATAATAGAAATAAAAATAAGTACTTGACTAATACTTCCTTTGTTTTTTCAAAATGTAATAAGAAATATCCAAATTTCCTGTCTTGCACAAAGTAAGAATTTTTGCTCCAGGCCAGATATGTTTCTTGCTATTGTATGTTTTATAGTAAGGCCTACAGGCCAGCCCAAATTTACAGGGACCTATATGTGTATATGTAATGTACTTCAGGTCTTGAATTAGGTTGTTGATGACAACTATCTAATTGTTGTAGTCTCCCTAGGCTCCCTATATAATAGATTCCTTCCAAGAGCCATTCAGAGCAGGTGCTTGAAAGTAGATTGTGTCAGTATCTCCTAAAGAAACTGATTCTGGCCTCCACCCCACAAAAAGCCTTAGTCTATGGAAGGAGATTTTGGACAGTCTGTTATGTAGAAATAGTCAAATCTTTATATATTATAAGGCCTTTGGAAACTTTCTTCTTTCTTATCTCTAGCTATGTAAGTTTGCTAAGTTTTTTTGTTGTTGTTTTTTGGTGGTTTTTTTTTTTCTGCAGAGGTCTTTTAGTCCTTGGCTGCCAGCCACAGTACAACAGCTGAACATCTTAATTATCAACAACTTCAGTCATATTTCCATCCTAGGAATAATTTCTTTCCTGACTTAGGTGGCAATTCAGCCACAGAATAACAGGAAAATGTTATTTTTTGGAAATGCTTCCAAAAGAGCATAAAAGTTGTGACATTTACACTTCAGCAAGAAGTGACCTGAAGTGTGGAGTTCTGCACTTCAGTCTTAAAACTAGAAAGTTCAGAAGGTGCTCAATGAAATTCACTGTCTTTATACAGAAATATATTCTTAACCTCATAAGGCTGCCTTCTTGTGTTAACAGTTACAGCAATAATGAACAGTATACGGCTTCGTTTTAATAAAAACGAATGTGACTATCAGAATGTATCAAAAGTTATTAATTCAATTTAAGTTCTTTGAGGGAAAATGTTCCATTGTCAAAGCTGAGAGCAACACATTAATTTGAATGCAAGTATGAGTGGACATTTGGTAATAAACTCACTGTTTATTCATCACCACCAGCTCTTCCTATCTTTTGAAATCTGAGATTAATAATACATGTCCCAGATCAGCAGGTCTGTCCTACAAAAGTAGTATCCTTCAGCATCCCTGAACTCAAATCATTAGTGCATTTAGGGAAAGAGGATGGGCAACTAAGACAGAAGTGTCACCAAAAACTTTCCCCCAGAATGAACTTAAGATAGAATATAATTTTTAGTAAAGTATCCATGCTTTTGGTTGCTTTTTCAAACCCTGGAGTTTCAAATTCTGTTAAAATATCTATACAAACCCTACTACTGTTTAAGCAAATGTACGAATATTACCTCTGAAGAGCAGATGACAACTTCTAAAAGGTGATGTAATTGCCAAACTTTCAGGTTTTGAATTTCAAAACTATGGCTTTTATAAATTAAAAATACAGTCTGGTCCACGCAGTTTAGATGTTTAATTTCATTAGTTAATCAGATATTAATTAAGAAGAGAATCTAAATGGCAATTAGAAATCACCATACTGTTTTAAGCAAGATTCATTGGCATCTATTCCATGGAGCTATTTTCTCAAAAAGCCTTGCTAGTACATGCAGATATTTATTATTTCTGTTAAAACAGAATGTTGGTATATGACTGCCCCTAAAGGACACCGTTTTAACAGCACTGAATGCATTTTTCTTTTTGATAAGCTCACTGATGGTAACACTGTATTGAAATATACTGTAAAAGGACTAGACAGTTTTATCAAGTACTCCTAACGTCTATTTATTAAATAACCAATTTTATCTAAAGAAAAATTACTTGTTTTCTTACTAGATTAATTTCCAAAATTTCCCATAAAACTTTGATGTTCAGGCTTGGAAACCCAATTCTAAATAGGCATATAGCTTTGTAATTTTTTACAAAGGAACAAAGAAACATAGGACCACTCCAGATCCCTGCAGTCACTGAGGCCGTATGCCTGCTCTGAAAGGGTGGGATCAATTTCTTCAAAATTTAGTCATCTAAGGATAGTTATCTACACCAAGGGTCCTTGTAGCAGAAGGAGGTTCACTCCCCCAGTTTAGACATCTACCTCTCTCAGCCTGAGACACAAATTATCACTGGCTACAGAAGGACTACTAAGCTTCAGAAGTCTCTGACAGAGTAGTTTTCATTTTACCTTACAGGACAGTCTTAAGGCTTTAAGTGCCCAGCCCATGACAAAGCCTGGGCATTAGCGACGTGTTTTGGTTCACTGTACTGGAAAGAATCTGCTTAACTAACCAGAGCGTAGTAATTAGAAAAAAGGCAGGTGAGAGAGAAAAGGGCTGGAAAAAGGGAAACAGTAACAGACCACTTTGTAGGGAAAAACAGTGTCCCTACTAAAACTAGGCTAATAAACAGACCAATTAATATAGACAGAAAACAAATGAGATACCAGGAGTATATGGGATTTCTCTTGGAAATTCTGTGTGTCTCAAAGATTGTCTGTTCTTTCAGCTTCTTTAGTTGTCCTAATAAAAACTATTGCCTCTATAAAGTTTTCCTCTTACCTCCTTAATCTATGAATGCTTCAGAGAATATTGTGAAAATATATAATTCTTTATAAATTTATAATTTTTTTTACTTTTCCCCATGTTATTTTATGTAATAGCTCTAGATATGACAGTTATCAAGACAAGCTTCTAATATCTTGAGGTCTCCAGAAATTTCATTTCATGTTTTATAAGCTCAATAATATTATTCTTGGTGTACTCCTGTTTAGACCCTTCTGAATTTTTCTGCTTATCTAAAATTGTCTCACTGTTTGTGGTTGGAAAATACACAGTTCATTTTTAGTCAAGCCATTGTATCTTGTCATGTGTGGAAGTATTCACACCAAGCAACCTGAAGGCCTTCAGCTACACTCCATAAATTCCCTTTGCAGAAGTAGAGTGGCTGCTGCAGAGGACAATTCAGAGCACTGCATTACATTTCTAATTTACATAATTCTGTATCAGAATCTCCCTCCCTGAATATAAAGCAAGTCTAATGAGATTATGTAGCAAGTAAGAAACCTTAATTTGATGCCTAAAACTGGGTAGGGTGAATGTTCTTCCTGCTATTAAATAGATAGTATGAACAGCTTTAAATACCATCAGGAAAGGCATTTCAGGATATAGTCTAATTTGTATTGGCAATGCTGTCAGCACAGCAGTAAGGCTATGAGACAGACAAGGTTTGCACAGAGATTTAATAACTTTATTGGGGAAAAAACAGGCAAATTTTTGAGCTGAGGATCTCTTTAAGTATGTTGAAATTGCAAATCTTCTGTGGATGGAAGCCACTTCTACACAAATTCAAGGGGAACCTGAGAAAGCCAGAGGAAGAGACACTCATAAAGGGTCACTACCTACATAGAAACCATGGCTAGCTCAGGAAATCCCAGAGCTTCTAATGTTTGAAGGCTGGGAGAGCATTCAGGAAAATAAGATACAAGCTTGCCGCATTCTTATAGCTCCCCTTAGGCATCTGCTCTTGGCCACAGCCAGATGGAATACTGTGCTAAGCAAACCTTGGTCTGACCTAGAACAGATGCTGTTATGGACATTTTTATGTTTTTAAGAAATATAAATTAATTATAGATTCGTTTTTTTAACAAAGGCACTAGGTACATTTTCACAGTTGAAAAACATTTTCCAGATGACATTTCAAGAGAACTTTCTTGTCTCTGCATGCATATAGCTGATAATTCTTCATTCTTTGAAATAAATTACTTTTTGCCACATCTCAAGAAATAGCTAGTTAATAAAAAGCAATAGATTTAGTTCAGGAGATACATTAACGATAAACATAACATTTTCTAGTGAGAGACTGATACATTCTGTTTACTAAACAAGTACTTCAAAGCCTTTAGAATGCATCTTCACCCTAATTTAGCTTGCCAGTCCTCTAAAATGTTTAGGAGATGAAAGCAAGGCTAATCCACAATCCACTCAACTTCCTGGTTATATATGCAGCACCAATACAATGCCTTCTTCATTAGAAGTGAATCAGGTACAGAGTGAAAGGAGAAGCCAGCAACAGAAAAGATGTAGATTACTATTGTTTTAGTTAGGAATGGACGTCCTCTGAAATCTAATCTATGCAGCGCTATCAGGTGCTAAAATATTCTCTCTGACGGTACAGCAGAAAACAAACAGGGTCTTTATTGTACTGCTCTGAAGTACCTCAGATTCACTTGGGATCACATGCTGTTACAAGAGGAATGTGAAACAATAACATCACAGCCCTGGTGAACACATTCACAAGATTTACCTGTCAAGAGGACAGCAGACGTGCTGCATTGAAAGTCAGGGATGATAGCTCATTTCCTTGTTTTGTCTTGTTTGCAGAAAACAGGACCATTTGAGGGGCCTGCAGCTGGAGAGAGAGCAAGCGTAGAGAAGTCTGTTTCTTAAGTTGTGACCTGATAACGCTAATAGAATTTTAATGAATGGTCTATTTGATATGCAGTTTGGGGTAGCTGAAAGCATAAGCTATGTAATGATTGCCTTATAACTCTGTATAAGCAGAGTGCTACCTGACAAATATATTGAAGGCTTTCAACTACTGTAAACCAGAGAAAGCAGGACAAGAGCTGTGCTCAGTGGTATCAGCTATGGGTCTGGCATGAAATCTCTATCACCTTCTCCTTTTGAACTATCTACTTCCTTAACCAGAATTTCAAGGTGGGTTTTTTTTCAAATGTGAAGCCACACAAAAAAAAGTGTCTTTGCACTGACTGTGCTCTACCTGCAAAAATCACTACAGAACAACTCTGAGAATAATTCCTTTTTAGGAACTCAGAGCTACCCTGAACCCTAACAGAACCCAATTGGCTGTCATCCTACCTCTAGATTTTACCTTCAGAGGAAAAGGGACTGCAGGCCTAGGTCACAGATACTTAAGCAATGTCTTCATTGCCATGATAATTATTAATATCCACCAGCTGTACTGTTGCAAAATTCACCTTGAGACTAATAACTTCTGGTGTAGTGCAAGTAGATTAGATCAAAACCTGGATAGTCCTACATGGAGAAGCTGAAAAAAGATTGTGTGTCTTCAGGCTGGAAAGGAGAAGGCTGAGGGGAATGTGGTCAAGACCATCACAAAGACAGTGGATAATGTGCATGTGATGAAGGTGTGAGACTGTTAATCACCAGTTCCACGGTAGCACAAGAGGAAACTTATTAAAACTATTAGAAAATGAATTTTAAAGAGGTAAAATATTTGCACAGCAGGCAGTAAACTTTGGGAATTTGGTGCCATAGGAGGCAGTAGCAGCAGGTTGAAAAAGGGGTTAGAGAAATTAATAGAAAACAGGTTCATAAACAGGTTCTGAAGGGAACAGGCAGAGACATCCTTCATACAACAACTGTGGTTGTTGGGAAGTGTAAGGGGAGAGCAACACACAATGTGGCTGGGCTTGCAGGCCTTTCTCCAAACAGCATCTCCTGTTGTCCTGTTGGAGTCAGACTGTGGACACAGACCATGCTCTGACCCTGCAGGGCATTTCTCATGTTATGACGTGAGGACTGAATAGGATATTCTCCAGTCAGTGAATCTTTGTTCCTCTCAACTTAGACCATGAGTCTTACACAGACAGGAAAAGTTTGATATCCATCATCCAGTCTTCCTTTCTATGCTACCTTCAAAAGAGGATGCACTCATGCTTAACCTTAAACACCACTAGGAATTCTGCTAATTTCAATGAGACCAGTCTCACAGGTTTGAAGTTTAGCACATGTGTACCTGAAATACCTGGCATTCAATTATTGTGTGAAACACAGAGAACCTGAAGAATTCACATTAGAAAGATAACAGATAAACACACGAAGGAACAAGCCAAAATATCATTAATTGCTTCCTATTACAAGTAGTCCATCACTTGCATTAATTGATGTCTCTCTCCTTCTATCTTTTATCTTCACTTGTTACTGAAATAAGCAAAAGCTTGCCCTTACGTTTCTGTCCTCTCCTGTCTCACCTTTCATTCATCCTTTCATTCCTCATACCAGCATAGTTAGAGGATTAAGGGAATTAAGGCCTTAACTGGAATATGTAGTGTGCTGCAGAACTTCCATAGGGTCTCTCCATCAATGAAGAAAGCACATAAAAATTCTTACTGTTCTAAAGGTGCTTATTGTGATGCTTGCAATGTGGTTTTGAGGTGCTGGCACAGAAATGCTATGTAAACTCCACATCCTATTACTGAAGTCCAGAACACACAGAGGATAAAGATAGGTAGCCAAGCTCACCAGCAACATGGTGGTTGTTTTCACTTTTTGCTTGCTCTTTCTAGGTTTTAAGGGTACTAATATTTAATTTAGACTATTAGGAGCTGAGATGTCTCTCAAAAATGTCACATAGGATGGGGGCATGGATCCACCCAGAACCCTGCCTCTGAAAGGAAGTGAGCACCAAATTCTTTAAATAATAATGAAACACATCCCAGCTGATCACAGTGTATACACTAGAAAGAGTTTCCACTTAGACCTCTAAATTAGAGGCATCATATGGCAACGTTTGCCTCCCTTGCAGAAAAACATGATCATACTTTCTGTATAAACATCTGATCTCTTTTTTGACATGTAGGAACAAAAAGGTAAAGAGAAAGTAATGATTTCTCACATTGTCTAGCTAAGATCTGATGACTGATAAAATAAGCAGGAAGGTGGAAGGAAAAGACATGCATGCCTGCTGTTAAAGAAAAGCCTATTTGCACATAATGCTCTGGAGAAATTATTAAACATTTCATCCACACAAAATACAAGCTCTGTCACTCTGCCAGGGTCAGTGAGACCTGGGCTAATCTATTGACTCAGTTCTAGTTATGCAAGTTAAACGGTTTAGTGGTTTCTTTAATTAGGAACTCCATTTTGTTTACAAACTCTCAAAAATTTGTAGCAAAGAATGTTCCATGCCCATGCTTACCAGCCCCAATCCTTTTCCTAACCCTCACCCCTCCAAAAAGGGTTTCTTTGCCCCTTTCCACCCATGCCTGGCAAGTTGCCAGAAACACATTCCAGAATCTAACAAACATAGGGATTGCAGCATAAAAGCGAGATGTAGGACAAAGCATCTCTTCTGTGAGAATCCGACGTAGTATAAGGACAAGGAAGGCTAAGAAATTATTGGCACTGTAAAGAAAACAAAATGAATTTAAATTGAAGACCAATAAAAAAAATATTCACATTTTCCTACATCTGTTAACAACATCACTGCGAATGTTTTCATTGTGACATCAATTGTCCTTCACATAATACTCGTTTCTCATTCTTATCTCACAAACATATCCGCACCTTCTTCCATGCTGTCTTTCTAGCAGATAGGAATGACCTTCCATAATCTATTTGCCCAGTTTCACCCTTACCTGACAGAAACCCTGGCCAAAGGAACTTTTTTACAACATTGCGTCATTAAAGTTCTGTGTATACTGAGGACAGAAACTCATCAAACAACTCACACTAAGATGGTCAAACCTAATCCTATTTCTATACCACAGCCTCATCCCTACTGCTTGACACTCTCCTGAGGCTGTTTCTTCTGCCATTTGTTCTTTTGTATATTGGCAATAGCTTAATTAAAGCCCACAGACCCCCGCTGCTGTGAGTGAATATAATATAACAATCCTCAGTAGGGACTTGCTGATTTTGTCCACCTTTGCCTGTCAAGTTCATTATTTATGAGCGATGCATGCATTCAGTTGGGCTGGAGTCATATTCCATACATTCTGTGACTCATGTTGCATGTTTTAAGTACTGTCATAAGCAACCAGCAGTACAAAGTAGCATCTCTCACATTGGATGTAGATATACAGAGCCAACTCAGTATTTCTCAGAAGTATTGAGTCTTGCTACTCTGAAGTAGAAGGCAAAGCCACAACCATTCCTGATACAGGCAGCAGGAAAGAGGGAAGGGTCACATCTAGAATGTGCAAGAGGATGCCCAAAGATTTCGGCTAGCTATTCTGCTTCTGCAAGGGGCTGTCTTTGCTGCCACTGCTCCATGGACATGAAACCCTCTTTTGGGTAGAGGACCAGCAACTGCTTCCAATTTGGTCTTCTACATGTCCACTACAAGCAAAGAAACCATTACATATATGGTCACACTTCTGCCTTAGCAGTTGCCTGCCTTGTCTTCACCTAGAGCTTGCTCTAGCTATGCAGCTTTTTCCAAACTGTATGAAAGACGTGGCTTTGATTTTCCACTTATATGAACAAAACCTGTGCAGAAACAGGGAGTTTCAATGGCAATGAGTTTTACTAGTTCAGATACAGCTAAGTCTCTTCTCCCCAGAACCCATACTTCTCAGAAACTATCAGGAAAATGATGGAAAAGAGGAAAACACCCAAGTTTTCCCTTTCAGATATCCTAGTGAATCTCTCAAGATAACCTGAATTGGACCAGAAGGTTTCCATCTTCACACTGGAAAACTGTCTTGGTAAAACAGGACTTTGAAGAGTTTCAATGAAAGCAACTTTGTGACCTGAGTGCTCTGCCAAGGGAAGTAACTACAGTTAGCATTATGCCAGATGACCATTATGAAGTGACTAGCCAAAGTGCAGTTCTGATCAATTAATATCATGGTCAACCATGTAATTTTGTAGTTGGTAAACACGCCTAATGAATCAGGAGAATGACCCTCCAAGATGTACTGAAATCCAAAGGAAAATACAACAAAATTTGGGCTGCAGCAGGACCAGACATCCTGTTCAGAGAAGTTGTTCTTCTGTGCAGCTTCCTTTCCCCACTTCCTCTTGGCTCCTAGTCCTGTCCTCAGGTCATTAGACCACATCACTTCCCTGTTGTTAGCAGGTTATAAATACTGAGACAGATAGGTACTGACATGATACTGATAGCAGCTTGATAGCAACAGATCTACATTATCAGCTATATCATTTGCCGGAAAGCTGACAGAGATTTGTTGAGTCCCCCTTGCTGCTAAGTAACAGTTGCAAATTTACACCTCCCTTTCTGTAAGCCTGAAAGGTTTTTCCCATGTTAATATTCACTCAGCCTTGTGATTTTTCCTACATGGCTGAAGCATAACACTGTGCAGAGCACATGAAGATCTGGGCACCCACAAAAAGTATTTGATCAGTTTTTTAAAAAAGTACATTTTAAAAACCAAGACAAACAGCACAGCATATTTTATCACTGGTTAATGTGGGATTCTTAAATCAAAGCACTGCCGATCAATAGTGATGTACCTAACTCTCAGCTTTATTGATTATGTCTACATGGACTTAATTCACAGGTTAACCATGCTTGGCTCCACAGATCTCCTCTTTGCTGAACCTAGGCATAGTTTGCACAGAGTGGAGAGCATTTTCCTATAACACTCTTGTTCTTCAAGCTGATTAATTCAACCTAAATCTATGTTGGAAGTGCTAGACAGTTTGGTGGTGGTGAAAAGCCAGGGAGAAAAAGGTTTCTTAATCTGAGCTGAGTTTTCAGCACATACCCCAAAGAAACATACACTCATTTCTGTCTCATAAAAAAGCACCCATGAACTGATGCTGTCAGGTGTTCTCAGTTCTCCTTGTAAATTCCCTTGAATTATTTAGATTTTTTCCTCAAAACAGAAATTATTCTTTTTTAAATGGAAAACTATAAAAACATCAACAACCCCCCCCATCAATAAACCATGAATTTCAAGCAAATCTCTGTGTATGATGAAGACAAAAAAGTCAATGCAGGAACAGATTTCAGAGAACACTGTTTGAACACAGCTTCTTAATTTGCAGAAAGAGCCCAATCAGAAAGATGTCATCCACCTGAATGAAGAAGTGAAGATGTAATGTATGTGTTAAAATCAGGCTCTTGGCAAACTCTTTTGCGGTACTTCTCTAAGAACATGCTCTGTAATAGCCAGTAGGGATGTTGTCATCAGTTTGGGGTAGTGAGAGATTTCTGTTGTGCAAGAGTCTGTGGGAGTGAAGGATTTGAGTGAAGAGGAAGAAAAGGACAGGAACAGTCCTTCCAGTGTTTTTTTTATATATTCAGCAGCACATCAGTATAACTTTTCACAGCTGTGCCAACCAAGGCAAGGAGGGGAAAAATTAATGACAGTTTCTCCCAGATCTTAGCCTGCATTCATAAAAGACTTTCCGGGGGGAAACTGCTTCTTTTAGTGTACTGTGCAGCTTTCTGGGATAGATTTGCTGGATGATCAGTTGAGAAGGGGAAGACTGTGAATTTGCAGCCTTACAGACTGCACTAACTGCTTGTATGTGCTGACTGTGTTGGTTTACTGCCCCTGTCACATTTTTCAGAATGCAGGTATGACATTAGTTTCTACCACATGCAGGATTACCTCAGCACCTACATTTTCACCTTCTGTAAGCAGCATTCAGCACCACAGTGTAACAACCTAAGAGCTACAGCAAAGAAGAATGCAGAAGTCAACCAACAACACTACAGCTAAAGACACTAGGGTTCTGGCTTAACACTAAAAGAGGGTGACCATAAAAAAAATAATATTGAAAATCTTGAAAATCTCACAGCCTGGTTGTATTAAGGGCCACCAATTACCTCACCCAGTAGCACAAGGTTAGTTTGGAGGCCTGTCCTGTACCAGCACTGAGCTTTTTTTCACACGTCTTGTATTTGCTTTGAAAACCTTGGTTCAGGCATTTCTCCAGTGCTGTCAGGGAGAGAAGAGTCCTGTCTGCCAACCCTCCATACATCACATTTTGCACACAATCCCCCCTGCCCTGTATCGCCCACCTGAGCAATGTTAGGCATTCTTAGTTTCTGTATCAAATAATATCTTATTTGAGGTTGGCATATGGAGCTGTTGTATGAACACTGTTCATTCCTTCCAGGCAATGACCTAAATGATTTTTAAGATATCAAGTAAATTATAGATTTAATTTCAGAAACTGCCCAAGTCTAAAAATAGATGTTGAAAACCATCTGCAGAATCGTGAGCCTTGTTGCTACTGTCACACGCTCTGTAGATTAAACTACTTATCTTTTTTCCTGGAGGTGGGGCAAGGCCTCTATTCCCAGAAGGCATTTCCCTCCTAAGGGTAAGTTATTTCCTTAGATGTTGCACTTAACAAATGAAAGAAAGTGGACAGAAAGTTACACAGGCCAGGGACTGGCAATCCTGTGAAGAATGGGGAGAGCTAATTGTGTGAAGTAATAGCTGTGGCTCTTCAAGGAGAAGAAAGATGGAGGGGAAAAGAAGGGAGGGTGAGTGAAGCCCAAGTCAGATTAAGATCTCTTTCCCTCCTTCTTCTTGTTGGCAGCAGCTGGGTCTCACCCACTCTCTGCCTTAAAACTGTCAGCAGGCCAATGCCTGGCACAACGGCCAAGTAATTACTGATGACATGTGAGATGTATTTTTTCCAGATTGGCTTTCCTGCCTTTCTGCAAGAAAAATAAATGAAAAGCTGTACCCCAACAAACATTAAAGGAAAAATAACAATACTTGTATGGGACTGACACTGGAAACGTGCTGCTCCTCCAGCTGCAGACTGGAGAGAACTACTATCACCCTCACCCTCTGTTGTCTGAGCAAGGAAGGGAAAGACTGAAGGCAGGATGGGAGAAAGGCTTTTTCCAAAGGTCAGCACTTCTTTTTCAGTCAAAGCTCAATGCCACAGCAAGAACAGGGAGAAGACAGCAATATAGAAGTCACTGGGCATGGCAGGAACTGAGGCAGACACAGCATAGCTTGTATCTGATTTACCAGAAAATAAAAAAAAAAAGGTATTGTTCAGTCCTCTCCTTTTAACCCAAGTTAGACGACATCCTGCTATCTGTTAAAGACTAATAAACTTATGTCTGACTTGTCACACAAGTGGGTCCACCCAAAAAATTATTTCTACAAGTCTTTTTCAACTATCAAGCTCTTCACTTTAAGATAGGAAGATCAAATTTTAAAATTCCACCCCATATTACTGCACTGTCCTTAATGGCTTGTACAGCTCTTTCTTGAAAATGTTGTCTGCTGGCTTATGCAATGTGCTGTCTCACTCCATCTCACAAAATCCCTACCAGAGACCCTACTACCGGAAGAGAAGTTTATGTGCACAAACAAGATCTTATTTCTACCCAGAAAGGTACCTTTGCTGTATTTTCACATAAAATTTATATTTTATAGTTCTTAGTAAGAGCCACAGAGAACAGATTTCTAACCTTGATCTGCTGCAGTCTGTGAGATGTTTGTAATCTCTCTGCGGACAACACAAACAGAAGTATACCCATTAGATGGATGAACAGATATGATTAATTCGGAGGTCTCATGGTCTTTTTTTGCACTCTAAGAACCTTGTTTCTCTTTCTTTCATATCTACAGATGATAGATTCAGTAGGGCAGTCCTGGAAACAACTGTTTTGGTTATATAGTTAGGCTTCCTGGGATAGATACATATAGAAAATCCAAACAATAAATCATTGTATAGGTCAATGGATAGGCAAAGGAGTTGGGATATGATTTGCCCCAGGCAAATTAATTAATTAATGAGAGATAAAGAAAAATCCCCTGCTTTTAAAACTACAAATACTCTGAATGTGAAAAAATAAATTATTCATACTACAAAGTTACAGTGACTGCTACAGTTAATGATAATTCTGAAAAATTTTCTATTCTAAATCCCTCCTTTCATATGCTTCTCACTAGAAAGCATTACCATTTTCAGGATAGTTTTGTCATTGTATTCAAAAGTGAACATCTTTGACATTTTTGCTAAGTTCTTGGGAAATCACTTCAACTATGTCAGAGTCATGCAAGAATAAAAAGTCCCATTAAAACAAAAAATTCTGTCTAGCTAAGCCTAAGAGGTTAATTCAAAACATCGTGCATTTGAGAGCCTCACGGGGCTTAGTCCTCCAAACAAGACCATCCAGTCAAAGTACCTGTGACAATCAGTGGGACATCTTTCACAAAAGACCTGGTAAAACTTTATAGTAGCTTAGATTTCCTTGAAAAATTGGTGGGAAATCTGGGCTTGCTCCTACAGAAGCAAGTTATCCAAATAGTATTCTTTTAAGACGATTTAAACTAACCCATTGTCCTTTAACACCACAATAGAGCAGAACACACAGAGCTACTGTTCCTCAGCTGAAGGATAATAACTTCCTGCTAAGGGATGGTGACTTCTTTAAATGTGTTAACTCATTCACTTTCAACCATGTACCCCTATTTGTGAGCAACTCATCAGAAGGTGTTATCTGTGGTGCACTGCTATTTACCTAGCTCTGATGCCCCGAAATCTTACCCTCACCTTTCTCCTGGTTCAAACCCCTGGCTCATGCTCCTGGTGGATGGGATTGCTCCCTGTTTACTGGGGTGATTGTCACTGCCCACACAGCTAAGATGCCTCCAAAGCAGTTTCTGAGCCACTACAGTTTGCCCACAAATTGTTTATTGACCAAAGGTAAACCAGAACTCAGTATATGATTAGTAACAGGCATAGTCTGTACATCGCCTTGTAGCAGAACAGGATTAAGGTAGCCAAAAAGGGCAGGTCTGTGAGACAAGCATTGTAGTGTCTTCAAAATGAGAAGAAAACTGATGTCACGCCTATGAAAATACTCTGCCTTCCTTATTTTTCTTCTTTTTAAAATCTATTCCACATGTAAATTCATACAGCATTATGAAAACATGAACAGAAATTTAAGAAAAGAAACTGCAGAAGCAAACCTTTAGGTAAGATGTATCTGTGTTGCCCATGAGCAAGTTTGGACCTTCTTCCTCCTACCTTAATTTCCGAGTGCTTTGACACACATAAATCTGCCTATGAAAGAAAGCAATCATTGCAGTAAAGTTATTTAAAAATGAAATTACTTTTCAGAATATTTGGACAGATCCTAAATCAGAGTGCATTTATAACATACTAACAGCAGACCAGTCAAAATCTGCCCCACAGCTACTTACAAACCCCCCTGAATTTTACCCATTTACAATGCCCTCCCTTTTGCTCTGTGATCCAGTGCACTGGGGGTGTTTCTTGCCAGGTAGTCCAACCAGCCCTGTTCCTCTCACTGGGAAAGAAGATATGTGGACACTTTGCAAGAAACAGGTATTGTACATACATTGATGTGTATAGAACCAAAAGTACATACTTCTTGCAGTATATGATATATAAGCCCTTCATCTTTATTTCAAGCTCTAGAGCTTATATTTGAGATATCCAGTGTAATCTCTCATATGTCAACCAAGGTAGCAGTAACCATCATCCCTCTTAAGCACATCTGTTCTGGTAGGGAGACTGCACCTAGGGTGGGGGTTTTTCACATTGCTCCCCCAACACTATTTAGGAACAGTTCCACTGGCCCACATGATGATAAGCGGAGTTTGGCTTTTGATGCTTCAACTCTGCAAATAGCTGGTGCTTTTTCTAAATGGATGGTTTCTTTTTTGGCAAGCTTCTTGTTTCTTGCCATTTCTTGCAAGAAAGAAAAGGTGAATAAGGAGACACAAACAGGAATTTGCCCTTCGTGTATTAAGTATCAGTCTCTTTGCTCCAGCTACAGTGTGCTTTTTGCACAGTCCCATTGAGTACAGAGATACCAGGATGCAGGGACTGTATCTCCAATACAGTTGATCAGGTGTAGAAGATTTCTGTTTGGTAACACAAAGAGTCAAAAGGGGATAAACGAATAAATAAACAAAGAGAAGCGTCTATGGCAGGCTCTGTATTCTCAAAGTTATGTTTCCTCCATCATCTTCAATTTTATGCACATAAGAAGCCTCCCAAAATTTTTACTCTACAAGCATTACGTCCTCTTCTGTGAGCCATATTCATTTGCACTGCAGCAAACTTTTAAGTCATAGGATTGTGTGCAGATCGGATTTACACAAGATACAAGAAACCTCACTTAGAATTTTATTATGGTAAAGATTCAAATACTGCAGCTTTTCTCTCTCTCTCCCTCAGCCCCTTCCAACCCTTACTTTCCCTCATTTTGTGGCACTTGCAAGTCAGGTTTCAGGGTGTTAATAAAGCGCAGGGCAGAATTTTGGAAGGTGTCCAGCTCTTCACCCCACCCAGATGAATACCTGGAAGCACACTGTTACCATGGCTATCCTACCAGACCGAAATCGAGTATAGCCTAATCTGGAACAAATGTTAAAAAGATGAACCAATGCCCTCTGAAACAGGTAACCACAGGACTGACACAGCAATACTTAGTTTACAGTTTTCTGTCTTTCTGGTCTATAATTCCGTTTTACTCTGCAAATCCTTTTATGGTAGGACCAGACAAGTTGCAAGCAAGTTTTAATGATATCTGTTTTCAATGTACTTTATCTTGCTATTTTCTAAACTAATCTCATACTTTTGGATTTAGGATTTGGCAGGACTATGTAGTATCACCTATGCTGCCCAGTATCTGGCAAAACAATTTAAGTGATTTTCTTTGTGTATCAGCACTAGAACTGACTGAGGATTTTGTAGAGCATTAAGTGCTTCATGTGTATTGTTTCTACTTCGTCAAACCCGAGACAGGCACCCAATGAAACTCTCCAGCCACTTCTATATGCTAATTTAGAGCCAGGGACACTAGTGGTCTCTTGGGTTCTTGGCTCTAGCTCCATCAGTAGAGGTCTCTGTGCTTCCAAGGTCTGAGGTTTGGCTACAGCACCTCCAGCTCATTTGTGCTGGCTCCAAAACTTTTACAAGGTTTTCTGGTCCTGTACCATAGTGTGAAGAGACTGAGATTTCAGTTTCTCCCATCAACCACTATTTGCTTCCTGGATCCGCAGTCAGGCCATCAGTTTCTGGGTGTCCCATCTTACTAAAAGCCACCACCACCACCCCTCCTGGGGGTCCCATAAATCCTCAGGAAAGCTGACAAGATGATCAGTGTCATGGCTGAGTGGCAGGAGAGGGGTGGCAGGAGGTGAGGAAGCTTTTCATGCCGAGGTGTTGGCCCCATCAACACTCCCTGCTGTGATGTTGTGTGAAACGATTTGGATGGAAAACACGGCATGAAGGACGACTCACAAACCAGTGGACAAAACCAGCCCAAAGTGAATGTCGGTGCTAACTCAAAAGCTTACTTTCCTGTGCAGTCTGGCCCTCTCCTGGACTCCTTTGCATGCCTGGGGAACTGCTGTAAGTTTTGCACCCTCACGCAGACGTGTCAGGCATAATGCTGGACCCTGCTCTCAACACTGGGTGAAAGCCCTTCCTTCCGAGCTGCCTTTCACTGCAAGCTGCCCAGGAGAGGCCAGAGGGCGAGAAAGGCCATTACTTACCTCATTACCCTCCTCTTGTTGTCTGTGCCAGAGGACAAAGTGGGGTGATAGGGCTGGATCATTTGTCCTCTGTGACAGAGAGGGTCATATCTCTAGAGACAAGGTTCCTCCTGGATCTTCCTCCGTGACGACTGGCTCCACAGAGCCCCTGCCATCAGCCTCCATGTGTCTGGCACTGAGTCTGACTGTATTGATTTAGTAGTCCATTGTCCTGTGGGAAAAGTGCTTAGTGGCAAATACCAGAACACAATCAATAATGCACAATCTCGAGTCTGTGTTAGAGCTTCAATGCCAGGCCTCAGGCACCAGGGACACCTTGACAGCAGCCCTGCGAACTGGGCATCAGGCTGGTGAAGTGAATGGATCAAACCAGAAAGCATCAGGAGCAAAGGATACCCACTTTGCACATCCCAGGTGCCTGCCTGCTAAATGTCACAAACCATCTGATTGTAACACATGAAGGGTCTTTGAAAATCTAGGATTTCAAAAGTGTGATTCTGATTTCAGGTACATGATTTTTTGCACTTCTGAGAAGCCACTGATTTCAGCGCAATTGCTCCTGATTTTTAGAACTATGAGCTCAGGCTCCAGCCCTTTAATTTTTAAAATGCCAACATCATGCTGTCACCAATCCCTAGCCTGGAAACATCAGCAGATCATGACAGATGTGTCACATCCTCCTTCCCCTTTCTGGACCCTGCTCCCTGCTACCCGTTCATACTCCCTACCACGGCACAAGTAAGTCCACAGCAGCATGATGTGTTCTTGTAAAACAAAATAGATGAGGTTTGAAGAACATAAACAGCAACGTAATAACCCAGTTCATCATATGATCCCAGGCTCCAAACAAAAGGGCAAGGGTGGGGCTCACAGACCAGTCCAAGTGTCGGGTGGGTCCATGTTTTATGAAAGATAAGAACATATTCTATTAAAAAAAGTCTTTTGTACAGTTGCTTTTTGCGACCCTGAAGGGGGAAAAAATTATCTTCACGCACAGACTGCGGTGGTGTGGCATGGTGCATGCACACACATGTACCCTTGCAGTGGTGTTGCCAGGCACTGGGGACGTGTACGTTATTCACAAGTCAGCACTGCCAAGGGAATGTTGATGGAAACTCCATTGCCCGATGGCAGCATGGCAACAGATTTGCCTTATGGTATATTTTTATCTTGTTTGTTGGGCTTTTTTAACCTCTTTCTTTGGTTATTATTGTAAATGACAATTCTGGGATGCTATCTTTTCCTGTTTCCAGGATTTACAAGGACTGGACATTTATGTGGGTGAGGATATCCACCCTAATAAATCTAGCATCAAGAACACATGAAAGCCTTCATGCTTTAGGGCATCGCTATTCAACTGATCTACTCATGGTCCTGATCCCCAGTGAGTCTGTTTTGTATGGACCTTGCTGTGGCCTCAGATGTGGGTGTCCCACTACTCCAAGCAAGTCCCTGCCTCCTCAGAGAGCAGCAGCAGGGCCTGCCAGCCTGGATCAGCGGGGTCTGCACCCAACATCTCGTGCCCCCAGGTGTGACTATACAGCAAAACCCAGCAGGGATGCAGCAGGGAGCCCAACTTTAAAGTACAGGACAAGCCAACCTTCTTAGCAATCCACAAAGGTTCCCCTGGGGTCAGGTAGTACAGTGCCTAGTACAGGATTTTTATCAGTTTCAGAGGCAAAGAACAGAGAACTGACTGAATCACAAGTATAAGCACCTTGGAAGTTTTATTTTTCTTTGCTGTTAGGCTGCCCACCACTGCTGGAACTGCAGTATTTGGGTTCACATCCCATCTTGAAAGTAAACTTCTTTAAAGTTCAGGGAAATGTTCAGGTTTGGTGTCAGTCCAAAAGGAGACATTTAAAATACTGTTCTAGATCGGGTTTAGATTCCTCAGACATTTGTGATTGTTCAGATGCAAGAGCCTGGGGTTGGCCCATCTTAGGAATAATCACAAAACAAGTAATTTTACCAAAATATAAGGAAAGTAACAATCCTATGAAATCAAAATAATAAATCAGTTCATTTTTGTCCTGTTTCTTGAAGAGAGAGATTGAAAATTTATGTGATTGACTTTCTATAATCCACATGTAACTCAGCAATTTGGTCAAGGATTTTACTCCTACCAGCTTATTATTCCTTTCAGGAAGGGTTAATTACACCTAAACAAAATGTAGATTTCTTAGGAAGTAACTTTAAGTATTTAGGAAGGCACATATGCCTGTTTATCCTAAAGAAAATCAGTCCATCAAATTTAATGACAAGTAATATTGTCCCTAAGAGAAGCTCTGTAATTACCCATCTATCCCTTTCTATTCTTTGTAATCATTCACGTGCAATTATCTCCATCCTGCCTGATGTTTTCCTAAATCCTGCATAAATATAAAGTAAAGCAACAGATTAGTCATGACAGTTTTTAAAATTTCTGGAAAGATTTCTGCACTCAGTGAGAGGATGGTATGGAAGGGGTTACACTTTTTGCTCAAGTTCCTCTTTTTATCCCCAAGGAGAGGAAAGAAGCAGAATACCTCCAGAAGCTAATGAAACATGGAAACAATTTGTGTACAAGCGAAAAACCAAGGTTTGTCGTCTTTCACTGCCAATAATAATACTTCATTTCCTATTTGTACTGTATAATGTTCAGGATGAAAAACAAGTGATATTACTTGGTAATTCCCAAAGATGTAATTTTATAGATAGTGTGACCATCTCCCTGAGCTTACAATGTACAGAAATAATTCTGCATCCACATGAACAAGAGCCAGGAGCTACCTGTTTTGTTTTAGTTTGAGTACCTTTGAAATCTCCTTGATGGAAAACTTCAGGAATTTTGGTTTCTTTGAGAAATCAGACTTTCAAACCAAGCTATTATAAACTCACCTAGAGCTGTTCATCTGCGAAGTAGATCCAATTAAACTTTCTTTCCTGATAGTATTTAAAGCCTCATTTTTGTCCAAAACCAGAGAAGGTGTGGGCATAGCACAGGGTAGGGCACCAGGCTGATTACAGATCAGCACTGATCATCACTGACAGTTTCCTCAAGAAAGAATTAGTGTCAAAACCAGTCCCGGCCTAACTAGGATGAAGCCTCACTGGCATTCATGGAAATTCGCCTCTATTTTCACTAGGTTCGAACGTGTCCAGGGAAGAAGCCGAAACTGCCTGTGAGAACAATGTGCAAAGACACAGTATTTGGGCCCCCTGCAAATGACTGTTTGGATAATTATAGCAGGTGTCAAAATCCCTAAGAATATCCGAGAAATAGTGCCTCCCAGCCCGGCTCTGGTGTCAGATCAACAGAGATAAAACAACAAATGGACAAAGTCCCAGCGGATCTCTCCAAGCACAGCAGGCAGGGAGCTGAGCTTGCTTGGCAGGGCTCACCTCCCTCCAGGAGCTTGTTTGCTGCTCCCAAAAGCCAAGCTCTCTGCTGGTGTCATACATCCCTTCACTGGGGACAGCGGTTTGAGAGCCTGCTCTGTGGCCAGGAATGCAGCCTCAGGCCAACAGCTTTCCTGTAGCGTGTTTCCAGAGGTCAGTTGCAGCTGACACTTGCTTTACTATATGCAGCACCTGTGTATTCAGCAACTGCCTTGGCCCATCTGCATCGTCATGAAAACCTCGGTGGGCTTGCCTTTGATAAAATAAGGTGTAAAACCAGCAGCAGCATGTACCCCTACGCACATGCACACACTTTGTGAGGATCTGCTACTCTGTTACAGCAGTTTCAAATTCACAGAAAACTGGGAAACTGCAGGCAGAGAATACCTCCTGGCCTGGCTAATCAGCACAGAGAACAACCTGGAATATCCCTGGTGCTATCTGCTAGGTGCCTTATCTGCAGCAGGTTAAAGACTCAGACCGCATACTGGTAGTGCCTGTATTTTTTTCAGAATAGTAATGATAGGGCACCAACCAGTTATTACTAGAAATATTGTTCAGACCTGCCAGGTTTTAAAAAAATAGCCTGGGCATCATGCCATATAGTACTGTGGTCAGGCAAAAGCAGCAGATGCAGCCTCAGCCCTGTCACAGCTCCCCATGCCCTTTGCACGCAGGTGCCTCACCTTCAGATGTGAGCGTGTTGCACTAGCACAAGCTGAGCAGTTGGGCTAAGGACAGTCCCACCCCGGCAGCCTGGGTTTCAGCCCAGGCTGACTGCAGGTTCAGGGTGGACGGCTCACAGTGAAGGCTGAGTCACTGCTTCCCTGTGTGACACAGTTTCTTTGGGCCTTTTGCAGCTTGAGCAGTCTTGCCATCGTGCATTTAATTACAGCATGGACATATTTCTTATCATTAATTAGGAGGCCCAGTTATGAAATGGCTGTTTCCTGATTCAGTATAACAGGGTAAAAAGTTGCAAATGGAAATACAGCTATGTTCCCAATGATTTCCTAACCCTCAGACAGTCCAGGATTTAAATGAGGTGGGAGCGACATTACTTATTTGTATCTATACAAAGTCAAGAAGGGCGACCTCCGCCTGTCCCTCCCTTCCGTGGTCACCATGGAAAACAGCTTTAGTAGCACATCTAGTAAATACAGGCTTTGGAGATGGAGTTAGGGAAGCCAACTTAGTAAGAAATGATGCTTCAAACAAGAGCTCCCTATTGTCAACTCCCTGCTGCTTAAACCAGGAGACAACTATTCAATAAAATGCCTAGAAAATCACGTGAGGCAATCTGATGTTGGAAGTTTCTCATTTACTCCTTGGGATTCAAGCAGCATTATAGTTCAAATTTAACAGTTACCAATCACCAGTAGCAAATACATATTCCAAAGCAATATCAAGCGTACCCATCACAAAAAAACTCACTACTGTGTGTGTCTTGCCGTCATGAAACCCCGGTGCTGTTCTGGTCATATCTACAGAAGCTATCTGGTATGAGAGAAAGCTCCAAGGGCAAATCCAGACTTCGCAGACCCATACAGGGCTAGATACCATGGAAATGAATTGCTAACACTGCTGACCAGCTCCATTGTTTAAAGCAGCACCCTCTCAGACTTCAGCAATAATTCAACAGTGAAATAAACAGCTCTGATCAGATAGCTAGGGAAATTAGATAAAGAGCACAATAGCTGTGAAGATAGGAATATTTCATGACAAGTCATATATCAGTTTATTCCTGATTTAAGTCCCTTTTGATTACTCTTTGTTAATACCTCACATCTGTATGACAAGTCAGAAAGAAAGGCAAAGATCTTTTCAGACAGAATCTGTTTTCCCCCAAGATGACACGTGCATGCTACCCTCATGACTTTGTGCTCCGCCATCTCCTTGTGACTCTTTCATGTTACTTAGAAATAATGGCTGTGTTTCAGGACATAGCAATTTCCTCAAAGCTAGTTTTCAAACTTTAGTGTGCTCCTGAGATACTAAACTATTAAAAAGCACTCTTTTCCTCTACGTCTGTTCCCACAGAAGTCCAAGGCAACTCCTTTGAGTCTCAGGACAGCATCTTTGAAATTTTTTTCCACCTGTTGCTTTGAACATAAACAAGTTAACCCCAAGCTTAGCACTTATTTTATACTGTCACATATTTATTTCTTTCAAAATAAGTAATTTAACTGAAAAAAACAAACAACCAATTACAAGTCCAAGATGCCTGGATGTAATGAGGATAATGGGATCGCCACATTGTTTTAACAGTATACTTTCTAAAAATGTTACTGAGGGAGCTGAATGTGATTGCTCTGGATGAAAGAAGCTGCAGGCAGCAGGACTAAGCTTTCAGCACTGGGAAAGAAGCAACCTCCAGCCTTGCTAAACTGGGCTACTGTGGAATTCAGGATGCGCCATACACGCAGCTGGCTATAAAACTCTTCAGATCATCCAGCTCTGCCTCTCCCCTAGAGCAAACAATTCTCTTTGCATTTCTTGTTGCTTTTATCAAAGGTAAATAGGCTGGGTATTTCATAGTACTCTAGGGATTTTAGAGCATATTCTTAAAAGACCTGGTCAAAACAGAGGACCCCAGCCCAGGGAGGAGAGGCTGTTCTCTTTACAGGCTCGGGGGGGCTATTTTTAAGTGAACACATTGTGAAAGGTATCTCTTCTTCAGATAGTTTTGAGAGGTAGTAGTTTGATACCAAGCTAAAATATGCCTATCTAGGTTTTATAACTATTGTAATTCATTTCAGTATCAGATCAGTTATCTTAAATTCAATATTGCAACCTTTCAAATTAGTAAATTTAACAAAAGAGAGGGGGAAAAGGCACATTTAACTGATAATACCAAACTACTGGTTTTCCTTTGCCTTTTTATGGATAGGCAATGCAGCTGATGGCCAGGCATTCCCACCCAGTGTCCTCCTTTCAGTTTGTTGTCTTAGGAAGCTATGCTTTAAATAGCACAGATAATACCTACTATTAAATAAAAAGCCAAACACCTTCAAAGTTTTAGTTTGAAACTAACCACAGAAATCTAAAAAACTCTCAAAGGTGTTTTTTTTTTCCCCCTTGTGGATCTGAATCTTGGTACCTCAGCTTCAAGCATATGGGATCTCCCTTCAGTGCATATTACCCTGAGTTCCCTGGATTTGAGGACTTAATACCTGCAGTATTTTTACAAGACATACTATATTTTAATCACCATTAATTATTCTCCATCTTAATTTACCTTCAGTAAAGTACTTTTAGGGAAACTGCCTTAGCTTCTTTCCCCCAACAGTTCTACATTCTACAGAAAGGAAAATTCAGTTGTGGTTAGGAGAGCTACACAATGGAGGAAGAAGGCTTTTCTGAGATGATGAGCAGGTCTTAAGCATTCCACAGAAGTCCCAAAACTTTCCTCTGGCTTACTCAGCCTCCTTTCTCTCCAGCTCTCCAAGAGCAGATCCTCTTCCTCCTGCAGATCTGGTGTTGTAAGCTGGAGTGGGCTGTAAATAGTGAGAACCCATCCAGAATTAGCAAATATAAAATTTGTGATGGATTCTCATTTCCAGTTTAATGATAAATAGGTTGCTAATAATCTCTCTTATTTGCTCTTATATAAATGTAAATTCACTAACTATGCCAAAGTTATTTTGGAAATACACCACCATAACTGAGGCGAAGGTTTAACTCCAATTCTTGATGATATAACACCAATACAGAATGTCTTAGTGTGAAAAAGTTAAAAATCCCACAGTATTTCTGCTCAGATATAGTAAACACAAACTTAAATGTAGTTAAAAAAACACTACAGTACTGCTTGAGCAACAAGGTGAAAGTTAGTGGCTTTACTTGACATTTGTGCAGGAGTAGCAGAAATCAGAATCTAGTTTATTGTGCTTATTATTAGCAAAGGGATAAACAGAGGCACTCACTTTAGTAACAACTGCAAATACAGCTTCTCCTTGCATGGCAAAGCTCCGCAGATGAAAATAAAATTTGAAGACAGTGTTAGATTAAAGGTTCAAACATTTAAGAGTGACAATTATTTTTTTTTTTTTCATAAGTTACTGTAACTATACATAAGAAAGTTTTCAATATATTTTGCAAATACCCCACTATGGCCAAATCCTGCAACTCTTACTTGGGCAAGGTATTCCATTTGGGCTAATAGGACTCATCTCACAAATCCATGCATCAGAGTTAGGCTCCAAATTCATTTAGGAATTGTAACACAAAAGTCTTCCCAATGCTGATAATTCTTTTAAGGAAGACATAGTGTATCAACAGGAACACAGACCGTATCTTGGGTTGCATCATTACCTTCAGTTTCAGGAATTACTAAAATCCCCTAAGCTACAATTTATCACGATCCTCATTCTTGGGAAATCCTTTAAAGGGACTGTTAAAGTAATTAAGCTAGTGTCCTCGATTTAATCTTTGAGGCTGCCTAGCCAACATTGAGTCACTGTAGTCTTCTAGGTCAGACAGGAAAAGAATTGACGTCATTGCAAAACGCCACTGCGTAAGTGTCTCTGAAAAAAATGGCAGCCAAGTGTACACAGTTGGGTAATCAGATGCTGTGAATAACACGCTACTCAACAGGTGAGCTTAGGGAATTTGGCACTTCAGAGCTGAACCGAGCGTGTCCTTATGCTAATGATAAAAGATCCATGATACACTTTCTCTGACATAACATATTTAGCAAACTTATCAAGATGTTTCCTCTGTCCAGAAAGTCAACCAGCCTATTAGGAATGATAATTTGGCACACGATATGCTCGAGGGACAAATACGATAAGGGATGTTTCATACAAAGGGGCTTCCACTACTAGTCAGTTATGTCAATCTGCATCTAAAAACAGAGCGGCATAAAAATAAACTTTAACTCTTCACCCTGGGCAATTAAGCTGTTTTCTAACAAAATAAGCACGGCTTAAACAGGCACCAGGAAAGACAGCTACAGCTCTGCTGCAACACTTACTCTTGAAAAATCAAAACCAAGCATTTAAGCAGGGCACCGCATTCTAGAGATTTTCCCACTCAACATTTTAACTTTTCCAAATTCCAGACGAATGGGAACAGAACCTCATAGTTCAAACAGAGACCCCAGTTTTCTCCAACCCTGAAGACCCTTCAGACCAGAACTGTTCCCGCTTGGACTCATTTTTAGAAAAGTCACAAACAGGAAGTGCATATGCTGCTGTCCACAGGCACATGGAAGAACAGAGCTGTGTTTAGGCATACCCTAACCTTGAACCTTATCCCAGTGACTTGTACCTGCCCCAGCAATAATCAGCAGGCTTTTCTCATGACTAGCAAAACCCACATCCTTGCAATGATTTGAATGATTCAGAAATACATCTAGCTCTGGCTGTCCAGAATCCTTACCCTACTGCCCAGAATAGCTTCACTGCAGCCCAGAAATCCTTCCTACAGCAGAAATGAAAATAGCACATACTTGTTCTTTAAATATGTTAATGGTTCTGGTCATCACTTATATCTCTAAGAGGCTTATCTGGTCTAACTGTAAAGCTACATCTGTTGGAGTTATCCCAAACTTAAGCCCAAACCCAACCAAAGCCCAAGTAACTCTTGGCTATCACAGAATTCTTCAATTGGTTATTTGTCTCAGTTCTCCAACAAGACCAACAATACAGCATCCAGTAACAACCTCAATTCTTCATTCTTCTTTTACAGACACTTCAAACTAACCATAATTTAATGGTAGTCCAAGGACTTCTATCCACAAGAAATCTCCCTCTGTCAGCACCCAGAGGAGCTGTGACTCTAGCAGGACACACATCTTCCATATTTAGTTATGATAAACTTTACCCAGCCCTAGCTTGAAAACAAGATATCGTAAAACTTTCCTTAAAATATTCTCACCTGTCAGACTGAACCTTCATCCTAGCCCTGCAGGGCTTGTAAGATCCAGCAGTGAACTGTCTCCACCTTTGTGATACTCAGGGCTAAGGCTTAATCATAGCTGAGTGACCCTGTGTAGCAATGATATAAAAGGCATACTTCAAAGCATATAGCTCTGCTAAGCCCTGCCATCATCCTTATAAATATAACCAGGCTACAGCCACATCCTGGTGTTAGAGTTTGTGTCCAGGACACAGCTGATTTTATTACTGGATGTGCAAAGCTATGGTAATAGGATGAAGGCTAAGCCAAAAAGGGTGAATGACTTTCTGCTGGCACAAATATGAGTTTGCTGTGCTGTACCTTACCCTACAGTTACAGCTGGGTTTATGTTCCACTTGGGCACAACATGAGATTAAAAGATCACTTTATCACTGAATTTTACAATACCTGGAGGTCTATGATGAGGGCAGGCACCAAGAGAGATGCCTGAAGTGGATAAAATGCAAACTGGTGTTGAAACAACCAGCACTGACAGGGTTGGGGTTAATGGGCTATAAAAGTGGGGCTAGAACTGGCTGGAGCAGAAGTCAGTGTGCAAAGCCCAGCAAAGGCTGGAGACAGTAGCAAAGGGCTTCAGATTTGTCAATGGGGAGTCTGTCACAAGCCTAAATTAAGCTTAGAATTAGAGGTGGACTCTGAATTTAGGACACTACGAACTAAAAAGTTAAGAAGGTTGCAGGATCCAAGGACAGATTGAGGTCTATGAACACCTCAGCAGTGACTAAAGGTAAAGATGGATTAAGTCTCTGGTTTATGGCTATGACAAAGTAGTTACATACAATTACAAGAATACCCAGAATATGTTTACCGTTAGGGCTGGAGGCAGCAGTTTTGCCTAGTGACCCAAATACAGTTCCAAAAGTCACTGTCTGAACTTGTCATTTGAAACCCTGCAGCTTTTATAGGATCCAGAAAAAAACTCTAGCTCTAGGTTTATCTTAGCTATAGCATCGTGGGCCCTACTCGTCACTCCAATACTTAATTTTAATTGCACCATAGAGATTTCTAGCAGTCACAGAACAAACTATGGAGTAATTCACACTGGTCTCTCTAACCCTATGCCTAACTCTGCAGGCTTTGCAAGATCCAGCAATAAAGCCGGCTCTTCTTTACCCTCTACCCCAAAGGAAAACACTTTCCCCAGACAAAATGCTGGCTTTGCCCATAGGACAGTGACTCACAACATTAACAATAAGCCAGTTGTCTCTGCATGCTCTGGCCCTTATCCTCATGGTTCTTGTTCTTTAAGCCATTCCTCAATGCATAAGCAGCATTTAAAGTGAGATAAGGTTTCTTACGAGGAGGACTGAATCAGACCATGGACTGCAACAGAAAAACTGAGCATTTTCACCTTGATTTTGCCTCTCCCCTCACTTCCACTCTAATTTTCTTGGCTTTCTTCCCCTCCCCTCTGGCCTGCCAGCACTCTCTCCACTGGCTCTACAGCACTCCCATCATACAATAATGATGCAGTGTCCGTGGTGGAGTAGCAGGTGAGTTATGTCAGAGGATGCTCACTACATGGGTTTGGCAGCAGCTGGCTTGCTCGTTCTTTCACCTCTCTTTCCTTTCCCCACATCACCTCTTTAGGGGTCAGGAAACCCAAGGGCAGCAGCTGCCTTAACCCCATGGGGCCAGCAATTTGTCCAGGGGATGCTCAGGCTGGTCAGGCAGGATAACACAGGACATCAAGCCACATCATCACAGGTCATGGGGCTGTGGGAAGAGTGACTCTTTGTAAGATTTTTGACATAAGCAACCGGCCCAGTGACCAGGGGAGCTGGGAGCAAATGCTGGCAGCCCTGTTGCTGTAGTGACTGCAGGCACCTGGGGAGGCGGGCAGGCAGCCTGGGCGCACTGAGCTGACCTGGCCCCCAGGGAAGCATAGAACTGGTTATCAGTTAAGCCTGCATCTCCCCACCATGTTGCAATGTGGTGCTTTGGGAAGAGGGTGCAAAGCTGCTACAGCTGGAGTCACAAGGTTTTCTTGGCAATGGAAGGCAGTGCTGGGTACAAGGGAGGCTGGAGGTGCACAAGCATGACACGAGCAGTCACACACAGATGCACAGGGAGAACAGCTGGAAGGGTGTGAGGGGGTGCCAAACTGGAGAAAAGAAATGAGATCCCAGACTGGAAAGCTTGCATTTCCCTAGGGGCTAATCTAGAACACGAGTGACTGACATTGGGGTTTCTCATCCACTACAGGCATCCTGTGTGACCTTGCCAGGTTTCCCTGTGCTGCATGTACACAGCAGCTGTTTTAAACGACACAGAAAAACTGCCTTTATTTTCTAAAGGTGTTGTGAAAGAATTAACAGAAGGCTGCGAGGTGCTCAGATAGAATTGTAGGGGATGCTATAGCCATGAATCAGCGAATTCTATGTACTTCAGTGTATGAGAATACTATTTAACTACCCCTAACAAATAACATAGATCTATATCAGACCTTTCAACTAAAGAACTCCCCAAAGCTTTTTGCAGTTTTGGTGAAGAAACGATCCAAAACACTGAAAGTTTCATTTCAAATATAACAGCTGAAAAACGAGTCCTAAAGCATATGAAATATGTGACTCCAGTGATATTCCTCAGCACTACCAAGTGATTCTTTCACAATACAGATATCTGATAAGCTGTTGTTTATGTGGACTTGTGCTCTGCTAATTTGAACAGAATTTTTCCAGTTGCCTTTAATATCTAGTGCAGGGTGAAAGCATTGTAAAATCTGGGCATAGTGAGTTCTGGGCCCCTCTTTTCCAGTTTGCACCAGGAGACTGGAAGGCAAAGATGGGTGTGGTGATAATACAGGCATCCCTGTTAGATGGTGCCACAGAGCTGGTAAAGCCCAGCACAGAGGGTGGGTGGCTGAGATTTGTGTTCAAAGCCTGACTCTCTCCCTTAACCTTTAGGAAAACAGGTCTGAAAACACTGTGTAAACAAAGCAATCAAAAGGCAATTCTAATGCAGCTAGCTTCTTTAAAAACGAACAGATATTAGCATTTAGTCTCATCCTTAGCTGGATGAAATTGTAATCTTCCTACAAATTGATAAGAATGACATTTAAGATACATGACTAATTAACAGGAAAGATGTCCTAGTTTCCAAGAATAATCTCCTAGACTTGGAAAAAAGACTGCCAGAGACCAAAGAGAAACAAACCCTTTTTAAGAAATCTGGTGAAGGGTCTGGACTACAAGTCTTATGAGGGGTGGCTGAAGGAGCTGGGGTTGCTTGGCCTGGAGAAAAGGAGGCTCAGGGGAGACCTTACTGCTCTCTACAACAACCTGGAAGGAGGTTGGACCGAGGCGGGTGTCGGTCTCTTCTCCCAGGTAACAAGTGATAGGACATGAGGAGATGGCCTCAGGTTGGGCCAGGGGAGGTTTAGACTGGATATTAGGAAAAATTTCTTCACCAAAAGGGTTGTCAAGCACTGGAATACACTGTCCAGGGAAGCAGCTGAGTCACCATCCCTGGAGGTATTTAAAAGATGTGTAGATGTGGCACTGAGGGACATGGTTTAGTGGTGGACTTGGCAGTGCTAGGTTAATGGTTGGACTCGATGATGTTAAAAGTCTTTTCCAACCTAAATGATTCTGTGATTGTACTGTTCTATGACTGAGGCTTCCAAGCAAAGCTATTGAGTCACGGTGTCCCACACTGGCTCCCCACCTCGGTGGCTGTGCATGCCAATCCACAGCCCCTGCGTCTGCCACCTCACCAAGCACCTTATTTACATGCCAACAGCTTTCACCCTCTTCAATCACAGATAATTAGGCTTCCTGGTAACAGAAAGGGATGGCCATTTGAAAGGCAGGCCTATAATTTTCCACTATCAAAAACGTAAATACGCAATGTAATTTTAAAGCACTGTAGGAGGGGATGAATAAGTGGGAGTTATCAGAGGACTAGAAATAGCTGTAAAACTTGGGCCAGGCTGTCTCTCGAACACAGCACCTAAATTAGCAGTGAATGTGAGCAATGAATGGGCTCCCTAGAGCAGTAAGTAAAATCTCTTCTGCACAGATTTTGAGCTAAGATTCTCTTTTTCATTTCCTTAAGGCTTGAAGGTAACAAATTTGCTTCGAGGATATTCCACAGCCTCTACTCAGAATTTCCATCTATTCTGTTAACTGTTAAATTAGGTACATCATAGGTAAATGCATTTCTTCCTCCTTACCCTTGTGCTTGATCAAAATCAGTCACACTGAAGGGCTTTTTAAATCATTCTGATGGTCACTTAGCCAATCACACCAGCAATTAATTCTACCACATAAGTTCCCCTCCTTGAAAGGTTAGCCTGGCATTCCTGCTTCAAGTACTGTGCAAGCTGTCTTCTTAGGGTGGCAAGAACAGGCTTGTCTAAGGGACAAGCATAAACTTGTTCTCTTAGCAGTCCTTCCTTTCTCCTCCTCCTCTCTGCCATTAGCATTGCACTTCACTGTGGCAGACAGAAATCTGAATCATGAACCATTTAGCTCCTGGGAAGAATTTGTATCAGATGAGCTAAGTAGTGTTTACCTCCAATTAAACTCTTAATTACTGCAAGGGACTGTCTGGCCACACTATGGATTTGCTCTATTGGAACTGCAGCATCTCAACACTTCCTTCGTCTAAGAAATATTTTTCCAGTTGCGAGTCTTCAGAAACTGCTGTAAACAGCTACAATTTAAGCACACATTTTATATAAAAACCACCACTATTTTCAAATTTTTCTTTAAATTTCAGAAATAGTTACAAATCTTTTAAAATCAGCTGAACAAACATACAAACAGATTTCTATAGGTTTTGGAGCCTGCAGTTTCCATTTTTCAATGTATGAGATTTCCAAAAGTAACATATTTTGAAATGGTTGCTTTTGTTTTGGTGTTTGTAGGAGGCACTGGCAAAATTTGAAAGAGCTTGCAAGCTTATAAAAACAACTTTGTTTACAAGGCAGTTCCAGGTTAAGTAACCAAAGTGTACAAAGTGTTTCTGGTGAAAATCTTTGCCATTTTTTGTCACTGTCAGTTGCCGTCATACTAGAGAAATACCAAGTGTGGGTGCTCACTGTGGAAAGCCTCTGCTTGACTGACAGAGTACATTACGTATGGTAAGGATACTGCATCCTGGATTCTCATGTCTTTTCCAGACCTGCCAGCTTGGCTGTCAGCCTGCAGTAATAGGAGGTGCTCAACTAATTGCTAACAACAAACAGTACTTTTGGATCTTTAATGTCTGGTAGACAAAGTACAGTATGTGCTGTAAATTGCATTTCTTATTCAAAAGGAGAAACTGTGCAAGCAGGACACATAAGGTATGCACAAAAGGCAACTGGGCAAACCCAGGATATGCTCACAGAGCTCCAGGTCTCAGCTTTACCTCAGTGCTATTTCAGTGCCACCTGAAGCATCTGACAGTGATAATTGCAAAAGGTACTAGCTATCAATAGCATTGATTCAAAACCCCATAACAGTCTCAGCTCTACAGCTGACAGTAGGTAAGCCTGTCAGAGATCTAAATAAAGCAGATGAATGAATGCAACCATCTGTCACATGTTCATTGTGTGCAACAAAGGTAAATTTAAATTGAGCTAAGGATGTTTTAAGAGCAAGTGTGCAAAGCTGAGCTTCTGAATAGGTATTATGTCCTATCAAGGACTCATTGTTTAGCAGATCCTATATCTAACAATGCCTCATTGTGAAGGCTCCAAAGATCAGTGCATTAAATACCAGTTTTTCAGACTCCTTCACATTTTCGGTGTCTTCTAGTGCTGCAAACACTCGGATATTCTTGCTACACTCATACCTGTATGTTCATCTATTGGCTGTGTCTACGCTGTTCTGTGAATGGAAGAAATAGCTCAAATCAATGGGTTCAGTTCTTCAATCTTTTTTTTCTGTCCCATTCCAAAGAAATCTCCTTTTTGGGATATTGGAAAGCTACTGTACATGTGAAAAAAGATGGATTTCACGAATGATTTTACCTGGATGGCTACTTGAGATGGAGACCAGGAGAAACAGCATCGTGTAAGGCAATGGATTAACATGCATTTACATGCCCAGGCTCTGTGCATGCAGCTGGAGGAAGGATATGGCCTTCTGTAGGAGGAGAGATTCCGGTTCATGATGCTGTATGTAGGAAGTAGCTTTATGCAGCACTGTTACCAGCACAGGGAGACAAGCACTGCTTCCTTATTGACAACTAAAGTATGTGAAAACGCTGCAATCTGATTACCAAAAATGAGTGGAAGACTGATGACAGAATCAACATCAGAGCAGCATCGTGGTGCAGAAGTGCCAGCTAGCTGAGAGATTTCCACACCTCTACTGCAGAGAAGGTGAGACCTAGCTCTGGATTTGTAAACCCACTATAATAATTGCAGCAAACATTTAATTCTCAACAATTCCAACATGAGATATGTTCATGGGGCAAATCTCTGACACAGGTGGTAGTGGTGGGATGTCAACAGCTCTTCCAGCCATTAAGGTTTAGTCAAATAAGGATCTGAATTTTCCTTCTGGCACAGCCTCCAGTAAGGCACCCCTTGGGGGCAGAAGGAGGAGGAAGGCAGAGTGAGGCGGGGGGGGGGGGGGGGGGGGGGGGGGGGGGGGGAAGGGGGAGGAGATCTTTGAAACCACTGCTTAGAGGTAGCAGGAGGATACTTTCATGACTCCAGCAGCTCTCTAAACCTCTGCATGGGTACAGGGATTCTGGTGGGTTTCAGAGAAAACTAAAACCACTGGTCCTTTTACTGGTATTTGCCCCTCTTTTGCCATTGAAAAGTAGTGGTTAATAAATGCCATGCAGCAAGTTTGACAGAAAGATCTCCCTGGGCTTGTCGCCCATGCTAGTTACTTTCAGGTTTGTATCCCAGGTTTTGCAAATCTCTGCTTCAGCTTTGTGCCAGCACCCCACCAATGCAGGGCATGCAATTAGCCACCAGCACCGTAACAAGAGGAAACATTACAATCCCGTTTTCTCACTGGATAGCAAATCGGCTTGCTGGCAGTTTGAGCTAACTGAGCTCAGCTGGGTTGCTGAGCAGTGTACGTTGCATTCAGCACATCCTTCAAAATAAAGGCATCCCTTTAATCAAAATCTGTTTTACACATACATGAAGCTCCTCTATAAGAACTGAAAACTAATGAATTAAGTCTCACAAGTTCCTGCATGTGCTAGACTTGCCATTTTCAAGCATCTTTAGAGGGTAAGGGGAGCCAGTGTTTGTCTACATAAGGATAAAATAAAGTGCAAAAGGCACAACTGTAAAGCACTAGAAGTCAGTGTAGAATGTGGTCACACCAGCTGTGAAATGAGCCCTGCTAAAGCACAATTAATTAAGGTTAAGGATGCTTTCCTCACCTGCATGTTCTAGTGCTCTGGTCACTGTATTAAGCTAATTAATTTACAAAGCTCCTCCCTTCTAGAAAAATTTCCCATTCCAGAAAATAAATATAATAGCCAATTCCCCCTTTCTCCTCTCCCAGCAGCCTTACATTAGTGTGAAGAAGGAAAAAAAAGTCCAAACCTGTCTGTGTTCAAACATAGCAATCCCCAGTACTCAAATGTTTCTGACCAGATTTTACTTCCAGATTATAATCGGTGAGAGATCTGACTCTTAAATCTGCCCCAGGGCAATACAACATTTAAACTCAGCATCAGCTTTGAGCTGCAATTTAAAAAGAAATGGCAGTCCTTTAGAGCCGCTTGGCTCTGCAAGTCAGCCAAGATTTTTCCAGCCTGGGCTATCTTAGAATGGTTCTGTCTGTGATTTAAATTTTTTCAACACAGAAATGCTCTCCACTCTGTCTTCCCATGGCATTCAGTAGCCCTGAGTTTCTGGCACTCTCCTTCTCTCCCTCAAAACTGTAGGGCTTTTATCTGATTAGCTCGAAGCGATCTTGATAACTACTCAGATCTAGTTATTTCTTGAATTCATTGCTTGGAGATCAAACATTACATCGCAAGAACTTAATCCTGTTCCAAATGAAGCCAAGGACAAAACTCCCATTGACTTCAGTGTGTGCAGGATAAGGCCATAAATCCTTGAAAAGCTGAGTGTCCAAATTTCAAATTCAAACATAATGAACTTAATAGTCATAGATTTAAAGGCTGTTAAATTTCACATCTTGCATGAGATTCTACAGCTGGGTTACAAACAGTTTTAAAACTTTGATGCTCTGAGGGAGGGTCATTTTCTGGGAGTTCCATCATTATCTATCAGGCCAGTACACAAAACACACAATGGAAGTGATACTGCCCTGACTGCAAACAATGTCTTTGGAAAGCTTCAAACAATTTCTTTGTAAACAACTGATCAGGGTAATTACATTTTCTAATCTGAAATGGTGCTGTGACATTGTTTCAGGTAACACATGAATCATGCTAAAGGGTTTTCCTCTGCTAGCACTGGCTACCTTATCTAAGCAAGCTCTAGTCTAAGGATGGAGACCTAAGCCTGATGAAGTATTGTACTGGCACTGCAGGTAGTGGCTCCATCACCTGCCCCCAAGACTCCAATCCACTGCTACTGTTGGGCAGACAGGTCGCCAGGTAATTAAAAAACCTGAAGAAATAGTAGAGCTGTGCCTAATGCCTCATGATCCCAACTCATTCTTTCTAGGAGGTGAGGCGTTAGATGGGACAACCCTGCTGCATATCTGAATGATGCTGAGTCCAGGTGAGAGAGCTACAACTTCGCTTAGCACAAGGCAAACATGGCTCTGATGACTTTGCACTTGCTAATGAATACAAATGACCTAAAACACAAGTGCATCTCCCACCATCTTTAAGCCAAGTTACAACGTAATAATGTGGCTGTCAAATCCTCACCACCACACGGGATTGTGTTAACAAACTCGTCTAAGTTTATTGCACAAATCATGATTAAATACTTGCAGAAGCAGCAGCTCTAGCTTTCTGGTTTGTTTGGTTTTGTTTTTAACAGCAGTTACAATAGGAAAACTGCAGTATGACCTGCCCCTGCAGTGTTCTTTTATTCCTAAATCTCTTGCCATAGATGCAATCTGTACACTGCTTAATTTTTGTTGTCATTGCCTTGGATATCTACCAGCTATGATTGTCATGATTAAATCAGTATTAACTTAATTACAAAGGGTTTTACTCAAGATAAGCAGTAAAGAAGTGATCCAGAACAGTGAGAACAGCACTGCTGAGGACATCTGGCAAAGGCCCTTCAGACTCTTTGAGCTATCCTTTCTTTTCCTCACGTAAGTTTCTTCCCCCTCTCCCCACTCCCTTTTTTTTCAAATCCAGTTGTGTTGTTTTTGTCAAATCCCAGAAATTAGATCAGTCTATCACCTCTGAGTCTGACCCTTGAAGCCAGCCCCGTTAAAGCTTTTGGCCATGATCTCTCATTACTGCCATCCGCAGCTACATTTTTCATTTCACTACAAACTCAGTGCCACTGGTGGTCTGCCATGAGTGAGACACTGAGGGTTTCCCTAATTTCCTCCTCACAGTGCCATGAACAAAGGACATCAGGATTTGGCGCACTTTCCATGTTCATCTCCTGTTCTAAGGTATTCCCATTCTGCAGGATGAACACGCAATCACTGATATAATTACAATGGAGGGAATAATTTCATCACTGCTCGCCTCTCTTACTTGACCTTGCAGAAGTTTAGTTATGATTTAGAAACTGAATCTGTTCCAGCCGAATTAAACAGCAGAACTCTCACAGATTTTGGTATGAATATCAGCCCTTTTCTAATTAGGATAGTAATCATATATTGCTGATACAACAGCTGATGATCTAGCCTTTTAAAAAGTCTTTCAAAGAAAATCTCACACATTTCCACACATTTTTGAGAGTACTGAATAGCAAATATACATAAGTCACATGTGAACAGACAGCGAGGGACATTTCAGCATTTCAAGTGAAAAGCCAAAAGTTCTCCACAAATTATACAAGATTTGCTTAAAAGTTTAGGATCTAAACTAAGTTTTTCAGGGACCACGGTCTGTATATTCAGCTGTTTGATACACAAAGCCTGTGGCAAACCACTACCTATTCTCCAGGGAGAAGCCTGGAAGAACTTCCACCAGGTGTGTAAATGTCCTGGGTTTCCTCAAAGTCCTGCCTTCTCAAGACTCAATTGGCATTCTCCTGGATATATCAACAGAAAAGGAGACATGGCATTCAGTATAAACTTCGGTCCTCAGGGTTTTTTTCTGCCACCTGTGATTGAAAAAAAGTAATTCCAGATAATGAATGCTTCCTAATTTCTTATGCACATATGTCCAGAAATTTCTCTTGTGTTCCAATAGCAGGAGAAAGAGCTATTACTACAGCCTTTCTCACTTTCAAGAGCTGAAATAGTGTCCCGTTTATGACACATTTCCATGGGATGATACCAGAAATATCAGGATGAACTAATTGATCCTTTATGGTGACATTTTCTCATATATCAGTTTCTTGTGTGACATTCCTTGTATTTTTTCTGGTATTCTGTAAATTTTCCCTAATTATTGAATACTTTCTCCAGAGGCCTGAAAATAACTTATTTAGGGTTGTGTCCTTTCTGTTCGTTGGTACTTTCTTCATTTTGGGCAGTGGGCCAACCATTTGCAATCCTCTCTGCTGCTTTTTGGCCTGACACAGGGTACTGTGCTTTTCAAAGAGTTAGACCTAGCCTCATCTGTGAACCACCAGACAGATAAATCCTATCTGAGACTAACCACTCATATGCAGACTGATTGTAAAGCACAGAGATTCTGTGGTGCAGAGCTGTTGGAGAGCCAAAGTTATGGGATGCAGGCTAGTTTCTTGTTGATGGGCTTCTGGCAAAAGTCAGAAAGTTAAAACTCAAAGACAGACACATAGAAAAGACTGTCCTCTGGAGAAAGGGGTGATGGATTTGCTGATGTTGCATATACTATACATCCTTTCTGGCTGACAGAAGCTTCATAAAGTTCAAAAGAACAAATGCAAGGTCCTTCACATGGGACAGAAGAAGCCCCTGCAACAATACAAGCTGGAGTAGGACTGGGGCTGGAACAGCTCTGCAGAGCACGACCTGAGGTAGAGAAGCTGTTGAACATGAGCCAGCAGTGTGCCCTTGAGGCAGTGGAAGCTCAGCACATGCCAGGCTGCATTAGCAAAGCAGCAGTCAGCAATCTGAGGGAAGTGGCTGTTCCCTTCCAGTTCCAATGAGGCCACATTTGGAGTACTCTTCCATGTCCACTTTTGGGTTTTCCAGTAAAAGGCACTAACATGTTGAGCCAAGAGGGCCACTGGGACCGTGGGGCATGACATTCAAGGAGGGCTGAGGAAACCTGGTTTGCCCAGGGTGGAGAAGAAAAGGCTGGGGGTGGAGGGGGGGGATCTGATTGTGGTCTTCAGCTGCTTAAAGGGTTCCTACAGGCAAGGTGGAGTCAGACTCCTTTCAGAGGTGTGCAGCCAGAGGGTGAGAGGCAATGGCCACAAGCTGCATCCAGGTAAATTCTCAGCAAGTATGAGAAGAAAAAAACAACCAGGTAGAAGTCCTTAAATCCAGCCAGAGAAGCTGGGGAATCTCCACCCTCAGATACTTACAAAACCCGACTAGACAAGGCCGTGAATAACCTCATCTGGCTTTTAAGTTAACCTTGCCTGGAGCAGAGGGTTAGACAAGACGACCTCCAGGGGTCCTTTCCAATCTAAATTATTCTGTGATTCTAAAAATAAGGTAGAGGTTGCAAGGAAAAGGACCTAAATCAGATTCAGGAGTGGCATGAGTCTTTCCTGTGTTGAGAGGAGAGAACAAGCCTGCAGGCTGTTGCTGCCGCTGACCTCTTAAGGGCTGGATGATTGAAAATCACTCCTGGATGCAGCAAAGCGTGTGTTCCTGGCACGGCACTTGCATTGAGCCATTCCCAAGTTTCTCTAAGCAGTGGCCTTATCTGGGTGGAGTGCTGTCAGTCAGGGATTTTTTCCTTCAGTTTTGCCTCACCCCTTGCCATTGCAGTGCATTAAACCCAGCCTGTTAAAAGGACTCACCAAACTTCCACAGCCCAAGAACAGGAGTGTGATTTTCTTTAAGTACAATTTTCATTTCTTGGGAAATAATTTGTGCCTTTGATGGCAGAAGTGTTATGCAACTAAAATGCACCAATTACACATAAATTCCTATTTCTAACCTGGATTAGAACACCAGACAGCAAGAAGAAACAAAAGGACTTGCACTACAAATATTCTCCTTTCCTTATTTTAGCCAAAAATAATTCTACTTAAGATAAGCCATACATTTAATTATTCAGATGACTTCAGAAAGCAAAAGGTTGGAGTGACAACATTTTTCATGCTGGGTAATTAAACTGGTGGAATGTAAACTCTAATTTCTAATTTTAAAAATGTCCTGATACATTCCTTAGAAAAAAAGCTTTACTCCACCGTCAGCCGCTCACCTGACACATACAACCCCCCTTAACTGTACAGAAACAAAATGTTTTACACTAATTAAAAAAAAAAAAAGTTTATTTTCAGACTAGTCAGAGAAGAAAACCATTTTCATCTGATAATACCTGCCCAAAGACTAATAAATCTGTCTTTTCTTAGCAAAAATTATTGGAGTTTGGATTTTCTTGCTGTTAACAAGGACATGTAAACCAATGAGCAACTTTGCACATGCAAGTAGTTCTAGTAATGCGGCTTCTCTTGGGTTTTAGTTGCTCCCTGCTCATGTTTCATAGGTTTGGAACCTATGAGAAGAGTAACAACTTATTGCAACAAGAAAAGGCTATGGCTAGTAAATTCAAGAGACTTTTTAGCACTTCGTGTGTTTCCTGAACAGTCTGTCACTCCATTGTTTCAAGTCCCCAAATTTTCACATTTTGAAGAAGCTACTCATTTTTATCTCTCCATCATAGAAACATCATTTTGCATTAGTCTCACATTTCCTTATATTCAGAATTTGACATTAAGATGCCACAGTTAGTCATTTTCACTTGTAGGAAAGAAGACAAGAGAAACATCTACATTGCAAAATTATCAGCCGGCCTGAGGACAGGCTCATGATAGGAAACTCCATCATTCTGATCCTCATCCCGTCCATACCACTGCTGTTTTGCCCAAGGGGAACTCAAACTCCAAATGCCCATATTGTGCTTATGATGAGCCAGACTCAAGACATCTTCCGGGGCTGTAATATCACACCTGATCTGTCCAGACTGTGGGAAAGGAAGCTCAGATCACATCACAGTGCAAGTGTGATCTGCCTTTCCCCTTAGCACACCACAGCTGAAACGAAGCCTACACAGTATGAACGTGGGCATGCATTGCACGGGTGGCTGCCAAGCTGAGCCTCAGGTAGGCTCATGGAAACAGCCTTCCCTGGCAATGGAAGCAGCCTCAAGCTGGTAAACTCAAACATGGTTATGAAATGTGTCCTCTGTTCAGCAGATGTCCATTTTATGAACTTCATTAAAATCTTTCCTATGCAATCAGTTTTGCTTTCAGCTTGATTTTGGATTCTGTTTCTCATTAGTCCTTATACTTTTGGCTTATAGTCAAGCGTCTAGAAATACATTAAGATAAGCACTTTCTGACAGAAAACTGTCTGCTTCATTTTCAAGGGGACCCAACTCTTAGCAATTTCTTGCCCTTCAAAACTGGGCACTTAAAAAGACATGCAAATGTTACAGATGATAAGACATGGAAAAGAAAAGACTGTTTCTGTTAGCTCACATGTCCTAGTTCTTGCCTAGTGTACAGCAGATCATGCAGATTTTAGTGCATGCTGCCACATCCCAGTCTTTTCACAATACATGGCAAAACTCCCAGTGATTTCAATAGGAGTAGGTTTTTACACAAAGTTGGCAAGCTTGGAAAAAAATAAAATAAAGCAAAAGTATTTTTAAGTCTTCGTGTTAGAACAAAAAGCATCTTAGAGGTTCTATATAAAAAGCGAAAACTGAGGCTGGAACTTAACTCCAGCTTCATGCATACTTCTAACCTTTACGCCAGTATACTGACCAGTTTCTTTAAATACAATAGAAACTCTGCCACTTTGAAGATAAGCCCTCACAGTTAGCTTAAAACAATAATTCTGTACTTTCTTTCCTGTTTCTAGATTTATTTTAAGTATTAGTATAAAATGTCAGAGTCTGATAGCAGCCAGATCAGTTTGTATAAAAATCGACTGCCTGTTTGTAGTATATTACGGGCTATATTTGACACAGGAAAGCACTTAATCATGAATGCTATCAGCACACCACACCCATCTTTGTAAGTGCCTTATAAGCTAGATTTATCATCTTGAACTCGAACTGGATAGAGACAAGTAATAATGAATAATGCAAACCCCTTCTGCGGAGGTAGGGTTAAAGGTGTATTATCCACAATACAACCGCCAGACTACAGTTCAGAAGCCGTGCTTGTATCTACCAGCAGCACAGAGGAATCGGGACCATCTCTCTCACTTTGGATTGATGTCCAGAGGACTATTTCCACAGGAGTCATCAAACTCAGATAAATAAAGTTCGGATAAAAGAGAGAAGAATCCGTTTCAAATATAGGGTCACACAGGTTCTGCCTTTTCAGGTATTTTGTATCTCTTGGCTCGCTGTACTCATTGTACTTGCACAGCAGATACTGTGCAAAAATTGAAATAAAAAGCAAAAACTTAAATAAAAAGCACAACCCCCTTTTCTATGTGTTAAGTTTGATTTTATTTCACATATCTAATTTTTTAATCTTTATTCTAACTTTTGAGCTCTAATATGCAACTTTTGGGACGTGTGCACTTCAGAAACATCCTGAAAAATGTACACGTTACATAGGGGGCAGGACCTTCCTCCTTTTCTTTGTTGACTCATGCAAAGAGCACTGCTCCCTCCTACAGAGGCTGCCCCTGTAGCCGGCCCCTTCATGTTTCTGTGCCTACCATGGTGCAGGAGGTTTTCCAAGCTCACGTATAGTCAGTAAAGGAGAGGGAAACGAGCCAGAAAAGCCAACCAACTTCAGCCATTCCCCTAGTTGCCCTCTCCTGCCTTTCTCTTCTCCCCAGCTCCTGCCTGCAGCACTCCCCAGAGAAGGGAAGGGTCTGGGGGGTGGTAGGGGTTGCCTCTCCGTGACCCCCTGCCTGCTTCTTCCCTGCCACCACCATGCTCTGTGCTAGCCAGCCCATGGGGACAGAGGCAGAGCGGTGCAGGAGGAGGCCCACAGGCACAGGGCTGGGGCTGGACCAGAGGTGCCCTTCTCCCCTTGGCAGAGCAGGTTGAGAAATCAAAACCTTTGAAAAAAAAAAACCAAAATCAAAAACTAAAACCCCAAACTTTCCAAAAATTAAAGAGTTTGCAAAAGTTAACTGGGGAGTAAGCTGTGCCAGTCCCTTTGAGATGTGCTGTGGACATTCAAATTTTTGCCACAAGCTCGCTACTGAATATACATAAAAAGGAGCCCCGTTACCTATTATTGACATTCGTTCACAGCAGTCCAGTTAGGAGATACATTTTAAAATCTAAGCCCTTGAATATTGTCTTGATTAAAAGAGAGGAATTTTGGTTGGGTTTTATTAGTATATTAGTTAAACCCAGCTCAATTGCTTCTTCTTATAGAGGAAGACAAAGCTTTTTGCCCTATATATCCTCACAACCGAAATTATACTTGTTGGAATAGTGCTAAACCGTCAAATGGTTTGCAAGTACGTGCATCTACAGGAGCGTTATGCATTTGTCTGACTCTTCAGCCTTCACAAGAACAGCGAAGCTACTGAGAAGCATGCTGGTGTATATTTCAGCCATTAAAGAAAAATGCTGAAATATTCACAAAAATATTCCTTAGGTAGAACACTGTTTTGCCTCCAGCGAGAAAACACCCTGGAGCTTCCAAGGATTGGTTTTATACCTCATCTGACAGATACCTCCTTCGGCGGATGGTGCCCATTGTGTGGTGGTGAAGGACTTCTCCGCAGTGACTCAGAGGGCAGTGTGCCACACACCACGCTGAATGAATGACATTTCCTGCAGCGCCCACTGGTTCCCAGGTGGCCCAACCTTGCCAGCTTGGGATGAGGTAACATGGCTGTGAACTAAAGACAGAAACCACTGAACTGAATTCAAAGGGATATGGCAGAGTGGTGTATTTTGGATTTACATAAATTAAGGTTGTTCTCTTTTGGGGACATGATTCTTTTCCCAACACATAGAGCAGACACCATACATCCCTTCAATAACTTCTTTTTGGATGCTGGCAATAAATAAATTTTATTAAATTAGTACTCCCTCGATACACTTATTCAACTGCATAATGCTGTACCTGGAAGAAATAATGGGTTTGGTACCCCTAATTATAAGTTTGAACACTGAAAACCAAGAAGACACTAGGAAGTGTGTCCTCTACCTCATCACTCTAGCCCTAACTTTTTTAGTCACAAATGTCATCAATGACCATACAACTGATTCACATCTAAAAAACCATACAGATACATTGTCAGCTGAATCTGGCAACCAATATTCTGGACTATGAATTCATTCATTCGAGGTAGTGACCCACAGTTACCATATTTAAGCTCAAAACAAGGTACAGGAAAGAAAAAAATAATCTATTAATGAGATGTATTCAGAGCTTTACATTACATAAGACATTAAATTAGAAAGAGAAATATCAGGATAAGAAAGATGCACAGGGCAAGCAAGATCCCAAATCAACTCACTCCTGGTAGATGAGATCAACAAGTACCTTCAGAAAGAGCAGGGCTAAAATTGAAAAATCTCATGGCTAAAACTTTGAAAAAACCACATAGAAAGCTCAAATGGTGGTTATATGCAAGGATTTTGGAAGCTGGATATTTCTGTGACAGACCCCATCCTCCAGATGATCTGTAAGTTTTCCCAAAGCACTGTTTAAGAAAATAATTAAGATATGATGCATTATACCTGGAGGTACATAAAACAACAAAATCCACAGGCATAAAAAAATACAATAAATAAAGGCAGTGCTTGTGAAGTGGGAAAGCTTAAATTTGATATTAAACTAATGACAAGTGAATGGGCACCAAATTAAATGGCAGAGGTCCATTTGCTTCATACAGGTAGCATTAGGAAGAAGCATTAATCAATCTTATCTCATTAAACTGCTGAGCCAGTGCAGCCACTGCTCACCCATGGATTCCTCACATCTGCCATCCCTGCTGTGAGATACTTTTCAGAGTTTTGTGGCCAGATTTATACTTATGGGTGCTGCTGTGACCTAAATTAATGACGCAGAAACAGAAAATATATTATTATGTCTAATAATCACTTCTAAGGCTACAGAGATCGATTAGACTCCTTCACATATTTTTCTTTAAAGTGAACTTGCATCATCTTTTTGTCTCTTCTCTTTTGGTATAGAAAGTGGATCACCAAAATGCCTCTATTTTCATTATGGCTTAAATGTTCCCCCAGAGAAATGAACATCAGCTAGAAAGGGGTTTTACAAGACGAATACCTGCAAACTCAGAGGCCTGAAATGAAGGCCAAAGAAGTCCCTTCCAAATCTATGTTTGTATATTGCTGTTCTTACCTTCTATCACCTTGCCAGGTAGTACTGCAAAGAGTAAAGGCTTCACCCCTGCCCTGAGCACTTAGTGTATAATTCCAGGGGTGAATTAATAATGAAGGCCCTAAAGAGGAACGGAGAACTATCTGAAGACATCCACACTGGCACATGCATTGAGCCTGGCTCCAGAACACACACATGAGCTGAGTCCATGTCACTACCTCAACGCTGACTCTCTGCTACCCTGTTTAGTGCTACGGACTCTGGTGCCTGCCCCAGGCTGCAATGCAACTGATTCAGCTGCCCCAGGGTCTGTCCAAGGAAATTGTTCTTTGCATAAAGGTGTCCAGCACCCATAACAAGACTGCTTGCTCCTGCTGCTCTGGCACACACACTTTTATCCAGCCAACCTAACCTCTTCCAGCAGGAGCAGTGCACCGACTTGCAGGAGAAGCCCATGACCCCTCAACTGATGGCACTTACCAGCCTACAGCTGCGAGAAAGAAAACTCTGGAAATGGCTCCCTCTCCAATGTCACCTGTCCAGGCTTTCTTTCCCCCATCGATCTGGAGGTGGTGTCTGCTGCTCCCCAGGCCACCCCCACCCAGACCTCCTTCTCGTGGAAACAGTCTGCATCCCAGAGACCAGACTTACCCCCTGGCATCTCCACAAAGAGCCAGCAAGAAGACCATGTGGCAGGATTCCTTCAGCCACATGCTCTAGCTGCAGTGCATCTGGGCTGGGGGGCAGCTGCTACGGGGTGGGAGTGCACTGCCCCTCCCAGCCAGCCACCCCCACAGCCCCTGCGATGGGCCCTGCTCACACAGCCCTGTGCTCAGTACGCTAGGGCTTAGCGCAGGCATCAGAAATGCCAAGACTCCCTGTTTCTATTTCTCTAGTGAGAGCCAGCAGCTGGACATCATGCTTGGGACCATCCTTTTTCTGAGAGATAAATACAGAGGGAAAGGGAAATGGTGTCTAGCCCCCACAAAGTGGTGATGTGCCTCTCAGAAAAGTCAAGCATTGCAGTGGCAAGCTCGATGCAGAAGAGCTACTCTGGCTTCCCTAAATGTAAATCAGCATTTCAAGTGCAGGGCAAGCAGCAGACAGGGGAAAATTAAGGACACTCAACTATAAGAATTTTGAAGGTGGAAGTTGATCCATATAAAGCTACCCAAAATGCTCATCTCTCTTGTCCAACACTAGGATGCATGAATAAAAAATGCCTTATAGATCCAGCATGGGTTACCTAACACTGTCAGTGTCCAGAACTGGCTACCCCAGCACCCTACAGGTACGTGGCCAAGAAATTTAGCGTTCAGCTGTCAATACGATGTTAGCGATGGCAGAGATGGCTGGGTTATATGCTGTACCGTACCTTGTGAGGAATGCGCATGCTGCCCTGGTTGCAGAAATCATAGAATCATATACTCATTTAGGTTGGAAAAGACCCTTAAGATCATTGAGTCCAACCATTAACCTAACACTACCATGTCTACCACTAAATCCTTTCCATTTGATTTCTCAGCTTTCCCTCCTGTGTTATTAGTATTTTAGCTTAGTCACAGAGTCTTCCAGGGACAAGCAAAATCCAAATTCCTGATGTTAAAAAACAAACAAACAAAAGAAACACAAGCAGAGAGGGGAAAAAAAATCAGGAGGAAGACTAGCCATCCTTTGTGTACTACAGCACAGTCAAAGCACAACACACCCATGCTCCCACCACCACCACTTTGTAGTTCACTTTTAAGTCATGCTGTGTCCAATGGCTGGAAGCTGTCTTGCCCTTGGACTGTGCACAGGGATGTGCCAGAGATTCCCTTTTACTCCCTTGGGTGGGATGTAAAGAATTCCTGTCCTCATAGCTGACATTCCTGCTGCACTGAGACAATAACGTAAAAGTCTTGTTCAAACACTCGTAGATAGATAGTGTGATTTTTTTCTAATGATATAAATAGGAGAATGTCCATTGGATATGAAGCTTCCTGGCCAAAACCTGTATTGAAATCAGAGTGGCACATGCTCACCACCTGCAGTTAAGAGACATACCTCGGTGTTCTTATACCAACTTCCCAAGATAAATTGTTCAGGACCGAGGAAAGGAGATTCAAATTCACAGCATAGCTGTTAAAATAAGTTTTACTTCTGGAAGATGCAGGAGTCAGTAATATGGTCACCTGCTCATTACCCCTAGCAGCAACCAGTTGTGTTGTGTATTGCTTCTAAGCGTAAGCCCGCCTGATGCTTTACCAGCAGCTTTAGAAGAACATGTCACTTGTCTGACCTCTTTGTGCAGCAGTGCTGGGGTAGGAATAGAAGGATTTAGGTGGTTTTGGGGTTTTTTTAGGTGATTAGTTAGAAATACAAGTCTGAGTCAAAACTGAATATGGGTCACAAGCCGCCAATGTGGTATTTCTACTTTGAAGACATTATTAGAGATAGCTGAAAGCATCACTGTTGTCACTGTTAGGTGAGATTCAGGTGGAGCCCACTGCAGACAAGAAAAGGAGGAGAAGGAGATGGCTCTGATCTTCAGTTCAGGTTCTGTGTACACACAAAAATCGAGCTGTTTGTTTGTGTTTTGTGTTTGTGAAATGAAAGAGAAGTCTTAACTGCAAAATTAGAGTTTGGGGTTTGGCAACATTTCCCTCTACCTTGCCAGGCTGAGGCTGTCAATATTGGTGGTTATTGTCCATCTGGGTTATGAGACTATATTTCATCAGGGAGACCATCAGAGCTCTGCGTGTGCCACAGAACACTGGGGTGCCAGACCTGTTTTGTGGTGTGAAGTAGTCACCTGTGATTGGGTTATGCTTTCTTACACCACAAAGACCTCAGCAAGCTTCTCCTTGTACCTTTGCTCACATGAAGCTTCCTCCTTTCTATTCAGATTGCCCCAACAGAAAACCCTTTCTCCCCTCAAGAGAGGAGAAATTAAATGTATCAGCTTTTAATTATGTGGGTTTTAGACATTTTATTCAACATTGTGTAGCTTGTTCCTTTTTTCCCCCAAAATCCGATGGAGGAAATTGGGAATTATAGGTTAGCAGATGTAGTTTAGCTCGTACTCTGTGCAGAGTAAGACTATCCTGCCATTCAAAAGCAGATTCATGGAAAATAACAGGTTTAATTGGTCAACAAAATAAATTTTTGCTTCAAGTAATTTACTGGTATTGTAGCCCATGAGTGAGAGGTGCAGCTCCCCTGCAGAGCAGCCAAAACTGTTGGTCAGGCCAGACTCTTGGAATACTCCTTAAATTCCTCATCTCATATCTTAGGGCTACTTCACAGTGGTTTAGTCTTTCTGATTTTACATACACAAAACTCAGCAATTCTAGTCCCCCCACAAGGTCTTGGTTTCATCAGTGCAGAATAGGAATAATTTTAAACTGCAGAAAGGTTTAGTGGTAAGCAAACCATTTTTCATGCAGTCTACCCAATCCCTGTCCAAGAGCCAAGGCCCTCCAAAAACTGACTGCTTCTAACTGCTTGTCCACAGAGGAATTTGGATTCTGGATGACTGGAAATGTATCAGCATATTTCACACACAGATAAGAATTCTATCTTCTGCAAGAAAACTATCTGAGAAGTATCCATGGGATAAGTTTGGGAGCTATTTTACTATAAAAAGATAGATCTATAAATGCACACTTAAAGATACTAGAACATGCTAAAATGGTATCGGCTAGTTTTAACAGAGCAGGCATCATTTGTGTTCGGCGTCTTTCTAGGCAAATCACTGGCTTTTAGCCAAGTAAAATCTTTTAAATATAAGAAAAAAGAAATCACTTACTGGAACTAACCTACTGATTCACTTTTGATCACTTTCACCACTCAGCCCAATGTCCAGGCAGTAAATGACTCCGTTTCCTGAGCTGGTCAGGATTGCGAGGTGCCAGCCAAGGCCAGGTTCTGCAGCGCTGCGTGGGAACGGGACATGAGTAGTAGGTGAGGATCTTGCCAGGGAGCTGGGCTGGACCCTGCTGAAGGAGGGGCTATTTATTTATCCCATCTCTCATTAAAACGCAAAACTTTGGTTACAATGCACAAACACACACAAAAGGTAAACTAATTTTTGAAGTAACATTTACTTACCTGACACAAAATCAGTTTTATGTGTACCTTCTAAAAACCCTAAATATCTTCTCACTGTAAAAGATGCCGCTGCACACAACTAAGATAACACTCTAAGTAACACAGCAATTTCAGCTCTACAACCGACTGAAGGCACAGGTGCCGTGCCGTGCCTGTTGATGGGTCTGGGCCATCTCGTTCTTTCTACCAGTCATGATTTTAAGAGCCATTACACAAAATCTCTGCCTTACCTCACTGTGTAATGAAAAAAACCCACAAACTTCTCTGCTATTTTTGTTGCTCTTCCTCCTTCCTAGTGAATTTACAGGTAACATTACACCCAGCACAGATTTGATGTGGTAACCGAACCTTTGTTAAGGGAGCATTTTGTATTGCTCATTTTTTTTTTGATTCAGAATTAGGCAGCTAAGATGTTGCAAACAATCCTATTTGCCCACTATAATTACATTGTACTAATAGCAACTGTCCATCGACATGAAAATGTAATAAAAAAGTGTCAACTTAATTTTCTCTTAAACACAGAAATAATATGTAATAAGTTTACTTCAGTGACCACATTCCATAGGGAGAAGTGATTCATTGGCTATATCCCATTCAGGTTTCCTGTGGTTTCTACTTTCTGCCTCTGTATGTTCACATTTGATTTTGATGCTCCAGCTAACACTGCTGTGACTAAAAATCATCTAGTGTTTGAAGCCCATTACATTCAAAAATGGTCCTTTTAATACAGTATGCAAAGATCTTGTCTCTCACTTTTTATTCAGTGTTTTGCTTTTATTCCTGTTCGAAACCAGAGCACACTTTCTTGCTGCAAACCTCTACGAGGCTACATGGGGGTTTTGTAGATATTGTGAGCTCATTCACCAGTAATTTGTGCACGAGCCTGCAAGCAGGAGCAAGCCAGGCAAGGCTCCAGGTGCTTCACCCACAACATTGTCTTTCTAATGGAAATGTAGAGCAATGCATCAGCAAGAGAGTTGAAGAAAACCTGGATTTCTTTGATCAAGCTCTGATGCACTCATTTAGGGCTGACGGTAGCCTTAATGCTGGGCGTTTCTCCAAATACTTTGCACCACTTCATCAGAATATTGGTTTTGGTCCTGTCCTCTGAATGATCTCTTTTGTCCAGATGAGATGGTGGGTCTGTGGGAGTGAGCAGCTCTCCTCTCCACAGCCAAAAGAGGCAAGGAATAGCCATGATATGCTTCTAACCACAGCAATTGCTACTTGCTATCATTATGGCCATTATATGACTCAGTGCTGGCTCCAGGTTGCTCTATAGATAGGTATCATAGAAGCGTCAGTGGATGTTGCACTGAGGATACATTGCGCCAGACTCCTGTTCTGTTGATAATGAAGATCTGGTCACCGCTTTCAACATGATAGAGAAAACCAGATAAATCCTGCTCTGAAATGGAAATCAAATTCTCATGATCACCTGACCATTTCTTCAGCCCTCCCCCTTTCTAAAGAGGATTTTTTTCATGAATCTTCTTTACATAAGCATTTTACAGGCAGCTTTACCTGTGTTTTGTTTTATAACCCCATCATGCTTGCTGCTCCCCCCTCTCTTGTGCATGTGTGTGTGCTTTTGTTACTTGTATTGTATAAGGTGCCTTGGGATATTCGCATCCTGTGCATTGTGTGGCATTGTGTTGAATAGGAGGTACAGAAATTAAAAGCAGGTCTCCTCCTACCCACATATGCCTTTTCTTTGCAGGTTTTCCTGGAAGTTTTTTGCAGGGAGGGAAGGGAAGAGGTAAAATATGACTTGGCTGAGACTGCCGGATGCTGAATCAGCTGCGATTGCCTCACGTTTTCCTTTCTTTTGAAATAAGGGGTACAGTTTTCAAAAATGCCCATCTGACTTCTCCACAGGCCCTACCGAGCCCATCAGTAAGTTCCTTTTTAAAAATGGTGCATATGCTCCTAAGTAAGCTACACGGGCATCTCTAGAGAACGCCTTTATAATGCTTTACTCCTAAGCCTAGAGACTGCATGTTCTGGGAATACCAGAACCTGGTGCAGCTGCTGCAGGCTGCCACAGTGCTGTCATCAGCCACAACTAATTTTCTCCTCCCCAAAATATTCGTTGCAAAAAAAGGAGACAGCCACACTCATTAACTCAAAAAAACCCTGCCATCACTGCCAGCCCCCTCAAACACACAACATCTTAAAATGCAATTTTGTTCCACGGCACTGCTCTGCTTAAGGGAGCTGACTCCTAAAGTGGCGGCTCCTTGCTGCTCGCATCCACACCTGCTGGCACAGGCTGCTCTGATGAGGCTAGTCAGTGATGGCGTGGTGGTGCAAAAGGCAATGAATGGAGGAGCAGTTCAGGAGCAGCAAACAAGGAGTGTGGCATCAAAATCCTACAAGCCCCAGAGAGCGCCCTTTTCAGAAGATGTACACATCCTGAGGTTGCAGACAGATAAAATCAGACATTGGTTAGAAGATAATAGCACCGTTCTGGAACCGCGTGATCTATCTTTAGCAGCAGTCAGTATTTTGCTTCCACAGCATCCCTATCTTTAAAAGAAAGGAGGAGTTAGATGCCTTTTAGTTAAAGGACCCACTGCCCTATAGCATCCAACCACACACACGGTGCTTGTCCTTTCCAAAGCTGCTTCCCTTTTGTGCACTCAGTCTCGCAGGTAAAGGTGCATTCAGTCTTGCTTGCTTACTAAGGTAGCTACTGTGACTGAAGGCTTGAAACCCCAGCAGAAGAGCAGAGGAAAATGGAGTGTTAATGAGGGGTGCGCCCTCCAAGGTGTACAAGAAAAAGAACTGGTGTCTGACAAGCAAGGCTTTGCGTTCAAAGGTGAGAACAATAATTGCCAGTTGCTATTTTTCTTCTTCTTTGCAGATACAGCTAGCATTTGAGGTCTTGATAGCTGGTTTTATACGCTTGCCTAAAGGTTATTAATTCTTCCTACACTGTTCCCAGTTAGATGGAGTACCTTATAATATAACTTCCTCATTAACATCAAGAGCTGTGATTATACAGTTTTGTTACCAAGGGCTTCAAAGAAATGAAGCCTAAATATAATCTTACAGTACCTTGTTACAATACAAAGCACATCCTCTAATACATTTTTTTTTGTTTGCATAAAATGCAGCACAATAACGGTTCACTTGACCTTTGCCCCCCTGTATAGTTCATTTTAACATTGTTTGAGGAGCACAGAGTTTGCATTTTGCAGGGCACAGGTGCTCTGCCCCACACTGGAGGCTGAAGCTCAGCCCGGCGGTGTGGTGCACTGCTTCTCCCCCCCACCAGCAGCTGGACTCAGGGGATTGCTTTTGTGGTCCACCAGGAATTTCCTGTGATAGAATATCAGAAACCTACTGGTGACTAGTAGGAGGTGACTTCACAGGGCAAAAGTTCTCTCCCTACAATAAACATTCTCAGTGCCGCTGTGGAGATTTCCTACACAGACCTGACAGCCGCCAGCTACTTGTCATCCCGACAGAGAATGGCTCAGGGAAGGGATCGTCGTTCGTAAGCATTTGCCACCTTAAAAGTGAAGCTGCACTCCCACTGCCATTTTATTAATGCCTCCTGAGAAAAGGAAGAATTCAAGCTACCCATGCTAATTTAAAAAATCCCACTGATATTGACTGAGAAGACTTTAAAAATACACAAATCCACAGTTGAAGACAGAACATACTGGTATCTATAGGTACCATGATACACATACAGTCCATATATACCATGTATCCTGGGATCTATAGGTACTGTAGTACGCGTACAGTCAGAGAACTAACAGAACAATTATGAAAACACCATATTCCCTCTGTACACAGGTTTCCTTGGGGAAACAAGCACAGGGATATCCAGCCACAAGATTTCTTGCAGGGGACTGTCATTTGGAGGATCCAAGCATTAAATCTGAGCCCGACACAATTCCTTTGGCAAAAAGGACTGAAAGGACTGTCAGGGGTACTAGAATCGTTTGGTTGGCTGAAATAACGTGTAACTGGGCAGATTGCAGTGAAGTTTACAGACTGAAATAGCTTTGGGGAAACAATACATTAATTTCCTGTGGAAAATACATCTATTAACATGGAGACTAGGCTTGGTTGAGTCCAGCATGGTAAAACAGCATGCTGGAAAGCTTGGAAGAAAATACAGCTCAGCGTTGGCTTGGAAGTGCCGAAAAGTAATAGCATCCTCAGAATCAGAGCCATGCCAGGGTCTTCCTTGGTGGAGGCAGCAAGAGAAAGCAGAGGTTTCCAGAAGGTATCTTTAAGCTGTCTCACCAGCTCATCCACATACTCCCGCACTTATGCACAAAGGCCGCAGCCATGGCCTTCACCGTGTGCTTTCTGAGCAGGTTTCCTGTCCACTGGACAAAATTCAACCCCAAGCAATGCTGAAAAATTTTGCATCTGAAATCTCATCATCAGCTAGTGGCCATTTCCGCAGTGGAATCTTCATCAGGGCTGGATAGAACAGGTATCTCAAATCTCGCCTTGCTCTGCAACTAATAGCACTACATCAGGAAGAAGAAAGGAAAAAAATGCAGTAGGAAACTTGTAGGAACATTCAACACTGGAGATGTTTGATGCTGCACTCCTTGCTTGCTGTTCCTGAAGTGTTCCTATATTCATTGACATTTGTCCTGAAATTGCTGACTCGCCTGGTCAGAACAGCCTGTGCCTGCGCATGTATGTGTGAGGACCAGGGGGTCAGCACTTCAGCTCCTTTAAGCATAGCAGTGGGGAGGAACAAAGCCTTGCTTTTAAGAGTCCTCTCTCCTTATATTCTCAGGTAAACTCTTCTTTTTCCCCCGGACGTGTACAACCTTTAAAACAGCACGATTTCTACGAGAGCTCTGACCATTCCTTCTTGGAGGGCTTCATTCAAAGAAATAACATCCGCCTTACCCCACAGTCTGTTAATGATGCATGGGGAGACAAGACCACATTATTTGGCCTCAGTGTACTCACCAAACTTTTAGTGGCAAATAGATGTTCGTGCTGAGGGAAGACTAAATCCATCTGTCAAGCACTTTTTTTTTTTTTTTTTGGTGATCGAGGCTGATCTTTTTAGTCTCAGTGACTGAATTTCCAGTCAGTCACTATGTACTCAGGAGGAAGAAACCAGTTTGGTTAGCTTTTTTTTCTGTTTCTCAGCAAGCAGAACACTGTATTCCATTTCTGTGGACCGTGACATCCCATGGCACATTAAAAGCCTTATTCAAAAGCAAGACAGCCATATTTTACACTCAGCAGGAGGCTCGAGGAAGAAGTATGAGGCCAGGGTTATTCTGACTCTGGACAGCTTGTCAAAATGGGAGCTAGGAACAAAGCTTAGGACATTCTCTGCCAGTTCATGTGATTGATCTTGAAATAAATAAGCAGAAGATTGCCTCAGTAGGGATTTTCTTTATATTACAAGAGAGACTGCATAGAAGAAGGTTTAAATTCAGAAACAGCTGAACTTGCCCTTGTGCTTTTGTTTTCTAAGTCTCCATCCACTGCACAGTATGTCAAGGCCTATGGAAATGCTGAGGAGGGCTCTGAAATTAACAGGACTATTTTCTTGTCCACACTTGAACAGAGCAATTGAACAGTAAGATCTCAGCTTAGTTCATGGAGCAGGTTCACTGATATCTGGGAACTCCTTTCCTAATCTAGGCCATATCTCATGTGCTGTTTCATAGTTTTACCTCAAAACCATAAAAAATTCATCAGGTAGTGGGAGAGCTTGAGAAGCCCTTCATTAGTCTGCTCAGCATTTTATTCTGATTGAGCTTCTCAAAGAGATGATGACAGAAACTGCACTAATCGCCTCTGCCTTCTGAAAAAATAAAATTAATTTACTGAAGTGTAACACAAAAAAAGGCAGAGTACATTATATTTCCCATGGCTATCCAGTTCCTCTATGCTGGAGAAGGGGCTTACACATTTCCACATGCCAGGACCCCTTTCTGTTCTTCTCTTCCACAGATGTTTAAGGTAAACCGGAATGGAAAAGGCTCTGCAAGGTGGACACTATGCTTGCTCTTTGACTTTAGCATACAAGGCTGGAATTAAGCCTTGACAGAATCTTCTGAGTATGCTTAACAACATAATTTTCTATCTGAAATTGTTCATGACATGTTTGGGCAAATTAGAGCTACCATCCATGAGAAATAAAATAATCCAACCTCAGTTATGCATTTGAGTCTTATAATTAAGAGGCACAGGGGTCAAAGGGGCTTCTTGAGCAGTTTGGTTCACCTTATTCCAGAATAAGATCCAAGATGGCTTCATGTCTCCTGAAGCTTCATGCAATTCATAGGGTGCAAGCAGACAACACTCTTTGAAGTCAGTGGTTTTTGCCTTTGCATGTGACAAGAAACTTTAAGAAGTCTGTTCTTAGTGCCATGCAGGAGAGAAAAAACACAGATACTGATTCCCTGGTTGTACTAACAAAATTAAATCACAAAACTTCCACTGAGAATCTAAGCTAAACTTATGGAAAAAGCTTTCACCAAGTGAATGTGTAGGAAAGGAGGTCTTGGCTTGGAGCTTGGCTCACCACTCCATGGGTGCGTCATGGGAGAAAGTAAATACCTTGACTTCGGTAAATTGCTATTTCCATCAAAAAGGAGCATAATAAGCTTTATGATCCTTTTGATTCCTGCACCTACTACACTCAGTGTGCATGGGGAAAAAGACTGGCGCCAAACAAAATGGCTCTTGCTTTTGAACATTTTTGAAGTTATTCTTAACTTCAAATCTAGTTTTGTTTGTTTAACTTCAATCTAGTTTTGTTGTGGGTGGAAGATCTCTTTTGAAAGATCTTTAACATGTCACAGGAGATGTCAGTTGTGTTGGGGCACAGGCGGAAGGCAGCGGTGATTGTTGTCTAATGTTACATAGGTCGCTTTTCTCCTTCACATTTGTTTTATTTCCTCAGGGCTGTAATCAGGGGGTTGAGGACAACCAGTTTTGAAGCCCTTGCTGTGCTTTCTGGAAGACAACAGAACTTCCCAGAGTCAGCAGCATATTTCCCATCTAACAAGGTATCTGACAGCAACGGGCTTTAGAAAAGCAGCAGAGGTTATAGAACAACTAGGTTGCCAAAACACAAATCTTGTCCTCAGCAGAGCTACAAACAAGACGGTCCTTCTGTAATACACTTACGTCGCAATACTGTTCTAAAAATTTCCCTAGCTTGAGGAAATCTGAAGATCCTACTTCAGTATACATTCACATCTTTTCTAATGCAAGGTGAGGAAGAATTAGATGGCTCACTGATGGTAAAAGCAAGATAGTTTGGTTTCTGTCCTAGTTTAACACTGTCTATTAACAACCAGCAGGTGACACATTTATACAGCAGAAATACATTGCTCTCACTCTGTGATCCTCAAACTGGCCACTTGGTGCTTGGCTCCACAGAATGGTACGTTACTTAATTTTAGGGTGAAAAGGAGAATAAATGCCCTTTTCCCGTTCAGTATAACACAGTGCCATGTTACAAACATGGACTGCACCTCACAAAATTGGTTTCTCATAACAATTTGGTTGGAGAAATGAACATTAATGTGCTGTGTATTTGTATCGCATCTGATTTCCCAAGGCTATTTATTCCAGTATTTGACTGCTGGCTGCTGCTTTCCTACCTGGAACACTAGTGATCTCAGCATACCTTCAGTTCTTGAATTTGTAAGCAGAGCACCAGAGAAATAAGTTTACTCCCGCTAAACAATAACTTTATAGGCAGCTCACTGGGGCATTTTGTAGAATGATATAGCATAACGGAATTTAAACCCCTTGAAAACCGGTCCAAACATACCATGCTTAATGAATACTTCCCATCACTGTTTAAATCTATTAAGAGAAAGAAAAAGTGTCTTTACAAGAGTCCTTTGCTTATTGTTAGACCTGTTAGTACTTCTTTTCCTGGTGCTTTTGAAAGGTTTAGCCCCACTTCATTATTTCAATGTAATGAGAGTATTCATCTTACTGACTTACAGGTATTCTCAAAGACTGCAGGTTTTAACACCAGGAAATGTAAAGGTAATAGAGTAGTGGCTTTCCCATTTACTAACCATTATCTTTCAAAACTCTCCTTTCCTTCACCCCAGCGCTGTTGCCTCATTCATCTCCGCGCGCGACTGAAAGCGTTGAAAGCTTTTCATGAGCAATTAATTACAAAAAGAGGCCTGGGGCCATCTCCCAGCCTTTTAAACAGCTCGCGCTGCTGTGGGGCAAAGCCCGTTCTGAAGTGTTCCTGCTTCGGGACACCCCCGAGATTTCTTCTCTCCCCCATTAGAGACTTCTCACCTCCCTCCGCAGCCGGCCCAGAAGCGGAGCCCCGCACCGGCCCCGCACCGGCCCCGCCGCTCGGCAGCCGTGCGCGCCCCGGGCCGGGTGGCCGGGCTAAGATCTCCCCCCAGCGGCCACTGGGCTGCCGCTGCCCTGCCAAGCTTTTGTACCGTAACATCGGGGAGGGGGGGAAACCCACCACGGCCCTGCCACACACACTTCGGCCGTAATTCTAACTTCTTGTAAGGAAAGTACCCGGAGGTGCCGGGTGTACCTGTGGCTGTACAGCTCCGTACGCATCTCCTGCCGCTGGCGGTGGGTGCTGCCCTACTTACAACGCTTTGGAGATTACCACTGCGGCTGGCAAACGGTTCCCAGTCGATTAACCACAAATTCAGTCCTACAAGCTGAATTTTTGCACGCTGCTGTGTTCCAGCTTTGTACCTGTCCCCATTTACACGCTGCATTTTTTTTTTTCACTTGCCACTCCTAAACAAGAGAGACGGATTTTGTTGAGTCAGAGAGAAACAGGCATCGACTGCTTTATTCACCGGTGGCACAAACCCCACAGGGCTGGAGAACATGGCCACAAGCTGGAGACGGCTGCTGCTGCCCCTCGGTCCGTGCAGCCAGGGGAGGCAGCCAGCTCGGCCCCAGACCGTGCAGAACCTCGCTGGTGCTGGTGTTTTAGCAACGAGCATATTTTGGTGGGTAAATCCTACCGGGAGATGCCAGGAAGTACCAGCCAGCCTCCCTCTTGAACAGCGGGACATACGTTGGCCCTGCTGGCCCCAGGCGTAGCTGAGTTACCTCCTTGTTTCCCGCTGAGTCACACGGGCAGGTGCATTCTCCCAGTTCCAGCCAGGGCAGAAAAGGAGCTGGTTCCTCTCCAAGAGAAAACGAGTAGCACAGAAAGAGGTATTTTTTAGGCAATTCAAAGACGGTCCACATCTGCAAAATAAGTTTGTGCAAAACTTTGTTCTTTATGCTTGCCTGAGTAATCAATAAAAGTCACTGCCAAGTCCCACATGGCATAAATTAGGAAAAAGGGTGAATGTCCATCTCACAAAAAGTTAGGACATTATCTTGTTAATGAAAATCTTATGCTAGGCTGATAGCAGCTTCCAATATTTTTTATTCTCTGTATTTTTTGTGCTTGACATCTATGTTTCTGACACGGATCAACAAAATCTGTCTCCCTTGTTTGGGAGTGGCAAGTGAAAAAACCCACAGAGAGTATGTGGAAACAGAACTGGAACAAAGCAGCATGTAAAAATTCAACTTGTTGAGCTGAATTCGAACTAAATACACTTGGAATAGTTTTGAAAGTTTTAGACCTGTTGATGTGAAAGCAGAAAGTTATAGTTCTACATTTTCTAACCTTAAAGGGCTGTCAACTTTGTGTATATCACACCACAACTGAAAGGGTTGCTCTTACTACTATTAAAGGCAGTATTAAGACTGCTGCAACTAAAAAATATTTTTGGGAAAAATATTTCTTTTCATTTTAACAAGATATTTTGTGGACTTGAATTCATCGTTTCCCTCTCCAGTCAGTACCTTCGTGCGCATGTTTCCAACAGCACCAGGGGCAGGAGACACAAGCTCTCACCCATGGCTTATGGGCAGCACCCCTGCTGAAGCCTGGCTTCTCTAGCTGAAGCGTGGGAGCTACATTTGCTGGTGTCTTAATGAGAGGAATTCATATTTAAGCCCATCTACCCCTGGGGACACATGAGCATCCTCTCCCAGTCCACCTGCTTGTCTTCATGGGACTTGTGGGACTTTTTTCTCTTTGACACTTCCACTCCTTGTCAAGGAGAGCTGAAACAGTTCAACAGGTTTCAGAAGAAACGGTGAGGGAGCCAAATGGATACACAGAAGGCAAGCGTGTGCTGTTGCACGATTCTTTCCCTAGGAAATCAGGCTAAACCACAGGAAAACCTGATTGTAGCATTCCCTGAATCTCATTAAGAGAATCATCTTCCAACCGTATCCAGTTATGATAAGAAGCAGTCACATTCTAGGAATGACAGCTGGCATAAGTGTTAGCTACCAAATCATATTTATCTGGGTGGGCCTGAGGTCAACAGCTCTGCTACCTATAGAAGAAGCGGCTATGCCAGCATCACCAGCTTTTGCCCTACCTATGCCTCCCAAATTTTGTGACCAATGGATTACTACTGTCAGCCCTCCAGAAATATTATAGACTGTCATGCATCCACATTAAAGTTTTACTTTTCATATTATATACAGGGATCGTGTGCAGTTTTATGAAATCAGCAGTTTATGCTCACTATGTTTTTTACCAAAACAAATTTATAGCCAGGGAGCGGCTTTCTGATTGTCAGTCAAGGAGAAACAAATTACAGTATTTTCATAGTAAATAATGGACGTTGGTGTAGATTTGTTTTCCAATCAGATGTGAAAAGAACCAAAGAAGACCTGTACCATGATTCAAGATGACCTGTGTCCTGTGGGACCCTCAGACAGGTCTTTCATGTGGTCAGAGGCTTTAGCATCCAGCACAGAAGAAGTTGAAATGGGCAAAGAGAAGAGGGAAAACCTGTGAATCACAGGAAAACAAAATAGCCTTTACAGTTTCTTCCATGTGCTGTTAACTTTTTCATTCATATGAGACCTTTATATTCTCCCTTTGACCTCTTCATTTTAGTAAGCATTTTCTGTTCATTAATCATTTGAACAAGTTGTGCAAACATGCGAAAAGAAATTCAGTCATTTCTCAGTGAGCACAAAAGTTCCATCATTTAAATGGCATTGTGCTATATAGCTTAATGCATGAGCCTATACTTCACCGTGATGTCTTTATTTGGACTAGCTGATAAGATTTTATAGGGAAGTGGAACCAGAAATTTTCAAAAATTCACAATTCAAAAAGGAGCCAGTAACACTACAGGCAAGAACGATAAACAGCGGATGGCTTCTGGTATTAGTGGATAGAGACACAGAGTGTTTCAGTATAGAATCATGCATTTCCTGGTGGTTTTCTGTAGAAAACCCCCAAGAAACAATCTCAACAGTGTAAAATATTTTACCTAAGGTTTCATCAATTAGTATTTTTAGAACACAGCTGTTTAAAATTCAAGTGAACGTAAGCGGGGAGACATCCTGAATCACAAGAACTAAGATCACATAGATAAAGAAAGCTTTAACTTTCATTTAGTTTTAACTTTGGCTGTGACTGAAATTAGGAATAGCCTTTGTACTTCATATTTGCAAGTATACGACGAATCTGGTTGCATTGCGAATAAAATAAAGGGTCAGGGGGCTCACTCTGTGCCATCATCTCCAGGCTAGGGCATGGCTGGAGGACTGTAGCAACCCCGCGATGGGGGTTTCAGGGGGAGTTTTGAGCATGGAGGGTTGCTCAGTGATTTCCCCTGGCTGTGCCTGCACATGTTCCCTCACCTGCCCTGCCGGAGCTCCATACCATACGTTATTTTGAAGCAGACACATGGGCCTAGCTTTACCCTAAGGCACCTGCTACTTGGGTACTACTACTACCAGTCTAAGTAGAGCAGCACAGGATTAACAAGGACTATTCAAGCTGCCTGAGGCTCTGATTAGGTTTCCCAGAAGTGACACCTACCTGTCTGTGGAGACAGAGCTGTAACTATTCCTGTGCTATTCCTCGTAGGCACAAAAAGTTACTTTGATACTGGAGAGCTTAATTTTTCCCCACAAGGCTGGTTTGAACAAAGGCAGGAATCCTGCACTTGTGGTCTGAAATAATGAAAACAATTGGCTCAATCTAACCAATTAACAAAACTCCCGTTACCTAAAGAAACCCCACCAAAACAGGGAATCACTATGTACTGCATTCCTCAAACTCAAAGATCACATTCAAGGCCTTCAGGGTCCCCAATATTTAGCTTTCAAAATGAAGAATTTGAAGTCTATTACTCACACCTGGTCAAGATCATATTTACTTGTTCTGTGACTCTTGCTCGTAACTGATTATTAGCTTTGCAGTGGAAATTAATTTAAGTTTAGAAGTCACGTTTTGTGAATTTTTAAAACAATTATTCAAACTGACTATGCAAATGAACACCTTTTAACCTTGCCTGTGAGCTCCTTCTGGACAGACACCAAGGATGGCTGCAAACACCAGTGAGAAAATGCTGCTTTCGCTTCAGGCAAATGTTACTGGGTGACAGTTTTCAGACACTCACCAAATTGCACTGTCAGGTTTTCAGGCAGAGAAAAAAGAACCACGTCTTATGTGTGTGTGTGGACAGTTTTGCTATTCTTGTTCCTAGTGCCACAGCACCGTGAGGAGGCAGCAGGGCAGGGGCTGGCAGCCCGTCCTGTCCCACTGCCCCAACCAGGAGCAGGGCAGCTGGGGGCACCAGGGCAACCTGGGCATGGGAACAGGGCGCTGGCTGGTGGGTCAGGTAGGGATGGTCAGGTCCAGTGGTGCCCTTGCAGCCCTGGGACAAAACTGTGAAAGCTGTGATGATGGAAGAAAATAGGCCATGATGATGTGGACTAGCCTGCGCACACACACACAAAAAAAATTTAAAAATTGCGTGTACACAGTGTCTGAGCACCCAAATCCCAGACTTACAGAAAGGTAGTGGCTATGATGGAAGCTTGTATTGCTCAGACTGGAAGCTGCTGCCTTTGAAGGAGATTTTAGCCTCAGGAATTTGTTAGCCCTCTCTCCAGAGGCACATCCTATCAGAGGCAGTTAGCAGATGGAAAGTGAGTGGATTTTAAAATACAGAACCTGTATTTTTTCACGGGCTAATTAGAAACATGCCACAGATACAGAACCAGAGCTATACATAAAGTTCCGAGTCAGATATAAAAGATTATCTGAAGGGAAAAAAGCCTGCCTTTTCCGTTCAACAACACAGGGCTTGTGCAAGTTCCTAGTTATTTCATTCAGGAAGAATCAAAGTTTCCTTTCAGCCACACAAAAACATTGAGCTCTGAGTCTTCGTATAGCCAAGTGCAGTACTGGTAGCAAACAGTCATGCTGAATCAACCAAAATGTTTCTTTCCAATATTTCAAGAATCGTTTAAATGACAAGAGAGATTCAAAAGACAAAAAATTCCTCCAGTCCCAAGGACTGCTCCAAGGAGGCTTCTTTAGGGCTTCTGTGTAGGGTTGGATGCGAAACCCATTAATGCAGGCAACCACTGAGAACCTCTGCAGCCTACTTTTGGAGTCAATGATTATTCTTACAAAGAGAAGACTGCTTTGGTTCACACTGCAGGGGGGTTGTTTCCCCAAATCTATATGGCTGCTCCTTTTGGTAAAGGTCACACATAATTCTCAGAAGGCTGTTATACTCTTGAAGATAACCGAAGAAAAATCAGAAGCATTCTGGCAGAATATTTTAGCTAGGTTTTACTGTTCCTCTTTAATACGCAGTTTGCCAAGGCACAGAACTCAAAAGCATTTCCAGCAGGATCTGCAATGACGATGGCACAGGCAGCACTTTCCAGGTGGCAGCGCCATTGTAAGACACCACTCCTGGTCAGCAGACGATCAGCAGGCAGAAAATTCTGCTACTCTGAGAATATCCCACTATGTTTGATTTTGGCTTCTTTAAAACAGGATGAACAAAGAGAATCCAAACGCCAAGGTCAGCCATGATTTTATTAAGGAAAACCCAGAGAACCGTATGCTGAGTTTACCACTGACGGCTATCGGCCACCCCGCCATCGCGCAGGGCGGCTGCACTGCACAGCTCCCAGGAGACTCCATGCCAAACCTTCGTGGCTCCAATACTAAGCTTGAACAACCTTACAGGCGACCTTAACTTCATCTTTAGAACAGTACACTAGAAACACCGAACACAAAGGCTGAAAGTGATGATGAAATAAATTAACGACTCACTTTGGTGTTTAAACCCTCCAGACTTCGAACCAGAATTCTGTGAATTCCCATAGGAACAAATGTGTCTGGTCACTAGGTGTCAGCCTTGCCTGCACCAGCAGGACACGCTGGACCTTCTCCCTATCCCAGCCAGCAGATGCGACTCTCAGCATCTTTGAGAGATATAATTTGTAGAAAGGAGCAGAGGAGGATGCTACCTGTGTGGGATGCTTTTGTACCTGGTAATATAATATTTGTTACCCTCTGGTTTGGATGCTGGAAACAACGTGTTTCTTTCATGCCGAGGAGATGTGACTGGAGGTTAACTGCAGAGACAGGAGAGTTACGCTCTCAAACAATGAATAAATCAGCAGGGTATAAGCAATGAATCAGTAACTGTTCTGCACGCTTCACAGTATTTACTGTTTATCCTAAAGCATCAGTCCCTGGAATAATGCCATAATGTGAAAATGCTGGCTCCCGCTTCCTAAATTTGCTTCTAGCCTTGCTGGATACAGGAACAATGCTTGGAAAAAGATCCCTGCAGGGCTGCAACTCTAAGGACAACAAAGAAAACCTAAAATGTATTCTTTAAATAATTTCTTGAATAGTTACGGTTCATAACAGTACAGTCAGCAAAACCAGAGTGATTAAACATGCAGTAGAGTTTCAGTGGTGTCTACAGAATACTCATACATTTCTGATTTTGGAATCTCTCCAGATGGAGACTTTCATACCTTGATTCTCATGTTTTCAAGCCTGTGCTGATTATCTTTTCTTTCACTCGGACCAACTACAGTACCATAGCTGCATGCCCATAGCGGTGTCCTAATATGCTGCAAGCAAAGTCATCCAGCTCAGTTGAGAGCGACTGTTCAAAGTGGCAAAACGGGCACTTTTCACAAGACAGAGCAAAAACTACTTGAAAGCTTTTTACCGCCCATTTGCTTCTTAGGTTCTCTTAATGAACAGGTAAGCTTTTCCATGCTAAAGACAAAAATCATTGCATCCCAGTGCTTCGATTCACTCAGATACATACATACAAATAAATGCAGAAAACCTGACACAGGTAGAATTTTGTGACACATTCAGATCCTCACTACTGTAATTTATTTAATGATTATTCCACAGTAAACACCTGTCTAACGATGAACCTGGAGAGGCTGGAGCCTTCCAATAACAACAAAACTCAACAACAAAGTCACAATCAGCCCAGACATTTCACAAGTCCTAGAAGTTAGGGCGGCAGCAATGTCATACCAGCCAAACCCAACATAAAACCAGTAGAAATATTTTGACTGGAACAGTCTCAAGCCTAGTACATGTCCCATACCCAGACTGCCTGCTGTGGTCATTAGCACAGTCACCCTGACAAAAAAAAAGAAGGGATAAATGATTGCCTGTGCACCAAAAACCAAACACATCTATGAGGTTTTCAGGGACCCAGAAATCATTGAAAACAGGAGAAACGGCAAGTCCAGCTCTGTAGAAGGATCAGTCACAAATCTGTCTTTTATACAAACAACTCATCACAGTAGCTGAAAAGGGGACCCTAAGAGTACACTGGACTGCATGTGCTCAGAGAGCAGTGAGACAGTGGGTGTTTAAACATCTTAGTCACCTTCTCTAACCATTACAAGCGCTGCTTGCTGAAGCTAACACCTCAGAGGGGCACTATCCTCCTCTCCCATTTTTTCTTTTGCAAATTCAAGTGACCCCGATTTCCACGCTTCGCTTACACAAGGAAACACATAGGTTAGTTAGCACAGATATCAGCAACATTTACATGACAGCCACAGAAGGTAGGCAGGCGATACCAGCACAGGGCTGGGAACTGGGAGTCATTCACCTTGAAAGTCAGAGGCTTCCAGGAGGGATGCCCCTGATTTCTGGACCCTGGAAAAGCTGCTGTCTCCGACAGTTGTAAAATAACACTGACTGTCTAACTGCCAGCATTTCACCTCTTGTGGCACCAAGACTTGTTTTTTATTAAATCAGCATGCTTATTTTCAAAGACAAATACAACCTAGTACATCAAGCTTCAGAAGTTCCCAACGGTGAGCCAGGCAATCCACACTGGCGATATGTGGATCCCTAAGGAGAACTTCCAACCACCAACTTCAAGCATCTTGGGCCAGTGAAAACAGTGAGAGGGATTCAGCACCACACACTTGAGTTTTGGGTGTACACAAGTGTGCTGTATCTATTATCACAGCCAGTGACACCCCCAATGCAATTTAGTTGCTCAGCTATCATCTGCTTCAGGCTAAACAACTGCGATTCCCCAGGTTCCATGGACCGTATCAACCAGAATACTACTGAGTATGAAATGAGCTTAAACAACTGTCTGCCTGTGAGCAATGTAAATTTAGACTTGCGTTAATTTTTAAATTAAGACAACATTTCATTATTTATACGGAACTTGGATTCCAACTTTTGAAGCTCTGAATCACAGCTACATTCAACAAGTAAAGAAAGCATCTCCCCCGTAAGAGAGTAAGAGTGAATTTGTTTTCTTAATTTAAAGTACTCCACATTGGGAGCAAGGCAAACTACACCAGCACCAAAAAAAAAAAAAAAAAAAAATATTTAAAAAATCCAAAGAAAATCCACAGAGAATTAGTTTACTGTAAACTTACATATAATTTTTCATAGACTGCTCTATGTACACAAACCCCTAGCTGTAATCACCTGCCCAAGGAGTAACAATAAATATATTAGCATCAGGAAATTGTAGACTTTCAGGCTGACATGCCCACCAGACAGGACAATCCGGAGACAGGATGAATCTTACAGAGGCTAGGTTTCCAGAAGTGCAAGGAAAGATGTTCTGGGCATTGATGCACGGAATGCACACTTGTCTGTCCATTCAGACTTGTACCTAGTGTGTGTAAATCTGAGTTAAGTGCACAGACACCCTTCTAGGAGTGCTCCTTGACTCTGAATAAACTCCAAATCCACTGCTCAAAGGGCTCTCCAACCTGATCAGCACGTCTTGAAATGTGCAAGGTTAACAAGTAAACAACATTGCCGTTGACATTTTTAACAACAAAAGCAACACCAGTCCAGGAAACTCAAGCCATGAAAAACCCCCTCTTATAAACAGATGCAGGAATGATCAACACTTTTCCTGCTCCAGAGGCACATAAAACAACCAGATTTTCAAACCCAGAGTGGGCCAGACAGGATGACACTGTGAGAATGATTGAGCCTTGCAGTTCCCACCACTACAACAGGAGAAGTGAGAAGAGACCTCGGAAAGATGCAGATGCAACAGAGGGAATATTAACCAAAGGAGACAGAATAGATCTGAGGGTAGCTTGCTTCCACTGAGAAACCAGTAATTCTTTAGACAACGCCATGTATTTCTGCTACAAAAGACCAAACCATCTGGCCTCGTAGATGAAGGAGCTTAAAAAGTTTGTAATTTTCCTCTGGTAAGAATTCTGTCAAGCCTGGACTTCTGACTTCATCTTTTCACAGACTAAACCATAACAATACGCTGATGTACAGACTGAGAGTTACATAAATCTATTCCCACCTGATCACTGAGCAGGAAATTTTAAGAAATAAGTCTGCATATGGAATATTAAAATGGCCATTTTGGGCAGACACAGCAGCCTTATTTTAGATATATGCAAACTAAACACATAAATATTTAAAATACAGAATTTTTGCAACAATTGCAAATTAGAGAAATTCTTACAGAACTTGTGTCCAACAGTGCAAAATTGGCTTTGCATTACCATTTTACATTTTAGCAATAAAACAGAAAACACAAAATAGCAATGGGAAGCTATCTTCGTAATTGATCACTTTTATATGACTTCCTGGAGCACTAACATCAATTATGCTTGAATGTCAAAACAATGTTGGCGCACTGCCAGCGAAGATTCAGATCAGGGCCACCATTTTATTCATTTATTCCTTTTTAGGAATCAGCGAATGGTACGGTCAGTTTTTGGTTGTTAAACATGAACACTAAATATGAAGTATAATGAATTAAGCACTAGCATGACTTTGTTGTACATAAGTGAAATGAAATAAAGCAAGTTAAAATAGATGCATTTTCCAAGTCTGCAGTCAGTCACCTGCAAGTATAGCATTGGAAGGTTGCTGTTAGTAGAGTCTATGTCATAAGAAACACAATATTTCTAATTATCAAGTTACGATATAACAAGGTATATACTTGCTCAGAGGCCTTTATTTTGATTGCAGTCTCACATTTAATCAGTTTTATCAAGGAACTATTTAAAAGTATGATGTCAATAAAAATTGATATGGCTTTCAATTATGTTATGGCACAAATAACATTTCTTTTCCTCAGCTACTTGATAATTCTTTTCTGCTTACAGCAGACTAGGTGTTTCTTGCTGTGTAATACATTGTTGCATATGAAAAACCCCTATCAAAACAGGATATCCAAGGCAATCATTTATCTCATGAACATGAAAACATGATACATATTCTTAAGTGAAGAGAATGGCCTGAGATGCCAGTGCAGGCTTACAGTCTTGCATCAATGAGCCTAACCCTCACATAATCATCAGTCCATTGGGAGGCTGCTTATTAGGGGTTTATTAGAAACCTCGTCAATAACTCCTGGTTTTGATAATTCTGTATTGGGTCGCCAGGAGACTTGTGTTCCTGACAAGATAAAATGAACAGGAAATCCTCTACAGCCTTGCCACTTTTTTCACTAGTAAATAAAAATCATAACAACCATTATGAAATACTAGCTACCATAAACAGAGGAGGAGAAGAAAAAAAAAAAAAGACAAGCATTGCATATTTTAAATAAAGCAACATATAGCCCTTCTTGCCCTCTCCAATTACAAGATGATAAAAGATCACCTTTATAAAGTAGAATGACCGGATTTTGTGGAACGTGGCTGTTTTGGCTCCAAGGTATTTGTAGTGTTATAGTATCAGAGCCAGGATACAGCTGCCTTGTGACTAAGATGTCGTTCACTGAATAAGTGCTATCCAATCCCTCAACGTCACCAGACATCTGTTTCCTGTTTTCATTCTTTCTTTCACTGTTATCATTTTATCCAAGTTACCCTTTCACCTGAAAACCATTTAGAAACCTACCGAAACCAGCGCATGCATGCGTGTGTGTATCAAAGAAGTTGATTTAGGGAAAAAAATTGCCAAGAGCAATTTGTTCATTTTAATACAAAGAGCAGGAGTGGAAACAAAGTTGCTTTCCCCCTCTTCTCCTCCCAAAAATACACAATGATACATAAACACTTTTGTCTTCTGGTCTTCACTAATATGACTAACTTCCTTCTTCACTTCCAGTTAAGTAGCTTTCCTGTTGAGTACCACCACCTCCACAAAATACAATTGTGAATTGATTCATAAAAACAGAAACATTATGGCACAAATAAGGGAAGGCAATAAATACTCTTCCCCCCGCTCCAACTCCTTCCCAAATGGAGGCAGTAGTATTGTAATAACAAAAAGAAAGAAAAAAAAAGGTTAAAAAAAAAAATATTGCTTGTCATTTAAGGTTCCAAACCAACAATCATCAGGATGCAGAACAGGATACATCTAAAGTGAGAAAGTTATTTACTTCACATTCAAGTTAACACTAGCTATACTTTTTTTGGCACATGGTGTTATTCTTAATGTGCCAAAAAAGTGTTGTGCACCTTATAAAATATGAATGTTAACGCCACTAAGACTGAATTCCTGTTATTCACAATCCAATTTTATATTGGTGTTGTTTTGCTGTTTCACCTATACTTAAACCACAAGTCAGGAGAACAACCATTACTGATAGCATCTAACACACATTAACAACAAACAACAGAAGCTGAAAAGTAAAATTGTCAAAAATCAGTGACTTTCCAATGTTAATCTCTGGATTTCAGGTTATTTAATCAGCACAAGAACAGAAGACTTGTTTTATTTTGTTTTGTGATTACAGATGTTCATGTTAATTGAAAAGGTAGTTTGTTGAATGAAGCAAAAATCTGGGTTGGTTGACAAACACCAACAAAAAAATTCATCTGCCTTTTCTTATTCTCTGAAAGAAAAACAAGGTATTTTGTAATTTTTTTTTCTTTCCCCCTCCCCCTCCATGGCACACCAGCAAAATACAGGCGTTATACAGGAGAAACAGGAGATTCTGGCACTCAGAGGGCTTTCCCTAGGAGATGGGACGGTTTGGCAGCTACAGGAAACTGTCAGTAGCACTTCCAAGGGTACAAACAAAAATTGCAAAGCAAGACTTCTTGTGTTCTGGTCTTCTGGCCTGTTTCCTGCACCCTAATAATCAAATTATCCCTATTTTAAAGCCAAATTCAGCTTCCATAATTACATGAACTTTAATGAAGCATCTCATTAACTTCTGAGGAATCAGAGCAAATTCTGGTAATTAGTTTCCTCTCTCATCTTTCAATTTACTGCTTGGTTTATCATCCCAAGTGCCCAATCCTAAGCTTCCGCATGAAACCTAGAATACTCTTGCATAGTAATAACACAGTATTCTGGAGAGGTTGATAAAACAAACATTTGCTGGAAAATGATTTTCAAGAGTATATCAAGTCAGAGTAATTAAAATACTGCTTCCCATAAAACCAATCTGTTCATAACTTTTCGCAAAATCTAAATTCATTTGTCCGCTGTTACATATGCAAACTGTGATCGAGCTGAAAGCTGAATCCTAATTGTGCACTCTGTCCACGACATCCCCATCTACAATCCCCACCACAATCTACAGTCACTGTCTTAATATTCATTGATTCTGGATTCTGCTATGCACTTTTATTAATGACATTATATTTGTGTCTGGACAAGTTTTAAATTTTGTTTGAATAATACAAGCCATTGATTTAAGATGGCCATCATTTTTTCCCCTCCAAATTTAGATAGAAAGTTCTTTTAAACTGCACAAAAAGTTTAAAAGTCCTTTTAAACTTTTTTTAAACAAAGTCTCTTTTAAACTAAAACTGCTGTCTTTCTCAATTCCATCTGAAAGAGTAAGACAAAATGAAGACTTCTTAAGCTCTAGAGCTATTGATGGTAGTGGCAAAATCCAAAACATTGCTACGGAATTGAAGAGGTTAATGAATCCTTCTGTATTTTGTTATTTCTGGTTGGGTTTGTAATTTTCCCCATCCAAACCAAGATGGTCTATCTCTTAGAGGTATATCAAGATATAATTTTCCAAAACATCAATTGTAACATTATGTAATATGATTGTAAAACTAATACTAATTTTGTACAGCCATGTTTCCAATTTTAAATTGAGGGAGGGAAAGATATTAACTAATTTTTAGGTCAAGTTATTCTTTGAATAAGCTTTGAATGAACTTTTAGGTCAAATCATCCCCTGAAATAAATGCAACTTGGAAACATTCTGTCTGAAAAAACCACAATCTCCAAACCCTGGCAAATAATCACAAGAGAAAGTGCCCAAACATTTATGTCAGAGTCTATGCTGTTTCCAAATGTGAACTTTTCATACACTGTGTTATGAAAATAAAGAAGTCAAGAGCTACACCAGAAGATTACATAAACAAAAATTTATGTTTTGCCTAGTATAACAGGAGTCTTAAAAAAAACAAACACCACTTCATATCCATTATTTCATACCCAGATGTTTCCTGTACACCTGCAGTTGTCTCCAGTGCTGAATTCATGAGCTATAGTATTTTAACAGATTCTCATCAGTTGGTTTTAGAATTTTCTTGTCTGCCATGTTTACGATCCATCCTGGAGCAAGACCAAAAAATATCTGTCTGGGATCCTTGCGTGAGCTTAACATTTTGAAGAGTTCATCCTTAGTTATGTCTGGTAAGACATAGCCGTATTTCTTGGCAAGTTCAAGCCTGGCTTCTGCAACCTTAGATGGATCTGCCAGGTACCCACGATTCCTGGCATCAGTGTAGTAACGCACTAGATCTTCAGGTGGAAGCATTCGCTTTGGAATAGGCTGGCCACGCAGAAAAAATACTACTGGCTTACATAAAATTTCTGTGGGCAAACATGAAAGAAAATTAGATAGTATGCTTTACAATACATATTTAAGAAGGTGTCATTTAATATCTTTATTTAGTACTTTGTGCCACATAAATTATTGAACTCTTATTATTAAAAAGTATCAAGCAGAACCCTGTATTTCTTGGCTTAAGTTATTCTTATTCAGAACAAGATAGTGGTTCACAAGTTTCACTTAACCAAACAAACAACTCTGTTTTAACTGGTATTTATAATGACAACCTGGATGAATCGTTACTTCTAATGCATTTAGAATACCTACTTTGGAAAGATACAATAACTAAAATAGATGCCTTCATATATTTAAAGGACTGACTTCCAGGTTAGAAGAAACACATTTGCACGGCTATTTACATAGTGTACCAACAAATGTCAAATGTAGTGTTTCTATAAATATTTTAAAATTAAGAATCAATGGCACATGCATCTATCTAGCCATTTGTGAAGACTATCTTCTCCTCAAGTTTTACTGAATTTGGCAAATTACACTCCAGATCCTTTTAACCTTAGTATTTTTATTGTTTTCTGGACTGGAAAAAAAGGACTTTTATCACTCCAGAGTAACACATTTTGCAAACTAAAAATGTCTATTCCTCTTGTTCTCAGCCTCATTCACACATGAAAGCTCCATTATTGTCAATAAAAACTGCATGAATGAATATTAGGCAGGATGCAGCCTCAAGCAAAGCAAAGCCTCATTCTTCAGTGAAAGTGTTCTGAAAACAATAGCCATTTTGACTGGAATGATTCTGAGCTTCTGTAACTAGGTTATTTCCTCACTTCAACTAGAAAATTATTTTAAATTAAAAACAGAAATATCCACAGTGGGTTTTAAACCTAATTCTGCCCCCCCCCCCCCCCCAGTTTTCTTAAGTATTATTAAACACATGAGAAAGTTGGAAGACAAATATTCAAAGAAACAATCTTTTATGAGTTACTCTGTTTATAAAGCTACGTGGATTTCTTTAATTGGCTGACCGGTAAATGACTGCTAACACTGGTAGGGCTGAACAAGCAAATGGTTAATAAAAGCAAAACTGAATGCATTACAGTTCAACATTTGTGTAACAGTGTGTTGTTGAAGCTTTTAGAAGAGAAAAAGTGGATGATTTTCCAGAAGAACTATATTTGAAACTTTTATTTGGATCATTTAATCTTTGCACATTCAGAGAGAAAGAGAGGCAGAAATGGAAAGGAATTCTTACCCAAACTCCTCGGATCATAAAATGATGTTGTTACCACACCTCCATTTTTTTCTATGGCTGCAATTGCTAATTCAGATGCCCTCTGCACTTCAATATTTACTTTTGCTGAAAAAATATCAGCGCCCTGTAAATTTCAACACAAATCAGAGTAACATTAAAATGAGTATTTTAGGACATACACTTATTCCTCTCTGCAAAATTTTAAGAAACGTGAAATCCTGCAAAGTATTATGATTTTTCTGTTCCCTGCATCAAGACAGGTAACCAAACTGCTCTCGCTCAGTCGCCCGGATTGAATGAAAAAAACCCTTTGCCTGTCCAAAAAATATTCATACATTTCTTTCAGCATATTCTAGTCTTCTGTTGTCAAATACTTTAACCTCTTGTTACATGCTTCTTATCTGCAATTTCTGTAGTGTCTCAGGTCTTAAAACATCATACTGGGGTTTCGTTTGTTTTGGTTTTTTTTTTTTTTTTTTTTTTTTTTTTGGCAAATCCACAGTGCCCTCTAGCGGGGTTATCATCATAACATCCCACAGCAAACCGATTTAGAAAAGCAAAGTTGCTCCCAAAACATGAGAAGGACAACCTGACTGCCTGGCATGGAAAAACAGAAACCCCAAGCTTTTATACTGCCCGAGGTAATAAGCATCTTGCATGTATACCTCCTCCACGAGCTGGACGCCATAATCCCTTTTGAGAGGCTGCACTGTTACACCTCTGGCGTTAGTGAGCTGTGTTAAGTCAATTGGCTGTGTGGGGTCAACTCTACCCAAATCGATCAGGTACTGCAGCCTCTGAAGACTGAGCGGTTGATACTGCCGTCTGAGGCTGGGGAGAGGAACACAGAAAACAAACAAAACAATGAAAAATTTCAAACACTGAAGCGTCAACAGGAACTAGTTAACCAAGATACAACACATATTTCATTTTCTACATACTCTTAAAATTACCAAAGTAAGTGTTTAAAATGCACCTATCCATAAACCAAAATTTTAAGTTTAATTTAATGCAAATACAAGCCCTAGTCACAGGTCAAGACTCCATTATGCCTTCAGGTTGGTCACACACACACACCCTCCAATATATTAATTATTTTGCTGTTGCTGAGCTCAATTTACTCCAGAATACCTCTCTACTTGTCGACTGGTTTAAGGAAGCTAAAAAGATGAAGAAATCAAAACGTCAGCATTTCTTGGTAACTCAACTAGTTTCTAAATAACTACCTTCTTCAAAGTGAGTCCAGCTTGGTAGCTTCACTGAAAATTTCATTCAGGAAATCCAAGCAAAAAACCCTAAATAAACCACAATCAAAACCAAATATACCCTCTCCTCCCATACAAATTTAGTCAAAGACTATCTGCCCAACCCTGTATGTGCTCCTGCATAGTTAGCCTATATCCAACAAGATATTTTAGTCTGTTACCACTGTACCTGACATCTCACAAGTACTGAATGGAATGTTCCTCAAAATACCACAAAGGAAGAGAAGTATCGAGAAAATGCATACTGACCCATACCCCCAAAGGAAGTTGGAGTATTTTGTCAATAGCCATCAGCTTCAACAGAAACTACTGCATTTTATGAAGTTCTAACTTTACTACACAAACCGATCCTTAGAACAGTTTTCCCCATCCCAATGTCTATAGCTACTGCACATAACTTACACTGATGCTCAAAGCTTTCTCAGGCAATCGGTTTGACCACCACTACAGGAAATTTGTGTGTGGTAGCAGAAAAACTGAGAGCTTATCTCTGTTATTGGCAAGATAAATAAGAAAGAAAAACAACAGAATTTACACCATCAGACAGCTCTTAAGAAAGAAGTTCAAGAAGTGGAGGAACACCACTGTAGACAGAAAGGAGGTGGTGAAGATAAACAGGCAGGGACATTGCTCAGCATACTCCCATCCTGCCATGATAGCGCCTCTGAAGTACACTTTCAATGTTCACTAGACAAACATTTACAATAGATGACACTGAGATTCTGCAAACATTGAAAAGAAATTGGAGTATTTTTTTTTGTTTCCAAATGCTGTCAGATCTGGTTAAAAAGAGCAAGACCCTACTAATTTCTTGTCACTGCAGAAGCCTGGATTTTTGCTATTGGTAATTCATGAACTCGTAACCACTGTTAACACAAGAAGCTCAGTGTCTGCATTCTGCAGTGTTTCCTTTGTAGGACTGCAAATCTAAACTCTTGTCTTCAGCTATGGAAATTTTTTCTCATTTACTCTTGAGAGTAACTTAAGCAAACAGGAGGCAATGACAGTACTTGGAAATAGAGTTTGAACTTCAAAATTAGTAAGACTCACAGAGAAAATGTTTAGTAACCAGTACAGGTCTGCAAGTTATACTGCATGCATAAAGAATGCAAATATAAAAATGCACAGCTATTTGATGTAGTTGTATCAGCAAATGAAACATGAAATCAACCTGCAAGTTTAACAATTCACAAACACACACAATCTTTTTATTCTTGAACTGTCTGCTAAGTGTGGCATATTTTGCCTGCAACAGCACCATACAGGTACAGAAGTTTTCACGATCATACCTAAAAGCAACAAAATGATTACTGACCCAGGTAACATACATGCTATCCTAGGAAACAAAACCAACTTTAAACAACAACAAAAAATTAAAAACCAGTTTTGTAATCGTCAATATAAGTGAAGGAAATTAATAAAACACCAGCATACAGCTCTCCAGCTAAGAACAGTGACTGCAGAGAAGACACATTAGATGAATAATTTTAAAAATTAAAAAGCTGGAAGATGGACACAGAACAAACAAACAGGGTGTGAAAAGAGGACGAAAGCGTCAAACCAGTCCCAGCACCTGAGGAGAACAATGGTGAAAGATGACTTCATGGCCTCATCCAGGAGATTTGATATTAAAGAGCTTGTTAAAATCCTAGGTGGAACAGGTGGAGTACAGACAAAGACTGCAGTGTTGCAGGACTAAAAAAGTAGAGTCATGAAAAGAAGCAGAATTGTTTGGCTAGCAGCAGATCAGAGCTTCACATGAATAAAGCTAACAGAAATAACAAAGCAAGGCTTTGCATTACACTTCCATGCTTAACATGCTCACTTGAGTCAATGGGCCTGTTCCCAGTCAGTTCAGCATGTTACCTGCTGTGCAGGCAGGCAAAGAGAGAAACAAACATGTACAGAGGAGTGGTCTCAGAGAAGAATCGCACTCAGCTGTAGAAGGAAGGGTAGCCTGCTACAGATGCGGGATTATGCAAAGAAAAGTACAAATAAGCAGAGCTGTGAAGTAACAGAAAATGAGTGAATTCATTAAAAAAATAATCTCAGAAGAAGTGGGAGATGCTGTTGTTAAGGAAGCTAACAATCTGAGAGGAATAGCTCACTTTCAGTTAGATCTGTTTTGCCATATTAGCTTCTAGCTTCAGAAGGAAGATCAAGAAAAGCAGACAATGATCAATTTCCAAGTAAATGTGAAGAAACTTACCTATGTCCCTCATTAAACCCATATTTTGGTATGGCCAAGTAAAACGGAGTTTGACCACCCTCAAAGCCTAATCGGGGGCGATTTCCTCTTTGTCTTTCTCCTTTATGACCTCGACCACACTTCCTACCTCCATATCTTCCACGGCCACGTCTTCTCTCCTTGAAAACAACCAATGATACATTGATACATTTAGTCAATGATTTTGGAGATTAGCATCTCTAAAACATGATTTCAGAGATATGAACAGCTAAGCAAAATGCTGATCCTTGAGGAAAAATTAAGAGATAGATCCATTTGATCTTACAAAGTTTTTCCCATTTAAGCTACCATTTACTGGAGTGTGAACACACGTGGAAGGAGCAATGTCACATTGCTAACCAGTCTCTTATCTGCATAACACAATTCACACATCTGTTATTTTCCAGAGTTCCTCAGTGTGAATCAGTCACTAGAGATATGTGAAGCAATGCGTTCTGAACAGTATTTGTACTGCTTATAAGCTAACTTTGGTTAAGCTGCAGCACAGTCACTGCTGGATCAATAACAATGTAAATAATTATTAAACAGACTACAGTAAGCCTCTTCAATTTCTCTTTTTTTTTTTTAATTCAACATTCAAATAACCAAACTTCAAGCACCGTGATCCCACAAATTGCTATATGCAGTTAGACTGCAGACAGAATATTGAGTAAAACTCAGGTCTGAAAACTGCTCCTTACAACATGGTATTTGATTACTAGCCTAACACCGTAAAGACCTAAAATTTGATGTTTTATGCTCTTTATTGTGTCTGTAGGTTTTCCAAAGTTATGGAGTACTTAATGTGCACTGAAATATTGGTAAAAGAGTCAGTACAGACATACATCAGAAGCTAGACTAGACTATCCCAGTCACCAAAGGAAGTTGAGTTGTCCCCAGCCCACGCACTATGCTGCTTTACTCACAGTGTCTCTTGTGCTGACACAAGCAGTTGTGGGGCCCTGTGCTGGACAGGTAATGGAATTAAACTAGATGAAACCTAACTTTCGTCTAACTGTTTTTCTGCTGGTTTAATTCCCTGCTTTGGCTCACTGCAGAACCTCTAGCAGTGGTAGGAAATACACAGCAGGTGTGAGCACCTGGTGGCAGAGGGACGCCCACCCTTTCTGGCAGTTGCTCATCACACCCCCCAGACTGCACCATGACTTTAGTAAATACAAGCTCACTGACAAGGAATGTAATCAGTACATTGACCAGATTTTAGACTGTTGGAGGAGCCAATCAAGACTTTTTTTTTTATACAACTTCTGTTTGTGAAGACAAATGCTGTTAAATCTGCTTATTTGAGAATAAGGCTGTCTGACACCAAAATCAAAACAACCAGACAAACAGAGCTGAGGTCACTTGTACAAATTCTAATGGAAGACAAACAGCAGCAGCATGGGGAAAACATTGCTCATTTCTTAGATGGAGTTGCAAGTTACTTGCTAAAGACTGAATGAGTGTACAAAAATTTCTACTTTCAAGATTAAAAAAAAAATAATGTTCTCCTAAACCCAACAGATACCTTGAAAAACAGAGTCCCGAGGACAGACACTGGCAGGTAAGCATCAGCTCTAGTAAATCGCAAGTTCAGACTATCTCTCAACATCTCAATGCTAAGCTTGAAAATACCATTTGGAGGCTGGATTAGTTTGAAAAAACTTAAGAATCACCACTCCAGCACTGAACAGTGCTACTTCTACCTTAAATTGATCCTGGCCAAGATGGACATTCACATCTCCAAGTGAAGTAACCTGACAGCAGAACCCCAACAGCTGTAGGGGGAAGAATTTCCATTCTGTTGTCTTGTCACAGGTTTATGGGGTTACCATTATGCAGCACTCACCAGCTCTGTTGGCATCTCTAGGGAGCCCTAAGCACTGACAGGGAAGTGCTGCAGGGACAGTCCCCTGTCAGGCCCCTATTCCTACGACTTTAGCCCTTTAACTTCATCCCCCTCTACACAGATATCCAACACACACACCCCAGATTGGGTTCCTCCTGGTTTCTTTCCTTTATTTGTCTATCACTTTACAATGAGACAGGGAAGATTTAGCTTTGTTTTTGAGAAAGCAATAGTAACAAGAAACGGTGGCTGGCACCACAACCCTTTTCCTTTTAAACCTTTTAACCTTCCTTGCCTTTTCCAGCGTATTACCCCATCCCATAAACATTCGTTATTCCATACTTTACTATTTCCACCCGCCTTCCAACAACGGCCCCGAGGTTTCGCTAGGATCACCCATCAGCCAAGTCCTCTGAGAGGACATCCACGCGCACCGGCTGTAGGGCACGCAAAGGGCAAGAACAGGGCCAACACACACAGCAGTGCCACCCGCTGCCACAGGCCGCTCTCCTGGGACCTGCCACCATCTCCCCAAAGGCCCTGCGACAGGCCCCGAAGAAACCGCCACCGGGGCCGGGCATGCCCGACGACGACGTAGAGGCCCGCCGCCGCAGGGAAAGCGCGCCCGCCACCCACCCGACAAGCTGCAGGCACTCACCCGCTTTTTGGAGCCCGGGCTGGGCCTTAGGTTGGCCAGACTAACCCTGGGCAGCGACCGCAGCAGCTCCAAGGCCTTGGTCCCGCCATTCCCACTCATATCCGCTCACCTCCCAAGGGCAGGAGTAAGGGTGGCGCGGGCGAGCTGCTTTACGGCAGAACCGTAAACCGCACCTCCCGCGCCCTCCCAACAGTGTCGCGCAGCCTGCCCCGCCGGCGGGGCGGGTGCGGACGGAGGGGGGCGCTGGCTCCGCCGCTCCAGCCGGCGCCGGGGTCACGGGCGCCCGAGGCGCGGCGCGGGGAGAGGCGCGGCGTGCGCGGGCGGGGCCGCCGAGGGGCGCGGTGCGGCTGAGGCGCCCTGCGGGCCGGTGGCGGGGTGGAATGGAGCCCGGCTGCCCTCCCGCGTCCCGGCCGGCCGACGGCCACGCACCGCCGTCCTGGGAGAACGGGGAAGGCGCGGAGGGTTACACGTGAACACGGATCCGTCCTTTTAGTCGTGTGTTAACTAAGAATACCAACGGATTAGGCGTAGGTCCCAAACCGCATTTCGTTTTCCCGTATCTGCTTTTCTGTTCCTCACACGGATCTCAGCCGAGTACTTTAACGCCAGGCCTCGCAAACCGCCAGCCCGCACCTGAACACAGCTGGCGGCAGCGCGCAGAGCAACTGGAACCACCGTGCCCTGCGTCAACCAAAAACGTTTGAAGGTGGATACTCACTGGAAACGTGCATTATTGTTAGAGGCTTTTCCTTGTACTGGTGCAGTACTTGATCAATTATTTTAATCCAAAAAGTGGACCTACTGGAAAATCATACAGCTGCTTCAATCGGTACATTGGTCGGGTGGGAAGTCAGGTACTCTCTGGTGCAGGGGGCATGCCGTGTAGGCTCACTGGAGCGAAGAACTGAATTCTAGAAGCTGCTGCTGAGAAGTTACAGAGCAGAAAGGCTGGTTCCCGTTGTGAAAGTCACTTGATGCTCCTAAGTGTGATACCTGCTTTCAGTCCTGAAACTTCTGTTTGACAAAAACCTTGTTCCATGTTGAATGTCTGCTTCAGGTTTCATCTTGGAGAAAAGGTCAGCCAATAGCTCTGCCAGTTCTGAGAGTAAATAGGGGTGAAATGGGAATCACGTTGCAGAAATTCATGTTTCAGTATGAAATCTGTATAGCTTCTTACCCCCTTCAGAAAAGATTAATAACAATTACAATGTAACAATACACATGAAATGCTGGTATGCACAACCATCTTACCCAAGTCCCTTTTGGTCACTAGGACAGGGGAAAAATACGTAAGTTTAGAGTATGCTTTGCCTTGTAAAGCTGTCACTACACTAAGCAGAACATTGAAATTAGGTAGAAAAGTATCATTCCTAAGATAGATATCTCACTGTAAAGAGACAGCCAACTTACAGGTCTTTGAAAGATTCATAATTCAGATGTTTTCAGCAATTCCTTCGGGATTTCAGCAGCTCAGTTCTTTGAACATTTGTAACTGGCAGACTGCCCCATGCCCACATAGGCCATCCCACTACTGTGTGACTCGCCTATGCGCAATCCATGCAGAACTAACATTTCTCCAGTGACCCTGAGCCATGCTAGCAGCCACTGGGAATTCAGGTAACATGGTTCCAGCTATATTGGCTAAAAGATTAAAAATTTGATTTAATTATGAGCAGATTACTGATCTCCTAGCTGGAGGTTCATCAGCACGCCACCTTATGGAACTGATGTTTATGTGGTTAATAGCACGGTAGAGAGGGAAGACAAAACTTTGTTCATGTCCCAAAAGGATGTTCTACAGCAAGAGTCAGGTTCAGCATACTTGATAAGCACCTGGCATAATGTGAAGCTCCTAATTAGGAATCTTTTATGCATAAACTGTATTTTCTTAGACAGATTTGAATTGGGTACAGTACATGAGGCAAGAACGCACACTAGAGATAAATCAAAACACAAAAAGCTACCTGTGAAAATGACCTAATATTAGCAATAAAAGGGATCCCCTGGCATAAATACTATGTATCCAAGCAGCCTGAGGCTGCATGTTTAATGTTACACAGTTGGTGCAAAGGCTTCTCCAATGTATTTCATGAATGCATACTGATGAATACATTAAAGCTGCTGAGCAAAAGCTTTGTGAAAAAATGACCCGGACTGGTATGGAACATGCCAGTGGGAAGGATGTGAAAGAAGCATAGCGTGCATTCAGCTGCTGTTTGAGCTGCCAAAAAAGCATCCATGTTAGCCAGATACTGCCTGGCAAATACAATGAGTAGATTGATTTTCTGTGAGTAAATATCTGACAAAGATGTATGGGATAGAAGACAAAGAACAAAGTATTCCATTTTGATCGAAATGTGTTTCCCATACTCATTCAGAGTTGCTCTACGTATTTGGAACAGACTGAAATGATCCAGTAATTTCAATACAGAGTGCCTGAATAGCCTAATACATTTCAAGATGAGTAAGAATCATTAGCTCCTTGGCTGTAAGACAAGAGATTTATTTTGGTGATGAAGGCATCTGATCTGATGAGAACAAATGAGTTCCGTCTAACAATGCACTTTGGTTTATTTGTGCTGGTTTTCCCGTTTCCCATGACTTACTGTTTTATATTTACCTATGCAAGAATACTGTCATATCCCTTTTCCCCTAGGCATTATAATACAATATAAAGATTATTTTTACAGAAAACACTCAGACCACAGACACATACAAATTATACTATAAAAGTGCAAAATAATCTGGCAGATATGTCTGGCTACTTGAAAAATAGCTTTAACAGTGAAGGGTTTTTTAGTTCAAACCCTTTCGAAACCGCCGGAAACCCAAAGGCAGAGGCAGCTTTGCAGAGCCTGCCTTGTGACCAGCCTGCGCAGCCTGGCGCCTTCCAGTTCAGCGGGCTCCAGCCGGGCTCCCCCGCGGGGCTTCCCCAGCAGGCGCCGGCACACCCGGGGCCTACAGCGGCCGCACCCGGCCCAGGCCGCAGCGTAGTCGCAGCCGCCGCCGCCTCTCGCGGTCAGCAGCCCGGCCCGGGAGGCCGCCTACAAAGCCCAGGGCGGAATCAAGGGTGGCTGCGCCAACTCCACGTTGATCTTTTACCTCAGCGGCTCCCGCCCCCGGGCGGGCTCACGGCCCGCTGGCGGCAGCAGGTCTCCGCGCCCGCGGGCCGCCTATCGCGGCCGCCACCGCGGTGCGGGGTTGTCCTCGGCGGAGAGCGGGGCAGCGGGCGGTGGGCGCCAGGCCCGGCCCCCCGCCCCCGGCTGCCGCAGCGCCCCCGGCTGCCGCCCGCGCCCCTCCCACCCGCCGCCCGCCTTCCTCCGCCCTCCTGGCCCGGCGCCCGTCCCGCCTCCCCGCTCCTGGCTGGCGTCCCACTGGCCGCCTCGCAGCCCGGTGTATGTGCGGCAACAACATGTCGGCGCCGCTCCCCGCCATCGTCCCGGCCGCCAGGAAGGCGACGGCTGCCGTGAGTGCGGGCAGGGAGCGAGCAGCGGGGAGGCGCCGGCCGTCAGGGGTCCGCCCTGGCGGGCAGCGGCCCCCGCCCCGCTTTGTTCTCCGCTGCGGCCCCAGCCGTGGGCGGCGGTCCCGCCGGTCGCAGCGGCCCCGCGGCCTGGGGGCGAGGCGCACGGGCAGGCCCGGCTGAGGGCGGGCGCCGCCGCCGCCGCCGGGCGGGCGCCTGGCGGGTGGGGTGCGGCGGGGCGGCCCGGCCGGTGCCGCCTGACAGCTCTTCCCCGTTACTCGCCTGCAGGAGCTGGGCCGCGCTTGAGACCGCTCCGGGGCTGGAGTCTGCGCCGGGCCAGGGAAGGTCATCGGTGTCGCCCGGCGAGGCCCGCGGCGCCGTGTGCCGGCCGAGGGCGGGCGCGGCCGCTGATGGCGGCGGGGAGGCCGGGCAGCGGGATCGGGAAGGGACGGGACGGGGCAGAGATTTCCTTCAAGCAAGTCGTATCGTGCTCGAACTGTGCGCGGTCTTGTGCGGGCGGCTGTGGTACGTGGGTTAGCGCGTTTGTTGGGTAGCGATCTTACACCGCTACGGTTTTGTTTTTTTCCTTTAGGTCATTTTTCTTCATGGATTGGGAGATACCGGGTGTGTATTCTGATCCCTTACATACTTAATAGTTATTACAGTTTCAGATATAAGGCTGCGTGTTGTAAAGACGTGAGCAGTTAAAAGTTACTTGAGCTTCTTCGCCTGCAGTTGAATGCAGCGGCTAACGACAGATGAAATTTCATGTGTGCTGGAATAATGGTGACAGCTATTAATTTAAAATTTCCGGCATGTCTTCAAAAGCTTTTTCTTCAGGTTTTTCAATCATTTACCTAATTTGGTCTGAATGTGATCCCTCTTTTGTTCTTGAGTCAAATTTGGTGGGAAAAGAAGTCTGTGGGTTTTAGATCTTCCGCTTTCATGAGAGTGGGGTCCTGGTTATTCCTGTGCTTGTCGAGACTTGGGAGTTCTTTTGGGGTTGGTTTGTTTGGTGTGTTGTGTGCCCGTCCCCCGGACTTGTGGATTGCTGTTTTGCTACTAGGTGCAGTTAATCTATGGTTTCTTCAGTATATCATACTTACATTAAAATCCAGACTCACTCGGTTTATCTAAGCGGGCTCCGAAGCAGTCACCGGATGTCTATGAATTTCTCTGTCTGAAATGCGATCTTCTGACTGCGCCTCCCACTCCCAGCCAATAGCTGTGAAATACCCTGTTTGCCTTGTTCCTGTTACTTCCACATCTGAGTAGAAATGGAGAGTAGGGAATTTCTGGGAGGTGTTCTAAGAGTGGCGTAATGTTTCCATTTGAAGCTTGTGTGTGCCGAGATGTAAGCACACATTCATTAAAGACATTAACAAGTTAGGAGTGTGTTGAAACCTTTTTTTGTGGGAGACTTTAAAGGAATTGGCACTTAGATACTGAAAATAAGTAGCGTTAATGTTTCGTCTATTTAGCTCCCTTATGGGCAAAATTGTGTAATATTTTTTAAAGAAATTTGGTTTTGTTACCTGGAACGTGAATATTGTCTCTAGGTTGGAACTTGCAATGCTTAAGGCACAAACTTTTCCTGAAGAACTAAAAAAAAAATCGGCTGTCAAAATTGAAACTTGTGTAACTGGGATACTTAAAAAGGGTCAAGTCCTTGCACTTGACAGTCTTGTACAACTGAGGATGTTTGCTCTCGTTTGTTGTGCCAACACACCACCCTGTTTGTGTTATCCTTTTTCCTTTCTGCTGGTTGGATGCAGCTGAAGCAGCAGTACTGCCTGCATCTTGGCACCAAATGTTCAGCAAGTGATTATAGAATTTTTTTGAGCTTTTGGAATTTGGGTCTTTGTAAGTCTGGCTGATGTGGCTTTGGCAAGGGGAAAAAAACACAGAGATTTGCTCTTTTAACATAAACTGTATTCATTATACAAATGTATTTCCATTTTGATGACAAAGCTAACTCACAGTCTCAAGCTTGCAAATACACTGAGTGTACTGGAATGTATGCATGAACAAGTCATAACACCTCTGTGGAATTATGGTGATTTAGCTATATTTGTTCCTTTAGTCCACTGCAGATCAGATTAGCTGAAACGTCCTTTGACGTACTGCCATTTTGAGAAGTAATTAGCAATTTTGTAATCTCCCACAGTTTAAACTGACCAGTTCTACTTCACATGAATTTTTAAATTGCTCACTTCGTTTTACCAACTGTATTTTTTCTACTCTGAGAAGTGTCTAATAGAGCTTATGTTCTTTTTCTCTCTTAGCTCCTATATAAATGGCACTTAAAGATTGGTACATACTTGTCAAAATCTGAACAAAAGGTACAACATAAAGGATTGTTCTAAGGCAGGGGTCCTCAAACTACAGCCCGCGGGCCAGATACGGCCCCCCAGGGTCCTCAATCTGGCCCCCACTATTTACAGAACCCCACCACCCCCCCTCCTGGGGGTTGGGGGGGAAACCAAGCAGCCGCAGATGACTGCCTGCCACTTCATCCGCGTGCCGGCCCTCTGTTTAAAAAGTTTGAGGACCCCTGTTCTAAGGAGTCTGCGTAAATGTGTATACAATGTTGCTTTCCAAATTTGTCAGATTAATCTTACAGTTGTCTAAAAAAAGTCCCCAAATTCCTATCTGACTTTTTTGTCAGTCATATTTCTGCTTCAGTTTCTTTCTTATTTGGCCTTCTCCTAATACTGCAAATACCATGCAGTATCACCCACAATTTGTATGTATAAAAGTACTGGTAGGAAGCAGGCTGAGATATACAGCCAGTGTTTCAAATGTCTGTTCTGTCTGTGTGCTTGAAATATCTTTAACTTTAGGTAGCATACATTAACTTTTCAGGATGGTATTAAAATTCAAACTAAACCAAACATGCTTTTGTGGCTTGTCTGCTGTTGGTCTGATTAGTGCAGCTGTGTCACTTATGAAGTCATTAAACATGTTTTCTGCTTAGAATAAACTTCCCAGTATCTAGTTTAGTGGGTGAGTTCGGAATAGAATACTGAGCAGTGAGAAAAATCAGGAAATACAGGTACTATTGAGCATTCTGGAACACCAAATACAGGCTCAGGCAGTGGTTCTGCACAGGTTCAGATTTGGGTCCAGCTCAGCTTATCTCTGTATGAGCCCTGGAGTGAGTCTTTCAGAGCTGTTTGTTTAAATTATGCTTTCCAGTTTTCTGGTTTGTAGGAAGCTTGATAACTCATCTGCCATGCTGATCTCACATTCATCTGGGTATTTATGCAGCATGTACTTGAGTTTAAAAAGATAACTGCAATCTGGAGCATTGCTCAGGACTGCATGAATCTAAGAGCATTTGAACTGAGCCAAAGTTATTAGGTCCGATTGAGTAGGCTGGCTCCACATAGAGTTAGCTTAGATGTCAGTTCACTACTCTCTTATATCAAGAAATGTGGTTCAGAATAAGCAAAGTTGGCTGTGAAAGAAGCTGCCTCAACTCCACAGGAGCAGCAAAACAGCTGTGCTGCAACTATGATGGTCAAATTAGATAAAGTCTCCCTAGCTTTGTGTATGCAACAAATATGCAGAAGCAGAACAAACCTTTTAAGTTTAGTACTATATTCGTAGCATGCTACAGTTCATATAAATTTTTTCTAGAAATGTGTTTTGATTGATCTAATCCAGCACATTTCATACTTGGTCTGTGCTGTTGCACTGACGTAGAAGTAAGAGCTGAGGCAAAACATAAATGCCGTTTAATGTATTTTTTGTTAACAGGCATGGATGGTCAGAAGCGCTTGCAGGTATCAAGAGCCCCCATGTGAAATACATTTGCCCACATGCGTAAGTTTGTAATTTTTCTTGTTTTACCTTTTTCTGTAGAGTTACGCACTAATACACTTGCACAGATGATGAAGTCAAATATGATTTGGATGTCTCTGCATTTTGTTTATATGTTAAAAAAATACTCTAAAATGTTGATAATATTGTTAGTGTGTGAGTTACTTTAGGTCAAATCTGCATTTTTATTCATATTTTGCTTTTGTAACTATTTCAGAATGAAAACATTTGGAAAGTTTTATGTGCAAAGTTAGATTATTTTGACTTTGTTTTCACTGAATTGAGTTGTTTTGTTGCATTTTCTTTCCCTCCAACATTCAATTGTGAAAAGCCAGTGTTACAAGGAGCAGGTTTTGTATTTTATTGACCATTAAATATACTTTGTATTAGATACATGTACTTCTTAAACTTAGGTGCGTAGATGAAATTTCCCTGTTACCTACAGAAAGTTTCAAAGATTCACAGAATATTTGTATTTTCAGCAAATAATGCGATTTGAGCTGTTCTCGTGCAGTTTGAGAAGTGAAATACTTCTGAGCAGTGTCAGGAATCAGTAAATAAATTAAGATCTATGTGGTATTTACTTAATGATAGAAAAACTAATTAAGTATAATCTTGAATTTATTTTAACACAAAATTCAGATTGTCTTTTGCTCCAACAGTCTTGGGAGACATGGAGCATGGATAATAGGGAGATAAGTAAGCGGTGTTTTGGTGTATTACTGATTACTGGGCTGTGATTTATTTCTTTCTTTTACCACATGGCCACGCTTTGCTGAGCCGTACAAAAAGAGCTTAGCTGCTGTTGTCTTTGCTTGCCCTTTGTCTTCTTTCTTTCCCCGCAGAACTTAAGTTCCTCAGTTTCAGTAGATTAGAACTATAGCTGGATTTGATCCATGGCATGGTCCATTGATGTTGTTTGGTAAGACAAATGCACCATAAGGGTGGGAATGTGTCCTGCAGTGAAGGCAGGCCTTAAGCAGACTCAGTTGTTGTGAGAAGCACGTGTGGCCAGACTTGATCCACCACTATGCTGCATTTGGCTGCTTCCTTAGGTTTGCTGCTGCATAAGGTGTCTTCATCCACTGAGCATGTGTATGGAACTGTGATACTTAGAAATAACTGAATGAGGTGGAGATATATATATATGTATATATAAAATATGTATGTGATATATGTGCAGTCACACACACATATATATGAGCTGTCCGTTAATGTTTTGCTTGCTTTCCATAGAATGGTAATTCAATCCTGAATATTAAATGTGTTTGGGCTGGCAGGTTTCAAGAGAGATTTCTTGAAAAGATGCTACTAAGTACCTAATGTTAATTATGGTTTAAAAGTAAGACAAAATTAGAGATATGTAATTTCATGACATAGCTGCATATTCATTATTAAATTTCAGTATATGTCTTAAGTCAGTGGTGTTCATTCTCATTTCTAGGCCAGTTATGCCAGTTTCTTTGAACATGAACATGGCTATGCCATCGTGGTAAGTATTTGTTCAATTGCAGATGATTCTAATGAAAAGATATCTAGGCGTTTGAACTCATTGTTCTTAATTAAAAATCATGAACAACCAGAAGGGCTGGTTTTAATCACATGGAAGTATAAAAGCTTTTTGCTTTAGTTCTGTTACTATAAAAGGGCTTTCATGAGTATGCTCTCTACTTGTGTGTCTGTGGTAGTGGTTATTCCTCAGGACTAATCTGTATGTCTTAAAATATAAACCCTAATTTATTTTACAAGTATAGTCTGGAGTCTATGTTGTGTATGAATTCATAGTCAGTAGTAGTAGAGTTTATTGCTACTAGTGAGTAATATTTGGTGGGGCAGTAGAATATCTAGAAAGTGTTCTTTAGAACATCTATTCTGAATAGAGAACAAGAAAAATATGGTAGATTTCAGTGGTCTTAAACTAGTCCTCCTCAGGTTTGTGGGTTTTTTTCCCATCAAGTAACTTGTGCTTGTTTTTCATATATTTCTTCAAATGGTATTCTAATTTTGTACCTGCAACTGATAAACTGAAATTCCTGCTGATATTTTTGGAGCGAATATCAAAACATAGCTGTTTAATCTGTAAATTACAGAAGATAAAACTCAGAAAAGGTTTTTTTACTAGATCTAGCCTTTTAGCCACTTTCACAGATTGTTCGCTATTTCTTGTAATCTGTACGTGGTTGGTACTAAATGATGTTAGCTACACATTTTTGTGTGGAAATTATCTCAATTTTATTATTTGTGTTTTAAGTGGAATGGATGCTCTAATGAGTAATGCTCTTGTTGATGTTTTTGTAAGGTTTGATATCATTGGACTCTCTCCAGATTCACAGGAAGATGAAGTTGGGATCAAGCAGGCAGCGGAGAATGGTATGCTTAGGAATGCTTTTTATCTCTTAAAAGTACTTCCATGCATTCTTAAAGATGAATTATCAGTCTGAAACAGATTTGTCATTGACAGAATTGTTAGGGAAAGTAATATGTATATACTGTATTATTGTTGATCAAACTTTAGCTAAGTGCATTGTTTTTGTTTTCTTCTAAACTTCATGAGTAAGTAGAGTAATTCACCAGTATAAACACTTCATATCTCAAATAAGAAAGGGACATGGTAAGCTTAGTGTATTTTTGTTTTTAAGACCTTCTGAGTAACACAGCAGGTTAGAGCTGTATGAGCATCCACTTATGATGCTGGATAGTTAGGAGAGGGATACCATCTTCCTGCCAGTGGGGCTTTTGTGAGACTTACTTGCATGTTTTTCTCTTTGGAAATGATGCAGTGGCACTGGAATTTCTGATCATGCTCTAGATCCTTTGAAGCTTTTTGATGTATAGCAAACTAGATTTTCCTTTTGCTAACTTTCTGTTGACATCGGGGAGAGGGTCTCTTTCCTCTTCTAGACTTTCTACAGAATGGAGTAGTTTTTTACTACGGGCCTTTATTTATGTTGCAGTTAAAGCACTGATAGATCAAGAAGTAAAAAATGGAATTCCTTCTAATCGAATTATTCTGGGAGGCTTTTCTCAGGTAAGGTATGGTTGGAAAGAACTCTGTCTTTCTAAGGAAGTAACCTACCTTTCCTAACGTGGGAAACCCAGATACCTGAATTGAAAAGAGCTGATGTTATGTGCTTCTAAAATTGTAAGATGGTATTTTCCTTTGCCTTATCTTTTTTATGCAAATAATTAGTATTCACGGGAAAATAAACATGTGTGTGGAAAAAAGTACTAAAATTAATAGTCTATGTAAAGTCTTTATGCATATAACATACATAGCTTTGCTTGAAAATCTTTTTAGTATTTCTAGTTTAATTTGATAGATATTTGATGGTCTGGATTTATTTGGGAAATTCTTCTCTTCATACTTGTAAGACATCTGTGGTAGGGTCCATACACCAACTCCCCAGTCTGCATGCAAATAAATTAAAATATTAAAGCAGTGATAATACTGTTACAATTGGTCATGCTTCATTTAATGGTTTTTTGGTCCCCCTCCCCAGCTGCTAGTTACAGTAAATTTGCTGGTTTACTTCTGAGTTGATCACGTGGGCTTGAAGAGGGAAACAAGGCACAATAAATGTTATACAGGAATACTGGTTTTAGTATAGGTTCTAAGGAAGAATAGATTGAAATAGAAATAGGCTTTTAAAGGAGAACCAGATATCTTGAAACAAGCATTAAAAGGAATGTTACCATTCTAATACTTGCATCTCTTCATCTTAGGGAGGTGCTTTATCATTGTATACAGCTCTTACAACACACCAAAAATTAGCAGGTGTTGTAGCCCTCAGCTGTTGGCTTCCTCTGCGGGCTTCTTTTCCTCAGGTATTTATGTTTCTTTCCTAAGCTAATTTGCACTTGGGGAATGGGTATATCTGAAGATTCTATCTTGTGCAGGAATTAGGGGCCATCGTTAGTTGTTACCAAATACTAACAGTTGTTTGATAACTTAAAAGTTTTTAAAATAGGGCACTAGAGTTTTAGAGTTTGGCAAGTAGGGAAAATGAGGAAATACTCTGTAGATATCACTACTTAAAATGACATTCCTAGGAAACTTAAAGGATATAGCAGATTTTCCTGGAAGATAAGTTTACTATTTGCCAGTTGTTCCATCTGCAAGGCTCTATCTTATTAGAGACTAGGTTAAACAAAGTATCAGATTTTTTTTACTTGGCCTGAAATTAAATTCTTCTGAAATTAGTGCCAAGATTTTACTTCCAGGTTTTTTAACTGTGTTGTCAGACACAGAGGTTGCTTCGCAAGGAACTTGCAGACTTTACATTGGGGTTTTTTCCTTAAGAATTCTACTTACTTGTCATGCCACAGGGCACAGTGCCATGGGGTTATTTTATTGTGAAGATGTTAGCCTTACCTCCACTTACATTCCCTTTCTTCTCTTCTGCCCTCTAACTCCACCCCTAACAGGGCCCTATCAGTGGTGTCAACAAGGAGATTGCTGTTCTTCAGTGCCACGGGGACTGTGACCCATTGGTTCCTTTAATGTTTGGTTCTCTCACTGTTGAGAAGCTAAAGAGCATGATAAATCCAGCCAACATAACCTTCAGGACTTATTCTGGCATGATGCATAGCTCATGTATTGAGGTAATTTTCTGATGATACAGTGTTTTAGCTGGGTCTGTATTTTAATTTTTTTCATCTCAAAACATATGTATTAGGTGTGGGGTTTTGGGGTTGGCTAGGTGTTGTGCTTTGTTGTTGTTATTGATGGTTTTTTTGTTGTTTTTTTTTTAATAAGTCCTTGATGCTACTGACTTATTTTAGTAAGTAACTGAATGCATGGCTGAAAAAGCATCCAAGGCAAAAGTTTGCATGACTAGTGGGAATGTCCTCAGAAGATTGTGTTTTTGGGACTAGACTAGTTAGTCTATAAATTACTCTTTCCCCCTCTTCCCACTTAATTTTAATTAATTGCTTACTATAAAAAAATAAAAATCACTGAATTGGAAGGCACATTCTCACAGCATAAATCCAGCTTGGTGTTTTGGAGAGAAGAATCCTGTTAGTTCTGTGGATGGAGGCACTGAAGGAACTGGGAGAGAGGGTTGACACTGTGGAAGAGGCAGGCTCAGAACATGTATTTCTAGTCCTGGCTCAGCAGGCAGCCGAGCTGATGTAATGGCTTGCTCCTGCCAGAAAGGGGTGGACCAGTTCCCTCTGCTCATGACCCTGTGGCCCTCTTCCTTGCATCAGCTCTGGGACTGATCAGAAATTTCTTTCAACCATTGAACTTGCTAAAATGGCAAAAGCTGCTGGTTTCAGTTTTTGCAGCTGTAGTGAGCTGAAGCATCAGAACTCACACAAAGTGTTAGGAGCAAGAAACAGAAGAGCATGCAAGGAACAGATCTGCCATTTGTCAGCAGCAGTAATTTGTTGATATTGCTGCATCTTGTGGGAGCCGTACCTTTGGACAGCCCCTTTGGGACATTTACACAGTTGTATTGCATTTAGGTAGTGATAGCATTGAGTTGTCTCACAAATGTATTAATAACGTGCTCTTTCTTACAACATTGACTTAATTTAAAAAAGAATATTTTTAACATGGATTGGTTTCCCAGCCTAGTTAGCTGTATTGCTTTTCCTTAGGGAAGGAAGCATCATAAGGGTGAAACGGAATAGTTAAGAGGAGCTGCTGGCTTCTCACACTGCTGCTAACTTGCAGAAGTTTGAAGTATAGATTAAGCCATGGGCTTAGCTACATTTCAATCCTATCCATGCTCAGCCTGCTGCTATTCAGATCACTTGATGATTAATATGTAGCTTACCTGCTGAACCTCAGAGAGAGAAGGATAGAAGTCTTTGCTTTTTCCTCTATTTTGCCTCTTCTGAGTACCTAGAAGAGTTATTAGCCTTGACTTGTGTGCAAAGTGGTATGACTCTATCAAGTATCGAATTACTCAATATTTGTAGCTGGGCTGCACATTATAACTGAAATGTTGAAACATGATTGTATAGCTGAATATATATTAACAGGGAACTTCAACTAATATATACTTTTATCTTTAAACAGGAAATGATGGATGTAAAACAGTTCATAGACAAACATCTACCTCCCGTAGACTGAAATGATATGTGAGAAGCCTTCTATATAAATACACCAGCATCAACTGCGGTAGAGTGTTAATCTTTTCATATGCCCAATAAGAAGCATTACTTCTATACCTGCAGTGTTACTACTGTGTTGCAAATTTATACTTAAGATGAGGGTTAAATAATACACGTGTACAAGAAATGATCTGATCATCTTTTCAGTATTAATCATACACTGTTGGGACTACACGAATGCGGCAGCTAGGTAACAATGGCAGAATGTAACCTAAGCATACTGTTTTAAGAAGTCTGATTTTTTTTTTTTATTGCAGAATTTTAGAGTATTTGTACAAGCAATTTAAATTCTAATTGTAGGTGAGCAACATAAATGCAACCAGTTTAGGTATACTTGAGACATGATTTGTTCTTAATACTCACTGAAAACATATTAAAATGTTTCCTTTATGTAAAGGATGCGTGAAGTACACAATGTGTAACGTAGTGGGCATATGATGGTCGAATAAATGCTACCAAGGACAAAGCTTTAAAAATTAAATGTGAATTGTTACTCCAGATAAGAAAGGTTGTTCTGCTGTAATGGCTAGAAGTCAGTGGAAGTATTTCTTATATTTAAACCACCTCAATCTTTAATTGTTTTCGTATAGGTAGATATTTTTTGGAAATTCTAAAGGGACTTATTTCTTCTTAAACTGTCATTTGTCATTTATTGTCTGTCTCTTAAAACTACCATAAACTCATGTCAAATGCTGACTTGAAACAGAATTCTGAGGAAGTGCATAGGATTAATTTGAGTTTCATTTAAAAATTACGGTTTTCATATTGAATATTCATCTTGTGCTTTTAGTCTTTGTAGCTTTCATTTGTGCAGAAATGTTGATACATTTCATGTGAGCAATTCCAGCATATAGTTATGATTTTTCTGTCTGTTTTGGAATAATTAACTGAAAATAATGCTGTGTACTGTTGAAGTCTTGCCTGTAACACAGACGTTGACTAATCTGAATTCTTTATTAATAGAAATAGAAGTGCATTTGGGATATAACTTAAACTTTAAATTGATCCCTTCAAATACTTTTTTTTTATTGCATGTTGAGACTTGAGTTTTTTCTGAAAAAGAACAGAGCATTTTATTTTCAAATATATCACTCTACATTTCCCTAGATCAGTATAGCGTAGTAATATGAAGACCTACTATAGGAAAAAAGTAAATCTGCAAGATACAGAATGTCTTTTATCTCAGAAGCTTAAAATTGTAGGATGCACTGGATTACAGAATTTGATGCACACTCGAGAGTTTTTTGGTTAAGAGACATAATTTACTTCTGGAAACAGCTGTTCTTCTGAGTTCAGAGGTTGTCACACACTAGGAATGTTTAAAAAATACACAGCAGCTATTACTACATAATGTGCTGCATAACAGTGCTCCATACTCTAATATGTTTGCAAACAAAGAATATTCCTGTTTGGGATGCCTCTGTGGTGTCAGCACTGTGCTTTGTACCTGCATTTTAAGGTACTTTCTCCTCTCCCAGCTTAATCATTAATCAAGCGGTCCTCTCACGGTGTCTATGAATTTACATCTGAGGCATCTAACAGTACAAGTGCATAAATAGAGAATTACGCCTTTATATCCCTTCTTAAACACAACTGCTGCCAGAAATCTGACTTGTTCACCTAGTGTGAGTTTCAGTTTTCAGTGATTTTTTTTTTTTTATATGTATTGCATTTCATTTTTTGGAAGTTGTTTTTGTTTTGTAATCCAGTTTCTCTGGAACTCAAACATCTCAGTATGTAAAATTGAAAAGAAGTTTATTTCTAAATGGTATTGAAATATCTTTGGGAATTCCATCTGTGTGGTTGAGAAGGCATGTTTATTAACTTTGAAGTTTTAATTAGTCTTTTCTCTCAGTCGCTCTGTTCTATAGACCTGCCAATTTGTGTTTCAGTTAATTTAGTTCACAGAAGAAAGCATAATATTCTTATTGTAGTTGTGCCAAAGTTTTGTTGAGAAAACAATATGTCCTACCTTAGAGTCATTCCCAAATTACATTAGGTAGTTTCGCAGTCCTGCTGAATTGCAAACTTGGTAAGCAAACTATATGTTACTTCTCCTAGCTTTTAGATTTATCTTCATTCCTGTTGTCTAAATGATTCCCTGAATATTGGCGTGTTTCCAGAGTTCTTGCACAAGCTTCTAATTTTTTTCTTTATTATTTCCTTGTTCTGTTTGTAAATTGTTTGATAATGCTGTTTGGCTCTCCCGTTCAACTTCTAGTTGTGCTCATTTCACATATTTTTTTTCTTCTGTTAGAATGAGTTTGAAAAGATATTTCTGAGATGTTAAAATGAAATCAGTTTTAGCTTTATTCTGTGTTAGTTTCATAGCAGTTTCTTCAGTTTGGTGAATGTGTTCACAACTTGCAGTCAGTTTCTAGTATTTACACATTTTAATTGAAGTCAGTTTCAACTATCTCTATGATGCTTTCATATGTTTTTCTAGAAATGCTTTATAAGCTGACTTCGTTCAAATATTCAGCTATCATAACCAGATTCTTTTTTATACTGTTGTTTTGCTCCTTGCTTTATCTGGAAAGGGCTGTGTAACCAAAGTAAATGTAAGTAAATGTTACAACTTACTCTGAATTTCTGTATTCTAGGAAGAAGTCTCCTCAAGTTTGTTTTGTTTTGTTTGTTTGTTTTTTTGAGGGGAGTGTATGTGTGTGTTGTAGTTGGAGGTTTTTAAAGAGCCCAGAAGCTAGAGGAAATGTCAAGGATGTGTCCTTCCATATTACAGGGCGTATATTCAGTTTCTGTCCTTAACTTCCTGGCTGCTTGGAAGGCTGTGTGTATAATCTTGTAGCTGAACTGCTTCCCTACCTGAAGTGATTTGATGCTGGGATTGTTGTCATAACTGCATGTATTTTTAGGCTGAATGATGGCTCAGCCTGGTGCGGTGGTTTTCATAATACTCTGTTTAAATGGAGAAGTTGGATTGTCAGTGTTCTAAATGTGAATGTCCTATCTTCATAAACTACAATTTGAAACTGTCCAATAATTAAGTTTGGTTTTTGTAATGTTAGACTTTCCCCAAAATGGGATGATGTCTGTCAAACCTGCAAAAGCATTGATATGAAATACCTTGCTTGCAGATTGGTTTGTTTCAATGGGTATCTAACTCCCTAATCCGTTTTAAATTTCAAAATGGTACTTAAATTTGACTGTAGTTTTGTGCAGTCAGAAGTCTGACTTCTTGTTGGAATATGTTGCCCACTTCTTAATAGATGTGTTGAATTATGTATTATAAGCCAAATCTTCTAGCCATTCTTGGGGTGAACCTGTGCTGGGTTCCATACTGTGGTGAGGGGTGTATAATTTGGTCTCTTCTTCCTGTCTTGTATAATTACAACACAGTAGACTGGTAAAAATACTGTACGCTGTAACTGGTATTAGAACTGTTAATTAAAACATGTTCTCTCTAATGGAGTATACTGCACTTCATTGAAATCATTAGGCTGCATCTTTTATGTAAAGGTGCTATTTCTGTTCATGGATATGACTGAGAACAAACTATGTTAATGAAGCCATATGTACAAGGCCTGTGTAACTTAAATTTTGTAAAGAAATACTGAACGCTTACTCTTTGTGTTATGAAATATGAGCCATTTATATTTAATATAGACATTTAAGATTTAATTACTTAGTTTACTCATATTATTTATTGTAAGAAATCTTAATTTTGGAAATTATTTCTGTAGTAGGGAAAATGTGAAAATTTATATCATTGTGAAATAAATTTCAATCAGCATTTGGGCAAGTACTGAAGACTCAATACTTACCTAAAAGAAATCGAGCTTTCATGTCCTGTGAAACAGGCACTTTAGAGGCTTCTTGCAGATATGTTATGTGGTAATGTATGCATGATTCTATAATATGAAGGAATGATGATTTGAAGTTACTGAAAAGAAAATGAAAAAAAATGTTATGTCTTGCTGCCTTGTTGAGAGAATGCTAAGTGTGATCTCATTGTTTTTCATATTCTGGGTTAATTTTATTTTAACTTGCTTTCTTGGTATTTGCAGTAATCTTAGAAGGTAGAGGAAATTAAAATATTTTCTAGTAGCCTTACTCTAGGACACTAAAGAGCCAAAGTCTTCTCACTGTGTACTGCTACACCTTTAAAGCTCTGGAGGTTCTGCTGTGTCGGACAGCCTTTGAAGTTACATGAGGTTTGGCATACATACCACTTAACATATTTGTTTAACAAGCAGTTTTCAGGTCAAGCATTATGTACACTCTTTCGGTTAAGTAATATTTGAGGCTGATCAGGGGTATACGTAGTGTGGGGCGCTCAGGAAAAAATTTGAGATTATCTGTAAAGGGGTCCTGAGAGGGAATGAGGTGTACACGTAGAAGGTAGACTTCCTGCCTTAAGCAGTTTAAGGCAACTAAAAGGCTGCTTGTCTCCATAGAATGTGGTGTCTAAAAGTCATTGTGGAGTACACTTAGGAAGTTCCTGAACATGTGGAAATACACGATCGATGCAGTGCTGTATGTGAATATATTATGGCAAAATAAGAGTCTAAGAATAGCTAGGAATAATAAAGATGCAATATTATACAGAGTAATTTGTCGGTTTATATTTTATGAAAAACTTCTTGAGTAATATTCAGTTTCTATTTATTTTCAGCCCTGGCATCCCTGGGGAGATAATTGTGAGGAGAAACATTGCCTAGATTTAGCATAGTAAAAAAATTTACAATGTACTATTGTATTAAACTTCGTCAAATATAGTATGAGACCACTGGTGTAAATGAAGAAGGTGACTCTTCAGTATTTTTCAGAATGTTGGTTGATTAACTTGGAAATGGGAATCTTTGAAGAATAATAGCTGTAGAACAGATCCTCCTCTCTTTTTTTCTCCCCCCCATTTTCATTGCTTGCCACTCTCCTGTTACCTCTGTATTTGGGATAACAGGTTTTATTAATTATCTTTGAGTGGAACAAGTACCTTTATTGTAGCTGATTAAAGCTGATTTAAATGAAGTATAATTTAATGGGCACCCACACAGTGAATCGGTAGATAATGGTTTTCTCTTTGTTCCAATTACTAGAATAGAGCAACCCATTGCCTCCTTTTTTCTCTGCAAAGCTGGTAAAACTTAAAACTTCTAGCCAGTTTGCTGAGGTGTAGTGGAACCTTGCTTCAGGATAAGTGGGAGGTTTAGCTTCTGTGTGGGGAAGGTAAACTTCCCTCAGGGGTTGTGGAAGGGTTTGGGTTTTTTTTTGTTTTGTTTTGTTTGTTTTTAAGGCTGCTTGTCAGCATTAACAGATGGAGTCTAAAGTTGGAGTCTGAATGTTCCCTGGTTGTGAATGTGATTAAACTCTTAAAGTAGCTTCTGCGTGAAATCATTTGTTATGTCATAGTATTTAAAATTATTTGGGGGGATCTTTAAAAGGCTTAAATATTTTCAGTCTATGTACAAAAAACAAGTAGAGGTTGCCCCAGAATAGTCTCATAATGTGACCTTAAACAAAGCCAAAACCCAAACCAAAACATTTTCTTAAGTATTTTTTTATATTTAAATGCCTCCAGATACTGCTTCTAAGTTGAAAGAAGTGAAGACACTTTGAAAATTAACTTAATAACATACTGCAAACACCAGAAATTGAAAATGATACTTGGTATAACTTCAGGCCATACCATTATGATCTAGAGCTAGTGTGAGGAATTAAATAAAAAAACCCTCAACCCATCTGTTGAATAACCATCAAAACAACTAATCAAGATACATGTTACTGTTTCAGAAATTTTTGAGGAAAATCTTGCTGTTAATGAGGAATCAGAACTTCCATTTACTGCAGCTCCCCTTATGCATCTGTGTTTGGACTCATCTCTTCTTCCCCTGCAAAGGTTGGGGATCATTTGGCTGATTCAAACCAACTGACATTCTGTTTTGGTAGACCTAAGTCATTGTTACGCTGAGGGCTCAAATAAAGAGGAGAGGCATAATAGGTATAATGCATGGTTACATAAAACGTTTTGGAATGCTGTGAATGTTATATTTTGCATGGTTGTGTTAACACTTGGTTAGAGAAGCTTTTTCCATACAGAATGTTAGTCCTGAAAATGGAGGATTTCAGGTGCCTTGGTAGGAGTTCAGAGATCCTTCACTACAAATTTTGTGTCTGCTACTGTTTGCCTCCCCCCCGCAGTTTCTCAAGATGCTGTCCATGTCAAATGAGACTAGTCAGTAAAAATCCAAAATATTTAGTATGTGCACCCTCTTAAGAAAGCCTTCTCTGCCTATTAAGCCTTACTATTGTGGAAGGTCCTGTGGCCCAGCAAATGACAGACTCTACTGAGTTAAATGCAGGCTCCTTGCAGCAGCAGGTGTATGGTACCTTTTAGAAAATGTTACAAAAGAATGGTGAGAACATGCTCTAACGGGTGAATGCAGTGCAACAAGTAGTGTGTTTTTTCTTTTTACTAATGGGTTTCTATCAGAGAAGCTAAACAGAAAGAAAAAGTTTGCATAGTTTAACTTCTGTTTGGTGTCTTTTCCCTCTCCTACTGTTCTTCGGACTTACAGAGGCATATTACAGGAGAGGTTGATGCTGTACAAAGCTGCTTGGTTTAGAACCAGCTGAAAGAGAATAACCATGGAGAGTGCTGTGTATTTCTTTATTCCAAAGAATTACTGTCCCGAGGATGATAGAGCAGCTAATATAAAGAATCTGGATAGTACGGGTTCAGTTAATCATTCAGATATTCTATCATACAGTACAAATAATGTGAGCTGTATTTTGTTTTCTTTTAATGCATCCATTCGCAAAGAAAGGATATGCATTGCCATCTAGTTAGTTTTTGATTTCCCTACTGAAATACTTCTCTGATGCTACTTTTATTAGTTTAGGTCTTAAACAATCATGATGTGCTTTCCCTTTATGGTCCTGTAGCAGGCCTTTTACTAGTGCAATATATCATTTAATTTACAATTATTTTTTCCTTACCTGATATATTTTGGATGTTAATACATTTGATCTGCATTTTTAAACTCTTTCCAGGCATATCCAATGAAGGTGTAGAATTGTATTTTTAAAATAAATTAATACTGCAAGTCTTCATTCCAGAACTTAATTATGTTCAAACTGACCATACTGACTGATTTGAGATTTCTAATTTTCTGATAATTTTATCCCTGACCTAACTTGCACCTACCGTAGAAACACGTACAAGCTTGTTTACAGTTTAGTGTGCAACAGCTCTCGGCTGATACACTGTGTAGTGCTGTTATCATTGATGTGCTTGTGGGAAAAATGATTGCCTTCATTTGAGATTAGCTTCTTATTTAACTTGAATTGATCATTACAGGTGCTAGGTTACTGCATCTAGACAAAATGGAATTAAACCTGAACTGGCATGATCCCTTAAGTGTTGTGGTAAGCACTGCTATTTTATTTTATTTCTCCCCAAAGTCTGTCCCTGAAAGAAAAGGTATTCTTTTCCTTAAGGAATCATTCCTTTTTTGTTTTGGGTTTTTTTTCCCCCTTTGGGCAGAAGAAACAAAAAAGCTGCAGACAAAAGTTTCTGTATGCTTTTGGCCAGTTCATGACCCAGATCTAACCTGTGGGAAGATCCTGTCTAGGTCCCTAATAATTTTAATTGCTTCTAGTACGTCTGTATGTGCAGGCCTTTCAGCTGGCGGATGCTGTGACTATTGTGTGCATTGAGTGTAATGTAGAAGTGCCTGAAACAGACCTGTCTCTATATGGCTTCAAACTACAAGACAGTCTTCCTGTGAAGTATGTGACACATAAATGCAGTGGCAGTTCTTGCTGTAATTACTTCTTTGAGTGTCGTTTCAAGGAAAACGCCTATCTCACCTGTTCTCCAAAGTGCACATATTTTACAGTCCTCAGTTTACAACTCGGGCACCCACAGCATTCCACTGCTTGCTAATAATAGATTTGAGCAGCATGCATAAGCACCATCCCGGCTCTTAGTAGGAGATAATCATTCTGCAACCTTGAAAGATATGCTTACCATCTTGTTGGAGTAAACATGCCTATTTTACAGCGAAAATGGTTTAATGACGCTGTTGTTCTCAACAACCAATCACAGTAACAAGGCATATAACTCGATGAACAGAATTTAATTGATGGTATGTAATATAAATTTGTCTAACTTTTAAAATGTGTTATGTCCTGCTGGAACATATACGAGATTTAGACTAGCTTTAAGACTCAGCAGCACTGTAGCACGTTACAGTGTGACACCTGCCCGTTGGAAAAGTTTATCCCCAACTCTGTTGTGCTGGCTCTGAACTCGTAAGCCCCACACTCGCTCTAAGATTGCAAAGGGAGATCCTCGCTCCATTTTATACAGAAGTAACTCTCCTAGGGACAGACGTTCAGGGAAAACCGTTTCCGTTGCGGGGAAGAGGGGGTCTTCTGTCCATGTGAAGCTAGCAAAAGCAGGGCGGCTGTGAGCCGAGCCTTCCGGCGGCGCGGAGAGGGCGGTGGGCCGAGACGGGCCGGCAGCGCTCGCTGCCCGCAGGCCAGCGCCAGCAGCAGCGCGGCGAGCCGGGGCGGGCGAGGCGCTGTACGAGGTCGGACCGTTTAACGGCGCCTCCGCTGTGTCCGGCTTTGCGGGGGGCGAGGCCGCTCCCGCCGCCGCACGGCCCCGCCGCCGCACGGCCCCGCCCCCGCGGGCTCGGCCTGCCGCAGCGCTGCCTGGCTCCTGCGGCCGGCGCTCGACGCGCGCTGCCTGCCGCCGCCGCTCTGGCTGCTGGGTCGGAGCGCTGCGCCGCGGCCTGGCCCCGCTCCTGCCCGCAGAGCTCGGCGGCGGCCCCGGCCGCTTCCCGCGCACCGAGGGGAGGCGGGGCTGCTCCGCCGGCTTCAGCTCCCAAGCGCCGCGCCGGGCCCCGCTCGGACCGCCGCAGCCATGACCACGGAGGACGAGATCATTCGCATCGCCAAGAAGATGGACAAGATGGTGCAGAAGAAGAACGCGGTGAGCGGGGACGGGACGGGAGGCGGCTGGGCGGTGCGGAGCCCCCGCGGGCCCCGGCCGGCCCCGCGCTCCCCCCCCATCCGGCGGGTGCGGGGCCTTCTCCTTCCCGCCGCGCGGGCCCCCCGCCCGCCTCCATTTCCCTCCCCGCTGCCCGGCGGCTCCGGCGGGTCCCCCCGCCCCGCCGCCAGTGGACGTGGAGCCGCCGGCCGGCGCGGCCCGCCCGCTGCGGGGGGGCCTCGCCCTGTCAGCCGGCCCTGCTCACCGGCGGGTTGCCCCCGGGCGCCCTGCGCAGCGCCGGCGGGCGGGGAGCGGTGCCCCCCCCCGGCCCAGCCCCGCGGCTTCGGCCGAGGGGGGGTCTCTGCCGCAGCGCCGACCCTGGCTGTGAGCGGCGTTGCTGTCCGTTTCCCGCGCGTTAAAGTCACGATGTTGGCCTCGCTCGGGAGCGGGTTGTGATCGGGACCTAGAGGAGAGGCCCCCCCCGCGGTGGGCTGTCTTCGCTTTCGGGCACCGAAACTGGCGCCGTACGCGGGCGGGCGAGCTGAGGAGGTGAGCGAGGAGCCCTGGCCCTGCTCCTCCGGCAGGGTGCCCGGGGTTGTGTGGACAAACTGCTGAAGCGGATACTAGATGGCAGCCACTTTGCGTTTTGTTTTCTTAACCTGAAACAAAGTATCACTTCAACTGTGTTTATTTGGGGAACGACTTCTGCCGCCGAATGGAGGAGGAATATAGGTAAATTCCACTTAGCTTAGTTCAAGTGCTATTCTCATGTATACTCTCGATATAGAACTTACTCAGTTACCATATAATGTCTACACTATCCCTACAAAAACATCAAACTAAGTAAAATCAGAGTGTGCAGCAGCCGCCAAATGCCTGATGGTTTACACATAAAATAGCATACAATTGTAAACTGTGTTTACTACTTCTTTATCGGGTGGGCACGTTGTTATTCTCTTCTAATTTGTGTATTTGTCATTGCTGCTGTTCCTGCAACTACTACTTAATACATAACATTATGACAGTGCATTAAACGCTCAATATTAGTGGTAGTTCAGAACTGAGCAGTGTGGAATTTCCATTTATAGAAGTCTCTTTTCTGCTGTTTAAGACGGTGGAAATTATAAATAACATTTTAAAGAAGATTTGCATGCTTATAGAAATACTGATTGTATTAAACCAATGAAATCTGTTTCATTCAGAATCCAAAAAAATTCAGTGCAAGTACACACAGGCCGTGTTTTGCTGTGTTTCACAATGCCTGCTGTTCCATAATATTGTATGGTTTAGGTCTGATACATTTGAACTCCCTAATGATACATTGAGGAGACAGGAGCTTTGTCTAGTGGAAAGAATTTTCTACAACCAGCATTTATTCATTTAGTTATATTTTTCTTTTTGTCCCCTCCCTCTTTATTTCTATTCCCCATGCTTTTCAGCACAAATTAATTAAATGTCTCACTTTCCTGACTCTAAAACTGAAGCAGTGTCTCTTTCCTATAAGGTGTTGAAAAGGTGAAAGTGTGTGGACTGTGAAACGTTTAATTATTACGGTAATGAGAATCATACAGTGAAGTCTATTCAATTTTATTTCGAAGACTTCTGACAATAGAAAATGGCAGCTCCCAGGTAAGGTGGGAAAGGCTGTTGATGTTGTGGAGCAGCACTACAGCGATACCAGAGGAGCACCTGGTGACTACAGAAGCACCTAGTGACTACGGTGTATTTTTCTGTGATCTGGAAGGCTTAGGAATTCGGATGTAATTCCTAGCAGCAGCTGGGGACGAGTATTCATGCTCTAGTGTGTGTAACCTAATTAACTTTCAAAGCTCTAGTGCATTGTCTTCACTGGGGTCAGCGTAGGTCTGATGTGGCCAAATGCAGCGTGCACAGCTGGGCCAGGCTGTGTGTGACTGGAGCCAGCAGCTGGGTCTTCACCTTCACCCCCATCCCAGAAACCAGAGTGTGGGCAGCACCAGAAGCAGTTGTGCTTTTGTACTTTGGAACAGAACTCATTTGTTCCAGCTTATCGCACACAGGTGGCTCTGTTGTTAGCTTGACGCAGTCTCAAAAACCTTGTAAGGCTGCCTCTGCAGCTGATAGTGGAGAACTGATGCTTTATCCAAAGCACATATGTGTACCCTGATAAAAACACTTAGTTGTATGATAGGAGAGGAAGTACATCATTATTTAACCCAGGAGATATCTCTGTTTTTCATACTAGGCTTTGTCAGATGTAAGGTATTTCTTCTTTAATTGCACAATGTGATTTCCTACCTGATCATGCCCTGCAGTTAAAATGCTAACTTTAGTGAAATTATTAAGATCATGTCTATGAAGAGGTACTACATTGTCTCACAATGATCAAGCTGGTTTGAGAAATGCATTCTTACATAACTATCTACTGAATAATGGTGCTGCTGACAATCTCTTGTATTCTTTTCTCCATTTTTACTCAACAAGAACAGGTATTTGGTGTATGTCTTTGAATGGGAATGATTTGATGAAACCATCAATAAAAGAAAAAAAGTAGTTTTCATAACTTTTTACTCTGAAGTTAGGAAGACTCAGATGGCAAGAGATGCTTCATCTCTCCTATGGAAGGTGACTGTGTGGCTTGTGGCAAAGTGCTGTTTTGGCATTTCTTTTGATGAGTTGAAAAGGCAGGCTGTGCAGACACCCATCCTGAGTCAGAGTCTTGGTGATTTGCCTTGACTAAGGACTTAATTGTAGCTCTGCAGATTTCGTAACTATTTCAGTGAAGTGATATATGTAGTTCTTTTGTTTTGAAGGACAAAATAATAATGCAATGTTGCATTTAATACAGTGTGAGATACATATTTCTGATGTTATTTTAAATATTGGTTGCATGTTTGAAATAGGTATTACTCCTTCAGAATAACTGTGATTGGATTAAAACACATGTAGTGCCTTCCTTATAGCTTTTATTGTATGTAAGTACACTTTTCTTTTATTAAGCTGCTGTAATGAATAGGTATGAAGAAAAAGGTTGCACCCATGAATTAAAAAAAATCAAGAACAGTTAAGTAAGTTGAGAGAAGGAAGTGTAATGTTTTTCACATTATTAAATGTTTGCTTCCTTCAGTAGGACAGAATTAGAGCTGGACAGCTCTGCTGTCTTCAGAAATGTATTCCATTTTCTATTGCTTGAAGCATAGCTTTAAAATATGAATATAGAACATCATTCTTGTGTTACGATCTGATCAACTGAGAGAAGTGGAGTAATCTAATAAATCTGTATGAAGCTGACTTGTGTTAATTGAAGTTACAAGGTAAACTGGAAGCTAACTGGCCTAGTGGAATGGGGCATTGCATTTCATTTTCTATGATATTATAGAAATGCTTTCAAAAGAAAATTTGTAATAATGTTCTTAATGGTTGGGTTTTCTTAAACAGAGAAGTCTTATATTGGAAAAATAGGAATTAAAAGTTTTACTGTGCAACTTCCACTCTGGTTTTGAGAAAAAGGGGGCATTTGACTTTATGTTAAGAAAAGTGGTTACAAAAAACAGTTCAGTTGCTGTGAGTTTAAACTCAATTTAAATTTAATTTTATAGTGTCTAATTCTTGGTACACTTAATTGATTAGAGTGAAGGCTTAGAAAGATTAGTGCATTAGAAATGTTGGTAATTCAGTACAGAAAACAATATGAAACATAGGTAACATCTCTGTAGAGAGTACCTGCGTTTTTTTACTGATTACATGGTTTGTTAACCTATGTGTCAAGTTACTAGTTTTGGAAAATGTTTAGACTGGGAATAATAAAGTCGTTTTGCCGTGTGCAACTGGAAAGGGATTTTACAGAGGCAAAGAATTTTTTACTGGACTGTATTTCTAAGATGAAGTGAAAAGAGTGCTACTTTGCTTTACAGTATCATTATGCTGAAATTGCGAACTACAATAACCTGTGTTTATTTTGAAATCACATACTGTGTACAGTTTGCTAATAACTTAATTGGTTTGGAGGTAAGTATTATTGAATTATATTTTTGAAAACAGCACATTGACTTTTGTAATTTGTTCTGTTTCAGCTAAGAAAATTTCCTTGAATTTGATTTTGTCTTGTAGCAGTGAAGATAATTAACTTGCTTTACTTGAATCTGTGTTTGCACAGAAGAAACCACTTATGGCTGCTTAGAGAAGGAAATAATTTAGTGTGCTAACTCAATTTAGCACCTGAAAACAGCATGATATTTCCCAGTCTTGCATCATTGCTGCTAAAATTCTGTGGTTAAAACTGGAGACTTTTTGTGTATCATGAATAAAAGTTAAATAAGACTTCTTGCTGTGATGGCAAAATAGTAAAACTTTAGTTTTATAAGTGAATTTGGTTTGTGTAAGGTGGGACGTAGTGAAATTTTTGTTTTTAGAGGCTTCTTTGCTGTCAAATGTGTTTAAGAAACAGAGGTTTTAGCAGGTGTTTGCAAGTGTCCAGAGCTGTGCCTGTTTGGATGTGACACAGAAGTTGCACTTTCATCTTTCTCGCCTCTTGGTGGTTATTTTATGTGCTATCTTCAGTGGTTATGTTGTGAGACCTGCAGATGCAGCAGGATGTTACAAAAGTTTCCTTGCAACAGGTGTCATATTAGAAGTTGATTAGGGAGAATTTAAAAATAAAGGCAAGCAAAATACATATGAAAGTAAACAAAATAGGATGAGTTGGGAGAGAGGTAAGGAAAGAGAAAGGAATCATTCCAAAGATCTGCAAGATGGAAATATTGTGGGGTTTATTTCCAAATCTCATGGATTTAAAAAGAAAAAAAAACAACAAACAAAATGGGGAGGTATGAGGCTTAGCCTGAGTGGCCTTTATATGTGAAGGCAGTTGCATTCTTGCTATTCATAGCTCACAGGTTCAGAACCACATGCACTTGAATGTTTGCTGTTGCAAAGTCATCTCAGCCTTTAGAATGTTGCTATAGTCTTGACAACCTGTGTGCACAGTAAGAAGAGGATAGTGCAGAGCTTTGCTGAAGTAGAGGTGGTAAATCATCGAGGATGTAGAGGTTAAAGTAAATTATGCAGCTCGCGTTTAGGAAAACTTGGTTTTTAACGTATGGCCAACATTGCCAAGGAATGAATTGTTAGAGTAGCTGTGTATAAAGTTTATTAATACCTGACAGTACAATCTCTGAAATTAACTTATCTATCTAGAAAGCATCTGGTTACACAGTATTAGTTTGTACCTTTCCTTGTAGTCTTACAAGGGGAAAAGGAAAAAAGAAAAAAAGAAAAACCCACAACAGCTGAATAATAAACAAGTGCATAAGCTCAGGTGTTACAGCACATGAGGATGGGCTCTGGCCTCTGGTTTGGAACATGCTGATGCTTGGCTAGCCTGGTATAGGCTGAGAAGTGTTGTCTGCACTAATCTATGCAGCCTAATCTATATATTTCATTGAGTTAATACTTAACAGTTGAAAATAACACTTGAAAGCATGTCTTGTTCTGCGTTTTTTCTTTGGATATTTGTTGGTAGACACACTTGCAAAGTTGTCTTTTTTGATTGGAGAAGCTATAGCAGTGCCTAGTAAAATAGTGTAACATGATGACAGTTTTTGAACCAGTGAACTTTTCTGGCTTTACCACACCACTGCGAATATAGTTAAGAATGTTGGCTATATGTTTTATATATACGGTTACATACATATATATGCATTATTGATGGACTGTGCAGAGCTCCTCAACTCCCAAGTTCTTGTGCTAAAACAGATGAGGTTGTTCTGAACTGAAAATCGCTGCTGTTGTCTGGCTTGTTTCTGGTGCTGTCAAGTACCCTTGAGGCTGTTTTCTTGAGGATGTATTGGTTAAGTAGTAATTGACAGTGTGCTTTAATTGACATTTGAATTAAAAGGGATAAAACTTTTCTGGTCTTTGAGTGAATAGGTTTGTTTCTGGGTTAAGGCCTGTTAACGCTTAGAGTTTGTGATGCAGAACATTCCTTGGCTTAGAGTTGTTAGTGGATGAATTGGGAACTGATGGTTTGAATGCGGGCTGGGACCTTGAAGGCAGATAAGAGTATGTTGTTGATATTTTATGTTAAGTATCTGGTTGCTTCTAAATTGACTTTTTTTTTTTTTCTTTTTTGCAGGCTGGAGCTCTTGATTTATTGAAGGAGCTTAAGAATATTCCCATGACCCTTGAGTTGTTACAGGTATTATTTGCTTATTGTTGTTATGTTCTAAATTTTAAGACCACAATGATGAAGGTGAAGCCAGGAAATCTGGAAGAAGGTTGCACTATTAAAGTAGATTCCTATGTAGAAACTCCTTGGAAGAATTAGTGTTATTACAGGGTAACTAGTCTTATTTCACCCTGATTCAGGGCACTTACCTTAAGTGTTTTCTTCCAGTAGCAAGCTTTTAAAGCTTATCTTTCTGTTTAAGTTGAAAATAATGAATTTTGTCAAGAACAAAGGGGAGGAGCTGCTTATACTCACCTTACGTATAATCTTAGGCTCTTACTAACACAAATGTGATGTTTCCTTCCTTCTGAAGAAATATACAAGTGATTACAGCTGCTACCTTCTTTTCTCATGTAGTTTGTTGTTGTTTTGGATTGTAAGTGAAGAAAAACATAGCTCATACCTTCAGGCAAGTTGTATTTGACCCTGGGTAGTGTATAGATAATTATACTCCTCCTCCTCCATTTTTACTCCCCTGAACAGGAGTGATGGTTTGGTACAATCTTTCTCACATGCATACTCTTTGTAATTTAGTAGAGAGTATCTAACATAGTATTTTATATATTCTTTATAAAATCTTTCAAAAAGTAACTCAGTGAACTTTATTTGCATGTCAAGTTCCAGAGTTTGTCATGTAATTCATCAATGAACACCTTTTGTTCCAAAGTAACTAGATCTCTGTGAAATTTTCAAGTGGCAGAGGTAAATGTAAGACCTGATTTGTTGTGGTAGCCACTTAAATTGGAAGAGACTGAAAAGTGAATTTTTTCTAAGTGACAATTGTCACAGGTACAGAATTGGCTATAAAGTTCAAATCTTAAGTGTAAGTAGCAATGTCATTATTGATGTATGCATCCTATATATTTGCAGAAGGTACTTAGTACAGTATTACTAATGCTGTATGTGACCTAAAATAGGAATTTGAAAGTGTCACCTTCATGCGTGAATAAGCATGGCTGATATGATGCTGCAGCCTTCTCCCACCGAAAAAAAACCCTCAAGTTGCCCCCCAGAACAACATCAGAACCCAGGAAAAACCTCTCTTAACCTTATTCTTTTGAAGTTCTTTGTGCAGGTCTTAATACACAGTATTTGTGTAATAATGTTTTTTGCCTTTGGAAAGAAAATTATCTCTGCAAGTACTCCAGAAATTCTGTAAATGTTGCTATGCAACCCTGTTCTGCGTAGTATGAAGAATGAGGCTAGGAGAAGCTTTACACAGAACAGCAGAAAATTTTACCTAGAACCGTAAGGATCTGAAGAATGTATAAGTAAATAACTTAATCTTTTCTTAGTTGCAATGAAAACCTTCATAATGTTATCAACAGAGGAGGACCCTGTTGATAAGAGTACTAACTATGTCTTGCTAAGTACAAACAAACGGAACTGTTTGCCTTTTAGGGCACTTGTGTGACCCTGACGTGCACACGCACACACATATATATATATAGGGTTGCATATTAATTCTGCCCAGTTTTCTATCCTGCTTGAAAGAAGCTTACTTATTTCCATCCATATGACAGGTACCTGTTTTTTAGAGTGAGATAATATTTGCAGTAAAATATTGTTTTTAATCTGTATTGAGGTAGACACTACATGAGTTTGGAAAGATTTCCTTGTGTTATAGTAGGTCTGAAGGGATCAGGTGTTTCAGCATACTCTTGCATAGTAGATTGACTGTAGCTTAGTAATGAAGTCTTTCTTGAAGTATCCACTGCTGTATTCAAAACAGTTCCACTGCCTAAGATTACAGTTAGCAACATATTTAGACTCAATTTTACATTATTTTTGTTGATAGTTTTACAAATATGTAAAGTCTGCCATACATTTTCTATGTTGTCTCCCAAATTTGCTTAAGCAGTGGAGGACTCAGAGCTACAATTGAAATGCAGAGTAATCATATGTGTCATTCTGGTAGTGGATCAGTAGTGTGCTGATGTTAGGAAGAGTGGTAATTGTGAGAAAGCGGGAGCACTAACTTCCTCTATGTAGATTGAGATATCTGTTGATGTGTTCGAACTGTTGGAATGCATGACACAAGTGAAAAACATACTTCCACTCCCATTTTAAAGGAGTTTTGAAAGCTGGCTACGTTGAACAGCACTGCTAGCTGATACGATAGTTCCATTATTCCTGTGTAATAAGAGAAATGATGATTTTTGCTGTAATACAACTGTTCCTTCAGTCTGAACTGGTGAGGTCCTCTGAACAATTTACAGGTATGTGGAATAAGAAGTGTGTGCTTGTTGCCTGATTTTTGTCACAGAAAACTGAAGCGGTTACAGACTATAATACCACTGTGTTACATCTAATGAGATCTACGTAAGCAAGCTATCCTTGCTTAGCTAGGCAGGGAGCCAGAAGCCTTCCTCACACATGATTTATCCGGTGGTCAGAATTGCAAATCTGTTTAGCAGCCACACTGTATTAAAGGCATCCTGCCCCTGGTGCTAATTGTAGGTAGTGCCCAGCTAAACAGTGAGTGAGACAGACCATCTTAATTTTAACAGACAGGTTTTACTGGAAATTAAATGTATGTATGCAGAACTAGGCTGTGATGTACAGTCCTTGCCAGCTCACCGGTGAGCCGGGGAGACCTGGAAACCTGGAAGTGGTTTGATTCATGGGTTGATTTGGCTCTGCTTTGGTCCAGGTGCTCACCTGGACCAAACTTGTAGAATTTAAAGTTGGTAACAGCTCTGCTTGCTTCAGGGGTAGCTGCTTTTCACCAACTATGTGCCTTATGTTTTCTCATTTGGTTAGGTTTAGAGAAGACTACCTGCCACTGTATGATTTGTTTTGGGTTCAGTCATAGGATACTTATGCTAGCTGTTGCTCATACCAGCTGAAGGCTGCTTGGCCTGTATCTTGAATGCTTCAGGGGTGAAAACAGCTGTCTTACGCTGTGTCTGAGCCTCTTGATTCTTGGAAAGCAGATAAAAAGTGGTGTAGAATTTGAAGTGGGGAAGAATGATCCATTAAAAATGCATTTTGGACAGGGTGAGAAAGGTTTTCATATGCCTGCACTCTTATAAACTGGCACAGAGATAAAGCAGTTCTACGGGTTACATTGGGCTGGGTGAAAATACCAGAGTTCTCCACTTAAAATGGCTCTCACAGGAACAGCTCTGTAGGCTGAAAGACTGAGGAAATTTCAAATGTTGACAGCTGGTTTGTCATTAAAGCACAGTCATTTTGGGAATATAACACTGGTCTTATGTGATTACCCATGTCAGTTTTCTGGCTAATAAATTGGTAGGTCATTCCTTCCCCTCTCTTTAGGCGAGGCTATATCAAGTGCTCCGTAAAAGCAAACAAATGAACTATGTTTATGTACTACCTTAAGAAAGCTGGCAGTTTAGCCAGTTACTAGAATCTGTTTCTCTTATGTGATCAGAAGAAGAAATTAATTTATCCAATTAATTTTGAGTTTTACTTGAGTTTTTGAGTTTTACTCTACCTATGTCTGTAAGTTGGTGTCTTGTCTTTTTGCTGATGAGAGTAGGCTGTGGTTGTGCCCAGTTATCAATGGAGGGTTGGTTTTATGTTTTTCTCATTCAGGTATGGTGAGTATTTTATGGAGTTCCAAGCACATGTTATTCATTATTGTCTGAGCATAATGTCAGGAGTATGTGTTTAAAATGTCAAGAGAGTTGGCCAGTACTGTTAGTCTGGGTGAGCAGAGTCCATCTTGAAACACTTTAAGTTACAGGTGAGTAACCGTCTGTTTTCTTTAATCCAAAATAGGTGTTTAGAGCTGACACTCAGACCTGAGGTTATTTGATGTGCTTCCTTTGCTAAATATCTACTGAATATTTCAGTATATTTCCAGTCATGTACCACATCCATGCCCCAGAAAGTTTAGCGTGGGTTGTAACAGTAATTTACAGGAACAAATACTTTCCATTTTTAGCAAGCCACAAAAATTTAAATTTTCCTTTGAAGGAGAAGGAAATTTATGATGAACTACTGCAAAAGTAAATAGAAAATGTATATTTGGTGAGTCCCATAAATGGTAAATGCAACAAAACTGAGCATCTTAACAAAATGTAGTCATCAGAATATGAAATTATGATAAAATACTTATTTGTATTGTTAAACAGTTTTCTTCTCTTGTGAAACTAAAAGTGTGGAAATGTTCTGCTTCTTCGATTAGCGTGTTAAAAGTCTTCTAAAGTGAAATTTGTTGCTGTTGAGCTAAATTTATGTCCTCATCTTCTGAGTAGTAAAAGGAGTGGACTGTAAATTAATCTCCTTTTCACTCTATTGGTGGCAGTAGTGCCAAAGGTTTAAAGCCTGTCCACTATCTTGACTGAGAGGTAGGCTAGTCTTACTGTTTCTATCTAAAAGCAGAACGCTCTATGCTTGAGGCTTTAGAGAATCTCGGTATTGCTGAAATTGTTAGGAATCTAAAATGTGGTTGCTCCCAACTGCTATTACAGCTTCTTTCACAGCCACTAAATGGGAATTCTAAGAGTACGAAGTCACTGAAGCAATTGGCAAGCTTCTCATCATGCCAAAATATAAATACAGTCATTGCTTCACAGAAAGATAAGGTTTTGAGGCTAGAACTTTGCTTAAAAAAGTATATAACATTAAGATGTATATATGATTTTCATGTTGATAGATTTTTTGAATGTGGTACTTAGTTTAGGCTAGTAGTTCTGCAGAGGTTTTTGTTTAGGAGCAAAAATCTTCTGATTGATTCCCCTTGAACCTCCTGCCTGCCATGCCTTCCCCCCCCCCCCCCCCCCCCCTTCTGTAATGGAGACAAATGGTAATATTGTTGTATTCCTAGTTAAAAATATGTGGTGTTAAAATAAGTTTTGTAAAGCCTTGCAGCATTTCATTCTGATATTCTTAAAAAAACCCCACAAAAACAACAATGAAAAACTTTAAAAAAATTATGTCAAAGTACAAACGTATATATGCTTACTTACTAAATTGTTTTCGTATCACCTTTTATAGTATATATTAATATTTCTATTGCAGTCTACCAGAATTGGAATGTCAGTGAATGCCATACGCAAGCAAAGCACAGATGAAGAAGTTACATCTTTAGCAAAATCTCTTATCAAGTCTTGGAAGAAACTGTTAGGTATGGCAACACAAACTTTGTTTTCCCTGTTCTTGCATGTTTTAACTGTATGCAGTCTTGATGCAAATTTTTGACACAGCTTTGCTTTAGATACATTTGTGCTCCTGTGCAAGTATTGAAACTTTCTGCACTGATGTAGTTGGTTTTTACTCTTTGACTATCATCAGTGCATTACTGTGAAAGTGTATTCAGAGAGAAAGTGAATACATTTTTATTGGGGCTGGCAAGCAGTAGGAAGCCAGCTTCTGTGACATGACTCATTTCTGAAGTCTCATTGCCTGCTGTTGAGCTAGAGTGACTGTACTGCAGTACTTGGCACTAACGAACCTGTTCTTGACTATTTCCTCTGTTAAATATAACAGGTACTCTGCAGAACTTGTGCAAAATCTCATATGAAGCTGTGGAGGCTTTGAAGTTTGGTATTAAAGTGATTTGTGAAGAAAAAAACAGGAAAAAGTTGACATTAAAAATCTGTTAGGACTTACAGGTAGCGAGAAATAGATCTGCACTTTCTAAAACCATCATAGTTTTAAACAAATTTTAATTAGTTAATACTTTTTGTTTAATTTCTCTTAAAGCAGTGAATACAATAAATGAAACCTTTCTGTTAGCAGAGTTTTATTCAAGGGTTATTTATAGTACTTAATTCTAATGTATTTGAAAATACTCAAATTTCAAACGGTGTCCAGGTATTTTTGTTCATACACTGTGTGGTACTCTGTTTTCTTTCTTTGTATCTATTTAAGTTTTTTATCAGATACTTTATTGCTCTCTTGTAAGTGGTGTAGAAATTACTTTGTATCCATTTGACAGTATATGTGTATAGAAGTGGACAATTTGTCACAGCTTTCAACCTCTGTGTTCTAGTAAGAGACAACAGCCTCTGCAGCAGACTTTTTTTTTTTTTTTTTTTTTTTGACCCACCTTTAAAAAGGTAGATGATACTCATTAGGTTAGTTTCAGTAATGAAATTTGGGTAATACTAGATATGATAAGAAATTATTTTTATTATAAATTAAATGCATACTTTATAAAGGATCTTATCAGAGTTTGCTGGTAAATAGTGAAAATTATGTACTTTTTTAGGTTTAAATTTCCAGTTAGATCTTGAAGTCCAACTGTATTATATCCACGTATAAAAGTGGTAAGATACAGAAGTGGAAAACTAGACGTGCATATTAACTTGAGTTGCCCCAAGACTTAAAAGCAGCAGATGGTTTGAGTAACCTAGCTCTCAAGTTACTAATCTAGGTTAAAAAAAAAAAAAAGCCCCTATCAAAGATGGTTGTTGTTGGCTTTCTTTTTTCTCTAAAGTTCAAAATTTTTGCAACTGCAACTTAGTGTAGTCAATAAAGTAGAGGAAGTACTCTTTTTATTTTTTTTAATTATTATTATTTTTATTTTTTATTATTTTACCCCACAGACTTCTGAATTTTTGGGAGTGCCCTCAGATACTTTTTTTGGGGGGAGCTAGCCATTCTGGGTATTGCTGTCCTTTGAGCAATGGAATTGCTGTTTATTTGTTGAGACAGTAAAAGTAGTCATCTTTTATTTATTCTTTTTTTAGCGCAAGCATCTTGTCAGTCAAACTTGTCTTAATATATTGTTACTTATAGCTGACTGGTCTTTAAGTGTTCCAATGTTGTGAAACACAGGGAGTATTATTCTTACCTGAGTTCATGTTGTAGAAGCCTGGAATAAGATCGTGGTGCCTGATGGTCACAGCAAGTCAATCTGGATGTAGGCTGCTGTGGAAAGGACTGGTCCTGGTTTCCCATATGCACGGGTGCTCTCTTGCTCCCTCCTGTGCTACCACGAGTGCTGAAGTGGCTATCCAGGAGATGAGAACTGGAAACTGACCAGTTGGAAACTAATTGTTTTGTTCATTTCTTCTGGCTTAAGTTTCAACTGTATTAGTTTTCTGGCCCAGCCTGTTTGCAGTTACTGTTTCTTGCACAGGAATTATGGCAGTAACATATTGTGGCAAGGTGGACCTTTTCGTTTTGATGGCTTGCTACATTCAGATGGTTTTAAGACAGTTGGGAGACTAGCTAAGGCTTCTTGCATCACGTGAAGTCAAACATATGAGGAACTGGAAAATAAATAGCAAATATTTGACATCAGTCTCTAATTTTTGTTATAGGGCAGATATTATTGCATGTACATTATTGTGCCAGGTCTAGTATAGTTGTGGTTGTGCACTTATTGCATAAAATCAAATTAATCCTGAAAGTAATTTTTGCTTGTGTTCAAAATATACGTAGTTAAATTCTCCTTGATTGTAATGTAAATCTTTATAATAAAGCATAGTAGGGCAAATGTTTCATCTCTCATTTCATTGCTCAGTAATTCATTAGAACGTAAAATCTCATAACTGTGGAAGATAGGGTATCTCGGGTGTGCAAAGTATGGGTGGGAATCTTACAAAGTACTCTTATCTGTTTTATCATTAGTTTTGACTTTCTCAGAAGAATACGAAATACCATATGTTGAGCTGCTTGAGAAATCAGTTTCGATTATGCTGTTTATAGTGCATGTAAAATGGTATGGATCAAAGATGGAAACAGAAGCGGACAGCTGTTAATCGTACCAAGCATTGTACTCAGAGATCTGAAGTCTTTGTGAGTTATTTTTATAAATGACATTTTGAATTTAGGCAAGAATTGTTGACGGTTCAGGCTGCATGTACTGTTTAAGTTCAGTGCTATCAGAACTTAGGTTTTAAGAATGCATGGGAAACATGAAAAGAAATCAAAGTAAGGTTGTGAATCACCAGATGTTTGTGGCTTGACTAGAGCCATGCCAGGTTACCTGTGGTTCTTCAGGGGGTTTGGAAGATGCCCAGCACAGGGCTTGCAGTCTTTGTCCGAGGTGAGTCACTGAGCGACCTACAGCGGAAGATTGCTTTCAGATGTTGCTGTAAGAGCGTTAAACCACATGGCCAAGTTGGTTGCAATTTACATAAGGAAGCAAATTTGGCCCTCAGAATAAACTATTGTTCAGTTATAACAAGGCATTTGCAAATAATGATTGTGTTCCAAGTAGCTGAGTATACAGAGCGTGCTATGCAGATATTGAATCTATGCAAGCCCATTTAGGTTGTAAGGAGTATTCCTTTATATTAAAAAAACACAGCAAAAAATTCTTTAAGGAATTTAACATTCTCCATAACAAATAATTACTTACTGAACTCTGAAGAGTATATGGTGAAAAAGAATGTCCAGACCTCTAACTAAGTAAAATTAAGTCTAATAAGTTTATGCACTGAACTGGAGTTGTAGAATGGTTGGATGGTAATCTTAATGTTAAATGCAAGTGTGATCACTTATTGCCAGTATTAAAAACTAATAATGGGGCCATAAACATTTTTAAATGCCTATTTCAAGAAAGTGCATGCCTGAAAAAATTTATTTTAAAAGAATGTTTAAGTGCTTAATGTTGTCAGGAGAAGATAACAGCAGCCAGACTTCACAGAAGTGTTTTACTTGGATTACATTGTTCATATAATCCTTTGTTATTTTGAACCTGGGTTTGATGCCACAGGAGCAAGCTGGTATGGTCTAGGACTGTCTTACAGGTATGTTAATGCTCTCATTAGGTGAAGTTGTTCAAGGACATCTAGTAATCTACTGGCTTTGCTCAAAAAATTTGTTATTGGCAAAACAAGTTCCTAAATTGCAGTCTAATAGTGTTTAAGATTATTGTTTACTCTTGACAGAAGACTACATGTCTTCATAAGTTATCAAGTGGAAAAATAATTTCAATAGTTTCATTTCCATGTCAGGTATGAGCTGTAGCAATCGCCTCCTGTGAAATGTATGTTTGGAACTGTTCCATGTACCTTTAGTAGATCTATAATTTGTTAGGATTATCAATAGATAATAACACGTGATACAAATTCATACTGTACGGGAGAAAAACATATAGCAAAGAAGTTCATGTGTCATGTTCTTTTGTGACTTATGAATAATAATAAAAAAATCTTTGAAAGAGGCAGACAGTTCATGATTATGTTATTTATACATTTTTAGATATTCTTCCTCCCTATGCTACTCCTAGGAAGAAACTTTTATGATCTTACCTTCATATCTTACTACATCTTGCAGAGGAATTGCTGAGATGTGTAGTTGCTTGTGCGTCTTGAGATTATTTTGGTCAGAGTCTGGAAAATGGGGTTTAAAGAATTATTAAATATGAGGGGTTTTGTTAAATTAATGACTATGCTGTCAGTTACTTGTTAATGTGTCTCTTTCCTTTAACTTATTTAAATTGAATACTTGAAAAACTTTCCAAGTTTTAGTGGTGATACCTGAATCAGTAATGTACGATAATCCGCTAAATTAAATTCTCATGTGCTTCCAGGGAATAACTAGCCACCTTTCATTAATGTTTCTGAAAAACTCTTAATTAAAAATTCTTACAAATTTGTAAATTAATAATGTTGCATTTTATATTTTCTAAATTTGTTCTGGTTACTAGCAAGTGTCTTGAGTTCACTTGTAATAGAATTGTAATTAGAAAAATTTATGATGATGTTGTTAATAGCTTCTAACGTTCAGTTTAATTATGTTATGTGGCCATATGTTATTACATTAAAAATTTTGTTCTGTTAATGAAGAACACTGTCGTGTTGTGGTTGACCCTGGAGAGTTTATTTCACTGGAAAAGCTAGAAGTATCTTTTAAATGAATTGCAAGTCCCATAGAGAACTGCAATGAAGTAGTCAGAATTTGATAGTCTTATTCCAGTGGCTAATAGTCAATTCATGTTACTAGCATGTTCTTTGTATTTTTAAGACGAAGCATTAATATAAATTAGCTTCTCTTATTTAGGGGGGGAAAAAAGGCTTCAAAATTTTTTTATGGCCTTCTGAAGCTGCAGTAGCTAGAACTGTGAAGTTAAAAGTTTGCAGTCCTAAAATTGATGACAATTTCAACTTGTTTCTGAAAAAAGTTTTGGTAAGTTTTAATAGCTGTATAAACTTGAAAAAGTAATTGTGCCTCTTAAAAGTAACTTGTAATTAATATTATATAAACATTTATGATGTTCTGTGGACTTCCTGATGTGAATCACTTGCTCATTGGAATTTTTAAATATATTTCACAAAGGGCCATTTTTTCCATCTTATTTTGTTAGAATTTATGTGTTTGGTTGTAGTTCCCGTTAGCTGTCATTCTTCTTTTCCATTAGTGTCTGGCCATTGAATGTAAAATAGGTTTATTACTAGGGACTTCTAGTTTCTCAAGGATAATTTTTTTTCCTTTCCCCAGAAGACAGTTGAAACACTGTCTAGCAGGCTGTTAATTGCATTTTCTGTTGTCAGTACAGTATTTTAATAAAATAAGAAATCCTTATTAACATGTGAGTTTAAGAATAAGTACCACTTGACACTGGATCTCCTTTCCTTGGTGCTTTCCAGTTTATGATCCATAAGAGTGAATGACTTAAATTCTTAGGAGAATATTTCTAGCAAGTAGAGAATATTGTTAACATTATTTTTGGGTTTCTGCAACTGGATTAAACAAAAGTATCTATAAACACTTCTTCAAGTGATTAAAGAAATTGTAGTTTTGAAGACATAGTTGCTGAAGCTTGTCCAGTTGTCTCAGCTGCGAAGTCTGACCTTGGTTTGAGACATGCTTGTGTAGACTGGTCTGCAGGTGTAGGAAGAGCTGTGCTTTTATATCTTGCTTTATCCCCATGCCTAATGTATATCCTGCCCTCCATAAGGGAAAGAAGCAGCTGGGGTATTGGCAGATGTTCTCAGGTGCCTGTCTTCTCTGAGGAAATGATGCTGGGCTAAATGGAAGTGTTTGGTAAACTAGCTGACAGCTATACCATAGCGGTGTATTTGATGCAAAATAAGCAGGAGATACTTAGGTCAGCTCTGAATTTGACAACTTGTGTGCTAGAAAAAAATATGGAGGTAAATGGGCTGAAGCAGACTTCAGCTCTAAGGCAGCTATGCTGCTTTGCAGAACCTGAGCTGTACCCCAAGATACCTGTTTGACCTATCAGTTTGCTTAAAGCTTCTGACAAAAATGGTTATGTACCTAAAGAATGATGAATGTACGCAAAATTACATGCATATTTAGAATATTTTTAAAAATTATCTATCATATAAGCATTTGTTGCCATAGAGAATAGTCATGTGAATATGCATGTGGAAAATGGGATTTGTTTTCTTTCTGTTAGTATTGGGCACTTCCAGTATCATAGTAAAGAACTTGTGTGATCCATTCAGTTTATAGCTTCATTTGCTTTCTTAATGAAATTACTTTTTTATAAATAATAGCTGTTAAATTGGTATGTTTATTAGGATTTTTTTGAACAGTAGCTTATTAAAGACAGTCCAAGTGCATCATCTACTGTGTTTTTCTTTTTTCCTTTAATAGAGAAATTTATCAAGGATTGAATACAAGGTTACAAACAGTGGGTGAGGAAGTCACTGAACTTCTAAGACCTTGAATGCTGGGGAAATATTCTGCAGAAGTATCTTTGTGTGCTTGCCTGGTTCCTAAACTGTGCTGTAGGCATCTCTTTTTAGGTACAGCTGGAGACAGGATAGTAGATGGGTTGCTTGATCTGATCTAGTATGGCTGTCTCTTGTCTCCTTTTTGTAATGTTGATTTTTTTAACAGAATGGTATTTGATTTGATAGATTCCTTAGCTCAGAAGTTCAGGGAAGGATCAAAATCCTGTTCAGTTCCATATCTTTTCTGTGTAGCTTTAAATGTAAATTTAAAAAGACTGAGACTTATCAGATTTCCCTCCCTTTTCTTGATCTGTTCTTTTAAAAGTCTGTGGTACGTGCTTATCCCAATAATATAGTCTACAGATTTAGAAGTGTAATGGCAGCTTTGTAAGAGCTTCGTGAAGGAATTCACAAAATCTGTTGGTGAGTGATGCCAATCTCGCTAGGCTTTCTCTGTAGGCAGTGGAGAATCAGCCTTTCTAGAGAGCAAATCAAAGCAGGAGTTCAATTTAGCCACTGCAAATTCCATTTTACAATAAAAGGGTGTAGTGTTCTTGCTAGGCTAAAATTAATGTTGTCATTGCCCTTTTTAATGAAGGCTTTCATTTCTATTCTTTATAAAATAATCGTTAAACATAGCCTGAATGGTAAAGGCAAATTCAAATATTTTAAACACTAAGGCAAATAGTTTAAGAAGCTATCACAGAAAATACTCTGCGCGTGTCTTAAACTCCTTCAAAAGCATATGAAAATTATCTTCATGTTTTTTGGCAATCATGGTAGCTTTCACACCACAGTTTTGTTTGGTTCAGTCTCTTGTTAGAAATACTGTGAAAATAATTTTTTTAAAAAATGGCATGCATTTAGTAGGAACTTTTATTTAAAACATGGAAGACAAACTCCAGAGACTTGATATAGTAGCTGAAGAAGTTACTGTCTACCTCATGCAGCAGTGCTGGCAAAAATAAATCATAAATGTCTATGTTTTCATTATGTCTTCACTACCAGTTTAAGCAGATGCTGGATTTGACTCAAAGGATCTGAAGTGTTGTCATATTTACCATTTGCTGGGTTGCGGAGGGTGTTGGGGAGTAGAAGGATGCACTGCAAGAGAAGGTCAAAGCAGAGAGTGGGAGCTGATAACATTTCCAACTCATCAAAGATATTTTACCACTGCTTTAAATCAGTTACTATTTCTGGGTAAAAGTGTTTCTTGTGTTTTGTATTTCCAGATGGACCTTCAACGGATAAAGATTCTGAAGAAAAGAAAAAGGAGCCTGCATCTTCCTCACAAAACAGCCCTGAAGCAAGAGAAGAAAGGTGTTTAATTCTTCATGACTATAAAATAATCTCACTCAGCATAAATTAACATTAAACTATTTGGTCCAGATTTGTCATATTAGAGACAGCTTTCACATTCTTTTCTGAATTACATAGAATTGTACAAGAAATGTGTGTTGTTAGGGAAGTAAATCATGCTGCTGCTGCCATTACAAAAAAGATGAAAGCCATGGGTCAAGATATAGCTAGACTAGTTATTGTTTATGCCATCTGTCTCATCAGTCAAATACTCCATCTCAGTACTAGCACTGAGCTTTGAGGACTGTAAAAGAACTTTCAGTCACAGCTTTGTGGAAATTGCATATGTTAGAGGTTTAGAATACTTCTTTTGTCTGTTAGCTTTTATGTTTAATAAACAATCTCATTCTGCATTTTTTCTGGTAGACCCAAAATACATGTTGTCAGAGAAATGAGCTCATGTCAATGACACTACAGTGACATGAAACTGAGAACATTTGCAAAATAATACCTGCAAGCCCATTTCTTCTGTACGCTTCTGGTTTTAGTGAATCTGTTTCCAGCAGCCATGTTCAAATTGAAATTTAACCTTGAACCATTTGTCCTGATGCAACAGTTTGCAAAGCTACATCAAGTAATTAGTACAAAAGTACAGTAAACAGACCAAATGCAATGCATTCGCTTCAGAGTGACTGTTAGTGTGATGTATCTTCACTTTGTTAAAGTAAAGTTTGGGGGATGGGGGCGGGTGGGTGAGATTTCATGTAAATGTAGAGAACTGAGAACTAAAACTTACATACCACCTAATGGAATGGAATACCTGCTGTTTCTCTATTAGCCTATGTTCTTTTTTTGGAATGCCATCAAAAATAACAAAAGATCTGTGTTTTGCCCTGGAACAAAGTTATTTGAAGGGGGGGGGGGAAACCCTTTAATGTTAGTTCTCTTTTTGCCTTTTTTTAGCAGTTCAAGTAGCAATTCCAGCAGCAGGAAGGAGGAGGGTAGTGCTCCCTCAAATTCTTTCATCCCTTCTTTTCCCCGGGCTCCAAGCACTTCAGATTCTGTACGAGTGAAATGTAGAGAAATGCTCTCTGCAGCTCTGAGAACAGGAGGTGAGCTTTGTAGACTGTATTTTCACGTTTAACTATTTCCTTCTGTACTTCAGTCCTTCCCACTCTATTTTTATCCTGTCCTGTAGGGTAGAATAAATCCTGTTTGTGTCCATTTGTGTGTATATACCCATAGGCCAGTTCACCCAAGTGGCAAGTAGTGAGTGACCTTGACAGCATAGGAGTGTATTGAAATACATTTTTGTTGCTGATTCTAGGGACATTTTATGGCTTCTGTTCATCTGATATCATGCCTACAGTGGAACTTCTTTTCAGGAAGGTTATTGCCTCCTTAATGCCTTGTTTAAATCTTTGTGTGGGAGCTCCTTGGTTTTTTTGTTTAATAGCTGACTGAGAGTGCCACTATATACATGCCTGCATTTCTTACACCAGAGATCCTGCAGCCTTCAGATTTTGGTTTTTGAAGGCTGCCTTTCAGTTTTGATTTAATCTTGAAGTTTCATTGAGATAGCTTGCAATAAGACAGTCTTGCATTGCTCTATCCTCATGCCTTTTGAGCATCTGTAAATTCCTTTAGAGTTTTGGGGTTTTTTTCCTTTCCCCCCTCATGTACACTTGGGTGTCTTTAAGCGGACAAATCAAATTATATGCTAGGTAAGAAGCAAACTGAAAGCTGGACTCCTCAGAATGACCTGTGTTTTTTCATGTGGGTCCTTCTACAAGAGCTTATGACTCAGCTCCCGTTCCTCTGTACTTAGCTTAGTGTAACCTGACCCAGTGTAAGCAGATTTGAGTCATCCATTTTTACCCTCTTCACTCTTTCTTTTAATTCACATAAATCATGAATTGAGATACAGACAGTAATCAAAGCTGAATAAAGACATGAATTTTTGTTCCTCTGGATATGTAGTTCATAGACTTCTAAATAATTTGTGAGCAGGAAGTTGCATATAGCGTCTTAGTATTCATGATTATATGTAGTTTTACTTTCAGCTAGTCTTCCAATAACACTTTTTGCTATGTTACTTTCTACAGCACATATAAGCTGATCACCCATGGATTGAATGTCAGTCTCAAAAATAAGGTTATTTTCTGTTTTTTTGGCCTCCTGCATGAGATTAAAGTAGAAATTGTGTTTGGATTACTCATTGAAGTACACCCATGTTAAAATGAGGAGGAAAACACATACTGCATCTAATTGTCCTAAGCTGGCTTGGAAAGGCAGCTGTCTTTATGAGGAAGGGATTTGGTCAGAAAGAGTAAACAACTATCTTGAGACATTTTAGGTCAAGTGTTGCATTGTTTTCAAGATTGCTATGATTTTTCTTCTAATTAAGTGTTTTAGGACATGTCTCTGCTTTGCGTTTTTTAAAAATATCCAATAATGTTGTTTCTGTTCTTTGATTACTATGTTTCTAGTGAAGTCTTTCCCTTTCATGTATGCAAAACATTAATTACTTATGCTTGCATTCTGTGGACTGAAAGAATTGATGAAACACAAAAGAAAACATTTTCTTTTTATAATAGTCTATTCTATGCACAGATATTCTGTGGAGATGGGTATTTGCCAAGCCTATTAGAATATTTGAAATTTTTCTGTATAATAGAGGGTTTTGTTACTATTTGTTTGCAACTAGTTGTAGATTTTTTGTTTTTTTGAAAGACTTAGGCTGGTTCTACTGTTTTAAACTTCCGTTGCTCTTCATTTCACTTATTTTTAAATTTCCAAGTAATAAGTTAACAAGGTTTTGAAAGGGTAAGTATACAGTAGATGAAACTTTCCTATACAAAAGGAAAACTTGCTGCAGTTGCTGGGTTACAGAGATTTATTTGAATGGGCTCTCAGGAATATAGAACACTGATGACATAATCAGGTTGCTAATATATTAATATTTGTTTTCCTCAGATGATTACATTGCTATTGGTGCTGATGAAGAAGAGCTGGGTTCTCAGATTGAAGAAGATATCCTTTGTTGTGCATCTATGTGCTCTAGAACAAGAGTATTATTAAAAGCATTGATAAAGTTAAAATTAATTTGATCTATATATTGAATTTCATTTAAAACAAAAATAGGAAACTGCGTTCAACATATCAGTGCAGAAATTTAATGTTTAAAAAACTAGCACAACCTAAATGGTTTGCCTTAAAACATGTAGGAATGTGTGTAGGTGAGCGCATGTGGGGTTTTTTTCAGTTTAGTATGTTTTCCTTGCAGCAGCAATGTTATACCGTACTGAAGAATGCTGACATTAAATCCTGGGCTATTCTGTGTTATTTTTAAATCTTTTCTTGTTAACAGTTTTCATCTTTTCCTAATGTCTTTATTTCATTTTCTCCAAGATCATTTCTAAATGAATTTGAAATTTTCAAAAGCGTTCAGGTAGCAGTATTTTAATTGTTACAGAGCAGATGTCTGGGATTCTTTTTATTTTAGGTTTTTTGGGGGGACAGGGCAGGAAGATATTCTTAAGCATAGAAATAGTCGGAACTTCATGATTCTAACATGTTAATGTCCTTCAGTAGTTACAGTCAGCCACCATTCGTGTTAAGGAATTTCCTGTCTCTGTTGCAAAACTGTTTTAAAAATCTGTTAGTGAGCTGCCAGTGTTTGAATATTTGATTTAGAAACCAGTTAATCCTCAAGATGAGGTCAAGGAATTGGACATCTATTTATGGGTGAACTGTCACAATTTAAATTGAGATCCTACTACCCAAAAATTCAGATTTCACTGACCATGTGTTAAACTGTGATTAGGCTTCAGGAAGACATGAGGTCTGCTGTGTTGAATGTGAAAGTAACTGTTGATTGGGGTCAGGGGGAGGACTTGATTAACAGTGTAGAAGTATGTTGCTTTAGAGAAGTTGCCCCAAAAAGTGAATCCTTTATATTGCTGTTCTAATGTTTTGTTCCTTAAATTCAAAGCACCTATTTTTCAAGAATTAAAAAACACTGATATGAAATACAAAAATAGGGTACGAAGTAGAATAGCAAACTTGAAGGATGCGAAGAATCCTAATTTAAGGAAAAATGTGTTATGTGGGAACATTCCTCCTGACAAGTTTGCCAAAATGACAGCAGAGGTAAGTAAAGCATAGGTCTTGAACTTTTTCCCTACTGGTCTTACATCTGGGCCTGTATTTATTAGCCATAAAAATAATTCCTGTAAGCTGCCCGCACTTTTGAAAGACTGGCTTGTTTGTGGCTTACACAGCCGGAATTACAGATTCCTAAATACCTGGTTTTATCTGTAAGTCAGAAGGCGGGTAAGCTGTTGCATGTATATTTCCTGAAACATGGTATTTTTGCTGTTTTTAAAAGGCTACATGATATATCGGTGATAGTTTTTTAAGTTTAGGAAGATCTAAATATGACTGGGCTAGTGATTCCAAGCTCTTACCTGTTCACCTTTCTGGATGTGTAAGTGTTAGCCTGTCTTGCTAAGTGTTTTTCAAACACTAACCTCTGCTGTTATACTCCTATGCAAGGTATAGCACTGTAGTTTTAAAGAGCATTCCCCCTCCTGTTGGCATTTTCAGTGTTTATTTCTTGAATCTGTCTCTTGAATACTTCAAGTGATTTTGAAGGGACTGCTTAACAGTAAATAGGAAAAGCCATACATTTAAATCAATTAAATTATTGAAATAACAGCTGGGACACTTGAATAGAGATTCCCATTCAGATGCTCACTGTCTTTACAAATTAATATAAATCCTGAGAGTCAAATAAAAGATTGGATTTTATAGGAGAGAAAAGTGAAAGCATGGTTAACATCTGGTTTCAGTTTTCTGGTTCTGCTTGGATGTGTTGGATTCTGCCCCGCCAAATCAGGTGTAAAGGACTATCCTGGAGACTGAAAGAAATTAAATTTATGATTGAGTAATGAAAATTATGATGAGCTTTATTCTAAAGGAAAGATTTCTGGTTTTCTGGTTTATTTCTTCCCTCCCCCGCCCCCCCCCAGCTTTATGTAAAGCTTAGGGAAAACTGAGGCCAATAAAGGAATGTGTAAAGAAATGTAGATTGTATCTTCAGTATGTATTTTGAGTTTTTTGGTTCTACATGTATGTAAGTACATATGCGCAAACATATGTTTCGTGTTGTTCAGTGCCCATTCTTTGTTTTAATTAATGTCTTGGATTAAAATTTTAAAGGCTAAAACCCCCCTTAGTGTTAAAATTACTTCTTAAGTGAAACAGCATTAATACAGGATTTGCATTCCACATCTACATGGGATGTGGAGTAAAACCTTGTTGAAGAAAAATGGAACAGCTTGTTTTTGCTGTGCACACTTGATTACTATACGTTGTTGAGATCCTGCATGCTAGAACTGTATTGAACGAAAAAGAAAATCGGTGAGTCTGAGCTCTTTGGTTAGTGTTTTGAAACTAAGTGTATATGACTTCTGGTAACATGGTAAATTATGGCTATACCATATTTATCAGTAGAAATATAGAAATAGTCAAAATAGTGTAAATTTTTCCTATAATAATCTTTTGTGGGTGAATTAGATAATTATGCAAGGATCTAACCTAGGGAGAGGACATTTTCCTTCTCTCTGGAGAACTTTTAAATCCTCCTCTACCATGTCTTGGTATTACATTTCTGAATTTCAGAAATGCATCCACATAGAAATGTTTCTAGGTGTGTGTTAATGTAAATTTTACTGATCTTTTCCAGCTGCGTAAAAAAACCCCAGATACAAACCAAACAAAAAAACCAAAAAACTTTTTGTAGCTTCTGTGCTGTGAAATATCCTAACTTAAGTCTTGTAAGAATAAAAATGTGTAGAATTACTTTGCCCTTCAATAGAGTTGTTGTTCATCAATTCTAAATGAAAAATGGTATGGGCTTACACAGTGGTAATGACTTGTTTAAAACAAACTGTAGTAAACTGTCTGGGTTTTGTCCATAAAAGGAAATGGCAAGTGATGAGCTGAAAGAAATGCGGAAAAATCTGACCAAAGAAGCTATCAGAGAGCACCAGATGGCTAAAACGGGAGGTACCCAAACTGATCTGTTTACATGTGGCAAGTGCAAAAAGAAGAACTGTACATATACCCAGGTACATGGCTATCCAGACTCTTAGTTTTCCTTTTTCAAAGCTTAAATCCTGTATAAAAACTGTCAGAGAAAAGATATTTTAATTACAAATTGACCTTTTAACAAAATGCCAACCAATTACAAAATATGTGAAGGTGGCTGGATCTACATAGGTGTGCTTATGTAGTGAATGTTTGTTGTAATAAATTACCAAAGATTTTATATAAATCCTAGCTGAGTTATCTATATAGCCTGAAACATCAGTTTCTTTGCAATGCTGAGTTTTTGGTAATTCTTCATATTACATCTTACTAACGTGGTTTTATGTGAAGAAGAGCTACTTTACTGGTTTTAATGTGTGAAAACCTTTCTTTACAGAAGGAATAAATAGCAGAAAATAACGATACACACACAAAAATAACGTATTTATATAACCTACTATTTGACTAACAATAGACACTGATATACAATCATTTCTACAAACTCTCTATTTTAATTAAGACATGTGCAAGAAAGGGTTTAATTTGATTTGTAGTGCTTCTGGGCACGTAATTTTGATCATAGGATCAGCTGCGTTTATAATTTAATACTGTGCATCAGATGCTTTAAGTAAAAAACTTTTTCAATCATGAGACTTTTAAGCCTTTGCATCAGTAAATATATGTAAAGCTGTACTGAACATGTAGTTCTACTGCAGAATTATTTCCTGCAAGTATGCGCACAGTTTCTATGCTGGAATTGATATTTTAGTGCTTCTAAATCTGTCAAAACATAAGTTTATGATTGCTTTATATTCTAGATAAAAAAAGTTTCAATTGATTCAGAAATTTAACTTGTTTTTTATGCAAGTGTGTTTCCTTAAACTTTGATTTTAAACTTTCACATTGAACACATACTAACAAAAGTTCAGGATACTAATTTTCCTTTTCCACTCTGGCTTTTGCCTTTGCCAAAGGTTCAAACCCGCAGTGCTGATGAACCCATGACAACGTTTGTTGTCTGTAATGAATGTGGAAACAGATGGAAGGTAAGACTGTTAGATTGCTCTGCATATTTGCTAGCAGACAGCCAGGCTCTGTGCTTAATTTTGTTTTACAGTAAATGACAAATGAGTTTCTGTTGACTTTTGGTTATTTCTTAGCACATTAGTGATATTACATGTTGATACTGCAAAATACCTTGAGATTAGAAAAGTATTCTTGACTGAAGGTGTGAGATCACGCAAGTAGAGTGGTGGCAAAGGGGGAGAGAAGTTAGGACATTGACTTAGTCATTGTGACATTTAGTTACAATACTGCTTTGCCATACAAAACAGTGGCAAGTTAGTCACTGTGTTTTCTCTTCACCCAAAGATATTCTAACTATTTTCAGTCTCTGCTTCGATGAGTAGAATAGGCCTTTTTAGACCTTTTGTTGTTGTATTTTATCTGAATTTTTTTGTTTACTCTGAGAATAAGAGCGGATTAAAAAAAAAAAAAAAAAGAGATGACTGCTGCCATATTCCTGTGTCAAGATAAGTGCAGGGTAGTGATAACTTGACTGAAATTTACTTTTTTTTTTTAAGTTCAGGAAATGGGAATTATAAAAGATTCTGAGGGACACTGGTAGTCCAGTAAAATGGAGAAACACTGAAATTAAGGCCTGTAGAATTAACAACTTAACATGTGATGGCATGCAATATGAAGCATGATACCCTCATTCCGTTTTTTTTTTGTGTCTAAAGATGCTGCAGCTCTGCAGAACCATGTTGCACAGCTATGCTAAAATTACTGCATTAAAAAAGAAAATATGCATCGTTTTACATATCTGATTACTGAATATTGTTCAAATATATACTCCAAGAGAGTTAAATAATTTATAAAGCTTAGAAATCATTTGATGCAGTACCTGGAAAGGTTTATTTGTCCTTTGAACCTTCTGTAAGGTGGTGGTTACAAAAGTGTCCTTATAGTGATGCTTGAATGAAGGAATGGTTATGATATAAGCAAGTGCTTTAACTAGTGATTTCCATCTCTTAAATATGGTGTTGTGTTTCTGTTTCTTCTTGCAGAGATTTAGAAATAAGCTGTATGAAGATCTCATAAAAATTCTTTTCTTTTGACAGTTCTGTTAGAAGAAGAAATTGTCAAGACATCTGGACCAGTATGAAAGAGGATTTTGTAATTAGCTTTAAAAACTAGGCTAAGCATCTAGCTTCCTGCAAATGAGAGTTTTTTGAGTTTTGTTTTGTTTTCTTTTTTTTTTTTTTTTTAAAAAAAAAGCAGCATACATGCCTGAAGTTAGCCAGTTAGCCTTTATTTTGACACAACCATCATTTCCTTAAATGCCTTCCTATAGCTGATAGTCAGTAGGGCCAGGTTGCTCAGTTGTATGGTGAATGTTAAAATATTTTTTCATTTTTATAAGTAAGTTGACATTAAACTTTTACCAATTAAACATTTGGGTAATTGGCTTGGTTTTTTTTTTTCTATCTATGTGAATTATGTACTGTACTTATTGCAGTCTGAAACATACACACTCCTCCCATATGTATTTTACTTCTCCACATTTGTTCAGTTATAAGAATGGAATTTGTTTCTTGCTGCTGTGTTCAGTAGTTTTGCAAAGAGAAAAGGTGTCTAATTCAGCTAATTACATTAAACTCAGTTGTTAATTAAATCACAATTTAGTTAACTAGTTTGTACGTACTGTTTCCAAATTAGGACTAAATTTGGGGTCATGGGGTTTGGAAATTTATTAAGCGTGCAGTGATTGGTTAAGCTTGTTTATGTAACGGGTTTAGATCAATGCAATATATTTTATTGCCCAAAGCACGTGGTTTGCATTCTATCAGTAGGTATTATTTCTAAGAATGTCTTAAAATAGTCAGTTAAGTCTGATTTGACTGTTCAGTTTTGCTTAACGTGCTTGACAAGCAACTTTGGTTTAGACTTTGTAAATAAGCGAACTAATTCATCACAATATTAACTGGCTGAGGAGGTGATATTAAATTCACTTCATATAAAGGACATTAATTTTGTTCATTAACTGAATTTTGAGATGTAGAGTATCTGATGTCAATCATAGACCTGCCGGTGAGAATAAATTAGTAAAGTTACGGTCTTTTCCAGATGTGGAATGATATAAATACTGCTTTGTTAGAGCCTGCTTTTTAACAGTGCACATGTTTAGAAGTATTTTCAAATTCACTTTCTAGGAAAAACATGTCAACATCTTTAGGAGAGATTAAATTCTTTCATTATACTATAATTCGTCAGAGCTGGGGGCTGAGGTCTATCCTGGCAATGTAAAAGGATTCATGAAGGGAAGAGTATGTGCGATTCCTGGAGAATAAATTCCTTGACTGTAAAGGAAACCCCAGGTTTTCTATGTTGAATGTTTTTTACATGATAGTGGCGGTCGTAACAAACGAGTTGGAAATAGTATGATGACACTTGAGCTTTGCGAGACAAGAAGTGTTTGGTAAATACTTTATAGAGCAAGCTTTTCTGGTCAGCCTGTGCTAGGAAGGAAAAGTGGCTTTTTTTGCTGAAAGGAAAAATGATTGAACTGGAAGTTTAGTTACAAAAACTTTTAAACAGAAAATTGTTCAGTATTTAAAGTTTCTTGCATAACTTTATAAAATTAAATGTAAACTCAATTTATTTTATATTAATGCTCAAATTCAGAAAAGATTTTTTTTTTATGAACAGAATGGGTTTATTTTCATCTATGTGTAGGTCCTTTGGCAGGATTACTCCTTCAGAGTTAACTTAAAGATGCATAATTGTTTTTGGTTTTTTTTTTTCAAGTTTAAGATGGCAACAAACTAATGACAGACGTTTAATACCAATTACAGTGCTTTGTTTGGGGACCTTTCTGAAGGAACAAGTCCAAAAAATTGTGTTAGAAGTGATTGTAAATTGGGTACAAAGTAAACTTAAATTTCCACTGCTGTTCACAGCATGTATACAGGGCAGGCACAGCTTGGTTTGCATGTCCTTTAATTTTTATGCCTGATTGTGACGTTTAAGAGAATTACCTTTTGAGAAAACACAGTAATTGTCTTTCTGTACTTACAGATTATATCTGGGATTGATTAAAAGAACTAGAACTGCGATAGTGCTTTCTGTGATGCAGGTGTATCCAAGTAGTTCAACTAAAATGTTGTTTCACTTAGTGTTATCTTATGGCTGGGCAACATCCTTCACCATTTCTGTCTTCTTTCCCCAAGGTAAAAACAACAGTTTATCCAGAAAAGATTGTAGGTGCCTAAATTCTATTCATGCTGCATTTTGATTACCCGAATCCACAAATAAAACGGCCTGGTAGTGAGTTTTGGATGCATCTCTGTTGAACAGGTGCTTCAGTTTTCCCAGTTGTCTGAAATTGCCCTCCCCTGTTGGAGAGGATGCAAAGTCTGGACTGATCTAATTTTCCCCAGCTGGCTGACTTACCTACTGAGCTGCAGTTGTGCTATAACTGATCTAGTATATTGGGATATTTTATGTAGTGAAATGTGCTGGCAGAACTGGTCATGAATCTCTCCCTTCCAAATTTTTTTCCAATTCCAAAAAAGCAGATTTGTTTATTACCTTTGTGGACATTTGAATCCTCTCAGATTAAAAGAGAGACTGGAACAAAGTTGCCTTACAATTTAAGCTAGTTTTTACACTACTCTAGTGGAGAAAAAAAGGGAGCCATGTTCCTTTTAAAGTGTGTGTGTGTGTGTGTTTAGATCTTTAAGGATGCCATTTTCTGTAAGGAAGGTTAGGAGTTTCTGCTGCTCAGAAAACACAGCTTCTGGATCCTTCATTAGAAGGCATTTCCTCATACATAATTCTGTTAAAATGCAGATTTTCTTCTGAGCCAGTTAAAATACCTCACACTCAGTGATTCTTTTCGGCTTTGAGCAGAAGGTAAATGCCTGCTCAATGATCTTGGCTTTTGTGAATCCCACTTTGAAGCCCTATTGCACTTTCCAAGCATTGCAAAAGGAAGGCCTTGCTGAGGTCAGGATTCCACTTGTGGTCACGTGTCAATTTTAAATGGAAATGTACAACCCATACCAGCTTAGGTAGAACTTAAATTCATCAACAGGAAGTCCTCATTCTACAAAAAGTGGTTGTCTTACCTTCAAAGGCATGCCTTTTGAAATAGATCATTAGCAGTCATTCATATAAATAAACCCGAGGAGATTTACCTCAAAGTACAATTTCATACAGTTGTGTATTAGCTTTTATTCCACTAGATCATCATTCATTTGGAATTGTTTTACTATTTTAAAAGGTTTGGGATTAATCTAGTTACAACATTAATATAGAAAATCTTCGTTAATGTCATTGAAATGATACTGATACCTTTCATCGCAGATGATGTGTTACTAAGGACTCTTTAGAGCAAACTTGTTTAAAAGCTGCTTCACATTGTGATAGTCTTTCTCATCACTTTCTCTTTTTCAGATACGCTTTTTAATCAGAAAGTGCATGAGTACATGAAGTTTGTGTGATAAATTTTCATCTATCTTTATATAGCATAACGCTTCAGAGGATATATATATATATTTTCTTCATTTGTATTGTGCTAATGACTTTGGAATTTAAAGGTCAGTGTAAAACACAATGTGTTGGCTGAAGGAGCCCATGCAATTTTAATACTGCTTAGCAGGCTGGTGAAAAGAGCAGCCTTTAACAGTATGCATGTTCTGCGGGAGTTAGTGATTTGTGAAGTGCAGACATTGAGGAAAGAATACCAGTGGAATGGGAAGTTGTTAGAGCTTAATGATATCCTGCAGTTAGATAAATACCAAGACAAACCAACCATGCTTATTTTCAAACTAGGATAAGTCGATTTTGTGATAATTTCTTACTTGATGAATTATAAATAATATCTTGTGTCAATAATGATTATTTTCTCCTTCTGTTCATGTAATAGCTTGTCTATAGTTACTTTTCCTTTTCAGTGCAACTTACTATATCCCTGGGAAAAGTTTGTGCATAATGAGCAAGTATATAGTAATGAAATGTAGTTAAAAATCTGTCTTCTGTGCAGGTGGGTGTTTGTTTTCCTCTTTTTTTAAAAAAAATAAATAATTTTTCGCTCCTTCTTCAATTAAATGCAGCATTAAACAGCCTCAAAATAACAAGATGTTTAGAGGGGTTGTTTGGGTTTTTTAAGAGATGCTCCCAGGGTATGTAGGGACCAGCATTCTGCTATTGGTGTTGGGTATAAGTTTAAATGCAAAACACAGCATTAAAATGTGTTTTCAGGAAAGATGCACATTGCAAATGTCAGCGTATTGTAATGCCAAAGTGAAAGGAAAACTACCTAGAGAATTTTAATTGCTTAGAAGTTGTGGCACATGGAAAATAAGCTTAGAAATTATTATTTTCTTCTTTTAATAATCTGAAGCCTAGATCTCTCAAACCAGTGTAGTTTTTCTCTCCCTTCTAATTTCATTGCAGAAATGGTTTTCTTCCTTTTTCTTGCAGAATAATAGAATATAGTGTTTGATATAAAGTACAAATGTTTGGTCTGTCTTCCATCTCTTAATGAGGTATCTTTGCTGGGAAGAGAGATAGCTTAAAAGAAATGAAATTCTCCATTTCATGAAATGACACACTTTGAACTTTTTTTGATATGTGTGTCTGATCTTTCCAGCAGGCTGAATTTGACCTAATTAAACTTACTTTGTAAACTTAGAGTTTTAGAGCACTCTTGTCGGCCCTGACTGAGACAAGTACAGCATGGTCAGTTTGACTGCAAGCTTCCCATGAATGCCACCTTATTGATAGATCTAGTTTGTTTTGTTGAAGTTATGACCTATATTGTCATACTTTATATAAACTGAAATGATATTGTTAGTGCTTTGGGTAAGTTTACTAGAAATTCAGCTGAGATAACTGGTGTTCATACATTAAGCAGTTCTGACCACTAACTGGACCGTGTCATAAGTATGTTTGTAGAAGGGCTTCCTCTTAACTTAGTCCTCCAGTGTTGTGCTACAGAGGGCAAAAGCACTTTGATTTGCTGTCTCTCGTAGGTTTTTTGGTTTACTTTTTTGTGCTGTCATGTTGAATAATGTTTTGGTTTTGGAAGGAGATGGTGGAAACTGGACCATAGGTATTGTTAACTTACCGTGTATCTGGTCTTCTCCTGTGGTGCTGTGTAATGAAAAATCTCACCATTATTTGTTTAATAACATGAATGCAGTAAGAGGAGAGCATGTCTCCTGCTGAGGGCATTGAGGAAACAATTAAATTGGTCTCCTAAATCCTGCCTTGTTATTCCCATTTCTATTTTTCAGAGAAAGCCCCCATTTTCTGCTTTTCATAGCACTGGAATTAGGCAAAGGGTAGGTTTTAGAAAGGCTACATACAGTAAATGTCACTGAAGCATGTCTGTCTAGTTCTTTCCTTCTGGGGTATTTTTTTTCCTTTCTTTCTTTCTTTTGTCTTTCTGTGTCCTTTTCCTACCTGTATGTGTCATTTGGTTCACATAAATAAGGTGCAGGAAAAAAATACAATTCAATGGAAGTCTACTATAAACTCCAAAGTTTAATGTAGTGGAATTGTAGTGAATCTTGTAACTTGAAATAAAGAAGTAACTCTAATAACAGGTCTACACATAGTTTACAAATGAGAGCAGTAGATGTTGTCTGCCTTGACCTCAGCAAGGCTTTGGATACTGTCTCCCGTAACACCCTCATAGGTGAACTCAGGCAGTGTGGGTTAGATGGGTGGACAGTGAGGTGGGTTGAGAACTGGCTGATGGCAGAGCTCAGAGGGTTGAGATCATCAGCGCAGAGTCTTGCTGGAGGCCTGTAGCTGGTGGTGTGCCCCAGGGGGTCAGTGCTGGGTCCAATTCTGTTCAGCTTATTCATCAGTGACCTGGATGAAGGGACACAGTGTGCCTCAGCAAGTTTGCTGATGATACAGAACTGGGAGGAGTGGCTGACACACCAGAAGGCTGCGCTGCCATTCAATGAGACCTGGACAGGCTGGAGAGCTGCACGGAGGGGAACATCATAAAGTTCAACAAAGGCGAGTGTGAGGTCCTGCACCTGGGGAGGAACAACCCCACGCACCAGTACAGGCTGGGGGTGACCTGCTGGAAGGCAGCTCTGCGGAGAAGGACCTGGGAGTCCTGGTGGACAGCAAGCTGGCCATGAGCCAGCAGTGTGCCCTGGTGACCAAGGAGGCCAATGGGATCCTAGGATGCATCAGGAGGAGTGTGGCAGCAGGTCGAGGGAGGTTGTCCTCCCCCTCTGCTCTGCCTGGTGAGGCCCCATCTGGAGTGCTGTGTCCAGTTCTGGGCTCCCCAGTTCAGGAGAGACAGGGAACTGCTGGAGAGGACCCAGCAGAGGGTTACAAAGATCATGGGACTTCTGAGGAAGGGCTGAGGGGAGATCTTATCAATGTTTGGCGTGCAGAAGAGACGACAGAGAAGATCTTATTGATGCCTACAAATATCTTAAGCATGGGTGTCAAGAGGACGGGGCCAGATTCTTTTTAGTGGTGCCCAGCAACAGGACAGGGCAACAGGCACAAACTGAAGTGCAAGAAGCTCTATCTGAATATGAGGAAGAGCTTCGCTTTGAGGGTGACAGAGCCCTGGCACAGGCTGCCCAGAGAGGCTGTGCAGTCTCCTTCCCTGGAGACATTCAAAACCCGCCTGGACGTGGCTCTGTGCAACCTGCTGTAGGTGAACCTGCTTTAGCAAGGGCTGGACTAGATGATCTCCAGAGCCCCCTTCCAACCCTGACTGTTCTGTGATTCTGTGGATTCAACTTTACTGTCTTCCTAGTATCTCCTGTGATTACTGATTTTGAAATATGACCAGAAATTAAATGTAAATCTTTGGGGATACTGTAAATGAACATTGGTTTATTAGTGGATAAAGCTGTTCCTTTTCTTTGGGACAGGCTGAATAGTTCCAGCTTCCTTCTGTTGTCAATAAAATTATCTGTACTAGAAACCTTACAAGATTGTCGGGTAACAGGAGAATTTAATATGTACAAAACAAAGGTGGTTGATACTGGCATCCTCTCAGGCATGAATAGTGCAGGGTTTTTACATCTACCTACTGAGGGAAGAGAAGAAATGTGAGAATTCTTGTGCTTTATTTAGGAATTTAAATGCCCACAGTCGTCTTCCTCTTAAGTAAATACTTTATAAACATCAACAATATGAACTTAAAAATGCTTTTAGCAGACTCTAGTAGTAAAATAACAATTCTTCAGCAAAAGATTTTTATAGGCAGCATTATTTCAACCATTAGCTTTCATAAACTTGAAATTGCCACGCTTATTCCCAGTAGCGCACCATATACATTAAATATACCAAGACAAGTGGAGTGCACCTGTGCCAGGTACAGTACATGAAACTTTGTCTAGTGTAACTCAGATATTGACAGTACTGTTTTTACTTTGGTTACAGTGTGGATGGGGCAACTGGTTTGGTTTTCAAGAAAATTCTAATGCTCCACTTTAAATTTAGTTTTCATGCCCAGTTGGCATTTGTACCTCAGATGTATGTCGTAATGGATTTGCATCCAAGTTGCCTGCTGTGTTTGAAAAAATACTGCATTTTTCTGAATAACAATGTTTTCTCTTCGTTTTCTTCATTCTCTTTTGCAAAGTAACACTGAGTTTGATCAGGAACTGTAGTTGGCTGATTGTGTCAGAGCCTTGTGTGGCTTTAAATCATTCAGTCTGTAGTAAAATTTGCCTGAGTTGTTTTCAGGTAAATATCTGATTAACTCTGTGTTCCCTGTGGATTGGTGTAACCCAGAGTTCCGTCTGTTTTAAAATAAATACACTTAAGAAAAGAATCTATGCTTCAGTGGATTTTTCAGATAAGGACTGAAGCAAGTCCTTATAAATAGCAGAGTTCATAAACCGTGGGTAGGAGTCTCTGTGCATTAAGGTATAAATTTGAAGCTGTGCGTCATCGAAGGTATGTTGTGAGGGTTCCAGCATATTTCGGTTAATAACTTCTCTTACTCTGGAGTCCAGACTGACCTGTGCATTAAAATAGAATGTCACATAAGTAATAGTGGAGAATAGTACACATGAGTTTTCAGGTTTATTGGTTGAAAAAGCAGTCTTTTTAAACCATTTCAGCTGTTTTTCAAGAGTGTAAAAACTGCTAAACATACTTAGGCAAAAAATGACTGTGTTGAAATTTGGAAATAGTAATATCTTGAGTATGGACAGAGAAATGTTCTTACTGAGGTGAGCTTGCTCGACCAAGGCTGCCTGCAGCCCCGCGGTTACAGACACCTGAGACTGGCGGGCTGTCTCCAGACCCGCTTCCTGCTCTGTAGGAGAGAGGATTTGTAATTTTTTGTGACAGTTTGTTTCCTTGGGAGTTAGTGCTGTTGTAAAGAGACTGAATTTGGAGTAAGCAGTATGATGCCAGACAGAAAATGTAACCTGGGAAGCTGTCACTTAATAGGGTTCCTGTTAAAAACCAGGGTGAATCAATGGGAACCACTGGTATGGCTGTATAATGATTGCATACAACATACAGTCTTTTTTCTTTTTTTTTTTTTTTTTTTTTTTTTTTCTGTAAAGCTTTAGTGCCTGTAGAAAAATATTATATTACTGGAATAGACTGATTAAGATTTAAACAGCATTTTTATAAGTACATAAGTATAGCTTGCCCCACAAACTATTAAGTTTGACTTTTGGAAGGATATTGGAAGGTTTAAAATTCCAGCCTACTTGGCAGGATTATATTCAAACTGAACTGAGGTGTCTTCAAAACTTGATGTGTTTGCTAACAGCAAAGTGACAAGTATTTTTGAAAATTTTCAGGAAGTCAGTGTGTTTGTTCTGTGACGTATTTTGTCAGCTGCTCTTCGAGCAATTTTGTGCTTCACAGATAACACTGTTTGTGGTTTCTGTGCTTTTGGAGAGACGTGTAACACCCCCTTCCTAGTGCAAAGAAAAAAACTGCTTTGTCCAACAAGTAAAATTTAAGTTGAGCAAGGATAGAGTGATCACCTGTATAGTTGTGCCTCAAACTAAGGAGTTCACGTCAGCGTGCCAGGGTAGCATAGGAGAAGCTTTCTTCCAGCCAGTGGAAGTAGTGTTGACCATCTCACCTCAACAATGGGTCTACCTTTTTCTCCTAAATCTCTACTTGATGGCAGTGGAATGGGGTGGGGGGTGGGGTGGGGGTGGGGTGGGGGGAGGGGGGAGGAAGTTCTCCCTGAGTATTGTTGTAGCTTTAAACGCACATTAGAACTAACTGTTGGGGAAAGTAATATACCTCTTTTGGAGAAAGGATAGAAATATAATCTTCATAAATTAGTCTTGCTTTTTCTTCAATGACACTTTTGTTGGATTCTTGTTTTAGTTCCTCGCAGGCCATCCAGAAAAGCATGTTTTCCTCACTGAATTCTGTTCGTAGAAACTCACGAAAAGCATTTCTGCCAGCTGGAGTAAGCATCAATTTATCAAATGATTGAGCCCAGCCATTCACTTCTTCAAGAGTAGGGGCAGGGCTTCAGGCAGAAGGAGAGAACAAGAAGAGAGAAATGAACGATTGTTACTCGGACTGTGTGCAAGTGGCAGGAGGCATCTGCCATCACAACGGCACAAAATCACAGGGTTCACAGGGCTGCAATTCCTTGCCAGGACTACCCGAGTGCAAACTCTAGTAAACATATTTGTAAGGTGCCTTTTGAAAGTGTGCTTATTAAAAGTTCAGATGCAGATGATTGCCAGCTCTTTGATGCAGGGATTGAAGTTTACTGCTCAAAGTAATTGCAACAAAGAAGTCCCTCTGCAACAACTATTTGTTGTTTTTTGTATATATATATATATATATATATATATATATATAAAATTTTGTCTATACCTCGTAGTTCTTGTTGAATTATTGTTAAAAATTGAATGAAAATATGTAGAAAGAAGCCGTGATTCAAACCTCATAAAAGGTACTCTTCTGTCTATTACAGTTTTAGAAGTGCTGCTACCTGTTTGAGCAATTCTGAAGAGACAGTTGCTTGACTCTTGGGAGGATCTGAGCTCCTCTCTATTACTTTTACAAGGCTGAGCATTGCCAATTAGCTTCATTACACAGTTGCTGTGTGGGAACAGGATGTATTTAAAAATTATTTCAGATAAAATGGAGGCTGTGTTTACAATGCTGGTATTGATCTGCCATGTTATGAAAGTGGGGATGTGGATTTATATGCTGCATATAAATAAGGTAAAAGATTATAGATCAGACCTTTGGTTCCTTAGGAGGTAAGAGACAAATGACTGCAAATTCAGCATAAATTGCAAACAGATAATAATAGTTATTTGCATATTTCAGGTAATTCACTTTATTTAGTCTGATTTGTAGAATTTGTTTCATTTTATCTTGACAGAACACTTGGTAAATACCATACCTTTCCTCGCAGTTTGGAATACCCTCTGCTTGGAGTTCATGAGATGTTCTTCTTGCTCTCTCTTCATCTTGATTTCTAACAGTAAGACTGCAAGGTAGCAAACAAAATTTTAGCCAGCTTCTTAGAGGAAAAGGCTGAATGTACAGCAGATGCTTTTCCTCTGATATTAAAAAAAAAAAATCAGCTAAAAGGACAGAAGCGAACAGTAGCCACATTACTCATAGTTATGCTCTGACATTAATTTTACAGTTGTATAAACCTGGAAAACTTTAATGTAGCTGAATGCTGTTCAGTAATGTATCATGTAGACTTTCTATACAGAGGTCATAGATTCATAGAATTTCTCAGGTTGGAAGGGACCCATAAGGATCATTGAGTCCAATTGTATATATGTGTACGTGAGTATATCTGTATATATATATGGGGTATATATGTATACATGTGTACCTTATCAGATACCAAATCTATTCTCCATTGATACTTATTATACTGTGTATGCTCGATGGAATGTTTTAACTGAAGTTAGGCTTTATGCCCTGGTTTTATGTGAGTTAGATGCTAAGGTTGGTTGGGTTGGGTTTGGTTTGTTTCCTCCTCGCCGCCCCCCCCCCCCCCCCCCAGCTTCCCTATTTTTAATATCCATAGGGCACAATGAGGGTCAAGGCTGTGGGTTAGAGAGGTGATACCATGTTACAAGAAAGCCAGGGTTCAGAAGATGGAGCGCAGGTTTTAAGCAAGCCAGACACTTCTGTATGGGATGTTGGGAGCATAAGCATATTTCAGAGTTCAGATTTAGATACAGCCATTGTCTGGTAATTGATTGCAACTAAGGAAGTATTAGTATATGCTTCAAAATGTGAGGCCTGGAGCACAAAGAGCAGATACATGGTTGCCGAATATCGTTTTGAGTATGTCTGACTGGAAATGAGTATTAGATTGTTTGTAGCATTACAAAAAAGATAATGTCTTCTGCAGTCACTAGTGATCACTGAGAGTTTTTCATGTCCCATGGAAGAGTAGCTGTCAACTTCTGTTGCTTTCATCACATGTTAGTTTAAATAACTCTAGTTTTTAAAAATTCCTTTTGTAGTTGCAGATGATTTGTTTTCATTTGAGACTGGATTTGCGAGTATGCATACTTCTTTCTAGGGAATGGGGACTATGTTCCAGTTCATAGGCTGTCATAGTTTAGTGAAAAATGCACGTGCGTACACACACACATTCATACACTCTGTAAAGCTGCTTAAAATTTGTCAAGAGAAGGTCCTGGTGAATTATAACCTGTAATTTATATGAAATAGGTCCTCCAGCTGATACAATGCAATACAGTTGTTATAACTTGTAGGAAAATATAAATGTTTCTTCATTTGTATCATGTCTGTCTTTAATGCTAATGTTGTAACAGTTTTGTTGCCTTAATTCTTAAGAATCTCATTTATCTGTAGTAAGGCTTTTTGTTGATCCAGTTGATTTTTCTGTCCTTTCTGCCTTCTGTACTTTTGACTTTGCCTTACTTCCAGCCTTACTATTTACTGGTTATCTCCTTCTCTTGTTTTCTCTAGTGTTAGTCCATAATCTGCAGAGACCCGCTTTTCTGTTTGCCAAGGCAGTCCATGCATTGAAGAGGGAGGGAAGCTTTCTAATACAGAGAGCAGATAACTGCAAACGCTTTTTTTTTTTTCTTTTTTCTGCAACATCTGAAGCATACATTCAAACCAATGAACTATTTCAGTTCACCTTTTCAGATAAAAATAGTAGTTAATGTTAGCTCTCTATTCTTTTGAGGTGTATAGGTCTCAATCCTTTACTACACTTTTTACCAGTGGCCTTTTTTAATATGAAAAGTAATTCATTACATATTCCTCACACACAGACAAGAAGTGATATGCTTGTCAGAGTTACTTTTGGGTTGAGGGGAACCAACAGATCCAACAGAAAGGATTATAGTCTTCATAGGGTAATGCACAAAAGGGGAAAAAGAGAAAAGAAATAACAAACGCTTTCTTAAGAGAACATGCCGTGCCTCAGAAAATGACTTGCAGGCAGACTCTTTCCCTAGAAATGTACAGATAAACAGTAGAAAGGGACTAGTGCCAATACTGCATCTTCTCATGCTTCTTCTCAGGATCTGGAAGAGTAACATGCTGGAGGCTTGAGTTCTGGCTCGGAATGAGCACAGGTTCTGAGCATCCAGCTGAGAGACTCATTTCACCATTTTTTTCATTCTGAATCTACTATTAAGAGTATGCTGATTATTGGATGTTCAGCAACTCAGCTGCATGACTCATGTAGACTGTTATTTTTATTCCTATTCATAACTTTTCTGTTCAAAGTACTTGAGCTATTTTGAGGAAAGGCTCTATGAATAGGGAATATAAATAGCTTAATTACAGTTTGTTTTGCATTTCTTGTTACTAGAAAACAATTGTTCTCAAAAAAAAACCCCACCAGAAAATACTTTAAAGCTCAAACAAGCTGCTCTGTTTTGGAGCCTGTACTGGTTTCCTAGATGATTCTGAAATGCAAATAGGAATTTAAAGCATCGTGAAATTTGTGTACTATCACATACCCTATGGAGTAAATTGCTCCCTTTGAATTGTTTGAATAGTGAGGTGCACAGAAAATGAGCATCCTGGAAAATAACAGGTAAAATGCTGCACTTTATCAGCAATTTAAAAGATAAAATGCAAATTTTATGTAATCAGTGGGATAAGCGCCTTATTTTTTTTTCCTTTTATGGAAAGATATGTTGTTTGTGTAATGTAGCTCTAGACTGAGCCACTTGTGATTGCACTGGACAACTGTTCAGATGACACTGGAATTTGTATGGGATGCAAGGTAGCAAACTCTGATCCTGTACAGGCACAGTACTTAATGTCTTTTTAAGCTCTATCTTAGTTTGCCTCTAAGAACCTGCTGAAAAGAACGGTAGGATCAGACCCAGAGTACTTAGCATCTTGCAAAAAAATTCCAAGCAGCCTGTTGTCCTTACAAAATACTCACTGTTTGCATAAGGGAGGGCAGGATTGGGTATCTCTGCTTCTGATGAGCTGAGTACCAATAGCAAAGGAATGATCAGCCTGCTTTTCCCTTGCCTTCTAATGGTGTTCTCCAAAGCATTTGCTATCAGCTGCTGTTAGAAAAAAATAATGGTGGAATAGATTCCTAGCCTGGGCTGTAAGGTTATTTATGACTTCTTGCCTTCACCTCAGTGCCAGGTTTGCTTGCTATGAAGTGTTTATGTAGTGGATAGTGTATTTATAAGAAGCATTCAGCTTGCTGTCAAGTGTTTTGGTTGAACTCCTATGGGTGTTCAAGATATCTATCTATCTATCTATTTCATTTATTTCAATGCAAGTTCTGGTCTTGCCCATTAATTAACACTTGGCCCCAAACGAATACAGGACTTCTGAGTATGGGAAGCTTTACTTCAGTTTTAAATCAAATCGCATGCATCTGGAGGAGCTGGTAAGAGAGAGAAGGTGAACACATCACTAATTTACGGGATCAGGTGATTTCTTTTCCTATTTTTGCTTTGCTTCCCTGATAAATTTTCCTCCTTAACATCTTGTAATGGGAGTTCTTCTGAATTATTTCTGCTTAACTCCTCTTCTTCAGCAAATACAATATTTAAAGTCGCTGATCCTAAGGATTAACTTCATATGAGTTGCAGGTGCTGTGAGTTGGCAACACTAATTAATAACAACAGATCCAGTTGCCTTTGAAACAAAACAACAGTGCTGGGCATGTGGTTATTCATTTTCCAACATACACATTCTTCCACCTTCTCCGAACTCCATTTAACACAGACTGTGCTGCTTGTTAAGTCCCAGTTCTAAATCTAAAGCTGTGACATATTCTGGTATTGCTTTCAGTTTTTAGTGGAAGCCCTGGTGAAGCTCAAGGCTCAGGAGAAGCAGTCATGCACGGAACAGACCTTCCATTACACAGCATTGACAACAAAACTACAGCAGAGTTACTGTACAGGTATTTTCTTAAAAATCTGTTATTTCAATGGCAGGGAAAAAAAAGAAATAATTAGTAAACTGGAATAGAAAGTTGTGTCTAGCACTAGGGCACATTCATCTTTTAGTCCCAGATCTGCAGAATTACCCAGGTGGTTTGTTTGGCTTATGTTGTCGTATACGCTGGCTATTGCCTCCCTCCCCTGCTATTCTCTTCCCCAGAGGCTTGAATGAGAGGGGTTACCATGAGCAGCTGCAGCAACAGCACCAACAGAAGCAGCAGGCGTTGGACCCTCGATTTCCTGTGCTGTGCTGAGCCTGTGCCGTGCCTGGGGTCTCCTGGGTCGTAGACATCTGCCGTTTGCGCATCTCCATCCGCTCTGATCCCATGGGCTGCAAGACAGCGAGAGGAGGAGGAAGTAAGAAACATCTCTCTTTTTCCTTTTGTTTGCTTTAAAAGTCTTCCCAAGCAGTGCTGAAGGCCACAGCTCCAAAGGAACTGAAAGCCTAAATGCTTCATTTCCCACACCCCCGCTTACCCCCAGAAGCTCTTGGGTGTTGAATCCTTTGGAAGATTCACTCATTCTATTTTAAGCACTGCGATGGAAGGCAAAGGGCTAATGAATTCTGCGTGTAGGTGGGTTACAAGGAAAGAGTGGTGATGCAGAGAGCAAAAGGGGTCTCGGAGATGCAGCTTTTAGTACAGTGGTATATAAGGTCAGGAGCTGAAAAAGATTTCCTAAGGTTTTGACTTTGAGGCCAGTCCTAAAGAAAATGGTACAGAACAGAGGTAGGTAGAGCCTCTCCTTCCCTCTTCCCTTTTCCCCGATTAGCTAATGCACAGGCTTAGTGATGCTTGAGACACTTGAGCCCTCCTGAAAATCTGCCCTTTGGTGAGTATTGAGGATGTCTCAAGCCTGCTTGTTGCCCTGTAGCAAAGGGGAAAGGCCAATGCTTACCTGTCCATTACAGGACTGACTGCCACAGGTTTTTTAAATGTTTTCCTCTTAAGGAGGAATCAAGTGCTTCTGTGAAAATGATTAATTACTAATGAAGAAAACACACAACTGGACATTAACATGCAGGTTTTTGGTCATCTCTTGCAACTGAAGACAGCATGAAACAATTTTTGGTGGAAGCACTGGTTGTGGTTTTTGCACTGTTTTAGGAAACCTTTTTGGAGCGTGAATTCTGCAGGTTGTGCAGAGAAGTGGTGTTAATGAAATGACAAGTCCCCTTGAAGTTCCTGTCCCTTCCTGAGCTATCTCTCTCTGAGCTTCAGACTTGCTCTACAGCACTTCATCATGCTCTCCCTATTATGCTGAGGTTAGTATCGTATTGAAGTGACAGATGTCTTTTACACATGAAATGCCAGCTTGTACAAAGATGAGTATGTCTGTCTTCATTTTGATTGTATTTGATTTTTGGATACATAACTAATCATCCTCCTATGTCATGAGATCCCTTTGTGTGTAGGTTTTTTTCAGGTTGCTAAACCTTCTTTTGAGGCCATGACAACTGTAGGGGAACTAGCTGCTGCTAATTTTGAGTTCTTTTTTTAATTGATAATCAATCGAATACTAGACTTGAAACATAATCTGATTAAATGAATACTGGAGGTTTAAAAGTTGCCTTCCTTTCTAAAATGTTCAGCCGGGTTTAGGAAATGCTATTGTTATAATTTGAGGGAGAATGCACAGAAGTTGTCATGGACTTGAAAGAAGTGTCAGGAGGAGAAAGGAGATTATTGCAGCAGAGTGCAGCATTACATTTTGCTGGATTTTTTTTTAATGTTGAATTTGTTTCTCTCTTATACAGATTAATAGTTTTCAGTTTTGTGAGAACCACCCACTCTCCTGAGAGAAAAATGCATGACATGCTGAGCAGAAGATGCACCTGTTTTGCAGGAGGAATATAAGAACAACAATACAGATAGAAATTATAACTCATTTTGTAACTCTGTAGACCTAATCTGACAAGCAATGCCTACATGCCCAGAAATAGAAAATCAGAAAAAGAACACAGCTTCCAAAAACCCCGCAACCTTTCTTGTTTCAAAATGTGGAAGAATAAACATGAGATGTACAATACATTTGTAGATGCAGATTTCTTCAGAGTTTCAGATTCACAGGAAGAGAATGAAGCCCTAACTATTAATTTCCTTCCAGGTACCTATACTTTTTTTAAATAGAGCATCTTCATACTTCAATTAGAAAGTCATAGTATATAAAGCATTATTGGAATGATAATTTATCTAACAATATTTCAGGTTGCTTTGGACAGTGAGCAATTATTACTCATTTGAAAAGTGTAACTTGGTTTCAGATGTGTGGTTTATGTAGCCTAATCCATCCGCTCTTACTTTTGAGATGTGTTATGTGGATAGTTCACACATATCTCTAGTCCATATTACAGTTGAACTGATGGTGGCCTGAGTAGAGAGGCTGGTTCCTGTTGTTTGCTTTTTTCCAAGGAGAACAGTAAAGGACAGCAGAAGTAGGAAGAATACACTCTTCCTCCCCACCTCATCCCACTGTGATTTAATTCAAGAGATCCTTCTGGATCCATTGTTACAATTTCAGGTTCTTCAGTATTGTTCTTTGACATCTTTAATGAAAGGGAAGAGTATGTAAGCAGCTGTATGGCAAAAACTGCCCAGCAGCATTGTGTCTTTGTTTCACTTTGAACCATACACCTTACTTAGTTTTCTGGTACTATAGGCTTTTATGAATGTTCATCATTGCATTTTGATTTTTATTTGGCAGATGTATGCCAACTTTCTTATTGAATAGCCAAGTAGGTTATGGTCATTTGTGATGAATATTTTTTTTGAAGATATTTTTAGCAGACAAAGCATGCTTTAATGATGGCAAAGCTGTATTGGAGTAATGGGAGATAAGAGAAAGAGGACTGGAATATACCTGTTGCCTTAAAGACAGCCTAGACTTTTGAATTGGAGCTGTTTAGTGATTATCGTGCATGTATTCCCTGTGGCCATGGACAGACACTTTCTACATTTGAAAGAAGTGGATCACAAACCAATTTGGATGTGACTTTCTGTGGTGTATCAGCAGGAATATTGTGGTTAGATACAAGAAGGAATTTACTCCTCTGTGGAAGTACTACGGGTATCACTGTCCTGGTTTTGGCTGGCATAGAGTTAATTTTCTCCTTGGTAGCTGGTGCTGTGTTTTGGATTTGGTGTGAGAATAATGCTGATAACACAGGGATGGTTTTGGTTGTTGCTGGGTAATGTTTACACTAAGTCAAACACTTTTCAGTTTCTCAGGGCCTGCCAGCCAGAGGGCTGGAGGGGCACAGGAACTTGGGAGGCGACAGGACAGCTGGCCCCAACTGGCCGAAGGGATATTCCATACTATGGGATGTCATGCTGAGTGTATGAACTGGGGGGAAAGCTGGCCCGGGGCTGCTGATCTCTGCTCAGGGACTGGCTGGGCATCGGTCAGTGAGTGGTGAGCAGCTGGATTTTGCACCACTTGTTTTTTTTTCTCGCTTCCCTTTGGATTTTATTTCTCTCTTCTTCTCCCTCCTTTTCATTATAATTGTTGTTGTTGTTATTATTATTATTGTTTTGGGTTTCCCCCCTCCTATTTTATTTTCCTAAATTGTTCTTATCTCAACTCTCGAGTTTACATTCCTTTTCATTTCTCCTCCCCGTCCCTTGTGGAGGGGGCAGGGAGGAGGGGAGTGGGCATCTGTGTGGTACTTAATTCTGGCTGGGGTTAAACCACAACAATCACATTCCAAGAAAGATAAAGCATCTATCTAAAACCCTAACAGGATGTTTAGAAAGCACGACTTCCACAGAAAAAATTGTAGAAGTTTGGCTTGTTAATCTAGAAAGGGGAACTGAGAAGCACATTGATCTTCTGATCAGTAAAACTTACGATGTTCTATTGTTCTCTATTTCTTTCAGAGATAAATGATGAGTTAGCTTGGGCTAAATAAAAACCTAAGCTTGATTTTACAGGGTAGCAAGGTAGAGAGTGAGCAGTGGTGCAGGTTATTACGAAGTTGTAGAAACTCCTTTGGCACAGATATTATTAAGACCCATAAGACAAAAACATAGCAGGCTGGTCCAGGTTCACAGAACAAGTAATGAGTAAGTGATCCATTGCAGCAGTGTTTTTCTAACTTCATTCTTCCGTGCTTTTTAAAAATTTTTTTTTAATGTAGCTCTGGCTCTAAACCAAACTGTCGTCAAGCACGTTCTATATACCTTTCTATCTGGATCAGTTCCTTTTAGCCACATAAAAATGATTAATCTGCAGGAGAAGTGGATGTCTTGCATTAAAAGTCTGGTTTTGTAGTTTATCCTCTAACAGAATTGCAAAATAAAGTTAAAATGTTCATGTTTGCAGCACAGTTTTTTGCAAATGTATATCCCATTCGTGATTGTACTGAGATTGTGTAATGCCAGACATGAGGCCTGAATGCACAGTAAGACATAGGCTCTGTCTTTTGTATGTATATTCACGGACATACGCTGGCTTTTCAAAAAAAGATGTAATTTAAGGAAAAAAAAAAAAGGTAAACTAGAGAAACCCAAACCCTGCAATTTTGCAGCTGTGCATGGTGATCTAAGTTTATCATGAGCTCCGTATCTGCTGGTTTTGCTCTCCCATAAACTGCTCCTTGGCTGGAATAGAAACAAAGGCACAGACACCAAGCTTGTGCAAGTCATCTAAGGGCTCATTTTTTTTTAAAAAAAAGCCAACAAAACCTTAAAAAGTATTAAGGCTATCAGAGTATGACTATGCACAGGGAAGTATAATGACCTTGGAAGGTGTATAGAAAAAAAGTCATAGAGATGAAGCAAGTTGTCTGAGATCATGCAGTGAGCCACTAATGGGATGCAAACAGAAAAGCCTTGTTTTACGTATGTATTTGTCTTTCTGCTACCTCTAGTGTATCCAGAATTCTGCTATGGGTCATTGAAGTTCTCCATCACACTTTGCTGCTGCTTGCTGCAGCCACCGTAGCTGTGTAATGAGCCTTTCCAGACAACTGCTCGAATTACTGTTATGGAGTTGTACTGTGTGCAGGAATGCACAGCAGATTTATCAACAACCCCGGTGAATATTATTTGTAGGAATTTACACAATTCCTTGCTTCTTTACAGTACAACCCACATTAGCAACTATTTAAACAATTGCCTGACTCGCAGATCTGCAGGAATGGAGATGGCTATTTTTTTTTGCCTTTGGTACACTTCAGATGCTCAGGGCAAAAAGGAGGGTTTTCTTAGACTTCCCTGTAAAAAGGTCTTCTGTTTGTATAATGTTACGGTTGTTAATTTGGGACATTGGATGGTCTGACTGGGTCATGCAGTAGGTGTAAAACCAGTTAGAAATTCTAGTGCCTGTGTTCTTTGCATCAGTGATGACACCAACAGTATATATTAGTTGAAGAATTACTCACTTATGGCTTCTACTGCTATAGTACGTGGTACCAATGATTGGTGACCTCTTCAAGTTTATTATCCCATAGTATGATGCCAAAGAGCTTCAACCCACTGTAATAAAAACCAGTGGAAGTGTGACTTAATTTTGCAAGAGGGCTTTCCTTATTTTCTAGATTGATACTGTGGGTGATCAGGTTGTTTTAATAATGAAAAATACGAATCATCAACAGCATTTTGATCCAATAGCTTACCTTAAAGCTGTTAAAGGGAATGACATATGTTGGTACCTACATTTAGCTAAATATTTTTCTTTCCCTGTTCTAGTTAAGAATATATTCAGCAGACCCACAAGTGGTGGACCAGGGAAGTAGGGCAAGAGGCACACGTAATGTATATAGCTTCCTTGCCAGCTGATGCATTTCATAAGGAGCATAAGAGGTGTCCTAAACTTGTCCCATAACCTGACTGTGATGCTTAAATAATTATCTCTATGCTGAAATAATTATATTTGCTTTGTTAAACAAGTAGAATGATATTGCAAAGAAATGCATGTACAGAGCTGGGCAGGGAAAATATTAGTTGTAGCAATCAGTTGGAAGACTCTGGGGCTTGAGGAGCCCTGAGGGCTAAAGTGTGTATAAAATCAAGGGCGATTCAGAGCTATTATTTGGCTGTAAAAGGAAACTATGCATTCCTGAGGAAAACAAGGTGTACAGCCATCCTCCTATACCTAGTGCTGTCAGAGCACTCGCATATGACAGGAGACTGTTTTGTAGTCTGGCATTGAAGCGGGAAAGAACCTGTGATTGAACTGGACAGAATCCTTCTCATGGGGAAATTTTATAATGCAGTTATAAAAAATGAATACACTAGGTGCATTGTCTGTAATCAACAGTGCAAATGTTCTTCCACCAGCTGATATATTCTGTTCCATATTACCAGGTGCGCACTTTGAAAATGGCAGTCAGTAAATACAGCATGTTTTCACATCAGCCTCCCAGGAGAGTCACCTATTGCATCAGCTGACTCTGAAATAAAGCCAAGATGGAGGTGTTCTTTCTAAGGTTTTCGGTTTGCATGGCATGCAATTAGTATCTGGTTTAAAATGGATTTTTTTACTGGCCAGTGTCAGGTATTTTCTGTTTCATTTCCCTGGACAGTCAAATATTAAATATAAGTATGTCCATCAACAATGAAGATGCTTTCTTTGAAACATCAAGATCTCATTGTGATCAGACAAAATTCCATACTAGTTTTTATACATTCAATTTTGAAGTATTAATTCTGATTACATGTAGTGTGTGTCTTATTTTCAGCTGCTGAAAAACTACATCACTTCACTATGGCCGGTGAAGACAAGGGGATTTATACCACCTAGGGATGTGATCTGGTACTTGTATTTATGCTGCAGAGAAAAGTGACTTCATGTCTTGGGTTGGACTTAATACCAGGTGGTGCTAAGCAGAATTGTCTGAAATGCCTTTCTTCAAAATTTGTATAAATGTTTTGTTTAAAAATCCTCCTTCTGCTTCCTGAATGCATTTAGAAAGAAGGTTACAAACAGTGAGAGTTTTATTTTACCATTGAAAGTGACTTTTTCCATCTCACTGAGAGAATGCAGAGGGTGAACATGTATCATTGTGCATGAACTATTTCCACTCTGATTGAATAGTTTTGTATTTATTCTTTGAGAGAACTCTTACTGGTTTGACTAGAAAGTAAATTTAGAGATGACTTTTTATTTTTTCCAATGTAGTATGTTTAGAATTTTAGATATATTTCTTTCAGTAGTTAAATATTCAGACCTGTAAGGAGATGATCTCCTATTCTCTTTGAGGTCCTTGCAAGTTCAGGAAGACTAACATCTCACAGGTTCAAGCTCAAATACCTGCTCTGTTTTTGTTTAGTTTTTTTGTCACTTGGGTAGTCACACTGAGATCTAGTGCCTTCCTTCTTTAGGATTGAGGCAAGGTTATATTGTTTCTCCAAGGCACGAGAGGAAGGTTCAGGAGGAGAATTTATTTCTAAGCCCCAGTGGAGGGATTCAGCCTAGTTTGTGACAGGTTTATCCCCTCATATGTCTGGATCTCAAAAACCTTGGATGCTCCCAGGTCTCTTGTTCTTGTTAAATTACTGTTAACTCCTTTACTAGGTTGCAGTACTACAAGGGAGATCCATACCCTAAAATCTGCATCATTGAGGAAGAATAAGAAAATAAAAAATTGCTTTTCTTTCCCTAAGGTTATCTCTTTCACACAAAAATGGAAATTTCACTGCTCTAAACTCCCTGTGCCTCCTTTATCTTCTCAGATTTCCAGATCTCTCAGAAGGTGCTATGATAATGAACAAATTGTGTGAGAACCCTCTGTGCTGGATGCTCGCTGCACCTTGCAAACTGGGGTCTGCCTTCTCTGTCCCCACCATCTGGAGCAGCTACATGCCTTGTTTGACAATGGGTTGGAGAAGAAGACACAGGGGCTTTAAAAACTGGAGATGGGCTGCTATCTTGTACTTGGTTTCTAAGGAATCCAAAAGTACTTTTAGACTACGGATGGAATGAGATGAGATACCTTTAACCAAAGGACTTCAGCCTCTACCATCACATAGTTTAACCCCAGCCTGGGTACAGTTTTAGCCAATTGTTGGATATAATGTGCGATGTCTCTCTCCATCCAGTTGTATCAGTTTGACTGCCCAAAGTAATGACAGCACTACCAAAGACCCTGTGTCTGCTTGGTGAGGGCTTGGGTAGCCGTAATTTAATAGAAAAAATACAACTCTCTGGTTCACGTGATAGGGAAGGACTAAAAGGTGCTATTCTGCTGATTGTTAGGTAGTCTCCGATTTTGCTAATACCAAGTTGCTGTGGGAAATCAAATCCTTGAACAAGACAGTCAGTGTCCAGGTGGCAACAGGAGTTTCTGTTGCAAAGGTTCTTGTGGTGGTGTTGGCTGGACCAGATTGAGACTCTCTGAATCGTGCTTTACTGCGCAGTTCTTACATCCAGCTGGTCCATGCTCCTTGCGACTGCTCCAGCAGACGCGTGATCCATCCCTTGTGATCATCTTGAGCTACATACAAAACATCTCCTAACTACCTAAATTCATACAAAAGACTGCGCTACATGATCATTTCCGCATCTGCAGGAAGTTTCTTCTGACTACTTACAAGTGGCTGGCTACTTACAAGTCTCATCTGGCTACCTGCAATCTATGTAGAGTTGGATCAATTTTGCAGCCTTGGAGGCTCTGGAAGGGCCATATTCTCCACTCTGGATGTTAATCAGCACATTGAAACGTAAAGACAGTTGTCTAGGCACAGTGAGTCCTGCCTGAAGGAATCCAGAGAACTGTCCAGATCCCACACGGAGTGCACCAATTAGTCAGATAACTGGGAAAGGGGAGTAGGAGTTGAGTTGATCAGCTTGTCTCTTGTTTGCTCACTGTTTCATGTCAATCTAATGTAGTATCTATGCAGATGCTTAGATGCATGATTTCTGGATCTCACAGAAAGAGAGAGGTCCTTCTCTAATGATAACGACAAATTTACTCCATTATAAAAATGCCTCTAAAAAGCAATGAACCAAAAATAGAGGAAAAATAATGGCACGTGTTCTTGCTTCTTATCCACTAGATAGCATCTATGATTCATATAAAAAGTACACACTCATATTACTGAGTGCTAGTAAGTAAGTAAAAAAAAAAAAAAGGAAAAAAAAAAACCAAAAACAAAACCCAGGGACTTAAGCAAGCATCTGAAAAGCTACTTTTGACAATAGTGGAAAAACTACTGTATGCCTTAAGAGTAATGCTGAGGTACTGGAACAAGTATGACTGCCATACCTTTTCCTCTCCAAGGCATGCCTATCTGACATTCAGATTATGAGGCATTTCTGTATGTGACCTTATGAATGCAAAGGAGTGTGAAGGTCAGGAATGAAAATTATTTCCCTGGTTAAAAGCACCTCAGATAATACTTGGCTTAGTTGTAACATTTATAGTATTTGCTAATCTCTCAGTAGGAAGGTGGGCTACCAAGAAAATAGCTTCTCAAAGGAGGAATATTTAAAACCTAAGCCACAAATGTAAAATTTAAAACCAAAACCAAACCCCAACCAAATAAAAAAAAAAAAACCAAACACAAGAATACACAGAAGACTGCAGAAAATGATTTTATGCTTTTATCCTCATTTTATGCTAAAGCACAATGACATTTTCTCAGCTCAAAGTGCAAAGATTCTATTGCTTAAACATCACTACTTAGATAGGATATTTCCTCCTTGTACACATTACAATCGGGCAGGTGTGCAAGCCTTAACTTGTCCTTAGGGCTGATTTGCATGGCCACAGCATGAAGCTTTTGCAGGAACTATACAGCCTGTGAAGCCCTGTGCTATAATGCTACCTGACAGCCAGTTGGAGTGAGTGCACAGACGTAGATCATCATAGTCCAATTATTTTTCAGTAAATACTTCAGGCCTGATCCAAACTCCATCAAAGCAATGAAAGCCAAATATTGGTTTCAGGGACTGTTAGGTGAGGTGGTGTAACTCTTGCAGTTGCTGCTTTCTCTTCAAATCCCTGCAATAACGATAACCAGTGAGTTGGAAGAAAAGAGATTCTGTCCTTATCTACTGATGTCATAAGAGGCTTGCAACTTGGGGTCAAGCTCAAGTAATTCTCTGAATCTATATTTTATTAATTTAGAAATACTTGGAGGAGCTGAGGAGCTGCAACATGCTCCCACTGAAGCCTGTGGCAGTTTATTGTCAACTGAAATATGAACGGGAAGCCTGATGCTCATGCTTTTTTCTCTTCATTGACAAATTTGACACACAGGCTTTCTGCATCAAGCAGTATACTATTTTAGATGGAGAATAATTGTAATATATGTTAATGAACTCACCCACACATATGCACATGCTTTAGGCAGTTACTGGATTGCCCATTTAGTGAGTTAAGAGCAAAAGCTCTTTGCAAGTGTTTTTGTATTGTTGAAGATGTGGCATCTTGTAATGGGGTGACTGAGATGGTTGAGAATTTACAAAGGCAAGATGGAGGTTAGCAGAAAGGAGACTGGCAGCCATGCAGAATAAAGCAGCTTCTTATGTCACTGCCGCATGTGAGTCTGTCAAAAGCCTAAGTAGATGAAATTGCAAGAGAAAGTATCCTTCCGTGAGTTTTAAAAAAAATTCTGGGATGCTTTTATGTAAAATGTGCAGAAATTGAGTGCCTTTACCTGTTTTATTTATTTTTCCAGAGGAGCAGCAGCTCAGAGGAGCTGGGTTCATCTATCCAGATTAAAGCATTGCTTTACATTTCAAAAGGAACGGCTGAAAGTGTATCACACCCACATAGTTCCAGGTAACGGTGCCTCCATCATGTCACCTGTAACTGAGGTGTTTTTCTACCAAGGGCTTAGATGTCTTCTGCTCCTTTTTCTTTGCTATTCAGTGCTGCACTATTTGGCTGCCAGACCAACCTGCTGTCTGCAAAAAACTTCCCGCACTGAAGTCTTTCTCTGAGTAAAATCTGACTTTCTTGTTAAGAAACATAGTTACTTGGGGTTTCAGTGGGATTTTTGTGTGTTTCTTTTTAGAAGGATGCTCTGTATCTCCTCTGGTAGTACTGTAAAGTAATTCCTTTGGATTTTACCACAAGAGACTTCACTGAAAACATTACTCTAACGTGCAATTAGCAGGGTCACTCTCTGTCATTATTTCTCCTGTAATATGGGAAAGGCAAGAGATAATTTTTTTTTTTACTGGTTGCATTGAAAAAGCAACAAAAGCAACCTGTTACTGCAGTCCTGCTGTTTATGTGGGTACTGTGACAGTGGAGCAGTACGAATGCCAGTATGGATGTAACTTCATTCCATGCTGAGTCCCTTCACAAACCAGGTCACTGCAAACTGCAATTAAGTTAAATCAGTGTCAAATCCTCCTCTGCACAGCACAGCACAGCCTGTCGGCATCCCTTGCCTTGTCTTCCGTGGCAGCTGGAGTCAGCCTCGCTGGATGTATGTCAGTTCACACTGGCTGATCAGCTCTCTCAGAAGCAAAAACAAACAAACAAAACCCCAGGCTTCTCCAGTGCTGGGAGTTTTACGGCTGCTTCAGCTCTGCTTTGGCTAGCTTTAATGTTAGAGGAAATATTTGCTTCTAGGTATTTTTATGCAGCTGGCTTAAAAAAAAAAATAAAAAATCCATTCATCCTAATATTTTACAAACCTCTTTACTATGCAAACAGTGAAACTGGTGCACATAGCAGATTACTCTGCTCACTCCCATCATCTCCTACTGGCGCTTGGTTGCATTGTGCTTAATTATGAATGGTCTCCAAAAAGCCCATTTTACTGTACTATGAAGTGACTCGTAGCACACAGAACTGACAACTCACACTGGGTACTGGAGTCACATGGCGCTGTATTAGTCTGTGACTCATTTCATATTGTACTCAGTGCTGAGATCTGACTCATATCGAACTGTGTGAGGAGCTGACTGACATTGTACTGGTCTGAAAGCTGGTTTGAATTGGGATGACTCATGCTGGAGTGCATTAAACAGTGATTCACATACCGTTTCCTATTGATTCCGATTGTCGCGATTCACTTTGGATTGTACTACACTGGCATCTGGCTGCTTTGGTAGGGTAGGCACCGCGGTAGCTACCCTCTGCCTCAAGTTCAGCTGTGGTGCCAAATGGCGCCATGTCAGCTGGGAGGAGTATTACCAAAGTCAATTTAAAGCTGAAGTAAAGTCAGAATTTGGCTTAACGGACCGTCATTTTGGTCACAATGCTTTCTGGACTTCTTCGCTTCACCTGGCTATGACAATTTTGAAACAAGCCTATAAACAGAAAGTTAAGAATCACGAGCTTCTAGCTAAGACTAGTCTTGCTCCTGAAGGTGAGATCTCTGCGCTATTGCAAAGACCTGCTGCCTCCTTGGGATAAAATTTCCTAGTGATGAAAGATGGGATGATTTTTTATAAGCAACTAAGTATTGGTAGTTGCCTATGCCTCGGGTTCATCAACTTGTGACCTGGGTTCCAAGAGACACAGAAACCTTACACTGTGCAGATTCCTTCCTGGTACTTTAAGCCGAGCCCCTCAAGCATCACCACTCACTCCAAAAAATGTGCGCTGCTCTTCAAGGGACAGAGGTGTGTAACAGCCAAGGTGATGCTTCCACGATTAACCATTTGGGACCCAGAGTAAAGACATCAAAATAAGCGTTAATGGTCGAGTAGATAAGTAAGCGAAGGGGAAATAAGGTAACTGCTCTCTCATCTTAAAATATTTTATAAAACCTAGTGCTAGTTTTACATTCATTTGGCTTCAACATGCTCTTAGTTTGGAAAGACATTCCTTATTTTAACCTGACCACAACTAGTACTCAGCTGATAGTGATTTCGGTGCTTCATTGAATTGAGCTAATGGTTACTGGTTTTTGGTTCTGTAGCAGACCCTTGGTGTAACCGGTGCCACAGTACACAGCTCTGCAAAGTGCTGGATCTGATGCTGATGTTCTGTTCACGCAACAGGTACAGAGGTACCAGGCAACTCCTCGCCATTATGTCATACTGCTGACACCGTATGAAAAGTTTTGATCTTACATTTTTCAACAGCAGAAGTGAAATAACGGAATGGTTACATCAAGTAATTCACACGTATTAAATTACTGCAATTCTTACTGGCACACACAAGGATAATCTTATTTCACTTTCTGCAGTTGTGTCCACTTTCCATTACCTGCTTTTTCTTACCTGCTGACGTTAACTAAAGGCAGAGCTCAGGAAGAGCTCTTTCTCGCACCTGGGGATGGGTGATGTGGCAGGCTGATACTGAAAGAGTACACGGAAACACTGCCTTGCTGCTACTCGTGTCTAACGTTGCAGGGGGCCGAGGGCCCCGAGAGCGGGCGCGCCGCGGGACTCCCGTCGCGGAGGTGTGGGACGGATGGGGTCTCCAGCCGCACTCGGGGAGAGACGAAGAAGCCCCGGGCGCACGGCGGGAGCGGGGCCGGCACCCGCGCTGGGGCGAGGGGGGCAGCGCGGGGCACGGCGCGGCCCCGGGGCGCGGCGGCGGGTCTGAGCCCGCGGGGGCGGGTGCCTGCCCTCGGTGCCGGGGCTGCCGGCTGGGCCCTGCGCTGGGAACGGCGCCGGGAGCCCGCGGGGAGGGACGGGGCGGTGCGGTGCGAGCCCCGCCGCTAGGCGCTCCCGGCTCCCGGCACTCCGGGAGACCGGGGGAAGCGCCTTTCGCGCCGGGTCCCTCCGGCTCCTCCCGGGCAGGGCGGCCGCGGCCGCTCACCCGTCTCGACCGCGGGGTCCGCTGGCAGCGCCGCCCGTCCCGTCCCGTCCCGTCCCGCTACACCCGGGGCGGCCCCAGCCGCGGCGCGGAGGTCGCGACTGCCAGCGACGAGCCCGGGGTGCGGGGCCGCAGTGCGCGGCGGCCGCCGGGCGGGACCGAGCGGTACTTACGGTGTCGGCGGCGGGGCCCCGCCGTGAGTCCTCGCCCGCTTCCCCTCCGGTAGAGGCGGGCTGGGCGCCCGGGGACGGCGGCTTGCCAGCCCCGCGCATGCGCCCGGCCCTCGCGGGCTCGTGTCACGGTGCCAGCCGCGGACGCGGGTGGGCTTCGCTCGCGGTGACCGGAGCCGGGGGGGAGCGAGGCTGGCAGCCCGCGCTCCCCGCCCCGGCACGACGGGGAGGGCTGCCGCCGGGCCGCCCCCCGCGAGGCGAGCACCGGGGGCCGCTGCGGCTCAGGGGCGGTTCGCAACGGGACTAGCCGCCGCAGCGCCCGCACCGCGGCGGCGGGATGGGGAGGGCGCGGGGGGAGCCATGGGGCCGGCGCCGCGGGGAGGGATGCCGGAGCAACCGGCGTGCGAGCGTGTCTGCGCTCGGGGGAGGGGGTGGGAAGGGCCAGAGGAGGCGGCGGTGCCGCCGCGGGGCTCGGTACTGGTGCTTTAATGTTCACGGAAGCCTTAAATGAGAGCCGTGCTTATAAACCCGGGATTGGAGCACGCCTGCATTTTAAGTAACTGCAGGGATACATCTTCCCTCCTCCCCCAGCTGCCTCCTGTCCGCCTGCAGCGCACAGCTCGCCGCCGCCGGGCTCTCTCGGTCTCGTTCTCCCGTTTCAGCAGGGCACGATGTTACCGGCGGCTGCGGCGGCCGCCCGGCGCGGCCCCGGGGAAGGCGGGTGCCCGGCCCCGCCGAGCTCGGCCCTCGCCCCGCTCCTCCGGGGCGGCCCTCGCGGCAGCGCCCTGCGCAGCACCACCACGTTTTGGGGACTATCTCACCGATAAGGTCCCGCCACCGCGGCCCCCCGTGCAGTCTCAGACGCCGTCTGCCGGGAGGGCGCAGCGCGCCCGTCGGTGGGACATGGGTTAACGGGGCGGCTGGGGCTGGCTTTTGTCACCGCCGTCCCCGGGCAGAGCTACACGGTCTTCCCGTGAAACCTCGACTGATCTGGTGCATGAACGCCCTGCGCGTTCCCGGAGCTGGGCTCCCGGTTCCCGGGAGACCTGGCGGGCAGCCCTGCCGTCGGGGCTGCTCCCTTCCCGCCTGCGTACCGGGTGCGGAGCACGGCGGCCGCAGGACCGCCTTGCTGGAGCCAGCGGACCCGGGGAGCGATGGGGGTGGCAGGTGGGGAGCAGCGGGCATTGCCTGAGGAGCCCGGGGCTCTCACCGTGGGAGCTCACCCAGCGCCCCCGGCTCCCACGCCGCTGCCGGCTGAGGGCACGTGGGCGGACAGCGGCTTCCCCGGTGCGGGGAGGGGGGGGGAGGAGGAGGAAAGGGCGGACGCGGCCCCACGAGCGGTACTCACAGCGCCGGGCGGCTCGGGGGCAGCGCGGGGCTGCGGCGACGCGGCTCCGTGGCACGCCGGGCATCTCCGGCGCTCCGGGGGGAGGCGGCTGGGCGGCGGCGGGGCTGGGGCCGGCGGCTCAGCCCAGCGGCCCCGCAGCAGGGCGGCGAGCGGGCAGCGGGCGGCCGCCCCGCTACCGGCCAGCAGCGCCGCTAAGCCCGCGGGGCCGAAGCGGGGCCCCGGGGCGTCTCGACGGGGCGCCGAGACGAAGCGCAGGCAGGGCCGGCGGGCGGGGAGCTGCGGCCGCAGGAAGGGGCTGGAAAGCAGAGCTGACAGCGGGGCGAGGGGCCCGGCAGGCCTCGGAGGCTGCGGCGTGCGGGGGAGGTGCGGGAGCCGGGGTGCGGGGCGGGGAGAGAGAGAGAGAGAGAAAAACACAAAATAAGCATTACCGGGGAGGGGGGAGCAGGCGGGCGCCCTGCATAGCCCAGCCCCGAGCGAAGCCCCTCCGCCGCACTGCTAACCTGAGGGGTGGCAGACTGGAACCCTCACCAGCCTGTCCCCGAGTGCTCGGGGCTGCTCCCTCCCCCTCCGCGAGCACGCTCTGCGTTTTTAACTTTTCTGAGGCGGCCCTTTAGGGTGAGAACTGAAGGAGACTTTTTGTACCGAGCCAAGTGCCCCGTTGGGGTTCAGGGCCGGCCCTGGTGCCAGAGGAGCCGGGGGACGAGGCTGGCCGCTTACACGGTACACGCAAGGAGCGCACCCAGCAAAGCCCCGTGCACAAATCCGGCCGCGCTCGGCGGGAGGAGCCGCCCTGCCCTGTCCAGGGTGCTGAAACGGCCCCGCCGCGGCTCGGGGGCGGCCGCGAGCGCAGCCAGCTCCGCTCTGCAAGCGGCAGCGCGGCACGGCCTTCCCCTTCCTTGCCGAGTGCCATTGTCCTAGAGAGAGGAAGCCACCTTACCAGAGCATGAGCCCGGAATAGGAATAGACAGAAATCACTGCCATTCGGGCTCTGCCTCTGTTTCCCCTAGCCATGATTTTTGCCTGTTTCTCTTCAGGGCTCCATCTTCTCGTCAGAACCCATCCCTTCCCGAAACATCTTCCCCATTTCTGGCCTACAGCCATTCTTTTGACATCAAGAAGACAGAGAGGAGTTTAAGTCTGCACAGTGTGAAGAATGCCCTTCCCACAGAGGTGGCACTGCCCTTGAAGACCAAAGTTGCTGCTGCAATAGGAGAAGGTGCCGTGGTGCCATTTGTGCCAGGGGAAAGTGCTCATTAAAGCTGAGACCTGCGAGGAAAGCTGCCATTCCTGCACATAAGGAAAGCTTGCTGTTGCCTAGCAGCAGAGTTCCCCTAGGTCTCTTCAGGGAGGTGGACCGGATGGAAGCTGGACAATGTTTCCAGGAGAGTGGAAAAAATAGAAAGGCTGATTCCTACCCCACACCCCCACTTAGTAGCTCTCCTGCCCAGCGGCAAGGAGCCCATCTGCAGATCTCTGCCCTTTTGGTCATGGCACAAAGCACACGACTGGGATGTTAAATAGGCTTTTGTGCCTAATTGCAACTGTCAAGGCTCAGGCAGGACTATGGAGGTATTCTAGGCTTGACAATTAGGATCAAGTGATACTGCCTCAGTCCTTGGCAGAGAAAAGGGAAGAAAGTCTCAGCAAGTGTACCAAGGTGGTTCTAAGACCAAGATCACAACACCTGTTAACACCACTGGCTTTTGAATCCAGCTCCTAGACACTCTGTCAGGAAGGGCAGTCATTTCTGTCCAGTGAGTGGATGCGATTCCCCTAAGCCCTCTTCAGACTATGGACCCAGGTGACCTTCTAAATCTTCGCATGTTCAAGTTTAAGTTCACATAACAAGCTCAGATTTAAAATGCTGGCACAGTGTAACTCCTTTGGAAGGTATGGTCTTGCTCCATCCTTTGCATTTCTGTCAGGAGGGTCATGATCAACTAATACCTTATCTTAAAGACAGCTATTTTTTCAACATCAATGATGCATAGTGATAGCGCATCATATTGTGTAAAAAAGATGGTACTCATGCTCCCCAGCATGAATGGTATTAGACAAACAAAGCCACCTAAGCTGAGTGTCTTCCAGTGCTTGGTGTTTGCAGATAAATCTATCTAGCTCTGCAGGTAGGTACATCTGCATCACTGCATATGTACACAACCACCTACATTCCAAAACAGCTGAGGGGCTTGGAGGCCTAAAGTCCTCTCCAAATTGGTAAAATAAGCACCACCTTCTCCCTGAATAATGGATGCAGGCTGATGTCCAGATGCTTAAGACAGAACTGCAAGTGTTTGGACTTCATTGAAATGGGGTTTAAAGTTGAGGGACTTTAAGAGCTGAAAGACTCATATTGAACCCCTTTGCCTAAAAGGAATCTGAGCACACTTTTCTCATCTGTGAAAGAAAATTCCCTCTGTCATCAAAGTAGCTTGTTGGTGACCTTGCTCTTAGTCCCCACCACTGCCCTACTTTGTACAGGTTAATTCAACTTCACTAGGACAGAAAAGTCAAATATGAACATCCTGACAATCTAGTTCGGCATGGGAGTATTGGGCCTGGGTCTTGCTTCTGTTTCAAAAAACATGTATGGAAAACAGAGTTTACATTTAATAAAATTATGCTATATAGTGGCCCCTTTGTTTGTAATATACAAGGTAAACATTAATTCAGGGCTCAATTTCAATATTGATATTAGCTACTAGTATATAAGGCATTAGAAAAAAAAATTCCTTTTACTAGACCTTCCTGAACGTTTTGCATTAAGTCTGCGTAAGTTATTGATGAACTTTTAGAAGTGAAATCTATCCATCATGCCATGTTTTTGGTTTTTTTTTTTTTTTTATTCTGCACCAGAAAGGAATAGGGCACCCTTGCTGTTTAATGTTGTCCCTTTGTACATTTCTTAGACTCCGGCCTCTCTCTTTCTGGAGACATGTCTAGTTAATGTGCTTTCATAATTTTGCCTTTGTGGGAATGAAGAAACCTGTCATTGTTATTACCAAAAAATTGTATGGCACATTTGTTATTTTGTTCTCATTGAAAACGTTAAGAACAGGTTATAAGAAAGGTAATAGAGTATCTGTATTTTAATAACATAATATTCCAACATTCTTTCAGTCACACTTCAATGGCTGACAATGCATATATTAGCTCTTTTGGGACCTGGCTTGCTTTAAGGTATTAGGACACATTGCTGGGCCTCATACCTGAACTTCTGCTCCTTGCCCCAGGAGAGGTAGAGTAGCTTACAGGTACTACTAGTCTATTTTAGTGTTTCCTGCTCACTTCAATTGTTAAATAGAGAGTTTCTAGACCATTGAATGGAGCTGATTCATAGTGAATTAGGGAGCAATTCAAACAGAAAGTAATAAGCCATTTTTGACTATTTTCATTCACATGAAAGTGCACTTGTTACAAATCACTTTGAAGACTGATAGGCTTTTCTGGGAGAGGAGATCTTTTCAGAAGTAAAATGAGTTTCCAGGGACTTTAGTTGAAGTTCAATTTTTTTAATATACCAGCAGTATTCTAGCATTTGCTTTATCTTATTCCTTAATAAAAACTTGAAAGGAAAATAAGTATGTATTTTTAAAACACACATTTTAAGTAACCATATTTTGAAGTGAACATAATGCCAGTGATATTATGGGAAACAGCACTGCTGAACTTTTAGATATTTCTATACTTTCAACATCAGTTTCTTACAGATAGAAGTAGTTTTTCTTAATGGATCTATTAGTAATTGGTTTCCAATAGAAGATGTAGGTTCAATGTTGATGGGAGGCAGAATAAATTGGAGTCTTCAAATACGTAAAACTAATCATAGAACTGCACAGGTCCACAGAGCATTAACCAACTTGTCCCACATGTAGGGATGGCTGTTTGTACTTGATTTTTCATCAGCATCAATAGCAATGTGTTAATTTGTCAGCAGAATTTATTTTGTGTAAGCCCAAGTGTGAAAGTCACACTGGGAAGTTCCTCCCAATGCCACATCATTCATACTGTCAAAATGGAACTGTGCAGCAGCACATACGCAGTGCATAGGGTTCCTCTTAGCCTTTTGCTGGAGGATTAAGGTTCTTCAGGGTCTTATGCCAAAACCTGTGATTGCATTATGTTAGGACTAATGCTTGAAGAATTATCATGAGCCTTGGCTTAGATCTCAGTGCAGCTAGAATTCTTTGCTATTGATGGCTCTGCTTAGTACTTTGCTAATTATTTCAGCACTGTAAGGTTATTTTCTAGGGCGATGCACTTTCTCAGAGTTGGCCAATTCCAGATGTATGTTCTGCCAAAACTCTCAGCTTCAATATTTATATCAGTCAATCTGTATTCTGAAGTCTCAGGAAGTCTGGAAATTAGCCTCTGCTGTCACCACTGACAACCCTGTTTCTTTTCCACTCCTACATATCCCATCTTTGTTACTTCTAAGGAAGAAGAAGCTTAAAGAGAAATAAACTTTGAGATGGAATTAAATATTAGAAATAAAGAGATGTTTTCCAGTAATAGGACTGAATGCTGGGTTTCAGAGCATCAGTCAGCTCTGTGATGGCTCTGCTACCCATTCTGGCCCCAGTCCAGCTGACAGGCACCGTGGGGTTTGTAAGCCCTCAAAGTTCTGTTGGCACAACTCACGTGCTTAAAATCCTTGGTGACTCAGAGTTTCTGGCAGATTGAAAGACTACCTAGGAAGCTGGTGGCTTGGACAAAGAGGGTCTAATTACAAATTGCAATACGACACATACAAAAAATTTAAATCTTTGCTGAAGTACGACTGCAGGAAGAAACTATGTCATTCATTTCCTTTGCCGTGTTTGACAAACTGATGCCTCACTGTATTCTGTCTGACCCTCTCACATTATGCATGTCAATAACTAGAAAATAATGCTAGCTACATCTTTATAAATCACAAGGTTAACGTACATCTCTAGTTCTATTTTGCCCATAAACCTTTGAATTATTTGGAATCATTAAAAACCCCTACAGGTTTGGTTTGATTTAAAAAAAAAGTTCTCCCATCACAGCAACGCTTCTGTCAGTGTATGTCCTGATGACATCCTAGAACCTGTACCAAAGATCTGGGCAAAATGTTGACCAGAAAAAGATTAGCTTCTACATCTAAAAACTGAGAGTTAAGGAAGCTGCTCAGTAAGTCATTACACACTTCCAGAAGGTGTCAGTGTGCACCTACAATTTGACTGGAGAACCTCAACAGTTGAGGATTAGTGCCAAAGCACTATTCCTTCTTGTGCTATTAGAGGTCCTTTTCTCTGCCCACAATGGAAATTAAATGAGCTAAAACTGGACACAAATTTTCCTTTTTTCATGATTAGAAAAGGAAAAATATCTCCATAGTATCAATGTCACTCAAGAAGTACCTGTCCAACCATGGCCTGCAAGAGTATTCCTGATATTCTGGGTCACACAATGTAATTATTACACAGGATTCTTGCCACACAGATACTCAGCAAGCAATAGATATAATTAAAGAATAATCTAAAACTGACATGACTGCAATTTTTAGGTCTAGAAAGTAGCTTTTAGTTACATTCCAGAGTGATTCAGAAAGGAAGCAATTTGGAACCAATGTTCCTGAACAGCTTGAGGTTTCAGAGTAGTTCAAAGTGAGTCTGAAAGCCCAGTTGCACAACGTGGCTGCACAATAATATTCCAGTTGACAAGATTCATGAGGAAGCCACTATCACTTCTGCCATTGACTTTTAATCAGATTTTGGACCTTTGAAAACCTGGAGGAACTGAGGAAATTGCGCAGCCATGTTAAAAGGCTGATGGGAGAAAATGTACTCATAGAATGGGGCAGAGAACACAAAAAAAGAGATCACAGCTAAAATGCACCATAATTCCATTGAAGAACAAAAGAATAAAGAGCAGGCAATGAGAGACTGCTAAAGAGTATGAGGTTAAAAACCCCCAGTATCAGGAACGAGAACATTCTAGGCTAATAGATGCTGGCATAAAAAGCAAACTACTTGCTTCATTGCAGACTAGTTTGAGGTATTAACCAGGAGTGTTTCTCTAACATCTTAGAAAGACCTTTGAATGGCAATGGGAGGAAGGGGAGCTGATCTGTATAGAATGACGGCGAGGAGAAGGTATGGAAATTTTTGGGAAATGGGAAAACTTCAGGTGATACTTATCTCAGTGTACTAAGGTATCGATGGTACTGAACAAGTACTGATTTAGAGAGGTTATGTTATCCTTGTTTTGCATTTGCAGATACCACTGCAGAAGTGATTGGAAAGGCCTGGGGCTTCCTTGTGGAATCTCTTACTAATCTTTCCTTCCTGGATGCCTTATGCAATTTTACCCATATAGGAGTGTATGCCTGGATTAGAGAGGCTGTGATTGCAGACAGTACAAATTACAGGTTGAATGTCATGCTTGCTTTGGGCTTAGGAGCAGACTTACAAATGGTACCTGTGGTGCCAAGGGAGACCTGGAAACCGATACAGAGTTACAGGTTACAGATACAGAAGACCTCAAGGAAAAAAAAAACCAACAAACCAGGGGGTGGAAAAAAACACCTCAGAAGAACACTGAGTTCTTCTGAAGTTAGTGAAGGCACTTGATGTGTTCCTGTGAAACTGCATTTCTCCTGTCTGATGCTCAGAGAGACAGACACTCTTTTCTGCAGGCTGGACCTTCTCCTCCAGCCACTCTGGGGCTGTCTGTCATGTTTCCCTGCCTTTGGAAATATGCTGCACTTTGCTGTGGATTCTCAGAAGGTCCTGAGAGAGAGAGAGCAGCAGTCCAGAGGGGTAGAAATTTGGACAAACCTGTTTTTATATCCCATCTTTATGCATCATTTTTCAAAACAACTCATTAACAGACCACGCTTATGGTGGTTTCCTTGTTACACCACTGCTTTGAAAGACTGCATCCTCCTCCTGGGTGGAGGAAAATGTTCCTCCCAACCTCCTTTCTGCATGCATTTCAAATCTACCTTCCGACCTAATACAGAAAAGACAAAGTGAGACTGACATTTTCCTGTCTGCAATAGTCCATGTTTTTTTCTCTGATCTGTAACACCTTTAACTTATTTCTCCTAATGATTTGGAAAGGCTGGTAAGAACCCAGTAGAGTTTGGCTTTTCTTTCTGTTTAAAAGATGTCTGGCTTAGAATCCAGTATGATACTTGAGAGAGCACAGTTTTTTTATGAGTCTGAAAATTTTATAGTCTGAGCATACCACTGTTGGTCAGGTAAATCATTCAAGCAGATGCTGTTCTTAAATGCATGCGCTTCATGTACGTACATCTGTGCAGGGTCTGTATGAACATAATAAACAATGCACAAAGGTGGCTATTCTGTCTAGCAGAAAAAAATAGTAACCATCTTTCAAAAATCAAAAATTTCAGTGAACATGAAGAAATGCTAGTTTGAAGAAACATCCCTGGCATTTAAGACTGACTTACTGTATCAGTCTTCTGATTGGAAAGCTATCCGACTATTCCATGCCAGACTGTCTAGAAGGTCTGTATGTAAGTAGAAACACCCTTTTACCTTCTTATTTAGAGCCCATATTAAATATAGAGGTTATAGATGTCCCATTTATTGACATGATATGCAGAATCCTGGGTAATGTAGATCAGTAAATGGAACAAGAGTTTGCAAAAGAAAAAAATAGGACAAAGGGACAGAGATGAGCAACTCCGCCGCTTCTCTGGTGCAGTCTGAGAACCTGTGTGAATCTGAGCACAAGTTCCAAGTAACCACAAGGCAAAAAGGGTGCAAGTGCCAAAGCTTATTTGGGATACTAAACTCCAGGATTGGCAAGGAATCCCTAAAAGGAGATACTCTTCCCCAAAGACATCCCTCCTAGAAGAATGCTTGTGTTTAAACAAATCAGTTTGGTAATAAAAAGAGAAGACCATGGATTTTACAAACTCAGGCACTGCAGTGCAAGAAAATTAATACTTTAAAACATTATAATCCTCCTACCTCTCATAATAAATGAAAGTCATTATGCACTTCAAGAACAAATACTTATCTTATACTGGTCTAAGTCTGATCTACTGTTTTTGCTCTTGACTACCCTCAAAGGAAACAATGAAGCTGACAGAACATTAAGAACGGTTTTCTTCTTTATTGAAGTAAATCCTAAAGTAAATCACACAAGATGTCACAGGAAAAGTCACAGCTACTTCCTGAAATTAGGCTGTGTTCACAAAGGGAACTGAATGAATAATGGAAGTTGAGCCTCTCCTCTTTTTCTGTATGAATTTCTCAGCCTACACCTGTCATCTCTAGATTCCCGAGAATATTTTTCATCCTTCTTGTAGGCATAATTAAGCACTTGCAACAGTGAACCAGGAAAAGTGATCTGACATTTCCTAAGATCATTGGCTACTGCTTCATTGGACAGCATCACTGGGCAGCTCCTGGTTTGCTGCAGTCTGTTCTTACCTTAAGATGTGATATGGTATTTTAGATTTGCTTTATTTTGAGAATAACACCAAAAGTACAATATTGAGGACAATTAGCCTTCTGAGCTGTTTCCAACCATATCTGGTGGTAGTCCGAGGATCTGTTAAGTTAAAGATCTCAACATTGAAGTTCCTGAAAGTTTCATTGGAATCAGGACCCAGCACAGGGATGGGCTGTGGGAAAGGCCAGGCCTTCTCAGATATCATAATCAGTAGTAATCAGGCACAGACCCACTGTGATCCAGGCTTCACCAGTTCACCTACTCACCGATCCTTGCCATTTCCCAAGTATTACCCTTCAGCATACCTTTTGGATGTGGCTGATGGAAAAATAACATTCTGCCTGCCTCAGCATTAAGTTTCAATGCTTGTGTTGAAACATACAGTTACTTACATTGTACATAAACAAGGTGCTTTCATCCCGTGCAGCCTCTGGGAGAAGAGTCTGTGGGATGGTATCTCACTTGCATTTCCTGGCTTGGCAGAGGTTTGGCTTTGATGTGTTCTCAGGAGGATGCACCTAGCAACCTGAAGCTGGGCTTCAAAATTAAGATATTTGCAGTAGGATATTCTGATCTCTTTTTGCATCTTTCTTTTGACAGGACGAAGCTGATTTATGAAGACATGCCAATGAATGGGAGTAAAAAACTGTCCTGTTATTGCACAGAAGGGACCAGCAAAATGTAGGACTGAGTAAGCATTAAATGGCTTGCAAAACAATTTATTTTCCCCTAGAGTCTTTGAATTTTGTGTGGAAAGATATTGCTGTGAAAAAGCATGTATTGATTCCTGAGTTTTGTTGTTTTGCAGCATTTATGGGAAATGCATATCATGTGGCATGCACTGTATACAAACAGGCAAGAGGAAGGAGTAAATTACCCTTCATGTTCACTACATATACAGCAAGGAGTAGTGGGTTTAAACGGCAGACAGATATTTCAGTTAAATATGGGTTTTCAATGGTAGGATGGTGAAGCACTGGAGCTGACTGCCTAGACTGCAAAGTCTGTGTTAGTGAGGTTTTAAAGAGCAGGCAAGGTAAACCCATGCCAGGAAGGGCTTGAGGATGGTTGCTCAGATGACACTTTCAAGCTCCCATCCAGAACTCCCTTTGATGATACTACACCCCACATGATTCTCCTGGTCACTGGAAGGATTTGCTAATTAGGTTGGACTGGCCAATACCTGCAACCTGGCACTCAAATCCCTGAGAAATCTGAGCTGAAAAAAAAAGCCCACACCACAATTCCTCTTTCACTTGGACGTGAGGTGTATTGGAAATAAAGCAGAGTGTGATGGGAACACTATGCTCAGGTGATCTCTACAACATGATTGCCTCTAGGAGAAGCCATAAATGAGAGCAACATCAGCTGTATTATGTCTTAGCATTCTGGGGCTTGTAATGCACAATGGTACTTCATTTTACTGAAGATCATCTACTTTCATCAGTCTGGGTGTGAGAGACCTATCAGGAAATAAAGATCAATTCCTCCTGACTCACAGACACCCAGACTAGATGTCTTTTTAAGGCAGCCTCCATGGTCTTCCAGAGAAATGTTGCTTTTCCCCAGTATCCTTTAGATAAACAGTTGATTCTTGCTGATGGAAGGATATCCTAAATTACTACATTTGTAAATCTGAAATTACCCATATCTCAAATTACTTGATTTAGATTTAGGCTGGGTGGGTTGTTTATCAATCAGTGTGACATTTTATTGCACTTAGAGAAGGTCATCTTATATTAAAGAAAGCAGTCTCTAATTCAGGTCAGTCCAGGATTGTTTTGCTGGAAAATTTCTGGAACTAATGTAAAAACAGTTTATATTTTGAATTTTGTATTCATTAAGTTCTTTCTGACAGTAATACCCTAATCAGCCCAGGATTCTACATTTTTCCATTTCAAAGGTACATAGCTAAAAAGGAAATAGTAGGACTATTTCAAAGGTAAAATATGTAAATCACTAAATTAGAAAAATACATGATTGCAAATTAGTACAAATTATCTCTGAGGGCTAGAAAATTTGCACACCATTAATATGCAAGTAATCCATCCATTAATATGTAGTACATTATTATTTTGACAACTTCTACAAAAGAATGCCCTCTGCTGTCTGCACAGCTATTATTTGCTTATAGACAACTCTGAGCAATGCAGCTAGCTAGTCTCAGAACTGTGTTTCTGGATGCAAAAAATATATTTTATGAATTAAAAAATATTATGCCATGTAATTACAGAACAGTTTAAAAAGATAGACATGTGAAGAGCTCTGTTTCACAGAATAGTTGAGGTTGGAAGGCAGAATCTGCAGATCATCTAGTGTAACCTTCTGCTCTCAGGCTTCCTAGGACCATGCTGAGCAGGGTTTGAATACCTCCAAGGATGGAGACTTCAGAACCTCTCTGGGCAAACTGTCCCACTATTCAACCCACCCTCTCCCAATAAAAAAAAACCACACCAACTTTCTGCCTGATAGAATAATTCCTGCATAAGCCACATTCATCTGTTCTTACATTTATGTAAGATGCTAAAGATTAAAACATTTTTGAAAGGAGTTATATTTAATGGTTTGAGCTGCCTTTAGCAGACTAGTATATTATATATCCAGAGGAGATACAGGGAGAAGAAAATCCCAAACCAAACATGAAAGATATCTGCAAGGCTGCCCTTGGGGTAGCAAGCAAGTGGTAAAAACTAGTCCTATCCATGGATACTAGCAAAGCCAGTGGCTTGTTGCATGTCTTCAGGACTAGGCCTGCTAAAGGGTACCCTATGCACAGCACATTGTGCTCCTCCATGGCTCCCAGAAAGACCCACAGAACTGAAGTAGATACCAGTGCCTGCTCCCTCATCCTGCATGGACAGAGCTGGTATCTAAACATGCCATCCAAAAAATGACAACACACTGCATGGGGAGCTGCATCACAGGAACAGATGAAAGTCCCAATTGCAGAAAAGAGTGTTCATGTGTCTCTTTCAAAGGAAATTACAGGACTGATTTGGCTCTGTACATGCATTAGCCTTCATTTGGGAGCCACAGCCCCAGATATGGCCAGCTCCCACCGCCAGACCTACATATCTGAGTGATGCTATTAGCATATTTGCTGGAGAGACAGGACATACAGCCTTAGATCCTTCCTCCGCTCTGAATTTGCATGGGTTGATCTCCTAGACTGGTGGCCTAGCTGCTGGAGGCTGTCTGTCAGCCTCAGAATGCCCTCCCTGGCTCAGACCCTGCTAACCAGAAGGGCAATGAGAATGACTTTCCAACCTAGCTGCAAAAGACCTCCCTGTGGATTTTGGTCTGGGCCAGCTACCTGTTAAAAAAAAAGGAAATATTTCTTATTGAATCTCAGACCCTTGTGTGATAAGCGCCTTGAACACAGTCAAGCGTCACCACTCCTATACAAGGAATATTGAATTATACAACAAAAAATTTCAACACAAGGGAAGGAAGGGACCCCTGCTATCCTTCTCACAGACACACTGTACTAAGTGGTTAGGTGATCCTTCTGGTGCATGTGGTTTCAAGTCACTTCAGGGGAAGTTTTTGAACCTGGACTTCCCATAACCTGGGCAACAGCTGTAAGTGCTAGGCTGTCAAATGAGAAAGCAGTCCTCTGTCCTGTGTCAGGACAAGGAGGCTAATTTCAAGAGCACATTTGGGTCCATGATTCACAAATTAAAGGAGAGGCCTATCTCTAATGTCATTGCTCATGGTGGCTCATTGAATCCTATCCTATATACTCAGCTATGCTTATACATATGCAATACAGACCCCACATGGGCTCTGGGGGACACTAGCACACCAAAATCCTGCATGCAGTGATGTAGATCACAGGGATGACCACAGCCTGTAGTGAATAATGCTGGGTTTAGCTATGAGAGTAATTATTTAATTATTATCAATGTTTATTTTGGATTCTCATCCTATATTTTTTACTTCCTCAGCCAATACAGAAAACTGTAGGAGCTTTACCCAGCTAGCAGATTTGGACCATGATAAACATAAATCATTCAAAGATGAAATGTTTTTCCATAGTTACAAGTACTATAGTTAACAGACCTCCCACTTCAGATGACCAGATGGAAGGGAGGATTCCAACCCCCCAGATGAGTAGTACAGTCTTTTTCATAGCATGGATGCCCTGACCCCAATAAGTGCTAAAAACCTGGGTATGAAGCAACTGTGAAATATTGCTTCCTGTGCCCCAAGAATACTTTGTGACTTCTGAAAGCAACAATTAATGAAACAAGTTTTTCCTTGGAGGAATTTTCTTGCAAACAAGAGAAACCACTTCCAGTTTCTGCCTGACCCCTCTTGCAGGGTTGGGTGCTGACAGGCCTTAATCCTCCTAATAGGTCTGCTGACAAGATGTGCACCAGTATTTTGCTGGACACTGCAAGTCTCAGAAGGATTTATACTTTATGGTTGATAGTCTAGAAATATGCAGGGCTAGCTCTTTAACTAGTACAACCACTTCAGGGACAAGAAAACCTGTTGTTATAAAGGATACATGCCAAGAAAATAAAATTAACCAGCACAGAAGACCACACAGAGATAATGTTCTCCAGCTTGTCCTGAAAATAATTTTGCTTAAAGTAAAATCATATGCAGTTGGTTTTAAAGCTATTACCTTAGTCTTTAACTACTCAGGAAAATACCCACCCTTTTTCCTAACCAGAAGTATAATGTATTATCAAAGAAGTTGTCAGTAAGATGGTTATAATTTGGTGGTCCTAAATATCCTGTAATACTCCTACTTCTCTCCCAGAACTCTTCCCCTCTTTGAATCAGTGCTCCTGAATAAAACAGAACATCAAACATGCGACAACTTTTACATCTGCTTATAAGAATAACTATTTGGGCAAAGACAAAGAATGTTAGCTGCCAAGCGATTCAATCCACAGCCATACAGTTTGCATCCCCTGCCCATCTCAAACATAAGAATTAGATAAAATGTGACTATTAAGCCATGTTTCAGCCTATTTATCCAATTAAAACACCTGTTCAAAAGAACAGAAAGAATGTGTTCTTGGTATAAGTTACTGCTTGGTTTGTTCCTATGACACAATCACAAGCTTTAAGACCATACAAATGCTACTGTGACTAAGTATGAAAAAGAGACTTCAAATAAACACCCCTGACATGAAAATGTACTTGGCAGAGATTATATTGACTGAAGAGGGTGAGTATATTGATCAATAGCAGGACTTTTCCTACCGTTACAAAAGATAAAGACAATATCCAACTTGAGAGGGATTGTTAATAGTAATAATAATTAGTGACTGGTAACACTCACCACCTGATGACACTAGGGTACTTGGCAAAGCAGTGCAATCATTCAACTGGCACAGCATCCTTTGCAAATAACATCTTTTATCATTTTTGACCTTTCTGGAGTTGTTTGTGAATGGAACCCTATTTCAGCAAACAAATCATGATTCATAGCAGTTGCCAAATGATTTAGATGAGCTATGCATGGTCACAAGCAGCTTCCACATTACATGCAGTGCACAGAATAATGTTTGACATCTGCAAACCCAAAGGATTTCTGCAGAGCTAAGATTAGCTAGATGAGGGAAAACGGATACCATGCTTCCCCTGGGCTGCTACTCCCGACAGTATGCTTGTGGCCATTTTGGTTTCTGCCTAGTTTCCCAGACAAAACTCAGAAGGGTAGGACTGGGCAAGCAGAAAGGCAATGCTGTAACTGGGTTATCATTAGGCATCAGACTACAGGCTGATTTTTAAGGATGTGCAATACTTGTTCTCTGCCTCTCCTTGACAGACACCTTCTCACTCAACACTATGCTTTTCTTCACCTCTCTGCTCCATGCCTCAGGGAAGAAAGGAAAGAAAGATCTTACCTGTAAGGCAAACCTCAACAGGAGCTGGAAAGGATTCTGCTTACCAGCAAGAATAGGGTTGCTCTCTCAGGTAAAGTAAGCAAGAAGCCAAGGGATTCCCACAGCACTTGAGCAAGGCAAACAGGACAGAAATCGCCAAGCAAGGTCCAGATCATAAGGCAGCATTGCAGCAAGGAAGTCAGCCCCTCAGCCAAGGGCTAAAATCAGGTTCCATAATCAAGCCTACACTGACAAGGGACAGCCAAGTTCAAGGCAGGAAGCCAGCCCAGGGTGGGGGTTAAGGTCTCAGCCAGGTAGCTCCAGCACCAAATGGGGATAACTATCACTCAGCCAGAGACCAGAGCTCCAGCACAGCTCAACCAAATAGAGAACAGCCCTTTGGGGCCAAGCTTAAATAGAGCTGCTGGGTTCATGAGCGAGTGTGGTGGCCCCAGGTGAGGCTGCTCAGGCTCATTAGCACTTATTACTGCCCTCAGAGTTCTGACACTGCTGTCCTGTTGGCACTTGTCCAGTCACCTGTTGTCTGTAGATGTATTATTCATGTAAACCCAACCAAATCTGTGTATGCTTAGAAACTGTAATTATGTTATAGAAGTGAAATAGGTCTTATCCAGATGTAACCTGGACATGAACTAAAATGTAGAATCTCTGTGGAGAACATTCTCATCCTTTTCTGAGGAAGTGATGGCAGTGTAACAGGACTTTGGCCAAATTTTGTCATTAGGGAAAAACTGTGATGTATTTGCAATCTCTCACTATCTCCCTGTGCAGTGTAATGTTGCTGGGATGTTTATTTTGTTAACTTGCAAAAAACTCATTGGGAGCATACAAGAATGTGTCTGTTAGCTCTGGGTTAAGTAAGTCCTTGCTTCTTTGTGTTGAGACTGGTAAAAACCACTTTATTCACTTCTGGGTTTTAACACTTTTATAAATCAAGATGCAAAAATGTCAGAGGGAAAGGCTTTCTAAGTAATGCAAATGGAGATTAGAAATAAACAAGTCACTAGTAAATTTAAATATCATGAAGGTAATTTAAAAGGCCTTTAAACCTCGCCTACCACTTTTCAAAAACATTTATCTTCTAATTCAGTTTCTCTTTGAAATGCATGCTCAAGAATAAATAAACCTAATTCAAGTGTTCTGTTGAAAGATTTGTGTTTGTTTTTTTTTTGAGTAAACCCGATTTATTTAGTATTTCAACTTTTTTACTCTTTGGCATGTTGAATTAGGTGCCAACTTGCTCTCAGAAGCAGCCACTGCTCACATTTGGAAGCATCAAATTCAAAACCTCACCTAAAGTGGAAAGGAACATGGAAATTAATGAGGTCTGGGGAATCAGTCTGATCAAAGACCCTGTCAGTCACACAGATTATGGGTCTAAGAAAATAGTTTGTCTATAGTGACCACTGTCACATATAGAAAAAATTTACCAGAAAGAATCTGAACTTTCTGCAGGCTTTAATGCCACCAGAAAAAAAAAAAAAAATAATGTGATCTTGTCTGTTCTGGGAGTGTAAGTGACGAACTGCTCTTCAACCTTACAAACTTCAAGTTGATTTCCTAAATACTAGGAAATCATGTAAACCCTCTGTGCCTTGGTTCCCTATCAGTATACAAGAAAGGTATTTGCTTCCTATATGAAGTAAAGCTTGCAATTTATTTTAGTTACCCAGACTTAGAGCTGTACACATTTCCAGACAGTAATTTTTCTAACTTTCAATCACTGACACAGTCCTTGTAGACTCATTAACTACTAGTACTGTTGCTTACTTTACATATGTGAAAGGATTATTTGCTGATACAGTTTATGAAGTTCTGGAGACATGTTTCCCCAGAGCCTCATGCAAGAGCTTCCACATGACAGCAATTTCACCTTAGCTGGGCTCATAAAGTGGTCACAGAGCATCTCCTGGGCTGTCCCTGCTACTGGAGATGACAGCCACACCGGCAGAGCTGCAGCATTTAGAAATGTAAGCACAGAACAAAGTAAATGGACAGATAGTCAGTGGGAGAAGGGAAGCTGGCAGTGCTGGTGTTTAAGGAACTTTGGACAGTAAGTGGCTCTGAACCTTGCAGTGTCATTTAGGTTCCTCTGTAGATAAATCCCTTTGCAGAGCACAGAAATAATAAGTTGTCCTCTGTGAGATGCCTGACTCAGTGCTGTGCACCATGTTCTCAGAGACTTGGCAACAAACTACAATTTCAGGTAAGAGCCATAAAAGCAATCACCAAGCTGAAAGGAACTATTCACTGGGGATGAATGAGAGGATGGCTGAATGAGAAATGACTGGGAAGAGTTGTGAAGAACTCAGTATATGGGTTTCAGAAGCTATGACTATGAAGAGTGAAATTCAGAAGCCATTGTGCCTGTGACAAAACCTTCTCTGCCTTCAATAGGGCCAAGAAGTCCCCAGGCTAGTGTGCTAAATGGACAAATAATGAGACAGAATGACATGAAATTCTGAAAGGTTTGTACTTGGTTCATTACCAGAAACAGTTTCCTGATAGTGGCAAAGCAGGCTGAGTATCTCCTCTCAGCAAAAGCAGTGAAAGTCATTCAGGATTTCTGATTAGTATAGTTTCATAATTCAAATGAAATGGCCTGCTGGAAATGGACACGCATTGGCTAAGGAGATGGGATGGAGAAGCCAATTCTTGCTTTAACTGGAATGTCTGTAGTGCAGATGTGGAATGGGGAATGGCTTTTTCCCATCTTGTCTTTCATCAAACCTGCCAACAACCTTGACTGGCTGCCTCAGTCCTTCTCCACTCTGGTGCTAAGTTAGTCTAAAAAAGCCCCCAGATGTTGTGCTTCCAAGGTGTATGACTTTGCTATTATGTTCTCTTCCCTACCACTTCTGCATTAAAGTTTTAACAAGTTACGGTTTCTTGCACCTGTCTCTCTTGCTCTGTTGAGATGCACTGTAAATAACATTGGTTCACCCCGCAGGCAGCTTTCAGGCTTTTGACAGAATCTAATGGGTACATAACTGTTGTTTTTAATTAAGGAAAATGGTTCAGCTCCACAAGTTGACTAAAGGGGATATACTGCAACACCCTAATAGATTTTAATATTATGCTGTGTTTGATTTCTTTGGGATATCTTATTTTGTTAACTACTAACACAGATCATCTGAGGTAGGTAGCATCAGTAAAAAATTCAGACCTCTTCAGTGTCTCAACACCATGAAGCAACATGCTTTCCCTCACCCTCTTAACCACAGATTAGCTCCACAAAGTATGAATCATTTTCATGAGTTAGATGGATGTGTTTAATAGGTTTGAAAGCAGACACTTAACAGGAAGGTGGATCACCACCTCCTTTGTCACTGTGGTTGCAACACATCGAGGAACAGAGGGCAGAGGATGAGGGTCAGGAACAAAGAAAAACTACATGAATACTGATGTCTTGGTGACGAATAGTCTACGGCTATTATCTATTACATTAACATTTTCTTTCTGCTGCTTTCCCAATACACCCTTTCCCCCCTCCTTCAGGACATTTGGATAACCCTGGATTTTGTCTTACCTTGAAAATCCACTGTGCTGCTTTAACATCATCTTCATTTTGGAGAGTCTCCTTTGCTTGACAGTTGTCTGCATGGTAGCTGTGAGTCCTGAAGTAGAGCAAAACTTGCCTCCACATCAAGAAATAAAAGGGCTGAACCCAATTTTACAATGACCTTTCTCGGAAAAGCACCACTTTTATTTAATGATGAAACAAAACCAAATCCCAGACAGTGGGCTGAATGACAACAACATAGAGGTGGCTCTTCTTTAAAGCGATGGGCAAATGCCAGGGTCTCTTGCAGCTTGCCAGTCCTTCCTGAAGCCTCCACAGTTCTGGAGACAAACAGGATTATCGTCCCTCAGATATCTGCAGCGCCTCATTCCCTCAGCATCGTGCCAGCTTAGAGATTAACGATTTCATAGGTTCTAGTAAGCTGAAAAGGAAGAAGACGGGCACATAGCGGGTGAATACATGTAAGAAAACAGGCTGTAACAATCATTAAACACATTTTATCACCTCAGAGTGAATGTACTTCATTTACAACTTGAAGGAAGAAGTAACTTAGCATGTAGTTATACTCTGCAGGCAGCACCAAATGGAGATGACTGTTTTAGGTCAGTGGCACCTGTCAATCACATTTTTTCTCACCGACTGAACAGATGGTTTACTGGTAATCCTTCCAGCCCCAATGAAAACACCACATGAGCAGCAGCCATGTCTGAGGATAGAGACAAACTAAATATAAAGACTAAGACTCCAGGTAGATTATTAATAGATTATTTCTCTTAGCTTTATATAGGGTTGCAAGGCTTTTGCTTTCTGTTCATATTCCCTCACTATTTCTTTTTTGTGCTTTTCAAAATACAGATGGGACAAACACAGAAAATTTAGGAGGAATATTAAATTATTGTGGAATTTTCATTCAAATAATTATGTAAGCATTGTTTAAAGTTTATAGTTAGCAATGCTGTTGTAATGACAGCTAAGCAAATAATAGTGTTCCTTGTGTGGGAAAGCATTTGGAAGCCTTTTAAAACATCTTATCTTGGAGACAGCAGGAAGTCAAACTCATACATACGTTAGTATGCATTGAAAAGAATCAACATGTTAATTTATCATAATTTCAAAATGCTTCCGGTTTTAATAATTTTATATTTTAAGTTAGTAATTTTTAAGAGTTAGTTGAAACTACAGAAGTTACTATAAATAGGGAGCCAAGAGAACTTCCATTTTAAAAGTGTCTGTGATAGAAATACAAGTGGGAAAACTGATAGAAATATTCTATCTGTTTTAAAAGTTCACTACATCTTTTTCCAGGCTGAAATATGTCTAACCGTTGTTTTCTGCCAAAAGTCAAAAGTTTTGACAATTCAACACTGTAGCTATAAGGCAGCATCTCTTGTGAGAAGTGCCTTGGTCACACCTCTGTCTCTTTTCAGAGAAATCCAGTAAGTGCTGAGGAGAAAAATGAAGAACAATAGGAGAACATTTTGTTCTAGCATTTGGCTTGACAAGCTGAATTGCACTAGAAGTCATAGTATAGTAAGAAAGCTTTTGCATGAGCTCTGGTAATAAGTCTGAGTTCAGCAGAGTTACTGCTGAGGTTTAGGTAACCACCTTCTTTTCTGTCTTCTAGCCAGGCTTACTGTCAGCAGCAGTGGGTAGCTCAGCATTTCCTTTTTCCTCCAAGAAGCTACTGCTCTGACCTAGCCTCTGCTTGTAAGAAAAGGTGATGTCAGAGGATCTATTTGTTTTCTTTATTTTAACCCAGAGGTGGGTTTTATTTCACTTGGTACTTGCAGCAATTTCCCAGAAAAGAGTGCTCCTTCTACACATTCAGGTGCAGACGCCCTTGTCCAGACAAGAGCTGTTAGCACAAATTAGCTGAGACTGATGGTGAGAGGAGAGATGCTGTACTGCAAAGGGGAGCTGGAGGCTCTGAGACCCTCCACCTTTCAATACAGAAGGGCATGTTCATGAGACAGAGACACTTGTCCCTACTCACTAAAATAATGTACTCTGCTGTTTTAACCCCAGCTGCATTTATTTCCCAAGGCTATAAATAGTTTTGTACTGGCCTTTCTGTTCCTGTTTCTACACAGTACTTCACTTCCAATTTTCAGACAATATAGCATTGTTCCATTCTACCAGGGAAAAAAAAATGAAGATGTATTTATTACAGTAAAATGCTAGTTTATTTTTCTTTCAAAACCACTGCTCCTATTGAGGATAAGATATGTGTGGTTCCCTAACTGAGCATGCAAAACTTAATTTCAAAGAGGTGGTGGAGCAATCAGAAGATTGCCTGGTATGACAGTTGCAAAATTGTTGTGTATTAGCTTTACCAGATCCTTTAGGCCAGGATCTGATTAATTTAAAATAAAAATGATCAAAGTTCTATGACCCAGAAGACAGACAAATCTATATTGGTTGCAGGAAGCAGGATTTACTGGTTTAAAAAAAACCTCACAGAATAATGTTCTTCTACCATGACACAGACACTAAAATGAAGATGAAATAAGAGGAGAAAACAAAGACAGATGAAGCAGTCAAAATCCTGTTCACAGTGGGCCAATCTGTCAATAATTACTCAGGAAAAATGTCCAGTGAAGCACTCCATATCTTCTCACATTGAGAAGTCATTTCCGTTTCCATGAAAGGAAGCCTCTTCTCTGACAACCCTCCACCCTTGGACAAGAGAGAAAAGAATCTGGAGTCCCCCATTCCACTGTCCCACAGGTCCTCCCTGATGCCTGTGAGGCAAACGTGAAATCTGCTGGGAGAGATGGTTTAAATGGGAAACCCATGAGACGAAAATAAAGAGAAGCCAGAATGGTAAAATAAGTCAAGTCCATTCAAAAGTTACAAATGTCACAGCATTTTCTCTCCAGGATAGGAGGTTAGTTGTGTATCAGTGGGTCATTAGAAATCATTGGGATTTGCTCCAGTATGTGAGTACTTTTTATACATCCTTGCAGTATCAAATCCTGTTAGGTTTTTTCCTTCAGATAATTCAGGCACCTAAAGACATATCTAGATGTACAATGAGATTTTTCAAAAGACATTGTGCTGTCCTATCCCATACCACTAAAAAGCCCAAAGGAGCATCTCAGATATGAAGTTTTAAAGCAAAAATTCGTCAAAAGGACAAAGAAATTCAGTGCCTGCCTTTCTCTTATCTGTAGTTGAAACATATATTTAAAATTGCAAACAAATAAATAAACATATAAGATACAAAATATTAGAGTATTTAAATAATTAGCTTTATTTATTTTATTCTGAAATTTAGAGATAACACACACAATTTCCACCAGTGGAAAAGAAGAGCAAATCATATCTTCTGGGAGACAACTAGCAGTCTTCCTTTTCAGGCCTCAAGATGTGTGTATGAGATAAAGTGCTGGAAGATACAAAGATGGACATATTCTGATATATTTCTTCTCACCTTGCAGTAGAGACAGATTATTGTAGATTCATTTCATTTTTGCACTATTGGTTTCTTCCATACTGTGGAGCAGTGCTTTGGGGTAAGGAGTATTTTAGATTTACAACAACATGTTCTTTGATTTTCCTCATTCATGTGACCTTGACCTAGTTTCTTCATATTTCTCTGCCTCAATTTATCTAGAAAATGAAGACCCTCCTACTTTACATTAGTATTACATGGACTTAGCCAATGATGCTCAGAAAGGCTTCAAGTTTCACACATTACAAAACCAGCTAGATTGCCTCTAATGTTTGCCTCTTACAACCCACAAGCAGACCTGAATTGTAGTAATTTCTTCTTTGCTGTTGCCTCTCTCCTGCTATAGAATCCCCTTTGCCAAAAAATAGCAGGTTTAATTTAGGGTCTGTTGACCGAGTGCACCTGGTGCTTAATTCTGTGATAGAAGAAATATATCCTACGCTTGCAATGCACCCACAGGGGCTTCACACCGAAAGAAGTAATTCTAAAGCCCATGCCTATGGCTGGCATCCATCCCTTGGCATGCAGTGTACATGCTGCTGTGATTTGCAGAATATGTGAGAGGCAACGATACATTGTTCTTATTACAAGAAGGAAAGGAGAACGGACAGAAATATTCTCACGATCCAACTCTCTGTAGTCTTACTATGAGGATAACTCAACTGCATTCATTTTTCTAGTATTAAACTATTGAACATTTTTATTCTTTATGATCCAGGCAATTGGTGACTTTCATTCCTTCATGCTGATATGCTTTTCATTTTTCTATTTCACACACCAATAAAGTCATCTAAATATAGCAACTTCAAGTGAAGCTGGGCTGCCAGGAGTTAATAGACAAGCTAGTGCTTAAGACAATGTGAGACAATGAGAATTGTTTTTCAGCACCCGAATCCTGAAGGATCAAAAATAGGAGCATATAAAAAAATAGGAGCATAGCACTTTTCCAATCATAATCTTTAACAAGATCCAGTTCAGAGAATCAACCAGCATGAATAAGGCACCATAAGGTGCTCTCTGAAGCTGATGACACAGAATGGGTTTGTACTGGTTGCTGAGGACTGCTTCTTGCTGTCATAGTGATGACAGGCACACGAGACAGATTCCTGTAATGCCTGTATAATGTTTTTCTCTCTCAAAGCCTGCCCTTGCAATGCAATGCAGTTCATTAACACAGAGAGTGCCTCATGGGACTCACGTTGAGTGAAAATTTCCAGATGTGCCCAAGTGTTTGACAGACAGGGGTAAGAGTGCATGTAAATCTGTAGCATACCCACCATCCTCTGGTAAAGTGGTTCACAGTTAACAACGCGCTTGTCAAAGGAGTGGCACTATCATCGGCAAAGTTTTGAATACACTGTTTACCTCCTTTCTCAAACATATCTGAGTGTGCTGAACAGCACAGGCTCCAGCCAGATGTTTTCTGCACTCTGTTGAAGACCCTTCTGCACTGTGAAAGTTGATAATTCCTTCCTACTCTCTGTCATATATATCTCATTCAAGAGTTATGAATCAATGCATAGACCTTTCTTTTTAGTCCAGAAGAGGGATAATTTTTTTTGGTTTTTGGTTTTTTTAAGAGCACCTGCAGATGCATCTCACTGAATGCCTCTTGGAAATAAATCCAAGTGGATGGAGTCTACCTGTACCAACCTTGTCCACACACACAAAGAACTCCTGCAGAGGTGGGAGACATGACTGTCCCTTACAGATCTGTACTGACCTTTTGTTAATGTTTTGCATTTATTTCCTTACATGGCATAGAAGAATATGTAAAGTAAGTATATTATTATATACGTATATTCAGGAACAATGTATTGTTTGCATTCTCTAATACGGTACATTGTGTTCACTAATTTGATTCCTCTGCTAGAGACTCTATTAACTGGCCTGGCATAGATATCATGTTTACTGTTTTCTAGTTCCTCAACTGCTCCTGGAACTTCTGTTAAAAAAATAATTACTCTTACAATTATTTCTCCTCTCTTTATCTTTCTCTTCTTGCTAATTCAGTAGATTCATACTTTCAGCCATTATGCCTCACTCCAAGGTTACAGAAAAGTTACAGGAAAATACTTTCTATGGTAGCCTCTCAACCACCTGTGAAACGAGTAGCAAAGCCAGAGTCTGCCATTTATGATGAAGTCAACATACAAAATCACAGCTTTTCAAAGTTCTTTTCTATAGAAAAATGACTGTTGCCATAGTATCAAAATTTCAACTGCAAAGAGCAATCTGTCTTCTTTCAGCTGGACTGAATGGATGGTGCTAGACTCTTGCAGGTCATGCAATTAGGCAAAAAAATAGTCTGCTACATAAAAAACAGACCACTGATGACCTAAAGCATGCTCCAAATAAGAGATCACTTTGGGCACCAAACTGAAACCAGGAAACTGTTTTTCTCTACTTACTATAAAGTATCGAAACAATACTGGAAGCAGGGACTAGAAGCGAGAGAACCACTATCCTGTGTATGCTTGCACGTGAGTACAGGTAATTGGGTTAAGCCAGAAGTGTGCTAAAGGGGTGGGAGAAAATACACTCTGCAAAGTAAGATTGGTTGTGGATGATTTCCTTGAAATAGGTGATCCCTAGCAGAAGAAATGCCTTTGCAAGCCTAAGCAAGTATTTGGGACATTACCTTGCTAGACACAGGGGCACATGATGGGGAACAATACTATTTGTGTCTTAAAACTGGCAGCTGGAACTGCACATTCAGAGGTGCTGATCCACTTTCCATGGGTTTACTTAAACTCTGAGAACATCTATTGGACTGAGCTCGGAAGGGTGGAGGTGGAAGAATACCGTGCCTAGCTTAGGTAAGAGAAGGCACTGGATTATCGGTGTTTTCAGTGCTGGGACAGTTTGGGGTTTCAGCAGAACTATCATTGTGGACAACCGAGGAAGTTTCACTGAAGGAAAGCCTGATGTGCCTCCAGCTTCAGGTAAGGGCTGAATGGTAGTTTGTAGGATCACTGTGCAGACCTTTGATGCCTTCATTCTGCAAATCCTGTTTAAAAAGCTTCAACGCTTGTTCAGATTATTTTGTAAGCCCTTTGTGCTTTGGTTTCTTTATAAAATGGATAAAGTTGTATGTATCATTATTGGTGATGTGGTTTGCAATGACTATGGAAAAGGTGAATATGTGTATTGCAGGTGCCTGACGCTAGACTCCAAACAAGACCAGCGGGCGAGACATGCCATAAAAAGGCAGAGCAGAAGCAGGAAATGCAGAATGCCACAGGACAGAAGTTACATTCTTAAAAGAGGAACTGGTTAAAATAAGGCTGAATCAGATTCAAATAAACTTTCAAAGTAGCAGATTTTTATTCAAGATTGTGTGGAGATTTCTATGTTAGAGATTAGGAGTTGTAGAAATGTTCATCAATGTGTGTAAGCAAGCAACATGCAAGAACACAAATGTGCTAGATTAAACCCCAAAGTCCCATGTACTGGGTAATCCACAGAATCACATTAATGCATGTGTTTATTACAGACTAGAAGGCACAGAGCATGCACACAGCTTTGAGAGCTTTCTTCTGCTAAAGCATGAAGAAATGCAAATACTGTTACTTGGACTGTGCCTGGGATTTGAGCTCAGTGGTTATGTTATCAAGAAACCAACAGTTTTATTGTGGTATGAAGAAAAATCCATTTTAAAGGAAAAATTCTTATGGAGGAAATGTAATTAATCAGTGGCATGGTAATGAAAGCTGTCCTTGAGTTAAAAGAACACTAGCAGAGGTACTGGCAAGGTATAATTTGAAGAACAATGTATCCTCTGAATGGAGAATACAGAGACTCTACAAAAATGAAAGTTAACTGTAGACAGATTCTATGATATTATGACACAGCTCTGCATTGCCTGTCTTGTCCTGCTCACACACAGACCTCTCAGACCTATTTCTCTTTTCTCTGCCTTTCCTCCTTTTATGTTAGCAGAATTACCATTCAGGATCATTTCTGACTAGGAGTGGTACGTCCATACACTTCATCACAGTATGACTGGAAAACTTCACTCAGCAACTGAAGACAGTTTTTTTTTCCCCTCAGAAACATGGAAAATTAAGCTTGTGGTTTCTGAAACACTTGGGCTTTTAGTCTGAAAAGTTTCCTCCTCCTTTTGCTTAGCGAGGCATAGCTCAACATATACAGGACATTTTATTCAAGGACGTTGTTGTGCAGGGTGCACGTCCTGCCCAGGTACGACTGGGGAGGAACGGAACAGGCTGCTGCTGGCACACGGCCCCTGCAGCTCAGGGCGCGAGGGAGAGCTGTGACACAGTGGGCTGCGAGGCCCCCTGCGAGACCCCGACACGGTGGGCTGTGAGACCCCCTGCAAGACTGACAGGTGGGCTGTGAGTCCCCCTGTGAGATTTACACGGTGGGCTGTGAGACCCCCCGCCACACAAGGCACGCCGGCAGTCAGGCCCCCCTACCAGAAGCAGGAGCCCAGGACCCCCTGCCCCCTTTCCAGCTGTAGGAAAGTGCAAACTCGCCCCACTGCAGCAGGAGGCAGAAGGCCAGAAAATGCTGGTTACCGGGGAAGAGCGGCAGAGCCCGGGAGGCATTCCAGCGGCAGAGGCCGTGCCCGCCATCTCCCCGGCCTTCCCACTCCCGGCCCCGGGGCTCTCCCGAGCCCGGCGGCCCCTCACCCCGACGGGAACCGAGGAGGCCGTCCCGGGGGGCCAGAAGGTGCTTGACCCGAGGGGCAGCACCGAGGGGAACCTCAACCCTTCCCAAACACTAAGCCCTTTCTTGGCAGCAAATAACACGGGCGGGCACCTACACGCCGTGTCCTGCCATCGGTCTCCTCGGCACGGGCTTACACCCCCACACGCAATGACCCGCAAGTATCTGTGTGTCGGGGTGCGGATGTTTCCTAAACCCGCGCACACGACCTAACCCGCACGGATGGCTAACGCCGCCCCGCCGTCCCCGCCCGGGGGGCACGGTGCGCCAGCCCCGCCCGCGGCGCGGCGCGTGGAGCGGGGCGGCGCGCGCTCGGGGTGAGCTGTCCCTCGGAGGCCGCCGTCGCCGTCAGGTGAGCGGCGTCACGTGACGGCGCTCGCTGCGGGGCCGCGGCGGCGGGTGGCGGAGCGCAGCGGCGAGGGGCCTCCGGGTGCGCGGCCTCCCCGGGACTGCCGAGAGGCGGCTGCCGCCTTCTCCCTTGCACGGCCTTCGCTCGCCCACGTGCCCTTGGGGTGAGTGAGAGCTGTCCCGGGCGCTGCCCGTCGCGGGGACAGGCGGGGGTGGGGGTGGGTGCCGCTGCACGGCCTCTCACGGGGGCTCCTGTGGGCTCGGGGGCGGCGCGAAGGGCTCCCCCCGCCCCGGGCGTTTGGGCTCCCCCGGACCCCTCAGGAGCCCGCGCAGGGAGCGGCAGGACGAGGCCCGGCGCCTTCCTGCCCTCAGGCCTGCGCGTCGCTCGGGTTCTTCGATTTCCCCGTGCCGCTCCTGCCGCCGGCCCTGCTCTCCTCTGCCGCTCCGGGAGTCTTGAAGTGGTTCTGGCTGGGCCACGCAGGAGCTGGGAAACGTTCAGTGGTCGTTGAAGGACACCGAATGGTGCCGTCTTTGTGGGTGTCTGTTCACGGAAGTAGTTTCAAAGGGAAGACAGTTCTGCTGCTTCGTTTGGTCAGGGTAGTTCCTTTTTTTGCTTTTCTTAGAATCATGTTTTCATTAAGTCATACGGATCAGGTTTGCTTGTTAGGGATGGTGCAGAATATGCCAGTTTGCTCTTGCTTCTGTAAAGGGAGCCAGAAAAGTCCAGAAGTAAGCTACATGGTGAGGCTTGATGCAGTTTAGGTTGTAAGGAATTCCTGCTCCAGCTGGGTCTCAAGCCTCTGCAAACACACGTCTTGTTATGGCATCAAAGGCGGGTGGAGATTAAACCATAAAGGAAAGAAAAGGAAGTGGTGAAGGTCACTGTCTGCAGTCATGTAATATGTCCTGATGAAGAACTTCTGTTTGTAGTTATTTTTCAGTTTGCTTTCTGTACAGCGGTGATATGAATTTTCTTGTTAGCATATATGACATGGGTTTTAATTTATATAACTGGTGAGTTTTTTTGGTGAAGTTGTAGTTCATGTGTTTCTAATGTCTAAATACTCTTAAACAAATACCAGAACTAAATCAATTCAAATGTGTGGGGTTAGGGAGGATGTGCACTGAATTTTAACCGTGCTTTGGAAGGAAGATAGATTCTGTTATCTGTGGGAGTGCTTGAGCATTGGAGAAGAGTTGTCTATTCAAATGACTTCATTTGATTATTTAAGAATTTACAAGACTGGGAGTTATTTAGTAATGGTATATATCTTTTATTTTAGCAATCTTGTGATTGGCTACAGTTTAATTTGTAGGTATGGCTTATTTTTGTTTGCTTCAAGGAAGGCACGTTTTAGATGCTGTATAAAAGTTTGATTTCTTAGTAAGTACTAGGTACAGTTTTAAGGAATGGTACACTGAAAGCAGATTTTCCTTTTTATTTCTTTAAAATACTGGACATGTACTCTGTTCTTTAGTACTTTAATAAGAGGTCTCAAATCTGACTTGCATTCCTAGGTACAATTTAATTATCAATTAAGATGGATATCCGAGGTGCTGTAGATGCTGCTGTCCCAACAAACATCATTGCTGCCAAAGCTGCTGAAGTTCGGGCAAACAAAGTAAACTGGCAGTCTTATCTCCAGTAAGTAAAAACTTTCCATGACTTTGGGTTTTTTTTTTTCTTTCTTCCTTCCCTCTTAAGTGTTAGACTTTTTGAGATTTTGGGTTACGTTGGAACATTAGGTTACAGTGAGGAACATTCTTTCTTGGTCTCATGGAAGCAGCTGGAAGAAGTCTGTATTAAATGGAAGTGGTTGGGGAAAATTTTCTTGTGACTTCTTACCAGAAGGGGAACTCTGCTTTTGTGAACTGAAATGCTGTAATATCAAATAATATAAGTTTGCACAAATGTGTGGTAAAACTGTCCATTTTTGTTCCTCATCATTCAAATGCCATTCTCAATTTTACCCTTATTAGATGAATATGGAAGTAAGAAAAGTTTACAGTATGAGTTGTCTTATATGTAGGTATGTTACCTATATTGCTGAAGTGCCTTTTGTGTGAATACAAATTATACTAGTGAAACTGGACTGGTAGTCCAGGAAAATACGGTGTACCTTAAGAAAGAGTAGTGCTGTTGAGCAATTGAAGCAAGTAAATTGGGGAGTAGGCTGAAACCAATACTTCAGTCTGGGGAGAGTTGTGCTGCCATTTCAGGTAAGCTCAGAGTTTACTTTGGAACATACATAATGGCATTGGGAGTAGCAAGAGAAGTACTGTCCAAAGAGGCTACAGGAACAAGCTGAGGAAAATAGATCTGTGTGTGAGGTAGGGAACAGGAATTAAAAACAGACTTCTACTAGTCCTCTGTACTCTGAAGTGAATGCAAGATTCTTGCAGCCCAGCATTCCTCATGACAGGTATCTATGAAGAATATTGACAAAGTGTAAATTACTGTTATCTTTTGAGGGCTCACTTAGGAATAGCAAATTACTTAAGCGTTCATTGCTTTGTAACTGAAGTGGCAGAAATTTTGATGATTCTAGGGGTACAAACCATATGATGGTACTTCGTGGTTATCAACATTATACCACTTCACAAAAAATAGTTGCTTTTTTTTAGATTGCTGTGGCACATAAATATATGCTATATGTTAAAATAACATTGCAGAAGTGTACGCATGCCAGCTGAAAAGTACTAACCCCATAGAAGCTTATTAATTACTATATGCTTTGCCCTGTGCTATGTAACTCAGTCTTGCTTATTCTATTTTTTTATATTGTGTTTTTTTTTTTCTCTTTGTGATTGGGTTTCTGCATGATCAGTCTAGATTTAAGGAACTGATCTGATGAGGAAGTTTCATTTTTTTCTAGGCTATTTTTCAGTTGGTTTAGTTCCTTGTTCAGTTTACAATGTGACATTACAGTGGCTTTGCAATTAGAAGAGAAAGGTTGGTGTGGTAACTTCACAGTGGCAGCTACCAAGCACTTTTCAAATGGTCTAAGCAGCTTTTGTGGGCACTGTTATCTATCTGATAGGAAGTGTGTCCTGAGGAAGCCTGAACAGTTGTTCCTGTGCTGTCCTAGTGGCATGTGAACAGCTAGTTAGCAGTTATTTGGGATAAAAGTGGGAGTACAGTTGTTCACTGTCAATGTGAGTGCACATGACGTAGTCTTTTTCACTGCTGCCCTGTGTCAGACTGTAGGGTTGGTGAGGTTAATTTGTCGTTTTTGTTGATGCAGGGGATAGTTCTGTTTGGCAAGGAGTTGTATTTTGAATATGTATGTAGTATTAATTGCTTGACTATGCTTTATGTGGTCTACCACATACAATTTTCATTCGTTCTCGGGGTTCTGTCTCTCTGGTGCTGAGTAAGGATGGGGGAGTTTTGTTTATTTGTCAGCAAACTCCTGTGTAACCTCTTTTGACCAGGAGGCAGGATTGATGTTATTTTTCAGATTCTAACTGTAGAATTTGTTTTGTTCTGGATTCTAGGAAAGAAGAACATACTAGTTATTTCTTATCTTTGATGCATTAGCCAGGTTTTGGAGGCTACTGTAGTGCATCTGGCTAGTGTTTGTGGTCCTTTGTGAGACTGTTCAATGCTTGATGTCCTCTGTGTGTCCTGTTTATTATTGCTCTGAAAGAAATGTAATTTTTATGCCTTATATTTACTGATAGCAGCCTGGGTGTCTGGCTGAGGTAGCTTCACGGGTGAACTTAAGTGGTGCCGGAGGGATTGTGGAGTGTCATGAAGATAACTGTAGTTCCTTGGCTGGGGAGTTGCCTTATCATTAGTTATTGGAAAACATCAGCAGAAATTTTGGTGCTTCTGAAGACGAAATAAAATTATACTTGGTTTTGGACATGTCCTGTTTGGATGTGATGGTGTCTGAGGCTGGTGCTTTAAGGGATTTGTTGGAAAGTCAGTGCAGCTATATTGGCTCGTGTTTGGAACAAAGCACGTTAATAAATGAGTGGAAACTGCTTCTGGCGTACCTGTTAGAGGCAGGTCAGAGTGGGTTGTTCTGGTTTGTAGAGTAGAAGGAAGATGAAGTGCTGGTGATTTTGAAGGGCACTTTTTTGCTTTCTTTTGAGCTCCTGTTCTGGCAATCTGTGTTTACAGTGGTAAGCTTGCATATAAATATATGGAAGCATACTTCAAGTCTTTAGACATTTTTACATTGGAGGAAAGATTTTTGTGTTAATTTAGGGAAAACAAACATATCAACTCAGGCATGACATAATTTGTGTTCCTTAAATACTACCTATAGTTTATGTAGTTGGAATCAAATTACAAGAAATTGTGATGAAGTGTGTGTGGTTTTTTTGTGGTGTGGGTTTTGTGGTGTGTGTTTTTTTTTTTTTTAATCTGGCTGTGACAGTTATGTGTATAAAGATGCTTCAAAGTCTGCGTCAGTCATGACTGAATTGGAGTCTGGGTCACACAGGAGGGCGTTCTGAAGGTCTTTTCTGCTCTCTGTTCTTCAGTGCAAAAGTGAAAAAGCTTACTAATAGTTGATCAGATTCTAGTAGCCTGACTTCTCTTATAGAGTCAGTTCAAGCTAAAGATTAATTGGCATATTGTTTAATCCATCTCTGAAGGTTTTAACCGTAAACTAAATGTCAAACTATGCTAACGCACAACTGCTGACTTGTGATGTTTTCTGTTGGAACAGAAGTAAAATATTTAGGTGTGACAACTGTATATATTAATCATTTGCTGCTGTGTTCACTGCTTGCTTCAAAATTAGGCTGTGGAAAAATTTGTGGGGTTTTTATGTTAAAATTACTTTTTTGTTTGTTTTGAATTCCAGCTAGATTCTGTGTCTGAGGGAGAAGAAAGTAGCAAAACTTGCAACAGTGGAAGGTGACGTGTAGGTTTATCTACCTTCTGGAAGCTAAATGTAGTTGAGGCCATTAGCTCTGTACAGACTTTCTTGCCCTTGAATCTTGAGACTTGTAGTGGTTTAGAGGTGTTGATGCCCTCTGCTAGTTAAATACATGATGGGTCTGTGGGTGTGGGTCGCTGTTCTGTGCTGTGTAGTTTCTTTCAGCTTTTGCCTCAGGGTGTGAGAATGCCTTTGGAAGGTGTGTTAGCTTGCTTGAAGCAAATTTGGTTTTGCTTTCTAAGAATAATAAATGAGTTCTGTGGAAAAGTGAACTTGTTTCAGAGTTTAACTTGCATCTTAACTGCACTGTAGGTTTTCTAGGTATACAACATTTGACAATACTTCATATTTAATCAGGTGGGTACCTGATGGCTAGCTTGTACTTAGTTTCCCATGTGTCGCCAAGTACTTTATATATATATGTCTGTGATTCTGATAATTTTTTTTTTTCCGCTTGGGAGTTGGGGAACCTTCTAAAGCAGGCTAAATATTTTTGTCTTTAAGAGCCAATCTTGTCTTAGAAGAGATAGAAGTTTCCTAATTTGTAGTATGCATATTTTGTTTTCTTAATTTTTTTTTTTTTTTTAAATTTGGTCCAGTCTTGTAGACTACATTTAGCCTGTTTTACTATTTTAATTTTGTAGTGTTAAAACTGTTGAGCAGTTGGATAAAATTAATGTCGTTTAGGTACGTGCAAAGTACTGTTGATACCTGGATAAAAGAAATCATGCCTTGACATGCTGACTTCATATGAGCTTTTTATTTGCTGCAGATATAGTCAATTAAATATGTAAAAGCACCAACAAAGAAACCCCAAAATTAAAAACCAAACAAAACACCCTTAACCCTCCAGAACAGTTTTTGTTAAATAGTTCAAAAAAAAAAAGGAACAGGAGCTTCTGGAGGAAATGCATAACAAAAAGAAGGAACCACAAGTTTCTGAATCATCTTTAGAGGTTTTAAAAATGATGGTCTTACAAATTCATGCTTTCTAAGTCTTGCATAGCTTCAGTTTACTCTCCTGTAGGTAGTGCTCTCAAAGGTAGGCCTTAGTATTTCAAGCACAGGCCTTTAAAATGTGGTTACAGGACTCCTGGTCTAAACCTGATACACCCAGATAGCTGAAGCTCAAAGTGACTTTTATCTGTTGACGAAAGACTGTATAAAGAAATTCTGGAAAATAAGAAATTAGATGACTGTTAGGAAGAGGGATGGAGGGAAGTTTTGGTTACTTGCGTTGTTTGCTTAAAGGTACTGGGAGATTCCTGTCTCTTTGAAGAGTGGATGAGGAGAACACGGTAATAGCATCATGGTAGCTGGTGACAGCTGCCTGATGCTGCTCTGCATATTTTCTCCCCACCCACACCCTGGTTGTTAAGGTTTACTACATAATAAGTTATTTCAATTTTAAAATGAGGTGAATAAAAATGGGTGCATTTGAAATTACTAAAACTATTAATTAGATGTATGAGATCCCTGGTAAAATATTAACAACTTGCTTACAAAACTGTTCAATCCCTCGTACTGTTTTGTATGGGTTTGAAAGTGTCTTTTTGAATGGAACTTACAAAGCAGTAAAGAATAAACTTTAACATCCTTTCCTCTCAAGACAACAAAGACAACATCAGTCCCCACGCTTTTTTTTTTTTTTTTTTTTTTCCCCTGCCAGTCTAATGTAGGATGAAAGCAAAAGCTTGAAAGCTTTTTGCTTTGGCAGTTGGCAGACTTCTTTGAATAGCCTGTCTTTTAAAGAAGCATCTCTTTTCTTGGGCTGAGGCTTTTTCAGGCGTTAAAGCTGAAAGTTAAGGGTTTACCTCATGTTTGAAGTGCTTCCTGAAAGGCAATATTCTTATAAATGAGCAGCTCATCTAGCTACTTTTTTATCAGTATCATCCAGGAGTCTCTGGCTTGGCCAGCACTGAATGAAACATGAGAGGCTTCTAGTTATGGGTCGTTAAGTCCAGTATTTGTGGTGGATGAATTGTCCTCATATTTCAATAACTACTCAAACCCATCTTTAATAGGGAAGAAAGAACACAAGTCAGTCTAAAACGTGTGTGGTAGCAGCATGGTCATCATTGGCTGATTACTTTTCCATGTGTAATTTGTTAAGTTTTAGTAGAAACTAGTCAAGGACTACCACTGGCTCTATGTATCTTCCACCCAGTAAGAATTAATTGCCTTTTGTCAGTGCATATGAGGATATTTCTCATATAGAGCTAGAATACAGGAATAATGCAGTACTGGACTATTTACTTTCTGTGCTTGAAAAGTAGATAGGTAAAAAGATGACTCTGTGATGAGGCTATCCTTAAGATACAACTGTTTAAGTAAGAAGAAAGAGTAGGTCTTATTTGTGTTTCAAGAATCCAGGTGAGCCAACTAAAAAACAAACTACCATCAATCAAACAAACATTTCCTGTTAACTTTACAAGGATTTTAATGGAACCTTTAGTCACGGAACATCTAGAAACTGACCTGAAACGTGGAAACAGATGGATTACAAGAACCCATGCTACATAGCTTTGCGAAGTGGAAGAGGCATTTGACTTGGTGGAAATGTAAGAGGACATGAGTCATGGAAATAACTGAAACAGAGCAGTGTCTAATACTTTAATCCCTTAGTGGCTTTTGTATTGATGATGTGCACAATTTTCTTCTTTCTTGAAGCACTCCTGGTATTAACTAGTAAAGCTGGTCACCTATTAAAGTCTTGGATATTTTCCGGACTACTTGATTTAAAATTAGTTTTTATACTTGACTGTACCATTTTGATAAGTTTGTTATTTGTTGTGATGGTAAGTTTTGTGTTATAACAAAGACCCAACAATACTCTGCCAGGTCTTAGCTGAGTCAGCAGCTTTCTGAAATAGCATCGATGGGGTAGTAATCCCTTGAATATTAAGTTAAAGAGAAGATAAAGTAGAGATCTGTCAGCTTATAGGTATCCATAGCAGTTTACTGTATCAAGCCCCTGTGCGATGTGTTTGGATGAGCCTGCATTCGTATCAGTTTTTAAACTATTAGGAAAAGCTGAAATGTCATCATTGGTGAAAGGTAAAAATACATTAGGAACCAGGTTCTCTGTACTACTTAAAATTCTCTTCAGTGCTTATGTCAAACTTAAAAAAAAATTCATTTTGTTTTTCAGCACTTACTTTAGGTTGGATTTGACTGTTATTCATGTTATATATTATAATTTAGGCATGCTAGTTGTTTGTAATCTGGTTCTTATAACTGTTACCACTGACCATTGCATTCAGCCTCTGGAAGTTTAAGAATTATTTAGGGAATGTTTTTGAGCAGAGGCAATGCATAGGGAAGGCTTTAGAGAGATTATTCTGTCATTAATTTTAGCTCCATTGTACATGAGACTTTTTGTAGAAGGGAGTTCTTTACGTTATACTGTGGGATAGAGGACTGGTAAAGCAATACTGTTGATATCTCAAGTTGAAGAAAATAAAGTTGGTTTGGTGGGTTGACCTTGTCTGGCCACTAGCTGCCCACCAGGCCTCTCTATTACTCTCACTCCATGAAAAGAATAGGGGGAAAACCTGTGACAAAACGCTTGTGGGTCAAGATAAAGACAGGGAGATCACTCACCAATTACCAAGGCAAAACAAACTTTACTTGGAGAAATTAATTTATTGCTGATTAAACAGAGTAGGGTAATGAGAAATAGGAACAAATCTAAAAAACACCTTCTCCCCACCCCTACCTTCTTCACAGGCTTAACTTCACTCCTGACTTCTCTACCTCCTTGCCCCGAGTGGTGTAGGAGAATGGGGGTAGCGATCAGTTCATAATGCTTTGTCTTTGCTGCTCCTTCTTTCTCACATTCTTCCTCTGCTCCATCCTAGGGTCCCATCTGTGGGATATGGTACTTCACAAACTGCTCCAGCATGGGTCCTTTCCATGGGGTACAGCCCTTCAGGAATGGACTTCTCCAGTGTAGGTCCCCCGTGGGGTCACAGGTCCTGCAAGAAAACCTCCTCCAGCATGGGCTTCTGCCTACAGGGCCACAGCTCCCGCCAGGAGCCTGCTCTAATGTGGGTTTTCCATGGGCTGCAGCTTCTTTTAGGGCATATCTACCTGCTCCAGCATGGGGTCCTTCCTTGGGCTGCTGAGGAACAATCAGTTTCACTATGGGCTGCAGAGGAATCTCTGCTCCAGCACATGAGTCACCTCCTCCCCCTCCTTCACTGACCTTGGTGTCTGCAGAGTTGTTGCTCTCACATATTCTTGCTCCTCTCTTGGCCGCTGTTGTGCTACTGTTGCTGCTCCTTAAATATGTTATCACAGAGGTGCTACTACCGTTGCTGAGTGGTTCAACATTGGCCAGTGGTTGGTGTCTTCTGGAGCTGTCTGGCATGACCCTGTCATGGGGGATGCTTCTAGTGTCTTCTCATAGAAGCTGCCCCTGCAGCCCCCTGCTACCAATACCTTGCGACATAAACCCAATACAGTTTGAAATTTACTATTCATGTTACTTATGGCTTTATATTTTGCTTTTCAGAGGGCAAATGATTTCAGGTGAAGACTGTGAATTTATTCAAAGATTTGAACAGAAAAGAAATCCAGAAGAAAAACAGGAGTTGTTGCAAACAGAAGGCAATCAAGTAACTTTCCTTTCTTTCAATAATTTATCTTTTGGGGAGGAGAATGGAAGGAAACTTTTGTACCAACTCTGTTTTATTGTTGGCTGTATACAGTTAAGATGTTATGAAAAAAGTATAAAACCTGCTATTACGATTCTGGTTTTTTTTCTACATTAGTTGGATATTTTTTTTAAAAAACTATTTAATTGTTAAATGTCATCTGATTTTGACTGTGTTGCTCGAGTCTTTCCTCATCCCAGTTATCCCAGTTTACTTAATCACGCATGCTTGTCCTTGAGTTGCTTTTTTTTTTTAAGCTTTTTTCCTTTTACTGGTAAGAGATACTACTGGTGAGTTTTCAGCTTAGCTAGCTGAGCATTTCTAATGTAGTTCCAGTAATAGTCCACTGACTGCTAAGGTGTAATCAGTTAAACACAGGTGTCTAGTGTCATTTTAGGCATGGTAAGATATGAGGCATTGGACAGAGCTGATAGGTGACCCGTGTCAATTGGGTTATAAAGTCCAGGCAGGGAGCCTAAATACACTTCAATGGTATTTGAAGCGGTAGAATCTCACCTTCAAAGCCAGAGGTTCTAGCAGACAGTGTCAGGCATCAGGAGGTTTTGGGGAGGCAAGGGGAAGGTGAAGAGTAGGGGATGCAGTGAAGACACAAAACTTTCTAGCCCTTTTTTTCTACTTTAGTTTTAGGCTGTTCTGTGAGTGTTGGGTTTTGTTTTTTTTTTTTTCTCTTCCCCAAATTGTGTTGTGTGACTGCTAGGTAATAGACCATAATTTGCGTAGTGACAAAAGTGTATATGGTGTGCATTATATGCCACTATATAATTATGGTGTAGCAGTTCAGAGTTCCATTTTTCTTTCATTTTTAGTTGAATGCGGTGAAGGCGAAGGAGGAAGTATAGAGTAGTGTTGTGACTGTTTAAGCCTATTATATCTGTTGCTGAAATTGTAGAGTAGAATTGTTCAGGAAGCAGAAAACAGCTTGGATATGCACAAAGATTTGTCTGCAAGGTATAGGAAGTGAACAGGTAAAAGAGTGACCTGTCTTCCCTCCCTCCCATTCAAGTTGCTGAAACTTTCTTATACTATGCCTGAGTTTGTTGCTTGTCAATTTACTTGGTGGTTCTCCTTACTACCATAAAAAGGACACTGGAGATTTTTCTAATCAGTCTTTCAACAAAGCACCATCCTGGCTTTCACTGGTGAGTGCTTGTTCTATGGCTTTCAAATGAAATAGCGATTTGTAAAGTGTAATGATCAGTGTGACAGAAAATTTTCTTTGTAATATAATGTCAAGTGTATTCATCTCATTGCAAATGAATAAGATGTTGGGATGCTCAATGCTTATGTAAGACTTAACTGAATTAATGAGGTCCTGTTTCATATTATCAAAAAGGAATGAAGACAATTGGTAATATTAATTTTAACATCTCTTATTTTTCTAGTGTGCTAAAACGTTTATAAACTTGATGACTCACATCTCCAAGGAACAGACGGTTCAGTACATTCTGACAATGGTTGATGATATGCTACAAGTACGTCAATAACCTGTCTTATTTTTAAGTCTTTAAATGCATGTTTGAATGTTTCCTTAGCCTAATTCAGGTCTTTTCAGGTGTTTGTCGTACTGTATTAAAAATATTATTTAAATTTTCAGATCTTGTCTTCAGAGATTAGATGTTAGTCCTGCTGTTGTATGGGTAACTTAGTCTTATTTATATATGCTCATATTCTGGAAAGAAAACACACCTGTGTGCTTGTCTGTCAGCTCTCAACCATGTTTCATGCAAAACTTGGATGTTATGGGATAATTTGTGACCTCAGCCCTTCCCTGTAATGTAGATAGGATACGACTTCTAACTTGAAGTTGTTGAAGCTTTTCCTATGAAGATATTTGGCCACCCTCAGCAAGAAGGTGTAGTTCCTGCAGCTTCAGGTTTCCAATATATGTCAGACTGTTTAGGACAAGATGTTCTGAAATTCTATGTAATTTAATTATAAACCAGGATATTCTGATTCAATGAAATATAGTTCTTTGTAGTTATAGGATACAGTGACTTTTAAGAGTAGGCGATTAAATTTGGTGTCAGGACTGCAGTGCTGACTGGGGCAAGTCAGTTGGATAATCCCGCTTTTGCATTTCTTTGCTCTCTAGTAGACTAAGAGAAAGTGTGATGTATTAGAGTGTTGATGTAACAAGACGGGTTGAATTGTGCAAGGTTTTCTCCTGGTATTCATGTAGCATATCTGGCTGTTTGACAGTTTCTCTTCTGCTATTTTATGTTGTATTTAATACAAGGTTACAATGAAATGTGTCTAGTGATAACTTAATGGTTCAGAGTATTGCTGGAGGAGTCAAACCACATGAGTTCTAATTCCAGCTGAGTATTAAGTGTTGTCGGCAGGCAAATTGAAAGTGTGAGCCTCTCCACAGTACGTATAACACGGGGATTATGGTGTTCTTCCAGGTTCCTGTCTGCACGTTAGAACCCTGAGTGAGTGCCCTGACTGCTGGAATAATAGTGGTGGTGGCAGCAGTTTATTCATGCCCATCTGCAGCTTTGTCACTCTAACCCCCTTCCTCTTTAGATTTAGTTTTTCTTAAGTGTGACAGAGACATCAAGAAGCAGAGAAGACAAAAGGGAGCCTCAGTGTCATTCCTTCATTAGGATGCTAAGTTGGGAGCATCTTGTTTTAGTTTGTGCATTTGATGACAAACTTGTCTTGGGGTGTGAGAACTTTGTTTATTATGGCTAATTTTGTGAGGAACGGGTCTCATTTTCTGTGTAAGAGATGTCAGTGGCCATCAAAGTAATCTTTTCACTTGCCTTGCTTTGGAACTTTTTGTGTTAGTAGGTCTTGTTTTGCTTATGAGCTTTGACATTAGCACATATAGCCTGTAGCTACAAGATGCAATAGCTGGTATCATCTCCTGTGTTGCGGAATTAATAACCCACAGGTAAAGCTTTCACTGGTGCACTCCCGAAGAATTGCATTAGTTTTAGGTAGTCCCAGAAAATAGTTTTGAGTAATCTCTTATTTGCTGTATTGGTTCTGTCATATGTGTGTAGATGAACATGTTTTCCTGACTTAATGGTCGTGCACTGACATTTCTGTATTCAGGGCCTTACCCTGCCACAGAAGTGGCATATGTGGAATTCTTAGTGTTAAACGTAATTGCTTTAAATTGTCCAGGCTTTATAGTGATACAGAAGAACAGGGATATTGGTGTACAGTATATATTTACTATTGTTTAAAACTGGATGCCTTTTTCAATTTAGAAACTCTGCTTCACTGTCTGAAAAGCTGCACTGGCTTTTGCAGCACTTTGTGTGATTTCATTATTCAGGATTATCTGGCTGCTGGCATAGAGGGCTTGTGTGCAGGCATCTGCATGGCATCATCCCAGGCCTTCCTAATACTCTGTGTCTCCACTAGGCAAGGCTGAAGCAGGACTTTTCTTTTCTTTTGGTCAAGTTCAGGTGGTAGAGTGTGCTGTCAGTGATGCCTTATGGACCCTTGGCTGCACGTTTTCAGGGTGTACGATTCTGTCAGAAAGCAGCATATTAGCTGTTGACTGTACCTGAGTTTAGCACAGGGTCCCTGCAGACTGCATGGACAGAAGAATCTACAATAGTGAATGTGAAGTCTCCTGCCCAAGTAGTCTTAATTCAGTACATGCAAAGATTTTAAGTGAGAAGTTATTCAAGGACATGGCTTGTCGTGGTGCCACTGACTCAGTAAAATTGCTTTGAGCAAGGATGTTCATGCAGTTCCATGCGATGAACAAATAATATCTGAAAGCTGCTTTCGATAGCTGAAACTTCTAGAAACTGTCATAGGTAACAGCAACCAGCTTTTTTCTGTGTTGGTAGTGACTATGTGGTTCTTCTATTGTCTTTTCTATGCTTTTCTTGGGAGGCTGTTAGAATCGTATCAGCTGTGTTTTCAGCACACCAAAAGCCTGCCTGTGTGTCTAGGATTGTTCCAGCAGTTCTACTTATGGATTTGATCATTGTTCTAAGGCAGATTTCTTTTGGAGGCTGGCAGAAGTGAAATTAATGTGGTGATTGCCTTATAAGAACATCGCCATTCTGCTCATTTCTGAAGGTGGAGAGTGTTGGCATAGTGGAGTCCCTGAGGAAACATTTCTTACTCTATTCATATGGTAAATACTTGGAAGAATTTTTCTGGATTAGTCTGTTACTTTCTGTTAATTATGTACAGTCTGTTAATTATGAAATCTTTAAGAACCTGCATCGTAGTTGCTGCAGGTAACAGTACCACCCAAGTGAGCTTCATTACACTTCAGAAATGATAGATGCTAAATTATTCAACTGCTCATGTGAGAGCTTCAGGATTTTTATTTTATTGGTGTAGTCAGTAGCTGCCTAGGAAGGTGCAGCACTACGTATTCCAGGGCTGTAGGTAGTTCTCCATTTCTGCCCTCATGTCCTTACCCTCCACCTTAATAGCAAACCAGACTAGTTATCTGATTGACAGCAAGGTGAAATTATTTCAACTTTTCTACTTCCAGACACATCTCCTCCTTAGTTATATTGTAAACTGAACTCATTGATCTAGTTATTTTTTGATATTTTTAGCTAGGCTTTGTGTAGCATAAGTGTAGATGCTAACAACAATTTATTTGATTGAACTGCTATTTTTCATCAAACTAGCCCTTGCAGAGTAGAGGCTCTCCACCAAGGCACTGTGTTCCTGAGATCTTGGTGGGTTTTTTCAATTTTTATTTTTTTTTATTTCATAGTTTGAACAACAAATTTTGAGAGGGTTTTTGAGCATTGACACATGCCATATAGAACATTAATCACTGTAAAGTTTATGACTGTTGGATAACTAGTGACGCCTGACCTTCCCCAGTCGGTGATCGGACAGCAACTTGCAGCCCATGTGTTGCAGTAACTTTGATACTTTCAGTGAAGAGTTGGTTGGAACTCTGATGCTTAGTAAGATACCAGTGTTTGGATCATGGGTACATTGAGGTCATCTTGTGCTTCGTGGATCATATTCCAACAAGCAGGCTTGCCTTAGCTGATTCTTGGTCCATAGAGTTAATAATAGGGTGCAGAATTGAAGGAGGAAAGCCCTTCAGCTATGGCAGTCTGAAAATTAAATTAATTGGGTAGTAGAGCCTGAAGTACTGTTCTTATGCGAGTTTCCCAATTACAGCATTTCAGACAGTTTTGCCTTCCTTGGTAGGAGTTGTAAATGTGGTTGTAATAGCTTGACTTCAATGAGGAGACATCTCTTTAGAATGAAAGCTTACTATCAGGCAGGCTAGAAAATATATGGAAATGTTGAGGAAAAGCAAGAATCCAGGTATTTGATTTTCTGGAAGACTGTCTATATTCTGGGCTATTAGGAAATAGCAGAGCTCCTCTTTCTCCTTCAGGTTTGCATGGGCTTTTCTCTGGTCTGCTTTAAGGAGAACCACAATAACTGCTTTTCACAGTGGTTGTTAGGTGAAATGCTTGAAGAAACTGTGCATGGTGCCCAGGTGCAGCTACTTGTGGTTCAGCCTAGAAGCCCTGGAGAACAGACTTCTGGTGACTGTGTCCTCTTGTAGGTATGCAAGTTGTCTGAGGTAACAGCAGAATCAGTTACAGCCTCATCTGGGAAAGAAGAGCTTGCTTCCCATTGAGGGTAATGGAGAGGCAGGAGTAGCTTCTGTTGTAGCATATGCAGCCAAGTTGAACAACAGGCTTTTGTGTGGAAGTAGCAGTATGTGGAAAACTTTGGATGGACTTTATTCAAGCATATTTGATTGGGTGAAGGGTAGGGGAAATGGCAGTATTTAACTTGTCTCTCGTTGCTCTCATTCTGCTTGCTTGATCAAAAGGATACATCCATTTTTACTCTAGCAGGTATTGGAGTGCTGAGATATGACTAGGATTTCAAAATTTGTTCCCCCACTCCACATCTCTAACCTGTTGAGTTATTGGAGTGCTGAAATGAACTGTATCCGCAAGTAACTGTCAAACCGAAAAATTTAAGGGCTGTTACAAGCCAGGATACACTGTGATAATGTATGCCAATATAATAAGGAGCAAATAACTGCTCTATGTTGAATGCTTTTACAGGTCTCTCATCTTTTCCCCTCTCCCAATTTTTACAGGAAAATCATCAGCGTGTTTGTATCTTCTTTGATTATGCAAAACGTGGTAAAAACACTGCATGGTCCTATTTTCTGCCTATGTTGAATCGACAAGACCTTTTCACTGTGCATATGGTAAGTTTTAAATGAACCTGTCTCTGAGGATGGCAGAGAAAAATGCTGATTTTATTTTTCTTTAGGATTTTGGAGTTTGAAGGTAAACTATTGCCTGGACTGGAAGGTTTTCCTCTTGCAGTCTAGATGAGTCATTCTTAATACAGGCTTCACTTCGACCACATTTTAGAAAGAAGTTACATTGTTTATTGATGTGGTTTTTTTTCTGGGAGATTGTAAAGATTTTAAAGGCTCAGAAAAGGAAGGATTTCAGAATTACTTAAGCACAGTAAGACGTAACTAGAAAAATAACTTATGTCACAATGCCAGTCAATGTACCTCATGCTGTACAAATAGTAGAATTTTTCTCATCTTGTGAAAGGGAAATATCTTTACCTTGCTGAACCTTATTCTCTCGTATGCACAAGTTACTGTAATGCCACTTGAAACCTACGTATAACAGCAAGCATACTGGGGAAGAAGTAATGTCTGCTGTTGTGGTGGGTTGACCGTGGCTGACAGGAAAGCTCTCGCCCAGTTGCTTGCACAGTCCCTTGCAGCAGGTCTAAGGAGAGAATCAGTATGGCAGAAAACTCATGGATGAAGATAAAGACAGTTTAATAAATCAAGGGGAAAAAAGGAAGTGGGGGTGGAACCTAGCACAAATCCAACAAAAAGAAGTGATGCTAAAGCAGCACGCAACACCATCAGACTAATGCCCAGCCAGTGTATCTCTTTGGTCAGTTGTCTCAGCCTCTTGGGTCCCCACCCCCAGCCTACTCACTGAAGCGTACAGTGAGAAGTCCTTGATACTGTGCAAGCACTGCTCAGCAACAGCTAAAACTTTGGTATGTTATCAGTGCTGTTTTGGTCACCAGTCTAAACCACAGTATCATATGGCCTGCTATGAAGAAAGTCCATCTCAGCCAAACACAATAGAACCATGTGTGTTGTGTGGTATCTGCTGTGCTTTGAGCCACAGGGTGCTCTTGGTGTATATGGAGTAACTTTTCTGGAATTCCTAGTATTCTTCTGTCATTTGTGGTGAGAACTGGCCATTTCATCTCAGCAGTTTTTTTCCTTGTGGGTGAAAGATATGGTTGCATTACTGTAAATTCCTAATGAAGACCATAGTTTCCACCCATAAAACTTGTATTATGGCTTGAGGAGGAAGAAAACTGCATAGCTGTGAATTGATCTTCACTGCATATCTTTATTGGCATGGTGTGGTTGAATCAAATCAGTGGCTCAAACTACAAAACCACATACCTGGTCTGCATTATGCTGTGGTGGCAGTACTGGCACAAAGAGTTCCAGGCAAGTCATGATGTTTGCCCTTAGATGTGGCCAGTGCAACTGTTTGAGGCTGTGCTACAACTTGAACAGTGAGCTGGCCTGTTTTCAAGAAAAATGTCAGGCTTGAATTTTGTTTATTTATTTATTTTTAATCTGACTGATTCACTGCATGGCCATGGAATCAGTTTACTTGGTGCAGCTGAAGGAGGAAGCTGGAGTTTTTTGGCTGTGGTGTGTGGGTTTTTTTTTTCTTCTGTTTTTCTTCTTTTTTTTTTTTTTTTGTTTGGCATTGCTGCTGAAGATCCATCTTGCAAAAGTTATGCAGATATTATTTTCTTCAGGTACTGCAAAAATACACAAATTATTTTATAAATCACACAGAACCTCACATGATGTGAATCCACTTTAAAACACTGTTTGCTCTTTATGCCTTTTAGTACTTTTAGTGCATACTTTTTATAAGCACGTGAATGTTTTCAAAAGAGAATTCTAGGTTTGTGTTGTTTTTTGTTGGTTTTCCTTTTTTTCCTCCTTACTGTGCTCACTGGAAGACTTTTGATGGCACATTGTTGCATCTGCATAGACAGATAAAAATATTGTCCTCTGTGTCCAGGCTCAAATTCTGCTAGGCATAAATGGTCTCTCGTTCAGGGGCCAGGTAGCTAGAAATGGCAGCACGGTAAGCTAGAGATCTACTCTCTCATTTTTTAAAGCTGAAAGGATTTCTTAGGGTTACTTGGCTGCATTTAGAAGTGGATTTGACGCATTTCAGTGTAGAGTTTGTTCCAGATTCTCACTGTTTCCCTCTAGGAATCAGTGGTGGTGGTGCCACACCTCTGAATGCAGTATAGTGGAAAGGTGCCTGGAATACTCACTGCATCACAGAGCATTATGCAGGCAAACAAACCCCTGCTTCAGTAGTTTCTTGGTTAGACTGCCTCTTTATATATAAAGCTGGTTCAAATGTTTCTGCGAATAAGCTGTAGGCTGCAATCTAGAGTTACTTCAAGCATAATTTGGAAAGGCTGGCATAGAAATACAGCATTGTTCTGTGCCATCATGGAAATTGTTAATATGACTGCTTTTAGTCCTCAACTTCATTCTAAAGTTCTGCCTTCACTTCTACTCTTCTTTTTATGGCCTTGCAACCTCTCTCTTCTTGAAGATGACTTGCTTCAGTTTAAGTCCAAGAAAACTTTAATACTTTGCAGTCATTTGTGTTGGCATATGCTGTAGTTGCTTAAAGTAAGCCTGCTCGTGTATGTGTTAGGCCATTAAGCATCTTGCTGTTACTGGATTTCTGACTGTAATGGTGTCCTCCAGCAGTAGCCCATTGATAGCTCCCCTCCACCTCGTTCGGTGTTCTGTGTCGATGCCTTGCAAACTTAATCAGCTACAGCTATCTGGTAATGTTGTGGAAATATACCACTTACCAGGAGGCAGAAACAGCAGAAAGCTGAAGAAACAAAATTACTAGACATGAAGAGTCCCTTACATTGAAAACAGGTAGATTTATGTAAGGGGCCATCTTCTTCATAAACTTGGTTTCCAGAGCTTATAGGACCTCTCACTGAATCCTGCAATTGTGTTTGAAAAATCTGTTTGTTGCATTCTTTTCCAGGCAGCAAGAATTATTGCCAAACTGGCTGCTTGGGGCAGGGAACTTATGGAAGGCAGTGACTTGAATTACTATTTCAACTGGATTAAAACTCAGCTCAGTTCACAGGTGAAAAGCTACTTCTGTTTAAACATTACATTGACTTTGGAAACTTTTTTCAAGAATTTGAATATATAGATGTACAAACAAGGAATACGTTCTTGGTTTTCTTTTTCTAAAATGAAATTTTGCTGTGTCATTTTTAAAGCTAAGTATCCTTTAAGTTAAAAACTATGGGTTTGAATAGTGGTTTATATTTTCTACTCTAGTCCTTGAAATGCAAGTTAAAAATAGAAGTAAGAATTTTTACCTTTTCTATTGGGTTAACATTGATTTTTCTTTTGGATGCAGAAAATGTATAATGAGGATTTTTTTGTCTCCCTGTATTGTTTCTCAGCTTTTTGCTGGGAAGAAAAATCACATGGCAACAGGAAGTGAATATCAAACCTTTTTTCCAGTTTACTGTAGTACTGTTGTACTTTAGCAAAAGCTAAAAGCTTTTTAGCCCTGTTGATTGAAATGAAATACTGACTTATTTGGACAGTATTTTTATGTTCTTAGCTCAGTATAAACTGCTTACTGCTGGTTTGTCCTTCAAAGATGAATCATTCTCCTTGGTATTAATTTTTGGAGATTCTTCCTTTAAGACTTGCAAAACCCCAGTGATTTGTCATTCTTTAAGGCAGTGTTGTAGCAGAAGTGGACTCTAGAGAGCTGAGAAACATTCAGTATGTTTAGTAATGGTGTATTTTTCATAGTTTTCCAAACTGGGTTTATTAAAAAGTTGTTTTATTTTTTCTCTGGAAGAAGAATCCTGAAGTTGGGAGTTCCTTCAGAAATATTCAAGAAAACAGTTTTCAAATTCTGAGATGAAGATGGATAAAAGTCTTGAGGAAATCCATACTTTAACAAAAATAAATTAAAACAATATACCAGGATCAGCTCCAAGCATATTCTTCTAGACATGATGGAGTGTGAGTGGGAAATAAATTATTATAATGTATTGAGCAGGAAAAGTATCTAGTAGGTTGTTAAACTTTTCTTTTTTTGATTAGAGAGATTGGAGAATTGAAAGAATCTTGGTAATAACTGTTCTGTAAGTGTGCAGGACAGCTCCGATTTTAAACTTTGGTGTTTTTTTTTTTTTTTTTTCCTAGAAACTACGTGGTACGGGGGGTTCTGTGGAAGCAGGAGCAGTCTCTACAAGTGATGTAAGTATATCTTTGAAATTTGTCAATTTGCTATTTTGGACAGGTGATAGCCACTCCTCTGATTAAAGTGCAGAGCTGTTCTGGTGTCAGTAATAGAAAGTACTTGGAATCAGAACTGTACAACAGAATGCCAGGTGATGGCGCCAAGAAACAAGTATTTTTAAAACACTGATTTCACAGAGAATGCTGGCAGTGTAATTATGTTTTTTACAAGTTGGTTTGGGTTGTTAAAATGTAGATGTATCTAGCGTTCTCGCTGTTTAAAACTCGAGAAGATTATGTGGAATTAATTTAATATTTGAACAATACTGTCTGTTTAGCGCTGAACTGTTGGACTTGTAGAAGAAACCTGAAACTAAGAAGCTTTTGGCTCTAGTGATACGCAGAATTTAGAAAGGGCATGTCGGATATTAGATCTGACATTGCCCCTCAGCTTCTGTAGTATGAAGCTGCAAGTGCTTTCAAAGCTGTAAGCTTTTCATATTTCATTAGCTTGAATTCAGGGGAAAATTAACTGTTCTTTTTGCATCAGTATTTATTTATACCAAATTTCATACAGCTATAGTGGCTGTTGAGCTTGGAGATGAACTGCAGCAGCACAGCAAACTCAGGTGATCATCGTAACTGAATTTTCTGGGTTTTTTTGTGGCACAGTGGGGCAGTTTATCATAGCTTTAGAATATGGAGTAGTATTCGGTTTGGTTTGTTCCTTTTGCAACTTGGAAATTTTCAGTTTCTCAGAAGACTTAAACATGAACCTGGAATTTGTTTTTCTTCTAAATGTACTCATTGCTTTAAAGCATAAGCTTCCTGTAGAGAAAAGCCTCTTAAATTACCATCTGAATGGAGTTTAAAATAGAAGAGATGAAAGGCTATTATGCATTGGCCATGGATAGGGAGTAAAATTACAGCCTGAGCCTAGAAGTTGAAGTATTTCAGTATTTCATGTGCAGTTCTGTGTGCCATACTGTTAGGTTTTGTTAGGCTGACAGCCCTCTGTCATATAGCCTTAAAAGAGTAAATAGTTGTACAGCACTCAACACCGCTCGTTACGGAGCTGTGAGCTCTTCTAACTTGCTTAGAAATCTGTACTCATTGTACTTCAGCACTGCATGGATGTACTGTACAACTGCAGGGTCCCAAAGCAGCAGAACTGATAGTGCAGATGTGTTCTAGGATAATTAAATTGGGTAAGTATTGTCTTGACTTTGTTAATGTTCTAATTTCAGATCTAGCTTGTGCAAGAATTCCAAGCAGGTCCTGACTAATTTATTTCAGAGTAAATTGGAGATGCAGTTGTAGGGTTTTACAGAGGAAACAAGGACTGGGATCAATTATGAAATTTCAGTTATAATAGTGTTGGAAGAGGATGCTTTTATGACTCTAAAAAGAAGACTCTAAGTTTGGTGGTACACAGTTTGGTGATGCAGTTGGATGATGTAAATTAATATGTTATTTGGGGTGGGAGGACTATCTTTGTGTTTATAGCTGTTGGTTTTTTTTTTTATTGGATGGTGCGTGAAAATGAATACCTACCCCAGGGAGATGAATGTTCTGTGTGATGATTTGGGCCTACATGTTCAGATTCAATTTTTACGTAAAGGTCTTAATCTCTGATGAGAGACACAGAATGAATTCATCTTTATTTTAAATTCTGTTTATTGTCACTTCTCTTTTTCCCTTATGAGGGATTGCCTAAGCTCTTCACTCCATTAGGTATTTGAAAGGTTTGACCTTGTATTATGTGAGTGATCTACCATAAGGTTTTTCAAGACACTTAGTAAAGAAAAAGGCTTATAGGGAAAAAATCCTAACACTTTATCAGCAGCATACCTGAGTATTAGGAAAGGTAATGCCAGAAGTTGAGCAAGAAGAGAGGAAATAAAAAAAGCAACTTCTGTTATACCTTGGGATCTTTCTGTTGCTGTAGTGGGCGGCATGATTTGTTGGCCAAAACACATTTTTGAACTGCACCCCATCTTATGTGTTACTATATGGAAAACAACATGCTTTTAGAGATGAAAAGCTGTTTAACGATTTTGTCTTTGTGACAGTACATATAGGAGGCTGAATGAAAATAGAATTCAGTGGTGCATCTCTCGGTGTTTTCCTGATGGGCAAGTTTTATTCTTTTCTTAGTGCAGTATACTGTGTTAAACTTGTAATGAAACAAAGAAAAAAATTTAAAATGCAAAGCTGAACTTTGAAGATAAGTTTGCATACTCATTTTTCTAATGTTATTTTATTGTATAAATGTACATCTCATTATAAGCATGGTACTTGCTATGTGGCACATGTGTAGGAACATAAACAATTGTAATGATAACACTGCTGTTTTGAGTTGGAGAACAGGAATGGGAAGAACCTGAACTCAAGATTCCTTTTTCCCACAGTGACCTCCTTCAAGCTTGGTAACCAGTTTGCTGATTGTATTTCCCAAATTTTGCTCGGTGGAATAACAATTGACTCTGTGGGTGAAAGGTCTCTGGCAGTATAATCAAATAGAAGTCAGCCTTGATTTATAGATAACAAAAGAAGGCATGTTCACATGGGCTATAAAAATCTGTTTTGTTTTTTTCAAATGGTATCACTTGCGTAATACTTCTTTCCTATTCAAAAATCTTCTCCACTTACATTTTTCTTCCCACCTTTTATTGCGAGATTTTTTTTTGGTTTTCTTTTTGTGTGCTTGTTGGTTTTTTTTTGTTCTGTTTGTTTTTTTAAGATGGGGATGTAAGGCATTGTAAGAGTGAGCCTGTTTAACTTGAAAGTGTCACTGAAGAAATGTGTGTTGAAATATGCCAGTAAGCCTCGTTTGGAAAACTGAACTTCAGCACTTACTGCCTAACTCTTGTAAGAAGTGATGTGTTCTTTTCACCCAGAGTTCCCAGTATGTACAATGTGTTGCCGGATGTCTGCAGCTGATGCTCAGGGTCAATGAATACCGCTTTGCGTGGGTAGAAGCAGATGGAGTAAATTGGTGAGCATTTATTTCAATTTATATGGATATGCTGGCAGTTACAATAGCATGTTCCATGGTGACCTCTTCTGGAATAGAACTCTCTTGCAAAAGACAGCTGCTCTGTTTGAGTACAAAACCTCTTTGTTTTCAAACATTACTACAGTCAAATAAACAAATGAAACTTGCAGATATAGGTACCAATGTTGAGGCTTAAACGCTGCTTTGTTCTTTAAGAACTGCTTAAATAAATATCTGAAGGGGAATATAGCTGTTTATCTTCAGCTGAAGATGCTCTGGTTTTTATTTAATAGAACAAATACTAACAAAATGAGTTTCTGCTAGTCTTCCTTGTCTTTCAGTTTGGAGTTGTTCAGTCTGAAAAAATTAGTGAAAGGAGAAACATGTTCTAGAACTAAGTTCAAAATTCCACACAGCCCACCCTGGCTTTAATTAGGTCATTCTTTAATCCATGTTATCTGTATGAATAGCTCTGCATGGGGCTAGGGTGTTGTCACTCATCTTATTTAAAAAATGCTAGTCTATAAATAGCTTTTCTGCCATGCATGTCTCTGTTGGGGATGGTGGCTATATGATTTGTACTTGTCAAAGTTGTCAGTGAAATGAAAGTTCAAAAGATGTTCGTGTGTGTCAAGATGACGGTATTGAAAAACAAACTTTTTCACCAAGGAATCTTTTTAATAAACTATGAAGGCATTGCAATAAGTCTGCATTTCAACAAGTTTGAATTTGTTTTAATTTTGATAGCAATGATCCTAAAAGTAGATATTTTTTTTCTTTTAAAATGGGTTAGCTGTTTTGGGATGGAATTACTTACTAAATTTTCAAAACTTCAGCTGAACAAAGCTGCTGCATGGTTTCTTCTTGGAGATCTTGGGATATTTCTTCTCCAGCAGTGTTTTGTGTATCTGCGATGTGTTACATCTATAAACTTTTTTCTGAAAACTTGCTTGTTAAATAATGACTCCCATTGCTCATTTCAGACACTTCTGTGGAAAGATACAGTTAGGGAAGCAAGTTCAATTTGTATATATTTTGTTGTGTCTTTTTGCTTCTCCTCTTTCTTTACTTTGAAGGAGTAGCAATGTCTGTTTCTCCTAGAAGAGCAAATAATGCGCTAAATATGCCAGTAGGGAAAGAGTCTTGGTGAATCTGAGTATGGTTACAGTAACATTTCAGTTCACATGGGAGAAGCTACTTTATGGCTGTAAGGCTAAGGAGAAAATAACTCTCTTTAAAAGACAACTTTCTGAACAAGCGGCTTGTATAACGATAAATACTTATGCAGGATACTCTGAAGCGTGTGTTGTGTATTCATAGTCAGCAGCTCTTTCCGATAAGTTCCTGTTAGTGTTCTTTTAATGTTTCAGGGTGGAGCAATGCAATCTATGCAGTCATTATGTAAAAATTAAATGTATGCTATGTTAATTTTTCAGTATCATGGGGGTCTTGAGCAATAAATGTGGCTTCCAGCTCCAGTATCAGATGATTTTCTGTGTGTGGCTGCTGGCGTTTAGTCCTCAAATGTGCGAATATCTCCGTCGGTATAATATTGTTCCAGTGCTGTCAGATATTCTTCAGGAATCTGTCAAAGAGAAAGTAACTAGAATCATCCTTGCAGCATTTCGGGTAAGTATCTGTTGATGGCAATCACACTGCGCTTCTCTCTCAAATTAGTAGGTCTCATCCTAGGTGCTGATCCACAGCTGTTTCTGCTATACTGTATCAATAAACTGGATTGAAAGCCTAATTATCTTTTTTTTTGTGAGCTGAGTTTTGCTACAGGCAATAGGTGTCTGCTGTTTGATGTTGTTTAAAAATAAGGTTGACTAAGAAAACCCCTATGTTAACACAGTCACTAATGATTTTCCTTCTTTAGTTCAAGATTCTTTTTTCTACTGGTACTAGTATAAAACGGTATAGTTAATAATACCTGATAAGTTTTACCTTATGAAACTTTAAATAAAAGGTACTATTTTGAACACATATACATTTGTCCAACTGACTGTCTTAGAAATTACTTTAATCTACCAGTCCAAAAATCTTTTCTTGATGGCTCTGTCAAGATGAATGAGAAAGAATACCCATGTAAGAGTGATGGTTGACTTGTGTCCGTGTTAGCTGAAAATCATTGGTCCTATTTAAAGTAATTTGGAATAACTGAGCATGGGGGCTTGATGTTTTCACTGTGAGAGTACCAGTTTTTGTTCATGGATGCTAAATGTGCATGTGCACATAGTTATATGTGCATGCTTGCTAAGTGTCTTGTATGTAATACAGGAATGCTGTAACAACTTGTAATCCTGTTCTAAAACAGGACTTGTATCCTGAGTAGATGCAGATCTTGGAAACTATTTGGTTTTGGCTGTTGTGTTCTAGTAGTAGCTGTTGGAAGCAAATTAGGATAGGGAGAGGGGAATTGCTGCTTACTGACTGCTGATGAGCGATAATGAGCTGTGTGAAGATGTTTACTCTGTGACTTAAATGGTCTCTCCAACCAAAAGCATCTGCCACTTGAAAAATTTCTGGATAAGGTAGGTCATAAGAATATGTTGTTTATCCTGTTGAAGGAGGTCAGTGGCGTGAGGTTCAGTAGGGCCTGTTCTTACAGTGCAGGCCTCTGTAGATGTTCCAGTGTACTTTAGGTTCTTAATGTTAGGATTAAGCAGGGATGTATAGCAAGACAGCTTGGGGAAGGGGCAAGGGGGGAAAGAAGGAAGTTGAGGAGCTTATATACAATTCTTCCAATTCTGAGGTTATAAAAGATAAGAAAAATAATTGCTAGTTCTTAGATTTAGTGTGTTTTGCAAGAGGAGACAAAAATGAAGCCAAGTTATTTCAATAAATAAAGCTAAGAAAGAATAAGATGGTTCTGTATAAAGCTCTGGGGAAATAAATGTGGCTGTTTTCTTTCTCCAACTTTAAAAACTAGTGTTGACATGAAAATGAGGTAATAAAATGGCAGCCAGGAAATAGAAGATTAGAAATTAGAAGTCAGACCTATTGAGTTCTGAAGCAAAATTAAAATAGGGCTACTTTGCCTCTGCTACCTTTTCCTGTGTGCAAGGCCAACAGTATCAGTTTATGGGGAAAAAAAAGTGAATTGCATAAAGGACTAGGCTTGAGGATTCTCCAGGTCATCCCTGCTGCCTGTGTATTACTGAAGGTGTGCCATGAGTCTTGACAACTTGCATACAACTTCTCTATTACTTGATTTCTCCTAATTTGACCTGTTTTACTTCTTTGACAAGTTAATTGCCTGAAGCGTGTAATGTAATTTTTTCCTGTAAAGCAACAGGTATTGGGTACTTCTGTCTAATTTTCATCAAATACGTAAAGAGAGAAAGTATTAATATTATTTTCTCCTCATTTGTCATACTTTTATTGTCTTTTATGTCAGTTTCCTACCTCTAACTCAAATTATACCTGAAGACTTTTTTTTAATCACTGAGTAGTTTACTGATCCGTTCTGTTTAGTCATGTATTCATGTTTTTAGTTCCATAACATATCCTTTCAATTTCACTGCAAAAGGCTTGAATATCTCACTATGGTATGAGATAGGGAGTAGTTTCCACATCTGCCTATAATTCTCCTAGTTTCCAAAGAATTCCTGGTTATCTACTTGCTCCTTGAGCTTGTTGAATTTTGTCTTTTAAGATTCAATATTAGTTCTTTTACTGTTGTTAGCACCTTTAAATAATTTAGCATTACTCACTGTAAATTACCTTTTACTTCGGTTCTCTTACTGAGATGGGTTTTTTTCCACCTTTAAAGCTAATTGTGTGTGGCCATTAAAAGCAGTAATATGAATTATTTTCAGTTTGCAAGTTTTAACTTTTATTTGCAGTGTTCTGTCTGACTAATAAGATGTCTGGTATCTTGGAAACCTTAAGTGTAACTGTTTTGTGACATGAATGGGAGTGCAGTCAAATTCCTTCTGTATGGATTCATTGCTTATTTCTGATAGATACTAAGGCTTATTTGTGTGAATACATGTTTATTAAAGACTTTCTCTTTTATATGGAATTCATGTTTTCAGCTTTATCAAAAAGTGCAGGTGGCTAGCATTGAACAACATAATTTGAAGCTGAATAAATTGAGTAGAATTGTTATGAATAAATGACATTGGAACTTGACTGTTACATTCTGTGCTTGTAATTCCAGTCTTACCAGTAAGCTTCTGTTTGAATAAAAACGTCTAGTTGGAATATTCCCAAATTCAAAAGAAGTTGATCTAATCCAGATGGTAACTCTTGAGTTGGGAAGATGACTTCAGGCTGTGTATTGCTGTGTGGGTTTTGGTTTTTTTTTTGTCTGTTTTATTTTAAAGGCTTTCCTGCTTTATGCTATTGCTGCACAGAAAGCTAAAATTATAATCCTGGATAAAAGCAGTTGTTTATGGCAGAGAATCTGGGATTTGGGTTATAAGACTGCCCTTTTTCTTTGAATAGTCATTGTAGTCAGCCTGATTTGATATGGAAAATTATCAAAGCAGGTGAATTAATACTTTCTAGTATTCGAGGTAGCATACCGTTTAGGAGGAAGAAAAGGTCTAAGTGACCTAAACTTAGGTGGTGGTTGTGCTTTTCAGCGCATATGCTTGTATTACTTCTACCTTGCAAGTCAGAGCCTTTTTTTTTTCTTTTTTTTAAAAAGTTCATCTGCTGCAGTGACTGATAGGAGTACTTGAATACTCCTCTAGTGTAGTAAGGTCAGTCCTAGGCAATTTATGCTACTAAATGTAGGTGTAAAGCTGCCACTGTGTTGTAGACTCATACTTTACTACTTTGAAAGATTATTTTGGGAAGTGGTCAATTTTGTCACTAAATTAAGAAGAGTCAGTAAGAATTTCTTAAAAATACCACTTTGTTTCAAAGTAGTCTGTTCTTAAAACAAAATAAATCGATTTTTTACTTCCCTAGAATTTGTTAGAGAAATCTACTGAGAGAGAAACTCGCCAAGAATATGCTCTTGCCATGATTCAATGTAAAGTTTTAAAGCAGCTAGAGAATTTGGATCAGCAGAAATATGATGATGAAGACATAAGTGAAGATATCAAGTTTCTACTGGACAAGCTCGGTGAGAGCGTGCAGGACCTTAGGTAAGATTTGCAGTGTGAAATTTTAAAAAAAGCTATTATACAAACATTGGTAAAAAGGCTAAATAATATACAGAGTCATAATACCTAAATGACAGTTGATAGGGTAGAGTGTACGGACATGCTAGTTGTATATAGGAGTTTAGTATTCTAAGTGAGTATTTACATGCTGAATAGAAAAGAAATCTTCACTTTCGGCTATGTGATCTTTGTAACTGAAAAACTGTTAAAGGACTTCAGAGGGATCTGGTAGGAGTTCTAGTCTCTAAGTTTGAAGACTACCTGATTAGAATATTTTGCTGTCCAGATTAAGTCAAGTTTTTGCTAGTGTTTACCTAGTTCTTGGTCTTGTGCATAAATTGAACTGCATGTTATAGTTCGTGTCCAAGATTTAATTGGATGAAAGGCAAGGACTGAGATCCTTGGTTGGGGAAATTTAAAACCTAGAAAACAGGCAAAATGACCAATTAAATGTCTTAATACTGTGGTTATGTGGCTTGGGTTTTCCCTCTCCCCCCCCCTCCCCCTTGGGAATTGTGTTTTTGGGTGGATGGAGGGGTATGTTTGAAAAAATATTTTTCTCTTGCCTTTCATGCCTTTCCTTATTTTTAAAGTGTTGAACTCTGAGTGAGAGAGGGAACACGTCTCATGCTCTGAAGAAATGTGACTTCCAAATGTGTCATAGTTGTGCTCCAGCTTTGTCTTGTTCAGGATAGGCTTTGGCACATGGTTCAAACTCTCTTTGTAGAAGCTTAGTCACTATTTCATTTAGGTCTTTTGTGTTGCAGCTCCTTTGATGAGTACAGTTCTGAGCTCAAGTCAGGAAGATTGGAATGGAGTCCTGTACACAAATCTGAGAAGTTTTGGCGGGAGAATGCTGTAAGGCTAAATGAGAAAAATTATGAACTACTCAAGTAAGTTTTCAAGCCTTGAATCACTTAATTTTTTAGTATTTTCTGTGTTTAAGTGAACTTATATCTAGTACAGGTTTTGCATTTCAACAGGGAATAACGTCTAGAATGAAAGCAAGTTAGAACATCTTGCTGTTTATGGAACGTATAGTCTTTACTCATGTATGGTTTGTTTTGTTCAAAAGCAGAATTGTGTATTTGGTTTTACTGGTCAAAATGTATTGATGATGATAGAAGGAATATCTTCAGCTTAACCTGCATGCAGATTTGTGCTATTGACTCTCCTCATGCTTTCACTTGGAAAAACAGCTGTACTAATTGATGTAATTAAGAATGTTTTTACTGTACCTTAGTCTGTTTTGTGTTATGTGGTGGTGGTGTTGATTGAAGTAATGAACTCCTGTCTTGAATACTTGGGGGTTGGATGTTGTGGTACTGTTCCATGGAAAATCTGACTTGCTGCGTTATGTTGCAGTCTGTCTTGTTTTTTCTTGGTACTGTGTCTGGTGTACGTAGATCATTAGATGAAGTGAAGCTGAAACTCATCTTCCATTTTGGAGTCAAGGACTTATTTGTTGACTTCTGAAAGTATATACTCAAAAGATGTTTAGGCTTTCAATAGTTTGTAGGAACTCTTAGTTGTTTAACTGTGTTGTCATTAACTGATAATATGTAGTGTTCTTCCTGTTCAATATTTGCCCATTAAGTGCCAGACCTAAGAGAAATCAGGAAGTTGAGTGTAGTATGTGAGATGTTAGTGGGTATGGCAAGAGCAAGCTAATCCTTAGCTTTATGTGCATTTCAGTCTGCCCTGAAACCTCACCAAAACAAGTCTGGTGAATTCCTTCCTGAGGGCATATTGCTACATTTGTAGTAAAAACTTAAGATGCTGCCAACTGAAACCTGAAAATCATGTTGGGGTTAAGTATTTCCTGTAGCAATTGCAGTGCTTTGCTGTATTCATCTCTCCTAGATCTGGGACTGTTGGTAAATTTATTATGCCTGTGCTACCTCAGAGACAGTGATCTACAATAGAAAAACACCCCCACCCTCTACAAAACAAAAAAAACAACCCCAAAACCATAATAACCAGGCCTCACCCCCTTCAATGTGGTGGGGAGATTCTTGCAGCTCAGAACGTTTCTTTTGCATTGTAAGGCATTTGACAGACAATCCTTTCATAGCTTCAAGCCACATCATTTTATTTTCCCCTATCTGTCAGCTTGCTTGTTTTCTAACTCTAAGCTTATTGTTAAGCATACTTTTTTTTTTTTTCTTTTCCCCTGCACGCCACCATTGTTAACTTCTGAAGCAAATAATGCTGGACTTGTATTTTGTTCAACAGTATTGTATGGATCTTCAGTGTCTTCTGATTAGTGTTATGATTCAAGTTTCTGCTCCTACTTATTGTCCAAATTAGGAGTTCTATTAAAATGAGAAGTGCTTCATGTATCACTTTCTGGCCTCTAGGGAGGCAGTGGCTGTGGTAATCTAATTTTACCAGAATGTTCTTTCTTTCATTCCAGTTGAATTTTTAACCTACCTACCTATTTCAACTTGTTACTAACTTTCTGTGATTAGAACATGTTTGTCATCTCACTAAGTGTAGATGAATCTTAACTTTCCAGTGATGTTTATGTTTAAACTTTTACCTTTTAAACTTATTATTAGTGCCTAATCTTTTATATCTGTGTCATTATTTTTACCCCTTCTCATTACTGGCTAGAGAACAGTGCTACTGATAGCTGTTTTCCACTAAAACTGATTAAACTACATAATTAAAAAATGCAGACAATATTAAGAGTTGAGAAACTGTTTTCTAATTCTCACAGCTCTGTATTTTGGTTCATGCTAACAAAATACCTTGTAATTGACTCCAATTTCATATATTAGTTATAGCTTTCATCATTTCAGTCTTTGAATTACAAACTCAAACTACTTTTTAGAACGCAACAGTTGGCTGAATGCATGATGTTTTGTGAGATAAAGCTGATGGTCTTGAACTGAAAGAAGTTCACAGATGCACAAACCAAAGAACTTGGTGTGCTGCTTTGTTCTCAACTGCTAGGAAGCCTTTTAATTTTTAAATAACTGTGTAACACTGTTCTGCATAAAATTCTGCCCTCCTTGTCCTTCTATCCTGTATTGAGCAAGACTACTGTTGTGAGGGGAGGAACAGAGTTGGGGAAATGCTGATGGATAGCAGGCTTGTCATACCCACCTTGTTGTGCCATGAGCGATGTGGCCTTACTGCTTTCTGAATCCATAGTGCGGGATCCTGAGTGCAGGAGCTGGGAACAGCATGCAAGCACGACTGGGTTCTATTGTATAACAAGCAGCATCATCTGTTTGGCTTGTGTGGGCTTTGTGTTTGTGTCCCAGTCCTGTCCAAGTCTATAAATGTTTGTATGTTTGGTTAGTACAGCTTATCTTGAACTCAGACCTGTTGGTCTTAAAGCCAATATATAAACCACCCCACCCCCCCCCCCCCCCCCCCCCCCCCCCCCAGATATTCTGCAAACCTTGGTTGTAGGTATTTGTACACATGGATCACTAAAGTCACTCTAGTGAGTGCTTTTAATAATTCTGTTAATTAGGGTAAGTTCTCCATTGTTTTAAGTGCAGCTGCAAGTTTGGAAAAAGTTCTATTCCAGCTTTGTTGTTGGGTGACTGGTAAGGCATTTTAATGGTTACAGGCTACAGGCTTTGTTACTTTGTTAGTGATTTAAAAGAAAAAACAATGAAGAACCCCCCACCCCCCCCAAAAAAAAAAAAAAAAAAACCAACAAAAAACAACCCCCCCCCAAAAAAAAAACCAACAAAACACCCAACAACAAAAAACCCAACAACAAACCTCAAACCAAAACTTTGGACTTGTTTCAAATTCTTTCATAGAATCCTGACAAAACTTCTGGAAGTTTCTGATGACCCACAGGTGCTGGCTGTAGCTGCTCATGATGTGGGCGAATATGTACGACACTATCCCCGTGGGAAACGGTAAGAAAAATGCTGCTATATTGTTATTCAAGAGACTAGCTAGAGTATATTTACTTTGCCTGTGGCTTTTTTGCTTATTTATATTAAAATATGCTACATAAGGATTGGAGGTTATGCTTAAGTTTAATTCACTGGGAAGGTGAGAAAACACAAACTGGATGAGAGACAACAAACTAAATCTTTGACTTAATATTAATTTTCAGTGTCCCTTAACAGTGAAGGGAACCTGTGTCTAAAGAAGGCTTGGATAAGTTGTTTAGATTAAAGCAGAAGACCTACACCAGAGGAAATTAGCAGAGATGCCAATAATTTAATCAGCATATCGTTTTTACCCTCTTTTATGATTATTGGACTATAATTGCTGAACTTATAGTAGGGATAGACTATTTCAACAACGATTAAGTCAGTTTTGTGACCTTAGTACTACACAGACATGATTTTTCTTACAAACAATTGCTATTGTAATTTCAGTGCTGTTAACACAGATTGATTTACCACTCTTATATTTTGGTATGTTTTCTTTTAGCTATACAAATATGCATTTTTGTGAAAGTATTAATGTTTCTTGTAAACCTGAATTCCTGTCAAAATAGACAGACAGACATTACTATATTTTCTTGCTTTGCTTTGTTTTCAAAACCTGTGAGCAAAGGTGTTTGCTGCATAATTGCATCTGTAAGGTAAGGAGACCACAGAAGTAGAAAGGGGCCTTTGGTTTTTGCAGGAATCATGGTCATCAGCCACCCAAAGGGACATGTGACTTAGTTTTTGTAGCAAAGTAGTGGTCTGTTTCTGCTTTCTGCATAGTGTTTAATGGGGAAGATGAGAACGGTTTTTTAGGCTTGTTGGAAATTTCATGAATGCTTCTTGTGCAGGTTGCTATCTTGACAGTAGTAGAATCATGAACCAACCAATGCCGTATATATGCTAGAAAGATTTTGTTCACTTCAGAGCGACTCGCTGCCCTTGTAATCTTATAAACATTTGAACTGAAGATTTTAGATTATTGGAACAAATAAACTGTTTTCTAGGTCCACTAAGAAAGGTCAGAGGTCTTGAGTATGTACCACTTGTACTAAGCAGTGCTGTGTATTTGCTATTTAGTTCCCGTATCTTCCAAAAGAGATTTATGACAACTGATATTTGGAGGGGAAGGCAAAGTACCCTCCAGTAAGGTGGAAACTTGTATTGCTGCCTGCAAGTGGCAAAGCTGAAGGACTGATAGAGGTTGCTCCTGCTTTGAGCTGCCCTGTGTCTGAAACCATTTTATACAGCCCTTTGCCATAATCTTTAAAGAGCTTGCAGACATCTCCTCAAATGTGGCGTAATTCTTGGGCTAGTATGGCCATGCAGTTGCTGGACAAAAGCTATGAAGTTGGAAAAGTGGATGAACAGGACCTGTATCTCTCAGTCTGTAGTTGGGAAAGGGTACTGCTGGTGGGACCACAGCTCCACTCAGCTCCCAGGCTGTTAGACCTGTTCAGAAGTGCATCAACCTTCAAAAGGAGTGGCCGTCAGCAAGTAAGAAGTGTCTATTCTAACTCACATTCCTGTATCAAATTCTAATACTTAGCTGCTTTCTGCTTATGGACTTGGCTTATTTAGCTTCCTGTTCTGATAGACAAACTAAAGTGCCTCAATCACTTTCTTTTAAAGAATTTCCTTTGTAGTCTGATGTATTCTTACCAAGTATGACTTCGGCAGTTTTAGGACTGAAAGCTTAAAATACCTAAGGGCTGTGTGTCAGTTCCCACGTAATAGTCCATTTCTTGCCGTGATTCTTTTTGATATATAGTCAGTTACTGCTCCCACGCCTGGCTGGCATTTCATACTGTCATTGCATGACTCACTTTGGGAATGGATGCTATTCGCTGGTTTAGAAGAATAAGAGAATTCAAATGTCTTATACTTTTGTTTCTTTTAAGTGTTTATCCTCAACTCCTAAGTGGATTATCTTTCAGCCTTCAAAGGCTGCAGAGGCGAATTAGAACTGAAAACCTCTTGAGTTTACCTGCTGCAAACTGCAGAGACCTAGAGACCTGGCTAACCTTTCCCTTTGTCTGACAAAAGAAAATGTTCTTAAACTAAATATTACATTTTTACTTGGCTGTTCTCTAATGTTGTCAGCTTAAATAATTTTAATTTGCCTTTAAAACTGCACATTGTGGACCAAGTTCTCAAGGCAGTAGCACCGTGAGCCTGTTAACGAGGCTTACCGACATGTATTTGCTGACAATGCAACAGCAGAAATAAAGTGTGGTATTGGTGCTTCTGTCACTGAAAATAAATGCAAGCTAAACGTCAACCTCCTGTACAACTTCCATGTGGCCCAAGGATTGCTGCTGTGTAACGTCAACACTTTTCAGTCACCTGAACACCAAGCACATGGGCTTTGTTTTGCATGTACAAGAGATTGATACCTAGAGCTGTTCCCTTCCTTAGCTGCTGATTCAGAAGCAGTTTAATTGCATTCCCTCTTTCACCTTAGGCTGCTTTTAGATCTGTAGTGTGGATATTTTGTTAGTATTTTCTGCTATAACAGTTTAAGCTGTTCTTATTTGTCTTCGTCATCTGTTTCCTTTCTCCCTCTAAATGGGTCATGTTAAAATCTGGCTCTTCAGCATCCAGAAATTTGTTTGAATTGCCACTGTTTTGGCTTAGTGCACTGTTGTTATGGGGAACAGTCCCTGCAGAAGGTGTGCACATACAGTAACTAGCTCACTGGGCTCTATTACTGCTGTAAAGTAAGCAGAGTTGAGGAGAGGGAAAACAGAACTAGAAGTTTTGAGCAGATTTGAGCACTTGAGCAGATTTAGAACTTGAAGGAATGGGATTCACCATGTACCTTCCTCACAGTTGCTTACCTTTTGTTCTAAAACACATAGCTGGGAAGTGATTTGTACCAGTAGACAGCATTATGCAAGAATGGTAACACTGTTTTTTTGACTCTTCATATCTGTGCTATAATTTCAGTGATGTATTGTCATCGGAAATACTCTATTGCCATTTGTGATCATAGGATTTTAACTTTTCATTTTGATTCTTACGTACTTCTAGTGTAAGGAAGCTTTTGAGTTTAATGGCTTTTTTACTTCAACTCCTGAAAATTAAGTATTTAAGTCAGTCCTGTAATGAGGGGGGAAAAAACCTCTTATGTTTCATATAACTTAGGTTGGAAAAGTCACTTAAGATCTTTGTGTGCAGTGGTTTTATATTTAACTCATGATTAAAGATGTGAGACAGCCTAAGGCAGGCATAAAGCTTTTTTTAATCTGTTACATTACGAAGAATTCAAGAAGTCATTAGTAAAGATTTTTCATCTTAAAACAATTGCACTTTTCTGAATACATTCTTGTTGTATGAAACATCCTTAAATGTTTTAATGTTGTTGGGAAATAACATTCCAGGATAGTTTTGACTGGTTTATAAAACAAAGTGGGAAATTCTTTTTTGTCTTCATGCTATGTCTTTATACCTGTTCTGCAGTTTACAGAAAACATGTGTTGTGCAGCAGTAATGCATTAATTTGTCCATGAAAAGAATACTAAAAGCAGATGGCTAATGCAAGCTTAGAATAGAAGGATAACATCAAGTTAAGAAAAATGCAGATAGTAGCTTCTTAACAGGATTATGTTTAACTACTCAGCGACCTGTGGGAGAACATAAAAACCATATGCAAGTCAGTGAGTAACCAGTTTATGTATTCCTCTCAAGTTCTCTCCAAGTGTTCTTTGTTACCAGAGACCAAAATGCTGCATGTAGAGTCATCTAGATGGTGATACTTGTTCAGGTTATGTGTTGCCTTCCCCCTTTTTTTTTTTAAAGAAACTGTATATTTGTGATGTGAAACAAAGTTTCATCAGTATTTGGTGTGGGGTTTGGTACAGCTATTAAAAAGCTATGGCTGACTACTGTGGTGAAGTTTGTAGTGGAAGATGCAGCTCAAGCTTATCGCTTTTCTGGAAATGGTACTTTAAGCAGCCAGTTCTGCATCTTGAACAATGATAGCTGTGGCTCTAGTACAGTTTGAATGGCAAAAAGCACTATGAGGAGTACCAGGTGGGTGGCTTAATAGGTGTTGGTGAGATTACAAGCACTTTTTCTGGATTAGGCAGTGCTGAGGATTTGGACTTTTCTTGCAAAAAATGGAGTGACCTGGTTATCATCAGTTTATGGGGGAGAGGGTACTACGTCCTTCTAAATAATAATTGATAGTGCTGTACCCTGCCAACCCTCTCAAGCCAATATTAAGTTCTTTAGCAAGCTGGATAAAGTAAATAACCCTCTCTGAAAAGGTCTGCTTTCTTTATTGTTGTTTGTTTCAAAATTTATGGAAGTAGGTAGTGTTTACCAAACAGGAGTCCAGTACAAACACTTTATGATGTTGTGAATTTAAAAAAAAAAAGTGAGTAGGTAGGATGAGAGATCTGCATTTATAACATGTCAGATAAGACGTATACATTAGGAAATAAATACTTTTAACAAAAGAAACTTATGTGACGTGAACTTAACCTGTTAATGCCTTGCACATGAAGTGGTTCGACAGGATAGCTACTCAGAATCTGAAGTAATGTCAAAAAAACTGTTCCTCTCCTCTCTTTTCAGAGTGATTGAACAACTTGGTGGTAAACAGCTGGTTATGAACCACATGCATCATGAAGACCAACAAGTTCGTTATAATGCACTACTGGCTGTGCAGAAGCTGATGGTTCACAACTGGTATGTGAAGATTATTTAACATACTAACAGTGAGAAATACTGAGCATGGAGAGAGGGTTCAAGATGGTAGATTTCTTTATGGGTGGAATAACTTTTATGGGGTAAGACTGCAGTTGTTATGTGATAGAGCACTGTGATGTCAATGTGCAAGATCTTAGCTAGTCTGTCTGTATGTTTTGGTTGCAGTTGAATTGGGTAGCTTCACTTTACGTGATTGTTACATGAGTAATTCACTTGAACGTTATAGTTTAACTTATGTGAACAGCTTAATATTCAGTATGAGCTGTGATTTAGCCTTGCACTTGTTTAAGTACTTAATTGGCAGTTGCTTTGGAAGGTGTGTGCCTGACCATTCTTTTGCATTGTTGTCCTTTGCTCTAGTCCTTTCCCTGACTCCACACTGTCATTTTAAGGGGTGCGAGTACAACTTTTCTTTGAGCTCCTGGAGTGGGATAAACTTACAGGCTGGTTGGTTAGATGAAGTTGAAAATCAGTGGCTGGTATCTCTTTTATCAGTTGCTGAGAATAGCATTTGAAGCAAGGTTTTTCTTCCATTGTTTGTTGACTAGTTCTCTAATAAAGCTCCAAAGCCCCTGAAGTCCTGGCGTGTTCTGCCACAGAACATGCTGATAGGTGATACTGCCTTTCCAACAGAGCAAGGACCTTTACAAACAAGCATTGAAGGGCTGAAGTTCTAAAAAACTTCAGTGTTCATGTAACAACTTTGTATAACTTGCCAAACTGGTTAGGTGTGCTAAGTGTAAGTTAAAATGAGGTACAAATATTAATTAGAAATTCTTAATCTGATTATTAATTATGATTTCACCAAAGCTCATATTTCCAATTTGGCGTTGCCTTAGAGAAAGATAAAATGCAACAGTACATTTGAGTATATTGGAACATAGATGTTGAGATAGAAGCAACTAATTTAATTTTGAACTTACATAACCTTTTGTTTCTGAAAAGCTTGGTGCTTGGAAGCACCTATAACTTACGTCAGTTTTTTTGCTTCTGACACAATGTGGTCTTTCTAAAAGGCTGGGTAGTGATGTAGTGTGAAAGTGGTAGAGGATTCAGGTTTATCAAGCACATTCTGACAGGCTCTTTAAGTCGCCTACCTAATGTAGAAGACAGGCTAGGAAGGCTGACAGAAAGCTCCTGTCTCCTCTCCCTGCAGTGTATTTTCTGTAAAACAAAGCTAGTTTTCCCCGTTTTCTTCTGAAGAATATGGGTTTTGATTCTCTTGTGTGTTAGGTTAATTTTATCCTACTTCCTCCTTTTTTCATACTGTAGGAACTTTCTATAGCAGAGAAACACTTACACATTTAAGTAATCTACTGTGACAAATCCAGAGTTAGAATTTTTCACCTGTAAGGACTTTGGTAAATAACATTGAATTTCTGAGTGTATGGAAATGGAGATAAAACATGTGCAACCTAATTTTGGGTCATTTTTATACATCGCCCTATATATTTGGAGCATTTTCAGTATTATAAACTGGCTGTAGCTGATAGAGAGTACAGTGTGGAAGGCTTAGTTACTGAATTTACCTTCTGCAGGTGTGACAGGTCTTATTTATGTTCTCATGTCTTGAAAATCTGGTGGTAAAACTCTGGCTTTTCTCCAGCACAAACCTCGCTGATAGTAAAAGTTTTTCTGGATGCCTAACCTGGCTTTTTCTCATTTTCAACTTCAGCATACTAATTTTAAAAACATCACATCAGATTTTCTAGATTTGTCTTGGTTTCTTAACGGCATGAACAGTTCTGTGCCTGCTTTTCAGTTTGTGAAACTTTAGCGATAAGACTGAGAGAGATTGCAATTAAGTTAGTTTCAGCTTTTCAGAGGTGTCAGTGAAAAGAATCTGTTTAAGTTAGTGCCATTTTCAGATTCATATTGTAATTTCTGTAGGGAATATGTTCTTGTTTAATTCTTATTGGAACAAGCCTCTGGGACTCAATTGTCCTTGGCTGGTATTTGTCAAAGTAGTGTTCCTCCTGGAATGGACATCAGATAGCTTGAGCTAAGGAAATTACACATTGTTTGTATGTGGGAAGCTAGATCTGTCTTCGTATACATCTGGCTTTTGCTGTGTGTCAGGAGCTCTTCTGTTTCATAGGTTGTGTGGGGAGAAGAGGGCAGAGCCCCCTGACTGCTGTACAGTGCAGTGCCTACTTATTTAGCTTTGCTTTGCCGTAAGATGGATTACACAGCGATTTCAAGGTTTTGCTTACCTTGCTCTTCAGAGCTGGGGAAACAGTAAGCATTTTCCCATTTTCCCTCTTGCTTCCATGTGTTTTGGAATTCCAGTTATTTCACTCAGAGCAATTGTGGTTTTCTTTAATTGGCACAGAACAGCTCTGCATTACTCTGACACATGTGTGACAGCAGTAGTCAGGCTCTTCCTAGACCTGGAGGCTAACCAGGAGAAGGGTTAGAAAGTAAAGGCTTGCTTTGCCAGGCTGAGCAAGTGCTGCGCCTGGAGCAGCTGAGTAAGGAAAACTTCTGGTACCTGAACCTAGGGAGTGTCATGGGGCAGCTGAAGTGGCATTCTGCTTAAAATGCAGCTGTATCGTTAGACTACTAATAACTCAGAGAGAATTAACTCCTAAGTAATTTGAATAGTTCATTACAGGCTGCTCGGCTGGCTTTTCCTTAGGGCTTTTTAAGTCAGGGATAAATGGGAGGAAATCAGACTGTCAGGCATTCTATTAAATGGTGAAGCTAGGTTAGCAAAAGCAGTAACTGCTGTCAGCTTTTCAGGTAAGGTAAGTTGAGGTGAAATATTCCAGTCACATTTGCATGTTAAATGATCAGGCACTTGATGAAGCGGGGAGCAAAGGTATCTTTTTAGCATCACTTGAATGTCTTTAAACGGTAATCAATCCTGTGTTTTAATCTCACTTGAACTGTTAGTCACTGCACCCTGTGCTGATGATAAAACCCTGTTATTGGCAGATGGGGGAGTTTGGCATGGTGATGGTGGTGCACATTTTTTTGTGTCCTGTTCAATTTGTGCTTTGACTATGTATGAGAAATGTCATCTTCTTATTGTTTGTCTTTGCTGGTGTTCAGAGCCAATACCCAACTTCACCATTTTAGTATGAGGAACTGATTTTGGGAATCTAGTACTGGTTGGAGCAATGTTTTTAGTGATGCAGACTTTAAAACAATCATTAAGTTCTAAACTGACAGCACGTACATATGTTAATCTCTACAGATGGAGCACATGCCTTTCATGTGCTTCACAGCACAACATTTTACTGAACTTCAGGGGTGGGATGTTGTGACTCAAAGCACCTGCAGTTAGAAGCCCAGGTTCCTTCTGTGAAAAATGGAGAGAAGCAGGTTGTTTTTCAGGGCAGCGTAGAGCAGCTTCAGTGCCTGAAGTTGAGCAGTGGGAATAATCTTCTAAGATTTGTGAATGTATAGTCTCCTAGCTTCATTCTAAAGGGCTTAATTCCAACCTTCTATTACTTCACTAAAATAACAGTTAGGTGAAGAACTAGGTGAATTTTAAATGTTTGCATTTAATGTGTGATGTATTTATGACCTTAGTGGCCATTAGATCGTGGCGTGTTAGTTTCCACCACTTGCTTGTCTTCTGGTGAGGTTAGGCCCAGGCAAGTTTGCTCGTGACTCATGTAGTAAGTGCAGCATATTACTTTTTACTTGTTCTGTCAGCAGCAGTACTATTGGGAATTGGGGATCAGAGGTCAGAAACAAAAAAGAATTATGACATCCAGTCTAGTTGATGTGTGCAGAGACTGCTTTTGTGTGCTCTTTGTTTACACAAATGTAAAATGAAGTGCAGCAGCTTAACCTTTGTGGCTCAGATGTTTTTCAGTATTCATAAAAGTGTTAATGGAACCACAGTGGATCTGATTGCAAACTTATTTTTCCTCTGGCTGAGTCAGGATAATGGGAGAACTCATAGCATCTTTTGGCAGTTGCTGCTATTGACTAAACTACTGGACTGTGTTGCCTTGCCTTTCTGTTTACAGTGTAGTAGTGAACTGCTGTTAGGGAGGGATTGCATCTCTTAGCTCTGGGCTCAGGTGTGATGCCTCATCTCACCAGGGTCCTTTCACCTGTGCAGACTGAGCTATAAACTTCCTTTAAACAGGCAGACTTTTAGAATAAACTTATATTTGATGAATTGATACTGACATGGAAAATACGAGGATGTTGGTGGATGCTGAACAGTGGGAGTTAGGATGCGTTACTGATATGTGATCAAGTATGGTACTGGAAGTAAAATTAATAAATGACATAAGCAACAAATTTGTGTAACCTTTGAATGTGCAACAGATTCATACATGGTTTTCAGAGTGCACATCTCAGACAAAATTATTTGCTTTCCATTTTTAAAAGTGACTAGTTATGCAGAGAGATGTTACAAAAATCTGAAACTGCCTCAGACTTGGAGTGTGCTGTATCTAGAAGTTGTTCTATAGAGTTAGCTTTGAATATTCAGCATTTGTCACTATTCTTCTTTGGTATAAACTTTGTTCTCCAAAGCCCATATATCTCCTAAGATAGCTTCTTGCACCATGCTTGCTTTTAGTAGCGAGAAATGCAAGGTGCAATGATAGTTAACTGGCAGCAATAAAGTGTGTATGTCCCCACTTTTTTTTTCATGTCCCAACACTCAATCGTGTGTAATGCCTAATAGAGCAGACTTAAATCTAGGAAACAATGCCTACGTGATAAATACAGTTGATTGCATTATCTTGTTTCTTGGCCTTCATCATCAATACAGTTCCTTTTTAGTAGTTAACGGAAGTTAATTAACTGAAATGGTTGAGACAATAGATTGTGTCCTTGATGAAAATTAATTTTTAAGAGGACTGTTTTGAGCTGAATTGAGACAAGTTAGGCAAAAAATTGATTAGTTATAGGCACACTTGATAACTAGTATGAGTGTTCCATCTTTTTATTTGAACATAGATACATATTCTTGTAAAGCTTGATTCCATACAAGTAGGGACTATGGTTCATATTGTGTGTATGCTCTCTGGGATTTCATAGTGTGATCATGTTTTGTGTCATGAGATCTGCACTCTTTGTAAAATACTTCAGTATTTATAGAGCTTCTGTTAATGAGGAGCAAATACTTTGCAAATATCAAACATCCTGCTCAGTTTGCATTGTCTTTTTTTCAAATAAATTGTTTGGTTTTATGTGCTATGCTGAAAAACATGTTGCCAAAAAAGTAACTTTTTGATAGTGTCGCTTCTAATTAGTCTTACTTTAAGGATTTGATTTCCTGATAGGAAGATTCAGTTAAACATGATCTAAGTCTGTCATTCTGAAATACACTGTACAAACTTAAAGCTCTTAAGTGTTGAAAGCATTTTGCTTGCTTACTGTTCATTGTGGCAACAAAATCTTTTGATTATATATAAACCCACTTTCAAACCAAGTTGCATGGTTTAGTCAAATTGGTTTATTTTAATTCACAAATTGCTTTGTGTAAGTGTTAGCTCATAGTGCATCTTATAAGTGAAAAGTGGTGCATACCTTGTCTCCCTAATAGAAAGGCATATATTGAATTGAATTTCAGAGTTATTTTCTTTTAAAGTCTAATCAAATGTTTAAGTGATAGCCTTATAATAGAGGCTTGTTGATCTGCTGTTTATTTATAGCTTTATATATAAAGTTGTGAACTGGAAGTCTAGAATTACTTTTCAAAAAAAATAGACAAGACCTCTCTCTCTCTTGAGGGAAACTATTGAGTGAAAAGGAGGTTCTTGCAGTGTCTCTGAAGACACATTAATTTTGCGTGTCACATCGTAAGGAGGGCTATAAACCATATAAACAAAGCTATAAATAATGCTCTCAGTACTCAGGAGATAATCTATATATTGTTTATTAATAACATATTCAGATGATGACAGGCTCCGCTTGAAAAAAAAATCAAAACAACAAACCAAAACCCCACAAACGCTTTCATGTGACATTTATAATTTCTCTGCTCAACCATTCAAGCTGTTTAGTTTTAGTGTATCAGAATGCTGAACGTCTCTTTACTGTGAATAATGAAAGTGCATTAAGATGAACAGCACCTAGGACATTTTTTTCAAACAGGTAGAACAAAATGTTAAGTGGAATCTGTTACACTAAATACTGCAAAAATCTCTGCAATTCTCAATATTTCCTCTCTTGAGATCCAAGGCCACATGTGTAGGTAAAGGAGATACATGGTGAAAATCACCATGGTTCCGCTGAAAAATAACTTATAAAAACTTCAATTTGATAATGTGGTAGAGGCTCAAACTGTTTAGTCAAAGTTTGTTGCGTACATTTGTTTCTTCTTTGGTTTTGTTTGTTCTGGCTTACCTTCAGCACTACTTGGTACAATAGACATATTTTATCACTATTAGGACCTTTTTTTTTTTTTTTTATTGAAATACTTTGTGTTGCATTAATAGACTGAGTCAAGGAAGAAAATTGCATTCAGCAAAGAAGTGACAGAAGAGAGCTGCATTTTTCCTGTGTGATAGAACGCCAGTTTGGGCAGTCTTCCCAGCCCAGCTCTCGGTTTACTGCTTTCGTAGCTGTACTGTTTCTATTTACTTCTGTGAAGAGCAGTGCTGTAATGTATAAAAAATATATGGTATATTTAAAAATACATATAAGTCTAGCATATATTTTGTATATAAAATAATATGCATTGGTATAATTTCTGATTGAGCAGTACGACATGTTAATATTTTATTTCAGTAACCAAATATTAACATAGCTTCATGTTTGATTTGAGCCTGTTTATTTTCTTTACTGACTTCCATGACCGTGGCTCTGTGGCAAGGCAAATGCATCTGTGGTGGCCCCTCTCTCTGCCTTTCTCTCACTCGCCACATGTTAATGTGACACTGCAGTAACCAGGTTCAAGGGAGCTTGTTAGCAGAAAGCAATTCACTTGAGAGTTAAGTGAACAAAAAATACTGTCTTAGCAGAATGCCTAAGTGAATGCCCTATGAGAAAGGCAGGCATACATGGCTGGAATAGGTTCAGGGGTGGCTGTGCCAGTCCACTGGATTAGATGGGGGCTTGAGAGACAGTTGCAACCTTGTCCTGGTGTTGCCACTTCGTGTCTACTGCTCAGAAAGTTCCAGGGATTGCCGCATCTGTGGAGTTGTTTTTGCAGCAGTGTGACACAAGACCAATGCTTTCAAGGGACAGTTTAGCCTGCTTAGAGCTGGAATTACGTCAGCTGCGTAACTCAAATACCTATTTGTGAAACTACAATAAATTACTAAAACTGGACTGTCTCTCTCAACAAATCCACGTTATTAGATCCATAGTAGAAATACAGTGTGAAGATGGCAAGCAAACCCTGTTCTATCTGTTCAAACTTACCAATCTGCTGTATGTCCTGTGAGCTCCTTTGTTTAACTATTTGTTGTATCTTTATATTCTCTGTATCTTTATTTTCTCTGTAACAGTGTATGTTGGCAATGTCTTTGAGGTGGCTTGAGTCATATGGCAGACTTTTTATTGTAGCTTTATTACATTTCTGTGCTCTTTCATAAGGTGAAGAATTTCTTTAGAGCTACCTTTTCAGTTTCACTTTGAAAAGCATGGGACTCTAGGTTTATGTTTAGATAGAGAAAAATAAAATCAGTATTTTTATATTGTTCTTTGTCAAAGAAAAGTGTTCTGCCTCTTAAGAACCTCAATCTGCTAAAACAAGCTAGAAATTGGAGATGTTCAAGACCATCAAATATTTTTTTTATAACTTGGTTCTTTAATGAATTGCAAGCAGGGTTTAAATAAATCTTGTTAGAAAAGAGAATATGAAAATTTCAGCCTTCCTTTCTTGTGTGCTTCATCACTTTTCTTCCCTTTCCTGCTAAAAAGAAGAATTTTCAGTTTTCTTTAAAGGATAGGCAAATATAACTGCACTGGAATTTGGAGTATAACACTAGAAGTAGTACTACTTAAACTGTTCCTGTTCCTTTTAGCACACGGCCTCTAGAAATCTGTTGTATGTATGTTAAAACTTACCTGTCTATTGTAGAGTGATTCTTTTGATCCTTTATCTGAAAATTACTGTAAAATTTTCAGGTAGGGTCTTGTGCCAGTTTGCAATTTTCTCCTTATCCTGTACTCACTGAATTTGGTGGCTTACATGTTGTTCAGTCCTTTGTGCCTTTTCCTAAACGATCTTTTAGCATTTGGTGCACTATGACACTTAAGTATGTGTCAGTGTCTCTCATATACCAACAAAATCAATTAAATAGAATGAAGCAACAAATTAGAATAAGGATTTGAAATGCAACAAATTCATATATTCAGCTCTAAGTTTCCTTTTCTTCTTGGAAAAAGCACTTTGGAAACTGTGGAAAATGTGTGTTTAAAGATAGTCCTGAAGAAGGAGTAATTGCTAACGTGGAATGAATCTCACTTGTTTTTTCTAATATGAATGACAAGATTAATTTGCAAATAGAAATTACTTACACCTCACTGTCAGACTTCTGAATGACCAGGGAAGTGATAAAATGTGCTGTTACAAGTTTTGTTGATCTGGCTTTAGTGGAGAAATGGAGGATTTTGTAGTTACTCTCAAAAGTGAGGTACTATGCTTGTGTGTTTTGATGCTTTTGTGCAGCACAGACATAATGGTTTGCGGTTTTGAAACAACTGATTCTGTATGAATTTATGTGTCTGAATGCAGTTAACTATAAATGCAGGCTTGTCTGGGCCACCTTCTATGCCTTTGCAATAAGGATGTTTTTGCGTTGAAGGCAGTCAGAAGGGGGCTAATACTGACCTTTATAAATGCCTCTCTGTTCCAGTGTGAGGAAAACAGTTGAAGTGGAACTTGTTGCAAGGAGCTAAACTTGCAAATTTGAACTTTTAAGGTACTTGGGCCTTTACTCAATGAACTTTACATCTTGATTATTAATGCTAGAGGAAAAATTGATGCCCTGTTCTGTGTTGCATGAAACCTAGTGCTAATTCCACATAAATGCTACTAGAACTGTTGCAAGGTACCTTGGAGTTCACCTCTACAATCCCAGCATGGGTAGTATACCAAAATGGCATGCTTAATTGTAAGTCTGTTTATGTGGGAGAGCGCAGACTTTTCTGGATGCTTATTGACTTGAGGGAGCACCATTAAGCATGTGGTAACTTTTCCTTTCTGGAAAACAGTTAAGGAATAAAGCATTTATATGTAAACATGCTCAATATTACTTGACTGCTGGTACATAGAATTTAATTTCCCTTCATCCTTTTAAATGATTTAAAAGAAAAATGAGCCTTATGTGATGGCTGGACAGCTGCTGTATTTGTATTGAGAAATTGTTCGCTACTTCTGACTGGCTTTTGCAATATTATATACAATAATGCAGTGCCTACTCAAGGTAGAAGGCAGCTTTCTAGTGGAAAGAATTGATGACTGAATTCATTGTTGGGCAGGACGGTATTTTGCTCTTTTTCTGTAACTTTTTACTTGAATTTTGTACATCTTGTAGAACACATATTGAGTGACATTCCGCAGATTTGCTTGGCCTGGTTAGAAGGGAGAAAAGGTATCACTGGTAAGGTTGTGTATTGAAAGACAATGGGTATGTAGGCCCCAAAGCTCAACTATGTCGAATTTTAGCAGTTTTGTCTTCGTCTATAGTATGAGCTGAGGAGGCACGCGTGAATCTTTGCCAGTAGCGGCCACAGTCATGTATCTCATACTTTTGCTTCTGAGTTTAAACATCTTAGAAACTTGATGTACTTGCAAAAGACCAACCATGATGCTTTTGTTAGGGTACAGGTGGTCTTGTTCTGAATTTATGGAGGAACTTACAAAATAAGATTAAAATAAGGTGAAGTGGTCAAATTTATGCATTTATAGCTTGTCATTTTAAAAATCAAGCCTAATACCTTATTACTTTCCATTGTAGCGTGCAACTCTAATCTGTCAGATGCTGTTTTGAATGTTTTCTGCAGTGATTTGTTATCTTGGCGTCAAGATCTGTTCTTCTTTCATTGTATGTGCTTTTATAGTGCAATGTGTTGAGTGTTTGTGTTCTTAAAGGTAATTTTAATTTTGTGAGTATCCTGGTTTTGGCTGGGATAGAGTTCATTTTCTTCCTAGTAGCTGGGTACAGTGCTGTGTTTTGGATTTACTATGAGAATGTTGGTAACATACTGATGTTTTAGTTGTTGCTAAGTAGTGCTTACTCGAAGTCAAGGGCTTTTCAGTTTCTTGTGCTCTGCTGTGATCAGGTGCATGAGAAGCTGGGGGGGAGCAGAGCCAGGACAGCTGACCTGAACTAGCCAAAGGGATATTCTGTACCATAGAACCTCATGCTCAGTGTATAAACTTGGGGGGGGGGGGGGGGGGAGGTGACCAGAGGGGGCTGATCGCTGCTTGGGGACTGGCTGGATGTTCAGTGGATGGTGAGTGATCGTATTGTGCATCACTTGTTTTTCTTGGGTTTTATTCTTCTCTCTCTTTTTCCTTTTCATTACTACTATTATAATATTACTACTCAATTATTAAAGTGTTATCACAACCCACAAGTTTTACCTTTTTCCAATTCTCCCCATCCCACTGGGGGAGAGGGTGAGTGAGCGAGTGAGTAGCTGTGTCATGCTTAGTTGCTGGCTGGGGTTAAACCATGATGGGGGGTAAACAGTAATTCTAAAATCCCAGTTTTTCTCTTAAGATTTAACTTAGTGACAGTGCAGGATAAATACGAATATCTGAGACACTTGATTTGTAGTAGTGTGGTGATGGACACCTATGTCCAACTTAAATGTGAATGTTGAAGCTTACGGTGCTACTTAACCTCCAGATGTGATAAAATACCAGTATGTAAAAAATGTACTTGAATCTGCTTGTCTTTTTGGTATATATTTTAACAGAGGAGAGAAGAGTGGCTTATGAAGCTAATTTTGGTAAGCTTCAGTTTTAGTGGAAGATGGGAGAGAGAAGCCACCAAAGGTCTGACAGGAGAGCAGACTGATAGGTTATTCGAAGCCTGCATGTGAGAGCATCGTGTTGAGAAGCTGTCTAAATACTTCCTGTTGGTCTTTTACCAATCACTCTCACCATCCAGCTTAGACCAAGAACTTGTCCTAGGCTTACCAACGACACTCAATTGGAAATGATAACCAAATAGAAAATTAACTGGTACTTGTAAGAGCAGGTGGGACAAGGTTTTGGCATTTCACTGGCCCTTGGTTGTGGCTAAAGAAGTGAGGAGGTAGGAACAGTGTGGGGTTTTCACCTGGGTTTGCAGCATGGCAATGTAGAGCAGTAACTGCAGATACTCATACTGTATGGGGAAACAGGATAAGAGTTTTTCCTTGTCCCTGGACTTACCTCACACCTGCAAGTGAATGGCTGAGAGAAAAGGTTTTGTAGGGAAGATAATGTACTATCCGCTGTATGTCCTTATGCGTTGAATATGTCTGTTAAGGCACTAAGTACCTACAAAATATGCTACTGCTGTGCCTTCTCAGAGATTTTTGCTGAATACACTGCACTATGGTTGGATTTTAGCATGCACATGAACCAGTGTAAGCTTTGCAATAGTAGTACTGGTATGGATTGTTAGCTTAATTGATTTTCCTACTGCAAAGTAGTTGCATAAGGATTTCACATTCAAAATGGTTCATGTGTGCTTTAAGAATAAGTAACTGCAGGCTTGTGATGCTGTGAGCAGAGCCATGTATGCAGCAAATGTCACTTGCTTTCAATGCTGGATGTTAGAGAAGAAATGCTAGAATCAGTACATGTTATAGATGTGAAATGAAGAAAAAAACCACCAGTGAGGGAGCAGAAGAAGGTCTGGTGAACTTGGAAAGCCCTTCCATAGTGGCTAGCGGTGTTTTTAGATGGCTGTCAATTTCTGTTTATTTTGGTGGTACAATTTTGGGTCTTGCAAAACCACAAGAGAGCCGCTCATTTCCTTCTTTGCCATCAGGAGTCTCTACTTTGAGGGTGGTAACCTGCTTACTATGATCGAGAGTCATATCTGTTGAGTGCAGCCCAAGCATTAAAATACTGTGAACCTGCAGCAACACCTGATAAAGCCATGAAAGAAGGTGCTAAATCATAATGTATGGCTCAGCATACAAATCCTGTGTTATCTTCTTTGCTAGTGGAGTTTGAAGTTAACATTATACTTCATAAGAATTTTGCTTTTCTAGATGCTGAACTTTAAAACTGAGAAAAAAATGCTGCTGGGTGGTACAGTTGTGATGCTAAACTTCATTGTGCGATAGGAATTGTAATGCCTAGGGAACAGCTGTTCAACAGGTCGCTAAACTGAAAACTAGCCTTTAAAATGTGCATTAAGAATTGATCTTTTTTTTTTTTCTTTTTGAGTAAAGCAAAAATGCATACTCTTGAGTTTTTGGTGTATTTTGTTTTGTTTTCCAAAATAACTTCATTCTGAACATAATTTCTCTGAACTGCTTCTAATGTTTAACCTGTGTAGGCTGAAACACCTGTGCACTAAGAAAAAGTGTGGTGTTAAGTGTTCAATCAGCAATGTAAAAAGAACACCTACGTTTCACAGGTCCTGAAACCTCTCTTTCAGCTGATACAGTCGTACAGTTATTGAAGTTTATTTTCTATAATAAGCAACAAGCCAGGTATTACAAGCCTCTTTCAGCTTCTTTGTAGTTCTGTGAAATGTTGAGCTGCTTTCACAGAAGAAAATGAAAGACAGGAACATTCAGCAGAATTGTGCAGTATTTTTCCATAGAATTTAGATATTGTTGCTTGAGGCAAATGCTAGGGATCTGGGCGGTAGTTGTTCCAGTGTTGAGAGCACAGGTATGAAAAAAAGTAACTTAGTGTACTTCAGAATATGGGTGAGGAAAACACTCTTTTTGAAAGAAAGTGTTGGTATACAGTGGGCCTGGCTTTGAATATATTTTCTTCTTCCAGCTTGAACATGTAGTTTCTCAGTCAGTGTCTAGTTCGCTAGCCTGGGTTAAATTGCCAATGTGTTCATGGCTATTACTTGTGCTCATGCAGCTGAGTGATGGGAAGAGATCCTTTTCAATACTTTGCCACAGCTTCTAATGTATTCTGATGTTCAGCAAGCAAAATCTGTGGGCTTCATGGGTGTTCTGTAACAGTTGCCAGGACTTCTAAATATTACCACTGGGCCTTTTTTCCAGACAGTTTTGTTTATGTTCAATTCATACCTTATTTTCAGAGGGATTGATGGTGGATACCTAAAGCTTTGGTACTGTCGTAGTAGCTCCAGTTGACTATCGACAGCAAGCATTATTTGAAGGAATAATTATAAACCTAAAGCTTTTTCCTCTTTCTCTACTTCATACTTCCCCCCCACTATCCTCCTATTCCCCACTCTCCAGGATGTTTCTCAATCTAATTTTTTTGTTGTATTTCAGGGAATACCTTGGAAAGCAGTTGCAGTCAGAACAACCTCAAACGGCCACCGCACGGAGCTAAACACTTCTGTCAGTTCATGCTTATAACTACAGTATGTTTGTCTTTAAATTAATATCAAGGAAACACTGAAATCACATGTTCTTTGCGTGCTGCTAGTGCGTAAACTTTCCATGTTTCCTCTAGTATTGTTGGCTTATAAAAATTTGTTCAACTAGTTCTGATGATTATGCCTATTAGCTGCTTGTTATATTCTGAATGTATATGAGGAAACGTCGCTAATATATTGCATTTGTTTTATGTATTTATTCTGATAATAAAGACTGTTATTAAAGGATATTCATCCAATGTTATATTTAGCCTAGAAAAAATGTTCTCTCCTTTTAGCAGGTTATCAGTGTTGCTGCTTTCAAGAAAAGCAAGTAGTCCTTATATGTCTCCAGACAAATTAATAAAGCTATGACTTGGTGTTCTGCAGGAAATGCAGTAGCTTGAGAAATTTTGACTCTCAGTACTAAAGTGCATACCAAGTCTCAAAGCAGTGTTCAAATTGTATATAAAAGCAAATGTATGGGTTTTCTTTTGGAGTGGGGTAACTCCCTCTTGTTAGAGGCTACATTAAAAAATTTGGACATGAGAAGAGGAAAAGAAAACGCGCCTAGTGAAAACTGATACACTTAAGATTGTTAGTCAAGCTGTATAACATCAATATTAAGGCTGTAGGTCCAAGATCAAGCTTTTTGGTAACAAATGTGCAGTAACTGAATTTTGAATTTCATGGAGTGGTTTTGTTATTGAAAATGCTTGGTAAATGTTAGGGTTCTGGTGTCATTCTAAAATCTATTACATTTCCTTTATATTGAGCCAAATAATGTGGCTGTCAGTCTTCTCTGTGTTTTGTAGCTCCTGATAGTGAAAAAGATGTAAGCATCAAATATTGATGATACTGAATTGGCATGTGAAAACAGTCTTGTTGCAAATATAGGAACTTGTCTCCACACACTTGCAACACCAAAGAGTTAATATTCTTGTAGTTAATTTTTAGAATGAAAAAAAGTATGAGAGAGCATGACTTAATCACATTGGTAGTCTTGTGTGGTGGTCTCTGAGGAACCTTAAGGTACTTTGTCATCAAGTAAAAAAACCCAAACAAACAAAACCCCAAAAAACAAATTGGAAAAACTTTTCTTACCTAGTCTGGATTTTCATCATATATAACTAGAACTTGACCACTTTTGCAATGGAGAGAGAAGACATTTGGGGGATGACAGCTTGATGACTCTTTGGCCTGCTTAATTAAAATCGGATTGTGTAGATTAATGACTATTGCTTACTTCTGCATAGGGGAGGCATAGGCTCTGATATTGAAGTTAGTGTCATGGGGATAGATGCTGAAGCCTGAAAAAAATTAAACTGACTTTAGTTGGAGTGAGGGTTATCTGGATCTGGTCTCAGCACTGCATGTTCCCACAGTGATGAGGGATACTGGTGGTGTGGGAAGCTGCTGGGAGAACAAGGGTGCACTTACACTGCCATTTTTATCTTGGGTTGGTTGAATGCTCTTGAAATAAATTTCTGAGTCTTCCCTGCTTTTCACACTTCAGTATACATTGTATGGTTTTGTCAGTACATGAATGGGGTGGTTCTCTGGTAAAGCTGAACTGCAGCACATACATCTTGTGTCTTGGCTACTTGGCAAGTGTTCAGTCCACCACACCAGGTAAGATTTTCTTTGAAGTCTGGCCCTTTGAAGTGCGTGCAGAGTGAAAGTTGGGTTTGTAATGCCAAATGTCTTGCTCTACAAGTCAGATTCTCTTGTCATGCTTCTTGCTGATGTAAGCATAGCCTAAGACTTTTCTTGAAGATGCTGTAAAAGGTTGGTCCTATGGTTACAGCTGTAATGTTGGGTACAAGAACCATGACAGGACATCAGTGGGGAAGGAATATACCCTCATCTTCAAAACCAGAAGTTTGTGTTGTTTCCTTGTCTGAAGGGAGCAGTGAAGCACTGCTTGGTAAGAGGATTTGGGTTTGCACTGCATGAGTAAAGATGATGTGTGCTACTGATGGCAACCCCTCCTGTTTTTTTGGGAGCTAGAAATAACCAGGCTATTCATAATATGGATTATGAACAAAGTTGCTTACAGTGATTGTCCTGAAACATCTAAATATTGTGTTCATGTACTGTACAAATAAATTCTCTCTGTTGCTTTGCTAGTTTTACTCTGTGCATAGTTTAATCATTGTGGTCTGTTTCGACGCCATGTGGTATGTGGAATTCCCTTCCATTTAGTTAGAAATCTGTTGGGATACAGAAGAAGAAATGATGGTGATGTTTCACTTACATCAGTGTGCAGTATTGATCCTCTGGCGTCTGTGAAACCCGAAAGCCATGAGACTTCCATCCCCTGATGGTAACATCAAGGTGGCTCAAGGGTTATGATCTTGAGGAGTTTGTGCCAAGATTGTACAGTAAGAAGCTTGGGAACTTCTGGCCAGGGTGCTGTGGAGGACCTTCCTGTGCAGCCAGTAATTTGGACTGTGCGGAGCTGAGAGATCTGCAGAAGTCAGAGTGCACGCTGTGTCCTGGAGGGATCTTGGCATAGCAGGGAGCTGCAGACAGGTTTCCAGCTGTGGGTTCTCTATCTCTGATCATCCCATGGCAGGCCTATTATCTGTAGGTGTTGGAAGGCCTTGGATCCATGGTCCCAAGAGAAAAAGTAGGGCAGAGCTGTTCTGGAGCTTATAACCTTTGAAATCAGAAAACTTGGCCAAAAGCTTTGGTTGCATTTCAACTAATTCATAAAATGGTCTACTGCATCTGGTTTCTGCCTGACAAGGTGTAATTGGCTTTTGCTACTGAACTGTTTTGACTATTTGCCTGTTCGCGTTAGCTCACTTAACTTGCTTGGCCTCATTCTCCCAAAATCTGGCACGGGGCAGGAAGGCAGGTGCCATGGTGGCAGACCGAAAGCTTCAGGGCTGTGTGATGACAGTGTGGGCAGACCTTGGTGTTAGGGAGAGAAACGTATGCCAGCAGCTTCCTTCCTCCCTCTGGTGATAAGAAGATTTAGAGATGACTGGAGGCTAGCTGCCATGGACCAGATAACTAACCTGCTTTTAAAGTGAGGAGGTAGTTATCTTCCTCCAAATTAGGGTAATTGTTCTTCTTTTTATGAAATTTTTCTTAGTTTTCCTAGTTTTTATTTTCACTCACGTTGCATCTAAGAATAAATGGAGTTTTAATTTTCCTGTAATGAAAGTAACTGAGTTTGAAGTCTTTTAAGCTATCTTTAAAGTTTTGCGTTTGAGGTTTCTTTTGCTTTTCGTGATATGTCTGCTTAAATGATTTGTCTTTAAACTTTGGTCTCAATCTGAAATCTGCATGGGAGATAGATTTGAGTTAAGTTCACAAGATTCAGCAACTGTGAGAAGAATATAAGCCAGTCACAATTCAATGCAGGAGGGGTGGAGGGGAAGCATCATGAAAACCAGTACTGACATCTGGAACTAAGGTAGGAAAATACTTAAATCACGTGCTTAGTGCATGTTTATTATTCCTACAAGCCATTTGAGGTCTTAAGGCCTGCAGCCAGGTGAAGAGGAGGCTAGATCTTGGTCTTGGCTGGTGTAAGCTACTCTGCTAGAAACAAACCAGGGTTGAGCAGGAGATAGGCTGCCTGGGCCCTGGTGTACGGTGCTGCATCAAACCTGTCTTCAGTATCTCATCAGAATTCCAAAAATGGGTTTGTGCCCCTGCATGAACAAATGAAGATTGTCAGCCTGCTGGGTTAATAGTTTTTTCTCGTGAACATGACATAATTTTAGCCTCATAGGTGGCAAGGGGTCAGAAGGAATCCTGAATCCTGTTGACTCACCTCTATTCAAAAGCTTTCACTTTTCACTTTGGCAGCTTCTGCAGAGTAGTTTTGAGTTGTCTTTTTAGAACCACGTGCTTTGTCAGAGTTGAGAACAGAGCTAGTGCTCTTGCAATGACCAGGCACAGTATTCAGCTTATATTCACTTCCTCTTAGACTCCAAAATGAGTATTAAAAAAAAAATCTGAACTGCTGTTAAAATTTTCAAATGGTCAAGGGTATCATCATTGAAATACCACAGAGAGCAGCAATGTTGTTTGCAAATGTAAGGTGCAGCCTTTAGGGAGTTACTTGGGAACTCTTCTTACCTTGGGGTATGCGTATTTCACTGGTACAGCCAGTTCTGAGATGCGTCAGACATTGCTGAACACATATGATGTGCTGAAAACTGTCAGTATCCTTTGTGTAAGAATATTTTTCATGACCTGTCCCTTGGCCTTACTGCTGCTTGTAAGCTAAGTTACTCTACAGCAGGGGGGCCAGATACAGCCCCCCATGGTCCTCAATCCAGCCCCCGGTATTTACAGACCCCCCCGCCCCCCCCGCCGGGGGTTGGGGGGAAACCAAGCAGCCGCAGATGACTGCCTGCCACTTCATCCGCGCGCCGGCCCCCTGGTTAAAAAGTGTGAGGACCCCTGCTCTACAGTAAGGAGCCTAATAAAAGGCAGAAATGGAATAATGGCTGATTGTTACACAGTCTCTCTTGTTTCTGTTACTTGGTTTTATCCAAGGATATTTCTGTGCTATGGGAAGGTAATTTTTCTTGGGGGGGGCGGGTAGGGTGGGTGGGATGGAGCAGGACAAAATTCACACTGCATATGAAAGTGGGCAGCGGGCCAATTTATTTTTTTTTTTTAACTTTATCATCTATCAGATTATCCAGAAGGGCACAATTTGTCCCTCTGTATGAAGACTTAATATGCAGAAGGGAACAATGAAGTTGTTCATGAGCCATCTTTGGTGCTGTTATGTACATATTCATGATACAATTTTTTCAGGGATCTTCAGTTGGTTTGCCTTGTCTGGAGTCTGTGTAGAGACAAAACTGTCAAGCTGCAAATCTGAATAACTTGTTCATTGTCTTCATAAAGTATTTTAAAATGTCTGCACACATCCAGCTCTGCCAAAAAATGGACAGAGAAATTGGGTAGTTGATTGTGGTGATGACAGTTGAAACCTATTGATTTGGAAATCACAGAACTGCTACGGTATCACATTATTTTGTAGCCAGAAAAGATGATAAATTGCAGACATAAAGGTTGTCATTTTCTAGATAACTTCCATGAAAAGGAAGTGTGCAAGACAAGCCTACTCTGTCAGGTTCAGATGGCTAAAATACAGCTTCAGTTTAGGAGTCTTCCAGCGTGGGGATCACATCCAGTAGTTTGCTTGTGGATGCATGCAAATGCAGGGCAGATACTTTGGTCAATTAAAATTAAATAATTTTGACATAAAATACTGAATAGAAAAATAAGCCTTAGAAATGTATGGGTGTGAGACCACTGGTTAGATACTGAAATCCGTCTGGGATGTCTTCAATTGGTGAAGTCCGTTTGTAGAAGAAATACTTAGTGTGAAGTGCACAAGTTGTACCTCCTGTTGTATTTCTGAATGTCACTCCTCTCTTAGTATTTCAGTTCTTAGTGCCATCTAGTTCTTTCTAGATTATATGCTAATTCCCCTTAGAATTGATAATATTTCCCAGTTTAAATATAATACAATTAAATATTTGTGGTACTATATCAAGCTGATGATGGGTGAGACCTAGAATGAGGGAAATGTGTTAAGAAAAATTAGTTATTTTTCTCTGGTAAGAAAGGGCTCTTTATGCCTTGTCTATCTTGTATTTTACCTGTTTTCCTTATACGTTCCAGTTCAAATTCTGTCCAATACTATCTCTAACTAAGAGTCAAGATTTTTATCCTATCGATCTTAATCCAGTGTCTAAGTCCATCCAGATCACTACTTCTTTTCTTTTTTGACTTGCAGATATTAAATTTCCTGAATTTTATCATCCCTGACTTAATATGCATTGTGTTGATTTTTATTTTTTATTTTTTTTTTAAGAAACCTGAGTGGGATGAAATCTTCCCTTAAAGACAATGCATTAGCTCCCTAGGCTTTGTTTCTATGGAAGTTTCCATTTCCTTACCTTAATTTTATTAGTCCATCTGGATAGCCTTTAACCTGGGGCAAAGCCAAACTTGTACTGGCTTTGACGGCCCTGCAGGGACTAGGCACTGTAACTTCTTTGTAACAGCCTGTTTGTCTTGTCAAGCCTGTGTGCTTTTTCTGGAAGTGAAAGGAATTCTGTTGGTTTGCTGGATTCTTCGTTTATTCGTCTTTGTTTTCTAATCCAGTACAGCAATTGATAATTTTAAGAATCTTGTGATGTCGCAATTCAGCTGGAAGATAAATAGTGGATTCCATCAAACCACGGAGATCTTTTTCATCCTTTGTTCTCCATCCTGTATCCCTGCTCTCAATGCACAGTCTGAATTTCCTATTAGCTGGTTCATTGCATGAGAAAAAAGTCCTTTAGACATGTTACAGCGGCATCTCTTGCACTGGGATAAACCTCTGGTCTTCTCTGGTGTTCCTTTTTTTACATACCTGTTTGGTGCTTCCCCTTCTCTCCATCTTTTCTTTCTGCCTCTCTCTTCCTTGTTCTGGGGTGTTGCAAGGCTGTTTTTCTCAATCACCTGATGCCTCTTTGGTCACATAATTAAAAACCATTTCTCTCAGACGTTTTTATTTAACTCGTAGATACTGAGTTAACTGTTCTTCATTTCCTCAAAATTGCATGTGAACTCCATTTCCAGAACCAACTTTAGTCTCCAGCTACTCAATACAGGGAAAACCTCTTTTGAGTGCCCCTTTGAAAGTATTAAGCAGAACTTCTCTCTGTAGTGTCATCTTTATTAGGTCTTTTTCAAGTGCTGCCACAGTTACCATCGCTATCCATTCTCTCTTTTTATTTTTATTTTTGAGAAGTAAGGACCATTCATTCCTTGTTTTGTACAGTCACTTGTAAATTTTGTTGTTTACGCAAATTTGGGTTTCTGAGTCTGTATTTTGAAGAGATGGAGATGCTTTTTCTACACCAGTGGGGATTCAAACACATGTGTCTCACTGGCTGTGAGACTTGGAATCAAGGGATTTTAAAGATGTTCCTCTCTGCCTCTTGCCCCAAGATGACGTGAGAAATAGGTGTTGCAAAGTGATGATTCTGAAGAGCATATTCTTGAAGAGCTTTTCCATGCAGTGCTTGTAATAGAAGCATTTTGTATTCACTCTGATCATATCTCACAAGATCCAGGCTCTGCAGGATCAGCAGCATGATACTTGAAATTTAATCTACGTGCCCTGGGCTCCATAGCCTGACAGAATTAGGTAATGTATTCTGAATTTAAAATACAATTCTGAAATAAAGTAATAATAAAAAGAATAATACACAGGTAACTCTTTTTCTTGTCAGTTACCTTTTTACCATAAATCCTTAACAGTGAAGCGAAAACCACTGCTGAAGAAACACTCTGAAATGAACATTGCAGCTTGTGTTGGCAATGCTAATAACTTGTGCAAAAGCAAATTAAATCTTAGTCTTTGCCAAAATAGACTGCTCTGCACAGTCTATTCCTCCTTGTGCTTAGTGTCTCAAGCCGTATTTAATTTGAAATGCCTGTGGTGCAATATCTGTAGCCATTTGCTTCTCCCTTGTGCCCAATCTGGATTCTACAGAAGTAGTTGTACAGGGGACATTCATCAGGTAAATGGATTCCAAAAGAGATCAGCAAATGGAGGATGATTTCTCAGTCAGCACTTCAGCTGTCAGCAGCTTGTATGGCCTTGCAAGAGTTGTAAAAGAATTGACACCAATGGCTTTTCCCCCTCCTCTCTACAGACAAACAGCTGCCACCTTGCTTTAGAAAAAAACAACAAACCAAACTCCTTGAGAACACGTGAGTCTGCTTCAGCACAGTGCACGTGTAGCAGTTTTTCTGCTCTCCTGAATGCGGCTAACCCTGCTTCCATGCTGCGTCTCGATACAAATGCTGACTCCTAGGGCAGTGAAGAACTGCTTGCTGTTCCCACTTAACCTTTTTGTTTTCTGGAAGGCTGGCAGTGCAGCGGAAGGGGTTGCATGGCTTCTGCTGAATCTATTTCATTGCTGCCAATTTGTTTCCTTCTGTAAGCAGACCTATAGCTTCATTTTTCTGTCTTCCACCGTGACTGCAGGAAAACTTGCTCCCCCTGAGACATGAACACCAGGCAAGCTAGGAGAGGTGATATTTCCTCCTGGTGTAGTTATGGCTGAAGGGCTCCGTGCAGCTTTTCCAGGGGTGAGAATTGTTTGTACTTCCTTTTAAAGCTGCTTTGAAAAAAAAAAAGATAATCTCAATTTATGTTTTTTCTATTATGTGAAGCTGTTAGAAATTGCAGATAAAGCTTGCCGTTTTATGAAGTGGTGGGCAGCTATTTCCTACCTGGAGTGCCTGGGGAGTGAGCGAAATGGAGCCAGACGTGATCAAATGACACTTCTGAGACTTACTCAAGGGGCTGATAACAGGCTTGTGGCTTTCTGCCCTTGGGCTGGTGTGTGCATCGTGCCTGGGAGGACATCGTTCACCTACATGGGGGCAGGAGGAGCTGGTTGGGTTCTGTTGGTAGAAATACCTAGCAGCAAAGAATCCGTGCAACTAAAGGATGCTGCCATTCCCATAGCCTGGCCCCAGGGAGTTGTGGCACGGAGTCACTTGGCTGAAGTGGCCTCTGGAATAACCTGCGTCCTGGCGGTGCTGAGGTTTGGCACTGGGGAGAAACGTGCAACTGCCTGTAGCTTCTACCTGGATTCCTGTTTTGGGACTTCACCTTTCCGAAGCCCCAGTGTCCTGGTTGTATCCCTGGTATTGGTCTCCGACAAGGTAAACTGATGCCTTACATACCTGAAGTGGTAGCTATAGTCGTTTCTGTTTTACTTACACAGGGGCTCCTCACCAATGACCAGAGGCTAAACTCTTAAGGTTTTCATTGACTTTTCTGAGCTTTTATAAAATTCTGCCAGACCAGGCAGCAACTCATCTGTCCATTTAAAGTACCTTTTGGCTATAGGATTTTGAATACAATAATTGCCATGAAAGGCCTTTACAATGAAGTCTGCATAAAGCTTCGCTAAATGTTTGGGAATTTGCTTATAGTAAACATTACTTTGGCAAAAATGTATGCACTTCTAGCATTTTTGAAAAGGAATGTCTGGTAAATACTAAGGGATGGCCGAAGTGGAGGGACAGATGGTGCTTTTTCTCAGCACAACTTTGCAGTAAAGAAGTTAAAAATAAAGGTTGCAACATTATCAGGAGCATAAATAAGTTAGTGACACTGTGTAATTAAACCAGTGCTTGGGAATGCTATTTAATCAACACTGTTGAAGCCCAGGATTTGTAATAAGCCAAAGAGGCTAAACAAAAGCAATCTTTGTTCTGATGCAATTTGTTCTGAAAATAGTTGGTTATACACCATGTGGACAGAGTAGGCTCCAGAGCTAATTTGCTGTGTAGCCTCCCTTCTGAGGTATGGCATTAAGAGATAACTGTTTTGTATTAAACAAGAAGGATTTTATGGCAAGGGCCCAGTTATTTTAGCAGATGCTGAGCTGTGCAGGGCACTGTGTGGTAACCCCATGCTCCCCAGACCGCTACGGCAGCTTGAACAAGGCATCAGTGAGGGACCTGCTCTGTTTAGTTGCACTGGTGAATTGCCCTAGCATAAAAGTTATTCTTGATTTTTATCCCTTTTAAAAGCTAATTCAGTGATCTGATTTCCTTGAGCAGATCTTTGCAGAGACGTCTTCTGAACCAGAGGATTCAGGCTGGTGGAAATGTCTGTGCCCAAGGTGATGTTGCAGCAGGGAAGAGAGGTGGTTTGCACTGGGTGAGGAGAGGGCTCTGAAGCTCCCCTGTTGCCCCATGAATTTTTCCTAGGGTGTAACCAGTATCTCTGAAGGGTTGTGAATCCTTGAATTTGTGGAATCAGGACATTATCTTTTGATCTCTCTTGTGGAGACCAGTGACAAGTGGTGTTCCTCAGGGGTCCATACCGGGATGGGTGCTGTTCAATGTCTTCGTCAGCATCATGGGCACTGGTATTGAGTGCCCCCTCAGCAAGTTTGCGGATCACTGGAGAGAAGGGATGCCATCCAGAGGGACCTTGACAGGCTTGAGAAGTGGACCCATGTGAACTTCATGAAATTCAACAAGGCTGAGTGCAAGGTCCTACACATGAGCTGGGACAATCTCAAGCACAAATGTAGGCTGGGTGGAGAATGGATTGAGAGCAGCCCTCGAGGAGAAGGACTTGAGGGTGCTGGTGGACATGAAGCTCAACATGGCCCAGCAACATACACTTGCAGCCCAGAAAGCCAACCGTATCCTCGTATCCTGGGCTGCATCAAAAGCAGTGTGACCAGCAGGTTGAAGGAGGTGATTCCCCCCCTCTGCTCTCGTGGGACCCCACCTGGAGCACTGTGTTCGGCTCTGGGGCCCCCAACATAAGAAGGACATGGAGCTGTTGGAACAAGCCCAGAGGAGGGCCAGGAAGATGATCAGAGGGCTGGAGCACCTCCCCTGTGAAGACAGACTGAGAGCGTTGGGGTTGTTCAGCCTGGAGAAGAGAAGGCTCTGGGGACACCTTATAGCAGCCTGCCAGGGCCTAAAGGGGGCCTGCAAGGAAGCTGGAGAGGGACTTTTATAAGGGCCTGTAGTGACAGGACAAGGCGGGGGATGGTTTAAAACTGAAAGACGGTAGACCTAGATCAGATATTAGGAAGAAATCCTTTACTGTGAGGGTGGTGAGGCACTGGGCCAGGTTTCCCAGAGCAGCTGTGGATGCCCCATCCCTGGAAGTGTTCAGGGCCAGGCTGGATGGGGCTTGGAGCAAGCTGGTCTAGGGGAAGGTGTCCCTGCCCATGGCAGGGTGTTGGAACTAGGTGATCTCTAAGGTCCCTTGCCACCCAAACCATTCTATGATTATAGGAAATGTTCAGGAAAGAGCAAAGGCCTGGCTTGTTGGTTCTGGGCCGCCGTTCTCAGAGGCTGCAATATTAATTGTCTTTGTCTTAGCATCAGTTGTGTTTCTTGCACTTCTTCCTGTTGGGTGATTGGACCAGAAACCCACTCCTCTGATGGCTTTAAACCTTCTTGCTTCCAAATTCAGTGAAGGTATGGTAAGGGTATTGTAACTTATTCTTGTACTGATACTTTCCTATAGCTGCTTAAGCTTTGGTGGCAGTAACTCTCCCCCAGATACCTCCTGAAGCCATTTAGAGAGAAATCACTTAGAAACACTATTACCTCTGTCTCTAGCGAGTCCTAATGTTGCAAAGTCTGCTTTCTTCCTCAAGTCAGAAAGCAAAAATTAGAGAGTGCCACAGACTTGATCTATTAGAGGTGTCAGAAAGTCCTGACACTGACCTCACATCTGTGTTACAGGGAACCTGTTGGAGACACGGGCTGTGCGTGTGTTACCTGTAATGGAGCCGATACCTCCCCACACAAAGAAAAATCTTAAGTGTGAGGACTGCAGGCAGAACTAATGAGCTGGTGTATAACTGGAACCTTAATTAGCAAAGTGATATGCTGTGTTTCTATTATCTTTGCCAGGTCAGACTCATCGCTTTCTGGGCAAGGCTGCGGTATTATATCTAAATTAAAAAATGCCTTAATTAAGATGTTTACACAACCACTACTTTTTGTTTGTTTGTTTCTTTAGGGGAGCAAAACAGCTTTTGTAAACATGGCACTTCAGAAATGTCTTGTGACTGAGTCTGCTGGTTTGATTGATTTTTCACACAGAATGAACTGCCCTGTGATATGGTAATATGCTTCTTGTGTGTTATCTGAATTAGTTTTTTCTCTTGCATCCAAGGAACTATGTAGTCAAATATGTCAGTCTTCACTTCCCTCTTAACCATCCTAAGTCACTTAGGTATTGTTTACTCATGCATTACTCCATTTCCATGGTAGTGTTCTCTTGAAGATAGGGAAAGTCACTTCTTTTGTCTCAAAATCTTTTTTCCCCAAGTTTTCCTCCTTTGAATAGTTTCTTTTTGATGTAAGTGCTATGATGTTAACGCCAAACAGGTATTCTTGTTTCATCAGTACCTTCGCAGTGGTCTTATAATTTTTCTGGTGCTTAGCAAGATGAAGATATGAGGGAAAGATATGTACCATTAAGTTCAGTCAGAGATAATTCTGTGCTACCTTATTAGTCAAATCATCCTTGATGGCAGTGTCACTGCCTTTCCTATGCTGACTCATTTCATGTCAGTATGAAAGCTGTGCAACAGTATGTGGGTTCTACCTGTCCTCCCCATTTCAGTTGTTTGTTCTGTTTGGCCTTTGCTGGCTGGTATCTCAAAACACAGGCCAATGTAACCTAATTCTTGACTGCGGTGAATAAGCCATCTGTGTTCCTGATGAGGATAACTGGTATAATCCTATAAAAGCTTGGAAGGCTTTGGAAAATTGAGTGTAAGAGTAGAATGCTTTAATTTTTCATGTGTTCCTAATTTTGTTAGTAGAGAGGATGAAGCTTTTCTGCTTTCTCTAGTTCTGGAGCTAAGAAGAGGTTAACTCCTGCTTCTGCTTGCAAGACTTAAAAGTCTTCTAACAAGTTTTCTTGTAATGCAAGACTGTTTGTGCACGTGTGTAGCTACATAACAAGCTCTAATTAAGAGGATTTGCAGTCATCTTCCAGAGCTGAATTGCTCTGAAATATTTCCAGAGTTTAATAGGCTGATTGTTAATGGAGCATGATTTTCTTTTTTGGTGTATTTTTACAAAACTGGTTTAGGTGATGAGTTGTTAGTCATTTGCTTGCTTTAACTAAATTGCTTAGGTATTACAGTATTGGTAACTACTCTGAGCGTGACACTACCTCTCCTGCATGCTTACCTTAAAAGGAGATAAATAATAGCTGTTGGATTAATGATGCAAACATGAAGGTCTCAAACAGAAAGAATTGAGGGCCAGAGGGTTCCCACTCGGAGCTCATAGTCAGCATCTTTGGATGGTTCTAGTTTGTATCCAGCTCCAAGTGGACAGTGGAGGTGATGCTGGAAACAGATCCTCTTCTGATGCATTACTCTCTACCTTACGTAGAAAGTTTAACATTTGGGCAGAGAATGGGACAAAGTAGTCTGAGTGCTTGTTAGAGACAGAAGACAGAGTTTATATCTATCTCGGTGAATCCGCTATACAAAATGGAGCTGGTCCAGTAAAGCAGATGGAGAAAATTCCCAAGAATGCTAGGCTGGTGGTCACAACACCCATCTGGAGAGAGAGACCTGGTTTCAAATTGGTATTTGAGATTAGGCAGATGAAGTATTTGAACATGAGTATTCACAATCAGAGCAAGTAGACAAACCATTATTTTGAGGCTTGCAGATTTTTCCTTTTGGACTTAAGTTCCTAAATAGCTTAAATGCTTTTTGGAGTTAATGGGAACACTCCATAAATAGAATGGAAATTAAATCCATCCAGGCAAACTTGATTTCATTTTACATGGCGATATAAGTTAACCCATGTAACACTTGGATAGGAGATGGCTGTCATGCACGTAGAAGAGCTGATATAACATTGTCTTGATTTTTCAAATGTACCAGTTTATAGTTTCTCTCTAAAATTTTATCCGCTTGGATGAAAGCAGTATTGAGTGGATAACTACAGAATTTATTTGGTTTATTGAGATGAAGTTTGCTCATAAAATGCCTATGAGCAGGCTGTGATTCCATCGGGGTTATTTGTTCTTTATTTTTTTTTTTACTTAATTTTCTGTTTAGAACTGGGTTTTGTTCTTCTCTGTTATTGCTCGCAGCAGTTATATGATTAACTGGTGCCATCAGTTTGAGCTAGATGAGCCGCTGTAATTAAATAAGACACAATCTATCACTTATATATATATATATCTTGACTGGAGGAAAATACCTTAGTAATTAGGTGAAAAAGTGGAGGCCGTGGCATGGGGAGAAGAATTTGACTCTTGCGAAGTAACAGTAAACAAAGAGGATAAAGAAACTTTTCTTGACCTAAGCAGTATCTGAAATGTCAATCCTAGACACGATAGCCTATTTTATACCTGTTCTGAGTTCAAATGTGAAATGAAATCTTGTTTTGCAAATTATTGATATTACAGTAGTTTCTCCCTGCTCTGATGGGGGCTGTTGTCCTTCTTGCTATACATTGTGCACACTAACAGCATCTTGCTTGTTTGCCTGAAATGGGGCCCATCATCTCATATGTGCTGTGTTAGCTGCAGAGCCTTGGTGGTTTAAATGTTGCGCACTTATTTATAACTTGACTGTGTGCAGTGAGTTGTTTTCTTGTTCTGGGAAGCAGCTGTAAAAGAAATGCGATCACATTCAAGACAGTGATTTACTACTCGCCCTCCTTAAGGCTTTAGGTGTATAAAATACAGCATAGAATGAATTACCAAAAGTTATGTACAGTGACAAATGTTAATTTCTTGGATTAATTTGGTAGGGGGACAGATCTTGGTAACAGGAGGAAAAAATACCTGCTCTGATAATTTTTGGATATTGCACATTTTCCTCTGTGAAGACCTGTCCGGCTCATTGTGGGAAGAGATGTCAGCTCTGTGCTGTTGTCGTTACAAGATTACAACAATCCATAAGCAGAAACCCTTAATGTTCTTTCTTGCAAATCTGCAAGCTGTTTCACCTTTTGGGTTATGAAAAAGCAGCTTCTCCCTTATTCTGTGATCTGTGAATGAATGTGATTTGAGGTCTAACAGATGGACTTGGATGGTCAGCTCCTGAGTTTTGCTGTGAATCTTCATGAGCTCAGCAGAGCCAACAGAGGGAAGCACAGAGTGGTTTGGGTTGGAAGAGAACTCTGAAGATCATCTAGTTCAAGCCCCCTGCCAGGGACATCTGTCACTAGACCAGGTTGCTCAAAGCCCCGTCCAACCTGACCTTGAGCACTTTCAGGGATGGGGCATCCACAGCTGCTCTGGGCAATGCCATGCTCTGGTCCCGCGCTATCCAATGCGTCCTCATTAAGCACCACCCATCTTCCCATCCTTTGATATAATACATAGGTATCATTCCCTTAGTCTATGGACTATACCTGTAAAATGTCCACTGACAATAAGGTCTCCCTGGAACAGGCTTCATTTTTGATCCCAGAATTTCTACGGTATTTAATGACCTGCATTGTACAGATAGGAGAATAAGGGTTTTGCCAGTGTCCTGCAGGCTTTGCTGTGCCTGGCTTATCCCATCCTTCTGGGAGTATATCCGCACTTGGCTTTGGAAAAGGGAATAAGCTCTGGCTGCCCAAGGAAATGGGTGTCTGCACCATCCTGAATCCCTATTCTCTGAAAAATCTGTTGGAGCTCAGCTCCTGTTTAGCTGCAGAAAGCTTAATGTCTATGGAAACAGCAGGTGTTTTTCACTAGCTGAAACAAGGCAGCCAATTGATATGTGAGAGCTAGGGTCGAAAGGAGAATTGAATCGTCTGCATATATTTTTAGTGGTGGCTTCATTTGCATCAGTATAATCTGCTTGTTACTGGGGGACTGCGTGTTTTGTGTGATTTTTTTTTTTTTTTGAAGGCTGAAGCCATATTCTCTCTGTTTCTTCAGTGATATAGAAAATCACTAATAACAGAGATGAAATGGATGACTCTCCATGGTGTCTGAGCAATATAATTTTTATTTAGTTTCCAATACCCATCCCTGTTGTTCTGTTCTGGTTCTTCAGTTTACTCTTTTGTCTATTAAAACCTAGATGCTTATCTTGAAAAATACCACAGTTCCCTATAGCTCTTCACAGAACTGCTTTTCAGTACGCTTTGTATCATGTGGAGTCCAGTGTTACAGAGCAGTATTTATGTCAAGCTATTTGTTACTTGTTGGGTTTCCACTGCTTTTGAAATAAGTGCATTTATGCATTTTTTTCTTCTTTTAGATCACTTGTTATTACAAACGAGTACTCTAAAGCTCAAACTTTTTTCTCTGAAGACTGGCTGAAATAAGAGAAGGAAGTAGATAAATTATTTATAAGATCAGCAATCCATTCTAATGGAAGAGACTGTAGTTTTCTTGCATTAAACTTTATGTTCCTCTTAAGTATTTTTTCCTATTGAATTAGTTAAAGTAAAAATTTGTAACTGATAGTCAGCCTAGAGCACTTACATCTCAAGGATACTCTGGAAATACTAGGTGGTAGAGTTTTACTGAACACTAACACTTTGTTACTCATTTTCAAATACACATAGAAAAGGCTTGCTGGCATGTGCTTTTCACTTGGTCACCTCCTAGGTATTCTGTGTAGTAGAATGAGAAAATATTAATCCTACTGAAGACACAGGAATAATGATGAGTAAACCATATGAGAATTTTGAAGAATAGGTTTATCCAAACAAGTTCATTTTTTTTTTTTTTTAATTCTGTTAAAAGGTAGGAAAAGAAGAGAGGAGAAAAAACCCAAATAATTGTTTAATGGAAAATTTAGATGTATATTCACAATGTAAATTTTGAAAGATAATTTACAATCTGAATTTCAGAATGAAGTATGCTAGCATGTGCAGGCCATAATGGACTTCAAACTGCACAGAAGGATCATGTTATCTCTGTAAATATTATTTGGCAAAACCCCTTTATTTGCGCTTTTTGTGCAGTACTTTACCAACAAGATTTAAAGCTTGCAAGAGCAGGGGTTATCACTCCTTTGCTGTGTTTTCCTTTTTGTCTTCAAACTCACCTTCAAAATGCATTTCCCCAAAACATAGTTCTCTAATGTTCCCTTAATATAGTTCACCCATTGCAAATACTTGAGAGAAGATATTCTTCAGTTTCTGGCTGTCACTGCTGTTTGAAAAGTCCATGTGTTCTTGTTATGTAGTCAGTCACAATTTAGCAGTGCACAAAGAAACATGGAGACTAAAGTTAAAAAAACATAAATTTGGTGGTATAAACCCAATTAAATGGCAATTCAATATAAAGGCTGTAATAATGAAGGCATAGCAAAAATCCAGGAATATAGAATTCCAAAGGAGGAGAGACGAGATACTCTGGGAATCTGTAACCATTTTATAGTGCTGTGGCAGAAGTGCCAAGGAGATGCTAAGAGCTCTTTCTGTGCAAGCACAGAAAGCAGTGGTTGGTAGTGTGGCAGTGCTTTAGACCCTGGGCCATGGCCAAAGGTGAGCCTGCTGGGAACATCTGCATGTGGACTTGATGAGTGAACTGATGACTGAAGGTGCCAAACACATTTGTACAGCACATCCACACCTGCTTGAGCAACCGCTCTTCAAAGTGGAATAGGAGGATGTGGTAGCTCTCCAGAAGATGCACCTGATGCACTTGTGCATGCACAGGTCTGGCACTGGATGCATAATGTGCATGAGTTTGCAACGTATCATTTCATGTCACACCAACTGTTCATGTCATTTTTTGCTTCTGCACCTAACCCTGTGAGTGCTGGAAGATGTGTTTGTTACCTGTTTGCTTAGAGGGAGGCTGTGGCAAAGGAGTGGTGGAGGGGAGGGAAGAAGCACTTTATCTCAAAGCAAAGTAGATTTCTGGCACTGGGCAGCAGCACATGGGTTAGTTGTGTGCTGGCTGTGCTTGCCTGTTGCTCTGGGTCAGTGTCTCTGTGTGGATAAAATAAAGTACCCTTAGAGTGTGCCACAGACATTAGCTTTTCTCTGTGCGGAGGCTGAGCTCCAAGGTCCCCAGTGCGCTGCAAGCAAGCAGAAGCAGCAGGGAACTGGTGTCATAGGTGGGATGACAGTCTAAACCAGTGGTTTTTCAAATTTCCAGAGACATAATTTCTCATTTCCTTCTTTACATAGACTCTATGTGGAAACGAGAGAGTGAAAGGCGTATTTTCTCATTCATAAGGTCAGGTTAGAAGAAAAGTCCATGACATCAGAACAATAGTACTTCAAAGGAGAGGTTTAACAAAGCCTGCTGGGCTGCTCTTCATCTGCGCAGGAGGTGAGAGCTAGCATAATGGTACTTGTGGGCTTTTTCAATGATGAAAGGTATGTTTGTGATTGAGCAATTGCCAATTATTCCGAAGATGAAAAGAAGGCATATTAATAAAACTGATTTTTTTAAAAAAACAAACAGGGAAACTGAGATTTAAAGATAATTTTGGCTTTCTCTGTTCAATAGTGCATCGGTGGTTGGTAATCCTTTGTAAGGTGAAATAAATACAATAACAACTGAATCACAATTCTTTTACCTAATAAGTGGACAGCAAGCAAAGTATCTTCAGGGCCTTGTTGTGGATAACACCACCAAAGTGATATGTATGATGAGTCAAACCTAAAATGATAGCAATTTATTTGGCCAATTTAGTTACGGGCTGTTTGGAATAATTTAAAAATCCTATCCCTATGGCACTTACAGCTAATAAGATTTTATATTAAACGTACATGGACAAAACCTCAGGGAATGTAAACCATCAGATTTAGGTAATACCTCTATAAGCATGCACTGTGCACGGGGTGTCTGCCAGGGTGCAATGAACAGGGAACTTGTGAAACCAAATCAGGGAACATGCAATCAATTCGAAGGAAGTTCTCTGGCTATCTGTTCCTCTTGTACCCATTTTCAAATAGAGAAAGAATTACTGCCGTTGACACCTCTTCTTTAAGTCTGTGTTTTATCAAGTAGAGTAGGTGTTTATGAAGCTAGCTGTCATGGTCTCCTGTTCTTGGGATGCCTGGCACCAAACAAAGCTGGAATTAATAAGATGAATTGTATGGGAAATCATCTGGTGGCATTGCCGGGTTGTATCCCTCCCTGTAATGATTGCTTCTGTCACATAAAAGTATGTATGCATGCAGTTTGCAGGAAGAATACTGGTTATAAATATTTAGTGGGATTAGGGGGAAGAGAGTGCTCTGTTCTTTGTGCTACCCGGGGGAAAAGCAGGTCCATCAGGAAGGCACCAGCCGATCTCCACTACGTTTGTGGCAGACCGAAGGGTAAAATCAAACCCCATGCAGAAGGCCGATGTACGGGTCTCTGTGGCATTTATAGTAACGGGGAAAAGAAAATAGCAATAAATTGTTTGGCAGAAATCCTTTACTTCCCTGGCAAGACTTAAGAAGGGATATTTACCTTCATGCTAGGCAACAGGCTGAGTGCTTGAGTCTCAGTAAGCATTTGTAACTCACTGCCAAGTGCTGATAGCTCTGTGGATATTTTGAGCCTGTTCTTTGGACAAATAACTGTGGGAAGATGGCTGTGCTACAAACGATGTAGGATGTTATTTATCTAGGGGCTCCTGGTGGTAGGACTTGGAAAAATATGTTGTGAGAGTTGTCATTAGGGGTTTTCTGGGGAGCCTTTTTGTCAGTGAAGTTTTGTCTTGAGGCAGGACTGGCCTGCTTGGATAAGCTGTGGTGTAATAACTAAAATGTGATGTTATGGCTCCCTTAGTAACTTGTTTTATTCCCATCGTGCTGTTGCTGTATCAGGGCAGCCTTCCCAGTGTATTGCCAGCTGGCTGGAGGAGCAGTGCAGGGAGGAAGAGCGTGGGACAGGGAGGAAGGCTGTGCTCACTGAGGCGTGGAGTCTGTTTGGCTCAAGAAGGGCAGGCAGCCCCAGAAAGCTCGGGAACAGGGGAAAGGCAGGGTAGCCCTGATAAATTTCTGAATTGCTTTACCATCATCCGGTAAAGTTCAGGGACTTCTGGAGGGTGCTTATTTCTGTTTGCACTAAAATCTATGTTTAATAATCTTCAGGTTTAATTTTTTTAGCATGAATATGTCCAGCACCCTTTTGAACCCAAGTCTTTGTAGTTACAACAGCTTGTGGCAGAGTCCTGCAATATAACTGCCTCTCGGGTGAAGGAATTGTCTGTTGTGTTCCCCCACCCCTGAACTGTTAGTGCCCTGAACGCGCAGAGCTCCTGGAGCCACCTCTGTGTCACCGCTACTGTGCCTGGGGGCGACTGGCAGGTCGCCTCCACACAACCCAACAAAGCATGGCACGACAACAGCATTATTCCTGGGAGTAGGAAACACTGTAGGCACTGTGGTGAAAGTTTATTAAATAATGATTGATTACTGCGTATGGAAGAAGTCTTTGGTCATATATTTAATTGGGAATTAACTTGGACAGTGAGCTCAAGGACAGCTATAAATTACATTTAATGAATCTGACAGGTGGTGCTGGTCCTGAGCCCCCTGAACGGGCAGGATGCAAGCAGGACCATCTGGACAATAAAACCGGTGTGCAGCTGGGTCATGACAGTAACTCGACTGCGCTTGGACATCTGGCCAGCGCCCCTGGCACGTCATGTATGGACCTTATGGATCATGAGACAGTGTACACCTGCACTTGGCACAAACTTACAAGCTTGCATATACTAGGTGTGTAAGCTGGTTTTGTTTTTCACTGAGTATAAAGGTGGGCAAGCCCTGGGACCAGGCCAGAAGCCTCATCTATGAGTGGACGCGCCACGGAGGAACTTCCCCGTTACCGAGAGGCTCCTGGCACCAGCTGCAGTGGGGCCTCCCAGCCAAAGTGTGGGCCTGGATGATGTTATTAAGGTGGTAATTGGTGATGTATCCTTTTCTTAATCACTATAACGCTTTGCAGCAATGATTTAATTCATCATTCCTATTGCTTTTTTATCATATTGTGCATAATTAGTACTGTTTCCTTTTATCATATTACATGCTATTTTCCTTTATTATATTGTAATATAATAAACTACACTTATCTTCATATTTGATTTGGAGTCCATTTTTGCTTGGTATCCAGTCAGTCAGCAAAACAGGCATTCGGACCAGTTTTCCAGAGAACCATTTTGGCTCTTTTACCTTTGGCCTGTTAACATTTAGTTGGAAAGCAATTGCACGCTTGCTCTTGCTGCGATTTTGTGAGAATAAATGCAAAAAAGCAAAGATTTTTTTTTTCTTTCTTTCTAGCTGTGAAAACTTCTTCCTGGAATAAGTAAAATAATTGGTAACTGCATTGGTCACTGAGTCAATTTTTGTGAGTAACCATGAACAAGTATATTCATTATTTTTTAGGTCTTGAGAGATAACAGTACTTCAAATCCATCCTCAATAAAGGCAGAGTTTCATATACTGAAGTCAAGGAAAGGTTTCTCAAACCCCTCAATGAAACCTGGTCTTAAACTCTTTGACTTACTAAAGAGCAGAATAAAGGAGCATCAGTCCAAGCATGAGCTGGATACTAGGTCTCATTTTCTACGTATGCTGTGTTGTTGCGCCTGAATTTTCTGAAATATATTTTTTGAAAGGGAATTGAGCTGAATAGTTTGATTAATTACTGAAAATTATGCATCAAGTTTACTTGCCAGTGTTTCATTAGTATTTTTCCTGAAGCTCACTTTGAGCTGCAACTGTCTATAAGCATAAAATGGTATCAATAAGGTTGGTTACTATAAAAGTGGAATCGAATCCACTCATGATAAGTTTCCTCCACCTAAGTAATATTTTGAATTGGTTTTGGTTTATTGATATTTTTTTTTAAATATTTAACCTGAGTGCCACTGTCTGTGACACAATGTTTAAATAATTCAGCAAAAAAAATAAACATCTGTTAAAACAGCAATCACCCAGCTGGAGACATTAAAGCACTGTTATGGCACTAGACCTAGGAAAAATAAACAATCCACCTAACTTTTTATCTCAAAAGCTGAAACAGACAGGAGGAGTCTCATGGTCTTTCAGTAATGTATGTGCATTTTTAGGCAAAGGGAAAAAAAGCCCCAAACTGGTAATATTTTGTAGACCCTGTTCTGTAGTGACAGAACAAAAGTTAAAAAGAAAATTGTTCTCTGGGTCTGTCTGAGACCTTGAGCTATCTGAACTCATCCCAGCACCAGCAGCACCAAAGATACCAAAACAGCCATCCAAGGCACTGATACATCTAGTGCTGGCATGTGCCATGCTGCTTTTTTCTAACTGAAGAGACCTCAGTTCAGGGATTGCTAATGATGGACCAAAAGCCCAAAAGGAATTTGTACCCCCAGGACTGTCGGAGACCTTGAGCTGTCTAAGCTGGTGACAACACCAGCAGCACCAAAGGTGCAGAAGCAGCTGTCAACATGTGGCTGGTGCTGGCGTACCCTCATGCTGCTTAGTTCAAGCCCTACCTGAGCTATCTTAAGAAAAAAAATTTCAAGAATGGAATTTTTTTTTTTTAGTCTATAGATGAAGATGATGGCTTTAGCGGGGAGCTTTGCCTCCAGTGCAGCTCCAGTGGACCTAAATGATTGCTTGGATCAGCAAAAACCCTTCAGACAGGTGAGGTATGTTGGTGATGGGAGGAGGAAACAAAACAGAAAAAGCACTTCATATGCTGAGTACTTTTCTAAAGCACTCTGTTACATTAGTCACCTATGGGCTGTACAGAAAGTAAGCTGGGAGTTAAAAACAACACAAAAATAAATCTACTCTAGTAAAGTCCATGTATGATAAATGTATAATAGTTGGATATAGTGGGCTTGAAAGTACTCCTACCTTCAAGGAAGGAAAACCTCTCTGTCCAGCTCTAGCTAAGAGGAATGTGCCATTGTAAAGAAAATAAGTGTGTAAATTCACAGTATCCTGCAGGGAAGAAGAAATGCCTTGTCTGGCACATCTTCCTCTTGCTGCTCAGAGTACTGTCAGTGGGCGGTCAACGCTGTGACCTCTTTGCTGCTGGGGCAGGAGTCTGTGCTGAGCTTCTGGGTAAGGGGATGGGCTTCCCGTGTTCAGCCCAAGGAGAAAGCAGACTGAGCCCCTGAGACCTGCCCTTGTTCACAGCGTTGTCTCCATGCCCCCACTTTGCTGGCAGCCCTGCCAGTCCCCTGGCACAAGAGTGAAGGCTGAGGCTCAAGTGGTGTGGAGCCAACGCACAGCCAAGGTATACAGTCACAAACACCCTGGGGAGGTGAGTGGGAAGGTTTCTGTTGCAATGGACACATTTTAGTTACCTAAGTGAGCGTATCTGGTGCAACCTGAGACACCCTGCCAGGTGCTGATGTTTGGGTGACTGAGTCAAGCTGTAGATCAGTGCATGGGAGATGCTTGCTCAGCAACAGTAAAAGGAGCCAAAATACCTGTAAGATACCTGCAGAAGAACAACAGTTTGCTAAAGTGCGTGTGATCTGCCTTTGGGATCATGGTATGTCTAAACATGCCAGTAAACAAGTGAACAGGAGTGTGATCCCTAATCAGCGCAGGGGCCAGGGGATGTGATGGTGTAACCTCTCCTGTATTCTGGTGTCTACTCTCCTCGTGAGAGGTCTGTCTTTCTACAAAATCTCTGATTCTGCTCTGCAACACAGTTGCAAGAAAATGCCTGACGGAAGTAAGAAGGATTTCGTTCAATGAAATAGTTTGTTCATTGAAATAGTGGAAGGTGTCCTAGTGATTTATCTGGAATTTGAGCCAAGCTGCCTCTGTGATGCTGGTCTAGGGCTGGGAGTGATCAGAAGTGTGTGGTGTCAGACTGTGTGCGAGCATATTTGCTGTTTTCAGGTTTTTCTGCACTTGGAAGGAACCTACAGCTTTTTTTTTTTTTTTTTTCCTCCTGTTATAGTCTTGTAGTCCTTTTTTCATCTATGCAAACAGTTTTGTGAACTTTGAGAACAGTCCTCTGTGCATTAAAATGTATTTGCTGTTGAAACGTTAAATCAAACAGTAGCCTGAATGTTTTTAAAGGTCAGAGTTACTGAGGCAAAATGCACATTGCATACACCTTTTTGAATTGGGTTTTTTTTGGTGGTTTTTTGTTTTGTTTTGTTGTTGTTGTTTGTTCTTTTTTTTTTTTTTTCTTTTTACATGGAATCCTGCAGTATATAGACAAGGTTGCAACTAAAACGTGTAGAGTGAAATCTAGTTTTGTCCTACAGGAATTAACAAGCATGATGAAGTTTGCATCTTCCATATACATTTCATAGGTGATTAAGAAGACTACCAGAAAAAGGGTAATGGTCTTTTCTAGGAAAAACCCAGGACAATTAGTAATTCACCTTTCCAGTATTTTCTGCATCCAGCAGCATGTCTGGGGGAAGCGCACCAATGGTTTAAATGAAAGCTGAGGTAGTGCAATTCTGCAACCAGGGCTGAATGATGCAGCAGCTTCTGCAGCTGTGAGGCTCTAAAAAAATGCTTTGGCTGTTATGGCAATAAAACATATTAAACATATATCAGATAAGCAGGCACACTGCAAACATACGTTATTATCTTACATTGGGATGATTCTGGTTTTAGTTATATTTTGTCGGGGGGCTACAGTTAATATGGTACATAACATCTTAATTTGTCTCTTCTGACTGCAAACTATATGTAGATGTAAGTATTTATAATATTTACAATAATCCTAAGTATACATCTGTTTATAAAACAGTAACCAGTAGAACTGAATGGAATTTGAAACTGATGTTTTGGGTATACTGTGTTCTTACTGTACATTCAGGATACAGAATTGCATGCTCAAAAGGGAAAACTGATTCAGTGATAGCATCAGAGATGCAATTGTCCTAGGTATTGCTACTCCAAGTGACAGATACAAAGGCTGAGAGAGTATCAGAGAATTTAATAGCTTTCGCTCAGGGTCAGGTCTTAGCCTGGTAGAGAGGTGTTCAGCTTTTCAGCATGGGGGCACTGATAGCTGCAGGGCTGGCATTGCTTCTCCTTACTGGAGTTCAATTGTCCTTAGAGTGTCGGTTCATAGGTCCATCATCGTCACAAACGGGGGTGGTGGTGTTTATTCTTCTGTTTAATGACCGTTAGCTCCTAGCTCATCAATTTTAAGACCAATCCATCCATCCATCCTGTGTACATTGTATCACAGATTATTTTTTTTTAATTTTCCTTCTTCCTTTCCCTTATTTGCTAATATAAAACAGAGATGATGGTGCAAGGTAATGAATTTGGAGCTTAATATCATAAAAAAGCACTTATTTGATTTTTCCACTGTAGTGATGCAATTAAAAACTGAATCTTTCCTGTACTTGGGAGGGAGAGGATTCTTATAATTTGCATAAGTTTACATTACCAAAAAACAAGACAAAACCTTTAGAATTTAATGTAGATTAGGATTTGAAAAGGATTCATTTTATTTCTCACAGGGATGAACACAGCATGCCATGCTACATGATCATTCACTATCAGCATCAGCAGAGGTTCCTCCAGTTGCTGCTGTGTGTTACTGATAGTAGAAACTATCCGGTGGAGCCGAGTCCTGCAAAATGCTGGATGTGTTCCAGCTCTCCTTTGCTCCCATTGCAAGAAGTGCTCAGCACCTTATGCATCTCAATCAAATTGCTTGTAATTAAGCACTTAGGTCTGTGTCCCACAAGTATTTTAGTTATTTGCTTGCTTTTATTTTGGTTGTTTCTACCTGAAACAAACACAGTATGAAAGAGCAAAAGTTTAACCCATGCCTAAGAGAAGCTGCATTCTTTCTATTAGCCCCTGAATGCGTTATAACTATCTGCTCATAAGTCTTTTTCTAAACTAATATTTCTTTTTGTGTCTACGAGGAATTCATTAACATCCTTATGCTCTGAATCAAAATCATAAAAGAGGCCAGAACCCACCCCAAAACCACAACAAGGCTTTGTGGTGCCACAAATGACTGAGTTATGATTTATTGATTTGGCAGACTATCATCTAGGCCATGTCCAATTTTGTAATTAGAAGTTCTGCAGTATAAGCATCTGATAAGAGCAGAATGTTGATATGCATATGGCGGTGTGCGCAGGGTGTTTCAGCAATTCAGAAAAAATGGTGTGTAAGTCATCTGTGAGGATTCTGGTGGAAGCAATCAGGAGTAAAACCACCATTTGTTTCTGCAGCTGTGAGGTGGTTCATTCATCAGCATATTTTCGTTCTCTTAAAACACAGAAATAATGCATTCAAATCTGAGTACCTCCTTGACTCTTTTAAGAGTGTTTTGCAGAATTTGGTGCTATGGATGATGTATAGATGCATAAAGAATGATGTGATTTGCATGTTTTATGCATGATTGTGAACAGCAGGACTGGTTAAGAGAAATTAACTGCATGTGTTTTTAAATAGACATGAAACATTGGGAAAGCTTTCTTAGAATACTCATATGCTTCACATGCAAAATTTTTTTCTGAAATGTAATTGAAATTGTAATGATTTAAAATTTCACTGAAAGGAGAATGCTGAACAGCCTTCTTAAAACTGAAAATAATTTGTCATCATGGTGAAATCCATTAACTTGATGAAGTGCTACAATCTGGGCAATGTCAAATTATTGTAATTAGCACTTCTGTGATGTAAGCACCCAGGAACAACTGAGCCTCTGTGTTTTGCCTGTTTCTCTGCATTTTTATTCATTTATTCTGCTGGATGAGACCCTCCAGCTCTTATGAATGTCCACTGTAGCTCAACCCCCTCAAAACATTATTGTGCAATATTTTAAAGTTACATAAAGTCAAAATGATACCCAAACTGTACACCAAAATTTATGAGTGGAGAGCCAGAACCTCTTGTTGTTGAAACTTCGTGTGTCATATGGGGCAGCAAAATGAGTCATGTGAAATGCCTTTCCCCTCTGCCGTGGGTTCTGCACAACCTGTGCTGCTTCTGTCTGCTGGCGGTAAAAGAGAGGTCGTCGGCAAACCAAACCTTGTGGCTTGTCACTGTGGATGAGCAGCTTCCCTCTGTGTATCACAAAGGAGCTGAAACCATTGGTGCTGTGCACCACAGGGCCTTGACTCTTCGTATGCCCGGTGGCCATATTGCACGATCCCAGGGGAATGAACAGACGTTTTAAACCTGTTCACTGTAAAAACATATGGGGTGAGGTGTAATGCAGAAGGCAAAATATTTCAGTTCCAGTTAGCCCTGGATTAAGATTTATGTGTGTTATTAGAGAGCTGCTGAGAGCACACAGCTTTTCTTTGAGGCAGGGGGGCAGCTCTCGTTTTACCATGAATACGTGTTTGCCAAGTGAGGAAGGCAACCCTTGCCTGTTTTTATCAGAGTGGGTTTTGCTGAGCTGAACTGTCCTGAAAGCCTGAATAGGGCAAACGGCAGCTGCTGTGGCTGAAGCCAAAACAGCTCATTCAGGCAGGAAGCACAGGATGTTTTAGAAAACTGAGGGCTTCTTGTAGCGTTTTATTCATGATTAAGAGCTAGCTTGGAGAGGAGGGCAGAGTAAATAGGGTGCTGCTGGTGGGGAAATGGGGAATAATGCGACTGCAGAATCATTAGGAGACAATTTAGAGACCTTTATGTAGGCAGTGGTTCCCCCTCCTTCTCAAGAGATACGTGCACATGTGCCACAACCTTGATTAGCCTTGATGATATCTTGCCTCCTTGGCATCATGCCTTAAAGGGGAACAGAGGCTCTCACCTGGGTGGCTGAGGCACTGGGAGCAGGTTGGAGACATACCCTAGCCCCTCATGACCCATCGCTGTTTGAGCAAGGCACGCACTACGCCCACCAGCACGGCAGGTCTGGGTGTGCTGTGCCCACACGTGCGTGCTGCTCCACGTGTTTCTGCACCCCAGCAGGCTGCCAAGGTGTTGGTGTGAGTTGAGGACCTCAGCCTGGTCATTGCCTCCTGACCAAAGACCCTGGGGCAGAGGCAGAGAGAAGCAGAGGCCAGCCCTTCACAGGTGAGCTTGCTGTCCACCTTCTTAACAAGCTGTCCCCAAAGCCATGGCTGTGACACGGAGAAGTTGTCACCTGACATGCACCCAAACCCCGCAGGGGCACAGAGCACACCCCTCAAACCTCCCCTCACGGAGGAGGATAAATAGATACACAGAGGCGAAAGGATTTTACTAATCTTTAAGAATATCTCAGTGTTCTTGGAATTGTGTGTGTTGTCAGACTTAAAATCTTTAGCAGAGGAATGGGTAGGCAGTAAGATTAGGGTATTCACAGGTTTCCCAGTGGCTTCTGTCAAAATAAACATTATTTTATTAACAGAGCAAGCAGTAATGCCTACGTATTGTATAAAAAAATGACTATATTTTCCCTGTGTATTGCGACAACTTTGAGGTAAGAACGTAATCATTTAATTACATATATATTTCTTACAGTAAATAGGTTACGTTTTAAAAAAATCCTAAGTGACTTATGGATCTAGATTTACTTTTGTAAAACCTTAAGTATTAGAAATGTGAGTTTCTTTGGAAATCAGGGGTATTTAGGCTCCAGAACTACTTACATGCTTCTAAAATTGTATTTAATGATTTGAAAGATAAGTGGTTTACAGATAAACTATTAATTCTGAATTGAACAGCATTTTAGGCTAATGTTAAGATTATTATGAGGTGTCCCTAAATCTAATAAGGTAAATAAGTTTATAATTACACCCATGATTATCTTGATATATTTACATAAATATGTGAAGTATTTTAAATGCCCATTATGGGTTATGTTTCCAGTGTCCTTAAAAAAAATATCTGATATATTCTAACTATGTACTGTCAGAACTACTCTCAAGCACTCATACCCATACACACCATTTCACTAAATGCTTTTAATGCTGTTGTGAAAAGCTTCTTTTTAGGAATTAAATATGTTCTTATTCTTCACAGGAATGAGCCCTTCCCCTTCCTAGGCAAAAGATGAAGCTCGTAATCCGAAGGTTGCTTAGGAGGTTTTTTTTTTTCTGTTAAAAGCCTTTTTTTCAGATCAGGTATGTAAAACACTTTCTCATGGGTGTGGTTAATGCTCTAATCATGGGGACCTTCTCAGGATCTTGGTCATGCTGGCATGGAGAAGCTGAGGGGCCCCCTGTTCTGCAGCTGGATATTCCACTGGGAAACTGCAAAGTCTTTCTCCATGATGAGTGTTACTTAACTTGACATATTTCTAGGAAAAATTTTGGAACAGAAACTTTCAAACAATGCACTGGAGAATCTGCAGCCAGTGTTTGTAGCAGCTGCTGTTACCACAGCATTGCCTGCAAGCCCCACATCACTTCTAACATGCTCAGATGCTCTGCACAGGGGAGAGTCCTTTCCTTGGAGGATCTTTCCAGGGACTGGAGAAACAATCAAAAGGCAGTAGGAGCAGAGCCTGGCAGCAGCTTGGACTGCTGGTGTGTGCCAGGCTTGGACCTTACTTGTTATGTTATCTGCAGAAATTACTTGGGGAGCCATAGGGAGCTTCTCTGCACAGAACTGAGAAGTTTTGTCCTTGCTTTTACAGCACTCACGCATTCCCCTCCTCACCCATACCTTCACAGTGAATATTGCAAAGTCCAAGAGGGGTCTTACAGATTTAACTGTCATTGCAGGGGCCAAGGGCCAACATTTAGACACTGGTGTTGCATTTGTTTTATGCCTGTTGAGCAGACCATAGCTAGGTGGTAGCTAGTATGGTTGTTAAACCAGGTCTACCTTGCTTGTGGAGCTCAGTCTGATGTAAAAGTGAATATTCTTTTCCACCTACAAAAAGTGATCTTAGAACATACTTTCTGAGACTGCAATACTGTATGCATGTGTCCATTAGATCCCCCAAACAAGTGGATAAGGTGCTTCTTGGGCTGGAGGGAAATCTTTTTCCATTCTGCTTGATTTTGCACGAGGAACCGATTTCCGATCTGTCTCCTAGGGAAACGTGACAACTACAGAACTACTGGATACTCTGTAGGGAGCCTCTGAGTCTGTTCTGCAACTGTCCCACTCACTGCAACAAGTATGTGAACATAAATCTGCCACTTCCAAGGTGAGTACTTCAGGCTTTTGAGAGGATCATTTTCATGCCAGAAATGTTTCATGGCAATACAGAAAGAGATACTGTAATTTAGAAAAGACAAGGTGCTATTTAATACAAAATATGTCTGCCTTTAATCACTTTAAAATTGAAATCAGAATAATGGATATTACAACAATATAATATCTGAATATTACAGTAATAGCTCTGTATGTTCTGGGTTATTATCAACTTTCATGAAATACAGAAAAGATAATATATTTATAGATGAAGAAATATAATTTAAAATGCAATTCTAAACAACATTGTGGGGTTGTAAGTTAAAGGAAGACAAACTCAATGGGTTACCAGATCATTATTTTGAAATCGAGCAGAAGTTTCTAAATCTTTTTCATGCTAACTGAACCATCCAGGGTTCAGCAAGTCCAATGTCCACAGGGATTTACACTTGTGACCACCTCTTACATATGCATGAATATCTTAAAAACTTGCAGAAGCTTGCTCATGAGTGGTCACTCTGTGATTGCGAGGTCAGGCTCCATAATGAAGTTAATGGGCTTTTAGCTTGTGTATGAGGCGAACTACACATTACCCAAAGGGTCTGTGCCTTGTTCCGATCCACAGGACTCAAGACCGTTCCTGACAACGATGTGCCCTGCTGGGAAAGGCTTAGGGGGGGATCAAGATCTTAAATGTATCTTTGTGAGTTTCCGTTGCTCTGACTTTTTGTGATAGGGCTCTATGGGTTCCAGGTGGCTGATGGACAGCCTAGTCCTGGGGCTGGGTGGATGATGCCCACCAGAAGTCATAGCCTGTGCAAGGATGTTGTGAAGATGGCCACAGGAAAAAAATCCCTGTCTGGATTCTGATATTTCTAGGTGTTATGGGAATTACATATGAAAACAATGACTTCAAGATGCTGCTGTTCAACAGCAGATGGAATTAGCTTTCATTTATTTATTTTCACTCATAACACTTCATGACAAATAGACTTGCTCCCTCTCCAGGGCAATTTAGAAATAATGGAAAAATCCCACTCCTCATTTTCTTCTTCTTTTGACTGGATATAGGTCTGGTAAGTTAATTTTTGATAGTCACTGTCATTACACTGAACTCATTGTATCAACTCATAGATCAGATTGGATTCTTGTATGTAGATGGCACTCTGCTTTAGTCAAATAGATTTTTTAAAATTTTTTTAAGATAATTTCTGAAGCTATTGCCCAAAGAAACATGTCATATGTGTTTTTTTGGTAAGAAACATTCTAATAAATTGAAACACAGATATATCTTCAGAAAAGGAAACTTGAACAAAACCTTTATCTCACCATGCAGTAAGCCTTCCTTTCAAATGCAAACGTAAGTTCATCAGTTACAAATTAGCTGTTATTGCACAATTTATGAGGTAAATAAACATGAAATTAAATAAAGTACATAGCTTGTCTAAGTTATTGTCAGTACTGTCTTTAATAACTAGCAGAAGAGAGATGCAGTTTGCAAATCATAGATGCTATTCCATTATAGTGTTCGGAAACTGTTTTTTTCTACTCCTCCAGAGGCAAGAAGTTTGGTTCAAAAATAGAAGTGGAAAATTGTTCTATGACAGAGGGCACAAGAACAACTTCCCCTGGCAGGTCCAGCTGATGCTGCAGTGGTTCAGTGCAGGTCCTGCTGCAGGGCGGCTGTGTGTCCCCTGGGAACCCATCCCTTGTCAGGCTGAACAGGGGTAGGGCACTGGGTGGACTAGAACTAAAAGGCTTTGATTGTGTGGTTATGTGAGGTTTGAGGGGATGTACCCCATTGCGATTCTGCAGACAACAGAATATAATATTTTCATCTGGAAGGAACCTACAATGATCATCTGGTCCAACTGCCTGACCAATTCAGGGCTGACCAAAAATTAAAGCCTGTTGTTAAGGGCATTGTCCAAATGGCTTTTAAACACCGACAGGCTTGAGGCATCGACCACACCTCAAAGGAGCCTGTTCCAGTGTTTCACCACCCTTTTAGTAAAGAAATATTTCCTAATATCAAGTCTGAATCAGAACCAGAGTAGCTCTCTGACAAATCCCATGTCATCATTGCCTCTTATGCATCTATAAAAAGGGATTTTGAGTTATAATTCAAGCATACACATGAAATGGCAACTGAAATTCTGCTCCATCAAAGATGACAGGAAAACTCTAGCAGTGAGAAATCACAGACAAAAAGGACTGTTTTCTGAAAGAATGAGATATTGCTCCCAGGTAACTCCATAGGATTGCTTCAGTGGTCTTGCAGGGTTTTTCTGGTAAATATATTTCCTTCTGTGAAAGTGCAGAACAGAGGCCATGGTGTAAATACATATATATATATATATATATATGTATTTTTATTTTTATTTTTTTCCCCCTCCATAGAGACTGGATGCTGGATTTTTTACACTGACAGTGCTTTTTCCCCCGGGGAGTGCCAATTTTATCTTCTGGTATAAGGTGAAACTGTTTTGCATTTTTGAATTAGGCTGAATATGAATCAGCCAATTTCGTGTTTCAAGAAAATTTTGCTTGGTGTTGCCTGCTTGTATTTTAGTCCTTAAGTTGTATATTTGCTTTCTGATGCTTCCTAAGCTTGGAAAACTCCCTTATATACCTTGCCTGTGTCTCCTTTGCATCTAAAGAGCTCATAAGCTTTGATGAGCTCTGTAAGGAAGTTACTGAATGTCACCCTGGGTATTGCAAAATCACCACATATAAGACAAAAGAGTTGAGAAAATCTGTAGATTTGACAAAATGTCCTTTATCTTGCAGCTGTAAGACTCTGTTGTAGATGATGACTGTTGTATGTGTTTGGAGTATGCTTCCCACCCTTTCACTTAGCCACACTCTTGAACCCTATTGCTGTATTCTGGGATCCTCTTTGGGTGGTGTTATATGAAAGCTTGACCTTCTGGATGGACTTTGACCCCTTTTTCTGGGTGCTGTGGCTGTACACAGACCTTTGGGCTTGTGTGAGGTAACTAACAGCTGGAGAGAGCATCTGAGCCCTGGCATCCCACTCCTGTAATTTGCCATCTCCCTGTTGAGCTGGTATCTTACTGTGCTTAATCTGTTTCTCCCTGGACATCAGAGTTTTAGCTCTGGCGCTGGAGGCTGGGTTAACATAGAGGGGTACATCTCATTTCTGTACTTTGAAATCAATCTCGCTACTTGTTTGGGCTTATGAGACCTTTCTCTTACCTGACCTAATATGCCTGCAGCCCTACCCACCAAGTGGCTTGTCTTAAAATAAATTAATTCATATCAAAAGCACTGAGATCTTCCAAATGTGGTAGAGAGCAGCCAGACACACACAAGGGCAAGTAGTGTCTGTCTGGGGGGAAAACCTTCCATATGTGCACTTAACATTCCTTTGGAGAACGGGGTTTCACTTTCAAGGGTGGAAGAGGCTATTTGAATATTTTAAGGATAAATCAGAGAGGTGCAGGTCTGGACCTTATCATCCTAAGTAACTATATCACCAATAAGAGGGGGAGAAAGTTTTCTATCCATGAAACAGTAAAGCAGGGGCTACACTGCCTTGCTATCCTTGATGCTTCCAGTAAGTGTATTATGAGCTTCTGGTAAGGTTATTGCAATATTAATAATGACATTTGTTTAAACATATCCTGGTGCAGTGCTCTGTGCTGATTAATTCTGATCTCTAGTGTTGCTGGAAAAGATCATCACCAAATTTCCTACTTGATCTGACTGAGGAAAGGCTGAGCCAGACAAGTCTATACTTATAAGCTGTAGAAGGACAGTCTTTTCATGTGGAGATTCTTTGGAAACAACAACAAGAGAAAAAGAGAAAAACCACATTTTATCCTCCTTTTTTTAAATACAACAGGAACTTGGTAAAACATTCAATGTTGTGCCCAAACTGATTTTCTGCACTGCTAATCCCCTTCCTTAAGGGGTTGTGTCTAACAAGCACATCATGGCCAAGGAAAGCTCATGAGTATGCAGGATCCAGGTGATGTGAACCAGACACCAGAGTATGAGTGTGTAACCGAGAAGCTCACAGGATAGCCTTGTTTCTGAAAAATAAACACATTACTGGTGCTAAAATGGCCTGACTACACTTCTAGCACGGATAGCTTGGCTGCTTGAAATCTCTACATTTTCATTACTATAAACCCAAAAATTTTCTTAGAGCAGTATGAATTGCCATCCTTTTGCATTTCTCAGTTTCTTCTTCGGAAAGTTGTTCAAACTTTAATTTGACTACGTAATTAAAGCAAGCACTATGGTATTGAAAAGAAACTTTTCATTTGCCTTTAAATTTGAAACTGGAAAACAAGTGAGCATGGAACAAGATTACCCTTTGCAAAGTTAAAGCACTGGTAACTTTCCAAAGGAGTAACAAATTTAAGAACTTTTTGACAGGCAAAGAAATCTAATTTCTTCATTTCAGTCGGTGACTGTTCCCTCATCCTCGGTTTGTTCAGCTCCATTTTTCATCTACTTCTGCCATGCTGTTTGTTGCTAAAAACATTCTTTTATTTGAGAAACACCCTTAAACAGTTCTATGGATCTACCAGTTGTGTTGGGTCTGTCTGAGCCCCTTAGCACCCTCCTAGTGCTGCGCTTGTGTTGGTAGCTGGAAAGGTGGTGATAACGCACCAGTGTCTTGGCTACTGCAGAGCAGCGCTCGCACAGCATCAGGGCTGTCTGCCCAACCTTCCCCCCATCCTCACCAGCAGGCTGGGGGTGGGCAAGATCTCGGGAGGGGACATAGCCAGGACAGCTGGCCCAAAGTGACCAAAGGGCTATGTCACACCATATGATGTCTGCTCAGACATAAAGCTAAGAGAAAGGAGGAGGGGATGGGGGGATGGGGCAGTTGTTATTTATGGTGTTTTTCTTCCAGAGAAACTACTACATGTACTGAAGCCCTGCTTCCCGGGAAGTGGCCAAACATCATCTGAAGATGGGAAGTAGAGAATAACATCTTTTCCTTCACTTCTGCAGACATGACAATTGCTATTGCTTCATTAAACTGACTTTATCTTGTCCTTGAAGGGTTTTTTTCCATCTTATTTTCTCTTCCCCGGTTCTGCTGAGCAGGGGAGTGGTGGAGCATCTTGGTGGGCACCTGGCATTCAGCCAAGGTCAACCCACCACACCAGTGAACATTAAAAGCATGCTGGGACAATCCTCCTATTTGTAGATGTTCAGAGTGTTTTTCTGTGGCATGTACTCTGGTACTGTTTTTCAGGCTTAAGATAAAAGGTCTGCAATTTTCTGCCAAAATAATTCCAATCTATTTCAGTGTAATTGCATCAGGAGTTGGTAGCTTGAGCATAGCTGTCTGCTCAGGCCCTTTTAGCTAGAGCAGATTTTAGAGCAGTGATATTCTTCTGGCCTGAGGGTTATTTCTGGTCTAAAAGACTTCAATAAGTCCTCTGAAAAGACTACAAAACTGTTAAAAAAACCTATCCCACCCTAAAAAACCCAGAACACTGATAATCCCCATGTAGGTATGCATGAATAAGGTAAATAGGAAGGAAATAAAGTTCATCTGAATGAAGGATTAGAATTCAACTTAGTTTTCACCTGTTATAAATTAAAATCGTCATGGTATCAGACCATGGGACGGCAGCTGGATTGTCTTTTAGAGCAGTCAGGTAGTTCTTAGGTTTCAAGAATACTGAGGAACGCTGTTGTTGGGCACTCTTTTTACGTGTCCTTCTCGGTGAAGGTTGGAAGGCAGCAGCTTTGCCAGATGTGCTGGGCTGTGCATCATTGCAGGATTTCCTCCTGTAAGACATTGCTTGCTATGGAAGGACATGACCGCGTGGCAGTGGTCTGCAATAGTTACTCTTCAATAACCTTTCAATAAGTTGACTTTCTTCAATGAAATCAAATAAAGGGGCCATTAGCGTGTCAAACCGGAGTGGAGGCATGGGCAGGGGAGCTTGATACTCATTGCTTAATGTGCTTTTGTTTCACACCTGAGGGCTTTTCTTCTTTCCCCTTGACAATGGTTTCCCTGGGTAGGCAAGCCCCCATTCACTGCCTCGGAGGTGGCTGAGCTGAGCAGCTTTAGGAAGTCTGGTCTCATCTCTCTGATGAGAACTGGGACTGGAAATAGAAAGGAGCTGCTTCAGTGTGCGTGTTAAATAGGTGTCTCTAAAAAACCTTTTCTGTACTGGATACCTCAGTACATGCCTGGAAACTTTATCCCTTACCAGCCCTCCCACCTTCCCCAAGACTGGCACAATATTGAAAAGACTCAACAAATCCTGGGTCCTAGGCCAGCTGCAGGAGCTCTCCCATCCTTTCATCTTAGTGGATTTTTTTACTTTTTTGGGAATGAAAAATGCTTGTGTCTAACTTCGAGTAGGGGAGACTTTGTACATTCTGCCTGTTCATTGTCAGAAGTACTTCTGCCATACCTTGTGACTGCTTTATCCTAATGGATATCATCATGTTGTGTATTGCCTGAAGCTCTTCTATCTTGGTTATCAGCATTGTTATAGTCCCTTTCTTTTGTAACTGTTTTGTTGTTGCTGAAAAATGAAGATGCAGGACAGTGACTGAAAAGTCAGTTGCATTCAGGTCTCCTGATGATTATCTGTCTTCAATTTTGTGACTCAAAAAGTCTTTGCAATCTTGCAGCAAACTGAGCTTCCATGATTTGCACTGTGATCATCTTAACAGAGAAGCATAGTCCATGTTCTCGGTGTGGTCACGGACTCTTTTTACAAGGGCCAGAAAGCAGAAGATAGCTTGTTTTTAAATTGTTTCAGACATGCAGAACAATGAGCCAACTGATTAATAAAGTTCTGGTTTGTCTCTCTGAGACCCCCTGTCCCCACAACAGAAACCCCACACTTGTTCCTCTAAAATGAATCTGGAACAAAAGCTTGAAACGATATTTTATCTCAAAATTGCAAAGGGGTTTTGAAAGCTTGCATTAAAGTCCCTGTGTGTCTCTGGCTTACCAGGCTGTAAAGGCAGCTCTCCAGCCTCCTATATCAAAGTCCTGAAAAAAAGATAATCATAAAGCCTTCCCTCTGCCATCCATAAGTGTTCAAACACATTGAGGGAGCCATCCTAAAATTTCATCATACACTGTTTTGATTGACATGACAGGCTGTTTAAAGTTAACAAAAGTTTGTATGATTTTAATTTTTAAAGGAAGCTGAACTGGTCAAAATCTTTTGAACAATTTTTTGTCCTCCTCCCAAGTTTGGTCAGAAAATGTCTCCCAAAGGGTTTGTGTCTGTGTCTCTGTAGAATAGAATAGGTTAAACTTGTCTCTAAAAGCCTGTAAAATTCAACCTGGAGATCGTGGTCAGGTTCAGGAGAAGATTTACTTGCCCCAGAATAGCAAATAGGACAGTGGGCTGGGGCATCAGCTGTACCTGCAGCCAGCACCGCGGGCTTTTGAGGCAGAAGAAAGGGCTGAGTGTGGGTATTTTGTTTTCAACTTGCTATGATGATGGAGGCAACATTGTTTACGTCTGTTTTAGATTGGGATTCCTGCTCGGGCTGACAAGGCCTGTTTGGTCTGGAAGGGAGAATATGGACCCATCCTGCATGGATTTGGGATAATGTTTTCAGCCCTTCATAATACAGATAAATGGCTCTTAGTCACTTTTGGTTTTCTATCTGAATGTCTGCTGTGGGCCTGCTCTCATACTGCAGTGTGGTGGTTCCCTCACTCACCTGTTCCTTTAGTTATGCTCTGAACAAAATCTCCTTTTAACAATATTTGCCTTGGGCATACTGAGCTTTCATCTCTCCCTACAGTGTAGAATCAAGGGTTTCTCTAGGCTTTAGATATATTACATGCAGAGAGATAATGCTAGCTCCATGACAACACCAAGCATTTACAGTCTCAGAGGAACTGATCTTGGTAATGCATCAACTTGGGCAGACAGCTGCGGCGTTGCAGCAGGAGAAATCCCCCAGGCACACAGCCTCGTCCGTCCCCACAGCTCCAGTGAGACATGCCAGCAGCCTGTGGGTGTTGCAGAGTCAGAGCTTCCCACAGCTGTCTTCCTGCGGTTACAAGCCCACAAATAAGGTCCCCCCAGGGTCTACAGAGCTGCCCCAAGTCTTTCACATGCAGCTCCTCAGTGTGAAGGAAACCATCTCGGTTTTGGAAAACTTCTCTCTAATCATTTCCTTCACACCCTCAGTAAACAGCTTCACATTCAGGTGTCTTCTTAGATGTTTCACTGCCTAATATATTTTCTTTTCTCCCCAGTGGTAGAAAAATTAATGGACTGATGCTGGGATGGTGCTGGTTACTGCTACGCATTGATGGGTGGCCACAGGGGAGAAGCTCTTTTCGTCGGAGACAGATGCTGCCTGTGGGTGCATCCTCAGGGAATAAGGGATGGAGGGGAGCGCAGCGGAAATGCAGTCCTGCTTCTGCTGCATGTTCAGAAATGAAGCATTGAAGTCCTCCCAAATGCTGAGCAGGCATTCTCTGAGCTGTGATGCTGCTTTCTTGCTGAACTGAGAGCAGCAACGTATGTTCATGTGTAGCTCAAAGTGTTGATGCATCTTGCTGGATTAGAGCAAAAGATGTCTCTTGTTTCTGCTTTCTTTTTTTGTCTTTTTCCTTTCAGTTTGTCTTGAATGCCATGGGTGTAAAGACCTGTTGGTTAAGAATGCCATGCGCAATTTTTTCATATTGATTTATTGTTTTCCTTTCTTTGAAGAAAAGTGACAGAAAACCCATGTGAAGAATGAGGTTTCCATATAGCAAAAATTGAATGCTGTTACACTTTTGGAAGCTTTAAATACACAGAATTACGATACTTGCCTGTGTAAGATTTACTGTTGACTCTCTACTCCCTCTCTTATGACACAGAGGCAAAGCCTCATAGACCAAATATCACTGAAACTGTATCCTTGGGTAACTTTGCTGTTTACGTAAGCACATTTTTAAAGACATGCTTCAGACAGTAATGAGCATTACAGTACATCTCAGAGCACAGGATAATTCTATTTTAATTACAGAGGGTAGTTCTTCATTACTGAATGCTCAGAGAAAAGTGCAAAAGAAATCTGATTTTCATGCTGTTATAATTAAAGGAAATACAAAATTAAAACCAAAACCAAACTACATAATCACAAGTTTGAATTAATAGCAAGGGAAATATTTTGCTTATTAAAAATAAAAAAGACTGAAATACCAGAAATGAGACAATGCACCCTGTAAAGAGCTAATATATGAGGAGACAACATGAATGGATGTCCCTAGTTTTGTTTCTTTGTCTCTTTTTTTCTGTTCATCCTGCTTTTCCCTTTCCTTCTCACGTATTTACTATATGAATTGTCTCTTTGTAGTCAAAAGGATTTGGAGTTAAATTGCTTCAACAGCAAAGTCATAAATTGCACTTAAGTTCCTGTGCAGTGGGGGGCGGCTTGCAGAAACAATGTCTAATTTTTGTTCATCACCTTTAGAATGTAAAAGGGACAGTTTATGCAAATAGTGCTTTTAGTTGGTCAAAATACTGCTTTTACTAATGTGCTTTTCTGTTTTCTGCAGTTAAAGCATTGACTGTCCATATGCTAAGTGCACCACTATGTCTGAATGTCCTACTTTTAGAAACAAAAATTTTAGTGCTACAGACTGTAAAGTACAAATTTCTGTTGAAGTATTTCTTAAACTGAATTGATTTTTAATTTTTTGATTAGATCTTATTCTTCTTCAGAATTTAGTAAAAGTTTTTCAGTCAATCGTAAGAACAATACTGACCTAGATACGGTCCTGCTCTTTGATTGGTATCATTGCATGTAGGTGTACAGGGATATTACAGGACTAAATAATTTGTTTTTAACTTAAAGCAAGTGAGCTGAACTTCTAGCAAGAAAAATGACATTGCTCTGTCTTTCAAGTTGTTTTATACTATTCCTTTCTCTAGAAACATTTGGGTGTTTAGTTTGTCTGGTCTTGAATAGGTTGTTTCAGAAGAAACTTAACTCTCTGTCTGGAAGTTGAATTAGACTGTCTGTAGAGCACTTGTGTCTGAATTTTTGCTTATTTTAAAGATAAAGAAAACTTTTCCCACACAGACTTTGCACAACAGAACTTATGGTAGAAATACCACCTATGCAAAAATGTATTAGCAGCGTAGTTCCAGCCAGTCAGACTTATGTAGCACACTTACTGCCCTCAAAGCAATTTCTTCATTGTGTTCACCAAATAAAGCAGGCATCCTGAGGAGAATGCAATTGCATTACTTAAACACATTAATATGGTACCCAGGAGGCTTGCCTGGAGACTATATAGGTCATCTCAATTTTGGCATTTTTGATGTTGAATGATTGGATCTGGAAACTAAAATATTTTTATCTGAATTACTCTATGTGGAGTTATTACTACTATTGTTCTTATTATCTTTAATTTATCAAGGAAAAAAATTCCCAAGGTTGGCTTTTCCCTCTGTTTCACCAAATACATCTGACACTCAGGTAAGTGTAAAAATGTGGTGGGGATGACAAATGGACTGCTCTTACTTTGCATTTTCGAGGGATTTCTAGGAGGGATGGGCTGACTAAGTTTCTTCTCCATGTGATATCCTCAGCTGAGGACACTGGGTATGTGTGCAGGATTTGGTTTCCATCCCTCTTCTCCATCAGGGTGAGCATTATATACACAGAAAATTACTCCTGTTTTATGTATATCATGGCTGCATGTGGTGGTGCTTGGCATTCTGGAAGATCTTCTTCATGATTTAAGTTGCCTGAAATCAACGACTTTCAGGTTTCCCAGGAAAGCTGCACATTTGCTCCCACTGTTCCCTAGATGATAATGGAAGTAAAACAGAGAAAAATCCAATCTTTTCCCAGCGCTCATTTTGCATGGAAAAACTTTATTTCAAAATTCTTGGGAAACCGTGGACACTTTAATTAAAAACAAACCAACCCAAAGCAAAAGCACATATTAGCTTAATTTTTAAGTGTGTTCTTTCTACAGCTGATGGAAAACAGGCTTCCCTGTTGAGGAACTCCGCTGAAGTTATGTTTTTGCACTGAGTTGGCCTTTTTCTTCCTGGTAGAAAAAGACAAGGAAGGTGAGTTGATCTAGACCAAAATCAGTGTTTAGGGTGCTTCCAGGCTAACTGTTTTAATTCAAAATGTTGAAAGCAGTAATCAGAGTTGATTTATTTGTTTAAAAAATGTAACCTACTTGACAAAACTTCTCTATTTTGGGGGTCAGAACAATATTTGGCCTTCTTCCAGGAACATCTTGGAAGCAGAGAAGAAGGGAGAGTTTTTCTCTTCCTCTAAATATTAATGTGTGAATTACTAGTGGTGTGAAAGATCAGTCTGCATGTCTGGTAGTCTTATTACTTCTAAGTGTTCCTGCATGGCAATTAATTTATTAATTGATTTACTGATGCTTTGTGTTTTGGGACCTGTATTGTGAGTAGCAGAGAAAATAAATCTGTTGGTAGCACATGGCCAAGTTGATTTATTTTGTTACCTTAACCTAAAATGCTACTTTAAATGAACTGCCTGCTATCACAGACAGGTATCCAGCCATAGCTGGGTGCTTTTTGGGTTCAAAAGAAAGAGCTTCTGCAGGCTGTGAAGGATTCAAGACTGTCCTTGCCACCTGTGGTGAGTTGACTTCAGTAGATCTAGAGCCTCCAAGCTAATGCTCACTTGAGAGCCGAGTTGTTTGCACCAGGGAAGACCTGAGCAAGGGAACTATCAAATCACTGTGGTACAAGGGTAAGGGTGGTCATTGGTACATGGCTTTGTAACAGCAGTTGTCTCTCCCCTTTGTGCGATATGGAGCTTTTTCCAAGTAAACCTCCTTGAATTTAAACAAACAGCAAAGGATTTACCTGCATCTCCTGCATGTGCCTTCCCTTTTATACTGCTATGATGTGATGCAGGGCCATATTCCCTTGCCACTGGGGCCATGTTCAAACAAAATGTGTATGAAAACATGGGGCTGCATTAGAGCATCTTGCGTTTGGTGAATCTGATCTATCAGCACAACATAGCTTGATTTTTAGAGCAAGAAATCTGAAATTAAAATGGCTTATTGATTCCCTGTGGCTTTCTTAGCCAGGCTAATTCTGATATGCACCACAATTGTCCCCCAGGGGTGATTTTAATTTAGGTCAGAGTACCTACAACTGCAGGACAACACTGTGGTGTTTATGCAGTAGACAGGGATAAGGAAAATCTGGCAATGTCTCAGTAAGCCCCAAGCTGCTGGCTTGGTAGAGAAGTGCTGTACAAAATTAGCTTTGCACCATCCAGGGAATTTTCCTGGGACTTAGTCTTCCAGAATTTTATCCCATCTTAATGAGATAAACCAATATAAATGAATTTAGCATAGAATTTGATCTGACAAACCCTGGCTTGAACAGCTGCTCCAGGTAACAAGCAATGAGGAATCGGAGCGGGGGACTTCTGAATTTGATCTCCCCTCTCTGCTAAGCCATCCCCAACTTGTATATCTGATTGTCCATGAATTATGGCAGTTGATATCTAATGGTCTGGGACAGGCATGGCACAAAAAGCTGCTATTTGTCAAAATCCACAGTCCTTCAAGCTGCGGAACTCCTGTTCTTGTGACAATTCTGAATATGAAAAGATAGATAGGTTCTGCTATAAAAATCTTGGGGCTGGAAAATCTCAGCACTCTGGAAAAAGAGGTTAATTGTCTGTATAGTTGTCACGTCCAGCTTCCCTTTGAACTGGCAAGCTTGAGTGGAAAATTTAATAAACACTTTGAATCCTGACCAGAATTACACATTTTTGTAGGTATCAATAGGAATACTAGCCTTCTGTATTCTTTGAGAATGATAAAATATAAAAATGTCTGTTTAGAATGAACTGTTAAATAAACCAGCCACATTTCTTGAGTCCTTTACAGGTTTCTGAGGTGCACATTCCTGTTCCCAGCCTAGGTACTCATTTACCCAAATAACCAACATTTAAAAATGGATGGTGGGCTTTCTGAAAAATATTTTTGTGAATTTTCTCTGAAGTTGCACGTCATTTACTCCTTTTATTCATCTCATTAGTATAATGGCTTCTCCAAAATACAAGTACATACCCCTGACAAGGGCATACCCCTCACAGAATTTTTTTTTAGATTTGTTTTTAAGGTGCTAAATTTAGAGATAACAAAGACCAGGGGTGGGAGAAGAGTGGGAGGAATAAAACTCAAGAAAAACAAGTGAAGCACAATGCAATCACTCACCACCCAATGACCAACGCTCAGCCAGTCCTCCAGTTTATACACTGAGCATAAGGTTCTATGGTATGGAATATCCCTTTGGCTAGTTCGGGTCAGCTGTCCTGGCTCTGCTCCCTCCCTGCTCCTTGTGCACCTGCTCACTGGCAGAGCATGGGAAACTGAAATGTCCTTGACTTAGAGCTAGTGTGTTATTAACATTATTCTTGTACCAAATCCAAAACACAGCTTTGTACCACCTACCAGGAAGAAAACTAACTCTATCACAACCAAAACCAGGACACTTATTAAAACCAGCTTCAGCTGCTGGGGCTTGCATTTGGTAGACAGGGCAATATCCTGCAGCTGTGCACAGGCTGCACCAGCCGCTCTGCTACTGGTGCCGCAGCCACACAGGGCTGGTGAGGAGCTAACCTCTCACATTGCTGGTGCTTATCTGGAGGTGTCCCCACTCCTAGTTCCTTCCTCCCTGAGTAAAGGGAGGGCTGAGACAAGTTGCCTTGGAGTTGTAGTTTTTTGTTTAGATGTTGTTTTCCATATTGCCTGAGTGACTCTAAATTATACATATACATCTTGTCTGTGAACATGCCTTTTCAAGAGTATGACCAAACACCAGTGTCTGAACCTGCACTGCAGCTGGGCGATTCCCCCCTGGCCACCATGAGTCATGCAGGCTTTAGCTGTGCTTCCCTGCTTGCTGTCTTCATGGACAGTGGTCGTGCCTGGGGTATTTTTTCCTTGATACTGTTCAAATTAATTTTTTTTTTGTATGTGTTAAAGATAAGTGACATGTTGGGAGATCTCAGTCTGATCTGAAGTCCCAAGCAAGATATTTGTAAGGGTTGCAGCACATGCCTGCTGGGTGCAGACTCTAAAGCTACTGTTAGAAACCATTAAAATCTGAAATACTCCAGGCAGTTTTTCTTCAGTGGCATTTCAAGGTGGTTATAATTGTTGTTCTGACATCTGTTGCTGAGATTAGCAGTAATCTTTCTTTCCTGTTTTCTGTATGACATACTAGTACACTCCTTATAAAGTCTGTGTCACTGCGGGAATATCAAGTACTTTAGAAATTATTTGGTAACTGAAGTATTTAATGGTAATCTGTGCATTTGTTAAATTTACAGGTGAGGTGGTACAGTGTAAATAATTAATCTGGGGAGAGAACAATGTTTATCAAGGTTTCCCTTTCCTATTTACAAAAACATGCTTTCCTCAGGAGAATGCAACTCTGTTGGCGAGAGGCATACCAGATACTAAACTCACTTTTGAAGACAGTCCCTGCTCTCCAGGTTCAACTGTAGTGGATGTTTAAGCAGAAACAGTTAATTTTGAATTGCTGCTGAAGTCTTTCTCTTCAGGTTCTTTAGCTTGCTCATATCAAAAATGTGTTGATAATTATTTCAAAATTCTTTTATCATCAATACTCCCGTCAGTAAGTCAGCTTCACTGGGGGCCCAGCTTCAGTGCTTCTATGCAAACACATACTATAGCATGGGGAATAAACAAGAGGAGTTAGGGAAATGTGCATGCCCATAGTGCTATGATCTTACTGGCATCATGGAGATGTGGTGAGATGGTTCCTGTGACTGAAGTGTTGGGTTGGAAGAGTACAGGCTCTTTAAGAAGGACACACAGAGGGGGTGTAGTCCTCTAGGTCAATGACCACCTGGAGTGCGTGGAGCTCAGCCTGGGGATGGATGGGGAGCCAACCAAGAGCTTATGGGTCAGGGTGATCAAACGGACAGCATGGACAAGTGACATTATAGTGGGAGGGGTCTGCTACAGGCTGCCTGACCAGGAAGACCAGGTGCATGAGGCCCTTTTACAAGCCCTGATCCTTATGGGGAAATTCAACCACCCCAGTATCTGTTGGAGGGACAATACAGTGGGGCATAAGCAATCCAGGAGGTTCCTGGGATGTGTTGATGATAATTTCCTTCTTCAAGTGGTAGAGGAGCCAATGCAGAAAGGTGCCTTGTTCTCACCAACAAGGAGGGCTTGGTGGGGAATGTGAAGCTTAAGGGCTGCCTTGGCTGCAGGGACCATGAAACAGTGGAGTTCAAGATCCTTAGGGCAGCAAGGACGGTGCACAGCAAGATCACTACCTTGGATTTCAGGACAGCAGATGCTGGCCTCTTCAGGGATCTGCTTGGTAGAGTATCATGGGATAAAGCCCTGGAGGGAAGAGGGGCCCAAGATAGCTGGTTAATATTCCAGTATCACCTCCTCCAAGCTCAGAGAGATGCATCCCAACAAAGAGGAAGTCGGACAGAAACACCAGGAGGCCTGCATGGATGAACAGGGAGCTCCTGGAAAAACTCAAACACAAAAAGGAAGCCTGCAGAGGGTGGAAGCAAGGACAGGTGGCCTAGGAGGAATACAGAGAAATTGTCCGAGCAGCCATGGATCAGGTTAGAAAAGCGAAAGCCCTGATAGAATTAAATCTATCCGGGGATATAAATGGCAACAAGAAAAGCCTCTATGGGTACCACAGTGATAAAAGGAAGACTAGGGAAAATGTGGGCTCTTTCTGGAAGAAAACAGGACACTGGTTACCTGGAATACAGAGAAGGCTGGATACTCGATGACTTTTTTGCCTCAGTCTTTGCCAGCAAGTGCTCCAGCCACACTGCCCAAGTCACAGAAGGCAGAGGCAGTGACTGAGAAAAGGAAGAACCACCTGCTGTAATAGAAGATGAAGTCTGAGAACATGTAAGGAACCTGAAGGTGCACAAGTCCATGAGAGCTTATGAGATTCATCTGTGGTCCCGAGGGACCTGGCAGATGAAGTGGCTAAGCCACTATCCATTGCATTTGAGAAGTTGTGGCAGTCCGGGCAAGTTCCCACTCATTGGAAAAGGGGAAATGTAACCCCCATTTTTAAAAAGGGAAAAAAGGAAGATCTGGGTCAATCAGTCTCACCTCTGTGCCCAGCAAGATTATAGAGCAGATCCTTCTGGAAACTATGCTAAGGCATATGGAAAATAAGGAGGTGATTTGTGGCAGCCAGCATGGCTTCACTAAGGGCAAATTGTACCTGAAAGATTTGGTGGCCGCCTTTGATGGGGTTACAGTGTTGGTGGATGAGGGAAGAGCGACTGATGTCTTCTACTTGGGCTTGTGAAAAACATTTGACGCTGCCCTACACAACATCCTTGTCTCTAAAGTGGAGAGATTTGGATTTGGTGGATATCCAGGATAAGGAACTGGATGGATGGTTGCACTCAAAGAGTTGTGGTCAACAGCTTGCTGTCTGTGGAGACCAGTGACAAGTGGTGTTCCTCAGGGGTCCATACTGGGACTGGTGCTGTTTAACATCTTTGTTGGTGACATGGACAGTGCAATTGAGTGCACCATCAGCAAGCCCACCACCACCAACAAGCTGTGTGATAGTAGACACACTGGAAGGAAGGGATGCCACCCCGAGGGACCTTGAGCAGTAGACCCATTTGAACCTTGTGAAGTTCAGCAAGCCCAAGCGCAAGGTCCTGCACATGGGTTGGGGCATTCCCAAGCACAGATACAGTCTGGGCGGAGAACGGATTGACAGCAGTCCTGAGGAGAAGGACTTTGGGGGTGTTGGTTGACAAGAACCTCAAGATGTGATCGGGCAATTAATGTTTGTAGCCCAGAAAGCCAACCATATCCTGGCTGCATCAAAAGAAGCATGACAAGCATGTTGAAGGAGGTTGCTCCCCCTGTCTACTTTGCTCTTGGGAGATCCCACCATGAGTACTCTGTGTTCACTTTGGGGCCCCCAACATAAGAAGGACATGGAGCTGTTGGAACAAGCCCAGAGGAGGGCCAGGAAGACGATCAGAGGGCTGGAGCACCTCCCCTGTGAAGACAGACTGAGAGCGTTGGGGTTGTTCAGCCTGGAGAAGAGAAGGCTCTGGGGACACCTTATAGCAGCCTGCCAGTGCCTAAAGGGGCCTGCAAGGAAGCTGGAGAGGGACTTTTATAAGGGCCTGTAGTGACAGGACAAGGCGGGGGATGGTTTAAAACTGAAAGATGGTAGACCTAGATCAGATATTAGGAAGAAATCCTTTACTGTGAGGGTGGTGAGGCACTGGGCCAGGTTTCCCAGAGCAGCTGTGGATGCCCCATCCCTGGAAGTGCTCAAGGCCAGGCTGGATGGGGCTTGGAGCAACCTGGTCTAGTGGGAGGTGTCCCTGCCCATGGCAGGGTGTTGGAACTAGGTGATCTCTAAGGTCCCTTCCAACCCAAACCATTCTATGATTATGTGATTCTATGAATAAGTCTTTGTTGTCATACATTTAAAAACCTTTCTGTGACACCTTAAATTTCAGGATAAAATTGCGTCAGAATAATCTTTTTCCTTTTTATTTTTTTTTCCCAACTCTGGTTGCAGTCCTGTAAAAAAGTTATTGAAATATATTTTTTAAATCCGTGATCATACCCCTCCAACAGTGTAATGACAAGGGCTGATTAAAGGGACTAAATCTCTGTAACCAGATATGTTTTCTCACAGCTCTTGTTTACTGGACCAAGTTTTTTTGCACTTAGCAAGGGTGCAATAATCTATAGTAAGCGAGTTGCTCTGATTTAATTTCCCTGATGATCACTCTGAGTATGCACTAGCTACAAGGCAGCTTCCCCTCTTTTTAAAGGAGAACAAAATCCCTCACATGATGATGCTCTTGGGGTTCACGGGCACAGTCAAACTAATCTGCTTTAACACCCTTTTTTGTCAGTTGAAACCTAGGTGTCTAAAGAAAGTTAGATGCCCAGCCTCTCTTGGTAGCTAATAGAAAGATTCCTCTACCTTTAATTTTTGGAGGACATAATTATTAAATCCTTAAAACTTAGATAATATTTTGATGTTGTGAGATACTCAGGATACTTCTTTTATTTTAGGGGGACATAATTATTGAATCATTAAAGCTTAAGGGAATAATATTGTGATGTTTTAAGGGAAAGTTTATAGTTGTCCTGAAAAAAAAGCAAATATTAAAAGAAACTGAGTATGTACATACATGTGTGACTGAATTTGAATGCAAGATCTAATTTAAATTCAGATATCAACAACACTAACACCTTGCTGCTAATTATAGCTTTTCTGTATTTAAACCTTGTGGTAGCATATGCTACTGATACACTCTGTTTAAATACAGTAAGGTCTGTTGGGAAAGACTCTACTTTTAGGATGTTCATTCTGTTCAAGCTGTAGGAGAAAAAACAGTCTTTGCGATGACCAGATGAAAGTATTATTATTATCATCATCATTATTAGCATCATATCCATCATCATCACATAGTAATTGTGTGAGGGGTCCTGTTTCAATGAACACTTTCCATCAGTTGGGTTCCTGAACACTTCACAGAAAGGCCCGTATCGCAGTCACACCTATAAACCTGGGCACCTTAAGCAAAGTGTGTGGGAAGTGAATCGTGCAAGGCCATTAAGCTGGCAATTAAAATGAGAATTCATACAATTACGGCATTGGATAGTGCGATTGTCCTCAGTCCTGTTTTGATGCAGAAAAGCTACTCAGGGTAGTGCTGTCTGCATAGCATGGTAATGCACCATGTTGTCTCCTCTGTCCAGGAGCTTGTCAGCATTGCAGGTGCAGAAATACAGAAATGAGTTTGAAAATCCACATTTTCTGATGTTTTTCAGTAAATTAGAGAGGATCAGGAAAAGATACCTAAAATAAGGCAGTAGTGCAGACATAATCCTGAGAATGGTGTTTTTGAAGCATAGGCTTGCTCCCTGGTCCCTCTTGCACAGGCAGTGGACGTGCAAGCTGGGTGTCTCAGGAGTAGCAGCAGCACGAGGCAGGGTCGGAGCGGCTGGCTGGCCATGGCAGTGGTTTTGGCTCTTCCTCCTACCTGTCCATCTTTGCTCAGCATTGCTGCCTGCCCAGGCTCTCCCAGCCCAGGAGGGCCCTATTAGTTCAGGAGTTCCTCACCAGAGAAATAACTGATGAGGTCTGTGAGAGCGCAACAATCTATTTTGATTCCGTCATAAGAAAAATACATTTTCTAACAAGATTCAAGGTTTCAGTATGGAGTCTGCTTCTTTAGTTGTCCTTTTCTCTTTTTTTGTTGTTTTCACAAATTGTATTATGTTTAGGTAATTCTCTTATGGGACAGAGAGAAGAGTAGACTTTCAATTTATTCAAATTGAAGTGTAAACTTTGCTTTGTAATGTAGATTTTGTAGTAGTCTTTCACAAACATTCTTGCTTACACAGATACTGAGTGTCATCTCTGTGTCTTCGCACCCTTACAGTAAAGGTGGTGCAGCTCCATGGAAATGAGTGGTGCTCAGCAGTAGAGGGGACAGTCTCCCTTCAGCTCCTCCTCTTAGACCCATAACCTAGAGTCATTTCAGTGACACCAATGAGTCCATGCTTTTTGACTGATCAAATATGTCACATGGAGGATGCTCCTGTGAAACTGCTGAGGTAAGACTAGATATAGCTCATCTGCTTGTAGCATCACATTATTAGCTGTGAGGAACAGTTGTTCCATATTCTGTTTTATATGTATTAGAAACAAATATTCCATATACAGGAAAAAGAAACAAGATGCATTGAACAAATGATTTGCTTAATTATACTTAATAAGTTGTTAATGTGCCTTCTGGGCCAAAGCTTTAGCTAGCTCTTCTGTCCATCTTTATTTCAGTCAGTGAAAATCTGCATCTACCAATAATTACATCCCCAGCATTTGCATTTGAAGCAGTCTAGATAAAACTGACGCATGCAACTAATAAGGGTCACTGAAGGTCACTTGTCTGCCATTAATATTTAGACGGCAGCATTTTCAAGATGAAAAAATTTTACTGCGTGATGGTAACAGGCACATACTCTAGTATTTATGTTGTATATTTACGATTACTTTTATTGTGGACCTAAGTTTACAAGCAAATGTTGTACAAAGGGAAAATGTCCTAATGCTCAGTGCAGTGGGCTGCTTGTTCCGCGCACAGCAGTAACCAGGTGACAGAAAGGGAACATACTATTTTTGAAACAAAAAAGCAGCAGAATTATCTGCAGGATGTTAATAGAGAATAGGCGGATCATCAAATCTTTCCTAATAGATGCAGAATCCTTCCCAGTGAGAGAAGGCTCCAGGAAGATCTAAGTGCAAACAGTCTCACTGGAGCTTAATCATTCAACAGGTCAAAGAAGATTAAAGCAGATGCTGAATATAAAAGGTAAAATCTCCCTTCCTCCGTGCAACATCTGCTCTTTTTTTTTTTTTTTTTTTTTTTTTTTTTTTGCCAGAGGTGGCTACTCTGCTGCTTCCCCCAGCTAATAAAATTAGCTAAATCAATTGAAAAAGTTTGCTGCAATTTTTTCAAATATATGTATTTTAAAAAATTAAAACTGTATGTGAATGACATGCTGAGAATGAATTTCTGAGTACATATTTATTTGGAGGCTCAAATTTAACATTTCCTGTATAAAACCTTGTTTGCAAAGATGAATGTGGAGGATCAGCAGGTAGATGAGGAGAAGAGCAGATAATAAATAACAATTTAAAAGAAAATTGCTTGATGAATTAAGCTTACTGAATTAACTGTAGTGAGTGGTCCACAAAATAGTGGTGTTGCCCTTCTTTCAGTATTTATACTCATTTGGGTATAAATACTTTTTCCCTCACTTTTTACAGGATTGTATGTAGAAATGTGTCTTTACATCTTTCAATCAAAGTTGATTGAAATTGCCAGATGTGTTCCCTAGTTATTACAATGGACTGACCCAACACAAGGCTCAGGAATGTGTTTCTAAGAAACTCAGTCTTGGCCAGGAAATCTTCACCAATTCCAGGTTACAAAACCTGGAGGGGATTTGTACGTTTGTAATACCAAAGATATAGCACTTGTACAGTGTTTCTAAACTGGAGACCTCTAGAAGAAGCTTCAGATGGGAGGACACTGTAGTTTTTCTGATTCATAGCACTGGAAGTGAAGGAAAATGAAGGAATGGGTTGAACTGAGACAACAGGGAATTCAGCCACAGGACACTGGATTACAGTGAAATTTTGAAGTATACAGCAACTCTGAATGCTAATCCCATGCATCTTTCTACAAAAAAGTTTTAAGAAATATCTATCTATATGCGCACATATATACATACCCCTTAAATTTATATAACAATCATTGTTTATTAATTATTAGGATTTACATAAATATTATGTATAGTATATCAAAATTATCTTCCACTCTGTGTGTATATTTATAGAAATATCTAAAAGTGTAATTGAGGAATAAACTCCCAAAATTTGGGAGGTAAAGGAGGAAAACTGATAATATTCTTTCTGTCAAAGAAACATGAGACCTAATAAAAGCGAGGACACAAGCTAATAACAAAAATACTTTTTTTTTTTTATTATTGCTCCCTAACCTTCTGGGTTTATTGCACTCAGAGATGCAATGTTTCTAGGGCAACAGCAGCATTTTCCAGTTCAACCCTGTTAGTGTCGTAGCATGTCAGGACAGAAGCCTGACCCTTTCCTTTTCTTTTCTTTTTTTTCCCCTCTCCAGAAACATGGCAACTGTATTAACATTAAATAAAGCTATAGCTATATTTTTCCCCTAAAGTATTTGGTTTATTCATGGGAAATGTATCCCTTCCTCCAGAAAGGTTCCTCTGAAAACCATGAACCACTTCTGGGCGAAAGTACTGATTCACTATATTCAATCCCATCAGAAAAAAAATAATTTTTTTTTTTGGAAAATGACTCCGTGTTCATGAAGTCCTGTTACTCACTTCCTTGCTGTATTGCTTTTAATTTCTTTCCCAGCAGTTTCCAGTTCTCACTGAGATAGGATAGTAGGATGGATAGACGGTGGACACTCTACTTTTGAAGGGTGTAAGGAGTGATCTGTGGAGAGACTGACTCTTTTCACTTCTGCCCTCCCCCGCCTTGTGTCTAATAATGGAATGTCTTACTGTATTTTTTTATTAACCTGAAAACAGAGACATGCATGTACAGCTGGCCAGACTAAATAAATCTGCAGTTAGCAACATCTCTCTCAGTGCCACTTTCCATTGCATGCAGCCTTTGTATACTTTTGCTCAAGATGGGAAGAAACAGATTAATGCAAATCTTGAGCTTCCTCCAGAAGATGGTTGCTATTTGAGAAGCTGGCTTGTGTGGAGGAATCTACACAGCCTTCCCTTGAAACCCTGAGCCTGTCAGACAGCTGCAAGACAGGCTGGTGAGCTGAAAGGAATAGATACAACTCAAAGGGAAACTGTTGACCTTAAATGTAATTTTTCCAAACTAGCAGTAGATGGACACAAGATCTGCTGGAGTCCAATGGTGACTAGATAAAATCATGGCAAGAGGACTGAGGAAATATCCAACTGGATGCCAAACCATCAGTCATTCAGAAGAGCAAAAGTTAGGGGGTCATGGTTGGGGAGGTTCCTTCAGACACCCTTCGTGGTATGCCCAAGGAAGAGAAGTGACAGGCACAAACCCTGGTCAAATAAGTTGCCCTGGATCAGAGTTTGTCACCTACCATCACTGGCACGAGTACCTTCCATAGCCACCACCAGGGTGGTGGGCCCAAACAGGACTTCCCAGGGTGCTTCCCTGTGGAGCTGGAAATGGAAGAAAAAGCGGTGGGCTATGTGCCAACAGGTAGTTTAGTGTATGCAGTTGGTGTTTGGATGGTTGCACATGCCATTGCTGTGTTAGGTCACAGAATTGTTCAGGTTGGAAGGAACCTCCTGATCATCTACTCCAACCTTCCCCACTCAGCCTGTTTCTTCATAAGCAGGAGTCTGAAAAATGTGCATGTGGGAAGAATAGTGCATTTATGAAGGGGAATTTGGGTGGCATTTTGTGCTTTCCCACAGTTAAATGGGGTACATTGGCAGTAAAAGGGAACAAGCTCGCTGATACCTGCTAGTTGCACACCAGGCTTTTGTGTTTGATCAGGGCAGCTAATGCCCAGCATGTCTAAAAGCTGGGTCCTGCAGTGTGGTAAATGGTGAGCGTGATCGCCGTGCTTTTAGTGTTGAATTTTCAGTGTTGCTCCAGCACACCTTGGAGAAAACCACTACAGTGCAGAATGGCTTGGAGCTGGGCATGGGACAGGAGGGTACCTGCTCCCATACTAAGCGGAGGTTGAGCAGGAAGTTCATTGTATGGGGAGATGACTGCAGTAAGCTCTGTGCATCACCTGATACTCAGAAATTGATGCCTTGCTCCCTGGAGACAAGATATTTCTGCAAACACACACTTGGAAATGTGTTTGTCATAAGATGAATACATTTTATTTATTGAGCAGGTTCTATATAAGCTAACATTTTTACAGTAACATTGATTTTTCCAGATTCCAGCTTAGATTCTCGGAGTAAATCACTGTCATTTCAAAGGAGCTACCTACACTATAGCTTCACTTGCCTTCAAATGAGCAACTTCAGTTTATACCAGCTCTAGAATAGGCTAGGAAGTTAGGAATTCTCAGTGCTATTAATGTAAATTTACTTGATTGTTGTGCTTTCTCTTTTAAGTGGGAAGAATGATCTTAATTACCTTATCTCCTGCCTTTCAGCATTCTTCTGGGAAGAAGCAAGCAGCAATAGCTCTGCAGAAGTGGTAGACCTAGAGCTAAAATTGAATGCTGTATTCAGGAATAACAAAGGTGGAAGCATTGGACTGACTAGTGGAAAAATGGACTGACTAATGGATTAAGTAGGCTGGAAAAGATCTTTAAGATTATCTAGTCCAACTGTAAACCTAACACTGCCACGTCCACCACTAAACCATGTCCCATATAGCAACAACCAATCTTTCAGCAATAATCGATATAACAGCAACAACCAGGTAGGTGTATACTATTGCAGGTTAGTACAAACTTACCATTAGGGCGGGAACTTACCCTCAAAACAGCAGCAGATATACTGATGATAAGTTACTTATTTGGCTATATAATACCAGTATAAAGTGAATATGTATGTATATCTTGGTTATGTAGCTTCTTGAAGCCGTCTTTGTGGGTGAGGAATAATCAACTTACCACAAATAACGCCACCTTATAAAATATTTGTAATGAATTCTAAATAACACACTATGCCTAACAGTGTGAGAACAGTTAATTTCCATTGACAGAGTTAATAACTAACGACACTGGAGATACTTGTTCAAAAGCTCCATGTTTCCTCATCTTCCTGAAGCCTATTTGAATAGTCACAGCCCAAAAAGGTGCCCCAATACCCTGTGATCAGGCTGTTCAGGGGGGCATTCGTTGAGAACTGGAGCTCCTGAAGGTGCTATGGGCTGAGTTTGTTTGAAGCTCTGCTCAGCCCAGAGCAGATGGGTTTGCTATGGGTTTGGGAGCCTGGCTGGGTGATGTGTTTGCCTGCAGCATGCCTGACCTGCTGTGAGCCCCTGTGCTGGACACGGGACTCTGCTACACGAGCCCCTGTGGAGGACATGGAGAAAACATGTTTTCTGTGGCCAACAGTATCAATCCAGTCACGAAATGGGAAATGCAGCACTGACTTTATCTTGTGAGAAGGCAGAAAGATGCAGCAGAAATCCATACAAAATAAATTCACACTGACCCAAGGCCTAAGCACCAGCTTATGTGACTGAAAGCTGAGGTGACACAGCTAAAGTGATACTTTTATAAACTAGTTCCATAGCCTCCAAACACATTTGGTTGCTTTAAAATCCCTTTTCCAACTGAAATGATACATTAATTGTGTTACGGGAGAACTTTACGTTCAAGACTTGTGGAAGATGTCAGAATGATAGTACTAAACCTTGGAGTCTGCTTCCCTTACCAAGCTTCACTTTTTGTATTTTTTTTTAAATTTAATATATGCATATATATATATATAAAATCAGCTCATATGTGGAACATACAGATATTTTGGAAATTATAGTATGTTCACAACGCATCCTCAGGAGTAACAGCCTGCAAAAGCCATACAGATCAAAACAATAACTCTGTGCTAGCTAGACAGATTTGACTTGGAGATAAAACACTCTAAAAATCACATGCAAATTGAAAAAATGCAAATTAGGGTGGAAGGGAGGTTGGAAAGTTCCATACAAGGCACAAACCTTGAAAAATATATCAAAAAAACTCAGGGTGACAGTGGGCAGCAGATTAGCTATCGATGGTGACATTTGTAACCCTTTGTAATCCTGTGACAATTGCTTATGACAAACCATATAAATACAGAGGAAAACCAGACAGGTTTCTGCTGGTCTTCAGGTACAGGAAAATACTATCAAGGGATGTGGATGTTTTCACCACTAACCAGATCTGGAAATGCAGTATGCTTGACTGTCCCAAAGAGTATTTTTTAGAAAACAGGACGGAAGGAAGGACTAATTTGCAAGTACAAGCCATCTTCATTATTACATGTACAGCAAAACTTGTTCTTCAACCTTGTGGTAGCTTTATTTCAATTAAAATTGGATGGGTTTTTCTGAAGGTAAAAATGCAGATGCCATCTGTGGTTTGACTGCTTATGCACTTCATTATCTGTAATAGAGTTTGATGATTATTTTAGTTTAGGCTACAGCATGTTTTTAGCTTTTGTTTGGTCTTAGGTGCTTGTGATGGCAGCACAGATGTACCATCAGAGACGTGAAATGCCTGCTTCAGAGAGATTGTCTTCTAAACCTTATAGAGATTTTTTCCTGGGTCTTAGCAGTGCCAGGGGTGCCTGGGCAAAGAGCAATTAATTAGTATTGTGCCTCCAGGGAAGCAACATTTCCAGTGAACAGGAAGGAGGCCAGAGATACTGCATTCATTAATTTGACCCTTGGGATGTCTGGAGTTGGAGAGTAGGTTCTGTGGGTGGAAACCTCTCTGAGCACCAAGGAAAGCTATGGAGTAGCTCCAAGACACAAACCCATTGGTTTCATGATTATATGTGGGTGTAAATAAGAGCGGTAAGCTGTTTTGCACTAAAAGAAAAAAATGTATGCTGGATCTCAAAAGAGCTGTGTATGGTGGAAATTGCACTGTTCAGACTTCTATAATCAGAGCAGGGAAATATTCCAGAAAACTATCCTGCATCAAGAACTGTGTTGGGTGTATAGACTATTGCTTGATTCATTTTGCAAATAAAGAGGCAGTTGTTCAGATTAAATGCAGGTTCTACACTAAAAAAGAGAAACTTGAGTGGTACTGAAACAAATCAATAGAAATCAGGAACTAGAGTCTTGTTATCATTGTAATAGCAACACAGCAGGTCATTTGAGAGGTTTGGACATACAAGTTGCATAGCAAGAGTAATGCTGAGTGATGAGATATGCTATTCTCTTCCAAGGAGGTCATCAAGTTTGTAACACCATGATACCAGTTTGCCCTTGCAGATGAGAGAATAAAAGCCTTGGAACTAGGAATTTGGAATGAGATCTCTGCTTGGCATGAAATTTTGACATATACAGTCAGAGCTACTTATTTTTAAAGCCCTAAATTCATCATGTTTATTTTAACAGGAGCTGAAGCTATGTGTGGGTGTGAATGCTCATTTCTCTGCTTTAGTCCCATATCCAGGTATTGACTTGGGCAGGATTCTTCTCCCCAGGTAAGGCTGACAGGGACCTTTAAAGAGGGGGTGGGGGCACTATCTTCTGAAGCTTGGGGACTGGTAAGATCATGGAGCTAAATGCGTTTTTGAAAGAAAGGCCTGAACATCGGAAGCAGCATGCTCTCTAGCTGTATTAGGTGTTCGTTTGGAGGACTGGAATATCTGGTGATTCCTAATAACCACTGACGTACAGAAACTTAGATTACCCAAGTTATCTTTATACACATTTATAGAATATCTAAAGACATGTGTCTGCACTATCACAGGAGCATGCATATCATCACTATGTAGTGCTTTCAAAACTTATGCGCAGAAAGCTTGCTACTGCTCTGCTGTGAAATCAGGAGGCATCCATGTGTTTCAACAGTGATTGACTGACACAGTCATCGACCTCTGTAACTAGTGATCTGATGTTTCCTGTGATTAATCCCTTTTGGCCAAGCATAACTGCTATTCTTATAGTGCTGTTGTTGATTTGGCACTTATACTTCATCGACAGCTGCAGATGCAACCATAGATATTTTCTTTTTCCTTTAATTTGCTGTGGAAAATTGGCAATTTAAAGTCTGAAGACCAGTAGTAGAAATAGCCCAACTATTCCATAGGGTTCAGGCTAATATTTCTTTCTCTTCTGTTTTTCAGTGGTCTTTTATAGTTTTTGATTCCCTATACTGGTCTCCCATGGATTATTGGTCACTCTTCTCTCTTTCTTGTCTGAATGTGTGTTTTATTGTTTTAGAGCTGTGAACACTAACAGGGTCTGGCACAATGTAAATAGTCTCATGTGAAAAGAGCAAGTCTGTTTAATTTGATTTTTCTCTTTCTGTGACATCTGCAAGATGCATATACTCAGGGAAGAAACCTCAGTTAGGAAAAAAAACTTTCCATCAGACTGGGAGAGCCAAAGGTCCAGCATGGTCAACAGAAGTGTGTTAATTCCTTGCTTGGCAGAGAGGTGTTTCCCTGGCACTGCCAGGCCCTAGAAACTGGTTGGGGGTTTGGGCTCAGACAGTGGTTGTTAATGAGTCATACTCTAACTAAAGGCTGGTGAGAAGCAGAGCACCACAGGGCTCTATCCTGGGGACCTCTTGTTTTATACCTTTACCAATAACCTGGAGGAGGTGACATTACACACTCATCAGATGAGCAGATAACACCTGAGGGGACCAGTCAATATGCTGAAAGGCAGAGCTGACCCATCCAGAGGGACCTGGACAGGCCAACACTGAACTTACGAAATTCAGTAAGGGCAACTGCAAAATCCAGGCCCTGGGAAGGAAGAAAGGCTGGCAGTGATGTAGGATGAGGACAGACTGGTGGGACAGCAGCTCTGTTGAAGAGTTCCCGGGGATCATAGCAGACAGTCAGTGGCCCATGAGCCCAGTGTGCCCTGTTGGAAAGAAGGCCAACGGCATCCTGGGTGCTGTCGGCAGCAGCACAGACCGTAGGTTTAGGGAAATGATGGTTCCCTTTCACTCAACACTCTTTAGGCCATGTCAAGATTCTGCATTCAGTTTTGGGTCACCCAGCAAAAAAAACAAAGACATCGATCAACTGGAGCAGGTTCAGCAGAAGGCTGTTGAGGTTGTCAGGGACTGAAGCACTGTACCTGTGAGGAGAGGCTGAGGGGATGGGGTCTTGTTTGGCCTGGAGAGGAGGCAGCTTTGGGGGCACCTAACAGCAGACCCCCAGTAGCTATGGGGAGGTCATCAAGAAGAGGGAACCAGGCTCTTCACAACAATGCATGGTGGGAGGAGAAGATAGAACAGGCACAAACTGAAACAAGAGAGGTTCAAACTGCATACAAGGAAAACCTTTTCTCCATGAGGACAGTCAGACAGTTGTACAGTTCCCATCCTTGGGGTTTTTCAGGACCTGGCTGGATGAAGCCCTTAGCAATGTGAGCTGACCTCATGGCTCAGCCTAGTCTGAGCAGGTGGTTGGACCCCTGCAGATCCTTCTAACCTGAATTTTCCTGTGATTCTCTGGAGAGATGGTGTCTGTCACACAGCAATTTGCAATCTAAATCGAGACCAAAGATGACCACAGGGGAACACAAAAGATGTAAAAATACTATAAAGCATTCTGGATCAGTGGGAAACAGTAGCTTTGGCATCCAGTGGTTTTACTGTTTTGAAAATTTAGACTAAATGTGGTGTGGTAATGTCAAAAAATTGTGGTAACTATGACCCATAAAGACTGTGCATGACCTTTTCTTGACAAAACTCTGTCAAACCAGTCCTGTCTGAAGGAGCATTGACTATAAACACTGGTGCCTCCGATGTGTTCCAGTATAGGGATGACTTTCTATCTGGAAGAGGTCAGTGAGAAAAATGAGTCACAGTTGCTTTCTTGGGAGCTTGCCAGTTTCAGACCAGGAGGAAAATCCAACATGGAATATATCTATTTTTCAGTTCACCCTTTTCCTGATTTTTCTTTTTTTATGCAGATCAGACTGGGCTGCTTAACATAATGATGAGAAATCTGAATTACTCTTGTGTCTGGATTTTGTATTACTATGTCTGAGTTTTCTAGTCCTGTGGACTCTGGTTTAAGTGTTCTGTTTAAAAGTATGCTTCCTAGATAAACAATGACTGCATACAGCCTACAAAGTGAATGTGACTTTTATAAGCCCTTCATAGAATGCTTTAAAGATCAAAAAAAGAAAATGATCTGTTTGTATATGTGGTATTTGTGTACACAAAATTGCAACCCATCTTTTCAGTCAGAAAGGTTTTGTCCATTTAGGAGGATTAAAAATTATACTTTTTCTTTCTATCATAACTCTCAGTCAAGATTTCCATTTAAAATAGCAATTTGCAAAATTTCACGTTCTTATTATCTCATTGCTTGTCATCTGCCTCTCTCCAAACATATTTTACACTTCCTCAAGCAGAAAGTGCAAAAGATGTGCCCAAATCTGTTAACAATAAATGTACAAATCTCTTTTGCCTGTGTGAAATGTATTCACTGTCATAAAGATCAATTGATGTTTAATTCATACCTTAAGTTTTTAATCTGCTCATTTGACCTTTTTGATATACTGTCAATAACACTGGTGCCTGAATAATGAATTTTATCTGTTCTAAGCACTAGACTGCTTTACTGCCTTCACAGCAGGTTTTGAAAAGTGTCATGTCATTCAAGTGTTACTAAAAGTGAACGATGCAGTGTTATGGAAGAAAATGGTAAATATGGCCTTTAGCAAATATTGGAGGTATTGGAGCATGCAATTTGCAAGAAGATTAATGAAATATTTCTCTCTTTCCTATATAGGGAATTCTTCAACAGCTTTTTCCAAGGACTCCACACCTTTTTAGGAATATTGTTTCTTTTCTCATTGTTTCTCATGTATGCAGTGGAGTCTGAGGTGCCCCAAAGTTTTGATGTGTTCATACCAATGGCCTAGTGTGAACCAGTATTCAGAGTCAAAAAGATGCAAGAAAGCCTATGAGACTGTATTTATGTGTCAAGGTTTTGGTATGGAGAGAGGCTGCAGGGATGGTCTCTGTGAGAAGAGATCAAAAGCTGTCCCCATGTCAGAGCCACTTTCAGGTGGTTCCAGCATGCCCCCACTGCTGCCCAAAGCTGCACCCATCAGCTGGCAGTGCCTCTGTAAAAGATATTGAAGAAAGGGTAAAAAATGCTGTACAGAAGCTGTGAGAGAGGAGTGAGAAAATGCGAGAGAAACAGCCCTGCAAAGAGTAAGGTCAGTGCAGAAAGAGGGAGAGGAGGTGCTCCAGGTGGCAGAACAGAGAGTCCCCTGCAGCCCGTAGTGCAGACCATGGGGAAGCAGATTGTCCCCCTGCAGCCCATGGAGGACCGCAGCAGAGCAGGTAGCCACACTGCAGTTTGTGGAGGATCCTGCACTGCAGCAGGTGGATGTGTCCCCTGCAGCCCACGGAGAATATGTGCAGGAGCAGGCTCCTGGCAGGACCTGCAGCCTGTGGGAAGGAGTCCACACAGGAGCAGGTTTTCTGGCAGGAACTGCAGCCTTTGGTAAGCAATCTCCCTGTCCTTACCTCAACCCATGAACTTTCCCATCTCATTTTCTCCTTCTGTGCTGCTGAGGATGGGGAGCGAGAGAACAGCTGGGTGGGCACTTCGTGGTCAGTGAAGGTCAGCCCACCACAGAGACACATGGCATACAGACACCATTTAAGAACCAGTTGGGGGTAGGGGTGAAGATGAAAATTTAGAAAATAAAGGTAATTTCAGCCTGGTTCTGGACTGAGGGATTTCTCATCTGAGCAAGGCCGGAAGTGAGTGGATGTTGAATGGATGATCAATGTATATGATTTGTTCATCTTTTTTCCTAACCATGGAGATAAGTAATTGTGATAGTTGGTAAATTAGTCTGCAATGAGAGGCACAGGCTTTATGTATTTATATGTACCCCAAGCTCAGAGTGGAGAGCAGTATTGCTACACAGCCCATACAACCTCTTATTTCCACTCAGGCTTGAATTAAGACTTTATTTCCTTTTACAGCTTTTCAGTTGTAAGAAAATGCTTACATGTAGCAAGATGCTATTTAATTCAACCTTAATGTGTCATTGTGAGGTTGAGGAATATTGCTGCCTTCTTAACAAATCTAATACCCGGCATGACTTGTTCAAGATGACAAAGAAATTTGCGGTTGAGATTGAATTGGAACTTGAACTCATGCAGGATCCCACAGCTGCAACAACAGCATTGGGGTGCTCTTGGCACCAGCTCACACTAATCATGACAAATAAAGCTGTACAGATCTTTTCACTACATCTCTCTGCTGAATGTGTTCCCTGCATGAGGCAGAAATCCTGAATGTAACAAAACAGTTAATCTCCTTTAAAATCTCCATGGTAATGCCTATGCACATGATGGACAGTTGCGCAGATGAAATCAAGTTAAAACCAAGCATTCTTCACTCTGCCTTTTCTGCTCCTTCCATGCCCAGCCTGGGGACCTTCCCACACTGAAAATGTTGCACTTATATAAGTAAACTTCAACCATGGTCATTAAAGATAAATATTATTTCCTCAGTAATCTGAAAAATTAAAGCGGACATAAACACAGCACAAGTTATCTTTAAAGATTTAAATCAACTGTTATAGTTGTGACTCTGCATATTTATGTTTATACCTATGTATACATATATATCTGCGATAAAAAATATTAAAGTTTAGATCAGAATTAAGGATCTTTGAGATGAAACTTTTTTTTGGTGTTCATTACAAATATGTATGGACACTACAAAATACACAACATCCTTCATGTTCTACTACTTTGTTTTTTGGTGTTTGGATTGAATGAATGCTGTGGTAAGGTTTTGTGACAAATGTTTATTCAAGCATTTGTTCAAATTGAAATTGTTTTGTATAAGACACAAACCGGAAATGTTTAGCATTTGTATAAGACACAAACATTTTAAGGACAAGTTAGTCTTCAGTCTGGACTTGATTTTTGATTCCCAGTGAGATTTCAAGAATAAACCAAATAACTGCAGAAAACGGGTTGGCTAGGTTTGGAGGTATTTGTGTAATGGTAATAGCACTGACAGATATACATAGTGTCCTGCTGGACCAGTGTCTTACCTGTTTTATGCCAATAAGTTGTGGTTGATAGGAATTCTGGTTTTTAATGTAAATGTCAGATGATAGATGGCACTATTGGTGGTAAAGTTTAAAAACATTGAGATAAAATCCCTCTTAAACCCTTTGTGTTCATTCTCAGGATTTTGGGGTTGGTTTTTTTTTTGGATACCTGGTGAGCTTTGCAACATTGGTGTTTGTGTAACTTGGTCTCCGTAGCATATGGAAGTAAAAGTCACACTTCTGTTCCCTGAAGCAGCACAGGGCTAAGGCAGTGCACGGTGCTGGGCTGTGCTGGCAGGGGTCTTGCTGACCACAGCGAGGGAAAACATGCTGCAGACCATGAAGGCTTCAGCATGCTGACAGCAGGGGAATGAATGCTCCCACTGGCATTACAGACACAGTACAGTGGTCAAGATTTTACAGTCCTTGTGTATCTAAATCATCTTTTATATTTTTTTTTTATGTAGGTGCAAAACATTTTCATTTTAAGTCCTAGCCTACAACCAGCTGGATACTAAAGAGCAGCATGAAGTTTGTTGGTGCTACAGATACCTTGTTTACAAGGTTTAAAAGCATAGCTGGGTTATATCAAAGAGAAGACATTTATATAGTCTCACCAGAGAACATTCTCCTGAAGCTCCTGTAGCTGCTTGGAAAACTGCAGCCTGGATTCCTCACACCCTTTTGCTCTTACTAAGCTGAGACAGTGTCAGAAATGACAGGCTACAGCTGACAATTTTGGATACAATCAGACTGGGTTTAGTGAGGCTAGACTTTCAACCTCAGGCTTTCTTACAAGGAAGAAAACGTCTGTTAATTAAAACAATCTAATTTAAAGCATATTAAAAACTGTCTTGCCCTTGCCTTAGATAATGGCAACTGTAGGGAAACAAATTAGCTGTTTATAATTACCTGTTTTATCATCCTCAGAAATTCCCTGTTAGAAAACCCAGGGACTCCTAGGGTAAACCTTGATCAGATGAAACAACCTTTTGATGATGTTTGAAAGCTTGACTGTTCTCATTGAAGCAAAGCCACAGTTGGTGTCACACCAAAGAAATACCAGCTGGTATGATATGCACCCTCTGCTGAAGGAGATGATGAGCTGATGCATCTTGCTGTACAAGGTGTGATAGTGTTACAGCTGTCTCCAAAAAACAGGTGATAAAGACATTGCAGTTGCTGAAATATAAGCAAGGGTAAGATTTTGTCTACAGAATGTTTATTCCTGGTCATAATGGGAAAATAAAAAAAATCATAAAATCCTCCTAATCTCCTACTTTGTGTTGTCTCTGAGGTGCGGATGGTTAGAAGGCTGCCTTTGTATTGCTAAATTGATATGTACTTTATTGAGACACATCAATGATGTCGCTCTTGCAGTACCCTATGGGCTGGAGTAGTACTCCAAATACAATGAAAGGAAGTAACTGTGTAGATATTTTATATTTTTTATCTCCTAGGGACAAAAATGATTTTAATTTAAAATTCTCCTTTTTACATTCAAGTGTAGATATGTACTGACACAATAGAGGAATAAAATGTTAAGCAATTTCAAAGTAAATTTTGTATCTAAAGATGAATTTTCAAAGAAGGATAATCAGAAGCAAGAAATAAAAGGTCCACACAGTTAAGTAAGTAAAATAAGAGTGGAATTTAGTACAATAATCACAGTCAACTTTAGGTCAGGAGACCTTCCTTCATTGTCTCCAGATGAAATATAATCCCACCAGAGAAGGGAAAAAAATAGCTGTCTGTGAAACTCCAATGATTTTTTCATGTCTCTGTAGGATTATAATCTCCTTAGAGCAGCAAAGATGTTCTGAACTTCTCGTATGTAACACCGGAGTCTAACATGTATGAATCAATTTGAATTTCTTTGGGATGGGGGGTGGAATTCTCAAGAATTTTCCTTCTGTATTAAAGAATAACTTTCATATCATGCTAGAGAATAACAGTAGGAGAATTTTTAGGCATGAAGTATTTATCTAATCAAATGGCACAAACCATTTGAACTATGTGGTTGTAAAAACTATTAACATTTTAAATGAAGCAAGGAATAAAGCCTGCTTACAGTGGCTGTAGACTAATTTATTCATCAAGACTTAATAGCAATTTCAAAGCTAATGACTCATTTTATTGACCTCTTAGCAACAGAAGTAACGTCAAGCATTCTTTGGAGAACATTGTAGTAGAAATTTGGGGTTAGCAACAATACTTTCTTTTAGAAGAGTTAGTAATTCTGTTTGTAGCTATGAGTATGATTTGGGCTTTTCTTCAAACTGATTTAACGCTTGGACTGATTTCACCTCCGAAGCACACCCTGGAAATGAATGACATGATTTGAGATACTCATTTTTTGTTGTTTTGGATTTAAGAGCAATAATCTGTGACAACCTGATCTAGTGGCCACCCTCAGCACAAGCTCAGCCCAGCCTCACTGGTGCCCACACCAGGTGTGGTGAGTCTCTTCCACAAACCGTAGAGAAAACTTGGAGGACTAACTCTGAGCAGACAGCAAATGCTTGGTGCTCTGAAGGGAAGCCCCAGCCCTGCGGGTGGGCTGCCTGGTCTTTCTGGTGTGTAAGCAATTTGAAGCAAACAAAACCTGCCACTGTCTGCGTGTAGGAAGCTTGTTAATAAAGGATCTTAATTTGGGGTTGTGCTAAGCATGCCGCTAACAAGCACCAATGCTACAATGGATATGGAATAGGGACCTGGCGATGGGCAATGTTCATAATGCTGCTGTGAACGCAGCCCATTAAGCTCTTCTCAGTGCAGGGATTGTCTTGGCTGTGGGTACCAAAACTTGGTATGACTGTGAGCTGCTACCTGCCCTGAGCCTCTTATAGCACTCCTGTCTTGCAGGAGACAGGCCTTGGTATTTCTATCCCATTTGGAACTAAAATTTGGGATTTATTTAATTCCTTTGTGTTGGGGAGGTGGTGACTTAGTGACTACTGAAGTAGTGTATGCTAAGCAGAGATAACGAGTTTTCTTGCTGTCTGTGTAACGGCAGCAGTGTGAATCCCTATGGATATTAAATGCCTCCCATTGCATTTATCTTTTAATTGAAAATTTACAATATTGAAGACAGGTTAGCACAAAGTAATTTTGGAAGCTCCTGGCACATACATGTTAGATGAGAGATCTAAAATGTTAGAGAGACCTTGATTTAAAAATAAAAATAATGCAAGAAGAGCTGTGTGATAAAGTCATACTTTGAGGAAATAATACAGTGGATAGCTAGGTTAGCAGAAGGAATGCTCCCATCATTTACCCAGTTGGCTCTAATGTGTCTCTTACCACCAAGAGCAGCAAAAGTAGTTTGTGGGTAGATGAGTATTCTTCATTTTCCCTTTAACTTCTGATACAGTAATTAAAGTCATGCTGTAGCAGATGCCAAACATGAAGGCATCTAAATATAAGGTCACTATAAGGTTTTTTCTACCCACTTTAGGGCAGCATTATTTCCCATGTCAGAACTATCTGCAAGCTGTTGTGCCTGGCTAAACGTTCCTTCTGCCAGGCTCATGGGCATCCCATAGGCATTTTCCTTCAGGGCCTCCTAAGCTGTGCTCCTGCCCCACGCACGGGCAAGCGGGCAGGACTCTGACCAGTGCTGGCCATGGCAGAGGGATGTCTCCAGGGTCTCCATTTCTCTGGGAGCCCCAGGTGACCACATCTAGCAGAGCTGTGAGAACTTTCCAGGCTCTTTAATCCAGCTACTCAAGAATAAAATTGGTTGCCTCAGGACCAGGTGTGCCTGATTCAAGGATCAAAGTGTCCTGAGTTAATTTCAGCAATTTCCTTTTTGGAGAAATTTGCCTTACTTCACAGCTTATGTTAAGGACCAAGATCTCTCATTATAATTTTCTTTCCAGAATATTTTGTAGGATATATTTGCTCTGTTTTCTTTTGCATACATTACCCTTTACAAAGAAAAATTTCAGTGCAAGTCTACTATCATTCATGAGGATTACTCCCTTTCCCCTGTGATTTAAGAATGTCCCAAGATTTCTGCCTGCTTTTGAAATGTGTTTTTCTAAAAACACTTCAGTCTATATTAATTTCCATAACTAGAAAAATTCTGTAACTAATCTACCCTGTTACTGATTAAAGTTTTATGAGTGCTGTACAAAGAAAAAACCAGTAATCTACTTTTGCCAAAATTATTTCTCTGTTTCAAACCTTTGTTTCCTGTTTCCTACGGATCTTGAAACTTATTTTTTCAAAGTCTTTATTACATTTTGTAAATCTTTTGCAAGCCTTTCAGAGATTTAGTAAAAATAATGTATGATAAATGTGACTAAAATAAAAAGTCAATTGCAAGCTTAGTCCAAGTACTACTGATCCTCTCAACTGTAGAAATACAAAGTATGCAAAACTAATGAAGTTGGATCAATGTTAACTTACATAAAAAAACCCAACATGATGTTGATTACTTAGAGTTTAAACAAAGAGGCAACTATAAAATAATTATTGAACTTAAAGGAATCGACATCATGCTGTTTTGTGAAGATATGATATTTTAATCTGCAGCCAAAATTAAAAGTTGTAAGCTGCCTCCTTGGTTTCCACACACAGCTTTTATTCAAACCACCAACTTTGTAAGTGCTAATCCAGCCAGTAGATAACTAACAATATAACGCACCTACCAAGGTATGACAAGCTTTGCAAATTCAACTTCTTTCATTGGTAGCTTAAATGGTAGTCCAAATAAGAGACTGATGGAGAAATGAGTTTATACATGCTTATCTATCTGTCTATCTATTTATGCACTTTGGTGGCTTACTTCTACATAAAATAGATGAAAATTCTGGCCTCAGAAACGTCTGTGTGGTAATCAGGGTCTCGTTCTTCTGTCTTTAAAATAAGGGAAAGGCTCCTTGTTTTGCTTTCTCATCTATTTCAAATCATTTGGCTACGTGTCATGGACCGTTGCATTTCCCAACTGCAGAGACCACAAGCATTGTTATTGTTGCACTTCCTTCTCCTAATCACCAATCTTCTTCCAGGAAAAAAAACCCAAAACCAACACCAAAACCCAAAATCCATTTATTTCTAAACCCCTGGTATTTTCCACTCTTAATGTTTACTTTCTACCTAATTTTGACCTTTTCAGTATGAGCCAGCATGCCTGTTCCTTCACTAAATGAGCTTTGGCTGTGCTTCAATGACTGTGCCTCATGGCAATGTAGCTGCAATATCCGAGGAAAGGATCTCTTTCTCTAGTAACCACAGATGACACTGGGGTTCTGAAACCCCTTTCTTCCTGATAAAGACTTTCATTTTTATGAACAATGCTTGTAGTTTTCTTCCTTTCTTCTGGAAACTGATTTTTCTAAACAGATTGTTGTTCATATTGATTTTCATTGATTACAGGTAGCATGTTTTAATCTTATAAACCTTGGATAATACATTTGATTCATATTGAACAAGCAGGTTTCATTATTAAATTAGACTTAGATGGGATAAAAAGTATAGAATCATAGGATGGTTTGTATTGGAAGGCACTTCTAATGATCATCTAGTTCCAACCCCACTGCCATGGGTGGCAGGGACACCTTCCACTAGATCAGGTTGCTCAAAGCCCCATCCAGCCTGGCCTTGAACACTTCCAGGGATGGGGCATCCACAGCTTCTCTGGTCAGCCTGGTCCAGTGTCTTACCACCCTCACCATAAAAAATTTCTTCCTTGTGTCCAATCTAAACCTACTATCTTTCAGTTTAAAGCTGTTGCCCCTTGTTCTGTCACTATGGGTTTTGGTGAAAAGCCTTTCTCTATCTTTCTTATAAGCCTCTTCTAAGTATGGAAAGGCTGCAGTAAGGTCCCCTCCAGCCCTCTCGTCTGCAGGCTGAACAACCCTAATTCTCCCAGCCTTTCTCCATAACAGAGATGTTCCATCCCCCTGATCATTTTCATGGTCCTCCTCTGGACCTGCTCTAACAGGTCCATGTCTTTAAAAAAATTCCTGTTATGGATTTTTTGTCATGTATAGGGTTTTTTTTGTTGACTTTTTTCTTGTAACTGAGCTCATATTCAAAGCCTTTATTCATTCCATGGTGTTTTTTTTTTTCTTTTCCTCCGTGACTCTCCCTTTCCATTTTCCTTGCTTCGTCATTCTTCATCTTCTGTGGCAGCTAATGTCATCTTCCTCTTCTGGCAGACGGAAGCAGTGGATCAGAAATCATGTTGCCACCTTCGTCATTACTTTGTACCTATCCAGAAAATAGATTAGATGCTCCTTGCTGGAAGACAGTTCTTTCCTTCTGCTGTTGCTACAATCCAGATCTTCTGTGCATTCCACCATAAGGGCTCATTTTTCTGCATCACATTTATCTTGAAACAGGAGAAATTTCTATGCATCTTTAACTTCTCTGAGGTCAGTTCCTACTTATAAAGTATCACCTTCACTGGAACTGGAGGGCAGGACAATACTGCTTTCAGAATGCTCTTATATTAATCTCCAACCATAGAAAATTTGTTAATTTTGAAGTGAAGGTATGCTGTGACTGGCAGTGCCAGAGTCTTATTGTGCTGCATACAGAATGCCTACAATTCAGAAGGTATCAAATTACATTACTTGTGTTTAGGTAAAAAGAACAAAACTAAATGTCACATGTATCTTTTGGTCTGTCTCTCCTAATGGATTTTAAAATCATTGGTTAATTTTAACCCAGCTTGTCAAAAGAATAATCAAAAGGATTTAATACATGTGAGATGAGTTTAGCAAAATGGTAACATTGGATGGAGAAGAGAGTGCACATTGGAACCCCATATGAGGGAGAGGCTGAAGAAGGCGTTTTTAACTAGGACAGGAATTGTTCCAGTACTGCTAGGAAAACTTACTTTATTTTTAAAGCATTTACGAGTTCTTAAAGGTCTCCATGATGACCACTGACCTGGCTTGGCTTAGATAAGTTGTCTGGGGCACAGTGCCCTGTTTTATTATTTATATCAGGAAAGTTGAAACAGACAGAAGTAATGTACACCTAATTCCTTCCAAAGCAAGTACACTTAAAAACGTACTATATGATGAAGTGTTTAATAACTTTGTGTTTTCCAGACGTCAGTGTGAGCATCATTTATCCACTAGAAACAGTACATTTTTGCCAATCCATTATTATGTCTATGTCTGTGATCGAGTGGTCCTCTGGATATAGCATATTGATTAATGTCAGCAACAACACGTTCTTAATTTTGTTCTAGACTGGAAGCGTTTCATCTCTGTAGAACGTATACAAACTAGATAGACTATCATGTTGGTTTATAGCTTGCATTCTAGATTAGCCTTGAAGATTACATTAACCTCACTGCAAAATAAATGTTTGTTATCTGTACATTTTTTTCTAGTATTAAAAAATACCACTTGATATTCATCCTCTTTCAAATATTAAATACTTTAACCACGTTCATAATCAAAACAGGCTTGACAATTAGAAAAAAAATGCTTTCATACTAAATTAATGTTGTTTTCCTTAGACACTTATGCAAGATGATAAATTTATGTAGATTTGTTTAGAAGCACTTAAATGCCAGCTTAAATATCCTTCCAAATTCAGATTTGTTTATTAACAACAAAGAAGCAATTCACCAAATTCTTCTTGTGACAACTTACATGCAGAGTTTTCTGTGTAAGAGCTAGGCGAAAAACTGTCTAAAGATTTTTTTAAAAGGCAGGAAATGGAGTTAGGAAGAATTCAGTGTAGAAAATTTCTGTCTTTCATGTACTCAAAATTTCCTTTTTTATTTTTTCTAAAACCCATAAGTACTGGAAATTGCAAGTACAGTCTTGACAGTGAGGTAGTCAATGAATGTTTTTCTTTTGACTGGAAAATGGTCAGGATTTTCTCTCTATTTTTACTCTAGCTTTTATTGCCTCAGTTTTATTAGTCCTATTGGCTACTGAAGTACCTAGCTGGTTTGTGGAGTAATGTCTGTTTTTTTTCCTCCAAATACATTCTTGGACCAAAGGGTTTGGAGGGGAGAAAACTGAAAGGGAAAGACAGCGGAAGGGGAATTAAGCCTTTAACCCAGGGCAGATTTTCTGCTGTTTTGAGCAAATCTTTGTTTTCCTAATACCAAAAAAGAAGCTAATTTCATAGTGGTGGAGCTGAAGACATTCACAAGCAACAAATATTTATCAAACTGATGGTCCTGCCTGAGACAGTGTACTCTCATGACTGCAGAAGGTTCTTCGTATCAGACTACAGAAAAGCAGGTAACAAGTGGGGTAACAAAATGACCCCACCAGGTAACACGGATAGTACTGGTTGCACTACAGAGTACCTGCAGGCAGCAGGGCAGTGAAATCACTGAGAAGCGCAGGACTTCAGAGGATCCTTATTTTCAAGACTAATTTTAGTTTATTTGGGTGATTTATTTCCAAACATCTTTTTTTAATAGACTTATTAAATATGATTGTAAAACAGGTTAATTTTTTCATCCACCTTATGATAAGGTGGAAAAGAAGTAGTTTTATGGTATTTCCTATGGAGTCCTGAAGTAAATAGGCAACATGGAGGAAAGCATGAAAATAATTATTGAATGTTTTTGCCTGGGAGTTGCCCTGGTGGACATTGCTTGTAGAAGAAAAGGATAAGCAGTAAGTAGTAATTCCCTATAGTAACAGTTCCCATCTGACTTGGAGAGCCTTGAGACCTGGGTTTCCTCCAGGCCAGATGAACCAAAGCTTCTGAAAGTTACTGGCTGTGTTTTGGAAAATTGTGGGGAGTTATCATTCAAATCTTTGCATTTTCAGCTGGATTTATTCTATGCTATTCATTTTTTTGTGTGCTGACTGGATATATTATGAAAGAAATGCTGAAGTGGAACAAGTAGAAAAAAGCATTCAAGTGACCAAAACTATAATGTTTAGTGTCTCTATTCACAAGCTAAAAAATAGTCACAGGCTATTTTCCTAGACTGCACTGTCCCTGCAGAGATTAGAATTAAAAATCAGTTTTTCTGTGTATTTTCTACAGTTCTTATGTCTTATTCTAAGTAAAAGCCGTAGGCAAACAGCCAGCTGCTTTGCCCACCTCTACTTTTTCTTTGTCCAGTCTCTCTGGCCTTATAATCCTCCTCTCCTTCCTTTCCCTCTGTGCCTCTCTTTCTTTTCCTCTTCACTGCTTCAACACTAGGGTGAGATCTGATGAACGGAGATTGTTGTGTTCAGTTGGAGTCAACCTGCTCAGGGTGAGCAGGCTATGGACGTGTTGCTTTCCTATGGTCTGACAAGTCTCCTCAAGGCACTTACTAAATGAGATTATTCAAAAGCTTTCAACGTGGCACTATTTGGGAAATTTCCATATGAACAGTGCTCCCATAGTTCAAGGTGATTCTGTTCTGAAAAATAGGGAACCTTTCCACTAAGATGTGTTAGTACCAGAGGGCCTCAGCAAAAACACAAACTTGTTCTTGTTTTGCTGTAACTAAACTGCCTAATCTTCTTCTCCGGAGTTGTTGAATGGTTTTCTTCTTTGCCGATTTCTCTCAAAATCATTAAGATAAAAGATGAAAGTTAACATGAAGAAAAAACCCCACAGATCCAGTATTAAAAGTTTGTCTGAAAACTGAAAAATAGTGTCTTTTGTGAATTTGATGATTTTTAACTATTGACAATTTGACTGCACATGAAAAGGGGAATGAGTGTTGGTAAAACGGTATAAAACTCTCACGAGGTGTTTAATGTCACGTATCAGTGATTTTGTTTATATATAACTATTTATGCTGCATAAATTAAATACTTGACAAGTGTAGAAAATATTTTTTTTTTATTGAGGAAAAGTCACTAAACTCATCAGATTAGGACAAATTTGGTAATCCAGAAGGTAAAAAATCCAAATTTGAACCAGGGAAGCTACTATCCTACTTTATCTCATGTTGCATCTTCTACATGTGTCTACGTCTGTATCTCAAAAGGCAAATAGGCATATAATGGAAATTTAGTTTGCATCTCATGGTGATAATATTAGTAGTTATATGTTCAGAATTTAATTGCAGCAGAACTGATTGGAAAGGAAATATTTCTTTTCTGCTGAGTGTAAAATGAAGAAAGACAAAAGAAAAATCTTGCTTAAAAATAAGAGTGGCAAGGGTTTAATACCAGTGCAGTCTGGGGACATGATCATAGGAAGAATATACACATATATTTTATAGTATTTATATATAGTATTTTAGGAGAAAAAATATGTGCATCTTGTATTGTAGAAGGAGAGCTATGGAGCCAAATATCTAACACTGATAACTCTCCATCCTCTTTGGTTCCTAAAAGCTGGTCCTGTATTTTTGGTATTTCTAATAATGGAGGGAAAGTTAAGGACAAGAGGTATCCTGCATTGTTCTGAAAAGCATAAAGAAGAGCACCTTATCATGATCCTTTGCACTCAATAGACCTGCTTATAGAACCCAGACCCTTGTTTTTTTTGAACCAGGATTCATCCCTGCTATCATCTAAGATGACCTCTGAAACTCTCTTCTGAGATGACATGTGTACATTGTGATTTCTGAAACAGTACGGTGTGGGTCACTGCCATACAGCATGATAAGGATACGTATTTTGCAATGGTACAATACATATTTTAATCCTGTTGCACTCACCTGACTATTCCAGAACAGCAGAACTTCATTCGTCTTGAGGAAGTTTTTCTTTATAACTTTTAACCTCTTCCATATCAATTTTAACATCATAAATAATAAACCTATCTTGCTAGAGGACCCATAGTTCTGTCTGGATTTATTGCTGAGTGCTGACACAATAAATTTAACCTGAATATTTTTTGAGACTTTCCTAACTCTTCATTAAATTTAGGGGTGGATTAAGCATTCTACAAGCATTGTGTGGCTTTAAACTGCACATCACATAAATACTTGGCAAAATTCAAGGTAAATATAATTCAAAATCTGCACTCACAAATTCAGATTTGAATGACTGAAGTAAGACACTCAGATTCACACCTAAAAATATAATGAAGTGATTTTATCAATTATGTTGAAATATTTAAGTTTAATTACCAGAATTTTCAGGTTAAATTGCTATTGGCAATTTAAATGTGAATGCTCTGGATGAAACCAAACACATTACTGGTGGAACCCAGTAAGGACAGGCTCACTTGACCAGCATGTCTAGCAAGCATTTAGGCTACTAGACTAGAGAGCAATCTGTCTTTGAATATTTCTTTATCTACAGTGGACTGGCTCCAAGGGGAAAGGCTAAAGCCTAAAGATGGGTTGTTTCTGTAACCCCGACTACCAACCCATCTGCCAGCCTCAGCTGCTGGAGCTCCCTCTCGCCCTCACTCTCCCTGTGTCTGTATATATGCAACCGTATTCCTTCTTCAGCAGTAATAAAGTGGCATTGAAATAAGTAATTTCTACAAAAATTGTGTTCAGGAATGGGTTATTTGCAGACCTTGAGCTTTTCTGGCTTGAGGAAGACCTGCTGTACTAGACAGTGTCTTTGCCAGCTGGTCACAGGACAGTCTCAGGGAATTTGTCTGTTTGTGGTGCAAAATTACTTAGAGCCATTGGATGGCACACCTATAAAAAGCATTTACATTCTGGTTACCTGTAAGTAAATTTTAGGAGTAACATTGGTTTTTTGTTATGATGCAGATTTTCTTAGAAATTGCATACCTACTTAAGAAGCTGGTTGCCAGGCTTGGTCCCTGTAAGGTGAATATTTTTTAGGATAGTTTCTGTCTGGAGGATGCAAATGAGCCAAAGGTTACGTGTTGTCGGGAGAGTTACAGGCTGTATGCATGTCTCATGTCTTCTAAAGCTAATGAAGGATTTGTTTGTGTCATATGAAGTAAGCACTTCTGTGCATGCTAATGCCATGTCCTTTAATAGCCTGTGATAAAAGCCTTTCATAAAACTCAGACTGGTCTGACTTTAACAGCCAGCTGTGTCAAATACCTGACTGGCCGACTCTCCCTACTGGCAGAAAGCAGCAGTTTCTGCCACTTTGCATGACAGAGCAAGTAAAGTCACAGGCAGTAAAGACACACTGGTGTCTTCACTGAAAGCATGCTACTGAAACAATGCAAATAAAACCTTTGGGCACTCAAATACGTTCTGTTCTTGAGGTTTCAAAGCATCTTTGCATTTACTGAAAAAAGAAAATATCCTTCAGTACATAGAGCAATTAGCAGCCTAAAGCAATTAGTAATCTTCTTTTGCCACAATTGAAAAGCGCTTTGGAAAAATAGCTGGTATGGGATTCTAATTTATTCAAATACAAAAAGAACTGCCTTGGTGCAATTTACGTTATGAATATGCTGATATTTTGTAATAATAGGCAGTTATACTAACAGTAAGAGAGGTGAAATCAGAAAAAAGGTGAAGACAGCCTAGCTGAGGGGTATGCTTTAGTGTGGTATCTAAGCCTTTGATGATTTCCTGTGTTCCCCTGCCAAAATCTTAATTACACTTGATGTTTCTTTTTGATGCCACTTGCTCGCACTAATGATACCTAGTCAACACTTCCTTCTTCTGTAGGTTTTGTTCAGCTTGGGTTGCTCTTGCAGTTTTCTGTGTTACTTCTGGTGATTCTCTTTTCCTTCCCCTCCTTCCTGTCTTCTAGAAATGAGATTTTTAGGCTGGTATTTTTACTCCATGAGCAGTATTACTGAATTTAGTGGCACTACATGCAGTAAGTAACGGCCATAAAATTGGACTTTGGTATTTTATGTGACCCACTTAGTACCCTTCTAAGCAAGGCACTAGTCTTCCAGCTTGATACCCAGCTTGGCTGTAAGCAATTGACAAATCGATCCTCAGTCATTTTCTTCTTGCATAATTTATTTAAACAAATGCCTCAAAGGGCCCACTTCCATGTGGTGCAAAACATCAGCACAGAGTTTTCAGATTCATTTTCCCACCCGGTAACCTGCAATTTAGCAATAGCACCGAACAACACAGGGTAAAATGCCCGTTTGTCCTCTTTGTGACATTTTATACGTGAGCTTATACATCTGTCTTCATCCTCTCACAGCTGTCGCCATTTCAGCAAATGGCTGCAAAAGGCTTAAAATACCTGCCGTCCCGTTGTGATGCTGCAGAGTAATTATAAATATAACCAAGGGAAATAAAATATCGGAGTGGGGGGAAGCTGGCAGCGCCAGGCAGAGGGGAGACGGCTGCGGGGGCATCACCCCAGGCCGCGCCTCGCCCTCCCCCTCGGCCGGGGCTCCTCGGCGGGGCCGGGCTCGGGCGGCGCTGCGGGAAGCGCTGCGGGGAGCGGCACCCTCTGCCGCTCCTGCGGGAAACAGCGCGGCGGGGGCGGGGGTGCCGGCTGCCCCCTCCCGTGGGTGCTCGGTCCCCGTCCCACACGGGGCACGTGTTTTTTTTCCCGGCGGTGCTCTGGCTACACGGGCTTTTTGTGCGGGGTGAGCGATTCTGGGCTTCCAAGCCTGACCCTTGTGTTTGGGTAACTGCTTGCCAGTTCTTAACCCGTTGTTCGGCGGTGCTCAAATAAACCCAGAACACCTCCGGTAAATCGGGGTTTGCTTTGCGAGCACCACTGGTGGAAGTGGCTGTAAATGATCCCTCTTTCACCTCGCTCCTGCTCCTGCACTGAGGAAAGCTTTGTCCTCTGTGCCTGATTTTTCTGGATAATCTTTGCTCTCAGCATCGCTATTAATGTGCGGTTCACACCTGCGGCTCATGCAGGTTCTCTGTGGCCCTAACTGAGCAAGTAATAGGGCTCAGTTGGTGGGGAAGAGGGAAGGGGGAAGAGCGAAGGGAGCTGTAGCCTTCCCCACTCCATCCTGGAGTCAGTGGAGACGGGCTTAGTCAGCTGGTGCAGGCACAACCCCTTTTTCAGAGCCCTAAATTCACCCCTCTCTTCATCACAACACGGCTGTGTTTACACCATTAACCATATATGAATGGAGGTGTCAAAAACAGGAGGCAGAGGAGATGGGAGGGGCAAGGTTTAGGGGTTGTGTGTGTAAAATTTACTTTTCTCCATCTTCAGCTTCATCATTTTTCAGTCTGATTCTTATTTCTGCCAGGCATCAGAAAAAGGCAACAAATGATTCTAAATCTTAAGGCAAGGAGATTAGGATTTAGGTATTGTTGGCATATAATCAACACAGTTCTTACCTCCTGGAAATGAATCATCTTTCTTTTGTCAAAAAGGTAAAGAGACGGCTCTGCAGGAGCTTGAGTTCTTTGGGGAGAAGTCAGTACTTATCCCACACAATCCACTGGGATCATCCTAAAAAGAAACAACGAGGCTAATCTTGAAGTGGCTTTATTTATTCCCATAAAACCTATTAATGGCATCAACAGCGTTCTGCGCCTCAGAGCTGAAGCTGGGTGGATGTCTGGCTTGTGTCAGCTCATTCCCTCCCTGGGGCAGTGTACCAGCTACCAGCAGAACTGTGCTTCCACATGCTGGGAAGCCAGCTTGCTGTGGAAGATAACTGATAGTGCCCCACAGGAGAAGTAGTTGTAAACAATAATTAGAGATGCTTAGTTTCTTTGTTTTGGTGTTTTTTTTTTAAAGTTGAAAAACCTGACCAACTGTATCGGATGGGCTGGTTCTGTAGACCAGATATGTGTGTCTGTTTTACAGATATCTGAAGAATGCTACGATTTTCTTTTAAAGAGAAGTGCTAAAAATTGTTCTTTAGCTCACATTCGGCTGCTGTCAGGAACCGTGTGTCTCTGGGAGTCACAGCTGTAGTCTGGTCCAGAAAAGTGGGAAGTTACGGAACTTTCATATGAGGACCTCAATGAAATGAAATGCAGGGAAGATGGCAAAGTGGTGACCTGCTTTGACAGCTCTGTCCCTGCTCCGAGGTGCTGGCCTGGGTGCCACAGCTGTCTGCAGTGGTAGTGCTGCTGAGGGGAGGCAGGGCCACAGCAGGACAGAGCAGAAGGCCTCCTGTTATGACCTAGTGAACTCCTTAATCCAGCCACTGACTTCCTCACTGCCAGTTAGCTCTTGTCTGTGTGACACTCTTCCGTGCTAAAGTCCTAGGGCCAGAAACCTTTCAACACCTGCCCAATACCTCCCTGCAGCTGGCAGTTAGAGGGTGGCTGGTCTCTCCATACCGTCCCAAGGACTTTCCTGTGGAAGGTGGATGTTCTTGAGACAGGCCACAGAGGCTGTCCTGGTGCTCAGGGTTTCATTGGGTTGGTTTCTGAAGGTGACAATGGAGATCTGTACTAGTAATTTATTTTAAAATGTAAAGCAAACTTCTGTCATCTACAAGTGAAAACCAAAGCACGAGTCTTATGCTGCATATTTAGTCTGCTGTGACCAAAATATGTGTACAAAAACTGTTTAGGAAGTATTACATATACTTTCCTGCCTCTCTTTTCCCTCTTCCTCTCCCTTGCTGATCTTCGAAGAGATAAAATACACCATTTCCCGAGAGCTTCGTTCACACGGAGAGCTAACATTTGTGGATGCAGAGAGACAGGAGAACTTTGTTTCCCTGGCAACAGGAGCCACCAGAAAGTGTTTCCAGCATTTCCTCCCTTTACCCAGGCTCGCTATTATTATAGCCTTTGGTCATTCAGGTAGTAAAAACAATTACGAACTAAAAAAAGCATCTTGATAGTGTGCTTTACTTAACTCACCTGGCCTCCTTCCTTACCTCTAGAATAAGAAGTGACCTCTGCAAATGATCCTGTACCAAAGCATCCAGTGTTACAATTCATGGTTGAATTTTAAGGTCTGCCCTACCCCACAGATCTAACTTAAACCTAGAAAGTGTCAAGGTCTTCTGGGAAATGTCAGCAACTAAGCAGCTTTCACTCAAAAGCTGCATGTGCTGGAGGGACGGAGCTGGCACTCTGCTGTGGCATGGTGAGCGGGTGTCGCACAGAGTCGTGCCTGTGATTCAGCGCGGTTCATTCTTACCTCTGAGTCAGGCTGAATTAGTGTCCTAGCGCATTGTTAAGGTTTTGAAGCAGTGTGCTGATGGGGGCAGCTCTTTACTTTAGCTTTTGGTAATAAAAAAGACAATGTTGAAGCCCTTTCCCACCTGCTATTGTTAAATAGCACATATCTTCCTCCCCCCATAATCCTTATTCATTCAAAGAATTTCACTAGGTTTGCAAAAGAAAACAGTTTACAGATAAAAATTACCAACTCATGGTTTTCCTTCTACTTAAATGTAGTAATATTGTGTAGCTGATCTGAGAATGAGGCAGAGATCCTGGGGAAAAAAAAGGTTGCGTAAATGCATATGTATTGTAGTGCCTAGGTATGGGATGGCTGCATGTGGTATTTTTTTGCCTTTGAGGGCTGAAATTCACAGCTTAAACAATGTTCCCTAATTTGATACATAGTTTTGTATTATTAAATGAAAAAAGTCTAGGTGAGTTCTGTTGAGTGTCTCAAAGTCCAGTGAGGTGAACACTGGCTCTACAGTATTATAGTGGAAAATATCGGTGGGCATGTGAGCCACAGGTTTGTAACAAGAGTGCTGGGGGAAAGTTGTAGCTGCATCGTGAGACTGTGCTTTTATGCTGTCTTTCTTTTCTAAATCTTTCCTTGATTGTCTTTCTTTCCTAGGTCTTTCCTTGCTTTCCCTTGCATGAACCGGGCCTTTTGCCTAATGTGAGCCCTCAGAGGGAACAGGGACTTCTTGGCATCGGCGGGTGGACAGTCTGGGTTAGGTCAGCTGCAAGCCCCTTCTTTCTTTTCCCTTGTGCCTTCAGGAGACTCCTGTCCATTTCTACAGGACTATTGGGAAGGGCACAGAGGCACTGAGTAGTTACGTGTTGAAGGAGAAGATGATGCTGATGGAGCGTGGTTCTCCCTCTGCCCTTGTTCTTTTCTTTTGATATTATTGCAGATGTTTTCAGTGCCTGCAGTGAGACCTTACTGCTGAAAATCCAGATATTAAGGTTTTCATCAAGAAAACAAACACAAGAAAGGAAAATATAATTTTTAACAGTTTATACTAGATTGATGTGACTTTCAGAAGAAAAAGGCATTTCTCTAGGCCAAGTACTTGCTTTCTACTGAATCGCAAAGGCCTACTGCAACTAAGAGCCAGAGTTGAGCCTCCAACATGGAGCACACATAGACAGAAAACACTTGCCTCTGGCTCACTCTGTAATTTGCAGTGTTGTGGTCAAACTCCGCCTCACTCTACCACACCTCCCATGTAGCTGCAATGCACACTCCACTAAGGGTCAGTGACTGTAGCTGTGACCACATCTTTTTTGTGCTAAGATCACTGGAGAGTTTCAACACATAATTTGCTAGAGAAAGAGTAGCTTGCTGCCCAACTGAGTGGTGCTTGAAAAAGCTTTGATTCTGCTATTAATCTTCCTGAGCTTTTTACATCGTCCATGTTTTAGATTTATGCAGAGTGATAATAGACTTTTCCTCCCCATGTGGAAGTTTCTTATCCACCTGTAGCAGTTGCAGAGTGACAAACTGTTGCTTCTTTCTCCCTCACTTCAGCCTAACCATTAGAATCCACTTTACTGATCATTTTGTGGCTGTATATGCTCATATTTAAATCACTTATCCAAACAAAATGATTGCTTGTAAGAGATAAATTGCCAATGAATACTGAAATACTGCTATCTTAAAGCTCTCCTGTATATTTTAATTCCAGAATATGGAGAAGTCTGGGGAAGATATTAAGAAGACATTGAAAATTGCCAAGTAAACCTATGTATGAGAAGATATAGCAGTAGTAATTCCCTTCAGTAAGTCTGCAAGAGCCCATGGATTGCAGAGGATAAAAACAGGACTGGGGTACATTTTATGTTAGGATCTTACCTTACCTTCTAAAAAATTATTGTCCCAGGTCTGTGTTCCATCCTTCAAATGCATTTGGCTCGGGGGTGTTTTTATCACGTGTTTGCTATTTTGCGTTTTTATCCATCTTAATAAAGGGTGAAACTTTTAGTCAGCCCTATACAGATGATAGTGAGCAGATGCTGATGTTCTGGAGAAAGCAGTGATTGCAGCCAAAGCCATCACCACATCTGCACAACCCTACACTTCTAACAGAGGGGATTCTGTACCTTTTAAATCTCCTACCTGACTTTTGACTTTACATCTGACATAATTTCTCATCTAGATGGTAAAATTGTTTTAGAAGTAGAAATTGCAGCCCCATCACTCTCAACAAGAGCATCACGAGGCAAAGTTTCAACATGGGAAAAGGATGAAGGAAACCCACAGCCCCTTTCCTAGCCATCTAAGCTTCACCCAATGCCCAGAGAGGCACGGCAGCCTGCTGTTCCCTGCTGAAGCCTGCTTTCTTGCTGCACACTTTTTGATGCAGCCAGCCTGGCTGTTCCCCACCTCTTCCAAGGGAGTGGAAACAACTCAGGGTCTTACCTCACCTCTCCCAATTTGCCATTTAAAGGGATTCCTGCTGGGAATTTCAAGGTCTATATGTAAATAAAGGGATATCCTGAACACAGGTTGGTGTTTTACCAACTCCTGCTTGATGGAGTATATTAGGGATAAGCTCTGAGGGACGTGGTTTCTGCGCATACCATCTCTCCATCCCTGACTGCAGCTGGAACTTGAGGGGAGCAGAGCTCTGACAGTGCTACAGGGAATCCTTGGCTTCTCACATGGTGTGGGACAGTTTGAATAAATTAAGGACAGTAATTGGGGTGCCTCTCTCTGCTTTTATAGCCAGCTTCTGACTTTCCTCCAGGTTGCAGGTGTAAAAGAGCAGGGGCACAGCCACCCAGGAGAAGTGTTTTGAACGCACAGTTATGGAGCTGAGGCATGAAAGATCTGATGATCAGGCAAGGCACCTAAACTGAAAATTCCTGTTTTACTCAGCATCTACTAGTCCATAAAAGCCTGTGGGATTCAATAAGGTAGAGAGGATCATTACCCGAGGCCTGGGATTGCAGGGGGAATGAGGAAAAGCAACTCAGGAAAGTGTATTTAAACAAGCATTCATTCTTTGCAGAACTTATTTCTCGCTTTTAATTTATCTGCCTCTCAGTGTTTAGACAGAAGTCATGTGAGCTTCTGAGCTGCAAGGACAGAGGAGAACGTGTGCATCAGTGCAGAGTGCTGCTGGAGCCCTGACAGTGAGAGGGAGGCAGAGGGAGCCTGAGAGGGAAAAGTGGTGGGAGCTGGAACAGCAGCAACTGCTGCTACCACGTTTCAGCTCATGCCTGGGAATCGACTCCGCTGCCAGCACTCCCCTCTGAAGGTGTAGGTGCCTCAGGTTCAAAAGTCCTAGAAGGTCGGTGGCACTTCCAGAAGCCAAGCAGACCTGCATTATTTTTTCCTTTTCCTGCTTAGAACATCTGTTTGAGGACTCTGCTCCTTTTCCTGGACTGAAAGAGGTAATTTGTGTCATTAATGTGTCTCTTCTTTGAAAGCAGGTATGGGATCAGGAAAAAAAATAACTCAGGGCAGAATGTCAGGGCAGATATGGGTGGTGGGTTTCTCTATCCCTCCTTTATAGCAGAGCTTAGGCATTAAGGAGCCCCTGTCATTAGGATACAGTCTGACTTAAAATATGGAGGATGGGAGAGACAGGGTTAAAGTGTGGGGGTGGATCTGAGCTGTTTCCCATCTGATTTGTTTCTCTGTGCAATCTCTGAAAGCAGAGGGAAACTTTCCTTGTGCACCTGGAAGGGACAGCACTTTCCCATTACATAGTGCGATGTAAACCTTGTAATTATTTAATATGAATGCAGTTTGCTTAAATCTCTGCTTGGCAAATTACAGTTCCCATCACAGCAGAGCTCCCCTTAACACACAAGTTTCAGAGGTCTTAATGTCCGGCGACTGTGATAGCACTTTTGTTTCTTTCCCTCTCTCTTTCCAGCCTACTTGCCTCCTACTGTCTGCACTCCTCCTGGTGTTCCTCCTGCCCGTGGGAGCTGAGTCCCTATGGATGCCCCCGTACAGATTTTCCGGGAGGAGACAGAATCCACCTGCTCCCCGGTGCCCTGTCGTGCCCCCAGCACCAGCGGCAGCTGGCTCCTGGGCTGGGTGGACTACGACAGCAATGCCACCGGGGCCTTCGGTGGCACCCAGCACAACCACACCAGCATCTCCCCTGCCATCCCCATCATCATCACTGCTGTCTACTCGGTGGTCTTCGTTGTTGGTTTGGTGGGAAATTCTCTGGTCATGTTTGTCATCATAAGGTAAGGGGTTTTTGAGTTGAAAGAGGTGCAAATAGCCATCCCTAAATTTGGGAGGATGGGGGAGGGGGTAGTTTATGGGAAGCTCTCTGGGTGTGTATACATGAGGAACTGAGAGAAGGCAACTGGAACGACCCAAACCTTTTCAGTCACAGAGGTTTGCCTGAATGTGCAGGTCGAGGCAGGAGGGAGAAGCCGGTTCAAAATGGTAAATTCTGCAGCCTGCGCGAAGGTGCTCTGTGCCCCAGCCGCGTTCATCGGGTGCCCTCTAGGGATGAGAGGCTGCTCTCATCCCAGGGAAAACGCAAGTGGAAGGAAGACATTCCTGCAAGGCAGCACTTTTCCCCTGTGAGGCGAGCCGTGGACACTGATACATTGCTGCCTTGCCACCTAGCTGCTTGTTTAAGAAGGTGGGGGAAAAAGGAGACGAAGGTGGAAATGCTTAATGTAAAGCATGGGATGTTTGTCTCTGTCTAGTGGTGTTTAACTCCAGTTGTTGGTGTTGGACTGAAGAAAGCAAAAGCAGATGCTGAAATATCTGTCTTATTGTTTCTCAGGAAAGAGGAGAAAGCTATGTTCATTACTTTTTCATACTAAACCACTTAGTGAAATGCACCAATACTTACACTTGCAATTACACTTGTGTATTGGTGTATATTTTAGCTTGCATTATGATTTCTCTCTTTTTGTCCTTTTCATTTGCATTTGATACAAATGTTTGTACAGTACAGATCAGTACATGCTCATCAGATAGTAAGCAACCAAGGGAACAGAAATCATAGAATCATTTAGGTTGGAAAAGACCTTTGAGAGCAAGCCGAACCATTAACCCAGAACTGCCAAGTCCATCACTAAACCATGCCTCCAAGCACCACATCTATGGGTTTTTTAAACACCTCCAGGGACGGTAATTCCCTCACCTCCCTGGGCAGCTGTTCCAATGCTTGACCACCTTTTCAGTGAAGAAATTTTTCCTAATATCCAATCTAAACCTTCCCTGGAATAACTTGAGGCTCTTTTGTCTTCTCCTGTTGCTTGTTATCTGGAAGAGACCTACCCACAATCATGCAACCTTTTGGAGTCTTTCTTCATAGTCCATTTGCATCCAGCAAAAAAATGCTAAAAAAGAGTAATTGTGGAGCGTTCGTTGCTCAAATGAAATCAGATTGTACACAGAAAGAAAGATGGAGGTATTGGAAGGGATCTTGTTAGTAAAGCACGCATGTTAAGTGTCAAGCAATTGTGGGATGGTGAAATAACTGTCAGACTTGATATAGGAGGAAGTTAACTCGAATGATGAGGTACTTTACAAAAAATGAGTTATAACCAGGTGAATACTCTTGAAAAATGGAAATAAAAATCCCCTATGATAGTCGATGCAATAAATAAAGATGCCTGTGGTCAGTTTGGGGAAGCTAGTTGGCTGCAGCTTTGTGATGTTATGATTTTTATACCCCTGCATGCCCTTTTGCCCTTCATTCAGAGTAGAGATTTCATTTCTTTTTGTATTCCTCTTGCAAGAAGAGAGTCTCCATACCTGACACACATAGAGCTGCAAAAGCAGAGATTTTCTAAGCCATCAGTCACTAACAATGATAGTCATTTAACTGGCCTGGTCAGTGGAAATAAATTCAAACTTAGCCAGAGCCCTAAAAGTTAGCACATATTGATTATACTGGCGCATATGTATTTCCTTTTTTCTCTCCTGTTACCCTCCTAAAATTATTTTTGTGATGGCCTAGCTAGCTATGGCTCACTCCTACTAGTTCCTACATTAGCCTTTTGCTTCAGTTTCCTCTTGGTCCATCTTTGATTACATGATCAAAAACATAAATTAGTATGACAAAACACCTGTTAGTTTTTTTCTTTTTTCTTTTTCTTTTTTTTTCCCAGTATCCTCATGTCCTGGGTTTTATCTGTGGCAAGTGCTTTAACCACTGCTAGAATCATTAGCTGAATTGCATGTATACACACACGTACAGTTTCAAACGTTTCTTACGAATTTGAAATATTCCAAGGGTTTGTGCAAGAGGTGCATTTTCTTTATTTTTGTCCTAACTTATCATCCCCTTGTCTCTTTCCCTAACATCCACTCTGCATGATTGCATCTCAAGATGGATTTTCATGACCCATTGAAAAATGTAGCCAACAGTGATGTCCTTTCGTGTGGAAAGTGAAGGTCTGTGGAAGTTTGTGAAATAAGGTGGCAAGGGAGGAGGGGATTTTGTCCCCCGGCCACCCCATGTTGCCTCTCCTCCAGCTGTCACAAGTTTAATGGAGGATGGGGACAGACTGTGCTCTTCTTTACTCTCCAGCTGAGCACAGAGTTTGTGTGAGGCCCCTCATTGCTGTTCTTCATCTCTCTGAATTCCAGATCTGCTCTCCTCCTCCTAACTTGCTCTGGACTGGCAGGCAAGGCAGGCACAGCTGCTACTCCCTTTGCTCTTTTAAACAACATCTAATATTGTTAGAATGGTTTGGTTGAAAGTGGCCTACAATGATTATCTTGTCCAACTGCCTGACCACTTCAGGGCTGACACTGAGTCACCTTTTGGGTGACACAAACAAGATCCCTTATGTTCTGATATTTTCAGTGAAACTGTTGAAGTGCCAATGCTGCAGTAGATTCAGGAGACTCCAACTAGTCTTGAGATGCCTCAGAAACAGGCTCAAATTCAGCCATAAGCTGTGGCATAGGCAGGCTTTGCCCAGTTCCTTGCTTTAATACCCCCACAAGAGTGTTTTTTCTACTTCTGCTCAAGGGCTGCTAAAGAAGCTCATGGAGCCCAGCAAGTCAGCATCTCAGCAGCTTGTGTGTAGAGTGCTGCGTGTCCGAGATCTCCTTCAGGTGTGGTGGGATGTGTTTCTGCTGAGAGGGAAAACCCTCTCAGAGTTCCCTCAGAGGGAAAAAGAAACCCTCAGGAGAATGGAACTTCAATCACATTTACAAGGTCCTGAAAGAAAAATAGCTGAGTTTGATACAGCTCCTGTAAACAGAGATTTGTGTTAAAGGCTGAGCAGGAATGGTACTTTAGTATGGTGGTGGCATCATGCCTGTTGAACCATGTCTCAGGAGACCTGGACTCTTCTCTTGGTTTTGCTACCAGGCATCAACACTTTTTCCTGTTCTGGCAAGGTCATTTCATGGCCTTGTGGCTTGGTTTCCTCACATGCAAAATGGAGATGCTGGTATTCACTGTCTTTGAATGCACAGAGACCGTTAGATTTAAAAGCCAAAGCCCTATCATTAAAAATCCTATCAGAGCAAGGCCAGGACTATTGTAAGCCCCCCAGGCTCCTCGGGAACAATGAGGGTGGTTATTTTTAACGTGCAGAAAGAGCTCTGTGTTGAGTACTCAGTGCAACCTGCACTCTGCACGCCCATTGTGGTGTGGATGGTTTGTGGGACCTCTCCTCATGTCTGAATCAGCTGTGAGGCATGTGCACCAGCCCCAGGGGGTCTGCTGTCAGGTCAGCAGCCGGCCGGGTGGCTGGCAGCGCCTCACTCACGCTGAGCCATGGCATGCGGGATGTGATGCTCTCCTGTGACTGCTGCTTTTCCTGCGGAGGGAGTAGGAGAGAAAGAGGTCGTCACACTGCCTCTTGCACTGGTGGGAACTGCAGATACTGTGTGTGAGAAGCACAGTCCTTCTCTTGTGGAAGAGGAGAGGAGGCATGAAATGAATGTAAAGAAACCAGGTGAAGTTGTCTGACCTCACCTGAATAAAGTTATAGAGCTATGTGTGTCTTGGCATGATCAAAATCTATCTCAGCCCCAATCCTTTTTCCTTTGAGATTGGGTTTACCTCTGAAGTAAACGTTTCTGGAGGTGAACTGGCTGGCTGAAGCTGATAAATAAAATTACTTGTCCTTGGAAGCAAAAAGTCTTCTTCCTCTCCTCCTTCTCCCTCCTGACCTTATTCCTCTAAAATTTAGGGCTGGCTTTAAAGAAAATGGTACTTTCTTGTGATAGCTGGAGGGTAAGAAAAGTCACCTGACTAAAGTTACAACTTTAAATACGGATTTGCCTTTATCAAAACCATAAACATACTATGGTAAAACCTCTGGTAGATGCTGTCTCTTACCCACTCCAGATTCACTTTTTCTATATATGTGCCTTACTCTCATTGTTCCTGAAGTCATTTGCTGAGAGCAGCTGCTATCATCAGGATCCTAAATAGTCAATCCTGCATTTATTTTAAAATTCTCTTTCAAGTTTCCAGTGAACAGAATAATTTCCTACATTCAAATTCAGCTTTAACAAGAGGCTGTGTCACAGATATGTAGATTGATTCCTAGGGGAAAAGAGAAAGCTTGTATTCCTCTGCTTAGTCTAATGTTGAAGAAAAAATGTAACTGGTAATACATGTTTGTTCTTATATTCATCGAACTGAGTGGCAACTTATGTAACAGGAAGAGTCTATTAAGAAATGTCATATAAAATCGACTCATTTCCAGTCTGTTTTTAAATCTTCTCCATCATTATTTCCAAACAAGAATGAAATTATAGAAGAAAATTCTGCAAAAAATAAATTGATTCAATATATTGGTTTAAATCAAGAACAGATTTTGATAATATCAAAAGATTACTTGTTAATTTGCTTTAAATTATTGTTCTAATTTTATTAAGTTATATTTGGAAAGAATATTGCTCTGAAATAAAAAAATGAAGGTCCAGAAGATTCAGCCTAACTGAACTACCTGTTCCCTATTACTTGCAGTTGGTATGATTTCATTCTTCTATGGAATCAAAGGTTTGGCTTCTAAAAATAAAGGCCAAGCTGTACTATACTTTAGTGAAGTTTACGGCTTTTTACCTTTTCTTACCCGATCAAAAATTTGCTATCTTACTATTATCAGTACAGAGGTGTCAAAAGGATTGATAGTAATTTATCACAGGACCTCAAAGAGCATCTGCCCTTACCTCACTGAACGGAGGTAATTTTGATAGGTTCTGCAGGGTTTGGCCAAACTAGGCATAATTTTCATCACAGCTTTGAAGACTGATCGCTACCAACAGCTTTTACAGATGGCACAAAGACCAGGGTAACAGGGAAAATGGAAGACGACAGGTTTATGAAAGAGTATTGGTAGTTCAACAAGCATAGCACATTTATATGATGTTTCTAAAACTTTTAATATCCTACTAGACAATGACTAAGTGAGACCTGGGGTTTATAAGCTGACAAGAAACTCAACATGAGTTCCTGGTATGATGCTGTGATAAGAAGAGCTAATACTGAAAAAGCAGAGAGAGCAGAGGGAAAGGTTGGAAGGAATATTTACTAGAGGCAATATTAGAGAGAGGCTATAGCTTATAGTGAGTAATCTGTTTGGCTTCTGAAAAGTAATTTGGTATCCATCCAGACACTTCCGCTGGGCTAGCAGCCAGGTTGTCATTTATTTCAGAGAAAGGCATAACTGGAATCCGTGTAGGGAAGCAGGACGAATTACAGGGATCCCTTTTGAAATGGCAGAAAGTGAAGACTTACAAGAACTTTTGAGTTTGGCTACTGGCAAGGCAGAAAGCTTGAGAAAGCTTACCTGGCCTGTCCTCAGCCGGGAGAGCGGTGGGGAAGCTCACGCTCCTGGATGAAGTGTGGGGAGGAAGTGCAGTGGGGAGATGGTGCTGGGGAGGACAGGCTGGCTGAGCCCTGCTGGTAAAGGGGACAGAGTGAGCTAAGAGTGGGGACCCTTCATTTCATTCTTCCTGCAAGGGGATTCTGAATTTGCTGAAAGGGTGTTGTCCCTTTGAGCAATAAGATTTGTTCTCTTTGCCAGGCAGCCTCCGTCCTACTCGCTTCCCTCTCCCACAAACACACAGGAAACACTTTGCTAAGGGAGCTCATGCCCTTCATGAAAAAAACCAGTCCTTCCAGGAGATAAGAACAATGGGAAAAGTGTATGTTACCAGAGACAGAGACTCGGCACTCACCAGGGCAATGCACCTGTAGCAAGTAAGAAGGATTAGAATGAGCAGTGTAACAGCCTGGGAGCTCCCCACAGCATGACTGGTCACTGGAACACATCTGCAGCAGTGTACAGTTTCTCAAGAGGCAGTCAGCTGCTTGACAAGGTCTAGATTCATTTTAATAACAGAGGCAAACAATCAGGTACATAGTCTAAGCTAATTGTCTAGGCTCTCTAATAATAATAATATTAGGCATACTGGTTTTAGATAAAATACTTATTTCATAAAATTCTTCATTCTCACTATTTTAGTCTAAGCCACAATTAATCACAGCACCTTGACAATTCTCTGAGCTCTCCTACCAAAATCATGCAAGCAAAAATTTTGCAGTATTGCTGTTTCTGACATTAAGAATTTTTCTTCAAAAAAAGGCTCTTAAGCTCACATAAAAATATTAAAAGTCCTTATCACAGAGGGAGGAAAAAGTTCATTTTTGTAAGTAGTGTGAATTTTTCATTTTGACCAGGTTATATGTAGACTTGAATCTCTTTTCTTTAATTTGGAAACTGGTTCTCTAGCTCAAGAAGGAAAGCTTCCGCTTCTGATTTAAATCTGCAAGATCTTGTTCAATCTCAGTTTATGGCTAGTTCAGAGGAGTAATAGTAGTGGTAAATTGTAAGGATTTTAATGATACCTTCTAGCATTCAGGTAGATTATCCTTCCTGAGGGGAGAATAAAAGACAAGATCATGCCTTTCTTCTTTAAGCTGTTTGAAAATAGGTACCTACAGGTGCTCTTTAATAAAGAAAATTCCACTTTAGGATACTATTTTGTAGGCAGCATGTGCAATTTTTTGTAGGCTCCTAACAATTTTAAAGACAGGTGATCTTCGAATATGTGCAGTAACAATGTTTATATTTAAAGTGTTTTCTAAGGTCCTATGTACTGCTAAATTCTGGCTGTCATTTGAAAGGTGATAATGACATATAACCCAACATGAACATGGAATCACAGGATATTGATTTTTATATTCTTTAAATGACCTCCAATCTTAGTTTCATACTGGCAATAAGTCTTTTATACTGAATTACAAAGATCCAGAAGGTAGATGAGCCACCATTTTTACCTGGTATGTGTTTGGAATAGATCCTCCTGGGTTGTATTTTTTTATTTATTTTTATTTTATTTTAATTTTATTTATTTTCATTTTTTCCACTTGTTCTGATGCAGGATGATACTGAGTGTGCCCTGAAAATAGCATTGAGACTTAGAGCTTTCCTGACTAAACTTTTCAGCTGCTTAATCTCTATATACTTCATTCAGAGGAACCTAGTGGAACAGAACCTGCATCCTGCTGATAGGTGTTATTGTAATTTGGTTTTAGATGTGCTTTAGCTTTCATTTTCATTCTCTGACTCAGGTAACTACCGCAAATATTTGTTTGCTATATCTCGTATTTCATGCTTTTGTACTTTCACTCTGCTACTGGAGAATGTTGTTGTAGTGTGTCTGTTAGTCTCGCTCCCTTCCTCATCCCTCATTTCATACTGCAGGGAACATTTCAGTCTATTACAATTACGTGAAAAAAATTTGACCAAAGCCTCCTTCTCAGCTTTTATTAGCTTTACTAATGTTACAGTGCACATCAGAATCATGCTCCTCTCCTCTGCTTGAGATAATAACTTTAAGGGGCTCTACTAGCAGATTTAGTAATGCATTTCAATTATTTTCTGAAATCATACCAACTCTTTAGTAATATGCTTCCTTCTATTACCACAATTTTGTTGATAAGCTTAGGCTGGAGGTATGATTTCTTCCTATTTACTGTCTTAAAAAACTGTTCAAATTAAGTTCTGCTCCAGAAGGAAAAGTACAGTAATGATGAATCAACTGAGAAATGGGGAAAATTTTCTAAGGGTCAGTCTAAAGTTAATCTCAAAGAACTTTCCACTTTTGGGAAGTGGACTTAGCCTAAATTGTGATAGTTTTGAGAATTTAACTTTTGACGTTATTTAAAACATGCTCCTTACAAACTCTCATCATGTATTCATAAAAAAAATACACCCAAACCAAAGTTTTATTTTTCATCTTGACTATTTTTCTGCAGTTTCCATATATCTTCCAATTATCTAAATTCTACAGAGGCTCGAGGCCTGCTTATAGCTTGACAAGCAGTCTCAAGATCCACCAACCAGCTTAAGTCACCAGAGGTTTTTCTGCCTCTTGAAATTAGATTCTAGCACCTGATTTGAGACAAGGACCTTCCATTTCTAATACTACATAGCTGTCACCTTGTTGTCGTAACAAGTTGTCACCTTGTTATGAAATCCCAGTATTTAACAAACCAATTTCTACACATGGGATTTGCCATAAGCAGTTTATGCAACAATGGTTTATAAATATTTTAATGGTCTTTGAAAGTTGTATCTCAAAGACAGTAAGAAAATGTTTGTAATTAATTACCAGTGTGTCATCTACGCGATAGCTATGTCCAGGCTTCCCCTATCTGTTCTGCTAGTCTAACTAAAGGAGATAGCAGGATTTTTTCCTTAAATGAAATTCAGGTATTTGATCAATAATTTTAATTTCACAAAGGAAGATGATTCCCTTACTTGATCACTGTTTTGACCTTGTTCAAGGGCAGATTTGGGTGAATGGAGGGCATGGTGGGAAAACCCCGAACCACATAATATAATAAATATTTTGGTGCAATTGAACAAATTGTAGAAAAGCACTTAAACCCCTTGTCTCATGTTTGAGTCAAGACTCTGTCAGGGTCCACTTCAAAGTATCTGACAACCACAGCAGCCAATCCGTTACTTTAACTGGACTTTTGATTAAGCCTGCAAGCACATATCCTCAGAGGCATGTAGGCATTTAATAATTTTTAGGTGTTCAGTTAAATATGTTGAAAGGAGTTTGGATGATTGAGTCCAGATTCTCAAAGGCATTTCTGAATTTTATGAACTTCTAAAAGAATGTATGGTTTAATCTATATTGCCTAACAGCTTTAAAGGCTACCATCTCATTTAGATGGAGGCCAACACTTCCACATGAAAGAAATCAAGCTCTTTACATTACTAGTATGAGATCAATGACTTTTAAGGTTGCATCAGTAAAATGTGCTTGTATATAACATTGCTGAGGTTAACCAGCACACCCTTCACCCCTGAGTTAGGTACGCATGATCCCTTTGCAGTGCCTGGGAGAACTGATTGCCTAAATGTAACAAAGCATTTATTGGAGCAGTTTTTATTGGTCTCCCACTTTCTTGTTTAAAGTCTGGCAAAAGAGAGGTCAGGTGCCTATTCTGGCTCAGAATGAGTGGAGCAAGGAGGCATCTGTGGTCAGTGAACTGGGGTCGATTTGGGCAAGGCCAGCTAGTCATGGGATTGCCAGGCTGGTGAGCTACAGCAAAGCATTAGATGCACGTCAGCTAAAGTTGTCAAGGCTGGGATAGTTATGTGCATATGTGCCCCTGAAATAAGCCAAATCTTTCACAAAGAAAGATTTATGGCGGGAATGGCACACTGTAGTTTTTTCTCCCCTTTATATTTTCACTCCCATATACAGCTTTGATTTGTTTACATTGGAAGTTGTCCAAATGCTGATGCTGGAATGACTCTGTATTTCTTACTACCTGTGAATGACAAGACATCCTTCACGTTGGATCAACAGTAGTGAGCGAAATTAATTTTCTTAGATTTGCATCAGTTCCATCGGCCAAAAAATCAAAATTGCTCACTTTACATATCTAACATAAGCATCACGTATACAGAGAACATGCTTTATGTTGCAGCTTCAAAATTTTGAATATTGAAGCTACCTGAAAAACTAGTTCTGTTTTGCAAAGGGTCTTTCCTATTCTACCACTGGAAGACTGGGGGAGGAAAGAAAGGTTTGGTGGAAAAATATGGTATATATGGTCACAGCATCACACACAAGAAAGAATTGAATTAAAGTTGCAAGGAACAGGAAATACTGCATATAAAGACTTTCAAATATTTGAGTTTTCAAGGCTAATAAAATCCTTTTAGTTGTTTTTCACTAATTTTCTGATTTTCTTCAAGCAAAATGGGTCAAACTAATTCTTCCATATGTAAAAACAAACTTTCACTATCCAAACCCTGGGGGAAGTTTTTAAATATCTACAGAAGTAGTTCATAAGATCTGTTAGTTACTTCATCTCTGCTTATCACAGGGCACTTCATTCATTTAATTATTCTTGTATCAAGTATCAAGTCCAATAAATTGCATTGGACTGAAGCACACACTTTGTGAGGCAGCAGACATTGATGATATCAAAAGGAGGAAAAATTAATCCTTTCTTATGTAATTTGTTCCCAATAATAGTCATTTTAGCTGTTAGGAAAAATCTGTCATTGTTCCTAAGCTGAGTTTGTCTGGCTTTGACTTTTATGTATTTGTCATTGTTATACTTTTTTTTTTTAGTCTGAAAGAGCTCTTCAGTACCTGCTTTTTTCTCCCTGTGGAGGTCTTTAGACACTGTAATCAAGTCACCTCTTGGTGTTCTTTCAGATCAACTAAATGTGTTGAGCTCTTTAAGCTACTTACAGTAAGAATTTTCTGCAGTCCTTTTACTTATTTTGTGGCAATTTTTATGCATCCATTCCAACTTTTCATAGTCTTTTTTGCAATGTGAGCAAGACAACAATTCCAAATATCATCAGTGATGTCCATAAAAGTAAAATCCCCTTTCTACTACTCCTTTTCAGACATTTAATGGAAATGAGTCTATTTTAGCACAGATTTGCAATCTGTTTAGTGAATTTTTATTTAGTCTTACAGCTGAGATGCACTTGGAGCAGGTTGGGGTTTTCTTACTAGAAGGAAAGTTACTAGTCTGTTAATATGTCTTATATTTGTTTCTCCTGGCTATATATTCTTGTATTTGCGTTTGAGCAGTGCTTTTTGGGCTATAAGGTGACCAGGCAGGCTGCCTCCTCTGCTGGAGGGCCTGTTGAGGAGATTGATCTGGGAGGGGGCAGGAGCCCAGCTCTGACTGGCAGGTGCCTCCTTGCTCTGCCTTTGATCTTGGAGAAGCTCAGACTGGGACAGAGGGAGTCTGGACCATGGGGGTCATACCATCGGTGTAGAGCTTTTCTTGCTGATTCCTTTTGGCTCTCTTTGCTCAGAGATTTCTAATGCTTCACTGGCTGTGGCTTTGTTCAGGATGTGAGCCTGGGCATGGTATCCTGGTGGGAAGGCTTTACTTTCTTTTCTCTTCCACTTCTCTTCTCTGTGCTGCGAACCACTGCTTGGTGTCATTTTGTCAGTAAGTAGTTATTAGAGTGTTTTAGAAAAAATGCTATTTTTAACATTTCATGTTGGTCATAAAATGACATTTCTGCCCATATTTTAATTAATAGCTAATTTACATATTGGGCACATTTTGTCAACACTACTCATCATCTTTTTAAAGTTATTTTTTAATTTACACATCAAAGTTTAAAAGGCAAATAGACACATTGCCCCACATGTTCATTAGCTGAATTGATTGAATATGATATTGCTGCTCTAAATTATTAATGACATACAGCAAAATCTAGCTAGATGTATTTCTGTGTGTGTTACACGTGCACATTTTAGTTTAGGCACACATTCAAAATATGGGGCTGAAACAGTTTTGAGAAATAAAACCTGTCATTGAATCTGATAATAAATTAGCAACAACGAGCAAAAGTAACTAACTGGGGGAAATAATTTCAGAAAGGAGTGTTAGGTATACCCCTGTGTTAACAGGCTTTCCTTCATCCTTTGTGTCCATAACAGAACTGGAAGCAGTCTTTTACACCCTGGAGCACGGGCTGTCCCCCCCCAGCTGTCACCAGAGCAGAGCTAAGCAAAAACCCAGATCCTATTCTTCTGTGTAGGCTGAGGTTCTTTCTGCTGGACAGAACAAGTGCTCCATTTCGATGAAATTAAAGGATGCAGAAAAAATATTGCTTTGATTGGGTTCCGCCCCCCCCCCCCCCCCCCCCCCCCCCCGGTATCCAACTTAAAGAATAATCTTTTACATTAGCAGTCATGAAAGAAAGGACTGGCAAAAGCTGATGAGAAGAAAGGAGGAGAAATTGGAAATGAAGCAAAAAAGAAGGAAAAGTACTAAAACTTGTATAAGCTGGCATCACTGTAGTGAATTCAAGGAAGAGAAACTACCATCTAAGAGGCAATGTGGCCCAGCAGATGTCACAGTTAACATGGGTTCTTACTGGAGAATGGCATAACTCTTCCTTCCACAAAACAAACCCAGAAAGCTCACGATCATTGACAGTTAGCTATAAGAAAAGGAAACACAAAACATTTTGATCACTTGCAAATGTAACAATGACATTTTCTTGTAGAAAGATCTGAGAAATTGAAAGGGAAACCAGCATTTGGCTAATTAGCTCAAATGTATTCATATACCTGGTTTTGCTTGCGGTGAATAGTTCTAACTGCTAATGCGGGTGCTGAGAGACTGAAATGTGTTTATAATTATCCCAAGGGTCTCACTTTTGTATGCACTGCCATCATAAATTAGGAATGACAGAAAAACCCCAACTATGGCAAAGACTGACTAATAAACTGTTACATATCTGAATGTGCATAATCATATTTTGAAATAATACAGCCTTACTGTTTTTGTTCTCCAGATACACAAAGATGAAGACAGCAACCAACATCTACATTTTCAATCTGGCTATGGCAGATGCACTAGTTACCACGACTATGCCTTTCCAAAGCACTGAGTACCTGATGAACTCTTGGCCCTTTGGTGATGTGCTCTGTAAAATAGTTATTTCAATTGACTATTATAACATGTTTACCAGCATATTCACACTGACCATGATGAGTGTTGATCGATACATTGCCGTGTGTCACCCTGTGAAGGCTCTGGACTTCCGTACACCTCTCAAGGCGAAGATAATCAACATCTGTATCTGGCTATTGTCCTCATCTGTTGGTATATCTGCAATAGTTCTTGGAGGTACCAAAGTCAGGGAAGGTGAGTGTGAGCTTTCAAAATTCAATCTTTCTGCTTCTCAAATGACATAAGATGTAGGTTCTAATATTGATTAAACCTGATTGATTCCTTGTTCAAAAATTATGTCTAAATTTCTGACATTTTGAAATACATTGTGGAACATTACAGTATGACACAAATCATTTAAGCTTAGATGCCCTGGCCAACTAAAAGAACAAAATGCACTTTGAAGCATTGTCTGTGCTAGAATGAGACCATCAAAAACTACTGGCAGACAGCAGGGGAAAATAATCAGGAATTTGATCACAGTGGACTGATCAAAGATCAGTTTAGGATGAAACTTGAAATGTGGGCTTAAGGTGCTTTTTGTAGGTGTTGTGAGAGTTGTTCTGATGAACTTCCAAAAGCAGAAACTAGATTGCCTGTCTTCAGTATAAATATTAAAGCTATCGTTAGCACTGAGACTGGGGAGCTTATTATCAACAGCCGTTTCAGAGAACTTGAAGGCATGGTGAAGAAAGGAAAAGTCTGGAGAAAGAAAATCAAGCTAAATGATACATGACAGTATTTCAAATTCTTGTTTAAAAGGGGACGGGGATGTATATGGAGGCTTGGGAAAGCTGAGAATAAGGATCAGCAGAGGAACTGGGAATGCAGATCATGGCAGGGAAGCAACTACAAGAACACGGAAATCTTTGAGATCTGTATGCAGACCCCTGTGGGCTCTGCTTGAAATTTATAATCCATGAAGGACTGTGGATTGAGCCCCTGTAACTGGTGACTCGTTACCAAAACTGCCCTGCTATGGGGTTAATCTTACTTTGAAATCCTCCTTGAGAAAGAAAGGGGAGAAGCATTCTAACACACATATACTTCATACCCACAGGCATGACTGCAATGCAGGACCACCTCAGTGTCTTCAAAAGGTTTGAAGCCTCTAATGATGTCCTTGGGTTGGGGCCATCTTTTTAATGGATGGCTCAATAAAATACAAGACAAGCATATTTATGTGGTGGTAGTCTTTTGTTTGAGAAGTAAATAATTTTTTACAAAATGATAATAATTTCCTGAATTAATAACCTTTTCTATTAGAAAGGTTTAACTCCTCTGAAGAGAAACAGCAAATTTTACATAAGGACACTGTTTTATCTGGCAGAGACAATAAATGCTGTGCTTTAAACTATTTGGCACAGATCAATGCAAACAAAACATTTCAGTAACAGCTGCTCAAGGGCTGACTGATTTGACTGAAGATGTATAGATTTTGTTCTTGTTGTTGGTCTTCTGGTGAGTAGATGACAGAAGAAGCCTCTGGAAACTCTTCTTTCAGCCCTTTGGGGAATCAAGTGTCGTGGTCTGCAGTGCTGTAACTCTTCTCCCCAGTACAGTTTTGACAGGGTCTATAAAACAATGTCTAGCTCAGGAAACATTAACTTTCAGGCATCTTCATTTGGGAAGAATGATCGTCTCGCTGTGTATGAGATCTTGAAGGCCATGGGACATTGGCTTGGTCTGGTGTTTTGTTGGAGCATGCTTAACTAGCACAATATTTCTATATTATAGTTTCTATCTATATATTCACTATGAGCATCACACATCAAGGGGCTGCTCTGAGGCCAGCAATGTTTAAATGCCTTTCCCATGCCACGTGGCAGGAAGCCTGTTGGTTTTTTTCCTCTGAAACAGAGACTAGTAATACACAGCTCAGCTGGGCCAAAGAGGTTGGAAATTATTGACAAATGCTTGTTGGCCCCTACTGTTCAGTGCTGCTTGTCTGCTTTAAGGTCTCTCTTGAGCATTTAGCACCAATTATCTTGTCTGCTGTGTTCATAAATTGTGCTGATAAATGCTGAAGGGGAAAAGCAAGGATCCTCCCTTTGCCTGACAGCTGGAGCTCAGGTCCAAAACTTTATCTTATGTTCATCAAAAATGTTGTTGTTTATATGCTACAGGGCCTCTGTTGGATTTAGATTTAAACAACAACTGAACATCAAATGGAAAGTGATTATATTTAAAGAACCCACCCCATGCTCAGTTAGTCCCTTTTGTTCTCACAGTACAGGATGGCTGCCAGTGATGTCCTTCTGGGTACGTTTTCCCTGCAGAATAAACTTTACATCTGTGTAAATATTCCCTCTCTGGCCTTAATGCTGAAGAATTGTTCACTTAAAAGAAATTTGAAAATTGGAGGTACTATTAGTATTGCCAGCAATAGTATGAAGGCTCCTTTTGAGTGCAGAGGAGTATGATGCCTGAAGGTAACACAATTAATGTATCTAACAGGAATGTATTTACTATGTCAAGATTAAGATTAACGTTAAATGGTACCTTGTCATACACATTTAAAGATATATTTACACTGAAATACCATCTAGAATGCAGTATTTGTCCTTAAATATATCAATGTATTTGGAATATTTGGCTTTCAGAGTGGAAAAGGTCAGTATGAAATATTAAGTACTTAGTTTGTGACAATGTACTTCTGCTTAGTTCTGTTCTTAGTTTCCAGTAAACTGTAATGAGATGTAAGACATCATTAAATTTGTATTTGATAATCTGGAATTCTAGAATACCATTGCCAACTACAAATTCTATTAAAATGTAGCAAGCATGACCTGATTATTTTGATAAATATATGAAATTATGTCAGTAGATCTGAAAAGGCAGTTTCCTCTAGGAAGGGGTTTCAGTGAGTAGCTGGATGTGGTCCGGAGCTGTCATCCCTGATCACACTTCATTTTTATCTAGAACTGCACATCTAGATGCATCTTTACTGATCTAAATATCATACCTGCAATAATCACCATGAAAACTATTTTGAAGACAATTGTTGACATTTCTAGAATAAAATTAAGGAAAAGTACAATTATGAAAAACAAAGGATTTAGATAAGCTGATTGAGTGAAAAGACCCTGTTATGTCATACTTGTGCTTTCAGCTTAGCATCCTCCTCCAGGTTTAAAAGGTATGTCTTTTCACTTTTCAGTTTTCAGAATCATCCGTTAGTTGTTATATTATTTAAAATAAAACCTCAAAATATTTAGCTTTGTCTTCAACTTTTTTATTTGAATGTTTTAGTATTCAATATCATTCAGTAACAGCTTTCTGATAATCTAACTGTGAAAATGTTTGTATGATACCATAATGATATCTTCCTCCCCAATTGTTTTTCAAAACAAATTCTCTGCAATGTCACCTTGATTTTTGAAGCATTTTGATATCAGGGTAATATGGCTTGGTGGAATTTTTCTGACTAGTGCTGCTGGAGACAGATATGAAAACGTGAAGTGCAAGAGTATATTGAATCATTCTACCCTTAGATCTGATTCAATAAGAGCCAATACATAATAATTTGTAGAGGAATAACATATTCAGGAGGGAAAAAGAAGAAAATCCGAAGAATAATGCAGTGCTCAAGAGGATAAAATCTGAGCTAAAATTCAGAGTGAAAAATCCCTGTGTTACCTTGACTTGTCTTCAGTAGAATTTAAATGCTGATAAATTGTAAATTTATCCCTTCTCTTGCCTTGCCATTTATCTTGTTTCTTGGTTTTTCATACGTTTTATATGCTGGAAGGCTCCACTGAGGTCAGAAAATGAAACCTCAAATATTTCATTATTTGCTGCCTCCTGTCAGATGGAATATTTCTGGGATGTAAAATCAAATGACAGCCAGTGACTCTGAATCCTGGCATGGGCAATGAGGAAGGGAGTGGGCTGGTGTTAGTGGCCCAGGTCCTGCAGTCTCCGTGCAGGCTGAATTTTCAGTGGCATAATCTACAAAAAGAGCAGCCTCCATTTTACTCCACACACACACATATTTTATTTGCTTCTATTTAACTGAAAAGAAACTGTTGCCAGGAAATAAGTTTTTCTGAATGCAAGCACTCCATTTGCACTGAAGAAGGCACGTGGGAAAAGATTATTACACAATTATCATGTATTGGCAAAATCTTCCTATGATCAAAAGCTTATTTAGCTCCCATCGTTCACAATTCCAAAAATCTGTCTCCACTCACAGACAAAAACATATGTAGTTTGATAATAATTATGAGATTTCTATCCATTGAACATTGTACTCATTCTGTCTTTAAATCTCAGCGAGATTCAAATGGAAGCACCTTTACAAATTTTTTAGTTTTGTGCTCTGCATTTTTAGATCTTCCCATGGGAAGCAAATTTTACACAATATCATACATTTTAAAAAGATCAATCTCTCTAAGAAATTTCTAGACACAGCTGCATAAAGCCAGTGCAATGGTAATTGAAAGCTTTCCTTGGAGAGATTTAAAGATAACTCTGTTTATTAATATCACATTACATGATAATCACTTTTTTCTAGCTTATGCTATGATAATTACATTATTTAGAATATCTAATAATAAAGCAATTTTCTTCTTGGTTCTTTCATTCCTAGACACTGCTAGCACTGAATGTTCCTTGCAGTTTCCAGACAGAGATTACGTATGGTGGGACATCTTCATGAAAATCTGTGTCTTTGTCTTTGCATTTGTTATTCCAGTTCTCATTATAATTATTTGCTATACTCTGATGATCCTACGCCTTAAAAGTGTACGCCTTCTCTCTGGTTCTCGAGAAAAAGATCGAAACCTGCGCCGTATCACCAGGTTGGTTCTTGTGGTTGTGGCAGTTTTTATTATCTGTTGGACTCCTATTCATATTTTTGTGCTGGTTGAAGCATTAGGGGATGTGTCCCACAGTACTGCTGCTATATCCAGCTATTACTTCTGTATTGCTTTGGGTTATACCAACAGCAGCCTCAATCCAATCCTTTACGCTTTTTTGGATGAAAACTTCAAGAGATGTTTCAAGGACTTCTGCTTCCCCTTTAAGATGAGGCTAGACAGGCAGAGCACTAGCAGAGTCAGAAACACTGTTCAAGACCCAGCTTATACGAGGGAAGCAGATGGGACAAACAAACCTGTATGACTAGTCGTGGAAATGTCGTCTTACTGTCCTCAAGAAAGAGAAGAGTCCAACGACCTAGGACTGACGCAGATTACCACTGCAGTTTGAATGGGACTGACCTAGACAGATGTTTCTGGAATATTTTAGAAACCCAAGTAGTTCAAACTAAAGCAAGTTTATTATCAACAAACAAGAACATCCTGAAAATAAACTCAAATGAAACGCACCTGGTCAGGTTTTGGCACCATGCTTGTTGTGCTTGAGCTGGTACCAGCACACACGTTTGGGGAAGACAGGAGATAATGCTGTACCAGCTGATTCCAGATAAGGAAAGTTCTGGCTTGCAACATTTGGTCATAACACTGAGTTATGCCACAGACTTCTGTCCCGATAGTGATTGCTTCTGAACTATGTAGTTTGATAACTTGATCTGTCATACTCTTTTACAGTGAAGGGTGTTGCAGAACAATGCCAGAGCTATAATCAATATTGTCCTCAACTAGTATATCTGTAACATTTGTCTGCACTGTGGAAACCAATTTAAGCATGATCTATCTGCCTACACACAAAGTGATTTAGTGTCTGTGTATGGTAAAATATTTTGGCATTTACAAATACTGGAATTTAAGGAGGATCGTTAGTATATTTTTAGCACGTGTTTAATCACCTGTGTGTAATGTTTTCTATGTGTGATTTTCCAAGATGATTGTGTACATATTGATCGTGAATAATATAATATGCATTTTCAGAATGTATTTTGAACCAGAGGCTAGAAAACTTTAAATACTTCATGTGTTACAAAACTGATGAAAAGCCATGCCACATTCATTACATGGGGGAAAAGAATCTCATCCCATTTTCATTAAAGGGGACAAATGGGCACACTTAAAAATAACGCTGTACTCGTTTTCCTGGACAATTTGTCAGCAGACTTAAATAAATATTTGATGAGTTAGAAACTGGTGAATTAGCACATGGATTAGCTGGATTGATACAAAGGAAATGAATAAATATACTGGATTCTTTAATGGCACTTGAATGGAAAAGTTTGTGTTTTATTGATGATGATACATTTTCTTTGATATGGTCCTATGAATTCAGTAAATTTCTCTATATTCCGGAGATGGCAAGGCACAGCTACACAAATTGCTGTCTTGCTGAAGGTAAGTTTATGGCAAAACTGAGACTAAACTTCAATCTGTAGTCTTTTGTCTTCCTAATTGGTATATATTACTATCCCTGCTTCTGCTGTTGCTGAAGTTTAGAGGAATGCTCTAATTATCTTCACTGGGAACAGATCTGCTCATTGGACATCTTCCTGGTAACTTTGTCTTTATGCAAAATGATGAACAAGGTGTGTGCCTTCATTGCATGGCATATTTTCTCAGAAACACAGTCTGGTTTGGTCATACTGGACCCAAAATCATTTATGCATGCCAGTATATATCATGGGATTTGCCCCTGCAGCTGGCAGTACCAGTTCCTGTGAAAATGCTGTAGATTCAGCCCTCTGCATAACTGCCACATCCTTTATTGTTAGCACACTCATTTATGTCGAATATTTTTGATATCAGGTCGATAAATGCAGTGCTCCTACATTCATCTTGCAGTACCAAACCAATCCTGAACAGTCAGAGGTGGTCACAGCCTTTCAGTGGCACTGCCATGTGGAGCAGAGCTGTGAGATTCAGGCCATGGAGTTTGGTACTTGAGAACTAGCTGATCTAATACAAATATCTTTCTTAATGAAAATATTAAAGATAATCCTTTCCAGACAAATCTAGCACTTTGTCATTGTTTCTACATGATGAGTGAATAGCTGGTCTCAGGATGCTTGATTATGCTTGATTTACCTGTGGAGATGAATAATGCTCACACAACTGATTGAGTGAGTCTAACTTCTTGCTTTCTCCCTTTTTCTATTTTTTTACATGCATACACCTCTCTAAATAAAGTTATGACTTTTAAACAGTCACAGAACCAGAATGTTTAAGGTAAAAAATGACAATCTAAGGTATTTATCAAGTTAGGAACAAATAAACTGTGAAAGATCTAGGGCCTAATGAATTTTTTTCATTCCAAATAACCTGTGCTCTTGTTCGAGATTTACCATTTGCATATATGTGTACCTGTGTTTCAATACAGTTATTACTTTATACATTACGTGCAGTGATCCACATTGTAATGAAAAATCAGTGTTCTTAATTTGTAAAAAGGAGCTTTACAATAATTTTTATTTTTTGTCATTATGATTTTAGTAAGAGGACATCTTCCCTATCATAGTTGGAGGAAAATATGAGTTCCTAGCAATTTTTCTGTGGTATGGAAATATTAGTGTTGAAAAGTGATGTAAGAATGTGTTCTAAAGATTTATTTAGTTCATGGAACATTAACAGCCAAATTAGTCTGGATGCAGTAGAAAGGAGTCTTAGAGGTTTTCTTGTCAAATTAGGCAGCTTACCATGTTTCGTTGAACAACAGAGGAAAGTTGGCTGAGATTTTTTTTATAGCTGAGAAAGTATATTAAAAAAAAATATTATATATTTGCTCACAGAATCTTCTTCCAGACGGTTAAATTCCCACTGTTTGTTCAGCAGTTCCCAGACTGGAATGACTAACAGGCCAACCAATTATTCTCACAGGAACATGCATGCTGACTTTGACAACCTGTATTTAAGCCTTGTAAAGCACCTCACTTTCTGTGTAACTCCAGACAAATGACTTGTCTTTCCTCTTGTGTAGCTGCCTGTCTCCAGGAGGCAGTGAGGGGTGAAGGAAGGGGTAAGAGCTGCCTGGTCCAGCCATCGTAGTGCTGGGTAGAGGATGGGACAGCAGGGACAGGCTGGGCTGTCCCATGGGTCCTGGAGGAAGGCAACATGGGACAAGTATGTGCACAAAGCCTGGGAACCAGCCATACTTTCTGCAGCCAGCCTCACCTCTCTTCCTTTTGGGAGGTTCCAAAAATTCAGTATTGCAAAAGTATGGCCCGTGGTCATTTAACCTGCTTGTGGGGTTAATTTCCAATCAACTAGTGTGGATATTAAGGTGTCACCTTCTGTGTTCCCTCTTTCTTTTCATTTAGAAATCTTTTGCATGGGAAGCATGCCAGGTGTTCTGGTTCAGTGCTTTTTTCTCTGCTTTGGAGAGCAGAGCAGAAAAGCACTACCATGGAGTTAATGAAGTCTGCAGATCAAGTACCTTCTCTGAAATCTCAGATTTTTGCAGTGTAGAGGTACCAGATTAACTAGAGAGTGGAGGGCTCTTTCAGTCTCAGCTGTCTCTCCACGATAAATTTAATTATCCTTAACATTTAAATATTCTACAGCTGCCACTGGATGACCCCTGTAGCTAATCTGGTGTACTTTCTAATGTGGATTGCAAGAGAACAATTAGGTGTAAAAAATAAGTAGAAAACCTTATTCAAATCTCTCTGTTCCTAGGGACTTAACTCAATGTACATGTTTGTGTATTAGAATTGCATCACAAGGAGTAATAATGATTTTGTTTTTCTTTTTTTTTTTTTTTTAGTTGGGGAAAAAAAACAGTGATATCCATGTGTGTCAATGTCCTGCGCTTTCTTTATTGCTAAATGTAATCTACATGGTGAAAGTGTTTTTCTTCAAACAAGAAAACTATTGCCTAGGTTTGACATTGCCCTCTAAAACCCAAGGTGGCCACAAGGTGTTCCTTTTGCCTTCAGCTAAGTTCTGCAATGCATTGTTTCTTATTGTCCAAGACAACATTATACTAGATTTTTTTTTAATTTATTTTTTATTTATTGGCAGTCATGGTTTCTTCCTAACGTAATGAAAACAAATAAGCATTGAAAAAGAGACAATTTACATAACTAATTGCCATGACAGAGACAGCCTAGAAACAGAAAGAAAATACAATTGGAGTAATGCAAAAGCAGAACATCTCACCTGTGGTGCTGAGAATGTGAGGTTGGTTGTGTGCATGAGAAACAACTTTTCTTTTGGTGCATGTGGAAAACTGTTCAGTGCCTCAGTGCTAGTACATTCAGAATGCATTAAATTGGAGAGAAAACAAATACTCAGCATTATGTTTTCTAGCTACATTGATAAATAAAATATTAAAGGAAGGTTATGCATCTTAACTCAAATGTAAAAGATATGTTCTGCTAGGGTTGTGAATAGGAAGAGCTAAGTTTTCAGGTAGCTTCACCTAGTTTGGGGAAATTAGTGCTGAGAGATGCTGTCTTGTTTTGGATTGGACAAATATTTTTGATTTAGCATCTGGCAAAGCAGCTACTCATACTGTCTCACATTGAAAAACTGGACACAGAAGGAATCTTTAGACCGATACAAAATACCTTTCCTTTCCATGTTTTTCTGTGCTGATACCAGCTGGGACCGAAAGAGCAAGTTTCACATACTGTGTGAGCAGTCAGATTTTGTATAGTTTCCAGCTAACTACAAGAAAAACTTGTGATCTGTGTTACACAGTATGTGATACTTAAGGTGCTTCAGGGAAAATATATGACTTTTAAGGGTCATAGGGGAAAAACGATTTCACACAAACATCATATATATGCCTTATAATCAGTAATAATGAGTTTTCAATAGGAAGTCTAAAGATGGAAAAGAATTTTTTTTCAAAAAGATGTTTTCAATTCCATATTTTGCCTAATATTTTTTCAGACTGGAGTATCACTCTCAACTTTTCAACTGTGACATTCAAAAAGAATTTACGTCCCAAAGGGCAAAGAAGCTACATTTAATGGTACACATGCAACGTTATATACAGTTTTTAGTAGGCCTTGGGTGTTGTTCCTTTTGAAGATCTCTCCCACACATCCATATAGCTCTTTATTTTAAAGCCAGGCTCTGGTAATATATTCAAGGAAAGACAGGGATCATTAGTGTTTTTAAAAGAATCTTAGCCTTAAAAAATGCACGTCAAAGAAGTGATGCTATTTTACTGCAGATGAAGAGGCAGCCCCTGAGGTGTTGCCCCATGTCCAAAACTGCTTTACATGTTCAAAGAGCAAGCCCATTACAAGCAGTGATCTCTGAGTAAACAGAACCTTCCCTAAAAATGCAGACCTCCTTAGTTCTGTCAAGGTATGGTCAGTGTAAACAGATCATTACTGAAAGAGTATACTTGCTTGTTAAAACATGTTTGATAGTCAGACTTCATGTTAAATGTTGAAATGCCCTTGTTTTTTCTGCTTGCAGCTGTTGTAATCAGCTAGAAAACTTCTAGCCTATCTGTTGATAGAGACTGGCTTGCTCTTAAGCAACTCTGTACGATAGGAATAGCTGTAACATTTTTGAGAGATTATGAACTAGTGAAGCAAAGCTGATTTACCTCACAGAAAGATGATGACTGCTCAAAAAAAAAAAAAAAAAAAAAAAAAAGATACAGTTCATCTTTCCTTACTACATTCTTTTTGTGAAAGAATGCATATTTTTTTCTTTTCTTTTTTCTCCTCTCCCTCCCCAAAAGGTACATGTGGGACATTGCCAAGAAAGAACAAATTATTCTAGACTATGGATTTCAAAGTATTGCTTTGAAGGCTGATTGCTCTCTGATAAGGTTTGGTTACTCGTCATGCACACTAATAAAAGGCTCAATGGAGACAGAAATGACCATCAGTGAGAATACCCTTGTTTCTCCTGTCTCATCTCCTCACAGAAATGTGGTAATTTTTAATTGCTAGCATTTTGCTCCAGCTTTAAATACTTCTATGGCTGCTGAAAAGACAGAGCTCTAAGGTGAAAGCTGTGCAGTAATTTGGCACAGCACAAGTAAAAATCTGTTTGAAATGTATGAAATGGTGGGATCAGGAGATGACAGAGAAATGATGCTCAGATGCTGAGAAAATCCAAGCTTAGTGATTGAGCAATATCTCAACATACCGATAAATTTGGAAAAGAATTTAAAGGGAAAATTTTATCCTGTGAATGACAAAGGGAAAAGTCTCACTGATCTGAGCCAGTGTTCCTCTTGGTGCTGATAAATGAATATAGTCCTTGCAAAGAAGACAGTCAGGGTGATTGTGCTGGGATTTTTTTAAAAATTGCTTATGAATTCTTAATCAAACACAACTCTTGTAAATCTGTTTTGTTTTTTTTGATGGGAGTATTTTGTTCAGAAAAATGTGGTTTCTGCAAAACTGGTTGATTTTGTGATAACTTACCTAATCTGTCAAATACAGAAATTAATTTTGCCTGGATAATATCAAAGGGCTTAATTCTTAAGTGTACTTTGCAGGTGTGTAGTACAATATAGCGAGTACACCTATTAATTGCCACAGTGATAGACTGGAAGGAGATGTTTCAACTGTCTGAATCATTTTGGCTTGTTTTGTTTCTTGAAAAATCCTGGAAGTTTGATTTCTTGTCTTGATTCAGAACCAAATGGAAAGTTTCAGATTTTCTCACAGAACAGGGAATTTGCTTGTTAAATATACTCTGCATTACCTCTACCACTCAGGAAAAGGACCTGATGGCCACGTGTGTGATTGCAGCCATCAGCAGAAGAAAATGGGGGAATGTGGGGAGGAGAAGACCTCCCTGAGCAGATAGTACCCTGCCTGTCTAGGTATAAAACCAGGGCAGCAGTGGCTGTACAATGCTGCCCAAAACACAGAGCTTACTGCAGGAGTGGCACAGGTCAGTCGACTCAATACAGGTGCAGGATGTGACTTTGCACTATGTGAATTTTTCAGCGTGGAGTTCCATTAGGTAAGTTCAGGTTACTAAGGAAGGGAGCTGGGTGTGCCACACCACACACAGATGAAAATGGACATTGAGAGGGGGTAAAGATGACCTGTCACCATAGCAGAAGAATAAAGAAACAGCTTTTGAAATTGAAAACAAGTTGAAAACTCATACATGAAAGTACTTTTATACATAGAGCATGTATCGCTAGCACATGAAATTAAAGGTTGTGGCTCAGTGATAGTCCAAAAGAATTATTTATGTAGCTGAATCTGAGTTAGGAGGATGAAAAGCTTGCAACCACCACTTCAGGCATTAAAACCAACCCTAACCTTGCCAGGAGCATAACACAAATTCCAGGTATTTAGGACACATGATGTCCAGCTTTGTTCCAAGCCTCTGCTCAACACAGCAGGGCATTTTGGTAGAGGGAAGGATACCCAGCAATTTTAGGCTGAACTAGTGTCTGATGGGAAGGGAAACTAGTTGTAAGAAGCAGTTTTTCCTTAGGACTGAGAAATGACAATGTTAAAATGGAATCTAAAATAAGAGCTGTTGCTCAGGAAAGGAATAGCTGATGATGTACTTTGGTGTATGTGCCAAGGCATTCTGTATCTGCTGGAGAGTAGAGAAGTGTTATTTTGGGGAAGTAAAGAAAGAAAAGATGGACATTTTCATAAAGTAGATTCTGAAGAATAAAGAAACACTGCAGTTTTTGACCAACCAGCTAATTTTAACAACTAATATTTTCTTTCAATGTTTATATTCTGTGCTACATTTTGATCTATACATAACTTTTAAAAACCTTGTTACCATAAAGCCAATGCTCTATTATGTGTGAAATGACTTATTTGTGAAAAATAAGAGGTAAAAACCATGTTTTCTGCTTTGGTATCGGCAACAGTGCTGTGACATAGGGATAATTGACAAAATAATCCTGTTTCCAAAAAGCACACAATTTGTCCCCATCTTCCAAATCAATACAAATATTTATCACAAATTAGTCACGTGATTGATTATAATGTAACTGGGAAAATAAACAGTTTCCTCCCTCCTGCTGTGTTTGTATCACGTGCAAACAGCAAGGTGCACTGCTCAGCATTACTTGACACCATATGTGATGAAGGTATCTCAAGAGGTGAAGCTTTTGAGTTATGATTGCAAGTAAAATGCTAAGACTGAAACTTTCTTAGAAAGCCTGTAGTTAGATATGAATACATCAAGGAGGTAAAAGATCAAGATATTTTTTCCTGTATGATTTATCATGTTTCCAGGCCTAATTGGAAATTCTGGGGCCCTTGCCCCCTATGCTTCCTAAATGGAAGTTTGATGGTTTTGAGCATGTCCTTGGGGTAGATCAGGACTGTGAGGCAACTGATAATTAGAAAGCTAAGATTTAGCACCAGCTAAAGGGACAAGAAGGTAGCAGAGGGACTGGCATGAAGAGTATGTTGGTATGAGATCATAAAAGACCTTGTTGCAGCCAGCTAGTTTGGAGAGTGCTGTGACAACTTACTACTGCTGACTGCATTTTGTCCCAGACTGTCTCCTGTCAAAGAAAATACTTAGCTGTCTTCAAAAAAGCCGTGACTATTCTTAAAATATTTTGACGTACAAGAAGGGTTTCAGAAAGGCAAGACTAGGAAGAACCATAAAGATGCTCTTTAGTTATTGCTTAGTATGGGCAAGAAACCTGTTGACTGTATTTACTTTCTATTTCTAAAAATGTGAAATTCTGCATCTGCTGGACAATTGGTTGTTCTGTGAAAATACTTGTCTGTGAAGTTGTAATGTACCCGGCAACACCACTGTTAATTAGCCAAGGAAATGGCAGGACACATTTTAGGGATACACACCTCTCCTCTGTCTTCCCTTTCTTCTAGAAGAATAATTTTGTATGGCCAAAATTGCCCTTTTTCAAAAACGTCTTTATTCAGCTCAAAACCAGCATTCATGTACTGCCCTCTGTGGTAGGTAAGCTGGTATTTCATGCTTTCAGAGCACTTTTTTCCTCAGTCTGGTGACGTTTCATATCTCTGCTTTGTGTCACAGTGTAAGAAGTGTCCAGGGCAGGATAGGGAAAAACATGAATGATACGATGCTCAGCAATGGCCTATGGTACCAGCTGAGGAAGGAGGTGCTGCTGGTGTTGCCACAGGTAGCACAACTCTTGCACGGGTATTAGGCTTACCTGGTGTATCATGCCCCCCTTTTCTTGCCAGTCCTGCTCCAACTCCTCTCTTCTTGGCTGAAAAAAGGACTTAGAAATTTTATATGTAGGCATAAAACTGTTATCTGTATATCAATTTTTTAAATTCATTTTAGTAACTCCTATGTATCTCTAAAACTCAGTGATTACCTCCAGCTATATGAATTATACTAAAAATAAAGTGCTTTAGCCTTATGTGAACTGTGACAGTTCTGCCCCATATGTAAGTATATGAGTATAGTGTTCCCTGGCAGCTGTTTCTGGGTATAGAGTTTCTTATCTGACAGGTCCAAGTGAAATTTAGCCACTCTAGTGCACCCTGGAGATATTACCAGCATATGATGTTATAGATCTTAATTGCGTTTATGTTTGTGCAGTTTAAAAATGTTTTGCTGCTGATTATGCCATTACCCAGAGGTACATATAAATTGATTCATCAGTATGGAAGCAATAAAAGGGAGCAATAATAATAGTAATAATAAATGGATCGTATAAAATGTTATGAAAGTAATTGAAATATTTTTCTTGACAAAATGAGACATTTGAGACATTTTATTCATTTAATGAAAAAAATGCATCTAGTGTCTCTGGAATCAGGGGGAGAACAGAAGCCCTTCTCATCCCAGAACACTTCAGTTAAGGCCAATGGGATTTATTTGTTTTTATATGGTGGAAACCTTTTTTTTTCCCACCATATAAAACTCTCTGCAACTTCCATTTTCAACAAACCTTCTGCAACCCAGAAAAGTTCCCATGTGCATTTACAGGGTGCTTTCAGCTGAGCGATGATACAAGTTTGAACCTCACATAGTAGGTTTCAGAGCTGCATTTGAACATGGTGTAGAGTGATGTCCCCAAGTTAATGCTGTTATTGCAGTGTTATTTTCACCTGCTTGCAAGCCCAATGGTGGCAGCTGCAACTGCACTTTATTGAAGCCCAAGAGACATGTGGGAGAGCTTTCCAAGTCACAGCTGTCAGGCAAAAGCACGACCTAGGCAAGGGGTTGCTTGAGTTGAGCACAGGCTCAGCATACACAAAGCAAAAATTTGGACATGTGGAAAACTTTAGGAACACGTATATGCCTATAGGTTTCTGTAGTGATTAATGGCAGCTGGGCAAGACATAGAAAGTATGCTGCTGGTGTACAAAATTCTGTTAAATTCTACCTATTCTTTAAAGAGAAGCAGACCTTTCTCTTCACAGGCTTTGTACTGAAAGTAATTGTTCTGTGTGTCACAGAAACCACATTTCTGATTTCACTCTGGTAAATGAATTTTAAACAGAAAATAAAACACAGCTAAATCACATAGACCTAATGATAACATCACATCTGCAACTCAAACACCATTAAGATCAGATGACTAATATAGAGCTCTTTGTATGAACTTACAAGCTTAACTCTTTGTATGAGTTCTGGCCAGGAGCACACAAACTGCAAATCCTACCTATTAAAGTACTATTAACTGGTGTCACATGTGCAATGTGTTAGATTAGATGCCCTCATACAACCACTGTACAACACATGTATTACATCTTTGTTCATTTCTTAACCAGTATTGGAAAAGGTAGAAAGGTTTTATAAAGGGATATTTCTTGTTTATATGGCTTAAAAAAAATTGGATTATATCAGGACAAGCATCATGCTGTTCTGTAGGAAGCATTTTGGTCTCATCAAACAGCACAGAGCTTACAAATAAATTGAAATAATAAAACTCTATCTTTTTATAGCCCTTTTCATTTGGAGGGATCCCAAGGTACTTTACAAAATGCATACAATGAATAGAAATTTCTTTCCTGCTGAAGAAATGCAGCAAGCTATTTGATTATTGAGAGCAGTGAAAAGATCTTTTTGTTTAAATGTAAAGTCAGAGAATTTCAGGTAGGTGAATGACCAGGCTTATAACTAGCCCGCCCCTTTGAAGAAATGCTATAGTTTTGCAAAAAAACAAGCGATAGGATTTTCAGCCAGTCTGATAGTCACCGGAGATGTCCCCAGAGGGCCAACAGTGGCTCATGACAAGGGAAAGGTATTGGTTTGACTAAGTACGGGGAACCAGGCTGGAGACAGGACTGGTTAGATAAAAAGGCATGAAAAAGGCTCATGGAGAGGAATTGCTGGCAGCACCTGCAATTCTGAAGCAGGACTTTTATTCAGTTTCTCCTGTCTGACCAGCAAAAGCTGTTTCCAGAAAATATTTAGTCCCCAAGATGGTACTTTGAGGACCTCCTGTTTTACAAAATAACTGTATCTTGTTAAGGCAGTTCAAAGGCTGAAGCACCTACAGAGGTGTTGCTGAAGTGTCATCTTCTGGCCTTCTACCCATAACAAGAAATGCAGCTGAAAGCCTTGGTTTGTACATCTTCCTACTCAAAAGCTTTGATTCCTATGCTCCGTACCAATAAGGATGAGTTTCAGTGCTGGATATTGCTGATTAAGAAGCAGATATAGGTCAGAGTACCTTGGGTATGAGATGCTGCCATTCTCAGGTAAGGAGATAGAGTAACGCCATTTGCATCCTAACAATCATCAAGTTTTTAGGGCAGGCTTTTGCTATAGTTGTAATACATTAATCCACCTTAGCTTGTCCTTCACCACCATATTGTTCAGATGCTATAAAGCTGCTGTTAAGCTTATTTAATTACTAGAATTAAGATTTTTTTGTTTGTTTACTAAAGAACTATAGTGAAGTAATAGAGTTCACTTTTTCATCTTATCCAGCCTGTCAGTATTGGCTCTAGTCACAAGTAGTTGGACATTACATATCCCTGGAATTCTTACTTTACTATTTTTATTTCATTTAATTCTATCTTATTGCAGTCTAAAAGGGTTTGTGGCATCTAATGGCAAAATACAAATTACATGTAAACATGCACAGAAAAGACTATGCTGTCTCAACATGTACTGTGAGCAATTCAGCCAGCTAAACTGAAAAACATTCCTCACAAACTAAATATTGTTACACTACTCTTTATTTCAAAAACTGCTTTTTTAGCAAACAGAAGACACTTCTTGGAAATTGTCTTACTCTTTTCACCTTTTATCTGGTTTCCTCCCAAAACAAGTGATATGTGGCAATAGTTTTGCAATAATGTATTGAAAGAAAACATCTTTTTCACAAATTTATTTTCTAATTTCTGTCATTTCTGCAATGAGGGGTTAAAAAGTGCTGCCTTTTAAGCGATTTTAGCTCCTTCCAGAGCCAGACAGCACTGATATTGATGAGGACATGTATTTGGTTTGTATGGCCAGTTTTTTTGGTTTTTGGGGGTTTTTTTTTGGTTGTGTGTGTGTGGGTGGGTGCTACTGTGGTGGCTTCTGTGAGAACTTCTAGAAGCTTCCCCTGTGTCTGCCAAAACAAACACCAGCCGGCTCCAAGACAGACCCGCCGCTGGCCCAGGCTAAGCCCATCAGCAACGGTGGTACCGCCTCTGGGACAGCGTATTTAGCCAGGGGGGGAAGCCCTGCACATCAGCAGTTGTAGCAGGAGAGGAGTGAGACTGTGCGAGCAACAGCCCTGCAGACCCCCAGACCAGCGCAGAGGGAGGCAGGAGGTGCCCCAGCCCCCAGCGCAGCGGTTCCCCGGCAGCCCGCGGTGAAGCCCCTGGCGAGGCAGGCTGTGCCCCTCAGCCCGCGGAGGGCCGCGGTGGAGCAGATCCCCACCTGCAGCCCACGGGGACCCCAGGCCGGGGCAGGGCGATGCCCCGAGGAGGCTGTGCCCCGCGGGCAGCCGGCGCTGGAGCAGCTCCTGGCAGGGCCTGTGGCCCCGTGCAGAGGAGCCCGGGCGGGAGCGGGTTTGCTGGCCGGGCCTGTGCCCCCGCGGGGACCCGCGCTGGAGCCGCTGTGCCCGAGGGGCTGCGCCCGGGGGGGGACCCGGCTGGGGCGGGCTGGGAAGGGCTGCTGCCCTGGGCAGGGCTCGCGTTGGAGAAGGCCACGGAGGACCGTGTCCGTGGGAGGGACCCCAGGCTGGAGCAGGGCCCGAGTGTGGGGAGGAAGAAGCAGCAGAAAAATGTGATGAACTGACTGTGACCCTCATTCCCTGTTCCCCTGTGCCAGTCGGGAGGAGGAAGAGGAGGTAGAGAAATTGGTAATTAAGTTAAGCCCAGGAAGAACAGGTGTGTGTGTGGGGGAGGTGGTTATTTTTCTGATTTGAATGGTTATTGAACTAATTTCCCCGAGTCGAGCCTGTTTTTCCTGTGATGGTAATTGTTGAGTGATCTCCGTCACAAGCTTTTTGTTATATTTTCACTCCCCTGTGCAGCTGGGGAGGGTGGTGACAGAGTGGCTTTGGTGGGCACCTGGTGTCCAGCCAGGGTCAACCCACTGCAGAGCACTTGGCTGTTTGCCAGCTATGGCACTGCATGGTGGGGAGCATGTGCCATGCTAGAAGATGCTATAGGAAAGATTAGGGCAGGCCACTTTGTTCACATATCTGGTCTGTTGCTGCCTATCCACTCTTTGCTAAACATTTATTTTCAGAATAAAACACAAAGTGTGCTCTATTCTAGCTCCACCACCTACGTTTATTACTCTTAAAGGCTTGGAAGAAACTCAGGCAGGGTCTAGAGAGTCATATTTTTGAAGTGAAAGGGGTCTTCACAAGATGAGCATTGTGGAATGAGCTTTCTTCCCCCTGCAAACACCAACAGGCATCAAAATCTGTCAGTGAGATAAGTGCTTGTGGATTACTATGACTTTAATGGCTTTTTATGAATTTGTAAACTGTCTTGTGGCTTGGTTTAATATGAACATTTCACACATCCTGGGTGCTTCACCCTTACAGGAACTCTCTGAGGTATAATATGAGTCACAGCTTTAGTAATTGGAGGAAAGAAATGGAAATTTGCTTCTTAGCATGAAGGAGTTGGTAGATGGGGAAAGCTGCCTTGTTTATTAACACAGCTGATCTGACAATGGAATTCCTTTCAGAAAAGCGTTATGATGGATGGAGGGAAAAAAAGAGGATAGGAAAACAGAGTATTTTTTTCTTCTTTTCTGGGGAAAAATAGCATATTGCTGGTGGCCTAGCATTCTGATCCCCAGCCTCTGAGGAGTAGTGGGTGGATGGAACATTCCAGGGAAGGAACAGCTCGGGAGCTAAGTTATTCAAGGAGCTAAACTGGCATCCTGAACAGCTTTCTGCTTGTGGAATGTCGCTGTGGCCTATGGGCACAGGCGTGTTAGTTATCTCACTGGTAAAACTTAGGTAAGGAGCTTTAATTTTAAAATGTGTGGCTCTTGGAAAGAGCAAGATAAGGTAAATAAGAAAACACTAAGCTTTATTTGTATTCTGTATTAGTTTCTACATTGCATTATAAGAGAGACATGGACAAACTGGAGAGTCCAATGAAGTGCCACAAAGGTGATTAAGGGGCTGGAACACCTTTCCTATGAAGAAAGGCTGGGAGAGCAGGGACTGCTTAGCCTAAAGGTGAGAAGGGTCAGAGGGATCTTATCAAGGTATATAAATACCTGAAGGGAGGGTGCAAAGAGGATGGAGCAAGGCCCTTTTCTGTGGTGCCCAGTGCCAAGACTAGAGGCAATGGGCACAATATAAAACACAGGAGGTTCCCTCTGCACATCAGCAAACACATTTTTACTATGACCACTGGCAAGAGTTGCCTGTAGAGGTTGTGGAGTCTTCACCATTATTCAACAGCCATCTGGACACAGTCCTGGGCAACCTGCTCTGGGTGGTTGTGCTTGAGCAGAGCGGTTTGACCAGATGACCTACAGAGGTCCCTTCTAACCTCAACCATTCTGTGATACCATCTTTTTCTGGAGACTTGAGTCTATGGTTGTTGCAAGCAGAGCATTTTCGCTTTTAATACTAAAATCAAAATGTGATACATGGTAGAGACACTTGGTACCATGGTGTTAGTATATATAAATAAAATGAATCAACTCTTAACATCTTAAGTTCAAACTCTTAAAAGGTGGTGATTTAATTAAAGTTAAGCAAGACATTTTTGTAATATAAAAGATGGCACTGTTAAGTCTACTTTTTTGTCTTGTGATTTTAACTTGTAGTTTTAAATTTTTTTCTGCTTCTAATTACAGTAAGCATTATCACAAATTTTAGTTTTGAAATCCCTTCTTTATTCATATGTTCATAAACATTTTTTCCTACTCTTGAAACATATTTAACTACCTGGTAGCCTCCGATCACTTTAAATTTTTTTTAAGCTGTCATTCATCCCTACCTCTGACTGTCTATAAACCTTTCCCTATCTTCTTCTGGACCTTTTTACCCTTGGTGACAGAGTGGGAGATTCATCAAATGAGACACTTGCTAGCAGGCCATGTGTCTACTGGAAACAACAATGTCACAGTGGTATCTACTTATTCTCATGCATATAGTTGTGAAAAACTCTTTATTCAGTATTTGAATAGCAAACTTTGTCCCAAAAATAAGATAATACCTTTGATAATGTCTCCCAGACTACATACATAGCTTTAGATATCTTATTAAAGGGAAATGATTCAGGTTAGTCCCAAATTGGGTCTTTGCAAGACTAGATGCAAGATGAGGTCTGTCCTTTTTATTGTGGAAAATGGGTTACATCAGAAATGTACTTCTGAAGTGTGGTAAGCAGCTCATAAAAGCTGTTAGAGTAATCATACCACCTTTTAAAAAAATATCTTGCTGATATATATTTCAATATATAATCTCCAAATACCTCATCTTGCATGTATCTGAAATGGGACACTGTCTCCATTTCCTGACCTCGCCCTTCTGTACTCATCTGGCACCCCTTCTCCCTCATCTCAGGGCAGGCATGTCTTGTCCTGTTCCTTGTTATGGCCCTGCCAGGAATAAAAAGAGAGTTTTTATTATTCCTGTGTAGCCCTGAAGTGGTCTTAGAATTCTTTCATCTGGATTGTTATTTGTAAGCCTTGCATACATTCCTAACATGTCACATACACTCCATGTGAAGGCTCTTTATAGCTGTTTTCCTCAGTAACATATTCTTGCTGTAGTTATCTATGCTAGAAAAATAGTATGCAATATCATGCTTCAAAATTTCAGTGATGTTAAAAGTCAGTGAGAAGTTAGGAGGTTAAAGGTTGTTCCATTAAATCTGGGTTCAGGTGTGTTGCGTTTTTCCTTCTGCCAAGTCATTTGTCACTGCCTCTGTGGTAGAAGTACAATGATCTTGCTAGAGCAACAGTTCAATTTGATATGATAAATCCTACAAACCTTTGTGGCTTTTTGGCTAAGTCTTTTCCAGTCCAGCATTATTCATTGTCCTCAGCGGGGATAGGAACACTTGTATGGCAATTGTGTAAGGTGAATTCCCTCAGCAGATATGCAAAAATGGGCAGATAAGGAATGGTTTCTACTTTGAGCTGTATCCAGAAATTTTCATCTTAGTAAACAAGATAAACTGAATGCTTTAGATCTTCCTGCAAACTCCCACAACGCTTTTCCCTTTGTCAGCTAATCTCTTCCTTTCCTTCTTTTCTCAACAGATACCTGTTTCTGTTTGTTTCCACTCCACACAGATCAGCTGTAGGCAGTGAAACCAAGCCTTGCATTAAGCATGCTTAAATGCTACACTTGTTTTTCAAGTCTGATAAATGTTCTCTTTCTGATTTTCAATTTTCAGGTTGACAACTTGCCAGAGACTTTCTTCAGTGAACACTAGCTTATTGGTAATTATGACAGCTGACAGAAAGAGTTCCTGCCTATGGTTTCATTTTGTAAACAGCGAACAAAGCTCACCACATCCCAGTAATTTGCATACATTGATGCACTGGGATGCAACTGTGAGAGCTGTACTTGTCACTAGGAAGTATTGTTTTGTCAAAACTGAAATTCTTTTAAAATGTATTTTCTCTGATAAAACTTTTCTAGGGGAGGTTTCTTAGGGAAAGGTGTTATTTTTGCTGAAAACAAACAACAGTCTCCATGAGGGTTGTTCAGGTGCTGTGTGCTTACTAGGGATGCAGGAGACAGAGTTTAGTATGGTTGAAAAGGAGCATTCAGGGAATGTGGATCTCCCATGTCCTGGGTAGTGGATTCATCCCTGGACTAAATGAAAACTGCTGGCAGTAACCTGCCAGTTGTGCAGACCTCTCCTCTGGAGAGATGTGAGACCCGGGAATGGCTCATGCCATGGGAGAGATCACCTGCATGGGTGCCTTCAGACAAGATACATTACCACAAGGGTCTGTGAAGGCAGGACACAGCCTTTTAGCTGGGCTTCCTGGAAAGCAGGCCCTGCCCAGGCAGTGCCAGACCTGCTGTGTTAGACCCAGATACCCACAACCATGTCTAGCACAGAGCAGGAGAGAGGCCATGACACTGCATTGCAAAGAAATGGGACACGGCTGTGCTCGAGGAGAGGCGCCAGACGGGAGCCAGCTGCATGAGTGTCTCACCAAGCGTGGGAGGCTTGTCAGGTCTGCATTTGAGGATTTTTCTCTCTCTCCCTGAACATTTTCAAGTGGTCTCAGTGTTGTTGCTACAAATTGAATTCTCAGCCTGGGCAGCTGCTTCCAGTTGAAAAGAGAGTTATCTTCTTTTTACAGCTTTTTATTTCCTAACTCTCTGCTTTGTTGGTAAGGGTTCAGGTAGGCAATGCTTTGATTGAGCTGAGATCTGATAATATAAGAATTCATGTTTTTGTGTATCATATGCCAGAGTACAGGGTGCTGGGCATAAGTGAATGTTCAGATGCTAGCTCTATTCCATGTCATATTGTTAATTTGCTTTCAACAAGTGAAGCTAAGTAATATCCATGGGAAACTTGCATTGTTGGAAACTGGCTGTGAATTCCAGATTTCCTTTTAACAGAAGCTATTTGTATATTTGTGGCACTTGTCAAAAAAAGACCCCCCCCCAAAAAAAAAAAAAGTGGTAATGCTTTGTCCCTTACAAAACTTTTAGTTTAGCTCTTCAATTAGAAGATCCAGGAGTGGAAAGGTGATCCTGCAGGTATCCTGAACAAGCATTTGGAAAACTGGAGCTTAATCTTACTGTCACAGATACTTGTTGGATGATCAAAGAAATCAGGTCAGTAAAATTTGCAAGGCAGTTTCAAACAAGGTTAATTTGGAAATGCTAAAGCAGCTGACTCCCTGAAGGAGTTGGGTGCCAGTATGTTTTAAAAGTAACACTGGAGGTGTATCTACATTTTCAGAGACCTTTACAAAGATGGTCTATAGGTAATTTCACAGCTGTAATGGTACCACCTCTTGTTGGCTAAAGAAACTGTCTTGCTATAGGTCTGACTGTGATGAGCAGGTTGGACCAGGAGCCCTCTGCCTGGGGTATGTGGCTGCAGACAGAGCTGGTTGGGAGCACAAACCAAGACCTAATATATGAGAGAACATAGAGACTGAACTGTGAAAAAGCCTGTTTCTACATATGATAATCTCGCATGACTTAGGTACTGCAGTGATGGGGTGGGTTCCTAGGAAATAGATCTGATGATGTAAAATCTGATTTTTTAAGTAACCCAGTTAACACTGGAAGTGAGTGTGAGAATATAGGTAGCATATGATGGGATAAAAATTGGTGAATGGTGTGTTTGCATAACCTTAATTCTGCCCAGAAAACCCATGGAGCGTGAATTCCCTGTGTAGGACAAGTTGTGGTTCAAAAGCATTTAAAATACAACAGAAATTATCTTCTATAGTTCATGCTGGGACAGAAATTGTGCTTGAAAATAACATAGCAACCTATTCAATTTCAGTAATTGTTTGAGATAAAAAAATAACTTTTTATTCCTTTTAAGAAATTACTGAAATCAAATGACAGTGTATTTATCATGCAAGTTAACTACCTTGATATTTGTTTAAAATGCAGTAAGACACACGTCTCCTTGAGGGCTCCTTCTGGTGTTTATTCTCCCAAAAGCTGATGTGTTATTTAGTTCTTTTTTTACAGAGCTTCAAAACTGCATAATTTTATCCACTTTTTTAGCTTCTTTGGAAGAGTTTCTGCTATATGTTGTAGGTACGTGCAACAGTTTAGATGGGCCATATGTGTAACCTCTGACCTTTCCAAGCACTGAGGTGGCTTTAGATATATTTTGGGTAACCCTGAAGTCTTCTGTAGGCATGCTATGAATCTTCACTCTTTAGCTTTATACCATCTCTCACACTTGTCTTACCCTGCATACGGTATATGAGAATTTTGAGATAAGAGTCAGAAGGTAGCACTAGAAATTGTTCACAGTTTTTTACAGAAATCTTCCTTCACTGAGGGTTTCAAAACATGTCTTATACTCCCTACCTCACCATCAAGATGGGTGGATGCAAGCGTGGAGATAAAGATACAGGTCAGCTGATGAAAATCATATGGTTTAGACTTGTAGAAACACCTATACTTGCAGCTGAACACCTTCTTTTCATTAAAAAATAAATCTCTGTAGGCTCTGTACACTACTGAACTTTGACATAAGAATATAGGGATTAATGCTTCTCAAAGATAGGAAATGCACTCTTTTGAAGCACAATGCTGTCTTTACACTTATAATGAGTAGTTTCCAAATATCCCATACAGAAGCTACTCTGCTGTACCCCATGCGGAAACTACTCTGCTTTCTTTTTTATTGATTACTTAGTTGTAAATACTATACCCAACTGGGGAACCAAAGTATTGTCAAACAGAGATTGGCAAACTCTCAGGACAGCTTGTCAGTTGAACAGACCAAAGACAACAGCTGCTAAGAAACACCTTCAACTTGTGGCTCAGCAGCAGAACAGAGGATACTAGATTTCTTTTTCTGTATCAGCTTATACCATCAGGATACCCCAGTCATGAAACTGAAGTTAAAGTAATATGTGACATGCTAATAAATTAAATTAAAAAACAATTAATTAATTAAAAAACAATTTAAACCCACTTGCCTATTTTTGTGCTGCCTGTTATGGGTTTCTGTGATATATCAGAGTTAGAGGCATGTCAAAAGTTACTTCCAGAAGCTGATATTTAACTATAGAATAATTGTTTATTTTTTCAGTTCTGCAACCCAGATTTTACATTCATCAACAACTTATGCTGAATACTAGAAAAAAAAGTTATCCTGGTAATTTTTTTCAGTCTTCTGTCTTCCAAATGGTATACTACCCTGAATTATATAAATATATATGTATCGTGACTGTAATGACATTGACTCATTCCTTTATTCAGCTCCTGTGCCAGAAAGTTTTTCATCTTTTTCCATTATGGTAATTTGTATCTCCTGACAAACATTCCTTACTCAAACATTTATTTCTAATTTGGTGTAGAATTTTTTTTTTTTTTTTTTTTTTTTTTGCTAAACTTGCTGCTGTTTACTATAACCTTTCCTGTCTATTCCCTACTCCATCTTGGGCACTGTTTCTTCCATGAACTGCACCATCAAAGTTCTTGGAATGCTGGTCTGATGGAGGGAATAGGAAAGGAAATGTTTCTCTTAACCTTGTCATGCTTTTTAGTTAAAAAATTCCTGTTCTTCACAAGTACAAATGTAAGACCTCACCAAATCCAAAATGGGGCCTCCAAATAGGCAAAGGGAGTGGAATATGAAAGAGCAATATGGTTAACATAAAAGACTATCACAGAAGACAAAGTCATAGGCATATCTCCAAGGATTTTTTATTTTGGGGCATTAGAGCTTACCACTATGCTTGTGATACTGTTTGTGTTTATTTGCGGGATCAAAATGTCACTTGAATTTCTATGAATTATTAGTCTGTTATTTAAAAGTCCTGGTGTGAAAGAACAACGCTCAGACTTACAAGAATATTGTCAACCTAATTCAGGCTCTAAACATTTTGTCCAGGATTTGAGAAAGTTTGCTGATTTTTTTTCCAATAAAATACGGAATCTAATTGAATTTAGTATCTCCTAAGAGGAACTGAATTTTAATCTCTATTCTGTAGGGTAATTCATCTTAGATTGCTGCAATTCAGTACTGTAATTTTTTAATTTCAATTTATGTGGGATTTATCTTGACTGTGCGTAATGAATGGCAATTTAATAATGGAAATTAAAAATGCAAATGTAACCACTTATAGCTGGGGTTTACTTTGAGAGTAGACTACAGCCACAGTGCTTTTTTGGGGTTGTTTTTCCATGCATTCTACTTACCATCCATTTTCTACTTACCATGCATGACCTGGACAGGAAGGTCGTTGATGAGCTTGCACTCACCACTTCCAGGGGAAGGAAGCGGTTGGAGGAACCAACCGGACCTTATGAATACTCTCTGTCATATTTCCCATCATGTAAACTGGGAACAGAGAGGCTCAGAGATATCCCTTCAGCACTGAATACTGAGCTAACAAAATGTTATGTTGTTTGTGTCATTCACTTTTAAGCTTATTTAGTATGGATATTTTAAAAAATAACAATTTTTTAATTGTTAATACGCTAACTCAGCAAGATAAGTTTTTCATAGGGAAAACCATGATCTGTTGAGTGCGCAAAAAGCTTATGCCATATACTTTTGCCTATAATGTTAAGCTAGAGCCTAGAAGGGCTAAAAGTCATCTGCTGCAGTAGACCTATTCATTTCTCAGGTAGTTTACATTTTTATTAATTCTTGGTTTTGCATGGCTATAAACCACTTAAAATATTTATATTTTCTTAATATATATTTAATATATACTTATATATTAAAGCTAGGGAGTTTGTTGCAAAATGCCAGTTAGTTTAGATCTAAAATTGTTTATGGAAAAGGATTTTTCTCATTGACACTTCTTCCTTTTTGAGCTATGAAATTTTCTTATGAATTATGAAATCATATATAATTTCAGTTTTTAAAAATGAAATCCAGTTGGGAATAAAAGGGCTTTGTGCTATGAAATATAGGTCTTGGTTCACCTTTTCTAGCTGCATGTATTTAAATATTATTTTTGTAATCCAAATTGAACTTCTCAGCCCCTTCAGTAACCGGTAGAGTAGATCTTCAGGGAGTAATCTATCCTATCCTACAACCAGCATTTGAGAATAGTGGGATAAATCACCATCTCAAGCATGTGTTTCTGAAAGCAATCTATCTTTTATACAGTTAAAAATAAATGAGCTGTCTCATTCACTATTTCTAACATATAGAAAGAAACCCCAAACCCTCCCACAGAAAACATCCTCAACCAAACCCAAGACTGAAATATTTTATTTAGATAATTTCAAATGTAAATAAAAGATGAGTGGAAATAGTTTAAAGGATCTAAATAGCATGGATGACAATAACTTTCAATGATTTTTGATAGATCTTTCAGGATCACGGGGTTTCTTTTAATATGAGACAAGACATTCTTCCACATCTGGTTCTAGAGATAGCTATGTCTGCATTAGCAAACAGTGTGGCTCAGTACCACTGGATTTATAGGGTGGAACAGTTGGTGCTGAGAACCCAATGTTCACAGCATATGCCTTTCAGGGGCATTTTCCTTTGCTTTCACCCTGGGGCACTTAGCTGTAGTCCCTGTGCCAGTTAGCAGCTGGAGCACAGGGGGGATTTGCTTCTGGAGCCATCTGCCAGGCTGGTTGCCAGACGCATCTTTGCAAGCCTGAGAGCTCTGTGATGTCTCTGTGAGGTGAAGCAGAGGTGTGACAACAGTGATACTTGCTTAGAAAAGTACAGTCCTTTCAGGAACTGAAATGCAGGGTAGTCATACTGGAAGTGTTTTTTTACAGGTCTTATCCTTAAGACCCATATCGGGGTCTAGATACCCTCTGTTTAGCCCTGGGCACATCCCACAGCGTTGGCTATATAGGGATCCTAAGATAACACAGTTATGTGCCTTCAGTTAAGCCTGTTAGATCTAGGTGTATAGATTGTTTTATTCTAGACACTGTTGGTGAAAAGAGCACAATCACAGGAAACAAGACAGGTTTGAGCAGCAGAGGAGGGCTGTGCCGGGCCTGTGGAAATCTTTCTAAAGATGCCAGCACCACCAAGTATTCCTCCCTCTCAAAACATAAAAATCTACCGTTTTTTCACATCTAAATCTCTGAAGTCACCCAAAGTAAAGTGCAATTCATTAGACCTTTTTCAAAAGCTGGGTCCATCTCACATTTCTGTGGCAAAGGCAAATCAGAAAATTATTAGTTTTAAGAAGCAGCTGCTTGGTGGGCATTCTTCTGTGTTATAAAACCTCATGCAATTGTTAGCAGAGTGGGTTCTGATAAGCTATCAGATTCTTATTTTGAGAAAAGGGATTTGTTTTGACCTGGAATCTGAAGGATGAGTTTGAGGGACCTGCTAGATCCTGTTTCTAACTCCAGTAGTTCGCTCTGCTGTGCAATCCTGCTTTTACCGAATCTGTGTTCACCATTGACTGAATTCAAGGGGAGTTTCTCTGTGCACAAAAGGCCCTCTCAATCCATCTGTTTCTCAGTTTCTCCATCTGCAGAGCTGAAATAAAACCTCTTTGAGATTCTGGGTCTTGTTTTAAAATATCTGTCTTCTCTGGAATTGGCAAGCTTTCCTTCCTTCTTTGCTATGAATTTCCCAAATGTAGGAGGTAAACTAAATCAGCAAATTAAGCAACTACAATTTGAGAGAAATTGGAAAAAGCTCTGTTTCACATAAGAACCAGGGTGTCTGCAAGTTTGCTATTCAGCCATCTGTCATGTCTCTTGGCTATGAAATTCTCAAAGATCTTGGTGATGTTCAGTTGGTTTGTTGATTTCTCATGTCTCTCCATATTGTGTTATGACTATGGTAGGGTTTCGGGGTGTGGATTCCTTTTTGTAAAAAATTACTTTTACTGATTGTTAGCAGCATCCTTACATTAATTCAATTTAATTCAAATTAATTCAATATCTACCTTACTTTGCCATAATTTGCTTCTTTTTAATTTTTATCACCAGCCTTCAAAGAAACATAAATTCACAAGCAGATATTTGTTCTTTTTCATCTTTCCTAGCCTTCCTCCTGCTGAGTGAAGTTTCTGAAGTTTTTAAAAATGATTTATGCATTGTAATTTACTTTCTATGGTAAGATTTTAAGTTTCTGTAATAGTAAAATGGTAATTTCCTCAGGAAATGCTTTAAAAACCGACTGAACAACATATGAAAGGATTTATTTTAAAACTCTTTAAAATCAATAGGAGTCTTCCCATAGGTTTAGTGGGTTTTAGATCAGACTCCATGTTGATCCCCTTTTCCAAGTACATGTTGATTTTCCAAGGACACCTCTGGTATAAAAATGTAAATATAGCAGCTGGTTGGGCAATCCTGATTATCTGCATTTATAGACATGTATACCCATTTTTCCAGTATGCACTGGCATCAAATACAGAAGTAGGCTTGATCCTGCCTCCAGTTAAAAATAGCTGTGAATCAGAGTACAATGGTGAGGTGGAAGGACAAGATGGTGAAACAAGAAATATTCTACTGACTTTCTAAAAATGAGCAGGGCATAAGGCACCCAAGACCCTCCTGAACTGGAACAACAAGCAACTCTTCGCTTTACATCACAGGAGAAACTCCTGCAGAGTGACTTCACCAGTGGAGAAAAAGCCAGGCTTGTGGAAGGGCTTGTGGATGAGTGTAAGCATGCCATGCATACAAAATGGAGCAAAGGCATAAAAAAGCAATGTATGAAAATTACAAAAAGGCTTGCCAAAGACAGGAGCAAGGTGAATAGGTAGGAACATGGCCAAAACCTTGATATGGGTAATTGGAAACTATTGTGACTCAATATATAGATTCATGTCTTTTTATTGTCTTCAATTGATTTTTTTTTTTTAGTATTGTTAAGACTATAACACTTCATTAAATACCTGCAGCTACTGTGTGTATGTGTTACTGTTAGCCGTTTGTGGTGTGGTGTGATTTCTTCTAGCTTAGTTTTTAAAGTTGTCAGAAGATTATAGATTATACAGAATTTGTTGAAAGCCGTAGATCTGCAATAAGAAATAGGAATCTCTTCACTGCTTTCTTTCTAGGGGAAACATCTTGAAAGTCCAAGCGCAAAAACATTTCTGTATTTCTAGCCTTTTGGAAAAGCAAAGTGCTTAAAGCTGTGTGAGAATCATTATTTGCTTTTGTGGATTTTGAATGGGGCAACTCAGACTTGGGGATTTTCAGGACTTACATTCAGCTATGAAAAGCCAGCTGGCAATGGCCCCACAGAACCGGCTCTGGGGCAGAGTGCCTTGCTGGAGAGGCTGCTGCCACCTGTCATCTGGGCTTAGGGGCATTCCAGGTTTTGCTCACTTTCCCTGAAAACATGGAAATGGACTACTGTATTGTCAGTGTTATGCAAGCCCATTATGAAGAAAATTCTGGAGAAAAAATGAGAAAAACAAGCTCTCTGCTCTAAGTCTAGTGCTTAGTGCACTGTGCTCTCAACAGTGTTAAAAGCTTGCTGTTCTTTCTTCAAGGCTGGAACAGAAGCTGAGGGTCTTAAACAATTGACCGTAATTTTTTTCTCAGATGGGTTCAGGGCCAAGCTGAATCGAGAGATGATTAAAAACCAAAGTTACAAAACTGAAAACATATGAAGGCAACTGTTGGTGGATGAAGACACTGGTCCTGAAGATGTATATAATCCTATTTCTGTGTGCATTTATATCCATATTTTGCTCTCTGTGACATCTTCTAATGTTACAATGGTAACACTATAACTATCTGGTCAATTCTCTCTAGAGCTTCTTCATTGAGCTGCATTCTGGATTTAAGTCATTCAACACCTTTGCATGACAGTCCGTCTCACCCAGCCTAAATTATGGCCCAACCCATAAAACTAACTTTGAGAAAGGCATATTTACCAGATCTTTTTAGGAGGAGATCCTTTGAATAGAGTTACTGCATGATCCCTTTATTTTTGGGAGAAGGCAGCACAGAAGTCTGACCTACCACATCTGATTTATAACCTAACTGAGGTTATTTTTTAGGGTTTTTTTTCATATGTTATCTCCTGGGCTTCTAAAAAGGGGCTTGGGTATTGCAAAGCTGATCCTTGCATCCATTATTCTTAGGTACTTGCGCAGTGAAATCTCAGATCCTGCAGAGGGTACTTATACATTAGATGGTGTATGGAAAGTAGAGTAGGGAAGACCAGCCACAAGAAATCCCTTTGGTGTTTGGAATGAGTTTGAAGTCCTTCCTATATAGAGTGCAAATATCTAAACCTGGAATCCATGGAGTGGTATCTTTCTTCAGTAAGGACTTTCAAGTCGAAGGTCCACGTCAATTCACTTTTAGGAAAGAATTGAAGTGTTTCACCCCGCTTCTACCAGGAATGTAGGATTCCCTGTTTCAGGTTTTGTCTTTGCCTTATGGGTCTGAAACAGCTCTCAGCTCTCAAGTTCATGCAATAAGCATGAATAAGATATACACTGGGGATGCTTTGGGTATGTTTTTACTCCAAGGACTGCATGTTCAATATATGGATGGAAGGAAAATGGGGTTTGCATTTTCCCAAGAGAGCTGCCTAATCAGTAATAATAGTCATGTTGTTTTTTCTTTTATTCTTACTGGCCCTTTCTGACTGAATCTTTAGAAGCCAATAGTTTTAGATTTCTTGGGGTGGAAAAAAGTCCATCTGCCTCTGAGTTCTCTGATCAGAAGGCTATTGAAGGAAAAATTGTGGGAAGAGTGCTCTTCTGTGTGAAAATGAGTATTTCTGCTCTCTTTGAAGACAACAGTCACAACCTGGTTTCCAGAGGAACTTCTGAGCTTGTTTGGTAAACTGGACCCTTTACAGTAGAAGGTGCAATTAGAGTCATGAAGTAGCTGCTGAGCAGTGAAAATTGGAAATCTTCTGGTTATGTACACAAGCAGAGCTTACATACTTAAGTGACTTACCTGGTTAAAATACAGGTGCTTATGAGTCAGAAGCTTGGAGGATCATGCTGGTTCATCCTTTAGTGTCTACACGATACCTACATTAATTATTGGAATTTTTCTGTGAACCTTAGAGCTCATCTACTATGCAAATCCTGGTAAAGTGATATAAACACTAATAAATTCAAGATACAGATTTTATCTTGGTGATTTTTCTTTACCAGCTGCCTTACCTCATGAAATTTGTGGGAACTTCACACTTTTGAGAAGCCAGTCCTTCTGTCATACTTGATTGATATTTGATTACCAGGTTTAAAAGCCATTAGGAAGAAATGTCATTCAGAGGTACATGGACATAGACAATTATTTAATCCCTTTTCCTGACACGTACTGGTCTCTCTTGTAAGAAATGAATCATGGCACACCACTGAGTTTTGCAAAGTTACCAAAAGTCTTTCAACAGCAAGTGCAAAGCTTAGCACAGGAAGCATTTGTAAATATGGAAGATGCTTTGCAGAATTAGTTGACCATTAAATGCAGGTTTCTTCAGATGCAGAGGTTTTGTTACAAAGGAAGAGGTTTCAGCTACATGCTCAGTGCCTGGTTGTGTTAATTACAGCATTTAAGACCGTCTGGGCTCCACGTAAAATAGGGTGATTGGCAACTAATGAAGGGGTGAAGGCAGTAAGAAGAAGAGTCTACAGTCTAGGAATAATGGAGGGCTGAAATGAGCAACACATGACAGTGATGAAAGGAGTAATGTTCCTCTCCTAAAACAGACACAAAAGAGTGACTTCAGATCTGGCAGAAATTATTTCAGCTGCATTCTGAACTTAGCATCTTATCTTTTGTTTGGAAAATGTCTTCATATAAGAATAGATGTGATAGTAATGAAAAAGGTTCCAGGCAGGAAGAAAATAGTTCCTTGTACATTAATGAACAGACAAAATTACAGTTAATAACTAAAAATATTAGCCTGTTGAATTCCTGATAGGATTTTGAGTATTGGCAAGATGGGCTGTGAATAGGAAAAGAAAGAAAGAAAAAAATCCCACATTTTAAATACATGTAAGGAAAATACAGTATATTTCTGTGATTCGCTTGTAAAATGAGACAAATTATTTCCCTCACGCTAACAGATTAGACCTCAAATAAGTACTTTTGGGAAGCCAATGCTTTACAGAACGTGATGCTGGAAATGAAAGGAAGGAAAATATGAAATCTGACTTCTGTCCTTGGTAGATGGCACTGTGGGATTGAATTCTCCCAGCCAAAGCGCTGTCCCTCAGAGGGATATATGTCTTGTGGTGTTTCATTTAAATTTGAAAATTCTGAATGTTGATGAAGGTTCTCTGAGTTACTAGCTGGAGATGCCATTGCCTTCATGAGAACCAGGCTTGGGAGTCAGCACCTGCCCCTCAGCAGTTGTAGAGTATGATGGCAGAAGCAAAGGAAATGAAACAAAATGTGAAATCTGATTTCTTGCCTTAGTAGACAGGTGCCCTGACTTCTGAGTATCTTCTGCCACATTTCAGCTGGAGCAATTACTTTTTCTGAGAAAGACATTTTCTAAAGTGGTATACTCAGAAATAATAGACTTACACAAGCTCTGATCTATACGTGTGTGTGTGTGTGTGCATATATAAAAAAAAATATTTCTAGATTTATTACTATGTTTTTGTGAAAGGTCATCTCTGCTAAGAATTGGTAGGATCAGATAAATGGATCCTGGCATACTTGGTATAGAAATGCAGAATGTCAAAGTTCAATAACAATAACATTCAATTTCTGATGTATTTCATAACAAATTACCACCTTGCAAGTTTCCAGGCTCTGGACTCACTCAAAAAGCAGTTGCATTTCTGCTATGATTATTCTTTAGCAACTATAATTTTATATAGAGGACTCCAGTTGAAATGGGTTATTTGTAACTACTTAACAATTTACATAGAGTAAAGACAGAACATGATTAGCAAGAACTTTTTCAAAGCTGTTAAGAAATTAGACTATAATTTTTCAACAACTCAGTAGAGAAGTCCATGGTAAAGAGGATTTAGAAAAAAATTATTTTGATAATTGGATGTTGAAACAGATTATTACTCTGTTGCACATAATTTATTTAAAATAATTTTAATGATGGTTTCAGTTGGTGTACAGTGTTGTGATTGGTACTTAACACATTCTTCCCTAAAGATTAGACTACCCCTAACAGAAATGCTTTGAGGTAGAGGAATTGTCCAAGAAACACACTGAAGAATACCCATTCCAGTTTGTCATAAATTTTCATATACCCTTGCATTTTATGGCTTCTATTATGCAGTCTGTTCGGCTCCAAGGTCTGTCCTTTCCTCAAAACAAGTTGATGAGCGAGCTGCAGAGGCTGTAGCTCCTCTAAGAACATGGGATTATGTGGGCACCAACATAGGCATGTTCTGCATGTGGTGATGGGAATGAACATGGCAGTTCCCTAGAAGCATGTCCCAGCTCCTTTGGGCAGTAAAGGCATTAACAGGTTTGTTAAATCTCTGTGTATTAAAATATGCCTCTTAAATTTTCAGAGACAAAACTTGCTTGATGGACATATTTTTATTTTTGTCTGCTTCACAGTTTAATACCATCATGAATGAAAGACTGTTCATGTTAGAGTGTTCTTGATATGCTGAAAGCAATCACATCTGGCCTTCCATCTCTCTTGGGGTAGGTGTGAGGAGCAGATAGATGATCAGGGTCACAACAGTTCCATGAGATTGCTGTAAAGAGAAGAAGAGGATGAAGTGCAGTGGAAGCCCCAAGGCAGCTTTGCAGCTCAGTATCAATCTCACAGGTTTTGTCAGTGCCATTTCTGTCCTCCTACTCGGAGCGGTTCAGGCCTACCCACACACTGTTGGCTACAATTAAATATATATACCAGGCATGACAAACAGGATTTAGCACACTATGTGAGAAACAGATTTTGTGTACTTGCTTCAAGTGACTGAGTTACTGGAGGCACAAAAAGCCATATAATACTGTAGTCTGATGTAAATAAATTAAGTCTCTTACAAAGCAATAAAGATGGGGGCTAATTTTATATCAGTGCATCTTAAAACCTCTGATAAGCTGGGTCCTGACATGTAGGGTGCCACAGATGAGGAATGAAAAAACTAATTTCTGATGTGTTTCATAAAAGTCGTGATTGTCTCAAGTTTTCAGGCTTAGGCTTGCCTCCAAATGCAGTCCAGTAGGTTGGAAGTTGCAGGATTTTGTCATTTTAAGAAACCAGGCCTGGTAAGAAAAATCAATGATGTCCTTTTCATTTGATGCCATCTTGGTGAAATCACGTTAAGAAAACAAATTTTAAATCCCTCATTTCATAAGTCATATTGAATATAACAAAAAAAGCAGTTGATAGAAGTTGTTTCTATAACCTCCCTGTTTTTGGAGTGAGATATCTGAAGGAGGTTCTTACACTCCGAAGGAACCAAACAACTTTTGCTGTGAGATAAATAAATAGTTTAGACTAAAGCCCTAGATTTGCTATGTTTTATTATTATTATGTTATTATATATATTATATATACTATGTCGGAAGTGAACCCATATCTAAATCAGAAGCACAGACAAGTCTTTTTAAAGCTGATTCAAAAGTGTCAAGCTCTTGGACCTTGTTTCTGGAATGAGACTGGAAAAAGAATCTTACCATGCAGCAGAAAAATATGGCCAAAAAGAAATCCTGCCTGCTGCAAACTTATCTGCATCAAGAGGACATGGAGGATAAGAAGCTACTTCCTTCTGTTTATTATTTATTCAATAGCAAGAATAAAAAAATAATCCTGAAATATCCAGAGTTAGGAAGGAATTGAATGATTTTTAGAAATTACATTTAATAAAAATGGTCATGTGCCGTCAATTTCTGTAATGAAAAACTATATACCATTGAATTGGAAGGACAAACTTTGCACAGCAAATTACCTTAGCAATTTCAAGAGAGGGAGTTAGTATGGTATTCTACCAAATGCTTCAAATGAGAAAAGAACCTTCCACAGATGTTCTATGTTTTTCTTCTGGCAAAGAAGTTCTGCAGTGAGAAATCTTAACATTGCATACCTTCTGTTTCCAATGATTTAAAGAGGCGCTCTCAGAAACATGTTTTCTGTGTATTATAATTATCCTGAAGTTTATGCAATCTAAGAGCTAAAAGACCTCAATTTGTAGATTCAAGCCCATTTCAAAGTTAAAGCTATGGTGGTGCTAAGTATGAATAGGAGAGTTGAACAATCCTGCAAAAGCCAGGTATGAGGTACCCACAAGTTATTATTCTCTTTGAGGACAAACACTGTGTCAGCTTTAGGTTTGGTCGGTTTTTGGTTTTTTTTTGGTGATGATCATACACCACAGAATAAGTTGTTGCAGTCTGATTGAAAGGTAGCTGAACTAGAAAAGTCACTGAGTAGACCTGGACTTAATGGGAACAAATTGCTTACATGTGTAATGAATAAAATGATACCTATGGATATGGCCTGTCTTGTCATTTTTCTTGCTGTCCTTTAAGTTAGTGACATTAGTAAAGTTTGAAGAGTCTGTTATTGTTTTCTATACTGGTAACATGATTTTGTTTTCTCTAATTAAATCTCCATTTACAAGCTCATCTCATCCACAAAATAGGAAAGACCCAATGTTTTTAGAATCTGAGGTATTGCAAATGTACCAAAATCAAACCAGTAAATTTGCCTTGGCTTTTGGCAAAATGAAATATTTTATTTTCCCCTTATTATTTATGTACTTTTCAAAAGAGATCAGAGATTTAGAAAAGGTTCTTGAGACAAGAAAAAGAAATGAATTAAATGAATTTTAAATGCTGCTTTTCTAAAATGTAAAGTTCTCGTAAGGTGAAGAGACACTACAGAGAAGAAAAGAGAAACAAAACAGAAGCACAGAGAGGAGATGGTTGCCCTAAAAGCTGTGGGAAAAAAACCCAACAAATCAAAACTAAAGCTCATAAGTAGCATTGTCAGAAAAATAAAAAGTAATCTTGGTGAGCATAAGAGGAATGTATTGGTATTTTGTACAAATAAAAAATTAAATGCTGCTAAAATGAAACAAAAAACCCTCAAAACAACTGAAACAACACAACATGTTGAGATACCCTTTTACTGAAATAGGAAAACGTATTTCAAAGTGAATCACAGAAGGAAAAGACTTAGAAGAGAATCCTTAATTCTCTGCATGGGAAATTATTAAAGGAATTCTACTGATAGTGAAGGGGCTACTCAATGGGTCATAAAGTTATTAGTGGAAAATTATTTGAAAAATCTAACAATTTTTGTATCAATTGAAAATGTTATGGGTTTCTTCCTCCTTTGTATTCTTTAATTAAGTAGAAATGCTTAATTTTCTTGCATTCCAGTGTAAAAAGTGTTGTGCACAGCTAAGTAACTTCAAATGAAAAAACCTCATTTGTAGAAACATCTTTAATATTAAGTTATTTAAGAACAGCTCTTTTGTGAATGCAACACCTTATTTGCTAATACTGGGATAGCATTAAGTGACATGAAACTGAAATGGTTTCTGTCTCAAAATATAATAGTTTCTTGTGCCTGGGAGGGGTCAGCACGTTCTGTCAAAGGTTCATCTTCTACAGCTGTAGAACAAAATGTTTTGCTGAAGTTCAAGAGTTCTTGCAAGGATCAAATGGCATTACTAAAGGCAGAGGAACTATATGCTTTAGATCCATTTCCATTAATTCTCCTTCCGTCCTACTTCTCACTTCTTTTAGAAAAAACTTCAACTCCTATTGTGTTTTAAACCCTGCTTACGTGTTATCCATTCAGGAGTTTGACTTCCTTGCTCTCCTTCTCCTATCTGTTTCTCAAGCCTTTTTGACTTCCACTTGTTTCTCTCTTATCAGGTGGATGGTTTACTTGGCCTACTCTTCCAAGAGGAACATCTCCTTAGCATAGTCTTCCTTTCTTCCCTTCAGGAAGTCCAAGTCCTATCAGTGTTTGAGCATTCTTTGTCTTCTAACTACTTCTCTCTGTGTTTCAGGAAAAGAAGTGTTGCTACTGCTATGGGTAATTAAAAATTGCCATTAACTAATGCCTTCCCATGTAGTAATCCCAGATCCTTAGTCCAGAAAGACATTTGCTGCAATGAAAACTTTCCACAAGTGAATAAAAACTGCTGGGTAGGGAGTGAAGCATATCGCAAGATCTGTTAACAAGCAAATCCTTTTACATTTTATTCAAATGCAGAGAGAACCTCTATGCCCATTTGCAATGGGCAATTGTTTTTAGGCATATATTACTCCGATTTGGAATTTAAAAGTTTAAGATGTTCTCTGCTACATTTTTATTGGAAGGACAGCCGAGATAGCCTGAAGCTAATACAGGTGATATAGGTGGCAGTTTTACCTAATATTGCTGATATAAAAATCCATTCAGCAATTTCAGGATCACAGTTTATTAAGCTTGCTTGCAGCATGCTGAGATGATACAGTGCAATATGCTATTCATTTCAAATAAAGCAATTTGAAACCATAATTTGTTGAAGTCTGGAAAGCCATTGCTTATCAGAGAGAAGGTAATTTTTTGTGGGGAATTGTTTATGATCATATCACTTACCAGGAGTTGAGAAATAATTATTTAAAACTACGTTACCAGACCACACACATCTTTAGTGTAATTTTGCTGTACCGATAGAAGCATATCTGAAACACATTTGGCTATAATGTTCAATATTTAACATAACTGCGAAAAAAGGTTAGTTGTCACAATTTTAAAGTAAACACTTTTAAATAAATATTTTGCTTAGTTTCTATGTAGTCTTCTAAATTAGACACTTAGGAGTCTAGGTTGTTCATAATGAAGGGGTAGGTTTGAGCTCTGGATTGAGATACTTTGAATCACCTTTGGAGCCTTGTTAACCATATTAGTTCAACTTCCAAAATTAATTTTTCTGAAAGTTTCCTCCCTCCTCCTACTTATTTTCCCTTTCCTGCTATTGCCTAATAACACTACCTTCCTTAAGCCATTACTCTTTCCCCTTACCCTTAGTATAACGCACATATTTTACCAAAGCTTCATTCTCTATAACCTTTTAAAATAAAAGCAAGTAATGATAAAGAGATTAAATCTTTTTAATACACATCTTTTAATATTCAATGAGTTCACTGAAGGGCAAGCTGTTCTGGCCCCTTAGGTTAAGACTGAAGTAACACCTTGTGGGCAGGAAGAACAATAAAAGACTGCAATGTTTCAAACCAATTAGTAAATAAAAAACTTTATCAGCATCTGTTAAACAGCTATTAGCTTTTTAACACCTTTGGAGGCAGTAATTGTTTTCAGGAGAGGTGGTGACTGAGGAGATATATATTGCCTGCTGGGAGTGTTGATACCCAATCAATTTCAGGCTGTCTGTAACAAAGTATTCCCCACAAGGTAAGTACAGAGTAAACAAATAAGATTTTCTGCTCAGAATATTTATTTTAAGGCAAAAGACTGACTAGGTCATGATAGTGTAAAAAGTTTTGTCCTACCTGTGTAAAGACACACTGTTAAAAAAGAAAAAGGGGGTGAAAAAGTTTAAGTAGCAAATACAAAGATAGTTATGGCATTTTTTTGGTCAGAAAATGAAGGGAAAATAAAAAAGGCAGTGCATAGAAAGTGACAAGGAATACTCAAGGTTAAAAGTGCCACAGCAAAGCAGCTGCAGTTTGTTGGAAGTTCATATAGGTGATATTGGCTAACATCAGTAATACAGAGTTGGAGTAACTTACACCTGGATCTATGGGGATTATTATGGACCTAATTCTCATTGAAATTCAGTTAGAGAGGGATGTTTATTGTGTTTTCTTTTTTAAAACATATTTTCTTTCCATCTTGGTAGCTAAATGGTGGATTTTCTTTTCCTGTTGTGAAAACAGCCTAGTCCTCGAGAAAAGGACCAGTTATTATTAAAATAAGTATTTAAGAAGAGATTGTAAAAAGGGACTTTTAGGGGCTATGACAAATTATCCCAGCTGTGGAAATACTGCTTCCATTAACTTCAAGTGACTGCTATCACTGTGCAAAGCATCGCAGTCCTAAATGACTGGGATTTCTAAAAATTGTGCTCTCTTTTCCTCTTTAAGCCCTGTTGAGGAAATATTTTAAAATTGGGGAGAAATAGGGCTTACAGAAAGGACAGGACACTAAACTGGATCATGTCAGGTAGGTGTTAAGAGAAACTTAACGAGAATCACATTTTTCTTATGACTAATAATAAAATGTGCAACTTCCACAGTTACGTGAAAGAGACTTTTCTGAGAGAAAAAAAGGAATACTGACAGAAGGAAACATCCAGACGCTAGGCTTTACAAACATATCTCTTAAACCCATCTTAAACTAGTACCCCAAAATAAGTAGCAGACACAATGATACATGACTGGGATCAGCACACTGGCTGATGCAGTAACTGAGCTGAAGTCTATCACCAAGCACCTGCCTTAGGTTTCTGTGCTTGTGGAGGGTCTCCGCTACTGGTAGTGACTATGCTGCTGGCTGTGGGGTCAGGAGGCTTACCATCCTACCTGTCAGTATGGCATCTCATGTGCTAGTCTTGCTTTTCCCCCTGGTAATATTACCCAGGTAACAGTACACTGTAAGGGATGTTTGCAGCTTGTGTCGCCAAGGTGGAAGGAGTAAGGAATTTTAATGCAATTTATATTACTGTTATGTGCATCTATTTATGATGACAGACTTTGAAACATCAGCAGAGATGGATGAATCAGTTGCTTCCAATTAGAAACTGTTATTTTTTGCTGAATGCATGACCCTTTCCAAAAGACCCAAGCCTTTCCCTTCTCTTACGCTCTCTGTGAACAAGCAACAGACAATGAGAAGATGGGGCAGCAACACATTCAGGCTTTATTTATGCAGGGGAATAATAATGATGGCAGAAGTCAGAGAACAGAAAGCCCACCCCAGTACAGGGCTGCCTGGCTGTGTCATGCAGTTTGAAAGACAAAAATGACCCAAGGGCTCAATTTTGCAGTCACGCCTTATTCAGTAATAGCAAAAGATGAATCCAGCAGTTTTGCTAATAGACTCCAGCAGTTTCCAGCCTCAAAAGACAAACAGAAAGCAAGGATAGATTTAGGGGGGGGGGGGGGGGGGGGGGGAGATGGGGACAGCTAAAATTATGTCCTTTAGCTTCCTCTGCCGGTTAACAGGAGCAGCCATGCCTTGCTGCTGCTACCCCCAAGCACCTTTTCTATTGCAGTCAGGTAAAAGTAGCATCTTCTTCTGAGGATGGAGTTGGGATTTTGTTAAAAGAGAGAGCTACTTTCAGCTTAATAGGTTAAAACAATTGTTAAACTTTGTCTTCTAAACACATCAGTTTGGGAGAGCAAATCAGCTACAAAATAAAAATGCAATAGAAAAGGCAACATCACAAAACCCAACTATTTCATTAAACCAGGGGACAGCCAACAGTGTTAATCAAGATTAATATTGTGAAACAGTGAATTCAGTCCACAATGAGCTGTGAATTCTGGCTGTAATAACTTCAGTTGAGTTAGTGTTTCTAATCAATCTTAATAACGGCTTTATTTAGAAAATGGACAGAAAGGGGAATGTATTTTAATTGTTAACAAGTTGATTTATGTGATGATCCCAGTGATGTTTACTTCTTTATTTCACTTGCCAAGTATTTTCTGATTGGAACTATACAAAAATGTGAAATTTTGTGGTATTTTGTTACTGAAAATGAGAAAAATAAGTGGGTTAAATGTGCTATCCTAACTGAAACTAAACACTGTAATAAATTTTCTGGTTGGATAGACACTGCCATTATTTTTTTTTTTTAAGATTTACAAATATTTAGATTATCTTAAAGGAAAAAAACCCTAAACTTTTCATAAACTATTCAGGGTTTAGATATTTTTTGCTCCTTTTTTATGAGCTGAAATGGTTTGATTAAGGCAGTGTGAATTCACTCTAATTTCTAGTCATTGTGGATATACGTTACTGGTGAATTTATTTTTTCTCAGCTATATTATTATATGGAATGTTGAGAGAAAATTAAAACTCTCTGTTACTAGAGGGGTTAAATATCCTCAGTAACACTGTAAAGCTCGTTTGAAATAGATCCTTTCAGCTGGGGAAGGAAGTGGGAAGCCCTAAAACCAGCTCTCTGTGCGTGTGTGCGTGCCTGATACGTTGGGTCAAATAAAGAAATCAATGAGGTTGACCTAAGATGTGAGTTTAGCTCAGTGCATTCCAAATTCTCAATGTAAATACAGCAGTGTGGTGTATCCTGGCCTAAACCTGCAAGTTATGCCCCCAGTGGAGAAGATGAGGAGCACCTTGAAAAGCTCAGCAGGTAAGCATGTGGGAGTACTGAGAAGGTTCAATGGAAAGAGTGTGCAGCAGAGGCAAGAGAGCACAGGAGGATAAAATTGTCATCACGCCTTCCTTCAGCCACCAGTGCCGTTTCCCCAAGTCCCTGCTGTTGCATGACATAGCCAGCTATTGCTTCAAAGCAGTGATTTCACAGGTAGCAGAAGCTTCTAGGCATGGGAAAAGGAGAAACATTCTTGGCCGAGAAATGGGAATAGTATCTTTTCTGCCAAAATACAAAGTGTTGGAATAAAGCTATGGCAGAGATGAAAGGGAAACATGTGTGTCTTGCCGTGGGCCAACACTTTCAACAGATGCTTTAGCAACAGGCCAGAATATGTGAAAGATCGTACCAAAAGATGAGTTTCTGGGACATTTTTGCACTGAAGTGGGATTAGAAAAGTTAAGTGAGAAAATAAATAAAATTAGAAAAGCACTGATGTGCTGTTATATATATGGAAATCTAGCAATCTGTCAGCATTGACCCAGTAAATACTATGAGTTCAGGACTACTCATTATAAACTATGAGTGCTTACTTTAATGACTGTCAAATATCCGTCTAGGAGATAAAGTATAGCTGAATTTTGAGTGGAGAGATTATGGTATCCTTATGTAGATCAATGATAATTTTATTCTGCAGGGAGTTAGACTGATTTCAATAGCGCTTAATCTCCAGAGCCTTTCAGTGTATTTCCCTCTGCTCTAGTAGAGCTATTTTATATCATGACATTGTAAAGCAATAATGTAATCAAAATATGGGTAAAATTGCGTTCCACTTTGATTTAGATTATATCAATATTTATTGACATTAATCTGAATATTATTACTCCTAATAAGAAGCAAGTGTTAAGATTGGTGCTTGTGTCAATGTAACTACATTGCTTCAAATATAAAGATTATACCTTTCAAGAGTCCACCTTAATTTAAGACAGAGCAAATGGGAGAAAGGATTTTTTCTCCTGGTCTTGTGTCTAATCTTGGAGGTTGTTAATAGTTTGGTTTTTCTAATATGCTTTACTTAATAATTTATCAAATATCCTGCTAGCACATTGGCAGACATGAGGTTTAGCTCCAGTTCTATCTGGATGCTACAGAAAATCGAAGAAAAGATTTGCCTGCTTGCTTTGTGAAGGTGATGAATTTGTTGTAAACAACTTATTAGTTTCAAAAACACCAAACTGGATGAATCTTCTGGTTTGTCCAGCCTGGTGTGGTTTGGGCTAAATGGTTGTTGTAGCTGATGAAGAGCAACTTCCTTCTGTCAAGGGCAGTGTCCTGAGCACAGAGGCATTTCTAGGCATAGGTAGAGACATTAGATTTTGACCACCGTGTTCCTGAAATTACCTGCTGCTGAATCCTACAAGAAGTTTTAGGGCTGCAGTTCTGAGCAGCAGAGCCTGAAATGAAGTTTAAATGCAATGTTGGTAACACAATATCTGCACTGGCAACCAGTAAGCAAATAATAAAGTGAAATGGCACTGAGGAACCAGTGCCTACACTGTATGCACTGTACACAGTCTAGCTCTAGAATGATAAACTGCACTGAACACACATTACCACTTCTAGGTGCACTCCTGAGCTCACCCTCATTCTAGTTTCATCTGAAGGGAATGCAACTCACACATGCTGAGATTGCAAACTAAAGATAAAAATGGTAAGTGGGCACAACTGGGAGATTAGCTTCAAAACTGAAACCTTGATTTGAACTAAATGTTAAATACATGTACACTATATACTTTATTTTTGACTCCTGTTGCTTTTGGAAGAACCTTGGGGCTCTTCCATTGCAAGAAGTATGCTTGTGGGACATGATTCCTATGCTCGCTGGGTTATATGACAGCTGATGCTATTGCTTGGCATGTTTGAAAACATATTTTCTTTTCACGAACTATTTCCTTTTGGTCTAGGATTAGTTTGCATGTTTAAAGCCATATGGACTAATCAGGTAGAAATATGCAGGTGGTAGGGAAACAAACTATCCATTCTTCCTTTCGTCATCTTCCTTTCCTGCACTGCAACCTTGAAAAGTCTTTCTTCTTAGCAAACTTTATTTTACCTCTGACTCTAGCTAATCATTGCATTAAGTTTGTGTTTGGCCAGATGAAGAATGATTTAACTTAGGATATTTTTCACTTTACTTTGAGTTTTGAGGATTAGACACAAATTGATGAAAACTCTTTTCTTAGACTGCATCAGCTGGTAGATGTCAGTTTCACTACCAAACTGTCTTCACAGTCATTCATGGTGAAATAGACTTTTGCATGGCATCTGCTTTATTTGGAATGTACTTCCCTATTACTACATAGAAAGTAGAAATATGCAAGCAAAAATAACAAGACCAGATCCTACTTGTACTTCAATAACTTGTTCATACTTCTTTGTGCAAAAGGAGTAAATCTTTCTCTTGCAAGGAGTGGGCAGACAAATGTCCTGGTTGAAAAAGAACCACTTGAAGTAATTGGGATAAAAATGTAAACTGTTTTGAAGCATTCCTGAGCTGTATGTGTAAGTCCTATTTCTATATATAAAAACAAAGCCAAAATGGTTGGCAGGAGCAACCTTTGATCCCCAGACTGAGAGGCTTGCTCCAGCTAGTCACTGTTTCAGGTGCAAAGTTCTCATGTAACCTGCATGACTGCAGGTATTTAATTGTAGTCACTGAGCTCCACCTTATGACATGACAAAGATATCTCAAAGGCACTGGGCTTTTGATGTCTCTGACCAGTAACTGCAGAGAAAAGAATTCTTTCAGGGTGGTATACTTGTCCTTAATTGCTGTAAACACAGAGCTCCACAGTATTTTAAACATACTGAGGTAGAATGAAATTTTGGGGGCTCAGCTTGTAATTGCTCTCTTTAAGAGGTTAGAAATTATATGTGGTTTTGGAACAAAAATAAGAGAAGAAAACAAAATTATTCATTAGCCATTAATTAAACTTGTGAGCAGAGACAAAACACTTCATAGGCTAAATGTTCCTTCACAGGCCAAATTTTGTAGTCCTTTGGGCAAGCCCCCAACTAAAATGGGAAATCTCATGGAAGGATGAATACTTTGCCTAGAATTTGCAGGCAAAAGACTCATTTGTTGACTACTGTGGGCTGTGTTGAAACCTGTCAAGTTTTTATGATATGACATAAACTGAATACACAGTAATGGATAACTTTGCTATTTTAGTCACACAAAATTTGTTGTTCATTGCCAAGACCTTACAAAAACTGCTGAAGCTGTGGAAAAGTTTCTTTAAAGCTGGCTAGGTGAGAAAACCTTCTCAGTGAGGCTTTTGAGTCTGAGTTTTCCCTACAGATGACTCACAGAAGCACTTAAGTACCTTTATTTTGAACTTTCAGTATATACAGGGTTGGTTTTGTGTGTTTTTGTTGGTTTTGTTTTGTTTATTTTGGGATTTTTTTGTTATGTCAGAGATGGTTTTCCAAAGGAATACAGCAGTTCATCACATAATAAGCTAATACTTCTGCTGTCTCGTGTTACTGGCAAAATTGCCTGTATGAAAAAGGTTTCATAATTGCACATTTTTCCCTGTTAAATTTGCTGGAGTTTTTTCTTTCCTTTTTTTTGTTTTTTTTTTTTTTTTCTTCCCAATGTCTATTAGTAGTTCATACTTGGAAACAGATCAGTGAGTAGAAATGCCAGCTGTCTGTAAACCCTGAAAAATTGGTCCTGTGATAATATTTAGTGGTTTCAACACACTAAATGAGGTTTCCTTTGGGATTAGAGCAAAATAGTTTGAAGTGCTAGAGAAAAATTTCAGATGTGGGGCTTTAAAGTATTAAATCTTTCCAACACTTCACATCAGGGCGCTTGGTTGGAGCTGTAGTCTGTGAAGAAGACTCTCACCTGGATGAACCCTGAAGGTCCCTCTTCTTGCTACAGGACTGATGAACTCCTGTGATGGCAAAAGGGATTTCCTAGTCATTCTCACATCAGGTTCGTAGTATGTGCATTACACATTATGTACATCAATCCTTGCTGTTTGCCCCAGCAGGCAGTCTGAGGCGAACCTCATGGTTTTCCTTGGTGTTTAGCAGATGGGGAATGAAACTGACAGGACACACACCCTGAAGACGTGGCACTGCCAGTCTGACACTTTCATAAGGGTAAATTTAACACACAGCTGGACTGTGCTCCATTTTCTGCACAGTGATTGTGAACATGTAGCTCAGGAGTGGCCATCTACACCACTAAAGGTGGACTATGTTTCCTTTCCAGCTGAATAGTTTGGGCATCGCTGGTCATTGTAAATCTTTTCTCTTTTGCTCGCTTGTCTCACAGCTGGAGAACTTGGAGCTTGTATGAGTTGTGATGCAATATGCCAACCTGTATGCAGCTTATCCAGGACAGAAGGGAGCTCTGTGCAGGCCACAAGTGGTCGAAATAGTTGCATGAAGACTCTCGTGAGTAGCTTGTGCAGAGCAAGAGCTTATGCTGAGGAAACACCAGGGTTTTGTGATTTTGTTTTGTTTTTTGAGCTAGTGTGATGTTATCTACCTCCACAGCAGTGTGGTTTAGATGTGTGTGGAATTCCTGGAAGAAACCGGAGAACAAATGCAGCCTTCTTGGAGGCTGGAGGGTTTCTTGCCTTTGGAAATGTGTGAAGAACTGTAGGGACAAGCATTTTGCTAGAAACCATTTCAATTTGACAACGTGTGCATCTTTTCCTTGCTCCTTCAGAAAAGAGTTGTGCAAATGGGTGTCTGAGGATAAACTTGTCTTTGAATGACACATGTATTCATGTATAAACATGAATTTATATATATCTGCAAGTCATACAAGGGGCGTGCACTGATAATATCTAGCAGTTCTAAAACCATCTTCCGTGAGGGGGAGAGGTGAAAAGAATCAATTGAAAATTCTCCAACCTCTTGTCTGTGGCAAGTGGCTGTCCGTTCTCTGCAGTGAGGCTGAACTACTGGCTTTTCAGCAGGGTCAGTGTCAAGGGTTTAGGCTCTGTAGTGATTCTCTTGAAGTCCCATTTCCCCTGTGTAGAGGAGCGGTATGCCTTTACCTTAGAACAAAGGTGGTGGGATGTGGGGAACACAAACAGCAGACTTCTTTGGAGTGACTTTGTGCAGGACCGTCCAGTGGTGAGATGTGGTGTTGGGACATCTCTCTCACAAGTAACTCTCTGATTTTTCCCTGACAACTCATGCAGCAGATGTCAGAAGTAGCATGAACTGCAGATGCTGGAAGTGCATCAGGCTTGGGATGCCTTTGTCCAGTTTGTGCCCATGTTCTTTGGGATATATATCTGTGGACTGTGGAATGCATGTCAATGCCTTGCAGAAGAACAGAGAGGCAAAGGAATGTATCACCTGTCTTTACAAAAAGACTGAAGTCCTTCTAGAGATCTGGAGAGGATATGCACCCCATCTTTTCATATTCCATTTGTTGTAGTGCTTGGTAGGTCTTGTGGCATAGATTTGAAATGGTCAGTATGAAGAACTGGGAAAATGGAGCTCCTACTTTTCTTTGAACCTTGCTGCCAGATCCAAATGACTACTAAAGACTCCTTGGGCAGTGGCAAGCGGACTATGGGGTTTTACTGTGACTTTTGAGATGTGTGGTCCCTGCTGTTTGAACTAGTTCTTCCCTTTTCATGCAGGAGATCATTCTCTTACTAAAGGAGAGAAACTTCACCAACCCCAGAAACTGGCACAATATTGATCCTCAGAGGAGATTATGAGATTGCAGGAAAGACCATCTTGCTGAAGAATGTATATGTGCTGTGAACATAATTCTCTCAGATCAGACCTATGAATTTTGGCACTGGAGCACCTCTAACAACTTTTTTTTTGATCTGTAGCTTCTTCCACTGGATGTATAAGGACTGTCTGCTGCTTGTCTTTTTGTCCGTTGATCAAGAAAGTGGTCTGACAAGTTGGATCATAGATAATCTCATGGGTACTGTAGAGGTGCTTGGTTTGCATTCCTACTTAACCTGGTTCTTCCAGGTTCTCTGTGTTGCTGCAGGGTACTTGGTGAAGCTGGGTCCTGTGCGGGCCTGTTGATGAGGTGTGTGCCAGGACCATCCTTTGCCTGGCCAACTTTATTTCACAACTACTAAGTCCTTCCTTTTCCTCCTGTGTTGGGAGTTGAGGGTGTTACTGCTCACTTTACTGAACTGACAGATTGTCCCTTTGGCTTGAGCTAGCAGTCTCACATGGAACATCCTGGAAAGCACCTTCTTTTGCCACTTCTGTGGGCTGTGACATGACTGGCACATCCTTTGATTTGAAGGGTCTCCCCAGAGGCACCCCTTAGATTCCAGTCTTTTGCCAAGACCTCAGTGTTCTTAGGAGAAACCATGACTCTTCTGGCCCCAGACTGAGTGGATGTCCTAGCAGAGACCCTGTTGCAAAACTTCCCTGTCTTACCACAGATAGGTGGAGATCCACTGGTGAAGTGGGGGCGATGCTGATGTGCACTGACAAAATTGCAGACTCCTACAGATGGCAGAAAAGGTAGACCCTACATGGCTTGCCCAGTGCATGGGATGAGCCAGCCGCCTTATTCCATTTGGCTCCAGAAGTGAAGTCCACTTTGAAACCACACAATTCTCCCTGTCCAACCCACACACCAGCTTGGCAGATCTGCCTAAGCCTTTCGGAGCCTCTCTGTGCTCAGCTCCACTCCTGTACACCATTCTTGTAGGCTGTGTGACAGTCTTTTGGACAACCCTCAAATAGCACCTCTAGCACATACTCATGCTCTGGTAGCTCCATTACCAATTTTTTTTAATGTCTTGGCAGGATATCTTAATGTCACAGGAGGATGATGAAACATGGTTGTCCATCTTGTACCTTGAGCTAATCCCACTGTACTCTGGGTGCATAACCTGAAAAATCCTTCATGGAGCACTGAGTGCAACTGCATTTGTAGTGTGTTTCATGAGGTCCTCAGACTTGTGTTACTTTTGTGATGAGAGGAGGATCCTGGAGCACATGGCCATTGGACATGTATAGTTGCACTTCACCTGCTTTCTCCTTAAAGACCTCTTGTCGAGGCCTTTCCCTCTTGTCTCCTATTTATATCCTCCACATCTGAGGCATGACCAAGTCACAGTACCTACCTGCCAACTTCCCACTGGCCACGGGACCAGGAGAAGAAAATTTCAAACTGTTGACCCTTTCCACTTATCTCCTTCCCGACTGTTGCCCTTCAAGTCTGATGTTGGTTAGTGCGTTTGGTGGATTTGATTTCAGAACAGTGCTCGAGAGTAGGTGCTCACCATAATCAGGAAGCTGAGCATCAGCATCAGGCATGGAGGAAGAGAGACAAACCTGTATGTTGAATATTCATAAGAAAGGCTAGTTTACCTCTGGATAATGGGGGGAATATAAAAAAAAAACCACAGAATGAATTAAATCAGTGCAACTTCTCTGCATTTCCTCACTCAAGGCATGCATGCTTTTCTTTGCCTTAGAAGTGAGCAGTTAAACTGCTTGAGCAGTTCAGTCTCTTTTTTTCCCAACTGAAATTGCCATAAATGATGATACAAACAATTATCATTTTCTCACTATGTAACATATGTCCTAAGATTTCTGATGTCCTTATCACTACTGTTCCCAGATGCTAATGGTAGTTAGCTTCACTGTGTGTGCTTCTTTAAGGTCTTGGTCATTAGACAATTATGATAGGTAGCTCTTAGCAACAGAAAAATGACAACAATTTACTCTCAGATGGTGTTATGAAATGATAATTTTTGATTTATAAATTGGTGTGAATATTCTTAGTTTAATGAACTTCAAGAATTTTAGTAATTTGTGGGTGAGGTGGAGGGAAGCTTAAACTGACTCATTTCTGGTTCTACTTCATATCTTCTACCTTCTGCTGTCAGGAACCACAGTCAAGGGCAACAGTGGGGGTGTGGAAAGTTAGAATTTTCCGAGCTTCTGAAATGAGTTGGTTGTTTTGTTCAGAACATCGTGAGATATAGCAGCCTTGATACTATGAAAATAAGATCTTGGATGTCCATACTGAGGAGAATGTTCATTGAATTAATGAAAGACTCATCCTATTAATGACTGTAAGATAAAGATTAATGTCACAGAAATTACTTAAGTATCCATGTCTTCTTGAATTTCTCCTTTACCATCTACGTGCAAAGCTATCATGATGTAGAAAAGAAAAAAGAATTTCAGTTGTTGACTAATCGTAGGACACCTATGTTCCTTGAACTCCCCAGTTTCAGTTTCAGCTTCTGAGTAGGCCCAGGGCTACCTAAAGATTCAACTCCTCAGTATCTGCTTTGTCGAACATGGATTGACGGGGTGTACTGACAAAGTGCTTCAGTATATATACTTCTTTAAGGAAGGTCTTGATCCAGGAGGCATGTCTAAATGATCCATTTGGTTGTCCAAAAAGTAATGATCCTATATTGAAAGAGCAAGCAATATTATCAGCTTCCTCCAGTAAAATGCTGCATTACAGCGTAAAACTTACATACGGTATGTGAGACCTGACTTTAAGACTTTCTCTGCCTCAGGAGATGCAAATGTATAACATCAGGGTAAGTGCTATAACCAATAAGCTGTATGTTACTTGGGCTACGCATCATTCTGTGAGGTTAGGTTGGTGTTGGTCCCTACCAGTCAGGCAGTCTTATTTTCCTAGAATACTTAAAGTCCCAGCGAGACAAGGGACATAATTTTCCAGGCTGGTTATCAGAGGTTTCACCTACAGGGGAAATGGATGTCCCAGTCTCTCTTTCAGTGACACTTTTAGGACCTTTCTGCCTCCAATCTCTGGCTGTACAAGGCTATGAAGCTCTGTGTGGAGAAGCTGTAAGAAACTAAAGTTACCCTAAATCAATGGTTATTCCCTTTGGCACAAGGAAGGATTGTTAGGTTCACAAGCAGTGAAAAACCTTGGACAGGAGGAAAGGCACATTTGAAATTTTACAAGGAACATGGGGAATTGGATGCTGCATCTCTTGTTGATGGGGTGAGGGGGAAAGTCACTGCTGGGCTGATGGATTGGCGGTGACAGAGCGTTACAGTCTTCTTTGGAAGAAAGTGTCTGGACCAGAATAAGCACCGCCTTCTCTTCAAAGGCTTATGCTAGTGTCTCCCTCCCACCAGCTGCATATTGCTTGATCTGACCGAATGCATAGGGAGCCCCAGTGCATTTCCTGTAGGCTGCAATATGTAAAGGCCAACTGTAGCAGTAATGAGTCCCTTAAAGACCCAACATAAGGCCTGTTCAAAGACCATTGGCGTCAGTAAGATTTGATCAAAAGCTTCAGGTGTGCCTCTTTGAATTCATGAGAGTGTGGTGGATTAAATCAATAGTCCCACTGAGGCAAATATATCACAGGATCAGGCTACCAGTATATGAGGAGACAGGGTTGGCTCTTCAAGTGTTGTGGTAGTGTTGAGGCATCTCTGTTTATTTATCTCTAGTTTTGCCTGGCTTTCATAAACTGTACTTATTAACATATAAATATGTTCTCTAAGCCACAAAAAGTTGAACTTTATTTTATTATCTGACAGTTAAGCCTGCAAAAACTTGAGTCTGGAAACATTAAACTCACTTATCCTTCAATACAGTTAGTTCAATTTTCCTGTCACACTGAAGCAATTATTTTCCTTGGAGAGTCAAACATTTTTTTTTTTCACTCTTGACTTTCAGTTTTTTTAAAAAAAGACAAGATGCTGTTCTCCTGTGATTTTTGGGAAAATGCATTAATGCCAATTAAGCTGTAATTTTAACTCACAGCTGTCTTTCAATGCCACTGAACTAGGTAATATCAAAAACACTCCATGGAGTTTAGTTGTCTTGAAATTTTGAATTATGTGTAGAACCTGTTTACTTTACTCTGCATAGCTGGTCTACATGCCATATTTGGTTGAAAATGAGCTAAATGTAAGTTGTTTCAATCTGTGTTTTTTCTAAGCCCTTTGCAAACAAAATTATACACTGCTTCACAATATCATGAGAGACTTTCAGGACAATTTTAATCACGATTTTAGCCTTATGTTCTGGTTTATAAACAGTTTTTCTAATCTCCCAAAATGCAAAAGAGATTTATATATGTAAATGTCACATTTAGCAACAGATTGTGTGCATTGGCTGGGCCAGGCACATATTTAACATTTATCTATTGGCTTGAATCCAAGAGCTCACTTAAGTTACTCATGTGCTTATGACTGGATAAGTGTTCAATGTATTGGGGCCTAGAAAGGGAAGCCTTTTTTTCCCCGATCCTAAACTTGTATGTAATGTTTGCCTAGCTTTTATAGCTCTGAAAGTTGTGCCATGAAATGCAATTTACCTTCTAATTCCTTTCTTTTTTTCCCAATGGAGCAGGACAGAGAGAGTGGTAAAAAGAACATGGTATAAAGAGTTAAGATCAAGCTAAATTAGTTACGAAAAATACAGTTCAGCTAGTTAGGAGGCATTTTTGTGAGTTTGAAGAAAAAAAAAAAAGGAAAAGAAAAAGGCAAAAGTGGTCAGGTTCTCTCAACTTCCCTATATAGGACTCATTTAATGCAACATGAATTGTGGAGTAATGTAGTTTGAATCTTCCAGTCTACTTCATCCTTCTATAAGCAGCCATTAGAAAGCTCTTAGCTGCAAGATCATTTCTGAAGAAGTCATTGTTCAGCATGTGTTAAGTGTATTTTAATTTTAAACAGGTAAAATAAAACCCAGGAACAATTCTAAAGTCCCCTACCTCCTCTTTCTCTCCTACAGCTTTCTCTTTATATACACACAATGCTATTTTCAACTTTTTTCCAAATTTGCAAATATATTTTATTTGTATAGGCATATTTTAATCTCCCAAAGGGATGTGAGAAAATTTAAAGGCTGGAGCTAGCCATGTACTTTGTTATATGAAAGTCCATTGTTATACATTGCTCTTTTTACAATCTCATTTCCTTATTCTGCATTGACGCTTTCTTTTCAGATGGCTGTTTTGAGGCAGAGACATATATGCCTGGTGTCTTCTTAGAGAGCTACCAGTGTTGAAACGATCCCCAAACATCTTAGCTTACAAACAGGAGTAAACTCCAAATGCTGTGTCAGTGTGTGAGAACACAATGCAGAACTAGAGTCAAGGAACGATGTGACTCTTCTATTGGCAGATTACACCAGTTCAACAGAACAGAACAAATGGAATTCATTGATGGGCATCTTGCACTGAGTGTTCTCAGCTGAAGTGGGACAGTGTTTGCTGATGCCCTTTGCCTCGGGGTGACCTTGGCTTGAAGGGCTGACAATAAGCTGAGGTCCCTTCTGCTGAGGGTCCTTTCTCCCTCAGGGTGAAAAAGTCTCAGCAACAGGGCCTCCTGCCATTTTGTGTAATTTCTCTTTTTTTGGTGAAAGTAAATTATGTATATGTGGATGAACTCAGTAATTCCTCTCCATTTCTGTAGCCATGCTGATGGTTTCCATAGCAACTTGCCTAGAGTTTGGAAGGAGGCACACTGCCTGCAGGAGGGAGAAGGCAGAAAGGTGATGGGGCTTCTTAGCATGAATATGGCTTCAATGCTAGCAGGAACTCTCAGCACATCTTTTTTTTTAATATATATACATATTTTATTTTATTTTTTTACTGTCATAGTCATCTCTGTTATGTGAAACACAGAGCATGAAGCCAAGGGTATGGTTTGAATGTGATATGCCAAGATCTTTTGAAAATACTCCTTACTTTTCTTAGGCTTTTAATTTTCCCCTTTTCCCTCTAGTCTGCAGTGCAGGAAGACTTCTCATCCCCTTTCATTGTCGCTCAGGTTCTGGGGGCTGCTGCTCCACCTCCAGGTCCTGGGGTGTCCTAGTGACCCTTCTTCTCCTCTTCCTGAACAAGTTTTGAGGGTTCTCGAGAGGTGGCACTCCAGCCAACAGAATGTCCAAATGATTTAAGCAACTGCTGACACAACTGTTCGGCTGTACTTCATGGTAGTTGTCTCCTTTGTCAAAAAGGTCAGGTAGAGCAAGGCATGGATGAATAGCAGAGTGGCGGTGCGAGGTGCTCTGGAGTGCAAGCCCAGAGGGCAAGGTCTGAGAAGAACTGTGAGTTTACACAGCTGAGATGGCAGAAGATATTTGCCGGAGAACAGTACGATGTTAATTCTGCTGTCCAACTTTATCCACACTGATTAGTCACTGAAAGAAAAAATATATTTTAAAGGCAGGAATTCAAAACCATGGCCCCTTGAAGAGGAGACAATGCTGCTAGGAGCAACTAGGTAACTTACTCCTCCACTGTAGTCTCCACCCTTATTTATGAAAAAAACCCAATTCCAAACAGTGATTGCTTGGCATTTGTGATACACAACCCTTTCCGCTCTGTATAAATTTTGGTTATGAGGGCTTTTTTCCCACTCCTACTCATACTAGCTGGGTTTCAGTGCTGTTCATTTTGAACTTAGACCTCATGGACTTTGTTTCAAGATTTTAGGTGGAAACTATTGACCAAATGCACTACTGAAGCTTTTAAAAAGGGTAGGTTTCCTAACTGGGAAAACCAAGCTAGAAAAAAGAGAACAGAAAATCCTCCCTGGAGTTAACTGAAAAAGCCAAGTTTCTCTTCATCATGAAGAAGCAGTTGCTGATTGTCATGAGGTTACAAATGACCTAGTACTTTTTTTAAAAATAGAGAAATTAAGAGCTTTAGAATGTTAGATCTGTCTTGTAGAACAGGATCTGCACAATGCAATTAATAAGTTGAAAATACCCTTCTGAGTGGAGAGAGTGACTGTAATTTTGTTCATTTGCCTTGTTTGCAGGACTGATATTTCAGGGTGGGCAATATAATAGACCGTAGCCTGTACCTTGGTGAGGTAAGAAGCTCTAAATAGAGACTAATTATTGAATCTCAGTCTCAAAAAGAATCACTAGTGCTGGCTGTGCTACAAGGGAAAGCTTAATACCAGCTACGGTCTCCACAGCGCAATAAAAGGAATTGTAGGCTATGTGCTCATAGCCAAGGGTATGGTTTGAATGTGATATGCCAAAGTCCTTTGAAAATACTATGTGTCCTCATACTGACATGTAATTACACTATTAAGGAACTGGGAAAATGGCATTTCTCATTGATTGTTCAGTGTGTATATTGTCTAACAAATTCATTCTCGGAACCTGAAGCCAAGATACCTGCGTGGAGTGATTATTTTACACTTACGCTATATGAGATGTTGCAAAGGACTCTGGTAGGATCATGAAGTAAAGACTCTAAAAGGTAGCACAGCAGCTCAAGAGAAGATAGTTTATTTTCTTTTAATCCTATTTTGATATTAAAATTGGATTGTGAAAATCCACCCTAAATTCTAGAGGGTCAGACTTCGAAGTGAGAAGGCAATCAAATGTGGACGTAGTAGGAATGCTTCCAAGGAAGTCAAATCTTATAGAAACCAAAATGGAAGGAGTAAAATTACCTATCAGTACCTCAGATAAGGCATACTTACAAATTTGTCTAATTCAAATTAATAGTGAATATGCAGATCTATTTTATCAAGGTATAAAAAGATAGTAGAAAGTTATCTGCTGCAGAAAGGTATTTTGAAGATATTTCAGCTAACAGTGTTCCCATCTCCTGATCTTATGTTTATTCATCTTCATCCATGCTGAAGCAGCTTTTGAATTCAATTGCTGAAGTCAGTTGATGAGTATTTCAGATCAAGCCAAATATTGGTTGTCTTTCAAAGTCAGTAATCTTTCCTTTTCCTTTTTAGGTTTTGGCTTTCTGAGCTTTGAACAGTTCAGTTCTGACTCAAAGCAGAAAAGTTGCAGCTCAAGTTTGCACGTGAACCAGAACAGTGCTGATGATCTGAAGGAGATGTGTCTTAGGAAAACAGACCTTGGTGACTGACCCCAAATGGCTGTCTCTATCAGAAAATTTTCAGAGGTGTAATTAATTCTTTTAGCCTCACACTTAAAGAAACATTGCTTTATTGAGCTGTTTTGCTCCATAATGAAGCTTGCACCAGAATGAGACACTCAAACCTTTTCCCAGAAGATATCTTTTCATTAATGCAATCAAGACAGCTAAAGCCTCCCCGAGCTGTCAACATCCATGCTGCATTAAAAATCTTATTTCTATATCTTAACACTATTGATTCCTGTTCCTTTTCTATCCCTGTAACAACCAGTGAAAAATACTTCAACTTTATAAACTTTAGGCTGGCTGGTAGAGATTCTCACAAATGCTGTTGCAAGAAAATCTGAATTCTGTATTCTGAATAGCTCATTAGCTCAGCTCCCCTTCTCTCTGAAGGGCAAGGACCTGTACTGTGAAGGTATAGTTCACCTGGAGGTCAGCCTGACAAAGCTCTCATCAACCATTTCTGTGCCTGAGTTAATATAGGACAAAGTCTTCATCTTCACTGAGTGACTGAAATCTTAAGATAGCTTTCTACTTTTCAGCTGCACCTGACAATGTGATGGGTTCTTAATTACAGTGAAGTATCAGAAATTCTAGCTTACACATATTGACTTTAATTTTGGCATCACAGTATTATTAAAACAAAGCAGTTGAATCAATCTGGACCTGGTGGGGATTCTGTTTGCTGTCTTGTCAGTTTGCTGAAATGGTTAGTCTTCCAATAATTCAGTTTGGGATTGATGCTGTTGGCATTTTTTTTTTTAATTGACAAGGTTTTAAAAGGAAGAGTTAATTTCTTTCTCTCCCTCATATTTTTCTTGGAGCTGTGATCTCATCCACCTGCTGCTTGCAGTCCATGGCCAAAGGTGGTTCCATGTTATTACATGAGGAAGAAGAGTTTCAGACAACACGCTGTGCAGAACTAGAGGAACTCTTCATACTATCACCTCCAGTTTTGCTTCTTTTGAGGGACACCACGTTTTTTCATCTGCATTTTGGCCAGTTCTTGTGTGTAGAAATCAGTGGGAGAGCTGAAACTGCCCACTGAAGATGGCGATAAAACTCCCAGTAACTTGCAGATACACTGACTTGTTTTTTAAATTTTTACCCCAGTGACACTTTATGTATTCTGCATAACAAGTCACCATGTAAAATTTATTTTGCCTGTATTCTCTTTACCACTATATCGATATGAAGGTCTTCATGTGTACAGAAGTGGAGAAATCAGTGAAAAAAACCCAAGGCCATTGGTGACACAGTAATTCTTATTGGGAAATGGACGAAGTGCTGAAGCTGGCGAAGAGTCTCGCAGGACACATGGACAAGTATGGCTGAAGAGGGCAGCAGCACCCTGCTGCCAGGGCTTGGGTAAAACTCAGCATGCATTTGTGTTTGCTCTGAAGTGCAAATCCCACTCTCTCACCTGATCCCACAAACAGAGCTGTGCTTCCAGACACCACCCCTGGTAATTGGTGCCATTAGACTAAAAGCTCCCTTTGGTGCCTTTGTTCTTGGTCACTGACATTTGTTGCCTGACAAAGAATATACTACTAATTTGTTTTCAAGGATTTTTTTTTTTTCTTCATCTTCTGGGTTAGAAACTCTTTCAAAACAGAGTATTCCCATTATAAAAGTACAGCCAAACATATGCCTGGGATCTTAAATACCTGAGATCATTTGTGTGTAGAAGTGGGAGGAACAGAAGTGTCATTGTACTTTAGAAAACCCCAAAATGACATTCACATTTGTTCCTTCCAGGCACCAAGGCTCCAGCAGTCTCTTGACCACCTCCATTGGCTCTAGCAAGTGTGCTTGCTGTGCTTCTGCTGCACCATCCTTGTGCCAGAGCAGAGAATCCTTCTCTGCTACGTGAGGGATCCTGCTTTTAGCTCACCCCAGCGTAGCACTGCTGGCAGCCGCTGGCTGCTTGCAGGGCCCACTCACATGTTTATTCATCTCTCTCCCATCATCCGTGTCACTGGGCTCTGCCCCTCAGTGCTGCTTGTTATTGCTTTGAGAGTGCAATCCCCTCTCAGTAGTGCTATTTCTGGTACACTGGTAAAGAATAGGGTTCTCTGTGGGTTAGAGGCATTCATTACAATGCTGCACTCTGGGCTGCTTCGTTTATCGTCTTGGCAATTCTTCTGTAATTAATAGAGTGAGACTATCTGAGATTGCACTTCCTACAATTTCAATTCCCATTAGTACTGAACATTAGAGAGATGAAGCAGCACCCTATATGTGCACAGGCAAAAATTTCCTGTGCTTACACTGTTATTTCTGCATCATTATAGCTTTTTATTTGAACTAAATCCAATAACAGAAATAAGTACCATCTTTTAGATGAATTAATCCTTATGGAAATTGATCTTTTTCTTTTCATGCAGGATTTTTTGATCCTGCATGAAAAAGCATCATCAAAAATAAATATGTCTATTTTATAGGCAGAAGTAGCCCTCTAGCTTGTAGTAGTGACAATAAACAGGGCTTTGAAGGACGGTCAGGTCTGTGGAAGGAAAAGAGACATCAGAATCATCCTGAAGTGTGGAACAGCAAAGAACGTGAAATAGAAGATAGCATATAATGAGAGCTCATAGATTACTGTATATGAAATTCAGTTGCTAAAAAGTTATAGATCAATGTAATAAATATAAAAAATCTATTTTTGAACTACTGGAAAAACTCCCACAGAAGTCAATGCCATTCCATTTAAAATAAGGCATTGTTTTGCAGGTCTTTTTTGTGTGTTTGGATAGTCTCGTCTCTTTCATTGAGATAGTGTGTAATTACACAGGATTATTGATTGGACTACTGGTCTAATCTATAGGCCTACTAACTGTGGGATGATATAACCTGGATGAAAATATGTATATTGCCTGTATCCTACAAAACAGTAGGAACTATTAAAATGTCAATGGTATTTACTTTGAACAAGGCATCATTAGTTTTTCCATAAAGAAAACCTGTTTCCAGCACTCAGCTGCTGGGATAAAATGCTGTCTCTTGGAAGCTTCAATGAAAAAATAGTTCCTTTTGAAGGTGAACATACTGACACAAATGGTGAGTAATCTACTTGTAACAGCCATAATGTTACCTTAAATGACTTTCTGACAGTGCAAAGACCATTTTTCCTACTTAGGGTTTTTGAACACTAGATGACTACTTGGGTTTTACTTTAGAAAAGTACAGTCAAAGATCTTTCCATCTTCAGCTCAGCTAAAGAAGGTTGCCAGAATCTGCTCAGATCACTGTATTTTCAGTCAGGCAGAGTTCCCTCCTGAGGAACTAGTTGGCAGAAGATAGCAAAAACAGGCTCAAAAAATTGGACATACCTCGATCAAAGCAAGTTAGCAGTCCTTTTTATTTATTTATTCCCACTTTGTCAACCCTGAACAACAGTTCTTTGAAATATACTCCACTGTAGATATAATTTTACAACATGCTGCATTAGATTTTTGGCACGTATATCTCCATTCTCAGCTCATTGATTTTTGAGCAGGTATTTCTTGTAAGAGGTGTAATAAAAATCAGCTGTTAGATCACATTCTCAGAACTATTCCTTTGTGTTATATCTCCAATGTAGCATATTTTAAAAGTGGAGGAAAAAATCAATACTCTCCTTGACTAGGATTTCTCTGGGAAATAGAAAGGTGTGTAAGATTGCTTTCAGACGGCAATGTTTTTTTCTTTTTAGGGACTTCAAAATGATTTCAAAGTCCTGGTTAATTTCTTCCAAACTACATTTCATTTTAAAGGATGAAATGTACTGAACAGGGTTGATTTAATTTTTATAGGACTGAGGCACTCTAGGAAGCTTTCAGAAACTTACTTTGTTTAAAAAATTATTATTACATTAAAACTTTTGTGATTGATTGACTATTATTTTCGCATCTGAAAGCTTTTATGAGCTGTGTAGATCTTTACTGATGACCCCAGTGATTTTCTGAATCATGGAGTTTTTTGTTTTAAATCACTCCATATGCTTACTGCTGAGTATAACAAGCGCATATAAACAGATCCTGGAAATTTATTTGCTTGCAAAACAAATAGTAAAGCTCTAGAAAAATCCTCACCTTGTATTTTTCCTACTAACTTGTTATGAAACATGAAATAAATCATTTAAGAGAAAGCAATATTTAAAATAAAGGGGAAGAAAATGAAAAGCTTTCCCCTTATTAAAAAGTCTATAATTGTATTTCTAGCACTTTGTAATTACACAGTGCATAAATTTCTCAGGCACCTGCAATTACTTTTACTTTTGGTAAGCAGATTTCTAAATATACAAAAGATTCATTCTTATCCGTGGTTTTCTACCTAGCCTATTACAGCTACAGTTTAAAAACACATAACATGCAATACAAACACAAAACCTACAATCATATTTTTTGTTTATAAACAATAGTAGCTGCAAAGTATTTTGTGGTTAAAGTTTTGGTTAGATAGTGAATAAAAATGGAGTACAAACTCCTCAGTTTAACTAAGGAACAATTTAATGAACTGTAGTATGAATAGTGCTGGAAGCACAGTTGTTGGACCCATTCATTGCAATAAAGTTGGATAGAAAGTGATTGAAAATTTTATATAAGATTTGGATGATTTTCATTAGTTCAGGAAACTAAAGTTGGTTGATTACGTGTACAAATTAGTGTTATAACATTTAGCACTTAGCCACATTTTTCTGTTCATAGGATTCTTCTCTACAATTTTGTAAAAAAAGAAACAATATGATTAAGTCCATAATTTCCTATCTAATGTTTAAATTGCTTTATTTATTTAAGTTTTTGGTAGTGATTTTTTTAAGGACAAGGAAGGCGAGAGTTGGTAGCACATAGTTATGCTTGCAAAATACGTAGAAACACTTCTCATTTTATTAGGCAGATGCCTTTTACCAACACTTAATTGTTCATGAAATTGCTAAAGGTAACATAATACGCATTTTGAGCCACATATATTTGCAAGTATAGCATCTGGTAATTTTATTATTGCATGTTAAGGCTTATATCCCTTGCCCAAGAGTTGCGATGGGTCCCTTAAACTGTGTGCATCATTGCCAGCATGGGAGCATCTGAGAAAAATTCGTCTCCCCATTCCTGTTAACTTCTGCAAACTTTGGGTCAGTTTCTCTTTTGACAGTTGCAAGATTTTTTTCTGAGTATAAAAACATTTTAACAGTAAAGGAAGCAGAACTTCTTAATTTATGCCACATTTTCTTTTTCCATCCTTGAAGAATTAGCATTTCTGCTGCCTTGCTTTGCTTTTCTTCATGGCCCCTGACATGTGCTTCTTAGTAGGTAGATGACAATTCCTAAAAGCTTTTGCAGCACATCATAAATGACAAATTCCCCTTGCAGAATCAGTGGGAGGCATCATTATGCAGATAGTGTTGGAGTCTCCTAACAGCAGACAATGGAGGAACAGAACAGCTGACACTACAATAAAGAACACTTTCCTTGATCCCATTTTAGTGGTAGCATAAACTTGATTGAGGGAGCTCAGAAGAGAAGAGGACATTGGAAGGAATGTACAGTGAAGTCTGACTGTCTAATGTGGACATCATAATGACCCTGAAAGGTGGAAGAAATCAGTTTTGCAGAGCATCTGTGAGCTTGTGAAGAGAAATTGATAGGGTATGGCTGATGGGGCAGAGATAAGGACACAAGGAAAAGAAGGTCCTGACCTAACATCTTCAATGAACGATGTCTGGACCTGATAAACAGCACCAGAATGTGGACTCCCCCACAGCAGTACATGAAATGTATTTAATTGTAGTATTGCTTATTTGTGGCAGATGTAGACTTAATTGCTTATTTGTGGCAGATGTAGAGTTAATTTAATGTAGCATGTAGGTGCTGATAATAAAGTCACATATTGGGTGTCTAATGGCATTGTATATCACTCTTACTTATCTTTCCAGTGTTATGGTAAACCAGAATAGGTATTCACCCTTGCTGTAGGGATTTCCTTGCCCATCTCCCTTGAATCAGCTGGTGAATGGATGGAAAACATCGCCTCTGCTGGCAGCTCTGCCTGGTGAATGGGATGGGGCTCTCTTGACATGCAGCAGGTAGGGTAATACTGTCACCTATTCTAGCATGCTAGAGAGCTGCTTCTGTTCTCTTCTGTAAACTTCCTTCTGAATGTTCAGACCATCATTTGGAAAGAAATCTAGGTTCATCCACAGTTTCAGGGATGATCAAGCTTTGCAATTCCTGTATTTACTTTGCTTTTCCTACCCTTATGATGCTTTAAAACTTCTTTTTTCCACACATTACTTCATCTTAAAGAGACTAGATTTAATTTTATTAATGGTCAAACGTTTTTAGTCAGTGTTTTGCAGAATGGCCAGCTCAGCAGAACCCTATTTGGGCCACTGTATGCTGTAATCATACAAATAATAAAAACAATTGTAAAAGGTTTCCATTTCTGCCTTGCCAGATTTAATTCTGACAGGTAGTGATGTATGCAACCAGCCCACACACAAGGAAGGTATAATGATGTCCTTGGAAACAGTTATATGTCACCATATCAAGCAATATAATGTAAAACCTGTTGGAAACAGACTACTTGGCTAAACAGGTTGTTGGTTTGGTCCAGAATGGTAATTCTGAAATAGTTAATTTGTTCTGGTAATCCAGCATTTTACAATGGATTATTTTTTCTTTAATACTTTTAGTTAATGTGACTCAATGGTAGCGGTTCAAAACACAAAAAATCTAACTATATGGCATACCCACTGAGTGCCACTTCATTTCTTACTTAGTCACAGAGGGATGGAAATCGGCCACCCCAGATTTAACCAGCCTTGAACGACAGTCCAGTAACCAATACAGCAAAAATTCAAAGGATCATCACTAGCAGCAACAGGGCCTGTTAGAGTGATTTCTGCATTGACCCTTCTGTCTTATATTCTGGCTTGTCCTGGTTTATTTAACTGTGTTCTAAGTTATCTATAGCAAGATTAGTTTCTCTGGATAATATTTCTTGATGCCTTTTTTTATTTTAGTGGAGATTAAGAGTCAGCAGAAAGCTTCATCACACTAAAAAAAGTTGTCATCAGGGTTGAAGCTTGTTCTAAGCTTTTTGAGAACTGCTGTTTTTGAGAAGACTTCTAACATTTTGGTGTTTTCTTTACCAGCCATTGCCTATGTGAATGAACAAATATATCAGGTGAGTATCAAAGCCTTACAAGAAGGGAAAGACCACCGTACTCTTTTGAACCTTTTCCTTTTAATCCTGCAGTGCTGCTTAGAAGATAGATTTGTTGGGGTTTTTTGTTGTGTTTTTTTTTTTTTTTTTTCCCCAAACAGGTCAAGGTATCCCCAAAAGATGACAGCTAGCTACATTCTCCCATTATTTGAGATATTCATATTTAGTTGTCCAAACTTCCCATTGCATTTTTCAGCATCAGAAACCAAAAAAGACCTATCACACCAGCTCTTGCTGATACTTGGGTAGCTTTAGCTCATTGCAGAGAACAAATGTCATCGGTAAGGCCCATCAAATATGAAGACAATAGCTTCTATAGGTACCTAATGCAGAGCACATGAAAGTTTTATATAGTATATTGCTGCTCTGTCACTATGCCAACCAGAAATTAGCCTTGTTATTTTCTTAGCTGAAGATCCATTTTATAACGACTCAGTGGCTGAGGCATAAAAGCCCATGTGCAATTTCTCACATTCAGTTTTAAGGTGGATTTAATGCAGAAGTAAAATGTAGACCTTGGAAAATACAGGGCTCTTTTGAGGCATGGAGAGGAACAGGCTCACACTTCTCTCAGGCTTTCAGAACACCAGCGTCCCTAGGAAAGCAAGACAGCATTTGTCTCTTTTAAATTGCAAATCCTCTTGTGCAGCTTTTAATTTTCTGTAGGTGGTTAAGTGCCTATCACAATAACCCAGGCTGGTTAGCATCTCAGTGCACCCACAGTATCAGCAGTAAATAACAACAACGAAACAATGGTTCCACTATGTTAGATTTTTTTCTACTTATTTGTCTATGCCTCAGTAGACAGTGATGTAACGCAGAAGTAATGCTCCTCAGAGCTAGAGCCGAGAAGTCCTTACTCCGCAGGTGCCAGGTAGCATAGTCTAGATTTCTCTCTGTAGAAAAGGGAACTGTGACAACACAGGCATATTGTAGAAATTTCATCCAATAAGAAACATAAATACACATTACAGTATTTAAGGAGACTATAGTAACATCTGAGCCTGTAAGAATTTATAGAGGCAGATTACACTGTTGGCTATTCATATATAAAAATTATACTAATGGTATCCAAGCCCATTGTACTGTTTACAGCTCCCCAGAATTTTCCCAGGTATTTAAATGATTATAACCCATGCTCCTTATTAGAAACATATAGATTTTTTTCCTTAATATACACCTTAAAAAAGAATCAAAAAAACATTTGGAACACATTTCTTCTAAAGAAAATCACCATTTTTCTTTAAGGACTTCAGAGTTTTGGTTGAGAATCTCTTGCCTTACTGATCTGCCTAGTGTCTGAACTAAGAATTTAAATCTGGGAGCAAAAAGGATTTTTAATCCAGGTTTAAACTAAACTACTACAATTCCAGCGGACTTTGTTCAGCCAATATCTGTTTAAAAGTACTTCAAAATTTTTAAATGCATATGGATTCATGCCATTTTACACAGAGTTTACAATAAAGATCCCAGTACTTTCTTGTTTCCCCTGGCTAATTGGTATTAGTTCTGGAAGCAGTGATGGCTTGTTAGTGAAGAACCAGTGCCACCCAGGGGCTGAAAGCTGAGAGAAGGTGAAGTGTCCAAACCACTAAATACAGCCTGGGGATAATAGGAACTAGACAGGAAAATGGGAAATAATGGAAGCAAAATCCAGCTAATGAAAATGTTAGGAAGCAGAGTACAGAGACACCCAAATCCTCTCCCACATACAGCTTGAGCTCCCCAGGGCTGCCTTGGCTTGGGGAACGGTGGGGAGGAAAGGTGGGCTCTGCCTGCTGGCGCTGCCTCTGCTTCCCATCGCTGGCACCGGCCCAGTGCTCCCCCAAACCAGTGACTGGGAGTGGAAATGTGCGGGAGGTGGGTCCTCAGCTGTATCCAGACAGCAGGACTCTTGGTATTTAAGAGTACTATACATTTGAAGAGGGTGCTTGTAAATAGAGAAACACCAAACAGCTTTGGGATTGATTGCACCTTTAGAAAATACTGACCTAAACTCTGTTTTATATATGTGTGTGTGTACATATAAAAATCCTTTCTTAAAACTAGTTTAATATCTTCTACTTACCATACTTTCGTGGAGTAAAATTTGAGAAGACACCTTACATAGCAAATGCATGCTCCGTGTCCGGTGTGACAGCAGGAACTCGTTTCCACACCCGACATTTGCTGAATAAGTTGTCTTCGAACTCCATCTGCTGGTATAAAGGTTTTGTAAGTAGAAAAAGGTTTTGGAAGCACTTGTGGAGCTTCAAATTCCATAGTTTTAGCAAGGAGTTGATTGTGATTTTTTCTTCACACTTCCTAAAAACGGATGTGGAAGAAGATGGGGAAAATGGTAACGATATGTAAAATTTATGCAGACTTTAACTGTTTTTATTTTGTAATGCAGGAACGGAAGGTGATTTTCTTTCACTTGAGATACAAATGTGTAGAGTTACCTTCAGCTGCAATCGTACTTTATGTTGGTAAAACAGTACAATTATGAAACTTTCTCTATTGTCTACAATGGAACCACCTGGAAACAGAAAGAGGCCAGCCAAGCCCAGGGGGCCAGAACCACTGTAATTGGAATGGGGTGGTCTGCAAGATCCTTACTCAGACAGGATTAATTAAGGAATCATTTCCTTGGCATGATGGGATTGCTCATGTAAGCAGCTGCTTAGCAGAATGAGCAAAAGAATCACAATTTTCTGCTTTTTTTTTTTTTTTTTTAAATGAAAATGTCTACATTGCACATGTGAACATACGTGGGGGTTGCCAGTTGCATGTTGAGCTACATATGTTAGACAACAATATCAATATTAGACCAAATGTTGGTGTGTTAAATTCAAGTCTGTAAACTTCTGCTTCATATGCTGCCCGACCTTGGTGAATACCAGATCCTTTTGCTCTTTGATTAATTAGCAATTAATTAAGTATGTTTTATTTCTAAGCCTTTGGATGTTATTTGTTGAATTATTTATATAGTTGAAATTGCTGGGACCCCATAGCAATGTTCTCTGGAAATGCTATTTTTCTGTATTTCCAGGCTGTGGAAATTCCAGAATTTCAGAACTCATTGAGGAAAACTCCATCCGCTCAAATATAACTAGATAAAACTCAGCACATTCTTCATTAAAGGAGTGTTTATGGCAAAAATGTTTCTAAAAATATTGGACCAAAAATAAGGTAACAATCTGCTTATAGAAATGGGAATACCTAGTTCGACTAAGTACAAAAAAACTGTGGAAGACTTTGCTCTAAAGAAGTTTTATTAGGAAAAAATTACCTTTTAGTTGATTAAAAAGAGCAGAAAGTGAAAAAATTCTTGGGAGAGAAATAAGATAAAGTGATTCTTAGAGACTTCCAAGAATTAAGAAAATATTTTAAGTGGGTTTAGTTTAGTTTGCAGAATCAATCTAAACAAAATATTATTTCATGGAATAAAATGCTCCTTTCTGAGGACACACTTTTTCTTGCCAGATGTGCCCAACAAGAGACACCTGCAGGGAACCATCCAGATATACTGCAGGGATCACAAATCTGCCCATGTCACAGTTGTGTGCATGAGGAGTGTTTTTAAGACCTCGGCTTGTTATGCCAGTGACAGGCAGCCCAAACAGCAAGTCAGGAAAGAATCGCATGATGTTTCATGTCTCATTGAGTACCACATAGTTCTGTAATAGAATCAACATATATGCTCTAAGCCTTTGTATTTGGCCTGTTATCAACTATTCAGAACTAGGAATTACGGGGCAGGTCCTGGACTTCCCAGTACTGCTCAGAGTGAGAACTTCTTAAACCTGGATTGTGCAATTTGGTGATGCTGTGGGGATGTGTCTGTGTCAGCACCTCAGGCCAGGAAAGTGCTTTTGAAGTAAATTTTCTGATCATTCCCCCTTACCAACGTCTGCTCCATTCTGCAGAGAAGCCTATAAATGTGCCAGCCAAAGTCCTTTTGGATGAAATTAAAGCAGCACCCGCAATCCAGGAGCACAGCTAATGTGTTGCAACTGCTAATGCATCTGTGCAGTCAGACCTCAGCTAGTCCAGGGTAGAAACTCCTGAAATACAATCAGCATTGACATGGGCGCTTGACACCAGTCATGAGGACAGATCTGTTCTTACTGCACTTAGCGTTAATATAGATAGAGCCCAAGATCTCCTTCCCGTACCCAAATGCAGAGATCATTCTAGCCTGACAGCATATGATTTTCCTCTGATGCTGTGTACTCCCTCATATGTCTGCCTGCTCCCCACCAATGTGCTGCTCCTGACTTCAGGGCAGCTTTATGCTGTGGAACAAATATTTGCAGGGATACTTGGAAGCCACTAAAATACAACTGATAGAGGTGCAAAACTTAGTGGGTAAATGATTTAGAGATGACAGAGAGGTGTGTGTTTTGAGGGCTGCTTTGGCCACCCAGTGCTGCAGAAAAATGTGCAACGTGAAAAATAGCATGGTGTGATGTATCCCTTCCATTAAGCCAGCTTTCAGGGCTAGAGGTGCTGCAAAAGCCCATGTGAAGATCAATACCTTGCTTGAGCTGAGCATAAATCCTTCCTCTGGAAGAGAAGTAGAAAAGTTTAAGGAGAGCAAATTTCTTGAGATAATATCCTCTATTGCTGCGCTGGGAGCTGAAGTTTAGCTTTGTACCAGATTGTCCTTGCTCACCAGCAGTGCTGAAGATCAGACTTCTCCCTCTCCTGCTGAATGCTGGTTGTGGTCACATTTGGACTCTCCCAGAATGTTCTGTTTCCCAAACAAAAAGAGCATATGGTGGAAGGTGAAGTATATATTGTCTATTTTAATGCCGAAGGTCTGCAAGATCAGAGGGGGCCTTATCGTTCAGCACTCTTCCCAGGCTGTCCAGGCTCAACCTCCTCCTCCACATAGACACCCATTTGCAGGACAGACTCCAGTCCCACTTCCCAGGCACGTCACAGACACTGCAGACAACACAGCCATGCAAGGGGAGTCCTGCCCAATGCATGAATTTAAGCTGAGCTCGCAACAGCCCATGTCAGAGCTGGGCTGTTGCTCAAATCTTAGCCTGTTCTGTGACTAACAACCATGGGAAAACTCCAGACACTTTAGGAAACACTGAATTCTTCTCAGATATTCATCCTGCTATGAAAAGCTGTGGCTTCAGAATGAGAAAGAATTTAGAGAAGGATTGTGTCTACCACAGGCGATGTTCTGTTTGTATTTTTATGTTTCTAATACAAAAGAAGACAAGCATCACAAAATATTTTGAAGTGAAATCTGCTAATGGATAGCACTTATCATATTTTCCCCTATGGACAACAGGAATTGAGTATGGGAAAGAGAAAGGGATGAGATACTGAGTGTGAGGAAAGGCATGCTTTAAATGCTTTCCTATTTCCTAAGAAATATGGAGATTTTAAAGAAATCTCTTTACACTGATCTAGATTAGAAAGTAGATCGTTTGCTTGTTTGTTTGTTTGCTTAAATCTTGAACCAGACTAAATTTTGTTATTTTAAATTAGATAAAAATGAAATACAAGTCAGACTGTTCTTATAACCTACTGTTAATATCAGTCAAGTATCTCAGAAATGCATTTGATGTATTGGTCCAGGCCAGGTACTGCAGAAGCACAGTAAAGCTACCTAAGCGTCAATAACGTTTCTGGGTAAATAGAAGCCCCAACAGGTGATAAGACAAATGTGACTGCATAGCAGCTTGATCAAAATATTCAGTTGGTCACTGTCAGAAGCAGTGCTCAGATCTGTGTGACTCTATAAGGTGGTTGTTTGGCAGAGAACTGTATTTTACCTGCATTCTTCAGTCTTCAGGGAAGGATCAGCAACCAACAAGAGCACAGCAATCTTGAAAATGTCTTTTTTTTGGGGAATAATACTGTTTACTTTTAAAACTGTATGCAGTCTTTGTACAAGTAACATTGTTGTAGACATGATGGCTTAAATGACACAAGAGAGGTGGTGTGTGTGTACAGATTAGCAGTCTAAACAAGCACAGACTTTGCTAGTTGACCCATACAGAGTAACATCTTTCTCCACAGCACTTAACTGACCACAGAGAAGCGTCATTACAATTAACAAGCCTAGCTGAAACAGCAAGTAGCTGGTGGGAAAAGTTAATTACCTTTTGTTTCAGGCAGAAAGATGAGGTGAGGGACACCCGTTCCATTCCTGCAGCATGCTTTTGTGTGTGGTGTGTAAATGGACCCTCAGCATCTTTCAGGCTTGCTCTTTCAAAGGCTGACTTCTGCGTCTGATGGAAGTCACTCACTCAGCCTCCAATGAAGCAGAATTAGACACTGTTGTCACCCAAAGGCATCCTTTCATTTCCATGACACCTAGACTGGATGCTGAAATTAGCACTGACTGCCTCAAACAACATTGATGGCTTATAAGGAGAAATGATTTAAATATCAACCCAGTTATATGGCATAATAATGTTCCAGGGTTTGCGTAATTGCTAAAATCTGCAAGTAAAATTTTTATTTGGAGTTTCTCAGAAGGATTTAGCAAAATAAACTTTCCGCATGCCCATGTCAGAACTTTAGATTGCAGCAGTGGGAAGGGACCTGGTGCAAGGGTTCTCAGGAGGCACCTACAAACCTGAGCACGTGTCACAAGAATCCTTATGCACCTTCTGAAACTCATCATCCCTTCCTCTGTAGGTGGAAATGCAATTCCTTAGCCACATTTCCCTATATCTCTGTATTCAGTGGAGGGGGGAAATAATGTAACAAAAATCGTGTTACACTGATTTAGCATCTGCTGCAGGGAAGAACAAGCAACACCAATAAGATGAGAAGTCAAATGATTACAAATATTTTCCCAGTTTTCCACATTTTCCAGTTTTTCCCTAGAGGGTTGAAAGAGGAGAGAAGAGGAAAAAAACCTTCCTCATGCAGTTATGGGACATGTGAGTTCTGGTGAAACTTTCACTGACCCTCTCCCCCCTCCTCCACATAAAATTAACCTAATATTTTCTTGGTTTACTTCCTTTGTCCTCATTAAGAGAAATATTAAATCTCACCAGCAAGCAGAGTACAGGTGTGTGAGAGACTGTTAAAAGTAACCTAATCACTGCATATGTTATTTATGCTGTGTAGGGAAGAAGTCAGAATATTTCCCACACTTCAGCAACTCCTTTTCAAACCCTTAGAGGCTTAGTTGTTGTGAAAATACCTTCCAATTCTGTTTTCTAGGATGAAAAAAACCCCAACCACAAACCAACAAACAAAGATCTGTATGTGCAGGAAGGAAACTGCCGATAAACATGTGACAAACAAAAAAGTAAACACCACTTCTGAATGCAAACAAGAACTGCAAATTTTAAGAATTACAGCTACCAAGTACACTGTTAAGCTGTTTTCCACAGCAAGTGGCCCCAAACCCATATCTGTGTATTTTAGTCACTAGTGAGGGATTGCTCTTTCTTCCTTAAAGCCAGGCTGAGGTCTGTTTTGCCTGATATCATGAATTTTGACTACCTTATCTCAGTCCCCTGTAAACCGAAATGAGCTCAGTACCCTGGTCTATTGCTTATCCTTTTCAGTATTGCCAGGTCTGCAAGACTTTGGGTAAGCAGGTCCTGTGGATATGAAGGAGGCTGAGGAATCACTAAGCAAGACACTCATTAGCACACCTTTATAGTGCCTTGTGAACCATCACTAACAGAGGCAGTCATGTGGCTTGAGTCCACAGAGCGATACTTTTAAAAAGGGAAAAGGGAAACTGCGGCAGCTCTGTGAGCTACAAACCTAAGACAGAAAGCATGTTAGAGAGAAGGAATTTGAAAAAACAACAACAACAACAAAAAAAAGCGGGTGGGTGGGGGTGTTGGGGAAGGGTAAGGGATGGAGAGCTCTGCTGAGGAAATGAGTGCAGGACAGTGAAAAAAATCTACCTGTCCCCAGTTTGTGTCTTGTGCAGTGAGACAGTCTGAAGCCCTGAATCTGGATCTGACTGTCACAAGGAGGCTGCAGAGAAAGCACTCACTGGGCTGGCCACCCAGGAAGAGCAGATGACTGTGAGAGGGACACAGGAGGGGGCAGAAGGCTGACTTTATGAAGCGGTTCTACAATCTTTCTGTTTGTGAAAACTTCTCTGGAAACTGTCATCCAGAAAGGCATACAGAAAAGGATTGAAGCAGCTGTTGGTATAACTAACTCAAGCTAGTGACGAAGTAGGATATCCCAATGGTGTGTGGGGTTTGTGGGATATCTGTGGTGAGGGCCCCCACTATGCTAAGGTGACATCGCATCCAGAAGAACAGGCACACAGCCAGGATGAAAACCACCATCAGCGTCACCTCTTTTTTTGGGCTTTGTCCAGGGCTTTTGCATTGCAAGTGAAGTGTACGTGTTTCAATATGCACAGCAGGGTGGTGTAGAGGATGCAGATGGTGGACACAGGGATGACAAAGCCTAAAACAAAGATGTAGATCCGACTGCCTTTCTTCCACTTGCTTTCAGGGTAGGGGAATACAAAGACACACTGGGAGTGCCCCTGCTCCTTGTGAATCCTAGCAAAGACAGTGAAGGGCAGGATGATTGTGATTAAGGACCAGACGCAAAGGCTCACAACCTTGGCTGCTCAATAGGCATGGTAGGACATCTTCCTGGACATTGTGGTGGCCGCCACAACCTGGTAGTGGTCAGTGCTTGTGACAGTGAGGAAGCAGATGCTGGAGAAGGGGTCGTACTGGCCTACGGAGATGACGAGTTTGCACATGAACTCTCTAAAGGACCACTCCAGGAGCAGGTAGTCAGCAATATTGATGGGTAGCACCAGGTTAAAGAGCTCATCAGCAATGGCCAGGTTGAGGATGAAGATGTTGGTGACTGTTTCCATCTTTGGGGCTTTGAGGATTACACAGATGATGGCAGTGTGGCCTGTCAGCCCCATGGCACAGATGACTGAGTACATGACAGGCACTGTGACATAAAAGCTGGAGCTCAGTGAAGGAGTGGACATATTCAGACCTCTATTCCCTATCTGGTACAGTCTCCTCATGAGGAATCGATCTCAATTCTCCATGGCCATAGAAGAGTGTGGCCAGGCCCACTGGTAATGGGGACAGATTGGAAGTGGAGGAAAAAAGGTGAGATACCTGCTCTTCTCAAGCCTGTCTCCTCTGGTGCATCCAGCCACCGAGGTCTCACACACGCTGCTCACTGCTGCCCTGCCAGGAGCAAGGGAAGGTCACCAAGGGCTCAGCCAGCAGTGGAGGGTCCCACCATCCCCCCAGAGCACGGGTGGTCCCCCAACAGTTGCCTATTCCCACCTCCTGCACCAATGGATGCCATGCAGGGTCAGCACCCAGCCTTGGACTCCCCCAAAGTGACCACCCCAAGGTGACAACACTCACCTGGGAGCCCAGCCGTCCAACCTGACCGCCACCCCCCCCCCACCCCTCCAAGGTGCCTCCGGGTGCTGGGTCAGACCACAGAACTCCTGCCCTCGGGAGGAGCTGGTATCTTTGGGATTCTCCTCAAAAAACAAAACCACTCCCACTTCCCGAAGGGGCCGAGCACTTTGGAAGGGGAGGAAGGATGCACTGAACTCTGCCAGGCTGTCTGCAGCGGTGGGGCTCCTGGGGGGACGTGGGAGTGGGTCAGTGGGGCGATGTGTGTCCTGGCTCTGTGCAGGCAGGATCCTGAGCTTGATTCTGAGAGTTAAATGCGTGCTTCCCTGCATCTAGGCAGCAACAGATAGGTAACACGAACCATAGAGAGAGTGGTTTAAAAGTCGGGAGCTGGACCACTGGCAAGAGATTTGTGCCATTACCTGCAGTCACATCTCCCGATGGTGGCGAGAGAAATCCCAGCTGTAGGTAGCATCTGCCCGTCGTGCTGGGGCAGCATCCACCGCCTGCCTGGGCCAGGGGCTGCCCTGGCTGTCAGGTGATGCTCTACGTCTTGCCCCGAAAAGGTGTTTGTCATGGGGTGTGGGTATCAAACTGAAGCAGGAGGGATGCACAGGAGTTCCTGTATCTCTGCCTGACACTTTCACACCTTCACGCTGTGATAAGGATAGACTTCAATATAACCCCAGGGAGGCAATGCTATTTAGAGGGCAATTCAGATTTCCTGATTATCCTGATTTTTCAAGAAGTACGTGGTGTAAAAACTATTTCACTTCAGTTTTGTTTGGATAATGGTTTACATCTCTTAAATCATAAGTTTAAACAGCTTCTTTTGTGTTGTTACCAGCAGTACTAACCACATACATCAAAACTAATTATTAATAAATTTACTAATAATATAATACATACATCTTTGGGTAAATAATTCGGCAAAATTGTTTAATATCACTAAGCTAACACCGTGGAGTGAGAGACAAATACAGCCTGGCTCTGATTGTCCCATATTCTGATGCATAATTACCTAGATTAGCAGGATATCACAAATATGAAAATACAAGCAACTAGAATAATGAGTAAATAGATAAAAACATACAAGCAAAGAAAAGTAGCTTTTTTTCATTGTGGTTATGCTTTCTAGTGCTCTGGCTTATTTTATTTTATACTACTAAGTACATAATATAGCAAATGATACTTCACCATACAAAGCACACTGTCTGCTCTGTTGTTCTTGACTTCCTTTACGGAAAAATTTGAGAAGAAAAGGTGTTTGCATATTTCTGTTCTCCCATGAGAATGATGGAAGTACTGTGCTGCAAGGCTTATTACAGAGTTTCGATCCCTTTTCTGTGTACTTTATAGTTTTACAAGACAAGCAATGAAAGTGTCACCTTTGCTATGAAGTTTATTAGAAATTAGCACTTGAGTCAGGTTTTCTGACCCAAAGACAGGTACAGTTACCCCAAAGGGAATATAGCTTTGTAAAGTTTCTCTAGGAAGTATATTTCCCATTTTAGATGCAATGAAAACTCCCAGTGACCATATTTTCATTCACTCTTTTCTTTCAATTGATCTAATGCAGATAGTACCTCTATTAAGTATCTCTATTAAGATGAGATCCCTCTTCCCCTTTTTATCTACCTCTGCCCAAATAATTCCAATTAGAAAATGCTAATTTAATAATGATTAAACTAATTCAGCTGTTTTTCCTTTTTTTTTTTCACATATATTTCTCTGGAGAAGCTTTGTGACATTCCTCTTGTTTTAGAATTGGTTTGTTCCCTCAGGATTCCTACTGAAGTAGGAATTTCTACTGATGCCTACTGAAACCTTTCATAATATTTCACCTTTGTTTTAAGATAGCCATGGCACAGCTCAAACAGAACACAAATGCTGAGTAACGCCATAATAGCACCAACATAGTAAAAAAAATTGACTATGATTTGCTTTCTGGTATTCTAAATAAATATTTTTATGTAGAGATGTTACTGGAGAACCTCACCCATAGCGTATGGCTGAGTTATATCATTGCAGTAATATAGCAGATAACCTAAATAAATAAAATTTGTGACCCTCTACTCATAGTCACTAGGGAAGGCCTCTGGTAGACTGCAAAAGGCATGTCATACTCACGTGCAGAAACAGCAAGGAAGACAATCCAGGGAACTACAAAGTTCTCTGCTACACCTCAGTCTCTGGGAAGACCATGGGGGAAAATCTGCTGGAAGCCATTTCCAGGAACACAAAGAACAAGAAAATGTTCTAGAACAACCAGCTTAGATTCCCCAAGTGCAAATCATGCCTGACTAACCTAGTTGCTCTCTGTAATAAGGTGATTGACTCGGTGGGTGAGGCGACAACAACAGGTGTTTCTTGCCTCGACTTTTAACAAAGCCTTCAGCACAGCTGTGTTGAATAGATGGGTCACAGAGTAGCAGTCAGCAATTGAGCATCTAATTGGTGGTCAGTGTCAGAAAACCCCTAATGGTAGGTTTTTTTCAGGAGTTAGTACTGGGGCTGATACTTTTTTAGCGTCTTCTTTAGGGACCTGAATGATGGGATGGGATACGCCTCTGGAGAAGTTCACAGGTGTTACCAAACTGGGGAGCGTGGTCAGTATGCTGGAGGGCAGGGAAGCTGTTCAGAAATGGTCTGACAGAAACCAAGTTAAGTTCTAAAAGGTAAAAATTTCCTTTGGCCAAGATGGACACCACCCCCACCCCCCCCCCCCACCCCCCCCCCCCCAAGAGTAGAGGTTAGATGATGCCTCACTAGGGAGCAATTTTGCAGGAAAGAACATAGAGTACCTGGTAGAGAACAAGATGGTTGTCAGTGAGCAGAGACCCCTTGTAACAGTGAAGGCTAACCACATTCTGTGTTGTGTCAGCAAGCATGTAGTCAACAGGTCAAGGGAAGCAGTTTTTGTGATTTGGTGATCATGATACCACACAATTTGGGCTCTCCTGCAGAAGAAAGACATTGAGAAACCGCAGCTAAGTGCAGTGGAGGCCCATTGGGATGGTAGATGTTGAGGGAACTGGATTTCTTCTGCATGGAGAAGAGAAGGTATGGGGGCTGGGGGAAACTAATTGCTGTCTCCAGCCATCTAAATGTGGGTTATGGAGAAGATAGAGTCAAAATCTTGCAGTTGCAAAACAACTGGATGACTGACAGCAGTTGCAAATTACAGCAAGGTAAATTCTGACTGGATGTAAGGAATACATCTATTCACGGTGAGGGTGATTGAGCTTCTGAACACTGCTCCATCCCTGAAGATAATCAGAATTTGACTGGACACGGTACTGAATAGCCTGGTCTAAGTTTGAAGTTGGCACTGCTTTGAGCAGGGAATTGGGTTGTGTGACGTTCAGAAGTCCCTCTAACCCAAATTATTCTGTGATTCAACCATGTTGAATTCTTATTTTAAGCCTTTGAAACCAGAATGATCCCAACAAATTATACATTAATAAAAAATTAACTTTTTAGAGGAACCTACATGTTTTTGATGCAATTGCATAATATCAAACCTTGACCGAAAATGATACTATCTAGCAACACTCTGTAAAGAAGAATATCCTTTGAGAAAGCACAGAACATCTGGTGAGTAATCCATGGCTGAACAACAAACCCTTCAACAGAGCTGAAAGGTGATGAATGCAGCAAGATTACCTGCATAATGTGATCATTATGAATGCAGTTATGCTTAAAATGCTGTGGGTTTCCAATCTGGCTGATAGAGTCCTTGTGGTGATTTACTTATTCTCATTATTTTCCTCTCTTCTAACTGGTTCCTTTTGGTGGAAATAGCTTCAAGGGTTAACTATGTGGGAAGGAAATCTTTAAGAGTGAAGTAGAAAAAAAGTTCCTTTTAAGTATTATATAAAGCTAAAGAGAAGTCTAACAATTAATTACATTTTAAAACTCATATTTTATCCCTAGTGTTTAATTGGACTGATGGAGTACAGAGGCTGAATAGCAATGCATGAAAAATTAGATTTAGTGTCCTAGAACATATATTCCAAAAGAATTTATATCCTACATCCAAAAGCTGTCAGGATTATTTCTTTATTTACCAGTACTGATTGTTATGTATTTTGGCAATTCAAAAGGAGATTATAAACCTATAGGATAGTCAGTCTTTATCAGTATGCTGAATCTTGCCACTTCTTTGGTTACTCTAAACAAATGAGAGATGTTTACTATGTGGCATTAAAAAAACCCTAGCAACAACAAGAAAAACCCCAAACACCTCAACAAATCTAACCAGCATTAAAACTGTCATAGTGATGCGTATCACATTTTACAGGGAGATAGCATACTTCTGCACTAATTTAAGATATAATAAAAATGCTCTTTTATACAGTATATAATAAGGGAGTTGCCAGTGTGTGTGACATAGAAACTAAGAAAAAAAGGATTCATATTACAAACCAGGACCACCTTCTCTCTTTACTTCAGGAGTTCATCTTCAATATGTGACTTGAAAGAAGTCCAGTGATTTATTTTTTGACAAAAGCGATGCATAGGCAGAGAGGAATGGAAAGGGCTAGGAGCAAAGAGGACTATGAAAATAAATTAGCATACACAGTCTGATTTTTGTGGGGTGGGAAAGGGAGAAGCTAGATGTTGTAATGGACATCTATTAAAAAGTCTTTAGAAAAATGAAATAAATGAAGGAGCAACTATAACTTCCACAAACATAAAATGGGAGGATAAACAAGGAAGGCAACCATGTTGCTTTTATACATATATATATAGGGGGACTTATACATAGATACAGTCTTTATTTTCTCTCTAGCTTACTGCTTAGGTGCTGGCTAACAAAAGATTTCTGTATGTGAGATGGAACACAAAGACTTACCGCCATTTTACACAGAAAACTTAAATCCTTTCTTCTAAATACTTCACGTTAACTTTGAGCTGTGTGCAACACAAATAGCAGGAACAATACTTGTTTTTTCATGCTTTGTTTCTGCATGTGCTGTTTATGGCCTATGTTCCCAAGATTGTTTCTGAAGTTTTGGGACACTGTTACCTATTTTGTGATGAATGCTCTTGAATAAAAACTTGTCATTGCTTTCTAGTCCAATTGCTTCTGTTTGTCTGTAGCTCCAGCCAGGCAGGAGTAAGTTTGATTGCTATAGTAAGTGACTCATACATTTGTGGCCTCTGGCCGCTCTGTAGCTAGGTCTAGGTCAGTTTTCACCATTTTGACCAGTTCTAGGTCTATGTCAATGCTGGAACTTGACTGTTCCTTTCCATTTTACCATATGTTCAAGAGAACTTGCATTCTCAGCTGCTGGAGACTAGACCAATGCAACTTTGTGTGCATGTGTGTAAACTGTAGTATGCATTATTCCAGCATGCTCTTGTTCCCACCAAAGGTAAACGCAGAGCAATATGCTTACTGATGGACTAATATTGCCTAAATTACCAGCTGGACTACCCCAGCCTGGGAATAGTTCTATCATCTCCTGTGCCCTGTGATGTGACATAACCTGTCCTTTCGTTTTCCCTTGTGTTGCTTCTTGTGTTGTTTGTTTTGATGTTTAGATGAAACTTAACAATCCTCGAGGTACAGAGGAGAGGCTTGCTATTAGTTGTGGAAACTGAAATAATATTAGAGAGCCAGCAGAGTAGACTTGGATCATTAGCACTGTCTCATAGGCAGCTTGTTCAAGAAGACCTGCCTCAGTGCCCCAGGAAAAAAATCAGTCAACCTGGATGGCACAGAAACAGGAGTCTGACAGCCTGTGTGTTGCCCTTTTTGCTGATAGCCCCTTCTATAGGACGAGGAAGGAGACTGTTCAAGCAATTTCTAATCACAGCAGCACTAACACAGATAGAGGTTCCCAAAAGAGGGCTTTTTTTCTTTCTCAGAAAAAAAAAATTATGAGAAATTCATTACATCTTCAACTCAATCTGGATAGCACCAGGCAGAGAATTCTCCTGGAAAGACTAGCTCAGTGCTAACAAGCAAAGAATTGATTTAGATTTGTTCTTGGGACCTGTAATGCTGCCAGGCAGTATAAGGAGGAAAAAAAAGTCAGGCCTCTGGCCAAGATTTTGAAAAATTGGTATGTAATTAACTGTTCTGATTTGCAGCAGAACCAAGCATCCAGCCTTTTCTTCCTCAACGTGAATACTCAGGTATGCTGTGACTTTTCTATTTTTAAGGTTTTTACTTTGGTTTTCCACTCCTTGATACCCTCATGGTAACCTACCTTTCACCTAAAACCACCGGCTGGTTGCTCTGAACTGTTGCTTTTCAGCGGACTGTTTCTTTTCAGCAGCTTTTGCTCAACAGTAGGACAGGACTGAGCCTCAGATGCTGTCAAGAAGCCAATGCTTGAAACCATTTTGTATTTTTCTGGTTTCACCCAAGGATATGTACCTCAAGTGAACTTTAGCCTGATCTTAAGGTAGAACTGTGCCCCATACAAAAGGTTTTGCTCCCTGTAGGGAGCTGGTCAGTAGCAGCAGTGATGCTGTGGAGGGAACTGCAGCTGCTGCGAGAGGTGTTGACTCAGCACCAGATGCGGGCAATCTCGGCTAAGGTAGGAAGGGGCAGATGGGCAGACTGACAGCTTCACGCGTTATTCCTGCTTGTTGAGTTGCTGCCTTTTCTGATCCGCAGTCCATGAGGATTTTATGGTGATGTTTTAGAAGGAGTTTCCAGAAAAAACCTTAAGGATCTCGACTCCTGCAGCACATATGCTTTCTACCAGCTAGAAGTGCTGCTTGGGGCTTTTCAACACTGCAGTCCCTTCCCCTGTCCACAAGCATTGAATGGTTCTAATGGAAGTGAGGGTTCTCTAACCAGATACCTAATTCCTACTTGCCCCACTTTTTTTCCACCTAAGCACTAAAACATAATTCTTTGATTTGCAAAGTGCAGCAAATGGTGTGCAAACAAAACTAATTTGGGATAGGCAGTGCGTAGTTTCTGTGTCTGTGTGAGGAAAACTAAATGTTATCTGGATTTCTTAATGACTTTTCAGCACTGAGGCTGGTAGGCATAAACAGTCTGCACCCCAGAGTGCTAAATCCTGCCTCCAAATCGTGGTGGCTTGAGGAGTACTGCCCACCAGGAATGGTACCTGGCCTCTCCTGAGCCGTGCCAGGAAATTGCTTGGGAAAAGTGGCTGGCCCATGTGGACATCACACCAGGGAAAGTTTGCAATAAGACATCACATCAGGGAACCTTCAGAGTGAGAAAAGAAGAAATGTTACTGGTGGAACTATTTTGCCTTCCAAAAGTGATAATTAATTTTGGTGAATGATTGTTTTCCTGGGCACTGTTTAGCTTATATGTGTGCATGTGTGTGGAACCACAGTGTGTGGACTCAAAGTCTGTCAGGAATGAACCCAAGCGAGAAATCTGACACTGAAAATCCTGGCTTTTTGCCAGAAGAACTATTGACTTTTCCTTGCAAATACTGGTGTGCCATTTATTTCAGCCACAGAAAGTGGGATTCTTGTATGCCTGGAATATATCCATGCCACATTTTAATGCTGCAAAATAGGTAGCATTTACTTTTTATTTTCTATAATGTACAGTATGATAACTATACTAATCTAGATGTCGTTAATGGTGCATTGTTGAAACAACTGCAATAGCAAAAATTTTGTTGAGGTTACTTGAGGAGGATGCTTGGGTGAGCAGCTGGAAAATGGTGTAGCAAGTATTTAACAAGGGCAGCTTAAGCACTGAAGAACCAGGCTGGTCATGGTGTGGGAAGCAGCTGGGATTGTAGACGGGGTGATTTGGAAGCTTTCTCATGCCAAAAGCATCTGTTTGCAGTTTTTTTGCTGAAAGTGAAGCAAGTTGCTGATCAGAAGGCAGGAGAATTGCAAAGAGGCTCCGAGTGGGAGGCAGGGACACGGGCCAGGGCAGAGCATGGCTGGGCAGGCAGTGACATTCATTCCAGGTCCTGTTCCCCAAACAGTGCATGGGTGTTCTGGGTCTCACCTTCTTAACCTTCTTTATGAAACTTAGATTAAGAATCCATGGGAGCAGCAAGCTGAATTTGCCTGAGGCTTGTTGGAAATGTTCCCTTCACTCTGTCAGTCCTGGGCATCTGCTTATCTTCCTTTCCTGGTTTTCTTTTTAGCACTTTTTTTTCATGTGTTAAGATGTTCTATGTTTCTAAGTCTCAAGTTTCTATGTAAGTTCTAAAACTTTGCTGCAGCCCCCTCCAAGTGATCCTAGAGAGGATATTCCCTATTCCGCTCCTACAGCATTGCCATAAGAAACTCCTTATTTTCTCCTGTTGCTAATTCTAACCGGTAAAATATACTTGTGGTCTCTGAAACTTAACCAGGACCATAAGAGAACCCTGGAGACTGGGCAGGCCTCTGAGATCTGTCTCGCCATTGGTGAAAGTATATGTCATACCATTATAAATATATAAGAAATCATTGCTTCATTTCTGCCACTTTTCAGCAATGTTTCCAATGATCCAGAGCTGTCCAGGTGTCCTCAGTGAAGGAACCTGATCCCAAGTTTCATAGAGAAGCCCTTCTGCACTGTGTAGCTTTTGAGAGGTGGAAGCAGTACACTGTGCAGACACCTTTGTTTGCTGCCTTGGCTGGTGCCCTATACAGCGAGTATCAGTGCTCTGATACTATAGAATGTCATCTGATGCAATTGGTTATGGCACACACTACCTGTGGCTTCGCACAGGTGCTGATGACCAAGGGTCTGCCTGACACAGCTACAGATTAAATGACACCTTGTGAACTTGAGGAAGTGAAGGAAGACCGTCAGGGACTTGGGTTGAGACCTGGAGGGAAAATGGGGAAGATGTTCACTTCGGGTGAAGCTGGGGAGTTAAATTTAAAATAAATCAGCTCTTGAAGGGTAAAATTAAGCAAAGGCGGTAAATGTCAAGAGTTTACTTCATTCCAAGATTGTGTCTTTTTCTATGGTCAGGATGCCAGTTCTCAAGGAATCTTCAAATAGAATTGCTACTTAACATGTCCACTGGGGCATCAAAGGTATCACACAGAAGCAGATGAAAAAATCCATTTTTTTTTTATTTTTTTGCCAGATACACTGTGAAAAGACATCTGTTCCATAAGCATTATCAGCTACTACACATTTCATATGTTCAAATTTGCCAGCTGCAGGATGAGAATACCAATGAATAATCATTTTGTTGTCGGAGTGTCCACTGCATCTGTAAATTGTAGCTCCTTTGGGAGTGTGGGAAGGTAGGGAGACAAAAGGTTGTGGTTTAATTTGGCTTCATGCAAAAACAATTACTAATGTCTGTGGCTTCAATGGGGCATAGATGAGCAAGTAAAAATATTCTCCCTGAGCATCACCAGCTGGGCAAGTACACAATTTTTTCACCTATCAACTAAAGCAGAGTCTCCAGCATAGGCTGGTAGTGACTTTAAGGCCAACATAGACTCCTTTAGAGGACTTCTTGGTAATAAATTAGCATATACATGAGAAACATAAAGCCATGAAAAAATATTAATGAGCACTGGACAGAAAATTATTAATAATATGCCTTTTGAAGCTTAGTCCTAATAAACTGCAGTAATTCAAAGCTTTTTAACAAGCTTAACCTAAATCTATTAATTCCTTTCTCAAGAATCTGTCCTTATGCTTGCTTGTCTTCAGAAATAAGTACTAGAATGGATTTATACAATCCTCAGGCAAGAGAAATAAGGGAGTGGTCTTTAATACTTGCAGGATACTTTGCTAAACCTAAATGTTTTCCTGCCCTATGATTTTAATGAAATGATGCTATGAAATGCAGCAAGACCGTGTCTGAGAAGTAAATTCACAAAGATATATTCATCTCTGCTTATAATACAATACCATGTCATTTGAGATGGAACTGTTTACGCTGTGATTTCTCTGGAGGTGAACGACTTGTCTCCATTCTCTTCATTTGCTGTAAAAGAAACTTCTATACTGAAGGAGCTGAGGACCAAGTCAATTTGATGAAAGGGCTACAAAAATGCTTGTAGGTGTGAATGGCACAGATTTGAACAGCCCTTCTTGGGCACCAGACTTTGCAAATGACAGATAGAGGTAAACAATTCTGTTATTTCAAATAACAGGAAAAAAATAATGCTATGTTACCTTTTTCCTAATTTCTGATGGTGATCATTCCTGCAGCAACCCCCTGCCCCCATTAAGGCACCTCCACCATCCCCGCCCCTGTTAAACAGTGGGGAACAAGTATTCTACTCCATCTCTCTGAAAACAAGGAACTGGCTCAGGAAAGATCCTTAGGAAAACATTTATCTAGTACTTATTATCCCTTCTGGTCAAATGCTTTCTGATTCAGTAATGAATTTCCATATGAAAGTCATTTGAGTGCTGGCTCTTTGCCTATACTGTAGAGATTTGGATATCTTTTTCCCTGGCTTGACTACTACAGTAGAAAATCTTCAAAGCAGTAACTGACACCGTATGTATGTAATCTCAAAGTCATGGGGTCCCAACCTGGTGAGCTAGAGTCTATTACAACACTAATCCAGTATTAACTGCTATATTCTGTGTTATGGGTGGAAAATCCATATTGTCCCCAGATGACAAACAAATCAAATTGTTTATGACTTCAAAATATTATAGATAGGTAATCACAGTACTTGTGGAATTTAATGACCTTGTTTGGAATAAATAGATGTAAGAAATACTCTGTGCAATTACCAGGGAACTACCATTATCTTAAAAACCTGTTTGTATGTCCTCAGTTTTTATTTTATTCTCAGTCTCTTCTTAGGAAGAAAGATCTTCAGTGTTAGATGTGATATTTGTGGTTTTCCTTATAACACTTTCCTGGGGTGGTGGTGGTAATTTTGTTTATGTAGCTGCTTTGAGAATCTCATCCTTTAAACATTCATTCATACTTGACAGATAGAGGAAAAGTAGGTTTAAAATAAACAGGTTTAAGAGTAGGTATGTTAAGCAGTGGTTTTACTTATCAGTTAAGCAGTTCATGTACTTTGGATACCTTAAATCAAGGAGGGAAAAAATCCCATTTTTTTCTGGTTTTTACTGCCTGCTTTAGCTCACAAAGTTCCTTAGTGCAACTTGTTGGAAGCAGAACGGCCATTCCCGGGAAGTGCTGCAATATACTTGCTCTGCTTTTTAAATCTTCCCTAGAGACCTTCTCTTGCCAGCTGTAGGACGCTGGGTCTCATTGACCAGCTAATTTTCATTTATGCATTTTCTGCCTTGGATGAAAATCAAGGCCCTTGCATTTTTTTTTCTTTTTTCCTTTTTTTTTTTTTTTTTTTTCTTTTGATAAAGGCATCTGAAAGCTTCGGTCTTCTAGTATTTTTGTCAGGTGAAGGCTAAATGATTCTATTGCTGTTCTACTCTTTTTATTTTTTTTCTTTTTTTTTTTTTTTAAATGCAGAATGGTACCTTTTACAGAGCAAATGTAAGCTTCAGGCTAACTCTTCTTTTGTCTTGTTTCTGAGATTTTGGGGTGGATTTTTCTTTTTAAGTACATGAGGTAAGTAAAGACACTGGTACCCTCTGCATAAACAACAAAAAAATGTTTTAAAGTTAGGGAGAGTTTTCTCATTTATTAAAAGCTTTTCTTTAATTATTAAAAGTTTTCTGGGATCTTAATGCACTACTTGATAAGCAGCTGCCATAGAATTTACACAATCAGGATTCCTCCCTGGAAAAGCCTTGCAACCTGTTCCTGATGTGCTTTGCAAGTGCATCTGACTTAAGTCACTTTACTGTGTTTATCAGTTCACGTTCAAATGTCCAAGGGTTCTGAAGGTGTTTTACTCCTTCATGCTTTCTATGTAATTACACATTTGGAAATGAAAAAATATATATAATTGTGTGTTTTCTACTGTGAATTATTCTGAAATACAGAAGAATTAATTTAAATTTTATGAATATGGTCTTAGAATATACCCAAGGGCACTGTTAACTAATCAAAGATGGTAACCTTCCAATTAAAGGGTTATTTGTTAGAAAATCTGGAGGAGTTTCATCTAACATGTATGCCCATGTGTAAAATTAGATGTCACTCACCCTGACTGTCAGTTCAGGCATCCCAGAATAATCATTGATAATTTTTGATCACAACCACAGACACAAATACAGCATAAAACAGGAAAAGATGAATGGGGAAAAAATGACTGGAGATAAAAAGTTTCACTATAGATTTAGAGGCCTCTTGGAGGCTGAGGGCAAAGGAGCAAAACTCACTTGTATTCCCTGCTAGTACTTAGAGATGCACTTATATGCGCCAAGTTGTATTATGCGATGTCAGTGGTGGAAAAAGAGACACTATTAATCAAATTTCTAAAACTTGCCATCTAGGGCTATTAATCACTTCATTAGATCTGTTCCAGAGACTCTGGGATACACATTGTTTGGAATATTCTGGACCACATTTTTTGCCACTTTTCAGCCTTGTGCAGTCCTGTATTCCAGACCTTCTCTTCCTGGTGTTTTTCTCTGAACTCTTCAGAGTTTGACTCAGTTTTATTGAAGTTGGATGTCTGAAACCATCAAATGTGCAGATCTGCAGTTTATTTCTTTCTACCTGTAGAACGCCCTAAGCCAGATGCTGCTGCAGTCTTGCAGCCTTAACGTGTGTGATGTGGGATAGCCAGGCCCTCAGGCGCTCTCTCAAATGGCAGCACTCTAATGCGGTGTATGCACTTCATGAAATGATGAAAACAGAAAGTGATAGTAAACTATCATGGCTGGAATGCCCTTGCATTCTCTGTAAGAATTACTAAATGAGACAAAAGGAACAGAACATAAACTTGAAAGAAACTGTCATAATGAAGTTACCAAATGTCTTTTTTTGCAGCAATCTCTGCCAAAAACATTAAAGCATTTGACGTCAGGGAGACAGCTGAAATAAATGAAAGTGAAAACCAGAAGCATCAAAGTGAGAAGATGCTTCAAAGAGCTTTTTATATTCCGGTCCATAAGTAGCCTGAAAAGTCGAAGTGTATCAAACACAGCATACAGCAAACTGCTTTCATGCTTTGTAGAAGAGGACAGCAAAGTACAAGAAGATTGAGCTAATCCCCTTGCAGATGTTTTGTTTACCATATTGCAAAGCACTTTTTAATATTCTTCAATTTGATTTTCTGTGGGTTTTTTAATGTCCTCCACTCTGATTTATTAATACTTTTGTTTTCTCTTTGATGTATGCCTTCTGCAGAGGAAAATAAACAATAATGGAGACCTTAAGGGTTTCAGTGAGTTTTGAGGAGGTCTAGCTTTAGATATAGAATATCAGAGAGACTTTGAGGGCTTTGAGATTTACCCCATTTATGTCTCATTTGCCATGCACAGATACAGTCTCTTTTCTATGCCAAACATGATGGAAATGAAGTTTGCCTGCCTTGGAATGAACTGTGATGTAAAAGACTGTATACAACTGGTAAAGCAGATAAAGTGCTCTGTGGAAATCTGTATGAAGCAGCTATTCATACCACAATACACACTGGTATTTCCAGGGTTGGAAACCGCAAGAGTCCTGGAATTAGATAAGTGAGTTTGTGTAAAACCACATTGTAAATCTTGTCTTTGGCACAAGGCAACATGAGACTTACCTTTTAAGAATTAATTTTACAGTATGTTGTGCCCCCCTTATCTTTCACACGTCTGTTTTTTTTGCCCTTTGGGGAGTAAAATAAGAAAGGATTCATGCATTGCTCATGCCCAAACACAGTGCTGTTTACTCATTGCTAAGAGGTTCTACTACTTTTTCAGTTTGATAATTTATACTAGAAATAAATAACCCTCTTGTACTGAAAATATTACCAGGGAAACTGTCAGCTGCTAAACCCCACATTATTCTTTAACAGGAAGCAAATGGTTATAACTACTTAATGTTCATTGGGGCACGGTTAGTTGGTGGTTTTATTTTTTGTTTTGTTTGTGGAAATATTTTTTTCCTGTTGAAAAATTTGTCATCTCTCATATCCAACTGTTTTCCATAAAACCATCTTTTGTTCAGCATAAAATCTTATAGTTTAGGAAATGCTAGAACTCTTTTCTATTTACACATTTCCAAATAATGTTGTCTTCAAGTGAAGTGTTTCTGTTTCTAGAACATTCGGATTGACTTTTCTCAAAAGAAGCAACACTTAGCTCCGTTAGTATGATAACTGGACAGAGCTTTTGGCAAGTACTGAATAATCTTTAGGGAGGGATCAGCCTGTGAATGTATGGAGTGGTTAGTAAGAAAGCAATGAAAATGTAATATTAAAATATTTGCTCAAGGTCCAATTCTTTCTGAAGTACATCTGCTTCAACTCAGGGAATGTCATTCTGATACTCTAGATACTTAGTCTGAGACTCTCCTGGCACTGAAATTACCAAAAATAATTGCAGCTGGCATCAACAGAAAGCAAAAATTCCTGTTCCCATCAGTATAAAGACCTCAAATGTCAAGTTGCTCAGATATTACAAAAGAGAAACATTAATTGTACAGATTCTAAGGTCCTGTCGACATAAATGTTTCAAACTTGATTTCTCACTGGACATGTAGTTCATAGCTTATATTAAAGCTATACAACTGTATTGACCTCAAAGAACTGAGTGTCTGGCTCAGAGTCAAGTCCATGAGTACTGAACTTACAGGCCTGCCCCGGTGAATTACATTTACCTGAGAAAGGAGAAAAGTTTGCATTTCTCCCTTGATGTGCACTTGCAAAAGCAGATCTGCTTGGTGAGAGAAAGCTATTTGCCTAAACTGTACCGCAGTATGAAAGAGAGTGAACAGGCACCCTACCAAAAGAGGCTTTTGGTCAAAGATGGATCATGTGCTGGGCTGTGTGTTTTCAAATTACTTCCAGAAACTTCACTGTGAGTGGAGAAGAGCTCCACTGGGGAAGTTGACATGCTCTTCTCAGTGATGCCCAGCCTGCCCCAAATTCAAGCCACAGATCTGTTACCCCTGTGTGGGAGGTCCTCCTGCCTCTCTTGCCTTTGGACCTACGCTCCTAAGCAAGTTCTGTGCTAAACTTGACACTGGATTCATGTAGTGTAGTGGGGTTGATCCGGAGCAGGGGTCCAATCAACTACTTTGGCATCCAAATGGAACATCTGGTCACCATGTAGGACATTCACTATTCTGTACTGGATCTTCACCTTGCTGTTTTAAATGTGTTGAATACCTCTCTTTTGCCAATTCATTTCCTCTGGAAAGGTTCCGCACTGGAAATCCTCAGCCTGGACAGTAACAGTCTGCAGAGTCTATGCCAGCTGCACGGTCATAGGCATTGTGCGATTTCTGGCTTTTGCCCCTGGCTAACTTGACTTAATTTACTCTATTTTTCAAGATCCTTGGGCACATGTGCTCATGAATTGTAAGACAGTCATGAACAGTTCCAAGCTGTCTTTGAGGTTTGTTTTGCATGGCAAGTGCAGTCATATCAAAGTACTCTAGAGGATCTATACCCTTCCATTTTAGACACTTGCTCCCCTTTAATGCTTCCTTTTCTCCATCTGTCATCTGTGAGCAGCACAGGACAGAAAATGTGTCCACTTACATGTTGGTACAGCAGCCTGAAAGGCAGAGCAGCAGTGCCCTCTGGAGCACAGCAGGTATCACAGGGATGTTATTAGATTCCCTGTTAATGTTACAGGTTTTTACTAGGAAGTAACCTGGTTTATGCTGAGATTTTGCAAATCCCACTGCCACAACGTGTATTTGTAGTAACCACCTGCAAACTAACAGTAATGATATTTTTGGTAAAGAGGAATTGTTAATCTAAAAGACAATTGCCAAATGACTGAAAAAAACCTTGAAATACTGCACACCTGCCCCATATACTTGAGAGTTTTGCCATTGACCACATTACGAACAATAATTTATTCTTAATTTCTTGAGGGTAAGGGAAGGTAAGGTTTTTATGTTTTCCCCCAAAGAACAGTATCTTAACAGATAATTTACACTTTTGCCTCAAAGTAACTCTCATAAAAATATCTGTATGATAAAAGGAGCAGGTATCCATGGTGACCAGCAATTTACCATCTTTTGTTCTGAGTTCTCACTTCAAAGAAAGTAAAATAGTGATTCGCTGTTTTGCCTAATGGCTAGTTTTTTAGCAAAAGAAGATGAACTGAAAAATGTCAGAGATTAGTTATAATTTAGTTGCTAAAAGTATTAGCTAAACTCATCTCTGGCAAACCACCATCTTCAATCGAACCACCTTATTGATAATATCATTTCATTCTAAATAAAACCAAGATATTATAAGATTTTATACAGGGAGAAGTAAGTTCCTTGCATCTTTATTTGAAATCAGTCAAGGCTGAATCTTACAAGCAGCACAGGATCAAGAAATATCTACGCAACTTCTGCAGCTTCCTCCCTTTTGCTACAGAGGTGGTTGAAAATTCTGTGGATGGCAGAGCTGAATTCTTTCAAATTCACATTACTATTGTCATATTATTGAAATTATATTCATGCAAAGGATATTTTACATGTCTAATTTTCTTTGAGAACCACAAGTTCTTACTTTCTTACTGTAATTTTTATTTATATTTTTAACTGACACACGGTTTTAAAAGACAGAGAAGATATTTAGCAGACTGGATGTGGAAAAGAGGTTTGGTGAGGACAGAGGTGGTACTTTAACAACTGGAAAAAACACTTGGTTTTAAGAGATATAATGGTCTTCCATGACATTTAAAGTATTTTATTTGCTTCCTGTCAGCTGTAACATATTGTATTTCCACTCTGTACTCCCAGTATTGGTTTAAATCTCTGTGGTTGTCTTACCCTTACTTGAAGGAGCAATTTTAATACAGTTCTTTGTATAAATTACTGCATAACTTTAACTCCTGCATACAACTGAGAATAAGATATAGCTTGGAATTTGAGTAGAAGAAAGTATTTTATACCACAACTTCAAAGAATTGTAAAAAAGAGAACTTTGAACAGATCATTTTGTTGTTAGTATTCTTACAAAAAAAAGAGACCTGTGTTGATAGCAGTTGATTGGAATCTGTCACTTTTGTATTAGTGAATGCAGAGAAAATAAAGATATGGGATATATCTTTTGCTATTCTATTCTTCCAACGTTTCAGAAGATGCTACAATAGAATAGAACACCTGTCAATAGCAATTAGTGTCCTTTTATTTGATTTATGAATCTATGATTTAAAGAAATTTTTCTGTAAACTGAAAATGAAAAAAGTGAGGAGCAAATACAGCTGCCCTTGAGAGAACCTAGAAATAGAACTGTGCATTTGAGTGCTATTGGTCTTGCAGTCTTGTGATACTGGAGATGCCCAGATAGGCAGCCTAGTAACAATGGTTCTTCAGACTTCCAAGTTTTTCCTCTCAAAGTGATATTCTCTAGTGTCATTACAAATTATTTTACAAAAAATCACTGGTCACAGTTGTGTTTCCTGGGCATTACTTATGGCTGGATTTTACTCCAGGTAGGTGAAAAGCAAGGAAAGCAATGCTTTGCTTGAAAGTTCTTTGTAGTGCCTATAGCTGTTTCACAGGCTGTAAGTTATCAATACTATTATGGAACCACGTGGGAAACTAACCCCTTCTTACCTAACTTATGCCCTCAGAGAACAATTGCTCAGCAATACACAGTGGATAATAAATAGTTAAAATGGAAAACTGGAGAACAAAAAGGAGTTGAAATTCAAACTGCTCTATAGATAAAAATGAAGGCTGTCTTCTCCTTTCAGGCTGTTGTGCTTTGGTGGGGACTAAAGCCAGACACCTCTGTACAAGGTGTCAATATATCCGTTTGGTTTGCTCTGTTCCATACATGCAATACAGCCAGAGTCCAAACAGCAGAACTCATGGATGGTGTTGCTGGAGGAAATTTGCCTTCCACACCCTTACTTGCACACTGATGCATTGGCTTGGCATTTGAGTGATGCCAGAGCTCCTACAGGTTGCTTTGGTTGACACATTAAACAGTGTACTCATCCTTCCTTTCCCTCCTCATGGCCTTAGAGGAAAATCAAACACCTGCAACATGTGGGTTGTAATAAGTCACTGGAAGACTTTTCCCCAGGGCATACTGACAATGAAAGAAAAGTATGAAGCTTTTTATCTGGGAGGATGGGGAGGGCATTGAGATGCCTGTAGTGAGGGAATGGCATATTTTTGTCCTCAGGCCTCAGAATCAGAATAATAAGACAGTGACTCATTTATAGAACAACAGCTTGTCAGATCTAGCCTTCCTATTTTTGAAACAAAGTACTGGTTTGTTATATGATTAAGTCTGTAAAATGAAAAACACTTGCCAGAAAGGAGTATTAGTTTATCGTACGAAATGTCAAAGCTTTATGAGTGTGGAAATATGTCTCTTTCTTTAATCTAGGCACTGAATTGACACTGAAGAATTGCTCTGAGCCCTGTGGGAAGGCCAGTAGCACGTGTAAGCTAGCAGGAAGATGATGTATCTTTCCTTCAGCTTCAACATTAATTGCCTGAGTGCTTTGATGGAAAAGCATCATATCTGTAGCTAGGCAAGAGTAAAACCCTGGTACTTGTATGGCAGTAGAAAAGACTGGAGGTCCGGATTTTCTACAGTTATCATGGCAACTGCAGGTAAAGTCAATAAGTCTGGCTGGCTTGGTAGGACTTGCAGTCAGCCTGCTGTTGGGAGACCTCATGCATTAGAACCAGTCAATACCCTTCACAGCTGCTGTTTTTAAGGTGAAATATTTCATCAACACCTTCCTGGAGGTCCTGAATTCTCAGTTATCTCACCAAGTACCCATCAACAGAGCGGGCTTTCCTCTGAATGTTAACAGTGCTGTTTCCTAGGAGTTACCTCATTTTCTGTATTTAAGCTTTTCAGGATAAAGTAGCTGCAATTTTTTTAGCTATGGCATGAATATAACATCTTTACTTACTATAATGATCCATATTAATCTATTGCTACATTTATGTGTCTTTCTATTTATTCTTCAGTAGTCAACCTTTAGAATAACATTTTGTTGTTTGTATCAAAAATTATGTGTAAAGGGACTTCCTATGAAATAAAACACCTCAGTGTCACTGGGGGCTTTCACAGCCTTTCTCAGACATTGTCTTTGGTGTGGAACAACTACTATAAACAGATTTTTCAATATGACTTGCAGGAACAGGTTGTACTATGTGGTTTGAGGAAAAAAAATTTCTTTGAATAGAAGCCAAAGTAGTTCATAGGCTGAAGTTAAAGCTGCTGGTGAAAAGCATCACCAAGTGCAGTGCTGAGATCTATTGCACCCTCCTCAGCTGATGTGGAAGTGACTGTGAAGCTCCCACCTTGGCACTCAGTGCAGGCACCAAACCATCACCTTCATTATTTCCTCCAGAGTACCCACTCACTGCAGCGATGCATGGCACTCTGCCACACCACCTCATGCTCCATGGGTCAATAAAGTTACTGGCTGCAAGCAGTGACTTGCCACGTTGTCATTCTTCAGTAATTCAAAAAATCCAGTCATGTTTTCACAGGCGATGAAATCTGTTGCAACTGTTTAATGTTGTTTTCTGACCTCTGCACTCTGCTTCTCTGTGGGAAGCAGAAACTCAGCTCAGAATTTAGAAATTTATACTTTGCACCTTTCTCCCCCTCCCATCTGCCTTTGGTTTAAGGCCAAATTTATTGAATACAGTGCCCATCTTCTGGTACTTGTGTGTCATTGGAGGGAGACTTGCACAATTTTGGAGCGGCAATATGATATTAATTGGTATAAACTGAGATGGATGGAAAGAAGTGTTTGTGAATAACGTCGCATTTTTTTCCCCAGTTTTTTGGAAAGTTCTGAAGTCTTTCTTGTTTTGAAAAAAAAAGTAACAAAAGTAGATATGTAGCACGAGCATCAATGAGTTTAGGGACTTTCTTGCAGGTGCAGGGATATGTCCAACTGTATATGTAATATAGTCATATGTAATACACTAAATAGTTTAAGAGTGTATATTATTTATAATCTCTTGATCTTTGATCTATGTTACAGATAAAACATAGCTGTATTGTCTATTGTTGCCTTAACATCTAAAGTTTTGAATGTGTGTTAACTTAAATGTTTGCTAGGTGCATATCCTGCATTTCTTGGGACTTGTTGATTTCTATCAGTGGACATCAGGAGCTGAGGCCTAATTTTTACTGTGCTGTGCTGCATTGGTGGTTGTGCAATAGGCTGTGAAATCAGTGTCACAGCAAAAAACACTTTTACTGCATGTCAGAGAATTACTTGACCATGCTAAAGACTTAGGGGTTTTAGAGGGGCATGTTGGAACCTTTGTTCTGCTTCTGGGCTCCACACTGCTGGGTGTCACAAAATGCCATGGTAAACAGGTAACAGAAACTGTCTGGAGTCAAACAGAATGATGCACAATAATAAAAAAACATTTCTGCTCACATGTCTTTTGTTAGTAGCTACCCAATTGCATGTGGATGGTCCCAAAGGAACCAAATGAGGAAAATGCATTTATAACCTGTGCCCTCAAACCAGTTCTCTGACTCTTTTATCTCAATTTTTATCAAAACCTCTGTCAACTATTATGACAGCTTTAGCAGCAGTAGAGCAGTGTGGTGTATGAAGGCATGGACTCAGGTTATGGTGCAACCAGAGACACTATTGTACAGAGAAGCTCCTATTTATACCTCTGAGCCCGGATACAAATTCCAGCTGTGTGTACCACCAGGCTCAGGGCAGGAACCGTTCATGCAGTTACGTGGCTGTATATCACTACAAGCATGCAGACACTTTTTTGCTAGTAGATAACCATGTTTAACTTTCTTACTTTCCTTCTCAATACCCAGTAGTTCTCTTATCTCCTGGCAGATCAGACATTCTCCATCTTCCTCTCATATATCTCTCTTCAGACATTCTCTATCCTGCTCTCTCTTAACTCCCATCAGTAATGGTCAGAAATTCTCCGTACTCTTCTCACACATCTCTCTTCAGACATTCTCTATCCTCCTCTCCCACAGAGCAGAGTGACCTGAAGGATTTATGATGCTAGGACATCCAGGAATTTCAATCTCTTCTCTTCAGTCACTATTCGCAGCAAAGGAAATTTCTGGTGTGCATAAGAAACCCATTCTGGCAATGAGAGAGGTCAATCCCTGGAGATGTTCAAACTTGCCTGGACATAGCCCTGAGCAACTTGATATAAGTTGGAAGTCTGGCTTATCTTTAAAGTCATTCTGGTTTTCAGCAGAGAGTTAGACTAGATATTTTCCATAAGTCCTTTGCAACTTAAATTACTCTATAATCTTGCAGGGTCTCCTTCAATATGATTTGGATCAAGAATCAGACTGAGAAATGAATGGACATTACACTGTTCCTCTCTTGCCCAAAGAACCAATTTAGTGTTGCACCATTAATTCTTCCTTATTTCTTTCACTGCTCTATTTCTTTTTCTTGCCTTTTTTCCTTTCTTTTAGTTATGTCAGCAAAAGCATGTGTTCCAACAGGGAATAGTATCACTCAGGTGACAAGCAGTAGCAACACAAAATTACTGTAAAAATGTTAAAGAAAATCACCCTTCCCCATTGAACTTTTGCTGAATTGAGGCATCAAATAATGTCATTCATGACTTGAATATCAAAATATAGCACGTTATGGCTCTCCACATTAGCCATCCAAACAATCCACCTCTATGCACTTACTAGCCAAATTGTTGCATATTTTTAGATCATGTTGTCTTGTGTATGTTATCTTGTGTATCCATTCAAACCATTAACATTTTTTCTCCCTCCTTTTCTCCTGTTACTAATGCTGGAAATTATCTGTATATTTCACAAAACTAAACACCATCTGATTATGTTTGTATCCATTCAAACCATTAACATTTTTTCTCCCTCCTTTTCTCCTGTTACTAATGCTGGAAATTATCTGTATATTTCACAAAGACTAAACACCATCTGATTATGTTTCTCCCTGTGCTATTCTCAGACCAAGTCTGTGAATCTGTGTAGATTCACAATACTGTAATAGCATGTAGCAACATAATGAGACAGTCTGGTAAATACTTAACTTTAGAGCTAAAGTAATTGTTACTTAAATCGTTTTGCATTTCTCACAACTAGTGGAAAAACAGCTCCTTCTAAACAGAAAAACGGAGTGTGAAAAGCACAAAAGTTTTACACCTTTTAATACAGGCTCCTACTACTTTAATGAGAACTGATGCAGGAGACAAGCTAGGCACATGAATTGTTTAACTAAATAATTTTTCATGTTTCAATATATCTTTCCAGAGTATTTTTTATACACGTGAGAAATTTCAGTAGTAATTATAAGAGCTGTTTTTCTAAGTTGTTCTAAGACTGGCAAACTCTTAAGTTATTGCATGTACTAAAATGTATATATATTTAACAAATTACTTCTTTCCTCAATAAATCTTTTTTTTTTAAGATTTTGTTTCTTAGGCATAATTTATAATTAATGACATCTGATTAACTCATAATCCTTCTGTAATTAATTTAATAATTAAGTAGAAGAAAATGTTGTTTTATCCTATTCAGGCTTAGCATATGCTTAATCGTACTGACAAATATGTGGTTAATCTTATTGCTGCTGTAATTAAAATTCCCATGCTAGATTTTCCTTCCCAAGAGTTACTATTTGTCTGCATTGATGGTGTTTTTGTGAGATTCATCTAACAACCCTGAAGGACAGTTTAATACCCAAAGAGGATAATGTGGTATAGATATTTAAGAGATTATCATCTGAATTAAGGACAGGGATAAGAAAACACTTTTTAAAATATCCAGGAGATGATTTCCAGGAGAGCAGGGGTAAAAGTTCATCCTACTTTTGAAGCTTCTGGGAGAATCTAGGGGTTAAACAAAAGAAAAACTACAGCTTTACTTGAATAAGCAGAAAAAGAGAAACATTTTGATTAACTTCAAATTTTACTGGCTACAATTACTTTGTTATTCATGTTGTGCTTTTTATGAAGGTAAGAACTTAGTTGCAGAGTCAGTTTGCAGAGAGGAGATACAAGCATCAAAATGAAGTTTTCCCCGTCTCTGTCAGTGACAGTTCCTCTTTCCATTACAGAAGAGTTGCTGTTAGAGGCAATGGTGGCAACTGTTAGAAATAACAGGAGTCTCTTTCTCTGGCTGTGCTTATGCATGAACTCTGTTTGTCCCTCATGTTCATATCTTGGTGCCTTGATTAATTGTTTCATGTCCTGATTTCATGCTTGATATTTCCTCTATTTTTGCATACTCCTTTTGTTGGTGGCAGTTAATACCTTCTAAATCTCCGTTTGACACTTGCTTCAAAGAAGCTGCAGGACTTGGGCATTTTGAGTGTCTGTAAGAAATGCAGAAAGAAGGGAACCAAACAGTAGCTTGTATATCTCTTTCCCTAATGAGAAGGATAGGATGCTGATAGTGTCTTGTTATCTGAAGACTCTAAAGGAGTGTAAAGTCCTAGATTCTTTAGGGTGTTTTTTTTTTTTTTTTTCCTGTGGGCTTTTTCGTTCTGTTTTCATAGGGCCTGCAAGGTTTTCGCTATGGAACTATACCCTTCACTATTCTTGTAGACAAGCTTTATTTGCAAGTAAGCTTGCTGATTAATAACATTGCTACTACATGGTATTAATATTTTAAAACTGCTTGCTTGCTTGCTAATGCTGCTTTGGAGACTTTCCTTATTTTTTTTGGTGATGAAGTGATTTAAACCATTTCACTTTACATCATTCCTAAATCGGCATTTTAAGACTGAGGGTGATAAGGAATAGGAAGCTAGTTTTGATTTTGCAGTCCTAGTTTTTTCCTCTTGCTTCTCCAGTGGCTTGCTCCATCATTTTAGATGTTCTTATACAAAGTTCTCCAGTTGAAGTAACAAGGTTTCTAACAAGGTTAGAAAAAAAGTGATCCTTTTATCAATACAAAAGCTCCTCAGACTTTTCACCTGTCTCAGTAATCAGAAACCTGCTCAGAAATGCTGCAGCTACAGTATACAAGAACAGTTTTTTGCTTAGAAAAGGGATTCCAAAATACCTACTCTTCAAATGTCGGAGTGAGGCATAAGGCTTAAGAAGACCATTTCCATTAAAGACTTGTGCTGTTTTTAGATTACAATCTCTATAACAACTTCCATCCTTCTGAAGTGCTGGACAATCACTTCAATAATTTGCTATTTCCTGAGCTTTCTCCTTCTTTATAATGGAAAAAATCCATCTGTTTGAAGGACGACTGGTTTTATATCTGGCATTTCAACATTTTCTTAGGAATGATTTTAGATAGGTCTGGTTGCTACAGTTGCAGGGAGCTTTGCATAAGTTGCCTTAGTTTGATGCTGCAGAGAATTCCCTTTGGAGAGTTGTTTGCATCAGGCTATGATCCTTTTCTGCTTCTCCTTATTGAGGAACATGAGAGCAGAGAGGCACACCGTGTGCCTCCTGCCATCACGATCTCACTGTACGTATGGCCACCTCTGGCCTGTGAGGAGACAAACAGAAAGGCAACCTTGAAGAGTCAGGCTAAGTTAACATCAGGATGTTAGCTCAGGATTTTAGCCTGAGTTTTCACAAAGTCTCAGGCCCATAACGTTGCTTTTGAAATAGCTGGTCTTATAATTCATCCTCTTAAGCTGCAGGTGCCACAGCAACAATGTCAGTATACCAATAGCAATGAATGAATAGAGGTAATGAGGCCCAGCTTTATTGTGCTGATTACAAGGTGGTCCTGCTGCTGGGAGAGAACTTCCCTACATCTGAACAAATTACAAAACTATTAATTATTGATTTTGCCCCTCTCTTTTTTCTTCCCTCGCATAGGAGAAGGAACCCAGTTCAGAAGAAAAAGTGAGCTTTTCACTTTCCTGTTGTGTAAGCCTGCCATTAGGGCAATCAGCCATGGGTCTGAGCCTCAGGGAAGGACCGTATCAAGTGAGAGGGATTATTTCCAGAAATAAGGGTAATGATGTTTTTGAAGACTTAATCAAATACATTTGAAGGGAGGGAGTTCAGAAGAGTTTTTTCTGAGGAGGGAGAAATGGAAGAAAAAATCTGGAGTATCTAAAGGACTGCACCTAATCCTTGTGAAGGGAGGTTTTGAGAGGTTTTTCTTGGAGTGTGAGCAGAAGAAATAGTTTAAAGTGAGACTTGGCAGAAAATAAGCCATTGCATTCTGCACTTCTGTGACAGCCTACAGATAAAGAACCAGATAAGGACATATATAGTTATCAGAAATAGAAATGCAGAAGGATTTAGAGATGCACACCATTTTTTAGGAAAGGTGATGTATTTCACCACTTTGAACCATGTTCTCCACCTTTTCTCTCCTTCACTGACATTTAATGCACTTTGTTACAAACAGGAAAAAAAGGCATATGCCACAGCTGGATCAGCCTATGTCATCTTCAGACATTTTCAGACACTTTTTACATTTGTTACTGTAATATGTCACCCAAGTAAAACAATGAAGCTGTTATTCTGTCTGTACTGTGTCCAGAAGCAGAGATGGTTTCAGCCCCCAAAAATAACTTTACCCCCAAAAAGATTTTCTTTGTCCAAGGAATTTACTAGAAAAAAAATAATATTTTGAAGATATTCTTATAGTTGTGTTTCTAACTTTGTCTATTCACTCACACTTTTGCCTTTATTCCAGATACTAACTGATATCAGTCCTATCTTACAGCATGCCTGCACAGAAACCAGGTAATTCAATCAATTTTCTCAAATCCTAATGGCTTCGATCTGAATTGAATATTCAATCTAATGAAATGCAATTAAACCACCATTCAGAGCATGACTGGAAGTGAGTGCCAGCATGTTCGTCATTCATAAGGTGGCTTGGTCAAACTAAAGGTTGAGGTTTAACACCAAAATGTGTGCAACAGAGGTAGTATTAATGTAACTTTGATACTGTTATCTCTGCTAAGAGGGAAAGGAAGTTTTGCATTCAGAACAAAGGGATGGCAAGTACAGGCCACTATTAACTATGAATGGCCAGGCTTTCCATACTCCATTCAAATGCAGCAGGTCACCTAAGACTTCAAACTAACATTCACATCATGTATCTGAGCTTCAGGTTCTGTGCTGCCTGAATCACATGCCGTTTATTATGAAGTTTTTTACCAGTGGAATGGCATAGCATTTTTTGGTCATATTACTAGGAAGAAATAAATGTTTTATTATTAGCTATCAAGCTTACTTCAGTTGGTTACAATGCTTTCTCAGAACTCTTTCCATCATTTCAGATGTAAACATGCCCCTTGGAATCACTGCCTACTGCAGCAAACAAGCTACTGCTGTAATTTGTTGTGATTAGATCAGTGACAGATCTGTGCCTGCTTCACTGAAATGCTGCATATTTTCACCACTGCAGTTTTAATGGAGATACCAAGTACATAAAGGAAAGTAGAAGCCTAGCAATTGAGAGAATGTACTCTGGGGAGGATTTCTGAAGAGTTGGGACCAGGTTCTCCTCTACAATGAAATTGTACATTGGGCACTTGAAAATAACATATGTGAGGAAGGTAACTCTTAACTCAGCTCTTAGATATCCCTGAAAGAATCAATTATAGCAAACTAAGGACTGGTCTCAGTTACATCAATAGTAGGACTCTCAGAAACAGGGATCAGGAGAAGCTGGATTTACTCTTTCCCACCATATTTTATTTCTCTCTTCGCATGCAGAGGAGAAAAATACAATAAAAGGGGGAAGACAGATACGGAAGATCTGCAGAAAGCTGTCAGATTTTAAGTTAGTCTAGTGTTATTACATTATGGCTGCTTTAAGATCCTTCTGGTGCTTAAATGGTGCAAAGGTAGTGGGAACGGACTGGAAGCAAATCATGCCAAAGATGCTTATAGTAATAGCTTCTTGTAATAGGACTTGACAATTATTTTTTAGAAATGTCTGGAATTCAGCATTTGATCCTTACACCTGAAAGATTTTTTATTTAGTTTTAATAAGGAAAATTAGTTTAGTCTTATACTTTAGGTAAGTGTCATAGATGGGTTTAGAAGATTTGTGGCAAGATATAATCACCCTATTAATCCATATTCTTTATATTTGATACAAATAATTCAGAATTTCAGGAGTGTTTTCAACTAAAAACAATTTCATCTGAGTATGGAAAGAAAATATTTTCTTGTAAAATGCTTCTAAATTTACTTTGTTGATGTCAAATAGAGCATCAAGTATTAACATAATTAGTATAATGCACTTGTAACAAAATGCTATTTCACATAAAGTAACAATATCAGGGTTTAATTTTATTGGCATTTCTTCCAAGTTTCAATACAGTTCTCATAACATAAGTCTCCTAATTGACTTAAATATGAAGTAGAATTAATCAATTTATTAAAGAAGCAAGCATTAGGGCACTGGAGACTTGTGTCTGACACTTCCTATTTAAACATGAGTTTAAAACTTAAACCTCCATATTCGATTTTTGTTGCTCTCTTTTTTATTTATCATTTAGACAAACCAACATTCTTTGTGCACAAACCAGCGTTGTTTGTGAGAGTCCCCTTAAGATCACAGAGCAGCTGCAAATAGCACAATCATGAGATTCATGTGGGAAGAATATAACCTGAAGATAAAAGGTTTTTAATTTGTCTTATTTGCAGCTTTGGCGGGATGAGGCTATTCAGTCCTTCCTTATCTGTGAGCTTTATTCTCATCCCAGCTGCCTTTTTTTTACATTTGAGGAGGTGTTGCAATGACAGAATCTGCTAGATCTTCTCTCTCTTGTCCACAGGTTTCAAGAACCCTATAGACAATATTCTGCATTGCCCTTCACCAAACAATGTCGGAGTTCTGGAAGTCTTTTTATGGTCATTCCTACAGAAAAGTGAATAACACTTGCTAGAGTTCGCAAATGTCTTGATATATGGTTACAAAGAATTGAAATTCAGATTAAAAATCTTAAAAGCAGCTCCTATAGTAAGCTCAGCCTTTACAGCAAATGTGTCAGGGACTTGCTTTTCATGGAGTGTTCTGCTAGGAGTGGCTTAAGTAAAAGTAAGTTGTAAAATAGTCTTGCTCAAGTACTCTGCTGAGACCAGGCAGAGGAAGATTATGTGACTGAGGAAAAAAAGGTTGCTAAAAGACATTGGGTAATCCCAGGTTGTTCCTATACCTAAGGCATGAATTTTCAGTTCTGTAAAATTACATTAAGAAAAATTACTTCAGCTATGTGAAGTTTCCTGTAAATGTTGAGGGTGTCAAATGACTCCTGCTGTTCCCAAAGGTCTTGCATCTTCACTGGAAAAAACCTGCAAATATTCATCCATAGGACCACCCTCAGCTGTCAGAACACAGCTTCCTTTTTCATATGTTTTTACTGTAGTGACCAATTTCAGTAAAATTTCGCAAGGTTTTCAAATGTATTTGGTGCTTACCAATTTTAGGAAAATGATAGATAGAGAAATGTAAGTGAATCACTGAAAGTTTATTGCTTAGCTTAGGTATCAATGAATCAGGTTTTGTGAGTACCTCTTTGAAAATGGAAACATAATTTTAAGTGACCCATATCCTCAGTTGTGAGGTATTGTATTTCTTCTGAATGGTTTTATTACTGGAAACAATATCTACTTCAGTAACATAGCTATACAGCTTTTTTTCTCCCATTAGGAAAATTGTACTGTGTTAATATGATGTGACATTGATTTCTCTCAGTGATATAACCCCACTCCAATAATGCATTAGTCTTGGCTTAGGACTTTAAAGATTACTGTTTTTCAGAATTTAAATGGAATAGATACTTCTACCTAGGAGCTGTCACTGCTCTATGAAATATTTTTATATATTCATAGAATGGATCAGGTGCATGCTACAAACTGAGGCAAGTGAAATGTCAAGGTAGACTTTACAGAACTTTTTCCTTCTACATTAGCTGCTGGAAAAAAAGGCAATAAAGCCAGAGATATGAACATAATGAACTGAGTTACTAAGTCTGTACCAAATTCAGAGTGGTTGAAGCTCACTGCAAGACTGGTAGCATAAGTACAGTCCTACTTCCTCAATCCCAAGGTAAACTGTGATTACATTTTCCCACCCATTTGGACCATGCTATGTGAGATGACTCTCTGCATCCTTTTCCCAGTTCTTGATATCAGTGTTCAATAAATGCAGTTAACATGTAGTGGCATCCGGAAACAAAAATTAGGACTCTCTGTGTGGAAAGTGACTTAAATTATTAGGAAACAGGATTAGAAGTTGAATTCAGCTTGCCAGTTTATGTTGCAAAATACTTTCCAAGTGTTACTTTTCAGCTTATGGGCAGAAATGTTAAGAAGAACCACACCACAAAACATTGTAGATGGACATTGTAGTTTTAGTCATAATAACAAGTTTAAAGAAGTGAATCAAGCAAGAGTTAAGAAATGACCAAAAGAGAAAGTCATAGTCTTTATTAGTGTCTCTAAAATATTTTACACAGCTGAATCTAGAAATCTAAAGTTTCCCAGCTGATTTTTTCCTTCTGTCAAGATTGATTTATCCGAGGGGAGGTAGCAAGATGACATTAAGGCCCTTTTCTGTTATCCTTGTCAGTAGGCATAACCTAGGGGACAGTTTCTTCCAGGTGCTGTACAAATGTAAAGACTGTTGCCACCCCAGCAAGCATGCAGAGTGATCTATATTACAGGTCACAAACTCAGATAAGAGTGCCTGGCAGGGAAACATGCAATGAGTGGGACGTGTTCCTGAGGCATAAGCAATTTAGTCAGAACTACCTTTTCTTCATTTCTGAGAGACAAGAAAAGGAAAGAGAAGACACAAAAAGAGCTCAAGGTATGGTATGTTTCCCATAAGAAATTACGTCAGAAACTCTCAGTTTAATATCTTAATAATAGAAATTAATTTTTCTTCCTTTCGTGCTGTGTTCATTGCCATAAATTCATGTGACTGACATTAGGCAGTAATTCAGACAATGTGGAAAAGGCAAACAGAATATCTTGACAGAACTGCTTCCCTGTTGCAAGGGGTATTCCTGCTGTATACTTACTGTTGTGCTCTTCTCTTTATTGTTCAGGGAAGAGTAAAATTTGAAAGAAAAAGATTAACTGTCATTTGTGATCTGTGCTCCAGTTTCTGAGGGTTCCAGGGTTATTTTGTCAAGGTAGGGCTACTAGTGCAAGTATTCATCCCATAGTACCACACAGCGGTGTGTATTGTATAATATGATGGAACAATGATGGTGCCACTGTGTAGTCCCCTATCATGGCACCAGCACTGAAACTGATGGAAGTGTTTGCAGTGTTGTGTGCAATTAGTTCCTCATTGCACTGTAGAGGAGCTTTTGACTGAAAATCCCAAGTCTTCTATAGCTAACATTCTGTATGAGATATCTTGGGAGTTAACACAGGGATCGTGGTTTTAAATACATTGTTAAAGCCACACAGAGCTCTTTTACAGGTGTAGCATAAATATTCTCATTTATGGCATCAGCAAGTCACTTGAAGGAACCTTTGCCCTTATGTCGCCTCTGCATTAAAGCTTTAATATGCAACTGAAGTTCAAAGTTTAATCTAAAATTGAAAGGAATCCTGTGAAAATTTTGTTTAGTATTTATTTGCATTAGTCTTGTAGTCTTATTGTTGCTCACAGCTGTTATTAACATACACATGCTTTATTTCAGCTCTGTGTGTTAAAGTTTAATATCTTTGACGTATAGGGAAAAATAAGAAAATGCAATGATTCCATGAAGGAGTAAATATTGTCTAACAGTGCAATGTGTTCAGTATAAGATGAACCATGTCACAGACTGTATATTGTATTTAAAACTTCCAGGTTTGCTTGTAGTGTTACCTTGCACTTGTTCACCTTGCTGCTTGCTCATTTTCCATTCCGTGTTACCTATCACCTCATTAAATAATCATGTATTCTTCTACCTCAGCTCCCAGCTACATGTTACTTGACATATTTCATCTGAAGGACCAGTTCTTTTTCTTAGGCAGAGGTACCTAGCTGCAGAATGGAACAAAAGGTATAATCCAGTTTTGAGTAGATCTCAGACAACTAAGCTATTTATCATCTTTCAGTATATCTTTGCTATGTGTCATTACCAAAAAGCAAGGCTATTTTTCCTACTAGTGTACAGAACTAATATAACTTCTTGATGCTATCAGTCATAATTACTTTTTAACCTTCTTATTTAACCTTCTTATTTAACTTTATTGTTGACTTTCCTTGGAAGCCTTTTTCTTTTCAGAATTCTCTGTCTCCTTAACCTTTCCAGCAGAGAGAGTGAAATGCTGTCAAGACAACAGCCATCCCTTTTGGAAGGTCCCAGTTTCTCACAACAGCATTTTCTTCCATAATAACTCTCCAAATTATTTACATGAGTGTGTTACAAATGTTTAGGACTGCATGTCTCTCTTGCTGTCTGCTCTAGTTTTTCTTCTAATGTTCTTAGTCAAAGCATCCTAGTGATGGTGGTAATGGCATAATGGCAATGACTCAATTTAAAGTTGAAAGCTACAACACAACAATTTTATTTGTTTTCAGAAAGCAGTAGCATAGATGTAAAAGGGACAAAAGAGACATTAGAAATATAGTCAGTTTCCAGCTGTTAAAAGGAATTGCTTTCTCCAGAATTCATTACTGTAGGAAACTGAGATGAACAAATCTGCAGCATGTTTAAATAATTTCTTTACTTCGAGGTGTTGACAAAAATTTTACTGAACTTTAAAAACATTCAGATTACATGGTGTCCCTGTTGTAGTGTGTTACACTTTCTGTTGAAGTATCTGGTTCTAGAACAAGGTTGGACTAAATGGTCAGTGAGTTGAATCTAAAGTAGATTATAGCTAGGAGTGTAAATACTTCTCTAACGCTTTGCTATTTTTGAGCATAAACTAGTAAAGTTTTCCAGATTCTTTGATAGTTTGTTCTTTTTTCAATAGGCTTTGAGACATTACTCCATTCCATGGTCCCTCACTGCCTGCTCCAACTCACCATAGAAAATACCCTTTCTTTTGTAACCCCTCCAGTGAGGTGTTGTCCCATAACTCCCATAATGGTGACTGAAGATCCTCAGAAGATGACAGAATTACACTTGAATGCTCCTTTGGTTACAGTGATATACTACAGATTGAGGTCTGAACAACTGTTCTAGATTCATACAGGTGAAAAACGAGTTAGAAGGGGATTCAGCTCATCAAAAAAATACAAACTTAACTTACTGGCTTGGATTCTGTTGATCAGACTACGATAAAAGAAAATCTTTTGGAAAGTCTGTTTCTAGCCACACAAAAAGTAGAAATGTGTGAGGCAAGAATAAGATTTATTTTTTCAGTCTCATAGCTTGAATATAGGTTCATATTCTTCAGAAATAAGCTAATCCACTCAAACTGGCTGAAAAATTGCACGTAAAAATTACAGAAAGCAATAAGGAATTTGTTGATAGAACTATTTGGAATTATTTGTAGTTTCAGAACTTCAAAGCTAAGGTCTGCCTCTAAACCTTTATTGATACTTTTTTTCCCCTTCAGTGCATGATCAGATATCCCACAGGACTATATTTAAGGCTGAGGTAAACCTGGGGCTGCAAGCACTACAGACATACCATTAAAAACTTAGGTTTTGACTAAGCCGACACTTAACGTTTATCACAAATGCAGGGTTTTTAAAGTGATTATGGAGAAATGAGAGCAAAGAAAATCAGCCCAAGAATATAAAGTAGATTAGTGTGTAACAACTGGAGAAAGGATTTTCTCATATCCTTTTTGATATCCAAGACACCGACACCCCACCTATTCTGGGATGACATTAGATCTCCAGACTTCGTTTATGTCAGAAGTGGTCAAATCGCCAAGTTCAAGTCGGTTGCAAAAATTGTTCCCCATTATTTTTCTGAAGTAGAAGAATAAAATCTGTAAAAGCAAATTAATTTTGCCCTAATGAGTTTTCTTTGCTTATTTTAAAGTGGGAATAGACAGGATTCATTTCAGGAAATACTGCTGTGTTTATTTTCACAATTGTCATAATTTCTGTTTGTGCCTCTATATGGAAAGTTACAAGGGACTAAAGACCCAGTGTCACTTCAAATATAATGTTCAGCTTCAAACTCCTGAAAAGCTTTTATTTGGTAAAACTGGCTAGTTTTTGCTTTCTCTTTCCATCACATTGCCAGTCATGAAGTTGGTATTCTCTCAGGCCAAATAACAGTCAATGGCTCATTACTGTTTGTTTAATCAAGCTCCAGTCCACAAGGAGATAATAGCTATTGTCTATTCAAATCGGCATATTGTCAGGAAGAAATGGGTGAATTATGTAGATAAGTGTAGTAGACCCTGAACCTAAAGGCACATTGTTGTTTTTACAGGTAGGTAATTCAAAAAGAAATTTAGCTCAAGGGGAGAATCTTTATCATCTAACAGATATCATCTATTCCAAAGTACAGTGTACATTGGAATAGACGATATCTGGGAAGCTTTTTATTACAATGGCTCAGTGAAATCTGTTTATTTATTTATTTATTTCACAGTGTAGCTCTAAGCAATAACTTGGATTGGTTCCTGCCTCAAAAGTTCCATACCATTCCTGATGCTATTGAATATTAGAAGAAATGTCTTGACACAAACTTAATGTTTCCTGTAGGCAAAAAAAATCTATAAAATGCCATTGTTCAAAAAAAATGTGGTACCTTATTTTTCTTTTCTCATACAACTCACAATAAGTTAATATGTCCCAGGGAATGTAACTTGCAAAACTGTAGGCAACAATAAAACTCCAGGATGTAATGTTCTGTATAACTGATCTTAGGAAACAGTTTCTTCACTCTGCCTGCTTAAATTTTTTACTTCATTTCCCCTAGAAAATCTCTGGTTTCAAACACAAACAATAACCCCCAGAAGAATCCAGCTTTTAATTGCTTGTGGCTTTTTTCTTTTTCAGCTTGATCCTGCTCAGAGATGGCCTGACCTGTAACTGTCATTTTTTTTCCTCAAAACCCACTTTGTTTAAACTTTACTGGAAGGAGATAGAAGGATTTAGGCTGGTTATCCTTTAAGTCAATTTGTAATAATTTTCAGAGGGAATATTTGAAGGAAAACCTTAATTTTCTTGTGTTTTGGAAATAGTATTTTCACATGTATTAGCTCATTCTACATGTCCTCTCTTTCTTTAGTGTAATAAAGTGAATAGTGCTACCCAGCAGTTTAGTCTGTATGTTGAAGAGACCCATTTGAAACCCTGATGCCTCTTTGATAGGAGTGATGAGCAATAATAGTTAAAACTGAAGTGCTCCACAAGGAGCAGTAGTACAGAAAGGTTAGTTCCTAGTTGTCATCAACTGGCCGCACAAGTGCTGAGATTTTTTGTGGTTTTTAATAGGTACCACTACACTACTTCATCTCTCCTAATTTCAATTGACCATTTTAGAATTTATATGATCTCATTGTATATAGTCATTTGAATGTACATCATATATGGGACTTAACGTCTCTCACATTCTGTGGGGAGCAACTTGGGATAATGCCTTTTTTCACAGGTTCATCGTACTAGTGACTTGCAATTGGAGATTACTTGCTATACTCAGGTCATTCTCTTTCTCAGTTATCTCAAACTGGTGAGCATTTCTAGCAGCAACAAAAATGTAATTAAGTATCAAGTGCCCTTTATTTTCCTATATCTTCTGTATTGACAGTATTAGAACAGGATTATCAGCAAATACCACTGATATCAAGTAACCTGGTGCACATTTTGTACAAAAAATATAGATGAAAATACTAAGATTCATCCCAACTTCCATGCCTCAGAGGTTCTGGTAAAGAAGTCTCTTCATGCAAATGTTTTCCCTTTCAGTGTTGTCTTCTCTCCCAGCAAATAATACACTTATCATTACCAGCCACTGTCAATCCATACCTTTGCTGGTTGTCTCCAAATTTTACATCTCTTCCACATACCATCTTCCTTTTCCTTTGTGAAATCTGTCCTTCATGCAAGATATGGGTTTTCTTCAGAAAACAAATAAAATAAATGTTTTCCATTGAAAAGAAGAACATGGTTTTCCAGTGGTCTCTTGTTCTTACTAGTAAGTCACTGCACCTTGTTGGAACTCTGAAAATGCACATAACCCTTTGAAAGAGCTTAAATGAGAGAAGTCTTGCATCCATTTTGGCACTAAGGGGAAATATTACTGTTTAATTTTTTAACATATATTTATTTTGATTAGTAACCTATGCCAAAGTTTTTGAGCTAGTAAACATTCTGTCTATGTTCCTTGAAAAGCTAAGATCTTGAAAAAGTACTAGAAAACCTGAATAGTGAGCCAGGTAAATATTGACAGAGGAAAAAAAATTCTTGTGAAACAGTGGTGTAACACTACAATCAAGAGAAAACTGGAGAGGTGGTTAAAAGGCCTGCTTGATGGAGACAAAATGTTCAGAAACTATGATGGGAAGATGCATTTGTTCATAGATGAACTGCTGTCTCAATATCTGAATAATTTCTAAGGGACAGACACTATTCTATACTTCTAATCAAGATTAAGTTTTGATTTTGAAGGATGTCAAACCTGAAGGAAACGATTTTCAGATACAGCTTTGAGGGAGATATAGATGTCTACAAGACAGAGAAGAGAGATATTGCAGTTTACCATTCTTAGGTGCAAGGATGTGTTTAAGTATTTTATCCTAATAGTATTTTTATGTATATTACAGTATGAACTGTAGATCACTTTTATAGGCATATAATATGGCAGTCTAGCACAGCTTGCTTTTACCAAACAAAGTTGAGAAGGCATGAAAAAGCTGTGGTAGTCTTTAATATTTGTTGAATAAAGTGCCAGAGGGAAGATTTTATGTCTTTCCACATACTGCTTTGAAATGCAAATTCATTTCTACAGACATTGGTTACCAGAGGAATTAAGACGTTTGATTAAAGAGTACACAGTCAGGTTGGCTACTGAAAGTAGTCTAAGATATGAAAATAAGCACATAATAGGATAAAAATTTACATGATTTGAAGTTTTAAATGGAAATTTCGTGCCAAATTCTTTCTATTTGACAACAAAACTCTTTGGAGCTGTTTCATAACCCTAGGTATGTTTCAAATGTCTTAGTTCAGCTGTAGTTGTTAACTTCAACCCACATATTTTCTGACAATCTGACTCTCTCAGTTGCATATATAATGTTTTTTTGTCTTCCAAGTCGGTTGTGAAGCTATCAAATTCCTATTGTAGCTATAGCACACTGCAGTGACTCTGTGTTGGTCTTGAACTTCCCTATGACTCAAGCTTCTGAACATCCTTGATCCCAAATACTGATCACTTGGACCTTTTTTTTTTGAAAGAGGTGGTGTGGTGGCATCTATTACAACAGCTGTCAACCTGAAAGCTGATTTTCAGCACTGTGTTTTGAAGCAAACTTATATAATTTTTTTATATGCAGTATTTTGGTAAGACATCTAGAACATGATTCTCTTAGCAAGTTCTAACACCTCCAGCTTCTCCAGTTTTTAAAAGCAAGTAAACAGCTCTTAGCTTCCTTCTTTAAAGTCTGCTCTTTAGCTTCACTTTTTTACATTGATGCTACAAGTTGACAGCAATGACAAACTTGCAATGTCATTGGTATGGCATCTGCAAATATGACTTTGGAGCTTATAAAAAATGCCTTCCTTTCAGAGCGTAGTGCAGATAAATATCTCTGCTGAGGAGCCTGGTTGTTATAGTTTTTTGTTTGTTTGTTTGTTTGTTTTTTGGTTTTGTTTTTAATAAAGGCTAGGTAACAGGGTCTGAGAAGTGTGTAGAGGGAGAAAGGGGAGGATGACATTTTCCCTCCCCTTACAGAACAGATAACAGCCTTTATAAATAAGGAAACAATGCTTATGGCCAAGACCATTACCCAGCCATCCAGCCTGAATTCTATTACTCAGAAGAGTATTCTGCACAATGGATGGAATTTCTTCATCACAGGAGTGTCTTTCACTTCAGATGGAGAGCTGTGATGTGAGTGTACTCATATCAGGTCATACACATCTAATTGTTTGCCTCCCTGATTAATGCAGTTTTTGGAATACCTGCCTGTGAAGGCCAATTACCTCTATTGTGTTCTGCTGCCTTGGTAGCATGGTTGTTCCTTAAATACTGACTCCTGACTCGCTAGAAGTGATTTGTCTGGAAATTCAATTTGACTTTGGCCTACAGCTCAGGAAAAACAATCCAGCATTCATTAACATTATTAATGACAAAGTTTTGATTTTCTGAATTTCTAAATACCTGTCTTATTAGATGGAAACATCATCTCTCTAGTGCAAAAAACACCACACTTGATATTATCTTGAAGGTAATTTCAGCCTACAGGCTTACTGCCCCCCTGATTCACATAGCCTCATCCCAGATAGATGGCATTTATTACCCTGTTAGGCTTTTCTCAGGAAACAGGGATAAAAACTAATTTATCATGCTGCCTTTCAGTGATACATTTTAGATGTGTCATTAGATTTCAGCTTTCTCTGTGCTTGGTGAAACCTAGCATAGTTCCTCATAAGTCTATCTATAGGGTATAAGGAGTTTCTTTTTTATTTGATTTTTGTCTTCTATTTTTTCTTCGTAAGTGATCAAAAATCTTGTGATATTTCATGGCTTTCTTTTATTGCTTTTAATGTGAATACTTCAACAAATCATATGTTGTCTTTTATAACACTTCATGTAATAGTTTTTAATTTCAATTAGGCATATGAACTCAAAAGCACAAATATGTCATGAGTTTGAACTATATGATATAAATACTATCTATTCTATTCAGTATCTATTCTATACACTACCTGTATTTATACATATATGAATATGAAGTTAAATGCAGAGGGCAAAATAATCCTAGCTTTGTTTACAAAAATGTGGGGTATAAGCTTGACCATTCCACTTTTTAAGTGAGATTTGGGGTTCATGAAATATTAGAATAGAACAGAACAGAACACTGCTTACCAGGTGCTCCTATCAGGGATGTCACCAAGAAACTACCAGGTCTTGTACAGTGCACTGACTACTTATTATCCACTGCTGCTGTTTCACATGGGCTGTTTCAGAATGATGTCCCATGGTACGGAATATCCCTTTGGCCAGTTTGGGTCACCTGTCCTGGCTGTGTCCCCTCTCAATTTGCTGAGCCTCTCCAGCCTTGCCTCTGGCAGGGCCCGAGAAACTGTAAAGTCTTTGACTTAGTATAAACATTAAGTAGTAACAACCAAAACACAGTGATTATCAACATTGTTCTCACACCAAATTCAAAACAGCACTGCACCAGCTACTAGGAAGAAAATTAACTCTATCCCACGTGAAACCAGGACAACCTGCAACAAGGTCACGGGTTTAGGGTGTCACATTGGCTCCTTCATCAGTAATTTTGCAGACTAAAACAAAGAAAAAGATGGCACAGGTATGGGATGGTCTAGAAATGAGTGGATGAATGCTGACGATATTGCATAAGGAAAGGTTTTATCTTTCAGCATGTTCTTTTTTCTTTTTCCAGCTCCACCTGTACTTTCATATTATATCTCCTTGTATTTTAAATGTGCTGGGGTTTGTATTCTGAGCCAGGTGTTCCTCCTGCACTGTTACAGCTATAGGTACAGGATTAATATTCTGAAGCATCAGAACAGTGATCCTCCAAAACAGTGCCCTCCAGAATATCCCATTCCAACACTTCTGAAGAGATTTTCTGAACATGGAAACTACTTTGTTATTTATTTATGTATGTGTTGCTGGTTACTGTTCTGTTTTACTTTCTGAGGTTTTTTGCTTTTGGAAAAATAACCATTACAGTGCTTTACAGTTTCAAGTTTAGCCAGCAACACTTTTGACAGTTGAGGTAGGGGTCTTGTCAGCGAGACAGCCCTGCAGCTAATTTTCATCTTGTTTGAGTTGGTTGAGAGTCTGAAAACTATTTTCATAGGCTTATGAAACCAAGCAGTGGAACGGTTGTTTTTCTTTCTTGGTGGATTTTATTTTCCTGTACTGTAATTTGTAGTAAAAGAAAAGAAATTAACAATTTCAACCTAACAGGCAAAAAAGTTGTTTGCTCCCAGAGTAGCCTATACTTGGAAAAGCAAAAAGTTTACAAGTTTCAGGCTTGACTGACTGCAACATGTGTCATAAGAAAAAGACTAGAAGCCTTGAAAAAGCCACAGTGACTCATTTTAGCAGATGCTTTATCAACACTGTTTTGAGCCAAAACCCTCCTCTGCCTGGGGAGAGATTCTGAGTTGTGTTTCCCTTCTATCATGTGCTTCTTTCTTGCTATGTGGCAGCTTTCCAGTGTGCCACCAAGTACCAGAGTGCTGGATGCTAGGCTGTGAAGTTCTCGTTTGTTGAGCTGTTGGAGCAGCAAGAATGCTGCTGGTGGTACTATCAGCCTGCTTATCCACATTACAATGTGATTAGAAGAGGTCAGTTTGCTGGAAGAAACAATTTCAGTCAGACAGATGATTTCTAGTATGCTTGAAAAGTAAAATAACTTTGCAATGAAATCCAAGCAAGCAGTATGGACTTCTTGGGCAAGATTTGCAAGGAATTTGGATATGATTTATGGAACTGCAGACAGGAGCTGTTCCCTACTACCCTTTCCTATTCTCCTGCAGGTTAATACTTTCTCTGCCTGATTTCAGAGCATAGATTAGAACCCAGGTTTCTCCCTCTTCTTTATTTTAGATTATTGCCTGGTGGAAAATCTGTGTTCCCCTACTCTGACTTGGCCTGAGGGGGATTTGAGACCCTCCCCGCTCAAACTCTAGTTCTGTATCTCAACCTTCAGTTCAGAGAGTGTCTGGAACCAATGTCTTTGCCAGGACAAATTTGTTATGGAGGAGGTAAAGTGTTTAATTTTCTACAAAACAACATAGACAAGAAATTTTAATTTTGCAATTTTGTTTAAAGTATTTTTTACCTCTTCAGTTTGGCATCCAAGGTGATGAACTGATGATTTCTTCAGACCCCTGTTGTCAGGGTCTCTTCTCATATGCCAATTTCTGGCTGTAACTGTGACAATACTCTTGGTACTCTGAAGTCCTGGGCTCAGGGAGTACAAGACTGGAATAAAATCTTAATGCTGTCTGTGATCCTTGAGGTCCTAAATTGGGCTGTGGGCTTTTGGTTCAGGAACAAGCACACTGGCTCTAAGATTGCCAGAACCAAGTGTCTGATTGTGAAACTGCTGCAAGCTGCAACTGTGATGTCCACTGACTGCATTAAACCTGAATTCTATATTAAAGTGGCATTTGTACATGGAAGTGGAACAAAGCATTTTCTTTTTCCTTTTAGCTTTATCAGCTGGAACTAGCAAGGGTGGAAAGGTGAGTGTGTGCCTAAGAGAGAACCATTGGACAATGGAGTCCATACTTCTCCCCCTTGCAGCAGCAAAACTCTCACAGAAAACCAGGAGTAGAAAAAGTCATGACTGAAAACAATGTTTTTACTAATAAAACTCCAAACACAGAAAACAAGGCAGAGCCTGTATATATTTTATGACACTGCCTCAGAAAAGGCAAACAGATTTTCAGTCCAACAGAATTTTAAGCCTGGATATTAATGGTCTCAGTAAAGTAAGAGTACAAGGGCAGTATACAAATAAATAAACATTTAACTGAATATTGGACAAAAATGACATTTCAGTATTTCTGAGATATTTCTGCAAATGAAACATTAGTATGGTGCTCTGACTTTGAAGGTATTTGTAGGAGTTGAAAAAAATGCTGCTATTCTGATCTGGGCATCTAGCTTTTCTGCTCCTGCAGGATTTCATTCCCTGAAATGTCAGAAGTATGTGCTCAAAAGTATACATAATGAGCATCCGTATTATGAGAAATATAGCTAGGAGTTGAGTGGGAGATGTGTATCCTCAGATTTACCTGTAATGTGTGATTTTACGTGACCTCAGCTTTTTTATATCCCTAAACAAGCAGTAACACAATGCACAGGTCTGGCGATGCATCTTGTAAATGAGTCTCAATTCCCTAGACCTTAGAAAAGGGAAGGGCTGCCCCAAAGTCCTCCAAATGTGACAAATTCAGGTGGTCTGTAACATTAATTCAGCTGTGTGTGTCTGCTGCTATTACTTCTGGTTTTGCTGTTTGGACTTTATTAATGTCACTGTAAAACAGAAACAAGCACAATGGGGTGTCTACACTTCCACTCCCAATGCTGTTCATCCAAAGCAGGTAGATGGTATTTTTGCTCATAGCATATTTGTACCTTTAAAAGCAGCAACAGGTGGAGATTTTTAAACCCTTTATATTAAAAAAGACAACCAAATCTTCTGTGGTTTGGCCAGTGACATGTTAACTCATAGCTATGACAGTCCATGAATGGAATGTACCACTAGATCAACATTATATATCATTTTAGAGTGTTTTGTGCTTTTTGTTTTCTATTTGACTTTAGAAGGCAGACTTGCTAATAAGACTTCATTCACAGAAAATGTTTTTTCAAAGCTCAAACTTTGAACTCAGGTTTGTGCATTTTTTTGTTTTAAACACCATTTTATATTAACTGCGGTGCACTATTTCATTTGTCTTCTTTCCACAAATGTGTAAACAAGCCTCTATATTGCTCTTCTATGAATTATGTAGTTTCAATGTGCCCTAGGCTCTATCTTCATTCATAAGCAAAATAAATAACCTTCCATGATGTTAAGTGAATACACGCCATCTAAAAATGTAACAGTCCAGTCTTTGGTAGTGAAGTTGTATTTTTCATTCATTTTTACATACTGTTTTTGAGAAGGAGAGACTTAACTTGTACATAACTGTGGAAATGTGATTAGAGGAAAACATAAGGATCTGTTTACAAGTGAATGTCAGTAAAAATTCATTAGGATAAATCAAATAAGTAGAATAAACCAGGCTTTAAATTAGGATTACACAAGAGATCAATAGAGCAGACAGAAAAAAGAATTATAGTTATTTAGCTGGTTATACTTAATCTAAAACCTGACCAGAGAACTAAACTAAGAAAATATGTAGCTATTTGTACAATTTTGCAAGCTACTGTGATTCTCATGAAGCAGACATTCTGTGTCATAAGAAAAAAAATATCAACCTAATGGGAATATTGGGCCGCAACAGTGAATGGGCCAGGTATATTCATCTTAACAGAAAAGATACTTGAGTATCACTTTGTGTAATATCAGGCAAAAGAATAAAAGGCAAAGCCACAAGTGTGTGGAAGTCTGTTTAACTCTGATCAGGAAAAACATCTTGAAGCTCAAACATTTTTTTTTAAATACAATTTTTAAAATTAAAAAGAAACAAAAGAGTGAAAGAGATATCTGTATGGGCCTGACTAGCTCTCCTGCTGAATTACACAGGTAACTTACAGGTTTATACGAGGGTTCTTTCATGTGTGTTTAGTTACACTCTCATTTACACATCTTACATCTACTGAAGAAAAACCCTATTGCCTGCAATGCTGTAACTTCTTCTTAATGGGAATGGTGTTCCTACCTAATGAAAGTGTTGAGACAAAACTGTTTAATAGTCAAAATATTGTACAGAATATAGACAATATTCACTTCACTAAATACCAGTGTCAGCCGAAGATTGGGGCCTACATGGTGGTAAGGCCTGTGCACATGCACACATAAGGCATCAGCCCTCAACATGCACCAATTTGTGACACAAATAAATGAAAGCAACAGAAAATTAGTACAGAAATGAAGGCAAAGGTGCAGTGAATTTTGTAAGTTTCGAGATAAAAACCAAGGTCATGTTAAAAATTCCTAGTCTACTGTCACAATTACATTATCATTCAAAAATTTTTTTATGGTATCATGGAAAAAGATTTCTACAACATAGTTGAACTGTGAAACTTGAGCCTTTTGCTAGTGCCTTCTCACATACAGATCGTATGGACTCTGACAGGTAACTCAGGGCTGCATGGACTCTTCTAGAACTTGAAGGAGCTTAGGTGGTGCAGGTCCTGGCACCGCCTACCTAAATAAGTCATTGAGCCTGGCTCACATCAGTACAACAATGCCCCGATGGAGCTGCAAGGAAACTTCTGACAAACTTCTGTATATTGCAGCTATGAGGAGGGTAAGGTATCCTTGATCTAAATTGTTGAGATGAGTTTGGAAATCTCCCTCCAGAGAGTGCAAAAACATCATATGATGAAAGTCACAGAAACACAGTGCATGTTGCAGCAGAATTTGCCTATCCATGACCAGCCAGGTCTTTTATGTGGTGCCTGTTTATCAGGGACTTCTGAACATCAAGTGCCCTACTTAGGAGTTGGTAAATGGGGCACCACAGTTCTTTTCTGCAGGTCTCCACCTTCTTTTCCTCTTCTTCCTGGCTTGGTAGATCTGTATTCAACTACAATAAGGTAAAATTTCTGTAGATTTACTCCTGAAATGAGCCATTCAGAGTTAATACCCATGATTTAAATGCAGTTCCCTAATTTTTTGGCATTGAGAGTGAATGTCATGATGGAAGATTTTGTTCAGTAGCCACAGTCTGTTGAAGTCAGTGGGATTTCTGGTAGAGCAAAGAGTTACTGAACATTATGTAAACAAGCCAGAATCGGTATAGAGTTATTAACTGACTGTGTGTACCAGTAAGGAAGAAAAACTGTTGGTGGCTATAAAGGCTTATAATTAAAACTGATGGAAATAAATGCAGCAAAGGACAATCAAAGCTGAATGCTAGAAAAAAAATCTTAATAGTAAGATCTATCAAACTCTATAATAGCTCACTGATTAATGGAAGCAGCTTTCAGTTATTACACTGGACTGGACAAAAAAATGAAATATGTTTTAGGAGCTTGTTCCGAAATAGCGAGCTGGATAGTGACTTTTCAGAATATGTGAATAATTTTTCTTTTTTCTTTTTAAATCTTGTTAACCAGGCTGCGGGTTAGGGCAGTAACTTCCCTTCTGCCTCAATATTTTGTATTCAGAGTTGCAGGTGTAAGGAAACATATGTAACCTGGAAAATATAAATCTGCATATGTGACAGGTAAACATTTTCCAGTTCCCTTTAGAAAGGGGAGTCCAGACGTTTCAGAAGAAATCTAAATTAAAACCTTTCACGCAGAGTTGAGAAAGCTGCAACTCACAGCAAGGAAAATGTTAAAGTGGGAAGTGGGAGAATTGAAACAGGCTAAATGAAGTTGTACTTAATTCCCTAACGATTCACAGAATCACAGAATGGCTGAGGCTGGAGGGGACCTCTGGGGGCATCTTGTCCAGTCCCCAACTCAAGCAGGGTCACCTAGAGCCAGTTGCCCTGGATTGTGTCCAGTTGGCTTTTGATTGTCTCCAGGGGTGGAGACTCCACAATCTCTCTCAGCAACCTGTGCCAGTGCTTGGTCATCCTCACAGTCAAAAAGTCTTTCCTGATGTTCAGAGGAAACCTCTTGTGTTTCAGTTTGTGCATCTTGTCCTGTCACTAGGCACCACTGTAAAAACCCTGGCTCTATCCTCTATGAACCCTTACTTCAGGTATTTCTATACATTTATAAGATCCCCCTCAGGCCTTCTCTTCTCCTGACTAAACAGTGCCAACTCTATCAGCCTTTCCTCACAGGTTGCCCTAGGTTTTAGGTGCCCATAAGACCACTGTTTCTCTGAAAACAAGAACAAAAAGAAGGCAAAGAAATCAGGAAGTGATTTCTGCATTCTGCTGCTCTTGGGCTGAGGCCTAGGAAGCATTAATATTAGTTAGCTGTGTACTGTTCTGTGTATGCATATGATGTTAATGAGTCCTCTTTGTAAAATTTATTAGGCACTATTCTTTCAGGTACTGTACTTCTACTATATGACACAGCTTGATGGCAGCTTATGTGATGGTAAATGTGTCAGCTGCACGAGATGTCCCAGTGCAGGTCACATGTAACCTGACCAGAGATGGATGAGGTCAGCCCCAGCAGCCTCCTAGGGCACACAGCATCGTGAGCCAGAAGAAGAACCATGGCACCACACTGCAAGTCAATGAAGAACTCACGGATGAGCAGGAACCAGTTGTTTTGCAATGGTTGTGTGAGACTCGATAGGTTTGGAAATTACATTTGAAACATTGGATCTGAATGTGATTTTGACTGTTACCATAGTACAAGATCATTATTAATGGTTATACTCTGGAGACTCCAAAATCTACATGATAATTTGCAAAAGTGACATAGTGGATAAAAGAATTGTAACACAGATTCCTACATATAAACAGTCATAAATTGAAACTGATCTATTATGGTACATGTGTCAGAGAAAATAGCCAATGGTGCACTGAGAAACATACCATGTCTTAATTCCAGTGGCTTAAATGATATTAATTCATGATCTACTCTCCTTCACAGTAAGTAAAAGGAATGTTGCGAATACAAGAATAATCTTTCCTTGTTAGTGAAGTGAAAGCCCTTGAGGTTATTAAAAGTGTACAGCATGTGACTGAGGACAGCTCCTCGTGTGGTGAAGTAAAACTCTTCTCTGAATCCCATTCTGTGATAAAATGAATACAAAATTCTCTGCAGGGTTGGAAGCAAGCATCAGAAAGACAGGAGTGGGTTTCTGTTGGCAGGGAGCTGAATGGGGTGGATTCATTTCACTTTCTTCACAGCGTCTTTAATTCAGAACATGTTCTTTTGTTTCAATACCAATCCCCAAATAATGCTTGAGCGATGGAGAAGGGACAAAGAGAGGCACCTGATGAGAAGAATGTGGTGGTGTGCTGTTGCCATGCGACCTGCAGCGGGAGCACTGTGATAATCTGCCTGTCTCTTTGGGCATGCTGATCTAGTCATGGAATGGGGAGGCTAGGAACAGGCTCTGAAACAACAACTGTCATTAACATTATACAGTAATTAGCAAGTAACTATTTGACCTGTCTGGAAAGTTTTGGGGAATCTCTAGGCATGTCCTACCTGTGCATCGGAAGGTCATAAAATCCTTTGGTGCTCAGGGTGCCGGCCTCACTTTCACTAGTCAGAGAAAAAATATTAAAATTAGGATCATTGGAAGTCTGGAAATGGAAATACTTTTGCTATCTTAGAGGGCAAAAGGATATATATATATTTGCGTCAGACAGCTGGTCAAATTCAGTATATCTGTTTCCTTTCACTAGAGAGAATCTAAAACTAATTGAAAAATTTTAGAGTGATTATCTTATTGCCACATGAGTTTTGGGGTTTTGGATGCTGGTTAAGTTCGTTTTTTTTTTTTTTTTTTTTTTTACTTAATTCCAACTTCGGTTGCCAGGACAGAATTCCTTATACAGAGGAAGTTAACTTCGTAGCTGTGTTTTCACACTCTGATCATTTGATTTGTAAGAAGGTGAAAAAATATAGATGGCACATGGATTTCATATCCCATCGTTGTGAGCTGATTGAGTGAAGCTTGAGAAGAATGACTGAAAAAGCCGAACGTGTAGGTCTGAAGTCTGAGTTGTTCAATCATGTGCAACTCAGTCCTTTAAGAAGTTGCAAAAATTATTTATCCCACCCTAAAAAATAGACTGGTAATATCTGTACCTTCTGCTTTTATGATTACTACTTAAATTGAGAGCATTCACTGTCCCTTTCTTAGATAGTAGTAAAAAGAACAAGGGGTTGGGTAAAGAATCTGCTATTATCCTCAGCAAAAGGAACCTAGAAGAAACTTCAAACTTGAAAATATTATTACTATAGACCTGACAACAGTTTGCCTTGGCTACCTCTTGGACCTTAGGTCCTGGAAAGCAGCATACCTCATGTGACTCCCTGTCAGGCCAGCAAATACGTATAAGAGATTACGTGCGCTAGTTTTAATTCAGCTGTGCACAACAGGAATGAAACACATTTTTGGATTAACAACTTCGTGACCCTGGTTTGAAGTCTGCTATGACAGACACTTCACATTTTCCTACAACCAGTGTCTATTCTGCTTCACTCCATTGACTGTGATCAGTACAGCAAGAGTTTTATTACCATCTTGTCGGATAATCAGCTGCCACAGAAGGAGGGTTTCTCTAACCATCGTCCTTATTACCCAAGTATTTGTGTATTTATTCATTCCTGCTTGTTCTGTCCATTTCCAGGGCCCAAACCCTCTAATGTGTATTTACAAATTTGCCTTCTTTCTGGTGCCAAATGTGCATCGTTCATAAGAAGTTAGAGAGGAAAATATTTCTCAGCATTCACTTAAAGAATTAGCCACTGTAAATATTGGTGGTGCCAAAAAAACTTGCCAGAGACAAGTGAAACAATTTATATGTAAAATAACTGTGAGCAACAACCCATGACAACAGAATTGTCTGCTTCTCCAGCTGTCATTTCAAATGGGAATTTCATTTATTACCTGTCTATCCTCCTTATTTAGTAACTTTCCTTTTACAAGAAGATAACCAAAAGTAGTAACAAATAATTAACATTTACTTTACTTGATTCTGAAAGTTTGCTCTCACCTGACAGTTCAATCTGCATATAAACTGATGGCCTAGCAAAACTGGCCTCTGAAAAAAGCATATGGTCGAGTTAATCACTGTGAAATCCTTAAGGCTTTGCAAATCATTGGAAAGGCATCCAAGCAAGCTGTTTGGCAACATTAAATCTCTGCAACTGTATGTTAGGTACAAGAAATCAAAGTCATGTTTCAATATTTTATATCACATAAGCTAAAAATCATCTGTTACGGATATTGAAAAAAACTATTCTGTATTTGACTTATTGTCAAGTTTTTTTATTTGTTATGAATAATAAATCAGAGCTTATATGTGGAACTATTTATGCATATCTATTCACAAATAAATATCTATACATTATATATAAAACTATTACTATGGAATTATTGCTTAATTAAACTCTCAAGATATTTCTCTGGTGCTTAATTTTTCTCTTGACAATTATGGTAAAGTATGTACATAAAGCTTCTCCCACCAGACACAAGACATCTATTGCAGATACTGAACTGCTGCTTCTGAATCTTCTGCAAAAGCACTCATAAAAACCCAAGGCAAACGCAAACTATTCCCTATGATGGAATGACTGGCTGGACAGATGAGGCAAGAGTGGTGGATGTTGTCTGCCTTGACCTCAGCAAGGCTTTGGATACTGTCTCCCATAACATCCTCATAGGTGAACTCAGGCAGTGTGGGTTAGATGGGTGGACAGTGAGGTGGGTTGAGAACTGGCTGATGGCAGAGCTCAGAGGGCTGTGATCAGCCGCACAGAGTCTTGCTGGAGGCCTGTAGCTGGCAGTGTGTTCCAGGGGGTCAGTGCTGGGTCCAGTCCTGTCCAATTTATTCATCAATTCCCTGGATGAAGGCTGACATACCAGCAGGCTGCGCTGCCATTCAGCGAGACCTGGACAGGCTGAAGAGCTGGGCAGAGAGGAACGTCATGAAGTTCAACAAAGGCGAGTGTGAGGTCCTGCACCTGGGGAGGAACAACCCCACGCACCAGTACAGGCTGGGGGTGACCTGCTGGAAGGCAGCTCTGCGGAGAAGGACCTGGGAGTCCTGGTGGACAGCAATCTGGCCATGAGCCAGCAGTGTGTCCTGGTGACCGAGGAGGCCAGTAGGATCCTGGTGTGCATCAGCAGAGTGTGGCCAGAAGGTCAAGGAAGGTTCCCCCCCCCGACTCCTACTCCATCCTGGTAAGGCCACATCTGGAGTGCTATGTTCAGTGCTGGGATCCCCAGTTCAGGAGAGACAGGGAACTACTGGAAAGGGCCCAGCAGAGGGCTACAAAGATGATGAGGGGGCTGGAGCATCTCCCTTGTGAAAAAAGGCTGAGAGACCTGGGCCTGTTTAGCCTGGAGAAGACAGAGAGGGGACCTTATCAATGCATACAAATATTTTAAGGGTGGGTGTCAAGAGGACAGAGCCAGGCTCTTTCCAGTGGTGCCCAATGACAAAACAAGGGGCAACGGGCACAAACTGAAGCACAGAATATTTCATTTGAATATAAGGAAGAACTTCTTCACTTTGAGGGTGACAGAGCATTGGCACAGGCTTCCCAGAGAGGCTGTGGAGTCTTCTTCTCTGGAGACATTAAAAACCTGCTTGGACACGCTCCTGTGTGACCTGCTGTAGGTGAACCTGCTTTAGCAGGGGCTGGACTGGATGATGTCCAGAGGCATCTTCCAACCCTGACCATCCTGTGATACTGCTATTTGTATGTAGCATAGATTTACTATTTATAAATACATTGTATAATCTGCCTTTGCCCTGAGTTCTCAATCTCTGCCAGGAGTGAAAGAACATTTTGGCTCAGAAGGTCGATGAAGCGCATGTATCTGGTTATAGATGGCTTAGGTCACAATGTTTTCTAAATTTATGGATATGTGAGAAAGTTATTCTCAGGAGAAAGCTAAGTTTAGAGTCCTGACTGGTTCCTGTTCTCAGAAATCTTGAAGTACAGGCTGGAAAAAGGGAAAAACCTGAAAAAAACCCAGGGATAGATTTAGGCCTAGAATTTACCTGTGTCCTCTGACTGCAGCACCCTTCTAGTGTATCAGATCTAAGGTTTATGTAAGAGCAGACACACAGCTGAACTCGCAGTTAGATGACAAGAAGGGACTGGTGTAACACAGACTGATGAAAGCTTGTGGATTTTTTATTTCTGTGAACCTATTCATAAAACCTTTCTAACTCTATTGTCTCCTTCTGGACTGTGAAAATTAATTGCTAGTATTTATTTATCCTGTGTTCTCAGCAAACATTAAAGCACGTGGATAACTACTCAATACAAGTTGTAAGATACTTCTGGGGAAAAGGGGAGATGCTCTGGCCTAGTGGAGCTGAAACAAATCTTGTACTTGTAACGCAGTTCCTCTGTGGTGGGAATATGTTCATGCAAGGAGACTCAACACTGACTCCCTGAAGATGGGAGAAGATGCCTGAAATTCAAGACTTTACAGCAAGTTTGTAGTAGGTTTGCTGCACTTTTCAGACCTGGAGAGATCTAGGAGAGTTACTGAAATCTAAAATCAGTCCTGGTTTATATTAATAGATCATGCCATTAACAGTTTTGTTTCAGAAAAAGGTTTATACACTGAACAGATAATTCACACTCAGAAACTAGGAGAATAATTTTATTCCCCTTAAGTGATGCTTGCTTAACTATATTAGTAGCCACCATGGTAAAAGAAGTTAGCAGGATCCTAAAAAAGCACAACAGGTATTCAGGAGGATGAAGTTTTGTCTGGAGGAGACAAGTGAGAATTTTGAAGAATAAAATAGGTATCATAGCTTAGAGGTGGCCAAAAATTTAAATTAGAGGAGCAAATTAACACAGAACAAGAAAGAGGAAGAGAAGACGACAATTAAATGGATAGTAAGGAAATGAAAGGATTAATTATAATTAAACACTTCTCAGGGAGAGACAAGAAAATTAAGAAAGACTGAAGTGAGGAAATAAGTGATTTGTCAATATTAATCAAAGTAGCTAGGGGAAAATAAATGCATCAGGGTGATACATCCTAGAAAGAAGAAACTGCACCACCATGAATGTAAATGACTCAATAAGAAAGAAGACAGTCAATAAATGCTGAGAGTCTAAATAAAGAGGAGGCGAGTTATATCTCATTACAAAGCAGGTGTAGGAGTACTTGGAAACACTGTGAATATGCTCATATTGACCATCTGAGACAATATATACTACGCATGACACTGGTAAACAAAATTAATTTGCACTGAAAAGTCATTGAACATAGGGAAAGCAGCAGATGAACAAGACTTTTTTTAGCTATGGATAGATACTTAAGCATTTCTTTTGTATGTATTTGATCACCAAACAGGCGAAGTGTGGCTGCAGCAGCTTTTTATTCTTTTCCATTTCTGTTACTTCATCATGACATGACTGAGAGAAGGATCTGTAAGAGCAGAAGTAAAGACCGCCAAAATAAAATTTTGCTCTGTGTCCCATGTTCTAGAAGAAAAAGATATTTTAATTTTATAAATACTTCATCTATTTTTTTATAGAACTTTAAGAATATTGGAATATAATTTAGCTGTTAAAGGGAATGGATAATTCCTACTGGCAAAGCTTCTTTAAATGCTTAATCCTTATGGTTCCGGAAACAACAAATAAATTGAACCATAAAGGTTTCCCAAATATAAATTCCAGGATGAATAATAAAATTAGTACAAGATAGGTGTCAGGCCATATTTAGAGCTGCATATCTTAAGGATGTAATAAGCCTATTTAAAAGTTGTAACTTTTGTTTTGCCTTACCAATATCTGTTGCCAAGTGCAAGGAATTTGCCTCATCTCAAAAAGCTTTACAGAGCTGTCTTTATTTTTGTAAGTATTTGTTCTGTGAATATAAAAGTGGAGAATTCTAAGAGATCAGTTCTGGGAAAAAAATAGGTTTAGCAGACTAAAGGAGAGTCCTTTCTTAGACGATGTTAATAAATAAAATACGACAGTAATTCTTTCCTTGATGGACCATAGGAGCTTTCTTGGGGCAACCAGAAGGTGGAGAAGGCAGGTCACTAAGTCTGTAGAAACCTTGGTTGTATGAAGGGATCAACCAACAGAAAATGAAGATTTTCTGAAGCTCTTCCTTGGAGACAATATGGAGAAAGCATGAGGGATGTGGGAAATTGAATTACTGACCTCCAAGATTTCCATGCCACCTGTGCTATCTAACAAGGAAAATGGAAGATTTCCAAATCCTTTAGAAATCTTGTTCCTTTCCCACTATGCGCACACATGTATGCAGAGACAGAAAACAGGACACTTGGAAATACAGTAGCAAGGAGTGAAGGAAGCAGTAGAATAAAAATGGCAACAAAGTACATGTAAGAAAAAAATAGAATGTCAAAGCTAGTGGACATAGTAAGGAAATAACTGACTGGTGTATTTTTGGTAATTTTATAATGTTAGCCTCGGTGTTAGAAGAATATCTTTTATGGGTGTAACAGAACTGCTGCCCCTTTTTCTCCTTCTAATCTTCAGAATAAGGGTTAGCAAACTCTTTGCTTTTTGTCTTTCCTTCTCAGATTGACTTTGTGCAGTCTGTTTGATTTCTCCTGAACACTTTTCTATGAGTCCTAACAAATGTAAGGTCATCAGGACACTGTGAATAACAAGCTTCTGTATGAAATGCCCAGAGAAGTCCTACCAGACCTAAAATACATGAAAGGAAAAAATCTGAATCAGTTGGATTACTCCTGCATGAACGCTCCAAGGGCACAAACTAATGCTTACTGTGTGCTTTTACAGGGATACACAAGAGCAAAATTTCCATTCACACTGGGACCCAGCCTTGTTGGAAAGTGAGTGATGCATATAAAGCCTAGTGTAGCCCAGATTTAGCATCTGCTTGATGTTGCAAATTAATTTTAAACTAATCAGTCTTCATCTTGAAAAAGCATGTGTGTCTAAAATAAAGTTCATCTAATACATTGATTGCAGCCTAAATAACAGGAAATCATTTAGACAGCCAAACGTTAATGGTTAGATGAAAGGTACCTGTTTCCATGCAACCATTATGAAGAAAATTAAAGACAGGTGTTACTGAAACCAGAAGAAAACTTTTGATTCACTTTACCACTGACCCTAAAAAGTTAATTTTGGTGATGTGAAGGTATATTTATGAAAAAACCTGCTTATGATTTCTAATGACCATTTTTTTTCCAGAAAGTCCAGCGTTTTACTTTTATGTCTAGAGATGTGTATCACAATTTCTTAAAATTATGTCAATTCTATCCAAATCACCTTTCCTGATTTTCTTATTACAGGAAGTTTGTTTCAGTTACAGATATTATATACTGTAGCTATTTATTCTTGGATATTTTATGTTTGGATTCAAAAAGAAATGGAGATCTTGTTTCTGTTGTCCATTTTTAACCCTGTAATTTTAATACAGGGTATGCTTTTGCAGCTATCTCCATATCTTTTTTCTCTTCTAGTCCCAGTATTGAGCCTATCAAAATTAAACATGTTAAATGTTTATGGCAAACATACTGAATCTGGAAGTAAAATGGAAATCTTGCTAACTCCCAGCTATTGTGAATTATTATTAAGCACTGACATTTTAATCTTTGACCACATAACTGAGGAATAAACATACACTTTGAGATACCGGCCATACCCTTTCATACCAGCATGGAATCACAGCCACAGAATCACAGAATTAAAGAACAGGTAAGATTGCAAAGCACTTCTGGAGGTCAGGTAGTCCATCCTTCTGCTCAGATAGGGCCAAACCATTTTACGATTCTATGAACTTGAGCAGACTGCCCAGGACTATGTTCAGCTGGGTTTTGAATATCTCAAAAAATGGACAACATGTTCCAGTGTTTGATCACCCTTACCACAAAAAAAGGTTTTTTCCTTATGTTTCATCAGAATTTCTTGTGTTTCAGTTTGTGCCTGTTGCCTTTTGTCCTTTCAGGGGATGCCACTAAGAGGAGCCTGGCCCGGTCTTCTTCACTCCCTCCCATCAGGTATTTATATGCAAAGTTAAGGTCTCCCTGCACCTCTCTTCCCCAGTCTAACCGGTCCAAGCTCTCTCAGTCTTGTACAACACTGTCTGCTGCAAGAACACATACCTAGCTGATGTTCTACCTGGTGTCCACCAGGTCTTGTTCTGCCAAGCTGCTTTCCAGCCTGTTGGCTCCCAGCCTGTGCTGGTGTCTGGTATTATTCCTACCCAGGGGCAGGACTTTACACTTCTATTTGCTGAACTTTGTAAGGTTCTTGGCAGCCAATTTCCACAGCCTATTGAGGTCCCTCTGAAAGGCAGCACAACCCTCTGGTCCACTAACCACTCCTCCAAGTTTTGCATCACCAGCACAGTCACAAAGAGTGCACTCTGTCCCATCATGTAGTTCATTAATGAAGACACCAAACAGTACGAAACCCAGTATTGACCCTTGGGGCATTGTATATGTATGGGGTCATGACCTCACTCTCCTTCATGAATTAGTAACTCTGAATCTACTGCTTTTCTCATACTTTCTGTTGTATTTTAGAAGGCAAGGATACAATCACTTTGTCTTGTTAGTGTATTGTGTGACAGGAGACTGGCACTGTGGGAACAGGAGCGCTCAGCAGAGCTACCAAGAATATTGGAGAGGAAATTGGATATTTTTTTCTTGATCTTTTCATTTTCCCTTGTACAGGTTCCAAAATATCATTTCCACTCCTAGACACTATTCACAATGCACACAATATATGCACAATACAACACAGTAGCCATGATGCATACAATACCATCAGAGTACCATGAAAACTGAACCCTGATAGATAGAAACAGTCCAGCTAGCCAGGGAATTTCACCTGGCAATCTTTCCAGAATTTCTGAAGTTCCTACAGATGATTTACACAGCAGAACATGAAAGAAAAATTTCAGACCTCCTTTTTCAATCTGGCAACAACATCCTAGCCATGGTAGATGATGAATCAGTTATGCTTATGCCCCTTATACGATGGTACTTATCTGGCAGATCAGGAAGCTGAAATCAACCATGAACATCACTATCTGGTGAAGCTGAATGAAGTATAGTATAGTTTTTGCTGAGCTCCCTTTATCTGAGCAGTTTGAGGTGAACAAAAGGTAAGTCTAGTATATATAATATTCAGTTATTGAGTGATTTTTAAACAGATTCCTTAAGTGCCAACAGTGAAACAGTTTAATGAATGCATATGCTCCTGTCTAATGCAGTCATCCTTAATCTAGGTTTAAGATGTATTTTGACCAAGGTATTTTAAATTTTTCTTAAATAATGGTCTAGAGGATGTAAGAATATGTGTATCTGTAACATACTAGAAGCTGATTTGAGTATCTCATTGTAACATTGATATAAGGGTATGTTTTTTCCTCTTAAAAAAAGGATGACTGTCCTCATTACCTCATCTTACTCTGATTAAAGATTCTCAAGTTTGTAAGTCATATTTTTACATTTAAAATATTTTTAAAAATAGTGTACTATCAAGATTTTTTCTTAACATCTTGAAGGGAGTTTGTGCACGAAACATGATATTTTGTTTTTTTGTCCTTCATTCTTCACTACTTTCTCTCTTAAAGTAGAGATTTTTTCTATAACCAATTGACAAGAACAACCAGCTTTCCATCAGTCTTGCCTGAAAAAACTCTTTTGTGTTTTGATTTGAGGGAAAGCTGGGCAACAGGATCAACATGCAGGTTTATATCAGTTAGTCACAAGTTTATTACTGTCACAGCACTATCAAAACCAGCCTTGCCCCAGCACAGCCACCAATTCCCCACAAGGTTTCAAAAGTTCATCTACTGTCTATGCTGTTTCCTCACCCTCTTCAGGCCAGACCGCTCTGCTCCTTGCCTCTGCTGCATCCAGACTCTTCTTCCAGGCAGCCTCTCCTCATCTGGGACCCCTGTTTCTCCTACATCTGAGACACTCTCTTTCCTCCCTCTGCTTCTTCCAGGTCTCTCTTCAGCAAATGCTCTCTTCATCTCTCTACTTCCTTCACCCCTTCCAGCTGTTTCTCTCTCTCCTATACTCCTTGGTGCTATTTAACTACTTAGCAGGAACCAGCCACAGCTGCACTTTATCCACATCAGCCAACCCACCACCCCTGAAGCCAGCCCACAGCTGTATGTTATCAATGTTAATTAACCTGCCTTCATTCCTCTACAATTCTTTTACATGTTATTGATGCTAATCCCTAGAAGATAAAAATAGGATTCACTCATGATTAATTTTTTTCTCTAGTTTTAATTCTCTCCTCCTGCTTTTACCTACACCACTACTAATTCTTTATTTTGACTGCACTACTAATTGCCCTTGATTCCCATGAACAGAATTTTTTTAAAAAGACTGTTACTACTTCGCCGGGTGGGGTGTTTATTGCAATGCAAACTGCTTTATCTGTTTTCCTCCTATTGTTTTTCAATCTGTATTATTCAATTTTTGAGTAGAGCTGTGTATGTCCAGTAGTGAACTGTAGGCCATTAGCAGCAGGCTTAATGTTTGTAATAGTCTTTCAGAGACTCTTTGGAAGTGGTACGTGGAGCTAGTGGTCATCTCTTGATATCATGGGAACTGATCACTTGACTTGCCTAGTCTTGGACAATGGGGCATGTTGAGCAAATGTCTTTTTTGCTTAATCTCTTTCATTACCAAACCATACTTTGACATGCTTAACTGGTACGTAAAGGATATACAAATACAAGAATAGCCACTGGGTATAGTTTTAATGTGACTTGTTGGTTAGATACCCTCTCTTCTGAGGATGGAGATAATCACCTCCAGCCTTACTGTCTCCTTTTCTGAGAATGGTGAGTACCTCCTGCAGCCTCACTGCCTACTGCAAGGGCTTCTGCATCAAAGCAATTTGTTCTTGCAAGCTTCCTGGTTGCATTCTGTCAAAATAACCTGGGTTGCCTGGCCAAGAGAGAGGACTTCTGTGATAAGTCCAGGAAGCGGTACCAGGAAGGAAAGGAGGGCAGACAGCTGGGGCAATCACCTCCTTGGGAGACATACAGAATCATGTCTGAACCTGAATATGGTTCTGTTCATATTTAGCTAAGGGGGTGGAAGAGCTTAAGATAATCCATGTATATCTGTCGTTATTTTAGAAGCAAGTATCACCCACAAAGACAAATCTAGAATAAGTTCTCTTCTGTTGGAATATTTGATAAATGGAAGATACATTTACTTACCTGTGTTGGCTGAGCTTATGTAGTTGATACTGCTACCTGACGTAGCAGTAATAGAAGCTATTTACAGTTTTCAACCATTGTTTCCATATTGCCTTTTGAATCTGGGATCTTTACTCATCTGTTTATGGTAGAAATGTTACACACAGTCACAGAATAATTTAAAGGGATTAAAAAAAAATTTAGCAATTACAATACATTATCCCCCCTCCCACGGGCAGGTGAATCTTGATGTAGAAGTTAATAATATGTCTTTCTTTTGCAAAACATAGTCTTCAAAGCAGAGGTCTGAATCTAGGTGTTCCCTATTTTGGGATCACAGGAGCACAGCATGGCTGAGGTTGGAAGGCGCTTCTGGAGACTGTCGAGTCCAGCTCCCAGCTCAAAGCTGGGTCAACCAGAGGAGGATAATAAGTATTACAGGTGGGTGTCTAAACCCATAGGTTACAAAGAATTTTGAATTTCTCCAAAGTCCCACAGCTGTTTTTCTAACAACACATCATATAACTACTATACTTAGCTGTGTGCTGGGAATCTGGGAGCTGTAACGATAAATCACCAGAGGAGGTAAATAGACATATTCTGGATTAGTGCTCCAGCAAATATGTTACAGTTTGAGGCAAGCTCTTCCTCCTACTGTGCTTGATAAGAAAGCAGCTGCTATAAATGTATTCTGTTTGAACTGTCAGGATCAGACTTGAATTCAGGGACTATGTTTATACATTGTCTGGGAGACCACCAGACTGATCCCTTCTGGGAGAGAAAATCTCCCTCTGTGGCTCTCTAGCTTGTGTAAATATGCTAGTTTGTTCAGCAATGTTAAAGCTGTGCAATTGTACACATATACTGGAGAGGTATCTGGTGAACTTCAGAGTCAGAGAACCCTCCAGGCTTATTTTTATGGAATCAGAGATTCCCCAGGGTGAGATAACAGCTGGATAGAGGTTTCTGCAGTAATTCTGAATTTAGGGAGAAAGTTAAGTCACTCACTCTTACTTTAAGTGCATTTTTTATTCAAGCTGGCTGCTGGAATAAAGTTAGATAAAGAGTAACATAAGTGGCTGTAAAGTTGTTCTCTGCCCTTTAAAAGGAAAGTGAAAATAGCAAATCAATTTACTTCAGAAGTAATTACAATGACTTCTTAATTGCTTCAGTGAGAGTTGCCACTCCAACTGATTAGCTGATGGGGTAATCTGACATTTTCTAAGGCTCTGAGAGATGTCTGACATAACCAGTGGCAGCAGTCGAGCATCCAGCTGACCTCCCTGCTGCACTGTGTAAACTGCAGGTTGCTTGAGCAGCTTGTGAACCAACATCTTACTGCACCATTTAACTGCCTGCTCAATTAGATTTGCTGCTGGTGAAGGTGGATGAAATGAAGCTGCTGAATCATCAACTAGGGAAGCAAGGTAGAAGCATATATTCCCATTCCTGTCTCACTACAAGGATGCTCTGTTAGTGATGTGACAGAGAAGACCATAAATTTGTTTGTGAGTTGCTGAAGGATATATTGAATCACATATATTTGTGCAGAATAAGAACAAGAACCAAGTGGTGTACAATACAGAAAAGATGGCAAAAATTTTACCTGTCTCCCTCAGAGGTACAGGGATATTAACACTTAAGACAAATTATCATGAAGGAATGGAGTCTTCCTGTTAGTGTATCTGGTCTGAAACACTACAGGAAAAAGATTCAGAAGTATCAGTCCTTGTCTGGTTTATCCCCAGCTGGCAACTAAGTAGCATGTAGCTGCTCGCTCACTCCCCCTGTCCCTGCCCCGGTGGGACAGGGAGAATCAGCAAAAAGTAAAAGCCATGGGCTGAGATAAGAATAGTTGAAAAAAGTGCAATAAAGTAACAACAAGAATTGTAATGAAGAGGGGAGAGAGAGGAATAAAATGCGGATGCATAATAAAACTGCTCACCACCCACTGACCAATGCCCAGCCAGTCCCCAAGCAGTGATCGGTGACTCCCAGCGAACTCCCCCCAGTTTATACACTGAGCATGATGTTCTATGGTATGGAATATCCCTTTGGCTAGTTCGGGTCAGCTGTCCTGGTTATGCTCCATCCTGGCTTGTGCACCTGCTCACTGGCAGAGTGTGGAAAACTGAGAAGTCCTTGGCTTAGAGTAAGCACTATTTAGCAACAAGTAAAATGTCAGTGTGTTAAATGTTATTTTCATACCAAATCCAAAACACAGCGCTGTACCAGCTATTAGGGAGAAAATTAGCTCTATCCCAGCTAAAACTAGGACAGTATAGAAAAACTGCCTGGAATTGGTTTTGGATCAAGTGCTGCACAATGCTGGGGTCTCCCATTTCCCATCTTCTTATTAGAAGTTCTCTAGAATTGCCTCTAATGCCTCCATCAGGTCCTTCACCTGGAGGGAGAGCCCAAGCACAGTAGATTGCAGAGCATCAATGGAGAGAAATGACAGTGGTGAAGTATGACTTCTGCCAAAAGAGAGCTAGATGGGTGAAACTTGAGCTTTATTGCTAATTATATATCCACTGTGTAGTCTTGCCACCCCTGAAACAGGGAAAGCAGGACTTTTCTCATTTGGTTTGACAGTCTACTTTATTCAAGCTAAAGTACATTCTTTTTTCCCTGAAGAATGAAAATATCTAAGTAAATCTTTAATATCACAAATGTATTCTAAGGACAAATCCTGCCCTGTTGAAACCAAGTGGTAAGACTTCATCCATCAGAAAAGTTAGGACATTGCCTACTCTCTGATATTGTGTGTATTTCAAATGAAACAGAGAAACATTTGGTTTTTAATTTCAGGGTTAGCTTTTAATACTTTTAGTACTATCAATGCCATACTAATGTGGCTTGCGTGACCTTTCGAAGTAGAAAATGAGAGGCTTAATGCAGATGCACTCCCCTCCTCTTTGTTCTTGGAATAGCTGCATGGATGAGGTTGTCTTTTTTGCACATCATGACTTGCGCACAAAGGGGAAGACAGCTTTCACTCTCCATCCCTCTCCCCACCATGCACATCCAGCCCCACACCTCCCCTGTTCCCAGCCTTTGAGCTTTCCTGCTCCAACACCTCCCGTCCCAGCAGTGAGGCTGCCTGATTTGTAACCTGAACACCAGCAGCATTTGGAACCAGCACCATGGGACATGGTGTTGTACTAAGCCGGGGGTTTGCTGCCTTGCAGGACCCTGTGTGTGTGCACTGCTGCTTGATACAAGCACACTTTAGGTGTAGTTTAGTGACTCCTGCTCCTCCTCAGTTACTAGATCAGCCCCTTGCTGGTTATCTGGCTCTATCAGCCCTTGGGAACAAAGAAGATAGGACAGTTTTGGGTGGTTTTTTTTGGTTTTGTTTGTTTGGTTGGTTGGTTGTTTTTTTTAACGTTAACTATGAGGTTTAGTTAAATTTGCTACCTTAGGAGTTCCCCTGGCAGGACTTCAGGGAAATTTCTGAAGCTAAAAGTCTTCAAGTGTATTTTCATTAAATATTTAATTACTGAATGTTTTATCTAGCTGCACTAGGCATTCTCCCCAGTGACCACAGCACAGACCTAGCGTGGATGCTCAGCGCCCAGTTACTGGGCACCTGACAGCTGCCTCCACCAAACCTATGATATTCCTTTTGGTGATTGTGTCTTTTCCACAGCTTCACACCTTTTACTGTGAGGAGCATAACCTACTTAGTGCTCATCTTACTGATCTTACATCAATGAATTTGCTTAGTCTCTTTAGCCTACTGCTGGTAAATTTGGGTAGTCTTCAGAGTAACTTATTCCCACCACAGAAATGTTCTTCAAACCCTGGTCAACTGTATAGGACTACAGATCATATTTAAACACAGTGTTCAGATTGATAGTAATTTACTTCGTTCTGCTTCAGAAATTCCTGGAAGGTTTTTTTTTGTTTGTTTGGTTGGTTTTTGGTTGTTTTTTTTTTTTTTTTTAATTTCTCTTCAAATGATAGAAACATCTACCAAGACTAGATAGCAAAAATCTAGCAGGAGAAGTTGTTCCCCTCTATCCAAATGAACTTTTAAATTTTACCTTTTTGTGTGTGTAATTTTGTATCGATTACATGTATTGATCCATGAATTACAAATATATGTAACTAATCCATGAATTTTTAGTATGGTAATTACTGTGGCATCTAGAATGTGCATAAAATAATAAGAGGTTAGTCAATCTTGCTGTTATGCAGCAAAACTGTCCTTAGCCTTTGAAAATCATCCCACTTGAGTTTTTTAGTGTAAAGGCATATAGATTTAATGAGTCACATTTGTGTAGGGCCAAATGAACCTGGTAACAGGCTTTTTAATGCATCACAAGGTCTTCCAGCCTGTTCAAATCTGGAGCCTGCAAGCTACATAGACCATAAACTCTTGAGTATTTACAAATTTACTTCTATTTGGAAAAGTCATCAGAAGGAAACATACCCCATCCAATGACTTTTCCAAATAGAAGTGATCCTGAAGCTTCTATCAACATTTCTCAACTTTTGTGAAACTTTAAATAAATATTGGTAGTAATATTCACTAAAATGTGAAATTTTAAATACTTGGGCTGTATACAACAAGGTATTTAATTCCAATGAACACTAAAATGAAAATACTGTATTACTGTAGTAGGCTGTAAGTGCTGTTTGCTTGTTTAACTATTTTCCTCTTTCTTTACAGGTGAGAATTAACATAAAACAGACAGAAAAATAAGTGTATCTATTTTTTTATCATTTTTCTTCAGGTATATAATTTCGTGATTCACTTTATTAGCTCTTCAGCTAATTGCACTGCAGATCAGTATGAAAATGCATATTAATTTGCTTTCTTTTCTCTGTTCAAGTCTTGCAAAATCTGCTGAAGGCTGTCTAAATGGGAAGGTTTCTCTCTACCCTTGGAGACTGTAAAAGTGCTGATTGTGCCCTGGTTGGCAACAGTCTTTCTGGAGAAATGTCAACCAGTCTAGAAGGAATCAGCCTGGATCCTAAAGGCTGCTCAGTCTTGAAGGAAACTTAAACCAAGGATTGCAGTATTTGATTTTGACTTATTTTATATATATATATATATATATATACATATATATATGTATGACTTGGAAGTGGCATTAAGGATGTGGCTTCTCTGTATGCATTTATAATACAAAATAAGATACATTTTCTATAAACTTCTACTGCTGCATAGCACTTTCATTTTATGTGATTTTAATTTGCAGGGGTTTTGGGTTTTTTTAAATACCCTTTGCAGTTACTGTGTTGGCTTACATTGTGGTGGACTTGGCAGTGCTAGGTTAATGGTTGAACTTGATAATCTTAAAGGTCTTTTCCAACCTAAACAATTCTATAATACTGTGATTCTATAGTTTACTAAATCATATGATGCTTCCCAAAATGGCTGGAAGCCAGCCTGGTTATCTCACTGGAAATTCTAAATCTTTAGAGATTTATTGCAAACTGGATTGAAAAGTGTCTGTTTCATAATCAACAAAGGAATAGAAGTCTCGGATGTTTGAATTTGAGAACAATACACATACGGTGATACATTTTTAAATGATTCCAAGACATTAGAATTTAAAAGGTGGAATTGTTTATAAATTTAATTTAAATGTTTATAACAAAATGCTGGGTTTTAATCATTTCAGAATGTTTACATTAAACATTCTACTGCATCATGCTTTTGTTTGATGGGGTTTTTTTGCAATGAGGGATGCAAAACACATCAAAACCCCTTTTTTAAAAAATGTGAAAAAAAAATCTGTGTGCCTAGTATTTGTGCCAAGAACCAATCTATTAGTACACAGTTCACTATCAATAAATATTTAGTCATGACTGCTCTAACTACAAACGTTGTGCACCATATTCTATTACATGTTAATTTGCAAAGCCACTTGTCTGGCTAAAACTAGTCTCAGTTTTCAGCAGTTTTAGGCTCTCCATCAGATTTCTTCCCAGGAAAATATGATATCAACTTTGAATGCTGGCCTGTTTCAAGGGCCCCTAGCATATCCCAAAGGCTGGACTGTGAGGTAATACAAGTCTTCAGTACATTAATTGCAATTATATGAGAAAGTGGCCTTTGCTTAGGACTAATGGCATGGGTTTTATATGACATGGGACAAGCATTTTTTCATCTTTAGAATGAAAACAGAAGTCTAATACCTCTTTTTAATTGATCTTTGACCTAGGAAATTAGTATTTCAATCTAATGCCACTGCATATTTTTTAGGAAACTTTTTAGGACACTGGCTATTGTGCACAACAGCATATACTCCTCAGACATCTTTGGTATCTTTCTTCAGTTCCTTCTATTGTAACCGTTAAAAATAAAGATATTTTTAATAGTACTTTACCAGATGGATTAAAGCAGATGGCTAGCTTTCTCTCTTCTTTTTTTTTTCCCCTCGCAGTCTCTAAATAAGTGTAAATTTCTTGCTCTTAGTAAATTACCTATACTTTTGTATGGGGAACAAAATCAAAATCTTTCATAAAGTAATCCTTTAGCCATAATTAGCAAATTTTTCCTGAAATTTTATGAACATTCAGAAAAATTATGAATATTCAGAAAAACATTAGTAAAAATTAATTTGCAAAATGCATAATTCAACACATTTTCTTCCACTGAACTGTAGAAAAAATTCAAATGCAAAACCATAGCTTTTTTCAGAAACCCTTTATTTAACCTTCTGCTTGTAGTATTGCTAACACATTGCAGAAATTCAAATAAATACTTTCTCTCTATTAATTGCTCTTAACAATACTGTTAAAAGGTTTGTAGTACAAAACTGTGTGAAACCTAACACTTGCGTAGCCAGTAAATTCAGGTTTGCACCTATGAAAAGCTTCCTAGGTGCTCATTCTGCTCTGTAGAAGGAAAAACAGATAAAATCAGTAACTTCTTCATCAAAGGTATTTCATGCATTAGTTGAAAGCTAACCAATAGGTACAGTTTCAAATATTTCAGCAGACTTTCACAGGAAGCACCGTCTTCTAAACAGAAGTTTGACTGATCATCTGCTCCAGCCAGCCCAGCCAACTGATGTGTTTTGTATAGAGCGGGTGTGGGCAGAGCTGCCGAGATGCATTGACCCGGCCTGTGTGAAAACACAGGTCTGCTTCTCATGGAACAAGACAGCTGAGCCTGGAGGAGCCACTACCTCAGGTAAGGTCTGCTTAAGAAAACAACTATGTGAGCAAAAGACGGTTTCAGTAAAGAGGCTGAAGGTAAATGCAAATTGGTTTTTTTTTGGAGCTGCAACAAGCAGCAAAGTATTGCAAAAGAAAAGGTAGGAACTGTTTATAGCTAGAGAAACATTCCCAAGCCAATAGCAAGTGATAAAAGACAAAGTCTTCTGGGAGAAGTCTTGGCTAGAAAGGCTTGAAATGAAAGAAAGCCTACCCAGTCCTTGCTGAACAAGATGTTTACTTCTTAATAATTAAAAAAAAAGTATCGTCATTATTTTTTTGTGTTTTTTCCTTTTGGAGAAACTCACAAGAACTCAAATCTGTCTTAATGATGGGATTTGGTAGGGTGACTTTATGAGTGAGACTAAGTTATAAATGAACACTGTTAAGAAATGTGTACCTACCCATCGAAAAAGGAATAATGACTTTTGTTCATCCTTCCAGTCGCCAATAGTGTACTTAGAGTCCTTTTTAAAAGCACAGAGTTTTTTGGCACAGGCAACAGGCACAGTCTAAGACTGTTCTTTGAGCTTTCCAAGTGTGGGATGGGCGTTGGATGATGCATCAATACCATCATGAACTCAGCTTTCACTGAGCCTTGTAAACCATGCCCGTGTAAAAAATGTCCAAAGCTCATACCAGATCTCCTAAAAAGACGTGATATCATCAACATCTGTAGTAATTAAGTTTTATAAGTAATAGTAAACAAGAGAGCAAAAATGTTATGTTTTCCCAATTTTAGGTGGAAAGCAGCGTTAACTATATGAAGGATTCTCTCATAAAAGCATATGCTATGACCTAAAATTGTGCATGAAAGAGGGAGAGTAAATACAGGAATTTCATTTTAATGCAAAAAAGAAATTGAAACCTCAGAGAAGTTTGAGTCTTTGACAAGAACCTTTACAGGACAGGACAACACCGGGTTAAGAAGCAGATGAAGAGCTTGCTTTACAAATGAATGGGATGATAGAGGTGTATGCAAATCCTTCCAGTTAAGTGGAATTTTAACAGCATTGGGAATATTTTGCAATTTTATTGCACTATTGCAAGTCTGTGTTTTCAAAAATGCTGTTTTATGTTCCAAAAAGGTCTCCGGGGATAAAATTGATCCCTATTTCTCCAACATATCAAGCCATTCTGTTCTTACCAATATTAAAATCCCGTTTTAAAAGGATTATTTAAATTAATATTTTATTGATATAAATTATATAATTAAACTAAATTATTAAAAATAATTGTCACGTATTCATCTTTGTAATTGTCAACTTTATTTGCATTTCATTGTTGTCCATTTGAACTTCTTGCCTGTATTTCCCAAGTGCTATGCATTGGAGGGATGAGGAGTATTGTTTTCTTACAGTTTTTACTTCAGCTTAACCAGTACCGAGTTTAAATTAAGAGGGTTTTCTTTCTCTTGCAATGTTAAAATATTTTTAAATAATTCCCTTTTAATCCACATCCATATATTTGCATTTTCCTCTTCATTCTTGTGTAAGTACACTTCAATGGTAAGGGCTTTTTTCCCTGTTTTTAAATTTTATTCACCTTGAGTTGTGTATTATCTTTCTAAATTTTAAATCAGCCACCTTCTTTACTTTTTACTGACCATATTAGAAGCCATTTTTCAGCTTCCAGGTCCAGCAGCAATATGTCAACATTTGGGCACTGGAGTAATTATTTAATAACAAGCAGTTATTAGTTTTGTCATTAATATATGCAGGAAAACAAAATATAAATAATTTGTTAGAAATGCAAAATATATTTAAAAGGGAGAACTAAAGATTCAACCCACTTGTCTACAAATTTTAATAAAATTGCTAATCTGCTGCTTGCTCAGAAAACAAAAATCAGAGCTGATTGATTGCAGTCATTTTCATCCTCACAATTTTCAGTGACAGAAAAAAATTACAGGGAAGCAAAGCCTACAACAATCCAAATTTGGTTTAGTACATATAATTTATCTCTCTACCCACACTCAATTAAACAGTACAGTATGAGGCATGTCTAATTTCCTTGTTTCAACACACAGACACCTACCATTGAAGTTAATGCTTTTATTTTATTTTACAGAGCTACTCCAACTAAGCTAAATTAGCAGGAACATTTTAATCAAGTCTTGCAGTGGATAGTCCCTTGCTGGTCTCAGAGGGCTTACAGCTTGGTGCATGCAGAGGGTGTGTTTGGTTAATGCACTGATATGTGGTCATTTCATGAACATATACTGGCTAAACTCTATTATTTGATCATAGCTTTAGCAAGCTTAAATTAATGTCAACATCACCTTTCTTGCTTTTGTGCAATCTGCAGAACAAAATTACACCCTGAGTATTTGGAATACTGTGGGGACTATTGACCTTTGGAGAATTATAGAGCAAGCACAGGCAAAAGTAAGCTGGGAATCATGGCAGCTTCTTGCCTTGCTGTAGTTTCTCCAGCAGAGAAGTGTAGTTTAGTTCTCTATGAGTTGGACTTGTACATTATGAAACATTTGATATTTACTTCATGGTAATGTTTAGGAATAGGTTACCTCAATAAAACATCTCACTTTAATGTTCACTTGTTCAGCAGGAGTGTTCTTGTGAGACCTATTATACTTTCCAGTACCACTTCTTATCAGAGGAAGTAGAAAAGATACCACAGCATTACTTACTGAAAATAAAATTGACTTAAGCAAGCTTAGGTTGAGGTCCTAAGACATGAACCAAACAGCACTATATATCTAACAGTTCTGAGTCTGTTTTGGCCCTCTGGAAATGTCAGAATTTGCTATGCATTCCTAGTCTGCAAAAATACCACAGCCAATTGGAAAGGTGATTGCATTAACCATAATAAAAGGGTGTATTTTTACACTACCAATAAACAGAAAACAGGTTTTTACTTTCATGCATAATACCTAAAATGCCATATCAAGAAGACAGAGATGGGCTGTTTATAGTGGAGCAGTGGGAGTATGAGACACCACAGGAACAAACTGAAACAAGAGAGGTGCTTTTCTTCCCCACGGTGATGTTGTCAGTCACTTACGTGGATCTGGTAATGCATAGCCTGTTCAGCTCCACCACACGGAATAAGAATACATACTCTTGGCCTTACTTATGATTATAGACATAAAAACGGGATGGAAAAAATTGCTGCACTCCTTTGGAAGATCTCAGATCTTCCTCAAGAAATTTTTGAGAATATTTCCTTTTGCACCTTCTTTCTAGTGCTATTCTGATTTTTTCTTAATCTTGAAGAGTATTTGAATTATTTCCCTTAAAACTTTGTTTTCCTATAAATATCATTTTTCTTGTTTTAAAAGACTTCTAACAATGGAGAATTTCAGTAACTAAAACATGCTAACAAATTTTTTTAAAGTAAAATGAAATCCTGTATTTTGTATTGCACACTTACATTAAAATGAATTGTGTTATAGTTGAAGCCTAATTCTCCAGATGAAAATAATCCACTAACATAAAAATGCCTTTATTTTGAACAGTTGTCTGAAAAAAATCAGTTCATGCTGTTGATCATATTTCATATTCACTGCTGTCTGTTCACTGTAAAAAAGATTGCTTGGTGTATTTTCAGTTAACATCTTTGTAAGAAAGCACTTCTGTCGGGTGAGACTAGGTGCTCTGAGCAAATAGGCAGCAAAACATATTCTGCCCAGGGACTATGAACAGTGTCTTGCTCTTTCCTTGACCTGACCCTTGATTTATGTAAAAACTGAAAGCACTGAGGGCCAGAAACTGTCTGTCTGTTCCTTGTGTGGGTCTGAGTGCTCAGCTCAGACTTGATCCATGTTGCTACTTGTTGCTACAGGTAGCAAATAATCCTTAAAAAGAAAAATGAGCAGCAATCTTTCCTGATCTTCCAGCAGACCTGTGTGCCACAGAGCTGATGACAGCAAATTTCACTGTGTATGTGGAGTGGAATACGGTGTACAGTCTTTAGGCTCAAAAGTGTAGGGCTCTTCAGCGTGAGGCCCCAAGTTGTCAGGGCTGATTATTCTTCATCATCATCTTTTTCTTCATCAACACTGTCAAAGAGGAGCCGTCAAAGGCTTTCATCATTACGCACACACTGCAAAGTGCCCATACTGGGTCTGGCTGGGATGAAGTTAACTTTCTTCATAGCAGCCCATATGTTACTGTGTTGTGGATTTGTGGCTAGAAGAGTGTTGAAAACACACTAATATTTCAACTATTGCTGAGCAGTGCTTGCACAGCATAAAGACTTTCTCTTTTCCCCACTCTGCCCCAGCAGTGAGCAGACTGGGGGAGCACAAAAAGCTGGAGGGGGGTGGAGCACAGCCAGGACAGCTAACCCCAGCTAGCCCGTACCATATATCACGAGGCTCAGCAATAAAAACTGGGGCCATTGCTCAGATACTAGCTGGGCCTCTGTCTGCTGGAAGGGGTGACTCCCTTTGCATCACTTACTTTATTTCTCTTTCCTTCACTTATTATTCTGTCTTTATCTCAGTGCAGTGGATTTCTCACTTTTTCTCTTCCTATTCTTTCCCTTGTCCTGCTGGGGGAAGAGGGGCAGTGAGCAAGCAGCTGTGTGGGTGCTTGGATGCTGGCTGGGATCAACCCACCACAATGTCTTTTTACATATTTCTTTAATACTGTCAGGAGACATTGCCAGACTCCAGAATAGGTATCTTTAGCAGGGTTTTAAAGTAAAAGAAGTTAGTATTAAAATGTTGAAGAAAATTGCTAAGACAAGGAATTTTGAATGTCTAATTTCTGATTTCTCATTAACTAACCACATAAGAAAGCAACAGTTACTAAACATGGCAGGGTGAGGTTATAATTGGATTAATTTTTAAGAAACAGATTGTTGAAGAAAGTTACTTGAAGCTAGTTACCATCACAGATCTAACCACGCACTTTTCAATGACAAGGTGTGCTTCTTTGACTTTGCTTTCTCTAATATAATAACTAGTATCACATATGTTTTCTTTCTATAATGCAAGGGAGAACAAAATATTTCATTGTACAAAACAAGACATACTTCATACCTGATACCCATGGTGCCTGAGGGTAGAATGAGGCAACAAGCAATAAATTACTTCTGCACAGTGTGATTTTGAGGCAGCTACCTTGACTATAGTGAGGTGTTCCCTCACTATACAAAAGTGAGATACACACTTTTCTCTGCCTTTGCTCTTTGGTACTGCTATAGGACTTGCACTCAGGTCTGTAGTGTAAGAGGGATACTGAAAATCGGATATCTTGTGGGCTAATGCATGGGTGGGGGCAGTGTAATAACATTTAGTCCTTTACCGCTGTAGTCTTCTGTAAGAGAAACTGAGCCTTAACTCTGTGCTTACCGGCAACGTTAAGAGAACTCATGCAAAAAAAAAATATTTAACATGGGTGTCTGCCATATGATATCACACAGTTTCTACTAACATAGACAGCTATGAAGAAAAATAATGTATGCTGATTAATTTTTCATTTTCTAACATCATTCTCCAAACACCAGTTTTGGCACCTCAAGCAAGTAATAACAGCCGTTACCCTGTCTGGGAGCATATTTGGCTTTGACAGGACTGTTGGATGCCAAAGTAGAGAATGTGTTTTGTCCCCAGTGATATCTGGGCCTTTGCTTTGCTCTTTGCCAGACGCTGAAAGGGAAAATGCTTAAAATGTTAAATGATTTTTGGATCAAATGCAACATGATGTTTCTTTCTTCTAGAATTTATAAGCAAAGTAGTTCAAAACCAAAACCACCTTAGTGATGCCATAGATAGCTAAAGCAGATGGAAGAGACTATGTGTGAATATTTTATGTATGCATTTTGAAAAGCATTAAAAACCCCCTAATGTATTGCTCTATACTGATCTTCTAACAAGAGAATTTTCACTTCTCTATCATAAGAGCTCTGCTAATTTCTTCTCTTAATAGCCTCTTCACTTCTTTAATAACAGCAATAACGTTTCATTTGAAAAAAAAAAAAAAAAATCTGTGGGAAAAGTATTTCCATAGATTTTTCTGAAGAAATTACATGAATGTTGCCTTGTACTGACTTAAAATGTGGTCTGAATTTTATATTTTATCCATAGTAACCAATAGATCCAGGTCAACAGCTGTTACATTTCATGAAAATTGTTGTTTATTCACACTTTTCGTCTCCCAAGAGATTCAGCTTATCTCAGCTTGCCAAGTACCTAACACAGCTCCTCAGTGTACCACTGCCTTTCCCTCTGGTTGAGCTAGGGAAGGATTTGATGTGCAATGAAAGTAAACGTAATTAGTGTTGGAATTTTCTGTGGAATGGGATTTCCTTTTTCCAGTCACCTACAAACCCAGTCATTGTCTCCTCTGCATTTCTCCCTGGTCACATTCCGAAAGGGTAAACAATTTGATCAAGTTCCATAGCCAGATCTCAAGTGGTGAAAAATACTAGTGGACAAAATAGCAGATTGTAAACAGTATAACTAGATTCCCAAGTACAAGAATTGGAGTTGTGTTTGAATCCAGGAATTCCCATGCCTTGCATGTTCCAGATGCCAAATTGTGCCTAACCTCCAAGCACAGGTAGTATGCTTCTTCCAATGAAAGAATAAGATGCTTCCATCCCTAATCCTTGCTCCTGTCCTACTGTCTTTTTAATATATTATATTAATATATCTAATTATATCACTATATAATAGATATATTTATTTATATAATTAATATATTTCAATATATGATAAACTGGAAGGGGAAATTCACGGTGAAAATTAAACTACTATTAAAAAAAGGCTATTTTTAACTCATTCCTGTGCCTTGTCTACCACAGAGCTCCACAAACAATTGCAGTGGTGCAACTAAAGTAATGACACTGGAGCAGTAGCTAACATGGCTATTTAATGAAATTTAAGTATAAGCTCATTTTCCTTTGTCGTGATGAGCTGGTTACAAGTGCTTGTGAGTCTGCTTTCCCTTTCTGAAATAATCCTTACGAGAGCTGTGAACTGTCAGTTAAATTTAATGAAATACCGACTCTGAAATCTAAAGATGGTAAAGTTCATACTGCATATTGCTTCATCACTTACCATCCTAGCAGAAGCAGACAGCTAGCAAAATACTCTCACAATCCTGCATTTCCATTTCAAGTTTTTGGAAACCAAATGCACATAAAACATTCAACAAAATTACAAAAACGTTCTCAGGTCTCTGTTCCTTCACTCTATTTCTTTCCACACTTATGTATGTATCTGTTACTGAAGAACTGAAAAGACAGAAGTTTCCTAAATACATATATATGGTGGAATGTATGTTAATATTGGTTCATGCTGCCTTCTCTCCAGAGCATATTATTGTGCAAAGATTATGGTTGAGTAGATATTGTCCCATCTTGACTTTCCAGAAATATTACTAATCTTAGAAGTAATTCTTAATACCATGATTTTCTCTTGTTTAAAACTGCGGCTTTCCTTTCTTTTAGTTTCCTTAGCTTTTCTGTAAGCTCAATTTTTCCTGCTGTTTGATATTATTATTGAATGGTCTTGAAGATTGCGTATTTCAAAAAAGCAGCAAACTCCCGGCACCGATTAATAGATGGATAAAGAACCTAAGATGGTTTCTTTCTGCTCACACTAACTTGCAGCTCTAAGGTCCTCTCAAGCCTGTGTAAAACACTCAGCAGACATATTCACCAGACACTGAGAAAACATGTGAATGCCTCACCAAAACACTGTAGTATATCTTACTGTTATGAAGACACATTTTTTAATTTAAAAATGTAAAGTTGTTACTCATAGAAACCCTTAAATAATTCCACTATGAAAATCAGTTCCACTTGGAAATGGACACGATACATACAATGCACCCCCAGCAAGCTTGCAGGTGGCACTGAATTGGAGTGAGTACTCAATACGCTGGCAGAAAGGGCTGCCTGTCAGAGGTGCTTTGACAGGCATGAGGAACAGGTTTCCTGGGAGAAACCTCAGGAAGTTTAGCAAAGATAAAGAGGAAGCCCAGTGGGACTGCGACAACATAATCCCATGCAACAATAAAGGTTGAGCTCTGGCTGACTGGGGATGAGCCCTATGGAAAAAAGCCTGGGAACCTGGCAGACAACATTAGGTGAGGTTGCAGTGTGCCTCTGCAGCGATGATATGGCTGTGTTAGGAAAAATGTATTGAGAAATCAAGGGAAGTGATTATTCCTTTCTAGTCAGCATTTCTGAGGGTAAGTCTGACCTACTATGTCCTCTTCTGTGTCCCCTTCTTCCCAGTAAAAAAGAGAGATTGAGAGACTGGAAGAAGTCCGCAGAAAGGTTCTAAGATGGTTAGGGCACTGTAGGATAACACATGAGGAGAGGCTAAAGAAGGTGGCTTATTGCTCAGCCTGGAGAAGAGGAGACTAGAGGTGAGTGAGTGTACCTGTAGTGTTCAGCTACCTAAGTGCAGGCTACAGAACACTCTCACTTCAGCTTCTCTGTGAAGCATATAGGATGACAGGCAACAGCCATAAGCTGCATCAGGGGAAATTCTGACACGAAAAAAAAAAAAAAAAAGATCAAAATGAGATTGGTTAACCGCTGGAACGTGTTGCGCAACGACCCTGTCAAATCTCCATCCTTACAGATATGTAACAATTGACTGGACAAGGCTCTGAGCAACCTCATCTAACATTGGGGTCAGCCCTGCAAGTTGGGCTGCAGCAGTGGGAGTGGGGTAGATGCCAGAAGTCCCTTCTAACTTAAATTATTCTGTGATTCTAAGCTCAAGTTAAGCAGAGAGGATCTCATTCTTTCCCAGGAAAGTAATAAATGGCTACATCTAGTCACTCTGATAAGGTCAATGAAAGCAATAAGTGCCTTCTTAGAACTGCTGAAAATGGATTAAACACTATCTTCAGCTAACCCAGCATTAGAGCTACCACGATCTGACTACTCTTTCCTACTCATTGCCCAGTGGCACATTTTGGCAGTGGTGATTTATTACATAAATGTATGTAGTATGCAGGGCTGAAACTTGTTCTGTTTAGTGATAGTTCCCTGAACATACATACCATTTCTTTAAGCATGTCCTATTGGCAATCCATGTACTGTTTACAATTAGTCTGTTTCAGAGTTGAAGGGTTTTGTGCATGTCCTCCATTTTTAAAACTATGACGCAGACACTATCATATTGCATTATACTATCATTCATGGATATAGGTGTTCGTAAGATGTAATCTTGACCTTATTGAAACAAATGATTAATCCTCACTAATTGTGCTAAGGATTTCACCCTAGTATTTCAAGAAGATTCACTGACATGTCAGTTCCAAGAACTTGATGCTTGTTTGGTGTCTATTCAATAATATGAGAACCAGGGGAACTTTGCTGATAAGAGATAAAGAACTAATCAAAATGGGGGGCTTGTATAGTTCCATGTCTTATGATCCTGTATCTTCTGGAAATCTTAAAAATAGTTGACGATACAGAAAAGAGAGGCGAGCAGGAATGGTATATCAGAACTGATGCTTAGGAATGTGCTTTACAGAGAATTTGGCAAAGCGTTTTGCCCTGTTGTCAAAGATAAAGTTTCTGTGAAACTACATAGCTTGATGCATCCAATTCCTTTTTTGTTGACACTTAAAAGAACAATTAAAGAGTCATTGCTGGCACTAACCAGTACCAGGATGTGCAGACATACAGATGACGTAACTGCATTATCTGAAACATTTATTATTGTATTAGTGCATTACTAAGCATCTTTGTCTTCAATATACAGCTTGAAAACCTATTCTATCAATTTGTGCACATTCAGAAAGTGAGAAACACACTACATTTTCTCAATCCTTTATGTGCTGGAAAGGCTGCCTTAGCGCTAAGATGCTTTCTGCATACTTGTATAACTTTTAGTAAGGGTGAGATAATGCCCTGCTGAAAAGCAGTCAGATTCACATATTAGAAAGCCAGTAGACACTGCCTCTCATACCCTACTGCTAGAAATGGTAATGGTTTATGATTTCTGAAGACAAGCACAAATGGTGAACTGAAAAGAGGCTTCAGCTGTTGAGCAGTATTTGGTATTTTCCCTACAAGGTATAATTTAGACACTCAATGATAAATTCTGAAAACATTTAGAAGACAACATTAAATCCAAGAAAGAAGTACCAGATAGACCAGTATGTTTCAGGGTTATTGTCAGAAATTTAATGGGAAACAGATCATTAAAGAAAACTGAATTAAGTTATTTTAGACTTTTCTACTTTTCAAGAGTATTCAGTTCAGTTGTGGTGCTAGTTCAGTATTCTCATACTATTGAATCCATCATTGTTTTCTTTCCACAGATATGCTAAATACACCCATTTAACTGTCATGACATTCTCTGTGGGAAAAGGGATACCCTGTGAATATTTAGGACCTCATCAAGTTTTCCTTTAACAGTCCTGAGGACCAGAGAAAGTAATGGGACCTCAGACAGCTTCAGTGTGCTTATAAATGTACAAGGTCCTCTTCAGACCCAGGTAAAAACACTGGTGGATTATATTGGGAATGCCTATCCTCTGCTTTGAGATTACCAGTGTTCAAGGACTCTGCAAATCTGTTTTGGTTTCATCGGTTTTTGTCTACATACTTGTAAGGCCCGGGATACACAACCCAGCTGGACTCTGTGCTGCAGAGGGCACTGGAGTGTTGGCTTTGGGCAGTAACGATAGCAGCTGCAGTTTGAACACAAGTGATCAGTTCTTTACAGCATGGATAACAAATATTGTCATGGGTTTTAATTCACACATAGAAAATAAGTGCGGATGTCCTTAATCATATTGACTGGATTTATATCAAGATCAAGATGTTTATTTTAGATACTTTTTGATCATTTAATGCATTTGTTTTGACTGAATGTAAAGTTGATTAGAACTAATAATTACCTCATTGTTAAGTATGATTCATGAAAAAGTCTGGAGTGTTTCCAGATACTAGTTTAGCATGACAGTTTATAACAAGTGAAACACTTTAAAGATATTTACCACACAACCCACTGTTAAAACTACTTGCAGGAATGCAGAGGAAATGGTTTCTGAAACTAGCACCGTGTTCTGCTGTAACTCCAGTGAAATGGTCAGTGTTCTCTTTCAAATGCAACGTTTTCCTCTGTATGTTAACCTCAGATTGTTTCTTTCCTACCATTGTAATCAGAATTGACTTCAACAAAACACCACAACATCAACATGCTCATAATGCAAAGTCTTTCCTCTTCCAATGCAAAATGCTAAGTTTAAGGTAAGCTTTTATTTGCTGAGGTCTATATTAGTCGTTAGGGGAAAAAATTCCATCTTAGTATATAAAATGTAAATGGCGTGTGCATATATATATATTTATTCATGGCTTATGATATGTACCATATTTATCTGATATCTGTTAAAATCAACGAAATCTTTAAGACCCCTGAAAGACTGCTAATATTTTCTTTAGCAACTGGATCAGATTAGTAGACAATACAGGTTATTCAGTTTAGACTGTATTCAGGTTTTAGATTATACTGATTAAACCCAGCATTTATCTCTATATGTTTTGTTGTATCTATATTATCCCCATTATATCTTATCTAATATGAAATGAAAAAATATTTTTAAGGATATGAGATGAATGGCAGGCATTTCCTGGAATATTTTATTGACTAAAGGCTTATTTGAAAGATCTTTCCTATTAATGTGTGGTTAAGAATAACTGCTGAAGCATAAATTAGAGAAGACTTCCGTGGGCATGCAAGTCTCTCGCTACTTACAAATGGCCTCACAAAGCTTGTATCCAACTCTGCATAACTACACACTGTAATTTGAATTTCAAACTAAAATCCGACTCCTGCATCACAGAATTTTCAGTAGTTGGTAATCTTGTATTTCACAGTACTGTAACAGATTTAAGGAGTTTGTAGAAAGGAAAACATTAATATTTCTGACCATCATGACACTAAAAATTCATGTCCATGAGAGTCTTTTGCTCTTTTTATATGTAAGTAGATCCTCCAAGTTCCTGGCACATTTGTCAACTTAGAATTGCAATCTAGTGTGGTTTGTTGAAGTTTGGTATGTATGTGAAATCACAGGTTTGTTTCATAAACTTGCAGCAATACTGCTTGGTCCAGATCCTGTATTAATTCTGACATTCAAGCATGCCTGCCTTTGACAGCAGCAAGGGCAAAGACTGGTAAAACAAGAGATGAAACAGAAACGTGTTTCTGCTTAATGTAAATATTTACAATACTATCATTGCTACGTTAGTGAAGTTCAAGTTATAGGTTATATTGTGTAAGTTAGCAAAAAAACACCAACTGTTTAGACCAATTTCTTCAAAATAGTTCTCAGTTTCAGTAAAGATAATTTTGTGTCAGCTGTAAGAATTGTGGCACATCTCAAATGTCTAATAGAAAAATATATGCAGCTAATAAAAATAATATAAATAGATAAAACAAGAACAAAATATTCTGACTTTGCATAAAATTTGCTTTTTTTAGATTTCATCAAAATGGTGAAGGGAGAAGAGTCTGCAAAGAAACGCTCACAATGACTTCCAACACTCAAAATGAACGAACAAATGATGCTTTCCCCAGTCATTTGTTCAATAGTAATGGCTGTGGCAGTTTTATAAACCAGACTCTAAAAATCTCTCTGAAAAATGCATATTTAGCCACTGGACACAGTGTTACCGTATCACATGTTGGAGGTCAGAAAGCTCTGCTATTTAACCACAAAACTGTAGAAATGAAAGGACGCATGTCCATGCAATAGCAAGTTTCCTGTTCTATCATCAGGAGACTGATGCTTTAAACAGTATGCATAAAAAAAAAGTTTTGGGCTTAGCATTATTTTATACATTATCTATAAACCATTTCTTATTCTGTATCTAACTTGCCCCTATACCTCTAACAGCATTAGGTCAGGAATGTCTTCACTTGAATCTTTACCAAATGATGACACAAACCATCCAGACTGTATTTTATTTCCCAGGAATTTTTCCTGGCCCAAAACATGCCTCTGTTGAATAGTTTTAGGTTTTTCAGTCTATGATATAAGCCTCTGAGCAAAATGCATTCAATCCCAAGCAAGAATCTATGACACAAATTATTTGCTCTCCAGCCAGTGATTGTGGCTCTGTGCAGCCCCAGAACAGCAGCATTTCAGCCTCAGCTACTCTTGCTGGCCATGAGAGGCAGGCTTAGGTGCTTCACTTTTTTCTCACCCTAGCTACCTGCTGCTTGCAGGTGCTGAGGTCCAGCTGACAGTGTCACAGTGATGAACCTGCTCTTGAACAGCTGCAAATCCTCTGTGTAAACTCCACCATCTTCCACAGCTTGGTGCAAGGTTACCTCTGAATGCAGCCAGACTTCTGACACTCCCTGGGAGGGCTTCTGTAAGGTCTCACCACAGGCTTGCAAAACAGTGTGTGGCTTGAAAAGATATCTCTGTGTTCGTTCAGTTCCACTTCCTTTTCAGAGAAAGAAATGAGGGGGAACCACTAGTTTGGTTTAACAGATTTCATTCTGCCCAAAAGCTTCTTTGACTGAAAAGGATCAGCCCTCTCTTTGTTTTTTCTTCTAGTGGCATTCATAAATCAGCATTTTTATGAGAGTTTACCATTAACCATATCTGAGTGACAGTAATGAAGCAATTCACCCATCACTTTGGGATTGTTTGTTGTGCTACAGTAGGAACTCTTGTCAGACATGAAGAGCTCTTTGTACTACCAAGACAACTCATACTGCTCTTCTGTACTCAATATAAACTCCACTAACCTGAAACCAATTAAATCACATGGTATGTTAAAAAAAGGGCATGTTTTCATTCATGTGTTCGTGGCTTACACTCACTGAAGAAATCTAAGGTAAATCTGCTGTTTGTCATTGGCTCTAAAACATATTTCATAAAAATCCAAGTATTGTTGGAATATAACTTTGGTGTAAATCTATTGCTTCTTAATAAGGCAGGAACCAGCATTTCTAGTTTCCCCTTTACAAGCTAAATCCATCATCTGCCTCTTAGAGAAAGTGTTCTGATAAGGGACCTGGAAAATTCTTTGTGACTAAACCTCTTTTGTTTAGTAGGTTCTCTTTTGGAGCGTCAACTATATATTTGTAACAAAGATTGACTAAGACTGTGCTTTCCAAAACATATTGTCTCCAGTCACCAGAAGGCATCATGATTTTTAAATTAAAGTTCTGGTAGACTATCTCATCCATACAATGTCCTGGGACCCATTCCCATAGGTTTATATAACTTTTCAATTTTTATTGTGAACAGAATAATCCTTTTATATCTGCCCTTTTAATCTTTCTGTTTTCCTTTGAAACATAAGTATGATGCCAGTTTGTTGGCTCTGCCATATTTTTAACTACAGACCATCTTTATTTTGCTTCTTCCAAAGATGCTCATAAAAAACTCTACTTTTACTCATCTATTATTGCACTGGATTTATTGTTCATAACAGGAATAGCAATGGCTTAAGGCAAGAATAATTCAGACAAATGCTTTTTCAGACTTCAGAGCTTTGCTACATGTCAATTCCTAGATAAAGTACCTGTTTTAATCTAGTTTTCAGAGTCCTTAATGAGACTGTCAGTGATGCAAAATTTTGTTTTCTTTCCTTACATACACAATCAAACTTTTTTAGACCTGAAAGTCTACAGATAAAGAATTTAAAAGCAGATCTTTTGCCCGTCTATACATTCATCCAGCTCTCTTAGGTCTGGCTGTGAGCTGGCTGCAGGGAAGGAGAAACTGGAAATTACTGGATAGTACCTTACCAGGAATTAATTTAGACCTTCAACATCTAAGATTCCAGATACTGAATAATTTGTCAGAAATGGACATTCGGTTTTGAAATGACGGTGAGCCAAGCACAAGCTTACTTTACTTAGAAGCGTGATTTTCAGAAATACCCACTCAGTATAAGCAAAAGTTTCTGACTGTATCAAGATATGATAATTAGAAATAAAAAGAATGTTTCTTTAATATCCATACAGATACTTCCCCTTCCCCCCCCATTATCATCCTCTTCTCTCAATTCTAATATGAAAGGAAAGTGGAGTATGGGTCCTGCCCTTCTAGTGCAGCGGCCTCATTACCATTCTGTTGTGTAAGTTTGGCTTTCAGCTGTTCAGAAAACCAGAAACCCTACCTATCTTTGAATTAAACACGCCATAAATTTCCAAGAAAAGAAAGAAAATGGGGGCATTGTACATTCTAAATACTAAAACTAGGAGAAAATTATGCCAAACTGACAAGATCAATAATATTCCCTTTTACATGCAAAAGATACATATCTAACTCCAGAAATAACATTAGTGCTGTGTCAACAATCATAATGTAACCTTATTAAATACATGCTTCCACTTATGTTCTACTTCAAAATCCTGCTTGCAATTACTATCTTCCACTGTCATCTAGTGTCCAAAAAACTTTCTGCAAATGTTTGGTGATTACACTGAAGAATTAAATACTATTTTTCCCCAACTTAATTTAAAAACTTTTAATCAGAAAGTAATTCCTAAAGTTTGGATATTCAAGGTTTTCTTCTGTCTATATAGTTACTCAGCCTTGAAAAAGTTTATGCAGCTGAACATGCATGTCCAGCAAGGAAATATGAAACTGAGAGGAAATACAGGGCTTTAGAAAACAATACCATTACAGAATATAGTGGAAGGAACAGGGACTGCAGGTCCCAGTTGTGTCAGGGCTTTAAGGGTATTATAGGCTAGAAGAAAGTACAGTCAAAATATCTCAGTACAACTGAACAGAAGAAATAAGTAAATATACCTAGTGAAGAAAAACATCAGGACATAATGCTAATAAAACTTCAGATGAACAAAACCAACCAAAACTTTAAACTGCTAAAACAAGACTATGCCTCAAATGTATTTCATACTTTTATGTACGAGTTGTCCTTCTTTCCTACATAAAGTAATAAGAAAGCAAACACGACAGGTTTGAGTCATTCTCTCTAAGGCACTTCAGCGAACACACTGTTTCAGCTTGCACAGTGAAGAACAGAGCTATATTCATAGCTATTACATTTAAGCTTTACTCTTCATAAACACCCATGTCCATATTTTTGATTTAGTAATATTGCACTGAATATATGATCACCTTCTCAAGGAAATATTTATCAATTTTCAAAGTGAAAGATCATATGAAACTGCTGTTTCTACATTTATGTACTTGCCACAGTCACAAGACCAAATTCAGTTTTCATTTCACAACATTCAAATACTACACAAAATATTCTGAGAAAGGTGGGGACTATGCTCACATAACTAAAAGGAAACAGGATTAAAACCAATCATCAATAACCTGAGATGTTGTTAATATATTTAGCCCTGCTGAAATTAGCCTCAAGAAACCATGGCACCAAATGGTGCTTATCTTAAAATTATTAACTTAACGCAGGGCATTAATATCTGCTCTTGAATGTAAGGTTTCTGCCAAATGCACATTATCTGTTTACTTCGTAAATGTTATTCCAAGGGTAAAGAGTGATACAGTGAAACTAAATAACCCCAAATGACATAAGGGCAATTTATTAACACAAAACATTCTAAGAAAAGGGTGATTTTCAAAAAAGTATGTAAAATGTTGCCTTTGCAAAAAAAAAAAAAAAAAAAGCAAAACCCAATACTGTCTATATAAGTGAATAGGTAATTCAAATATAGAAACAACATTAATTCTACCCTCTTATGACTTATGTTATATAGATGTTTTAAAAGAAACTTTCAATCTTTACAGATCAGACTCATACCACAAAAAAATTGATCAGAACATTAAAATTACTCTCCAAATAATAATAATTAAAGAACAGGAAAATGTTGCACTGATTTAAATGTCTAAGAAGACTAGATTCATATCCATCTGCTCATCCTTGCTACTTGGCACCAATGTTCTTGCAAGTCCATCTAAGGAATCTTGGTGTTAAAGAAATTTAGGAACAACAAAAAAATAAACCTCTGACAAGAATGTAATTTTAAAATATTTATTTGGTAGTTGGTGCAAGAGTAAAATAAACTTGCTATTCTTGACTAAGGCAGATACTGAACTTAAGTGGGTAAGGGGAATAAAAGTTTCAACCTGTTTAACAGGACTTAACTGTTAGGTTTTCTTCCTGTATTTACTACATATAATCATATACATATAAATAATCAACCACATTTACTATGTTTTAGTGAGCAAAAGAAAGATCACACTGTCATCTTCTTTCAGTTGGTAGCTTACTGTCACAACACAAGCACGCTACCAGGCTGCAACAAGGCCTTACTATAGATCAGAGCCTACCATCCATACTATTTCTCCATCCAACCACCTTTCTCACACTCCTCAGGGCTATTTAACTATTTAGTGGGAACAAGCTACAGCTGCACATCATCCATGTCAATCACCCCACTGCCTTTGAAGCAAGGCCACAGGTGCATGTTATCAATGTTATTTAACCCACTGCCTTCATTCCTCTATAGCCTACCATAAGAAGTGGTGATGTCTTGATTACAGTATTCTGGTTAGTGTTAGAATAAGACAAATAGAAGGTGATTTTTAAGTCCCAGTATGGCCTCAGAGGTCCATAGGGCAAATGCAAAGACATTTGGAACACAATTAAATATGTTTATCATTTATTATTCTGTCTATTGCTTCACCTAGTAACTGATGAAATTTCCATAGTTGGGGTTCTGAAAGTCTTTTAACTAATTTTCTCTAAACAAAACAATTTATTCTGTATCTTTGAACTAAAATTTCCTTGCAATAAAGTCTGCTGAAAGAAAATCTAATAGTAACTTTGGAACTGTGTAGAAAGTACTATAGCAGAGGTGACTGTCCCACTTAAAATGTTGGTTTAAGAAAACAAAAATTTTGTTCCAAAAAAATTGTTTTGCAATGGTTATCTTTGATTTTTTGAACATAGTAATTTTCAATTGGAACATAACCTTGGAACCCATTAAGCAGTTCCAACAACTTCAATCCTTTTTGAAATGAAGTATATGAATCTAGTAAAATATGTAAGTATCAGCACTTAAACATTTGATGTCATGCTACAACGGACCTCTAAATTTCTACTTGTCCTTTGTTACAGTATTAAAAATATTCAAAGGTATGCCTTTTTGCATCTTGTAAAGATGCATTGTGCATCTTGATTAAAGAAGAAAAAACCCCCATTAATTCCTATCATTAAACTCTGAGAGCTCCAACACTTGCTTTCAGGCAGATTAAAAATGTAAAGACTAGCAATGACCTCTAGTGCTGTGGTTTAACTACTGCAATATAGTGTGGCTAGCAATAAACCACGGAATCCATGAAACAGGTAGACTGTCTTATGCAGCTATGTGGTGTAACACAGAAGCAGCTCTTCTAAAGAATAAAAAAAAAATGCTTTGCCTATTAACTAAAGCTAACAGCAGTGGAAATACTCTTCCACTTTCCTTAAAAGCTAGTAAAAACCAGGAGAAATTCATACTGTCTCTTTCTGGCAGTACGGGGGGGAACCTTCTGTACTTTTTGCAGCTGGTTCAAAACCATGGATTACGTATCAGATGGGATGCCACTCTGGCTGGCTCATATGTCCAGGACAGGTAGGACAGGGGGAGAAGGAGAAAGTGAATTAAATCCCAACAAAAAGAGAAAATGAGGGGCCATTTTATTTCATACTACTGCTGGATATGCATCCTTTGGATCATTTGTGGAGAAAAGACAGAGGATACCACCTTCATGCAAGGTTAAGGCTACTACTGTCCCCTATACAAGCAAATGTCCCTGTTGCATATTGGCTTTATCAGCCATGAGCATGAACAGAACAAGCCTTAGATGCACAGATGTTGTTCAAAAAAGACAGTATTAAAACCTAAATCCATTGCCCATTTAGGCTTCAGAGGAAATAGAATACTTCTCTTTGGTAACACCAGAAAATTCTTGACCTAGCCCTTACAGCTCAGACCTTGCTTTTAGATTTCCTGTGCAATTATTTAAGAAGTGGAATCAATTTATTTCTACTAAATATTTTTTTAAGAAAAATCTGTAGCATCAGAAATATGCAAAGTTGTCTTTAGGGAGAAATCACCACAGCAGGATTGTTAAAAAGATCATATGAAATCTGCTGTGAAATCCTGCTGTGGCTTACCTGAGGATTCAGGGCTACTTCTCAAATATAGTGGAACTGAAAATGCAAAATGATCTTCCCAGGTTTCTCTAGGGCTTGCTCTGGTCACCAAGCACGGACGGGAGTAATATTTCTGTGTCTAATTCCACTTTTGGATCTGGCTTGCTCTCACTTGCTCCTCACTTCTTTTTCTTCTTAATGTTTCTTTCTTTTTTCTCTTCCTAACAATGTTAAGTACACTGCTGAGCTATTCCTTACAGCTGTAGGACTTTTCATATGGTATTTAGCTCTTTTTCTTTAAATGCCTCTATTTTATTGCTGCTTCCTGTATCAATGTGGATATGCTTTTTTTCAGAGTACACCTGTGCAATACTCTACCCAAACTTTACCTGCCATATGAGATTATTTTTATCACGAACTTTCAGAAATGTCATCCTGTAATTACAGAGAAAGTCACCATAAAATCTCTTGTCAAAGGTTTCACTCTGTTAGCCCTAAACTGTTTGCAGCACTGCCGATGCCACAGCTGCAGCAACACCGAGCTCAGGCTGGGTTAGCGAATTGTGAATTTCCCCCTCACTGGTTCCGCAGCCTCAGATGAGCCGTATGATGTTTCAGCTGTGCTGTCACCAATAAAAGACACAGTTGCATAAAGCAGGTTCCTCTCCACTTCTACAATCTGCCATCCTGCATAGAGTATTAGGACTGTGTGTCGATTCTAATGTTAGCTGTCTGCAGTAAAATCACAAAATACCTTGATTCATGCTAGAATGCTCCTCACACAATAGTAAGCGGCACAATGATGTTAGGGGTGTGGGGAAAAAAGCATTTTGAGATGGTAGTCTGCAAAAATTCTGAATTAAAAAAATTACAGGAAATTCTTGAATTTCTACATGGCTCTGGAGAGCACAATGCAAACCCAAGCTTAAGCAGGCTCAGAATCTAAGTGGCGTTCAGGACAGGCCAAGGGTTTATCTTCTGCATCATAAGCAAACTCCAAAGTTGAGTTAGTACTTAGAGAAATATTAAACAATATTCTTTATGAGTTTCTCCAGCTCTGTCTTACAAAAATAACCTCTTATAACTAAGCTGGAAGAAACAACTCCTCCTGCAGATAAATCCCGATAAAATAATTCTTCAGCTGGAATTTGTGACTGTTTAGTGAGCACTAATAATTTTTGTCTCATATTCAGAACTGGCGTGTTTTGGTTTTGTTTTTTTTTTTTTTTTTTGATTAGGCTATGTACATAAACTTGGCAATTCTTTTGCCTAATTTTGCAGAAGCAAAGGTAATGAGAAAAGTGTGGATGAACATTGAGTATTCTTTCAAAGGATTTAGTAAGTAGAGAAAAAGGCCCAACTCCACCATCTAGAGAGAGCTACTGTTTACCAGTTATATAAAAGACATAGTTCGAAACTAAACAGCAGCAGCAACCGCAAAACTAATCAGTATTATGTAATACACCAGCGGTAAAGAGAAATGGATAGGAGCTTTGTGAACTGGAAGCTACAAAACATGAAACACTGAAAAGCTGAAGTCCATAGCCAGTCGAGGCAGGGGTCAGTTGCTCTTGTTCCCAAAGTCCTAGAATTGAACAAAAAGCTTATAACAAGGTGCTGGAAATATTAATGACATTAAAATTGTTTGCTGCCAATTAAGGAATTTACTAGACACTCACAGAACTCAGTAAGTCCAGGTAACTTGGAGTTGTATGCTATGGTTCACTAAAGTTGATATTAATAAAAATGTGAAAATCAGGGAAACTCTAGAAGATTGAAAGTACTAATGTTTGGGCAATGTTCAAAAAGGGGAAACAGATAAAATGGCTTAATCTATAGTTTGATGTGATTCCTATATCACACTTTTCCTTTATGATGCCAATAGTTCAGTTAATACAGATAAAAGGATTAAGAACACAGTTAATGTTGCTCAGAAAGGTTCTGTGCAAATGGATTCAAAACAGTAAAATTCATTTTTCTGGGCTTATGTATTTGAGGAAACAATAAAACCTCTAACTTGCTTATTTCAGTAGAAGAGAGTAATTTGTAATTAGTAGATATTTGCATGTGTTGGTTTCCATTTTGGTGTCCTTCATACATTGGAGTATAAAGATACTAAATGCAAGAATTTTAGAAAGCATTCATTTAAGAGCTTTGGATATTATTAACCTCAAAATAGCCTGCCACAGTCCCCACCTCTCTAAATAATTCCCTGTCTACACTGATTTGAACAATCTATACAGAGTTTTAAAATGCATAGCGAACATAAATGATGCAATCAAACCAGCAGTCATCTTTGTTGTATTGGAAAGCGCAAATGCAGAGCAAATTCCAAAGCTGCAAAGCCCTGAAAGAGGATTCTACCAGCACCCACACCTGATCTCATCAATGAATATAAAAAAGCTCCTAAGAATGAGTAATGAATGCAAGTGCACTCAGAATAGTCAGATTTTTTTTTTCTGAAAAGCATATAAAACCTAGTTTAAATTAGTCTACTCCTACATTATCTTTTAAAATAATGTAACTAGGTACTTAGGAATATTTGATAGGTGTAGTCTCTTCTGGAGATGCAAAGAACCATAATTTCAGTTTATTTAGTTCATCATTTCAGTTTATTCCATTAATTGACGTCAATGACTAATTCTTTGAATTGAGACTCTGTGAGCTGGAAAAAAATGATGTGTTTGTTCCTATTCCATTCAGGAATAAAAATGAAACAAAAAGGGATGAATGCTATAAGTTACTAGAACAAAGGACAAAAAGTTAATTCAGTATGTTAATAGATGATATTTTCATTTAACAATTCATCTTCATAGAAGAACAAAGTGAGGTTTATATATTCGGTTTAAGGCTCATAGGAGCTTATTTAAATAGCATCAATAAAATATATTAAATGCAGAGTTTCTGCATCTTGAATTTCCAGTTTGTGTTGATACAAAGCTTGGGGAAGAGGGGAATTTATATGCTTGTTTAAAAAGGCAATTAGAAGGCAATTAGTTCTTATTAACAAATGTAAAAAACCCCAAATGTCTAAATTAGTGACTTAGATTAAATATAATCATACTTTTCTAGTCTTAAAAAAAAATAAATAGACTGCACATTAAAATCAAACTACAGAAGGAGTGTGCATAGTCTAGAAGCATCTGAGCCTGTCTCACTGGAGTGCCTGATGAGCTTCACTTCCAGGTGATGCTGGATCACTGCTTGCTGTGATGTTGGCTGGCTTTCAGCTGGAGATGCCAAAAATCCCTTGTTCCTGGGACAATACTGCCATTTGCAACGGGCTTCCCATACTGTTCCAGGGGTTATGATGAGAGGCAAAGTTCACTGCTCGGGTAAGGAAGGAGCTGAAGCCTCAGAGGTATGCCTGCACCCCTCTGTTTATAAATCCCTTCTTTGTGGTTACTGAACCAGGAGAGTGGCTGATGCAAATCATAAAGGATCAGGGTATGTCATCTGTGAGCAGAAAGACTTAGATATTTAGAATGTTATTTTGCAGATGACGACAGTATATCCTATGCCATAACTGTAAAAAGAAAAAATAAATCAGGTTTCTAGCAAGGCAGGCCAAGTTAATTCCTGGTATAACTTCTGCAACTGAAATATCTGCTTATGTAATTAATTTTGGTAGCAGGAATTAGACATTTAAAACTATGACTGTATGTGTGAACAAGGAGGCCTGCATGGATGAATGAAGAGCTCCTGGACAAACTCAAACACAATAAGGAAGCCTACAGAGGGTGGAAGCAAGAACAGGTGGCTGGGAGGAATACAGAGAAATTGTCCAAGCAGCCAAAGGACAAGGTTAGGAAAGATAAAGTCCTGATAGAATTAAATCTGGCCAGGGACATCAAGGGTAACAAAACAGCTTCTATAGGTATGTCAGTGATAAAAGGAAAACTAGGGAAATTGTGGGCTCTCTCCGGAAGGAAATGGGAGACCTGGTTACCTGGGATATGGAGAAGGCTGAGGTACTCGATGACTTTTTTGCCTCAGTCTTTGCTGGCAATCACTCCAGACACACTGCCCAAGTCACAGAAGGGAACGGAAGGGACTGGAAGAATGAAGAACCACCTCCTGTAGAAGAAGATGAGGTATGAGACCATCTAAGGAACCTGAAGGTGCACAAGTCCATGGGACTTCATGGGATGCATCCATGGGTCCTGAGGGACCTGGCAGATGAAGTGGTTAAGCCACTATCCATCATATTTGAGAAGCTGTGGCAGTCTGGTGAAGTTCCCATGAGCTGAAAAAAAGGAAATGTAACACCCAGTTCTAAAAAGGGAAAAAAGACCCGGGAAACTGCAGGCCAGTCAGTCTCACCTGTGTGCCCAGCAAGATCATGGAGCAGATCCTTCTGGAAACTATGCTGAGGCACACGGAAAATAATGACGTGATCGGTGACAGCCAACATGGCTTCACTAAGGGCAAACTGTGCCTGACAAATCTAGTGGCCTTCTGTAACAGGGTTACAGTGTTGGTGGATGAGGGGAGAATGACTGACATCATCTACCTGGGCTTGTGCAAAGCTTTTGATACTGTCACACATGACATCCTTGTCTAAGCTGGAGAGACATGGATTTGACAGAGAGACCACTCCGAACTGGCTAGATGGTCATACTCAAAGAGTTGCGGTCAAAGGCTTGATGTCCAAATCGAGACCAGTGACAAGTGGCTTTCCTCAGGGGTCAGTATTGGGACTAGCACTGTTTAATGTCTTTGTCAGTGACTTGGACACTGGTATTCAGTGCACCTTCAGCAAGTTTGCTGACAACACCAAGCTGTATGATGCAGTCGACACACTGGAAGGAAGGGATGCCACCCAGAGGAACCTTGACAGGCTTGAGAGGTGGGCCCATGTAAACCTCATGAATTTCAGCAAGGCCAAGTGCAAGGCCCTGCATGTAGGTTGAGGCAATCCCAAGTGAAAATGCAGGCTGGGAAGAGAATGGATTGAGAGCAGCCCTGAGGAGAAGGACTTGGGGGTGTTGGTGGATGAGAAGCTCAACATGACCTGGCACTGTGTGGCAAAGTGCTTGCAGCCCAGAAAGCCAACTGAATCCTGGGCTGCATCAAAAGAAATATGACCAGCAGGTCAAGGGAGGCGATTCTCCCCCTCTACTCCTCTCCTGTAAGACCCCGCCTGGAGTACTGTATTCAGCTCTGGGGCCCCCAACATAAGGACATGGACCTGCCAGAGTGAGTCCAGAGAAAGGCCACAAAGATGATCAGAGGGCTGGAGCACCTCTCCTATGAAGATGGGCTGAGAGAGTTGGGGCTGTTAAGACTGGAGAAAGGGAGCCTCTGGGGAGACCTTATAGCAGCCTTTCAATACCTAAAATGTAGTACCTGCAAGAAAGCTGTAGAGGAACATTTTACAAGGGCTTGTAGTGACAAAACAAGGGGTAACGGTTTTAAACTGAAAGAAGGTAGGTTTAGATTAGATATGATGAATAAATTCGTTACTGTGAGGGTGGTGAGACACGGGAATGGACCAGGTTGCCCAGAGAAGCTGTGGATGCCCCATGCCTGGAAGTGTTCAGGGCCAGGCTGGATGGGGCTTTGAGCAACCTGGTCTAGTGGAAGGTGTCCCTGCCACCCATGGCAGGGGGGTTGGAACTAGATGATCTTTCATCTAGTTTCATCTAAGGTTCCTTCCAACCCAAACCATTCCATGACTGTGATTCTATGAACATGACTTAAGTACTTTAATATAAAAACTCAAAGCTGCTACACAGTAAAAAATGGGAACTCTGTTCTCAGCAATATTAAATATTCAGTAACGCTAATATAGCAATATATTTCTATAAATGTAATGTTACTGTTCCACATAGTCTTTAGTATGTTAGTTGTTTGGCCTTGTTGCATTCAGTATTGTCTTTGTGTTGTGAAGGGGTGGTAGTGGTGTGGTAAGGTCATTGCTCCAGCACACAAGTGGGGTCTCTTAAAATATGCAGCATGGGATTTTTATAGGATTATTTAGGCTGCCTGTTTTCCCTTGAGAGCTTCTGTCCTTAACCACTTCTGAGGGTATGTCCACTTTGACTGTTTTTTCTGAAGTTTAAATGTCCTTTGCATATTTCTGCACAGGACCAAGAACTGATCTCATGACCTAGATGTTAAATTGAAGCTAAGCATTCCCTTCCTGCAAGGACCTCTGGCAATAAACCAGAAAAATCACTTATGAATTCAAAACCTGTGCAGTCAGAATTACTGAAACATATTGGGAAGCCACACAGTGTTAAAATCACTGGTTAGGAATGATCCATAAAGGGGTCAGAGGGAGTGGCGTGCCTTCAAAAATGGCGTCAGCTGCTCCTGAGTCATTGACCATTCAAAAACAAATTACTGACAGCTATGTACCAGTCAGTGCTCTGGAAAAGAAGCAAGGGATGAGATAGTACTTGGTGTTGGCTATGGACTGCCAGGCTACATTAAAGGATAATCGAAGTTCTAGAAGTATCTCTCCATAACATGCAGGAAAACTTGTGTTATTGGAGACTGGTATTTACTTTGTATATTCCAGGTCAGAACAGTAACACATACTTCGTAGTTTAAAAAATGACTTTTTAAAAAAGTGATTAAATTGTTCAGTTGAAGAAAACTTAAAATTGAAAATGAATACTTGTTCCAGTTTACTCTGCAAGATGCCACAAACTATCAAAGGAGAAGGAAGGAACCTGGGTTTAAAACATCAGCCTGGCTTAGCAGAGAAGTGAATGCTGCTGTCTCCAATACTAAAAAAAAAAAAGGAAAAACCGACAAGACAAAAATGAAGGGAAGCTGATGAAGCTAGTAACTCTAAGGGAAGCAGAAGTACAAAGGGAGAATTTATGGCAAGTAGAGCTAAAGAAAATAAGAAGATATTATTTTTCAACTACATTTGGAACTAAATAAATACTGGCAGCATTGGTTCGTTACTGGCATGGCAGGCTATAATGGTACAGAAAAACTTATATGCTGCTTCTCTGTTTGATACTGAGATAATTTTTCTAACCTGGTGTTATCAGTTTAAGAGGTGTGCTTTGATGTGTTAAGAATATTACAGATCAGCTATGGGAATAAACTCTTAAGAGTAGAACTCAAGAGGCTTAAGTTTATTTGGTACCATGGAGAAAACTGAGAGGTGTTAAGGAACCACATGAACAGACATCTCCAGAGAGAAACACATAACAAATTAAATGGCTGACAGTGAAACAGCCCACTTGAGGTAATTGTGTGATGTTAATTACCTACTGTAATCCTTGACAGTTCAGATTCACACTCAATGTTTTTCCTAAAACACATCAAATAGGAGCTTACCCAGTCTTGACCCATTTGTTTTTGGAAGAAAGTGGAGTGCTCAAATTCCCATCTCCTAACTTTCTTTTGGAATTGAATGAATTCAATAACTTGTTTTGGTTTTTTTTTCTCTAAATCTCTCTCAAAAGCATTCCTGACTTCAAGAAATCCACCACACCAATAGTTTGTAGTAGCTAATCAACCATGCTTCCAATACATGTACAATTTTGTTTTACAATTGGAATTTTTAATTATAAACCACATTACAGTATCCAGCTTAATAGACAAAATCTATTGAGAAGTGTATATTTAAATTACAAGAAGCAGTAATGGCATAAGCTAAAAGGGGTCATGAATGCAATAGCTAAGGTGTTAGGATGGATATAATTTGACAATAATTTGGGAAATTAATATTCATAACAGATAAAACAATTTTTAGATTGACTATAAGAAGAAGATGGCAATCTGTAACAGAAATTGGTTTACCTGTTTATTTTATATTGGGTTCTGTATCCACACTGTTTTAACTTTGCATATAAATATATTTCCAGTCATGGCAGCTGCCACAGCCCTGAAATTACTAAGAGGCTCTGCAACACCTTCTCCTCCTCTGAGGGGGCTGGCTGCTCCTGCTCGAGGCCAGCTCTGACAGAGTGTGGCTGTGGGACTTGGTCAGGCTGCTGTCAGAGTGCTGTGTGTTCGCTGCTTGCCCTTTGCTCAAGAGCCGTATTCAAGCTCCAGCTCTTGGCCTTGGCCCTTTCTTGAGCTAGACTGCCGCTTGTGCTGGCTCCACCCCAGACCTGCCTTCTCGCCCTGGACTTGTCCACCAGTCACCGAACTGGTGGCTGAACCCGGTTTTTGCCACCAGACCTCACTCTGGTCCTGTGGGACTGTGCCCCTTGTCCCTGACTCCCTTGCTGCCAGCCTTAGCTCTCAGCTTGCCTCACCCTGCAAAGCAGCCTGTTCTTTTTGCTCCCTGAATACAGCTGCATAAACATGTAGTTTGAAAGGCACATTCTTTGGTATACCAAATTTAGCACCCAAAGTTAAAAGCACACAGTGAAAAACTCCTTCAACCTTTCTGTCTATAAAAAAAATAAATACCACAGGTGAATCCTAAAAACTATGTTGAAAGAATAATCAGCTACATTTAGTACAGCGCTTTGAAAATGTGAAGAACTATCAGCAACCCTGATTTAATGTTTTCTTTTCTTATACCCTGAAGTAAAATAATTTTCATAAAATACTGCTTTTTCAGGATAGAAGTGCTAGATATAATGTTAAATTTTTGGGTTTGTTCAGACAGGCTCATGAAAAAACCCTGTAATTAGTTGCTTGGCATGAAGTGGCTCTGGATCACTTTGAGAGGAAGCAACATAATGAAATGTTATAAGAACAAGCCAGACCAACCTGCTCTGCTAGCAGCGCTTTGCTTACTCCCCAGTTCCTGCTTCAGTCCAGCCGGAGCTGCCTCCCAGTTCAACAGTTGTCCCACATGTGCTATAAAAAACTGAACAGTGCTTAAGTGCCTGAAGCCTCATTTTATGCAATTGCCGAGAGCTTGAGTGGCCAAGGTGCTTTGCCAGAAAACTACAAACACTGTCAGTGCTGTTGCTTCACTTGCTGATCTCTCAGCTCCTCAAACTGAAAGAGGTCACTCAGTATGTCAAGACAAATTGAATGAGGCTCGCTGGTGCTTCAGGCTTACTAAACCTCAAAGCCATTTTTTACCTCTGGCTTACCTCCCTGGTTGTAGCATGTATGACACTTATTTTGTCAAGTTCTAGCTGGATGTCCATCCCTTCACACTAAATCTTAGTCCTTCATCACATTCATGGAATTTATGAAGGAGAGGACCATTTTAGGAGATGCAAAAAGCAGAAATTGATATCTGTACAACTAAACACTGAACTTTGACACAATCAGTGTTATATTACACAAAGCTGCCTTGAATTGCTTTCTTAGAAACTTGTATTATATATCCCATTACGTCTGTTCATCCAAGTACCAATGTCTTCTCAGCTTCATTCACTACTGTAGTCTGAAGTGCCAAAGATGTCTTTGAGAATGTGGTAGGACACATCTCCCAAGAAGCTGCAAAATGGGGAGTGCTTGTTTACCATGTGCCACAAGGTGGCAAATAGGGGTGGTGAAGCTGTGCTTACTTTCAAAAACCCACAGCAGGGGCATTTTCTAAAGAATACCTGTCTGGACAAGCTGTGACCGTTCAACAGACTTTAACATGACAGACAGGCAGGAAGCTCTTGAACATGGCAGAAGTAGCTACTGAAAGTTAACTGTGAAAACCATAAGCCTGGTCAAACCTGTGAGAAGTGGTAGACTTACAAGCTGATGAACTAGAAGTAAAACATAAAATTAGGGGAAGGGCTGTACATATGAGGTTTAAACAGGCCTAAGAGGAAATCTGAGGTGAAGAAAATGCTGTACACCATGAACCTAGCTATTTTGCTGAATACATGTCCTACAGGCTAAAAATTGGATGTTTGCGCTTTCGTTTGCCTTACTCTTATGATGTGCTTGCTTCATATTCTGGCCATACTTTTGTGCTTTGATTTTCTTACATTCTGTGGCCTGCTGCCTATGGTGTATTTTATGGAAGAAGAGGTCATGGTGAGGCAGCAGAGAAGGTATGACCCAGCCACATGCTGTGCTCAAGGCATCTTTGCTGGAGGGTATCTGTAACTCCAGCATCCTGATCCCCACCTGCAGTTCCAAGTTAAAGAACCTGCTTCCTTGCACCCCTCTCCAGTCCACTCTCCGCCAGTTTATGTGCCTATGTCCTCACCTCAACATTCAGTAGGCTAAGCCTCCACAGAAACCTATAGTAGCAGCGAAATATGAAAGTGACATGTGCTACTTTCATTTTCTAGAGACAAGGCCTAGGAGGCCGCTTCCTGCCCTGCAGCTTTCCTCCTGCTTCATGTCAAATGCTCCCTAAGCCCTCACAGGCGCCAATCCTTCACCGCGGCCCCTGCAGGGCAGGGAAAGGACTCCGGCCTGGGTGGTGAGTACCCCTGGAGCCGCCCCCTCCCGCCCGGATTTAACGTTCAGTTGGAGGAGGGCTGCTGCCCGCCTCGTTACCCGCGCTGGGGCAACGCCTAGCGGCCTATAGCCCCGAGCCGGGGAGGCCTCGGAATCCATATCACCACGGGCCAAGCCATCGCCTCTGCGCGAACAAACGGTCCACGGGGTCTCCCGGGGTGAGCGCGCGGGCGTGACTTCCGCCTCCCCCGAGCCCGCGCGCCGCCGCCGCTTCCGGCCCGCGGTTCCTCCTCCGGGCCGGCCTCTCCCGGCATGCACCGGGGCCGGAAGCGGCTGACGACAATAACAAACATCGGCGGCTGCGCCAGGACTCCCCGTCCCCGCGTTCCTCATCTCGCCCCACCGGCCCCGCCGCCTCCCGCGCCCGCCAGCCGCCACCTCCCCCCACCTGGCCGCCGTGGCCGCTGGGGCGGTGCCTGTCCCTGCGAAGCCGCCGGGCCCGGCCGCGAAGGGGGTGGGGGGGGACGCACCGCCACCGCCGCAAGATGCGCGGCGCTGCCGCGGGACCCTCGGGTGAGTGCGGCCGGGTGAGACGCGGGCTGCCCCGGCTGCCCCCTGCTTCTCCTCTCGGCCCCTCCCAGCCGAGGGGAGGGTGGGGACCTCGCCGGCGGGCCCACCGTTACCGGGAGGGCGGCCTTGGCAAGGGGTGGCGGTCCCGGCTCTGGGCGCGGGGCTGCACCCGCGGGGCGGGCGACAGAGCGCTGGGACGGGGGTCGGGGCGGACCGGGGTCGCGCTGCCGGTGGCGGTCCTGGGGTGGCAGGGTGACTCCAGCTCGGCCGGGGCGGCGGCAGCGGGCAGCGACTGCAGGGCTGGCGGAGGGGCAGCGCCGGGCGGGCCGGGGTGCTGCCTCCCTGCCCGGGGCCCCGCTGTCAGGGCGAGTGATCGGCGATGAAGTTACTACAAGGGATGACTCAGCCCGGCTGCGCCTCCGTGCCCGCCGTCGGCAGCGGTCGGACGAGCGTCGTGCAGAAGCGGTGTGTTTACAGCCGTTGTCCTGCCTTTCCCTCGGTTGTTTACTTGTTTCTGCTCCCGAGGAAGCATATGTTGTGCCTGAATTTCCCCGTCGGTTTGTCGTTACTGCTTTGTGGTAGGCTTTCAGCCGTTTTTGTTGATCCGTGCCCCCCGAAGTTCTAGTTGACAGCGATCCAGAGGTAGAAATGCTAATATGAATGCTGGGAAAATTAAATTAATTGATCTTTGTAGTACTCATGTTTCTTACTTAATTTCATCTAGGGATAGAAAAAACCCATAATATCTGAACCTGAGATACTTGTAACTGACCCAGATATGTTAGCTTAATTCTTTTATAATAGTTTTTTTATTAATTACTTCAGACAAAAAAAAAAGTGACAAAATAATAAAGTGGTATGTTCTGGCCGTGAGCCATTCCCTGTGGTTTGTATTTAAAGCTTTCACCTTTATTTCTTTCTGGGAGAGAATGAGGAGGTTGAGTATTTTTTTCTGCCAGTCACATAAATTTGTGCTAGAAGTAGTTCATGCCATTGGCTTTATAGAAGAACTTACACTTCTGGAGGTGTTTGGTTGGCTGTATGGTAAAAGGTACCTCAGTGGTGGTGAAGAAATAATGAGGCTGGAAAACATGCTTCTTACAGTTGAAGTTCATACAGCTATGAAGTACTGGGAGGAACAGTAGATGCTTTAAATGCTGCATAACAATAAAGAAAACCTGTGTGCTATTATGGAGTATTTAAGCTGTAAACGTTAAGAATGCTTAATGCCTAGTACCTTGGGAAGTTTTTAGAAGAGAAGGTGCGTGAGGAAAGGACTTTACTGTTATCTAGTGTTCTAACATAAACTTCAGTGCCATGAAGCAAATATTAACAAGAAAGAAATTAGATGTGTAAACATCATGAAGCGTAGTTTAAATGAAAGTGTGCAGAGCATACTTAATTCTAAATGCTGTCAGGAACTCAAAATGGTTTTGTTATGTTGGGACTAGTAAGAAAACTGCTTACTGGTGAGCTGTGCCAGTTATAGAGCTGGAAATGCAAACAATTTTTTGGGATAATGGATTAGTGTAAGGTAGACCTAATTGTGCTTTGGAAATATATTATTGTATGCTTTGTACAAGTGGCTTTGTTTTGTGGAATTAAAAAAAAAAAGGGTAAACCTGTCTTACACTGTACTGTGTTGATCTAGCCTTATGCTTAGCACAGACTTGTGTTACTAGTCTCCGAGATCATATTTGAGGGGTTGTCTCTCTCTCCATGTCATGTTACCATATTTATAATTAGAAGCATACGCAGCAGAGTTGCACTCTGACTGGAGAAGAGGGCAAGGGTTATTCTGAGGTCTTTTTTGGTGTCTGTTTAAAACATTGTTTGTCCCTGCATGTTGTGTGAATGCAGCTAAGGTTACATAGTCTTGCAAAAATTAGGGAAAACAATAATTTCTAAATTATTAGTATATTTCTTAAAATTTCGGTTATTCTGGTTAAGGGGTGAGTGTATGTGGGGGGATGGGAGGTAGCACATGTTGGTTTTTTTTAATTTTGATTAGAGAGTGGCAGTTACAGTAAGATCATTTGAAATAATTTTTCTTTATGTTGTCCTGTAGAGTAGTTTGTTACCAGTGTGGTTTTAAGTCTTTATTTGCTTTTAAGCTGGTAGGTAGTTTCTGTGGAAGACTTGCTCAGAGTGGTGTGAGGGTCTTGAGGCTTTTATTGCACAGGTTGGATTCATTCCCATGTTGTGGTAAAGTGAAGCAAGTCAGAAAGAAAAACTATAGCCTGTGTAACCCCGGCCGTCACACAAGCTACTTCAGAGTCATTTGGACAGTGTCCAAGCAGTCATGTGTCTCCTGCGTATGCATATTGCTCAAGAAAGTTGTGATCTTCATTTTGGTCTGCAGCACGATGATGTTATATGAGGAATTTCTGAAGAGGGGAGAAAAAGGAAATTTTTGATACTCTGCTACTTTCAAGAACCCTACTGATGGTATCCTAAGATGCCAACTTACATGATAATGTTGTATTATACTGCAGTATCCGATTGAATGCACTGATACATTAATAATATACATATTAGTGATACCAAGCAGGCAAAAAAGTAATTGCTAGAATTACAAAGTACCTGTTTTTTAGCTGATTTGTCAGAGTAATTATTTCAGTGTACAGGCTGAAAGAGTCTTACATGGATTCTTTGTTGCAAAATACTACATGTGATTCATTTTGATAGAGAAATTGCTAACAATGGTTTTTGTTAGCTAATTAGCATTCTGTAGTTATTATGAAAGTCACTTGTCTATAAGTTATTTCATATTGCAAATCCACTTCTAATTTAGTTTTTAGTTCAGTTGAAAGAGAAGTTGGAAGGCATCATAACCATGTATCAGCTCTTTCTATTCTCATTTGTAAGCATGGTTGGAAGTGGATGTACTTTAGTGTGTTTTCTAATGGGATTTGAGCATAACTAAATTGTTAATAATACATAAGTAGTATCTACACCACCTGGAACATCAGGGCAATTTGTGCTTGTCTTCTGCCCATCTCCAGGTATGTATTTCCTTTTTGTTGTTCAGGTTTGCAGTCCGCAGTTCCAGTAGGGTTCTGAGCTCAAAGTACCAGGTCAAGCAACAGCTCAGTCTAGAATTTTTACGTGCATCCGAGATGTTGACAGTATCATCTGGGAGCACAGTTTGCAGCTGGGCCTGCTGTCTTTATTGTGCCAAGGTAAAATGATTACAGGGTGTTATATATAAACCTCTAGTAGTTTATACATCTAGAAAATTAGCTGTTGTCCAATATGGTAGTCTGCTTTCTGTGTGAAATGACTTGTTAAGTGTTATATTAATTTCTTTCTGACCTGTATTGATTACTTGCTGTTTGAAGGTAAAATATTAAACTGCTTTGTTGACTAGTCTGGTTCCAAATGTCCTGCACCTGCCTTGCTGTGTAATGCCGTAGGTCCAATAATAAGAATGATGTGTGAGAGCATCTTTGCTTAAGGATAGTTCTAATGGGTCTCTGACTATAGACCATGCTTTTATTTTCTTGTTAAGAAATATCTCATGTTTTCTTACCACCAAAGACTTATTTTTGAAACAGTATTTTTGCTTTTTCAGGAGAGTAGGGAAGTTGTGGTGGTAAAATAATATATTCAGTGTTTAAAAATTGCCTGTTCTTTTTATTTGGAAGGATTAAGTGAAACTAGTAGCTGTGTGATAGAAACACAATACACCAATCTTCATTATTATTCTTGAAGATGTGTTTGAAAAACCAGTATACTGTTTTCAGTTTGAACAGATTGAAAACAATGTGTATTTTAGAGATGAAAGCATCATTGAAGAACTAATTAAAAGGTTTATTTATATTAAATCAGACCACTCTTAGCAAAGCTAAAACATAAATTAAGAATGGCACTTTGCTGAGACTTGATTTCTGAACATTTGAGGTAGCTGCTCCTAAATTCCCAAATTTTATTTTGATTTGGTGTTTGTTCTTTTGTAACTGACTTATCTGCCACTTCATTGTATGATTGAATATGTTCATGCTACAGTCTTGTAAAATATGCTTTTTGTGTATTACATATATTGTAGATATGGCTGCAGCAATTTTTGCTCTTTATTTGAATGGCGATGTGTTCCTGATATTGCAGGGACTCTAAATGTCAGTGGTTTATCTCAATTTTTTGGGGGGGTTGGTTGATGCCAAGTAGCTGTGGTGATATGTCAAAACTGTGGATATTTGACCCTTATTTAGTGTAGTTGTGCCTAGGATAAACAGTTCACACTGACAAAATGGTGCTTATATTATGTATACAGTTTTCCTTCCATCCTCCAGAGTGTGTATTTTTATTAAATTCAGATGAAGTGGAAGTTCTTATATAAGAATATATTGTGTAACTGGACTAGCAGCTCTCTTCTAATATATTATGCTTATGTGATATTGCAGGTTTCCTGCTAGTAAACTCAAGATGACCGAATTGGCTATTATAATTAAAAAAAATTCTTTACAAATGCTTGTATTGTCCACTGATTGAAAGACAGTTGATTCAAACCCAATGAATTGTTTTTTAAACAAAAAAAGAAAATACGGCTCCAAATTCTCATTTCTGTCTGAATGAAAAGAGGGGGTGTAATGTGTAAACTTTCCTTTATTTATGTGAAAGACTCAAGAGATAAAATCCCTATAAATTTCAAGGAACAAATGTAATATAATAATGATTTCACATGCATGTTATGGCTGCAAACAGCACAGCCAGAGTACAGTAAGGTAGGAGTACAGTTGAAGTATCTCAACAGTTGTGGTTGTTTTTTTTTTTTTTTTGTCAGGTATTATAGTTCTCAAGTTGGTAATATTCCATAAAGGGATTTATTAATGTATTGTTAGCTGTTTTAAACTACCAAAGACTTATCCCAGAAAGATGAAGGGCAGTTGAAAACTACTAAACATCTTCTTGAGATAAGGTAAAATTTAATATTCTTTAAATCCATCCTGCAGCTTTTCTAATTTCTCAGTAGGTTGCTGTTATCTTTGTTCAGATTGATGTCAATAGAGATCTGAAGGTGATTTGTAACTATGTAACATGCAAATAGAGTATAAGCTCTGTTGCCAGAAATGTAGACATGATTTTTGAATGTAATAGTCTTTACTTGTCTGTTTCAGATACCACTGGAAAAAATAGTTGATTAATAGGAGGGGGTTCATGGGTGTGATGTGAATTATAAGGAACTTTAAAATGCAAAATTAGAGGAATTCCATATTTAGATCATGCAAGTTCAAATGCTAAACTTACAAACATGTTTCAAAATTTTCTTATTCATATGGATGTTTGTAAGTTGCTAATCATTTGAACAGCTGACCAAGATGGTGGTGGATATTTTTATTACTGGAAAAGTTTAATGTTGTTCTAAAATATGACTGCTTATGAATAGAAATTGGTTAAGGAAGAACCTGTGGCTTTTATGTAGGCGGTTGGATCACAATGGCAAAATAAATCACAAGGGTCTTTACTTGTCTTACATTTCATTATTGTCCATCTTTTACTTTTATTTTCTACCTGTAGTGTTTTCATTCCTGTGAAAGAAATGCCATTTTATCAGACTTACTTTCTGTGCTTTCATCCTTTAAAGTAGGTCTGGCCAAGTTACCTTGTACTATCCACATAAAAGAAAAAAACCCTTGTAGTATTATGATGGTGTATGTGGAGAGGGGAGGGCAGGAGGAGTAGCCTCATAGACTACATTTTGATAAACTGTCCTCAGTTGCATCTGTAGCGATTGCCCATTTTGGGGTTATCTTAGTCTGCTTTTTAAGAGGATACTGGCATTTTTTTTAATAGGTTACGATTTATCAGAAGTTATCTTAATAACTGATGATAGCATGGGCAGTTAGGAATGTGAATGATGCCTTCTGGAAATTCTGACTTGTCTTCTTGGCTAACAGTGCTGTATTCATCAGCTTCTTTCCAGCCTTAGTTGTAGTGTAACAGTTTGTGGAGCTGTGTAGTGAATTGGATCATGGAACTAATTTGAGCTAGCGGTAACCTGGGGAAGTATGCTGTTTCTAGCTTGTTAGAGCAAAGTGATCCAGTTTACTCCATAGTAGTTTGTAAAGTTGTACCACTGAAAGCTGCTGTGGGACAGGAGCAGAAGTGGCTGAGGGAAGGAATTCTTAAGTCTGGTGCTCTTAGTATAACCAGTGTTGTTTATATGATTATGGTCTTGGTTAACGGGAGAGTGTTAGTGAAATATGCATTGGTGCTGACTTGTCTGAGTTTGGTGTAAGAAATAAAGGGATTTATGTTGGCTATTTCATGTAGAATTGTTTGCAAACACTGTGAGATTTTGCATGCTAATTATTTTTAAAGACTATGTCTACAGGGAGAACCTTCCCACCAGTATGGAGTCAGTTGGGAACTTGAATAAAACCACCTGAAGCTCCATGTACCCAAAAGCATGATTCTTTGCAAAGTGAATGTATTAATCACTGTAATTGGGGAGAGACTTGTGTCTACAAATGCTTTTGAAATGTCAAAACTATACATTAAAAAAAAAAAAAGGCTGACAAAACCTTTGCTTAACTTTGTCAAAAAACAAGTCAGACAGCTGTGGAAAGACTGTTTCCATCAATTAAAAAGAAAAAAAGAAAGAAAAAGGGTACTTTAGCAGGCTGTGGGCTGTTCCCTAGCAATAGGAAAATCAGAAACGCTTGATTTTTTTTCTGACTTGTACTTGTTGACTGAGGCACAGAAAGTGAACTTCTTGTCAGGTAAGAGATGTGGGGTTTTGGAAAATGTAAAATTTTTTACTTTTTTTTTGTTACTGTTGGAGGAGGAAAACTTGTCTGACCCATTATTTGGATTGTGTTTTGGCAGCTCCTCAAATGAGTGAAAACTGCAATGTAAATAGATGCTAACACTCAGATCTGAAGTTTTATAATTATGTACATATAGAATCATGATACAATGCCTAATAATGGGCTTGTTGCCTCATAAACATGTCTGAAACTATCGCTTTCCTAGAACCCACAATATAAGTTGTCTGAACTTGTAAGAAGCTGCACTGTTTTGGGCCATGCCAAATTAAAAGCTACTCTTTAATGCACAATGTTTTCTTACCTGCCCAGGTGCAGTTGATTTTGATCTCCTGCTTTTCCACTGTTGATAATGTTGAGGATCTGTGAAGGTATTGCTGCACCTACTTTGCTGAATGAGGAGCAACTCTGAATGTGGGGATGATCTGTAAATCTTAAGTTGATATTGTGTAAAATGATTCATCTAAAAGAGGGGAAAACCAAAAGCCTCATATGCTGTGAATTACTGTATACTGAATTACTGAGTTCTGGAATTTCTCTTTAGTGAATTGGGAACTAGGGACTTAGGCACATTTCCTGGTTGCTGTGCAGAATTACAGCTTGGTTCTTGGGTTGAGTGCAAAAGACTTGCTTTACTGAGTTGAAGAGCTGTTAACAACACAGTGACTTTTGGAGATGCTGTAATTAAGTAACTGCCTCTGTGCCTGATGCACATCTCAACACAGTATAAATAGAGCTCCAGATGGCACCTTACAGATGTCAGGGATTGACAGCCTTTCTTTAAGACTAGTGTGGCTTGAACACAAGGTTTATAGGCTTTGATATAAGGTGCTAATGGGAGATAGGATCTTCACCTGGAGTAACATGTATCTTGGTGGTTAGATGTGGTCATCTGGTTAAATTTATTTTGGAAGAGTGGGGGTTGAAATTCTCTGAAACTGAGTCAGGAGCAGCCCTACTATCACATATTTTAGGATATTTTTTTTTTTTTTAGGATTTACTTCTTAAACTTAAGAGGCTTTTAAAACATGTTTCCTTTCAACACTCAGTTGTCCAGTTAAGGGTATACACTTGCGTTGTGTTTTAGAAATGAAGCCATTTCTGTTGCTAAAAGCATTAGTTAAGAATGTGTGCCCTCATAACGAGGTCATTCTGTCTGTTGTGGTGGTAGTAGTCTTCTGCAAAATTAAGATATTTCTGATTAGATGCAGTATTGAAGAAAGCTCCTTGAAGTCTGCTTTTAGAGATAATTTTACAGCTAACATGAAGGTGTTCGTTTCCTTAAATTCAGCTTCAAGCTCTTTTAAGTTTTCCTTTGATACTAGGATTTATGTGGTATAAAATCCTTCGGTTATGAGGTGAGGTATGCAAATTGGATCAAGAGAACATTTTTTGAGAAGGGTATCTGAAAAAGCAAAGGAAATATAGGTAGAAGACAGGTTTGTAGAAGAAAAACAAATTGGAAGGAACATTCTGCACTAGTCTTGTACCTTTGGCTGTTGTAGAGTTGCTTAAGTTGGAAGTGAAACAGGGAATCCTGCTCTGAGAAGAGAGGAAGGTGAAATCACAGGAATTGCAGGATTTTGAATACGAACCTTAAGATTTGCTGTATGGAAACAGAAGCACAGCTTAATAAGATGTTAATGCATCCCAGATCTGGCTCCCCATTTCCAGAGGTAATAAAAGTATATTCTCCTTGAGGGAAAAATCTTCTCCAGGTAAGATATTCAGTGAATGAGGAATAGCACTTGAGTCTTTCAAGCACATGACAGACTTGTCAGCCTTTGCCACAGGTGAATTGCCGTTTTGACAGGCAGGAATTCTGCACTGGTGTCCTGTAAGGCACCTGACCCTTGTAGTCAGGGGTATTATTTATGACTCATATTGGAGGCGCTGTTACTTGCAATATAACCTCAGCTGGTCTGTAGGAAGAGAAGACAAACTTCCTCTATTAGCAGCATACAGATAATGTCCATACAGAGCTATGTGAATGTCTAATAATTAGCAATGTGGAATTGCAGGGCTTCTGAGTGAAGAGTGAGAGTCTTGCCTTGCTTAGGTTGTTAAGCAAGTTCTGTCTGTCTGCTTTTGGAGTTGAGCCCTTTCCAACCAGGAGACATACGGGGGGGGAAAGAGTTTGGGCCTTTTGGTCCTTTGTGACCCTAGAGTTGAAGCTTTGATAAGTATGGCCCTTACAGTGCAGATGTAAAGCAGCCCCAGGCACAAAAAGCAAGATACCTTATGCTGCTGATGTAGAAGATGGAATTTTAAAGGAAATTTGAAGGAAAGCCATGACTTCGGCATAGTGCAGTTTAAATTCCAAGGAGTTAAAGAAAAATGTATTAATAACTTAATTTGCTTAAGTTTAGCTTGTAATTGGGTTTATAAAGGAGGTATGGGATATGAGATGTCAAAAACATGTGCATGAACATAAATATTGGGATATTGTAGAAGGAACTTAAATGACTTCAAAGTGAAGTTGATAATGCCCCTTTAAACCCAAACAGCATGAATGTTGATTTCTTTGTCCTACCTGGAAGGCCATACTTCATTGTTTTGAGTTTTTGACATTTGAAAGAATTGTACTGTGAAACAATGTAACAGAATTGAATAATGGAGCAGGGATTCTGCACTTCAGGGCAGAAATAGATGATTAATATTATTTGGATTATTTGTTGAGTGCTGTAAAGCCCATGACTTCTGTACTGCAATTACAAAAAGGAAAGGTTTGTAAATAGACAGTTTCGTTTACAGATGTAACAAAGAGCATGTTCTGAAGTACACAAAATTTCAACCCTTCTAAACAACATGCGCTGAAAGTATTGATCAACAGACTTCAGAAGTACTCAGTTTTGAATATACTTATATTGGATAGGAAAACCTTGCAATACTTCCATGAAGTAAAGCAGATGGAGTAATTGCATCTCAATGTAAACACAATGCATAGCAGTGAAATAAATGTTATAACCAGCATAACATATTCATGGTTGATTCTGGTGTTTTTTTAGCTAATGTAACAAAATACATATCTTCTGAATTAATTCTGAAAGTTTTTTCTTCTTTGTGCTGTTCTTTTGTTTTTGTCCTCTCTTACATGCCTACTATCTTCTGTCCGCTCTGGCAGCTGCTACAGAAATTTCCTTTTCAAACTTTTCAGCTATTTTTTGTAATGGTGTTAGTGATAATTCATGGCTATTGATCGTACAAGCTTCCATGCCATAATTTGAATGATCTAGTTTACATGATAGCAGGATCTAATGCTGCAAGTCACAGTTCAAACAAATAATCTGGGTGGATTAGTCATTTTATTACAGTTTGTCTGATTATGTAGTTAGCAGCTCTATCTTCAGTAGCTGTCAAATTTAGTAATTGTCCAACCTCTATTAAAATAGTTTCAGCGGTGTAATGCTAAAAAGCTTGAAACTTTTAACAGTATAATGCTACAAAAGTCCACAATTCTCTTAATGGCCTTTTGAGGCAATACAAACAGAGGAGTAAAGTGTGTGTGTTTATGGATATATTTTTTTTTTGAAGCTTGATGATGCCTGACTTTCACTCAACGCTTATGTTAAAAATTTGTGTTACTGCTGAATCATAATATTCTTGAATATTGGGAACAAACTTAAAGGCTAGTTTGTGATATGTAGCTGACATTGCTTGCAACAGTCTGCTGTAACCTGACCTTTCAAAGAAAAGAGACATAGACAACTGTGACTGGTTTTCATACATCTCCCCATTTAACTAATCTTGGACTTTGCCAGACACAGCCAGATGTTCTCCAGAGATGCAAGACTAGGGAGAACTCTCAAAATTTGGTTTTGTCCACTGCTGTGAAAACAGGCAGCTGGAGAGAGACACTTAACATAGTTCCTGCTGATGAGGGGGTGCAGCCTGCCATTATTGGGCACCGGTGAATCTGCAGGAAAGCTTGGTGTTAAAGGCACATGTTCTCTGAAACTTTCCTTCACATGATTCTTTGATTTGTGGAAGTACTCACTGAAATTTTTGGCAACCTTTGGAGTGGGTGAATTCTACTTCCCCATCCCCCCACCCCTTTTTCTGTAATGAGTAACTTAATATAAATTTGTCCTGCCTGTGTTAAGTGTAGTTTTGTCAGCCCAGGACTGTTTGTTGAAATGCTGTGTGGAAGAAATGACAATTGTTCTTTGATTACTTAATGGTTGCAAAGGAATTAGAAGGATAGATTATAGTGTTGTGATTCTACTTTGTGGCAAAGTGTTTCAGTAGTTTTTTGTTATTTGTGTTAATGTGCATTACTTTGATCAAAAACAAGTGTTCAGAAATTGATTTTGCTCAAGTACAACTACTCACTGCTGATAGATAAACAGAAGGAGGACACTTGAGTTACTGGTTTTCCAATGGTGGTACTTAATCATATTGCTTTTTTCCCTTTTGCTGTACCTTTGCTTCTGACAAGGTGATGTGTGTGCATTTTGCATAGGATAAAAGGAGAAGTGGACAGGAAGGAGGAAGATAATGCTGAAATAACAGCCTAACAAAGTGCTATCTGTTCCATGAATGTAAAATACATGGGATGGCTGGGTAATTTTTTTCCTTTTTCATAAGTTTTTCAAATTTAAGATAAAGGATTTTTATTTACCATTAGTAACATGAGTTGTATAAAATGATTTACATGTTCTAATGGTTTTCAGGCTTCAGCAAACCTATTTTTAGTAGTGGATTATCACCCTTTATAGTACCTGATCGTCTTCTCAGAAAGCTTGCTAGGGTATTAACATGATAGAAATAATGTTTGCAGTTCAGAGTTTGATTGTGCGCTTGCCTGACTGCCCTGAGCCCAGCTGCTCATTACTGCCTTCCTTGCCAAGTGCTCCTTCTATTTTGGCACTGTTACTTAACTAATAACAGTTAAAATAAACTAGGGTAGCCTAAAAAGACCACCTTTGCTGATCTGGCTCATTTTGATTGTTGTAGTTTCCATTGTAGTTTAAACAGCAGTTCTGGGAGAGAAAGCCCCTGACAAAGGATGCCAGTGACAAGCAGCTGGGAATGGTAACATCTTCAGTTTATTAAAACAAACAAAAAAAATCTAACAAATGTTTTGAAAATAGGTGAATAGCTTAGCAAACAAGGTTACCTTGTTTCAGGTAAGGAAGATGATGCTGATTCCTGGAGGGATCTGTTAGATACAGCTGCAGGATAATACTGTTCATTCAACAGCAGTAGTATGTGTGCCTTTTTACACTGAATTTTCTTAGATAAATTGCTTTTTTTATGACTTCCTCTGTTGCTCTTAGTATCAGATCACATTTTGTGCCAGTTCTGAAAAATATGTTCAGTTAATGGAAGTACAAGCAATTCTTTTTAGTGAACTAAATTTGCCTCTTTGTAAATACTGAAGAATATTTTTAATGGTTATTTTTAACTAAATTTACGGGCAAAAGTATTCAGGTATGTAGCAGTTTTGAGTGGGCTTGCAACTGGATAGCATTATTAACTAACAAAAAAGTGTTACCACTTCATTATTCTTTCTGGCATTGACATGCTGATTTCTGGATTAGATGTGATGATGACCATAAAATCCTGACATGTTAATAACACCTGTAATTGCATTCTGTATCTTTTCTTTGCAGATCATCTCTGGCTTTGAACAGCCATGCTACTGTGTGGCCAAAAATCAAGCAGAGCAAATGTGTGCATTTATTCTCCTCCTGAAGAAGGTGATAGCTTTGTATAGTGCCTGGAGGTAATTCTTTGCTTGAAGTTAAAAATCGTGAGACTGCTGATTTATGCGTGGCAGATACTGTCATAAATATTTTTGTTCTTGATAATATTTTTTCTGTGTTTTAAATAGTTAGCTTTAGTGTTAAGGTATGGAGAGGTAAATGTTTAATTAAAATTTCACTTTATGTATGTGAGGTTTCCAGACAGATTCTCTTGTAAATATCACTTCAGCTTGGAAAATAATGTTGCTATGAAAACTAGATACCCTACAACCCTTTACTTTGCTTAGATGGAAAAGAGATTTTTTTGGTGGATGCTCCATGGTGCTTGCTTTAAGCATTGTGTTATTTAACACTTGTTTCCAATTGTACGTGGGCCACAGTCACAAATATACCCTATATAAAAAGGAGTTTTTCTGTGTGCGTGAGGCTGATGTAATTCTGTAACTTAGGCCAAATAATTTAGTAATAAATTATTGCTAGCTTGTTCTTGATGTTCAGCAGTTCTTCTTTATCTAATAACTTTGTGGAGTATTTTCTGATGTAAGTTAGAACTGGTGCCACTGAAGAATTAAGTGTAAAGACAACAAATCTCAATTCAGATTGGATCTTTAGCTGGGGCTTTTTTATTTGATATGGTTCTGTTTCTGAAGCCTTGTAAAAATGCATGTTTTGACTAGTTTATGCACTGTTATTAATGCTTGAAAATTAGAAAGCTCTTTTGACTTTCTGGAATTATTACTCTGGTAAAACTTCTCCCCCTCTCCATTTTAATATGTTTGTTATTTTTCTCTATGGTTTATCAGTTTTTCCTCTGTGTAGGCAAAAAGATAAATGCAAATTCGGACTCATTTTAGGGTAATAGTTAGCTGTGTAGACCTTGTGTATGTGTCCTGTTCATGTTTCAGGGAAGGTGGAACTTAAGTTTCCTGTGAAGTAATTTAATCCGAAAGGTAATTTTTATAATGATAGAAGAACATTGCTTAGTGGGTAAAACTTTTGCAGCCTAACTTTTCATAACTCCTTCCACATTAAAAAAATAAAAAATTCAGGTCATTACTGACTGCAGTGCTAGTTTTACTCCTGCAGCAACCCTGTTAGTGTGGAGGAAATTATTCATAAACTTATGAGCTACTATGGAGAAGAAAAAAAGGCTCAGAAGTGTGGAGTGTTTCAGTGATAAAATCTCAGATTAAATCTCAAATGATTTACAAAGCAGTTCATTATTTTTTCATGTTATGTGCAATGGAGAAAACGTGTTTATAGACGGTCATCCGGATGCTTGTAGGGTACAGGACTGAAAATGCTTCCAATGTGTTGGACTGCGCTTTCTTTCTCAATTGCTCCATATTTGCTACTAGCAACAAAGAAAGGAGCCACAGATCTAGCTAGTGCTGGAAAGAGGAAAATACTTTTTTTAAAACTATTACTTAATTATGAAGAGATACAAAAAGAAAACTACATATCTTTGAAACTTTGTTTTTTGCTAATGCTTCTGTATGTCTCAGTTAAAAATCTATGGATAGGGATAGTAGTGAGCAGATAAAGCTACAAAGTCTAAGTTGAGAAATTGAAGCATAGATCATGCTGCTGTTTGCAAAATCTAGAAAAGATGTCTGGAAATAACTCTCTGAGGCTTTAAAAGGCATTTCATAAGTGAGAAAAGCCAGGTAAATGATCTGAGATGGTGACCTCTGGTTCTTTTAACCATTTGTATGTGCAGAGGCTTACTTTGCCCATGTTCCTGGTCAGAGGAGCATCTTTATGTTTAGTAATGGATAAAGAGCTGATCCATTCACCTACTACATATCTAAAAACATTTTTTCAAAAGCATGTACATGCTTTTCATAACTGATATGTGCAACTAACACTTGGAATCTTTTTTTCAGTTTCTAAATGATTTTAGCAGTGGAACTTACAAACTTTGGAGACCTAAAGAAATCATCATGAAGCTGTATGTATTTTTGGTCAACACGGGAACTACCCTTACCTTTGATACGGAACTTGCTGTACAAAAGTAAGAAAGTAAATTAATTGCCTATCTGTGTTTGGTTTTTTTTTTTAATTAAAGACTATATATACTTTTTGTATGCTGAGTTCTGGAGAGATTATAGTCAGTTGTTTTTTAGTATGTCCATGTAGTTATCTTCTAGGTTTTCATGTATTTGAGTGAATTTGGGATTTGTGTTCTGCTTTTTAGATTTATTTGTTAGCATTTGCAATGCCTTGCAAGTGATTGTGTGTGTCTGAGGTCCCATGAAAGAGTGGAGAGGTTATTTACTTTCTGGGGAAGTGACAGAGGATGACCTACTCTTAGCTGATTCTGGTGTTATGCTTCCTTTTTGGAAAAACTGTCAGAACAACTTCTGATTTTCTGTGACCTTTTATTGGATGGCATTTTTATTTAGGATTCCTCTGTAAAATGTTTATTTTTTTTACTGACTAGCATTGTAGAAGAAATTCTGCAAATTGCTCTTTTTCCTGTCAGTATATATACATCCTGAAGAAAGTGTGTGCTCTGTAATATTTTTAGACTGGATGCTAAAGAACTGGCATGCAGGTTTTTGTCTCATATCCAGGATGGGTAAAAGTTGGTTCTGTCCTCTGTTGTAAGGCTCCAAAATGTTTTAGAGCATTTCATGTGTAAAACATGAATTTCTGAATGTCCAGCTGCTTTAAGCATGAGCAGTGTTACAGAATCACAGTTAAGCCCCAGCAGCTTTCCTATGTGTATTAATTTCACTGCACATTAAAAGCATCTTGCAAATATAAAGAAGCTTTTAGAGAGGTCTAAGAAATACTGGATGTATTGTATCTTTTTTCCTTGTTCTCACGTGGGACTGATCTAATAAATAAATTGTGTGCAGTCTGATAGCCCTTGCACGTTGGAGCTAGCAAGAGCCAAGCTTACCTGCTGTCTTCATATTCTGTCAGTGATGAATGAGTTGCAAGTAACTGTGCTTGAAAGAGTTCTACCACAGATTTTGTGCTCACATCCATTGTTTCCTTTCTCCTGAATTCCTGTTTGCAATTTTCATGACTCAACAAGTGAGTTTGGATTTTGAAACTTGTTTGGTGTGGAAGGCCCCTAAGACTGCCTACACCGTTTATTTTTGTCTGCTCTTCTGCAACGCCTGCTGACACTCAGGGTATTGTTGAGCATGAAGCATTTCATCTCGGCCATTCTGGATCGGTTGGGTCCTTAGCAGATGTGTTAGCACCCCTCTATGCTTTGTGGTACATTGAGACATTCTGTTCCTAAATAATGGTGAGTGAGGTACGGCGTCTGAATTGCCAGACCAGGTACCTAATAGTCAGGTATGGGCTGACGCTTTGCTCAGTTGCGAATAGTTCTTTGAGGGACAAACTTTCCAATGTCTGACCCACACAAAATCCAAGACTTCAGTTGAACAGTTTAACTTCTTGTTCTGTATATCTGTATATATAGACTTGCTCTTTCTAGCAAGACTTAACTTTCTTGGGTTCTTTGCCTGTTTCTGTGTATGCAGACAGGCCGATCTATCTTCCCCAAGACCATGGAGATGGTAGGTGAATGCTTACTGTAGCATAGTTTCCTTCGTAGTGAATTCACAATGTGGTATTGAATCATGGTTGTTTCAGATAACTGATCTTTATTTTTCAAGGACCATATAGCCAGTAATATCATTATACTTCCTGCCAGTTATATTAAAACCATTGTTGCTTATATTGGTTATTCACTTGATACTCTGAAGCTGTTTAATACCTTTGCACAGGTACTACCCCAGTGCTTTATAGTTTGGGTCAGTTACTATATCATATTAGTAAATTCTTGTTCAGTTTGGTGTTTGCCTGTGTCTTCAAGACAGTCTAGAACTGTGTAAAGTAAGTAGTAAAGTGAAGATATCATCGCTCAGAATTAAAGGTACAAGGGTGGTGAACTAAAACAGGGATGTTTTATTGACCTACTGTTTCTTCATTAAAAGTGTCTGTAATGTTTATATGAATGTTGCATATATATAGATTGTTTAATTCTCTGTTAAATGCCATACTGTACTCAATGTATAGTAAATCAAAGTTGATTAGGTGAAATTGCTTACATTATGCATAATGAAGTGTTAATACTCTTGCTGCCTTCTAGGGTTTCAGTAAGTTAGCTGTTCAGGAAGTACATATTCAAAGAACATAATATGACTTGACAGTTATTATCCTAAATGCTTGGTGTGACTTCGCATGCTGAAATTCTGGATTATCAAATCTTCTTGGAAAAAGATTGCTGATAATTTATTAGTAATGCAGAGGCTGTCATCTTTTAGCTGATAGCTTATTAGCTGGATATCCGGAATGCAACACAGTACAGCACTTACAAAACTTAGAAATATGTCATTATGCAGAATGAAAAATAATAGGTCTTTTAAAAAAAAGTTCTTCTTTGACACAGACAAGTCAGCTATCTCTATTAGTCATCATGTTTGCCCATTTTTTTTCCAGTGTGGCTGATCTGAAACATGCAATTCAAACAAAGTATAAGATTGCCATTCAGCACCAAGTACTGGTTGTCAATGGAGGAGAGTGTATGGCACCAGACAGAAGAGTGTGTAGTTACAGTGCAGGAACAGTAAGTGCATGCTGCATTCTTTGTCTAAACTGTCAGTTTAGGGGGAAGAAAAAGATGTTTTACTAAGGGATTTTAAAGTATTTTTCTGCAGTGTACTGTATGCTGGATTTCTTTGCTTTCAGAAAAAGATGTTTGTGTTCAGCTTATGCATGTAAGCTTTAACGTGTTCTTAGGGCACATTACCTACAAGACAAAATAATTGGTGATCGAACAGTATGTTGCCTTTATTCAGTGTTTGATTTCATTTTCTTTTTGAGTGTAGGATACCAATCCAATTTTTTTATTCAACAAAGAAATGATCTTGTGTGAACGTCCACCAGCTATCCCCAAAACAACGTTTTCAGCAGAGAATGAGATGGAATTGAAAGTAGAAGAATCTCTCATGATGCCTGCAGTGTTTCATACGGTAGCGTCACGGACACAACTTGCTGTGGTAAGTAATTTCTTACTGTACCTGCACACCAAAGAAAAAATCGTATGTCAGAGGGCAATCTTGATAAAAATTTTGAAACAATTTGTTCTAAAGACAGTAAGAATGGCATGTTAGTAATGATGTATTCTTCAGAGCCTTTGTCTCAAAATTTCAAGGTAGGTATTGAAATGTGCTTGCTGCTTCAGCATGTTCAAAGCTTCTTTCAAAAGCATACTGTAATACAGCTTTATGGATGTGTAAGTTTACAGCATTTGCAAAACAAAAGCAATCTGATTGCTTTGGACCCATGCCTTAATGCTCTGCCTTTTTTTCATTGTCTTCAGTCTACCTCAGCCTGAAAACAGCGAAGTTACTTTGGAAACGTTAACCCAAGTAGAAAATCAGCAGTATAATTTTTAAGAGCACCTTGCCAAGATTCAGTTTAATCTTGCATGTCTAAACAACTGGTGAGGAGCAACAAAAACCTATGCTTGCTTTTCCTAAAATTTAGGTCTTCTATTATTGAGTGCTGACTTTTACTTTCATAGAAAGAATTACCAGAATTGCAATTTGATTACTTCTGTATTATTTTGGTAGGGGAAACTAGTTCCCTGCAACATGGTCAGTAAGGTTTCAAGTGTGCATACAGTAGAAATGGCTGTGTGTTCAAGTGACACAATGCCTTCAGTAGCTGGATTGATTGCTTTTTTTCATGTTAGGAAAGACTGCCCTCGTTTTTCTTTTCAAATTTTGTATTTAAATGCATTAAATATTTTTAATGTCTCTAAAGTTTATTTAAACTTCCAACAGGTGGGAGTGGGTCAGTGGTGGTGTAGCACAAAATGAATAGTAATACATGATTTTAGCGTGCTGCCTTGGTAATAAAGTGTCTTAGTTTCAGTGACAACTTTAATGCAGTCCAAAAGAACATCTAGCACTTGAACTGGCTCGTTCGTTATACTGTACAGCTGAATTTAGAGAAAAGTGCTGAGGCTTGCATATGGTACACATTTTTCTTTTCCCCCTTGGCCTCCTGACCTGTCAGGAGGGGGAAGTTAGCCTGAATAATCTGACCTTGATATACTGTGATTTAAGGCAATGATAGAGTCCAGTAGACTTCCTTCTCTCCATCACCTGTTGACAGTTACTGCTGAGTTAGTAAATAGGACCTTGAGTTATTAGGCATCGGTAAATCATATGACTGTCATACAGAGAAGAGTGGATATTGATGTGAATTCAGCTAGGAGTGGGAGGTTTTCATTTGTGCTCCTTGAAGAGTGTGAGTTCTGGTTTTAGCAGCTGAAACTGAAACTGCTTTAAAACCTTTTTTTTTGTGAGGTGTTAAGAGGATGTTATAAGTCAGCAAGACTGGTATCTGTTAAATGCTTAACATTGATTGATTTGATATGAAAGGCGGGCCATAGTAATTACTAAGGTCTCTGTGTTTTTTGCTTTGCTTAGGGTAATGCAAGTGAAAGGTGGTGGTACCCAGTCTCACATTTCTCATGGTTGATATTTTATCTTCTTTCTTCATCCTATCCATGATTTTGTGGTCTTGTAGATTCTTAATTTTGGTTTTGTTCTGGTGAAGTCTAGTATACGCTGACAGATTTTATTTCTCTGGAGTAAGCTTTTTTATATTCCAGGAGTTTTATAAAAAATACTCCTACTTAATTCTTTTCAAGTTTTAGTGCTATCTGCTCTTCCCCCTTGATTCTGAGGGATGTATTAATATGCAGAGCAAGCAAGTTTATTGCAGTATTTCTGCTTTTAAATTATTTAGAGCTTTACTGGCTCGTTCTGGTGGCAAGCTTTTTGTAAGGGAAGCCCTTATTTCAGAAATAAGTCTTAAAAGACTAAAAAGTCTCTCCATGGAGTACACTTTTTATTGGCCAGCTGGAGCTGTAACATTTAGCTAGAGACTGAAAAAATTATCTAGAGAGTGATCTTGAGCTGTTTTGCAAGAAGAAAATAAATTTTTCCATACTTGATAGCATGTATTAATATTATGGGAAGGGGGGAGGAATTCAGTATTTAAAGCCTTTAAACATGGATCGAAGTAGAAAGGAGACTTTATTTCTACCCCACAGGTTTACCTTGAAAATTATTGTTCCCCACTTCCAGTTCTTCCCTGCTTGTAAAGGGCCTACAATGATATTGGAATGTTTTGTGAAAAATTTAGCAATTTATTTAAAGATTAAATAGGTAGTAGTATTCTTAAATCTGATACACCTTTAATACCCACAGTTAATTTTATCAAAGATTTTAAATCTTCGAAAGCCATAGGCTCAGCGTTAGGCTGTGAGAGTGCATTGGGTGCTTCTTTGGGAGTTCGGGGGAGTGACAAAACCATCACGTATAGTGGAAGATTAGTAAATAGGCTATCGTGACTTCAGATGTACCAAGGTGTGAAAAGTATATAAAGGAATATTGCAGCATTGTACTAAAGCAGTTTTTCATTATGCCTGCTTGAAGCATATTGAGCAGTAATTCAGAAGAAACTGAGACAGGACTGGGAATGTGGTTAGAGTATTAATCTTCTTCGAGGTTCACCATAAGCCTCTTGGCTGGGGGGAAGAGGGAATGGGATATTAATCCTTCTGAAAATTGATTAAGATCTGGGGAGAACTTGAAAGGCTCTGAACCTCCGTAGTTGTGAAACTGATGCATCAAAAGCCACACGGAGTACTGTATGGGAGACTTCCTGCAAAACGGGCATAAAAAATCTGCCTTACAATGATCCAAGCTTTGTATTTTTGTTAATTTTAGAGAGACAGTAACCTGCTCTACTAGAAAAGCAGAGTGGCAGTACTTGATGGAGAGTCTGTGCCTGTTGTAATTACTTAGGGTAATTAATTGAATTTAATCAATATTTACTACTGTTACATAATAAAATGTTTTGTATTAGGACAAGAAGTTACAATTGAAATCACTGCTCATGATATGAAGTCTTACCCGTTATCAACAATAAGAAACAGTGATGTATAACTATGTAAAAGTAGTGGAGAGTATTTGATAGCTACCAGCTTCTATTTAATTTAGTATCTGTTCTGTCCAGAGGATATACAGATTTTTAAAATCAGACTTGATATGAAGTTGTAAACAGCATATGAAATAGTAAAGATTGTTGAGAAGATGGCTGCTAACTTACTAAGAGCTCTCTGTTATCTTTTGTACCTCATGGCCTTTGTCTAATTTACTAATAAGCAAACTCGTTGTGTGGAAGATATTGAGTATTTCAGAGTATGAAGACTTCTATTTCTGTCTTTTCTCCCTCATTTTAAGCCTGCCTGAAAGCTGTTGAATTTAATAAAATTTTTCAGCATCTGTCACTTGAACTGTATACTACTTGGCAACTATGCTGTAGAATGCTATGAAAGGTGGTTTTTTTTACCTTATTTTGAACTTTATTTCATACTGTGGAAAAAGTTGGACAGCTGTTACTGATTCACTTTTTCTGTTCCATACTTTGTATACACTTGTATATGGCCTTTAATTTTTTTTTCACAATAACAAGTGGTTCTAGATTCTCCTTTAACAAGTATTAATACATGCCTTTATTTCCTCTCCATCATTTTTTGCCTGTCTAAAACTGACCATTATTGATTCAAATTCTGCTTTTTGCTTTCTGCATGTCTTTTGCCATAATTTTCAGATATCCTTAGTTACTATTCAGATATTAAACGGAAGTAATCTTTCAGCTCACAGTGGAGGCCCTGGCATTCTTACAGCCTTTTGCCCATGTATGTATAGGCTATAAGTAGATGTAAGAGCAGCCATTTATTTTTTTCCCCCAGTTGAAACTAATTAAACTTATATGTAGCCGCCTTAAGATTTTGATACTTCCTAACCAGAAATAATTCCTGTGGGAAGCTTACTACTCCTGTTTGGTTTTCCACAGTACTGTGATTACCATATTGAGATACCTCAGTTCTTCTGTTTTGCTTTCATGATTTCAACATCTATACAGATTTTCTTAAGTTCCTGTTGATTACCTGAGATCTCATTATGTAGAATTCATGGTATAAAGATAAGGTAGCTTAAAAGCAGCTGTGTTGGTTAACTTACTGCTTTACCAATTAAACAGAAGCTCTAGCTATAAATTCTGTCATATGTGGCACAATATCTTTGCTTTGTGAACTTTTTTGGTTAGAATTTTTTGGTCAGTGTTTGTTGCATATACCATCTGGCTTTTAAATCCCAGTTAAAGCCACTTTCTAAGCCTATTTCCGTTTTATGTCTTGACATCCTGGTTTCCCTTCGACTAAAAGCTTACCTTTGAGATATCTGTGCCTAAGGATTACAGCTTGCCTTTTTACAACTAGCCTGGTTTCCCACCTTTCTTCCAGTTCAGCAGTTTTGGCCTTGAGCTACAGTATGTGAACAGTGAGGTGCACAGCGTTTGCAAGTTACATGCACACCAGCTTAGAAGACAAAGCTGTTCTCTGCACAGCGCGTTGTGCAGTAAACTACGTTGTGTGAATCTTGTCTAATCTTGTGGTTTTTTAACACTACTGCTTAAAATAATTTGTTAGATAAGCCTTTGGGAAAGGATTATTTTTAATTATTTTTCTTTTTGTGATCTAGCTGAAGTTCCCTTGTTATTTGTTCCAGAAGAAGGATATTGGAAACGGACTTTTTGTTACTCATATTTCATGTGATACTGTTGCTGTTGTCATCAAACTGTCAATTCTGGTCAGTTTTTCTTTGAGAAATGGGAATGAGGATGAGAAACTGTGTGGTCATTTCACTTGGTTGCCTAAAACCATGGCTGTAGCTGTTACTAGATCATTCTTGGTTTAGTTCCAAATGCTTCATAATACTTAAGCCAAGAAGTAGAGTCATGCTTCCTGAAAGCTGCGTATCTACTACTTGGAGAAATGTTCTTTCCCTTCTACTAGGAAGCTGTTTTGAGACCCTCTGGAAAAGTTACTTTAAAATTTTAATGTTCTTCAAGACGTTGTAATGTTTGTAACAATTATGTAGCCAAATTAATACTACTCATTCTTTTTGGAGAAATTTAGACTAATAGCCGGACACACTTCTAGCTCCTCCATGGAAGTCCAGAGTACTTTGTAATTTGGATTAGTGATCAGTCTCTTACTCTTTTAAAGTAGTCAAGCTGGGTGGGGTTAGAATGCAGCAGGTTTTAGCTTACCCTAAGGTATACCAAAAGATCTAGTGTTTGTCTTGGTTGGCCTTTGTAATGAGAACTGTTAGATCAAGCTTCTAGAAAATTTACCAGGAGAAAAAAGACTTGAGTGTCTTGGAATCAAGCTACTAGAAGTTATCACTTCTACCATGGTTTGATTCCCTGGCTGTGGTGGTTTGTGTCTGCTTCTCAGTATTTTTATTGGCAGTGAATTCTCACTTGACTTCTCTAAGCCTGCTTTTAATGTCAGAGCAAAGAGGCAGTGGAAAACAGTACTGAAGAAAGTTATGAAGCTATGACTTAAAGAATAACTTATTCTGTATTATGCTCATGAAATAAATACTGAGTATGTAATAAGTCATGCACTGTGTGGACAGATGTCCAAAGGACAGTCATTAAAAATTACCAGTATTAAAGGAAAATGGAATAATCAGCTGTCTAATGAAAGGAGAGAAACTACCATGAAGTATCAGTCTCCCTCACAGTGAAATTAACTGTTCCAATTACATATTCTAAAAGCTGAAACCTTGAAGTGGTTTATCTAGTAGCTCTGCTGATGTTTTAGTTGGAGGTGTACGAATTGGAGATACTGGTCTTGGTTACTAATTTTGGTAAGCAAGATAATGGTCACCTTTTCTGGAAGCGTGTATCTGCTGTTACAGTATATGGGTGAGTGTAATTTCACTTCCAAGGTTTTTTTTTGTTGGCCTGAGGTTGATTTTTAGGGTGACTGAAACCTGTAAGGAGTCCTTCTAACAGGATTTCAGTCACATGGCAATAGAGGACTTTGATGACTTGTTTCCTTTTACCACAGGGTTGTAGAGAATGGAAAGAACCCTGCATTTCCTGAGAATTTTGTTCTTTAGAGGTAAGTCCAAAGACTACTTAAGACAAAACAGACCTTCCTCAGATTATTTTCATTCAGATGAGCAGAAATACAACAGTAGAATGCAAAGACAAAGTCTTGAAATTGATGGGAAAAACTACCAGTTCATTTGTTATAGATAAAATGTGATTTGTTGCTTCTACTGATTTTGATTGAAATGTACTAAACAGAAGTAGTTATCAGAAGAATAATTTTAATTTATGATGATAAAGGAATTCCAGTAACATTCTGTTAAAGCACGCAGCCAAAGATATAACTCTTTCTGGTGGGCCTGTGAATTTCTTGACAAATTAGGAAGTGAAGATGCCTTATTTACTCTCCAATGTAACAGCAAGTTGAGATCAGCTTGGGCTTGTCTAGTCTTGTATTGGTAGTGGTGCTTCTTGAGGTCCACGTTCCGGCGATATGGTGGAGCTGTCAGTGTTCTAGGTATGCTGGTACAGCCAAGTAAGATGGACATAACTTCAGTTGCTTTGTAGAGCTGATTTTTATTCTCTGTGAACTATTGGGTGCCTGCCAATCACCCTTGAGTGGATCTGTGAAAAATCAATGACAAAAGCAAGCCTGTTGTTAGGCAGGCTTCATTTTCTGTGCTGGAGCTGGCAACTTTGCTGAGAAGTGTTAAAGCATATGTTGGTGCAGGCCTTTATTTATATGCCTGACAGAATTCAGTTTTTAGACTTCATTCATTTAGCAAAGAGCTGCTTAATTCTCTGCATACAGACGTACCAGTTAGATGAAATAGATCTGTCTTGATCCTTTTAAAGCAGCCTGAGGAGGCCTCCCTAGAAAAGATGTCTATGGAAATGGTAGGAAGAACAAGCCAAATCACTTGAAGGTGTATTTCAGTAGTGATGCAATGATAAGAAAGATATATCTGTGTATTTTTTGATTTCTTAATTACGTTTAAGCCATATAGATATTCCAAAGGAAGCAAAAACTTCACCACTCTTTTTTTTTTCTTCTTTTTTTTTGGCTGCACACCCTCACATTTTGAAAGCACGGTTATAGAATCGACTGAAACAGTGTTTTCTTCCTGACTCCTCCATGCAACATTAAAACCCAATGATTTAACCTAGTGTTTTTGTTCCCTGTAATGGTATCTGCTTAGTATAGGCTGAGACTGAAGCAGTTCTGGAAAGTGGACAGTTACTCCATGTGGTTTGAGCTTTGATAGAACCATCTAATTGAACCACCTGAATTCAGAGTAATATTATTTACTGTTTGAATGTAATGAGCTGATTTTATGATACTGCCCAAGAAGCCAGTACTGGGTTCCTGCAGACTCTTAATTGCTTTCAGGTTCATCCATGCAGACAGAATTCTGCTTGCCCCCCGCCACCCAGAGAGAATTTCTTTGGCACTTGGGATACACATGTGAAAATTACTTTGGGAGGATGATAATATGGAATGCTGTTGTAATATCTTGCATATGTGCCTGAAACAGTCATGTGTCTCTGTTTAGTTGTACAATTTGACTTGTAGCCTATTAGCTTACAGGTAACTTTGAAAACATACTTGAAAGCAACTTAGCTTTCAGGCTAATGAATTTTGTGCTCAGTGTTAGTTCAGTTTGAGCTCTAAATAGTTCAGAAAAAACCACTTTTGTATATTAGTATCATACTTACGATAGCTTTCATAAGGGGATTTTTTGATTTATTGTCCACATCTCCTGTGTGTACAGCAAGGAGCTGCAGCTGCTCTTAAAAATGCATACCTGGTTGAATACCTAGATGGCATTGGGGTATTTTTATATGACAGTTCCTCTGGACACATCTGCATTATATGACAGATCCTGACACTTATTAGAATGCCCTTCTGTTACATGTTTCCTAAAAACAATAAATTAATTAATTTTCCAGTGTGGGAAATACTGTTGTTTACGCTCTCTTTTCTAGGAGTCAGACTGTTGAGACACAAGCTTCTGGTTTGGTTAAATTTGGGTAAATCGCCACAGATTAGATTGCTAGATCCAGTGTGTCAGTGCTGGTCATCAGCAGTGTAACAAGCAATCTCAATTGTAATGATTATTTCCCCCCCCACCCCAACTAAGATTTGGTAACTTGTGATTTCTGATTTTTGTTTGAAAGTGTTTTGCTGAGGAAGCAGCCTTCTTAAAAATCTTAATTTGACAACGCTTAGGTTCTCAAGGGAACATCAAGAATGACATATAATAAAGCTTCATAGGGCAGTACTAATTTGTAGCTTTTGACTTGCATTGTGAACACAATAAATCTTTATAAAACCAAATATTGGCCACTAGTTAAGAGTATGTCTTAGGGTGGAAAGTCTGGTCAAAGCAAGCCTAGTGTATACATTTCCTTATTATGCATTTGAGTTGTGCCATGCGAAGTGTGTTTGTCCAAAGGAAAACAGAACTAACAAAAGCCTCTACCTAGGGCTTCTAAAGCAGCTCTTTTGTTTGAAGGTGGGAGAAGTCTAGGCTTTACTTTCCCTTATAAACCGAGATAATCACTTGAAGGAACTGCATAAAAAGACTCTGATCAGTTTTGATTTTGTAGGTGGCTTATATTGTTTTAGTCTTCAAACTAATGTGTGGTTCTACATATACTCTCACTTCTGGAATTATCGCCTGTGGTTTGGAGGAAGGGTAGAGAATAGTGTTTGTGAATTGAAGAGAGTACTTGTACACATTCCCGGGGCATACATTAGAACAAAATTGGGACATTTTGTTACCTTTTCAGCTTCATGCTTTTGGTGTATTTTTTTAGTGTACCTTAGGGTGAAACAGCCTGTCTTTTTGGCTCTTAATTCCTGCTTCCTCAATTATCATATTCAGCTTTTTTATATGCTGCAGAATTTGTCTTTGAGTAACCTCTATACAAAGTGAATTTAAAAAAAAAAAAGAAAAGATTGTTCAAGTTGTCAATATTGCATTAGTCAACATATGTGAATTTAAATTGTCTAGATGAACTGAGACAGTCTGAAGAAAATGACTTACAAATTTTAGCACTACCTGGATGCTGTCCAAGTTGTGGTATTGGTTGATTTTTGACTGAGAAAGTGAGAACTCATGCAACAAATAAAATAACTTCATTTCAAACTGGAAATCCTTATTCTCATGTGCACAGAAACTGACCAAAGTTCAGGAAATAAGATGATCTACCATCTTTACTATGAAGTGGTAGAAACTTGTAATAGCTTTTCATTTTATTGGAAGTGCATGTATAAGTAAGTTTGTATATTCGTGGTTGATCTGCTGATAGTTTAGTTACCAGTGATCTGAAGGACAGTGTATTTTGTCATGCTGCTTGAGACAAGGCTTGGACTTTTTAAAAGGGGTGGATGTTCATAATTTTCAGGTTTTTTCAGTATTCTGAAAATTTGGATAAAATGCTCTGCAGTTTTTTTGTTTTGGGAAGATAAGTGTTGTTGGGCTTTAAATTTTTGGGGGTATGCATATGTGCTGCTAACCATGTGTTCAGCAGCAAATGCATTCTGAAATGTACTGATGTGTTGCATTTGTAACAGTGCTTTCTCACTGTATTTGTATAACTTCTTTCTTTTATGTATGGTTTTCTCAATGTATTATAGCAGAGGAAAGTCATGTGTTCAGTTCTAGTTTAATGGTATGCTTGACCTGCAAAAAGTAGTAAGATTTTCTTTCTTGGAGGGTAGGTAGATACTAAAACCTGACATACAGGTTTGCTCAGGAGAATGTTTTCCAAGTAGTATGTTATTGATAATTGTATTGAACTGAAGGATTTATTGTGTGACTGTTACTCATTCTGTATTTGAGTAGTAGTCCCACTGAGGGGAGCAGCCTGTTTTCTTAAATTGGTAAATTTAAATTAGTTACTCTTCCTAATAGTTAAAACTTTGTAATTGAATAAATAGGCATTGCTGTTAGTGTACTTCTAGTAAGATATGGTATTTGCCATATATAGGTGTCTCTCTTAACTCTGCCAAGTTGGGTGGTAATTAAATTTTCACCTTCTTATGGCTTTAAAATGCCTCAGTGTCATCCAGTTCTTAACAGAAAAGCATCCATGTTGGTTTGCCTATACCAAGTTTCAGGGTGCATTTTAGAGTTTTGTGGAGACTCTGCACTGCTTCTCATCATGTTGTATCTGGTTTATTAATCAGTGGAAGACCTCAATTATCTGCCCTGCTGTTTTCCTCATGCATCTCTTCTTGCATTTTATGCACCTGTGCTTCTGCTGACTGATCTTACATTTCATTGTCTTGTTCTGAGCTTCTGCTTGGCTCATCAACAGTTTGCTCCTTCAATGGACCTTGTTTGCCAGCTCCTTCTACCAGATTAGTACAAGCATTATTGTTTGTGTTTATGTGCACTGAGTATTTTATATTAGCAGCATTTAATTAATTTTATAAGGTTTTTTGGAACTGCAACTTTCACCTGCCTGTTTTGAAGATACTTCTCAGTAAATTATACATTTTTCATCATCTAATTAGTTTTTTTATTTACGAATAAATAAAAGTTTTGTTATTTTTTAGGAAGTTGTAGCTTAAGTTTTACACCTTACCTAAATGTAACATTTTTCTATGTTACTATTTTCTGAAAGTCTCACTTTAATGCTTTATATAGTTACCACAGTAATAAACTGAAGTGATTTGCATTTCATTAGAACGTTTTAATTTATTTTTTTTACAGGAGATGTATGAGGTCGCCAAGAAACTTTGCTCCTTTTGTGAAGGTCTTGTACACGATGAACATCTTCAACATCAAGGCTGGGCTGCCATAATGGCCAACTTGGAAGATTGTACATACTCTTACCAAAAGCTGCTTTTCAAGTTTGAAAATGTATATTCAAGCTATCTGCAGTCCATAGATGATATCAAATTGAAACTTACACAGTAGGTTTGCCATTAAATTCATCCTCATTGTTTAAAGTTACTATATTTTTAAACTTCTTTCATGTGTTATCTCTCTGCTAGTTCTAATTAATCAAGCACATATTTGTTCGTTTGATTATGTGTCAAGGAGAACATTCTTTCTTTTCTATGCTACTCTTTTTTTAACTGACATTTTTCCTTGCATTCATCAGCACACAGAAACCTGAATTGAATTATATGGAAGATAGGCTCATTAATAAACTGATGTTTAAGAGCTGGAGTTCTTCCAAATGCATGGTAGAAATAGCTAGATAATAAATTTAGACATTAATCGACATTTTAAAAATACATATTTGCACTTTCAAATTAACTGCTTTCTAACACACTTGAGGAGATATTAAGAATTATAATCTATGTTGTAAGTATAAAGTTATAACACAAACTTTGGGTGTACATGTATACCTTTGAGGCGAGTGTGTGTGTATGTATATATGTGTGTAATTGCGTCCTACAAACTCTGGATATTACTTCATGGAAAACCTTTGGCATTTTTCTGGTTGTTACAGTATTATGGTATTTCCATGAGTGCTTTGCCTAATAGAATGTAAGCGGCTGCTGAATATTTAAAGAAATAAAGTATATATGTTTTACCTTTAAAAGAAAAAAGTTGAACCTCATCGCTTTTATCAAATGTATAGAAACCAATGAAACTGTGCAAAAGTATTTGGCCAGAGGGTACCCAATCTTTGCTAATAAGCATTGGTATCTGTGCAGATTGGAAACATAAGTCCCACTTGTGAGTTTAAAAAAAATAACAACCCAAAAAGCAAAACTGAACCCACAAACAGGGTATATCTCAAACTGTCCTTTTTCTCATTGTGTTGAAAACAGAAGCTTACTTGTTAAAAGAGTTCATATTCAGCAGTGGGAGAGCGCAAAAATTCTGTTTTCACTGTCCTCCCATGATGCTGATTCTGAACGCTGTATTTTGAAAGGGCAGTCACTAAATTCTCAAATCTGCTTCAGTTCTACAATAAATAGTACTTGATGTTATGGATGGTTTGTATCTAGTTTTTTGTCACATTGGCTTCTAGATACTGATGTTTTTTTCTTCTCACCCTTTTTAAAAAAGCTTGGGTTCTGCTGTTTCTATCATGGCCAAGATACCACTGTTGGAGTGCCTAACGAGACATAGTTACAGAGAGTGTTTAGGACGACTGGATTCTTCAGCTGACCACGGAGGGGCAGAAAGTGAAGAAGCTGAGGATGGGAAATCTGCTGAATTGGTGCTTTACTCTGATATATCTAAAGTGAACAATAAATCAGTGTTAGCCTCATTTTGCAAGTCAGTTGAACATTCAGCATTGGAAGGCACAGATCCTGAAAACGTAAAAGATGATAAGGAATCTGGTCAAAATGCTACTGTCCAGGACAATGAAACATCAGTAGAATTGAAAGATGGTGATCAGCCTTCCTTCAATGTGTCTTTGTTAGACTGGATAAATGTTCAAGATAGACCTAATGATGTTGAATCGCTGGTCAGAAAATGTTTTGATTCTATGAGCAGGGTAAGTTAATAATTTCTTAAAATTGAATGTTGCTGTTTATTTTCCAGATGCTGGTGCTTTTGAAGTGACTCAACTTTTTGTAACTCATTTCTCAGATAGCTATCTGAACGGAGACCAAAGCAGAGACTGGGGGTGGTTGCGAAGTATTTTAAGAGTTCTTGAGCGTTAAGAATTTGACCTTTAGGAAAATGTATAATTTCACAATGAATGCTTGTTATCTGGCTTGTTTCTCAAATAGCCATTCCTGTTGGAAAGCCAATAGCTTCTTGTAGTTTATAAGCAAAGTGGCTTTGCTTCTATTCTTTCTTTGCCTTTTTCATAGAAATTATGCTTATAATGAAAGTAAAGATTTTTTTTCTGGACTAAAGTTAATGTTCTTTGTATTAAAAATGTTGAAGCCTTTATTAAAACATGGGACAAATTCATGTGGTTAATTATGATAAATTTACATTTTATATGTATGCATTAGCTGATACAGATTAACTCAGAAGAGTCAAATATGTCAGTTCATATTTCTGATGCTGCTAGAATAAAATGTTGCTCACTTTCTTTACTTTCCAAACGATTATTTGAACCAGTGAGCATTATAACTGTTTAAAACCTTTTGCCTGGAAATCATCTTTCACTTTAGCTTATATTTCTTATGTTGTTTAGCCTTGTTTGCATGTGTAAACTCTATATTGAGTTGTAATAGTATAACTTAGAGCATCAAAGACAACAGAAATTATCTCTTTTTCTCTGTAGGGTAGGACTAGAAGACTGTCTCAGTTATGTCTAAACCCTGTGTGTTGTAGGGAATGTGTTCAATTCTGTACACTGATTTTTCAGCTCTGTATTAAAAGGAGTTGGAGAATTGGGCGTAATATTAAAGGCTGCTTAAGATTTTGAGCTCTCTAAATTTTAGTAGTACAGGAAAAGTGAAGAGAAAGATTGGGCTTTCAAGTTTTTTTTTTCTTTAGCAAAAACAATATTCAATTTCTTGTGTGAAAGACTTCCTGATTGCTGAAATTTGAGACAATCTTCTGTCCTGTTTGAGTAACGCTACAAGGTGCTTTCTACTGGATTAAAGCAAGAGTAACAAAACCCAGTAGTTAAGCTGTGAGAGAATAAATTAACTTTCTACATAATATTAATTGGACACAAATGTAACGTCTTCTAAGAACTCAATATTTGAAGGTAGACATTTAAAAGCTGCTTCCGAATAATTATTGTGATACTAAAGGTAGAAAAATGAAAAAAATAATCACCTTAGTTAAATATTTATTATACCTTTTTTGATAACTTATAGTCTTACCTGATCTGATATACATCACATGTTTTAGAGAGGCTATCTTGTAGTTGTGTGTATTTCTGTCCTGTTCTTATCTAAGACTAGTCAGAAATCCTTTGTTTCAACTATTGTAATTGTTTTGTAACTTAAGGTGATTTTTGTAGGGAAATAATGTAATTGTTCTTGCAAAAATGAAGATTTTTTTTGTTTTCTTGGTATAAGGAGCATTGACCGGTAGGGAAAACACATTAGTCAGACCATTGTGGCCACCACCATAACAACTGTAATTGATGAACTATCACACTACTTCAAAGCTTTCAGGGTTTTGTGAACCACAACAGATCAAGATGGATCAATGTATTTTACTTCAATAGCAATACGGACAAAAGACTGAATTTTTGCCTACCTTTGATTTAGAACGTTTGAAAACAGAATTGGCCTGTAACTGTAAAAAAAAAAAATACTTAGTATCTTGCAACACAATTGTGCTTTTAATATTTACTTGAGATGACACTTTAGCTTAGCAAGCTAGAATAAAATGGTAGTAATATATTTTTTTTAAAGTATTGTTTTTCCTGCATTCTCCCCATGCCCTTTCCTTCTTGGAAATATGAACCATACAAATGGTTTATGATTGCAATTCTTATTTGAAACTCTGAATTCAGGTAAGATTTTTGTGAAAGTATGAAGTATCAGAGTATGAGCTTTATACCTTTGGTACTGGTAGTCATGGCGGAACTGGTGGGTTGCACAGTGTTGCTAGGTATCTGGTTCTCCTAGCCTCTAGGTGTTTCTACAAAATAATGCTTCTAATTAGAGAAACCTAGGCTGCAGTAAAAACAGTGGGTAAGTAGGAGCTAATCAGATGTTTCTGTTAAGTGCAGTCATAGCCACTTAAATAGAAGGCTACAAGAGGAAGAGACTTTTAAATATGAGAGCAGTATTACCTACCAGTGAAAGCAGAGCTGAGTGCTACAGCTGCAGTTATGTCAAAAATGGGGTAAAAAGAATGGATGGAGGAAATAAATTACAGGGTGGAATGAGAGGAATAGATGCCCTTTGTAAAAAGAGATAAAACACAACTAGTTTTGTGAAGGTAAAAAAAGGAAACCCCACCATATTCTTCATTATTTTATTTGCTAAGAAACTGTTCTGGCTCCTGCATTGGAGTAATTTAGGATGCCACAGGGGAATAATCCTGAACAGGATGGCAGTGAAGATGATGCTATAAACAAATCTGGTTTGATTCCAGGAACAATTACTGGTTCCTGAAGATGGACAACTCACTTGAGAAAGACCAAGATTCATAAGATCTTTCATAACGTACTAAAAATTAGCCTTTGTTGTTTTCAGAGAACTTCAAAGTATTTTGACACATCAATAATAATATTGATTATTTATTCTGAAAAGTTCTGGGGTAATTACTAGGTATTGCTACTTCCCTTTGTGGTCTTTGTTTGGGTGTGTGTTTTTTTGTTTTGCATGTTGAGAATTAAAGAAGTTATTATTATTTGTAGTTGCTCCTTAATTTGTAATGCTTTTTCTCTTCAGATTCCTCTCTGTACCCTGGGGGGCGTATTTCCATAATGAAAAAGTGCTGTGTTGGAAAGCTTTTATACAGTTAAATAGTAGATTGAAGGGAATATAGTACTTGTATGACTAAAGATTAACACAAATAAAAGTGCCTTCTCTTTTGAGAGTTAATTTGTGTGCTCTCTAAGTGGCATATACCATGTATGTGAGCAAAAGAAGCTAGTGGTATGACAGCTAATACGACTTCACAGGACGGTGTCCTTTTCACTAGATTGTCATATAATAGATGGCACACCATAACCATTTTGGATAATTTTGGACAATTTTTTTCATATTCAGCTAACACCTAATGACTGTTATAGTGTGTTCCTAACTAGTGTATTCCAGTTTTAGACTAAATTCTGTCCTATGTAAGTGGTTGCAATTACCTGTTATTTCTAGAACTAAGGAAATAGACTGATTTATTTCATTACTCTTCTAATGAAAGCTGAAGAGTCACCCTTAATATCTGTGGACATTGGTAGACTCTTAGTGTTTCAAACACAGTTCTTTTTCTGGATATGAAGGAACCTGTGAAGGAATACAATGAAATAATCTATAAAAATGTATTTATTAGGAAAAACATCAGCAAAAAACATTACAAATACATTATTTTTCTCTGGCTTGTTTTCCAGTTACTTAGAACTAATCTGCTTGTCTAAGGAATCAATTAAAACATTCCTTTAGTGGTAAAAGGCGAATGGGTCTTGCAGCTTTCTCACATCTCCCTCCCTACTGCACCTCCCACTGAGTCACATTCATCACTTGTTTCGACTGTAGCTGTATGGACTGTGTTCTAGGGTAGACACTCCATTAGTTTTAAACTGCCTCTTTCCCCTGCATGCTGTCTTGTCCCCTCGGCTAATGTCCCTTCCCGTTGTGTAAGGATCCTGACTTCTATGATAGTCTGGTTGGAATACTTCAAAGAAATTTGAGCTGTGGTATAAAATCCACAAACCTGGTAATTCAGAATTCTGGAGGAGGTGACAGAGGTAGGCACATGTTAGACTCAAAAAAAGGAAGAAAAATATTAAGGTTATAAAAACTCATTTACTTAGCTTGCATTGACTTTTACTATGTCAACTGCTAATAAAAAAAAAAAAAAATCTTTTTTTTTTCAGCTTGATCCAAGGATCATCCAGCCCTTTCTGGCAGAATGTCGCCAAACTATCGCCAAACTAGATAATCAGAACATGAAGGCTATTAAAGGCCTTGAGGATAGGCTCTATGCATTGGACCAGATGATTGCAAGCTGCAGCAGGCTGGTGAATGAACAAAAAGAACTTGCTCAGGTAATACACATTTGTGTGTGCAACATTGGAATATGGTAGATTTTTGATAGGTGTATGCTGTTAAAGATTACAATGAAACAGTTGCATGTCTTAATGCAGGATAATTTTCAGTGTATCACACTGGAGATGCTATATTAATAATAATTATTAATATAGCTATGTTAACAAAAATGCTATATTAGTAATATAACAAGATGCTATATTAATAATTTGACATTTAAATATTGGTAGTTTTTACATCAGTCATATTTTCACCTCATAACTCCAACTACCACATTAATTTAAATACTTTTTTATGCCATTAAGTTATTTGAAAATGCAACAGTGGGTGATGGACAACACCAGAAATTAAATATAGAGCTTCATTTATGTTACTTGATCTGTATTGGAGAAAAAGTCACTACAAAATAAAGTCAGTCTTAAAATGTCCTAGACGTAATACACAAGAAACATGCAGAGCTGTTGTTAGTTTAGCTATAAAAATAAAGACAGCTTAATATGTAGCTGTTTCTGTAAACATTCTCTTGGTTATAATTTGGAAAAATATATTTAACTCTCATTCTGCCAATCAGCATTTTCATAAAAGCACCAGTGTAACCTTACCAGCTTCTGAGATACATCAGTACATGGTATTGTTTCTGGAATGGGATACATCTAGTCTATTTTCTTTTTAGAAATCGGATTTCTTCTGGCTGAATGAGAATCACTTAGAATATGGTAAAATTTAGAACTATTTTCAAATTTTTAAGGTGTTTCTTGTGTTAATGTATCATGTTAAATCTAGTGAATACTTTACAAACAGGTTGTGCCGTATTAGTGTAACAGTTTGCACATTAATGTGGAAAGCTACTAAAAATAGGATCTGATGAAGATGTCAGCTGTAAATTTTGTAGACTTTTAAAGCTTATCTGAAAAATGATGTTTTTAACAAGTACTCTTAGTTTTAAGGAGAAGAAAACATCTGGCTTAAATATTAACTTAGTATCTATCCATACATATATTTGTCAGATTTGTCTAAATTGCACCTGATTTACAGCTATGTTTAAGAGCAGACAACTTTTTGCTAATAGACAATCAACGACAGCCTGTAGTTTGCAATTGCTCATATGCCGGAGACCAGGATGCTGAATTGATTCATCTTTGCTAGTTCATCCAGTCTCTCATAAAATGGAAAAAAAACCCTCAATAATGGGAAAGGAAAACGATGCATGGAATAGGCATTGTGGTCAGGTGGCGTATTCTGAACACTTTCTGTCACACCAACTAAGTCATTAGTTTGTTCTTAATATGTTGTCATCTTCTGACCTTTTGACTAGATCTAGAGTCAAACAAATAGAACCAGGTGATTGGTGAGCTACTCCACTGTCCTTTTATCCTTTCTCTTGGTAATGTTACTTAGCTTATGTGCCACTCCACGGAGTTAGTTTTTCTGAGAGGACATGTTTATTTTCTGAGCTGAAAAAGGGAGCTATGACCCTGCTGCATTATATACTTCAGTAGTTAGAAAAATTGGGGACCTTCAGGTTTGAGTTATAGAGGGCTTTTGTTATCCTCATGGTCTAGAAATAGAAAAACAGCTAGAAAATCAGAACTTCAGCTGGAGATACGGAATAAGAGCTAAGTAGGTTAAATTTAATTTTGAAGGGAAATACTGAGTCCTTGGGGACTTGTCACTTAGTATAGGATCGGGGAAGAGGTAATGTGTTTAATGGTTGATCACCATCTTGTAGTGAGGTGAGAAAGTAGTGTGCGTGCAATAGATAGACAGTGTAATTTGCAGTAATAAAAAATTTTTATTAAAGACTATTTTAAATGTAAAATATATAGCTCTTTTTTAATGACATTTTACAGTACCATATCAAAGCTTTTTTATTAAACAGTTTTTGTGAAGAGCTTCAGTTAACTTTATATCCTAAGATTGTCCTTTAATGCCTTGTTTGCAACTGAAGGTATGGTAAAATCTGTATGTGTTAATTATCTGATATTCAGATTTTCACCATTACGTCAGAGCTGGGACTGTGAAGAAAGGCAAGAGTTTCTTATTTCTCCTTACACATTAGTATATTATTAGTTAGGAGTAAGTGAATAATATTGCCCCCTTATGCTGGGATGGCTAGAGCCCCCTTTTGAGGAGGAGGGAACTGGGGTGACAGTGGTGTAGGACCCAAGCTTCCTGCTGCATCTTCTGGCTGTGCTGCATAAAGGTGGGTGCTACCAGTACTTCTAGCAGCATTGTTTAAAAGCGGAGCCTGTCTTCAGGTAGTTCCAATGAATAAGTTTAGAAGTAAGTTTGTGCTAAATATCAGTCTTGCAGTGTTTATATTGTAGGACAGTGCTAAATCCAAGGGAATTTAGCATGATGGAAAAGCTGCTCTTCCATTCTGGTACTTGGTTCCCCAGTGCTGTGAGTGGTGACTTTAGCTATGTTTTCCCTCTTCATGGGGATGAAGAGCCTACCTCAAATTTACCAATCCCACTTTTGAGTGAGGTGCCTGAAAGTCAGCTGGAAAGATACTTTGTCACCTCATTTAAATGCTACTGTAAATTTATGGTTTGTACCTTTTTGAAGACTTGTCAGACTTGAACTTTCAAATCTTCATCTTTGCCTTTTTTTATAAATTGTCTGTTCCATTACTTATGATAGTCCTGGTTTCAGCTGGGATAACTTTCTTAGTAGCTAGTACAGGGCTATGTTTTAGCTTTGCTGTGAGAACATGTTGATAGGACACTGATGTTTTTACTTGTTGCTGGGTGAAGTTTATACTAAATCAAGGACTCTTCTGTTTCCTGGGACTGGCCAGTGAGAGGGCTGGGGAGGCATGGGAAACTGGGAGGGGACACAGCCAGGACAGGTGACCTGAACTAGCCAAAGGGGGATATTCCATTCTGTATGACATCATGCTGAGTATATAAACTGGGGGAAGAAGAAAGAAGGTGGCGGAACATCCAACATTATGGAGTTTGTCTTCCCCACTAACAGTTATGCGTGATGGAGCCTGTCTTCCCTGGGGATGGCTGAACACCTGCCTGCCCATGGGAAGTGGTGGATGAATTCCTTGTTTTGCTTTGCATACATGTGTGGCTTTTGCTTTTTGCTATTAAATTGTTCTTATCTCAGCCCCTGAGTTTTACATTCTTTCCAGTTCTCTTCTCCATCCCTCTGGGTGAGGGGGAGGTGAGCAAGTGGCTGTGTGGTGCTTGGTTACTGGCCGGGGTTAAACCACGACAGTGATACAGGCAGTTTTAAGAACAGTCAGTTAGAATATGATGGTCTTAGGGTTTTTTGGGTTTTTTGAACTTCAGTTAATTAAATGTTTGTGGCTAAACAAGTGATTAAGTGTACTATCGTGTGCTTTTATTCCTTAATTGATGTATGTGTGTCTTAGGAATTATTTTCATACCAGCTTTAGCAGTAGTTTGGATACTGTTTGGGAAAAATTAGATGGCTGCAAGATATTAGAGTTAGTATGATGTTACTCCTTCGGATGATAGTCTGCATAGAAATCTAAGAAGAATGATGAAGTTCAAGGGTTTATTTATATTTTTAAAATGAGGACTTTTGTATTTTTAAAAGTGCTCACAATTGGTATAGTAACTGATAATATTCAGTTTTGTCTGGAGAAAAAAACCCAAACTAATACAGTTTTTCTTTACATCACATCAGCAGTGAACTGTTTCTATTCGTAAGAAATAGTGGAGGTGCTTGTCCTGGTTTTGGCTGGGGTAGAGGTGATTTTCTTCCTAGCAGCTAGTAACAGTGTTGTGTTTTGGTATGAGAATAATGTTGATAATGCACAGGTGTTTTAGTTGTTATGAAGTGGTATTTACTCAAAATCAAGGACTTCAGTTTCCCATGCTCTGCTAGTGACCAGGTGCATGAGAAGTGGAAGGGAGCAGAGCCAGGACAGCTGACCCAAACTAGCTGAAGAGATATTCCATACCATAGGATGTCCTGCTCAGTATATAAACTTGGGGGAGCTGGCTGGGATGGGCTGATTGCTGCTTGGGGACTGGCTGGGCATCATAAGTGGGTGGTGAACGAGTTTGTGCATCACTTTTTTTCCTTGAGTTTTATTTCTCTCTTTTTGTTACCACCTTTTTCATTAGTAGTTGAAATAAAACAATAATAATAATAATAATAGTAAACTGTTCTATCACAACCCACAGATTTTACCTTTTTTCCAGTTTTCTTCCCCATCCCACTGGGGGAGATTAGGGAGTGAGCAAGTGGCTGCATGGTACTTCATTTGCTGGCTTGGATTAAACCACAACAGTACTTCATAGAACAAGGATAAGGAACATCTTGGTGGTAATCCCAGTGGCAGTATTTCTGTTGGAAGTTGTAGGCTTATTTTCCCCAGGCCTGAAAAAGCTAATGTTCTATCCAGAATTTGAGTTGACTTTCTACTCCAACCTTAGCTTCCTTATTAAAATTCAAACCAAACTTAAACCCACAGAACAAAGCAATCTGGTGCTAGGCAGCCTTCTTCCTTAGTTTGCTTTTTCCTGGACCTGCCTTAAGAGTCCTTTTGTTTCCAGTCAGCCTTTTTAATTAACTGACTATTAAACAGCCCTTTATATGAAAAATTTCATCTTGAGTTATGTAGTTGAATAGTCGATCTCCAGCCCCTAATGTTTAATAGAGAAATCTGTTTTGTTAAATTAAAAATCAGTTTTCTCTGTGGAAGCTGTAACATGAGCATTTAGAACTGCAGTCAGTAGGTGGCATTATGTAATAAGAGTACACCTCTAGAAAACTTGGAGCCTCTCTAATCTTTCAGTGTGATTCTGCCCAATAGCTTGTTGCTCCAGCATATTCTTATTTGATTTTATATTTTTTTTAATTTCCCTGTTTAGCAGTGTAGCTTTTCAAAACATTTTGTTACATCCAAATGCATTTGCATCAGTTAGGTACAGAGGAGTGTTAACCTTTCATAACTCTGTTGAACTAAAATAAACCAAACACCTGGTTGGCAAGTGACCTTGATTCTGGGCTTGTTGGGAAAGAGCTTTGTCACTATTGTATTCTGTACTTTTATTTTCCTACTTCTTTTTGTTACGTTGAAGAAAACAATAGATTTATAGGTTTATAGTGATTCAGGGTCTTTTCAGTTGCTTATTACATCACTGACTGCTTTCCCTGTTGATTGTTAGAACTTCAATCTAAAACGTTTTTAAAAACTCCTTATTGTTGCTTTGATTTGGAAATAGTCATTGGGAAAAATCCATAAAAGCATTATCATACCTGTTTTCCAGGACCCTTCTTAGTTTAACTATGATGCTTAGGTCATGAATTCTGTCATCTGATAAGGACCAGAAAGGCAAGAACTTGTGAGAACAGTTGGTTATTTGGATATTGGACTTTCCCACACTTTATTGGTGTTAATCCTCACTTTGTTGTTCTGTGGTTTACTGCAGTTTTTCTTAACTGGCGTTTTTCCTAGTATGTTGAGATTTTGTCTCTGACTTGCATACTATTTTAAAGATGGGTCCACAGATACAGAAATAGCAAAAGATACTCAAATTTTATGAATAGCCTTTTGGAACTGAGAGTAAAGCTGGAAGGGATTTTTTAGCTCGCTGCATCCAGTTCTGTGTAATGTTAGACTCTATACCATGTGATTCATATAAAAAGCTTATTGATCTGCTGTTTAAAAGCAATTATTTTCTTGTCTATTTCTGTTGCAAATTTGTGTGGAATCTCATTGTCCTAATGTTTATAAGAATCTGTTAATCTCTGATCTGAAAGTATTCTTGGCTTGTTCAAATCTATATGCTGTCATGTCTGTACAGCCTTTAATTGTGGTGCTTGGCAATTCCCTAATGATTATCGCAGCGTATTTCTTCCATGTCTTTGTTTTCCTTGACTAAACAGCCCAAGTTCTTTTGATGGGGCTGTCCTTTTCTTCGTCTTAATAGCATTCTTCTTGCCTTTTCTGGTTTCCATTGACTTGGTTTGGATAATATATACAGTTAAAATGTTTGCAGCTCGCTTGGTTTTGCAGAGTTTTGCATTACCTGAGTTGCTCTTGAGTTCAGTAAATGGTTAACTTCAGTATTCTTTTCCATCTTCAGTGTGCATCTTCCTGGTTCTCTTTTCATTACATTTAATATGCTTGTTTGATACTTTGATTTCTGTGCTGTTCTCAGTGGGTATAAATATGTGTTGCAGGCTTTGCAGATGTGTTTTATAGCAACTTATGACAAGATTGCTTTACATTAAACATCAAATCAGTAATGACTGGTTTGAGTTTTCAGCAGTTTTGTATAATTATCTGTGGTTTGGTGTTCTCATCAACTTCAGCTTCAGAAAAAAACACTTAAAACTATTGTCTGGTTTTGAATTCTTTAGTAAGAAAACAAAGGCTTAATAAGCAAGTTTGTAGAACTACAGTGACCACTGATGTTCAAGCAGCGTTTGAGACATGGTATGAATGTGGACAAAATCAGAGCTAAAATTGGTGGTGTTGCATTGTATTTTCTTGCCTAAAGAACCACATCCAGCAGTATTCTGTCTCATCTGTTGAATGTGATGGAGATGATGGCCTGGCCCAGTAGTTACGCCAGCAGCCCCCTGTCTTCCCTGTCTCTTCTGTCTCTGTGTACATATGTTACTTCCTATAATCAGCCATCTAAGACGTGTTTATCTAAGGCAGTTAATTTTCCCTGTTTTGCCCCCTGCCCTTTTAGGGGTTGTCTGTTGCAATCTACAACAGGTAGTTTTTAGCTGTGCCCAACTCCTGCATGCAAATAAGATGTCTAGATGTCTAGCTCCAGTCTTGGCTCTCATTAATTTGTTTCATGTATAAATTTCTTCATGCAAAAAAGTATATTCTTTAGCCCACAGTAGTACTGAATATGCTCTAAGTTGATGTTAAGTCTAGATATGCTAGAGGTTAACAAGCTGGTTGTTTGAGGAAATTAAAATGATGGCTGAATCCCCTCCATTCCAGTAGTTACTTTTCTACTGCATTAAGGCTTGTGATCTTCTACTGGCATTGCTTATTTGTGTAAAGTTCTTATAGGGTTGTGTTGGTAACTGTATCAGAGGGAAATTAACAAATAAGATTTATTTGGACTACATTATAGAATGAACAGAAGGCAACTTTGAAACTTCTTTATGTAGCATTCTGTTGTACTCCTCAATGGCTACAGTAAGTTTAAGATGCTTGCATTCTTACAGAGAAGATAGATCACTTTCATGCTTGTCACAAAGCTTGCATATAACAAAAGTGTCTCTTTTCCTCTAGGGATTTTTGGCTAATCAGAAGAGAGCTGAGAACTTGAAAGATCCTTCTGTGCTGCCTGATTTGTGTTTGAGTCATGCAAATCAGCTGATGATTATGTTAACTAATCACAGAAAACTGTTAGATATTAAACAGAAATGTACCACTGCCAAACAGGAGCTTGCAAATAATCTACAAGTCAGACTGAAGTAAGTTACAACTTTTCAACTTTATATTGCTTCTACTTGCATCAAGACTTTAAAGAATGTGTCTCAAGAAAACCTTTGGTAAAGCATAGAGTTTTTCTTAATGGAGAGAAGTGAAAGTTGGATTACTTCAGTTTTTTTATATGAAGTTATTTGTAAGTGTGAAACAAGATATTATTTTGAGAGAGTATTCTTAGAGGTGTAAGTGGTCTTCATATCAATAAAGCAATATCTAAGAACCTACAATCACATTTCCTCTCATCAACCTCAGAAGCAATCAGTAGCATATTTAAAATTTGTGTGGTAATCATTGATGTTCTCAAAGGATTATAGTAAGCGTAAGTGAAACACACTTCAGTAGCTTGTGATCACGTCAAAGCAGAAAAGCGTGCCAGTAGTTTGGTTTACTTGTAATTCATGAAAAATAATTATATCTAGTCACAGCCAGTAAAAATGGCAATTTTTCCTGTAAGCATTGTTGCTAGATAACATAGAAGGCAGTAAGTAGCCTGTATTTCTCATTGTGAAATAGTTTCTCACACTACTGCACTTAATTAAGCTTTAGATAATTTGTCATGTCAGACACATAAGAAAAGTTTACAGACTTTAGAATTTTTGGAAGGAAAAAAAAAATGCTAGCAGCTACCAATTAGGCAGTGTTGTGATCCTGTTAGACTTGCATGTTGGATATCCATCAAGTAGACGTTTTCTTCTTGAAGAGATTGGAGCTCATGTAGATGAGGCAGGTGCAAGCTACAGGAAGGAGTAAAGCACAATCAGTAGTGAACTCTCAGCACCGATCTTGTTAATGTTTGTAAAATAAACTACTGCTAAGTAAAATGAAAAGTGAATTTGTCTTTGTTGCCTATGCACATGCACTTAGTCCAGTGAAAAGATGACATTTTGTGTAACTTCACTGTAGCAGGTATTTAGGGGTAGCACGTAGAACATAGGCTGCATGACTTTCATTTCTTATATTTTGAAGTATAGTATTTATGTATTTGTGTAGTATACGCTTAATTCATGAGTTACTAGAGGAAAAGACTTTCATCCCTTTGTAAGGAATGTTGAGGTGTGGAGAGTGAATGCATACAGGATAGGTCTCAAAAGAAGAATAAAGCATAGATGTAAAAAACCCCAAAACCAAAACAACAAACCCCAAAAATCCAAACCAAAACCTAACAAAAAAACCCAAAACAACACCCAATCTAAAACCAAACCAGCCTCCAGTTTCACCAATCCTGCTACCCCCCTGAAAAAAAAAAAAAAAAACCAAACCAAAACCATACAAAAAAACTCATTGTATTTTGGGTCAAACCAAATTCTAGCTTGTCTTCAGTAGCAGTAGCAAACGACCTTAACGGGAATCTAATAATGAGGAAAACAAACTTAACTATATGTAGACATTCTTAGAGAAAAATATTAGCTGATGTAGAAGGAGCTCTTCAGTTTTTAATTGCTGGTGGAGGTTTTTCTCATAAACTAGTCAGACTTTTCTTTTAATCCACAAACCCCTGTTTTTTGCAAGTTCTGCAATTTAACAATATGTTCTGTGGAAAATATACATGTTTTGAACTGGCCGCTTGCTGGCTTCACATAATACCCTCTTTATTTTTTACTACTCATTACTATAAGGAAGTCAACACTGCATATCTTGTAGTTTTTCTGTTAATGTTATGTTCCTAGTTGCTTAATATTGACTTATTTGTTGTTTCACTTATACTTCAATTGTTATTATGGGGTATGCCTCCACTTTATGCCTTCTTTGGTGGTAAAGTGCTCCTGATGTTTCCCCTTAAACACACCAGTTGATCACCTCTGCAGTAGCTACCTGATGGCTGTGCTTGAAGTTAATGTATTGATTGTTTAAATAAGATAACTGAAGGTGTGGTTACAAGGTGTGAGAATCTGTATGTTACAGGGACTGTTATTTGTAGCGAGTGAGTAGATGGTGTGAACTTCCCAAACAAGTGTTTTGATCTTATTTCTTTGGCAGTATTCTTACCCTTAATACTTCTTGCTAATGCTTTTCAATAACTATTTTTAAGATTTATGAATGAAAAGTAGTTTTTCCTCTGGATGTACCAGCTTTTTTTAATTTTTCTGGAGAAAGTTACGTTATCATTCCCCCTAAGGTTATGTATGCCAAGAGCATTATTTGTCAAAAATAATACCTTAACTGAAATGGTGGTAAGTGTTCATTTTTTGAGCACTGCTGTGGAAATCTTACTGTGAGAAATTAACAGGGAACTGCAAGGTGACTACAGATTTCTAAATTACTTAGTACTTCCAGATAGCCTGTTGGTTTTCCATGTAAATTGATGTAATTGTTCAGTGTATCCAGACATGCTGTTCATATTAATGAAATTTACATGCAAGAAAGATGACTAAGTTATCTTCTAAAGTGTAACCTGCTTTTGTAGGTGGTGTTGTTTTGTAATGCTTCATGCTGACCAAGATGGAGAGAAACTACAAGCATTGCTTCGTCTTGTGACAGAGCTCCTAGAAAGGGTCAAGGTTGTAGAGGCTCTCAGTACTGTTCCTCAAATGTACTGTCTAGCTGTTGTTGAGGTTGTGAGGAGAAAAATGTTCATAAAACACTACAGGGAGGTAAGTAAGTAGAACTTTGAGACCAAATCTTAGTGTCAACGTATAACTTAACAAATAACTATGTATTTTTCCTTCCACAGTGGGCAGGTGCTTTAATAAAAGATGGGAAACACCTATATGAAGCTGAAAAGGCAAAAAGGGAATCTTTTGGTAAACTGTTCAGTAAGTACTTTGTCTTCTGTGAAATCAGAAGTGTGGTTAAGTTTGACTTTTGTCTTTGTAGTTAAAATACTTTCATTACGTTGTAACTTAAATACCTGTATAATTTTTTTTACTTAAATAGTAAATGTATGCAGTGTGCCAGATGGTCCTGCTATGAATAAAATATGTATCTATTAATTTTTCTATTAATCAAAATATTGAACTTTCATATAAATTATCCAAAATAATGTGAAAGTTCTAGTTAGTTTAATGTTTCTAAAAGGTAGGATTTCTAATTATTACATTTGAATGCAGTTTCTGGTTGAAAGTGCTCCATAAGCTTTACTTTTCTTTTAAGTAACACTTTAAAAACCATTACTGAATATTTTGGTATTGCTACAAGTTCCTCTCTGCTACTTAAGAAAAAAACGAAGAATCAAGACCCATGTCTAAAGACCTTGAGCAGAAGTTTTTAAAAAAAAAAAGCCAACAAAACAGAAACCCAAAAAACTGACATATTTTTTCTGCGAAGTCTGCAGCTTATGTTCTGAATGAACTGCTAAAATAAGAAAACTGAACAGAAGATTATCAAAATTGTGGAAAGGAAATTAGCAAGATTAGAATGAAAATTTGAAAAAGGAGTTGAGGCTTTTGCAGGGGTGAACATTAAGCAAAAAGAGGCTTCAGCAAAATGAGAAGTTCTGTTTGGATGGTGGCTTTTGCATGAAGTTCTGTGGTCACTTGCAACTTTATGTTGTCACCAAATGGCATAGTGATGCTTTCAAATTTAGTTTAGCTATTAAACTGCAGTAGCTTGTTTTCTCTTGAGGCATTGTTTGTATATTGCACTTCTGTGTTGTTGTTTTTTTTAATAACCACTTTTTCTTTGCCCAGGGAAGTCTTTTCTAAGGAATCGTTTGTTTAGAGGACTTGACTCCTGGCCTCCATCCTTTTGTGTATGTAGTCAGTATATTTTTGGGGTTTATTTCATTTTTATAATTAGTACTTTAATAAATTAAAAGCCTAAGCTTAATTCATTCAAGCTATGTGCCTGCGACATTGCTCTGACACATGAAGCTGGGAGCTAGTGCTCTCTGCTATTTCAAGTTACCTATATTGACATTGGTTCATAACTTGCAGTGTAGTGGGAGATTTGATACTTGATGTTCCTTTTTAACAAGGAGTCTGTGGTACTGAACCAAAAATTGCTATTAATGATCAGAAAAAAGCCAGGAGGGATAATTTGATCATCTAATCCTCTCTTCTGAATAATAGAGCCATGAAATTAATTGGACAGTAAAAGCAAGTAAAAGGTTTTTGTGTTTTTTTTCTGTAATCACTGGATGGGTAGAAAAGCATTTTTGTCTCTTTATTGGCTGATGACATGAAGGGCTGAAAAAGTATAGCTGTAGTCAAGCATTGTCTGTAAACTTTGGTTTCATACAGCTTGGTTAATTTAAGTAAAATACTCTCACTGCTTCTAATGTTGCCACATCACTTTGCCTCGTTTCCAGCTTCTAATTTTCAGCTTTTTTCAAAAGGATACTTGGAAAATAAGAATGCTACTCCTGTCAGTGTTTTGCATACTGAATAACTGAATTAATACTTGACTGTGTGTTTAGCAGCACAATAAATGAAGCTTCAGTGCCATCTCTTACCCTTTAACTTTTTAAAGATTTCCTTAATGTTTATGAAGCTTGGTAATAGGGCGGGAGTTGGGCTAAATGATTGTCGTAGGTCCCTTGCAACCTAAATGCTCTATTCTGCTACTGTCCGAGGCATTATGGATAACATGACTACAAATGTGTATTTAATTTAATTTTTTTAGTGGGATAGGGCCAGACATGGTTTCTTTAAAAAAAGTATGAACTTTTTTTTGAGAGAAATGAGTTTAACACTTACTTTTGTGTTACTAATTAGCTTCCGTAGTTATCTCGATATTATTTGCCTTGTCAATGTGTAAATTAGTATCTTCTTAATACAGACACGAAAACCTCGCAGATTTGACAGTGAGCTTCCAGATATCTCATTAAGTGACTTGCAGTTTTTGCAGTCTTTTTGTCCTTCAGAAGTACAGCCATTACTCAGGTAAAGCACCTTTTTAAACTTTGTATGTTATGGCAGTAGCTTTCCCCTGGTCCCACCCTCTTCAGCCAGTTCACTTAATCTAAGGAACAGACAAGCATACTTTTTTGAACTGATATCATTCTTAAGGAGTGGTCTTCACTAACAATGCAGACACATTATCTATATGCTGCATGAACGAACACATGTATTCTGTATTGAGATGTAAAGGATGTTGGACATTGCTCTGAGCTGCCTTACAGCTAAAAACAAAAAAAAAAATTTTGTTAGTTTTAAAGTGAAATAAACTCGTAACTTTACGTATGTTTTTTCAGATCAAAATTAGCTTGAATTTTTGTTTTACTTGCTCTTTAAGTGGTATTCTGGAGGAAACAAACATCTTTAGCCCAGCATAAGATCATGGAGATCTCCTGTATTCAGTTACTGCTTTTTGTCTGATAGGCTGATTTTAATGAAAAATTTGTTCTTTAAGTGCTTCTGCTTCCATCATTTTGAGCAGAAGCTCTATTTCTATGTTTCTTACCTCCCAGTGAGTCAGGCATGCTCATGACAGGAAGGTTACTGTTTTGGCTCACAGGCAACTTGACAAGATTAGTTTCTTATCTAGAACTTGGAGATGCCTTTCTGGAGAAGTTGACTGTTAGAGTAGGCTTTCAAACTCATATGTCTTAAACCTGTAGCAATCAGACAGAGAAGTGCCAACCAAGATAATGGGCAAGAAATAGTTAGTAGCAAGTTTTATGTAAGGTCCTGTCTAGGAGATCTGTTTGTCAGGATGAACACAATCAGGTGTTGCATGTATCCACCATTCTGCTAGGAGAGATCAGCAGTCACAGATTTGCTGAAATTCAATGATTTTGTGGGTTTGTTTTTGTTTGGGGGGTTTTTGTGTGGTTTTTTGTTTGGTTTTTTTTTTTTTGCCCCAAGGCCACAGTCCCGCAAAGGATGATAAGGTAAATCCAAAAGGAGGATGTTCCGCTGTCATCTGTCAGGTTCACCAGCAGCCTTAGCCTGATGCCTGTTACTGCACAGTGTCAGAGATGAATTCACTACATTTTTCGCTTAGATTTTGTACTGGCATCCTTTTTGATTAAGAATTCCTGGCCAGCCATCCTTATGGTATTGCTGCTGGAATTAATAAGAAGTATAGTAAGCTTAGTCTTCTTGACAGAGGATTTGTCCTCGATGATGATAAGCTGAGGCTTGTTTCTTAGTGTTTCTGCAGTAAAAAAGTGCAAACTGTAGTATCATGCTTATGTTTGCCTGATTTTTGTTTGTAAGAATTTTACAGCCTTCCTGGGAAGTTTGGACCGAGTTGAGGAAGAGTTTTGCCTTAATATTATCAGAAAACCGGTCACAAACCCAACTGTTTGTTGGTCCGAATTGTAGTGACATAGCTTTCCACTTGATGGCAATGGAGGTGGGATTATGTCATGTTCTTCCGATTTTTTGGGGTTGAGGATTATGATTACGGTGGTGGACATGACGGCTTGAGTGTGTGAAGCTGTTATGTACCTTGGTAGACATAGCATCAGAAGAAACTTTAGAGCAGGGGTCCTCAAACCTTTTAACCAGGGGGCCGGTGTGCAGATGAAGTGGCAGGCAGTCATCTGCGGCTGCTTGGTTTCCCCCCCAACCCCCGGCGGGGGGTTCTGTAAATACCGGGGGCCGGATTGAGGACCCTGGGGGGCTGTATCCGGCCCACGGGCCATAGTTTGAGGACCCCTGCTTTAGAAGGATAATTTCTTCGGTATTTTTAATACCTAAAGGAGCAAGTATTAGGCAAATGGAGACCCAGGAGAAAATCTTCTATCAGCATTGAACCCCTGAGCTCTATAGTTAAAATGGTGCTTCTATTTACTTACAGTAATTCAGTCTTCTGAAGTTACATGTTTGAGCAATTACTGAAATATTGTTTTTACAAAAATACAGTAGATACCACTTGCTTTGCATATTGAATAGAGAATGCAGAATACACTGAAGTGTAATCTGCTTTTATTGTTAGTCTAAATTAACTCCTGCTTGATGATTTCGGTGGAGCTATTCTTGAACAAATTAAAAAATCTGGGTATATGGACTCTAAAGAAAATAAATGTTGATTTTTCCAAGATTTAGAAAACTGGCAATCAAAAGCTTATCTTGCAACACTTGCAATATGAATGTGACATCAATCAATCTTTTTATTTAGGTTACCTATTATCAAAATAAAATAGTAGAGAATTAATAGCTGCTTTAAAGGAAGAGCTGGATTGGAGAGAATCCAGCTGCACAGGAGAATAGTTATTTGCAAACATAAGTTCTTCAATTACAGAGCTGATCACTCTCAGTTCTCTTCCAGTAGTACCTAGAGTTACAACAGTAACGGTAAATGTTTTCCTCAGAAGGAAAGATGGACATATTTGCCCATCATTGTGTTTATTTTTGTCTACTCCTTAAATGCTCTCAAGTTCTTAATTTTAAAAGACAAATACCAGGTGGTTTGAGTGGATTTTCCATGTAAAATAGATGAAATGAAGGAAGTACAAACCTTATACAGAGGGAAGCCTAGTATTGTAGAATATACACATAATTTATTTGAATATTAGATTAACAATGTGGAAAAAAGATTTATTCCTGTACTGTTTTTCAGGGTGCCCATACTTTGTGACTTCGAACCTCTTCACCAGCATGTACGTGCTCTACATAACCTGGTAAAGGCAGCACAGAGTTTGGATGAAATGTCACAAACCATTACAGACCTGCTGAATGAACAAAAGGTATTTTTGCTTTTCTTTACCAAGAAAAAATATTGGAAGAGTAGAATATTTTCATAATACCATTTTGTCAACCACTTCAGAAAAACTTTTGTTTTTCAGGGTGTAAAGATTAGTTTCTCAACTGCATAATTCACCTTTCTAATCACATACTAGTAAATATTCTGAGAATTTTGAGCTTTTCAGTGAGTAAAATGAATCTATGTAGAGAACAGTGAAAAGATATTGAGTATCTTCTAAATATTTAACAGATGCTTATATGCCACAGAAATTGTAGAAGTAGAATTTTCTGCTAATATTTCTGTTTTCTGTCATTTTCTGAAGCTTCTGTGTGCAGAATGTGTACATTTTGCTTTTGTTGCTTTATTTTGGATTTAATTAAGTTGTTACTTCTAGACTTTTGCATTGCTTTTTGAGACCTTTTGGTGCAAGCAGTTAAGGCAGAATTTGGGGCCTTCGTTGGTTGTCTCCATTAGCTTAAATATTGATGTCATGTACTCTTCTGTTGCAGTCCTGCTTTTTAGGGAGGGGAAGAAATTTGTGTAGCCTTTCTTTGAGTGTAGAAGGAATAGATGGCAAAAAGACCTCTTAGTTTTTGCTCTACCTGTCAAGCAGACTCTATCCCCTAGAAACTCGTTTCTGCCCATTGCTTTTCATTGCTTCTGTGTGTTCAGTCTTTTCTGAATTCTGTCACTGAAATCATTCATAATATACCAAATGGGTCCTTTTAGCTTCCAACTGTAGCCTGTCCCAGTGAAACTGCGGGTGAATTTAGCATTCCTTAAGATTTTATGTACAGTTCACTGCTTCAGATTGGGTTTCTTTGCTATAGGAAGAAGGTGGCGTTTTTCATGTTATCTTCTATGGTGTGTTTGTATGCACTTTGACTAGAAGCATCTTTCTATAAATGTCAAGGTTATGGGCATGTTGGGTTTTGAATTGGCAAAATCCTGTTTAAACCAGGTGACATGAAGTCCTTTACCTTGTTATTCCTTTGAGATTTGAGCAAGAGATTTACTGGAAGTCTTTTATTTATGTAAAATATGAGATCTGGGCTGCTCATTGTTCTGTAATATAGGAAAGGTGTGTAATTTATGTCACTACTTAGATCTTTTCTCTCTTTATGAAGATTGTTTTTTATATGAACAGCCATTAAGAACAAAAGTGGTGGGGCCTGACCACTGTATGATTGAACGGAATGGCTAGGAGTAGTATAAATTTTGTGAAATCTAGGAGCCCCCAACTTGGAGCATCCTAAAATTAGTCTCAGAAACTAGGATAGTGACAGGTGTTCTAACAAAGTAATTTTTCACTAAGGCTTGCAATGTCAAAGAGTGAAATAAATCCAAGGAGTAAGTTTTAATTCAAAGTGTGTATATCAGTAGAAAGATGAACAGGAAATGTGCCTTACTTGTTCAAGTCTTGATGGTTTGCCCTGTTTGGTTCAGAGTTGCTTATCTGAGATATTTTTATCAGTATCTGATTGCACAAAAAAAGATGCTTGCCCAATCAGGAGAATCTGTACTTCCCACTCTTACTTTTTGCTGTGCATTGACCAGTTGGGATTCTTGGCTGATGCAGAAATGTCAGGTGCTTAGACAGGTTTGGATAATTGTCTCTTTCCTTAGAGTAAACTGCATTGCACAGTCGGAGCTGGGCCATTCATGATGTCACCTTGAAAATGCCCATCTCTGTGTGTCATTTCAGTGACTGGTTTGAACTAGTTTTTGGAATTGAAGCAAATAGATGTGTCAGACTTTTTCCTTCTCTATTGACAGTGTTCTTGGTATTACTTGATGAAAGGTAACTAGGTCTTTCTCTGTTGCTTTATTCTGCAGACCATCTGAAGTGTTTTTTTTTAAAAATTACAGTACTTTTGCCCATGTTCTTTTCTTTGAATAGAATTACTGAAATCTGAAAATGGTCTTTTCTTATCCTTAGTATTGCTGGGATTTTACATATATAATTAGAAGGATGAAAGAAACGTTTAATAATAGGCCTGAAGATGCCTGCAGCTTCATGCACCTACACATTCTGGTGGTGAAGTGTGAGATACTGTCCCAGCTTGGTGCAGGGTTGCTCATGACCATGCAGGCATTGAGTGTTGCCTGTATAGCAAAATGTTGGTTTTGTCCTTTCGCAAGGAGATGCATTCAACCCCAGCCTCCCTTTTCACACAAGTGGTGGCAGAAGCCTGGTTGGTTAAGTTGGGCTGGGATAGCTTCCCTGGCTTGTTGGCAGTGCAGTAGTTTAGCTGTGTCTAGGTCAGGCAGGAGTTCATTCTACTGCAGGAGTCCTCAAACTACGGCCCGCGGGCTGGATACGGCCCCCCAGGGTCCTCAATCCGGCCGCGGTATTTACAGAACCCCCCGCCCCCCCCGCCGGGGGTTGGGGGGGAAACCAAGCAGCTGCAGATGACTGCCTGCATCCGTGCGCCGGCCCGCTGGTTAAAAAGTTTGAGGACCCCTTTTCTACTGCATCAGGTATAGCAGGTGGTCTTTTTGAGAGTTGCTTTAGGCAGGAGAGAAAAGCTGTGGCCGCAGACAGGTGAGCAAAGACCAAGTCAGACAGGAGATCCAGTACCTTACTGGGGATGTTAGTAGCATTTCTTTTTAAGTGTCCCTGTAACTTACTATTTCAGCTTTCAAGTTCGTAGAACGTTAGTGACTATATGCTTCTCTGGCTGATATGGTTTCTTTTTTTAGTACTGCATCAGAGTAGTTAAAGAATATTGTGGATTTTTGTTACTGCTTTGAAATCTGCTTAATGGTCTCACACCGGAGTTATTGCTGTGCCTTCTCATCTCCATAATACAAAGTTTAAGCAAATCGGTGATTGGGTCAAAGATGTCCAGGAGAAAGTTAAGGTGCCTGTAACAGTCGGGTAGGATGATTAAGGTGTCTTCTCCACAGTTAGGTGAATAATGTATGCAATACAATGGTATTACAATTTTCTCTTGTAAGAGAAGCTGCCTTTCCAAATCAGAATATGAATCTACTATTCTAGCTGAGTTCAAAACTACTGTTTGTAATACTTCCAAGAATTGTCCTGTTCCCTGACTACATTTATTGTAGTAACATAACTAGAACAAGGCATGTAATACAGCAACATCTGAGAACTTAAAATTTTAACTCTACTTCTCTGTCTTTGCTTTCTATTTTTTTCTTGTTTATTCTTGTCTCCTTGTCCTTTGTCATTACAGGAATTGGTGTATGACATATGCGTACATTGCTGCCTGTAAACAAACTACATGGCAGGCACTGGCTTCTGGGGGAACAGGCAAGAGTAAACAAAGCTTTCCGTATAGTTTCAGCTATCTAAAATGTGAGGTTTAACTCTTCGCTAGTTAGTAATCTGATAGTCTAGTTAGATATCTATCCCACAGCAGAGGCATGGAATTTGTTATAGGCCCAGGTCATGAGGAAACCAAGCTCAAGTAGCATGTTTGTTACTCCATGCAGTGATGATTATTGTTGTTTTTCTTCTTCATGCTATATCCTTACTTTTTACCTTCTAGGATGATTCTGCAGGGGTGCTAGAAGTAGATGCCATCTTTCCTTTGCATGTGGCTTTCTGCAGGGCCTTCTAATATTCCCAGTCCTTGAAGTGCTTTTTTAGTGCATACTTACTGACATCTGTGATGCTAGCTGTTATTAAAGTTAAAACTCTGGTTTATCAATGTGAAATGTTTGTCACTTAAAGCATATGCCTTGAATCTGGGCATGCATTAGCATATACAGTGTCCTTGAGCATGTCTTTTTCTAAGTTTTCTTAGATTAACAGCAAGCTAAAATTAAACCCAAGGGAAATGCTTAAACCTGGACTAATACTACCGTTAACAAAGAAATACCTTTCCCTGTAAGTTGTTTTTGTCTAGTGTCCTGTGTTCACTTTTGATAAAGGTATATCAAAAGTGTATAACTTACTATCATATAGATGCAAAGGCTAATGGAGGTGAGGTGTAAATGTAGCTTTACTAAATAGGTGAGCATCAGAGCTGAAAATAGCTGGTTCCTAAATCTCAGTTTGGAATTCAGTCACACTACATCTCCATTAAGAGAACGTTTACATGGTACAGAGAAGAGTAGGGTCCATTTGGGTAGCACACACTTGTAAAAGACTGAGGAAACAAAACTTGGCTATTTAAGTATCAGCAGTCCAGTATCTGTTATTTCTGTCTTTTTTTTTTTTGGAGTTCTGTTGCTGACCGTTTATTGCACAACTCCGCTAACCGTTGGCAGTCAAGTAACTGAGTTCAATGGATAGCAGAATTTTCTTCAATAAAAATTAACGTACTGAAGAACACCAGGCACCCTATTTAAATGCATGGAGGAAACAGTGTGGATAGTCTGGGAAAGAGGCACAAGCAGGATCATCAGGACTATCAGCTGGAGGCAGTGTTGAGTTTTTGGAGAAGAGCACCATTCTGAAAGATCCTCAGTAGTTGGAGACTGAACGTCTTATGGGAATCTGTCACTGCAAATATTCCCATGAGTCTGTAGGAGCAGTTTCTTTTCAAGATAGTCACATTCCTCAGATGAATAACGTAAGTCCTTCAAGAATGAAGGATGGAAAAGCAAGGTAATGGTTGGTCTATGGTGTTGCACATAATGCATCTGAGACTTTAGGGCACTGATCCATTAAAAAACCTCAGTGTCTCTTCCAGTTTGTGATCCTGATGATTTTGTTCTCAGCATGTGTCACAGATACTCTCCATAAGTGTTTTAACTGTGTGTATTTCACTGTAGTTTTCTTAGGAAAAATTGCTTTGCTATCCTGTTAAAAACTTGTTCAGCAATGTATCCTTGGTGGGTATGTTACTTTTTGGCTGTATGTTACTTTGACTTCCGCTGGGATGTGTTCTACCCTTGTTGAAGCGTAAGGTTTGTATTTTTATTCTGAGAATCTGCAGATGATATTATTGTTGTCATTAGGGCTTCTGTATTCCCTATTGTATTTAATAGTTAATAGTAATTGCAGGTTGACCATTTGTTCCTAGTTCTGGTAGATCTGAAGATAGTAATGGAAGAGGACTTCAATGCATGCTTTGCTTATTCTGTCAAGCAAAGCTTGCAAACAGTAAATTTATTATGTGAAATCTATTAAATAACAAAGCTAAGAAATTTACAACTGAAGTGCAATCCTCTAGATGCATCATACTGTAAGTTAAATTGAGTTTCAGTCACAAAACAATCTTGAAAATCACAGGACACAGGCAGTTTGCAGTGTCTAAGGCCCTGCTGTGCTTGATTAATTTTTTTATAGCATTTCAAAATGGTGCTTTACTGAATTTCAGGTGCATAGAAATAAATGCATGTAACTTGGCCTGCAGTTAAAACTATTATAGCTATGATGAATCAGACTTTAGCTGAATTAACTTAAAGTGTATATTCCATGGCAGTGTAGAAAAGTGTGTCGTCTTAGAAATAGGAAAAAATGGTTTCAAACACTGATCATGAATGTACACTTTACAGCAGAGTAGGCACTGGAACTTGAGATCTTGCTTAATAATTCATATGGTAATGAACAAGAGCTGTTGATAATGAGATTTAAACGTGTTATCTAATTACAGTTAATTGGAAAATTGATTTGAAGGTAAGTTCTTAGCTTTTGAAGAATCAAAAGCACTGAAATTGATCAAAATTATTTGGAAACAATTCCACAAAGGTGGAGAAGCTTTATTTAATCTTTCCATTTGTTTACAAACTGTTGTTACTCATGGATGATTATGGATGGTTATTCTAACCATTAGTTTTTCAGCTGAAAATTGAAGGATCTGATACTACAGTATCAGTTTAGGTGCTATCCAAGGTCTAGAGCCAAAATGACAAAACCAGGGAGTGATGGGAGCAGCATGGAGGGGAAAAAAAGTCAACTCAGGCTGCAATGTCTTCTATTCTGAAAAGTCAGAACGTTGCTTTTAAACAGAATGTGCCCTGTGCTACGCTATACCAGGAGTCCTCAAACTTTTTAACCAGGGGGCCGGCGCACGGATGCAGTGGCAGGCAGTCATCTGCGGCTGCTTGGTTTCCCCCCCAACCCCCGGGAGGGGGGTGGGGGGGTGTGGGAGGTTCTGTAAATACCGGGGGCCGGATTGAGGACCCTGGGGGCCGTATCCGGCCCATGGGCCGTAGTTTGAGGACTCAGCGCTATACTGCTTCTACACTCTCACAAGCAGAACAATTCTATGGTTTTAGTATGTTTAGTAGACAACAGGTTGTTTGTTTTTTTTTTTGTGGTAGAGCTTTTTGTAAACCACCTTAGTTTAGTGTATTAATAGGGACCGGATTAAACTGATATTTTTTTTAGCAGTTTTAGCAACAAAATAATCCTTTTTTTTAGTAACAAAATTATTAGGAAAACTAGAATCAGTAGGCCGTTAGAAAACAAAGCCTATTTCTTACTGGTTACTTCAGGGTTTTGTATCATCCAAACTTGCGTTTCAGCCTTTTCAAGTAAAATTACATTTGGTCTGTGTAGGACTTTTGGATAGATAGACACTTTATGTATGTAGAAATGCTGCATTTTTGAAACTTACTAGAACATATCTCTGAATTTCTGCAATTTTTGCCTATATTTTAGTTTTACATGTCTTGGACTATTACAGTTAATATATCGTGACTTTTTAAGTTCTTGTTTTGCCTGGTAATTTTTAATCAATTTAGAATGCTAAGTTTTGCCTATCACTTTGTTAAGTGTTTGTTTCATTGTTTTGTGTAGGCCTCCAATAGTCAAGCATCACCACAATCTGCTACCACACCAAGGATGGAAAGTACAATAGGAACTGCAATTGCTACCTCTTCGAGAACTCCTCCATCACTCAGTCTTCAGGGTCCCCTCTGTCCTCCTGTGTGTCCCCCAGCTCCATTAGAAGAATTATCTCCAGACAGCATTGATGCTCATACATTTGATTTTGAAACTATTGCCCATCCAAACTTGGAGCAAGCTCTCAAGCAAGGATCATTGGACTTGGATTCATTAGCAGAAAGTCCAGAATCTGACTTCATGTCAGCAGTAAATGAGTTTGTAATAGAAGAAAATCCAGTATCTCCTAATGTAATAAGTGATCCACAAAGTCCAGAAATGATGGTGGAATCTCTTTATTCTTCAGTTATCAATGCAATAGACAGTAGACGTATGCAAGATACAAATTCTTGTGTAAAGGACGTTCCAGCAGAAAAAGCATCTGTCAGTGTTTGCGTGGAGAAGTGTAGGGTTATTGCCCAAGACTCAAAGGTACATTTAAGAGGTATAAAAGAGGATCTTTGCCACTTTAGAACACTTGTACAAAGAGAACAGTGTGACTTTTCTAATTCTTTAAAATGCACTTCGTTAGAAATAGTAAATACTATAGAGAAGGTAAAACTTTCACTTGAAAAAACACTAAAAGATAAACATCAAAAAGAATTACAGTCTTTGAAAACTGAATATGAAAGTAAAATTAATAAATTATTGGAGGATGGTGAAGAAAATAAAAAGAAGATTAAGAAGTTAAAAGGTGACTTATTAGGCCTTGAGGAAGTTCTTCAGAATAAGAATGATGAATTTGCAATGGTGAAAAATGAGAAAGAAGCTGTAGTTTGCCTTCAGAATGAAAAAGACCAGAAATTACTTGAACTGGAATGCCAAATGGAGACACAAAATTGCGAAATTAAGGAACTGAGACAGTCACGTGAGATAGTACTTGAAGACTTGAAAAAACTTCATGTTGAAAACAATGAAAAACTACAACTCCTGAGGGCAGAACTCGAGAGTTTAGAGCAAAGCCATTTAAAGGAACTGGAAAACAACCTACAAGCCAGGCATTTACAGGAATTTGAGAAGGTGCTAGCTGAGCACAAGGACTGTTTAGATAAATTAAAAAAAGAGAACCAATGCAGACTTGAACAAATGCAGGAATCTCATGCAGTAGTTGTTCAAGAGAAACAACAACAAGTAGAAGAGTTACGACTCAAGGTTTCAGATCTGTCTGATTTGAGGTGCAAATTAGAAGTTGAACTTGCCCTGAAAGAGGCAGAAACTGATGAAATGAAGCTTCTTTTGGAAGAAAGCAGAAACCAGCAACAAGAGACCTTAAAATCTCAGATTGAAAAGGAAACTGAAAGTTTAAGAAAGGAGATAGATAGATTAAACAATAAAATACAGATTAACAGTGATGAATATCAAGTGGGCTTATCAGAACTAAGGACTCTGATGACAACTGAGAAAGATCAGTGCATTTCTGAGCTAGTAGACAGATATGAAGAAGAATCAAACTTCCTTAGAACTGAACTAAATAAAGTAACACTTCTTCATAAAAAAACTTCTGAGGCAGAAAAAAGACTTTCAGAGCAAATAACGGAACTACAAAGTAAGTTAGAGTTGGAAGTGAATGCCCTAGAAAAGGAAAAAACAGAAAAATTATTTCTCTGTGAGCAGCAGGAAAAATATGAAGCTATTATCCATAAGCTTAAGGAAGAGAAAGAACTGTTAGTATCTAACCAAGAACAAGACAGGCAGTTGCTCATTCAGAAGCTCAATTGTGAAAAAGAGGATGCAGTGCAAAGTGCTTGTAAAGAGTTTGAATTACAGAGGGAAGCTGCTGAAAAAGGGCTTTTGGAAAAAATACAGCAACTTGAGATGCAAGTAAACCGGAGGTACTGTAAGAATTAAGTTACTGTGTTTTCCTAGTATTTTAAAGTAATGAATATGGTATATTAGTGATGTGCTGTGTACTAAGTAAAACTTCTCTGTATTTGTGATAGTGTTTATCTGGGTTGGTTTCTGTATTCAAGTTTCAGGTTACTTCCATTTTATAGATAGTGATAGTTTTGTGTCTGTAAAAAAATTTCAGTTTCTAAAATACCTTATAGAGTATTATTACAGACAGCAATGAAGGCTTTGTACTTCAGTTTTGCAATGATACATTGAAGGAATGTTTCCAGAGCATGTTCCTTGAAATTCTAATTTTAATGGTCTTAGCCTCTCTCCTTTCCCATCCGTTGCTCTGGTATTAGCGCTGTGTGAACATGCAGTGGTTAGCTTTTAGGCTGGTAACTTTCTCTTATTGGCTAAGTACATATGCTTCTTGTTGCCAATGGTGGCATGAAAATGTGTGTGGGAATATATGTATGATTGACTGGGAACTGTCCCATGGCCACCTGGACTTTCTGTTGACTTTAGCTGCCATGGTTATGCATTTCAGGGTCTTCAGTTTGAGCTTCATAAAGAAACACACATGGGCAACATAATTCCAAAGAACATTCTAACATTGTTTTTCCATTGTTGATTTCTGTAGTTTCCATTTAAAAGAAAAAAAAGAAAACATTTTCCTTTGCCATGAATGCCTAGCATTACTCTTTCTGACTTCTCTTACCTTATCTACTTACTAGTTCATAATGCCTGTCAGCAGAGCAGATTATGCTGTTATGGAATGGAAATACTAGGATTTTTATATGTGGCTAATGCTTAGAAACTAGTCTGTTTTGAAATGCTAGAGTTTGTAATTTATGTTCTTGTAGCGTGAAGGAATGCAGTGGATAGATCTTGTTTGTATAATACTCAAACAGATCATTTTTTCCTGGGTATTATGATATACCAAGTATGTGAAATGAGTATAAAGAAATGGACAGATAAATAAAATGGACAGAGTGGGCATAAAAGCCAGAAGGGTACTACAGAACATGGATACAGACTTAAATTGGAATTTAACTTTCAAATATCAATGTCATGTTTAAAAAATAAAGGGGGGGGAGGGGAGGTTATGCAGAGAGTCCAACACATGTGCAGAATTCCCTTGCACAGTGCAACAGAAAACTGAGTATGTTTCACTTGAATTTTCCACTTCAGTCCCGTTACCTAAGGATTTTTCATATGTGAACATATACATTGTTAAATGGTGTTGTATCATGTCTGTGTTTTCTATGTCAGTGTCCAAAAAATACATCAAGATAATAAGATATGGTTTTCGAATTAAGATTAGGATATAATGAAACTAAAAACTGCCCTTCTGAATTGAAGAAACTATTAATGAAATATGGTGAAATGAGGAAAGAAAAAAAGATAAACTATGTTATTTTCCTTATATATGTATTAATGCACAGTAAGAGTTTTAAAAAGTTCAGTCAACAGAAAAAGATGTAGCTCTGTCATCAGACTTCTTAAAAATCCAGCATCTACACAACAGCTGCACACAGCTGTGTGTATTCTTATATGAACAGGATAAAACAGATAATATTTCTTCAAAATACATTGCTATCTGCTTCGGTCTAAAGTGTTAGTAGTTTGTTACGAATTCTGTCAAGTAATCTTGATTTTGTGTGATGTTAAAATATGTATCTGCTCCTAAGGTTCCTCTTTATGTCTTTAATCTGCTGGTAAGGTTTTTCTCTGGGAATGAAGACATGCTGTGTTTTTTCTCCAGAGGGCATATATGTTAAGTGAATCTGTCTTAGTATTTCGAAGTCACTGGTCTAGCTGTTTGGATTTTGAGCACCTAAAACCCAAAGTTATGTCAGTAATCTGAGTTCATTTTTTTTTTTCATTTGGTTGTTTAGCAGTTAACTTGTAACGGCATAAGCCAGCTTTTTTGTCATGTGTCTATATTCTTGTCAGATAAATTTCCTTTTCTGCATGAGCCGTGTTACATTAGCTGTCTAGAAGGCATGGACAGGGAGTTGAACTATTAAATTTGACTCAAGTATTGCATTGGTATCAGGAACTTAGTTTTTGAACTTACGTGAAAACTAACAAAAATATTTAGAAGTGAGAAAAGTTTGTGACCCATGCATTGCCAACATATGAAAATTACTGTGTTTTGGTTATAAATGTGCCTGAAATTCAAGTAATCATGATTAGGAAAGATAATATAACTGCAAGGCATTTGTTACTCTCCTATTTAATCCTTTTACTGTATGTAGTGTGTGCTAGCCAAGATTAACTGAAAAACACAGTTTCTGTAATGACTTCTGTTAAGTGGTTCATTGGTTAGTTAAAAGATACGTAACATTTTAAAGAATGTTAAAAATAGAATAGGAATCCTGACTGCTTTGAAAACTAAAATACAGCTTTGTTGTCTTTCAGCCTTGGTATTATGCAGCCACTTCTATCAGACCATCATCAGTGGTGAAGCTTCCATGTAGAGAACATGTGCTGTCTCATGCAGCTAGCCTCAGTTTAGAAATAAATTGAAATTTAATTCAGCACAGAAATGCTTTCTCAGTGGCACAAAAAAGATTTGCCTGGGTGTTTCATAACTTGCTTTCTTTTATTTATGATTTCTGGAATGTCAAAGGTTGTTTTGCTGCACTAAGTACTTCAGTTGGCTTTCAAAACTTTTATTTACACCTACTTACAGACTTTTTGACTGCTCAGCTACTGCTTAATAGTTTGTATCTTCAGCATGTACCCAAGTGGTGGAACAGTGCTAGTGTTGCTAAATACATCCTTTGTCATCTTAGAGTAGTACTTGCAGAGGAACCGTGATCTCTGAAGAAATGTGCTTTTGGTGTCTTGAAAACACTGAACATTTAGGCATTGTAATTATTGCCATAGGTGTCAAGACCTTTTCAAATTAAAGCTGTAAACCCAATACTTAATACAGTGATGGGGTTTAAAATCTGGTAATGCGCTAGCTTCCTGTGCAGAGTAACAGTATCCTTTACTTGGCTGTCATCTGCAGTCAGTAGTCCAGGCAGCCTGAGAGGCAGATGGTACCTGCTTTGGTTTAGTGCAGCTAACAGCTCTTTGGGTTTAGGCTGATGTATTAAGTTGGCATTTAGATTACCTGGAGTAATATCAGTGATTTATTTTTTTTTTGCTTGTAAAGTAAGGTGCAGGCCTACCTCTTTACAGTTCAGACAGACTTAGCCTGTACTTGCTTAACTTGATGGGGAGAACTGGTGGCAAAAACAGAGGTAGGTGAGTATGTGCTGGATCGTATGGTAAAGCAAAGACTGTAGAAATGGCTGGAACTGGTTGTTTCATGGATGTCCAAACTCCCATCCCATATGCAGTGATCAGAATTTTAGGTTCACTGCCTCCTCTGCAATTCAGTTTCCTTTTATGTTCTCTGTACTGAATCTTTCTGGTTTCTCTGAGGTTCTGTAGTCCTTTGTCTTAACAGAGAAGCTTTGCATTATGAAGCAAGGATTATTCTTGGGGCATTTTTAGCATTAGGAGGTGTGCTTGAGTGTTAGTATATTAGCACACAATGTTTTGCTTTCAGCACAGCCCATCTAATATCAGGAGACCATACCTTCAGGCTGCTCCAACTAGAGAAAACCATTAACACATCTATGTAGATGGAGAGTTAGGTTTGGGCGATCCTTTATATTAAATTTGATTCTGTTGTAGAGGAATAATAAAAATTTAAAATAATACAGTTTTTTACAAATGTTGCCCAACCAAGGGATTTCTCTATCCTAGTGTTCTTCAGCAGTGGTTCTTGATAACTCAAGCCAAGACACAGACTGTAGTTAAGGTTTTGTTTCAGTAATGGAAAATATTTGGCCTACATAACATTGCTTGTTTCAAGAGCCATTTAAAGTTGTTTTCCTTCCTTTGTCAATGACTATTGATGTTTTCTTAAATCACTACTACTGTCCTCCAGATTCTGCAACCCATAGTTCTGAGTTTCATCTCTGGTTTCCTTATCGGATTTATTGCTGAATTGCTTTAATGATGTGATAGTCCTGGAGGCTTTGCATTTTGACATGCTAAGAATCTTCAGGGAGTTGATTGTCACTGTTTCTTGTTTTACCGCTTTCTACACCTTCCATTAGTTAGAAAAGTGAAAACAAACACCCCTCCCCCCTCAAAAATCTTCAAAATTAGAGCCAGTGTTGTACCCTAAAAATCCAGAATGCCAAAGAGAAGAATTTGGTGAGATGGTAATGATAAAAAGTAGTATTGAAGATTGGTAATGACTTAATTAGAACACAGTATTAAATATTTCAGAAAAAATGTTTGTGTGTTTGCTTCATGCATTCTGTATATGCTGCGAATTTAAAGCCTAAACATTTTCTTTTAAGTCCTCCCACTGAAGCATCGGCTGAATCCAGCTTGGTTGCTGAACTTCAAGAGAAGCTTCAGGAAGAAAAAATGAAGTTCTTAGAACAACTTGAAGAACAAGAGAAGAGAAAGAATGAAGAAATGCAGAACATCAGAACATCGCTCACTGCAGAACAGCAGGTAAAGCTGATTCTATTTTATTACTTTTGCGCCCATGGCAGTTACGTGTTCTTCTGCTGTTTTGAAGTTATGGAGCTGGTTTTTAGGTTGTTTGGTTTTTTGCTATGTAACCCTTGCACATTCTAAACTTGCACTATTATCTGGAGCCAAGAGATGATGTGGTAATGGAATCCATACTTAAGCATTTCAAAAAAAAAAAAACCCACCACCACCAAAACCCCACCCACCACCACCCTGAAAAAAACCACAAAAACATACAAAAAAAACCCTAGTCACAAAAATAAAAAATTGCACCTTAAATATCTCTGAACTGGGCAATCCAGATTCAACTTCTGTTATTTGTTGACTTCTTTTGCTTAAGTTGTTAAGGTAGGTGCTGTAAGTGTTTTATGCATTAATCTCTTGAACTCCAGAAAGGTACTGGTTAAGTATAGTTTTAAGTTAACAACACAAAAGTTGTGGGCAACACACAACTAATTAGGAATGCTTCTTAATGGCTTTTAAACTTTATTAGCCTGGGCAGGTAGCATTTGATGTTCAACACAAATGTTACATCGTACTTAAACTTAGAAACTTTATGTACTCCACACGTTGATACAAAAATATATTGCACTGGATAAATAATTATCTGTGTACACATACTTCTCCTTTCAAAGCATCTTGAATCTCTTGGATTTTGTAGATGAGTCTTCAGTTCTTAAATTAAATCTCTTAGTAACAGCTATTATTTACAGTTTTGTTGCATTTAAACACTAGAAAAGGATTTTCTGTTTTAAGCACCTGTATTTACTTCAGGTATGGTAGGATCAGATAAGGACAAAGACAGTGTAGTGATCAGCCAGTTTGGTGAATGAACTCTATGAATCACGTAGTGCAGAGAGCAGAAAATTGCAGACAATTACAAAAGAAGGAATATTTTTGAAATTTTGAACTGCAAACATTAATACTGAAGTGAGGCTTACATAGTAAATCTAATGGGAATATTTCATATGTTATACTGCTAATCATAAGATTTCTTTTTCCATCAGAATATGCTTTAATAGGCCATTTTCCTCATCTAATATTATTCTTCATTTATGCAGCAGAGTGTGGAAGGGAAGGTTCTTAAGGCATTAGCAGCAAATTCCAAGGAAAGATGGAAGCTTTTATTAAAAAACAAAACAAAAAAAAAACAAACTCAAGAAAACAAAACAAATCCACCATGAAAACAAACAAATAAAAACAACCTTTCCCGAAACTATAAAAACGTGGTATCAGTTTGTGCTGAAACCTTGCTGGACTGGCTCTGCAGATCAGTGAACATTCTGGGTATTTAACCTCACTGTTGATGTTGGGTTTTTTCTCAGTAAAATTATCTTAGAGGTGTTAGTTATGCTTGTGGGGTGTGATAGTTTTGTTATGCAGATGTATACCCAAGGCTGCTGTGCACTGTGTAAGGTGTGTAGCGTGCCAAATAGCTTGCACTTTGAGACTGAGAGTTGATAGGTGCAGGCTAAGACAGTCTTAAAACTCAAAAAAATAAAATTGTAGTTTAAAATATCCTTTTAGTGGATGGTTGGTTGTATTTTTTGTCTCTTCAGCACAGCCTTAAGAGTAAAGGGGTGAAGGCATAGTGGTTAATAGAAGGATTGAAGTGGAAAGATTTGTCTGACTGATACCAAAGGATATGCTAGGTTCTTATGGTCAGTTATTCAAGCTACTAGCCAGGATTCCGGTATGATTTCTGCATTAATTAACTGTTTACTGAGGAGTTGATGCATGACTTGAAATGTATTTTTAATTCAGGTTCAGTATATTATTCTAGTTTTGTTACTAATTTTTTTTCATATGTAACGTTTTGATGTAGTGCAGCTTTGTCTTAATAATTATAATCCTTAAAGTAATAGTTTTTAATATGAAACAGGCAACTGTTGTACATTAGCTGGGCTATAAGCACTATGTTAAAAAAATAAACAAAAAACATATAAATTACTATTTTTTGACAATGATTTCTTTTATTATTATATGTGTGTGTATTGGGCTTGAGGGAATCAGAGGGATAAACTTAGTTACACAGACCTCAAAACAAAATATACAGAGGTGTTGTCTCTTCACAAAAATAATACGTAAACAAGTTTAATTGCTTGTTTAATTATAATTTGGGAAACTGAAATGTGTGATCTTTTGTACGTTTTTCTTCTAGTGAAGTATTTTGTTATATTTATGCAGTACATTTCTTATTTCAGTAATACTACTTTCTGTTTTCAGACCAACTTTAACACTGTTCTGGCAAGAGAGAAAATGAAAAAAGAAAACATAATTAATGACCTTAGTGACAAATTAAAAATGCTTATGCAACAGCAAGAAAAAGATAAGGGTAAGAAAACTTCTGAAGAAGTGTTCATCCTTTTTAATAGGACAATTCCATTCACTACAGATTGGTTCTGATCCTTCTGCTGTAATTAAAAAGCATGTTTATTCACTTGTCTCATAGATTTGATTGAAACACTTTCTGAAGATCGAGCTCGCTTACTTGAAGAGAAGAAAAAGCTTGAAGAAGAAGTTAATAAACTGAGAAGTAGTAATTTTTCTCCATCAGCCTACTCGGCAGCAGCTTCAGAAGTTTGTGGAGCCTGCGCAGCTGATATTCCCACTGACACAGACAGATTGGTTTCTGACATTGCAGCCGAAGGGAGAATGGATTCCACAATGGAAACCAGTATGATGGCTGTGCAGTAAGTATGGGACATTGTAATAGAAATAAACAAAGTGTGCTCTCATTCTTTAAATGTGTGGTGTTGGGTGTTGTGAAGGGCAAGTGAGTATGTTTAACACACCTTCTGCCTTTGTTCTTGCTAAAAATAATCTTTTAAATTACGCATACAATTGTGATGTCATGATGATCAGAAGTGTGTGGTTTTGATGACTTAGAGGTATGCAACTTAAAGGCAAAACTCAGCCCTACAATTATGAGATGAAAAAATAATCCAAGTGTATGAAACATAAGTGAAACAGGAGAAGAACAATTGTAATGGTGAATGAGCTGGATGGCTGTATGTTATTGGCATATTTTTCGAACAGTGGCTGGCTCTCATTTAAAGACAAGAAGTTTATTGTTCATGTACATGTGTGCTGTAAGATAGCATAACGGCATTCCTTGATAAAAGGGAGGCTGTGATGGGTATGCTGGGTGGAAGTTAGGCTGAATCCTCAGGTTTCCAAACAAATAATGGGACTCAGGCTGACCAAGGGGCCTTGTTGGACTGATGTTTTGTACTATTGGAGAGAAAGACAGGTATTCAGCATCTCTTTGTATAACCTCTGAATCATCAGTACCATCAGCTGTGATGTACTGCTGACTTACTAGAGGGCAGTGATGGGGCTGGGAAAAAACTGCAGTGATTTAAACTAATTTACTTGAAAACAGCTAGGGCAAGCAACTTACGTACTTCAAACTGAACTTTAAGATCCGTTCATTTGTGTTTGGATCTGGTTAATGCTGTGGATTTACAACAGATTCAGTTAGCATTATGTTGATATTTCACTGATTATCACTCTTTTTGTATGGAGGTTTAATTAGGGGCTAGTTTGTGAGCAGGTGTCTGAAGGTGTGCTTGAAATACTGAGGTGATTAGAGATCGGAGGGAATTGGTTTCTGCAGCCATCAGCTTCACTGTATTCCCTATTTTGGGTGCCCTACAATAGCAGTGCGCTTTGTTATTGGCATATAACACCTTGCCTAGTGAGTTAAGACTCTACATGTAAAGCTAGTAGACACTTTTTAAGTCTGGTTTTAGTATGTGACTATGAAGTCTTCTGAACTTCAGTAGTACTGACTGGCACAAAGTTGTCCTGTTGGTTGTTGCCAGGATTCCAGCTTACTGCAAATGTATTTTCTGTGTTTTTCAGTAAGGACTACTGTAAAAACATACATCAAGTTCATAGCCTTGATTCTTATTTCAAATGTACCTATAGTAATTTCGTAAAAATTTCTGAACAGTAAAGACTGTCTGATACTCCAGGAGAAGGGTTTATGATGATACATACAAATATCCTATTTTTTCCTATTTTTTAACAATGTTTGTATGTTTCTCTTAAATATAGAATGTTAGACTTAAGAATTCTGTACTAAAATATGCACATTCTATTATATTTACTTTCTGACTAGAACAAGACAAAATGAATAGCATGTGATGCGTATGCATTGAAATAAGACTCATTACTAGAAGGTACTCGGCTATTATCATGCTTAGTGCAGTATCGGAATCCTTTCAGAATGGATTAGTGGGAGAGAATTCAGGCAAAAAGGGTAAAGAAGTTTTGTCCAGCGTATTCAAATTGCTTTTTTTTAACCCCATGTAGAAACTGAGGAAAACTAGAAAAATTTTACAGTATGAGTATGTGCTGCTATAGCAGCCTAAGAAAACTGAAATAATCAACATTTGGGGTTTTTTTAGTGATTCATGAGAACTGTTCTTCATGCTAACACTTTCTACATCTTTGTGGTGGAAGACTGCATTTCTTTAATTCCCTTATACTAGTAATGCTCGTTTTAAGATCCTTTCCTACCATGTCCAATTAAGGAAATCTGGATTTGAACTTGAAAGCACAGCCACATGGGATGGTTTCTTTTTATGCTTTTACACCTGCAGTAGTTTATTAAAAGACTTTTAATGCATACATTATGATTGCATTGTCACATATCCTCTCTTCTCCTCATCCTCCCGTAGACTTTCTCATTTGTGAAGTTCCTAAGTATCACAGGCTGTGTCATGTTACCCTGAATAAACAGCAAGCCTGCTTTGTTCTAGTTACCTCAGTGCAATGAGATGTTTTGGGAAGACAGATCTCGTCACCTTGTTTAAAAGAAAACAGAAGTTCTTATTACTGAGGGTTTTCAAAACATCTGATTTATGCTTCAGAACTGTACAGTGTAATGTTGAATTCATTTGCATGGAAAAGAAGCTTAAAATCCAAGATTAATTTTATTATACCCCTAATATGATTAAAGGCTTCTTTTTGCTCATTAAGAAAACTTATCTGAAGAAACTGGCTGCATCTTTGAATTACCCACTTGATAAAGCTTGCAAATGTTGAACCGTTTTTGAAATGAAAGCAGAAAAAACAGACTGTAAGCTGCTGGTTGTTACCCCTTTACCTACTGTCCTCCCTATTGTCCTGCCTTTAAAAATAAGTTTTGTGTTGGGTATTATTCTATGTTCTTAAGAATTTTTTTATTAGTATGTTAGATTATCTTGCCACGCTTCAGTGCTCTGCTTGTCACAGATAAACAGAAGAAATTAGCAAGTTCACATTGATATCTTTGTACCAGAGAACCCCATGGCATGGAGACTTTAAACTACAAAGATTAGGAAAATACGACATTTCAGAGCTTAACTGCAATATCACGAGTGAACTGCCAAAGCAGCGTTCGGAGCTGTATCTTTCATCCTGGTGTTTCAAAAATAACACAAAAAATGCAGAAACAGCCCCATGTAACTTTATAACTAACCAATGACTGAAAACTTGCTGTCTTGTTGCAAGAATTTCCTTGGGTTTAAAGGGGGGTGGGGGGTGGAAAAATCCCCCCAAACCTGCCAGAAATGTTGATGCTGACTCTTAAGGTATCTTTCAATGCTGTTCCCTCTGTGCTAGCAAATACTTGGTACTGAGTGAAGATGGGGGCTGTGGTGGGTGGGAAAGATAATTTTTGATCGTGAAAAGAAGTTTCATTTTTAACCTGTCCATTTTCTTCCTTTTCTTCCAGTGAAAATGTCCATATGTCTGAAGAAAAACAGAGGATAATGTTGTTAGAAAGAGTGAGTAGACTGATTGTGAGGTTAAGTGTTACAACTAAGTACGTACAAGTACATGTATGAAGTTGTGCTGTGGTTAGTTACATACTCTGATGCAATATAGTATCTGCAAGGCTTATAAATATCATTCCAGAGAATGATTTTTCATGATACTCATTTTGGAACAGTACAATTCATTGAAGTATTTAAAAATAAGTGTTAATACATTATACTTTGCCTAGCTTAAAGTTTGTTTATTCTGTTTATGTACGCTTCAGAATGAATGAGTCATGTGTAATACTACTTCTTAGGAGTGACAGTTCATTGATCTAGGGAATTTTCTGTAGCAAAAAAGTTTTGATAAGTTTTTCAAATTAAGACATCCAAAGCAGCTGGACAGAAATTAAGGTTGACTTACCTGTTTCTCTTGGAAATGAGTAGTTTCTCCTCTTTGGCTGCTGTTACCTAGATCATTTTAATTGGACCTGGAGTGCATTGTAATCTTGACAGTATTACTTCTGTAAAAGGTGAAATAACACGTGCTTAATACTACCATTTTTTGAAGTAACTGTCATGCCTTTACAAGCTAGAATTATAAGTTTCTCTCTCACACCCCCCACCTCTCCCAAATACATTCCTTATATTTTCACTTCAGTTAAAACTTCTATTTTGAGCGTAGCTTTTAACGTACAGTGCGGAATTGAACCTTTTTGATGAAATAGAAGTTGTTATTCTTGGTAAAAGGTGCTAGATTAACTCTCAGTAGTTACATTGGAATCTTTTAGATTCTAGTAATTTTAAACTATTCGGTCATATCTATCCATTGCAGCTGCCTTTCTTGCCTTCTCAGAGTTGACCTTAAAAAAGAAGTGTCTGTCTTTCAGCTTTCTAGGATCACTTAGACTGAAATTTGTAATCACTTAGAGAACATGAATGTCGTCTTAAAGGATTGTAGCACTGTATGAGGCAAGTGGCTGGATGTTTCTGAATAGGAGCACTAACATGCTTTATTCTGTCATCTGCTTACAAAAGATAGATATCACAGGTAGAAGCTGTAAAATAGTAATAAATTACATTTTGTTTGCTGTTCTATCAGTGAAATGTTTTTGTACCTTAAGGAAAAGTGTGAGTATGGAGATGAGCATAGCTTAGCAGTGGGCTTTATAGCACTGGTAATTGCTAGACTTGAAATTTTTTTTTAGATGGCTCCGTTCAAAAGATGTTTTGATATAGTTTTAAAACTGAAAGCTGAAGTAAATACGTATATTTTGTAAGTAGTCTGGCTCTGGTCATATCAAAACCTTTTTAGACAATTTATACTGTATGAGGTGTATTAATTGGTTAATCAGATAAGATTTTTTTTCAGACTTTGCAGTTGAAAGAAGAGGAAAACAAGAGATTAAATCAAAGACTGGTAAGTATTTGTGCAATGTATGTTTTTAATCACCTGAAATAATAAGAAAAGCTTACTAAAAATGTGGAGGTTTATTAACTTGAAAAGTGTTTAAAGTGTTAAGACAAGTAGCACATAAGTGTAACCTAGTAACCTTTCAGAGGTACCTCAACTTAGCAGTCTTCTCATGGAAACGATTCACAGGACTGTAGAGAAAGAAACTTCTTCCCAAAGAACACGGAACATCCAGGCTTGGGGTAGGGGGAGTTAATTTCAGTGGCTCCATGGCTCGGTTTTTCAACAACAGTAGATCGAAGGCCAGTTTACAAGGATGTTAAATATACCTGCACATTAAACATAATTAGGAGTGTTAGTAAGAACTTAAAGATTGTGCTTGGAAAAGTGCACCTGTCATTTTTGTGAGGCATGAGACTTGAATTCTTCCTACCAGCTGGAACTACAAACAGCCATCATATTAAACACTGAAGTAATAGTCAGTGCCTATGGGAGAAAAAAGAAGAGTGTTTACTTCTTCTGCTTACCCACAGTTTATCCTTACTAACAGGTCGCAACCTCGAGTCTTAACAAAAATTGCTGTGCATATGGGAAACAAACACATCCTTTCGCAGTTTATTGCTTGAACTGGCCGTGGAGATCTCACTTTAAGCGACAGGTTGATACCTAGGAGTTTGGTAGGAACTGATACCTGTGTAGTTGCAAGTAAGATTTCTAGGAAAAATGTTTAATAGGATCTCAAGTAGGAGCTGCTATTTTTCTGTTTGAGGTAAGACTGAAATTTACCATGTAATTTACTCCTGCTATGTATTCAGGTATGAAATTGCAGTATCTTTCAAACGCTTTCCATTTCACATTACACTTGTATATAATAACCCTGACTAGTGCAGGGCATAAGAAAGGATTGCAAGACACCTAAAAGCATATTTTATAACAGGATTTTTCTTATTCAAAATGTCAGTGAAGTGTACAAAAGGTATTTCAGGGTAGCTTTTACGGTAGAACTCCAAACATGCTGGACATTCCTCTAAACCTCTCTGTAGATTTCCTGAATTAAACTCTTAATCTCTTGTCATCTCAGAGTAAAGTGAAATTGAAGAAAAGTGTTGTGCAAGACAAATACAAAAATAATTGTTATAATTAATACCAAGCCTTTGTAAGAGAAATTGGCAGCTCATTGGTGTCTAAAGCAATTCAAATTTGGTTTCTAAATGGGTTCTAATAAGAACATAATATCTTTTCAATTTGTTACTTGAAAATTGGTTATTTTGTAGATAAAATAAATCTTATTTCTTGTCTCTTCATACTACTTTCTCCCCCCTTCCTTCCCAATACATTTCTAAAACTGAAATACACTTAAAACACATGAATATCAATATTTAATTCTATTGAGCTGCTTCAGATAAGGAGCCCAGAAGGGGTTCTGCACAGTAAAAGAAATTCTTTTCAGGACACTGGCTTGTGCGGAAAAACTTGTGAGTTACCTCTGCAAGCAACAAAAAATAAAAAGAAGCTCCTTTTCATACCAGGAATGGTGGTATTTGGGTTTTTAAACGAATTACTGAGAAAGGGAACCTTTTTTTCTGTGTAAACGTTACATAATTGAGCCTTTGTTTGGTCTTAGTGAATTTGACTCAAGTTTTGTTGAAGGGAATGCTGCTCTGTCTGTTACAGTAAACTTTAGGTTATGTGACAGTCTGTAGTAAAACTGAGAGATCATATAGAGTTCAACATCCAGAATTTAATTGTAATAAACATATTTAATCTCAAGTGTTTTACCATCAGCCTTTTTTAGAATGCCAGTGTCTTCTGTGTTAGGGTGCACAGCTATATCATAGGTCTTGTGTATACTCAGAAGAAATCTTCAATGGCACTTATCTGGAAAGCAGTTTTAAATAATGAGGGAGAAGTCAGTTATGTAAGAAACTTCATAATGGCAGGATGGCAGAAAGGTGTGCTATGTTCTTGAGTGAATATAAAATCTGCAAGAATAGACACTGTTTTGAAATCAATACTAAATTATTTCTCTTAACCGTATTGTTACCTGCAATATACATCTTATCATAGCTTGCCAATACTTCATAGTGTTTCTCTTTTTTGTTTAGATGTCCCAGAGCATGTCATCAGTATCCTCAAGACACTCTGAAAAAATAGCAATTAGAGAGTAAGTACATGTTCATATGAAAATTAACAGATGGATATGCTTTCAATAGGTATGTAGTTAAAGAATGTCACAGTCCTCCTGTTCTTGCTGTGTGGTGAAAAGATTTATAGGCCATCTGTGTAGTTTAGCTGTCAATTATTGAACCATCCCAGCTGGCTTAATAAATAATAAACAAAAAAGGCCTTTCTGAATTGTGTGTGTTGGTGGCTGTCTTGTGTTCTGTGCCTTTCTTTACATGGTTCATGAGAATACTCCTTCACGGGATTTCTAGAATCCTCCCAGAGTTTTCTTTTAGATTACTTTTTTGTTTATCTGTAACCTTCTTGAAATTGTGCTAAGAAAAAGTAGAAGGAATCCTGTTCACCCTGAATATGCATAGTGTTTCATTATATTTCAAGAGAAGTTTTATCTTTCTAGAGTCTTCAAAATTTTTGGCTTACCTTGACAGAATGAAGTGAAATAAACTCAAATATTCTGTCATATATTATTGTGTTGGCAGTGGCAGCTCCAGGTAGAATAGAAATTGCTGGGAAAAAAAGTATTAATTCTTGCAGAATATGAAAGCTACAGAAAACTGTTCTTGAGTAATTTATTGGTCTGATACTAAATGAGTAATATAAAAAATCTTTTTGCAAAGAAAACCAGCACCAATTATTCCTTTAATGGTTTCTGAATTACTGACCTTGTTGCAATAAAAGTGCAATTTGTTGTATGTGCAGAATCAGATTTTCCTGTTAGCCTCTGAATATTCTGGTAACTGTCTTTGTAGTCTCTTGGTAAGTGAGGAAAATACTGTGAAAGAAGAATTAATCTGTCCAACAGAGATGTCTTTAAGTCAGTGTAGTCTGTTGTCATAGTAAATCCAGGCCGAAAAGCTTGGATTATTTATTTAATCTGAAAGTGAACTTTAAAGAAGATGTAAATTTCTCTCTAAATGTACCTGTTTACCTTTGACTATATATCTGGAGTTGGCTTTTATGGAGAAGAGTGTTCCCCTGTGCCACTTCCTCCCCCGTCTTCAAGAGCAGTAGTAATACTTTGTTTTGGAGCCCTCTCATGGTCTAATGCTTAATTTGTAGCTATTTTAGACTTTGTTTCATTAATGGGCAAATAATTTACTTCCAGCACATTTGCACTGTAAAACAGAAGTTGGAGACAGAAAAAGTTCTCTGAATACTGTGCTGTATCTTGGTATTAGAACGTGGTGGCTTTCTGTTATCCTAGTGTCAAAAAGAAGCAGCTTTTTGAAACTTCTCATGTAATGTCACTGCTGTCTTTCTTTTGCTTTTAACCCTTTCATGATGAACGCTTCATCCCTTCTTTGTCCCGTGCCCTTAAAATTTTGAGATTGAATAGCTACATAAATGTTTTGCTGTATTTTTCTGTGTTCAAGTTGACTTCAGTTTAAAACATCAAAAGAGTGTTTTTAAACACTGGTACGCTGATCATTACCATAAGAATAAAAGTAATATAAAATTATATTTATGTTTTAAAGCAAAACTGTCAGTTCTTCTGAAAAAATATTGAGTTGATGGATGTAGAAGAACATTTCAAAAACAGTTTTTAAAAGGTAAAGTTTTGTTGACTTCAGGAAATACAAAATGTGTATGAGTTGGCATAGCAAGCAGAAACATCTGTGCTGCTGTTCAACTGGGTCTCAATCTGTGCAGTACTTGGGGGAAAAAACTGTAGTGTAATTAATGTAGCTTTAAACTTCTATGCCTTTTTAGTTCCCTGATTATTTTTTTTTTCCAGTTTTCAGGTTGGCGATTTGGTTCTCATTATCTTGGACGAAAGGCATGATAACTATGTATTGTTTACTGTTAGTCCAACCTTGTATTTCTTGCACTCAGAATCTCTTGCTGCACTGGATCTCAAACCAGGTGAGTGTGGTAAGTGTCAGATTACTTCCAATTATTATCTACTTATGCAAATAACACTCTTAAAATCACTTACTAAGTGTTAGAAAGTTATAAAAATGTGATAATTGAGAAGCATGTAAGATGGCTATCAGCTGTCTTTGTAGCGTTTGCTATTTGTTCTGATGCTGAACATCTTTCAGTGCAGGACATTTTAAATCAAAAATGTACATAGAAGTTGATGTTTTGGAAGAATAGGGAAAATATCTGCATCTTCAAAGTAAGCTGTTAAAAAAAAAAGAGAGAAAATGCCGATTTTGTACACACACAGAGTGTGTTAACGTGGCTATGGGGAAAACGTTCTGATCAGGCTGCTTAGCTGTTTGGTAGCATGAATTGTCTAGGTCTCAGGCATATTTTTATGTGGGTTTCTGCTTCCAATGTCTTTTTTGATGAGGAAAGTAAATACAGAACTCAAGGTAACATTTCTGTCAAAATTGCATGCTCTCTTATTTTTTAATACCTATTCTTGTTCTTTGAAGATTGTCTTTGAATATTTTTTTTTCTTTAATCTTCCTCAAAGTGACTGGAATTTATGAACCCAAATACACATCTGAGATAACAAAATGTAGACCATAGTATATGGGGATTTGCAAGCAATGTTTTGGCTGATAAAGTTTTTCCACCCAATTCAAATGGTGTTTAGCATGGCTCATAAGTTTTCAGAGAACAGTTTCTGTTTATTCTGCTTATGTTCAGGTTGATGGCACATTTGCTTTTTTTCCTCCTTTAATCTTCAGGTTTTTGTATTGACTGTTTTTGGCACCTATGTAAACTTTGTTATTTTTCCTCATTTTAAAAAAAGATTATTACTTCAATTTAACTTATGTTTTGCACTAAACTTTGAGCTGTGTGAAATAGATTCAGGTAAATACCTATATCACATGTAGTATTCTTGCAAACCCACTCACGCTGCCAACTTTGCAGAGATGTCTAAGAATGTGCATCAGAAGGAAATTTTTATGTATTTATTCTAATTTACCAGTAAACATTTCTATATGTTGTTGCATGTGCGAAGCTGTCAACTTATTTTCAATGAACAGGATCACTGTAGATTTCAGTTATGATGAAAGATGATAGCTCATAAATAATTGTGGAGTCTCGAGAAGACCGCCAAGCTCTAACTGAACTGAGACTGCTGAAGGATCTGTCCCATGTGCTCTGTGAAACATATGCAAAGAGCTCCTATCTTACAGATGTAATACATTCTGAACTACGCCATTAGTAGTACATATATAACTGTGAAGTATGGTTGATTTTCTTATTGTTGGTTTACATATGTAAGGTAAAAGCTATGTATGTCAGTCTGTATTTTACCCTGAGTACACAATTCACTGATCTGTTTTCAAATGGACTCGGCTTGCTCCACTCCTTATCACTTGCTAACCAGAGTTAGTCTCAAATTCAAGAAAACTGCACATAAAACAAACACATAGACTTACCATTTGCTTTAGGAGCACATTTGTCTCTAGATCAGTGCTTCAGGAAGCCACGTCTTGATTCTATTACTGCATCAGGGAAGTGGGAAAAATGAAGCACAGAACACTAGTATCATTTGCAATAGATTAAAATTGTTGTGGACCTGGGCACTACAAATCATTGTTTTAAGGGCTGCCAAAGCATTGCATCTAAATCTGACCTTTTGTACCAACATGTACATATAAAGTTAGTAATTCTGTAGATCCACCCACAGTATTGTGTCAGGGATCTGGCCTATCGTAGGTTGTCTCTGCCTACATTAAGAGCACTTAAACTGCTGTGACAACACTGAAATTGGTTAAGATTTGTGTTGTCCCTTATCTTCAGGATATGGGAGTTTTCATCTGCAAATGTAAGGAAAAAATCCCTGCGTCCTTCTCACTATCCTTGTTACATCAGTGAAGTCTGTCAGCGAAGAAAATAAAAAAACCCCAAGTTTTTGTTTAGATTTAAGTATTGGTTGTGGAGCATTCAGACCAGTTATGAATAATTTGCACTGGTTTGTAGGAGTATTAGGTAGTACAGAATCTGCTCCGCTATCAATAGCCAGATTAATCTTGAAGAATATAACCAAAATTTCAAACTGGTTCTTGAGTGACTCATGTTCTAGTCACTAGATGCAGTATCTCATTGTCATGCTTAGAAAAGCATTGATTTTACCATTACGCAGAGCGTATGTGAGCTGCTCCTTCAGACTGTTTTGATTTTTTTTTTCTTCATGCTGTGATGAGTGATAGTTATGAAAGAGCAAAGCAAGTAAAATGGATAGAATTTCTTGGAATACAAGACAAGTATGTTTCCTCGCTGTTATACAAGCTGAATGTTTATTTATGCCCACTGTTGCTTTTCTGACCTGTCAGTTTATTATTGAGGTTTTTCGCTTTTCTCCTTTCTGAACAGTATTGAGTACTCTCAGAAAACTGCAACCAAAACTAGCAGCCTTGTAGGGCTTTAAAATTATTATTTATGCATATCTAATTTCCATCAGTAATACAGAAAAATAATCAAATGTTTCAGTAAGAGCAATAATAATAGCTGAGTACAGATGACATTCTTTGAAATACTTAAGGAAATTCTTACTTTAAGATCAAAAGGTCAAGCTTGGTTGATGAGAATAATTTTGAATCATTAAATGAATTAGTTTTGATTTGCTTTTGTCTGCTCTAATGTTAACTTTAAAAACAATTTAAACTGAAAAAACATTTTTTTATTGAAAACACCAGTGAACTGTCATGACATCTGAACTTATTTAACTCAATTTAAAAAGGGTTTTTGAAGAATTTCTGCTTTCAATGAGATAATTTTAGCAAATAATCTTTAACCATATTGAATGTAATATCAGGTTTTGGTTATCTAAAATAAATATATTCTCTGTTTAGCTTCAGGTGCATCTAGGAGACCTTGGGTGCTAGGAAAAGTAATGGAAAAAGAATATTGCCAGGCAAAAAAGGTAAGGACATAATAATGGAAAATCATCTGATGAGATTAATAGAGAAGAAGTTCACATTTAAATGTTTGTGAAAGTTGTGAAAACTACTCTCCGCATAATAAGCGAGATGAAAGTTGTTCTAGGTTCTGCCATTCCTGCTCCATTTTTCAGTCAGTGAATAGCAAGAGAAAGGAAACTAGAAAAAAGAGTGAGCGAGCAGTGGCTTGCGTAGTTGTGTCCGTACAGCCCAGAACCTTGCCAAACTCCAAAGGGCCTCATAAATGCTGAGGGCTGGGAATCAGTTTCTGCTTAAAAAAATATTAAAAAAACGGAACGATAATCCCACGTTTCTAATGTAACTTGATTTTTTTTTTTTGTAGGCACAAAACAGATTTAAAGTTCCTTTGGGTACAAAATTCTACAGAGTGAAAGCAGTACCATGGAACAAGAAAGTATAACACAACAGAGGTTTAGTTTGTTCTGTCTCCATTCTTTTTTGACTTGTCCTTCAGTGCTCGTTCATCGCTCCAAATACCAGGCCATCTTTTTATACGGGGGTCATGTGACAAGATACATCATTGATGTACTGCTTTTACTTTTTAACAGGTCACATTTTAGAAACAAGAATTTCATCAAAAACTCTGGCCCTAACTGTTCCAATTTTTTTACCCAGACAACTTTAGGAGTGTGGACCAAATGAGTTCATTTTCTCAAAGGGCAACCACATGAAACATGGTTTGTTTACCATGTTAATTGCCTGTTAAATATACATTAGCTTGTGTTTAGATGTTAAATGTTAGTTACCATTATTACCAGCATACGTCCTTTTGTGAAATCATTATCAAAGTACTTGCACTCTTTAACAGATTCTTTATATGTGTAAAATTCATCAACTATTTAAAGAGGAGTGTTCATTGCATGCAGATAATCATATAATTTTTCTTCAACATGAGTTTGCCTCAGTAGATGAATAAAAATAACTACTGCAACTTGTTTCATTACATGAAAATGCTCTTTAATGTTAAAAAAACTTGTTATTTGATAGACTGATTTTGAAAATCAGTCACAGTTAGATCTGCAATCTTCAAAAGCACTTTCGACGGATTGATCACACAGATTCTGAAGGGAAGACACCTGTGCTGTTTGTTCAAAGTGAAGCACTTGTTCTTCCCAACAAAACAGAAATCTTGTATTAATCTATTTAGAAAAATCATATTGATGAAACTGTATTTCATGGTTGAGTTTCAGGAAAAAACTCATTGTACATTAACCATACAAGAGTCATTTAAGTAACAAATTATTGTAATTGTAAAAGACATGTAGAATTTTAAAACAATAAAGATTTGAAACTGTATGTGTTTGCAGTATTTGTGTGTGTTTTAAATACTATCTTTAATTTCATGTTAATCTGTTGCAGCTTCTCTCTGATTCCTCCAACAGTTTCATTACATAGAAATACCTAAATTTTCTGCAACAGGCATTAATTTTCAAAACATTCAGGGATTACAAGAATTACCTTAAAGGATTTAAGCAGGCACAAATTAATTTTGTCAGCAAATTAAATGGATAAATGACATTTTTCAAAATAGAATGTAGTCTTACATTTTTTCATAAGTATAAAAAGATGTACTATAAGTATGTAGTCAGTGGAAGGTGAAATTCTGGCTTCAACTATGAGCTTATGTCTAGGACTTAATCCATAGAGTTATTTAAATGTAATTTATCTTCAGAAGGTGTGGAGGAAGAAAAGAGATAAAGTAAGCACGTGAAAATGTCAGTGCTTCAGCCCATATGTTGCAAATAATATTCTTCTAGACTAATCGGTCCACTTGAATACCCAGAGACTTATGTGTATGCTTTAAAATTTTCTTCTATAACAACTTTAAGTTCAGATTTTTATGAAATGCATGGGCTTGTAGTTGTATCTCACCTTTCAAATAAATAGAAAAATGTAAGACAGTTGATCTCTGACAAACAGAATGTCATTTTGTCAAGTTGCATTCATACCTGATTAAATTTGCTAGTTGATGTACTGACTCTTTAAATAACAAAAAAATGTCCCTTGTTCTTCAAGAACATTACCACAGCTGAGTACTGCCCAGTGTCAAATAGGTAAATAACACAGAACTATAGAACAGGTTTAAAGAAAAAAAAAAAAAAAGGGGGGGGGGGGGGGGAAACCCACCCCAGTATCTTTTCTTACTGAATTTTTGGCCAACTACGTGGGAATTCAGTTCTGTCGACAATTCAGTGCGGACTTGTACCTTTAGTCAACTGACTCACAAGTGGTTTAAAAAGATGCACATGTGGCACAATTCATTGCTTCTAATATGCAGAGTGTTTAGAATCCTTGACATCTTTTACCTTACTGACAAAACTTTCCCAGCCTCAGATAATCTCCCTACTGCTGTGAATATTGTGTCCTGCAGGGACTAATTGTCTCTTGGAAGTCACCAGCCTTTACCAAGAGGCACAGAGTCTTTCTATTTCTGGGAGGACAGTTACTCCTTGAGTAGCAGCAATGGATCTGTATAACAACATGCAATCCAGCACAACAATGTAAGACCGTGCTCTTCTGTTACTGAATAGTCTACTTCAAAGATAAGTAAAAGTCCCCCAGAATTTTCCCCGTAGAGGAAAGGATGTTTGTCAAGTTCTTCCAAGCTGGATAAAACCACAGGTTAGATGATGGCCCTACAGCGCCGTGCATGTACAAGCAGCACTTATTTTTGTTCATATGAAAATGAAAGTGTTTTTTTGGATGCTCTAATCTCATTAAGCACTAAGGCCTGTGTGTGTTGCTGCTCTGTGTGGATGACATACTGTGAAGCTCGTTGCAGGCTCTGGCATGGTGTCCTGAGCGCAGAAGTGAGGTGAGTACAGAACTCCATGCTGAGAATTATGGAAAGAAAAAAAAAATAATAATCTTGCATCTTTGTAAAAAATCTGAGTTTTCTAGTCTGTTTATTGTTGCCCAGATTAAAAATGTGTATTTAAGCTTATATGTGGACAGTAGCAGTGATGATCTATGATGCTATGAAAGTTGGCTTGATTTCTAGCTTAAGATAGACAAAGGTGTGACTGTTTATATAACTCTGAACACATGAGCAATAAATGAAAGTGAACTTGTGAAGCACATAAATTGGAGTAATGCAAACTATGAGGAAAGAAGTCGTCCTTTCCTGCTGATGTTTGCTGCTTAAAGAAATGCCAGGATATATCTGTTATTGTTACATGACATCATATTTTTAAAATATAAATAACCAGCAATGGCTTTAGTTTTTAGGAATATTTGTCATGTGCTTCATTTTATACTATTTATGTATATTCAAAATGGAAATTCTGTCAAACAAACTACCTAATGTATTCAGTAATGATTCTGAACAGTCAAGAAAAAAATGTAGTTTACATATTTTGTGTATGTCACAGCCTTACTAGTTCTTGAAACTATGCTTGTTATGTACCACCTATGTGTTTCATCTTGCTCCATAATAGAACTTTGTATATATCTATGTAATTTGGATGAGGAGCATATTCAGAGGGGAAGTCGAAGGATAAATTTAATGATCTGAGATTTCTCTTAATTCTTTTGGGCAGCTGCGTGTTGGAAACTTACAGGTTACTAAAAAAGCCTCTTGTGCTACTGCTAATATATGTTTATTCTGTAAATTTGGCTATATAGCCAACTGTATTGTTGAAGCACAAAAAGTAATAGGAATGGTAGAGAAAGTTGACTGAAAGCAAATGTTACCCTGTAGACTTAACACCAAAAGGATGTGATAATTTAAAAGGGATTTATTTTTTCCAGTGTTCTTGGAAGGCTGTATCTATTTGAATAATCTGAGAAGCAGATAGTTTTTTGCAGTGCTCTGCAGTAGGTCTCAAGTCAGGAGTTTGTGCTGTTTAGGATTCAGTTGTGGTTCATCTGAATCTTAGATGGTCTATGAGTAGGACCAGTGTACACTTAAGTATACGCTTTTCCCTAAATGTAGTTCTCATTATGTATGTAGCATAGCAGGGCTGGAAAATCTGCCCTGTGCTGTGCAAGATCGTGTGCCTTTTTGCAGCACTAGTTTTCTTTGTGACCTAATATTGCATCCTTTCTTGTTGTGTGGGGTTTAGGTAGAAGCCAGATTGCCTGTAAACAGTTACAGCAAAAACTGGATAGTACTTTGTAGTGCTTATTCATGCCTATAAATTTTTCATTAATAAATTGTAATGCAGTGAATTACTTCTTAGTGCCAAATTCTAGAAGTGGAGCATTCACCATAGAAGAACTCTATTGCCTTTTCAAGCTGTATTTGCCTATTAAACTTCAGTGAGCCGTCTCAGTGCTGCGTTTTAAGGTCACCGCTGTCTTTAGATCACTTTACAAGCCATTCTGCATTCCTACAGCAGTGATGATAAAGGATAAACAGTTACTTCCTTTAGCACTTCCTGTATTAACACTCACTCATACTACCAACATCCACATAAAATTCTGAGGAGCCTGGAGTCCCCAGGCTCTAAATAGTGGCTAAGAATTGAGTTTGGTGTTGATGCACTTAAGCAGTGTCAGACTCACAGAACAGCTGAGGTTGGAAGGCATCTCCCACGGTTGTCTTGTCCATCCCGCTGTTCAGGCTGAATTGCTGTGACTTTTTCACTGAACGTCTTGAACGTACAACTAACTGGGCAAACATTCCATTTAGTCCTTTGTTTTGAAGCCTGGGTTGAAACTGATGGTATAATTTGAGTAATCTTAAAATTTTCCGCTCAAAAAAATCATTCTGAGGTAAATGCTAGTTTTTAACATGCTTTCATTACAACTTTTTGATTTTAAATGCAAGAAATGTGACAGCTGCTGAATTATTATTTCTAATACTTTCTATTATTACTCCAGTAATCATAGTAATAGTAAATCAAGTAATTGTAAAAAACAGGTTTTTGTTCTGAATATTAAAATGTTTCATGTACTGTAAATTTATAGTATATCACTGCGCTGCTGAATAGTTTTCCATAATTTTGTTTCAGTTCTTTGTGATTGATTGTGGGTGGCAGCCTTGCTTTTCTTTCCCTAACTTTTGCTTGTTGGTCTTAAATTTACCTTTTACCTATTTGTCTTGGGACTTACTTTAACAGATGGTTTTTATTGTGTATTTTACCTTTTAGGCAAAACTAGAGTAAGGAGCAGATTTTTTTTCTGCAGTGGGAGGAGCGGTTCTGGTATCTTACCTCCTAATCAAAAATTTGTACCATTTGTCAAAGGGTGTTAATGAAGAACCTTTGTCATTGCAGTCTTGTAGCTAATGACTCTTGGAGAGCTCTACATAAGATCTACTTATTCTAAACACTTGGATGCATGCTTGTGTACACATTTAACAAATGCTGATTCTTGCAGCCAAAGCTGCTATGTTGTGGTCCTGTTTACCTGTGCTAGAAGTATTAAAGATTCAGAAAAATTCATAAAGTAATGCCTCGTTTTTATTTTCAGTGAAGATTAGGTACAGAACTAGGAGCTATGTGTTTGTGTAACAACAGAGTTTCTGGTTTGTTGGAGTTGTAACACTATGAGTTTCCCTGTTCTATAGTTATTATCAAGGACATGATAGTATATCAGTTATCAAGGAAGACCAAATAAAATAACCTAAAGATCCTGGATACCTAAGGAGAAGCAGTCAGTTTTAAGTACCAATGCATCTCTGAGCCTGTATTAATTTAAGCAATTGAAATGTGAGCACTTGATGTCTGATGTAATCGCAGTGGTAGCGGGGAGACTGCTGAATGAGGCCTCTCGCAGGGTGCTGGCCAGCGTTAATTGGCTGCCATGTCTTTTGTGAATGATGAGCTGTATTTTTAGTGCAGTGGTTGAAATAGTAAGGAAAAGTTTATGGTAAATGCTGAACTTAACAAAAGTTCCTGATGATCACGTAGTAAAGTGTTTAAACTTCAAAGAGAGCTTTATTTTGTGTAACTACACAGAAAAAACTTACTTAGTTTCCATTGAAACACTGAAATCAACTGTCTGCTTTTAAGAAGACTAAGCTGGAAATAACCTTTCTTGATATATATACTAAGCTTTCTTGAATGGGACTGAAATATTTTTTTGGAGATTTTTACCTTTTAAAGTATTTAATCAACAAAACAGCTAAGCAATGAAATACCCTCTTAATTTTAGACCTTGTAATACTCATCATATTTGTAATCCTTATGTTTGTAGCTCTTATGTATAAGGGAACTTTTGTAAGCACAAATAATTTACCAGCGATATGATGCATGCAGTTAAATATGCTTCTGTTGACATAACAGCAATACACTAGAGTTTTCAGAAAATTTCCACATTAACAGTGAAGTGTAACTACGTATAAAGTGCTGTGCTAGTCCAAATTACCAGATCTTTTGAACCTATGTATAGGATAAAACAAAATCTAGTGGTTTTAAACTAAAAGAGAGTAGATTTAGACTAGGTATCAGGAGGAAATTTTTTACAGTGAGAATGGTGATACACTGCAACAGGTTGCCCAGGGAGAGGTGGTAGATCCCCCATCCCCGGAAACCTTCAAGCTCAGGTTAGACAGGGCTCCGGGCAACCTGATATAGTTGCAGATGTCCCTGCTCCTTGCAGGGGGATTGGACTAAATGACCTATAAAGGTCCCTTCCAACCCAAACTGTTGTATGATTCTATGGATGATTATGTTGTGTGTGCATATACTGTGATGGCGTATGCTTCAATTTTTGCAACGATTAAGTACTGAAAAATCAGGAAATGTCAGCTTGTGACTGCCACTTTGCTTTCATATGCATGAGGATGCACTTTTCAATTGGCTAATTAGGTGGTCTTCCTGCTCTTGTCTCTTCCACACCTGTTCTCACAGTTCTACATTAAAACTGTGCCTTGAACATATGATTACATTCTCGGCCTTTCTATGATAGCAAGCATTCTGCTCGGAAATTGCCATGTGCGTCTTAGGTAAGGCGTGAGAGTTTCCAGATTATCCACTCTTTCTTGGTACCTGAAAAGCAGGGTGACCAATTTGAGATACTTGGGAGCGCTGTGCCAGTGTAGCAGTTGGTATTTTCAAATCCTGTGTGCTTTCATGGCTTGTGCTCTCTCTGTTGTGTAAGTGAGAAACTATTACAAAGTAAAACAACACGTGCAAAGGCACACAGTGCCAGAATTAACAATGACAGCCTGGCGTCTGTGGACTGCTTGACACTTCTGACACACAAGCCCTATCCCTGTTGCTGTAAACCCTCGGTGAAGGTGACGAAGGCGCTTTGAAGGAGTGAAGGAGGAGTGGATGCTTGAATATGTGCTGAGGAGCATTGAGGAGTGCTGAGACCAGAGCTCTGACTGATGGTACTGGTGACACGGGATCAACAGGCAGGTACTTTAGGATGTTTGTTTGTCTCATGGCTTCCCTTGCGTTGAGCCAGGCTGTTTTGACTGTGTTGGCCTCTGGATGTGGATGTGAGGAAGAGGAGGGCGGCAGTGGGTGTTTGAAGGAGCCCTGCCACAAGCTTCCTGTGGTACCTCTTAACATAAATCGCAGGAATTGGTACCCGGACGGTCCAAACCATTTTAGCACAGGTTTTAGCTCCTTGGCCAGCAGAACAAAAAGTGATTTTTGAAACTGTTCTTGACATTTAACCTTCAGCTGAATGCTAAGGGTGTCTGCAAGATCAGTGGTGAAGCAGTTCTGTACATGTTGTTCTCAAAGAAACTAAACTCAGGACACTGTTTGAAGCTGACCCCCTTTTCTACAAAGTGTGATGCTGCAAGAGGTAGTGATTCACGAGCCCCCTCAAAAATCCAGCCTATTGCTCTGCCAGCTCAGGCTCTTGCCAATCACAAGTATTCAGAGTCCCAACCACTTGTGGTTGTGTCATTTGTATATCTTTAATATCCCTCCAGAAAGTACAGTCTCCACATTTTTAGCCTCTTAAAACAGAGGAATAGTTTCTATAGGATGATGTCTGTCACTGTTGCATAACCTTTGGTGGGTTCTTTCCAAGAGAATATTTAAGTTTATGAACGCAGTTATTAGGCAAATGATAGAGTAGCCCTTCCATTTCTGCATGCATAGTTATTCCTCCTTAAACAAGCATGTGATTATAACGTGAAAGTTAAAGTAGTTGATTTAGTAGTCATTTTCATGTAAAATCCATTGTAGATGCGGGGAAAAAAAAAGTGATGAAATTCCAGTGCTGGGGAGGTCTATTATTAAATTTTTGAAGGAACAAAATGGATCTTGATAAGTTACTATTTCAAGTGTGTCCCAGGAATCTTTTTATAACACAAAATCCGTGGGTTACTTCAATGGAAAGGATAAAAGCAAACTATTATTCTCATACAATTTTTTGACATAAGTTATGTTTAAATCTATTTTTAGAGACATAAATCAGATGCTTTCTTGTTTTAAAACCAGAGTTAAAAAATCAAGGTTCTCTTACTGAACTGCATTCAATTGTGTATGCAGGGTGGGTAGTTATTCTGTGGTTTTAGTACACTTTTCACTTTTCGTGTGTGTTCATTTGAACAGTAGAAGTAGACAATAAATACGGTAACAGCTACAATGGAATTACTTTCTTCCTTCTGTGTTTCTTCCTTTAAAAAATGATTGTGACTAAGGCAGTATGTCTCAGCTGTTAGAGCTCTGCCTCTAACTTATGTTTCTATATAGGTTACGTAGCATGAAAACAGCAATACCATGTTGCTGTGTGGATATAGCTATATGGTTGTGTGATGTTTTGAATGTGCGTAATGTAAAGCCGATAATTCCTGTCACCTGTTTCTGTCTGACTTGAAATTAGTGTTTTCATTAGACCATCTTTGTCTAGGCCTGCTTTTAAAAGAAGTTACACGTCTTGAATACATCCAAAAAGAGTAATTTCCTGCAAGTTATTAGTTTAAGCAGCCTGTGTTTCCTCACTTTACAATAAGTTCTAATTTTGATTTGTGAGTGAACATGTGATTTTTTTTTAAACAGAAGATAAGGGAAGCATGGGACTATACAAGGTACATTTCTGCTGTGGGAGAAGCAAAACCCGCAAATTTTCGAGTAGTTTTAGAACGAATCATGAAGGGAGAACTTGCTGGCTATTGGACTAGAGCATAAACATAAAAGTAACAATGTTTTACTACACTTATTTATGTATAGTTTCTCAGTAAATAGCTGGTACTCATAATTCCACTCACTTCTCTCTATAACCTTTTGGTAGATAGAGGGTGTCAGAGTTGCTTCTCGAGGTGTGTGTTTCACATAGATTAGCCCTTGCAATCTGCAGCTGCTCTGCATCTTTTTCCTTTTCTCCTATTTATGATTTTTCCCCCCCACTTTCTACACTGTATGTTTAGCCCTTGTTCTTTTTCATGTTTCCTGATTTCTCATCTCTATTATTTGATACTGTGGGAGAATATGTAGGGGTTTTGTTTGGGTTTTTTTTTTTTTTTTGCTTTGAGGAGATTGCATCATTTGCTACCCCAGAGTCCTGAAATGTGAAAGGAGAGAAGGAGCAGTGCTGTGCCAGGCAGCTAAAGCTCATCTGCTGGTAGTTTGCTTCTGACCTGAAAACTTCACACACTGAGTGCCTCAATTGATGGCAATTATGAGGAGGAAATGGCTGCTTCCATTTCAGGAAGACATTAAAACTATGAAGAGGCAAGAAAAATTTTGCTGTCGTCAAGGTAAAAGTGAAAATTGATAATTCATGGTATTAGCTGCTTGAAAAAGTTGCAGTATTTCTAAGAAATGTTAGAGTGGAAATGATGTTATTCAGCTTTGAGGTGGAAATTAGCAATATGATACTGATTCTAGAATAATTTTGAAAGTCCTGTGACAGAAATACCTATCGACTTTGAAGAGGGAAGAAACTTTTGGTTGATTTTTGCTACAGCCAAGAGGATAACCTGGGGAAGATCACTGGGTGCAGACTGCTGGCAGGAGCAAGGCCAGCCGTGGCTGTGACCCCAGGGAAAGCCAGCCAGGGCTCCAGGGTCCCAGTGACATCTGCAGAGCAGTGACTGCTGGTGCGTGTTTCACACCAGTGGAAGGATTGTGTGCTGATAGTGTGCATATCACGAATACAGCCATAGCGTGGCTCAGTGTGAGCTGTGCTGCTTTTTGTTTGTGCTGAAGATTATGGATTTTTTCTTTAGGCTTCCTTGTGCTTTACCAATATTATGATGGATCCTCGTTTTCCCAGTATCTCTAGTTTTCTAGCATGGAAAAAGGTTCCCATAATCCTCACTGTTCGTAAAATGCAAATATAAGTAGTTAGTCGTCTGATCCTGCATGGGGCTGTATTTCCAGGATACAAGGATGATACCTCATGTGGTACATAAAGATATATTAAAAGAATACGTGAAAGTCTCTGACCAGTTCAGAGATTTGAGAAGGCCTTTTCATACTGCTTTGACTAGAGATACTGAAGAAATGCTCAAAGCTTAACTGTATGTGCTAAAAATAAAGGCCAAGACAAGCAAGAGCACCCAGACTGGTGGCTTAGGGATGACCAAAGCTATCCTGGCTGGTTTGTGTTACCCGGGAGGGCAGGGTGGGAAATAGGCACTTGCTTTACACTTTTACACTTAATTTCTTGTACCATTATCCCTGTTTAGGCTTTGCCATGCTGTTACAAAGTACATCCGCCAGCTGCAAAGTAACATTCTAGTGGCTTCAGTTGAAGGGTATCTTGATGGTCCCATGTTTGTAACGTTCCACAGTTTGACCATGAAATGTAGGGCTTTGCAGAGGTGTTCAGGCTTCCAGGTGCTCTTTTTCCTTATCCTGAAGCACTGGAGGGAAGATGATGTCCAAAGCCATTGAAGATCTAGGATCTTTAGTCTCAAGTTATTTTGCCAATTTCTGATTTGTTTAACAGAAAACACAGAATAACTGTTAGAAACCTACCTATCTGAAGTTTCTCTAACACCGAAGTGTCAAAGCAGGCAATGGTTAAAAATTTTAAAAATAATGAAATCCATGGTTATTTAAGATGCCAGCTGTTGATACTGTGGCAGAAGCATGATGTGTGCAGGGAGAAAGGTGGTGCTTTCTGATAAGTGTTTACAAATAAAATAATCTCATGAGAAAATGAAGGTATCTTCAGAGACAGACAAATAGAGGATTAAGTGACTTCAAGACACATGAGAAAGTAAATTAAAAATGCCAGATCTTCCATCCTGCTGCAGGAAAGAATCTCTCTTGCTTTGAGGCCCGGTGATGTGAAATTAAATGAATGTAATTCCTCCTGATAGCAGAGAAGTGCTATTTAAAGGAAAACCTGCAAGTTCAGGCAACAGCAAAATATCAACTATAAACTGAATCTAGTGGAGCAGTCCTAACCATTCAGAGTTTGGAATGTTTTTTAAATGCCAATTTTTAGGATGTAAAGCTATCTTTTTGTTTGTTTGTTTGGGGTTTTTTGGTGTTTTTTTTTTTTTTTCTGGTAGCAGGAATTTGAAGCTTTGCACAACTGTTTCTCGACTCAAAGGAGAAAGGAGCAGAGATTTTTCTGCTAGGGAAATCAGCGGCAACTGGATGGGTATCCATGAGGAAAGCAGATAGGGTTTTGGTACTATAAATCTGTGAATATCACAGGCATAGTAGTGGGAAATTCCCATGAATTTATGCAACTAATAAAAAACCTGCTGTTGCTTTGAAATAATATTTTTTTTTCAAATTAGGAAAAAGTCATCTGTGACAGGAAATATGAGCCAAAAGACAACTGTTGAAATTGCCTTTGATTTTTTGTCATTATTCATGAGAAACCTTATCTTTAGCAAGAATGGTTTCTATTAGTGTCTTGCTGAGACAAACCTTTGACTCCTCTAACATCTGCAATGCCATGGACAAGGTAGTCTATTAATCGATGTGGAGTGTTCTGCAAGAATTCAAGCAGTCCTAGATATTAAACACGCCATGGGAGATGTTGCAGGATCATGCAATGGCCAGCTTGGTCAGAAAAATGTTGTTGGAACCTTTCTCCAACATCTTTAAAATAAAAGGAACCAGAAACAATCTACAAAGAAATACATATGCCAAAATAAAAATACATTTTTGTGAGAAAGGATGCCTTCTGGGATTTTATTAAAAGTAAATAAATTTAAAGGTATTTTTTTAAACATGTATAAGCTAAAACCTCTCAATATCTGTACTAGCTAATGTTTGGGGTTTCAACAATATAAAAAAATATCTGATCTCACTTAAAATACTTTTTCACGGGTTTATGCTGAATGTATTCTTAAAAATCATTTTGCATCTCTGATAGTTGAGGAAAGTATTGAAAGGGGGGGAAGGGTGGGTGGGTGTGTGTGTAGAAAAAAATTTGCATCAGCTTTTATGTCTTGGGAAAACTAAAATAATCATATTAAAAATCTTTTGGCATTGTGCTGTGAGACTAAGCAAATGTACATTCATTATAATGAGCTTAAACATCTATTTTGGGAGTTGGCCCTTTAGAGCAGTCTTCCACTACGAGCTATTTAGGTAAAGTGCCTTAAAACCCAAAAACATCCATTGAGCTCTGAAATTCAGCTAGCAAGTATGTTCTTAGAGTACTTTTCATGGTGAGAAAGAATCTCAATTATGGATAAATATGAATATTTTTAATGTAATTCAATAGTGATCTTTCTATTAAAAAATAATTATTTTTTGTTCAGACTGATCTATTTCTATAATGCTGAGTAAAGGCTTTAGAGTAACTGCGTATTAAGCCAGTATGAACAATTCTTCCATCTGCTAGAAAAGCTGGAGATGACTTTTCTTGCTGCTGTTCTACTGGGTGTTTTCATATGGGTTATTGGTTGTTTTTGTTTTTTGTTTTTTTTTTTGGAAATTTTATAGTATTGAAGTCAGCTGATTAGATCACTTAATGTGACCTTAGTTTGACATGCTATAGGCCATATGTTTTCCTTCATTAGGACTGAATTGAACACAACCTGCCTAACTAAAAATAACTTAAAACACAAACTTGTCTTCCACAAGGACACTTGATCTTGGTGTCAAGACTCTAATTCCTAGCTTTTTGTTATGGTGATGAATCCCACTTTCTAAAAATAAGAGCAAAAAACCATGGGCGTGGCTTACTAAATCTTAACGCATATGGCTTAGTTTCCAGCCCATTTTCTTGTTTGCTGGTCTCTGGCCCAGGGCACATTTGACAGGGCCTGGGGGGTATGTTGCATGCAAAAATGCTTAAGTGACCCTGTGTCTTCTGGGCTATGGGAAGCAGGAAAGCATCTTCCCCTTCTGAAGATACTTGAGTCTTATTCTTCTTTTTGACTGACTCGCATTGATTGATCTCTAGAAGTCTTCAAGAGGTTTGTGGGGTGGGGTTTGGTTTTTTTACCTTTACAAAAATCTAACAAGCAGACTGACCACCCCAACCAAATACGCCTCCAAGGGCAAAGACTCCAGATCTCTCAGGAGGGAACATGTGGTCTGGATCCTGCATCCATTGTGTGTATCTGTGTACATGCTACTTGGTGTTTGTCCAGTCTTCAGCTCTGTGACTAGAAATCCCCAAGCAGACTGTCTTCCTGAGGGTGGGTATCAAATCATCTCTAGGGCAAATTTGCATTGGCTGAGTGCTCTGTTGCCATGCGAGAAAATGTCTGAAGGTGCTGTCATTGCGTTGGATGTGTAGACTTCATACTGAAGTATTTATTTAGAAATGTTACTAATATTTTTAAAATTAGTATCCATTACATTCAGAGGCAGTAACCAAAACCAGTGTTGGGCAAGTTAAATACCAATAAAAAGTGCACTGACGCTTACAGTCACGGATGGACACAAAGGTGATTGACAAACCTTCCAGGAGACAATTCCCTCCAAGACCCATTTAGATGTGATGGCACAATGGTTGGGTGGTGGAAGAGGTGGAGTCAGATCTCCTGAAGAAGGGGCAGGAATTTTGCTTTGCCCCTTTGTTTTGGAGTTTAATGGCTTAACTGTTACAAACAGGACTTTGGGTCGGCATTTTTATATTAAGTTGTGGGGGTTTTGTTTGCCCTTTCTCCCCCCAGCCAGCATCGGTCAACAGTTTGATTTATCTCTAGACTTGCTGATGAGCAAGGTCTCATTGAAGTATTTGTGCTGTCAGCTGCTGGTCTGTAATGACCTTGCTTCTCAAAGGAGTGCTAGGTTATCTTCAGTAAATAAGTAGTTTATAAAAAAAATACTGTTCAGGTCTTAGGCACCAAAAAGAGCCAATTTCAGGTCTCCTGTTAACCAGGCCTGTGATTTAAACCTCTGTACAGGAGGAGGGTAGCACTTTCACAGTTCCTTTGTGAACATTTTTTTGTTTTAGCTTTCCTAAATACCACAGAAATGGGAGTAACTGGTGGATGTGAGTCACTGGGAGAGGTCCCAGGTTTGCCTAGCTGGGTGACTGGAGTGTTGCCTAAAGAAAACCCATCCTGAGATCCCTCATGCTTTTCCTCTGTTCTTCCTTCTGAATGCATGCGGATCTGCTATGTGAGTTGGCTTCTGTGAACTTCGACCTATTTTGTTGTCTGTCTGTCCTTCGGTTGCCAAGTGCTTAGCTTGTAACAAAGTCCTTGTGAGAACCTGGGTCCTACTGACAAATCTTGCTTCCACGTCCCACACAGGCATCTCATTTGCAGTGAAGCACTGTAATGAGTACGTCTCTGCTAACAGGCTGCTGCTGTCTGAAAGCTGCAGAGACCGAAGGTCAGGCTGGTTTTTAGAGAACAAAGCTCTGGGTTGCTCAGAAGAAAGAACGGTATAATATTTAAAATTACATAAAAAGCAATTCACGCAGCCTCTTGAGGCCTTAGCAAGGGAGAAAACACAAGAGGGATCAAAACAATCAAGGCAGTAACAGTTGAAGATAAATATAACTACTTATACTTCTAACATTTATGTAGACATAATGGTTTAAATATGGTTTTTAAAGGCATTTGTTGTTGGCTCAGTAAACAAAAAACTGATTTGGTTTCTGCTTTTCACACTCCTTCAAAACAGTATTAAACACTCTCTTCATGCTGACCTTCTTGAAATGTGATGGGCATGATATGTTGGGTTTGTTGTTTTGGGATTTGGGGTTTTGGGGGGGTTTGAAGCTGCTGTTAGCCTTTTGATCTTTCTCTGATCTGCTTTTGTTAAATAAAATGATTCCCTAAGCATTTTGATGGCATAGGTAATATCAGGATTCCTTCAAACACAGATGATGTTCCTCTGACAGCTGCTCCTGGAGGCAGAGGCCCCTTGATAGCCGATGAATGCCAAGGTTTCCCACACCTTAGGATTTGTGCTTAAGCAGGACATGATGCCAATGCTGGGAATGAACATTTAAGCTGGGGGCAAGGTACTCTTCCTCTGTGAGCATTTCTTCAGCTGCTGCAGCTGCCAGATGTGGAGAGATCTGCAAGCAAGTTATATCTCCCATGACAGTTGTGCTGTGGGAGGTGGAAACATCCAGTGCAGCCTGAAGGGTTCCCAGGAGTCATGAAAGATAATAAACATGATTTAAAAACCAAAAAAATCTATTTTCAGATACTAATCCAGCCAGAGAATTTGTCAATAGGGTAGCAATAGCCCTATTTAGCAAGTTATAAACTTCCCTTTTTCCTAAACATCCCAGGCATTATGGAATTTGCAGCTCAAACAGCAGAGAGGAGTGGAGCACAGCTGAAGTATTTGAGGAACTGCATTGCATAGACAAGTAGGGTCATTGCTTATTAAAGCATTTGCAAAACACATTCCAGTGAGAAGTAGTTAAACAGCTAGAGCATCTTCCCATGTAAGAAAGGCATCGCGGAGTAGAATGGATAATCATGGAAACTGGCTGCCCAGGCGCATTCCTCGAATGGCTGAACTCATTTCTGATGACTCTGAACTCCCTATCATTGGCTTGTAGGGCAAATTAAATTGGTATTTCAGTGTAAGTGATGCTGGAGTTTGCGTCAGAATTTCTTCCTTCCTATGTCCTGCTGTATTTGAGTTCTACGTAGGCTGCTGCCTTGCAAGCATATGTTTGGGTCAGAAATAGTGTGCAGTATACTTTTCCTGAAAATCTTGCTTATAAATAGTACAGGTAGGGAAGATGAACTCAGTTGTCCTCCAGTTCAAAGGCAGTTTAAAAACTGGTCTGGCTGTCCTAATGGAATGATGTAATATTGGTATGGTGAGGAGGGGTACAGCCAGGGATTTCAAGTTCATGCACAGAGCCCCTAGGCTACTTCTCTGTGCCCCATCCAACGTGCAGTCAGTGCAGCTGCACAGTCATAACTTTCCCCTCCCATCCCTGTTAGCGACTGCATTTTGAGGGGCCAGAGCACTGGGTGATATATCCTCTAAAGAAGAGGCAAACTATGTGGGAAGCTTCCCTCCCCATCACTTCCTAGGAAAACTGTGCAGCTACATATGTGCAGTGCAGGTGCTTTCTCTGCACCTTTGATGGCAGATGCTAATAGTTGTGCAGAAGTGTGTCCTGTTGATGGAGATGAAAATGAGACATTTTTCTCTGCAAGAAAGGCAAAACAGGTACGAAAGTTTCTCAGAGGTCTTTGGTGAGCTGGAACCACAAATCCCTTCAGAAAGCTGCAGGTACTGTTCTGAGGGCAATAAGCAATTTAGAAAGGTTTTGTTCTATTTGTCGTGTCATCATACGTGGGATATATCCATACTCTGTACTCTCCACTACTAACCATTTAACAACGTACAGAAAGCCAACTGACAGGCTAAATGGATAATTCCAGTGCATCATCACTTAAAAGCTGCTTTGAATAATGCTTGCACACAACAACGAGTAAAACCTGCAGGTAAATCGATGAATGCTGTAACTGAAGGTGAACAATAAAGTGGATATCCTAGCTGTCATTGGCCAGTTCCTTAGCAGGATGTGCAGATTTAAGAATAACTAATCGTAAATCAGCATCCACTTCCGCAAGGCTGAGTGCTGATAAATGTCACATGCTTGTATTAAGTGTAGAAAATTTGTTTTTCTGGCTCTAAGGCTAAATGCTGTTAGCCCAAATGAGCTATCAAGTTGATATGATAAAGGCCCTGTTAAATATTTATACAAAATTAAATTAAATACGCATGTGCCGCTTGCTCTACAAAGAACATATGGGAAAATATGACTAATACCTAACAGCAAAGATTAGTTTACTTGTCAGTTCATGATCATGATATAGATGGAATTTCCTTCCATAAAAACAGCATGACAAAGAGTTCATGAATATTTTCATCAGTAGCTAATGTTTCCATTCCCAGAGGAGAGCTCTAAGCCCACAAACGAGAAAGGCTGCTACGTTTAATATTCAAGGGAATGTCATCACAAAATGTAAACTGTCTGCAAGAAACTTTCAGCTTTCGTAGTTTTATCGCATTAGAGACAAGTGCATCACAGCTGTGAAATGCATCATAGCACAGACATGACCCATACTTATAAAAATATTTGACTAATATAGCATTTTATTATGTTAGAAATCTGTGCTGCAGCAGTGCAGGGCTGGGCTTTGCTGAGAGCAATGAGAGTTTGTAGGTGGAGGGCAGCGTTGTGTTTCCATTCTGTTATCATTTTCAGGTGAAAGGTGCAGATTTTACACTGCTACAAGTGTAAAATGTGGGGACATATTTTCAGAGGACAGCATGATGAATTTATGTGCCTTCACTGACGTTTAAGTTTGTTCATAAATGCAGTAGATTAAATTACAGGTTAGTAACGTGTACATACAGCGTATATACATTTACAATATGGCTATGTCATAGAAATTATTGGCCTTGTTTAATACTTTAAAAACAATTATCTCCTAGAATAATGATAGTCCTCATAAGTGAATATGAATTAGTTAAAATACAATCTGACTGTGAGGCCTCGTGTTAAATGGTTTATGCGCCGAGCTGACTTGAAATTGCAATATCAATTATTTGAAGCTACATTATCTTCTGCCAAAATGAAACCTATGCATAGTTTTGGTCATTCACATGTACCTTTCTCAGCCTTTTTATCCCTTATTCTTGAAACTGGGAGGGATAGGCAAACAAAATTGGAAGGAATATTACCCAAATATGGGTAATAAAAAAAGTAGTGCTGTATCAGGTCTGCAGAAACAAACGCATTAGGATAAAGTAGCCCTAATAGTGAATGAAGGGGAATGGTGAGGCTAAACCTGGAACAATATTCTTAAAAGTGGATACTTAGCAAAATGAGTTAGAGATGTCACAGGTGGGGGGAATATTTTCCAAAATGTATTATGGGAAAAAACTTGCAGCCTTCAAAATGTGATAATTAGGAAGTCAACAAGTTTCTATAAAGGGAAAAAATCCACAACCATCTAGAAATATTTTTATTTTCAGTTGAGTCCTGTGACACCTTTTCCACAGAAGGAGTACAGAAATTCAGGAAGTTCTTATTATAGCTGTTGAGCAAACCCAAATGGGCAAACACTTACTTTTTTCCAAGCACATGCAAGTTCTGAAGGCAAACAGCAGAGTTCTAAGAAAATGAGGTAAGTTATGGGATCACAGACATTTACTTCTAAGGAAGACTTAAAGAGCATTTTACTACATTTCTATTGTTTATATTATTTTAACATCTCTACTTAAGAGACAGCTGGCCTATGTCTGTAGACCATGTAAGAAATTCTTCTGTTTGACGTGCAGTGTGGTCCAAGAAGCAGCAAGCACGTATCTGGAGTGGGATAGTGAGTGATGTCTCTCAATGCCTGAAAGCATACTGTGGAAAGCAAGGAGTCTCTGGCTCCGTGCCTTCATGATGCTCTGTGCTTAGGGTACATGTGGGGGCAAACCCTGTGATGCATTACAGAGGGAATCCGTGGTACCGGACACGCACGCGGTGTGCAGCGCGTTGTTGCGTGGGCAGTTACGCCCCTGAGGCTCACTGATCACGGTGTGCCTGTTTGTCCAGGTTTCCCAAACGTCCAGTGTCCTATGCTACTGGACATCAGGAAATGCTAGCTGGTTGTTACTACAAGAAATACTGTATCCCTCCAAGTAATAAATTTCTTAGTATTTTGCCCTCAAGTACCACTGAGAGAGCAGTTTGTTCTACTTTTCTGTAGAACCTGAGGGCAGTTCCACATAATATTGCGTGAATAGACAAGGCTACAGGATGAAAAAAAGTCTTCAGTTTATTGGGGTGAAAACAAGAAGGAAGTGGAAAGAAGAAATGGGATGTTGCAGAAGGAAGATACGTACAAGGGAAGATACACATGTAAAGCAGCAAAGGGAGTGCAGTGTTATGCTAGGAACTTCTCTGTCCCTGCAGATGTTTGGAAAGATACCACAAAAGCAGGGGCAATCGGTCTGTCTTTCCAATATGCCTTATAAGAGAGCAAACTTTGGCTTGTTTAGGGGATAGCCAGGCAAAGATCTACTGAGAAACTGCCACGGTGCCCAGGAAAGCAGTTGCTTTTCAAAGAAAAAGCCCTGAAAGGTCAGAAGTACAGATAATTCTGTCAACAGGCCTATGTGGCCAAGGAAGGAGCTTTCTGATGAACCAAAATGCAAGAGGGGAGCACGTAAAAAGGGGGAACCATGAGAGGCTGCAAAGGTGTAGTATAGAAGCATTGCTTGGACATGTAGATATGAAATTGGGAAGGCCAAAGTCCAGCTGGAGCTAAGAGTAGTAAGGAACATAAAGGAAGCATTTTACAAGTTTGCTCACGGAGCTCAGGGAAAATGTGGGCTTTAGGTGAATGGTGGGAGACAACTGAGGGATGGATGATACAGAGAAGACAAGTACTCAACACTTTTTTTTTTTCCCCTCCTTCCCCCTCAGTCTTCACACAAAAAACAAACTTGTCGCAGTTTGTGAAGAAGACGGAGAGCCATTACTGAGAGTAACAGGTGACAGAGGATGGAAGGCAAATGGAAAAGGTAAATGGAGGATCAGGGGAGATTCAGGCTGCCTCATCCCTGTTCCTGGAAACATCGTGGACCATATGCCTCACATGATGATGCAGAGCATACCCTCAGCAGATTTGTGGATGACACTGAGTTAGAATGGACCTTGGGTTAACTGAGGCTTGGGCTAAAAACCCTCATGAGTTTCAGCTGGGAGATGTGCAAAGCTGCTCCCCCAGAGGTATAAATCCACACAGCACAGTCTGTGGCCTGGCCATCTGAACAGCAGCTCTGATTAAAAAGGACCGGGTGTTACAGCAGAAACCTGGCTGAATATGAGCCCACAGTGGCCTCTAATCGCTAGTAAGGCAAAACCCATGCTGGGCTGTGCTGGCAGAAACATGGCCAGCAGGAAGGTTTTATTCTGTCTGCTTGGTGTTGCTGAGGCTGCTCTAGTGTGTCCTCTTCTGGGTCCCTGGGTTTGAGAAGGATGTTGGACTGAAAGAAGGTCTAGCAGAGAGCTACCAAGATAGTCAGAGGTACCTGCCCTGTGGGGAGGGGCTAAGGGACTATGGCAGGGAGGGGTTAGTGGCAGCATGCAGCTACTGGAGAGCAGGATAAGGGGGGATTCAGTAGCAGCCTCAGGTTACTTCAAGGGGAGTTACAAGCATAGTAAAGCCAAGCTTTTTTGGATAGTGAAATATGATAAAGCGTGGGACAAATCATAATTTAGGGATTTCAGAGTGGCCTTTCTTGGCTAGGAGGGTGGTGCAGCACTTCAGTAGGTTGCCAGAAAGAGCTGGGATCAGCATTCTTGGAGGCTTTCAGAACTCTGCTGGACAAAGCTATGGCTGACCTGCTCTAGTGCTGGAGACTTTCCTACCACTCAATCAGGAGGCTGGACTGGATGGCCTCCAGAGGTGGCTTCTAACCAGTGCTTCTATGATCCTATGAATCTGATGAGGTTTCATATATTTTTTTATACACACGACTATATAGCAGCTATAATTTTCACAGTTAAAACTAAAGGAAAACAAAACAAGACTATAATCCTTCTGATTCAGAAGATGTCAGCCATCAGTAATAGAGACGTTAGCAGACTCTCATAGGATTAGAGATGCATTTGCTCCCTCAGACACGTCATGTATCGGATGCACACTTTCAAACGTGTGAGGGAAACTGCTGGTCCTCACAGGCTCTGGCTTACTGACTGAGTAGCAATGCCTGTGTCAACTTCTAGTATGGTCATGTCACTTTAGCAGAACTTACAGATTCTTCTGTGGAGCCATGTAACTTCCAAGCTATACTGCAAGCACATATAGGACACACCTTTGGTTCCAATAAGGACATGGATTTAGTTACAATGGTATTAAAACATCAGAAAAGGAAATACTTATTTAATGTGTGAAAATAACAGTCATGAAAAGAAACAACAATCATGAACAGAATGATAATCCCCAAGTATTTCTGTCCAGGTTGCTAAGTGAAATCTATTTTCTCTGTCTCAGTTTGGAGATATTTTGTTGTTAAAAGGTGTGGTATGTTACTGAGCAACAAGGCCCCAAATAAGAACACAAAAGAATAGAGCAGAATCACATTGAGGCAGTTAGTATGTATTAATGTATCATAGATTAATATCTTGTTCAAAATCACATGATTGTAGTGGATTTGGTTATTTACAATTAATGACCGCTTGAGGGCTAAGGACTTGATTTTTTTATGTATGAGAAGGATGCTGCCTTTTGCCCTTTTGAGCAGCAAGAATGATCTATGTCCACTGCACTTTGGTCTGTTTTATAAACCCTGAGCACATACACTTGAAATACATGTTATTTAAGGAATCTATGTTGTTGAAGCATCTGTTGAGAAAAAGCAGAAACTAGATCTAAATGCTTTTTCTGCACTTCCTAGCCTGAACGTATAGACTGTTGTCTTTGTTGAGCAACAACATCTGTTACTCTGGAAAAACAGATGTGTGAAGTATACTGCCAGTCGAGAAATATCAAAAAGGTGAAGAGTCTTCAGCAGCTTTAGAGGCAGCAAGGAAATTGGAAGAGAAGGCAGATGCAGTATGTGCTTGTGAACAGGCCATGCAAAAGAGGAAAAAAAGATATCATGTGAATTGTTTACTTCGGAACAATAAAGAAAAGCTCCAGGAAGAAAAGTACAATATTCTGAGGGTCTGTTTATACTTTTGTTTTATTTAATCACATTCCTTATTTATAACAGAGTTGATGACTTAGGGGTTTCCCAGGAATCCTTTCATAGTTCTGGACATTGATTTACACTGAATCTCGTGCATTTGCTATCGGGGGACGGTGGATTAGTTGAACAATAGCTGGATATAATTCTTGGCCATGTTATAACAATTCATGAGATGAAAGTCTGGCTCCAGGAGATCAAATAGGAGTTTTTTATTTTATATCAGGACTTTACCCTGTTTTTTCATTTTTTTTTCACAGCTTGATCAGAGCAGAGGAAAAAAGAAAAGTCTGCAGGTATGCTGGCTGTTTTGTAATGGCATTAGAACTGAGAACTCCTAGGCCTTGTAATGTTTTGATTTTGTTTTTTTTTTAAAGCCTCGAACCATGGAATTTCATGCTTCATGTATATGTGTAGGCTTGGAAAAATAGTTTGACTAAATGTTCTAATTTCAGAAGACAAATAGATTGAAAGTTAATGATTTTTTGAAAAATTCTTATGTTTTTCAGTCTATGAAGTGATGCTTTGGGATGTGACCTGTAGTACTGGAATGCTTGGATTAGCCAGTCTTGGATCTCCCCAGGTTTCTCAAATCCTGATGTATTTCAAAACAACCTTCTTGATGCTGCAAAAGTTGGTTAGAGATCTTTGCCCTTTCCGTCCAAGTCTAGCATTAAAAAAGCAGCACTGAGAAACAATTATTAAATAGAAAAGTATAGTTCAGACAATACATTTGAACTTCTAAAATTTTTGCTCCATTCTGTGTTTTCCCTGAACGTTTGCTTTTCCCTTTGCAGTGTTCAAAAATTATGGAAATTAGGAGATATTCTGGTAGTATTTCTTTCTTGTGGAGAAGGATTCATCTCCTGACCTTTATATCATGCTCTGTGTCTTTGAGAGCATTATAGTCTCAAGGTTGCAAGCGAAGACAAATGCAGGCAACAGTTGTTTTGCTCCTGGGCACCTTGAAGGGGGTTAGCAGAAAAGCTAAAAGTAGAACTGAGCAGACATATAGGAAATACCATCATGGATTAGGTCCAAAACCCACCTAATCCCATACCATGTCTCCAGAAATTATTAGCGTCATATTTCAGATTAAAATGGGATTATGTAGCCTTTGCTCGTCTACTAACATTTGAAGGGTAATTCTGAATTGAAATCATTTTAAATTGGCTTAGATCCTGAAGCCTGTGGTTTAATGTCTTTTGCACTGGATCAGTTGTAATGAATTATGACACTGTGTACGTTCCTATCATCCACAGAAATGACTGCTGTCTCCTTGAACTTTGCAGATTTCTTGACCTTCACAGCTTTTCATGGCAGTATGTTATCAACACTTTAATTGCACTTAGGACGAAAAGAGCTTTGGAAATCTGCTTTGTTACTGTGTTAACAGGGAAGGAGCACAGAAATTTCTTGTATACATTCTCGGAGCACTGGTTATTTCTATGATAGCTCTTCTGTATGCTGTTATGACAGCACCGAGTTCTCATATCCCTTTCAGGCTACTTTTTACAATTTCACTTCATATGATTGAGAGGGGGTTTTTTGTGTGTTTTATCATTCTCAGGGCACCTCTTAGACTTCCTGTGTTTGGCCCTGACACTGATGTTCAGAACTGCCTATGGCAAGAGGAATGTGTTAAGCAAGAAATGTGAAGACAGTAAATTCAGATAAACTTCAAAGGCAGAGTTGGTTAATTGGGGTGAAGAGCAGCAAAGAAAACCTTGAAAAGAGAGAGATGGGAGAGTGTGAGGCAATTTTATCATTAACAAAAACAGCGAGAAGAGCTCAGAGGAAGGATGTCTCAGGTGCTGGGAGGGACAGAGCAAGCAGAAAAGTTTACAGCCCACCCCCCACACCCCCCCCACACCCCCCAAGGATGAAATACTGAAATGTCTGAGAAGAAACTACCATAAAGTGTGATGCTGAAGTAAGTTTTCATGTTTCCCTTTCTTCCTCCTATAACTGTTTACAATTCTGTAATGAAAAAATTATCCTCTAGTTTTCAAAGAGTCAATAAACACTACAAATACTGTAGTTTTACACTGTCAACATAGTGCCAGGTGACTACAGATCACCAGTTTTCAGAGCATTGTTAAAATCAATAGTAATTACAGATTCCTGTTCTAACCCATAGCCCTGCTGCAACCACATATTAATTCATGATTTTGCTATCCTTTTGCCCCAGTCAATTAACTGAAATTTTTTATTGATGTTCAGACACTCGCCATGGTGGCCAGGTATGTAGGAGGGCCTGAGACAGGGGAGAGGAGTTCAGGGGAAAAATTAATGGTACCAAGCAAAGCTTTGGATTACAGAAGATGAAAGCAGATGTGGGAAATAGAGGAGTGAAAAAATTTAGATGTGGACAACATCGTGTTTCCTTGGGAAAGGTTGTGGGGTGAGACACAGTGATCAGGTGCAGCAGCAGCAAGACCCACCTGAAGCCAGTGTGACACCTGGCAAGCCATGCTGCTGGGGATGCTGCTTGTGACGATGCTGAGGCAGTTCATGTGGGGGCTGGTTGAGGTACCAGCTGGGATGGGCAGAGCATTCTGTCACTCTGCCGCAGCACAACCACACACACTCCTGCACCACCCAGGGCTGTGATTTCCAACCACAGTTGAGCATGTATTGCTGCTTCTTGTATAATAGTCGCAGCAAAGAGGCCGGTTGTATGCCTGGTAATGTTTCTGCCTCTTTCAAAGGATCACACGTGGGTACCTTGAATATCTGAAATTGGTATTTAGAACATGTCAGGTTGCTTTTAATCATTTCTTTACTCTTTCACAGTAGGAGAAAGCTATTCTCAGCAATCCATTTGCTGTGTCTGAAACACCAGTCCTGCCTGTCAAATGAGGGTAATCGCTTTGGGATGCTGATTGCTTTGCAGTTGCATTGTTATCAGCCAGGTGGGTGATGCCTTAGTGCCCAGCTGTGTGATGCTGTGTTGTGCCTGTGGGTGGGAGCCGCCTGTCTCAGGGCCTGCTGTAGAATGATATACAGGGAGTGAATATTCACAGATTTTCTTGACACAAAGTGGGGTGACCAAGTGGAATTACTAAGCAGCAAGTATAATGCAAAAGATAGTATACACAAAGTATAATAAAATTGCATTACTTACTGCAGATATGTCTGTACATTAAGGTACCAATATAACTGCTGGCTCAGGAAGTCACTAAACCTTGGTGTGTTGGAAACCGGGCATAAACACTGTTAACACTTAAACTTCTTCCCTTTGCTTTTGTTCTTCACCATCATGAGAACTAGTTGGAGCAGAGCACCTGAACTAAGGACTTTTGTCTGGATCATATGGCCCTTTCCTATTTTCTTAGCCTGAGGAGGTGGGAGGTTTGCAGGAGTTTAATTTTTGGCACACAACAGTTCAAGAATTATCATTGGTTACTCCAATTTTTCACAAGTGTTCCATCAGCTAAGTGCCATAAACTAAGTTGAACAAACAAACCAACCAGCCAAACCCTCACACAACCCCCCCCAAATCACACTGCAAACCTATGGTTGCAACAGTACCTGAAGTATCTTCTCACTTGTGTTGCAGTGACAATACTGGCACAAAAGCAACTGCTTATCCGACAGTACAGGATCCAGCAGTGTTTTGAAAGTGTGAAGGAATCTGTGAAAAATAGAACTAGGTACCTAAAGTATGCAATTTTTCTGTTACCCAGTCAGGTGCCACACTTTATCTGGAAATAATTCAGTACCAAGCATTTTAAAGAGGAAACTTTTTTTTCTCCTTTTAGTATCCCTTCAAAAAAAGAAGGGGCGGGGGGGAAGGAAATTGTTTAAACAGTAAATTAAAGCAAAGTGGGGTGGTGTTTTTTCTCTGATCTATTGCTTTTATGGCATTTTCCAGATGACTCTCAGTGTGAAAATTACTGCATCCATATGTTCATCAAATGTCTTCCTTTTACTTCTGTCAGTCCTAGGGCAGCTAGAGCAATGGCACATCAGTGGTGTATTCAGGACTTTCAGACAAATGTAGGTTGGATTCTGTAAGGCTCCTGGCAGCAATGAGAAGGGCTAAGTTTATGTCTGTCCAGTGAAACCAGTGTAAGCCAAAGGTTCTCATATCATCAACTGAGAAAGCCTTGAAGTTGCCATTACACATGACTATGTTCCCTAAATCTCCAAAGAAAGAGAATATGGATCTTGACTTCTAGGGCTGTTGGTTTGTTGTTGTTTTTAGTCTTTGGGTGGGGTTTTTTGTTGGTTTTAGGTTTGTCTGGGGTTTTTTTAAGTCTAAAAATTTTGGGCTGATATTAGAGAAGGGTAATGTTAGTAATGTTATATGGAGAGAATGGACATATATTAAGCAGAGTTTTTTCTTGAGGTAGGACTGAGTTATAGAAAAGCTTTGTAATCTCTTGTTCCTCTCAGTTATGCTGATTCTTCAGCACATGGAGATCACTGCTGAGGTGTGGCAAACTGAATGATGAAATTGTTGGATGATAAATGCTGGTATACCAATTCACCAGTTAGAACTGGTGGAATTGTTCTTTACACACAAAACACATAAGAAAGCCCTTTTTTTATTAATTTGTGATTATTTTTTAAATAAGTTTTATTCTGATGTCTCTGAATATTGTTGTCTGCATGTTAGATGATGTGGGCAGATTTTCAGCCCTTGGGCATTTGCAGACTCTTACCCCAGGGAGGCAGAAGGAACTGCGGTGGGGAGCTCAGAGAGATGCTGCAGCACGGAGGCAGGACCAGCAACTGTACTTGGCTTTCCTCCTGCAAACATGGGCAGTATCTTACTGTCCAAAAAGCTGTTACAATTTAGTAGTGATGAGAGGAATAGGGCTTGATTTCCACCTGCCTGTCTTGGGAATGTAAAGTGACAAGGGGCTGAAGCACGTGGCAGGGGACAAAGTGGCCTAAGGTGGTCCTACTGATCACAGGGGTGAAACCAGAGAGCGTTCATTCAGCTGAGGGGCAACCTTCAAGTAGACCATGTGCACTGTTTCTCCCTGCTTGATGTCAAACATAGCAGCGATTTGCTCTAGTGGCCCATTGCTAGGATATGCGGTAGCCTCCCTTGCAGAACCCTAGGAACTGCTCTGCACAGTGCCTGTCTCTGTGTGTGTGCACACAGACACCCCCGCCCCCTCACCCCCCCACAAATGGTGTTCAGAAGGGCCAAATGCAAGGCAGTAAGCACTGGCTGGTTTTGCACTATTTAAGGTTGGCAGCTGCCCAACAAATCCAGACTTGTTGCTGGAAGCAGTGGGATGGGGAGATGAGCACTGCAAAGACTGGGACCAGGTGAAGGCTTGTACCCAGCAGCCCAGCATGAACTCGGAGCTCAGGCTGACAGAATGGTGGGAGTCAAATTGGGAATGAGCTGTGTATGAGGACTAGTGGGTAACCGAGTTAACCTTAATTACAGGTGGAGACAGCAGGATGGAGAAGCTTCAGTTCTTGCAGTAAAGTGTATTCAGGAAAGCTTTTGGAAGAGTAACACAAAGACAAATCCCAAGAAGCTCTATGCATCCTTTTCCCCATTCCTGCAATCTTGCCTCTGGTGTAGGTATAGTCTGACCAGTGGTGCTTGCAAATGGGACCTGCTACTAACAGAGGACTCAGACCGCAGAGAAATTTCTTTTGATATTTGCATGCGACATAGCTTACTTCACTTAGCGTGATGGATTTGTTGCATTTGAATGGGATTTATCTTTGCCTTGATTAAAATCTTCATGCTTTGTTTTTCACTTGGACCTGCAGAGGACAGCAAACAAACAGGCTGGAACAAGAAGGAAACTGGTCTGTAACTACTATGGAGAGAGTCCCTGGGTCATACTGCCGATGCTAATTTTAAAATATCACTACTCTCTTTAAATATTTATGTAAGATTATATTTTTGCACAGTCAAGTATTCTTTTGTCTTAGTTATTGAAGTTACGGGGTATATATGGCTTCTGACATTCACACAAGCAACTACTGAAACACCAGCAACCCGCTTAAGATGTGGGTCTGTGTTAGTGACCTTCTGGTTTCTCTGCAGATTCTACTAAAATTAATTCTGGACCACAAGGGGCTTTTGAGGGAAAGGCATTTGAATAGGTTTTTCTATTTTTTCCCTGTGGGTGTATTTCTATCTAGATTGTGGACCAGTTTATGCAAACAGAGATATCGGTATCTGCCAGAAACTATTAAAATCTAAAGGACTTAGCAGTATCTGCAAGAATGTTCATATTTTTATACTTCCCAGTAATATAAACCTAAACTTTATGGTAACTTGAAAGAAAACAAGCTTAGAACAATTCTCTGTTAAGTTCCCTCCACCATTTAACACAGGGCAAACCATTCCCTCTGAGTGAGCCCAACTTTTTAGAAAAAACAACACAAATGAAAATAACTGTGTAACTGTTTGAGATCTGAATCGGAAATAGAGCCTATACTTTTGTATAGTATATATATATATACAGTTTGATTAAGTGTTTAATATCTTTCCTTAGCTGCTTGCCTCTTTACTTGCTGTGATACAGCATTTTCTGTGGAACTGTTCAAGTTCTTCCATAAGTGCAGTGCAGATCTGATGCTTAAGCTTTGTGATTTACAAATGAACTGGCAAAATAGCAAGTAGACAACCTCTGATTATTACCTTCTGGGCACTGCAGATGGTGTTCCAGAAGCTTGTGGGTTTTTTTGCTCACCTTTAAATAGCGATTTAAGACTTCTTTATATTTATACAAAGGCTAGAATTAAACCTCTGTTAGTTCTGATTGAAATGTTTTTCAGCTGTAGTAGCAGCAGACAGACTAGGTTAAAATTCAGCTACATATTCTTAATTGAATAAAAATCACTTTGCTTGTTTCACTAGATATTTTTTTTGGTGCTGTTGAAAACATCCCACTCCTAACCAGCTTGAACTGTTCTTCTAGGGAATATTTGTTGACACTAGGAACCAGAATTGCTACATTTAAATTGAGAGGGGGAGGATTCTTCAGAAATATTGGCTGTTTTTATGTACAAGCAAAAAAAGAATTCTAACAGGAACTTATTTACAGAAAAAATAGTAAAGTGTGAATGCTTAAAGAAAGTTTAGTAGGAGTGATTCCAGGCTGAGCTCTGTGTACTTGCACTTGATTGAAAAGATATCCTTTCCCAGCCAACCCTTCAGTATTTCTACTCTTTAATATCTCTTATAAATCACAATAAACTGGGTAATTTCCTGCCGTGGTCTTGGCTGGTGTAAGCTTCCAAGTCCTCTGATTGTTAACTGAAGCAATTACACACTTTAGATTGATGGCTGAACTGACTAAATTGACATGCAAAAAGTAAGTGTTTCTTTTCATATGGGAGGCATTCAATTATTTATCATAAGGGTGTTCTTAAAGTTGTGTTTACTTGAAGACCTCCTTTATCCTATTTGTTAGAATAAATAAAGCAGCAATAGAACAGAAATATACAACATGCTACATTTTTTTGCAATGGGAAAAAATGTGCCTTTCCAAATAGTAAAAATGAACAGAAAACAGAGGGGATTTCAATTGCTGTCCCTAATGTTATTTGGCTTGGAGCTGTGGAAATCTACTTACTGTATCTAAGTGGATTCTTGCTTTGAAACTAATATTCAAATATTCTTTGACAAGCAAAGAGTTTTTGGTGAAACTTCTGATTTGGCCTTTTTATCAAGAAATTAATTTTATTCACACTTTTTAATTCAACTTTTGTCGCCTTTTTAAAGGGTATGTTGGATAATGATGTCAGCTTGGAAAGGAGACTGCAAAATTTTGCAGTTGAGGTGTATAATATATAGATCAGACATATTCAGAGGGTATGTTTTGCCTTCATTTCCAAAATGGCAATTTTTACCTGACCTGACTGCTGCAAGACCCACAAGAAATCGTTTGCAGGCTGATGACCTTATTTTAGCTATTGTAGGTAAGTCAGGGTGTAGCCAAATGTCTGAACTTCGCCAGTATGTATTTGCAAACCAACCCAATCTCTTCCAAGGAATTCACACCCTGCCCTGCTCCCTGTTTTTAATGTAAAGACATACTTTAGTCCTGCTGGAAAAATAATAGAAAGGAACCCCTGAATTCTGGAAGCTGCTATCTAGTTAGGGAACAATATAACACAGAGTTTTGCAGGCTTCCTCCAGATGATCTAGGGAGTGTGGCTCAAGCCCAGCATAATACATTCATCTCTTGGACTCAAAGGTTTGTAGGCATCCATTTCCTTTTAGGCAGACCATCATCCGTTCCAACAATTATGTTATTTCTTTGTCTTGTCACTTGAAAAATGAACTGATCCCCAAATTTCCCACACCTTTAGGTTTTTTTGGCCATTGCTAATATGGGCTGGACTTAGTCAACGTTTTTAGGACGTATTCCTCATACATTACTTTAGACCTGATGATGGCCATTCAAAAAGGCTTGTTCACAACTCCTCCTGATGACACCACTTTAAAGGGATGTTTAAACTTAATCTCAAAGAAGTTTAAATATTTTAACTAGTGCCTTGTTCCTGAAGGCCCTCATTCAGCTGAGTTTGGGGATTGCTAGAGGGCACGAGTAGTTCCAGCACAGGCAGCAGGGCTGTGAACTTTCAGTAGATTCTGTGTGTTGAAGGCTTGAGTAGTTTGCTGTCACTGACACACATAAACGTATCTGAATTTAAAGCCTTTATAGTTCCATTTGACTGATGAAGTAGTGAAGGTTTAGGGTTCCTAATTTTGTTTGGTCATCTCTCAATTCAGTTATGCTGATTCCTTGTCCCTGAAATGTCTTACACCAGAATGGTTAGCTGTAAACTTCCTGAGCAGGTCTGAGTTGCTCCAGCTTCATATTTTGTAAGCTAGCATTTCCCCCTTGAAGTCAAATGCTGCTGGACTGGTCTCAATCACACAGACAAAACTTGCCTTTGCACTACAGCACAGTCCCCCAACAGCAAGTGTCAGCGAGTAAGACCAGAGCAAGACAGGAGCCCCTGCAAATTCACTGGACACCATTCAGCCTGCCGCAGCATCAGGTGAAAGTGCTGGCCTTGTCTAACAGCGTTGCAAAACAGAAACATTTATTTTAAGAATCATTTCCTTTGAAATAAAATTGGTGAGAGGTAGTGGTTTGGATGCCTGCCAACCCAGACTGCTCATTCATGGTAAATTAAAGCTCTAAAGTCTAGTGATCTTTTATTGGATTTTTACCCCGTACCAACATTACTCTGGTCTCATACTATAATAAACGTACAAAAAGCAAAAGGTTCTGAGAAAGATAGATCCTTCAGAAAAATTATCTCCCTGAACACACATCTGTTACAAAAACAAAACCCAAACCAAGCTATTAGTAATTGTCTATCTGTAAAACCCATCATGGTACCAGATCAGAAAGACCAAATAGTGATGGTTTATTTTGCTTTTGTTGCAAAACCTGGATTAGAATAGGGTGTTCTCTCCTCTGCTTACCCTTAGAAAAAAATCTGCTGATGTGGAGCCCTGTACTGAAGAAAAGTGGCTCCAGTTGGACAATCCTAAAGAAATTGGTTGGACTTGTAGCCATGACCAACAGTGCACTTGCTTTTGGGAGTGTCCTGGGAGGAAATCTGTGTATTGTCCCTTTCAGTAGAGTTAGGAGGAGCTGCTGGGGTCATTGTTATAATAGGCCTTGGCCACTTTGTTTATTTGATGAAAGGAAGCATTTAATGTTATTGATCTGATGTGCCAACAGAAGAAGATAAAGAACAGAAAACAAAAGGGAGTTTGACTTAGATATGAGAAATAACTTCAGTTTCTATAAATTATGATTCTGTTAAAGTTCTGTGATGTCTGAGGTCAACAAATATGTATTTATCTATTTCTGGTGATCTGTTCTATGAACAGACAAGCACAGGAAAGTGCATAGTTCCATTTTATCAAGGAAAACTAGTCGAAAAACCAGAGCCATCAACTCATCAAGAAATCACTCGCCATGAGTAGTTGGTGGCAATGGGGTTTAAGGTCAGTCATGAAATCCTTCACACTGCATTTGGTTCCTGGAAGATGTGGGCTTATCCTAAATTATATGCAACTCTCCAGTTGTTTGTGACTGCAACCGCAGAAAAAAAAGGAAAAAGCAATCCATCTGGATAGTATTCTCCATGTACTTGCAGTAGTTAACTAACCCTCCCTCATGTGATGATGGTGCTTTTTTCAATTTACAGTAAATAAAGCAGGGAAAAGACAATTTATGACAAGTCCTTGGCTTTTGTGTCACACTGCTGCCCGTATAAGTAGAAATTAAAACAGCCATATGGCAGCTTACTGATCCAAGTAACAAATCAGTAGGGTATTGTCCTGGTTTCAGCCAGGATAGAGTTAATTTTCATCTCAGTAGCCGGTACAATGTTGTGTTTTGGGTTTAGTGTGAGAATAATCTTGATAACACACTGATGGTTTTAGTTTAAGTCAATGAATTTTCAGTTGTTTAGGCCCTTACAGTGAGAACGCTGGAGAGGCACAAAAAATTGAGAGGGGACACAGCCAGGACAGCTGACCCCAAACGGCCAAAGGAATACTCCACATTGTAGAACATCATGCTGAGTATATAAACTGGAGGAGCTGGCGGGGGCTAGCAGATGATGTCCAGGGACTGGCTGGGCATGGGTCAGCAACTGGTAGCATCAATGGCGTATTGTGCATCACTTGCTGGTTTAGGGTTTTCTTTCCTTTCCCTTTGGACTTTATTCCTCTCCCTTTCTTCTCTTATTTTCATTACAATTGTTATTGTTGTTGTTATTATTATTTCATTTTATTTCAATTATTAAATTTTTCTTTTATCAACCCTCAGGTTTTACCTTTTTCCCAGTTCTCCTCCCTGTCCCACTGGGTGTAGGCAGGATGGGGTGAGCGAGCAGCTGCATAGTACTTAGTTGCCAGCTTGGGTTAAACCACAACAGGTACATATATATGGGCCCAGGCAGAGCCCATGCATCCCAGTGGTAAATGAAAAATTAAGAAAAACTTCATAGATCAACCAACTGATAATATATCAATAAAATGATATCTATTCCTTGGAGACCACTTGTTTACGAGTGGGTAAAGGAGAGTGCCATCAGAAAAAGAACTGATGCTTTTTTTCAGTTTCTTGGGTATGAAGGATCTTTTGTTTCTGCTGTTGCTAATATAGCAGTCTTCACAACTATAAGCTCATCCTGCTGTGGTTACTTCAGCCCAGCCACAATGCTAACGCTACAAAAAGCCCAGATCTATCTGTTAATGCTGAATTCTTCCAAAGTTAAAATGATATCAAATATTCCCTGTCCTCCAACTTAATCTCCTGCAGCACAGTAAACCTCAGCTCAGTACCTGTTTCTGAGAATAGACCTCCTGGTACACAGGTGTGGTGGGTTGACCTGAGCTGGACACCAGGTGCCCACCAAAGCTGCTCTATCACTCCCCTTCTGCAAAAGGGGGAGAAAAAAATATAACAAAAGGCTCATGGGTCGACATAAGGACAGGGAGATCATTCAGCAATTACTGCCATGGGCAAAACGGGCTCAAATTGGAGAAATTAGTTTATTACTTATCAGATCAAAGTACAGTAGTGAGATATAAAAACTAAATCTTAAAATACCTTCCCCCCACCCTTCCCTTCTTCCTGGGCACAACTTTGTTTTTTTCCATCTTGGAGCCAGCTGGCGCTGGCTCTGTTGGACATGGAGGAAGTTTCTCACAGCTTCTCACAGAAGCCACCCCTGTAGCCCCCTGCTACCAAAACCTAACCACACAAACCCAATACAACAGGTGAGCTGAGGTCAGGCATCAGGGATGGAGCGCTTGAACTAAAATGAATAGATCCTGTAATCAAACTGCTATTTAGGTGTGATTACCGTGACTTAAGGCAGCCTGGGCTGCAATGGTTTTAGTAGACTCAGGCCCAGAAAAAAATGTCTTTTCCACTAACTTTCAGAGCCATGTGTGTTTTGTTAGTTCTATTTTCTGTAACTTCTCATTAGACTAGCGATTACTTTCACATGAAATTGATGTGGTTTCAACAGTGAAAACATGTCACACATTTTGATGAATTTTGCCAAAACTTTCTTTGCAGTGCAATATTTTGCATGGTAGTTTGCAGTGTACTGGTCTCTGAAGAGTTTTTCTTTCTGCTCAGTTGTTGGTACCTACCACAGAAAGAGTGACAGCAAATCTTTAGACATGTTATCCACAGATCCATAATAAAAGTGCTATATGAAAATGTTCAATGTGAAGGGAAATAGATCAGAACAAAAAGTCAGTACTTGAATAGTCAGATATGTAATGAGGAAGTCCGCTGTTAAATATTTTCTCATCTGAGATGTTTAAAGTTAATAAGAAATGGAAAGAAAAAAAAGTAGATATATCCCTGATAAAATTTGGTTGATCTTTTCAAAATAACAATTTGAAAATTTGAGGTATTTCACTTTAACAGCATAGGAACTCTAGGACTATTAATTGTGATGAAAAGTCTTGATACGTTTTACAGATTACTGTTATATTTACCAGTATCGGAAACAAAATGCCTTTTTGATAAGATCGAGGTTTTGCATATTAACGCTGTAGAATAATAAAAAAATAGAATAGGCTTGTCATCAGCACGGTAGCGTTTTTTTGTGATTTCAGGGAAGTGGATGACAATTAACCTCCTGCATGGTACATGTCTGAGAAAACTTTATACTAACTAGCCTACTTTTTCAAAGGTGAGTTTAAAGATGAGCTCAATTGAGATCTTGGGTACTGAAAATTTTAAAGAGGACTGGTCTATGGCTTAGTTGAGGGCATTTTGTCCATAGTTCTTTTTCACTACTGAGCTAACAATTAATGGCTTTAATTTGGTTCATGGGGTTTTTTGTAAGTTTTTAGTTTATCGGTAATTAGGGCTGAAACTATGTGTAGATATCCAAGTTGCCTGGTAGCCTGCATGTGATATAGGAAATATTTCTCTGTGTCTTCAGTATGGAAATCATCTCTCTCGCACTCCCATTACTGGGGACTTCTGTGAGCACCAGCAACCCAGGGAACAAGGTTAGTGTCCTCCTGGCCAGCCACTCAGAAACCCACAAAAAACTGTTAAATGACTGAAATATTTCCTGTCTTAGTAGTTCTCAGCTCCAGCAAGAAATGGTGATACAGACTTGTTTGGGGTTTTACTGACCCCTTGGGGAAACTGGGTGCTGCAGATGCAGACAGTTCGAGAATAACAGGTATGTGTCTGGCAGTTTCCACAGAGAGCCTGCAGAAGGAAGATGGGTGGGTGGCCATGACTTCTCCACTCTGACCTGTCACCCCTCTCCCAAAGGGAGAGGGCAATTAGAGTATTCAGTTGAGTGAAAGTGTACTAGCACGAGCACATCAGCTGTTAATAAATGCTTTGAAAGTACACGCTGAGAGTCACAGTAGCTAAACAGTGGTTGCCTAGACCTTTCAGAGCTTTGCCTTCGTCAAGCTCAACAGAGACGCAAGAGTATGGTCTGCGAAACACTGTTTAAAAAGTTAACAGCCGCTTTCTTCTGCAAGGAACGCCACAAGCAAATTAGAGGTATTGTAAACAAAACTGGTTTTATGTGTTTGACATCAATGCTAATACTCTTTTAAAAAAAAAAAAAAAGTTTTAATTTAATGTTAGCTGCTTATGTTATTTGATTCCCTCTGGATCGTTTAGCTGATATCTGTATGTTGTTGACAAAACAAACTGAATTTATGTTGCTGGAATCATCACGAGTCATTAAAATAATTAAAATGAGTCAATGAAATGAGTCATCAAGTGAGAGAGTTACACCTGCAACCACCTTCTGTCCCTGAGTTATGCGACTGAATGTTTGATGATGGGCTTAAAACCTCTGGCTGTCACTTTGAAGTGTTTCTTAACAGCTCATACTGCAATCTTAGTTGTAATATTCAGTACTGCTGAATGAGTCTTTGTAATTGAATTAACTTGTTAGTCACAGAAAACAGAATCTTCCACACAGAAAGGGAACATTGCTACTTGCAAAGAAGTATTCTGAAAAAGTTTTCATAAGCATATCCTTGGGCAGAAATTAGTGATATCAGGGTTAGCCTTCAAAATTGGTGTATATATGGAGATATAGCCTGCTTTCCAGATTTGGGTTTATTTACACCTTCATTCTTGCACCGGTAAACGCCTTGTTTATGTGAATAAAATGGTTTGATGGGGGGGGGCGGGGAGGAAATTACATTTGATAATTATATATTTTATATATATATACACACACATATATATGTATTTATATAATATAAATTAATCACTCGAGCTTTTTAAGGAGAGGGATTACACATTCTAGGTATCTGTATAATGCCTGCCATACCAGTTTTTCCCTGTTAGAGTTGGTACCTTTGCGATTTAAAGGAAAAATACATGTAGTATCCTTATTTATTATATATTGGGTATTATTTGCTAAATATTGAAGGTCAGAAGATGTTTCAGAACTTCTAGTGATGGACGTTACTTCACTCATTTTGAGAAATTCAGCCTGTGTATTATTATTTTTTACTGACTGTAAGATGCAATAGTTAAAGCCTGAAATTTGCAGACCTGGTACCTAAATACTGACTTAATTCTTTTTCTTTCTCCAGATTTGTTGAAAATTTTGCTTGATTTCAGGTACCAAAACATAACTTTTATTGTGCACCTTTGCAAAAACATCCTCGAAAACTTTGGCCCTAGGTATTGGTATCAGGTTTGGGGCAGGTTAGACTAGAAGAGAAAATTTGGTTTGTTTTGACCACTCTTTTTTATGATTCTAGTTGTTTCTTTCCAACTCTTCCCAGTTAGTACTCAGTGGTATAACAAGCTTGTAAGAAAACACATTTCTAGTTCTTAGCTGATTAAGAAGAGGTTCAGAATGTTTTCCAGAAAGTACCAATAATAAAAGATCCGTAATTCAATAGCATATTAATAATTCAATATAAGTCAACCAAGGCAGAATATTTCAAAATAAACTTTTTCAGCTGGTTAAAAATGCCATAATGCCATTGGCATATTATCAAACTTCATTCATTTTTTTATCATATATATTTTTCCCCTTTAATTTCTGGACTAATGTTTCAGGTTGACAGGGCAAATAAGCGACATACTGAAGATGAAGATTCTGGTTGTAACAGGGTACCTGTACAGATAATATCAAAGGGCTGGGGGACACCAGTGGCTTAGCTACTTAGAGCATGGGTACTGTAATACAGTAGGGTTTTGCACGCTTGGCCCAGGACTGGGCTGAACTCAGCTGCAGGTGGCTCTTAGGGGACCTCTGGAGAAATGGCCCCTTCACCCACTTCCCACATGTGCAATCTAATTGCAAGGCAATACATGAGAATCAAGGAGATGCTTTGGAAGGAAAACAGGTTACAAATGGTGTTTTTAAAGACATAAAATCATGGTGGTGTGCACTGAGTATACTGCTATGCTGCTGTTTTGCAGCTGCTGAAGAGCAAGACATGCAAGAGCTAGGTTCTGCTTCCCAGTAGAGCTTAGCAAAGTGGTGGTACTCTGTTATTTCAGTGATTTGTGTCAGGAAAAAGATGAAGAAGCCTTGTGAATCGATATGTTCTTTTTAAAGTATTTGGGCTGTTTCATAAGCAGTGTAAGATGATGGAAGAGGAAACTCACACCTCTCTCCTGCCTGCCCAGTGCTTTTCCTTGAGCAGGTTTAAGAAGTTCACTGAGGAATTAAGGGGTTTTAGCCTTTCTTACAGGTTATCCAGTAGAAATTTATACCACGCAACAAAATGCCTTTTCTAGATAGATTACACAAATCTGTTCCATGAGTTTATTTCATAATCTGTCAGCTCACAGAGAGATACTAATGGGAACTGCCTTTTCTTCTGTCATAAGCTTCTATTTTAAAAGTGATTTACAATTCCCAGGCAGAAAATCAGAGCAGAAGAGCTGAAAAATTTATTATTGTGATCATATCACCTTTCTCTGTGGACTTCCAAGCATTTAGTAAGTAAAGGAGAGAAAATCCATCTTCTGTGGGCAGTGCATCATCTACACAGTGATGGCAATCTTTCATTTCACTTTGGCTTGTATGAACAGGGAGATACCATTTCTATGGGAAAATCTCAATCCCTTTCCTCTTGTAGTGACAGATACCTCATTTGGAGCTTTCTAGAGAGAACACTGTGCTTTTAGTCTGTTTTTTTCAGCATACAGAAAAATAGGGGCTTGGTCACTAAGTAATGACATTTTCTTCATATCTGTTTATTAGCTAAGGGTCTTGTTTGTGGACAGACATGTATGAAAGAGTTGTGCTTGGGGCTGACAATTGACATACGGTTCGGACAGAAGAGGGAAGGAGAAGGAAGGGGATTTTGAGACACCTAGTTTAAGATAAACACCTTCAGTATGCTTGTTTGTAAAGCTAGAGTCAGATTTGGTAAACTAAGGCAAAGTAACACTAAGAGGAGTCCCAGATCTGTGAAAATGCTGATACTTTTACTGTAAAAATTCCCCTTTTTTCCAGCTGCTGGTGTCAGAATATTTCAAGTAAATCCATCCTCCAGAAATAATGCCCCCAGCTGAATTCACTACCTTGTTATAACTTTGCTTTCAAGTTAAATAACACAGGATGAAAATCAAGAGTAGTTTTCTTCCTGTTCCTTTCTCAGTCTGAATGTTTCAAAAGTCTTAAGGGAAATTCTCTAAGGACTCTAATAGGCAATTTCAGTAATGTAGCAATGTTATAGATTCTTGGCTTTTCTGAAAGGTACACTATGATTTAAGAGACAGATTTTTTTATTGGCCTTAGTCTTCTATTAAGGTGTTTCTGTCTTCCTGGAAAAATACTTATTTCTATCATTGATTGATGTCTTCAGTGAATCATAGTTTAAAAACTGGTTCAAGGGTTAGGTAATTCTTAGTTATACGATTTCATATTTCCAGACAATAACTTTTGCCTTTGAAATCTAAAATAATGATATATTTCAGGAGTTGTTGCAGGCTTTGTTGTTGACCAGCTCAGATCAGAGTCAGGCCTTAAGCAATGGTCAGGATAATTCTCTTGCAGGAGAAAAAAAAAATGAAAAGAAAAAAAAGCCAGAAAGCTTCTCCTGGTCTCCTACTATCCTACTATTCCATGGGCCCTCAGTAAACAAATAACCAGCACAGTCACTAGTCTCCCCCAGAGATGGGTGTTACTTAAGGGAAGATTTGAGGAAGGCTAGATTATTTTAAAGGTAGACATGGAAGAATAAGCACTCACCCTGTTTTAAGCAGGACTAGGAATAACAGGTTTAAGTTAGAATAAGTGACAGTAAATCATATAGGAAGAAAACTGTCTTACAGCATTGAAGTAGTTTGCTCATAGAGATGGGAGAGTCGCCTGCCACTGTAGGCTCTTCAGAATAGATCGGACAAGCATCTGTCAGGAATGCCAGTGGTGTGTTCTAGAATCACAGAACCGTAGAATCTTTTAGGTTGTAAAAGACCTTTAATTAAGATTATCAAGTCCGACTATTAATCCAGGACTGCAAAGTTCACCACTAAACCATGTCCCTACAGCACTGCATCTATGCATTTTTTAAACACTTCCAGGGATGGTGATTCCACCACTTCCCTGGGCAGCCTGTTCCAATGCCTGACTTCACTTCTTTCAGTGAAGAAATTTTTCCTAATATTCAATCTAAACCTCCCCTTGCCCAACTTGAGACCATTTCCTCTTGTCCTATTGCTTGTTATCTAGAAGAGACATACCTCCACATGTCTACAACCTCCTTCCAGATAGTTGTAGAAAGCAATAAGGTTCCCCCTCAGCCTCCTTTTCTTCAAACTAAGCAACCCCAGTTCACTCAGCTGCTCCTCATAAGACTTGTGCTCCAGACCCTTCACCAGCTTCGCTGCCCTTCCCTGGACATGCTTTAGTACCCCAATGTCTGTCTTGTAGTGAGGGGCCCAAACCTGAACACAGTGTTTGAGGTTTTGGAGGAGAGTGAAAGGCTAAATGTTATAATTGCTTCCAGCTCTACTTTCCTACAAGAAGAGGGAGCTTGAGAACTGCAAGCAGAAAGAGTAACACTCATCTCCTCTAAAAGCAGACAGTGGAGAGTACACTTTCCATGGTACCAATGCTGGACCATCAGCCCGTATATAGGGGAAGTAGAAAATGAACAGTATGACCTGTAATGGAAGGATGATGGTGAAAGCAATGCCATTTCTCTGTTGTGCCTGCAAGGCTTAAGCTCACTCTGCTTTCACCTTTGCTAATGGAAAAGGAAGCATTTACTAGCTGCAGGCTACTTCCAGAGGAGACACTGACACAATTCCCTCACATGCAGTGTGATTCCTGCAGGCACCAGGCTCTGAGAGCTCAGCTATTGCTTTCAGTGATTACTGCTTAGCCTGAGCATACAAGAAACGTACAACTGCACTTACATAAAGTCTTTCAGCTGAGGATCTCAGAGTGCTACTCAAGCAATTCTACTCTATTTTGCAGATAAAGAAAATGTGTCACAGGGTGGCTGAGTGGCAGTCCAAGATCCAAGACAAAAGCAGTCAAGTACTCAGAGTTCCCAGTCAATCTTAAGTAAACCATATGAGTCTAGTTAGTAGTTCTTAGCTGAATGAAATATACTGTTCCTACTGCCAAATGGACAGATACCGTATTCCCAGGAGATCCTCAAAGAAAAACTTTGAGAATTCTTCAAGTCTGAGCATTCCTTAGATGGGTTGATTAATTTCAGTCTCAATAAATTCAGAACAGTGAAAAGAGATCTAGTAACCTGCCAGAAAGGGATGTTTTGCCTGGAAAACAGTCATGCTAGAGCACATGGCTAAAAGACCTTGCATTTGAAAGATCATTCTTTTTTGCCCTCAAACTGTCAACTCGGCACAACTACAGTGATATCTGAATTCTACTTACCAAAACCCACTGACCTGACCTCCATATTCCATGTTTTGCACCTCAGTCTGGTGGGTCACAAGCCAGAATAACACCAAAGGAAAACAGAAACACTGGAAAGAAACATTTTAGTTGAAGCATTTTTAGTTTCATGTCACCATGAGTAAATCTGGGGAATGGCAAATCATTCACAACCACACGTCCGAGGAAGAATATGACAACAGTGAAAGGGTGAGTACTCTTCCTAGGGCATAGCAGCTAACAGAAACAGTGACCATTTCAAAGCCTTATAACAAAAAAAGTTATGTAAAAATCATCAAATCATCAGCAAATGAAAGGAAATCTAACTACATAACTAATATCCCAAGCTTACGTGGCAAGGTTTCTCTAAATTATACAAAAGTTCTTGTAGACAATTTTGTCTTGAGAATATATTTACTTTATAAAGATCCTGGGATAAGAATGTCATAAGGAATATTCAGTCAGTAGAAACAAAACAGAAAGGTTTTTATATGGTAATTGCTTTTTCTCATCAAATAGATGTTGCTTCACTTATTCATGTATCTTGGAGATTAAATTAGAGTATTGGCCACCTTCTTTAGTGATAGAGTAAAAGTAGCTAAGTAGAACTTTCTTTACATGCTCTTTAAAGGATAATTATAGCAGTACTTATTTTTCTGGTTGTAATACCAGGTTGATAGTAAATCAGCAATTTCTGAAACTGCATTCAGTCACAGGGAGTGGAAAATGCATATCGAGTTGTGAGACTGAATTTTCTTTCTTTCTTATTATCTGTCTTATACAACACATGTGGATACTTTCCAATCACTCTAACTGACATATGACATGTTTCTACTCTTTCTCAGTCAGTATGAGGGTTTTTTCTCTGCTTGGTTTTGTCCATGGCAGGTATTTTTTATTTAACTCATCAGTTGTGTTCCCCATCTCTGGCCAAGGTGACTCTGGCCTAGAAAAAAGAGGATGAAGGTGGGTAGAAATAATTGTGTATCTATATGTGAGTTTTGTGCCTAGTGAGGAATGAACAATGAATTAAATTAGTAGATTCATGAGGCTGTTCATGTTCAGCATGTTCAGCAATGAGGTAATCAAACCCAATGGAGTTCTGCAGATTTGATGCACAGAAGAATTTGGTTTATTTAGACTGTTGTTGTTTTAATGAAAGCAGGTAGAGAATTGTCTGTGAATTCTGTTCTGGTTTTGATTCCATTAAGGACATGATAAGAGTGAAACCAAACAAATGCCCGTACTCTTTTCAAAGACAAGTCTAAGTTTTGTCTCCTGAGACAAATGGATCAAAGAAGAGTTCTGAAGACTCCATAACTGTTTTTTCCATCTCCTTTTGCTCAAGGGGGCATCTTTGTTGCCATTTTGATTATCACACAGTGCAAGCCAGTTTGCCAGCCCCGTGGAAATGTGTTCACCTGTTATGTCAAGGATCCTGTTGGCTGAACAGTTATAGGGGTTAATCTAGACAGACACTCTGTCCAAATGTAATCATATTACTAAAAATGATGATGTAATAGGATTCTTTTCAGACATGTTTAAACGAGCAATGGAACCACAATAAAATCAGAGAAAATGGGCAATTTTACTTTAGTAAGTACTGAGTACAATGGAGTAATGTTGCTATAATTTTGAGGGATTAAATTTGTGCATAAATGTTTCACAATCAGGCTTCTCCCCTTGTATAATCCATTGGTCCCTCACTGCCTTGTTTCTTACCCACTTGCAGAATTTATGTTAACTGTAGTGGACTTCATTCAGTAAAACATGGAAATTAGGATTAATGTCACCTTTAAAGTAGATCTGCATTAAAAGCTTTTGGTGAAACTGAAAACTAAGAGGTTTACAGAAAACTTTGCTCTGTGAATCCAGCCAGAAGTTCAATTGGCACAAATCCCATTTTTCCCTTGGCAGTTACTGCAGACTCCTTCCTTTATGAGGCAGATTGAACCTTTGTTTCTTTAGGTACCAGCTGCTTGTGCTATCTCTGTGCTTCTCACAGTCAGTGGAACAGGTGTATAAAGCCTCTCCTGTTCCTGAATTTTGTGTTGCTATGATGAATAACTGTTGAAAAGACCTGCCACAGGTCCCTTTTGTAAGAAAAGTGGCAAGAGAAGTGAGTTAGAGGGAACTGGACAGCTGTGAAGCTTAATTTCCCAGCGTCTCCTTCCTGAAATGAAGATCATTTGACTCGCCCTTTCTCTTGACTGGACCGAGACAGAGTTTAGAAGGAAGTGGATCAGGGATGTTGTGTCTTGAAGGGAATACACATATTGCCTACTAGGGAAATATTTTTTCTCCCATGGTCTTATTCAGGGCATTTGGATTCCCAAGTGAATGTTGCATGTAAGCCATGTAAATCTTTTTTTTAATTTCCATCAAGTTGTATATCCCTAAGGTCTGTGTCTGTAGCATTACTGTTTTGACCACCTTTTATCTCTTTGCAGTGGCTCAGACCCTTAATAACTTGGTTAACTCTATCTCTAGTAATTTCAGAATTTAGTTAGGACTGGTGATGAATCATTTTTCTCAGCTGAGAATCTTGCCTTGGTAGTGTGATCTTTATTACGTTAGCCCTTTCTGAACTTTGTAGGTTAGAACCATACATGGTGTTTAAATAGAAAGTTCTTTGAGTTTGTAGCCCCCATTTATATGCCTGAAAACATGTTTATTCTTCTAATATTTAATTCCTGTTTACAGAAAGATTGTGTTGTATTGTAATACTTATGTGTTAATATTAAATGTTTGGGGTTTACAAATTAGATTTTTCTAATTAGCATCACAGCAAGTTAGCCAGAAACCAGGAGAGAAAGGTATTATGTATCTGTCATGATTCATTGAACAAATCTTTGTTGTCATTAAAATAACTATTCCAGAAGAGATCCTATACAGCAGTTGCAAATTATGGGTGAAATTTTTAAATGCATTTGTTGGTTTATGGCATGTTGACTTCATTTTTTTTTTTTTTTTTTTTGTAGTTTAACATAGCCATGCCTTTGAAATGAATAGATTTGAACCTAGCCCCAAGTCTTCTTTAAACTTTTTTCTAGTTATGTCAGTGAGTAGAACACACAAGAGAGAAGGGACCTTAGAAGAGCCACCAAAGGAGCTAAACCACCTACAGTTAACAGGGTCAGCATTCACTGCAAATTCTCTGTGTGTCCTGGAAATGGTCCTGACTGGTGACTGGCCAAGTGGTGATAGCACCAGCCTCAGTCTGTATCACCTTGCCCTCCCTCCCACCCTGGTAGATTAGGTTAACAGACTATAACTCTCATATATTAACTCAACTAATGCTTAAATTAAGTACTTTACTAACTCAAATACAACCTCTATTATAAACTAGAGGAAAATCAATGGACAGAGGAGCTCCTATATTTGAAACCCTTGGAATTATTTGATTTTCTAAAGTGATATACCAACCAAGTACTGAAATACATTTCTGGCAGTGACTAACTACTCTGGGTTTATTTTCCCATTTAAACGCCTGCATATTATGCATGGGGCCTCGTTAATTAGGAGACTGTCTCTAATCCAAAAATAGGTTATATCATTAATGAACTGCTGTTGTGCTCTTTCACTAAATCAAGAAAAGTTTGGTTAGAGCAACAGATTGTTTGACACCTGTGCTCAACAAATAATCTCAGTTTACTATTCTTTATTATGAATGGATTGATTCTAACATATTAAGTGCATTATGAAGTATGCTTATTATACATATCAGTATGGAATTAAATATCTAGTAACATTTTCTTGCTTTTCCAAGAATTAAAAATGAAAAAGTGTATTTTCAGCGTCTTAATGACTTCTACTCCTTTCAGACATGTTTGGGACAGCAGTGAATTTGGCACTATAAACTAGAAGTCAATACAACCATAAAAATTCTTCTGAAGCCAAATAGATGAAAAGCTTAAAAGTTTCAGAGCTACTATAAGAGGCAGAAAAAAGATTATGTTTCTGAAATGAAAAACTCATGCAGGTTTAAGGTAATGACTCTGGATTTATTCAGAAGTGAATGAGAAACCAGTGGAACTCATAAATAAACAGCAGTAAGGTTGTTCTGGCAACTCTTCTGGCACTGGCTGGAGACTCAAGAAATCATCAAGGCAGTCTGGAGTTCAGGAGTGAATGCGAAGTCTGACCTCCCTTCTGAAAAGGTCAAAGAGAAATTGCTAACACCTATCAAGACTCACATGAAAAAAGGCATTCTGATCTGGGAAAACTTCCTGCCGCTTTGTCTTGGTGGCCTTAAGTTCTGTGTCATAAATTACGATATTTATGGGTGTCATGCATTGAGTCAGCTATGGAAGTCTGGGCCACAGCTGAGTTAAGATTCTACACTGGAATAAAATCTAGTGAAATACATGCCAAAAAAATGATTTATTCTTTTGGAGTCTAGGCTGATACTTTAGACTCAAAGCAGAAAACAAATCTAATGCCAAATTAAACACAGATTTATACATGAAGAGTAACAAGACAATATATGTACACTCACTTTCAAAAAAGCTTCCTGGCTGATTAGTTTTGTAAGATAAGGCAGGAGGGCAAGAAAGTTCAGCTTGTTTTCTGTGTCTTCTGTTTCACATTCTATCCTTTCTTTTGCATTCTCTTCTTTTGAATACTGTTGAGAGGAGAATAATGTTGGATAGGATGTTATTGGTACTGACTACTAAACAGGTACAATAAAGGAATCAGGTATTACAAAGGACAATAGCTGAAAGTTCTGTATTTTGGGTTCAGGTTTTGCCCAATTCAGCTGTGTAGCTCATGTGGAGGCATCCTGAGGAGAGAGATACAACAGATTATTTGCCATTTTCCTTTTGTCTTACATGGACTTTTTGTACCATGGTAAGAATTAGTTCTGCTGAGCATACTCAGGCTAGACCAGTTTACATGGGAAATAATATCAGATTATGTCTGGTTCTACTGAAAAACAGTTAGGGAGGTTCCATATGAAGTTACTCAGTTTACATTTTCTATCTTCACATCTAAACTATCACAGCTTGAATTTAATTATTTGGAGTGTAGAGTAAAAGAATAAAATAGGGTTTCTCTTAGTTTCTCTGAGCTGTGGCATTCCTATGAATAACTTTTAACATTTGGTGTGTTTTATCATGAGTCGTTTATGTGAGCATAAATTTAATGTAAGGCACTTCTATATGTAATAAATTTGATAATTAATTAATTAATTAATTAAAGGCAAGGCAGTTCTGCTATATTCACTGTTGTAAGAGGATCTGGAGTCAGCCAAAGTCTGCTTGCACATTTCCTAGTATTGCTAAAGTTAAAAGTTTTAGAAGATAACCTAGAACAACATCACTTTTAAACAAAAAAAACTCAGCTAGGTTAAGACCAACATAAAAGGACTTGTAAACATATCTTCCCATCTTTGCTTTCTATCCATGACAAGGGTGACTTATCTTCAGTCAAAATACTTTCAGTGATTTTCTGTACCACAAAACTCTCTTCAGTCAACAAGCTTTGAGTACTAGGAAAAGCTGGGTATCCCTTTCTCTGTCTGTCCCAGCTGGCCCTTTAGAGGGCCATATGACTACTGTTTGCCATACAGAAGGCATTATCTTCTCTGCATAAAAATAAAAAAAAGGTTTTTTTTCCATAGATAATGATCAAAAAATCATCTACACTTAAAACTTCATGAAGATCAGATTTAAACCGAGAATAGCTTTAGTGCTAATATTATTGCTGGGAGCTCTGCAGAGACTGGTAAATGCAGAGAATGTGGCCTGCCCTACTTGGTGCTGTAGCAGCTTTCCTAGAACCTCTCTTTAGTGTCAGCATTTCAGGGAATTCTTCCTCATCTGCTTTGCATACTTTCAGACAGCAGTGTGAAACCAAAGATACAACAAATCATGGTTACCCAAACCTGCCCATGTAATGTGCTGGTGGCCTGTGTGACACTAATCTGCAGAAAAGATTTCTCCTCCCCTTCTCAACCAGCCCACTCCTTTCAATACAAGGATGAAAGACATACAAATCCTAAAATATGCTTTGCCCTTGCAAAAAGGAAGTAATGTTAATGGCATTTCTTGAAGATAATCTGTGACTCCCTCTTCACTCAGTCTGCAGGGGAAAAAAATAGCTTGTGAAAAGGCTCCCTCCCCTTGGGTTTTTGTGTTCCGCTGGCTGGTGGGTTTGTCCCCTTTTAATTGTTTATGTGCTGTTCCGTAACCTCCTCAAAAGAAGCACTCACTTGTGGTTGCAACGTATAATATAATGACTAATCTGCTAAAAGTACTGCCATCAGCATCTATGGCACTTTTGATAACCTTAGGGAAAATCTCAGGGGACAGGCTAGAGGTCAAAAATTAAAATTTGTGATCATTTTCAAAGAAAAAAATAATCTGTGTGTAGATGATTTCATTAGTTCCCATCATTTCTAGTTACCATTGTTACACCAATCTCTTAGTGTACTTGTCTTAACTTCCAGTTATCCCGATTCTTCCCTGCTGCTGTTGGCAATATTCCTGCTTTGTTTGCAGTGTCTATCTGGCTTCATTATCTTCCTTCTTCCTTGCATCTTGTGTTCAGCATTCAAGTCTTCCTGTCTTTTCCCTTGTAAAGTGTTCAGAATTCCTCTTGATATTTCTGTCCCAATATTTTCAAATCCTCTTATGGCTTTGTTCTCTCCTTTTCAATGATGGACTAGGCAGACAATGAATGCTTTCAAGGTTTAGATTAAGGAGTCAGTGCGGAGAACGGAGTGGAGGCAGGACCAAGGCACATTAAAGCAAGAGCTAGAGCAGAAACCTGCTAGAGCAGTGCTACAGACAGCACAAGTATGAGGGGAAATGAATGTAGCCTTTACAGCAAAATATTTAGCAGTTATCTTCTGTGGTCAGTGTTAAGTATCATGCTGTATGTAGGTCTTGCAATCCCCTTCTAACATGGTATGATGAAGGTTTGCAATGGCATGTTATTAAGGGGCTACAGGTTGCACAGACTCAATTTAAACCTCATAGCATTTCAAAGAAAATGAAAGATTTCCAGCCACCATTATATTATATGTGTCAGATAATGAGTTGGGTTTGCTTGGCCAGGTTTTGGTAGCAGGGGGCTACAGGGGTGGCTTCTGTGAGAAGCTTCCCTGGGTCTGACAGAGCCAGCGCCAGCCGGCTCCAAGACAGACCCATCACTGGGCCAAGGCCGAGCCTGTCAGTGACAGTGGTAGCGCCTCTGGGACAGTGTATTTAGCGAGGGGGGAAGCCCTAAAGGTGTGGGACTATGTGAGAGCAACAGCCCTGCAGACCCCCAGGCCAGAGCAGAGGGAGGCAGGAGGTGCCCCAGCCCCCAGCGCAGCGGTTCCCCGGCAGCCCGCGGTGAAGCCCCTGGCGAGGCAGGCTGTGCCCCTCAGCCCGCGGAGGGCCGCGGTGGAGCAGATCCCCACCTGCAGCCCACGGGGACCCCAGGCCGGGGCAGGGCGATGCCCCGAGGAGGCTGTGCCCCGCGGGCAGCCGGCGCTGGAGCAGCTCCTGGCAGGGCCTGTGGCCCCGTGCAGAGGAGCCCGGGCGGGAGCGGGTTTGCTGGCCGGGCCTGTGCCCCCGCGGGGACCCGCGCTGGAGCCGCTGTGCCCGAGGGGCTGCGCCCGGGGGGGGACCCGGCTGGGGCGGGCTGGGAAGGGCTGCTGCCCTGGGCAGGGCTCGCGTTGGAGGAGGCCACGGAGGACCGTGTCCGTGGGAGGGACCCCAGGCTGGAGCAGGGCCCGAGTGTGAGGAGCCTCCCCCGAGGGGGCAGGAGCGGCAGAGGCAGCGTGTGACGGACTGACCCAGCCCCGTGCCGTCCCCCTGCGCTGCTGGGGGGGGAGAGAAAATCAGCAGCGAAGTTGTGCCCAGGAAGAAAGGAAGGGTGGGGGGAAGGTATTTTAAGATTTAGTTTTTATATCTCACTACCATACTCTGATCTGATAGGTAATAAACTAATTTCTTCAATTTAAGCCTGTTTTGCCCATGGCAGTAATTGCTGAGTGATGTCCCTGTCCTTACGTCGACCCATGAGCCTTTTTGTTATATTTTTTTCTCTCCCTTGTGCAGCTGAGGAGGGGAGTGACAGAGGAGCTTTGGTGGGCACCTGGTGTCCAGCCAGGGTCAACCCACCACATATAACTGAACAGATCAAACGTATGTTTATTTGTGTTTCCCTCTTTTTAGGACAAATTGAAACAAGATTTTCTTGAATGGTAACCTAATCTTTAGGTACGCCTCTTTTATGTTTCAAGGTAAGGATGGAGGCAACCAAGTTCAAAGAGTTTTTTGGTACTATGTATAATATGCCAAACAAATGTATAACTTTTTAGAGGAATAATATAAACTTTTCACTGGTAAAAGTAGTGCAAACAGAGGTACTTCCATGTATTTTACAAGGGTTGAGCCAAACTGTCAATGTAAAGATAGACTGATTTTTTTTTTTCTGAATACAGTGTCCAAATAAGGACAAATATTGAGGTGTTTCTGTGTCTTACAAACCTATTCACAACTGTTTGAATTGTATCTGCATTTGTGTATGTTTTAGAACATATTTCTTTGTGTAATTAGTGACCTTTGATGGATGCTTTTTCTGAAGGTTTGTTCAGTCTTCCTTTAAACTCATGTTAGTTTTCATCACCTGCAACACACCGTGGCAAGGAAGAACATAGCTCACATATCTCATGCATGGTGATCTGAGTCCTAGAAACATTTGATGCGCCCTGGCTTCTGGTAATAGAAGAAAAAGTGAACAATCCAACCTCTAAGTCTGTGGCACTCATGGATTTGTAGAGCTTTAGCATGATGTCCCACAGTTCTCTCTTTTCCAGATTAAAGAGTTCCTCTTTGGTCCTCAGGGTAGGAGCCACTCCGTACATTTGACCAGCCTGGTAGTCCACCTCTGAATATTTTTTTTAATTTTATTTTGTCGTTTCTGAGATAAGAGAACCAGAATATACGCAGAGTGTAAGTAAACCGAAGATTTGTAGGTGTCAGGATGGCAATTTGTGCTCTATATCTTCCTTCTCTATTTCTTTCCTACTAATTCCTAACAATTGGTTTGGGTTTTCTTTGACTGCTTCTGTGCTCAGAATTGCAGTTTCATGAATCTATTATTCACAGCTCCAACATCTTACTCTTGAGTGCTAATTGTCATGTCAGAGCTTAATTTTCTAAGTTAGAATTAGTTTTGCCATGTGAATCATCATCCATTTATTTCCATGAAACTTCATCTGGTATTTTGTCATCCAGTCATGTAGACCTTCTGCAGTTCTTTACAGTTAGCCCTCATCTTTGTGATCTTAGGTAACTTGATATCAAGTCACCCAGATTTCCAGCTGACTTATAACAGGAATAACAACGTTGCTTCTCTTTAAAAGAATAAATGTGAATATGGTGATAATGAGGGCAGAAGCAATGTTAAAGCTTCCTATAAACACACACGCCATTTGACAAACACTAGCCATGTTCTACATATTCACAGCAGCCGCCATTTGCAGGCTGCCTTGGGGCTCTGATCTCACTCAGAAATGGCAGAATCACAGAATAGTCAGGGTTGGAAGGGATCTCTGGAGATCTAGTCCAAGTGCCTGCTAAAGCAGGTTCTCCTAGAGCATATTGCACAGAGCTGCGTCCAGGAGGTTTTTGAATGTCTCCAGAGAAGACAACTCCACAGCCTCTCTTGGCAGCCTGTGCCAGGGCTCTGTCACCCTCAAAGCAGGTAGTTTTGCCTCATCTTCAGATGGAACCGTCTGTGTTGCAGTTTGTGCCCGTTGCCCCTTGTCCTGTCACTGGGCACCACTGAAAAGAGCCTGGCCCCGTCCTCTTGACACTCACCCTTAAGACATTTGTATGCATTTGTAAGTTATTTATACATTGATAAAGTATTTCACTGTAAATGGGCATGTCCTGGGGTGTTGTCTTTACAGTCTTTAAGATGCTGATGTGGGACTTCAGAGACCTTGAATCAGTTTCTTTTGCTCCTATGAGCATTAAGGAAGCAAGCCATTTCATCTTTTTGTACCTCAGTGTCTCATCTGCAAAACAGAGATAGCAACACTTCCTCCTTTTTGTCTGTCGTGTCTATTTATATAGAAAATCCCTTTGGGCAAGATTTTGTTACTTTTGAAAGTGTCTAGTACAGAAGATCTCCTGTCTCACTTTGGGAGTTTTTAATGCTACTAGAAAAAGTAAAAATCCTTACTGGAAAACAAATTCTTGTATATGAGTGCATTCACTGAGTTAGGGGAAGTGAGAACATTCAAACATTCAAACCTTTTAACAAAAATGAACTGAGCATATTTTGCTTTGTGTAAGATCTTTAATTTCCAGATGAGCGTGCGAGTGTTTGCACACTTAAATAGCACAAGCAGGTGTTTTGGTGTTATTTCTGATCTGAATGAAAACCCCACTCTATCACCTAATGCATTACCGAGCCACATGGAGAAATTTACAATCCAAGTTCTTGTAATAATGCAGTAGAAGTTTGGTAGGTGAGGAACACCCATTCAACCCTACCATGATCTGTCTTAAAATCCTAAAATGTTCCCAGCCTGAGACACTGTAACTGAAATTAGTAAATGGTTGTCCTCACACATGTACTGGTCCATGTTAATCAATGTACTGCAGCTGAGATGTGGAGAACCTAGTTATCTGAGGAGGGGAGATTTTTGCAACTAGGGAAAATGTGCTGGATACAAATTCAGTCAGTTGTACTAGAAATGAAGTGGAAATTCAAGCTGGTACTTGCAGTACTATAGAGAGACATTCCTTTTGTCTTTTTGTAAGGCTCTGACATGGATCTGCAGCCATCAGTAGTTCCTCTAGAAAGTTAGGAGCTTAGCTCAAGTGTGGAAAGAGGGTATTTCTGTTTTACGGTGCTTACCCTGTAGTTAGGAAAACCTCCACGCAATTCAGATGGTGGTGGGAAAAATAAATGGAGAGATGAAAGGAAAAAAATTAGTTAATAGCTTAGGAAGTTTTTTGGCAAGGGGAGTGGGCTCAGCCTCTGTTCCTGTGAATTTTCAGCTTTACAGATTGTAGCAGCTGGAAAATTTCTAAACTTTTTATAGCCTGGAGTTAGGGCATTCTCTTTAGAACTGTAGTCTGAATGGTTGTCAGGTAGAAGAGGGAGTCAGCCTTGATTTTCTCTATTCCAGATAAATTTATAACCACTGTTCTAATGAGTAAAAATGTGTTGCCACTTTTGCTTCTCTTTTGTGGGGTGTGGGTGTGTGTAAGTGCTGTCCTGAGAGTTGCCTCACCAAGGAAAGCCTTTATTTGTTAATCTTGCTGGAGCTTTGTTACAGTGCTGGTGCCTGGCTGATCATCAAATATTTAGAAGGTTCTGGAGACAGAAATCTTCAGACTACAGATGGAACCATGATTAGGTGATAACTGTGATATTTTGAGGATCTACAGATTGTGCTTAGGTATTTAAAGCAGGAGTTAAGTGTATAAGTCCTTTAATGACTCTATGGTTGTGAACATCCATTTTTCTTTAAGACTGTGGAAAGTAAATAACGGAGAGTGGCCATGGAAGTAGTTAAAACAAACTAAGTAGTTAACCCCTTTACTAAAGCTATGAGATGATTTGCTATGGACTGAAATATGTTGGGGAAGGCACAGCTGTCAGAAATAAGATTTGAGCTGAAGTCACCTTGTGTCTAGGCAAGCTGTGCAAGTGCTGGAAAAGAAAATTTTGAATGTGCTGCATATTTTACCATTTGCATACTCAGACCCTTCAAGGAGCTGGCTGATCTTCGTGAGGAGTGAACACGCATGTCTGCATGCTCTGAGTCACTCAAAATATCCATATTGCTGAGAGCTACGGAGGGCTCAAGCCCAGTAAGTAGCATCTGGATCAGAAAAAGACTAACAGTGACTTGGTGAAGATTTGCTTTTCTGTTGCTTTCATGCTGATGGCACAGAAATCCTGATGTCTGTTTTGCTTACAGGAAGTGAAAAGAGAAATTTTCAATCTATCATCTCATACACCAGCTGAGGAAATTCTTTGCATCACCAGTGACACAAAAACATTTATTCAGACAATTTGCCATTCTCACCCCCCAAAGCTTATTGTCCTTCAACTCTGCTTTTGACTACAATTCCAAAGAGAGCAGTTACTGCCTGATGAGTCACTCTTGGTAGCTGCCTATTAGCATGACAGACATCAGAAAGCAGTAAGGGAAGGCTGCAGAGAAGAGATGCCTACAAACCATGTAATATATGGTAGCAAAGGAAGCACACCTATCTGCTTACCTCCTGAGGAGGGATGAATAGCTTACTGGGAAGGCTTCAGTCCAGTAGACTAACACCAGGACATGGAATTGGTTTCAAAGTAGGCATCAAAAGAGGTTTCCTTAATCCAAGGACTACCTGATACCGGAACATATGAAATTATGGTAATATTATAGTTAAAAGCACAATAATAATAACAATAACTGCAGAATTTAGAGAAGGATCTGCCTGAATACCTACTCATCTCGACACCTGCCTTTTGTTCCACAGTTTTTACTGCTGCAGGAAACTGGGTGATCACTGCCATCTATTGGTAACAAATAAGCTAACGTTACTGTCCCACAGATAATGCACTAGAAATTCTGTAATTGACCTGAAACTGAACATGCTACACTCTTAAAGATGATCATATATCTTCTCAGCCTACTGAGTCTCAAGATGATTTTTTTTAAATGAAAGTATTACACCACATGAAATGTGCACCCTTTAAGCTAGCTTCCCTGTTACTTAGATGTTTTTGTCTGTTACAACTCAGCCTTCCATTTGTATAATTCACATGAGACTGTGCTCGTGTTTTCAACAGAAAACACCTGTCTGGAAGAGCTCCAGGGGATTAACAAATTGGAATTCCCAAGTATGAGATAACTTGGTTGCCTGAGGGAGAAATTCCTTGCTCATGGCACAGATTTTATGAGAGGTACCATAAGATGGTCTCAATGAAAGGCACTGACTGCCATATTTTTGTTTATCATTATCACATTGGCCTTGATAGAAAAAAAAAACAACACCAGGGGAAGGCTTGCTGCATGAGATTTCTACCCATTTGAATGTGTAAAGGAGAATTGTACCGCAATTTTGGGATCAATCAAAAGCAAAAGAAAATAAGTGACTAACCTCTTATTAATATCTAAAAAGTTAATCTCCAATGTCTGAATAGCCCTTAATGAGCATACTAAGTGCACAGAACTAACAAACATAATAACACACTAAGAAACTCTCAATATATTTATTTGTTCAGCATTCAAAAGATTTGCATACCTACAAGTAAATAATTGAAAACTAATTTTAACCACATCTTCAATGGCTCAATATCACTAAATTTATTAGAAATTGTAGCTGTTTGCGCTAGAAAGACAATAGCATAAATTTACCATAAGTGATGCCATAATTGCAGTTGTGTTGTAATTAATACAAAAATAAAGATCTTTGCTGTGTGCAGCTTTATACTTCAATTGCATTATTTGGATTCTGCATTAGGGAATTAGGCATAACAGATTTGGAAGAAAGAAATCTTTTTTTTCCATTTTGTAGTAAATGGCTTATAGACCTTCCTAAACACACTGAGAGAAGTTAGGTCCTCCTACAAATTAACTTATGTAGTTTTTCAGAAGCCTCAAATTTCAGCCATGATATTTGTGTTGCTAATTATAGATTGGGATTTGAATTCCTCAGATGGCACTTTTTTTCTCTAAATACTTACTGTATGACCTGGATTCACCAAGTAAGATGAAAACTGGTATTCTATGTAAAAGCAGAATAGTGATTCAAATAGATAGCCTAAAATTTCACTTCTCATTCATTAAAATGAACGTTTCCCAGGTCCTTGGAGCAGCAAACAAAACTTTGGAAACTTGAATAATAATAATAAAAAAAATAAGACCAATTGCGAGAAATAAAATGTGCTGGTGTGAAGTTGAAAAAACTAAATGGATGAAAAAAATTGTTTCTGGCAGTATTAAGCAGCTGTGTGTCATAAGACTATATGGAAAATTATTAGGGAATATTTATTTTATTCTTTTTTATATATGAAAATCTGTTCTAAAATAGCTAACGGGCTATTTCCACATATTTTGGGAATGTTTGCCTCTTCTTTGTAGGCAGGTAGAAGTGCACTAAGCTCCTACCCTGACCCTGGGAACCACGGTCAGCCTGGGGAAGGGCCTGTCTCTATGGAGGCACCAGGACCACTTGTTAGATTTGTGGCTGAGCAAGGCTTGTGCATCCACAGTGGCACTTACTGCAGTGTGTGTTTGTGCAAAACAAGTACATGAGGTGATTCATGCTCTCAGTTTAGCAGAGCAAGAGATTTTGGCATCATCTTGCAACTGGCCTTCAACTGTCTCCAGAACAGCTACTTGCTTGCATGAGGAAACCACTCAACGCAGACCAAGGATTTCAGAGTTGTGCACCATGGAAGCACAAGGTAAGCAAAGCTGCCTATAAGCTTTATGAATATTTGTTTGAATTTTGTAAGAGAATATTTTCATAAAGTTGTAATACTTTTATCTCAAAAGGATTGCTGCTTAAATTACTGTTAACAAAATCAGGAGTGGCAGGCAACAAAGGCCTGCCAGTATTAAGAAGATCAAAGCATGCTGGCATCGATAGCTGTATTTATGTTGCAAGTTTACTGAATTAAATTATTTAGGTACTTTAGAAGAGAAGAAACATTTAACTATCAATACAAGAAATATTATATTGCTAACTTTAGTTAATTATTTTTTTTTTTAGGAGACTTTCTTTAATTTGCCATTATCTAATAAATAAGATTGGAAAATTATTTCTTTAAAAGAAAACAAGATGTTACTTTTTCTGTACTTGTTTAAGGCTTAGGGGGAAAGGGTGGTTTCCACATCCAAGACAACCAAATCTTGAAATGATGCTTCCTGCTTCTTTTATACTCCGCTTCTTTGTTTTTATACTTTCCTCTTGTCATACGTACAAGGGGAGGAAATCAGTTTTTAAACTGTTGCTTTGTATTGTTTGTCCTTCTGGTCAGTCACCTGTCTTTTCAAGACACCTGTGTATCTCTGCTTCAGCCTTTCCTCTATCCCCTACTCTGTACATTGGCCAGACAAAAGTGATAAGGTTGGTCCAGCCTGCCAGGACTGCATCCCTCAAAACACTACTTGAGCTTTTGACCAGCAGAAAGCAACACCCTCAGCATATTCATGTGTCTCTGCTGGCTATCTCCTTCGGTGGCTGCCAAGGCAGAGAGCTTGCTCCTCTCTCTAAAGAGGTGATGTCCATACTAGAGATATACCACAGCGTTTCCTGCCTTTGTTATTCTTTCCGTTATTCTTTCCCTTAATTTGCCCTTTGGTTTAAAAACCAGGATCAGAAAGTCTTCAGAAAGACATCAAGATCCTCCCTGCTCATGTTTCATCTTTTTTCTGAAGACTGTTAAACTGAGGACTATTTTTTCATACAAAGAATAAGAACAGGAGAAATGTAAGAACAAATATTGCTGATGCAGAAGCCCTACTTCTCATACATATATATTTGTAAATATAAAAATATTACTTATATTTCTCTTCTCTTGCATTCCTACTTTCTTTAAACTTAACAAAACTTTAAAAAGCTTTTAGTGATGATCGTTTAATGCAGGACTGAAAAATCTACACTCTCTCAATTTGACCCCATCCCCTGGATCATTTTAATTGTAATAATGTGCAGTGACAAATGTCATGACATTTGATTTAATCAGTTGGGGTCCCTGAATTTAGCATCCCTAATTTTGGCTTCTAGTTGCCTCCTTAGAAACTTCATGGCAGAGGACAGCAGCAATTCATTACAGTCAGCTGGAATAAAGATTTCATTTCTTACAAGAAATAGCGTTTTAAAATAGGTGTACATACACATAGGTATACACGTTATCTCTTTTTTACATATATATTACCTTTTTTAACATATATATACACACAAGTGTATATATTTCCTCCTGCATGGGGATGAAAAGTCAGAAACTTGACACTTCCCATGGGAATGAGATCCCTCTAATGTCTCGATTGATTTGCCAGCTGCCAAACTCCTTTGCTTCCCACCTCTCTGATTGCTTTCCTGGATGCTCAGCTGCCCAGATGCTGTGCTGGCTTGTTGACTGCCTGAGGAGCCAGCTGCTCTGACAGGGATGTGGAGGATCCCTGGGAGTAGGCAACCTGCCCATCCTGCTGCCAGCCAACTGGCTAGCACCTTTTCAAGGCAGGCTGCCTGGAAACCTATATTATTTCTGTTGAATTTTTTGATGGACCCCTGCAGGATCCATATGTCCTATTTAATCACTACTCTCTGATGGGGCAGTATTCCTTCAGGACTGAAGACTAATAAACTTTAGTGTTCCTGTGGTGTGTAGAAGTGCTCTCAAATGTGTCCTTTAGCTATGACTGCACTAATGCATGCTCAACACACCTTCAAGATGCACAGATGTATCAGAACAGTATTCAAACAGGTCTCAAGAAAAATGAAAAGAGAACCACGGAGGTACTGAAAGCTGATGACAGTGAAAGGCACCCAGGTATTACAAGAAAGAAGCAAGCAGGACATTTCAGAAAGATTGGGACGACCTAAGAGACTGGGTGGAAGTTTTTGGGAATTCCTGATGAGCCAATGTTTTAGCTTTTAGACATTAGAAAGCTATCAATGTGTCGTGCTTCAGTAATGTTCAGAGTCAGTTTGTAAAAGCTCAGTGTTGTTGCATGAGTAGATAATAGCTAATAACATCATCTGTAGTTATGCAACAGCAAATCAAGTTCACTGTCTTCTGCTTACCTCAGTAGCAAACCAAATGCCAATATAATGCCCTACCCACAGAAAATGTTTTGCTTTGGGATTTTTCAGCTAATGAATAGCATAAAATCCAACTAACATACCAATCAAAATCTATTTAAGACAATTCATATTTGAGAGGTGTATGAAATGTATCTGACTTATCTGTATGTGTTGCAGGTATGTATTTGGTGACATTTTGACAGTGGTCTTTCTCCATGAATTATTATATTTAAAGTAGTATTTCTCTTGTAAATGCCCCTGCCCAATTTTATAGAAGTTTAGGGTGGGTTTGGTTTTTTTTTCTTTTTTCACTTCCCTTTTCTGTTGTTCAACTCCAACTTAACTTTTCCTGTGGAAAGAACTCTTCATTTTCTAAAAAAAATAAGGTGAACGTAATATTTGGACCAATACCTATATCCCTCAGCTTCTTTCCCTCCATATATCAAACACATGTTTTTTACTTCTTCTAATTTCCTCTCCTACCCTAGCTCACTATCCTTTTCATCTTCTTTACCTGGTCTGTTCCATTTCCTTAATTTCTTCTTCATTTACTTCATTTTCTTCAGAATTTGAAAAAGGTGTGGAATACAACATCTTTCAGCCTATTCAGAATTTTCTGTGTTCCCATTTCTTTCTCCTTGCCCTTCTGACTTCACTATAACAAAATTATTCCTTCCTTTTGGCATTCACTTTTTGATTCCTTCTTAATCACCTCCTCCTACTCTGCATTGACTCAGACTTTCTTTTCCTCCTTTCTTAACCCCTCCATGCCTTGCATCTTTCCTCCTCCCTGCATCATTGTTTCTGCACTCACTCAGCATTCCTTTCAATAATTTTTCTACCTCCTCCACTCAGCTTGTTATCTTTCCTACGTAAATTTTCCCCTTGACTCATTTAGTGTTATTATTGTTAATAATAATAGTAGAAAAGAAGCTTTCCACAGAAAGCAAAAGAGAAGGTTTCTGCCAATGAACTCAACAATACAAAAAGAGATCATGAGACAAAGGTGAGGTGAACAGGACTGAAAAAGGCAATGGCACCTAATGAGACAATGAAGTCCTTTTTAATTAGTTCTCCATCTTCTTGTTATTTAAGTAATCTTCTAGAGGAAGATTGAGCTAGGGATTAAAGTACCTGTGAAGCTCATTTTAGATAGGCAGCTGGGTAGCTGCTTCATATTACTGAGTGGGAGTGCTTCGACTGTGTCACTTTTTTTTGTCAGAGACATCTAACATCTATATTCTTCTTTCTTTTCCAGCATTGTTTGCACATTTATTCTTCTCTATGTAGCTGACACTGTGTCATACAGAAGAAAAGGGGGCAGGGGGTGGTGGTGGTCTTTCTTTCTTAATCTGTATTACTCTCCAAATATTTACTAAGGCTTACATCCAAATAACTTAACCCTGCTCAAATCAGATTTAGTAAAGGTCCATATGTTGCAGGCAGGCAGTGTGAGAAGCTACAGAGGCTATCCTTACTCTTAGTCTTCCTCCTCAAACAGCTAAGGGTCTTTGTCTGGGACAAGAAGATCTGCTTATCGTAGATCTGCTAGCTTTAGTAACACATTTTTTCACCATTTTATAAAGTCTCTAAAACATCACATCTGGCAGCTGAAATCTATTTTGCAGTTTTTTATGTAGAAGTGGAGAGAAAAAGGGCTTGGGAAATATATCCTTTGACTAGCCTTCAGTTGGGTTTTCCATGTCTTGGTGCTGCCTAACAGGTAAGTGCTAGCACCACTGCTGCAGGAGCCCTGTGCAGTTTGCTCAGCAACATATTCAAATTCCTGTGATGATAATGAAATGAGAATTGTGGAGGAGGAAAAACAGGAGATGAGACAGGAGAGATGGAACAGTAGTGGACAAAGTACTGGGCCCGCCTCCTGCTGAGTAAATTCTCTCTCAACCTTCTGGGAAGGAGGGCAGAAGAGCAGAGCACCCCTCGTAAAGATTTTTAGTTCCTTTCACTCTCCGTGCACTAATCCTGTCCTGCCTCTCCCTTGCTACCAGCTCTTCATTGACATCTCCATGGTATCTGCTTCTTCATATCTACAAGAAGAGTTGTGAGCTGTACGGTGGGCTGCATGGGAAAACTAGCCTTTAGGAACGAATTCCAGCTTGAATCAGTATCTTGACCCAGTGCAGCAAGCAATCACCTGAACTCTGGTGCCAGCCTAACAAAGGAGGCAGCTCAAGGGCAGAAATTTGGTGGCCAGAGGCATGCAGTGCATGACATCGATCTTTTTAGCAGCCATTCCAAATTACATTTGTTTAAATTGTGCATGAAGCTACAGACAAATAATGTAATTGGGTGAGAATTCACTGCCTCAGGAAAGCAGGCCAAAAAAGGAAAGATTTTAACAAGGTATAATAAATGTTTGTGCTACTTTCCAGTTATGAAGAATGGAGTAGTGTTGAGATGCAAAACCGAGCAGTGGGTAAATCACTGCAGGTGAACTTTGTAGGCTGTCCTCTCTGCCTTTCAGGTCAGGCACATAACCGCCATGACCACTCCGGTAAAAAAAGCCTCTCCAAATTTATCATCCAAAAAGCAGTCACCAACCAAACCCAATAAATACCCTTCTCCAGTGGCTTGGGGTGTTCCCTTAGACAAGGCAAGCATCCCGTATCTCTGAACCTTTGAATCATCATCTGGGAATCAGATGCCCCTGGCCACTTGCCAGCACCCACATTTTGCTCTGTCAGCACAGGGTCAGCAGCCTCCCCAAGTCTGGGAAGACAATGATGCTTCCAAGCAGTGGAGCGAGCACCTTTAGGGCTGTCTTAATCTCTAATGCAGCATCACTGTGTGCCTTGTATTAATCCTGCCAGTGATTGGGGAGGGTTGATACATCCTTATTTTCTTTGGTTTTTTCTGCTCCATTTGATCCTTTATGCACCAGCAGAGTTCCCCTTACGGGATCCCCAGTTTTAACAGAGAGATGACATTGATGTAAAGCTGGTTACCTGAATTGAGGAGCCTTTTCAGTGGTGCACAGAAAGGGATCCAGTGGAAGCTATTATAGGCACAGCTTAGCTCCCGTAGGGTCACACTGCCAAATGTCACACATTTGTAGCAAAAGATGCAATAATTCAGAATAAGGAATGTACAATCTCAGCACAACTTGCAGTTTTAATATTGGTTTCACCTAAACTGAAAATAATCTCCAACAACAATATACTATGTAATTAACACAGCTTGATTTTCTGTCAGTCAATCTTTATTCCCTTCAAAATGTCCAGCTCAATTTGGAAAAAGAATCCCACAAAAAAAGAAAAAACATCACCACCAACAATAAAAAAATATTAAAATTAAAACGTTAAAAAATATTAAAAGTGTTACTTAGCTTGTTTATTGAATTGTCATGCTTCAGGTATCAACAAACAAACATTAGCAGAAATTCTCTGTGTGTGTTTAGTATGATTTCTTCTTTTCCTTGGTAACAAAGAACTTAGTAAATGGTTTTCTGCTTGTTAAAAATACAAGGGATGTGTAAAAACCTGCATGAGTGAACACGTTTCATATTTCAGCTGTAGTGTCATGTGTCATTTTAAATGAAAAGAAAAAGAACAGTGTGGGGGATGGATGGCTGAAAAGAGGAAGGCAACCTCAACCAATGTATATATATAGCAAGGAGAAACCGAGGCAGTTGAAGGAACAGGTAAGATTAATATTTCAGATTTAGAAGTAGCATGGCAGAAAGGCAGTAAGAAAAAAGGGCAGAAAGAGACACAATTTGTAGAGGAATGAAACTGGGTTAATTAGCACTGATAATATACAACTGTGGGCTGGCTTCAGGGGCGGTGGGTTGGCCGATGTAGATAAAGTGCAGCTGTGGCTGGTTCTGTTAAGTGGTTGAGAGCCAATGGAGAGCAGCTGAGAGAAGAGGGAGTGGACTCTGGATGAGGTGAGACTAGGAGAAGGCAGCAGAGGGACTGGCATGAAGGGTGTGTTGGTATGAGATGGTGAAAGACCTTGTTGCAGCTGGCTAGTTTGGAGAGTGCTGCGACAATTGGAAAGGATTAGGAAGATTCTAGGTTGGTTGGTTTTTTTGCATGAATTTGGAGCAGAGTTCTTCAACAATCCAATCTTGCAACACAGAAGGGAAAGCAAAATGAAGTGCCTGTTCTTTTCAGATTTACCAGAAATACCCATGTTTACATGATGTGTAATTTATTAGTGCCACTTATGATCATCAAAAGCTTTGGTTGGGACCAAGGATATGGCAAGGTCCTTTAAAAAGATCCTTTACAAGGATTCAAAACCTGATGTTAACAAATTAAACAGTTTATTTCTTTTTGTTTATAAGGCCCAAAGACATTGATATAATTGCTATAAGGTGATTTTCTGTTATTGGCTATAAGCTTTTACAAATTAACTTCTATTAAAGGATGGGCATTTAAAAAATAGACAAAATCTACTATCATATATTCCTTCCAATTGTTATTTAGTTTTGGAAACCTATTAAGAAAGATGGGGGAGGGCAGGGAAGATAAAGGCATTGGTCCCAGTGCCTCTGTTAACAGAACCATGCAACACCTAGAAACAGTCTGTTAAAAATAACCAGTGGCTGAATCCAGGTGAATTTAGGATCACTGCTCACTTATTTCTATTGCTTTAACCACATGTTTTCACTAGATATCTGTTGAAAACAGGGACCATTTCTTAGGCATCCCTTTGATGCCTCAGTTGCCTCAGGACATGGAGAGGAGGAAAAGATTGGTATTTTTCCCTTCCTTTGAGTCACTGGAGACTTTCACAGCTGGAGACAGTATGTCAGAAAGATCCATTAGTAACTCATTAAATTCAGTTGCTTGGCTAGTGTATCATAATCACAGGCTTAGATATAAATCAGTCACCAGGGCTGGAGTCATCGTGAAATTTTTCCTCTAGCTCAGGTAGGCAGAAGTACTCTGACATTCATAGCAAGGGGATGACCTGCTTCTTTAGATCAGTTTATTTAAAAAATTCCCTACTCCTGCAAGGCCTTAAAGCTTTGGCATTGTTCTTGATTTTTTCCGTGATGTTCCTTTAGCTGTAATAGGTTTGTTTTTTGGCCTGTTACAGGCATTTAAAATTTGCTCTAGACTATTTAAAAACATGATGCCATCTGAAAGTCTGTAAGGGCATGCGGAGTGCATGTTTTATACCCTTTTTGAAGTAGGTCTCTTGCATTCTTACTAGTAATTGCAGGTTTATAGACTGAATGACCACCACGGTCTTTTCCAAATTCATGGTCCAAAATTACTCTAATATAAAATATCTGTTTTCTGAGTAGCTATTTTTAGGATAAGCTCAAGATTCTCTCTGAGAAGCTTGAGTCTTTTGCTTTAATGTACGTTTTCCAAACCGAAAAGTGTATTCCTTATTTGTCTTCTGTTGTCATTATTCTTCCTGTGGCGTGACTTGGTGATTCAAGTAAAAGATCTGAGCAGCAGTATCATCAGTGAGACATAGTACTACTTGAGATTCTCCTTTCTGGATATCAACAGCATTGCTTTGGCCAAATATGACTTCCCTGCCCCGCCCCCGCCAAAGCAACTGTTTTTCATGTAGGAACTCGCCCTCAGCTTCACTTTCTGCATTTGGCTGAGTTTTGATTGATTGGTCTCAGCACCCATATTGGTCTGCAAGAGAGACCAGTTTTCTTTATCTCTTGCCAGTCTAAAAATCAGTTCCTGCTGAAAATCCCTTCCCAAATCAATGATAATCTCCCGATGAAAATCTCTTCCCACTAATGTGCATGGTATTCAACTAAATGAGGTTACCCCACTAACTTTTTATTATGAAGCTTCTCAGTGAACCAGTTGGTAATCCACTGAATTCAGGCCATGTTAACTTTTTAAATTCTTGACTGAACTGTCATGTGGCATGAAGTCAAATGTTTCTTACAAATCTCTTGCATTGACAACATCAGTGTGCAGCAGGTCTGGAAACTTTGCCAGCCTACTGAGAAATCAGACAAGAAATCAGGTCATTCAAAAGAGACCACTGTGGAAAGCTACCCTTGATTTTTGCTACAGGGAATGACATAGAATGTCTGAACTTCTGGTCTGGAGGTGGTATGAGCCTGAGCTGGGTGACTTTCTCATTTGGGGGGATGGTCCACGCAGTTCATTTCTTCTAACTTTTCAAGCCTTCTCTTTCATCACTGACAGAACATTTCCATCAACATTTTCTTTCTTTTAAAGGTGACTACTTCTGCAGAGGGAGTCAGTGAGCTCTAGACTCAGGGCACTCTGATGCTGCAGTGACTCTCCGTCAGCAGAAAAGGCTGCCATTGAACGTTTCCCTCCACAAACCCCTAGGTGCAGGTTCCCCTGATTGAAGGCTCTCATTGTGAGAGGAAATGAAACATTTCTGCTGAATCAGAGACTCCGGGATTGGAATGTAAAGTCTGCTGCTTGATACTGCCCTACTCGCCAAGCCCTGAAAATGCAACTTCTCTCTTTTTTTTTTTTTTTTTTTAAAAGGAAATGGATCTGTCTATTTACACGATGGTCTTCATGCTGGCCAGACAGAGCTCTTCAAGGAATTCATGTCATATGCACAGTTATTCTGGTCACCAGTCGTTTTTTTGGTTGTTGGTGTCAGTATGTTCCTGTCTGCTGTCACAAATCTGCTGTCATGAAGGGCACATGGTGACGATGTCTTCTGTATCAGGCAGGAGATTTATTTTAACAGCTATAATGACAGGTGTAATAGCCTGTCATTACCTTAGAAACAGAACTTTGTCTTCTGTGGTACATTTGACACAGCTGAGAATCCAGGATTGGGCTCAAAAGAGAAAGACTCAGACTAATGGGACTACTTGGTACTTGTTTTTTATTTGATGATGGGGTAAGATAACAGCAGATGCCTGCTGCAGGACTACTGTGTGTGTCTGCTACTTCCTTCTTAAAAGTAATTATGGTCAAAATCAGAAGCTGAAAATAAACCAAGCAACTATTGGAGATCTTCTAAGACAAAGACTCTGTCAGTCTTCAGAGTCATGGCACTACAAACAATTGTTTTCAGATCATCTATGTCACAATGTTTGTGAAGGACTGCAAGTAGTCCAAAAGGGTCCTTTGATCAGACTGGTTACTGCGTAGCCCTCCAGACCTGTTCTCCTCAGTACACAACTCTTGGGTCCCGCAAAACCTGTCAGGGTTTTGAAGTCTTTCCATTTTTCTTCTTTGGAAAATTTGCAGATCTTGTTCAGGGAACAATGTAAAAGGCAAACGATGTCCATTTCTTGCTATTAAGTTCCCAATATCAATTGGCCTAAGATAGAAAATATTTGGATTAGATTCTTGTGAAATGGCATCTAGAGACCCAGACCTTACTTTTGAACATGGTAATTTCTCCCATATGCCACCTTCAGCTGAATACTTGCAGCTGCAGACAGTCAGTCAGGGTGCAGGAATAAAACCTTTGCAGCTGAAAGTGTCAGGAAAAATAAAAGGAGGAAGAAGGACTTCACAGTCCTACCAGACTCTGCTCCTCCTGGCTTTCTCCCCTATCCCCTCTTTGCTTCCTGTTGAACAACTTGTAGATTAGCTTTTGACTTTTTGCTTGAAATATCTCAGTCAGAAGCTGCTCCACGTTTCCAGCTGAGCCCTCCAGAGCACACAGGAGCCAAAGGTCCTCCAAAAATGACTCATTTTGTCTTAATTACAGGTGCAAAATGCCCCCCAAAACCAAGTGGTAGTGACTTCAGGGTAGAATTTCTTAATGATAAAAACAGTGATGTGGTGGGTTGACCTTGGCTGGACTGCCAGGTGCCCACCAAGCTGCTATACCACTCCCCTGCTCAGCAGAACAGTGAAGGAGAAAATAAGATGGAAAAATGATCCTGGGTAAAGATAAAGTCAGTTTAATGAAGCAATAGCAAAACTCACCCACGTGGAACCTAAGGAAAACAAAAGATGTTATGCTCTACTTCCCATCAGCAGGCAATATTCAGTCACTTCCCAGGAAGCAGGGCTTCAGTACATGTAGCGGTTTCTCTGGAAGACAAACACCATAAATAATGACTGCCCACCCCCCCCTTCCTCCTCTCCTCCTCCTTTCTCTTAGCTTTATATCTGAGCAGACATCATATGGTGTGGAATAGCCCTTTGGTCACTTTGGGTCAGCTGTCCTGGCTATGTCCCCTCCCGAGATCTTGCCCACCCCCAGCCTGCTGGTGAGGATGGGGGGAAGGTTGGGCAGACAGCCCTGATGCTGTGCGAGCGCTGCTCTGCAGTAGCCAAGACACTGGTGCGTTATCACCACCTTTCCAGCTACCAACACAAGCGCAGCACTAGGAGGGTGCTAAGGGGCTCAGACAGACCCCAATATTCTGTAGTAAAATATCATAGACTGATAGAATGGTTTGGGTTGGAAGGAAGCTTAAAGATCACCCCCCTGCCATGGTCAGGGACACCTTCCGCTAGACCAGCTTGCTCCAAGCCCCATCCAGCCTGGCCCTGAACACTTCCAGGGATGGGGCATCCACAGCTGCTCTGGGAAACTCTGTTCCAGTGCCTCACCACCCTCACAGTAAAGAATTTCTTCCTAATATCTAATCTAAATGTACCCTCTTTTAGATTAAAACCATTACTACTTGTCCTATTGCTACAGGCCCTACTAAAATATATTTGGATATGTTTGTAGTAATAAAACTAACCTGCTATTTTTTGATTGGAAAGATGATGATCTTTATTTTATAGAATAAATATTTGAAGATGCTACCTACAGTTCAATTAAGAACATGCCACAATTCTCTGCTGTGCTATTTCTACCAAAAAATGCTAAAAAATAGCATCAAGTTACGATATACACTAAGGTTTAAGTTATGATATATATATATACAACACACTGCTTCTTACAACTCTCTCAGTAACACTGTTTTACTTTAACTGTATAGCCTTCTGCCGTCAGCCAGTTCAGTAGTGTGTCGTGTGCATTAAAAGCTGCTTTCAAAAAAACTATGGATTCACAGAAATAAAGGACTGCAAAAGGTATTCAAGAGATCATGTGACCAACTCCTCTGCATTGAGGCAGGATCCAGTACATCAGCCTCAACAGGTGTGTGTATATATATATATGGCTGTTTAAAAACTCTGATTTTAGTGTGATTGTGTGATCTGAAAACCAGTTGGAAACCTCTGTTACTTATCAGAACTTATGACAACCATCTATAAATTACTGTCTCGGTTAATACATTCATATTTTTGAGGTCATTTTTCACTTCCTCACCCCTCCTTTAGTAACAACCCTGCATTAAATCCCAGCTCAACAAAGTCAACAGGAAAATTCCCATGGACTTCAACAGAACCAGGTTTTCTCTCTGATTTTCGTCTTGATTTAGGTGAGTGGTCATGGAAGTCTTTGGCTGACAGATTTATTTAGAAAGAGTGAGACACCTACATTTTAAATCTTTGCTTTAGCCTGTCTTTTATTTGAGTGTGTGCTTTGGGAATACATTTAGATAATTTTTATATTTCACTTTAAATCCCAAGGTAAAATGTCACTACTAAACCAGCATTTACCAATTTTTCATTTAATGGATTTGGGTTGAAGTGTTGAGCTTGATGGGAAAAATTAAAAGTTAGGTTTCTTACTGAGCCCTGATGACATAGGTACAGTTGGCTCTGCCTGGGGCAATGGAAAGCACTAGATCTTCTCTCCAAGTCCTTGTCACCCTATGATACTTTTGATTTAACTCGTTTGCTTTTAAGTTCAATCAGACAGACTGGTGGCTAAGCCAGATCAGAAAATAAAAGGAACATGACACAGGAAAAAAATGTGATGTACTTGTTTAAATCCATTGGCTACAAGAAACAAATAACCAGACTTATTTAGGCTCACTATGAACAGGTTTTCAGTTTCTAAATAAGATACTGAGTGCAGTCTTAAGACGCTGTCTTTGATGTAAATCTCATGCTGAGGTTCTTTCTTCATATAATGATAAAGAGGCATATTATCGCTACTAACAAAAGGCCCAACATAGCTGTGACCTGAGAATGGGTTTTCAACCTGCCAGGATTGCCTGGGATTAGTAAAACAGTCATCTTCCTCTGGTTGCAGTCTGGTGGTCATTCTTTCAAGTGCTCTCTGAAGAATTCAAGTATCAAAACAATCAAAAAAGAGACAGGGCTTTGTGCAATAATAGAAAACAAATCTTTTAATTTGTTTTGTTTTGTTTTTAAAAAAGTCTTTAGCGTTCTTAGGCATAGAAAGAATCTGAAAAAACTACTTAAAACTTGTGATTTAGATGTGCTGTGGCTCTAATTGGTTCTTTTCATTTTAAGTCTTGCCCCAGCTCCTACAGCAGTGAATGGGAATCACTGCAGTAACTTCAGGGCCTGATAGATCTGCCTCTCAAGCTGCTCTGCAGGGACACTCACTCTCTTGTTTCCTCAACTACTTGTTTATTCTTTCAAAAAACCACAAAGGATAACATAAAAAACCCCCACATCCTGGTAACAAATGACGCAACAAACCTGTTCATTTGGTTCAGTTTAAAACAGTAATTTAAAAAGTGTATTGCCCTCTGGATAGGTATAATATTAATCCAAGGAAAGGAGAATGCATCTCTTCTAAAAGAGGGAAAGAAGTGACAGCAGATACAAAGGACAAGGGTAAAACTGGGTGGCACATAACGGTAAAGGGTCTAGTTGGGTTCTGATAGAAAGCTTTTAAACCCTAAATACTCAACAGAAGATGATGTAAACCTAATCCATGACTAGTTATGAAGGTGGGCAGAGGAGGTCGAGTCAAGGTAATACTTTGGTCATTTCTAGCGGAGAATTCAGTCCCACCCTGTGGCGGCAATAGATGTCTCAGGACCAAATGAAGTAGAGAAACAAAAAGCAAATCAAGAGAAACTTTGGGATTTATATTGGAGCTGGTAAGTTAGTATGCTGCTTTATTTCTCAACTTGCCACTGCTCTCCTTTTTCCTCTTCAGTCAACCTAACAATCAGCTTGACCAAAGAAAACTCCTTATACGCCTGCCCCCAATAAAGTGGTAAAAGCAGGAAAGCATGTAGCGAGAAAGAGATTGACACTGCCCTTCTGTTACCCTGGGAATCCACAGGTCAGACCAGTATATCAAGTACAGTATGCTGACCTCTAAAAAGAATTGTGTGATAAAACCTTTTGTAACCCTTCATTAGTTAAATTCGGTTTACCCCTGATCTCTGTGGCATCACTCCCCCAAAGGTGAGTGAGGATAGCACAGGAGTAGGTGGATGTGGGGAAGAAGCTGGGTCCCATCACCCATGATGGTGTAGTCCCTGTGAGACACAGCCCTGAGTGTGCTCTGCCCGAGATAACCAGAGAAGGGTACAAATGACAATTTTGGGTAAGAGACAGAGTTTGTAGGGAAATGTCATGTCAGACAGATGCAGAATGTTTAAATCTCTTTCAGATCTAAATTCCCCATTTTCACATCTTCAAGGATATCTTAAATCCTTTTTCATCTACTCAAGTAAGTATCTCAGTGGTATGTTCTGACAAAGAGTGATACTTGCAAATTCCATCATACCATGAAATATTGTCTGGTATGATTTTAAAAAATTGTATTTCTTTTCAATCTACCCAGACCATCTGTATGTACTGTTCTCTGAAAGTTGAGATCTTATTCACTAATTATTTCCTTACACATTTAGGGATCTAGGAGGCAAGTTTTTTAACCTGTGGGGTTTAATGGTTTCATTAGGTCAGTACCTGTTTTGCTAGCTTTTCATTAATTGTCTCAAAAATTGTCAAAAATTAAAAAAGCTGCTTGGGAGAAACAAATTTTTACAGGGTCCCTAGTTTGTGAATTCACCTGCCAAAGACAGTCTACCACTTTCCTGCCATCAAAACAGAACCAAAGTTATACACACTTCACACTTCAGACTGTGAGCAACAGCTTCTTTGTTCAGTAAGAAAAGCGGGGGAAAACAGTTCTCTTGCTGTATTCCCAATGGAATCCCGCTAAGTTAAAATACAGTTTAATCTCTTGAGCCGGCAGCTTTATTAGTAAGCATTTCCCAGTCTTCAGGGAAATCTAATTTCACAAACAGATCAGAGCTGCTTCAAACGCAGCTTTCAGTTGCCATCCACCGGGGGACAAACGGGGAGGAGGAAGTTTGTCAGAAAAGACCTTCTCTGAGCCCAAGAGTGATTACCAGAGGTGTCTCCATCGACTGCCACCCACCTAAAGTCGATAGTACTCAAATGAGTACGCCGGTGCGGACTATATAAGAGAAGCGCATGGCCCTGGAGGGCGCATCCCCCCTCTCCGGGCGCAGCACCGACCGCCCCGCTCCGCGGCCGGCGGAGCCTCCGCGGGGACCCGGGCGCTGCGCCCACGGCAGCGGACGCCTCTCCCCAGCCCTCCCGCTCTCGGCGAGACTTGCCTCCGCCTGAAGGTAAGCAGCGGCTCTCCCGAGGGGCCTTCGGCGTGCGGCGAGGGGGTGTCGCTGCCCCTGCGGCGAAGCGCGGCTCCTTCCCCGGTTGCTCCCCGGGTTTGCCGTGCGCCCCGGCGGCGGCGGGAAGGAGAGCCCAGAGCCGTCGGGGAGAGCCGTCTCCCTGGCCGCGCCGGTTAACTCTTTCGCCCAAGAGGATTTGCAAGGGAAGCCACGTATGAAACACTTTGTAAATAACAGAATTTTCCTCCCTCCCCCTTAATCCCAACCGTTTGCTATAATTAGAATAGCTTACTTAGGGGCATTAAAGCGCTGCTCTCAGCCTGCTGCAATTGTTTTTGCCCTTAACACCCTGATTTGCAGCGGTTCCCGCTGTAACTCGTCCGTAACCGAACTCGGGCCAGTCGCCCGTCGGCACGCTGTCGCCCGCCGGCCGCCGTGCGGCACTGCCCGGGCGGGGGGCGGCCTGGCCCGCGGGGCTCCCTCGCCGTCCCGGGAGCGCTGCCGGCGGAGGAGCGAGGCGACGGCAGACGCGGGAGGGCCGGGGGCAAAGGGAGCCGAGCAAATCCCCCACAAAGCCCAGGACCGCAAATATGTGCGGCGGGTTAATACCCTTCCCCTAATCCGCGTCTATAAATGCGCCCTCCGGGGCGCCGGGCGAGCGCGGCGGGGCCGCCCGGGGGCTGGCGGCGAGGCGCGGCGGGGCCAGCCGGTGGCGGCCCGTCGGGTCCCCGCGTCGCCTCGGTGGGGCTGCGCCCGGCCCGGGCGGGAGAGCGTCCGCCGCCGCGGGGGTGCCCCGGGCGCGGTAGGGGGGGCGGGCTGCGGGCCGGGCCCGGCGCTGACCGCCTTCGCTTTCTGCCTCCTCCCAGCGCCGCAGAGATGCGAGGGGCGAAGAAACGCCAGGCGCTGCCCGCCATCGTGCTCCTGCTGCTGGCCTCGGCCCCGCCGCCGCCGGGCGCCGAGGGCAGGGACGTGCCCGCCGCCGGAGCCGAGCGGGGGGCGCTCCTCGACCTCCTCCTCCAAGCCCTCGGCGACAGCGGCCGCCCGCTACCGCCCCGCCCGCCCCGGCGGGACCGGGTGATCTCCCGGCGGTACAGCGGAGGCGGCGCCCCGCCGCCAGACCCCCGCGCCATCGCCGCCGCCCCTCGCCCGCCGCCGGCCGTCGTCGCCGCTCCGCCGCCCCCACGGCTGTTCGCCACCGCCCGCCACGGAGGTAAGAGCCACCGCGCGGGGAGCCCGGGGCATGCAGCCTTCTCCGGGTCCCGTCCCCGCCGCCGTCTCCGGCCGCCAAGCCCGACGGCTCCTCCGGCGGGGTTGTCCGCGGCAGGCGGAGGGGGCGAGCGGGCAGCGGGGCATGGGTGCGCGCCCCGGCGGTTTCAGCCTTTGCCGGTGTCGGGCCGCGCTGGGGCGGCTCAGCGGTGGCGGTAACCCCGGGCGTCAGGGAGGAGAGGGGCGCTCCGTCTGCCGCACCGGCTGCCCAGAGCCCAGCTGCGGCCACAGCTGGTCTACGCGCCCTCTGCGCAAGCCTCCCAGCTTCCCGGCGTGGGAAGGCAGCCGGCATTGAGGGAGCCCCGGTTCCCCTCAGGCTTAGGACGGCTCCTCTGATGTGCACAAAGAGGAAGAATGACTAATCTGAGAGACAGATGCCGGGACTTACTCCTTTAAACTTCCTCTTCAACTTGACTGGTTCCCGTGTGATGCATTTTTCTAGTTTTGCTGGGGCAGGTGCGGGAGACCCGGGCTGTGCTGGGCATGGGGACTTGTTTCCCCTTCTGGAGGCTGGGGCAGGGAGATGTCACCAGCACTGGCACAGGTCAGGCCTGGCCATGACACGCAGGGCCAGTTCAGGGCCAGGCGCAGCTGCCTGGTGATGCTGAGCCAGTGAGACGGGCAGCGGGGCAGCCCTGCTGAGCTCGTTTGGATGCAGAGCCACACCAGGCAGTTCCTGCTGGAGTGGAGCTGCCAGAGGGGTTCGTGTGGGTCAGGATGGTGCAGTTCAGCAAGAAGGAGATTATAGTGAATGTCTTTTGGCTGTAGCCCACTAACGTTTTTCTCTTGTTTCCTGCCAGAGACCCTACTGGAAAGTAAACCAAGGTGAGGTAAACTAGGGAAGTTTGGTTTCTTAGGGATCTGTTTCCCTGGAGGGTGTCCTTGTGCCTGATGGCTGGTAATAGGTGAAGTTAGGATGCAGCCCTCCCCAAGTCACACTGGCAGACTTGCTCTTCTCTGTCCGGTGGTCTATTTTAAAGGCTATTAAACCCCGTTTTGGAAAAACTTGAAGTTGGGTGACAAGTTCAGAAGTTAGGTGAGCATCTGATTTGTAGGGCAGGCACTTGCGCAGTGAGATCACTTCACAGTCTAAGGAAACTGGATTATAAAGAAACAAATCAAGCAAAGGTAATTAATGTTTGGGCCTTGGAAGCTTTTGCTGAGTGTGATCTGCCCCGAGAACAGAATCGTCCGTCAGTAAGGAGTTGTAGTGTCCCAGTGAACTTCCAGATATCCTTGCTTTTTTCAGAGCATTGAGTCTCTGGTAATTAGTAGAAAGCCAGGCCAAACCAAATTGCCACAGATTTGTTTGCTGATTGGAGAAGGGGCTGCAGGTTATCAACATGACTGCTCATGAGTGATTGACTTAATTGTGGCTTAAATTCTTTGTGCTGTGAGCACACTCTCAGTGTACACTTCTCCAGGGAAAAAAATGTAGAAAGGTCTTTTCGAGGCAGAATGCATGAAACTTTACATGTGTCTTCTTTTCAAGAGAATGAAAGAAAAGTATAAACTGCAGAGCAATAGTTACTAGCGTCAGGTGGCTTGAGGAAAAAGTCTGTTGTGGAGAGTATCTCCCATTTGAGATGTTTACTCCTAAACAAGTAATTGTCTTAAGCTATAAAACAGCGTGAATATCTCAATACTTATATAACTTTGAAGGGGAGTTTTCTTGAATTCATCAGTATTATACATAATAAGGCTTAGTTTTCTATTAATGGTTAGTTTTAGTAACTATGTTATATACAAAAGGAGTGGAACTGCTGAACATCCTTAAAGAAGTTCTCCAGTTGTCCTGGGCATAGGTGCAGTGTCCTACGGGCAGCCATAAGGGTAGCTTTCTCTCCAGCCTAGAAAGGGCAGATCTACAGTTTAAATAATCAAGTTTTCATATTCATTTGATGTTTTTATAACAAACAGCAAGGATACAAATTAGTACCGTTGTGATGGTGTGTGTTTGTTTTTTGGGACAGAGAACTATGATAAGGCTTTTCTTAAGTCATCAACCTTTTTCTTGTAACTCCTGTTTCCAGCACATTAACAGCAGCTCTTTACTCCAGCTGGTGGTACCTGAGTCTCAACTGAAGAGAATGGCCCATCTTCCCATCAGTCACAAAAGGTGTTACGTTCAGCTGAGTACTCAGCCAACTTTTAAAACCAGAGTTATATATTTGGATTGTCTGTTATTGCTGAAAATCAAACCCAAATGTCTGATTTAAAAGAAAATTGAATGGCTCAATTGCTTCTATTGTTTGAAACAAAAAGGATCTTGAACAGTACCATATACACAACAGAGCATGCAAGAAGCATAATTTCTGTGTTTTCTCTTTTTTTTTTTTTTTCTTTTCTGAAGATGCTACTTCATATTATCAACGAGCTGAATAGCAGGAGGGTTGAAATATGTTTGCCCTCTTCTCCCTCATTCTCAGGACTGGTTCCAGCTTTAGTCTCACCCCACAATGAGCTAATTCAATTTACTGAGCAGCACCTCCACACACACATTTCTTTTATTTTATCTCATTTGGGGATTGATTAGCTCTTTGCATAGGGAGGAGAGCTGGCCTGGAGTGCCACCAGCTGAATTTTAGGAGCAGCGCAAGGCAAGTGGCTGATGCAGATGACTAGGGGTGGGCCAGGTTTGAGAAGGGTTAGGGCGTCCTCCTTACAGCTATGGGGACCTGCTCATTTAGCTCAGGCCGTAATGGTAAAGCACAGAATCACAGGGTGTCTTCAGTGAGGCTGGGAAAAGAAGGGCAAGACACTAACTGTCAGACATCCTACATGTACCACTCATTTATAGATACATAAATCAGATGTAAAAGCAAGAGTGGTTGATCTGTGATGCCCCATCTAGATGTGGCTTGCAGGTGGTTCAAGGGCAGGTCCTGAGCTAGAGCTATCTTATGGAAATAACAGCTGTGCTCTATGTTATGTGGGTTAGTTGTGGGGCAAAGGAGGATGATAGCCCTGAAATAGGATGGATACTCAAATCTGCCCTACCGTGTTGGTGCAGTGAGCTGCTGTGACCTGCCTGGAAATGACATTTTGGGTCTTTTTTTCCCCTTTAATAATCAGAGACATATTCTGCATTGTGTACTTTTTGGCCATATGAAGATTTGGATCATGTGTCTTGTAGGACCCAGAAGGACACCCCCATATGCAATAAAGATACCAATTTCACCATCACTTTAGCTGTCTTAACTTCTTATCTCTTTTATCCCTACATGTTCAAAAGTCTTATCTGAGAGATCTATCCCTGTTTTTCTTGGTGACCTGATTAATGAGAGCGAGCAGTTACTCTGAAGAGTATATTCAGAAGAAATAATATATTCCAATTTACCAAAAAAGCAATCTTCATCTTTTGCTAGGATTTCTGGTAGGATGTCACTAAAAATACAAGCTGTTCCTTTGAATTATTATATCTAGCGGGATTAAATTTTCTGTCAAAACATCCTTTACTTGCCTGATTTCCATGAAGCTTCTATGCTTCAGTGTGGGCTTTTTTTTCCACTAGGAAGTGTCTCATAAAGTTTTTAAGCTTAGTGCTGAAAGCTCCTCAATGGGCAATCTTTTTCATATCTATCCCCTGCTTCTGATGTGTAATTGTGGTCAGTTTTTTTCTAAAATGAAGAACACAAATATGTATTTTCAGAAAGAGAGGGTTCAGCATCGGGTTATTTTTGAATGCGACGTTGGGGAAGCTAGAACAGTTTGTCATTCTCCTCAAGTTTTCTTTGTTACCTTCATCCAAACACTTTCTGCGGAACCAAAATAGCTTCCACGTAATTAGATTTAAAGAAGTCTTGGGAAATAAAAAAAGCCTGCATTAACTGTTCTTTCCTTACACATTCCCCATGACAGGGGAGAAATGAGCTATCTAAACCTGCAAGGGGTAGGGGGCTGAAATTTTTCTTTGTGCTGGGAGACCAGCAAGACATTTTAAAACATTTTGATTAGTTATTTTTCAAGCATGAAGGAATGAAAATAAATATTGCTCTCAGTTTACTAGCATGTTCAAATTAGCCTCCTGAGCATATCTACTTCAGATTTAGAATAACATATCAGAGAAGGGAATTTGGCCCTCAAACTATTTAAACTTTGAGGTTAAACTTAAGAGTTCAGTTTTATACCAAAATTTCTTACACATCAGCAGAAGAAAACTAAGTTATCCCATGGCATGGTGCTAATTTAACCATTATTCATAATGAGTTAGATTTGAAATATATGTTTGAGGTTTATTTTAGTTTACAATTGAATAAAAAACATGTAACCTTAGGTAAAGCATAAGAAAAGTTTTGTTCTTTTTACTCACTTAAAAAATCTGTAAGTATAGCGATAGTTACAGCTGAAAGTCCATAATTCTGCAAGACCTGTTGTGCCTAATACTAAACTACTTCAGTGAATGTAATTACAGATCTGGAATAAAAAAAGAGACCACTGAGGAATGTAAACCTTGTATCTAGGAAATCAAAATGTATGATATGGCATAATACAGAGTTCTTTATAATACTTATGTCTTGTCCAATTATTATTCCTATTAATAAAATAGTTTGGGGGTGGGTGGGGGATGTGGGGATTTTTTTTAGTATATTGTATTAATAGGAATTGCTGGACATTCAGGAGGCTTAAAAGAAGATGAGAGTTAACACAAATTGCATTCTCCAAAATCTTATGTTTACCAAAGCAGGCAATACCTCAGAAATTAGCAAAATAGTGGATGAAATTTATTTAAAAGAAGAATAATGTTTACATTTAAAAATCAAAATATTAAGTCTGTTGGCTTATAGTAATTATTCCTGATTCCAGGTCCAAAGTTTTTGAATAAATTATTTTTACAGTGAAGTTGGAGGGTAGGCTTTTCTGGAACAGAACCAGGCAAATATATTTTGCTTTCAGAAGCTTAATATAATCCATATTCCAAACAATTAAGAAATTATTTTTCTTTATTTTTATTGAGTGAACATGATAGGAAAATAAATTATAACTGTGCTTATTCAAGAGTTAGTAATTTAAAGAAAATATATTCTCATAAATTAACAAACTGAATGAATTGTCAGATATTGTGCAACTGGCTTGGGTGCTGGCAGCAGTAAAGATGTCATAGGACGAGATGCTGCCCAGGCCAGGGGTTACTGAGGCAGGATCAGAGGGGCTGTGAGGATCTCAGCACACCATGATCCAGAAGTATGACCACATTCCTAATGAGTTCAGCGGAAATAACCATTGTTTCTCCTTGTTCCAAGGTCAGGTGTCAATTCTTCCCAAAAAATTCAAGTAAGCAGGGATAGATTTTTGTCACATAGTGTTTCATTTAGGTGAGGAGAAAGAATTACTTTTCATTAAATATATTGATAGTATTTGATCTCAAAGCCATCCTCAAATTTTCCTTGAGAAATTCTCCCAAACAATTTGATATTGGCCACTTTTTAATGACCCATTACTTACTGTTTTCTGTAATAAATATATAGTTACACACACCAACAGATCTAATTGACAAGTGTGTATTTGTAACTGTATTTACATTTGTAAGCATATTTTATTTTTTCCACCTTTTCTACTGGTTTTAATGGAATGAGCCTTGACCTTACTGCCTTTCATTCAGGTTAGCTGTTGTTTATCACCAGCATTTCCTTCCAGACAGTGTTACCGTTGTACTATTTCCCCAAATTGTAAGATGTCTGTGATCTCATTGCTTGTAGTTTGTGGACTGTCTTAATTTCTAATGTTATTAAGTCCCAAATGCTTCAGAGAGAGTGTATATTCCTTCAGTTCTACACAAGTGCTTGGATCTATCATTATGTCCAGCTCCTTTGTCATTGTGGTGCCTTTTTGATCTCTAACCCTGCTGCTACGTTTATTTCCTTGACTGCTTGGGTTTTGAGGTGTATTGTGCAATATGCCTTTGTAATACCAATATTGCGTGCTTGGCAAACATGACTGCCAGGTGGTAGTGCTAGGCCACTGAACAGAAGGCATCTGAAATCTAGGATAACCAGAAATCTTCCATATCACAGTGGAAAATGTCAAGCCCGTGGGCCGGTCCTGACAGCTGATGTGCGAGTGAGCAAAGACGAAACATAGTTGTTACGTACATGGAGGTTTAAACTACAGTGCAGTCCTTCAGATGAAATGATGACACTGGCCCTTCAAGGGGCTCTGCTCTGACTTCCATTAATCACAGACAAACTGGGGGTGCTCAGTACCTTACAGTGTCGACCTGCTATTGCATGCTGCCCTGGCATGTGAAGGGAGAAGCCTTGTGGAGCTGCAGTGTGCTGGGCAGCCGGCGTTTCCGATGGCAGTACGCAGTCCCAGGAGCAAGAGAGCGTATGAAAAAGCTGTTTTGTTGAACTATTACGTGCAAAAAGTCAGTGACCTTTTATTTGTTCAATATGAGGGGGGTCTTTTGGGTTTTGTTTTAGTTGTGTCTCATACTTTCATAAAAATTGCATTTAACGCTGCAAGAGACACAATTATTCATGTGTACAGGCCTGGCCCCAGAAAAGTGAGTGTCAGAGTCTTCACTGATTTGCGCCAGGATTGGGCCTGAAGTACACCAGGGCTCCTCCAGTACACAGGGGAGTGAATAACAAATACAACAGAAGTTTCACTTCAAAGTAGATCCAAGTGCATAACTGTCTGTAACTCGGGAACTGTAGCATGCATTTTGAATTAGGCTAGCTTGGCCCTGAGCCTGTGAGCAAACTGAAGAGTTGGTATATTTTGGGGTGGTTTTTTTTTTTTGTTGTTGTTGGTTTGTTTTGTTTTTTGTTTTTTTTACTGTAGACATGATTTGATTTTTCAGTCAAGAAAGAATGGCAGGTCTCTGTATTTTACTAGTTTATTTTGGAAGGTAATCTGCTAGGAAAGCCTCTGAGAGGTGGGGGAATGTTAATGCGCGGGTGTAAGGCCTTGCAGTACATTTATTGTTTGGTAGGTAGGCTTTAGTCTTCAAAATGCACTGCTTCATGTCTGGAGATGATTTTGATTTTTAAATATGTATATATACAAGGAGAAAGATTTAAAAAGTTGAGAAGTGTAACTATCCATACATACTTACATGTAGCGCACACACTCATAATTTTGAGTTTTGTGGGTTTTGAGGACAATTTGAGGGAGAATGATGCAGTGTTTCAGACCTACATGTGATTTGAAAGTTACAAAGGTGGCTTAAAAATACAGAATGTATATTCCCAAGTGCTTAAAACAGCATAAAAATTATTGCATAGTAGTAGTCACAGTGCAAAGCTATAGACAAAACCTCCTGATCAATGAGGCACCCAATAAAGATGTGCTTTCTGGGAAAATAGCCACCAGAAGGCTACAGAGGGAAAGGGGAGGCTGGTTCCATGTCTAAAGTGTACATAGTGCCACTGTCCACATTGGGGCTGTTTTATTCTTAAAGATCTTGCCAAGTGATGTGACAGTAGTTTGTAGGACTTAATAACACCAGTTTTGAGATCTAAAATTTTCAGTGGTGTCTATCTTTTTTTTACTGAACTAAAAAAAATAAATAAATACTTAAAAGTGAGCAAATCTTACGTTACTATTTTGTAAGACATGTTTTAAAATATGTCAAATAAGTGTACTTTAATAGCCATAGTAAATATCTTTTCTTTCAATAAAAGCATTCAGCTGATGGACTGAAAAATAATTAGTTTTGGTAATTTGTTGCTTACGTTTGGGTTTGATGATAAGGGAGAATATTAAAGCAGATTGTTAGAAAAGAATATAATGGTTTCTGAATGTGTGCACAGCTGAGCAGAGTTACATGGGATGAGATACTTTTGTAGTTGCAAAACAAGTGTTCTTTGGGACTTTTTTTTGTTGTTGTTGATACTTAAGCAATTGCATATATGCCCTGCCCGCGAGACCACAACCAAAACTTAACTCTGGTGAAGGAAATGTGTCAAAATTAAACTTTCAAAATGACTAAAAATCAGGACAAGATACATGGTAGAAAGTGTTTGGCTAGAAAAAGTGCAGCTGATTTCCCTGTGTTAGCCTCAGTTGGTGGTTAGGTTTTCTATTTAATTTAAGGATGAATGCTTCATTTTGTCACGTGTGAATTAGAGGTTACTACTTTAGTGGAAGCCCTGCAGGATATTAATGTGTGTTTTGGACATTTTAATGTTGGTCAATTGGAATACAGTTACTCCAGTGAGGGAATTGATTGACTATTGATTCCATACTGAGGGTGCGATTCTTTATCTCTAGGGTATAAACAAGATTTGACACATGAAGAATCCAAGCATTTGATTGGATAGTGGCCATTTTTATATTATCCTATGTTTTATTATGTCTGCTGGTCAAAAAATCAGATTTTACTGAAACAGTGCGTAAAACTATATTTATTTAATACAGCTTTTAACGGCAATGGAAAATACTGTTTGGAGTTACAAATTGTGGCTACTTTTTAATCCTAAATTATTTTTTTTAAGCATACAATTAAAATGGTAATATAATCAAACAAAAACACTTATGGTAAAGGCACAATTTTGCGTACTAAAGGATATTTAAACTTTTTTTGTAAGGTTGTTTTTTTTTAATTCTGGTAAGTGTGTCTGTCAATTCAAGTAAATTGGTTAGATGGCATTTTAGTGTATATTCTCCTACTACGTGATTTGAAATCTGTGGGTTTGGCTTGAAGAAAAACATTTAAAGTTGCATCCGTAAAGCAACTATTATCATGTTCCTTGCAGATTTTAGACAGCTTCAGGAGTGACATGGCACAAATCAAATTTTAAGGCTTTGATTTTTAAATTATGTTCTCCTTTTTTACTTGAACCTGTAAAAGAAAGTTAAAAAGCAAAATAAACCTCTACAAGAAAAGTGTCAAGCACCTTTTTTTCCTTAATCTTTACTGTTCATGATATCAAGCTGTGATGTGTTTCAGTAGAAAGAACCTTTGAAATGAAGTGTTAGGAAATGCGTCCTTGTCAGTATATGTGGCAGTACTGAATATATGCACTAGATTAACAATACTCTTAAATCCCATTGGATTAAAATAACTGAAGACATAGCTGTGATGTTATTGCTGTAATCGTGATAGAGTAATTATTTCTTCCTTGTCTGATAATGGCATAGCATGCCTAACATGTGAGAAACTTCGCTTTTGTCACTGAAATTTTAATTTAGAAAATTTAGGAAAAATATTTTCAGAACTCCATGGTGGACAAAGACTTACAGCCAAAACACAGCAATATGAGGATTTCTCTGGAGAAATCTTCCAGGTCAAAAGACAATCTAGAGCAGGTTAACCACTTCCATTTGATGCTGTGGGCCTAAAGTGTGAATGGACTTGTTGGTCAGTACTGATATAGCAAGATACCCCATACAATTTGGCTTCCCATTATTATATGATTAGATCCCAAGTTTACATGTAAAGTTAACATACACAAGTTTGCCCCCTTTATTCAGTAACAAGCTGCTTTTCCAGATGTCAGGCGATTTTAGACTTTCAGAAGAGGGATTACTACAAAATAAATAATTTGTGTGAATAAGACCTGCATAGGTCCAGCAAATTTAACACCCAGATGTACTGCTCATGAACTCTCCATCACCTACATGGTGGAGTCACTCTGTGTGCACATACGTGATTTAGCTGCATGGAACTGTAGAGGGTCCCTTACGTAAGCTGCAGTCAGGGCTTTCAAAATCCTTAAAACAGATACAAACTGCACATTTATCCTGAATTCCACAGACCCAGAACTGAGCAGCATCTCCAGAAAAGCCTTGCTTCTCCTTTACATTTTTCTGGGATAACTACTCCTTTCCTGTCAGAGCAAGGAGTGAAACAAGGAGGAGATCTGGAGATTAAATGATACCTACAAGACAAGTGCTATCTTAGATCAGATAGAAAACCTCTTGAATATTGAGGGTTACAGTTTCTTTTCTCTGCAGTTACACTCTCCATCTCAGTACCAGAATGTTATAAGAGTGAGAAGGTTATTCAAAACCAGAGAAGCATTAAACTTGCTCTGTTTTTTTTTTTTTTTTGTTTGTTTGTTTTTTCTTTCTTTTTTTCTTTTCTTTCTTTCTTTCTGCTCAGCATATTTTGGCCTTCTGGAATGTATTTTACACCTGCTTACGATCTCCAAAGATAAAACCTCCAATATTAGTATGTCTAAATAGCTCATTATGCCTGATGCATTTATATGTAACCCTCAAATAAAATATTTTGATCCCAGTTGTCATTTATAAGATGTCTCTTTATATAACTGTGATAATAAGGTAAAATGACCTTAGCTCGAGTATAAACATGGCATACGTTCACTGGGAACACCTTTGAGGTAACAATTTAGAATAAAGTGCTTACAAGGGAGAAACTGTGGGTTATTAATCTAATATGATAGTTCTGAATCTGTTCTGATTTGGAAAAAAATAGAAACATTTCCAAAATAAGCACAGGAAACCTAAAATACAGTTAAAAATTACCATTTGCACAGCAATCAACCTGGAGACTGTTCCTATTTCAAAAAGAGCAGGCTCTAATTAAGCTCTGGCAAACTCAGTTCTATTTCCTTTCACTCTGATAAAGTTTGCCAGTGTTTGTCAGTGCTGAGTTTGGCTTGTATGCAGTTAAGCACGTCATCAGCTTTCATTCAGATGATTCAACTAGTTCATGTGTTGCTTTTGATGTATTGCAGCTGTTCTTGTGTTTAATTTATGCAGATATCCTAGAATCTACATTTATTAGCATCCATGATAGCTAAAACAGAAGACATGGGTAGAGTGCTTCAGAATTGCAAGAAGTTAATTTCCTCTTCATGTTTATCAATGTGTAGTCTCTATATCTCATTCTAAGAGTGGTTCTGCCTTCAGCCGAGATCTGTCCAATAACTTTCCGGGCATAATTTGGAGTCTCTGGATTCAGCTGAAATGTCTGCCTTGATAGTTTAGTGATTTTAAATAGCTGATAGATGAATGAATGGAAATTCTTATCTGTTACAGAAAAAAAACCCTGTGAATAGGAAAAGATAGCTTCAGTAAATGAATGCCTTGAATAGTTTGACCAGTCTTACCTATATGTCTCATTATTTTCAAAATCATCCTTTATAATTTGATGAACAATCAATATTTTAATACATCTTTCCTCTTGGAAAGAGTGAAGTAGGTATTCACAGCTTAGTATTCAAAATAATGGGGGTTTCATAATGTCATACATTTTCCTACTTGAATTACTTGAGGGTATCCCAACCTGTTTATTAGAATCTCCTGTGGGGGGAAAAAGAGAGCTCTTCTGCATAAATTCACACATTGGGTCTGTAATTGTTTTGAGATTTTTTTCTTTTACTCTTCAAAATAGATGTATTCCAGTATTTTCCACGTTCACATCTCTGACAGGTGAAAAGAAGAAAAAGGTTGTTTTGAATTATGCACGTAGTGCTTACCTGTATGTGTGGTGCTGTTCAAGAAGCTCGCAATGTAAAGTATGGCTGCTAAATTCTTTCTACATTTCTTTTTCAATTGTAAAACTTGTCAGAATATGTTAATATAGATCTGTATCCATTCCAGTTCTGTTTTCTAGAGTGATCACTGACAGTAATAGCAGAAAAGTAATTGTATACACTATGTTTGGCTTATTTCTTGATCCCACAGCATTTTCTGGTGGAAATAGGGATTTACAGAGAGGAAAAAAAAAAGAAATCCGTGCTTCTTAATGTTCTTTTGCTCAACAAATATAAAGGTCTCCACAGGCAAGGATTAACTAATACAAATATGCTTTTGGAGCAGCTATTGAAGAATTACTAATAAACATCATTATAGCTGAGTTCAAGATATTCAACCTTGTAAATATACCCCGTTATAATTTCATTACAGTTGGCTGAAGCCCTAGGAGAAGCCAATGTTTCAACCTCTTTGTTGAAGTCTTAATGAATTATTAGAAGGTGGCTGATTAGAAAGCATTGAATCAGAAGGGGCTGCTGCATTCTGAATGTTACTCTCTTTGAAGTTTACCTCCCAGGTTGACTCATTTCCTTGGCCAAAACTCTTGGCATGCAAAGCTGTGAGCCTACTTTGCTGGGCCTTTACATCCCAGTGCACGTCTGGAAGTGAAATATGGTAGGTAGGTGTTTAGTGAACCTTGTAAGTGTTCCCTGAAACTCACGCTACCCAGAAGTGTGGCACAACTGTATTGCTAGAGCTAAAGGGGATACAAGAAGAGAAGTTGAATGCCCAAGCAAAATTTTAATTTCTCCTTAGACAAAACACACTTTCCATACTTAATTCCCTACCTTTTTTCTATGTGGTGGATCTGCTTGCTTTCTGCTTCCACTTTCCTCTGAACTCAATGCCTCTTCAGCTGTCCAAGGCAGAGTCTGCACTGTAATGTGAAAATACCAGTTTGTGACACTCAGGCCACTTCACACGGCTGGGTCAGAGCTTGGGCCTGCCCTGTGTATTGGCATATACCTGAGCTTTGTCTTCGGGAGAGCTCCACATTTTAGGTAGTGAAATAAGAGCACAGGCGTAAGGGATTAGGATGTGAGTGCATCTCGTCTTGAGACTGGAGTGAGACCCTTGACTGACTCCTTAACAACATAAACATATTCACAGAAGTGTGGATCAAGTCTGAGGAATTGGTGCTGTCATCATCGTGGCTTAGTGGTGTTCCACTGCTTCCCAGAGCGTATTTACAGGGCAGTCCCTCTGTGAGGATTCACATTTCCCTGCAGCTCAGTTCCACAATGGGACGTTGCCTGAAGTAAACTCAAAATAAGGGCAGCAATAAATTATATCCTGATTTTTTCATCTCCATTAAACTAGTATTATTTAAAGATCTTTTTGTTGGGTACATCACCTAAAATAATGCAAAAGGAGCAGCTGTTAACCACCAGGTTCTTCACTCCAGCAATGGTCGACAGACTAATCCAAGTGGGTTTTTTTGGTTGAACTTGTCTTCAGGGTATCCTGTACTGCAGCCTCTGCTCTCCTGGGGTGGAGAGGGGGGTTTAAAAAGTTGCCTTGCTTGGATTGAGTGTCTTTTCTTTAAGGATGACCTAGCAATATGATTAAATTCTTGAGCATGGCCTGCACAGATAGGAGTGACCTATAGTTTAAGCGTTCAAAGCTTTTGAGATGTCTCATTGGTAACGTGCCTTGGACAGATCCTCAATTTTGTGTCTTCTGAAATACCACAGAAGGAGCATCATAGCAGACTATATTTTCACTTCAGTTACAACAGCCTCTGGATTATTTAAAATTAACTGGATACTTTTAATTTGAAGAGGCAAGTATGCAGGCTGAGATTATTTGAAGCATAGTAATGAGAGCTGTAGCCAGGCCTCTTACTCGTGCGCTTAAGGAAATGGAGAAGGTTCAGAGGGTGCAAAGGAGGAGGAATAAACATAAAAGCTGGCTTTGCCAGACAGGTAAAGACTTATTCATGCTGGGAGACTCTCCAGCTGAGAAAATCCATGGTTGTTACAGCCTTTGTGCCACCAGAACAGAAAAAAAGGTTGGCTGAGAGAAGAGAATCTGGCTCAAACAACTTAAAATAAATATCAGATGTCAGAGCTGTGACTTAATTGTTTAGCTAAGTAGATCATGTGAATTACTCACAGATTGAGGACCTGTTTTTGCTTCTGTTGAAATCAAGGAGAACAGAACCAGGGCATACTCTCCTTCCCATGTCTTACAGCCCTCAAAACTGTGTTATTTTTGAGAGTACAACGGCTTCTAGAGTGATTTCTTGTACCAGTTGGGAGTCCAGAGAGCTGCTAGTACACAACTGCTTTGTGTTTTATTACTGTAGACATAAGATAAGGCTCTAAACAGAATGCATTTCCTTAGTTGCTGTTGTTTTTTATTTCAAAATTTGAAATTCGGACAATGGCTTCTGTGACTCTTAATAATGGAAATTGGATCTTCAGGTCCAGACATTGGTTTCTGAAAGTAGCCAATTTCAGAGATACATCGAGACATAGGTGTATTCTCCTTCTAATGCAGTCTCAGATTACAGCTCTGACAGTCTCAGAATTAGACCAATGCCCCAAATCAAAGACATTAGCTTATAAATACCCCCTTGAGAAACTCGTTCTGAAAGCTTTATGACTGTGTTGTGAAAAAAATTAGGAAATATATTAAATGTTTGTTACCTTTATGAACAAAGGGAAATAAAACATTTTTCTCTGTTATTATACTATTACATGTTTCCTTTAGCATGTTAAAATTATTAAATAAAAATCTCCATGTTTACTCACGAAGGCTTTGCAGGAGTGAGGAGACTATCAGAAGGCAGACAGTGGCAACTGAAAACTTGAAAGGATTGTTTAGTTAAATTACCTGGAGCTGACTGACAATCTTACATAGGAAGAAGGGAAAGATTTTGGGAGAAGGCTTCACATGTGCAATTGAAAGTACATTTCCATTACCGGTCTAAAAGCCATCACATAGTTCTGCTGACAGGGTGAAATATTGGTAGACAGGTGGCAGAAAGAAAAAATGTTCGGAAAGATCTACAGCCAATTTGGAGACTGACCTGTATTTGTACAAACTCTGGCTGGATGATGAATGACTGTTGGTACAGCATGTAACTGATGACATTATAAATGAATGAAGTATAGAGAAATTACTTAGTATCATATTTCTCAATGTACCAGAAGATATTGTGGGAAATGTTCTGATTTAGATAGGGCAGTTTTTAAGTGCTGCTTTCTGCATTCATATTGCAGGGGGCATCAGAGGGTGGCAAGCATCTCTGTCCCCTGGCCAGCTGGGGTCAGCATCTCCAACGGTCCTTATCATGAAGATGATGGTAATCATTACTGCAGTTTTAAACGGCAACAAGTTGTGTTTTCTTTTTCTGAGTAATGAACGTACAGTGTCTGAGCACTTACCAAACAATTACTTTCCCTTCACAAATGGTGAGTTAAGCAAAGAAAAAAAAAAAGTTTGAGGGGGACAGAAGGAATGTACTATCGCCAGTGATTAAAAACCTGAATAGTTCACAGCAGGCAAGACTATCCTCTCCATACCCTGTCCATCTACCCTGACATTTCATATGTAATTAAATGCTTTTTCTGTAGCTCAGGTTCTCTTCCCTTTAGCTCCCTCCAAGCTCAGGTTATGTGTTTCCCACAGTTCAGTGCCCAGGCTTGGAGGAGCCAACTCTAGGGATAATCTGTTGCCCATAAGAGGGTGTTGAACTGGAGCCTGGCAACCCCTTTCAGTCTGTAAATAGTCGTTACTCTGCTGAGGTAGGAAGGTCTCCCTGGAATTAAGGTTCATGCTGTTAGTTGTCTTCATAGCAATGATCGCTACTAACTATTCCTGTCACTCTGTTCCCACTCGCAGCTCCGTGGAGACCAGTCAAGGGGAGGGGGCCAAGCAGAGCACAAGGGAGGGGAGAAGGCAAAGTGCAGTGGCTGGGCAAGAGTAGGACATAGGCAGGGACGAAGGGGGGCAGTGGCTGGCTGGGTCCTTCCCGTGGATATGAACAGGTCTTTATCACCTTCCCAAGACTGCAAGTCAACCTTTTCTGCTGCTAAGACTACTGGAGGGACTTAGTTAAAAATGGTTTTCCTCCATAGCTTCTGAAGAATTGACCCAAGTGTGGGTGGACATAGGAATGATAAATAGGTGTTCTTCTCCTGAGCCTTGTATCCTGCGTGGGTGACCCAAGTGATACAAGATGAACACCAAATGCTTCCATGCCTGTTTCTTCACTTCTGGGTGTTCTCTCACTTCTGGGTATGTTTTCCAGCCTCCTCCCCTGTACTGTCACAGGTGCTTTCCCTTTTGTATGATATGGGAATGTGGATCACAGGGAGTGGTCAACTGAGAGAACATGAGCAGTTGTGGTGTCTTAAAGATGGCCCTCTAAGTTCAAGTCAGAAAGCTGGGTTATAAAGGAAAGAACTTCCATATCCTTCCCAAGCAGCAGCATAAAAATAAAAAAGAGTGAACTCAAGCAAAATTACTATCTTACTTGCTTTGTTTGTGCTTGTTTTGATTTTGTGGAAGTTTCTGTTGAAAGACTGATCACACCTGAAGCATAAAAAACCCTAGAGGCACAAGGTCATCTCAGAGGACTTTGTCACTTCACTTGAATGAAAGGAGGCAGGTCTCCCACAGATTGTGTTTGGGAGGGACCGTGTTCTCAAAAGTGCCATGATACTAACTGTAATAGCACAGGAGCTTTGACCTGGGCACTCCACTTTCTCCAGTAGAGAGATAAAAGGATTATGGGACTAAAGGTCTCGCTTTCTTGAAAAAAGAGGACAAACTTCACTTTCATTCATTTTCTAACCCAGATGAATGGGGAGGAAACTGCAGCAGTGAAGAAAATTTAGAATACAAATGAGCACATAATGCCTTCTGAGGCAGCATCACAGTTGTGGTTCTGGTGTTTTGGAAAGGGAAACTTGAAAAAAGTGAACTGTTTTAAAATTTGTCTGTCTCATGAGGTACACCAAAGTTTAATTAGTTCTCATGAAAAGAGCAGTGTTTTATGATCTGAAACATCCAAAAAAGGAGCTAGATAATGGACATTCTTTTATAAAACCAAGCTGAATCAGTAGGATGTTACTTATGGATTTAGCCTGTGCTAGAAATACGGCAAGGAGTTTGAGACATTTAATTTCTAATCCCACGTACTCCTTTGTAATGTAGTAAAAAGAAAAATAAAATTAATTCAGAAACTAACTCCATTTAATTTCCAGTAGACAAAGAATGAGGGAGTTAGCAATAAAACACTATAGCAAACAAATGTATTTCTTCTCAGGGTGAAAGAGTGTGTTTTGCATGGCTCATTATCATACATTTACAAGACTGCGTAGTCTTTAGGTAAGACTTAGCACTTGATGAAAAGGACTTCATAGGGGCAGGAGTAGTAGGGATTCCAGGAGAAATTTCTCCCTCTTAGGTCCTCATAGGCCATGATCCAATAGGGATAACAGCACATAGAACATAATGGAGATGATGGAACTGAAGCTAGTGTTTCACACTTAGAATCATATGACTGGAACCCATTGTATTTATTAAATCCAGCCATCTACTATTTCAGGCACCATGTCCTAGAATCTTGTTCATAACCTTTTCAAGGAACTGCAGCGTGCCTAGCTAATATAAGACTTGTCTTGCCTGTTTATCATTTAGCAGATATAAATAAATACCCCTTCCCTCTTGAAGAAACATCCAAGACACATTAGCCTTGCTCTTTAATATTACCATTTGTATTATATTATAGTATGTACAGAATCTTCCATACTGTTTATAACAGAGTGTTGCTAAAGCTTACTGCCCCATTGCTCAAATAAAGGGTGTACATCCAACTGAAGTCAAGTGTCTAAAGTCAGTCATCTGTTTTCTTGGTACCCACCTGAAGTGCTCTGTAATAACAGTACAGCTGAAAAATATTTGGATCCAAAACCCCTTCCATAATTCCCTTGCAATTACATTAATGGAGTATTGATGTGTGAAGGGGACTATGTGGCCATCAGCGAGAGTGGAATTTGACCTTGGTCACTATAAAAAGGCAGCACTTCTGTTTCAAGATTTTTTAGAAAATAATAATAATTCCATTCCAAAGAAAGGGTGATGAATGAGAAATTTGAAATACTTCAAATCTTCTCCAAACTATAGTGCACAGATGTCAATCCATCAAACAAATGTTATGAAGATATATAAACATATACTTCTACAGACAGAAACAAGACATGCTGGATTAGGAAAGCAGTTTGCCTTTGCTCTTTATATGTTTTTTAATGTGTTCTTTCTCTGACTTTATTACAGTTTGTAGAAGGTGACCATATCTGATTTTATTGACAGTTTTAGGAATCCCTTCATACAATACTTTGTGCATTTTTTAAAATGTTCAGCGTTTGCAATACTACATTTTGGTAGAACCAAATAGATGGCAGTTACTCTCCTGTGAATGCCCTGTGAGTATTAATCCCCCTTGGGTTTAAGGGAGCAACTGATGTAGGTAGGGCTTACAAGGGTAAGAGAGTTTTGACACAGGTGAGCAGAGATTCTGGGGTAAGAATGAATGGTTGGCGCTACATGTGATAGACTGGCAGAGGGAAGACAGGAAAAAAATAGAAATTTTGACTAAATTCCAGAATGAGATTTTATAAGCTGGTGCTTCCTTTTAAGCCCATCTTTAGCACATTTAAGAATTACACTCATTTTTTAAATGCTCTTGCCATTGGTGACTGACATGGTAAACTTTATAATCTATAATGCGGGCAGACCCTATTAGGCTTTCTCTTTGGGGTCATGCTATTTTATTTCTGAACTGACCGATGTCACAGCCCACTTTGCTGGTCAAGTTCCTGGTGAATGTTACTGAATGAAGTAACTCCAGATACTGTATTCATAATGAAAGTTGGGAGAATTTGGGGATGTATCAATTACTCAGTATTTAAAAGGACTATTATTTGCCATGCTCACATCAGAAAACTATTACTGGAATGAATACCAGGGAAAGTAAATGTTCAGTCACTAGTTTAAGTATCCTTAGAAGCACTGTTTCAAACCTTGACAAGTAAATAATCATGGAAGCATTTATTTGACATGGGAGCAGAACTAGCATTTTAGGACTTGACCAATGAGGTACAATCATGTATCACAATGTGCATTCCAGATATTCTTTATAAAAAAGTTGAAATACCAAACAAGGATTTTATGGACAGGAAATAAATCCAAAGAGATTAGAATACTGTTTATGTCTACTCTGAGAAGCAGAAGATGAATTGACTGAGTCATTCATTATAAATTCTTAATTGTACTCTATCTGTAACCCTTAAGCTCTAGAGTACACTTCATACTGTGAGAACTGAAAGGGCTCCCGTTTGACAGAGTAGATGGGAAGCCTAGTAAACTGCTCTCAGAGCAGAATGGTATGCATGAGTACATTCAGCATATTCTACATTCAGTAGATGGCAGTGGTATGCAGTTGTAGATTAATTCAGGATTTTCTCTTGAGCAGATGCTCTCATCTCTGTGTATCCAAGCAGTGTTGATTTGGAAGTTTATTTGTTTTGGTGTTTTTTTGTCAGAAAATAGTAAGATACCAGATAATTTTTCACCTGCTAGAGCAGACAGTGATAGAAAATGTAAAAAAAATTTGCTAATTTATTGTAATCTTTATTACACAGCACTTGGAAGAATCTGGTAAGTTTTGAATTTCAAACAGAAAGAAATACATCTGTCTGGAACATTGACTCATTTTCCATCTGTGCCCTATGGAACTTAGTATGTACACATCAAAGTCTCAAAAGAATTCAGCAAGTGGGAAGTGTGTGTGTGCTACTTAATAGGAGTAGTAAGACAGTGATGTCTTGGAATACTGCACACAGGAGCAGATATTTTCCCTTGCCTAAAGGAATGAATTCCAGATCTATTGGGGAAAAGTGGTGTGTGTGTGTGTATAAGGAAAGAAATTACTAAGACAATTAGCAATTATTATAAAGCTTTTCATTGTGGAAAACTGGAAGAAATATAACAAAACAAAAGGAGAAATACAGTTTTATGTGGTAGAAACTGCAGATGAGGAGGCTAAGAGAAGTAAAATACATCATTTAAGAAGATATTTTCTCATATGGCAGTTATTTCTAATACAAATAATAGAAAAAGTTTAATGATTTACGATTGTTAATCATGGAAGGAGTTGCTCTCTGTTGCAAAGAGCAATGTTTTTTCTTGCCTCCCTATGGGAAACTGCAATAGAAACTGCATTAAATATATCAATCTGTGGACTGAGTTGTAACACAACCACAAATTTGTCCTAAGGATTTTGAGCAGTCTTGGACGGCCCCCAGAATCAATTGGTGGTCCCCGAGTAGGGAATACAGATGTCGCATATTTTCAACAAAGAACTGCATACTCTCCTCTGCTGTATTGGACACCATATGAGGATCCAGAGAAACATTTCAATCTATATTAACATGGCTCTTGTTTGCAGAATAAAAAGTAGTACTGTTCTGGTAGCAGTGGAATAGCAGCATTAAAAAACCAGCATTTCCAACCTAGCCAAAGCTGCTGGAAAGTCTCAGTTTTGCAGGTAAGAAATTTGTCCAGCCGAGGGCACAGAAGTAAGAGTTTTGTGCAGTCTGGTCACAGCCAAAGTATAATAATGAAAGCAGGAAATTAAGATCTTTTAATTAGTCAGGGTACTGAAGAAAGAAGTATATGTTAATTGATTCAACTCTGCTTACCATCAGCTGCTGCTGAGGGCTGTGTTAGGAGCCATTCTCCCAAGCACTGTGAAACCGTGGGATGGCAAATGCCCTCAAGGAAGGGGACTGACTCCCTGTGACAGCTGCCTACAGTGGTGACCGCACATTTCTGTCTACTTGTAGCAGGAATACATGGATCAGATCTCTAGGTGCATGCTTCATGCTCTGTTTATTCACAGGGTATTTTACCATGTGGTTCCCTTGTATGACACTGTAGTCAAACACTTTTACTTAACACAACACTGTACTCTTATCAAAATGAATGTTAACATTTTTTTTCTCCACTGGGATGCCTTATCTTTACACTGTTTCCTATTTTAGTTGATTTTGAGCAGAACTTCCTTGTTGTGCTTTTTGTTTGTTTGGGGTTTTTTTGTGTGTGTGTGTGTTTGGTTTTTTAACTGAGGCAGTACATCTCTTCCTAACATTTGTAGGAATTATTACATATGTAAATTAAGTCATACAGAGGAAGGATGGTTTGGGTCATTAAGGTTTCTGAATATCTTTTTTTTTTTTTTTTAAGCACTGCCTTTTAAAAAGATTTCATGTATTTTTAAGACAACCATGATGAGATACTTTCATGCTGGCATCACAATTTCATTTCATTCACTCATTTTTCTACTATATCGCTTTACTTGGATATTTTCCTTATGTTCCAGTCTAGTTTCATCTCTGTTGATTAAATTCTTCTTACACTTTATCAACTTCTTTACGAATCTGAAAGATTTTACCATCACTTCTATCACCATACATTTTATTTTCATGTAAACTAAGTCCATCATGACATTGCTGAATGTATGCAAACCTACTACTACTAGTAGTGTTTCACCTTGTGGTACTGTCACAGCAGACAAGGGTTGCCATCTTCGGGCACTGTGGAGAGTTTCTAACAAAGAAAAGCTCCATCCGAATAAACGGGACTTGTCTATACAAGTACTTGAGAGACAGTTTTGCTGACAGCATTCCAGTATTTGTAGAAGCATCGTATTTCATCCACTGCAAGATTTATTGTTATGCTATGAACAAACATAGGCTTTGTTTAAGCTGAAGCTTCAGAGAGTCTTGTCCTTCAAAGTGTCACTTCTATTTAAAACTTTATTAACGCAGTCTATATTTATGACATGAAATGGTCTTTTAAAAAATATATTAAAATTTCACATGCTATTTTCATGCCAAAACAACACTTTTAGAAGCCTGCATCTGAATTTATAATAGAAGAGTCAGCTGCATCTTACTGCTGACAGCTTTCTTCTACCATTTTACAGAGAGGAAGAAGAAAATACACAACAAAACATTTATTTTCTAAATGCCATAGTTATAAAATAACTTCAAACAAAATACGTGGAAATTAAGATTTTAATAAGATTGTATGATGGTTTTGCAAAATTTAGATAAATCTGTATTAGACTAGGAAAAAAATATTGTAAGCTTGGTAATACGAGACCTGCTGAAATGTATTGCTTTGTACTAAAATTAATTTGGCTTGAAAAGGATTTAAAGTGGAAATACAACTAGGAAAGAAGAATAAAAAGCAAAGAAAGAGTTATTCTAAAGCATTTCTCTTTTCTGAAGAACAATTACATTAAAATGACTTTACCAGAGTAAATAAAACCCAAATCAGATCATATAACCATTGTAAGATATAATAAGATATATTATCATTACTATTGAATGTATTTTACTAAGCATTGTATTATAAACACATTTATGTGAGATTATAGTAATTTGAACTGCCTAACTGTATTAAATAACTTCTTGAATTGCAGAGCAACATAAAACCAAGAAAGACCTGTTATTCCAACATGTGACATGTCATTTCAAGGAATGTTGTACAACACAACAGGGGATATTCTGAATTCACGATGAATATTCTGGAAAATGGATAATTATTAAACCTGGCTAAATATGATAAGCTTTTAAATACTGCAGTTGTGTGTTGTGGAGAGCACTTTAGCATCTGCATGTAAATCTGACAAATATTGCTTAGGTGGCAGAAAAAAAGGTGTAATGATAACTGATGTAATCGCTGTTTTTATGTTCTTTTGGATATACTTATGTTTTCCTGAAGCATTTACCTCCTGTGGAGAAGTTTTCCACAAGTGCTTTGCCAAGCTGATTTTTTTATTCAGCCATTGAGGAAGAATTGCTTTGGATTTTGTTGAATTGCTTTTTTTTTTTTTTTTTAGATGCATGAATATTCTTACAAGAAGAGAGTCTTGATGAACAATGCGGGGTCTGAGCTCTGCTACTTCACATTTTCTGTGGTTGCCTACAATACAGCCTGCAGTGAGATGTTGTAGATCCTCCTGCTGTAGACCCAGACTAGGCCAAGAGCAGGAGTAGTTTTTGCTGGCTGATTTACACTGCTTCTCTGAAGAAGCTTAAAATAATCAAAGGCTGCCTGTTGGGTGCACAAAAAACTGAGATTGTGATTTTTTTCTGCCAAGGTGATATCTATCGCCTGAGGATGTGGAGTTTTCATGCCCCAAGCCAACAAACTCTTGTGTGGATTTGGCTTATTTCAGTGCTGCCAGCGCAGCTCTTATTTATACTCCAGCAGGGCATGAATTTTCCAGGCACAATTATGATGACATGGTGCTGGAGACAGTGCAAACACAGGGTGAAAATCAGCATCGGCTGTCACAGCTTTGCAATCTGAACAGATGAAAAACAGAGAAGCTGAAGGCACAGAAAGTTGAAAAGCCTCACCCGAGGTGCAGCAGCTATGTCTTATATTGCAGGTTGAGCACATACGTGAGCCCAGGGCTATGGCTGATTAAGTATTCTACGTCTCTGTAATCATGTCCAAATTAGTGAAAAATTAAACATTTGTGTCAGCTACTGGGTGCTGAATAGCAACTAAAAGTGTGAAGAATAATGTTCTAGGGAATTAGCTTAACAACAGTAGTTTAAATCAACTTTGAAAAGTTTGCAACAAAAATGTAAGAGCTGGAGCAGCTGTTGCACACTGCTGCTTAGCTCAGACCTTGGTAGCTCTCCCCATCATCCCATTTATCCCAGCAGGGGATAAAACTCAGGCAGATCCAGTCACCTTTTACCTGAAGCCATGAGAACTTCTGTGAAGTGTTACAACTTGAGAAAATTAACAGTATGGATGGTTTAGAACCATATTTGCAGTATAAATTTAACCATTCTGTCTGTGAAGCAGAGCTTGAAAACCCTCTAAATTGGTCTTGTCCCTAGATTTTGCCATAAATATTCTTAGTATTTTAGACAGAAGATCCAGTAGCAAATCTGTCCTAGCACCATATAATAGTTGTCTATGTGCACTGCTGTCTGTGGAAGGGGTGTAGGATGGGCAGTATTTTGCCCCAGATGAGCAATTATCTAAGGACACGCATAGGGGTCCTAATGTAAATAAGAAAGAAATCCTTGAACTAAGATTATGTATGATTACAAACTGAGATTACCCAGGACAAACCCAGGTCAATGGCACAAATGCCTTTAACTCAGATGTACTCTCTGTGATGAGGAGTGCAGATTTTGTAAGCCTAGGTGCCAGAATGCCACAATCTGAATATTCTCCCAGCTGATTAAAAACAATCATTTACTATATCCCATGGGATATATGCTGGCTGTAATTTACTGATTTATGTAACATGGTATTGAGGCAAGAATGGATTGAATAAACTCTCTCCCCTCAATATTTCCTGTTCATGAGAGTTTCATACTTAAAACAATTTATTTTTTCATTTTCCTGTTTCTTTTGTGTTTTTGCCCAGTATTTTAATTTCAGTAATACTTTGCTAATCTATCTTACATATTCATGTTTCTGCTTCTCCTTTGTGAAATTAATATGTCAAAGGACTTTAACTTTCACTGTGAGGATGTGAGCATACAATGTGAGAATGGACATTAAGCTGTCTGTCTTAATAGGTGATAACTACCACATGAAATATGACTAAAAGTGTGTTGAAAGCCAGGAAAAGCTAACACAGAGGTTTTGTTGTGATGATTTCTCACTGCTTTATGAACACATGCTGTATGGGCTTGAGATTCTGCTTCTGTCTGCAGTGTGATCTGTCTGGAAGTCAGTGATACGTATTCTCTACAAAAAAGATGATAAATATTTTAATTGAAAACCTACGTCCTTTGAGACCTGAGCCTCACAGCTGTGTACAGTGGGGCTTGGCTATGCTGCTGGAAGGCAGAAGGGAATTACTGTGCTTGCGCTGGGCTATTCATAGTTCAGGCGGAGTTGCCCCTGCCATTATAGCCAGTGGATAGAAGTGTTCCGGTAACCTGCGCTGCCGGTGATTTGTATAGAAATGAGCTTAGACTGTCTTTGTGGAGGGCCAGGGGCTCACTGGTGTTTTACCAAGCAAATGCACTATGAAGAGAATGAACACTTGAAGAATGGCAGCGGGTCAGGGGAGGAGCAGACACATGGTCAATATCGTTCAGCCGCTTTCCAACACATGGCTGACCTAGTTTCCCCTGTTGGGACAGGTGTAGCTGGGCTGGTGTGAACCTGGGGCCAATGCAGATTACTTACGGGAAGCCCACCCTGCAGCATTCCTTCTCAGGCTTACCAGTACAGCTACAGTACAATTTTATGCTTGCAATGCCTAGCTCCTTGCCCGAGCATCAAATCCATTACCCTGTTTTACCTTCTGTGCATTTAGGGATGGGGGTTTGGCTGTATGCTGTATTATGAACTTTTCCTAAAGAATTTTATGGGGCAAAAGACAGCTACTGCTCCCATAGTAAATTCTATAGACTTTGAAAGGACCTGGGTCTAAATGTTCTCTGTTAGAGCAGGAACGGTCTGTTCCTAGCCCAACCTTTGGTTACTTGTCAGTACTGGTCCACTTCAGCCATCTCATTCAAAACTCACACAGATTGTTTCACTATTTTGGCTTTTCATTTGCTTCATTCCATGTAATTTCAAACCACCTGACATTTCACATCAGTCAAATTCTTAAGTTTAATGGAGAAGCAGTGGTATTTCTTTTGCAATAAGAAAACAAGTTAGTTAAAACTGAGATGTTTGAGGGATCTTAAGTAAATTGGGTCCCCTAACCTGGCTGAGTTGCAATAAGGCTTGGGCATTCTAGCTTCCATCCAAGCCTTGAAAAACACTGATGTGACCTGTGAGAAACTGCCTAAAGCCAGTGGTAAGGATTTATTTTGGTAGATAACCAGCATCTTCCTGTGATATCAAAGGGAACTTGCTCTTTTCTCAGCTAAGTGTTAATTCAGATGGGGAATTAAAAAAAAAATATTGGAGAATAGGAAGATTTAAAATTACATTAGCAGTAAAGAAATATTTGTAGTAAATAAATATGTTTAACTGCAGGTCCTAATGCTGTGAGTTAAAAATGTTCCTTGTATTAGTTCTAAGAAAGATACTTCTTTTGAATTTAACATAACATGCAGTTGTTATATATGATTGCTGTCTGCAGTAATAACTGGTTACCTAAGAAATTTTTAATACAGTTTTTCAGTGGAAGATTTATGAGACTGAGGGGAAATGTACTAGTTCTGAGAGCATTTGCTTGCATCTAATTTTTTTGCTGTAAGCCAGAGGGAGCATCCCATTGCAGAAAAAAATAGCGAGTATAGGTTTTGTGTTGGCTCTGATTTCTGTTCTGCCTGATTCCTTTGGCTGTTTGGAGACTTCTATTTTCTTATGTACTTTTTGGAAAAAATACCATATATGGAAAGGTAAAATCTTTAAATTCATATCCGTTTTTACAGAAGTACTATTTTTTGAGTAATAGTGCAATGAAAATATGTATGGCCCATATCTATCTTAGGTGATCTGTAGGGGAATTTTCTTTACAGGTATTTGTTATTTCAAACCCCAAAATATGGTGTTTGGTTTGTATTTATCTAGGTATTTCAATAATTTATTCAGGTACTTAAATACTTATCATAACATGATAATTAATATTTTTTACAGTCTTTCTGAAATTATAGCCCAACTCAGATGTAAGCTGTGCAGAAATGATTGTCAGAAAATCTGATAGTGTGTGTTGTAGGATGACCATTTGGTACTCATTTGTGAATTCCTTGAAACATTGCACAATGTTGTTTACACACACACACACATACACACACACAACTATGAATATTAATTTAACAGTTAATTTGGGAAGCTATTTGGGCTCTTTACAGCAGACATCTTGGAATAATATGCTTGCAGAAATTTTATGGTAATTCCTATACTACATAGATTTTTTTTTTCCTTCTTTCCTCAGAAATTTTCCCAAGAGATTCCAGTCTAAAAGACAAGTTCATAAAACATTTTACAGGTAAGGCAGCTGCTTGCTCTTAGTTTTCCTACATACGCGTATTCTAAGTAGCCACAAGTGTCACACCATTAGCTTTTATGAGGTTCTGCACCAAATTTAACATTTGTGAAGTTAAATTTACATATTAGGACTAGAAATTTTTAAAGAAGTAATTACAGTGAGGTTTGAGTCTCTCTTTGAATAATCTAGCCTAAAATAAATTTCAAAACATGGTACATTAAAACATTATTTAAAACTTGTTTCATTTTTATCACTCTGTTGTTGCTTGCCATATTTATTTTCACATTCACTGATTTTAAAACATGTAATTGGACTGCACATATCTTTCAGTATTTTGAGAATACTAAATCACAGAATAGAAAAAGAGCAAAAAATACTTGAAGGGCTGTTTATGGAGCCATTCCTTTATTTATTATTATTATTTTAATTAATTTTTATTTTTACAGTTTTTATATATACAAACCCAATAATTATAAGTTAATTATTATTATGGATCCACTAAATTAATAGTCCTTTTCTGCATGAGTAGTTGTGATCAAAATCGTCAAAATTATTTGACTAACGTTAGCTGGAATGAGTAAGGAAAGCAGGCTCATTCCAAAATTGTAAAAGGTTATTTCTTTGTTGTCTCAGAATTTCTGCCTATATTTATTTGTTTTTAATCATACTCTTAAGATCTTCAGTGATGGGGGTGTTGCCTGTTGTTTGTTTCTTTTTCCACAGCTTTATTAGATCCTGTAATCTGTAGGCATTTTCTTAAACTATAGCCTAACTTTGTTTTTCTTTATTCTGTTCAAATCATAATCCTCTTTTAAACAACCTTAGTTAAGTAAACTGTTCAGTTATAGTCCTTGCTAGTTCAAGAGTTAGAACATCCTAAACTAATGAAGTTGTGAGAAAGAGGAGAGAAGGGGAAATCAACATTATCTTTACAGTCCATTATCTTTACAGTTTCAGGGTTAAGAAAATTATTGTACACATCTAGTATGCCAAGAATAGTAGACACATTTTAAAGCCAAATAAGAACCATATGTAACAGTCCTCGACTATAGGAAAAATCATAAATAATCTTGTGAGTCATAAAGCTATCTGTTAATTCAGTTTGAAAAGCCAGCTGACACAGAGTGCTCTGTAAGGCGCAAATAAAATTAACAGCCTATTTTTGATGGCAGGGAAAAGAGCTAGAAAACCATATATTATCTGAAGGGACATGGAATTTAGTGACAAAAGCTGATGGTATCTCCATATATCCTGGGTAATTTCAAATCACATATTTTCTCTCGAGCCTAATTACTCACTCAGATAAAAACCAGCAACAACCTTCCACTTCAAAGTTGCAGAGGCTGCTTTGTCAGTTTATTGAAAAGCTTATCTGTGGCTGAAAAATCTCATGAAATCCACATACTACTGTAAAATATGTCTAGTGTTCAAGTGTGTTCACTGTCATAGAGAGGAAGTTTCTCTCAAGCTTGTGGTAGTTTGGCTCTGCTCTCCAGAGAGAATTGGCTTGGTAAGTTTTACCAGGCTGATAAACCACCTTTCAGATTGTAAAATAAATAATTTTTACCCAGAAATGCTTGCTCTTTTCCTCTGACCAGAAAGTTAGTCAATACAGCATGCTTCATAGGGATACTTTTGTAGCATTGCTTGGGAAAAGCTGTTCTTATTCAGGGTTCCTCTGTGCTGAATTTAGAAGATGCAAGTTAAATTTAGGCTTGTTCTGTTAGTGTCAATATATGTCAGTGTTTGCTGCCCAAATCGCAGGAATCTCATCCCCAGCTGTCAGTGGTAGTATTGCTAAGCAGGTTACATGTTGCCATGTTAAAAATATTACATTTTTACTCTCCTTTTCAATTTGGATGCCATCAGTAATACCTTTCATGGCCATCAGCAATTATGGAAGGGCTCTTTAGCAACTTCTTACATTTAGGCCATGTTTTGGAGACCAGTAGCTATATGTTCTTATCAAATATTAACACAGGCAGATGACACTGTATGTCCAGAGAAGGGAGCACAGGCTGGAAGAGCAAAGGTGGCACACTACACCCTGGGAACACAGGGATTTGCCTCACCCAAGTGCTGAAACACATGCTTCCCTCTGCGCCCTTTCTTTCTAGGACTATTTTAACAGGAGATCAGGTTCCTTGTTTTTCAGCTGTCATTTTTTTCCCCTCAACACCCACATTGAATATTAAGAACTTCATAGACCATCTATGTGCAAATTAGAAGCATTAGTACATGAAACTACATCAACTTTCCAGGGCTTAGAAACTCCTCTTTTCTTAAAAGTTGCTTTTATTTATCCTTAGAAATAATATCTGCATTCCATCTACATTATTCCTTCTACATTAGACTACTGATGACTACTGAGCAAACTAAATTCTGTTGTAGTCACACCATTCTATTTTTCACCATATAATAAATTTTACTGTTAATTTTGAATTACTGGAGTTTCAATGCTAAGCCAGTCCATCGTTTCCAAGGGCCATTTTTCTGTTATTCAGATCATGAGCATAATAGTGTAGCAATAGCATTTTTTTGTGTTATTTCAGTAGCACTGGTATACTTGTGTTGCATCATAATTGTTTAAGGTGTAGTAAAAGACTAAACGTAATTTTAGCCAAAAAAAATAATAATTAACTTAATTCTTTGTGTTGATGTCATTCATTGAGGCTGCAAAGCAGCAACACTGTAAGCTTGTGGTTAACTCCTGCTTACTTTCAAACAGGACCAGTCACATTTTCATCAGAGTGTAGCAAGCACTTCCATCGACTGTATCACAACACAAGGGACTGCTCAACGCCAGCCTGTAAGTAGTAATTAAAGTACCTTATAATGGTAGGTGCGCTACTTGTTTAAAAACAACCCACCTCTCATACTAAGTGTTTGGTGTGCTGGTCCTTTTGTGACTGTTGCTCTTTAGCACCATGCCACAAAATGTTCCCAAGGTATTCTAATATACAAGGTTTTCTATTCATGAACTTGCAGTCAGCTGCATATAATGGAGTTCCTTCAAAGTGAGACTAACATAAATGGAAGGAAAACTACACTGTGAAAAAACAGTCAGGCATGCCTGTGCAGAGGGCAGATGTGAAGCCATATTCTCCTTCCTCCTCCCTCTAGCTCTACTTATAAACTTGTGCAATAAGGTAAAATATGAACCATTCTCTGCCTTCTCTTAACGCTCAATAGTATGGTTATCTTGGCTTTTTAGTATATTTCAGTTTGTGATGATGATTTTCTATTATATGCCTATTGAACTTAAAATCAATTCATCATTTCTGTTACTGATAGTTGCAGTTCTTATCAAACAGTATTCCAATGAGTTCCACAGAAGTTTTGCTTTAATACAGCCTGAATGTAATTTTGTCACAGAGAGAATGGAAAAATAAGTGTCCTAGGATGTTATTAAATGAATAAAACACACAAGAAAATCAAATAAAAACCCCCAAACAAAATGGATATAACTTAAAAGGAAGTTACTTCAGCATTCTTTAGTGCAATGAACAGTTCAAATAAAGTGAGTGGAAAACAAGCAATAGCATTTAATTAGAAAAGGTGAATGTCATTAGTGATGTGTAAGCACAGGCTGTGGACCAGGGTGCTTTGGAATTTTTTTGGCATTTAACATGAAAAAATAATGACACTTCTTGTCTGCATCACTTAGAAAGATGGTAAGCAATTTTTGTGAGCAGCTGAGATAGTCTCTCACCAAAGCTAAGCACCTCAGAGGATCTGGCTTTTGAAAGGGGGTGGAGCAGCCCTTGTGTCCATCTTCCCTTATCAGAAGCTGGAATGTAGAAACCCATGGCCGATCCTCAAAAGATAGTCATACAGCTTTGTAAGTGGACATACGAGTAGGCTAGACATATATTACATGCTGCATTACAAAAATACCGTGCATGTTGCATATTGCATACGTTGATACATGGGTCCAGAGTATATTAATATTATTTGGACTCCCCTGTATTGCCTGAGTGCTTCATTTTTTCTATGGATAAATAGTCATAGTATTTCTCTTCTAATTAAATAGCTTTTCTTAAAGTTAAAACCAAGATTGTGGTTAGGACTGTGTGAAGAACTATTTTTAAGTTCAACTATCAAACAAAATGTAAAATAAATAAATAAATAAAAATTAAAACCAAAAGCAGTTTTTTTACCCCTTTACATCACCCAAACCCAAAGCAGAAAATGAGTTTCATTCAACCTTAAATGTTCTGTTGATCTAAAAAGGAGAGCTAAATCTTCAAACTGTCTCCACCTTATCCAGCACTCAGGGTTTAGAGTACCTATCAAGGCTGATCATAACCAGGATTTTTTCCTAGCTCTTTAGAGGGTTTTGATATTTTCTTTCAGGGAAACCTTAGTCACCATAGGATGTCTGAGGATGAGTTACTTCCTCTCCTGCTGACATGGTTATATTCTGTACTAAATCATTCCCTGAAGAAGTGAACCCAGGTTAGCATTCAGTCTGTTGCTGTTTGGCACAATTTCTATTGTTTTATTAAAATACTTATCAAGCAAGAAAAGAAAATTGCACCTAAGTATTTTTTTGTTACCAGACAGTCAGTCTTTCCATCAAAAAGGATGGCAGTGGCTCAGGGGCCACTTGAACCAGGTTGTCATTTGAACCAAGGACAACAGAGAGAGGAGACAGCAAGTGAGACAGTAGTATCTCTAGTCTGATGACTTGGAGATGTACTTAGACATGGAAAATATGGATTTCCATCAATGTTAACACTTCAGTGGAACAATAAAAAAGTTTGAAAGAGCCTGACCTCAAACTATCTCATAATCTGCTGGTTAGAATAGCCTCCCAGTTAATGACTTAAATTCCTTCAAGTAAAGTTGGGAGTTGAACCTGGTCTTCTGCATCTTAGGAGAAAACTACTTGGTAGAAAATTAATTGCTACAATCAATCACATTTCCTCTCAAGCCCTGGCTAGGATAAGGTACAATCTAATTTTGCATGTTGGACACGATTTCATGAATTTCCGTCAGAGAATGGTTTCACTGTGTAGAGCATCTGAAATTCTAGTACAAATTCTACATTTCATTTTATGCATTTTTGAGGGTATCTGGCAATGGAGATTCATTATTGCTGTGGGTAATTTTGTTTTGTAGATTACAAAAGGTGTGCAAGGTTGCTAACGAGATTAGCAATGAGCCCTTTGTGTACACAGTCCTAGGATGTTTGCTATGTAAGTATCATTTTCTCACCCATATTATTTGTTGAATGGTCCAGTGATTTACTTCACACTTGTACCTTGTTATCAGGTGTGCATTCAGAAATGTGGTATTAACAGAATGCATCAACATGCAGCCCTGGCATTGCTGTAAGGACTGACTGGTTCCTCATGGAAATATATAGAAGCACAAATACCTGTGATGGGCCCCACTGTAATTTCCTACAAGTCACTTGTAGCACCATGCTCTATAATTACACATTGGGTGACCTCTTACTGTTCAAAATTTCAAGGAGTCTGGCTGGTGAAAGAAAAATGCATGAGAGCTTCATCAATGCATTTATTTCAGGTCTTTCAGAAAAGGACTTTGTTGTTAATCCATGGAAGAAGCAGAATGTCTTGGTCTTAGGTCTGCCAATGCAATCTTCATGGATAACCCCTCACTTTTTTCAACTTTGGGACCACTTTTCATTCCCAGATTGTCTCCTGAGAATTTATCTAAAGTGAATATGACTTCATGGTGATAGAAATAAACTGAACATAAAGATCTGACAAAGCTAAAGGCTTAAAGTAGCAGACTTTGAAAAGAACCAGTCCATTCTTGTTTATGAATAGCATGTTAAATGTGTTAATTGAACGGCATTGTCACTGATGAAAGGAACATCTTCCACTGTTTTCTCCAGTTGTTTGAATACCAAGAAGATGATTACACTTCCAACAGTAATTTGAAAAAATGCACTGGTTATTACTGACCAAAAAATGTATAAAATCAGTGAATTTAACTTATTTGCATTTCTTCAAAGATGATTTCCTTTCACCACCTCCTCCTGACAAATACTGCGAGCTTGGAGTTTGGCAGAGATGTGTATGTCACTTCTTCCTGCATCAAGACTTCAATTCATACTAATCAAGAATAAGAAAGGAAGAGTAGGATATGAGTCAGTGTTAGCTGATTTCACTTCCAAGTGGAGGTGGGATTCATTTTGCTGGCTGTGAGAAAATGCTTTAAAGAATATAGCAATATTTCAATGCTGAGGAGAAATGGCATAATTTCTTTCTCATCTTTTTTTTTTTTTCTTAACTATTTTCAGTCTGTTTGTCCTCTTGCCTTCCAGGTCTTGCAGATGGTTTTGAATATATCAGGGGCACTAAACCAGAGACAGACTAGGGATTTCATTACTTTGCCAGGATCTCGTTTTTCATGACTAAGGGCAGGAATCCTTTTCTGAATGCCTTTCTTTTCTTTTTTTCTTTTTTTTTTCTTTTTTTTTTTTTTTTGAGGTGCCTAAATTCCTGTTTGTTTGTTAGTGTTCTCTTTCAAATCTCAAGCTTCCTAAAACATCCTAGCACTCTCTCCTTTTCTGCACTTTCACATATTTAGTCTGTTTTTCTCTCATCTGTATCTCTTTACACCTCTGTGTTCATGGCTCAGGGCTTCCAGAATGATTTCTGGGTGATCCAATACTTTTTTTTGTTTTCTTTCAAGAGGATGCGTCAAAGATCTGTCTCCATGTCCACAGTACAGAAGCATTGATCTCATCCTATTTCTGTCTTTAAAATACAAAAGGCTCAAAAGTTTCTAAGATTTGCAAAACCAGGTGTTATAATTCGCCTGCCAAAAATACACTTAAAGAGATGACATGTGGGGAAGGGAGGTTTTAAATGGTAAGCAGTGTTAGCAGCTCATGTTCACTGTATTCACTTAAAGTTGTATCTAGGCTTTCTATTTTGTTAAGAAGAGAAAAAACATTATAGGAAAAAGTAGAGCTATGATCTGAGTGGTTCCCAGCTGCCTGTGGGCTCCCTTACCCTGCTCCTCCACCAAGCATACAGAGTGGCTCTTTTCCCCTAGAGATAAGGCAGGCTCAGGTCTTTACGTTTACTCACATCCAGTATCTTGGAATGGAAGCATTTTCCTGAGAAAGGCGAAAAGTGGCAGGAGTTCTTTCTCTTCCCTCCAAGCAGACAGGGCAGCACAGAAGTTACACATCATCGGTTCATCCCTCCAGAACACTGCATTTCTAGCATGATTCTGTGATTGCTTCTACTCCATGTTTTGGCACAGAGGGTCTGTTTTCCTCACCACCCTCACTAGCTTAGAGAGGACCAGGGTCACAGTGCCTGTTTACTGTAAGGGAATTTGCCTTTGCTTTAATGTCCCAGAGAGTCTTGGAGATTCTTGGTTGCCTTGAAGAACGAGGCGCTCCCACTCGAAGAACTGACAGCTGTTTTGAAGCATCTCTCCTGAGTGTACCAAAATAGGCAGCGTTTTCCTCAGGAAAAAGAACTGAAGTGCTATTATGCAAATATTTTCCTCCCTCTCCTACAAGTGCCCGGGTAGAAAAAGACGCGTTTTCTTGTTCGACGCGAAGTTTTCCCTGGGAGCCGCCGGTGTCCCCGCGGGAGCCGGTGGCGCTGGCCGCGGCGGGCGGTTTCAGCACCACGGAGAGGGGCCCGTGCGGGGTCCGGGCGCGCCCCGCCGCGCCGCGCAGCTGCTGCTGGCCCCGGGGCTGCTGCGCGGGGCGCGCACTTCCTCTGGGGGCGTCTGTTTGTTACTGTTAGGGTTTTTGGTTTGCTTGGGATTTCCGCTCCCCGCCCCCCCCCCCCCCCCCGTAATTCAGATTCTTGCACATGGAAGTAAAGTGTTTGATGAAACACAGAATGTAGAAATGCATGGGACTGGATGTGTGGCAAACTTCCTCGTAAGATGCATGTGTGATGTTATGTGTTAATTAAGCCTCAGCGTCAGTGCTGAGGATTTGCCACGGCAAAACTCATTAGTGTTCACAGGAAGGCAAGACCCACTGGCATTCTGGAGTTAATCTTCAGATTTATGCAAGACACAGAAAACTGTGATTTATAAACAGAATTGTAGTAAGCGGACTGCCTCTGTGTTTTGAAATTAATTATAAGATGGCATGTCCTTTTCTGTTGCAGACTTTCTACTAAGGAGAGAATTCTGATTTGCCAAGAAAGTGCCTTGAAATCTTCCAGAGAAGACGTCTTTTACCTTTTTGATTTACAATGTTTTGTTACTAGATGCATTTTATTTTCATATATTTGCCGGACATTCCATATTTGTGTGAAACATTATTTTATTTTAATTTGTAAATTTGTTGCCTATAGTTCATACAAGCCAATTATTTAAATGCATTGTATATAAAGAATACTAATGATATACTGATTAAATGTTATAACCATATGCAGGGACTTGGTAAAATTTTGCTGTTTCTCTTGTTCCATTGTATTTACATCATTCTGCTCAGGCTCTTACTTTCATTATTTGCACTAACTTGAAATGCAGAAGTCTATGTAACTGAAATCTGAATAAGCTTAAGTGGGGAAGTTTTACTTGCCATGGAAGATATTTTATATTATGAAGCTTTGTTAATATATACATATATATTATTGTGCATCAGAAAAAAAATGCTCAGAAATGCACCTTGCTTTCAGGAACATTTGTATGACTCTTCTGGATTTCATCAGTTACATTTGTACTGGCACTTATGGAAAGAGTTGCAAATAATGTAAATATAAAGACTGGAAAACTGCAATGCAGTTTTGGTGGAATAAAGAACATAAAAATAAACTATTTTCCCGGAGGGGTTTTTTAGATTTATTAAGAGGTTACTTATTTAATATATAAATTTATCTGGTGAACTTGAAATAATTTTCCACTGAGAACTTAAAACCTGTGGGTTTGGTTTTTGACAGCATTTCATTTGCAAGTGGCAATTTTTTTCAGTTTTAGTTCTTCTTAATTCAATTTAATTCTTCAGCTGAATGAGGTGCAAAGAAACATGCTTCATGCACCCACTGTGAACAACAGAAATGTTTCTGTGAGGATGAAGAGAAGGTAATAAAATAGCCCAGTAGAAGAGAAAATAATGTATATCTTAAACCCAAGGTGTATAATGAATTAATCTGGCTGGTGATACATCAAGCTTAACTATTTGGGAAGGATCTAAAGCACAATTGCTATGTCTTTTTTATTTAAATCAAATTGTGATGAAAACATTTGCTACTCATTTGTCTGAGCTCTTTTATTTCAAGCTTACATGATTGCTTTACAAAGAGCCTGGTATGAAGCGAGGTTTTTATGGTCAGGCCCAGAGTAATTGACACATTGATTACTGTGCCCAAATCACAATTCTTGTGATTAACTGACCATTCAAACTGATCCCCTCAGATCAGATGCTGTCTCTCCTTTCCCCCAGTGTGGGCTTCTTGAGTCCCTTAACTTCTAAGGCCATCCCTTTTCCCTCTACAGAACAGCAGGGAAACTCTGCCCTGGGATTCCTTGTTAAATAGCAAACAGCTACCATATTATCCAAAGGAGGTTTGTTTCTTCTTTCTACATTGTTCAGTGTGTTTTAGCACCAAAGTTGTGCAGTGTCCTGTGATGCACCACGCACTCCAGTCCACAACTTCTGCAGGTAGTAAGTACCATGTTCTATCTGGGCAACAGTATATTACAGAAGCAGTTTCTGACCAGCTCCTGAGTCACAGCTGTTGAAGTAGTTACTTTCTTTGTAGTCCTGGCTGGAAGGTTGTCCTGTGGTCTTTGTATTTGTGGTTAAAATAGTTGGTTTTCAAACTTTTCCCCATCATGTTCTCTTGGTAAGAGCAGTTTTCAAGCCTGATTCTAATCCAAGTTGGAGGCAGTATTCATACTGAAGATACAGTGGTATATGGGAAATTCTGGTGATGGAATGGGGAGGTGTGGGATGGATAGCCTTGTTTCTCTGTGATTAATGTACCTCATAGAAGGATTATCGGCCAAAACACTTCACACAGAGGAGAAGGGATGAGGCCCAGAGTAGACATCAGAGACTCCAAGAAAAGCATCTGCCTTTAGTCCTGCTTTTGTATTTCCACTCTGGTTTGTTTTCTTCTCAATTTGTAAAAAAATCCCTCCTTTCTCTCCTCAAGGGACTTAAAACAGTGAAAGGAGAAGCAGAGAACATTCACTTTGGTTACTGCTGAACAATTAACTTATGTTTTCATGGACATATTTCACTTCCAGATCGCACACTTTGGTAGAAAATACTGGCTCAAAGCCCATCATTATCTGTGTGCGTAAGTATGTAATATGACTTTTCTCATATGCATTGCTTTATGGTTATCTACGCTGAATTTAATTTTCTCGTCATTGCCCTGTTGCTCTTCTTAAGGTGTGTTAGCAACCTTTTACAGGCTGACTTTCATCTTTGATACTCAGGGTGACTTCTTATCAGCAATAAAAATATTAATGATTGATTAGATTTTGATCTTCCTTCTTAAGAGAGGGGTATATTTTGTATTTGGTTATAAGAGAGGGCTAAGAGGGAGAAGAAACTGCAGTCTTTCCTTTCTTCTACCTTTTGAAGCCTACTTCTCCCAATAATATACCTCTGCCTTACATTGTGGTCCTTGCACTGACTAGAAGGTATGAAGAACCATATAATTCATGCATTTTCTGCATGGCCCCTTGAATGCTTAGTTAGAAATGTGGGTGGACCTACCCTCCGTAGCTCCTTTGCAGATTGCTCAGATGAAGGGATAGGGGCATAAATACTGGTTTCTTCCAAGCACCCAAGACAAGCTGATGTTTGCTCACCCAAATTTTCAAAACTAATAGGTCCAGCAACCAAGCTGTCACATACGCCATTCATCTTCATTCTGTGCACAGATAGGACTGCACCAATGTCTGAAAACTAGAGTGTGAAAATAAGCTGTGACAACTGTTTGCAACTGCGTAGGGAGCTCAGCAGGAGGTATACCAGCTCTGCCAGCATGGCTGATAGAGCTTCTTTGCTCTGTGCTACAGCACTCCCTCTGTCAGGGGGTCTGAAACTCCGTATTTCTTACTGTGGATCTGATTTCCTGGGAATGTTGTAGAACTGGTACTCGGTGCTCTTTGGTAATGTTCCTGATACCTGGAGTGAGACAGTGCAGAACAAAAGTAGCAATGCACCAACATGGAAGTGATCCTTTAGGATCCATAGAAATAAAGAACTGACAGGATTTAATGTGAATACTGGTTTGGAGAAATAGCTTGCATGGGAAATTCCTATGGGAATATCAAAGCTGCTACTGAAAATGGCATGACACTAATGTATAGCATGTGCAGAGGGGATAGCTATAGAGCACAGGATAAGAAAGAAGGTGCTAGAAGAGACACAGGTACTGATCATTTGGATTCCTGAGAGCTACAGCGTCCCAGCTGATACAGTTGTTCTCTGCTGACCTGTAAAGAAACAGGAAATTTTCATCTCATACAGAAACACTAGTGTAGGGTAGGAGTAGAACCACAGGCGGTCTTTGCCTGACCGTGGTGGGATCTAACCGGAGGACAGTCTTTATACCCTGCAAGGAGCAGTATGCAATTCAGTTCTGCTCTTCAGTATTTTCCTTCTGTCTTTGCCTTTTGGAGATGAAGACACCCATAAAGCCGTAGGTGTTCTGCCAGTTTTTGGCTAGAAAGAGAAGGGCTCAGACTGAGAATCTCAGCAGATGGTAATGGCAGCAGATTTTAAAAAAAAATCTTTGTAGCCTATTCTCATTAAGAAGCTCAGAAAAGAAGATGAAGAATCATCACTTTGGAATGCCTGGATTTTTATCCTGAAGGTTGCAGTGCAGGAATTCAGACAAAGTATAGAATAGGTACTTTTAATGAACAATATGTAATTTAAATTGTGTTGAATTATTTAAGTCCATAAGTTAATGATTTTGAAATAGTCTGTCATACTCGGTTTCTTATACAAAGATGTGTTAATATATGTCAATAAAGAGGTCATCTTGGACCTTTTGAAATGAACAGTATCTGGACTAACCTAAATGTACTGTGGTAAAGGTAAAACTGAAATATCCTTCATGAGTAATTCTGCCATATCACTCTAACAGTAGACCCTCGTGTCTGTCCATTGCATCACGTACTGTAAAAAGAATAATCAGTCCAGCAGAAGAATGTACATCTTCATTATGCTTTACTGTGTTTCTGCTGTGACCCTTTTTTAACATCTCATCTTCATTGAAATTATCAGCTGCTATTTACACAATTACGGGTTTGTGTTCCTATGGGTTTAACTATTTAAAGCTGCAAGTTCTCAGGAGCTGGCCTTAGAGACTCATAAGCAAGCTGATACATGTGTCCAATGGAACTTTCTACTGTGCTAGTGCCTGGTAGCAAAGTTTAATTTACTTTGATTACTGGTTTTGATTGGAGGATTGAAACATTTTGTTGAACGCTCATGGTGCAAAAGAAACAAAAGACTTGAAGCAGACAAATGTGGGGGTAAAACTGCTAGTGCACCTCATAAGGCTGGGCTGACTGCCAATTTGTGGCTTTGTCAATTGTATATAATCATCACAAACCTGAAGCCACAATTTTTTTTTTTAAAGTTAAGCCTCTCTCAGAGCTTCTGTATGTCTGATATACAGTGATAAACACAGCTATCTCTCTGTCTGTATCCATCAGCATTACTTCACAGTCAAGAATGTTTCCAGTCATAGTAAAATAAGAGCTGCCCCTATTCCCATATTTTATCATTTCCATCTAAACTGTGCTTTAGCAGCAAAATTGGCAATATCTGTTTTATAAGACTGTAATTAAAAAATGAGACAGTCTATTTCAGGGATTTTTTTTTTTTAATCTGCTGTCTGCTTTTCCCAAATAGTGCTGCTAGTACAGTTGAATACCTTGTCTCTAAATACTGAGAGGAAATACTTTCAGAAGTGCGTATGAGAGCTTTTCCAAGGAGAGAATTTCTCTGCACTTCGAAGTCAAATCCCCACTGAGCAAATAAGGTTATACGAGCTGACTGAGCCTTGACAGTAGTGTATACTTAGGAATATTTTCAAATCAAAGTGTCTTCATCCTTCCTCCCATCTGCTACATATATAAACATTTACCAAACAACCTACTGGCTTATGTGTGTGTACCTTATATCTTACTCTGTTGATCTATTTAATCTATAACTTTGCTTTTATCTTTTTAACCAATATACTGATGTAATTATTGTTTTTTACTTTTTAAGTTCATTCTAAGGTTTTATTATACATGTTTTTCCAACCAGCAGCAATACTGATTTCCTTATCTTTCATTGGACACAATAAATTTATGTTATAGTGCTGTCATGAAAGCACTTTGAGCAGATTTTTTTTTTTTTTGTCTGTCCTTATATTAGTGGATGATGCAAGTTAATGTGCTATATGAAAATGCAGCTTAAATGTTTATGTATCTCTAAACTTCTGTGAACTTGAGCAATTTAGCACCTCTTATAGGAATGACAGTTTGTCCTACTTCCCCTCCCCCCCCCCCCCCCCCCCCCAAATTCATAGTGCAGGACAAGGAGTATGGTTATTTCTTATACCCAAATATTTAATGTAAAAATGCATTTGGAATTAAGTGTAGACAATATTACAGTGAAATCTGAGTTTACTCAGTTTTGCAAATGTGGCCAGGGATGTTTGAACATGATTTATGCAGGTATTTAAGAGGAATTATTTTGAAAATATATTGTAAAGTACCACCCAAATTATTTTTAGAAGTGCCAGACTGGCATAGAAAGATGTGCCTTATTCAAAGATCTCTTTCCAGGTAAAGCCAGTCTAGATGAAGAGGATCAAATCCTTTTCCATGATTGCCAGTCATTTTGCTTTCTATATCCCAGCCTGTGAAACACAAAATGCTTGCACTTGCTGGGATATGGAAGTATGTCCCAAGTATTCTTTTTACTAGGTTCTGGAGATGAGAGGTTGGAGCCAAATATACTAGACAGCTAGGGGAAATCACAATTTACTTCCTGAGGTTTTCATCTGGACTGACTTTTCTTCATGTAAGAAAATCTGTCATTATCATCATGAACTAACCTATTCAGAAAGGAAACTTCCTGACTTTTATAGATTGTATCTAATGTATTGAAAGTTTGGGGGATTATATCTCTGGTTAGAAAAACCAGAACCAAACTGCCCCTTTCCATTCAGTGTAACTTAGAAGAAAATGGTGCCCATTCTAAAACGGATGTATCTTCTCTGGAGTGCTCCTTATTAATTTTTACTTGTGTTTGTACTAGGCATTTGATAGCATTGAAGATTTTGAAGTATTGAGTTGAACTGAATTTGTTGGGTTTCTTAGAAGGATGCAGAACAGCAGCTAAATCAGTTCTATAAACATCAGGAAGCTCTTCAGTAATCACTCTTAAACAGTTTTAATACTCAAAAGCTCATATTGTTATTTCTTAGCTATGGTTCTATATACTAGTCTATCTTTGAACCACACAATTTCTTCATTCTTGAAGCACCTTTTATTCTACAGACAGTAGAATTTAGGTTTAGCATTGACATTTTAAAATGTGCAGTCAAAAATGCACTTTAATTCCTACAGTCCTTCAGGGCTTATTTAACTTATGGATAGCATTGTGCAGTTGAACCTGCAAGTCCAAGGACCTATACATTAACTGTTGAGGCTTTCTGGACTGAGTAGGTGAAGACATTTTAAAGACAGAGCAATGAGTTTAGTAGACTAGACTTTCACTTTTGAAATTATGTCACAGTTGCCATCCTATCACATATGATCTTGACATCTTTACTGCAGTTCCCACACAGTATAAATCACTAACTCCTTGGCATAATTCACTGTCTGAAGTCTGTACGGTGACAACTCTAGGAGTTGGCTATGGACAAACTTCAGGATCATATTTAAGAAGTCTTAAGACCCTAATTAGTTTAACTGTCAGATTCTGAAACAGCCTTCCAATGGCAATTTTAAGCATTTTTGTGATGGGACTCAATAGGTTTATGAATGAAAAGATTATAAGATGCCTTCCTATAACAGCTAAATTCTGTGTCTCAGGAGGTCTCTCCCATTCTTATGCAGCAAAGAAAGACAATAAATGAAAGTACAGGCATCAGAGACTGAGGTTTGCAAGATGGGAGGAAATGGGTCTCCTCCTGAAGAGTTCCTACATACCCCGGGATTAACTTGTACCTCTCTTACAGGAATTGTGCGGCTGCCGGGGCACGTTAAGCGGGTCCATGGTGTATTTACAGGTGATAGTCAGGCAGAAAGCATAAAAACACTGGTTCTGAACACTAGAGGACTGAAGATGCCAAATCACGCACAGAGCCAGGGTACACAGCCGACTGGCACAACACATGTCACTTGTCACTGGCTTATATGTAGTTGCCACCTGAATAACAGGAATGTGTTTTTAAGTTTATATGGGACTGAACTGTTCTTGGTGAGACTAGATTTTGTCAGTTTATGGAGTTATAGTGTATTTTCCCAAACAAAATAAGCATAACCATGCTTGGATTCTTACATGTAAACCGTACACAGGCTCATGGCTGAAGGGTGACACTAGACTGAGTGCCAGACTTCTGAGGGACCTAGCTTGCTCTCCACTGCCTGGTATCCTCAGGCCAGGATGGAGAGCAGTTCCTCCGGCCCAGTGCAAATATAACGGAGAGTGACAGCGTCATTGTCACTGCCTTGCTTAAAGGAGGCTTTGGATTGAAAGATTTTTCTGTTTGTTTTTCATCAAGACTAATAGTAACAATCTGAGAGAATTTTCAATTTTAATTGTCATCCACTTTGAATAATACAAGGACTGACTGAATCACACTCTTCATCTTTTCATCACAATAATGATTTTTGGAGAAGAAGCAAGGAACTCAGAAGCTTTATTAGCATGAAACAAAGCAATGTATATCAGGCATGGTTTCGAGTTGATTGGACTAAAACTGAGCTAGAATATCCCTGGACTTGAGATTCTGGAGACCTCAGAGTATGGTGAAGACTAATGTGCTTTGGAAGAGTAGTAAGCTTTATTTTCATATGTGCAAATTATTATCAGAAAGAACAGAGATGAATTGAAGACTGGTTTATGTTGAAAGGGGGGGAACAATGCTTAGAATTCCCAAAATTAAATTACATGCCTTTAAATTTGTGAACAGAAAGGAAATGCAGATGCCAATGGAAAAACTTCTCTGAATAAGTCAGGGATGAAGAAAGAAACCTGTATTCTTGACAGAACAAGTGATCATGGAAATGAAAAAAGCTCCTGAAATGTTGAAAATGTAAAATCTAAATAGAAGCCATCCTAGAGCCCTGGAGGGAGAAATATAGGACAAATTATACTAAACAAAAGAGAAGGGAGTCCAAGATGGCATGAATGAGTGACAAAATATATCATGAAGTATGCAGATGCAATATTTGGAGCAAACTTATCTCTTTCCTAACAATTAAAAAAAAAAAAAAAAAGGATATAAACAGATAAACAGGACTAAAAGCTTTTCCAGATATTGTATTCAAGGCAAGTACACATGGGGGGAGCTGTTGGAAACCTGCTGTCTCAGGTGTAAGCTCAGTAACATGCATCCTCTTTTGGTAATAAAACACAGTCCTTTGGATTTGTTTTAATTTTAACTTTTCCAGCATAAAATAGTGATCTATGTTATTATTTAACGTTGGTAATACATACAGTGGGGGGACAGGTGAAAGCAGAGGGAAAGGTATGTGATGTTTCCAGTAGACTTTCTGGCGGAATGGGGAGTGCATATTCCAAGGCATCTTTCCAGTTGGTGCTTTGCCCAGAATAGAAAACCCTAAACCAGAACAACAATATGTGAAGCTGCTTCAATAAATCTGGCTTACACAAGTGTTTAAGTTTATTAAGACTTCACTGCCTGAAAGCTACTTGGAATTATTGCTACAGCTGGATTATAACATTCTCTCACTGGTCCAGTATTCTTTCCTTTGTGGAAATCCCATAACTTATGTCTACTCTATCATGATGATTGCTAGCTTTGAACTAGAAGAGGCACATGTAGGATAATATTTTTGTCATGTGGAATTTTTATTTTTGAATCAACATAAGGTCTAATAATAACTTGCAACATGATACTTGCAAAATATCTCAAGGAAGATGAGATCTAGTCAAAACTTTTGCTAGAAGAAGCTGTCTGTATGCCCAATCTGTCATTCCTAAATAGAATTCCTGTCACTTGTTAACTAAAGAAAATGCAATGTTAACAAGAAGACTTGGAGGTGACCTTGAGACTTGACTCATTCTCTACAAGGAGACTGAGAACTCTTCCTCACTATTAAAAGTTAGATAATTTATTTTACCTTCTGACATCTAATCATAGGAAAGAAGGGACCTGGTGAATGGGGAGAAAATTAGGAGATTTGCTTAGGCACAAAAAATCAGTAACATCACAGCTTTTAACCAAGATATTCCAATCCCACTTCATATCTTGGAAAGTGCATTCTGGTATCAGGCTGCACTGTGTTTCTGTGGCTGTAGTCTTTGCTAAACAGTATATGCTCTCTACCTTTTTACCATCACCCAGTGCAAACTCGGGTATGTGAGTAAGTGCAGTCTGCCAGTCTGGGAAAAAACAGAAGATTAGAAGTGGGAGGAGAGCATGTCTCTTCACTTCATTGCCTCACAGCTTTATGAGATCCTAGCTGACAATTAGGCTGGCTATATTGGGAACACAACATGAAGTAAGAACTCATACTGGGTTTCCCCCCCCCTCCAAAAAAAAATTGTAGACACATTTATCCATATAAGTTTTATATGCTAGATTTGGTGAATTCAAGAATTCAAGCTGTTATGGAAGAAGTCAGTATGTGCTTTTTTTTTCATTTTAATAAACTTTATCATTTCCACAATCTCATATTTTCTTCTGTGTTCTATATATGCTATATTTTGTCTGTGTAGAATCCAAAGGCAAATTTAGACAGATTACAAATAGCTATCAGACTGCTATCAGACTGATCTTGATGGGACTGTCAATAATAGCTCATTATTAATTGGGAGAGTTGTTGAAAAGGCGCTACACAGCAATTAATGCTTTTAAAGCCTATTAAATATTTTTGATTTATGATTTGGAAGTATGAAGTTATTGCTGGCAACAGACATGTTAAGTAATCACAAAAATTTGATAATTATATGGCTTATTTGATGACCAGGCTGATTTATAAGGCAGGCCTGCTTTAATATATTTTTAATATTGGCAAAACTGAAGCTACACATCTAGAAATATGGAATACAGACCATATATACAGAATGAAGGATTAAATTCTGAAAATTCTAGGAAGAGTTCTAGGTTCATATTAGGTATTCTAAGAAGCTTTTTACTGAGAGACAAAAGTGGCTTTACCATTGTGATATGTTGTATCACAGTGTTTGTTTTATCTTTATAGTCCCATACCTGTATCTTATCTGTACAGCTCCAAGGTATGTAGATATGTGGCATAAGTGGAGAGAGAACAGAGAAGGAATACAAATGTCTGGGGGTTGGAAAGTATATGTTAGAATGACAGAATTAAAGGGCTTAGTCTGCCTAGTTGATTTTTAAAGGCTACCACGTAATGAATAGCTTTCCATGTTTAATTACTTTCCCAAGGGAAAGGCACAAAGGGACTTCATAAATTTGTATGGAGAGGTACAATAACCACCAAAAGCTGGAAGCTGGTGTTATGCAGATTCAAATTTGAAATGGCTCTAAATCACTAATGATCTGTTCAAAAAGTTAATCAAGGTATGATGGATTCTCTGGAAACATCAGCAAAGTATTAAAGATCCTTTTTTCTAAAAAATGTACTAAGTTGATAAATTATTAGGCTTAGTAAGTAGCTAAACATATTAAGATGTCTTGGCCTGTGACTCATAAAATGTGAATATTCTAATGATCCCTTCATGCCTTAAACCCTGTGCTATTCACTCTGCCTGTTTCTTTCTAAATAGAACTCCAGGAGGAGACTGGCAACAACTCGACTCTATAATTAGGTTACAAGAAAATGCAGTTTTATTGATGTTTTACTGATAACATACAAATAATGCTGATGCATCTGAAATTTCAGTTGCAAAGGCACTTCTATCAGAAACCACTTGTTTATTCCAGGGTAAAGAATAAAAACTTTTGATTGACACTTCTCCTCCCCTATTCCCTAAACTATTAAAATTAAGGTTCTTTGTTCTTTCTTGACAGCTTTGTTCTAGACACAGAACAGATGCAAACAAGCCAAATATCCCTTTTATATGACTGAGTTCATAGGTAATGACATATCACATAGTTTTGGCTTTCCCTCTTAGTGGCTGTGTATGTGACAGAAGATCAGATAGGAGAAACAACTGTTCTGTGTAACTTAACTTTTTCTGAAGCTGACAGAACACAGTGAATGTTTCTTTTTCATTTTAAAATATTTAAAACACTTCCATGCTTTCCCATCATTATTCTAATGCTATACTTGGTGTATGCATTTTGTGTCTGACTATGAGCAGCTATGCAAGCACTGTACAATTGCTATGGAGAGAGAAATGGAAAAGACAATGACTCTCCAGAGTGATCCAAACTGCAAAACACCCAGGGATTCTTGCCCTACTGTGACATTAAATTTTCTCTGGATCAAACTCAGGCTTTAAGAAAAAATGTCAACCTAACAATTTTGTGAAAAAACCCACAACTTCTCCGGTATTTCAAAAGAATTTTCTGATTATTTTTTTCTCTGCCTGCTTTCCTTTAATATGACATACTTAAAAAAGAAATATACAATAGGTTTTGGCCTACTGTTCACTACAGGAAAGGATTCTTGACAGCATTAAAGTATTGCCAATGAATAGAAAGGTGGTATTTTATGCGCTGAATTTATATATGTCACTATCACACGGGCAAATTTTTCTGATGTCTAATAAAAAAATAGAAAAATAATGGAGTCCTGCTAGCAATGTTTACTTTGGCTGTCATGGAATAGTCTATGTGTCTTCTTCCATGCTGAACTTCTTCTACAGAAAGGTCTGCTAATGTCTAGAACAGTTCCCACAGTCTTGGCTTGTGATGAAAGTAACCTTCTCTGTGTCCTGCATGGCCTCCTTCCCATTTGGCCAAATCTGAGCCCCTGCATGCCAGAGGTCTGCACCATATATCCTTTGTATATCTGAATCGTGACAAGGATCAGCTGATACAAAACATGAGGAGACATGAAGGCCATGTTCGCAAAAGCTTTGCGACTGCAGGGGGCAGATTTGCACTAATTCACATCAGTGGTGTGTGTCTTCAAAGTATGCAAAGCTACGGTTACATGCAGAAGAAAATCACATTAGCATTACAGTTATACCATCTGGCACTCAGCACCACTTGTCCACAACGTTCACAGTGCCAGACCTATTCTGTAATCATATATCTTGACTCTTTGATCTTGTGGATAATTATATAGGTCATCACTTAGGAAAATGTTCTATTCTGTAACACAGATGTGATCTGAAAACCAGTTACTCCAGTTAGATTATTCCAGTGCTCTGGATCATCAGGGTTGACTGCGTTGCCTTATGAAGGATATTCTAACATGTCAGAAAACTGCAAGAACAGGTAGACAGTATGAAAACAATAGCATAATGCAGATTTTAGGATATTATTAAACAAACTTGTGTGTAATATGAGTAGTTCCATGCGCATCTTTTGGTAAGCTGTGGAGAACTTGGACCATGGCCTTGGAACTTGCTGAACCTGCCTGGGACACCAGCCTTTAAGACAGAAGATAGTTTCACTGTTTATGGTAGAGTTGCTTTCAAAGTATACTTTTGGATGAACAACTTGGAAAAGGAATCACTAGCTATGCCTGGACAAAACTCTTAACTGCTAAGTGAAAAATTCATGGCTGACATATAAAGAAACTGGCAAAATACAATACTTTGCTGGAATAGACTTGTCATTAAGAGAATCAATGTGTTCTAGGTCAATTGGTAAAATGGATGGCTGCTTGGGCTAAGTGGGTAAGTAAAGCTTACAGAATTACATAGATTTGACATTTTTAGCTGTCAAGCAAAGTTGCATGGTGTGTCTTAACACCATTTTACCCTGGAATATCCAAGCTCAGCTGGTCTGGGAAAGTCTGCCTAAGCCAGAAGGTTAATTATTCCTTAAGGATGGAGTAGCTTAAAAATAAATACTGTTTGCGGGGTTTATTCCTATTTTTACCACCAGAAGATATAAATGTCATTCTTGTGGCTGTCTGAAATGTAGTATTTCTTTCTGTCATGGTATTCATTAGTGTCCACCTTTTTTAATATAATAATTTAAGAAAAAAAATATATACAATGAGAAGTTTGGTTTTGGCTTCCTCAACAAGTTGGTATTACCATCTCCTGAAGGCAAGCACTTTCATGAGCTTGAAGTAAGGATACTGCAGACAACCTCAGTCACATTTGGCAGTGTGAGACTCTTCTGTGCTTAGTTCACGTAAAAGTTTCCGGGATCTCTTCCAGCTAGCAGAACATGACTACAGCCTCTTTCAGACTGCCATACTGGCGCTGCAGGGCAGTGGCTAGTTTGCTAGAAGCAAAGGCAATTGAACAGGACATGAGAAACTACTGGCTGTGACAGACAAGCCAGGAAAAGCCGCTGACAGCACCATGAGGGAGGGCTGGTTTTCACAGGTGGTGAGGGGGTGATGCAAGAGCCATCTGAACCTACAGACAAAGTGAGGGGAGCACTGGGGACCTGCTGGCTGCAGGAGCTGGCAAGGCCACCAGCAGCCTGTCCTGTCCCACTGCCCCAGTCCATCTCAGCTTATGATGAGGCAGCAGAAATGTCCCTCTGCGGCACTGAGGGATGTTTGCCCTTGCTGGGCCAGCACATCGTCTGCATGGGAGCTGCAAGGGAAACAGGTGAAAACACAGTCATGCCATCTCACTGCAGCAATGGCTTTCCAGATTACCTGGCTCTATAGGTTCTCTTTGTATCCTTAACATCCCTCATATCTTTCTCCTTTCTCCTCTACTTGTTTTCTGCATATTTATCCACCAGTAATCTTGTAGATATACATACAAATGTATATACATATGTGTACACATCTCTATGGTCTAGATCTGATCTCTCTGCTTACAGACCTGATTTAGCATTGGCAATAACCCAGCTCTGAAAGATTGGACTAGACCTACAGAAGTTTCTTCCAGCTAATATTTCTGTGATTTGTACATTGCCATATGCACAACACTATACTCAGTTTTCATCCTGCAGGTATCACTTTGTACAGTATTGTCCAGCTGCTCACACAGTGTCCCAGTTTCAGCTAGGATAGTTTTCTTCCTGGTAGCTGGTGTGGTGCTGTGTTTTGGATGTAGTATGAGAATAATGCTGATAACACATGGATGTTTTAGTTGTTGCTATGTAGTGCTTACTTTAAGCCAAGGACTTCTCAGTTTCCCACACTCTGCCAGTGAGCAGGTGCATGAGAAGCTGGGGGGGAGCAGAGCCCGGACAGCTGACCCGAACTAGCCAAAGGGATATTCCGTACCATAGAATGTCATGCTCAGTGTATAAACTGGGGGAGTTGGCTGGGAGCCACCGATCACTGCTCGGGGACTGGCTGGGCAGCGGTCAGCAGGTGGTGAGCAATTGTATTGTGCATCACTTCCCCCCCCCCCCCCCCAGGTTTTATTCCTCTCTCTCCTTCTCGTCTGCATCAGTATTGTTGTTATTGTTGTTCTTACTGTTTTGGTTTTTTTCACTTTATTTCAATTATTAAACCGTTCTTATCTCAACGCATGGGATTTACCTTTTCCCACTTCTCCTTCCCATTCCAGCAGGGGGACAGGGCAGGGAGTGAGCAAGCAGCTGCGTGGCACAGTTGCTGACTGGGATTAAACCATGATACACAGAAATGCAGTTAATATTTGTCATATCAAAAATCCATCTTTCTTACTCAAGATACTTATTCATTACAAATCAAATTAAGCGAAGACAAAAGTGAATCTATTTCTAGTACACTGAAACAGTTTTTACTGTGCCATCTGACACTTCTCAGTTTTTGATTTATTCATCCTCACAATTAAATTTTTGAGGTAGAAAGTCTGTGTTAACTGTATTATACCTCTAAGAAATGGAAATTCAGAGACAATATGGTCTTAGAGGCCTATATTTGATCCTTTTTAGGATCACTTTTTAAAAGTCACTTTTTAGCTGCTAGCAGTCTTGGAAATGAGTATATTTCTGAGGCACATAAAATCTCACCTCACAATATTTCTAAGACCCTATAGCATCTGTCCCATGACATAAACCACATAGTATTTATAATGAATCTGCTAAGCCTGGAAAAGGCCAAAATCCTAATGTAATACCTACAGTCAGCAAGGATACTACTGCTCCATTAATTCTGCATGCCCATGGTTCAAACATGGAGCTGATTTGGAAAACAGACCTGAAGCAACCTCTCCATCTCCCTGGACCATGCTGCTGTCTCTAGGCTCTGCTGTACTTTCTACATGAAACTGTCATTAATGGGAGGACCAACCCCTGTTATCTACCTAATGTGCGTGATTTGGCTATTGGTTATTCTCATAGTTGCCTTTCTGTATCCTGAGGCACTATAATAGTGAAAATACTATTGTGAAATAGTGAAATGTGACATGAAATAACTTCAGAGAGAGAAAGCTGCCCATGCTGAAGGATCCCTGTGAGCCATTGGTATAGATTCAACTCTAATAAGAAAAAATGAAGCAGTAATATAGATTGGGGTGTGTGTGTGTGTGTATATAAAATAAAATATTTTATCTAATGGAGCTTGATAAATTGCATCCTTTTCTTACCAACTTTGTAATGGAAAGGAATAGGCTGGTGACAAAATCTGGATCCAGGAAAGGGCTTGTGGTTTTGAGTCATAATTAGAGGGCAGTGCCTATGTCACCCTCCTCAGTGTGCATCTGTGTATGTGGAGCTGCTATTTGTTTTCTTTTGCTTGTTTTTTAATGAAATCCCCTTCTTTAGCCACTAGCTCTACCGTTGTTGTATAGGAAGTCTATGGGGAGTTTTTTCTACTTCCTAACTTTTTGACACCTGCCTTAGGTTCTCTTAGTGGTAAGGAAGAAAGGTAAATTCCACTGAATGTTGTTTTAGAGCAGTTTCTCTCCACTTGCTGTGGACTGGCCTATTACATTCTCTGCCTAAAGTTATGAAGTAGATCTATAGTCCATCTCAATGACTTCAGTTGAGATGCATCAGGGCGTTTGCTACAGAATGGTGATCACTCATACTAGTTGAATTTTCACTCAGCTAACATTTTGAAAATACATATATTGGGGAGAGTTTAGAAACTCCTATTGTAAAAATATGGTTTTAAAATATGCAAATTGAATGGTTCAGGGGTAAACCCAACAAATTTATTTAAACTTTGCACATATGTCTTTCAGTGATGAATTTCAGTGGGCCAGTGAAGAAGAAATGTGTGATGCTTCACAGGAAATGGAGATTGAGCCCTGATCATAGATGTAAAACACCTGAGCTCCAGCTCCCAGGATGGAGACTGGCTGAAGCTCCCATTTTCCACATAACTGGGTGCCACTGTATGGATGGATGGCCATGCAACCACTCCGCTCACACGCATGAGCCATACCCCATGTCACACCGCACAAAGTAGGAGAGAGAAGGAGAGACAAAATAGCTGCCGTTGGTAAACACTGTCCTCAACAGCACATCTCTACTTCACATTTTTGACACGTTCAGTTTTGGACATATACTACTTCTTGTTTCATGAGGAAAACACATTTTTCCTCTGCCTTTTCTCATTTTTTTCCATGGCTGTGATTGTAGCTCTCGACTGAACTACGAATACCTGTTCTTATCTAAAAAGATTGCTTTGCCACACCACGTGCTTAAGTTTTAGTTGAGTTCCTGGTATCTGAGCTTCATTTCAATTACTAGGCAGAAGAAGAAATCATGTAACTTTAATCTTTCAGTTTACATTATGTTTTAGAACTGACACAGAATTTATTTTCAAGGCTGTTAACAACATGATAAATCTCAAGAGAAATCTGTATAGGCCAACAATTCCACATTCATTATATAGAAGGAAATATCTTCTATGCTATTGTTGTAACTATTTATGTGATGGAAAGAGATTTGCAGAGCTGGTAATGGCAGCTTTGTTTGTAAAGCCGTCTTGCCTTCTGTGAATTTTTTAAAGAAGATTATTATTTGGTGGGAGGACCATTTTCTCTGATAAATTTCAAAAGTGTAAACTTGAATCTCAGTTATCAAGTTTGGTATAGTTTCTGGTGGGAGAAGAAGTCTTGTGTTGGGTCAGAACTTTCCCAGGCCTTGTGTAGGACTGTGTCAAATCAGACCTTCCCTGAAAGCCACGTGAAGGGCTGTTCTGGCCAGGTCGGGGACTCCCAGATCAGTCAGGCCCGAATCAGCTGTTGAGAACAGGAAAAACTGAAACTGAGAAGCAGTTTACGTCTGTTAAACACCAGTTAGAATTTCAGTACTGAAAGGATATTTAAAAGTTAGGGTTTTAAAACTTCGAGGATAAGTGGTTTTGAATCTGGTTCCATAGCTTTCAGAATGAAACTGAATTGTAAGGAAAAAAATGTATCGATGTACAATTTTAAATTTTGTACAGAACAATATAGACTTCAATGAAAAACATAATGTATGTATCTCAAGGCTGATTTGAACCACAAGTCATTGGTTTGTCTTCTCTTTAAATTTAGGCATGGAAATCGGGCTTTGAATCAATATTGTTAGAATTACTTTGGCAGGGATATAAATCTGAAATCTGCCTAAGTGCTGTAGGCTTTACTTATTTCTCAGGGGATTAATTACACCACAATAAACGTTTCAGCATGGAATAAGTTAATAAGAAGAAAATGGGATAACAGTAATATTTTCAAATATAATAAAGCCAAGATTTTAAATTTTCTTTCAGGGAAAAAAAGTACTAATTTTAAAATTCAAAAGATATAAAATACAGTTCAAAACAAATATAGTAAATCTGAGCAAACTATCACACATACGAGGCAATGGTCTGTCTTTCATTTTCCATCTCTTCTGCGGATGTTTACTCATCAACTTTTCCCCATTTGTTGTCTTTAATATTGTGCCACCAGTTCATATAACAGAATCTCCTAAGTAGACCTTTTGTATGTAGCTGATGTAGGATTATATTTATGAAAATCTCTAAAACAATTTAAAAATACTATGAAGAACAGTAGAAGAATACATGTCAGCAGCTTTGGTACTGCTCTTTGCAGAATAAGCTATGTGTGCCACCAAAAGTAAGTGTAGGAACTGGGGAAGACAGCTGAAATGTAAACCTTACTAGGCAAACACAGTATTGCTGGAAAAGTAGGGAGAGAATAACACTGAATTTACTCTTCTGTTTTTATGTAGCTATCTTTGCTTGCACTATCATGGAGATGGTCAACGGGCACATATGCTGAAAAAGACATGCTTCACTGTGAATAAGAAGGATGCAACATGTGTGTTTTTTCCATAGGGAGTGAATATAAATATTTGGGTACATTCTGCTAAGGACAGCCTTTCTTCTGGCCTTTTATTTCAGTCTTTTTTCTGCTTCCCAGCTTCTCTGCTTGCTCTTTATCCTTTCTACTTCAGGATATTTACTTTGTTTCTCCTGTCTTATGCAGATGTGTATATTCCTACATATGCATTTGCACAGGAGGTATTACCATGTCAGAACCAGACTTTCTAGGAAGAGCCATGTGCTAAATATGGACCTGGAAGTATTGATGGGAAAGTATAAAGAGGCCAAGAGGATTCTCTGCTTGACATTCTTCAGCCTCTCATTTTTCCTGATTTGCTTGTCTTTTCAGAAGCTGGCTTGGAGCAACAGTAGATGGTAAAATGTTTTAAAAACAATATATAGTCTTAAAACCATTGATTGATACAGCTGTGTCCTAAATTTTTTAGCATTTGTATGAGCATCTTTCATTTCAAATTGAGGAATGAGGAGAAACATAAAAACTAAAGGAAAAATCATGAAGTTAGTTCGTTCAGGTTTTTATTTTGTAGAGATTTCTGTAGAATAATTTCCCAAGAAATACAGTGGAGGCCTTACTGCTAGAATATTTAAATGTTAATTGAACAATTATTTAGAAAAGTTTATTGTAGGGAACACTCCTTCTAGCAAAAAATGGACACCATGACCTAAAAGCCATTGCTTCTGAATTAGATTCTGCTCTCAGTAGCTCTTACCACCCAGAAGATCTTGCAGAGCTTATCTCTGTTTGCTGCACCTGGCCTGTGCAGTGGACTTGAGCTGGGTATGAGTCCATGATCTGAGTGTTATTCAAAACAGAAAAATACAATGTGTTATATACAAGAAGGTCTCTGTGTGAGTTTATAAGGTTTCCAATGAACTGTGCATTCATTTAATTTAAATGGCTTTATTTTCTGTGTGGTATTCCAACAACAGCAGCTGATGAGTGGGTGACATGCAATGTCAAAAAATAATCAAAGGTAACACAGAGATCAGTGAGCCTAGGCGATTAGAACTTGAATGGATAAATGTTATTAGTATATTTATGATTTAAAGACAGATGGTGCAGAGTTGAGCTGAGGGAGATTGGAAAAGCACAGTTGGCAAGCAATGTCTCTATTTTGGTTAATAAGACATTCAAGATTGCACATGCTATTACAGAGCTCCGTTTGATTATATAAGGAATGTATAAGACGGATAAAGTTAAGCTTTTGCACACACTGAACTCATTCCTCAGCTGTCTTCACAGTGGCCTGGAGATAGATGCCCTGCTCTCTTCCCTGGCCCAAGTCCTCTTCCCAGTCCCTCCCTCACCCCACTGCAGACCTTCTTCCCAATCTGCAGCAGAAATTGGAGATAAAGAGTGATTCCATTTGCATTCCCTTTCCTAAGGGCAGCCTGAGGGCATCACAGGACTTTCCCAAGATTTCCTGGACATGCTTTCTTCCCTGCCCAAAACACAAACTCATAGAGGTAATTCAGGGAGTAATGGCAGGAAGGAGGGACTGCCAGTGGTTGCTCCAGGATCTTGTTTCATTCCTTGGAGCACTTTGTTTGGCTTCTATTCAATAATATAGTCTATACTGTGGCCAGGGATGTAGTCACTGCTTTTGTTCTAGGCTCACAATGATCATCTTTATAGTGCTCAATAGTAGAACAAACACTTAAAATCTCTTTATATTTGTGTCTTTCAAAATGTATCCTTTTAAGCTCATAATAGCATAGGAAAATAAGAAACAGTAAGAGAGCAATGCTTTCTGTCGTTCAGTAGTAATCCATTCTTTAAGATACTCATTGCCCAGTTTCACTCTCTAAACCACCTCACGAAGGGTTGCATTCCTGAGTCTGAGTAGCAGTTTATTTTCAGTTGTAACTCCCAACTACTGATGTCCTGCAAAGTCATTGCCATATTTACCTTCGTTGTTTCAAAGTCCAGTAGCCAAATCCTTGGGATCGGGTGTGTGAGTAGTATGATAAAACATTGGAACTGTATTTATATCCACAAATGTTTGTATTGTATCAAGCTTATCTGGGTACAATAAAAGAGCCTGTGCTCCAGAAACTTGACCACCGGTATGAGAAATATGACAGCAGAGCAGAGTGGTAAAATGCCAGTGGAAATTAAGATATATTATTATTTTGGATATATGTTTATGGAAGGACATCAGCTGGTTAGAAGGCTGGCAGCAGGTAAAGTCACAGACTAATGTGTTTGTATTACTTGACTACACCTATAATTAAGGATTTAAAAATCAAATAAGAATTAATACATAAGTTGAAATTGTGAGAGAGTCTCAAACACAAGTAGTGGCAAAGCGGAAGTTAAACTAATCACAAACCGGTCTGAAGTTTGCTGGTTAAAATATACTTTCATGCATATGATCAGGGACAGCAAAATATTCATGCACTTCCATGTATGAGGAAAGAAAAAAGCAGCAATGCTTAAGAGGAGCTCTTGGAGGGATTGTGTGAATTTTTGTTTCTGCAGAAGTAAAGAAGAACTTCTACTAATTTTGTCAATATTTCCTCCATTTGTTTTTCAAATTACATTTTACCAAACCTACAGCTGTAACTTAAAAGTAACTGGCATGTTCTAACTAGCTTTTCAATATTTTATTTTGTCAATATTATAAAAGTATTTGGAGCAGTCTCAAATGCTGAGATACAGTGGTTTCTATAGTGATGTATTTAAGCATGGCTCCTCTTCCAAACCACAAAGGAGATGTCTCAGAGACGGGAATCTCACATTGTTCTAGGTGCCCTTGGTTACCCTATCTGGTCCCAAACCCAGAAACGTGAGGTCCCTTATAGATCCTCTTTCATATTTCATAGCCCAATGTGTATCAGATACCTGTGGGAGTCTAAAATGGAACTACTCCTCTTATTGTTAAAACACTTCCTTGTTAGTGGTACCAAGTTTGGATGAAAATCTGATTCACTTACATAGATTTAGTTTAGTGGTATCACTTGAATATCTGCACATAACCAAGATCAGATTTGGCCCACTATATTGACTGCAACTTGTCAAGTTCTAATGAAATTATGCTGGATAGATAAAAGAAAATTATATTTGCTCTGCAGTTATTCAAAATTATTTTATAAACAGAAATAATATTTCATATTTGAGCAGGTTACTAGTAGATTAGTACTGAGCTTTATGTTTTTATTGTTCTTTCACGTGTATAGAACTGGAATCTCAGGTGTCTACATTTATTGATTGATATGGCTAAATGATCCTGCCTAGTGTGTAAGCATCCATATTCAGTAGCAACAAAATGAAAATGTATTTTTGAAAATGTAACAAAGTTCCTTTGGATAGAAAGTTTCATTGTTTTCAGCTGATTAGTTATGCTTTGACATTTAATTTATATTTTTAATCATTTTCTACTCAGTGAATGAACAAATTATTATGAATTATAATATTCTTACTTGTAAGGAAAAACACAATTTATCTTGGATTAGAGAACAGACTAAGACAAACATCTGTTGAAAACCTATGCTGTACCTGTTTCAGACAGTATGCACAGATACTCTGCTTATATGCATATGACTTTATCAGACATAGGAATATAGAGAATTATGGAAAAAGATCAGTGAACTCCACTGAGTAAAGTAATCAGTGAATTTTGAAATATTTATGGTGTTACCCAAGTAGTATTTGAGTATGCATAGACATTTTAAAATGTCTGGTTTAAAATGTATTATCATTCTGACCCATCTGATCTGCATGCCTTATCATACATGAAATATAAAGTGTCTCAATTCTTTGCAATGACATCATTAGAGGTTTTTCAAAACAGCAAAATGATAATGACAGCAATAGCTAATATCTCAATCATGGTGTAGTACCAATTATTCTGTTTTTTTTTCCCTCAAGCACAGCACTAAGAACAGCATAGGCACAGTTTAGATCACTAATGCTGTCTACTCAGACCTCTGAGATTTTCTGATACCCGTCCAACCTTTAATCATGCTACACTGCTGCTACTAAATAAAAGAATATATTTCTGTGATTTATTTCATGACTATCTGGTTAATGCAATGTACCAAGTGAGAGTGTTTGTTCCCATTCATGATATATATGAGCGCTGCAGTACTTCCATATAGGCAAATAAAATTCCAGTAGTAATCTAAGGCCTGTAAGAAACGCTAAGTGATCTGCTAAGCAATTACACCATCATTCAAATATCTGTAGGCATATTTCTTCATTTTCATTCATCCACCTAAATTGTGAAAAAATGAACAACTACTTAATCTGGTCACTGACAGATCTGAATGTGAAACTTGCAATTAAACCCCCAGAATACTCAGTAGAAGACTCCCAGCCAGAAAAATTAAACTTCGAATTCTTGTCAGTGATGTGGCCGGGATAGTGTGCTACCTTCATGTGATTTTTTAAAAATCATATGGAAATAAATCTCCCCCCAAACTAACCCTGTATTCAGAACTATTCAGACAATGTATTAGAAATGTCAGCTTGTCTTGTCTGGGAAGATTCTGAACACCAAGAGCATTTCTACTATACATACTCTCTGAAGTATGTGTAGTAGCTGTGCACAAACCAGGTGGAAATAAGTTTTTGTTTTGTCTAACAGTTCCACATTTTCTCTAAATTTGTCATTCATATCCTAGTTAGACTGAGCAGAATATACTAGTTTATACACTGCACAAACAGAATATTTAGTCTAAATGCAATTCAAGGTTATAATGTATTAACGTGCCTGTAATCTAAAATTATTTGGCTGCTTCACAAGACCGTGGACTAGGTGCACAAAGGAGGCAAAGATGCTCCTGTCCTAAGTGCTTACCTGTCCCCCTAAACCTTTTCTGTGCCTGGGGAACACTAAATTTCTCTAGGTGTTAGAGTTTCCAGCAGACCATTCCCAGGGGTGCCTGCCCATCTATTGCTTCGCATGTACAGCACTGCTGAAATCTTGACAGAACTGGTGACTCCACCAGCCCAAGGAGCTGGGGGACCAGCAAACAGAGGTAGGTCTCCAGGAAACACACAGGGCAGTGATCTTGTGCTGCCCGTGCTGCAGCTGGATGTGTTTACCACCTGCAGCCCAGCAGCCATCTAGGCATTAACAGCTCTGCTGAGGCAAGATGTTTTACTTTGGGCACAGGGCCATGCTGAAATGAATCTATAGCTTCCAGACCACAGCTGGCTTGTGTCTGTGAGCTTGGAGAGCTGGCAGAGGAACTCTCAGATGTCTTAGGTAAATGTGTGGGGTAGATTTATGTTTCTCCAGACCCTGTGGAGAAGAGAGGCATTCTGTTGGATAAGCATATAATGCTTATCCCCAAATAAAACACAGCAGGGGAGAAAAATACAACTTCTTAGGTCGGTTCTGATCACTCTAAGGCCCAGTCGGAAATCCCTCAATGTCTTGGAATGATTCATGCTCCTCATTGCCAAATTCATGCTCATCATAGCCAAGTCAGAGGGCAAAGTTGTATGTGAACAGGGTCTCTCAGCTCTTTTGCTTGAAACTGTTCCACGTAGGGGTGGGTAATTGCACAAAGAAAACCCAAACTCGTTTAGTGATGTAACATCTAAGATTGCTGGTGAGGTGTGTTAGGTGCTTCCAACAAAGTGGGACAGCTTCACTTAGAGATAATGAATAAGCCCCAACCTGGAATACCATATAACTTTTAATAACCTGCGTGTTTCTTTATATGACAGGCCAGATTTGCAAACAGGAATTCAAAACAAAAGGACAGAAAACCCCACCTGTAATTTAGTATTAGAGTTACATGTTAGTATATGTTAGTATACAGGATAACCAACTTTCTTTTAATTTTAATGAAATAAAATACTACATATGATTTTAGGAAAGATATTAAGAAGTGCAGCAATTATTTCTCTGCCACAGGTCTATATAGCTGAAGTGGTAAATCTGTTTCTTTGCATTATGCCAACTCTAGTCAATTACTCAGGGTTAAATCCTGCGATGGATGTTTTCAACTTATATCAGCTTAGCATTTTGCCCCAAGGCGTTCATGCAAATTTTCAGTATTTTGAGAACATTACAGGGCTTGACTAAAATCTCAATGTGGTCTTTATTAAACAATTTAATAGCAAATACCTACAAGAATGTTTGCCTTAAAACACTTCCATACAAAGAGCTCTCTAGCAATCAACATGACAGGCCCAGTTCTACAAAGTCTTTAAACTGGTAACCATGTCATTCCTATTGCCTTTCAGAACATAAGGACAGCACGATCAACTCCTTTGTGAAATTGTCCGTGAATATAAAGTACATAACACTTCTGACATGTTCAGACTCTTCTATGGAGCTTAATACCCTGCAGCACCACTTAAACCTTGAGAGCTGTCATTCTTTTAATCTTTTTCCCACCATCAGGAAACTGTCCTTCACATGGTAGCATGGCTAATTCACAAGTTTCAAATGCAGCTTTGAAACACATAACAGACTGGACCTAAATAGAACAGTGAACACTGAATGTACTTGGAGGAAAAGAAATATTTCCTCTCATTTTAGTGTTGAAAAAGAAAAAGAGATCCATAGTTTCACATGAAAAATGCTCTCCAGTGCCATTTGATCACAGACCTAAAGTACTGTTTCAAAGTGATGTAGAAGTATCTCAGACAAAAGGATTTATCTGTCCCTAGTTACACACTTACGCTGGAAGGAAGGGGAAGTGTTATTAAAACAAAAATGGTATAGCTTCACATTATGCAGCTCAACTAAAAGGTCTTTTTCCACTGGCATGAATCCATTCAGTGCTTCTTTCCTATGACATGCATTTATAGCTTTTTAGACGTGAAAGTCATCTATTTATGCTACGCAGACATGACTCTGCAAAAAGACCATGCAATGTTTATAAAATATATTGTGAATTAAGCATCTGTTAAAGAAAAAAACCTGCAAGAAGAACCTGAAGAGTCTTGGTTAGAAGAAAATGAGTTCTTCTTTTCTTTCATAGTGTGCGGTGGCTGTCTGCTCTTGAAGTATTAAGGACATCCAGCCAGCACATTCCAACAAAATAAATTTTTGAAAAACATACGAATTCCTGTAACTCCAAAAAGCTGCGTTCTGAACTTCTTGTTGTAAGGCAAGAGCTGGAATGAAGTCTGCCTGAGAAGTTTAGTTGATGGCAGAGGGAAAATAGAAACAATCTGGCTCAAGCTCTGTATCTGCAGCCCTCAGTAACACAATTAGCATTAGGGGCAATGCAGCCACCCGTAGAAACAGACTCCATGTTTCTTTACATAGACTTGAGCTGTGTCTTTTTGATGCAGGGTATGAGTAGACACCATGTTTCAGTGCTGCGATTTATAACTGAATTTATAAAATTTATAAATTTATAAAATTTATAAAAGGCTGAGGATGTAGTTCAGAGAAAATGGATGCACATACAGATGAAATTGGCACAGTAGTCCCAGGTAGTACGGTCAGACTGTGAAACTAAATGAAAACTTCAGCTGGATGATCAGATCTAGAGAAAATGAAGTTAACAAATGGATATTTAATGGTGGGAAAAAAAATCCAAATGATGTACAATACTGTAGGAAAAATATTCTTTTACAATTTACTCAAAATGTGAAGCTGCATGTATTTTTGGACAATTTTTTTTAATAAGCATACAATTTGCCTGCCAAATTGCTGTACAGGAAGAATAGGATCACTAAACTCTGGGAGGATGGGAGCACCATGCTTCATACCAAGAAAAAAAATTTGTCACAGGGTCAAGTATAGCTTGGCTGTAAAATTCATACATAGAGGAAATGTGTAATTGAATTTCCTGGGGATAGAAGAGTAGAGCTGGTTTGATTCAGTCATAATCCACCTTTGAGTCTCTGTTTCCTCAGGCAAACAAACTGGAGAGGAGATGTAGGTATCCATTGGGACAGGGGAAATTTGAGATGATCTGCATAGCCATAAATGAAATAAACCAACCCTTGGTGGGTTCAGTAATCATTCAAACAAGATGCTTACTAGACTTGTTTTATTCAAAATTTTAGTTTCCACTACTTCCATGTTACAGAAGCAACACAAGGACTTCTTAATTATGTAATTTTCCCATATTTTAGAGCTTTATAGGATAATTAGAAGCACTGTTTTTCAAGGTGTGAAATTTATTGATGGTTTCAGGGTAGCTAAAGTTGGAAGGAACCTTTGGGTCATACAGTCAGACTCATGGTTCTTCACTAACTGGTTATAGAAACAGCAGACAGGCAGGAAGAAATGGTCTAAGTTAAGCAAATGCAATAGGAATATTAGTTATTTGAATAAGTTTGGGAGTAGAAAATGAACTAATCTATTGAAGTTTCAATTTGTAAACATCATTATTTCTTACAGGGGATAAGTAAATGGGAAGCAGAATTTAAAGGATAGAAAAGCACAGCTGTCTGCCCCTCATATGGTCTGTGCAATAAGGAGAGAAAAATCCATCTCTTAATAGCAGGAAGAAGAAATAGGCAGCTCTCAGAGCTTTTTGTGTCATGAGCGAAGCAAGAAGGGAGGAGAGGTTAAATGGTCAGCCTCACTTTTAGCCAGGATGATGAGGATTTTCAAATAGCCATGAATTGATAAACATAGCCTAGAATTGTGTTTTCTTGTCTTGTGTTTTCCTTTTGTAATTGTTTCCGTTACAGGAAATACATTACAGTCCAAACTGCAGCAGAGTTGGACTTTTATATCCTATATAGTGATTAATATTAAAATCATCTCAGTAACCTGACAACATGCAGCACCATTCCTACAGCAGCAGAGCAAACATGATTAGGGCGCATTGATTACTTCTGAATGACAGGCAACTCAAATCTAGGAGACCAAACAACCGACAGACCCCTTCACCACTAAGCTGTTAAAATTTGCCTTTAAGATCTTCAATTGATTGTCCCAGTGCTCTGGAGGGAAAGCTCTCCCTCAGTCAAAGGGATTGTTCAGTCAAAGGAAAGCAAAGTGATTTTTTGAGGGCAAGGGCAGGAGGAGAGTCTCTTTCCAAACTTTTTATGCATCATTCAGTACTTGTGTGACCATTACTCTTCAGGAAGAGGAGGGTGTTTTTAAACTTGGGTATCTTACACTGTTTAGCCAATTGTTTAGAGTTTTTCTATATTTTAAGTATATTAACCATATGCCTGCCTTCTGTTGACATCCATTTTCTTATGCTTATTTCTATGGCATTGGTTCAGATAATTAGGCTCTTCGGATCTACATGGCAAGTATTTTGGTTTCTCAGTAATATCTAACTGTCCCTAAAACTGTTAATTCCATTGAAATTACATTGTCAACTGGATATTTTTTGTATTTGTTAAAGGCTTTAAAGTTTTTGAATTTCATGTCTTGATGTATTTTCTAAATGCATACAATTTTTCATTATTAAAAACTTATAGTTCACAAATATAAGATTTCTACTCTCTAACCTGGTTTTGCATTCAAATCACATCTCATTTTTATACAGACTATATATTTCTCCAATTTTAGAGTCACTGATTGTTTAAAAATAGAGCTACCTTTGATCCATTGAGTTGCATTCAGCATTTTCCAGAGTTCAAATCTTACTCAGTTATTCGCTCCCTCCTCTTTGTAGCACAACATCAAGTAATCTCCCAAGGTGAGCTGCTTAATATCCATGCCTGAAATGTGTTGTGGTCAACTGCCTCCATGTGACCTCTTCTGAGAGTTTAAAACTACTCTTCTGAACATTTTTCTCATCCACACACAAAGCCAAGGAGACTAAATCTTGGAAAGTTTTGTTTCCTTGCATAGGTAGTGGTTGGTATGTGCCAGCAGAAAGGGAAGAGTTGAAATGGATCACAGAAATGAATACATGAAAAATTACTGCAAGATTTCTCCTTTTATTTCTTTTACATTTATGAAATTATTAGCAAAACAGTTTGATTTTTCAAGGCAGAGGATACAGGAATTTTGTTTTAAAAAGGTGCTTGATATGAGGGAAGGTGACATATTGAGACTGAAAATGACATCTAAGGAAACTTTGTCATAAGGCTTTGTAATTGTATAAGGTTTTGGTGGGAATACCCTTCCTAACCACTATTTACCAACTATTGAGAACAATTTTTATAAAACAGAAATGTAGATCATAGAAGAATAAAAAGTTTTCATTTTAGATCAACTGCTGAAATACAGTTTTCACTTGAAAGAAATGAGTTCTAGAGGGTCTTACATTAAAAAATGGTGAATAATTACATTTTTTTCATCATCAGAAAACAAGTTCTGTCATAACTGATCTTACAAGGAAATAAAGGCAAAATTCTGGAAGATCCAGTAGGAAAGGTGCTAAAACCGAAAGTTAATAGTCTTTTTCCAATTATGAGGAATTATTTACATTTCTGAGATAAAAAAGATTTTCAACATGCAATTTTCCATTTGACCATACATCTAATTTTGTAGCTCATTTCCAGTTAGTAATTTAAAGAGCAGTTAAAATTATTGATAAAATAATTTGACCAAAAGTTGTAGTCTTAAAGGTGTTCATTCTTCTAACCTGCGTGCTAGGTGGAATATACGGTCCTCCCATTTCTTTGATGAACTTTGAAAGAGTTATGTTGACAAAATCACCAAGGTCAGCTCAATTTGGTAAGGAAAATAGCAAAAATTAACCTGGATGATTTTACCTCTTGGCAAAGAGATTACATGGAGCTCACAGAATGCCTTCCAGCAGTACCTTGTGTGTAGCAGAAATGGGTTAGGAAGGGATGGGGGAAGAGGAGCAACAAGCATCTGGAGAATGTACATTATCAAAGAAACACAACTGGACCTCAGAGAGGGTATGAGCCTTACAGTGTGCTGGCTGGATCTGTGTGTGGTACATCCAGCAACAGCTGCTAAAGGTACAGCTACTGCCAGATGACACCACGGTCTAAGGAAATTGAATGTATGGGGTAGGGGAATTACTGCAGGAGGGAAGCAAAACTGAGCAGCAGGAGAGTAGCTGTCTCTATACCCTGTTCCAGGAATCAATATTGTTTTTAATGAGCTCATTCCTGTGTCACTATTCCAGGGAATTAAGTGCTAATCCACCAACAATTGACCCTTCAACTGCACAATATTTTTGTAGAATTGTATTTTGAGAATTCTGATAGATTCTTAGAGGGAGACAGCACTAAGCCATGGCTGAGTGCCACTTGCTGCCCCTCCATGCTGCCTGCTTCTGCTTGCTGCCCAGAGATATTTTTGTTCACTCGATTGTATAATGGATAGACCAGACAGAAAAAGAAGGCCTAAATGGACCACCGCAAACCCTGATGGCCAGTGGCTGATTCATATGGGAGCATGTAGATGAGGAGTGAGTTTGTTTCCACTGTTTTTCAGATGTTATAGGGGCTGCAGTTAGGTTCTGAAGAACATTCCACAACTTTTTGCTTTTTAAAAATAAAATCATATTGTTCCTAATTTAGTTTGTGAAGCAAGGACTGTGCCTTGAATCATTCAAGCACAAAATCCAGTGTCTCATGGAATGCTATGTATTTGTCCATGAAAGACTGTCACGTGCAGTTTATGGCCTGACTGAAAAAGAAGCTGTGAGTCACAAGGGGTACCGTGATGTTTGCTTGGCAGGCCTGTTTTCAGACCATTCCCTTCATAACTAAGCTGAACTAACTGAATTTCCAATCACAACTGGTCTCTTCAAAAAAGAGTTAGAACTTAACCACTATTGGAAAGAGAGAAACAAAAAGACTGAGTCTTCACACCCATCGCTAAAGATCCGTAAGTACTGATTCTCCACACAAAGTAACTGCTGAAATGAGAAATCATTAATAAACAGCCATGGAGGGTTCCAGCTTATTTGTTTATGTCAGTTCTGAATCTTTTGAGATATTTATATGAATAAGCCATAAAAACAGTATTAAACTTATGTATGCATTCTAACACCTATAGGCCTTGGAAAACAGTCAGTTTTACTGGGAATTTTTTAGTAAATCCTGGAGATGTTTTAGCACTTCCCCATAAAATCTGATGGGAAAGAAGTATTTGGCAGTTGCTGGCCTACAGCACAGAACCATCATAAATAATTGAAAGAAAGAGTCAGTAAATCTCATAAAGATGGAAATAGCAAGTATAAATGGATTTGTGTTTTGTGTTAAAATTTACAATGATCAAAACTTTTGACCTGCTGTAGTGAGCAGCAAGAATGAGGGTAACAAGACAGTGACTACAGGGGAGTAAGTTAGAATTAATAAAAAGCAGGTCTTTATTCTCAGTTCTTAAATTGCAAATGTGCTTGCCAAGAACACTGTAAATTCAGCAGAATGTACAAATGAAGAAACAGTTTCTTCAGCAGAGATTACTGTCACTGTGTGGCTTTAGTTGTTTTCTGTTCTTTAAATTCCATGTTTTAATTTATTCCAAAAACATTATGGTTGTTTAATGGGGTATTTTTCTATTTACTCTTTGACATTTAAGCCTTATGCACCAGGAGTCGAAGATATTATAATACCTTTAATCAAATTTCTGGATTTGATTCATATTACAAATATGGATGACGATTGGTCATGGACTAGGAACAAGAGAGCAAGGTCCTGCACTTATATTCAAACAGCAGCTCTAGAAGTCGTGTGGGTAGAAGATGACTGTAAAAACACTAGGATGGAAGGAGTATCTCTGGTTGGTGGGGACACACCACCATTGATAGAATGCAAGTTACAGTTGCATTTGGAAATTATTTGAGGATCTTAAAGTAGCAACCATAGTAGCCACATAGCACAGCCAGATATTGCTAACCCTCATTTTGTATTCCCAGTTTTAACTTGCTCTCACTGTATGTTTAAATAGACTGAGTAGAATTTTGCTTTTTTTGAGCTAGTGATCTCTCTCAGGATAGTTAAGTCTTTGTATGTAGATTAATAGGAAAAAAGAGATAGAACAATTATTTTGTTGTTTCTCTCAGTCTCTCAGTAATGCTCTTGATTTTTATTTTTTTTTATTCCATGTGTCTTGCAAACAGAAATGCTAAGGTAACGTTAGCAGAGATACAAAAATGCACTGGTGTAATTTCAAGGCTTGATGAACTGATGAAAAAGCTTAAGTTTCTTAAGTCAGCTGGTGTCTTGTTAATGAAGATACCTGATGCTATCATGATAAAAGACATCCTTAAACAGAATAGGCATCGAAATCAATCTGGCTTGATTGTATCAAGACATAACCAAGTAAGTACTGACATAAAGTAGACCAGCACCAGATAACATACATTCTCTTGGAGTATCCCTGTATAATTTCCAGTATTCTGAAGCCAAAATATTACCAAAAAGATGAGTTTCAAGAGTTAACTGAAGGACAACATCAGAGACTGGAGATTCTGAAACTGAACAGCTCATGATTTCCTTCTACATTTTCCACTTGGTGAATTTTGCATAGAGTTAACAGAAACAGTTTAGTACACTGGAGTTCCTTTTAGTGTGAATTTGCTGCATAAGCATACTTGCAGACTGTACCCAAACAGCTGCATATCGAAACTACAGTCCTTTCCCCTTGATTTGCACCAGTAAATAGTGGAGACACATCTACTTTCCAGTGTCGCTAATTCCTACTGCACTACTTTATCCTCCTGTCCTGTTTGACAGTCTTTACTACATATTCACAAAATCACTTTCTTTCTCTTTTATCACTTCTTTCAAACACATCTACACGGTCATCTTCAGCTTCTTGAAACAGAAGTTCCTAAGTAAGTTTTGTCTTAAGGCATGTTTGCCTGTGCTCTTTACAGAGCACTGAGACACGGTAAATTGCGGAGCAAACCCAAGACACACCTCAGTGTGCAAACTGATTGCACAAGTCCAATCCTTCCTCCACATCAATCTCATTACAAAAGCAGTGTACACCAACCCAGCTTTAGTCAGACGTCAGCTTAACAGTGGTAGAGATGCCCTCAGCATACAGTGGTTGCTCTTCCTGGATTTCCACATATCCAGCACATCCTCCAAAGAAAATGATTAGTGGTTTTAGCAAATGGTTATTGAAATTGGTGTGACTGTCAAGCCTGCTTCAGAGCTAAGAATGTTATCTGATACAGACTGTTCTTAACAGCCCAACTTAGCACCTCTAGTAAATTTCAGGATTATTACATTTCTGCCTGTCAGGTGAGCCACACTAACCCAGTGTCCATGCTTCACAGAAACAAGTAGGTAAAATTTGTCAACTTCAGTGCAAAATGACTCAATAAAACTTCCAAGCTAATGACTTTGTCTCTTCTTTTCCCATGGGCTATATATGTATGCATTATTTACTGTGGCTTGGATAATGCATAGAAACGTGATTATGTCTCTTGGTCTTGAAGCGCTGTTGTCAATTTAAGCATCTAGTGAGAATGCAAAAGCTGAAACTTTGGGGTATTTTTTTTCCTGTTTCTTCGTTTGCAAAACAAGTTTTCTAGTGCTGCTTAATAACATAATTCAGATTGCTGAAGTATTCATTGCTAGACTAGGTTTACCTAATATATTTTTTAGCCAGCCAAAGCAAGATGTTTATATATACTAATACTCAGAAGTATACCTCATAGTACACTTCTTCCCTCAGGTATAACTTTTTCAAACAAAAAGACGAGTCTTTTTGAGCATATTGTTAAAATATGATCATTCTCTCACAGGAATGCTTTGAAGTCAAGTGTTTATGCTTAGTTAGATTTACAAATGTCTAACACAAATACATCAGTTCACAAGATGTATGTTATGCTTCAACAAAATGATTAGTTATGAAATTGTGCATTAATAAAAACAGTTGGTTCTCTTTGTAGCTCAACTCCCTTTGCCCTCACTCTATATACAATAATGTCAAATAGCTCTCTGCAGTACTTTTCAATGACTGTAACTATACTATAATCATAATATGTGAATTTATATTATGCATGAAAGGTCATGGCCTATGAGGAAGTCGGTTTCTTTTCATGCATGTACTCCTTAAGATTTAGCACTTACGGAAGTGAGGCAAAAAGAAAAAAAAACAGGCACTGCAAGGAGTGTGATCTAAAACCCTGATTCTGTAAAAAAAGTGCATATCTAACAGTACATTTGATGAATAATGGAAAACATACATAAAATATTCCCATAGATCAAGGAAAATGTGAATTCCAGTACCAAATAGAGGCCTGGATCTTGTAACCCAAATGAAAAAAAGAACTATATCATATCTCTATGAGATTGCCTCTGCCAGACAGCAGAATTTACCTCCTTCATTACTAGTGTAAGAGATGGAAAGATTTACATTTACATCTCTTATTCAAAATACACTAACATCAGAACACCATGGAACTTGTAACGAAATAGAAGATCCAGACAGAACAGAAAATTAAATATTTTTATTTTAAGAGTAGTATTATTCCTCTTGAGTTGTCAACTAAAAATCTTGTACCATAGATATTTCCAATTGGGAAAAGGAAGTGATCATTGAATGAATACACTGGGTTTTGACAGTGCTGTTTATTTACCAGCAGTAAATTTACAACTATTCTTTACTTCCCCAATCACTGAATGAATAAAAAAGGAGACAGAATCCCTATTCACAGCCACAGGAATTCAGTTCAGAGAGTTTATCAGACTCAGGTCCCCAGGGGTTGTTCTTATTGCCTGCTGCTTTTTAACAATAGGCTTATACTTTTTGTTATTCACAAGCCTTTGCAAAATAGCCATGGGAAACCCTGGATCAAAAGGACCTCTTCATTTACCTTTATTTGAGCAGCAACATAAGCCTGTATTTGGAACAGAGCCTAGTACTATTTTTAAAATTATTTGAAGTCTTTTTAATATTTTTTTTTAATTACAGGGCAGCAGTTAGACTCTCATGTATAATTACCAGTACCCCTTATCCTACTTAAAATAACTTCCTTCCCTGGTATATTTTAAAGAGCTACAAGTTTTACAAATCTTACTGAATTAAATGCATGATTTTGTTTCATCCAGAACTGTTGTAGATGTTCCATCCCTGGAAACATTCAAAGTCAGGTTGGATGGGGCTCTGAGCAAACTTATCTAGTTAAAGATGTCTCTGCTTGTTGCAGGAGGGTTGGAATAGACGACCTATAAAAGTCCCTTCCAGCCCAAACTATTATATTTTTTATGATTTTATGATTCGTCATAGGCCAGGAGTAAACTTTGCCAAAGGACATTCAGAGATGAGATTCTTCCAAACAATAAACTGATAACCTGAGAACAACTGTGCTCCTGGCAAAAGATATCCAGGTCAAAGCACTTGTGAAGGCTGAAGTGCCAAGGGAGTTGCAAATTTTTGAAATATTATGCAAGTCTCCATTGAACAATGTGGGTGATCAAACCCAAATGTTCCTGGGTATTGGAAGAAGAACCATATACATATTCTGTAAGAAATAGCTCATATGGAGGTCCTGAGCCCAAAATAGGGCTTGAAACCTTGTCTACCACATCTTGGAGAAGAATGGGAGAGAACACTCACTAGCCTTACCTGATAATGATTTTGTGTTTAACAGAGAAGAGCAGGTTGTTTTCTTTGGGCATATCTCTCCAGCATAGGATCTGGCCTGTGGACCTGGCTTAAGCTGGAAACCATCTAGGGTGCAGGAACCAGCCATGAAGGAGGTAGTGAAAAGATTATTGCTGACGTCCACCTGTGGAGGAGCTCAGGAGTAAGCACTGGTATTTTGTGTAAGAAAAAAAGACACTGACTCAAGTAGCTTGGCTAATCCACCTCTAGTTTCTCTGGACACATCAGCGTATTATTGTGGCTTGCAGTCACTCTCAGGGGCTGAGCCTTTTTTGCCCAAACACTGTTTTCATAAGAAACCAAGGTTTCTTTCAAAGTTTTATCTAAGGGTGATGTGCCTATCTCCCTCATCTATAGCAGCAGAGATTTGAACTGTGACATCTTCCCCTTACCCCATATCTTCTGGAGGTGTGTGGTCCTCATTTCACTCTTGTGGATCAGACCTTCCTATCAGTTCAGCTGGTCTGTCATTTCCCTCCCATTTTTCAGTTCTGCAAGTCACCCAGTTCTGATCTCTTCCTCAACTGAGTGGTCTAAAATGGCTTTCATTATTCAGACTGTTTTCAGCCTTACTACAAATTCGTTTTTAACTTTTCATGTTCTCCTCCCTGCTCGTTCCCCACATCAACATCTCTTTCAATGGTCTGTGAAGCTTATAAACCTCATCAAACATCCCCTACATGGCAGAAAGCAGGGCTCAGAGGTCATTAGCCTCATACCATTGACACATACGTGCTTTTCTAAGTTCCTTGCAAACATCAACTATAAAAGGAAATATGTTTAAAAGCTGAAATGAGCACAGAACAAAACTCAAACTACTAAAACTCCCAGGCAGAAAATACATCAATGCTTTTGCACAGTTGAATCACTTTTCCCTTTTGAGTCCATATCTCAGTCTAACACTTACTTTACAGCTGCATCAATTAAGCAGTAGAAGAATTTGCAGCACCACATCCCAAGATTCAGCAGAAGCTGGGGGAGACAGGAGCTGGAGAAGACACTTTTGTGGAGACCAGAGGGCACTTATTTTTTTTATCCACTGACAGCACAGCTCCTGAGCATTAAGGAAGCACCTGTTTTTCATGCGTGGTTCAGTGCCTCTTTGAGAAAACCCATCTCACTGTAGTACTGAAATGAAATACATGATTTGGTGAAGAGGCTGGTGGGCATACAGTGATAAAGACAGAGTCTACAAAATATCAGTGGGGTTTTGGGTGAGAGCTAGATGAATATTTCAAATCAGACTGGGTTTTCTGTGGTGGAAGAGCCCTGGTAGGCTTCACTGAGGACAGGGTTTCGAAGAAACTAAGTGTGGGGTGGGTATCTTCTCTTCCTTACCAGTTCCTCTGCCCCTGTAGAGCACAGGACTTTCATCTCCTTCCTGCCCCAGCCCCTTACAGGCCTTCCCATCTCCTCTAACTGTGGTCTTCCTCTTTCTTTCCTACCCCGGACTTTTACTCACTTCCTTCAACTGGCCTTACACGCTCTCCCAGGTTGCAGCTAGAGAGGCAAAAGACTTGGACTGGGTCTGCCCTTGCTGAGAAACCAGGCTCATATTAGCTGACTAGCAGGATTCTATTCTTCCTTCCTCTCCGCACTGCATCATTAGGAGCTAAGACTGCAGAACCATCCCAGGTGCCACCCTCTTGGTACTACCAGGATAAGTAAATGCCCTGCTGCCCAGGCAGTTGCCTACTTCACCCATGCCTGCAGCTTGTCCTGTTAGTACCGGTCTTCAGGAACTTTGCAGTGCACTGCCATACTGTGACAATGAATTTGCAGTATTAAAAGAAGGTAAACTTTATTCATATGTTTTCTATGAGACAAAGTTTTCATTTTAGTTGATACTAGTGGCTTTTATACAATAATATCAACAGTGCACTGCATTTTATCTTCTAAAAATACAAATTATTTTGTAAACTATCAGGGTAGAAATATATACATTTAAAGCTAAGGAAGAGTTTTCTTCCGATTATATAAAAATACATGCCCTCTTGATATTTTGAATCTCTGGGTCATAGAGTTTTAATTTCAAGCAATAACTTCTCTGGCACTTGCACTAATGTTTTAACCAAAACCATTAAAGTCAGGAAGTAAATAAATGAAGGAAGGAAGCAATCATATTTTTACAGGCAAATATGCATGGATGCCAACTCAACAAAAATTAACTAGCAGAATTTGGGTCTCCGTGACTGGAAATATGCCAGATAGTTTGGCAGATAATGTGTAGGAGCAACACATCCTGCTGAGGAAGAGGTAAGTGATATTCATTGGCTAAGAAATGGAAAATTCAGTTTGCAGCTAGTGTAAAAGCTTACAAGAAAACATTCTTACAATAATTTGTTTTCAAAGCAAATGCATTTCTAAAGCTCACATTCGCATGCATACATGGATAAATAATGACTAGTTATTCAATAATAGCTGCATACTCCTTTTTGTTTTTATCTTTAGATAAGTAAATATAGCAGTTTTAAAATTGTTTCAGATAAGCTTTGAATATTCTTCCATTTGAAAGTTTATCAAAAGTAACACATAACAGTGACTGACAATGCTAAGTAGATAATACAAGCGTTGAATTCAACCCTATTTTTTTCTTTCTAATAAGGAAATGCTTATATTTATGTGGTATAACATTATTTACAATCTTGATTTTCAAAGGAACCAAAGCATATTACAATTACAATAACTACTAGAAAGCAGTATAATATTTATTTTTAGCAATAAATAACCATTGGTAATGTATTTTATTGGAAAATCCATGCAGATACTCTGTTCTACTCTTACTGTACTCTGTCATATTTTATTTATCTCCTTAGCTGTCACCCATCATTCTTCCAGAAAAATGTTTTTCTTTGCTGTAATGAACCTATTCTTTAACTGCCCCTTTATTGTTTTGATACAGTACTTTCTCTTCTAAAACATGAAAGTAACGTTAACTTCTTAACTCTGGTTAAAATTCAAAATATGTTTCCAGATTTTGCAGAACATTCTCTAGAATCTTTAAATGTAATTATGTGCATATCTTTCAGTCATCAGAAACCCCTCCCAATTACTCTGACCTTTCAAAAGTGATAGATACAGCAACATCAGCCAGCTCCTCTAACACCCCTGGAAGCATGCTCATCTAAGTCCTCAGATTTGTGTATACCCAGGTGAGTTAAATTATCTTTTTCTTCCTGTAGATACCACTTCACTCCTGCAGATTCTGCTATGAGTCTCATACACCTGGGACACCTGAGCACACACCTTAGTAGACAAATTTGAGGTAAATAAAGCACTGAGTATCCAGCCTTTTCCCAGTCCCTTTTCAGTAGGTCCCCTGCCCTACTAAGCAATGGACCTACACTTTCTTTAGCCTTCTTTTTGCTAACAGTGTAATTTTAGAAACCATTCTTGTTGCCTTTCACCTCTCCTGTTAGTTTTAACTCCTGTTGAGTTTTGCCTTTCCTGACTCCATTGCTATACATACAAGCAATGTCCTTGTATTCCTCCCATGAAACCTGTCTCCTGTAGAGGAATGAAGGCAGTGGGTTGATTAGCATTGATAACATGCAGCTGTGGCCTTGCCTCAGCGGCAGTGAGTTGATTGACATGGATGATGTGCAGCTGTAGCTCATTCTGGCTAAGTGGTTAAATAGCCCTGAGGAGTGTGGGAGAAGGGGTTTGATGGAAGAGGGGTAGTGTGGTCTGACTTCTGGAGGAATGACATATAGCACAGGTAGTAGCATCTGACCAATGGTAAAGCCTTGTTGCAGCCTACTAGTTTGTTTGTACTGCAACATGTCTTTTCTTCCACTTTCTGTGTACTTTCTTCTACTGTTTGAGATCAGTGAGGGGCAACATGTTCATTTATGCTTGCCTTCTCCCCTGCTTACATGACTTTGTGGATGTTGGAATGGATTGTTCCTGTGCTCTGAGGAATCTGTCCTTGAAGGTAAGCCATCTCTCCTGACTAATCCCCTTTGCGCTATTGGACAGTTTCTTCCTACCAAGTCCCTGAAGTGGCAAAAAATCTGCTCTTTTGAGGTCTGGGCTTGTAATTCAGCTGCTTGTGTTGCTTACTGCTCTCTGCATACTGTGGCCTCGCAGTCATTGTAGCCAAGACTACCTCAGCTGACAGCTCTTCCCAGGTTTTATAGGGTGGATATATCAGGGCATTTCCCCAAGTTGGCTCCTTCATCACTTCCATCAAGAAAATGCCTTTGATGTATTCCAGAAATCTGTATTGCCCTTCCAGCAGAATATGTGTGGTTAGAGTCACTCATGAGCACCAGGGCATGCAACTGTGAGGCCTTCTCCAGCTACTGAAAGAAGGCTTCGTCTGCCTGGTCTTCTTGATCACATCTGTAGCAGACTCCTACTACAATTTTACCTGCACTGGTTTGTCCTCTGATCCTTGCCCACAGGCTCTCAACTACTCTGTCACTTGCCTCAAGGGAAAGCTCTGTGCATTGAAGCCATATCTCTACAAAGAATGCAACCCTTCCTCCATGCCCACCCACCTTTCTGGAGAACTACACATTCCTTTGTTGCAGCACTCCAGTCACATGGAGATACCACCATGTCTCCATAAACCCAATGAAGTCATACTTCTGTAGCTGTCCACAGATGACTCCTAGTCATTCCCTATGCTATATGCATTGACGTATGTGTATTTCAAATAGCCTCCAAAATCATTCTGCTTCTACATTGGCTTTGCATGGCTCAGGCTTTTATCTTTGCAGATTTTTTGCAAAGGCACTGTCAATCTCTTCACTCGTGCTGCGCAGCCTGCTCGCGTCTTGCTGTGGCTCCTCCAGCTGGTGACACAAAATGCACTTCCCCAGCTCTGGGGAGATGATACAGGTCCTCTCTTCACCCCCAGGGCCAGGCAGCAGCATCCTAGCAGGACTTGGCTGTGCTAACTGATGTGAGAGGGACTACATCTCGCTCTGCTGTTTCCCGTAAGCCTGAACATCCCATCAGGGGCTCAGCACCTGGATCTGAAGCTAGCAGAAACTTCCACAAGGAACCACAGCAGATATCTATAGATATTGTATTATTACTTGACAAAAACTGTTACTGATCACCCTAATCCATTAAGAAGTTAAAATTTTTTTAGCTTCAGTACAGAAGTATGCTTTTTAAACATAACTGTTTCATTAATATCTAGGAGAGATAGAAAACTTGATCCACACATCTGTTGTTATGTTCTTTTGAACTCAGCTTAAAATTTGTTACAAACCCTCATATGAATGTCATTATTAATTAGAACCAGAGCAAATAAAAAACCTTACATGATTACATTAAAAGGTAACATAACCATTATGCTTCAACAAGAGCATGGCAGGACAAGTGTTTAGTGCTGGTCAGTGCAGTGCATGGACTGGCACTGCCTTTTTTATCAACTAAAAAGGTAAAATTTATTAACAATTCTCTTACTTCCCTTTTGGCAAAGTTAAACCGTCCTAATAAGTTGATCCTGTGAAGTTCATCTCTGAATCTGAGGGGAAAAGGATGGGTTGTCATGAGGTAGTGACATCACCAATAAATGAGTGAACTGTAAAAGTGTTAGTGAGACCTAATCTTATTCTCTTTCAGTTGTCTATTATTTTCAGAGCTGTCATAGACAATAACTTTGAGATCCAAGTTACATTGTATTCTTTTAATTCTTATATATATTTTCTTGCTAAAGTTCCTGATATTAAAAAAGAAAATTGCAAAATGATTTGCCTGTGCAAATCGTCATTCACGATTGAAGTTTGCATTGTGATGTGGTATCTCGTATTTGAACCATATCAAATAAGAATTAAGGTCTTCATAACTTCTGCTCATTTATTTGGTATTCCTTCCTAGAAGTGAATACTCAGGAAGGTGGCGTACTGCAGCAGGAGGACTCCTGTGCTTTTAGTAGTGCCCTGTGTTTTCAACCAGATAGCCAAGGTTGCAGCCATATGGGGGGCAGCCCAGGTATGTCAGAACTCACGCCTTTTCCATTCATACTTCCTTACAATAGACTGTTTTTCAAAACTGATGTGAACAGGATTTTGTAAGAGTTTTTAAAAATGGATTTTCTTTGTATTAACACACAAGCAAAGATAATTGTTGATAAACAGGGTTGCTTGCTGTTTGTTCTTTCCATATTTAAAAATATTCCCTCTTCAGACTGGACAGTAGAACAGATGTGATATGAAACATAAATCACATAACCAGCTAGAGACCATGAAGCTGAGAAGTGTGAGCTGAAAAATGAGGTGATCTCCAAGCAACAACAAATCATTAGGAGTAATTAGGAAATGTGCGCATTCACAAAACACATAATTAATTTGCAAGAAACTAAACTATATTAATGAACCATTGCATTCAAAAGAAACAAACTAAAAATCTCACACATCTCCCCGTGTAACTGCTTCCGTGGAGTAGAAAACTGAATAAAGTATATAGTAGGTTTCACATTTGTTCTTTAGTTTTTCCGTTCAATTTCAGTATGCTAGGTAGAATAGTGTGTGACCACAGTTTTCTTTGGATGCTTAGGAACAGTAGGTCAAATTAACCTTGTGAACTATTCCAAAAGTTTATAGCACTGAAGTAGAGAAAGCCAGCAGTGAAAAACCAAAGCTTACATCCTCTTTTCAGAAACATTTGGCTAACACCTCAGCTAGTCAAACAACTCTGAACTCCTACAGTTTAGTACGCCTTTTGAACAAGGTTCTGAATGACCTCCTCTTTCACCATTAACCAGAGAGAAGCCTAACAAAAAAGTCTATTAAATCACAGCTTGTCCTTGTGAATACCTCCTTAAATGATTTACAACAAGGATTAGGCTTCCAAGGCATAAAGGCTGGATCTGTTGAGGAAATGTTCTTGCAGCTTTAAAGGAACCATAAAAAGATGACGACCTTTGTAATGTTCACAGACCACCTGTTCAAGAATTCAAGTCACAGAGGTTTGTCTTTTTGGAAAACATGGCAGAATACTTCCAGTAGGCACCTCTCACAGTCTGCTTAGTATAGTGATTCTCCTACTTGACACCTTGTGCACGGCACAGATGTGAGTTGTTGGAGATGGGTGGTTGTTGAAGTTGTACTGTAGCACCTGCTTCCCACAACTTGAATATCTTACCTGCCGGGGTATCTCGCCTAGGCTAGGATGAGAGTCTCATGCTCAGGCATTTCTGTTCTGTATGTGGGCTCATTCAATGGTATTAGACACCAACTTGAAACTGTTGCTTACAGGCATGCAAATGATACAAAGACAGTTATTTTTATTCTTATTTCTGCTTTCCCCACCCTCAACAATTCCTACAGTTTTCATTTGGAGAAGGGAATGTATACACAGTGGTAGTCATAAATATATATATATACATACACATATATATATTACTCTCAATTAATACAATGTATGAATGACTAAGCAGGATTATGTTTGATATGCATGTTTTTCTTGGAAATCCTTGTGTTGATTAATATGTGTCATCACTGGGTGAAGCACTACCTATTTTTGGTCTCCAAAATTAATGTCTGTCAAGTTCTCAGATAACTGCTATATTTCTGTCCTAAAATAAGTTATTCTGTGACCTATATTACGTTTGAAAACTTTTTGAGAGTCCTTATTGGTCAATTTAATTATATGATCTGTCTGTGTACTCTTGTTACTGCTTTGTCTCCTTAGAAATGCTTTGTGCTGGGATGAAAGTTGCTGTTGGCTTGCACTCATTTCCCCGTCGCTTCAGTAATGTGTTGGGGAAAATCTACAGACTTAATTAACAAACTCTCACATCACAAAAGATGCAGCCAAATCCTGACAAGGGATGGTGCTGGTGTTCACTAGTAAATTCTTTGTATCTGCTTGTTTATATATCTTTCATCAGTTTGTTTTTTTTTTCTTTAATTGTTACACCAATTTACTACAAGCAATACTGGAGAATAGATAGAAAACTAGACAAATCTTGCAAACTAGCTAAACCTATCTGCAGAAAATAATTTGCAGGTAGGTTTTTAGTATGAAATGATATACTCTATCCTCTTTTTATTAAGAGATGAGTGCAGATATTATCTTCACTGTTTCATCTTCATGTACTCAAATTAACAACAGCATGGCTTCCTAAAAGGTTCTGAAAAACCACAACCCAACTAATTAAATCCTTTACTTTCAAGTGATGCAGCCAAGTTTTTTTATAATAAAACACTTTAGATTATGAGATTGACTTCCAAAGAAGTTTTCACTTCAAAACAATCTTGTTTTGTGGTTCATTTGCTGGTTTTGCTTTTTGATGGTGCAAGAAATAGTTGTGTGTCCTAATCTCAAGCCAAGTTAACATTTCTTGCTTCAAGAGGGACCGCATTGCTAAAGCCTTGTTCGTTACATGTTTAGGTATGCTAGAGAGCCAGGAAACTTATACCACATATACTTAAACATCTCTATTGATGAATGTTGTCTCTCTTGGTCAACATTAATGAGCAATTTTACAGGTCAGGTGGCCTGGCAGTCCTCTAGTGTCTGAGGATGACAGGGCATCTTTCCTGAAGTCTATTTGCTACAGTTCAATTGAGTATAAAGTTCTTTGCTCGAGTTTCATTATCGTTTCTACTGTATGTTATGTGTGAGGTCTGATTTGCTTTAGTTCTTCTCTCTCTTGCTTTTCTAGTGGTCTTGTTTTTAAGGTTTCCATGGCTTGTACTGAGTCATGTTTAACAGTCTAAAAGAAAATTAGTGGTTCTCCTAGGTCAAAGGAACCTGTAGCAGGAACCAGAATCACAGTGGTTGAGGATGAGGGGAACTTCTGGAGACCAACACGCCTGCTCAAAACAGAGCCAACTAGAGCAGGTTACCAGACTGTATCTGGTTAGGTTTCAAGTGTCTCCAAAGACGGACGCTCTACAGCATCCCTGGGCAACCTTTTCTAATACTTTACCACCCTCACAATAAAGATTTTTTTTTCTTATATTTGAAGGGAATTTGCTGTATATCAATTTGTTCATATTGCTTCTTGTCCTGTCACCAGGTACTACTGAGAATAGCCCTCAGGTCCCTCTGAATGACAGCACATCCATCCGGTTTATCAACGACTTCTCCCAGTTTTGTATCATCTGCAAACTTGCTGAGGCTGCACTCTGTCCCTTCATCCATGTCATTAGTGAAGATGTTAGACTGTTTTGGACCCAATTTCAACCCCTGGGGGACACCAGTATTGCTTGGCCTCCAGCTCGATTGCGTGCTGCTGATCACAATCCTTTGAGCCTGGCAGTTTTCAGCCCACCTCAATGCCTGGTTATCTAGTCTCTACTTCCAGAGTTGTGAGGGTGTTGTGGGAAACAGTATCAAAATATATATATATATAAAAGTTGAAATAAGCAACAACCACTGCTTTTCCCTCATTCACCAAGCCAATAATCTTATTTTAGAAGGCAGAAAGTGTTTTGGGACAACTGGCTGTGGGAGTGAAACATCAAATTAAAAATGATCTGTTAAATGTTTTGGCTCCTTTTTGTGTTCTTCTCAAAAATATGTGTCAAGAAGACAAGCTATTTGTGAATGGTAAGAATTATTGGCTGAATTCACCAAAAGAATGTAAATTATTCTATTTTTAAATTGGCTTTAAGTCTCCATATTGAGTTCTGGTTTTATATTCTTAAAAGCTCTTGCTGCTCACTATTGAGAATTAAGCTACTGACTACTTTTAGTCTTTTGATTCAGAGCGTACTAGCAGTGTTTCTCCCAAAGACTTTATAAATAGAGAAGGAAGAAAAAGTATAACATGTATTTCCCACCCCCACACACAAGTGGCCTCTGATGCAGTAGCACAAAATTTACAGAGAGATTTTACTGCTTAACCAAACATTTGATTTCATGTGTTTTAGTCTACTTTTTGAGAAAAGCACTCTTAGAATATTTTCCTTCTGTTTGTTCACAAAGAGATTTTACAACCTTTCTAAAGAAGAGTACAGCTCCAAAAGGCCGGAAATGTAAATTCCATAATGCTTAAAGGGAAAAACTGGATTCCACTGAAGTTAGTTTTGGATGCTTTTTGCCAGCTAAAACTAGATCACTTAGAAAAATATTAAAAGGAGAGAGTGATTAAACTAAAACCCAACAAAATATCATACCTGAAAAGATTTGCCAATCTATCATTTATCTAGCTACATTAAATGTGCACAAGTCAAATAAGAGAGACAGATACTAAAGGTTTTTATTTATCAACCCTGACTAATGCTAGGAGCACTGCAAATACCTCCCTGTCATCCGCTTCCTACACTGCTTTTACAGATTAGAATACAGGGCTGAAGCTATCACAGCATATCATCAGGTTTTATTTGATGGCTGGCTGGTCAGTCTGCATTCTCTGAGTGACAATGTGTTGGCAGCTATAATCTGACCAGGTATGAAGACAAAAATATGTGTTGATAAAAAGTTGCCCTGCCAAGCCATGTGTGGTATAAGCCTGACTGTTTTAATGAAAAAAAAAAAAAGAAAAAAACCCAGTTCCAATTAAAAATCTGCAATCAATAGCTCTTCTCCTTTCTTAATCTGTCTATAGTTATGTACTCTGGAAGCATGCTAAGGACCTGATTTTTAGGTATAGTATTTTATTGACTGCCATTGGAATTGGGTACATAAAACTGTGAATTCCAAGATCCCAGTTGTACCTCTTAAAAACTGCAGGAGGATGTGGCAAGAAATCTGTAGGAGCACCGATTGGTTTATTGCTATGTGATACATATGATTCAGGAACAGGGTACAGACAGTCTTATCTTCTTGTAAAGTAAAGGTTTTCTAATTTTACAATTTAAAAATATGTTTTCTCTATCTAGTGATAATTTTATCACAGTTGTTTATTCTAGTGTAAAAATGTTTAATGGAACATTTATAGATGAATGTAGCTCAGAATTCTCTGGCACGTATTCACCAGAAAATGTAAAACAACTTTGGGTAGACATTAGAGAGATAGATCTGCAAATAGTTTTGCAGACTTAACAATTATTTAAGATTAAGTACGGGAGAAAAAGTTCTTTGAAATCTAAATGATAAACTTAAAGATATGCAAATTCCGAATTTCTCTCAGTAGAATCACGTCTGTAAAAGAAAAAAAGGATTGTGAGATTTGCTATTAGTACTGAGTTGCCCTTTCAGAGGGAAGATAACCTGTTATTCAACACTTGTGAAATAGTCCAGCAGTCATGCTGAAGTCTAGACTTGGTAGAAAACATGTCTTTCTAGGTAAGTAAAACATAGTTTTCTATTGATGGTTATAGCAGCTGCAGAAAAAAGAGAATATATAGATATAGGATACATGAGAAGGAAGCACAAACTTTAAAGGATAGAATAACAAAGAAGCTAAATTTAGATATTACTTATGCTACATTAGCATCTTGGAACACCATTTCTTACCTTGTACTTTAATATTATACTTGATGTATACTCACACTACAAATAATTTGCCAAAGAACGGGGTTCCCAAAGCAATCTAAATTGTACAGTATAAAACATAAGACTATGCCTAGATGAGGACTGATGGGGAAATTCCAAGTTGTAACGTTTATCAGTGTAATGGTCAGTTGCTTTCACACTTAAACCAACACAAGTGAAAATTTGGAACAGTAACATTCAGGGAGGTGGTCCTACCATTTTATTAAGCTGTCGGCATTTGCTTATTGAGTAGTAGGAAAGATGAAAATACAGTTTATGCCCCCAGAAAATGATAAGCACGTTATCATTCAAAATCCAGATGAAAAATGTTGAAACTGTGTGATGCTTTGATAGTCTGTACTGAGAGCTGAAAGGAAATCGTGCATATACTGTTACACTAGTACCCATGTGAAAAAGAGAAGTGCTACTTGTGGCAGGAGCTATAGAACTGCAGAGTTTGAGTTGTAAGCATGGTGGAAGGATGACATTTAGGTCTGCCTTATAACTACAGCTGCGGTGCAGTGGGGTAGTGCCTGTGTACACACCCTGTACATTTAGGTTGTTAATTCCCTGGGTAGTCCAGAAACTCCCCTCCTAGTCATCACATAGATAAGACACTGAACTGACTTGAGACAAAGTGATTGACTGAACTTATAGCTACTTTGACAAGGAATACTTGACTAGCTGTCACTTGAACTCTCCAGGTGGGAATTTTAGGCAGTCCTGAAGATTCCCTCAGGCTGCCCCTTATAGGTCATTCTTTATTCTTAAATGTGTTGACTGATACCCTGTGTGGAGAATCTGGCAGCCCCAGCAACACCCCCAGGTGGTTTCTGCTGATCAAACTGTACTTGTAAGCAGTCAGTAGAAACTGTTCCTGCAGATGTAGAAATGGTCATGCAGGACAGCCTTTCGTATATAGGTAAGGCAGGTAGGAGATTTTTAATACATAGCTTAAGATAAGCAGTAGGGATGGATCATGAAGTCACGGAGGAACACAGGTCAGTAAGAACTGAGCAGAACAGAAGGCTGGAGAGTCTCCTTCAGTCCAGATGAAGACTAAGCTGTGAGGACACTTGCAACAGAGGCTTTCCCAAAACTAGTGATCTGTTGATGGTGATTCTTAAAGAATTAAACGTAGTTGTATATGATTATATAATGATGATTAAAACATCCTGTGATGTTGGTTGTGAAGCATCTTCCAAAACAATGATAGTTTGTTTTTTAATCTATTTTTTAATCAAATTGGTGCTTCCTTCAGTATTTACAGGCAGATATGTGTCCCAAAATCATGCAAAATTGATCAGTAACTACTTACACATTGCTGATTAGACTGCCAAAGCAATTCTTTTTAGACACTGACTGAAATTTCTCTGGCATTTATCATTTTTAAGGTCCTAAAATGTAGACTGATCTAATCAATAGCATAACTGAAGAGACAACTTCTCTCATCTGTTTGCAATTTAGTTTCTTCCCTGAATCCTCCTTCTAAAAAGAATCGAGCTTCCAGATAGTGATTGCTATTCCAGTTTCCTGCTGCTGCTGACATTAGAAGTTATCTTTATTGGCTTTCCTGGAGAACCATGTTCCAGTCTTTACAGAAAGCACCACAGGTCATTCAGGGTTCAATTTGACTCTAATGTTCAATTAAATACCTTCCTGTTTTTTCATGTGATGGATTTATTCTACCTGTATGTTATCTTTTTAATCTTCCTTCCTTACTCTCTAATGTAAGTGGCTTTTCAATAACTTTAAAGATTTTTAGTTCAATTCTTTGAACGAGACTAAGCGAAAGATGTGAAATAGCTTGCTTTCTGAGCAGGAAGAAATACTTGCAGGTCTGTCACTTTTCTTAAGCTGGAAAACAGATCTACTTCATTTGCCTGAAAATTACATTATCAAATACTGTTTAGCCATAATACCATTTCTTCTATGTAGACATACCACCTTAGAATTATTTCTAAAATATGTTTATTAAACTGATCTGTCAGTGATCTTCAGTCTTGTAGTCAGCCTAGCTAACAGCAGAACTGAAACAATAGCTTTGTGTGTGTTGTGGTTACATCCTTGGAGACAGGGCTGTCTCTGAGGATTCTCAAAGTGTAGCGCAAAGCATAGGTTCAAAGCTTTTACATGCACACTACTAGAGGAATAAAAAAATTAAAGCTAATCAATATTCATAGAAATGCTTTAAATATTCAGCTGCCATACGTCCGTCTAGACTTTTGCGTTGTTTTCCATACTGTCCAGTTTTTGATTCACAGTCGGTGCTTTTTTTTAAGTCCTTATTTGGAAGGGTAGGGTAGGTAGGATAGTTAGGTTTGATTTTTTTTTTTTTTTCTATTTTTCATTTCAGTGATTAACTTACAGCCTCTGCTGTGCTGGTTTTATGAACTAGATTCTTTATCCATTGACCTTAATAGTATACGGTTTTAAAATCTTAGAAAGAAACAAATTAAAAGTAATGCAGATTAATATATCCATGAAGATACTTTCCTACAGAGATAGGGGAAAATAAGCATTTTCAATAAAATTATTGAATAGAAACTTATCAAAAGGCAGTATGGTTTAACACATGACCAATTTTCAAATCTTAAGAAAAACACATAAGAAAGGTACTAGTCCAGGAAAGTATTTGAGTTATTGTACTTTTTTGTTTTATCAATAAAATTGGGCTGGCTACAGAACTACATTCTTCCTGTTTTTTAGGGATGAAGTATATTTCTTATTACATAGGTACAGTTGCTGTTGGAGGTCTGGTGCTAAGAATCCCAGAAGGAACACAGCAAGATGTAACTGTGCTCATCTGCTTAGCTCAAACCTACGTGGATCCTTCTACTAATGACACAATGTTTAAGAGATTCACAGTATATCTCTGTTTAAAGTTATATTTTTATCTCATTGTACTAAGTCCTGTTATTTTGCGCTCCCCTAAGGCAGTGCATTGAAGTGAAAACATTGAAAAGAATGCATAGCATACATTAATGTAAAGAATAACTGACAGCGTACCCTATACCAAGGCCAGCCTTCTCAAAACCAGCCCTAATCATGGCATTGATGATGTAAGTATTTAAATAGTTAATAAATTCGCTGTTACACTATGATCTTTTCTATTTTATAAATAAAATACAATAATACGATAAATGTCAAGTAAACTCTGGATTTCTTTAGCCAAACTGACTAGTGGGAGCATTCATTAGACGCTAATTGAGCTTTAATAAACTACAGCTAAAATGCAGTGCAGGAGGAAAACCTGCAGAGTTTTGGAATGTGTTTACATTGTCAGTCTTCAAACCTAAATCTGATTCTTTACCTGGATGCAGATTTGCTGCAATACGTGAGAGTACCAACCCATTACAATCACAGATGAAGTCATTTTAAATTGTAATGAAAGTAGGAATACAGATTTTGATGATATCACTTAAATGTAAAAAGAGAAGTTCTTTCTGAGGGGTTGTATCTGTCTGTCTGTTCAGCTTGTGTGCTATGGTCCTTCAAGGAAGGTCACTGGTCAGAGGTGCCCCCTTAGCCTTCATGAATTTATAGCCTTTTTGATCAGCTATGGGAAGCTTACTGTGAAAAGCAAGTTTAAGCGAGCGAATTTCATTCTGGCTGCCTTTGGATTCCCTCTCCATTTCCGAATGAAAGAATTCGTTTCTTTAGAAAAGAAACAAAAATAAAACACTGAGAACAATTTAAAAGAAAAAAATAATGATGGAAATAGCATCTAGAAAAAGAGGAATATTCGCTACATCAGTTTCATTGATAGTTATGCATTCACGGACAAATTTTTAATGGCAGGCATATTAATTGTGCTCTGCTGAGTGTAACTGCAAATAAATGGACTTATCTACTAGGATAATAGGTCCTTCACTCACTTCCCCTAAATGCTAAACTGCCAAGGAACCAACTTTTTAACTAGGTCTTTACAACCATCAGTATCTATACACACAGACAACCAAGAACTAGTATCTGGTTTTAATTTTATATACAGTTACCTGTGAAAACTTTTATTTTTCATGCAGGGTTGAGATGCTAGATTTTCTATAGTATAGCTCTTGCCAATTTGTCCAATGGCTGAATATAGAAGTCTGATGAATAATTTGGGATTTTTCAAGCCTGCAAAACCAGCATTTACTACTACAGCCTGACAATGAATGTCATTATTAAGGGAGGATTTAACTCAGAGACAGTGGGCCAGATCCACATCTGGAATTAATTGGAGATGGATTTGTCAGTAATTTGGCCAGATGTATCTCAGATGAACTGTCCAGCTAAGGATGTACCTTCACCTATAGCAACCTACCTATGATTCACCAAAATGATCTAGTAGCATAATTGTTAAGTTCTGAGTTTCTTTCAACTTTTGCAAGTATATAAAAGTCTGGTTTACCTTACTTTTTTTTTAATGGTATTTTCAGGTTTTCTTATATGTAGATCCTTGTGCAAACACAAATATCTTTCATGTTCCAACAGAAAACTCATTATGTCAAATCCTCTGTGAAGGGGAGGTGCTGCAGTTAGTGCTGGAAAATTAAAATATTGGTCTAGTTGAGTTTTGGCTGATATGCTACCTGTGGAGTTCCCTAAATCTTTCATGTATAGAGCTCCTCTGAAATGTACGTAGGGCTGTTGTCATGTCTAATTCAAATTTTATCTTCAGTGACAACACAGGAGAGCTTTACAGTGTATGCAAGAGCTACTTTAACAGCTATTTGTATTGCCAGTGTGTTTATGTAAATTTAAATGACAATAGGGCAGTGTTCCTTAAGAAACAAATTGCTTCAACATATATTCCATATTGAACTGCACACTTTTGCAATGTTAAAATATTACAGGGCATAACATAAGCCATACGCTTAAGTATTCACCATGCAGCAGCTAGTCCCTGACCAGGTACCTCACTTCATCTTGGAACTGTTTTATTATTCTCTTTATTTTGTTCTCTTAGATATAGAGAACAAAATAAGTAACACCAGAGTTGAACTCTGGTAATTTAGATTAAAGCTAAATTTTTTTAGACTAATGTAAAACATGTACTAACAATGTGTCACCCCCTCCAAATTCGTGTAATCTAATATTATGAACTAAGGCACCGTTCTTTTCTGAAATTTGTATCAATGTAGTATTTGTATTTCACATGGGTTAGGTGGCTATGCTTCCCTTTCCTTTTCCTGAAATGCTTGTCTATAAACAAAGCAACATTATATATATCAAAATGTTTAAACATGCATTGAAGTTTCTGTTTAGACAGAACATTAGTGTTTCTGAAGATCCTTTCACCACTTTATTTCTGCTGCAGATTTTGGGTGTCTCAATGGCTTTGGGATGTTTTAGGATTTCCTACATCATAGCAAAGTGAAAACACATGATATAATGTGAGCACACGTTGCAAAGGCACACTTCAGCATCCTTCAGCATGTTCCTAACTGCAGTTTGCAGAGCTGCTAAGCTACATGGGAGGCTTACAGGCAAGTTGCATCCTGCAGCAGTGGTGGAACAGTCCCTCTTTCCCTACATGCTCTCTAAGCCAGTAAGAGGCACTCCCAAAGTAAGGAGAACAGAGGCAATGTCTTTCCATAAACCATGTGTAGGGTAGAGCACCTTGTGGCTGTAGCTACAGTTAAGAAGTCTTTAGGCTAAATGCTTGATGTCTGCTGTGGCTATATGTACAAACAGCATCTCTCAGAGAAACTCCTGCTTCTGGCAAGTAGATTCCCCACCTTTAACTGAGCTTGCTGAAACAGTCCAAGTTCAACTGCACTCCAGACAGGTTTATGCAGCAGATATTCTAACATAGTGAATGTTACTTTACTGGGGACATTTGGATTGGATGCTGCTACTTATACTTCCAGAATTTATCATAAATGGTTAATCCTAACTTCAGCTCCTGTGCCCATGGTCCAAATGAAAGTTGTTTAATTCCAAATATTGAACTTATTCCTTCTGCAGGCAAGCAACTGTAAGGAGTATTAGTGTAAGGAGTGTTGTTTGGCCTAACTCCATATGCCATTAACTGCCATAACTTTTATCCTAACAGTCATGTTCTGTGTTTTAACATCTTTCAGGTGCTAGGCTGTCTTTCCAAGAATAATATCCGTATTATGTGTAAGAAATGTATTGTGAACACTTAAACTGGATGCTAAAAATTAAACACTTTTTTCTCAGCTTGACAGGATGAAAAGATGTTTGAACTTGTTTATAGTTCCAAATTTTACCTTGTAAATTGTGTTCAAAATATGTATTTTTTTAACTTTTAGATGCTCTATTTAAGTTAATAATAGACACATGTGATTTATGCAGTGTCTATATAGGACTGCAGTTAATCTTTAGACTGACTTCCACTAGATACCCTTGTTTCCTCTTCAACTGAAATTAATATAAACAGTTTCTAGGGAAAAGGCAGCAAATGCTTATGTAATACATACCACCTAGTATTTTCATATGTATTAGAAATGTGTGTATGGTTTTTAGGTATGTATATGTATGCATTATCTATCCCAGCTACATACAGGGGAGAGAAGCTTTTGAAGCCAATTAGGTTTAATGTCCTCTTGAATAAACTGCAAAGCTGACTTTTATTTAAATAAGTATTTCACAGGCTATTAATGATTTACACACAGAGATTCTGATAATGAGTGGTTGGAATTTGACTTAAGTCTTTTTTCTTTCCAAAGGAGGTCACTTTATGTGTATACTTACTTTGTTTGTAAGATAATCAAACTACATGGATATTTTCTGCATTGTTATTACATAGTATTAAAGAACAAAGGCTTTCTCTTTGTTTTAAAGGGCTTCACTTCTAACTGTATATGAAAGGACTCTGCTGTGTCAGTAGCCACATACCATATATTTGTGTGAGCAAGATATAAAATATGCTACATATGGAGTAATCCCATCAGATTTAAGAATAGCAACCATTAAAAAGACTTATCCAGACCCTAGAGAGCCTCTCCAAGTTTTTTGACTTGTTAGAACTGTTTTTAATAGAACTTTAAAAAAAAACTAAGAGAAAGTTTTAAGATAAATTGTATCTTATTTAACACTTCTTGACAGATTATCATTTACCTTAATGCTATGAATTTTTGCAGTACTATTTTTATTATTCTGATTCAGTCCAAAACTTCTGTTTACTGTTGAAAAGCCTTTTGAAACTCCTCCAAACCTGGAATCCTGTAATTTAGCAAGCTCTAGTTGGAGATCTGTCCTTTATATCAAATTTTAATCTCCTTTGTTGCAAATTCTGTAAGTTATTGCGTGCACTGTCCTTGGTGAACATAGACAACAGTTGATCATTGTCCTCTATAAAAAAGGCATTATACATATTTGAAGACTGTGCTCATGTCCCAGTTCAGTCTTTGCTCTTGTAGACTAAACAAGCTCCATTATTTCAACCTTTCCTCATAGGTCATTTTCTGCACCTCTTATCATTTTTATTACTCTTCTCTGGACTCTATCCAGTTTGTTTACATCTTTTGTAATGACTCAAGCCTGATCTGTGTCCGCTAACAGAATCTGGTTTTAAAACAAACAAGTAAGACTAAATGGTCTGATCACAAAATGACTGAGGTTTAAAGCATGTTTGTTGAGAGCTATCTCTTTCTTACTAGCCCTAAAACAATGCTTGTACAATTTTCTTAGCCAAGGGGGTGGGTGGGTGGGGAAATGTGCATGGTTTGTAACATATGCGAGTGATTAAACTAACTTGGGAAAAATCGTGAAGTTCATTCTGTCATTTCTGACTACCTCTGTCAGACAGGAGATGTCTATACAATTTTACTTCTTTTTTGGGGAAAAATGATTGATATGGTATTCCTGACCTACTGCAATGCTTTGGATCTGCTGCTTAAACACAGACAGAAACAGTCATTGTCCAAATATTATAGCAATCACTTTCTCTGTAGTTCTATAAAGTTATGCTTTGCTTTTTAAAATTATAAAAATAAAATTCTATTGTAAGCATTTAAAAACAATTATTGGTAAGGAATTTAGAGCAAAATCAGACTTCACAGTCATGCAAAGTTGAACATTGCCTTTGACCTGGTACAAATCATAAGCAAATTAAGTACAACTTGATCTGGTATTTAGTATTTGTTCAGAACAGTGAAATATTGCATTGAGGCAATGTCTAGAGCACAAGTCTTATGAGGAACACCTGAGGTAACTGTGGTTGTTTAGCCTGGAGAGAAAGGAGGCTGAGGTGAGGGGGACACCTTATTTCTCTCTCCAACCACCTGAAAGGAGCTTGTAGCAAGTTGGATGTCCATCTTTTCTCCCAAGTAACAAGATAGGACAAGAGGAAATGGCCTCAAGTTGCATCAGGGGTGGGGTGGGGTGTGTGTGTTTAGATTGGATATTATGAAAAAATTCCTCACCAAAAGGATTGTCAGGCATTGGAACAGGCTGCCCAGGGAAGTGGTTAAGTTGCCACCCCTGGAGGTATTTAAAAGATGTGTGTGTAGATGTGGCACTTAGGGACATGGTTTAGTGGTGGACTTGGCAATATTAGGTTTACAGCTGGACTTGATTTTAAGGGTCTTCTCCAACCTAAATGATTCTATGAATATCATACTGGTGGTAATCAAGAACACACAAGATTATTTTTTTCTCTGAAATCAGGTGTCCTTCAGCTTTAAGTGGTATGTTTTCTAGTTTAATTTTGTTCCTCTTGCATGGAATTTGGTTCCAGATGGAGGGATGTTTTCCCCCTTTGTATTATCCATTTAGTTTTGTTTCTTATAGAAACCCTGGAAGACGTTAGAATTTTATTGGATCATACTTGTTTAATGGTTAGGATTTAAAGTGTATCTATATTAAGCATGTCTCCACCAGTAAACTAATTGTGCAGAACTCCAAACAATACCATGATTTCAGTTTATCAGAAGTGAGCATACCCTCTGCAAGTATGCAGTAGAAAACACCAGGCTACTGCAAAGTATAACTGCCCGTGATCAAGAAGCTACTTTGGTTTAGATATGCTGCTGTAATCTGTGCAGTTTCATCCTGGTGCTCGGAGCAGCTAACTGTTGGAAATATTTTTGTCTGCTTTCCTCATTTGGTGACTGCTTAGTAAAAGCTGCTTATAACAGCTAATAACAGATAGTTAATTTTTATCCAGGAAATACACTGTGGATGGAGAAACAGTTATCAGTCATCTCTCTTTCCCTCCTCACATTCCCTACATCCTAACTCCTCTTCTCTATATCCATATCCCCCTGGTACTTTCCCAAAAACCTTAGATTGCACACTGCTCAACTACCAGTACCCTCTCTGCAAAACACTTGCTATCTCTCAGGCCCTGTCAAGCCTTTTTCTTCCTCAGAAGACTTTTGTGCATATATAGATTCAGAGTACAACTCTGTACCCATGGTTCTGAAGAGCTGATCTGATGGCTTGTCTTCAGCAGGTTGCTCAGAATTCCACCCAGTCTCTCTACCAGGCACTGAGTCAGTCTGTGCTGGCTAGTGGGCAGCCGAGGGGGTACCCATCCCTGAATTACTCGTCTCAGGGAGGGGCTGCACCCCCTTCAAACTTATTGGGAAATCCTTTTCTGAAATGGCAAAAGTTCAGATCCTCATAGAGCACAGAAGATGCGTATCAGACCACTAGGATAAACAACAGAATGATTTAATGTTCTTTAGACCTTAGAGCTAGCAGACTGGTCTGATCAAGTCCAACAGTCAGTGCACACTGCAGCCAGCAGTTGGGGAGAGAGGCAGAAGGGGTTAATGATTAGCAGAACCACTCAAAATCATAGAAAAGGAAGGGAAGAAATCCTAAGACTGAACTGCATTTTGTTATTTTTTTAATTATTACTGATCATTTCTGATTTAATATTTCTGGTCTTTATCATCTTGCTGATTCCTAAATCATTACCATTGCTTTTTTTATACAGATTCAAGTTTTTAACTTTCAGCTGCCTGCTAGTCATAAATATGTATAAGCTATGAGACATTATTTTTTTTTGTTTCTTTTCCTTAAGCAATCCCTTGAGAACTAGAAAACATGTCTAAGACAGGGGGTCAAAGAGATTTTATAACATTCTAGTTTTACAAATATCTGAAAAAGGCCAGTTTTCTCCCTGGTCTCTGGTCTCCAAAGCTCAGCTTTTGACCCTGCGATGCTGGTAGATTCCACTGAAGGCTAGATTTAGTGTTTTACATCATCATTCTTAGCTCCCCTTATGTTCATACTTATTTGTGCCATGCTAAATATGCAATGTGGGTCAAATTCAACGGAGTACAATCAGAGTACAGTTACTTTAGTATCATATCCTTGAAAAGATACTCTTTTTTTTTTTTCCTCCCTTTCTATCTCCCCCCCCCCCCCCCTTAGTAATCATATTTAACCCTGATACCATGATACTGTGCTGTATTTGTCTGGTGATTTTTGGTCGCCTTTAATCTATGTGTCTGCAAAACTGGTACAGCACTGACAGTTATGCAAGAAGTTACACATCCTTTTCTCTGTGTCTAGTATAACATCGGATTCAACTTGAGACTGACAGCTGAATTTAGCTGCTGTCTAAAGTATGATAGCTGCCTGGCCTTCCAGTGCTGTGGAGGTGTACTCACTATCAATGAAGTCTTAATCTTGGACTAAATCCTACGCCCAATCTTATCCTAGTTCTGAAGCGTTTGCTCTGTACTTGCTGAGGCTTTAAGTTGAAAGCAATTCTTAGCTGAAGAAACTTTTCACTAGAAAAAAAAGAAATTATTAAACTGATGGAGAAGAGAAAGCTTTGGATTTTCCTTTTGTTTAGACTAGGAATCCAGAAGCTATAAACCCAGCCAAAATTTCCACCTGTCTCAGACCCATAAAATTAGAATAGGAAATTCCTGCCAAGTTCTCAGAGCATTTTGGCATTTCCCTGCCCAATCAAAGCTGTAAAAGTAAGTTCAACTATGGAGGAAAAGTCTAAAAACAGTATCTCAGTCATTCATCCTCATGAATGGTAGAATGTTTCACAGTTTCAGTGGAATATATCTGTTCATAATACTTTTTTTTTTTTTAAGTATCTTCTAAATAATCATAGTGCTTGGTTTTGTTTTTCTTTTGTAAAGTACAGTCTCCTTTCCCTTTCCTTGTCCACCTTCACACTTCACAATACCTTGCCGTTTAGAATGGCATATGGTGCATCCTAACACCTGACAAGCTAATGGGTGGCCTGAAACAGTGAACACATTTGGAGACCCTATGTGCAAAATGAAAAAAACAACAGAGGGATCTGAGAGCAAAGAAACATTTTGTCTAGAACTATTGACCTCATTTCCTGCAAAAAAAAAGACTATGTCGATTTCATACAGTTCAACCTTTCTGCTGGCTCATAACTAAGTGCTGTCTTGTTATTTGAAATAAAGCACCAGATTTTCCTTGAATATGTCAGTCAGGAAAGATTTATATGAAGTGCATATGGGGATGTATTCAAGTGTACTCAGAAGCTTAATAATCAGACAGATTTTTTCCATTACTGTTAATCAGGAGGTAGTGATGCAGGCCAGTGATACAACCAGGCAAGCTCACGTGTCTTGCATGCAAGGTTTTTAGTCATGCTCTAAACCTTAAAATAATCCTGAATACTCTCCATTTTTAGCAACGAGGGGGAAAAAAACACAAGCTTTTCAATGTTGCCTGTGCTTTCCCATTCTTCATTAGTCAGAAGTTTGGAAAAAGAGACCTACCAGGCAACATTCAAGGGTTCCTTATCCTTTTTTTAACGGCTTGTCAGAAACTAGGTTAAGATAAAAGTAGGCTGAGGATGGGAACAAGCCAGTCTTAGAAGCCTGCCCCTTGCCAGTAAGCGACCAAGGGTACTCTCCTCTCCTGAGTCCTGCACATTCCCATCACAGGGCTTAGTGCCTGTACATTAAATGATTTTACCTAGGTATCTCCTTTCTCCCAAGTTTATCCTCAGCAATGCTTTTAATCCATAAATAGATGACAGCTGTGTATACAACCCAGTCAGCTTTAAAAGAAACAGGCACTCCGTGTACTAGTTTACTCAATGTGAGTAATATTTAGGTTGAGTCCTTTCGTAGTACTACCAGCAGTCCACAAGATGTCACACTGTGACAAAAACGGCAGTTTCTGTACCTAGAAAGTACTGCAGTACTAACCTTCCAGAAACAGCACAGTCTGTTCAGGCAGCTTTGGTTTAGTGTTCACGCAAGCAGAAGGCCACCCCTGAGCAAGAATGTTCTGAGATTTATTGTAATCTCTTGCTGAGCACTGAATTGCCAACTTGATTTCATCTCTAAATTATTAAAAGAACATGTGAAGAAATGCACCCTCAAGCTGTAACTCATAGCTCCACACAAATTGTAGACTCAGTGGAAGGGAAAGGAATTGCACCAGGTTGCCCAGCTAGAAACTCGGTTCTGTTGTCTATTTTGAATATGCTTACCAAGACTGGATCATACATGTACCAAACCCATGAAAGTTCATTGCAACTCTCAAAACTCTCACTTTATGCGATGAGTACTTCTTTGAATACTTACAGAAATTGCTGTTCTTTTAAATAAAAAATACTCTATTACTGCACATATGAGTTTATTCGTCAGAACAAAATTATCTTACTTCACCTTTCAGAAGGTCATGTTTTCCCTTTAGTTTCTTTTGTGCCCTGTGCTGATTTTTTTGTGCTCTTCATACATTTATAGACTTTAATTTCTAAGAGTTTTATTTCTTGGTTGCAAGAAAACACCTCTAAGCTCAGAATATAAATACTGGGTGGAATCTCCAGTGTTTGTGAAGACAGGGAGAAAGTTTCAAAGTGGAGTTGTCAGACACTCAAGTCATAGAAGTGCTAAAGAAAGCATTTTGTGCTAGTTAAATAGCAGATCTAAGTGGACTTGTGCAAAAGGATCAAAAACCCCTGTGGCACAGTCAGCACCATGGCTATGAGCATCTGTCCATGCAAACACTCCAGGTCTGACTGCATGCAGAAAGAGGCTTTAGGTAAGTTTCATACCAGTTGTACATAGTAGGCTGTGAGCGAGATGGTAAAGACAGGAAAGGTAATGAATGAAGAACCAATGGCATGAAATTATAAGAAGATGACTGCCAGTATCTTGGCTTACCAGTTTTGGTGAAAACCTGTCAATGGTAGGTGTAAGCTGATTTCAAATGAAGGAAAAATAACTTTAGTGATAGGCATGTAGATGCTTCATTACACAAGAAAGATGTCTTTAGATGGTTCCAAACAACTTTGCAAGTTTTGTTATGCTCTGTTGTTTCTTGGGGGTTTGTTCGGTAATTTCTTAAGGTTTAGAATGTAGAACACAGTAATTAAGTGTGAAAGGAGCTGAGTTGAGTAAAATCTGGGTTCTGTGTTAGGAAAAGATATTTAAAGGGCTTATTAAGGAAAATATTTCTTTTCTTTACAAAGACATATCAAATGTAGTTGAGTTTTTATAAAACCAGATACCAAAGAAGAAAAGTAAATGTGAATCAGTGGAACTACCTCCTCCTCCTTTCTATTGGAAAAAACTTTCACTGAAGAATCCCTTATTTAGCTGAAGCTAACAACTATATTGCCATTGCCTGGAGTGTAAGAACCACCAGTCAGTTTGGCAAAAGGCTGGAGCAGAGCTGGTAGAACATACAGCTGAGTTTTGGCATTCTGTAGAAAAAAAAATCAGGCATAACAACCACTGTTACTGTAATTTTGGATCCATTGCAATAATCATTGTAACATTTAAAATATCCTCACAATATTTGCAACATCAATATATATGATTAAAGTAAAATCGATTTTCCATCAACTCCAGACTGAAAGATTCCTTACCTCCCCACTGTCCTTCAGTATTTGTTACCAAATTATGAATGATTTTCAAGGCCATTATCACTTTTTCTTTGAAATTGTGAGCTGAAGCACTGCTGTTACAGGACATTAGTACTCAGAGGGGCAAAGGGTTTAGCCAGTCTATTCAGGTAACTTAGCCATGAACTCTGATGGGCTTACTATGGATCTCAGCTTCGTTGATGAATTTATCTGTAGATATTTTTTTTTTTTTTGGCTGTTGATGGAGTGAGAAAAGGGTAGAGGTTTTCTGTTTTTCGTCACGGTGTTTTTAAGCTACCTAACCAGACAGCTTGTGGCATCTCTAAAAAAGACTGTTGAAATTTGATTGGCAGAGCTTACGTATTCCCTGTTTATCCTGAGTTTTTATAGACTGAATACTAATTTCATGACTGAGCACTAATGTACTGACTAGCAATGCTTGTTGACAAGATCTTGTGAAAAACAAAATAAATGCAGAAACATTAGAATGCATAAATCCTGACATTTAACATATCCTTCCTATTTACTTTTGTTGAATATGGTAGGGAACAATACAGCTTTGAATGAGCTATTTGCAATTTAAAATGCTGGAAGTACAACATAAGGAAGAGCACCATAGTGCACGGTAACTAATATTCAGATTTATTTTTGCAGATGTTTAAAGAATAATATCTTTCTTGGACTGCATAGCAATTCATTCTAGAGCTAGTGATGTACTTATTAATTGCACATCTCTAATGTATTTTGAGACACATATCTCTGTCAGGACTTATTTTCAAGTGTTAAAATGTGTTAAAAGTTACAAAGCGATGAGAAATAGAAATGTGAGTACCAGATAGTGAAGGAAAGCAGGAAAACACACACAGTTAAGTCCTATCTACAAGAACAGTTTCAGTATGTGCCTGACTATAAGTGAAAATAACAAGTTTTCTCCTATTGACTGCCTCTTCTTAAAAACATAAAAAAGCAAACCTGTACAGTGCTACTTTGCTTCTTCCTTCAGTCCTTAACCTACCCAGTAGTCAAAGAAATGCAGTAGTTCATTATGAAGGAACAAAATGGTTTACCCAGAGCAAAGCAAGGTACATCTTTCTTCCTGTCTTGACCTCTCTTTCTTTCGCCCCTTATTCTTTGACCAAAAGTATCCTGTCTTTGAAAGACTAATGCTATTCAAAAGATGTTGATAAGTTTGTTTCACACTAGAGAAAATGGGAGGAGATAGAAATTTGATAATTATGTAGTGGTTTGTGCAGAACAGGGCAGAATGAAACTGGTTGGAAAGAGAAAATTAATAAACCAACTCTGTTGAAAGACTTCATATTACACCTTTTACGTATTTCTATCTAAATACTCATGAAAAGGAGCTAGAGAAGTAACTGATACTTTGAAGGACAGTCCCATCTTTCTGATGAAAAGAATTAAGTTGAAAATCGAGGACCAAATTATTTTATCTTTATCTTTTTCTGTCAAGGGGAGCATTTATTGTTTATTAAATAAAGGGTGACAATTTAACATATACCAAATGACAGTAATGGAGGGATGAAATAGATCTGCCAGCCTGAGTTGCAGCGAGGGAGGTACTATTTATGGGGAGAAGTGGAACATATGTGATGTTCTATTGGACAAACTGTTTATTTGATGTATTTTAAGACACACAAAGCCTGTTCTTTAAGTAAAGAGAAGAGAAGCTTGTTTGGTCTCTTTCTGAGTGTTGCAATACTTGTGTGTTTCCCCTTATGCCTATGCTCAGATCAGTTAGCTGCGTAAGAAATATTAACCTTCTTTAAATACTTGACTCACTACAATTTCAAGCTGCTGTGGCCAAAACTTCAGACTCTTATGAGAAATGACTAGTTAGGGCAGAGAATATTAAATTCTTGATAGTAACATGGTTTAGGAGCCAGCTAATGAGGAGGGGAAACCTGGCAGTACTGAAAGATAAGTACTGATTGCAAGAAAAGGTATTAAACAGAATCCTCAGGGAGCTTAACTCTGCTATTTTCACTTATTGAGTGTGCCAGTGAAATTTGCTGAGGATGCAGGGCTAGGATGTGTGATCAATATAAAGGACATCTGAGATCTCAAAGATAAGTAATATCTAGGTGATCCTGAAGCCTCAAGGAACAGAATTGGAATAGAAGTGATTAGTGTAAAATATAATATTTAAGTGGCAAAGTTGCAAAGAACAGATGTAAAGTAGGCACTTTTTGGCTTTCAACAGCTAGGGAGAAGGGAATGAAACAGTGATTCAGTTATCTTGTGAGCATGAGTCATGTCATAGAAATTGCGTTTACCATCTCATGGCACTATTTACCTCAGCAGAGGTAGGCACATGTAGCATCACTGTAGAAAGGACAGATATGAGTTCCTCTGAAATGCTTTTTAAGATTATGGCCACTGATACTCAAGAAAGATGAACTCAGCTTGGAGTAAGTGTGAGAAAGGGCTATTAGGATGAAGCAGGGAAGAGATCTGAATGCTCTTGTTTGACCAGATCCTTATCAAATTCAATTTTTCATAACACTGCCTAAAAATATATTAGTGGAAGGAGAGGTATTTGAGATAAGGTGCAATAGGCACAGCAAGAACTGTGTACAAACTTGCCAGAAATTACTTTAGCCTGAAAACTAGACAATCCAAAACAATCTTTTAATAGGAATAATGACAGAGACTCTTTTTGTAAGAATAGGCCTTAGCAAGTAATATGGTTATAGGCAATAATCAGGAAGTCAGTCTGACAGTCTCAAAGGGACTCATCCTTGCTCATCCAGACCACTGGTTTTAACAAAGGTAGACTTATAGTTCAGTGTTCTTTTGGATTATACAAATATGCTCCAGCTTCTCCAAATTAATGTTCTTAAGAATTTAGTTTATGTTTTTCAGTATTTCAGGCTCCTTGAGAAGTGTCCTGTGCAGAGCACTAAACAAAACGTTAATTGTAACTTACTCTACTTCTATCCAGATAGCCAAGGTAGACAAGTGGGAAGAGACTAACCTAAATGGATGAACGGCATTCTTCCAAGTCACAAGGAGATAGAGTATGTGACTCATAATTTGTAGTTTACAATGCAATGGTCAGGATTACAAGAAAAATAACTACAGTACATTTCACTGGCATATGTAAATTCCTAAGATATTAATTTTCTGCCTTTCAGACTTCCAGGTTACATATATATCTAAGCACTTGTCAGCCTGCAAGAAAGCAGTTCTTTGACATCCCGTGCACTTAGTCAGATAAAACACATCTAAAACATTGGAGATGTTAATTGAGCAACCTGGTCACTTTAAAAATATTAAAATTTATGGGCAAAAGTCTGAAACTCAAGTTTTCTACCTGCTTGGCTGAAAGCAATTTTAACTTGCTTTATGCTTTTTCTTATGACTAGGAACATCCTTGCGTGGAGGTAGGTCATGATTCACATCCCTGGCCTGAATGATGAAAGGGCTTGGTTTAAACTCTGGTTTCTTACCTCTCATGTGAGAATCCAAAATCTGAAGAATCTTTTAAGGCCTTCCATCAATTCCTTCTGTTAGGGCTATTCCACAGTGTACTCTTAGGAGTTTTATACAGAGGTTTTGGCAAAAGTTTAGTTCTTAAAACATGTAGTGCCTGAAAGCACTCTGCTGTCCCATCTGGTGAATAGGGCTTTCCCATGGATTAGTGTGCCATAATCTAACAGAAGCTGAACTTTGAGCCTCTGTGTTCTGTGGGGATCTTTATCAGCAAGCTACAGGCTGAGGTGGAAAAGCAGCCCTACTCCCTAGGCTAAACCATGAACATTTTGTCCTTTATTGTTTTGTCAAGAAAATGCCAACATTTTGGACAGGGGGGAAATCAAATAACAAAGACAATAACTTTCTAGTGCTTTAAATTAAGGTGAACATGTTGATCCCATTATCTTGACTCTGTAAATCTTGTCATTGTCTCTATCTCAAATATGCTTAGAAACTATTAAATAGACTTCCTGGGAAGTAGTGAATTTATCTTAAATGAAATAGCTTTCTCAGTCCTATGCACAAGCCAAATGCAACGAGATAATTTAACAGTTCTTTTCTGCACCTGTACTCAGCAGTTTTGTCACTCCCATGTAAGTGAAATTTCAGAGTGTTGATGTGATTAATTCGATATTTAAACACATAAAAGAGATTTTGTTTCTTTTGTGTAGAATCACATAATGAATCATTGTTTTCTTAACATGGCTTATTTAGTATTTTAAAAAACCCAACAAGCAACTTTTTAATGGAAATAAAGGTACTAAGGTACTGCATGGGGAAACAGTTTAATGGTCTTTGATACTGAATCAATAAAACAATGTACTTTCCATTAGTTACCTTACATTTTTCAAGTATATTGGATATTAAATCTACCTTTTACAGTCTCTTTTAGCAATGCAGAAACTTTCAAAACTGTAATTTTCAAAACCACATTTCCTATCATTTTTGTGATGGAAAATGTCAAGACCAGGCTCCTTTTGAATCATGAAAGTAGAAAGAAATAATATTTATTTTGCTAAATTTTACATTTGTGATTAAAGCTCTTGCTTAAAACAATTAAGAATCAATTAAGAAATTATTCTTAATTAGTAAAAGCAATGTTGTTAGCAAGCAAGGCATTATTTTATCTTTTTAAGAGTTTCATGACTCACCACTAATGTCTGACTGGTGGCAAGACTGCCTGAGACTTGTTCCCCAGTGTACTTAGTATTTATTTTTTTCCAAATTACAATGTCTTTGATGGATCAACAGAACAGTAATAATTACTTTAGCCTGCCTGCAGGTGAAAAAAAGCTCTGGAATATTGCATTCCAGTCTGTCATTCCTTCTGTATAATCATTTTCGTTGTTTACTACCTGCCAGTCTCTGAATGATGGTGAATTGGAAGAATTGACCTCTCTACTCCCCTCCACCCCAGTTTTTTTTGTTTGGTTTTTTTTTTTTAAGAAAGTAAATGAGCCTGAACTTCAGTATTTATAGGGGAGTCCCAATCCATAGGACCATTGGAAGGAAGCTTTTTGATGAAAACTTTCCATCTTTAGAAATGTGATACCAAATCTAAGAAAACCACAGAGAGTTTAAAGGAGCATCCCATTTTATAATGGGATTTCATTTTTCTTATGATTCCTACAGGGAATTGTCAATAATAAGGAAATAGGCTGAAAAGCTGCTACATTTCTTATGAGGACTAGAAATCTGAATGAAAGTGCGATCAAAGTTTTGGAGCAGAGAATCTTTTTCCAAGCTGCAGGCAAAAGTCCCATTAAATAAATGCTATATAAGTGGGTGTAACAGTGTAATTTGTGTTATTAAAAATATTCTTTTTATAAGAATTCCCAGAATAAATTACTGTTTTCTGTAATATTTATGCTTTTCTAATTCTCAGTCAATGTCTCTATGACATAATATCCAGAAGATCAGTCTGGCTTGTAGGTTTAAATGAAGGTTATGGCAAATTTCTTTGGGTCTAAAATGACACCATATGGAACTAAAAAACTGTAGCTGAACTAGACAATATTTATAAGTGATTCTTTCTTGAAAGCATTCAAACCACAACGGGATTAAATTGAAGAACCATCAACACATTTATTTTGCTGTAAAGAGGGACCTCTTTTAACTGTGTAGTTAAAAGTGTAGCCATCAGCCACTCACATTTTGGGTATCTGCATGAAACTTACCTCTGATGAGCTCACTGGTGTGAAGCTTTGCTGTAGTGAAAGCTTTTTGCTCAAAAATGGGTAGGTCAGAAACAGTCTGCAGAAGCTGCTTTTGGAGGTAACTCTTTCCAGGAAACTCTTACATCACATGTACCAGGTAATTTTAACCACCTGCTGAGCAATTTCAAAGAGCCAGTTAATTCCCTCTCTATGTCTTTCCCCCACGCACCATACTACTTTGACTTTTGTAACATTCTAAACTGTTTAAAGTGTTCTGCTGTTTAGTCCATCTGTTCCTTGCTGACAGTTGCCTGACCCCCTCCACTCACCATCTTGGCAATGGTTAAACTAATGCCAAAAATGGCAAAAACGTGTTACCTTGTTCTCTTGCATAGCTGTTTATCTTCCCCTTGTTTATCATTCTTTAAATTAGAAAGCTAAATCCTTGCTCCAGATGCAGCCAAATCCATCACTGATCCTACTAATAATGGAAAAAAAAGTAATAAGGGTGATATTTCAGTAAACACGGATTGTGGTAGTGCTTTCCAAACCTATTTTGGAGTCTGTTCAGCAAAAGGGTTTAATTTTCCCAAGGGCTCATATCACAGTAGCCCAGAAGTATAATACACAAATAACATTAATAAAACATGAAATTTCAAAGGCATATAAACACTATCAACTCTTGCTTTTGTGCAATAAGATTACAGAAGGCAACATCAAAATCCCCTGAAACAATAGTAACATGAATAGAGAATTGTTCTGACTAGTCTTGGGTTTTAATAGGAAAGAGATACAAATCCAGCATTTTGCTTTGGATCAGCTTTAGGTTAACATTTCTTTCAGTTTAAGGCTAAATCAGACAAGAATCTGATTTGGCTTCGGCCGAGTCAAAAATTTCCTGAGTTTTAAATCTCAGGAGAATTTGGCCATCTTCAACAGCCAAAATGAAAAAAAGATATTATTTACCTTCCAAAATGCTTAAATGTCAGCATTCTTGGGGAATCAGATTTAAAAGATGAAGCATTATAATGATTATGTGGTGGACTTCAACATATATAAAGAGAAGAATTCCACAGTAATGATTTTTGTAAATGTAAAAATCAAAGAAACAAAATATGTTTAAATAGTAAATCATTTTTCTGCCAGGAATGTTTTCCAGAATATTATGCTAAAAATTAACATTTGATGTTAAAAGTGGTTTACAGACAATAAATGATGAACTGACATACCCTGTTATTCTTAATACAGTTTTTGAAAAGAGCAAACTTAAAAGCCTGAAAAATGTGCAAATGAAGAAGTTTATGTGTTTTCTCAGAACAGGTTCTAGACAGCTCAGAGGTTTCTGCCATTCGGAACAGCAGAAATAAATGTTGGCTTTTGTGGCTGCAGCAGTTTTGGGCTGCAGCAGGACTTTAACACTGGCATGGCTGTTTGGCTTGGTTTAGGTTGGCTTTTTTGTATGAGTCTTTCACCTATAATTGGATACAATTTCAAGTGTGCAGCATGGGATTGTTAGGAAGTGAGTACAATTTTAATTCCAAGTATCAAAGAATCCACAACTTCTCATCTCTCTCCTGATTTGTTGAACAGTTTCCTGGAAATCTCAGTGCTTTTAACTTCTTAGTGACCTTAATGGGAGTGAGTGGCTGCTTAATCATTCTTTCTTAATTAGGAATTATATTTCCCCCCCTCCTCTCCTGGTGAATTTCTACCAGTATCATTAAAAGTTTTTCCTTCACTCAGTTGTTCCAAACCCAAATTCTTGCTTCCCATGACACTCAAGTTTTAACTTTTCCCTAAGATAAACGATCAGATGCTGATTGCTATAGTTTTCACTGTCAGGGAGAGACTATTCCCCTTTTACCACCAGCTTTTGACCTGTAAATTAACAGCAAGGGTTATTCCTCGGGCATATACCAGAAGGAAAATGAGGATAGATTTGCCTGCCCAAGGACCTTTTGGTCTAATCAGGCACCCAACACATTGTCAGAAGCAGAGGTAAAAGCACTAGTGGGTATAAGAAAATAATACATTGGAGAATAAATACTTGATCTAATTAATAATCACTTGACTTGATGAGATTCATTGCAGTCTCACAAAGCAGTGCTGTAAATAATGGACAATGCTCAATGTCATGTTGAGCAAAATGTTGGATAAAAGCAATATCAGGCACCTAGGAAATAAAACCATGGACTTGTCAGGAACTAGCTGGGTTAAACTAATCTAGCTTCCTCCAAAATAAACTAATAGGCCTTTTGCATAAAGGAGGTGCAATTAATACAATACTTGACTGTGAAAACCATTTTGACATGGTTCTTGAATGCACTGTTATAAGCAATGGATACCTGATAAAAATAAAACCTGACATCTCTTAAGCAAGTGCATAAATTGAGAGGGGGGCACACACTTTTTTTTTTTTAAATTTAAATTTAAATTAAAATTTTAAAATTACCTATTAAATTTCACTCTAAAAGGGTCTTTTCTGCTTTTAGTATTGGTCAATACTTTCCTTTTTTGACTTTGAGATGGAATTGGAAGTCATTGCCAAATATACAGTTATTACATTAGGAATTCAAACTCACTTTAAAAGTAACATTTGGATGACCTTTCCTGTAGTGAACAGTGTTTTGTTGTTTTGGTTTTTTTTTTGTTTTTTTTTTTTTTCCCAGCTGCAAGCCTAATTAGTCAAATATATGGAATCACACCCAGGTAACAGTAACCAGTGGTGTGTATAAAGGTTGCTGGCTGCATTTGGAGGCATGCAGTTTAAGGAAGCTGCTGGGAGAATACTGAATTGAGGAGCAATGAGAACAATCAGGGGTCTGGAAATGGCTGTGTGTGAGGATCAGCTGCAGGAATTAGAATGGTTTACACTGGGGAAGATGGAGGAGAGATCTGATGATCCCCTTAAAAACTTTAAATGTTTCTAATAAAGAGAAATACAAAATCTTCCCCACAGACACCATGGAAAGGATTTAGAGGGGTCTTGTACTTCAGTTGCTCCAAAGAATGTTTAGATTAGCAGGAATAAACCACTTTTCTAGCATAGAGGATTATTTAAAAGTGAAATAGACTCCTGTGATCTCCAAAACAGTGATGTTATATCCAGAAGCTCCAGTTGTCGTTGCTGGGCTTCTTAGGAACAACTCAACAGGTACTTGCCAGGAGTGAAATAAATGAACCTGGTTTTGCTAGCAGTAGATGGAAAAGCTGTGTAAGTCTCTCTGCTTTTATCATTCTCTCAAATGTTTGACATAATCTAGCCTACATGTACATTTGTAAGATTTTTATTTTTAATTGGGGTTCTCTTTGTCTACGCCTCACCTCCTTCATCCAACGTAGCTTGATAGCATTAATAAATATGGTCGGCTCTCCCTCTAGTGGCATCACTCGTTTGGGTTTTATTGAGTGGAAAGGTTTGCTTCTCTGGCCGGTGAAGCCTGATATCCAGAGGCACGGGGAATCCGGGGACAGGTGTGCTGTAATCTCATGTGAGGTTTAGCATTTCCCACCAACATTCTTGTTGTCCCTTATACTGCTGTTGTAGTGTCACACCGAGAGGCTTATCTGAGACTCCTGGTTGAAGCAGGCAGTGTAAAGGGGGCTGCTTTATGGTGAAGGCTTCCTAAATTCAAGTTCGTGTTAGCCCTGGTAGCAACAGATAGTATCTCACATCTTCTGCATCAGTCTTTTAAATCTTAAATAAGCAATATATCTAAATCTTCAATAGGTTTCTAAGGAGTAGGCACAGTTTTTAATGGGGAGGCAGGCTTTTTAAAAGTAAAGCCACAAAAAAGTCAATGTTGGTCAGAAACAGGAGAAATCACAGATGATCTCCAGACCCTGAAAATTAGTTTGCAAGTTGGTGTTAGGGATCAAAATGGTTTGACAAGATGCTCAACTCAGCTTTCCAGCCATACTTGCAGTGGCAACCCCAGGTGCTTTGCCAGCTGCTTGTTCTGTTCCTCCTGGCACCCAGCCTTGGAGGGAGGCAGTGGACCTTGTCACTGAGGCAAGGGGGCTCTGATGCCACGTGTCCTAATGGAGTTAGGCTCACCATACACACACACTTCTCTGTTCTTGTTGGGAGAGAAGAGATATCTAGGTATCCCTTTGGGGGCTTTTATATCCTGTTTTTCATCTTTCTCACTACTCTTTCCCTGGGTTGTAAGAGCAGGAAGTTTCATAAACTAAAACATAGATTAGTTCTTTGTTTTCTCAGTGACAGTGTGGCACTGTACTTTTAAATTTGTATGGTATTGTACACTAAGGGAATTGTACTCAGTACAGAGGCTTTGATCTGAGTGAATATGTTAGACAAAGGCACTTGTCTATGTTTGACTGGTGGTGCTGATTCAGCATTTGTCTTGCTGTGGTTTAATTTGTACTTTTATTCAGACAATTTAATACAGATTCAGAGTGGGGGAAAAAACCAAACCAAACAAAAAAGAAAAAGGTCCAGGAACCTAATCATGCTTATACATGCTTTTTTGCTAACAAGTTGAAGTGAAATTAATCTATGGAAACATTATACCTTTATGGAGAAATGTGAAGTTTAGAAACTGTTCTGATCCCAAGTTAATTTTTTATGTGGAAATGTAGATTGTTCCTGAAATTGTATTTGTTGTATTGCTCCACAATTATCTTCTCTCTGAATAGCAAAACCGCTCTACTTTCAAAAGTTTTTTGTTTGTTTCTTTCTCTTTGTTTGGCAACAGCAAGTAAACTTAACCTTGAAATGAAAAGCTCAAGATGGAAAAGGAAGGTTTTATAAATTGGATGATTGTATAGCTCAGACACTACCAAATTTGTATTGAGATTCTCAAGGAAGTTTAGAGGATTTGGTATTTTTAACCTTTCTACTGTGCAAAGGTTTCAAGACTGTTATTCCTCTTTAGTAAGGTTTTGTGCTTTGACTTTTCATTATTATACACATACTTTATAAGGGGAAAAGATTATAGTTTAATGCACAAATTCAAAGCTTTGAAATATGTATATATCTGAGTCTTATGTTAAAAGCAAGGAAATCGTAGCATAATATGAGCCTTTTAGACAGGGAACCACAATAAAACCTACTGCAAATGGTTAAGTATTTTGTACTCTATTACTGAAATTCAGCCTTTTCATTGAGTTATTTTCTTCAATTTCACTCTAAGGAGTTATTAATAATGAGTAATTCTAGGAGATAAAATTGACCAACCCTGCACTATAAACCAGAGTTTTCAGGCCAGCTACTGGCTCCTAAATCCTGATGAGCTTAGAAACTGAGCTCTGTTAAGGCCATGACAGCAACAAAAGTAGTTTTTTTCTGGTTGCTGATTTGCATCTGGTTTTGGTTTGCATTTCTGCAAGTACAATTTTTCCTTTCAGAATTCAGCTCCTGGCCTCCAATCAGCAGAGTTGGAGTAATATTATGTATGAAAATTTGTTTACATTATAATTGACATGAAACTGTTACAGCCCACACATTGTTTGATAGCCCATTTATACGATAAATAATGATTAAACCCCCTAACTTAGTAAATAATGCTCAGAAAATGATTCAAAAATATCTGTTTTGTAGACTCACAGATTTTCTTTTCTATAGGAATGTTATTTCTGATTGAAGTAGTTGATAATTATAAATAACATTGCAAATGAATGCTGAATGAGAGAAGATATAAAATGTTGCTTTCTTGTGACTGATTGTATTAGTCATGCAGACTATAAATTACTGATGATTAATGGGCGCCTGTTCTGAATAAAATAGATCAGCATTTTATCAACCCTTGCTATAATCTTCTGTTAGAAATGTGGAAACATCCTTCTTCATTCTCCAAATGTACTTTTAGCACACTTTAAATATTTCTATTTCAAACCATTCCTAACTGTTCCACGATGATACAGTATCTTTCAGTAATTACAGTGAAATACTCCTAATAAATAAGGATGAAATAACTCTGTCTGTGTTGAATCAACACAACAAATGTGTTCCTTAGCAAGTAGTGGTTTGATGTGTGCTCCTCTGTACTTCGCATTATAAATTGATCAGGGCATTGCACATGCAAGGCAAAATTCAGACCTATTGCAAAAGGGCGAAATGTCAGGACTGTATGAAGGCTTTCAGTTAGTAAATTTAGCAATGGAAAATGCCTTCACTCATAAGTGGAAAGAAAAAGATGTGGTGGAATGTTCTGTCTACGTTTTGTTATGTTTATTGCCTATGATTTAACAACATCTTCCAACTTTGCATCTCTTGTTTAAAAATGCATTTTCAGTAACGGCGGGAAAAGTCTGATATCAGTTTCTAGACTTCATGATTGTAGGATTAAGCCTTAAAATATGACCTAAAGGTTCAAAAGATGAACAGGAGAAATACTGAAACTTTTTTTTTTTCCTTAGTTCCTTAACTATGGCTTTTAGGAGATGGAAATTCTGCTAACCTCAGCTGTCTACAAGTTGTGTGTCTAGGTTATATACTATGTACTTATGGTCTGTAGTAGTAGAGAAAGTGTTTATCTCCAGAGGATGAAAATTTATATTATGATGAAATAAATCAAACATAAATCTAATCCGAATTTATATTGCTAGCAAATTCCAGTAACCGAATTTAGATACACTAGGGCACAGCTTGGATTTCCCCAGGATGCTTTCCTTATGACCATCAGGTCATTCTGATGAATGTGAGGGAGTTTTCCGTGCCACTAAGAGCCACTGGAAGGTGCTTTTACCTGCCTGGAGCCTTATGGTGCCCACACATCGCCTGGCCTGTGCCTGGCTTGTATGGGAAGCACTGTTATAAGCAGTGGAGAGCACACTGGGTGAAGCACTTGTGCCAGCAGGCCTGGTTGAAAGATTCACAACAGCCTTGGATGAAGGACCCAATTTGTTTCCTAACTTGAAAAACTGTAGCTTGTTCAAGTCAGTTTAAATACCTATACAAACACTTATTTGCAACACATAAAAGAGACAACAGTTACAAATGTCTCTTACTTTGCAAGGTAATGCAGGATAAATAGAAGAATTTATTGTTCAATTTGCTTGTACCAAGTAAAGTCTCTCCAACCCCCCCCCCCCCCCCCCCCCCCATCTCTTTCCCTCTTAGTCCAGTAATGCTTAGGGTATCAGTCTCTGCACTCCTGCTTCCCCTTGGGAAGCTGCCTGCAGCTTATATGGGAAGAATATGTTCTCTGCTATAGTAAGAATCATCTTGTGACTTTCCTTGTTAGTAAACATGCTTTTGCTTCCCTTTTTTAATTAGGTGACTCTTTGGTATTCCTCACTGAAGAAAGCATCTTTCACTGGACCTTATATAATATGTCAGTGTGTACATTAAAAATACATATGACAAAACCAGCCAAGTTCCGTGCCCTTTTCTGGTTAGATGTACAGTAACATAAAGTTAGGAAGAAATTATTTTCAGTTTGATCAAACCATATTCTTTATCAGTGTATTCTATGGTGGTTTACAGCCTTGTTTTTCTCTATTTTTAGCATGCAAAATAGTAAAAGTTGACAAAGGGCTTTCATTAAAGACTTTCTGTGCCTTTTTCATGCACACTTTTTCATTTATAAACATATAAGGAAGTTGTAGGAAAAGATAGTATCTCCCTACTCTACCCATTGAGAGAATGACTCTCAAAAAAATAGTCTGACATCAGTATAAAACAAAATAATTGTTTTCTATTAATAAGAATAGAGATCTCATGTTTAATATTAGAACTTAATCCTCACTGAGTTTACAGACACTATGGGAAAAGTCCATGGTAGACAATTGCAAGTTGTTTGATGATGATGTTTATGGCTGTTATATGGCAGCTGGATATGCAAAACCAGTGAAATAGTGAGCTCTCAGGCTTTGCATACAGGCAAAACCCAAAACATTTTCATGAAAAGGAGCCCTGTGTACTCAGAGTGAAATAACCTGTGGAACTAGACATTAAATCTTCCTGTCACAGTTTCTGCAATGTATGAATTCAACTATAAAACATTGCTAATCTATGATTTACTACTTTTAGGACTTAAAGTGTAACTATAAGGACTGCATCTGAGACAGCTTTCAGATAAACTGAATTTAGGAGAAAATTGTAACTATATGCTATTGCAAGGCAAACCAACAAATTGAAATGCAAAAGGAGTTTCCTGAAAAAAAAACACCAAACAATAAATCTTGAGCTGATATGAACATTATGATATGTGTCCTTCCTGTGTCTCCTCATGAAGTTCCTGATGGGTAACTTTGTTGCTGAGGTGTATTTTGAGTGACCCTAAGAAGCAAATCACTTAGCTAATGGAAACATTGTTTTCTTATACATTCACAGCAGAAGAAAACCTGAATATGAATTTTTACCATCAGCTCAAGTATTACACTAAACTGTGGTACTTCCTTCATAGTATAACTTATGGGTCCACATCATGTATAATGTTGAAAATCAAAGATAAGAACACTAGTGAAGAAACAGTTCACAATTCCTGCTATGGTTTTCTCTCATTTTCATTTAAAAAACAGGGAAGTGAAACATTGCTTTCTCAAACATCCCATTGCTTTAATACTAGCTATAAACAGTGCTTAAGTACAAAAAAATTCCACAAAACTCATGACAAAATTACATAATTACTATAATCCAATTTAAAAAAAAAAAACCTTCATCTATGTGTTTGCAATTACAGAAGAGTATTAAATTTTATTCTTAGAAATAATTACAATTGAGTTCAGTTCTTGTGACTTCTGCCCAAACTGTTTCTGACATCAATGGAAATACTTCCTTAAACTGAAGGACTTGGTGTGAGGGGTCCAAAGTGTCAATGCTCAGGCCATCACATCCGACTGGGGAATAAGCCAGGCCAACCAGAGTGGCAATATATGCTCCTTAGCTGCCTCCCAAGACGAGTACCAGGAGGCCAACCACCTCAAGGGTGTGTGTGGCCATGGTAGATGCTCTTTCACCCCTTCTGGGAAACCTGCATGCTCCATTACCTCTCTGAAATGCCTGTACACCAACACACCCAGCATGGGGAATAAAACCAGGAATAATTAGAGATCTGTGTGTGGTTGCAGGGCCATGATCTCATTGCTATTACAGAGGCATGGTGGGATAGCTTTCATGGCTGGAATGCTGTCATGGATGGCTATGCACGAAAGACAGGCCAGGAAGGAGAGGCGGTGGAGTTGCTCTTTATGTGAGGGAGCAACTGGAATGTACTGAGCTCTCCCTGGGGTTGATGCTGAATGAGTCAAGAGATTATGGGTAAAGACTAAGGGGCAGGCCAATATGGGGGACATGGTTGTGGGTGTTTGCTACAGGCCACCTGCTCAGGAAGAGGGGGTCAATGAGGCCTTCTACAGACAATTGCAGGTAGCCTCATGATCACAGGCCCTGGTTCTCATGGGGGCCTTCAGCCTCCCTGGTATCTGCTGGAAAGACAGCATAGCTAGGCACAGACAGCTCAGGAGGTTCCTACAGAGCACTGTTGATAACTTTTTGATGCAGACGGTGGAGGAGCCAACAAGATGAGGAGTGCTGCTGGACCTTATACTAGCAAACAAAGAAGGGCTGATTGGGGACATGAAGGCTGGGGGCAGCCTTGGCTGTAGTGTCCATGAGATGATGGAGTTCAGGATCCTTCATGGAGGAAGCAGGGCACTAAGTAGGGCTGCAACCCTGGGCTTCAGGAGAGCTACCTTTTGCCTCTTCAAGGACCTGCTTGGAGGAATTCCATGGGTTAGGGCTCTGGAAAATAGGAGGGATCCAAGAGAGCTGACTAATATTCAAGCATCACTTCCTCCAAACTCAAGATCAGTGCATCCCTATGAGTAAGTGTCCTGGTTTTGTCTAGGATAGTTAATGTTTCTTTTCAGTAGTTGGTACTGTGCCGCGTTTTGGATTTGGTGTGAGAACAATGTTGATAGCACAGTGATGTTTTAGTTGTTGATAGTTAATGTTTATACTGTCAAGGACTTTTCAGTTGTTTAGGCCCTGCCAGCGAGAGGGCTGGAGGGGCACAAGAATTTAGGAGGGGACAAAGCCAGGACAGCTAACCTGAACTAGCCAAAGAGGTATTCCATGCCATGGGATGTCATGCTGAGTATACAAACTGGAGAGGGTTGGATGGAGCAGGACGATCACTGCTGGGGGACTGGCTGGGCATCGGTTAGCAGGTGGTGAGCAATTGTATTGGGCATCACTTGTATTCTTTTTCTTCCCTTCCCTTTGGATTTTATTCCTCTCTCCTTTCTTCCTCCTTTTCATTACAATTGTAATTGTGGTTGTTATTATTACTCTATTTTATTATATTTCAATTATTAAATTGTTCTTACCTCAACCCATGAGTTTTACCTTTTTCACAGTTCTCCTCCCCATCCCTCGGGGGGGCAGGGGGAGCGGGGACTGAGCGAGCGGCTGCGTGGTACCTAGTTACTGGCTGGGGTTAAAGCACAACACTCCTTTTTGGTGCCCAACTTGGGGCATAAAGGGCTGCGATAATGACAGATCTGACTAGAGTGTCTTAAAACAATTTTTTTATAAATATTCTTCATGTTGGTTTAATAATCACTGGCCAAAATTTTAATTTCTTTGCTCTCAGAGTTCCTGCTTATGATCTCAGGGCTGCACTATATACTTTACTTGCGATATGTGTTCCCTGTTGTGCTGTTTATTGTCCCTGGGGCCTGGGCTAAAGTTATCATTGTGTTGTACTATGCAGTGCTGACTTCTGATAAGATAGACTCACTGGTTGAGAAATTAATCTGGTCTGTGCACTCAGCATTGCTGTCACCTCTATATTTCAAGAATCATCTAATAAGAACTGTTAATAATTATACCTTTTGCCTTTTCTCCTTGGAAAGCCAGTCTGTGGAGGAGACAGTCTACCACATCTTGCCCTTCTCTGCCAGGTTAATTGCAGTAGCAATTGAGAACTTTGAAAATTTTGAACATCCTTGGCACGTTGAAACCAGCATGATTCTATTGATAGGAAAGCTGAATGTGTTCCAGGTCTTGTTTAAGGTTGAACTATTGAAGAATACCACCCAAAGGTCTGCCCTGAAACTGGATAGCTATGAGTGGCAGGGTGTGTGGGATAGTATGGGCAAGTACCTAGGACAGTGGCCACCTCCAGTGTTCTGGAGCTTCACACCTGAACAAATGCAAAATTGGAAAAAAATAGTAAAATATTTGGAAAAAAGTATGCTGTCACCCTGGCAATTCCAGAGAGGCACAAATCAATACATCATGTTGGGGTTTAGCCCATGCTTACTGAGCCCTGTTCAACACTATTCAGTACCCTGAAGGGAAAGAGAAGGTCTCTGGATCTGATGGCAAAGCAACAGGCATTGTGGCTACTCCAACCCCCATGACAGACACTGCAGCTGAACCAGAGGACCAGCCCACGCCCCTATCAGTTACCCGTATACACAAGAAGAAATGGACACAAAAGTCAGCTCACTTAGTAAAGAAGGATGAAGCAGGGTCATCACAGGAACAGAAGGAAGATGCAGAACAAGAGGTAACCGCTTCATCCCTATCCCTGAATGAACTGTGGGACATGCAAAAATATTTTAACCATCATCCAGGTAAGCACATTACACTTGGCTACTTCAGTGCTGGGGTAATGGAGCTAACAGTTTGGAATTAGAGGGTAGGGAAGCCAGGCAGCTGGGATCACTTTCTAGAGACATTTACAAGACAATTGGAAGAGGGACACAAGTCCTCAGCCTCTGGAGGCGACTCCTGTCAAGTGTGAAAGAAAGGTATCCTTTCAAGAATGATATTACATTTCACCCAGGCAAGTGGACTGCAATACAGAGAGATATCCAGTATCTGAGGGAATTAGACATGAAAGAGATTATTTATTTTGACCAGGAAAATGTACAGCTACCCAGAGATCCCAGCAAAGTCGCATGCATGTGACCCACATGGTGGAAATTTATATGGAGCATACCATTGCAGTATGTCAACTCATTAGCAGTAATGAACTGGAGAGCTGAAGAGCCACCAACAGTGGATGAAGTGTCTCACCAGCTCTGGGAATACAAAGATAACATCCCTACCTCCCTTGTCTCAGCTGTTCAGGAACTCTGAGAGGATAGATCCTATTCCCCACCTGCATGGACCCATCTCTCACTTATTAACAGTAATCGCCCTTCTGCATGAGAGGTAGAATACAGGTGCTACACACCCTGTGGTTTTACTTGTGGGACTGGGGAGAGGACATGATGAGGTGGGATGGAAGCCCAATCTCATCCCTGGAGGCACAGGTACATGAATTGCAAGGAAAATCAATCATAAATAGGGGTTCTTCCAGGAAGGTTCCTGCTCCAGTCTCCAGTGAGCAGTTTCCCAGACAGAGTAGAAGGGCTGATCTTACTCCTGATCCTAGGGAAGGGAATTGTAATACATTTTTACGAGAAGTTGAGAATCCTATGACCAGGATTAGAGGGACCCTACCTCCAGCCATGTGGAGGAGAGAGGCAACTGGGTTTACTGGACCATGTGGATCAGATGGTCTGGCACATCAGACCCGCAGGAGTAAAAGGCTTTAACAGATACTGGTGCGCAGTGTACTCTAATGTCATCAAGCTATATAGGAGCAGAACCCATCCGGATTTCTGTAGTGACAGGGGGATCCTGACAGCTAACTGTATTGGAGGCTGAATAAGCCTGGCTGGGAATGAGTGGCAAAGGCACCCCATTGTGACTGGCCCAGACGCTCTGTGCATCCTTGCCAGAGACTTATCGCAGGAGAGGATATTTCAAGGACCCAAAAGGGTACTGGTGGACTTTTGGTATAGCTGCCTTGGAGATGGAGGAAATTAAGCAGCTGTCTACCTTGCCCTGTCTCTTGGAGGACCCTTCTACTATGGGGCTGCTGAAGGTCAAAGAACAACAGGTACCAATTGCTACCACAATGGTGCACCAGTGTTAATATCACACCAACCGAGACCCCCTGATTCCCATCCATAAACTGATTAATTGACTTGAGAGCCCAGGAGTGATCAGCAGGACTTGCTCACCCTTTAATAGCCCCGTATGGCTGGTGCAAAAGTGTAACGGAGAGTAAAGACTAACAGTAGACTATCACGGCCTGAATGAAGTCACACCATTGCTGAGCGCTTCTGTGCCAGACATGCTAGAACTTCAGTATGAACTGAAGTCACAGGCAGCTAAGTGGTATTGTCACCGCTGATATTGCAGCTGTGTTTTTCTTAATTCTTTTGACAGCAGAGTGCAGGCCACAGTTAATTTTCACTTGGAGGGGTGTCCAACACACCTGGAATCCACTACCCCAGATGTGGAAACACAGCCCTGCTGTCTGCCATGGACTGATCCAGGCTGCACTGGAACAGAGTGAAGCTCCAGAACATCTGTAATACATTGATGTCATCATCATATGGGGCAATACAGCAGAAGTTTTTGAGAAAGGGAAGAAAATAGTCCAAATCCTTCTGAAAGTTGTTTTTGCCATAAACCAAAGGTCAGGGAACCCACACAGGATATCCAGGTTTTGGGGATAAAATGACAAGGTGGAAGTCGTGAGATCCTAATGGATGTGATCAATGAGATAACAGCTATGTCTCCCCTGACTAATAAGAAAGAAACTCAAGCTTTCTTAGGTGTTGTGGGTTTTTGGAGAATGAACGTTCCAAATTAATGTCTGATTCTAAGTCCTCTCTATCAAGTGACCCAAAAGAAGAAAGATTTCAAATGAGGTCCTGAGCAACTACAAACCTTTGAACAAATTAAATGGGAGGAGTTCAAGCAGTAGTCCCTGGGCTAGTCCAGGCAGAGCAAGGTGTAAAAAATGAGCTCTACACTGCAGCTTTTGAGAATGGCCCTACCTAGAGCCTCTGGCAGAAAGCACCAGGGGAGACTTGGGGTCAACCATAAGGCTTTTAGAGTTGGGGATATAGAGGATTGGAGGACTGCTATACTCCAACTGAAAAAGGGATACTGACAGCTTATGAAGGGGTTCAAACTGCTTTGGAAGTGATTGGTACTGAAGCACAGGTCCTTCTGGTGCCCTGGTTACCAGTGCTGGGCTGGATGTTCAGGGAGAGGGTCTCCTCTACACATTAGGCAACTGATGCTATATGGAGTAAGTGGGTTCCATTGATCATGCAACAAACTCAAATAGGAAACCCCGGTCATCCAGGAATCTTGGAAATGATCATGGATTAGCCAGAAGTTAAGAATTTGGGATGTCACCAGAGCAGGAGGTGGCATGTGCTGAAAAGACCCCATTGCATAATAATTTGCCAGAACATTAGAAGTGATATGCCTTGTTTACTGATGGGTCCTGTGTATTGTAGGAAAATACCAGAGGTGGAAGGCTGTATGGAGTCTCCTATGACAAGTCACAGAAACTGCAGAAGGAGATGGTGAATTGAATCAGTTTGCAGAGGCAAAAGCTAACCAGCTGGGTTTAGACATTGCTGAATAAGAAAGATGGCCTTTATATTGACTCACGGATGGTGGCAAATGCCCTGTGGGAGTGGTTGCAGCAATGGAAGCAGAGCCATTGGCAGCACTGAGGTAAACCCATCTGGACTTCTGTATTGTGGCAAGATATCGCTGCCCAGGTGGAGAACCTGGTTGTGAAGGTGCATCACATAGATGCTTATGTACTGAAGAACTGGGGCACTGAAGAGCATCAAAGCAACCAGAAGGTAAATCAGGCTGCTAAGATTGAAGTGGCTTGGGTAGATCTAGATTGGCAACATAAGGGTGAATTATTCATAGCTTGGTGTGCCCATGACACCTCGGGCCATCAAGAAAGACATGCAACATATAGATGGGCTCATGATCCAGGGGTGGACTTGCCCTTGACACTATTGCACAGGTTATGCATGAATGTGAAACATGCACAGCAATTATGCAAACCAAGTGGTTAAAGCCTCTCTGGTATACAGGATGATGACTAAGATATAAATTCATGGAGGCCTGGCAAACTGACTATATCACACTCCCACAAACCTGCCAAGGCTAGTGCCATGTGCTTACAGTGGTGTAAGCCACCACTGGATGGCTGGAGGTGTATCCTGTGCCCCATGCCATTGTCCAGAACACTATCCTGGGCCTTGAAAAGCAAGTGTTATGGTGAAATGGCACCACAGAAAGAATGAGTCAGACAATGGAACTAATTTCTGAAAAAAACTCATAGACACTTGGGCAAAAAAAGCATGGAATTGGGTGAGTATGTCACACCCCTTGTCGTGCACCAGCCTTTGGAAAATTTGAACGATACAACAGACTGTTAAAGACCATGCTGAGAACAATGAGTAGTGGGACCTTCAAACATTGCAATACACATTTAGTAAAAGCCACCTGGTTAGTCAACACTAGAGGATCTGCCAAATATGCTGGCCCTGCCCAATCAAAACTTTTATGTCCCGTAGAAAGGGGTAAAGTTCCTGTAGTGCACATTAAAACTATACTGGGGAAACCAGTCCGGGTTATTCTTGCCTCAAGCAGAGGTAAACCCATTTGTGGGATTGTTTTTGCTCAAGGACCTGGATGCTCTTTGTGGGTAATGTGTGAGGAAAGGGAATTTTGATATGTGCCTCAAGAGGATTTGATTTTGGGTGAAAATAGCCAATAAATCAAATTGTATGATGTTAATTGCTATACAAAATTGTACATTGTCACTTCTATATGCTTGTGGCACCTGTTTCCACCATTCCAGATTTGGAGATCTGAACCTGACTTCCTTCCAATTGCCACACTAATGAGGAATAAACTTCGATGAAACCAGACCAGCACAGCAGTGATAAAATCAGAACTGGCTTCCACATACAACAATCCAACACCTTGCACAATCTTTCCTGACTTGAAAGATGATTATGACAGATGGAACCCGAAGTCAATGGACTAAAAGAACTCAATGGACTTTTAGAGGGATGGTCCATAGACCAAGGGAATGGTATCTGTGTGTTTATATCAAGAGACAGGGAAGATGATGTACTAGAAAGTGTGGCCTGATGTAAATGGTATCGAATAAGGGGTGGATACTGTCTTGGTTTTGGCTAGGATAGAGTTAGTTTTTCTTTTCAGTAGCTGGTAGTGTGCTGTTTTGGGTTTAGTATAAGAACAATGTTGATAACACTGATGTTTTAGTTGTTGCTACGTAATGCAGTGGTTTGGACTAGATGATCTCCAGAGGTCCCTTCCAACCCTGACCAATCTATGATTCTGTGATTCTACATTGATTTGCAAGGGGTGAGAACAAAGCAGTTTGCTTAGAACAGTTTTGATCTAGCAAGGTTACATGTACACTTTGATACTTTGTGTGAAGATATTTAATGTGCTGTGATGCATAGTCTCCAACAATAGTACATTGCATTAATTTCGTAGCCAGGGAAATATGAATTAGCAGAGTCTGTTGAAGGCCTGCTAGCAGTGTATGGAAATGTTGATGACTGTTCTATTCAGATAAGGCTGCTTATGTTTAATGTCTTAGTTTCTCCCTTCTTATTATTACTAATAGTCTCTGTGTGAAGAATGTGTTCATTGTACTTTCTGTGGTGCTTCTATTCCTTGCAATATTTTGATTTATTACCATGAAAGCAGTTAGGTCACACACATAAAATTCAAAAAGGAATAATTGGCCTCACTGAGAAAACTAAAATCCAACCAACTAACAAACAAGAAAAAAAATTTCCAGCTGGAATGTAGAAAATTTTGATTAAATGAAAGTACCCAAATGAATTAAATCACTTTAGGCTACAGTGGCTAATAATTTGGTACATCTCAAAAGTAAGAAATTGTCAAAGTAAACTAGGTTGCAAAAGATATCTTTTAAAATTCTTATTTTAGATCATGTACTGACTGATTTAACTTTTGACCCAGAGTTATTTTGTACTGTGTTCAAGTTCAGGCACTTGTTCTCTGGTTCCAGGGCTTTCACTGTTAAGTGCTGTGGAAGCACATTGGTGTTTAAAGCAGGGAACCAAGACAGCCAAGACAGAATTAATGGACTGTTTATAAATGTTTCAATATTTAGCAGATTTGGGGGTTTGAGTTTATTACCTTTACAGTTTAAAGAGATTAGACCACACGTCCAGAGATTAAAAAGTAGTATATTTTAATGTCTTCTGTGTGTCCCTTGCTTGTTGTAAATAAATGCACATGTGCAATTGGAAGAGATTCCAACATCTGTAGATCATTCTGAACTGATATTTTGTCTTATTGTGGTGTGTTCTCCTTAGATAACCCATCTGTACAAAGCCATAAAGAGAGAGTATCTATCTTGAAAGGTGCACAGAAGTGATAAACATGGTGACAGGTCTATATTGTGGCTGCTGGAAATGAGAGGGACAGTAATCTTACAGAAGGCCCAGCAGATATCCGTAAAATTGATTGTTTGGAGAGATATTATCACCAACTGAAACATTTGAAAACTTCTATACTCTTTAATATTGTCCTAAAATCCAGGTCTTCCATCCTTCCGTCCTTCCTCCCATGTGTGCTGACATGACACTTTTGAGAAGGAAACAGAGGTTTCTTAAATCAAGGTCAAAATTTCATGAAACTCCTGCACTTGGGTTGAAACAGAGTGTGAATCTGTATGTTCTTACAGGGACAATACATGCTAATGATGTATATACAGCAAAAAGGCAATAGCTGAATAAAAGCAAATCTGTATTTACTTTTAAGTATCATGTTTTGCAAAATAAATAGCTATCATGCAATATAAGTTTTTTTTCATGCCAACATTTTGTTACAGTACTGGGACCTCAGCCTTCAGATACTGCAGATAGCTTCTTCTCTGGCGTATATGCAAATACTGGGCCAAAGCAGGCAGTTATCCTCTGAATGAACTAGCCCATTAAATGTAAGCATTATCAGGCAGCTATAGAGTACTGGAACAGAAATGAAACACTGGGAATGAAAACCCTGCAAAGCTGTTACGTTTAATTATAACTCACTCTTATTTTTGTTCATCTGAAAGGATAGATACTTTTCCATAGGCATCTGTGTTGTGACCAGGAGAATTCCTGTGTTATGAAATATTCTAGAATGGTGTGTTGTCAATTCATGTGCTGAGGCTATTAATTTTAAGATTATTTAACAAGAATAATGCCACTTACCCTGAGAAGTATTTAATTGTTAAAAATGAGAATGATTCTTGAGTTTTGTGGCTAGGATGTTCCCATGGAGGAGACACATAGCTTTCAGACCTTTTACATATGTGTTATCTTCTTACTGAAACAGAGCCCAGGCATCAATATATCCACTTGGAAGATGGTGTTGCAGTTCTCAGCCTGAAGAGGCAATTGGACCTTGGTCCTAGTAAGAGCTAAATGTTCTGTTAAGCTATTTTTAAGTGGTTCAAGACAAAAACAGAGTAGGAAAGTAGTAGTGCTTTAGGTAGTTGTTTTACAGAGGACGATTATGTTTTGACATTCTGTGATCCTTCCACTGCTGCAAGAGAAATCATCACCTTCCCACTTGTATGCTTACTTCAAGCACCTCACCTTTCCATGAGCCCCATGAAAAATGAATGATAACATTTAGGAGATGTTAGAGAAAAAAATAAAACACCTCCACTCAGAAACTATTACTTTAGTTCTTTTCTACTTTCCATGTGAAATGTTGACCATAGCTGTACAGGGTTTTTTCCTCTGCACAGTAATCTTTATACTGCCTGTGAGGTCTGCTCTGTTCATATAGTCAATCATAAACAAGTTCCTTATATTTAAACTCTGCATATAATTTCTTGTACTGTGGAAGCCATTGAAGAGTATCTTGCTGTCAGTAATCCTGTCTAAGTAAATAATAATAATGGTGGTTTATGGAGATTAATTTGCCTAAGAGAATTGTGAGTAACCTTCATTTTTGTATAACTCCAAAGTGATTTTTCACTCCAATAAAAACAGGTTTAATTTTTTTTTTAAAAAAAAAAACCCTCTCTGTTTTGTCCAGAATGTAAATATCTGAAGCAAATTTGGACAGGGGAAGTTCTCTTTTTAGTTGAGGTCCTCTTCTTTTAATTTGAGAATTTGTCTCTAAAAGGATCCTGTCCATAATGTGGAAGGTTCAGTCTCTTCCTTCTGTGCCACTGGCTTGGAAACTTACTAGTGTCTGTGTGTGGAAGAAGTTGTAAGAGCTACTAGTAGTACTGACAAATTCTATAATTTACTTGCTATTGCAAACAGTTGCCAGGCATCTGCAGAATGCAAATACCTAATGAATAACCCGATATGCTGAAATAACTTGTATCCTGTGTATTACAGATAGTAGTATGAGAACACAGTTAGGAAGAAAGAATCATATCTTTAATGAAGCTTGCTTGTTCAAGCTGTACACGCCAGCTTGTGAACACATGATACAAAACAGCATTCCAGACCATAGTCCTCTTTGCAACCTCACCCTGCATGCCAGCGCTACCAGTCTGACTCTACCTGGGAAGGTTGATGCTGAGTGGGCGCTGCCTTGCTGTTTCTCACAGCTCTCCCCAAGGAGCTTACGCTGGCCCATTAGAGCTACAGAATTTTGTCAGAGGCCCTTTAACAATAACATTCTGATCAAACGAGCTTACGACACCCTATACAATGGCACTCTCTGGTGACTATCTAGCGATTCCGGTGTCTAAATATACTAAATCCAACTAAATGTACTAAGTGTTCAAAGAGGAATGACCAAGCATAAGTGAAAGTATCCCTCCCTTGCTACACAGGTAAAGAGTCTGACCTTTAATTTCAGAAGTAGTCCAGCTCAGTAGCTACAGGTTATAAATATTCATTCATGTAATTAATTTATTACTCTTGTTGCATATTTCCTCACTATGCATGGTCCTCATTAAAAATAAAGTTTGAATATCCTCAATATATCTGAATTCCATTCATTTTCAGCCTTAAACATTCTGCTCTTTAAATGTATGCACCTGCATCATTATGGGAACACCTGCATAACTGAATGTCACTCTTTATTGTGTGTATCTGAGTGCTAGAGTGACAGAAACAAATAGGGAGAAACATTACAGAAAATGAGGTTTTGATAGAGGAAGAAATGAGCTGGAACTGTGCCAGGCACACTTTGTCAGCACTAACAGTCATCTTAAAAAATTCTGAAACCTCAAATCCCACCCTGCAAAGCAGTAAATGAGTGAAATGGTATTAGTATTGTTTATAATGTAAAGAGTTCAGGGAAGAAAAGACATGTTCATTATCGCTGTATTGAGAAAAGTAAATAGATGTCCCACAGAGCAGTCCATTTGAGGACTAAAAAAAGTTTAAATGTGCAAGAGAAACGTTGGCAAATTACACGATTACTCCCATATAAACTGTTCCTACAAGATTTTGTTTACTATTAAGAGAGGTTTGTGGTGTCCTTAAGAGGGATATAAAAAAAGTCAGGCTTCACTACTCAAAGTTTTATGACCCTGGTTTTTTTACTGACAACAGGAAATGAATAATTCCTTAATTCTAAAATTAAACACATACTAAGGTAGTACAAGTTGTTATACATACCTGTCAAGGAGCCCTTATCTTCATTCTGCTTTAAAATCAAGAAAATACAAAACCATTTCTTTTCCCTTTAGTATTATCTAATGTTTCCGATGTTTCCAAATCACATCTTTTCCTGACTAATTTTCTAACCAACAATTATGTATTTTCCATGTTTCTTTTGGATTACTGATGAATACCTAGTATTTAGTTTCCATCTGACTTGAATAAGAAAGGAACTCTATTCACTTATACTTTATTCTCTTTAGCAAATCAGTTTTTTTCTAACATGCTATACATTAAGCATCTTATGAAAACTTTCAGGAAAACTTTCTGAGTTTGTTACAGTATACAATGTCACATAAGTTTAACCTTAAGCTGTATGCAGTCTTGATGTATGTGTGTAATATTTTCAAGAGCAGGTAGACTTCATGCTAGCTCTATATTTGACTCTTCTAGTTTATTCTAAACTTCTGATCACAATGATCTTTGAACTGAAATAAATAATTCGTATGTAAGTGTAGGAGAAATTAAAATTTGATTCTCAAAACCACAGTATGAGAGACTTGCTAAAGTTTACCTGTATCTTAACTCCAAATCAGCACTTGGTTATTAAACTAAACTAAGAATTCTACATGATATTTCACTAAGGGAAACAATTCAGAGTTACTGACCAGATAAGAATTCATGTTGTAGAGAAGAAAATCTGCATCTCTACAGAGTATTCCATAAGCAACTGATAAATGTGCCATAAATTAGCAAAAGAACAGCCCAGAAGGAATAAGACTTCTACTGACTCACCAGGCAAGCAAAAGATTTTTCTGCACAATTGTGGCATAAAAGTGTGCTTTCTTCACCGTGCTACATGTTTTTTATTGAAAAAGTTGCCTTATTTCATGAGGCAATGGGGCAAAGTAATAAGAGGCGTATCTGTTCTTTTGTGGTTTGATAATATCTGAAACTGTAGCTTTAACTGAGGTAAGATTATTTAGCTGTGATGGGGGAAAAGATGGCCAGCCATATATTTAATGCCCTCATTTTTCTGTGTACTTCATGGTCTCTCAGGGGCACAGTCAGAGGCACTTGTGTTTTGTGCCCCTCTTTGGCTGCCTAGCTGAGATAATAGCCTTTCTATTTTAAGGCAGTAATGGAACCACCAGCCTTTGAGAGTGGAGGTCATATTTGAGAAGATTAACTCAAAGTGCATACTTAGAAAAGAAGGAGGTGTACAGATACTTCTCCCATCTACGTGTTTGTGTAAGTCTGGCAACAGAACAAGTCTGCTGCAGCGCTGTTGCCAGATAGGTAAGCAAAAGGATGGATCCCTCCTTTCTCCTTGTAAAGCATGAATAGAGATTGTGAAGTGCGTTGTGGGTAAATTTCAGCCACAAGAAATAGAATATTTTATAGCCTCTAGTAAATTTTATTTTGTATTTAATATTTTAATGGACTAAATTAAATTTTAAAGTCTAATTAATTTAATTTATTGGGAATTTGGAGGGCTAGGGAAATGAAATTGAAGATTCAGAAAATCTTGTCATTTATTTGACCTTTCCATTACTCTGTTTCCAAAAAAAAATAATGTGCCTGTAAGAAAGGGAAGAATTTACATATGGTTAATGCTACCAAGATGTGCTGTGGTGCTTCAGTTAGAAAATAAAATAATGTATATTTCATTCCAAGTGTCATTCTGGTTGTTTAATTCTGGGCTGCCATTTTGAAATGGGTGAAGATAAAACCAGGACTCTGTGTTCAAGTCCGTTCCATTATCAGTGGTTCTATGTTCTAGGCTGTACAGGGTACTTTGCCATCAGCAAGAAAGGGGATAGATACCAAAGTATTTCTGCTACTTTCTCTTCATGGTAATGACTTGACAGTTCCTGGGCAAAATCTGAAAGACTTTTAGTAACCGTGGAAAACAGTTTACTTCTTGTCCTATGATCTTATGGTGTCTTTTGTAAGTTGTAGCTTGCTATAACCTTTTTTCAAAGAGACTGGAAAGAATGATCATGTTTCATTTCTCACTTATGAAAAATTACTTATTTGGAGATTTTTGAAAAGCAGTTCCAGAGTAGCTGTAACAGGCTGAAGACTCTAATCCAAAACTTTGAGGTTTTGTTTTGCATGGCTTAGCACAGGTAGTGAGAGGAAGAACCCAATTTGCTGCTGACAAAGAGCCACTTCCTCCTAGAATACCATGTCACTACCTTCTCTTTCCAGCTCCCACAAAAGCTTAGACATTTCAGAAGCTGTCAGTCACTTTTGCAGAAATGCTCTAGTTCACCACAACAATTCTATGGGAACATCAAACGAGAACAGACTGGCCTGTTTGCTTATCTCGCATTTTTAAAATATGGGCTTTTCCTAAGCAAATTTAGGACTGATTTTAATGAAATTTGTGTATGTGTCTTTTACGTTGATCAGTGAATCCACCTTTGAATTCAAAGCCTAATCTTTGCAGCTTGTATTCATCTTCACATGTCCACGCAGCAGAATTGTGCAGTTTCAGCAAACATTCATTGTGCCTTACTTTAAAAAAAAAATCAAGATGAGTACAGGCTGCCTACTTTACAAAAAAGTTCTGTTTAATTCCATTTCAAGAGATGTGCACCATTTATAAACAAACACCTGAGGTTGAAATGTTAATCTCCTTTATATTGGTAATTCTTGCTTTCTCCCATGTCCTTTCTAAAAGCAGGTTCCACAACTGATTTGCATTTATTCTTATTTCCTCATTTTTATCTTTCACTACTGCATGAGCATCTTTCTGCCTTACTACAATAATACTTGCTCCTCTTCTTGTTTCTCACTCTCTCACTCTTCCATTTTACTCACAGTTGCTTGGTGTTTTCTGCCATCTGTTTCTGCAGTTATCACTGTTACTTTTAAGTGTCCTTTAAGGAAATTCTGTTTAATACAGATTTTTATTTAAAGTTCAACCCTCTCTTTTTCAGTGACTTCTACCACCCTAATTACATGATTATTGCTATACTGTGCTCATTACACAGTGAGGCCTGTTACTCTTGTTCCTCTTCATCGCTTCAGGACAGTTACTATTGCACGTGACATAGTGCACTAATCATAGTGACCTATGCCACATTAATACCCACAGTATAAATCTGCAGAGAGTTGGGAATTTTAGTTGGTAAAGGTTAGAAGAGGTATTATCTGACTAGCTCCTTTCTGTCAATAATGAGGATATGTCTCAGTCTGTCAGTTATTCCCAGCAGCGTTACTCAGAATGCTGAGGTTTTTCCCCATTGTTATTTCCACTGAGTGTTATGTTAGTGATCATTCAGTCATAGCCAGCACCGCACCAGGACTTTAATCATGATTTTTGAACAAACCTTCTGGAAGCAAACACTGAACACATAATCACCATCAATGCAAAACTCTTCATGCAAATAATCTAGAAAAGAGATGGATGTTTCGGCTGTTATATAAAGGAGTATTTCCTAATTCCTGATTGCAATCAATTTTATTGTATTTGAAGTATGGTTTCCAAATCTACCAAGTGCATGGATTTCAGTACATTCATTCTGCATTGACCCACTCTGGTCCTGATGTCCAGACTTCCAAAATGTTCCTCTCATTATTTTACAGATTCATCTTCCATTTAAAGACCCTCAGCCCTGAAGACTGGGAAGTTTGACCATTTTTCTCCTCCCAGTTGCCTTTTGAGCCTGTGCATCTGACAGTGCAGAAGTGTGCTGTGTAACTGTTCCTCAGGCTAGCTCGTGCCCCCCTGGCCCAGATTTAGCTAGCCCCCCATTACTGTAGACTATAAATCCCTTTAATATTTTACTCTTTAGGAGGATATTAGAAGAGTTCAGATTAAAATCCTTTCTAGCCTTTGATATTTCTCAAATATCAAATAGCTGAAACATTTGTTACATTTTTCTGTTAATTAACAGAGTGATTGTGGTATAATGGCACATAAACGCTAAGTCGTGCTTGTGTGGTAGTCTATGGTTTCTTGAGAATGCTGTGAAAAGCCTCTAACCTGACCCTTAATCTGCAACATTTTTTATTTGTGTTTGAAATAAACAACCATGTAGATGCTTCCTTGACATAAGCACCAAACTCCAAGTTGCTGGCAGCCTAGAGCTTTTACCAGAAAAGAGGGAGCTATAAAGTGATTTTTTTTCCCATGTGTTATTGTTTACATTTCATTAAAAAATATGCTCAGAAGACCTAATGGAGGGGTATGTTTGGTCCTGCAGATTCACTTAAATGTTTCTATTTATAGATTAAAGATGATTTTATATGTAAGGAAATAAATGAAATTACATAATAAATGAAAGCCTTTGAGGGTGGGGGACAAGAAAATTTACTATCTTTGAGATTTGTTCCAACATTCCCCCTGTTAAAAACCTAATAACTTTGTGTTACTCTCTTTATGTGCAAAACATATTTAGATTCTGTGTCCAATCTGACTAATAAGACACTAAATATAATCACAGTACTGGAGCGAGGAGGAAGTAACACAGAATTTCAGACATTGCTCTTCAAATTCTGATTCTTCATATATGTCACTTTCAGGAAAACAAATGTTATTTTAATTCTTCTATGACAATTTCGACTATTTTTATAAGCAGGATGCCTAAGATAGACAAAGTCAAAGTGGTGAAATTTGTACCTGTGCACTTTTAACATAGAAGTGAAGTTTCTAGAAAGGGAAATTCTTCACATGGAGCCTATTCCAACATTGTCAATGGAGAAATTCCTGCTCATAGATTTTATAGCAAACTGTAACAGATAAGTCACTTCTAAATCATTATGAGCATTTGTAGATATGGTAGACATTTTTTGGACTGTTTTTAAGTGTAATGCTATGTTAGACTATGACCAGATTTAGCCGTAGCTTAATAAGAAAATCTGATGAAGGCAATTCTAGTTAATGATATATGAGTAAGGATGTATGAATGTATATATATTTTCCTCCTCTAGTTATGTTACTGTATGCTCATACAATACGCTGTCCTGATGTCTAAATTGTGGTTGTAAACCAGTTTGAACATAAGATCCCCAAAAGAGAATACATCACTGCAGTGTATGGGTGAGACAGGAATTTTGTGCTAATTGCTACAGACAGACATGGATGCTGAAATCAGCCAGGTGAAATCAGACCTTAGTTCTATGACTTAAAAAATTTTACTCCACATATGCAAGATAGTAATTGAAATTCTCAGTTCATTAACCCTTTTCAGCCCCATATTTCTTTGAAGAGTATAAAAAAATCAAGATGGGCTTTACAAGAAAAGTGTGAGGAAGTTCTGAAGAATGTAACATATGAGTGTTTTCTGTGGGAAGATTTATATCTCCCATAAAACGACTATAAAATCAAGTATTAACTGAACTATATAAAATTATAATTTCTAAACATATTCAATATTGAATTCAAGATAATATTGAGGAGACATTAACATTTGACTTAAAAACAAGACAGTTTTTAAGGCAGTTTACAAGGATAGTATCCCCAAAAGATGTCATGGATTTTATCTTCTATTTTACCTGGAATATTTTAATAAAATCACAGGATCATGATAAAATCGTTCAGGTTGGAAAAAGCCTTTAAGACCATTGAGTCCTATAGAAAATCAATTTTTAATTAAGTAATAAAAGCTTAGTGGTGTTGTTTACTTTCCTAAGATGTAATCCCCAAAAGGCTACAGTTATTTGGGATATATACAGTGTACGGCGTTGATGTATGTAAGTATTTGCAGGGCTGGAGGACTAGAAGTAAACAATAAAGATCACAAGGACGAAGTAAATGCAAAGTAATCTGCATGCAGTAAGTAAATCTGTGTACATTGGAGTGGAAGTTTTGAATATGAGTACATGAGGAAAGGAGAAGCTGCTGCTGAGGATAAAGTTGGTCACATGAGTTCAGAGTTTGTGGAAACTTCTGTGTGTGTATGTCTGTGAAAGGGTCAGGTTTTAAAATCAGAGTTCTTCAAAAGTTTGTCATTATAAACTTCCTTTCTGCATAATATCACCTTGTCCTTGGAGCTGTTTTTCTAACTTCTAACAAGTAAGACTTTTTCTTCTTTTTAAAGGAAAAGAAATTTAGCATGAAATGGTGTTACTATTGGTGTTTAAAAGAAGGTGGGAATTGGGGAAAATGCTAAAGAAAAAAGGGGATTAGTTAATGTGAAACATAGCAACCTAGTGATTTTTTAAATTATATGACAGAAACTTTAGCACTGTCTTTGGATTTTGTAGGCAATTGTAAGTAAAAAGTGTTACGTAGACCCAGATAGGAAATTTTATGTGTTCAGAATGAATGGGATCTGGCTTTAATTAGGTGATAAAACAAGAACACATGACCTATGGTGCTGAATTGATAACTTCCCCCTTGGATATCAATGAAGGAAAGCTGTATTTGTTTTAATTTTTGTTTGATGGGTAACAGTAGAAATCTTACTTTGGGAACTAAGGTAGTGGTTCTGACAGTGTGAACTGAAATACAAAAGAAGGATTTTCAAAAATGAATGTTTCCTCCTTTGTGAAGTTGCTTTTGTCACTATGCTGCAGTCCCACATGAAAATTTGTGAATATCTGAGGAGGGCGGGTTGCCCCCCAATCTCCATTTCTTTCAAATAGTTTGCAAAATTAAAAAGATGTTTCTTGCTGTTAAGGTGCAAGTTTTATTTGTAGATATCTTCAGAAAAGTGTCCAGAACATCGTCAGAGAAAGCAATCCCATTGGAAATACTTAATGATAAAGAATATTTGTAGATTGTGCTCTCTTAGAATTTTAATCAGCCTTTAGGAGAATTATCAAAAATATTTTTAAAAATATCAATTATAAATTAATAATAAATAAATTAAAATATTTAATATAAAATATTAAAATAACAGGTGAATGGTTAGAGCTATTGAGGATCTCATTCTTATTATCACGTGTATAAAACATGAAGATGGTCAATTTTCTTAGGACTTACTTAGAAGTTTGCTTTAAAAATATTTTTTAAAGCTTTTCTTCTACAAGAATGTGTCCAAAACGTTTGTAATTTCATGACTGGCTGGAGATGTCATTTCTGGCAGTTCTTGGGCCAAGTGACTACTGAGGATCATAAAGGAGCAGGCATGGTTTATATCCAGTTGTCTCCAGTTTTGTGCAAAGGGCAGCTTAGCTGCAAAAGACAGATCATAAAAAATGAGATCAGAGATGTCTGGTCTGGGTTTTGCATGGCAGCAATGTTTTACAAAACAAACTAGCTCCTTCCCCACCTCCCACCCTTTTTTTTTTTTTTTTTTTAAACAATTCTGAGTTACTGAGTTTCCTCTGTGCACTATAACCAGAGATGAAACTATGTTCACTACTTTGGCAAAGGCAGCTTTATGGATTTTACATCATTAAAAAAAAATTCCATCTGCAACACTATTAAGTATATGTTCAGTATGTTTCCTTCCCTGCTGTTCAAGCTGCTTTTACAAAAGTTGGCTAAATAATAATCTGTGTTATTAGTGCCCAGAGAGGTAATATTGGGGCTGAATAAAGTAAGGGGCTAAGGAGAAACTACCAGTTCTATGAAGATGGAAGCTTTACCACGCTCTGCTACCTGCACTTATTAAATTTTGCCTGGGAAAATCTTCCTCACCACAGAGTGCAGAATATCAAAAAATTTAATTTTACTTCCAGTTTAGTAATTCTTTAGGACCTTTGAAGTGGAACAGTGGGTACTACTTTATGATTTTTAAAATAATGATAATAATTATTCTAATGTGAAGCACATCTTTATTCCCTCTCTGCCCAGATCCATGAGATACTCTTTTTACTGCTTTACCTTTGGTAGAGAATAAAATGGGAAAGTGGCTGAAATAAAAACACCTTCCCTATCCATTCTTATTGTGGTGGTGGTGGTGGTGGGGAATTACTATCTTTGTAATTATTAGACAAAATTTTCAAATCTATTATGATCTCTTTCATGACATGACCCTGCTCACACACCAGTCATTTATGTACTGTCTCCTCTCTGCTTCATATTTGGTTATTACTTGTGCTTTCTTAATGACCATGTCAACAAAACCTTAATAGGCAGAATTTATGCTAGTAGACTTACTAATATCAGATGTCAAAATGAACACACTTAGAAAGTTTAGCTTTTCTAAATAATTCCATAAAACATGAAAATTAGTAGAAATAGTACATGTAAAATTTCATTTTATTTGCAGAGCTGTTAATAAGGGCTTTCTTGTAGATGTTCTCTTTATGAACGCCCACTTTGCTGAGAGTACTGCCCTCTCCTGTCTGTTAAGGTGAAGTTGAGTCAGCTGAAATCAGTGTCATTCTACAAGATTTCACCACCGTGTTCTGCGATACAGGGTTTTGAGACAGTAGGCTGCCACATTATGGGTGGATCCATCTCTTCCATCCGAGGCTTATTTCCAAAACAGCTTCACTAAAGTCACTCATCTTTTTGTAGGGAGCAACCAGGATCTGCCCTGCCTCTATGTGAAGTTGTAGGTTGCAACAGCTTTGATCTGTTGGTGTGGGCAACTAAGTGGTGATGTTAAGTTCCATTTTTCTTAGTGGGCATTCAAAGCAAGTGGTCAGGAAATTCTGTTTCCCCTGACATCATACAGCAGCAGGATGAGGCGTTACAATTTGCCAGCCTGTTCAGAAATGTGAGTGATTCAAATTTGTGTTCCAGGACAGCAGCAGCTGCCTCAGCTCAAGGTCACCACAATGCCTTCAGCACCACCTGCCTTCTAAGGCTGCACTTTGCTTTTCTGCTCACACATGTATTTGTATCCATAATGTCCATTGCTGCAGGATTTAATCACTGAGATAGTCTCGTCCCTTTCTGAATTGCCACCTGTCTTCACTGTAAGAATGAGCATTTCAAACATCTCCCAGTCCTAACATCAGCTTTTCTTAACTAAATTTTCCCTGCAGAGTTTAGTTCCTCTAAACTACCCTATTCCTGTAAAATTCAATTATTTATTGTTTAGCTATCTCACTGTGACTGTCGGAAGTCTTTTGGCTTCTGTATATTTTTTTTTTTGTATTACCTGACTTTCACTTTGTGTTACTGTCTTTTAGGCCTGGATGCTAAATGTTCAAAAAGAAACATAACTGCTTTCTAATGTTGCTTCACAGGGTTTGTTATGTGGCATTTGATCTCATGCACTGGCAGTTGTCCTGGAAGGCCTTGGTCCTGCTTAAAAAACAAAACCAAAAAAATCTCTGCCTTTGACAACCCTCCTTTGTAAGAATCCAGATGTAGCTGATTATGATTCTAGGTAGAAGCAAGTTCCTGAGTACAGCTTTGTGCCTCATATCAAAACTCCTGTCCGTCTCCTCAGAATGGCCCTTTCAGAGGTAATCCTGATTGGATTGAGGAGTTGCTTTGGAAAAGGCGTCAAATGCTAAGATGGGGAAATAGATGTCAAAACATGGTTGTGTTCATACTTTGCACAGACTTAAATGCACACTGCTGTATCAAATATGTATTTATTTATTTCTAAGTGTGTTGAACTATGTCCAAAAGAACTCATTTCTACTACCTGCATCAGTTTACTAGGCCAGCAAACCCTGCCACAGCAGAGAATCACTGTTTTGCTTTGGTATGTTTGGCAAATGTGCCTCAGTACCTTTGTCAGGCCCTAACCGTTGGCACCCATTGTACAACGGCTACATGTATGCATGGCTTTGTGGGCATACACTGCACCACTGTGCGGTTTTCCATTCTTACCTCCCAGGCCTTACATAGAAGAAAAGGCAGTGAACTTAAATGATACAAACTCCTGCAGAGGTCAGAAGACACAAAAGTTAAGTTCTGCCTCAGTGTTCACTATTTTACTGTTCTTTACCTCTCAAAGGTAACAAGATAACAAGATTAATAACAGGATAAGTAATCAACTGATTTTGTTGTGAGAAATTATTAACATTCTTCCCGTAAAGCAGCTTTCATGGTTAATTTTCCATATTGTCATTGCATATAGTTCTGCAACTTCCTCTTTACAGATAGATGTAGTCAGTGCTTTATTTAGGATAAATATATTCCAAATAATTAGTTTTACCTCATTCCTGGGAGAAATATTTGCCTTTAAATGGCATCTAAATAAAGCCAAGGAACTGTTCAGCTGTTTAACTGCTGAGATAATAAAGGTAGTATAACTGACAAGGCAAACACAACAAATTATTTTCCATAGTGTGTAGAGGAACTCTGAATAGGTCTTGTCATCTAACAGAGGCTCTGAAGCCATGAGAGAGTGAGACAACCACAGCTTACTGTTACAGAGCAAACCAGGAATAGTGTTGGGTCACCTCTACCGCTGGTTTTCTTCTGTGCCTTAGACATGCATGATGACTGCACAGAAGGCAAAGGTGAACAAAGACCGTACTTGCTGTCTTACTGAGCCAAGAGACCCTACGCATTGCTCTAGAGAGTGATCATGAATATATTGGTTTATCTTCTCTAGGGATAAAAGTTTCTGTAGCTTCTGTTCATGGGGAATGATATTATATTTTTATCTCACTGTTTTTTACTCTTAGGTATCCTATCTAATCTGGGTTTCGACCTGTGTGTATTTAAAGAGCTTGATATGTTTTTGGCATGAACTCACTAGGGAACTAGCAGAGTCCATTTGTAAACACTTCTGCCCCGAAAGCTCACTGCTCAGAAGTGTAGTGCCTGAATACCCTGACTCTGGCAGGTGTCTAACATGGTTTGACAAGGTGGGAAAGACACTGTGAAGCCACTGGCTGATTCAGTGGCTTCTCCCTAGACTGCTGGATGCCAAAGTTGGAGACATGGCATCATGTATTTGCCTGCTGCAAGTAGAGATATTCTTCCCTGTTTATAGCTAGGTTCTGTTGCATTTGGAAAATGTGGTAAAACCAGGATTACCTACGTTCTCTGTACAGGGCAGATTTTAGTGGTGTTGTCTCATTAAGTGATTGCTCAGTCTTCTCAGCCATCTAGCTGTCTGGTCCTGTAGACAGGGGATACCTGATCTGTTCCCTCCTCCAGTATCACAGCTGAAGAGAAAAAAACAGACATTTGTAGTCTGTGCCTTTGCTGAATCTCTTCATGACCTGTTTGAGTGACGGAGATGTTTGTATCAGAGTGTGTTTCATTTGCTCTAGCAGATGCTTGGAAGGGGAAGAGACCATTTCTTCCTGAGAGGCAAACAGATGGGAGATGCAGACGCCACTTAGAGCTGTGGTGATGGAGGTAAGCGTGGCAGACACTCCACATCTCTCTGTGCTCAGAGGACCTGACTATAAATACCTTAGAGCTGTCTGTCTGAGCCAGGTTTTTCTCTATTAGAATGTACCTTTCTGCAAGCAAGGTAGGACACTCTTATCCTTCCTCTTAAAAGTATTTTTATTTATTGTCTCAGTTAAGCTAGGCCAGAATGAAAAACTTTTGGTTAACATATTACGGTAAAAATCACTTTCTCACAAATAATTTCTTCTGTGTGTAAAATAAAAAATTAAAATTGTCCTCTAAAGCTAAATTTTTTTGGAGAGTCCCAGAAAGAAGTTACAGGGATCATGTGTTTTGGAGGAGTGCTTTAAGGTTTCTTTTTTTTCTTTTAATTTCTTCTTTTCTCTTTTCTTTTCTTTTCTTTTCTTTTCTTTTCTTTTCTTTTCTTTTCTTTTCTTTTCTTTTCTTTTCTTTTCTTTTCTTTTCTTTTCTTTTCTTTTATTTTATTTTCCTTTTGTTTGTTTGTTTGTTTTTTTCCAAGATGGTACAATAGCAGAGATTCTGGTTTTCATATCAGACTGACATGTACTTTGCTATTCATCAACATCAGTGTTACCCCCACCCCATGAACTGGAGCCATGCTGGTAGTATGTGCTGGCCATGCTTTCACTGTATGGTTTCTTGTGGATTACTTGTATAAGACTGCAGTTGAGAATTTTGCTAAGAATTCTGAAATTCATGTCTTTAATTCTGGTTTTTCAAATTTTTGTAAAAGTACTGTTCTTGAATAAATTATTGCAAACAAAACTTGTCAAGACCAAATTCTTCTTGCTTAATGGATACCTTTGTTCAGAGCATAAATTTTAATGAAAATTAACTTTAAATTTTATGATTAATTCTGATATGTGTAGTGCTCCATAAATCTTAGTGGTATAAAATGTATACTACTGAATGTAGTGTTGCAAGGTGTGAATCTGTTACATAGAACTTTCAACAACAGAAATGTCATAAACCAGAGATATTGTATTTTGAGTTAGTTTTCTTGTCTTAAAATATACTTCACACAGTGGGAGGGGGGGAAAACACACCACAACGTATATTTGATGATAGGAATTATTCTATGCAAACTCATATTATTGCAATGCACATAGAACCATTAGGCCACCTAGGTACCGTTTTGGTAAATGCTCTATCATACTTGTTAACGCAATACTTGATCTTGTACAGAAAGAACACATTTTTTCTAATTGCTGTTGTGAACAGTGGTTGTGAGTTATCATTAGTAATATTTATACTCTTCAAGGCTTATCTCTTTTATTAATATTTGGTATCTACTTTTTTAATGGTGGAAAATAGTTGAGTGCCACAAAAGGTTTTTTAAAAAAATCTTGTGAATTTTTAAAGTTAATGGTTATTTATTTGCATTTTATAGCATGGTGGTACTTAGAGTTTTCTGAGTATTAGACCTTACAGCATTACGATGAAAAAAGACAAGGCAGCCTTTTCAGGAAGACAAATTTTTTGGAACAACAAGGATGAAATGAAAATACTGCTCAAAGTATAATGCATTCCAAAGCATCAAATATGACAATCCCAGGGAATTTAATATTGTTACATGCTGGAAAGCAAGTGTAGTGAGATATCTATCATCTCCTAGCTGTTAAGATACAATCCCAAATAAGTGTCTGTGTAAAAATCAGGAATGTCTAAAAAGTTAACAAGTGCTATAGGGTGTCTGGGCTAAAACTGTTGTTCAGCTCTCTGCAACCTCTGGAAGGGAACATTTTGCTATGTCTTTAAAAGTGAATACTATGCCACTTTCCTTGCTGTTCTCTTCCTAAATATTCCACGTGCTTCATTGTCCTTTACCAGTTCTCTGAGTAGGCTTAGCAGAGGCAAAGAAACAGTAAAGATTTTTCTTAAATAAAAAAGAAAAAAACCAAACCAAAAAAAATATATTTCCATTCCATGACTTTTGTTCTTGTTGTCCTTCATTCATGACAACTAAGAGATGGTCAGAAGGATAGAAAAGAGTAAAGCACAGTTACAGGAAATGTAAATCTCTCCAGCTTATCTTGGCAGAGGATAAATATCTATAGAGTCTTCTGCATATAACCAATTGTGTACTCTGTATGCCATCAAATGAAATTTGGCAAAGCTCCTTTTTTTCCTGGGCCCTTTCAGGATCTGTATCTTGTTCTTTACAGACATTTCTTGTTCCATTAGTTGTAAGTTCTGTCTGATAACATGTAAGGTGTTTGTTTCCTTTGAGCATTTTACTGTGAGCAGCAGTAGTTACAGCCTTAATGCATTTCCTAAACAGCATCTAGTATCACTGCTCTTAGGCATGCAAATAGCCTTGTCATTACCTCTCGCTCAGTAAATTTAGTGAGATTTAAACAAAAACTTTTAAATTATTTCCTTAATATTTAGTTTTAATATATACCATGTACCTTTATATATAATACATCGTTCAAACGTGAACCATCTATAACAATATTTTTGAGATAACTAGCTAAAGAACAATCAATTTCTGAAAGCTTGCGTGTGTGAAGGGAGACACGTATACATATTCATATGTACTTTTGGTACTAGACTGAACCAAAGCCTCTCATCACTAAAGTCAGTTGTTCAAGGTGATGGTGGCACAAACTATAAGCTATGGCATAAAGGCAATGTTCTTTGGAGACTGAGCATCACTTTTAAAGGAAAGCTGCAACCTCATGCACTGATCATCCATGGTTTTGGATGGTTTGGCTGTGCTCTTTCAAAAATCATTTGCTCACACACAAAAGGTGTAGCACAGGACACAATGAAGTCAATACTGACAGGTCTGATATCCCTGCTTAAGTGTAATAAGAGAGTATAAGATTTGGGATCTCAGTTGACAGGGAAAAAAATAAGCACTGATATTGTGCTTTAAGCAGTAAAACTTGACCTGAAGAACAGTGACTAAAGTGTTGTCATGTAGAAATGCATATAAGGTTTCTGCTTGAAGGCCTGGCCTCTTTAAGTACCCAAGGACCTGGTCTTGTGTAGTCACTCGCTTTTGTGTCTCTGTGTATAAATATGCCAAAGAAAAAATCCTACATATTTATGAAAGCACTGAACATGATTGTGTATTAAACCAACAGACTCCAGTGTGTTTTCTATATTTCTTAATGTATTTTCACTGGCAGAAGTGCCTTTATTACCTGCCCATATTAATGTAAAAGGTCTTTGTAAAGTCTTCAATTTCAGAGAAGCTCATCATATGAAAATAAATAAATAAATACTATCATGAATCCCAGAAATCATTGCCAGCTCCTTTGAGGGTGAAATTTAAAGAAGCCACATTTGGCACCAGGTGTTGTATTAAAGGATGTCATTTGTCCTGGGTTGTATTCGGGGTCATGATTAAAAAGATGATAATTCCCTGCCACAGCTATTATTCTTTGGTTCAGCCCTAACTCCTTTCATCAAAGTCTGGCTCTGTTACTCTCACTGCCAGTAGTTTGTTTACTGGGATTTATTAGTAAGGCTCTAGCCTCTGTCACAGCCTGGTAACTCAAAATTACACTGACCCAGAGCTGCTGCATTAACAGGGCTTGCAAGAGATACACATGATGGATCCACCATCACTATTTTGAAATTGTGAAAGTAGATTTATTAACATCTATTAATAGGCTGGCTCCTGTGCTCAGTAATAAAGGGATAAGACTTCTCTTCCCGCTGAACCTGCAAAGGGTACTCAAATCCTGCACTCCTATTTGGCTGTCGACAGTGTAAGTCTAAGGGCTTTCACTTCTCTGTTGTGGAATGGGTGGGGAGGGAGATATGAATTCGGTTGATTCTTTGAAGTAGTTCTTCAGACTTAGAAGCACTGCCAGTGATCACCCAGAGGAAGGAGTATCCACAGTGGTTATGGGAGTCTGCTCCACCCTATAGCCTTCAGGGTTTCAGAACATCAGGGGTATTATGCATGCAGAGTACTTCAATGAAACAGAAATTCATTTGGTCAACAGAAAGTATGTTTGCCATTCCTAAGGAAGGAAAATAGCTTTTGCCAAAAGGACACAGTGAGTTTCAGCTCTGAACAGCACCTGCTGAGATCAAGAGCAATATCACTGTTCCAGCAACAACTGAGAATCTAAATTCAAGTGGCTTGATCCTGTCCCCATTTCTGGCTGTTCCAGGTGAAGGTCTGTTATTGGGAGGTATATACATCTATATACAGTGTGTGTCCACTTGCTGGCCTTAAACACCCAGGTCTATACAGTAGCTGGCCCTGGATCCCTGGTCTCTCATCCCAGCCACTGGCATGCACATACATTCCCAAGGTCCACAGCTCCAGTTCAGCTGTTGCTACTTCGACCTCAACAAAGATGGACAGATACCTGCACTGTGACTCCTCCCAGCAGCTGGACTCAAACTCCCAGTTTAAGCAGTAGCTGGCTACCAGATCCACCTCAAATAGATTTTGTATATATGGAGTACGTATTCATTTTAGATTTTACATTTGTATACAAATGCACTTACTGCCTCTGAATATCAGAGCTGATGTCTAAAGCATTTGCAGTATCTGGTGGCTTTTACTAGTAGACAGTGATTTTCTCTAGAAATACCTCTCCCCACTTTCTGTTGTTCTGCTGTTGAGTTTTGCTTTTGTTCTTCATACCCATTTTCTTTTTTCAATACTTTTTGGGGCTACAAGGTCAAAGGGTTGAGAGTTTTGCTGTGTGTCCTGAAAATGGCAAACTTTATGCAGCACTCTACAGTCTGCTAGTCCGTGCACTGGAGATGACACCCCATGAGTTCCTGCATGCACCCTGATCTTTGAGTCCTTCAAAGCGCTGCTGCACCCTGTGCTGCCAGCCCACCAGCTGGGGCACAGCTTGTCCTCTGCGTGGGACAGGGAGGATACAGGCCTAGGCAGGGATGCAGTGGCATTGAGGTGACTTCTGCCAGCCTCAGACACAGTTTGGCTGCTGCTCTAAGTGCTTTCCCACTCTCAGGTTTCCCCTCACCCAGTCATAAATGTTCATGCCTCTTACACATCTTGCCAAACTGACTCCTTTTCTTAAAATCTTGCATGGCTTCCTGGTTACTGTTTTATCCCTCTGATAGTTGTCCTATGAAGCTTCACCATGGTTCATTTTCTCTTTAAAGGTAGCAGGGTTTGGGCAAATGCTCTTTCAGGCAGCTGTTTGGGTATTCCCTTCTGGGTATTGCACTTGCGTAGACCGCTCACGCCCACAGCCCTACTGTGATTCTGGTGTTACACAGGCTGTGTTACAAAGGAACAGCCTGTGAATTCCCCAAAAGGAAAAAAAACAATATTTTGGTACAATGCTAATTAATTTTATAAATCCTGTTTTATGACTTTTTGTTATAAATGTGATGGCTATGCTACAATGTATGAGTAGGTAAGAGTGCCTAAGAAACTATATGGGTCTTTGACATGTCAGTGAAGATGTGTATGTGTTCCTCCAGTTAAATTTATCAAACTTTTGAGCAAAGTTTTACTCAGATAATTTGTTCTTTATTGACAGTTACTCATTTAATACTGTTTTTCAAAATAACATTTCAGGAACTCTTTCTAAATAGCTTAGTCAAAAAAGGTGTGAGGTCTGTCCCACACAAAATTTCATTGTGGATGCCGGTAATTCCACATTAGTTGCTATACTGTATTTTCTGGGGTACCACTGCATTGCTATGCATTTACATACTGAGAGAAAAGAAGATATATTTATGGACACATGGAATCCTACTGCAGATGTGCTATGGTTTTGATTACTGCATTTCTCTTAAGTGGGACAGTGATTGTGGTGGATGTTTGCCAGATGTCCATCCAGTCGCTCTCTTGCTCCCCCCTCATCAACTGGACTGGTGGCAGAGGGAAAGTAAAAAAAGCTTTTGGGTTGAGGTAAAGACAGGGAGATCCCTTACTAATTACTGTCACAGGCAAAACAGACAGGAGTTGGGAAAAAATAATTTATTTAATTCATCAGTATGGGATGAAAGCAAGGATTATAACTGTTATGTTGTGCTTTGTGTTTTCTCAGACCCAGATTTTGAAGAGACACTTTTTGAAGAGGTTCTGGGTAACTTTCTTCAAGCTCAATGGAAGACGAAGGAAACAAATTGCAGCTACAGTAGAAGCCTGGAATCCTGGGTCTAAAATACAGGTACAGCTGGGTAACAAACAGCTTTAAAAGAGCTATGATAAACTTGCTAGCACAACCTTCAAAAGTGTGCTTTTGTAATGATTTTTTCCACATTCAGTATGCTTCTACTTTTCTAATCCATTTATTGTGTTCATCTGAGCACATACTGGGTAACTTGGTGATAACTTGATATTCAATTCCATTTATGCTCATAGTACAGTAAGGAAACCTTATGGGTCATCAGCTCCTAACTGCATCTTGAAGGGTGCAGGGAAGGAAAATGGAAAGGAATATGAAGCGACTCTTTCTGGTGAAAGGGACCACTGACATATTTAAGGGCGATCCATAGGTCTGGAAATACATTATGGAAACCAAGAAAAACCCACTGTGGAAAACACGGTCAAAGGAAATAAATTTGGGTTATGGATAAGTAAATAAAGGGGGGTTCTGTGGTCAGTAGGAGGTTGATGTTATACAGAGGGGATGTTCGCAGTTCCTCACTGCTTTCTGTCACATCTTAGAGGCATTGTGTTTAAGATTTGCAGGAAATGTGAATGCTTCTTAGTGGAAAACCAGAAAAAAAAAATAAAATTAATGAAACAGTCATTAAGGATTACAGATATAATTTGTCTGTAATATCTAGTTATAGGCCTCAAAACCACAGTTAAATTAATGGCTTTTTTCAGATTATAACGTTCTAAAATTTAAAAAGGGATATTTTTAAGCTTTTTAGAGGCAGGGTACATTTATGAAATTTACACTCAAGTTTATGTTGTGGAGAACCTGGAGCTTTTTGCTGTAATCCTTTTATCTTCTCTCTCTTTTTAGCCTGATATTAATTTTGGATTCTTTATAATTGCCACTGAATTATCACCTTTGTAGTGTTTCTACTGTATTGTTTACACTACTCTGAACATTGCTAGTAGTTTCTACTGTAGTATTTAGAAAGTGAAACTTTCTTATAGAACTTTCATAATCATCTTATTTGTACTGCAGGGCTCTACCTTATTTGTCAGGTTCTCCGTTTAACACAATAACATAGTAAGTATATGCTTGCAAAAGCATTGTAGAGCTTGCCTGAAATAATTTTTCTCATCACATCAGTATTTCAAGTTTATATAAAAAAAAATTTCATTACAAATTGAGTTCTTCAAAACTTAAATTAACCAACGCAGTTTTCTCTGCACTGTTTTACAACCGCTGGCTTCAATTTCAAAATGAAGTGTTTCAGTGGTTTCAAAACTAACCATTCCCGTTAAACAAAACTTGGGTCTTTATGGAGCTGCATTGCTTGTGTTCTTTCTTCCCTTCCCTTTAACATATCTCTGTCAAGACAAAACGTTTTTTCATTCAACCCTCTGAGCAATTTAGTTTCAGCTTTAAATAATTATTGGCCTCTTTGAAATGCCTTGCAATAATGCTACCAATCCTGATGTGGAAATATCTCGAAAATCAGCACAGATTTCTTTTAAGAAGCTAATTTGTTTCACTGTTAACAAATGTTTTTGCAAGGCAGAGCAACTTATTACGTTAAGGACCTTTAAGAACAAGTTGAATAACTCCAGAGTTTATGTCCTTTTAAAAAGAAACACAGGTCTATTGCATTTGACCTATTAAATGAAGAGGGGGTTCTGTATTGAGTATTATACAAGACAAACTGCTTTTGTTAGTGGTTCAAACATGAAATTGTTGGACCTTGTTCAGTGTTAACTGTGTACTGATTTTTATAGAGAGTATCATTGTCTTGAAGAACACAGGAATATAAAATAATTTAAAGATTATTAAGCTCAATGTGATGACTGCAGAGAAGGGGCTGCCTTAGTTTCTGAGTAAGACCATTAGCAGTGTTTGTTTTGCTTTCTACATTTTCTGCTTTCTGTCTGACATTCTTCTTTCTTTCCTGTCTTGCTCTTTAATCAGTTTAGGTTGCTAGATATTACACAGCTGCCAGAACAAGTATGTTCTCTAGTTCACTCTTGTCAAGTACCAATGCTGAATTAGTTGTTTGAATTCATGTGTTACTGTCAACAAAGCTGTCCAATACCCGGGTGTTTCCTTAGCTTAGTTTATATCACTATCAACACCGGTTTGCAAATGCTTCAAGATACATAGTGCACCTTTTAATCCATTTTGTGAAGTATCTAACAAAGCCGAGACATACTGTGGTGCTGGAAAACAAATGTTAAATTTCATTTGACTGGCAGCTTAGAGCAGCCCAGCTGCAAAAGTGGGGGAGAAATTAATTTCAAGGCATTGCCTTGAAACAAACCAGATTTAGAGATATCCACATGCTGGGTGAATATTCTCCATTCTTGAAGATTGTAAATTGTTCCATTAACAAAACTTTATGTACAAATGACTAATTATGAAATGTGATACCTATATTAATACAAAACAGAATCATCCATCTAGCTGAACTTCTTTTTTCTTACAGTCATAAAAGCATTCTTTCTTATCATGGCCGTTTTAAATACTTACCCTTATGACTAGAATGAAAAACTGGTCCCATAATTAGTCTAGTTTATACAATAGCAAGATCAGTTTAATGGGAACTAATTAATCTTTTCCACATCTAAATTCCTAGGACAAACTCTTCTCAGAGAAAAGTTTAGAAGTTCAGCTTTTGTATTATTTCCTTCGGATATTACTTAGCATTTTCTTGCATATTTTTTTCCTTCTAACTCAGTGAGTGTCTATTGTCCCTGAATTTTAATTCTGTTTTCTGTAATCTGCTGGTATGGAGTAGAAACTCCTCTATGCCACCCTCTTCAGTTCCAGAACTGGTACAGTGTTCATGAGATAGCAAATGAGCTAAACAACTTTCCTGGTAAATGTCATTTACAGGATGTTAAGACTTTTGCTTAATTTTTAATGAAGATATTATGTGGCTGTGTCTCCCTCTTGTGGCATGAAAATATTTTGACAGGCAGTTGTTAATCATAACAGAATCATTGGAAAAGAGCACAGCCTTTCCTGGTTTCAAATTTCCATTGCTATTAATTTTCTAATGTTCAGTTTATGTGATGTTTTAATTGAACTATTAAGGATTCTCTTAGAGGCGCAGTGAAAGCTTCAAGTTAAAATGTTGTCCAGATTTAAACTCTCTTTTTTTTTTTGTACTGTACTGTCCCTCAAAAAGAAATTTAACATTAACAAGGGTAACTTTGAACTTTTTGTTTTCTTGCACTGTATTCAGACCCACTTTTAAGGTTCAGTTAATATGAAGACCTCGATTTTCTCACAGAAAGAAGACTTCATGAGCTTTGTGTCATGCTTGACAAACCCTCCAGTCCTGTGTCTGGACCAAGGTGGTTTGTATGCAGCTTGCTCTAATGTCCCTGCAATGTTTCTCCCAGAACTTCTGCTTCCAAAATCACTGCATCAAATACCAAGTCAGGTGTCTCTGCTCTGCACCTTCAGCAGAGATGTGTTAAAGCTTCAAAAATACAACCCATCTTAGATAGCTAAGAAAAACTCTTAACAATCTGGTGTTGTTTTGTTCTTAAATATTTTGTTTTGTTTTGATTTGGTTTTGGGTTTTTTTTGTTTTGTTTTGTTTTGCTTTAATTTCAGCTTCTAGTTTTGAAGTCCTGAAGACTCAATCATCTGTTGACTCATCAAGGCCTATCAATTTTGGCTTGTTTCTCTATCCATTTTTACATACTGACTAGTCCAAAGTTCTTGCCTATGTAAGTGGAGGAGTATAACTTTTCTCAGGAATGGCAGGCAACATCTCAGAGCTTAAGAAACCTTCAGGAAAACTAAGGACCCTACCTCAGGTTGTAGTGGTATATAGTGGCAGCTTTTAGTGAAGATCCAGGACGTAAAAATCTATTTAAGGAAATAATGCATAGTTCTTCCTGTTACTAAAGCCCATGTTATACAGAATGCTAAATGTCTTCAATCATTGTCTTGCAAAAGCAACTGATAAGGGATACATCCTATCAGTAGTTTGGTAGACCACATTCTTGAACATAGTTACCTAAATGCACTTGTTCCACAGGCAAACAGGACTGACAGTTACCGATCACGTATCACATTTCCTTATCACTACATTAAGAGACTGGAGATGAACACAAAGCAAAGCAAAGACAAAACCCCCAATACAGATGTCTCTGTTCAAAGTAGGCTTCTTTAAGCATAACCTGCCTTTGGAAAACCAGGTCTTAAGAAATCGCTGGTGTGTAGCTGAATATAAAGAGTGCTCAAAGGTAATAAAATACTTAACACGTGCCAAGACTGTTGAAGCTGTTGTACGACAGGAATTGTAGTTCAGCGGAAGTGAAGGCACAGACCTGTCCTTCAAACATGAGGCTGATCACGATGCAGAATTCATCATCAGCACTCTTAGACTCCTAAATAACCTGTCCTTGTTGGTCAGCGATTAGGACAGAATAAACACACATCCATAGTGGCCAGTGCGGTCACAGAGTTTTAGTCTTCTGTTTCAAAATAGCAAGAAAGCCTTGGAGGTGCTGTTTTGTTCCAGACTTTAGAAAAAAACAGAAGAAACAAGGGAAAATGCTCTTTGTCTTTGGGCCAAAGAGTTTTCTATCTCTGTTTCTCTAGCTGCAGTCCTAAAGACTCACTTGTTCCCCTATAGCCTGAGAAAAGATGTGTCCTCTATTCTGTAACCTGAGCCAGAAGGGATGCTCCTAGGAATCTTTTCTGGCTTTGTGGTGTTGTGGTTTTTTGAACTACATGAGATAAGAGGCATCCCTGGAAAGAGTGAGAGATGGGCTTCAAAACACTCTGTCTTATTACAACAAGACAAGAGACAAGAATCTGAAATTTCTATGTCCTGGGTGAATGCCTTAACTATACAGCTATAAAGCAGAAAAACTTCATCTTGTCTGGTGAATAATTATCATAAGTGGAATAGCTTTTAACAGAAGAGGTTGCTAATGAGCACATACAGGATTTCTAGTCGGGTAGTTAAGGGCATTTCAGAAATCTAAGCATCACTTGCTCTAAGTCAGATAACATGCAAATTTGAAAACAAGAGTAATATCTACAAGGAAAATGATCTTTTTTGCAGTCAGACATAAAGGATTTGCACACCTTCCAGACCAAGGGGTGTGTGTGTGTGTAAATCCCATTACCAGAAGCATAAATCCCATTATCAGAAGCATTCTGTAAAATCTGACATACCTGGTCTCAGAATTGAGATTTCCAGGACTGGGCACTGCAGATGAAAGAGACAGGATAATTATCTAAATTAGCATGAGACCATGGACTAGCCATGAGTTATACTGCAAACAGTTTAGATATTTTAGGATCAGAACTCTCCTTTTTTTAAGGTATTGTAGTTATTTCAGTGCTTTTGTAAGCCTGAATACTCAGCAGCTGTTATAAGCATTCTTATAACTTATCTTTTTTCCATCTATAAAATATGTGAGAAGAACTATTGTGATTATGAGAAGACAAAAATCTAAATTAGAGTAAGCAGTTTTAATATGTTTTTTGTTAAAAAATTTTGATATTGTCAGTTTGTCCCCATTCACAGCTTGGTAAGAGACTAGTTCCTTTTATTTTGTCCCTGGTAAGCTCCACTTTCCTGTTCTTGTACACAAGAAGAATGTTTGAAATACTATTTGAAACGTAGTAAAATATGCCTAAGAATAAAACCAGTCAGGAAGTGGGTTTATGCTAGTTCTTGGAGGCAGATGAACGTTACTAAAGAGAAAAATGGCGTAGCACCTTTATAAGTCAGTCTGATGCTGAACTGTGCCTAATTTTTGTATAATTGTCAATAAATGGGAATTAAAGTTTCTTTCTCATCTATCCTGGCAGTACTTCAACACTAATCTAGATGTTTTATAGCAATGGCCTCTGTTCTTGCTGTATATTTCCATAAGGCAGTGCATTTTTTGCTAGTAAAATTACATTGCAAGTGATCCCAGCTGTGTAAAAGCCATATATTTGGTCATAAATAGCAATAAAACTGCCAGAGGCAATGTAGAAGAAAAGTTACATTATGGCTGAAACCCTAATATAACAAGTAGATTGACATTAATTGTTTAGGAAGTTTATTCAACAATCAGTCTAGTTTTTTCCTACAGAAACTATTACTGCAGATATGCAAGATAAAACTTCAGTCTGACTCGAAGATCCTAGGTTAGCATTGAGAAAAGCCAAGACTGAACTTCTAGATGGAGTATGTCGATCCAGAATAACTGGTGTGCAGGAACAGCATTAATGTGTTCCTTTCTCTGCTGTTACTTGGAGAGCTGGAGAGCCAGCCCTCCTGCTGTGGCGGTGGAGCTCAGTAGGAGCAGAACTGGTACGTGCCTCCACTGGGTGGCAGCCCGAGCTCTTCTCAAAGCGATGGCTTTCTCTTCAGCTGAAAAAACAGCATCACCCTCACATCTCAGCACTTTGTAAAACTCATGAGACTTCTCCGTGAGTCAGTGAGTCAGGTGTTGGCCCCTTTATCCTCAGGGACTCTCTGATTACACATAGCAAGATGGTCTCTCTCCTGCTAATGGCACTTCAAAATGCAGTTCCCATATTGTGTTTTAATTAGATTGTGATTAGTTCAAGCAAACTGTTTTTTTGAAATGAGGATTCCTGAAATGAACACCTTCACCATGAATATTCTCTGCTCACGGAATTCATTGGAGACATCTAATGGGTTTAAGTAGCCTATCTGGAAATTAAGGGGAAAAACCATGTACTGTGTGTCACATAGCCTTTTATTTTAAAGCACGCTGAAGCACCACTGAAGAAAACAGATCTTCACAGCAGTGAGAGACAGCCCTTTTGATCCTCTTCTAGGAAGCTTGTGCCTGTGACTTTAGTCATTACTGTTGTCTGTTCAGCTGTAATCTAAGTTCTAAAAGCAGAGTCAGGGCCTGGTGTGCCTCTCCTACTCTGCCTCGCGTGACACTGGTGAGGGATGCACTGCTAGGATTCTTTCCTTCCAGCCAGCAAGAAACAAAAGTCACAACTGCTTCAGGTGGCAAAGATCCATACTTTTCAGGATTGTAAGGAGAAATTGCAGTGTCCTGGCCCGGCTATATAAAAAGTACAATTCTGTTAGGTACCTGAAGTCTTTCTGTACATTGTGCTGGACAGTTTTACTTTCTTCTCTTGCCAGTAATTTTAATGGATTTACAGAGTTGCTTGGCCTCACAGCATATATTATATTTTAGTCCCTGTTTTACCACAAAACATAATACAAGAAGGAAAATTTTATGGAACTCTGGTGTATAAGCAATATTATTTTTAATATAAGTTTGTAACCTTGGGTTATTTCAGGCCTTTTCATAGATTACTTTAGGAAAGATTGCGATTGCACTGTTTGCCTTGGAGGATATATAAGGTAACGGATCCTTTTTTCTATGGACAGGCCTGGTGAACCACAGTATATCACTGAAATAAGATGCTAGCTTTGAAGTTTGCCCTGGTTTGATCTCAGAACTGTGAGTCAGTGTGCTAGAAGCTTCAGAGGCATGTTATGCAGCAAGAGGCATTGTACACCACTTCTCAAAGTCTTTCCATCTCATAGACTCAGCACCTGAGAGATTTACAAAATCAAATCCAGGCAAGAATATCCTTGTAAGGAAAGAATAATCATCAAAGAACCTACCTGCACCTTAATCTAGAGCATTTATACTAAGGTTAGTGATTCAGTTTGAGAGCTTAAGAGTCCTTGAAAAGTTTTCAGTAGAGTTTATTTGGAGATTTCCACTGAAATTAGTGTTTCATATCAAAAACTTGTAAAAACATCTTTAGTTTCCAAGGATGAAATTTCAGTTCCAAAATAGATATGTTTCTTATAGAGCTGTCCTCAGGAGGTTTTGTTGTTATTGTTGTTGCAGCCAAGCTACAATGAAAACATCCTCTTGCACTAGTTTCTTTCTTGCTTTTAACAGATGGGAAGTATCAAAGGCTTCTGCATCACTTCCATGACGTAGGCTGCTTCAGAGCCCAATGGCTCTGGTAGTGCAAGCTGATGTAGCTGATCATAGTCCACCAGGAAAGGTAGAGCTCTTCACACTCCTTCCTTAACTTCACAGGAATTTTCTCGTATCCAAAAGGGGGGTATATCACTCCTAATTTCTAGGAGTGGTGCCATGAGTTGTGGAAGAACTCCAGCTAGAGCAAACTACAGACCATCCTCTAGCAGCAGAGGTCACCATAGACATACCACCAGTGGCAACGACACTGGCTCCTTACTGCGAATGCAGAAGCTCATTTGGTGGCTTTTACTCCTCTTTGCAGTTACCTGGGGGTGTGCAATCACATCTGTAATGGTAATTGCTGACAGCATTTTGAAGCAACAGGCTCTCAAACAATAGGAGGATTGTGGAGGATTCTCACTTTCTTAAGAGTGAGAACCAGACTGTAATATTTGCTTCTAAGAGAGAGTGAACAGGGACTTCAGCTTTATCTCCAGATATTTCAACTGCCCTGAACTTATCTTCCACCCAGACAAGTCACTTAATACCTGCAACGAAGTAACGCAACACATCAAGGGAAAGAATAACCTTCTTGTGCCTGTTGCCTTGTACCATGGCGTGCTGTCAGTCTTCTGTGGAAACCAGCTGCACAGCCTGGTCTCCACCTGTGTGCAAGTGGGTCTCTGTCCCTCACCTACCTGATGAAGGAGGGCTGTCAGAGTTAATTTTTGTGAAGTGCTGCACAATTACTACCTGACAGATGCCTAAATACGGATCATGGTTAGTGTAACAGAGTAACTAAAGACCTTAATAGAACCGTTTTTGCTTTAAAAATCTCTTCTCTGAGCACTCTCTGTTTTAATGTTCCCATCTTCTTTCTATTTAATCCTCATCTCATACTTTTTGTTTCTTTTCATTGGCCCTTCTGGACAACTGTTTTTGGGAAAGCCTTTTTATATCTCCCTTTCCCTTGCTCTCTAATAGATACCATCATCTTTTAAAGAGCAGCCACTCCCTCCCTCAGCTAAGTACTATCTTGGCAGGCGACTGGGGAGGAGGAGTCTTCTTTAAAAGGCTTTGAAATTGTGTTGTTAAAAAAATATATAAATAAAGCAACAAACCTTTTAATAGGGCTTTGAACAATCATCCCTTTCATTCCCTTGTGGCCTATTGTGCTTCTGGCTTTTTTATTATTTAGTGCACATCAAAAAAAAACCTCCAAATGTTTTATGTTAAGCCATTAAGAGTTTATTTGGATTGAAAATAAATAAATAAATGTGATGCTAGCAGTTGGGACTGTGAGCAAATGCACAGTTGCCTGGCAGAGGCAACCTATAGGAGTCACATCAGAAGGCCAGAATAAGCTTCAGTGAAAGACCAGAACAAAAGCATCAGCAGCATTTGTTTCTGGTTAAGTACTTTTGCATGAGCCTGACTACTGGAGTGGTTTACCCAGCTTTTATCTGTTTCAAATTCACCTCATTCCCCCTACCCCTCTCTAGAGCATCACTGCAAACTCTAACTAATGGTGATTACATCGAAAAGGAAGAAGCATGGGATTTTTAAAATCTTTTTTTTGTTTTATTTTTTAAAATCACCTGATGGGAGCATGTGACTAGTTGGTATCCAGCGCTGCTCCTGGAGTTATTAGATACCTAAATGAATGTTTTTGCATTGCCTGTCTGGATTCTTTGTGCATTCAGGTTTGTTTTTTTTAAGTGCTGGGTGTATTTTGTGAATAGCCAGAAAAAACATTTTGTTTCTTTCTTTCTTTCTACCCCCTTTCACTTTTGTTTGCCAGCTCTGCTTGTCATCCCCAGAGAATTCTGCAGCAGGCTGGTGACTGTAGCTAGGGCTCCTCTGTGTACGTAATTGCTATCAATCTTGCTTGGGCTCATTTCCCTGGTGGGGCTGCTGGGTGGAGAGAGAAGAGTCTTTGCCATTAAATGCATTATTAGATTCACATTTTAGCTCCCATGTGATCTACATTTGTTGAATCAACATCAAAACCTTCTAACCCTCTTTCTCCACAAGACTGAAGTATATAGTAATTTTTGAAAAGCACACATATAGACTGCTGTTGGTATTGTTAAAGAATTAATAGATTGCAAGAGGTAGATAGGAAAAACTTCTGACAATCTGAGCTTGACTTTGCTGTCTCAGTTTTGAGACTCATAAATAAAACAATCCAATACTCCTCATGAAGATGAATGGAGCCACTGACAGTCCAGACCTCAGAAAATCAGATGAGATGTGTCCATCTCCAACCAAGCTCCAAAGGAAGGACAGTACCTAATGGGTGCCATTTTATGTGTGGGGCATGGAATGTCAGGTTGCAAATGACAAAAAGAGCTTCTAGGACATGTAATCTCAGGTACATCAAAAGCACCAGAACAGAAACATACCCACAGCACAAAAAAAGGGAACAGGACACTGTCTCTATAACATAGTGACATTTTCACTTTTTTTCTTTTGCAACAAATTTGCTGATCTTAACCAAAAAAAAAAAAAAAAGGAGGTGGTCATCTCTTTCTCTTATAATAGTGTGGAAAATAAGTATGATCTGAAAAAAATTTTGAATGCTAGACACCTTTAATTGACTTAGTTTGGTACATTTCCCTATAAAAGCAACGTGTACCTTTCAAAACGTAATGACAGAATCGGTAATAAAGCAAAAATCAGTCAGATATTTGGACTTAGGATGTTTAATGTTCTGTAGACCTTGTTGACGTGTACAGCCTTCTGCATGTTGGTTCTGACTTACTGAAAAATAGGTACTAGAGCTCAGAAAAGGCTTAAGAGGAAGACCTGAGGTCTTACCAATCCATAAAACAGGGATTATAAACTTTCTTACCTCATAGTGATACTGTGAAAATGATCAACCTACTGTATACTGCAGCATTTTAGTAGGCAGGATGTTTCCTGAGATACAGATAATTAAGTGGAACAGTGAAATTATTGGGAAAAAGGAAGAATATATGTATACTGTTCTATAAGATATTAATAATTTTGATGAGATGAGAAGAGCTTATAATGTAAACTTGGCATAAAATCAAAACAAATATACAAAGATGAGTGGAAAAATTCCTATTGGCTAGGGTGTTTTTCAAAGGCTACATTAAAAATCAAGAGCAACTGTTGTGGTATCTTCAGCCATTACAGAGAAGTGAAGGTTCACCTGATGACTGTAAGTGATTACTTCTGGAGAATGGTGCTGCTTGATAAGGCACAACTTCAAACTCTGACCAAAGACAGGGGGTTTGTTGGCTACTAAGAAACAATGACATTTGTTTTTAAAACCCTGAGACTTAGAGAATGCTACTTGCAAGATGGTTCACCATTCATATTTTGAAGGCATTATTTTCAAGTATTGATAAAAGAAATATAGCTAGGTATTTTAAGATTTGTGTATTTCTCGAAAACTTTTTTCAAAAGCTATACTTTTGTCATCTAATTACTGGTCATGAACCATTCAGTTGTTAAAGAATATCAGCAGCTGAATATCCTTTATGTCATACCTGGAACGAACCTTACTCCTGGAATAAAGATTTGGAGGAACCTATGTCACAAACCTGTAAGAGTTTATAAATGTGTTTTATTTGAAGTGAGATCAGAATACACATTTACACGGCAGAATGAGACCCCACCAAAGGAAAAGCAGACTAGTGTTTATTTTACAACATAATGTCACTGTGTGTCGTGTCCTCTCACAAGCAGGTTTTACAACACCTGCCTTTTAGACCTTTGAAAGCATAAGAAAAAATATTTACTTGGAAGCTGTAAAAAAAAAAAAAAAAGCAAGCATGGGAAGGGCTCCCATGTAGATAAGAAAAAAGGACAGTTTGGATTGGGCAGCATAAAGAGGATTCCAATGCTGGTCTGACAGTTAAAGAATGAAATTACAAGGAGACCAACGAGAACAATTTTTCATCCTTCCATATCTGGAAATAGCTGTTGCCTGTGATTTGTTGTAAGTATAATGAAAAGCACTGGAGTGGCTTGGTGTGAATGGAGGCCAGTGGCCAGTACTGGAAGCACTGGGTCTGTATGGTACTTCTCTTTCTGGAAGCAGCTGAAAAAGACATTTCTGCTTCTCTGCCAAAGTATGGCTTTGTAACTAGTGGGGTAAGAGTTTTCAAAGAATAGATAGGTTTAAAATAATGTCGGTGGGTGGAGAGGTTTTATGGTTTTAGAAATACTTGAAATTGCCGAACTGAAATGCAAAATCTAAAGTTCCTCTGATATTTAGAGCAATCCCAAATTGCTTTAAGAATTCAGTTCTATTACGATGCAAAGTCATAAAGCTGGGTCAGAATTCCCACTTTGAGTTCTGGGAATACTGAACTCTTGAAATGTGGGTATGGCTTTTATAATTGAGGCCTATTGTTTTAATGAACCACAGCAAAAGATTTGCCACAGGTGTTTTGAGTTTTGCTGGGTGTGAAGTAGGGTAAGCCACTAAGGTGCTCTGTTTCTGTGGTAAGTCTGGAAGATGCTGAACTAGTTTCTGCTGCTTAACCCGGCTCCAGGGTCCTAAATCTAGATCTTGCACTAGTTCCAGATGTTCCCTTCAGATGTGTTCAGGAAGAAAATAAGGTTTACAGTGAGGAAAATACTGTGCAAGGACTATAGCAAATGTACCCAGTAGACTAAGCAAGACCAAAGTTCTGCTCAGAGATGATGAAGCGAATATAGCTTAATGTTAAGACAAAGTAACACCCGCTGCTGCCTCCTCCTCCTCTGCGTGCACACACACACACACAACTTGTTTACAAAAGTGCCTTGTAGTGACTGCTGGTGGTGTCACTCCGTCCCATGCCCCAGAGCTATCACCGGGCCTCATGGGAGATGTGACTACAGCATCGGACATGGGACTGTTTGTTCACTCACTTTCTGTGAAGAGAGTTTTGAACTGTGTTTTGAATAGACAGCATTTTCTTTGTGTGGTTGGTAAATAACACAGAGCAAAGTTAGTCAGCAAGTTGCATAGCTTCTGCATTCTGATTCTTTGGAGCCCTTTTGTACCAAGCTTGACAGGATGTTTTTAACAGAATGTGACCTCACTGGGATACCAGAGGTAAGGAAAAAAGTTATTGGGGCTGTTGTGGAATATTTTGCACAGAGCTGACTGAAAGAACTGCTTTAAAATGCCTCTTGGAGAGAAGATGGTTTCACGTTGATCCAGTCAACACCTTGTTAAGTGAAAAGCAATGTCTTCCACTCGTTCGTAAGTTATAGAAAGTCTTGATAAGATTTTCTATTTCCCATTTACAGAAAAAGATGCTGATTTGCAAATCTCAGAACGATTATGCACTTGGTCTAATGTGTTGAGCAAAGGCCCAGTTCTAGTGACAGAGCATCAAAATGTTTTCTTTCTAACACAGAACAGAATAAGTGGATCAGATCCAGTTCTTCATCCGAGTCCTAGAAGCAGCAGTACGGGAACTGGAGTGGTGGGAAACCCAGCAAGACCAGGCGACGCCAACCTTCTGGACACCCATACTCAATCACTAGGTAAAGGTAAGAAGGAAAAAAGAAACAAACCAGTATCGGTTTATTTACTGGGTAAGATCATGTGTGGGTTTTCACCGCAGACATTAAAGTGGAGGCCGCCGCTTGTAGTTTTACTCAGAGGTAGAGCAAAGGGGGCTGTGGTACCCTGGCGGTGTGGGGCTGCGCAGGCACCCCCTCTCCTCCCTCTGCTGGTCAGCACCCGGGGCAGGCGGCTGCAGGCGGTGGGGGGACCTGGCACCTTTCTGCCGGGGCTGGAGGGGAAGCCCAGCTTGCTAGCTGTCCCTCAGGGCTTCTTTAGGGTGTTCCTCGTGATTCTAAGCACTGAGAGCCTTTGGATGTAGTGGTGCGAGGTTTAGCAGTGGGGAAAGAAGGGAGAGAAATCTGAGTGTCCAAGTCAGGGAAGATGATTAAAAAAAGGATATAATTCAGAGGTATTTATTGATATAGTATAAAAATATTATGGATTCACGCTGAATATCTGATTTGTTTGTATTCAGGATCTAAAGAGGTTTTATAAAAAATGAAAGAAAAATGCATTATTACACAAAAAAGCTTCATGAATATTAGGCATCTTGCTGTTCTGAAATTGAATTAACAAGATGTGATCTGCTTTACTATGTATACCAACAGAAAAACAAAGCTCTATCTTCTTTGTGGTCAACAATCACTGGTATTTTCCAGACAGTACAGGTGACTTACACAGAAAAAAAAAAAAAATTGTTTGGAGTCACTGATAGAGCAGTGAGAGGAAATGAAGTTCTCACGATATGTAAAACTGTTATTCATACTTAAAGACTTGCATAACAAAGAAATCTAAAAATAGGCTTTTAAAATTGGAAAGTTTTGACTGTTGCTGACAACAAAAGTGTTCTTTGGTAAATGAGGATGGAAAAGTTTGCTCATTAAGTTATGACTAACTAGACTTGCTTTTTACTGTAAGGCATATAAAGAACTAGAGATTTGGGTTTTCTCATGGTCAGTTAGAAAGTGGATGGGTTGAACTTCATTTAGTAGTATAAAAGATGCAGTGAGCATGTCACTTCTCCCAGTAAGACAGGGTAATGAATTTGGTTTGAAAAAGCATTTACAGTGGTACTTTTATGATGTCAAACTTGCTACTGTACCTTGAATCACTTGTGTGGTAGATAAGCTACAAGCTCTGTCCTAATTAGAGCAAGTATTTTGTCTGAAGAAGCTTCTAGAGACAAATGTGTTCTCAGAAGCGGAAGTCTGTCAAATGGGGATGATGGAAGCTGATGAATTTATATTCACAACTTTGGTATTTTTGTTGCAGTAATATTTCTGGTCCTTATCATGGGTCAGGTGCTGGGTATTGTACATTACAAAGCCAGATTTTATATACCAAACAGGTAATGATGCAGACATGAGACAGCAATTGAATAAAAAAAATGTGAAAAATTATTCAGTCATGAAAAATACACTGTTCAGATGGAGTTTTCTGATTTTAACGTCTTTGGCTGGCTGTATGTGTACTGTTAGGGTGTTTTTCAACTGATGATTTTTCAGTGTCCCACCCACTACAGGGGAACTGCCACCAATGGTTGGAAGCTTGATCACTTTTTGACCTTCAGTCAGGGGGAAGCTGGCAGGGTGGGATACAGTTGACTTTATCCCTGAATTTGAAGAAGAGAGTGCAAAAGTTCATTAAAAGTAGGCTGTTTAATATTTATGAAAGCTACGATGGAGAATCCACTAGAGGTCAGTACAGAGTGCTGAATGGAAGCAGAGTGCCAAGGCTTTGTGTATTCATGCTCTGTACTTTTGATCTTTAACTTTTCCTTTAACGAGTGGTAAAGGCTTACAGAGCTTTACAGTCAGTATTCCTGTCCTCTTCAAAAGATATATTAAAAATACTTGGGATAATATGATAATGACAGACTGCTGAAACAGAGTAATTTAAGCAACAACATGCATTTTGTAGCATGTTATAGCTTGCAGAGAGATGCTGGAAACCTTATTTTGTGGAATCACCATCAAAACCAAAGTGTAATACTTACTACATATACTGCAGTGACAAATGCATCTGGCTGATGGTTATGTAGCAAAAAATTACAAGAGAGAGGATAATTTTTAGGAAACAAGTTTTCAGATACTTGAAGTTAAAGTAACAAAAGAATTTTTCTCATTTTAGGTAACAAGTTTGGACAATTCTAATTAAATGTTGTTTTAAAAGTTTTCTTTGTGTATATACACATACATACAGAGGGAGAGAGAGGCAGACAGACTGTATATAAAGTTGAATTATCTTTTGTTTCACTTTTTAAAGCTGTTGTTTGCTCGTGGTTTCCTTTTGTGATTTAAAGAAAGGAAAAGAATCACCGCGTACAGTCTGTGCATGAAAAGTTCCTTCAACATATATTAGCTGCAAAAGCTCATGTCTGAAAACCTTCTGTTCAAACTGCTTTCTGTGGATCTAGAAAGAGCAACCTGCCTGTCCCCATTCTGTTTCCTTTCACCTTAACTAAGTACTTTGAAAACTACCTTGCTCATAAATTGTAATTTTTGAATGTTAAAGAATTAAAAAAAAAATTATCACCAGATAAAGGTGGCATGTTCTATTTTGGTTCCAATACCAACTTCTACCTACTGTCTATGAGTTTAGGGAGAAATTTCCCAATACCTTCAGACAGAATCAAACTATACAGTGTATATTTTTGAAAATCTTCTTCATTTGTTCTGCTTACCTTCATACACTTCTTTAAATCGGTTATGTAGGCATCGGAAAGTATCCAGCGTCTCTAAAAACCATCCTTTCTTTTTATTTGCTTTATCATGCACTTAAAACTGACAAGAACTAGACAGAGGCTCTGCAACCCTTTCGCTTCTCATAGGCACTGTGTGCCATTAGTCAGATGGTGTAAGTGTGAATGCAGTTCAGAGGGCTTTAAGGGAGGATTACTGTAGGGGAAGGATTCCCTGATAACCGTAACAGCTATCAGCAGTATAAACTGAGGTGGGAAGGAGAAGGAGACGTCATAAACTACTGTTGCATATATGATCTGTGTTGTGTTTTCTCCACACTTCTGTCACCACAACGTCACGCATAGGTCTTCCAACCCAGCACAGCTGAATTTTCTTGCAAAACACCACCTTCTTTCCCCAGGTAAACTGATGTCCACACCATTTTGGCACACAATATTTTCCAATTGCCTTTTTCACATCTCTCTCTTTTTTGGGGGGGTAAAAACGGTGTGAGAAGTTGTGTTTTGCTGAGCCATGGTGGAAGTGCTTATTCACAGTAACCGATGTTCATCATTAGTTGACGTTGGGAGGGAGCCCTCCTTCTCAAAGGCTTTTCCTGAAAAGTAGTGCAAAGGTTGAAGTTAAGGTGTTTCTTATAATACCTAATGCTCTGGTTTTAGCTAGTCAGTGGTGAAGTCCACAAGTCAAAGTATTTCTATTACTCCAATTAAGTTTGTTTGCATGTTAAATTTCATGAACATCTGGTCTGCTTTTTTTGTGTGTAACATATGGGGTATAAAGCCCCAGAATTCAAAGACTAAAATAAGGTTGCTGGAAATGCATAGTTCAGTCAAGTATAATGTTAGGTTAGAAGTTTGCTGTTCTTATCTGTATGCAGACCAAAGATAGAAGATTACAGCAGAGCTGTTCATGATTAAGGAACAGAAGGTCTGTCTTAACATTGAAGTTCTTGATCTCTTGATAGATTAATGTTTGATATTTTCTTGATTGTGGTATCACATCCATAAATTCTTACAGGTGAAATAACATGATATTCTCATTTTGTCCTTCGTTTCTGGTGTCTGATTTATTTGTTTGCTGGTTTTTAAAAAAACATAAAACCTAGCTATATAGTGGTAAGATAATTTAACTATGCATATTTACTTTGCAGGAGAGAATTTTTAAGTCAGGGATAAATTTCTCTATTCTTAGTGTATGTGTGTACAGAGGTGACTTCCAACTTTTCTGCATTACTTGATAGGGAGGTATCTGTCATTTATCTGTAAAGCTGTGTGTTCTGTTTAAGCACATATCAAAAAATTGTGGGCTCGTGTCCAGATGGGAATAGTACTAATTCAGTCAGTGATGATCAGTAATCAAGATAGCAGCACTAGTGAAAATCTCTTCATATAAACAAGGAAACCATTACATTTGCACCAGCAATTGAATAAATTAAGGTTCCTTACCTGTAATTACATTATCAACATGCAGATTGCAGAATAACCTAAAATAAATTAGAGCAAATAAGTTAGGATAATAAATGCAGGCAAATAAATTGTAGTATCAAACATTCCACAAGGAGAAAAAAGATAGATTTTTCACCTATTTCCGGAATGAAAGGACAGCCCCAGGAACTGGCACAATTCTGGGAAATGTACTCTATATCACAAGAAAACATCAATATAATAGTTTGATTTTGGGTGGTTCTACCATTTTAGTGAAGCGTATGTATGGAGGCAACTCTCCTCCCGAGGTGCTTAAGGGATCAGTAATGGTGCTTTTCCCTGACTATATTAGATGGGATGGTATAGCTGGGTTTGGGTTTTTTTACTGTATACTGCAGTTCTATTGGGTATTTGTTACCTGTCCCTTTCACTGTGTAGCTCAAGTCAATACTAAGCTTTTCTTTTTCATTTCCTCATTTTCCCTTATGTCAAGAATAAACTTTAGACTCCAGTCTCTCCTTGATATTCTTTACCTCCCACTGAAATCAGTAGGATGCTGAGCTCAATTCCTGAGTGTCTTACATATCCCAGTAACAGAAAAAGCTGGTTGTATGGGGCCTGAAATTCAGCACCTGTAGCCTTTATAATATCAACGTTAAATCTGAGGTATAGGTGGAATTAAAGCTTTCTAGAAACTCTGAAAATCCCTTTTCATAGAAAATTTCTCAGTTGTTTCTCTTATACCTATGTATTTCTAGGGCAACATTCACACTATCACCTTAACTGTAAACCAGATAAATATGAACTCAGTTTTTGTAGCACAGATTCATGATTATAAGCTAAGTTGGTTTTGAGGACCTTTGAGTTTTTAATAAGTGTCTTCTAAAAGTGAATCTTATGTTTGGCTCTACTTTACAGAATAACTCTTTTATGAACAAACTTTAATACATGGAAAAGATCTTCTGTAGTCTATTTGTGATTACTCAATATAGTGCAAGGAGGTATTAAGAACAGGCTTCACACAATAGAAAATGTTTAACAAGTACATAGTCCAACTTTTTGCTTTTGTACTTTAAGAATAAATCTAAATTTCAATTGTATGTAATAGGTTTTCCCAACACTGTAAAAATACAATGAATAGCAATGTTATTTAACTACATTATTTGATTATTTGGGAGGTTTATGTTGGTCCAGAAGAAGAAATATACCTTTCTAAAAATGTTTTTATTTATGTTTATTTATTGTATTTTTATCAATACACTCATATTTTGTATCTGTCTATGTAAATATATACAAATATATACAGAATATTATGAATTTTCTGCAGGAAAATGCTACTTGAGAGCTCATTAATATTTTTATGATCTCAACAAATTTATATTTACATTAATTTTGTTCCAGGAATTAAGATGTTAAGTTTAAAAAAGTGTTTAATTCAAATTAGATAGAATATGGATAAAAGTCTTAAAAAATTCTAACTGCGGCTTTAAACAGAACGAAGCAGAAACATGTCTTTTTCCATGAACCTGACTCACAGAAATATTTTATCTATTTTCTCAGCAATAATTTTCTTAGTAGTGCTCCTATAGAAGTGTTAATCATGTGATTACATGTGTCAAAAATATTCCATTTTGCTAGCAGATTTATACTACTTCAGAGAAAATGTATGAGTAAAGATTTTCTGGTAGCTTAATGTTGGTGGTAAAGATGACCACACAGAATATGAATGCTTATATTTGGTATGTTTATACCAAGTTCTCTTGCAAAACAGTGATTTAAAGTAGCATGGATTTTAAATTTTGACCAACCCCATCGCATTTTATAATGACATGGCTGGTATGACTGGATTCATGGTTAAGGGGAGCAGGGGGTGCTCTGACTTTACCAAGTTTTTTCAGCACAATCTCCCACAGCATCCTTGTGTTCGGCAGGGTTATTGTAGAGTAGATGGATGGCCTACTAGATGAGTAGAAAAGTGGATGGATCATCAGACTCACAGGGTAGTGACTAATGATTCATATTCTGCTTTGATGCCTTAGCTCCTCAGGGTAATGTCCAGAAACCCATCCTGTTTAGGAACTTTTTAAGTCTTTGTGAGGAGTGGGTTAAACATTATGTGCTGTCAGTGATGAAGGCTAACAAAGCATCATGCTGTATCAACAGCAGAATAGGTAGTAAATCACAGGAATTTGTAAATTCCCTTTACAAGGTACTAATTAGGCCACATCTGGAACATTGCATCTAGTTCTGGATACCCCCCATACAAGGCAGATGTTGATCAACTGGAGCAAGTTCAGTGGAGAGCTACCAAGATGATTGGAGGTAGGGGCATGTCTCTGTGAAGAGATACTGAGAAAGCAGGGCTTGTTTAATCTGGAGAAGAGAGGCCTGCAGGAAAAAAAATCATGTTTAGGCAGAGCAATTCTGAGAAAATTATAGTGTTGGAATTTTTGAAATAACATTTTCCTTGCAAGTGAACAGTGTCTGCTGCCTCCTAAGGAAGCATCAGGTGAGCTTGGGTGGTTAAGGATCTCTAATGAATCTATAAATGTTGCAAGAGATTCCCAAACAGTTAGGCAGCAGATGTAGTGCTGCACTACTTTGTAAGGGCACAGTATTGTTTTCATAGGTGTAATAATAGAAAAAAAAAAAAATATGGCATTCCAGATGTAATCTGATGGCTTATCCAAGTCTCTGAACCTCCTTTACCTGCTAGGAGAATCCTTCTTGCTCAGCAGTCCTTGCCATCATTCCTGGGGTGATGGAAATTTACTGAGTACAGGTGTTTGGCCAGCATGGTGAATACTGTTGGTAGGAAACCGATGGCCTATGGATACTGAACTGTGCCTTGGTTTGATTTGATGGTGCTTATGCCCTGGTTTTGTTCTTTTCCCCTGAAACTTGATGTCAGTATTTTTGCTTAGGAAGAAAGAATTGTATTAAGGAAGTCATAAGAAATCATAGAATCATAGAATGGTTTGGGTTGGAAGGGACCTTAAAGATCATCTAGTTCCAACCCCTCTGCCATTGGTAGGGACACCTTCCACTAGACCAGGTTGCTCAAAACCCCATCCAGCCTGGCCTTGAACACTTCCAGGTATGGCATATCCACAAATACTTTGACACATTTTTGTTTAGAAGTGAAAATAGTAGAACAAAGGGAGTAATTAGCAGATATTTGTAAGCCTATCTTTTCTTTATGCCAAATCAACAAGATTAACAGTGAGGACAGGGGGCTAAGAGGATAAGGAAAGGGTTCATGAGCTCTTTTGGGTCTTTGGTAGAAAATACTGTACTTGGGAATGTGGAAGACATTGTAATCAATCTTTTACTGTATGGATTTACACTCTGAAAAATGTGCGGAAGTGGCTGGGAAGATAGCAATGTGATCAGCCCTGGAATGGACACCAACAGAGCGCCACCAGAATGTTCAGTCTATCCCATCCAGATGTTTTCCTGTGAGGCCAGGGAAAGCACCTCTCTCCTACTTGCTTCCTCCTGATTGCAGAAGCAAGTTTGATATATGCATTGTACGTTTACAAGTTTGGTTTGTTGTCCTGACTCAGGCTGGGCTGATCATACACAGGGCTACCCAGCAGGCAGCACTGCTCACAGGACTTGCATAACTTGTAGTCACTTTTTTTATTTCTCACCTTTTCCTTTTCTACTTTCTGATGTTTCTTTCCCCTCTCTAGTTCTCTCTTTCCTGCTTCAGTCTTCTCCCAAAAAACAGCCTGGCTTAATTTCTTTCTCCTGACTGGTTCTAGCTTTGCTAAATCTCTTTGTCGGTTCAGTATTTCTGATACCATTGCTGATGTACTTGTGGCCTTGCACATAATTTCTTCTACAACTGCCTGCATACTGTTGGCTTTGCATGACAGTACTCACCAGAAGGTCCCCAGTGGTCCACTTCGACTATCTGTAAAGTCTGACCGTTGGTCACATAACTCCCTCACCTGTCTGTGAAATCTAGCCTTTCTTCACTGCTTTGTCTACAAAATGTTTTAGCTTCTCACTTCATTATGTCTCGTTTCTTATTTTCTGTTCATGTTTGCATGGGTACTGTTAGCATGTCCTGTCCAGTTACCTTGAACTGCAGGCAGGACCCAGGCAGCAACATCATTGCTTTCCTGAGCCGTAACACCAGTAGTATCATCCGTAGTTGCTGCTATTGGTGTACAGTAGCAGAAAAAGCAACAGCAAACCAATGCATTTGATAGTAATTGCTGTAACCATGTAGTGTTTTCACTTTCAGAAAAATAGTAACACATTTATATGACTCTTCTGTTTTGAACTTCAAATTTAAAAATTAACAGTGCAGTGTGACAGCCATAATTCAGGACTCTACATATGTGATTTCCATGACTACGTGATCACCAGCCAGCACCACACCTAGGACAGGATGCAACCTGGAAATAAGCAGAAGTGAGTGCACGTTCCCTCTGACTGTTCAGTCATTCCTGACCCTGCCTGCTTCAGATCACAAGGCAGTGGTGATACCATGATGCAGATTACAGAGGGAATGAGGACACAATACAACAGCTTTGGAGGAGCTCAGAGCAGTCAGGACCACGTGTGTTGCCACTATCATGGTGAAGGCAATAGGAGATAAGGGCATGAGTGATGGATGCTTGAAATGTCTTTAGGTACCTTCCACACATCCTGGCACAAGAACCCATCTGTCAGAGCTACTCAGGAGTTACAGTGCATGGAATGGAAACAGGAAAAAATCTGCCTAAGTTCCGAGATAATAGGAAATGATCTAACATTGTGTGAACAGGTGTCACCACAGTGACGATGATAAGTAAGCCTTGCTGCAAGGTTGGGTATGGTGTCATATTTAATTTTTCCTATGCTGGTTGTATGAGAGTTGGCTGGCTTGATATATGGCAGAACAAGGTCTCATCTGCTCCCAGTTGCACCAGCAGACCTAGTCAATGAGATAGAAAACTTTCTTCTCATTGTTCCTGGTCACTGAGGGCAGTGGGAAGCAGAGCAAGTAGAAGCAGCTGAAGTCACAGCTATTGATGCAGCATAAAGTGTGGAAATACAATTGGAAACATGATGCTGGAAAAGTCCCTAGTTCTAATCCATGGCTAACCCAGATGACTTCAGGTAGTCACCTGTTAATCAAATCAGAATGTGCTCTGGTTATGACAGATTGGACCCACCACAGCTGGAAGGCAAAAATCACAACTGGAATACTGTAGTCCTCTGGTATTAGGTAAAGAAATAGGTCTTCAAAATCACTGTTTACACACTTTTTGATCTTTTAAAAAAACCCAAACCAACAAAATAAATGCTTTCCTAAATGGTTTTAATTTGAGCTTTTAGGAAAATGAGTTTCACGCTCCCCATTGTTATGTCTTCCAGAGATCATACTCAAACCCTTGCTTAGTGGGTATGTCCCTCTTAATAATTACAAACTGTAGAACCTGGGGTTTTTGAATGATTCTTTAATACTTTGGAAATAATATTTAGTTGATTGACTTGTCTGTTTTCAAATCTTTACAGTACTTGGCTACAAGTAGAACAGAGAAATAACATGTGTAATCAGTTCTGTGAATATAATGTCTGCTGCCTTGTTACAAAAAAAAAAAATCTTTCCAGAAGAAAGAGAAATTGAAGCCCATGCTATTCACCTGATTATATTATCTTATGGCTAGTGTTATCACAGAGGAATCAGGTTTATTCACTGATATCTGGAGGTGAGATTTCATGAGGGAAGTGATTGAGGCACAATGAACCATGCTGACTAAAGATGAAAAGATAATGCTTTATCTTTTAGTGGAAAAAATGTTCTAGAGATTGTTGTATTAAACCCCCCCTACTTACATTTCTGAAATAGCACCAGGGTTTCCAGGAATTTCAATGGAATTATATAGTTGGGATATGATGATATGTTTGGATGGCTTTTGTTTCTTTGTTAAATTGGATCTAACGCTATCCAATGCTCTGTCAAAGATATATTGTATTTGGTTATAGTTTTAAAACTCTTTTGTAAGTGTTGCTAAACAATTGGCATCCCTCATTTAATCAGCTGACAACCTAAGAAGTACAACTTCTACAACTGCATAAAAGAATGACTGAAAAAGGGCAAATTTGAAATTCTTATTTTCACATTTGAGATACAGTTAATTTGGTAAATAAAGATACAATCTTTGGTAAATAAAGATACAATCTTGGAGTGCCCTTGTTTTATCTGGGGACTCATTTCACTTGGATGGACTATTAGACCCCTTTTTTGGTGCTCTGCTCCCACTTAGCCCTGGTTATTTGGTTACTTTCCTACAGTGATTGTGAAAGAAGAAAACTATGGCAGACTAAACCCTTCTATAAGGTGTTTTCTGTGATGTGTGACCATAGGTGTGCAGATAATCTGCACAGATATAGTGAACATATTAAAGATACTTCAGTATGAGAAATCAGTGTTGTGTACAAGGGTTAAGCCAAATGACTAAAGAGCACAAGTTCTTTGCTTCTTTTTGGAACTTAACAGGATGCAACTTTCCTTTCTGTTTACCTGGACTGTAAGAGAGAGAGGCACATTCTTCTCTTTTTTATTAAGCTTTTTAGTATGGGAACATTCCTCAAACAAGATATACTTGGAGCCTAACAGATTCCATCTCCAAAGGCAAAATACATTCTATTCCTAACACAATAGAATGAAGGACTGAATCTTACTTTAAATTATTTGCCTTTTTGCCCAAATACCAAGTAGATTTATTTAACTGAATAAAAGGTGGTCTTGAATGCTCAAAGTACTTTTCTGAAATAAAATGTATGTTATGCATGTACAATGACAGAGGGAAAGGAAGAAGCAAAAATAGCCAAAAACGTTCTGAGAACATTTATTGATTGAAAACAAATAACTAGATTTTTATTTTTGTTTCGTTTTGCTAGGTTTTTTGGGGTTTTGTTTTGGGTTTTTTTTGTTTTTTTTTCTTCTCTATATTACATGAAGTGGTCTCTGTCTGGGTGTAATTTTTACTTTTTAGTGCCATCTGCACCTGTGGCCTTTGGACTTAATGTTTATGACAGATGGACTGGACTGTATTTGCACCATTTAGTGTATAATCCTTCTGTATGTATCTATGCCATGCTAGGCAGTGGCACTGGCCCAATGGGCATATTTATTAGTGCAGACTTCCTGTCTGCTTCCATTGTCCTGTTCCAGTGTCCTTTGAGCCTAATGGACCTTGCTTTGTGCTGGGCCCACCTACAAAATATTGTTCCTAATTCATGCCAGATTATCTGTTGCAGACTTTACATTTTTTTTTATCTTTTTTTTTTCTCTAACACATTTGCCAACTAGAATGTTTAAAATGGATCAATTCCATATTATAAATGATCTTCCTCTCCTCTCAGCCTGCGAGCTTCATTTTAGAACAAGCTTGCTAGCTTTGTTTGCTAGTATTGAGACGTTTGATTAAAAGGAGAACCATTTCCTCCGGAAAATGTTGTATCTCATGCTAAGCTCTTGTTCTGCTGGAAGCGGAAGCTGTTCCCAGAAAAGGGATGGCCCCTGTAAAACCGGGTGTAATAAAGGCAGCCCCGGCTGCAGGAGCCTGCTGGCCCATGGCTGGCAGCCCAGAGCTGTGTGGCACGTCCCATTCCTACTGACTTCATCAGTGCTGTGTGGTGCATGTGGGAACAAGGACAGGCTACTATTGCACAAGAAATGTTGCCTTCTTTATCTACAGAACTGCAAAATAAATTCAACATTCAGGTACCTGCAATTTCTAAAGTTTTTTGAAGGTTTATGAACCTAACAATCGACAGATATGATAACATGATAGCAAAGAACAATTTAGTATTGTTCATTTATCTCATGAAATCATGAGGTTACCTCTCTTAAATTTTGGTACCTATTAATGCACAAAATGAACCTCACAGTTTAGCTTAATTAACCACATCAAATTAGTGGTAAATTTCAAACAGATATTTGAGAATCAAAAGCACCCTTTTCTAACCATCAGTATATATAATCCTAACAGTTAGAAAGGATTTTAAAATATTTCTACAGAAAGTAATCATGTCCTGGTAAACCCTATATGGAAAGATAGGTCACCTATATAACTTCTCAGACTACAGAGCAAGACTGTGCATTCTGTGCTCTTATTATCATGATCATGAGGAAAAGAAGTATATTCTATACCATACACCTGGATTCTAACAGGGATAGTTTCTAGGGTGGATCATGCCAATCAGATTTCTGAAGAACGAGAACAAAGACCTGGGAGAGATCATTTCATAAATAAATAAAAAAACAATTGTCAACAACATTTTCACATCTAGAAAAACCTTTTTTATAATATCAAAATAAAGCTGTATAGTAAAAAAGAGAAGAGATTCATGACTGAGAAGTAGAAAAGGCAAAAAATTCTTCTTTCAGCCATTTTAAATTTGGCATTTCTGGTTTGCAGTTAAAACTTTAACTATGAAATTTAACTATTAAATATCCATCCAGAATATGCACCTGAGTGAGCTTGGTTTTGAAAAGAAAGTATGTTGAAATCCATATGCAAATACTGATGAATGGTTTTAATATCTTCCTTTTTTCATTCACCTTTAATGCTGTCGAATACTTAGTGCTTTTGAAGATCAGGAATCCAAATTGCAATGGTGAAACACCATATAGGCATTTTTATGAAGGAATGTTTATATTTTCAACCCTGAATTTAATATTAAAATATATGATTGAAATTTGAAAATCTCATGGCAATCATCTTTCACACTGCATGCATTTTTTCTTTCTTTCCTTTTGTGACATCTAGAAGAGTTTCATCAATTTAAAATCGTAGTTGCACATCTTGAAGGAATATTTTTAAGAATGCAGTGTAGAAAATGTGCAAGCTAGTTGTGGGCAAATCCTGTTTAATACCCTTCAATTTGAATTAGTGGTGTGACGGTTCTGAAATTTTTCTTGCATTTGCTGTGGCAGTATCGCAATTTGTTCCTGATAGATTATTGCTCACCTACTTTATGAAAAAGCAGTTTTCTAAGTTGCTTTTCCCTGCTGCCAGTCAGTGTGATGATGAAGTATCTTCTCAAAACTACCATAAAACCTTCAGTATCTCTTTTTTTGTAAGACATTTCATAAAATTTAAGGTAAGAGCAGAGTTTGGTACAGAGGTATATCACAGAGAAGGCAGGATAGCGAGTGTTTATTTTTTATTTGCTTTACATTCTTTTGCTTTATAGTGTTCATAGTCACACTTCAGTACAACAATGGAGATATTATGCAAGTTTGCCAGGACAGAGAAGTAATCTTTTACCACAAAAGTCTGTCTGTATTAGCTTTAAGGTTATTGTAATGTTTGAGTTTCTGATTAGAGCCCTCTGCAAATAACGACCTGAGTGGTTGTGTCATCATGTAGGCAAGCTACATGGCCATTCAACTGTGATTATCATAACTTCAGTGCCAGTAATGCACAGTGCCCCAGAACTGTGGCGTTAGGTATCGTGTCCTGCAAAAGGAATTATTCAGTTAATCACAGAAGAGCCCAGGGATGGAGCTGATGGAAGTACATAATAGCAAGGTTATGCCTATCAAGGATATGCAGCCTAAACATCCCGACTGTGAGGCACCACAGAGACAAGTGTTACACGATGGCCCCCTCCCTTGTGGGTCATCATCATATCCCTTCCCTAAAGGTTACCTGATTACTAGCCAAGCCGATGTACCATACTACCATCATCTACCCTTGCATCTGCAGGGTAGCATCTGAAATACAACCGAGGGGATTTTCCATTACACTGAAAGGCATGTATCTGTGAACACTGGAGAGCCAGCCTTATCTGGTCTTGACTGTGTTCACGGTTCTGTTAGAGGAACTGTAAATCTAAAGAGCTTTGTAGAACATCCAAACTGGCCAATGACTAACTACATGTCCTTGGGAACATGAGACAGGAGACCATAGTCATCTGCACACACTAGCTCAGGAATATTTGCTTTCTGTATATAAATAAGCCTCCTGTCTCTGCATGCACATACTGAAGATTCAGGACTCCTCTATTCAAATGTTATTATATAGATGCATATATTGTAGATGCATAGCCTAGAGAGAATCCTCAAACATTTTTTGTCACTGAAGCCATTCTCACCTGTTAGGCCCCTGTTACAGTGAAAGTCCTTGTGCCAGGCCTTCCACCTTCTACATTTTCCTATTACTATAATTTCTTCATATCTGTAGCCTTTTTCTGATTTGTCTGATCTACAGGAACGATCCAAGAGTTTTCTGATAGAACAGAAATCCACATTTGTGGTTCCACAGAAGGCTCTTCAAAAGACTTGTTCAAAGACAGGGTCCACTGAGCTCTGGATAAGTTTTCTCTCTGTCTTTATGATCATCAGCATTTTCAAAGAAATAGGAGAGTGTATTTCTCTATGTAAGGACTAGTTTAGACAAAACTTGGTTAGTTTCTTTAGCCAACCCCAGTAATCAGACCAACAGATTTTAAAATCTGTTCTTGTGGTAGTCTTCAGTGGTAGAAAAGTAGTTTTTCACATGGTTGACAGCCTCACATGTGAAACTCACGGCACAAGTTCTGCATGTGACTCAGATCAATTTGGCCAGCAATGGGTTCTGTGTGGGATTATTTAATTTGTCCTCCTCACTGCTCTGAATCCTTTTCTTCAGTCTGTTTGTTGTATTTCCATTCCACCAGTTAATACTGCGATCAGTGAGGATGAGACAGTAATCCATCCTTTGTACAGGTCTTATGTCTTTCTTCCATCTACCTACATGTTTTCCCTAAATCCTGTGATGGCTCAGGAACTGGCAACAGACACAGATGGAGGATGTCACACCTACATACAATTGATGATAAAACGATGGCTGTTGGCCATTGACTTGCAGTGACAGAGACCTTTAACTCTTACATCAAAGGAGCCCTTTTTAAGGATGGTGTCACTACTACCGGGTGCTGAAAATGGAAAAACAGATCCTCAGCTGTCATGTGCTCTATTATTGATTCATGGTGCTAAAACAGCAAGTCAGTTACACAGCAAAACTATCATGTAAAACAAGCTAAGCCAAGAGTAGGGAGGTGTTTATTACATATTGGAAGTGTCTTGCAAAATGTAATATTAATATAGAAATCTGAAATGGAGCGTATCTTTCAGATTAGATACATTTTAAGGTGGTCATTGCTATATATATGTATTACCAGAAATCTGACTTTGAGAATAAATGGCTACCTAATGTTTCCTTAACTGAGGCTGATATCAAAGTTAGATTCTTTGTAACACTACTGACAGATTTTTATGAGGATCTAGGTAATTCAGTGACGGTATATTCATAAAATGAGAGGCTAAACTTGTAGAAAAAGGCTTAGCCATGTTTGTGTAACATAGAAAAAAAGATTACTGAATAGGTTTCTGTGGGAAAGAACAGCTCAGAACATTATAAGATTTTATATATATCAAATTATATATATCAGATTATAAAAGCTGCAGTATTGACTGCTTATAGGTATGTTAGGTGGTATCTTCCCAGAGTAATAGTTTCTTCTGTTTAAAATAGTAGCTGCTCTATGATTTCCCCTTCATTACTGGGAAAAGAAAAAAGGTGTATTTGGGGGGGCAGGAGGGAAGGTCTAAGACTTAGAATTTCTTTTAATTAATCAACTTCATTATAGAAAAATAATGGGTGAAATGGCATGAAAAATAAGATCTTTGTGTGTGAGAAATAAATGCAAATGTATTAAAAGACTGATTAACACTAGGTTCCCAGTGGTTAAAACAACCCACTCCTTTCAGTACTCTGTTGTCTGAGTTTACAGAATATATATTGTCTTCCTTCTGACTATTCTGTAGTGATTTCTGTTAATTACCATCTGAAAGACTATATAGTCCACTTCTTACTAACATAAAAATGCAGTAACTCTCAGAAATTGTCCCACTGATGCCTATGAAGCTATTTGCAAGAGAAACTGCTGGCCAGAGTAAGCAAGGGCTCCATTAAAGGGTTCAAATAGAAGATAAATTTATGTTTACTTGATATATTCTTCTTCGCTAACTTTCCTCTTGTTTAAATCCTTATTTCTTCTTCTACTTATATTTCTAAGTCCTTCTAACTCTTTCTCTGTTTCTTCCTCTGTTTTTATTTTTCTCTTTCCTCCTCCTAATATTCCATTTTAACAAGATTTTGTGAGTCACACTGATTCCAGGCAAACAAGCTGCTGTACTGTAAAATAAATAGCCTTGAAATGCTACAAAGTAAATCACTTGCCTTCAAGATTAAGCTAAAATGTTTGCTTCAGCTTCATGTCTGAACATCCTTCCACTTAACCAGATGATAGCAGACTTTTTGCCAACAAAACATATCTTTACTAAACCAGGGCCATCTTTCAATAAGAACAGAGCAGTATGATGCCCTCTGCCATCAAAACATGCCTCTAGCCCTATCTATTTATGAGGAGCTTTGTACTGGATACAAACTGATCATGAATGTTATCCAGCTTTATATAAGACATCACATGGTATTGGTAATCTGATACAGGGTTTTAAATGGATAGCTACACTCACTGCCAGTTTTAAGTGCCAGCATTTTTTTTGCTTTTGCTATCAAATGGTATAGCATGTACTGCTAAGAAATAGCCTAACCTTCACTAGGGTTATGCTTCCTGCGGAAGAATTGCTACATCTTTTTTTATCTTTTATTTTTCTGAACACAATACACTATTTAGTATTCTCTGATGGAGCATCCTGGAAATAGATTGTTGCAGGACGAATAATCTACATTTTAATCCTTGCTCCCAAATATGGGTTTTTTTTCACAGGCTTGTGTTTCAACATCTATTTAATGTATGTTTATTAAAATAGTTACGCTTTCCCATTACAGAACTGGAGAGTCTTAAGAAACAGATATGGTTTCAGACAAGAAATGTGACTTTTCTTGGTGTTTATTCTTGCAGAATTTTACTTGATCACCTACCTATACTTGTATTTGTAAACCTAGAGAATTAGCCTTATTTGTGGGTTAGGTATATAATTGACATTCGGTCCATGCAGGCATGAAAAAATCTAACCTGGTGTAAGAAACCTGAAGTGTGACTAACATCCTGAAATTTTGCTTTGCAACATAACCTAGAGGATGGATAAGCATTAACATGGAAAATCTAGCCTCTTTTTCCCAGAGGGCACTTTTGCATTATTGTGGCTGAAATGCTTCATGTACTGTATCACTTTGATCTGAAAGCAAAAATCTGATGAACACTTGAGTATTTTAAAGGTAAAGATAATAGCTTCAATCCCTTGAATCCCTAGTTTCTTAAATCATTTTAGGACAAGTCAAAGTAAGATTCTGGAGCTGGTCTGTGCATGCTTAAGGGAAGGGAAATTGTCCAATTTGTGCCTGACTTACTAGAAAGCAGGTGTGGGAAAGAATATGGCAGAGGGAACTTTTCAAAAAATGAAGAGAACCTATGTGAAAATTTTGTAAGCAACTAATAGTTGGCAATACAGATAGAGGCAACTCAAACTGGTATTTCAGTATCCAATTATTTATCAAACATCCACTTGCAATTGAAATAGCTTAAGCACAGAGATGTGACTTGGAGGTGGGGGGGTAGGACTGGTAAGGAACATTGCATGCTGAATTTTTGCTCATATGTTTCTTCTACTATCAGAGAGAGATCTGTAGTTTTGTATGCTTCCCTAACTTCATGCATTAGAGAAATTGAATAGCATGGGTGACTTTAAAAGGGAGTGACATTAATGTGAAGTCTAAGGATTCTTTATGTGCACAAACCCATGATGGTTCATTCCATGAACAGCTGCTAGCCAATAAGCCTTTTAAAAAGCCTTTTGGAGATGACACTGAAAATCCAGAGCTCACACTCTCACTGCAGGATTTATACACTGAACTTTCAAAAACAGGGCACCCCCAAATATGTGTTAAGGGGTAATCTAAATGCCTCTTAGGGACCCGGTATTACATTAATTACAACTGTTGTGGTTTAACCCCAGCCGGAAACTAAGCATTACACAGCTACTCGCTCCCTCCCTCCCCGGGTGGAATACGGAAGAGAATCAGTAGTGAGAAAGTGAGAAAACTCATGGGTTGAGATAAAGACAATTCAATAGGTCAAACAAAAGCCACTCGTACGAGCAATGTAAAACAAGAGATTCATTCACTATTTCCCTTTGACAGCAGGTGTTCTGCCATCTCCAGGAAAGCAGGGCTCTGCCACACATAACAGTTACTTGGGAAGACACGTGATAACTCCAAATATCTCCCCTTCCTTCTTCTTCCTCATACTTTATAAGCTGAGAATGGTGTCATATGGTTTGGAAATATCCCTCTGGCCAGCTGGGGTCAGCTGTCCCGGCTGTGTCCCCTCCCAGCTCCTTGTGCTCCCCCCGGCTGCTCACTGGTGGGGTGGGGTGAGAGGCAGAAGAGGCCCTGGCGCTGTGCCAGCTGCTCAGCAGTAACTAAAGCATCCCTGTGTTATCAGCACTGTTTTCAGCACAAATCCGACATAGCCTTATCCTAACTACTGTGAAGAAAATTAACCTTTTCTCAGCCAAAACCAATGAACCAACATACCACTGAATTTAACTAGGACTTGACTTGTACCTAAAAGAGAAGTTGTACAATATTAAATATATTTAAATATTTAAACATAAATGTCATAGTTTTGAAACTAGTTTCAATTGGTGACTTGATTGTACAAATGTATGTCTGAGTGAATCTGGCTAATGAGTATTTTCACTCCACACTTTGTGTAGGCTGCAAAACTATCAAAGCTTCTGTGAGCACAAAATGAGGTACGTAATAACTGTAGCCCACTATTGAAACGACATTAAGGTTTCTACCAACAATCTTCCAAGGAGCTATTTATGTTGAGGTTATCTTGTAAGTTTTTTGGGGGAGACTTCTCATTTAAACTCCACCTGAACAGAAATTGTGGTTACTGATTAGTGCTATGTTATAAGAAATAAATAATAAAATCAATGGATTTGCTTATACTTTGGGCAATTGCTGAGGATTCCATAGTAGCACTTGTCATTTTCTGGCAGATGGTAAATGGTTACCTCTGCAATTAGAAGAACACGTGACTTCCTTTCTGCACTGAGAGAATCTTAACAACTAAAAATGTGGCCGTGATAAGCCAGAGAAATATAGGAACAGCATGTTTGTAATGTATTAACTGAAGAAATATATTCAGAATGAAAGTAAAATGTTAAAAAGCATTTCTCTGATGCAAAATATTCTAGGAGCTGAAGGATTGGAATGCCAGTTCCAAACCACCACAGCTTCTGAGCAGTGATACAACTGGCCATAGAAAGGAACACTATATTTGAGGGTTTCTATCCTTGTACATTCAGCACTAAGAGCTAAGGAACCAGAGCTTTATGGAGGAGACAGGAGTGTGAGCTGGCAAAGGTACTACAGCCACCTGACCATTGTACAAATATTAACAGCCAATGTTTATCTATACCCAAGCAAGATATTTTAAAATGTGTTTCATTTTTAGTGAAGTTAAAGCAATTTATATTGTAAAGTTTTCTGGGACTGGTGTCCTACATATCCTGACCAATGCATGGGAAGAAAAATTATATTCCACTTTAATGAAATTACAAAACATTTCCTTGAGATTTGATCCTGTTGCTTAATAGCATTGTCTCATCTTACAGACAGCTTAGCTAATTCTGGTGTAATCAGAGATGGCTGTTGGATCAAAAGTTGCAGATATGTCAGTTAAGAATGTAACAGTTGTACCCTCTGCTTAAATTTTGTTATTGTATCTTGAAGTATAAAAATTCAAAATACAGGTTAATAATAGAAACTTACACTACTGAAATGGAATTAACAATAAAAATAATGATGCACATACAACTTCACTTGAACTGACAGACCTAGTTATAACAACTTTATGCTGTGCAGTAGAAACTTGTCCCATTGTGTCTGGTGACTATAGTTATCAGGGCAGGAGAAAAGACCTTTAATCACAATCTTAAAATACGTTGTGTGGTTCCTTTTGCATATCTGATTAGCCTCTTGTATGCAAATACTACATTTACTCTGTTTTGAAAAGTGTCTCCTATTTATCCACGTTGATCTTATTATATTTTGCAGATCGGCTAACTTGCTTTCTGCAAGTTACATTGTAAGGACAGCTTTAATGGTTGAATTAGATTGTCTGTTCACTTTTTACAGTACACTTTATTAATCTAAATGTGTGGTAGCCAGGCTTAAAACCAATACCTACAGGTACCTTTTCAGCACAGTGCTCAGGAAATTAACCATGGAGCTCTCATTAGCATTAATGGGTGCTTAATGGCTAATTTACTGTGCACCACGCTTAAAACATACCCCCCAGGGTGCTCACCAGGCTGTGTGGGAGATTCCTCCATGCTGATGGTTCTGAAATTTTATTTAATTAGATCAAGCTGCAAATGAAAGATTTTGATTTCTATGACATCTATACCTAACTCTGGTTCAAAGAGAAAATGCACACACACCTGCGTTCATTATGAATTAGCTGTGGCAGCAAGATAATCCCACCAAGGAGTTCTGGCAGAAAGATATAATAGGAAAAAAATGTACTATCAATACTTCTGATTTCTCATAAACCCGGAATGTTACACAGAATATCTTTTTTTTTTTTTTTTTTTTTTTTTAATATTAAACATTAAAAGCATATGCTTTCAAAATAACTATTCAGAAATTTGGAACTGCTGTTACAATTTTAGCTTTAGCCTTATTATGCATATGTTTTTTATTACAAAGGGAAAAAATCAAGAAATTAAGATAACCGGAATTAAAAGCTCAGGAACTTATGTCTCTAAGAAGCTGATGCTTTCAGTCAACGGAGCAAAAATACGCTGGAATTCACACTCCAGTCCAAGATGAAAAACTGTTGGGAATGCTGCCAAATTATGTTCTGAATAACAAATTTTAAAAGAACTTTAAACAGAAAACCTATAAGGAATGGGGGAAAGAGAAAACAATCAAGAATCCTGTACTTTGGTGACTAGAAAACAGTGGGATAAGGCAAGACTCAAAATCAGTCTGCTTTTTGCTTTAGAAAGAAGATCATTCATTTTTTGTGAAAGGATGAAGAAGGAAGAGAGTTGACATGTGCTTAAAATTATCTTTTACATAGAACAGATTAAAAATTGATATCTATTTCAGTTTTTAATAGGACCAATGCTGAGTACAAAAGCAAAGGCAGGCTTCCTAAAGCAAAGCTCACTGAGCTTAATGTATGTGTGTATAGGAGACAGGGAGAGAAGACAACACCCTTACTGAAGTATAGGAATATGAAATCACAATCAGATAGAATGTACTGGCACCATGAAATTGTGGAGTAATATGAATAGCAACTATATTTAAGACAAGAAAGAAAATAGGTAACTTAGGCTAATATGGACTTACCAGTGTGACTCAATCAGGCAAAAACTTAGAAAATACTGAGGATATAGAAGAGATTGAAATAAACAGCATAAAACAAAGGGCTCATAGATCATGTCAGATCAATCTGTAATCTATCTCAGGTAAGAAAATTAATTTTTTGGATAAGAGAAATGCAAGGCAGTTGAATTTGTCTGGACTTCAGAGAAGGATGGGAAATTATTTGTTACAATGAAGAAAATAGGGATTAATAGGGAACTCTAGGGAGCACCCGTCCAAGCCATGAGGAACCAGTCCCTCCAGGAGAATGCTGTGGGAAATGGTGTCAAAAGATTTAGTAAAGTCTAGGTATACAACATCCACAGCCTTTCTGTCAGCCACTAAGCTAGTCACCTTGTCACAGAAGGAGATCAGGTTAGTCAAGCAGGACCTGCCTTTCATAACCCCATGCTGGCTGGGCTCCATCTCTGGTTAACCTGCATGTGCCACATGATGGCACTGAGGATGATCTGCTCCATAACCTTCCCCAGCACCGAGGTCATACTGACAGGCCTGTAGTTCCCCAGATCCTAGTTCTGGCCCTTCTTGTAGATGGGTGTCACAGTTGCTAACTTTCAGTCAACTGGGACCTCCCCAGTTAGCCAGGACTGCTGCTATATGATGGAAAAGTGGCTCAGTGAGCACTTCTGCCAGCTCTTTTAGTAGACGTTATTTATCTCAAATTTTCTTGGCCACTGTTTTTTTGTTTTAAACATTCTTTTCTCCACCATTTTCTATAATGCTGTACTAAAGAGCACCTGCTACAGAGTCTGTCTTAAAGTCATGTCATGAGTATCACAGATCCTTATAATTCACAATGGTGATATCATTCTTGTACATTACACTCTTTAGCGCCACTAGTTTGTGATACTCAACTATTACTAATTTTTTACATTAACCCTCTTCCCCCTTATTGCACAGATATGTGCTGAAGCGTTTGCTGCTGAAGAGTGACCTGCTTACAGTCTGGGTCAGCATCACATCAAAAAGTTTAGGACAGTGCTTTGCATCTTGATACCTTCTAAGAAAGGTATGAATAAAACTGAGCTTGGGTAGCCTTGTTTAAGACACAGAATGTGACTGCCTCCAGAAAAAGATCTTTTATTTGTTCCAGATATGTTTACAGAAGATCTTTGTAGAAACTGGCAGTGTATTTACAATGGATATTTGCCCAAGGATAACTAACAGATATATTACAATCTCCAGTCATGGATGAACAGTAACAGATGCAATGAAGTGAGGGGTGCAGGGTAAAATATGACACACTGCAGTTGGAAGGCTAGTATCTTTCTTCTGACAGATAGACAGATTGACTCTATGTAGTTTTTCACAGCAAGAAAGGAAAGGTAGGCGTGGTTTCAGTTGAAGAAGTAACTCCAAAACAGCTTTGCTTGTCTGGGAATGAGGTGATTCTAGTGACACAGACAGAGGAAAACTGCAGGTCTTGCCTACCTTTCCATCCCCTGGTAGTGTAACATTTGTTGCTGTGATGTAGGTCATCACAGTCATCTGTTTCAAAAACTTTCAAAAGAAAAAACATGACTCTAACTGTGTCCATTATATTTTGTCTGTGATGACAAAATATACTGTTTTAGAAGGTATGTGCTGGTACCCCTCAGTCAAGAATGCAATTTCCATTCCTATATTCTTTAGTGTTAGCAGTTTCATTAATTTATTTCATCTTAGCCCGAGGGAAGACTGAAAATGTTTGTTGAGTGGGTGAGGTACTAAGCAAATAGCACTTTTAGGAAAGGGTAGCAGACAACAGCCTGTTCTTAAACAACACAAGAAGAAATAAAAAATGCTATTTTGATCGCTATTATGAAGAAACCTGGAAAGAATAGACTATCAAGAATGTTTCCTACAACTGCAAAATAGTTTCCTGACATCTGAAAAAGATATATGTATGGCAGAATGACTAAAACTCTTTTCCAGAAGGGTGGTGATTCTGGAGTAGGCTGTGTAAAAAGGGGCTTTTATAACTCCTGGAATATGCCCACCCTTGTTCCCACTAGATGAACAAGTGCTGCCCTCTACCAGGTGTAAAAATGATATTCTACCAACGCCCACAGGAAGGTTTTGATGATTCTGGAAAAAGGAATAATTAAAAAGTCCAAAGGAAAAAATCCTGACCTCACTGAAGGAAATAGAAACTTACCCACTGGCTGCTGTGGAGTCTGACTTTTCTCTTTTGTTAGCAAAAAGTGAACTGAAAATATAGATAAGACCTGATGTACTTTTTAACGAAGATCAAGTCCATCTTCAGCTTTTAAAGAATGTGAGGACTGAATACGCTATTTGCAAGAAACATCAATCTTTAACTAGGTAAGGAGACGGAAATGAGATGGAACGATAATAATACACAGGAAGATGTAACATGAGTCAGCATAGACTTTGCCATTTTCCAGATTATTATTTATTTTGACTTTGAATCTTCTTTTTCTTTTATTCTCTCATAAATGGATTTCTGCTTCTCCTTGCGGCATAGGCTTAAAAGAAAATGTAAAGTTTTCTACAAAGATCAAATTCTGAGTTTTAAGAGTGAACAGTCTCACTTAGAAGACTATATTGAACCTACTTTCTGTGGATGTAGGCATCCATCTTTGCTTTTCTTCATGGACCTTCAGGTAGAACATGAGATTGTGTAACCTATGTTGTTGACACAGGATGTGCATTCATTCTATTGCAACTGTTGCAAATTTTTTACCAGTTGCTTAAAAATTGCATTTTTTTTTATCTTCAGCGATAACATTAAAAAAATTCTTCTCTGGTTTCATCAGTGCCTGATAAATCTAGAACACAGAGGTGGTTGGTTGGGAAAAATGTATGTTAATGGACTGACGTCTGTACTAGAAACACCAATAAATGTTTAGTGGGTATCTTAATTCTTTTTTAAACTACTTTTATGTGACATGCTTCTATCCAGCATAGAGCTGCCAAAATTTTCTAGTACTGGAATCTGGACTGAATATGAGCTGCACTATATCAGTGTGATTGATGCCGGCTGATAGTACATTCATGTTGTTTCATGTACCTGCTGGTCAATCCTCATTTACAATTCCCTTACCTACCTCAGGCACATCAATGCACTGTGTGATATGTGTAAGTCTTTAGATTGCTGCATGCAGCATGTTCCTGTACAAATTGCCAGCACCCAGGTGCCTACATCTTAAATGCTGCACCTTGGAGCACCTTGGCTCAGGTGATACTTTTAGATGTCCCTAAAAAGTTTTTGTAACTTGAAGACTACTGCAGCCAGGAAACATAAACCTGTACGAAATTTCCCTTTCTTTTCCTCTTGTTGCCCTTTAGCCCTCTTCCCACCACAAAATGAATAGGAAGTACTACCCTGTAGCATTAAAAAAAAACAAAACAAAACCAAACTGGGCAATACATATTATGTCTATATAGCACATGTATGGGCTATATAGTCTCTTAACAATTTTTTGCTCTCATACTGCATAAACCTGTGCATCTTTTGCACATAACCACAGACTTGTAATACTCTTTCCAATGAGCAAATGAGCAGTGTTTTTCTGCTTGTATAAACTAAGTGATGATGTAGCTGCATGGTATGACACAAATATATCTCTTGTATATTTACAGGGAGCAGAATACAGTCTACTTTAATTATGCAAAAATATTTATCTCTCCCCTATTAAATCCATATCTGAAAAGTGTATTTCCCACACCCACAGTTAAATGTATCCTTGTATCAATTTCTCATATATAGTGCTCAGCACAGTGCTTTACATTTTCAAAGTGCTTTAGAAACATTAACTAATTAACTAATGCATGTCATTATGGGCCTGTGAATCTTGGATGTCAAAAGGCAAAAGACAAGGCAACCATAGTGAATTAAATAAAACACAGATTAAATTGTCTGTATAGCACCTCTAACATAGTGAAATTCTCCACCCCATGCAAAGCTACTACTGTTTCTGGCTTCTTTCTTCTGGTGTGAGATACCACTACTTGGTGATAACCCTTCACTTCAGTTTAGCTCTCATAATTCATGGGGCCGATCCCAACCACATGGCACATGTCTGTTCCTGCTTTAATACGTATAAGCATAGGATTGTACTGTCCTTGAGATGTGGTTAAGATATTGTTTATTCCAAGACATACTCACTATACAGTCTTAGAATATGAATGAATATAAATGCAGTAATCTTGACTTTTGATATGTAAAAAATCCTATTTGTCAGTTTAGATCAGAATCATAGTCCAAAAGTTAAAAGCTAAATATGAGATTTAATAATAGGAGATATTTATGACCTTTGATACAGCTTTGATTTCTGAAAGATTGTCTGTATAAAGGTGTCTGATCCATTTCCTGGGAGAATGTCCCTTACGTATTGGATGCAGGCCACTAGAAAAAAATAGTTTGACTCACGGCTTGTTCACCATCACTCTCTTTCCTTGGATCTCTTCAGATACAGGCAGAAAGCAAATTGTTTTCTAGACTAATTTTTATGACTGTTTGCTCCTGGCCTCCTTTTTCATGCTTATCCCTACACATAAATATAGGGCTACTCATGTGACCCAGCTACATGCTTTTCATTCATAGAATAGTTCCTGATTGTAATAGTGCTGTTATGTCTTCTCGTGACTGGAGACATGTTCTTTCATGTGCAACTGAGTAGAACCTGTCACTTCACCAAAATACAGATACTTTTTACAGTGTGGACATATTCTCGTCCAGTAACACTAAATACCAGCATTTTGTGCAGAGGACTGGTGAATTCCTATTTGTGTGACAAGTGAAAAATCTCAGTACCCAGTGCCTTCATAAGAGACGGTGAATCCATTGAAGCCATTTTGCTTCACTAGGCAGGTGGATTGTTCAGTACAATTCCACAACATTGTGTTCCTCCTCTGCAAGAAGCAAAAAGCATCAGGTCTTACATGGTAGAGTAGTTTACTGATTCGTGCAGACAATCAAGTTGTATATTGCTCATTAGATTCCACTTACCAGAATAAAAGATCCTAACAGCTACACTAAGGAGAACCTGCAAAGGGAGAAAGGAGAGCAGCAGAACAGGCAGGTTTCTGGGTGTGGCCATTAGGACCATCACAGCAGGTCACTCTGCCTTTTGTAAGGACGAGATGGGCAGGTTTGCTGAACTGATTTAACACAAAAGGGTTGAAAACGACTTGCTGAAGTTATTCTTAAGTTTTCTGAAAAATTAGAATTTACTCAGTGGTTTTATTCTCTTCCATTCTATATCCACAAGCCCAACTCTTCATTATTCTTAGGGGGCAAATTAAAGTTGTAGGTAAAAGGCGTCTTAATAACTGCTGGATAATAACAAAAGTTCTGACAATTTAAATTGATTTTCTACCTTAGTATTAATAACTGCACAGCCATTATACAGCTATTAATGATGATACAGCTATTATAATTACAGCTATTGTAATAAATGAGGAAATTATTTCACTGGCTTAAGCAGAAACATTATAGTATCATCTATATGAAATGGCAGTTTTCCCTCTCCTGCAGATACTTCATTAGCACAATCATACTTCTCTAGTAGTAGCACCTAAGAGTCCCTTATTGGTATGAAAGTGTTCCTGACAGCAGTGCCAAGTCGCCTTGCAGTTAATGTGAAGAGGCCTGAACTATAAATATTTTCATGACCTTTATGAATGCAACCAGATTGTTAATTTTAAATTACAAGTATTTGAACAGGTTGAAAAAGCTGGACTGTACCACTGAAAATTTGCTATTAACATTTTTTTCCCCAGAAATGTATGTTCAAGTGATTAATTACTTTATGTTACACTTGTCATAAATCTCCCTGGTGCACAGTGCTCCCCCATCTGTCTGTCTCATTGCCACATTATCTCTTGCGGTGTAAGCTTAGTTCCTTCCTCTCCAGATACTTGGCTAGATAGATACCTAGAAGGACTTCTTTATAGAAAAGGGGTGCAGAACTCCATCAGAGTACCATGTGCTGTCAATTGGGTTGTTACACAACTAGTTTTTAGAGCTAGGGATTGTCTTTTTAATGGTATGCATAGTGCCTCATTAAATGGGCTTCTCCAAGACTCCACCAGCCACAGCTGAGGTCTCTCAATACAATACAATACAATACAAATCTCAGTACTACTACAGTACAAAAATAACTATATTCAGTTCAGACGTCTTCCTGGTTTTAATCCATCTTTAACAATAGTTGATAGATCAGATCTGCCCTTTATACTATAGCTAATAAATAGTGCCCTAGTGCAGAAGTTCTAAATAAGGTATTTTGGCTGCTAAGATGGAAGCCCTTTTTCCAGAGCTAATGAAACTTTTATAATGCTGGGTTGTTCCCTGTCTATCAGATCTTGGAAGACAATTTTATAATCAGGTCTTAACGATATAAATGCCTATGCTTGGTACCTTCAAGGACATCTTTCGCAGCTTTGTGAATAAAAGATATTATCACCTCATATAAAGTAGGAAGGAAAGATGAGGTGCATGAACCTGAACTGTACATCTGGGGCTAGTTTAAGGTGCAGTGCTTTGTAAAATCTGATAGTAAAACTAGACTTCCCTGAAGCTTTATTTGGCAGTTTAAAAAAAGACTGGTTTACTTCTTCATGTAATATATCCACATCTAGTATGTATCCCTAGGCCAGAGCTAGACCGAGGGGTTTAATTCATTGAAAATAGTTTGAGATTCTTACAATAACTTTTGTCTTAGAAGCACATGGGTAGATGTACAATTAGCCACATGTCTCTTACTCAAAAATAACCACTGTGATTTACTCCTACTGTATATAACTTGTGACTTCTCATTGCCTTAACCTTTTAAATTCATAATTAAGCAGTGAGTTTGCCTTTTTGGTCTTGTACAGATCAGCAAAACTGGTTCTTCCATTTAAACTAGTATGTGCTTGTGTATACAAACACGTCCCTTAGCATACTGCTTAATAATCAGGGATGTTTCTTGTGTTTCATATTTTGTGTATAACCCTTTGGCACCAACCATTTCAGTCATTTTCTGTCCTTAAAAAAACACAAACAAAAAACCAAAACAACGAGGAAAAAAATATCTGTTGTATAGTCTCAAGAAGGAAGTAATTTACAACCATGATGACACACCCACAAAGATCTATGTTTCCCCCATCATATTTCTACTTTATTCCATTGAGCATACAAGCATATATATTTTTTCCATTTTCTCCCTAGAAATGTTCGTTCTTATTTAACTATACACTATGTATTGAAACAGGGTACATGTAAATAAGTTTTAACGACAGCTCTGTTCATAAAAAGATTAAAATAGGATACCAAATGTTTAGTCAATTGTTAGGCTCTTTGATTAGATTCAACACATCAATAGCTTGTTATTTTCATGAATTACTATAATTCTGGCTGTTTCCTGTTTGTTTATAGCATATGTTGTTTGCATTTATATTGTAATTTGCCTTGCAATTTGCCATATAATCTTAAGGAAACATTTAATGTTTCCTTGATATATAAGGTCCCCTACAGTTAGGTTTTCAACACTCAAGCTCAAATAAAACATTTGGATTTAAGCAGAAGAAAGGAAATTAATAATAAGACATTAATAGGAACTTTTTCAAAGTGTTTCAGAACTTTGAGAAGAAATTGTTTGAAATGCATCTGTGTTGAATACACCCACAGCTCAATATGACATCCCTGATAATTATGCTATTGAAGGCTGACTAGGTAGTATTTAAAACAGAAGGAATTCTGTCATTGATTATACTGGGGCAATACTGGCAACTGATTACACTGGGTCTTCATGTGAGCCATGATCTCTCTTCATGGAGTTCATTGAGCATGAGCAGGACCACACCGAGGGACCACCAGCACTTCTCAAGAATGTGTTAATTGGAAAACAGGGATTTGTCATAACCAAAGTTTCTGCTGAAAGCAAAACAGACAATACTTTTGTTAGGAGTGAACTTTCTGATGAAAGTGAAGATGTAACAGACCCTCAACCCCAAATACCTAACATCCCCAAAATTAGGGAGTTCCTCATAGGTGTGTACCAGGTTTAGGCTTCTCTTCTGGCTGATTTTGACTGGGGATTGGAACCTAGGTAGTTCTGTGTTTCAAGCAGATAGTTAACAGGGAATTACAGTATATCTACATGAAAAGCTATAAACAGGTGAGAGCTTCTCTGCCTTTTTCCTAACATATGAGGGAAGATACAGTAATTCTAGCTCTATAGAGTGCTATTGTTACCGAAATCTCGGAATGAAGAACTTATCGACACCAATGTGATGTAGATAAGCAGACACTTCTTTATTAACGGCCGGGTGGGTGAGTGAGTCTTCTCACGATCAACACACACCAAGTTTCAAAATCAGACACCATATATAGAACTTATTCATGCATATTCATTAAATATTCATGCGTAAGCATGATATTTTAAAAAAAATCATTAACATATTCTCCTCCCATATCCGATTCTGCGCAGTAAAGGTTAGAAAGGTCCAGAAATGGGTCTGGGGTACGATTTGGGTAGGTGGTATATGAGTCGGTGGTCGCGATCTCCCCCTGCTGGAATTACCTTTTACTAAAGTTCACGGTTTCTTGGCAGGTAACTACAAGCTGTTCCAGTTGACTCTCCCCAGTTCCCATTAATCCTATATTCTGACATTTCAATACACTTTCTACATACAGAAGACTAGTTAACTACAAAACCCCCTTTCAAACCCTAAATTTATTACCTAAGTTTTAAATACTGATTCTAGCCCATTCTTCTGGCCTTGGAACGGGAATGTACAAGGGATTTCATAACAGCTTTTACTGTGCAACTATAAGTTTCATTAAAATATATTTCTTATCCCTCTATATTTCTATTAAAAATGATTTTATAAAATCAAATAAAATCAATCAATCTTAACTTATTAGCAAATCTGTAACACTATGGTAACAGTGAAACTCCTAAGCCAGAAATATGTCTGTGTATATTAATGTAGAAATACCCTGTCCGCCTTTTTCAGAAACATCTGCTGTGTCCCCCTCCCACCCACCACCACCAAACTAGAACTATAAGTGTTGTATAAATAGTTAAATATTCAGTCATTTAAAGAGAAACTGTCTAGGAAGGTGTTTAGTGCTCATCTTGTAAAAGATGTAGTTTCAAATTGTTAGTCTGAATCATAAATCGGCTTCAGGTTTCCTGAAGTATTTTCCTGCCTTCTTTGTCTCTCTCCTCTCAAAATCACATTTTTTTTTTTTCTTTTCCTTTCATTTTTTGTCTGGTTGAAAATAATCCCATAACATCATTAAATATCGAAGAGAATTCTGATTTTGCAGGTAGGCAATACCGAAGATAGCCTTCACATTATAACGTGCAAGGCATCTGAAGTAATACAAGTCACCAGGAGACTTTACCACTCTCCAGTAGCTCCTGGGGAAGGGTAACTCTGAAGTTCAGTGCACTTAACTAATCTACGTTAAATGCGAACACCTTCCTTTCACAAAGCATAAAAGACAAATTGTGAGGTGTTATAGGATATTAGGGTGGCCTGCAATATATACTGGGCTAAAGGAGGAACACAAGAGAAGAAAGATAGATAGCACTACACTTGGAGCACAGTGATTTACAGAGGTTCAAATAAAATCCAGGTAGCATCCAAGCACACTGCAGGAATTGCAAAAGGACAAACCAATAACTGGAACTCTAAGGATAGTTCTATATACATTTACTGTATACTGAGGAGGTTTTACTTTTAGAATTTTAAAAATTATTAAATGTATTAGCTTTACTTTATGATTTCCATTGTTGGAGCATGTGTTGGACATCTGCCTACTTGTAGCTGTTTTTCAGACAGTTCCCTCCTATTTACCAGCTTTTTATCACTTTAATTACATGATAAATAGTACAGATTACAGATTTTTCCTGATTAATGTTGCTACTGAGGCATTCACTCTTGGAATACAGTTACAAGAAAATATGTATTTACTCCATCTTTAGGATTGTTTAAATAATTAAATAAATAATTGAAAAAAAAACACCACACCAGAAAAACCCTTTGTCACTTTGTAAATCTTTTAGAAAAACATTTTTGTTTTGCCAGATCTTATGTTTCATACAGACGGCATGTACCATGCTAACAGTCAAAATACCATATCCCTGTAATATCAATATTTTATACACAACTGTTTCATAAGCTATAACCTTGAAACTTAAAACAATGATTCTCTGTCATAATAAAGATAATTAGGGATGAGCATCCTCATTCTGTTCATTTTTGATCTCCTCCTAATCTCTGTAAGAATATTAAACTCCAGTAATCCATAGATAATATGGTGGGAGTGACTTACCACAGTTGTGTACTGTGATCAAATTAGTCACCTCAGAGACATTTATTTTCCTACAAATGAGAAAAACAATCCAGAGAAGAAAAATAAAATAACCTGTTACTTTTGTTGTTCACACACACACACACATTCTACCTGGAAAACAGCTATTTGTAACAACAAATGTAAGTGTAGTTCTCAGTGTTATCTGGGGATTTAAATTAATTCTATGACAAAGGAGAAATTAACAGATTATAGAATTTTGACAAGTCAAAGGTAAAATTAAAAAAAATATTTGGGCACTTTTGTTTTCATCTAATCAGCATGTAAATGGGATTTTTGTGGTGGACTTCATACATTTCAAATATATAGAGAAGGGTTTGAAGATGTGGCATGTATCCTTGTAGCACCAATGACCTGTGCTGAAGTTCTGAGAGTATTATCTCACATAAAGCCTGTAAAACTTCACCAAATAACCTGCATTCTCTGATATTTCTTACTTGACTAGATAAGCAAACTCAGATTCTTCAATCTTTATTTCTAAATCATGTTTTCTAAACATTATCCATTGCTGTTGCTTTCCTCTGGACTGTTTCCAGTTGATCCACATCTCCTTGCCAAAAACTCCATGTGATACAGCCAGAACCAAGTAGAGTGGAAGAATGACTTTGTGAATCTAACATGACACTCCTATTTGTACACTGACTCTCCATCATTGTATTTATATATCACAGTGTGATGTTTGCTTTTTTCTTCACACCGCTGTGGTGCTTTTAAAAATATGTTCATCTTTTATCCTCCAAACACTTACTCAAATGCTTAAATTGACTTGAGTTTAAGGGGACAATTCAGGTGTGTAAAACAATGCACATAGTTAAGCATTTCAAGGGTCAAGGCCAAATAACACTGTCAAGGAGTTGTTATAAACCAAACTAAAGAGCCGAGTTAAACGCACACTAAACCAATTGCAGAGTTCTCTAATGAAATTAAATCTTCTGATCTACACTTTAGATGTGGGATCTGAATGTACTGTTGTATAAAGAACTAAACCTGTTACATTCGTATTCTGCATCGCTGATCTGCTGTTATCTCATGGAGACAGAAGGGAAATTATTTTATTTATAATCCAGTTTTGTTTTAGTTTTTGAGTAAGTGGAATATATTTTGATTCACTGACTTGCGATGTTTTATCAGGATACTAGTCAGAGTTATTTTTTGAAAATACCAATTAAAAATACAGAAATGCTTCTCGTATTCTGGTAACAGATTAAGCAACAATGGATTGCTCAGATAAAATGTGTTTATTTCAGATTTACTTAAGGAAAAAAAATAAAATATATGGTGTTCAGTTTTCTTTGATTTTGTCAAAACTTTAGTACTAATTGTTTGTGTCTTCATTCATGCCACCTTAGGTGTGTAAATTTGGTTGGCTTTTTTCTTCTTTGTTATCATATCTTGTTACTATTTTTATAGACACTGTCAAGGAGTTTTTCTTTTCATCACTGATTTTCTTAATAATTAATTAAAAACATCTTTTTAAATTATTTTTTATTATTATTTAGACATTTTTACCTATGTGATTATGTAAAAAAACATTTACCTAAAGGTACCATTATTGAACTGCTTTTAAGGATGTTCAGTACACAACAGCTGACCCATCATAATGTGATTACTCATGTTGCCTTCATTTTCATTTCAACCAGAATGCAGGGTTTTCTTGGTCCTATTGTAAGAGCAGAAAAACAATTATTTTATGCATGACTGATGATGGTGATGGAGACTCTATATGGGACACAGCAGGAAGCTGAGGACTGCTTGGTGCTTCAAAATACTGTGTATTTAAGCACGTTCAAATGTTGTAAACCTTAAGTATGCAGCTTAGTTTTATTTGTAACTTCGGAATTTCCAATCTGCTGTATATATATTTTTTTAATTCTAATGGCACATTGAAAAAATAATACTTTTCAAAAAATGTATGATGCATCAGTTTTAAAGCACAAATGAGTTCTGACTAAGTGGATGCTTTACTAGGCAAACTGGTGTTAGAAGTTAATTGGGTTTGACTAGCAAGTCCAGTTATTGGCACAATTTATAGCTTTTGCAGAATTGTGACCATTCTGCTATCATACAGTAATATGCACAATGTGAGGACTGACAGTAAGTGCTTGCTATCTGACAGTAAGTAATGAATCCTAGTAAAAAATATCCTTATAAAATAAACCCCTTTCTGAAATGAAACGGAGTACAAGACTATTTTTCAGGATGCCTGAACATTTATTACATCAGCATACAATTAACTTTTCATTGTCTTTGCGTGTGGTGCCAAATCCGTTACAGGAATGGTCAGTTGTTGCTTCTTTGTGGAGAAAAAAGCTTCGCAGTGAAGAAAAAATTTTTTAGAAAATATTGTTATAATTAACAATTATTCTGTAATTTGGGAGACTTCCTTGTTATTTCTGAAAAACAGTGTTATAACTTAAAATCCTAAAGTAACATTTCATAAATCCTACTGGTCTCTTGCATTGTAATATTTTTTTCATCATGTGCTTGAAGTTAATTCAACTAAAATAAAACATTCTGCAAATGTTTAGACACACAACTGATTCAATCACTTCAATAGTTCCTTTAGTATCTAGCATAAATTTGAAATCTCTGAATAAAATCACATGTATGTGGAGTGCTATGTGATGCATTTTGGTTTTGTATAGAATTGAGTTAATCTGAAGAAGCAGTTAACTAATGTAGATGGAACCATTACTATGAGTACATAAACTTTGCAACTAAAGGCAGTTTCTTCTAGGAGAAAAATTACTGATTTGACACTACATGTGTGACAACAATGTTTGTCGTTCTATATGGGCACTGTGAGCATTAGAGGTTGCTAATACATCCATCCCCCACTATTTTTCCTTTAATTATCTGAAGCCTGGAAAAAACTACCTCCCTTGAGAGCTTAACTATTGTTAAAATCCCTGTTTTCCTGCAGGATAACCGACTCCTGGCAATTGCCCTGAAGCCCAGAGTTTGCCTTTGCAGGCTCATGCGTGCACATCACACCACCCGTCTCTTCTCCTGACTGCCAATTCCATCCCAATGAGCTGGCAGGGTGCTCAAATTCACATCAATTCTGTTCCGTGATATTTTCATCAAGTTGCCAAGCCTTAATTGCATAAGTGGGCTACATGGTTTTTTTTGTGCTTGCACACCATTGTAAATAGGACTAGCTACATGATGCTGTCCGTAGGATATTTTACATTTCAATATTCTCATTTTTTTCGGGGGGATCACTTTGTGTTCATCCCTTCCTAGGTTGCTTTTCTAGGCTTCTCCCTCATATATGCACCAATGAGTTTAGTTTGTCCTTGACTTTACATCTCAGAGAAAGCTGATTTTGTCACTTCATCAGGGAATTCAGACAATTCACAGAAAATCTGCAGAAGGCCAAGTCCTTTATTGTCTGGTTTCACTGGCACTAGGTAGATCACGTGAGTCAACCAAATGCTCTTATAGAGAGGGAATGATTCACCATCCGCAGCTGTACCTGGAATCATGGTCCGACCTCTCCTCTGCTATGCGTACTCAAGCCTGAAATCAGCTGCCAAGGTGATGCCAACAGCAGTTTTGGTACCACTTCAATGCAGAGGGTTTGGGAAGGTGGAAGGAGAGGACGGGGGGGTTTAACTGCTGAATGGGAGAGGCTTGAGAACTAGGTCTAGGAGAAATGCAGTAGTGCTTATATTCTCTGCTTCTTTTTCTGGTTGGCTGCTTAGTTCCAATACTGATGTTGCAAAGAGTGTTACCGTGATTTTTTCTCTGGCACAGCATTTCTAAAGCAGTAAGGGGAGTAACCATATTGCAGTTACAGTTCAGGTGAGGAAAAAAGTACCAGACCTGCAGATTCTGATATTGATGTTGAAGATTAAACCAAAGACAGTGTTTGAAATTGTTTTTATTCCACATAGTAAGCATTTAATAGGTCCTCGTGTAAAATCTGAAACAGAATTATTTCCAGCCATCTTTAGAAAAGTACAGACATTGGTTACTCATTCCATGCTACAGAAAACTGTAATAAAATGAGAGGTGGAGTATCAGTTTTGATGCTGATCTAATACCAAAACTTCAAGAAACTAGCTTATATAAAGCGTAAACACAAGGCTTGTTTATTCAAAAGTCTTCTGATTCTGTTACTTGAAAATACATCACTACAGGCTTGTTAGACGTCGGTGCTAGGAAAGCTCATGGAGCAGATCATCTTGAATGCCATCATGTGGCATGTACAGGACAACCAGGCGATGGGGCCCAGCCAGCAAGGGGTTATGAAAGGCAGGTCCTGCCTGATGAACCTGATCTCCTTCTGTGACAAGGTGACCCTCTCAGTGGATGAGGGAAAGGCTGTGCATGTTGTATACCTAGACTTTAGTAACACTGTTAGTGGCACTGTTTCCCACAGCATTCCCCTTAAGAAGCTGGCTGCTCATGGCTTGGATGGCTTGGGTAAAAAACTGGCTGAATGACTGGGCCCGAAGAGTAGTGGTAAATGTAGGGAAATCCAGTTGGCAGCCAGTCACAAGTGGTGTTGCCCAGGGCTCAGTATTGGGGCCAGTTCTGTTTAATATCTTCACCAACAATCTGTACAAGGGGATTGAGTGCAGCCTCAGCAAGTTTGCGGATGACACAAAGTTGGGGAGGAGTGTTGATCTGCCTGAGGGCAGGAAGACTCTGCAGAGGGATCTGGCAGGCTGGACCGATGGGCCGAGGCAGAGTGTCTGAGGTTCAACAAGGCTCAGTGCTGGGTCCTGCACCTGGGTCACACCAACCCCACGCAGCGCTACAGGCTGGGGCAGAGCGGCTGGGAAGCTGCCTGGTGGGAAAAGTCCTGGGTGTGTTGGTCAACAGCCAGCTGAACATAAGCCGGCAGTGAAGACCAACAGCATCCTGGCTTGTGTCAGAAACAGTGTGACCAGCAGGACCAGGGCAGTGACTGTCCCCCTGTACTCAGCACTGGTGAAGCTGTACCTCAAATGTTGTGTTCAGTTTTGGGCTCTTCCCTACAAGACAGATATTGAGGTGCTGGAGCATGTCCAGAAAAGGGCAACAAAGCTGGTGAAGGATCTGGAGCACAAGTCTTATGAGAAGCAGCTGAGAGAACTGGAATTTAGTCTGGAGAGGAGGACACTCAGGGGGGGACCTTACTGCTTTCTACAGCTACCTGAAAGGAGGTTGTAGGCAGGTGGGGGTTGATCCCTTCTCCCAGTTAACAAGTGACAGGACATGAGGAAATGGCCTCAAATTGCACCAGGGGATGTTTAGATCGGATATTAGGAAAAAAAATTTCACTGACAGGGTTCTCAAGCATTGGAACAGGCTGCCCAGGGAAGTGACTGAGCCACCATCCCTGGAGGTATTTAAAAGACGTGTGTGTAGATGTGGCACTTAGGGACATGGTTTAGTGGTGGACTTGGCAGTATTAGGTTTACAGTTGGACTTGATGACCATAAAATCATTTTCCAATATAAATGATTCTATGATTCTGAATAACCAGAAGTCTAGACATGCTCCACTGTCTGCAACTGATTGTAACTGAAGAAGCTACCACTGCCCTTTTATCTCTGGTTGCCTATCAGTAGTCTTGTAGGTGAATATAGTTACACCACCTCAAATGAATTCTTTACTTACTTTTAACAGAAAGTTGAATGGAATTAGATGTTGAGGTAAAATACATGCTCTTATGCTGAATATTGTTTTTTATCTGCAAGAAATTGTTAATTACTCTGTGTTATTGGCAATATGCAATTACAACCCATAACTTTTCAGTGTTTAGTAACTGTTTTCCTTTGCATTTCTACATTTATACATTGACCACAGTTCAACATTTCCAGATCAGTCATCACTAGATAGATTAGAAGTCCAAAGAAAGACCCCATCAACAGGCCGCTTTAGACAGTAGTATTAGACACGTCGTGTAAAGATCATCTCTCCCTACATACTCCAGAACTGTAAAGAAGCACTCAGTGACTTCAAGAAGCAATTCATTCTTAGAAAGTAACATTCATCTCATTTTCTGCTTCCATTCACCGCTTAGGGAATACTTTGTGGACTACATTCCCAGGCAGTACTGTCTTTAAAAAAAAAAAAATCCCAAACGCTGATCTCATAAACGTATAGCCAGATTATTTTCTTCTTATAATTCCTAACTGTGCTCTTGGAGGTGTATCTTGAAATTTTGCTATATGGAAATATTTATCATTTTTTCTGAGTCCTGCATGGAGAACTCAGTGCCTCTGGACACCTGAACGTGTTCAGAAAAGTGAGTATGTTAAAAGGACAAGACAATGAAATTAAATTGAAAAACCCAACTAGACAGGGCAATCCTTTGCTCCTTTGCAGCCACTGAGCAAACAGGGTGTTATGCAAACCAGGAAGTGCTCGTTTTGCTCAGTCATGTTTTAAAATAATTATTGACTTTTCTCCGTGCTGCTGTTTATGTGGAGATATGTGGCGTTGTATTTTTATGGTGCATAAGTTGCCTTCACAAAAAATCACTGTTGACTTCTTCAGTGCTGTGAGGATAGAAGCACAACCTAGCAGTGGCAACAGCTTTGAATAAATTGTTCATTCATTTGGATGGAATATCAAAACGTACAGTAACCTATACATCCACCTGCATCAAAGGAGTACATTTCACATGCCCATTGGGTACATCACATAACACTGAAGTGAGCGGAGTGACAACCACTGACTTTATCACTTGTCCCACTGTCACAGTAACATACTCAGATTATTCAATAATTTGGTTTGGGGATTCAGTTAAGATATAACAGCATATACTCATACTATAGAAGGTGTGTACTAGAATGTATTATTATGCCCCTTTGAGGAAGTATTTTTGTTAGTGTAATGAAGTATAGCTGAGTCAAGTAAAGATACATGTCTTAACAGCAGCTCAGAATTTAAACCTTTAAGTAAACTCTACATCCTTTCTCTCAACCATCTATCATGAGTATCATGGTGCCAGTACCCAAGGTTTGAATGGCTCCTGCATAGCTAGTCAGAGAGCGGCATGTGGGGCTTTTGCAGGAGTGAAGCCCTGGCTGGCTGCCCAGCTTTCCCTCTCTTTTCCTGGGGGTTGGAACTGTCAGGGGATTCCCCAATAACAATCACTGACCCGCTGGCTCTTCTGGCAGCATGCCACCAAGTTGTGAAACTGCTGAGAATTACATGTCCTGATTCACCCTCGCATATGCCAGGGACCTTCCAGCCAGGAGAATATTCTAACCTGTTAAACAAAGATAATGCACATATTCTACCTCCAGTCAACCATTCCCACCCCCACCCCCCCACCCCTTTTTAACATGAGGCAAAATATGTGCTTTGACTGTTGGACTCATGCAAACACATGCTGAGGTCTCTTTCTGTGTTATGTTTTACTGAGTTAATAGAGTTTTTGTGTAATAACTTTCATACCATTTTTTGTTTCATTTTCATGTGAATACCAACACAATCTTACTTCAGGCTCCAGTCCTTTGTGTTTGTGTTAATGCTAAAGAGTTCTTGGCAGATTTTAATCAAAGGTGATGATAATGATATTTTATCTCAGTCTTCATTTCTCATTTTAACTATTACCTTCAGCTGTCTTTGGGCTACAGATGCCAGCTTGCTCCACGCTGTATAAAGCAACTTTTTGCACATAATATTTCATGCTAATTTTTGCAGTGGAATCCTGAGTCAAATAATGACTAACTTACCTAACCCTTTCCTGCAGTAAGGGTTGCAGGATTACCTTTTATGAAAATGAGAGTGTAATGAAATATTTCACTGGGATCAGGACTAAGTTTCCCATATAACCTGGTCTGAAACCTTTGTGTGGCATACATTCTGTTGAAATTCTAGGAGAAAACTGAGCTATAGGAGTTCATGGAGGTTTAATGAGACTTTCTACTCTGGAAGTTGAAATAGGGGCTTGGAATTAATCATGTCTCATCCATCAGGGCCTAGTTAGGTACTTTATCGAAGTTCTAAAAGATTTTTCTTGATGAAATACTTTACGGTTTCCAAACAAAATTATCGAAACTTTTGAGCCCTCTTAGGTGTAGTAGCTATAGGTCATAGATATAGCAGGATATCATATATAGGTGTATCAATACTGTAGTCTCATACAGTTCAGTCACACATCTCTAGGACTATTTTATCTTTTTAGAACAAATGATGCTGTAAACAATTTCATTTATACCTAGCAAATAATTCCTTGTCAAATCCCTTAGAATGCAAATTCACCAAAGATTTCTAACAGATTTTATAATGGGTTCATTTCTGGTACAATTTTGAATTTTAATTACACAGGTTAACATTTTTATTGTTTTTTAAATTAATGCCAACTGCAAAAAAGCTTTTTGAGAGACTGTTCAGTAATTGTAATCCTGCAGATTCATGCATTATTTAATCCCTTTTAACATGTCAAATAAACATTTCTATATTTGTTGTAAATGGAACATCATGGTAACTCCATTTTTAGTCACATCATAGATACAAGAAAAGACAGTAATAGTAACCCATTTAACAATATATGTGAGTAACAAGCTATCATTATATAACGTACAGATGTAGTCTTTAAACTTATATGATCATAACAGCATTTTTTTAAATCAAATTCCCCTGATGCCAGTTGGAGTTCTGAACATTGAATCGGTTACTGAACATGATTCAGCGGGATGGTGGTAAAGGATGAGATTCTTCCCAGTATGTTCATTAAATGGTTGTTTTGTATCTCCCAGCTATTGCCAAATATTTACTTCTCAAATTGCACCTATAGCAGTTCCTGCCTGTTTAACAACCATTGTACCACATTTTACAAAAAAAAAAAAAAAAAAAAAAAAAAATCCAAACATTTTTACACTGTTCTAACAGCAAGCAGCAGGTGATCTTACACTTTTGCTGTATAAAAGCTGGTTCATTGAAGTTGGCTTGTGCCTCTGTGAAGAAGCTACCTACAGGTGGATGAACAAGACACGTATGTGTAATCATGTTTCCACTTTCTGAACCAGCAGAATGACTAATTTCCCCTTTAGAAAGGGATGATAACTTGGATGAAACCTTACTGAAAAGACTGGGTAGCATAAAATTAATTCATTAAGTTTAGTTAAAACCATGATCTCAGATGAAAGGAAGTAGTTGTCCAAAATTGTTCAAAAGATTTTCAGCCACTTAAGTGATTTCACTAATATTTCAGGGTTTTTTTTCCCAAATATGTCTGTCTTTAACAATTGAGCATTTTGCCTTTTTTATAAATGAGTGAAGCAAACATTGTAACTCATACTTTTTAAAAAACTTAAGGTGAAGCTAATAAAGGTAACCACCACTTGTATTATTCTACTTTATTTACAAACCTTGATTAAAAATCTATGAAACACACAAATTGAAACATAAAAAACCCACAAGCTGTGTTTCTAAGTGGTGATAAAAAATGTGGATGTGGACTCTGCAAGGAGTTTCCTTCAAACTTTTCCAGTCTCATTGTGCTTGATTTTGGCTAGCCATGGAGTGAAAAGGTAGGTTTGTAAAATCCAAAGCTCTTCTAACTTTCTGACTCACGTTGCAGATGCCAGACTGTGTCTTGAACACAGGAGGAAGAGCAAATAGTATACTCTGCACCATATGTTTTCCCACTGGCCTCACACCTTGTTCTACCCAGAGGCATTTACCTGTGAGTACATGGGTCTGTGACTTCATTCTCCTCCATATGGCAGAGTTGAGCAGAATTATATGGCAACAGGCCTTTACAAATAGCCAGCCTCTTTTTCTCGCCATACATGCATGGCTGGACAGGGAACTGTGACTCCTTTAAGTCATGCATCCTTCCAGTACTGTTCCTCACAACCAGATTTGCCTGAGGTGATGTCACATTGGAAGATCCACTGGAGATAAGTTCTTAAAGATACCTATTACTTAATGCAGTAAAGCGAGTGGTATCTACCTTTTTTTTCACTTATTGGGGCAAACACACGCACAAATGAAATTCACATTTGAATTGAAATGTCACGTATCTGCTTTGAGACCAAAGCAATGATTAAGATCATCTTGCAACATACTGAAAAAAGAAACCTTAATGAAAATCCTGAACTACTCTAACGTACTGTGACACACACTACATTGCAATAATTGGGTGTGTGAACAAACTGAATGCAACTGTATTGCTGTTTTGCTGTCACTAGCAGAGATGGCATTAAATACCTTAGCAGCTTTACACATTGTATCTCCATTACTAATACTAATGATATCTACATGGCAATCCAGAAACATAATTACTTTGCCATCACCACTCCCATTATACTATATGAAAGAAAAATGAGACCCTAGCTTTTCTGTATTCCAGGCATCACGATACCATGAACATGAAACATAACTCTGGAACTGAGGAAACATATTGAATAGAATACAAATCAAGAGCTCAAAGACATAAGCATAGCTCCTTCATGTGCTTGCTGATGGAGGATGTCCTCTGTGAAGACTTGCTCATGATCTGAGCAAAATGCACTTTTATTTTCAAATGCACTTTGCCCAGCAACACAGATGTGAATGGGCCAGACTGGTGATTATTTGAAGTTATGGGGTATTTTGTGATGTATCATGGATATCGCCCATCTAGCTTGGACAAATTTGTAACACTTTTAAAACATCTACCCTAGTATCATACACTAACTGCATGTCAGGTGTTCTGGAAACATGCTGTTACGTATTCCAAAAGCACATGCATGCCTAGTAACTAATATCCCAAGACACACAGCAAGGCTGCCTTGCATAGGGCATGCACTTCATTGTTTACAGTCAGATATGCAATTTATCTTGGCCTCACTGGGCATTCTATATGCATGACACTTGATGTAACTTTGCCTACAATGGTAAAAGATCCTATTTTCTGCTGAGTAATGATACATTTGCACTGTGTGTTTATGTGTGTGTGTGTGTGACAATCTGCCTGAAAAATTCAACTGAGAGTATCCTTGTCTGTGCAGGAGATAATATAGGTACAACATAACATAATATAGCATATAGCATAGCATGCTATTTAAAGTAGAATTTATCATGAGCCATGTTGGAGGTCAGTGTTAATTAAGCAGATTGATCTTATCAGTAGTTAACTACTGTAAGGCTCAAAAAAAACCCCACCAAGAAACCATTTGGTTCCCCTCCACTCACTTTTTTTTTTTTTAAGGGAAGAATAAATGATATTTCTAGTATAGCTAATGCAGTGACAAGGACTGTCGAGCTGCATTTCTTCAGTTATCATGAACCCAGGTGTTAAACATGGCACATGACACCAGTGCGCACCATGCAGTGAGGCAGGGGCACTGGATGCTGACAGAGAATCAATAATGAAGTGGAAAAGACAATGACGCTCTATGGCATTGTCTCTCTTCTTGACAGATCTGTTAAGCCCCAGAAGTATTAATTCAATTGCTTCAGTAGCACCAGACTCTTTGATTTCATTCAGAAGTCAGCACTCATGGGGAGACTGAAAGCAGCATCTATAATGCATAAATATGTTTCATGGTCCTTTCTTTGTAAATACTTAGTTATCTAAATTGCTGATACAACTGGTTGAGTCATAGTGCGTTCCAATCTTTTCTTCTCAAAGATAGCCATTTCTGCAGCAGAAATCCAATTTTAAATCAGAGCTCCCCCTTGGATTAACTCCATACTCGAGCATTTCAGGGAGACTCTAGTGACAAATTTAGTTAAAAGTTAATGAATTCAGTTTAGATAAATGAGATAAAGGGTGGTGTACAACCAAAAAATTGGACTATGTTACTAGTAATGATATAGTAACAAATCTACATTTGATTATTTTTCTCTCTCCTCTCTCTTCATCGTAATGACCACTGTAAATGTACAATGCTTTCTACTCTTTATTCACCACTGTAAATACAGCTACACTCAATATTCATTTGCTTCCAAATCCCTGTTTCTCCCAAACCAGGGAAGACCTGAGTAATATCCTGGTAAAACACATCTGAAGCCTGTAGGCTGGAAGAGCTTAGCCAGCCTCTGCAATCAATGTTGTTCTACAGACAAATAGAGAACCTGGGTGTATTCTTTTTTAGCTCACACAACTTTCAGAAGCTAACATTAATTACTTAAGTTTTAGATCAAAGTACCTAAACTACAGTTAATTTTCATTCATTGACTTTTCATTAGTTATAATGGGCGTTGCATGCTTTCAGTGTTTTTTTAAGATTAAGCTATTTACACAGGTTATTCAATCTTTATTTGTGTGTCTGACATTTAAGGATCATTCTCTGAATACTTAGACCTCTATTTTCATGTGGGTACAGACAAAGAAATGAGAATGGTAGATTTAGGTTACTTCCATATCATCAGGCCAAGTAGCGCTTGTGACCTGCAAGGTCCAGAGTGAAATCACAGGGAGCTTCAGCTCTATCATCCATCCTCACAGTGCAGTTTCTGCAGGAGGAAAACTTGGGTACATGGGACAGGTTACTTTTATGCCACACCAGAGTCAGCTAGTTCAATATTAGAAAGTAAAAAAATACCAGTACTGGAATTGAATCTTGGGAGGTATATTCACAGACAAAGTTTTAGAAATAATCTGGGATGTAAATGTGATTTGTGATAATGAATCATATAGGTCATTCATATTCTTCACTTGCAGGTTTTTTTTATGTTTACCTAAATTCCAAAGGGCAAAGTTGATGAAAAGATGTACAAACCCAGCATATGTCTATCAGTACGGAATAAATCTGAGAAACATACTTAAACGAACTTCTGCTAAAAAATCTAGGGGAGAATGTGAGTTTCAGCCAGCAATAGAAACTTTATTTAAAAGAACACACTGAGGTTCTGAAGTTAATATCCTATCTCATTGTTCTTTTAATTTTAGTTGAGTATACTTATTTTCTGTTTTAAAATATGTTCTAATGTGGAAAGAGAATGTCCACAGAGGGACCTGGCTGGAAATAGTGTTTCCATTAAAGCCATTATTGGATGTTTCTTTGGGTGAAACTTCCTGAATGAAGCCTTGTTCCTTAAGAATTCAGAACTCTTAAAACCTATAATTCTTTTTCTCATGCTAAAACAGGAGCCATGCAAGAGATGCCAAAATAAGATGTCATTTTGAAACGTCATTGAGTATGGAAAGTGGATGTTTGCACAATTTTGTGAACATGACTCTAATGGAAGAAAACAAGATCACTTTTCACATCAGTAACTCCTTTTTTAAAAATCATTTCGCCTTTATTTACTTTTAAAGGAGTCTCAAAGAATGCCTGCAGCGTTACCCAGTGATAGGAAGAATTAAGATCACATTAGAGACAGGAAAAGAGATAGAAAAGAACCAGGCAAGAAGTGTGACTTGCTACCATTTTCCTCTTGAACAGATTGTTCATCTTTTCAATCTGTACTCATATCTTTTAACTCATTAACTATGGAAAATTGGAAGCCACGTTATGAACAAACGTGTATGATCTTAATTCTTGTAACAGAGAAACAAATATTGCTTACAGCATTCGAAGGCTGAGTGTGCTATGTATAGCCTCATGGTACTCTGAAAAGGGTTTCATGTCAAACTGAGGAAATTACATTGTCCCAAATTTTCTCCAACAAGACATCACAGTAGATTATCTGGCTGCCACCACTCATCAGGCTGCAGCTGCTACCCTGCTCTGTTTGTCTGAACCAGCTCTCTCTATCTCTGCTGAAGTCAGACAGGATGCAGACCGTGCTCTGAAGCAGGTTGGATTAGCAATAATAAGGAGGCAGATTGAGCAGCCAGTAGAGTCAAACATGACTGGTGGTGCAAATCCAGGCTCACCCAGGCTTTTGTTTGCTGCTTTGGTACAAGGGCTGGTGGGGTTTATCCATCATAGCATTAAAAAAGAGTACATTGATGGTTTTGACCTCAACATTATCCCTTTGGTTTAATTTGACCTCCTAATTTTGCACCAAAGGGATGTGATTCTGCTTAAGAATTGAGAATGTACAGAGTGCTAGCAAAAATTTTGTGGCAATGTGTAGAAGCAGTGTACTGCTGGTAAAATGTTATAGACTCTCTCTATTTCAAAAGGTTTCATAATTCTGCAGCTGTATACAAATGATCCATTTTGTTAATCTGAGTGCCTAGGGTCATTAAAATTTTTTTCTCTCCTCTCCGAAGTAGTTTATTACTTTGAGAGAAAAAAAATCAGTTTAAAGCCAGGTAAGGGAGGAAAGCTGACAAAAACATAAATTAGAGGAAGAACTTAATTTAAAAAGTGTCAAAAAGGATAGATAGTCTTAGTTCAATAATAAAGCTTGGTTCAAGAGCCTTCTATCTTTAAATAAAGCATTCAAGCACTCCATTACCTGTATACAACCAATCTTTGATTTCCAATCTAAGCCTATTTTTGCTTCTTATGTGATTAGCATACAAATGCAACAAAAAAAAAAATGTGGCTACCCTGGTGACACCTAGGACATGTTTTTGACTTTCATGACAGTGTCAATAAGAGATTCTGTATTATTTTGAAGGTGAGTGTTGCATAAATCCCTGCTGTTTTTCTTGAATCAAAACACCATCACCACTGAGCCAGGTTATATCTACACTTCCTAGAATATTTCATGCTGTGCCTTGTGCTGCTTTACAGCCACACCAAAGAATTTCTAAGGATTTGGCTCTTTCTGTGCTATCATACTGTGGGCCGATCCTGGATACTTACTTGAAATCGCAAGTGTGCAAACAGAGCAACTGTACTTGGAAAGTAGAAACGTTGTCCAGAGTTGCATAAACAAACTTATTTTCCATAGGATTTCACGCTTCATGGAGTTCTCCCTGATAGAATATTGTGGCGTATGAAGGCATGGACTCTGGTTGTGGTGTAACCAGAGACACTTTATTGTCCAGAGAAGGTCAAATTTATACCTCTGAGCCCGGATACAAATTCCAGCTGTGTGTACCACCAGGCTCAGGGCAGAAACCGTTCATGCAGTTACGTGGCTGTATATCACTACAAGCATGCAGACACCTTTTTGCTACTAGATAACCATGTTTATCTTTCTTACTTTCCTTCACAATACCCAGCTGTTCTCTCATCTCCTGCCAGATCAGACATTATCCATCCTCCTCTCATACGTCTCTCTTCAGACATTCTCTATCCCCCATCAGTAATGGTCAGACGTTCTCTGTAGTCCTCTCACACATCTCTTTTCAGACATTCTCTATCCTCCTCTCCCACAGAATATCTTTCAAGGTAGTACCTGTAAGTTACAGTCCATTATGGGACTCTTATTTCAAGATACTCTGAGTGTAATAAAAGCAACATGCTACGAAGCTGAGGAGAGAGTTGTACTTCACATTATTTTCTGATAAACATTTTGCTTCTTCAATATTAAAGACTAGACATAAATTTGCCTCCCAAGCCAAAGATCAGCAACAGCCTGTAGAGCCAGTGATCACAACTACTATGCCAATACAAATCTGTGATAACAATTGTCAGCTGATTTCCTTTGAATATATACTGATTTGCATTGAAAGCAGCATGTGACTCAGTACATTCATCATTATTAAAATAAGAAAAGTATTCCTTTTTGTAATTCCACAACTTGGTGTAGAGGGTTGATGGTAGCTTGAAAGTCAGATGTGTTGTCCACTACTAACAAACAAACAAACAAACAAACAAACAAACAAAAGAAGTCAGTACAGATAGTGAGAACTATGAATTCCTTCTTCCTGATCCATGCCATCAGCTTGCTTTTCACATAGTGGGACCAATTGTAAGGAGAGGAGGTGCATAATTACATCTCTGTGGTTTCTTTTGGCTTTATGCTGAGATTGAAAACAAAGATGCCTGTTATGATGGTGAGATTTGTGCTGTCTGTCGTACTTTGTTTGGAACTGGACTAAGACAGCAAATAAATTTCACATAAATCATGCACTGAAATTGTTCCCTTTTCAGTACTGGGAGCAGTGGGGCCTGAGGAGTTTGCAAATAACTCTAATCTTCAAATCTCATAAAAAAAACCCACCAAGTTGTTGGCTATTTAGTTATTTAATTATCTTTATAGCAACAGCTGCAACATTTGCAAACACTCAAATCTGATTAAAATTAAAGATACTGAATTTACTAGCCAAATATTTCAGACTAATGATCACTGAAATGGCAGTTAGCCAAGATATTTAACGATTTAATTTCTGGTAGTGCATACTGTTTGAGTTCTCTAGGATCCACTGCCTCATTAATATTTCATTTGTGATGAGTTTCTGAAGTTCTTTGTAGCTAAGTTACAGCATCATCAAACTGGTTACTCTATTTTTTCTCATGAAGGAAATTGTCTCTTGGGGGATGATAATTGACTGCTTGGGTTGGTCTCTGAGGATGTTCAAGGTCTTTCAGGTTCTTTATAAGCTGCCATTTTTGTCTGTTATTTTTGTTGTTCTAAGACAAGCTGAGTGTCCAAATGGACTTGTCCTCTTAAGCTGCACAGCTGTAGTGAGGTGGATGCCCTCTTGAGGGAATGCTGAAACCCACTCTTCGGAAGTACATCCCTGGCATGGGGGTGCTTGCTCACTTTGCCTCTGGTCCATCTTGTTAAGAATTGTAACTGAGAAAGTGATTGGCTTCTACACATACCCTACGTCAAAACAGCTGGCATAGATTCTATCAAAGTTTTATTTAGGTGACTGTATTTTTGTTGCTGTCTGCCTTTACTGTGTTGCATCATTTTCTTTGCTACAATTTTGTTCTTGCTTCCAGCTTGACTGTTTCTTGGTTCCTTAGATCAGGAAATTTGCATGTGTTTTGGGGTGTGTACACAGACTTACCGACATTATAAGATGCTCTCAGACACAGACAAGTAAATGTTGTTAATATAGAATTCTAAATAATGAATAATGGCCTATCTAACTTCTCCCTTCAATCCTTTTCTTTTTCCTTATTTCATACACCATTGCATTTCTCTCACAGTTCCATTTTCAGAGACTGTAAGTTTTGACATTTTTACTTTCTTTCATTGGTCCTGTAGTCACCATGATAGTTTTGGTTGAAGGAACTGATGCTGACTGATGCACAGTCATCAGAGAATATTCTGCATTTGTAATGGTAGTCTAGCAAACATATATGTGGTTTTCAGCAGAATGAGACATGCTTGTACATTGAAAGCACTTTATTGCATGCACTGAAAGTAAGATCTTGCAAGATTATCACATTCTGACATGATATTTATTTTCTGGCTGCATGATGCTTACCTAAGCTTTTTTCCATATATGCCCAATTCTAGTTTTATTGTCCTTATATTTTAATAGTCTTTGTAACCTCTCTGTGCAAGGAGGGAGGAAGAGAAACAGAGAGAAGAAAGTACACATACAAAGCCAGTAGGAAAAATAACTTCTTCAGTGTATTTTTTTTTTCCTCTCGGCTATTTCTCCTCCAGTTTTTTTCCACCAAATTTTTATTATGGTGGTAGAGCAAAATGCTACCATCTACCTGGTAACTTGTTTGAAAAGGGTAGAAAATAGTTTATCTATGGTGTACTTGGGTGGAGAGAATACCTCTGCTCTGTTCTTATCCAGTTTACATTGAGCTTTATGCTTACTCTTCGCCATTGCACAAGCTGTTGTTTGGGGCTGGGAAGAAATGTTTGCCTCAGCACTGAACTGATAGATGAATCTCCTTTCTGCAGGGCTTGGATGTGTGAAGGGTAAGTTTAGGTTCAGATTAGTAGGTGACAATATCTAGCAGAGGTGCTTGCTCTTTTCTCTAGTAGGCCATTAAAAAAAAAAAAAAAAAAAAAAAAAAGTTGGGAAAAACTACCAAGGGCTTGTGTTTTTCATACTGTCAAGAGACAATCATAAGCAAACTTGCTGCAGTGAGTTTTAGATGGCTTTACTTTTGTCCTTCCCTGTAGCACCAGCTCATGACGTACCTGATATAACAGGTACCTACCTCTGTAAATCATGCCTCCCACATAGTCATACCAATCTGTATCTAACTTGGAAATTTCCCTCTCACTAGCATCTTATAAACCAAGAGTGTAAGTCAAACGGACTCTGAGAGGACTGGTTAAGGAAACAGTGTCTTGGAGGTTATGGATGATATCTGGGCGGCCTTTCCAGATGCACTACTAAATTCATGGCTCTAGTAAGTCACATTCTTGGCATCTAAAGGTACTGTGTGGTCAGGTTTCTGGTTGCTAGTATCTTGTAGAATCCTGCACTGGTTTTGCAGACACCACCACTTTTGACTTCACAATAGCAAGAGCTTCATCTCTATATTAATTAAAAAATAAAAATAAATGTATCCAGGTTCTTGGTAGTGGAACATTTAAGCAGAATAAGAGCCTACTTTCAGTCTGAATAGCTAAGTTTTGTACTGAATACATGGTTAATAATAGTAATTTCTACATTTACAGAAAATAAGGAAGTTTGTAAATATAATAACCCACTGCATGAATACAATACCACAATTAATAGAATATAGAACAGAAAAGAAGGTTAATAAGGCATACATTATAATAAGTATAGTTTTATGTGTAAATCAAAAGATCTAAAACTTTAAAAACTACCATGCATGAGAATCAGCAGTAGAAACAACAGAGCTTTAATCTAAAGTACACTAATGCAGCTCAAGTATAATCAGTGTTGAATAAATATTCATCACCTGTACTTTATTATACGTCCTCTGAAGAGAAAGGTACAGAAAAAAGTACAGGGCTATATTAAAATTCAGGTTTTGGCATTGCAAGCTGGTTCAAGTCATTCATTTACATGCAGCTTTATAGCTAAGGGCTGACTGGTATTGCTGCTCAGAGAATGTGCAGTTCGTCAAAGTAAAAATGCTTCACTAAAGTGGCCAGTTTTGCATGAATTCTATTTGAAAGAGAAAGGTGTGGGGGGGAATTCAATTTCTGTCAGAATGAAAAAGGTTAAAACATTAACTTCAAGCTGATTTTTCTTGTTGACATTTGGTATGGTGCCTTAATACAGAAAAACAGAGTTGCAACTGAATTCTGAATAATCAGAAATTAGCATTTGAGTTTTTGGTTGTGTTAGCCTTTGCTTTGGTTTGGAAAAGAGCTGTACTTTCAGTCTTAAACTTGTTTATATAGTTTTAGTGTCCTCTTCAGATTAAAATAAACATTTGACTTTATGAGAATAAAATTTGACTCTTTCTCAAGGCCTGAGAAACTATTTCTTTAATTTTTATTATTTTACAACAGCGTTGCTCTTTTCTTAATTCTGGTTTCCTGTTGTGGTTCCACTATCCTTTTTCTGCTGAGTAACAGCACCTTGCACCTTTAAAGTCTGCTTTCTGCTCAGGAGCAGAAAACATGGACAATAGAACTGAGGACGCTGAAGAGAATCAAGCAGGAATCCTTTATAAAATTTACCCACTGCCATGCCCTGGAAAACATTTCCTAATTCACAAGCTGGCTAATAATAATTGGAGACAAAGTGCAGAGAGAAGAGCTGAATGCTGCTTACCCAGAGTAAAGTTGTTTGCCACTTTCCAAGCCCCTACAGGTAATATTCATAATGAAAGCATGCTGCATCTTCCAAAGACTGGCATTTGCTCATAGATAGGTAAGGACATTGGGAACTTGGCATTTTCAATAAAGTGAGATTCCTGAAGGAAAGGATTTATTCCCTGCTGCTTGATCACCTTTGTTCCTGCACTGGCTAAGTGAACTCAAAGACTGAAACACCAGCTGAGGATGGTTTTCACAGCTTTACATTTGTGCTTCCAACCTCTTTGGTTTCATGTGTTTCAGGCTGATTGTTTTTGTAAAGTGTCAAGTAACATCAACAATCACTAAAGGTCTTCATCCTTAATCACTGATTTCACTCACTGGTGAAATCTCCCCACACAGGGACCCTTGAGGAGCTGAAGTGAGATACCATGTAAGAATATCGTTTCTTTCAAGCATTCTGTTCTTCTGAGCCTCAGTTAATTAGACCCACATTATACAGTCACCCTGACTCAATGGTAGTTAAGCATACTCAGTCACTGGACTCTGAATAAAGCTCATAGCTTTTCCTAAGGTGAAAGTAATTAACTCAGTAACAAGTAATTTCCAGGTAGGGAGGTGAAAATCCTCTGAAAATAATTGGTAGGACTACAAGTAGAAACCAGGTCATATAGTTCTTGGTCCTCTACCTAAAATATGAGATTATTCTTCCTTCTGTGTTTTGAAATGTCATCTCATTCATCAATTTAAATATGCAGTGGATTAATGATATGAGTGTGTTCTACACAAATTATTTCCCTTTTGAGGTTCTGTCATTGTAAATGACAATATTATTTCAGTAAGCTTTCACATTCTTTGTAACAATAACGAAAATTTTGGACAGTATTACAGATATTCATCAGATCCTTTTAATGTAGGTCTGATTTACAAATTGCTTGTTTCCTTTCTTCTGTAGATAGATTAATGTATTATTGGTGAATAAATGTTTCCATTATTCAATTAGTTGTATAGATAGTCAAATAATGTTTATGTGACCTGATCACATTTTTCTATCACTTGATACTGAAATCCTCATGAGTAATTATTTTCATTATTCAACCAGCTCTTTAAATGATAAAATAATATTAAGTTAAATTCAGTTATTATCAGCAAATGAAGAAGTGAGTATTAGAGTATTGATTTTCATTATTTCCTCAATGCATTTACCTATGCCATAAAACTCCTTCGAGATGTTTTCTGTAAAAGTAAAATCTTCTGTACATTTACACCGTGTTTCATCTTTAATCTAACACTAAAATAAATTCAGACTGAGGAATAAACCTAAGGGGCTGGAGGAGAAGTACTGCAGTCCTCACTTCTCCACTGTTGTTATGGAGGTTGCCCATTTTCTCTGAACCACGATTCTGCTGGTGGTTTAGCATATGCTCTTTTTTCTCCATTATGAAGGACTGTAGACAACCATTTCAATAAATAGACTCCCAATATTTGTATTTCAGTGATGTTAATGCTATTTGTTGGAATTCATTGTTCAGACTAAAAGCAGATTAAGTTTCAAGTTAGTCTTTTCTTTCTTTCTTTCTTTCTTTCTTTCTTTCTTTCTTTCTTTCTTTCTTTCTTTCTTTCTTTCTTTCTTTCAAGCCAGTTTCCAGGATTTTTCCACCTCTTTTTTTATTTGGTGTATTTTGTTTTCAGCCTGATATGGTTTTCAAAACCCACTGCTATAAATATGAGAGAATATTAGTATAGGCACAAGAACACTGCAGTGCACTTGACAGATGGAAAAGGTTTACAGTGAATCTATCATTGCCCTATGGTGGAGAACAACACTGTTCATAAATTAATGTTCATTTTATTACAGCCATATCTTACCCTCAATCTGTGTGTAGAACCCTCTCTGAAGTCATTTTGATCTGTGTGCATCAATCAGGGGTAGTATATGACACTTAGAACCACATTTTCAAATGTCGGCACTTGACATCTAGAAATCCTGTATCTGGCGTACCCAAAATATTTATTTATATGTGCAAATATGGATGGTTACAGGACGTTTTAGTGAGTGAGATAGTTAAGCTGGTAGGTTTGAAAACTTCACAGATTAACTATTTGAGTTAATTTCAGGCACAGGTTTAAACCAGGTGTGCCTCATTTGAAACAGTTCCCCTGTCTTTCCGTTCGTGCATTGATAGTCATTTCTACCTGGCTATATCATTTTACAAGGAGAGTACAAACCTCTAGCTGTGTAGTTTGGCATGATATCTATTGTAAAGTAGTTATATACATATGTGGTTATATATAAACACAGTTAGCAATACCACAATTCTGAACAAAGTCTTTGGGCCCTATGAACACTTATATTAACAGTTATTTCTTAAGAGTTCTGTAAAATTTGAGAACCTGACAATTTGTTTTATTTAGATGCAAGTAACTGCTCCTATCATCATCGCTGATAACTCAGACCTAAGATAATATTGGTAGAAAACGGGTCCCTGAAACAAGTCTGTGATAATCTTATACTTTCTAGCATACAACCAGTAGAACAACAGTTTTGTCCACACTTGCTCAGCATGACCTCTGGGTTTTGTGAAATCAGCAATGACATAGGATTGTATTCTTCTAAACTCATATTATTAGAAAAGTCCTCTAACTGTTTGGATTAGTTAGATTGGAGAAAAATAATTTACCGTCAATATAATTTCCTGTATCTCCCTTTGTGATGCTGTAATGAAGTTATTATAGTTTGGCCCTTCAGCCTATGACAGATTGAATTTTCCATGACTTGATGATGTGACAGTCATTGCTCAAAGGCAAATATACTTTGGAACTAATAAACTAATGAAAATTAATTTATACTTCAAGTGAACTTTCAAAAAAAAAATCTTAGTTTATTTTTTAATGTAAATTAAAAGCCAGGCAATATCATAATTTAATGGTCTCAAGAAAGCAATAAGTACCATCTGTGATGTGAAAAGAAGTATTACTGCAGGATTAGGGAAGTTGCAAAACTTTAATCTTTTTTTTTCTATACTGTTGGACTGTAATGATGAACAATGTCCTTTTAAGAAACTTGAGCTGTATCGTAGGCTGATTTAGGATAGAAGGAAGAACTGGATACAAAATTAATTTTGTCTTGTCATGTTCATACAAAGAACATGTGAATTATTACTCTCAACAACAAAAGCTTTACCCAGATTGTCAATTCACTTATTTCATTGCCTTTAGGCCAGAACTCTGGACAAGGGTTTGGTGCTGTCACATATCCTTTTCCATCTCATTTAAGTGATCTGGCCTCTGTTTTGGGAATGCATTTTTATTGTGCTGTTAAGCCCTGTGTCCCCTACATGAATATATTCATATATCTACTAAGTGCTTTCACTGAATATATTAGCTCCTGGTTTTCTCTCTCTCTCTCTTTTTTTTTTTTTTTTTTTTTTTTTTTTGTCATGCCTCTTGCCACAAATAAAATGGTAATCGTGGCCTAAATATACATGAATAATCCTTTATGGGATGGGAATTTTCAGATGCCAATAATAACTACTTTGTCAAGTTTTGTTGGCTAAGCTATTCAAAACGTTTAAACAAAATTGTCCGTCATATTACGTAAGCATTTTTCTATTTATATCTGCCTTTACCAGTCCACAACAAACATAATGAGCAATAAATGAAGCAGTGGCCAAAAGACACATTTATGACTCATGCAGATACCAAGGGACCATCCTAATATGGGCACCGCTTGGCATTTCTGCCAGCAACAAACCAGAGTGTAACTCTTATTTGACAGTAGTTTTTAAGTTTACAGTTAAAGCTCATAGACTTTACTCATCTTAATATAAAGGAATATTCAAGTTTCAATTGACTTATTCCACTAAATATAACAAATATCCAGAGGCAGGCAACCCTGGCAGTTCAAACTAATATTTTACATACAAAGCAGGATATAAACAAGAACAGAATTTGTCCTGTACTGTGGTAAAAGGAAAATGTGTAGGTGTGCCCATGTCCATGATCATTTCCATTGGACCTAAACTAAATTAACATTGGACTTCAACCACACCTATGTTTGAAGAAATAAGTTTGGCTATGGTAATGGCAAAGATTCATAACATCATTTCACCATTTCTTGTGATGGCTAGAATATTCCCAACAGTGAATCTGCTGATGGTTTATGCAGATTGCATCTACTGAGCTGGAAAAGTATGTTCACCTCCCACAAGAGGTTTTGAGATAAGGATGGAAACTGAGCAAAGAATGATTTCCTAAAAGGGCAACAAGGATGCCTTGTATCATGTTAGAGAGTAGATGGTCCATGTTTTCCTGCCTCTGTAGAAACCTCCTTTGCAGGTATGCTAACCAAAGGTTTAAAAAGAATGAGCTAGGGGACCTTCAACCCTTCTTTTTCTCTTGTTTACACACTGGAATAACGAACCAAATATACAGGTGCTCCAGGGAATGTTCTTAGGCTATCTCGATATGGAACACCTGACAGATGAGCAGACTTACATGAACTTTCTATCCTGTTAAATATTTCTTATTTCCTAAGCACAGTTATGTGTCCTTTTCCTGTTGGAAACAGTGCTGTGCCTCCCTCTTCAGAAGATGCTGCAGGAACCACTTCACTGTTATTCAAAATCATGATAGTCTTCCCTGTAAAAATGAAAGCTGTACATGCAAATCTTAAAAGTAATACAACTTGCTTACTAATGCACAGCTCCGGAATACCCTGTTTCTTCACTACACAGAAGAAAGCTATGCTCACCTTCTGAGTCCTCCTCCATCAGTACATGAGAACTTCAGACAAATTCAGTTATATGGTAATACTTCTTTCCGACAGATAAAGTGCTTTATGCAAAGTCCACTTAGGCTGATACAAACTGCTTAGTTGGTTGTCTGTACTTCTCATGAGACCAGCCTCCTTCGTTCCCCCTGCAGAACCCCTTCAGCAAGAAGTTTATGTGAAGCTGCATGGTAAGATGCAATCTTCGGTTAGACAGGGAGTCAACTAAGTGGGGTCATCTGACAGAGAAGAGGACCCCATACATTGCATGTTTGGAATTTATTGATATCTCTGCTTCGGAATTTTGCAGCTGATTTGTACTAAAAGCCTAAAGCATGCTGAGTTCAATGGAAGCTTTTTTCATTAAAACCTGAGTGACATCTCTCAAGCCCTAGGTGTTTAGTTGTTGACTTACCAGAGATAAACACCAAAAAACCTGGTTTTATGGATGAGGAGAGGCTCCAAGTCACCAAATGACATTTTTATCTATATGTTTTATTTTGTATTTATTTTTCAGTCATCTGCATATTAACATTTGATTAGCAACCGCTTGTTTAAGGGAGCATATCAGGTTATCTGGCTGGAGATAACAAAGCATGTTTTCCACAGAGGCTTCCAGACTAGAGGCTACACAGATGTGCCTGAGTTAAAAGGATCTCACTGTCTACTTTGAGAAGTGTAGATGGCTTCTGTATTTAGAGAAAACTCATCTGAAGCATCATAAAATAAAATGTACGGAAAATATAATATTCCATAATTAAGATTTCTAATGAATTGCCTTGTTAATCCATACAGTGTATGCATGTTGCAAAATTTTCCTGGCTTAATTAGTGCACTTGCTGATTATGTTTATTTCCTGATGTACACACTGATTAAGCATTGTCCATACACTGAGGCTTGAAGCGGGATCAGTCTACAAAATAGTACCTAGTCGTTTAACTGGAGACTCAGAATGCAAATAGATCAACTTATGTAAAATTAAATTAGTTCTAATAGAACCCATTTTGACTGAGCAGCTGGTGACACATTATAAACAGAATTCTCTTGTTATGTGAGATAAAGGGCTTCTGCTAACAGATGCTTATATACTTTTAAGCCACAAAAAATGTCAGATTATGTTTAAGGTCTAAGTTAATGAAAGAAAATAAATTCTGAGCTTGTTATATAACACTTCTGCACTAGGTCTCAGCATTGCTAGTTGAATAGTGTGTAAGGTCAGCTAGCCCTTTGCAATGCTCCATGTGGGAACTTAAAAGCAAATAACTGCTAAATCATTAGTCTCACAGCTAACACATTAAACCTGTTCTCTAACAAGCCGTGGCTATGGCTATCAGCTGATTTTTGAAACAAAAAAACCCAACAAACTATTAAGATGTTGGTACTGTCCCCTAAACCTTAATTATTCTGTTCTTTTAATAGAAAGTGACTACTTCTCTTTATTATTGTTTGGGAACATGATTTTGGACTGGTTATAACACGCACCCTAGCTATGAAGAGTTAGTGGTGTGCCGTTCTTGGTCAATACTTGACAATGAACTGCACTTTTTTCCTAGGAATGCTGTCAGCCACACTGAAATGTGTTAAAGTCGCAGTGACAGGCCTATTCTTAGTGACAGAAGGTCTAGTGGATGGTATGAATGAGCAAGGTGTTCTTTAAACTCCTGGATGTACGGTTTATTTATGGAAAGTTTAAGCCTCCAAGACAAAGAACAGAATAATTTCAACAGAACTAAGTAATTAAGCAAGTAAGACATTAAAGGCCTACACGTGCATTTTCTCACTTTAGTGGGTTTAACTCTGACCATGGATTTATTTGAAGATGACTTTTTTTTTGTGAAGACATTATACTGAAACTTAGGGGCTCTTTGGTTCTTGTTCTGTGTTTGGCAGTGCTTACCCCACCAGAATTTCTATCCTTAACTGACTTTCTAAATACAGCAGTGTGCAAATTAATGCATATGGATGCTTTAAAACATTATAAAATTAGTCATATCTTTAGTAAGTTAATTATGAAAACAATCGGATGCTCCATTTTCACTCCATTCCTGGTATGTTTGTGATTTTATTTAGTTTTTTCAGTCAATGGCAACTACTAAGCAGAATTTTAAATATCAGTTGATCCATTCACAGTCTGGTAGTTTTTTTCTGGCCTTACTCAATTTTAATTTAATATCAGTGGACTTTATGGAGTTAGAGGTCTACAGAGCTTAAATCACAATATTTTAGACAACTCTCGCAGAACCTAGATGAGTATAGATAGATGTAAATCATAGTGATTTAAGGCTCCAATTCTTACTATCATTTGAATAAATGGGCAATAAATCTTGATTCAAAGAATTGCATTTGTACTTATTTTCTTAATGCAAGGTTGAAGTCAAAGATGTGGATTTTCAGCTAGAGTGCATCTTATACATTTGCTACTTCTTTTTGACAATCTGGCAGATATACTAGTTTCGCATTTAAATGTCATCTGAATATGCATTTCTTCACTTACCTATTTTGTGCATTTTGTTTGAAAATGGAAAATGACATTTATTTTTTATATAAGGGACTTAATTTTTTACCCTCATAATTTGGGTCACACTGTTTTTGTATGGAAATGGCAATTCAGTGTGGTTCATCTATGATCAGACATTGCTTTTACATTTGCTACATAAAATTACATTTTAGATACATTATAAAAAGTGTTGAAACATTCTGCATATAGAACTAATTTAGAAAACAAAAGAAAGTATCATTGTGGTCCATGTGTGGTTTAATGTTTTATGACTGATAAATAGTCTTTCACATGTTTATTCATACACAGATTTGAAAAGAAGCACAACTTTTACTGCTTCTTCAAGACCTGATAGATTATTTTTTCACCTTGAATGCCTAAAACGGCAAGAAAATTTTCTTCCTGGGTACACAAAAATATGACATTCCAGTTTTCTTTGTTAGTGATGTAATAGCAGCTTTCTTAAGTGTGAAAACCACACTCTCGTTTTCTGAAAAATACTTTTGAACAACAATATTACTGTTTTCAGTAATAGTTGGAAAGGGTAAGTTTAACATTAAAGACAATACTCGTGGATACACGATAACAAAATACATGTGTTATATGTTTACTCAGTAATGTTAGGAGACGTTTTGTAAATGTAAAATGTAAATTTTGTCTTCAGAGGCAGTTCTTTATTCAATCATTTCAATTAATACGTGTGTGTGTGAGAATTAAATTTTTAAACTAATTTCCTCCAGTCACTTAAGATTTTAATACTGTAGAAAAGATTTAAAATGCATGAGTCTTTTAGCAATATTTATTGGTATATTATACTTCTGCTCCAAAGGGTTTTCAATCTGTGAGAAAAAAACTCCACACCTCTTTTGTAGAAGTGAAGTTTTTTGCCTACTGTCCCTAAAAAGGTGAGACGCTTTATATGCAGTAGGTGTGCTTGTAAGTATGGTGGGCTCTTAGATTTAATGCCTTAAAGCAAGGCTTTTAATTGTGGAAGGATACTCTGACCTATCAGTGTAATGAAAACATTTAAAAGTGTTAGGTTCACTAATCACAGACATAACACAAATGCTAGCTTGATGGGGTTTTGCAGATATTAGTAGCAATGGAGCAATAGTTAGGAATGGAGTTGAATGTTAAATGAAAGTTTTGGAGATCAGGGCATATGTCTGAATTTATATGCAGTTTAATCTTTGCTCCATGGATGTCCATTTTTTCAAAACTCATCTCTTTTGTACTCTCTTGAAGACACTGAAAAAAACCCAACAGTCTGACTGTTAATTATTTAAAAGCATTCTAAATTTTTGCTTAAATAATCTTATTCTTTTGCTTGCTGTTGGTTGTTTTTCAGCAGCCTTTAGTGGTGGTGAAGCATCCAGCCAACTGAAAAACATTTAATGCTAGTTAAACCTTTGTGCAATAGAAACTGAGGCTAATAATCTCATACCTGGGCACTGGTTATTATGATCATAGTTTACATTCCTGACACTGTCTCTGTGGTCTCCCCCATTTTATGCCCAGAAAAAGGAAAAACAGCCAGCACTCATTCCAGACTGAAATTTAAACAGCCAAAAATCATTCTACCGTTAAGCAAGAAGACAATACAAAGCAAGCAAACTAAATCCAAATATGTTTAAATTGCTGCTTTAGCCTGCATGGCCTTTTCATATGATTCATACAAAAAGAAAAAGAAATAAACAAACTAAATTAGTATCACAGCTCTGACAAAGTGCAAAGCTTCATATTTTTCCCCATTTCTAAAATGTATCAACTGCACAATGTCAGTGTGCTAGATCAAAATTAAAACCACATGAAGTGAAATATCAAACTTCATGCTCAAAAGAACTAAGAAAGTTCCCGAGACACAACCTTAATTTAAAGAAGCAAAATTACAAGAAGTCGTGCAGAGCAGTATTCTCCTCCTCTCCTTGGAAATGTGCAGCTCTTTATTATGGAAAAGCAGTAGCCCCTCTATAGTTAGGGTTGCAATCAACTTCCATTATAAAGCCCTATTTTAGCCCCCTGTAACTTTGGCTTGAAAAATTGGAATACAAATTGCCATATTTTCTCCAAAAGAAAAGAAAAATAGATGAGGATTTTTTGTTTATTTGGTGAGGTGGGAGGATTAGGTTTTATTTTTACTTCTTTTTTTTTTTTTTTAAATTGAAGAAAAATTGCTTAACCGTTACAAAGTTTAAGTCACTAGGAGAAAATTGATCTAATCCAAAATTTCTGCTTTTTTTTCTTGCTACCATATCTGTCCGTATTATTTGAAATTATTTGTAAATAATTTAGCAGAACAGTCCCTTTGCCTTTTCGCTATTAGGAGGGATGGGCCTAATTTTTCTGCTGGTAATGACAGTAACAATATTTGGTTCATAACTTGTATGGACATAGGATTAGGCAATCTGATCAAAATTTTAAAAAGCAATTCACATCTCTTAGCGTGTTATGTAACCCAAAGTGAAGTGTAAAGCACATGTTGACCTTTTTGGAGTTTTTGAGCAAGTATTCAGTTTCCAGAGCTCTCCACGTGTTCTTTGCTGAAATTACCAGCGCAGAGGGAATGACTGTTAAACTAAACGACTGCTTTTAGAAAGGCCAGAAGAAAACATATACTTAGTTACTGAGGGCAAGTGACTTCAACCAAGAGATTGTCTATGCCTAATGAGACTGCGGTGAACACTAGCCACTCCCAGCATTGAGCCTTACTTATCCTGCTTGGCTCATTTCCTAGGATTAGGTCCAGAATAGCCCCTGGCCATGTAGGCTGTTCAACAAACTGTGTAAGAAAAGAAAGCAAGCACAGTCCCTGGAAACATATTTCCCTCTTTTTTTCAGATAGTTGTTATCCCGTTCTGGATCTAAGCATTTTAAATTCTTTACGATTAAAGACCTGGCATCCTTGCAGCTCTCACTGATTCACTGAGGAAAAAAAAATTTAAAAAAAAAAAACACTTATGGCTCTCCCTTACTTTTGTGTAAACTTTTTAGGAAAGGTGTATAGTACTATTTACATTCTATTGAAATGATCTCTTCAAGGTTAGAAAGAAAAAGGGTTTTTTTTCCCTGAAACCTTAATTCCTCTCTGTATAAAAAGTTGCATATGTGTTTATGCATTTATATAAAATATGTATTTGTGTATAGATACTTGAAACTCGAGATTATTTTGCATATACCTATTTATAGGGGTTTGGACAGCCCACATTTTGTTGTACCCTATGTTATAATATTATGCATTGTAATTATTTAGTGTGTTAGTATGGTATTTTTAAATGTCAACAAGATGCATCAGAATGTAAATTCAAATCGAATTGTGATCATATAACCACAATGCTGCATGCAGAGATGAATGTGACTTTAGGTTGTTTCCGTGCAATGTGTAAGGTGTCCATGTGAGATCACTGTGTGTCTTATGGTACAACCTGACTTTTGGAACATACAATAGTAAAGTTATTCAAAGTTTAGCAAGACTATTGCAATATTATTAAAAATAATGTAGTTTGGATAAATCTGACTATTTTAAGAAACAATAAGAACTAACAAAGTTTTAAAAATATAACAGAAAAATCTGCACTGGGGAAATGATTCTCCTGAACAAATCAGACTGTTTTCAGTAGGATATATCTATAAAATAAATCCTAAAAATTTAGAGCAGAAGGAAAAGTATTAATCCTGTGTCAAAATACTTCAGAGTGAAAGGAAAAAGATGCCAATATTTTCCCTCTTTATAGCCACACAAGATAATTTTAAAAATGCTTTTTTTAGCTGGCTGTTTTCATTGTGATAACTAATGTTAAGACCCATTTGAATTTTGCTTTGCCATTCAGAATCCTTAAAACCCAGGAACATTAAGATCACTGTTTCTACAATGTCATTAGGCTTTTCTTTGTATAACAAGTATGTGCTGTACATAAGCAGAAAGGGTAAGAGAAAATGATGCGCAGGATTTCCCTGACAGAAGCATATGTCAGGGATCAGGTAAGACATCGCTGACAATAGCTGTTGGAGTTTTGTGTATGCTGCTGACAGAGCAGCAGAAGAGGTTGTCTAAGCACTTTCCCAAGACATGGCTATCAGAATAAAAAAAACTTTGAAGAACCACAGCTGGAAGCCTAGGGAGCTCTGAGGACAAGAACCTAGGCTGAAAGGCAGGTGTTCAGCAGATGTTTAGCTGTTGTTTCTCTAATCTGGAATGGAAATGGTGGTATGTGAGCAATAGAAAAAATGCAGGAGCTTGCCTGCAGACAAGTCCAAATCAGAGATATTTCCTGATGAGAACCTGTAGGGTTCTACTTAGAGGGTCATAGGTGGGCTTCAGTGTAAAGGCTGTAAGGAAAGATATGAAGGTAACTGAGGGAAAGACACAGTTGTCACAGCTCAGGATATTCATACAACTATGTTGAGTTTTGTAATTTTCAGGACTATGTGGACAATGAGATAAGTGAGCTTTCTGTTAAGATTTCCAGGGCTCAGTTCCTTTGTTGGAAAGAATGATTTATACACACAAGATTTAGTCTGATGCTACAAATACTCAATGAAGTTTTCAGAAGCTAACGCTGGAGGTGTTACAGATGTCACCTGTACTAGCTTTTGCGATGGTGTGCGAAAGGTAAGAATGACACATACAGACACAAATACGTAAAACAGACAACAATCACATCAATAACTTAGAAGTCAAAAAATTCTCTAACGTAAGGTTGACCTAAACAGAGTAATTTTGCTTTTAGAATCAAGACTTCTAATAACTTGAAAACTAGTTAATTATGTCATAATCTGATATTATGACTCAAAAATATTTTTGCAGCTGATCAGCTATCTGAATTGCAAATAAAAATCTGGAGTATCCATGATAGAAAGTTCCCTACCACAACAGTGGTATGATTATTGGTTTTTTATTTATGCATTCAATAATGCAATGATCAGGAGAAAGATGTGTTTGAGGGCTTTTTTTAATTAGCAACAAGAGCTGAGAAAATTTGTTACTCTTAATATTTAGCCTTATTATGGGATTTTTTTTGAAAGGCTTAATCCATATTTGACATCACCTACACGTAATTTTCACTGCTTATTAAATAACTGCTTTCAGTTACTTATTAAGGCTATATATTAAAATAAATAAGACTGTGAAGAGAAAAATATTTGCATTTCCCAGTTTTAGATCAGCCTGTATTTCATAAAACTGTAACTCGAAACAGCAATATCCCCTTTCAGTGGAGTACAATCCCAACAACAAAACTCATTAAGGATTACTTTTTTATACATCCTTTAAATGGAGAGTTGTCCACAGTCCCTTGAGTATTTCTATAGAAAGCCTAGGAGAACCGGGTACATGTTTCCGCTAAGGCTTTGAGAAACTTCACCTGAAATGCCTGTTTCCAGCTTTCTTTGGTAGAATCTATTGGCAGGAAAGGAGTACTCCAAAATTTGTGGGCTTTCTCGAAGGTACTGTTGAGTAAACATTTAAGAAAGAAGGTGGTTAGAGAGAAGATGAAATCTTTCTGTTATTTCAGTGAATAGAATATTTCATAGAGAACATGCCAAAAACCCTAATGTTCCCATAAGCCAATATATAATTTTACTTGGATAATCATTCCCTTGTTAATATTAGTTAAGGTATCTTTTCTTCTTCATCCTTTTTATTCCTCTAAACTGATACTTTTGAAGTAGTATGTTATACAAACACGGCTAGTATGATTTTGAAATGTCATTTCAAAGTTGAACACTTAATGACTTGTAGTTTTTTTGCTATGTATATATCTAGCAGTTTTACTCAACACAAGCTTGCTAACATAACTCATTCCAGGCTGATTTATTATTTTTATTCAACCAGGTGCTACATGGGTTTGGCAACTTTGGCAATGCCTTTGTCTATAATGACTCTGCACTTGGTGCTTGACGCTGCCAACATGTGCAATGAATTCACTGGCACTAGTGGAGAATTTCATTCCCTTATCTCTTTGTGAAGAATCAAGCTTCATCTCCCATACTGCTTGTTATCCAATACATCTCATGTAATCGTTTTGATTTCTTTGATATTTCTCCACTTCCAGAATGTTCAGTTACAATTCTGCTGAGCTAATAGCTGTTCTTAGAAGTAGAAATGTATCTGTTATGTTGAAGTTTCTTCATAATTATTTTCACTCTTCATTATTTCTCTCATGAGGTCTCAGACATCTCTATTTGTTCAGGAGGCTGTATCATAAACAAGTTTTGTATTTTTAAGATATATCTGGCACATCATTTGGCAAGATGTAGGAATACAGAGAGTACATTTATTTCTGCAGAGGAATGAAAACTTTCTCTTTTTTTACTGTAAGAGTCTCTTCTTCCTAGCTGTGAAGATAAGCTAAATTCAGGTGAAAACACTGAAATTTTTAGTACTATTTAATACAATAATCATAGTAGCAATTTAAAGTTCCGTGCTGTTTTTAAGGTTTTCATGAACTTGAATAGCAGCCAAATAACTGCTGTACAGTCTACAAGGAAGCTTTCTCTGTCAGACTTTGCTGTGATCTAATCTGGTGTATTACAAGCATTAATTTACAGTATTATTCGTGGTCCTTGAAGATTATTTTATTTAACAATAGAATCTGACTATAAAGTCTTGCATCTGAGCATTCATATTAGACCTGCACAGTTTCTTACCACTGCAAGCCTGAATGGTAGCTACTGTGTGTTGCAGTGCACATTTATTTCATTTGCGTTTCTGCAACAAGACACTGATCTCTTACTAGATTTCATTGTTTCCTAAGTGAGCAGTTTGAGGGATAATTTAACCTTTTCTTTATCTTTTTTTCTTTGTTTGTTTGTTATGCTTGTAAACTTTGAACTTCCTACTGCTTAGAGGGTCAAAATGGGATGACAGTTGTACCTTACACATATTTTGTTTTTAAATGAAGTCTCAACACAACCAATCCAGTATTTGCCAGTCTGTCATTACTTACTGGTTGGTAAACCATGCAAAAAGCAAAGTTGAGTTTAATCTGAACTTATTTAGGATTGATTTAGTGACAATAATTTTTTTCTTCTTATGTGTTCTCAGTGGAATGTAAGAAATACCTTCCAAACACTTTTTTCAGCAAGCAGTTTTTAGTATAGATAACCATATAGATAAGAATAAGACAAAAAAAGATAATCTGTTTCTACAAATTTCACCCATTCCCTCACCACATGTTCTTCTCATGACGTGAGAGGATCTGAATAGCTGTGTTAAATGAGCTGTGCCTTTAAGATAAATGAGACAGTTCACAACCCAGGACTGTACTTAACACCAGAAAATATAAAGACAGTGACCTAAATGCCAGTCTCACTCCATGATCAATTAGGGCCATGCATAGCACATTAAAAAAAAAAAAAAAAAAGGAGGAGGAAAAAAAAAAAGACTAAGAAAAAAGCTCCATCTGGTTCAGAAGAGAGTGGCCAGTCCCATAAATAACACAAGCTGTCAGGAAAACATCATTCCTATAGTACTCTGTGTATTGGTTTTCTGTCCAACTACAGATCCAGTGCAAGGAACTTCAGTTTTGCATAAGCTTTGACCACACTTAGGTCTTCAGCTCACCATAACAGCCACATTCATGAGTTGTTCATGGGTAATATGAGTTAAATTAACAGGCTGGAGAATTAAGTGTACAGAAGTAAAGAACATGGACATATACAATTCTGGAATCCTATCGCGCACGCACTCACACACAGACACACACAAAAAAAGAAAAAACAAACAGAAGAAAAAGTCCAAGTTTTCATTTGAGCTGAGCTTTTCTGAATAGGTAAATAAAACTCATCAGTAACATTATATTTTGAAAATTTAACTGCAAACTCCACATCATAATGTGAGATAAAGGTGAATAGTAAGCTTTACTTTACACTTGTTTGTATTTTAAATACTTCTGTTGGTAGCTAATAAGTAGTTGGGAATCCTAAAGACAGAAAAGAAACACTGCTGTTTTTTACTGGGTTAGAACAGCCATACATTACTTTCACATTCAGATTTTTTTCATAGTGGAAAAGGGAAGATCATTCAGTACTGAACATTCGTATTCTGGTAACACCCGTTACTAGGTCAGAAGGTGAGAGTGCTGGGTGCTGTACAGGCATACCATAAATAAATAGCACTTCTGGAAGTTTACATTATTGGTGCGCAACAGAAATGGGCCTGCATTTTTTCAGATGGAACCTTTACATTCATAAAAATTGGTGACTGGAAATGCTAATATAGAACACCAATGGCAAGGTAGCCTTGAGCCCTGCCAGAACAGGGGGAGGATCCATAGGCCCAGCACCACCTCAGGAGTTTCCTATCACTTGCTTCAAGTGTCTCACCATCCTGATTTTCCTCCAGGGGGGTGTAACACCACTTGATGTCTCCTCTCTGGCTACAAATTTATACACCACTTGTGCTCCAGGGAGAGGATTGAAAATTACTTTCAACAATCTCATAAATTTTGAGGAATTCTCTCCTGTGTGAGAAGAAGCAAGCTTCCTTGTCCAGTTCTGTGCTAAATCTCCAGCACACGATGGAACCAGCGCTTTCCAGAATGTTTTGTCACTTTTACTTAAACATCCTCCCCTTTACTGCTGAGGGAGACAAAGGATTCTCTACTTTTCTAAGGTCTCCCCTGGAGAAAAGAACAAAAGAGGTAGAGTTTCTATACATATCTGTAGGTATATTTTCTTAGTTTAACATGCAGTTCATAGATGAACTTTATTTCTGAGGAATAAGGCAGTTGTATGGTTAAAAACTGAAGGACATGAAAGTTGTGGCATGAACAGGATGAAGAGAGGCTGTAGAAGTTTTGTTTGCTCAGAGGTAAAATGATGATCCCGGCTCTTTCCCATTAAATCTGTTGAAGATAAATAGCAAATTGTTGTATTTATTTCTTTTCTCCGGTTTGCATTTAGAAGATGACACACAGAAAATTCACTTTGAAACATTTCCTTAAAAGCACATGATAAATCCCTAGGGAGAAATTCACAGCCTGAAGAGAGCCTTGTGCTTGGGTTAGATAGTGACAGATAGCAATGGAAATACAGTACTTGGTGCTCCAAACTAAGAGACCATTGTGTGTGCAACTCACAGTGAGAACATGGCAGAATAAAGCTTCCCCCGTCCCCACCCAGAAGTGTGGCTGTCTTTGTAATTTTAATTGGTCTGTGTTTGTGGAGTGGGGCCTCTATTTACTTATGGCTTGGGGCTTGTGTTTACCAAGCCTGGTGGAGGCCAAGTGTCATATCACTGAAGCTTAGTTCCTGCAAGCTATCCTGCTATATCTTGAGGCACTTTTCTTTTCAGTATCTGTGCCTGTCTAATTCGCAAGCTTCTGTGAAACAAGCACAGGAGGGTACAAGGCCTACAGGGAGGAATTACACCTAATTACTCAAATAATTGCTAGGCTGTTGCCTTCTTAGTCACTGAAAATAATTTCCAGGTCCCTGGCTTTTATAGATAGTCTTCTAGAGGCAGGAGGACACAGCCCCCTTTTTAACTCAGCCCATTCAGTCACAAAATCAGAACACTCGAGCCTGCAAAATTAATAAGCACCACTTCCATTACATATATTTTAGGTTGTTGTTGCCGTGGCGATAAAGTCAGGGACATTGAATCTCCTCTGTTGAGCCATTGTTATCATCCCTGGCCATCTGCTGCAGAGGAGTGATATTCCATCTCATTTGCATGATGACTGATATATGGGAGGTTTGGAAGGACATATGCCACAGCAATCATGTGATGAAAATTAAAGTGAAAGTTTTGGGCCCAGAGCCGAAAAAAATCTGTGTATGCGCATGAGGCTGTTGATGTGCAAATGTGAATCATATTGAGAAGGTTTGAATAGGGAGGTGTGACGTAAAGAGGGGACACAAACGCAGGTGCTTATCTCTAGGCAGTCAAAGGCACTGGATGTCATATCATGGGAACTACCTTTCAAAGACACAGCTTTAGTGCACAGTTCAGCACACAAGGGAGGAGAAACATATAAGTTTTGGAAACAAAAATAAAGTAAGTTTAACAACTTTTTCACACTATTCTGAACCCATTGATGTTTAAGCAACTTGTACTATTAGTAACTTTCTGTCTTTTCTATTGTTTGTGCTCTTGTTTTGCAAAAAGCAAAAAATCCTGTCCATATATCAATGTTGAAAGCTTGAGAGATTTGTATTAAGTTCAAGGGTTTTAAATCCATGTTTAAAATGCTCTCTGCAAACTTTTTTTTTTTGTTTGTTTGTTATTTAAATGACACTAATGCTGTTTCTTCCACAATGTATGTTTGGTCATTATCTTAAATATTATTTTGGGCCTCAATTAAAAAATAGCTACTTGTAACTGCTTTGAGAAAGCTTTCTGAATAAAATGTCATGGTGTAATTGCATTTATACTGCCTCAGTAAAGCCTTTGTTCATATACATTTTACAATTGTGCAAATTTGCAGCTTTAGCTATTTGATTTGAGGAAATGATCACAAGGACACTTCCTCTCATTTTGAAAAGTTACTGAACTTAAATACTACCATTGGAAAAAAGAGAGGGGAAAAAAACAAGATGGGAGAGGGAGAGAGTCAGACCAGTGTATTTGTAAGAACTGTTCGATAGATGCAGGTTCACTTACAGTTATGTATTACACACCAAAGAGCTTTCTCGTGATGTTTTAGAATGCTCTAAAATCATGTGTAATGTTTTTGAAATGAAGATTGTTGATCAATATATTTAATAGCATTGCTTTAAAGTGAAAAACAGTCTTTCAAAGCGTGACATTTCAGTCCTTTAAATTATTTGGGATTCAGAGAGTGAATTGAGAGCTTCAGATTAAAAAGCTAATACTGTACTTTAGAATGAATGTCTGTGTCAGGAAAATCTTTAGAAAGTTAAATGACAGTAATATCAAGCAAGGTTGAAGAATGAAATGGACCTTCTGGGACAACATTTTGCAGGAGGATGATTTTTATGAAACAGCATTTGATGCTAGAGAAAGTCTGTTTAACACTCTGATCAGCAGTAGCTCTCCCTCTCTCTCTCTCTCTGACTTTCTTTTGTCTTTAACAAAGCACTTAGTTCAGATGTTTGTCTTCCTTCATATGTAAATAGCAAGACAATCTTCTGCAAGGTGCTGTGAATTTTTCATTTAACAGATTATAAAAGCACAAATCCCAGATTTTATCCTTAAACTGTATGGGGTGAACTTTGTTAGTTAAAGATGTTTTTTAGAATTCAAAATGACAATTTATTATCGCTTTTGTTGATTAAATTAGTCAAGTTAATTGTATAGATGTGTCTTCTTTCGTTTGGCTGTGCAATAGTTCTGTAATTCTTGGGGAAAATTACAGCATTTGTGATGAAAGCTTTCTCTGAGACAATAATGTATTTCTGCTATAAGATGGTTAACAGATAATCCAGATTTGGAATGAGGAATTTCTAAATATAGGCTTTGCCTCTTTAACTTCCTAGTTTGAAGCATTTTATTTTTACTTGTAAATATCATCTGTGTATTATAGTACTTTCATGCCTGCAGGCTAAGATTACCAGTCTTCCTTTTTTTTCCTCCTCCTTCTAAATATTCAATTACTCAATGGTAATTATTATTATGTGGCCTTCTTGGCTTGCTGCATTATTAGATTAATATAGATTTCTTGTGCCAAATTAGCGGAAATCACTGTTATACACAGCAACGAATCACTTTTTTTTTTTTTTTTTTTTTTTTTAGTTTTATTTACTTTGTTGAATAACAGGAAGACTTTGACATCATGAGGTTTTATTCCTGAGACTTTTAATATACCTTTGAAAGCTGAGCAGGAGAGGGTGTATTTTGGGTTTGTTTATTCTTTTGAAGGTTTCTAATAAGCAGAAACTTTGGTTAAATTATAATTTAGGTCAGTCAACGATCTGTAAATAAGGACCTTTGTGAATGAAATGACAGTTGAAGTCCCCTGATCTCTGGTTATTGTGTCAAAGGTGTGTAGCAGAGGTAAGAAAACCAAAAATGAAAGAAAAGGAGCTGTCCAGGGTACTGCAGCAGATTAATATTTACTCCCACTGTACAGAAAAAAAATCTGGCCCGAAGTGTTCACAAAAGTGCCACCATTTGTTACCTCCCCACCCCCACCCCACAAACTAGATAAACCTTATATTGAAGTTAACTATAAAAAAAAAAATATCTGTGTATGAAAAACTTATTTCAGAATCATGTCACATTTCTGTGAATAGAAAATACACCCTTAGATCACAATAACTGTCACAAATTGCTTATTAAAACTAAATTTTTATGCAAAGATTTTTGTCAAAGTTGCAGGCAATAAAACTTTTCCCATCTAAACTAATCTTTGAGTGTAACACAAATGGTTTCTATGGTAGTGTCGTAATGTAAACAAAACAAACAAACAAGAAAACCCCAGATCCCAATCTTGCATTACTTGATTGCTTTTGAAATGAATTCTTGTCCTTATGTGACCTGAAATGTGTGGTTACAAAGCTATAGAAATCCAAACGATCATATTTGTTTGATATGAAATGAAAAAAAATAGTTAAATTGAAAGTTTAACATCATGAAATTCAAAATCCCAAGTGGTATATAAACATTAAAAGAAACTTTGGACTGCTAATCCTAGGAAATTAGTTTTATGGATTGAATTCAACAAGGCTTCAGAAATGGTTCCATCTGCTGCCTAGCAGCTGGTGAAAGGATAAATTTAATTCATTAATTCATTTGGAAAAAAGGATCCAAGTAGTAAAGACTTCATTGCTCATAATGCACATAGGTGGAAATCAAAACTGAAATTAGGTCCTGTTGATCATCTCTGATAATGAGGAACATTTTCTTTGTCATTGTTACAATGGTCCTGATCAGGCAGTTGACAGTATATTGACTATATGGTGCTAACTGATATTTTTATGTCTCAAAAAGTTGAGAATAGTTCCAAAAGCATCACTCCTTTTCTGGGAAGAACATGCCTAACTTTTGGGAGTTGCAGATTATGTAGTTTTAAAAAAGCTGAAATGTTTCACTGAAACAATATTGCTGTCTTTATATGAATATTTGTAACTTCTTTCCTGTTAAATCAGTTTAAGGAAACAAAACCAGATACCATTAAAATTAGAAAATAAACTTATTCACAGTTTAGTCCCTTCAATAATCCAAAACCACAATGTCAAATGCAAAGAGTTTATTACTTTTCTTTACTTTTCTATTAGTCACAAGCTTCATCTTTTCTTTCCTGTCTTCAACCATTTTCTTTTCATAATAAGTTACAAAAACTTAGAGGAAGAGGGGAAAACATAAGTTAAAGACTGAGGAAAGGCAATATTGAAATATCCAGAGTTTTAAAGGAAAAAATAATTGGACAAATGCTTCTATAAGAACTTGACGTTTAACTTGTAGCTGTAAAGCTATCCAAATTATCACAGCCTCCAGATACAGATTTTTTTAAAGTGGTTGCCTCTACTTTTTTAATCTAAATCACAAGCAGTGAGTGCAAAGTTATCTAAGGCTTTCAAACTGCGAGATGGTCAAGTGGCAAAGGCTGTTGTTCACCTTATACCAGGCACACAGGTAAACGCACTCCTCATTACTTGCTGAAGGATACACAGGACTGATGAACCTGTTATCCTGAAACCAGTTAAATATCTGCCAATGCCTATTTTCAATGTTTCTGCTTGAGATGGTGATTTCATGAATGATATTTGGCTTTTCCCATTTCCTCTGTAGCCCATAGCTCACTGTGGTGGGTTTGTTGGATTTACTATAAAGGTTCTGTTCGCACCCTGTGGGTTGGGTTAAGAATTAGGATTTATGCATTTACTTCTACTGTTGCATTGTTTATACAGCTTTGGTTTAGTTTTGATCCCTTTTTTTTTTTTTCCCTTTGAGGCTCTTCCACAGTGTCAGCTGCTGACTGATAGTAGGAGAACGGCCTCGTGGTGTGAATGAAAGGGACCTAGCGGTTGGTAAACAGAGATAAGGAATAAATAGAGCACAGGCAAAAGGAGATAGTTCTGTGGGAGCCCAGATTGCCGCCAGTCTGTTCAAGTGAGATGCAGTGCCTGTCCTTTTCCCAGATTAAATTAGTGTGCGAAATCTCCAGTGACCTCCTCCCCTTCTCCCCATACTCTTTAGCCAAGCTGAACAGCCTCTGCTGTAAAGTATTCATTTTATCCAGGGACAAGTTGGACAATAGAACTCTCCCTGTTACTTATGGACAGCTGTCGTGATTCATAGGGCTTTTCAGCATTTCATTTTTCGTAAGAGTTAAAAGGGTTTTACCTTGTAACTGACGAGAGGTTAGAAATGCAAAGATGCCAGCCCAGAGGTTGCCTGTAGTAAGGAAGTTAATAAATAAATATCACCACCACCCCCGATACACAAACACACACGTATCCCCTCCCCAATGTGCAGAAGGCTGTGTATTTTGTTAGTGCTGCTCTTCTTATTTAAAGGGGTTTAATTGTGATAACATGATTACACTGAAGCATGAACTGCATGGAGAAATTAACAAGCAGAGACACAGCGATATACAGGGCCCCCAAGGTTCCCTAAATTAAAGGTGACCAGTGCAAACCCAGTGAGTTCCCTTTTCCCTTCTTTGCCCTTGCTTTTGCCTACATCTCCTACTACTTTATTACCTGCAAATAACTCCCAGGAAAGAGTAAACCCTCACGAGATACCTTTGTGGTCCCGTATGTTTTTTTTTTTAGTGATTTACTGCAAATATATTCAGCATTTTGACTGATTAAATAGACCTTCGGCAACCTTGAGGGTCACTGTGTAGAGTATGTACATAGAAAATGCATCAGCCCATTGTACCCTGGCAGCTAATGAGATTGGTCGTTAAGTAAATGACACAAAGCCTACAAAAAAAGCTTAGCAGCTCACTAGAGTATCACAGAGTGTCCCTGCACACCACACAACGACACAAACAGTGGACTAACCTAGCCCACCCCTGCTTTATTCTACATCACTGCTTCCCTGATGTCAGCGTGAGAGGCAGAACAAAGGCTAAAAGGCACACGGTAAGTCAGTCTGACAATTATGCCCTAGGGAGAAAGTAGAGCAAATCTTAGCCTAACCATGGGGTTGAAAGTCCGTTTCTAGACAAGTAGGTCATAATGAAGGGATTTTTTTCCCCCCTGTCACTTCACGGAGGGGAGAAAAATGTCTCTGGAATCAAGGTTGGGTTTGTTTCTTGTTTGTTTGTTTCCTTTTCTCTCTGTCTGATTTGCCAGCTTACGAAAGTTTCTGGAATTCCAAAAGTAACATGAAACAGTATGTTTTGTGAACTGGATATTGCAATGATAGTGTAATGAAATAAATATTCTTTGTAAGAACTGCCACACAGTAAGCACTGCCTCAGATGTACATGAACATCTGATGAACTTTACAGACAGAAAGTTTCTTTCTACTTCTCTGTAAAAATCTGCTTAAAATGTGTTATATGTATGAATACACATTTCAATCCACTAGCCACTTACACCCCTAAATACCTGGCACAGTTTTTACAACTATGCAGATATAAATGAAATTGTTACTATAATTTTGGGGTGGTTTTGAAAGCAGATTTTTATATGGTGTCTCTCTCAGTGTTGTCTTTTACGTGAGCTGAAATTAAAGAGTTGAAGATTGTTGTTAAACAGTTACACAGTCATCACTTATTTTCTTTACACAGCAGCAAAATATTCGGTTGATATCTTAGAGTAGCAGGTGCCTGCCTGTGTAACCAATGATAAAATCTTTTCTAGCAGTGTTTCAGTTTAGTATCTCAGGATCCTTTATTTTGCTGAAAAATGGCAACAGGAAGTTGCCAGAAAGTCTTGTTTGCATTGCTAAAATGTTTCTGTCTGCTTTGCACTTTGGAGGATCAGGGGATGTTAGGTTCAAAATGACATGATATTATTGCAAGATGCCTGTGTGAATTAAGTAATGCTTCTCCCCGCTCCCAGACCACTGAGAACCATATGTTTTAAGAATGCTTTCTCAAACACAGACAGTTTAAAAAGTGGGGTTTAGATATCAGCCTGCATTACAGTTGTTTTTTTTTTGTTTTGTTTTGTTTTGTTTTGTTTTGTTTTGGAAGAGTTATTTAATTTCAGAAAACACTTGTCAATAGATGTATATTTAGACATGTCAGGATAACCTGTTCACTTAATTAAAACTCTTCATAGGTCACAGAAGTCAGTTCATTATGATATGTCGCTTACCCAGGGACATGACATCCTTTTTACTGCATGGACAATAGAAGTATCATCATAGCTTATAAAAACTAAGATTAAATGTGATATTTTAAGATATGCGTGTGATGATTTTTGCAAAGAGATGTGTGTATGCATATATACAAATCCACATGTGTATATTTATATAAAAAGTGTACATATGCCAAATCTATGTTCACCTATATAATATATCAGTTCACTGAAACTCAGTAAATATTAACAGTTATGTCTGCTTTTGCATTTCCCAATGATTCCAACTCAGGAAATTTCATGATGAAGTAAACAAACTCAAGTAAAATTTTGTATTTAATTTTATTTTCCATATGTTTAAGGTGTGTGCATCTCAGCAACATATTTTCCTTATGTTACCTTGAAAAGTATAAGATATGAAAGCATCAGAAAAAAGCTTGCTTTTTCAGCTGAGCCCTATAATTCATAACTAGTTGCTAGATCAGCAGAGATTTAGTAAACTAAAGTGCTACAACACAGTTTTGCTAATTGATATTAAGTTTTCAGTTCATTTTAACAAATACAATTTGAGGATATTTTATGTTCAGGTGCATCACCACAGCGTTTAAAAAGGAGCACATATATATCACACCATCACCACGCTTTTTACACACCTAAGTGAATAAGAATAAAGGGTATCAGATATTTCAGCATTCACCACATTAATGAATAAGTTCAGCTGTCCTTTATCCTATTAAAAGTAGAGAATGATTTCATAGTGGTAATGCACGAGCAGAAGTGCTACAAAATTTGTACTGTTACTGTAATCTGACAGGTTGAACCCCAGTAAGTTTCAGTAGTTTTTTATAGCTTCATTATTTTTTCTCTTCTGTCATTTCCTTGCTGCATGTAAGAGAAAAGGCAGAGAAAACTTGATTTCTGATAATTAATGCTCATCTGATCTCCCTGATAAACTATGTAACATACCAGATTTTTTTAGAAACCACTTTTTAATGGACTTTTTGGACCTTGGAGTCCAATGTGAGGCCTTTGTACATATCTTTGTGCATGGTTCCAGGGTACAACAGTGTGAGTTTTGTGTGTGGATCCGAAAAACTTTATGGCATTACACAGCTGGTTTGAATAATTTTAATTCCGTTTTTTACATGCTTGTAGATTTTCAAGCCAATAATATCTAATATTCCTGATAAACAAGTATTTTCAAGGTCAGTCACAAACAATGCTCCCAAAGGCCTGGCTCTATGCTCCAAAATAAAAAATACAGCAAGTAACATACGGAGTAAACTTTATAATCTACTACATCCATATCTATATGGAGCATCTAGACCAAAATCTGTGTTACTTAACTGATTAATTTTGGAAATATGCATATATAACGATGACCTCTTGTAGTTTCTGTGCGCATAGTTTTGGATTCTGAAAAACTGCATAAGCAGAATAAGTGCTTCTGAATTTTAATTATCTTGAATCACTTCAGACTAAAGATATTGTTTAATTAGTGATAAAAAAGATTGTCTCCTTCAACTTTTTTTGGTACTTACATAAAATCTTTTTGGAGGGGAATTGCTCTCATTTACCTTCATGGAAGACTTCTAAATACAAGCAACTTTTGACATTCTAAATGACAGGTTTCTAGTTAAAAAAAAAAAAAAAAGTGTTAAGTTAAAAGATAAAGTTACTTGATAATGAAAGCGGGGTTTAACTTCTTGGGTAGGTGAATACTGACAACAGCGTTTGCACACATGAGTGATTACACTGAGGTGAGGTCGATGGCTCACTTCAATGCAGTAAAGCAGGTGTGTAAGTGTTTTGAAGATGAGGGGTTTATTGATTTTCTTAATAGATTCGGGTAACATTTGCTAGCTCATTTTTCAGGTTTGGCTTCATATGTGAACTTTTCCCTCCATTAAGGAACTTTGGTTAAAAGGACCTAGCTTTTAATTTAAAGACATGTATTTGAACTCTGCTCCATGAGGCATTAGATTAAAAAAAAATGCTTTAGAACTTTTCCAAAATATCATTTAATGTCAGGATCAGAGTTCTCAATTTCTTCTTAACGGTGTTTCTTCAGGTGATAGTAAGAGTCACTAGATCGGGTCCCTAAATCTTAGCAGAAAATTTGACACCTTCAGTGCCCCTCCACCCCCCAAGTTAGAGCACTTGTACAGCAGCTGGATTGGCACAGCAAATTAGTAATGGCTCCAAAGGCACCGCTATGGACTGTCAGGTCAATAATCCTTAAGCATAGAAGGATATACGTGATACAGAGTAAAAGTCCACTTTTTAATGAGCATCAAAATACTGGTTTGCACTCCACATCAGAGATATTAGGGTAGTTAAGAAAACTGACACACATACCTTTTTCAAATAAAAATTCACATTTAAATGTTTGAATAAAATAAATGTTAAAATACAGTAGGTAAGCAGCTACAGTATCCGAAATGGAGACTTTTTTAAAAATTTACTTACTACTGTTCTCAGATCTTTTCTTCCTTGTTATATCAGAAGAGTATAAGATGTTTCCATCCTGTCTTCAAATAACATTTTTATGATGCAGTCCAGTGATTTTTATGATGGCTTAGAGGGCCTATTTTTAATTTTGTTTAATTTTTCTACTGTGTGATTTTCTCCTACTTTGGGCAGAAGTTTGACAGAATCTAACACACACAATCTAGATCTTGTTACAGAAGTAAGTTTGAAAGTAAGGATAGTGGTCACAGAAATCCAAGGCTGTGATTTTTGTATCAATCTATTTACTTTTATGTAATTCAATTTCTTGTGATTAGAACAACCCCAAACAAACCACAAACATTTAATTAACTTCCCACATTTTGGGAAAATACATTTTCTTCCCTAACAATGTGGTTAACTCAGCCTCCATACAAGGTATGGAAAGTCACCAAAACCTGAACAGAAAGAATGACCATTGCAGTACAAATGAAGAGATTGAGTACACATGACATTTTCATTGTATCTCTAACATTTTATAAAATTAAACACCATTTTGAAGTATGGGTCTGATGGGAATCATCCTATATATAAGCATTCGACATTTAGTGAACAAAGTGCAACTGAACACATAAATCACTCTGAATAACATTGACACTTGGTCATAAGAAACATATATTTAAGGCTCAAGTGTATGTTCAAGCTACTTTATGGAAAGCCTTCCCATTTTTGTGAGAAACAGTGCTGTCTACAAAAAGGGTTAAAGAAAATGCATTCTGTTGCATCTGCTTACTAAATCCCTTACTTTAGTAGAAATTCAAATTTTGTAAAGATTATTCGTTTTATTGATGCATATAATTATAATCACAAGCCATCTGCTGATTTGGCAGGCATGGTTAAAATTCTCTAACTCTCATAACCTTTCAAGTACAGTGCCCTTGGGACTCTATTTCACTTTTATATTTTGGAAAACATGTAGGGACAAACAAGAGAGGTCATCTGCCGAAAGTCAGACCTGTAAAACATTAAAAGAATAAAGATCATGATGACTGCTCTTGTTTTAATAATAAAGAAAGTATTTTTGATTTTATTTCTGACTTCGGGAAAGATTACACTGGTTTCCATCACACACTTTGGGAATTTGAATTTTTTCTGGGGATTAAAGCTCTCTCCTAGCACTCCTGGGATCTGGGTTCCAAGTCTAAACTAAAAGAACAAATATTGTTCAGTTTGGTTGTCACAGGTGAATTAAACATATTTGACCTTGGCCTCAATTTTTCTTTTTACACAATTCCCATTACATTTCTATTTGAAATGTTTAACAAACACAATTCTCCTTTTTTAAATATTTTTTTTTTAACTTGGTCATACTGAGTTTCACAGGGAGACACCTATCACAAATTTAGCTTTTTCCCATGAAGCTCAAAAGAGCATTTATTTAGAGGGCTATGTACAAAAAGACATAAAACGAGTGGCTAACTTTCTTTGCCCTAGTCATTAGAAATGCGTGACTTTATTTATATTAGCCTACCATTGCTGGTGATTAACCACAATTACAAATCTTTGGGCTTTTAGCTTATGAGAAGTCTTGTTCTCCATTTTCTTGTGTCCTTCATCATGCTTAGCCAAACTCTTTTCTACTTGACAATTCTTTCTCTGTTTTTAGTCTCTTTTGTTATGTTACATGTGGTGTTACTCGGCTACTTCTAGCAGAAAACATCCACAAGGGGAAAAAAAATTAGGAGATGCTCTCTCTGTCATAATACAAAAATGATCGCATTTCACTGAGTTGTAGGATAATGTCAGTGCTCTGGGTTAGGACAAAGGGTGTTTTAGAGGGAAAATATGTGAAGGTGGAAAACCTTGGTGAAGAATTGGGTAGTCCAGTGACTTCCTGATATTAGCAGAAGCCAAAGACAATTAACCCTCAACAGAACTGTCTTGCTTAATGCTGTATTGACATGTATCTTGCAGGAACAAAAGATGCGACTCTCTCTTCTGTTTAATTAGTATATCTGAAGGCCTGTATGCAACATGCATGCTGCTTTACTTCTTTTGGAAGTTTGATTCTCACCCCACACCCTCATTATAACAAGCAGGAGGGAAATGCACATGTTTGAAAGTGTCTTCACAGCTGAAACTAGGGAAACAGGCCGAGAGTAGCTCTGGTTTATTTCACAACCAATTAAGTATGACATCTGTTGAAACTCAGGAAATAAGTCTCCCTTCCCCCTGTTCATATACTAACTTAAGCTGCCAGTCTTTTGTTTGGATATGGTGAATTTGACTCATAAGACTTTTTTTCTTTGGAGTAAATATACAATATGAAAAAAATAAAACATAAAGGTGTTTTTTATTAAAAAAACAACCAACTAGGTTTCACTGAGTGCATGTAAAAAGCCCTACCTGACACTCACAAATCAAGTAAATAATTGTGTCAACAGTTCTTTGCTTAAACACTCTCCTTACATGCTGAAAAAAGGGCATGTTTGTGACGGGCAATGTAGGCACAATAACATTTTCTTTTTCTTTTTAAGAATCTGGCACTTGTTGGATCCCAAAGGCCAGCAAAATTTACTAGAGGGAATTTGAATTTTAATTTCTTTAATGTTAGGATTGAAAATTTGGGACAGAACAGAAGACACCAAAATGAATAGGGCATGTGGCATTATGTATGGTTAAAACAAACAAACAAAAAAATAATTAAATGCAGAGCCACTGTCACTGGTGTCATCAGGTTTCTCAAGTAGACAATAGTTCATAGTAGACCAAGTAAGAAACACAGATAAGCTTAAGTAGCAAACTTAGACTTAAGAAAAGTACCGTATGCAGTATCAGATAATTGTTCAAGCTGAGAGACACTTCCCATTTATCCAACACTAATCCATGTGATGCATTTATTTACTAGGAAAACTTTTATTCCTTCATAAAATTTTGTTCAATTCAAATGTTAAGAAGATGGTATTTCAGTCCATACCAGCTCCTAGAGTTCAGTTTCCCTCTGTTGTGCTTAGAACTTTATTGTCTTCATTCTTCTATACCTAAATAAAGAAATACTTACCCTACCATGCTGAGCTTTTTCTTTCTCTGCCTCTTGACCCTGGATTCTCCTGTGTCTCCAAAGCCACACTGCTCATATCAAAGCTGTGGTGAACTCTCCTTTTCTTTAATTTTTACCATCCGCTGATGCTCCCTTTTATTTGTTCATCAGCTTCATTTTGTTTGCCAGTTCTTTCCTACAAGGACTGGCACTGCCTTCATTCCTGGAGGATGGCTCCCTACTCTATTTCTCTTGCTTTTTCATCCCTATTTTAAAATATAGCTCAGAGCCACACAGTGTACATGTTATTTAAGCTGTAAGATGCTGCTCAGTGATTGCCATAGGTTCATTTGTTAGGAATCCTCTGGTGAAATGTCAGTGTGCACAGTGGAAGTGTCTAGTCCTGAGCCAGTCATCCAGATTCCCTTTAGAGTCAGTGGAAATAAAGAGACATTTCTTGGATGCCATTGATCTCACCCTGAAGTAGATGTACCAAAAAAATAAGATGTATCACACATCTACACAGTGGCAGAAATGCCTGCAGGTTGCCTACAGACTACCCAGAGACTATGGGAAGCCAGCAGTTACTACCTCAGAAATATGTATCTGCATTTCAGGCACATAAAGTTAGGGAGGTGAATTGTGTCCTTCCTGTCCAGCCTACAAACTGGACTTGATTTCTTCTTATATTTTGTCTCCACATAAACTTACTATTTCTCACAATTTCATACAGGATGGGGATACGAATAATGTGGTATACCTTAGACCAGAACTTTCCTCTTATAGATACAGGGCATTGATGAAATTCAGTGTGTGCTCAGATATTAATGGAGAGCAGAATAGCAAACCTGAATATTGCTGTGCAGCTCAGAGGACCAAATTTACCCCTGAAATGCGATATTTACAAAGGGAAGGGGGCAATTCCCTGCTTGGTTCTTAGGACTCATATTTCCTTTCAGGAAAAGATTTTTTTTCTTAAAGCTAATTCTTAAAAAAATAAGAAGAAATAAGCTGTAAAGATGAACAATACAATTCATTTCAAAATTCAGTAAGGATTTCTACATTAAGCCAGCTGCATTTTTTAAACACTGCTGATAGAAGCTTTTCCAGATTCAGCTCCACGTTCTCCTGTTGGTCACTACTTGGACTTTGTAGACAGTTTTAGGGGTGCCTCTGTGATTTCTCTCGCTCTTCAGACTTCCAGGACTCTGTTTCTCAAGCTGTGAGGTAATAGAAGGATAGATTAGGTGATGGTTTTGAGCTTTTTCTGTGGGTGATTATAGTGATTTGATGTTCTTCATGCTATCATAAAAACTACAAGCAAGTTTTCTGTTCAAAATTTCAGTTGCTGTACATACTTTGTATAGACATCAAACATTTTTTCCACGTTTGAAGAGATTCAATGCCACAAATTTTTATTTTTAGAACATTATTTATCATACCAATAGCTTTAGCATATAAGTGTGCAGGGTTTTTTAAAAAAAACTTCATCCTTTACATCTCTAGGGACAGGTTCTCAAAGATTCTCAAGACTGAGTCAAAGTGCTTAAATTGTAGTTCTAAGCAGGCAACCCAGAATTCCTTCAGGGATCAGAGCTGGATGGAGCTCAGCTAAGCTATGCTAACCCTTATGTAGTGGATGGTCCCTATGGAATAGCATATACCTTAATCTGTACCATGGGAGGCACAGGTTGGCCTTGGAAGCAGGGAGCCACAGCTAGGTCTCTGACAGTCCTTTACCTTTTCATACCCTTTCCCTAGAGGGAGGACAGTCACAGTAGTAAACTCTTAAGATTATGCTCAGCTTGATCTAATTTTATAACAATGAGTTTTACAAAGGGTTAGTAACTATGTGTCCCCAGTAGCAGTTGCACACATCAGACTTAAAGTCAATGAAAACCATGCCTAAATTGTGGGCATGCAAAGTTAATTATGGAATAAATTGACACCAGTTCAATAAACATAACCCTTTAGACTAATTTAACATTTATCCTTAAAAGCCTAACCTGCTCACATACAACATTCTGAGTTTTCTTCCCCACAATCAACATTTTAGTGGCTATTATTAAACAGTGTCTTCTCAAATATCCCTAACTCACTTTGGATAGTGTGTAAGAATAAATAGCTTTAGCCCCGAATGCTTTGGGCCCATTATTAATATAGCAACATTAGTAATACCACTCATTTTTATTGTTATTAATGTATATAATGTGCTACTATTTTGTGATCATAGGAAATAACACTGTAATATTGAAGAAGTGCAAGTTGCTTTCAATCAATGATTGCCAGTTTTCAAACAGCAAGTTCAGCATTGTGAACACCCTTCAGGTCATACAGCTTGCTTCCCTATTTATTTGTGGGATTTGGGTATTTATTTGTTAGCTGCATGATTATCCCTGTCTTTTAAATTTAAAAGTTGCAGGGCTATATTGATGATATTTTAAAAGTAAAGAAGTCAAGTTTTTAAGTAGGGACAGTATAGAAGATATGATTTTGGGCCCTAAATTTTTCAGAGATACTTTCTGGTATGCCTCCTCCCTCCTGAACCTCCAAGAGGGATCCCCACAGTAGAACTATCATCAACCCAATAGGCTCTTTGGAGAAGCTGTCTTGTAGTATACCAGTTGCTTCAGCATGCAGCATGAAGTCTACTTCTAACAGAGAGCTAGTAAGCCTTGCTACTGACAGAATTCAAGTTAATCAGACTGCATCTCAGGAATGGGTGAGACTCAGTCCCAAGGGTTAGGTTTTTGTATTCACCAAATGGAGAGGACCTGTTCCTGGTTTTTCTGCCTGTGGATGAAGAAGGTGTAATGTTCCTTTTGAGAACTCAAGAAAAGGCAAGCCAGTAACATGTGAAGACCTCTGAGGAGATGGAGAATGGCTCTGTTATCCCTAAAGTAAGATTAAATTTGAATGAGATACTGCATTGGAAGAATGCATAATCTCTTGAGCAGAAGGAGAATCTGAGGCAAAATGGGCATTACATACTAAGTTTTCCCTGGCCTGACCTGAGTGATCAGAGGTTTATGTGAATGATTAAGCTCAGTTAATGCACCTTTAGGAAATTAACTTTCACACAAAATTCCAAAACCAAGCAGGAGAATCGATTCTAACAGAGCAATAAATACATATCTGCCTTCTAAAAGACCATAACCACACTGGTCGCGTTTTCTCATTGCTCAGAGTGTCCCAGGTTGTCAATACAGTTTACAGAACTTAAAGCCCCTATGAGAAAGAGGTGGTGCGTTACAGCAGTGTTCAAAGGAAAGTATACTACTCATTTCTCAAATGACTATTCAAGTAATCCCGTGGAATCCCATGGTACTTCTGCCTTGGCATTTCAAAAGCAAATTTATCATAATTTGAGCTGCCAGTCCTACAAGATTAAGCTGGACCTGGAAAGCTTAAGTTTCTTCTTCCGTCATTATATTCAGATGACTATATTCCTGCTTTAGATTTGTCAATTAACCATTATCTCATGTAACACCCAGCAAGACATTCAGCCTCAAATAGTATCTTCATAAATGGGCCAGTTGCAGACACATTGAGTGCAGAATTATGTAAGGAGTTGAGCTCAATCTCACATAGCGTGTACTGTGTGGTGTCCCTTTGGTGTATGGTGAAAATTTACTTTCCCTGCTAACACCTGTGGATCTTATCCCAAGGAAATCTGCTAAAATCAGGGCAACCTCCATATCGTCAGTTTTAGCATAGAATCGTGTTTTGAAGAGAGTGCCAGCTTAGAGTTCTGCCTTGGTTATATGAAAAACAAACATTTCCTGGTTGCTGACCCAAACAGGACTTGACCTTTGGAAGCTCTGTCACAATGCCCATCTTTAGCCAGAGTCTTTGTAGCCTCCCATGAGAAAGCTGGAGTAACCACTAGTGACTAATTGTAGGTGCCCACTGCTGCCACAGCAGAACCCATGCCCTAATTTTCTTCCCAATAAAAGGAAGCTAGGTATGATTCCCCTCCCTGTTATTAAAGTTAGCCTTTCTAAATATCCCTCAAGTTTTATACATTCCTTAAGGAGGACACATTAAAGTGATGCATGAGGATCACTAGATCTTATATGGCTATAAAGAATACATCCTGTTCACCTCAGCTAGAAAATGATGTGTTCTATTTGCTTGCTGTTGAATCACCTTCTAGAATTATGTAAAAACATTAGCAGGTTACTGAAAGCCTTATATCATTGTCTCATTAGATTTTGCCATAAAAATAATAAAAACTCTTTCCTTAAGTGCATTATTTTTTGCACTATTATCTATCCTGTTGCTTAAAACAGTATTTTATAAAGTTTTCTAGTTCACAGACCAGCAAGACATAAACATCCTCACCCAACAATCGTGTAAGACAAGCTAGATAGCTACACAGATCTAATCTTCCTTATATAAACTATTATGCAATATTACAAAAAAAAAGAATTTTTATTACTTTTCATGTCCTTAGTTTTCTAGTCTTGTCCATTAATTTATTAACCTTGAGAACATGGTGTTTACCTGAAAAATACAATTGTTTCCATGAAAAGAGGCATGGAAATGGAAGGAGTTTTATGTATTCTTTTTTTAAACTGCTTTGCAAATTCTTTGCACAACAAACCTCGCCAATCTGTAAACAGGGCTCTAGCTACTGTGTTTGTCCACAGCAAGAGCTACAGATGAACACAGTGTAGTTGTGTGATGACAGGAACAGCTGACTCATTAGTAGAGAGCAGTGAAAGGTAATTAACCCTGGGAAAAGTACAGCTGCCATGCGAGCTGTTCCTTTCTGTAGGATCTGATTAGAAATTAGTGTTAAACCACTGATTCTTTAAAAAAATGTCATTGATAATTCACTTTCTCTCTCAGGTGTGGCCCCTAAAAGGGGCCTAGGATAGAACTAGTGTACAAAAGGTCTTCTATTTAAAAAGGTCTTTTCTGAGAGATGTACACACCTGTTTGGCTGCTTCTGGACTTTTGTTAACCATGAATATTGTCCCAGCTTTGAATGTTTTGAGGACACCCTCCAAGTCCATGGACAGTGCAGAGAATGCATTGTCAAAATGATTTAAGGTAGAACTTTGTTGGTTGCCAAAATGGCACCTTTAGTGAGGCTGATTATTTAAAAGTCACAGCTACTACTTCTTGTACCAGGACATAGTTCTGATGCAACACGACATAGACCTCTTCAAAAGAAAACAAAAATCTGTCTCCTGGGGTAGGTTGACACAGCATATGAAAGAAAGAATTACACCCTGAGCATGAAAGCTGCCCCCTAGCCCACCCCTTTCCCTGCACGCATCTTGGTATTCGAGGTGCCAACAGAAGAGGCAGAACCCATGATTTAATCTGACATCCAAACAACAAGCCAGCCTATTACATATATAACCAGACACCTGATACAGGCCTACTTATCAAGAGTGACATAATGATCAACTAAAATAGTATAATTTCATTACTATGCTACTTTAATTTCTAAACTGTTGTTTATTATTTACAACTGTCATATCCAAAATAGTTAGTCATCTTACTTTGTAAGATCTTCTGGCCAGGACTGTATCTTTATATACCTGTGTGCTTAATATAAAGTGCATGTGAGTGCTTTCACATGCAAATAACATGCATTATTAAAGTCCATGACAGCGTTCTGGTTGTTTTCAAAGGATCCAGGCTTACACTAGGGACTCTGAAGGGTAACTGTGTTTAAAGTGATAAAGTTTGTAAGCCATCTCTCCATAGGATCACATTTTTCATCTTGCTCAAGTCAAATTTGCTGCAATAGGATGAATAATGTATTAGTATTATTTTACCAATATAAAGTAATATTACAAAGATATGTTTCTGTAGTGTTATTTTTAACTCAGTAACATTGAGAACAAAAACATTCAAAGCAAAATGGTTAAAGATATTTCCTAGGAGAATGATTCTCTTTATAGGAAAACAAGTGAAACAGATTTTTAAATAAAGACTTGACATTGCAAGAGGACAGATATCTCTGGATTGCCTAATGTTAGGAGAGATGAGAAATGTATTTAAAATTATTTTGCCATTCACCATGCATTAGTTAGTCCCCATTTTTCTCAGAATTGTCCTTTTTTATTTGTTCTTTTGTTTGTTTTGTTTTTGTTGGGTTTTTTTAAGTAAAAAAGCTTGAAAAGAAAGAGAAAACTTTTTCTTGGAAATCCCAAGTAACAGCATATGCTTGAGGTATCAGGTTGAGTTTCAGAGGAAGTGAAAGCATGAGCAGGCTATTAAATAGAACACATGAGGGTGAAAATAATATTCATTACCTTAAAGCATGGTTAGAAATGCACAAAAGCACTTCACAGCACTCTACATCGTTGTCTGCATTTAGCTGAAAGGTGAAGAGACTTGCTGAAGGTCACAGAATAGATCAGTGGCAGAGGCAGGAAGAGAGTTCCAGAATCCCTTTTTTCCGAATTATTAGCTCAATCACAGTGCCTTCTGTTTGTGTCTATCACAGAAGACAGGTGTCATTTTAGGAAATAACCTTTGCCCCACTCTGGAATCATAAAAAGCTCTGAAAAGAGAATTTAAACCACCATCCCTGGTGCCACTGGCCTCTTAATGTACTTTGAACAGACTGAAGAATCTTTCCCTTGCTCCTCACACCTGACAAACATTTGCTGAGAGAAATGAGAAATGTTTTCAGATAAGAAGTCTGTCCCAGTGAATATTTAACATGCATATTTTGGTATCTGACAATCATTAGCCTTTTTTTTTTTTTTTTTTTTTTTTTTTTTTTTTTTTTTTTTTGGCATATTCTTTACTACTTTGATTTGCAGGTGGTATTTTTGTTCTTGGTTTGGTTTTCCTGTGCTCTTCAGCATCTTCAGGATCTTCAGGGCAGTGTAGTGCAAGCAAGCCCTATTATCTTTAGCAGTTAGGGTCATTACAAGTCTTTTAGATGGTGGCAGACTGTACTTCACATGGCACTCTTGAAGTTAATGAACATATGTGATTTGCATGTTGAGGGAAGGCACACTTCTTCCCTTTGTGTGACTTTCCCTTTCTTGGGACATGTCTGTCATGCTTAATGAAGACAGCTTGCTGTTCAGAAAGGGGAGGGTGAATGCACAGGATAGCAGAATAGTAGTTGTATTTCTTTTTATAAAAATAGTTTATATTTTTAGGTTCATTGTTCCTTTTGACTCCATGTCTGAGAATGTTCAATGACCTAATTAGCCATGGGTTTGGTCCAGCATAAGAATTGTGATGTCCTAATCTGGGCTATTAAATCAGTCCCAAAAAATTTGGCTGGAACAGTCAAAAATCACAGGGAAGGAATTTAGTAAAGCCTGTAAGTATTGGAGAAGTGACCACTTTTACTGAACCTAATCAGCTCCAGCACTTCTGTAGGCATCCCATGCAACCATAATAGCACCCCCATAAAACTGCCCTTCAAACCCCTTGGCTCCTGACTAGCTTGCTGGAAACCATGTATGGTACAAGGACTGTAACACTGGTGGATAAACAGCAGGTGTGTAGCAATAACAGAGCCAGACCAGAACCTTCCTGATGCTGAAAAAAGTTGTAACAGAGTACTTAGAATGACACGGTTTTGCTGCTCTTACTTATACTGTGCTCAGACGTCTCCCACCGGCCTCAGTCCTGCAACTACTAAGCACCTCTTCGATGAGCATAACATGGTCATCTTTTGCTGAAGCCAGTAGCAATCCCTTCGCCACCCCCCAGTACCTGACAACAGAGATGGCTCCATGCAGGAAAAGTCATCCAGGCTGAAAAAAAGAGTAAACATGTTTTAAAAGAAAACAAACCCTGTGTTCCAGAGTCAATGATGCATGCTCTTTGAACTTTTCTTTTAAAATTGCTCTGAAATCATAAGGTTGTTATGGTGTGGTTTTACTCAAAATAATGCATATCATTGTAACACAAGCCTTGAAGTTAAGTGGCTACTTTAATGAAACATAGTTACCATAGTTACAGCAGAAGAACAGAGAATAACTTTTATGCCTTTTGAAGCTATGAATTAGTTTAAAAAAGGAAAAGGAATAAACAAGCATGCAGAAGTTTATTATTCAGTGTTTCATGCCTGACCAACTCTAAAAAAGAAAAACTCTCCCTAGACTAAGGCATTAACATTTTCCAGCTGAAATCTGTAATTGCCTATCAACAAACAAAATTACATTTCAACTCCTCAGTATGTTTGTTTCCATGTTTTTTCCTGTCTTTTTTCTTTCCTGAAGAAACAGATTTTTCCAAAGTTCTGCTTTCAGCATTTTGTTAATAACTGACATTTTACAGCACCTTGGTTGCCAAAAAAATAATGCCCTAAAGGCAATAATACATTGCTAAACACAACTCATGAAATCTACGGTCTAGCTCTATTACTCATTATAAACACTATCTTAAGGCTGATGAGAGGGAAATGAGAATTTGTCATAGTGAAGATGTCTTCTAAGACCAGCTTTGTTGTTTTTCAGTTTAGCATTGAGATGTGTTCTATTCCTGAAGTGCTAATGGAGGTCACTGCTGTTGCTCTCCTTTACTGTGTCAAAGCAAAGGAGTTCCTACATAGTTGACTATTGAGAAACAAAATGATGTTCTTTCCAGTGTATCACCTTCAGCTTATGAGCCTCTAGAGCAGCAGTGATTAACAGGACTTTTACAAAGTTTCTGTGTAGTTACAAGGACAGCTTCAATCTTCTGTCATTTTTTTGCATTAGCTATGATTATGCTTTTACCACCAAAATGCATTTATTTTAAAGGTAACAATACAGACTCAGAGAATAGCTTATGTTTCATCTATATTTATCAGCACTCACTGTACATTTGTGTCTTCATTACCAGGAAATATTAAGGGACATTGTGCCATCTATTCCTGTTTACAGTTTATTATGCAGAGATAGGAAACACTTAGCATGTAAAATGAATGTAGAAATTATTCCTGGATAGAAACACGGACATTTCCCACTCGTTGGCTCTTTCTCCTCCATCACCGGATCAGAGTGTAATTGTCAGTAATCAGGCCTGCTTGCTGCTGATAAAACCACTCTGAATGCTAGCAGCCTTCTTTGTGTGATGACTCAATTATTCCAGAAGTGCCTCATCAAATCTGCCCCATCAGCTGGGCTAATAAATAAGGAGAAGAAACTAGCCCCCCAAAGCAAATTATAAATCCATTTGCATTAACCATTTCGCTGGTCCATGATCTAGGCAGAAATAAGCATGGCAGATTGTGTTAAGCTTATTTGAATATGTTTATAATGTTTACAGCATGCAACCTTTTTTTTTTTTTTTTTTTTTTTTTTTTTTCCACAAGGTGTTGGAATTATTGGTCATGAATAGCATCTAAATGCAGTTATGTTAATTACAGCAAAGCCTCAGGCATCTTTGAGGGATAGTTTGTTGCTTAAATCAGGTGAAAGTTAAACCCTTCTGCTGGGCGAAATATGATCTTGCACATGGCATTGGTATTACTGCCCTGTTTAAAACAGAGGACGAGTGCAAGGGATGTGTTTTTACAGGTACTGGAAGGACTACTACCTGTGCTACCAGACTGTCTTGCACTAGTAACGTGACCTCCTGTTCATTTCAGGGTAGAACTAGGTGAGGTAAAATTTAGTTTAATAGCTGGGAAACAAAATACAGTAGTTGGAGCAGCAATAATTCTGTTTCGTGTGTACTCTGCACTTAATAGTAATAAGTGTGAAGAGGAGTACTCTGCCCAAGGGAAATTCCTTTCTGAAGCTCGAATTATATAAAAATGGTGTTTCCAAGTAGACTCCTTCAGATTTCCAAGACTACCCATGTGTACTGCACTGAGGGTGTTAAAGTGAAGCATAAGGACAAATGAAATGAATTTGTTCAGTCATGTACTGAAATTACACATGTGGTTAAGGATCTCACTGAGGTGACACCTAACTTTGTGCAGAACAGTGTGTAAAGTTACATACTTCAGCCTGTGCAGGTTAAAGATCTGACTGCAGTCAAGAGCTCAATATATCTTCATTTGTTTATAATGGCATCCTTTGCTTTCACATATTATTTTTTCCTCAAATACAAAATATGTTGCATTATTTTATCTTGAAAAAGAGAAATCACTTTCACTGTAGAAACATGAAAAATATTCAGGGATCATAATGGTGACCACATTGGATTTTGTTTCCTTAGCTATTACTTCCATTTTGAGTTAACAAATCACAAACTGCTGTGATTTTTCATTTTCATATTTGCAGTATATCAACTAGTGATGTGCTAAATGAGAGAAAATAGAATTCATCTGTTGGAAATTATATCCATTATGCTCAAAAAAGGTGTTAGAATCTTTTACAGATGTAGTACAGCTTTGTGTACTGCAATTCTGACTGAGAAAACAACCTCAGATGTCTGGTGAGATAATTCCTGACTGTACAATGTGTCTTTTCTGCTTATTAAGTCCTCAGGAACTCTCTAGTAATTTGACCTGAATGAGTGGACTTCTACCCATAGACAATGGGTCAACAAGAACAGTTGCTTGAAGGGGATTGTCACACACATCTGATGTTGAGGATCAGGGCCCAAATAGTGATTCACATCAGGATCCTGGTATGACTCATGGATCTCAGTAGGATGGCACTTCAGAGTCAGTAGAAAATCATGTTGCACTGGAAATGGCTATAAACCAAAGGATGGATTGCAAAGGTTCCAGGTGACTTCACTGAACCATTACACTGACAAATCAGGCAACTCATTTATTCCATCTTTGTGGGTTTGTAAAGTTTATTATTCTGGTTGAATTAAGGTGCTGGGGAAGTTTTTCTTTGCAGGCAGGCAAATTTCACCTTCAGGATTAAAAAAAAATCTGTTCAGACATGTAGGGAGTTGAAGTGCATGCATATTTTGCTGTCTGTAAATCCTTTTGAACTCTTCACTAAACCAGACAAATAAGTTAATGCAAGTTTTGAATACATGGGGCCAAATGAAGACAGATGTGGACTTCACAAGAGTGATACCATCAAAGAACCTTTGTTGACAAATAAGTAAATTAGTTCTACCTGATTACAATCAACAAAAACCTTATCATCAAAGCCATCAATAACATAGATGTTCTTATGGGCTCTTGAGGCTGAGATTTTAATTTTTGCAGTTGGCACTGCAGACTTCTATCTGCACTTCTAACAATGCCTCAAAATCTGGCATTGAATTTATAATTCATAAAATTATATAAATTTATAATTCATAAAATATACTAAAATAAAGCGTTTCTCAGTAACTTATTGTGTAAGATCTTGATGTTACTGTGAAATCAGCACTAACTCTTGTTTGCTTCTTGAAGTATCAGATCCCAGCACTTATATTTGAAATGTATGTTGTTGCTTGGAGTGTGGACAGGGGGTGACACATAATTTATATTCCATTAGGGGTATGCCACATCCCATGACACAGCATAATCCTACACACACTACACACCCTGTTTATAGCATGACAGATGCATGACATTGTATTAGACTTTTTATGAAACACGTATCTTCAAATGTGGGTACTCACCCACGAATCAGTTGTACGGCAGCCAGCAACCTGTTAAGTGAAAAAATAGAAAACAGCACATTTAAACTTACTAACTAGTAACTTCTGTTGCCGTTACTCACAGAAGAGGGGTTCATATTTTGTGCTTTATATGAAGTCTTGCTTTTGTCCTGCTATAGCACTGTCTGCTTTACAAAGCTATCTGATGATGTCACGTGCAGGGCAGATGGGAGTAAAATAGCAAATACACTGTTGCATGTAGTTTTCCAGCACAATTTTAAAACCTGCCCCTCAGCCCCTACCCAGCCCAGACTCCTTCTCTTAAAAGAAGGATTTTCAATGTATTAGCTTGTTATGTAAAGTTAAATGTGAAAAGTTTTGTATATTTTCCTGTCCTTTGTGCACTTTTCCAAGTGGATCTCAGCTGTGCTGTCTTAACTCTCGGTCCCTTAGGATGAGAGAGACAGCAGATGGGGTTAGGGCAGAGGGCTGATGCTTCTGACAGCAAACGGCCTGGTTGTTGAGTGGAAGCTGTGAGCGTCAGGAAGCTCCTTTTCCCCAGAGAACCAACTAACCACTGAAGAAAGTTGAAAATGAGCCCTTTGAGAAACGCTATTAAAAGTAGTAAAAAATTGCAATTGTGCAGATGATGTGCTGCTGTGTGGTTATTCGGATGCTAATGAGTTTGACATTAGGGAACTCAAAGGGTTTACAGCTACTCCCTTATGTGATTCAGTTCTTTATTGGCAAGCTTTGAGAAAATAAATGAAAAATATATTGCTAATAAATACATAACATGATAGGATTTTAGACAAAAAGCTGCTAAGTTTTAGGCTTTAAAAAGAGCTTTGTTCACTATTGTAGCTATTCTTAGAGATCTTTTGTTTTAGGTTAGTATTTTTGAACAAAGAGGAAGAGACAGGTAGAAAGCTTTAAGACTCCTTTTGGGTTTTTTTTCATGGATATTGAAATAGAATAATGGGGAAAGAGGCCTTTGAGGATAAACAAAATCTTTTTCCAGCAACATATTGGCTAGAAAACAACTTTAAAAATCTTTTCAATATCGGACTGTTTTGTTCTGGGTTTTCTCCCTTCTTTATCATCTTGCATCTGTTGTCTGTTTTGCTGTTTGATAGAAGTGTATTTATTTTAATCAAAAGTTATTGATGGGATGCAACTAATATTCTCTCTATTGGGACGGAAGCAGAAATTAGTCACTCAATAAACTCAAGCTTTCAGGAGAATCTGTTTAGAATGAGCCTTTCCAGTTGCTGAAATGTAACATTACACATTTTCCTGACAAAACTTCATCAGATATCATTAAATGAACACTTAAAGCTTCACCTTCAAGTTCCAAAAGTTTGTCTGAAAACTTTTTTATAATCAGAATATATGGAATGAATTGATCTATTTTACTAAATACACTGGATACTATTTGAAAAGGACCTCTGAAATTGCAAGTGATTGTAAAATTTTTATATTTAGGTCACTAGTGGCAGGAGTGATGCTGAAATAAAGCCTGCCCATAATAACTGCTTATGGCCAGATTTCCCCAGTTGCAAGTGCCTACAGCTTTAAATGTCCGAAGGGTTTGGGTATTCATTATTTCTGAATACATGTCCCTTAGTATTGTACACTCAGATCTAAACTTCTGCAGCTCTTCCATTGCTGTTACTATTGATTCAGCAGGAGTTTCCTCACAGAAAGGAAGAAAAATTGAGCATGGAGAAATGTCAAGGATGTCCTTCAGTTTGCTTATGGTGAGAACATTATCAGTTTGCCAAACTTTAAACTTTGATATTCAAAATCAGAAAAAAATAAAACGATGCGATTTTCTGCTATTATTAAAATATTTTAGAATGCTTCTCATTTATTTCACATCTTGTACTGAACCATCCTATTCAGTCAAAGGGGTTCTGATGCACTAAAAAACATTTGGCTAAGGATTTCTACATAGAGAAACTATGGATTTTTGTCTGTGCAAGAAGAAAAACTTTTCTTAGAGTAGGTCTATTTTATAAGTCATCAGAAAGGGCGTTAACAATATAAAGGAAGTACAACAAAAGAAAAACTGCTATTCTTTCTGCCTTTAAGAAGCATCATTGATACCTTTATACCACATCTTTGAAAAACCGCACAAGAAAACAACACACCTGGATTATTTGCCCATTTGATTTAAAGAATGTCCTGTTTCATCTATGCTTTATTTAGTATAGCTGTTGCTTTTTTTTCTTTTGTTGTTTTGTTTTTTGTTTTTGTTTATTTTTTTCCAGAGAATGAATTTCAGGATTATCTGTTAAATCAGGCAAGGCATCCTGGGCTGAGTGACGAATTTGGTCCTTTGGAATCTGCACATATTTTCACCTGGAAACACACAAAGGTGGGATAATTTCTTTACAAAAATGAATTTGAGTCAAAATATATCTATCTATTAGTACTAGAATACTATGTGGTTACATGTGTAGTGTCTCGTGCGCAAAGACTTTTTCTCTCATAGCACCTGCTGTTTTAAGAACAGCAGTCTTCAACAGTCAGGTATAACAATACTGAACAATTGAAAAATATATAAATCTTTGTAAATACCTAGAAATTTTAGTTTTTAAATTTTAGAGCTCCAGTCTGTTAGCATTACATACAGACAGGAACACAATTATTTTTAAATCTATATGACTCCAGGAGTGAGAATGCATTTCATAATGAGCTGCTTAAATTTAACCTCTGAAGGATATCTTACTTGTGATTTTTTTTAATGCCTATTGAGATTTTTTAAACTAGGTATCAGGTGGGATTAAATTTTTTGTGTATTTGTAAAAGATATCAAGGTGTCAAATATTTTTTTTTTCTTTTTGAATATTGACACTTTCTTTTTTCTAAAAAATTTATTTAGTACATCATAGCCCAGAAAATAGTGATAAGACACTGAACATCAAAAATAGAAATCCAGGAAAAAAAGCTTCAAGAAAGTAGAATTACACATCAGCTTGTGTTGAGCTGCATTTCAGTGTGGTAGACTATATAATTTTTCTCTAAATTTAAAAAGCTAGCAGTTGCCCCTTAATTTCATAAAGCTGTGACTCTGCCCTCTAAAGCCTTGGTAAAGAAGACTAATAGAAATACTTGGCACATGTTGGTTACCTAAGGGAATAATAGAACTATTTGCTGTAGTCGTTTGGCAAAAGGACATAAACATATGGCTTTGGTTTATATTCAGCACTGCCAGTTGTGCAAAGTTGCATGGATGAAGTATACAACAGCAGTGACAACTCAGAAATCAGAAGTGAGAATCAAAATAAATCATCCTCATTACAAAGCTATTCAAGCCTGCCTCTGATTTAAGGTTTATTTTGTAGCTGCATATTTTCAAGTAGTGACCTCAATGTAAAAAAAATACATTTCTCAAAAATATGTATGCCATTTGACCACACTATAAAATGCAAAATTGTTGATGATTTATACGTGTTATAAACATGCTTTAAAGTTTGTATTCAATAAATGTACTTACTTATTTTAGTTCATGAGAAATTAATACATCTGAACCAATGATCTCCATGTTATTCAAGTTTCTCCTAGAGAAATCAGGAATAACATTGTGTAAACTAAAGCAAAAGTTTCAAAAATAAAGATGACTTCTTGGTTAACAATAATAAAAATCACAAAAGAACGCATATTTTTATTAAAAATCTTTAAAAACATCTATTTTGTAAATATTTATTCTCCTTTCTGACAATTAACATGTTATTAAAAAAAAAAAAAAAGAGCAAGAAACTTTAACCACAGTACAAGCAATGTTCCTAAAAATTTTGACTTTAGAGTTTGAACTTTTTTACTGCCAGTAATCAGAATATATAAGCTTTATCTAGAAGTTGCTGTATGTGTACTTTGGATTTCCTTCTTGCACCATACTTCTCACCGTCAGTCTGCCATTAATGCTTCGTATTAAAAAAAGCTGTCGTGGATTGACAGAAAGATGCAGTCAGCACACATATACACAGAGAGAGCCAAACAGTGCTCCATGCTTCTGGCCAGGCTACAGGAAATCTTGCTTTAAAGTATCTTTTTCTTCATGATTATTCTCTTCTTATTTGTTAGATTCTTATACAAGTTATTGAAAAACATTAAAATATGAGTACCAAAGCACTGAAAACCTTGGTCTGAGGGTATTTTTTGTTGTAGGGAGAGGCACACGTAGTGTCGTAGTGTCATATCACCTTGGGACACAGCACAGCACAGACAGGTTTGCAGTGCTTAGCGGTTTCTGACTTCAACTTTCAAGTTTGTGACTTGTGTTTAAGACTTGAGGGTGGATTTGTGTTGTTGTAGTTTTTTTCTGGCTAAGTTCCTTAGGCTAGTGACAGATGTGGCTATTGCCTCTATACAAATCTCAGTAGTTTTCAAATTAAAAATAGTAGAAAAAAGTGATTCTTTTTTTCAGAACTCTCAAGATCACTTAAGGTTTGTCCTGAAGAAATTGTTTGTCAAATTTCATTTTGAAAATCAGGTGTAACTTTTAGTTGGAAAATCACAAATATCAACTTTTATAGTCCTTACCTCTGGATAAACCAATGATTTCTTTTCCTCTAACTAGTTACACAAAAGGAAACCGAATGCTGCTCCAGCAGTGTGAAACCCACTCAAGGAAAGTCTTGCTTGTACAAAGATTACAATAGAAATTAGAAAGTGCATAGCTCTTACAATAGCTCTTTCTAGGAGGTGTATTTCACTTCTACCTATGTCAGCAGCACTAGCTTCCCCAAGTCATAGTTTATTTGACAGTAATATGCTGTCAAACTATCTTACCAAGGTAGCAGTATCAATTTTGTTTCTGAAATCCAGAATTTAAAATGTGCAAGTAAACTGAAATGGTTGCTATTATTATTATTGTTATTATTATCACTTAGTGCACATGCCCTATTTTCAGCTGTTCGTCATATTCTTGGATCCCATTATAATATCAGTACATGCACATGTGCACAGATAGACTCCAGGCACACAAAAACCCAAACTCAGAGCCAAATCCTGATTCTCTCACTCAGGGAAGTATTTCCAGGTGCTGCTCTTGAGTCTGCTGACTGCAGTGGGATCGTACAAACAGAAGAAATAACATTTGATTTCTGCAGCTAGGAACTATGAAATACTTTGCTCAGAAAGTATGATTGCTGCTATTCCACCAATAAATTCATCTGGAGCTACATGAATACTCTGAAGCAGTCACAGAGAAAGTTACTCCTGTTTTGTGGTAGAGTTGGTACTCCAGTCAGTTTTCTGGGATCTAGTTATTGACTTACCCTTAAGTCTCAACCAAGACTGAAGGAAAGGTGGAGGGAAGATCAAACTGAAATTCACAAAGTCAGAGAGAAAGTATTCATAAACTTAGAGAGATTTGTTGGAACATGCTTTCAAAAAATTATTCAACATTGACATTCTCAGATTTCCAAATCACAGAAACAGGGCATATCTGAAGCAATTCTAAAGCAAACTTTTATTTCTTAGCCTGCTTGCCTAATGATTTGGGATTGCATAGATGCTACCTCTCTGTCACTGTGTTTCCGACTGTCTATCTTCCATTAATTCCTTTTGAGTCCATTAGCTATTTTCAACTAATTTAGAAAGGGAAATGTTTAGATGGGTTCTAAACCCATCAAATCACATAATCTAGGTATAAGACACAATAATAAAGCGGAATTAATTGCACTATTTACTTGGGGGTTTTTGTGAAGCTTGCCCTTAAAAAATATGGGACTATAACTCCCAGTAATATTTTCCTGGCAAGCATTTAGATATTATCCTAATGGTCCTGATGACTAAAAACATCAGTAGTGTGAGGATTTTGTGCAGATATAACCATTCTCTTTATCCCTTGTGGCTTCTTGTCTCAAGATGACGTATGTACTGGGAGAGAGGGCTGACCATCCCCAGCTTTGAGATCATGAAGCACCTTCCAGAATCCATCCAGTCTTTACAGTATACAGCAGTAAAAAGATATGTCTCTCAAATTGAAACCCTGAAAACAATTCTCTCTAAAAACTTTGGATGGAATTTCTCACTTACAGTTTAATGTTTTTATTGTTCCACTGGTGATTTAAAAGTTTGAATACTCCTTGTTGATCATCTGTGACTGTAATTTCATGTAAAACAATCACTAGATTAAAATCAGAAGGCAGAAACTTTGTTCACTTTTTTTTCAGTATCAGTCTGCCTCTGAAAGGACTATCAAACCCTGAAGATATTACATTTAAATTTTGAGCAAAACATGTCCTTTTGCTGACACACTTAAAAGATTTTACAGTTTTTTTCAGTTACTTTTGTATAATCTTCAAGTTACTGCATGGGACATTTTGTAAGTTAAGGTGTTTTCTGTGCAACACAGACTTGATCGGTACTTTAATATGTTGTAAGCACCAGGCTAAATAGTCCTATAAATTTTAGGGTTTAGTTGATTAAACATCTCTCATAGTTTCAAATTATTACAAGGAAAGAAAATCAATAGAAAAATCAGCTGAATTGATTTTATTGTTGGTTTTCACTCATTGTGCAGTTTTGAAATACTCATCACAATGCAATGTGCTATTTACACCAAAGTAACTGCTGTTCAGTAGAAGCAGTGGACACTTTTTGTTTCATAATTAAAAGAGCAGCACTGTGATTGGTGTGGTATTTATTATGAAATGATGACAAAGGAGTACCAGTGGTTTTAATAGTTTTAGCTTACAGGAGATGTTGTTAATTTTGTCTGTGGAGTTGCAGGTGAAATAATGCACAGTGGATAAATAGTCTATATTGGTTTAACTGAACATAATATATAGTGTGTTCTGGAGTTGTTTGTCTCAATAGACTATAGTAATCAAAAGTAATGAACCTATTATGTGCAGGACCTTGGAGAGCATAGAATGGCAGTAAAAGTGTGGCACATAAAAGGTTTATTAAAGGAAATTAAAGTCCATCATTGCCACACCTGCTCCCCTATTATAAGTCTATGGCAGGTCAGCGCCTTCAATCACAACTCAGCATCAGAGAACAGAGCCATGTTTCCCATTACCATTGCAGTCACATTGCAAAAGCTCATTCTCCAGGTTTTAAGGATAGTAACAAGTAAAGGCTGCCATCAGCCCCACTACGTAAACACAAGCCACTTATGTTCCTTCCCTGTTAATAATCAACATCAGATGTAAATTTAAACAGAGAAAAGATATACTGTCTGGCTTTGAGGTGCATTTCGATCAATTTATATTTTCATTTCAGATATCACTAACCTGGGTTCTAGAATTAGACTTCTTCAAGTACACAAATACCCTTTTCAAATGCTTGAGTTCTTTCCTGCAAATAGGTATTTTGATTCCAGTAGTTGTATACAAAGTGTAACCATATATAATAACAAACAGAAAAAAAAAAAAACACAAAACAACCCATAGGAAATTAGAAAAATGTTTTTTCTGCCCTAGAAAGGCTGACTTTACTCTTTTTGTTTCTCAGGTCAATTTTGTCATATTCTGCAATGTTCTTTCAGATAAGACCTTCAAAACATCTGAGTTATCTGAGTCACATACAGCTAAAAATAAAGCATCCTCAGATCTTCAAACTCTATAAATGGAAAAAGGCACAAACAGAGCTTCTTGCATCTTCCCTCGGTAGGGCAAATCAGTTCTGCTGATGCTCAGAAAGGAAGAGTGAAATAATAGACAGGATCTTTGGTTGACATTGTTTTCTACCTTGCAACCTTTTGCAGGGAAAGATGCCAGGCATAGGCAACTTCTGGTATCCACAGAATGCATCTACCTATTGCCCAACACAGTTATATAAATCAGGTGCTGGTGTCTGCATTTGTTCCTGCATATTGATCTGCAGAAGCACATCAGAGTTGCTTCATCTACAGTATGTTTGACCATCACCATTTTACAAACAGGGAAATGGAGATTCAAAGCAAAGATAGATAGTAAGATACTACTAAAGACTGAAGAAGAATTCCAGAGTTCCTGATATTTTGCCTAGACAAAAATTCCCCATACAGAAATCTTCCTTATGTAAAAATTGAGTTACTTTTAGAAAGAAAAGGAGTTTGCCTTCCTGGACACGGTCAAAATTATGCTGTTGCACAATCTGCTGTGTGTCACTGCAGCTCTCCACACCAGAACATGAAATCTTAATTCCTTTGAATTTCAGGGGTTTGTAATAAAATCCATGGATTGAAAACCTGCCCCTACAATTATGGGTCTGGGCCAGATCCAAGACCAGAAGGTGCATATTTCCAGTGCTGGTTTAGATGTAGCCAAAAGTGTCATGAAAACAGCTGATCTTGAAAGGTTTCTCATATTTCAGTTAGAAATCTTATTGCAACAGCTGAGTTTTTTAGGGCTCGGATATTTTGGCTATTTGGTTGGGGTTTTTTTAATGTGAAATGCAATCCTGGACACTACATTCTCCCAAACACTCATACAAATCTGTCTCTTTGGCCAAAACTTCTGCAAGAAGTAATTAAGTGGTGAAATGTTTCAAAGCTATACATCTATTCAAGCAAGAGGGTTTCAGGTTTTAAGGGTGAAGTCTTCAGAAATGCAGGTTCCAATGCAGCTATTAAGATATGCTTCACTTACAACAGTAATGCAAGTTGCCTGTAGGCACCGTAGCTTTCTGGGACTTTTTTCTTCCAGGAGGTGGATGCTGAAAGCAACACTCATACAGCATTGCTGGTTCTAACCTTATGCTTTCAGCTAACACCTGTAGACCTTGTCATTAAACCTTACAGAGTCAGTCATAACCATCACTTTATTAAACAAATCTGTATCATTAAAGGTATCTCCTAGGTATTTACTAGATATTCACAGATGGCTTTTTATCTCTTTGACAAGATTAATAAGGCATGATTATTCTTCTTTCTATTACTGTCTAGGCTTTGGAAATGTGAAAAAAAAAGCATTGGAGACTTTTTTTTTCCTCAATGGCAAAAGGAATGAATTAAAGACTTTGTGTTAATATTACAGATGGACGCAGATGGGGAAAATAAAAAGCTGCGCACACGCTCAAAAGGAACCAAGGGTGAGTTAGCAAGCACGTTCCACGACCCTGTGCCTAGCACACCATGAAATATGATAGTTCCTGTGCACAGTCCTTTAATGTGCAGTAAGAGAGTGTGCAGCTTCCTTAGGGCTGCTTTTTTAATCAAGGCAGGACACAGACTGTTGGCATTAAAAGGCAAGATATTATTAGCTATGGTTTAAAGAAAAACAGAAAAAAATCTACTGTATGCTATTTTCTTTGAGCTATTTCTCAAAGAAAATCAAGGTTATGCTTTTTATTATGCAAACAAAGATTTTCCATAGAGAGTATAGATAGATAATAATGAATGGATGCTTTCAAAATAATGCACAAAACTTTGTCTCAGCCAACTGAATGTTTTTGTCTATTGCCATTAATTATCTGTAAATCAGTTGTGTAAATGTTCCAGAAGTAAATTTGATCAAAAGCTGCAGGTGTATGTGGCAGAGGAGAATCCTGTGCTAAGTACTGGTGCTTGTGTTTCATTTTGCAAAGTTATGATATAGTTGTATTTATCAGCTATTCCTCTCTTTTTGTAAGGAACAGATGGAAATGCAGTACTGAGAGATAAACAGGCCCTTAATGATCTCAACATCTGGAAACATGATTGACTAGCAATACAGCCCTTCCAGGAAAATAACTTTTTATTTTCATTCATAACACTTTTTGTGACTTTTGATAATGAGTGAAAGATGAAGATACTTAGAAATAAATGTCAAAGTTTTGCCTGCCTTGGTGAACAATTTTGCTTGACTATTTTCAGAGGTGAAAGCACCCTTCTCTTGCTCTGATTTTAATGTGAATCATGCACTCTCAGGATTGTGTAAAAAAGACTAATCTGATTCACTGTCACAACTCAGTAGTTTTGGATTGTTAATATCATGCCTTCAGCTTCAAGCTGTGGTCAGAATTAAAGTGTAGTTTGGATTAGTTATCTAGTTTAAAATTACTAAAGTGGTGAAAAGTACTAGACTTCAGTTAGGAAAAGACAGAGGAAGGGGGTGGAAGTACCACAAACTACCTGCAGACAAGGGGATAAATACAGACAAGCTGTTCTAAAAAATGTAAGAATTTTCATATCAAAATTTTGATGCATCCTTCAGTAATGTTCTCTGAAATTAATGTAAAATTCATATATATTTCAAAAGTACCAGAACAGAGGGCTTAAACAAAGTTATTGAATAGGGAAGTTACTCTCATCATTAAATTCATTTAGATTTTAAAATGTTTAATTAAATAACAAATTATTAAAGTCATTCTCAGCATTAAAGCATGTCTTCTCTGTTGGTCAGGACTGTGAATTAAAGCAGTCTGGCTGGCTTTGCAGACTTTAATTGTATTTAATGAGGGATTCATACCCTTTTCACTCAAAAAACTAGTAACACACTTTTAAAACTAATGGATGTACTTCATATTTTTTTATACACATGCACACACATCTACAGGAATAAATCTATTAGGAACTTTTTCATAGAAGTGGAAACAAAAAAAGTTGCCAGTGCAATATGAGCAATCCTTATAACCACCTGTTGGATTTGTCAGTATGCTGTATACCCTTGTGTGAGTAGGTATTTGTAAACACCAGCCTTCAGCGTTCCCAAACTGAGTTAAAATTCAGAAAAAGCAGAGATTTGTCATACTACTTTCAATAAAAACAAATGCCTTCTCTTTTAGTCTTGTTTTTACTTATTATTTTTCCTTATGAAACCATACTTCAGGCTTTATGCATAATAACTGTGGGAATTGTATGTTCAGTTAACATTTGCCACTAGTTTAGCATGAAAATAATTGCCTGTGTTTTGATAGCCACTCCTCTGTCATCACAGATAGGCAGGTGCAAGATTGCCGAAAGAACAAGTCTGGAAGTGTAAATTAATCAAATCTTTCCTGCTTTTGTTAACAGTTCAAGTGGACTCTATAGCTCAAGAGCTCAGGTAAGAACTCATGTTGTTTATTTTTCCAGTTTTATATTCTCATTATATTGATAAATTCATACCAATGGTACTGCTACAAAATAGAGAATCCAGCAAATGATGCATTATGTAGACATTTAGCATAGATCTGACAAAGGGTACTTGATGCAGATTCACTTTTTAAATATACCAAAAATAAAAGCAAAATGTTAGCAATAATTATGCAAGCATAATCAAAAGTAATGCAAAGTAGGCAGGATTCTGGTACACTGTCTTTATCTTCAGCCTGTGTCAGGGCACGCAACAAAAGAGTATAGTTTCTGATCAGCCTTCAGTCTTCTTTTTTCTGTAGTAAGTATAGTATTTCAGCATCTGAACATTCTAAGAGTTATTAACATTTGTAAGTTTTTGTTAGATGGCTTTTATGAAACTGATAGTCTCTGTAAACTACTGTAAATTCTAAATGCACTAATGGCTCATTCTACCTCAAGTACTTGCTAAAAATTTCATATTTTATTGAAGAAGCAGAGAGTACTTTTCAAATTTGCATTAAGCATGGCAGTCCATTCAAAACCATAGACTGTACAAGAACATTTCAGATCACTAATAATCTAACAAAATGTTAACATTACTACTTTAATCTTACTAATTTGTGTACCAGCTTCTAATAACTAGTCCAAGAGCTTAGAACAAACTCTGGGAAGACCAGAATATTATTCAGTACCAAATGTTCAAAAAAGGACATGTACCATAGATTCAAGTTTTCTCTGGGACAAGTTCACTCTTCATGTCCCCCAAGAGAAATATTTACAGGTAGCTGCAGATTCCCAGAGTTATTAATCAAAATTACAATGGGTTACAGCTTCAATATAAATACTGAAAACACGTTTGCAAAAGCTCTTAAGAGTTTTTCTTACATTAACTTATTTTTTCTGTGCTCTTCATCACATGCTACTTGAGCTGCTTTCTTAACCACAGCAGGCATCTGAAGTATGTGCTTGTGTGTTCATCCATCTAGGGAACAGAAACATCATGTGATTTATTTTATCAATCAAAATGCCACTCTCTTTTAAGATAGGACATGAAATATTTACAGGAAGTTATTTTCAGCGAAGACATACAATATTTTAAGGTTTTGCTTTATAATAAAACTGAGGAAATTACAAGCTTCTTATAGATATTCCATGAACAGAAGTGGAGGCTAACTTTTCAGATAAATTATTCATGATGATTCACTCATTCAGCTCTACTGTGAATCTCACTTTTCTGTATGGCTTCAGATTCCTGAGATTTGGTGCTTCTCCTTTTTCCTCTGTGCATCCCTAATTTATGCACCAGAAGGATGCATTAATCCGAAGAGGCAGTCATCCAAAAATGAGGATGGTCCATGTGTTCCTAAGAGAAAATGTTTGAAAAATAGAGGATATGTAAGTTTCTGTAACATCAGGGAAGCTGTAATTTATGCATTATCAATTACTATAGCTTTTCCCAAGGAATTTTGCGTTTCTATGTGAAATACACACTATCTGAGGAACTGTTGTGTAACGGATTACTGTCTCTGTCAGAGGTGTGGACTACCTCCATAAGGAAATATACATTGGTTGAAAACAGTGAGCTAAACAGCCAAGAAAGCCTTTGCCCAGTCCTTAACTTGACATTTGTAATGTCTACCGTACCAATTTCCATATTGGGTATCTTTGCAGTAAAGTGGCTTTACTGACATGCAAGTCAGGTGATGGACTTTTATGAATCGATTTGTTTATAAAAAAATAGAGGAAGAGAGGCAGGGGCTGCCTTTTGGAAACGTAGCCTGTGAACTGCGTTCTTATTACTCATACCCATATAATTGTGGAAAAACTATTGAACATTCCTCAAGAATTAAAGACTGAAACAGTCTGTTGTGTTCCCTGGATACAGATATTGGAACCACTGTCTTTTCTGACCAAGGTTCTAAATGCTGTGTTGGCTGAGAAATTTAAATCCATGCTTAATTAATTTCCCCTTTTCCCCTGGCTTATCCTATCTGACAAAGCACTTTTGCACTCCTTATTGAGTTTCTGTTACAAAGTGCCTTGGGATACTCCTACATGAAAGGCACTACATAAGCTTACATGCTTATATTGTATTATTACTAGTTTCATAACATTGATTGGTTCTAGAGCATTTGTTAGCCTTTTCGTATTCTGCAAGTTGTGTTTCACAAAAGTAGAGAATGAAATAGATGAAAAGAAAAACAAAGAGTTGCAATCACCAATTAGATTCTATAATGCATGAAAATTTCACTCTTCTAAATTTCAGGGGTTGCATTATTGCTTAATGGAATTCAATGCCAAAAATCTATTGATTTCAGGAAAGCAAAGATTTCACCCAGAAATTTGGCTAATGGTTTTGTTATCATCCATTTTTTCCTAAGAAATAGGACCACCTTTTTGCATAAAAAAATTTTCAGAAAAGCATTACTTTAAGGGCCAAGCTGGGTTTTAATTTTTTTCTGATTAGTAAGATAACTAAAACTTCCCCGAGTTTTCAGAGGGCAGTACTTTTCTTCCCACTACTGACCACCTATACACAACTCCTATTTAAATGTCAAACTGTCACTGTTTTCATGTATTTATGTGCCTTAAGGCACCCCAGATTTCAATATTATGTCAACAGTTTTCTTTATACATGAATATTATTAATACTTCTCTGTTATTCAGATCAATAAGACTTTTTTTTCTGTATCTATGGTATATGCTGTAATATTGAAGGATAATATATTGAACTTAGTAAGCCCTTCAGAACAGAACTGTTTCTCCTTCCAGTCTTAATCATTTACTTCTGAACAACATGGTTTAATTTTACATTTAAGAACGTAATGCTGTGGTAATTTCATTGGTAGCTAAACTATCCACAGGAAGAGATGAATAGTTTATCAAAACCTAAACATAGCAAAACAGAATATGTGGTAGAACCGAGTGCTGAAGCCAGGAGATCTCTGTCCCATACATTCAAGTTTGAATCTGACACCTTTTGGGCATAACAACTCTGTTGTATCCATCTTCTGCAAGAAGCAGAAAGAAGAGGTCTTCTCTTGGATGATTTAGTCATGGCCCACTGAAAGGACCAGGACCTTCAGCTGTGTTCAGGATTAGAATGAAAACCAAAGGGAAGTGAGGAATATTGGTGTGATGTATTCTCATTACTGTGTTCTATTTAACAGATGGGATACAGTACGGTAAACCATCTGTAGGTTATAGAGTGGCAGCTGGGTCAGACCAAGGAAGAGCAAATTGGATCGATCCAAGCATGGGATTACAAAAGCATAGATCAGTTTGGCTAAGCACATATCTGAATAGAAAGAGTACCTTTTCTGGGTTAGATACAGGTGAAACCAAGTCTTTTCGGCTCTGTCACTAATGATTAATGAAGATTCCACAAGGAACTGGTCTTTCAAGTCATGGAGAACAGTCCTGTTCTTTGGTGGGAACAGTTACACTTCCCCTTACTCTCTGTAGCATTGGATGACTTCCTCAAAAGGAAATTTCTCCAAAAGTAAAGAGAGTTACTTTTTTATCTGAAACTCATTCCGGATGTTGTGACATTTTAGATATGCCGATCGGTTTGAATTATTGAGTTGAAATATTGAATTAATGAAATCTTGAATATTTTAGCAGAGCGAGAGAAAAGTAATAAAACATAGCTGTCTGGATGTCTTTCTGACAGAAGGAGCAACGGGGCACTTCACCCTGCTGCTTTCTCTTGATTAGGAGGGTGAGAAACCAGCAAAGCAACCCTACAATCAATGGTATCAAAGTATTTCAGAAGGTTTATGTTACTGGAATATATCTCTTATCTTTAACCAAAATGTTTAAGAGGTATGTCAATATAAGTAACAGTATTGACAACATACTAAAAGGCATTTTGCTAATTGAAGTAGTAAATACTTATTCTACAGGGCTGAATGTTTTGCTCATTTCTTCTAAGTTCTAGTATATGGTATGTATCCAATTATATCTGAATACTAGTTTCAGACAGTAATGGAATGAAGGTAGAGAGTTTGGTAGATAGAAGATGATATGGACACTCAGAAAAAGTTCATGGAATTTAAGAAGAGGGCTGTGCATGCCTAGCTGCATTTAGAAAGGAATAGTTCATTGGTAACTTTCTTTCTGAGCTTCATAAAACCACCAGGCTTTTAAAGAAATATTTGTATGAAAAGAAAGCAGTAGCCTGGCAGATGACCAAGGAAAGACGTAAAAGCAGTACTTAGATGATGGAAAAAGTGGACATATGAAATAAAGTCACACAAAAAGGCTCAAAGGTGTTCCTCAGTAAGAGTTGAGATTATGATTGATTTGTGTAGCTATCACCTTCACAGCACTCTTTCCCACAGCACTGCTTAAAAGTGAAACAGACTGCAAAAGCTGTTTGTTCCTAGCCTGCATCAAAAAACCTCTCAGGTTTGTCCTTTGGGCTTGACTTCTGTTTTCTATGACCAGGAGATGGTCATAGACTCCAGTCTTCTGGAAACTGCTGGGTACTTAATTACCAGCCAGGGTTTAACCACGACACTGGGAAAAAGCACATTTGTCATAATCCTGAATAAGCACATTTGGGATAGAACTGAGGGGGACTCCTTCATTGCCTGGTGACTCATTTGTCTGCCACTGGCAGAGTGTGGAACCCTTGCAGTGCTCCATGTGGTTTGCTGACAACAAAGTGTGTCCCTGAGTCCCAATAGACTTAGTAGTAAGTGCTAAATGAAGATGGTCAATAGTTATATCTACTGCAAAGAAATTTATCCTGATTTTTTGCAGATGTGTCTGGCCTTGACAAAAAGTCTTTTTTTACAATTGAAGATTAGGTGTTGACAGCATACGTTCCCAGCTCTCCTCCCCAGAGTTCCCTATGATGGTAACTGGCTGGGACAGAGTTGTGCCACCTTTAAATCTTTCTCCGAGATATGTCTAGATTAGGCATTTCACCTGGGACAAAGATCTGTATCATGCGGTTTCTATTGATAACTGATCTTCAATTAAACAATGGACATTAATTTTGAGAGTACCTATTCCTAAGGTCTGGTAGCAGAATGATCACTTAAGAGGATCTACTGTTTGCTCTTTAGCTTCAAAAAAGAACTTTCTCCCTTCCCTAGCCATTGTAGAAATTGAAATGATTATGGGGCTTTGGAAATATTAACCTCTGCCTCATACTCCATGATTTCTGGTATAATCAAGTCTGTCATGTTGTCACCAATCATATTTTTTAAATTCCCAATAAATCTTGTTAATTTATTTTTCTTTTCTGACAACACTATTAGGTTCTTAAGGAATTTAGGCTGTCATGCTAGTCAGTACTCTCCTCAAAGAATCTGTGGAAACCTGTTTTATGCTAAGGAAAAATTATTTTCTAACTGAAGTTTGATAGAAAACATTGAATAGTCAAGCATAAACAAACACTGAACAACCAGTACGTGGTACAGTTTACTGTGAGGCAAAGGTGTATGCTGGTCACAGAATTAATAAAATAATAGTGCTGGAATTCACCTATCCTTATTATTACATCCTGTATGTCAACCATTCTCATAATAGCTAATAAACCAAGCATAAATGTAAATTGTAATGGCAATCAAATTTATAGGTCTGTCATGTCTAAGTTCCTCCCTTATTTCCTCCTTCATCTTCCAGTCTCCCTCTAGTTAGCCATCAAACTGTGAAACCTGCAGTGCTGCCATTCTTTCTCTCCTTTTGCTCTGCCTCTCCTCTCCTCTCCTCTCCTCTCCTCTCCTCTCCTCTCCTCTCCTCTCCTCTCCTCTCCTCTCCTCTCCTCTCCTCTCCTCTCCTCTCCTCTCCTCTCCTCTCCTCTCCTCTCCTCTCCTCTCCTCTCCTCTCCTCTCCTCTCCTCTCCTCTCCTCTCCTCTCCCTCGCCTCGCCTCGCCTCAACTCATCTTTCCCTTTCCTAGAGCTCTGATGAATTGATGGACCTTAGGCTTTTTACCTTTTTTGTACTCCCATATGCTTTCATACCTCAGAAATCGGTTGTTCTTTCAGTACTGTTAAAACAGTAAACAAGAAACAAACACAGGAAGAAATTCAAACCTTTTCCACCTCAAGTTTTCAATTTTTGAACATTTATCTGAGTGGGTTAAGGCCTGCATGAAGAGTTTGGAACTTGCATATGGAGAACAAAAAATAAAACATTTTTTTTCCATTAAAATCTCATTCTTTGAGGGAGATTATAAAAGGAAATAAGAACCTCCACTCTTAAAACATTGACATTGCTTCTGTGAAGAGAAATAATACCATATAGTTCTGGATGACCACAAGTAATGACTAACATTTTGCGGATAACCCTGAGGTTGACACTTATTTGGCTTAACTATTTAGTGAATTGTTCTGAATAACCACTAAGATGGTTGAAATAGGAACTGTATCTCATGATCCTTTTGAGACACTTGTGGTTGGAGTTGTTAATTACAATGAATCATTTGCCTAATTCCTGTAGACATTAAGACCTTTTAATCTATGCACTGTGACCTTTGCCTTTTCCTCCTGGATTTATTTAGAACATTTAGCAGTAGTATTTAATGTTCAGATTTCCATTTTAGCTTGCTTAGTTGATACTTTATGTGCATTTGCTTTATAGGTGACTTTTATAGCTTTCTTCAATAACAAATGCATTAGATAAGTTTCTAGCATATTACAGGCCTCTCAACATCTACTATGTTCATTTCTAGCCAACATCTGCAGTCTCAGTGTCTCTTTTCTCTTTGTTATTTTATTTTATTGTGATTTTACAATTTTTCCAATTAGAGACTCCATTTAATATATTTTAACAAGCAATGATTAATTAGTTTCAAAGTATTCTTTTCTGTAATATTTATTTTTATAATATATGTCAAATACACATCACTTTAAATGTGGCTGCTAGACTGGCAGATAGTTATTTGCAGGTTTTTTCTACCTGAGAGCTTGTTGCATGTTAGAATGCTCCTTGCCTTGAACTAAAACTTGTACATTATTTAATATATTACAAGACTTGTTGTCTTCCCCATCACAACTTCTGTGTTCATCAGCACACAGTAAATGTTTTCCTCCCAGACCTACACAGGAATTTAGAGTTGCATATGCCTTAATGCCTTCTGCTGTGTGACAGAATGTGTTCGAACATTATAGCCCCAAATGGTTGTTTCCTGTTATGGCAGATCTTTTCTCTGTAGATGACCACAAGCATTATGCCAACCGGTGACTTCTGCCTCATGTATATCAATCATGAGTTAAATATTATGGCTGGCTGAATTGCTCTGTCTGACTGATGTCAAGGGTGGATTCAGCCAAGCAAAATCAAGCTGAAACAGACTGTGGACAGCCTGAAGCTAGCAAGGAAAGGAAAAGAATGCAGCCATGGGACCTCCTGCTACGTTGTCAAAAAAAAAAACAACAACCAAACAACAAAAAAACGCCCAAACAAAACCTTATCTTCTTTACATCTCAAACCAGACTGTAGTTACCAGTATGCTTCTTATTTAAACATCTACTGGTGTTAGCAGGCTGACCACACACATGCAAGGCTTTCTCAATGCAAAGGTTGTGTGGATGATATGTGGATTTGCCTAGAAACTTAATCCATTCTAAGCCAAATTCTTGGCTTCTGTCCCACTGGAATTTACTGACCTACTGAACCTGGACAGATTGTGTAAATGAAAAAGAGGCTAGGGAGGCTGGATTTGGCCCAGATCTTGGCTGTTCATTCATACCACTGAGTTTAAGAACTCCTTGAAGTCCACACAATAAAATCTTACCTGTTAGAAAAGGGTTCAAATATACAATTCTAGCCATATACAGTTCTTGATCTATGAGCTACAGAATGACATCATGAAGTCATCCATTTCATTAACATAGTATTTCAATTAGAGGGTTTCTGTGCCTTTTTTTTTATATGATCTAAATATCCTGACGATCCTACAAGCTTGTAAACTAAAAACAAGAAAACCAGAGAAGAGTTTTTAAATCTCTGCTTTCCTTCTCTGCTTTGTCGTATCTGTGGGGAGAACCCTGCTAAAATAGCAAACTAGAGCTAAAAAAAAAAAAAAAAAAAAAAAAAAAACAAGACAAAAATAAAAAAAAAGAAAAAGAGATTTAAAAAAATGCTATATCATGAGCCTATTGCAGCTTAAAATCATTGTCCTTTAGCCTCAGGCAACATAGTGAGCTTGAAGCATGGGTAAATTTCACCATAACTGCATGCTTTTTCCTATGTTATTGCTGACTTACCATTGCTCCACTCTTTTTACGTGCTTCTTTTTATTTGCTCAATCATTTCACAGTCCAGTTGTTCTTTTTGGTCAGGTGGCCTATAACATTTAGTTTACTGTCTGAAACATCTCCAAGCTCAGTACATAATGACTCAACACCATTACCCATTTCTCCCCAGCCTCTTCTTATGGGGGCTAATAAATCCTCTTCCACCAGCAAGGCAATGGCAGCTCCTTTGCTTTTCTTCTGTCCTTTTAAAATAAAATATATCTTTTAATATCATGCCCCAGCCACCTTTCAGTTATGATACTGTATTATCTCCACATTATTGTCTGTCCCGTACGGTTCCTTTTCTCCTAGCTAAACCTTTCATTTGTGTACACAGACAGACACTGTAATACCCCCAAGTTACTGAGTTCATTTTGCTCTATATTAGTGTTCATAAATATGAATTTCCCTTTTATCTTCCTTTCCATCTATACCTCATGTGCATTCCTTTCATCTTGGTTCAGCCTTGGACTGAACTTCTCACAACTATGGCATTTTGGAAAAAGAGCTTTGCCTGTGTGTGGCGGTGAAGTTTCCTATCTGTAGAAGTCCCTTTAACCCTGGCATGGTTGTTATGGTGCACAGGAAAAGCCTCTGTCACTTTCACAGATACAACTTGTAAGCCAAGTGTACAAGTTTGTTAGGAAGGGGTGAAATGTATTTTTTGTCTTGTGTGTGACTATAAAAATGAGAAACAGTCAGATTTTCTTTAATTACCGTTGGAGTTAGTCATGCTAGTTCTGAGCTTCTATTACAGCCAATTCACCAGGTTTAAATGATGAGCAATTTTTTTCAATACATTTCATTGTTTGAAGTTCTTATAATTTTAATGTTTACAAATGTTGATTGAAGGAAATTACTTTTACCTTATGAATTCTCTCCCAAATACTTTTTCAGGAATTCCCAGGTGGAACTCTTTTCCAGATTATTTTTCATCACCCAGGCTGAATCAGTGAAATACAACACATTCAGTCATGGAGTCCAAATGTTATAGATATCTAAAAGTAACTGTGGCCCAGTTTACTTTATAAAATACAATAAAACATTGCTGTCAATAACTCTGACTCCAGATTAGCAATCAGGGCAAATACATGTTTACCTTCTTGTCAGTGGTGAGGACTCCCAAGACTAGCCTCCAAAATTTCAGCTGCAAAACCTCACATCAGGGTTCTGTTAATAAATGTCTTTTAAAATATTTTCACATAAAGCCATAAGTTTTAATTGACATAATTTTAAATAGATTTTAATAATGTTAAGAATTATTTAAAAGAATTAGAAATAAAACTTTTTTTTTTCCTGGTGTATCTTAATCTTAGACTGCCAATGAACTGTAGCTCAGCTCTTGGTTACAATTTTCTCAGTCGCAGTGTCTTACTCCTTGGAGTTCTTCGGCTAGTCAGTGTGTTGCCACCTATAACTTGTAAAGCAAGCAGTTGTTTCTGAACATGTGCAATTTTCCCAAACTTGACAATTCACAGATCTTTCTCACTTTTACTTATTTTAGGCAGGTATAATTGTCTTTTCATTTTACTCATGCTCCAGCATGTTCCACTCTTCAGGGAGAAATTCATGGACTTAAAAAACATCTGTAGGCATACTTCCATATCCCACTGAGTAGAAAGTCTGGAAATGGGAAGTACCTTGCAGGATGGAGCATCAGAATGCAGTGCTGTAGAAATCATAAGAATGTATGTAGTCCATACAGCAGACAAGATAGAAGGTATTGTTAAGTTGAAGGGTACAGAGAAGGGGGGAAGTCATTAGAACCTTGTCTTGAACTGCCATTCTCACTGATGAAAAGCATCTCATCAAGTATCTTCCTTAAAAAAAATAAATAGATTATTTAATATACATGTCATTTTATGTCTTTTGACTTAGCTTTGCATCTAGTACATATACAGACTTTAGAACAGAATACAGTAAACAGAATTACTGCTTAGTTGTCATTTTTCCAAAGGCATAATGCTTGTAGACTATATTCCAGTATCCATGATCTGAAGTGATGCAATTTACCTTCTTCCTTTTAGAAAACATTCTTCTGTCTCTGTGAACAATATCCGTCTCTTAAAAATAGCTTCTATTTAGCTTTCTGAATCTAGGATTTGTCTTTGTATGTAGTTAGAATATGTGAATTCTTTCATATTCAGTAAGTAAATTCACTGCATTGGAAACACCACCTTAATCCTTGGATGCTGAGTAGTTCTTCACAGACCTGACTGAATGTGGATTTTCAGTCTTTCTGTGGAGACTTCAAGTTCTGGCTATGAAAAGACAGCGTGTTACTACCAGCTTTCTGTCCTCACTTTCAGAGCAATCTGAGTTGAGAACTCTATCACTCCTACTTCTACTATAAAATTTACATACGGTCTTTGCAAACAAAGAGGTTAGGTAAGGAAATGGAACATAAATCTGTCTTAACCTGAAGACCAACAATTGAGTTCATAGTTACTCTCCCCCTTCCTCTCCAACCACTGTTGTCCGTCTGAAGTGGCTGTAATTAATAGCACTCATTTGGGTTTTCAACTGCAGTGATCAGAATTACCAACTTACTTTCTTTGGATCTGGCATTCCAGCTCCTTTCATGAACCTCCAGCATTCATGGCTGATGTAAATAATAACATCAATGTCATTTCTGACATGTGATCCATACTAGGAGCAGATTATCCCCTTTTTTAATCCAGTGCTAGTAATTTCTCCTGTTCATCATCAGCTTATAAGGAGCTCAGGATTTTTGTGTGATTTTGGGGTATCAGATACTTTCAGCTATAGCCTAAACCTTTAGAAGCCATTGTGCTAGATGGTTAAACAGAATCCAGCTCATTTGTTTCTTAGAGAACAAGCTGACATAGAAGAGGACTAAGATGGGGAATCATTCAGAATTTCTGTTCCTTTTAGGTACCTCTGATTCAGTATGGTCTTAAAATTCTTAGAAGAAAGCCCAATCATGACAGACATTTGTAAGCTACTGATTCACCTGTGAGTGGCAAGTGTCCCTGAATTTTCAAATGCCAGCTTTTCCCTCCTGTAAGGAAAAAGTAGTATTTGACTTCCACAGTGTTGTAGGGCAACTGCAAGTTTGTCAACAAAACCTGATCAAGGCCTAAAGCATATGATTAAGGAGTAGTTAGGTTAACCTTCTCCTTGCAACTACTGATCTGAAGTTAAATGGTTCTGTAGATCAGATGATGTCCCCTTTAACTGTAATTCAATAATCTAATACTTTTGTAGTACAGTCAAAAGTCAATTCAGGCTAAGAACTTTCAGAACAACTGAAATGTTGCACTAATTGTTCTTGCACAAACCCACGTGAGGAGTGGGCTCCTTAAATAGTGTTAGGCAATAAATATAAGTGCCTTGATATTCAAAGACAGACATTCATTTTCTCTCTTGAAGCTAAGGAGTGTACATGAGATGCAGTGTGCTCTCATAATTTTGCATGGCATCCGTTACAGGCAGTAAACATCAGTCGTCAGGCTGAACATACCCCTGGTTTTGCCCACTATGGCAATTCTTTACTCTGTTGTCATGCTTTACCAAACTGCAGGCTGCTGTGAATAAGAAAAAAGTCCCCAGATATCTGGAATTCTTGCCAGCAGATAAACAACAAAACAACCTTGCTGGCTACAAAGTGGTTAAAGGTTGGGTTAAAGGCTTGACAAACACATCACTTAAATGAATCAATTACACAAAAAGATGAGCATGACAATTTTTAGCAGTAGAAAAACTGTATGTGGTTAGGACTGCTTAAAACCTCTCTTGTGAGGCATTGCTTTATGGTGAGGAGTCAATGCACTGTTCTGCCTGTATACTACCAGTGTCTGCAAGATATATTCTGAGCAGATATAAAGGAAAGACCCAGTAAATCCCCCCCCAAATAATTTAGGTACTAAATACACATGAAAGATTTACCATGGTTAGGGGTTTTTTAGCACATGCAACAAAGCCTTACATGTCTTGGATTTTAATGTCTTGGCTCACACTATGATAACTGACACAAGACTGGTTTTGGTTACTGAGTCATTAACTAAAAAAAAAGAATAATAAAAAATCTGCTCCTTATAGATAGTACTAAAATAATTTATTAATAATAAAATTTAAGTACAGTTAAATTGGGGGAAAAAAACCCAAAACATGTATTGGCTTTGGGCTCATAATAATAACATTTTCTCCTGTTTTATGAGCCTCAGATTACCAAATAACCTTGACAGCTGAATCAGTGTTCCATGACAACAAGCAGGCCATTGATAAATAGCAACAAAACTATTAGATGTTGAATTTAAGAGATGAGTAATAGAGAAGATAAATTATAGGTTTACCATTTGACAGACTACAGCTTGACAAATCTGTGCTAACCTACATGTGTGTGTATGTGTGAATGTACAAAAGAAAGAAATAGAAACTTTTAAAGACAAAGGTGAAACCGACATGCCATGAATGTTACAAAGACATAAATATTTTTTTTTCATAGCAGTTAAATTCCTAATGTCTGTTATCAAATACTTAACAAATCATCTGTAAGTACTTGAAAAAACTACCACTTGTGAAGCTGTTTTTCTGGTTTAATTTTCATTTTTAATTTTAAGCACTGTAAGGTAGAAAAGAAGGGGAATTGCTGGTACATGGTAGATCTTTAAACTGACCCTTGCAAACTAATAAATTCCAGTTAAAATTCAAAACCAGCAGCTTAAAAAGTTGCCAGCAAAAGCAAGAGTATATTCTGCTGGAGCTGAAAAATCTCTTCTGGGCCTTTGGAGAGCAATTTGCACTTCCTAGGAAAAACACAACAACGGCATTTTGTCATTTTCCTGTAATAGGAGTGGTAATGTCAGGAATGATTTTACTTAAAATTGAATGTCATGTATTCACTTACTTTAAAATGATAGGAACGTAGAGGAAATCTGGGTCAGTGGCCACTTGTGTATGGAAAAAACATGATAAGGACGAGCAAATGCTTCAGTCTTTCATAGAGGATAAATTCTCTAACACGAGCACCATGCTTCCAGGCAGAACGGTGGGCCTCCTGTCCAGACATTGATCCAGCAGCTTTTGACTTACTGCTGTAGACTCTGGTGGTTGCAGTAGAGTGGGATTCTTGTGCTCCCACTTCCCAGAGCAGATCTGCAGGTGGCAGGTGGCAGCAGTACTCCCACACTGGTCTTGACTGTGGTCTGGTAACATCTGAGTTTGACTGTCTTTCACAGTTGTGGTGAAAACCCAATGTGTTTGATAGTTGTTATGCCAGCCAACAGTGATGGTCTTACAACATTATGTTACTAGAGAAAGATTGTACTTAGTGAGCAAGAATACAGCAATCAACTTACCGGCTTGCCATGTTTTTCCTTACTTGACTGGAAGATGCACAATAGTCAGACAAATTACAAAACCTGAAGAGCTAGATGAAGTTCTGTGACCTGTGTTGCACAGGAGGGCATACTAGATGATCTAATTGGATCTTCTGTTTTAAAAATCTATTAATTATGCTTGTGTAAGAAGCAGCTGTATCTTCGTCAAAGTGGAATTAAACTGGAAATTCATCCTGCCCTAAACACTCCCACAGTAACTACTGGAGGCAAACTTGAAGCTTGACAAATAAATAAGAAAGATCAAAAGCAAACCTAGTGAAGGTTTTGGTTTATACAAACAATTGTGTGTGAAGGGTTTTCAAACATTTGTCATTTATTCAATTTTCATGAAACAACATGAATGGTATGAACTGATGTTCACAAATATGAATTAAGAAACTCTTGATTGTATTGTCTTAGAAATAAATTATGCATATTTGTCCACACTACATCCATCCCTAATGTCTGTTATATGGGCATCATTTCCAAGGGGATGCTTATACCATTGTGATTCTGACCTTTAATGTGATATTCACCTTATCCTCTATTTATAAGCAGAGAAATAACATATAACAGAAAAGCCATAATATATTCAGCTACAGCAGGTGCTTAGCATCCAGTATTCCTGATGCCCATAGCATTTTAGCTTTCAGAAGATCAAGAATATCCACTGTGTTTAGGATGCATATGGTAGAATTTTAACATTCCCCCTAAAACACAGATCTTCATATTTCCATGTCCTTCATGTTTGCAATGATGGATTGCCAAAAAGGTGCTTAGCCAAAAAGGGGTATTTTTTTTTTAACAAAAAGCTCAAGTTAGTCATATGCTTTCATCCAAGACAATTGGAACCTGAGCCAATTTAGTGCAAATAAAATACCTTGGAAGGATTAATTTATGCTGTCGAGCTTGTAATATGTGTAATCAATAGGAGTTCTCTGTATACATGGATTTTTTGCAAATCTTGCAGCTGCATCAGTGAGCCAAATGCAAAATCCAACACCTAAGGCCGTCATGTAGATTTGTAATGCACCCTCAGTGTGCCTAAGGTCAAGAAAACATTGAGTGGATTACACAGATTCATATATGTATTTTTTTCATCTATGACAGATATAATATGAGCCCTAGTATTGTTACTACATAAATTTCTTGGAATACAGTGTGTGAAAGAACAATGAAATCATCCCAAATCACTCACACAAAAAGTTATTTTAAAAAGAAGGTTGAAGGGTCAGGCCTCTTTAGTGAGGTGTCATATGATGGAACATGTATGTGCCATACAGATCAGAGGCATGGTGGCAAAGGTTTTGCTAAATATCTGTAGAAGATAATTAATACGCAGACCAATATGTGGATCCTATAGGAGCTCAAAGAATTATATCAAATCTGCTGAAAAGCTTCTTCTTGCCTTCTCTTCTCATGTCGATCATCTGAAAGTTAGGCATCTAGACTGGGTAAGGCCTTTCTCGTGGAGTGTCTCACCCTGTTTACCAGATCTAGTTTTAAGTGGGCTGAACTACCCTGTGGAGGAGCCTTTTTCCAGAGTCTATATAGAGGCCTGGGAAAAGCTTAAAGTAAATATTTGTGGCTGGAGTTAATGAAATGAAACCAATTCTTGGGACTGACACTGAAAGAGGGACCTGTACTGCAAAATGTTCTGAAGGTGCAACGTGTTTCACACAGGTTCTGTGCTGTTGAACTCGAAGTATGTGCTTGGGTATCCATACTAATGTAAAGGTAATGAAGGCAAAGGCTCCAGATGTTGAAATATAACTAGTTTTATATTTTTCCCCTTAACTGTTTCTCTGGATTATGAACCCAGACTAAAATGTTTTTCATTCTTTCCTTGGTGTATTTGTTTTACTGTAGAGCAGAACTTAGATTAGCATGTTTATTTAGAATTAAAGATGTTGGGTTATGGGGTTTTTGGGTTTGCCCTCCTCTGCATTCCCCTTCCCCCAGATTTTGGCAGCAGCGAAAAGAAATGGGACTTGCCTGCGCCATGAACTTCGAGTACATGAGCTAAAATTAAATATCCACTACACACAACTTGATGAAACTGCAAATGAATTAGTAATTTGTCAATCCCCACTTTTATACTTAGAATTAAACTAGAGGATGGTGCTATATTTTAAAAAACTTACCCCTCACTTCTCCCACTTTTTTCTCTATCATTGGCATTTGATCATTGCAGTGCCTACAAATGCTCCATGGCTAAGAAGAGAAAAGCTGAAGAACAGGTATCAGGTGTTCCCGTCAACAAAAGGAAGTCCCTGTTAATGAAACCCCGCCACTACAGCCCCAGCTTGGAATGCAAAGAAGAAAATGAAGACAGGACAGATTTACAGGAAGAGATCAGTGTCCTCGAAAGCAGCTCAACTTCAGGTATTTGTGCAGTGTGGCTGCGCTTGAACCTGAATTCCAAGGGAAGGGAGATACGAAACAGTATTTTCAAAAAGGACGCAGAATGTGTTTGACTTCTAACAGAGTAGGAATGGCGTGTTTCTGTATATGTTTAACCATCATACTTCCAATTATTTTGTACAATCACTCCTCCTGGGGTATAGTAAATGCTTTGTAGGATTTGTACAGACACAAGTACTGCAGCAGGTCAGATATGGAGCAGCATCTGTTTCTCCACTAGCTCTGTGAACAAACAAGGTTAAGCCTACCACTGAGAAAAACACATTTATGAAGAGCAGATTTTCACTGGAATATATAGACCTCTCAGGAAGAAAAAAGCCCAACCCACTTAGCAAAACATTGTTGACTTTAACATTTAGCAAAGCAATTTCACATGTGTGTCTGCTATGTGTGTTCTGTTTAACACGATTATTAGACTCAGCACTTTCATACTTGCTATTCCAACTCTGCTAAGCCAAACATATACAACAATTTATAGAAACTTCTACAACCTGTATGCTGGAAAATATGAAAGAAGATGGGGAGACAGATATAGCTACAGTACATCTTTATTGCTCTTTCTTTCTAATACATGTTTATAAACATTCAAGATGAACAAAAAAAATCAAACTAAATTGACTGTCAGATATTTGTTTAAGAAGTCCTGCACAAATCATAAATCAGGCAAGTGAGAAGATATTAGTGGAATACATTCAGCATTTTTTTTAAAGGGAGGAGTCATCAGTAGATAGCAAATGCCAAGATAAAAGCGATGTGATCTGGCACTGGGAAATTAGTGATCATAGATAATATGAACAGAGAATGAACTTATATTCCACTTAGATGCTGGCTGATACTGGAGTTTAAAGGTATTTTATTTTCCACTCAGTTTCTTCTTATCAAATATTTTGGAAAGATAGGGTGCTAGATAATCTCATCTAGGCTCCCTTTCCCATAAAATGTTGGACCAGATGATCTATTGAGGTCCCCCCTAGCCTGGGCTGTTCTGTGATTCTATGATGAACTGAGAATAGAAATTTATATCTTTATCCACTCTAAAAAGAATTTCCTTCAAAAAAAAAGCAAAATAAACCCCACAAATTTTATACGTATGAATAATATAAAACACATAGAAGAAGAAGAAGAAGAAAAAGAAGAAGAAGAAGAAGAAGAAGAAGAAGAAGAAGAAGAAGAAGAAGAAGAAGGCTGTCTTTCAAATTAAAGAGTCAGATCCTGTTTCTGCCAAATTCAGGGGAGGTCTTTGTGTCTTTTCTATACAGTAAAGATTTCAGCCAGTTGTGACTTGTAAGCCTTCTAGAGGAAAAGTCTTTTCCAGAGGTCTGCATCCCATCAATGTGAAAGGCTAGAAGGGAGCTCCCTCTTCAAACAGACCATTAATTAACATGATACCAAATGTCTCTCTCTTTTGGATGGCATTACTAAGCTAAACTCATCGTGAAAAAAGCTCTATGGCTCCCAGTGCCTATCCAGCCTGCAAGGAAGATTTCTGTTTCCTAACAGCAGAAGGGGAGCTGTTTGAGTAAGAGTTCCAGTATGGGATGGGGTTCTGTTGTTTTGGGGGTTTTTTTTGTTTGTTTTGTTTATTGGGTTTTTTTGTTGTTTTTTTTGGTGGGTTTGGGGTTTTTTTGGTGGTTTGGTTGGGTTTTTTTTAGATACATAGGTATTAGCTACTTTCTTCTTGAGTGGACTCAGCCTGGTTCCTGGCCATCTAGAACTGCCCTCAGTAATGTGTTTTTCTTTCACTTGTGTCTGTCCTCTGCACAGCTTGCAGAACTTGCTGAAGAGGAAGTGATATGATGGGTTTAAAAGTAGAACTTTTTCCATATACATATGAATATAAAATATTTAAGTGATTCTTTTTTTAAAAAAGGGGCGAGTGTTGGGCTAGGTCCATTGACGTAAATGTAGGGGAGCCCTATTTATGCCTAGCCCTTCAGTCAAAATAAAAAAAAAACACTTTCCAAAAGATTTGATACCAGTGACATTTCTCCCAACTTGCTTGTGTCAATAACACAATCTATCTATCTTGCATTAATTTTGCCAGCTACAAAACAAAGTTCAGCTAAAGCATACAGCTGGTCTGGGTACGTAGGTCTATTTGTGATTTCTTAGTGTAATATTGCTCATTTCATTATGACCTCATGATTCTTGTCTGTTAATCAGTTAATGCTTCAGTTCATGGATTGATGCAACTGTAAACTAAGCTGAGTTTTGATTACTTTTAAAATAAATTTACAGCCTGTACAAGTGAAAAGCAAAGCTGGAACAGCTGAACCATTAAGGCTGGTTCAACAACAAATTTTTAAACATGGCATTTTTAATTATTATTTAAGCAGCAAAAATCTGGTATCATACCTTTACATTATTTTTTGTCTTTCGCACAGATTAATAATGGAAAAGACCTGTTATAACTATTATCAAGTTTTGTTTGGTTTGTTTTTCTTTTGAAGGGTGGGAGATTTCTTTTAAAAGTAGAACTTTTTAGTTTTTGAAATGACCCACTGATGGGATTCTGTTTTTTTCCAAATGGCAGAAGAGCAAATAATAAAAACCCGTTTAGCTAAAGTTGGTTATAGAGCCAAATCATCATTCTTACTATCTGAGATGTGAAAAGACAGCAGACTTTTTTATTCAGAATACTGCAATGTGTGTGGTACTAGACCAGCTGCTAAAAAGTTACACTAAGGTTTACAGACATTTTTTAATAACACAACTTTATGCACAGAGAGCACAAGGCCACCTCTCCCTGCATGAGTCCAATTTTATGAAGAAGAATAAGAATTAATCAATATTTTCTTTTAACACATAACAAACAGTTGAACCAAACAATTATGTAAACTGGAAATGACCCAAAATGCTAACAGTTTGGCAGCAGTAAAGTGAAATGCATTGTGGTGCACATGTGCATTTTTGTCCCCCTTTTCCCCTCCACAATAATCTGCACTTAATAGGAATATTTTAAACTATGTAGCTAAGCAACAGAGGTAATTGTTGCTTTCTAGAGCTTTTGTTAGGCACTCTAACACAGCCCAAATATGCATAATTAGGTATAATGTCTATAAATCATTATTGTACACATGTGGGTAGTTAAGTGGATTGAGAGAATAGTTCAATGAATTGGACGTATTCACTGAAAATGCTTTTTATTTGTTTTCTGTAGTTCATAATACTTTAAAATTATCATAACCCTTTACACTTTCTCTTAATAGCTCGCTGTGTTATTGAGAGAAACTTCATTTGCATTTTAGACTATGCTTAATTTATTATTTAAACCTGGAGTTCTTCTGATTCAGGAGAGGACAGGCACATCTTATGAAATAGTCTGTGCTTGTTTATTCATCCTCCTTTCTAGGAAGTAAAATGTTAAATTTTTCAGTTTATGTTGAATAGATCCCAACAAAAGAATGTACCCTATAATCAGCATTATTGAAGGGGCTAGTGTTGTGACTAAATTCTTCCCTTCATCCAAAAATGCTTTTAGTTACTATGGCAATATTTACTTGATCCTGGCAAACCAGTGTTGATTTTAGAGAGATAATTACCAGAAAGGAAGATGATGGAGATGTATTTTTGAGTGTCCTTGTCAGAGGAAATGTTTATAAAAAATTAAATGAGATACAAAAGGCGTATTGTCTTCCACACTGACAACCTCTCCTGCATGCAGCCTCTGTTACCTGCTGGCTGCTGCTTTTCTTCTGAAGAAAGATGTTTATAAAGACAAGATGCACTTCAGTGGTGTCTTTAACAAGTCCTTTATAAGTCTGTACATAACAACCATTTCTGTTTGCTTGTGCATGACCTGATCTATCACTTAATGTGACAATTGCAGTGGTGACCAGGAGCTTGCCCTTTGTGAAGTACTGAGTTTTTTTCCCTCACAGTTTTTCATGGGATGTGGGGTGACTGGGAAAGCAATTAGGGCTCATTTGGAGAAAATATTTGGGACTCTTAAATGGAAGAATAGTGAAAATAGATCAGAGAAATTTTAAAATGTGTGTCTGTGTGTGTGCTTGTGTATATATATACATAGATACATACGCACATATTATAGAGATTTTGTGTGTGTATATATGTATAGTACCTATCTATATATGGCACATTATATTTATATGAATAGATATGAATTTGTATGTGTTCTAAGATAATGTGTGCCTTCACCAGCAGTGAAAAATGGCAACATATTTATTTCTTATATCACTTTGGAGCTATAATATAAAGTAGATAAAATCTTAGAAGGGCTTTTCCTGATGCTACAAGCAGTTGTTTCAAACACAGTCTTGGAATGAATTCAGTCATTTCAGAGTACCTTTGAGTAAAGAAATGGTGATTGGTAAGTAAATATCTTCATATCGTTTCTACAAGGTACAAAAAGCAGTTATTCTTACATAATTTTCTATTGCTGTTTTTCTCATGCAGAGGAAAGTACTGCAAAATCATCTGAGGAAACTCCTCATTCAGGTGGGCAAGAAAATTCCAGTCAAAGAAAAGATAACTACTCCAGCTATCAAGATGTCGTGGCCAAAACTTTGATGAACATGGGAAAACTGGCAAAAGATGCACCCAGTCAAACAGTGGCAGAAAATCTGAATGATAATGGCATTCAATCCTTAAAAACAGAAAGCGATGACACTGATGAATGTTATATGATTAACTCAGCTGAAGGAAAGGAAAAAACTGTTATTTCTGACCCAAAATACAGTTCATCTGAGGAAAATGAAAGTAACTCTGAAATTATGGACAACGAGTGGGACAGCTCCTCAAATTTCTCAGAAGAAACTAGTGTAAAGCCCCATGTAACTCAGAAGTATATTGTGGAGTGTAATCAACCTAGCATCCTGGAAGTTCCAGAAATTAAGAAGGAAGAGGTAGAATTTGGCCCTTGTGAAACACTTTGTGACTCAGAAACAGAGCAAAGAGCACCCCAGGAGTCTCACCCAGATCCTTTTGAGAAGAGAATTCAGAATCCCTTCCCTGAAAGTGAAGACGATGACAATGAGTGCCTGTCAGAAACCACAGAAGTCTCAATTGAGCTGGACAAAACAAAAGGGAACTTGAGTTTGCTAGAACAAGCAATCGCTCTGCAGGCAGAGCAAGGGCATGTGTTTCACAGCACCTACAAGGAACTGGATAGGTTTCTTCTGGAGCATCTAGCAGGGGAAAGGAGACAAACCAAAGTTATTGACATCGGTGGGAGACAGATATTTAGTAACAAACGTAAGGAAGTATTTTTGGCTGTTCTTATTGGCTTAAGCGTGTATCCTGTGACTGATAGAGGATTCTGAGCTGGGTTTTATAGCAACACTAAAGAATCTGGAATTTAGCTGGTAATTTTGTTAATTATGTACCTTCACACTAGTGCCTTACGTCTAACCAGGTTAAATGCTAGGTACTTGGCTTCCTGTCAAACCACCATGCAAAATGATCAGTAATGGGTACTAAAAGGGCTGTGTACCTGGCACGGACACTCCTTCTCTTCCTTTTCCTCCTCCTCTGCCTCCTCCACCATAGGGTGCTAATACAAACCTCCTAAATTTCAGCGGCCAAAAGAGAAGGCATTAAAACGGTGATTAAGGAAAGGTTAGGGTGAAAAATTGGCCAATTCCAAACATACTACCTAATTCCTAAGCCATGTGTTTTCTGAGTTCAGTCTACTTCACGTATCAACATTACATTTTGCTACAGCCAGCACTTCTGAGCCAGGAAAGCACAAGCCATGCTCTTCTGCCTCATTCTCCATCAGCAGAATTACCAGTAAGTTCCAAAATCTTTATTGTTTCTGATGGTTTGTGGCATCCTACAAAACTGTAGGAACATTGCTCCATTTTCAGTACTTAATCAGGCTTCCAGAACTAGAGATTTAAAAGATTTGGGTTTGATTTGTGAACTGGGCTGTCTCACATGAAACTCCTCAATTGACAATAATTACAGAACATCAAGGGATGTCATTTTATAAAACACACTCCCTGCTGTAGTAAGTAACAATACATTAATCTGTCCTTTGACTTTTCCTTTTGGACTTCCAAATATACTGAGGTCACCCCAGCACTGCTGCAGTTTCTGCTTTTGGTAAACTAAATGTACAGTGTTACTTTAGAGCAGTCCCTGAGGACATTGCAAACGTTATAGTAGTTTAGTTATCTAAACTTTTAGTGTATGAGGTAACTGACAAGTTTTTTTAGGAGTTGCGTCTATAAAATATTTCCTGTAGTAGTTAAGAATATGCATGCGTTTTTCTGACTCAAGCAGTCTTTTCATTAGCATGTCTGAAGCTGTACATGCACAGTATTAGTCTACCTCCTTGCTAAACTACATGAACCTTGATTTGCTCAGATGACTATGGTATATGCAGGAATTTCACAGATACCTTTTCTTATCCTGAGACCAGTCGTGTTCAGCAGGTTCACATTGGTGTCAATGTGACTGTCCCACAGCACATGTAGAAAGGAGCAGTGATGGCAAGCGTGGCAGAATCTGGCCCTTCCTGGTTTGCCTCATATTATCAGTTGTAGTTCGCAGGTGAGTTTGGATCCAACACTCATGGAGGAACAAACTAGGCTTTGTTCAGGTTGTATAAACAACATATGATTCTAGTCAGTGTGGTATCAGGCACATAATCTTTTCACTTTACGTAATTAGCTGGGTTTTATTTCTAAAAAATCCACCATTGAATCCATCAGCTCTTAATTTTCTTTCTTGGATGCTACATCAGAAAAAACATGGCTTAAATTTATATTTTTCCATCTTTTTAATGATAAACCTTTCCAGTTAGTGGGGGGGGGGAAATAAAATCGTATTTCAGGGTCCCTCTATTTCCTGTCCACTATTGCAGCACTTTCCATTTGCAGTGATTCTAAAAAGCATATGACCTCCTGTTGATGCTCAGTCTATTTTCTTTTCTCCCTATTTTTCTTTTCTTTTTTTTTTTTTTTTTTTTTTTTTAACCTAAAAGTGTGCCAGGAAGTTTAACCCTCAGCTGTCTCTGGCGATGGTGTCCCTAAGAATGTCCTACCTCTCGGTTCAACAAACGGAGCTTGAAGGAGGCTGCTCCCTGTGCTGGCTGCAGCTGTTTTCTCCCCCAGCACCGAATGCTGTTGGCAGCCAATCACAGATGGAGCTAAAACCATCCTCAGCAATTTATGCGGCCACTTCCTCCAGATTTCTCACAAGAGAATTTCTGGACCAGAATTCATTCCTTGCTTGCCCAGACTTTTGATCCTGCATTGGAAATCAAATAAAGGCTTTCTGACCAGGGCTTCTTGCATGATTCTAGGTGCTTGATACAAAAACTGGGAATGCTCTGCAGCCGTTACAGAGTGGTAACTGTGGGGCTGGGCTGAGACCTTGCCTTTGAAAGGGTATCGGCTGCTCCATGTTTTCACTGTCATTGTGGGCTGCTCCACAAAGCGGCATTGCCATGTGTACCAGAGGGAGCTGCTTGCCTTGCCTCTCAAATGTAAAGTGGCATGTATTCAGTTTCCTAACAAAGAACCTACAGCCTAGAGATCTGCGATATTTAAGGAATAGCTTCTGGTTGAAATGCTTTTTGTTTGTTTGTTTGTTTGTTTCACACCTCAGCTTTTATTTGGTTGTCCCAGCTTCCTGGAGTCTGACATTAACAGAGTAAAAGATTGTTTCTGCTTTTTTATTTATTCCTTTATAGATCTTGCTGTTGGCTGATGCTGCCAGTTTTCTGGCTTACTGGATTGTGGCTTCTGTCCTGTTTGAGGCTCTGAATGGAGTAAATGACACTGCAATCCTAAAGCTATATAATTTAGCACAAAAATGGCGTATTGGGAGGGGGGAGCCATTGTCTAAAGGACACAGTGTGAAAACCTAAAGTGATGCTTAAATTACATACGACTCTGTTAAAACTTTGTGTAAGAATTATATCTGAAGTACAAAACAGAGAGCATCACGCTGCTAGGATCACTCAGCTGAGTGCAGACAGGGGCTAAAACCAAACAAAATCCTTATCTGATTTCTCTGCAGATTCACCCAGGCCTGAAAAGAGAGAAACCAAATGTCCCATCCCAGGATGTGATGGCACAGGGCATGTGACTGGGCTGTACCCTCACCACCGCAGTCTCTCAGGCTGTCCACATAAAGTTAGAGTGCCACTAGAAAGTGAGTATCATCACTCTGCAGTCCAGAATAACAACTGGATCTGGCCCGGTATTTTGGGTAGTGTGTGCTCATGCTGGAGAAGGAACCCACTTTTTGTGGGTGAGATGACAGAATGAGGCTGAGAGGGGAGCTGTCACACCTTCTTTGCCCTCCAGCTCTTGGTCACAAGTCCTACTTCCACACATGTGAAGCTCAAGTACCCCTTAGCAGTACTGCTACAAACAGCAGTAGGCTCCTCAGGATCAGAGCCAAACCATCCCCACCCTGCCAGCAAACCTGCATGCTGTAGTCTGATGAATCTTCAAGATCTTGCTTGCCCACGCCTTTGCTACACAAATCACCTGCTTGTTTCAGAGCTGTGACCTGATTTGCCATAATCACACACCGAGGCTGCTGGTTTTCATTGCCAATAACCGAGAGGCCTGGGCATGCTTATTCAGAGATGTTTCCAGTGTCCTTCTCACCACTGAGCTCAAAAATGTTACTTCCATCGGTACATCCCAGTGTTGGTGCACAGCACATCCTTCTCATATGACTGTATCGTGCTAACCCTTTTATGCCCAGTCCAGCCTGAATTTCCCTGCTTATTTCTAGCTGTGCTTATCCGATTACATTGGTTTGTGTGTGTGTGTGTGTGTGTGTGTGTGTAATCCTGCAATGTGATGCAATGAAATGCTGCATAATAAGCCAAAATCTAATGTGAAACTATTTGTTTAAACAACCTAGTTAGTCAGATTGTTTTTTGTGGTGGCATGCATAACAACAAATGAAAAAGATATTTGCACTTTACCAACGTCCTGTTCCTAAGTGTAGCTCTCCCCTTTTTTAAATCTAGTACTAAATTTTAATTGTGGAAACATCTGCTGGGTTAAACAGGCTGCTGCATTTGGAAGACCTTAGCAACATTAACTTTCTAGAAAGTTAAAATTAACAAGTCCGTGTTAACTATCACACTTCTAATCAGATGTGTTCTATTCTGCTGGTAAAAAAGAAATTGAAAAAATATAATTTGGTTCCTGACAGAACAAACCAGTTGACTGAACAGTCAGCTTTTTAGAAGCACGGTACCCCCAAAGGGGTAATGCTGTACTGTAGTTATGAAGGCAGATGTACAAAGACATATTCTGTTTTACACACACATGCATCTCAGTCTTACTAAAGATGATCCACATCAAAGGGCATAAGAATATATATGCAAGAAGCTGTAACCACTGCTGAGAGTGTAAGCCACTGTTTAGGAGCATGACAAATTGGTCTAAAGTAGTTTCAGCACAGCTCAGATGATCAGAAGGTATCAGGGTTCAAAAGGGACGTACTCAGATCAGATCATCTGACACAGGTGCAAGGTATAAAAGGACTCCCTGTACCTCAGAGCTTGCCCTCCTTGAGGCAGAGAGGGACTGCTGCTATACGTAGCACAACTATGGCCCGGGTCCTCTATCACCCCCCTTTTCTAGTCACCTGTGTTAGTGGTGTATGAATTGGAGGGCAAAGGGCTTCATGATGTAGTAACATCCTTGCTACTTCCATCTTTGTTCTTTTTAAAGACCCTAGGAACAACGAAGTGCATGTGGGAAGCCACACTACAGCAATACAGGGATAAACTGGTATGTGCCAGAGGCACCAGTGTCTTGCTGTGTTGTAGGTCCTTTGCTTCTCCTTTTCTTTTGTGGTCAAAATGTGACAGAATTGAGAATCTGAGTCTGAAGAAGAAATATTCATGTTCCTTAATAAATGTATTTTTAATCAATGCATGTTATTGTCACCTTTTTTTTTTCTTATTCCTCTTTAGTTCTTGCCATGCATGAAAATGTTTTGAAATGCCCCACCCCAGGATGCACTGGAAGAGGACACGTCAACAGCAATCGCAACACACACAGAAGGTAGATCAGAAAAGTTCCTGTCCACTTAAAATCTAACATGTACTCAGCAGTAAACTGATGGTCACATCTTGGAATTAGCTGTTATATATTACACTGCAGAATGCCTATGAACTGCAAAGGTAGCCTGTATTATTTATAACCAAATCATTGTGTTTAATTTCATTATATAAAAAATGGCTCCAGCACTGAGGATGGCAAATTCCACTAGTATTTTTCACAGATGAGATTTCGAACTACAGTTTCATCACAGACTTCACTGTGAAACATCATCATGTGCAAGGCATAGAAATGAACAAATGCATTATTATTGCTACAACTGGAAAACCCAGCGGGAAACCACAGCATCTTTGCTTTGCACCACTTACGTGGTAGTCCTTGGCAGGAATGTCCATCAAGGCATATTCCCTTTTAGCAAACCAGAAAATTTTAAGTGGAATATTTTAGAATCTGTGTAAAAACTAACTCCATTTATTACCCTCAGGAATATCATCTTCCTGCTTGGAACACTCCTGTCTGTTTAACTTGCTGCCTGCAGAGAGAAAGTAAAATTGAGAAAAGCCTTCCAGACAGGCAGCTGGGGTATCACAGCTGGGCTGCAGGTGAGGCAGAGAGCTGATGCGCTCTGTCTCCAGCAAGCCACGGCTCTCGGCATGGCTCTTGTCAGTACTGCTTTCTGCTGGAAGCCAGCAAGCCAAAATATTCCATTATAGTGCTTCTGGAAAAATAGAATGCCAATATTACAATCAGACTTGGGACATAAACATTTCAAAACCATTTTTTTTTTGTTGAGCTGAGATTTTGTGGGATTTTTTTCTTTCTGCTGCTGATTGATTGATTGGTTATTGTAGGAGCACACTAAAATCAAGGATTATCATGCTATGTTACTATCTTTAATTAAAAAATTAGCCTTTAACCAGAGAAACTACAAGTTCATCTACAGGAATGTACAAGGAACCAGTCATCTTTGCAGCACATCAGCTGTATCATAAAAAAACCCTTGAATAGGATAAGAGAACATGTTCTAATCTAATAAAGCAAATAGAAAAAAAAAAAAAAAAAAAAAAAAAGAAAGCACAACTTGAAATGACAAAATGTGTTCTTTGGTAACAGTCACTCTCACACCTCTGTTTTCTTTTTCCCAAATTCACTTTCCTTTTAATCAGCAGGAGGTCTATATGCATGGTTTAGCTGATAAAGTAAATGTCATTTGTCAAAAAATTTACTAGTGACTTGCCAGCCACAAAGCATTAAAGCCAAACTGTGGAAAACTCCTGCATGATTCACTTTCCAAATATATCACCTCATATACACAGGTTTCACAGTTTTGCATTAAGGATTGAAAAACAGGTGAATCTGAGCTACAATAGCAGCACTTCCATAGATGCACAGGGCACCAGAGGTGTCTGAGGTCAGTGGGTTCCACAGCACACATTTCCTTTACCTGAGATTTCATTTTAATGTTTTTTGTTTTTTTTTTCTTCTTGTTTCTTTTCTTCACCCTGATTTTAAACAGCCTTTCTGGTTGTCCAATTGCTGCAGCTGAAAAGTTGGCAATGTCCCAGGAAAAGAACCAGCTCGAGTCTCCAAAAGCTGGGCAATGCCATGATCAGACTCACAGGTAGGAGCTTTCACAAACTAGTCTCTGAAGAATTTCTGCACAAACTCCGTCAATCAGCCCTCAGGTCTTTCCCCCATTTCAGATTTCAGCTACAGAGGTAACTTGGTTTTCCAAGATGAACCTCTGAAAAGCTAAATAACTTGACTGTATCTCAAAATTAGCAAGTGTCTTTCTGCTGGTTCTTGTGCATGTGGCTGACATTTAAGACAACAGACGCATCTTTTGAAAGGCAGTCAGATATGTTCTACTAAATCTTATTTCAACACAAATAACCTAATCGACAGTTCTCAAATGTCCTTCTCCCGTAAACCAAATCTCCTATCTTTCTGAAATGTTTTAAACAATTTTCTTTGACATTATTTCACTTTTAGCAGCTCAGTCCCTATTTATTTTGTGATTCTTTTCAGATTCTTTTCAGAATCTTGCAGTGATCCAGTAAGTAGCATGCTATCTGAAAGGGTTGAGAAGTCTGCTCATTCTGTTTCTCCACCACCGAGTAATTCATATTTTGAGTTTCTTTATTCTAAGATTATTGGCTTAATTAGTTTAATTTATTTTTCTTACAATGGCATCAAAAAGGGGAAACATCTTTTATTGCAATTGTATTTTGTTTGAGAGTTATATGGACCCTACAGACATGCATAATTTGCACATCATTGGCACTGCGACCATTACAACCTATTATATTCAGGTCTATTTGGGGACACTTTAATTTGTGGATTATTGACATGATCAGCTCTAATGGTTCCTTCAGAGCCATTACAGAATATTATGTCCATGTGTCTGCCAACTGCACGTGCCTTAACTCTACATATGAAAAGTCCTTAGGAAATTACTAAAGACAAGTAGTTACTGAACAGTAACTAAATGGAATAATACAATATAAATCATTCGTTCCTCCCAAATAACAGAAGCAATTATTTTGGACCATCTCATATTATATTTATACAATACTCATTCACAGTAAAGTGAGGACAATAGCGATCCATAAAACTGTAAGTCCTCTGACTAGCAAAAATCCAGAGAATTTTTAGAAATAAAGGAAGCACCATGCTACAGTGGTAATCTAGACGAAGTCAGTATCTTTCTTGTAAATAACCTTCACTGTTACTAAGGAATATTAAAGTTTTTTTATGTCCTCAGCTTGAGAACTTGAATGAAGTCAAAGTACTCTTTGACTGCTAGGTCAGCCACCATATTTATGTCATTTACTTCTCGTATATACCTACCAGTAAGTTTTACAAGAATAGTACCCTTTCTGATACTGAGATAGAACTGCATCCTATTTTTCAAGAAAAGTTAATTTAAAGAGATCCTTATATTTCTCATTCACTTTTTTCCTCCTCTCTGCAGGACAAATTTAGCAAAGCAGCCTGAGGTATCTCAATACAATTACAGAGCTTCACAGCCAGTCACTTCCTCGAGAGCCACACTGGTGAAAGAACAGGAGAAGTTTGGAAAAGTACCATTTGATTATGCCAGCTTTGATGCACAAGTCTTTGGCAAACGCACAACAGCACCTGTGGCACAAGGACGAAAAACACCCCAGTTCCATGAAGGTAAGCTTGACATTCCATTGTCTCTTGTAAAATAAGCAAAATGTCAATGACTTTTTTTTTTTTTACCTTTTTTTTTCGCTGGTTCTGCTTTCAAACTTCTAGAATTCAATAACTCTCTGTAGGAAGCATCTTTAATCACATGGGGCCAGAATGCTAAATATAATCACTATAGATTATATATAGTAAATATAGAATGCTAAAACGCTTAATAATTTTGTAAGAGCAATTATCAGGGGAAAAGATGAGTAAAAAGGAAAGGGTTATGTCTTATCTGTTACCTTCTTCCTTGACTGAATTGTGACATCTTTATGTGATGGGATGCTGCCATGAGAAGTCCTATGTAATGTGTCTGCATAAGATGTAATGAAATATAACATAAAGAAATCCAAGTTAGTTTTTAAAGGCATTTCAGATACCTTTTAGATGCATTCATACAGGTATTATAGTATTCCTCCTAGATGACCGTGTGCCTTGGCTGCATTACTTCTAGGCCTGGATTGAATTTGCTTTAATATCTCATATTTCTGTACTACATCATATTTGTAGTGCGGAAATATCCAATGCATCAAATTGTTATCAAGGTTCTTCTGCTTGCATCACTTACAGGTTTGCTGAGGTACTCCTCTGTACAAATGAGATACCACAGTGCAAACACATCATTATTGCAGATGCCCTTCACAATCTGCATGGGAAACTTCAGCAAGATTCTGCCATTGACCATTATAAAATACTCATATTTCAAAGAAAAAAATAAACCTGTTGCCATGAGGGAACTGGAAAAAAAGGGTGTCATTGCACCATATTTGGGTTCAGAAAGAAAATTAATCCAAAACAATGTTACAAAAGACTCTTTAGGTGGTTTTAATTTTGTTCATGGCAAAAAATTTAGTAAAAGAAAACAAATTGCGTCCCATTTATCCCAACAAAAGAGAACATTCATGATAAGGTGAACAGAAAAGCAGAAAATTTTATATATGAATAGATACATATATAATAAATTGTAATATACTTCTAATACTATAGAATATTATATATGTTTATATATTTATAAAATTTATGTATTTATATATTTATCTGTGTGGGTGTCTGAGTACATACACACACACATGATTGCAGGTATCTATGTGTTTGTGTATATGTATAAACGCCCCATTTAAAATTGCAAATGAAAAGTAGATATTTATCTGGCCTGGAAAATAGGCTTGTTCAAATGAAAGCAAATATGTGCATTGCCAGCTTCTTGGGTGGCAGATTTTTCAATTTTGTTCGTAAAATTGAATTTTCCCTATTAGCTGTCTCTTTGCACAGATGTATGTCTATTTCACAGGTTCATTTCAAGGAAAAAATGATTGAAATGTTTTTATACAAATGAAAATACATACATATGCAATTTATGTATAATGTATATCAGGGCTGAAGTTTACAGCCTGTTGTTCTTGCAAAGATTGCAGTGTGCAGCTATTATTTTAATGGAAAGGTGAAAGTAAGTGGGCAGGTGAGTGCTTTAACTATGCAGATATACAAAAGTTGGCAATAAGAAGCTGATGATGTAGTGATTGGTTCCGCATCCTATGTAAATATGTAGCTAGCCAAAAGACCATCATTAGCCCTCTGTGGATTCAGCACTTATAAACTTGATTTGTTAACAAACCATGCACCCTTCCTAGCCTGGCTTTTTTTTTTTTTTAAAAAAAAATCTTCTGGGGTCAGTAATGGAAAATGCTTTTTTTTTTGTTTTTAAATATAATTTGAAGTTAGCTGTAGTAACTGCTAAAAATGTAGACCCTTTTGCTTATGCTACAGTTTTACAGCACAGTAGATAAATCCTTTTCCATTTGCACTGGAGAAAGGGAGAACTGAATCATGTGGGTCTTATGTATTTCTCTACTGAGTTGCCTCCAGTGCTTAGAAAAACTGAATACAGCATTCAGCTACAGTCATTGCACATAAAGTGTTTCTCTTAGAGCATCCCGAGTTTGAGGAAAGATGAGTCCTTCGACGGCTTGTGTAGGTCTTAGCATTAAAATGCACTCAGCCAAAGCTCTACATCCAAAGAGATCCAGAGCCTTGGGGCTCAGATCTTTATGGAGTGAGCAGATGGCCATACACGGAAATGTTCTTGGTGTATCTAGGTGTAGGCTGAGAAATTGGAATTTGCTTAGTTTATCTTTGTAGGACACTGACAGCTACAGACAAAAGAAGTGATTATTGCTTCCTAAAAGCTGAAATCACGGCACTGTATTTTTCTTGAAAGAGTTAATGACATCTCAAGCTCCAAAATGCAAAGCAGAGAGCAGAGTTCTTTCTACCTGTTTTAGAATAAGTGGTGCTGATGGACCAGACAATGAGCTACACACACCACTTCTGTCTGTGAAAGTGCTTTTCTGTTCACCTGTTCATTTTTCATTATTCATTATTTTTTTTAATTGATTAAAGGGTAGATTTGAATTTCTAAACATTGCCACAAAATCTGGACTGAATAATCCTAACAGGTAATGTTCTTATCTGATCGCTTTGGTTCATTCAAGGCCTGGTCTTGCTCTCCTTACTCACATAAGCAAAGCTATTTAAATAACAGACATGCATTTAAGTAGGGTAAGCACTGTTGTTTTAGCTAAGACTGGACAAGTCACTGTTGGTTTTTTACACAATAGAGCTCCAAGAGGAAGCCTTTAAAAGGATACATTTACAACTGCATTTGCCCACCAGTGTTGTCAGGTCACGACGGATAACACACTAATGCTTGTCCAGTCTTTCCTTGGACATCGTTGCTTTTAATGCCTGAGTAAAGAATGAGTGAAATCTAAGTAGAAGTCTCAGATGCTTTGTTGAAAAATGTGTATTTGTTAGGTAAAAAATTAAATTATTGTGTTTCTGAAGCCATTTTTACAGCAAACCTTTACTGCCAGTAAGAAATGGATTGTTTAAAATGTATTCTTTTAATATTTTAATGTATGAAATAGTAAGTCTGCAAAACAAAACTATTTAATGGGAAAAATCTCATACATGCAATTGCTAATCAAATCTCTCTTCAACAGCAAAGCATTTTTCAAATCCAGTGAAATTTTCTAATCGACTGCCTAGTGCTAGCGCCCACACACAGAGCCCTTGCCATGCCAACTCTTATAGCTACGGTCAATGTAGTGAAGACACCCACATAGCAGCAGCTGCTGCTATCCTGAACCTTTCCACCCGCTGCAGGGAAGCAGCAGAGATCCTCTCCAACAAACCACAGAGTCTGTCTGCCAAGGTAGGGTAGTCCAAGAACCTGGAGGGTGTGCTAGCTACTGAACTGTGCGAATAAACTGTCTTTCATGTTAGTGACTGCATTAAATCCCCAAAAAGGAGGCTTCTGTTTGCATGCTCTTTTGAAGAGAGACAGAGAAAAAAATCAGTAATGCAGTGACCAGTTCTGATAAAAATAAATAAATAGCAGGAAATTTGTTGTTAACTCTCTTAATAATTGAGCCTTAAATACAAGGGGGGAGTTTTGTGGGAGCAAAAGAGGTTATTTACAAATCTAGCAACAATCTGTGGTGGATAATGAGTTAGATCTGTTTAAAGAGGGAATTTTCCTCCCTCTGAAACCTGTCATAAGTGATCATTTTGGAGCCTGATTTAAAAAAAAAAAATAATAATGTGATTAATCAAAGTAATATTTTGCTAGCAATGGAACAGGACTACACCTATTGAGTCTGTTATGTTTGGAGCTCACGACAGTTTGACGAGGTGTAGGGAGGGAAATAACAACTGACTTTGGTAACGTTCTCCTTTCTGCTGGCAAAAGAGGAGAGTCAGGCCCACAGCGTTTGGAGATAGATAATTTGGGCAAGTCTGTCATAATGGAAAGCTGCCTAATATCGTAGATGTTTGTGTGGATTTCATGTTTTGGTTTCTGCTCTGCGTTTCCTCACAGATCTTTATGATTTACAAATGATATTGTGTGAGCTATGAGCCTTATTTTCTGTGCCATTACATAGTATTATATTGCTGATGAAAATAGACGAGATTTTCTTCTGATGACCATGTTTGCGGGAGCAAGGTTGTTTATTGTTTGTATTAAAGTCACACATGCTCCACTGCAATGAAACTTTTGAGAGCTCTGTGTAGATGAGAGTGCCATTACAAGAACTTGAGAAGAAATCGCTGGGGAGTGAAAAGAGGTGTATTTATCAAAACACAGAGTAGCTATGTGTGTTTCTGCTGTAGGACTCTGAGTCATGATGTATGCTCCAAAAGACAGATGACCTATTTCTCTGCAAGTCAGTGTCACTCTACCTTATCTATTTTAGCACCGGGCTCAGTCTGGCTAGAGGTGGCTTCCACAGCTGTTGGTCTACAATTTCATTCACCATCACTAAGAGATTAGCTTTTATTCTTTGAGTGGAATCATTAATTTTACCACCAGCACAGCACCTTGTTAGGTATTCCAAGCCTTGCGCCTTTGCAGAGTGGTATCCCTTTGCTGCCTTTGATTTCTACTTGTGAAATCTTGGATCTTGAAATCGATGTTGAGAGATGGCACGGGGTAAGCTTCTTAAAGTGTGTCCACATACATCCCCTTTATTTTATATATATATATATATATATATATATATGACTCAGTCATTATCTGCCCCAAAGACTGCTCACGGAACCTTTCCCAGGTGACAGATCCATCCCTGATATCTGCTGCAAAAAGCTCCTTCCAACAGTCTTCAACAGAGACTTCTTCTAGCGGGGAATGGAAACTAATGCCAATGGCTGGATTAAATTGCTGCCGCAGCCTTTGGCTGACCTCGGCAATAGACCTTTCTTGCCAGAGAAGAGCAGTAAAGGGACCAGGCATAACCCAAAGATTTTCTCCTCTGTACCTGCTTTGCAGTTGCCAAATCATGGGGAAGGTTTGAATGGAAGTGAACATAACAGTAATGATATGGAAGGGCACTTGGGGCACATAGCTTACTCCTTTTTCACAGCCAGGATTCCAGCCTAAAAGAAAATCACCTGCATACCTTGCTATCTGCCTGCCTCCACTTTTGCCAGACTTTCTGGAGGGCATACTGCTACAAAACATCTGACAGAAGAATCAGAATGAGCTTCTGGCCAGAACACAGGCAAGTAAACCCCAAACCAATCTGGTGGCCAAAACCACACAAACCCCATTTTTATTTGGTTTTGGCTATTTATGACTTTTGTCGTACAGGATTCAAACAAAAAATTGTGGAATTAAATCACCAGATTCTCTTCAATGAAGATGCTTTCTTATTTTTAAATATGAAGAAAAAAAAAGTCTATTTTTAAAGAGATTACTCTCTATTTATCAAAGTTTTTGAATTGTTTTGTGGCTGGTATTGACCACAAAGGTAAATGTTTAACTGCTAGAATACCTCACAATTTTTAAGATGATACAAAACATTTCTTGGGACTTTATCAGTGTTTGGACACAGATGATGCAGCATCAACAGATGACTAGAGTTAGTGATTTCCTTTTTCTACTCTTGGTAGCACGTGCATTCACCAGGTCTGAAAATACCTGTGTGGGGTGGCTGTGTTCAGAGCGCCAGAGTACCAGACTTCTTAGCCCTGTCCCTCGCCACATTTCTTTGTTCCTTTGCCTGAGAAAACCTGATTAAAATCCTCCATACTTTAGCAGATCAAAGGTTCTGGATTGAAAAGGTGTTTGCTCTTGTGTGAGCATCAGGCAGCCTCCCAGCAACCCAAGTAGTGACGCTTTGCAGATGGGAGGCAGTGTAGTGGTCGAGCAAGGACAGTGGGATGGCAGAGGATTTCCTGGACTTGCTGGAAATACTTTCCAAGTTACATATTTGTCAGAGCTGTAAAGATGTGCTTTTAAGTTTTAAAAGCAGAATCTGAACTTCAAACAATTTGAGCTAGTGTCATTTTCTCATATTCACTCAAGGCATGCATATGTCACCTTGCTCAAACAAGTGGGGAGAATATCAAAATATTTTTCAGCAGAAGTTTGTTCCCAAAATATTTTTTAATTTTTCTCTCGAGTTTTATTGCTTGACCTTCGGAGTACTGTCCATCTTTTAGTAAGAGTTGAATGTTTTACCTTGTATGTTCACCGCTTTTCTGTACATATAGAACACTTAAATGAAAAAGTGTTCTATACAAAATAGTTCCAAATTTCATTAATTTAATGGATTTTTCAAATGCATATCTCACCTTTTCTACATATCAGATCAAAACAGAGAGTCTAAGCCGAAAAAAAGAAAGGGGAGGGTAGCAAAGGTAGAGAAAACAGATTACACATTAACAGTACCATTGGTAAGAAAACCTACAAAAGACATCTGATGTAAAAAGGTAATTTACCAAATATCAAGATCAAAAATATGAATTTATAAATTAAGCAATTTCAAGAATAAATTTATTCTGAAATGAGAAATAAAATGGATCCTAAGTTTTCTCCATGAATTATCTATCAGCTGCATACAAATTACTAAGATCATCAGACACCTTGATGATACCTTTTTCCAAAATACTTCATACCACATTTATGTTACATTATCTGAGCCATCCAACCTCCACCTGGGACTATAGTAAACTGTTTCCCTGAATATGGTCCCGATCAGCCAATTCTCATGCTGTCTTGTGGTGGCATTTGACTTGCAGTTCACCTAGCTTCATTCAACTCCCTTTGAAGTCAACAGAAGGACTCCTCTAGAAGGCTTAGCCTACAGTTTCTAGCACAGTGCAAGTCTACATTGTCATAGCATCCAGGGATCTTCCCTCTTTACAGCCCTCACCACATTTATGTATCACAGAGGTAGCTGCAAGCAGTACAGTTTATCTGTATCCTTATCACTACTGCTTGCCAAACATTTTGTTGACTGTTTTGGTGTTTTTCCCACCTGTTTAGACAAAATGGCATATGCACATTATGCCTTGAAAGAAAACAAAAAATGACACTTGCTAAAAACGTTTAAAGTTCAAATTCTGTTTTTGAACAAAATTATGTCATCTCTCCATTCTTGGATATTGATGATGGTGATAATTACATCAATTATTTCAACAATGTAGTTAGTAACCAGCACGTTTTTCAGGCAGTCCTTTATTCCAAATACTGTAAAGCCTAAATACAGGATGAAAAACCAGCCAAGAATATCAGTAGGTACCATCCTGTTATACTGCTGTGCATATTGCTCCTTGAGTACATTCTTGGCTAGCTTTTTTTAATTTGTGAATTGCTCTGGGCTGAAATCGTGACTTCATTCTTGTCTCAGATGTTGCTGGGCAGTTACAAGTTTTCTTATTTTGACCCAAATTAGTATTTTAATTTGCTGCAGAATAAATCATTTGCTTAAATTAAAGTCTGAAGAACTGAGGACCAGATGCATGTATTTTTATTGGCTGGGAGTAGAAAAGGTTTTACTCTTTTGGATGAAGTTGCATTAAGAATAGTATTCATACACATGGCAAGATATCAGTTTCAGAGTTACTCCCAATACCAGAACTGAGGAGCTTTTTTGAGCTTTCCAAACTAGACTGAACTGCTAGTGGGAATGCAAAATCATTGATAATTTTGTTTCCTTGGACTTACTTAGTATTAAATTGTATGGCTGATGCCTACCAAAGAATACATAAAGCCCCTTATACATAATGATACAATCACCTTAAGGTCACGGGTTTGAAATAAGATTCATGCAGACACAATAATTCACTCTTTCTGAACCAGCTATGAGATAAAGCTTAACTTGCAATCATTACTGAAGACACACTACAGAGTATTAAATATTGTGAGTGATCAGATGGACCAAAAGCATATGAAAAAATGCAGGAGTAATTTGTCACAAAAAAAACCCCATCCTTGTCCTAGCTAATGTAGTTCAGTTTTAGACAAGACTTAATAATGTACTAGAAAATATTCTATGATATTTATGTCATAAAAGGAGGCTGAAAAAGCTTGACTTTAATGTACAAAGCACTTGAAGAGGCTAGACACCATTTTTTTTTTGTTTACATATTTAAATTAGTCTTCATTTTAGATAGATATTCATAGTAGAGTACTACTTGTACCTTATATTTTCACCAAATAGATCCTGGATAAAGAAAATATTTTTCTCTCACTTTTTATTGTGGACTCCTTTTTCCAGCAGCTTATAAAATCTGTGGGGATAATTACATCGTCACTGATGTGGGAGTAGATAAGGAGTGACCCAAATTTAATTACCATATCCTCTCACTCTCATTGATTTTTCTTTATTGTTTCAGTGGATTTTTCCCTGGTTTACACCAGTGTAAATGTAAATAAGATCAAAATCAGGCCCCAAAGATTTACACAGCTGCAAACTAATATAGGTTAGGAAATAATAAGATACATTTACATCTTTATTTTGCTTACATTTTAAAGAAGAATCAGAACAGCTTACATTATTTTGGTAACTATGTTTTAAATATGTCATGATAAATTGATAAATATAGACCTGTTCACACATGCACTAGAGTTGACAGTAATAAGATCTTGCCTCCATTGAGGAGAACACAGCCTTTACAAGTCTGAGCGAAGCATAGTAAGTGCCATTTTCTGTCAACATGTCATAGCACTGCTCTAGTATGTTTTGTCATTTGCCATTTTTGTGGTTTTAGTTCCATTTTAAAATTAATTTAAAAATAAACATGGTAAAACAAGCAAAGGAGACATCTTGAGAGGAGGGTGGGATCAGAGTAGGAAGGAAAACTGGAGCAGTATCTCTGACTATTCTTTGTGCTCTGCCATTTGGAGTTTGCTATGAAGGCAGCAAAGCGATAGCTCTTTTATACCATTCTGAATAAAAAGCCACGTTGTAAACGTGTGATCCATCCTGCGACAGGCAAAAAGGGATATTTTTTCCATGACTATATTTAATTGTTGTGTGCATCTGTGAGCTCACTTAAACCCCATCTGTACGCTACTTCACAAACACACAACCCAGCATTCCCTGATCAGAATCAGGGACATGTTGGACAACCCAACTTCGTGAATTTCAGGAAAGTGCTGAGGAAGCCTTAAATATACACATTAGTAAATGCTCTTCTTGTCAAACAGAGCTCCTTCTTGTAGCTGATGGTCTCTGTTTCTCAGAGACAATAAATTTCCTGCTATTTTTCTATGTCCAGTTTCACCGAGGAGAGGACCTTGATTGGTTTTGGTCCTTTTTGTTGTTGCTGTTGCCTTCTGAGTAGTTGTTATTTGTCAGTGACAGAGAATCTGCACTATTTATGGGTTTTGCACTATAAAACTACTGCAGCCCAGTCACATGGCTTCCTTTCCTAAGCCATCTGTCACAGAGGTCTGGAATTTTATGTGAATGTTGGTTGTGCAGACTTAACCCAAGTTTTTTTATTATGAAAAATGTCAGCAACTACAATATTTAGCATTTTACTTTACATTGGTCATTAAACTTGATTACTGTAGCTCTGTTTCATTGCTATAGTTACATATCAGCTATGAAGCCAAAAAACACTGGGGCGATCATGGCAGAGCTATATTGTCAGATCATGGAGTGTGCGCTTGGCACTGATATAGTTAATATCTTGGATTTTTGTAACTAAGGGTTATTAATGCTGGTATGAAAATGTATTTGATATTATACAGATGGCATAAGATGTTGTGGTTACGAAGTTATTATCCAGGATAAGCTGCACTGTCAAATTCAGGGCTTAAAACTATCACAGGAGATTAAACTATTTACTAAAAAGGGCCAGAAAGATATAACCAAAGCGTCTTAGTATGACCATATTAGAAGTGTATTTACTTCCCATAAATATAATAAAACATCTCTCTCTTTAAGCTGTGTGATTGAAAATGTGAACTTTGCTATGTTCACCACATTTGCAGGAGAAGCAAATGTAAGAGGAGCCTGAGCTTCTGAGCCGGGAGCAAGCCGATGGCTTGGCAGTGCGTTGGTCTCGGTGGGCATCCCACTTAGGCCCAAGGATACAAAATGGAGGTAGACTGCCTGAGTGAGGAGGATCGTTGGGGCATAAATTTTCATCTTCTACCAATGTTTTCCTCCTGATTAAAAAGATTTAATCAGATACATTTTACCTTTAAATGAGTTACCACTGGCAGTGGTAGAAGACAAGGCTGCCTGAAGGAAGCTTGTGCCTTCAGTGCGGCCAGGGCAGTCATGTCACACTGTCAGCACAGGGGAAGAGTTCCCTGGTTCACCACGACTGTTTTTAAGATCCTTGAGTAAGGATCAGTTTCACTGCCCTATCTCCAACCATTAAATGGTTGACTAACCCTGCCAGCGTCTCATCTCTTCCTAAGAAAGAGGTCTAAGAAAGGTGGAAAAACTTGCCCCCTGGACAAGTTTTCTTGTCTCTTTTCTATTTACAAGAGCTTCTAGGTGATTCACTTGTGCCATGGGTTTAATTTTATATTACTCAAGGTAGGAAGTCTCAATCTGGGTTTATATGACTCTCCCGCAGTTATACAGAATCTGACATCTGGCCCAAAATTTCCAAGTGGTATCTGAGCTTTGTGGTGATGCAAATAAAAAACAGTAATGACAAAGACACAGAGCGATGTTAATTACAGCATTCTACCTGTGTTGATCTGTGATGTTGTTATTTATCTCTACAGTGTTGGAATGTTTTCCACCTTATTCAAGGCAACATACAGAACTAGACTACCAAGTGTTCCTTCAGAAGCCACCTCTTACACCTCTTCCCCTACTTGACTTTAGTAATGGTTGGCAATAAAAGGACTAGTCTTATCCTCATCCTTATATAAATAGTATGTCAATATGCACTGTTGCATATTGAGCATGAAGGGTATTTTTTTGTTGCTTCCATTAGTAAGCTGCACTTTCTGGAGCTTTTAATCATTCCAAGAAGATGAGTTTGTACTCTTCTTTTTTTTTTTTTTTTTTTTTTTTGGTGTGTGTGTGTGTGTGTGTGTGTGGTCAGGGCAGAACAGTGAGCTTCCCTTCCTTTATTCTTGTACAGCTGAGCAGCACTTGCCCCTTCTTGTGAGCAGGAGCAACTCTGATTGCTTCTCCCAGCCTGGAAAGAGATTTGGGTCTTTCCCCAGACTGCACACCTCCCTGCAATCAGAGGCTGCTTGTTGCTGTACTTGCCAAGTAGCAAAGGCTTTGTTAACTCATGCTGAAGGTCTCCATCAGGAAGAACCTCCTAAAGATCCTGCTGTGGCTGCCAGTCCAATGGTCTCGGTGCAGACCTGTGCCTTAGCGATCTAGTCAAACTATGATTAAGAAAATATGTTATTTTAAGTGATGTACAAAACCCTAGTGAAAATTTCTCATACTGTGCTACTTTTAGGCATATTTCTTTCCCCCTCCTTCTCTCCCCCATAACACAGATGTAATGTTTCCGGGGTGTGGGGGGAAGGGAGGATATGTATTAATAATGCTGTTGATGACCTAAACAATGCATTAATGCTTTTAACTGTGAATTGGGGTCATAGTTCTCTGTAAGAGTGAAAAGATCAAGAAGATTTAAAGCTAAACTTTTTTAAATAAAACTAGGTTCAGGGTGTATAGGTTATGGTTTACAGTCATCTTATTTAAATTCTACTTACTATGTTTAAGCTGAGATGCAGGGATACCATTACTGAAGCTACTCTTAAGTCTGCCTAAGAGTTGGACATTAACTGATATAAATCGAAAAGCTGGTTTTAGATTCAGATAAATTTAAATAAAAGCATGCATTTATATTTATCCTTTAAAAGCACCACATGGTTATGTTGCAGCCTCACCACGTCCATATCTAAGCATGTCTCTGTTTCCTGTTGCATGTCAGGGAGCTGAGATAGAAGTGGATGAAAATGGCACTCTGGATTTGAGCATGAAAAAGAACCGAAGCCAAGACAAAGTTATGCCTCTCACTTCTTCCAGCACAGCACTTCCCACTCCTTCCTCTTCTCCTTTCAAAACAAGCAGTATCCTGGTAAATGCAGCCTTCTACCAGGCTCTTTGTGAACAGGAAGGCTGGGATACACCCATCAACTACAGCAAGACCCATGGCAGGAAAGAAGAAGAAAAAGAGGTATTTTTTCAGTTTCTGAGTGACTTTTTCCCTTGGGAGAGTGGCCATATGATGGTCTTTGGGATGACCAACCTAGTACAATTTAAAGAGAATCAAGTTTCCACAGGTAAGGGTTTGTGAACATTGAGCTAGCTTTAATGGCCTCTCATATGTGGCATAAAAATCAATACTTACATTGAAAGATCTTGCTCTCGGAGCTTACATGTGAATGTCTATAAGTCTATAAGATAAGGAAATCAAAGATATCCACCATTAGGGACTGTTGTTTGAATTTTATTCTTAATGACTCAGTCCTGTAGTGTATACACCCAAATGGCCTACGGATCACTCAGGAGAAAAAAAAAATAAACACCACCAAAATATCAAACCAAGGCAGCTTTTTTCATGCTGAAACAAAAAGTAATTTTTCCACACAAACTCTTTATAATTCTAGATAATTAATTTTCTAAGCATTTAAATACATGCTTAGAACCTTGACTGCAATATTCTTTCAGTGGAAAACTTTTTATTTTACATTTAACGTAATTCAAGAAATCTCTGCCAGTGAGTCTTAGAGCTCACTAGTGAGTCCAGTGGTCCAGAAAACAGTCTGAGAGCACAAATTCAGAAATAAAAGTTGTTAGGAATTCCTGAAGGTTTTGAGTACAAGTAACACAAGAGAATATGTACATAATTTCCACCAATTGTGATATTTTTTATCTGATAAGGAAACAGAATGGAAAAACTAGATGAGTATATCAAGGTTATATTCCCTTTTCATCCTGTCCTGGGAAATGAAAAAGCCCTAACTTGAAAATGGAGTTGCAGGAACAAAAATGAACAACTAAAATTTCAGAGAATACTTTTATTTAGTAACTTTCCAGCTTTCATGGCTAGTCTTCTAGACTGCCACTTTGAACTTGACAATTGTCTTGATTGTGATTTTCTTTCAGTTTTGTTCTTTCATGTCTGTTTATCCTGTCTTGGCAACAAGGCAGCATAGTCTCCTACGGTCTTTCTTTCTTATTCTTCTGTTTTGCTGGTGAGTTTGGTTTTATTTTTTCTCTTGAGCCTAGCTGTCAGAATATGGATTGCTTGCATTTTTCTTAAATCAGGAAGGGACCACCAGCACCATAAAGGCTAATCAGATAAAATCTTGGTAATTAACATAGACAAGCCTCAGTGATATCTTTCTCAAACAGACTAAAAGATCTCCCAATATGGATGCTTTATTCAGCTTCAAATACTTTTCCTCTCTGTTTGGTTTTATATATCAAGCAATAGCATTTGAACATTATATTTCTTACAAAAATATCTTGTTTGAAATTCCAAATTGGCACTTCAAGAAGACATAGACAGGGGTAAATTTATTTAGGACTGAAGTAAGGGCATCCAGGTTTCCAATTCCAAAAATACCTGGAAATAAAAGTTAATTCAGTTGTGTAAAGAAAAAAAAAAACCTGTCATCACTAGGTAGTCTGTTGCAGCGTGACCGCTGAAACAGCTTGCACCACGGGGGAGCATTTCTTGAAGGCTGGGTTGTCTTGAAAAGCCCTTTGCTGTCATCTCTGTGGGGCTGATGATGCTCCTTATCAGAGGAATGACAACAGAATCCCTGTATCAGGGTTTCAGAATGGGTTTGACACGAGGCGGTAGGCTGAGGGCTCAGGCTCTTCCCCATTCATGCCGCATAATGAACAAACTCATCCAGCTTTGAGAGAACTGCCTTGCTGCAGGGGATCAATCGGTGTCGCAGACTTGGCAGGGGGCCTGTCCTGCTGCTCCTCCTCCCTGCTGCCACCGCAACTCCACTGAAGAGCCGTGGCAGGAGCACCTCCACATCCCCCCAGTCCTTGTTTGACTTTCGGAAGGCCGTGACTGGTGGCTGGCTGTTTCCCTGTCCCTTATGGGCACTGGGAGTCGGAGGCATAGGAGGACTACCCAACAGGACATAAAGATCTGTGGTCAGGCACTCTTGCTCCTTGCATTTGGTGCTTTGACACTGTGCAGTTTGTCCCTAATTGAGGATCTGGCCCCAGACCTCTGCTGTGAGATTTTGCCATCCCAGGGAGTGTTGACATGTCCAGTGATCTCAGGGCCAGAGGCTCTGTTTTCAAAATCGAAGACTGGCAGTTATCCTCATGCAAAGAAAATGACTGATTATATCTATTTCTAATTCATTGTTATCTGGTTCATATGCACAACAGTTGCTTAATTTTGGTGGTAATTTCCAGAAAATATTGTCTCTCTCTCTCTCAGCAAAATAGCCTGTCCAGATGCCCCCTTAAAAAAAAAAAATCTGAATTTGGAAAAAGCTCAAAATCTCTCCAAAAGGAAAGCGCTGAGAAATAACTAGAGCTGTCAGTTAGTTCAACTGTCAGTTCTCCAAAGATTTCAGGGCTTAAAAATGTTAAAAGTGCCAGATGCTATTATCTGTTATTCATGTTACCATTATGTTCTGGTCTTTGCTGAAATCAATATAAACTTCCATCTGTACATTAATGGAGTTTCATTGCTTTCTTTCTTTCTGTAGTGTGCATGCATGAATACACACACGCTCTTTGCAGAAAATAGTAGTATTTGGACCGATTGGTGTCATTCTGATTTTTCTTTTACTCGAATTCTTCAGAATTTTAATAACATTTAATTATAAATGCGTTCAAATAGGAAAGGAAAAACCATACATGTGGTTGGACTTGACTAGCTGTGACAATCATCACCTAACAGACCAAAAAGTGGAAAGTGCTAAAGGTGTTTCCCAAAGGATTGTCTCTCCCTCTAAAGATGAACAGCTTAAGAAGCATACAAGCCAAGGCATGATGCTTTACACTCAGTCCTAAGTGCAGAGGACCAAAAAATATTTGGTCTTTAGGTCTGACCTACTCATTTCAGACAGAGCAACTCCTTTTGGACCACATGTACGGATGTAAGGTCCTAGAAAAGTATTCCTTTGCCTACATTCCCTTTGCACTGTCTTCCTTTTGCACGTTGTACACATCTGAAGATTTCATGCTGCTTGAATAACACCAAGTGTTCCACAAGGCACTAGGACAATGCTGAAAAAATCACTGGTTTAAATGTCTATATGTCAGCCTCATTCCTGGGAAATATACTAGGAAAGAAACTGTATTACCATTTTGGTCCTTATTAGATTCTTTTCTTTTACAAAAGTGCAGTTACTATGGAATTGTAAGGGGGGGTGTGGGTGTGTGTATAGCTATTGGTTTAAAAATAATACAAATCTTAATAATTCAGGAAATTCACAATTAAAATTTGGGAAAAAAATTATTTCAAAGATAGAAAATTAAAATATTGCAGTTTTAAACCCTCTAGTATCAGCTATACCTGTGGCTGTAGATGTTAATCTTCATCTTTCAATCTTATTTTTGTTAAATAATTCAGTAAAATATCATTAAATGAAGCTGTGAACTGCAATACTGTAGTATTTTGTCAAGCCTTGCTACACATAATTCCTGATCAATCTTTTCTGTGCAGCAGATATCAGGCAGTGACATGATGATGAACTCACACACACAAGTTTCTGGTCCATCACCAGCAAAAGACTAAGAGATATTTTTCCTTTGAGATAAAGAACACAAGCTATATATATGAAAACCTTAATACACCCCGCAGCATAAACAGTTGTGGTTACTTTTGTTTGCTGCATGTGCATCATGAGGCACATCACCCACCTCAGGATCCCAGTGGAGTGCCAGAGTGGTCTTTCCACCGCTCTTGATTCCAGGCTCCTCTCAGCTATACCTTTGACAAGAAGTGGAAGAGGCTGATGTGTTCCCGTCCTGATACATTGGATCCAGCCCAGGCATACACTAAACTTTTAGAAACACAGCATTGGTCCTCAGTTCAGTGACAGAGATGCAGCCTATTGGAGCTGGTGGTTAGAGAAAAAATGATAAACCAACCTTCTTCAACCTCTATTACATTAAATGGAAATCATTTTACCTCTGTTTTTTGAAGTTGTTTTGACATCTGATCCCTTCTAGCTGTCAACAGAGGGTTACTATCTTGTTGTTAATTTGGGGAGCTTTGGATTTTACAATGACTTACACTGTGACAGTTCCCTGTAGGAGCTTGCATTTATGTCTATATGAGAAAGGCAGGTCTGGAGTTGTGAACAGATAGAGTCAAAAACTCAGATCCCCATTCTGTAGACTGCAATGGCAAAAGCACCCCCATTTGCCTTAAACAGGATTTAACTCAATCTTGGACAACTGCCTTTGATGTTTCTTGAATCTTGAACAAAGATGACACCTATTTTTCCACTTTTTTTTTTTTTTTAGCATTTTTGTTTGGAGGATCTTCGACTATTTATTATTTCTGTACTAACATTTTACCAATACCTTTCATTGCTTTTAATTTTCCCTATTACTCCTTATCCAAAGTTTTCCTTTAGAAATAAAATTCTAAACGCCTGAAATATATCATGGTGTTGTTTTTTTTTAAAAAAAGAAAAATTGAATTACTTGATAATTACTATGAAAGACTGTTTAGAAAAGCTGAATGTAAGTATTTTTGCTTTCTATATTCATAGCAGATTAGATTATTCCTAAACAAACTAACACCACAAATGTGGTTGCAAAAGTCAGTAGTAATTGATATAGCAATAATGTGGCATGGTTTCTATATGTATGTGTAGTGTGAGTTTCAGTAGGCAGTAGGTAGCCAGTACCAGAAAGCAGAAGGAAGTCATATTGAGGATCCAGTCTCCAAACAGTCAAAGACGAGCTGCCAGAATTGAGGACCATATGGAAGCTTTTTCAGAAGAAACACCCCTGCAGAGCTTACAAGTCCCGTTAGGCAGAATCTCCATTTTCAGTCCAGATTCTCCTCAGCCCTCTGCTCTGCCTTAACAGCACTGCAGACATCCCTACCCCTCTGTCCTGGCACATTCATCAGCTGCACAAGCCCAAAGCATCTATGGCACCAGCCCCATGAGTTTAGCAGGAGCTGGGAGCTTCTCCTCTCAACCACAGGCAGAGTTCCTACTCCTACAGACAGTAATCTCTGGGTGATTCCTACCTGAGTATTAGAACAGACTCACAAAACTAACATGAAGCCCAGAAGGGATTAATGGAGATTCAATAATTGATGCTATGGGCTTTGGAGAATTCTTGAATTATACAATATCCACAGAGCATCCCTCTGGAAATGAAATACTTCTCTTTCATAAAAATAATATTAATTGAAGACATTAATTCTCAAAACTATAAACCAAGCTATTTTGAAGTGATCACAGATTTTTTCAGAACACAAATATGTAATTTCCTTTCAGGACTCCAAATTTCCAAAATGTCTTCCCAAGGCAGTGAATGCTCATGGTCCATACCAACCATCAAGCAGCACTGTGGCAGTGATGATTTTAATCTACAAATATTAGAAAACAAGAAATACCCTTAGCAGCCTGCTGCTAAGAAAATTTGAAAGTGGTTTTGTTCTTATGCTTTTTATTTTAAGAATCTGCTCTTTGGATAAGATAACAAGTAACCCCATCCTACAGACCTAAAAAGCTTTGCATTTACATATGCTTATGTAAAAGAGGGGTTTTTCATTTATTATTGTAATTTTGTAATTCACAGTAAAATGGTACTCACCTCAACTGTATACAAGACTTAGTGATGAACAGAAAAAACAAGAACATACTTGCCAAGGTCTTGTTTGGCTCTATATATTCAACAGCTATTTTTATTTTCTCTGTGTACTTTTCTTTGGCTTTTATCACCACTTTATAAAGCAAACCTCAGTTTTCCTTATGTATGGCTTAAACCAGCATCTGCCTTCAGAAATACTTACATAACATTTTTTTAAAATCTAGCTATGAGAACCTGAAACTAGGATGTACTAAACTTTATACATCTCTCTCCATCATTTCTTAAGACACATATCTTCCAAGAGATTTTCTTCTTGCCACAGCAAGTTCTTTGTTGAATATATGGGAGGCCTTGGAAAGAGAAAATTTTTGTCACTTTCTCATCTAATATTTCAGAAAGATCCAGTGAGCTCTCCAGAAAATGTAGAGGAAAAGAAATATCCAGGAGATGTCTCCATACCAAGCCCTAAACCCAAGGTCCATTCAAGAGATCTCAAAAAGGAGCTCATCACGTGAGTCACAAAAACCGCCATGTTTTCCTCTGCCTTGGTAAAGACTGACTACATTGTTGTTCTGAGCGCTGGTTTGGAGTAGATTTGCAGGAGCTAAGCAGGGAGACTTGCATGGCAGTCCACTGCAGGTAGCTAGTTCCCTGGTGTGGGTATACAACGGGCAGACATGAAGTTCGGAGCTGAGACAAGCCAGGATAGGCCTGGGGGTCTGGAGAGACTCACGACTAATGTTATGCTGGGCATCACTCCTTACTCCTCAGACAGGTAGCTAAGAAATGGGTAATAGCTCCTTCTACAAAACACACAGTTTCATAGGATCCTACAGACTGTCTGTGCTAATGTTAATGTATTATTAAATAAACCTTATTTGGACAATCATCATCATAGATCCACTGTTGAGAGCTTGTGTAGAAGTGCTTGGGATTTCTCAGATAGGAACCATGTAAAGTTCATAAAAAGATAAAATACAAGACAGGAACTGCCCCAGGGTTTTCCAACCTGTACACGTTCTATGCGTAAATCCTTCATCTGCTTCCTTCAAAGCAGAGTTAGTTACTCTGTCCTGCTGAGAATCCAGTGGGTGCACAAGCTCGCACTCTGGGAGAATAAGCTAATACCCTCTTTTCCCAAGTAGAGAGACATACTTGCTATGTCCTAAGTTCCAAAACTTTACTGTCTAGACCACAAAGAAATTCTGTTAAATAACAGCTTGTTTCAGTTTAGAAAAAATCAGTAAAATTGTCCCATTTTACTTGATCAGCCCTTAACACTAGTTGCTTTTTAAAACCTCATCTAAGCTCTTCATAAAACCCCTTTGGATTCACACCAACACCATTTTGATATCAATAGTCTTTTCACCTTAATAGTCAACTAGGACTTAGTGATCATTTATAGCACTTTTCTTTTTGTCCCAAACCAGAGTAGGTCTCTAGACAAGTGTGCTCCATATCAGTTGGTGATGATAGCCCATAATGTATCAGTGCAGGCTCGACCATAAATAAATGAATGGTATCCCTTCACCTTGTGTCCTGCTCACCAGACTCGGTGGCACCGAAGCAGTTAGATTCGCCTCTGCCTCTAGAATTTACATTTCCCTGGGGCATGCTGCTGTGAAGAACGATTCTTCCCCGCCCCCCACCCCCCCCCACCCCCCCCCCCGATGTCGTGCAGTCTGCATATTGTCTACTCACCACATTATATCTGCAGTTGTAGTTCATGACCTAAATTGCTACAGGTCAGGTTTAGTTTGTCTCTTCTAAAACAAATGCATACAAAAATCACTGAGAGTTTATTTGCTGAAGACTAATGGCTTTTCTTCTGTAATATTTATTCCTTTGTGATATTGACCTGTTTTGAGATGCCTGTAAAATACTTTTCTACTCTCCTAAATAATAATACCCAGAGTATTTAGTAGGGCAATGATCAGCCTACAGTGGGTTTATTGTATTATTTTCAAACAGTGAGTAGAAATGGTTATCTAAAATGTAGCTGTGCAAAAAATTAAATAAGAAATAGTTTTAATTTATCAGAACCCTATAGATAATGTAAGGATCAGACTGCATTTCTATGACTCCATTGAGCTTAGAACATGCACAGAACAATTCAATACAGTTGGCTCCATCATGAGGAAGTTTTTAAAATGACATAAGCACTTGCAGAGAAAAAAAATCTGACATGGTTAGCTCAGTTGCAGCAAACAATTTTAAGAATACCACCTCCTAGCATTTGCTTTCTGTTTTGCCACGTTAACTCTTTTGCCTGTAACTGCATTGACCAGGCTGATATGGGCTGTGAAAATGAGGCTGATGTCTTCCTAAGGCTTTTTTACAGATTTGAAAACGTTCCTAGCACTCTACCAGCTCAGAGAAAATAGCCAGGTGAGGATCTCAGGTACCCCTTTTTCATTAGTATGGAGCACTAGCTAAAAGTTTTTGTACAGCTGTTTTTGTACAGCTTCTGCTTGCCCTTCTTATCCATGGACCCAGTGAAAGAAGCACAGCTCTTTATAAGGTGACTCTAATAAGGTTGGTGTTAGAGTTTTAAAACACTGTAGAAAAATATGTTATTCGCCTACTCCTACCCCTCCATGCACAGACTGCATTTCTTGATATCTTTGCCCTCTTGTAGAGGACCGTATCCCGGTTTGATAAATGAGCTCAGTGCCATGACTGCAGAAGGGCTGAGGAAAAACAGAAGCTATAACATCTTCTGCAGGTCAAACATACCTCCATCTCTATGCATAAATGAACATACCTTTTCTGCTAAATGTATGACACCTTTGTATCACTTCTCAGTTCAGCTGAGAAACATTTTGGGAAACTTTTGTGCTCATTCTGAACTTCAGCTGTGTGAGCTTGATGTGCTTTTTTTTCTGCAAGCAACCATAACAACTAATTTCTCACTTATGTCAGCAAATAAAGATTGGATGTGTTTCTAAAAAAGGTGCCTTACTTTAGTCAGAAGTTGAGGGAATTATTTTGGAAATTATTGTTCTCTTGTCTGTGTTATACAAGAGGTCAGATCAGAAACTTCAGCCCTAATATTTATGAACAGCTGTCAAAATTGGGTACCGATAATGAAACTGTCTTTTAAGAATGCAACTCATAACCAAAAAAATTGATGCAAAGCATGGTGGTTTCACATTGCATAGATTTTAAAAAAAAAAAAAAAAGATTTTTACTTATTTGCATGGTGGAAATAGGAAAACATTGTTTCTTCTATGCTTCAAGTAATAATTGAAAACTAGAAGTGGTGTGTAAATTTTGCTAGCTTTCTGCAGTGTCATGATAGTTTTAAGATGTGCAATGATGAATGTGATTGCTTTAAGGATCATTATGTAATTCACTGCAGCAAAGGGTGATCTATGTAGCATGTTATACATATTCTAATTTCTCATTGCATTTCCTTTGCATAGCTGTCCAACTCCAGGATGTGATGGCAGCGGCCACGTAACAGGAAACTATGCCTCACACCGGAGGTGAGGAACAACAGGAATCCTGAAGCAGGAAATAGAGCTACTTTTAGCTGTTATCTTTGAATAATTTTATACTAACCATGGATAACCATTCAAAAGTAATTTGCAGAAAATAATCCATGCAGAAATGTGACTGTTTTTTCTAGTTTGTTGTATTTTGTGAAGGTCTGGACTCGATAGACTGATGGAGTTAAGCAACATATTCTTATTCCTGTAGCTGCATTTCTTAGCTGAGACCTGTAGATAAGTAATTTAGTAAAGTTTGCATTTCCCTTAGTGTGCAAGCACTCTCTGTACAGATGCTGGTGCATGAGATTTAAATGAGGTTTCTTCAGCTATTTCTATGTATGACTTTGAAGTTCATAGATCTGCTAACATAATCTGAGTATGCTAAGTATTTTCCTCAGAATTGCCAACCTAGGGGTTGAAACAATTATTTCCTGCCTTTCCCTTTGGGAGCAGGATGGAAGAGTTTCTGCTTTTTCCCAGCCACATGGACCAGATGCTTTACCTGCCCTTCATGCAGGCAAGATAAAGGAAGGACACTGTGTACCACTGCCTCCCCACGCAAAGCTTTACAGGGGCTTAGAAACCTTTGGTCTTAACTGTATACCTTTCCAGTAATTTAAGAACCACAGCCTGATATTGACTACTTCTCCTTTGCCAAGAGCAAATATTTGAGGATATTTTTTTTCCCCTATTATAAGTCATAGATTGTCTGGAGGTTGCTGTTTTAGAGAAAAAAAAAAAAAAAAAAGTTCTGTTCTGGTAAAACATTCACATTGGGTTTTTTTCAGTGTTTCTGGGTGCCCATTAGCTGACAAGACATTAAAATCCCTTATGGCTGCTAACTCTCAGGAGCTTAAGTAAGTATTGATAATAGCACAAATGTTATTTATCTTCAATCAACATTTTCCCTATGTTAACGCAGTTGTTCATTTGAATTGCTCTGAGCTACACCAAAACTTTGTTTGAAACTTGAAGTGAATTGGTTTGAAAGCTTTTGAATGAAATAGAGTTTACTTTTCTCCATTTGCTTTTCTTCATTTTTGTACCCCTTCATTTTCATGAATCAACCAGGAGCTGGCGAAAAAAATTGTAAACTCTAGGAGAGATGCTGCTCTCACAGTATTTAGTCAGAGAGAAATAGAAAATATCTAACATGAAAGACTTGTACGGCAAATAACTCGGCCTGATCCAATTAGAATAAATTAGAATTATTTAATTAGAAATAAATCTAGTTAGAAGAAATCTAAAAATGAGACCAGAACTCCCACAAACAATTTTTTACCGTTCACTACTGTATACTATGAGTCTAATGTCACTGAAGCAGACATCAAGTCATATGATTCTGTTCTGGCATAATTCTCACCATGAAATGTCACTTACAAAAGGACTGTGCAGGCTCTGCTATATAGACAGATGTATAGGGACATATGAATATTTCAAAAATCTGTAGTCAAGAGAGGCACTGGCAACCAGTCATCTAGTTATTGAATTGGCTTTGTCAATAAGGATGTGGGGAAGAGGAAAGGATAATTAGAGTTCTTTCATAGCTTTCCCTCTGCAACTTGTAAATTGGATCCCATAATAGATGGCTTGGAAAAACTCATGAATGCATGTAAAAAAGAGAGAACCCCGTGACTGTCCTTTCTGTCCTTTAGGTTCAATCCTAGTCCAGATAGAAGAAAATGAAGTCTGATCATGGCACTATTCTGTTCTAACAGTATTAATAGTAAGACTGACTACATTTAGGCTTGAACCAGTGTTTAGTTTCCCCAGTTCAAATGTTACTGGTCTTAAACCCTAATCTGACAACTGGAATTATAAACAAAATGATGAACTGATGTCAGGTATGGAGTTGAACCTACTGGAGATGCAGCAAAATGTCAAAGAAAAGCTATTTATATGGGCAACTGTTCAAAGCAGTTCCCAAAACCAGTAGGTAGACTGACACACTGGCTCAGTACTTCAGTTTTTCCATCACTGATTCTCAAAGGTATAAAATTTACATTTAGTTTGTTTTAAAAAGAACAGCACAAGAAGCGAGGAACCAACTTGTGAAAATGCTGACAAATTTGAAATCATTTGCTGAGTCATATATATTTGTCCCTGATTTTGTTGGCTTTCTGCCATGCATAGACACTCACACAAATATTTTGAATAGTTTGTGCTCATGCAGCACCGCTCCCCCCCTGCCCCCCGCCCCATATTCATGTGTGAATAAGGAAATTTGCATACCAATATGGTTATTTTTCCACTAAAGCTTCTAGAGTTTTGGTCATGCCATAAGGAAAGAGGAGCAACAGCATATGACTTAAATGACAAACTGCACACTGTACGACATGTATAATATGTGAGTTGTGAAAGACAAAGTCAAAGTTCATGGACATTTCACAGACAGAAATATGTTGCATAACGCACTTAGCATTTAATTTCAATTAACTAGAAAAAGAGCAAAAATCAAAATCTGTTCACAGACAATTTGCAAAAGGAAAAAGGGCTAAATAAAATCATTTTCCACTAATCTATCACCTTATTTGAGCTTCCTGTAAATGTAATTCAGGTGAAATTTTAAATAAAACTCTGCTTTTGATAAGCATCGGCTAAATGAAATCTCATGTCAAAAACTGCAGTTGTGCTTGCACTGGTGCAGTATAGTGATATCAATAGTTAATTTTACTATTGCTGTGTGAGCAGAGGGCATAAAAGCTCATAGAATCAGGCCATGAAAGTACCCTCATGTACTTAGGCATGAATATGAAAAAGCTGTGTTTTTCCAAATGTTATTCATGTTTAATTTGCCAGAATCAAGATATGATTTTGGCTTTAATTATGAAACTCTAAGCCAGGCCTCCATGTGATCTACAGTTTGGAAATAAGGAAGATCTGTTCAGAAAGTGAACCTTTGAGTCAGTTTCAAGAACTCTTTTATCTGAGGCTCTTGCTGCACAGAGCAATCTAAGGTGGTTAGATGAAAACATACTAAAGTCAATGATGACTCAAATTTTAAAACTCTGAGTTTTTGAGCAATTGTAGTTGTCTACCTAAAGATAAAGCAACCCTCTCAGAGAAGGGAACAAACCAGCAGGTACTCAATGAGCACTTCTAAGAATTTCTGTGTGAAGTCATTGAGAGATTTGTTCTTGCAAAACAAACGATGACTTGTAAAAGAATCTGTAACCTACATAGACTTGAGAGTTGACATCTTTTAGCTTGAGCTCCTGAGGCCTTTGGCCCTCCAATGCAAATCTGATTATCTTGGCTCTGCACAGGAATCCATAGCAGAGGATGACTCCCTAAGCTAAGACACTAGTTCAGGGGTCCTCAAACTACGGCCTGTGGGCCGGATACGGCCCCCCACGGTCCTCAATCCGGCCCCTGGTATTTACAGACCCCACCGTCCCCCCTCCCCCCCCCCTTTCCCCCCTCCAGGGGTTGGGGGGGAACCAAGCAGCCGCAGATGACTGCCTGCCACTGCATCCATGCGCCAGCCCCCTGGTTAAAAAGTTTGAGGACCCCTGCACTAGTTCAAACTCATCAGCCAGTTAAAAGCTGATGAAGATCCACAGTATTACTGACTGTAAGGCAATGCATTGTTGCTGTACCTTCTATTGTGGAATTTCACAGTCCATACAAAGATACAACCAATATTTGGAAAACCCAACCCAGTGGCCAAGTTTAGGAGTCTTGCTAGTGAAGCTTCTTACTAATTTGTCAGTAGTCCACATATATAATCTTATAATTTCACCAGTATTGATAATATCTCAGCCTCAAATCTTTAATGACCTCAAGAATACATTGGACTCTGATTTGGTTGTGAAATCTATCTGCTGCTGTAAGTGGTAAATACAGATGGGGAGATTTAAATCTAGTTCAGTGTCTTTTTTAACTCCATAACTCTCAGGATCTCAGTTCTGAATGTCTCCCACAAAGAGCTCTTACAGAATTAAAGTCCATGTCCAGTCTATGCGGACAGCTTTTCCATCTGTGATCGTCTGATAAAACAAGTAGCCAAAATTAATACGCATAGTATTTGGCAGGTGTTCTGGATTTACTTGTGAGCATTCACACTCTCCAGACATCTGCCCTTGCTGCCTGCTGCACATGACATTGTGCCCAGTCTTTGTCCCACACTCAGACAGGTCAACGCTTAGCTCTACACAGTCCAGCATATCTGGCACTCTGCAACCCACACCTTTACCTTCATTGTCAGTGTGAAACATGTCATTCTGCCAAAATATTTTGTTCTGAAAATATCATGAAATGTTTTGACATTATCTTTAAAAAAAATCAAATCTCCCTTTTCTTCAGTTGAAATATTTGCTGAATTCTACTTGAATCAGTGAATAAATTTGGTCATGTCCAAAAGTAATCACATTTTTGACAAATTAATTGTTCGCAGAAAACCAGTTTTAAATATTCTGTGAAGAGATACACCTGCACACTCAGGTGTGCTATTACAACTATATTTGTAGTTGCTTTACGTGACAGCCTACCAATGACTAGATTAAATCACCAATCTCCTCCTCAGGAAAGATTCAGTAACAACTGAGACCCTTAAGAAAGTATTCAACAATGCAAGTTTCCTTAATGGTTCAGTACAAGATTATTTGGCTCAAGTCTTTTTGTAATTCGGATACTCTGTAAAAATCATAGCGTTCAAAAGGCCCGTAGGGATGCTTAGTGTAAGAACTTTGTACTGTATAATACAGAAACATAGAAATGGCTGGCATGACTTCTAAAGGTAAATATTTCTTTTGTGCTACTTTGTGTGCTGAGGTGTGTTTCTCTTCTCTTAAAATAAAACAAAACAAAAACCCACACATGAAATACAATAGCCTTAAACAGAAACAATATTTAAAAATCTGTCTATATATCTCTATATATCTGAATTTCTGAGATGGAAGGTGCTACCAATAAAGCCCCACTGCTCCAAACCCACAGAAGTCAGTGCAAAGACCTATTGACTCCAGTAGGCTTTTGGAGCACATTGTTCATGTAGGACCAGCAAGCAAGAATCCCACCCTCCCAGACCACTGGCAAAAATACAGTAATGGGCAGGTTTGTTTCTTTTCATTGTATAGATGTTTTAGTATTAAACATTCATACTTGAAAAGGCTTGTTTGCTGCACACACATGCACACACAGAAACCCCTTAACTACGAGACATAAGCATAATCCCACTGCCAAGCTGAATACCCAATTGAATCTAGTGCTAGAAAGATACGGTTCTGTTGTATGCTTACAGTTCTAGAACATACAAATTATTAAATTCAAATTCTGTCTATCACCTGCTGATGCCCAAAAGTAAAACTGCTTTTCTGCTTCCATTTCCCCTTCTGTAAATACTGACAAATTGCTTATTTGTATCAGTACCTGAAAACATCAGAATAACAAACAAACACATAACAGTAAATTTACAAATAGATCTGTATCAAGCTGGTGGGGTTGGTTTTTTTGGTGTGGTTTTTTGTAATGTTGATCCTGTACAAGGAAAAATGTTTGGTGCAAACAGTGTTTGCACTGATTAAATCTACACATCGTACACAATATATTTCACATTCCTTAGTAAAACTCTGTTATGAAAGAAAGAAAAAAAAATGAAAAAGTCTGCTTATTTTAAAAAAAAAAAAAAAGAAATTAGCAAGAACTGGTTTTAATTATTCAACAAAAGCTCTACAGTTCTTTCTTCCACCCTAGACAAAATATCATTTACTGTGTACCTTTGAAGCCATATTTTGTAAGCTCTCTGTGTTATTCCATAGGTGCCCGACACCTGGCTGTGATGGCTCTGGCCATGTGACGGGGAACTACGCATCCCACAGAAGGTAAAAACAGTCCCATTGCACGGGGCTGCAGCACCCAGGGTTCTTGGCAAGCAGCAGCAGAAAGAGGTGGCTTTTATTCTGTGTGCTTCTTTCAGCTTATCTGGTTGTCCTCGTGCCAGGAAAGGAGGTATTAAAGTGACTCCTACCAAGGAAGAAAAAGAAGACCCTGAACTTAAGTGAGTACAAAAGCAGTGCTCTACCATCGGTGAAGGAAGGGGAAAGCCCCACAAAAGCTCAGGACTTGAGGGATCATAGGAGATGTCCAAGTTAATCTGAGCTGCGTAAGAATAGGGCCTAGAGCTGGAGCCGAACCAAATATTTCTGCTTCTAGCAAAGCTCCATCACCTTGGAGCTTGAACAGTGAGGCAGGATTGCTATATTTGCTTGCATTGGTCCAATTATTTCAAACAGTGCTATGAAAGTGCCACTTGGTTGAAAAATTTGGCAAAATGAGGGAAAACAAATTATTTCTGCCTGTAGTGAAACATGTCAGCTAATTAAATCAGCGTGACACCTTCAAAATATGTCCCAGAGAACTTAAATATATGTCTTATGTATTTTCTCTATGCAGGAATTGAAATTTGTCATAAAGTAAAAACTGGAAAATCCATCGAGATTAATTACATTCCTGACTTGTCCACACATTCTATTAAAATCAGTAAAAGATAACTGCCAGAATATAGATATGAAGATTTAGACGCATAGAATGTTGTTATTAATACTTGCTAATAATATGTGAGAAGCTGCATAACACTGACAGAGCAGCACAAAAAATCCCAAATCTTTCTTTGCAAATGTTTGCATGAGATGATACAAGTTTTCGGGTACAGAAGCCCACCCTCTGCTTCATACCAGAAACCTAGATAGAGAGGAGAGAATGCCAATTTCCCATACACCTATAGAAGTCAGATTTATTGCCTGTGATAGAATTTCAATTTTCCTTTCTGGTAAAATACTATCTGAATGAATGGTTTAGTTTCTTAGGCTGTACAACTGTATTTTAAATTGCCTAATCCTAAAATCAGCTGAACCCACCTAACTCAGCTCGACATGAACTGGATGCTCAGGTACACTGTGCCTCCAGGGGCTGAGTCTTAATCCATTCATGCAAAGTGGCACAGGCAGCTGAAATTATTTTCTCAGAATTTCTTGAGACTGTCTTCACCTGCTCTCTCCAGTGAAAATGGGGGTTCTTTTGCTGTGTTTCTGTAGATGTCCAGTGATAGGCTGTGATGGCCAAGGTCACATATCAGGTAAATACACTTCTCATCGCACTGCTTCTGGTTGTCCTTTGGCTGCCAAGAGACAGAAGGAGAGTCCCGTCAATGGGTCTTCACTATCCTGGAAACTGAACAAACAAGAGCTGCCACACTGTCCTTTGCCAGGCTGCAACGGGCTGGGTCATGTCAATAATGTTTTTGTCACCCACAGAAGGTATAACTTTGTGTTTTCTCTTTTCATTTTTCCTTAACATTCCACTATTGAATTCACAACATGTGAGGTTACAGTCTTAATAAATTGTGCTGAAGTATTTTGAGTAACGACTTAGTTTACATTGCAGCTGAAGTAATACAAATCAGAATAACTTTCAGAGAGCTGAAATCAACTTTTATGTCTTTTTCTATGTTCCCATTGCAGTGTGACTTTCCAAGGTCTTTTCTTCAGATTAGAACAGTGTCTATGTGGTTTAAAATTAAATAGAGTTCTTTCCAGGCAAATGTGGAGTTGTATGTGTATATCTTTTATGGAAAGTGCAAATATCATTGAAATGTTACCAGAAAAGATTTAGCAAGAGCAATGGCTGAATTAATTTCATCTTTCTACCAGTGGAAAAGCTGTTTTCATAAACTTTGTATTTAAATAGCTAGAACCACAAAAAAAGTAAACATGTAGAACTCATATGGATTACATTAATTTGAAGCTATAACAATCTTGCAAAGAAAATTATCCTTCCAAAACAGGAATCACACATATACCAGTAACAGTAAACACCATGATTTTATATATCACTGTGAAAACATTAGCATAATTTGACCACAGTCACTCAATATTACTCAAAGAATCTGGCTGTAGAATCTGAATTAATACCTGGCAAAGTCTGGTCTTCTGTCTGTAATAGGAATTAAGTCTATATTCTATACCACCTCTGCTTTCTAACACGCTGAACCAACATCTCCAATACCAGAATGTCCAAGGTGACTTGAACAAATCCAGCCAGAGTCCAGTGTTATCCTAACTTTATGATCTACATCCCTTGTTGAAGTTTTTACATTAGGATACTACTGTAAATTGGGGCTAATTAAGTAAATAACATACATAGTGTGTTAGCTGGTTGCAACTCAAACTACAGATGACTTCTGTGCTACATAAGGCTGGATCACACTCAAGATCATGTTAGTCAGAATGAGGTAGTAAATATAGCTTTGTGATATGATATCCTTCACTAGGACATTTGAAATATAAGAAGTAACCCATGGCTTTGAGACATTCTTGAGTTTAGTTATCTGCTCCGGACAGAGATACTAAGCAGCATTTTAGAACTGGAGAACTAGCATCTTTCCCTGTATAGCTTTTAGCTAAGCCAGTGTGAAGCTAACTTCAACCCACAAAAGCTTTTTTCCCCCCCAATGTGGAAACACCATGTCTATTAGGATTTTTGTTTCTAATTTTTACACGCACAGAAAAACCAGCATTTTCCTGTGGAACAAAATTTTCGTTCACTCCTTACTTGGCAACCTCTGAATACAAATCCTTCTGCCAGTTCTTCAGCATATGGGTATTTCTTCTTTGTTATTTATAAAGATAGTATTAAGTCAGTGCAATGCATCTTAGCCCTTTAGTGGGCTATAAAAATTGCCTCAGATAATTACCAGCTGATGAAATTGTAAGCTTTGAAATAGCAAAATGTAATTTAATGTGAACAGTGGTTAAAAAGCAAACTGAGTATATAATAGAACCATTCAAAAAAGCTATTACAGTCTATAGGATATATCCAGAGTTATTATTGTATTGATCATTATTGTGTATCAACAAAATGATACAATAGTTGTGCACTGTGGAAATCATCCCATTAACTAATTTTTCTTTAAGATAGCAAACTTACCATTATAAAGGACCATACTGCCCCTCTCACCTGGAGCACAAGCCCTCAATAAAAACAATAGAGTTTTTATTTATGTGTTGGAACTTCAAGAATTTGTAAATGCATCTTCACATAACTTAATGGTAGCTGCCACTACTATTTTGATTATTCTGAAATATGCTTAAGAGATGTTTACTTTCAGGCTGAGATTTCTGTGCCAATTTTCAAGCTGGAATACAGTTAAATGGCTCTTTATGAGTTATGTCATTCCCCAAAGCTATGCTATAATGGAGATACTTATGTGACCTTAGGTACAGAGGTCTGTCCAAGTGCATGACAATATTGCCTGAAAGGATCGTTGCCATTTTCAAGTGGGTGCTAATGTTTTTTTTTTTCCTATCTGTTTCAGCCTGTCTGGTTGTCCTTTGAATGCACAAGCCATAAAAAAGGGCAAAATTTCAGAAGAATTAATGACTATCAAGCTTAAAGCAAGTGGTGGTAAGGAGATTTGTAAAATATGCTGACATTTATTTAGATAGAAGAGCCCTGACTCATTTATACTTATGCCCCTTTATGCCATTGTGGCATTATTATTCACTCCTTTCAATTGTCTCTAGCAATAACAAATCTTGACCAACAAAAATCTTTGCATGAGACATTATAAAATTGTTTTCATTTACATCCTGATAACTCAACATTGAAGGTATGTTCTCATCTTGTCTCAGGGCATAATTTTTTTATTTGGAGGTGCTTTCAATATTGTTATTACTAATAAATTATTAGTTACAGATCAGGAGAACTTAGCTATCTGATAACTACATTAAAAGGGAAGAATATTGCGTGCACAAATTGATTCTTCTCCCTAACGTGAATACTATGTGGTTTAGTATCTGTGCAGTACTTGGACAATTTTGTTAGCCCAAGTGTAAAGGAACAATTCCCAAATAGTTAGGTAGGCATCTCTTGTTCAGCATGCTTTAGAAAGCTGGGCATTGAGCCAAGATTCGTTACGCCCCCAACTGCTGAGCAGAACGGTTGTGTTACTTTGGGCAAATGAGTTTGCTTCCATGTGTCCATGTTCTCACTGAGGCAGCGACTGCTGCTTAAAGATTTTCCAAGCTGGCTCCCCAGTAGACTCTGTTCAGCGCTCTAGGTTTTACAGCAGTAACAAAAACAGCGGCACAAATCTCTAGGCTGAGTTAGTCTCAGAGTGATACTAAGCAGAAAGAGGGACATGTATTGCCAGCAGCTATAGCTGCTCAGATTTTTTTCAGGACAAGGCTCTCATTAAAGAACTGAAGTCTTTTTTGTAGTTTTTTCTTTGCTATGTCACTTATGGGGGCTGTGAAAGTCTCTCTTACTTTTTTTTTTCTGTAATACTTGTTAGCTTCCTGACACTTTCCCTTCTGCTGTTATTTAAATGTCACTATTTGTCACATGTAACTAAGGCTGTGCTTCTTGAAGTTACTGTGCACAGATTTGCCCCCACAGAACTTCATGCAAGATCAGAAGCAGGTACAGATGAGCTTACTAAAGCAAATAATTATATTAGTGGGGATGTTACCCTGAGGAGTTCCCTGCAGAAGGGTTGCTGCTACATTTCTTTTAAAAATGAAAAAAAAAAAAAACCACAACCACACCCAACAAACAAACCAAACCAAAACTATTGTAAATACTCCCTCATGTTTTATGAAAAACTTTGCTCTTTCTGAGCAATTTTTCTTTTCTGTGCCCTCCAGCCTGTAGTTGCATGTTGCACTGGAAAAAAGAATTCTGAAACACAAAGACTCAGAAAGTACCTTCTATGTTTCAGCTCACATAGATGTTTCATAGTTGGGAAACAATTTTGACAGTAAAAGCAAATAAAAGGCAATTAATTTAAGAATCAATAATTTTATCAAAATCTTATTTTCCTCTTGTCCAGTAACAGTTAACACAGCTTGTTACTCATATATCCATTCACATGTGGATACTTTAAATCTGATATTAGTATTTTCAACTATTTACAGGAATAGAGAGCGATGAAGAAATCAGACACCTGGATGAGGAAATAAAAGAACTGAATGAATCCAATCTTAAAATTGAAGCTGACATGATGAAACTTCAAACCCAGGTATGACATCAACATGAAAGTTTTACCTTTTGTTATGCTATGTTTAAGCACAATAAATAATTTAAGTGCTATGTAAATGCTATGTTTTAAACACAGTTAGTCTCCCGTGCATTTGTTTTCCCATCACTCTGTGCCACTTAAAAGTAGCAAAAAGAATCCTACATGCTTTTTTGTCAGGTTTTTGTTTGATTTCTGTAAATGAGCAGCAGATTTCTGGATATTGTCTTAAAGATCTGGTGAATGACAAATTCAGGGCAGTTTGGAGCTAATCTTGGCAAGCAGAAAAACCATATTTACTAAACAAAACGTTCATTTTCCTTTGTTGACCAACCTCTGCAGAATCCCATGACTGCAGTTTTTAGGGGGATATTACCTCTTACCAGCACACTCCAGCTCCTAATGCCAGTTGATTTTGTTCTTATGTGTACCTAAGAAAATCTCCCTAGTTCAGTTCACCCACTGTCAGTTATTCAAATACCAGGCAACACCTGGGAAAGAATAAATTCCTTTTGCTAGTTTGTGTAGCAGACCAGTTTGACCAGAGCTATGGAACAGAGCCATTCTCTTTCACTCTTTTGTATATTGGAGAGATTAAATTGGCTTTAAGAAGCTGATAGTGGTTCTGTGGAGTGAACTGAATACATTCATGCCTACAGAGACTACTATGTGCACCTGGGAGTTCAACTGGGCAGTTGGGGTAAAAGCAAGAGCAGAAGCTTCCTCAACATTTCAGGAATAAGAGTTTAAGAAAAAAGTTCCTAAATGAGACCTGGGAACTGAATATAAGTCTAAACTGATCTAAAACAAACTGAGTGTAACCATACCCCTCTGTATTTGTACCACACTTGGATGTAGTGTTGATTCATGCTGTTTTTGTAATAACTACTGAGTGTATGGTCTAAATAAGCGTGACATTTATGCCACCTATGCTGGATCTAAATGACCTGGCTTCACACTGCAAAGGTTGTAGGGTTATCCATCCCAAAATACACTGTGGGGTGTGTGGGGGTGTGTATGTTCAGTGTCTCAGTTCTCTGTGGTGAGCACTGTGCTGTTTGCACAGAGATTGCCCAATGTATGCAGCCAAATTTCCTCTCCTCAGACTTGCTCCCTGGTGAATGTAGTCTGACCAGCAAAGCCTGAACTGAACTACAGCTGAAGCAACATGTCCCCTACATGGCTTGTTCTACCTCCTTTTAATTTAGGCCAGCCAGGTTTTAGGCTGCTGCGAGCACTGTCCAGAGGAGAGGCTGTAGCAGATCACAGGCTTGCACAAAGAGGACAGGTTTGTTGTGTGACGATGTGTAAGAAAGGGAAGTGGCCACAGCAACCCACATTTTAGTAGTGCAGAGACATGCATCCTAATGAGGAGACGTGGACGTGACTCCATCGCTCTGTGCACTGGGGTGGCAGCCCTTGGTTCTGTCCTGTTCCACTCCTGCTGCTCTGCTGCAGGGCGAGGAGCTGGCAGTGGGGAACGAGGCCCCACCATTGCTGCCTTTGTTTTTTCAGCACTGCTGTTGACATATAAGCCTTCAGAGCTGAGTATATTCCCAATGCCCTTACACTAAAAGATACCATTTTGCTACCTTGGATGCTTTTTCCTGCCCTTTCCAAAACCCTGATTTCCATTCTGTTGGTCAGAGATCATCTTTGCGATGATCATTCTGTGTTCAACCTCTCCACTCCCTTTCCACTCTATTTTTGTCTTATTGTTTCCAGCACCAGCCCTGTTGCTGTTCCCAGCCAGCCCACAGCTCTACCCTTCACCCAGGAGCGGGGCAGAAAAGTAGCACAACAGCTAATACCCATGCCCTTGCTATTGTGGTAAATCAGCAGGGATGCTGTATGAGCAGGACAGCAATGTAAACATCAGCCTCCTTTCTCCTGCCCTCTGCCAGCCCTGTGGCCACACTTTCCATCCCAGATCCACCCTGACCATCCCCTCTGAGCTCAATTCCCTCCTCCCACCATGGGGCACCCTCCAGTGCCTCACTGCCACAAGGCTTTTTCGTGAACCAGCAGCAAAGTCCATTGATTCAGCATGAATACAACCTCTTCCTTCCTCTGAATATTCTGTTCACAAGTTATGTCTGTCCTAAAGCAATGATACCTGGGTTTCAGATCCATCGTGGCCCCTCTCATAATCGCATGACTGCCATTTTGGGTTCAAACTGCAGTTGTGACACTCCCAAGGGTCTGCCTCTTTGTGTGTTTGTGCCTGCCTGTATCTTCTAGATCACATCTATGGAGAGCAATTTGAAAACAATAGAAGAAGAGAACAAACTCATAGAGCAGAACAACGAGAGCCTGTTGAAGGAGTTAGCTGGCTTAAGCCAAGCCCTCATCTCCAGCCTCGCTGACATTCAGCTCCCACAGATGGTAAGACCACAGCCAGCAGCTTCGCACCTTCTTTGAGACTGTTTTGCCAGCCCTTGAAGCAGATAAGCAAGCCCAGGGACCAGGAGGAGCACTGGAGCTGCATTAGCAGAGAGCTCTTTTAGCCTAACTTACTTAGCAGAGATGCTGGATCATGAAATGTGTGACAGCAGGTGCAGTTGCTTCCAGGACTGAGCCAGCCCTGGTATCTCTGCCCTCTGCTGCACTGTGCAGGACAGGTTTTTCCCTCATCCATCCCTATCTTAATGTCCACCCTGCACAAAGAGTGAAAATCTCATGCCGTGAATCCTTAATTTGCTCCTAGATCAAAACTTTAACCTGTTTCATACAGGTGATTTTTCAGGAGCCAACAAAACTCTACCTTCTCAAAAACTCCAGGTCCTTGATGTCTTGCAAATGCAGGCCAAATCCACCAGGGTACTTGGGTGTCCAGAGATACAGTCCCCTTTCCCAATCTCGAGTGCTGCTGGGAGATTAGGTGAGGACAGTTACAGGGATGTCAGCCACAGTCCCAGAGCCAAACAGGCCATAATAAAAAAACAAGTTACCCTGACAATGATGTCTCCAACCCCTTTTCTTGCTTGGAGAGTGTGTGGCTCCCCCAGCACTTCCCCTTCCTTTCTGCAACCCTTCCATTAATTTGGATGGCTGCCCTGTTTATGACTTCTCCCCAGTTGCCATACTGCTGCTTCTCCATGCTTTGGGGTTGGGTGTTTGGGTTTTTTTGGCCTTAATTTTCTCCTGCAATTATAATCTGTTTTGTCTTCATTTAGGGGCCAATCAGTGAGCAGAATTTTGAAGCATATGTAAATACACTCACAGACATGTACAGCAATCTGGAACGGGACTATTCCCCCGAATGCAAAGCTCTGCTGGAAAGTATCAAACAGGCAGTGAAGGGCATCCATGTGTAGGATGTGAAAGCTGCTGGGCAACAGAAATTACTTAACAGCAGTAAACTCCAGATGGATCTGTTAGGAGTTCATGTACTGCTAAGGGGTGTAGGTTGCCATGCTGCATTTACAATTGCAACATTGCACTAATTTTTTCCCAGCTGACATAAAAAAAAGAATAAAAACACAACAGACTATTTGTATTAACAGCAATGCACTCTGTTAGTATATTGTATTTATTTCAGTACGATTCCTTTTTTTTTCTTCTTTTGCACTCAGTTTTTGTAAAGTGAATGTAAAAAGTGTGTGCGACTATTTTTTATATTTTTTATTTATTTCTAATCAAAGAGTTGGTTTTTTTATCCTTTAACAGCATTTTTGCGGCCTGCCATATTTTTACAAATGTGTTTATTAATTTATTTTCCAATGGGATTTTAAATAGACTGAAAGTTATACTGTAAATTAAATAACTTGCTGGGTTTGTACAGGAAGAAAAAAAAAAAACTATGAAAGTAACAAATGACTGAACCGTGGTTCTAGTTTTATTTTCCTCACATCCTGCTTTTTTATAATGGCTTTGTATCAGAAATGGGTTTGCAGTAACACGAGATGTGAAGATGCATGGAATGAGAAGATAAATGGTGCCCACTAGTGGGCAACTTGGGCTCTTAAAAGCACAGTATGCTGGAAAACAGTGTGTTAAAGAATACGTTAGCAATAATGAAATATAGCAATCAGCAAAGCACTTGACTTGGCTGTGTGATTTAGCCTATGCGAATGATTATTTAAAATGTTTCAAGAGAACTTCAGATTTATTTTACCGCTGCAGTTTTTTTCAGAGTTAGCTCATGGAGGGAAATCACAATTATCTCTAAACAAGAAGGATAATTTGATAGGACTGGTACTCTTTTAGTACGAGACGTTGAGGTTTTAACTAAGTGACCAATATTGCTATGGATTTGGATTTGAAAAACGCAAACACATCCCAAGCTGAAGGCTTTGTACATAATGAACCGAACACATCTCCCCTGAAATGGCATTTAATACTGGGTTGAACTTAACGGCAGCTGAGAAGGCAGCAGTCTGGAGAGGAATAATACCACTCCAGCGCAACGGCGGTTGCTTTTCTTTTTGAACAAACGGTAGCAACACCGTGACCAGTTTATCCCATCCTTCTTCACTAAGACTAGGCTGATACTGAATTTGTTACCAGTCTTTTGGTCGGGTACCAAGTGCTACAGGGTGTACAGACAGACGGAGGTGTGGACAGACGAGCACTTGCACGGAGGTGCTGGCGTGCGCCTCAGTATCTGGTTAGCCTGGGTGTGGAACTTCTGAATCCGTCAGAAAGTAGTGGTTGCTATAACAGAGGCAATGTCTATTTCAGGGATTGTAAGTAATTAAGCATTGTTTCAAAAGTTTTTTTTATATTTATTTTTTTTAAGAAAAAGGTATAAACAACCAGCTAAACTGCCTTTTTTGTATGCACACACACCTCATGTGCATATGTGCCTCAGTGTAAATGTATACATGGATCTAGCATGTGTTTAATTTTTCCGTGCTATAATGAAAGTGTTTATTTTTATTAGCCGCATTTATATTTAGATTGAATATGATGGCATTCACAGGCTTGACATATACAATTATATTATTACTGTTCCTGCACAAAAGTACTATTCAAAAGTGATTCAACTCTCATGCACTGTGGTCACTGTTCTGCATTAGGTGGGGCTTGCTTTTTGTTTGAGGGTTGATTCAACTCTCCTATCTTAGTTTAGACAGGGGAAAATGTATGTTCTTAGGAGCTGTGTTTATTTTTAAATCGATTTTTCAAAAGCTACCATATGTGCTGTCAAATATAAATAGGAGGACACCAAACAAAAATTTGCTATTAAAGTTATTGTTCTTGCTAAAAAAACAAAACCCGAACATTTGTTATACTTGTTAAATGCATACAAAATGAGTTCACTCATTACAAAGACTAGAATTTAATTTACTAAATATTTTAACAAATTTGTTATATATTTTATTTAAGTAAAAATATCTCTTACTGACCTATGTATTTATTATTATGATTTACTATGGCTTCAGGTTAATTTATCTGTGTTTGGTTGTTTGCTCAGGATGTTCTGTGAAGTATGTTTGTATTTATTTGACTCCCTTGTACTTGATGTGTTTTGTAACGTGCACTGATTTTTTTTTCTTTTTGTTTTTTCTTTTTTTTTGTGTTTAAATGCATTGATGAGCTATAATGTAAATTAGACCTTTTGTAAAGAGCAATGATGTATGCATTTTTTAATTTGGAGTAGTTTGTATACTGTTTCTTCATACAATTAATATTTCTTACATCAAAACAACAAAATTGTGTTCTGTGCTGTACATTTGGTGTATGGTAGGAAATAAAATTGATAATGAAACATTGCAGCAAGTTTCTTGGGTTTTTTAGTCTCTAGATGCCGACTTGTATTACCCTTTCTTAACTGCACCTGGCACTATACAATGTATCAGATGTTTTACTTGTTTTGTGTATAAAATGTGTCATCCCCGTAAGTACATTTCTGGTATAAATAATTTAATAAGTGTTTTACTTTTTCAATTTGAAATAAGGAGGAGAAAAATGGCACTGCTTAAGAGCTTCTTTTCACTTCTGAAGGCAAAAAAAACCCCCAAGATAGTAATCACTGCATTATTTAATGCGTTCTCTTCTTGGCAGTTTTAGACTTCATTTACACTGATAAAGTACAGGATTTGTGCTGACCTTTAACAGCTGCTAAATGATGTTTAAACATAAAAGCCATTGTAAAGTTTCCAGCAATTTGGAACCGCCCACTGTTCCAGTGCAATTTTCTGCTGAGATTTGCAGTGCTTAGACATTGCACAAATAAAAATCTGCTGGTTTTAGAAAGACAGTATTTCCAGTACCTAATGGACTTTCTTTTTTCACTGCTCATTGTAGCGAAAACAGGCCAGTTTTATTTAGGATGCATGCTAATGGCTTCAGGAGCATTTCTTGTCTCAGATTCCAACTTCCTATGGACAGACCGAGAATGGTTTTCATTTAGAAAATAAGGTAATTTTGAAGCCCATAAAGTAGCTGGTAATTATTTATTTGAATAGACATAGTCAGATAAACAAAAATGGATTATGAGACCAGAAAAACTGACATGTTCTGCATTTCAATGTAGCAGAGGTTCAAAATTTGGATCATGACATGAATCCTGGATACTCACAAATCTTGCCGAGTTTGGTGCTGTGGAGTCGGCAAAGGGAGACAGACCTGTCTGGGAAGCTCTGCTCCACTGCGGTTCAGAGTTCTCATAGCTCTAGGACACTTACCCAAGGACAGGATTAACTGGTTCTTAAGTAATTAATAGCAACTTAAATAGTATTTCTTAATATGTCTTAAAGAACATAAACATACTGTTTTTTCAGGGTCCTTTAAATACAGTTTAACTTTAACTGTAGGCCATCAGGTCAGCAGACACTAATGGGATAGCCTCTTCTCTCACATCACAGATCAAGCAGAAACAGGTTTCTTTTTGCAATGTCCCTTAACACAGATAAAGACCGAGGCCAGCATTTTCATTTTTTCTGAGTGACTAAGCTCAACTTACAAATTTAGAAGGCCTTATTGTCAGATAGGCAGCACCCCACGGGTCATTTTTTTAAACATCTATATTAATTCTGACTAACTGCTGTTTATAAGGTTGGGGGAGTTATGAGGATATTAGGCTCTATGTACACCTAAGAAAACAATGCTGTATTCTCCAATATTTCCAGCAATCTGAGACAGGGACTGTGAGCAAATAAACATTTTCCCAAGTGTTTTTTGATAAGAAATATGATATCCACAGTTAATTGGTTAACTTATTATTATCTAAAGACTGTTCCTGCATTCATCTTTAAACAAATTGCTCTGATAGTGTTTATTTTAATGTTGAAATTATGGTCTTCCTCCATTAAAAAATAATTATGTAAACAGTTAAGCCATGTTCATTACTAAACTAACATAAGCCAGGGTGGGGGTGGGGAACAACGACCAAAACAACCAAAAATGTTGTACTTGAAATAACCTTTCAAACTATTTCCATCTTCTGAAGTTTCCATTTTCAGTAATTGTTCTCTATCTATGCCTATAGAAGGGGGAAAGTGCTTAATTCAGTAAAAATATATGAATTCCACTGAGTGAATTAACTTGAATAGGATTGAAGCTTTAAATATCAAAGAAAAGGAAAGGAGCATGAACAGTCAGCATTTGCTGTCCTGTTGGCTCAAGAAGTCTATCCTGTCTCTTAACTAATCATGACAAAGGTTTTTGAGTCTACAGTGTAGAAAACGGGTTCTGTTTTCTACTGCAATTTAATTTCTATTTACTAATGAAGCACCTCTTCTCTCCTGCTGGCTTAGTATATCTATATAATTATGTCATGTCGTGACTTTTCAACTCAGTGCCCCTTCATCCTTACTCCATATTGTACTTTTTTTTAAAAAAAAGAAAAAAGTCACAGGATTTCTCGATGGAAATTTGTTACTATGCAATGGCACAGAGTTGTGACAGAAGCTATCCCCTTAATTTCCTCCTGTGTTTCTTCAGTGCTATACATTCTACCTGTCTTGGCATTTCTGCTGTGCTTCAAGTTCCTTTATGATTTATTCAGCTGTATAACTTGGATGCTGCTAGATTTGTATCAGACAAAGTTCTTTGTTCATCTCGTTCAGAATACTGTGGGATGATAGAGCTCCATTTAGCTTTTGTGTAATGTAGGACAGTGACCTAGTTTCAGCACCTTTCAATATCTCATTCTGGCTTGTTTTCTTCTGTCTCTTTTGCTCTAGTAAGTCTTAGACAGCCAAGCTTACACATAATTTCATCAAGGATTAGTCTGATTTCCTGTCTGACTTCATGGTACAAATTGCTTCAACCGCATTTCATTCTTAACAAATGTTCCCAGGGACATTGTCCAAGTAAATCTCAGGACTTTTCAGTTATGTGATAAAAACGACGATTTAGGTTGCTGCTATCTGCTCCTAAAACTGTTACTGCACAAGATTTTTCCAAACAAGCTTTTGGTGCCCAGCACCAGATTTTGGTGCCCAGCTTCACATCCCTTGAAGGGGCCTAATTTTTAGAAGCTAAATTCACAGCTTTTTTTTGCCAAGCAGGCCTTTTCAAAATTCCCTTTTCTGGCCAATTCAAATGAATAGCTACTAAGTTTTCATACTATTATTTCATGGGATTGTTATATATATCTTGTTAACACCTATTTGCATCTACAGTGCACCATAGAATTCCAGGTGGGTACTTGTACCCACCGCAGGTACTGAAAAACAAAACGTCATCGATGTGACCCCGAGCCAAATTCTGACCCTTACCAAACTCCTTTTCTACTGCCTGTGCACACTTTTTTTCAGGTTCTGACAGAAAACCAAACAAGAATAAAAAAAACAAAGGACTGAACCTCATTCTTTATTCAGTTGAAGAGATCATCTGTCCAAAGCATTCCCTGTCACTGCTGCTGAAGCTGGAGCTGGGGCTTAAAGTATCTGGCCTGCAATCTTCCTTAATCACAGTTCTATGCAGCATTTCATGTGCACCCCCTGCTTACTTCTGACACAATAAGCAAAATCTGGATTAGGAGCCAGGTTCTATACTGATTTCAAATTTACTGGGATCAAATTCATTTGATCCTTTAGAAACAGGATGAGCTTAGTTCCCTTGGGAGGGAATTGCCTAGAACTGGGAGGCAGAGTCAGCTTCTTTAATCCTGGTGTCTGGTCCAAAAGATTTTAGGGAAGGAATGAAGGTTTTAAAAAGCTCATAAAAACCTGTTGGGAAAACGTGTATGAATTGGATTCCTTCGGAGAAAAATGCAATGCCATCTCCACAGACTGAAGAGCTGAGCTCTTTGAGGAGACACACGTGGCAGAGGCACTGCGCATCAGGCACCAGTGCTGAAGGCTGCGAGGGGATGTCTTGTGTTTCCCAGCTGGTGGGAGACAAAATGGCACCTCAAGAAACCTAGCTCTAGGCCCTACTCAGCCCGCCGGGTAACTCTAGCTCTGTTTTCCCATCTGTGAAACAAGAAGACTCTGAAGTGTATTAGGAATGAGCAACACCAGCCTTACAGAGGGGCATGCCTTACCTACGTGTATATACAGTGAGGGAAAAAGAGCCTGAGCATATGTAACAGCATACAGTAGCTATTATTGTGTGACTGGCACTATCAATTTCACAATGGTAATTGCTGTGTTTGATGGGAGAGAGCTGCAATACTGCCCTACATATTCAATGCCTTGACAGCAGTCATAACCCTGGTGCGATCACTTCATCCCCTGCATTTTAGAGGCGCTGCATGGTACCAGCCAAGGCAGTCAGATCTGCCGCTGACGTGGATCCTCTGCTTGCCAGAACCGGCTCTGCTCTGTACACGACACACAGGTTTTCTAGAAATCCCCACTTTTCCTCTTTCAAACACTATCAGCTCTTACGCACAGCCCATCATGTAGGTTTAGCTCTTTTTCTTCCCTCCTAAGGCATTACTACAGTCCTCATTTTATTCCTGTGCCTCTTGCATTGTTTCTCTTGAAGATATAGATCCTCCAGTTAGTGCTGATGGTCAGTCTGAAGCTAAATTTTCAAAATGCAGAAGTTAAATTTCAAAACAACAGAAGTGAAAGTTATAAAAGCAAAATCATTTTTTATTGAGATAATGGAGCTCCTACAGATTTTGTGAAAAATCAGCTGATTGCTGTGAGAGCAAAATTATGATTCACTGTAAGAGGGACGAGGAGGGAGGCTCAGCTGTTACAGATTCTGTTTGGCAAGGGCCGACTCCTGATCGGCACGATGTACAACCTGGACCAGCAGCAAGAGTTAGTGCAAAGCTGGCCAGAGAACTGCACTCTTGTGCGTGGTGTGGCATCAAAGCATGTAAACGGTACAAATTTTATGTGTGAGTATAAATATTTGAGCAAGAAAGCAGGCAGGCAAGCAGTGACTATAGCTCCTGTGTTTATAGTGACAGTGATGGGGTCAGGGGCACAGGGCAGAAGTCCACAGGAATCCGTCAGATGCCAGGCTACATCAGCTCAACCCGGTGCAGAACTGGTCTGTTTTCCAAACGTGGGTCTTTTCCTGTTTTGTCAAACTAAACATCCTCTCCAGCTTGTTGCGGTGTCATGACAAGTAGCGTTACTAACACTGCTTCTTGGGGAAACACACGATACCTCTCAGCTCTGACTCACCCTGAGATGGGTTCATGTCTAGAAGAATGAAGGTATTTCACAGCATCTGCTGGGCGGGCAAAGCCTTGCTGGGGAAAGTCCCCAGGAATGCAAAACCCCAACCGCCAGCACATCTGCTTTCACAGGCTGAGATTTCCTGGGGGTGGCTGCTGGTGGGAAAGGAACCAAGGTGCTTGCGTGCCTTTTCTCCTCCGCCTGTTAGCATATCCCTAGGGGCTGCAGCCCCCAGCCAGGTAGCAGCTGCCCAGCTGCGTTTCCTCCCTTTTCCATGCCCCCTACCCAGGCCAGGCTGGAGGCAACCCTTGGGTGGTGGTTTTTTTTCTGTCTGCTAGAGGCTTAAATCTTTCACCATCTTGGGAGCATAGTGTGACTGCAGCCATTGCTGGCTGGCCTGGCTGCCACCGTTCGTGATGCCCTTCTTATTACCAGATTAGAGGACATTGTCACGATGCGTATGAGGCCTTTCAGATAAGGCGCTGTACAAGTTCCAGCAGGTTCCAAATACAACAGCACAGCTTTCGCATCCAGCCTACAGGATCAGAGTTTATTTCCCCAATGCAGACAGCTTTGCACTGCCTTCCTGTTAATTAAAGTATTGATTACAATACCACACTGTTTACATGCAAGATTTTGCATGGTCTTGGCCATTCACGTGCAAATGAACTTGTAAGCCTTTCTGTGCCCTAAAATCTGCTGATGTCAGTCTTCCAAATCTAACTCCACGTTGTAGGACATGTGGCTTTCTATAGCTTAGCTCTGATGCCCCCAAGTCATATTATCTCAGTTCTGAGGTTCATTATGATAAATCTTTCACTGGTTTTAAATCAAAAACTTTAATTGTACTGTATTTATTCAGCTTAGGTTTTGTGTCCTGAAGGCAGCAGTTTTAATTGCATCATTTGTATAGTGGCTCAATATGTTTTGGTGTGAAAAGTGCATTATCACGTTTAATTTTGCATTTTTTTCCCCCATATGTTTTAGTTACACTAAAACTTCAGATGGGAAGTGATGGGGCTTTTCCACTGCTCTCTCATTCTCTCTTCAGTGTTTTTTAATGAGCTAAGACTGCACTATTTTTCTTTTGTTCTCATCAGTTGAGGTTTTAGGGAGCTGTTTATTTGTAGGGTAATTCTTGTATTTATGTAGAGCAAGGCATTAGACATTTTTATCCTCTACTTATTAACAAGCCAGATGGTACCGGCTGCTACCCACACAATTCCAATTATCAGATGGCAAACTGAAATATACGTGGGGCAAATGAGAAGATGTATATTAAAGAAGCATCATGGAGAATTGGCTTCTCAGAGATGTTGATTCACAAAGGGGTACTAGCAATTAGGGTGTGACAGCCTGCTGCTGAACGTACAGCATTGGCCTGGGGGCACAAGTGTTCAGCCTCCAAAATTTTAATACTGTCTCTCTCTTTCCCCTATGGTATGAATACTTACCTTCGAAATCTGATTTAGGTCTTTCATCCTTTAGATTTCTTGTCCGCTTCAGGGTGATATGTGATATCAAACCCAGTCAGTAAGTTATTGTACTCCAGAAAGATGCAGAAGAGCTGAAAATTAACATGAAGTTTGTGCATCACCTCTCCTAATACACCCTCACGCACCTCTTGGCATTGCACCTCAGTAACACAGGAATTGCTCTAACACTGAAGTGTAGGATCCAGCAAAGTATTGCTATTCCAGGTCTTAAATTGACCTAGAAATTACAACTTGCAGATGGATTTTTGCTTAAGGGCAACTTTTAACTTCTGGTTTAAATATAAGGAGGTCTGGCCATGCTTATTGTGCTTGACTTCGTGGTCTCTTAAAACAACTTTTGTTAATTCAGAACCTAGATTCAGTCCTTACTTAGGGATTCACCCTACATCAATGACACATGCTAATAATAAAGACCAAGTGTTTCAATGGCAGGTTTTATAACGCTTTTGGTTTTTTCAGGCCAGCCAGAAGATATAACCTCTGTAGGAAATGTGCTTGGGTAAAAATTGTGCTCTCATGCTTCCTTTATTTTGACATAGAATTGTACACATGAATTGGCTGGAAATATGGAGAATTATGTGGGGAAACTTTTTGAGTGACATTTCTATTCCTTTTCCCCACTGGCTCAAGCTGAAAGCAGCAACCCAAATCAAACTGTGGAGAAATTCATGTCCTGAGGTCAGATCAGCTAAAGGAATGTTATTTAAGCTAAAGTAATGGTTTTCCAAAGTCCTTCAGTTGTTCATATGGGCTACTATTAGGTTAATCATCCATACGACTGGATTTTGCAAAAGTTGTAATGTGAAGCATTTCAGATTGCCTTTAGATTCTGTTTATAGCATCCAATCAAGAGAACACCTTCTCTTTCAACAGCTGCTCTCACAATGCCAGGAAAAAGGTACTCTCCTTGCAGCTGTTCCTAGCGCTAATACTTACAAGCTACAGATGCTGGGGAAGTCTTTTAACAGGATGAGTCTGAAAAACAAACCTGCATGGTTTAAACACCATTTACACTTCAAACAGTTTACTATGTGCAAATGGTGCGTGTGCAAATTCACACTACTATTCACAGAGAAGTGAAAGGTGTGCAGGCATTTGTCTGCCATTTGGTTACACAAGTGCATGAATCTGCAACTGTGAAGAAGCTGGTGCTTCTGTCTCACCTTCCACCTGGGAAATGGGGGTGCTACTAATGTTTCTTTCATCTTGCTGTTACCAGTAGACTTAAGCAAGGTCTGCAGTGGTCTCTAGGATGCTCTCAAAATCCTAAGTGTAACTCGGTGATAGAGCCATTCACAAAGTCTTGGGGAGTTCAGACAGAGCTTTTGCACCTGGGTTACCAGCTACAAAAGAAAACCCCAAACCATTGTCCAGTGTTTGTTCAATAAACGCTCCCTCCAGTGAAAGCAGCCCATTGCCTACTTTGTGTTACTGATGCTACTCAAAAAGGTTAGGCAAAACAGGGAAGTTCAAAACAAGCATCTCCTTGAAGCTCCAGGGTGCAACTGACAGTCTCTCCCAGTCTACACAATTGTCACAGAGGTTAGCTTTTTTGCTTCAGTTCTTTAAAATCCGCAAGGCCAAAGTTTCATTTGATTTCTCAGAATAAGAAAGTCAACATGATCAGATGCTTGAAGATCACTGACATCCAAATTATTGTCAGGTCTGGATTGCAAAGAAGTGATTCAATAGCTGAACATCTGTGTACTCGCTCACGTAGAGTTGCTGTTTCACCCACAAGCAGCTGTGGAGTAGACAGGCAAAATTCTCTACATGGCGATAATTACAGTGTGCATTACAAAGGAGGCATATTCATAAGAGCATGCAATCAGTTCGGGTTTTTTAAACTTTGGAACAGAGCAACACTGCTAGATCCAAGGCTAATATATATAAAATAGGTTTCTCAGCCAAAATAGAGCAACATGTAGTCAGACCTCCACAAGATTAGGAAATTCACTTACTAAGCAGGAAACTTTTTTCCACTCTTAGTTTCGCTTCCATAGAAGCAGTGATAAAGAGCTACCCCAGGCACCCAAACTCTTCCAGAGACTGAAATACGACTGCTTCTCTATGGATTTGCAATTTGCTTTAATAGGCTTTTATTGCTCGCTACACATGCCTGCCTGTTCTATCTTAGGCAGTGGCATTAGCCATTATATTATCATTACTTACCACCAGGTTAGTGGTGACAGCTGAGTATCCTTATCAGAGCTGGTGATCTTTTAATCTCTTATTTTATGCTCTTTCAGCCTCTTGGTTACATCTTTATATGAACACTACTGCAGCCAGGGGAAAAAAAAAAAAGAAAAAAAAAAAGCTTACAATGAAATCTTTCTTTCACCCAAGGCAAGCAGCTAGGCAGCACAGAAAGCCTATGAAGTAGAGCTCAAATGAGATAGAATAGGATTTAACTCATGCATAAGCCTTGTGTGCTTGCACAGGACTGCCTTTTCCCTACATTCTGGATCTATGAGCTCAACTTTCTTTTTCATTGCTAGGAGATGAAAGGCATTCAAGTATGAAGCAGTGCATTCCTTGGGTTAATTCTGACACTTTGGATTTGTTGTTTCAGGGTTCACATGTGAATATGAGTATGCTAGTGTGACATTCTGGGGATCCCTGCCCATGCACCCAGAGAGAACAGTCTCACCCCAGGTAAACAGAGCAGCCTGGACTATCACAGAAGTGAGTATATCATCAAACATAAGAATTACGCCAAAGTACAAGAAGATTAAACTATGTCAGGAGTTCAGTCCTGTAACATCTTATAAAATGGCTCTACTTTATTATCACAGGGGTTTCTAGTACAGTAATGAATACACAGCAAATTCCTTTTCTAAGTAGTAGTTTGGTTCATGTGTTTACATGACATTTGTGGTGAAGAGAATAGGAATCAAGTTATTAATGGGTTTTTACCAGCAGCAAGTCTTGTTTTTGCACTTGAAATATTCAGTAGCTGTATCTTATTCGTTATCTAAACAGGCTCCAAAATTTCACAAATTTTTCTCTGAGGGAAGATACCAAGCACAGCAAGATTTGTGAGGGGAAAAAAATGATAGGTCACCGTGTAAAAGCAAACCAGCTGTCAAGGTTTTGCTTGTTCCCTTAATAGGTAGCTGTGGAAAAGCATTGTTTGGATAGAATAATTGCAAATCTGGGATTGTGGCATTATGCTGTGTGCACAGCAAGAAAATAACGAAATGGAAGGTTTAATTTAAAGCAAAAAAAAAAATTAATTTAAAGGAAAACCCATTGGAGAGGGAGAGGGAGTGAGATGAAGGGTGGTAATGGGAACCCTGCTCCTGCCTGCATTCAGGGCCAGGTTGAAGATGCGGGCTGAGCATGGACTATGGAGAAAGATCCTTGCTGAGCCTAAATATAATTTTCTGACATACCTGGCACAAAGCTGCGTGGGAAAGAGGCACCTACCGATGACTCTATGTGCTTAAAGCACAGGATATCCAGACATTGATGGTGTTGCGGGCCCCCTGCTGGGAAAAGCCTATGGGGTGGGTACAGGCACCCTCTGCCTCCCGGGAGAAGCAGGCTGGGTTTGCTGGCGTGGGGACAGACCTGCAGTGCCCAGGTTTGGTCCCGATGGCAACCCCCTTGCCTAAAGCCTGCAGAGAAGCGTTTGTCCATCATAGCCCACACACAAGGATGTGTCCCTGAGTGGCACTCAAGACTTTCTTACAGCAGCAGTCCCCAGGGCTCCAGGGTGCTATAACAGTTTACACTAAGTGGAATTCATCCCCATGTATCTTAAATCCAACAACAGAGAACAAAAATTTGGCAAGATGCTTCAACATGTTAGTGTGAGTTGAACACAGTTGTTCTGCTGACCTTAATGGCGCTATTCACACACTTACAGTAAGGTGTGCACTGAAGTATGTTGCTGAATCAGCTCTTTTGTGTATACTAAAATGTAACAGTGATTTCTGCAATCAAAGCCAGTGCCAAGCTCTGGTACATCCCTGCCTAGAGGCAAGATATTAGACCATTGCTGCTGTGTGTAGTAGCTGGCATTGCAGCTCCTCTTCCCAGGCTTGCTGAAGATGAGCAGGAAGCATCCACACAAATTGGCTCATGCTGCTTCTTTAATAATTCATGTATTTTTTCTCTCTTCTATAGTTAATGAACCTCCCCCACTCTCACCCTCATTCTCTCTCCCTCTCCCATTCAGTCAGTTTGTTGTGGTTTCATGTATCTAATCCATCTGTCACTCGATTACAGCTATCGAGCACCTGTTATGGATTTCTAGAGTTTCATTCAAGCTGTTGACAAGTTATTCACAAATTGGCCCTTGTCACACTGTCATCGGTGGAGTGCACTTTAGTGAATTCTTTTGGGTACACAAAATAATGAACAGAAGACAGCGAGGCTTGTGAATTAAGCAGTTTCATGTCCCCAATATTTAAAGAACTGTTAACAGATTGGAAATTTCTTGTTGGTGATATATTTTTCAAGCCCTTTTCTTAAAATATTTTGTCTTCTCCATCCAGACCCTTTTTGCATGAATAATCACAACACAACTTGCTTGAGTTGTCAGGGTAAGCTATGTTGACAATGACACCTCATTTTATGCAGCCTATGTTGCAGCTGCAACACGTTGATCGTTGCCTCCTCTGCACAGTCCTCCTTGCCTGCGTTGCTTTGGTAGTAGCAGGGAAAGCAGAGGGCTGCCTGGCTAGCCCTCATTAGCTGCAAAGCTGTTCTTCTCCAGTGGTCATTTTATTTTGCTCCAGAGAACACCAGGCAAAAATCAGGTACCGGAGGTGACCAGGGTCACTATCCAAGCGTGAAGCATCTCTTAAGCAAAGCTTAAAAAAGTTAGGGTTAAAAGCAGGTTCAGCTATGCCTTGCAAAATTCTCCCTTTCCTAACAAAAATCTCAAAATCTCAATACCAGAAAATCTAGAAGTAAAGTTTTTCACCCAGTTTTTACCTCTGTTTCCATACAGTTGGTGCTTACCCCTTAGACTTTTGTCCTGCACTGCTTATGTACCTCCCAGCTTCTGTCTGTGCTCTGCTGTCATTCCCCAAATGCTCGACATTATAAACACTTTCTGAGTGTGTAGTAAGGACCTTGAAAGTAATGTGGTACCAGGATAACATAAGCTAAAAGAGAATTCTAAACCATTTTCACAGTGCAGTGTGTTGATGGTGTATAAGAATGCATTTGCAAATGAAGACAGTGTGATTGATCTGTTTGCAGCTATGAAATAAGTTATTTATGTGCAACTTGGCTCGAAACAAGTAAATGTAGTGCATGCATATCGGTATATTTAAATCTATTTTGCATCAATAAACATATGTACATTTTTCTAGTGTAGTCTGCGAATCCTTTGAATAAGATTGCAGGGCTTCAGTGTTTTGATTGTTAAAGAGGATTCCCCCCCCCCTCCCCCCCAAATTCAGAAGGATAGAAACTAAAGTTTAACAATTGCCTTCTCCATATGGGGTGCTAACCTATGCATTATATATTATTATATAAGTCTGTATGTCAGGGAGTATTTTGACTGCCTAGAGCTTAATGACAGTGACAACAGGGCTGAGTGTTTATGGGTAAGAATCAGGAGGGCCAACAAGGTGTATATCCCGGTGGGAGTCTGTTATGGACCACCCAACCAGGATGAAGAGGTAGATGAAAATTCTACAAGCAACCAGGAGAAGTCTCAAGATCGCTAGCCCTTGTTCTCATGGGGAACTTCAATCTACTGGATGTCCACTGGAAATACAATACAATGGAGAGGAAACAGTCTAGGAGGTTCCTGGAGTATATGGAAGAGAAGCACCTGGCACAGCTCGTCAGTGAGCCAGTCAGGGGAGATGCCCTGCTGAACCTGCTCTTCACAAACAGGGAAGGACTGGTGGGTGATGTGGTGGTTGGAGGACATCTGGGGCATAGCGATCATGAGATGATAGATTTTTTGATTCCCAGAGAAGTAAGGAGGGGGGGTGTGTCAACAGAATCACTACCTTGGACTTCTAGAGGGACAGTTTAGGAGACTGGTAGATGGAGTCCCATGGGAGATAGTTCTGAAAGGGCCAAGGGGTCCAGGAAGCCTGGACATTCTTCAGGAAGGTAGTCTTAAAGGTGTAGAAGCTGGTCATCCCCATGTGTTGAAAGATGAGCCAGCGGGGAAGAAGATCAGCCTGGCTGAACAGAGAGCTTTGTCTGGAACTTGGGGAAAAAAAGAGTTTACCAGCTTTGGAAGAAGAGGCAAGCAACTCTGGAAGACTATAAGGATGTCATGGGGTTAGACGGGGCAAAGATCAGAGAAGCAAAAGCTCAGCTAGAACTCAGGCTGGCAAATGGTGGCAAATGCTGTAAAAGATAACAAAAAATGTGTTTACAAATATGTTAGAAACAAAAGGAGGACCAAGGATAATCTTCATCCTGTATTGGATGTGGCTGGGATCATTGCCACAAAGGATGAGGAACTGGCTGAGGTACTTAATGTTTTCTTTACCTGAGTCTTTAGTAGTAAGACCAGCTTCCCTCTGGGTACTCAGCCCCCTAAGCTGGAAGACAGGGATGAGGAGCAGCAGAATTAAGTCCCCATAGGTGAGGAGGAAACAGTTAGTAACCTGCTGCTCTACTTAGACATGCACAAGTCTATGGGGCAGATGGGATCCACACAAGGGTACTAAGGGAGTTGGCTGAAGAGCTTGCTAAGCTGCTCTCTATCATTTACCAACAGTCTTGGCAAACTGGGAAGGTCCCAAAAGACTGGAAGTTAGCCAAGGTGACACCCATCTACAAGGGCAGGAAGGAGGATCCAGGGAACTACAGATCTGCCAGCCTGACCTCAGTGTAGGGGAACATCATGGAGCAGGTCATCCTGGATGCCTTCACGTGGCACATGCAGGAGAACTGGGGGATCAGGCCCAGCCAGCATAGGGTTATGAAAGGCAGGTCCTGCTTGACTAACCTGATCTTCTACAAGATGACCCACCTAGTGGCTGAGGGAAAAGCTGTGGATGCTGTCTGCCTGGACCTTAGTAAAGCCTTTGACATCATCTCCCACAGCATTCTCCTGGAGGGACTGGCTGCTCATGGCTTGGACAGGTGTACTTTATGCTGGGTGAAAAGCTGGCTGGCTGGCTGAGCCCAAAGGGTGGTGGTGAAGGGAGTTACATCCAGCTGGTGGTTGGTCACAAGTGGTGCTTCCCAGGGCTCAGTACTGGGGCCAGTTCTGTTTAATATCTTTATCAATGATCTGGACAAGGGGATTGAGTGCACCCCCAGTAGGTTTTCGGATGACACCAAGTCAGAGGTGGGGGTGGGGAGTGGGAGGAGTGCTGATCTGCTTGAAGGTAGGAAAACTTTACAGAGGGATCTGGGCAGGCTGGACTAAAAAGCCAAGGCCAGTTTGAGGTTCAACAAGAAGAAGTGTCAGGTCCAGCACCTGAGTCACAACAACCCCACACAATACTACAGGCTTGGAGAAGGGTGGCTGGGAAGCTGCCTGGCAGAAAAAGACCTGAGGGTGCTGGTTGATGGCTGGCTGAACATGAGCCAGCAGTTCTCTGGTGCCCAGGTGGCCAAGAAGGCCAACAAGCATCCTGGCTTGTGTCAGAAACCGTGTGGCCAGCAGGACCGGGGCAGTGATCATCCCCCTGCACTGCGCACTGGTGAGGCCGCACCTCGAACACTGTGTTCAGATTTGGGCCCCTCACTGCAAGAGGGACATAGAAGTGCTGGAGCATGTCCAGAGATGGGCAGTGAAACTGGTGAAGTGTCTCTAGCACAAATCTTATGAGTAGTAGCTGAGAGAACTGGGTTTCTTCAGTCTGGAAAGGATGCTCAGGGAGGATCTTACTGCTCTCTACAGCTACCTGAAAGGAGCTTGTAGCAAGGTGGGTGTTGGTCTCTTCTCCCAGATAACAAGCAGCAGGACAAGTGGAAATAGTCTCCAGTTGCACGAGGGGAGGTTTAGATTGGATATCAGAAAAAAATTCTTCACTGAAAGGGTGGTCAAGCATTGGAACAGGCTGCCCAGGGAGGTGGTAGAATCACCATCCCTGGAGGTGTTTAAAAAATGTGTAGATGTGGCACTTAGGGACATGGTTTAGTGGTGGACTTGGCAGTCCTGGGTTAACAGTGGGACTCGATGATATCAAAGGTCTTTTCCAACCTAAATGATTCTATGGTTCTATGATTCTAATATATCACTAGATAATTGTCTGGCAATTGCAAAGGGGCTAAATTACTTCTGATCACTTATTAGATTTCTTACTGCTTAGGGGTTTCATGATGTAAGATACATTTTCCTTTGTGGTTTCACAGAGAGAAATCCAGACAGTCTGATCATTGCCCTGATAAACCAACAGGTGGCAGGACTTCAAAGCAAACTGTGAAATAATAAAGCCATGTTCCATTATAACAAAGCTTAAAATAGAAAGTGCAGCTGTCTCAGTAGTTAATACCTTAACAGTTAACTCAGAAGAAGTTCTTTTTAGAGTTTTTTGAATATAACTACTCAATGTTCAGTCTGTGAACCCTTGCAGTTCAAATACTCACAAAAAAAATTCTTCCAAATAAAAAAAAAAAAAAATTCAGGGGAGTTATGGACTAAATTTGTAAGGGAATTTAGGTATTAGAGGATGCTGATAGGTACCCATAATATTTAAAGCATATAAGATTCAGATTTGCAGAAATACTTCAGATACCTAAATATTTAGTTACTTAAGCTCACATGATACTGATCACCTTTAGGGATCCCAGCATAAATAAGTTATGATAATAAATCCCACTTTCAAAACCAATTCATTTCCTTTGCACCAGATCATAAGACCAAATTATGTACCTGAAAAGGCTTCGCTGAGAGTTTTAAAACCAGATCACAGTGAAACCATCAGTGCAAATCAGTAATAACACCTTCCCACCTGCTGCTGTCCAACGCATTCAAATCAGCCCAATCACAACTTCAGTACGACAGTAATGAACTCCTCTGAGCCTGCCTCCAACGGAGGCTCTGCAAGTCCTGACACCAGGGGTTTACCCTGGATACCAAAACAATCCTTTCATTAGTGGCTTACCCATCCATCAGTGTCCTCAGCATGCCTGAGGCATGCTGTCTGCCAGGACCACAGCAGAAAAATAAACACAGGCCACCTCTAGATGGAAGGAAAGACCAACTCCAGCCTACGTGACGGCTGAAGGATAATCAGAATAATAGAATAAGCTCAGCAGAGATGGCCTTCAAGACAGGCAGAGGTTTTGACAACTAGGTCACAGACTGCTTATGCAGTCGACTTGGCTGTGGTGCCCGAGTCCAGCAAAGAGTTCGCAGCCAAGGATCCTGAGCGAGGGGAGCCACCTCTAAACTGGCATCACATCAGTTGCTTAGACACATAAGCTCCATTCTTCAGTCTTGCACTATTGGCTAATTTAGGCAGCTCCCTGCTCAACTGTTTGCCTTAAAAAGCTGAAAATCCCTTTCTTACAAGCTTAACAATTCCCATATAGGGATCCCAAGCTGCAAACAGGCACTCAAGTTGGTGCTGAAATTCCAAGCTGCGAGTAGCCGAGGAATTGTGTTGTGCTCCTCTGCCAAACAATGCTGAAAACCATCTAAATAAATCCCTTCAAATCCTAAATCTTGCTGGCTATGAGGAAACTAGGCTAAGGGAGCTTAAAACACTTTTAAAAATAATGTAGGATCCTAAGGCACTTACGTGCCTTTGAAAAATTTACCTTTAAAAGGGGAATGCTGGAAAGTGATTTACTTCTCAAGTATCACCATTAACTTTGTGAAATTATTCCTGAAGTGTGCATGAATAAAAATTACTCACAGAAATAAGGATATCACCATCTGTCTAAATAAAAAGGAAGCATAAAACAGGCTCAAAACCATATTGGTGTTTGAGCTTTTCCAATGAAACTTTAAAATGAATAGGTTTTCATTGGCTTTATAAAAAATGTGTATAAAAATGTATAAAAAATATATATTTATAAAAAAATATATATAATGTGTTCCTTCTAATATTTTTTAACATATAAACCCAACATGTTCTCTAAGTATTTCTGATGGGTGTCTGGGCATTTGATTAAAGGATCCTGGTAATGAGGATATCTTGGTACCTTGAATTAGTTTTTTGGACAGTGCCAAAAACAAGTCTCAGGTGTTTTATAACTGAAGTATTTTACTGTAGGAACACTCACTCCCAACAGCCCAAGTCTTATTTCTGTATGAAAAAATAATAAAGGTTTATAAAATTTACATGTTTTACCTTCTTTTCAGTTGGTGTTAGTCTTTTGTTTTCAATTATGTGATTTAAGTGTGCTCCTTCCTACCCTGAAGAGGTTCAAGGAGTGAATAGTTTCCAGGAAAAAAGTATCTTTTGCAGAAGCAGCTGTTGAAGATCCTTAACAGAACTGGATAAATGTGGGATAGATTCAGGTCTTGGTTACATCACTGAAAAATCAGCACAAGTCTCATTTTTATACATGCTTCTGATGTTGCTGCATTTGCATAATATGGCCCTGTGGTGGGCTAAGCAGAACACCTTTCCTTAGTACTGCTTAGTTGTCTGCTCTCTTGAGCAAAAGCAGGCTTTGCAAATCTACTAATTTCATTCAAATGCTTTTCTTCTCAGCAGCTCTCAAACATTTTAAAACTGAGCTTTTTCCTTTATAAATTTGGTCCCCTTTATGGTCACATATGTGAATGTCCTACACGTATTGTCATCTCCAGCGTGCCCCAAACTCTACATCCCAACCTCCACCCCACTTCCCATTTTCATGGAGTCTATTTCCCCTAAAAAGATCTTTGATACTTTAGAAAGCCACCACTGCCGAAGTTATGTGCTCTGTTCTTTCCTGCAGCCCACATGGCTCTCAGCAACCCAACCCAGAGCTGCCTCTGAGAAGGGAAATCTGTGAGAAGGTTGGTAGTACACAGCAGGGGATCAATGTGAGCCAAGACAAAAAACAAAGGAATTTTTTTCTTAGATCTTATGCTCTGGAATGTATTGAGCCTTTCCTGTACATCACCACTTCAAGTACTATTGGTCCAACTTGCTGTCTCTCGAGCCATGCAGGCAGTTGTGAGGCTGAGGTGGCTTTGTGGCAGTCAGTCATGCTGTTTCCCGCCCTTGACAACTATAATCTCCTGCCATGTCTTCTTCCATTTCCTTCTCTTGTTACTGAAGAGATGCTCAGTCCCATAAAAGCTGACATGCCCTGAGAAATTCTGTATAGTCTTTCTTTTACAAAGCCTGTGCATGTAGATCTCTGACTTTGCAAAGAACAAAGGCTCCAAAATTCATTGTTAAGGAATACCTGTGGGGGAAAAAAGCCCCAACAAAACCCATCCTACTTGCATTTTGACATGTACTATAAAAAATGGAGTTAGTGAGAAATAGCTTATGTGCACAAAATCAAAATGTGCTGTATCAGCTTTTTTCTTTGGGGATTAGCAGAGAAAAATTATTTTTTGGGGTGATGTTTTGTCCCCTGGCCCCAGAGAAAACCAAACCTCCAGATTATGCCCATGTAAGGGTTTTAAAAATTGTATAAATGTGTAAATATTTTTCTTTCTAGTTAATATTGCAAAATTTAAAGCTTCCATTAACTAATTGCTGTCTTATTTGTGGACTACTTGCTCATAAATGTCTATAAAATATTAAAAATATTAGCATTTAAATAAACATCGAAGTAAATGTTTGCTATGGTGCTTATTTTACCTTCTTTCATTCTGCTATCAACCATAGTCTTAGATGGAGAGGTTCACAGTAATGTAAAAATGTAGCAGCTGAAGACTAGAACTATTTCTATGCCCATGACAAGGATAGGTTACTGCTTACAAATAGGTGTATATATCTGTGAACATATATGTATATATTGGGTTGAGCAGATTTCATATGTATAGTACTTAAATTACTTTCATAGTTTTATATATAAATATAAAAAATATATTTTTATTTTGATTAATATTATTTTGACTGTACCTTAGACAGTTGTCGACAGTTGCACAAATAGTGCCAGATCAGAATGGTTAATTCTTGCCCATTCTGCATGAGGGTGTATAAAAATCAAAATCTGAAAAGAATGATTAATTGGGCTTGTCAGAGGGATTTTGAGTCACTAGTGGGCCAGGTATACAGGAGGATAAGCACAATTTTCTAATAAAAAATTGGTGTAATTTAAAGCCACTGTTTAAAGTATTTATTCTAACTCAGTTGCATAAGAGCACAACTTTAAAATCAGACAGGTAACGGTAATATTCTCTTTCAATGACTTATATCAAAATGCTGCATTTCTGAATAAATCTCCTTGCAAAAGGCTTTCATGCATTGACCTTTCAGCAAACATAGGGTGAGGTGCCATTAAAGGGTTTTAGGACATTATTGGTAAGTGCAATTTTTTTACTTTAATTTTCATGCTACTTTGCTTTTGACTATGCACCAGGGATATTTTTAGATTATTGATGACCGCACCATCTGTCTGTATTCTATTAATAACAATATAACTGAGTTTTGCAAACTCTTTCTCCTTCAGTTCAAACCCTTAGGCAACATATCCTTCCACAGCTACAGCAGGAACTCGAGAGTGAACGACCTTTGTTGCACTAAGCACAGGCAGTATTTGCTCGTGTTTAAGCAGTATTTCTACCCGTACTTTCTGACAGTTGGGAAATACGGGACTTCAAAGGAAGAGGATGGAAACAGATTTCAAGGTTAATTATCTCATATCCTTGACTTGTGAGTCCATCTGGATTTTGCTGAATGGAGAAACTTGACAGTTGGTTTTGTGGTGGTGTTATAGTCCAAAGGCATGCTGAAGGACTTTGCCCAGTATGAAAAGCTGCAAAAGGGCCCTCACCAAGGAAGTGGAAGTTCAGTGTCAGATTTGTCAGTCCACTGGTAGAGCTGGACATGGGCAAATTCCTATCTTTGAACCTGGAAAAATTTTGCAATATCCATATCAGCTCTGTCCCCACCCCATTATTGCTTGTGCCCTAGTCCAAAATTGAAGAGCTGGCAACAGAAAAAATGCTTGGGCTTTAACAGATTGATCAGGGAGCAGTGCAGAGGGTCTGGTTTGAGCTTTTTGTAAACTCTTTTCCTCATGGTTTCCAACCACCACCTTAAGTGAAGGATTTGAATATTTCAGTGCACATGCTTTGCTTTTAACACTAGCTTTGGCTGACCTGCTTGTTCAGTTTTAAAGTTCTGGCTACATTACATGCTATTTTCAGTGCTTCCACAATTAAAATAAACCACAACAGTAATTCACAGAATTCAGAACAATCATGGGTTAAACACTTGACAATTTAGTTACAGTGAATGCTGTACTTTCTTTGCACTAGTAATAATGCAACCATTTAGCCAGAATTTTATAATCCTTAGAACTGTGAAGTTTTCCAGACCTTTTTTTTTTTTTAAGAATTAATCCTTGAAAGCAAAAATTTGTTGATATGAGGTATTTCAATACTACAAGGCTGAGTATCTATGAACGTGAAAGCAAAAGCTGGTTACAGAGTTGGAGAGTGAATTGCAAATAGTGAACATTCTGCTTCTGCTGTAACATATATAATAAAGGAATATTTTAAAAAAGCTGAATATGCAAAAAAACCCACAGAAATATTTGTAGGAAATTTATTTAGAGGGAATAGAATAAATTAAAAATTTTTAAAAGTGTCATGAATTATTTGTCAATCTCAACTCAGAAAAAACCCCAACATTGTAGCGGTATTGTCACCTGGATACATGCATGTGTGTCAAGATATCTAGGTAGACAGGTAGCAACCCTTTATAGCGAGGTGACAACAGGACTTGAAACAAGGATATTTCTGCTGTGTGAGCTGCAGAACAAAGTCCATTATTTGATAGCAGGAGCAGACCTTTACCAACTTTTATTCAGCCACAGTGAAGAAACAGTTGGCTAAAAACACAGTACACTATATTTGTGTTGGTTATAAGCCCCTGAATATCATTCTTATGGAAATTATTTTTATCTTCTCCAAAGGGAAAATGTTTTGGAAACTCCCTGTGGGTTTCTCAGACTGTAGGTTTATTACATGGATTACTCCTGCAGTGTTTTGGGCTCCCACACTCTGGACTGAGTTGTGATTCTATATCTATCTGTATTTCTTTCTTTTGCTGCCTTTTTCTTTCTCCAACCCACATTTTTTTCCCCACTAGGAAATAAATTGTTTCATATTTTTCATTTGAAGCCAAGGCACCTTAAATGACTTCCATTGAGTTTTTCCAAGTCAGGTTCCATTAGCAGAACAAAAATGAAAACAATTCCTGTTATGGTGAGCCTTAAGAAATGGGTTGTGTAATGAGCCAAAACAATGGGTGATTGACAGTCAAGAATTTAGTTGGCTTTAGCCCATTTAACGAAGCCAGGATGTGTAGGAAAAAAAATCACTAACAGGCTCCCATGTCTTTCTTAATGACAGCAAACAGTCAAACTTATATACCAATAAATAAATATTCAGGTTTCTGAACTTTCACAGTATATATCCCTGGCAATGAAAAAAAAACAGTTAATATTCTTTATTGGGGTTAAAGAAGCGAAATTAACTTTAAAGGTACTGTTGCCAGCTCGTATTTTTTTTGGACTAGGGCACAAGGAATAATGGGGGGGGACAGAGCTGATATGGATATTGCAAAAAGCACAAGGGATCACAGACCTGTAGTACAGTATTGTAACAGAAGAACAGCAGAATACCAGGAAGAGTAGAGATGCCCAAGAATTTCTGGAAAAACACTGGTGAAGTGTTAGCTGGCCTTTTTGGTGCTGGCTCACTGTCAGCACTCCAGGACACCAGTGGGGTTCTGCAGAGCCACTTTGGCGTGTGGCTCCCACAGCAGCCGACACTTCAGCGTGGGGGTAGACTAACAGGTGCTGCTGAAGCACAGCACCTAGACAAGGAGCAAGTTCAGATCATGTGCTGCCCTGAAGTGAGCAATCCTCCCAGAACATGTGCCATGATGGGTTGTTGTGCGAAGGCAAACCAAAGGCTCTTCAGGAACTGGGTTTGATCCAATGGGAATTTGGTAGTTTGATGCACCTCATTGTACTAGCTCTAGCACATCACCAGTGATGGCAGACATAGGCTGGCTCTACGGAGAGCTGCTATAATGTGCCTGCACAGGGGTCCCTACACCATTTGCAAGGAACCCACCTCGCTCTGCCTGTCTTCTTTGGATGTTCACTCTCCCAGATCTGGCTCTAAGCATCTTGTCCCTTTTTAGAATTTTCTGTGATTCTTTTTCTGCTAATAAATATCAGCTCACAAATTGAAAACAAGGCAACCATGAGAGTGCTCCTGTTCCCAGCAGCAAGAGCAATCATGTGCATCCTGCAAATTTCAGGTTGCAGCATAGGATCTATAAAAAGCTTATACAATGGGTATGAAGGAGTTAGCCTAATTTGAGAGTATTACCCACATCACGACTGGTGCTTCTGTGCAGGTGTGCCTGGATACACACTGCTAGCATTTTTAAAGTCTCCACTCCACGAATTTAGGAAAAAAAAAAAGATTGTGATTAAAATAGAAAGACTAAAATACCACTTGTTTTTGAAAAAAAAACTATTGGAAATTAATTTTATACTAAGGTAAATTTATACTAAGGTAAACACAAACTAAGGAAAGAGATCTAAAACCAAATCACAGACCAGTGTTTGATTAGTCTTGTGGTTGTTGCATATTCCATGAAACATCAAAAAATTATTAAAGATAACAGTTGACTACAGCAGCCTAATAAAACTTTAGGACTAAATTTTAAGGAATCTTCACAAATCTCATCAAAGTGAATATTGTAATGCATTACATAAAATCCTCTTCAGCTTAGATCATTTACAAGCATAAATAATTACTTTGCAGGAAGTGAAGTAATTAAGTTTAAAGCACCAGATCTAGGAACACTATTGTTTCCTCAGGCAGGCTGGTACTGAAGGCTCCTAATCATCCTTAGGATAACAGTGTACCAGAGACTGCAACAAGTAGTGATAAAATATGCAATTTTATGTTGATGAGCTATAAGGTAGTACCTGGGGGTAAAAAAGTTAACACACCAATGTGGGATGAAAAATATGATGAAATGGGAATACACATTGATTCATTACTTACATACAGAAATTAGTACAACTAAAGCTATACATTATGCCCATTAAGTTACCTTCTGTGTTTTTTGTAACATTCCTCACAGCCAGGAATGAACTTTTAAGGCGCCATACAAGGATTAATAATCTGACACAAACCACTCAAATGTAAAGAATGATCTTTAGTTTGCTATCCAGCTTTCATCCTGAATCTCCTCTTTAGCAAACAGATACAGAGCCATTCTGCTGTAAGGGGCTCAATATTTTTGTTTATAAAAAGAAATTGTATAATATCTATATGCTGTAATGCTAGGCCACGGTGCATCTCATTCACTTTGTTCAATGAAGGTGTATGCATACATACAGATGTCAGAAGTACAATGTTAATAAGATAAGATCATTCATACTGGAGCAGCCAAGGATCGATAAAGAAGCATTTTACTACCAGACAGGAGAATTTCCTCAACATTCCTTGGCTGATCTGCAAAGTCCTTCATCCAAAGTTATGTAGAAGTTGTCATCTTACCTTTAATACAGATCCTCAGTCATTCAGTCAGTTTTCCCCTCTCTCTCTCTGTCTCTAATATCCTGAAAATAACCTTCAGCTTCTTTAAAACATAAAGCTTTGGCGTTTTGGAGAAACTGTAATGAGCCAATAAACCCAATTTGGAGGCTGGTTAGTATCACATAAATTAATTTCCCTGCTAAATGATCAGAGTCACATCCACCTTTTTCACTACCATCTGCCTCACAACAAAGTTGGCACTGTACTCCTTTGAGAGGTGGACTGTAAAAGTGTCATTTAGAAAAGGCTTATTAACAAAAGCCTTTCTAAGTTCCAATTTTCCTGTTCCAGGGTAATGATCACAGTCAGCGTATATATACCATTAGCAGGAAGCACTCCAATGTCCATATGGCATGCACGTAAAATAATAATAAAATAAAAAAAAAGGTAAATGGAACGTGTGTAAGGATCTATACAAATATTCACCTTCATTTTCAGGGATTTTCCTAGGTCACGGCAATTCTGCTCGTTGTTAGTGCTGCCTGTGAAGGCAGAGTCCCTGCCCACTGCGGTATTTCCCCTTCTGGCCTCTGAGCTACATGATCAAGCATTTTGCCACACGTATAAATGGCCTTGGAACAAAACACTTCCTGAACTTGCTCTTAATTTCTGTCCCCTCTCTCACTTCTTCCCATGTGTGACATTCACTCGACCACCTTGTCGCATTCCTCAACACAGCCAAGTTCTTGGCATGTACTTCGGGATAGTCTGATGGGGGGGAAATGCAGAGAAACAAACGCATGCTTCACCTCCGCGTGGAAAGTCTTCTCTGCTCCTGAAATTCTCACTCCTAAGCTCTCAAAGTCAAAGACCATTCCTAAGTGGAACAATACAAAGCTCCAAGAAGACCTTCCCTGTGGCATATGAAGGCATGGACTCAGGTTGTGGTGCAACCAGAGACACTATTGTACAGAGAAGCTCCTATTTATACCTCTGAGCCCGGATACAAATTCCAGCTGTGTGTACCACCAGGCTCAGGGCAGGAACCGTTCATGCAGTTACGTGGCTGTATATCACTACAAGCATGCAGACACCTTTTTGCTACTAGATAACCATGTTTATCTTTCGTACTTTCCTTCTCAATACCCAGTAGTTCTCTTATCTCCTGGCAGATCAGACATTCTCCATCCTCCTCTCCCACACTTCCCCAGAGACTGGCACTGCCCGGAGCTCACCAAGGGGAGAGGGGAGATGTGCCCCATTCTCCCTCCAGCCCAGAGGGGAAGGTGACGTACCCGCGCAGGTGGGGCCCATGGTCCCTCAGCAGCTTCTGGTGGAAGGAGCCAGGGGACAGACCCAGCACCGCTGCTCTGCAGCATGGCAGCAGTGCCACTGGCTGCTCCGGCCTTGGCCAGAGCTGCTCCTCTCCTCCCAGCTCTCTGGAAGCACCATCCCAGGCAGCAGGGACAGGGCAGGCTGTGCCAGCTCTCTGAGGAAGAATCTAGATCATACATGCAGGACAGAGGGCTCCCCGACACCTGTTTGGCTTTCTACTGCCCTGTTTCTCTTGTTTGGGTTTGTCTGCTATTTCCTGCCTATTTTCTTCCCCTTGTCACATAAAGGCTTTTGCTTTCTCTCTGCGCAGCATGGAGAAGCAAGCTGTCTTTGTGGTTTGCAAAAGCCACACAAGCTCTCCAGGCTTAGCTTAGCCCTTATGTTTACCAACTGTTGTAAGGCAGGAAACCATCCAAACATGGTTCCTAAATTCAGATTAAAAACATCCTACTGGAATTTTTTACTTGTGGGTAAAATATACATGGAGGCCAAGATTTTCTTCATATTGAGAGCCTGTAGTGGAGGCAAGGAAGTTTTAAATTTAGGCAGGCCCTTTGATCTCCTTTTTCCAGTAATGAAAAAAATGTGGTGACAAAATTGATTCACGGGGCAGCAGGGTAATATGTTTTCCCATGTGAAGGAAGTGAGGAAGAAGTTGAATACTCAAGTTAAAATGCATATATATACATTTTATATATGTGTGTGTCTGTGTTACCCTTTCATGTATCTGAGTCAGAATTCAACAATCCCACCAAATGGAATTTTACCAGAGTCATTTATTTTGCAATGAATGGCACTGTCCCTTCCTTGGTGGCGGTACCACTGGGCCATGAGCTTTCAGTGAAGGGAGCAGCATCACCATGACATAGGAGCATCATGGCACACTGCTATTTTTCACTAAATTTCCTGCAGCATGCTATTTTCCTACCATACACAATGCAGACAGTAGCTTTGGTTTATTTTCAGGAATAAGATGTATCTTTTTCTCCAAATTCTTAAAACCTCAATTTCCTCCCCCCCCCCACACACACACCACCCCACCACCCCCCCTTAACAATAGCCATAAATCCGGATGCAGTAACCGGATTTACTTGGTTACAATGATCTCTCCATTCTAAACAACTGGAACAGACACCATTAAGAAGGTTTCCATACTTCCCTATCTTAGTAGGTGTAAACAGATTCTTTAGGGGCTTTTTCCTCTTAATATTTATTTCCTCTGGTTTGTTTTTATAGGTGTTATAGGAAGGACTGGGTTTTAAGAAATTATTTTCAATAAATTTTCTTAGGAAACTCTTCAGACAGTTCAAGCAACAAAACCAGTAGCAGCAACTGCATGAGTCAAATTTCACTTCAAAGAAGTTTTTGAAACCACACTGTGTATTTTTGATCTGTTTTCTGTGCTCAAAATGGAATCCAAATTACTTGAATGTAAATTAAAAATAGCAAACTGTATGACTGTAAAGGTCAAAATCTAGACCATAGAATTACTAACAGTCTTTCTTTTAGATCTATTGTCTTCCCAAATTTAGAAAGAACTGAAAACTTCCTTCTTCTCCATTGAAATCAGCACTGCCACTAGAATGTCTAGAAAACTTAATATAGTAAATCTTTCATTCACCTTTCTCAAGGTCTTTATCATCTGAAAATGGATTTCTTTTCAGGAAAAATAATCATACTGTATAAAATATAATTACTTTGACTTTCCATTTCTGCACACAACAGAAAGAAATTTAATATTGACAAGGCTGTTGCATTTTCTTCCTTTTAAAAAGATATATTAAATAGTAGTCTCGGACTTTTCGGAGTCTGGATGCTGAATGTCTTCTTAAAATACTGGAAACTCCAAAGTGCATGCATGTTGCAGTATGGCAATACCAATATTAGGTAAGGACAAAACCAACCCATCTCCATGTCTCAAATACAGTCAACTGAAGAGGCAGAAGCTTCTGTTTGCTCCTGCCAGCAGCTCAGGAGGTTCTTCTCTCATTTTTCATTCTGGAAATCAGTGCAGATTTTCCTGTTCTTGATGGGAGAAAATTCCTGTTCTTACCCTGACATGTCTGCAAACTATTTCTCAGATCCTGAAAACATGAAGACACCTATTTTGAGTTAGGAAGGATTGCTCACAAATCATCACTGGCACTATTAGCTAAATCCTGTGAGTCTATGACTGGGGTGAGCTCCTTGAGGTCTCTTCAGTTTGTTTAGTTCCAAAAATTGGCAAATGAGTTGTTCTGCACTTCCCAGGAATTCCAAGTAATTTCCACATGAATGGTGTTTAACTGAAATCTCTCAACTCCTCACAGCTAGCTTCTGTTTCTCCACCTGAATTATGGGGATTTCCAAGAATGGGAATTTCTCCTGGAGAAGAAAAGTTCTGGGTAGATTTCTGCCTGAAATCTGAAAAATGTGAAGAAACAAGAGTTCCCTACTGCAGGAAGCATAGCCAGGCTATACCTGTATTGCAGCCTCTTGGTTAACCGCTGGGTGGTTGAAAAGGTTGCGTGCTGGCTGGCAGCAGCCTAATTGCCACAACACAAAGCTGCTGAGGCAGATTTCTTCCCCTAAGAAACAGGGTGTGTTGCACTACTTAAGGAAGTCTAAAAATACATATTCCTGGGGTTTGTGGTTAACTTTGGGTATAGGAAACACTCTAGCAATGCTTTGTAAATATTGCTTGAATTTCTTTAATTCCTACCCTCAACATCCTACAAATACAGGCTATATTTCATTCCTGTTTTACAGGTTCAGAGTCATCTCACTGCCAGCTAAAAAAAATAGGTTTTGTTTACATTAGTCATTAAAACACGTATCAGTATACCTGAGATCTCAGCTGTCAAGTGAACATTAATCTGGCCAATTTTCCACCATGTATATGGTCACAAAAAGCAGAACCCTGCTAGTCCTTCATGCAAATAAGATTATGTACATGATACACATTGTTAGTATTATCACTGGAAGCATACTGTGCATTCACTGAAGGCTATTTCAATGTGTTTCTGTTGTATCATACCTTTTTATAGACATGGTTGCTGATTTTAAAATAAAGCCATTTTTATTAGCTTGCTTAAAACCAAACCTAAAGCTTGGAAATATAGCTACCATTTCTGTGTACATGTTTTTGGCACAAGTAAAAAAAATTTTATGATACATTACTTGGTATTCTGCAGATGAAAATGAGCCTGGTCACCCTGTGCTTTCAGCTGGCTGGATGAAATTCTTCAAAGATGCAGAAGCTGCACAACAATATTTAAGATGACATTGTGCTTGAGGTGGCAAGCCCGGCACAACAACATACTAGCTTGCAAGGTTTATTAACCTGACCACAGCACCATGTAAAATGCGGCTCTGCCAATTCTTACTTTGCTCTGAGCACATCCAGACATGAGACACCCTGGATAGCAACATTTTGAAATGCAAAATACTCAGCTGGGAGGAAGGCATAAACAAGTACATGACAGTTCAAGTAGTTATCTCCGTTTCTGCAGTCGACTGACTTTAGCGAATGAGAAGGATGAAGCCACAGAGCCTGAACCTGTGCCTTCCTTCTGGAGCACAGTCAAACGATGCAGCGACCACCACCAAGCAGCACTGGAGATGTATTTTGGAACTGTTTAGATGCTCATCCTGAATAAGCCACAGAATTGAGGTAGATCTGCATAAATCTCCTTCTTGGAAGAAATCACTCCCAGATTAAAAGGGCTTTTATAGACTCGTAAGTCAGGGTTTTTTTCTGAATAGAAACTAGAAGAACATTCTTTTAAATCTGAGAAAACTGTAAATGGAAAGGGAAGACAGAAAAGAACTTGAGGATCTTCCCAATCCTGAATGTTGTAGCAGCGCCAGCCTCCACATCCAGTCTGGGTTTCAAATTAGTAACTTGGTGACTTTCTGAGTGCCTACATTGCCCTGTCTCAAACCTTAGGAAAGGCTGATTATTTTTTTTCTCATCTCTTGTATTGGCTGAGCTTTTGATGTTGCTTTCTTCAGGAATCACCCAGCCACGTTTGCTGTGCTGTTTCCTTGCTGGGTCTTCCATTTTCCCTTCTGTCTGTCCTGTCCTTCATTTAGGAATCTTCCTCCTCTGGCCATGTCCAGGAGTTTCTGGGGAAGGTGGCATCTCCAGGAGCCAGAGAAGTACCCAGTGTGCTGCAGCTAGGATAAGGCAAGGAGATTTCCTTTCTGCTGACCTGCCATATACTTTTGAAAGGAATTAACAAAATTCACATTCCCCATACCCCTAAAAATGCCCCAGATCTCATCATAATGCACCTTTAAAATAAAAATTAAATAATAAAATAGTAAGACTGCCTTATGACATATAAATACACCATCTGACACATCTGACGTAAATACACCAAAGCTTAATGTAGCTGAGCAAATGTGCCATTATAGTGCACGCTGGTACATCTAAGAGTTTCCTTCTCTGCTGGCACACAGAGCCAATGGAGTGAGTAGGCAGACAGTAAAAGCAAAAGGTAACTCTTTCCCCAAGCATTGTTACACCCCTCCGTTTCCCCACCCCCACCCCGCCCCCCATACATACACACTCTAAAGGGGTGTTTTCTGGACTGTGCTCATGTCAGGGTCCGCAGGTCTTTAAAAGTTTGCATTTCTGTAGGTTCCAAGCAAGATACCATGCCTCGTGTGCAAAAGGCATCGAGATACATACCACATGCAGCATTTCAGTGGTGTCTGCTCAGCATTTTGACATGTCGGTACCAAACTGAGCGCTCCTTTCATGCAGTCTGTGAGAAAGTCCTGGGCCATACTGCTGGGGCAAGCCACCTACACTGAGTGCTACAGCTCTGAGCCTCAGCCCCAGGTAAACAAATAAAACCTTCAAACCTAACAGAAACTAGCTCAGCTTTACCAGGGTTAAGGTTTTAAGAGCTAACAATCTTCCATGAACAAAGGAGAGCTCATCTGTTTAACAGCTATGTTTGCTCGGTAAACTGTGGGGTTGGAGACCATGCCTGGGAAGAGACCGAGGTTCGACTTCAAACATCCAGGTGCATTCTCTCTACCTGTATTCTGACCAAAGCAAAGCCACCCAGGACTGAAAATCATACCTGCATCAGTGCAGAAGTAGACCTGGACTGATCCTTGCTGGAGTAAGCAGGCTCTGAGGGGCAGGACTAAATACCGCAAGCACAGTGCTGAGCAGGTATCCACACACACATATCTGCCCAGCTTCTGGTCCAGCTGGCCCCTGGCACTGACCAAGCACGAGCACCATCGCCTGCTCTCCGTTGGTCGCACCCAAAGAGAATTTGGCTTGTTTAACCTAGAATAAAAAAGGCCAAGGGAACATTAGTCTTCTAAATATGTCAACTCTGTAAACACTGGGGACAAACATCTGTTTAAGTTTAAAATTAACTTTTGATTGGAGAAAGGCATGGAGTGTGTTCAGATAGTCTTGGGTATGAACATGTGAATTGTGAGGGTCTGAACCAGCCTTTTGGTGGGAATTACAGGAAGCTGCGGGGAGGAGGGCATGAGAGGGCAAGAGGAGGACAAAGCTGTACTAAAGCTGTTTATTTATGGCCTGTAGTTAGGCATGAGTCAAGAGCTGTGAAGGAAAAAAACCTAACATAAACAACCCAAATCAACCAAAAATCCAAGAAGAAAGTAAAAAGATGATAATGGTCAAGGCAACAGAATACCAGCCTGCAAACTGTTTACAGTCTGCCTGCTGTGATCAACAGATATATTTTGCTGGGATTGGAAGGCTAAAGTCGGAGAGACACAAAACCGGTGAAATGTATAAACAATATCAGTCTGTTTAAGAGTGTGAAGTGCCAATGCCTGTTCAGGGAACAAGTAACTCAGATACTGCTACCACTCAGAAAAAATAAAGTTTGTTAGCTAAGAGGTAACGATGTACACATCGCTGTGTACACACATGCCAGTTCCAACTATTTTACTATACTGAAATCCTGGTTTCCTTTGGTTATTCAGGGTTTCATTGCCTTGAAGAGTTCCAGTGGCTAGTTTCTAAATACTTGATCTGTGGGTTTCGGGTTTTGTTTTGTTTTGTTTTCATTTGGGTTTATTTTTTTGAGGTGAAATCTTGGATTTTGTTGTGTAAGGGAAATAAATCAGAGTGAGGGCAACAGCACAGTTATTCTTTAGCTCTGACAACCTGGTTCTCCCTTATAGATTCGTGGAGCAGTAAGGAAGATCATCATCTCTCCTTCAAGACACATGACATTCATGGGGAAAGAAATTCAGTGGGAATAAAAGTGGGGAAGGGATTGGTGTTGCTGTTGCATTATACTTTTACTTGTTTTGGACTTACTTTGCTGCTGGTGATGAGTTCTGGGGTATAATGCTTGGGTTTTACTTCTCTTGTTTGGCTGCTTGCTGTAGGTCCAGGTAGGGACTGGCAGCCTTCCCCACTGCTCACTGGCAATCAGCTGCTCTTTCCAGTGCTGTGTCTCAAAGTGAAATAAAAAGTGCAGAGTGAGAAAAACCGACTGACACTGTAACATACCATTGTGCTACTGCTTTTCAGAGGAAATACTGGCTTAACTGACAAGACACCTAGACCATCCCCATTGTTTTGGAGAACCTGTGGAAACTTGGAAGTGGGTGGAGGCACTTGGTATGGGCACATGGATCTTTTTATGTCAGATACTGTACTTTTTCAAGAAGCCTTAAGATAAGTAATGACATCACTGGACCAGGCAACCCATGAGAGTCCAGCCAGGATCTGTAAAAAAAAAAAAAAGTGAAGGAGAGCTGGAAAGATGGTGAAAATATGTCAGCAATCTTGAGGATACTTTTTTGTCTTCGATCAGATGGTTTGACAGTTTGTAGTATGTCTGTGAATGATGAAGTGCTTGGAAAGGTGTTGCTGACCTCTTACTAGTCCCTCCAAAAAAGGAATGAGGGAGTTATCTCTGTATGTGCTAAAGTGCACCCCAATAAACCACCTTCAGCAGGGATAGATGTCCTCCGCGAAATAAACTGTACTTGGCCTTTCAGCGCTGGGAAGAGGAACACTGGGAAGTCCTCCTGGCTTCTGCAGTTAACCCAGTGCTTACTACTTTTTTTCCTGAATTATATTGCCATTATGTACATCTGCAACAAGAAATATTACTCTTGACCAGTTAAGTGCTCCCTTCTGATTCTCTGTATAGCTGTACCCTGACATTGAACTGCCAGGTACTGAAGGCATGGTGCTTAGATATTAGAGTGGTAGGGAACTTAAATGTCTAGAAAGATCCCTGATAAATGATATGCTCTGCAGATAAACCTCTGCCAAATTCTATTCAAATGGCAAAGAGATAATGTGAATATGACTCTAATGAAGGAAGGCTAGAGTTGCCATAACGCATGCAGGTGCAATTGCTCCAAATCTCTCTTAAAATCCATTTTCCTGCCAGTGCTCATTCTTCCTTTAAACAGAAGTTAATACTCTGCTGACATTACTGAACTCCATCATGCTCATTATCTCAGGCTAGCATTTAGATCAGGTTTTTGGAGGTGAAAGACCAATTCATTAACTCTATTGTGCCACTCAATGACTTCCTGTAGAGAGATCATAAGTCAGATGGTGGGTGTCACTGCTGGAAGATAAAAGACAGCTATAAAGTAGGAAGACAACTGGTATAATTCACAAAAATGAGGAGGAAAATTTACTCTATAGCTTTTAATTTCTATTCATTGTTCAGGTTTTAAGTATGTTCTTTAGATAACAGTGCATTTGAGGGATTATTTTTTTTTCATGAGTTTCAGATATGGAATGGAAGAGGTTATTGGTCGGTTATTTGTTTTTGTCTTAAAGAGAAGAAATAATACAGGTAACAAATAAAAGCAATTCCTGAAAAAAAGGAATTAAATTGGGTGTTTTAAAGCCAGCTGTGTTGAAATGCCCATATATACTAACTTGTCTTGGATTAAAGGGGGAAAAAAGAGTGTTTGGAAAATTACTGCTTTGCCAAAATGATAATGTTACGAAGCTGTTCGAATTTTTGTTAAAGAAAAAAAAAAATCTACCAGGAATCAAAATCCACTTATTTGATAAAAACAACAACAAAAATCCCCATGCCGTTTCCTCAGAGTAAAGAAAATGTTCATTTTTAGAATATTCTCTGGGATGAAAGAATTTTTTAAGACTTTTTTATGGGAAGCAGGTTCAGGTTCCTACTGCTACTGGTTATCGACTGAACATGAAGCTTCTCAGTTTTCACACAGGACATAAACACGCAACAACACTTTTCAATCTTTGTAATTGAGTTTTCCTAAGAAAAATTTCAAATACGAGCCTTTTCAGGTGTAATTAACAACTACTTAACATGAAGAAACGGTGTCAAATCCAGAGAGCCTTTGCCAGAGAGCTTCGCAGCTTCTGCTCGGCTTCCCTCTACCTGTTGCTCAGCAAAACCGTGGGAGACGGCAGCTTGCGCGACTTTTCCTGCCTAAAATGTAAAAAGCATCACGCGGCCGGCAGGAGGCACTTTTAATTCTATCAAATAGTTGCATGGGTTCGCTAGGCTTCAAAGCACAAAGAACCAGAGTCCGTTTTTTAAAGGCGGGCGAGCAGAGGCTTCCCGGGAGAGCCCCGGGAGGCCGCAGCGGCAGCGCGGGCGCTTGCAGCGGCCCCTGTGGCCAGCAGAGGGCGCGCTGCGCCGGCCCGCGGCTGCGCCCAGCGCTGGGACGGGGCGGCGCGGGCGGGGCCCCTGGCTGCCGCGGGCTGAGAAAAGGCACGTTGGAACAGCCGCACACGGTGGCTTTTGGTGCCTTTCCGCAAACTCACTTCTGCTGTGGACGGCACTGGGATTTCTAACAGGGAGCGCTGCTCAACAGCTGTACGCAGCTATGAAAACAGCAGCTGTTCATCAGGCAGAGGGTGAAAAGCGACTGCGCCCTCCTCTTACTTGCAACCTCTCGAACTGCCCCGACAAAAACCCGCAACTCGGGGAGCTTCAGCTCTTGTTCAGTTTTAGATCTATTCGAACCCTCTTATTATTAGTCAGCCCTGTTTTCTCCTGTTGATTCCCTCACGTTCATTGCCGATCGCAGAGGGCAGAGGCAGGGACCGTCCCTCCCCCCAGCTCTTCGGACACGGCCCCCTCCCCCTCCCCGCCTTGCCCCTGCAAGCGACCCCCCCTCCCGCCTCGCTGCTCTTACCTCAGGGGAGAATCCCCGCTCAGCTTCTTTAAAGATGAAAGGCACGGTTGAAAGGGAACCCAGAAAAAAGAAATGCTAAGGTAGTATCAATGCCTCTGATACTCATAGTTACTTACTGTGAAACAGAGCAAGGTCAGGATGGGTTTGGTACAATGCTCTGGGTGATGCTCTGTTTGTGTTAAAGGAACGTACTCTGAATAACAAGAAAAGGTTCCACTGACGATGTTAAAGGAATGTACCACTGACGATGTTAAAGTTAAGGAATGTACTCTGAATAATTAGAAAACATAAGGTCCCTGAAGAAGACGATGAGCAGGAATCGTTGAACAAAGAAAGTTGAAAGGTTTACTCCACCTAGATCCCACCTATTATGAATAGAATGATTAGGTGTCAAAATCAAATGAAAATGTATGTGAAGATGTTGTAACCTCTCACGAAAACTATATAAATTACCTAATTTTTCACTGAAAACTTTGGAGCTAGTTTGTCCAGTGCAAATCGGCTAGCTCCCCAACGCTGCGTGAAATAAATACCTTTGCTGCTTAAAGACAAAATTCGTCTCTGGGCAGTTACTCCGTGCCATTTTGGCATCAATTGGCAGATCTGGTTTCTCTTACTGTGTTATGTGGCAGCACCCTTTGCTTTATTTTTTGTCTGGATTGAGGCACTCTTCACAAAACCCTTCATTACTTTTCATCCATTTTATTTCTTCTCTTCCCCCTCCCCACACTACACAAGTAGGCTGTATTCACTTGCAATATTTTCTGTTATTAACAGACTGGTTGAATTTTTTTGCACCAAGTAGCAGCTCTACAATTGGAGACCTAAGAGTCACTTAACATAAAGATCACTGAGAATCATTTTCTTGACCTTTTCTACCAAAACATTAGCTTCTGAGTCAGCCTGCTTTGAAGCTGCCAAAGCACTACATATTGTCTTGTTGATTTCTGACTTCAAGCAATTTTTCTTCCATTTCCTCCTATTTTTAGCATCTGAAGGCTGAAATTTTACAATATGCTATTGCTCCACCCCCCCCACCCCCCCACCCCCCCACCCCCCGAAACAAATGTCAGCACATCAAAAGCTCACTGCTTTTAGTGTGTGTCACTTGAGATCACTCGGGGAAAAAAAAGTACTTTGTAAGTCTCCTTGTTGAATCATAAACTGTGGGTGTTACTATAAATACTTTTCACAAATGTTCTGGGATCAGTCATTTGAGCACCACTTCGCTGATAAGTAAAAATCCACAAAAACTCTCAACACTGAAGAAGGGGACTAAAAATGAACATTATCGCAAAGGTGAAGGGGTATGCAATCAAAACATTGCTCTTGTCTGTAGCTTTTGTATGTGTTTTTTTATATAGCTTATGCTTACACACACACACACACAATCATACAGTATTTGTAACAAAAATAACTGTACACATTCACATACACTTATAGGTGAGTTGCTGACCTCCTCTCTCTCTCTCTGTGTAGATGCCAGTCTTAGATCTTCCAGACCTGAAATACTTTCTGCAGCAATCCAGTCCTCTTGAACAACTACACAACAGTTGTTTGTAAGGAAAGCAGCTTTTAATTTCTAGGAAAATAATTCATACCATCTTTCTGATCTTTGGTTAGCAGGGAGAGGGGGATGTGGAGTCACCACGGACACATTTGGCAGATGCAAAGGCCACGGTAGCTCCCCTGCTGCCTTTGGTGTGCGACCACACAAATTCATCTTCAGTGCATGCAAATAGCTATCTCATGATCATACAGCTATGGCCGTGGGCAGGGTCAGTCTCCTCACAGCACATACAGCTACAACTCTTACACAGCCTACAACACCAAGAATACATTAAGGAGTTAGAAGGACTCTTATTGTTCCACAATAATCAATAATTCCCTGTCCTGCCATCTGATCAGAAGTGTTCACTGAGGTGTTCAGAGGCACTCACAGAATTTAATGAGCATATGGGAGGGGTGCAATAAGCAGAAACACTTCAATATATTTTCCTGAACTTTGTTCAGTTTTCCATTCATCAACTTTGTGTCTAATGCAATAAAGAAATTGAATACATTAAAAACAGGGCTGCTAAATTGCCATCTAGTGGTCTTGTCGTGAAGCTAATGTCTCTGATGTGCTGATCTGGGTGAAAAACTATCAGTGTGCTCTTTGTCTTTTTGTCAGGGCCTCAGTAACAGTGCTTACTGATGCCTTCCTTGCCTGTGATGCAGTCAGAGTGGAAGGGTAGCAGAGCACAACTTCCAAGCCAACGCAAGACGGGACTGTTGGGACTGCTGGGGTGCCAGAGGCAGCTTGTGCAGGACTTAGGCACTGAAAGGGAATTTCCAGACTGATCAGCCAGCCTGCACACACGGTGAAAAATGCTGCCAGGTAGGAGCCTTAGCCTATAAATGCTAGTTGTTTATTTTTACTTTTTAACAAGAATTTTAAAAAGGTAACTATTTTGATATAAAAAGAAATAAAAGTTTTTCTGACTGTTGGTAAATGAGTAAAAAGTTTGGGTTTTTGTCCTTCCAAGGCTCAGCCAGCTCCAGCGTATGAAGCACTTTGCTCTGCTGGGGTATCCTCCCACCTTCTAATCTCACTCTCCCTGAGCCATATGTTCATCAGCATGTGCTGTTTACACAGAGCCAAGGAGATGGGAAACAACGAAGGAGCATAAGTGGAACAATTAAATTTTGCAGTTCTTTTTGTGATTAGTCACATAGGTCTGCACAGAAGCTACTAAGAGAGACTAAAAATAATTTACAATATGATGAGCTGCATAAGCAAAGTCTTTAGGGATTAATGCATCCTCAATCATCTTACTAATAATCAGCTTGGGGTGTGCACTGGCCTGCATGTTGACGAAGTCGATGTTCACAGGAGGTGGAAACAGAAGAGGCCTCATGTTAGGAAGCCGTCCTGGAGTGGAGGCTGCAGGCTACATCTCTGGGAGGATGCATCAGTTGTTTCAGACATAATTCAGTCCACAGCAGCAGAATCCAAATGACTCGTCTTCCTCCTCCACCCTGTCACCTTCTGGGATCTAGTGTAGTTAGTGGCTGAAGAAACATCAGCCCTGGAAGACAGAAAGAGAACCCATATTGCACCTTCATTGAGGTCCTGGGTAGCTTAAGGTGTCACATGAGTACAGCATTGGTCTAAGGATGCTGCATAACCTGAAAGCTTATCGCTGGCCAAAACATATCCCATTGAAGATCACTGGGTCCTTCATTAAGGTACTGGCACTTCTTGTGTCTCCCCTCCTCTCACAATGAGCTGAAAGCCCTTCAAGTGAGGGTCATCACTTCCCACAGAATATCAAGTGAGACAGGTCAGGAAAACTAGATGAGGAAGAGAAAACAAACAGGGATGGGGCAAGGGATAGGACTTGGGTAGCTATAAAAATACTAAACTGGTGACAGGAATATTGTCTTCTGACACTTCAGGTTTTGTGACTAAAGTACAAAGCACCATATATAGTACTATATATGGTTCCGTTTTTTCCTTTCATATTATTTTCGGCCTGGTTGACCTTTATCTGTTTTAAGATACAGTCTGATTTTTAGCTGTGGGTATGTCCTCCCTTTTTCATGCTTTTTACATCACCTACAATTCTTTTAAACTATTTCACATTGTACTTTGTCCTTGTTCAGGATTGAGTCAGTTAAATTTGTATCTTTGTTTCTGTTTGTTTTACATACTTGATTTGCACACTGTTTTGTTTTAACCAAATATTTATTGTTTCACTAGTCTCTGACCTCACTCCATTAACTTATTCATATTTGATTTCAATGAAGTTCTCTGTAGAGTGAATAGCTATCTCTAAACTGATCTACTTTTTTTTTTTTTTTCTGGCAAGACCACAGCTTCCCTTTTTTTAGATATTAGGGAAGTACAGTAACAGAGGAAGCTGTGAACACAAACTGACATGCCACTAATCCAAAGTACCTCGTATAATAAAAAGGCATCCAACTGAAAGTCAGTTTACTCCTTAATGTACTCCAGGTGACTCGATCTTTAAGGAGTATACAGTAAAATGTGAAAGGTAATCAATAAACTACTGTCTGAGAAAGTGCAGTTTTAACCACATACTCGTCAATAAAATTATCCAGGGACCAAATGCCCTATAAGCAACCAGCTCTTTCAAAAAATTAAATGACTCTTCCAAACCCCAGAAGCTGCTAAGCCACAAAATAAAATGTAGATGGAAATTAATCGTTTGAACTGTAATGTGCACTCTGAGTTTCTGTTTCCCTTAGCCTGTCCTGAGCTGGTCCCTTCGGGGTTTGTTGGGGTTGGCTTTAACTAAGGGATGTACCATAGAGTCAAATCTGTCACTGCTCTGCTGTCCCAGTAGCCTCCTGATTTTTCAGAGCCTGTTCAGATTGCCATGCCAAACAGCATCCGCATAACTCTGGAAGACATGCCTTCAATGTCTGGGGCCTCAAGCCTGCCATAGACAATACTGAATACCTTCAAGAACATCTCTTAACTTCTGATGTTTCGAGGTAGGAAGTTCTAGACCCTCCTGTCTTCATTCCCAGCCAGAGATAATAGTTTGAGAACGTGTTAGATGGATCGTTCACTACAGTTTTTACTTGATGTTTATATATACGTTCAAAAAAACACCAAATGCTTCCAGTAGGAAGCAAGTATAGTCCAGTGTTACTGTGCTAGCTTCAAATAAGAGAAACAACTATTCAGTTGCCGCATGTAGAGGCTATGTGGCAGCTTAAGGGTGGTGAGAACTTACTTGCATTGGCTCTGAAATGTTATGCTGTACCAGTCTTGTCTTCATCTTACATGGCTATGCAGTTTTTACTCAGTTCAGAGCAGCCAGGATGAACTTGTGCCCCTCCAAAAACCAAACTGCTTGTCAAACTTGAAGATGTGTGGTGTGGAGCAAGCTATCTACACTAACTGTTGTGCCACAGAGTTGCCTTAAGACCTTTAAACACTGAAGTACAGTCAGATACTTAAAAATGGACCATAGCATTGTTGGCCAATTAGCACATCCCATGTTAATTGTCAAAATAGGGCTTTCACAGGAATTTCTTTGAGAGATCTTAAAGGCATGAGCAGGGTAATCACAGTAACAGGACAGTCATAGTCTAAAATAAAGACTTTTTTTTGAATGTATAGAATAGTTTTCAGTCAAAGGGATGTAAAAGCTGAAGTGGAATGTTTTGGGGTTTTCAAATAATTTCCAATAAAAATTGTGTGTGTGTGAAACAAGCTAGACCCTTTATAAGCACGAGTTACTTTTATTTATTATTTTTTTATTTTCACTTTGTGTGTGTGTCACCTCCAGGAGTATAAACAGCTGGGGATACTGAAGTCAATTCCTTTCTGCCTTTCTTCATATGGAGCTCGTATTTACAATGAGCCTGCAGTCAGCTCTGCCATGTCAAAATGAACTTTCTGAATTATTGTTGTTTGCCTGATTTCACCATCAGCCCTTTGCAAGCCACAACACTGTCACTAACAACCTAACTAAAGGCAAAAATTTCTTTAATGTCTAGATCAGTTTTTGTTAGATAATCGCAACACCTTTCAGCAGCAGTACTATTTAAATACAGCTACAGTGGAACAAAACAGAATGTTTGAATTTTCAAAAAGCCTCATGTATCCGCTCTTCTTTCTTTCCTTCTGGAATCCTGTAAGTTATATATGTTGTGGACTTTCTTCCTTTTCTTTCCATGTCTTTCTAATACTTTGTGTCTTGTCTTGGGTGTACAGGTTAGCAAGTTTTAAGACTGATGGTCTTTGACTCAGGAAAGTGACTTCTCTGTAGAAAGCTACTAGATTTATAAAGCTATATATATGTCGAAAATCTTGGATCAAGACCAATTACTAATTTTTCTGTCAGGTATCTCTCTGTTGTCCTTCTGATGTAGATAGAGCACACATACTTTTCCCCTTTTGTAACATAACAGGAATAACATGGCCAGAGACAGTACCTTTACTTGCAGCTTGAAGTCTGTTTCCAGTTACCGCTTATGTATTTCTCTTTATTTTCCATGACCGCTTCTACTTACTGTTTTTCAAAGAAAGACAGTATCAGCTAGATCGGATTGGATGGGAGGAGGAGAGGTGGCCTATGCCCATTCTCCATTCATCACCTTTAAGTCGTCTTTTTATCCTCACTCTTACAAAAATGAAAACCTTCAAAAAACACTAGCTAGGTAGCTCTTCTTCCCATCTGCATATCTGTTGGGGCAAAAGAAAATATTGTAGTTCTTTTTTAAGAAAATGTATCAGGTATACAAAGCATTAACAAAGTTTAAAAAAATAATAATAAACATTTTCTTATCTCTGGCAGCAAAAGAACTGTTCAGCTTCTAGGGTCCAGGTTGAGATGAGGTTTGAAAAAATGCTAGAGAGAGGCCACTGACTCATATTAGCAGGATAAATCCTTTCTTTGTTATCTAGTCCTCCTTGTGTAATAATGATACACAGGACTAAATTCTGAATAAAACGTGATTTCTTTCTAGTCCTGTGATACTGCAATCCGGACTACAATCTGTTTTGAATTCTGCTTCAGCACCGGCAAGAGTTTTACCTGTTCCTAGGTAAAGCAGCTTTGCAGCAGCTCTGAATAAAACCTCACTACTAACCTCAACCGCTTGCCAAAAGAGTTATCAAAACGGTACATAGCTAGAATACCTCTGTCACGGAGCTATAAATCACAGGGGAAGAAAGGATGCATTCCCAGCTGTTAATTCCCACATGTTGTCAGTACTTTAACTCGACATAAAAAACGTGCACCAGCAGAGGGCATTGCACGCCTCAGTAAAATGCAGATTGAGTAACAATTTGAAAGGAAGGGGAAATTATTCTAGCCCTCTCAGGATATTGGGCATTTCATATAACTAACCAAAAGCTTAATACACACAGTGCCTATCAGATATGTCTCAAGTGTTCATTAAACTAAACTATTACAACTGAAAACCTATTTTCCCTTCTAAACAGATGAATCTGAGGAAAAACTAAGACGACTATGTTTATTTTTAACCTATTAATTGCATTTTTTTTTTTTTCACTTCTCCTACTGCTTAGTTAACACACTGCAGCCTTTTTCTACTTAGTGAGCCATATGTTTGTGTGGAGTTTGTAGCATCAAGTAACTGAATTCCATCATTTGAGGACCCAGCCTTTTGGATATCATTAGTTACAGAAATATAGCACAGCTGGGACTACAGTTGTCATTTAAAAATCATATTAGAAAAAGAAACCTTTCTTGCTTTCATTTTACAAGTCTGCAATCTTGTGTAAGGATCCTGAACTTCATCTCACAATGCCTAACATGAAGACAATCTCTAAATTTGTATCTATAAATTGTAATTTTCTACAAATCAAAGCAAAATGAATGCAGTCATTAGAACTGAAAGACAATGATGGGAAAACACAAAGAAAACAGCATTTCTCACAGTTCTGTGCAACTTTTCATTGCAATTGACTTAATGTTTGCAATGAACTTTCTTCAAAGTCTGAGGGTTTTTGTAATGATCCCTTAATTTCACACAGGAAAACAACTTTACCATGAAAAAAAAAAAAAAAGATTCTCCATCTTGAGATTCAAAAAAGAACTTTTTTCATGGGCATTTGCTGCTTTGTAATACTGTTGTATTTCTGTTCTTCAGGTAGAAGTTGGGCCTTCAGGGAAAGCAATACAACAGAAGAGTTCACATACTAATGCATCAAGGCATAATTGTGTGTTACTAGATAATCTAATACATTCTTCTTCAGTGTACCATACTAGTAATTTTCTAGAATGTTCTTTTAAAAAAGAAAAGAATTTTTAAAAAGAAAAAAAAATAGAGTAAAGAATCTTTTAAAATTCAACCTAGGAAACAAAATTTGGAAACATCCATATTCCCGAAATGCATTAAAAAAAGTTACTGAATAAACTAGGTAAAACAATACATTTCTTTCTAGAAAAATACTGAATTATCATTGAAGTTGTTGACAAAACTTTGTTACATAAGAAAATTAAAAATCTAAAATGTAGGTTAAGTCATCAAATAGTAAGAATAAGAAGTAATTTTTTTGGTGGAACACTATTTTTTTACACAAGGAAGTAAAGAATATAGCAGCCAATTACCTTTTTATTATTCAAAGCATTCCAGCTATTCAAGTTCCTAGATGAGTACATAACTTTAGATCTTAGAATATAAACATAGCACAATAATTATTTGTTTACAAGGCAGGCATGTACAGTGACTTAAAACTATTTCTTGGAGATCATAAGACCATTGGGTAACTTTCAAGATGATTTACAGAATATCCTTACTCGGTAGGATGCACTCACCTGTCTGTTCACGTGGTTTTGCTTGAATAGCTTGTAATGATGTGTACCTCAGAAATCTAGCACTTGGTAATACAATGTTTGGGTTTAAGTCCAGTCCTAAAACTAAAATACTATTTCCTTCTACTTCGGTGGACCAGAGGAAAAATGTGTTTACAATAAAAGGATTAATGTCCAGAGACACGTACACAAGTGACGCACTGACACTTGGTCTATGTTTCCCTTTTGCTTGTTTCAGAACTCAGCAAAACAATGTGTTGCTTGTAAATAAGAAAAGTCCTTGTCCAGCTAAGCCTAAAACGATCTTAACTTTCAGCATCATCTAGGCTGCTCTACAAACAGGCAGGACTGTGCTAGGAAGAAAAGTCTAATTGGTCTTGAAAGCAGCTGTCCTGACAAGTAGAATATATATTCATGAGAAGCTGTGGAGCAACATTAGTTCAAACTCTAAGGTTAATAAGGACAGTATTTGAGACGTAAAACTCTCTAACACAAAAAAAAAAAAAGTGCTTTGAGTTTAAGCAGATAGATATTTAGTGACTTCTATCCACAAAGCCTGTAAGCCACTGAACTAGAATTGAGCTCAAAGCCCATTTCGGGATATTGGCCCTGCAGTCCCACGGTATGCTGCTGTGAGAGCTTATGCAGCTCCTCTGAGATTTGAGCTATCAAAGTCAAGGAGACTGCTCTCAGGATTAAAAAAAAAAAAAAGTATCCTGTGCCTCATACTAGAAGGAAGAAGTGGCAGGAAGCTTTAAAAACACCTTACATTTCCTACCACCTTTTTTTACACATACACCTTTTTTTTTCCCAGTGTCAACTGCATATCAAAACCACTGTGTAACCCAGTTGGCATTCAAAGAAGTTCATTTGCCTCATGTCAGCCAATGCTTTTTAAGTAAAAACTTCTGCAGAAATTATACAGAAAAACTAAGTATGCATGTGGTAAATTCTCATTCATATCTTAATCAGTAATATACTGAAAAATTATGCTCTCCAGCTCAAAGGTTGGCTTTCAACAAAAGTTTTGAATAGTTATTGTTACTATATATATTGTTACTATATTGTTACTATATATATTGTGACTAATAGATCTATGATTTATGAATGTGTGTGTGGGGGGGGTATTTTAGCTTTTAACACCATTTTTTCTTTTTGATAGACAACAGATAGAAGGAAGTTGCTAAGAGTCATCCCAGATTATAGCAAAGCCTGGACAAAAAAGAAATTGAACCTAATCCATATGAGAAAAAATACACTGTCACTTCTACTGCAGGTCAAAGGCAGCAGCTGGAGGGAGTCTAAAAAAAGAGGTGAAAGGATAGGAGTCACTATCATGATCAGGGAGAGATGCCTCTGCATCAACTTGTAAAAAAGCACTTTAATTATGTTTGCTACTTCATTAGCATTTGAAAAATTCAGATTGAGATATGAAAGATGACTTTAGCTCCCTTCTCTTTTATGCAGGTCCTGGATGGCTTTAAGCGAAACACTTCTCATCTGAATAATGAGGATAAGAATAACAACATATCTCTGTCTCAAAGGGCTGATTATGAGAATAAATCAGATGCTTAGATGTTATAGTAATGCATCCCAGTAAGTTAAAAAGAGTTTTCAAACCAAAATAATCACATTTACATTATTGCTTAGATACCTACAATTCAAAAATCTCTTTCTGGCAATCATAAGCTGTTCAGTAAGCAAGGAATTCCTGGATGGTCCCAGAAATGTGAAGAACACTTACTGGGAAATACCTCAGATAGTTGACAGCAGAATAGATAAAGAGGAAACTATTAAATTATTAAATGACCTACACTACAGTTTCTCACATGCAGTTTTGCAACTGGAGAAGAAGTGACTGCTAGGACTCTTAATCTGGTTGTCTCAAAATGTCTGCAGTGAGGCTCTGGTTTAAAAAGTGATTATGTAAAAATAGCACTTCCTACTCAGCAGATCTGTTCTTGTGTGCTTTAGTGGGGAGAGAGAAAAGAGAAAAAAATCACTGCATGTCTTCCCTACTGAGCCACCGCATCTCTGGGGGAAGAAAATGCATTATACTCCAGTTTATGCAACTTCATCAAAATCCTCAATTTAAAGCTATAGTGTACCTAAGCAAACCCCATAATTTCAAAATTGTGCCCTTTGAAATCAGACCTGCATAACCTCATTACCTTCAGCTGAATGGAAATGAATGAAATGAAAAGAAATAAATCCTTCAGACTGAAAAATCATGATTTAATTTCCTCCAGCTTCCTATCATCACCCAAACTAATCAAGCTATTTCTCCCCCAGGTGGAAAATGAAAAAAAAGAGAGGTGATTATTCTTTTTTTTAAAATATTTCGCAGGTTCTCACAAAATGGAGCCCATATAAGTTTCAAGAGGTTACATGGGGACTACAGAAGGCTAATAGTATGATAACAGCTGCTAGCACAGGGATGTAAGCAATGCAAAAACCAGATTAATGCAGTTTGGCCAGCCTGTTGCCAGGGTTGTCAGACTAATGAGTGATGGAGTAGGCTTTGCTGCTATCAGCTGCTTCCAAAGGATCAATATATCACAACAAACGTTCCTCTTTCAGCCTTTCAAAAGAAGTCATCTTTATCAGTGTAATTTTTTTCCCCAAGAATAGCAGATGAGGAGGCTCTTGTAAAATGAAAAAAAAAAAAAAGGTACAATTCTTAACACTCGAGAATGCAGACCTAGTATCTGTCTAGAGATTTGAAAGGATACTTTGATCATTCTTGCCAATTACATACCTGTTAGAGGCAAGTATATTTACATATTTAATATTCAGCTAATCTCCAAAAACTTCTCTGATCAAAGAGACATGCCATTTATCCTAAAACACTGTGCCAAGATCTCATCTCTAGATAGCCTAATGTGTGAAGTGACAAATTTGTTTTCATGTCTTTTACAGAATGCTTTCCATTTTTCAGTTCAGATTAAAACACCTACCCTTTTAACAAGTGTATTGCCTCTCCTGAACACTATCTTTAAATCTAAAAAAAATCACACCAGAATGGTTCCCTCAAGGTTTTGCCTGAGAACAAAATTTCTGAGAAGGAAAACTAATGGCCTTATGCTTGCAGACACAGTCCTTTTCTAAATTAACAGAAATATCTACATATTTCTCCTTCATATCAGTGACACATTTGAATGTGCCTCATCAACACAGATGCTGAATGACCTTCACTAAGTCCCTGGAACAGTAGCTCTAGAACTGCAAGTTCTGAGTTAGGGCCTCTGCACTTATTGAAAAATGGAAAGATTACTTCATAAGTTTGCAGAAGAAAAGCACATGGGTTCCGACAGAAGCCAGCCCAGCAACAGAGGTTATGCAACAGAATCTGGACTTGGGTCTGTTACATTTGAGTTGGACATGACAAATCCCAATAAAAAGTATCATATTTTTGTGATCAAATTGTGTTCTTACAGAATACATGATTTCTAAGCAATATCTAAGCTTGTAATTCTTTCCTCCATCTCTTTCTTTTAAGTGTCTTCAAAAAAACTATTTCCCAAAGTGAAAATCCACCCAAAGAAAGAGATACAAACATGGCATCACAATTCCTTTAAGTATTAAGAACGCAGTATTTGCTTTGAATCTCAGACTGGGTCTTGGAGACCTTTCAAGCATGGTCTACGTGTTTAATGTGGAATTACTGAGCATTCCTCTTCTTATAGTACCAGGCATTCTAACAGTAGAGGGGTTAAGACCTCTGGCAAGTAAGGCGTACAGTTTGATAACTAAACTGTGATATCTACCTGGAGTCATTGTCAGCAAAGCACTCCTTTTTTACAGTCCTAAAATTGAAGTACCGTGGTAGAGTGTCTCATAAAAAACCTCCCACTGTTAGAGGTGCAGTAAGATTTTATTTTCAGGTCCTACCAGAATTACTCTAGTGCTTTTTTCAGAATACTCCTTAGCGTCGCCACTTTGTGGATCAAGTGGATGAGGCTTTGTATTGCAGGCAGCCCTGGTCATCACTGCCCAGGAGGCTGGGGTCCACCTGCCAGCAGTATGCCTTGTTAGTGGCCTTCAGGACTTGAAGGAATAACTGATTTTGGACAATTGTTTTCACAGTGTGAGCAATTGTACTGACTTACTTAAGCATGGACCACAGAGCTCACTAACTTACAAGATGAAAAATATACAAGGAAAATATGAGAACCATTTCATTACCGGGAAAAAATGCTCTTTCATAGAGTACAGAAACCTTTTCATCCTCACCTATTACAAAAATATTTTGGAGATTGTAAAGCATTTTTTCTTAACAATGATCAGATCAGTAAACAATAGAACTTACCACAAAGATACAAATAATATTCTTAAAAATTTACAAAGATAAAATTAAATAGCCTTCAGCAAGAAGGTTTTTTAGCATTTTCTTTCCAGATCACTAGATTATTTATTTTTTTTTTACTTCTTTTAGTCAGAAGAATCATTTTCTTTGCAAAAATGTTTTTTTTTCTACCTGGGACAAATTTGTAGAAACAGATTTACTGAGAAGAATTCTGACACTTTCCTGGCAATCTGCAGTGATGCCTGGTGAAAGTAGCTAAATTTTGCTGTAGAAGAAATTTGAAAAAACTCACGAAAACAGCTTTTGAACTCATCCAAATGTCATCTCCCTAAAGACAAATCTAAACAGAAACCTCAGGATTGTAATTTTTTACTCACTTCAGGAACCCCATTTGTTATACTGCCTATACAGTTTAATATTAGAGGGGTTTTTTTTCCACAGAAAACACACTGAATTTAAGTGTTGTTTCTGATTTTCCTTTTAAAGCTGCCAAAACTGGGTAGCTATCATATAGTTTTGCCAGGAGACTGTTTTGCTTCTATTCATTTCACCCTGAAGTCTTCAAAATCTCGTTAGATCTAAGAATGAAAAAAATAAATGGTGGGTATCCATGTTTTGCCCAACTCTCCATAATCAGACACAAGTACAAGAGGGTCCAAAGAAAGCTAAGAGCTCTGCCCCTGCATGTCATGAGTTACAGATCACTCATTCACCTTACAAAAAACGGCTTGTAGTATAAAAGCTACCAGAAGACATCATCAGTATTTCAGGCTCCCTACAGCAGAAGGACACTTGTTCTGCTTAGAAGAACCCAGCAGTACCACAAGCTGGCTATTTCTCCTATATAATGACATTTTGGGGTTTGTTTCGGTAAGCGCTCCAGTCATGAAAAGGAAGTGCACAAGAAAACTTCAATCAACAAAGCATCATGGCAGGGACTTTAGTGTGTACCTGACAGAACTCATCTTCAGTGCACTACTTTTTATATCCTGTCTTGATAGTTCATCTCCTGAACCAAACTTTAGAAGCTTCTCATTTAAATTCTTCATGGATATAACCTGTTAAAAGGTGCTTCAGATGACAACTTAATAAAGGTTGATCTTATGAAAACAGAACAGAACAAGATGACAAGAAATTAAGAGTACTATTCTTGGTTCTCCTTATTTTTTTCTAATTCTGAGAAATTTGTTTAACCTTGCTGTGGTTCATTGTACTCTTTATAAAATAAGGATAATGATACGTGCCTATTCTGCAGAGATCTGAGAAAATAATTATCTTTCCATCGAAAAGCTATGGGAATGAAAAGTATCATTACTTCACTGTTATTTAATTGTATTAACAATTATCCTTCAACTCCCATTAAAATCTTTGTTATTAAATATAACAAGAGTGGCAGAAGTAATGAATGCCATAGTCCTCTATTTTCTCTATGGGCAAAGGCGTTTACTTATATGAATTGATTAGCAGATCCAAGCCCTTTAAGAGAACCAGAGCCTGTCTTCTGTTCGAAGGAGGAAGAATTCCTCGTATCACCAGTTTAGTTCAGGTTCTTTCCAGCCATTTTGTAGTATTTCAGGTCTGGGAGCTTTTGGATTTTGCTAGCACTACAATGATGCTCTAGTAAGTACACTGTAAAGAAAAATAAGGTAAAAATAAGCTAAAGAAATTGAACTCTCTGGTGCTAACGTCCCAGATGGGAGAACAGTTGGATGCTGACTAAACATAAATCTATCTGCAGCTTTTTAATAAACTTTCCTCAATACAGTGCTAACATAAATAAGGTGTTTCAGAGAATTTTTTGTTAAATATGAATCTTATTTTATGACAGATCCAAGGTCCCACTGAAATTAGTAACAATTAGTAGTGCAACATAACTTCCTCCTTTCTTTGCACTAACCAATGACTGTGTTTCTGAAAGTAACTTGCAAAGTCAGAAAAGCTGTCAGCAGAAAGATTAATACCAATGTAATAAGGTCAGAAGCCATTTGATCTATTAAATAGGAGCAATGTGATAGCTGAGCTACGGAGGTGAGATGCAGTAGCAGTAAAACCATATAATGACATTCCCTGTTCCCAAAGAATTTACACTGTTATTATTAGGCATAGGAAAAAATGAACATATTTTGGGTGTTACTGACCTTTGCAATAACACCACTTTTGGGTGCCCTGACCTTCTGTGACCACAAAAAAAAAAAAAAAAAAAAAAAAAAGTGTTCATGAATAACCCTAGGAATATTTGGAGGTTGCTTAAATAATAGCAGCCAAAGAAGAAGTTTACCAGATTAAATTTTGTATCTATATATTTATAAGTTTTCATGGCTTCAGATAAAATGTAGGTATTGAGTAAGTTGGTTTGAAGTTTTGGAAACTGGTTATAAGAAGTCAGATTTACATCCTAGCATGCTGGAAGGTTTACATCATGTCTTACTAAGAAGGCAACTGACATTGTAAGTGTGAGGTCCTGCACCTGGGGAGGAACAACCCCACGCACTAGCACAGGCTGGGAGTGACCTGGTGGAAGGCAGCTCTGCAGAGAAGGACCTGGGAGTCCTGGTGGATAACAAGCTGGCCATGAGCCAGCAGCATGCCCTGGTGACCGAGGAGGCCAATGGGATCTGGGTGTGCATTAGAATGAGTGTGGCCAGCAGGTCAAGGGAGGTTGTCCTCCCCCTTCTATTCCACCCTGGTGAGGCTGCACCTGGAGTACTGTGTCCAGTTCTGGGCTCCCCAGTTCAAGAAAGGCAGAGAACTACTGGAGAGGGTCCAGCAGAGGCATACAAAGATGATGAGGGGGCTGCAGCATCTCCCTTGTGAGGAAAGGCTGAGGGAGCTGGGCCTGTTCAGCCTGGAGAGGAGAAGACTGAGAGGGGGCCTTATCAATGCATACAAATGCCTTAAGGGTGAGTGTCAAGGTGGGGCCAGGCTTTTTTCAGTGGTGCCCAGTGACAGGACAAGGGGCAACAGGCACAAACTGCAACACAGGACATTCCTTCTGAGTATGAGGAAAAACTGCTTTGAGGGTGCCAGAGCACTGGCATGGGCTGCCCAGAGAGGCTGTGGAGTCTCCTTCTCTGGAGACACTCAAAACCCACCTGGATGTGCTCCTGTGTGACCTGGTGAACCTGCTTTAGCAGGGAGCTGGACTAGATGATCTCCAGAGGTGCCTTCCAACCCTGACCATACTGTGTTTCTGTGATTATTTGAACACTGGTTCTTTACCTTTCCATGTTTCCATGTCTTTTCCTTTCTGTGAAATGAAGAGCACATTCCATTCTCTAACTATAAATGTCTCCAGACTCTGCAGTCCCTTGCAGTCACAAATCAAGTACTTACTACAGTCTGGACACTCAGTACATGATTGTGTTTTGATTCCCACGTTCTGATTGTGATGAATGGTGTCATTCTTCTGCAACAGCTAAATTAATTTTAAAAAGCCACACAGACACTACAACCATATACTTAGTGTGTTTCTGTTGCTTGAAAGTCATTAGCCTGTGATAAAAGAAATTAACTGTAATGTTTGAAGGGGATCAGTGAATGAATTAACTGAAGGTTCTGTAAGACTTCTCTTATATTTAATTGCCAGAATGAAGAGCTACTATTATCTTCTTAAATGATCCTTCCTGGCTGCAGGGTAGAAAGCCAGAATAAAGACAGATAATACATCAACTTTATCAATCTCAGTGATAGTAAAGATAGCACCAAATGAAAGGCTACAAAAAAAGCCTCAGGGTCACTTGGCTAGATGAACTTGTGACAGCGGCATACCCACATTACACAAGGAATTGAAGCCACCCTGACAGCTAAGGTCTAAAGGCCCCAGCAATTATGTGCAAGAAATTTCACAGAAATTTTTAAAGATCTGGGATAAAGTTGGATTGAGCAATGTCTAAAGCTGCTTCTGTGTCATAACAGAAAAGAAAAAATCCTAAACTAGAATCCAAGAAAGTGAACCATTTGTAAGATTATTCAGGACAGCTCTTAGCCGTCTATGATGCATACTTCTTTGTAGCTTTCTAAAATGTGTTTCTAGTGATTTATTCCGGAAAATAAGATGCTTGTACGCCCTCCTCTTCACAGTTGAGGTTCATGAAATTGCTGCAGTTCTTTTTTCTTTTATATTTCTAAATATTCCTCTAAGGATTCTGGCAACTTTTAGAAAATAGAAGACTATCATAAAATATATGAAGAGCTATGCAGTAGCCTTCATTTATATATATATATATATATATATATATATATATTTAACATTTAAAGATGTGTACGAAGAAAGTGGAGCATGATTACATATCCTTAGTTGTGTGGGGTCTTTTTGGTTTTGTGTATCTATTTTTTTATATAACTGTGTAATTTTAGCCTTAATACAGATGTATATGAAGAAACCCCATGAACCCCGTTAGAACTGAAATTTTATTTGTCATCCAAGTTTTAGCTATGTGCTTACCTTCATGCTGGGTAGTTTCTAGTGGCTTCTATTGCCCTAGAGACTTGAAAACATTTGGATGCTGTTCTATTCATAGGTGTTAATCACTAACTTTGTGTTCAATATGAGTTCAGTTTGCTATTATATGCAAAAACTACAACTGCCTTCATTCAGGTGAATTAAAACACACTAAGAAAACGTATCAGTTACTTTCTTACAGAAAGGAAAGTTCTTGAGCTTCACTTCCCATTCTGCAGCGTAAGCCTTCTTTCTAGAGAACAAGTGTTAAATCAGCATGGTTCTCCAGTTACCAACTACTTAGAAGCCAAAGTGAGATTTAAGTGTAAACTTTGTTCATTGATCTAAATTGACGCTGACACTGGCACAATCTAAATATATGTGTTTACCTGCCACAGACAGATTTACCTGTAATCAAGAGCATGCTTTTAGTTCTATTTTTTCCATAGGAAATGGTTATGTGAAGCACTGAAACACCTAAATATTAGCTAGATACAGACTTTAAAACCAGGAAAGCCAACAGAAATAATTAGTACGCATTCCCTAATATTAATCCATTGTTGCCTATACACTGTAAAACATTTTCAGGAGTGCCGATTCTGATTGATTACATCCTGAAAAATGCAAAAAAGCACAGCAATTCAGTTACAGTTCATTCCTTGGAGGAAGAAAAAGAGGTTTGTATTACCCTTCCATTTTTGCCTGCTTCAGTAATGGGGTATTAAGTCACACAGAGGCAAACAGCACATAAAATGAAAAATTGTATTCTCATGTATATTTGATATAGAGATTTTAATTGTTCCAGGATCAGATTCTGCCACTGCTATAATGTACAGCTTAATGTTAGCAGAATACATTTATACTTTTCTGTCTTGCAGTCCACTTAAAGACTTTCTTGCCACTGAAAGGCTCAACACATATACAAGAAGAAATGCCGTGTAGGTACACCCTCACACTTGCACATAGCCCCGTTGATTTCAGGCTGTTATTTCACTTGAGAAGTTGCAGACTTTAGAAGAGTCGTTTCCACACTATAAAAAAAAAAAATCAAATAAATCTTCCTCTCTCACATCTGGGTTTTCTTCAATGGATTTTTTCTTTTCATGTAATTGTAAAATTAGAGATTAAGTAAAACAAGTAAAGGCATATAATTCCTACGAAGATTTATAGTTGTTTATGCCAAATATTTGATTATTTAGCTTTTTTATTTCTTTGGGTAGTAGAAAATTGACAACTGCCAGGAATCAAGATGAAACACTTTCACATGATTTGAAGAGTGATGACTTAGGCACTTACTCAGATCTTGTGGAGTACAAAATGCTCAGTACTGTAGTTGCAATCAAGAATGAGTTGGCTTTAACAAGATCTTCCACTATCACTAATATGGAGTACAGGGAAAACATTGGCCTTTGGCATTTAGTCAAGGCTTAACACAAGCACTAGTCTGCTTACTTGTCCTTGTCTTGCACATTAAGATATATGCATTAGGCAAATTAAATCAAATGAGAAAGATCACAAACTGATTTCTTATCACAATAGTTAGCCATATAATTTCTACAGGAAACCTAATGCCTGCCTAAGGTCATCTGAAATAATCAGAAACTTTTTAACTTGGCGTACCTTACACATGACTAATCCATACAATCTGAATCTAGTTATTATACCCTACACTTATGTATTCACTGCAAAATTTGGCCTGCCAAGTCATGTCATAAAAGAGCTCCATTTGGGCCTGGTTAGTTGAAAAGCTCAGTATCAGGGCTGAGTGCACTAACAGGCTGTAATGGCCCTGATGAGCCCCACCTGGGCCCTCCACCCACAACCCCTGCCCATGGCCCCAGAAGATCCATTTCGCCTCAGGTTGCTCAATGCTACAAGTGTACCTACTACCCCCAGGCCTGGATTGTTCAGATTTCTTGGAGTCACCTTAGATCTGTCTTGCTGTCTTGCTTTTGCCTTATGATCTCTGGACTGCTCACAGGATCTACCGCTATTACAACCCTGCTTTGCTTATCCAACTGGAGTGTTACTGGGCTGTGCCCTTGGCAATGAGGGCACTGTGCCTCCCATCCTGTGGCTGCTCTCAGCTCCTAGTTTGCCTTTATCCTCAGTCCTGCTCTTACTGCTCCCTGATATTCAGTGGCTACCATTCCTGTCAAAAGTGAATCTCTCTTAGAAGTGAGGCACCTGAAAGCATTCAGCCTATCATGCAAATAGGTATGCACAGAGGAACACAAGTTAGCACTCTCACCATTGGCATACTCAACTTATAAGATTTGCCTTTAGTATCTTTTTTCTTTTTCCATCTTTAGCTGCTCTTGCTTTTTGAGAACCTTTCTAAAATGTGCTAGTGACACTTCATGATGTAGACAAAAGGGTCTAGCTGTGCTCCAGTCTACATGGCTTTGTACAAGAATATCTGAAGGCAGAAAATACCTTGAAGTTAGTGCTATTTGAAACAGCTGCAGAAATGCAAAACAGAGATATGTGTAGTCAAAAAGAGAAGAGCTTCGTTTTGCACTATTCTCATTAGCTATTTTCTGCAACCTTCTGTAACTTCTCAGATCCCAGTTTCATGTGCCCTTTTTCTTCTCTCTCTCATCCTGTTTCCTGCCTTGTCTTTTTATCCATCTTGTTTCCTTCACTCGTCACTTAATCTTCTACCTACCTTTACATACCATAAAATTGTGAAACTAACCCAAAGCTTGCTACTGCCACCTAGTTCACTCATATGCATATTGCTCCCCATAGCCATATTCAATTACCTATTTCCAATGGCAGTATCTTACCTAGCTAATGTCTCATAATTTTTACCTTTCTCCCCATTGTTCCAAGAGCCAGAGGAATAAAACTGAGAATATTCAATCCATTTAATTTCTTCTACTGTATACCTAAAGGTATGGTGTACAACCACAGATGAGGATTCTAGGAAAGCACTCTAATTAATAAGCTGGGGGCGGATCTGTCCCAGAGATCCTTTAAATCTCCTAACAATTTAATTTCATATAACTTACTAAATAACATGCTCCATATGAAGTTTCATTTTTACTGCTCCACCCATCTGCACATACATCAAATACTTAACAACAGTCAAACACATCATCCAAAAAGCAAAAACAAGCAAAAAAATCCCAGGTGTAAAACCTGTGCCAAAGTCAGAGAAAAATATCAATTGGTTTTCTTTTTTTGGAAAGCATCAAGAGTTTGGATGAGGCTAAAAGAAAAGATTACATTCTAAACCCTTTAAAAAGCAATCTCCATGCTGCAATTTAAGCACAAATCTTTTGGTAGGTCTGTTGGATCTAATGTATCCTTTTTCCATTTCTCACAAAAATTACTTAAAATGTAAAATATATCCTATGAACTTTAAAAAATAGGACATTAATTTTAATGATCTCTATACAAGAAATTAGTTTCCTTGGTTTTTTTGGTAGCCTGTTCGTAAAGGATGGTTTTATATAGTCCAAAAGAAGACTAAATTAATTTCTATAACAACTCAATGCTATTGATTAAGAGATTTAAATTCTCTTAGGAAGAAAATTACATAAAGTTAACCTTCTCACTTTGGCATAGTATGAAATGTGTTAGAAAGGAAACTAGAGACATTTAGATTTTTGACATGTTTACAACATGCAGATAGCTTTCCTCATCTTTCCTACTTAAAGACAAAAGCAGCATGTATAGATACCTAATTGTCACTCTAAGTAAATGGTTGGTCTTAAAAGCCCCTGAAATGATTGCATATACACCAGCTGACTATCAGTAAGAGGATTAATGATAGTGTATTATCAGCCCATATACAGAAGAGAGGCTCTACAAGTTAAATGTTAATTAATATAAATTAAATTACATATTGTTCCATGTTTGATTAATAAAATCAGGCAAAATTACAAATTCCCAACATTTATTAATTTCAGAATATTTTTTTTGCTATTATTATTAAAATACAAAATACAGCATCTTCCCTTCAATGTGACTCATTCAAGGGAAGCTCATAGACTGGCTTCAAACTATTAATCATGGTGGCATATAATTTTTCTCAGTTCGAAGGACTGTGTTGCTTCTAAAAAAATAGCATTATAAACTTAGCAAAACACGCTATTAATTTAAGAAAAGGATGACATAAAGAGTCTGTTGTTGACTCACTGTCAGCTACAGGCAGTGACAAATCAACGTATTTCCATGGCAAATGTCTTGTGTTTGCAGTTTACAATCAGTGAGTAGGACAGAGGTGATAATATATGACACTTTCTGCTGACACATTCAGTTTGTATCCCAATACACCTCTGAGTCAAGTTACAAATGGTTGAAAGAAGAAACACTGAAGGTAGACACTTCTTTTCCCATCATGGGTCATGGATAAAAATAATGGAAGTAGGTATCCATAACTTTTTGAAAGAGAAGAATGGCTTAATATACTCTATTATTTGTGAAATATCATTATAGATGAATAGGTTACTTCTGTACATGAAACCTAAAAGACAAACACTTGCTTTGGTACCAAATTCTAAAAGATTTTTTTAATGTTTGATTACGTGACCAGACTTTACAGCATGTCAACCATTATCTAGATGTGATCAGTTTGGTATGTTTATCAACAACATTTGGTTATACACTTATCAGTGGTTACAGGCCACTGGAACCCTTGCAATGCTACAAATTCAGGCTTGTTCTTAACAACAGAAAAAAAATGTAGGCACAAGAAGAAAATTGAAAAATTAATCTGAAGTCCAGAGAGCTGATCATGATACACACATCCTTGAGACCAATGTGTACAGCTACAGATTCCATTTAATTTCTTTAAGTTAAAAAATGTATTTTAATTTTGTTTTCCTAGCATGTGCTTTCAATGTTGTAAAATATGAACTGAGCATAGCTTATGTTCTGACAGCGAAAATAATCCTTCTGGCTCTGCACCTTCTTTTGCCTGCAGCCAGAATCGCTCCCAGCATCACTGCTCCAGGGGGCCTGAGAGGGCGAACAGTGCTCTAGCACAGGACTTCATGGCAAGGGAAAAAAAGCCTTGTGCACGCTCCTAACCAGATGTATGCAGGCACATCACTTTTGGTAATTACCACGGCTATTCCTGCTTACTCAGGGCAACAAGAGATGATGTTTCTGTTACTGCATTTCCTCTGATAAAGCAGCTAGGAGTTGTGATCACTGGAATGGGGCATTAGAGGTGGGATGCGCGGTTAGGTTACAGGCATCCCAAATAAGTGTATGCACTTTTTATTTGGAACTGATTCTGTGTGCTGCAGAGGAGCACGATCGTGATCCACAGCATGTGTAACACTGTTCAACTGCTTAATGCAATTTGTATCTGAGAAGAATGTATTCCAAAATCTACAGCAATGAAAATCGCTATTCCTGAAAATTACAAATGCCTTTAGCAAGGTTATAGTACCTCTCTGAAGGAGGAGAGAGGGGGACAGAGTGTGCAGTTCTAAAAGGAGAAGTGGCAAGTAAGTCTTAAAGACCAGTAGGAATACTCTGTGAAGCAACCTGGCACATAGACATGGCCTGGAGTAAATGATGTTTTACTGCTTTTAAAGATACCTCTTTCAACTAGGTCTGGAGCTTTTCAGGAATGTTATTCTGATCTAAAACTTGATCAGCATACAACCACTTTCATCTAAAACAGTTACGCTGGGTTTGTTTACCCAAACTGCAGATTAACCAGGCCAAGGATGCAGAGACACTAGAGCTTGCATATGTACGTCTGATCAGTATTACAAGTGAAATCTTTTAAGTCCCACCTGTCAAAGCAACAAGATACAAATGTGACTAAACTACTTCCAGAGCCAGGCCACACCTGGAAGAAGCACAGCTGCATAGCTGGTTTCAGAAGTCCCCATAAACAGCTTACGGAGCCAGCTTGATGTTTTCCTATTCATCGGAACTGGGGGTTACAATATGAGATGTGACTGTGCAGCCAGATCAGTCTGTCATAGCTTTACTGAGTTAAGCTCATAGTGGGTTAGTGCTGCAGGCAGAACTGAACAGACTCAGCTTGGGTTGGCACCGTGGGCGCTGATCCAGTTCTTTTCCTGGGAAATTCAACACCACTTACTATAAATCTTTGGAAATGGCATGATGAGAGCCACAGAAGGTACACTCCAATATCTGGGAACAAAGAATGCAAAAAATATAACATTTAAGAGGTATGATAGGCAGGCCAAACATTAAGGGGGAAATAAACTGCTTTCCAGCAGTTATTTCATTACTTTTCCCTTGAGCTACTCAATTTCTCTACAGTGCTGTATTTTTTGCTGAGACACACAATGTTAATATGGGAAGACCAAGTCTACAGGAGAAAGCCACCGCAGCACTTCTCTGCTTCAGAGCCAACTTCCTGAAACAGGCTGTGCCAATGATGATATATATGATACAGTGTGAATTATGTGCTCTCTGTATCCAGTTGCTAGAAGTGATATCTGTCATAAGGAGCAGAGGACAGTATCTGAAAGCTGTAACTGCTACTTATATAGCACATGCTTTTTGTGTTCTACACCTATAAAGCCAACTGGTTAAAGCTTTTCAAGAAAGAAAATCCACCAAAATAAAGGAAAAGAAATAAGGCAATGAAAACAAAAATGAAAAAGGCAAAGAGAGAGATCAATGCATATACTGTATGAAGGCAAGAATATCAGGAAGATATCAGTATGAGAAGGCATACAAAACTGACAAAACTGACATAGTAGATCAAGCAATTTTAAAATGCTCGATAATTAAATAAGAGAAAAAAGACCAGAGTGAGACTAGATTGGGGGAAGGACGTCTAATAAGATTGTGTAAACTAGAGATTAATGAGAAACAGAATGTTACACAAAACCTCACCAAAAGTTTTAAACATAAATTATGAGCATCTACTATAGTTTCAGAATGAAGGCACTATTTTTTTTAGTTTTGTAGAATATAAGGAAAGCAGCAGCTTCTGATCTTCATCTCAGTCTAAACACTGGACTACAAATCAGCTCTTGCTGCTCTTGGTGAAACTTTGTCCAGTTCTTCAGCCGAAGTTCTTCAGCTCCAACATTTTTAGTTTCTCATGACTGCATTACATTGGCCACGTATTGTCCCTCAGATGAGAATAAGAAAGAAACAGCAACCACCATTAGCTCTGAAAACTCTTTTTGAGGACAACTTTTTATTCCTGCTTCACTGGCATAATGGAAGCTAATGGATAGGTGAACCTGCTTTAGCAGGGGGTTAGACTAGATGATCCCTAGATGTCCCTTCCAGCCTTGACCATTCTGTGACTATAAGACTGTGATATTTTCAATAAAGAAAAATACACGAGGGAAAATATAAATATGCAAGAATTGACAATATTATGTCTTTCACAATTTTACTCAGTTGAACCACTAACAATTGGAATTATTTGCTGGATTAGAAATTTATAATTGTAACATTTCTAAGAGTTATTTTAAAAATTAATTTTAGGTTTTGTCTTAGCTTTTTGTCTGCCTGTGATGAAATATCAAGTTCTACCTACCCAGATATTTGTATCATCCCATTCAAGTCAATTAATCTGCCTATATAGAGAGGGTCTATGCTTTAAACAGAAATTTAACCTTAGCTTTATGGATCAGGTTATCTATTTACATTTCCATAGTATTTTGATTATAACATATTCTACATCGGCTCATCTCTATTTTACTAGTCTCTTGGGATATTTTTTTTATGGGGGCTTTCTGAACTACATGCAGACCAACACTACATCCTGGTTTATTTTTTTTATTTAATTTTATGGCCTACAAAAAAACACTGTTGAAAAACTCAGGCAGAAGTGACTTCCAATAAAGAAAAAATGCTGATTTTTCAGATCTCAGGGCCACCATGAATTACTACTAAATTATTTTTTCTCAAGTTCACTGAACTCTTATCACTAGATACTAGTTCTAACAATCATAGTAGTTATAGTGCTGACATTCAGAACACTCCTTCAGATGTTTGTCAGTAAGGAAAACGAATGGCAAGTAATGCACAGAACAGTAAATATCCATAATTAAAATGGCTACATTAGAATTTGTTTCTATGTCTGTGCACAGTATCATTTTCAGTCATATAAAATGAAAGCAATGCAAAAAGGGAGAGAAAGAACAAAAAATTAACAGGAAAATGTGGTTTCATTAACTACAGAAAAGAGCAGAATCAAAAAATGATCACTGTTTCAAAATGACAGTAAGTTGTATTTTCTAGAGTTGTGTCAACATTCAAATGCATGCACAGCAATGTGAAATAACTAAACAGAAATAAAGCTAAGGGGTAGGTCTCTCATATCCTTGTCCTTGCATTAGCTTTCCAAAGCTAAACAAGCAAGTTCTTACTTGGCATGGATAAAATGTAAAAAATCCAAACTTTACAAAATCCAACAAAACATACTGTTATAACCTTATGAAAATTAAGACTTTATGGCAGAACATCAAAAATATTTTAAACACTGTCAGCTAGAGCTCCATCAAAAATTTTACAAGTTTAAGCTTTATTCAATTACCAAAATTGCATATATCTCTAAAAATAACTTTTCAAGAAAAACTTTTGTATATATTTTACATAGCATTTGAAAATATTTTAAGTTTTTCAGTAACACAGACCATAACACTGAAATGATGCAAATCCAGCCAACTTCAATGCAACGATACGTAAATGGTTTTCATTAACGAACTATGATATGCAAAAAATATAAGCAGTGTAAATTAAACATTATTTTTTAGTTTTATGTTAACATAATGTTACATTCAAGGAATGCTGTTTGCACCACTCCTAAGCCTTCTGGGAAGGCCAAACCTCTTTTTTATTATAAAGAGAAACTTTTTTCTGCATAAATAAGAAATTAGATACACATAACTGCTCAAATATATACGACCTCATCTTTACTTGGAACAGTTTTCATCATAAACTACTGTGCATATCTAATTTTCCACTCATTATGGTAACAGTTAAGTCTCAATACTTAAGCTTAATGATCCCTAACAGCAAATTTCAAATTTACCTAAAAAATGGCAGTCTTGATTCCATACTTCTCTATTAGGCATCTGAATGTTATAACCTTCACCAGCACCACAGAATGAAGACAAACTGCAGTTGTCCACCTAGTTCAGACTTATTTTATTTGCATGATTATGAAAAAATAAGTATCAAAAGAACAAAGAATGCTTACACCTGCATAGATAGTAAAAAAAACCCCAACATTTCACAGATCAATGACGTTTTGGGGGCACATTAGCCTATACAACCCATCGTTTTATGAGGTGAAAGGTGTTCACTGTGATTCAGTTAAGTGCTCTACAGGGGTTTTGAGTTAAGAAAGATAATTTATACAGAGCTTTGATGGGCCTGTCATGTAATACTTAAGCTGAGATACGTTTTTTGAGACTATTAACTTACACTCAAATGAAAAAAAGGTTGCCCAAATTATGCACATCTCACATTTAAAATAATGTTGTGATAATAATAAATATCTTTCCCATCAACATGCAGAAGTTACATACTGCAACAGAAAATATGTACACGTAGTCTGATGATGGATGATGTGAGTTATAGCAGGTTTGGAGAATTGTACATGCTTGAGTAGAATTTTCTGCTAGACCTGAATGCTGAAGCTTCTTTTCAGCTCTGAGAGAATACGTAAGAATGACCTTCCTAACTGGATGCCCATGTCCACTGTAAATGGAAAAAAAATTGTATCAGTTCAAGCATAACATGTTAACTTACAGGGAAAAAAGCAATCTGAAAAAATATCTTAACATTAAATGAGCAAAATACGGACATTACTTCTGTCCTGAGTGAATACTGATTAAGTGCACCTTGTTTGACAGGTAACAAGCAAGTGTTGGTCATGCACACGAAGATCTAGGATGTGATGGAACGAGAGGGAATGAAAACCAGGGAACCCTCATACATACAATAGGCAGGGAATTATACACACTTATTACATCTATCTAAACATTCTTAATAGAAAAAATATTCCATACACAAAGTCAGCAAAAATTATTTAAGTTTACTATCTGAGGGCAAGGCATATTTCAATGTAAAAATGGAATTTACTTGTTTCTCCTCCGCACTGTTTCTCTCATGTAAGGGAACATCCATTACAGCAGTAGCAGTATGGAAATTTGTAGGATTATTTGAATCCCTCAGTCCAACTAACAAAAGACAGAATTATTTCTCAGATACATCCTAGCAGAAACCCTCACCCTTATGTTGCCAATTATCTCCAGCTCAGTTGTTACCATCTACAACCATTGTGCTGCAGATATTGGCTAATTCTGCCCCCCAACAGCGTAATACTCATTCCTGGCCTCTTACCAGGTACATTTGTGTATACCTCATTTCTCAGGGCTTTTACTCAGAAATCCTGTCCCACCAGTATTCAGACTTTGGCTAAAACTCAAAACTTTATGCTTCTCAGCTGCATTTCGTAGAACTCTCACTGCTTAAACTGCTCCAGATTAAATTATCATTGTAAATGTCACCGAGTTGCCTAAATTGTTTTTATTGCAACAACCACTCCAGACATTCATGTTTTCATATGCAGTAGCCTGAAATCCATAAACACTACACCTTGCCTGATCATTTGTGAATATGAACTTAAGTGTTCCACAAGTGTGGCTACCATCCGTTTTCTGATAAGAGATCTCTGGTGTTTCTCATTCCTTTCCTCAGTGGAAAACTGATTAGCCAAGCTGCTCCAAGTCCTGACACCTGTGTACTTTTAATTCTTAAAAAAAACAGGAGCAGTGTGCTTTCCCCATTCTCCGACTCCCCAAATCTCACCGCATTTCTCCAGCCCCCCCCTGAAACCAAACATGGGACCTTAGCAAGGTCACTCGAGACCAGGGCTCAGAATGACCCCATTACTTTTAGTCACTTCGGGCCTCCCCGGCCTGCACCGAGGCCCTCGGCTGTCCCGACCTCCACTTGCTCCTGCCTGTTCCCTGCCAGAGCACTTCTTCCTTTCACAAGTTCCTCTCAGCTTGCCCTGCGATCTCTCTTCTTCCCCGTAGCTTTTCGAACTATCTTATCTTCCAGAGCATCAAAGCCCGGAGCCCCTTCTCTCGGAGGCGGCTGCGCCACCTTCTGACTCCCCCTGTGCGAGGCCCTACAGAAAGGGGGGATGTGATGACACGCCGGCCTGTCCCTTGCCGCTTCTCCTCGGAAAAGGCGAACGCGCCATAAGCTGAGGAGGCCCGGTGAGAGCGGAGCCGTTTCGGCTGGGCACCGGGTACCTGGCGCACTACTTAAAAACCAGGCCTGAGAAGCAGCGTGTCCTCCTTCACCCTCCGGCCACGCTGCCGCTCCCCGCCCGCGGCCGACCCGGCCCCCCACCGCGGGGACTCGTTTCCCCTCCTCCGCGGCCCCGGGGAGCCCCGGGCCGGCCCCAGGAAGGGGTTCCCGGCCTGGTGAGGGGAGAGCGCCCGGCCTGGCACTACAGCGCGCACAACCACCACCCCGGTCCCCAGGCGGCTGGTGACAAGCGCCATGAACGCCGCCCTCCCATTGGCTCTTGGGCTGGCAAAGCACGGCCAATCACGGCTGGGAGCGGAGCGGCTCGCCTCCCCCCGCTCCTCCTGCCAGGCCGCCCCGCGGCGCGGAGGGGGCTGGGCCGCCAGCGGAGGCAGCGTCACGTGACCTTCTGTTTACATCCTCTCAGCTGTTGGGGCCCCTCCCCCCCGCCCTCTCCTACACCAACACAAACGGTGGCGGCGACCCGCGGGCCCCTCGGACGTGGGGGCCGGGGCGGGTAACGCCGAGGACACGCTGCTCTCCGCTTGCGCCGGCTCCCCCTTCCTCGGCGACTGCCCCCTCTGTGCTCCGCCCCAGCGACCGGAGCGCTCTCCCGCCGCCGGCGTACCCCCCAGCCCAGGCAAGTCTCGCCGCCGCTGCCGCCCCGCGCGGGGTCCCGGGCCCGCTGCGGAACGGGTGAGTGTCCCGCGGGGGGGGGGGGGAGCGGGCAGAGCCGCGCTTCCCAGCTGCGCTGTGCGGCATAAAGGCGCCACCGGCCGGCCGGGGCGGTGGGCCAGCCGGGCGGGAGGGGGGGAGCGCGGCCCGCCGGCCCCTGCCCTTCCCGCGCCGCCCTGGGCGCTCGGGCTCCCATTGTCCGCTGGCCCCGCACGCAGGCGCGCGCACTTCGGGGGCGCGGGGGGGGCTGTTTTCGCGCAGTCGGGACAGGGCGAGGGCTCGCCGCCGCTCCCGTCTGCGGGGGTGGGGGACGGGACCGGGACGAGGAGGGTGTGTGTACACCCTCGGCAGCCAATTCCTCCTGCTCCTCCTCCCGCCGCTCCCCAACCTCCCCTCCCCCCCTCCCGCGTCCTTTCGCTGCCTGCGTAATAAATACTCCCTGGCCCGGAGGGGGCTGGGGAAGAGGTGTTCGGTGTGCTGCCGCGGCCGGGGCAGGCGTGAGGGGAGGGGAGGGGCCTTCAGCCTTGAGATCGGGGCGAGGGGGTTAGAAGCGAGGTGAGGGCAGCGCTCGGCCCCCGCTGCGGCTCTGCGCCCTGCCTCCTCCCCGTGACGGCTGGCGTTTCTGCCTTTGAGGAAATGCAGTGAAAACAGGAGCTTACTACTTTTTTTCTTTTCTTTTCTTTTCCCTCCCCCCTCCTCTCCCGAATCCCTGTAACCTCAGGCTCTTGCCGGGGCTGTGTCTTCCAGGCCAAGGCATTTTGGGGGAGGCAAAAGGGGGGTGCGAGACAACGTTTTGTTTCAGGAGAAACCTACGGGCTAAGGAGGGGTATTTCCCCTTTCGGAGGGGAGGTGTTGCGGCAGCAGGGAGGGGAAAACACTTTGTTTGCATAAATAAAGAACGCAAAGCGCACGGTAAGTTCGCTTTCCGCCCCGCAGGCCGCGGTGGGCAGGCGGCGGGCGGGAGGAGGCGGCTGCCTCTGCCCCCCGCTTTGCCATAAACGCACATTTTGCGTCTGTTTACGTTGTGCTCTGTTTTGGCTGGGAGCAGCGTAAGGGGAGGAGCAGGAACTCGCTCCGGGGCAGCCACCTCCTCCCCTCTCCGCTTTCTTTGTTGTTATCCGTTTGGGGGAGGTGTCCTGGGGTCACGTCTGTCAGTAGCTGAGCCTGCGGTTAATGTCGTTCTTCGGGCCGAGACCTCGGGCCGCCGCCTTCGGTCCGTGTGCAGGTCTGGTGACCCCTCCGTCGTCGCCCTCCTACCCCTGCCGCGGCAGTTGTCAGCGGCTCACGGCGAAGTTGGAGGAAGGGGAAGGGAGGGCAGAGGGGGAAGGAATCTTGGCATTTATTTGATACACAGTCAGCAAGCAGCCTGGGCCTGCTTTGTACAACTCGGTCGTCTTTGACAGCAAAAGGGGAAAAAGAAAAACCTCCTGCGGTTGAAGAGCAGGGATGTTCATTTTTCTCGGTGGAAGATGAGGGAAAACATCTTTAGGGTCTGTGTGAGAGAAGAGATGGAAGTACCGAACTACTGCAGTGTGTGAAGAATGCTTGTGTCCTTGCAGTACTTACTCGTGCCCGTGTAGCTACTGTTCTTCCAGTGGGTATTTTTTCACTCCTGTCAAGTAAAGGTCAGGCACAGTTGAACTGCAGACTTTAGGAAGGAGGTAAGGTTTCTTCTGATCATTTAATCTTCCAATCTAATAATGATCAGTAAGGTTTGATACATGCACAATACAACACAAGTAAAGCTAGTCAGCACATGAATGAATTCATGAGGATACCCAATCCCTTTTCACAGTATGCCCTCTGTATTACAGGGTATGTGTTTAATATGCAATACGCAAAAAATCTAATGCTTAAAGTTAGTAAATGATGAGATGCATTGTGAGAATGCCTTTGTAACCATAGTTCATTATTCTTACAAATGAATCATAATATGCGTGATACATTCCCCCCTCTCTTGTCTTACTCTGGGCAGACTGTCCCTGGAAAGAATCAGGCTTGGATAAATGGAGCTGTCTTCTGCAGAACTTGCCTGATTTGTCGGGATTTTTTAAAAAATATTTTGGATGTGTAGGTGGACAAATGTGTGAAAGACCTATTGGTATTTTAACTGCCTTTGGGTGAATAAATATAATGATAGGAATGTAAAAAGTATGCAAGTGAGAGCAGAGGGCCGCAGTGAGGGCTTTGGAGATGGACACTTAGCCAGATGTTCTTTACAACAGTCAGTGTTCCTCAGAATGCAAGGAAAAACAATTGGATGTTGTTGAGAGGTCTGCAATGAGGAGAATGTCATGAAATCACAGAAACAGAAAAAAGTATGTAATACTAGACAGGTCTGGACAGCCAAATGTTATCTCTAGGTCTGTGTAGGATTAGGTTCCTGCCCTGAATAATCTCTCATCATAGCTTTGGTATTGTAAAAGTCTGCCTCTCCTAATTGGCTTTTTCTCTGGGTTTTCTTAGTCTAATCTCAGACTTTGTGTTGTGACTTGTTTTAGATATTTGACCAGCCAGTTTCAATTTTGAAGTACTCTATCTGTAAATTTAGGAGTCTTGCTGGTTTTTGTCCTGATCTTGGCTGATTGGTGACTGACTGCCCTGAACTGCAGCAGCTTGTTTTGAAGAGGCTTCTGCCTAATAAGACATTAAGAATAGGACATGACTGTCACACATGTATGTAGTTTCTCATGCCTGTGCTGGACCATACCAGAACTGTCACTTGGCTCTATTTCTGTAAACTTGAAGTGTGGTTGCTTTGAGATAGCTGTATATTCTGAAGCTAAAGGTAGGCTTAGTTGTGATATCAGTGCAGGTGGAAGTCTCTAAAGAGCTTGTTGCCTGTGACATTTTAGGTTTTTTAAACAAACTTGGAAGAAGAAACAATAACAAAGATGAAGTTCCTACTGCAACATGTGGCTAGTAATACGACCTTTTCCCCCCCCAAAAGATGCTCCCAAAACAATATAGTAAAGGTAATTTTCCCATGCAGTGTTCCAGGAAGATTTATTTTAAAGAGTTCCCCAAAACATTAAAAGCAATTCTGAAATAAGCAATATTGGAATGCTCATCCCAGTCTTTAGTGCATAGTGAGAAATAAGTGAATACAGTAATTGTTTCTGGATGACAAGTGTCTTTACACATACCTGTTCATTTTCTGCGTTCCCATTTTCAGCAGGAATGTTGCGGAGTTCTGCTATTTCACCCTGCTGAAATGAAAGTGATGCACTGTAGCTGATTATTAATTAGCTCTCCATGTAAGAAAAGTGCCTTGAAGTCTGCAGCACTTGGCACTCTTGAATGCAAGCATCACTGAATATTATCTCATTTATTTTACCTACTTAAAATGTAAATTCCTCAAAGCAAAAGCGGGAAGAATATATGTGCCATCTTTTTTTGCAAATGTATAATCAGGTCTGTGACTGGCTTAAGGCATGCCAGGAATCTTCTGGAACAATGAGAAGTTGATATGTATGCTTCATCTTTTCCAACCAACTAATGTGGATTTTTTAGATAGAGGATTCTTTTGAGGTATCCACTTTGAGGAAGTGTGATCACACTGTTCCACTTCTTTCTTTTACTGAGTTCTAGGAAGTAAGGTGTAGTAGTTTATATTACATGTTATGGGTATAATTACATTAAAACATCAGGCAATAACTACTGCGCTCCAGTTCCTTTGGGACTTCTTTGTGTGTGCTGTGTGTCAATGAAAGCCTTCAGGCCTGCTTCATGCAAGCTCTGAAAGCAGTTGCTGCTGCTAAGTTGTTCAAGAAAATTGCGCTGACTTCTGGGCCTTGAAGAAAGTATAGAATCTGTAGCAACTTGGGATGCTGAGTATAATTTTTGGCAGTACTGAAAGGTTAGCTGGCTGCCATTCCGGACAGTAGTGCTTGATCTCTGTCCTTTTTGTCCTGGTACATCATGCCAACTTCATGTTTCAGAATTAGTGTTGCTACTGCAAAGTTGACAGTGATGTTTACTAATCACAAGTAGGTTAAAATCCTGATGAATGTATGTGTGTGGATTCTTGTTAAATGTGCTCCTGATCAGCAGTTTACTGAAAACATTGAAAGTAAGAAGTAAAAGTAAAGGTGTCTTTAAAAATGTCAGTTAGGACTAAGAAACTTATTTCTGAGAACAGAAAGTATTTGAAGTTATATCTAGAGAGCAACTGTGGGGGTCCATCATTGGTACTTTGTGACAGCAGTTGGTATATGGCTTCTCATTAATTTTCAGTCCTTTACATTGAAGCTTAAAAATATAAAATGTCCTTCATTGTGAGGAGAAAACACTGGTTTGGAAGTTATCATAGAGCAATTAAAAAAAATAGACAAACCCCTCAAACTCCACAGCCCTTAAATAGTTTAGATGTGACATCAGGAGTCACCATGGTAACTCCCAGGCTACAGATTCTGGTGTATTCTCGTGTGGGAGAGTTCTAGTGTGGAGGTGACTGTGGAGAAGGAGTAAACTGCTCCTTTGGTTAGAGGGCTGTCTTGTGGTAGAAAAAAGCTTGGAGCCTGCTGCTTAGAAGATGTGTTTAATGAAGGCTGATTTGGGAGTTCTGGCTTTGTTTTGTTCAGTAAAAGTGCAGAACATGGAGTTCTAAGTTGCATGGAGTTGGAGATCCAAGATATTAGGAGTGTTGTTAAGGTGACATGAAATACTGAGGCTTAAAATTTCTCTCAAGCATTGCATTTTGCTCCAGATTTTTCTCACAGTAGTATTTGCTCAGCATACAGTTGCAAAACAAATGCTGAATTTGGATTTGCAGTGTTTCTAAGATGTAAAAGGCAGATGGAATTAATGATCAAAAACTTGTCAAAACCCGCTTAAAACTAGGTTTATAAAAATAATTTTAAAAACTAATAGGCTTAGAGCAAGTGGCTTGATAGCGACGTGGATGGTTTGGAACCCTGCATGAAGGACATTTATTTGAAGGTACTGTAGGGCATCTGAGTTGTCAGTATGGAGCTGTTAGATGCGAGGTAGTATTTTCTGAAGGCTTACATTTTTGAGAGGTTAAAAAATAAAAGATGAAGCAGGATAAATCAAAGAGGTAGCTGAACAGTTAGAGAAGGGGCAGCCTTTGCCTTTGTTGCTAACATGCATCCTGTACTGTAGATTGTATGTGCTTATATACATACAGAATACGTGCACAACCAACCGGCTGCACAGTAGCATAGTGACCAAACAGGATCTCTGTCCTAAGAGTTTTTAGAACCTGGTGATGACAGACTGCCCATTCACTTCTTGTTACAAGTCAGTGTCTCCACGTTCGTTCTTTTGGTTGCTTATGAGTCTTTTGCCTGATGATGCCTTAACTTTTATCTGGTTGCTTTTCCAGTCCCTACTGTTGGGTCTTTCAAAGGACACATCCCTCAGTTTTATGCGGTTTGTGTTCTGTCTGGGAGTCTTAAATCACACAACAGCAGCAGCTGCTCTTGCTTATTTGCAGTGAAGCAAGGACAGGATATGGGCAGGAGAGTTTTCTGTTGTGTTACTTAAATCTAATTGTTGCTGTATCATGGGCCAAGTAGCCTATAGTTTCCATGAGCACCTAAAATAACACTAGAGGGTCTGTGTTTATGCACCTGAGTCACATTGCAGGTATCAAAAGGCTTGCAGTTACTACAAAAACTTTCCTTTGCATGATTTCTAAATAGATAATGCTTATTAAAGCTGTCAGTAATCATGATTATTTCTTCCTTCTTTAACAATTGGATTGTTAAAGTCTTAAATGGTAGGTGCATATTCCTAATAGCAAATTAAGCAATATTGAAAACTAATCTTGAAAGCATTTCAGGATGACTAGCAACAACTTTGTGGTACTGGCTAATGTTCCACCAGGAGGCATCTAACTGTCATTGGGAAGATTCGCTGCTCCCCCCCCCCCGATGTCTACAAATATTTTTATAGTATTAGCAGTAGGAGTTAGAGTTCTTATGCAGTAGTGGTTTAAGGTGTAGTGAAAGGCAGTATGCAGTAATACAGTAGACACAAAATATAGGCATTCCTTAATGTAACTATTCAAAGTATGTTTATTGATACTATCCCTAAAGCAAAACAAACAGCATTTGCTAACAGTTCCTGTTGTCTTCAGGAGCAAAGGGGAGCTAAATTATAGAGTTGAGACATTTTATTTATTCATATTTAAAAAAAAATATACAGAAAAGCTGCTTCTCCAAAAAGAGATACCTGCATCAATGTATGGCTTCCATAAGTGAAGTGATAAAAGTCTTTGGAATTGTTTACGGTAATAGTCAGCTAGTAAATCATAGCCAGCGACTGATATGTCTGTGGTGTCCCTGTCCCAAATGAAAGGCTTGATTCCTATAAATGGTTGTTTTAATGTTGAAAGAGGAATTAGGGCCATGTGGTTGGGAGAAAATAATAACTGGTTACTATTCTGAGAATTTGTTTTATTTCTGTAGCAGATGTTTTCAGCTGCTATTCAGGAATTACCATGTGGTTTTCTTGACAGATATTTGAAAGAAGTCAACTAATACTCCTCAACCCAGTCAGGACCACTGTGCTATATAATGGTGTATGTATCAAAGTTAAAAAAGAGAGTTGGAGCCACTGTCCTGGCAATCATATTTTTCAGCACAATTGTTATTGCTTGATAGGTATGGCTACAATGTATGCAAATTAGCATTGCTGAAAGAATGAACTGTGAAGTTCACTGAAGAAGATGCTTATTTTCAGCAAACAAAGTAAAAGGTTAATATTCCTGCAGTACTGATAATTTCAAGTTATCAGGAATGCTGTATTTCTTCTTGGACATCAGCTTACCATGAAAGGATTTGATTTCTGTCTGAAAATCTTTGCTTGAGACTCATGAAGTTCTTGTTTACTCTTGTTGTTTGTGTTGGATTCTGGTACATGGGGTTTTGCTGGCTCTTGTTAGGCTGGGGCATGTGGTCCTGCTGTTTATTTGCAAAACTCTCGCCTTTACCCTCTTGAAAATGAACTGTTGTTTTGTTCCCATTCAGTGTAGTCACCTGCTGTCTGGTTTCTTAGCTTTGCTGTGTTCTTACTTCAGGAAGCTCTAAATGACTGTAGTCAGGGTCAGTGAAACTGGAAGGACACAGAAAAGTTGACTTGCCGAGTGTCTTTAACTTCTGCTGAGCTGACGGTTGCATCATTATAAATCCCATAGGCCTTAGTCTCTGCTTATTTACTTCAGTTAATTATGCATTCACTATGACTAAGACTCATTAGTGCTGAACTTCCTGAGATTCTGTGATGTTTTGTGGAGTAATTCAGTTGTCAGAAAAAGTCAGCGTAGGATTTGACTCCTCCATTCTGGGATGATCTAGGAGTTGTTCATGATATAACTACAGCATGTTACGTGACTGTAGCAGCCTCTTGTGTCACATCAGTAAACTACACTTCTTTCAGGTGAAAACCATTTGCTTTGTGTGGCTGGAATAAAAACACTGCTGGGGTAGGATTATGGGGATGAAGGTACGCTTATGCTGTACAGGTGCATAGTTGCTACATAAGCAATGATAAAAGGTTCTCAGCTTCCATTTCTTGGTGAAATACTTGTATGAATGACTTGAAATGGTCACTGAAGCTTTCCCAGCTGCTCCAAATTCCCTCCAGACCACATGTGCTGTTTGTACTGTAAGCAAGCCATAACTTTGGAGCCATATTTGCAGTAGTACCCGATTCATACCTGAAGACAAAGAAAAACAATAGTGCAGAAACATTTTCAGGTTAAAAATGTGCTTGTATTTTAGTTTTGGCTTTTAAAGAAGGCCTATAAAGGGTTTTGTTCAAGTATTTCTAGTTCTTAGTTTAGGTATGCATGGCCCCAGGTTCAGCCAGTAGTGAGGCTAAGCACGTATTCTCAGTAGCACACACATACATGTATTCACGGATATGAATATGTGGTTGGCTGCCACATCAACACAGAAAACACAGTGGTAATGCAAGCGCCAACAGTGCTAATGGCTTTTCTTGGGTGGTCAAGCAGCATGTCTGCTAGTGGCAGACACATACATGCATGTATGTATGTAGTATGGATCCTTCCAGTTACTGGGTTTAGACAATCATTCTGCCCTGAAACTGGCCCTTGGGTATTCCCCATTGTCTCTTGCACACACAGAGCCATGCTCAGCCACCAATCCCAAACACCACAGCTTCTCCAGGAGCTCACTTGGACCCTCTTTTGCCCCAGCAGCCAGCTCCTTCCATGGCCTTGCTCAGACAGTCTGCCCTGTCCCTGGTTCCCACGCCATGCTTCCAGTTTGCTGGCTGGTCCAGTTTGGTATCCTTGTGATCACACCCTGACGTGGAAAAAAAAAAAGGCCTCCTTTGATGGCACCCTGGGCACTGTGGTCTTACTTCACTTGTCACCTAGATGCACATGTACACTGAACAGAGCCCGAAGAAGAGAGTTACAAAAGGAGGTTAATGGGCAGGCAGGATAGACAATGGTGATTTGGGGAGAGCATAGCTGGATGTGCATACTTATCTGCAGCTAGTTTACAGGTGACCTATCCCTCTTGTCACCATAGCCCTAGTTTTTCCACACTTGTTCCTCCCCAAGCCGATTTGATCCCTCCCTTTCCCCACCTTTGGGTCCTCCCCTAAACATCCCATAACAGGACTTACGCCTTTCCCCTGCACCCCATGATAAATCTGGTACCCCTATAAGCAGCCACACTTGTCAATCTGAAAAGTTCCCTGGAGAGGCCCTGTGGTGGTAGGGATGTGGGGAGAGCTGATGGTTCTCTTGGGATAGCCCTGGGAGCAGCTGGGTCGGGGTATTTAGTTGGGTTCCCACACACAAAAGTGTGCTTCTCTACTCCTTTGTGTGTAGAATAGCTTTTTATCCTGTAACCTGACAGGGTTAATTTTGATACATGCTGGTAAATAATCTGTTTAATCATTTACAAGCCCAGTTGAAAATTCATGATAGAAGTTACTGGCTGGCCACAGAGGTGTGAATTAAAGTGATACTGTTATGAAAGCAATACTTTGAAATGTTACCTTGAAGTAGGGTATTTTAATAGCAACAGGGAGAATGCTGGAATGGTTGCATAAAACTTTGTGGAGCAGGCTGTGGTAACTGTACTAATGCTGTAACCTTTTAAATTGTAAAATAAGGAGTTGATTCCCACCCAGCTCCCCCACCGGATGACTTGCATTTGTGGCTGCTTTGGTAGTTCTTTTGAACAGATTTAGTTCATACTTGCTTTGTACATATTAAAAGTTTTGATAAATCATCCTTTCCTTTGGCAAGAACCATGAAGGGATAGTTAATATGTTTTACGTAAAAGTAGGCATTGGACATCTTGAATGATAGGGATTTATGGACAAGGTCATGTCATTTTAGGGTATGCTGTTTATGGATTTATGTCTGGAGAATGAGGCAGATGATGACATGAGCCTTAAAAGTCAAGGCACTTGGAGATATGCAGGATTTGGGGATTAAAAAGAGCAGTTAGGTGCAAGTAGATATCCGTTGCTTGCTTTGACAAGGTAAAAGTAACTGTTAGTGTGAATGTGTTTTAGTAAACAAGTTACATTTGAAGAAGTTGGTGAATCTAGTGTGATGCTTCTGGAAGATTGCATCAGCAAAAGAATTTTCTGCCATGGTTCTGAGGAGAGGAGTAGGTACAGGAGTAGGCTTTACTCGTTCTCCCTCTTGAGGATTGCAGGCTTAAGTAATAAAGTAACTTCAAAACATACTGTTGTATTGCACCAGACTGTTTTAAGGATCTCGTAAACAGGACTTGAATTTTCTTAAAATTTTATTGATTTAGCATCTCATAAGAAGAGGACACAAACAAATAAAATTTGAGATCCTGAGACTGTGAAAGTAAGCATTTTGATAAGACTGTATTAAAAGTTGTTTATGCTGTGATTATAGCATGCTGTTTTGATGCTTTTAGATATATTTCTAAAGATCAGAAGACCAAAAGGTTTTAGTGCACTTGGAGCTTGATAAAGTTGATTGGTATTTTTAATGTTTTATTTGGGCCTGGTTTTGTGTGTGTGGTTTTTTTGGTGTTTTTTTTTTTTTTGTTTTGTTTTGTTTTTTTTTTTTGTAGAGACTGCAGTAAATGCATAGCTCTAAGATGAGGTTTCAAGTGTCAGGAATGTAACTATCTTCTATTTTTACACTTGACCTCATTTCTATTTTCGTTTGCTAAAGGCAACAGGCATATGTTGTTCTGTTGCTGCTGAAACTGAGTTACTTAAATAACTTATTATGTGCAATAAGGTTTTGAATTTTAGCACTGGCTGAAACAGTGAATATTTTGTCACAGGCCACATTTCCCCTACTCACAATTACATGAACTGTGACTTGATCTGCTTAAGAACTATAGCTGCAGAAGCTACATTTGTGGTAAAAGGTTAGGAAAGCATGTTTCAGTTCCTCTACTACACCAGCTTTATATTTCACTATAAAAGAGGATTCTTCTGCTCCCCTCCTCCAGCTGTTTCTGGTTGCTCTCTGAAGGTGGTACTGAAAGTAAAGGAGCATCCTATTTTACTGTGGTTTGATACCTTTTGGTTGCCACAAACTAAATTATTAAGCATTTTCTTTCATGAAGAGAAACAACTTTTGTTTTAAAAAATTTGACTATTTGGCTTGTCCTTTATATCAAGGTGTCTTAGTTGGCTTATGATCAGGGTAATGTTAAAATTTGCAGAAATGTGTGTCATTTGTGTGCCTTTCACCTTTTCAGGCTAAAAAGGATTAGATATTCCAGAAGTGTGGTGGGTTATTTTTGTTTGGTTTTGTTTTGTTTTTTAAACACTTCTCTCCACAGCTCTTCTAATTGTTAATATTTAACTGTTACGGCCTATATAAACCAGCTTGAAATGAGTATTCTCTGTTAAATACCCCTGTTAAATACAAAGCCATGTATTGTGGCAATGGGTTTTGCAGCTGGGTCACACTCTAGCTCACTAATTCCTGTGAAATATGTGCACAGACAGCAGTTTCTCTTCTGAAAAAACAGGTGCATGATACAGACTCAGTGAGTACAGTCATCTGTATGTATTAAGCATCACTGATTCATATCTGTCATATGAAGTCCTGCTGTTTTAGTCTTGCCAGTGAACAAATTGCTATTACCTGGTACCTCTGGTTTCTGTAGGTCTGCTAGGCCATCTAAAGAAGCTTCTGATCTTTCTCCTTTTTTACAGCCAGTCTGTGATAAAGCAGTACTCTTTGACTGGTTATACTGGAGAGACTTAAAATAGCTGTAGCATGGGAACAGACAGAGCTGTAGGCATACCTCTCAGGAGCTGAGACCTTTAGAAAGTGTGGTATAAGGGAAAGCCTGGTTCTTTCATGGATGCTGCTGTCAGAGAAAGGATAGGGGGTTCTTTAGTATGTTGGACATTGGGCATTGGGCTAAGCTGACACCCTTTGCTTATCAGATGTTTCATTGGAACTTTGATGGGTCACTAAGCCATCTTAAGCTTCTGAGAGATGAAACTATTTTATGCAGGGTCTTACAAACAAACCCCACCAAATGTTTTGGACTGTTGTGGGTAGAGAAGCAATATTGAGCAAAAAGAAACAACTATAGTTGATGGGATGCTATAGGACACGGGTCCTCAAACTACGGCCCGCGGGCTGGATACGGCCCCTCAGGGTCCTCAATCCAGCCCCCGGTATTTACAGACCCCCCCGCCCCCCCCTCCCAGGGGTTGGGGGGGAAACTAAACAGCCGCAGATGACTGCCTGCCACTTCATCTGCACGCCGGCCCCCTGGTTAAAAAGTTCAAGGACCCCTGCTATAGGACATGCAGAATTGGAGCAGAGCCAGTGTTTGTTCACTCATAAAGGTATACATATAACCTCTTGAGATGTAATCACCAGTTTGCATATAGCTAACTACTAATGGTAAGCAACAGACTGGCAGCTGTTTTTTTGTTGACATTTTATCACTGTGTCCTGTGGAAAAATCATGCCATGCTGCTCTAATCAAGTACGATTACCAGGAACTGTGTAGTTCCACCACTCAAGCTGCATCATACACTGACATACATTTCAGTTATTGTCATTGTCAATTGAGTATTGCAGACTTCTGTTAGTAGCTAACACTGCTCTCTGAAATTATTTAAATAATTCAGAAATTTTTTTTAAATCTTGTAAGCAGTATCACTGGACTGACACATAGCAAATTGTACTTCCATGGTTTTTCTGATGATACTAGCTAACAGTATCTTGCTGCTTTGGAAAATTATTTTCAGAGCACTAGAGAGGCAGTTTTTTTTATCAGCACTTCTGTTTACCTGCTTCAGAAAATGAGGAGGAGCTGGCTCTGGGGACTGAGCAGCAACTGGTTGTTAACACTGTCCATCAGTAATGGACAACCTCTTTATGCACGACAGACTAACCTCTTCTGCACCAGTAATAATGTCAGGTGCTTAAAATCTCACGAGAGTCATGCAAAGATGGGCTAATCGGAGTATTCAGAGCTGTTTATCATCTCATCAACCTCATCCATGGAGGCTTTCTCATTTTACAAATCAGAGTATTTCTTAACAGAACATTTTTTGGCACATACTGGCTAAATTAAAACTTAATGGAAATTAGATAATAGTAGACTCTTTTAAGAGAGGGGAGTGTTTCTATGCTTGGTTCCAATTTAAAGGTCTTTGTAACATGAAAGTCAACTAGATCAAAAATGTAGGTATGCAAATCTCAAAGATGTCATGTATTTGAGGTGGAAGGTAAGGGGAAAATAATTTTGTGCAGATGACCAACAGATTTTACCTAATGATTAATGTCATAAGACTAGAGCAGTGAGACAGCTTTCCTGTCTCTCAGCAGGGAGTTTTTGCAGGATATAATTAAGAAAGGTCAGTTAGTGGCCCGGAGGACGTTAGGAAGTGAATACTGAAGCTGGGTCTGTGGTGACCATAGTGACAATTACTGGAGAATTACAAGCACAGCTCTAAATAGAGACCACTGCTAAAGACTTGCTTTCTGAGGGTGTAGGGCTGCTTTAGTACTTGGTATAGATCTACACCTTTAAATTCCAGAAATTATCCTGCACTCTAGGTTTCACCCCAGTATGGCAAGCTACACATCTGGCTATCCCGGGTGGAAATGGTGAGCTGTTATTTCCTTGTTTTGAAGTAAGCATTCAGAACATATTTATGCAGTGTCACAAGTAGGAGACTTTGAAGAATAAACTGCTTCTGAAATTTAGCTCAGCTTTGCAAGCATTTTTGGTTGCCCAGATTTTAAGCAGTGAGGAAAACTAAGTCAGGATGTGGTGTTAAGCTACACGTTACAAGTTCCATCCAGGAAATACGTAGGATTCTTGGCTTTGCTTTGTAATAAAAGGTAATGAATTTTGAAGTCTTTGTCATCATACCTGAAAACAGGTCTGGCATACAGAACTGGTATATAGAAAATATTATTTTCAGCATTTAGTCCTTGCCATTGTGTGAAGAGAATAGATAGAATTTCAGATGAGAAAAACAAATCCAGCACAGAAGAAAATAGACTGAGAAAGGAATGTATCCCAGTCCAAAAAAAGGAAAAAAAAGTGTTTTCCTCTGGGTATACAACCAACAAAATTCTATGTTGGTTTACTATTTTTTACTTCCCATGAACTGTCTGCATTCGAGAAAAGAAAAAGTAACATAGAAGTCAAAAGGTTTAGTGGACATTCAGCAGGGTTGGTCTAGAAATGATGCCCTTGTGTAACTACCAAGGTTAAGATCACTCCATCATGAAGTCTGTGCTGGTGTGCTTGTCACTGCTCACATCTGTGGAGTGCTATAAGCTTCAATGCATCTTCTGAGAGAAATGCAGCACCATGTATGCTGCTTGGTGTGTTCAGAGTGACTGGAGGTGGAAGAAGAGTGAGAACAAGCACACACCTGGAATCTTGTATAAACAGCTGTTGAAGGCCTAAACAGGAGGATCAGGGCTTAACCTTACATCAGACTTGACAAACATTTTCTACCCAAGTAGGTCAATGCAATTCAGGTTAACTCAGTAGTTGTAGCCGTTTACATTCCTTAACGTTAATCCTGTGGTCTGTTCCTTGTTCAATTGCAGTATTACAAAGAACCCTGAAGTATGCTTTGTGCAGTGCATTACGTTGGAGAGCAGACTGTACTTGTTTTTGTACTTGCTTATGTTTGACTTGAAAAGCTTCTTGAAATGATCCACTGAACACTAGGTTTGGAGTGAATGTTTTTGAGTGAGACAAGTCTAGAGTATAGACTTCAGAAACGTGCAGTGTTTCCCTTAAGGCACAGAGTAGGATGTTACTGTATCCTGAAAACAAGTTTTCCTCCCATCTAAACTGTTCGATGTGGCAAAACAAATAGCTGTGGAAGAGAAGGCAGTTTGAGTAGCAGCTAATTTTCTGAAGCACTTAGATGTTTTATTGCCTTTAGTAGCAGTTTAGCAGTGAGACATATATGTATGAAAGATTAAAAAAAAGTTTCACAAGGCTTCATTCTGAAATACCTCTGTCCCACACTCTATTCTGATTTTTGTGGTCACCTACAAAAAATTTGTAGTTCACTCCAGCACACAGTTCATATTTTGGTTTTCTCCAGCCTTTACCTGGTGAGGCTAATGTTAAAATTCCTATTTTCCTTTCAGATAGTAATCAAGAGGCCTTGCTGAAATCTTACACTCAGCTCAGCTCTGCAGTTTGAATTTCCTCTTGTGCAGCACAGTTACAGTACCTCGGAGGAAAGGGGAAGCTAAACTAAAAATGGAGTCCTTTTGTTGTAGTAGTCACTAGATGGGGTAAAGACAGGCAAAACATCATCTGGAGTTCATCATGGCTGCAGGAGTGGCATGAATTGAGTCTGAACTGAAGCAGGTCTAACACTTGGTTGGTGCCCAGGAAACTTTAAACTTCTGCTGATCAGAATGGTGTTGCTGACTTTTGCCTTGAGTAAACGGAACTGTGGACTGAAGTGTTTTAGGCCCATGTATGCCTTTGTGGTTAACTACCTCCTATTGCCAGTCACAGACTATTAGTTCTGGGGGAAACTTATTAACTGACTCCTGTGTCTATATTAATGCCTAGATCAGTGGCTTATTGGTATCTCTTGCCTCTCCTCCCCTCTGGGGTAAGGTTCACCCAGCAATTTTGTTTGAGTAAACATCTATGAGTTTAAAGTAATGCCTCACAGTCTTGATTCAGTGTGGTGTGATGTGCTGCAAGCTGGTATCTTAAGGAAAATAGTTCTGAGAAGAAGACTTGAAATATGTCTGATCCCATTTGTTATATTTTCTCTTCTATTTTTCATCCTTTGAAACAAAAGAAGAGTCAAGTTAGTAGGCATGTATTTTTCAGGAGTCAGCTATGTGGAGTCAGGACATGTCAGCATTAAAAGATAGTAAATTGTAAGATACTTAACATTGTATGGATTTAGCAAAGGTGAGGTTTTGCCTGTAAAATTCACTGGATACATTGCTAGCATTCTATTTAATCTGTATTTAAGAGTGTACAAGTCATTAGTGACCTAAGGGATTAACTTGAAGTACACGTGTTTGTAAAACTTCGGCAATGTGCAAAACTTGTGTCCCTTTGAGAGCTGGCAAAAAAACCTTCTCAAACTTTACATCTGATTATTAACATTGGAGTAAGAGTTTTGCATAGCATGTAAAATACACTCAAATTGTCAGTACTTTAGATTCACATGGCACCTATGTGAACACCTGTGCAATTAATGTGGTGATAATTAAAAAAAAAATACCAGAAATTATTTATAAGGAATTCTAGTAAAATTAGTTAGAAGTTAGGTCAGAAACAGGTCAGAGGTGTTGTGATACAGTTATGTGGGTTTTTACAGAAATTGGGCAGTGTGTTGACATTTAATTTTTAATGCACGTATAAGAAACTTCAAGATAGTGTTCCAACTTGTAAAAATAAATTCATAAATGGTGTGGAATGAGAAACAGAGGTTTTTAAACTGTACTTGGTTTTAATTAGTGATTTTTTTTAATTGAAAACTATATTGAATTTAACACTTAAACTACAACTTATCTTGGCTTCTGTATTCCAAAGATTCCCAAGGCTAAAGGCAATTGCTGCATTTTGTTAATTTTATGCCACCTTCCCTTCCTTCCCGAAATTTCTATGCTGCTTGGTGTAATAAGCATCAGGAATGCTGCTTGTGCTTTTTGTGAACTGCGTATGTTTCATTTTACGTATTGGTGAGCTTCACAGGATGTGTTCTGTGAGTTTTGCAGCTAAGTAGCAAGTTTTATAGTATGCTCTGTTGTCTTTGTCCTGGGTCAGCTGTCACAAGGAAGTTTTGACTAACTTACCTTTTTCTTTTTTTTTTTCAAGCTGTACTAAAATAGCTTGTGAGTTGGTTTCTTTTGTGTGTTTAAAATAGTAGAAAATGTGTTTGACTTCACATATCTGTTGCCTGTGTTAGGAGCAAGTAATTTTACTTCAGGTGAAAGCTTACAATTGTAAAAGCATGGGAGAAAAGTAAAATATGAAAAGATATTTCTCTGCAGCACAAGAAGTGATTTTTTCGGAAAAGATCTATTTCTTTAACTTCCTAGGGTGTTTTTTGTTTTTCTTTGACAAATAACTTTCCACTTGAGTAGCATTTTTGCTTACCTTTAGCTGTACAGTCCAGAGTTAGAGCATCATAGTTGCTTTTGGTCTGCTTTCATTAATCAAGATATCTAAAAAGCAAAATAATATCACTGTCTACCCTAATGTCACCTTTTCCAGCCAGGGGCAGTACATCGAGTAAGGTGCAACCTTTAACTGCCCTTACCCGCTAACTGCTCTGTTCAGATGTGTCAGAGTCCCATCCTTGAGAGAAGGCTCTCAGTTTTTCTCTCCTACTTCCCACAGTGTCATGCTGTGTACCAGACCTTTTCTGGTTTTCCATTGAGATTCTGCATGATAACTGTTAATAAAGGTGAAACACTTGTTGGGTGTCATCAGTAGAAAATCTTGTGATACTTTAATAACTTTAGCTGTCAGATAATACCAAGGACATAAAATTACAAAATACCTGAAAAGTTAATTCTGTTTTAGTATAGCGACTATGTAGAAAATAGCACGTTATTTATGGGAAAGCAATTTCATGTGAAAGTAGTAAAGCCGTTTTTTGATAGGAATTATTCTTGCTTTATTGTATTTATAATTTATAAAAGCCTTATTATAGCCTTTTGCCGCTTGGTTTCTGTTTCTGCCTGCGCACCAGTGGGGTACAGAGAGTCAGTCAAGTTCGCCATCTGCTGGTGCAGGGTGGTGCATGCACTCTGCGGGCGGGGCGCGGAGTGCTGTTTCTCAGATGCAGTAGCTGCATTAGTTTTCCAGAAAGTCAGTTCTTATATTTACTTTTTAGTTAAAATTATTTCCAAAGATACCTCAAGACCATCATGAACTCCTTAGGATAAAGGGATGGCAAAACCTATGCTTTAGTCACTATAGATTATTTAACTTACTGTCATTTCATTCAATAGTTCATTGAACTTTTAGGTGTGATGCAAGTACAGACAAATGAGCAGGGCTGGAATATTTTTACAAATTATATTTTACTTCAAAAATATAAAAGTCCTCCCTCAAGTTCCACACTTCTGTCTAAACTGTCCCTTAATTTTTTTACAAATAGAAAGGGATGTTCCTGTATAATTAAAAACACACACAGGCTTGCTTACTCTGCTGTAGAACATTAGGATGTTGAAGTGTGTTTTCTTTACTTCCATCAAAGGTTTTTTTGCTGGTTGATAATTGTACCTGGTGACTTTCTGCCTCTCCCCACTGCAGAAGGTCAGGGAGAGCTGGTTTTGGCTCAGACAGAAGCACACAGTGAACAGTGGTGAACAGTCATCGCTTCACCCATGATTTTACTAGGGCTGTAGCAGCCCTGAACATTCCCCACCTTCCCCCCTTCATTTTGAAGTATGTTTGTAATTAAGGAGAAGCATTGTGTCTCTAGTCTGGTAACTTTGAGCTTGCTTGAAATTTTAAACCTAGCTATATAATCTTAGCACTGATACTATATGGTTATTCATCTTTATTAGTGACTTGGTGTTTTATGTTAATAATGCAAAGCAAGGATAAGGAAACACTTGTATCAGAATTTTAAATGGCAATGAAGTTTCCTTTTTAAGATGACTCTTTGATGGCCATCTAGGCAGGGGAGGGATAAGAGTTGTACAGCTTTTGATGTTGGATACTGTAGAAATTTTTTTTTCTAAGGAAGAAGAAAATGGCAGGCCAAAACAGATTTCAAAGATTAATGTTGGCTTTCCTTTATTTAGGATTATGTGCATCTTTATATATGCCCTTTCTGATCAGAACTGATCCTTAACAATTTTAGTACACTTTTGATTCTGAGTTTGGTGTTCAGAAAAGTGAATGTACTCATTGGACTACAGTCCAGTACTGTTGCAGCACAAACAAACTAGTAGACTGCAACAAGGCTTTACCGATGGTCAAATTCTGTCTGTGCTGTGTCTCCTTCCTCCAGAAGTCAAACCACGCTGCTCCTCCTCCATCTGACCCCCTTTCCCACGATCCTCAGGGCTATTTAACCACATCATACTTTTCATGCCAGTCCCTCTGCTGCCTTCTCAGAGTCTCCTCATCCAGGGCATGCTCTTTCTTCTCTCTGCTTCTTCCTCCTCTCTCTTCCTTGGCTGCCCAACCTATTAACAGAAGCAGCTACACCTGCCCCTTGTCTACATCAGCCAACCCACCGCCCCTGAAGCCAGCCCACAGCTGTATGTTATCAATGTTAATTAACCCAGCTTCATTCCTCTACAGTTCCCCCTTTTTTTTCCTTAACCTTTCATGCCTTATGTTTTTAGCAATCATCACAACCTTTACACAAATAAACTTTTCTTACAGTCTGGACAACTTGTCCCTGAACTGTTTTTTTTTTCTTCTTAACATTTCATGCCTTATGTATTTAACAGTCATCACAACTTTTTCACAAATAAACTCATACAGTCTAGACAATTTGTCCCTGAACTCATACACGTATCCCTTCTTATACAGCACTAATACATTACTCTGTGTCCCAACAAGCTTATCAAGGTCCTTGTGGTTGCTTGTTTCTTCTACAACTGGAGACACATTCAATGAGCACGTGAACACTGGCAAGAATACCACCAGGCTGAGCAGCAGCAGCAACAGTGGGAGCCATCCGCGGCATCACACTGCTCCCACGCCTTCCCCCGGCACAGCCATCACCGCTGGCTGGCTGGACCCGCTCTGGACCTGCCACCGGCTGTGGGCTGCTTCCGTGTCTGGCCATGTACTCTGCTGCTATCGCCTGTTACCCTCAGTCTCTTAACTCCATGGCTATCAGGCTTCCTTCTCTTTGATCCCAACAGCTCACCTCTACCGGTGTCTGATCTGCATCCCCAGGCTCTTCCCACCTATCTCAATGTCATCTGGCTCACAGGCTGTCCCCCTGCCTGTCTCTGCTACATTGGGCACCGCCGTCACTGCTCAAAACTTCAGATGTCCCCTGGCACAGCCATTATTATTGTCATCACTCATTACACTCAGTCTCACAAGCTAAAGGTCCTGAGGTCAAGCCTCACACAGGGCACCAATTGTCTCAGCACTCTCCAAACTAGCCAGCTGCAACAAGGTCTTTTACCATCACATACCAACACACTCTTCATGCCGGTCCCTCTGCTGCCTTCTCCTAGTCCCTCCTCTTCCAGGGTGTGTGTTCTTTCTCCTCTCTCTTCATTGGCTGCCCAACCACTTAACAGAACCAGCCACAGCTGCCCCTTGCCTACATCGGCCAACCCACCGCCCCTGAAGCCAGCCCACAGCTGTATGTTATCAATGTTAATTAACCCAGCTTCATTCTTCTACACAGCACATGATTGTATTTGCATTCACAAGGATGCTTCAGAATCATTGCAGTTTCTAGTTTAATCCTTCAGGAAAATGATTCAAACTCCAGAAGTCTTTGTTTAGTGTTGCAATGGGCAAATACAAACACACCAAACCTGAAGTTGCTTGTAGTTTCTGGATGTTTCCATTTATTTTATGGGAAGATTTATTAGTACGGTTTTGATAGAGACCTGTCAAACCTGTGGAAGAGGATTCATTAGTGCTGTAAGAAGGTTCTTCATTTGAAGTATTTAACCATAAAAATTGTGTTGCTGTGGTTACCACAATGTAAACTTAGGAACTGCTTCATTCTGATAGCTTAAATGACCTTGGGCATCTGGATTGTGTTCGTGAATTCCTGACACATGAATTTGCACAAAAGCGTGTATAAAATAGGCATGTGCTGAGCTGAAGAGGCAGGTGAAAATTTTTTTTGAAAAATGATACTCAGCAATGCAGTTAGTGGCGAGTGTGTCTTTGGGATTGTTTTTTGGGTTTTGTTTGTTTTCTTTGTTAACTAGGTTACCTAGGATGTGCAAGATTAATGATAGTCTTTTTCTTCTTTTGGCTAAGCTGCCTTTGTAATTTATGTTAATGAGCTCACTGTGGGTACTCTATTCAGAAGTGCTGGATTAAACTTCTGTGTGTTCCTTTCTTCCAGTCTTCTATTGCCATTTTATTGGTAATTCATGCAACATTAATGGTTTTAACATCTGGATTTTATGAGTTTAGTGATTAGTAACTGCAGATAAAGTAAAGATCTGAAGGAATTATTTCAAAGTGAATAGGCTGTGTAGAATTCATGAAACTTGGTAGTCACTTCAGAGCTGGCAAGCTGTTGAAAACTTCTAGATACTTAAGGAATTTATACACCTGCAGTGAATAGGGCAGGCGGCATTAGGAGGAGTTCAGATACTTAGAGGGGTTTACTGTGCTGGATCTAGAACAGAAGAATGTGTGGTTGCATCTGTACTAGTATTCTAGTTCAGCTGCAAAGTGTTCATCTGAGAAACATCTCCTGGATATCACCACTTGCCTGACTCCATATCCCACTGCAGGGTGACTTCAGAGCATGTAAACCCAGTTTCTTTCGTATGTAGCTAAGTTGGTACATGCCCCAGCTCCTGTAGGGCATTCTCAGGATGGGACTAGAGCTACTCCAAAGGTAGTTGCTGTCCTGTCTGTGTCCCTGGCCCCCCCCCCCCCCCCCCCCCCCCGACACATACAATATTGGTGGCAGGTTCTTAGCACTGTAGTGCTTTCAGTGCCTGTGTGAACTCCTGTGCTGCATTGCTTGCAGCCCATGTGGATATACTAAAGCTAAGATGAAGAACATTAGATTGAGTTAAAATCTGAAGAGCAGAATTTTGATTAAATACTAGCTGTCCTGACTCTTTAATAGTTCTACTTTGTAAGTGATCCAATACTAATGATATTTCATCACCCTTTAATTGTTGATTTGTTTCTCTTTTGAAACTCAAGTTATGTAAACATATCTATTTTCTAGGATTCGTTTCTGATGTGCTTCTGAAAGAAGAACTGAGAATCCATTACATACTTACACTTGTGGGAAAATTCTCCTCCTAATGTATTTTGCAAGCTAATTGAATTATCATAGAAATTCAGCATGGGAGGAGCTGTGAGTGCTGGAGAAGACAACGATGACTTAATTGATAACTTGAAAGAAGCTCAGTACATTCGCACTGAGAGTGTGGAGCAAGCCTTCAGAGCAATTGATCGTGGTGATTATTATCTGGAAGGATACAGGGACAATGCTTATAAAGACTTGGCCTGGAAGCATGGAAATATACACTTGTCAGCACCTTGCATTTATTCTGAAGTCATGGAAGCACTGAAGCTTCAGCCTGGATTATCTTTTCTAAATCTGGGTAGTGGAACCGGATACTTGAGTACAATGGTGGGATTAATTTTAGGTAACTTGAACAGTTTTATTTTAATACAGTGTTTGTGCATATTTTTAGAAGATTATACAGGCCCTGTAAAACTTTTTACTTCTTTAAAAATGACAGTACTATACTTAAAACTGAGTGAGATGTGTTGTTAAAATGTCGTGTGCTATCTACAAGCTTTTCACTGGCACTGTTGTTCAGTAGCATTTCATGGAGTGTTTTGGAAGAGGCAGTCAGTCCCGCTTGCCTTTCTGTAATCTAAAGTCCTCATTTGAAAGAAAACAGTCCTTTTGTTGCTTAAAAGGAGAAGGCATACAGGAACAGTATTTGAGGGTAAAATTTTAGTCTGTATTGGTACCTTGTTTATGCCCTTACTCTAGGTTACGGTTTTGATTTACAGTTTATAGAAACAAAAATTTAAAATGTAAAGGGTAATGACTCTTGAAGAAACTTTTTGAAAAATATCAGTGTGCAATTGATTATTTAAAAGTAGACTTACTTGGTAATTTTATTAAGCAGAAGGTTTGGAAATGTAGACTGACAAGACTGTTTAAGCGCTGCAGGTCTGTAGGCTTTTTAACAGATTAGCACTGTCGTTTTTCTTCTGTTTTCAAATAATTTACTGTATTAAAAAGATTGGCATGAGTTATTTAAAATTTACATTTTAAAACCTGTCTTAGAGGAATGATTTAATACCCCCCCCCAACACTGAGACTACAGAGCATGTGTATCAACAGTTCTTTCTTACAAATGAATTTCATTACATGAAATAACTTCATTTGTTTTAGTATGTAGTTTTCATAGCTAGAACTTTTGACTGTATTACAAAGAATTTTCATATTTCCTTGGTTGCCCAAACCTTGCTGACAGGTAATACACAGATTTGGAATATATATGTTTATATACACAGCTGAGATGTGAAGAGTTAACTTGTGAATTTTCAGTTAGTTTAGTTACTTTGTCATCTCTAATTTACTGAAGAGTAGAAATTATCCCTAATAGTATATAGTAGACATCATTTGTTGGCATCTCTGGCAGTGTCTTTTGTTACAGTCAGTACCAATTCAACAGATTCCACTGCTCTCTTGTGGAGACAAGAGCTATGTTCATTCACAGGTAACAAAAATCCCCACAACCTACTCTATTAGAGTATTGCTTTGCCCTTTTCCACAGTGTTTGTTTGGGAGTAGATATTTTTAATTAGGTTGCAATATTTTAAGTTCAGTGTTCTATTTCACTATTAAAACAACTAGTAAATATTGCTGTACTTTTTCCTCTAAAGTGTTTGTTCAGGGTAGTGAGTAATAGTATTCATTTATTTCTCTGACTTTTGGAAAGCTTTATTTCATTATTCTTTAACTATGATGTTTAAAAAAGAAATTGTGGCTTATTGCACTTGCATCAGTGTATCTTTCTAACTGATTCTGAGTGGCTGTTGGTTGGCTGTTGAATGCTCCTGGGTTTGACCTCTCTTTATCAAGCAGAATTCCTGTCCTTCAGATTATTATATGCAGAGTTGAAGAAATGAAACGGGAAAAGGCTTGTTCTTCTACAGAGGGCGAGATCGGCTGACAGTTCCCAAGAAGCACAGTTACACTGGAGGTGTTCCCACAGAGCCAGCGCCGGTGCTGATGTTTTTCTAGCAGTACTGAGGTGCCTGGAGCACTGACTGGTCAGCTACTTACAGAAGTAGACTTCCCATGTTTCTTTAGTGCTGTACCCAGTCTCCAAAGCCTGCTTAGTGTTGTAATGTGGTTTGAGTGCTAGGCTGAGGCATGGAAGCAATAAATACAACTTACATGCCTTTATTTTCTTACTCTGCTCCCTTTTGATAAAATTACTTGTTACATGAAATCATTCTTCTTTAGTGTTAGTTTTAAACCAGGGAACAGCTGCTTTAACAAAGAAAAACAAACAGATGTAAGTTTATGACAAATAAACCATGTATATTTTTAAAAGCTCACTTTTTAAAAACAGATCTCAGTGTGCACTGCAGTTAATAACAGAGTAGTGGTTTCTGACCGTAGTTGAATATCTTTGTTTGACAATGTAGTGAGCAGTATTTCTGCTGTGTTGGCAGTGTCAAAATGGCTAGATTAAATCATCAAATAATTTGAAATGGATAAACATTTGTAAGTTTAGCACCATACTAAAAAAAACCCACCAAACAACTGCCACTCCACAGAGGTTAAATTAACTGTTGCTGATAACATTAAAATGAAATACAGTTCAGACTAATGGTGGAATTGCTAGCTTGTTACGCTGAAAGATGCCAGTTGACTTTAGAGAATAGTAGAAAAGTTGGTTTCATGTTTTTAGGAGACTGCTTAAATGTACAGCTGTGACTTCTCTGATGAAAGAACAGAAGAAGTTCCTGTATTTCTGTTCAAATTAAGAATATCACAGTGTGTCATGGTGTGATGATGTCTTGCATTTGTAGGTATTGAAACAACGGACATTTACAGTTCTTTTTAATGTTTTTAAAATTGAGTAATGGAATGTATATGTGAATTTTGGGACAGGTGATAATGCATTTTTAATTTAAATTATGAGGTTGAAGAAATGGTGATCAATTTTTAACTAATGAAAACATAGCTTGGATGCTGCTGCATGCTGTAGAACTCTTAACTGCACTGGTTAGAACATCGTAACCATGCAAGGGAGCATTAAATAATTAAATAGCTAGGAAGGGATTGCCTGTGCTAGTGCTTTTCTTAATGTGATAGATGATAACCTAAATTTACAGTAGGTATGTCAACAGAAGGGACATGCTTTCACAAGTTCTAAGAACATTCCTTGGATGATCCACCTACTTCTTGCTTGGCATCAGAGAGGTCTTATGAACACTGCCTGCGGTAACCTGCTGGATCGGTTTTATTTCACCTAGTAGAAAATGATCTAAACTATGTTGTGTTAAGAATTGCAATTATTAATCAGCTTAGTGGCATACACTTTTACAGTAAAATGAAACCTTTCCTGGTAATCCTAGGTCTTTTTTATTAATCAGTGTCCTAGAAAAGACAAATTGAATTGTTTCATTGGAGTAACATCTTTGAGTTAAATATTTAGGAAAGATTTAGAATGCAGTAGAGGTTATAAATACAGGTTTTGTCTAATCTTATTGATGTTCACTTCCCTTCCTCCCCTTTCCTCTCCCTTTTCCAATTCTGTGCTCCAGTGACTAAAGTCCCTGGGCTATGAGTGCATGTTAAATATAGAATCCCCACAGCAAATGTGACTATCCAATTCAGATTCCTTCCTGATGTGGATAATCCTCATAATACTGTCTCATGATTTCTTTGTGTTCCTGAAAAATAGCATTAACTTCTGGCACCCAGATTGACTTGAAAATACACTTAGATTTGGTTGCAGGAAAGCAGTGTTGCAATTGTGGTGCAGTTGTGATGAGTGAACATAATGTGGTCAATTTCAGTGTTCTGGATGGAAATTTACTGTAAGTAAATCCGAGCAGACTTCTAGTTTTGGAACCTGCAGAATAAAAGACAGATGTGGCTAAGGGATATAATACCTGGCCTCTGAATTGTCAAAAGCTGAAATTTTTGTCATAAGAAAACATCAAACTATAAATACCAAAATACAGACTAAATAATGATTTTAAATTGTTGTAGTCGATCTAAATACTGTATTGAAAAAGAAGCTACTCAAACTGACTTTATGTAGTCATTCATTTTTTTTTCCTGCATGCTTATGAACAAAATTCATCCTGTAAAATCATTTTGCCACAGTTCTGTCCTTGTTCAGTCATTGATCCTCTGGCCTTTTACCTTCCTCATAAGCATTGGCAATGCAGACACAAAAAATAACTGTCTAGCAGTTGTTGGGAGACTTCTCTGTGTTACGTGATCTTAGTGATTTCACATATGAAAGGTATAATGCTGTTCCATGCAGTTGTGCTGTGCTTAAATTAAGAAAAAGCCAAAACCAACCAACCAAAAAAACCCAAACAAACAAAAAACAACACAACCCAAACAAACAACAAAAAACCCCACCCTACTCTTTTTATTTACAGGACCGTTTGGGATAAATCATGGAATAGAGCTTCATTCAGATGTGGTAGAATATGCCAAGGAAAAATTGGAGAGCTTCATAAAATATAGTGATAGCTTTGATAAGTAAGTATCTAATTTGTCTATCTCACTTTGCAGCAGTGTTTTTGTTTTTGAACTGTGTCATTGCTTACTAGTTTAGGGGAGGGGAAAAGAATGGTGTCACACAACCAAAACATAACATTTCCATTTTGTTACACTAGTTCATGAGGTAAGGCTTAAGAAAGCACTCTTCAGAAATGTGGGAGTATTCCTGCTGTATAATAGAATTAATACAATTGATTTTTCTGCATTTTGGTGATGTATGTACATATATACATGTGTATGGGCATGCACATATACATATGTACTTCAGGAGAATTATGCGATATGCAGGTGTCTTTGCATGTTTAAAGTAATCTGTATCCATTAAGTCAGTTTTTATTTTATAATTGTACATTATCCTCCTCTACAGTATGAACTTTTTTCTAATCTACCACTGTTGATCTAGACATGAGTAAATTTATCTGATTGTATTAATGCTTATTGCTTGAAGACATGGACTTAGAATATTAATCAGTGCTCATATACCACTCACTTCTACTGGTGTACTCCTGGGTTACAGGGCTTGAACCTTATTTTTATTGAACTCAAGAATTTTTTATTACTAAAGTTGGCCCATAAGAATCTGCCTGTGTGGAAAGAAAGGCAAGGTTCTGCAAGGGCTGTTCCTTGTAAAGATGCTTTTGCTTACAGGCGGCAGTAAGTTCTCCAAGAATGATTATAAGGTAGCTTCTGGAAAGGCAGTAAAGTTTTTGAATTGTAGGATTAGCTTAAGATTGCATGTCCTTTGCCTCTTTTCTTCCCCAATGGGCAACAGAGAAAATTCTTTCTCTTTACCTTTGTAATGTGCTTTATGAATTGCTGTATTCCTGGTTATGTTCGTTGGAGCTCAATCCACTTTTTTCCATAGCCCAAACTTCAGAAGCTCTGGTCTGACCACAGGCCTTCCTCCTTCATGCTCTGGAGTAACAGAAAGGTATCATCCTAGTGTTACCTGTATCTGAATTAAATTCTGTACTAATGATATTGGCTAGATGGCTTTAGTACTGTGTTCTGACATTACAATAAACATAGTTATCTAAGAGAAAATACATATGGTTCATTACTATAGTGTTAATTTGAATACAGGCACTTAATGTTAGTTCAGGTAAATACATATAGAAGCCAGAAAAAAATGATTCATTCAGGAACTTCATGATGCACTTTATATAATCTGTCTTTAAAAAGTGTGTGAAATGTGGTCACTTGTGAGCATTAATAATTCTGCGTTAGTGGCTCTAAGTTAGATGTACTTGCCAGCTAATGAGCTGATGCACATTCCTGTACTCAGACGTACAAAAAGGTGGTTTTGATTGAAATGTCTTTCCAATCTTGTGATAGGTTTATGTACAGAAATTGAGTGGAGGGGTAGCAAGAAAACGTTATTTTTTAAACAAGATCTGATTAGGATATTTATTTAAAAGAATATCAGAACACTGGGGTTTACACTTCAAAACAGGCAAGATCTGGGGGGGGGTGAAAAGTGCCAAAGTTGCTAAACTGGGCATAAATGAATGTCAGTGTTTTATGTATATTGTTTTTGAAGGAAATAAGTGATTATACGTAGTAAATGATCTAAATATTCTTAAAGAGGAGAGTTATTTTCCCCTAATTCAGGAGATCGGCTCTGGGGACAGTGTTATAAATGCTGCATGCTGTTTACAATCATAGTTCAAATGATCTTTAATTATACAGTGTTACTCCAATGAGGGGGAAAAAGTCAGCAGGCTGGTAAATATGATCTGAACTTTATCACTAATTTGTACGTTGTATTTTGGCACATGCTGTTTAACAATCCACCTTTTCCTCACAACAGTAAAATACTAAGCAATGGCTACAGAAACACCCTCCTCATCAACCTAACAAAAGCTATGCTTCTGTGAAAGTGCTTTTTTTAATACAAATCTACTTGGTAAACAGCTGCGCTGCAGCTGACATGGTACTGATGAGCTGGTTGGATTTTGTGTTTTGAGGGGGGATTTGTAATGTGTCTGCATAGCTGATTCTGGCTAACTGCTTTCTTTGTAAGGATTCTGTATTTTAATGTAGTTAATGAAGATGGTATGGTTTTTTTCTTTGATGGGGTCCTTCTGTATCTTCTTAATTTAAGTGAATTTGTACAGCATGTCTTAAATTTCAATCTGCTTCTTGAAGTAATGTGCTCTAGGTCAGTAAGTTTGGTTTTGATTCTTGTTTCAGTAACTTTTTCCTGCATCTTCATTTATAAGTGAAAGATATTTACCCAAAGTTGCGCGGACTGTGACATCAGAACTAAACTACTGATTTGGTCAGCTTAGTATTTGGACGAAAGACCACCCAAGAAAAAGGTGTGCGGTGTCTTGTCTACTGTTGAACACTGGTGTATATATATCTAGCAGGCATCCTTACTGTTTGAAAATAGATTTTATGTGGCAAGACTGGTATGAATGAAGCTAATTGCTTGGGCAGGGGTGTGTGTGTGTGATGGGGGGAAAAAAACCTTACTCTTGCCAGCAGCCTCTAACGAGGTACGTGGGGGACAGGAGGAACACAGAGACTATGATTGATTTTCCTGGCAGTAATGGAGTTAATGCGGATGGCGAATTCTGTAAAACTTCACATTGCCACTTCCCTGTGTTCATTCTTTAGTGTATAATCTTCTTTGGTCTGGTCTGAATATTTTAAGCAAGCTCCTTTTTGAAACAAAAGATGGTTTAACCTTTGAAACAAAAGATGGTTTAACCTTATGGGTGGGTACTCGGAGAGCTTCAACCTAGATCCGAAATAAACAGTATCTAACTTTGTGGTGTTCATTTGCTTGGAGCAATAGGCCATTGGCTTTGCACCTGACTTTTGTGGAGCTGGGTCATGATAATTCACGTGGGGTTCTGCCTGAAAAAGCAAGATGGAATATTTCTATTGAATGACAAGATAACCATTTTTATGGGGGAATGATCCAGTGTTGTGTGGTATAAACTAACTTTTCCCCCTTGATTCCTGAGAAGAATGTTGGTGAAATTAAAAATTTACTTTTCTATGATTGGGATAGATGCTTGACTAAAGACTGGAAGCAATGTAAAAATAGTGTGTCCAGAAGGATTTGAGAGACTCACTCTGCTTAAATAAAGGGAGGGTTGTCTACCTCTGGTAGCTGAGCTTCTCTCAGTTTTGGCCTGTTGAACTGTTGATTAGAGGAAAAGCTTTTCAGGTACCTGTTTCAGAAAGACAAGTAATTCCATAATCACTTGTATCTGTATCCATATCCCACCAATCTAAAAATCTTTTTCCTCTAAATGGAGGTGGAGTTGTTCCTTCTGAGAGTAAAATGCTGCCTTGATTTTATTTGATGGCACATGTTTGCCAGTAGAAGCACAGGGGAAGTTCCATCTGAAAGCACCTGAAAGTGTTGTTGTGGTTGAGGTGTAAAGGTTTTAGGTATAGCAAATTCTCTGACCCTGAAATGCATAAGGCTCTCTTCCATTCTTAAAACCTTCAGGGAATGCATGCCAGTTAAGGGGAAAAAACATTCCATAAGAAGGCTCTATCTAAAACACATATGTTCAAGTACCAGGCCCCGCTTCACCTGTTTATTGAAGGGGAATGTGTTGTCTTTTCTGCTCCCAGTCAACTTCTAGACCTAGAATATCCAGCTCGGAGAGAGAGCCACAGGGCAAGGCTAGGTTGCCCATCTTCTAGCACCCTATCAAAAACCAAACGTGGGTAAGATGGTGAAGTCCCTGCTGTGAAAGAAAATCACCAACCCTTCTCGGGATCAAAAGAAACCACTTCAATGGTAAGTGACAAGAACCCTAGTACTACTTCTGGGATAACTGTTATGGGTGAAACTTCTTCATGAAGTCCTGTAGTAGGTTGTGTTAGCACTGAAAACTAGTAAAGTTAATCTTCCATAGAACATTTGTCTTCATCAAAATTTAGGGCTCCTGTTAGGCCCCTGAAGGCTCACTGTCTTTTTATTAAAGCAGATTTCGAATGGAAAGTTCTTCGTATACACACAAAGAAAAGAAACCTCCATCCTGCCTGTGCAGCTGATTAATAATTGCAGTAAAAAATATCAAATCAGGAAGAGCAAATGGTCACCAGAACTCACTGATAAACTTTCTCAGTTTAAATCTTACTCATAACTTAGTCTTAGTTTCAAATTGTATGATGGTTTTGTTAGTGGTGAATAAATTCTTGTTGAGGTTAGTTTAATCAGAATAACACAGGGACTGCAAGAATTCCAGTGGAATTCTTTGATGCCAGAGGTTGTTAAACAAAAAGGAAAGGAAAACAGGCTTTTGGAATATCCCTTTTTGTTTAGAGATATTAAAGCATACTACACATCATAAACCAGAAGGCTCCGAAAATGACAATTGAATCTACTCTTACCTAGGAAGGAACAAACCCTGCTTTTTTTCAAGCATTTGATAGTCGAAGAAATACATATTCTTGTCCTCTCAGAACCATACATCAAATATCTTTCATAAAGAAATTAATAAATCCAACAGTGGATGCTGCTTTGGACAGCTCTCATTGCTGCAAGTTTTAAAGTACTTAGAAAGTTTGTTAAAAGTGATGACAGTGCTCAGTGCATGGTTCCTATAAAATCTGTTGCTTCACAGATATGTGCAATATAAAGTATGACAATTTTAACTTTATTAAACCATTTTTCTGCTTCAGTAAAAAGAGGAAAGCAAATATTTTGCTTTTTTTGTTAATAGATGAGTTGTTTTCCAGACTTCTATCCATAGATAATTAGGGCTCTGACAGTAAACTGAAATGACAGAAATTTTTTTCTTACCATCCTATTCCTGCCCACTTTCCTTAAAATTCACTATGGAATTGAATAAAACCCTATTCCTTTGGTGTAATTTCTCATTTTAGCACCACATACAGTTTACATATAGTACATAACAAAATTTAAATTTTGTAACCCAATGTTGAAGCGAGGGTGAGATTACTTGTAAGGGTTTTTTAAGAACCAGTGTTTGACGTTTTCCTCAGAAACAGTTGTGTGATATGTTTTGGCCCACCTCAGTGAAACTGATGAGACTATAAGAAATTGTAAACTAGATGTCATAGTTACTCTATTATATAGCCTCAGCTAAGTTTATCCAAAAAGGATGACAGATACAAGTGAAGTAGACATACAGGTGTCTCACTTACCGTCCCTACAGCATTGTGTGGAAGCTGAAAAAATATTCAAGACAAAATTACTGAATAGAAATTTTACCAGCATCAGTTTTGGCTATTACTCTATTGCTGATTAAAATTACTGTTATTGTAATTGGATGCAAGGGACTAGAAATCTGTTGTTGTAGATTTTGTATTCAAAGATTTAATGTTTGTTTCTGTTTAAAATTTGTAGTGTACATGCAGAAGGTCTCTCAAATAATACTACGAATAGGTAAAATGTGTGTAACTTTTCCACAAAATGTGCTAGCAATCCACAAATATGCATTTATACATGAACCAAAGACTAGTTCAGAATGCTTAACCAAAGTGGAATGAGCAGTAAATAAAAAAAAAATAAAAATAATAAGGTGGAAAGAACTTGCCATCTTGCTCTGCTGTTGTCCCATTTCACAGGAAAAGAACTGATGCTCTTTAAAAATCATTTTCCCATGCGAACTGATGCAGGCTTAAAGTTTCTTAGCTAGTGATTTAATCTTAAATAGACATCAGACGATACAATGTGGGAACCATTCATTGAGAGGCAAATAGGAAGATGTTTTCCTGCAATATACGAAGTACCTTTAAATCTGATTGATACTAGTTCTAAAGCACTTCTGCAGTTGAGTAAAATGAGAAAGTCTAATGAGGCATAGCAAACAAAGTAATTTCATTATTCTGTTGCGTATTCTTGTGGTGTGTTATATCACACAAAGCCACGTGAGCATTGACCTTCATCTGTGGATTTCAAAGAAGATAAGTTTTATGTCAGTTTAAAACCTGAAAAATGACTAAATGATCTGAAAGCTGCTTCAAGGTTTCCTTCAGTGAATGCATTGGTGTTTAAACAGAGTCTAGGAGTACTTCGAGTAGGATTACTGTCTGTGAAATTCTTGTTTGACATAGGAGAAGCTTTAGGAGTATTGTCTTTTTAATACAAATGGACAAAGGAGATGGGACTTCCTAGATTAAATTATGTGTAGCTTTTCAGTCTGTCTTAAATAAACACAGGAAACACTTATTTTTCAGCTGCGGTAAATTCTCTTAGGTCAGTTTTTTGTTGGTAAAAAGAATAAGCAACTTCCAAACTATTCTGCCACAACTGTTGTAGGTTTTTTGGTTGTTTTTTTTTTTTCTTCCTTCTTCCCCCATTCTGAGGAGCTCTTCTGTCAAAAATATGGTCAGCAGTATATTAGAATTAGGGCAATGACATATTAGCATAGGACAAAAGTGAGTGTTATTTCCTTGTCATAGTAGCAAAAATAGTTTAATGTTTTATCATGTATTTTCAGAGTCTGAACATTTTTCAGATTCATTTCAGTGTCTGTTATTAATGTATTTGGTTTAAGGGAAATAGGATATAAAGCTAATTTCATGAGTTCTTATGCTGGATTTACCATTGTGTTTTGGAATATGTATTAAAATGTGTTTGGTTTTTGTTTTGGTTTTTTCCCCCATGAAGAGACACGTGTGAAATTTGCCTTGCAATGGTTTTGAATTCTTTGTTCCAGTGCAGCGTCACTGTAGTTCAAATGGCAAGTGTTAACAACATGCCAACCTTTTCTTACACATCACTGAAGTTGAAGAATAGTCCTTTGTGCCCTAAGTTTAGATAAATTTAAATAAATTTCCTATTAGAAGGGAATTACTTGGAGCAGCTTGATGCTATGAATGAGATTTCAGATGACTTGGAGGGTTTGAGTTGTCTGACTACAGGAAATGAATGTGGATGGGAAAACTATACTAAATTCATACTGAAATGGGTTTTCTGTTTGTAAGAGCAGCAAGCTGAGATACAAGTTACCAAATACAGAGATAGGAACAAGAGTACTGTTAGATACCCTGGTATGACTGAAGTAGTTGAGAGGTGTAAAATGTAGCTGGAGTGATGCTGCTTTTAAGAACTAATTTTTCTCTTAGCAAAAGACAGGTGTAAGTAGTCGGTATTGCTTTTTTTGAAGTATCTTGTGACATACTTTATTATTTCCATCAGAGAAGCCTGTGGATATTGAAAGTTGGTTTTCCTTCAAATTACTTGACTTTTCTCCCCAATTCTATTGAACTACTTCTTTTCTAAAGGAAAAAAAAAGGGGGCAATTCATGCCTACTTGAATGTGGTTTCATCTCCAAGAGAGATCAGGATAACATCCTGCATTTGTGAAGTTTGTATAGGTAGAAGACCTTAGCCCAAGAATGTGCTCATTGTTTTGTTAATGGCTTGCTATGACAGAAATACTAGATTGGTGGATATGGATACAGGAGCAACAAAATCTAATATTAGTTCTTTGCTATAAATGTTTTTTTAAATTAATATTCATTTTATTACAATAGTAATACTTAGTGTTGGTATGTATGGAGAATCTTAAAAGAACATGGGCAGTAACATCTGTTACTTGATGATTTTCTTAAGTTCCTGCAGCAAAGACAGAGATACACCTCGGATTCTAGAGATTATTTTTTTTTTTAGAGTTATCTGGAAGAAAAGTACCATAGCTGTATTGAGGATAAACTTGAAACGGGATAGGTTTAAAATCTGCAAAAGATGGAAGGGCAAAATCAGGTCAACAGTATTTTATGTGCTTGAAACTGCTTTATTATCTTAGGCCATTGCTAAATGTGATCTGCATGTGCTTAGATTTATCCTATGGCAAGTGCTTGTTTAAACAGAAATTTTCTGTTGCTTTATTATCTATAGTAGGAACTTCCATTTTCTGTTCTGTTGGCTTGGTTCTTTTGTAATCAAGATACCAGTTTAAACACGTAATGTGTATAAAACTCCTCCAGATTGTTCCAGTGCTTTACTTTTTTTGCCTTTTTTTGGCATCTGATGTAAGAAATAAGAGGTTTTCTTTGTTACTTACATAATGCTCTGGAAAGCCACCCTGACCCTTTGGTTGAGGTGAACAAATAGTCACGAACACTTGGTATTTCTTAGTTCCATTTCAACTCAGTAACTCAAAAAGCAAAATATTACTTCATCTTGATAGGTAGCTTATGTAATTGTCAGTACTGCATGTTAAAGCAATAAACTCTTCATTTTCAGCAGTGTCATTAATCTAATTAAAGATAGTTCAGTGTAACACAGAAGGTAATAGAACGTCTGATCTGTTTTGATAGCCTAAAGGCAATAGGAATAAAATCAACTTGCCAGATAGTGACAATTAGGACTAAAGTAATATGGGTTTCATTAGCTCAAGTTCCATTGCAAAACAATGTAGTTGATACTACTTTAATACTGTAAGACTTAACAGGCTTGTGATGCTTTTGGTAGTTATTCTTAAAAACACTTATTCCCTTGTGTTTGCAGAACCTTTGTATTTAAGTTATTAGATAATTTCCTGATCAAATGATGGAGTCTTTTATACTTAAGCAAAGCTAAGTCCAGTTTTACTCATTTTGAAAATTATTTGGGAAAGCTAGTGGAACAAATTCTCAAAATTACACTCCAGTCTCTTTTGGAAGGTCATCACAAATTACTGGATTAGATAAATACAAGAAAACGTTACATGCATTTATCAGTTCTTTTTGATTCGGAGGCTTGTGTATCTTTTTGTGAAAATGGAATCGGCTGTGAAGATTCAGGGAGTCGGGGAGGAGTCTCCTTGCGTTACTGGTGAGGTTTACATGGGAGTGTGGAGGAGTAAGGTTTGCTATTGTACAATTTACTAGGTTTGAAAAGTCTGTAATCTACCATGAGCTCTGTATGCCTTTATTTCTGGCATTTTGTTACTGCTCATACCGTAACACATGAAACAGTTGATTCTGTGAGAAGCACGAATGAAAAGGGTTGGCTTTTGAACTTGCATGGTGCTGTGACCAGAGACAGTTCATAACCTTTTCCTCGTATTTGTTCTATCTTTAGCTTTATGGGTGACAGGAAGGTATGTAGGGCAATTTCTAAACTGCCTGTGTTTGAGTGGGCAGCTGGCATACTAGTGCAGGCCAGATGGATGTTACCATTGCATGGCCAGGTGAGCCGAGTAGACCTCCTTGGTTTTCATCTGACATGGACTAAAGAGTTCTTCAGGAATTAAATGTACTTTAGTCCATACGCTGTTCAGGTTTGCTGTGGGAAATGAGTCTTCGGGAAACTCCAGCTACTGACAAACAGGATTGAAACTAGCTGAAGCTATATGGGGGAAGAAGGTTATTTTTTGAAGTAAATGGACTAATAAATAACTGGCTGTTTTGGTCATAAGCCTCACATCTCCACAAAACTGTGCTAATAATGTGGATCACAGTCCAGCCAATTTAAAGTGCCTATAGATAGAGTTAGTCTCTAGTGCTTAACCCATCTTGTAGGTATAATAAGTTGCTTCTGTGCCTTCGTTTGCACTTTGTGCCCTTCTGGTTTCAAACTGTGGAGCTAAACAAGAAATTCTCTTCAGCTTTTACTGTATTTGTAAAGACTACTGGATTTTAATCCATAGCTCACGTATAGTGTATTTTGTGTCTGGGGAATGTTTTGTGGATTTTTTTGTCTTGTATTTTTGACTTAAGAGTTTGGTGCTCCTGCTTGTTCTAAGAGGGTGTGAACAGTGGCTTCATGAGCTTTAAGGTGCTTTCTAGTAGAGGAAGCAGTTTAGACATATCTGGTAATAAGTTTGCTAGCTTTTAGAGGAGCATTTTGAGAAGATCACAAGTGAAAATTGCCAGGTTAGGCAGGCAGGCTGTCTTCTAAAAATAACTAGGGACTGTCTCAAAATCTAAAACTGCATTTTAGAAAAGTACCATATTTTCTCTTTCCCTGCTCCCCCACCCTTGTACTTTTGAAGCCTACAAAAGTACTTTACTCAGACTTTCAAATTAAATTGATGTGGTGCTTGACTTAAACTGTAGGTGACCTGAAATGAAAACTGTAGCATGAACTGCTTGATTGACCTTCACTGAATACAGAAAAATACGTGATAGTCCAAGTGCTTATGAAATGAGTTGGCTTCTTCAGCAAAGTGATCAGTGCCTCAAGTTTCAGTTTCTTCCCAGCATTTAACCTTGTCTAATGTATTTCTAGATCTTTCTCTGTTAATCTGAAATTATTTCAACTACAGTTCATGCTGGGCTAGCTGCCCAGTTTGTGCAACAGTCATTCTCTATGCTCCCTCCCTCTCCCTTTTTTTCCTTTGTAATCTACCGGTGTTTGCAGACTTCAATTTTTCCTCTGAACTTGGAAGGGGAAACAACTTTGTGGACTGTTTGCCGCATAGCACGTGAGCTGTTGAGTAGTTGGTAAAGGATTCTAGAGTCAGTCTATGACTAGACAAAAAAGGAAGCATTTGCATTCTTTTCAAGATCAAACATCCCATCTTGGGGAAAAAATTATATACTTCAAGAAAAAACTTCAGTTTAATAGAATTCTAATTTGTTAATGGCAGTGGTATAGATGGGAAAGTGAGCCAAGCCTTATAGGCAGCATCCCTAAGCAGTGAAAGCTGCCAGGTTTCCTTGTAACTGAAGAAATGTTGATTTGAATGTTGTCAGGTGTTGTACTGGGATTTGCTACTGCTAGCCAAGTAAAAGAAAAAAAAAAAAACTATTTTCCAATCATGGTCAACTGTAAAGTTTTAAAAATGGCTACATGTATTTGAAGAAGTTTTTAGAAGTCATTCCTTCAGGATGAAGTTTGAGATGCTTTGGATTGTAATACTGCCAGATTAAGTTTATGAACTGTTTCATGCAACAGCGTGTTAGATTTTACTTGGAATTTTTTGTTTGATTTCCCCCCCCCCCCCCCCCCCCAAGAAAAGCACAAAGCCTTTCTATGAGCTACTTTGTAATCTTAAAGTATTTGGGGAAAAAATGTAGTTACTCGCTGAAGGAATTTTTTACAAAAAGGTAAATTACCTTGATGTTAACAGCTGAAGAAGGAGGGTACTTCAGAGATTTGAAAAATGTTCGAAAATATCACTGTAATGGAGAAAATAGGCAGCTTTAGCAATAAGGCTCTGTGCTGTACATGCTTCCTTTGGTATTTTATGCAGTGACAAAGACTATTTACAGTCCTTACGACTTCTGTTACTAACTTCGGTCCACTTGAAAGTGTTTGTGTAACTTCGATTTGCTGATGAAAATTAGATGCTTCTGAGAATCTCTTTTTGCTTTCTGTCTGGCCAAAAAATGTCAGTCTTTTCCATTAAATTCCTTTCTTTGGGAAAAGTGGATTGGGCTCAAGGTGGAAAATTGGGAGCTAGGGGAAAACAAGTCTTCTAAAAGCCTGATCTTTAAAAAAAATAGAGGGAGGGCTATTAGGAAATTAACTGTTTCAATATTTATCAAACAGCCTGGATATCACATGATGTTGATGAATATACTGTTTTATAGGCACTTCTGCTGTATGGCTTGTAAGGTTTCTTTAAACAAATTAATTACTTGCACTTAGGAAGTCTCTTACTGCTTTGAGGCCTTTTCTGTTTTGCATAATACATAATTATAACTGCTTAAGAATGTTTCTTTGGTCCCTGATGTAGCAGAAAAAGACCCCATTATTTTCAAGTAATATTGCCTAATTACAGACTTTTAGAGTATGTATGCTAATTTTTCTTCATTACATAAAGGAAGGTATGAAAAATATTTTTCTGTTTCTATCTGGACTGGCTTTTCTTAAAAATCCTCATTTGAAATGTCCCCTCTTTTGTTTTTTCTTCCCCTTAGATTTGAGTTCTGTGAACCTGCCTTTGTGGTTGGTAATTGTTTGGAAATAGCCTCAGACAGTCATCAATATGACCGGATTTACTGTGGAGCTGGAGTCCAGAAAGACCATGAAAACTACATGAAAATTTTATTGAAAGTGGGAGGCATTTTAGTAATGCCTATAGAAGATCAGGTGACTTAGTGACAATTTCCCCTTTTTATCTTTTAGTATGAGAAATATATAATTTAAGGAATGCTTTTAAATGTATATTTGACTAAGTTAACATTCAACTAATACTGTGATTCAGTGTATTGTTGCAGTTAAGCAGATGCTAGTCTTTTTTAATGGTCTTGAAAGGTTTTCCCTTAAACTCGTAGGAAAACATCAGTATCCTGCTTCCAACAAAGTCTGGCAAAACTGTCTTCACTGAAACTAAACTCCATTCATAGTATTTTCAGTTACACTAGTCCCAGATTTGCTTTGAAACAAAGAAACCACCCTCTAAACCAGAGAATTTGTGTCAGAAATGGCAAATAACTGTGATTAGTGGAACATTGCTAGGGGAGGAAACAACATGACATTATTTCCAGCAGTTTCCAGTGTTGTTTTACTGTGTTAGATGAAATGTTTTTTAGACAGGTGTATTATTTTAATAATATGTTCGCACTTTTATCACTTTCAATCCTTAGATGTCAAAAGGCTTTACGAAGGTAAGTAGTATCTCCCTGTTTTACTAATAGGGAAATTAAGACAGATTATGTGACTCAGGCTGATGTCCTCCTAAATATGGATAATTACTAAAATGCTTGTTGCTAAACATGCTAGTTACTCTGTCTTCCAGAAATAATTATCACATTATGTATCTGCTTTCTCAAAGTACCAAAGTGATTTAAACATAGTTGCATGATTCAGTTCCGTAAGTATTTTTTTAGTATTTATTGGACTAAGATACTGTCAGTCGAAATTTATGGAATCCAACTTAAAAGTAGACACAATTCAAAAGCAAAATCAAAACTGTGAATATTTTTACCTTATATACATGCTCAATCCTCCTAACCATCTGTAAAGTACAAGGAGCAGCTGAAAGATCTGTGTTACTCTAGCCTGCAGAGAAACAGCTAAGGGAACATTTAATTCCTGACTTGACTTCTTAAAAGGGTGGAGAATTTAGCTGGTAGACTGGAGTCCAGTGCTCCTCGCAGGTACATAGCAAACTGAAAGAAGAATGTTACAAATGGCAGCAAGGGGGCATTCTGCCTGCATGTGGGAAAAAAAAACCCCAACTACAACGGTTATAGCTACAGCAGGCTGCCTAGAGAGGTTGGGGAATCTGTCCTAGAAGATCTTTTTAACTTCATCAGAAAATCTGAGTTGCCTGATTTAACTTTGAAGTTGGTGTTGTTCAAGCAGGAGACTCCAGAGGTTGCTTCCAACTTATTCTGTGATCTTTTGGAAAAATCAGAAAGAGCAAAACTTACCTTGGGCCTTTGTTTTCCTGCTGCATCTCTTCCCATTGCTAAAGAGCCTTATTTGGTACTCAGGTGAACAATTACAATTTCAAGGAATATGAAAGTCCTTTCTGTTCATAAAGCAGTCTTTATAAATTAATTGTGAAGCAAATGAAACTAGTAGTGTATTTGAATGCCAGTCTGAATAGTATTGAGAATGACAAAAATGTAACTACTGATTTTTTTGTTGTTGTTGTTCTTATGCAGCTAACACAGATCTTGAGAACAGGACAGAACACGTGGGAAAGTAAAAATATCCTTGCTGTTTCATTTGCTCCACTAGTGCAACCAAACAGAAATGACAACGGCAAACATGACACTGTGGGACTGCGTAAGTGTCATTTGTGCTCACTCCCTTTGCCTTGATGGGTGGTTATAGCGTGTGCTGGTGGTGGTCTGGAAGTAGGTAGACTATGCTATACAGACATAACGTCATAGAACAGAAGCATACAGTTTAGCAAAGCAAGAGCTTATTGATGCTTTTTTGTGCTCCTGACACATGTTCTGTGTTGCTGAACGATTAATGCCCTGGATTAAAATTATACAGTGTTTCCAGCTTATTTTCCAGACTTCTTTTCCTTTTAGGTTCAGCTTCTCTATTTCTAGTGAGGTACAGATAAAATAGCAAGCTGTCTGTCAGGAGTGCTAACTTCCTGATGTCTCCATGAGAAAAATATTTCTTCTCTTCCCCCCCAAAATGAAAGGAACAGGTCTAAACTCTGCAGCAGTGGTGTATGGTAGGATATTAATAGTTGAGTGTGTTTGTGTCTGTCTGCAACTGATATAATCATGCCTAGCTGTATTTTGTTAGTCATGGGGGTTGGCTTTCTAATTGCAATGCTTTGAATTAGGCGAGTAAAGATACTTAGAAAAGGTCTCTGAAAGTACAACTGTTGCCAAGATAAGGGAAGGGGAAAAAAGTGGCAGAGAAAGGTGCAGGGTTGAAAGTTTCTGTCAGAGTAGTTAGGTCTAGGAGTAGGATAATACACAGAGCTTCAGTAGCATGTGGACACCTAAATAAGCCCAGCAAAGACAATAGAAAATAACAGCTTTTCTCTCCTGTGTTGTTCTGTTAACCTTTAACCAAAGGGAAAGAATTCCCCTGTCCTCTTGTCATGTTTCTTGCCTCCATGCACACTTCTCAACTGTAAAACAGGTATAAACCCTTCAGGAGTCCAGGATGTCCTGTCAGGTTGCATTACCTGTTGCTGCTGATCTGGCTATTAATTTTGAGTCTGTATGTGAGCTTGCCAAGGTTAGTTCCTTATTATAGTTACCTTTACTGGTTTTGTTGAAAGTATAGATCTTCCCCCCCCCCCCCCCCCCCCCCGAAATAATTAATTCTGGTTGTTTCAACACTTGCTTTTTTAGACCTCAGAAATTATTTCCTGAAAATAACTTGTTAATGCAAGATTATTTTTTTTTCCATTCTTTGCTTTAGATATAGTCCATAATAGATAGACTGTATAACGACTGAGAGTGAAATACAGAGGTAGCTTGTCAAACTTGCTGGTCTTACTATGATTTACTGCAGTCTAATTCCTTACAAGATAGAAGAGGATTTTCAGGTGTTTTCTATGACCATTCCTGAATTTTCACAATGAAAATAGTGCAGACCAGTAGCATTCAGAACTGAACTGCAGTACAATAAAGGTGTTTCCTGTAAGTAGTTTAAGAATTTCAAAATTACTTTTTAGTGAGCAGAGAAAAATAACAAACAAATGTGCTATTAAGTTGGCATTACTTAGTAAGATTTAAACCCCCTTAAACTTTAGGGACTTGAAGACGCACAGTAAAATGAAATCAGTAAGATACACTTCTTTCCACTGCTCAGTGGGGCACTGTAAAAAGTAGTGATATGAAGTGCAAGAAATAAAAATTGTGGCTAATTTCTTTTACAGCAGTGATGTCTACTTATTTCAAATCCACATACCTATAAATTACCTTCAGTTCAGAGTAGTCAGTAAACATTTTCCTTCTACAAACTGTGGCCAGAAATTGCAGATGTCACTACTAAGTAAATGTGGAGTCTGTGCCATACTCTGGACAGCCCTTGAATGCCTTCTGACACGTGACGTTACATATAGACTGCAGTTACAACTGTCATATTTTCATAGGGTGTAGTAAAATACCTGCCAGCTAGTCATTCTCAGAGTAGAATCTTTTTCCTCATAGAAAACTACAGAGGTGTTGTTAAAGGATCATTTTACCAACTTAGTTAATTAGGACACAGTTTGCTGCTACTAGACAATTAGAAAGAACCAGACATTAAACATCAAAAAATTGCATCCTGTTCCTCTCATTTAAAAACAGAATAGTACCTATAATTTGAATAGTTTGACTAATGCTTTTAGGAAAAAAACTTAAGACAGATTGGCAGTAAACAATACTCAGATACTCATGTTTGGTGTAAATGATTTAAGAAGGCTTATTCAACACCAAAATGGTTACAGCTGTGTGGCATATTGTGAGCAAGGATGAACTCTGCCTTTGGGTAGACTGTATGCTATGTGATAAATGTCAAGCACAACTAGCACTGGTAAGGTTAATACTCTTCATCTCAGTTTTACATTTGAGCAGGATGTTAAAATGGTTGCATAGCATCATGCTTAACTTTGTGTGGGAAGTGAACTTGTGGTGACCCACAGTACTGTATGTACTAAAAACTGATCATGAACCCAAGTACATCACTGGTAATGATAGATTTTATTGAAGTCTTGATTTTCTTTTTTATTTAATCATAATGAATGAGAAAAGATGAAATGGCTTAGATCCAATGAAATTTTACTGTGGTTTTAAATATAAAGTTTAAGATCACTAATCAAAACAAAAAATGAGTTGTATTTCTTGGTCAGTTTGGCTTAAATTGATGAGTATCGGCAGAACTTAAGGCTACTTCTGTTATTTGAAGTTCTCTTTAGGTATCTCCTGAGTATTTCCATATTAAAACAGATTTTATATTACTCTAGGACTTCCTACTTAACTGTCCTTCCTACCTATCAAGTGGGCTTTTTTTGTGGTTTTTTTTTTGTTGTTAATATTTGTTAATAGAGCAAGTCTGAAGCTTTCTAAAACCTCATTTTCTTTATGCTGTCTTCTGTGTGTCTGTTGTGTCTGGCATTTCTGAACAGAAGTTTAGGACCGTTAGGCCTTGACTTCCTTTATGCATTATGACTTGTTGGTAGTTACTAATTCTGGCTTATGATCTGGGATATGACTGTAAGGAGCTTTGTCTTTAAACTTTTTAGACGCTGTTGTCTTCAAAATCAAATAGAATATAATCAAGCATAACTAGCACTGAAAATAATGTGATTATTTTATATTATCTTGCAGGATAAAGCTGAGAGCTTCCTACTTTCACACCTTTTTCAGGACACAGCATTTCAAAATTTTGTTCCATTCTTTTCTGAAGGAAATAATTTTTTGTTATTCTGATTTTATGAAGTCTCTCTTACACAGTTCTTTATATTGGACAAATGTCTGTTGGTCCATTAACTTTATATACCTTCTGCTTTCATTTACTATAATTGACATATGATCTGCAATCATGGCTTGCATGCAATCATAGCCTGGTATTATAAATGTGGTTTTGATGGTTAGATGGGGTTTTGTTCTTGAATTTTGAGTTGTTTTTATATTAAACAAATGGGGCTTTTGAAAAATTTCTGTTGGTGTTAGCTGATATCAGTGTTGTCATTCATCAATGCCCTTTCTGTCTCAGATCTGAGTAACTAGCATGCAGCTAAAATCAGTGTATAAACCAACAGATTTTGTTTGAAATGCGTAGTGTTTTTTAAGTTGAATGCAGTATTGGAAGTGTAATTATCAAAAACTATTTCTTCACTAACTTCTTTGTTGCTGTAGTCCCCATTAATTCTATGCTGCTCTGTATAGGAAGAAAAAATTCTAAGTGAAAAAGTTGAACAGGCTGCACTTTTGGCTGGTGTACTCCTTAAATTTTGTTTTCCTTGAAATTAGCTAGCCATTGCTCATCTGGGGCAGGCATCCACCAGCCCAGCAATACTTGGTCATCAGCTGCTTGTCTGTCATGGGAAAATATGTGGGTTTTGGCTTTTTCTTACCTGCTTTTTGTCTTCAGGACTTCAGTAATTTTGATTCCTTTTCTGCTGCAAAGATATGGGTGACTTACCTGGTTGATCAGCTGTGAAGTCAACATGGCCCTCCCTCATCAGTTGAATTTAGTAGGAAGTAGGGAAAAGTATAGTGAGTAGAATAAGGAAGCAGAAAAAAGGCACTTGCCTAAACAAATGTGACATAGAGGTAGAAATTGTTTCCTAGCAGTAGGTTCTTAAAACATTGCCAGCAGTAGGTCCCAAGACTTGTCAGGTGCTAAAAGATGACAGTATTTGTGGTATGCTTTCTTAAATTTATTCTGATAATCTGTTCATGCTTTCTGTTTGTCCTGTATATCTGTCAAAAGACCTCTTAATTTCTTGGACTGTGCCACAAGGTTTGTCAGGGTGGCTCTATCTAGCTTTGTTTCATTTGCATATTGTATCACGTACTAAAATTTCTATTGTTCTTGGACATTACTCTTACTGCCTTGCAGCTAGTTTTTTTCACTAGAGGGAAATTTCACTTAGTATAACTATTTCACTTAGTATAACTTTTTTTTTTTTTTTTAGCTCCATGTGCTGTTAGGAATCTCCAGGACCTAGCTCGAATATATATCAGACGTACCCTTAGAAACTTCATAAATGAGGAGATGAAAGCCAAGGGTATTACTCAGAAGGCTCCTCCAAAAAGAAAACGCAGAAGATGTCGTAGACGCAGGATTAACACCTATGTGTTTGTCGGTAATCAGCTCATTCCTCAGCCTCTAGATAGTGAAGAAGATGAAAGAATGGAAGATGATAACAAAGAGGAGGAGGATAAAGATCACAGTGAGGCCTTGAAGCCAGAAGAGCCGCCTCGAAATCTGTTGAGAGAGAAAATTATGAGTCTACCATTACCTGAATCTTTAAAAGCATACTTGACCTATTACAGAGAGAAATAACTTGTTTTAAGTAGAAATAATGCCTACTGATAGTTCCTTTATTCTTGAAAATGTAGCATTTATTAAGAAGTAGGTGGACAAATTATTATTAGTCTTTCATCGAGACTGAAGTACAGCGATAAATCATAACTTATCTCTATCTTGTCTTTGCTACAAAGAAGACTTGCATTCAACAGTAGAATCCCTTTTTAAAAATCTATTTTCTTTAAATTTTGAAAATGCTGTTTTAACTCTGATAGAAATATATATTCCATTATGCAGCACTAATCAATATTTTGCATGGTAAGTCTTTTTTTGATCCCTAACAGATTTGTATTGATGAAAGGATGAGTGAAATTTTATATATGCTAAATAATTGTTGAACGTGCATCTGACTTGATGAACAATTTGTCTGTATTTATTATTACTAGGGGAACACCTTAAACATGCAGACACTTATCCTCTAATGTCCGAAATCAGACTCTTTTAAAAGTTTATTTTACTATGGCTTTGTTGCAATCATTATTACTATGTTGGTATAGATGTATTCCAACAACACAAGTGCAATAAATGTATACAGACACTGAACGAGCTGGCTTTAACGAAATAAGAAAATAGAAGTTTTGAAATGTCAGATGACCCTGCTACTTCTGCATTTATTTCTTTTGCCAAAAGATCTTGAGGAAACTTAACAGCTTCTCTCAGAGCCTTAAACACCATATTGAATAAGAAGCAAAGCAATGCTTACTTCAGCTCTGCTTATATTTTACTCCGTTCTACACTTTCAGTATTTCTAATTAGAGGTACTTCCTCATTTGTGAGAAGTTTAGGACAGTACGTTTTATTTCTACAGTTCACAAAATTGAGTCAAAATGTTTGGTAAGAAAAGATTGTAATTTAGATTTCAGTCATCTATATTTACTGCTTTTAAGTAGAGGTAGAATTTCAACAAAGTTTAGTTTGTATTGCTTATTGGGATAGCTATAATAGTAGAAGTTAGAATTTGTTAAGCAAATGCACTTTAGTAAGTGAATTTTATACTTAACATGCATCTCCGAGAAGGTAGACTTGTGCTAGCCTATATTTTGTTTCTGAGCATGGCTCTTAGCACACAAATATTTATAAAATATACACATCTTTTGGAAACCTAAAGAGTAGCAGTGCAACTGTGGGGACCCACAATAGTGCTGATTTAAATCTATGATTTTTCCTCTTCTAGTTGTGAAGTTACTTGCAGTTCTCATTTTTAACTTTGTTTGCTTTTACTATCTTGATTTCTTTATTCTGTTGTAACGTAACCATGAGGGAAAACAGTGTTTATTGAGAACTCGGCATGATACGCATTAAAAGCCACAATCATTGGTAACATATGCCTATTGGACCCAGTGAAGAGAATTCCTATTGAAATATCCTGCACAATAGAAACAAAATGATCACATCTTTCTGAAACAGCCAGCGTTCCTAGTCCAGGTTGTAACCAGCCAATGTTCATGTGGTCTAACAGTCCAATATTGACTTCAAAATACATAAGCATTTCGTTGCATCTGAGAAGGAAGATAATATGTAATCCCATGAGACTGACTCTTTATTATGCATTTCATGCTGTAGTCCCTGTTTTTTAAGGTACATCATAGTAATGTTTAAGTGGAACTTCATGAAGGCCTGTTGTACCAGCATGTGGAGTTACTTTCCGCAATATATTTACAGTATAAGTAAAAACTACGTGAAATAAATATTCTGACTTTATTTTAAAAGCAGGAAAAACTACTATGAAAGTTTTCCAAAATAATTATACTAATAAAGTAATTGTGATGCTTCAGCTATAAGAATTGAACATAATCTTGTTTTAAATGGATTATTTTAGATGGAGTTTAAATAATATGAAGTTTGAGGTTTTGTCTCTCCTCTTCTTGGAATCTACATCTATAAGCTCAAGAGTATGAGATGACTGAATATTACTTAAATACTTTGAGGACTTTATACAGGATGCTTTTGGAGAATAAATTTCTGCATTCTTTAATGCCTGTATACTTGGAAAAATGAATAGCGGATGACTTGTCATGATTCTTCAGTATGTAAGTTTTTTTCGGAGTCACTGAAAGAGAATGTTTCTTCTGTGTTTTATATGTGGATTTATTTTACACTCTTGAATTTATATTTGCATAAATAAAAAGATAGAAATTAAAAATGAAATAAAACTTAATTTTTGCCGTATCAGTTGATGATGGGGACATTGTTGCAATAAAATGGGGGGTTGTTTTGGTGGTTTCTGCTTGTTTGAATTTCTCTGGTTTTGTGCAAATATTTTCAGTTGTTTGGAAATTAAGATGCCAGTTCATAGTTAGGTCAGTAACCTCTTAATAAAAACTATTCTTGAATTTCAGAAGTAGAGTAATACACCTTTTTGCTAAAACTTGAATTTTTTAACAAAGGTTGAAAGATGAGATGTTGTTCATGACACAGGAAAGCTATTTTGGGCCCAGCACTACTTCTGAAGTACTCGGGTGGAGAATTTGTTTTTTTCTAGCGAGCCTAGAACCTATAGGTGAGCTATATGCTCAAGAACAGTTTCATGTGTTTTTGGTTTTTTTGCTAAATACTGAGGGTTGTGTGTGGGTTTTTTTTACCTTCAACAGAGCAACTATCTGGGTCAAAATAAATAAGGAGAACTTTGAGGTAAGAACAGCAAGGGTGGGGAGCAACTACTAGCAAGTATTACTTCCTGCTGAAACTCTGTCTTGGTGGCAGCCTTATTTCCTTTACCAATTAAAGGAAAAGTACAAGGTGGGCTACGCTGACTATCAATGCTGTAATTGTGGTCACTGTAAGGGAAGATGTGATGAACTGGAATTTTCAGGGATTTTTCTCTTTAGTATGGAGGAGGACTTGACACCAGTGCAGTCTTTTCACAAGACCTGGTGTTTTTAATCCCATGGTGTTCAGGAAAGACTGAACAGCTACCTCCCAAAAACTGGGGAAACTGTTTTAGTTGAAACAAACCTGAGCATATATGTTCAGCTGAGCACTGTTTCTTGCTTAAGTGCTGGAAACAGTCTATTTTCTTTTTTGAAAATGCTGTCATTTCTTCTCTAAACTGCTTTTTAAAATGCATTTTACTTGTCAATTTGAAAAAAAATAGGAAATATAATGAAATGTGGTATGTTCTGATTAAAGTCGTTTTAACTCATTAAATATTAATCCATATCTACTCAAGAGTGTGTCCTTCCATCATTCATGTAATTGAGTAAAACTGAAGGCTTCTATCTTCGTGATTTACTAATCAATTACAAAAGATAAAGGAACTATGTTCTTCTTGGTGGCGTATACAGAAATCCACCTTAATGAGCTGCTAATTATTTTGACAACACTTGAATCATGTATGAGGTCCTTTCCATAAACTTGTTTAGAGAAGGTCATTGGAGTGTAACTGGAACAGTAAGGCTTTAAAGTTGTGTGCTTCTTGATATCTTTCAGTAAAAGTCAGTGAAATCTGGATGTCTGGCTTGATAAAACACCTGCCTTTGGCTTCTGTAGCTTCACAGTGCACGTGTCAACTTGTTGAATGACTGCTCAGGTAAAGCTGGCTTGTTCAGCAACAAGCTTTTGCACCATGTTTATGGTCCATATGGAACCAAGAATTAACACTGATGTATCGATGCTTTTTAACATGATGGTAACACTTTCTTTCTGGAGTCTTCTGATTGTCATCCTTTGTATTCTGTGATGCTTCAATGAGATTTGTCTGGGGAGCTACAGGAATTTGCATCTGCCTATTAAAGCTCTAATCTCTGCGGAGAACTAGGAATCTATGTAACGCCTTTCCAGGGGATTTTGCAAAAAGCTTCAGTGCTGGAGAGAAGTGAAAGCACTGCAGAAAGCACTGAATTTTCTCTCACTCTTCCTTCATGTAGTCACAAGCAGCCTTGATGACCATAGGCTGGAAGAAGAGGGCAAAAATGTGTTGGTACATGACAAATCCTATTTTTTCTTCTATGCTTTTTTTTCTTCTTATGAGTATTTCCTTGCTGTTTTGCTAGCCTCTTTGTCCAGACTGAAAAGTAATTCATTAGGGTTTACTACTGCCCAGTTTCAAACATCTTCAGTACAAGTGGATGACCTCTACAAACTGAGGAATGTTCCTTGCAGGCAAGTAGACCTGCAGGGTTTCTTGTTGATACACACCTCAGTAGTTTTTTCTCTCAGACATTCTTTTGAGTTCTTCCGCCAGTGTGTTGAGTTTGGGGCTTCTGTATACTTTGATTTTTGAAGCATAGTGGCTTCTATTCATCTCACATCTCTGAAAATCAGGCTATTTAAGGAAGCGAACTAGTTCAGGAGCCTTACTTTAGACTCTCGATCCTGAAATTGTGTTGGTGAATGGCAAGATCTTTATTAAAAATCTGACAGCCTGTGTGTCCAAGATAGAGATTGTTTCCATCTTCTGATACAAAGAATCATGACTAAAGTAGTAATTTTTACAGCAGCTTTCATCTAATTCCTAGTCAAGATCTGGAGGCTCGCTAATCTCTACTTCCTAGAAAGGGGTAGGTAGTTTTTGTCTTTGGAATATGTTAAACTCAGAATTGTTTTAGGCAGAGGGGATCTGTATATGTACATGCACAATTACAGAGGTCTTAACAGTCTAATTTAAGAATCGTGATTAGATACTTCAGAAAAGAACAGTGCAGTTAGAGTGCTTTCATATAGAGAAAAGAAAAATCACAGTAGTAATCACAGTAATACAGTTAAAATTGTAGTGCATGCACTTTAAAAGAAGAAACGGAAATTATGCTCAAGCTCAGTTTCCCCGAAGTGTTAAATCCACAGCTTGTAACTGCTGGAGAGGGTAACAGTTCTGTGCCTCTGCAGTCCTTTGTGGGAAAAATACTTTGATGTTGCTGGTTTCTCCTTATTCCCCTAGGATCAGCTTGGGAGTTATTTGTCTGTTGGATAATGTGCCTTTGCATCTTCTTTCTTTGTTGTTCTGTAGCTCCTGCTACAGAAAACCTGGATTATATGATGATCTGTTTGTTAGATACAGTAAATTGTTATCCCAAGACCAGTTTGTCTTGTCTTTTTTTTTTTTTTTTCAACTGCATTAGAGAGCTGTGCACAGCTGTGGCATCTGCAGTACCAAGTGTGGGCCCATCTCTTGCCACCCCATGCCAGTACACACCTACACTTCCTCATGTGTCCCGACTTCTCAGGGCTTCTGCTCTCATACCAGGGCTGCATTTTCTATACTACGGCACTGTGAGAATAATTACCCTGTTCTTCCAGCAATAACAGTGCTATCGATATAAAACTAGGCCTGTACCACACGAAGATAAACATGAGTAGAATGGATTAGCTGTAGACACAGTCAGGTGGAGAGAGTGCTGTCACGGCTAAACTGAGTAAAACCCATGGGAGGTGAAGGAAAGCTCAGCTATACCCTGTGCAGAGGCCTTGCAAACTCAGTGCGGTGTACGGCTTGCGGTTGGCAATGTCAGTACCATACTGCAAGGTTACACAAGGGTGGGGACAAGCTTTTGTGTCTGTTAAGTGATCAGAAAGTTTTCTTTTTTGTTTTATTTGGGTTGGGAAAGGAGCAGGGATACAGGAGTGGGAGGTGAGAAATTTGTATAGGAGGCAGTGACTGATAAGTAAACTGACCTGTTGCTACTGTTTGTATTATAAGAATTTAGCAAGAAGTTTTGATTCCTGCTTCAAAATCTGTAATTTGTGCCAGTTCCCAGGTCCGTACAATCAATAGTCTCTGTGTTGGTTTGAAAGGTGATTTTGCTTGTGTTCTAACCACTTCAAATACCTGTTTTTAATCTAACTATTTTTTTTGTCCTGGTCTATGGTCTGTTTCTCTGCTAGAAGGTACAGTACATATTTGTGCTGTAATCTGTAAGGGCAAACATAGAATGCACTGTTTTTGTAGTACTGTTTGCTCCACCTAATAAATCCTGTAAAGTTGGCAGTAATCTGTTACCGATAGTGACCTTCTTAAATCAACACCCTACAAAACTAAGTCTGTTACTTGTTTGTTTTAGCCTGGTGGGGGTGTTTAGGTTTGTTTGGTTTTTTTTTCTTTTTCAAACTCAACGCGTTGATTTTTCTACAAAAGGAAAAAATACAGTACATCCCTAAAAAACGCTTTCTAACCTTGCTAAGGAATTGTATCAAGAACATTGTGCATAAGAAATTGCACCAAGAGAGGGCAGCATTGCCTTATGGAAAACTTGAAGGCTGCGTGCTGGTAACTGGTAGGAAAGACAAAATATCTACATTGATGTTTTTGTAATTAAATATTTCTTTGAGTAACTTGCTTAGATAAAGATCCCAATGAAAGATGCAGAATCGTTCTCTGACTTGTTTTGATTTTTCCAAATAATTCCCTGAAATTTCTGTTTCAGTGGTATAGTATAATAGGTTTATTTTTTTCTGGGGCATAATTTAATGTAATGTGAGACCTTACCAGAGTTGCTGGTGTGGATAAAGTCTTCTACTCAGAAATTCAAGGTACCACACTGTAAAAGGGTCTGTAAGGACTTGACCAGCTGTGTAATTGGGCATTAGATGCCTTCAGCTGCTAGAGTTGATCTGGGTTTTGTACTAATGCTTACTTGAGACCATACGTGAGGACCGGATATTCAGGTGTGGAGGAAACATGGCTGTGCAGAAAATAGCTGTGCGTGGTGTCATCCATACCTGTGCATGACTATTACAGACCTATATAATGCAGTATCCTGCTGCTGCTGTGCCTGCTGTACAGTGCTACTGCTAGTCGCCTGAGTTGGAGAGCAGTGTTGTTGCAGAGGCATTTGCTGGAGGGGAGGCTATAGTTGTGAAGGAAATATGCATTAAACATGAAGCATGTGGCGCTAAAGCCTGGCCCTAGCGGGACAGCACCTCTTGGAGAAAGAGGTGTAACCCAAGGGGAAGCATCTCGGAGTACTGCTCTGCTGCCAAGGGCCCCAACAGTTTTGTCTATTCCAGATCCTCTGGCTATGCCACAGACAGATCCCACTCTTACCTTCAGTATTCACAGCAACAACCGAGCTAGCTGTCCAAGCCTCTGGATTATGTAGACTGGCAGCTTTGCAGTCCTGAGAGTTTAGCGTCTCTGGCAGTTGCTGATCTACTTCTGAAAATTGGGAAAAATATGAAATAGTGGCCAAAAAAGCAAGCGTCATATTTAAAGCATGAGACAAACAGATCTGTCATACTGTTTGCACAGTGTGGTCTCAGCTTTGCTAATGATGCCAGTGCTGAGATGAGCATTGGCAACAATCATACTCAGATGCAGTTTCAACTTTACTTGAAAAACAAAATGCATTTCTAAACTATTGTGGTAGTGGAGGGAGGACATGAATGCTGAATGTTAAAAGGCCAGAGCAGGGTTTTGCATGGATGCAAAGGTTGGCAGGCTTGTTAGCTCAAATAGCCCAAGGTACACAAAGTGCTATTAAGCAGCTTTCAAACCACAGTTTGTACATGCTGAGATGTGGGAAAGGGGTAACGAGCCATCTCCTTATGAAACCTCTAGTGCTTTGTTCCACAGCACCTCTTTTCTATTTTCAGATGCTCTCTAAAATAAGGATTGTGTGAATGTGTTGGAAAAAGCTGTTCCAGGATCACCATCCTAAGTACCTGCAGTCAGTGACTTCTCCCATATCCAGAAACAGGGATTTTAAAAGTGTTAATGATTACTAAATCTGTTTAATAATGACATGCATCTCCATGACCTTACCTCACTTCAAGAAATTGGGTTTAAAAGTTAATCAGAATTTTTTTTCTTTTTTTATCCCTTGAGCACAAAAACAGATCTCATTAATTTTGTGGAGAAGCGGAGGTGACTGACGTTTTGGGGAGTGATACTGATGTGATACTAACTTGAGACTGATAATAAATTTTGATGTAACTATTTTCCTGTAAACATCTCCTTTTATTCCTATTAAAATAATCACACTAATATCCTTTTCTCTGCAGTGGTGGTAGCAGGTGGTAGTTCCGTCACAGTAACCTTGCTTTTTTTTATTCACTGCTGATCTTTTGCCTTGTGTGTAATCCATGGACTCCAGTGGTCGCAAGCCACTGTCTGTATAAGATGATGGGAGGAGAATCTCATCTCTAGGAACTGATCACATGAAATGCTGAATGCCAGTGGATAGTGGAGTTACAAAATACTTTTCAGGCAAATACAAATTAAAAAAAAAAAAAAAAAAAAAAACAACAAAAAAACCTTGCAAATCATAAAGGCAAAGGTCTGCAAAAGAGTTCAAGTGTCCAGCTGCCACTTGAGGCACCTGAAATAAAAGTTTGTATGACCACAGCTTCTGAACTCAACTGCTACCTCTAGTTCCCACCTGCCTGCCATGGAATTTAATAAACGTAGTTGTCACCTAAGTCTCAACAAGGGTCGCAGAGCAGGTATTCCCCAGTTTAGTGTGTCCTGAAAGATCAAAATTAAATGCAGCTCCTGCTGGATTAGGCCTTGGAGAAGGTGAGTGATGCTGTTGCAAACAGCAAGAGATTCTGATGCAAGTGCTCTCTCAAAGCCAGGAAGACAAATGTTTCCAATGAAAGTTCCTCTGTGACAGGTAGGAGATTTAATGGAAGTGAATGAACAGCTGTCTTTTCCTCTCTTGGGCTTCAATAGTTGTGGCTGGTTGAAGTGGTTCCCATCTCATCATGCTGACTGCTGTGAATTCCATGCTGTTTCCCACAAGTTACCTCAGATCTGTGGTGGACAGGTAGCAGGATAACAGGTCTCACATGATCTGTTTAACCCTTCTGGGGAAAAGAAGACCCACCATGGAGCACCGCAGAGCAAAATGTATGTTTATTTGAATGTGCTTTATGTTAGTTTCAAATCTTATCTCCCCCTGCTTCCCAACCCCTGAGATGATAGCTTTTATACATCAGTTGCCTTTAATGATGTAGCCTTGCTTTGCTGCCAAGTTGCTTTGAGCTTTCACAATCAATATTTTAAAAAAGGGAGATTGAAAAGGCCATTGAAAATGTTTGGTCACAAGAATGGCAAAAACGCCAGCTATGCTGCTTTGACGATTTTTAAAGCTCTGTGTCAAAGCAGTTTTCTAATTAGTGCTTGGGGATATGGCTAAGAACAGACAATAAAATCATTAACGAAAACAGCTGAACAGTGAGTTTCTCACTGTGGTCTCTGACATACTAAAAATAAATATTCTAGAAACTTTAGCTCTTTAAACAGAATGTAAACTTCTGACTTAAATTTCACCTATGCATCAATGTGCTAGCAGTTGCAAATATAATTCTAATGTATTTTGATAGAGAGCAGCAGTCTACTCGAGTAACTGAAAAATACTAAATTCTGATCCCATTCAAGTCAATAGGGGTTGTGCTATCACCTCCAATAAATACTGGATTTTTCCATTCAAAACAAATTTCCTGTCTCTGAAGAGACAAAAACGAGATGAATTGTGTAGGAAAGCAATACGGTATGCATGTAGTGTGGAACCAGTTTCATGTCACATTAGTTTTTACATTCATTTTTTTTCCTGAAAGAATTTGTTAAAATTTGAAGCAACGCCTTTTCTCGTTTGTAGTATGTTAAGCTGAGCCTTCATAGAAGCATGAGGGTTTTGCTAGAATATGAGCTGAGCAAATGAAGCAGGAGGTAAGGAAAGGAAAGTTGGAAGGTGAGGGAGCTGAGTAACGGGCACTAGGGGTGGAGGTGGTTTGCTGTAGAATTCTGCTAGTAGGAGAGGGAGTGGGACCAATGAATGGCAATGAAAGGGAAGATGCAAAATGGCGTTGATACTGTTGTAGCTTGGAAGAGCCAGCTGCTGACTTGTACCCTGCATGGGAAGCTCCTGAAATTTTGTGAGCTTCCAAAGCCCCAGTGGGACCTGTTGGCTCTGATAGGTGATGTTTGGACCGTTTCGGCACTGCCTTGCTTGACTTCTGACCTAGCCTGACTAAAACAGATAGCAATCAATTCTCCCAGGTTTGGGGAGATCATCCAGATAACTCTGGGAATGGCAAGAAAGTTTATTCTGATGCTTGTAATGTTTTAGTGACACAAGCCCTTACATCTTGAGTGGGTTGGGTTTGTTCACACTGAAACCCCTCAGTTCTGCTGATTTTATTCTCAGTCTCTCTTGCTTTCAGGATCCAATCTAAAATATATGCAAATCCTCCAAAGGAGAAAAAAAAAAAAAAAAGCCAAAACCTAAACAATAGACCACTGGATGTATACGATACGTCCCTTGCACCCCTGTGCTAGATCAGAGTGTTTGAAAATCTTTTTAATTTGCTAACTTTTGATCTGTAGATTACCCTGTGTGGAAGATATGTGATTTTTCTGAGTCTCTTCAACCAAAATTATTTTCATTTACATGGAATAATTTAGTTAGCATTAGGTCAGAGAACTAAAAAAACGGTTCTGGTGGGTAGGGTCTTCACTGAGGAGAAAAGGGACTTGAATTTCAACCTGCCAATGTAGCTTTGTTTTTATTTTAAGCACCCTCACAAGGAACAAACTAAATCCAGGAAAGTCCAGGTAGGTTTTCTATCCAAAAAGGAGAGAAAAAGTGATGGAGAGACAAGGGTTTGGCTGAGACATCTCTCAGTGCAGTTCTCAGCAAGGGGAGGGATGGACATGGAGATGGAAGCGAGAGGAGTGGGAACTGGGCAGGGGCAGAGCCATGCAAATGGGACAGTTCTGACTGGGAACAGGTGAAAGGTAGCAGATATGCAGATACAGGGGGTGGGGAAAGGCTGTGACTGCCCCCGAAAAGGGAGTGGGATGAACTCACTGGCAGCCACTAAGTGCTGACTGGGGCACCAGCTCCTCCTCCCGGCAGGGTCTTGCCAGCTGTTTCTCAGCCATGGCTGACCATGACCACCCCATCTCCTGCCAGCACAGCGTGCTTCCTTCAGGGGAGCAGAGGAAATACTAGAAAACTGTTCTTGTAATAATTAAACTATGGAAGAAAGAACTGACGTTCACACTTTTTTTCATGAGAAAGGAGCAGCACAGGCATCTATCAGGTGAATGCTCAGCCCTTTCAGTCTTGATGAAGGTGAGCGATAGCACTCAGTGAAATACCCTGCTCCTAAAGCTAAAATTTCAGACTTGCCTTCCAGTCCCACCTTTTCTTCAGCATTTCCTTTTAGCTGAATAGTCTCCTTGGCCTTTGCAGTTCCCCTGTCATCTGGTCCCATCCTTATTCTGGGGCCTTACAGACACAGAGGGGGAGGGAGCGCTTCATGCAGGGTACCATGCGTACCTCTAAATCTACAGTTAAACCAGGGGCTGGCTGGAGGCAGGGACAGGGCTGCTGTGGAATATCGCTTTGGCATGGGGCCCAGCAGGAGACTGTGAATAAATACAGATGCTCTACACTGTGGTCCAAGGGAACGGTATTAATTTCCTCTGAAGATGCCAATCTATTCCATCAAAATGCAAAGCTGAAAACAAAGAACCTGTCTTCAAAATTTTCTCCTTAAAGCTTTGAACTGTTGCCTGGCAATAGGAGCACTTATCATGGCAACACATCCAAAAGTTAGGGAATACTATGCAACGCTAATGCTTAAACTGTGAGATCTAAGCTGTTTAGTGGATCTAGCCATAAATTTTGAATTCTGACAGCAGATCTGAAGAAGCAGCCTTTCTTAGTAATAGAAATTTGGGGGGAATTGGAGGCTTCTTCCATGGTCTTTTGGTGACATCATTGGCCCATGCCTCAGTTGACCCATTGGGAAAACACGCTTTGTGTCATTGAACCGCTTTGGAAAATGATTTTACAAGGGCGACTACATTAAGAAGCACTTTATATAAGACCTTAGGCAGCTAGAACCAGATCCTGGTGCAGGACAGACCAAGTCAGGGAGCTGCATTCCTCCTAGTTCCTTCTTACTGTGAAGGAATGGGGAAAGGCAGAAGAATGAGCAAAAGCAGAAGAGAGGGGGTTTGCCTGACTAGGCCACAGAGAATGTGATGTAGATTTTATGCTCTGCATCTACATAGCTTCTTGCTGGTTTCAGCCTGAGATTGATATTATCTCTGAGGAGTTTTGGAAGCGAGTTGCATTTGGCAGCTCTTCTTTTGCAAGATGATTTGGCATCAGCAACATTTGTCCCCTTTCCCTGTAGGCTTGTGCACAGCTGAGTTGACGAGCCTGGCTTTCATTACTTTTCAGGTGAGGAGAAGCTCTTCCTCTGCCTTCTTTCCTTTTGAATAGTATCTGCACCTGCTGGCATGCAGACACCTTTTTCAGGTGTTACCCAGGCCGTAGGGAAACGGCCTTGCTGTCCTAGGTTTCAGGAGAGCTCCAGAGAAGGCTCAGACCGCAGGTGACTGCCTGGGTCGGAAGAGTTTGAGTGGCAATGGAGAGATGGGGTTGGGGGCACGGGGAATAGGGAAACTGTCCCAGTGCCTGAGTGGAACCTCAAAACATTTGAAGTTCTGGAAATACTGAAGGTGAAAGTGCAGCAGCTCCAAATAGCCTAGTGCTGGCAGGACCTCTGAGCAGAAGGACAGAAAATTGTCCGCTTAAATGAGAAGTGCTTATTTCCCACACCATGTGGCTGCATCACATGGTGCTCAGGTGCCCTGGGTGAATAAAAAAGCTGCTGGATACTGCGGTATTATAAATAGAAATGTCTGCATAGACATGGAAGCTGAAGCCTATTGGATGGCAGGCTTGAGGCCACACAGTGCAATTGCTGGTGGAGGAGGCTGATGTGCATTTGAAAGTTTGGGCTTTGCTGTTTCTCCTTGCTGTTAAACCAGGGTACGTTTTTCTCTGCTCATGAGAGAAACCTCCCACACTGTAGTTTTTAGAGCAATCTTTATTGCACAGCCAATAATGGCAGATGTTTTTCAGCTTGATTACTTCTACTGTCATTTAGTTAAGGTTCCCACATGTAGGTTTTGCTCTCCTTATGTTTGTACATCAGAAGGGAATGCTTGGAAATGTTTTGTGGGAGTGTAATATGAATAAGAAACACTGCACAATTATTACAGCAGCATGGGATTATAAAATTTCTATTATTTCAGAGTGTGCATTTGTAAGTGATTAGGTTTTTGAGCCTGTCACGTCCTTGTGGACTGTTTAAAATCAAAATTAGTTTGACTATAACTGATTAAAATTGCTGTGAACAAACACACTCTGTTTGCCTGTTCAGTCCTGTGTGTGTGGATGAGATGATCTGAGTCAGGAGTTGTGCTAGTTTGCTTTCAGGAAAGAGTTACCACAGCGTTGAGGGCTCTGTAGTCATTGTTATTGTCTTTACAGCCTTGATAGTTATCTGCCTGAAGCTTTGGTGGAGCCTGGGAAACAAGTGGCTGTTTATTAAATAGGTGAATGATAGATGGCTGGAAATTATGGGGGAATGAAAGAACTTTGGGTTGGATCTGATCACAGTTGAATTAATCTTTTCAAATACAGTGTATTACCTGAAGATGCTAAGCAGGAAATTTTATAGCCACAACACTGTGTATTGTTCCTTCAGATTCTCTTTACTGAAGCTTCTTTTTACTGAAGCTCCAATCAATGAAAATTTCACCCTACCTCACCCACCTGAAAAAAAAGAGCAATTTAAGTTATAGCACCTACTTACAGCTGAGTCCAGGAGGCCTTAGTTAAGAAGTTATCTGTGAATTATATTGGAGTTAATTGATAAATTAAAACAAAATTATAAAAATCCATTGCTATTGTTGTTTGTACTGTTCGAGTCGCTAATCATTCATGAAAGGCCCATGTGTCAAGCTCGTTGCACAGTCCGTGCACCAGTTTACAGTCTAAGGTCAGATACTGTCTATCACTCCTCCTTGAGGAAGCCTCCTCTGTGGAAGGCAGTGAGGTCCTATGTAAATGCTGCCGCTTTCCTGAGTGGCATGGCTGGCCCAGTCAGAGCCTGGGACCTTGTGAGATGCTGCCCACAGCTGAAAGAATCACAGATTGGTCAGGGTTGGAAGGGACCTCTGGAGATCATCTAGTCCAATCCCTGCTAAAGCAGGTTCACCTACAGCAGGTCACACAGAGTTGCATCCAGGTGGGTTTTGAATGTCTCCAGAGGAGACTGCACAGCCTCTCTGGGCAGCCTGTGCCAGTGCCCTGTCACCCTCAAGGTAAAGAAATTTTTTCTCATCTTCAGAAGGAACGTCCCGTGCTGTAGTTTGTGCCTGTTGCCCACTGTCCACTGTTGCTGGGTGCCACTGAAAAGAGCCTGGCCCCATCATCTTGACACTCGCCCTTGAGATATCTGCAGACATTGATAAGATCCCACCTCAGTCTTCTCCTCTCCAGGCTGAACAGGCCCAGCTCCCTCAGCCTTTCCTCACAAGGGAGATGTTCCAGCCCCCTCATCAACCTTATACCCCTCTGCTGGACCCTCTCCAGCAGTTCCCTGTCTCTCCTGAACTGGGGAGCCCAGAACTGGACACAAAGAAATGTGAAAAGATGTAGTAAAGGGGGTGAAATAGCACTGAGAAGGCATTGCATATGCAGTGTAGAAGAGAGCAGATGAAAAATCTGTAGAGAAAAATCACTGAAAAGTCACTTTTTATCAATGGATGGCTATGAGCTTTTTTGCGTTATTTGGAGGACACCAGTCCGTTCCAGGCTGCTACACTTGAGGAATCTACCATAATAATCATCACACTTGTATACCTTCTACAAGAAGGAGTGTGATTCTATCTTGGTAGTTTTCTTTATCATTGCTGTATAATTAATCAGTGTTTTGCATGGCATTAATATGGGATCTTAAAAGAGAATTAATGCCATGCGTGTTCCATAAAAGGTGGAAGATATATAGAAAATTAAAACCTCTGGGATCAGAGAGATTTATTTTAAAGTATTTAAATTAATTTAATTATAACAAAGGTCTGCAATGTATTATAAGCAATGCCTTGAACTCCCACAATGTACCATTTTCCTGGCATGTGACCTGAAAAAAGATACAAGTGATAAAAGTTCTTACTGTAAGAAAAAAAAATTGCCCAGCACTGCAAATGTACCCACAAGCAAACTAGAGAAAGGTTTGTATGCATTTAATTGGCCCTGTTTATTTATTAATTCAAGCTATAACCTTATTCTGTCAAAGTGTACAAAACTAGCACTGTTTAAGCATAAGCCAAATAAACTTAAGCTAAACACAGGACTACATCTGCTTGTTATCTTACCCTCTATCTTCAACATTAGCCTGGTTATATAGATATGTGACATACCACTGAAGTCCTTCAAAGAGCATGTATCAACCTAAAAGATACCTAATTTAATGCTTTTTGAAATGGATCAGAACACCGGGAGATTTAAAAAATCCTGGTAATAAATACAGGCTTTTTAGGTGCAAACTAACTGCTTGCTAATAAAGAATGTAACCTTGTTTCAATTGTTCCAGCTGAGCACTCTGCATTGTTGCAATATGTCATGCAATTCTCTAGTGGTTTGTATGGGTATGTGTATGAAAGATAAACAACAACTGAAGAAAAACTAAAATAGGAAAGTGCAATACCTGGTTTTCATCAGAATATAGACAGTGATTTCTCAGACATAAATACCTGTTTAAAAGTTTGTGTTTTTTTTTTTTTTTAATTAATTTTATATATTATAGGATGCATTTCTCTCACTTGGATTGTGTCAAACATATTTGATCTATTTATGGCATGTTTGGCTTGGTGTTGAAATGAAGAATTCACCTATTCTTGTGAAGAAGTGAAGCAAACTGTAAAAAGGATAAGGTTGGCCAAAAAGATGCTTTTCCATCTTGAAGAAACCTTTTTGGCTTTGTCAAGGGCAAAATAGGATTTTGTCTGAGATCTGACTATTCTCATTCCAACCTATGTGTTCTATTGGATAAAAAAAGTTCATTTTTCCTTAGAAGGAATGGTTATCAAATACAGCTTTGTATTTCGTGTCTTGGATGATATGCCTAAAGCTGTCATCAAGTGTGAGGGTGGGCTCTTTATTTTACTGTGTGTTGTTACTGTTTGAGCTGGAAACCCTTTCAGAATGGACAATTTTTTTTTTTTTTTTTTTTTTTTTTTTGCAAGATACTTATGAAAACAGTCAGTTATAGAAAAGTTGTGAGCTTGGATTCAGTTTGATACCTGGTTTCTTGAATAGAGTCTGCATTCTTCATCTGTCTCTCTCCACCTGATGTCTTGGCGAAGCTGCTATTCACCAATAGCCATTCAAGAACTTTTTTCCCAGTGTATTAATTATGTCTAATTCTGAATCTTCCAGTCACTGAGCAATGTCTTGTCACAAGCATATCTGAACTGACTTTAGAAATACAAGAAGCATGGATGGTGTTTATCCAGCCTGAAGTTTTTTGCTTTACAGTTTGCAGTTTGTTATGAATATTCCTGGTGTCTTACCTCTCCAAAATTGAAAGGAAGAAGTAAGAAGACATGAGAATTTTATAACAGGGGTGCTAGATGTTCAGGTTTTGATGTTTCTGAAGGACCTCATTGATGTTTGAATCCCAATATTTTTTTTGATGGGGCATACTAACAAAAGCAGCATGCTCTTGTTCTTTAAATGTGCGTTTTGTTGTATGGTATCATGTAGCTGCATAAATTTGCTTTGGTATTGTCAGTGTCCTGGATTGCAGGAGGGCTTGTTCGATATATCTCAGGAGAAGCAGGATGCTTTGGTAAATACATGCAGAAACCAGTCAAATTTATGCTTAAAGCTTCTGTATGTACCTGTTTACATCTCATTTTTTAGTTCTTAGCAGTAGGATTTGGCAGAGGGGAGGTTTTCATTCACTTCCAACACCCTACCCCAATTCTAAGTTTCTGAAAGTATTTGAGTTCAGGTTTGAACTTGACAAATTAGTTTTAGAGAACTAATAGAACATTTTGTAAAATACTTCTCTGTACCTTTTAAAAATGTTTTGTCCAGTTTTTTTGGTAAAGGATATCCTACCTTTCAGTGTAAGGATAACTAATCTTCAGAATGGTTCTATGTAAATGAGACCTAAGAGACTCCTGCTGTCATCTTTCTCTGTCTATGCCTACAAAATATTATCATAAAATCACGTAGGTTGGAAAAGACCTTTCAGATTGTCAAGTCCAACTTCAATCTACTGGTTCAATTTCCATTCATGAAAATCTAGTCATGCGGCAAACCATTTGAGGAAATTGAGCTACTGGCAGTGCAATGAACCCACTGAATACATTAATAACCAGATTTATAGAAAGGCTGCCTGAATTAGTAATTACAAGTCAAATTAAAGTGTATGATATGAATACATTTAAGGAACTTTCAGGTATACTTCCTGCAAGCAAAGTGTCTCTATGTAGCCTTTCCAGATAGTGGATGCTCCTAAGCCTGTGTTAGATTTCCCTAAAAACCTCCTCAAAATATAAAGCAAAGCATCAAAGAAAAGTAGAGGATTGTTTCAGAACAATTACCAGCAAACAATTTCCCACTCTTTATTTTGCCCTGTTTAGAAAAGTTTCCTGTAAAGGTCTCCATGTGTCTTAGAAATGTACTTTTAATTCTTCTTTTTCTTGGCTGACAACTTGTTAAAAAAAAAAAAAAAAGCCAAAGTTTGTGGCTGTAGGAATCATCTTTTCCTCAGACAGTGAATGCTGGCTACTTATCGCTGCCTTTGAAGACCCCATAAAACACTCATCTGATGTGCTGCAGTTGTAGCACTAATGAATTGCACACAGCTGACGCCTGAGATGTGTAGCCTGTCATTCAGGAAGAGCACAGAAAATACTTCCAACATGCTCAGCAATGTCACTTTGGAAAGCATTTAATGACACATTTCCTTTTGCAATATGGAGCCAGAAAAGTCTCATCTAAAATATGCAAAGAGAGGTGGATAGCAGGGGAATCTCAGGACAAAGAGAGGTGGATAGCAGGGGAATCTCAGGACTTCACAAGAAAATGCTTTCAGTAGAGAAAAGAAAGTATTTTAGCAAAACTTTCCAATTTTAACTATTCTTGTAGGACAGTATATTGCATTTTTTACACTCCCTTTCTTTTATGTATGTTTGTGTTCCACAAAATTAAACTGAAAACAGATTGTATAAGGAGGAGTCCAGTTTATTTTCATTTTTATGTAGTTCACTGGAAATTACTAAAAGTGTTGTTTCAGAGCATCATTCAAAAGTTGTCAGTTACCATGCTAGCTGGTAATGTTCTATAAAACTATAAACTTTTCAGTTTCTGAGTATCAATAGATTCCTTTATCAGTACTTTTCTTGATACTGACTTTGTTACTGGGTAGAGGTGGAGACAGGTTCATGGTGTATATAAATTAAATACATGTTCTTGGAATGATTTGTATAGATTTTTTTGAGATGGGTAGGCTGCTTCTTGGTATAAGAAGGGGGAGAAAACTTTGTGTATCAGTTGTTATCCAGTTTCTAAATATTGATCGATTGGTTATCCCATCCATCTGTTATTAGATTTCTTTCTGTTTGTTTGTTGGTTGTGTTTGTTTTTTAATGATACTGGTCCAGTTGTATACTGATTGCATTGTCAGTCTGATCATACAGGACCTCCCATTTCATGTTTCTCATCTACCTTCTAGCCTTAACTGACTGGGTAGTCATCACACACTACAGCCAATGGTGAATGATTGTATATGCACACCTCTTCCTCTGCAAACCTGAGATAAAGTGGTTTGGTTTATGTTTGTTTTTGGTTTTTGGGTTTTTTTGTTGTTGTTGTTGGTTTTTTTTTTTTTAAATTCATTGCATGGAAGGCACCATGGAGAGTGCAGGTGCAGTCCTGGTGGTTACAAACATGTTGGAGGGTCGTGGTGGGTGGTGCTGCAGATGGGTTCCCGGGTGGGTGAAGGCACAGGTTCTGGTGGGGATATTCGCCAGGAAGGTTACTGGTGACTCCATGGTGCAAACCTTCCTCTGAGGCTCAACAAAAGACTAAAAGAGAAGTTATCTCATTATGAAGGGATGGAGTTGGATAGTAGTTGTGAATGGTTCATATTCTTCATTGGTTTTTTTTTGTTTTTTTGTTTTTTTTTAAATACAGGCTTTTTAATTTTTTTACGTTTAAAAGTAAGATTTCTGAGCATGTGAAGCAAGTGTCTGTAGAGGTTTTTTAACAGTTTACAGTGTTAATAAGTTCACTGTCAATAGTGGGAAAAGAAAGGACTAGGAAACTACTAGAAGGGCGTGATTTCAAATTTCTAATTGGTTCACTAGCTTGTAAAATATTTCCAGCATTTTTTCTTTTACTTTTTTGAATAATAATAGAAAAAAATGACATGCAAGTGTTCTTAGCTTCTCATCTTTAACGTAATGGGAGGTGATCAAAACAGATTTAGTCTAAGTACAGATCTCATTAGTGTATCTTACTGTAATGGTGTTAATGCCTGATAATTCATTCCAGCTTTAAGTAAAAGTGCAACTTACAGCCTGAGGTAATAACTAGCATATTCACAGGCTATAGGCAAGTTTGGATAGGGTTTGTGGCAATTGCCTCTGAATTAAATCTTTTCTTTCTAGAAAATGTGACAATTTTTAAGGCGGTTTCTCCTGATAGGCTGGAATTTCTAATGATTTTCATGCTTACTGTCTTGTATTTGTTCATGTTTTAACCTTTGTAAGTAGGTAAGTTGGGAAGGAAATTCTTCATTCTGAATGAAGTTCATATGGTGAAAAATGGGATTGGAAGGTACAGAAAAAGCAAAGGAAGAACACACAGAGGACACTGCTGGTTCTGTTTCCTTTGATTTCTGTAAAGGAGTAAGCCCCAAGGCTTACCGTATTGGTGCTAGCCTGTGCAAAATTGCCTTGTATTTCAGAGCTTTTTTTTCAGAATACACTGCCGTATTTAATTTGAAGTGGGGAATCTTTTCTTGCTGACTCTGCTATGCTTCTGTTGGCTTTCAAGGCCAAATGCAACATGCCTTTGTTGTTCTTTCTATTTACTCCTTGTAACCTTTTTGACGACTTTTTAGGGTACAGCACAGATTTTGGGACAGTAAATATGACGTCAGACTCCTAAAATCTGCATGCCATGCAATGCAGAGGGCCACATCTCTCTGTCTGCAGCTACATTTACTCTGTCAATCTTTGCAGGTTTACGTTCTTAAAACAGACTCAGCCATCAGTTTTGTAGTGGAGGAGTGTGGAAGCAAAAGAAGATAGACACTGAATTTTACTGTGGAAAATTTTACTTGAAGACTTCTTGGACTGAACTCTGTAATTACAGTAGCCATGACTGTACATTGTAATTTGTGTGTTTAGGCTAACAACGGGAAATATCTAATGATAGGAGCATATAAAAATAGAAGGTTCCATTTTCTTAAATATTCATTCATGGGAAAATTGTGTCCTAATAAGCAAGATGAAAAGAATTTATTTCATTATGACTAGAAACACTAAATTTCAGAAAGAAATGGTTGGATATATTAAAAAAAAAAAAAAAGGAAAAAGAAAAAGAGGAAAACTTATCAGTAATTTCGATTGAAGAGAAGAAAGTCAAAGGCTGTGTGTCTTCATGAAAGTAGCACTGACACGATAATTACCTTAACTGTTAATAGCAGTCCATCCAGGAGAAGGCACATTAGTGGGCTGAATGGATGAATATGGACAATGAATCAAAAAGATTTGCTGTTTTCCCGGATTATTTAGGAAGCCCTTGTACATAACACACCCCTAGGAACAAATATCTCTGTTGTACTTTTGTCAAGAGATATGTTCCAGAGCTATGACAGAACATTTGGCTTCTGTGATACAAGAAATTGTCCTATTTCACATCCCTTTTTTTTTTTTTTTAAAAAAAAAAGTTCTAATTTAGTGGAGGGGAAAGAATTGCTTTTCCTTTTGACTTGAATTTTTAAAAAAATATGGTTCTGACTTAGAAGCTAGTTTGGTAAATCAGTATTCTTGCATAACCCTATACAAAAGATAGTCTTCTAACAGTGTTTAAAAATGTCTGCCTATTCTTCCAAAAGGAAGAAAAAAAAAGATTAAAAAAGAAAAAAAAAAGCACCACATATAGGATTGTATTGGGTTTGTGTGGCCAGGTTTTATTAGTGATGAGGCTACAGAGGTGGTTTCTGTGATAAGCTGATGGAAGCTTCCCCTACGCCTGATGGAGTCAGCTCCATGATGGACCTGCCGCTGGCCAAGGCCAAGCCCGTCAGTGATGGTGGTAGCACCTGTTCAACAAGGGGGCATAAGGGGAAAATCTGCACAACAAATTGCAGCAGAAGGTAGGAGTGAGAATATGTGAAAGCAACAACTCTTCAGTCACCGAGGTCAGAGAGGAGGGGCTCCAGGCCCCAGCGCAGCGGTTCCCCGGCAGCCCGCGGTGCAGCCCCTGGCGAGGCAGGCTGTGCCCCTCAGCCCGCGGAGGGCCGCGGTGGAGCAGATCCCCACCTGCAGCCCACGGGGACCCCAGGCCGGGGCAGGGCGATGCCCCGAGGAGGCTGTGCCCCGCGGGCAGCCGGCGCTGGAGCAGCTCCTGGCAGGGCCTGTGGCCCCGTGCAGAGGAGCCCGGGCGGGAGCGGGTTTGCTGGCCGGGCCTGTGCCCCCGCGGGGACCCGCGCTGGAGCCGCTGTGCCCGAGGGGCTGCGCCCGGGGGGGGACCCGGCTGGGGCGGGCTGGGAAGGGCTGCTGCCCTGGGCAGGGCTCGCGTTGGAGAAGTCCACGGAGGACCGTGTCCGTGGGAGGGACCCCAGGCTGGAGCAGGGCCCGAGTGTGGGGAGCCTCCCCCGAGGGGGCAGGAGCGGCAGAGGCAGCGTGTGACGGACTGACCCAGCCCCGTGCCGTCCCCCTGCGCTGCTGGGGTCAGGAGGGAGAGAATTCGGGAGTGAAGTTGAGCCTGAGAAGAAGGGAGGGGTGGGGGGGGAAGGTGTTTTAAGTTTTAGTTTTATTTCTTGTTACCTTACTCTGATTTGAATGGTAGTATGTTAAACTAGTTTCTCCAAGTTGGGTCTGGTTTGCTCAGTAATTGGTTGGTAATCGCTGAGTGATCTCCCTACCCTTATCTCCACCCATGAACCTTTCCTCATATTTTCTCTCCCCTGTGCAGCTGAGGAGGGGAGTGACAGAGCAGCTTTGGTGGGCACCTGGTGTCCAGCCAGGGTCAACCCACCACAAGGATGCAGCCCTGTTCTGTTGAGTCAAATGGAAATTCTGTCAGACTAGCAGAATTCATTCTAGATCCCAAGTAAAAATATATTATAACATTTACCTGTTCTACATAAAATATAAAATAGTAAACATTATACTTCAAAATAAAATCTTAGTGATCTCTAAGGAACTCTTATATCTTCCTCTTTTTATTTAATCTGTTAAGAACATCCACGATCAACATGTCACATTCTGCTAAAATGCAAGGTCTAGAAGGGAAAAGCGCCACCACAGCAGACGCTGTCTGCAGAGATTTGGCCAGCAAAGGTCCAGGTCCCTCACAGACAATGCCTGATTGATTGAGCTAAGGCAGCTTGAACTGACCAGACTGGACATCTCTATAGCTCAGGCTCACCTGCTGATGGGCCAGCAAAACCCCTTTTTGACTGTTTTCCCTAAATGTCAGTCTAGGAACTGGGGTAGCTGAAATGTAGCTGGTCATTGCTGGCACAGGACAGATGTCTGCCAGGTATCTGGAGAAGATAAAATCTTAAATCACCAGAATAAGAGTCATCAGACTCAGACAGAGCCTGAGTACTTCTGATCAAAAGCTTTAAAGTCAACAAGTAACCCTATTCAGGAATGGAGTGTTCCACTTGCTGGGTCCTGCATGGTATTTGAATGTCAGCTGCTGGTACCAGCATAATTCCTATGGAACTACATCTGTCCAACTTTTCTGATAATTAGTTAGAGGCAGCATGCTATCTAATTAAATAGTAGAAAGAATAATTGGATCATTTCAGCAAAATTTGCTTTGCATGTAGCTAGTGATATGGAGGCAGATTGCATTATTTGTTTTTATTTTAAATTATTCAACTGATTTTGGAACTGCATTGAAATTTAAACTGCGAAAAAGCAAGATACACTGCATTTATCCAGTTTAAATACAATTTTTGCCTCTCTGTAGATATACTTTAATATACTTTGTGGCATACACTTTATGCAATTTCAATCGCTTTTCCTTTCATAGGAGTATTTCTGCTACTTTTACAAAGGCTGGTAATGGTAATTCCTGTTACATTTTATTCATGAAATTCAACATAATACAGAAGATCACAGCTTATCCCCTGGTTTATTTAAATTGTCTCATTATGTTTGTGGTCTAAAGTAGGGTTAGCAGCATTAGTCTATATGGAAGTTCTTTGCAATATTGCAGAGACCTAAAAATGCATATTATGCAGATTACCTGACGAACAGAAATTTGATTTTTCAAATTCTTTTTGCTCATCAGGGTGCTAAATGGAAAAATTAACTCAATACCCATACAGAACCTATTTTCATAAGGCAATTTAACATTTGCTAGCTTGTTCTGTTTCTCTACCCACCTGTTATGGTCAGTGTGAGAAATCTAGTGGTTTCCAAGGCTTACACTTATATAACCTGTCAATTCTCTTAAAGAGTGGGCAAATAAAATAGAAATAATAGTCTAGAAACAATACCTAAATACAAGGGTGGTGTTACGTAAGAATATGAAACCATAGCTTTTATTTATATATTCTAAAATTCTTAATGTAGTGACTAGCCTTGGTTTATACTGTTAAAAGAAACTTCCAACTACAGGCTAAAAAAAATGTCATTAACTACATTTTAAAATTCTGCATTTCTGATTACATTGCTGCATGTGGTTTTGTGTAGTAATGGCAAAGGAAGAAGAACTTTATTTGATTGTTGCAGTCTCTCTGAATAGATCTGAAACTGTGGGTGAACCAGCATGCATCATGCTGCTCAGTGCCAAAAAGAAATAAAAGGAAGGAACAACCTGAGTGAAAGAAGGTGGTGTTAAAACCAACAACAACAACAAAAGGTTTCCAGTGTTGTTTGATTGCTTTCTTTTTATTTAACTGGGCAAGACAGATCTGAATAAGATTAAATAAGACTTAAAAACCAACAAAATAACCCCACCCCAAACACACTCTGCTCACCACATCCCCCAAACCCCAAAGAACATTAAAGTGAGATCTACAGAGAGTTTTAGAAGGAGGTGCGACACACAGAAGATTTTTAGATTGAGCGGAAGTTGTTGAGAGATAATATTATGATACTGCAAAACAACAACATAAATAGAAGTGTAACAAATCTGCTCTGGTAGATTCCTGTGATAGTCAGAGTTAAGGCTCAACAAAGAAAGTGATTAAATTTTGGTAAGAAAACCAGGTTATGCCAAAATGAAGCATTTGTATAATGAAGACATGGTAGTGAATTTCGGGCTCTAGAGTCCAGAAGCAGAAAGGCATGTGGAGATTATAATCAGAGGCCACAAAAAGAGTGTTTGTGGTTGTATGTGGCAAACTTATTTCAGGAACAACTAGAGCAAAAGAGGAAAAATGCAGTCTGGAGGGTTTATCGGTTGATCAAATAAAGCATGTGTGTCTACATTTGAGTTGGTTTATGCTCATATATTTGTACTTGCTGCGACTGATGCCACTGGTGTATCAACACTAGAACTGTGTCCCAAGTTACTTGCACTTTTCTGTGTCCTTTAAAACACAGGAAGGGAAAATGGCTTTTTTAGAGGTGCAGAAAATATGGTTTTATGTATTCAATGGTAGTCTAGTATTGCTGAATATTAAACAAATAGATAGAAATCTAAGAGAAAAAAAGCTTATGCTTCTGCTGTACTTTCTGTGCTTTCAAATTTTTTAGCCATGCAGAGGAAGTACCATGTTGTTACTGTTCCAGAAGAAAGCATCTTGAACAATATAGTTATTACGAACCATTTGTTGGGTATGACTGAGTCTAGAAACCTTTTAATTCTACTTCATTTGTAAGTCTGTCTCTTTCTTTCTAGAACATGTTTCAAATCAGATTTTGTCTGAAAGCAACAAGGCTGTTGCCATGGTTTAATTTCTGCATAACATCATTGTAATTAGTGGAAAGAGGCACTATTACAAATGCTTGGGCCCATTTGCCTAAGTCATGCTGGTGTGAGTGACTCAAATGGCTCTTTCTTGCTATTTCATTTCAGATTTGATTTTTTCAGTTATTTGTCCTCTTATTTTCTAGGTATTTCTATTATTTCAAGTGCTGCCAACTCTAAAATTGTCTACTATGATTTAAAACAAATAATTTATTTTTTTTCTATTTACATGTGTTTCTGGTTAATGTTTTCTTGCTTGTTGATGGAAAAATACCAGTGCCTAACTCCTGTTTTCCCCCATCCCTGCTCTTTGCTGAGGTGCCGTGAAGCAAATGCTTCTTTAATGTGTCATGGTAAGAGTGGCAAAGAAAAAAAACTTTTCTCCAGATGAAGGGAGTTTTCTGCTTGTAGAAGAAAGTCTGCCAGTCTCTGTGTGATTGTTCTTTAGTCTCCTTTTCATGTCAAAATGGGGAATAGAAGTCAGTGAAAACATGAATGCAGTAGGCTGAGTATCTCTGCTCTGTTCGTGAGCAGCTTGCAAGATTAAGATAGGGCTTTATGAAATGTATTAGCACTAGTTGTGTTATGGATTGCTTTAGAGGCAAAATAGCATTTCTGCTCAGAAAGGAGAGGACTTCCATTTTTATGTGAGTTCAGGTTTATTTGGGAGACTGGAGATGCACAGATGGGGGGAAGGTGAGGGAACTCTGGTCCCTCTGGACCTCCTCCCTCAGGCAGCAGCTTCTGGTGCCAGTGGTCACGTAGCCTGGCAGGAGAGGAGCCTCATCAGGAGGTGCTGGGGGGAAGAAACAGAGACCTTGGTGATCATACTGGGTAGAGACACAGAAACATGTGTGAGCTGGTCTAGGGAACTTGAAAACAGCTTTCCCGGTCCTGTTTCTGGCTGCAGTGCATTTGGCACCGTTGGTAGACTATATACTGTAAACTATGGTTGTTTCTTTCCAGAGTGAAAGAGAATGATAGAAATCGGATTTGTTAACTGTCTGACAGACTTGACAGTGAACCTTCGCAAACTGCATTTATTCAAGGTACTTGCCAGTGGCCATTTGCATGCTGTCTCTAGTAACCAAGGTTGAAACAAAATCTTTGTTTGGGAGATGTAATCGCCATAATACCAAGCCCCTGGGCAGTGAGACTGGCTTGACATTTCTGTGTAACTTCCTCTGATACAAGGCAACATGTGTTATTCCACATCATTGCCAAATTTCTGGCTTGAATTGCATGCTCTCTATTTTCTCTCAAATAACCCCAAGTGTCTAAATCTGTGTAGCACTGTTTAAAAATGTGCAATCACCTACCATTAGCATGGTAATTATTGACTATAGCATGGAATTGAATTGATTGAAGTTGTAAAATCTTATAAAGTTTTAAAAGGGAAGGGAAGAAATACTGTCTAAAATAGTTTCACTTCTAAGCAGAAAAGATTTTTATACTTCTCAGAATACATTAGTACTTCTTTAATTCCTTGTGTGTGTGTGAAACATCGGATGTAGGATGAAGTATTGAAAGTGTTTAGGAATAATTCATTATAATCTCTGACTTTTGATGTAGATATTTAATTTAATCTTGTGTAAGTTTCATTTTTCCTGCCTATTTTTTTCCCCCCTGTGCCAGATGGATACTCTGCATTAGATAATGTGGTTTTATTTTTGCACATTTGAGGGTTTTAAAGTTTCTTTTTGCCCCTGAGAAGCACTTTTATAAAAGCCTTTCCTTGTCTCATATACCCAAGTACCCTCCCCTCCACCTGCTCATTTAAAGCAACATAAATGCGTGCTGCTACACCAAGGTGCAGGAGAGCTCCCATCAGCAGTAATTGTTGACCTACCACAGTTCCGTCAGTGATCAATAGATACTACTTTGCTGCACAGCAATAGCGCAGAAAAATTGCAGAACCCACTGAGAATTTGTTTTCGACATGCAAACCCAGCTGATGGCCTTCAACTCTAACAGATGTCAGAGAGTGACAGGCACCCTGGGGCACTGTTAAAGTACTGCTGGAACTTGGCTGGGGGAAAAAAGAATGCTATCAAATTACTAAATGCATTCTAACAAATCACATCAAAGTGGAGAAAAAGCCTCAGCAAAAGAAAATTACTACTTTCATTTTCTTTCTTATCTTCCGCTCCAACACAGTATGCATGCTGCCTTATGCAATGTTATCAGCTACTGTAACTAATGAGCAGTTCATCTGCATGAAACGATGAAGCTTTTACAGTACTGGCCAAGGGGCTGTGTCACAGGAGAAACTGGAGAGATTAGGAAGAACATGTACTCCTAGGAACGCATTAGATAACTTTTTTTACTTCAGCATGTGTAGATTAATGCATGTAATTATTTCCTACCATTTTACCCTTAGATGACCATGTGGATTCAATCCAATCCTATTCAATAAAGAGGGAAAAAAATATTATATGATTTCCCGACCCCACCCCCACCCCCTTCTTGTGTTAATCTTGTATATATACAATGTGTAGCCCAGCTGTCTTGCCTACTTGCAAGGCCTTCATTCCTGGAGAAGACAATTCAGAGCTGGGACTAGGCTGGATGGTGTGTTTTACTTTGTTGATAGCTTTGGCTGTCTTTGTGTGGTTGTGATCAGCAGAACTGATTAGACTGAACATGCGCATAACAAAGAGGGCTTATAAGAAAGATGGGGACAGACTTTTTTGTAGGGCCTATAGCAACAGGACAAGGGGTAATGGTTTTAGACTAGAAGAGGGTAGATTTACACCAGATATAAGAAGAAATTTTTTATGATGAGGGTGGTGAGACTCTGGAACAGGTTGTTCAGAGAGGTGGTAGATGTTCCATCCCTGGAAACATTCAAGGTCAGGTTGGGTGGGACTCTGAGCAACCTGATGTAGTTGAAGATGTCCCTGCTCATTGCAAAAGGGTTGATCTAGTTGACCTTTAAAGCTCTCTTTCAACCCAAACCATTCTATGATTCTATGCATGGGGTCCATTTATTCCCAGAAAATACTTCAAGTTCAGTGAGTCAAAAAGGATGTTAATACTTAGAGAAATTTTGCCTCCAAAAGGAAAATAAAAGGGTATCTATTTTTTTTTTCTGGGTCTTGAAATGGATTATTACCATTTCACCAAGTGTCAAGAGAAAATATTATCATAATGTTACTGAGGTATCTCTTCAAGTTTTCTTATCTTTGCAATACAAAGCCCATAATGTTGCTTTACTTGTGCACGATCTATGCATACTTTGCGCACATGAAGGGTACCATTATAGACAATGGAACTAGTGTAGTACTATTCTGGGAATACTATACTTCTGACAGCAAAATAAAAAAATACATCTAGGAAGATGATGCAGTCCTCTACATTTGCACCCTACTGTAGCCTGGGGACCATGAGAGAGCCCATCTCCCAAAAGCAGCTCTCCCAACAGAGGTTTAAATTGGAGTTGCATGCTACCCAACTGATCCTTGTAGCTGGGTTTAGGACTTGCAGAGCTCACCGTTGCCCTGAGTTTGGAGTGGTCTTTCCTCTGAGCAAAATTAAAAGCACCCTTTGTGCAGCACAGATTTTGTGTCTGCAGAGGGCCTGAGGAGAGTGTGTGCTCGGTGCACTCCTGGACCAGGCAGGGCTGGCACATTTGCTCTGCATGTGACATTCAGAAGTTCTGCAAAAGCAGCAGCAAAACATAGAGCTGAGCTGAATTCTGTGGAGGAACGTTCCTGTGTGCTTAGAAGAATATGAACAGACAGTGCGGTGTAAAATTAAGCACATATTTTAGACTGTAGTCCCATCCAAGCTCACATAACATTATATCTAGATTTTCATTATAATACGAGGAGCAAGCTGCTTATTTTCTTTTTGAAAATAGTCATATTCTCAGAGGAAATGGAATCCTATGGTGTCTTGCTCTTTACTAAAGAGTTTTGTGAATGATTTCTGCTAATACTTTTGTTATAACTCTTCCTATATTCCTAAGTATGAAGTTAAAAGAGGTAGACAGTGCCATGCTTCAACAGCTGCATTGAGTCAGCTGGAGAGACTGCTGTCACAGCTAAACAGAGTAAAATAAAGCTACGAGCAGGTGAAGGAAAGATCAGATGTAGCAGTGCAGAGGCCTTGCAAACTCAATACATTAATGTGATTGGTTACTAGTAGTGACAATACCATATTACAGGGCTTCACAGTTACAATTGTAGAAGGTGCTTTTGAATACATGTGACCATTTTTAATATGATCTTTATGTTTCTCAAAAATTCTCCTTCTCATCAGCCCATCTCAAACATTTGGATTGCTTAAAAAGCCCCTTTGTTTTGGATGCAAAAAATCACTTTTTCCCAAAGAACTTCAATTTACAATATATAGCAAGAACACTGCAACGCTATTTCTTAGCTCAAGGAAAGCTGTTCTGTTTGTATTTTAATACCCTCCACCTCCCACACACTCTGATAAACTTTAGCTTTTAAGACTCTCCAGCTGTGCCTCTAGCAGTAATTGGGGTCATTATTCTCTGCCTCCCCAAGCTAATTACCAGCACAATCCAAATGTCATCCTTTAAAGAAATGGAGCCTGAACAGGTTAAAAGCTGTAGCCACATGCAGGTAGAAATAAAGGGGAAGAGAAAAGATAAGTCAAGACTGTTTTCTGTGCCTGTTTCTATTTTGTCCTTTATCTTAGCAAGTTGTACGTGCTTCTGCAGGGACTATTTACTTTAACAGGCTCCTAAATCTTAATTTTAAGTGAGGCAAGCACAAAAAAGACGTTTGTGTCTTAACTATGTTCATAATTAAATTATGTGCCTGTTCAGTATAGGTCTTAACTAGAAATCATGTCCTTTATACTTAATCTGAAGGGCACTCTTTCAAATTTGAGTATGTAGTAACTTTGGTTCTGGCATTGTGAAAAATGAAGAGATGTTCTCCAAGTTTGACCAATGTTGAAGTTTTAATCATGGGCTGGAAAAGCCACAGGAATAGCTAATACACTGTAGTATGAACTCTTCTTTTTAAAGTCAAATTTTGAACTCACTCTGTGAGGTCTTGTATGTAAAAATACAGGTGAAGAGAGGGATATAAAATGTATCTTTCGTATAAAGAAAAGATTCAAATTTGACCTTAAAATATAACACAAATGTTAGAATTTTATTGTTAAATCCTTGAAGTCATACTAACATATAGGAAGCATTTGTTTAAAAGCTTTGCTTTGGCAAGTATATCCTATTTGTGACCTGGGAAAAAGTATGTGCTGAAGTGCATTCCTCCGATGAATGGAGGAAAAATAAGTTTTCACCTCAGATCCAGAAGTTCACTCAAAATTGTTGGTTGTGATTAGCATAGTGGGAACTTAGTAACTGGGTAAATCAGGGGTTCTGCCAGTTTCTAAAACCAGTTTTGATTTCACCTCATGTTTCAGATAACTTACAGCCATGCTGATAAGTCAGAATGATTCTATGAGGGAAAAGTGCAGATTAGTGGGTCTCTAGGGCAGGATCGCAGCTATGTGCCTTTAATAAAAGCATGAGACAGGAATGCACACTATGCAACATGCTTTCCCTAGATGAGTATACAGGGCTCTACTGTGTAGATGATACTGGGGACTGAACTTTGGGGCAAGGTTTTTGTCACTGAAGAGTGGATGTATCAAAGCTGGTTTTGGACCATTGGCTGTTTATTACATCTGATCATTCAGAGCGACAGCTTTTGGAGTGTGGGTAGGTTTTGTATTGCTTTGTAAGGGAAGGAAAATGGGAGAATGAATCCTGCTTTTATGCATATTATCTGAGCTTTTCCTTAGTGCTGTGTGAGCAATAAAAAGAGATCTGAGAGTTAGATTTAAGCCTGCTGTTTAGGCTTTCAAAACATTTTGCAAGCATGAGTTCTCAGTAAATCAAGAAGGAGTTCTGGTCACATATCCACTTCTCCATTTGTGTTTACAGACCTCTTCCAAGTTCTGGGTATCTTCAATTCACACAGTTTTGAACATTCTTCAATGTTCTGGAGGAAAAGGTCAAAATTTGTGACTGCAATAGTTACACTGTTATGAGGGAGATGTGACAAGCCCACTAACTACTGAGTGCCAGAGCTGGGAATGTTTGTAGATTTGGAATCATTTGTAGCTAGTGCAGCATATTCACAACTTGGCTGAGTCCTTTATTGCAGATTTACGGTTACAGCTGAAGCAAACTGATCTCCTTTATGATACAGAAATTTTATGTATAACAGAAAATATAGACTGTATGGATAGCAAAGACCTATGTAGGTCCCATCACTGCTCACATTCTAGGTGGCCAGACGATAAGGTGTTTTTGCTATAAAATTTCTCTAGAAAATGGCTTATCAACAGTGAAAAGGTTTCATTTGTGACTTGACTTGTAGTTGAAGAAGAACAAAAATGTGGGCATGGAATAGTCACTAAGGGGCAAGAAAGGGACAGGAGATCTGCAGGCAGAAGTCACAGAGTAGAATATATGCTTTATTGTGAACAAGGACCTCATGTATTCCCACGGCTGCAGGTCATGTTTCTGGCTATAAAAGTCAAGGGAGTGGTTTCAGAGCCTAGAAATTCCTGAGGGACCAGGAATGTTTTGCAAAGGTGACAGTTACAGTCCACATACCTGTCCCTTCCATGTTGGGTGGAAAGATGGCAGCAGGTTGAAGAGACCCTATAAGCCTCTGCTGGTTAGGGGAGGATATTTTTACCCAGATGTGAGAAATGAAAAGTGGAACTGGTTTAAAATCTTCTGCTGAAATGATAAAGAGTAATGTGTATTTCCCCAAATCGAACCTTTGTTTGAAAATATTGACCTTCTTTCTTTTTTTTCCCTTAGAGAATTGAAATGGTGATTTTCCAGCCTTGTATTGCAGCTGCACTGCAGGGGAAGCAGAATGCCTGACTTCATGCCTCTTCTGTGGCTTGGCTGGGGAAATAAGCAGGAAATGTGGAAGTTACTCAAAGGCATTTGGGGCAAAAGACATTTCAGTCTCACTTCTCAAGAAAATAAAGTAGAAATGACAAAGATATTTCAAGTTAGTCAGCTAGTGAGCGTCGAGTTGTGTGTTGCTTCTGCAACACAGTTGTTTCTCAGTATCCTGTCTGCAGTACGTTCTGCAGGTTTGATTTTTGCCCCTTGACTCTTTTTGGAAAAAAACCCAAAACAAACAAAACAACAACCACACATGGTTTCATTTTAGAACAAGCTGAGATCAAAACTTGCCATGTTGTTTCATGGAAAATTATATTATATTAGTGTTTTAATATCCAACATAATTTATTATGTCTTTTCATAGGCCAATTCATCTGTTTGCCTGAAAAAAAAAAACCTGTCAGAAAATGTATTTCTTGGGTTTGTACTGTATATGCTTAAGAGTATTTCACTTTTCTTGGACAAAAATCTGCATTTTGAAAGCTAGTTGAAATTGTCTAGTAATTCTTTTTCTCTGTAGAGAGAGTGGAGGATTGTGTTAAGTTTTGGTTTTTTCTGCTCTTCAGTGCTATTAAGTTTGACATTTGTTTTTTCTGGACAGATACTTTGTCATGATTTAAACTTGAGAAGTGCCAGTACTGATGCTGCTGCTGTACCAATTCAAATAAAAGTTTCCTGTTCAGGCATCTGTTTTTATTAGTGTGGGCAGATTGTGCCACAAATAGTTCATTAACTAGAGAGCATTCAACAGTTTTGGACAAAACAAATAATTTTATTTACAGGCAAGATGAGAGATTGTTCAAAAGAAATAATAAAAATCTTTTATCCAACTCACTTGAACAGACTGTAACTGGCTGTTGGGCTAGAGTTCTGAATGAAGTTGCAAAATGATTGTAAATTATGAACATAAACACCATTATCCATTTTTCCAGCTCGTCTTTTCTGTGGCAATTCTGCCCGTTACCCTTTCTGATCTATACAGCTCTATCAAGAAGAGAAAGAAATTAGAACTCAAGAAATGTATAAGGTAGGTGTGTGTGTCTGCATGTGGGACTAAATTCTTGTGAAATACTGGACCAGATCACTGGGTTCTTAAAAAACATATAAATGTTTAAATCCTTTGTTGCATCCTCATGTGGTTACACACCACCAAAAGAAGAGGCTTTCCGACAAGAAAGGTTTTTCTGTCGCTTTTGTTTAACAGCAGATAAAAGTACGACTTTCAAGAATAAAATATTCTACTACGACTTTGCCAACAGAGCTACTGCTAAATCCACCTCACTGACTGCTCCAGGATTTCCCTTTGGTGGAAGACATAAAGGTAGAAAACTCCTGAATTGGTTTCCTTATTGCCCCTTCTAACTCACTGTAGAAAAATAATGTGTGAGCAATGTGTTCTCAAGCTTTGGCAATCCTTGCTTAAGGCTTTTGAGATAAATCGTCTTTGAGATTACTTTTAACTTAAACTGGGGCCTGGCTGCAATTTTGGTGGCAAAGCCACTGTTTTACCTCTCTTCCTCCATGCTGGATATTCAGGACTTGTTCAAAGTACTGTATGTATTATCTTACCGTGGTCTGTATATGTGGACTTCAATGGGTAATACTCCTGCAGAAAGGACCAAATCCTATGTTAGTGAATGGTGATGGTCAAAATTAGATTAATGGTCAGAAATTTCTATGTTGTACCAACTCCTGATTAGCCAGCAACAGAGAAATGCAGTGGGTTAGCCTTGGCTAGCAGCCAAACCCCCACCCAGCCGCTCTTTCACTTTCCTTCCTCAGAAGGACAAGGGAAGAAAATAGGAAGATCAGGAACAAGAAAGCTCCTGGGTTGAGGTAAAGACAGGGAGGTTGCTTAGCAGTTACCATCACAGGCAAACCAGACTGAACTTAGGGATAATTAATTTATTGTCAATTAAAATAAAAATGTAATTACTAATTCAGATAGTGATAAATAAAAGAAAAAACATTGAAACAAGACTTGTCCTCCCCCTTACACAGGCTTAACTTCACTCCTTCACTCCAGATTCCTGTAGCCCCTTCACACCCCAAGTGGTGCGGCAGTGGCGTGGGCAATGGAGGCTTGGGCTCAGTCCATAACAGCTCCTCTCTGCCATTCTTTCCTCCCCACACTTTTCCCTGCCCCAGTATGGGCTCTCCATGGGCTTCAGTCCTTCAGGAATGTCCATCGGCTCCAGTGTGGGTTCTCCATGGGCTGCAGGGGAATCCTTGCTCTGGCTCCTGGAGCGCCTCCTTGCCTCCTTCTCCTCCTTGGTATCTGCAGGGCTGTTTCTCTCACATTTTTCTCACTCTCTCGCAGATGCTGTGCAGCATTTTTTACCATGTCTTAAATACATTACCACAGGGGAGCATGGGACAGCCCCAGCCTATCCTCACAGAGGCCACCCCTGCAGGCCCCTGCTGCCAGCACCTGGGCACCTGCACCCAGTGCAGGAAGCAACCCAGAGCATATCTGGGATGCATTGGAAATTATCTCCAGATGCTTGGTGGCTCCTTTGCCCAGGGTCTCAGGAACATGACAGGCCCTCCCCTACTGATGCAGCTTGGGCTTCTGCTTGAGATAATATTCAGCTCTTTTCGTCTGGCTGTTAGAAGAAAATGATAATGGCCTTTTCAATGCAGCTTATATATTGAGGTGGTTGTATTACTTTTTGCTCAGAAGCTCACAGGTTCCTAAGATCTCTTGGATATATGAAGAAGTTTGTCAAGAAAAGAAGTTGTTGGATATTCAAGGACAAAAACCCAGTCAGATCAATTCCTTTTCTCTGTTCTACTCTAAAATGGATTAAAAACATCACTTTTTTTTTTCATCCTTTAAAAGATGGTAAAAACAACAAGCAGATCTGTACTACTGCTTTGTAACTAAAATTCTGTTTTCTTTCTTGCTTTAATGTTATGTGAAAAAGCCACAAAATCATACGATATCTTTCCTTCTCTGTTCTTTTTAAGGTCCTATTTGGTGTATTTATGGCAATGGTTTAAATGTAATTTTACTAATGTCTTTCATTTCAGAAGTAATTGTTTATAAAGTAACCACTAGTAAGAGGTATTTCTGTTGAATGTGATTGCTTATTGAGTAGATCTTCCCAAGATGCCTCTACTGAAAACATGTTATTGATCACTTGAAGCTAAATTAGGAAAATTATCTTCTTCTGGAAGCTGTTCTCTGTTTAAGGCATAAATGTTTTCTTAAATCCTGGTGTTCATGGGCAAAATATGTGTTGATTTTTTTAAAGCTGTCAGCATGTAACTTACTCTTAGTTGTTAGTGACAGAATTTCTTTATTCTTGTGTAGATATCTTCTTGTTGCTTATGAAATTTTCTGAGCAAGTCTTTGAATCCTCAGTGTTGTTCTTGTGGGCAAGCTGTGCTTTTAATCTTTTCTTTGCAGAGGACTGGAGGATCTTTGTCATTGCACAGAGATGTGCATACAGTTATAAGTCCTGTGAAGATAAGTCCTAGACTTATCTTTTTAAGGAACTTGTGAAAAAATGTGTTTACTAAAAAGATAGTAATTTCGGGATGCTAGATATTATTTTCTTCTCCCATAGCTTGTATAGCTTGGCTTCAGAGAACATCACATTTTTGTGGAAACAGGAACATCTACTACTTCAGAAGGAAGAAAAAGACCAGCATAGCATTTAAACTTTCTGTATTCTTTACAAAGCTATGTATGACAAAACTCAAGCTACAGAAAATTTTAGTACAATCGATTTGCATAACAAATGTTAATCTCAGGAAGGAAAAAGTGTAATCTGCATTTAATATTCTTTCTAAACACATTACATTATGGGAAACTGTTATTTTAGACTATGCTAAAAGACTTTCTAAACACAAACAAGAGAAATGAGATAAAGACAGCCTACACAAAACAATGAGACAAAACTGATCCATGGTGGGACACTGCATAGACCTTCTTAGGTAACCTTCTCATGCTTGCCTCCTGCTGCAGCTGATGGAAGTAAAAACCCTCCTAGCCTGCAGTTCTGACCTATTTTTAGTTGTCTGCTTTAGGATGAGATGAATCGCATGCTAGAAGGAATGTATTCACAACGTGGTCTTAAAAGGAAACCTTGGGTAATTAGCTGAGATTTAAATGTTTGTGCCACAACATTAGGGAAGAGAAATCCCATTCCTCTTACCTTATTTCTTCTTGGTGCATGATGGGAAAATTTGACAGGTAGGTGATTCTGTGGGTAGCTGTTGAAAATACCCCATTTTGAGGCATAAATGCATTCATTCTACTATCAGTAATGTTTAAAAACTGCAAATTGAGATTGGTAACTTACAGAGAACACATACATTCCTGACAAGTCACCTTCAGGGGAATGATCTTTCTTACAACTTTGGGAAGAATAGTTTAATGATATACTTCTGCTTAACTGATTTAATATTCTTGCTTTAAAAGAATGGTATCATGCTCATCTTCTTGAGGCTGTTGTTCAGACTCTATTTTACATTTTACATGGTACTTGTAAGTACCACATATTTATGCGCACAAAATCCCTGGAGGAAATGAGAAAGCTACTTTTCCGCTTCCTAGAAATGGGAATATAAGCACAGACAGAATTTGCCGTTGGCCAAGTCCCATATGAGGGTACTTGAATATGTCTCTCCTGGGTCCTTGGCTTTAATTACATCAATCCTTTTTCTCTACAGCAGACATCGATAGGAAACCTTGTCTCTATCAAGTACAAGCATGTGGTGGTCATAAAAAAACCCTGTTCCTCCTGTCAGGAGATTGGTTGTACTTACCATTGATCCAGGGCCTTGCAGATGGAGTGTGTTTCTTCAGGAATGGGACACAGTTTATCACTGCGTAACACTGTGCTATGCCTGTGGAAATGTACTTTGTCTCAGAAGTAGCTCACACGTCCCTCACGTAGCATTGAACTGTGAAGTGAGGCTTAAAAGTAACAGCAGGGTAATCCTTAATATTTGTCTTCTCAAATAATCTGTATTTATAGAAGAGCTTGGTTCCCTCTGGTTGTGAAGAGATCTTTCAAATTTAAAAAGTTAAACCATAAAAAATATTTGAAGATGAGTATGACTATTAAAAAATCCCAACTCTACTAAACAGTAGCTTCCTGCATGGGTGAGTAACTCACAAAAAAGCCAAAGCTATGTTACTAGTCTGTATATGTATGTAGATGTATATATGCGCACCTGTAGGACTCAGGACAATATTGGAGCTCTCCTGTTTTTAATCTAGCTGACCTGAGCACTGGTAGTATGCTAGCTGAGAGACCTGGATCAGTGCAGGCTGCAGGACTTGCTGGAGCAGCAGAGAAAGCTTTTGGGTTTCTGATGCGTTCTCAGTTCTGTGGCTGGACCTGCAACCATGTTTGAATAAATTAGGTTCCATCTGGCTCGTCAGTGTTGTGGTACATCTGAGACTAAATGTGCTTCGAACTGGTGCATGGTAAGGATTGATCAAGTTGTCTGGAAGTACATAATAATGCATAATTAAGTTGAGTTTTGCTCTGATTCACAATTACAGTTACAGCCAGAGCATCTCTCTGTGTTGGTTATGCATGAAACTGGTTTTTTTCTGGCAAATGGGAGGTTAAATCCCAAACAGTTTAGCAGCAAACAGTAAAAAATAAAGGTCTGTTTATGCAGCTTCAGTAGAATAGTAAGTATCACCATCCTTCCAAGCAAGAAGTGAGAACTTGTAAGCAGGAGACAAAGAAATGCACAGTCTTGGGCTTGTCAATGAAAAGGTACCTCTGACATTATGAAGAACCTGCGGCTGAAGGGTGGTGATCAGGTGTTAGATGTCTGCCTCAAAGGCATAAAAAAGCACATTGCTAATGCTGATTTAGCGCAATGACCAGAGCAGGAATGGTTTAACATGGAAGAACTGGGGTATTTTTTCCTTCACCATAACTTTGTAATTTTTTTTTTTTTTGAGCAAGCAGAACTTCTTATAATGACAAGTGTGACTGTCCTAATCTTGCCCGTACTAAAATGGCACATAATTGTAGTTTTCCCAGGACAGTGGTGTTAGCCCCAAGACCTTCACTGTACCATGTGCTGTGTGAGTGCAAGACAAAAGCTGTCCTTTGAGTCTAAGCCTCTGTGTGCAAAGCTGTGTGGAAAATCCCTTTCCTAATCTGTGAAAGAAGCAGATACCAGCCAAGACACTCTTGCCCTCAGGAAATGTACTTTTAATTATTATTTTTTTATATATATATAGGAGATGCGAGACTATAACTGAGCCTCTTGCTAAAATTTTTTCCCACTTGCTAGAGATGTTCTTTAATTTCCAGACTAGAAATCAGACCATAGCGGAAGTTTCCCCTCCTTAGAGCCTTCATCCCTATCCAACTGCTTTACCATGTGTAGAGGTTTGTAATGTCCAGGCACCTCAGCATGGGACCTTGGCATCTGAGACCTGAATCCTGACTGCTCTATCTCTTTTTCTCTAGCCCTGTCAATAGCTGAGTGTTTTAAAAAAGGCAGAACATTTCAGCTGAGAGCCTGAGGGGGACATGCCTCAGACAACTACTGCTGTGTGTGTTTCTGAGCACAGTCAAGTTCCTACCTCCTGTTTGCGCTCTCTTCCAGCTTGGCCAGTAAAAAAGATAACTTACTGAAATTTCAATGTAAAAACTCATATATTTCCTCAAAAGTTGCAGTATTCATGCACAAATTGTTTCCAGGGGCAAAGAAAGAAAAAAATAAATTCCCAGCCAGCTCTAATTCCTGCGCACACAAGCATTTCCAGTAGCTTCATGGGGATGACTTGTGAGTAAGATCCACTCCCACAATTAAGTCTTACAGAATTGAGTTTTAAATCAATGTTTTTTCTTTTCCAACAGCTAGACGCCCTGAGGAGTGAGAAAACAAAGCCTCTCAGGACAAATTGATAGGATAGATTTCTGCACTAGAAACAAATATGTTAATTTGTGTTTGTAGCAAAACCATTGTGCTGTCTAATGTAAACAAGCTTCTTCATTAATGCTATATTCTATTACTAACACTCTCCACAAAATAAAGACCAGATTTCCTTTTAATTTCAAAGTGCTTTCAGGCTATAGTTCTCTTTAGATTTTTTTTCTTATCCTTTCCTAATAACTATTAGTACTAGAATTTATTGCCAAAATTAAAACAAGGTAAATTCTATAAACCATGAGTTTATGCAGTGTTCTTGTAATGAGTTTAATTTGCTGGTGCTAATATATGAAAAATAAAATGTAGCAAATATAATATGTTTGAGATGTAATTTTTAAATGCTTCCCCCCTCCTCCCCCCAAGCACTTTTTAAATATTTATTCTTCTTAGTTTCAGGCAGAGCCTCAGGAAATACCTGGTTGAGTTTGGGTTCTGTTTTCCCCTCTAAGCTTTATGGATAATATCCCATTTTTCCTGTTCTCTTTGATTATTTTTCCCCCTTTTTTTTTTGTTTTACAAAAGATTATTGAGACTGTGCTGAGTTTCCTCTTTTTGGAGAGAGTTAGATAATCACACAGCAGTCAGTGCTCTGATGTAAAACATACTGTGTCTTTTTTAATTCTTGTCCCAAAACCAGGCTGAGGAGCTGAAAAACTTGGGTAGACAGCCAATAAACTTGAGAGGAAAGCTGAAAGGGAGTGGAAAACTACAGGAATCCTAAATGTGTGTGTTGGATGACTCGGACAGATCCTACTGGGTGGTATCTCACTGATAATGGCTTGAAGTTTTGCACCTGGGGGCCATGACCTGCTATGCTGAAACTGGACCCCTGGAATCCTGGATCACAAGGGAGTGCTCAGACAGCTGCCATTGGAAGGATTGCTTTTTTTCTGCTGAAAGTATAAGCAGCTGCTTGGAAGTTGTGGTCAGTATTCATCTCTGGTGTTTCAGACATGGAACAAAGGAGCAGTTATCTAAAATAATACCCCTTTTTATTTTTTTCTTTTTCTTTTTTTTTTCTTTCTTCTTTTTTCTTTTTCTTCACCTCTCAAAAATTAACAAAAGTCTGGATCCAAAAAACACTGGGGCAACTTGAGCCTGAACCTGAGTGGGCAGTGGGGCCTTGGGGCCATGATCTAACAGTGTTCTTTGGTTAACAGAGTGCCTGGATCCTCTGCCTGAGACAAAATATCCCTTAAATGTTTACAGATGTCTTGGTAGCAGAAGTAGCCTTGCTGCCTAAAGCAACAGAGAAAAGTAATCACTCTACTAGCTCATACTAGAAAATATTAATCAGGCAAATGTTGCAGCTCAGTAGGAACGCAGCAGAGATCCTTGAATTAGATCCTAATAAGTCTGGGGACAGCTGAGCTTGTTAGATTGTACACACCACCTTAAAAACATAGTCACACTCCTTTTGGAATGTGTGCCTGGCTAGCTTCACAGGGCTGAATTGCATGGTCTGTGTGTATTATCATCCAGCATAAGCTGAGGGATTTCTGCACTCTGCCTCTTTACGTGGAATAAAATCCCTAGAGAAATCAGCTACCTTTAGTGGTTCCGTCCCACTGTCCAGCTGAGTCACCAAAACAGTTTGAAACAAAAAATTTGCAATGAGGATAGTTGTGCACATACAAGGGGATTGGAGCAGGCATTAGGAAGAAAAATGTTGTTTTTCTGCCTTATCCCCAGAGAGGAGCCATTCCTTTTGTCTTGTGGAAAAGCATACAGGAAGGTAAAAAATAAATGCATGTAGGCTGGCTTTCACACTAGTGTCGCTTTTTTAAAAAATGACTTGTTCCAGTTGTGGAACAAGCCTGCTAGTCTTGGCCACCAATCCCAAATTCCCAAAGGGAAAAATGTTTTCAACTAGCAAGTGGTAAGGAGGACTTGGTGAATGCAGGAAGGTTGCTTGTGCCCAGTGTAAGAACCAAGGACTGCTGAAATTCTCCAGGAGACAGTGTTCTTGCTAAAGGAGAACAACATAGACTTATAGCTGAGGATTTAAATGGTTAATCTCATCTATTGAAATATAGGTCAATGAGTGCTTTAGGAACCTATTTTCCAAGCAGCTGGTTTTTGAGGAGTATCTTGCTCAGGTGCAAAAGTGTTGGGGGCAGCTTTAGGGAACACAAGACTGTCTTGGCATAGGTGGAAGATCTGATCCCAAAAGGTGCTCCTGCAGCTGTGGGGTGCAGGTAGCTGCACACTATCACCTCCAGCTGCTCACTGCAGACTTTGGGGATTAGGGTCACGCTCCTCCCTGAGGTTACTGGGCACATGATTAGGATTTATAAACAAGCTGTACTCCACATGCAGCAGGGGATGTATTCTAAGGTCCTCTTTCAATTTTAATATAGCTTATTTCTCCTATAAGAAGCAACCCATCCTTCTGACTGAGTATGTTTGTGAATGCAGCATATTTGCAATGGTTTTTTTTTTACTGTTATACTCTTATTTATGTACTCAGTTTTGCCCATAGGTTGAAAATGTGCAGCTATACTCCACAGAGTGGCTCAAAGACCATTGAGGAAATAAGGAAATGAAACATTCTTGTTCTGTCCATTCAGCATTCACAGGAGCTCAGTGGCATTTGAAATACCACTTGAAATATAGATTTAAATTTTTCATGGGAACTACTAAAACAGCCCTCGTTCCTAGCAATTTGAGTTGGTGTTCAATACAGCAGGCTCAAACCTGTAGTACTGGTTTGAAATACAAGGTCTTCTGCCTTTACTGCTAGCACAAGACTTCGGAATTAACACCAATATAGGCTATAGAAAAATTAATATTGTAAAACCTATGGAGATTCATTAACATTTGTGGACTTTTTGCCCTGTTTCACAGCAAATGACTCTATATTATTCAGCTTGTCCAAGTACAATGAAGGAAGGAACGCAACTATTCTTCTTTATTTCATTTCTTTTCCTTGACTTTCTTCCTGTATGTTAAAAGAATAGACAGGAAAAATGTCAATGGCGACATGACCAGTTCCATTATAAACCTTCCCATAAATAGTCATGAATCCCACATAGTCTCCCTTCAGATTATCATTCACAGCTCACAAAATCATTCATTGCTCATGAAGCTTTGCTCACAAAACAAAAATGAGAAACTAATCCTCTTAAAACACTTCCCTGAGATGCCTCTTTTTTTGCAGTGATTTAAAGCTGTACAATATTGGGGAGGGTTCCTGCACAGTAAGGACACATCCATCCAAAAGTATGTCATGTTTCTTTGTTGGAACTGTAGGAAAATGATCAGATGAAGATGGATTTGAAGCCCTCTGACCTTGTATGTGCCATTTTTGAGCTGGTGCATGTGCTTAAATTCAGGGATGGATCCTGCTGAGCTGTGCATCAGAGGGCTGCCTGCAGCCATCACCTACCTCCCTAGAAAGGTCAGCTCTTGTTCCTCCATTCATCTCCTCCTTTTGTTTCCTGCTGTAGTCTGTACTCCTTGCCATTTGCATAAGGGAATTTATGGCCACTTTTGCAGTTAAGTAAAAGTAATTAAGATTTATGTTGGGAAAAACTTGTAGTCACTCTAATTCCCTTTGGGGTTTGGGTTTGGTTTGGCTTTTTTTTGTATTTTTTTTTCCTAGTACAATATAAACCCGAGAAGTTTCCCAATCTGTTTTCAGATACAATAAGTTCCTAGTTACATTAAAGAAACTCAAAATTAACAAGAATTTTTCACTTCTATTGCCAGCCAGGTGATTTCTCCATTGCAACAGTAACACGTCTCTGAGCAAAGTAAAGGAGTGTCTGGTTCTCTAACCTTAAAAAAAAACAACCAACAAACAAAACCCCCAAACCTAAAGCCTCCAAATCCAGACTGGCTATTTAATTATTTGCAGATGCTTATTCAGAGCCCTGAGGATTGTTCTAGGTCTTTCTTTTTCAAGTATGTGGTAATGCCACCATCTGATAATTTGTATGATGGCAATCCAAGTTTTAAATCCTTATTCTTATGTCTTCCTTGCATGTTTTAGAGCAGAAATGAGGCTTTTCTTTCCCAACATACCTCTCTTCCCAGCACATTCTACAAATGTTGCAGTCCCTACCTATGGCAGACTATGTGGTAGCAGATCCTAATGACAGAGCTTAGGAAGCTGCAGGCTCTGTAAAAGTGATGCTGGCCAAGCTGGGACCTGCATTGCAAAGTGCCCTTACCATGGATCAGAAGTTATCCTAGGCAGTGGTGAGCAAGGACTTCTAGGAATCCCTTCAGCCAGGCCAGAGCTGTGTGGTTCAAATGGCACTAAATTCCTCCTCTTTTCCTGTGGTGGTAGTGTGGGAAGGCAATGGAAGCAGTCATAGCCACATTTTTCTGTTTCTTGCTCTTGTGTGTATTGACCACACAACACATGTAAGATGTACATTTGAAACAACAAGACATACCACAGAGATGGCTGGAGTTACACAAGGATGAAACAGGGGTTAGAAAAGTGTTGCTATTTGCAGTCTGAGTTCTGCTGGTGAGAAAAATCTGTTTAAGCTGTTTTCTCTGATCCTTGTTGCTTGAAAGGTCAAGAGTGAGCAGTGCCTTTCCCAGGAACCTTTTGGCTACCCTCCTGCTGCTTCCTTCAGAGCAAGGTTTGTGTTCTGCTTTTCCATTAGCACAGAAGCAGTTTCCCTGCTGATAATCATGATGCTTTTCTAAGTCACAGGATTGAAAATTTGCCTTTTTTCTTTGACAGGGTCAAAAATGTTGGGAAAGTCAGTAGATTTTTTCTCTCTAGGTTGATGTCAAAAGGCATGTGTTCCTATGTGGGGTCATTTTTTTGAGTCAGGACTTCAAACCTGTTTGAATCTTGTCAGCAGTGTCATTTCTGTGTCTGCCCTCTTTTAAATGTGACTGGCACGAATGAACAAGGAGCTGTCCAGGTAGCAAAGTTCTTTTTACTGCCGTTTTCTGTCTTTCTTTACCTGGGTGTAGCAGTGCCCATTCTGGTTTAGCCAAGGTTCTCAGTTTTGAATACAATATTTTTTTCTGTTTTATTCCATCTTCCTATGCTGCAATCCCAGTGCGAAAAAAATGCCTTTCAGGTTTTCTGGCAGAAGATGCCTGTGAATGAAGCAGTTGGCATAAAGTGCTCATATGTTCAACAAATGTCATTTTCCCCTTTTCAGAGCCAAGTGTGTCACCTGTGATGTGTCTAATTGCTCTGAAGTCCAGGCTTTACACCCTTTGGCAGAGCATCTACAATGAAACTCTTTTTCATGAGCTAAAGCAACTGTGTTTTATAGTGCCATATGTGCCAGTTGCTAGAGAATAAACACTTTCCTAGGAGTTAGAGAGATAACAAAATATTGCTCCAAATGCAGGGAAGTATGACTGGAAGAGTTGGGATAGATATTCTATTTCAGAAGATTCATATTTTTTTTCTGGTTTTGTGTTCTCTCTGTGTGTCAGTGCATTGCTTACCTGCTACAGAAAGCTAAAAGTAGTTTATGGACTTCCTGCAATCCATTTAAAAATGGCTCTAGTTGAATTAGTTCTGGTTTCCAACTTTCCCTAACTAGTGGACTTGCTAACCATAAGCATCCAAGAATTGAATTAAATCTTATATTTTAAGTTATCTAGCTATTGACAAACATGTTTTGGATGAATTTACTTGTTTTCTAATTCTTGAGATTAGGGTATGTTTATATAATGGTATACCTGAATCATATGGTTTTAGGTTTAAATTTATATCAAGAAAATATTTTAGGTATCACTAAAGAAACAATAAATTGCTTGTGCATTTTTGTGGTCGCACAATAGGAAATGTAAGAAAATAATAATAACAGTAATAATAATAATAATAATAATAATGATTGGCACCTTGATATTGCTAGGACAAATGAATGACATAGTAGCTACTACGAGCTTTAGAGCAGGTAGACTAAGACAAGACCTCCACCCTGTATATTTAAATGAAGTCAGTGCAACTGTATGCCTTGCACGTCTGCTCCATAACAGGTGTAACAGTTGCAGAAATGCTTCTTATTAAATGAAAGTTATATTCATCCTTTGGCAAAACTCTGGTCAAGCTTCTTTTTTTTTTTATCTTTACTTGAAAATAATCACAAGGCAAACTGGTTTGGACATGAATCTACAGTGAAGTATACAAGCCCCATTAAAAAAACACCTGAAATTATTGTATTCATTCTATTAATGGTACATTTCTCTCTGTTTTTTGCTGATATGTTCTTCATCTTCTACTTACCACCTTTGTTTTGTGTTTTTTACAGTAAAAAGCTAGCTTAGTTTCCTAGCCTGTTGGTCTAGGAAACGAAGTCTTAATGGAAAACAAATTTGCATATATATTCTGAACTGGACCAAAACTAAAATGTTTCAAAATATTTTGCAAAGAAAAAACCTCTAAAGAGAACCCAAGCCAACAGACCCAACAGATTGTGATGAACAGTGTATTTCAGTTTCACTTAGGAAAGAGTTTTTAATATGAATGGAGAGTTGGAGCAAAGTTGTAGGGTATAAAATTTTCTCTGTTTTTTTGTTGGGTTGGTTGGTTTTTTCAGTGACGACCAAAATGTTCACAGCCTCTGCAGTATCCCTCTTAACTTATTTGGATTTCAAAAGGCTCCTTAGTCTGTTTTAAAAAATTACTTTATGAGACCTGGGCATGAAAAATCTACTGAGACTGTCATTTATTGCTACTGTCTGAGAGTTGTGTTTTTTCAAAAACTGCTTTCTCCTGCTTCTTTCAGGTAATGAATCAGGATATTAAATTAGGTGCTACTTGAAGGATTAAGATACTACTGTAACTTGGAATAAATTTAGACCATCACCATGGTGAGAATACTTGGCAAATTTAGAGCTGATCATGTATTCCTGTTATCTTCACGGATAATTCCCAAATTCATCTATTCAGGAAGAGAAAGCAGCAGCCTCTGCTCTAAAGATGCACTTTACATGCTTGAATGAGTGCTTCCAGGAGCCCAGGAACACTTGCTTGTCACCTTCTTCATTGACATAGAAGTGTTGAGATGGTAGGAAATGCCAGTACTTTTTATCAGGACAGCACAGGTGGATGGCCTTTGTTAACAATTATCCCTGGGATGGTATGTGATGTGTTTTTTTCTTAATCTCTCAGGAATACATTGTTCTTTCAGGATCTGAAAGCAAGCTAATGGCATAAGCCCTGAGCTTTGGCCAGGGTAATGTACTCTGTGTACAGCTAGTGCTGTGGCAGCTAAACTGTTCCCTTTACATTCATCAGGTTTTCTTTGTTTTCTTTCCTTACTTAACCTTTATTCTCAGAGCACTGCTCACCCCAATTTTTATGTTACTGCCTGCTTTACTCCTCAATTGTTTGTTTTATTCCCTTCATTTCGGTTTCTCTGTGCCTCCAAAGGAAATGACAAACCAGAAACAGTTCAGTGATCAAGTGTATCTGAAATAAAATAAGCTGATGCATATGGCACGGTTCAGTGGATGGAGCATTTAATTCTGAATCAGAAAAGAAGTCCTTTCTCTGCCCCTCATCTTTTTTGCAGTGCTGAACAAACTATTTAATCTTAATTTAGGCAGCAGTGAGACAGGAACAATGCTCTGTGCCTTCTTTTGAGCACTTTAAAATCTGGGTTTGTAACATACTTTTTAGTGTAAGTATACCTTTTAGTAATTGTGGGAAGAGAACTGTGTAGGTCTGTTGGCATAAAATAGACGGAACAGTTAACAAGGTAGTCTTTGTTGGTTTGGAACTACTTGCATACGGTATATGTCCTTGTCTTTGATCTGTAATAGTTCAAGTTTGTCATCTTTTTCAGATAATCTCGCAAAGAACATCTTAAAATACATGATAGCTGAATGTGGAGGCCATGGAGAGTGCAGAACCTGTGCATGTCTCTGCAGGAGTGCTGTGTTAGTCATGTCCTGTTTCCACCATCAGAAGAGCAACCCCATGTGACAAATGGGCTTGCAGAACCAGTGCCAGCACTGGTGTACCTTCAGCATGCACCAGTTCCTGCTGGAGCTGCAGGCATCTCACCAGCTTCAGGCAATGCCCCGTCTGGGCATGATATGCTGGAGGGAAGGGATACCATCCAGAGGGACCCTGACAGGCTTGGGAGGTGGGCCCCTGTGAACCTCGTGGAGTTCAACAAGCACAAGGTACTGCATGTGGGTATCAATACAGGCTGGGCACAGAATGGGTGGAGAACAGCCCTGAGGAGGACTTAGTGGACAAAAAGCTCAGCATATCCCAGTAATGTGCGCTTGCAGCTCAGAAAGCCAGCTGAATCCTGAGCTGCATCAAAAGAAGCATGACAGCAGGTCGGGGGAGGTGGTTCTCCCCCTCTACTCTGCCCTTGTAAGACCCCACCTGGAGCACTGTGTTCAGATCTGGGGCCCCCAACATAAGAAGGACATGGAGCTGTGGGATTACGTCCAGAGGAGGGCCAGGAAGATGATCAGAGGGCTGGAGCACCTCCCCTATCAAGACAGGCTGAGAGAGTTGGGGTTGTTCAGCCTGGAGAAAAGAAGGATCCGGGGAGACCTTACAGTGGCCTTTCAGTACTTAATGGGCGCTTATAAGAAAGATGGGGACAGACTTTTTAGCAGGGCATGTAGTGACAGGACAAGGAGGAATGGTTTTAAACTAAAAGAGGGTAGATTTAGAGAGGCTATTTAGGAAGAAATTCTTTACTGTGAGGGTGGTAAAACCCTGGACCAGGTTTCCCAGAGAAGCTGTGGATGTCCCATCCCTGAAAGTGTTCAAGGCCAGGCTGGATGGGGCTTTGAGCAAGCTGGTTTACTGGAAGGTGTTCCTGCCATGGCAGGGGGTTGGAACTAGGTGATCTTTAAGGTCCCTTCAATTCCACAGCATTCTATCACATTCAATCACGCAGATTGATTCTGTGATCTCACAGGCAGTGGGCAGAGTGATGCGGACACATCCAGGTGACTCTACATGGAAGCAGTGCAGGTCTGGCTGGGCTTATTCGGCTTGGCCTGGCCCAGCAACTGTTGAGCTGGGTCTGAGCTGGTTTGTGCAGGGCAGCTTGTGCTCTTGTACTGCCCGGCCTAGTAAGAGAAGGCCTGCTAAGAGAAATACATAAAGTATTTTGCAGACTGCATGTACGTGTCCGGCAGGGCTCGATGGTTGTAGCAGTTTTGGGATTGCAATAGCTGCACCAGCACGGTGCTCCACCTGATCTGATAAATCCAGCTGGGCTGGAGTACCTGAGCCTGTTTTGTTTTGAAACAAGGGCTGCAGGCAATGAAGCTGCTATATAAGGGGCAGTCATCTGCAGCTGCTTTAAGCTGTCACCACAGAGGTTATGGCATTAAGGTTGCCAACATTGCCTAAGTTTGGGGTTTTTTCAGTTTTTGTTTATTGACCAGATGCTTGGCTTGGGAAAAAGAAAACAAGCAACAGATAAGCTTTGGGCCAGGAGCCATTCCTGTCCCTTTTCTTTAACAGAAAAAAATCAAACCAAAGTAAAATCAAACCACACTTCTCAAGAAATCCAAGATAAAATCTGCGATGGCAAAAAAATATTATGCTGATAAAGCAGAGTGCTTGAAAGAAAAGAGTATTCATTATCTTTGGAACAGATGGAGATCAGCAAGAAAGTTTTGATGGTCTATAAAACCTTTGAGATTTTTTTGAGTTCATGATTATACTGTCTTGTAGAACTCATAATTGCCACAAAGAGTAATGAGTGGGCCTCAAATACATTCTCTGGTAGAAATTTTTGCACTGAATATAATAGACCCTGAGTCAGAAATAATTTGGATAGGTTGACTTTTAGCGTTATACAAGAATACTTCTCATAAAACATTTCAAAAGCAGGTATAGAAATTTGAAGTCTGAAAAGTCAAAGAAAGAGAAACAAAGCAAATCTTTGGTAGTAATTAATTTGTGAGATAGCACTTGAAGAATACTTTCCTGTAGACTCACCATGAAAAGAAAGTGAAAAAACTGAACTCAAAGTTGCAGCACTGCAGTGTAATGCGTGCTATGATTCATATGTATTGTTATGAAGGTGCTGGAATAAAATAAAGGAACGGAATGTTCTCATTGGAATTCCCTTGATAGATGAACAGGCAAATGGTTGTATTTAAAGGATTTTATCAGAAAAGAAATGCAGTAAAGCATCAGATCTTTTTCAACTGAGCCACCCTTTTATCTTGCAGATAAAAAAAGTGAAGTCATACATTAGAAATGTGCTTTTTCTCCTTTTAGTCTAAAGGAGATATTGGCAGATATAAAATCTAGAAATGTTTTTCAATTCTTTTTGTTCTGTCTCTTAGTGGCTATTAGGAGGCATTATTCTTATGAAGGACTTTTTCTTTCTTTTATGATACTTCCTGGCTTGGGACTTCAGTGCCCTGGCACAAATAATTTTACAGATTTGCATGAACAAGGGATTTAAGACTTTATTAGCAAGTCCTGCTCTTTTCTGAGCAAAGGCAGTGACTGGTGTTTTGTCTTGGTGATAGCTGTGCTCAGGGCAGCAAGAAGAGGTCTTAGGAAGGATGTATACCTAAAGCTGCTCAGTGGTGCAGAGTGCATCTCTGGCCACCTGCACACCATTAGGTGATGAGTGAATTTTCCTCTTGGAAAACGGGACCATTATCTCTTGGGAGGTGCTTTGGGTTACTATTCCACTATCTGTTGGGTTCTGCCAGGGCTCCTGAGTGCTGTTTCTCTGGCTGTGTCTGAAGCTGTAGATCCTGGCTATGTTCTAGGTTATAAAAGTAAAAGCTTTCCTTGGCCCTCTCTCTGCTCCCTGCTTTGTTGGCTCTTAATCAAGGAATCATCAAAAGCATTCTCGTATCTCTGTATGAGTGAATATCTGAAAAACAAAAGGGAGCTGTCTATGGAGAGGATGGTAACTAATTAACCTTAGCATAACTGTGCCTACCTGAACTCTCCATGGGTATTTTTTAATTTTCTGATTCTTATAGAGATTAAAATATACTAAACCATACAAAAGAAATTCTGTGAACTTCATAATGTATTTTTTTCTTCATGTTTATATGTCACTTAATATGTTCCAACCTATTAGTTGTTATTTATCTATGTAAACCTTAAAGTTAATTATGCAAACTTGTAACTGTTCAGGTACTTTCAAAATCTAAGTATCTGCAGAAGGTTAAATAAATGTATGATTTTAATGTATTTATGCAGAAGAGCTTGTTGAGAGACTTTGGTTTAGCAATTCCCTTTCCTAGTATGTCACCACTCCTAAAGCTTTCAAAGTTAACATTTATTTTGATAATTCTGTGCTGCTTGTATTTCAGAGAAGCACAAAAGTGCTCTATTTTAAAAGCAAAAATAATTAATAATCCCCTTGAGAAAATCTGTAAAACAATTTTCAAATTTCTTAAATAAATGGATAACTGCAAGTCCATAGGATGCTGTGTAAGTGGACACAAATAGCAGGGTCCTTGAAGATGTACTCCTAGTATGTAAAAAGAGTAGAACAGAGCTACCAATGCTGATTGATAGGAGGAGGATTTCCATAAAGTTTCTAAAGCAAAAATAAACGCATCTTCTAGAAAAAAAGTCCTTTGGCCATAACATATAAAGATAGCTGGTAAGTTCCATTACAAGGTAAAGCTATTTGGATATGAGGGAGAGGGACCAGGAAACAGAGTACTTTCATCAGGAATTCTAAATGTTTCACATTGGGCATTACCCTAAAAATCCTTTAAACAGGTGTAGAATAAGGTTGAGATTACAATTAATCTGAATACATGCAAATTTCTGCTTTTTTAAAAAAGGAAATTCTGCTGCTGAAAGTCCCTGGCCTCCATCAGTATTTACTTCCCATTGGTTTTGTCATTGCCACCAAGGATCATAACTTTTCTGGAAGGGCTTACAACTTAGACTGCCTCTATCTTAGATCCCACTTTAAGCCCTCTAAGAGTTTAGAGGATCAAGCTAGGAACTTAGTATTAATTTGATATTCAGTATATAACAAACAAAAGTATTCATGTTGACTGCTTTGCATATGTATTGTAGTATGTGTTGGGATTCTCAAGCGCGCTGCAATAATTAGGCCGAGAAAACACAAACTGATTGTGGCCATTTAATTTCCTAAGAAGGAAAGTAATTCTGAATTTTTAGTATATTATTTAATGCTGAAGAGATTAACAATAATATCCTGGGCCTGATAGTGTGGAGTAGGCTTCCTGTGGTCAATAGGACAGTTTTTTGGTGGAGCTAGTGCCTGGAAGAGACACCTTTGCCTTTCCTGTTTTCAGTTTCAGATGGTTTCTCAGCCCAGAAGCTGCCTTACTCTGGCCTTTTGAGACCTGGAGTATGCAGTGGTGCACCTGATATTTAAGAGCAGCCTACCTTGGGGGCACTTCTGCGATTCAGGTAGCAGCACCAGGAATTTTTCCCCTGGGAGAGTGAAAAGCTGCTGAACAGGATGCAATAGAGCTTTTTGGAGCTCACTGTGGATGCTATGTGGCATGTGTATGCCATATGATGCATGTGCTGAATTGTGACCCAAAACCATGTTTCTTCCCTTTTGCCTTAGGGGAAGAAAATAAAAACAAACACCTTGACATGCTTGTTTTATGTCAATTTTATTTGCTGCAGGCATTCAACCTACGGCATATGGGCTAAAGCATGAGCTAAAGCTTTTGAAAAAACACAATTTAATAAACTTTGAACAGTCTTTTGAAATCAAAACCTACTAAGTGGATTAGATATGAGAGACATAAAATGCAGCCCATTGAAGAGAAAAGGATCCTCTGTTTTCCACAAGCTTCATTGCAATATCTTCTTGTGTATATTAATATGAAGCAGCAGTAGTGCTGCTGGGATCCCAAGATGCAGCTGTCAAGTAACATCTGCCAAAAAGGAACTTGCTTCATTACCTTCAAACTTCACCATTGCTCATTAGATCTCACCAGATGGGGGATTCAGTATTTTAAGTCAGTCATCCTGTATGAAGTAGTTTGCTCGTGACACTGATGAACAATTATCTACTCATACAGTTGGGACTTTTATGCTGTTTATTTCAGCTGAGTGTCAGTACAGGGCACAACTTTAGCATTTGACAGTAAGAATAATTGAATACAAAAGGTCAGTTTGGCTAACTACATGAATAAGACAAAGTTTTCTATAATACCCTGTTTTTAATTTCCCTGTAACAGAACCGTATCATAAGGTTTTGCTACATGTTTTATTGTACCTTTTCAGGTACTGAAAAATACTAATTAGAAATACAGGCATATTGTTCCAACCCATCCAGTGGAAGATAAACTGCTGTGCATCATAATTGTTGCATTTCTGTTGGCTGATGAATGTTTAATGGTTTGTTAGAAAACTAATTGTCAGTTTAATCAGGAGAGTGATGAAAATAACTCACTTAAATACTTGCATTGTTACCTGCAAAGGCAGCTGTAAACATGATTCATTCTAAACTCTGCATATAGTCTATGGGTACAAATATGCAACAATTCCCTTGAAAATATTCCCAAACTCTATTGAAATGTTTCTTTTCTGTTATTGACATTCCTTGTTATAAAAAGAATAAACCTAAAGACTTTCCCCTGGGTCATGTGAATAGTTCATCTGTGAGGTATTTTATTGATTCTATGTAGCATCAGAGTTTTGAAGTGATTAAAACCCTTGAATCATAGGTTGAGCCATCATTTTTTCTCCACACATTTCGATTAAAACAAACCACATAGGCAAATATGTGAAAGGTATGGGTCTATACATGCATACATGTACACACACACACACACACACACACACACACACATTTATATATATACACACTAAAAACAGTGGAAATTTTTTAAGAAAAAACAAACCCATGTTAAAATAATTTCCTCTAAAATTAATAATATTCATATTTCATTACCAGATTCTGTCCTGCTGTCTTTGCTGAATTCTCAGTGAACTATATTTTCATTGACTCGAACAGGAAAATGCCTCTAAGAAGACTTCAGATGATAACCCTGGGGTATCTGAGTCACCGTGGACAGAAGGAGGCAAGCAAACTTTTCCATTGAAAATGTAGGTATGACATAACTGTAAACTTCATTTTGGGAAATATACTGGTGTACTTAGCTAACTGCAGCAGTATATTTAAACTCTTAAGGTCCTTTCTTGGCCTTAGCGAAGGAAGTGGGGGAGGAGGCTGTGCCAGAAGCCTCCTTATCCCTTCATAGTGTGGCTGACCAAAGGTTTCTTTCAATAGCACAGGGATTTGCGTACTCATTTATGCACCTTTTCAGGAACATTTCAATAGACTGCATAGGGAAAAGTAGGGTAAGACTTCCCTTCTTTTATAATATGGTCAGACTTGAGGCTAATTTATGAAAGATGAAGCTGTTAGCTTCCTCCTTTGTTTTCCGAGTTGCTTGGAGAACCTACAGTAAAGATCTACCCTAGGAACATGCGCCATAGAAAGAACCTGTTTTTAAATGTCTTTTTTTCTCCCTTATATGTTCATTTTACCAGCCTCGATGCCTCTGCCTCTGAAAAACCAGATTTTGTGGTCCAAGGAGGAATAACAAAATCTTTTAAGGATAAAATCTTTTAACCTTAAAATTTAAGGTTCTGGAATTAAATAGAACATTACAAATCTTGGTAATGTAAAAATAAGTAAGTAAATAAATACATGTTATTTTCCTTAAGGAACTCTAAGATGAACCCAGGTTTTTAAATTAAAGCATCTAGAGACCACAGAGATTTTGGGGAAGACATCTTTCCAGCAAAATGTAACCCTTACAAACAGGGTATTTCTGTATGGTCTGTTTGTATATGTATATGGGTACAAACATATATAAACAGTTAAAAAGTAATGTTAGACCCAAGTCTAAATAATTTGACCCTGAACATTTGTATTCAGAAACATGATGGAAATTCATCTTTAGTTCAGGCTTTAAGTTGGCAAGGAGTTCCCACACCTTTCTTGAAGTTTCAAGGTCAATAAAGTTTTTAGTACATAAATTACACAAAAAAAAAAAAAAAAAAAAAAAAAAAAAAAAAAAGGATTGCTTGTCATGTAGATTGACTGAGACAGATTTACCTCTTTTGCAACTGAGGTAATCAGTGTAAATCAGTAGCACAAAAAATCCCCATACTGAAGTGGAATGGAAAGAAGATAGTGCAGGCTGGCAGATGGCAAGTCTCACATTACCTTGGAGTGGAGAGGAGACCCATGTTTGGCAACTCCTAGCAGAACACAGTAGTTATTTTCTGGAAATTCTCTCCCTTCTCTTGTCATAAATTATGTAAGAACTGTGTACAATTCAGTTGGCATGTGGGTTAAATGACAAGCCGTTATGCATTGTTAACAAAGTGCAATGAATGCATCTTTCAATCTTAGCATATTATTCTTGCTCCTTAGTGTATTACTCTCAGCAGATTATAGCCTTGTAGTATTTCCAATGGTGTGGAGTGACAACTTTTCTGCCTTAAAGGTGAAATCTAGTGAATTGAGACTCTACAGGTTAGACGTACTGCCTTGAGATGATAGAAGGATTTAATTTCATTACTAGTAACACTTTACAGCTATGCCATTATAAGGGTGGCAGTACAAGCCATAAACTGACTTCTACAAACATCAAGAAGCAGGATTTATTTTTCCAGGCAAGAACTGTGTGGTAATGCATTGGCATGGTCTGTCATTTTGGTTTCTTCTGCACCAGTATGCTTTATTGTTCCATATGCTGAAGGATGGGATGGTACTGCACCTGATTGGAAGACCAAAGTCAAATATAAGGGCTAAATTCAGCATTTCTTCAGGTCAGTGGAAGGGTGTAAATTTCAGTGGATTCTGGTTGTTTCTGCTGCAAAATAATAAGCATGCATTCCATCACCTTTTATAAAAAGATTTATGCCTGTAATGGTGACAGAATATTTTTTGACTGGATGTGCTTTCTTTCTTCAGAAATAATTTAAAATATATACAGTGTATTTGAGCACATTTGAAAACCCTCTTGAATAGCAGAGACGTCTTACACATACTTGCATAAAGTGGAACACCAAAATTTCTGTGCTTAATTTACTTTTTGAAAGACACAAAACCACAATGTCTAAACCACAATATTTATTTGGTAGCTCTCAGCTGCTGTTTCCCTCAAGTTAGATAACAGGGTGCTGAGCACTGTTAGTTTAAAACATGGTTTTCTCTGGCAAAGGTGAAGCAGAAAAGCTGTTCTTATTTGCCATCTGCATGCCAAAAGTCATTTATAGCAGCAGTTTTACATTTTTTTAAACATTTAGTTAAACATTTTTAATCAATTTTTATTATGAAATAAAGTATATTTTGATTAAAATGCAGGCTGTGAGCTCTGGCAGTTTTACTAGCAATTTGTGACACTTGCCTTTTTTTTTCTCCCATGGCTAAACTGTTTCATGTGTAATTTACTGCGACGAAACACTGGCCCTATTTATTGTCTATAAATACCAGCCCATTAGAAATGCGTCTGAGGTGTAGCTTTTTAATGGTTGCATAATGTTCTTGGACCTGGAGTTAATGGAATAGTAAACAACTTTTTGGTTGCAAAAACAGTGAAGCAGAAGTGTTCCTCCATAAAATCAGTTTATTGTGGATGTATGGATATTTCATGACAAGCACAATAATTTGTATCTACTTACAGATAAATATGAATTCTTTTCACCTCAGTCATATGAACATTTTTGGAGGTGTTAGGCTCACCTTATGATAAGCAGGATTTGGCTGTGTACACTCGCTACATAAAGAAGAGTAAAGGTTGTTGCTGTAGTGAACCTCTTCATGAAACTGTTAGTAGTACCACTAGATATTTGAATTAGACAGGCTTTGATAAATACAGATGGTTTCCTTCCCATACGCAGAGTATGGGAATAAAACACCTACGGCATATGAGTAGGAGGTAGATAAGTATGCAGCACTCAAGAAAAATCCACAGTTTATAAAAAGAATCCAATGCCATTTACTGGCTTTTTGCCATGTCTTAATTACAGAGCTGCAAAATTAAGAGGAACTGTAAAATGAGCACAGTGAAAAGTCAGGTGTGCTAAAGAGATCACTCCACCTGAGGCAGCCATTAAAAGGAAGAAAGAGCAGGATTACTTGCCTTTTAAAAATTATTTTGACCAAAACAAAAGAAAAAAAAATCAGAACAATTTCCACCTCTCAAACAGACATCCCATTAGAATAATGTTCAAACTTATCTGTATTTCTCTGTGCTTTGAAATCTACTTTATCTGGTCTAGATAATTTCAAATAGATGTTTATCTCATCCTTTGTTTTCAGAGAATCACAGAATGGCTGAGGTAGGAAGTGACTTACGGAGGTTATGTGGTCAAACCCTTCTGCTCAAGCAGGACCACCAAGAGCCACTTGCCCAGGAGCATGTCCAAACAGCTTTTGAATATCTCGAAGGATAGAGACTCCCCAGCTTCCCTGGGCAACCTGTGCCAGTGCTTGGTCACCCTCGCAGTCACAGAGTGTTTTTTTGATGTTGAGAATGTTGTTTTTTTTGTTGTTTTTGATATTGAGAGGAAACCTCCTGTGTTTCAGTTTGTGCCTATCACCTCTGGTCCTGTCACTGATCATGACTGGAAAAAGCCTGGCTCTGACTTCTTTGCAGAAAAATATGTTCAGGTATCTATATACATTGATAAGATTCCCCCCTGAGCCGCATTTCCTCTAGCAGTCTGTTCTCTCAGCCTTTCTTCACAGGTGAAATGCTCAAGTCTTTTAATCACTTTAGTGGCCTTTTGCTGGACTCTCTCCAGTATGTCCACATCTCTCATGTACTGGAGGGCTCAGAACTGGACACAGAACTGCTCCAGGTGTGGCCTCACCAGTGCTGAGGAGAGGGAAGGATCACCTCCCTGGACCTGTTGGCAGTGCTTTGTGTAATGCAGCCCAGGACACCATGAGTTGTCTTTGCTGCAAGGGCACATTGCTGGCCCCATTCAACTTGACATGCAATAGTACCCCCAGGTCCCTTTCTAGATGGCTGAGTTCCAGCTGCTCAGACCCCAGCACATACTGGTGAATGCAGAGGTTTCAGCCTTTAGCAGTTAATATTCCAAAGTCCTTCAAGCAATCTATTCCAGAAAATCCTAAAATTAGATGTTGTTTTCTTTTCCAATGTAAAATTTTCTTGCTGCATTTTGAGGTCATTTTTTGTAATGCTCTCTTCAATTTTGAGATGGACTTTATTTCTCTCCACATTTTAGCAGTCATTTTATATATTTATATGTTTATCCCATCCTTTCGCAAACTTATTTTGAAATTAAGTAATCTTAATTTTACCAATATTTTCTTATGGGTCATATTTCTTAGCTCACCAGCAAGGTAATTTTCTGATAATTTTTGTGTTTGTGGGTTTTTTTTCTTTGACTTTCTCTCTTGGACCACACCTTTCTTCAAGTTTTAGTGTTTTCAGTTGAACCTATAGCTGTTGCAGAGTGAAGAATTAACGTCTATGTCTTGCACAAAACATTGCAGTTTAGATATCTCAGTGTGTGTTTGTTTATTTATTTATTTATAACAATAATACAATTACTTGATTAATTTCCAGTTTGTGATCTGTTATAACTCTCTGGATTTGTTTTAAAAGCAAAAGCTGTTTCATTTTGATCTTGTACTTAAATAGTTGCTTATTCCTAATAAATTTACCATTCTACACTCCAGTTGCAGATCAAAAAGTTGAGCAACTTCTTGGCTAAATCATTAATCCACTTGATCAGTCTCCCTATGCAGCCATGGGCAATTTTGCTAAAATTGCTGTTGGAAATTCTTGCTTTCACATCCACATCATGCTAATTTCAGTTAGTCCCATGCTTGCCTTAGCAAGCTCTATACTATTTCAGAGGGTTTTCCTCCTTGTATCACGCAGCCCTACATTAGAGACGAGCAGCAGTTCATGAAGAAGATGATTACTACCTTCTGAGCTGGTAGGACTACACAGCTACTTCATCAGCCTTGAGAAGGGCTGTTATTTACAAGCCTCCCACTTTGGGGCCATCCATAAGGCTTTGAAAAAGTCTTCCTTTTTCTATTCAGTGGAATTTAAAGAGCTTGTGATACATAAATAAGTCTAATGTTGCAGTGAAATAGTTTAGTGAGCTGAATAAAGCAGAGCCCAGGCAAGTTGGGGACCAAATTATCTAGTAAAGAAAGTTATATATTGGCTGCCAAGTTTTAGCAATCTCACCATCTCTTTAGAAGTGTTCAAGAAGCACTTTAAAATATGTCTGTATTAAGAAACCACAAAATAATTGTTATCAGTACAATCAACCTGCTTAGCTGATAGCATCACATTCAATGTTAAAAGTCTTTAGTGCAGTTGATAAAAGTGAGCTGGAAGAGTTGCTTCTGAACTGAACCCATTGGTTCTGCCAGTTCACTCTCTGGTTGTTGAAGAAGAGAACCTCTTTTCTCTCTGACAATATAATTTTAAGGGGGAAAAAATCTGTGTGATAAATTTTACTTTTTCCTACAGAGAAGACTGCATTGGTTTCATAAACATTTTTATTACAGCTCTGAAGCTAGAGGCTGATGTACAAAATTATTAGTTGGGCTGGACTGCAGCATAATCAATCCTGTTAGATTTCTGTATTAGAGACTACCTCAGAACAGATATTCTAGATCAGACAAGATTGTATTCTTTATAAGCTTCTGAATTCTAAGACTGTGTAAGACTTGTTTTGGACTTAGAAATGGTTTTTAAAATAAAAAAAAACCCACCTTTATTCTTATATGAATTTTGTAATTTTTATTTACTGTATGTTAGGGGCATACCCATCTTTGAAATATAAGTGAAAAATTAATTGAGATAATCAAGTTTAATGTAATAAAAATGAATTTTCAAAGGAACTAGAGACTTTTCATGTTCACTTGGGAATACCCAAAAAAGTACTTTTAGGAGAAAGGAGACTGGAAGGAGAGTGAAACAGAATTGTGCAACTTCATGTATGTGAATTACATGCTGCAATGGAAAAAGGACGAATAACTGAACTACGAAATTGGCAGAGTCATCAAGTAATATACCTTTCAAGCTATTTTTTTTCAGACCCTTTTTAATCTCATGAAATGTAAAATTTTCTTTTCTTGGCAATAAAAGCACCTGGAGCTTGGAAATACAGTTCAGTGCAAAAAATGCACACTAAGGTGAATTCAATTTATGGTGTGTTTACTTTATTGGTACTACAAAAGCAGCAGCGTGAAAACCTAAGAATTTGCTTGGCAGTCTAGAAGGTTAATGGAGTAAAATCAGGAGGACAAGACTCTTCTTTTTCTTATGTCTTCCTTTTTTTTTTTTTTTTTCTCATTCCTCTTCTTTCATCTGTTATAAAGTATGTTTTACTCTAGTAAGACTTGCATCCAGACCAGGTACATGTCATAGAATGGAAACATTATCATCTGGTTATGAAAAAGTGCTGTTACTGAAAGCCATCTGTGTAATTATCTGCTGAAAAAAACCTCTATGAACAAGATTTATTCCTCAAAAAAACATGTGCTATACAGCAGTAAAATACCAGTGAAAATGTATTAATAAAGCAGATTTCTACAAAAGAAGCTGTTGCACTGCAGAGTGAAATATTTCCAGACACATTGCTTAAATTTTTATAATACTAATTTTTGTGAAAATTTTGTGAAAATATATGCCAGTTAACAAAGATATGAGGAATGCGGGTTACATTTACATTACATGACATTCTAGTTTAGTACATCTGCTGCTTCCTTCTTTTGAATCAGGATGCTTACAGTATTTCAGTGAATATCATGGTCTGATGAACTTAATTAAACTAAAAGTTACCACTTTTAATAGTGCATCATTTTAGTTTACCACCATTAGCAGTTTTATATTAAGATCAGCTTGAAAACTGTGTAAATAATGTAAAGACATTTTCCCAATTCCATGTGCAGAATGCCTGTTGATGCCAAGGACAGCATGGTATTCAGAATACATGCTTTAATCTCTAGTGGCTCTTTTAGTTTTCATTGTAACATTAGACATATTTCAACTGATCCTAATGTATTTTAAAAGACCATATAGTGCCTTCTGATCTCCGCTGGATCACAAAGCAAACCCTGGAGTAGTGTCTTCTGACAGAAACATCAGTCAGTGCGAGTTGTCTGAACTGATTCATCACAGCTGGCACCTTTCCAAAGCACCAACTTTTCCACAGTTTCAGCTGTGATAACTTTTCATTTATCATGTGTTTATTGCTTATGGAGATGTTTCAGGGGAAAATTATCTCTGAGAATGAAAATGAAGATGGTGCAAATAAAATGGTTATAAAATGCATATGAATTCATAACAGAACAGCTATAAGTATATTCATAAGAAATTAGTTACTGAATAGTATTCTCCAGTTCATTTTACCTAAGTCTTACTTTCTAGATAGTGCTTTGTTAACTGCATCTTGAATGAAATAGCTTTCCGTTTTCTGTTTTTAATTTGTTGGAGAAGTATGTAAGTAATGCATAAGCTTGTATTTATTTCCAAAGTTGTTAATGGACCTGAAAAACACATGGTTTTCTAAGTATCTCTAAACTAAGGACCTGCCTGTTTGCAAAGATGTTAGATTATGTTACTGGAGCTATGTAATGAAAACACCTTATTGTTTCTTGGAAGCAGGGCTGATGAAGTTCAACCTTTGCTATCAGTCTGTCAGGCATGTCTTTTGTTGGATCCTTTTCTCCAGGCTGGGATGAAATAGAGTGCGAGTGTGTTCTGAAAAGATGGGTCCATGTATGCTAACTACCTGACTGCCATAAACTCAGAATAAACAATTTCTGTTTTGGTGAACTAATTGATTTGTGCTGGGTAGTTCTTCCATAAATAGAGCTGAATCAGTTTCTAATGAGATATACAAGAATGCCTTCTTACATGCTTGAAATCTTTTCTAAAAAAGGTTTTTACTTAAAAATTTTATGTTTTTAAAAAATCATTTATATTCAGTATATAGAAAGTGGGATGCCGCTAGTGGTTACCTCATATTAAAGAAAACTTATTGTTCTCTTTAAAGTAAAAACTAGACCAAACATTTACTTTTTTTTATTGTTAACCTTTTTTTAACACCTCGTTTTCTTGCTTGCTTTTTGGGAAGTAATGTTAAAATCACGTAGATATTTCATACCGGTAACCAAACCTAGACATGCCTTAGGATAAGCACTGCCTTTTGAATGGAAGGTCCTGTTGAAGTTCGTTAACCTTGTTTAAAGTTACCTTGGCATGGTATAGTTTTGTGTGATTTTGTAAGTGTAACACATAGCTTTCTCGTATGCCATAAACTGTGTCTTGCTTAGCATGAAAATGAAGTTTTGCATTTTAAGAAAATATGTTTAGAAAAAACAGCAGCAGGACAACCTAAGTTGGAAAAAAAAAAAAAAAAAAGGGGTGGGGGGGAGTAGGAGAATGGGCTGAGGAAGGTAATTTTAATGCTCAGAATTGCATCCAGAATAGCAACAACTATCTATATTCAAACAACTTTGTCACTCACTGGTAATATCAGTTTCTTTTTTATAGTCCTCAGATAGTTAGTAACTAGTCTTTATTAGAAATGAGATCTATTACTAAGTGGCTAATTAATATTTAATTTCTATTTATTTATTTATGGAAGAGCTGTTTTATTTAAAAGAAGACTGCCACTGTGGTTTTTGGTTAGTGGACAAAGCTGTTTTAACTACCTGCTAAAATGTACTAATTGGATTCAACCCTTGTAGTTGTAAAAAAAAAAAAAAAGATAGTTTGAATTTATTATTTATTAAAATTGTTTTAATTAATTATTTCTACTCATGGAGTTTTGTTTGTTGCTTTACTTGCAATGCATTACTGGGGCAGCTGAGGACTGCCCTTCACAGTTCATTGCCTAAGACCTGTTTCAGTGTGTAGCTTTTATGTAGCCATTACAAATATAAAGCTTCCAGAAGGTGCAACTAGAGAAATTACTGAGAAACTGGGGAAGTGACTCATAGGCCATGAGTGTGCCTGATGGTGCCTCACCTGATCATCAAACCCTGATTGAGGAAGGTGCAGATTTCCAGTAATTCTTTGGTCTGATCTGTCAGTCCTGTGGGAATGCCTGGGATGCTCATAATGGCACTTCTTGCCTGTGGTTAGGCACGAGAATCACACTTTGGCTATGTGGGGAAGAGCATACCTGCAGTGGGTGTATGTAACAGGTCTTATAACAGAAGAGGGGCAATATCAGGACCCAGCAAGATGAGGAACCTTCCAGAGGGTTATGAGGCAACATTTAGACCTGAGCACTCAGGTTCTCCGTTTTATTGGGAAAGAACAGTCCCTTGAGTTAATCTTGTGAGAACCACCAGCTGTAAAATGTTTAATTTTTTATCTAAGAAATTATAATAATTATAAATAAAAGAAGGCGTATAAATACCAGGAAATGTTCCATTAGAAATTTTTACTAAAATACATTCGTTCATTAACTTCCCAGGGAGGACTCAAAAAATTTTAATGAAAGTTGGCTCTTTGCAGCAATGGCACCATCTCCACTGTTTTTTTTCCAATGAAAGACAGCACTGAGGGGGAAAAAAAGATATCCAGTTTTGTGATATAACCACTAAATGTGTGTTAATATTTTTCTATACAATGCACACATTTATTTTTCAGCTGTTTACACTGTATTTCTCTCTCACATATTAACTACAGACAGTAAATTGAATGCTTTTTCCCTGTGTAGGAATGCTTTGTTACAATATAGCAGTAATTTCTCTATCCTATTTTTATGTTTTATTGATCCCTGCCTTCATTGTATACCTGCTCTAACCTTATTGCTGCTCCTGAGGTCCTAAATATGTCAGTCTGGACTGTAAAGGCTCATTTACCTTCCAAGTTATGACCCTGTCCAGAATTTAGCTGTAACTTCTACTTGTCTTTAAATCAGTGCTTTCTGTTAAAGAATTCATCCATAAAAAACAGACAGTGCTTTCCAAAACTGTGGAAGGTTACACATGGCTCAGTGTAGATGCTTAAGGGAAACTAAAAAAAAAAAAATCAGAAAAATGTCTAGTCCAAGCATAAATGACATCTCCAATGCACTTTGCAACTACCAAACATATAAACAGTAAATTAAATTACTTAAGATCATGAAATATGCCTTCAAATTTAACTTAACTGAAGTTTATGTGTAATTAAGTCCAACAAATGTTGAAGAAAATACACCAAAGGCAGAGCAGACATCTGGGATTGAAATCCTGCCTCTGCCAAAATCAGTGAGAACTTCACCTTTGATTTTAACCAAGCTAGGACTTCATTTCATTTCTTCTTTATGGTTTTCCTTTAATGTTTCCACAAATCCATAAAAGCAAGTGTCACATGACCTGAAAAGTCAAGATTCAACATTATATATTGGCTTGAGTTTGGTAGGAAGTGTCATGACTGTTTCTCTTATGATCTCAAGGGTTCGCTTTAATCAGAAGAGCCTTTCTTCTATCCAATGTGCTTGCACAGAGAAAAAAAAACCCAACTTTTAAAACATTTCCTGCCTCTCCTACACTAACTTTCATAAATCTGTTATGTTCATCATACAGACTGGTGGAGAGGATTAATGAGGTTTTACTCATTTTGTCTTTGCTTTTCCCAGGATGCTAATAGCTTGTGTGTGTGTCTAAGTTAAACAAGGCTTTACTGTAACAATACATTAGCAGAAGTAGAGTGCTTTCCTTCTTTCTTTCTTTCTTAGACCATCTGAAAAAAGTGGACAAAATACTAAATTTGGGCCAAAATTACATGAACCATGTCTTGGTGGCTCTACTCACAGGGTATGAGCACAAGTATTCCATGGATGGGTGGTGATTCTGACCATCATCATATGCTGCACTGTAATTCAGGTCTATTCTCTACATGCAAAGCTTTGTTTTGTCCTCCTTCCTGTGGTAATATAAAAAGTGACAAGTAAGATTAGTTCAGATTAGTATTGCTGGATCTTAAGGTAGTGCTCAGTAACATAGTAGTGATCGTGCAACCTGGGCCCAGCGACTGTAGGGCTGAGTGATGAAAAATAGTCTTATAAGGGTAGCAGTGTCTGTCCTTTAGCAACTAAGTGATACCTGTCCAGATATGTACTGGAAGGTTTTTTTCTACCTTGAGTCTCTGTGAGAGCACTTAGCATACCACAAGAAGTAGAACATGTTCTGGGATGAGAATTTCCATAAAGCTGATTTCTGTTACATATCCCTCAGGCATTTTCTTAAAACCTTGTGTCGTTACTTCAATATTTACAGCCTCAGTTCCTCTGTCTCAAAACTAATTATTTTTCTTGTTGCTCATGATGAATACCTCTAGCACTATGCTAAAACTATACATAACAGTAGACCAGCTGCCTTATGCTCAAAAGCTAAACTACTGAAAAATCAATGCTATCATTAATTACACAAATATGTGCCATTAAAGTTGTTTATTGCCCCACTTTTCTGTGAATTGCATTCTTAATTAGGCATGTAGCCTCAGTGTTCTAACAACACTGAACATGATCGCTTCCTCAAATTGAAAACATATTGTTACAAATTTCTATGAGGATGCTAATCAGTGCTAGAGTTCAGACGTTTCTCAAAATTTTGACATCTAGATCCATTTTTAAAATATTCATCTCCATGTTGAATTATATCCTCCATAAATATAATTCTGATGGATCTATGCCTCTTTCTGATAGGAATTGTACTGTAGATGTCTGTTGTCTTTGAAACTGCAAAAGACATTTAAATCACAGAATCATAGAACGATTGAGGTAGGAAGGGACCTGTGAAGAACACCTGGTACAACCCCACTGCTCAAGCAGGGCAACACAGAGCCAGTTGCCCAAGACCATGGCTTTTGAATATCTTGAAGGATAGAGACCCTATGGCCTCCCTGAGCAACCTGTGCCAGTGCTCGGTCATCCTTGCAGTCAGTGTTTTGTGACATTCAGAGAGAATCTCTGTGTGGTTCTGTTTGTGCCCATCGCCTCTGGTCCTGTCACCAGGGCACCACTGAAAAGAGCCTGGCTTGGACTTCTTTGCAGCAAAACATCTTCAGGTATTTATATGCATTGATAAGATCCTCCCAGGAGCTTTCTCTTTTCTGGGCTAAACAATCCTTGTAAATCACAGCTGCTAAAAGGTAATTGAATTTGAATGAGTATCTGTTACATAGGGACTATACATAACTGTATATTGTATAAACATGTTTGTATTATATACATGTATAACTTTATACATATGTATACACAAGCACATTTAGTATATCTGTATATAATATGTATAGATATGCAGATACGCAGTTGATTTTTTAAGTGAAACACTTATGTCTAGAGCTGAGCTTAGAAATCACCTATTTTCCAGAATTCTTGATAAAACAATATTTGATGCAGAGGTATTTCATATGATTCTGACTTAGAATTTCTTTAAAGTTTTACAGTTTTGTTGTTTCTCAGTGAATCTTTAGGATCCTATCCCAAATTGTCTCAAGTTTATCCTAATGGAATAGAATAATTCTTTTTTTTCTTTTTTTTTATATTTGTATGTTTTCCATGTAACTCCTGACAGTGTCATCAGTCAATACATAATCTAATCAAATTATTAGCAAGCTTTTGTATTATTTTATACTACAAATGCAGAGTGTGGTGTCATTTAAACTGAAAGATGGTAGATTTAGATTAGATATGAGAAAGTAATTCTTTACTGTGAGGGTGGTGAGGCACTGGGCCAGGTTGCTCAGAGAAGCTGTGGATGCCCCATCCCTGGAAGTGTTCAAGGCCAGGCTGGATGGGGCTTTGAGCAACCTGGTTTAGTGGAAGGTGTCCCTGCCCATGGCAGGGGGGTTGGAACTAGATAATTTTTAAGGCCCCTTACAACCTGAACCGTTGTATGATTCTATGAATCATGTGTCTTCAACTTTAGTGTATTTTGCTATTGTTGGCTCCTAAGTAAAATAATTACTTTTGAAAAATGATAAATTATTTTTTGATAAAATATCTGTGATTACTGTAGTCACTGAATAACAACTTCTAAGTTGTGGAGATAATGTGTTTCTAAATGCCCAAAGTACTTTTGAAAGTGAAATTGTTATTCTAAATGACTCCAGAAAATTACTTGCTCTCATATGTGCCGGGGAACATACTCCAAGGTATAACAAAATCTTAAACCAAAATTGGTTACTTAGAATCACAGAACTGTTTAGATTGCAAAATATCTTCAAGATCATTGAGTCCAACTCTCAACCTAGCACTGCCAAGTTCACCACTAAGCCATGTCCCTAAGTGCCAAATCTAAACATCCTTTAAATACCAGCAGGGAAGGTGATTTAGCCACTTCCCTGGGCAGCCTGTCTCAATGTTTGACAAGCCTTTTGGTGAAGAAATTTTTCCTAACATCCAATAAAATGCATATTATTTTAATAATGGCCATTTTAGGTATGACACCAAGATTTTACCATGGTCTTGCTTTTTTTCAGGCCACAAACTAATCCATGAAGGAAACAGAAATTTTCTGAGACACCTTATTTCCACACACACCCTTGGCTTTCCGTTTTCTTTTTGTGACTGCCCTCAACATGATGTGAGATGGTGCTTCTGAGAAAGAAAGGAGAAAATATGGTGGTTACATGACTTCTATTGCATAAAATGCTGATATAAAATTGCTATCTATTAGGTAATATTTTCAGTGTTTTAGTAAACTACTGGTGACAAAAAGGGCTTTTAAAATTAAGATTGTTGTTCAACATTTCTTTAACTCTTAAAAGGAGTTTAAAAGTTAGGTTCTGTGGCAACATTTTCAGAAGGTTGTGGGTTTTTTTGTCATTCTGGTCTCCTGCAAATTGGATGAAATTGTGAAATACACATAGTTTACACAAACACAGATACATTAGCGGCCTGACTCCAGTAATGGTGAAATCTGTCCTGGCTGTCAAGATGCTGAAACTTTAGCATCAGAATAACCACACTAAATACCGTGGAAAAAGATTGCTTATAAAATGCATACTGCAAAGTGTAGCTATGGAATCTTTTCTATCTGATAAATATTTCAAATGAAGACTGTTTATATCATATTAGTTTGGACCAACTGCATGTCTCATTTAACGTAAGTACTTTGTTTTCACCATAGTCACATCTATTGCTTTGAAAAATTGATGCTAGTTTTTACATAATTCATAGTATCATGACTGCTGAGATAAGTGAAAAATGCTTAATATATTCATGGCATTTCTTCTGTAACACTTTCAAGGTCAGACCTTTAATTGATACTTGATTCTAATTCTACCGATGCCAGTATGTTCATTTTAAAAAAGAGAACATGACAAAGAGAATATTTTATAAAATAAATTTTCATGTCTGAAGTGTATACAGAAAACATTGTGAAGGCCTAACACCTGATTTACGTTGAGTTTTCTACATGATGAGAACTGTTTATCAAATAATTTATATTTTCTTTTTGGGTTGTGGCATGATTATTGAGACTTTTCAAGGCTGTGGCCAAGGGATCCAAAAACCTTTCCAAGAACAATACTGTATATAACATTTGGTTTTACGTTGGCTGTTTGACTTTGGCGGGGGGGGGGGGGGGGGGGGGGGGGGGCACGTTATTACAGCCTTTGGAAGTTGCGTTATAAAGCTTTTACTCTCCTGGAAGCAGTCAGGCTGCTGGCCAAAGAAAAATGTTTCCATGAAAGGTATCCAGGGTAAAAATAGTCATCCTAGTCCCTCAGTTTTCCAAGTCTGTGGGTCACTGTTTTTTCTCAATTGTCCTCAGCTTTCCTCCAACCCCTTGGTATGCTTGGATGGAATATCCTTAGCTCAGCCCACGAGTTAAGAAGCTGCTGGGCAGCAGGAGATGAGATGTGTTCAGCTTCAACCAGGTGCACTTAATTGTCTCCCATCTTTGCACCAGTGTAATAATGATAGAGCTGGGAAATGTTGGGAACTCGTGTTCACCAAGGGTAGTTCATCTGACTTTCAAGTACAGGAAAGGGTGAGACGTAAAGACAATCAGTTAAACTGCTATGCAAACAGGAATGGAATTCCTCAGTTTTAATGGACTACCCTAAAGATACCTTAATACAGCACTGAAGATGCAAATCTTAGGAAACTTGCTTTGCAGACCAATGCTGTAGCTAGAAATAACAGAAATAAGGCAAAATAGAGAAGGTCAAGCAAGCTCAGCTCAGAAAAGTCCCAGTGACCCTCTAAAGACTTGCAAAATAGAGAAGAATCATGCAGAAGAAACAAAATTGGTCCAATTCAGTAAGGGTGTGCATTGTGGATAGGGCCTGTCTGTGGGGCTAGAAAGGGAGAAAGGAGTTACACAGAAATATAAATAATAAAATGTGTCTTTTGGCATTTTTGCTCTGTTATACCCTCAGAAAAACTTCAAATGCACTTGGAAATGTTTCCTGATGGTACTTTTCTTGTTAATTTAATCCTTGTTTCAACATACGCTTGGTCCCCATAAGACTTGGGAGTTAAAAAAAAAAGCAGTAATTCATTCTGTTTATTCAACTTTGTTGAAATAGGATGATACTGTACAGGTGATATGTGCTGCCATTGTTGGACAGATGGTTTGTCTCCTGGGAGGTCAGTGTCCCTAAACTATAAAGGAGAATTAAAAAACTTAAATGAAGTTAACTTTCTTAAAAAAGGAACAGGCAAACAACAACAAAAAAACCACAACCCAAACCCAACCCCCAAACCAAACAAAAAAAACCCAACAAACCAAACCTAACTTACTGCATTATTCTAAAAAAAAAAAAAAAAAAAAAAAAAAAAAGTGCATTTTTGTTTTCTTTGTTTCTTGCCATATGCTTTGGAGTTTTAAGTCCAAATGAAAATAAGGGAAAATTATGTACAGGTATAGATTTTCTTTTTGCTTTGCAGTGACATTAACTGTATCTTTTCTGAACTGTTATGTCTAAGAATCTGGAGAAGAAAGCACAAAGTAGGTCATAAGAACTAGGGGTAGAGTAGAAGTGAAGAAGATTGTATGGTCCACCACCTGGTCTACAGGTAACACTGACCCTACATAAATAATTCCCAAAGAATGTATCATAGAATCGTAGAGTCATTTAGGTTGGAAAAGACCTTTGAGATCACCAAGTCTGACCACTAACCCAGGACTGCCAAGTCCATCACTAAACCATGTCCCTAAGCACTACATCTACCTGTTTTTTAAATACCACCAGGGATGGTGACTCCACCACCTCCCTGGGCAGCCTGTTCCACAATGCCCGATCATCCTTTCAGTGAAGACATTTTTCCTAATATCTAATCTAAACCTCCCCTGGGGCAACTTGAGGCTGTTTCCTCTTGTGTGACAGGCACTTATCTGGGAGAAGAGATGGACACCCACCTGCATACAACTGCCTGTCAGGTAGTTGTAGAGAGCAGTAAGATCCCCCCTGAGCCTCCTCTCCAGACTAAACAACCCCAATTCCTTCAGCTTCTCCTCATAAGACTTATGCTCCAGACCCTTCACCAGCTTCCTTGACCTTCTCTGGACACTTTCCAGCACCTCTATGTCCCTCTTGAAGTGAGTGGTTTAAAATTGAGCACAGTATTTCAAGTGCAACCTCGCCAGTGCCGAGTACAGGGGTGTCGCAGCACTCTCCAAACTATCAAGCTGCAACAAGGTCTTTTACCATCTCATACCAGCACACTCTTCATACCAGTCCCTCTACTGCCTTCTCCTCATCACCCAGGGCGCACATTCTCTCTGCTTCTTCCTTGGCTGCTCTCTCTTCATTGGCTGCCCAACCACTTAACAGAACCAGCCACAGCTGCACTTTATCTACATCAGCCAACCCGCCGCCCCTGAAGCAAGCCCACAGCTGTATTTTGTCAACATTAATTAACCCAGATTCATTCCTCTACAATTCCTTTTTTTTTTTTTTTTTTTAACATTTCATACCTTATGTTTTTAACAATCATTACAACCTTTTTACAAATAAACTTTTCATACAGTTCAGACAACTTGTCCCTGAACTCATATACATATTCCTTCTTCACTTTTATCTTGGGCCTTTCAGCTTCTGCAGGTTGATCACCTTTCTTTTTATCTGCTTTCTTGGCATCTGGGATTTTGTTTTCTTCAGAGGGGGGTTCTGATGAACTGATAGTGCCTTGTCCTTTCACCTCTTGGGAGCTGTAACCTGAGTGAGCTTGCAGCAGATCTAGAATACAGCACTAACACATCATTCTGTACCCTGAAAAACTTCTTAACGTCTTTGTGGTGGCCATTTCTTCTACAACTGGAGACACCTTCAATGAGCACACAAACACTGGCAAGAATACCACCAGGCCGAGCAGCAGCAGCAACGGCAGGAGCCGTCCGCGGCATCACACTGCTCCCACGCCTTCCCCCGGCACAGCCATCACCGCTGGCTGGCTGGACCCGCTCTGGACCTGCCACCGGCTGTGGGCTGCTGCCATGTCTGGCCATGTACTCTGCTGCTATCGCCTGTTACCCTCAGTCTCTTAACTCCATGGCTATCAGGCTTCCTTCTCTTTGATCCCAACAGCTCACCTCTACCGGTGTCTGATCTGCATCCCCAGGCTCTTCCCACCTATCTCAATATCATCTGGATCACAGGCTGTCCCCCCGCCTGTCTCTGCTATATTGGGCACCGCCGTCACTGTTCACAACTTCAAACATCCCCCGGCACAGCTGTCACCGCTGTCACTGCTCATTACACCCAGTCTCACAATCTGAGGGGCCTCACACAGGGCACCAACTGCCTCAGCACTCTCCAAACTAGCCAGCTGCAACAAGGTCTTTTACCATCACATACCAACACACTCTTCATGCCGGTCCCTCTGCTGCCTTCTCCTCACCCAGGGCACATGTTCTCTCTGCTTCTTCATCATCTCTTCCTTGGCTGCCCAACCACTTACCAGAAGCAGCCACAGCTGCACCTTGTCTACTTCAGCCACCCCCCCACCCCCAAACCAGCCCACAGCTGTATGTTATCAATGTTAATTAACCCAGCTTCATTCCTCTGCACAGGGGGATGATCACTGTCCTTGGCCACACTATTTTGAATACAAGCCAGGATGCTGTTGGCCTTCCTGGCCACCTGGGCTCACTGCTGGCTCATGTCCAGCTGGCTGTCAACCAGCACCCCCAGGTTTTTTTCCACAAGGCAGCTTCCCAGCCACCCTTCCCCAAGCCTGTAGCGCTGTGTAGGGTTGTTGTGACCCAAATGAGGGACATGACACCCTTATTGAACCTCATACAACTGGCCTCAGCCCATCGATCCAGCCTGTCCAGATCCCTCTGTAGAACCTTCCTGTCCTCAAGCAGATCAACACTCCCACCCAACTTGGTGTCATCTGCAAATGTATTGAGGGTGCACTTGATCCCCTCATCCAGATCGTTGATAAAGATATTAACCAGCACTGGCCCCAGTACTGAGCCCTGGGGAGTACCACTTGTGACCAGCCAGCAGCTGGATGTAACTCCATTTATTACACTATTTGGGCTCGGCCAGCCAAGCCAGCTTTTAACCCAGTATAGAGCACGCCCATACAAGCCATGAACAGCCAGTTTCTCCAGGAGAATGCTGTAGGTGATGGTGTCAAAGGCTTCTCGTAGAAGGAGATGAAGTTCATCAAGCAGGACCTGCCTTTCATAAACCCATGCTGGCTGGGTCTAATCCCCTGGTGTTCTGCACATGCTGTGTGATGGCGCTCAGTATGACCTGCTCCATATCCTTCCCTGGCACTGAGGTCAGGCTGACAGACCTGTAGTTCCCTGGATCCTCCTTCCTGCCCTTGTTGTAGATGGGTGTCACCTTGGCTAACCTCCAGTCTTCTGGGATCTCCCCAGTTTGCCAGGACTGTTAAATGATGGAGATGCCTAATCTTTTCTTTACCAACCTCCAGTGGCAGGTATTCATCTGTTAATAAATTTGTTGTCTAGACAAATGTTCAGCAATCTTCTTCTTTTAAACTTCTTTTGTTCTTTAAGGTTCATCCTAAAAATCTTCTGCGTCAGAAATTACACCTACTAGTTAATGATTTATCCATAGCAGTGCAACATAATTTGCTTCTGTCAGTCATGTAAGTTATAATGATGTCTCCTTTTAGACTAGCTTAGACACTTGAAATATCTGTTCATGGACTGTGTTCTTGAGATTTGATTGTTCTTATTGCCCCTCTCAGACCTTTTTCTGCTGCTTTACCATCTTCTGAAGAGCAAAGACCAAAAAGGAAATGGTGCTCTGGATGGGCTAATCCTATGAACCATGTGTAGAAGTTCCTTTTGTAGTGTGATGATTTCACTGGGAAAACAGTGATAAGGATCACTCCTGAATGTACTTCTGATCTATTTAAACTAGTCTTCTGACAAATAATTATTCAGTGTACGGTTCAACAGTTGAAATTTTCCAAGGATATTTCCTAGTGGGAAAGGAGTGGGCATTAAGCCACTTACTTTTGGATGCTAAGGCAGCTCATAAGCATAGATATGGGCTGCTCCAGGCCATTTGGCCTAAGCATCTGGGAACGTTTCCAGGATCACTTAATTTGCTAGTATGAATGTTATGACTGCCATTGAAGAATTGCTCTTTATAGCAGCAACATATATTCTGTTTTCATTGAAGCTTTCTAGTTTCTTATCAGATTGCTTTCTGGTACAAAAACATTAGACAGATGACTTCCTGAAAAGAAGTGTAGCTGTACTCTTTTTTTTCAAGTTACTGGTGTCCCCAGGACAAGTATTCTATTTTGTACAACTTACTGGGGATTCATGGTTTTTTTTCTTTCTTTGTTTCTGTGGTTAAATTGTTGTTTTGTTTTTTTTTTTTCCTAGCATAGACTTTTCATGAGACGGGATGGAGAGGCAGGGTGAGATATTTCACATGCTAGAATGGAAGAAGTCAGGCGAGGAAGTGGAGCACAGACCTCTATTTCTGAGGTCAGTGTCCAGATTAATGTGCTGTTTGGTATCTGAGCAATATCCACCTCTCAAAATTTAAGGGCCAAAATATTTTGAGTTAGTTTGATCACAATATCCTTCAAATACTTGTTCAAGGAAGATATCTCATTATCCTCTTTCTGAAAAATATGCAAAAGTTTAGTGGAAAAATATGCATAAGTTTAGAGTCTTGTCTCCTCATCCTCATATTAGAGTGTCTCTCTCTGTTAATGTGAGAAGGCAAAGGCTAAATGATTCACACTCACAGCACTGAAGAGACTTGTTCCGTACTCTACTCAGAGTGGCTCAGTTTTACTCTGGACCTTATTTTCTACAATGCGTTCTGTCTCCAGAGTTTCTGATACACATTTATACTCTACCACTCAGCTGGACTCTGATTTTGAATTTTGTTGCTTGATTGAGGGTTCGGTTGACTGGAATGACTGGAATGACTGGAATCCTTTAGGTGAGCAAGGAAACAAGAGGCAATTGTCACCATGCCTTGTTCTTTAAAAAAGACAATTATGGCCTTTATTGAAGTCCCAGTCCCCAGACTCTCCTTTTGAGTTTTTAAAATTAAACCCTTGTGTCTGTATGTAAAACTTAAGACATTTGAACTTGAAAGGCATGACAGATCACAAGCACATAGAAGGAATTTAGAATTAATTTATTTTCAAAATAATTGTTTTTAAAGTGGCTTTAGATGTGTGGGGATTTGACTAATGGTTTTCAAATGACTGAGATGAGAAATATAAAAGATAAAGACTCTGATGCATAACATAACCAAGTATTCTGTAAAATTGAAAAGCATGCAATGACTAGTTCATTGCACTTTATCACTAAGTGATGACAGGACATTTATTTTATTATTCTTCACTGTATCTTTTGCCCAGATGCAAGCTGAAGGTTGAAAGTGTTCAGCCATCAAAAGTGATAAAGAAATCCAGTCCTCAGGGAACTCCCACTATGGAAGCTGAAGCAGAAATGATCTTATTAGAGTGCATGTGAGAGCAAATGAAAAAATTATGTAAATTGTATGGTGGTGCAAGATAGTGAGATTTTTTCTGGCATTCATGAGTCATCACATTGCTCTGATCAGATGCAGACATAGATTTGCTGTCCTGTAATACGTTTTCACTGCTTTATATTAGTAGAAACCAAAACCTTAGAAATGAGGAGTTGCCCTTTTCATAGAGTATGAAACACTACAGGGCTCTGTGGACCTGCCCTGCCTCATCTAGTCCAGAGACTGGAGACAGAACTGGTTACTGTGGCTTGGGGTCTGTCGGCAAGATGATACTGCTTGGCCCTGGAATGCACTTTAGGGATGGGAGCTGTTTTTTGGCTGAAGTGTTTGTTTAGGGTGCTCTGTTCTGCATTCTCTTATATAAATATGTAAATAAACACCCTTATTGATAATTTGGAAGATGTTCCTCAATCACTGTAGTTGACACAGTTCCCTTTGTATAAATAAACATGACATAAGTATTTATAAATAAATGAAATAAATTATTTTATAAATGAATGAAAATAAGGTAAATATGGTTGGTACTCCCAGGTGTCCTAGGGAGAAGAAGTGATTGTTCTGTTCAATGCCTGTCTTTCTACTTCTAAGGATTTATCCTTATGCGAAGTATGAAATTGTGTGTGTGCATGTGCACGCATGCAAATCCAGGCAAAAATAAAAACAAACTCTGCAACTCCACCTCCACCCCCCTCAGGAACTAATACATTGTAGCACAATACATGTTTTTACCAATAAATGACATCTGGTAGAGGAAAACATACAGAATCTGCCTGAATTGCCTTTATTTTTGACCATTAATTTCTCTCTGCTTTATGGCACTGCTAGTTCTGATCACAGTTGTCAGAATAACTGAAAGCAGATGTAAAAATGCTAGCATTTCTGATCTCCTTCCTTAAAAGACTCCACATGAGTATTTCTCTCAGCTGCTTAGTTACTAATACTAGTGCTGCCAGCACTGCTAAAACAGAGTGCTGCTTCACCATTACTCCTTGGAGAAGAATGTATCCAAGCAGATGCAATCCCTACCCTCACATCATTTGCATGGAGGAGTCTGCTCTGCCTGAGAGTTACAAAAAATCCCCTATGTCAATATACAAAGAGGGAGGGGAAAAAGTTTCCTGTCCTTCATTTCTAGTCCTTCCTGAATATATATTTTCTTCTGGTTACATGCAGAATAAGTTGTACTTGAGGTCTTCAGAGGGCAAGAAGCAAGATCAGTATGTTACTCATTGCGCATCAAGTACGTTCACTTCGTATTTTTACTGCTCATCAACAGGTTGTCTGGAATGTTTTGACCAAGTTCAAGCTCTATTTCATGACTTGTGAGATGTTAGGTTTTGAGAATGTTTTGGGTTTGTTGTTTTGTTATTCAGTTGTGATTAGCAACGTTCCACAGGTAAGACTTCACTCTTTGCTTCTTTATCTATGCTTGGAAGTCATTTGGAGGAACTTTTGAGATTGACTGTCATCTTGCTAACTGCTGACAACTTCAGAGAATTTGGCCTGCACTGTGCATTGTAGCATTTATTGAAACCAAATAAGACAGAGCAAATGTTGAGTCACTACCTGTCAGCTCTGTGAGGTAAATGTCTGTTTGCCTCTTCTTGTCCTTATATATGGCACAAGACAGTGAGAGATACCATCCCTGAACTGTCTGATGTTTACTGTAAAGTGACCTCAGATCATGTGTGTGGAGAGTTAACCTGGAGCAGGCAATGTGCAGTAGCTTTTAGTTTAATGAGTCCTGAGACTACATATGAAAAGACCATCTCTGCTATGATACCTTGCAGACACCAGAATTTTGCTGCTCTCAAACGATTATTTCACTTCCCAGCCCCTTTGGGAGATGAATCAACAATAACTTATTAATAGTCTCATTGACATTAAAAGAAGATGAGTTTCATGAGGCAAAGTGGCCTTTCTAGAAGTGGAAATGTCAAACCTGCAGCAGATACAGTCTGGACACAGAGTCAAGAGTTGGATTTACCCTCTGATTTTGATGAGCTGAGTTACTGTAACCTGTTTTAAAAGGTTTCTGTAGAACAGTACTTCTAATGAGGGCCTTAATGCACTGGATGTTTTGGTTATTATAATAATTATTATTAAAATACTAATAGATAACCTGTTTATGCAGTAGGGTGGCTGCATAGTGTGGAGAAGTAACTGTGAAGGTCATGCAATTTTTAAGGAAAATCTCCACATCTGTAACTCCAATGGTCTTATTGCAGAGTTGTTCAGAGTCAGGTCTGTTCTGCACAGAGTGCTCTCCTGGGTGTCTTGAGGCAGGTCCTGAAGGTCGTGGTGGCAGCTGGAACTGGCTGCCTGGCTGGGATCTCACCTAGGGCTTCTATTTCCCGGTCCCTGGGAGGCTGGAGTATGGTGGTTTTGTTTTGGCCTTTGGCCAAGGGAAGGGAAGGATGGTGGTTGGAGATGGGAAATATGTCCCTGATCCCAGTTGGGCTTCCCGGTAGGCTCATGGTGCAAAAACTGTAGTCACTGACAGAGGACTTTATGTTTTCCCCATACTGTGGCATCAGACACTGGGGGCTGTGCTAACTTTTCCTGAAAATGGGAGCAAGAAAGGTATTTGCTGCAATAGAGCTTTACAATATTTTCCCCTTGATAGTTTACTGATAGCTGGCTTGTATGAAATTGCTTTTGCTTAACATTTATAGTACTGAAATCTAGGGCACTTCAGTTCCTTTCCTTCTTTCTTGATTCTGGCATGAAATTTATTATTTTTTTCCTGTTTATTTCCATCAGATCTGCAGATCTTCACATTCACCTCTAGCATTCATGCAGAGCTCTATGCACCATTGACAATTTACATAAAGATACAGTGCAATTTCTTAACAGTTTCTTATATACCGTATGGAATTTTTCTAATGGCTATAAGATGAAAAGTAGCTAAGAAGCATAACCAAATCCTAATCTTGTTTGATGTATTTGCTCTTTTTCTGTATCTGGGGTTGGATGCTAAGAGACCATTCCTTTGTGGTCTGATCATGTAAGCGCTGCAAATTTTTGTGGAAGGGTTGTACAGTACTGGAATCGTGCAAGGACTGAATTACTGAAGTAATTACTGAAAGTTGGATAAAAATATACTTTATGCCAGCTTCAGAAATGTAGTGAAGCTGCTGAACTTTGAAACTCCTGATAACTTTAATTCTTTTGCTTTATAGCTGGGCAAAAAACTAGTTACAGTAACTACTGTAGTTTTATTCTTTTAACAGAATGATGGGATTATTTCACATTTTGTATATATATAAAAATTAATTTAGTTGCATTAAAGAAAAATGATGTATTAATAACTCAGGTACAGCAATTTCATTTTCCAGTGCCTACTTCTGGTCCTCATGGTCTAATACATCTTAACTTCAAAGCAGTTTCTTCAGGATCCAAGAATGGAGCTTGAGTGTGACTTCAGCATTAAAGATTGCTTCTAATTTATAGTTCCTTATATATGCAGGGACAGCTCTCTCTGCCTCTGTCTTACTTCCTCCCCCATCCCCTCCACACCCACACCCTTTTTTTGTTGTTGTTGTTAAAGCTTTATAGTTGAACTGATTGCATGGACTGATTTTGTGAGTGGTGACGTGAAAATAAATTCTTTGTTAGAACAATATGTTTACTCAAAAATCTTTCTGTTTCCCAGAGCAGCACAGAAGAGAATAAAGGATAAGCATAATTTCTGTATCAGGTAGTGATCTAATAGTATTCATTAATAATAATTAAGTAATAAACAATAAAATAGTGTTGAACTCTCCATCTCATAATGAAAGGAGATAATATTTTATTAGTAGAAGTCTTGCTAGGTATTCCTCTTACTTGAAATAAGAGTGGCTTGTATGTGTTTTGCCATGTTGGAAAAGTGAAGAAAAGTGTAGTATTAGTGATATAGCTGGGTGTAGGTATAATGGGTTTAAAATTTGTGTACTGTGTTTCATCTTTTCTTCACAACTAGTGATGCACATCTGAAGACTAGCTTGAGACTACAGACCATAGAAAATCCCATTTCAAGTTAATGATGTGGATTTCCATCATTAATTCTACTCAGAGAACTTTATCCATTTGCTGTATTGATTTGCTAACGAGCGCACTTCTGTGTTCTCCTGTGTACGCTACTTGTTTTGTACACTGGCAGAGTTCAGGACCTAGGGTGATCTGGAGGTGACTTGTGCTCTCAACAGGGCTGTTTCTAATGTATTATGCCTGAAAGTCCATGTCTAAGTTTGTCTGGAAGATTCTTTTCTTATTTTTTCAGCTTTCTCTGCTTTCTAATAATGAAGAAGTGAGGTTGAAACAAAGTATGGAGACGTTTGCATACAATTGGTTCTGCAGTTAGGGAAATACAGCTTCTGTGACTAGCTGCATTTGTCAACAAGACAATGCACATCAAATTAGTGTCCACTTAGCAGAAAACCCTTTAAGAGTTCTGCCTTTCAAGCCTTCTAACACCTACAAACCTCCAAAATCCTATTTTATGTAAAGATAGAAGCTCTTGTCTTTTCATCCCTTCACCTTTAGGAAATCACTCTGTGATACTCTTTGATCATCGAATTAATATTCGGATAATGCCTTGACTGAAATGCATGTATAGGAAGGGAGGAGATCTTTGAGGCAGTGAGTTATGGACAGTAAGCCTTGTTGTAGAAAGGGTTGTTGGAAACCTCTGCTTGCACAAGTTGAGTTGAGGCTACTATATGTTTTCTGAAGAAAATAACTTTGTAAAACCAAATCTTTTTGTAAACTTTTCTTTTGACTATATTTGACTTTTTTTTTTGTTTGGGTTGCTTTTTTTTTTTTTTTTTTTTTTTTTTTTTTTTTGTAAAGCTATTGCAGAGTTAATAACATTCATGGAAAAGTGAAGATTATGAACAGAAAGTTTTTCTATGATTTCTTTGATGGCTGGTCATCATCTCTCACTGTCTAAGGAAGAAACAAGGACACTGCATTTTTGTCATGTTCCTATTTCCAAGTTTTAAGTGGAGAGACAGAAATGCATTTGAAGCTTTGAATTCATGATCTTCTCAAAGAATAATGTGTAATCTCACTGTGACCCTACTCATGCATCCCTGCATTAAAACTTGATTCAGAGATTCAAGTCAAGATTAAAACTCCAATCAGAGTTCAGTCTTTTTCTTGTTTTGAACTTACCAGCCAGTTCTTTGGCACAGCATTGAGACCTGCAATGCCTGCCCTTGAGCAGCACCCCTGAGGGTGTTCACAACTCACTCTGCCTTTTTCCTCCTCTCTCCCTCCTACAGCTGAAGAAAACACTGGTGTTAAGAATGTGGCTCCCAAGCCATATGGTACACACCAGATCCTTAATAGACAACCCACTCTACCATGTGACTGATCCTCTTCAAGTCTCCCCTTGCCCTCACTCTGTTCTGCCAAGCGCAGGGAAGATAATCTCCCACATTACTGGACATAGGACTGAGACTAAGAAAAACCTGTTTGACAGAAATGTAAAGGAACAACCTTCTTTAAAATACAGCAACTATCAATCTTTTGATATCCACAATCTTTTTCTTTCTGATAACTTTCATATTTTCTGTGAATATGATAGTATTGCCAGCCACCTCCTTCTTTATCTCTTCCTGGGAGCGGGTCCACATCCCCTGTGCATTCTCTTGCTTTTTCCAAGTGGGGACAGCCAGAGGAAGAGCAATTACTCCAAGTTCCTGCAAAAATAAAACTTAAACTTACTTCTCCCCTTTTGAGGCCATCCCTCAGACTGTATTGGAATTAGTCACTATTGTACGGTAATGACATCTTTGTACTACCTGGATGTACTTTTTCCACAGCCATCTCTCCTCTGAGGCATCTCTGCTATAAAGAGTTTAAAGAGCTGATGCAGTAGAACTGAAAACAGTATTTCTGTGGGGAATTCACTGCCCAATTATCATGGCTGACCTTCCTAGGACCAGACAGCAGTGCTTGCCATTGCCTTTGCATTCTTTCACATCCAATGTGTTTTAATAGTCCTGTAGCCAGCAGGCTTCTAAATTATAGAAGTACACACACATATTTCTATTAAAAAAAAAGAAAAAAGAAAAAAAAAAGAAAAGAAAAGAGTAAAATAGTGCTTCCTTCAAGTAGAAACAGATAAGATGAAAATTTAGGATAGGGTGGTAGTAAAAGAGGGGGCAGGGAATTAAGAAATAAAGATGTCTCAGAGCAGCCTTCTAAAATTATGGAAAAAGAAGTGATCGTTTTGCCACCTGTGAATGCTGTGGGACTATATATGTTGGAATTTTAGTAAGATTCAGGCCTCATCCCTGCTTTAAAATTTATTCAAAGTATACTCTAATTGTGAACACTTATTAAGGCTCAAGAGGGTTCAAATTCCACAGTATTTTACCTCCTGCTTATGCCATAAGCTTTGTTAAGTAATGAACCGTTTCTCTCATCTGCCACAGACGGAGTATTTGGGCAATTAAGCAGGGCTGAAGTGGCCTTTATATCTTCAAAAAGGAGTCACTTTTCCTTCATGTTCACAATAAATGCTTTTGCTACACTACTGCCTTGTGACCTCTTCTTAGCTGTTTTATTACCCTACATGCAAACTTTTCTTCTCTCTTATTTTTACTCATGCAGCTCTGCATCTTTGCAAGTTCTGGATTCCAGAAAATGGGTTTTGACATCCTAATCTTTTTTTTTTATTATTTTATTTTTATCCCCCCCCCAATATATCCAAAATATAAGCATGTAAATGACTAAGATCACCCCTTTGTACCTCTATGTTTTGTTTTCTAAAAGTGCTATTTGATGGAAATTCCACTGTCTGTGATGCTTCTATTTCTTCTGCATCAACAGAAGGTGGTGATTTATTTAGGAGTTCTTTCTCTAGTATAGCATGGGCAGTTTGAGTTGCTCATACCGCTGGAAAAAAGAAGGTGCTGTTATCTGAAACAGAACTGATGTCTGCCCATTGTTGAAATACTGGTGGCACAATAACAGTACATATACCAAACTTCCCTTTTTCCTGTAAGTATGAAGCAGGTAAAGCTGTCCAGTTACTTTTTTTTTTCTTTTTTATTAATCAAGCAAGTATTTTTTTCTCATAGTTAAATCTAAAGGGAAAGGGAAATATTTGTTAAAGTAGTTTACAAGTCACATGTTGCTGGAAAGTGGTTTTTTTGGTCTGGTTATGAAACTAAGTCCAGAATAAAGAATAACATGGAAAGAAGAGAGATAAACACCTTTTACAGAGTTGTCTGGAGAGTTATTTTACTCTATTTTAATAAGATATTTGCTTTTTTCCTATTGATAGTAACCTTCATGGGAAGAACATGTCAGAGGTGCAATAGTTTTGTTACTTGTCTGACTACTAGAGTGAAAAATCCCCCTGCAAACATACTGCTAGCTTTTTCTCAGCAATTACTTTCTCCATAGCAGAAACAATTTCATTTTCCACATGAACTTGCATCTTTCAAGGGACAAGTTAGTGTACCATGCAAAATTTTTCTATTTTTTTTTTAAAGAAAAAGTTCTACATTATTACTGAAACTATCCACTAATAGTAGCTACTGTCAGAGATGAGCATGCCCCTGTGATTTATGGATCAAAATTTCATCCGATAACAGTGAAGCTAGGACTAAGGAATCTTGACTTTCCACATTGTATTCTGTGATTTTTGAAAAACTTCCATCTAGATTAATGATATTGTCCTGTGGTTTGATCACACCACTTTAAACAATACTTCACTAGCTATTCTGATGTATTGCAATTAGCAGGAAAAAGAAAACAAATAACACCTGAATTAATCTTACAATCCATTCAATACAGAGCAATAGCGTGTCTGAGTTTATGTAAGGATAAACATACGTAAAAACATATGGATAAATGTATATACATGTTGATTAGGTTGATTAAGCCATGCCAGGTCATTTTTATTACGGCGGATTAATTATTTGCAGAACTGGTATACTTTTAATTACATTAAGTTAAATGTAAGTTAACATTTTCTCTAAAATAAGATTTGATTCTTCAAATAAAATAATTTTGAAACATACTTTCTTATTTCTAAGTCCCTATATCTCCTTCCATGACTTTTTAGCAGCAAAACATAGAAAGGGAACACGGAGTTAGGGAATAACAGGGTAATTAGTAATTTCCAAATAATTTTCCCCTTAGAAAAAACAGGTCAGCTTTGGTTGCTTTTTTGTTGCATTATTTTTTGTTTACTGTAAACTAGTTTTTTTCTAGGACATATGCAAAGTGAAAAGTTTTCATAGAAACTTTTATTTTCCTACTAAAAGAGTTGGCTGGTTTGCTCAGGTTTGAAAATTGTCAAACTAGGAATAAGTTTTAGGATCATCTTGTTTGTACTAAATGCTTCCCTGGATGTGGGCCATACATCAGCTCTGCTGGAGCATGGTCATTCTGTTTACCCATTTACCTACCAAATCGCTTGTACTGAAAGAATGCTTATTTGGTGCAGTGGCTTTGGAAGAATTAGTAGTTCTTCAGGTTTCCTTTATCAAGGTGAGTCCTAGCTTTGGAAGTGAAGTAGATTAGGAAATTATTTCTGTCACTTTAAAACTGGTATATGTTTATATGCAGAGTAAGTATGAAGTATCTGGTACAGCATTCGGTTAGATGTTTGGGTTGGAGAAGGCTTTGGGGAGACCTTATTGTGGCCTTTCAATACTTAAAGATGGTGAGAGACTTTTAAGTAGGACCTGTAGCGACAGGACAAGGAGTAGTGGTTTTGAACTAAAGGAAGGCAGATTCAGACTAGATATAAGGAAGAAATTATTGTGAGGGTTGTGAGACACTGGAACAGGTTGCCCAGAGAGGCTGTGGACATATTATCCCTGGAAACATTCAAGGTTAGGTTGGGTGGGACTGAGCAACCTCATCTAGCTGAAGATGTCCAATGGGGGTTGGACTAGATGACCTTTAAGAGTCCCTTCCAACCCAAACCATTCTAGAGTTCTATGACATGCTTCAAAATACACTTGTGTAACTTCTCTCAGATGAAGGTCACAGAGGTTCACGGGTTAATCTGTGACTGTCATCCAGTGGTACAAGTAGATTTTGTCACCAGAATGTGTCATTGGAATGTATTTTTCTCTTTTTAGTGGAGTCTGGGTCTTATATGAGTAATGACCCTTTATCTTTCACGTTGGACATTTCTCATGTCTGCCAGTTTGCATATGAGACATATTCTGTGGTTGCCCTCAGGGTGTTTGTGACCCCTATTGTAGGTTTGGCATCTCTCCAGCATCTGATGTCGAACAGTGACAGGGTTGGTGTTCTTAGCAGTCCTGTGACCCTAAAGCATCTGTTAGTTGTGGCTTAATTTTCTTACTTGGTCTGACCATTATGGATGCTTTGAAAAGTTACGTGGCTTTAGATTGCAACTTCTCTGACATATTGCAATCCCTTATGCTGCTAAGTAATCCTGTATAATTTTGGCATAAAACCTATAATCAAATTGATGCTGTCAGAGGAATACATAGCTTTAGCAGATTTTCCCCCCATATACTTATTTTTCTTTGAAATAGGAGAAAAATGTGTGTTTTGTAAATATTTCAAAACAGAAGGATAAAATATTCATCAAATATGCTGGAAATTTTATCATGTAACTTCCTTTTTCACTCACCAGATTTAAAAGCAGCATGCTTTCTTCACCAGGCAGTTCTCCTATATATGTGAAAGTAAAATGCATACCTCTTTTTGATCTTTGTTGCAAATCAGATGGTTGCCTAAAATGTTCTGTATTGCACCTCATCCAACCACCACCAGTCTTGCAAATAAGTTGTCCTAGTCTAGATCAGTGATAAGCAGACTTGTGGCTGGTGCTCACACAAAGCATCCCTCATGTACAGTGCCGAGCATGTGGTGTTAATTCGCAGTGTCTATAGTCCTGCTGCCTTTTCAACATGGAGAGTTTTGGATTGTTTAAATAAGAGGTACTAGCACTTTTGACTTCTGAATATGTGCTAATGAATCAAAATTAAATGCTCCCAGGAAAAGTCTTTCCTTCTACTCCTTTTTCTGTCAAGGCTCCAATGTACCGGAGGTTTGAAAGCTAAAGCACTCTTGCTTTTGTGTGCATAAATATGCTACCACAGTGCTCTTCAGCTGACTGCTTGATGATGTGGTGTTAGTATCTTTCTAATTCCGGTCACTAAGTGAATTTCACACTTGAAAGAGTTAGTTTGATTTGCTTGAAAATATATACAGATTGTTCAACATTGGTTGTAAGTGTGTATCACAGATGTTCGATACCACAGCATAGGTATGTTCTTCAGGCTTGGATTTTTTCCTCATTGCAGTGCTACTGTGGTAGAGATATAAGATATGGAAAGAATAAATAATGTGTACGTGGTCAGGCAACAAAAGCTGAGCAAAGCAGAAATTTCATCTAAGTAGATGACTGGCATTCCAAGCTGATTCCTAACAGTTGGATAATTGAAATGTGACTAGTTTAACAAGTCCTCCAGGCAAAAGCTTTTAAAACAGCAGGGAAATTGTTATGTGGTACTTATAGATAGTTTTCAAGTACATAGATGCCCCAAAAAATATATACCACTTATCCAGAGATGCACAGTAGGCACAGAATTTGTTGGGTTTTTTTCTAGAAAGGTAGACAGGCCCGAGTTTAGAAGACTGCTTAAAAAAAATTGTAACAATTTTTATAACTATAAAATACATAGATACTTATATCAAAGTTATTATACATATGATACACATTTTATATTGTATACGTAAAGCATAAAAATACATTATTTGTATAAAAGAAGTGGCTTTCATAATTCTGATATTATTAACTGCTTTTTCTTTACTTGACTTGCTAATTTTAAAAAGAACACAAAACAAATCAAACCAAAGCTACCAACACATGAGGAAGGACAACAAAGCTGTCAGTTAAGCTGGTAGCATCTGGACACTCTGACCTTGCAGCTTTGTTCATAGTAGTTATCATATATGACTAGAATGGGTGTTTAAAAATTAGGGTTGTCAAAAGCAGTTATGAGTTACCTCTGTATTTGCTACTTGCATTCATTACTCTAAACGCTGTAGAAGGGCAAGCATAGACTACTCAAAAATTAATGTAGAACAGACTGACTTATGAAATATAGATGTGACAAAAGCCTTTGTGAAGCCTTTTTGTTTGTTGTCATTGACATCATCACTTCTGTACAACCATACCTTGTGAAGCAGGTATCTCAGTTTCTTGTAGCTCTAGTTAGAGGTTATATAGGGTAGGGTTAACACGGTTCAGCCTTGCAGGTCTTTTGAATTGATTCTAATCTAGCATTAGCAGACACTTTCACAGCTACCAAAAAAGAACCCAATTATGTTTTGACAACTACCAAGTTTCTTATTGAAAGGCAAGATTCATCAGCAGTGCTATGAACAGAAAATGCTGTCAGGAAAGATTTAGAGTACAGCCTGGGTTATATGGTGGGTTGCTTCTTTTCCTCAAGGGAAACCCCATAATCTATAAAATGGAAAAGCTTTTATTCTGCAAACACCAGCCACTTCTTTATTGCTAACAAATATTCATTGATTACATTTGAGTAAATTGGGAGGGCTTCTTTATATGGGTTTGTGGGGGTTTATTGTTTTGTTTAGGTTTGTTTCTTTGGATTTTTTTTTGTTTGTTTGTTCAAGCTTTGGGGACTTCTTAAACCTTATAGTCTGAACCAGGACTCAAGATTCATGCCTGAAAACTTCAACAAAACCTTGCATTTCCTTCCTACAAAAATTCTAGCTGACCAGTGACTTCCTTCTGACCCATACAGCAACTTATATCTCATTAAGCCCCCCTGGTTTTCTGATTGTCTTGAAAAAGTTTTATATTTCATACTCTTCTGATTTTATATTAGACTCTTCTTTTCAGACTCCTGTATGCTGTGAGGCTATACTATCTCAGGCCTTTAAGTCAGACAATATATTCTCCTGAAATTAAGAGCTGGCTAACCTCCTAGTTCAAGAATATTCCATTAAGACTGGTTTCAGCTCTTGCTGTTTGAATAATGACAATGCAAGAATGGTATCTCGCAGATGGAGAAGACTGCAGATTTCTTGAGTAGGTCTAATAAAGACCTGTTTGTCCTGCAACCGATACCAGGCATTGTCATACATGACATTTTGATGGAAAATGTTTTGTAGTGAATGAAAATGGTACATATTTTACAAATTAAATTTTATTTTAATTACTCTTTCACCAAAAAAAAAAACCCAACCCACAAACCTGCCTGAATATTTTATCAAGGTAATATTTATTTGGCACTAGATGATATTTCACATTAGGGAGCTTTATTTTAGATGACTCAGGTTAAGCTTTTCATTTCTCTAAATAACTACTTCCCTAAATTGCAAACTGGCTTCTGACAAAGGAATGGCTTAATTTCATAGTAATATGGAAAATCTTTATTAAAAGGTGTCTTGTGTCCTGGCTTACAAGGAGATTGCTCTTTATGCTAATTTAGCAGTCAAAATAATAAATAGCTCCTTTGGAGTCCAGGCCACAAAGATGACAGCAGGTGAAGGGATGGAGGTGGAAGGCTGAATCAAGTGTCTCAAGGGAGCAAGGATGGTGTGAATGGAACAGGCAACCTGACTTTCGAAGAAGTCACACACTATTGCTTTGAAAGTTACATATGTTTTGCAGTGTCATTTGTTGTTGATAACCACCTGTTTTAGGCAAAAGAGAGGAATCAGCAGTTGAGTACTTTGGAGGCAGCACCATCTTCTACATTAAACTTGCTTTTTCTTCTCTAAAAATATGCTTTTAATGAAAAATAGTTTAATATGACAATGAAGGTCTTCAGCTACAGCTGTGTTGTAAAGAATCTTTCTAGCTAACAAATAATTATAAACATGACAACATATATAGGTAATATCTGCATCATGAATCTTTCCATAGGATTCATAGTTCTGGTAACTAAAGTGCTTTCCTGAAAAAGTTGCATGATACTGATGCTTGAAAATGATGGTCATTCTTTGAACTGATTTAAGAGCCATTATATCTGACAAATGTATTTTGACAAGAAACAAACTCAAAAAAACCCTTAGTCTTCACTTTTAAAAGTTGTGATAAATTAGCTGTAAGCATCTTTCAACATGCCAATAAAGAAGGTCGAAGGCACATATGGTCGCAAATAAAATATCATATGCTCACCTGGAATAATTAAATAGCATTGATTAATAGTCAGTATCCTCTGAGAAAAAGCATGGTAGAAAATCCAAAGAGGTATTATTTGGAACACATAGGCTTCTAGGATAAACAGAGACAGGCTTTATGTAGTATTTAAATTCATGTAGTGAGGTCATTGCACAAGCTGACCAAAATGCAAAGATATTTAAGTGTTAAGTGATTCTTTAAAAATGTGATTTTGTCTACTCACTTTTATGTCAAAAGACTGCCTGCTCAAGTAAAAAAAGGGTTTATTGTTATTTATAGAATATATTTGAGTAATTTACTAAAAGTAATACATGATGTTCTTTTATTTTAGGATTTTAATCCTAAAATAGCTACAAAACCAGTAGTAGCCATAGTAGTGTTCTTATGACTGGTAATGAGTTTTTGAAGGATGGCTTTTGGAAATGAGATTAAAACCATGTTGTATTTGAACTCTGTTAAATTTGTACAATTATTTCCTGTTATTAGGGGGATTACTAGTTTCGTGGGAGGATCTGAGAAACCCCAAAGCAAAAAGTTAGTCCTTTTTGTGTTTTCTATTTTTTCTTTTCTCCTAAAAAGTGAATTTGATTCACCTAATGACTGAGAACTATGCCATGTTTATGGGTTGTCAGAGACGACTCTGCTGGTGCTTGAGAAGCATCTCTTGAGATTTATCAGCTCTTCCAGTAGCAGTCAAGTAAGAATAGAAAAACTCGCCCTTGTGAAAAATGCAGAAAACCAGTGAGGAAGTGCAAGATACATCACCCTAATAAGCCAGGTCATTCCTGCATTAATGATTAATCTGAATTCTTTCCCTAGTTCTGTAGACTGCTAATATTTCAAAAGCTATTCACCATATTGATGTTCAGGTACTGAGGATGAATTTGAATTCCTTCCCTTTTGATCGGCTCCAATTTATGAGGAGCAAAGTAAAGGACATTTTAAAATTTAAGTAACAATCCTGTTACAGATTTTATATTTTTGTTTTTAGGATTTTGATAAAAGAAATCTGAAACTTGTGATTTTCTTTGATTTAGCATACAATGTTGTCTTTCAAACTAAAGATTAGCTGAAATTGTGGAATGAAGAGCTTTATTCAAGCTGTGACCATGAGCTGTCAGATAAACAAGTTTAATAGTTACTTGTTTAATCTAAAATGGTTAAAATAAAACTGTCAGTCTTTTTTCCAAATAGTATTTAGGGGATAATGTAATGAACGGCACCCTTTAAAGACAGTCTGAGCATATGAACAACCCATAAGCTCTACCGTTTTCACTTATCTAGCTCTTTATTTCATTGTTATGATTAGTTTTAATTCCAATTGCCATTATAAGCAGATGATAAAGCATTCCAGTTTCTTGGTTTGCCACTCTAATTTATATGCAGCTAAGTTCAGAGGTGAGGTTGGATTAATTTGTTGTGCTGAGCATCAGGTGCTCTGTGTGGTGTCCCTACCTGAAAGATGCATGATGAGGCTATAAATCTTGTTCTTAATATTTTCCTGGTAAGAGTTACCCTGTTTTATCTGTGATGTTTCTGCAAAATAACATTTCAAAGTCACTTGTGCAGATGGTGCCACCATAGCTGTGTATGTATAGCTGCATTTGAGCACCTGTGAAAGGCAGGGATTTTATGGGATGAAGAAGAGAAATTTCTGGCAGACAACACTGTGGATTTAATTACCAGAATGTGGAATTTCTATCAAGTGCAGCTGTTTCTCTTTCTTCTAGTCTTATCATCAGCACATTGTTCTCCATTTTAAGAGAAATACAAGCACTTTATATACTAAAACAAAAACAACCACTTCACTCCTTTCCCCAGCATTTGCCTATGATGGGGAGATAAAAACAAGTCATATTCTCATTCTTGTCAACAAATTTGATGTTTAACAGAACATGAGAAAGCCCAACAGGCACCTTAAAGAAACGAGTATTTGAACACTGTAGGGCTGCGATTTGCTATTGGTATCTGTGGCTTGTACTGCAACCAGCATCTTAATTCACAAACAATACATATACAAAATAAACTTATTATTATCTCTGCCCTTTGTAAGCACATGCATAATATTTATTTAGAACATTTGTATCTCTTCCTCTTTGTTTCCAATATATACATATAAACATATATAAAAAAAACCCTACATCAGTAAGTTGTCAAGTTTTTAGAAAATAAAATTTCTCTTTATTAAATTTGCTTTAACTTTTAGTGTATTCACATTTTTGCTTCGTTGATTATTTTGCCCTAATAAATATACTGGATTGATGAATATACTACTGTTTCTGTCCTCATACTGTCCCGAATAAGAGATGACTATTAATGAAACTATGATAACATATGCCTTAGCATCCTTATTCCCTTAACGTTCTTATATCCACTAGCATGCTTAGCACATCTCTTTTATGATGGTGGTACCTACACATGGTTGGTTGTAAGTGGATGAGCTGGAGGCCAGCAAACAGTAGGACTGAGAAGACTGTTTTGGACAAAACCTCTGGGTTTGTCTTTTGTGTGGCTCCATCTAGTCACAGGGACTTTAGATGAGTATCACTGCCCCCTAGACCACCAGAATGAGCTCTGGAGAGGAAAACACTCAGTACTGTGTGGTTGTCCTCCCTCTCCTGGTTTTAGATTCCGGTATGGGAGGATGAGACAAGGTTGTGTTAAGGTTGAAATAGTGCTATAGTTAGAGGGCTTTCTAAGACACTGTGCAAAGAATAGTATAAAAAGATTTCTAGTGTATGTTCTCAAGTGAACATTGATATTAAAGTAAAAAAATGTCTTAAACTGCTACATTTAGGTGTGTCCCCTACTCCGAGCATTTGCCTCTGACAGGACTACTTCTATCCTTACAACCAGGAAAATTGTCCTACTGAACCCTGAATCCTGAATGTGATGTTATTTTACTATGGAAAGGTTGTATGAGGTTATGCATGAGGTCCTTCCAAATAATAAGAAGTACTAGAGATAACTCTTCCTAGCAGGGAAAACATCACTTGTGGCGATACACATGAATCATATTAATAAAATAAAATAAAATATCCAAATTGGCTGGTACTTTAAGACCCGCAACATGGAATGAATACTGGTAGAGAAACGTAAAAAAAGGGTAATGAAACTACATAGTGGCATGCGATAGTGGAAACAAGAGAGGAATGTAGGCTGGATTTGATGTTAAGTTCACTTTTTTTTTGTTTGCCCGTTAAAGATATCGGAGGAAGCACACAAATTCGTATAGCAGAGGCAGGAACATGTCAGCTGGAGTTGTACATCAGTCTAATTGGAACATGAACACAGAAAAATAATGCAGTTTAGACAGAGAAAAGAGCAGAATATTGTTGGAAAAAAATAACCTGAAGGACAGGGGTTTTTTTTGTCAGATGAAATTACTTGAAAATCAGAAATGTAAATTGCTGGGGTTTTAGAAGTGGACATCAAAATGGTTATAAGTATAAAATGCAGTAAGGCAAAGGAAAAGTAGAAGCATATTGCAGGGAAGGAAGGAAATAGGGTGATGAGTTTAAATATACAGAGAAATAACCCATCATCAGACAAATGATAGTGCCTGTCTGCACTGCTTTGGTGAAAACACGCCTGAAGTACTCTGTGATCTCTTCATTCTGGAAAATGACAAATGATAAATGCTGTTCCTAAAAATGATTAAGTGATTGTGAGAAAAGTCTTCATGGGTGGAAAAAAAAAAAAAAAGATGAAAGACCTTACATATATAGAGGGAGAAAACTCAGTGGTATGGCTGGGAACTCACAGTCATTTCTTATTTTTGACTTCCAGGGCTTGACCCTGCACAGGCTGCAGCAGGCACCGTTTCAGAGATTACCAACACACACTGTCCAGCACTATTCCTTGCTACAGACTTCCTCCCCACCTCCTTTTTCACACAGCTGTGCTGATTCTGGCTATTTGTGGGGTAGTGCAACATCTGGTGCCTGTCCTGAGACAGGGAGCTCTGCAGAGCCACAGTGGATAACACCTGCTCTTCGAAATGTTTATGTCATCTTCATAACTAGGAGGTTTCTCAACAGGTCAAGTTTATGCAAAACATGCTAAATAAGAAATAGACATCAAAGTGGGAAAGATTATTATGCCACTGGGTAAAGCCCTGGTGTCCTTGCAAGCTAACCAGCAAAGTGCAATTCCTCCCATCTAAAAACAATGTGGTAAAACAGGAGATGATAGCAAGAACAGGCAGCAGCTGCAGCAGAAAATACAGAATAACAACAATTAGAGAGAAATTAATAAAGAGAAAATGATTTTTCAGTTATAGAAAAGAGATAGATGATGAGAGATATAATAGAGATCTCTGAAATTGTAAGGATTTTGGAGAACGTCATTAAGGAATGAGTTCACTGTTCTATTTGATAAAAGAGGGGAGGGGCATTGAAAAAAAGTGGTGATAGTTATTACTTGGTTTGGCGTTCAGGTCAAGTGAACTCTGAGAGTTTTCATTGTGTGAAAATTGTTTAAAATTAAGCTTGGGACATCTTGTCTCAGGGAGTCAGAGATAAAAAAGCATATGGTATGAAGAGGAACTGGGCAAGTCTGTGAGGGAAAACTCTGTGAAGAGTTATTAAATAAAGCATTATTTTGGCTCAGAAATTCCCTGACTCTCCTTCAGGCTGAGCAAGACCTAGGGAAACAGGATTATGTAACTCCTTTTCTAGCCAGTTATTGGTCTCAGAAACAAAATTGCAGAATCACAGAATGGTCAGGGTTGGAAGGGACCTCTGGAGATCATCTAGTCCAGCCTCCCCACTAAAGCAGGTTCTCCTAGAGCAGGTTACACAGAGCCATGTCCAGGAGGGTTTTGAATGTCTCCAGTGAAGGAGACTCCACAGCCTCTCTGGGCAGCCTGTGCCAGGGCTCTGTCACCTTCAAGGCAATGAAGTTTTCCCTCATCTTCAGAAGGAACGTCCCATGCTGTAGTTTGTGCCTGTTGCCCACTGTCCACTGTTGCTGGGTGCCACTGAAAAGAGCCTGGCCCCATCATCTTGACACTCACCCTTGAGATATCTGCAAACATTGATAAGATCCCACCTCAGTCTTCTCCTCTCCAGGCTGAACAGGCCCAGCTCCCTCAGCCTTTCCTCACAAGGGAGATGTTCCAGCCCCCTCATCAACCTTATACCCCTCTGCTGGACCCTCTCCAGCAGTTCCCTGTATCACTTGAACTGGGGAGCCTGGAGCTGGACATAGCACTCCAGATGGGGCCTCACCAGGGCAGAGCAGAGGGGGAGGACAACCTCCCTGGACTTTCTGGCCATATTCCTCCGGATGCACCCCAGGATCCCACTGGCCTCCTTGGCCACCAGGACACGCTGCTGTCCAAAACACAGCATTGAAAGAGCTCCTGGTCTGTCTAGTACCGCCTTTCTTACAGTCTTAGTGCCAATGTCCAGTGGAGTTTTTCCAAGACACTGTGGAGGGTCCTCAGCTTTCATTAACCAGAAAACAAAGAGATACAGAGCATAGTTTTACTGATACCATGCAGACACATTAAATCTTGACTTGAATTTTTAAGGTGATACAATACTCTTTCTTACTTCCTGTCTTAAACTATTATTAGTTAGTCACATAGTGTACTCTGTCCTGGAGATGGCCATGTTCAGTGTGGGATGAATATATATTTCACTACATTAAATTTGTAGAAGGTTTTGGGATTCTTTGAGATGAAATGAGCTATATAAATGCAAGCTGGTATTATGTTTGCAAAATCTGTGTGACTGAGAAGATCAATCTTCCAGAAAAATGTCAGTAGATATAACTACTTTATTATTTCTGGAGGCCGAGAATAAGAAAGGGATAGAAAATAAACTCAGCAGACTGGATAAAACTGATCTGTTTTGGTTTTGTTTACTTCCTGAAAGAAAACGATGGATTATAGCAAATACCAAATAATACTTCAGACTTGACCTTTCATAGTTCATATAGCCTAGCATCCTGATGTATCATAGCCTATGTCTTTCTCTACGTGAAAAATATGGTAACTATTAATGCACATATATATGAGATATAGTCCAATAAATCTGTGGTTAAATATTTAAAAGCATTTATTTCAAGCTACTTTTTTTTTTTTTTTTTTTAAAAAAAGTATTATTTAGGAATGTAGAAATCTGTCCAGATGCTGGTATGTTATAGATGGGGTTTATGCATAGAATACTTGTTTTCTGCATATTTCACAAAGTCACATTTTATACATTCAGCAGAACATACTTTTTATCACAGTCTTGTCTACTGAATTTCAAAGAGAAGTTCTAAGTGATACAGATGAACTAAGAAGACTACAAATAATAAAAGAGCATGAAGAGACATATGTCCTACCTTATAATCTCTGAGTTGCCAAGTTTATAACTTCTTTTAGCACTGGCAGGATACCTACCCGGTTTTTTTCTAGGGAAACTGAGGAGTGTGTTCTCTTGAGAGACTTGTGCAGCTAGTGGTAGCTGGCAAGTACAATAGCTGTCTGCCTGCATCAGATCCTTATGCCTTTCTATCACTGCCATCCTAGCACTTCATGAACAAAAATTGGTTGTGCCTCTTTTGTCTCTGAGTGAATATGATCTGTGACAGTGCACGTTTAGGTTGTCAGATGAAAGTTTTTAGAAAATGAGGTGGGTGTAGGCTGAGGAAAAAAACAGAAGCAGATAACAGCCGCCATATTCAAAGGTGCTCTGTCTCAGGCCTCTCCTCTTCAGCAGGACCAAAAATAAAGGGCTGGCGTTTTCTATATCACATGTAGTGTGCGCGCACAAATCAGGCTTACATGCATCAGACGTAGTGTGCAGCTATGGTTGGACTCAGTAGACTGTATGCAATGAGTGATATGTGTGGGGTACACCCAGACTGAGGTGTAAAAGTTACTTGTCACGTCAGCTAAATTTTAAAAGACTGTAAGTAGCTCTAACTGAGGTAGTCTCTTGGCCACTGTGGTAGCCTTGACAAATGTAACTTTGGTTCTTAAATTTTCCACTGAATATGGAAGGCCAGTTTCAACAGACGTTGACATCATTTGGAGACTGTCCAACAACTTAGTGGACATCGGATCAGCTTTAACTTAGTCAATAGTTTATTCTACTCTTTTTAAATGCAAAGTAGCAAGAATGTATATACTTCCACATAACACTCAGCAACACAACAGACTTTGAAATATATTTATGAACAAAACTGTGGAACTGGATCACTGTTATTCTTTAGATCATTTATTATCCCTAGCTCTTTAGGCAATTGCTAGTTATTTGTAAAATGTCCCTGTTTTTGAAAGAATTTCAAATGTATGTTCAAAGATTCGTTTTGCTACATAGAAAGCACAGCATTCATTTTTCGTATTTTTCATTAGATACTCGACAACAATTATTCTTCAGGACAAAAGTCTTTCATCCAACCGAGTGACAGCAAAAAAAGCCTCTTACTTTTTAGATTCCTCCACATAAAATTTCATGGAGATGTTAATTGTTTATTAACAAACCCTAGGCTGAAAACTAATTTCTTAGAGTGGCTGGAAGAAAGAAACAAATACCACAAAACCAACTTCTGTGGAAATTGGGATAGTCTGAAAACAACTAGGAAAAAGAATAAAGCAGCACATAATATTCTCAAAGAAGTCATGCAAGGTTTAATTACCTGAAATGTGATGTAACAGAAGTCTTTATTGATCTCAGTCGAAGCTTTTGGTGCTTGGCACTCTGCAAAACAACTACTTTGTAGAAATTTTCCATTAAAATCTCTTTCTAACGGCATACAAATTACAGTTTTTGCAGGTTTTCTAGTATATGGTTATTTTTTTTTTATATCTCTGTAAAGAAAAAAAATCCTCAGATGTTAACATTTCTCAAATGATCTACTTTCAGCTTGCTGCCGGGATTTATTAAACAGGCTCACTGAAGAAAACCGTATTGTTTTGTTGCACTCCTTGTCAGCCCATGATAATGATTGGATTCACAAGTCAGAAAGGATGCTCCCTGCAAAGGACTTGCCAAGGGGAGCTCAAGTTCCTGGCTCCATAGTCTAAAAGACCCAAAGGTGCCTGAAAAATGACACCATCAGCGCTCCCCTCAAAAACCTCCTACTATACTTTTCTATCTGGTGCTCCTCAGGTGTCCCAACAGCCAGCAGGTACAAATTCCTCTCTATGCTTTCCATTTCTTTTTCAATGTAGACACCAGTGAACAAGCAAAAACTTGTCTACTGTTGCTAATGGAAAAAAAAAAAACCAACAAGCAGACCCTGAAAATGTGTTGGCTTAGGGGTGGTAGAAGTTATCAGGATATGTTTTGGCTTTGTAGAAGAGTCTGGTGTCTTGTGACAGAGTTCATGTTGAAACACCTCCAATTTTGATCTTTTCTTGTGCTATGGGAAAGATCTCCAAATCCCTACCTGTAATTCAGCTAAGAACTTCTACTAGTCAGGAGGCAATCAACCAGAAAATCGCAAAGCACTTTATGCGTTTTTGTTATGCTATTTTGTTGGTGTTGCCAACTCCAGTGCCCCATTCTAAAGTCATCAAGTTATCTGAACTGCCAGAGTTTTGGTCCTCTATACCGTTACTCCAGAAGTGTCTGTAGACTTTTGTCATGTGTTTTCTACTAAGCTTGCATGGAAACTTGAAATGCAGAGTGAAGGATTTTCAAATCATGTTTGTCAGAGGGTATTTACTTTGTCATCAAGACTGTTTCTGGTGCTTTGTGATTAATATCTGAATAGTCTTTACGAGTTGGGCTCAGTTTGCATGTATTAGCCTCTAGATTTTTTCTTCAGTCATTGACACAAGACACTAAAATACTGGTCCATTTATTTTATTTTTAATTTTTATTTGGTTTTAAATACTCTTAACAAAACAGTCAAGTATAAACCATCAACTTAGTTTTTAAAGTGGAGATCTGAGGCACAACAAAAATTGATAAAGTGCAGCTAAGACAAAGCTAGATCTTCATAAAATTAGTTGGATGGCTGAGCTACTTGCCTTTTTACCCTAAGAATTAATCCCCAATTTCATCTATACATGAATTCTGATTTATTATTTACAAACTTATATTTCTTCACTGGCATAAGAAAAAATAAGTCCTGATCCGTGATTCAAAATACATCTTTTTCTAGCCAGTATTGACCATGAACTGTTGCCATACTTCAGCAAACAGCAGTCCTCCAGCACTTGCCATCTGTTGCTTAGCCAGGAATGCTCTTTTCCCTGTAGAGCAAAGCTGATGTAAACAGTTTGCTGCCACTGAGAAGTGTGGTCCTTTTGCTTGTTTCTCTGTTCTTGTCTGCATTTTCACATTCTTTCTTTTTGGTCAAGACTAGTGCTCATTTTCCTGCTACCAACCCCCTCTGCCCCATGTGGGTGAGCTCATTCTGTGATTAATCCTGTAGAACCCTTTTTCTGTTTGGTGGGCGTTAGTCTTGTGCTGGTGCAAAAATGGCCATACCTCACTGAAAAGTGCTGGAGAAGTTCGCCTCGTTCTGTAGTAACTGATTTGGACTTTGTAAAGACCTTGGTGACAAATGCATGTCACACCTCTGGTTCCCCATAACACTGGAAGGAATGGGGCAGGAGGAGTCCACAGAGGTAACATCAAATTCCTGCCTACATTCTCTGGATACTATGGACAAGTGATGTGGTGCTTACCACTGTGAAGCACTAAGTGTCCTCTAAACCCTGTTATCACAGCAAAGATTGTTGAAAGGTTTTTGAAAAGAATAATTTCAACTAGCATAAGGTAACTTTGTATAAACCTGCTGCTTTGAACAAAACGTTAAATTTTCATTAAGTAATATAAATATTAGAAAAAAAAGTAGTATTGTCAAAGTATCGGGGATTTGAGCAGACCAGCTTGTCTTAGCTTTGGGCAGTACTAATTCTGTGAGAACTGGATATATTTTTAATGAATCTCAATGTCTGGGCTTTTTTAGTTACAAAGAAGACGACTCTTGTTTTGTTTCCTTCACTAAAAGTGCCTCTACAATAAACATGAAGTTTTACAAGTTGACTGCATTTGTTAAAATCAACTAGGATGTTGTGGTCATGATGGTCTAATGATATAACAGAGTTTATTCAAGTAGGTAATATCATTTATTTTACCTACTGATGCAGCTGGGAAAAATAAACTAGTTTTCAGTTATGTGAAGCCTTCACAAGGTCATGAATAAATGAGAGGAGGAAGTTCCCTGTTACAAATGTAAATTCTTGAGGTGGAAGTAGATTATAAAGATCAGTAGAGTGGCAACTTTTATATTTCAAGTCCAGACTGTTCTGTAATGGGATTATACAAAAATTATATATGTTGTGGTGGCTTAAGGAAGCAGCTGTTTACTCATATGAGTGAATGCTTAATATGTTTTGCTCATAAATTGTCTAAAGAGATGATGTAGGAAAAGGCATATAGTTTTATTAATGTTTAAGCATGTCAACGAAGTTGTTCAGTAATTCTGATTGCAAGTATTTTTCTTATGAGCTCAGAAGAATGGTCAGATTGATTTACAGAAATCATAAGTTGAAAATATTGATAGATTTGTCAGAGATTTATTTTATTTACTGTATAACCAGAACCTATGCTCAAGTTCAGTTCTCATACGTATGTTGGTAATTAAACTCCAAAATATATATAACTATTAAATTAAAAGTTTCTCTGTTTCACATGGTAACCTTTAGGCTGTGATTTCAGGAAAACAGCACCCCACCAAAAGCTGTGTCTAATGATACTTTTAGGGTAGTAAGATGCTTTTAAGAAAAGAAATCAGTTTTCTTTCATTACAAATTTGATCCTGTGTAGATACCATTTCCCCCTTTAGTAGGTAGTGTCTGAAAAGTGGAAATCCTTGTAGTAAGACTCAAACATTACATTTCTAAGGTCTGAAGGCAGAAAAGCCATGCTGCCAGTCTGGGCTGTCATGAAGCAGCAGTATTACACCGTGGAATAGAAAATAAACCACAGCATGTGATATTACAGGTAAACACTGATAAGTCCAAATGGTAAATAGCTTTTTGTTTATTTGACTTTAGGGATTCCTTCCCAGTGTGTTTAAAAGATAAAAATGTCTATCAAAGGAAAATAACTGCTATCTATTTGCTGCAGGAGTATTTCTACTCCCGAGCTCTTGTCCAAACATGTAGGACTGCACTGTTTTGTCAGGAAGATCCCATCTCTTAAACTAGCAAATTAAAAATGTGCACAGCAGGGATTTCTGGATCTGTTTTTTGCCTACTTTTTTTTACAGTGAATAAGCCTTGTTTTTCTAGTCCTGTGCTGCAAAGACTAGTTATTAAATTAAATCAGCTTCCTATTCTGAACCAGTCTCTGCAAATACAAGACATCACACTTTAAGTGGTATCTGCAGAGCTGGTCCTTTGATATAGTTTTTCTTGTACTTCATACGGGATAATACTGAAAACATGTAGAAATTCTTTCAGATGCATATGCTTGCATGATACAATTATATGTAGTTTATAAGCCCTGAAAAGTGGTAGTTTTTGACTGTTAATGCCAAACATGCAACCTTTATAGTCCTCATATTCAGTAGAAGATGAAACCTAATCAGTTGTGCAGAAAAATGCATGAGTCAAGTCTGCCCATGTAGATTCAGTACAATCCTTCACTTAAATGCTTTTCTCTATCTCAACCACACATTAAAAAAAAAGCCTGTGAAGGTGGCAAGAGTAGAAATCAGCTCTCTTGGGTCGTATTCCAACTCCTTTCATAAGCAGGCATACTTCCTCTCCTTCCCCTTCCTCCACCTTCCTCCACCATATCTCTGACTTCCACATCAAATGAGGGTGAACTCTATGCAGCAGACAGTATGTGCCATGCAGTACTCAAGAGGTCCCAACAATATGAGTTTTCATTATATGAAATGATTATGTTTTAAAAAGTCATATCATTGAAATTAAGACCTTCAACAAAATTTTGTGGAGGGGTTCCCTCTCTCTACCTTTAATCAAAAATAAGATTTTTTTTAGTCTGCTTTTCAGTACTTAGCAATTAAGAGAAAAATAGTTAAAACTTTAACTCTTTCACTACTTTCCTCCTGTCAGGAGGAAGAAGAGAATTCAGGAAAATACAGATGTTTCGTTCTTTATTATTATCATCATCATCATCATTATTTTTTAATCAGGGCAGACAGAAAATGTATGCACTTCTATTCATAACATATGAAAATAGAGAAAACTAACATTGTTAATCTTAAATGAAGACTCTTTCATTCTAAGTGTTCTTTTTTATTTTTGAGAATTGAAGTTATTTAGTTTTGTGTTATATAGTCTGTGTATGTAAATTAAATACATATATACATATGTATGTAAGCATTTTAATGCTTCTTCTAGCCTCTTTTTTTTTTTTAGCTTTGCCCATTAGTAAAACAGGTTATTACTATATTGAAAAAATACTATTGAAATTATGCCTTTTAATTGTGGAGACCTTTTTTCTCCATTTGTAAACGTAGCACAAACTAAGAAGAGCCATTTCACCCAGGTTTGTGCCTAAGATCTTTATGACAGCAGAAGTAGCTACGTATGGACAAAAAGACTGCTCAAACCAAAACTCAATCTACCTCTGAGGAAGTCACTGTTCTGTCCAGGTCAGACCCTGCATGTAGTGAGAAGTCAAAAAGACAAAATTGCATTAGAAGAAAATAAATTATTTGGCTCATTCAGTGAATACTTAGAATAACAAATTGACAGAAACAGGAATCAATTTTCACATGATCTACAAACAGTAGGATTACTCTGACCTTCAGATAAGATTAATTTGCAACCAGTAATTCACTGTCTTCTAAGCCTCATTGCATTTACTGTTTTCATGAACCTTCTGTACCTTTTTATTTCCCCCTCTTCTCTGCTCAGTTGCTGGTGTTTAAGTGCCCTGAGGGTAGAAAGTCTTGGTACCAGGTGGTCTGGGCTAATTTCAAGCACAGAGACTTCAGCTATCTCTCTTCCCCACTCCTTTTGTCTTAAACAGGAAAGCAAATATTTACAATAGAAGTGATTTTTTTTTTTTAAAAAAAAAAGGATTCAGAAAACAGATTTTAAAAGAGGTATAATGAACTAGTAACCCGCCAGCTCAGGTGCAACTAAGACATCCAGAGATGAGAGTTCTATTTAACAGTTATGTACTTTAGTGTTGATGTATCTCCTATCTGCTTTACAGATTTGAGAATTATGGCTGGTGATGGCTTGCAGAATATTATTATACATGCTGAGATAGTAAATTGTTTAATCCTTGCTTTACAGGGATTCTGCTAACAAAAGAATGCTCTTCCCAAAGGGCTGTATCATCAGCTACCTCAGTTACGTGTTGTTCCCCCTGTGTCAGCCATTTCAGCTCTTTAGGGAACTGGTGTATTTTGGGGTTCAGTTTTTACTTTGATTGTTACCAGTGATTTTCTCTGTGTGTGACATATCAGCCTGTCTTAAGAAGAATAACATGAAACAAATCAGGAAGAAAAATGTAAAAATTATGGGCCCAAATTAGCATTTATTCCATAGGAGTTTTTGAAGATACTTGCCCATACAAATCTTCTGAGGTATATAGGACCTCTTGACCAAGGATCCTGTAACAAAGGATCATGAATTGTTATCAACACTAGTAATGAATTTTAGATGCTATGAATTCCTCTGTGAATTCAGCATTGTCTCAACGTACTTAGAAACCATACGGGTCGTGTAAACAGCTACAGGCACCTGTGACAATAATTGGAACACATTAATAGAAAACAGCACATACTAACTATCTCTGCTTAAAATTAAATACAGTCTGACTGGGACCCATAGTCTTTAGTCTTTCACCTCTGCTATCTATGCTTGTACAAATATTGATGGAAAAGGAGGCCTTTACAGACCTAGAGAGCAAATGATTCCCAGAAAATGGCATCTCTTCTATAGACTGCTAGGCTCTCACATAGAAGATGTGAACCAGATTAACATACCAGTATCAAAAGCATGTAATTTTACTCCCTAAGCATCAGCTGCAATAATATTCTAGTTTGTGTGTTACAATTAGCTATAAGAAATTGATATTTAATACATAGTTTTCAAAATATTTGTACTCCTGTTGTAACTGCCATTTATCAATGCCTTGAAGTGTCTTGCTGTGCCATCACTTGTTCCTTCTGGACAAGTGGGAGACATAACTGGTGCTTTTTCATGTCTCCTTCATCAGTAGGCTGGAACTGAGCTGTCCCATGCCCAACATTAAAACATTGTTGTTGATTTCCAACTTCTAGCAGTTGTGCCTGCTGTGTTTTGCTGCATTGCATAGCCTGACTGGCTGGCCAAGCTGCCCTGCTTTGTGTCCCATCACTGCTTTGGGTCACGTGGTCTACAATTTTTGTAACTATATTTGATGTTTTATATACTTTTTGCCATAAGATTTGCTATTGTGTTACTGGTAGTTTTGCTCTCACCTTCAGAGGCAATGCATGCCTTTTGGCACCTTGACATTTACACACTTTTATGTTACCTTTCAGTGCTGAGAACTGCTTAATAAACGTTCAGGTCTCTATATCCTGCCAGAAGCTCATCCTCTTTTGTTTGTTACTTGAGTCTTATGAAACAAGAATATACTTAGGGATTATATTTTTTTTAATCTACTGTCAAGTGTGGTATCATTTTAGCTCAACCTGCTCATTGGCTCTGCTTACCTCCTGTAACGTGTTAGCTTGTACTTCATCTTATCTTACTATCATTGTAAGGATTAGAACATGAAAGGACAGTATTTGAAGCTAGGAAGATGCAGGCTGTATTGTAAAATTTACTAATTTCAATATATCACACAAATTTCTATATTTTACAGTCTATTTTTGATGACAGGAGCTTTTTCCATTGTGTATCAATTCAGTGACAAATATTTGCACTATTTCCAATGAGCCTTAGACATTTAGCACTTTGGAGCAGAGACCTTCTTTGTTCATAACTGTCAAGTACTATGTGAGTGATTTGCATGATTTCTAAAAACAAATATGCTTATTGCCAGACAGACTTCTTAGTCTAATGCTTTTGTTTCTTTTAAAAGTTTCTTTCAAGAAGACACTTATGAATTTGAGGAAAGATTTACAAGTAAAGATATGAAAATGAGATTTTTCCCCACCCCCCGTTTGGGTCTCTTGTGTCCTGGTTTCAGCTGGGATAGAATTAATTCTTGACTTTTGTCTTTCCAAGTAACTCTTACATCTGATGGAGCCCTGCTTGCCCTGAGATGGTGGAACACCTGCCTGACGATGGGAAGTGGTGAATGAATTCTTTGCTTTGCATTGCTGCATGTGCAGCTTTTGCTTGACCTATTAAACTGCTTTTATCTCAACCCACGAGTTTTACCCTTCCAGTTCTCTTCCCCATCCCACTGGGGGACAGTGAGTGAGAGGCAATATGGGACTGAGCTGCCAGCTGGGATTAAACCACAACACTGACTTTTTTTTTTTTTGTACTCTAGATAATTAGTGTATTATTCTGTAATCTTATCAATGTGGTTGCAGTTGTTCTTTTTGCAGAAGTATGTTATTTGCACTGTATAAGATAACCTGTATTTTTGAATTGTAAATCTTTTCCATATGTCTGAATGGAAGCCAAAAGGAGAATATGCAAACAAATAAAGCATATCATGGCAGTGTCTGAGGTAATAGAAAATTTGCTGTCTGCCACTTTTAAAAAAACAATTTATGAATGTAGAAGTCAACAAAAGTAATTTCCCTGTTGCTGTATATCTACTTCTCAGCAAATCCATGGAAGATGTACAAGTTGTTAGCTGGTTTGTTTTGCATGTTCTTGCTGTCCTACTGCAAAACAGTAGTAGTTATAGGAGGAAAAGAACAGCTGGTTTTCTCTTCTAACTAGTTTGTCTCTAAAGAAGAGAAAAAGCATGCAGAGACACAGAAGTAAAAGGGTACTTGCACTCTGAGAGCTGCTGGTGGGAGCTGGTTGTGATCACTCATTTAAATTATGTTGAAATAGCAGCAGACATTTTAGAGGAATTTTAATTTCATTTGTGCACAAAATGAAACAGACTGGGACCTTTTTAGAGTCACAATCTCTTGTCAGGGTACTATGTCTCTAGGTATTCTATCTTCTTCCTGGATTTTGAAAACAATATCACTTCATATGGACCCTTTTAACCTGAACTTTCCACCCGGTGCTCTGCATTTGTAAATTTGCAAACTGCAGCAGGTAACAAGACCCATAAATGTTATGAGAGAAAGATCACCTCTTTAAGAATGCAATTCAAATAATCTTCCAATTCCTCCTTTCTTTTCCACTGCATATAAAACACTGTTTACCTAGGTAGTTATGGTCCCCATAATCTTGCTTTACTTAGAGGAAATTGAGATAACTTAAACTACCAGGCTGTCCAAAGTAGTTGTAGTAGGCTGAGTGTAAGCCTGGTGTTATGGAGGAAAGCTTACTTTATTTTTTAAAAGAACACAATAAAAGTTTGTCATGAAAATAAGCACTGAGCAGAAAATAATTTTTACATTAAAGATGTAATAATATTAATGACTTTTTGTAGTGAGTTTTTTTCATGGTAAGAGGTAAAGACAAAAATAAATAAGTAAAAAAAAAAGATTCTTAGTTATAATCTATTTCTTGTATAACCTGTGAATTTTGTATTGGTATAATTTATGTAGTATTACTGAGAGAAGTATATAAACTTGGTGGTCTTTTCATTGTTTCAGATTTCCTTTTCTGACTACAGCTGATTTTTCAGCTGGCAGAAAAAAGCTTACCTTTAATCTTTTTTCTTTACAAAGCTTCTCGTGCAATTCTGTAAGCCTAAGTAATTTTTCCTTTTCTGAATCTCCTTTGAACTTTTGCTTTGGTTTGGAAATACTTTTTTTTTTTTCAGTCTCTCTCTGCAGCTGGGGAAAGTCTGGTTTCTATCAGATTTAATTCATTACTTGTTTGGACTACAGACATTGAGGTTAACTGTTCTCTGTCCCTTGTTTGGCTTCTGTGCCAGCATTCTTTTTACAGTGTGATGATTACATATATCAAAGCAATTCTTGTTACAGTTTTCATCACATCAGTGATGAAACACCAGCAATTTAATTTTCCAGAATTAACTGAACAGAATTAACAGATTTAAATGGAATTGACTTAGACCCTCGTAGGGATCAAACATTAAGCACAACACTTGCAAAACACAACTATTCTTGATGAAGATATTCTCACATTTAATAAGAAATAACTATATAAGTAGTTGTATTGATATTGAGCAAAACTGTCTCAGTTTCACTGTGCAATTCAGCCTATAGAACCAGTATCTGACTAGCTTGTTTACAAAACAATGAGGCCTGGGACATACCAGGACATTCATCTTCTTCTAAGAGCCCTCTTTTGTATTTTTCAACCCACTTCCTTTTAATTATTACAGCTCTGATTGAAGAAGCAAGCCAAATACTCACTTGCTTCATTAGCAGTGGAAAGAAAATTGAAGCATCTCTCCTTAACAGCACATTAGACTGAGGAACAAAACAGGAGGCAAATTATACCTTTATTTTTTGAATCTTAAGAAACAAACAAAACACATCCTGTCTTAGCCAGGGTCAGAGTAAAGTGGGATGTTCACAGGCACACGATGTCTTTACTAGAGAAGCAACCTGGACTTCTCTGAATCTTAACCTGCCTTTGCCACCAGCTTGATGGAGTTTGGGAAGCGCTTAGTCAGCCTTGACTATATGTGGGTGCACGTACAGGCTAGAAACCAGGTTATGTTTTAATCTGGCCTGAGACTGGTCTGTTTTGTGGCAGAAAAAGGGACATAGGTCAAAAAATCCCTTCCTATGGCCTGGCCTGTCTGGCAAGGGAAAATGGCTCAGCCGCTCCCCAGAAGTGATGGGGAGCTGTGCTCACAGGTGCCTGCAGGTGAAGGCAAACACCTGCTGGGGTGCAGCAAAGCAGGATGCTTCTCCACAGAAATGCTCAGGCCCAGGGTAGACTAAGCATGTGGTTAAACACCTGGATTAACTCCAAGCTCTTTAAACTGTAATTAACAGAGACAGTTCCTAGCTTCTCTTTTTTAATTCACCAGTGCAATTTCAGGTGTGCCTGTTTTTGTGTTAGCCTGTTTACTGATTCCAGGGATGAAATATACTCAGTCTTCCAGCTCTTTTGTCACGTGTGGACAATCTCATTTGAGTGTTAAACCAGCATCATGTGGTATTTGAGTTCCCACTGTATATCTAAAAGAAGGTGATTGGGTACTTTTGGAAAGGTGATAGGATGAATGGAGCCTCTGATCATTTTTAGGAACAACTGATGTCATCGGCTTCCTGGAAACAAACAAACAAACAAACCGTTTTGCCTTCCCAAAAACCACAACTGTGTACTTAGAGTAAATGAGGGTGGGACTGTTATTAAACTGTTTTATTTTGAAATGAACAATAGTTTTGCATAAGCTGTCAACACGTAAGTGTTTGTTCTTAATTCTGATGTTAGTTTTACTGTCAGATATGAACACCACATTAGGGTTGATTTCTTTAACCATCAGTACTAAAAATACAGGATAAACACTGAACACCATACTATGGAGTGTCATATCAAAGTTTTTGTGACAGAAGTATGCACACAAGATGAGTAATCATATTCCCATATCTCTTTCAGTTCCCTTTTTATCTGTGGTCATTTTCTAATTTCTGTGATTTCATGGCAAGAAAATGTTTTAAAACTGAGAGTTCAGAGGTGCTTAGATTCCTAGTGTTTCTGTTCTTTTGGGAAATATGTGCCCATGGTCTAGGTTCTAGACCTCAGACCAAGCCCTGAGATGCATTAATGCTTCCAGTTCCCCTCTTCTGTTTGAATTCCAGCCTCCCAGGGCCTGAACATCAATACTGAAGTGTGACTGGGTCCTTCCACAAATATGCAGAAGTTCACAGCAGGCATTCAGTACTTTTCAGCATTCTCTCTCTCTTGCCCTCCAACCATTTTCCTTCTTCTATGTGCTGTGACCTGCTTTCATAATGAAGAGAAATAATGATCTCTGGAGTGGAACAGGGGAGGAAGGACAGGTTAAAGGTGGGCATATTTAATGAGTTTCTATAGTCAGCAAATTTAGGTATAAAACTGACTTTTTTTTTATTTAAACAGCCATCAGTCCAAAGCAGTTTAGCACATGCTTAATGCTAAACACAGGCATATCATAAGAGTTGTCTATAAGCTGCAGGCAAACACTAATGCGTTACATAGCTTGTTTACACGTGCTCATTTCAGCTAATGCTTACCCCTGTGGTTTTATTTGGGAAATCTGCTTATTTGTTCCCTTGTGCAACTGTTGTGTGTTTTATGTCTGTGCTTGCATTTTTCATACGATAACAAAAACGCAGGCAGAAATTAAAATTGTGAGAGTTATCTGAATACATACAGATATAAAAATGTCTTATTCACTCACTTTGTTAAAAACCCAAAAAGTAAAAAAAATATATTTAAATATTACTGAATTAATTGGACAGTGGTGGTGCCAAAATGCAGCAATCTGTTTTGTCACAAGCATTTCTAATGCTTTTTTTGCTGCTGGATTAAAACATAAGAATGAGTTCTCCTGAGATTTTTCATAGTGTCTCCAGAGGATTTTTAGAGGTTTGGTGTAACTATAGACTTCATATTATGTTATAAATAGAATGTGTTTTCCAGGTGTTCACTATAAATATTTTACATTGTTACAAGTCTGTGTACTCCTGTACTTACAGTTTGCTGAAGTTTGAAAAGTTAGAATAAACATGGTTGTCAGAGAATGACGGATTACTGTTTAGGGCATTTGCAAAATAACTACTTTCACATTCATTCTGCTTGAATCATTAAATTTTGCAATCAAAAGAAAAGAATACTGTGATGTTTTTTCAATATATCTCTGATTTGCCTTCATTGAGCAATATGTTTTCAATGTTGTACATGTTCTTTTTTCCCCACTGTATCTTCTGTTACTATTGGTAAGAAATGTGCCTGTAATTTTCACTTTGCAATGTTTGCTGAAAAATAACCCAGATAATCATAAAAATTATCAGTTGGAAGTAATATTCTAACATAATTTTAGGTTCTTTTTTAATTGTTCTTAATGAGAAATCAGCTTAGATATTCTTGTGCATTATAATTGCAAAGCCATAATCCAAAATTCTATTACTGTCTTTTTCACAGATTTCCTTATCCTTCTAAATGATGATTTTTCTGCATGCCACTGTCGGTGGGTACAGATGATTAATGCAGGGGGAAAAAGGATTTTTTCATCTAGCCTGTGTCAAAAAACAGAATCCACATTGCTCTGTTCTCACTCAAGGATATTCAGGTACAGTACTCATCGTTGTTGTTCTACTGTAACAGAGTTTTAATCTGGCCTGCAGTCATTAGCTCACAGATTTATTCCTTGTCTATGCAATATATATATGAGTGTATATATATATATATATATATATATAAAAAATTTACTTATATGTATATAGGGATATACTGCATATAAGAGATGACTTTTCTGCTTAGTGTCTTGCCTGCTGCCCATCATCTGGAGCACAGTAGCATCAATTGTTCTGAGGAATAATACAAGCAGTTTCTTTAGGAGGAAAATGCAGAGAATGAATGCATAGCAAGAGTGCGCTGACCTTCTAGTAGACTTTACTGCCAAATTTAGAGTAGACCCACTGTGCCTCTGAAGCCCTGAAAAGATGCAAAGCTGTGATCGGCAGTTTCACTCTGAGTCATTCTGTGGTTTAAAGGTTGACCTCCTCCTGCTTGATTTCTTGTGTGGCAGGTGACTCACAGGGAGCTGGTTTGCAACGTCCGGCTCTCACGACAGGCAAACGTATTAAAGGAGACAATTGGGGTTTTGTTATGGCTGTTAGATAGAAATATACAGAGCACAGTTCAATAAAATAAAGGGCAAAAGAGGAGTGAGAGGGGTGGGAGAGAGCCATGTACAATGGAATAAATTACTTCCTTCACTCTGAAATGAAAAGAGGATGTGAATGCTCTGAAATGAACAGCGCACAATGCACTGCTAAAGGAAAGCGGGTTGCCTCAGAAAACTATTTTTCTTTACTGATACCATTAGGCACTGCTTCTTAAAAAAGAAAAAAAAAAATATTGTGTGGAATGTATGATCGAACAACCATGAAAAGGAATTACCCAGGACTGAATAATTTTTTCTTTTTAATTAACAGTTATTTTATAGAAATGAACAACAACAACAAAGTGGCCACTATTAATTCTTGACTATGTTTCTTTTGTATATTCACTTACTGCTTTCTAGTATGTTAGTATAGTTCCTTTCTTCCCTAAAGGATACACCCTACATGAACAGGTCATGTACAATAGCTCATTCCTGTTTGTTTTCTTGATGATCCACTCTGTGGTCATCATGACAATCAAAGTGGCTTAATCATGGTAAACAGTGATGGCCTTCACATGTCTCGCTATGCCTTCAAATATTTTTGAATTTAACTGAGATCCTTGTTAAACAGAAATTGTGATTCTTATTATAAGTATCATCACTTTTATATTTTTATTTTTAAGCAAGTCTGTTCATTAGATTAAGCAGCTGCATTCAGTAATAAGAGTTATTAACTCTTAAGTTAATAAGAAATATATGCTCTTATTTTTTGAGACAAGTTTTAACAGGAGTTAAAACTTGTAATCTAAACAAGGCAGGACAACACGGACCAGAAATACCTGCTGTCTGAGATGGAGGCACAGGCATTGACAAATGTCATTGCCTGCACAGAGGCACTAACGGCTGTCAGTATGCGTACCCGTAGGTACTGATAGGTGTTGATGCCTTCCAATAGGTATCAGCCTTATTGGTGTCAACAGATATCAACGTGTGTTAAAGAAATTTTAATTAAGATTATTTTAATTAAGAAATTTAAAGTGCTGAAGCTGCTAACTGGCATAGCAAGGCCTCTGCCCTTATATAGCCCTAATCCAAGGCTGGTTTAAAACCCAGACAAGTTAATCAGTAGGAGAATAGAAAAACAATAGATGATCAATTTGTGTACACAGGTGCTCTCAGAAATGCAGGTGTTTCTAGAAAAAAAAAAATTAGTATATGTGAATAGGAATTGCTTGTTCAGATTGTGTGAGTTAAAGCAGGCAGAAAGAAGATCATGATCCGAGGAGAACCTTGGAACCGAGGCAGAGACTGGAAACAAATAGGTGTATCAGCTGGGACAGAGTCAGGTGATGGATTCACAGGACTGATAAGACCAAAGGAAACTTCTAAAAACTTCAGATGTTAACTAATGATTTGATAAGTGTATATAAGCTGTGCTATACTCATTTGTTCTCTGCCACTCATTGGGGTGGTGGCCCAACTCCGGGTTGTGACTAAAGCAATCCTAGTCGTACCCACGTCTGTGTAGATTTCTCCTTTAGCATATGCATTGATGCATGTTGATGCCAATAGCTACTGATAGTGTCCTAATCCCAAACCATGTTGCGAGCCTGGAATGAGAAATCAAGATTATTTAATTACCAGCAAATCCAATGTTTGGAGTGATTATCCTCTAGAAACCAATAATAAGCCAATAATGTGTTGGCTGCTGCTTTAGGTTAAGATCCTGTAGGAGTGAAATGGGTGCAAAGCAAGGGCTCAGAGTTTTCATTAGGGAGTATTTGAAAGCACTGTGCAGAAACATACAAGCTGGGACACATCTTGCCTAGCTCACCAGTGGGAACATCTAGGCTGTCTTTAAGATGTGCCTATCTTTGTCTCTTGATTGTAGCCTGCTGTTACAGAATGACATGGGTAATGATCTGAAGTCTGTTTCTCATTTCTGAATTGCAATCAGTATTGCAAACATCCAGAGCTTGGAGAGCTGAACCCTACTTTTACTCTCTTCCCAGCATATAAAGTGGGATCCACCCAAGCCAAATAAATGTTGTCAGACTTGGAACATGAGGCTGTGTGTGTGTTAGCAGGGCTTCATATGGGTTCAGGATCAGGGAGGATGTGCAGGGGTATCTGAACTGTACCTGCAGGGAGCAAATTTAGGGTCGGCAAGACATGATCGCTGGGCTGTGCACCTTGCAAAAATTACTGTTTTATTTTGAGAATCATGTTAGTTTCAGAGTCCCAGTTTATCAACTTGTGAAATCAATGCAATCTTGGAATCCATCAGGGAGTATAACTAGATAATCCAGCTACTAGATTTCAGATATCTGAAAGGTAATGCATAACCTGATGGTGAGCACAAAAGGTTACTGAATACAGTAGTGTTTTGAAAAGGAGAGAGAACTTTATAAAAAAAATTAGACCACTATTTGGTTTTTGTGCAGTTAAGAGCACCTCGTGTGGTAAGAAATGTCTTCTGATCTTAACATGCTCCAGAAGTGATCAAATACTGGAGCCTGTCTAGTGAAGCCTTCTGTAAATGCAAAGGTAAGTGTAAGAGGAAGGTCAGAGAACAAAAGTGATAAATTGTGTGCATTGTGGATGTGTGCACACATATGCAGATGCATTAAAGAACACTGGTTTCAAAGTCTTTTCTGGAATCATTATTTTTTCAAGAACAAAAAAGCCATCCCCTCCCCCTTGGTCTGACTATGAAGCGATAAGGTAGAGGGATGAAACTAGAACTGCAGAAATGTTAAGCTGTGTAATATCTACATAAAAAGCTAATTAGCTCCTATTTTATAACTTTTTTTTTACTTTTTTTTTTCCAGTTGAAATGAAATGATAGTTTTATCTTTATAGCAAGGTCATCTGTCTTCATGGGTATAAATCTGATGTCTTGCTTGTCAGGAGATCGCAGTAAGGGAGATCTCTTCTCTGTTCCTTTTCCCACCTTGTTTCAAGCCATTATTCATTGAAAGAAGGATATTCACTCCTACTGCCATGTCTTTTCTTTTTATTTATATAACATTAGACTGATGAGCAATTTATTAATTCGAAATGAAGATATGGAAAAGTCCTGTTAAAACTGAAGGCCAAGTGTCTCTTTCAAAATCATGTTTCTATTGAGGAGACAAACATTTCTGAGTAGGTGTAAGTGGTACACTTTATTTTGATGACAGAAATCTGATCTTTCAGCTTTCCTATGAAAGCTGAGGATATAATGTGTCAGAAAACAGCAGCATTTATTAAATTTTTTGTTTAACTTTTTTTTAAAAAGAATAAAGCTAATTTGTCCTTCGAGTGCTTGCCCAATACAGAAAAAAACCACAACCCAACCCAACCCAACCCAAGCAACCAAAACCCCAAAACCTGCAGAACCTGACATACAAAGCCAAACATAACATCAAAATATACTTAAGACACTTCATATACTTACATAAATGCATACCAAAATTGCAAAATAGGATGCTCTAATTCATCCCAGAAGATGGAACTTCTGCATCTATCTATAACTGCGAAAGAGGGACTGCTTTTTTTTCTTTTTTCCTTCCCACACTTTACACTATTTTTCTCTACCAATGATGCTTTTATGTACCTTCTTACAATGACAATAAATGTTTTTCCTATTTTTTTTAGAGAACTCAGTAGATTTCCCCCAGCTCTGAGGTCTAAAGTATCATCTACCCCTCAGAGAATACCTTGATTCTCCTTTTGAAATTACATACCAATATAAATGATAACCATGACAGAAATGAAACTTCCATGTTTAAGGTTTGTATGACATGAAAAACAATTTTGTTAGGCTATAGTGCTGGTTTTGCAGGAGTAAGGACAGCTACTCAATTTGTTCTTTTCCCAAATAAAGTGATGATGATCTATCTTGGCTATTTTGCATTCCCACAGATATGTCAATTTGTAACCAAATAGGGAACTTAAATTAAAAATTTCTGAATATATATATAAAAAACCAATTTATATTTGAGAATTCAAGAATGAAAAGTGATGAAGATGATCTACAGGAGTTTTCTTATGTGTATGCAAATGCCTTGGATAAAAATCTGATCCAAGTAAATATTGCCCTCAGCTTCAGTCATGTCAGTTCTGGACAGCATTTTAACCTTAGATAAAAATAATATGCCCCTACTAAAGAAATATTATTACTTTCATTTGCCAGACAAGGAGTGCACAATGTTTTCAATAGCAGGTTAATAATTTTGTAATGAAATGTTTATCACTTAAGTCCAACTTATTCCTCTCGGGATCAATTTTACTGGCTGATGTGAATCACGTTGTGAGTGTAATGGTTAGAAAAGGATTTTCATTATGAGGAAAAAAATAAAAGAACCCCACTTAGTTAAAACCTGTTTTTAAAATTTCCAGTGGTTTTAAAAGCATAAATTATGTTAATTGACAATATACATAAAATTATTATTATTGCACAGGGCTCTAATGTGTATTAATAGATTATCTGTATTATTAATTATGTTGATTTATTTCAGATGAAATGTATTTTTTTTTCTTTTTTACAGGCTTTTGAATAGTAACCAAATTTGGAAGATTTCAAGAAATATCTCTGAAGGGCATTAAAATCTGCAAACCTGTCACTCAAAACAGAAACCTCTCTCTGATGACCCTGAATAGCTAAACTGTGATTTTTAGTTATTAAAACTTAAAAACCATCAGAAACGTGTTATTCAAGTGCAAATCAATTTATTCAAAGCCTGCCACATTTCATTTATACTTACCGAAAATAATGCAGTTCAGCAAAATGTGATTGGGCTAATGAACCAATGACAAATATTTCAGTTCTGTGTGTTTTACACCTAGTTGCTTAATTTTGAAAAAGGACTGCATAAGGTGATTCTTTCTGTTTCTGCTTTCATTGCCTTCCCTTAAAATTTTAATCACTAACCATAACTACTCTTGCACATCTTTATATTTTTGTAGAATTTCTGATACTCCATTTCACATCGTGCAATTGAACACAGCTTCAAAATTGAACAGTTTTTGTGTAAAAACATATTAATTGACTCTGATCAATTTAGATATAAAAGCTTTGAACATTTCAGGTTCTGCCAAAGACTGCTTTAACATTAATGTAATTAACATATTAAATGTTAAAAGCACAAACCTATAGAAAATATTTTAGATTCATCTTTTTTATGACAGAAAGCTTAATACATTTAATAGTAATTACATGTGCACATAGACCAGATTAGGGAAAAACTGATTAAATATAATAAGCAAATTTGATGGTGTTCTGTTGAACAGACACTCAGTAAAACATATCCTAGAGCCCTTCAAGAATTTAAGCCAAAATATGATGTGGAATAATTAACCACAATATCCAAAAAATTGTGGAGAACATGAAAGATATAAAGGTTTATATGTCCATACTTCTATTTGGAAAAAAAAAAAAGGTAGCTTCAGAGCTATGTACTAATTGGGCTAATTTCAACATTTCAGAAAGCAGATTTCTTGCAGCAGATGTTTTAATAGTTGATCTATAAGCACCTAGGGGCTAAGAACAGATTTTTCAGGTACTGACAGAGTTTAGCTAACATATTTCTTGTGACATGTTGTTGTCAGTCCTTCTGGCTAGGGCAGCAGTACTGGATGACTGTTTAAATTCACACACTCTCTTTCACACACTTCCATCTGACGTTCTTGCAAGTAATCTATGGAAATAAAGTCTAGATGAAGCAACTGACTGGTGGGTAATCACCTCGTTGGAAAATTTGATTTAGTTGGTAGCTTTCAGTGGTCAGCTTCTAAACTGGAAGGATAAATGTTGGTGAAGCTGGTTCTAAGCCCAACCCTTAGTCAAAGTCAAAGTGTGAGTCAGAAATAGGCAGTAAAAGCTGTTTCCAAGCCAATGTATTTTTGGATGAAAGTGCTCTGGGAAAAGAAATAGTGGGTTGTGAATGCAGTTTACTAGAATACTCATTTAGCTGCTTTACCATCACAGCTCTGAGAAAGATTTACCAACCAGTTACATCCAGACACTAGTCAGCAATTCAGACTCCTTTTATCTCACCTCAGCTTCACTGTGATTTGAATTTGTTGTATTTACATCAGCTCTTCTTGCTCCTCATGATATGCAGAAGCTGGCTGTTTCATACAGGTCACATTCTGTCCCCTTTGGCTTAGTACAGCAGAGAACATGCAAATCTTCTGTTATGTAGTGTCTGGAAAATGAACTAATCCAGACAGAGGAAGAGTGTAGGATAAAGACACCTGGCTGTTCCTGTAACTCATAAAGTTATTTCAATTTCTGGATATCTGCAGTACACCTTGGAAGGCAGAAGAAAGACCTATGTTTTCTTCTATATATAGACAGAAAGCTTATTGTTCTCAAGGCTCTAAGGAAAGCACAAAGCAAAACTGCCCACCAACCATCCACCACAGATGATGCTATCAATTAAAAAATAACATCAATTCTGTCACCTTTTCCCTGTGTAATCTTGTTCACTTGATGCATTTCATCTATACCAGAAGGATTAGAAACTGGTTTCATTCATCCAAGTGCTAAACACTGCTCCGAACAGCAAACTGTTCAAACTTAGCTATTACATATTAGATTTTAACTTCTTACAGCTGTTGCTATATTTTTTACAACTTCAAACAAATAACCCTGGAACCCTGTGTTCTATTTTTTATTGCTGTATAATCTGCCTTTATGTGTGTTATAGCGTTCATCTAAACCATTAGAGTCTTCAAGATCCATGACAACTGGGCTGTTTTCTGGCTGTTAAGAGTTTGAATGAATCAATATTTAATTCAAATTTGTCTCCAAGTTATGTGGTAATCATCCATTTTATGCCCAATATATATAATGTAGATGGTTGATTCAATAAAATCTGTACTTGTTCTCATAAATACAGGTTTTACAGAATGAAGACATTGCTCAAACTTGGATTTTAATGGAAGCAATCTCAAATGAGATGGACTCACTTGTGACTTTTTATAGATTTTGTTAATATCTATAGACACATGGCAAACGTATGTCTCAATTAGAAGGCCCTAAAGCTTTTTCTAACATACTGCTCCTTATATTTTTCTTTTTTATTTTATTTGGTCTTTTTTCTCTGTCTCTTCCCTCCTTCCCTCATTGGAAAGGTTAAAGTTAATAATATTAATGAATTGGCATCCCTGGTTTTATATCAGTTAACATGCTTCCTTCTTTGTGGTATTGTTCAAATGGAATTGATTGAGCTGGCTGGGCGACGGTTATGCTTTTCAGTTGTTCACAGTCTCAGAGCTGGACTTAGGAACTATTATAGGCACCCTCTCCAATTTCTTCTTGTGAGGCGAGGAGTTCCAACCACAGTCATTGCTTTCTTACCTGATGTTGTATGAAAAATCAAAGAAGTAATTTCAGAGATTTTCTGTAGTTTTAGAGCACATTGAAAGCCCCAGATGCTTGTTGAATACATTACCACATACCCATAAAAAGGGTCTAGATACTCATACAACAACATTGATGTGTGTGGAGGAAAGTGACTTGTTTAATAGGTGATGATAGAGGAGCTTTTATAAGGTACTCAGGTGTATGGTAACTCAAGCTTCAGTGCTTTCAATTAAATGCAGAGCTGCCTGGCATACTGCTTTGGAAATTGCCCTTTCCTTGCAGGAGCTGGGACAGTTACCTAAAGCTCGTAGGAAAGTGGGCTGAAGCTCTACATCCTACTGGGGCTGTTCCAGAGGCAGGTGTACCCACTGGCTGACTGAACAGGTACAGTGCTGTAGAACTGGATGTACCCTGTTGGGAGTGCTGGGGTGTTGCTTTATAATTACATGGCTGAAGCTCACCACAGCTGCACTGTTGGAGCTCAGCAACAGTTAAAATTCTGTTGTTCACCCATGTTTTTTCAGGTCGGGGTGTATCATTGTTACATCAGAGGGTAAGTAATCACCCAATTCTACAGGTGGACACCAGAGCTTGTACTTACAGCCGTTTGAGTATAATGTAAAATCCCAAAATGTCTAAACATATGGATATCCTGTATTACAGGGGCATTTTTAGTCACTGATAATCAAGCAGAGCTTCCAGAATGACAGAGTGGGATTCATGTCTGTTAGTTTGGTCATGATGCTTCATTAGGAGGCAAGCTACCGGTACAAAAATAGTATCTCTCATGAATACATAGGTTGCAGCTGGGTTAGAATGTTTTTATTGGTCAATGAGATAGAGAATTGCTGGATCTACTCCTCCCACACGATGTTCCATGCACAGGCCACAGATGACTCTGAACTGACCCTCATTCTCCTGGTGGTACTCCTCATTCACATCTTCATGGGCAGGTGGCATTACAAGTACAGATGTTCTGAGGCAGTAGAAATTAATTGTTAATAAGATACACATGGCATCTATGATAAACTGGGGATCATGCAAACATGAAAGAACTGCTTAGGAGAGCAGAGTCATGTAGGATGCCTTGTGGGTCTGTGTTTAATTCACTGATTTCACAGTTTAATTCTGAGAAGAAGCAGGGCTACTGAAGTCACACAGAGAAAGCCAGTGCAGCATGAGAATAACTGGCTGTATCTAAACAGTGGTTCACTGAAGTTTTATCTTTTATCTAAAGCTTCTAGGTACCGGGTTTCCTTAACCTTAGATAATCTATTTTAGTGCTTTTAAGACTACATTTTTTTTTAGCCACAGGAATTAAGAATAACATTTTTTTTTTTATTTTTGATGTTCTTTTACATTTTGGAGGCTGGTGTAATATCTTTATTTTTCTTCTTTTTTTTTTTTTTCTCCTGGATTATAAACCCAGTATTTTCTAAAATAATGTGTTTTCTAGGCCTCCAGTCCCCTTTCATATTCTTCTCTAGCCTTTTTACAATTTCTTTATGTAGTATCCTAATTTGACCTCAGTCATGCTGAGTAAAGGATTTCTTCACATTTCATACATACTATTCCTGTTTATATTTCTTCACAGCACTTTATGTACATGCTTTATGTGTACTGCTATGTAGCTGTCGCCATCCAATTACATCCTTTTATTTCAGTAAATCTCTGAAATTTGTGAAGAATATTTTGAATTATTATTTGACTTACATTCCCTCCCAGTTTTCAGATTAAAAAGTGTACTGACATCAGTGCTGCACAAGGAACAGTCCTGTACAATCCCTCTCAGTGCATCCTTCCGCTGATGAACACAGGCTGTTTCCAAACCAGTTTTGCATTCATCTTACAGTACACTTTTCCAGATCACGGGTCACCCCCACCGTTTCCCTGGAGAAAGGGATCACTTGGGCACCAAAGGAAACTGAATGACATATTTCTGTACCTGTGTTTGCCTCCAAGCTGCTCTTGCATTGCTGCATGCATGGAGTGGCACTGAAGGTATGGCTCCTCCTGTGCAGCCCAAGGGGAAAAAGCGAGGAGGAGCTGCTGCCGCCCCTCTGACTGGAGTCTTGTGCACAGCATTTCCCGTGAAATACAGAAGGTGAAGATTTTCCTGTCTTGTTTAGTCGCCAGGTACCTTGGTGCTACATTACATCGATGACTGTCATAAAAATGAAAGAGGCTATATGGTACAATAAGGCAACTTTTGATCTCCTCCCTCTGCCTTTCTGTAACAGTCTAGAAATTATGGAGCTGCTGTTGTTGCTGACACCATGAGAAGGTGAAATGATATAGGTGACTCACAGGTTTTGGAGGTGAAAAAGAACCTGAGGATCATTTGCTTTAGGCCTAGCATGGAAGTAGGAGGCACTGAAGCAGAAATCACTGATAGTAAACTGAATCCAGGAACCTCTGTCTGTATTTCCTAAACTGCATAAAACAATGTTATCTGAAGGTTGAACCAAAAGCACCAAAAGCTGTAGCATAGCTGTAACACTTAGTCCTTTTGCTTTTTCCCTCTCCACGAGATCTGTTACTTTGATCGTTTGACAAGATGTATGCTTGACAAGTTCCTGGCATGTATTGCTGCGTGTATTACTGTGTGTAGCTGAAATTCATGAGCCAGTATCTGATAGATCTTGGACTTCAATTAATCTTTAACCTGGCTAAAAACGTGAAAAAGGGTTACAGTTGTGGTTTTTTTTTAAACAGACTTCTTGTAATACAAAAAAGCAACTTGGACAAAACCATGAATATTTCATTCCTATTCATAAGCAGTATAAATCATATGAAATCTAAGGGATAAACTATTGCTGGCTGAGGTGATGCCACTAAAGAACTGGTTGTATACAGAGGTGACTGGACAAATTCAGGCCCTGACTGCTATCAGAGAATCAGTGTAAAAAGCCTTTCTATTTGGAAAAGTGTTTTATTCAAGTGAAACTCCCATCCCTGATCACCTAATTAACCTTCATGTTTGTGGAAGACAGCTACATCTCTTTTTTAATGCTTTATCTGCTTATTTGGCTACATATTCTGCTTGTGGTAACAAAGAGTTAATTGTTGCTCAGAGTACTTAAAAAAGTAGCAGAAAATGTACAAATATTTCTAATAGGAATTTGTTTACCAATACTTAAAAGAACAGATGTTGTTCCCTTTGGAGTTCACTTCTTAGCATGCTGAATTCTTCACTTCCATCTTAGCACAAAAGATGAGGGAACCCAGGTGAGAAAGCAAAGCAAACCCCTTTGATACAGGTAAAAATACAGCCACTGAAGCATAAAGGCAGAGAGTAGCAGAATACAGATAGACTCACTCCTCTCTCACCTACCCTCCCTCCCTCCCCAAAAGTGAATTCCTGAGATGTATTAAGTTTCCCAATGCATTAAATAAGAGGGAAGAACCCAGTGGCAGTTTACTGATGTAGCTCTCATGATTTCTGACACAAAGCTAACCCTGCAAGAAGAGCTTTTGGGCTGTAAAAAGGTGAAATTCAAGGCAGTGTCATATTTCAGAAATAACGATAGAATTTTTGCTATTAATGCTCAGAAGCCACAGTAGTTGACAGCTGTATACAATGTTATTTTATGACACTGGTTTAAGAGTTATTTTACATTAGTATTTTATTTTTCAAATAATTTAAAAGAGGCTGTTAAAGAGAGGAGATTAAGAGAGATCTTTCATTATTTTAACTGGAATCCTGTCCCAAGAAATGGAAGGTGTGGTTTTCCCAGATTATTTTCAATTGAGACTTTTTTCTTTAAGTACCACATATTGTTTTGGATGCTGTCAGGATGGAACTGGCAAGTTGTCAGGAAACCATCTGGCTACATTAGTAAGGCAAAATTTGTTGCATTTAACTCCTGCTGGCAACAGACCTTCTACAAGGAATTCAGGAACATGTCTGTTGCAAATCAAAGCTGGAAGAGTTACAGAAAGGCATCTCCTACAGGTGCTGAGTGTTCCTGGTAGCACAGTAATTTCCATTGTACAGAAAAAAATTGGCTATCAACATCTGAACTAGTGGTGCTAGGAACTCTTTACAGGCAATGGAGAAACCCGGGGATTTTTAGGTCAGCTTAGGAACTAGACATGCATTCAACCTATTTTAGATATGTGGTTTAGAGCAGGGTAAGTCAGCCACCAAAGCTGCCTGTTTCTCTCCCGCTGATTATTCAGGATATTGAGATGATTTGCTCAAGAGAGATCTTTGGTCTGTTGATATGAGTTTAGTTAACAAGTCCTTTGCTTCTCCCCACCTCTGGAGGAATGAGGAAAGGTGAAGGTTTGTGGCAACACTCTCCCCCTCTCTGTCCCCACAAATAACTGGTACAAGAGTAAGAGAGCGACCTGAGCTTTGAATTATTCCCATACAATTCCCATTGCAGTTGAATTGCAGCTTTGCATCCTCTTGTTTTTCTGCAACTTACAATGATGTTTGACAATGTTTGAGTTGTTGGGGTTTTCTTTGTTTGTTGGTTGTTTTTTTTTTCACTTTCCAACATGTTACTCTGCAGTTTATTAGAAAGTGTCAGTTTGACCTGTGAGGCATTAGTGGTGTGTCTTGGTATCTGTGGCTCATTTGCTGCATTTGTCACCCTGTAAATCCAGGTATCTTAAGCCTGACTTTTTTTTTTTTTTTTTTTTTTTTTTTTAATTCTGATTTCTGTAGGATGTGTATATATTCCATCAAAGTGAAACAAATGTATTTGTTTCCACATGTAGTCAACAAAACAAGAAATGTATTAAAAAAAGCCTTCTAACTCTTACTTACAAAGAAGATGAAAAGAAAATACTATTTTATATCTTTTTTCTTTATGAATTTATTTAAAGCCTGATTGTTACCATTCAGTAGAACAATGAACAATTACTTAAATGCAGATCTTTTCTTTCCTCTGTCACTTACAAGTGGGATTATAATGTTAAACAGGATCATTTATTTAAATAATAACTTTGTGGGGAAAGGGAGTAATGTGTAAAGGGATTTTTTTTCCTGTAGCTGTTAAATGTTTTTTTCTAGAATGAATGTTACTTTCATTGAGTGGTGTTTTTGCAAATGAACACTGAAAATTGAGGAGAAAATAGCAATGAGGTTATGTGCATGCATTGTTTTTTTTCCCAAGAAGCTATTTTGAATAATGTAAAAAAAAAAATAATTTGAAAAATTTAACAAATTATTAAGTGCATAAGGTAAAGTATTAATTCCATGTCATCTATATTTCTTCACTGGGAAGAATCTAATCTGAGATATTTTTTTTTAATGTGAATTTATTTGATTATAGGAAAGCTAGCCATTTGAATAAAAGATAATTGTGTCTGACATGAATGGTTTTACCTTTGTTGCAATTTATCTTCAAAGTTATCTGTACAAGAATAAAATTCACATAGTAGATCAACAGACAATTAAGACACTTGCATCTTCAGAACATCTCTAATAGACCCAAAAACTGTTTACTGAAATATCTGCAAGAAAGTTTCTAGAAATTTTTTTAAGTTGCCTTGAAATATGGGAGTTTGCACTTTATAACTGGCTAAATTTGTTTTGTAAATATAGCCCCGGTTGCCATAATTAAAATTTGCCAATGTTATCTTGTTTAAGAATGACACTAACCTAATTATTATTCCTACAGTAGGAGGCCATTGCCCAAACTTCCTTACCAATGTAGAAACACCTATAACTTTAGAAGAAGGCTCCAATATTATATGTGTTAAATTAGTTGGAAAACATTCCTGACTTCCATTCATATGAAAGGAGCCTTGGGCTACTTGATTCTTGATTTGCATAGTGCATAATGGCCAAATAAACAAGCAACTCCCCTTCCTGTCGCCGTCCCCCCATCCCCGCCTCCCCATGAAAAACGTGTGTTAGTTGAAATACAGACACATATGTGAATTACAGAACTGAGTAATAAAAAGAAATGAAACAAAATGCTACACCAAAACAAAGAAACTGCATGTTCAGTAGAACAAATGTCACTGCAATAACATTTCATATATTATTCTGTATTTGTAGCTGTTAATAATTTAATATTTACCTTGAAAACCTTTGAAAAGCATTTTGAAAATTATTTGCTTTACGAAGTAAAGATTTTGATTTTCTGTTGTAAAACTAGTAGAAAGCCAAATATTCCCATTAGAAACAGATGTTCAAGTTAGCAAAATGTAGTTAACTGCTAAGAATAATATTTTAAGGTCATAATTTTAAGGTCATATAATTATCAAAAGGATGGTTGGTTATTTCTTGAATGTTTCTGCATCATTACTTAGTAATTCTAGCATAAAAGTCCAACAAGCTATGCTACAGGGAAAATAACATATTTTCAAGGTATCATTCTTAGAATTCATTAGCTTTACCTTCTAATAGTTGCAGTACATTCTTTTTTGCTCAGCTACGTATATCTGAGCGTGCATCTGAAATACAGATGTAGACATTTCTAATGATGACAGTGAAAATACTGAAATAATACTAAACTGGTTCAAGGCTCCTTCTAATGTGTGTTCACATTCATTTGCCAATTATAATGTATTCTGCTCTATATGAGATTTTGGGCATATTTGTCATAAAAATTTCAAGAATTGTGTAAAGTCAGAAATATTATCCTTGTTTTCTAACGGAGAAATTATGCACAAGTTGTTGATTGACTGGACAACAGGAAGATTGACAAAAAATGAGCTAGACTTTGCATAGACAGAAGGCCTTATGTAGACATAATTCTTTGTATATTTCAAGTGGCTTCATAATATAGATACTAAATCTAGGGGAAAAAGGAAGAATTTATTTTGTGGAGGATTTAAAAGCTTGTTTTTATTTTAATGGGGAAAAAAATTCCAAAATATTATAGGCATCTTCAAAGGAAAATAAATTTTTTAAAAAGTTACATTTCTTTTCCTATCCTTTGAAATACGTTTGCTCTCAGAAACGATATTTATATCAGCTGTAACTATATCAACTATTTTTACTTTATGCCATATACAATAATAATAAATTTTAAACAATAAATAAATTTCAAAATATCTCATGTTGCTGAGATTGAAATGTCCTCAAACATGTTTTGATGCACTTCTTGGTCATGGCAGGGCCACTAAGATGATTAAGGGACTGGAGCCCCTCTCACCTGAGGAAAGGCTAAGAGAGCTGGGACTCTCCAACCTGGAGAAGAGAAGGATCTAGGAGGATCTTATCAATGATTGTAAATACCTGAAGACATTTCGCTGCAAAGAAGACAGAGCCAGGCTCTTTTCAGTGGTGCCCAGTGACAGGACAAGAGGCAACAGGAACAAACTGAAAACCAGGAGGTTCCCTCTGAACATCAGCAAACACATTTCTGTTGAGAGTGACTAAGCACTGGCACAAGTTGCCTAGAGAAGCTGTGGAGTCTCCATCCTTTGAGATATTCAGAAGCCATCTAAATATATTATCCTGGGCAACTGACTTCAGGTGGCCCTGATTCAGCAGCATGGGGTTGGACCAGATGACCTTCAGATGTCCATTCCAACTTCAATCATTATGTGATTCTGTGAAAAACACTTATTCTCTGTTGGAGAAGAGTTAAATTAAAATTCTATTAATAGCTTATTAAAGGGCAAATTATGGGAAGTAAACCATAACCTCATAACAGGTCACTCTTTCCTCAGTTTGGCACTGTTCCTGCCAAATATCATCATGCTTCAGAGAAAAAAATGTTTTGTTATTTTGGATGTAACAAACTGATTTTTTATTTGTAGATAGAGGGGTTTTTATTAGATAACCAATAGAGTTAGAAAGCCAGAGAAGCTTTCATTCAAGGAAACATTTATTTTCAATTTTAAGAGAATCTTCATATGTCAAAGCTAAGTACACATGAGAACAGTGTCTTAGAACTGGATTAAATACCTAGCAGGTCATCCCTGAGAGAAAAATTGGAGCAGAAAGGGATATTAAATGAGAAAAAGGAAGAAAGAAATAATGGAGTAGTAATTTCTCTAAGAAATAAAACAGCATATAACATGGAAATATAACTTTAATGTGCCATAAAATCATTATCTTGCTATAGTCATTTAGTCTTTGGTATTTATCAGAATAAGGAATTCTTTTTCTTGGGTTTGTTTCATTGTTGGTTTTATTTTTTTTAAAATGTCTCATTCCACCTCTGATGTTCACAAATGCATGAGAAATGCCATTGTCAGAGTACAATATATTTTAACTGCAAAATAATGTTTTTGTGCTATGAAAATATGCTTCTTATCAATCTTTTTATTCAGGATCATTTCTGTCTCTTGTAAAGCCAAGTAGAATGTAAATATCAGAATTAACATTGGTACCAGTTATGTTGTTATTGAAAAGGTAGAGGTAGGTAGAGTAGATTCTTTTATGTAGTGAAATTATTGGTCAGTTATTCATGAGATTTTTTGGTTCCATTGGTAACAACTAGAAAAAAGGGCATATACTCATTCTCATTAAGATATTGGAGTCACAGTCAAAGTCTACACATTTCCCATTCTTTTATTTCAGCTGTCACACTCAGCTGCATCCAGACTATGCCTTTGATGCAATGCTTTTTCTTTTTTTTTTTCTTTCTCTAACAAGAACTCTGGAATTTTAGCTTTTTCTTTAATCTGATAATAGGACTTGAATAAACCAACTCATTGTGATTTTAGGCTTTTTCCTGTCTTCTACTGGATGCACCCTTTATCTTAGAAAATCCTTCTTTTGAGATTTTGAATTTTAAACCTCTTACTACTGGTCCTTTGTTTTTCTTTTGTTTTTCCTCCTGCCTCAGCCACATAGAAAGTCATGAATAATGTTTTTAATAGTTTATGCATTTCTCAGAAGCCTAAGTGACTTTAGTGCTTAGGAGTATAAATTTTGCTGCTACCGCCAAGCCTGCGCAGGCAAAGAGCAAGGTTGCTTTGCACTTCAGCTGCGCCCATATGAAAAATAAGCAGAACTATTTAGAGGTGTCTGGCTTGATGAACTTAATCACTTCTATGAAAGTTGTATACCTCTTTCCAGCAAGGCAGTTGGTCACCTCTGAAAGTAGCAAAACTTAGCTTTCAGGCTGTCTCATGAACTTGGTCCTCCCCTAATGACATTACCTCGTCCTTCTGTATACAGTACAGTTACTCATAAATCACTCATTTCCAGCTGTCGGTAGAAACTGCTGCTTCTGAGTCTTCCTGTGTAAATTTGCATTTGCTTTGCACCACTCCTGAGAGGCAGAGTACATTTGGAAATGTATCCTTCAGGGCCTTTCTTGAAGACCCAGATTTATTTCAGTGTTTCTATAAATTGCCGTGCAACATTATGAATGGATGGCATGCATCACTGACACTTGTACTGCCTGTTATACTTTTAAAACACTCAAAACCATAAAAAATGCACTTTGAATCCTAGAGATTGTATATGTAATAAGTTTTCATATCCTCAGGTTATTATTCCTTCAGTCTTTGTCTCTCTTGCATGCTTTCTATATTGTTTCAGTATACCGTCTCATCACTGCCTTGACTGAATCCTTGGAGTATTTCCCTGTGTGTTTATGCATGAAGTGCCAAAATTGAGATTAGTGGCTATTAATCAAAACACTCTTTTTCTGCCATTATCATGTTTCAGTGAGAAAGAGCAGGACAGGATCAGCCCCTGATGTGTTTCTATTGTAATCCATCTGGAGCAGAAGATGAAAGAACTGCTTTGACAGTTTTGATTTAAATGTATAACTGGTTTTTGAAAAGAAAGTTGTGACCAAGCCTTGCTGTAGTGGTGGTAGGACATCCAGGTGCATTTTGGAAGGCTCCTCAAAGAAGTTTTGCCCCCTTAAAAACTAGATAAAGCTTATTTCAGGAAGGAAACATAATTTATTTAGGTATTTGTTTCAAGCTTTTGGTGCTTTGTTACTTAATTAGGCTTCAGTTTTCAGTATCGTAACTTTTTCCTTTCTTTCTTTCTTTCTTTCTTTCTTTCTTTCTTTCTCTCTTTCTCTCTTTCTCTCTTTCTCTCTTTCTCTCTTTCTTTCCTTTCTTTCATTCTTCTTTCCTTTTCCTTTTCCTTTTTCTTTCTTTCTACTTAATCATATGTTTTAATCAGGACTTCATGAGATTTTTGGGTCATACTGTTTAATCCTTTTATTTGTCACCCTCAGAAGATGTTACTTCATTGCGGCACACTGATATGAGTCTCATTAACCTGTTTTATGTAATGGTTAACATGTAAAAGCAGTATCAGTTTTAAATTTTGGAACTCTGCTGAAGTATTCAAGCTTAGATGTATAGAGCTGGGTTTCTCAATCTGTAGCTGAAATTTCCAGATCAAAGCAACCTCATTTACAGTGAGCTCGGTCTTTAGATATCAAGGTAATGAAATTCTTGTCTTGCCCTTAGAGTAAGTAGGTAGTTTGTATGTTCTGATAAAGTCAGAACAGTAACTGTTTTGAATTATTTATGAGGAATCTTCTTAACTATTCTTAATTTTTAAAATGTCAAAAAACTCTGTTAGTGTCAAATCTTAGATAAAAGATTTAACTTACCATTGATAAATCTCAGTTGAAGTTTTGGTGTTGGTAATCAGCAGCAGGCATGGGAGGGTAGTTTACTGACTTATGTATTGCATTACAATCTTATGTACTGCATTTCCCTTGTTCACAACTATCTAAATCCTGCTAATTTAATAAATAGTCTGATAACAGGTGACTTTTTTGTACAGCCTCCCAAAATTATAAATTTTAACCCCTGAAACCAACTCCTGAAAAATGCTTTCTGCTCTCCCACAGGGGATCTCAGCTGGACTGTTCTTTTTGCCTACGCAGTTCTGGTCCATTTCACTTACCTAGGTGTTCCTTAGACAAAATGTACATTTTATATGCAATTCAGAATCAAGTGGGAAGAGTAAAAATTGAAGCTGATGTATTTACTTATTTTTCTGAAAGCAAAATGACAAACTACTGTGACGTTCACACTGCTTCAGTGTCATCCCAAACGTACTGCTGCTAAGCTAGTCCAGGTCTCAAAGCAGTGAGAGGAATACTGTGCAGGAGCATCTATCAGAGGATGGGAAGTGAATCTGGACAAAGACATCAAAGTTGTTGGGAGACAATGAAGAGGCAATAAAACCAACTGAAATGGGTTTAACGTCACTAGGAAGGTTGTGCCATTTTTCCCTTTCTTTACCTCTGGCAGCAGCTCTTAGGCCGTGGGCACAGATGTTTCGCTTCTAATAAGAGGATGAAAAATAAGCCAATATTTAAAAGAATTATTAGGCAATAAGGCTTCAGATGACATTTGGAGGAAAAAGGGATTGTAATGCAAATGTTCGATTTTAGCAAGCGTGAGAGGTTTAAAGGAACCTATATGGTGTTACTCCAGAAAGCAAACATCCTCTTTATTCTAGAATGTGATGAATGTTAAACAGAAGTTCCTAGTAATGGCTTAGTCTGGAAATGAGCTGCATTTGTCAAAAACTTGTGCTAGGTTTTCTCCTCCCACTGATTCCAGCTCTAGCTGCCTGTCATCATTGCCACAAACATTTTTTTCATGTTTACTCTGTTATTCTCTTGCTTGATGAAGTAAAAAAAAAATCCACCACGTATTTTACTGTACTATCAAAATATGGTGCTTAGCAAAGATTAGTGTTGCTTTTTAGAAAACTTATATATGTTGTTAAGTTTTCTGAATTTATTTTTTATTCTCTGAAACCACTTGAAATGTCATGGTCATACAAAGTAAACTTTTGTAAGTGTTTGAGACATTCGAGTGTTTGAGACCTTCCTTGGACATGCTTAGGGGATCTCTGCCCCCTATTCCCTTAATGGGTTTTGTCTCCTGCTGTTGTTTGCAGCCTTCTGAGCTTTCCTTGTGGTTTGATTGTTTTTCCAGTTGGTTTCCTACACCTATCCCTGACCAATGTTTATCTTTTTGGATGAATGAGTACATAAAAAATATCTTGTACAGGTGTACTGCAAGAGATGATGAGAGAAAATAGTGTCAGGATTGCTTAATTCACCAGTCTAAAAATCAGTGATGTCATTAATAATCTCAGGATAAACAAGCTCAGAAAGCTTTTAGCAAGTGCATTTTGGATGTTTTGCTAGAAAGTGACTTAATTTGCAATTCTACCAGTACAGAACATTAAGAGCAGACTGTGAATATATTTCTATCCTGCTGTAGCAAGAGCTTAACAGCCAAATAGTGCTTAAAAGTAAATGTTTCAGGGTAAATGTTATTTTCTTACTATCATCTGGAGTAAAAAGTGCCTTCACATATAATCCCTGTTTTTTGCTCTGTGGGGCAATTTTCATTCCCCCTGGCATGGTTTAATCCCAGCTGGCATCTCAGCCCCACACACTCACTCACTCCTCCCTGGTGGGATGGCGGACAGAGAACTGGAAGGGTAAAAGTGAGAAAACTCATGGGTTGAGATAAAGACAGTTTAATTGATTAAGCAAAAGCCATGCACACAAGCAATGCAAAACAAGGAATTCATTCACCGCTTCCCATCGGCAGGCAGGTGTTCAGCCATCTCCAATAAAATAGGGCTCTGTCACACATGGCAGTTACTTGGGAAGACAAACGCCATCACTCCAAACATCCCACTCTTCCTTCTTCTTCCCCCAGCTTTATATGCTGAGCATGACACATAGTCTGGGACATCCCTCTGGCCAGCTGGGGTCAGCTGTCCCAGCTGTGTCCCCTCCCAGCTCCTTGTGCCCCCCCAGGCTGCTTGCTGGTGGGGTGGGGTGAGAGGCAGAAGAGGCTCTGGTGCTGTGCCAGCTGCTCAGCAGTAACTAAAGCATCCCTGTGTTATCAGCACTGTTTTCAGCACAAATCCTTAACATAGCCCCATAGTAGTTACTATGAAAAAGTTTTCCCAGCCAGAACCAGTGCACCCCCACATTTCAAATTTCCCTTTTAAAAAACAACTTTCAGTGAGAAAAGTATTATGTAAAAACCTGGCTCTTTGTTTTAAAATAAAAAGTCAGTTCATTGTCCATCATGACATTGTTCTACTAGCCACCAAAATTCTGGATTGCATCTTGTCTTTTTTATTTTATGTTTTGTTTCTAAATCACATTTTTTGCAACTTGCCAGTGCTAGTGATGACGCTAAGGAAGGGGAAAGGCTGACACCTCTAGAGCACAACAGAGATGACACCAGGTGAGGATATTATATTTCATGGATTTACCATCCTTGGAGAGATTCAAAAGCCATTTGGACATGATCCTGGGCAAGGGCATTGGACCAGATGACCTTCAGAGATCCCTTCCATCTTCAACCATCCAGTGACACCAAATTCCTCTGAGTGCCAAGCTAAATTTTAAAAACCAAAGAATGATCATTATTATCACCATAGCTGTTGTGTTAAAAGCTTTATTTTTTCCTAGTGTAATTTTATGTATGGTTACTATTAATTTAATTGGAAAGAGCACATACAGGTTTTAACTGGATTCCATGCTCAGCTCTACAAGTGCTCTGCTAGCACTAGAAGCTGTGTTCTGAAAAGCTGCCAGTGAAAGGCAGTTATAGAGCAAAGGCAGTTACAGTCAGATATTGCAGAAGTGCATCATATATAGCAAATATAAAATGCACTTGCTTTTAAAGAAAATATATTTTTTTTCCAAGGACAGTATTTTAAGAAAAAAAACATTATTTCCTAAAACTAGGAAATCCTAAAAAAAATTTTCATTATTCTCCTTTTGATATCTGACATAACAGTCACGTAGGTACCATGTAACAATTATGATATTTTCCACCCCCACTGAACAGAATGTAGAAGTATTCATAAAAGAAATCCACAGGGAAACAGTTTAGTAGTTATCAGCAGTTCTTTGATCAAAAATATCTGTTTCTCATTATGCAGAGATAAATTAAGAAAGCAAGCAGAGTCACCAGAAACAATTCAGAGCCAACATTAATCAAAAGTAATCTTAAGTTTCATCTGAATTTTATCCAGCTGTGCTCAGTTTCAAGGCAGAGAAAAAGAGAGAAAAAAAAAGTACAGCATTCAGCAAACCAGCTCACGTTTTTCTTATTTTCAACAGAGATGAGAGAAATACAAATTTAAAGTCTAACTATAAAGATTTTGGATATTTTTATTTACTCAGAGATGAAAGAAATACTCATCTAAAGTCTAACTGGCAAGCTTTTGGGCTACACGGTCTGGGTTTAGTATAGATATTTCAATTGGGAGGTACCTACAACGATCATCTCCTCCAACTGCCTGACCGCTTCAGGGCTGACCAAACACTAAATGATGTTATTAAGGGCATTGTCCAAACACCTCTTAAGACACTGACAGGCTTGGGAATCAACCACCTCTCCAGGAAGCCTGTTCCAGTGCTTGACCAAGCTCTCAGCAAAGAAATGCTCCCTAACGCCCAGTCTGAACCTCCCCTGGTGCAGCTTTGAACCATTCCCACACGTCCTGTCACTGGATACCAGGCAGAAGAGATCCCTCCCCGCTTCCCCTCCTCAGGAAACTGTGGAGAGCAATGTGGCCGCCCCTCAGCTTCCTCCTTCCCAAAACAGACAAGCCCAAAGTCCTTAGGCACTCGTCAGAGGACATTTCACCCAGCCCTTTCACCAGCTTTGTTGCCCTCCGCCAGAGGCATTGCGGTACCTTCACACCCTTCCCGAGCTGTGGAGCCCAGAACTGCACACCATGCTCAGGGTGCGGCTGCCCCAGCGCTGAACACCGCGGGGTAAGCCCCTCGTTTGACTGGCTGGTTACACCGTTTGCTGCACCCCAGGACGTGGTTTGCCCTCTTGGCTGCCAGGGCACGCCGCTGGCTCGCGCTGAGCTGCTGCCGACCAGCACCCCCAGAGCCCTTTTGCAGGGAGCTCTCCTGCCGCTCCTTTCTGATGTTAAACTTGTGCCCAGCTTTACTCCATCTGAGGCACAGAATCTGGTATTTGCAAGTTGTATCTAATTTTCAAATACTAATACAGACATGTGAGTTTTGTCTTTATTGATAGGAAATCATGAATTTAAAGTACAACAAGGTGTCTTCCCCACACTGTGAATCATGTATTCCTAGGTCCATCCTAGCAGACAAAGATGGACCTTATACAAATGCATGAGCCACTGGTGGGTACTACCTGCCAGTATTGTTTCCAGCTTTGCAGATACTACTCTTCACTTAATCCATATGTCTAAATTTCTGGAGGAGAAATAGAAAACAAAAAATTTATTTTTTTTCATTACTTTTACAAAGCTGTCATTGGACAAAGAGCAAAACCTTGCTGAAATGAATACCTTCAGAAAGCTTTCTGCCAATTTTATTTTCCCTCTGCTGCTTTTCTCCAATGCTTCCAAGCTTCTTTCCTCATATTGTCTGAGCTATCATCCCCTTTTCACTTATATTTCAAAGTATTACATACTTTCCTAATGTAGTCCCACTGAAAACACACAAATGACCAAAAGAGAAGCAAAGAAAACCAACTACTATGTGTATATCCTCTGTACTAGTCATATATTTTTCTCAATTGCCTGCTTTTTCTATTCCTTTTATCAGTTTTGGGGAGGCAATATTGTCTTTTACCCATTGTCTACTGCACTGAGGTCTGGTTTATTTTTCTAGTCAATGCTGTAATAAACAAAATGCACAATATTAGCTGTGGGTGAGTGCTCTTCTGATGGGGAAAAAATTACACTGGATTGTTATAGAAATCTCAAGCAAAGTTGATGTACAATTTAGGATTTCTGAAGGAAGGACAAATAACTGCCTCACACATAAAATCACTTTCACATCTTTGTGAGTTTTACTATGCTCAGTTCTATGAAGTCACTTTTCTAATAGTGATTGTTCTGTCTTTATATTTAAGTGTTGGTATACTCACAGTTCTACCTGTTCTGCCTAATTTGAAAACAGTGTCTTGGGATGCTTGTGATTTTAAACAGAAGAATGCTTACTGAGAGAAGGCAGTGGTTCCCCTTTGGTTCCTGTGAGCCAACCCATTTGCTGCTGAAAGTCTTTATTGAATCAGCATGTGGCTTAAATCCAGAAATGAATTATAATGTAAGATCAGACTTATGGTCTCAGAGAAAAAAACAATGTTAGTGCATTGACAGCTGTGATCAAAGCTGTTTCTAGTTCTCTCAGAGGTAGAAATCCCTAGGTGGCAATCAAAGGTTTCATGGGTAGGAGTTACAGACTGAATTCATAACAGGCTCCAGCCAAAGTAGAAAAAGTCAAAAGCTATTACTAGCAGAATACTTTCTTGGTTAAGAACCAAGGCTTTGCAGGCTAATTTAAAACATCTGTTCTCCTAAACAATGTAACCTCACCCCAAAGGTCCAGAAAAATATTAATTACATAAAATCTACCTAAACATAGCATATTTAATATTTTCCATGCAGGATATTGGATTGGGAATATATATATGGTTATGTACTCACTACCTCCGTTACAGGAGTTGATGAGGAGATTAAGCACACTAATTTTTATTTTTTTAATGGCCAAAGAAAATGTAACACAGGGCCAATGTTGGTTTAGAGAGGGCTAATTCTCTAGGTTAGACAAAAAAGGTCGAATAAACTTTTTGGCAGAAATAGATAATTATTTCCCATGTGAAGCAAACGTAATTCTTAGTGCCCAAAATTTGTAGCAATGTCTGCTGAATCAGTGCAGTTTAGGATGACCCAGCCTGACCACTGTGACTACACTTATGCACAAGAACAACTCACTGATTTGCTGCTAAGCAGTGCTAAGATTAAGACTCTTGTTTTATTTACCTGTAAATTTTGGTAGATTTATTACTGGAACCTGGCTGGAGTACAGGATGATAGTTGCACAGTACTCAGGTTTGCTTGGCCTGACGTATTTACTCCCGTGGAGGAGCACATGCAGTACCTGCTGGGACCTGTGTGGGTATATGATGACAACAGTTTGCAGGTAAAAACACTTGGATCCCTCATGGAGAGTGTTCTTGGACAGTTGTAAAATACTTGGCAAGCTGGCAGGTATCTTTTCATCTTCTCTGACTGGGCTGGAACAGATCCAGCAGATGGATTAAGTTGATGGATTATATTCTTCCCATTTCTGTCTGTCCCCACAGTGATGCTCCTTCTCTGAAGTGCTGGAAGAAAAAAAGCCAAAACAGTGTGTACATTGTCTCAGTGCACATGAAGCTCTGTGGGGGTAGAAAAGGAGCAGTTTGAACTGCTTAATGGCCACTCTACTCTGTTGAAATCCTGCACTGGTAAGTCTGATCCAAGTCTGAGATATTGTCTGTCAGGGAATGGCAGAGCACAAGGCAAGGAGAGACCCCATTCCTGTTGATTGTTCTTGAAACATTCTGCTACCTTGCCTAAAGATTTAGAAATTATGTGATATTTGATCTTGTTGCGCTACTGTTTTTGAACAGGTATATCTTACATGTCTGGAATGCTTTTTGCTAATCACTGTTCCAACTGGAAAATTGAGAGGATAAAAGAAAGACTGGGCTGCTTTCTATCCATGTTATTCTGTCCCAGTATTTCCCACCAATGGCTCAACCATCCAGAGGTTTGTCTGCCTTGTGATGACCTTGAATTGCTGTAAGCTTCTCAAGAAAACTTCTACCATCAGAAATACTTCTATGCTATTCTGAAACAGAATTATTTTATGTTATCAATGTTATAAGTTCTAAAAGAATTCTGGGAAAAGTTATACTACAATTAATTTTAGAAAGTCATGATTTAAGTTACAGGTCTGGATTATGGCCACTTATATTGTGACAATTCAGGAAAGTATTTTACATCATATATGGGCATATGTATATTTAAAAGAAAGTGGAGTAAAAGGAAAACAAAGATCCAGGTTCCAAAAATTTCATGGTTGGTTGTTTTTTTTTTAATTATTATTATTTATGTATGTGGCATTTTTATTGCACCCTGTTTTGGAGGAAGAGACTTGTAAGCATTCAGTTCTGTCATCTACCAGTTGCTCTCATAGCAGTAATGAGACTAAGGAGGTCTGAAAGTCTTCAGATTCTCCTTTCCCATGTTGCCGCACAGACTGTGACATCCTTGTCCCGAATTCAGGCAACTACGTATAGTTTCTTTTTTAATCTCTGTAATTTTAACTTACAAAGGAAGGTGGCAAGATGAGGCAATGTGTGTAGCTTCACAGTGTAAAGAAGCCCTAGGGGTGAGTGGACTGAACATCAGCAGCATGGAGAGTGGCATGATTCTGCCTCTTCCGTGTCTTACGCCGTCAAGTTACAACTGATTTAAGTCTGTAAATTTGGCTAGTGTATATTCTTCTGGATCACTCAGAAATGTACATAGATATTTTTTCTCATGAATTCTTGTTGTAAATTACTATTGTAAGCTTCTAAAGAAATTTTCTCTTCTTTCTATTCTTTTATAAAATTTTAAGTATGCTCCCTTTGATAAAGGCTTCCAAACTTTTTCAGTCACTTTTGTTGATTTAGTCAGAAGTGTCCCTGAATTTAAATATTCATTTTTTTAATACAATCCTTTCAAATACTGCAATATGAATGCTTTGAAGAATGTCCACCCTTGTGTTTGTGCTACTTTAAAAGTAGACCAGAAGTTAAAACTAAGCAGGAGTCTGCCAGACAAGTCCTATTGCTTTCTCTCTGCTCCCTCATTTTTGTAAGGTCAGTAATTCTGTGGAGCTGTGCTTATTTATGAATGAATTTATCTCTTCTTTATCTCTGAACTGTTTGTTAATATCCCTTGTTTACATAATACAGTAGCTATTTTCACATTAGGAGATGTTTTATCAAAGTGTATGTGATAGGCAAGAGTGGAAATACAGGAATATTTTAAAGGAAATGTACTGAAAAAAGTACACCTTTTTTTCTACCATTCTCATGTACAGCTTGGGTAGCTCAAGCTATGTTGCTTAAACCTGTTCTTTATTCTACTATTAGCTGAACATATGGGTCATTCTATCATCTGTATACCATGCTATAGAAACATATTCTAAATCACAGACTTTCAAATCCTTCCCAGTATCTTGCTTTCAGGGAAGTCTAGTATGGTGACTCATGTAGATGCATAGGTAACTATAGATTTGCACAGCTGTAACTCCCATGGAACTATAAGGAAATTATCTCCAGCTTTTAAAGTGATCTGAGGATTTCAATACTTCTTTACCCTTGAAAAAACAAATATTGTTGCATTAGCCACAGACCAGGCTTGACCAGTTTTTACTTATCTTGTCTTTCTGTCTCCTTTAGTCTAAGTTGTTATGCAAGTAAGCACAGATTTAAATGAGCTTCATTAGTAGAATAATAAGCTCATCAGCCACTTTTTCTGCTGAGTTGAAGAAAGAAATGGCTGATAGGCATCAGCTTCACTTCTTTTGTAGCAGTGGGCGTTTAGAAAGGCACTGTGAACAGCAGGGGAAAGGGGAAAAGAAAGATAGCCTGTTTACACATATGGTACATTGTGGAGTTTTGGATATTGAGTATTTTCAAAGACTTTTATTTCTTGTCCCCCTCATAGTATCTGACAAGGATGAGATGACTTTGTTTATGGTCTTTTTGCTGATATATGCACTTAAATCACATGGAAACATTTAAATCAGAAACATTTAGACCTCCCTAAACTGGAGAGATTTTAAATGCCTGATAGGCACATGTTGTATCTCTTTATGTTTTTCCTGTCTAATCTTCATAATCACTGAAAAATGGCGTTAACAAAACAGCTAAATTTATATGGCTGGAAGTAGCTATGCTGGTGCTGAAAATAAGGAGATAGGAAACAGAACAAAAAAATAGGAAGATTCTGTGATAATGATCTTTAACACTGGGAAAATTATTAACACAGATCTTATTCTTCCCATTCAAGAGTAACTGTTATAAAAAGAAATTAAAAAGTAAGGAGTATTAAGTTAGTATGCACACTGAGTTACCTGACTTCATCAATAACATCAGTGTGTTATCAACCCTGTTCTCATCACAAATCCAAAACATAGCACCATACAAGCTACGATGAAGCAAATTAATTCTATGCCAGCCAAAACCAGTATGAAAGTTAATGAAATCAACTTCAGAGTGTAATTCCCAGTAGCGGGCAAAGCACATAATTCATTGTGCAATTATATGAATCAAGTGAGTGCCAAAAGCTGTGATTTCTAGTAGCTAACACGATATGCTACCGTGCCTCTCCAAGCTGTTGGAAAGGGTTACAGAGGTCTGTCTGTCATACCTGGGCCTAGGTTCTGTGTGGAAATTGTAACCTTTAGTTACAGTAATTCAGTGTAACTGTGATTTTGGATCACCCTTTTTCCTTAGAAACTTAAGTCATATACTTGGGTACAATGTACTAGCTAATGATGGCATCCTTTCCCCTTTCCCCTTTCCTCTTTGTCCCATCCCCCTTCCACTTCCCCCCCTCCCTTCCCCTTCCCCTTCCCCTTCCCCTTCCCCTTCCCCTTCCCCTTCCCCTTCCCCTTCCCCTTCCCCTTCCCCTTCCCCTTCCCCTTCCCCTTCCCCTTCCCCTTCCCCTTCCCCTTCCCCTTTCCTTTTCCTCTCTAGTCAGGAACTGCTTTCTGAGAGCATGTGTTGGAAACAGTAATCTGGGGCCCAGGCAGGTTTAGTGCCCTGGAAGGCAAGAGGAGGTAGAACCCCGACCTCAGAGGACCCGCCGAGCTCTTAGGTAGCAGGGTATCCTGAGCAAAGCCATTGCACCACTGCTTCGAGCTGAACTCCACGCTGGCTCTCTGTTAAGTGTGCTTTTGCCATACCTTATATTTCAAGCTGTGCAGAACATAAAGGCAGTATTATATCCTGTTTACAGATCCTAAACAGTTTTAGGCTGGCTGTATGCCGTGTTTTAGGTTTGTATGATTATCCATGTTGAGAAAACAGTGCTTTGGGGAATGTGGAGTGGCAAAGTTTGGGCACTAGAGGAAATTTTTGCAGCTTTGATATCTCAAGTGCTAAGTGGCTTACATGAGACTTTTTTTGTATCTTTCCATTGAACCAAGCAGTTCAATACCTACTTAAGCCGCATGCAAGATGTTTTAGTGCTGTTTGGTACCGCATACCTAACATGCACAAGATCTGTTTTGGTATGCATTCACAAATCAAGGTTGTATTATTCCCAAGCAGTTCTACTAATACAGATAGGTACTTGGTATGTCTGCACGAGCAGTTTGCATTGGTACAGATCTCTGTCATCAGAAGTCATAAAAATAGAAAATGAAGCCTAGATTGACCAAAACAAATAAACAAACAAACAGACAAACAAATAATAACCTAGACCTCCCAATCTTTTCTGATTATATGATTAGCCCTGTATAGATGAGAGGGCCACATCTTACAATTCTGCAGTACATTAGAATAAATTCCAGGAAGAAAACTGGCTGTGAGAAAACAAAAGAGGGACTCATAAAAATGCACTACTGAAGAGGAAGTGATACATTAATCATGAATGATGTAGAATCCCAGTTTTGTTGCCTAAAAGCTGTCATCAATATATACTAATATTTTGCAGGATGAGAGATAAAAAATATTAGGAAAAACTAAATATTTTTACATCTGTAAGTATATTTCTATATTAATAATTAAAGGGTTTCCTTTTTTTTCCAGTTGATTTGGTTTTGAAAATTCTACTTAGAGCAACCTATCAGTTGATGAAGGCTCATTTTGTTTCACAGTGACTGAAAGATATCCTCTATCCTCTGGAGTTCTGCACAACAACAACCTGTCAAAGATTTCAGCTGGAAGTTTTTCTCAAATAGAATCACTAAAGAGGCTGTAAGTTTCAAAAAACAAGTTCAATAAAATGCCATTTTTATTCTATGCAGTGCTTTGGGAACCATGAAGATTACTTTTAATTGGGTTACTTAAATAAAGGGAAACAGCTTTTTGCTTGAGCTTTTTTTGGGCATGTCTCACATTTGAACAGAGAAAATGACACACTGAACAGTATTTTTTCAAACAGAAGTCAAGTGTGAAAGGTACTAGAAAAAAAAGAGAAATGAAAATAAGCAGGTGCAGGGGAAGACTAAGGCTAAAATGTGTTTGAAGTAAATCAGAGGAAAAAGTAGGAATACTTAGCAAAGTTAAAGGATTTCAAATGAGGAAGATGAAGGCCAAAACTGAGGTGAATTTGGTGATAATAAACAGAATAGAATAGAATAGAATAGAATAGAACAGAATAGAATAGAATAGAATAGGAGTAATAGAATAGTTCAGTTGGAAGGGACCTACAACGATCATCTCGTCCAACTGCCTGACCGCTTCAGGGCTGACCAAACACTAAATGATGTCATTAAGGGCATTGTCCAAACACCTCTTAAGACACTGACAGGCTTGGGGAATCAACCACCTCTCCAGGAAGCCTGTTCCAGTGCTTGACCAAGCTCTCAGCAAAGAAATGCTCCCTAACGCCCAGTCTGAACCTCCCCTGGTGCAGCTTTGAACCATTCCCACACGTCCTGTCACTGGATACCAGGCAGAAGAGATCCCTCCCCGCTTCCCCTCCTCAGGAAACTGTGGAGAGCAATGTGGCCACCCCTCAGCTTCCTCCTTCCCAAAACAGACAAGCCCAAAGTCCTTAGGCACTCGTCAGAGGACATTTCACCCAGCCCTTTCACCAGCTTTGTTGCCCTCCGCCAGAGGCATTGCGGTACCTTCACACCCTTCCCGAGCTGTGGAGCCCAGAACTGCACACCATGCTCAGGGTGCGGCTGCCCCAGCGCTGAACACCGCGGGGTAAGCCCCTCGTTTGACTGGCTGGTTACACCGTTTGCTGCACCCCAGGACGTGGTTTGCCCTCTTGGCTGCCAGGGCACGCCGCTGGCTCGCGCTGAGCTGCTGCCGACCAGCACCCCCAGAGCCCTTTTGCAGGGAGCTCTCCTGCCGCTCCTTTCTGATGTTAAACTTGTGCCCAGCTTTACTCCAAGGCACAGAAACCATACAGTGAATAGCAGGTCTTCTTGCAGATGTAAGAACCAAATGTCACATTTCACTTTGTGTTATTTTAAGTTTGTGTGCTTGAAGTGCATTAACTTCATTTTTTTCCCTTTTTTGTGCAATTATATCACTGTTTAATGATCTCAATATTTTTTGAAGGAAAAAAAAGAAAGGTAAACTTCATCTTATAGAAATTTTCCTGTTGATAGTAAATTATGAAAGTCAAGAAGGCACTTTTCATTTTTTTTCCTTTTCTTTGTTCAGATCTGGAAAGAATTCATAGCTTAAATTTCTCATAGTTGTTGCTTTTGCTCCATAGTTACAAAACCACAATGTTCCAAAGCCCCCCTGGGAATTCCCGCTCAGGCAGTCCCAGAACTTAATCAGCACTTTAGCATTTATTTCTGAAGAGGTAGGACTGAGCTCACTATTATCAGGAAATCCTCACCACAAGAAGGATTTTCCCAGTTTAACAAAGCACCCAAGTGTTTCCCACTACTTTTGGTAAACTGAAGGAAACCTAATCACATGGATAAAAATCTGTAAATTCTTAAGCAATTTCCAAGTGAGCAAAACTAGAGAACGTATCTATAGTCTAAACTTAGTGGCATTACTGTTGACATCTTGAGACTCTTAAAGCTTACTGCAATAAAAAAACAATGGCTACATCCCTAGTTTGATCCTTACAAAATGCTAGGATCAGAGGTGAACTCTAGAGAAAACGGAGCACTGTATGGTCCAACAAAGCATGTTGGGTGAGTAGTGCTGCTGTCCTGGCAAAAGAGACATTAAGGCTTGTTACAGCTTGGGATTGCTAATAGATCCTTGGGGTTCTGTTGTCCTGTCAATATGTACATGTAATTCTTTTAATATTAATGGAAACTATGTAAATATATTGAGATGAGACTAGGGTTTGGGGAAAAAAAAGTTTTTAAGTCCACTGCAAATCTAAATTATTCAAAGAATAACAACTTTAAATTTTCCTACATTTAACCCTTTTCTTTAGAATAATGAAGGTAAAAGGAATTTTTAAAGATGGTGCTCTTTTTCCAGTGGGAATGGACCTACTGAAGAACTTGCAAAAGCTATTTAGATGTGTCAACATTCCCTAAAGACAGATGCTCAATATGCTCGACACTGTTGGTGTTGAGGAGTCTGGCAGTACATTGCTGTTCTGCTACAGAGTCATTTGCCAAGTCAAGGCAAATCAGGGCTCAGATGGAGAATTGATTTATTTATCACAATTTGCTCATAAACCATAACATCATAGCAACATACTGTCCATCAGCTGATATGTGATCACTGGAAATGCAAAATTCTGCAATGCACCATAACCCTTATTTATTGCATGACAAATTAGGTAACATTACTTTGACATAAGCTAAGTGTAGAAAACCAGGCGGTTATCATGGTACAAGTAATCCAAGGAAACTTCTGAAGCAGAAGTGAAGTGCTCATGCATCTTTACCCACATGTGCCCTAGCTTCCTGTCTGTTAGAGGAGGTAATAATACTTCAAACTTCTCAGAATAACTGTATTAAAATCTGTGAATTTCTAAAATGCTGTACTTCTGGGACTCCTCACTATCTGAGAGGGGTAGAAATTGGATTGACCTTATCATCTTGATACATTTCTTTCAGATAGACAATCCAGAAAGCATAATATCAGGCTTTGATGAACAACATCACAACAATAACTGTAAAGTTCATGGCTGTCCGTTCAATTAGCTTTTGATGTTGATAGACCTGAAGAATTTAGCCTTCTGTCTCAAGGCCAGCTTTATCACTGAAATAACTCAAGACATAATTAAACATAATCTTTAGGAAAAAAAAATTTTCTTAAGTGTCATTTATAAGAAAATATTTATCATATGAATGAAACTGTTGTAGAGAAAAAACAATTCTTAAAACCAAATGGTAGCTCTCAGGAAAATAAATCAGTATATGAAGAGTTTGGTTAAGCCTCTCCCTAAGTGAATCTGTGCTGTAGAGAGAAAGCGGTCTCTGCTGAGAACTCCCATTCATCTGAACACTAGGCAAGTTCAGCATTTTAAGCATTTCTTTGGTGGGATCTGATGTTTACCTTAGTATCTTTGCATTCTGGAATCTCAGGGAAGCATTAAGTAAAAATGCTGCATTCAGAAGTGAATTACAAAGGCATCCAACGTAAAGACCTCTTCAGGCCTCTAAACTGTAAGGAGCCAGGCTGTATCTAGCAACTCTGCTGTGGTGGAGAGAAAAAACATTTGCTGCATCTCTGCTCTCTCCAAACTACAGCACACTTGACCACAAGTTGAGTTGCTCAAATGGGCAGTAAAGTTATGGCTATTATTTCAACTAATTTCTTCCTTTGGCCTGGAATGAAACATTCGTCCTCTTACCTTTAACAAGCTCAAAGTGAACTTACGCTTATTCCTTTGTGATGTTGCCTACACAGACCTGTGAGGAAGCACCAGCAGTAAGGACAGTGGTGCTTTTCCCATAGCATACCCAGATTCAACAAGGCCACGTGCAAGGCTCTGCACACGGATCAGGGCAACCCCCAGCAACAGTACAGGCTCGAAGATGAGGGAATTAAGAGCAGTGCTGCAGAGACGGGTTTGGGGATATTGATGGATGAAAAATTAGATATGAGCTGGCGGTGTGTGCTTGCAGTCCAAAAAGCCAACTGCAACCTGGGCTGCATCAAAAGAAGCATGGCCAGAAGGTCAAGGGAGGTGATTCTCCCCCTCTGCTTTTGAAAGACCCCACCTGGAGTACTGCATCCAGCTCTGAAGTCCTCAGCACAGGAAAGACATGGACCTGTTGGAGCAGGTCCAGAGGAGGGCCATGAAAATAATCAGAGGGGTGGAACACCTCTCCTGTGAAGAAAGGCTGAGAGAGTTGGAGTTGTTAATTCAGAGAAGGCTTTGGGGAGAACTCTTAATATGTAAAAGGGGCTTATAAGAGAAACTTTTTTTTTTTTTTTTTTTTTTAACCAAGGCCTGTAGAGACAGTGCAAGGGGCAACAATGTTAAACTGAAAGAAGGTAGATTTAGATCTGCACATACAGGAGAAATTTTTTATGCTGAAAGTGGTGAGACACTGGAAAAGGTTGCCTATAGAGAAGCAACCACAGGTTGCTTCTCTAGGTGGGAGTGCCCCACTGTTGGAATTGTTCAAGGCCAGGCTGGATGAGGGGCTTTGAGGAAAATGATCTAGTCAAAGATGTTCCTGTCTGTGGCAGGGGGGTTGGACTAGATGATCTTTAAAGGTCCCAACCCAATCCGTGTGATTCTATGAATATCCTTATTAAATATTTGCACCCTGTAGCTAACACTCTAGGCTTAAATTTGCTAGAATTTACAGGTAGCTTTGGGTTCAAATTTATGAGAACTTACATGCAGTTTGCCATTAAAGATGCTGTTTTTAAAGAATACTGTTTTTTTAGATCTGACCTATTTCAAACAAGACTTTCCTAAGGAATTATCTGTGATCTCAATCAGTGGGAAGTGCCAAGTCTTAGAATTAAAGTGTCTGTACTGCAAACACGTGTGGACATACGTATAACCAACAAACTGTTCTGGGTGGAATATGTCAGTGTCTAAAATGTAAGAGTACCTGCTAATTGACTCAAATGCACCATTTTTTAATATTAATTGCAGACTTTATTCTTTCATGTGTGTGTGGATATTTTGTGACTGTGACTTAATATGGTTGGACAACCTGATAAGAGAATAAACTAGGAACAGACTTACCTAGCTGCTACAAACTGTGCAAATCCAAAGAAACTTTAGGGCAGAACCATTACCTCATTAAGAACTTTCCACAGTTAAATCCTTCTAGCAGAGCTGGCTGCACATGTCTTTGGACTTTCTGACTGAAAAAAAAAATATCAGAATTCTGATTTTAATTTTACAGTTTTGGATCCCTGTTTTGGTTTAACTTATTTACCCAGACTTTACAGGTTAGCATTTAAAAAGTGGAGGTTTTGATTTTAGATGTCTCTAAGGATTTTTAAAGTTTTTTTGACCTTTTTTTTTTCTTTTCAGTTTTTACCATTTCAGTTTTAGTAATTTCTGCTGGATATCTTAAACCAGTTCAGTTTTATTCCCTGTGTTAGCTGGTAGTCATTAGTGGCTTTCAATTACTTGTATTATGGACGATATATATACCTGTTCTAAATGGTTATTACTCTAAATTGATCTTAATGTTTTTGCGTTAACATTGCACATTCAGTAAGCCCTTGATCCTGCAAAGACAATCATGTCACTACTTGCATACACAGTGAATAATTTCATGAATACTATTGGAACTATTCTGATTATGGAACTTCTGATTCTAAAAGTACTTTTCAGTTTGGTTTACTTTTTCTTTTTTTTTTTTCCTAAAGGTAGTTTTCAGGAGCTGCTTACTTGAGATTTTGCTATTAGAACTGTGTTAATAATGGAATTGCAGGAAGATGCATTTAAAACTTTTTTTCAGTATAAGAATATAAATGTGAAGGCTCAAATACGATTTTATTTTGTGCTTGAGCTTCACTTCATATACACAGGCATATGTATAAGTACGTAATCCATATACATGGACCCAAGGCTAGATTATATGAATAATTATTTAATTTTCTCTCTGATATTTATGTACCTCAGAAGTGGCTTTGGTGTTGGACAGCAAACTAGCTTGAGTACTCCACAGCCTCTGAGTATCCTAATTGTATCTTCCCCTCAGTCAGTTTTTCCTTCATTATGGTAGTATCTCAAAACTGATTCTTGTGGAAGGTAGAATTTATACAGAGTGTAAATGTGCAACCACTGTCCTGCACAAAAACAGTCACACAAAAACAGGAAAATGCCCAAAGGTATTAAAAAATAATTGGATTTAGTATGGATTAAGAGAATATATTCTTTTTAGCTAAATACATAATTTTTGCAACCCAGCATCAGTATAACACACTGTATGTTTCCATGGCATTTTTAATCCAAAAATGGTCACTTTTTTCACTCTTTAAGCCAACAGGAAGATACATAGCTGTAGTTAGCAGCACACTGGTTTAAATGATTGAAGCCTTATTGCACTTTTATGAGGTAGAGGGTAAAAAAAAAAAGGGAAAAAAAAGGAAGAGTTAATGCTCAGCAAATGTCAGCTACCAGCTGCATGAGATTAGGAAGTTGCTTCACTTCTGAAGAATTTCTTTCACTACTGCTTATTACAGCATTTCCCCTTTCCAAAGTCTAGCACCAGGTGTTCTCTTGAAGAGGACACTGGACTGATGAACTGTTGCTGTGATCATATGAGGTGACTTTGAGGCAAGATCTGATCAGCCTTATTCAGTGCAGAGTAAGCAGAACTTCAACCTGTAGCTTCCAAATTATCCAGATTTCCTGGATTCAGATTAAGCATCTGAATTAAGCATCTGGTTAGCCGCAGCCAGCTAAGGGTTTTTGAAAACATTTGCTGATGTTATGGTATTGGGAGTCTGGCTGAAAAGTGTAATTTTTACAATTTTAATAAGAAATTAAAATAGCTTAATATTTATTGTCCATAGCAAAGTCTGGAAAATACAATTTACTTTGAAAACTGGAGTATCTACTCAAATTACCTGAACCTTCTAAATTTTAATTGAAAAAAATTTAAAGTTTCTAGAGCTTTTAATTACAAATTCAATTATATTCAAATTACTTTAACTTAAGGTGAGAGGTGATTAGCAGGGATATTTAATTTAATGTCACCTTATTTTTGTGAACCTTTATGACAGATTAAGGTGACAAGACCTTTAATTTTTATCAATGGATTTTAAAGTACTTATTCTTTTGATAGTTTATTAGAATATTAAAATGTTAATTAAAAGTTCTGCTTTGAAAGCTTCTCCCTTAAGTATGCTTCTCTATCCCCACTTTCATTTCAGTTGAAACATAACCCAAAAAGGGACAGCAATTTTTCTGCCATTTTAAACTGTCATAGGCCAGATAGGAAAAGTACTGCAGCTAGAAAAACAAATATGACACTGTCCATTTCAAAAAAGCTTTTTAATACATGGACTTGATATTCAAGCATCACTCTGACTACATCTCTGAGCAGTTTTCTGACTTTCTAGTCCATGAACAAATATCAGAATACAGTAAAATTTCCTTTGAGCCAATTAATGCTTTCTGCAACCTATCAAAGTTAGGTTATAATTGTAGTGGTGGGCTGGTAAAAATTATACAGATGATAATTACTGAAACTAAGAACAAAACAGGTTTTTGAAAATAATGTACTGGTACAGATGTGGGGAAGCTGTAAAATAATTTCCATTTCTATTGAAATATTTTTCAAACCACCACCAAAATTGTTACTAAACCTAGTTTCAAAGTATAAGATTTTTTGTACATAGAACTATTGGAAACATTTTTTGAAGAAAAAAAATCAATTCTTTGACATGAAGAATTTTTAGTGATAGGAACAAATGAACAGAGACCCTTTATGTCTAAAAAGGTTGACTCACTTTCCTTTTCTATTTTGATGTCCAAAGCTTATATTTTAAAAACAAAGGAAGGTATACCTTACTATAACACTGAAAAATGACCACTAAATGTAGTCATTATTGTGGTTAATGAATGTAAATTCACATCAGTGTAACTGCTTGAATATTTTTTTCTTTTGAGCATGTATTATATACTGTTGCATTGATGTCTGTTGTGTTATAAAATAAGTAAGCAAGGAAAGCCATAACTCACAAAAATAGGAAATGTATCTTTTAGATTTGAACACTGAATAATGCTCAGAAACATGATTATAGAGTTGGGAAGGTACAGACATGCTTTTACCATTTTCTTCCATCCACATTACAGGTTAGGTTACTCACATTTAACAGTTCTTATACCTGTGTGGTTTATCTGGACAAATGAGATACACTTTATATGCAAAGCCAATGATGTTCTGTTAATGTAATTAATATCTTGACAGTCTAATAAAGATTTTATTATCAATCCACTTAAAATGACACTAAGACCCATAATTCAAATTATCCACTTTTCAGAGCTCGGGTACATAATGAATCAGTTTAAAGTTTAGATTTGAGATTTAGAATTAAGTTATCCATTATCCTGAATAAACTCTTTGGTTATGTTTTAAGGTCTACCTACCGCATTTTGAGATATGTTTTAATAGCTACTCTATTCTTACCTTTTCCCCCTTTCTCCAGAGAAACTTGTACTACATCAGAACTGCAAGATGTGTATGTAAACCTAGAAAATACTGTATATTTCACCTGCACAGGAGAAGGAAATCCTTTGCCCAAGATAATATGTATATTAAGGAAATTATATCCAAGTGGTTCCTATGAACGTTGTTTATTTTCAAACAGGACTTTGACTTCCTTAGTTCTATGGCTACTCTATTTCACATGTCCATATGCTTGAGAGGGACAATTCATGTGTATATATGGTTGATATTTTCTTATTTAGCTAATTTTAAAGGAAATAGCTATGAAGACATCTATGGATTAAAAATGCTGTTAAAAATTATGTTCTTCAGCATCTTCAGGTGTTTTAAAAATAATGCAAATTGCTTGATGTAGTAAAATCTTTCCATCTTATTGAAATGTTCTTCAGTTAAAAGTGTGAAAAAGGTGCTTTTTCATGAGATATCAATGAAGGGGAAGTAAGGTTTTAAATACTTTGTCAAAAATAACATTTGTTATTATAATATTCTTGTAAAAAGCCCATATTTCCAAAGTGCAATCATTAAACCAGAGTATCTCCATGAAAATTGTTTCAATATAAAATTTATTGATACCAGCTAGCAATTATGCAAACTTAGCAAGTGCTTTAAAAGCTCCAGAATAGAAGTTATGTAACATATAGTGAAAACTTTTTGTTATTGTACTTTTTTAATTATGGGTTAAAAAAAAACCAAACACACAACGATGAACAGATTAAAAAAAAAAAGTCTAATCCAGGATTAAGACATTAATTGGAGCATTAGCTCTAATACCCTAAATTTCTTCTTTCACTTATAATCATCAATATATGAAAACACTGTAGACCTTTACTAAATAAAAGTGAACAGCCATCACCAGAGGCCAAAATATATGAATCAAGTGCAAGGGTTAAGAAGATTTACAGATTGTTGTCATCTTGTCCTTGAAGCTCAATATTCAAGATGCATTAGATGACACACAGAGTTTCTTTGTTTATTCCGTATCCAGCAGCAACAGTGTCTTGGGGCAGCCACTCCTCCACAGCTTTTCTGTTACCCTACAGATCCTCAGAGCAAAGTATTTTGTCTTTCAGCTTCAAATCCTTCCTGATAGCTGAACACAGAGGATATAACAAAGGTATTTTTGCCTGTTGCTTCTGTTACAAAGAAGCCCACACTCTGTTACTTGGGATTTTCCCCTACATGCCTTGTGTCTTTATATGTGATGCTGAAGTTGTTTTATTCTCTCTGCTTTTAAGGTGTTTATTCAATCAGTCAAGGTAGAGTGATGCAAACGTTATAGTGTTGATATAATTGTGAGTTCATATGTTTCCATGGTTTTAACTGATCAGCTAATATTTACTGAATTAATATAAAGGTACTGTGAACATGTACTTGCACTGCAGAACACAATCCTGTCGCTTGGGGGCATGTAGTGCAACATATTCCTAAAATTAACAGAAGGGATTGATTGGTAAATCTACATCATAAAAATAGCATATTTTTTTCAATATTTTTGGGAAGGACCAACCTCCTTGCTCTGAAAAAAGAGAATAAAGAGTATGTTCTTCCTTCAGGCTGTACATTCAGTATTTTTCACAAGAACATTTATTACTAATCTACCCCAAATATCCAAAGCTCTTTGATTAGCTGACATTTCCATTTAAGAATGTCTTTTAAAATGTGTGGATTTTATAAACAAGGTTGTTTTGAGATATATATAGATATATATATGATATATATAATAACTAATGGAAATGGCTTCTTATGGTTAAATATTCATCTTTTACATCCAAGGAAAAGAAGAATATGCCTATAATGCAAAATGTGTAAGATAAGTCTGGTACTTGCTCTTGGGATTTAAATTCTTATCAAGTATGCTTGTAAATGTGCATATAATTCAGTAATGATGTTGCCAGATGCATGGCTGTTACTTCATAAACAAGTTTTTGAAGCATAACTCAGCTAGGAAGTGTTTGTTTTGGGTTTTTTCCTGATATGTATTCACTGAAAAAACCAATGCAGCCTGGTCCACATGGTTCATCCAGAGAATTTACACTGCTGTATCACAGTTAGGCCACATTTCCTAACAGGGATGTCAATTCTGAAAAAACAAACGGAAAACTGTTCTCTAATGGATAGATGCCCTGTACCACTCTTCTGCAAACTAACACAGCCAGTACAAAAAGTGAATTGTTAAAACCCCATTGAAACCTTATTGTACTATATGTACAAGCATATTCTAATTTAGTTTCACAGAAAATATTGCTTAGTAGAGATGCTTTCAAGGTTTTTTTTTTTTCAGTAGCTGTCACATTTACTCAGCAAACAGAGCTATTTCACCTTGAGCAAAACAAATATAAACAAAACTCTTAGCAAGTAAACAAATCTTCCTCTTGTTTATAATCTCAAACCAAGTGTAATGAGCACAAAGGAGTACAAGGGGTGACAACATTAACAGCGAGACAGTTGTATGCTCAACATACGGATTTTTAGCCACAACTGTGAGTACATGGTATCATACAGGTGGACCACAATGCCACCTGTCTGGTTTTGTCTTTTTGTTAGGGAATTCTGGTAACCCCCACCTCTAGTTGATACCACTAGGGGCAACATTACCCCAGTACAGTACCTTTGAAACTTCTATAAGGGAGGGGAACAAGTGATTAATCTGGGAACCGAGACTGACACAGACACACTGCAAAAGCTGGAGTTCTTATTTATCTTCTTACTGTTAGGACTGAGGACAGCTGACCCCCATCTTAACCATCAAATGTGTTTTCTAAACATCTAAGTAAACCAGAAAAATAGGTCTGGTCCTTCACTGACTTCACTGAGAAAGGCTAGGAATATTGTGTTACCTACAGTCAGAAAGTTCAAACATCCAGCCAGCCCTGAGTCCTCTCCTTGACAGTGACTGCCAAGGGAAGCCTAGGGAGCAGCTTGGGTAGAGATGATATTGCATGCACTGTTTACGAGGATTATGTCCAGTCACTTGCTGAGCATTGCACTTCAAGGTATTTATGCTCCCTGCATTGAAAACTGAGTTTCTAATCCAAATGCAAAGTCATTTCCATTGAACGGTACAAAGTCACTCTCTGAATGTGTAGTACATTCATTTGATAAAAGTTGATACTATCCCCATCTCTGATCTCCAAGAACAAAACCACATTTTTAAAGAAAAAAAAGAAAGAAAAAAAAAGAAAAGATAAGCAGTGTAAGCTTTCATGAAGTAAAAGTTTTTAATGAACTCTATTTTGTCTTCAGCCATTCAATGGATATGAAAGACGGCAGAAGGCTGAATTTGCTTGTGGATGGGTCCCTGATGACTTGGAACCCAAGAGGGTGTGACCAGGGCCTATATCAGTATACAGCCCCTGATGTGGGCCAGTCCTGACTGTGAATGATTTTTTATTGATCTGATTGTACATATATGAATTAATCACATTTTATTTTGAAATCCCAGAATATCAATTTGAAGTTTAGTCTTTACGGCCAATTTAGGGTATGCTTTCTTATTTATTCTTATTGTAAGGTAATTATCCAATTTTATTTGGCTTTAATAGACTAAGCAGATAAGAGATGAGTCCACCTGAAAGAGCACAAAATTAATGCACAAAATTGTGAGAAAGGGAGTGTGGTAATACTTGTTTTTCAAGAAGTAGGGCAGAGAAATTAAACAATCTCAGCCAAGGGTAGACCGAGAACTTAGTGGGATGATCAGATAGTCTACAAAGACAATAAGAAAAACCCTCTTCTACTTTGTTTTCCTTCTTTTTCCTTCATCAAACCAATTTATATTATTCAATCTCACTGCTGGACAAGAGGAAATGGAAAGTCACTAGGTGCATCTAGGTTTGTTGTCAGTGCTCGACATTCTTCTACCTGTCAAGTTAGGCATAGGCATAATCAGGACTTTTTCCAAGCACCAGCCAGTGCCATTGTAGAAGGTAAGCAAATGTGAAGATGGTGTTAGGAGTCCAGCTAAAAGTTAAGCCAAAGCTATCACACTGCATTTGTTACTGCACTTTTCTATGTTTTGTAATTTATTTGCTATCACAATACAAGTAAGATTCAAACTCAGGTAATATTTGAAAAAGTGAACAAATAAAAAGCATACTTTAATCATTAGAAATTATTACATTATAAAAATATGTTTAAATGTTTTCCCTTTCCTTGATTCAATCATAATGATATTCAAAATACATAAAAGCTTGTCATATCAATGAGGCATTGCTTTTAAGTAAATGTCATTTCTTAGCTTTTGTGGCTAAGCAGAGCCAATGGAAACTAAGATTACACAACTATGATTTGACAAAGGGAAAGAAAATATTACAGGCAATCAGTTTGTATTACTTAGGCAATCTGTTGTGAGAACAACTAGGTAAAATAGGATGACAGGTGATGCACGTTTCAATGCTTTATCTCAGACTGCCACTTACCTCACCTACTCTCTTGCACTCTATTTCAACCATTCATTTATACATGTGTCTGCCAAAGCATAGAGAGTTCCCTTACTCTTATACTTTTGTTTCCATCTGCAACGTACAAAGCATCTTTGGCAAGCACTTACTGTTGGGTAATACCTCTCTCCAAATGGTATTTGGGGCCAAAATAGCATTTTCTGCTTGATAAATGAAAGCTCTGCAAAATTTTGGATTGTGCTGGACAGTGCAAATGCAAATCTCTACCTTGATTAAGATTTTCACTTGTCAGATAATAAAATGCTTTAGTCGTATTTCCTTTGCTCATTAGTATTTCCATGGAGAGCAAATTCACTCATCATTTCCAGTGACTAATTTTCTGATTCTCACAATGTAAGTCTTGTCTTTCCTACTAATACAAATGTCTTTCAATAATTTTTTGTCATGTTCACACATGTCTACCCAAGCTATATACATGCATCACCCTCACCCTTCCAGCACTGGGGGTTATGAATACCTCCTCCACCACCTTTCCAGGAGCAGTGGCTTCCCCAGTTTGCCCACCACTCCCATCAGAGACATGGTGTTCCAGGTTCACATGTACTTGTATGTATAATACAAATATGTAAATACTGCTTTTTCACTGTGACCTTTCTGTCCATTACTTTACTGCTTTAATGCATGAACTGCGTAATTAACTGCTGACACTTGGTACCCTAATGTTAAACATGAAGTATATATAAGATGAAGTGAAATTTCTGACTCAAAGCCAGCTAAAGATGCAGGTTGAAGGCAAACAGTATTTCATACTCCTGTGGTTTGAATCTTTTGAAGCAAACATTTGAAGAGCTTGTGTAAGAATATTTTGAAGTAATAAGAATATGCTTATATAAACATGGTTGGTATTTTTGTTAGTGATCTTGGCATAAAAAGCAAAAATATTCTGTTGACAGTTAGCTAGTGCGATAAATGTGAGCTGAATCGCAGGACAGCCTTCTGGTATGTAGGTGGGGTGAAATGCAGTGTCATGAATCCACACTTAAATACATTCAGTCAAAGTGTTCAGGATGAGCACCAAAGGGTTCTGTTGGGGCCATGCAGCTTCTTTCTCCATACAGCTAATTACATTTCATGGAGCACTGCAAAATGTAGGGGTGGTTTTTTTGTATATCTTTGGTAGCACCTTTAGAGAAACCCACACAGCCCATTTTTACACTCTACTGCAGTGAGTGTGCAAATGAAGTTTTAAAGACTAGTAATGAGAATTGCAATGAAAACTCTTGTTTTGAGAATGACCAATGAGAAAAAGTACAAATTTGTGCAGTTTTTGCATTGTGAAAGAGTATGAATTGACAATGCTACTGCTAGAAGAAAAGAAAATGCAGTGCTAAGAAGGGTCACAGATGGCATTTCAATTTCAGTCTGGGAAATATGAGACTTCTTGTACCTGGTGAGACATGCTTCAATTGTACTATGTACAGAGTTGGTCAGTCATATTTTGAGACTGATTTGTTTGAACAAATGAATCAAACATTTCATTTTGAATTTCATTGCAAAATAAAACCACAGAGAATAACAGAAAGGAAATGACAAACACAAGACAAAGATAACCAGGGATGAAAAGGAGAAAAGTATCTTAAACATCAGCACTGGCACAAACCGCAGTGATTATACAGTGACTTTGAATAACTCCCCAAATATCAGAACAATCAGGTTCCAAAATAAATCCCATCGCTACTCTGTGTGTATTTTCTGCTGAATCAGTACAGGTGGGTGTACTGGTTTGTGCTGGGATAGAGTTAATTTTCTTCATAGTGACTAGTATGGGGCCATGTTCTGGATTTGTGACAAAACCAGTGCTTATATAACACCAATGCATTTTTTTTTTTGGTTGGGTTTTTTTGTTTGTTTGTTTTTGGTTTTGTTTTTGTTTTTGAGCTGAGCAACACTGGCTCTGTGCAGGACCTCTTCTGCCTCTCACCCCACCCCACCAGTGAGCAGCCCAGGGGGGCACAAGGAGCTGGGAGGGGACACAGCCAGGACAGGACAGCTGACCCCAGCTGACCCAAGGGATGTCCCAGATCATATGGTGTCACACTCAGCATATAAAGCTGGGAGAAGTAGAAGGAAGGGGACACACACACACATTCCAAGTGCTGGTGTTTGTCTTCCTGTTACATGCGATGGAGCCCGGCTTTCCTGGAGGTGGCTGAGCACCTGCCTGCTGATGGGAAGTGGTGAATGAATTCCTTGGCTTGCTTTGCTTAAGTGCACAACTTTTGCTTGACCTATTAAATTGTCTTGATCTCAGCCTGAGTTTTCTCATTTTTACTCTTCCAGTTCTCTCCCCAGTCCCATCATGGGGGAGAGTGGGCAGCTGCCTGGGGCTGAGTGGGGTTAAACCATGACAGCGAGGGAATGGAAATATAATTAAATAATGTTATTTGATATTGCTTTTGCTGATTATGGGGGGGGGGAACGCAGTTAAAAAGTCTGCAGAAAAAAAAAAGAATTAATTAAACAAAATCTTGTTGATTTCTGCTTCATTTTTGGTTTAAACTTGGAATATTGCAAAGGTCAAAATAATAACAATATAATGTATTTAAATATTTGAAAAAGAAAAATAATATAAAAGAACCAAATTCATATCTAATGTTCTGTTTATATTTTTGCTATATATATTATTGGACTACTTAACACTTCATAAACTAAAGCCTAGATTTGAAGGTGTTGTGGTACAGTAATTGATTCTATTATTTTCTTTTTCGTATTCTTTGTATGGTCATTCATCACCTTCACCAGCTATAATTTCTTCTGGCTACATAGTTTTTACCTCTGTTTAACCACCTCTGACCTCTGTACAATACTATGTCTTTTTAAGTTGTTATTTTTTGACACAAAAAAATCATCCCAAACTGTCCAACTTTGTATTTCCATCCTAATAACCTGTATCTAAATTCTGAGCTCCTTTGCCTGGATTTAAGGTAACTGTAGCATGCATATTAGTGGCATTGTTAGAATCTGAAGTGTAGTTTCTCAGCTTTAAAACAATATGATAAAGGTCACCATCTGCTTGTCCTTCAACTTGCCTTATGGTTTCCTTGTTACTTTTTATGTACTGCGCTTTTTAAATTTTCTTTAGCTGTATCAACAATCAGTGTGCAAAAAGCAGCTTCTATTTCACTCTAAAACTTTTTGCATTTCTTAGGATATTATACAGTTTTTGTCATTTTAGCAGATGCTTCTTCTCTGTGTCTATGCTGCTTCTCTATTTTGTTTCAGTAACTGAAATAAAAACTGAAAAATCCCTACTACGGATTAGCTGAAAAGTGAATAAAAAAGGAAAAGATTTCACACTGAAATGGACATATCGGTGTGTGAGGCAGGTACACGTTTTTGTGACACAGAATAATTAGTATTGTAAATCAGAATTTATTCCCATTATACATCTTTATAAAGAAAGGTAAGGATATTGCTTTGGCTGATTTTAATCAGAGTATAAATCTTTATTTATGCGATAAATATAAAAATTATGTTAATTCTTAACCAGAATTGCCAGTGGAACTGCTTTTATTCAAGTGATGTTATAAATATTTTCAGAGTCAGAGATGCACTTGTGGGATTTTAAACTGATAAAGGTATGAAAAAGGCAGATTATCACCAAGTTAAAAATGCCAACTGTCTCTAATTTAAAGGTCATTTCAATTTCCAGTATTTTCCCAGTTAAAGCAGAATTTCGCAAGGATACTAGCTAGAGAGATGTCAATGACAGTTCAATTTGCATTTTAGTCTCTCCTTTTCCCTTCCAATAGTCAGTATTAAGTTTTGCACATGTTTTATGTAGTTCAAATTAGTTTTCTAGAACATCCACTGCCCTAACATCCACTGCAAGGATTGCTGCTTAGGACCTTAAAGAAAAGACTCATTACACTTGATGATACACTGTCATTACTGAACTGCTTTGGCACGAAATTAGTGTCTTTTGTTTACGATACCATAATTAACACTAACACATTTTATAGGATAGCTCTTTTAAGGGAAGAATTATAAAGGGTTATTAGTTTCCAGAGAGTTAAATATTTACAGGCTATATGAACATTTCTGTAGCCAGCACTCCCTTTTTGTTCACAGACATATGAAACAGGTGCCATTAAAATATATAAATCCAATCTTGTAGCCATTAACTTTGTAAAGATTTTACTACAAACTCCTAAGACAATTAACTGTGATTACTAGATGGTGTCCATTGCACACTGGCAGAGAAAGAACCAACATGAAAATAAGGTGAATAGGTACATCAATACCCTGGGTTTAAAATGCTGTACAAGATTTCTCTACTGTTCCTGCAACCAATTACCAGGAAATTCAGGTTAAAATGATTCAACATTTAGAAGTATTTCACTGGTGCTGAGGCATGAAAATCTGCATTTTAGGAGCAACCATTACTCCAAGCATCAAAGATCATCATAAAGGAAAAACAATAGAAACCGAAGCAATGAAAAAAAAATAAAAATCACATTAAAGGTATTCTAGAATGAGATTCAGTAAAGTGCTTTATTTGTGAAGGCTTATTTAGCAGACAGGCACTGAAGTATGATGGTTACTTGTATGTGCAGTTGGTAAATGTAACTTTGATTTGTTAAGAAGAATCTTTCAAGATGTGTTGAAGACAGCAACAGTTTGGATGCACTGCATGTTCTCAGAAAAATGATTTGGTGAAATTCTTAAAAAAAATGTTTGTTTGAATAACTTTTATTCAAAGATGGGAGAGTTGTACAGCACCCATATCTTCTGAAAATAATTTTGCTAATATGGATGTATTAAGAGCTGTCAGCTGAAGGAAGTACTCGGGTTTATACCTTCTCAGAGAATACATTACAGTGTTTTGAACTGAACGAAGTCTGAATTGCCTTGAGTTTTAAAAGTCCTCTTTGCTATGATTAATTTCCCATTTGCTACACTTTTTAAATACCTGATGTAGGGAAGACAAGACATAATTACACATTTCATTATCAGTCCATCTAGCCCCAAATAAACATCCATTGCACGGACATAAAATAGAAAAAGAAACAAAATCAAACCGGTATTAAATTTAAATGTAGGTGTTCTGATATATGTAATACTTATGGCAGGCAAGAGTAACAGCACCTATTCTGCTTCAGTCATTCTTGCTATTTTCTGAGAACTATAGACAAGACTTCAATTTTTCAGCACTATGAATCCATTTTACCCAACACCACTAAGACTGCAGAAGTAGGTTTGGAGTTCTTTTGCATTTACTTCATGATTATGGATGTAAACGTGCACTTATTTCTGTATATACTTACTTCTCAATATTAGCATTTAGATGAGGGTAAAAGTTATATTAAGTGAGGTAATTTATACTCCTTTGTTTGCTTGTAGGAAGCAAACTTGTAGAAAGTAGGGAAGGGAGCTTGTAGCTATGACAAAACATGTAGTAAAGGAGAGGTATATTGTCCTTCCTATTTCCTATTTTCCACTATGGATATTCATTCCTTGTTCAATTGCTTATTCATTTTGCAGTTGTAAAAAAATTTATTGCAGAATGAGCTTTTTTTTTTTTTTTTATAACATAACAAACTTGGTCTACTGTAAAAGAGAAAAAGTTTTTAAAAGCTTCCAATCCGCAAACTATTAATGCCAGCTGTAGCCTACTGTGTTGCCTTTATCCTTCTACCTCCCCATTTATTTTTCTTGGACTTCCTTTATAGAAAATCAGGATTAGCTAATGTCCCTTAGGTGAATTGAGTCTTTATTATATTTGATGAGGTTTCACCTTCTGGTTTTTGGCACCTGGAGAACTATGGATATCCTCCACATTCTTTCCTCTTGCCAGCATGTATCAACATCTTGGCTTCAGAATGTTTCTTTGGTTGAATTTTGGACAAGCTAATGCAGGGAGTAGATTGTATTTTGTGTTCATGACTGATGTAAATATAGAGTTCCTATATCCCAACATGGAGCCAGAGATCTCTTGTCTTAGTAAAATGTAATGCAATAAAGCATCATTCTGCTCACAGTCCTCCAGGTTGTTGCCAAGGCCTTAACAATGTTACAAAAACTTTTTTTGGTTTTAATCAGTTTAAAGTGCTTAATATATCATTAATATATACAGACACACTTTTTAATTAGAGCTGCTGTAATTATCATAAATTGTGATACAAAGATGACTTGAAAGTAAAGCAGAGGAACTAAGACAAAACTTCATTTCAGTCCCATTTCATTTTTTTTTACCCTGTTCCACTTCGCCACCTCTTATAAGTGAAGCCTAAGGACCAGTTTGTGATTGCTTGCACCAAAAAAAGATACAATCAAATTTACATAAGGTCATGTTCCTAGGATGCATAAAATAGATGCAATAAGAAAAATAAGAAAAAGCACTATATGTATAAATTTTAAAAAAGGAAAAACCTTGCCTTTTTCATTACATGACACTTTTAATGCATTACTGACTGTTAATGCATTAATGCTTATGATTAATGTAGTTGAGATGCTTAAAGAAACTGTGTGTGCTTGATTTCCCATCTGAGTTTCATAAATGCATAACAACATGCTGTATGCACTGACAATTACCCATTTTCTTCATTAATGTAGAGCCTGGAGTTCCTTCACTGAGTTACTTTGTAGAAGGACTTTGCTTACCCATTCAAATTGTCTCCTAGATTCTATCACAAAGTACCAAAGAAGCAGAAAAAAGGCAACTTCTTCTTGTATAGCAGAGCAATATTATGCATATATTTAAAAAATATAAAATATCATGACCCTTTCAGTTGTGTTGCACACACACCCTTGTTCTGTGTCCATAATTTTCTCCTTTTTTAACTTTCGGTCTTAATTTACCTTGAACTGTGCATTATTCTGAGTGGAGATGCTAGGTCATTTATTAATGTTTAGCATTATTATTAAGGTTTACCCTAATGCCTTTTTTTGTTATACAAGTAATAACCAGCATAAATGCTTAAGAATAAAACTTAATCTTGATTACATCACTACAAGTATATGATTTTTTTTTAGAGTGGATATTTCTAAAGAAGTGTTTATAAAAATAAGTTTATATCAGCCTCATAACACTTCAGCACTGTTTTCTATTGTTGAACACAAGGTTATATAACTTGTTTGTAGCTATACAGTACGTTGCACAGTGGGACACAATTTGCCCTTGAAAGCTCTGGGAATTGCAGTACCTCAGAATCTGGCCTGGTTAAACAGCAATTACATGTTATGATATTTGACCATATTATGTTATGTTGTTTGACAATTTTATTTTAAATTAGCAAATAGCTCCTGGGGTGGGGGGGTTACTTTCCAATAGAACATCTAATTAACAAGCAACTTAATATGTTAAACATTAGTTTTTCAAATCTTGTGACTTTCCAAGTCTATGTAGTGGAACTAATCACAGAATAATTATATAACCAGAATTATTTGTTTAGTAAATGAATTTGTATTTAATTGTATTATATTATTAGAAGCTAGCTAACTTTATTCCATTCTTGTTGGTAGGATTACTTGAAATCTCTGTGCAATTCTGAAACAAAGTCTGGATTTATAATAAGATCTGATAAGATTTTTATAATACAGATTCTAATGGCTTTCATTAACAATTAGAATTGCCATGTTTGCAGGATGTCTGAACAGTAGTTCATTTTAATGAGACCAGTGGGACTCAAGAAACTTGGGTGCTCTATACAGATTCTACCTGGCTGACTGCAAATGATTGACATCCTGTGCAATTCTTTCTTCCTCTGTGTCAATGATTCTTCCTTTGTCTGTAACACACTAAGTGGATGGAAAACCCTAAATAAAAGCAAATATTTTAATTATGTTATTCTACATCTAGATTCTCTCAGTGTTCTCCTTCACCATAGGTGATGATCTCCCCAAGATGTCACCAGCTACAGAAAACACCATCAGCATTATCTAGTGACAGCTCATTATATCACAAATATTGAAGCACACAGTGCACAGTGCTTAAAAAACCATCACTTGCTACATTATGTGCACTCTAAAATTAAGCTGTTTAATTTTTACTAGGCATGAAAAGCTGATTTAACAATTCACTGGATTGATAAGCCTTTCAATTTTTTCTTTATTTTACTGGATCTCTTTAGCCCATAAGAGCTAATTACAAACGCAAGCCATTTTGAACCTGGCATTAATGAGAGTAATCAAAAACTCCATAAGGTCCATGCTAAGTTTTTATTTAATAATGTGGTTAAGCTGACCTATTTGTCAAAATAAAATATTGCAGAAGTGGTGAAAGCAAAACTTACAACGTATTAAATAAATAATTTTGAGAAAGAGCCCTTTTATGTATAACCTCCCAAATTATTAAACACAAAATGATCTATGAGTATAATTTGCCATGTTTATTCCCCGCCCTTCAATATGCTGTGAGAAGCTGAACTCCACACAATGGACCCTTTGTGGTGTTGCCTATGGAAACCTTACAAATGGCTTATAGAGCCCAGCAGATCACAACCAGTATGAGTTGACCTGTCAGCATCATGGGGAAGGTGGCAATGATCTCACAGCTGAATGTGCAACCCAAAGTTAATAGAGGATTTTCTTATCCTTTAGGTGGGTTTTTTAATTGTTATTCTTGTATTTATTTTTATTGCAATTTTTTTAGTAACTTGGATTTATATTGTAGAGAACTGTATTGCAGAAGAGAAGAAAGAGGGACTTTACGCAGAACAAAGTACCAGGAAGGTAACCAAAATTCTCAAGCACATAAAAATACATAGATTAAGAGTTCTTCCAAACCTGTATCCTTTCCTAAAATCTGTTTCCATTTATTGCAGAGATAAACTTGCTCTGTCTTGATTGCTGGCTTTCTCTTTTATATCCCATGCCCAAGTACCATGAGGCACAGTGTAAAACATTTGACTGAGGACCACACATTTTAGTGTAAGGAGGCAGTCTGACATTCAAGAACTAAGGGGCTTGACTATCATCTTCCTTAGTCTGGTAAGTCTATTATATAATAGAATTTGCTTGGAAAACCATCCCCTTTTTTTGTAGAAACCTATGATAATTTTGACTGGAAGGAACCTCTGGAGGTCATCTTATCCAGTGCACAGCCCAAATCAGGGCCAACTAGGTCCTGAGATGATTTGGCTTTGGATTCTTCTGGTTACCATTACAACATGTGGATTTTCATCTCTTTTACTGGTGGGTAAGCTTTTCGTGACCTTTGGTGTAAGTTATACTTTAAAAACTTGTGAATGTGTCAGAAACATTTGAGATAGTCTTTATATATGCATACACATTTCTCCAATTTTCTCTTGTTGTGTTTCCACAAAACTATGTTTACCATGATAACAGATGAACATTTTTTACAACTCCCCATAGTAACGATGTCACTGTTACACCTAAATCATTAAAGGAGGTTTCCAGCTATCTTGAAATGTTTACAGTACTGTTGTTGTACAGGATATATGTTTAGAGAAACTTAGGGCTTACTTATTCAGGAATATGGTCATTTTCATATTTAAACAAAGTGGGTACATTTTACTAAAGGAATAAAGCTTTTAATCCATTTAATGCACCATTAGAAATTTTATCCTTATTTCTTCTGAGATGATAAGGGACCCTCACACATTTCTGAAATGGAATAATTATCATGGCATATAAATATGTCAAACTACGGTCATTTTGGGAAAGAGTAAATGATCAGGTTTCTAACAGTAGTAGAGCAAGAAGTTAGAGGTTATATGTTTAAAGGACAATTTTGACTTGAAAACTGAAATAAAATTGCTTTAGGATAATGAAGCATTCAACCATTCATCTTGTTAGATATAACAAATGCAGTAAGAGCATCCAAATCAAATTTACAGAAGGTAATCCAAAGTTTTATTCACTTCAATAGTTGCAGAGATTCTCTGTCTTGTGTAATTTATGTCATGTTATTTTACGAGAGTTTAATTTTTGTTTTGTCAGCTTCAGGAGTCTCAAATAACTGAGTACCAGTCAGTTCTAAATTATTCTCCCAGATTTACCATGGACCATTATGTGATTTTGAGGAGGCAGGGCTCAGATAACAATAAATAGCATAGATACTGCAATGGTAATTTGACTGGAAAGACACCTTCATAAAAGGTGTTATTTCTCTCATTTTCCTCTCTTACTTCAGTGTGGCTTGATCATTTGGTTACTCCAATAACTTCACTAGGCTGTTGTAAATTTTTCTGGCATACTTCTTGAAATCAGCATTGCTGTTACAACTTACATCATCTCATGAGCTACACTGGATTATTCCGTTTGGTCCATAGCAAAGATAATCAGCATTTAGACAAGGGTGCCTGGGCATGCTAAGAGATGACATTCACATCAAGAACGCTTTATTTTGTTTCTTTAATCCTGCATCCTCACTTGTATTTATAATTCACAATAAACACATGTGACAAGACTTTTCACTTGTTTAGAAGTTGGAAAGAACACAAATATTCCTCAGGACAGACATGGACTATCATCACTTACAGGTGGGCAATCAGGATTTCAATTACAATGTGCACGTAAAGCGTGGGGGCATAGGGATTAACGCATCAGTGGGAATGGAGATGAATGATACACTTTGCTTCGTCTCTTGATAAAGTCAGCCTAGCCCTTCTCTTTCACCACTTTCCTTAACAAAAATTGAGAAACCCTTGCAAGTGATGTTTGGTTCAGCATATGTTTAACATGAAATTTATTCTGAAATATCTTTTATGAAAGAATAGAAAAAATATGGTAAAGTGTACTTTGGTTTTTTCCTGGTTTTATTTGTGGACTGACATTCCAGTTATGAAAAGCAGTGAGTTCCTTCATAAACTCTGAGGGCAACCTTCCTATCACAAATGGGAAGATGTGTTTCAAGTATGTGGAAGCTTATACCTTATGCGCCCCTTTCCTGTTAATATAGATTATAATATTAAGTACCATGGAGAGTATAACTTAAGTCAGGAGAAATAACCCAATGCACATTTCCATGCTTTATTTGATAATTAAGCTTGTTAAGCAATCATGGTTTTCTCCCTTACTGAAATGACTCTCCCTTGTTACCAGTTGATAAGCTGCTCTACTAATACATTGATAAATAGTTTACTAAGGATTGCTTTTAAGCTGTTTTATAATGAGTGGAATTATTTCTAGATTTGAAAGTCTGATAATAGAAGGGCTAAGTTTTGGAAACATTTTTTTATCATTTCTGGAACCATGTGAATAGGGCTTGCGTATATGAATGAAGCAGACTTCTAAACACAGTAACACTGATACTTAAAAAAGTACAGGCATAGTCTTTGTCTCCTAGCTTGATCTATCTTCCACAAACGAGAAAGGTTTTCTAATGTTCATATAAACCAGAAGTTAGAATTGCTAGGGATTTGTTTGCTTATAGAGCTCGATACTTAAATTTAAATTGTCATTATGATTTACTGATTATAAAACTGGCGTCAATATGGAATATGTAAAATGATCAGAAGAATCAAGAACTGAATCAACTGATTCAGTTGCTATGAAATTAGTTGTTAGTTGTCAGTAGATTAAATCCCTGGGAAGATTACAGCTTAGTGAAGTTAGTACTAAAAAATACCACCAATGCTTAAGGAATCTTCCATCTCACTTTAGCTTCATAAATTATTTTTATTTTAAAATAACTGTCTAGGTTCAATCAGTAATGCTTGATTGAACAAGATAAGGTGATACTCCCCTTATCATAAAACATGTTTGTCTCTCTTCATTCACCAGAGTTCAAATTAAAATGGCTGTTTTTGTCTGTGGGACCAACACTTTTGATAGCTAAAGTCAAATAAAAGTTTCCAGCTGTCTTCAGATCCTTATATCATTATACCAGATAGCCAGGCATGTACTGCTTTGCAAGTAAACATCTTTTAAAGTAAATGTCAAATTGTTAACTCAGTCATCTAGTGAAATTCCTATAAGCATAAAATCAAGTTATGACATAAGTTTCTAGCATAGTTGAAATACTTGTGCATTTCTATTAAAAAACCAAGAGATCTCAATGCATACATTTGTTGAATAACTATGGTCTGCAATTTTCAGAGAATTTTTTCTAGAAAAATCTTTGAAAACTAAAATTTAACATTAAAGGCAAGACGGAAAGATGTTTTAACCTTAAGGCTGGTTAATAAGCAAACAAAAGCCATTTAAACCTTAAAAAGTTACATAACATAAAAAGACTTTACCATCCCCATGAGAATTCTTCTGGGATTTTCATACCAAAAGTTCATTCTCTATCAATAGATTTTGAAGTTTCTGTATTCCTGTAAGTCTTGCTGCTCTTTGCGAGTGCAGAAGTGTTGTTTAAGAAAAAAAAAAGAAAAAATTCTTAAAGTGAGAATATGTTCAAAATATGAAATTGTTTTTCCAGCAGCACAAGATAGACAAGCAAGAGATAACTATGTCGAATCATCCATTCTTTATGTCATCCAGCAGGTTTGACAGTGCAATTAACTCCATAAGAATATTTTTTCCACAGTAAGAATTTGGTTTATTTTTGCTCACAGAAATTGTTCAGTTTTATATTGCTTACTTCTGTCTCTTTCTTGAACTGCAGAAGTGATACTGTAATATGATTGTTAAAAAACTATTTCTCTTTTAGCAGTCAGCAGTGAGCTGCAATCATTCAGCTGCAACCAGCATTAAACAAGTTGGTGTCTGTTTTTTTTTGAGGGGGGAAGTGTGTTTGGGTTTTTTTGTTGTTAGGGGTGGGTTTTTTGTTTGTTTTTTTTTTTTTTTTTTTTGTTTCTTTTGTTTTGGGTTTTGTATTTCCTTTTTAACTGCAGTATCTGATACTAAGTAGAGATGTATTTTTAGTATTTAGGAATTTCCCAGATTGCTTCTTTATGTGGTCTCATGATAATCTAGTCTACAGAAAATCCCTATCCAGTGATTTTATAATATAAGCAAGAAACCAGAAGGAATATCTTAAAAAATATGAAAATGTGTTCATTTATCAACAGGACCTTCTTGCAGAACACAGATAATAGTTTGGTTTCTGATAAAAATTTTCCTAACACAGTAAAGTGTTAACAAGGCTTGACAGTGTTATCAATTTTTTGCTTTGTTTATTTTTGTGGGTTTTTTTTTGTGTGTGAAGTTTTGTCTTTAGTTTCCCTGCCAATAACTGGAAAACTATGAGTATTATACTCTTTTGTAATCTTAGTATGAAAGGTTAAAGTAGTCCCATATTATTGCTGCATGTTAGCTTGGAGGCACTGAAAATTCTGTAATCAATTGACAGTCTTCAGCCATCATAAATTCAATCAAGCATATAATGCATATAATATTATTTCCAAGTGTTTGGCAAAAGAAATCAGGTTTGTCCAAAAAACAAGGTGCAATGTTTTTTGAAAAAAATAATAAATGACATTTTGTAAACTGACTTCTTGTGATAATGAGGATAAAATGGTAATCATATGAATCAATGAAAGGAGTTCATAAGCACTGGGGTTTTTTGCTGCATTAATTCTACTCCACTGATTTAAGTCTTCTGTAAATAATTTTTAAAAAATCAAAAAGACTTGTTTTTAGAATATTGCAGAAAGGTTTCTAATTTTAAGATCTAAAAGCATTTTTACATTTTACTCAAAAATATTACTTCAGCTCAAGCTAGCTTCAGCTCAGGTACCCAGCCCTATGGCTCTAGCAGTGCTGAGTTTGATGGTTGAGGGCTTGTTTTAGCTTTTTGAGAGGTTAAATCTGTGAGCAGGACCTATGGTGGCGTTAGTATGTCCTTGGCCGCTTCTCAGCTTTCTTGGCTGCAAAATTTATGTTGAACCTGTTGTACAAACTAGTGTCCAGAGATCTGTGGCTATGGGGTTGCTCTAATTCCAGTCCCAGAGGTGACCGCCTGAAACTCAGCTCTGGTCCATACAGAGAGGTCTGTGTCCCCCTGCACACTGCCATTCTTCCATCACACAGGCAATCTGTGAAAAGCTAGTGGGTGTAAAGGTACAGAGCTAACTACAACACTGCTAGGTTAAGCTCACCTTTTAAACCTTTAGAATATGTAAAACTTTCCCCTGAAGTGTGTAATGTTGGAATCTCAGGCACACTGAAAACTGCTATTAATATAGTGTAACAAATCAAGTCTTTTTGTGAGTAGTAAAATGTGGGGAAAAAATCCATGTGGTGACAGAATAAAACGTGGAGCTGGCACTGGCTTTAAAAAGCATTTATTTCTTATGATGTCACCATGGTCTTGTCCTAGGAACACAGCATATTGGTAATGAAATTCTTTTAAGAAACATTTAAATCTCTCTCTGTAAATACTGATGTTTATGTATTGCTGCATTTAGTATTTCCATATTCTGTGTTGGCCTTTGCTTTAAAACTACTTTGTGTTCTGCCTACTTTAGCTTATACTTTTTACTGTAGATGATAAGCATTCCCATGTGTCAATATTTTTTAAGAATAAATGTGAAAAGAGTTATTTACAATATTTATTTTCTTTTCTAACATTCCTGGATAATGTATTATGCCTTTTTACACATTTTTGCAATTGATGCAGGTAACTTCCTGTCCTGGTTTCAGATGGGATAGAGTTAATTTCCTTCTCAGTAGCCTGTACAGCACTGGTTTTTGGACTTGATGTAAGAATAGTGTTGATAACACACCGATGTTTTAGTTGCTGCTAACTAGCACTTACTCTAAATCAAGGACTTTTCAGTTTCACGTGCTCTGACAGTGAGGAGGTGCACGAGGACTCAGGAGCAGCTGACCTGAACTAGCCGAAGGGATATTGCATACCATAGAACGTAATGCTCAGTATATAAAGCTGATGGAAGAAGAAGGAAGGGGGGAGGGGACAGTGCTGGTGTTTGTCTTCCCAAGTAACTGTTACGTGCAATGGAGCCCTGCTTTCCTGGAGGTGGCTGATCACCTGCCTGCCCATGGGAAGTGGTGAAAAAATCCCTTGGTTTGCTTTGCTTGCGTGTGCGGCTTTTTCTTCACCTGTTAAACTGCCTTTATCTCAACCCATGTTGCTCAGCTGCCTGGCAGGTTTAAACCATGACACTTCCATGCTGTGCATAGATGCACGATATTATATATTATGAATATTATTATATATTAGATGGATGTCCACAACACTCTCTATCATAATAATGACCTATTCAAAACATATGGCATTAGACATAATGCAGGGAATATATTATATAATGTTTTAAGAAAATTGACAATAAGAAATGTTAAAGGTTTGCTGTTACTGGAAGATCTTACTCTGTGTAATTAATTCTGGCTTTATTCTTCTGCACTTAAATTTAAAAGACCATTTTCCTTCCATGTTTAAAAGGTCCAGGTTAAGTTTTGTCAAAATTAAATAACAAATGTGTTCCTTGAATCAGTCTTTTCCTTGTATTTGTTACAATATTATTTTTCAATTTATTTTAAAAGAATAAAAAGAGCTATAGTAATTTTTTTGTGAGTTGACATAATATGACATTAGTTCAAGGATTATAGATATTTCCATGCAGGCAGATACTAGCATAATGGTAATAACTGTGTGTAAACTTTTTTTTGTGGGTAGATTGCCTGTAATTTCTTCATAGTATTTTGTAGGCATTGGTCATTTCTGAATCAACAATAAGGCTTTTAAAATAAGAAAATGGCTTTGTCTAGTCATTAATTTAGGGTTTTATCTTTTTTGTCAGGTCATTGTAGGCAGTTACTCTAGACTCCCTTTCAGGGTATTTACACTGCAGAATTGAACCCATGGTACTGGTGCTGCACTGTGGAATATTTGACTGAGTTCCGAGTATTGCTTCTGGGTAATTGTAGGCTACCATTCTTATCAACAACATATATAGGAATGACTGAAACTAGAGATGGCCTTACAGGTAAACTTCCTAAAACAGCACTCATCAAAAGGAGGTTTTCCACCTTGTTTTGCCATTATTACTCCTCATGATGATCCTCATGGAACAAATTCCCCATGCATGCTCTTCACTTGAACTAGTTTGCAGCAGTGGGATGCTCCCTTTCATAATGAACTCAGTTTATGCAAGGGTGCAAATTATATATTGGTGCTTCTTATGTGTGTAGAAGCTCTGAGAGAGACTCAGAAGAACTGAGACAAAACTGCTCAATATGGTCTCCTCAAAGAAACTTTTCATCTTTAATCCTGAAAACGCTTACTGCTGTTTGCAATAGGTCCACCGACTTAAATGAAGAAGGAAAAATGAAAACTCTGTTACATTACTTTGGTTTCTTACAGCAGATTACAGAGAAAATGAGCAGTTGCGACTAACAATTTTGCATATGCTGTGGTTTTGCAAATGTAACTGTGTGGCAAGGGAACTGCTGAAGAATGAACTTGGTGGGATTGGAGACTTTTTCAATAAGGAAATCAGAAGAAGTGTTTGTGCTGGGATGCAGCTTATCACATTCAGTTAATTACAAAGGTTATAATACCAATCTAAACAATGAGAATTATTCATACATTTGCAACAGTTGCTTTTACGTTTGTCAAATGCTGATCAAACCTGTTCTCCATTAATTGAATGAGACTTTGGTTTTACAACTGTAGTGATGAAAACTTCCTCTAAGATATGAGTCACAAAGAATCCTTTTTTCTTTCCATGAATTTTCTTAGGAATATTTTTGATCAAGCCAGAACAACAAAAATGTGGGTGTGGGTTTTTTTTAATTTTAGATAAATCTTTTCTTCCCTCTTTTTCCTCTTTCTATTCTTTTCTGTCTGACATTTACACACTTTGTTTCCTTTCTTTCTTTCTTCCTTCCTTCCTTTCTTTCTTTCTTTCTTTCCTTCTTTCTTTCTTTCTTTTTTTTTCTTTCTTTCCTTCTTTCTTCCTTTCTTTCTTTCTTTCCTTCTTTCTTTCTTTCCTTCTTTCTTTCCTTCTTTCTTTCTTTCATTTCATTCTTTCGTTCTTTCCTTCTTTCCTTCTTTCTTTCACTTACATATTTTTTCTTGCTCTAAATAATCCCTTTTATTCCTTTCTGTGACCATCTAGGTTTTCTATAGAATTTGCTGTTCTCTTTTATCTCCTTCAAAATCTTCAGTCTTACAACATTCAAATAAATAAATACATACATACATTAATAATGTTATTAATTTATTCCAGTAAGAGACAATAGCATACTTTTAGGTCAGCTACACATTAATATGCATTATTTTATGTATTAGTCCTGTATTTTATTATCCAATTACCTTTTCACTATCCAGTTTTTCTCCATTCCTCCTTCATGTTATTTTGAAGTGTCTTTTTAGTGATGAAAGAGTGTTTTGACTGTATAATAAAAATAATTATGGAAATGCAATCCAAATTATAGTTGAGATTTACTGTACTAAAAATTGAAGACCTCTATCTCAGAATAAAACCAACTGAAAATAGCTTGCAGTAGCAGGAAAAAAAGATATAATCAAGTTTAGAACCCGACTTCCTACAAAAATGAAGACTATTTCTTTAGTTCAGAAAACTTGTCAAACAGAAGCAGGATAAATTTGTATGAAGTTCCATGTAATTCTGAAATGGTTGATTAACAAGGCTGCCACGTAAGTTGTTCCTAGGGATACATTTGTGAGAAATGCTTTGCCTGGATATTTGAAGAAAAAATATTGCTGTGTGTTAGCCAATATTCTAAAGCTTAAGTCAAATCCAGAAATTAAAGTTGCCTCCAGCCTTTCCACGAGCTTTCCTGTAAGATGGATCATTCTGTTAATTCTGCTCATTCACCATAGTATGCATTGTAGGGACTGCTAATAATATTTGTGGAAAACCGACACTTTCATAAATGCACAGGCCAAGTTGAACTTACTGCTCCTGTTAAAACAAACAAGTAAACCTATCATTCATCCTCTAGATATCTTGGAAGGCCTAAATCAAAATTGGCTTTAGAAGTTAAATCACTTCACTAAATGGGAGGAAAAGGTTTCCATCAAAGCTGAAACCCTAAATACTACCTTGTCATCATTAAAATAGCAGATCAGCCTAAGAGACCTTAACACACAGCCCTCTCCCACACAAAAATTGCAACAACATTTAGAATTTCTTATCTAGGATACTTTGGATGCAGTACAAATCTCCAAAATGTCTTTCCACCTGCTTTTACAAATAAAATGTGTCGAAAGGGGAAAAAACAACCCAAAAAACCTGTTGGAAATTTCTCAAGTTTTTGAGCAGAAACAGAAAAGCACTAAAATGAATAGATAAAATGGAGTTTGCTTGTGTATTGGAGACTTTCAAAGCCTAACCTTCATTTTGCTATTGCTTCATACTCTCTTTGGTTCATATAACTTTTTCTAAGTCAATCTTAATCTTGCAAAAAAATTATGCCATCAAAAAATGCAAGACTAGCTTCTTTGATGTACATCATTTATGAGCTAAAAGATCTAACTTCAAAGTGCGATATCCTAATTTTTTTCCAGTCTCCTAAACAATACAAGTTCCTTTGTTCAGGAGCCAGGCTGTCTGATGTTGATTTTGGTTTCTGTTTGTAGCTGTGGAAGACCTTGAAATGGCAGATAACATTGCTCGTAAAAGTCAACAAGACTGTGGGGCTTTAGCATGGACTATTTCATGCCTATGAAAGGCTGGTGCCATAATGACAATAAACCCAAAGTTTTGAGAGGTTTTTATTGAGCTGAAGGACTTAAGGGAGTGTGCAGAACAGCGCCTCTGGGAGGACGAGGTCAAGCTAAAATGCTTTCAGGGCTGTGTGAAGTGAATCAGAGCTGCTGAATATTAGCTAATATAATTGAACCTTAATATTTTTGTTTGTTAAAAAAATGTTTCTTCATACTATGTTTTTCCATTTCAGCTGAAGAATTTGAAGGGCAAAAGTGTTAATAACAGCTATATCAGTTTAGTATTCTTTAAAAGAGTATATGAAAATTTGGGTTTGGAATTGTAATCTTTTTTTTAGCTGTTTTCTCTCCCTCTCCTCCCTCTTTTTTAAGAAGCAAAGAATGCTTGTGTTTGGTGACAACTGATTACTCTCAGTTAAGTAATATATTTAACACTATGAAACAAAAAAAATCCTCACTAAGAGTATGTATTTCTAAAGCATATATTAACCTAATTATAATATTAACCGTTTAAAGAGGAACCTAGCTTTTTACATGAAATATATGTATTCTATTCCTTGTATTCTTCCTGTGTAGATCTATATTTCAGGAACTGCCTAGTGAGGATGTTGGCATTCATTTGTAATACTGTTATGAGAATATCAGGAAGATTTCTGAAGGTCATAAGACATGAAAATTGTATTTGGTCATGAACCAGGGCTGTAGCTTTATATTTACAAAGTATTATTATCCATGAAATTGAATGCATTAAAATGTTTTTAATTGAAGAAAATTAGAAAATATCTTCGAAAAGCATCAGTCAATTTCTGAGTTTCTAACATACTTTATGTGTATTTTTGTAGACTATGTAACACATCTCTGAGCATCAACTTGTAGCTTGTACTTATGGTGGAAGATATAACTGTTGATACAAGAGTAGGACCACTTCTAATGCGTCTTTTTGTTATTGAGTTTTAGCATCCAGTGATGCAGACTGGTGATCAACTTTATGATACTGTAGTTTTGTCTAAGGAATACTAATTTTATAGTACTTATAGTGTATAATCCAGATTTAGTGTAGTGTCTAATGACTTTCTTGACTGTGATTAAGGAATTTCACAACTAGATTGAGAGGTAAATTGGGGAAAAGTATAATTTTAAGCAATTTAAACTCCCACAATAATCATAATAGTTGTCACTACCTGTATGGCAAGATTTAGCTAAATGTGGATTAAAAATATTGTTGGGGTTTATGCTTTACTGGTGCACCAACAAAGCATAGAGGGAAAGCAGGACAGGACAGTGTAGCGCTGAAAGGCAGTCTTAACACAAGAATAAAATTTGACTTCAACTGATGGCATTTATCAGTCTTTCCCACCTCATGTCTTCAAAGGGAAAGCATTTAGTAGCTCTGCACTGGATGATTAAATGGCCTCTTGCCACAAATCAGTAAACAGACCAGATAGTTGTCTTTATTTTAATGTCCAGGCCTTGAATCATATTTGAAATTATGTGTCTTTTTTTCTGCATGGGAGAATTTTTCAGAATTCCTTAGTCAATGCATGCTATGGACATAAAAAATATTCAGGTTTCTGATTTTTTTTCTTTAAAACGTAAAATCCCAGACTTCTGCATTTGTCACCTCACATCAACAGTGCCCATCAGAAGCATGTTTCAATACTGCTTCCTAATGTTAAATTTCTGGTTTTGCTTATTCAAACCCAGAAATCCCTCAAAGTAAAAGCTGCATGCTCAAAATGTCATTAAGAAAACTACCAGGTTCTTTCTTTCCAAGTATCCTGGCAGATTGACTATGACTATATGAAGGAATCATTCCTTCTTCTTGAACTGCTGCTTAAGCTGGACTGCAACAGTCCTAGAGGTGTGGACAAGTGTCCTGGCTGCATGTAGGGATTAATATAGTGAAACATACGTGATTATTTTAGTGTCTTGTTTCATGGCCCAAGGACCGGCCATTTTACTGCTGATCTAATCAGCCTCAATCATCAAAATTTCTGAAACAGGGGCAAACAGGATATAGTAATAATAGCTTATTAAAGATACTAAGATTTAGTAGTAAACTCCAGTCTAAATGATGAGTGTATCCTTTCACCTTCCCAGGCCTTCTTATTATGTCAGAAAACGTGACATAAATGAAAAAAAAAAAAAAAAAAAAAAAAAAAAAGATAACTTTAACCCCAAATTAAGTAGAATTTAGTTAATCCTGAAAGAGGGGAGAAAAGGTATGTACCCTTTCTTTGCTATTATTTATTTATTTTGAACTAACCTTATTAAATCTGAACATAGTGATTTTTAAAAGAATATACTATTACTATCAATAGAATATACTGTCACCATCATGAAAATTTTTTAATCTACAAGTTCTTGAAAGGTGCTGTGTGCTGCTATCACACTGCTATGACCAAGAATTTGTGAAGAAACTAATTTTAGAGGCATTTCATAAGCAGAAAATAATAGTTGAAAACTTTTGGTCTCTTCCTCAAGTCGTAGCTCTGAAAATATAAAGCAAAATGCTGATAGAGAGAAGGTATGGTATACCGTAATGTAGATAATGAACATAGATATGCTTTTAACAAAGTTTCAGTTGCTTGTTTTCATCATAGATTTTTGCGTGTTAGCAATTTAAATTATTAAAAGTCAAAACTATGCAAGTAATGAATAAATTTAATGATAAATAAGATAAGATAACTGGAGTTTGAAAATGTGTTTCAATATAAGGTAAGGCCAAATCATATCCAAAACAACTGTGTAAGGTCATAAGATCTGAAAATTAAATTTAACAAGTAAGTGAAAGTAACTAAAAATATTTAACATGAGAACAAATAATACCTTTTATCATATTGCATTTTCTATCTGTTTTTATCTTTGCCTCGTTACCAGTGTTCAAAATGATGATGTTTAATACTCTGGCAGCATCTATAATTTGTTTTATTTATTTATTTAAATATTACCTGCTAACTAGATTTGGCATGCAAATCCTGGACTGTTCACAACCTCACAATTTGCTGTCTTTGTCTCAGGTGCCCTGTGACAATGCTGAGAACATCCATCAAGTCCAGCCTGATGTTCTCTTAAAAAGCAAACTGTCCTCAGGAATATGTCTGATACAGCAGATTTCCAAAGATGAATCTAAAAATTTGGCAAAACTGCTGCAAAGATATGCAATATTCTGGAACAGAAGTAGAAGATGCCATGTTCATTTCCAAGTGGTTTTTTTTTAAATGCTAGAACTCTTATTTAACATATCTTCCTATACCAATATTATGTATTGTGACATGATATATAATAAAAAGAGGGTGTACTATGTTTTGAATAAATAATTTCAGTTTTAAAATGCTGTCATTTCTTGGTCAAGTGCCCTGTTAAAAAGGTTGGCGTTTAACATTTATGTTACTTTCAGCAATACTGTAAAAAAAAATAAAGCCTCTGGAAAAATAAACAAATACTTTTTCCAATAGCGAAAGTGGCTAAAGCTTATCCACTAAAGTAAACATCCTGATTTGAACTTACTTTCAGTGTTTATTTACTTTTAGCAGCTTCAAACCAGCCACCTAGTTGATTTACTTTAAGGATTAACTACAGCTGAAGAAGACTGCATATAATTTACCAGAGTTAATAATTATTGTTGGTCGGAACTGTGATGATTATAGTGTGTATAACATTGAATGAGCAACTTGTCCTCTGGTGACAGTTTAGAGAGAGTACAATACCTGTAGATGCTTTAGGACTACAAATGAGTTTTATCCTACCTAGCTCAGGGCCACAAATTTTGAAACTACGTGACCTAGATTGGATTCTCAATGTTTTAATACTGTGTAGTTATCTAGTAATTATGTGTGTGTGTGTGTGTGTGATAACTCCCAGTTGTGTTTTTATGCTAAGTAAGAATGAAATCAGTCAAGCTGTTTTTGTGTTATAACTCATTACCCTGAATGTTAAGCTAGTCTGTAGACATGCTGACTGGCATAGTAAATACTTCATACAGATCACAAGGGTTCACAGGGAGTTGTGGTCCAAATGGTGCTCTATAGAAGAGGCAAGGAGGAAAACAGCTCCGAAGCTCAAGCATGAGTTGAAAGTCAAGGGGAAGTATCAAGCATGTTGTACTTTAACTTTTGCAACTCAAAGAGGTAAGAGAAGATTTTGTTGAGAAGCACATGTTCTTCAAACCATAGTAGCTGAGGGAAGCTGTGAGTCTTACACGCCTCCTTAGTCAGGTTGGAATTAGAGAAGTGAACACCATGTTAAAGTATTGAGGTGGTCATCACCACCTGCAGTCCTCTTCTGCAGCGAGAAGGGTTGTGATACTGTCAAGGATTTCCATGCCTCCATACATTCCCCTTTCCTTTGCAAAGGAGTCACTGGTTTGAACAGCCAGCCAGCCAGCCAACAACCGGGGTCAGGCTGAGGGGGTGGAAAACTCAGGTAATCTTGTGCCTGATTTCTGTGATCCTGTACTGGTAGAGCTGTTCCTAGGAGCTGCAGCCTTTTGGAATAAAACACGTAAATCCTGAATCAAGACAGCTTCTCTGAGGGGCACGTGGGCTGTGGGCTGGCCCAGATTATAGTGAAAAAAAAAAAAAATCCACCTCACTTGTATATGATTTGGGAGCCTGAGTGAGTTCAGCCCCATTTTTGTTATCCTCCTTTATCCTATCTGTATCCAAGCTGCTGTGCACCTGATTTCACTGGATTTGTTGCAGGCAGTTGTGCAGCCTATCAAGTCTGTAAGCATCCAGATTTATATTAGAAGCAGGGTTTGTTTTCTGACCATAGCAAGAAAGTTACAAAGATCTACTAGATTTTTTTTTTTTTTTTTTTTGTGAGATGATTAAAAATGTGAAAATCTGGCACCTTGATATGAGTATAAATTTGAAAGGTGTCTTCAGGATGTCCCAGCAGGAAATTCATATCAACCTGTGAGAAGCTGTAACTATTTGAAGAAGGGCATGTGAGCTAAGCCTTCCAGGGAGAGTTTGGAGGGTGGTAAAAGTATAAAAGGGAAAACTGGACTGATTTTTGAGTCAGAAACAGCTTTTGTGCTAGTGAGCTGGTAGAAGGAGATGTTTGTGGTTTTATTAAACTAGAATCAAAAGGATTATATAGAAGTAGGAAGGAAAAAGAAAAGTGTATGTCTGTTGTGTGTGTCTATGTGAGATAAGATATTGTTTCTTTTTTTACCCATACCTCAACAATCAGATCCCTAAATCTGAGAGTTAATAACTATGAAACTCCAGGATCTAAGACCTCCTCTGAAACTAATATGTGTGTACAAAGTTCCTTGGGTGGAAATCATAGAAACCAATTTAGAATAAGTCTGATGTCATGCTGTAAGGATTTTATACAGGTAACATTTGTCTGTGGATCTCTTAGAAATTTCCATGATGTCACCCACTGTTTGCACATATGCACAGAGTTATTCAACTATAATCACTTCTGTGAAGTATTTTAGTTTGGACTGTGTATGTGTCCCAGAGGTCTTAGCCTTTCTTTTATTAGCATAGCTACACACTATTCTGCTTGTTTAGTTTGATGTTATTTATCTCCATTTGTGTTTCTGTCATCCCTAATGTGAATTTTTAATGTCCTTTAGTCCTGTTATATTTGTTCTTGCCCTGTTAGTCTCTAACAGGTTGTTCTGAAACAGTAAAAATATAACTTTGAGAGACTGCCTTATGGCATACAGTTAAATATAGTGACTAAATTCAAATACAAGAATGAAAACTATTTTATGGCTTAATTGTCTCATTAAAATTTGCTATGAGCTGTAGAATTCTGAATTTATGCAAATGTCTTTGAAGATACCATTTACATTAATCATGTAGCAACTTTTAATAGAATGAATTTATTAAAGGGATATTTGGCAATGCAAGAGATCTCATACTATGTAAAAATTCAATTTTGTCTTCGTCAGCAACAACCTAAGTGCTGAAAGCACTTGATCTATTCTATAGATACTTGAAAAAAGGAAACCAGAGACCTTTCAAATACCTTAGAATCTCAGTATAAGAACTTAATGTGAAACTTCCATCTGGAAATTACAAGGCCAGATGGTTGTATAAATCCCAGCAGAAAATATTAATCTGCCACTTTTTTGTATAACTGATTCTATTTGAATAAGAATTTATTAATCAGCTTGGCACATCATTTAGTGTGTCATTTTTATCAGCCTGTAGCCTTTAGCTCTGTTTGTACCAAGTCCTCTTTCATTTGTAGAATATGGTGGAGGTAATAATTTCTCTAAACAGATGCAGGACGATGTTGATTTAAACTGTTTTACACAGAAGTGTGATGAAGAAAAGCAGACGAGTATCATTAAGTAAAATTCTTCAGTAAAGATTCTTGCTATCAGATCTACCTAGATTATGAATTTATTTGTCGTACCTCTTCTCTCCACCATGTAAAGACAATATTTAGAAAAAGCTTGAGCAAGGTAACGGAAATAAGAAAATTTACTTAATGAAACCTGATTTAGAGTTCTGTGCTACTTCATTAATCCAAAGAAACAAAATTGGCTACTGAATCCAAATCTATCAAAATCTGAACTCATGCAAATATCTTACTGGACTGTCTTCCTAAAAATTCTGTAAGCCAATACTTCAGAATAAGATGTGAGCATGTAAAAAAATCTAGTAAAGGAGAACATGAGGTGTGTGGACCTTACTGTAGATTTTATTCTATTCTGTATGACATGTTTCTGAACATTCAGTCTGTAGGCATTTTGTGTTATTCAAGTTTATATTTACATCACATATATATCTATAGGTAAACCCACAATCACACATGCATACATCACTATTAAATTTTACACACTTACTGGAATTTTACTACCATCTTAAAAACTGTGTTGGGGAGCAATAATATTGCCCGCTCTACTTAGCAATTTATTTCTGATATATTTCCTTGCTACAGATTTCATAGAATCACAGAATGGTTTGGGTTGGAAGGAACCTTAAAGCTCATGTAGTTCCAACCCCGCTGCCATGGGCAGGGACACTTTCCACTAGACCAGGTTGCTCAAAGCCCCATCCAGCCTGGCCTTGAACACTTCCAGGGATGGGGCATCCACAGCTTCTCTGGGAAACCTGACTTTTTCTTTGTTGGGATGCATTGCTTCTGAGCTTGGGGGAGGTGATCCTTGAATATTAATCACCACTCTTGGTCCCCTTTTCCTTTCAGAGTTTTATCCCATGGTACTCTTTCAAGAAAATCCCTGAAAAGGCCAATGTCTGCTCTCCTGAAAACCAGTGTAGTGATATTTTTGTGCCCTTCTCACTTCCCTAAGGATCCTGAACTTCACCATGTCATGGTCACTGCATCCAAGGCTGCCCTTGAGCTTCACATTCCCCACCAGCCCCTTCTTGTCAATGAGAACAAGGTCCAGGGCCTGTGAACATGAGGCTGCTTCTATTTGTCTATAAAGGACCTAATCTGCTTGGTCTTCCTGGCTGGGCAGCCTGTAGCAGATGGCCATTATAATGTCACCTGTCCCTGCCCTCCCTTTAATCCTGACCCATAAGTTCTTGGTCGGCTCCTCATCAGTCCTCAGGTGGAGCTCTGTGCACTCCAACTGGTCATTGAAATACAGGGAGTCACCCCATCCTCATCTCCCCTGCCTGTCCTTCCTAAAAAGCCTGTATCCTTCCATCCCAACACTCCAGTCATAGGAGCCATCCCACCATGTCTCGATGATTTTATCTGAAGAACAGAGAAACACGAGTTCATTACTTTCTCCTCTTTGCCTTTTAAGGCAACACACAATCATCTAGTCTGGTCCCTGCCTGAGAAAATATAGGTGATGCTACACTTATGAGAGATGTATAGGACAGAGCTAATTTTTTTTGTGTATTTACATTAGCTTTTTAGTTTGGAACAGCATTTTTTAGGCTAATATCCCAATAGCCCTTAATCACTTTGCTTTGGTTCACATCATAGAAAAGACTTGTGAAGCAAGAGATAGATTTCTTTTCAATAAAGTAAAACAAAAAAATGCTAGCCAGGAATGTTCAAACAAATTCAAATCCAGAATGGTTAGGTGGACAAGACTAGAGCTTACTCAAAGTTATGCCTTCCTTCTTGAACATTATATAATTGTCATTCCATCTTCAGTACAAACTGTTTTATGTATCTGCTCCTACTACTGGGCCACATTATTTGCTAGCGTAGGTATAAATTTAGCCTTTGAAAACAATTTTTACAGTAAATCTTTCTAGAGAAGCCAGATATTTATGGACCTCATCTAAAAAAAGGTATCTCTGCCACCAATTTTTTAGAAAAGTCTACTGTTTCTGGTTTTCTCCCATCACTTTTCTAAACTAAATATAACAAGGATGGCACACACTGCTAATTTCATATAAAATTATTTCCATTAAGAAAGGTGACACTATGTAGCAAAACCAAGTAAAAACACACAAACTGTTCTTGGTTTTAAGGTTCAGATATTTTTACAGACTTTAGTAAACAATAACAATTAGCAGTATAGAATCAATTGAGGAAATGTAAGGATTAACTTGATAGAATTGGAAGACTAAAACCTGTGCATGTATTGAATACTCTATTTCTTTTAATCAATTGTGACTGTGTTGGGTTTTGATCCATAACCTAGAAGTCATCAACATTACATAAGAATATTGAAATGTTTGTTTTAATTTGACACCCCCCACACCGATAATTTTGTGGATGTCAGTGCAGTAAGAAAAGAAGAGGATGAATTGCCTCCCAGGATCAAAATCTGCCATATGTTTAATTGTATTAGATGTTCCTACAACTTCCCAAGGAATGCTGGGAGGGGTGACCAATGACTTGATTTTTAGAAAAGGCTGCTCACTAAGAAACAACACTACAAAATGTACTATATGTTATGGAACCAAATTATGTCACGTTGTTGTGGTTTAACCCTGGCCAGCAACTAAGCACCATGCAGCTGCTCACTCAGCCCCCCCACCGTGGGGTGGGGAAGAGGACTGAAATAGTAAAAGTGAGAAAATTCACGGGTTGAGATAAAGACAGTTTAATAGGTCAAGTAAAAGTCACGCACACATTCAAGGCAAAACAAGGAATTAATTCACCACTTCCCATCCGCAGGCAGATGTTAGGCCATCTCTGGGAAAGCAGGGCTCCGTCAAACATTAACAGTTACTTGGGAAGACAAATGCCATAATGCTGAATATTCCCCCTCCTCTTTCTCCCATTTTATATCTACTCAGTATGGCACTTTATGGTATGGTATATCCCTTTGGCCGGTTGGGGTCAGCTGTCCTGGCTGTGTCCCCTACCAACTTCTTGTGCCCCCCCCCCCCCCCCCCCAGTCCTCTCACTGGCAGGGGCTGAGAAACTGAGAAGTCCTTGACTTAGTATAAACATCACCCAGCAACAATAAAAAACTTCACTGTGTTATCACTATTATTCTCACACCAAATCCAAAATACAGCACTGCCCCAGCTACTAAGAAGAAAGTTATCTCTGTCCCAGCTCAAACCAGGACAAGTATGTGAGTTACCCAGTGTATTTTCATGAACAGGTTTCAGCTGTAAAAATTGTAATTTATTATTACAAATTTTTAAGGGAACTTTCCTGTTAAAAGAATGAATTAGCTAATTTAAAATTATTTGGTACAATGATAACTCTTCCATTTAATGCCATACAAAGTAGCCCTTTTAATAATAAGACTTTTAACCTGCAAACAAAGCCAAAGCTTTCATATTGTCTTTGTCCTTATTTCATTTGTCCTCATCTGATGAAAACAAATCAGTTATGAATGCATTGTACTAATTTCAGTAAACAAAAGAACAAGCACTTAGAAAAGTAAGAGCAAACCTCTCATTTTCAGGAAACTACTTAAAATAGAACATGCAAATAAAAAACAAAGTACATTTAAAGATGTTATCAATAAATTAAAGAGTTCAAATGAACAAATTTGATGCAGTAGCTATGAATGAAGATGGCATTCTTGCTTAGGAACAGTATTCATTACTGTTGTTTTATAGAGGAATGAAGGCAGGTTAATTAACATCAATAATATACAGCTGTGGGCTGGCTTCAGGGGCGGTGGGTTGGCTGATGTGGATAATGTGCAGCTGTGGCTGGTTCCTGCTATGTAGTTAAATAGCTCTAAGGGGTGTGAAGAGGAGTGCTGGAGGAAAATATTATATAACTAGATGTTCTGTACAGCTTAATGGGCCCTAATGGAGGGTTATTTCTATAGTTTAAGAGTTGTTTTATCTAGTTATCTGCAAATTTGGCATATAGACAAAGATAGGTATCCAGCTGATTCACTAATCAAAGAAAAGTGATGCAGCTTCATAAAAATTGCTATGCATCCTGAAGTATGCTTTCAAGCATGTGGGGAAAATTGCTCCTGATATGTCTGATTTTTGTCAGGTAGTTTCTGGTAATAAGTGTGGATACTTCATGATTGAAGAAGAAAACATTATATAGATGGAAAATAATAAAAGTTATTTTTGTCCATGTCTTAAAAATGTTGGTTGCTTAAAAACCCCTTCTGTGATGCTTTAGGAAAACAGATTTCCCATAACCAGAAATCTTGAGACTTTTGGACATAAGAATATGAGGGAGGAAAACATATGCAAAGATTTTTGTCACCCATTTCTTGTGATTATTAGCTTAGAATTAAATAAGATAACTGTTGCAGGAGCACTTTGTAGAGATGTATGATGCAACTATGAGACGGCAGTTCCAGTATCTTGCTTTTGTTTCATTAATCATTGCTTTTTCTCCCACCTTTGTAAAAGAGCTCAAGGAGATGACTGTGGCCATGAGATTTTGCTTTCATGAGTTCTAGACAGACTTTTCTAAATATAGAATTTACTGGAATTTAGTGTCATACTCATAAGTTTTAACTTTGTCCTTCTATACTTAAAGGTATAACATTTTTAATTAATAATTTGTATGAATTTTTGGTATGTTTCTCCAGATGTGTACTATGTGTATAATTCTGTAGGGTCTAGGAAAAGGAACATTTCTGTATTTTGGGTAATTACTTAGGGAGTTTGGACGTTTGTAAGTCAAATATGGCATGGATAATTTCCCTACCTCTTTCATCTACTGAAAATTGTGTCTATGCTCTTCATTTTCAGTATGAAGCCATCAACATGCCCTAAACCCTAACACCTGTGGAACCCTATTAGGACTACATGACCAAAGGAAATATGGAACTGGCTTTCAGTTTAATATTGCTGTCCAAGATGAATTTATACTGCTTTAGGCTATAGTGAAAATTGAGTCTCACAACTACACCTTTTGTTATCTAACAATTAATTCTGTCATTTTTGTAAATATTTTTCATGTTTTATATTGTCTAGGGCAAGTGAAAATGCACCAGCTTGATATTTCTTTTCTGGCTGTACTGCAATACCAAACGTATTTCAATACTGGAAAGAGTATTTTACTGACAAAACATTTAACATACTCTGAAGAAGGCAGAGTATTTTCCCCCAACTTTGTATGTATTTTTAGAATTGCATTGTTCTGTTTCATGATCATAACTAACAGCTAAAAGATTACTTACTGTTTATGAATCAGAAAAGTTGTTTTATCACATTGCTAATATTTAAAATGTATTGTTTTCTGGGTTCAGTCTGCACTGATCTGGAAAAACTGCACATAAGTACTTTGAGACTGTCTTGAGGTGATTGAAATGCCTGTGTTTCATACCTGGGAAGGTTTACTATCCTGCCAGTATTCTTGTTTTAAATATATAGAGTTTGAAGGCTGGGTCATCTGTCATAATTTTTCAGACTCAGTGATTGTAGCCTGTAGTAGACTAAAATAATGTTGGTGTTAAAACAAAGATTTCTTTGAGGAGTTCCAACATTAGCAGAAGGTAGTATTCAGAAAACAGGCACTGGCAGTGCTCTGCCATGAGGTGTTTCTGGTTCTGAATGACAGAGTAGATTTTGAGTCTGTTAGTGGGGGCAGCCCAGAGCAGTTCTCTGTGCTTTCATTGTCTGGTTGTTTCTCGACATTCTTGACTTAAAGCACTGAATCCTACCTAATGTGATTTCAGTAAAGTATATAAAACTTCCCCCTTTGCTGATTCCCTCAAATCCTAACAAAAATCGTAAGAGTCACAGTCCCTGTCGCTCTTCAAGTCTCACCAAACTCCCACACCTTGTCTATTTAATTCTAGTGGAAGGAATGACTTAATGTATCTGGTGTGTTTGCTCACTCCTGTTAACCTAAGCATGAGTTTCATTCCCTTCATCTGACCTGACTGGTCCTGCTGTGTTAATTTCTGTTACAAATTACACATTACAAATTATGTTACAGACAAACAAAAAAAAACCCCAAGTGATGCACAATACAATTGCTCACCACCTGCTGACTGCTGCCCAGCCAGTCCCTGAGCAGCAACTGGTGGCTCCCAGCCAACTCCCCCAGTTTATACACTGAGCATGACGTTCTGTGGTCTGGAATATCCCTTTGGCTAGTTCAGGTCAGCTGTCCTGGCTCTGCTCCTTGTGCACCTGCTCACTGGCAGAGCATGGGAAACTGAAAAGTCCTTGATTTAGAATAAATTTCACCCAGTATCTCAGTACTTTCCCCAGGACTCTTTGAAGGATTATGGAATATTTTAGAAAAATCACTTGGAGGTCCAAGTAGACAAGATTTATCTGATTGATGTATTCTTCCTTAACACAGGGAGTTTGAACAAAATGTCTCTTTACTGTAAATATAGTAAGCCTCTGTTTTAGGAAATTTGTACGTTGACTATAACATGTTGGGAAAGTTAGAATATTTTGGATTATTTTTGCCAGTAATTCAGATTATATTGTAACAATTCTATGATCGTGGGAGTGTTGGTGAAAAAGATTGAGATTTTGAGAGCTTTCATTTGACAAAGGAGACTAATGTAAAAAAAACCCAACACCCCACAGTTATTAGAATTTATGTATAGAAAAGCTTAGAAAATGCTTAAAGAAGATTAAGACGGAAGGGAGGAAAGGAAGGTTTATTTAAGGAACACTTATTCTGAAGGTTTTATATGGGAACTCTTTTCAGGCCCTCTAGTTTTCTCTGGCAGTGTCAAGAAAATTGTGATAAATAGCTGCCTTGAATTTAGCAATAAGAAGTATTAATTCTACCTTTTGGTTTATGCTTAAAAGTTAACTGGATTGTAGGTCTGCTTCAGTTTAGCCAGTTTTGTTTTCTTTTAATTTCTTTGCTTTATTCAGTAGGTTTTGTTTCTTTTGCTTGCCTTGCATCAGTCATGAGGCATTTTTTTGTTTTCAGTTAACTGCAATACTATTATTTTCCTGAAAGACAGAAACTTTCTTAGCTATATGTTGCATAAAATGTAACATTGGATTTCTCAAGGCAAAGTGTCTCAACACTCAACAAAGCAGAAAAACCTTTTCAAGAAAGAGGTCTGCTTCTAAAATCTCAACGATGTATTTAGGGTATCTCTAATGCAATAGATTTGCATTATGCTCCTTTGAAGTTCTGAAGTTTTCATCTCATGTAAAAACAGCACAAGGAGCTGAATACAGTTTTGAATTTTCTCCGATTTTTGTTTAATCTCATGATAAAATGTTTAATTTTCTTTTGAAACCTGTCATTTATATGTAATTTTCCTTTTTCCAGTATTTATTTGATACCCAAAAAATCAACATAAAATACATGTGCAGGAAACAATAGTCAATGAGTGGCATTCAAGACTTTCAAGTATGCTGCAAAAGTGAAGGAGCTTTGAAGGAGCAGGTCTGTCTTTTCACCTTAAACCAGACTTTTTGAATGGATCTGTTGCTCTTTGAAAAATTATAATTTCCCATTCCACCATCATAATTTTCTTCTGGAATAGTCTGTGAGTTCTGACTTAGACTACTTGATGAAAATAAGTAAATTATATCTGATTCTTTCAATATTTTATTTGAACTGCCCATTTATACTTGCTGCTGCTGCTACCAAGTAAAAGGTCTGTCTAAACAAATACTTTTTGGATAATTACATTTTTTGAAAATATATCCATAAGAAATGTTGAAAACAATATTTTCCTGAATTCCTAGTGGTCACTTTTTACTCACAATAAGCATAAGCTGCTACAATTTTAAGGAAATTACAGTTTCAGTGGAAGTGATGCCTGGTCTTTTCTAATTGAGAAAAATGTCAGTTATGTTCTGTTTTTTATGTGATACTGCACAAATTTATCTTCCACAAGAATTAACCATGAAAGCTCTTACCTGAAATTGTGCAATAATACATAGTATGTGTTTAATTAGACATAAAAGGACAACTTCATTTGAAAAACTTCTCTTTGGCTCATTGAGGAGTATTTTGCATTTTTACAGCTCATTCTGAAGGCAATAACTTTTTGTGCTTTGTAATTCTCTGGGGTTCCCAGTTTTAATTTTATTTAGATACCTTTCCTGTGTTTTAATTAATTTTTATGGCAATGGAGCACAGACAGTTCTTTAGTAAGTGCTTGGTTCACAGCATTTTAAAAGAAGAGATGATTATTACTGTACTTCTTTTCCTGTTGCTAGCTGTATGATGTTGTCACTTCCTCCTGAATTAGTTAGCATATATGTCTGGCTTAATTTTGTATTTATTTGTTTGCTTGTTTGAGTGATTTAGGGAAAAAGTTGCATTTCCAAATGCTGCCAAGACTAAAATTAATTTGGTTGTCATGTTTTGTGTAATCTGAAAGTAGAGCTGGCTAAACAAACCTTAATATTAATAAAAAGAACACAAGAATCGGAAATTAAGAGTCTGTGAAGAATTAGATAGGCTCCTCATAAATTTCCATGAAGCTGAATTTGTGGGAGAGAGTGAAGAAGGTAAATGCCTTTAAAATCTTTTGTCTTCCAGCCAGCCTCTGTCTCACAAACATTCCCAGGTGCCATGCAGGTGCCATTACTGAGATGAGTAAATTGAAACCACTCCTCAGATAGGAATGCTACATATATGCAGGTCAGTAGCACGGAACTAAAAATATTTGGGTTCTGCAAGTTTGAAATTCTTTGGTTTACATGAAGAAAATCTGTCTATTGCAATAGCAGGTAGGTCCATATCAGTTACTCAGCTTCTCAGTTACGAGCTGAAATGACCTTACACAGAATAGATTTTCACACAGAATTTTTGGGTTTTGCTACTGAAACTCATATTATGTTGAAAGTATTTAGGGACTTTCCTTGTGAGTGAAAAACAAAACAATATTTCCAATGAAATCTGTGGTTTATGACTGAATGCAAACATAGTTGTTTTAATGTGGGTGAATATTTTTAGTTTTCTTTTTTTAACTTGCCAGTTGCTAAACAACTGGCAGAGAATAAGCTAGTGCTGTACTCTGCATGCATCGTGCCATGGATCCTATCTAAACACTATGAAGTGCTCAATTCACACTCTTTGGTAGTTAAACCACACATCAGAAAATAACATTTAGGGATCTAATAATGCAGTGCTTGGGAACTAGACAGGTGAACAGAACTGGATGGAAAATTACTTGAATGACAAACATGCATCCTTGCATGAAACCCAGGTCCTTTCTCCCAGTTTTCACAGAGGAGTTCACCCCAGTTTTTCCGATTGGAACATTTTCTGTTTTCCGCTATATTCAGTGAATTTCATATCTGGCTGTTATTGTGTGAATTCTTTCTGAAATCTTCTTAATAAATATTTGCTTGGAGGAAGAGATACGCAAAAAGAATTAGCCTTTGACAGCAGGAAGACAGGTGTACAAGCAATATATGATACCAGTAACTTTACTTTGGACATGGAGAGCATAATTTACAAAGAGTTTGTAAATGATTCATTCATTTAGGCTCTGTTCCCTGTCATCATCATCATCATAATTTTTCCATCATCTTTGAATGATTGAGGATGATTTCTTCCAGCTAATGTTTTACCCTTCTCGTTTTTCCAAAGTCACCATCAATACGTGATCTAACCTGTCAGCCTTTGAGAAACACTCCTACTTTGATAGGAAAAATTTCCAGTCAGACAAAACAAATAGGAAGCTACTATTCAGTGGCTGTTGCCTGTATTTTGAAAGTGTCATATGATGCCTGGATGGATAGATAGACAGACAAAGAGTAACAGAAGACAGTTCAGATGCTGTTTTTGAAGGAACCTCTTACATCACTGCGCTACTGGCCATGTACAAGAAAAATTTGTAAGGGAATGAGTTATTATGTGAGCTAGTGATGACAAAATTTATAGATGTCTTTATATGTACCTGACCTCTTCCAAAAACATGTAGCTTACTGAAATTCCCAGAATTTCAAAGAATAATGAAGTAAATTAGTAGAGATAACGCAAATATTCCTTGCTAATAGGAAGGATTCCTTCCTCAGAGTTTCTTTGACCCATTTTTTTTTTTTAATTCTGTGTAAACAGAAAGTGATTCAGTAGGAATTTTCCACATTTGTTCAGAGAGCTGTTTGCAATAATATATTTACAAGTATGAGTATTTTATTTATTATTTGTGAGATTTCTTTAGAACTTCCACTCTCAGGCTTTTGTACCCTGTTGGTCTTTTCATCTCCTACTTTGTTCAAATTTCTTAGACCGCTATACTTAACACAAAACAAATTATCATATTTTCAAAACCTATCTTGTTCTCCTGAATTGTACCATAATGTTATGGATGTTGTGATACTGTGTTCCTTCAATAAATACATTGAAAGTAATAGATTTAATATTAGGGAATAGGCTTTTAACAGCATGAATAAAGTCATAGTATTTGCTTTCACATTACTGGTACTGTTCTCTAGTGCTTGTTCTACAGGCAGTATCCCCTGAAAGAAGTAGCTTTTCCTGGAGAAATAACCAGTAGTTTTCTGATTGGCAGAAAGGTAGCAGGAAAATGATAGAGTCAAGAATTATGAAGTCTCTTCATTATTAGTAACTTAGATTAAGTTATTATAGGACAGCTGTTGCAGAAGAGACAGGCACAGAATTGTAGAATTCATTTTAAGAAATACTGTGGCTGCGTAAGTATGAGCTCTGTCTCACCTGCTAATGAACGGCTAGGTTGTGGTCTGTGGTTTGCTTGAAAACAAACCTCACAGAGCCTCTCAGTTAACCTCCTATACAGCAGGAGCATCAAACTTGGCTTTTGTTTTGCAAGGTAGGGCTTCTTCTCTTTTTCAGGTCTTTCTATATAAATGCTTCCCACGGCTTATGTTTCACTGTCTCTTTTACATCCCACCTTGCCCTGCCTTCCAGGTCTGTCTGGAAATCACCCTAAAAGGCTAAAATCCATGGTATGAAATAGGTTTGCAGAAGGGTCTCATGAGCATCAGGGACCAAAAAGGCCCCCCTTTTCAGCTGGTAACCAGGAAAATACCTCCTCCTCTTTACATCCATTAGTCACCTGTTGCCTATTACCAGAAAGTTGAGGGTAGTTCCTAAGTAGTTCCAGGGAAAGTTGGGTTTGATCTCTGATCTTTAATAGTGGAGGAAGTATTTCTCCTTCAGTGTTGCTTCTGAGGGAGTGCTCTAAAGAGGAAAGCAGTTAAGCTTTGGTGCAAAGGGGGAATGTCTTTATGAAACAGGTTTCTGCCTTCCAGCTTGCTTGAATGAGAGACGTGTTGAGGGAGTCTCTCTAACCCACAGTTATTTGCTGTAGTTCTTCAGACATTTTCTAGATGTGTGTGTGCAGGATATAAGAAAGCAGAATAGAAAGTTTCTGAGGAAAAGGTGGAAGCACTGGATCCAATTCCATCAGTGCCTACACCCAGGTAATCTTAATATAGACCTACATCCTTAAATTTGTTTTTCTCGAGAACCTTACTGAGCTGGGGAAAGTGTGTGCTTTCATATCTAGAAAGAGGCTGGTGTTCATTTTATTTTTTAATAAAACAAAACCCCTGGGAGACATCTCTTTTACTCTGCAGAGTATGTGGAATTTCTTTTCCTGACATGCTTCTACTGAAGAACTGCACAAATTGCTGCAGTTCATGGCTTTTCACAGACTTGGAAAGAGCTTGAAACTCAGGAATCGAGTTAACTGCAAATACATAAACTTCCTGACTAAGGCTTTTACAATTATTTGAGGCAAGATTCAAATGAATTTGCACATTTGCTTTTGGCATTTTTTTTCAAATTCAAAAAACACATTTATTAGCTAAACTTCTAATGAAGGAAAAAGATGATTAAATAGTACATCAACACTGAAAAAACATTGCTGTGTAATTGAATGATGTTTTTCCAAAAACTGAAACAGATTAATTTAAATCAAATGAAGACATTTTTTTTGGTCCCTTTTTCTGGCTTATTCTTTCCTAATACTGTTGTTCTATGACAAACTTTTCCCCAGAAGTACATCAGCACACAGAATCTGAAATTGCAAGCTTTGGGTACTTTATGTAATACAAGATTATGAATAGAGCAAAGTGCTAAGACGTGACAGTGCACTGAAGTTTAGAAAACAGCATGCAAGGAGAAAGTGCTCAGATGAATACCACATAAAGAGTAAGAAATTCTCTCACCATAAAAAGGAGAAAAAATATTTCAGTGCCCTGACTGTGGATATACAAGTTAGTCTCTGTGCGCAACCTTATGTACAAATGCAAATGCTTCTTAAGCTTCTTATAACTGTAAACATACATCTTCATTAAAGATGCACCAGTAGCCATGCAGAACCATGCATGGAAACATCATGAAGTGCAGCCACTTGATGTTTACCAATAGCAGAAGGATAGATAGTGTTTGAAAATACAGATTGTATTAATTTGACACCCAGCTCAGAGGCACAAAAACCAACGAAGCTGAGTGGAACAGGGCTAATGGAATTCTTTCCTCCCTATAACATTTGAGCAAAAGTTTCAACAGGAAAAAAAACAATAGGGAAATTTAGGTTAAACTCCGATCTTTGTGATAACAAAAAGCATAGAGATAAAAATGTGAGAAAATGTCTCGAGTCTAGAACACAAATTTAAACTTTCATATCTGAAATGAAGTTTATGTTCAGAATATATGTATTTTGAAAGAGTATATATGTAAAGGGCAAAACTACACAGGCATAAAAAACAGTTGACTTAGAGAAGCCATGTGGTGTAGTAATAATTGTTTCTAAAAGTAAGCATTAAATGTTAGTCTTGATATTAATATATTGTGACACCTTTCACCTTTGCTGAAAGGGAGAAGAGAAGCATGTCCCTCCCTGGCTTTATTTGTCAGATATATGAACCTTGTAACTTTGTGGTCAGTTAAAGGAGAGATTAGCACTCAAAGAACTAATTTCTAAATATATTCAGTAATAGAAAAAAAAGTAAATTCATTCTAAATAAAATATAAGGCTTTCAAGCATAGCATAAATATCCACCAAGCCCAAGCAGTGTATGATTTTTACTCTGTCCCTTAGCATACTTATTTTTTCAGCTTTCTGCACATTCAGTATGCAACTGGCAGGCAGTATTGTAACAGTTCAATATCTGAATGATTGCAGTGGTGCAGAAATGTATTTGAAATGAACGAAAATAGCATTCAATCAGTTTATTCTCATTTAAGCTGTGAAAAGAGTTAATTATATATAAAGTTAGATTTGTTACCATAGTTAGAATAAAACCTGCATACTGCTACTAAATCTAAGCAGTGCTGTGGTGGTGTATGTTGAAGCATAAACCAGCTTGATTTTGCTGCTAAGAACACTGAAGTCTTGAAAGATAATCCTGTATACCATGTAGCATAGTAAATGGGCATTACTACTGGGTGGATTCACTTGTCAGTATTTATTCTGTTCCAGCATATTGTCATATAAGAACAAACCAAGGGAAAAACATTAGAAGAATTTTCTCTCAGTCTTAGAGCTATGTGTAGTCTTCATTCACATATGTTCTAACAATATAGATTTTATAATCTGCAATAGAGAGTGGAAATTCGTATTTCAGGCTTCCATTTAAGAAAAAAAAAAAATGTCCCTGAGGCACAGTGCTCTGTCAAATTAAAACTTCCACCAGAAAAATGTCATTAGTGCAAACCTGCCTTTCAAATATTAGCAGTGTATGTGAGCAGAGTGCCCAACTGCACTGGCTTGTATTATGCTGTTCTTTGTATTCAAAAGATAATGTGGTTTTTTTTAAAAAAAAAAAAAAAAAATTATTTATTCACTTCAGGCTAGGTTTTAAATGTAGTCTGACATCTCAGAAAATAGTGCATGTTTTTGAAGCCCATTAGAATTCTTTCATACTCAGACGTGGGAAATGGAGTGACTTGTCTTAATGCATTTGCCTTGTGTTTGATTGGGGACTGGAGCCCCACCAGCTCAGATTAATGAGCTGCCTCTTGTTAGATCTGCTGTGTTTCTTTACTGACATAAAATGACCAGCAATGCTTTCTGCCATCTAAATGTGTGGTCATATACATTTTTGTCTATTTTTAATGTTTTTTTGCTTGGGTTAAAGTTTTTAACTTTTGACACAGATCCATCTTACAGGTGCAGAGCATCTAACCACTTCAAAATAGTTATTTTATTGGGTCAAGTTTTGAATTTTCTGTTAAGGCCAGCATCCTTTTTCTCAAAAGTGGTTTGTCTGAAGAGAAAGAATACTCTAAGTGATATGTTTGTTTATAGAATGGCTTCAGTTATTAAATTGGAGGGACTAGTTCATACACCTTGTGGCATCTGCTGAAACCATTTCTGTCAAGCCAAAATTATTTAACTGAATTGCCACTTTGGACCCCAAAATTGCCTGTTTACAACAAAAATGAGCTGCGTTACAAGTCTCTTATGAGCACATTTATTCTTTATGTCTTTTCTTTTGCACTAGCATTACAGTTTCAGAAACAGTTCTCTCAAATTTCCTGAAAGTGATGAGGGCATGCCATGCTCCTTATTATCTGTAATGAAGTGGTCACATAGACAAAGAAACTCTTCCATTTTTTTGATAAGCAGATTATCTTGGAACAGCTTCTGCTTACGTTTCACCTAATATGATCAAAAGTCCCATTGAGGAAAGGCTGAAATTTTTGGAACATCTGCTTTCATGTTCCAAACATGATTCCAACATCAGTCCTTACATCAGAGGTGTCTGGTTTTGCTTTGCAAATAATCCCTGGATATGAGGGTCTATGCTGCATGTTAGCTCTGAGCCCAGTGTGTTATCTGTTTCAAAAGTTATCTTCTATTCATAACACATAAATCAATACAAAAATTCAAGCATAAACTTCAACAATCATTAGGTTACACCGGGGAAGAAATAATCTGGGATCTTGTTATCTTTTAATTTGAATGTGTCAACCTTTTACCATGCACTTCAGTGATGTTGGACAGAAAACTGTGGTGAAGTGTGCCTGCAGACAGACAGAAACATTGCCTTCTAGAAAGTCCTGTGAGATCAGCAGGGCATGCAAAGCCAAGGCAGCCTTTGGATCTCTCAGGGAAAATGCCACTGAGCTTTGGATCTCTGAAATCCTGATTGTATGAATGGATAGAGCAAGGTCTGGAAGAGTATGAAGCCATCTTCTTCTCTTGGCTCTTCAAAAGCATCATGTATATGTAGAAAGGGTATTAAATGTCAGGGAGCCAAGGAGATTTCTAGAAAGGTCTGGTCAGAGAGCTGACTTGCCAGTCATGGCATTGAGAGATTTCTTCTGTAGAACAGTTAGGGCTTATGTGATATGGATTTTAAGTGGTGCATGACTGCTGCAGAGTGCCTAGTATTCTAGCACCTAGTATTCAAGCATTGAAGCCATCCTCAGCTGATGGAAAGTTTAAACTCTGAAAAAATATATGAATGCATCACAGGCATGTTTTACCTTTTTTATTTTGTACTATTTCAGCTAGTTATTAAAAATTCTAGGACTCTATTGTAACATGTGGAGAACTTACCAGTGTATTTAAAGTTATGTGTTTTCACTTCCCATACACAGATGTCATTAAACTTGCTAGTATTTGGCATTCCTTCAAAATAAAAATGTTATGACTCAAATTCACAGAAAAAAGCTATAAATCGCTTCTAGAATAATGTGTCTTGACCTGCACCTCATATTCTGGATGTGAAACCCTTATAAAACAGTTTTCAGATCAGCTTTGTCAAATGCCATGAAAGGTAAGAAACACTCTTACTGTGAAGTAGGATTCAGTCATGTTCTTTTGTTAATAGAAACCAGAGTTTTAATCTAAATTTCAAAGCAGAGGATAGTACCTATTCTGCATAGCTCTTTCAAGTAGGCCTTTCATTTTTCATGTAACTGATGCTGGAAACAAATACAGATCAAAGTGTAATAATTGCAAGAAAATTAAATATTAACCACAGATGTGTTACAGGCAGAAAAGAAATAAAGTAGTGAAAATATAGACGGACCTGTGGTGGGCTGACCTTGGCTGGGCACCAGGTGCCCACCAAAGCTGCTCTGTCACTCCCCTCCTCAGCTGCACTGGGCAGAGAAAACATAATAAAAGGCTTGTGAGCTGCAGGAAGCCATCACGCAGCAATTGCCATCACAGGCAAAACAGACTTGACTTCGGGAAATCAGTTTAGTTTATTACCAATCAAATCAAAGCAGGGGAGTGAGAAGTAAAAACTAAATCTTAAAAGCATTTCCTCCCACCCCTCCCTTCTTCCAAGGCTCAACTTCACTCCCAATTTCTCTACCTCCTCCCTGCAGCGGCACAGGGGAATGGGGAATGGGGCTGGGTCAGTCCATCACACGCTGCCTTTGCTGCTCCTTGCCCCTCAGGGGGAGGCTACTCACACCCCTCCCCTGGTCTGGTGTGGACCTCCATGGGCTGAGGGGAACAGCCTGCCTCACCGTGGTCTTCATGGTGGGCTGCAGGGGAATCTCTGCTCTGGTGCCTAGAGCACCTTCTCTCCCTCCTTCCTCACTAACCCTAATGTCTGCAGAGTTGTTTCTCTCACATATTCTCACTCCTCTCTCCAGACACAATTGCCATTGCACAGACTTCCCCCCCCACACACACCCCCCACCCCCTTCTTAAAGATACTATTGCAGTGGCGCTACCAGGTTTGCTGATGGGATCAACTTTGGCCAGTGGCAGGTCCATCTTTGAGCTGGCTGTTGCTGGCTCTGTCGGACATGGAGGGAAGGTTCTCACATATTCTCACAGAAGCCACCCCTGTAGCCCCCTGCTACCAAAACCTAACCACACAAACCCATTACAAACCTACGCTGTGGGCTTCATGGTTTAAAATTGTTTTAAGGTTTGAGGATTTCTCAAGCTTTATTTTCTTGTCTTACTAAGAACAGTGATTTACTAAGTCGTGATTCTCATCTCGGTTTCTATCTTTTTCCTACCCTGCTTCCATCTGCTTTCTACAGATAAACAAGCTGGAGGCTCACCTTAGACAGGAAGGATGCATAGAATGTAATGGACCCCATGGAAAGAAAAAGAACACTCGAAGAAGACTGCATTAGCATGTAGCTATGTAATGTATGTTCTGCTGAAAATTCCTCTACAGTTTATTTTTCTCTTTGCTCTATTATAATGCCAGCTGCAACTACTTGCATTGAGGGATTAAGTTATGAAAGCCTTCTTGAAGCTTTCCATGGTGTAGGAGCAGTAGGGAATGTGAATCTATTGGACAAAGTCTGTGAAGATTTATGGTAATCATGAATAAACAAACAGAAAACAAATGGAGCTTGAATTTCTTCTCCTTTTCACTTGTGCTATATTAAATTCCTATTTTGATGCTGTTGTGCCTGCTTTTGCTAATTCTTCAGTAAAATACTGTGAGAGGTACAAGCTCTCGTTTTTTTTCCTCTGAGAAATGAATCTAGTAAGAGCAGCTGGCTGTTCCTGTTTTTTAATGTAGAAGTTTGCTTATTCTAATGTCAGGCTTCTGACATTTTGAGTCTTCTCCATGGGATTCTAATCTTTTAAAATTAGTGACTACTACTAACTGATACACTCCAGCAACTGCTCACCTTTTGTCTCCCACACATACAGGCTCTCTATTCTGTCTTCTTATGGAGCCAGTTTTGGCATCCTCAGTGATCTGAGAGGCTGTTGCATCCTTATCCTTGAGTACTTTAGCTAGCTATGAGAATATTAAAAAACATTAAGATACAAAACCGTAATGTGTTGTATTTGACATGAAATTCATCTAGTGTAAAGAAAAAGCAACAGCTCTATACCTCTTAAGTTTTGTTTGTTTCCCTTAGGTTAGGCATGAGGCACTATAAAAATCTTCTCTGTGTCCTATGTGTGTTAGGAACTAAATGGACCTTACATTCCCCATGCATTTTTGCGCACCTGAAAGATACCAGCTACCAAGACTCAGTTGTAATGTGTCTAAGATCGTAGGACACAATTGCTTCTGTTTTCTTTAAGTGAAACTACTGTATCCCAGCAGAATTGCTTACATGCAATTAGCTGAGAAGGGACTATTTATGTAGAATTCAGAAATATTTCTACTTAAGACAGTTGTCCATCTTGTTTGATTGCATTTGAAAATTATCTAAGTAATAACTGTGTTCCTTGCTGGACCTTTGGCTACAGTTCCTGTTGGCTTAAATTTTACTACCATAAGATATACAGATACATCATTGTTCATTTTATTACTCAGAGGTTTGCCCCTTTCTTATCACATGACCTTCTTGCCATATTATATGTGTCTTTTCTAACCAATCAGCTGTCAGTCAAATGTTAAAAAATTCAAAACCAATGAAGCAACCCAAAAACCCAAACGCAAAACCCTACAAAACAAAAACTCCCCCTAGCCGCTCCCCCCCAAAAAAAAAACAAAACAAAAAAACCCCCACAAACCCCAAAACAAACAGCCACCCAAACAACCCCACATTATGGCTGTTTGACAGGCAGTTAACATGAAAATAAAAATCCCCGGAGATATACATGACAGAATCCACTCATAGCATGATTTTTTTTATCAAGCTGTGTCTCAGTTCGGAAGCTTCAGCTCTGTTGTGCCTGGAAGTTCCATTGGTGTAGCACAGTGCAGAGATCAAACTGAACCGCTGCCTATTCCTCACAAACAAGGGGAGATTAGAAAACACTGGTATGAATTTGAACATCTGAAAAAAATTACTTGTCTCTCAGAGCCTGAGTTAAGCTCAGAAAAATTTTAAATTTTCTGTCAACTGTTAAAATGATTGCTTATTTGTTTAAATAAATTAAATTTCTTTCTTTTTCAAGAAGGTATGTGACATGGTTGCTTTGTGGTTTTGACTTATATTTCTTTGATTTGAAGGTCTGAAAAACTGCAATTAATAAGTATCGGCATCACCTTATTTGTGTGTTTTCCTGTTTTTTTGTTTTTGTTTTTGTTTTGTTTTGGTTTTTTTTAGGTGAAAAAAAGTTAAGGTTCTAATGTTTCTTTCCATAATGGCCAAATTATCTGTACCATGCAAAACCACCCCTTAGAAAATCAAACAGTTTCCACAAAGCTAGAAATGGAATGCTGTCCAGTTTGCAAAGATTTTAATAACAGTGCAGAAACACCAGCTAAGTTAAACATTACTCTTTGAAAATCAGCAACTTCTGCAGCTATCTAGTGGAGGTTATAGGTTCCCAATTTATGTATCTGTCAAGCACCTAGAAGTACTGATGATGATAAAATGTGCACTAAAATATTTACTTTGAATATGCATGCTGACAAAGCATTTTCAAGATGATGGAGATCTGCTGCATAATTATCTTTTGATAGAGCTAAGTGTTATGGCTAGGTGAGAAACTTAATGAAAGAATGTACCTAAAAGCCCTTTGCAATTCAACATATCTCTGATCTGATAATAGATCATCTTATATATTAGTTTAATAAGTTAAACTGCAAATTTTCTTTTACATTTTCCATTCTTGTCAAGAAACCAGGAAGAAAAGTCAGAAGCACGGTATAGCTTTGAACTTCAGTGACCAAGCAGCAAATGAAAGTTCTTTTTGAAATTCAAACACATTTTAGCAGGAATTTTTTTTTCAATCACACTGTTCTAAAAAGAATTATAGAAAAGAAATATGTACATGACCTGTGTTTGTTTTCTTTTCCTTTTTTTTTTTTTTTGTAGTTCTATATTCCAAAAGGCAGTTTGATTTTATTTTGCAAAGCTCTCTTCTGATTCCACATTAAAATTATGATTTTTTGTTTGTTTGTTTGTTTCTATCAGTCAAAATGAAATAGCAGAGTATCTGAGTTCTTGAGAAATAATGGTGAGCTATTTAGTCTGTCTCAGAGATCTTGCTGTTTCCACACAGGTATTCAAAAAAGGACAGAGAGTGCATAGGTATAGCAAAACTTGCATGAAAATTATGCATTGACCTAAGCAGGTATTTACCATTCTTGTGTGTGTGCATGTTGTTCACACACAGCAAAAACTTTTCTGTCTTGGCCACATGCATAACATTGAAGTTAAAAGCACATAGCACCAGATTCTGAATAGTCTTCCAACAGAAGTGCTAGTTAACTTTGTTACAAGATGTGATTTTTAGTATGTTTACAGAGATTATATATGGTTATCAGGGTTAGCTAACAAAATGCAGCAGTAGTGTGTCCTTTATTTCTACAAAGGCCATGATGATATATTCTGAAGGGTATATTATTTTAAAGGTTGTGATGCACTTTCAAAGCTCCAGAAAAGCTAAACCTTCAAAATTCAATTTATCCCACTTCCTAAAGTACTGACTCCTATTAACCCATTGACTGTAGTTAAATTTGAAGCAGATGTTCTCAGACTTGAAGGTCTAGTTTTGAAGGATGCTTATTCAACTTCTAGGAAGGGTCTGTGCACCCAAGATCTTTCCTGTTTATCCACAATACCAGTTGGTCTAACAGGAGACGTATTACTTCTGTTACAATGGTGCTTTTCTTGTAACCTTAATACATCATTCCTGCAATACCACTGTGACATATATGCAATTTCTTGTAAATGAGCTTTATTGTGCAAGCAAGAGTGTGTCAGCAGAATTTAGATATTAATATCTGCATCCCTGAGTGCATTTTTAGAGCCTCAATGGCACAACATCTCTTAAATGTGAAAAACTGGCATGCTATATTTGTTGCACCCAAAATGATAAAATCTATGTTACTTTCCTCCTTTATTTACTTTCTAAGCTTTCATCACCATTTGATTACTACAGCAGACTACTTTATAATGGTATAATTAACATAAATAATGTAATTAACATAAGTATTGATGCACAAGGACAAATGCCAGATCATTAAACTGCATTTACAAAATATTCGTAAAGGATATACGTATCAAAAAAAGAATCCAATTGTTACGCAGGACTAGAAAAAATCAGAAATGTGGCATTTAAAAATCTGCATTTATATACAACTAAGCAATGTGAATATTGCAATCAGAAAGAAAAATGTGAAAAATTGACTTTCTGCTGAGCTATGCTAGAGAATTTATGTTGAAACTAATGTGTACATCTGTATAAAGACACATCACAGTTCTCTAATGAAGCACAATATTGTAGAAAGTTATTGAGTTCTATAAAGATTTTTTTTTTTTAATGACACTGAAAGGTATGTTATAAACAGACCAGGATTTTATGGTTTGTATTGAAAATGTTAATTTCTGTTGATTTTATATCTTACTAAGTCAGTTGGAGAATATTTAATCAAAATAATATGACTAAATCTTTAATAGATAAGCTATGTTAGTCATTGATATATATCTACTGAATCAATGTTTACAGATGAGTTAAATGCTTTCATAGTTATGATGCTTTCAAAATGTTACCATATATATTTAGTAATCTCAAATCCTACATAATATGAAATAGGAGCAATAATGCAGTACATCTCAATTATTCTTGCAATAAGTATAATGATTAACGTAGATATTTGGGGCATTATTTTGGGGGGTGAGTGAGTGTTGGTTGTTTGTTTGTTCGCTTTCACTGAGCCAGAAGTATCAACTTTCTTTATTGACATCCCTTTCTGTAATTGTAAGAATTCTTACATGAAGGTATAATTCTTCCAAATAAAGTCTACTGTGAGTGGAACATAAATGATATGCATACGCATAATTTTGACTGGCTTTGTGTAAATCTTATTAAGAGCGAAACAAACAAAAAAAAATCAACAATAAATCATTTCTGTAAAGGAAGTTTCATCAGATTGTGTCATTCTTCTAACACTGTACTGAGATAGTTCAAAAGAACCATTACTAGTGAAACTTAAACAGTTGTTTCTGGATACACAACTAATAGAAGCAGAGCGTAAGTTAAGGCAAATATGTTAGTTGTATGGGAGGACATTTGTGGATTAAATTTTTTTTATGTAGGTGGTTTAAAACCTGGGAGAAATATTGACAAAATTGTTAGTCTGACACGTTTTTTAATGACTGTATAACCAAAGTGTTATAAAAACTTGAAGTTAATCTTATAAAAGCACTCAGTTTGTATATAGTAAAGGAAGAATAAGATGAATATATTGGCAGTTGGCATGAAAATATTTTAAACCAATGTGCAACATGACTCATTAGAGTACATCCAGTAGTCACTAAAGTTTACATGTAATTCATACATTGAATGAAGTTGCAAGTTCAGAATTCAATATTCAATATGATTTCAGCAGTCTGTAATTTTAGAATAGTATTTTGAAAACTGTAACATATATTTTCAGGGAAAAGCAAGAATAAAATACTCACAAAAAGGTATTTTACCCTATAAATCCTACTACCATGATTATGAAATAAAACCTTATATTATGTAGTTTCAAATAAGTTTTTACTAATAACTCAGATTCTTTCACTGTGAGCTATGTACAGTTCTTTATTGATCTAAATGTGCAAATTCAGCTCTTAAATGCAAGATCTCAGAAAACCTACCGTAAATCTCAGGTGTGATACATGGTTTATGAATAAGAAAACCTGGGATGATTACATATATGTCATGCAAAAGTTATACCCGAAATATGAATTCATAGTCTACATTATATATCTAGAACATTATTTTGCACAATATTTTTTTTGACTTTTACTTTAAGCATTCAATATGAATTTAGAAGCATTCTAAAACTTGCCAATATTCTGTCATGACTTTTAAAAAAAGTCTAATAATAAGACTGGGGAGTAGGGAACATTAAAAATGTTGAAGTTGTGTGTTTCTACATTTAACCTCTGTTTCATAATCTAGGGTGTCACCAAGGTGTCCATAGATAAGTGGACTTGTTTAGATTTCACACATGGCTAATTCAGAACTAAATTAAATGGAATCAGTGGACATTTATTGCTATAATTTGAAAAGTAATGAGAATCTTAAAAAAAAAAATTAGAAAGAAAGCTCTAGAAATTAAGTCTATGGGGTCAGTATGTAATTATTAATTTTCTTATTAACAGTGCCACTGTGGTGAGCTGTAATTATTTGTACAGATTAATCCAGACCAAATTTAGATGTTGCCCTGAGCCAGCTGATTGGTTGTCCTGATGGCAGGATAATACTTGCGTTTGAAATTGCGGATCTCTGAAGGAACATGGAAGAATTGCTGGCATAAATGAGATCAAATAAAAAGGTATGTAATTTTGGAGACAAAGTAATCTGAGTATGAGTATCACTGAAAAGCATAGCAGTATTACTGTTATAACTATGCATTTAAGTACTATTTGATTATAAGCAAAACCTTCTGTAAGTGTTGTAGCCGTAAAAATGCTTATTATAAGTGTTCTTCCACACAACAAATTTATTTACAAATTTTCAATGGTCCAAAGTTTAAATGCAGTATTTCCCTTGTATAATTGAATTATAAAAGAAAAAAAGCAGAGTTCTTTAGAGTTGTGTCTTATAGTATTCCTGTTTGTTAAAAACTTTTACTTAATTTCTGTTCTGTCAAAGCAAGAAAATAAATCTGCTTCGAATTTCATAAGTTAGAGTTAAAATAGTGTAAACCAATACTGATGTATTAGGCATTTGTTAAATTATATTTTGCATCAATATCTTCATGAAGGATTGGTTTTCCAGTGATGATTTCAATTAAAAGAAGCATCTTTGAGTATAGCATCTTTCTTGACAAATAGGTTTTTGAAATATTCTGAAGCAGGTGTTTGTGTGTGGCTGTGGAAAAACAGAGGTATAACTTAGTTTTTTATGGCTCTGACTAGTCACAAAAAAATCAATGATCATGGGAGACAAGATGAAAATTCAGTATTAAGTATGCATTTATATGCATCTGCAAATTAAAGTACATTGCTATTAGATTGTGTAAGAGGAAAAAGAGTTAGTTTACGGAATGTCATTGGTTTTAAACAAGTACACCACTTTAACCACACAGGCAAGTACTTTACTAAATATAGTGATCTCTAGAATTGTAGATTTTGTCAGAATTAAATTGGAATGAAAGATCATACACATAAGACAAGAAAAACTTGATCCATGTCTTTTTCTTTGGAAAAATACTTTTAAAAGTTCCATCAGAATTATTCATATTGAAATATAGGATTGCAGGCCTAGTTCATGTATGTTTTTCTAACTGGCAACAAATATTAAGAACAGAAGGTTAATTCAAGCATAACACCCAGTAAACATTACTTTTGGTTTATTTATAATGGGATGATTTATCCTTCCTCCTATAGGAGCTTGTCCTTTCCCACTGGTTCAGAAGCCTGAGTTAATTTCCTTAGGAATAGAATCACTTCCCAAAGGGCCATAATTACATCTCCAGAGAAGAATCAAAAAAGATCTTAAAGATGGTGCCGTGGCAAGATGAGCTAATAGGAAGGAGGATTCTGCTATAATCTTCTGTATAGGTAGCCTGGAGCTTCCATTTCATTGCTACTTTTCCAGTGCAAATCAGGTTACTTGTGAAGAACTCACTTTGACATTATGGTTCAAAATTTGGGAAATCTGTTTTTCTCCAGAATGCAATGGTTAAGCATAAAAATACAAAACTTGCTTCACAGCTGAGGTTAGCTGGTAGCCATTCAGTATCTGAGGCATTGATAAGAAATGGTGACAAACATCAGGAGCTTTTTCTTATTCCTAAAATCAGGACCTTCCCCAAATATTAGCTAATTGAATAAATGGGAAGTAAATCTTTCTAATAACCATGTAACACTTGTTCCATGAAGAAAGAAAATGTCAATCCAAAGTGCCATAATATGTCTTTTGTAATTATTACTCCTAAAACCAATAACAAATCCAAGTTAATTTATACTTTTATGTTTAATTTTTCACTCCATATATATATATATATATATATATATATATATATATATATATGGAATATTTTCCTGAAGATTATCTATATTACTGTATACCATCTACCGCTATATTACCTAATTTATAATTTAAAAAATGTGATGAGTTCCCAGCTCAGTACATCTATCACCTATTCTGAATTATGCTAATATCTTTCATTGATTGGGCAGTGATAAATATTTCCTATAAAAGTGCTTTTATTCATATGAGTGATTCATTGAGTCTAGGAAAGAAAATAACAATTACGTTTACAAAATGAAAGGTTAGACTAGTCAAAGTGCAAAGCATTTTAAGCTGCATATGTGGAACAGAATAAGCCTAGGTCTATAAGAACAAGATACTGTTTTTCTCATTTCTGAAGGATTTTGTTAACAGAGCAAATCCGTAAAAGTTCAAGTTTAGGGTTTTTTTCATGTAACTATGCAAATATGTGCACTTGCAGGTAGTATAATACTTAAAGAAATCTTTGAAGAATTGCAGGAAAATGAAGAACTGGAGAGATTAACGTGTTCCTGACTTCATACATGAGTTTCTGCCTAGTTTTATGTTCCTTAAATCTTCAGGATAAAGGCACCATTGTACAGTCTGAGATCATACATAGATTTTATTAACTATTTAAGAAGGAGAAAATTTGCAAGAAAATATCTTCAGTGCTTTGTGGTCTCGATGCAATGGATGATTCATACAAAAGAAAGTTTAAATTAATTTTTGACAATGCAAACGCATACTGTAGGAAAGCCAAAATAGATTCAATGCAATTATTAGAGCACTTTTAGCCAGAGCCAGGGTAACGTTATTAATACTGATAAATATACTGAAATCCATCCCTTTCAAGGATCTGTAGCACAGCCAGTTGGAGCTCTTTAAATAGATCTATAAGTTTGTATGTAGCTTCTGAAGTTTCTAGCTCTAGCAATCCTTTAAATATTTCCAATCACTGATCTCTTGACTCTTGGACACTGGAATTGTCAGTGCACTGAAAATTGCCCCTAAACCGAAGGTTACTGTGAACTTTTACACAAGTAAGAAGAGAAGTTATTTACCTGGGAACTTTTAAGAGTTCTTTATAGTAAATTGTGTCTTCTGAAGTCTGCCCTCCATCCCACTGTAGAAATTTGTGATTTCACAGGTGAGAGGAACCTGGGTGTTGTATCCTCTTCCTCATGCAATGATGTGGGAATTTCAAGAAAAATACATGTTCAATGGGTACTACTAACCGGAAAGGCTTTAATCATGGCCATTCAACAGTGGAAGTTGTATGTTGAGAACATATTGCAAAGAATGCAAAGTAAAAAGGTTAAAATTCATCTATTTTAGGCTCTTCAAATGAAACAAGTGAGGTACGCTAAATGGATAAAAACAGAACTTGTGGCTGTGACAGTACCACCTCGGATGTTCACCAGTGCAGTGACTTACTGCACCAGCTCTCATGCTACTGAAGAAGTAGCTTTGATGGTTTCCTGGAAACATCCCTCTTGTACCAGGAAAGATGCTATCACACTTCTGGTGGGTTTTTTGCTTAGTTCTTCAAATGCAAAGATTCCAGTTAAATCCAGTAATTCACTGACTGACCTTGCCCTGTCTTGAATTATCATATCGCGTCTACTTTTATGCACAACTGATTTTTTTAATGGTAGAATGGATGTAAACATATGATTCAGTGTTGGTGTCCCAGCTACAAATGGCTTCAGTTATGATATGGATTAGAAGATGGGGGGAGGGAGGAAAGAAAAAGAAGAGTTCCATTAAGTAACTAAGTTCAGATTTTATTTCTTTAATATAGTTATAATGGGAAAAATAATTATGTAGGGAGTTTATTCTTGCTTGAGAGAAGAGATGAAGAACAGAAATGGTAACAGAACTATCATGTTAGAGTATTTGGCATTCTAAAGTCAAGATTATTAGTTGGTAATGAATATTATATTTGTATGACAGTAATGCCCAAAGGCACAAATTGTGAGATCAAAGCCTCACTGTGCTCAGTGTGTGTATGCATACTAGGAAACCATCCCCAAGTGAAAAAGCTAGCAGTATAAATTGTTAAAGCCAGAGAACAGAGAAGTAAAATTATTTATCTGTGGTAAGGTAGTAGAAGAGTATCAAAATAAAGAGAAAAATGCAGGTCTGCTGAATTCAAGTTAAATCTATTAACAGCTCTTAGATCACTCTAAAACATTGCAGTTAATAGATTCAAATAACAATATTGCTTTGGGCCACAGATTGTCTCAAATTATACTAGGAATTCACTGCAGCTGCACAACACAGCAATCATAATAAGCAAAATGAGATTTTGTTTTAAAATCAGATAACCATCTAGAATTTGAAACAAAACAGTTGCTAATTAATTACTTTTATTACTAAACCTATTAGTGTTTTATTTTTTACAATAGCAGCATCAAATTATTTGTACAGGTAAGAAGGTTCCATACTCATGAGAAATGTACTGTGAAACACACCTTTCGTTTAATACAGAATATCAGGTGCGTGTCATAAAACAAGCATCTTAATCAGTGTGGAAGATTAGACTGTATGCCGAATACATTCACTGCCTTTTGTATTAAAGTGCATTACTGTAGTTCAGCAGGGTTTTTTTATACATATATAATTTGTAGGGGAAGGTGTATATGCTCCCTGATTATGAAATAATGGCTTGGTAAGACCTATTGAAAATAACTACCAAGCATAAACATATTATTTATAATACAGTGACAACTATGTTGACAATTTAGCATAAGAAAGGTTTAATCTACAAATGAAATTAGGTGTTTGTTTTCTCAAAGCTTAACATACACTGGGAAAATTCAGTGCCAATTTTACAATGGATTTCGCACTATGCTGTTTTATTAAGATGCTTATGCCAATAGAGTTCCTTGAAGTCTTATTGGAAGACCTGAGCAACTTTCAGGATGTTATTTGGATTTCTAAACTTCTTATACGGGGAGAAAATATAGAAGAGAGTATTATTAGGGTATAAATACTTCCTAAGACCATCCCAATAGAGTAACACAGTATGTATGCAGGTTAAATCAATATGCAAAGTTATACAGTTTCTGACACTTCAGACGATTATTGAGAAATGTCACTTTGAGTGTCTCTGTGCAAAACTGATGAATGCTTTTCTGGGTAAATTACTTTCCCTGTCACAGAAGCAGTGCAGTTGGATATGTGTATTTGTAAACACCCTGTTAGTGCACCTAAGATGCAAATAAAAGGTTTAAAATAAGCATCAGTGTGCTTGTGTGTTCTCATCTACAATAACAACCAAAGAATATTACTGAAGTTATACACTATAACCCTAATGTTCTTAAAATCTGTCCTGGTAAATCTCTGTAAATAAAACTTGTTTTTAGCTCCTCAGTCCTCTTTTTTCATGTCTTCATTCTCAATGATCAACTTCTAAAGATGAGGATGCTGATTTCTTTTTAGACAGAAGATAATTAGCTTGAAAAAATGTAAACATGTTTAACACATGATTTAGTTATCTAAATAAAGATTTAGATAACTAATGTTTAATAAACCACAATAAAGTGCATAAAATCTTTATACAGTAACAAAACTGGATATAAAAACCAAATATGGGGTTGGGAGTAGAGAGAATGAAACAGAGCTAACCTCTCAGCTTGAATGAAACCTTCAGCTTGCATAGAAATGACAAGTATTCTGAAAAAAAGATGCTGCGTTTGGGTGATAATTTAAAGGCATTAGCCTTTTGTGCTCAAATGGGCCATTAGATTGCCATCTACGGTTTAAGAGTATTAAATGTCATAGTGTCTTTCTATCATGACATCTTTGATTTTCTAAGTATCCATAATTCATAGTCATAACCTTTGCCTGTGGGAAAAATCTAGGTTTAGAAATTTACAGCCGTAGTTGTTAAGTGGTTGTTGATAAGCAAGGAGAAAAAGTGTGTTGGATGAATTAATAAAATGTACAATTTTGCTTATCCTTAAAGTGCCTTTATAATAACAACACTTTGTATTCTCTCAATACTGTTCTTTTAGGTTAACATTCCAAGAGATTGTATAGGTAATTGACTGTGCTTATTTCACTAAATATGTTCCCTGGTGAGAATGTAGCTTGTGCCAATGACCCTTGGGCACCTGTGCAGTAGGAAATGAAGCCAGTACAGGTTATTCTCAGAAGCGACAATATTCATGATGTGGAGATTTAGGAACTTCAGTCCCACTGACTTCAGTTAGTCTTTTTCTTTTATAGCCATTTCTGAAAAGCTTTAAAATGGAGCCCCTTCAAACTGAGGACTTAGAACCCTTCACTATTATTTGTTTATTGTCAATTTGTGTTTATTAAAAATGAATAACACTGATTCAAAATCTCTTCTAACAGTCAGCCCTTTGAAATCCAATCCTTTGTACACCATTCTTCTGCTGGATATGGGAAATATATACACAGCTACCCCATTTAGTATCACTGATCATGAGAACTCTGCGGCAGTTTTTTGCCTCTGTTCTTTTTTCCCTCCAATTGATTCCTAGACAATTTCAGTGTTCATATCTATATGAGCATCACAGTAATGTATCTGTATAGAATACATCTTACTTGAAAACTGCTAAATAGCAATATTAAACAAACTTCCCATCAGATCTGAGTTTTAGAATATTAAATGTCTCTATTCATCTGGAAATTAATTTAGTATTGACCTTGTGAGAGTCATGCCAAAACCATGAACCCTAAAGATTTATTTGTGTTTATTTTTCAGTAGGCTGAATTTCTGCAAGGCTTAAAAATTGTCATTTTCTTTACTTTCTTCACATCTAATTACTCCCCATTCTGCAGATCTTTTTTCTACTTCAGCAGGACTACTAACTGTACACATCATTTGATGCAAACCTGCAATGTTTTGAAGGGAATAGCCAGCTCTAAGTGTTAATCTAGACAATCTCAAGTCTTTCACTTATTTTGCAGTTAAAGTTTAGTTAAAGATTTGCCTGTTAGCTGTACTTTCAAATGCTACTGTCTCTGGATAATTACTGCAGCAATTTGAAGCAATGCAGTGCAGAGTTCCTCTAAGTACCTCACAGACAAAAAGCAATCCACAATAAAATTTAGTAGTGTTTTGTCCATCAAGTCCAAGGATATGTTTCAGGCTGCAGGGCTGATAAAGAGACAGGGTGGAGATTCTCCTCTGGGTGGCTTATCTTATAGTTATGTTTGCAATATTTGTCTGTTTTTGGTGGAAGGCTGCATTGCTCTCAAATTCTGTAGAATCATTACATGAAATAAAAAAAATAATTTTATTCTCTTAAACAGTATGTTCAGCTTTATATTTTTATGATTGTTTTTATACTGACAAAATAAGGATCTTTTAGCAGTGGAAATGTGATATTAAGTGTTTTGAAACTTCATCCTTTAATCTCACCAAGTCATTACAAGGTCAGAGATCTTCATCACAGAAGTAATAAGAGGGAGGCACTCTGATGAAGAGGAAGTAAACATCCTCATTTACTATATGGATGATGAGGAATATTACACTCAGAGGTTTTCTGCTTGGGACTGCTGGAAAGATGAACCATCCAACTGTAAAAAAAGAAGCTTAATGAAGGCTTGATAGGAAATGAAATTGAGTGGAGCAACAAGATTTTACCAGACAAAGCAGTGCCAGGCCTGCTTTTATCACAACAGTGTAGGCATTAGTAAACCAGCACAACTGTAGATTCCTCTTAGTTTGGATTGTATCTGAGTGGCCAGGCAGCTCAGTGAAAAAATAATTTTATCTGGATCAGTTGCTGAGGAGAGCAGTCAAGAGAAGAAGTGATTGCAACATTTACAGCAGAATGTTCTGCTAAGTAAACAATACAAATTCTTTGAAATTATATCTTCTACAGGATTGTGTCAATTCTGACAAAATCCATCCCAGAAAAAGAAGAAAACAAGCTCTAATTTTAAGGAAAATTTACATTTTAATTTTAAAATTATTTCTGAAATGCTGTGATATTCTATATTTACATCTTACAAAAAATGGAAAAGTAAAACTAAATAAAAGTGAAATGAAATCCTTTATAGAAATTAATTGTTTCTGCTGACAGTCATGTCTTTCTTGGCTGAATATTTTTCTGGACTTTTTTAAAAAACACATTTCTCTACTTTTTTCACTAAAATGATACGCAAAATCAGGGAAAAATTGGTAATGAAAGAGTGGTTGCAAGGCAGTTCTAGAAAACAATGATCACACGAGAAATCTATCTACAAGAGAAAAGACCAGCTAATATATTGCTGAGTGATTGTGCTTTTACTAACTGTAGATTAGAAACATTATCTTTGTAATATGATAGCTTTCCATGAAAGTTCTGCATAAAGGCAACTGTGTTAACCTCTAGATTATTAGATTGTGCCTTTGAAATTACAGTAGATAAAACTAAATTCTTCTTTCAATACTGAGAGCAACTCCAGCAGACCTGCCTTTGCCTCTGTTCTGACTCCTGTCTGCATACATCACACTAAAGGTAAGAGTTCAAAGAGAAATTGGCAGGAACCCAGATGCTTTTGACACTGAATTAGCGTTACTGAAGGAGTGAAGCAGACCAATGCTGCGCGTGACAGCTTTGTTCCTCACTGCTGTTGTCTCATAAAAAGTAGACAAGTCTATCGAAGCTAGGTTAAGGGACTTAAAGTTTCATATATATATTCATTAAGTTCTGCAGCTGACTGATCAGGACATGGAACAATATGTCACATCTCCTTTCTCATCATCTCTCATGCAGTTGATGGAAAACCCATGAGAATCAGGATAGAAGGGCTTGAGGAAGGTTTGGAATGGTATGTACCCAGGGCTCCTCCTGCAGTCCAGGTGGGACCAGAGGGTGCTCCTTATCCTGCAGTACAAATAGGGTCTGAATGTACTCCATCAAGATAACAGTCACAATAAGATATGAGAGTATGTCTGTACTGCAACCACAAATGAGCTATACTATTTTCAAACTACCTTAATTTACCTGGAATGTCAAGCAATTGTGAAGTTACAGTCACTGATGTGCATACTAGTTGTAAGTCATAATTGCCCATGATGAAGCCATAATGAAGCTGATAGCAATTTAATTTCAGAGCTAGTCTTACACAATATAACTAGATTAAAACTAACTTTTGATTCAACATGGTGCAGATTTATGGTTTTCAGTACACATCAAGAAAATTTTCTTCTATGCTGATGTTTAATGCAATGTATAGGATTTAGTCATCTCTTCCAATAAAGAAAATGAAAGGGCTGAATAATCTCCACCAATTTCAAAGACCAAGAAAATTTTGAAATATAATTCAGGGTGTTTTCACTAATCCAAGATTAACATCACATGAGATATTCTAATGAAAATTATAAGATGTTTTAATATAAAATCACTGGCTACTTTTAATATCATTGTAAATGTAGATCATTGTATTTACTGCAGTCCCGTTAAATTCAAATCATGATCCTCTGTGCTTTCTGAGTAATTAATTTGCAGTTAAATGTCAAATAAGCCATCCTTTGTAAACACTAAAATGAAGTGGTTCTAAAGGAACATTTCCCAGATCATGTTCTCTGTGTTTGTCACTTTTGTCTAGGACTGATAATAATAATATGCTACTTTGACGTATAAGAAAACTGTTTTAGCAGTTCAGGAGAGGGTGTTGGAAATTTGGAGAGGTACTCAGCCAATGAAAAGAGAGAACCCAAGGAAGAAAGAGGAGGAAGAAGGGGGGCGGGGGGAGGGGAGAGAGGGAGATTTTCCAGGAATGAGGCATCTGCAGCCTCTCTGGCCAACCTCCATTACCCTTTGTCCTATTGCAACAGATCCTGCAAAAAAGTTTGGCCCCATCTTCCTTATAGGCCCCCTTTAAATACTGACAGGCTGCCTGGAGCTTTCTCTTCTCCAGGTTGAAAAATCCTAACTCTCTCAGCCTGTCTTCATAAGAGAGGTGCTCCAGCCCTCATGAACCTGATCTTCTCTTACCTTGGGAGAGACTTTTTTTCCCCCAGTTCCTGCCTTGTGGTCCATCCACTTGAGAGGTGTGGGAAGACAGGTTGCCAGTGGAGAATGAGGCAAAAAATGTTGTTGAGTACATCAGCTTTCTCCTCATCTGTTGTTACCAGTTTGACAGTTTTGCTCATCCAGGTGGTACACTTTCTGTGACCTTCCTTTTCTGGATGGCGTACCTGTAGAAGCCCTTCTTATTATTCTTTGCACCCCTTGCCATATTCAGCTCCATCTTTGCCTTGGCCTTCCTGACCCCCTCACCCTACGCAGGCAGGCAGCTTCGCTTTACTCTTCCCAGGATACCTGTCCCTGCCTCCACTGCCTGTGCATTTCCTTCTTGACCTTTAGTTTGACCAGCAGGTCTCGACTCAGCCATGCTGGTCTCTTGCCTTCCTATTGTGATTTCTTACACCTGGGGACCGAGAACTCTTGTGCTCTATGGAAAGTATCCTTCAAGATCTGCCAGCTCTGTTCTGTGCTCTTGTCCCTGAAGGCAGTTTCCTAGGCAGTTCTGTTGACTAATTCCTTGGACAGCTGGAAGTTTGCTTTCTTGGAATTCAGAGTCCTGATTTACTCTTTGCCTGGCCCATACCCCTCAGGACTGTGAACACCACCAGTGCATGATCACTGCAGCCCAGTCAATTTAAAATCCCTTACAGCAAGCTGTTTTTCCAGAGCATGTCCATAATTAAAGAGAAAAAGCAAGTTTGGTAGCGTGATTCATGTGTTCTTCTGCACAAAGGACTTAACCTGTAAACAACTATAGCTCACTGCCTGCACTATGTAGGGATCCCTTTTTATAGACCTGTGTTAGCTGACAGAAATCTCTTCTGTAAACTACAAGACTGTAAATTAAAGCGGAAATCAGACAGTTGCATATATTCTCTAGTGTTGCTAAATTTTGTCTCTGATCACTCAGATTAACACAGTCTAAGTTGTGATCAATCAACTTCACCACATATTCCTGGATTTGATCAGTTTGGAATTATTCATTCTGATAGTAATTTTTGTGTTCATAGCTAAATCTGTTACATATCTGTACTTTTATTTAGGCAGATAGTCTGGTGAGACCTGGATAATGATCAAATACTTGCTTTCATATATATAAATGGATAATCTACCTCCTGATCACAACCTCGGCAAGCTGAAAAGCTAAGATGCTTTTGCACATTATGTCTGTAGAAAAGTAATCTATCTACTTGGCTTTTTCATAATGGTTTATGTTTTAGTCTTCATGAATAATTATATTGCACACTCCTGAAGATGGAAACACTTCCAGTAATATTCTTTTTTACTTGTTAGGCCTGTACATCCTTATGCATGTGTGAAGCATGGTAAACAGTGTGTAGTTTTATAGGATTTCTGACCAGCAAGAGTTTATGCTAAATGTTAGCTGCTGAGCATGTTTCTGTTTTATCATTGTAAAAGATAGCTATTAGACTTTTTAATAACTTATAACTCAAGCTGTCTAGAAATAACAGTGACACTGTGCATGTTGATCTGTGGTTCTCTCAATGCCTCATCAATTTTCTTTTCTTCACATGGTTTTGCAGGAGGTGTGCCTCCAATTTTTTTAATTAGTTTAGCCACTACTACTTTTTTCTGTTGTTTTATCTCTACAGTGTCTCACACTCTATTTGATAATGTCAGCAGGCATTTTCCAAAGATTAGCCCAAAAAGGATCAAGAAACAGATGCTAAGAATAGTAAGCTATTTCATATCCTTAAACAGATGGAGGATCTGATGAAGCTTCAGAAAAGCTTAAAAGCTAAAGAAACTTGAAAAGGCTGTAAGTTAAACCTTTTGAATTAAGGTGGATTAATTGTTCCTTATTTATCATTCTTCCAATAATCTGATATCCTTTGGTCTTCTTCAGATAAAAGAATAACCTGTTAAATAGCCAACAAGAGTGCAAAACTCATTGTCACCTACTGCGAACTGAGTAGCTGGTATATTTTTTTAATATTTTTCTTCCAGTTTTTTCAGTATAGCCAAACTAAATGGTCATAATTGCATATTTAAATGGGAATATGGATGTACCTAACTGTACATTTTTGTGCTTATTGACTAGTAGAGCTTGAAGGAGTTGTGCCAAAGCTTAGACCACTGTTACACTACTTAAATATAAAATCATCATTTGCATTTAGACTTGCATTTGACCCCTTTTCCAGAAAAGAGCTCTTTTCCACCAGCTCCTAAAACCAGAAATGTTTGTGTTAACACATTAAAGCATTTTCAAACCCTTGCTCTGAATGTCAGAAAACATGTTTGAGGAATGAGTTTGATGTGCTAAGACCCATCATGCGGAATGCTTTCTATCCAAATGCCTTTGCTGTCATCATATGTGTGTAATCATATCTCCAAACTTATTCTGAGATAAATGAGCCGATGAAGAGATAGGGGTTTATTATGGTGTCATGGTTTAACCCCAGCCAGCAACTAGACACCACACAGCTGCTCGCTCACTCCCCCCAGTGGAATTAGCTGGGAAGAATCAGAAGGGTAGAAATGAGAAAACTCGTGGGTTGAGATAAAGACAGTTTAACTGATAAAGCAAAAGCCATGCACACAAAGCAAAACAAGGAATTCATTCGCTGCTTCCCACCATCAGGCAGATGTTCAGCCACCTGCAAGGAAGCAGAGCTCTGTCACATGTAAAAGTTACTTTGGAAGACAAACATCACTCCTAATGTCCCACCCTTCCTTCTTTCTCCTCCAGCTTTATGTGCTGAGCGTGATGCCATATGATCTGGGACATCCCTTTGGCCAGTTGGGGTCAGCTGTCCTGGCTGTGTCCCCTCCCAGCTCCTTGTGCCCCCTCAGGCTGCTTGCTGGTGGGGTGGAGTGAGAGGCAGAAGAGGCCCTGGTGCTGTGCCAGCTGTGACTAAAGCATCCCTGTGTTATCAGCACTGTTGCCAGCACAAATCCAAAACAGCCCCATAGTAGTTACTATGAAGAAAATTAACTACTCCAGCAAACACCAGCACATATTGGAAATCAGTGATAATATCGGCAGTGATTCTTCAATAAACTATAGTAATACTCGAGTAGTTTTGGATTTGTGTTAAGCTAGTAATATATTTAAGCCATATATATAACCTATATATTCTACACAATTAAATACATTTTATACATATTATCATTACATTGTTGTTACACATACACATATATATGCACTTTATACATGCAATACATGTAGGCAAAGCATAAGGATACAAAAAGTGCATGAAATACTGGATTTCACTGCAGATTATTTGTGATCTAATATGGTCTCTACATGGCTTCTTGTCAATGTGCTATATAACAAAAAACAGTACTTATTTTTAGTCCTACTTGAAGGAATTGAAATGACCATAATACTATAATCATAATATCAAGCTTAGGATAGAGAATCTCACCTATTTTATACATGAAATACATGCAAATGAGGTAGTATCTACTAGAGAAGTTTTAGTCTATCAGTATCTTTGAGACATGTTGAAGTAAGGGTTATGAAAGCAATTTGCCGTAAAAAATGCAAACTCATCTAACCAAATGAAGGGGAACAAAAATGTCCAGAGCAGATGCTTTGAGCGTTAATATCTCCAACACTGGAAGCTGCTATACATGACTGTAATGTTAACAAACTTCTCCAGATTTGAGTTTCTTCATACCATTACTGATGATGTGGAGTTCACAAAGAATTAAAGGGAATGTACCTTTCTCATTGCCGTGTGTAATAGCAAGTTTGTTGTGCATTTGAAAGAAAGATAGCCTTGCAAAACTGAAAGAAATGTCTTTATCCCTCTGCAACTCCAAGTGTGTTCAATGCCTCCCTAGTAGAGTGTAATATTTTCTATTAAAAAAAAATAAATCAACAAATGCAAAACATAGAAGGTTTAGGTGTATTGTAACACTGAACAAATTAAATTTGTGATTGAGTGCATTTATTTTCTTCTTTTTTTCTCTTTTTCTTCAGCTTCTTTTGTTTTCTTTACACTTACTTGGATTTGCATAGAATATATATAATTTTTGCTTGCATTATCTACAACTGTTTTAAATGAAAAGCAACATGTTTTTGCCAATGCAAAATTATTTTCCATTTTTAGGCACAGCATGATTCTTTTCAGTACATTATTTTTTTATTTTCAAATGTATGTTACCATTTCTTTTAAAGACATATGTGATAATATGCAGTTACAGCAGAGAAATAAAAGGGAGAGGATGTTATCTGGAAAATGCCTTTATTTGTAATCATTAGCAAGAATGCATTTCCCATTGCAATCTGTATTTCCAGATTATTTCCTTTGTGTCATAAAAGCTAGGGATGGAAAAAGAGGTTTTGGAGTCATCTAGTCCACCTCCCTGCCATTGCAATTATTCCCTGTTGTGAAATTGGATCAGCTTGTCCAATGCAAGTTGGCCAGAGTAACGGAAATCTCATTACTTCTCATTGAGAAAATTCCCAAAATGTAATAGACCTCACTGGTGGAAAGTACTGACTTGGTTCTGAATCTTCTGTTTTATAATTTTATACAATTTTCTTCCTGATGTGTGTACCTACTTGTATAAACTGGAACTTCCTTCCTCCTTGATATTCTTCAGTGGACATTTTCAGACTGCTCTGATGACCTCCCATGCTAACTGCTTACCTAAATCTTTGATTATTTTAGAATTCCTCATCAGTCAATCATCACAATCTATTAATTCAATGTCTTTCTTGGATATAACAATATCAGTTTGAAAATCAGTTACATTTAATTACGGCTCTAACTACAATAATGCAAAAATATAATTTTCCTGCTATATGAGGACAGATAAGGTGATCCAAACATACAGTGATGAATGGCCATACATGGATACATGGTTCTGCATTTCCAGCAGCAAAAATGGTTAACCATCTTTACACTCATATAACTCAGTATCTAAAACTCTCTAGGCAATTGGTACTTTTCTGTTTCTTCTGTGGAACTTTTCCTTGGGTGGGTTGGAAGGAATATTAAATTACTATTTGTTTTGGTCTGCAAATTTCTGAATACTTTTATTTCCTGTTTCAAATCCCTATTTCCCTTGTGCTATTTCTCTGGTTTTGTTGCAACATTTCCCAATTTAGCTGTCAGTTTCATTAATGTGTTTTCTATTCCCCCTTGCAAAATGTAAATGAAGACGTCAAAACAAAATTTAACATGAATACTGGAAACATACCCCATTTCAGCTTCTCATAACCAAGTGCAACGCTATTTATCATTAGCCCGTGTCAAGAGACCTTCAAGTCACTTTTCAATTCAGTTCCTTAAGCTGATTTGATTTAAGCTAATTCTGAAGTATGCATGCAGATAACATCAATTTATGCTTGTGTGGTGACACTAGTGATAGTGTGAACACACAACCAGTTATTAATAAAACAATGTATTTAATGTAATCACTGTGCGAATCACCTATTAGTAAAGGAATCTAGGATACCAAGGATGTCCTTGATCTCTCCCACTCAGATCATAATGCTGTATGGTCTTTAATTGCATAAATTTGTTACACACTGTTGAAAGTATCTTGTGGCTTGTGACAAGTAGAAGTTTATGAAGTAGATGTTCTGTGGGTCCTTTCAAACTGCCTATTTTATAGTTATATGTAACATCAGAGAATATAACTCAGCACTTGAGGTATTGCTCCATATTCCTTTGGGTTAGCCACATTACTCGTATTCAGTGACACACTTCTGTTAATATTGTCATTGACTTTATTGAAATAATATAATTACATTTGGAAATAGGTCATGTAAGGTAAGCAGGCAAAGCTGTTGCTCTAGGCAGGTGAAGTAAATAACATATTTTTAACTCATCTCTCAATGTTATTTTCTTGTAAAAAGAATCAGACAGCTTTCTAGATGTTTAAGTGAATGTGCTAATTCTGATAGTTCATAATACTTAGAGCCTTTATACCAATAACATCGGTTTCATAGGCAAACAAATTTAGCTAAATAATCTTCTGTATTCATGGCTTATATAACTATAAAATCAATTGTAATGGATTTTTAAAATCAAATCAATGGCCCAGAGGCAATTATATCAATGCAGGTGGTATAAAAGCCACATATTTTGTATATGCAATCTGTTTCTAAACAGGTCCCAAGACACACAATGTAGTGTGCACTACTCAGTGCTCCTGAGCTGAATCATCAAGTATAATGCAAAGGCTTTGAAGAGGTCTTTTTAAAAAAACAATATTCTTCCTGAGAAAAGCAAAATTAGAGCTTAATTGAGAATGCATGCCTCCTCTTCTGCTTACTTAAAAGGTTTTCTGACCTGTAATGATAAATGTCTCTGAGTTAGCATCTCTGGAAAAAGTTGGTGTAAGGGGCCACAAGAGTGGGCTGCTTTGCAAGGGAAGGCAGTTTAACAGCAAGGCAGGCAGAGGCAGTGTCCTTTTAGCACAGCAGGACAATCCTACAGTATCTGAACAAGAATTGCAGAGGAAGTCCTCTGACAGCTATCAGGATCATCCCAGCCCAGAGGGCTGCTCCCAGCTCACTCTGACACAGCAACACTCTTACCCAGTCCTGGGCCCCACATCCGTGCTGCCTCAGAGCTGGCCTCTGGCAAAGGCAGCCAGGCCCCTGGGAAAGAGGACTGTCAGACACTGTTCATGCCCTGAGGGAAATGATAGCTGGATAAGAAATAAGTTGCATGTTTGGAGCTTTTTAACAGAAACAACTTTTGTGTATATCGTGCTTTGTGTATATTGTGCATGTGTTAGTTCCCCCATATCAGAAGCCTCCTATAACTAAAAATAAGGCCTGATGTAGTGTCAGTACCACATAGAGGCACGACTGGTTACAGAGCTCATCTTCTCCATAAAACATAATTTTAATGGAAAACAATCTTACAAGCAGTACTTGAATGACAGCCCAGAAGAATCAAGTCTTCTGTTTATTCACTGAAGAGGGACATAATGGAAGAACCTGTATAAGTACAAGAGACCAACATATCAGCCCCAAACTTAATGGACTGTCTTTTGGGCTCAGGGTAATCCTTATGATGTGCCAGTACAGCATGTCATTGCTCTACTGGGAGCGCATGTAGAAGTTGTTTGTGTAGTAAACATTTTTTTTTTTCAACATGTTTCCAAAAAGTACTTACTAGGCAGCAGTTTCCAGCAGTCGTTAACCCAAGCTAAGTCTGAATGTTAAGCCCACATCAAAATTCTTTTGTAAGAAATGTTACCACAGCTTTCATGATGGAAACCACTCTGATGTTGACCAAATTATTCTTTCAGAACTATGCCACAAAAAATACATAATTTCTGAGGAAGTATTACACTTTGGTTATTAAGAATGATCAGTGTATTTGCTAAAGTGAACAGGTCCCTGAGGTATGCATATTGACTTTGATATCTTAATGGCTATTTCGGAAAAAAGGGTAAGTCCCATTACTGATGACATCACTTCTTCAGAAGCAAGTCTGTCCCAGTTCTGCCTTTTGGTTTTTTTTTAATCAGACTAAAAATGAAAATTAATCATATATCTCTCAAAAATATGTTGGAAATCTTTTTTTCATAAATTGCTCTGGAAGACATAGCTAACAAGAAGTAAGAAGCATCATGCTTGGAAGCAGTGGCAGAAATTATCATGGGAAGACAGGCCAGGAGCAAAGATTTACAGCCTTATAGGTAATTTTGTCACACAGGACAAGTTACCGACTTTGACATTAAAACTTTGAATATGGGATGAAAGTTTCAATTGTTAGATTTTTAAGTATTGCTATATTAAGTCAATGATGCTTCTATTAACAGTATGTATGAAAGCATTGTACATTGCACTGTATAGGGACAAAGCCATCTACCCTGCTTCAAGTACCTGGCCATGGTAGGTTCAGACTTAGCAGAAAGGAATCAGGAGCTGATGATGCCTGTAAAGCTAGAGAAAAAAATTGTAACCTGGATGATGGCTTGGTAGAAATGATACAGAAGGGGTTTGCAGCTGTTTGTGTGTGTGAGGGAGAATCAGGCTGATGAATTTGTCAGAAAAATATAATGGGTATGAAAGAAAGAAGAGTACAATGATCAAGTGCTGCACAGATGTCAACTTACAGAAAGGTCTTCAAACATCAGGGGCATTTCTGAAGAGTCATCCAGTCTCACTCATACAGAGAGGTATCATGCTTGGAATCAGGGGCAGAAAATCTTGGGATGACTGGCTGTACCTGAAGATTTCTCAGGCCTTTTCTAATAATGCACTTCAAAGAACTTCTGCACCATTCTGTAAATACTGTGAAGAGCTTTTAAAACCAAAGTAAGTACTTAACTGTGTAGAAAAGAAAACTACAAAGTTCAGACCAGAAGTACTTACTTGTTCTTTAAGTATAGATTGTGTGAGCCTCTTTTCTCGATTCTGCAGACATCAGGACCAAGTGGGAATAAAATCTGAAGTACATTAGTTAATCCTTGTTATATTCAGCTGTGGGAACACAGTATGCCTAATGAACCCAGGAAATCCTGTAATAAGCATATACAAAAATGTATTATTATAGTTTTAGGTTTTGTTCAGCGTACCAAGAGTAAAAAAAAAAGGAAATCTTAAATTGTAGATAGCTTTCAAATGCAAGTAGTAGAGACAGTAAGGATGGACAGAACAATGAATAATCTCACATTAAAAAGAAATAAAATTTTTTCAGTAGACTTTTTAGCTAGAGAAATTATATTTGTGTTGTGCAGCACCAAAAAAAGGAAAGGTGTATTAAACAAATTCTGCCACAGTCACCTTGAAGCTGAATCCTGTTTCCCAGGTCTCCCATTCTTACCCTGCAGCTTCCATGGCTTTTGGTTTTCAGGAAATGGTGCAGTCTCCCTTAGGTCCTCCTCAGAAAAATCTCTTTTTTCTAGCTCAGAGGATTTACTGAAACCTTTCAGAACTCCAGCAGCCTCAATTTTTGCTCCTAGCTCCCTGCTTACAAGAGCTCTCCAAACCTGCTCCATGATTCTAGAATTCAAAGTGGAACCAAAATAACTGGAGATGTTAGAACACTTAGAATTGCACTCTGGTTTTGTTTTAAATTTGTTGCAAGTTGGTTCAAAAAAATTTGGACATCTATAACATCTAGAGTAGTAAGTCAATACCAACCCTTTTTCCTCCCAAAGTGCCAAGAAGCCTTTTGCAACTTATCCAAATATCTCTTTGGATATGGTGGAGATGCAGTATGAAAGTCTCCATGACCACTTTGCAGTGTACTCTACAGTTCTTGTATAGTATTACATGCAGGAGGCACTTTCACTGAATGAACATAGAAATGTGGGAAAACATCCCATGAAAGTTCACCAAGTCTAAGGATCAGGGGTTACAGTTTCCTGATAAACAGTTTCCACTGAAAATAAATTGGGCAGCACAAGCTGTGTTTCATTTCTGTTGTTTCCTCCTGGGTAATATTCCTCTGAAGCTGGACAGTAGAAAGTTAAAGTTGCCTGTTCTCTTCCACTTGACTGCTTGAAACCTTTGAATAGGAAGAAAATTAAGTCTAGGCTGGGAGTGACTGAGTATGATTGGGGACTAAAAGTTTCTTGACCAGGACAGCCAGAGGCTGAGACTCAGACACAGGAATAAGACTGATGCCTTGCAGGGAAACGTGGAGAAGGAAGAAAAAAACCTGCAAGAAGAGAGAGGGAAAAAAAAAAAAAAAAAGGAATATACACACTCGCGCGCACACACACACACACGCTACTATTACCTAAGTACCCACATAAATATTAGACTGAAAATAAGACTGAAGGAAAAGCAAGACTGTCTCTTCAGAGACATGGTGATCTACAGGTGGGAATCCCCTTTTATTTCCCTTCTGTCTCACTCTGAAGTTTCTCAGTTCTCATAGCTGTTCAACTAAACTTACAGGTACAACTTAAAAGTCCTTTTCATTTACTTGTTTAGGCAGTCAGTCTAAGAATAAAAGATCTCAGGGATCTGGCCCTGTCACACCAAAGATACATGTCAGTGAAGTCAGTGGGAGGGAGGCTATTTCCTGGTTACTAATGGCGCTGTGTTACTGCCATACAGGGTAGGGACTAAAACTTTTCTCTGGCCAGTTTTTGATGGGGCAGGGAATGTCCCTAAGATTCCCAGTGCAGGAAGAATCTGGGCCTGGCAGTAGATACTCACTTTTTTTGGTCCTCATTTAAAGACTACTTTAATACTCCTCAGAATTCTAAATAAGTAGGCATTTAAAAATTCATTATATGCCATAAAGTATATTATATTTTAAGAAATAAAAATAAGTGCAGCATCTGTGTCTGTTTTTTAAGCAAGTCTATTTGGCATTGTGTGTATGTGGAAATACACTTTAGTCCTGCAGAACAGCTAATGTTAAGAGTCCCCTAATGATTGCAATTGTCCCCTCAGTCCCTTGCCATTCTGTTCACATTCTGCTTCAAGTGAAACAGATGTTAGATTTAGATGTTTGTGTTTCTGGAGGACTGAGATATTTTGTGTCACTGCCTGTTCTAATTCAAAACAGACCTGCTCTTCAGAGGTACTGAGCTCTTACTAGAATATGAGATGCTGATACTGATCATAGAAGCAAACAGTCATATACTCAATGAGTTCTCCTACTTCCCTGAGTACCCTACTTAAGAGATCCTTTTCTCTCTGCTTTATACTTTTGGTATGTCTGCAAATATAGCAGGAATTATACAGAACTTACTCTTTTATCTCATGTTGATATGCTAACGTTGCCAAGGGTCCACTTGTCAGCACTAGTATATCTGTTCAATTCTTTATAGACATTTATAGTTCAGCATTTTATAAACATATAATCAGTCAGACTTATCTAACTATCAACATCACAGTATCTTACTTGTTAGGAAATTCAGAATTCAGTTTTCTGCAGTCTTTTCATTACATAGTAGATGCAATGATCTCTTATAGACAAAGCAGAGATGCTAGAAAACATTTGAAAACAATATTATAGTGGATGGAAACCTAAAGATTAATGCCAGTGCCCTGCATAACACACAAATAAAAATTAAGTTTCTTAAAAATGAAACCTTCATGCCTTTCAGTACAGTGTTTGCATCTCATGCTCCACCTTGCCAAAGCATAACATGTAAGCCACCCAGGGTTCTTAGGTTTCTCCATTACCCTTACATTCTTTCCTGAACTTTTAATGTTTAATTTTATCTCTTCTTCTCATGACCCCTGCAACTGATTTTTCGGTGGAGTCACCAAGATCTATTTCTTAATAGGACTGGGGATTTCTGTTTGTTCTCCTAATACATTGCATGTAGTTAGACTCCAAGTTTTGCAGTACTGGTGCTGAGGTGTTCTGTTACCCCCTCCCATTTCTCTCTGTGGGGGGCACATGAGGTGGTTTATTCAACCTCTGTATCTTGCATAGATGCACCCTTTATTACCACACAATGACATTTGCGTGGTATATAAAATAAAAATATATTCATTTTATAAATATAGTTTCTTATATATACATTTTTATTTTATAAATATAATTTTTAATATAAATTATAAATAAAATGTATTATAAAATAAAAATTATAAAATAATAATAAAAAAAACTTCAGGTGCTCAGTTACAATCCTGTCCTGTTCATGGAATTATTCCATAAAAGTGTGTTTCCCTGGGGTATGCTTTTCAACATTTGAATGTTGTGAAGTATCATCACATTAGGTGGCTGTCCAACATATGGTAACTGCAGTCAGCTCTGCATGTAATGTTCTCATTTTTAGGGAGCTAGTAAAGTTAATTATTCAAAATCACCAAGTATACCATTAGCATTGTAGATGGCCTTCTCATTTTTTCAATCCCTTACTTTAGTCAGCATCCCACGTTTACCCTTTTAAGACTTCTGCTTCATAGTGTTATACATCTGCTTCTTAGTTTCCTCTAAGGAAAATCTTTATATAAACTGTTCATGCTAAAGCACTTTTAAAACAACTGAAATCTGCATAGCAGGAAGTACACCTTTTATTGTAAAGCAGCACAACAATCACTTTCAAACTTTCATATATATTTTTGTGAAACATGCTTTCTAACAATGTTCTGGGCTTTGTCAATTTTGGATTTTGGTTTCCCACCCTCCTCCCCACCCCATCCCTGTTTTTTTTCCATTCTAAATCAAGGTTTTATATGATATTTAAACCATGTAGGGATGCCCAAATCTTAGAGATTATTATTAAAAAAAAGGAACATTTATAATTCAGTGAATTTTTGTCAATATACTCAAATTCATAGACAAAAAAGTAAGCAAATTTATAATACTAGTTCTTTGTGACATGCAATGTCTCCTTCATTGCATATGCTTGTATATAAGGCTACTGGTAGTGAGGGGAGGAAAAAAAAACCAAAAAAACCCACAAAAACCAAACAAGTAAAAAAGCAGGTTTGAGCAAGGCAGGTGAAACTTTTGCTTTCCATGCTTTGCTTCAGGAGATGGCAAACAGAAGAGCCAGGAACGAAGCAATGCGCTTTGCTCTGCTAAAACCCACTACGTGTTGTTTGCTGATTTCAACATTCAAACGTTAAAAAAACTAACAACCCAAGGATCAAATCACTTTGCCACATTGCGCCATTGTGTGGATCCTATAGCCAAGGGCAATATGCTATGCAACAAGGAGATTTAATATATACTATGACTATCTTTTTACAGTGTTTGTGTTTCCAAAACTTAAGAGCTCTTGAGATATCTTCTAACTGTGCTAGAGTGTCGCAGCACTCTCCAAACTAGCCAGCTGCAACAAGGTCTTTTACCATCACATACCAACACACTCTTCATGCCGGTCCCTCTGCTGCCTTCTCCTAGTCCCTCCTCATCCCAGGCACTCGCATACTCTTTCTTTCTCTTCTCTCTGCTTCTTCCTCCTCTCACTTCCTCAGCTGCTCTCTCTTCCTTGGCTACCCAAACACTTAGCAGAACCAGCCACAGCTGCACCTTACCTACATCAGCCAACCCACTGCCCCTGAAGCCAGCCCACAGCTGTATATTATCAATATTAATTAACCCAGCTTCATTCCTTTACACTAGAGTACGGGAGGAACCTGGAAACTGAAAGCTTTGCTCTTATTCTAGCTTTTGCCTGACCCAAGTATGTGAATTTGATTTGCTTTTGATCCTGCTTAGGCAACAAAATAACTGCTCTAGCTTGCCTTAGGGATGAGCTTTGTCTTTTCAATTCCTTCAGTAAGTAAAGAAACCACGTAATTGTGAGCATGCTGTATCTCAGAAGGGACCATTTTGCTATAACATTCTACAGAACATTACCTTGCAGCTGTCTTTCTTGACTCCATGTTTGATACTTACAATATATTGTCAGGAACATCTCTGTGATGTAACAAGAAAATTATCTGCTACTTGCTTAAAGTAGTTCTGTGTTTCCTGCTCAGGAGCCAGACATTCACCTAGTGGCACTTAAGAAATCAGGAGCTTGAAGTTTGGAGGCTTGCGGTCTCCAAGAAAAGCCTCAGAACATCAGGAGCTTTTATTTGGTGATAGAAATGGCTTTTTCTGATTTTCCATTTTTTATAACAAAAGGAAAACAGGTAAGTAAAAATACTTGGAAAGGAGCTTTTAGCTCCTTTATGGGTCGCCATAAATTGAGTGAAATTCAATAAATATTCCTGCAGCAGGCGAATGTTCTGCTTATATTTTTAAGACTATGTAATTTGTTACTATAGAACTGTCTATTATAATCTACTGGATTTAATGCAATATACTAGAGTAAATGTAGTGACCTACAGGCTAGAAAACTTACAATAATGATTTCTTTATATCTTCTTGGCTGTAAGATCTTTCATAAAATGATTTTACTGTCAGTCCTTGTAACAGAAATGCATATACCTGTAATTACCTCTTCCCCTAATTAACACTGTTAGAAAAGCTTCATTCTGGAGGTATAGCTCTTAGTCACTCTCCACTTTTACTGTTGTACTTTTATGAGACGACTCTGCAGCAAACTACTATAATTATTGGGAAGTGCAATACACAGTACTTGTACTTTCAGAAAACAGAAACAAATACCAGAGCACAGCACAGTAGAAAGTATTTTACACTTACCAGATAATTTCTTTTTCAAATATCACAGTTGTCAAGTATCTCTTACATTTGGTTTGCAAATTTATATATAAAGACAATTTGGAAAATCCTATCCCACATCCTTAGCATTTTCAGAAATAAGCACCTACAAAACGCAAGTGAGGGAGAAATCTGTGTAAGTCAGAAATTGGATGAGGCAGTTCAAGAAACTTCACATTCCTTCTGGTTTGAGTAGCATGGATTATGGCTTGAGGAAAAGGCTTCATAAACAAAGCTTATGCTTTTCATAAGTTTAGTTTAGGCTAACTTTGAAAAGTTTAGGCTTTTCATATGAACAATTTATTTTTTATCCTTCAGGTAAGAGGGGAAAAAGAAGAAAAAGTTTTGTGATGGACCAAATTGGAAAAATATAGATTTGAATGTTATCTTGACCCATACTGAAAACAGAATTATAAGGTCTAAGGTTCGTGACTTCGATTTGACTTTGCTTTCATTTAAAAGCTATTAAAAATTTAATATAATTTTTCAGGTCAAAACATTATGACAGGTGGTTGGTCTTTTGGACTGCGTTTAAATTTGATACTAACTGCATTCGGTTGACCTGAATTGCTCTCCAGCTTTTTGTAGTTATTTGGTTGTTCACGTCAGTGCATTCTCCATTTTGATAGACACGATACAAGAACTCTTGATTACTTTGTGACATTTTGTGACAATCAAGCCCATGAATTGCAGTTTCATCTCTCCTTTTGGATGTCCTCAGTTTTTGAACTTAGTTACGAAGTCTCTGGATTTCTATTTAGTGCTCCTTTTTTAAAAAAGATACTCCTAACCATCTTTAGTGACTGTTTTGTGAGTTACGAAGACTCCAATTCCACTTTGTATTCTGGGATTTAGCTTCCTACCTGCTAGCTGGAGTAAGCCCTGCGCCTGCTGTACTGCAGGTCAGAGTCTTAGTGACCCTGTCTTTCTGTTTACCTGCTCTCCTCAGGGTACAGCTAGGCAGTCAATTATCTGTGGGACAGCTTTGTAAATCTGTCATGTACTTCAAAAAAAAGACCAAGAAAACAAACAAAATAACACCATAAATGGAACCAATATGTGAGAACACATCTGCAACAAGTGTTTAAATTGTACGCAAGAATATATTTTGTCTTCCTGTCTTGTGTTCATATTTGTTCATGGATTTGTAGTTTGGTACTTAGCTGAAAAATATTCCTTTCAATAAATGAGACTTCTTTGAGTAGGCCTGCAAAAAACTGTCCTTTTTTCCTACCTTCAGCAGCATTCTAAACTGACTTTCATTTAGCAGAGCAATGCTAGGAAGATCTTTAGTGACGTGGCCCAACAAAGTTTTTTCTGTGGTGGGTTGGCCCTGTTCAACAGCCAGGCACCCACATGGCTGCTCACTCGCTCCCCTCTCCTGCAGGACAGGAAGAAAATAGAAGGAAGGCAAGAAGACTTGTGGATTGAAATAATGGTGGTTTAGTAGGGGAAGCGAAACAAAAACAATAACAAACTCATTCATTATTTTCCCTTGCTGGGCCTGTGTTTAGCCACCTACTATAGAGCAGGGCCCCATCATGTGTCATGGTTACGTAGGAAGACAGACAGCATAGTTGTGAGCATGCCCTCTTCCTCCCCCTTTCCCCCAGCTTTTCCGGCTGAGCACAACTTTATATGATACGAAATACCCTTTAGGCCAATCCACATCCGCTGTCCCCGCTGTGTCCATCCCAATTTCAAGCTGAAACCCAGCCTACTTGCTGTGGGAAGGTGGGGGCAGAGTGAGAAAAAGAGAAAGCCATAGCGCTGTGCAAACACTGTTCAGCAAAGCCCAGGCGCTGGTGTGTTGCCAGCACCGTTCGGTCACAGCCAGGGCCTGCAGAGGCTGTGAGGTGCACCACCAAGTCTGCTGGCATTTCATGGCCTCCACCCCAAAGGTCCAAAGTTACTATAAAATTTACAGTACAGAACTACTCAAGATTTTTAAGCTTTATCTTGAGAGATTCATACACACACTGACAGCCACAAATCCCCAGAGATGACAAAAAGAAATCGTGATTCAAGCAGAAAAGCACCACCAGTCTGGCTGGTCGTACCAGGCCCAGCAAGTGTTAGAGCCACAGAGGTTGTAGACACTTCTGTGAAACAGCAGAATACAGACACCAGTCTTGCTTGGGATCATGCATGGAGTGTGTGAGCCTTCACTTCAGGCTGGTGCTTCTCTGGACATTACACAAAGCAAAAAATGTAAACTGTGTGCATCTATTTTTAACCATTTGTTCCCCTGAATATAGTTCCATTCCTGTGCTTTGGACAAATGTAACTAGTTCTTATCCTGTCATGTTTTCAGTCGCTTTAGTAATGCCTTGTGTCTTTTCAGCTCTTCTATGAAATACAAAATGTATCTTCCAAGAAACAGTGAAATCAAGCTTTTACAAATTGAAGGAAATAGCCCAGGGAGAGGTAAAGGCATTAGGACTAACTCTGTAGTAAAGTTGATAGAATATTACATTTTGATATGGAATATCATCCCAAAACAGCTTTTGACTTTTTATTCCTGTTTTTATATTAACTGTGCCAACTATTGAAGCATATGAACAATTTACATCAACATTTACCTGATTTCAGAGCTGAAGTGCTAGTTAAATCCAGTGGCTCAAATACATTGTAAGAGAAAAGAACCTTTGTCCCCTGTCAACAAAGCTTAAAATTACTGTCTTATCATTCAAGAGGGAAAATTTCATCCGAGAATTATTGTTAATGTTTCACATCGTAAAAAATTATCAACAAATATAATAGTATACAATAAATTTTATTGTCTGTCATGGTCAAGATCTGAATGAAAAATGAGAAACTTCAACCACTTTTTCAGCCAGCCAGAGTATTGCAACAGGTTAAGAAAATGGTAAGATGATCAGGGAGAATTTGTAATTCCACTCCAATGTTAGCTGGAACTTTCCCAGAACATTTAAAACTCAATCTAATGACCATGGTGTAGATGCCAGAATTCCCATTAACTGTTACAGTTTTTGACCAAGATCAAAAGTCATATAACTACAAATTATTTAGAGTGCGTATTTGTCTAGGCTAGAATTAAAACTGTACTAAGGTTTTTAGTAAAATGTAATCATATGTTGGTACCAAATCCAAAGCTATTCAGCTTGTGTTTGTTAACAGAAATAATTTTGTTATCATCTCTCCACAAAATAAATATTTTTGTGAAGATCCTTATCACACTGTTCTTGATATCAACCAGATTTAAAAAGCACATATACTTCAGAGGAAAGGCGTGTCTATTTTTATATTAAAGCCCACCAAAGTAAAACTTTCTTGAAAGCTCCAGCAAGGGCTTGACATGTTTATGATCGATGGAAGATTTAATGCACGTCTGACTAATATGAAGACAATTTATGATTTTATTTCAAAGTCAGAAAAGGTTGTTAAGTTACTATGATCTTTGTTAAGGTTTAACTTGTATTTAAAATTCAAATAAAGTGAAAATCTTGAAATGCAAATAACTGTTCTTCCTTTGGGAAACTGCTGAAGTCGATGATAGTGTTTGTTCACGATATTTGTCAGATATTCTATCTCTAATTGACTTAGGAACAAAGGCTTGTCCAAATCAATTTTACGATGAGATTTAGGACTGCATACATTTATTTGTGAATATCTCTACAATTACATTTAGCATCCTTTTGTACTTCCAAGAAGTGTGGTACTTTAATCAAGTCTGTGGGAAAAACAGAATCACTTAAAAAGAATTTAGTAAAATTAAATTTCAAATGTGTTCAATACTTACACTGTAAACCTTCCAACTGTAATTACAAATAATTCACATACTGTCAGTGACCATACATGGATGTGTCAATAGAAGATACTTCCAGGCCAAATGCAACCACAGAATGTTTACATGCATCTAATCATATTGTTCCTTCTTAATTCCTGTAAACAACATTGAAAACATGAACGGAATATGCTGATGTATAGCTCATTTGTTGACATGTGTTGCATGCCCAGTTAAAAAATTACATGATTGTTAGAGAACCCAGTGGGGAAGCGCTGCTTTTATTCAGACTTTTAAAGATTTATGCTTTTAGCCTTGCAGCACCCACTGGAAAATGATTAGTGTTAGAGAGGCATAATATTTTTCATTTATTTGTATTTGCACAAGTAAGGAACATGCAAAAAATTACAATCCTCTGATAGCATACAAGGCACTTCACTGCCATTCTAAAACAGGGATCATCCTAATTCCTAATACTTCTTATACAAATCATATTAAGAAGCTTCAGATAAGTAAATGAAGTCAAAGGGCAGAGATATCTAATAGTGCTGCTGATATTTTTGTCAAAGCACTTGTATAAAAATACATCATTGCTAAAAAAAATTTTGATTTTAGGAGAAGTTTCGGGGACAGTTGTGATATTCAAAATTTGATTTATTCAAAAAGGTTGGGGTCTGCTGTTTAAAAACATGTCTATAGAAGTTTGTGGGCAGATATAATGAGACATGAAGTAGATTATCATAGTTGTTAATACTCACTAGTGTTGCAAAGAAAACCTGAAATGCAAAAAAGGTTGCAAATACTGTGAATACTGTTTACAGGCTCTTACAGTGGCTTGAATCAGAAAAAAAAGAAGAGAAAACCCAGCAGTCAGGTGAGAAAAATACAAAAGACCAAAATTTAACAAGTCCATGTGCATACTGTCCATGTGATAGTCTTAAAAAATGTCTATAATGACTGAGGTTAAATGGTAGTACAAAACACAGTCTATAGTAAATACAGCAAGAGCCTAGGATAAAAATGCCATATCCTATTTTTATAATGTTTATAATGTTGATAACTTCAGGGATTAAAATAATAGTTTCATCCCTTTGATTTATACACTATTATTCTATATCTATATAAATGCAAATGGAAAATAACCATAGCTGGGATGGCTGGAGCAAAGTAAAATAGTTTATTACAATGCTGGCTTTAAGAATGTTATGCCCCAAACCATAAAGTTGTATAATTAAATCACTCTTCTTCACTAGTAGAATTTAAACTCAGTAAATGTGAACATGTGGAGAAAATTCACCACCTAACCCTGTCCAATCCTAATCTGTTTTATTCTTCTACAGTCTCTTTTTTTCTTTTCCATTTGTTACATGCTACTAATTGACACAACAGCACTAACCTGCTTCTGTATTCTAGACTAGTTTATTTGTTCTCTATGTGCAGAACTTTCTGTTCAGTCATGTGCTGTGGGAAATGAGCTAGACAAACAGTAAGTTACAACCCTGAACTTCAGGAGAACATATTTCATCTTGTTCAGGGCTCTGTTTGGCATGGTCCCACCAGAAACTGCACTGGAGGGCAAAGGGCTTGGGAGAGTTGCTTGAACTTCGAGGACATTTTCCTCAAGGCACAAGAACATCCTGTTCCAATGCACATGAAATCAAACCAGCATGGCAGAAGGCCAGCGAGGATGAACTTAGAGCTCCTGATGGAGCTGAAATGCAAAGGAGAGTGCACACAAGGTAGAAGTGCGGGTGGGCTACCCAAGAAGAATGCCGAGACAACTGCACCAGTTAGTGAAACATTAGAGAACACAGCAAGAATACAGTGAATAGCCGTATACTATTGTCTTTTCTCCTTCTCAGAAGTTTGTTTGCTTTCAGAAATTTTTTTGCAATCACCATTAAAAAATATGGTATTTAATCTCATTAATCAACAGAATGATGCTCCACAGAAACTGACCACTGAGAATAAGCTGGCAGATAGGCCTGTTTGCACTTGTGTTCTTCCTCACCCTTTTATTTTCTCTACTCTTCCTACAACTACTGAAGGCTTTCTTCTTTCTCATTTTGTGTTTAGCACATCTAGCCCAGGAACAAGGTAATTTAATACAAATGATTAGCATATATACAGGGGTTTATATTCTTAAAGAATTTTGCAGATATTTCCCACTCTTTAGGCTATCTCTGTGAAATAGGTATCTAATTATGATCTTAATTTTAGACATGGGGAAACAGAAAGCAGTAAGTAAAATGAACTATCAGGAGCACACAGAAGCTGAATAACAGAGCCAGTAATATAGCTGAGGAGGCCCCCAGTCTCACTTTGCTACTTGGAGAATGTTGATTACCTTCGGTCAAACCAGGATCCATCCAATGTTGAAGGCCAGGGCCAGGAACAGGACATAGAGTAATGCAGTGACTACCCAAAATGTAAGTTTAATGACATGGTAATTTCTCATTAGCATTCTGTTCTAGTATTACACCTTAGGATACTTCTTGGAACAATATGAACATAAAATGTCTTTCACTAGACAGATCTTCATAGATCAAGCAGATGCTACCAACCATATCGGGTTACTCAAAACTGCTAACTTTATAATTCTCGTTTTCTCTACTAGAGATAATTGCTTAGATGCTTCAAACTCCACATGCTGCCACATTATTGATCATTTGACAAAGAACAAGGAAAATATACAACCTCATTCCTTGAAACATTTTTGTAAATAATGAACAGTGTGTTACAAATGTGTATGTATTTAAACAAACAGCATATCTATGAATATGTAGCAGAGGCACTAACTGAAATTTAATACCAGACCTGTATCTGGCCCAGATGTTCTTCTTGAGAGATTATATAGGATAATAATAGCCAAAAAGCCATGGCTGAAAATATACTCCAAGTTATGTTAATTTTGGAATACATTTGCGGTTCTTTATAAATGGTTTACTCTGAAAAGAATGATGTTTTATTTTTGTCACCTAATTAAGAAAAATATCAGCAATTTCATTTAAAATAATAATTAACAAAGTATCCAGCAAGAATTGACAGTGTTCATACTCTTTAAAATTGAGAATATTGTACTTAAAATTGTAGTCAGGGAACACTGACTATTATTTTGACAGAAGTTATGTTTTATATTGCTATGTATACACATTTTGCATTAAGCTTCTTGACACAAGGACAGTCAATAAAAATGTTATCAGTAGTATCAGTGAAGACACAATCCTGCTTTTATTTTTCATTGTCTATAGGTCAAATAAAGATTTGGCTGATTTGCATTTAGCAATGCAAATGCACGATTTCCTGTTATTTTTTTTCTGGGAAGCCTTTTTCCTCAAGTAATGAAAAAGGTGTTATAAAACTGTCAAGGAAGGTGGATTTTGTATTATTCTAAGCAAAAATTCTAACATTAACTGCAGTAGTTGTAGTAGTAGTAGATAAAGAACTAAGCACGCATCAATGTTCTATTTTAATGAAAGGTTTTTAGGTTCTAAGTGTAGACAAACCCACTGTAAAGCAACTATTGATACATGCAGGTGTTTTGATCCTTTCTTTTCATTTAAAATGTGTTTGTTTTTTTTTTTTTTTAATCAGATTCCTTTATCTATTTTTACAATTTCAGCATATCTTATTTCTATTCTTATCAAATAGATCCAGTAACCGACTGTAGACTTGAAGCTCTGCTGTATTTTGACTTCTGTGATGGCTAGAAGCAGAGTGCCCTAAGACTTTGTGCCAGTTAGTGGGCACCTTGTTTGTGTGGTTTTGGTTGCTTTGTTTGTTTTTACAAATGAACAGATAACCCTTCAGCATTTTACACATCTTTTATCTTTTTCAAAAAGACAATTACAGACTGAAAAGAGATTTGAATGTAAGGAAATCTGTGCAGTATTTCTGCAACTCATTTTGATTTTAGTCATGAGAATAATGCTTATCTCAACCAGTATTTAATCTTGCCTGTTTTGAAAGATTATGCAAAGAATATTTTTTTAATGTGTTTTCTTAGCTGAAAAATTGCATTTTATTCAGTTAGTGCAAAAGTTTTGTTAAAACCACCTTGTATTATAAAATGAAGTAATTTTAAGTTCTGTATGATTTATGTAATGTTTGCCAAAGTGAATACCAATTTTGGCTTACTTGAAATAAAAATTGATCAGTAAAAACTCTGGAGTGTCTTTGATTCAGAGGTAGGGGGGAAAGTTAGGTGAAGAGCTCTTGGCCTTCTTTAAATATGAAGTTTAAAAAGCTCAACACAGTCTTTGTAATCTCTTCAAAACATTCCACTGCAAAGTTTCCTCCCATTATTGATGAAACACACACTATCCTTATTCCTCTAGTTATCAAATCATGAGATTAATGTTCATCTTTACTGTCATATTCCAGTACCCGGTTATGAGAAATGTAAAGAGAGAATTATAACCGGTGGATGTTAGTAGCTGTTCTTTGTTTTGCTATCAGACTCAGAAAAATCTACAAACAATGCTGGCAAGCCACATTTGTGAAACCAATGTATTATTGAATAGTTCTATAGTCAAAGGACAGGTCCTGAAGCAGTCTTTTAGGGAACCAAACTCAAATATATACTGATGTAGAGCACTAAAAATATTTTGCTAGGAGCTTTGAAATATATTTGAAATAGATTGTGGTCTTGTCAGTCCACCACTTTATCCATGGGATAGAAATGTTTTTTAATCTTCTTTTAACAAGCAATATCTTAAATCAAATGTTTCTAGTGAGGGTCATAAAATTGAAAAAGTGATATTACTGAGAAAACCATGACAGCTTAATATGAGGGGGGGGGTTGTTGGCTGAGGGTACTGAATAGCATGAAAATACTGTGAAGTTAGGTACCTCACAGGAAAAAGTTTTCAAAAATGATTCAGAGAAACGCCTGAGAAAAAATTGAGATTTTTTACTCCTGGCCTTGCATTTTCTGATAGAAGTTAATGGATTTAGGGTAAGTTTGTATCATTTATTGTAAAAGCAGAACTATTTTTTTTTTTTTAAACAGTGTAGTTAAGCAGTTTCTAAGAAAACATTGTATTGCAGATTTCTTATAGCTTTTATTTCTTATTTATTTTGGGATGAGACCTTATACATACTCTATGTATAAGACACTGACTTACCTATGTAGAAAAATGCATCTCCCCACCTTCTGCACTGCACTTTTACATGAGAATAAGATTTTTAGCTCTCTCATGCACATTTAATTAATTAATCTTCCAGATGGATTTACACCCCAAATGTAGGTACACACCATGGGTGCTTTTGTGATATATTTTGCATGTTATTAAGATAGCCATACTTAACAGCAAACTAACACAACAGATTACTTCCTTTACCTAGAAAGGGAAGTGACTTGCATGTTTTGAGATCTACCAGCAAGATGGCCTTTTGTAAAGACTGGTTTTCTTCCACCTAGATACATACACATGGAGATCTCCTTCTCCCTTGCTTCTTTTTCTCTGCCTATATATAAACAACTGTCTCAGCACTCTCCAAACTATCAAGCTGCAACAAGATCTTTTACCATCTCATACCAACATACTCTTCATACCAGTCCCTCTGCTACCCTCTCCCAATCTCTCCTCACCCCAGACGCTCCTTCTCCCTCTTCATTGGCTCTCAACCACTTAACAGAACCAGCCACAGCTGCACCTTATCTACATCAGTCAACCCAACACCCCTGAAAACAGCCCACAGCTGTATTTTATCTATGCTAATTACCCCAGCTTCATTCCTCTACAAACAACAAGATAGATTTGTACATGCATGTTAAACTCCTAAACTTATGCTTCTTGCATTTAATGAAACAGCTTTGCACAGTTTTAGAACTGAGTAAGATAAACTTGTAAACAGTCTTTGCACTAAAGATATGAATAATACTGTATTTAGTCTCTCTGCACCCCTGTTGATTTTTGACAAATTTTTAGATCCTTGCACAAAACCTGTCAATGCTTGGTGGTATTTTTTTTTTTTTTTTTTTAAATATATGACAAAGCTTTAATGAATTCAGCAGGCTTTTATAGGAAACCTATGAATGTTTTTTGCAAAAATTCTCTATTATGTACATGAGTGGAAACAGTGCACTGTATGTACATTATTATATTTTTCTATATTTAGCATTCTGTAATATAAATATGCTTAAAAAAACCTGTAGTTGTTAAAGAAATAGAGAACTTTAGTGATTGTATTAGTATGCTGACAGGTCAAATTCATCAGAGGACTGATTAATTCTTCAGTTTCTTAGTAAACACAGTTTAAAAGATTAGCTTTCCTTCAACCAGGTGCACACTCAACTAACAGTGTTTTCCTAGTAATATGCTACTCATCTTGCACATCAACTGAAAATCAGGATTTCCATTTAAAATTTAGGACTAAGAAAAAGCATTTAATTTTCTGTTATTCTGCCACTTGCAATCAGAGATAATAACAGAATCTTACTGTGAGATTTTCCTCATAAAAGTAATGAAATATACACAAACCCAATATTTTTTGAAACTTAAAAATTTTGTTATTTTCAACTGAACACAATAATATGCAATAATTAATCTTTACTACTTTCTTTGAAGTGGTGGGGTGTGCAGCTGTTTAAAGCTGATTATTTTTTTTAATAAAGAAATTGGAAATAACACCACTGTCCATCCTCTTCATTTGAGAAATATGAAAACAGTATTTTCAGTATAAAGTTCAAACTGTATTATAAGTAATGGCTTGCGGCAATACATATTTAGTATCAGACAATGCCCTCCACCCTGATAGTATGAAGGAGATTACAGATGGCAGAAATGAACTTTGGCCATTTCATGTACTGAGAAAGAATTAGAGTGGAAATGAGATGTGGAACCCTTCAGAGAAAGATTTTTTTTTTGAGTAGGAAACAAATTATGCCCTCAATGACATACGGTGGTGTCATTGCCAAAAAGAATTTTTAGTAAAAAAATATACTTTTTTTTTTTTTCAAATATTTATCCTTCTAGCAGTATAAAAGATTTGAGGTGTTTCTTTAAATTACTATAACCCTGAATCTTTAATTCTGAATTCTTAACACATTCACTACAGGCTTATCCAATTGTTGCAGATAATCTTTCCTCCAACCTGCATATTGAGCACAGGTTATATAGAAGAATTTCTTACACAACTATAAATATTTTTTTTGTAATTAAATACATTGTTTACATTATCACCAACATTTTTCTCTCACTGATGTTTGTAAGACTGATAAAAGAGACACTGCTTATTTTGTTTGTGCATGGTTAATGCTTTAATACTCAAACTTTTAAGCTATAATCCCAATGAGAGCAGAGAACGTGCTCATTCTTTAATTTGGCATGTGGATTTTGGCAATATTAATCTGTTTTTAAGAGACCTATAATGTTGGAAACAACTATATTACATTTTTGGGATTAATATGTTGTCTTTACCCTGCCCTTCTACTTACTCAGGCAGACAGCTAACATCAATGGAATTGCTTGGCAACAGTGTGACCCTGAAGCAAAATACTGGTAAGTATTTTTTCCCCGTAATACCATCTGGATTCTAATAATTTTAGCTTTTTTTCCCTGGCTATTATATTGGCATGCTCAACTGCTGGATGTTCTCTCATGGTGGATATGCTTAAAAGGACAACTGAGGGTCAGGCAGCTGATTTCCTCTTGTGTGTCCAAACATCATTTTTGTTTGGTAGGATCTTGTGTGTGAATAGCTTCTCATATATTCATATGTTCAAAAGCTTTTGGACAAAGAGTATTTCTAAGATACTTGATATCAAGGGTTTAGTTCTTTTTAACCCTCTTCATCAGAAGAAACTGTCAGCACTATGTGTGCTATGTATAAGAGCACAAAAAAGACAATGAAGACATTTCATTATTATACTGAATATTGCTGTGAATGTGTATTTTGCCATTAAAGTAGTACATGCTGCAAAATGCCAAATGTAGCAGATATTTCTCTAAGGATGAGTATTCAATGTGGATTTTTCCATTTCTACATTTGTTAAAGTAAAATTCTAGTTTGATTCTGAAGTCTCATTTTGGTTGATGATAGATTTAAGTGCTTTCCAGTGAATTCCCTTAATGGAAATCAAACCACAATCATCTTCACAGTAGGCCTGAAGTAATGCATTGGTTTTGCAAACTTCAGCGCAACATAACCTTTTCTGTCAGCAGCATTTCGTGTTACTTGAATCAGAAATTTTGAAATTATTTTATTTCAGTCACTATTGGCATTGCTATTATTATTTATATTGTCATAACACCCAGAGGTCACTGCAACAGTGTTTGGCAGTGTCAAGATATGTAACACTACATGATCCGCGTTCTGAAGAACTAAGAACTAAAAAGACAAGGAAGAGAGGGCTCAAGGGAAATTGCAGGCTGATGATAAACATGGATAGTGATCTTATTAACATCCTTTTTCTCCTGGGTCCATGGAAAGCAGCACTGTGAAAAGTATGGGAAGACACAAATAAATTAAGTATGTCATCTTCCATTTGTGTACGGATCATGTGATATTCCATATGGATCACATACATGTGAATGTACATAAATACACATGTATATACATATATCCACATATGTAATACCTATAGTAGTATTTAGCAAAGTTCAGCAAAAATACCTGTATAATTTTTCATCTCCAGATAACTAATGGAAATCTTTCAGGAAATGATTATTGAAATAATATTTTAAAGAAAATGGTAGGGGAGCCTCATAAAATTGTTTGTGAAAGGCATTAATTTAATACTCAGTGGATACCATGATGGATAATAGAATAGGTATTTGTGAAGTGGAAAACCAGACTTTTAGCCTTGTGCCACTTTGGAAGTCAAGAGTTTTGATTGAAAGAATAGAAACGATATATTACTACAATGATCCGAAGGTGAAGAAAAGAAGCTTAAATTTGTTATACAAGGAAAAAAGAAATGATAGGTATGTATTTAGGTTGACAAAGTGTGGTAAGTATGACTGACAACATAATTTTAGGATTTTTTTTCTTTGTTAGTAGCTAATGGATCTAAGCAATAAATGGAGACAGAGATAAGAGGAGGTTGCAGCAATTGAAATTAGAGACTTAACCTTCATATTTGTAGCGGGGAAAAGAAGGGATTTTTGGAAGATTATTTTGGTGCATTCTGATAGAAAAAAATGTGTTCTGCTTAGAACTGATCTGGAGACAGAACATAAGGTGAGCTACAGACACAGACTGCAGAAGCAAGGGTGAACTACAGAAACAGGGCCAGTGCTCAGGAAGACAGTTCATATTGAAAAGTAGGGACAAGAATAGAATGGACAGTTTGGGCATGTGCATTGCCCCAGGTACAAAGCAGTGGTACAGCAGAAGAATATGAGTGAGTGCAAGAGCTCAGCCACAATTTACTTTCAGTAGTCAGGACACTGAAGTTTCCTGATATATCTGACTGGGGAAGGAGAAAGCTGACAAATCTATGCTCTTACAAAGTTGACTTCTTGGGCTTTCAGTTGTAGACAGAGACAGACAAGAGGCATCTCCAGAGAGGATATTAGAGACCAAATCTGACCAAGACTAACCTATAAAGGAAGTAAGAGAGGACAAAAGCTGAAAACCTAGAAAGGCAGATGAACAAAGAGGATGCCTCTCCGGCAAGGGGCACCAGAACAACAGAGTTGAAGGGAAAGCCATGATTTTTTCAGTTCCCTGTTTGGTTACTGATAAGGGCATGATTCAGTGACCTGAGATGGTCACAGATGGAAGCTGAAGCAACACAAAGTAGTAAAATTCTTTCTAAAAAATAATCAGATAACAGCTTTTTTTACCTCATTATCTACAAAGATAGAGTCTGCAGATCATAGTGGCAATGGCCACTATTGTGGTGCTTTTTGTTTCTTAAAAAAATTTGTTATGGTGGTAGTTCTTACAGGAAGAACTTGCTATGTTTTGTTCTAAGGGATTATGCTGTAACAATCATTAGCTGTATAGGGGTGACACCAATCTCCTGAAAAGCACTTGGGGACTAACAGCATAAGAATGACAAGCTTTATTTGGTATAAACCATGATCTGTTGAAAATACCTGTGGGTAACAAAGACATCTTTCCTGCAGATCCTACAACACTTTGAAGTAATTCAGCACAGAAAGCACTAAGTTCTAATGATTACTCAGTTACTTTCACACTGTGACCCATCTGTACAGGTTTTCTGTTGGCTCTGTGAAACTGCTTCTTTCCTACAGACAACTCATTTGGTGATTTTGCAAGGATTCTTGTTTTAAATGTCTTTTACTTGTTTTTCTCTCCAAAAAATTTCCCTCCACTCTATTTTTCTCAGTAAACTCAAACACCTTTCTTCCATACATTAATACTTCAAAATTGTTAAGTTGAAATAAAGAGATATACACCTTTAAAAAACACAGATACTTATAAATACTTTATACCTATTTTACAGGATTGTTCTTTGACATAAATCAGTTGTCGTTACTGGAAAAGCAGATGAAAGAAATCATTAAAGTAAGTGTTGTCAAATAAACCCAAAGTTGCAAGTTTGTTTCATAAAGCCAACAGAGGGTGAAATGAGTGGATATGTCTGAGATACTGAACAAGATAGTCCAGTAAATCACAATTAATAATGCTAAGATACCAAGCTGGAAGAATTATGAAATAGCTTGCTGACAGTTTTATTAAAATTGTTAATGGAGCTGTAAAATGGGCTCGTCCTAGCTTTTAAGGAGTGCCTCTTCTGTCCTAGTTCAACAGATTAGACAATGAGTTTCTGTTTTTCTGGAGACCGTGGATGATGCACCTACTGGTGAAGCAGACACTCTGAATAATGTAATACTTGGAAGAATTTAATTGCCTGATTAAATGGCTGTAATAAAATATCATGTGTCTTAATACAAACAGAAGTTGAGAAATGATCTTCCCACAGAATACAGCACTGGTAAAACTGGTGCCAGAATAAGAAGTCAAACTTTATTAGCCCCAATTCATGGAAGTTTTGCATTCAAAAATAGGCACGGGAAAGCCAGTCTTATAATCGAGGCTTATGCAGCTCAGTTTGTTTTGCTCATTAAAAAGAGGAGTGACTATTAACTTCTGTAGTTACTTACACAAGGGAATTATATCTTATAGTAGGACAAAGCGGGCTTTTAATCCAATGGATATAAACTTAAATTAGGCAACTGCAATCTGGAACAAGGTCACAGTGCCCTTTTAATGAAAGTAAGTAATACTCGACCAGTTTGGGAAAGCTGGTGGGACAGGTTTCTTCATTACTTCTAAGAACAGTCTGAATTTCTGAGAACTGAAGGTAAACTTAGCTTCTATGAGGAATCCTGTATCTTCTGTTACTGTTGCAGAGGCTAAGCATTCTTGGGGACTTATTTTTGTTGTTGTGGATCCACAGCCTTAGCTGTACAGTACTGAATACTTTGATATATTCTCTGTAAACACTCTCTGATACTTCAAAGGGGGGGAAAAATAAAGATCTGACAAAATAGGAAAAAAAAGCCTTTCTCTTAAAATAAGGTTCTGTGTATTATTCTAGCTATCCTCTTCCTTTAGAATAAGAGATTTCATATTGCTCTTATTCTTATAGTACTTCCAAGTCTATTAAGATAATGATTAAAGTCAGACGTTGTGCTTCAGAACTTCAGCTAGTTATACTCCGAAGGTCAGGAAAGGCTTTTTCTTCTGCCTGGCTACCTGTTTTACTTAGGTTTGATCCTCCTTCCTTTCAATATGAAAGTGGTGTGAATGGCCCACTTTGTAACATCTGACAGAGAAGGGGGAATATCTGTATCTGAGATGCCTACAGCTAGCCATCTAGCCATCTGCCCTATCCCCATGCACAGAATAGGACCATCGGTTATAACACAGCATTTTAAGAGAAACCATCCCTAGTTTTGGTAAGCTGCAAAATGCTTTGCTCTTAACTGGGGCAGTTTAAAAGCTGACTGACAAACAGGTATGCATGGAGGGTAGAAGGGACAACAGGGACAGTAACTTTGTCAGCCACCACAGGCAAAGGAGCCCCTGCTCATCAGACACTCTTCAATTCCTTGCTGCTGTGTTTTGCTCCCAGGATCTGGGCCAACTGATTGCTAGAGTTAGGATCAAGGAGGAATAATTTTTAACACTCAGGGCTGCTTTGGTTTTTTTCTTCAGGAAAAAAAAAAAAAAAACAAAACCAACCACCAACAATCTTTTGTTCCCATTCTCCTTCAGAGAAAAAAAAAAAAAGTATACTAGGAGCCAAACTTGTTGGAATTATCCCCAGGTAATTTTTCTTTTCTCTGTGTATTTCTGGAGATAGTAGGTTTTTGTTTATTATTAGCTAGATACTTTTTGCTATTAAAATATTATTAAAGAATGGTCAATCATATATCTTGTATGACAGAGAAGCCAATGACATTGCAAATTATTTACTATTTGTAGTTCTGTTCAGATACTATTTGTATCTGTTCAGAAAAGATCAGATGGTAAAATCTTTTAAAACATCTGCAATAAAACTTTTTTTTTTTGAGATATCTGTTATTAGAATTATGCTAGGATATACAACCAGATGTACAAAGAATTTGGATTGTACTTACTGCAGAAAAATATATTCCTATGGTCTTTCAAATGCTTTTTTGCTAGAAAAAGCACAATTCTCTGTTTTCTCCTTCCTTTAAGTGTACTTTACAAGCATCTACTCTTCCTTCTGAAAGGAAATTAGAGCTATCTCTGAACTGTTGTGTTATTCAAACAGTTTATCCAGTGTTAAAAATCCCATTTGATTTCCAATTTTACTTTGAAATTACCTGTTCAAATCCAAGGATATTAATTTTTCTCTTGAAAATTTGTTTTTCAAGATCAAGTATTACTGGTATTTTTGGGACTTATAGTAGGCATCAGCCAGCATTCGTTACAGTTGTTGGGAATAAATTTAAAAATTTTAAATTATAAAATACTTGTGTTCATTGCTTTTCCCAGCCAAACTCACAGTTCTTACTAGAACCAATTTTTAAGGTTCAAACGTATGAATGACTCATAAAATTCTGTAATGATACTCTTCATAGGCTAAGCACTATACTAGACATATTTAATCAATCCTTGATTATTTAATGGAATTCAGACCCATTTTTTTCCCTACTGTGTTGGGAATAAAAAGTCCTTAATTATGTACTTACCTAATCCTCTGCATTTTAAACAACATAATTAAGCATCTTCCTGATATTCAACAGATCCTCTAGTAAGGAATATTTTCATCAAACCCATAATTAAAGACTTTTAAATATGTATTCATATAAATAATTTGTATGAAGGGTCTCAAAAAGACTATGAGAGACAAGAAATCTGCTCCACACAACTCCTGTTGAAGTCCAAATTTGTTACAGAGATGAGGTGCTTCCTATGAGTGATGCTCTGTCTGAAAAGACAAGCCAAGAAGGAAGACACTTGTGAATGGTGGAAGAGTGTGGGCTTTCCGTCATACTGTAATAACACTGCAAGTGTATTATGATTGGAATTTGTGGTGAGGAGGAAGTAGAAGGGAGAGAACAGGATTGATAATTGACTTGGAAGTACTACTGTAATGAAACCAAGGGGAGGATATAATGTACACATCCACACTCGTGTTACTGATTTTAGGAAAGTAAATGCCGAAACAAGTAGCTCAGATCTTATTGAAAACCATGTTGTATATACATTTATACCTGTTTCCATTTTTAACAGTGACCTTTAATTATATTTTCTCCAGTTTCTAGCAATTTCGTAATGCTTGGTATTGACAGGGTGCTTTATTTCTTTTAAGGCATAATTAGTAGTAAATTGTTTTACCAGAAAAAAAACCCAAACCAAACAAACGAGAAATTAAATGTATTTCACAAATCAGAAAGAGTATGTACTAAGCAACTGTCTTCTGCCAGAAGACAAATCAGGATGAAAATTATTTGTGAAGAGATTTCACATTCATCTGCAGTTAGTAGAGAAAGAGTGAGTTTTAAAACTCCTTTAGAAGTTAAAGTTCTGAGAAAAGGACAAGCGAAAGACCAAAGCTACCACTGACTTGAAATGAACCCCAGCAGTTATGTTAATTAAGCCTGCAAGAGTTTCAACATCACCCTCTGATGCCTTCTGTTTAATTCCTTTCAACAGGAGGTAAGTGCCTATATACCCCGAGGACCTGGGTCTCAGCAATTTGTACAATCAGACCTTGATTCTGAATCTCTTGAAGCTTATGAGGGCTGTATCACAGTGGCATTTATGCATAAAAGTTTCTGCTGATATTAGTAGACATTTAGGAATTTAACTAAGTATACTACAGTGTCTAACCAAGCCAGTTGTACTGGGCTTCCATGAAGAGAAGCTGGGCCCATCCAGTGCACCTCACTTGAAAGTTCACATCAAAAATTGTTCAGTGTATCACACTCAGCTCACCTGGAAGTAAATAAGAGAGTTTCCCTGTAGCCTGATGTTTAACTTGCTTTAGTGGTTAGGACTGTTCAGCAGGAGCGACTGTAGAAAGAATTAAATACTTTCACTTAGTTTTCTGGGGATTTTTCTCATCCTTTCCTCAGAGCAAAGATGTCTTTCATGCTTGTGTATGTTGTTTGACATTGATTTTTTATTGCCTTTTTAATTATTTTTTTGTCTTCCAAACATTTACCTCATATTTTCAGCATTCACCAGAGGAAAAGATAGGCTTAAAACTGAAAAGCACATTGTGAAAGGAGGAAGGGTGTAATATTGGACTTGCTAGTGTGAAGCACAAATGTGTTTTTCTTTCCTTGGTACATTTATTCAAGCCGTGATCTCAGCATATCATTCACTGGCGCTGATCAGCACAACTCCTTCTCAACAGTACACTCATATTCTTTCCCTATGTATAGATACACAGAAAAGAAGTAGACTGTAGAGGCAAGAAACTGACATAAGTGAATTTATTTTCAGTTTTTCATTATGCCACTGCTCTTTCTCCCAGCTTGAACAGTTGACAATCTACTGTGAATGACAGAAGTAGAAGCATATTTTGCATTATTGAAATCCAAACGAAAAAGCATCCTAAACAACATGTACTTTGCCAGTCAAGACATCTGGAAGACTTGCAAGACACAGAGATCAAATTTGCAGGTATCAAGAAGTTCTAACGATAACAAATATGTTCCCTCTTTCAACACTTGCACTGTATATTCTTAAAGAAAGCCATGATTTTTCCTAATATTTTTCATTCATTATGTGGTCCAGTTTGTGATTATCTCTTACTTTTTTCCTCATTCATTATTTTTTTTAATAAATAAATAAAAAAGTATCTTTGTTTCCAGAATTCTAACATATTTTCATCTACTTATGTTTGATTTTCAGCTGCCATAATTCTTTTTTGGGGTTTTTTTGGCGTTTCTTTTTTTAGCTGCAGTAAAATCCATTTGTTTCTCAGTTGTGTCTATACTAAACAAAACTGGATTTCATGTTCTACTGTACTAAGAGGGTTTGCAAATATTGTCCCTCTACACATCTCTTCTAGAGTGGTAGTTCAATAGTGTAGTCTCTGGACACCTAACAGCCAGCAGACAACTTCCGAGGTTCTTTGAGAGACCACCTGGAAATGTCTCTTGCCAGTAGGTTTGTGCTGTGATCTTTTCCAAGTGAGGCTGATCTAGACCCTATTCTTTCTTGAAAATTGACATAATTCAGTCTTTCTTATCATCAGGGACTTCCCTTGATCACTGTGATTTATTCTGATTGGGATGGTCTTCAAACAACTTTACATGAACCTCATGCAACCTTGGGGATCTGAGTGCATCCAGCTTCTCTAGGGAGTCTCTAAATTTTCTGTTATCGGTCACTAGGTCATTGCCTTCATTCAGTAGGTCTATTTTTTATTTAAATACAAAGGCAAAATTTTGAATATATGTGACAGCTAGAGCAGTGATGCTAAACATAGAAACATGGTAGATGGTTAATCTCTTGAACTCTGATCAATATATTGAACTTTGAAAAGAACTCATCAGAATATTTAACATTTATTTCTTCTTACTAAGTGTTAAGTTTTTGTGAGGCTTGAGATTTGTAGCACATTATATTTTGCACAGAAAGTAAAGGTCAATTTCTGAGCAGAAAAGACAGTTTAGGGGGGGAAATATCTTGAAATTTAAATCTTACCACTTTGAGGGAAGGCATATTATAGTTCTGATGGTATACAAGAGAACAAGAAATACAATTCATGAACTGAGACTTCTCTTTTTCAGACACAGCAGTGGTAAGCATCTGAAAAAAACAATCTTAAACTGTATATGTAAAAAATATATATCATGCTGCTGAGGACTGTAGACAACAGATTTGAAATATTGATGTATTTAGGATTTTATGGCTAATTAGTTTGATAAAAAAGATGTAAAGCGTTCTTCTGTTCCTAAGGCAGTATCATACCCGTTCAGTTCTCAGATTTTCTCTCTGGGGTGGGAACAGCAGAGTTTTGGTTTCCAAGAAGATTTTACTTATTACTCTTTTTCAACAGGTTTGAACAGCATCTGTTACTTCTGTAGCAAAACAGCTGAAAGAGGACATATTTCCATATTGTGTTATCTAAATGGGAAGAATTCTTTACCTTTTGCCAGATAATTGTCTTATTTTTCAACATATATAGCTTCTATGGTATTCTGAGATACATCTTAGATATCTTGAGGGTAAGGATCATAGGGAGGAAGTTCTATGATAGCAGAACCCAGCCTTCCTGCCAATCATAGATAAAAGAAAGTGACTTTGATAACCATAGTTTCAGTATTTTCTGGTGACAGTGACAAATATTGGGCTCTACTAGCTTATAGTGTGAAGTGACTGGAGAAAATTAGGTTTCTCCAGTGCTAGTAGCATTGGTTCCACTTCAAGCATTCCCTTCTTTTCATCAGGATTTAAAGCATCCTATCTGGTTTTACTTCAAACTTTTTGCCTTTAGCTGCTTGCCCCCCTTAGTCATGTAATTAAATACTGATTATCTTTCATTTCTCCATGAAATGCAGAGAAAATTCTAGAATACAGAAAAGCAGATTACTTGCTGTTGACAAAACTAATGTTACGGTGTCAAACAGAATTTGGACTAGAGCTGACAAAGCCAATGGAACCTGTCTGTTTCTCTGGTTCTGCCCTGTAGCCTGTCTTTGTGTTCTTCCACTAACACTGAGTTCGGGTTACACACAGTGAGTGATGCTAAACACTTATTTCTAGCACAATCTATAGTTATTATCTTTCTGGCACCTCTATCAGACCAATTTCTTGCAGTCATCAAGGTAGCATCACGATTAGAATTAATTTAGCCAATCGGGAAATGCTGTCCTAGGCAGCTATTGGCAAAAGACAAGACTGGTGAAACAGAGGAGAGGAATTTCATATAAACAACATTAAAATGTAATGGAGATAACAGACTGAATTGCCTAGAACATAGACTTCATGGTCTTTTAACAGGACTTGCTAAATGCCACCACCAGAGAGAAAATTATGTGTAGCTAACGGGAGTGCAGGTATCCAGATTGTAAAAATAAATAAAAACTGATTGTAAGTGAAAGTAATTTGTTTGGGATTTTCTGGTCAATGTCAACTCCAGTATATTTTGACAATGAAGAGCAAATGTCTTTAAGAGGTATTCCAGTGGTACCAATCACACACACACAAAAAGGAAGACTTTGCTAGTAACTAAAGACTGGAAGAGGTCATTTGCATGAATATCTGGAATAGCCAGAGATGGTGGACTTTTCTCTAAGGTTCGTTCTGAAGAGGTAGGAACAGGACACCAGCTTCCTCTTGTTCAAGGATAAACTGTTGGTTTGGCTTAATGGCAATCATCTTGCAATGAAACTCAGTAATGAAACCACTTCAGAATCATCATCATCATGGTTTCCAGGATGATTATTTGCCCTTTAATTATGTGATCTGTTACTGACATAGTTTATTGGCATCACATATCCCATTGTGGTTAACTAAAAGGATGCCCAATTTATTAATGGAATTAATGGAAAAATGATTCCTAAGCTATTATAAAACACTCTTACCTATTTTATCTTTAGCACTGTTTACTGTGGCATTTACCTTAGTATTTTGTGAAGCTAATTCTATGTAGTCATTTGTTAATGATGTAGTTAGAAAGAAGATCTATCAATTTTTGGTTTTAGATTAAAGTGACAATGTTCATATATTTTGAGTCTTTTGCATCATCTGTTCTGCTTGACCTTCATTTAGAAAAGCACACTATGAACCTCTCTGGAGAATTTTGCTATTTCTCCAGTGTGCCACGAGATGGCAGTGTTTCAGAATATTACTTTTTTCACGCTTTGCTATTAAAACCCTCACCCTGTGCTCTGCATTGTATAAGGTTCAATGGTTGGCAGTCACTTTTGATGTTTTGGGACTAATAATATAAACTGATTAAATAACTCCCAACTAGAAATGGGAAAGGAAAAAAAATAAAAAGAAAGAGAGAAAAATAAAAAGAAAAAAGAAAGAAACATCTAAGTGTTCTAGAATCATTTTTTTCTTTCTTTCCCCCCAAAATTGTACCTTGAACAAATCTTTGTGTTCTTGGTCTGTAGTGGGTACTTAGTCACTTTTTTTTTTTTTTTTTCTGTAGAAACCTTCCTTTGTGAATTACTAACAACACTGCAGCTCTTGGGTTTAGTGGAAGCCAGCAGCTAAGTCAAGCCCAGGTCTGACACTGCATAGCTTGAGCAAGAACAGACTCATAATCTGGAGTTTTATAGCTGGAGGATTCACTTCCTTAGGTTGAAAACCCATAGTAAGTAGCACCATAATGCTGTAGTTGTCTAAATGGAAAAGTTTTATGTCAGTGTGGTGGTGGAAAAAAGGGCAGTGAGTGAAGAGGTGGCAATATGGTCTTGCCAAGGTCTTGCCTAAAATTCAAATACATATATTTTGCAGCAAAATGGCATTAAGTATTTTTCCCTCAGGCTTTAGCAACCTCTGCCCGTAGCTCTAAATCAGTTTCTTAAAGGTGAAAATACACTATGAAATGTTCCAGTTTGAGAGTAATTTCTTAGGTAGGTAAATTCTTAACAGGTAGATAAAGCTGTCACACAAGATGCAGTAAAGGATCAGGAACATTGGCTTTAAGATATGTTCTTATTAGACCAGAGACAGATTTTTTTTCAAAGGGAATATAAAATTCTTATTGTCCTTTAGCTGGAGTGCATAAAACAAATGAGTACATATGGCATATGATATACGTGGAACGCATCATACTGTATTTATGGAGAAAATAATAAAAAAAAGCTTACAGTACTCCCAAATATGAGTATAACATGAGTCTGATAAACTGAAAGTATTAAAGCAATTTATGTTTCATCTTCTGGAAATAAAAGAAGTAAGTATATTCAGTTATAGCTACTTCCCATAATATCACTGAGGCAAAGACACATTGTCTTTTTAATAGGGGGTTGCTTATTTGTTGTTTTTTTTTTAATGTTCACCTTTCAGTATATAGTTTATCCCACTGCCAAAAAGGCTGTACCATTGAAAAACATATATAAAGTTGTCTTTCTAGTGATGATATAAGGACTCCAGATCATGAGCCTAGTTCCCTGTTTCTTGCACCATTCCGCCTTATGAAAACTACCACTGTCTTCTGAAGAAATGTTCTCATTTGCCATTCACCTTTACCGCTTTGCTTCCTCTTTATAGACTTTAAAACACCTCTATAAAAGGACAGTTCTTGCCCAAAGTGCACAGTTATTCAGCCACTCACTGTCCCACAGTAAGTGGGGTGCATTTCCCTGCTGCCTGTCCTGGAGCAGAGTCTCACCTGCATTGTCTGCAGGCACCTCCTGGCCTCTGAGTTGGTAATTTCACTTTCTTCCTTCTGAAATGGGAACTCTATTGTGAGTACACAAAGAAGGAAAGGGAAGAATGAAAGTGAAAGAGAATAATAAAACTATAACTTCTTCTATGTGTACATACTTTAATTCCAAAATACTTGCTTATCATACGTATCTGTCACTTCAAGTAACTGTGGTCAGGAAAAAAGTGTATATAGATACATATTCTATCTATAAAATTCATTAACAAAGGTTTCCTGAGAGGCAACAGAATTTTTCTATATTCCACTTTTACAGAAAAGCAAACCATAATAAGTGGTTCAACAGACTCTGAAGCACAGAAAAGTGCTGTGGTGATTGATAATAAGCTAGATTTATCTGCAGAAGAAGGGTGCTCCAGCTCAGAAAGGAAAATACAATTAATTCAGCTAGTCTGCTGCTTACTGCAATCTGCTGCTGATCTAAAGTGCAAAAGAAAATCAGGCTGAGATAGCCGTTGTTGTTTGGATTTGCATCAAATGCTTTCTTATTCAAACATTATTAAAAAAGGTTTTGACATGAATAAGTTTATTCTCTGGAGCAAGTTCCCTAGGGGGGGGTTACGCTCAGTGTTCTGTGTCATAATAGTCAATACAAGTTAGCATGAAATTGTAATGTCATAGATGGCTGTACAATTTGACTGTTCCAATCGACAACAGGAAACTATTGCACTTGAGGAAAAACATGATTTTCACAAAGACACTGCTAATATTGCAATAACAGGATAGCAATAAGAAAACAAGTAATTTTAACATATACCACTGACTTACACTTATACAAACACATATAGATAGGTGCATATATCTTTACACCACTCTGTATTTCCTACATTAGAATGGTTCTCAATTATTTTGGATAATTTATATCAGACGTCTTTTGATTTGCTAGGGATTTGTTTTCTATAGAAGAAAAAATCTCTAAATACATGAAAACAAGCATTTTTTTTCCCTTTTATTCTTAACCCCTTACCCCACCTCCCACCCCCACCACCTCAGCCCCATATTGATGTGATTGGACTTCTTGTGGCAGAGAAGGGTTATTCTTCAATTTACTGTAAAACCCTAAGCAACAGGTGTCCAGTGAACTGCTTTTGCCCTAAAGCTCAGAAAGAAAAGTTACTTACGATTGAAACACTCGGACATTGTCGGCATCCTTTTGAGGAGTACTATAAACAGTAAGAGCCATGGTTTAACCTCTGTGGTAGCTGTGGGACATCTGATGTCATAGTTGCATGTCCTGAGGTTGCAAACTGTCAGTGGTGTGCACTGGGTCCTCACCTTGAACACAGCATACATGTATTAGGAAATTTTGCATAATGGCCTTTGACCTGAAGTGCTGTACTCCACTGTGATATTTTGAAATTTTTTTTCTAACAAACAACACTCTTCACCTGGAGCCATTAGGCTGCAGATGTGTCTGCTAAGTAGAGCAGCTGCGATAAAGTCTGTGTCTTCCAAATTAAATTCCAGCCCCAGCATCATTCCAATGTTAATACTTAATATTCATGTCTTGATGTCTCCTTCCCATGGGTACCTTAGCTGCTCACTGAACCTCAGCACTTGCTTTGTGGCCTTGACTTGCATTCTACTTAATAATAACTCTGCAGGAACAGCACAGAGTCACAAGCAGAACATAAAGCATTTTATTCTACTTTATCCCTACGCTGGATATTTTGTAGCTTTCATCTACTGCCTACATTTATCTATGCGGAGGTAAAGCTGTGACCATTTTCCATGCAGAAATTCAAATTTTGCCCTATCCTGCCACTACTGTGCTCTCATTACTACTGTAATTGCCAAGCTATAAATATATATCTATAGCACTGGAGTTTGCAATCTCACGGTATTTCAATAACTTTTCCTTCTCCAAAAGCTTTGGTCATTGTCCTGCAGCATGCCTTCCTAATACCAAGCGTCTTGCAAATCTGTAACTTTATTTTTGTTTTTGAAACAGTCATTCACAAATGTCCCCTTCTGTGATGTACTGACAGTATCAGGGCTTCCTGCTTCAAGGCATTACAAGTGGTACCTTGCAGCTCTACTAGGTAATTCAAATCATCATCAGGCCACTATCCCTGCCTCCAAATCCTTAATGATAAAAGTTAGCCACCTCCTTGTGTTGGCTGGTGATATGAAAAATGTATAAATATACTCTAGACAATGGCTAGTATCCCTGAACTTTGGGCTATTTTGCTTTCCATTTCTTAAGAGCCAATCTACCTATTTCTTTTGGTGTTGCCAGGCATAGATGAGATCCTCATCATTATGTCCTCAGTTTGGTTCCCCTTGCTCTTGCACTGTGAAGTGCAAGGAATGCTCTGCAAGAAATCTTTCTTCATGCTTTGTCCATAGGGTGGATGTGTTGGGAATAGAGGAATTCCGCAGTGGCATATTTTGACATGTCTAAAGTTGTAATCTGTGTTATAGTGGTGGAAAAACATGTTCGCTGTACCGTTCTGAGTTTTACCGGTTGGGTAGGCACTGAAGGTTGGAATGATGGTAACCACACTTTCATAGATATTAGATTCTTTTTAGGACTAATATGTTTGTACATTCAGAATGAATCACAAATACACTTAACCAAAGAATGCATCACCCAGTTTTATGTTTGTACAAAGAAAACAGAGATGGTGATAAAGATTTTCTTAATGGTATAGTCCATGTGTCTCATCACAAAGCACATGTTTTGCTGATTGCAGCTCCTAGTTTTTCTTTTATTCAGGCTTACAGATTTTTTTTCCAGAATAAAAATACAGAAGAATTCCTCATACTTTATTTTGATTGCAAGTTCATCACTTCTTCACTGAATTAATTAATTTTAGGTCTTCTATTTATTAGGAATTCTAATATAATTTTTAAAAGATCTGAAAAGTAATCTTAAATGCCAGCATTTTTTTAGTAGAAAGATTAAAATAAGATTTATGAAATGTTCCACTCTAAGAAAATGCGACCTTCCCCCCCCCCCCCGAGAATACTGTTTTAAGACTGAATACTCATGTTCTTTCATTTTACATTCACTTTTTGCTTTATGGGAATTTTTTTAAGGCAATACCGTTGGCTAAGGTATTCAGTCAGAATTATGGTGCCACAGAAAGAATATAGAAAGGGTATGGTGTCTTCCTTTGGAAGATCATCCCCAAGAGTAAAGTGAGGCCACAACTTCTTATTCGTTTTCCCATCCTGAAAAAACCTTCTGACAACTCCAAAACATCTTCATCCTACTAAATCTACTAAAATCTAATTGTTAGTTACTAAAATGCTAATTCTACTAAGATCATTTTGTGCTGAAATTTCTGTTTAAATTTGTTACTAAAACCTTTCTGCCTTCTACATTGAAGTACTGCTGCCCATAGATGGGGGAATGTCCTGCACCCCATTATGGCCATGAGCAACCCCGCACTGCAGATTTCAAGCACACGAGCATACTGATTTTCTCTGGTTTTAGGGTGGGAGGTGTGTATGTGGAGCTTTTGCTGTGTGAACCATAAGATTTTTCTGGTGGTGATGAACATTGCAGGTCTGCTGGAAGTTGTATTATGACTTTCAAAGTCATTCATGGCTCTTCATGATACAAGACCCCTGCCTCATAACCCCTCTCTGCCACCAGATAAGAATGATATGGGTTGGTAAGATGGCAGTACTGTAATGGCAAGAGGCTGACTTCCCTTCCTGTCCCCTAAACAATAACTATAGTGGCTGCTGGAGCTTTACATGAGTGGGTCTTATTTTGTATGCAAGAATTTAGTGGCTTAGATAGCAACCAATCGCGGTAACAATCTGCTTTCCCCCTCTTGCGTATTTCAGCAAGCACAAAGGCTCTCCATCTGGCTGTGTTTGGTCAGCTCTGAGGATGAACACAGTTCTGCTCCTGAGACTTTCCCCAGATTCTACATCCCTCAGAAATCTTTGACAGCTCTGAAGAGTCCCTTAGGTTTAGGAAAATGAGAGGCTGAGAGAGTGTGCTGGTCTCAAATCTACTTTGAATTTTGTGTTTGTGTCATGGTTTCACCCCCGCTGGTCATAACCACGCAGCTGCTTTCTCACTCCCCCCTCAGCCAGTGGGGTGGGGAGGAGAACTGCAAAGGAATGTAAAACTCAAGGGTTGAGATAAGAACAATTTAACAGTTGCAACGGAATAAATATGAAAGAAAACAATAACAATGATGACAATAACAGTTATAATGAAAAGGGTAAGCGAAAGAGTAACATCCAGAGGGAAAGGGAGAAAGGAAAACAAGTGATGCACAGTACAACTGCTCACCACCCGCTGACTGATGCCCAGCCAGTGCCCGAGCAACGACCTGCCTGCCCCGGCCAGCCCCCAGGTATATACACCAGGCAGGGCGTCCCATGGTATGGAATGCCGCCTTGGCTAGGTCAGGTCAGCTGTCCTGGCTGTGTCCCCTCCCCATTCCTTGTGCCTCTCCAGCCTCTTTGCTAGCAAGGCCTGAGGAGCTGAAAAGTCACATCAAAGCCGAAGCACAGCACCCACGGTACTAGCTCCTAAGATAATTTACTCCATCCCAGCTGAAACCAGGACAGTTTGCTAGTTGACATGTGGACGAAAGTCAACTCTGCTGTTGCAGGGATGTAGACAAACTTTTGTGGCAACAGGAATTTGAGGTAACTGGTTGTGGGAATAGGAAGGGGCAACAAACACTGCTGTGCCCAACCCTCCCAGTAACACCTAAACCTGAGGCATTCCTCACTCTGGATGTGGCTGGAAGCTGACTCACAGCAAACACTGGTAGGATCACCTTGATCCATTCAAAGCCATCACACTGCCCTTTCAGACAACTGAAGCAGAAGCAGGTTCTTAACTCTTTCCCTTGTCATACCTTCAGTGCAGGCATAGTGGGATCAGTGTTATGGTAGAACCTTCTTTCTGCTATTTCTGCTCTCACTGCCTATCACCAACTCTGTGCTTTGCCCAGGGTTCAAGAGAGAGTTTCTCTCACAGAGTATGCCTAGCCATGGCATGAAAATAGGTTACTGTGGTCTGGTAAGCTGTGGTTTTCAGAGATTGATTTCATTCAGGGCAGCAATGGATCTACATCAGTACACACACCATCCTGCAAGGAAGGGTATTTGAGCCCTAATAAGACGGTCCTAGGCAACTGTTCCTGGTGTTGGATCCTCACAGAAGTTAAAAGCGAACCGACTTTCTTTTGTCTCCTCCACAGATCCATCCTCTCTCAGGGAATTCAGCCTTGCACTGCTTCAGGCAATGCGAGCCTTCTGATGACATCTGGGTGAGCATGCTCAAACATCTCAGGGCTGAAAGAGGAAAGAAGGTAGATTTTGAAAGCTGCAGGGAGACAGGAGCTTGCTCAGCAGACCTAATGGAAGTTCCTGGACCACCCAAATGTCATCTGACAAAACCAGTGCACTGGAGCAGTGCTGGAAACAGCCCCTATCCAGACCCATCAAACTATGCTCCCAGGCAGCAGCCGGTGGGCTGCCAGCAAGAGGAGCTGGAGGAAAAGAAAGGATGCTGATGATAAACCACTGCCATCTCCAGTAGCTGCCATTGATCTTGAGCCCTTAGGTACTCTCTCTGAGTGCTAAGGCTGGGATGGAGGACAGGTGTTATGAGAGCTCAGTGTGTACCTAGATCTCTCATATTCTTGCTGTTCCTGTTCACATGGCCGACCCCTTATCATTTTCAGCTGTTTGTCAGATTAGCCACTTAATCAGGTTTTGTTATTTATTATTTGTTCCATGAGCCCTGGTTCACAAATTTACAATCATATTTTTGGCCACTTTGATGTCTCCAATTTATTTCTTATTCTTCTTCCAAAGAGTCTTTATAAAAGTCCCAGGTCATGTTGATATCTTCACTTCTTTGATTGATTCATAAGAACATGTTGGCCCTACTGCCTATTTTTACTGCCCTAATTTATCTTTAGGTTTACCCATAAAAAAAACCCAGATTTTTTGACCTTTGTATGAAACTATATGACCTCCTCACTTTTGTGTTCCCTTGGCTGGGCAATGGGAAAGGCAAAATACAGTGGTTTTATTGCCCATCATCATGGTCCTTTATGAAAAGTTGCTGTTGGCATGAGGGGTAGCTATGCTGAGAGCTTGACCACAGAGTCCTTTGGGGGAAGGAGGGTGAGAAAATGTTGAGAAAAGAATTTGCAGCTGAGATCACAAGTCATAAAATACAGGGGGAAATTTAAAGCAATGCAACTTATCTCAAAAACAATTTTTTTTAATTTTTTTTTTTTTACTAAAAGAACCAGTAGAAAATATTAGAGGGGATGATTCATTCTTGTGTGTGTTTGAGCATGTTTGTAGATTCCTGTAGCCACTGCTGTTACAGCCAAGGGAAATTGCAAGGTGTTTCCATAGCCTGGAGAAAACTAGAGAAAACTAACAAGGACATGCACTCATTAGCAAGTGATGACAGAAACAGGCATCTCTACAGCTTCCTTGTAGCATGGTGTCTTCTGTATTTGTGAGAGGTCAGTGTGTCTGAGTTAAAAGAAGCCATACTCCCAGACACTTCGTGTTTTAGGAGCAGAAATTTTAATTCTGTTGTGATATAAATGAGGAACAAGTGAAGTCGTGTTATCACCAAGCTTTGCCACTTTCTTATAGCAGTTGCAAGATGACTCACTATCCTATAAGTAGCTCACTTAGAAATAATTATCATGCTATAGATTGAGCATGATCTCATCATTAGAACGGCAGTATTCCAAAGTTTTTCCTACCATGTCTATATGGACCAAAATCCAAAGGTTTCTTTTTCATGGACAAAAGCAGCAAATTGGCTGCCCTAGTTCTAGGTCTTCCCCTCATGTGGGTACATACTCATGGCCCAAGAGATTTATGAATATTTTTATCACTAAATTTAAGAATGATAATGAATCTAATGTGCAAAAGAGAAGATTTGAGAATGATAGTGAAAATCCATATTAAGAAATGCATAGAGCAGAAGTCCAGTATTATTAGATATATAATAGCTTTGAGCTATTTTTTTAAATTTATTTTTTATTATTATTATTTTAATTCAATTTAAAAATAATAATAAAAACCAAACTTAAATTAAATCTGGTACCTTTCTCAGCTTTCATCAAGCCTGCAAACTATTCCTGTTACCAGAGTTTACTGTCATACAACACCTTTCATTACAAGTTTAAAAATCTACTATTCTTTCCATTGCAAACTCTGAAAAGTTTAAAAGTCAACTACAAAATTTCAGAAATAGGCAACCTGGTTCACAAGCTCACAGGTAGCAGGCAACTTTTTTCTGTTTTTAGGAAAAATCATTACTGTGCTTTTAATTTTAAAAGCACCAAGGTTGGCCTTGCTGATGCTGAAATCTGTTTTTAATGCTGGCACATAGCTACTTCTTAGTGTGATGTGGGATGAAAATGCAGACCACCATTAGAAAGGGAAGACAGAGAGAGTCCATTCATTTGAAATAGGAGCTCACGGTGCCAGCCTGTTACTCTTGGTAGTGTTTTTGTTGCTGCTGTTGTTACCGAGCTCAATGTGAGGATTATTTAATACTCTAGGAAGCAGTAGCTGTAAGTATTTATGACAAGTATTTCGTATTGTAAATTGGATCTTCTGCATACGCAGTGAGAATTCTACTAATTGTTGTTGTTGTAGTTACTTATGAATATTTTTCTGAACATCACAGCTTATTTGTATCACTATTTATTGAGTGTGAGCTTTGTAATATACCTAGAAGAAAGAAGGTGAGAATCTAGCTGATGTGAGTTTTACCATTGATTTCAACAGATGTTCATCAGCTTAGAGATGTGCAACATGAAAAGACAAAGTAACTCAGTAGTGGGTGTTTTGGCATCCATAGAAAATGGGTTTCTCCATTTGTCTTGGTGAAGCTGCCTGCTCCCATTTTGTGCTGTGCTCAAAGTTTGCAAAAGGGCAAGCTCCTTCACTTAGCTGTGCTGCTACATCTGGCAGTTCTAATGAACTATGTTGAAAGTTCTTTAGTTGGGAGCATAGAAATGGACAACTGAACCGTGTCCTCATATTCTCAAATCCCAATGTGATCTCCAGCCACCTCTGACGAGACTACACCTCTTATCCTCAAACTTTCTCTACTAGAGATGGTATCCAATGACAGTTTGAGTAAAAATAGTAGCACTCATGTGCCTACATATATGCGTGCCTGAATATAAAAAGTATTCCAGGACTTCTAGATGCAATAATCTTTATATATCTTCAGGTTAGTTGAAGCATTATCTCAGTTATCTTTTCACCTTCTTTCCTCTCCTCTAACTTCAAAGCAAAATACAAAATCTCTAAAACCTGAACACAGACCCCCTTACATACGTTGCTGAACATTCTGGGAATGTGGTTTGTAAATGATTTTAAGCCATTTGCTAGGTTCTCAGTGATAAACCAACAATCAGCCAAGAAGGGGAGGGTTCCTTTTTGGCATATACACATAAAAAAAAATCTCCTACTTATGACACACTGCACTAAGTAGACCCTGCAAACTTCAGCCAGAACACAAACCAGCCAACTGTGATCAAATAAATCCCTAAAAAAATTGACAAACAACATTCAGCTAGCCAGAAGACAGAGTCTGCCAAGGATGCATCAACTGTTAGTGGTACCTTAAATTTTTTTATCTTTAAAAAAATAATTTTCATTCTCAATATGGGGATATAATTTCAATTGGTATTGAAATGGGAAGTATTTAAACAAATAAAAACTGTTGAGGAAAACCTAAAGGTATACTTAAATATATATGTTGATTAACTTATATATTCTTTCCAATATCTACTTCCATTGCATTCATATGATGTTGTTACCCAGTATCTTTGAGATTATTTAGTTGTTTTTATGAAAAAGACAAGTTGTTGGGAATTAGATAATTTTAAGGAAATCTTGTAAATACTGCCTCTTAACATATCAGGAATCAAAAGTTTCTTTTTTCTTGTCAGCTTTTTTACCCAAATATATTTGTCTCTATATTCTGTGTATGATCATCATACTGATGCCTCTTTTTCTGCTGGTCTTTCTTAGCTCTATAATGAGCTTTGACATACAACTCCACACAGATTAGCTCACAGAATTTAGTCCAGTCCTTGAACATCTGACAGTTCCCAAGTTGTGTCTTTAGTCATTTTAGCTACCATTAAACCAAGAGGCATTTAAAAGTTTCCTTGTTTAGTCTGTGTAAAAAGCAATATGCATTTTCACCAAATGTGTATAAATTGTCTGTAGATCAGCCGAAAAAATTAATGGAAGCTGTGCAGTCTCTAACCCATCAGTGTTACACTGAATATATACAGAAGATACATGGATTTCATATGAATATTATGGGTTCATCTTAAAGTCTTAGGTAGGCTTGATGGTCTTCTTTTAATCAGAAGACCCACATAGGATGTCATGACTTTTACTTCTGCCTTTCAAATCTAAGAACTTGAAATGGATTGTTTGAAACTACAGTTGCCATAGCAAATTCTCCTATCGCTGGCATGGCTACATAACAAAGTAACAACAGATTACCTTAGCTAATTTTATTACATTTGTTTAAATGCACTGCTGCATATATCTGTACTTGTTCTCACTCTGCTTTGATTTAGCTGAAAGTGACTGAAATCTAACCATAATATATGGTATCAGTTAAGAAAAAGAGGATTTTGTTCAATCACCTGTCTTAGTCAATAACTGAGGACAATGTAGTCCTCTGGTATTCATATTTAGCTTGCTATAACTTCCAATGATTAGAAGAGACATACTAGCATTAACCCTAATCATGTACCCTTTTCCTAACTCCAGGTTTTGGAGAACAGAGACAGAGAAGATAAAAGCCATGAAAGTGTCACAAAGCTATGAGACACTGGAATAGTTCAAAACTCAGTCCAAAAGTGGTGACCAAAGAGCAGAATGAAAAGCAGGAGAAAAGGCTTTCTGTAGCTGAGAATTCTTTGAATGCTCACCACAATAAAACAGCCTTTAAAGGAGAATGCACAGTTCAGGAATTGCTATATTTTCCTTGCAACTGAACCCTTACAAGAACTGTCACAGTCAACAGCCCTTCATTTAATCCTGTGCTCATTGTGCATTACTGACAGGGTTGCTAGATGAGTTAAAGCTCTCCTTTTCTGCTGTGTTTGCTCATCAGCTGGTGAAAAGTGCAGACAGCTGATGGACAGCACTCAGGCAACTAATTCATAAAGCAAGAACAGAGGTGATTTACGAAACAACATGTGTAAATAAGAAGAGATTGTCTGGTTTTAGAATCAGTGGGCATTAGCAGGGCTTGCAGGGCTGCAACTTTCTTTTGGATAGATTGGCATTGTTCAATTTTAAGTCATAGCAACAACCTTTGTCATTACAGTTACAGCTGGCAGATCTAATGTAGGAGAAATGCTTTTTATAAGGTCACTTGGTGGTTTCTGTGTCACAAGAGCAATGCTACTGTTGGGATTAATAAAAAGATTATTATGTGACAGAGCTCTGCAAGCTTCAAAAAGGTATGAAGTCTCAGATTAGAAACACCTCCCTAAGACTTTTCAGCCCTATGGGAGACAAAGACATCCTGCAAATTAGTACTCTGACATTAACTGCACTGCAAGGCAAAAATCTCACCACCTGAGATGGCCTATGAAGTGGAGTTTGAGACTATTAGAGGCAACCTTGACTGGTTTGAACAGACAGATCCTGATGGTGCTTGGTGCTGAAGTTCAGTTCTCTCTGTTCTCATTAGACACAGATAAATAAGCTTGGCTGATGGATGCAGAGCAAGGTGTTTTACTTAAGATTTCTGTGATCCATGTGTAGAGCACAAGGAGGTAGTGTGTTCGGAAAAGTCTCTCATAAAAAAAGGGAGTTTAACGTGAACATGCCTGGGAATTGAACCTCCTGTAGTTTTATATGGAAACAGGAATGAAAAAAAAACCCAACAACAAAACCCAAACAACAAAGATCAGTTTTAGGATTTGAGAAAGGTGCCTGTAATAGTTTAGGAAGGAAAATTCAGACTGAGCCACTGCAGCAGAACTTGAAAATTTTATATGTAATGAATCCTAGAGACAAAGAGACAAGTCATCCTGAAGACCTTCTAATGTCCATGGCCTTAAGCACAGAATTGGGATGGAATGGATCTTATCTGGCAGGTTAGGCAGTCACTTAACGGGTTGTAAAGTTTCAGATGTGCATGCTAATATTGGCATAGTTTGATAGTAAGATACAAAATACGTGACACTGGTGAGGAAAAAAAAAAAGATTTTGCTTAGATTGGGTGATCTGACAGTTTTTTTTTTTTTTTTTTTTTTTTAAAAGAATGACTCCACAATAAAAAAGAAGTATTTAAAAAGTATCTTTACATAATAACAGACACTATTTGAGATGAGAAGAGCTATAAATAACTCAGGGCTCCACCAAAACAGATGAAACTGAAGTGTAGTAAGCTGCAAAGAAAAACTCTAATGCTACATTCATAAATGAATTTAATTTTTTTTGAGGTAGAAAGGAAACAAAAAGGAAACAATACTTGTGAAAAGTGTTTTGGAAATTAAAGTACAAATATTTTTGTCACAGCCCATGTTAAAGTGGTTTTGTTAGAGAAAAGGCAAGAATAAGCAAAGAATAAGAATAGAAGGAAGGGAATAATCTTCCCAAATATTTGCTGTATTTTTGACCTGTGTTTCTTATCATCTTTGGCTGCAGGTTTTAGCCTGTAGCTTTCAAAACAAAGTGGAGTGCCCAAGTGACTTAGTAGGGTGAGGCTGATGAACAGCTTTCCAACAAGTGGATTTAAAAAAAGACCTCTTTGTCGTTTATAATCCCTACAAAAGACAGAGCTTCCAAGTATATTCAAGACCTTCCTCTCTTGGAAATTTTCAAGATTGGGAAAGTGTTTTCCTTGTGGGAAGGTAATTTGTATTTTCCTTTCACTTTCAGGTTGGAAAAACTAAGTGGAAAGCAAGCTTTATGTGGCCTTTTCTGAAACAAAATTATAGAAAAAACATAGTGTCCCGACATTGAAGACCCTAACTGTAACTATGTAAATAAATGATTCTCAAAATAAAATTTGGAAGAAGTAAACATTTAGCATCAATTTTTTTATGAAAAGCATTTTAATGAGAGCAGTGTTCTGGCTGGAAAAAATGTACATTTTTTATGTTCATATTTGTTTCAGTATATTTTTAAACATTTTTATTACTATACTCATTTTCATTCACTTTTTTTTCTTGTATGACATTATGAATTGAGTCTGATTAATTTAGTTAACCAAAATTGGCATGTGTGGACTTACAGAATATGATCTTCACCAAATATTCTTCCTCAGCTTGTGTTATAAAGGTACAAGTAGAGATATTTTTTAGTTAGTCTACCAGCAAAATGTGACAGAAGGAAATATCTCCCACTGAGGCCACTCAGTTCAAATTGTCCAAGTGACAAAAAGTCCTACTGGCAAATAACTCTTTGCTTATACCAATCTCTCCCCTGCTTTTTATAAAATTGCTTGAGCTTGAAAATCCAGGCTTTAGACTGGATCCATAAGGTGTACACATACAAACCACCACGGTTTTATCTGAGATATTTCACCAATATATCTACAACTTCCTATTTTGCTGAGCATAGGAAAGCAATTACATTTGTAATATGGTTGCTCTCAGAAGCCTAAGATAGGTGAAAACTGGAAATAATTGAAGACTCTGTTCTGTTAGTGTTACAGCCTAGGAGCTTAACTTACTTTCAGAACCACACAGAAATTTTGATCTGAGTGAGAAAGAGCTGGGAGATGGCCTGATGCTGACCTGAGGAACTGGGAAGAAGAATAAGTACAGACCTAAATTAGAAATTAGGTCAATGCAACTAGATCTGTCAAAGGTAGACTTCGACACACTCTGTTGTTATTCTTTGTTAAAATCACTATTCTTTATACAGATAAAATGCATAGGATTTATTAGTATTGTCATGTGAAAATCATTGTCTTTCAGGCATTAGTATAAGAACTACAAGAACTTTAAAGACAAATGAGCATAGCTTATGCTGATAATATGGTGGGGGAAAAGCAGAATCTTTGTAAATTTGGGGGGCATGTATCTTCTATTTTATTTTCATTAATGACTGTGGTAGAAAAATATGCATTTCATAATGAAATATGTTAACAGCACAAATGTGGTATCCTTCATGTTAAGAGTTTAATTCCATATTCTTCTTCCTATGCTATAGGAATGCAATATATAATAACAGAGTGATCAGTAGTCAATATGAAGGAAAAGGGATGATTTTAATAGCAAGGCTTTTTTGACATAGACTTTGGAGCTCGCTGCATGTAAGCAGCTCAATAGGAATTAGACTTGATTAACTGCTTGTGGAGTAACTGTTGGCTGTGAAAAGCACATGGTTGTGAAAAAGCCAGTTAAGTCAGTCAAGATACATCCAGAAATTATAAGGGGAAAAAAAATTATTCTGTTTATGGAAGGCTAACAAAATTCTATCTGAAAGAAACCTATTCTAAACAGGTATCACCGAGTCTTCAAAAATTATTAAGGCTGAAACAGATACAGAGGAAGATATCTAAGCACTGAAACTGAAGGACCTGTTTTTAGATGCAAGAAGAATACAGCTTCTCTTGTATGGCCCAATGAGATGACTAGGAAAGGATATAGCTCTTTGTTCTGAAGAAAAAGTGGAATTTATGCAGCCATCCACCACACTCTCTTAACAGGTTTTAGTATTGAGATCTCTGGTGGCAGCTGAGGTCTGCAAGAGAAGACTTTATCTTGGTATTTTACCTTCACATAAAAATAATTCAGTGACTTTATAGCCTGTGCATTTACTGCACTCTGGTACTAGCAATTTCATTGGTTCCGTGTTTATGTAAGGAACTGCATTAAAGTGTTGGACTGCTCATAATTGGACTTCAATTTTTCACCATAAAATTGGTCTTTACCTTTCAAGATTTACTGATTTGATTTTGTAGTTGATACTTTACCTCTATGAGATGATTAATATTATCTGAAAAACAGGTGGTAGACTTTGTGTTGAGCTTTTGTATACATCAGGCATTTCAAGCTGATAAATCTTTGTAGGACCATGAGATGAAGCTTTCAGGCAAGTGATGGAGAGGTGCTGCTGTCTCTACATTCACTCCCTCAAGAGCTATGCCTGTTTGTGACCTTAAAAACAGATGATTTTTATGGGAGATATGCCATCCTGAAATTACTTAGGGATACCAGGTGCAGTTGACATGGCGAAACTCTGAAAACTGGTTAATTATGAGGATGCTATTCCATCCTTGGCTGAAATATTTGGTGTTTATGGCCTTCAGTCTAAGCAAGTTAACACCGTGCTCTTATCACTGGGATGTTTTAAATTGCATTTTCAAACTTCATAGCACAGTGGGTTATGTCTGCTCACAATACATTCTCAAAAAGATGTTACAATCCTCCAGTTTAAATGACTATATTCTTTTCTTATGCAAAGAGCACAAACATTGACAAAGATCACTGGCTGCCATGATGATAGGAGGATTCCCCCCACGCCGGCCCCACAATTTTTATAAACATGCTACTTCTGCTTCTTGCAAACTAGGTGTTTTAAATCATCACCATCAACAAAGTAAGGAATTGTCACTAACACATTTGCTAAAAGTCTTATTAATTTACTATCTAAAATAGGGTATCCTGAAACTTAAATTAATGGCAGATTTTAAAAGTTGCTTTTATTAAAACCTAAAGATAAGAATAAAAGAAAGATGTTAAATTGAAAGAAATGTAACTCCCAATACAGTCATGAGCCTAGAGGTCTGTAGATTTCATTAACGTAACTTTTCAAGACACATTCAAGGGTGATCTGATAAATAAAGCAAACACTTTGATTTAATTATATTAGAAGAACAAAATGTTCTAAAAATCATCTGAGTATTTCTCTAAATACTAATAAACAACTAGCTCCATCCTAGAAGATTCTGTGCTACATCTTTACCCAAAAGTACAGCAATCAGTGGGAAATTTTTCATGTCTTTGTTGACAGAGCTTTGAGCAACCTGGTCTAGTGAAAGGTGTCCCTGCCCTTGGAAAGGGAGTTGGAACTACATGATCTGTAAGGACCCTTCCAAACCACATATTTCTGTGATTCCATGATTCAGTGATTTGGTGTGATCCCAGGGAGCACAGTACAAACAGAAAGTAAGCTTAGAGTATGATTATGGCTTAGAGCATGATTGAATCTTCACTTTGAAGAAGAAATATATTGCTAACTTTATATATGTAGCAGTCAACCAGCAGACATATTTTATGCAATATTTTAGAAACCACTTTAACAAATACTGCATTTATAGCCATTTTTGGCATACATTCATTCTGACTCACCTGTAGTAGTCAGAGTACATAAAGAACTACTAAACTACCTATAGCTGATAATTCAAATGTTAAGCACATTAGCTTACATTGAACAGAATTATACAGTTACTTCTGTAAAGTTCTTCACTTAAAGACTATCAGTCAGATGTGGGATTACAAAAGCCACACCTTAAATAAAGTCTTATTTTCTTCAGATTCAGCATTGCTGTTCATCTTCACTTTATATTATTCAGTTTTATGCATACCTATCTATTCTTGGTTTACTTTCCTAGGTTTTTATTCAGCTAAGAATGATGCTTACAATTATTCTCTAAGAATGGGTCTATTTAATTTATTGGAATTGCTCAGTATATGCATCTGAACAAGTGCACATCCTATTCAATTATTATTCTGAATCTTAGGTATTATAAAAAGATTTTCATTATCTATTGACGTTTTGCACAGTTTCTCAACCACAAAATGCTTCATTCTGATGAATTTTCTTCCCTGGAGCTGTGTAACTCAAAGGTAAGGTTTCTAATGCCAAAGCAACCTTCTGAGGCAAAACTTTACAGCAATATTCCTTAATAAAAATATTAATATATCTTGACAAAACTACTTGTTATTCTGTACTCTGTAGTAATCTTTGTTCTGCAATCCAATGTGTGTCATGAACCTCCACTTGAAGCAAGCATTCAGTAGTTTCTCAAACTTTTTTCACAGGACAAGAACTCTTTCCATTTTCCCATGGCTCGCTACTTTACAAGTTAGTTTATCTTTTCAAGGCTGATTTTGAATTTGTAGTGGTTTGGGGTTTGTTTTGATCCAGTTTTGGCTAGAAGATGGTCTGTTGTCCTGGAGGCTGGTGTTTTTCAAGATTACACAACTACTTCCTCTTCTCTACCAGTCACATACTTTCATGTAATTTATTTTTCTACCTTTTTTAAAAAAAGTACAGCTCCTGCTCTGCTTCCCATATGGAAAGCTATATTCTTTATCTTCTTTTGAAATGCCATATAATTCTTACTGCCAAAGGTAACTAAGAGCCATTAAATATAGCAGTCATGATCTACTCTGCCAGCCAATAGCCTCTTAAGCAAGGCTATGAGTTAGGAACCACGTTTGCACAAGGCTTAGTGCATATTCAGTAGGGATAGGGTAATTCACACCGAGTGTAATCTCAATTAACCGGTGGAAGTGCTCCCACTGACAACTGATAGAAGCTATGGAGAGTAGGAACCTCATACACCTTCCTTAAAGAAATGAATAAATTAATTTCAATGAGTTTGGACAACCAGTGCATTAGAACTGGTTATTGTGAGAAATAAGTCCTCCTGCTGATTGTCTGTCTTTTCATTTACAGATTTCTAAGGAGGCACTTCACTCAGTCTAGTCAAGCCATCATACATTTTTTCAACTTAATGCTGGATCAGAGTTTTGATTAGTTTGTTGTTTTTCACTTTAGTTTGGGACTACTCAGTTTAAAGAAATAATTGCAGTCCTGAGGTGCTGAAAAATAAATTTATTTTGGTTAGTGAAAGAATTCCACAATAACAGAACATGTCTTTTACAGTAGCTTTCTTCCAGTCTACTTGGCCTAGGAACCTGTAACTGTAAAATAACTACATCTCTGCAGGACTAAGATATAAGCCTATGATCTGGGCTATCAAAAGATGTATTTATCAGTTTGTTTGTTTTTAAACACTAATTCAGACCTGGATCATATTGTGATATGTCACTCTGTTGCAGGAAGGTCACATCTAGAACAAAGTGAAGAAAGAAAAAAGAAGAGTTATGCCAACTGGTTCACAAACTCTACTGAAACTAATGCTTGTTTGCAGAAGTAATCAACACTTCATAGAAACTGGCAGAATTCTTGTAGTAACAGCTTTACAAGGATGAAATTATTTTGAACAGTGTCTACAGTCTATTCAAACAAATGTGTTTTATTTCATGATAAAACAAGTATGTAATTCTGCTTTATACCTTCTGTTTTACAGTTGCATGTTAATCTCAGTTTATGCCCTAGAAATACATGTATTGCAGTCACAAAATAAATATATATGGGGGAGGGAAGGGCAAACAACTGAGAAGCATGTTGCAACAAATATTTTGTAAGTATGATCTGTCTACTATTGTGAATCTGTTTAGCAGAGTTCATAAATAGATCCAGAGGGAAGGGAAAAAAAAACAAAATAGTAATATGCACCTTCACTGGTTTATATCTTAGTTAATTGGGCTTGTGGAAACATAGAAGCAAAGTGGATTTTAAATTGCACTGTGACTGAATTTTTGTTTGTAGAGGTCGTTTTGCACGTTTTAATTATTTGTTTATAGAAACAGATGAGCTACAGAGAACAATGGTAAATCCTAGTTCCTATATTGAGAAACTGTTTTACAGTGTAGAAAAAGAAAGAATAATACAACCAAGTCATCCCTGTTCCCTCTCCTCTCTCCCTTTCATGCCCTGTAGAGATTATTTCAATTGACTTTTATGTCACTTAGGTTAGTGCCTTAGAAATCATAAAACATCCATACACTTTATAGGGTTAGTTGTACGGTTAGTTTTTGACAGTTTTGATTCTGAAACTGTTCTCTCTTTTCAAGAACTCATCTTGTATTAAAAATATGATGCTTACTTTACTATTACAGTTAAACATATTTAATGCATGTATTTGAAAGGTCCATTGGGGATCTTAGTATAGGCAGATTCTTATTACTGGTATACGAACCTCACAAAGAGAAAAGTCTTGTTAGAAATAAATGTAATGTAAGACAAATTAATTTGAAGAGACCCTAGAAAACTTTAAGTGTCTAATGAAAATAACTGTGTGTTAAACTTTGCATATTCTCTGTTGGTAACAGTAACGGGGGGCTGCAGTACACAAAAAGTGAGTGGCATGAAAAAATAACTCATATTCTTGGTATGAATAACAAGGGAAAAGAAAATTCCATCTAATATAAAGTGAATGTCAAGATATTTGTATAGGAGGGAGAAGGGGCTGAACTTTTTATTGTGCTATGCAAAGCATGACCTTTGCTTCTGTATTTCAGTTGTTAATGTAGGTGGCAAAGTAGCTTACTAGCAGAGACTCCAAACCGCACAAGACAAACCTTCTGAGACTAACAACGTATTTCACCTTGGAAGTTATGGATTTCCTCAGACCTCTGTTACCAGAGTAATTTCCTACCGCAGAGAAAGGAAGGAGTGATAAGTTCTATCCATTCACAGAGCTGATGAATATTGTTACATTCACAAGTATTTAACACTCTGTTAGTCCCGATTCAGTGGCTAAAGGTTTATATTTGAGTTACACTTCATATAAAACGTCCTTCCTTCCCCTAATGATTATTTGGTGAAGGCAAAGAATCTTGTGAAATGAGTTAAATGGAAATCTCTTGCAGTGTCTATGAATACGAGTCCAGCATGACTAGTAAAGAAAAAAAAAATGTATGTTTAGGTCTTTAATTATTGATATCTTATTTAATCACATTCATATTCATTATCTGTTGACGTATGCACATGTAAAATTTAGTACAACAAAAATCCCTGAAAGGGCGTAGTGATACTGGCATAAATGTTCTCCTAAATGAAAGGATCAGCTGAATGTCTAATTTTGAGACATCAAAGGTGCATCTTTTACTTATCATGTAAAAGGTCAAATACTTTTTTGTGTATAGAAATTTTATATCTCTGACTCTTTGCATTAGCCTTCCACAATCATAAAGTAATAAAGAGGATATATTTTGGGTATTTAAGGAACTTTATTCTGTGTATTTCAGTATAAAAATTCTACTAGAATAATTTAATTGTGTTTCTGCGTTTTTACTTTAATTTTTTACATTACTGTGGTAGAATCAAACATTTAAGCCATAACTGATACTGTATTTTAAGTCCTAACTGGAATTTTCCATAGTGTTTCCCCTTCAAAGTGATTGCCGTGCTTTGTAATCTCTATATCTTATAATGTTCTGCAGCACTTAATTATTGAACAGATTTAGGTAAAAAAGAAAAAAAGAAAAAAAAAAGAAAAAAGGAAAAAAAGAAAAAAGGAAAAAGAACCATGATTATGCAAAAAGATTTTCTCAGTAATACCTGAAATCCATAAGAGGGGTGGGGTGGGGTGGGGTGGGGGTGGGAGGGAATATATGTTAATATAATAGGATCTTTAAATCAAGGTAAATATGCCCTTAATCCTGAAATGAATTCCAGTTCCATGTGAGGGTAAGTTTTCCTGGAGGAAAGGTATATCAAGACAGTTAACGCCAGTCTTTTACCTTGAAGTTCTTTTTCTTAAGGCATCCTTTTTAGTGTAGTCATGACAGAAGCAATTGTTTTCACAGCATCCACTGTCAGTTTTGCAGGAATACACTGTGTGTTGAGAAAGATCTTTGAGTAATTAGCATAATGTAAGTTATCACTAAAGCTCAGATACCTAAAACCTCAGATCACTAAAACTCAGATACTCCATAAACCTAAACAGTGTTAGCTGTTATGTCCATACTAAATCTTGGTATAGCATGTCCTCTATCAGAATCTCACAGTATTAAATGATAAAATTGACCACAAGAAAGTCATGGGTGTTAATGTTTTTAGAGTCCTCCTAACTGGAGGTAATCCAACCTAGCCCAAAGTCATTAAATCTCAAATGAAGATGAGGAAAGGGCATCTTCTAAAACCTTATTAGACAGACAGATTCTAATTATCTGAGAAGTGCACACATTTCTTTGTTTTCTTTTAAGTACATAATTTAGACAACTTTTAGAAGAAAGCTAGAAGGTATAAAAAGCAAGTGTGTGCTGTTTTGTTTATGACATCTGATTGGATTATTATCTATCAACTAGTCTGTAGTGCTGATCATAAACTAATAGAGGTTTACGTTTGTTCTGTATGTGATTCATCATCTATTACTACTTGACTTTAATTAGATCAAAAATCTCTGTTCTTGCAACAAATTTGCCAGTAATGCAACACATTAATTGGACTTCACTGAATCAAAGCCATATATTTTATACCAGAACGATGGATTTTAGTAATAACGTTCATCAAAGAACATCAGGTGCACACGATGTACTTCTTAGTGTAGCATACAATAATTCTGGTCTATCTCACATGAAACATTACAAATACGATATACAAAGAGATCTACTCAATTTTTTTATGCCGAATAATTTTATTCTGGAATTCCTTAAAGCATGTACCTCAAGAGAAACACATACTAGGCCAAACCTTAATGTACATTGTGCATGATCATTGATTAAGGCTACTGGCTTAATTGTGTAAGGTTCTTCCCATGCTCTAGGGGTGGACATAATGCCTAAGTCAGAACAGCCACATTTATTGATGATGCCTATTTTATTATTAAATACAGAATGAACAAAGGCTATTGATAAACAATGGTTTATTGGAGAGCTTTCAAAATATATTAACGTTCTTAATAATTTATAAGGTAGTATCAAAGACATTAGTTTTGCGTTCTAAAATTGTGCTGAAACCGGTCTTCAAATGAACTTCCCCACTCAGCATATGACAGATAACTAAAGAGTTTAAAGAAGCTCAGTTTACAGAAAATACTGCTCAGTGATTTTGGCAATATGCAATCTTTTCAAGTTAGATAGAAAGAAAAGATACAGGAGGTGTAGAATAATCCCAGAATAAGAACACTTGAGAAATGATGCCTAGAAATCAGACACAGATCTCATAAAGAAGTTACCTTGTTCCGATCACAGGATAATGGAACAATAATAATAGTTTTTAAAAATATTTTATAAATTTTGTTATTGTTGACCATGTTGACATATATAAAAATACCTTAAGTCCTGACTGACACAACAGTGTGAGACATTAAATGTGTTAAATCTTTGCTTCTATCAGTAAAACAGGCTGAATATTTGCAACACGCATCCCCCCCAAAAAAAAACCCAGCCTCAAATTAAACTAGGAATAAAACCAACCAGCCACCAGCCAACAACCCAGCAACAACAACCACAGCAAGGGCCACAGCTTTTGGTCAAGTCTGAATGCGGTTACTTCCTGCATGGAGTTTGATTGGTGTTGTAGTGCTCAGGATCTCATCCCAGGTACACCAACAACACCTGACACAAACAACAGCCGTAACAGTAAAGACTACATGGACAACTGACCTTGGTGACAACTAACAATGCACAACAGAAAGTACTACTAGGAATTTTTGATGTCTTGGAAATGCGTACCTTGTCGTAAATGATTCTGTCCTTAACACTGATTTCTGCAGTTACTATGCTTTTTTGTAGCAATGTCATCTGAACAAGGACAATAGAAATTTGTATGTTAACTGAACTTTGTTATTTACTTCTGCTCAGAAAAACCGATGCCTTTCTTTTCTCTGGTCTCACTGAGCACACACTTCTTTCTGTGTCTCGATTTAGTCACTCAGTTTTTGCATGGGAGGAACTTTTTTTGAACCTTCAGCTCAGGATGATGGGGTCTATTAGTTACCAGTTAACAGTGCTGAATGTTCTACAGTTTCTTCATTGGGAAAATTTCAGATTTAAAGATTTAAAGGTGAACAACAACCCTTTTCTTCTATTCTATTTTCTAACATTTTAAAAAAAATCCATTATTATTAATAGGGATTTAATTTATGTTTTGAATCAGTACAGTTGTTACCTTTCCTCACAAATGTCTTTTATCTATCAGAATAATCATTTAAAAATAAGTAATTATGAAATAAACTTTTAAAAAGTCTTCACAAACACTTGCTTAACATGTGGGATTACTGCTCAATATGCTTTAAGCACCCTTCAGCAGGCCTCTGCTTTGGTTTCATAAATTTACCTACTCATAATGACCTTGTGTCTAATTTTAATTCCCCTGCCCTCTACCATATTAATCTTTACTTTTTCTTCCTGGCAATGAATCCTGAATACTTACTTGTTTGATTTTCTTAGCCGTTTTTAGTAGGCATTAATCCTGCCTATGGCATGTTGTTACTATGTTAGAACTGAAAACAGAAGGAGAAATGTAATGTTCTTTGATGTATTTTTTTCCCTAGAGCTTTCATTTGACAAGGGGTGGACTAAATATACATCTTCTATGAGGTCTCCAACAGTCTGGTTTTGTTTAGGTACTTCAGTTTTTAAGGTTTCTACAGAAAACTCATTGGGTCTAAATGAGTGCAAAGGATGGCTCAACAGCTAAGACACTGATCTAAGCCTATGAAATCCTGGGTAAGCCGATTTTGTGTCTTGATTTTCCAACTTTCCAACTTTAAAGTGAGAAATAATATTTTTTAATCTTACAAGTATACTGTAAGGAGAAATTTTATAAGGAATATTAATTATTAAAGTATAATGAAGTGAGTCACATTATGCCATCAGAAAGTTGACATCTCATCTCTTCTGTATTTTTCATCAAATTCAAATGACAAATCCAGGGGGTTTTTTATAATACTTGAATGAAAAAAAAGGTTAAAATACAACATATTCAGGGAAGTTCATTTTATAGCTGTGTGTATGAAATACATGAAAGACAGATTATGATAAGGATATATTTATTTTGTTGACCTGGTCTTTCTTCTTCACCAGGATAAGTGTGAAAGGAAACCACTGTGCATAAATGGTGCAAATTACAGTTGATTGATAACCAGGTCACCAGAAAACCACTAGAAGAACCTGGGATTATTCTTTCGTCGTGGTGTTTTGGGTGGTTTTTTTTTTTTTCTTTTCTTTTATGGGGGGATAGAGGGTCTATCAGGGGTAAATGAATTTATAGGCTTTATACAGTCACAGATGTGTGTGTAAGCATATTCTTTTTAAAGCTATTCTTTATGCTACAGATGATGTATAGACTAGTTAACATCTGTCTCTTCATTTTTGAGAATGGACTACAAAATAGCAACCGTGAAAGTCTGCTTTTCTCTGTCTCTAAACCTATTTATATAGAGTTCAATCTTGAAGAAAGTTGTCTGCACCAAACACTTATAGCTATGTTGTCTGGCTTTACTAGCGGACTTTTTACTAAGCTTAACGTAGTTTTAATGACATAAAGCACATCTTCCATTTCCTGGTCACACTGTGTAAAAATGCTTGCCTCAAGACTTTTCCTAAACTAGAGATACAGAACATAGAGAAATATTTCAGAACATGCTTAATTAAAAATCATTTTGTTTTTCTTTTTTTTCTGAAAGATGAAGATTTTCTTAAACTGCAGACATTTATGAAAGATTTTTATGGCATAAGCTTTCTCAACTATTTTGAAGTGGGTCACTTATATGTTACTGAGGAGGGCCCTTAGGACATAGGAGTACCCTAATTTTATGTGAAGAGATTCTATTCAAATTTTATTAAAATAAAGCTGATTCAAAATCACTTGGGTTTTTGTTTATGTTTGTGGTCAGAACGTTTCAGCAGCTTGACAAAATAATAAATGAGCATACATATTTTAAAGACAAATCTGATGTTCCTCTCAAAGGTGTAACACACAGGGGGAGCATCTAAGGGATGACAGAAGGGAAGATTATCCACAAGCACAAGTAGTGCATCAGGAGCTTCTTCTTTAAATCAAGAAGAAAGGATGAATTTCATCCAGGAGTTTCTGACTGTACTGTGTAGCCAACACCATGGTTACGTGAAATCATGCCAAATGCTGAATTGCCACATAACGAAGGGAGACATTTTCTGGAGATGGAAGGCTGTGTGTGTGTGTGTGTGTGTGTGTGTGTGGTGTGTGTGTGTGTGTGTGTGTGTGTGTGTGGGGTGGGTGTGTGTGTGTGTGTGGGGGGGGGGGGTGTGGGTGTGTGGGTGTGGGTGTGTGTGTGGTGTGTGTGTGTGTGTGGGGGGTGTGTGTGTGTGTGTGTGTGTGTGGTGTGTGTGTGTGTGTGGGTGTGTGTGTGTGTGGGGGGGGGGGGTGTGGGGTGTGTGTGTGTGTGTGGGTGTGTGGGTGTGTGTGTGTGTGTGTGTGTCTGTGTCTGTGTCTGTGTGTGTGTGTGTGTGTGTGTGTGTTCCGAAGAACCATCCCCTACTGCCAGAGAGCAGGCATTATTCACCTAGCCCACCTGACTGCAGTGTGTGCAGAAGTGCTTGCAGTGTGTTCTTGCTGCTGAGTAATGGGGACAGGCTGCTGCATTGCACAGAATTAATCTTCAATTTTGTCTTGAGTCATTGTAGCTCATACAACTTCAGGTCAACACCATTTTCTACATGCCTTACAAAACACAAGGTATTTAATTAGTGACCCCATCCTTGTCCTTGGGCAATTAATCAAGTGAAAAAATAGGCATAGCATGCCTATAAACTGCACACGAATTTCCTGATTTCTGAGTGTTGGACTTTGCGACTAAAAGATCATTTTATTATTATTATTATTATTATTATACAGTGTATTATAAAAAAAATACATTTTCTCATTGAGGTGAATTCTATGAAAGGTATAAAATTATAGGAGTAGGCTAGTAGGAGAATGATTTTCTGATTCAAAAATGAACTATATCAAGATCAGGCCTTATAAAAAAGGACTTTCATTAAAAAAAACACAAAGTTTATACAATCTACTGATGTGACAACTAGAATTCTAAGGCAAGTTCATTTCATTCCTCTAAAACCAATTTTTTATGCTGTTTGAAACTCTCAACAAAAAAACAGGGGGAAATCCTGTTATTCAGTTCCTTTCTTAAGGCAGGTCCATATGTTTTGTTGGCTTCTCTTCTGAAGTCTGCTTTTCTCCTACCCAAGATTCATTCCATCAAGGAATTCAACTAGGTGTCAGAAGTGACATTTTGATTTCATTTGTTCAGGATAATAACAAGCAGCAAAACCTCGGCATATTAATAACACTGGTAGAGCTTAGTTAACCAGCAACTATATTCTGCCAGCTTTTTATACATTTGAAGTACCTTCTTGCTGTTGTTGTTGTTCAACTGGATGTCCTCTTCAGGCTTTTATCTCTGCATTTTCAAGACAGTAAACAGTCCATCATTTCCTCTGTAATATACTTTCCAAATAGGTAAAATCGATTCTCTGTTTTCTCAGTCTCTGTTGTCTTTAGTCTTGAGAAGCCCAGTACTTCTGGTCTTGTCATGTCTTTTAGCCACCTTAATTGTATGCAACATGTGGTAAATGCATATTAAAACTAGTTACCTTGAATAGCATAGTTGTTTATATATCTGTAGTTATGCATTTAGTCCTACAGTAATTCATAATAGGTCTCACAATTCTTATTCATATTTTTAAATTTCAGCAAAAGCACTTCACTGAATTTGTTAAATGTATTTGATTTATATAATTGCATTATTTTGGGGGATGGGTCTCAGTTGGATGCTTCATGTAGACAACATCTGTTTCTTAAGTATACAATAATGCTCCTGTACAGTAGCCCTCACTGGGTATTTTGGAAGCTATTCCTGTGTTCACAGAGTTGAGCACATGGAAACTTAGGTTGAGCAGAAAAAGCAGCACGTGGCTTAAAAACGGAGGAAATTGTAAGATTGTTTAAGAGGATCACCATTTTTCCTATTACCCAACATGAAACAACTAAGTGTCTTTATTTTGCTAGTATTAACTTGATAATGGATAACCTATACCAACATTGTTCTTTGAAAAGTCTTCTGAGCTGTATTAGTGTCAGATGTCATTAAGACAGGATGATAACTATATTAGTAGATTTTATAAATTCAGTGGGTTTTATGAAGTTCTTGTGGGGATAGGCCCTACTGTCCACCACATAATGGCCACTGCTATTCATATGTATAAAAATAACATATATGTGCGCACACACATCAGATGCATAAATACAAAGCTAATTTTGGTGTGGGTTCAGCTATTAGTTTTGTACTGCATGCTGATAATAACTCTGTTTTCTTGCCATGACTTTGGTAAATGTGTTTTGCATTTGCTCTGGACCCCGGTTGAGAATTTACAGTAATAAATATACTAAATATACAGATCTTAAACTTCAGGTACATTACTGGAATCTTTTTTATCTTGTGAATCAGTCATCTTATTGCTCCTTAGAGATAACAAGCATTTCACTCTGAGTTTAAAAGCTGCTGCACAAAGATGATCTTACTCTAGTCTGACTTTTTTTTTTCTTTTCTGCAGCACAGTGGCAGAGTGAAGTAGGCTTAATTGCTTACCCAACACCTTTCATAGCCAGTTTCTTAAAAAGAATGAGGAAAAGTTTTGGAGAAAAATCACCTCTGTACACTTTTGAATAAATCAGTTATTTAAAACAAATTACCAGCACATGTTCCTTCAAAAATTTATTCAAATTTCCTCCTTTAGGGTGCAATTTCATGAATGGCTTTTCCAATTCAAATCTGGGTTGCAGGTAATGGAAAAAGATAGTTCCATTCTTTTTCTCCCACAACATGGGCACTTGTTCACTTGTTTCAAGTAAGGGCAATTTTTGTTTTTCAGGGCTAGCTACCTCAAGCTTTTTCCTCATCTATTTAAGTAAGTAACCAATTGCTGAATAAAAGAGTTGTACCTGTACCTAACCTGTTCCTGTAGAATAAACTCATCTATACTGATTTTTTTATTAGTCCCTGTCTCTCCAGTTTTCATCAGCTTTTCCTTAGACTCTAACATTTAAAATTCCATTGTCATTAAGCCTGGAGCATCCAGCATAAATGCTTATCTTGATCTTAGGAAAAGGCTGATTTCCATTAAAATAGCCTTAAAGACTTTTAGTGGCAAAGGAATAGCTTTCTAAAATTCTGCTGAATTTCTGGTGTTTCTCTTTTTTTAACCTCAGAGCAGCAGTTTTTGCCTACAGTAATCAAAATTTTACAGTTACATTATGCAATCCTACCTAAGTCTTTAATACTATATAGTTAAACTATAACTGCTCCTGTTACATTTCAGTGTTCTCCTTTTAATGAGTATCTCAAAACTCTACAAAGCTTTTTCAGTGTTTCTACTGTCTTTCTCCTTGCCAACAAATGACCAAATCAGTCTTGGTCACTTGGTATTCTTGTATTTAAACTTGGTATTTAAACCCCGGTTTAAAGCTTCCATTGCTGACCTATGGCCACATGAAGCTCCCAGCTTTGTCTAACTGCCTCATCGTTATTTAATAAGATATTCTCTGTCCGCACTTTTGTGATGGTTACAGTGGATGATCCCCAGGGTTTTCTAGTTCAGGAACTCTGCTAATGGTGACCGAACAGGAACATGGATTTAGTATCTTTGTTGCCTTCTTCTGTGTCCTTCAAATTTTATTGTCTCTTCATGAAAGTTAGCTTTCATTTCTGTTTTCCTTTTTTTATTTTTTTTTTACTTGATTGAATGACAATTGCTTTGGTTTTCTTTCTGTATGTTCTCTGGTCATTTCACTTGTTTTTAAAAATACCTCATTTGCAAAGGCAATTGACTATATGCAGTTTATTTTTTGTCCTTATTCTATCTTGCTTTCTTTTCTAGTATCAGCCCCTGCAACATGGGATTTATTGCTTTTGATTTTCTCAATTTTTACTGAAACTCACTGCTTTTAATTTTTTCACCCAGTGAGTCTTGCATTGCTAAGGAGCCCTTGGGGAGAGAGATCCTTTGCTCAGCATTCCTCCAGGGAGCCATTGTTCTTGACAAAATTCAGTCCTTTAATGGAATGCTCAATCCAACTCTTCATGACCTAGTAGAGAAAGAAATTTGCAAAAGGAAGCATTCCAAGCAGCCCACTCCAAATCATACCACTGAAATCATGGCTTTTCCTTCCAGGTTTGCCCCGCCTATCAGCCCAGGTTTGCAGAACTCTCTAACTGGCACTCATGCTGGTATCAGAAGTGTCACTCGTGGGGTTTTGATTCATATAGTCTGAAAAGCAGCCAAACACTAGTATACAGCTGGCTAAACAAAACTCAGCATACTCAATCCAGTTAGCAGCTTGCATTCAGACTCTTAGCCACAACTTCCCTTGTATTCAATACTCATTCACACATTATAGTACACATTTACTAGCTGGCTACAGGTTTTATGTACATATTTTGTATGCATATACGGTAATCATTGTGCTACAGGCATGTGGTTTTGTTCACACAAACGTTCTTGGTTTTGTGTGAAACCATTCCAAATTATACATATTATCAGTTACAGCTGCAAATGTAGCCTGGTTAAATTGCTAGAGGATGCCTTCCTTTTAGCCTGGCAGCATCAGCATTGCTAAGTATTATTCATCACAAGTACGGTACCTTGGTACATGTTCTGTGCAAGCATCTTGCAGTTTCTGTGGTGATTGTACCACATATTTCTTCTTGGTACATTCTGTCTGAAACAAGATCTGTATCAAAGCTCAGATTTTAATTTTTATTATGTTGAAGACTTTATAAATACAATAAAACTTAACCAGCTTAGTATGTTGTAAGAGGTAAAACTGAAAGTTTGGGAATTTGTGTTTATAATTGGGGCATTTGTCATTTGGAGACGTGTAAGCGAACCTGAGATAAGCAGTTTACCCTTTGTCTGGAGATCTCATCAAATGTCCAAAGGACTGTTGTGATAATTTTCCTTTAAACATTAAAGGGTTATATAAAGGTTACAGTAACCCCCAACCTATTATTGGAATGAAAGTGCCTTTTTTCTAAGGAAGGAAACATTGAAATACACTGTTTTTAAAATTTCCCCATAAGCATAAAATTATGGACACTGGGAAAAAAAAATACCTCAAAACCAGATTTGTGTACCATATTCCTACCAAAAATGTTGATAGAATTTATGTATACAAATTTCCAATTAAAAAATTAAATGTATAGCAAAGATAATTTTGAGTGTATTGAGGAGGAATTAGAACGTAGGAGAGAAGAAGAAAATTTCTGCAGTATGGTATATGCCACCAAAATGATTGATAACTCAGTGTCATGATTTAACCTGGGCTGGCGACCCAGCCCCACGCAGACATTTGCTCACTCACCCCTACCCAGAGGGATGGGGAGGAGGATCGGAAAGGAATGTAAAACTCAAGGGTTGAGGTAAGAACAATTTAATAGGTAAATCAAAAGCCACACACACAAACAAAGCAAAGCAAGGAATTAATTCACCGCTTCCCATGGGCAGGCAGGTGTTCGGCCATCCCCAGGAAAGCAGGGCTCCATCACTCATTACGGTTTCTCAGGAAGACAAACGCTATAATGCCAGATGTGTCCCCCCCCTTCCTTCTTCTTCCCCCAGTTTATATACTCAGTTGAAGTCATATGGTATGGAATATCCCTTTGGATAGCTTGGGTCACCTGTCCTGGCTGTGTCCCCTCCAGTTTTCCCATGCCTCTTCATCCCTCTGGCTGGCAGGACCCAAGAAACTGAGTAGTCCTTGATTTAGTGCAGGGGTCCTCAAACTTTTTAACCAGGGGGCCAGCGCGTGGATGCAGTGGCAGGCAGTCATCTGCGGCTGCTTGGTTTCCCCCCAAACCCCCGGCGGGGGGGGGGAGGGCGGGGGGGTCTGTAAATACCGGGGGCCGGATTGAGGACCCTGGGGGGCCGTATCCAGCCTGCAGGCTGTAGTTTGAGGACCCCTGATTTAGTATAAACATCACCCAGCAACAACTAAAAACATCAGTGTGTTATCAACATTGTTCTCACATCATAACCAAAGCAAAGCACTGTACTAGCTACTAAGAAGAGAATTAACTCTATCTCAGCTGCAACCAGGGAACTCAATTTGAAAAAGTTTTTTTCAAACACTTCTGTCACAGAAGAAAGCATAATTTTCTAACAACTTTATTTCTGGAAGGAATTTCAGGAAATTTTATTATGATAAAGAAGATATTATTAAGTTACTGGAGATTATTTTAGATTAGCTCAGGCAATTCGCTTTTCCCATGCATGGGAGACTGTGGGTTATGATGTAAAAACATGGTCAGCTCAATATTTGGTTTATGGGATGGGAATGGAGAGCAGCAATCATACTTCAAACGAGCAATACGTGGATATTTTTTATGAGTTGTTTTTCTAAATGCATAATCAATAAAAAAAAATTAATAAAGTTATTTTCTAAAGCAAAATAACAATAACATTTTCTTTTTGGTAATGTGACCAGCAAGGAGAAAATGTACAATTTAAAATACTTTTTCTCAGGACTATCTTAAAGATAAAATGTTTCATACTCCAAAAAGTAGAATCATTGTGTAAAATGGGTCTAAATTTAGCAAATAGTTTGGAAAATAATAAAGAAATATTATTCTTTCTCAGTAAAATACAGTATAAGAATGTATAACAATGTAGAGTATGGGACAGGAAAAATATAACACATGGAAAGGCTGTTTCTTTTTGGTTTTAATTAGTAGTCAATGTGGGGGGGGAGAGCCACAGTAAAATTGACTTCAATGTTAAAGAAAGCTGTATTATCTGTTTCCAAGCCTCCTCTATGTCTATTTTTTTTCCCCATGTCATTCCACAACAACTGTACTCTGCATTCCCTTGGGACTGGATGCCACCTGTGTCTGGTTGCTAATTCTCCTTAGCCTTGATAAAATATGTTCTTTTTTTGTTTTGCAAAGGTAAAATCATATTTTGTGTCTCCACTCCATCAAAACTATAGACATAGTTTTTTAGCCTAAGAAAAATCGAGTTCTCTCAACAGGAAGAAAAAATTGTGACTTTACCTCTGATTGCCTGCTAAGGTGTTCATACTGGCTACAATTCATTCATAGGCATTCAGAAGCAGAATATGATTCAAGTGTGGAGAATTATTTCTATTTCCTTTCCTGGGTAGGTCATTCTTTTGAAGTCACACCTGAAGTTACAGGAGTGTAGCTGACATGCTTTAGATTCATATTCTGCCTTAATCTGTATTACTGCAAAGTGTAGAAAGATCTCATCAGAAACAATATATAGCACAAACACAGCTTCTTAGAGAAGATTAGGGCAAACATAAACAAGGCAAGATGGACTGAAAGAATCTGAGATCTTGACGTAAAAGGAGTTTATGAATTAAATTATCTACCTAGTGGAGAAAAATAGAGAAGACTACATATTTTTCCTCTCGTAGTATCATATCTATAAAGAACAGAATGCCTTCAATTTCAGGCAAATAAAATCCCAGGGATACAGCTGGTATCAATTTCTGCAGTTCCCTTGACTGTGAGTCTTTCTAGTAGCACCCTTGTTCTCTCAGGTGCTTTTCAAACATTTCAGAATGTTAGTAGCCACTGGGAAGTTCCTGGTCTCAGGACTGAAGTGGGGCAAATGGTAATGATTTTGCATTGTGTCTATATAACCTAAAAAAAGTTACTGTAAAATTTTGGGGTATTATACTGATTTGCTCTGTCCTGGTTCTGATGGATGTGGGGTATTCTCCTCTGGGGTCTGATGTAGGAACCCAGCAGTCTGGTCTCTGTAAATGGTCACAAAGGTGGAGTGAAGGCTTGTAGAAGAGCAAATTGCACTTCCCCTGCACTATGAGGAAAGCTAGATCAATTCTGTTTTCCTAAACCCAGATGTGTACTCCAGCCATGTAACTAACTCGAGTGGTGTGAGAGTGGGCACGTGTCAGGCTACCTTGTTAAGTCCCAATTTCCAAAGAAAAGAAACTCTCATCTTTCATTTCTACCAGTAGACTGTTAAGAGAAAAGTTTTCCACGACCCTGTTAGGGTCCTAATCCCTGCCTGCTCAAGGTGGTATAAATCACTTTCTGAAGCTGCCTGTAATTTCCATTTGCCTCAAAGGACAGCTATGCAATGTTACAGTTACCAGTCTATTGGAGATTGCTAAACTTCTGAGCGTTTCTGGTTTTTTTCCTGGAACATCATGAGCTCTCTTGAGCAGCTAATTTAGCAGCTGAGAGGCTGCTCTTGTTTTATTGTTATTTCTTTCTTACCAGAAAGAGTCTGCATGTTACAAGTCATTATGCCTTCAAGACAAAGATTTTGTTCTGATAGTACAAAATGTTTTTGTATTAAGCTTCGTCTTGTCCTTGTTTAGAGTTGAGAAAAGTACTCAGCTATTTTTTAAAAGAACAAAAGAGGAAGGAAAAATGGGTGGGCTAAAATAATTAACACTAGCTCAAAACATCTGATTATATAAGAGCTGACAGAAGCCACGTTTGACAAAAGTAGGTACTTACATGCTGATTTATTCAGAGTTAAATGGAGAACTGTCTGTCAGATTGATGGGGTTTTTTGTAGTAAAATAAGAAATAACATGATGAAAGGAAATTAAAGTGAAATTAGATTGATAATAGACATAAAATCTTTTGCTTTTCTTAAAAAAAAAAAAACAACCAACATACAGTTTGGAGAAAAGGTGAATATTACAAGTCTGCTTTGACAACCACTTTTTAAAATGGTAACTTGATTCTTCATCTTAAGGCATATTATATACTTACTTACTCCCCAGCTACTTGCCAAAGAAATGACAGCAAGGTAGTAAAGGAATCTAGGAGTTTAAAAGCTACTCAGAACAGGGAATCAGAGCATTGTTGTCAAAATTAGCTGTGAAAACCCCATGGATATATAACAAAAAACTTATTTTTGTTCATCTTTTGCCTTTTAGAGCTTTGGTTTCTTCATAACCATGAAGACACATGTTGGCATGGAGATGTTATTTACCTAAGATTTTCTGTCTCAGAAGAATAGCAATCTCAGTGTTTCTTCTTAGTTCATTCCAAAAAAAGGCAAGCCTGTGGCACTTAGGTTTCAAACTGCACCAAGTTTTAAGTGCAGTTAAGTTTGTCATTTTAAGGGTCAAAGCAAATTCTAGCTCAAATCAGCTGAACCACAGGAAAGATTTCCAAATCACATAGTAACCCTAAGCAGATTGCCTCTTTGCTGCTGTTGCCTGGACATCTCTCCTCCAGATACCAGAGCTACACCATCCTCTCATCTCATAGTTGCTTGTTATGGGGTCTGGGATTTTTTTTTTTCCCCAGCTGTTGGTTTGGGGGATTTTTTGCCCCACCGTCACATTTTTCCTCTTTTAAGGACATAAACACAGGTGCAAACCCGTAGCCATTATATCTGTTACTGTACATTGATTATTCTCTATTTAGCATGGAGAGAATGTGAGATTTCCACAGAAGAGGTGAGCAGAACAAAAGCCCAGTAAACCAAAGGATGGCACTGAGCTGTTTTAATGTTTCTGTGATTAGTGCTTCGCTGTGTATGAGATCAGAGCTCCAGGGCAATTTCAGGCACTTGCACTTAGGTTCAGCAGTTTTATTCTAGCAGTTGAACTGATCTCCTGACTGTCACTGACTGGTTCTAGTCTACTGATCTTTTCACTTTTTTCTTTTTTTTCTTTGTTTTCCTCCCCATTGAGCTGATTTACAAGGCAAACCAGCCTCCTGCTGTCAGTTTGTTTGTTCCCATTCCCCATTTTCACTGGAATTTGCCTATTCACTGAGCATTAAAAAAGCACCTAGAGATACAAGGCAACAAAATGAATTTATGTAGCCTTTCATGAAACAAAATATTCATACCAATAGCTTTTTTACCTGAAAAATTGGACTAATGGTACTAATGGTACTCTAAATGATAAGGAAATAACTAAAATAACTAGACTTACTCAGCTAAATATGTGGATATCTAATGAGTCATCCAATCTCTACCTCCAGGCTATATTGGTTTAGCATGCCTTCCATCCCTAATAAATAAGCATAAAATCTAATACCTGTGATTCCATAGCACTGTGACACTTCATTCCTCTTCAGCGCTCAGAGCAGTGCTGTTGTTTAAAGCAGAGCTCTGTTGTTTAAAGGGAACACAGTCCAAAAGCTCGGTTTGTGCACATAAGCCATCAATAGCCTTTCAGTGTGCGTGGTTTACAATTGCAGTTTGCCGTGTTTAAATGTCATCTTTTAGGTACTTGAATGAATGCCTGCCCACACACAGAAAAAAGGAGAATTGAATATGTATTCCAAAAGTTTCTGGTATTGTGGGGTTTTTTTCGGTGTATGACAATTACTGACCGCTGAGGACCCATCCTGCAGGTGCTTACTTTGCCTTTAGAAAATATTTAAGTGCAGTCTCCCAACTGCATATTTATAATTTCCTTCCTTCCCTAATATCAAAGTACTTCCTAAGATTTCTCTGGAGCAAAGCAGTTTTTTGTAGTACTGATTGTATCCAAAGTTCTAACAGCAGTTAGTTTCCTTCAACAGTCACATGTGTATATACAGTGACTTATGAATCAATTTATTTGTTTTCTTGCAATTTATCACAGAAATAAGTTGAAAAACAAGATAGTGGAGAAAGCCAATAGATTTTTAGAAGCTCTGCCATCTGGTCTATTACAAAATGAATCTAATTATCAGGAAAATGTGTGTTCATAAGCAAAATGTATACGTATATGCAACTGTAGCTACTGCATATTAATTATTCAGGTTTATGACATGTGGAAGTCTATAACATGATAGCAAACAACCAGAAAAGCTCTCTTTTATTTATTAATGTCTTTGTTCTCAGTTTTCAAGTCAATAGACTCTGAATATCATGGGGCAGAAAGTTAAATGAAAAAGGTGAATAACCAGCCTACTACATAAAGAGCATTATGGACAGCTTACTTTACAAAAGAAAACTGAAAGATTTTGGAATAGCAAAGCTTGGAAGAAATGGGACTATTCCCTGTGAATATCAGGGGGAGTAAATGCTGGAGAATTAATATTTATACAAAAGGTAACACTGGCAGCAGAAGTGATGAGTGTAAGTTAAGATAGTAATTTAGCAGAGAATACTTATCCTAGAGAAGAGTAAGCTTTTGGAACAGTTTTCTAAAAAGAGCAGTGGAGACAAAAATGTAACTTGTTTTAAACTGAATCTTGATGCATTTATGGGAGGGATCATATGACAGTTCCCTTTTATAGCAAGAGTTCAGAGCTGATGACTTAGCAAATCCCTTCCACTCTTCTGTTTTTTCTCATGATATTTTTATGCTGTGATTTTCAGCACTTTACAGATTGCCATCTGAGCCACTTCATAAATCTGCCTTTACAGCAACGGAATTGATTTTTGCCACTCTAGCAGAGTAAGCTTGATAATCCAGAATTTATTTCACAACAAACCTTTGAAAAATGTATCATGATTGTTAGTTTTACTGGGTTTCTTTCTTTTAAAAAAAGAAAAACAGACTGCTAATAATTTATTTTTAGTGTATTATATGTCTATATCAGTTACACTGAATTGTGTCTGTAGTCCCAGGAATTAATCTGACAATCATATTACACTTTACAGACATTTCCTAGGTAATTAAAAGAGCCACATACATGCAATTCAGCCATTAGAAACATTTTCTCTTCCTCAGTGATTTCTCTTTCATTTTTCAGCTCTTCCATTTGTACTAAAATAGCCATGCAACACTGTCATTACTTTTTGTAATGACAGACAGGTGTGAAATGCATTAATGAGCTGTAGGAGATCAAAAGAACAAGGGAGACTGAAATATTTTTATTAGGAACCATGAAAGGTGAAAGGGATAGAGACCGACCTCAGGTGCCAGGGGGGAAACCAGCAGCTATGAAAAATAATCAGTCAAGACTTGAATGCTTCTTTGAATTCACTTTGATTTGCAGGAGAAAGAACTCCTAGCAAAGGTTGTTATCTTCTTTATTTAATATGTTAGTAGGTTCAAATCTTGCTTTACACGGAGACTTAGACTCCCAAAGAGAAAACATTTTTAATTTAGATATGACAAAACAGGTCATTCAGAAACTTAGTGTAAGACAAAGGGCAAGAACTGCAGGGGCAAGCGTACAGAGTGACTCATAACACATTTTGTTGATTTATAGTAGTCTTGCTCTTGAAAACTGTATGTTCATCCATGTATTTTCTTTCTTTCTTTCTTTTTGGAAATGCAGAAAAAAATGGACTTGTGGATTATTTGGAAAAGGATGTTAAGGGCAGTTGACAACTTAGGTCAACCCCAGTGATATCTATTTACAATTCATGTGATTTTGGTTATCATAATTCTTGCACATCATCACATGTTTTATTCAATAAATCATGGGTTTAAAAGTTTACTATTATTTCTTTTGATTGGTTTGTTTGTTTTTTTCATCAGAGAATTCTCTCAGTTTCCAAATGTTTACACCTACCTATTGCTTTCACTTTATTTTCTAAGTTTTCATGCTATGCATGGGAAGTGTTTTCCTTTCAACGTGTGTGTGACTTTCATTTTCTGTGGTTTGTTAGCATGTCACTTGTCTATTCAGTTTTGGCTTCAGTGAATTTTTCTTGAGAGTTTCTTCTTTAGGGTCAATGTCATGTGTAACTTATTTTAGGAATCTTTTCTACTTTTGATAGCATTCACTTACTGCTTATCTTGAAAGTTTTCTGTGTTATACTCTATTTCTGAAAGGATGTATTCAGCAGAAAGTAGAAAAAGAGAGGAGGAATTCTGAGACAGCATCATAATTTGTTTTCCTAAGCAGATAGAATGATTTGCGTATCAGTGTTTACAAATACAGAAAAACTAAAGGCATTATAGGGAAACAGATATAAAATATCTTGAACTACAGATATATGTACCAATACATTAGTATGTACATATATATTTCCTTAAATACTTACTTACAGATGTATATTTGTGCCGCATTAGGTACAATCACTATTGATGCTATAACCTTCAATACCCATTACAGGCTTGTGTCTTCCTTTTTTGGCTTCCACACAAAGTATAAAAAATTTTGCCTCTTTGTCTCTGTAAAGGTCTTTTTTTCCCTCTGTGAAACACTAGGTAATAATTACAGTATTCTGTAAATGGTCAGTCTTTCAGTTTTGTTCCTCTACTTGAAGAATGCTGTTGGGATGACCAGTAATTTTCCAGACCTCCAATGGTAAGAGAACAGAGGGATGGCCTACTTTCTAGGGAGACAGATGGAAGAGGGTGAGTGTAGCTTTGCCATTTTGCCAAGCTGGAGCAATTTCAGGGCACAGGAGTTGGGGATATGTGCGACAGCAGCAGGGCATCCTTGTTCTAGTTTGTTTCATACTGTCTGGTAGTGAAGAAGCCCAGAGGTGAGAAGAAATTTTGTGTATCTGCTGGGCAAGAGGCCCTTTTGTGTTCTGGAGCTGGCTATTACAGCTATTTGGGCTGGCAGCTTTTAATAGTTGGCAGCGATAAGATGCAGATGTTCATGCTGGATGTTAGCACTGATGATTATGGTCGTTTTCCTTCTGTATATGTGCTGAAATTCCAAGTAAATTTTAGAAAAAATAGCACATATTCTGTTTAAAGGGCAGATTATATAAATTTTTTATTATTTTTTTATTATTATTTATGTTTAAATATACAAACAAAATACCTCTTGTGGAACTATGAAGCTCTTCACTGGGCTCCCGTACAGATACAGAAGCATCACATTTTATCCTGATTTTGTTCTTTTTAGGGAATGGAGATGGATTCTTGGCTTGAGATCCCTCACTGCCATCCAGGTGGCAGTGCTGCACCATATTTAGCAGTTCCATAAAGTCTGCAGATTCATGTTTACAAACTTCAACGAAATGTCAGAATGCAATACCATCAGTGTGCAACTTTTGAAGAGGAGGCAGCCAAAATTCCAGTCCTTCTTCACTAGGTACGTGACCATGGGAGGCTTTCACTGTTACATGTCTTGGTGTCAACAGCAATGAAGTCACATGAGATGTGGGAGAAGAATATGCCAAGCAAGATAACAGCTTCCTACCTCACACAGCCAGTAATAGTTTGGCGGAGAGAGGAGAAAACAGTTTGTTTAGAGCTGCTTCATTACTCTGCAGGAAATGACTCCAACAAAATTACTTCTTTACCTATTGCTTCCTACCCTTCCCTGTTAGGTAGCTGTTTTGGGAAACACTCATTTCTCTTTCTCCTTTTCATGCCTTAACATTCAATTAAGAAACAAAGACACTTCAAATCACACTTAAAATTTCAGAATTATTTCTGACATTTCCTAACTTTAGATTCAGACTTGAAATTTATTCTGCAGTCATTTTTTCCTCATTGAAGATGGAGTACCCTTGCAGTTATTTTCCAGCTTTTTTTGTGTTGCTGTATATAACAAAATAAGCTTTCCCATGAGACAAATACATTGAAAAACTTTAGGAAGGGGCCAGTATTCAAGAAGATACTCTCCTGGAGAATACAAAGCAGGACAAAAATACAGCTCTTGCATGGAATTCCTGTCAGTCTACAATGTCTTATTGGATCCTTACAGGATGGACAGATGCTCTATAATTAAATTTAAGTCCAGTTTGGAATATAAAAGTAACTCAGTACTCTCATCTCCTCTGTGTGCAAGGAGTGCAACACTGCTGGTCATGTCAACGTTATACACCGTATTTCTGTGCTGACTTCACATTCCTCATAGACCAAATTCTAGAGTTATTTGGAATGAATATTTTTATCCCATCGGCAATGCTTCATTCCTGTGAAAACCAGACCTGAAAGGATACCGCTGTAATGACATTAAACTGTTTCTAAAGAGATGAGAACTCACCAATATTTTTCATGGTAAGTATAATGATTCACATATGTTTTCAAATATGAAAATATTCATAGTGAATCTGGTAGCTATTGTCCTTTGCTACAGCACATTTCTGAAATTTGGCTTGCTCCTTCATGTCAGGTTATTGGTGTCATGAAATGATTTTCAGGAACTTCTCAAATCATTTGACTGATACTTTTGGCATTAAAAGTGATTCTACTGACCGCCAGAGTAACTGTGGCTGGCTTTGCAATCTCACTTTCTTGTGTGAGACAGTCTTCTGTTAAAGAATTGAGGAAACATAAGGCTTGATGCAATGCCTATGAATAATTTTTTTTTTCCCCCATGGGCTTTGAAGCATTTCATAAATCTCCTGCAAAGAAACTTCAAAATTCTTATCTACCCTTTGAATTAGTAAGGTTTTAAAGTGGAACAGTGCTTTAATAGACCAATGAAATTCACACAATAGGGAATATTTCTTCTTTGTACCACCATATTTTGAGAAGAACTAGCAACAATTGATTATTTAATTTCTCTGTGTTATGTTACTTTATTGTAGAGTCAACACAACCATCTACTGCCATCAATATTAACATCTGAATAACTTCTTTCCGTTATGAAATTTGTTTTGTTTCTTAATTGATTCATTACTTTAATTTAATTCTTTAACATGGCAATTGTGGGACAACAGGTATCATTCAAATAACTTGGGGAAAAAAAATGGCCACCAGATATAATACACATAATCAACTAACTACTGAAGTTTGAAAACTCTGAAACCATAAAGAGGTATTACAAAAAATAACCTATAAAGAAGCAACATTACTGAAACCACTCTGTCTAACAACCATCGTCTCCAACCACATACAGAAAAACTAACACATTCACAGTGTATGGCCAGATTCAATTAAGAGCTGTAGCCAGTTTTGTTAGGTGAGGCTTTCAATGAAAATGAAAAGGCAGATGTGAGGAAGACTTCATCGGAGGATTCTTCAGGATTCTATTCTAGGCTGCAGAAACTGTATGAAAGTTTAGTGTGTTCAGTAGTGACATTAAGGTTTATATTAGTGCTAGCTGGAGAGCCAATGTTTTAAATTTTGGATTATTTCTATTTTTCTTGAATAGGCATTGAAAAATTGCTGGTAAATACTGAGAAAGATTCAGATACAATACAGAAAATTTAAACGGTGGAAATATTGAAATGATTTGACACGGTGAGATAACAATACAACCTGGTTGTGTGTTTATTCTTTTAGGGGGTTATTTCCCTGATACTAAAAAAAAAAAAAAAAAAGGAGCACTTTTTCAGCTAACTCTGAACGTATGTTAGTGGCATGGAAGTGCATTTCATGGTTGTATTCTACGTATGATAGGTTAAATAGTAAGACATCATTTTTATCACAACAAACCTGAAGAAGATATTCAGCAAATTGTAGATTATGTTATATTTCAGGTAAGCATGTTTTCATGCCTCATGCTTTCTGAGTGTGCCTTTAACTAATGTTGACAAGTGACTAACTACCAGACTGACACTGGAGATGTTTATATATGCACAAATGAAAAAAAAAATTGATCTGAAAATTTTCTACCTTCCGGAAAATGGGTTAATATAAGACTTGCTAAGGACAATAAACAATGGTTTTGATCCCTTTTATTCCTAGGTCATCAAGACTTTGTTTGCTTTAAAGCATTTAAGTGTTATCTTCTTGTCTGCAAGACTCAAATGATTTCAACAGTCAAATTGACTCATTTTGTAACCACAGGATAAGCTAGAACACAGATTATGCCATCTGCTTGTCTGTAACTTGTGCAGATTGCTAGCCAGTAGTGTCAGTGATGTAATCAAAGCAGCTCAAGTTACATCGATTTATCATGGGACTAGGGACCATGGCCAAGTGTAACTGCAAACCTGCAACCTCAGGGTTGCTCATTTTTTTGACCATATCCTTGTGTTGCCAAATCCCATTTATCAATGGGACTATTGCCTTGTAATCACATAGCAGTTTTATAAATAATGACTATTTCTTTAACATTTTTATTCAGTATCAAAAATATTAAGATTAGTAACATTTGATGGCTTCTATTTTTTTTTTTTTTGTTGAATGTACAAAAGGTCTAGAGATAAACAGGAAAGTAAGATGATATTGAAAGAGTGGAAGCTGCTTTTTGTAACTAAAATGACACTTATTACAGGAGATGTATACTAGTAGAAAGGGTTTGTAATGGAAGAAAACCTAACTGGAAGATATCTTGTGAATTAAATTGAAGACACAAGGTCAAATTCCTGTTAGTGAAAGAGTTGCTGCTGTGAGATTTTAAGGAATTATACTGCCATTCATTTGTAATGAATTTCTTTTTGTTTCTCAGTATCAGGCTGCTGCCCACAAAAAAGAAGATACTATAGCCTGAAGAAGAAATTTAGCTAAGACAAATTCTAGAATGATTTGGGATTAATAATTTTCACCTATTTGTGATGCTTCATTCCTATTCAGTTAGCACTCTGCTGCTTTAAGTATCTGCAAGCTTCTTAGAAAGCTATTATTCAATGATCAGGCTTTGCCCAAAGCAGCTTGAACGGTAACCTAAAACAAATGAAACTAAAAGCTCAACAAATCACTGTTCTCCCATTATGTTGTACCTTCCTTAAATACACTCCAGAAAGGACAGACTTTGTGTCTGAAAATTCTGTAAACACGAAGTGATTGATGCCACATTCCTAAATACTACTGTTTGATTTTTACTCAGCCATTTTAAGAATTTATTGAAATCAATTGATTACTTCCATAGAAAGAAAGAATCTTCAAAAGAAACATTAAGAAAGAGGCAAAGTAATTTTTGTTGTGTTTTAACTAACTAACCAAAAAAAAAAAAAAAAAAAAAAAAAAAAGGCTAAAGAATAGCACCTGAAAAAGATTGGAGCTGGGCTCTAACATCTCGGTTCTCGGCTCTAATGTGAAGTAGTGTGCAAGGTGCATCTAAACAATATGATGCAGCCCCAGAAAAAGATATCCAAGAAGTGCAAACCACAGAGTTGTATCAGCCTGGGGTTATCCATACAGGAGCAGGGGGGAGGGGGAAGGAGTTCAGATTTTCCTTAGCAAGGTTGTGTTGCTTTCACATCCTGACCAAAGAGCTCTTAGTAATCTGCACCCTAGTACACCGGACAACCTTGATCATCAAGAGACACTTGTCCTGGTATCTCTCTGCTTAACTGTTACTTATGTTATATGCACATGTTACTAAGAAAATAGAAGGCAGAATGGGGAAACAAAAACCTCCCTAGACTTCTAGAATCTTCAAAGAAGCACAGACTATTGTGTTGTTCAAATAGTTCTATTAGGATAATGATTTTAGAAGTTTCCTAAAAGTAGCATTGAAAATACTATTTATTAAGTTGTTTGTCACCAAAATTGTGTTTCAGTAAATGAGATATTGGTATGTATTTTGAGGATGATTTTGATAAAATGGGAAAAATCAAAAATATTTCCAATGCTTAAAAAAAATCCAAACAACAAAGCCTTTCTGAAATTTTCCACTTACAGAAAAGACAGTAAAATTTTTTGAAGCTAGGATAGACATCCAGTAAGGTCAAGTCATCTTATATGAGATTATCAAATAAATATTATATTTTCTGTGTTTATTATTATTAAAAGCAACAGAAATTACACAAAATCAAATCGACTGGATAAGCAAAATTTTATTTTTTAGCAATTTTTCATCAGACTTCATTGTCCTGTTAATGTCACAGGGTTCACTGAATAGTTCAAATCTACTAAAATCTTAGGAATGGGTTATTTTCCATTCTTATTAATTCCCCAAATGTCATATCCTTTGCAGTATGGTGAATCAGGCTGCATCATTCATATAGGGATTAAAGCTCACTTTCTGGCCCTATTTTAACAAGCAACCAAATCATGTTTTGACAGGTGAGTTGAGTGTTGTGTTGCCTGCTTTCATGGGCCATGGGGCATCAAGGAGTACTGCTGAGCTCACAGCTTCAGGGAGTGCCTCAGACTCATCCCAGCTCCATCCTCAGAAAGTTGTCCAAGTATATGCCAGGATGTTTGCTGTCACCTACAGCTAGCCTAGTTTTCTGCAAAGAAGAAACCAGCTGGTCCATAATCTGGACATTTAGGCACACTGGTCATAAAATTCACCTATAAGCCACCTACATAAAATCATGGAGAAAACCACTGTTATGTTCGTTAAGAGAAACTTTATGAGATAAATATTGGTACTTCCCTAAATTCACTTACAAAATCTGGTAGAACTAAGTTTAGATTATGTTAGTGTAAAAGCTTTTGCAATTTATTCTAATAGCCCCTTCCCATCATTAATTCATTGAAAAATCTAATTTTGCTTCATATGTTTCCTTCTGACCAAACTTCTAAGTAACCTCTTAAAAATAATTTCCTTTATCTCAGAAAAAGAGGTAAGCTTTAGAAACTTATAAGAATCCTCCACAGTAGTGATTTTTTAATTACTTAGAAATCCAGATTTTTTCTTGATTATTTGAATAAAAAACCTCTGCATTACAGTGTTTTCATTATGAAATATTTTAATAGCATCCATCTATTTTTTCTCTATCTCACTGCTCTTTCTGAACCCTGTCTGTCCTGGACACTAATCAGTTATTCTCTACTTCCCTCAGGTCCAAAATAAAATGTGTTTATCTTAATAATATACTGTGAGAAAAACTGTGGAAATTATTATTTTTTTATCACTGGCTTCACCAATATTTGCATCAAAAATTCTTTTTCACACAGTTCTGTATTTCAATGTCTTCTGTGGAATTATATATGATAGGAGCAAAATACGTTTAACATGGTAGGTGTTCCTGTAATTTCAGCTGAGTTGTAGCAGCTGAAAAATCTTCTTGTGTAAAAGCTTACCTATGACATAAACTACTATATTAAAATGATCTAAGCAGAAAATAATATGTAATTTCTGAATTTGGCAAAACAACATTTCTTTTAAACTTCTGCACTGTCTTCAGCTGGGAAAATGAAAAGAACTGATCTGCAGCAAGAATTACTTTATTACCATTTTAAATAATTGCTAGTCTACTTCAACTTTACTATCAACAGTGGGAATTTTGGTTTATTATATAAAGTTTGATTGTTAAAATTGGGAGCTTGTCTCTGATGGCATTTCTTTTCCTGACTGTAGTTGTCATTCATGTTAAAAATAATTACTGTACAACTAAGTATTTGAGGTTCAAAAAATACACACAGTGCTTTAAAAATGCATTGGAAAGATCATTGGCAGGTGTCTTCTTTAAACTTATGAAAATACAGGCCATATTTATGTCCCTTTGTTCATACTAAAACCAATCAGATGATTAGAAAAGTGAAGCATGGTTAGCATAATATTATTGGACTCTGGACCTTTATAACAGAATCTGACCATATGTGTTATGACAGTTAGCTTTTTCAAGAAGTGCAGTCTCTCTGCAAATTATCTGAAAAGATTTGGATTTCTCTCAAATTAATCTGCCATTTGATTTATTATGGGATAATTTAGTGCATGTCTGTACCAGCAGAGCAGCTGGCTCCATGATAGTTATTTTCAGAACTGAAAATGTAGGGAAATGCAATGAAACTGCTGTGCAGAGTTTATTGGCCTGGACACAGAATCCCATAAACTGTATCCTTTCCCATCGTAATCTGGCACATTACCCAGGTCTGCACTCTGTTATAAGCATTTAACAAATCACGTCAGCTGTAGCTTGGATAGTTCTGCATTACTGTTCATTATCAAGATCGCTTGACTGAATTATACATACTCTTTATAAGTCTTAATTATGAATATAAAATACCCAGCTGTTGTTGAGGTTAGATAATGTGCTGAAGGAAAATTTTCCAAAATAGAAACTGTGTCATAAAAATAATAATAGAACCAGAAGATGATATCATGAAGGCCAATGGGAGGACAAGAAGCTGAGATTAAGTTTTATTCCTGTGATATTTTTTGTTCCTGTGATCATACATACCAGTAAGGCTTGGTAGTATATTCTGGGAAAGTGAATCCAGATGGAATATGAATATGAAGAAAGCAGATTCAGTTTTCATATGAATGAATATCTGCACATGATTTACTTCTGGTAAAGTAAAGACTAAGCAAGGAAAAGTTTGAAATCTAGTTCACTGAAGGCAAAGACTTTCAAGAGTTTTAAAGTGACAGCATGCTGTACAATACATCTTATAAAAGGACATTTAAAGATTCAGCAGAAAGTAAGTCACAGCAATTTTACTTGTTCTCAGAATAATTGTACTTTATCTTACATAAATAAAGGTTTTCCTTAAAATTATGGTGAAACAAATATTAATCTTTCATCTTGGTTTTATATATATATATATATATATATATATATATAAATCTACAAAATGCATCATATAACAGTAACCAAATTTCTTACCTTTTCAACAACACATGCAGACTACTACTGGAAATAGAGATGTATGAACCAAAACCATAATCTAAATGTGACATTGTTATGCCTGTCACTACTGTGTTTAAATAGTGATGAACTATTTCAGAATGCTTGTAGGCTCACACTTATGATCTAGTTACTGTAGCTCACCAAATTCTCACTTACCTGTTTGTACATTCTGTAATACATAGTGTATGTGTGGGAACGCAATGTAACTGAACATTTTTTCATTTCTGGCTAAGCTAAGCTGAATTAATGATTTGTCCTCCTTTCCTGTATATGCTTCAGAAAATTACTTTTTTTTCTTTTCCCCCTCCTTTTTTTGACTGACTGCATCTGTTATTCTGTACACAAAATAAACAGAAGTAGTTAGTAAAAAAAGCTTAATAAACTGGTAAATTTAATACTGGCAGATGATACCAGCTTCATTCTGGCGCATCCTTTGTAGTAAGCCCTGGTGCTCTGCAGTAAGCAAACAACAGTAGCTTTATATATATGAATGGGGAGGGAAGAAAAAACAACCAAACAAACAACAAACCTCCTCCCAAAATAAACTACCAAAACCTCCTAACCCACAATAATATCCTATTTACACAATTTAATTACTCAGAAAATTGTGTCTCTACTGCTGAAATTCTTATGATTGAGCATTTGAATGAGCAAAACAATCCTTCTTGAAAATATCTTTAAACCAGGGTACAAAGTCATTTCTGATTTGCCAGTATAAATTCTCCCTCTACTCATCATATTCTAATTGGAATGGTCCTTATCCCATTTTTACTTCTCTTCATACTCAATGAATGGAGGTGAAATCAAAAGCAGGAGTACTGAAACAGCATCAGCTGTTACCATGATATTTTTATTGCACAAAGAAATTGACTATGCAAGTATCATCATATTTTGAGACCTGTTATTTAAAAAGATGCTTTTTTGTTTGCATGTAATCAGAAATTATTCCACCCAATCAGATTTCATCAGTGGTTATAAAAGCAGACACAAGTTTCAGAACACCCTCATACCTCCTGAAATGAATTTTAGAAGGATTTCAGCTGTGACGAAAGATACAAAAACATTCAGTCTTCAGTAAGCTCCGAAATGGAAAAATATCTCTCCATTCCAAATGCAGTTTTATTCTAAGCTATGTGTTCCTTATTGTTATGTTGATCTCAGCATTACATCCATAGTTTAACATCAGTCTCTTCTGTATAATGCTCTTGAATTATATAGAGTTCACATTTCATACAGACTGAAGGATCTGAATTTGGACTATCTCAGCTTACCATAGGGAATCCAGTATGATATTACCCCTTTGAAGTAGTATGTTATAATACCATACAAAGTAATACACTCTGCAGAAATAAGTGAGTTGACTTTAATGCAGATAATTGCCCTGAAACATTAATTATGAACAGATGCACATGAAGACACTCTGCTCTGCAAAGGCAAGGTGCATGTAAATGTTATTGTTAATATAATGAATAAACCAAAAAGCAGTTTCCCAGACCTATTCAGAAAAAAATTCAGTAACAAATTAAGTAATGAAGGTTATTAAGAGAGCAATATTTTTAAAGAAGTCGGAGTAAAAGAATTATTACCCATTTTAAGAAACCATAGACATTTTGACATGAGAATCATCTTTTTACTAACAATAATTAGTTGTAATACTAACAAATTAACATTTGTTACCATTAGCTGGGGTTTTGCTCACCTTTCTAAACACTTTACCGATGAAACTACAATGACAACATTGAAAGGTTCTAATGGAGGCAAAGAACTCAATGAGTCTCTGATAAGTTTAGTGTCAGTTAGGACTTATCACATTTAAAAAATACTGAACTTCAAAGATGCAAAGGTGCTGGTAGAACTGAACCAGGCATGCAGTACATGATCTGTCAACATTTGTCCATGACCTGGGGAACACACATCTTTAAATATGTAAATTGAGACTGACAGAATTCCTAGAATTTGCCTTTAAACTTTTGTTTGAAAAGCTAGAGCAGCAATTCAGTCTATAGCCTCCCTAGCACATCACAGATTCACAGAATAGTCAAGGTTGGAAGGGATCTCTGGAGATCATCTAGCCCAGCCCCCTGCTAAAGCAGGTTCTCCAGGAGCAGTCTGCAAAGTCGCATTCAGGTGGGTTTTGAATGTCTCCAGGGAAAGAGACTCCACAGCCTCTCTGGGCAGCCTGTGCCAGGGCTTTGTCGCCCTCAAGGTAAAGACGTTCTTCCTCACATTCAGAAGGAAATTCTTGTGTTGCAGTTTATGCCTGTTGTCCCCTGTCCTGTCGCTGGGCACTATTAAAAAGAGTCTGGTCCCATCCTCTTGACATTCACCCTTGAGATATGTGTATAAGGTCCCCTCTCAGTCTTCTCCTCTCCAGGCTGAACAGGCCCAGCTCTCCCAGTCGTTCCTCATCAGGGAGATGCTCCAGCTCCTTAATCATCTTCATACCCTCCACTGGACCCTCTCCAGTAGTCCCCTGTCTCTTTAACTGGGGAGCCTAGAACTGGACACAGCACTCCAGATGCAGCCTTACCAGGGCAGAGCAGAGGGGGAGGACAACCTCCCTTGACCTGCTGGCCACACTCCTACTAATTCACCCCCAGATCCCAATGGCCCTCCTGGCCACCAGGTCACACTACTGGCTCATGGCCATCTTGCTTGTCCACATATTTGTAACAGTATGCATAAGAAAGACAGGAGGCAACAGTCACTTCAAGCATATGCTGCTCGTTAAGTAATGCCAACTAATCATCAAATTGAGGAAGAAGAGATTTAGACTTCGCTGCTGTGAACAACCAATGAGATGCAGGAGGTGATTCCTGGTGCACCAAAGAGCCCTGATGAAGGGAAGCAACTTGCGTTCTGATGAAGAGGGTAGCTTCTTACTTAGGAGGAAACAGAAAGACTTGCATGGAATATGAAGCCGATCTAAATCCTTTAGAAAAGCCTTGAGAGACCTAGGCTGTGGAAGTAAAAATATCTCACTGAGTGCATGAGACACACACAAGATCCACAACTGTAATTTCAGGATAACAACAGTGAATCAGCTCAGTGAAAGAAAGAAAGTTCTTTTTGTAATTAATTTAAGTAACTTTTTTTTCCCAAAATTTCTTTGCTTTTTAATTGCTTGTGACAGTCCAGTTTGTTTTGGGTGTTAATAATTGCTAGTATTTTCCTTTTTATCTCTTCTTGTTGTAAGGCAAGGACGTAACACTGCATATTTCAGAATCTGATATATCTATAAAGAATAGCCTTGAGAAATTTTAACAATAGTCTGCCCACTCGAGTATATGTATATGCAGTACTGTATATATGTATGGATTCATATATGTATGTATATACAGCACTGTATATAAAACTAACAAAGTGAGTTATTATTTGAAGAACTTGCACATAAAGGAATGCCATAAAGAGCTCAACAGTAGGGAGGGAGAGTATTTTACAGCAACTGCAGGTTTTGATACCAGGCTGCCCAACATGCAGCAGTGTGTTGGACCACATGCTTGAACCAAGAGGGCTATGGCAGGGGGAGATGAAGTAATAATTAGTGCTTTATTCTTCATCCTTTTATTCATATATTTTCTTAATAGCTTTTCTTTGAAACTGCAGAGCTGTAAATCTTTAGACCTTAATTACAGCTTTGCATAGCATCACCAGGCAGTGCTATGCCATTGGAGGCTGCTATAGATATGGAAGAGGATCTCCCACTGCTGTCTCAGACCTTCTTCTTGACAGTCCCCCTGACCTCCCACTTAGATTCCACTATATCTGTTGGAAGAGGCTCCCACTTCAATGTTTTCAGAGTTTCACTTTTGGGGCTACCTGTTTCCAAACCTGATTGTATTTCAGATCATTCTGGGCAAGACTCCAGGATTTTCTGTGGAGTCCTGTCCCTTCTGTCACTGCCTTCAAAGTGGAAGCAAAAGATAAGCCCCAGAAGCCAAGCTGCAGCTGTTTCATCTGACTACTGGGACTGTGACAAAGTGAGTCTGAGTTTCACTGAACGCCTTCTTTTCCCACTGACAATATGGAACTTCTCTAACTCTCAAAAAGTATGACATGCTTGCTAAAGAAACCTGGATAAATCATTACACTTGATGAAGGCTGCTGGGTCTCAAAGTGTTAACTTTAGTTGCAGGTAGGTGAATCAGATGTACGGAAATGAGAAAAGATAACCTAAAATACCATATAAGTAATCTATACATAAATTTGGCCACTGCTGAGGAAATTGTTAACTTGCTGGAAGACTTGATGAAGATTATGAGACTGTTTCCTGTCTTTGATTATCACCTTACAAAACTAATATGTGAACACTGCTTATTTGTGAAGTGCCTTTGTGTACCCATTTTACTGAAAATATTCAATGCATATACATCAGAAAATGGCTTTTTAAAGCCATTAAAGCTCAAAGAGAGATTTTTAATCTTAAATTATTTGGTCAGAGCAAAAAGTTCATTAAACAGTTGGTTGCAGATGGGAGAATCAGCCTGCAGAGTGCTGGTTGGGAATGAACATTCCTCATATAAGAAAAAAAAAAAGGCAGAGATGAAAAGATGTTGAAAAATGAGGCTGTAAAATGTGCGGAAAGAAGACTATAAGAGGAAGGCCTGTTTCTTTTTAGGTGTGGGACCAAAGAGTACCAGTAATGTCAGTAAAACTTGTGATTCATAAGACAGGCACAAGAAGGTTTCCAGACCAGAGGTCTGGTCTTGTCCCTCAGATTCCTGTGGCTAATGAGGAAATGGGAGACACAACATGTTACTATTTTTGTCCCATTCTTTATGCTGCTTGCTAAGAGTGATAGCATTTTTGAAACCCATACAAAGATTGCTTGTTTATTAGTGTGAAGTTTTTTTGTTTATAACTACTTCTCACCATTGGACATTCTTTAAACTTCCAAAGAGACATAATCTGGAGTCAAGAGTGTCCACCTGGATAAACTTCTGCTGGCCAAAAGGCTGTTGAAACAGTGGAAGACTCTGGAGATCAGAGCAGCTGATTTATGTAAACTGTTCTCAGGTGGAGGTGCCTAGTAGATGCCTTGTCTCTTGGTGTATTTCTAGGGATGTCAGCATGCAGGTAAGGACAGTTTGGAACCCAGTATCTTAAAAACTACAAGACCCAATTGCCCACTTGGTTAATCTGGTGTGTTGAACAGATGTATTTTATCTTTTTTTTAGCAAGACAGTAGAAGAAATTATGCAAAGCAATTTCTGGTAGATATCAGGTTGGGCATTTTGTGCCACCCTAGAATAATTAACCTAAATTTGTAAATGGAATAACTTAAAGGTGCTGGGAATGTAATTAGACTTTCTAAAATCTGGCACTGTGTTGAGAAAACCTACCTTTTCTAACTCGTTAGTCTTTATTTAAAGTAAGGGCCATGATGCTTTAAACATAGATCAGCTTTATAGGACTAATTTATACCCTTTAGCAAGTGGAATGGATTAGAAAGATTTCAAGTTGTGCTGACCTAAACAGTACGTAACATCTTGATTATTTCCAGATGAGTAAAGCTAGTAAAGTTGACTAATAAATTTCATTTTAAGCCTCTCTTTTTTTCTTTTTTTTTTTTCTCCCTTTTTTTCCTTTTTTTTCTGAATCTCCCTATTCTCTGTTAGCTATGTGCAAGCTGTAAGATAATATGCAGGATTAAAGCAGCACTTTATTATTTGGCATCAATAAATGATATGGTTAGGTATTTTAATTGGTTACAAGACAATGAATGACCAAGACACAGTGTATTAAACCATTTGAAGCATTTTAAGTAATGTCACCAATGGTCACTGAAGGTCAGAACCAAGAGATGTAACAACATTAGTTGTGTTATAAAGGATAATTATATTTTAACTCTGTAAAGTACAGATCCAAGTGGCCACTGTCACTAATAATCTTTTATTGTTTGCTAAACTGCCACTACAACCCCATGTGATCTATTCATACGTACTTCACTCAAGAATATGAAAATAGAATGAGACATTTCAAGTATATGAGTGGTCATGAACCCCTTAATGAAAATGTTATGAACTTTTAATTCATGAACTGGCAGGAATAAATGTATGATTTTGACAAGCAGATAAATGCCCATTAATATTTTCTGGAAAGTGAACATTCATTTATTTGTGATTTATTGAATGTATATTCAAAAAAATAATGTTCCAACATTATGAATCAGAGAGTGGTTTCTCTTGGCAAAACACCAAATCAAGGTAGAATATGAGTAAAGTTTTGGTTTGCTTTGCTTTGGTTTGCTTTTTAATACAGGTGGTTCTGTCCATGCTGAGATATCACATGTGCCTGGAAACGAAAAATGTACAACACCTATTCTAAAGGTTTTTTTCATATAAATGATACCAGTGGTAGAATACAAGGTAAAGTTATTCCAAACAGATGCAATGTACGAATCTTTCAAAATCCAAAATTACAGAAGATGGATTTTTTTTACTTCCTATAGAGGTAGAAAAATCCCCATATAAATTTGCTAGGATATTCAAGTTCTGGAGCAATAACTCTGGTTTCTCCACAAACTTTCAGAAATACTTCTGAAGTTCTTTTCAGTAAAGTGTTTAAGTTGCTGTAATATGGTGCCATGCACAGAAAGAAAAAACTGATCACAAAAATCTTGGAAGACTTTTTTTTTTGTTTAGTCCTCATTATGTCCTTGCAGCATATCATATTTAGGGAGTAAGAAAATGACCATGGCATACCAACTTCAACAAATGTACAGGGAACAAAAAAAAAGAAAGAAAAAAAAAAAGAATGATAGAAAGACTTCTAATCTAAAACTTGCAGCATGATTTCAAGCTGTTGTCTCGCTGATTGAAATTTTATCTGAAGTTGTTTCATCCATTGCTGAAGCTGTGATCAGCTAATAGTGTTTGAATTTTAATTCTTTATGAGTAAATGCTCTGGATTTTCATGCATTTTAACACATCATTCATTTTTCTGCACCCTCTTTTGTATTTATATGCCTGCTAAATATTCTGGTCTTGTTTTATCTTGAAGATTTCCTTTTGCTTTAAAGAAGCATTGAATTTGTACCATCAAACTATAACTTAGCTGTTTTGGGTTTTTTTTTTCCCCACCTGCTACTGCTGATCAGACAGTTGTATACTTCAAATTAATGTATGGACAACATAGATTAACTGAACTTCTGGGTTTGCAACAGGTTTTAAAACAAGCAGTTTCAGTTCATATGTATGGGGAGCCTTGGAGAAGACATTGGGTTCAAGGAGTTAGCAACCCTTGGCAAATCACATCTGCTCTGTTTGGTCTGAAAAGCTGTGTGTTGGCATGGGCAGCTGCTGTAAGGGAACGTGCTCAAGTACCTCATTCCAGCCTGCGCTGCATGCTGCTGGATGTTATGACAGAGACAGTATTCCAGCCTGGTAAGAGAAGACACATGTTTTGGGGTTTTTTTACACAAAATAAAAGGCACCAAGGTATGGGAGGGAGTCTGAACCTCTGCATGGATGGGATCTGTGCAGCATGCTGTGGGAAAATCTGTCTTCAGTGTATCTGACGCTGCACAAAAGCTGGGCCACCAGCATCTGCAGGGACATAAGATTTACTCCCTGTTTATATTTCTCTTTTTATTCTATCTTTATGCCATTTATTGTCAGTCCTTTCCTACTGAGATCCAAAAGAGCCCTGCACAATATCCCCCTCTCGTTTCCCTATGCCCCCTTGCAGAACACCATGTGCCTGATGGGAAAAAGCAGCCATAAGAGTTTCCTGCAAGCCACAAGCCAGAACATTATGCAACAGTTCTTGGTTTAAAATTATCCTAAAGGACTACAAGTAAGCAGCTCTCTTGCTGATGTCATGTTCAGTTATTGTTCTCAAACAGTAATTAGGTTGAGAGGAAATTCTCAATTGGCTCAAATTAAACACAAAAACCTTAAAAAAACAAACAGATTAAACCCCCAAACCCCTGCAGTAGGGAACAATTGCTGTTTTATTTCAACCTACTTACCTTTTCTTTATCTTTTCAGAAAGGTGGGTTTTTTTCCCTATTATTTTGCTTACCTGGCTTTTCTTCCTTTATTTGGAGCAGCAGCAAATGAAAGTGAGCTTATTGTATTCTACGACATTATTAGCTACATAAGGGATGATTAAAAACCACAAAATCTATTTGGTCACATTTCTGAGTCATAATGAGCAGAGTTTGAGTTGAAATTTGAATGGAAAATCTAGAGGGGCTTTTTTAGGGTTATTCAGTGTTCTTGCAATGAAGTGTTTAAGTAGAAATACTCAGGGAATATGGCACATACCTTTTTTTTTTTTTTTTTGTCTTTGAATTTTTGAAATCTGTTGGGGTTTTTATACAAATCCCTAAAGTACTCTAAGAATGTAAGTATTCAAGTATTAGAACTGAGGGCAGAGGTGCTGGGAATCATTGCAGCTCTGAATGATTTTTGCTTCCCCAAGGCTTCTTCCATCTGTTCTGAAAGCTAGCTATAAGATTTCAGTTTTTACACAATAATTGTACTAGAATACATATTTCTTTTCCCTTCTAAAAAAGTGTAAAGCAGAAAAGTACTTTCTTTTCAGATAACAGAACATAAAATCTTCATTAAAAGTAATGCAGATTGAAAGGGTGCTAACTCTATGTTACGTCATCACATCTAATATTTCAAAAGTTTCTACGCATAAAGCTTCACAGACATATAAAAGGTACTGTCATTAGCAGGGAAGAGGGGGAAGCAAGAAGTACATGTTCTAATGCACATGCTTACAAAAATGAAGGGGGTTTAGGAACTTTGCCAGATGTGTGCACACTCTCCTTCCTTCTACCTCAGTAAGTATTCAAATTATTCCTTTGGACAAGGAAATTCAGTTGAATGAACTGAAATGACATACATGAGTATTTCCTAGGTAGTTGGGTACAGTAAAAAAGAGGAGGAATTGCCATGTAAATTGCCGTGTTTCTGAGGGCAATTTTTTAAAAAGGAAATTTTTCCATTTTGAGAAATGACTTATCTATTTCATGCATATGTAAAATAGGATTAATGGTTGACAACCTAATAAGGATAAGCATCTCTTCCAGCCTGGAACTGTATGTAATTTTTCTTTGAAGGTGGATACCTTACTCTACTCCTCAACTGTTTGCTAATTTACCTGTCTGCTTTATCCAATAAGCTAATTTAAGCAAATATAATGAACACTGGAAATTAACTGAAGAAGAAACCACAATTATTTGTATAATTATTAGCCTTCAGAAGAGATTGGAACTTCAGCTCTGTACCATTTTCACATTGTCTAATATTTAGATCTTAGTTCACAATTGGTTATTTTTTTTCCAATTCTGTGTATATCAAAGCAGTTAAATATATTGAGACATATTAGTTGCAACACAGGATAGCATACTTTCAAATAAACCTGTTTCAATGATGATTCTGTTGTCAGATTTTCTTACATTTGTTTTTTATGTATATCTTCTCCTGTATTTAGCAGATACTGAAGGCTTTTTTTCTTTTTCTCTATTTGAATTGACTACCCGTGCTCAACCTGCTCACATACATACATATATCATGTTTATTTTGTTTAACTGTCTGTTGGAAGATGGAAAGAAATAGGAAGAAGGATGGCAAGGTCTGTTTCCCAACCTTTTTAACAGCACTTTTTCCCAGTACAAATGTTACAGAGATTAGAAAAAGCTCTTTAAAAACCCCAAACAAACAAAGAAACAAACAAAAAACCCCAATGAAGTAGAGCTCCTTTTACTAGGCATCTAGTGCCTCCGTGGGAAAATGACAACCATTTCCTTTGAGTTAGCACATCAGCATTTCTAGGTCCTCCATTTTTGGTGACTCAAACTAATCCATTCAAATTAGTTTTGAGACTAGAACTGCTCAGCCAGTCAATGACTGTTTCTCAGCTGAAAACCTTTACTGGTAGGCTGAGGGGCAATATGAATAGACGTCCTACAGCCACTGAATCTTCTTTGCTATTCTCTGACAACCTCTGGTCTACTCTATTTATGTCTACATGGTAACACTGATGTGTTCAGAAATTATGACGTGACGATGCAAAAATACAAATTCCCTAAAAATCTACTTCTGTTACTCCCAAGCTAAGAATTACCTTGACCTCAAGCATTTTCTGTATGCATTTTCAAACATACAAATTTCAGTTTCTGAAAGTGCTGAGCTAACAGAGCTATATGCCTTCCAAATTTAATTTCAAATCAACAAAAGGCATTTACTTGAGACTTTGCAATATATTGACAAAAGCAACCCCAACAAACCAGTTTCCTTTCTAAAATTCTTTGTGCCTTGCTAGTCCCTTCCTGCTGCTCAGAAAATAAAAGTTCATAGATCACTGGCAGGAGGAGAGAATTACATCCAAAGAGCTTTATAAATTTGAGAACTAGGCCTGCATACACAACGTAAACAAAAGGCTTGACTTCAAGTCTGTGTCTATGCTCTGATGATCAGGAAGTGGGGCTGACTAAGAAATCTTACATGGGGTTAGTATATACTGACACACCATCAGAAAAACTCTCCTGGTTTCTGTGGAGGGTTTGGTAACTCCTGAATAGCAATGATTCTTGTTATCTAATGCTGGAATTAGTCATATTCTGCTGTAGGGAATTAATAAAGATATTTCCCTCTTTGTGAGAGGAGGAGAACTCCAATAATGATGTTCTAAGAAAGCAAAGTGGCCTTCTACACTTCCCTGACCCAGAAAACACATAGAAGGAAAGTTTGTTTCAGTCTATCATTCTTATTCATCTATTAAACTTTTCAGTTCTATTTCTTAGCCATATTATACTCCTTTTTAGGAGGCCTCTTTATGTTATCTGTATGTTACTATATAATTCTGTTGCATGTCACCATCTCCCAGCTGAAATTTAAACCCTAAATTAGTTTATTTTAAATCCCTGTGAAGAAGTTAATTCCTTAGCATGGGAACTGCAGCCATCAATCTTTACTTCTTCAGAAATTAGAATCTTTGTAGACCCTCTTTCAATGTTCTTGTTACCAGGGACTAAAATCTCATACAAATGTTTGAGGCATGATTGCTTTGGATTATGACCTGCATTATAATTATAATTGCATTGTATTGTGAACTCTATATCATTATAAAAAAAGTTGTTTAATCTTCTTTTTAAGTGGATCATACTCTAGCATCTGAAGTAAAACTTTTATTTATTTTGTAGGTAAAATCTCAGTTATGCTGAAGTCAATGGCAAAGCACACATCAATTTTACTGGGGCTATAATTTTATCTTGACTTATTCACACCATCTAGACTACCTGAAAAATTTATCAACATCTATTTTCTGCAAAATCCTCCCTTTTAATTTGCTAAAAATTTCATTTCTATATATAATAGTAAAAACAGGGTATAGAAAAGATATTTCTATTAATAAATAATTACTGAATTATTTTCCTGTCATTGAATTTACACTTTAAAATATTGTAAAATAAAAAATCCTGATTTTATCTTTTTCTTATTATGAAAGATTCAACTGTGTGAATCCACATTCCAAAGTAAATAATTTCCATTAGAAAAATTGTACTTTTCTGTGAATTACTTACTGACATGCACCAAGGAATATATTGAAAATCATGTAACTGAACTAGTTGTTTGACAAGTTTGATGTCAATACTGAATGAACTACACCAGGTTGGTGATACATAGCAATAACTTAAATTTGGAAAACCAGTGATCATTGCAATACTATCAACACTGGAGATATACATAGTTTAGGGGAATAGTATGAAAAACACAGAAGTGGATAATGGGAGCAGTGGTTGAACACTGTTAAGATTCTTGTTGATTTAGACACCATGAACTAATAATACATGCCTATGTTCATGCAACATTAACCAGTTCTCAGCCATTCAAAAGATATCACAATTATCTTTATTCTGTATGACATAACTGTAACATTTTTCTTATTGTTTTATTTATTTGTATTCAAAATTATAGACACTGTTGTTTCTGGCCTGTAATACACTGACTGTGATTTGACGTGAACAGCAGTTCCCCATGGTTCTGGGAAACTGCATTTATCACCTAAAACTTTGGCTGTGCAGTGAAACACCTACTGTTTTCCAGTTGTGTATATTGTAATAGGCATTTGAAGCCTAAACTGTGTGCCAAAATGGAGCAATTATTTAAATCCAGATAATTAAAACACATATTTAAACTCTAAGAAAGGAAAGAAGTTGTTGAGCATAGGGCTTCTCATGAATGGCCAGCCAGGTAGTCCTTCCCACTAGGATGCAAGCTGGTAGGAGAAGATTATACTGACCAAATGGAATCATATTAGACCCCCAGAAGCCCTGTTTTGGAGACTCAGATTTAACAATTTTCAAGAGCCAGAAAAGGGCTGGAGAGGAAAGTCATGATGCTCTGTGCTTTTCTTTAGCAGGGTCAAAGAATAAAGAAGGTGATGCTGGGGGAACCTAAAGCAGCACTGTTAGGTGTCTGTGAGCTCTCTCTCTGGGGAGATCCGTCTTGCCTGTCCAGGTCAGCAGAAGTTGAAGGAGAAAGTAGTGGACCAAGGAATTCCTGAAAGTGTCACATTTCTCAGTCCAGGAGACTAAGAGGGAGGTGCTGCCTGCATAATTTCTAAAAGAAACAAACATTGGCAGGTATATCAGTTGGTGGAAAGTCCAACATTAGAAAAGAGAACAAGTACTGACCATAAAATGCTTCAGTTGCATATGAAACAAAATATCATATAGAGATATTATATTGTTTATGATTTGCAATAACGAGGCATAATTTTTGTTCATGTCAGTAGGTTCCAGGAGTGAGAATGCTCCATGTAAAGTGGTGTGTTGTTGTCTCCACACATTAACTTCTAGTCATCACAGTTTCACCTGATGTGGGCTTGAATGGTAGGACAGAACAAGTAGCTTGAGCTTAGAACATACAGAACGGCGTACCTGATGCTAAATACTGTCTATAGCACAGGTTGAATCTATATTGTTAGCAGATCCTACAAAGACAGCAGCTCCAGCAGGCAATGGATTTACTTTTCTGAAGACCCTTAAAAATACATCTCTTTCTTTTTCTCTTCCTGGTTGGAAAAAATATAGATTTCCAATAAGCATGCCATTAACCAGAAGGAAATACTTACCCTCTTGGGAACAGAAAGAAGCAATATCAGAAAGCATGTCTCAGCAGTCACCAAATGACAAACATTTTTCATAAATGAGCTTCTCTGTGACATTATATCCTGGTCTGAACTGGGGTATTTAATGAAGTTTATTTAAATATAAAGATTCTGATTTTGTACAAGGTGTAGTCACCTTGACTGAGCTTCCCTTGTTGCAGTTTCTTGTGTGTGATGAAATAAATCCAACACAGGATTGAAGATTGTGTCCTTTTCCTGAACCATTTACCAGTTTATCAGTGGTAATTGTGACAGAGAAGAACAGAACAGTATATTATTTCAAGAATCATGTTGTTAAAAGATAAACACATCTATATTTGTTATAACAATATAAAATCTAAATGAATGTGTACCTAAATGTATGTCAGCAGCAATAAAGATAGCTAGTGTTTCCCATATAATCAGCAGCGATGCTGAAATATCTTCTGCAATGCAGCTTTAGTTCTATTTGGGTAAGGCAATTTGTCAGATCGAGAAAAAACAAACCAGCAATACCCTTTCTATTTAGTTTTAGTTATAGGTATACAGAAAATAACTGTAGTACATTTCATTTTGCAGTAAATACTATATTTTTAATTGTCAAGTACCTTTTACAATTGCTGCTAAATGAATGAAAATATCAACACAGATGGAGAAGGTGGTAGTGCTCTCCACAGTGTTCTTATCAACAAACATTTCACTTTGACAACTGTCATTTTCATAAATGTGGGTCTTGAAAGGGCAGACTGTAGAACACATACAAAACTTATAGTTGGTAACAATGAAGTAACAATAAAAATCCCAATGGTATTGGAAGACCTCTACATTTATCCATGCAAGTTCCTTTTTATGACCAAATCAAACTGAAATGTGGAATTTTAGATAATTGAAAATTTTGTGGTTATAGAAACACAGATGATAACTATGATACATTCTAGTAAGCTACAATGATGGTGTTTAGGTGGTTGGTGGTTTTTTTTAATAATTAAAAAAAACATTCTAATTTCTGTTGTCTATTACAAATACCATTCTAAGTACCATTCCATTACATACTTAGGTTCAGGATTCATCTTTTATGCAATCCAGAAGCTCATGCAACTGTAGCACATACGAGTTTGTATTTCACTGCTTTGATCACAACCCAAATATTGATAGCAGACTTTTCAAATTTAGAGATAAAAATGAAATCAGTCTTCAGATCATTATTTAAATACACATTTACATTTCATTATTATCTATCCTATGAACCAGTGATAATAAACTGATACAGATTGGTAGTTAGATTACTGCTAATGTTTGAAACATGTATGATCTATATATAAATATGTAATATTCTCAAGAGACAGCTAATATATTTCAGCCAGGGCTATGAGAAAATTCCAGCCTTTGTCATAATTTACTGATTACAAAATTACAAAATTAACTGAGAAATAAAGATCTTTTGTCACGTCAGGTCTTTAGAAGATAGTTAAATAAATAACTGAATTTTGTTTTTAAACTCAGTCTGTTGAGAAGAATAACCCAGACAATACAATGTTCTTTTCAAAAAACTTGGTAATAATCATATGATAATTAGAAGAATTTAATTTCTGGCAGTTCATATAATCTTTTTAATTGCTATTGTTCACTGCAAAATTAATTTTTAAAATTTCCAATATATTATTAATCCTTGAAATTAAAAAAGCCCAGACAAACAAAACACCCTTAAAAAAATATTACCTGCAAAATGCAAACTTTTATCTGAATAATGTGCCTGCTACAAGACTACCAGTTGTGGATCAATTCAGTAGTGTTTTCAAACATGAAATCATTCTCCTCCTCTGTTTTAAGTCCGTAAAATAGTGCTGCTTTTTTTTTTTTTTTTTTTTTATATAGGTGGGCAAACTTCTCAAAATTTTTATCTGGTGATCAAATGCAACCACCTGTTAGGTGAAAATAAACACTTTGGCACAGGTGAATGATGATTGAGTTTAACCTTCAAAGACATTACACAGTTTTGAACTCTGAAAAATGTCTATTAAAGTATAAAAAACTTACGCAGACTGGAATATATAATTAATAATATATATGGTAATATTAAAATTTCATATCTAGTTATGTTTTCCTGTAACATCTAATCATGAGCTACCAACTCTGTAGGATGCTACCATGCCACTGGAAATGAGAGTCTCATTAATCATTATTGAAGGGAGATAGATTTAAAAACAGAGTGGCTTTGGACTGGAGAACTTTGAAAATTAGTTTGAAGTGCAAATTCTCATTATGCAAAGTTACTAAAAAATGCTAGTTAACACTGCCCAAGACAGTGTGATTCCACAATAGGAAATCTTGTTCTTCTCTTCTGTAACATTAACTTACCCACCTTGGCTCCCTGAGGTGTTACTCTGCTAATAACCACACTAATTGCAACCTCAGAATGTGACAGGTCTAATCCTTGATCAGTCCCATCTGGGGTAATAAGGTCATTTCCTGGCTGGGGTAGTGGCAATAATTAATGCCAGAGGTACAGTCTGAAGGCTGGCAACTGGCCACAGCAGGATTAGCTGTTTTGTGATGCTTTACTTCTGTGAAATGATATCTTACTCCAGGAACACTGAACTCGGCGTAACTGATAGAACTTTACAAGGTGAGTCAGAGTAACATGGCCATGGCTAGGATCTGGCATTTTGATGATGTCCCCCATTCTGTATATTTTGTTACAACATATTTATCTCTGGCTATCAACATGCTTTACTTGAAAATTTCAAAATATAACTCTCTATTAATTACACTACATCCAGGAATGTGTAGTGCTGAGGTAGTATGGAATATTACCACAACTGTCATCACAATCCCATGAATTCATATTTTTTTAAAGAACATGTTTGAAATTTTTGCAATTTCTGCTACTTTTCATTGCTATGCACATGTCATAACGAGATGATGTATGAGTGAAAAAGTGCTTTCTTAAGTAAATATTACACATTTTCAACATCTATAGCTTTAAAAATTATATCCCTATAATGTCATGATTCAGTATTTTCAATTTTAATAAACCACAAAAGCAGTAAATTAATACTGTGCTTAACAAAAGGAATTGGCAAGAAATATGTTAAGCTCCTTTATTGTCTCCTCCTAATTGTTACATTTATGTTGACTAAAATGTTAATTATTACTAATTCTGCTTACCCTGCTTCCTTAAACATGACCTTTATTAGCTTGATTAAGTACTCTATATTTTATACTAAGAAGCTGTTACTGCCAGTTTTGGTTAGGCAGTTTTATAGTCTATTGCTATTGAAGTTTTGACATTTATATTAGGCTGACTTTAATATCTGGAAATTTTGACCTGAATAATAAACTAAAACTGGGTAGAAGACTAATTTTATTATTCTTTAAACAGTATCATGATCATTGTTACCCTTTAATTTGATTAGCAAAGATTAAATATACTATATATGTTCATCATCTTGAGCATCTATTGCTGGCTTTCTTTTAGTGAATTGAGCCCAGAGAAGGCTGAGAATTAAAAATGATCGTAATATGATCATTAGATGTTGAAGTCTTTGTTTCCTGAAAGAAGAATCTATTCTGGCTGAGTCTATGTGCCAGTTGTGGGGATTCCACAAACACTAAAATTTTGCAATTGTTTTGAATCAGAACATAAAATGATTTAGCAGCATTCCTGTATCAACATTTTTCAGCTGAAGCATATTGCTTATTATCCTACTGCAAGGAACACCTTACCAGAACATTTTCTTTCACACTGTCTTCCATGTGAGATGATTCTTGGCACATGTGACTGGGGAATTGAAGCCTGTTCTCATTTATGTTCATACCAATCCTTTATAAATAAAATTACACTGATTAAGTAACAATAGAAATATTGTATTGATATAAATATTGCAGGATGATATTTCAGCCCTAACATGCATATAGTTTAGAATTCCACCCATCTATCTCTTACAAACTTCATGGTTACCATGATAACCAGCCATAAATCTTTTAGTTTCTAGTAAACTGAAGTGCAAATCCAAGAAGCCAAAGTATGACACTGCATTGCTGTTTGGAATAACAGTGGAGCTTCTCAAAAGTTTCCGTGTTTCTGTTAGTGCACATGGTGGAAAGTTTTTCCAGATTTACTAGAGGGTCGTGGGAGAACAGGAACCCACATTGGCACAAGAAATCCTGCAAGGACAGTGAGAACAAGAATTAAAGACACATAGGCAAGCCTTAGCTAAATGCAAACAAGACATTACTTCTGAATTCCATAACCTTTAGAAGTATAGTAAGAACAGGATATAAAACACATGGAAGAATGCACCACTCTTGAGATCATGAACAATGAGTTTATCAGTTAAGGCAGTTGAAGAACAATAGGATGTACCTGGTCAATTTGAGAAGAAAAGTATGAATTGTGGAAGAGGAAGTATGTGACTGTTCAGACTTTTTCAGTATGCCAGTATGCACTGTGGGTGGGCAAAAGATTTTTTAGATTTTAGGATAGAATACTGTTGCTTAAAAAAAATCCAGGCTAAACACAGTAGCAAACAGGCTTCCATTTGGGCCTGAAGAATTGTGTTTACCTGAAAGCAACCAGGTGATCAAGAGGACATTATTCTATTTCTAGTTTGTATCATACTAGATATGTAGTGTATTATCTGTAAATCTTGAATAAGAAACTTGGCAGTTTGGAAGATTTGAATATATCATTTTCAGATATTTTCAGATATTTGAATATTTTCAGATATTCAAATAAGTAACATTTACATTGACATTGTAGAAGGCACTAGCAGATAAGATATCTTGCATATTTCCACATATTTGTATGCTTTGATCAGTTATTTTTACTTAATATTTTTTTTTGTTCATGGAAACTATGCTGAGAACAAGCAAGTTAGAGAATACCTCAAAAATATTCAGAGGGCTGGAAGTATATAAAGTAGTTTTAGAAATATATTTGATAATCTTTTGGGAATTACCTGTTTGTCTTGAAAATATAAAAGCAGCTTCAGGCACAAACTGAAACACAAGGAGTTCCTTCTGAATATGAGGGAAAACTTCATTGCCTTGAAGGTGACAGAGCCCTGGCACAGGCTGCCCAGAGAAGCTGTGGAGACTCCTTCTCTGGAGACATTCAAAACTCACCTGGACTCAATCCTGTGCAACCTGCTCTGGGTGAACCTGCTTTAGCAGGGAGCTGGACTAGATGATCTCCAGAGGCACCTTCTAACCCTGACCATTCTGTGATTCTGTGATTGTTACCTTAAAGCAGTAGGTCAATGATACTTATTTATATTGAATGCAAATTGGGCCTAGTATATTACAGTTGGAACTCTAAGAATGGACAAGACAAGAAATGTAGCTCTAGAGCATATTATGTGATTCTCCATTTTTGTTATAGTTTAAGTACTTGATGAGTTACTGTGGAATTCTTTAAGACTGGCTGTACAGAAATGTTGGTTTTACTTAATGTTTTTGCAAGCAGTTATTTCTCATTTTACATTCATCTCTACAGTAAAATAAATTCAGCCTTCAATCTGTAACTTAAAGAGTTTTATTTTAGTTTTTTTTCTAGGAATCAGATTAACCTTTATAATGTGGTTTATCTTTAGAAATATAATCATTAAAAAGCTAGAGCTAATTGTTAATTTTTTAGTATAATCTCTTGAATATGCATAGAATTTCCTGAGAAGCTGTGGATCATTTGTCAGTCTCACCATGTTTCAACCATACAAATTTCATTGGGTAACAGAGACTGGCAGGTACAACCTCATGTTAAGTGTAGAATAAAATATTTCCTCTCAATAATGTACAGCCCTCCTGTCTTATCTTTAAACTGTTAACTTACTGCTATACTAATGAGTGGAGATTGGCTTCTGACATTGGTCGACAAAAAGATATGTTGGTTTAAACTAAAAGGCACAAGGCTACAAACTGATACTAAATACGTAAGATTAAGTATATTCTGATTGGGCGTTTATTTTATTTATTTATTTACAAAAAAACCCCACCCCAAACCCAAAATTAAAAAAAAAAAACAAAAAAAAACACAACACCAAAACACAAAACCAAAAAACAAACCCCCCCCAGCTTTTAACATCTATGGTTAAGGAAGGACAAGGTAGGCAAATTTGTCCTTAGAAAGCTGCTTGAATCTTGCTGAATCCTATGTTGCATTTAAACATAACTAAACAAGTACAGTGTTATATCTACTTTGATTTGCTTGTTCTGAACACCAAAATTATTTCTCTGTCATTCACCCAACATTTTGGAAGGTTCTCTTTCTTCCATTACAACATCTTTAAAACAGTCTCATTCAAGTGTTCCTAATTGAAGAAAATAAAAGGATCACTCAAATTTCATTTGGTGGTTACTGTCTAGTGCAGTATTTAGACTTGTGGTATGATCCTTAAGAACATAGCATAGCTGGCTGATGAAAGGGTAGATCAGCGTGTAGGTCAAGATCTTTGAAGTAACTCAGATATGCTGGGGGTTTTACATTTTCTTTTAAAATTCTTGATCTTCTACATGATGACCTTAAATGAGCTGAGTTTTTTGATAACAAAGTCTGAGCTGCTACCATTTCAAAATAAGCTTATTTAAATGTTCCAATTTTTTAATTTAAATCTTCATTTGTATTCTCTTCATTTTCACAGTCCCTCTTCTCCATTTTTCTCTTCTATTGTCTTTTTATTTTATTTTGTTTTGTTTTACTGGGCTGCCTGCCTCTCTATCTTTCCATCTATTCCATTTTTCTCCCTTGCTGAACCTTCATTCTTCACCCTTGTTAATCTTGCATTGTTCAAATTCTTTGTCTTTCATGAATTTGTTTTAACTCTGGATCATGCCATCCTCAAACTCTTCTTTTACTATTGATCTGTTTTAGTTGTCATGTTAAACTTCAGCATTGCTTCAGCATAAGTTTGAATTCTGCTGAAGAATGTATAAATGGAATAGCTGACAATACCTGAGATATTAAAATATTCAGAAAGCTGGTCTTTGTGTTTATTGTTAGTGAATTACACAGTTAAAAAATAAAAATAAAAATTCCTTTCCGAGTTTTATGTGCCTGGCCACTGGACAAAGATGAAGCAGAACTATGCAGTGGGATACTTAAGAAAAAGTAAGTGCTGTCTGATCATTTAAAGTTTTATGAGTACTTTAAAATGTGAAGTGTGTCACTCCTGTTTAACATCACCATTAAAAATATAAAACCTTGTCTCAGTAAGAGTGACAAAGATGATTATGGAATATTCTCCTGGAAGAGTTGATGGCAAGGACCCATTTCTTGACAAAGCTGAGTTTTAATCACATTTAAACAGCTCAGTTTTTCAAATGCTCATTTGTCTATTTCAAGCTTTGATGGCATTCTCATGCAACTTCATCATGTATACAAATAACTGGTTGTTGTGACATAGGATAAAAAAAAGAAAGTAAACACACACACACATGAAATAATCCAATGTACTTTGCAAACTGATCATTTATTTTTGAGAAGCAGATTGGTTGCCCTCATGTCCTGAGGAAGAAGTATCATTTGGAATTTTGTGCTTTGGTGGTCAACAACAATATGTTGCAGGGATGGGAACTCATGCACCAAATTGACCTGCGTGTGGTGTAACCCAGTGTATGATATAGACTTTCTGTCTAGTGAAGTTTTGTACAGTATCTGTATGGTAGCTCAAGCACTTAGTGACACGTCTTCATTAGACTTCCAGCTTTCAAAGGAACAGAAAAGAATGACTAGGCTAGAAAAATTTCCTCAGGGCCTTCTGTTGCTGGCTCTGGCTGACCTAAAGTCTCTGGCAGTTAAATTTCATGATCTGGTTCTCAATATGCAACTTCCCTCTTGAAATATATACTTTCCCCTTTTAAGAGTTATACGCGCTACTTCTGGCTTTGTGTCATCCTCATCTTTTTCTCCTGCATCCCTACTATTCAGGTCATTGAATCTTCAGGTTTTGTTTATGGATTTTTTTGTGATTTTTTTTTTCAGCACTTAGGAGAATTATGACCTCAATGGTCATTGCAGTGTTTGCAGCAACAAGTAGCTCTCTCTGGCTGATGGATGGGTAGGAAGGAGTGCAATGGTTGCCATAAATAGGATTAACTTTTCCATGTCATACTCTTGTTACCACTTTTCATTTGTATTGATGATTTGGTAGATTTCATGATTTATATATAAGTAAAGAGAAAATTTGAAAGGAGCACATTCATGGCAGAATAGTATCTCACCATAGAGTGGCATCTTAGAATGTCATATAAAATATTGCACTGGGCCTGCCTGGAATTGAGTTAACTTTCTTCATACCAGTCTGTATGGTGTTGTGCTTTATATTTGTGACTAAACCAGTGTTGATAACATGTCCTTGTTTTCACTATTGCTGAACAGTGCCTGCAAAACATCAAGGCATTTTTGCTTTTTCCCACTCTGCCCTGTCCCCTTGATTTTTGTCTGGGACAATCAATTTTCTTCATAGAAGCTCATATTGTGTTGTGTTTTGGATTTGTGACCAAACCAGCATTGATAACACTCTCATGTTTTACTTATTACTGAACAGTGTTTATACAGCATCAAGGCCTTTTCTGCTCTCTCACTGCCCCACCAGTGAGCAGGTTGGGGATGTGCAAGAAGTTGGGCAGGGACACAGCCGAACAGCTGACCCCAGCTGGCCAAAGGGGTGTCCCAGACCATATAGTGTCATAGTCAGCAATAAAAGCTGGGGAAAGAAGGAGGAAGTGGGGGGTGCTCAGAGTTAAGCTATTTCTCTTCCCAAGTAACCACTATGCATGGTGGAACCCTGCTTTCCTGAAAATGCCTGAACATCTACCCGCCACTGGGAAGTAGTGAATGAATTCCTTATTTGCTTTGATTGTACACACAGCTTTTGCTTTACCTATTATATTGCCTTTATCTCAACCCATGACTTTTCTCACTTTTACGCTTCTAAGTCACTTCCCCATGCACCTCAGGGGGGTCAGCGTGTGGCTGTGGGGCTGAGCTGCCATCTGGGGTGAACCTACATCACTGACATCCCCCCTAGCAAGTAGGCTGGGGGTGGGTAGGAGGCTGGGAAGAGGACACTGTCAGGACAACTGAGCCAAACTGACCAAAGGGAAATTCCATACCATACAACATTAAAATCCAAGGGAGAGGAGGGGGAAGGGGGAACATTTGTGATTATTGCATTTGTCCTCCCAGGCAACCATTACCTCTGCTAAGGCCAGAGCCTTCTGGGAAGTAGTGAATAAATTAATCTTTCTGCTTTGCTTGCATAAGCAGCTTTTTCTTTCCCTGTTAAACTGTCATTGTCTTAATCCACAAGTCTTTTTGCTGTCCTTCGGTTTTCCCCCCTCTCTCTCATGGGAGAGGGGAAACGAGTAACCAATTGTATAGATGTTTGCTGTTGGTCAGGTAGGCTCACCACAAAAAAAAGAACATGAATAGGTGTGAATGAGCTTTCTTTTCTATAAATTTTTGCCTTCCAACTCTCAAACAGTAAACCACAATTTAAACTTTGTGCTGTATTCTTGAACTGTATTGTTTATTGCACACTTACAGCTGTGGGTACATTACATTCCTCTGTCATTCTTTCCACACGTCATAAATAGTGGCAGCTTCATTAAATCCCTCTTTTTCTTCTCCTCAGGAGGCTCACAGCAGCTCAGAGTATCCGAAGAATATTGTGAAACAGTCCAGGGACATTTTATTTATTCATAACCAGACTGGAGGAAAGGCTGTCTGTTAAAGGGACGAGGACATTGATTTCTTGAATATTTTTACTTCCTAAAACAAAGGGTATGCATAGAAATATGTGATAGAATTGTTAATGAATAAAATTTTCATACAGCACTACCCATGTTTACAGCTGTAAAGGACCTTAAAGAGTGAAAAGTAATGGTCTAATTTATCAAATTTCTTATAAAGTTTGAGAAATACTCTAAATTTGGTTAACAATTCCAATTTGCATTTAGATAAACCATAGGCAAAAATATGTCCACAACTGTTTTTCAGATGTCAGGCTAATGAAAAGTCGATATCTTATCTGAAATAACACTGATTTTTTCCTTTCTGCCTAGCAGTTAAAAATTTCACCCTTTTCTTGTAGCAACTGGGAACAAGACTTAATTTGAAATATTTCTTTCTTTGTATTCACTTTTATTACATTTTTAAAGATATACATGGCAAAGTTCATTTTAATGGAAAAAAGTTTTCTGTGGGGAAAAATGTAATAAAGCGGATTTTTTTCTCCAGTTTCCTTTAAATTTTACATAATCCAATTTATTCTAGTTTCTCTTTTTGTGCTTTTTTTTTTCCTTTGTCTTATTTTATTCTGTTTCTTTATGTCTTTATTCTGATTATTGATGTTCTAGTATGGGAAGACCTGAGCTGGGAAGATTCTTTGTTGTACCCAGACACACAAACAAGGTCAAACACTGCTAATCAAGGAAATTAATTGTTTGCTTATAAAAACAAAACATTCCCATGTTGTGTTAAGAAAATAGTGACAAAAGAGGGAAGGATAGGAAAGAAATATAGTAAGCAGTTGGGATAGAGTTGCAAGAAATAGTCACCACCATGGATCCAGCAGCATCCCGTTGGTCCATGGTCTCCATTCACATCAGTGATGAGGGTCTCCAGATTGCCACGTATTGTTTGGTCGCACAGTCTTTTATAGGGTGTTCAGGGGGGGTCGTTTTGCAGACAATGACACGTACCACATTCCTCCATGGGGCACATGCAGTTACTGCATTGGTAGGGGTGATTGTCCATGCCCAGGCACATCCCTCACAGAGACGTGGCCTTTCCTAGACCCTGGCCAAAAACTGATGTTAGGCAGCTGTTGGTTCCTTATCTGTTCACAACTATTGAGTTAAGTCTTGCAGGAGATCAGCTAACAAGCTTTGAGACAGTCAGTTTGAGATATGGTCTCTCAAAGTAGAATAATGAAAATCAAGTAGATATTTAGTTTTGTAATTGCTTGGGCAATTAAAATTCTTAAACGTTGTTGTCCAGTCCAAAATTTTCAAATATTATTCATTAGGTATGAGAAATTGGATTAATACTGTTAACATAACTGATAACATCTCAAAGTAGATCTAAAAACACATATTAATTCCCTTTCCTACAGATGGTGGGCATCTCATAATATCTGTATATATCTTCTCTCTGTCTTTCACTATCTGTCCCTCATGTTATAACTGTGGAAAAGGTTTAGTATTCCTCTATTTTTTGAGGACTTCATATTTAGGAGAGCTATCTCTTTGTCTATGTCTTCCACCAGAAAAATTGCTACCCTTTTTATATGGTCTGCCACTCAAGTGCAAATGGTAGATTTGTACCAGCTGCACAGACATGAGAGAGACCACATTATGTGAAAATGGATTTTCTTTTTTTTTTTTTTAGCAAACGTCGTAGTGATCTTCAAAGACAACCAATTTGAGCCAGCTGTCATCTTTTCCTGTTAAAATTACTAGTTCTCACTCTACCTTGGGAATTTTTTGGGTTGTCAAATTTTTTCTGCCACCTCCTGTGAGCATCACAAATGTAATTCAGATGAGGAAGAAGTCTGGAATCCCATAATCCACTCTGCTTTAACATACAAAGAGTATAGAAGATACTCAGTTTCCATTACAAAAAGAAATCATGTTCTGTGGAGAACTGAGAGTTTCAAGACATGTGGAAGCTGTCCCTGCCGGGGTAAATTCAATAGGAAGTTGTCATTACAGTGACTCAATATCTTGTTCAAGTTATACCGCTTTAAAAAGGATCGTAAGATGTCAAATGGGATTGCTTACACCTATTCACTGGCAGAGTCATTTGACGCACCAAATTTGTCAACGTTAAGCTAGTGGTGGAGTCAATACAGGGAAGACTGGCTCATGCAATATGACATTTTTTTGCCAAATCAGCAACCTAAGCCTAAATCTCAGTCTAATATTGGCTAGGCAGAAATAGAAGGTATAGCATGATAATCACAGAGACATTTTAAAAAGCTGCCAGCCTCTCCATTGTACCTGAAATTAAATGCCTCTAGATATCAATTTCAAAACAAGATTTAAGAATTAAAGTTCTGGTTACAACAACCTTTTACCATGTTTAACTGCTTGAAGAGGTAAGCATTTCTGAACTATTGTTAACAAACTGTTTATCCCAGACATGGAGTAGATAGCTCTGGAAAGAAACCCTGCAACAGTAGTTAATACTAGCTTTCCTCAACTGTTTTTACGATTGTAATGAGATAATTTTTTAATGTTTTTACAATGGTAATGAAACCAGTAATAATTTCCTAAGGTGTCCAAGAATAAACAAGAGACTACTTAGACAATGTCTGGACTGTAGTAGTCAAAAGAACTCCTAGGACTACAAATTTGCTTTTGCTAAGTACTCCTCAGCATAGAAGCATCTGTTTTATCCTTCTCTTGTCAGGATTCTCTGATTCAAAGAACCTGAAATAAAACATCGGGCTTAATTTCTGGCAAGAGCAAACCATAACCTACTTTGCCTTCCTTCATGTAAATCAATATAATATATTTGTCTTTTTGCTTTCTGCTCAAAGTGCACTGCATCAAGCTTCAGTTATATGATACCCGTTCATTCCTTAGTTCACATTCAGAATACTGATAGTTGCTTGCATCAAACTCTTTGGTTATGACTATAAAAACTATTTAACAAGATCACAAAACTTCAAATTCTATTTGCCTTACCAGAGGACAGAAAAACTCTCACATAACTATAGATTTTTGTGGATTGGACTTGGATGGTACTATTATTTTTCAAATTTTTACTTCTCCCTGAAAACTAAAATTTCATGGGAATGACTATTTGATCATATATTTTTATCATCAGACCAACTGTCTGGACAGCTGTTCAATGGACCAGCATTCATTCCTAGGTTGTTTCTCCTCCTTTCCCACATAGAGTGATCACTGCTAGCAAATACATTGCACAACAGATCCCATTTATATGTACACAACTCTCCTAAAATCCTTCTCTAGTGAAGTTTCTTTTGGTGTTTTTCCCCCTGACTATTTTTTTGTGTGACTTTCCTGTGTCTTTGTGCCTGATATATTGATCTCTAGTCAGAGTCTCATTTTAGAGTACAACATTTTTTTCCCGCACTGTCAGACAATCTGTAGATTTTCCATTAAAGTATTACTTTCTTCCCCTTAGTTTTTCAGGCTCTCAAAACTGATAGTACCTTTTGTTCTTTAAATTGCAACTGTATTAAGCAATAAATACAGAATTTAAAAACCAAAACCAAAAACGCAGCACCCCAAACCTTTGCTAATCTATAAAGTGAATTGTACTTTAGCAGTATAGAAGATGGAGAATGTGGAAGGAAACTATTTACAGGTGAGATAAAGATATTTCTAACCACTCAAATCTTCAGAAACTACTTCATGTCATTTGTATAGTGCTGTGCTTGTGACACTTGGTGATTCCTAAATCTCACTGCATTCCTGATCTTGTTTCTTGCCAAGAGCCTTCTCCATCTTTTGGCAGCTTCAGTTATTTTACCTACAGCCACACTTCTCTAGCTCAGTGAATGATTTCTCTGTCTATTCCTGACAACTCCCACATCTAATGGGTAATAAGTCAGACCTTTCAGATTCACCACTAAGCAAGCAGAAAGAAGAAAAGAATACTGCCCTGCATTTTGTCAGGGCAGGAGTTTTTATTAAAAAAAAAAAAAATCCTACACTGCAGGCAGCTGTAATTTTTTTTTTTCTTTGTTATATAAAATCTTCTTTACTTCGTAAGAAAATTCTGGCAACCAAATCAGGATCCTGGCTATTACATTTCCCTGCCTTAGCATGACCTAGCAAGTTCTTTACTTCATTTCTCCTTCTTACAGCTGGCTACTCTGCCTCCAAGAAATAGTAGGCAAGTGTAGAGTAAACCTCTGTATACATTGACAGTCCTCAGACAAGGTGAGATGACAAATTATGCAATTAGCCATATGACATGTTCTAGGTGATGAGGACAACACATGGTAATCTGCATGAGCAGGCCATTGCTTCCTCCCTCACCCCCTTAACATTTTTAATTAATGATTCTTTCATCTTCTTCCTGCCTAGTCTCTCCTACAGAAGTCTTCAAAAGAAAAAACATTAAAACTCTGTAAATTATGCATTACAATAAACACTCATTTTATAATTAATTCATTAAAGTAATAACATTAATTAACAAGGAGCTCCAAATAAACACCAAATACTAAAGATACTAAAGCTTGGAAACAAAGGTATTGAGCAGTACTTCCACTAAACATACACTGATAAATTTTAGGGGATTATTTTCAGATGTCATGTTAGGGGTGAAACACATTGCATTTGGAGACCAATGCAACCAGAAGACTTGGAATAGGCATAGGTATCTGAGTGAGAGAGTAAGGGTACAAACAAACAAATATTTACGTGCATAGGGATTTTTTTATATGCATTTTAAACTTTTATAATTAAATGTCAAATCCAGGTGTGAACTCAGGGTGGAAAGTTGCCTTATATTTAAACATATCATTTTATTATCTCATGTTTTCAAAAGACAAGAGAAGGCCTCTCATATCACACTGATTTTTACTCACGTTAACCTCTTATCCCTTTTTTTTCAGTTTTAGTTTTGTTTAAATTTAAGTTTTCCTTTCTTGTTAATTCCTGATATATAGCAATCCTTTTCACTGCCAAGCCTAAAGTCACCTTTCTGGATGTCCTTATGCTTCACTGTTACGTTCTACACCTCATAAATTAGACATTTTAAAACTAAGAATTACTTTGGAAAAACATCTAATATGCTGAAAATAAACCTGCTAGTAAAGAAAAGCAAGAACATTTTCTATAGTATAGAAATAGGTGCCCCGTTCATATCAGTGTTTCATGTGCAAATCATAAAAGATCTATTACCTGCACCTTCAAGTGTCCTTGCTTATGTAAATCAGATTATTAATAAAACAATATAAGACTAGAATGAGCTCTTAATTCCTCATTGAATGGCACAGCACTCTCCAAACTAGCTGGCTGCAACAGTCTTACCATCTCATACCAGCACTCTTCATGCCAACCCCTCTGCTACCTTCTCCTCATCCCAAGCACACTCTTCTTTTGCTCCTTCCTCTCTCCACTTCTTCCTCGGCTGCTCTCTCTTCATTGGCTCTCAACCACTTAACAGAACCAGCCACAGCTGCACCTTATTTACATCAGCCAACCCACCGCCCCTGAAGCCAGCCCACAGTTGTATATTATCAGTGCTAATTAACCCAGCTTCATTCCTCTACAATTTAACACTTATAAGAGTTTTAAGTACTGCACGTGGTTTTATACATCCAAATAATAATAGTGACAGAAGTTATTTAAATAACTTAATTAAATAGTGACAGAAGTTATTTAAAAAATCACTAGCCTGTCTGAAATCTTGATAAATATTGACTTGCAAACATTTGCCAGCACTTACTATTCCTTTTAGTGCCAGAAAAGAAATTGTCAGACTAAGGTGTGAATACCTGCTTAATGCACTAGATAAATTTGGACCCAGAAACAAATTTTGTAATTGGATTAAATGCCTTCTCCCAGAAGTATGGCTTACTGGGCTAAGTATCAGGATTGAAATTCCCAGGTTCCTTAAACAACAGCTTTGAACCTTTCTCAGCCTCTTTCTTCATTTTTGAAAAGGATGGATAGTTCACAATTGTTTCAGGCTAGATTTTAGGAACCTGTCTCTCCAGCTGAGACCTTTGCCTGCACAGCATTCAAGATTACTGACAATATGTGATCCCTGTGGTTCTTACAGGTTTGGGTTTTTTTGTTTGTTTTCTTCCTTCTCCCCCTGCCCCCTGTCCAAGTTTCTACAATGGCTTTTACCATTGTTTTGCTTGTATGTAGTGTTCATTTGCCAAAGCTGTGGCATTTAAAATTGTTGTTTAGATAATTTTAGTAGGTACTTCTGGAGATCAAGTATTTAAAACCCCATGGTATTCTGCTTTCAGTTTTTGTGAGACATCTGTTAGACAATACAATGCACTTTTAATCATCACTGTGCATATCTGATAAAAAATACCTGATCTGATTTATTTCCGTTAAGTGAGAACTTTGGAAGCTTAATACAAGTTAAATAGCAATATACGGAATACTAGTATGCCTAGCTCTAAACACTATGAAATCCTCAGGGAATAATGAAGTTGTAATACATTCCTACTGTTTGGGTTTTTATATTTGAAAAGTTCTAAACTGAAAGGATTTGGGGGAGCTATAGATCTTTTCTCAAATTCTTATTGCAATCTTTGAATTTGTTGATCCATTTAAAACTTAAAAATGCTGGGAAAATGTATTTCTTCAAAAGTAGAGAAGAGAGAGCCTCTATAAAGGCAGAAATTACTTGTAAATGAAAGATAAAAAGAAAAGTATCTCCTGCTCAGGAGAAGAAAATAATACTGAGATTGTTCAGTCTTTCAGAAAAGAAAAGAAAAAGCTTTCACCAAAGAGGTGGTTAGTGTACTTAATCTTCCAACCTTATTTAAAAATGAAAGCATACTGTAGTGGGATTGAAAGGCAGAAAAGAAGAGAATATGGAAAGGAAGAGCGTCTAGCAGGAGCTGATTTTTAAGTTTGTTCATGCTGGTAATGCAAAAGTGCTAATATGATCAATTGTCTACTAAATTTTAAAACCCAGTAGCTGCAAAGCGAGGGGTGTGGGGGTGGGGTGGGGTTCAGGTTATTTTTCTTCAGATCTTTATGACAGGACAGAAGAATATAATTCACAAATAAGTGATGTGGCAGAAAAACCTCTGTAGATGATTTAACTGACTAAGGAAGCAAACAAACCAACCTTATACCTCTAAAATACTACCTTGATCTAACAAGGATATTTTTACATTCTGGCTCAGGTTACTCTGCATCTCATAGCTTCTGGTACAAACAATGGTCAGTTCTTTCACAAGCAGCTTTAAATCAAAGGTAGACCAGTACGACCTATCCCTGCAATGTCTGTGGTAGAGTTTTTAAAGAAGTGATAGGACATTATACATTCTACTAACAAGAGGGAGAAGATTAGTGGGTAATGTTAATGGAATTGCTCATTAATACTGCAGACTGTTCAGAAAGAATACAAGGTTCTTGAATATGTTAATGTAACATTGGAATCACAAAATGAAATTTCTCAAAAGTGTTGAAACCAAACCTGGTGATATCTGAAAGACTAAATCTAACTTTTGTGATCAACGAATTACAGATGATGGCTAGATGCAAGCGTAAGAGTAACATTAAAAAAATACATCTCATTTAAATGAAGAGTGGATAATAAGTAGCACATAATCAGTCATCTTTGTGGTCCCAGAAAATTATTCTGTTCATTCAGAAGTTATTCTTTCTGATGCCAAATTATTTTTGATCCTGACAACACTTTATTTGCTTATACATCAGAGAATTACAAATGACGAGAAGCAACACTAGCAAGAAGTTATCTTTGTGAATTTCACCTAAAGTGAACATTGATTTATGGCATGTTGCTAGTATATTTTATGTCTCAGTGTACTTGGCTGATAGCCTGCATCACCATCATATTATGGGCTCTCCGTGTCATCCCAAGACCACCATTCTGTACTTTGTGAAGCCATGTATTGATGCAAGGCTTATTATTCTTGCTTAAAAAGTTTCAAGAATCAACTGGGAGTCTTGACAAAAGAATTACAACAGTAGCAGGTAGCTGCCAAGCATAGAACCCCTGCAAAAACTGTCTTAATCATACAAGATGTTTGAAAATAGCCTTAAGCACAAATAGAAGGGTGCCGCTCTCACAGTACCATATTATTTTTTCTGATCTGGATAAATGTTTGGGTCATGCTTATGTAACCATTTCTGAGAGCTCTCTGTGGTCAGCAGAGGAGCACTTTTAATGAGCTGGAAATTGTAAAAATGCACTTACTGGAAGTATTCATCCATTCAGAATCAACACAAACATTGGGTAAATATTTCTTGAATGAGACTGACAGTCATGTAAGTTTACCTCTTTAAAAATACTTTAAATTTTGATTAATGTATTCTTTAGACAGTAATTCTTCATGGGATTTTTAACCAAAAGTATTTAATCTCTCTACCTGTGACCTTAAAACTACACAGAAAAAGCAAAAGAGAAAGGGAAAGAAGAAGCAGAAGAACGTTTGACTCATTTTCTATTCTCAAAATACAGTGAGGATTAGCAGCGGGAATGTTGTTCTAGGCATTACAGCAGAGGAAAAAAGAACAGACTTGGTAAAAATGAGGCTAAGACCTTTTCACAGGATATAGTTTTATTGCTGAAATAAGTTATATTAATGAAAACTAGATGGACACCACTATACTTACACACTCCATTCTATCAGTTCTGATTTCAGTCTCTCCTGCAACATTGAATCTGTTACGCTCTGACCTATTACTATCATAAACATTTTAAGTTACATTAGTTCATTTTTATCCTTGAGCTCTGTTGCACACAATCCCTAAGAGCCAATGAAAAAGTTTGATGAAAGGATTATAAAAATTAGTTGTCACTTATGTATTCACAACGAAAGTAACTTTAATGGTATGATTTAACGGTAGCAGTTGTTAACTGTGTTTCTCACGGTCAGTGAGGCCACTGTCAGTGGGAAATCTTTTTTTCTCAATAATTGTTGGGATTAATCCATCTTTCTGTGGAATAATCAGTGTTTCTCAGAAAAAGAGAGCTTGACTTGATCGTTGTCTCCCACATGCCTGCTGTAGAAAAATGACTGTGTCACAAAACGCAAACCACAAGTTTCTCTGCTTTTGAACCACCAGAAGAGTCTTTTCCAGAGGAGATCCCCCTGCCTCCCAGCCAGGTCTGTATTGCCACTCCACATCGCCTCCTGCTTGGGCAGGTAGGGATGTTGCAGTGCCAAAGCCCTGACCCTGCAACATCATGGATCCTACTGCTTCCCTCACTTCTTACAAGGTTTCTCACAGGCAATGTTTTTTGAATTCTTTGCTTCGGCCAGCCCCACCCATTGTGGTGAGATCTCGATCCTGAGATTTTCATCCTGTATATTTTGGCTTCCAGAGCAGGCCTCTGCCACCCCTTACAATGCAGTTTTATGTGAGTCTTCAAAGAACTAAGAAAAATTTTTGGACCCGAGGCAATGATCTTTACAAAGTGGTTGAAATAATAATAGGCACTCCCACTGCTGATGCTCGAGACATTTTACCCTGCTACACAAAGGCACATAACATTTTGATAATGACAGTGATATCAGCAGTTTGTTAAAATATTTTCTGCATCCTACTATTTAAAAGAAAATACACTGGACTTCTCCAAGCTGTTTAAAGAAGCTGTTCTCTTCTCTCAGAAGAATGAGAAAGAGGAAGGAGACATATAATCAAACCCTACAAAAACCTGGTATGCTAAGAAACTAGCATAATATATAATACTGTCAACTTTCTTATTGATCCACTTAAAGGGACATTGACCTTTAATATCAATATGCTTAGCTACAAATAAGCCATTATAAAAATATTATAAAAATAAAGAGTTATCAGGAACCTTAGTTTTCAGTCTAAGGGCAAAAACATTTAAGTTAGCTGAACTTTTCCACTCAATCTTTCATTACAGAGGAAGTAAGAATGAGAAAAAAATAATATCTGTTTTGGGAAAATATTTTAAAGGTTTAGAAAAGCATTATAAAACTATTACATGTTGCTACTATATGACTGACACAGTGAAACATTCTACTGTAAAGCTTTTAGATGAAGCTTTTAGCCTGTTTGTCTGGGCACTGACTTAGTTGCTTGTTTGATTTTTCTCATACAACTATTCAAGTGCTTTTGGTAGTATGGAACTTTTTTTCTTCTGTTACATGATAATAATATATGTTAACAGAACCATCTCTAGGATATAATCTGTTAAAATCATAGGCTCACAGATTAATTTAGATTGGCAGGCATCTCTGGTGGTCCTCTGCTGTGATCGACTTATTAAACTAAGATCAGCTTTAAAGTTAGATCTAACTTTAAAATTAGATCAGGTTCCTCAAGGCCTATTTGAATCCAGTTTTGTGTACCTCCAAGGATGGATGTTCCACAATCACTTTGAGTGTCCTCATGTTTAGCAAATAAATTGTAATATTTAATAAAAGCTTCCCTTGTTTCCTCCTCCTTTATTACTGATAATGCAGGTTGATTTTTGATGCCTCAGTCAAGGAATTACATTTACTTTGTCTCTGTACTTCCAGATACCTAGATACCCCTGTAACATAGTAAAGTCCAGTGTATTCACTACATGGAGCACAATGACCACAGTTCTCTGTTTCTCTTCTGAGAACAGTTGTGGTTTTGCTTTCTGGTCTCCTTTCTATATAGCAGAAAAACGAGAAAGAGGAAGACAACACATAATTGAACCCTACAAAAACATGGTATGCTAAGAAACCATGATAATATATAATACTGCCAAGTTTCTTATTGATCCACTTAAAGGGACATTGACCTTTAATATTAATGTGCCTAGCTACAAATGTCATTGGAAAAGACTATAATACTTAATCTTCAGTGACACAAAATGTGCATGTCTACTGTGAACAGAACCACAGACTGTAGTGAAGAAATGTAACTTTAATTGCATCATCTACTTGTCAGGAGGCTTTCACCATTTGCTATTATGAAAAATGGAGATTCGGAGTATTACCAGGCCAAAAGGCTACTATTTTTCATGGAAAGACATTACTGTGAAATAAAAAAATAATTAGATTTTGTTGCAGACAAGAAAGGTGGTTAAATTACACATGTTTATTTCAAAAGATTAATATCAGGGTGCTTTTGATATAGAATGAGAAGTACCAGCACAATACTTTAAAACAGTAAACAGAAAAGGGTTTATTGATTGTTTTATCTGCCTGAAATTTATTTTTATAGGATATAAAATATAACTTATAAGGCATAACCTTTATTCAGTGGGAAGGCTGAACCGAAACACCATTATCTGTGCATAAACCTACTTCAAATCCACTTTTTAAAATAGCTAGGGGCTTTTAAGAGGTTGAGGTTTTCTGGCTGTGCTGGGTGCAGGTACCCAGGAGCTGGCAGCAGGGTGCTACAAGGATGGCCTCCATAAGGAGAAGCTGGGACAGCCCCATGCCTGACCGAGCTGGTTCCAGCAGACCCACCACAGGGCCCAGCAGCCAAGATGCTGGCACCCCTGCAAAACCTATTCAAGAAAGGGCAAAAAATACAGGGCAGGTTGGGATGGGATGGGGTTTACAAAAAGAGTGAGACACAACCCTGTGAGAGGAGAAGGATGGGAAGGACAGGCAGGTGAAAAATGTGAGGAGGAAGGGGCAGGAGAAAAAAGCTGCTGTGTACTGACTGCAGCCCACCCTTACCTCACACCACTTGGTGGGGAAGATGTAGGCAAGTCTAGGTTAAGTTTAGCTTGGGGGAGTGGGAAGGAAAGGTGTTGCTTTAATGTTCTTTCAATTTCTCACTCCCTGAATTTACTTTAATTGGGAATAAATTAATTTTCCCCAAGTTGCATCTGTATTGCCCTTGACAGTATTTGGTAAGCAATCTCTCTTTCCTATCTTCTCCCCTTGTCCCACTGAGGAGCGACTGGGAGGGAGTGAGCAGCTGGATGGGAGTTTGGACCACACTGGCCAAAGCCCCATTTGGGTAATTAGATTTATTTTACTTAAAATTATTTTTCTATTTTACATTAAGAAGCAATTATTTAAGACTATACATGAAACACTGTGCTGCCAAACTGTGGCTCCTAACAAAAGCAAAACCCAAGAGATGTGAGAGGTGGTTGAGTTGTAGTGGTGTTCAAAGGATGCAAGAACTTACTGAATCAGTTAAGAGACTTTGAATTACCAGTATTGCTTGCCTTTTTTTATTATTATTATTTTTATTGTACATGAAACTTGGTTTTTCCTCTTCGTATCAATATATGTGTATAGGTATTAATATTATCTGAGGAGCCAGTAGGAAGTTAAAAATATTGTCAATGATCAACATCTTGTTTCTTATTGCTGAAAGACTTAGAAAGCACCCAGCTAATACTACGAGGCAGTCATTCTGATCAAATAAGAAGATAAAACTTGAACACTGTTAGGTCAAGGTAATGAAGCAGTTAAATAAAATGATAATGCAAGTTGAAATGATACACAGGTTACAATCAGGTGAAACTTCAGGACACTGGAAGTTACTTTCTACACAGTTAACTGAACAGTTTGAAAGCTGGCATGTGACACTTGTTGCAGAGTCCAAAAAAGAGTTGGCTGCAAGGTTTCCATCTGACATGTGTTGAATAATGCAATACACTCCAGTTCAGTGGTGTGTAAATGTGATATTTGTAGTGCACATATATTTCAAATGACAGCATTGATGATGTGCTTAATTTTTTTGAAATCACATTCAATGTATCTTATTCCAAGAAGCTACCAGAAGAAACATCTATGCACTCACTCTTCAGGCATTGTTCTGAGCCAATATGTTGTTATGACAGGGTAGGTCTTAGAATGGATTACACGGAGACATCAAATTTAAAGTAGCAAATATAATTTTCTCAAAGTAGTACCATGAGTCATAGTACATTATATGATACAATACAGAACAGAGCTGAACCTAGTGCAGGGAAAGCTACACAATCTAATTCATATTATTCCAAATGTTCCTGTCAGTCCTAATAAAGTAAACCATAGAGACTTATAAAAATCATTTAATGATTTAATGATCCCAGAAATTCACAGCATGAGCCAATATAAAAAGCTGTAGTGCTTTCATTCAACTTTTTTAAAAATCTTGAATCTTTGATAAACATAATTTTTCAAATAATACAGTCATAATGAAAATTGTATTCATAAATATGTTTTATTTGTTATACTGCTAATGTTAACTGTGCAAAAACTAGAATTACTTTCAGCCTGTAACAGACAAATGACATTGTTAGGAAGACCTATTAGACTATAAGCGAATCATTAGAGAATATTACCCACTTACTAAAGATGCTGTGGAAGTCTGAAATTTTCTCAAGTATGATTTCTCGTTTTCCCTAAAAGAAGGTTTTCTCCTCTATTTTGGTAGTCACTAAAGCTAGTAATTTCCATTCTAGGAATGGAAACTCCAGTTACACCCTAGAACCACATTTAAAATATGCAATCAGTAATGTTATTGCTAGGGGAGCAGATGCACAGTTTTCCCACTGAGTTCAGAGAGTTTCAGCACTCGGCATTCCCAAAAATCCATTCTTGTTGTTGCATAGTAGATACAGTAGGCACTGAGTTTCAGAACAGCTTTGAAAATTTTGGGCTAAAGTGAAACTCTTTGCTTGTCATAGACTGTAATCTTCCATATTGTATCACTGATTCCTTCTCTGTCTATATAACATTTGTGTTTTGGAGACCATACTGTATCTGAGTTGACTGAACAGCCAGAGGTGAAATACTGTGTTTCACTCAGGAAATCTAGCCTGGAATTCAGCTGTAGGGGGAATATATCTGTGAGGTATGGGAGCAGGGGGAGCAGGTTCACTCATGTTCACTTCATTGCTTTTCTGTCAGTCATGGCTAATACATCCCCTAGTTATGACAACAGGAAAAAAAAAAAAGAAACAACAACAAAACCAAAACCAAAACAACAAAAAAACATCACCAAACCCCCCACCAACAATTAGACATGGGTTGACATCCATATTATTGGTACTCTTAGTACCTTTTATGCCATTATTCAATCCACTCAAACTTCAGAATCTGGGATGGAAAAGTAAATTGGTGTACTGTGATTACCACTGCTCTAGGACCAGAGAAATCAGATATAGCATTACTCTTCCTCAATATACCTAATAGCAGAGTCTATGATGTGGCCCATTTCAGCTGGAAAATTCTGTAATGACTTGTCCATGTGAGCAAGAAGTAAATTCCCACTTCCTTTTCAAAGCAAGGAGGAAACAGGAAAGGCGCTACACATCAGAGTATAAACCTCACTGAAGTTTAGTGCCTCCTGTTGCTCTTGATTTAAAAGTTTTCTTCTCTTTCACACTTAATTTTAGTAATCCCTTTTCACTCCACACAACTTTTGACATTACTGATTCCAGCTTTCATATTTCACAGTGGCTACCAGGAAAGTGAAAATTACAGTTACAGAGAACACGCTGTGGTTACATATATGACCCACCTGGTAGCCACCCAGAAAAGGTTAATGAAAACTCTAATTATCTATCCTTGATATTATGAAGAAAATTAGAAACAACTGCTGAAAAGATCTACACTGGGAGTAGTCTCAGGAGGAGTGGTTAAGATTTTAAATTATGGTGAAAAGGTGCAATGGGATGAAAATAGTCTGCTAAGTAATGAAGTCAGGGGGAAAACCCAGAGAACCCATGAAAGATAGTAAGTAGAAACAGTCTCTTGACACTTATCTTGACCTCTGTGACAAGACACCTGAAGAAGAGTATAGGCTTTGGTTTTCACTCCAAGGGATGTAGAAAGGATCTGGGGATAAAGGGCTCCAGACTGACAGCTATCTACCTTGCATTTGTGAAAATCTTTACTAATTCTGTTATCTGAAAGTGCTCTTACACAGATGGAAAGATGACATCTGATGGAAAGACTATTATACCAGACAGGAGATGGTTATAGCTAACTGCCATATAAAATATAACAGACACAATTGTGCATAAATTAGGTATTCACTAGCTATTGTGACCCTCCAGAAGCATCTTAATAGGAAACTTTATTTACATTCTTATTCTGATCCTCAGTGTGCTTCCAACCTCTTCTTTCATAGTTTCATCCTGAAAATTAATGATATATACAACACTGAGTAACACCAGAACCAGAAAATCCAATACAGCAAGGAACTGTGTCTTGTTGCTTAATCCAGTATATCTTTAATTTGAATCCTGAAGGGAAAGGCAGGTTTTGCTTTTTGTCTATCCTGCAGAACGCTACAATGGATCTGATATATGGTTCCACTTTGATAACTGACCATTGCTAATTCCTCTCCAAATTTGGCATTTCCTATCACCTGGGTAAATTGCTTTGTAGTAATGTCACATATTCCTAACAGAAAAAATGTCATCACACATAGTTAAAACATACTACAGTGTACAATATGTAAAATGTCCTTCTTTTCTAATTTAAAGGGACCGAGGAATACTTTTTGGCTGATCTTTCATGGTAGATACTTAAAAATAGTTCTGCCATTTTTTTAAGAACTGAAGTTAATCTAACTAGTCTGTGGTCTCTGAACTCTTTTTAATAAATGATACCAAGCTTGCTCAGTTGTTTCAGCCATCTGCAAACTCACCTGTCCTGCAGGGGCTTCAAGGGAACTCCTGATGGTTCCACAAGTTAAGCCAAATCTGGGAGCAACCTGAGGTGAATTTCCTTAAGCTGGACTGCTTTGAAAACTTTTAATCTAACCTTAAGTTCATAGTCACTTATTGTCTGATACTCCAACACAGAGTGATGACTTGAACAAAAAGATCTTACACTGGCCCTCTCATTGTCAGTTTTCTGTCCCTGCCAAGAAGTCAGAATACTTACCTTTGCTTGGCTTTTCTTTTAAACTATTTGTAAAACATTTTCACTGTATTTTCTTTTACCTGTTGTGCTTCAGCCCTAGCCTCAGAATTTCATATCATTGCACCTAAATATTTTAAAATTTAATAAAATAATACTTTTATTCAGCTTTAGTCAGGCTACTTGAAAAAATCACAAGTTTAACTTTGAAGAAATTACCTGATAATTCACATAGCACATTTCCTTCCTCTTTGCTCCTGATTCTTCTATCTTTTGAAACATCTTTAATTAAAGCAAGTTAGACACTGGGTTCTTTATCTAAAATCACTTCTACTTACCTTATTTTGCTCAGAGCTGTCACACAATTCAAGACTGGACTCAATAAATACAGCCTTGAGGCATATACAGCTATGCTTCTTTTTCACCTGTGCCTACTTTTGTAAAAATATCTGATCGTGCCTGTAACGTACCAAAAGCTTAGTGAATCTAGGTTAAGTCCCAAGAGTCTGGCAAGTATGAGGCTACTTGCTGAATTTTACAGTTGGTTGACTCAATAAGAATACAGAGTGATCAAAACAGAGAAAGGTGCATTTGTGAGTGTGTGTTTCTTCAGATGATGCTGACAGGAAAGCTAAAAATCTTTCTCATTCCTTTTTCATCTCCTTCTCCTGTTGACAAACCTGTACATAAACATAATTATTAATGCCATTAACTACTTAATACGTATTTATTTTATATTACAGTTTTAAGAGATTCAGAAAACAAAACCTTAGAGTTCAAATCTTGCAGCCTATGAAAATATTTCATCAAAGACTGTAAAATGTGTATTTTTCTGACATTAGCATTTCCACATACCATCTGCTAAAAATAACTAGATTCATCACAGTCCTGGTTTCAGCTGGGACAGAGTTAATTTTCTTCTTGGTAGCTGTTGCAGTGCTGTGTTTTGGATTTGGTGTGAGAACAATGTTGATAGCACTGATGGTTTTGGTTGTTGCTGGGTAATGTTTGTACTAAGTCAAGGACTTCTCAGTTTCTCAGGCCCTGCCAGCCAGAGGGCTGGAGGAGCAAGGGAAACCAGGAGGGGACACAGCTAGTACAGGTGACCCCAACTGGCCAAAGGGATATTCCATACCATATGACTTCATGCTGAGTATATAAACTGGGGGAAGAAGAAGAAGGAAGGGGAGCACACTCAGTACTACAGCGTTTTTCTTCCAAAGTAACTGTTACGCATGATGGAGCCCTGTTTTCCTGGAGATGGCTGAACACCTGCCTGCTCATGGGAAGTGGTGAATGAGCTTTGCTTTTGCTTGCATGTGCTGCTTTTGCTTGATTTATTAAACTGTTGTGATCTCAGCAAATTAGTTTTCTCACTCTTACTTTTCTGATCCTCGTCCCCATCCCACTGTGGGGGGAGTGAGCGAGCAGCTGTAAGCACTAGCTAGGGTTAAACCATGACAATCACAAATCTCTTGACAAGGTCAAGGCATATTAATATACCCTCAACTTCTATCATTACCCTTTAACAGTCTCGAAAAGGATGAATTCAATGTTTTTCACTTCATGTGAGCAATGAAAAACATCACTATGCAAAATGAATAAGCCCTACAATGCAAAAGGCTGATTTCTGCAATTTTATGCTTTAGAAGAACTATCCATTTATATCGTATCTGCTTCTTTCATAAAAGTGTGTGTATGTATGGCTGACGTGTGAGATGAGTCAGTTCAAGTTGGATTTTCTTTGTGCTGCAGAAGATAACTTTGCCAGTTTCCAGTTACACTTCAACTTATACGCAATAAAGCATTTTCTGCCCAAATGTACGATTTCACTCAGCAATTCATTGTCCTTGGAAAGTCAAAATATTCACTTATTTCTTTCTCCTTTGCAATAAACAAATAAATAAGTAAATTTAAAAGTAATGTAAGGTAATACTTAAGGAAAAGGCATTTGATTTGGGATGGAGAATTCTGAGATTATATTAAATGAAACTTCCTTCTTCCAAAAGAAAAATTAATTCTAGAGTAAAATCTATCTTTATCAGGAGAAATGCTAAAGTACAAGCAAAACTTGACTGTCTGCCAAGGACAGGCAAAGCAAACTTTCTGAATACCTATTTCGTAAAGGTTTTAAACTTGCCAAGATTCTTCATAGTGTAAGAAGTAAAAATAATGTGAAATTTCATGATGTAATGATTCAAAGGATATTTCAATGTATTTTCTATGCCACCTCCCCCCATTCACTAATGATTTTTAGTTTAAGAGCCAATACTTGTTAAACTTTAGTATCCTGGAATCAAACATTAATTCTGATCACTTTTTTTTTCCAAAATGTTGTTATGGGTTTTTTTCCAGGTGTTCACAGTGACAAAGCAGAACAAAACAAAGTAAGTCACAGCAGCAAAACACATAGACAAACTATAAAAAAAATGAATACAGCACTAATCGTATTTTCCAAAGTCAAAATTTATTATTTGTAAAGCAATTGAGAACTAAAGATAAAGGATAGTCAGGCACACATGATTCTATTTTTTTGCAACAATACATCAAGAATTTATACCTAAAAAGATGCCAGAATAGACACACATACATATATATGTCAAATTTCAGCTATCAATAGAAGTATATATATATTTACAATTTTTAATCTCTTCAAGCAAACTCTAATGAAATCCAGTTTTCAGGAATTTTAATAGGAAGCTGAAACTGCTTATCATGCAGAGAAAAATCTTGAAGACCTCCTGCCTCCTATGTCTGCACAGTTCTTTGTTACTTCAGCAGAAGATGTGTTACGTGTACCCAACATAATGTCTGTGACCCAAGAATATGGCTTAATAACATGCAGTACATACAACTTTTTCCATGAACACTCTAATCTTCAATCCTGAAACGGAGTTCTCAGCTCTGTGCTGGGTATGTGATGCTAATAGCATCTGATGACACTACTTGCATGTCCATAATAAACTGGGACTGAATAGGTTAGAAATTCTTGGAGTCCATCGGGTGGAAAGTCGTAAGTAGCAAACAGACATGTTCAGGTGCCAGAACTGATAAAAAAGAAATTGTCATCTTCCTCAGTGTCGTGTTTCCCGGCCGTCGACCCAGCCCCACACAGCCACTTGCTCACTCCTTCTCACCCAGAGGGATGGGGAGTAGGATCGGAAAGGAATGTAAAACTCAAGGGTTGAGGTAAGAACAATTTAATAGGTAAAGCAAAAGCAGCACATACAAGCAAAGCAAAGCAAGGAATTCATTCACCGCTTCCCATGGGCAGGCAGGTGTTCGGCCATCCCCAGGAAAGCCAGGCTCCATCACGCATAACGGTTACTCAGGAAGACAAACTCCATAATGCCAGATGTCCCCCCGCTTCCTTCTTCTTCCCCCAGTTTATATACTCAGCGTGAAGTCATATGGTATGGAATATCCCTTTGGATAGCTTGGGTCACCTGTCCTAGCGGTGTCCCCTCCCAGTTTCCTGTGCCTTTCCAGCCCTCTGGCTGGCAGGGCCCAAGGAACTGAGAAGTCCTTGATTTAATATAAATATCACCCAGCAACAACTAACACCATCAGTGTTCTATCAACATTGTTCTAACATCAAAGCCAAAACACAGCACTGTACCAGCTACGAAGAAGAAAATTAACCCTATCTCAGCTGAAATCAGGACAGTCAGAAGAAGTGATGATTGGTAAGATCCCTTGCAAAGTACACAGAGCTTTTAACCCTGTCTTCCATGCCACTCTCACAGTCAATAACACTCTTTACGAGCTCCATGGACACACAATCCATTCTCAATGACAGGCAGTCCCCTTTATTACAACCTTTTTTTTTCTTCTGTTCTTACACTTGTTAGCTGTTCTTTAAGTACAGGAGGCCAATGTGCATGTAGTTCAAACAAAGGCAATGGATTTGGCATTGGCTGTAAGATTATCAGAGTGGACTGGTAAGGATAATCAAGGCTGAACTTACCTAGAGTGATGAAGCTGAAGTCAATGGAAATTACTCTGTGGTTAACATTCATGAAACATGGTCTTGGGACCTCAATTTCAAATGATGTAACCCTTATAGCTGCCTGTGGTGCTGACACGCTTTCTTTTTCCCCCTTCTTTTTGTCTAGTTTTATGTGGTTTGGTTTTGTTTGCATTGGGTTGGGGTTTTTTGTTGGTTGGGTTGGGTTTTATATTCTTTTTAATAATTTCTTTCTTAGTGGTATACCTGTTTGATTTTCACTACATCATTAGGGAAAGAAGAAAGCGTAGGAAATGTGGCTAGGCAGAAACTGGAGAGACAACTGACAGGCTCAGTATCATGTAGGTTGATAAAACTAGATCTCAGTCTTGGAAAGAACTGTAATGAGGTTTCTGAACATGTAATAAAGTCTGCATTCATTGCTTTTTTCCCATGCCCAAAATGCAGAATTTGTGGCTATTTAGCATGCAAATATATTTACTCTTGTTCGAATAGACATGGGAAGTTGATTATTGTCCATATACTATTTCTGAACTTTGATGATCTCACTTTACTTAGAGTGGCATCTCTCTGCAGTTGTGATTTCTCAAGAAACTTTTCTGAATCAGTTAGTGAGAGGAAAAGAACAATTCTAATTATGGGACTTTAGCTTACCAACAATTCTCTGTTACCCTAGAAAGTGTATTTTAGGATGTTATAAAACAAACATTTTGAACATTCTCCAAGTGTACCTGGAGCAGGCAGTTTTGAGTGCCAGTCTTTTCTTCCAAATAATAAAATTATAAGTGGACAAAGCAAATGAAAAAAACTGAGAGGTATTATCAAGCCATACTAATAAAAAAAATCTGTTTACATTTCTTAATAAATATTTAGGTTGTGATATAAGAGGATTGATGCGGTAATGGTGATTTGATTGAATGCCAGACCCTGAGATTACACTGAGCCACGAGGGCTCCAAAGTTAGCTTTATTCTTACAGTAACTTTGCAGTTCTATCATCTTTCTTACTGACCTTTCTTATGTATTCCCAACTAGAAACCAAATCTTATTCCAGACATATTTTTCTAGAAGTTTTATCTTTCTGTGATTATGAAAAGATAAAAAAGAAAACAGTTTCATAAAAACCTGAAAGGAGGATCAGTTCCTTGCCTGTTAAAAAAAAACAAGCCTCATCTTATCTTCAATGCAGGCAGAAGTCCGAAGTGTAGATACAAACTAAAAACTGAAGGGTATTTACAAACTGAAAATGAGCTTTTCAGTGACTTACTCTATTGTTTAAATCTCAGCAATGTTTACCCATAGGATACTTTGATTATTTCTTGACACTCTTCAAAATTAACAGTACCCAGCAGCATGCAGTTTGCCATTAAATCTAAATGCAAAATCACAGATAAAATAGGTATCACGTCTCTGAGATAGACATCAAAAAAGAAAGCTCTGAAAGAAAAAAAAAAGGGAAGGGGGTATTAAATGCTACCAGAAGAGAACTTAAGCTTTGCACCACGGTACTTTTTCTTACATCTTTGATAACCTTGAACCTGTACAGTTTCCTGTGTTGGCACCTCTGTGATGCCGATTTCCATGTGTAGTGCAGGTCACTATGTACAAGCGTAAGCGGGGAAACAGTCATGAGGTCTTTTACACATCTTGCTGTACAGAAGTGTGGACTGGCAGGGAGTAGAGGGAGTCAGAGCTCTGAATCTATGAAATGACAAGCCAGCCAGGAGAGCTGGCCTCTTTCAATCTGTGCTTCATTTCTATAACGAGAAGGCATTAAGGGGCTAGATGGAAAAACTATTCCTAAGTCCTTTTCCCCAGGCCTTTACATGGGACTGTACGGTTACTTCACTATGATACCCTACCTAGTTCTTTATTATCCAGGATAGCTAATAACTAACATTTTCACTCAGAATAAATGATGATCAGGATCATATTATAGAAACCACAAGACCTCAGAAGTGGACACTAAATTTCTTGTAAGAAATCCATACTGCTTCCTGTGCTAGTGAACATTATAGAAAGTCCTAATGGTAAACTAAACAAATTGATCCTAAGGACCTGATTTTATTCAGTTTTTCTTTAACAGACTTGCACTGGTATTACTGAAATCTGGAAAAAAAAAAATAAAGAACTAGAACTTTTTGGACAGGTATTGTACAGAATGAGAAGAAAAAAAGGTATAAAAATCAACTTATTATCTTGTTTTTATCTGTTACACTGCAGATCCAAAAAGAGCTTCTATTAAGGGCAGTCTTTAGGGACAAGTTTTGAGTATATGACCTGAATACAAAACACTTTCGGATCATGCATATTTATCTCTGCTAATGAGAGAGTAAGTGTTCTATTAAATGACATTCATTTTAAATGGCTGTCTCATAAATTGCCTATCTTAAAGTCATAATTAGGATCTGTGATTAGCTGAGACATTTCAGAAAAGGTACTTGAGGAATCAGTAAAATAGAAAAGATATATATCAAGATTCAATGAATAAAACACCTTGTTTGCACTACAACCCTTACACATACAGCAGGAGGGATGGACTAGAAATGTTAATACCGAGTTTAATTTATAGCATGATTCAAATTGTCTCAAACACTGGAGGTTTAAAGCAGTAGTTCTCAGTCTCTTTTTATGGTAATCTCATATTTCAAATATACAAGGAGAATATATCAACTTCCAAGAAAGGGAGAATGGCCCGTGAGCCCTTACAGGATTGTCATATTTTAATGCAGCATATATCTTGGCACAAAGGTCTGTGCTTTAAAGTGCAACTACTGTATTGGGAAGTGTTAAAAAGAAAACAATACAGCCATCATTTCTTTTTGCTCATCCCAAAGAATATCAGGATAAATACATTGTGACCTGAATTATATGAAGTCAAACTGGACTGTTTTGAACAGGAATCAGGAATTAAACATAGTAAAAGTTTTTAGGAAAGTGAAAATACGTATTATATAAATTTCTAGCAAAAAAAGAAGCTTTTGAAAAATACATGTTTTATTGTAGTATCTCAACCACAAATGAGGTGAAGAATGGATTGAGACCAGCCCTGAGGAGAAAGACTTCAGGGTGTTGCTGGGTGAAAAGCTCAACATGAGCTGGTAGTGTCTGCTTGCAGCCCAGAAAGCCAACCATATCCTGGGCTGCTTCAAAAGAAGTGTGACCAGCAGGTCAAGGGAGGTGATTCTCCCCCTCTACTCTGCTCTGGTGAAACCTCACCTGGAGTACTGCATTCAGCTCTGGGGCCCCCAACATAAGAAGGACATGGAGCTGTTGGAGCTAGTCCAGAGGAGGGCCAGGAAGATGATCAGAGGGCTGGAGCACCTCTCCTATGAAGACAGACCCAGGAAAGGGTCTGGGGACACCTTATAGCAGTCTTCTAGTACCTAAAGGGGGCCTGCAAGGAAGCTGGAGAGGGACTTTTCACAAAGGCCTGTAGTGACAGGACAAGGGGGAATGGCTTTAAGCTGAAAGAGGGTAGATTTAGATTAAATATTAGAAAGAAATTCTTTACTGTAAAGGCAGTGAGGCACTGGGCCAGGTTTTCCAGAGAAGCTGTGGATGCCCCATCCCTGGTAATGTTCAAGGCCAGGCTGGATGGGGCTTTGAGCAACTTGGTCTAGTGGAAGGTGTCCCTACCCATGGCAGGGTGTTGGAGCCAGATGATCTTTAAGGTCCCTTCCAACCCAAGCCATTTTATGATTTTATGATTCTAATACAGTTTCCTGTTTGTGTTTTCGGTTTTGGTGGGTTTTTTTTTTGTTTGTTTGTTTGTTTTTTTAATTGTTGTTGTTGTTACTATTATTATTGTTGTTGTTGTAATTATTATCATGTACTGCACCAAAGCACAGGATTTAGATGTACATTATTACTAAGATATGAAAGCATTATTTCCTGCATGTCAACATCCAACTAACCAAATTTGCATGCTTGAGTTTGAAATGAGATATATAGTGGTCAAAATATGGGTAAATATTAACAGCAGAAGAATCTAGCACAAATTTGGCTGTGTTTTCAGCTTTTCTTTCTCATGTGAGGACTTTTACCTTTCTAAAATTTGGGCATCTACTCGTCAACTCAATTATTCTTACTGAGTTAAAGTCACTTTCACCATAACTGTTCTGTGGATTTTTAGCAGGTAATTGAGATAAACAAACAAACAAATATACTTAGAAGGAAAGTAACAATTTGTGAACATTTTAATGTTCTTTTGTGCAGTTTAACTGTGAAACAACTGAAGAGAATTTTGAGAATAAGAAAAAAGAATCACCTACAATGAAGATACTTACAATCCTTCATCTTCATTAGTTTTCATTGCTAAACTAGTTAATATAATCTCCTCATGTAATGTTACTTAATCAAGGTTGATGTAGTGGAATATGCATTTGTTAGTCATAGAATCAGAGAATCATTTAGGTTGGAAAAGACCTTTAAGACCATCAAAGCCAACTGTTAACCCAGCACTGCCAAGTCCATCACTAAACCATCTCCCTGAGCACCGCATCTAAAATTTTTTATACACCTCCAGAGATGGTGACTCCACCACCTCCCTGGGCAGCCTGTTGTTGTGGTTTAGCCCCAGCTGGCAACCAAGCACCACACAGCCGCTCACTCACTCCCCCTCCACCCAGAGAGATGGGGAGGAGAATCAGAAAGGAACTTAAAACTCAAGGGTTGAGAAAAGAACAATTTAATAATTTAAACAGAATGAAAAGGAAAGAAAAATAACAACAATAACAATAATGATAATAATGATTATAATACTGATAATGATAATGATAATAATAATAATAATAATAATAATAATAATAATAATAATAAAACCAATGACAGTTATAATGGAAATGTAGGAGAAAGGGAAAAATCCAAAGGAAAGGGGAGAAAAGAAAACACGTGATGCACAGTACAACTGCTCACCACCCGCTGACCAATGCCCAGCCGGTCCCCGAGCAGTGATCATGCCCTGGTTTTGGCTGCTTCTTAGTAGCTGATACAGAGCTGTGCTTTGGCTCTGATGTGAGAACAATGTTGACAATGCACTGATGTTTTTAGTTGTTGCTGGATGATGTTTATACTAAGTCAAGGACTTTTCGGTTTCTAAGGCCCTGCCAGTATAAAGGCAGGAGGGGCACAACAAACTGGGAAGGGACACAGCCAGGTCCCAGCTAATACCCCAAGTTTATATACCAAGCCTGATGTCCCATGGTGTGGAATACCTCTTTGGCTGGTTCAGGTCATCAGCAAATTTGCTGAGGGTAAATTCTGTCCCTTCATCCAGGTCACTGATGAATAAGTTGAACAGGACTGGACCCAGTGCTGACCCCTGGGGCACACCGCCAGCTACAGCCTTCAGCAAGACTCTGTGCTGCTGATCACAGCCCTCTGAGCTCTGCCATCAGCCAGTTCTCAACCCACCTCACTGTCCACCCATCTAACCCACACTGCCTGAGTTCACCTATGAGGGTGTTATGGGAGACCATGTCAAAAGCCTTGCTGAGGTCAAGCTCCATTCCAACCACAAAAGAAGCCCTAGTGGTTCAGTTGGATCTAAACACAAAGAGAACTGTCTTTTGTTGTCTAAAAGGTTCTATAATAAGACAAAATTAATCCTGATCTTGAAGGAGGAGCTCGGGACACAGAAAGTACTGTAAACCATCTAGCTCTGAGTTCAAAACTCAACTTATTTTGTTATTGCTTTTTATTTCCATGATGAATGTCTTCTGTGAGTATGCATGTAAAAAAAAAAAAAGTGTTACTTTCCCAAGTATCCTGGCATCACTGTTAAGGAGAAATAGAGAAAAATCATCCTAGTGAGGCTCGAGTTTATTTTGTAGCTCAGGAATTCTCTGCATCAGCCTTCTGTAACACAGAGCTGCTTTTATTCTGCCTCTCTTGGAAACAATTTTACCACTTCCTTAATCATATTTCCTTTGTTCTGAATGGAATAAAGACAGGTAGTTCAGGAAAACAGATGGGACATGAAACTCAAGGAAGTGTAAGCAAGTTTGGAGAAAGAAAGCGCTGGTGTTTGGCTGATTTATTTGCTTTAAAATAAATTTAAAGCAAAAAGATTAAAAGGCTTGATCACTTTGAACACTAAATATAATTCTAGAATAAGCTCAGAGATCTTAAGTTAAGCAGGTTCTTCTATCCTTTCCTTCTTACAGAATCCTCTTTGTGGGATTTTCATCTATGTGAAATAGAGCTGAGGCCAGAGAAGGAAGGAACCATATGCATGTCTTTGGGATTGACTGTCATTCCTCCAGAGTGAAACAGAAATCTCAATAGATAGCTCCAAATATGTGGGTATGCAATACAGTTTGGCAGAACAAGCTAACCGCAGCAGATTGAATTAAGACCATAGCATTTGCCTTTTCTCTTGAAATGAATAATGAAGTGAAGATAAATATGTGTTCAGAACTGAGGAGCACAGTGAACTTCACAAAGAATATGAAAGCTCAGATTCCAGCTGATTATACCCTGCTTCCTTTCTGGAAGTAAAAATTACAAAAGATGTATCCCAAAGTACCAGGTCCTACAACTGGGATTGGCAGGTCTGAGGCTATTACACAAAATTAGGAATAAGTGGCATAAGACTGTATGTGTGTATTAAAAGAACATAAGATGTGAATTCATTTCAGAATAACATAATCTCTGAGTGACAGTTAATACTGGCTACATAGGGCCTACCATAAAGTAAAGACAACATCTGTTGAAGCAGCTTGGTGGTAAACGCAAGTCTGCTCTTTTCCAAAATAGGTGTGTGGAGGAGCTTTGCATTCTTCTGATTGCATATGTGCAAGTAGAATATATATAGCTGAACTCTGTTTCTGTAGGAGGTTGTTGCTGTTTTAAACTGTAGCAAAGGGGATTTATAGAAAGTCTGTGTGTGTGTGTGTGTATGCATATACACCAGCCTTTGTATTTTACTATACTGATCTGGCTTGCCGAGGTTTAAACATCACTTGAAAAAATACAGATTTAATTTGTCCAATTTGATGCATTCCTAAGATACTGAACTTATTCCAGTTTATAAACATAAGTGGTTTTTGTGAAGGTGAACATGCTAAGACCCACTTATTAGTTCTAATTTATAAGAACAAAACCACTTTGGATCTATGCTACATGCATTAGTCCAGAAAGAAAAAGCATACATTAACAGAAACATTTTGTACAGTCAGTGAGATCTACTGTTTCTGTGGGATATAACCCCACAGCAAACAGAACAGAGAATTTCTTAGGTCATTTGTTCAGCTTTTTTGCATGTCACACTGCCTTCTCATTGTTGAGATAGTCCTTTCCTATTTCCAGGAGGCAGGATTGGTGGGGCAAGATCTGTGTTAGTACAAGTGTGCTTGATTTTAGGGACTTTTACTAACTTTAAATGATGGTATACCTAAAGGAAGTAAAACATGCAAATATAGAACAGTAAAATAGTGGGTCTGTTGGGGAAATACTCTGGAATCAAACTTAATAGGAAAGCAGCAGAATACTAGATGTACCACACATTTAAACCTAAACTCTTCATGCCTGAAATAATTTCCTTGTAAATAAATGAAAGGTAAAAAAGATAACTGCTGACCAATCTTCTTTTTTTTTACACCCTCCTTCCCCACACACACCTACCTGCTTTTAACAACCACCTCCTCTTGTTAAAAATGCTGAACATGAGAGAATGCATTAAATAATTTATAACTGAAGTGGAAAGAGAATTATTTCCTTTTTCATGTTACTTGGTTGTGGATGTTAAAAACAGTCTTATCTTCTTATTATAATTTAATTTATAAAATTTATTAAACAGTCTGTATACCAATCAACTAGTACTTCAGTTACAGGGAGTGAAAAACAGTTGAAGAACTATTCTTAAGGTGTGCAGCCTGTGGGTACCAGTATAATTTTAACTATCTCATGGTTTGTATTAGATTAGACTTCCCAGAGGAGCCCTTAGAACTGAGTCAGAGGCCAGAGGTCTTGTTCTAGAGATACTGTTTTTCACAGCATTACCTGTGAGGTATATGGAAATACTGTTAATGATATGAGTACTCAGAATTACTCTGTTGCACACAGAGTAAATCCGAGCTACTAGCAAGCTGTAAGAGTTAGCCCCCTCTTCTCAATATGCAGTTTTCCTAACTAGAAAAACTGGGCATGACTTGCTTAAGATTAAATAAGAGAAACTAGTTAGCACTTTACCAGCACAGGTTCAGTGGGCTAACCTTGTATCAATTGAGGATACTTTTTGGAGATGTTCACTGGACTGATATGGAAATGGTTCTGTTCCCATATGTGAATCACTTATTTCAGGGACATTCAACATTAGCAATGTTTTGTACTTCTTATCTTACAATGTATTATTATTTTTTTGCAATGGTTAAAATCTTGTTGTCAACTGATTAGTTCATTTTGTGCACTTGCACTTAATATCCATGTAAGCAAATCAGCATATTATTTGTTTTAGAGAAATCCAATTATGACCTGAATTTTAAAATTCCTTCTTCCTGAATGTTGTCTTTACATCACTTGAGTAGAATGACTGTTTTCATTATTCTGTCTGGATGAAGAGAAGCAGCTTGATGTGAGTATTTCTTTCAGGATGTTGGCTTCATTTTGAAATTATTTGACACTAAGTCATAGTATTTACCACTTCTAAAAGAGAGAAAAAATATACATTCTGTCAGACCACACAGGTAGACTTCAAAGAGCAGTAGTGAAGATGCATTTTGTGGGTAAAAGTTGAGCCTAAACTTTCCTTTTGAAAAGGGCTGGAAGAATATATTAAGATAAGATCAGTCAGTCATCATCCTTAAAAAACCAATAAAGTCAGTAATGAGGTTATTTTTCCATAATTAAGACTAACTCATCTCTTACATATAGTAAATGGTAAGAAATAAAAAGTTAGCATATGCTGATGCATATAAGTCCTGGGATTGGAATCCTTAGCTGGACTTGCATTTTGAACAGTTTTTTTAAGGACAACCTAGTCAGTAGGCTTCCCACATATGTGCTGTTGACAAAGTCCTCCTTAAAACTTTAGTGCAATTTAAAATTTGTTCCAACAGTAATACACCCAAATTAACATCTTCTTGTATCTGCCTCAGTGAATGTTACCTTGGCTTTCTCTTTTAACTGAAATGGAAATCTCTATGGCAGTGGAGAAAACCTAACTTCATGAACATGAGGTAATTTTCTTTGAAATTATTCCTGACACCTGAAAAGCTGATTACTGAACAGGATGGAACATTGTTGAAATACATATGAAGTCTTGCCTATCATGCAGTACCCTTGTCTGAACCTGTTTTTTTTTTCTCACTGTAGGTTGAAACTCCACATAGATAAAGGCTGTGTATTTTAAGAGTGTAGCCCCCAGCACCCTGTTAATGTTTATCAATAGAGAAATAGCTGTTGATAGGCTGGTGGTGGCTTTTTGTTGAGACCAAGTACTCCGTCTTGCAAAGCCCCCATAAACAAGACACTTGCTGCTCTGAGGTCTCAGTTCTGGCACCATCACAGTGATTGTTTAAGTGCAATATGCAGATTTCAGTAGTTGTGATTGATGATTTATGGAGTCAGTTAATCAATCAACTTGTGATAAAATATAATTAGGAGTCCGAAAGTTAACTTGATGAACTGTAATGGCTAGTGCTATGCAGGCTTAACCTAACCTGTTGATCCTTTCTGTCCTTAAGCTCAGTGAATCTGTGAATTTGCTGAGCTTTCAAGTTTCCACAGCCACTCAGAAAAAGAGGTTCAATAAACAGGATCATATCTGACTTCACCAAATAAATACTGCAGGGTCCCTACTCTAATCTCATTGTGAAATAAGAATGACACAAGTATAAAACTGATATTAAAACTAGTAGAATTAACTATATTTCACCCTTTTCCTGAAAAGTCTTAACAGCTGAGCTTTTCTGAGGAGGAGAAACTGATGCAGTGTGACACAAACTTTACATGAAGTCAAAAAAAGTTCAGGAACCTCCCTTTAGAAATTGCTTACACACAAAAAAGTAATAGGGTAAAATTATTTTAAGAATAATCAGCAGTGCAGATAGAGGGCATCTCTTCATTCTTGCCAATTTCTCTTTCCAGCAGCTTATGCAACTAAACCCAACACAATTATTTTTATATAACTAAACCATTGTTCATATGTTAATAAAAAGGCAATAGAGGGTCTTGTACAACAGGATCATATGTAACCATAATAGTGCTAGTACTTGATATTTTCTCCTACAACCAGAGCAAACAAAAGTTGATCACTGCTGTACATTATTTCTGGATCAGTGAATGAACCCTTCATTTTATATCTTTTCTATGATACTTCCATAACCTTTGCAAAATGATATGCCATATCTCTTAAACTTTTTTGCACATTTTTTTCCCTTGGTAAATAGTGACTGAAGGAAACTTAGGTATCACTTTTTCTTTTATTAAATCTTCTATAATTTTTTCCCCCTGTTTCTCAGGAATTGTTGTGACTATTTATATCCTGATCATTGCATTTCAGATTTTATATGCATTGTGATACATGCAGTCTTTTAATTCAGTTTTTATGTTGCGTTATATAGTTATACGTATTTCTTTTTTAGTGTCGTACTTTAAATGGGCTCACGCTTTGCCATACTGTGATTAAAGTTCGTGCTTATGCACTGTTTCAATGGAAGAAGTACGAACACAAATTCATGTAAAAGGGTATTTGAGCAGAGTGAGATCAGCAAGTAACAGCTGTTACCACTTTCAGATATGTCTGCAGGATTAATTCTTTTTCTAATCGAGCTTTAAGTCAATAGATGTAGGTTAGCTGATGGGATAGACCATTTGCAAAGTATCTTTCATGCTACTGAACACCTTGAAATCAAGCACTTTATGGTGTTTGTATCTTGTTAACCTTCTAAATGTGTTGCAGATAAGGTTTTTGTGACTGATTTAATATGGCATACAAATCAGTAAAATTTTGGTTGTATATATTTACATACAGTATATGTAGTGCATCATATATATGCGAGGTACTAGAAAGGAACTATCTGCAGATCATCTCTTTTGACCTGCATGATAGAGATCAAAAAATTGATGCAGCCCAAGTCCAAAGCTTAGAACACAGATCCTGGGGTTCACAGCTAGTGCTCATTTGCAAACATAAGTACTATAAATTTGGATGTGTGGTTTCTCAATCATTCTTTAAAGAAAGGAAATCACAAAACACCAAAATTGCAGTTCTCCTGATAGTAGTTCATCTATTTACATGTATTAGATAACAGATGTTGTTTGCATGCTTGTCAATTTAATAGAAAAATATTTACTTTTGGTCTGACAGTCATCTATACCTGTTATTATCTGCTAATATCTTTCCGTATCTGGTAAAATATGAGCAGAAATTGCAGACCGTAGTCAACTGTCCTATTGACTGTTCTGTCAAGGCAGAAAGAAGAAATAATGTTATTCAGACCTACTTCTGATCTACTAGCTGTTCTCACTGTGCCACCAAATATTGGTCACTATCAAGCATATAGGATAATAAAAACAATATTGGATTTTGAATATTATGTGGTCATTCTTCATTGACATAGGAACATGGTATTCTTGCAGCGGGAAAATAAAGTATTGAGAAGATGAGATGTTTGATTTCAAAACAAGGGCACACTGCCACTGCACTTCTTCCAGAAAAGGTTACTACATGACAGATTCAACGTTTCAAACCTACATACATCAGAAAAACATTTCACTAGTTTTGAATGAATGAAGGTCAGAACAGAGGAAGCTGCAAAATGTGAAGGGCTGCATCTCTGCAGTTATCAGTGAAGGGAAAGACAGCAAATGTTTTTCACTCTAAAAGTGTAGATTCTAATGCTTTAATTAAACAAACAAACAAACAAACAAAAAACCCCAAACAACAGTCAATTCTTCATTGACTGGAATTAGTCTTACTCCAAATTTAGAAAGGAAACAAAGAAAAGAAGACATATATTTAGGCATTTTTCTACCTTAGTTAGAGCAACAATGCTTAATGTTTAAATAAAAAATTAGAAGTGAAAAGTAAACATAATGAAATGTAGCATGATCTCCATGATAGCAGGATTTCTTCATGGTGAAATTAGTATTAGCACTGTCCATAGGAATTCAGGAGCTGAATGAGGATAACTAAGAGTAGCTCTGCGGAGTGACAGGAGATATCTACGGTCCTACAGGTTTGCTTTTCATGGGAACAAAACAAAATCAGTAATCAGTAATACAGATTAGCAGCAAATCTAATTTGTTTTGTGTTAGTCTCCTCAATTCTGATTCAATTACCCATGAGGATAGCATCTTATGCTTTCCACTGTTATTTTAAGACATTCTTACACTTTGAAGTGCTGTGACTCCTCTCTGCCCTTTGATTCCACATTAGCAACCTGTGCTCTACAAATGAAACTCTACCTCAGTGCGTGGTATGAAAGAACAAAAGTGAACCTGTGCCACTATATCCAGACTAGCTAAAGTGAGGCTCTGAGCCTATTGGCAGTTCCCTGGTGCAGACTCTTTTGACTTTATGCTTTGTTGCCTTATATGTAGAAAGAGAAGATAACATTGGTGAAGTAAATCTTTTCTTAGGAATTTCATCCCATCTTTTGTGGAACTACTTTGCTTCAGAACCTGACTTTCACTGGAGATCAAGGAGAGATCAAAGTACTTTATTGTGTACAAATTTTATCTGCAAAGAGCCTCACTTTCATCAGCCATGTCATTTCCTATATGTTTGCATGTCTTCCTAGATTTGCCATTTGTGGTTTTGAAAGAATGCGGTAGATAACAATAAATAATAGTGTCACCCATTGACACTTCCATAACAGTTATGTGTGTGTGGGATGGCTCTGCTTGGCTGGAAGCTAGATTAATACTTTTAATTATTTGCTAATTGTTATTATGGTAATCTGGTTTTGAACTCAAAAAGCCAGATCAGTTTCTTCTCCTGGATTGTTAAAAGTGTTGTAGGATTAATTGCAAGTCACATAATTCAGTGATTTACCTTCAGTTTAAAGCTGAATCTCATTTGAAAAACCTGACAGTGCTCCACATGTCACAGCTGCTGATTCCCACCTTACTTACTTTCATTGAAAATTCCTACTTTCCCTCTCCTAAATTTCAAGCAAAACTTGGAGCTTAATTTTTTAAGGTACTGCTGCTTCACCAGTAAGACTAGCCCCTTTGGTAGTGAAGGAATGACTGGTTTAAGCACTTTAAGACCTATTATAAGCCTTTGCTATATAATTATTTGTTTGTATGTTCTAGTAATTTCTAAAGGTTTCAAAGATAATTTGTTTCTGTACCTGACCGCATTTAGGAGGATTATTTCTCATCCCCTCAAGAAGAAAACATCCTAATTATTTCTTTCTTGTTGAATATTAAGCTGAAGGTACTTCCAGACGATGCAATACTTAAAGTTTAGCTGCTGCTTAGTTCTCCCTATGCATATAATATACTTGCAGACATTTCGCTATAGAAGAAATTCATTATGACTGGAAATACCTGTTGTGAACTGTGAACTCAGAACAGATTGCATCGCAGCTATGAAAACATGGCCTTTTTTTACTTCACAGTAGGTTTAATTTTTAATTTTGGTAGTTATGCCGTAAGCTTTGCCAACATTTTTCCCTACTAGCAAGTAATGATTTAAATCAGCTTGTTAGATAACTTGCTTAGTTCTTTATACCTATTTTTGTCCACTCACATAATTACATTGTTATCTAGAGTTTAATAGAACATTGCAATGTTTAATTAAAACTGTGTAGAATGACTACTATTTTGATTAGGCCTGGGTTTGGAACCAGCCAATTTGTCAACGTGAGCTCAGCATGTCTTGCTTTTTACTAAAAACTTTCATTAAGGTCACATCTGCTTCCTTTGACTCCTTCATCTAAAATGACCTTGTGTTTACTCTATTTTTTGACCATAAAATCTCTTAGTGGAAAAGCCCTTTGACTCTGTTTACACTTGCATTCTTTAGCTCCTGAATATTTTCAAACTGTGGGTAAGCAGACCACTTTAAGTCAATATGGAGCTCATTCTGGAGCCAAAAGTCACTTAGGTACTGAATTTATCTGCCGCTCTTGTTTCTTTTATCTGGCAAAAGGAAGTTTTAGAGGACTAATACTAAACTTTAAACTTTACCCTATTTTTTTGTGAGAGCATCAGGACATGAAGAACTATGGACTAAAATACCCTGTTGTTGTATCACATAAATCTCTTCTGTTACCCTTTAAAGGTTAGAAATTTCATAAAATGTAATACAAGCATCACCAGTGTACTAATATATCCTAGAACGTGCATGAAGGGAAAACTTTGCACCTGTTCAACTCAGATTTTATACATATATGACTCAAGCTCTTCAGAAAAATAGCTGGGAAAATCACACAAAGCAGCCTTAAAGTGGTTTAAAAAAATCCTGCACAGTTCTGATTCTCATCATATCCTTCAAGTATGGAAAGCAGCAGGAAATTGCCTTTTCTTTTCCCCCCTCTATACTATCCACCCTGCCAGCCCTGTTTTCACTAGTCATTTACCAATTATTTCTTATACATAAGTATTTATAAAAATATATATTACTGGATATTATTATATATAAAAATATATATTACTGGAGAGTATGGATAATCACTGTCCTGCTAGGCTTTTGTGCAGGTTCAAACAGAAGTAAAATGATTCCCATTCTAAGAGATCCATGTTTTTATTATTTATGCTAACAATCTGAAAAGTTAAGGATGAGTGGACTTAGGATAATCCTCTTCCACCCCAGGTTTCAAAATGTAAATGGAAGTTGCATTAATTGGTGATTACTCAGAACCTAATAAGAAGGGAATTTTATATGATGTAAGACTTTATCACTGCCATCTTACTCATTACATCATTGTGTAGCTACAGGACTGTATTAAACATCCTAGGATATTAAAATCCTGGTTTGGTTCCCACCACATTATTTTTTTTAAAAAAATGTCCTTAAAACTACACCTGAATCACATGCAAGTATTTATATAGAGATTAGAGTTCAGAAAACTACAAAGAACTGTGTATGAAACTGTAACTGTTGTCAGTTGCTGAAATTCCTGGCCAACACTCTCGAAGAAGAACCAAATCTGGCTGTCCTGTGTGTTCTGTCTCAATATACAAACCATCAACCTCACCTAAAAATGAAAAGTGAAAAAAAAAAAGCCAACCAAAAACATTTGACAGGAATGCAGCCATGAAACTTCTCTATTTTTCTTGAACAGGATTGTAGACTTGGCCTGGTGATTCAAAGATAGTGGCTATGTTTCTGCACCGAAAATGTTGCCATAGACCTAAATTACATCAGATGAAAGATTTACGTTAGTAGGCCCAATGCTGAAAAATTCTGGGTCATAAGCACAATATGTTCTTGCCTTGAGCCCAGCATTAAGTAGTTTATGTATTTATATGGGTTGTGATGAACAGACAGAATTGCAATGTTTGGTCTCACACTCAGACCATTGTTCCTTGACAGTGTGTCTGATTGTATAAGGAACTGAATGATGCAATAATACTGGTGAGAGATGAAAAGTCACCTGGGCTCACATATCATACCTGCTGAAATCTGTAAAGTGCCTGTGCTTGCACCAGCTTTTCTGATACTTGAGGTTAAGATTTCTCACACAGGCTTTCAAACATGAAATGATTATCAGGATGTTCAAGGGCAAAACAGATATATCACCATGGGCATCCCTTCTCTGATTTTGAAAGATGAGATTGTCTGGTGTTGTTCACAGCTGAACACGTTACATTAGGGATCTATTTATTTAGTTATTAATTCATTTATTCATTTATGTATTTATTTATTTTTACATGGACACCCAATTGACTTTCTAAGATTCTTGACGCCTGAGATTATGTATTGGGCCCTCTCAAAACAAGAGACATCTAGTTGTTCAGTAGAGTGATTTCCTAGTTTGCAACCAGCTTTGACTAATAAACAGGGTAGTTATGCACTAGTCCCTAGGGGAGAGTGTATTACCTCTTCCAAATCCAGTCATAAAACTTGAGTTCTATTTATTCATACCCTAATCCACCTTGAAAAAATTGAATAATTCTAACAGCAAACTTGGTGACATAACTTATTGAAGACTACAATTCCCCTTGTTTGGTTTATGAAAGAAATATAAAGTCAACATGCTATCAAGCTTTCCATCAAATAGAAAAATTAAAACCTCTTTAGACTTACCATGCCACTGTACAAATGTGAAAACTTTGTCTTGTCTGAAAATTATATTCATCAGGTGGAAATATTCCAATGAAGATCACAATTAAATCTAATCTGAGTCAGATGGGATTCCAAAGTACCAGTAACAAGTGCTGCAGCATCTGGAACGCACATCAGCCAGAAGAATGGGGGATTTTGGTTGAGCAGTATGCTGATGTCAAACACTTTATACCAAAGGGTACTGGGAAAGAATAAATGCAGTTGTTTACAAAAGTATTTCAAGGACATCTGAAAGGCATGCTTGCTTTGAACACAACTTAACAGCCAGCTTCTGGGGCTTTTTATTGAAAAGCAGCCCTTAGGTAGCAATGAAGCCTAGGATGGCAGAAAGCAGAACTTTTCTTCAAAGGGCATGAAGTTGTACAGGGAAAGTAGGCCAGAAAACTGTACTGTGGAAAAATACCGTGCTCAATACCCTGGGTAGTACTGTGAATTGCACAATAAAAATACACAGTTATTTGTCCACCTCTGAGCAGGTCTCAGTCATCTCTTCCTTATGACACTGACCCTCCTTTCAACAGTAAATTGAGGTATTTTTGCCAAATAATACTCTGCAATCCAGCAGATCAGCACTATATATTCAGCTAGGGCAGTGTAAACATTTCATATATTAAAGTAACTATCATAGTTGCTAAGCTCATGGGGAATCTTACTTCTAAATCACTCTGTAGTAGGTACCAATCATACACAATTTGCTACTGATATCATAGACTAGCCATTTCAATTGCTACAGTAATTTTAAAAATAGACTTTGGAAAAACAGTAATTACAAGGCATTTCTACTATTTCAAGATAACTTCTTTTGGAGTATGACTTTCTTTATCCTTGGGCAGAATATATTTTAAATTAAAATTTGTAAGTAGACATGATTAGGAATTATTTTGGTGATATAATTTCCAGTAAACTCTCAGAAAACAAGGGTTTGTTGAACAGAAATATTGTTATGAAAATGTGAGGTTGTCATTATTTTTATTAATAATAATTATTAATATTGTTATTGTTGTTGTTATTGTTATTATTGTTATTGTTATTATAATAGTAGTAGTAGAAATAATGAAATATTTTTCAGTTCTCTTTGCAAAGTCTGGCAGAAGACAAGACACCTATCCAATCTTTTCTCATTAATTCAACAGGAACATACAGACAATCATTAATCCAGATGAGTATCTTCATTGTCACACTATAAAGAGTATTTATCCATTTTAAAAGATTGGAGGTAAACAGTTTGGATAGTTCATTTTCTCAAAAAATCTCAGTTGAAAGGAAAAAAAACCAAAAAACCAAACCAAACGAAAAAAACCCATAGTATCTAAAAGAAAATCTAGTGAGGACCATACTTTTAAGGGAAACATTTAAAATGTGTGTAATTTAATTAACATAGTTGATCATGTTCTTCGGGGTTAGATGCTTTCTGTTAGCTGTCCTCAAAGTCACTCTGTGCATAATATTCTTATCTGATCTCAGGCTAACATCCTTGAACCATGAGTAGTATTTTCTGAGTTGATCATGAAGTTAATTCCCTCGTAACATGGATATAAATAAATTCTCATAATCATACATAATTTGATAGAATCTGTGTTTATCAGTTGTGACTTTTCGGTTTATCTGCTTTTTCAGGAGGTAGTAGTGTCTTGTCAACCTATCTCACAACAGTTCACATAAAATACCTTCAAAATCTATGTTTGATTGCATGAATGAGGTATTTATTTAATTTGAGATTTTTTTTAATACTTACCTTGTAGAAAATTGCGAATGTTAGGTCTGGAACCAAGGCTTACAGAACCATATAAGAACAGGTAATACACTCTTTAATGATGGGTGTATTACTTGGGCTACCCTGAATGGAGCGTTTTCAAAATCTCCAACTGATCTTTGAACAAAATTCAGTGGGAAAAAACATCTAAAAAATATATTTTAAATGACATAATGAGATAACAATAAACTCTTAAACTGCCAGATTAACGTCTTCAGACCCGGATATAGTCATAACATACTGTGCTTTGATTAGGGTCTTACTAGGGCTGGCAAACAACTTACATTACAAAGACTAATTGAGAAGAAATAAGTATTTTCAGGAGTTCATGGCAGAAAAAGTAATGAAAGTCCTCTTTTTAAGCTCCTATTTCTATTGAATAGAAATCTCTTAACTGAAAATCCAATTTATTAAGCGCGCTAATAACTATGTCTTACTTAATGACCCAAATCTCATCATTGTTGCTACATCTTTTCTTAGGTAGAATCCAACAGAGTGAGAAAGAAAGGAAGTAACAATGGCTTTAGCAAGGGCGGAGTAGAGGAAATGTTGTGAGGGAGACAGGGTAGGAAGTGTTGTGGATGTTTGCTTGGGCGTATTGGAGATTGCTGTATACATGTGGACTGGATAACATAAGCACTGTATCTGAAACTATTCCGTGAAAGTGAACCTGCAGGTATGTATTTCTTGATAATTGCATAATTCTGTTAAACTCACATGAAGACCAATGTGAGCAGGGCTGAAAAGTGATATGGAAACCTGCTTTTTCATCAAACAGAATTCAGTAGGACAGAAAATTTTGCATGTTATTAATCATTATTCATGTTGCCACACACTCTCAGTAACTCAATTCCTGTGACATATAAAAGGGTTATTCAGTTATAAAATAGAAAAGGATGGGAAATATAGAAATATTAATTATTGTAAAGCAATATTTTTTTACTGTACAATATGGAAATTTAAATTACTCTGAAGGGTTTACCAAGTTTTTATTTATTTTCTTCATGAAGCAAACTTTGGAGATAAATAATATAAGATAGCTGTCTTGTGATGAAACTTGCTCCTGACCTTCAACCAAAAAGATCTTTACAAGCTTATAACTAGACATAAATTAAAGGAACACACCCCTCAATCTTATGAAGTGTCACAAGGGAAAGAATGATGAAATGTTTCTATTGCTGTGTGACTTGAAAATCCAATTTCATTCATGAAACCTGGTTAGCTGTACCATTGTATCATTGTAATGATTTTCAACTGGATAATAAAGTTTGAGAAAACAGGTTTATTTCTTATTACATGGAAATAATTTTTGTAAGCTACATTTCAACTGAACAGATGGTGCACACTGAAAAATAATGTTGTACAAAATGGCAGGGTTGTTTAGCCTTGACAATTTAAAGTGAGTATGCATGTGTGTTTTAATTTTGATATGCTGACCAGGATCATCCATTTGAAAACTGGCAACACAGAAGACATGCGTAGGAAACTGTAGGTCTGCTCCTGTTCTCAGTTGTGCTGCACTTCAAATATGAATAACAACTTATTCATTTAATCTGTATTTAACTTTAGTTGCTTTGGCACTTACAGTTTGGAGGCAGCTCAGTTTGCTTCTATCAGATTAGATGCAAATCTCATAGCTGTTTCTCCTACCAGCTGTAACAAATCTCCTGCACACCTTATTGTCTGTTGTTGCATCTCTTCTCTTGGAGGACTGCTCTGCTGGATCCTTAGTTGGACAGGATCACCCATTTTGGCACATACCCCAGTTCCACCTTTTGCATTGCATCCTAAACTGAACTGAAATATAAAGATACCTTCTGAGCTCAGGGGAAAAAAAAAAAAAAAAAGCTTCAAGTGGGTGTCTCAACATTTCACAGAATCACAGATTAATTGAGGGTGAATGGGACATCAGGAGGTTTCTAGTCCACCCCCCTTGCTCCAGGTAGAGTCTATACTGAATTGACACTGTGCTATTTACAGCACTGTCCCTCTGATTCTTGAAAATCCTTAAGGATGGAGATTTTCCAGCCTCTCTGGGCATCCTGCTCCAGAACTTACTTATCCTTTTGGTGACATTTTTTTTTCATTATATCCAGGCAGAACTTTCCCCTGTATTAATGCATGGCAACTATTTCTCATTCTTCTGCTCTGCATGTCAATGAAGAGCCTGGTACTATCAACTCATAATGTATTGATTTCAATGGAACATAAAAGCAATGTCTGGGGATGAGAATAAAGATACATTTATCACCTTGTATCTTTTCTGGGAATTTACCTTAATCATATGCTTAGGCAAGAACTCAGGGGCAGGCTATAGTGATATTTTTTTTCAGAATATTCCCCACTCTTCAACAACTTATGGCCCAGCAAATTCCTAAACCACCAGTGATATTTTTATATCATATAACCTGCTTTAATTTGGTTGATTCACACTCTCTGACTGCAAGGATCTCTACAGCCCAGCTCTAGTGTCTGTAAGGAATCGACTTAATTTGTTTTCAACCTATCATCTAATATTTCCATTTGATAACCTGTTAAGAACTAGGAACTGAGAGTCACAGAAGAATTTTTTCCCATTTCCACCTTTAAAATTTAATTGGACTGTATTGTATACACCCTCAGTTGTCTCTCTTCCAGCCTGGGCTTCTCAGTCATTTCCCATTCAGGTCTAGAAATCCAAAAAGTTTTTTGAGATAAGAGAATCAAAACTGCACAAACTAGTTGCATATTTATACAGCAGCATAAAACTGTCTCTTCTGTTCTCCATTCCTCTATAAGCCCTTTTGGGACTGCTACTGGTCTGATGTCTCCACCAAAATCTGCGGGATAATCCAATATATCAGTCTGTATTGCAATGGTCTGATCAGAACCCAGCATTCTGTACATAAAGTCAGGACTCTGTTTTCCCTATGAGTATCATTTCACACTTATCAACTTTGAAATTCATGAGCCATTGTATTGTTCACGAAATCTCATGGATTCCTCTCAAATACCGTATGGCTGGTCTCTACTTATTGCCTGATGGGTTTTAATCTGGGTCTTGAGAATGTCTGGATGAAAAACATTCAGGTTTTGGGTGTGTGCATAAAAATATGTAGTTGGAGTTTGGATGAGAAGGGAGTAATTCCCTCTGCAGCTTTCCAAAATAAAGAGTTGGTAGTAATCTTAGATGCAAACCCCCTTGAATTGCCTGGGTTTCCCTTCTTTTAAGATTTCAAAAGAATTGACTTTACAATTTTAATCAGAAGGACCCCTTTCTTTACTAATAAAAGTGTAAGACTATGAGCATGTTTGTCATCCTAAAAGAATGAATGTCCCTATATTTGCAATTAGAATTCAGCCACTTTTCTAATAGGTTAGGATTTATTCAGATTAAATGAGATTAACTGAGATCACCAAATAAACAAAGATGAAAGAATAATACATTAAACATAACTTTTTTTGTTCTTGTTTAACAAGTCTAGTTTTAATCATTAATGTTAACACTATAGTAGGTCATTGTTTTGATAAAAGACTGAAAAAAATACCGTTAATTTGTAAAAGTAAGAGGTTTGAGTAATCCAGTGTGTCTCTTCAGTTCTCTATATTAAATATTTGAGCAATAGAAAAGGGTTTTTTAAATTTAGTTACTATATTAAACAAAAGATTGCAAGGTATATTCACATTCGTATTTTCAAGTTATTAATTAAGTGACCTAAATTAGAAGTCTGAGAAGCAGTCAATATTTAGTGAAGAGTATGAGTGAAATTATTGGGATAACTGAGCCAGAGAGGATTTACACCATTTCCCAAACTAGTCACTGCATTTCCCTCTAGACTGAATTCTTGGATTAAGACTTTTGTTCACAATTGCCAGGGGTCTTTCCTCTGCTGCAGGTCCACGCAAGGGACATGTCCAGGCAGGTGCATGCTTTGAGAGGTAAGGTTGTTGAGCATCTCCTTTGGAGTCAATGTTTAACAGGGCTGTATAGTACCATGTCACTATTTGTGGATCCAATAAGAATACTAGAATACTACCAATACAGAATTTAATGTGATGTGGTTACAGACAGAAATAGTATTAAACTACTTGTCAGAGTGATCTTTTTTCATTATTTTGATGTCATAAAACTCATCCTTTCATCCATCAGAGATTCCCAGTAGATGCGGATGAAGAAAAAGAGTAATATTTCAGGTCTGTCATCATCCTAGTTGCTAAGAGCAGATTACGGTATATTGGACTCTGAACACCTTAAATATTGCTAGAGTTCTTTGACAATGTGGTACAGTTTCTTACTTTGGGATATCTGGATGGTACAATACAATTGTATTGAGTGAAAGCAAAAACGAAATCTTTCTTCACTGAAACTAGCATGGAAAGTTTTATTTTAAGAAATCCTCATGAGGAAGATTTTGATTATTGAGTTAGAACAGAGTTTTCAACTGTTACGATTTTATTGAGTATATGATTTTGCTGAGATTTATCCTTCTTTATCTGCCCCAGCTGCTGAAATTGCATTGTTATCTGAGAAGGTACACTTTCTTTTTTGGAATGTAACTGCTTGATGACTGATTCGGAAAACAGCTTGAGTAAAGCTAAATACTCAGTACCTATGGGAAAACAAAGAGAATCCAGACTACCTATTTCTTATATCTCAAAACCATAAATAAATACATGCTTTGTGAGAAATAATTTATTCATATTTTATAAATGTTTATCAGAAGGAGAACAAGAAAGAAGCAATGCTCCAAATTTAAAGCTAACAAGTGAATAGTTTTGTAGGTTTTTGTTTGTTTGTTTGTTTTTCCTAAAACAGCTTTAACTTAACTTGACTAACCTGGAAGAGAAGGCACAATAAATTAAAGAGATATATTGTTCCTGTATGCTGGTATAAGAGCCATGGACATGGATTGCTAACATGGAGACACACTTTTTTGTATCTTGTGCTAGACTACATAGTTAGAAAATGCAAGCAATTCTATTAAGTGTACTTAAACTTCTGAAATCTTGGTAAATTTTAGGCCATTACTTAAAACATTGTGAGATTATATTCTGCCTTGATAGGAGCATTAAGCCTTAGAAAGAAAGCTGGGGTGTGAGAAGGGGGGGGAACCCACCTAAATACCCCGACCCAGCTGCTCCCAGGGCTATCCCAAGAGAACCATCAGCTCTCCCCACATCCCTACCACCACAGGGCCTCTCCAGGGAACTTTTCAGATTGACAAGTGTGGCTGCTTATAGGGGTACCAGATTTATCATGGGGTGCAGGGGAAAGGCGTAAGTCCTGTTATGGGATGTTTAGGGGAGGACCCAAAAGTGGGTAAAGGGAGGGATCAAATCATCTTGGGGAGGAAGAAGTGTGGGAAAACAAACGGCTATGTCTTGTGTCTGCTCATTAATCTCCTTTTCTAACTCTTTTCCTGGGGCTCTGTTCAGTGTGTGTGTGTGTGTCTATGTGACAAATGTCAGACCACAGACAGCAGGGACCCATGGCTTTTGTGGTGCCAGTAAATGAGGGCGGCAAATGTTTGCATGTCAGGGTGTGATCACAGGGAGTACTAAACTGGACTAGCCAGCAAATAGGTGAAGTGGTCTGGGAGCTATGGGTATTTATGGATGGGTCTCTGGGAATGAGGCAGCTTAAGGACCTGGCTGCTGGAGAGACCCGGTCATCCAGGCCATCTGCCAGTAAGACTGTGGTGTCCAGTTCTCAACTGAGAGACCCATGTGCGTGTATTTGAGAGATGGTCTGTACCAGAAGCTGGAGCGGGCTGTGGCCTCAGGGACTCATATGCCCAGGTGCCAACAACCAGGGAGACTGGGATCTAGGGGCAGCTTCTGGGCAGCCTGGAGCAGTGTCTGAGCCCAACAGCTGGAGGCATCCACACTGAACATGTGTGTATATATATTTCCCAGCAGTGGACCTTCAGTCTGATCAGTCAGACAAGGAAGCAGGATGAGGCCTTTAGTGCTGTGTTTGCATGAATGCTGTGCTTTCTGCCTGTCTTGATCTATGCAGCTGCCATAGACATATGCCTGTTGTCTGTATTGGGTATACATGCTCAGCCTTGCTGCTGGTTGGACCTGGGGATATGAAGCTGTGGCCTCACCACCTCCATTAGACAGCCAGACTGGCAACCCCTAACAGTATCCTGCTCACTTTCCGCCCTTCAAAGATCACCCCATTGCATTGCTTGATTTGATCAGATGTTAGTCCTAGAAATAAACCAAACTGAAAAGGCAGGAACAATTCCAACTTAGAAAAAATTCTGACAACTGATAGCATCTGTATTTTACTAAGACTCCTGAAATTCTCAAGCTAGTTACCTCTGATGTGCACATTTGTAACAGGCTTCAGACAAACTGCCACTGTTTAGTGAGATTTTTTTTTCTATATGAAAACAATAGTTGATATTTTTTCTGGCTTTAGGAAAGCTGAAATGGAGAAGAGAGAATGGTAGTAGGAGGTAGTTGATATTTCATTCACTTTGCAAGCTGAGTTATATAATCATCTAATCAAATGTGCAGTTGATCATCATATCTTTTTCATATTTTTGGTCTGTGTTACTACCCTGAAATTAATTCAAAATATTCTAATAAGGAGACTCAAATGAGGCACCTTATGTTAAAATAATTTTCATAATAGACTCAAAATCTTTCTCAGTCATAGAACGAGACATCCATTAAGCTGATCAACATGCACTGATCTGCCCTGATGCAGCACTGAAGTGTTCCTGAGGCTACCTGTGCTTCTGGAAGTGTTGGATCATTCAGTATCAGTAAATGCAGGTAATACACATCTGACAAAGTAATTTTGCCCGTAGAAACCATCTTTTAAAGTATACTTTAGCTACTAGTAAGACAAGTGGATGAAAGAATGATACCAGGTGGGTAACTGAGGATAGAAGCAGCTTATACTTCATAGAAACTGGGAACTGGAACAAATTCTGGGTTATCAAAATAATACAAATGCTGAAAAGCAATATAATCCTCGCATTCTTGGGTACAATTTGGTTTGAATTTGTGTACAGTAAAATGGTCTGAAGTTCATGACAAATTCCATGAGTGCCTAGAATATAATTAAGTCATACAAATGGTGTCACACAATGCTTGGGAAAGATGTTGTTACTTAGAAATAGACCCCTTTTATGATGTTGCTATTCATAAGTGGAATTCATAACTAATACCAGTATTCAACACCAAGAGGAAGTATGGGGGTAAAAACTCGTACTATTAAATATAAACTAGCAATCTAGGAAGCTGTTATTATAAACAATTATCTCAGTTTAAGTAAATCCCTTTTTACGTTATAGTAGAATTCTTAGTTGCATTAATTTAGAAGTATACACCATTTTTATCTCTTTTTTATCTAAATTAATTTAGAAGTATACGCCTATTTATCTCCCTGATTTCCCCATTCAACCAGAGTGTTGACTTAGTATTGAAATAACAACAGTGTTTTGCTCCTCTATTTGCTTTCAGCAGCCCAAACACAGATACTGTTAACAGATTACACAGTCCTTTCACTTCCTCCTCCTTAGGCTAGCGATTCTATATTATTCAAAACTCAGAAAAGAATCCTTGCATTGAATTGCACAGTTAAGTCATATCTCAAGGTAGCAAAAATTATGGTACTGTCTCTCAGCTCATTACATGTTAAATTACAGATGCTCATGGTTGTGGACTTCACGCTGGCATTTGATAACAAAAGAGACTCTGGTTCCAGTCCAGGTTAGATAAGAGCTAGACAGTTGGTCCATTAATCAAGTGAACAATTTCAGCTTCACAGAACGCTAGCCTCAGATGGTCTAAATTGGCTTAGTCAGTGGAGCTCTGCTGCCTTACTCTGAGGCCATGGCCCCCACTTTTTATCTGATTTGTTAGCTGAGACAGCCAGTGGGTTAAGTTACACGGGGAGAATATTTTATTTTAGTGCCAGATAGCTGCAGTTGGCTTCAACTGATGACACAATTTTTGCTTTGTTCTCAAATGCCAGTATTCTTGTGCTGGGAAAGTCTAATTTGTCTTGGAATATTACATTATCATGTGTTTCTGGGATGGACATAAAATGCTTTTGGCTAATGAGTGTCCTGATGATAGACACCTGAAGGAACAGTAGTGTGACCTCATTCCTTTCTGCCTATATTGATATCTTCATTCAGTTATTTATAATGGTTTGCAAAAACCTATGCTCTCTGTAGTCCAAGCTTCTACATTTATAAAACAGCAGATGCTCACCCCATTTCCTAGTAATAATTCCATCTGAAGCCAGTACCTTCAAATTTCAAGAGACATCAACAGGGAACATAGAGATCTGTGAGAATGCAGGGACAAGCAGACCTGTTCTGCACGAGCCACTTTATGTCCACATCCAGGTGCCTGCCAGATGGGCGATTAGCTCAGGCACCTACCCCTGCACACATTGCTGTGCTTCTTCCTGGGCAAAGCTGCCATGCAGGGAAGTGTTCAGGCCACAGGATGAGGTGGTAGCACAGACAGAAAAGGATTTGGAAGGTTTCGGATCTCCTACAAAGGAGGCAAAATGGCAAATTGACAAGCATTAAGCAGCTGCAAGGTTTGTACATTTGTTTCCTGCTAAACATGGAGGTCAGCTGCCAAACCAGCTTCTGGCACTTGAATTTGCTGTGCGAGAACTGTGCCGCTGAGCTCTCCCTGAGCCGCTCTCCAAAAGTTTAGAAACAGCATTAAAGCTTTTTTGCTATTTTGCATTCTGTAAAGAAATACTAACATTAATTTCTTCGTTATTAAATAAAACAAATCCGTAATCCTGAATACTACTTTTCCCATTTTCTAACACAGGGTGTGGTGAAGATTGATATAATTCTCCCAGTGATAGGTATGTCCAATAGTCATGTTAGACAGAGCATTTACATTAAGTATGAAGCCTGATTTTTACTTTTAAAATGAAAGGGTATTGTGCCAGATATCACTTTGGGAAAGCAGCCTGTGGTTTTTCCTCCTACAGTCACAACATGACATGGTAAAAAGGCATGTGACAAAGTAAAGCAACCTTCTCCATCAGTTTATTTTGTAAACTTTATTAACTGATATTTCATTTCACATGGATAAATCATTGGCTTTAATGGAAATTAGAAAGGCTAAAGTAAGTTTTATTACTATGATTGAGATCCAAAGATATTAATGTCAGCAAATGCTATTACCCTGGGATTTTCCAGCTAAAAATGTTTCTTATGATCACTATGATTGAAGATGTGAAGATCAAAAACTAGGGAAGACCTGTGGCATAACTGGAAACAAACCAGTTATAATGTCATGGAGCAATAAATTATGCCTAGTAATTGACAAAAACTTCAGTTATATATTTTATACATACCTTATATATATACAACATGTGTATCATATATTTTATATATATCTTGTGTGTATATATATATGTATAAACATATATATATCTTAGCCTAAAGGAAAGTATATCACTGATAATTTTTGACATAGGCTGATAGATTTTTAAGTTAGGCTTTTTTTCAGTGTTCTTTTTTTTCCCAAGCATGACATACAGAATGTACAGGTTATAAGAAACCTTTTAAGAAGTATATATTTACAATTCTTCTATGTCCTAGACGTCATCAAAATACAGGTTTTTTATATTGATAGGTTGTGTTAATGGTCAACTGTGAGAAATTTATAATGTAGAAAACTGAAATATGGAGAAAACCAACCTCGCATTATTAACATCATAAGGATAAGGAAATGAACTTGCCTCCTGGATTTTCTACTTTGGTTTACAACACAAAACACATTTGTTAACCCAATGGACTGCTACAATTGTGATATGCACCAGGTCAGTAAAATATCTTAGAGAAACCTCTCTTCAATCTGAACAAGTCACATACTACTGCTAAGTTACTAGAGATCAGGATTATCTGTTGCTTTTACACCTGTCATGATAGCAGAAGTAATTGGACTATTATCTGCACGAATGACAAGGTTTTTAAATGTAGTTTTCAGTATGACAATTCTGAAACCTGAGTACACTGGTAAACAATTTATTGCTTTTATCAAATTCACCCATGTCCAAATTTTCAAAAAAATGCCACCACCACATTTTAGCTATGGATGAATTCTCTTAACAAAAAAAAAAATAAATTCCTTTTATGCACCTAATTTTGTAAGCACTGAAATGGAGACATAGTATTCTTACTTCTGCAGTGCCAAGTCCCTACAATCCTTTACATTCCAAGCTAAGGAGACATATTTTTGCTTGTATGATATGAATAGGAAAATAATAAGCAAACCGATGTAATTATATTTTTTCATATAGTATTCAATCATATAAATGATAGAATGGAAAATAAGTTTTACCCATTAAACAGTCATAAGCAGATCTTGTTAAGGATTAAATATGTGATGTTGGTGTATAATCAGAGCATACAGCAGTTAGGTTACAACAAATAATTGTAAATATTTTCAAAGATCTGAAAGGCTTTTGATTTCAGAAGAACTGCATCTTTTACTCATTATCTAAATCTAGTTAGGAGGTTTTGGTTAATCCAGTAGTGATGATCTGATCGTAAAACAGCAGGGTCAGCTGTACTTACGTGATCTGTCTTTGTTGAGGTATTATTGCATCATTAGGCGCCAAATTCTGAAGTTTCCTTGATTCATGTACAAATTGATTAAACTTCCATGTTTTCCTATAAAATGAGGTGATTCTGAGATGTGAAAAATAACTGAAGCCTAAAGTGCACTGGAAGAGTTAGCAGAAGGCATATGCACATTCATCTCCTATTGCAGTTTGATTTGTCGATGTATTCATTAGCAAAAAATGTTGGACCAATCAGAAAAATTACCTAAACATGAAGGTGTCTCACATATATCAGTGATTTGACATATTGCTGCTGACAACTGAATTAAATTAAATGTCATAAATGGGTATTTCTATTGACAAGTGCACTGAATTAGGAAGATACCCACTTAATGTTCTTCAGTAATTACATCATATTGAAGAATTAGGTGCCTGTCCACCTGCATTACTGGTCCTATTCATAATATACTCAGAAAGAAAATTAATAATTAGCATTGATTTTTAAAATATGCACCTGTCTAATTTTAACTAACATTGTATATTATTGATTATTTATGTGACAGAGTATACATTTGGTGATGTATAATTTTGATCAGACACTGTCTAAAGCATATTAAGGAAAGAATTAAAAGTTAACTTGCATTTGTTCATTTAGTTGCACAGTCTTAAATAATACTAATTTTAACTAGCCTTTTCTGATTGGAATCTAACATCTTGCCTCATAAAAAGAGCATGCCCAAAGCTGCAGTCACCATTCAAGAGCAAGACTCCAAAAAAAGCCTTGACTTTGATTACAATCAGTAGGAGTTTCAGACAGAAGGTTTTGGTCTGCCGGTTTTAAAGATATGGGGAAGGTTAATATCTATTTGCAGTGGTTATTATACAGCAGTGTCACAGAGAGCCTTGAGAGGAAGTAACAGAAATACCAGCATAGCCAGAGGCAGTTTATCACAGGGACCAAGTCATAAGCCAGTTGCTTGGTTTGTGATTGAGAGGGAAAAAAACTTCACTATCTCAGTTTTTATGTCCTTGCTGTGTCAAGTTCCTTGATAATTGAAGAATTTTCTGTGCCTTCAGGTAAGCCCTTGATTCCTTTTAGAATAACAGAGAGCAGAAGTTACTTCTGTGAATACACCTGTAAATACTGGTTGCCAAATGCCATATTCTGACAGACTGATGGGCTGCATCAGCTCCCAGTGTTGCACAGCTGCCACTTTAAGTGCATGGATAAGTCTTCTTGGCACTCAGACAGGTATGAAGAGAGTGTTAATAGAAGTACTCTCAATAAGTATCCTAAAGCCGGAGTGAAAAGAAGCCATTTTTTTTACAGATAAAGGGAACAGAAATGCTAGAAATAAATTTGTAGTAATTGTTTTTGCATGATTTTTATTGCAAAATAGACAATCTCCTATTCATAAATAAATAAATATACGAAGAAAAGATGACATAGAAAGCAACAAAACTGGGGCAACATGACATAAAGTTTATAGTGACCTTTGTTTTTATAAACACATTCCCCCAAAATATATCCTGTTGCTTCAGCCTCTTCAAACACTTGCTGGTAATACATACTCCTTTGTCTCTTTTAAGACCATTTCAAAGCTGAGATCTTATTTTGCAGCCATTTTATAGCAAATATCTGAAAACACAATCCTTCTAATTTGTCTTAATTTCACCAAGAACGCAATGGTATATGAAGTATAACAATCTGAGGTGACCTGTTAAGATGGGGGAAGACAAAACTTCATAAGGTCTTATTTCAGCCAGGCTCCCCACATCTGAGATCCAAAATTTATTTACAGAAAACTTCATAGAATGGAAAACTGTGATGAAGTATATGTTGTTGTCTTTCTTGGAAACTTTTCCTTTCTACAGAATTTGAGTTTGTGCTTAGTTTCAGTTTATATAAAGGCATAACAGGCATATTCCTTAGGTCATGTGGAGACTTTGTAGTCTCTCTTTGTCTGACAATATATGCATATGTGTGCATATACATGTGTACTGATCTTTAGCATCTTGAAAATATACCCTGTGCATAGTTCATGTAGTGATAGTTGTTCAAGTGCTTAGACAGCCTTTGACAGTGAGAACAATAACAGATTATAGCCAGGCAAGAAATTACTTTTTCCCATGTCTGCTACAAAGGCAGTCTTGGACCTGCCACCGAGGGAAGCACAACAGACTAGCTAAGGGCTGGCATGCCAATCCTGGGGAAAATAACATACACAAACCATCATAATTTGTGCATGGTCCCAAGAAACCCTACTTCAGTTATCATTTCAGGCTTTCTAAGGATTCAAGTAAGTATCAATGTATGAGATTACTCTGTCACAAAAATATGAGATTTTTTTTCTACCTGATTCTAACCCAAAGAAAATTTCATGCATCAAGTTTTCACTTAATGAGATGAAGTTTTTCATGCTGGAATTTTCCCAGAAGATCAGCATCACATGATCTGCTTCGAAAGAGAAAGTTTTCCATCTGGTAGAGATATGTTCTCCCATCAGAAACAGTGTTTTCTTCTTTGAAAACTAAACTAAAAAGGTTCTGTTTTTGAAATTCATGTCTATTTATTCAACAACAGTTATTTCACCACAAAAATCTGTTGGAAAAGTAACTAGGTTCCTTGCAAACAGGACAAATATAGGGTATTTGAACTACATATGTACATATACATAACTCCATTTTGTATCCATAAGCTCTTCCTCTGTACTATTAAATACCATAATATAGTGTCTTTATGGTGCCTATGTGTGTTGGGCATATTATGAAAGTGAAAGCATGACAGAGCCAGTGCTAATATTCTTCTCAAACTTAGTGAAAGTTCCACTCTTTTATAAACTGCACAAAGAAAATAAAGGCGAACATCCCTTAATGTAGCAGTCTTTAGATAAATGTTTGATCTCCATTCTCATTCTTTGCCTCCAAAATAAAATACAAGGATGGAAAATCTGGTCTTCATATTTTCACCAATAGCTGCTAATGCTATCTAAGTAAAACATGCATAAATCCCTACAAAAATGTTATATATTATAAATTATATTATAGATATGTTATATATAATACATACTATAAGATGTAGGAAAGCCTTCTTATCACACAAGTTCTTATTCAACCTGCTAAGCAACTTTCTGAATAAATCTTCAGGATATAAGTGTTGATGAAAATAAGAGCAACCAGCAGGAAAACTGTAACTTTGGGTATCCTGTTCTGGCAATTTTTAGATAAAGAATGCCAATTGAATAAAGGAAGAATTAATTTTATTTTTGTATGCATGTGAGAGGACTAAAGTAACAGTACTATTGGGCTCAGAATATTAACCACTTACCTGTGTACAGAAAAAGGTATTGTCCAACAGTTTATACTGCTAATTTCATTCTGTTCTTGGATAATAAAATGTTCATAATCATTCAAGTTCATTATATTCACTTAAATGTTATATTCCCTGCATAGTTCAGAAAAACATTGTTCAAAATACACAGAGAGGAAAATAGGAAGTGGGTGAGGGTTTGGCCCAAATAGAGTTATATCAATGCCTCTGGGAATGAAATCTTGCCCGAGTCAAATTCTTCGGTTGACAAAACCCACGAAGATTACAGAGGATGCTAACATCAGTGAGTAGAACAAAAAATCAAGTAGTTAGGAAAGGTTCATGAATAGATATCTATTGTATAAGATGGGACACTTAATTTTCCACTGCTTCGTTATTATACTGTTCCTGCAGAAGTTTTATATTTTCAAAATAAGATGAAATGTTCAGATTTATACCTTTTGCTGAAGGCAGGCTATATAGCCAGTGGCTTTTATGAAGCAGATGAACAATCTGTTGGCAGTTTTAGTCATTAGACTTCTTTTCAGTTCCATTGTAAGAGAGTAGCCATTTATAAGGCAAAATTTAAATTTCAGAAATTAAATGTTCTTAATATTTTGAACACATTTAGTCAACCTTTGTAGTTCAAAACCAACTAATCAAAGTTGCCAGCTGACAATATAAAATAAGTGCTGACGATGTGCTTATGATAATGCTGTCATGATAACCACTGTACATAGCTTAAACACCTCACAGAGTGGTCACATATAGACTTACACTGTATGACAATAGCAAGAGTATACTGTTGCTGAGGAAATGTGCATGTAAAGTTTATTGATTGTTACAGTTTCATTAGACTTCATCTAGTCGGAGAGCAAAGCTAACATTTTCAACTTCATGCCATAGTTTTTCTTAAATCCTGTATCACATTAATCTCTTAAAAGGTCACTAAAAGTAGAATTAGATAGAAATCTTTATCCTGGCACCAAAATGCTTTCTAATAGTTCTGCTGACATAGGATTAAATCCTTTAGGTAAAAGAAAGCTCACTGAATACTCTAGTACAGTTATTCTAAAGAAAGATTTCAAGTTTGCTCAAGGACATTTACACTATCACAAGACAGATAAGGAGTTTGTTTGGCCCTGTCTCTTCTCCTTTTTGAGTCATAGTCTTTTATGTTACAGTTAAAATGATGTCAGCATCACTACTATAGGTAAAGTAAAATCAAACAATGAAGAGCTTTTCAGAACTGCTACGAAAAGAATACTAAGAAAACCCACCACTTAACAGTATAGCTAATCATGTTGACTTTTCCTGGTATTGTGTGTGAGAGATTTGAGACTTTAAATACTTGTTCCAGTACACAGATTTTTAAACATGGAGAACAGTCTTGCAAATCGATGATCAAGACTCTACCTATGGTTTAATTTATATTTATGTGCATTTTTGATACTTACCCTGGGTGGCATTTATTTCCATTGTGATAGCTTCCTTTTAAGAGACTGATAACTTTAAAATTTTAAGCTAATACATGCCAGAGAAAGCAAGAAAATCTTCCAGTTTGATCGAGCTGAACCAGTCAAGTGGAGCTGAATTCAAAAAGGGGAGATGACTGGTTTGTAAATTATTTTTGTTGCATATTAAATTTCTTCTTATTTCTCTAAAAGCACAGAAGTTATCTTCTTTAAACACTTTTGTAGGTAGTGATTGTGTGAAAGATGAAACTTGAAAAAAAGCAGTTTGTTATGGTTTACTCCTAGCTGACAACTAAGTACCACAGAGCTGCTTACTTGTTCCCTGTCCCATCCCCACAGAGGGATGGGCGGGGGGGGAATCAGGAAAAATTGTGGGTTAAGAACAATTTATAATTGAAATGAAATAAAATACAATAATAATAATAACATCAACAATTGTAATGAAAAAGAGAGAGGATAGAGGAATAAAACCCAAAGGGAAAAAAAAAGAAACCAAAAAACAAAACCAAAAAAAGAAGTAATGCACAATGCAACTGCTCACCACCCACTGACTGATGCCCAGCAACAATCAGCAGGCCACAGACAACTCCCCCCGATTTATATGCTGAACATGGCTTTCTGTGGTATGGTATTGCTTTGGCTACACTGGGTCAGCTGTCCTGGCTCTTCTCCCTCCCATCTTCTTGTGCACCTGCTCACCAGCAGAGCATGGGAAACTGAAAAGTCCTAGATCTCAAGTACACATTACTTAGCAGCCACCAAAACTTCAGTGTGTTGTCAACGTTATTCTCATACTAAATTCAAAACACAGCACTGTACTGGCTACTAAGAAAAATATTAACTCTAGCCCAGCTGAAAGCAGGATACAAAGAATAAGAGAACCTGTTGAAATTTTTCTGACATAACAACTGTTTGATTTTTTTTAGTCTATAATGAAGGTAAAAATGGGGTTTGTTTCATTTTTTTCTTTTCCCAATTGCATTTATAATGCCTTGATTTAAAAACTGGTGCATATCTAACTGAAACAAATTGGAAAATCTCCTTTCAATGGATTTTGAACGAGGGGAAAAAATTCTGTTCTAACAGATAAGTAGCCTAAAAAATTGATTGTGTCCTCTCAGGGTCAAAGTTTTGGCTGGACAGAGAAGTTCTCTGTCCCTTTGGTGTCTAGTTAAAACTGTGATGGCAAAACCTAGAAGAGAAAATGTTGAGCCCATTGTGTGTGCAGCAGCAAGCAGTGAAGTAGCCATAATCAGAGTGTAAGGAAGGCTATCAAACAGCTTTTTAAAAGGAAGGTCTATAGAACCAAGAAATCATAATGTTATAACTTTATTATTTTAGGCATACTATGGCTAAATGCATCCATTTATCTGAAGACCTTATTCTGGAATTTTACACATCTAGCTGCCATTGTCTTCTAATTTTGGTTTGATTTTTGCCAAAAAAATGGATTTTGGAATTCTTGGATAATGTTAGTAGCTTAACAATAATAAACTTATTTTTATTTTCTTAAAGAACGTTAACCTCAGTCACATAGAAATTGTTAGCATACTAGTTTGCATTTTAAGAAGAAAAATAGATGATCAGATTATTATCTAAGAACTATTATTACGTAGACCCAAAAGCAAAAAACATGGTTCCTTCCCAAGGCATACAGTACCCTGAACTCCTCCAGCACAGGTGCTTTCCACAGAGTGCAGCTCTTCGGGAAAGACCTATGCCTCGTTTCTCCAATGTGGATCCCTTGTGGTCCACAGGCCTTGCCAGAAAACCTGTTCCCGCGTGGGCTTTTCTCCATCGGCCGCAGTTCTGACCAGGAGCCAGAGCCTGCACGGACACTAAGCAGGCTGCAGCTTCTCTCAGAGCACACCCGCCTGCTCTGGATCCTCTGCTGGCTGCAGGTGGGGATCTGCTCCACCGCGGCCCTCCGCGGGCTGAGGGGCACAGCCTGCCTCGCCAGGGGCTTCACCGCGGGCTGCCGGGGAACCGCTGCGCTGGGGGCTGGAGCCCCTCCTGCCTCCCTCTGCGCTGGCCTGGGGGTCTGCAGCGCTGTTGCTCTCACATTTTTCTCACTCTTCTCTCACACAGCTGATCCACAGCCTTTCACCCTTAAATATGTTATTACAGAGGCACAACCAGCTTGAGACACTGGTGGGTCTGTTTTGGAGCCAGCTGAAACTGGCTTTGTCTGGCTCAGGGCAGCTCCGGTTGCTTCTCACGGAAGCCATCCCTGCAGCACCCCACTACAAAACCCTTGCCATGTTAACACACTATCCAAAATGGGGTCTATGACTTCAAAATCACTTGGACAAAGGAGGCCTCTGAAGCAAAATTCATACTCTGAATTCAGTCTCCATCATGTCATATGAAAAGGTGTCATTGAAAAGCAACACGAGCAGCCACTGCTTTGCATGTGGTCCTGCCAATGTGACTTCACTTAGCAGTAAGAACATTCACCATGCCTGGGACCTAGAAGACATGAAAGTAGGAACCTAACCACAGGTCTTAGCTAGGCTTTGTTGTGGCTCTGCTCAGGTTTGTCAGAACTGAATTGATTTTTCCCAAAATTAGACACTTTACACTTCTGGGAAATGTGCATTGTTAACTGCTAGCACGTGTGCTTTTCATTCTTGCCAAGATTATGTGACAGCTAAGAAGTGGTTTTAAGAATCACAGGTTTTGACTGTGATGCTGAAATTCTCCTTCCTGCCCTTTTGGAACTGCATGTTTGTCTGTAGGATTAGTTTCTTTTTGTCTGGCCTAGATCAAGTTGATCCTGTTCTTCAGGAAGTACATGCTACATTTAATAATTTTCTCCAGGTTTGCTTAGGATTTGGAGATGGGAGCAACTTCTAACATTCAGTTTGGAACAAATTGTTTACACTTGGACACAAGCAAATAAGGTAGCCTCATTCAAAACCTGCGGCAAGAACAGTTTATAAACTAGAAAAATTGTAAAAGCAAAGACTAAAACTGCTAACAGCTTGGAGGCTGTTTCTACCCCTTAAAAAAAGAAGAAGGGGAGACAGAGATATAATTGTTATCTTTTATTTTTGAACTACAATAATTTTATTATGTTGGAGAAAAAAATGACATTTCTGTTCAAATGACATGATTATAGACTAACAACGACATTTTTGGTTTTGTTCAGTAAAGCTCACTTACCACAAGGAAAGACTTTAAGAAGCACAAACAAAAAATAAATACTCAACCATTTGATTTTCCTGAAAATCTTTTTTCTTTTACAAATGTCTAATAAAAGTAACAGCATTCATGAACCATTATACTTTCCAGATCGTTTGTTTCTTTCTTTCTTTCCTGCTGGAAACACCTGCTAGTCCAAAAGTGCTGTGATAATTAAAGATGCAAACAATCAGTTAATTTTTTATTGGTTGTTTTTTTCCTTGTTCAAAAATCAGTGAATATTATAAGTAACAGACATATCTTAATTATTGAGGGTTAATTTGGAATTCTGACAGTATCCTGTACTCAACATAGAATATGTGTTCCACCAAAAAGATTTAAGAAATATCTTATGAATCTGACCAGTCACTCTGAAATTAGTTTAACTTGTTCAGGCTTGCAGCGGGGATTAAAGTATAATGGGAAAAGAGATTATATTTCAGTACTTGGAGGGAGTCAAAATGCAAAAGCAGGATTTTGTGCCCCATTCTGATCAATGCTGGTTTATTCTTCTGTCACATATCTCATGCCCAGCAGCACAAGCATAGGGACAGATGAGCTACTCTGAACTTCCTCTGTGTTCACAGAAACCACTTTTCACAGTTTTCCTATGAAAGGATCCCAGCAGTGACACAGACTAAAGCACAAGATGATTCCTTGCTTTTTTAGAAGGTCATAAGAGAGAACTATAAGCATTTAACTTGACCTGCTATAAAACACAGATCAATGAAGTCTGAGCAGAGTTCTTACATAGGGTGACTGAGGCATTGTTTATTTCCAAAAGGCTAGATGTTATGACTTATAGATCCAGACACAAAAATAATTCATTTTTCTTTTAGATGTATTATTGGCTTAGAAATTAATTCAACTTAATGGAAGCTTTTGAATAAACGATGTGTAAAGGGAGAGTGACAGCAATCTCTAGACAGAATGAAAACCTTAAAAAATTTAAAAACGATCGTGCAACAGCAGACTTCTTCTTCCTCCACCTGAATGATGATCTTTTAATCCTCATCTTTGTACTTTCTATTATAGAAAAATTACTACATGTTTAAATTTTTAAATTCTACATCATTCTGAGCAGTTTCCTTGCATGACAGGAGACACAAAAGGAACATAAGGAGCCAAGGGGCTCAAATCTACAGATACCATACTTTTCTTTTTTTCTCTTTTTTTTCCAAACAGTTCATTTTCAGGTATAAGAATAATTTATGGTCTTTAAATAAAGAAGTTCTTTGAGAACTACACAAGTGTTCTTGGTTTGTAAAAAGCTGAAAAGAAACTGCACTTCCCCTAACCTAAAAAAATCCTCAGTGAGTTCCAGTCCTCATCTGACTTTAAAAGGCATGTGCAGCAGCTCACTCATTCCTTTAAAACACTCAGATAAAAAAGTTAACAGAATTGTTTGTCTTATATGTTGTCTGTGAACTTTATAGAATTAAATTTACTATTAATTTTATGTTGTCAGAGCATAGACCTAGGGCTTTTGGACTAGGGGTGAAGCTGAAGGAGTAACAAATGAATGACTTCTCAAACAGAAAGGACTGAAAATATGAAATATTGTTCTTTTCCCCTAAGAAAATGGATGTTTCATGTGTGAGTCAGGCGTACTTACCACAAAGGATACCTTCTAAGGAACAACCTGTGCTATGACATTATGTAAAGTTTTACTCTTGGTACAGAAAGAATAGGATTCCATGTTACAGCTTACTGTATACATGGAGGAACCTTCATTTCAGAACAGCTTGATTGTGTTTATCATGAAAGAGACTTTATTTTCACAATGAACTCTTCAAACAAAACTATTTCATACATCCTTAAATATCTAGAAGTGACAGTTAAGTCCCAAGAAGTCTTCTCTGTAGAATGGAGACTGAGAAGTCTTAAAATGTATAGATTACACAACAGAGAAAAGAGCTGGCAGACAGAGGGTTTTTTTATAACAACAATTAACAGCTCTCTAGGATATGGTCTGACAACACATTATGCCAATTTGTACTGATGGTGATCAGATGGCTGTAATATTGCAGGCAATATAGAGGAAACAAACTGGGTAAAGACCAAAAAAACCCAGGAATTACGCTGCATCTATTACAAAATACAGTGAAGCCCTGTTATTCTGGACAAAGAAGTACTAGGCCATCTAAGATAGTGCTAGTAGATATTGTAGTAGATTACTAGTAGAATTTGTAAAGTATATCCTGCTATGTGTCTCCACTTGAAGCCACCTTAAACACAGCAGATTGTTAATGCTCCTCTAGTGAGCCTTGTCTGACCAGCGCTTTCTCTGTGCAAAAAGCCAACTTAGTGTTACATTTTCAATAATAAACCCTTATGGAGATAAACACGCTTGAGCAGAAACCAGCCCCAGTATTTCAGTTCGCATTGCCATTAATCTGCAACACTGTAAATTCACTCCTGGATATACAGGAGATGAACATGGCAAATGTGCTCTTGGTATGAAGTGCAGAATATGGGTGATACTATTTTCTGAGTAAAATTACCTGAAGCCAAAAGCGTAGCTTAGAACTCATGATCATAAAAATCTCAACAGCTCCCCCAAATCTGGGTGCCATCTCAGAATTCCAAAGGAGGTAAACCACTGTTTTCCTTTTTGCTTGGCATTTTACAGATGTTATCAGATTTAGGTGTTGAGGTATTGTTCCCATAAAATTTACTTTTCCCCCTAAATTTTGATTCAGTTCACTAAAGAACCAGGATTTGGTGAAATATCTTATTTTTGCTTTGCTTAACAAAGAATAAAAGCAGTATATGAACAATGTTCTGGTTATATTACAATTTCTGGCATTGAAAAGAAACTGATAATAATGATGTGTCTGTGTGAAGAAATATGTTGCATTTCAAGTACAGTTCTAGAAGACACTTGGTTTTCTTACCATAGCTTGTGGAGTGTGGCTCTGGCAAATATTAAAAGAATAACTCTTTTTAAATTTAAACATGCACAATCTGTGAAGTACTATGCAGTTTTACTTTTTAGCCAATTGTACTTTATTTTTTTTTTTTGTAGTGCCAAAGATTAACTCAGATTTCACTACGTTTTCAAACAGATCAAAAAATTTCTGATACATTATAGAAAAGGGTGATGCAAATAAGATTTCAGCCTTTCAGGACACATACTTCAACATTTTTCCAAGTATCTGCTGTTCAGAGAAGTTAAAAGTCTTTCAGTCTTGCTGCTTCACATTGGAAGATATATAACTCCATATGCCCAGGAATACTCTCAATAGTACTACCATTTCTGCCAAAACAAATGATAAATTTATGAATCTCAGTAGAGTTAAGAATTTTGCAGATCTCTTCATGTATAAGGGCTTTTATTTGTTGCAATTACTTCAGACTTCTTATTCAATATCAGAAGCCTGCAGAAGGCTGATTATATTATCTGCTGTACCTGCTTTGTATCTTTATATTGGAAATTGTTTGGTAGGATTCTACTCAGTGTGTCTCCTTCATACATGTGCCTCCACCTTAATATTTTGGTAATTTTATTGTTATGCAAATGCTTACCCACTTAGTAATTAATACTAGCTATAAGGATGTTGAGTTGAAAAGTGTTAGTTAAGGCATAATGAGGAGCAGACATACATTTCCAGAATAAATTTTCACTTACTAAATTTACACTTAGTAATTTATACTAAGTGTAACCAGTCAAAAGCCCTAGCTTTAGGCCTTTTATTTTCCTAATTATCAGTCAATATGAAATGAACGGCTGGATGTAAACTAAGGCATTACAGAGCACTCATTTATCAAGGTACCTCTAGAAAAAGTGGGCAGTCACAAATTCGTATTTATTAAGTAAAAATTGACCTAAATTCAAATTGCCACCAGTAGCAGAGGTTTGTTAGCAATATCTTACTCATTGTAATTATTTTACTGACAAAAGAAGAATCATTTATATTGCTAAAAAGCTCATAATTAGAAATTAAGTGACAGCTAGTTTAGAGAAATTAGATGGAAGTTTCTTCGACAAGTATTAGTCTGAGAGACAAGGGAACAGACTAGATGATTGAATTTTTACATGAGCACGTAATTTCTCCCTTACTCAAAACTAAATGGTAACTTGTTTAACACATGCATTTGCTGAAATGCCCTGTGATCTAATTCCAAGACTGGGGCCCAGCTTAAGTATGTTATGGGTGCATCTACAATAGCAACCTGTGCAGCAGGAGAGGGAAGGACCATGACTTGATTTGGTGAAATCTGTTATGGTTCTGGCACTATATGACTTCATTACTGGTTTACTGGAAACAAAATTTGTTCCAAGTGTCCTACCTGGATTTCTACCCTGTGTCTGTACCTCACAGGTAATATGAAATAGAATTTCATCCTGCCATCACAAACAGCACTGCACCTGTAGAGCTGAGCTACTGGAGGACTGCCGAGGAGATGTATTTTCTCCTGGGAAGAAGCACCTTGACTCCCCTTTAAAGTGGGGTGCTCACAATGGAGCCTAGTTTGTGACTTCAAACTTGGTTTTCTTGTAAGAGTACTGTACTTCAGTGCAAACACCATGAATCCAAACCCACTGGTATAAACAGCCCTTACTGTGCTCTTAATCACTAATATAGAGGGATCCTTTGTCTCCCACTTGGCCTCAGTACTTAACATTTCCCCAAGGCAGGAAAGGAGAAAGGATGGTGCATGTCTGGCTCCCAGCCCAGGATGGAATCAGCAGGCAACTGGGGTATGTACTGATACCTATAGCTGGGAAACACACCAGAAATCTAACTTCATTGCATTGGTGCAGTGTTAGAACAATAATTTGGGGTTCAATAACTGTTATGATTCTATGCTTATTGTTTAACTATTAGATCTAGGAAAGACATCTTTAAATTAATCTCAGAGGAGAAAATACATATTTTTCATTTTTCTCTGTTTGCATAGTGTACTGTAGTTCAGTGCACAATGAAATGGTGGAAGAACTGGGGCAGTTAGTTCTAAACATGGCTTAAATCTATCACTGATGTAAAATATGGAGACTAAAAAGGTCTCTTGGGAGAAAATTGTCTTCTTTTTTTTTTTTTTTTTTTCCATATTTAACCTAAGTGCAATCCACTTCTTACCATTGCCCTTCTGTACTTACCTGGGTTACCTTGCTTTGCTAGCACATCATTAACGGGGTACAACCTGAAGACAGTTGTAACTCTTTGCCCAGCTGGAGACTGCTGCTGCAGTAGGATCGGTGCAGCAAGAAAAAATTAGTCACGTACTCCTGTGGTAGTTATCAGAGACCACAGGTTTTCTGTTTGTCTTAAGCTGTGGAGTCATATGATTGCAAAGATATTTTTTTATTATTGAAGCAGCAAATTTTTAGCTGTTACAGCTTTGAATAAAATCTTAAATCCATGAATTCCCAGAGGTTTACAAAAGATTTCTTATTTACCTCAGTATTTTGAGCCCAGTCATGCTTTCCTGAGAAGTAAATTTATTGTGTATCATTATTTTTCAAAGGCTAGCACAGATAATGAAAAGACATTAAGCAGAGGGTTAGCTGAAATGGCACTGGTCCCTAGGGTATTGAGAAGCAGCTCAAGACTCCTTGCAATGCTCCAAGTATGTGATAGTAGTCACTTTGTGTGCTGATACATTTAAGGCAACTATGCCATCTTAAAGTTTTAAAGCGAAGGCCACAAACCAATTTACATTCATGACTTTGTCTCACAGAGTTTTCCTTTTAAATGTATTTAAAATTGAAATATTTATTGAAAAGCTTGAACCTTCTTTCATTTGTGCCAGCTTTACAGTAATGCTAGTCTCCTGACTTTGTTTAAACTGCTCTTGATTTATAGCATTTTGATTTATGTGAGAATCTGGCCTTTTGTTTTATATTGAACAGTGTGTTGGTTTTTTATTATTATTATTTTATTTTATCTTTTAAGGTTGAATTAGTATGGCCACTGTAAAGTGAAGGTCTTTCAGTTTGACATGAATAATCTATTTGTGTGTGCATCCAGTCAGAACATGTTACTTTAAGGAACACTGAGTAAAATGAGTGATGCTAGTATGATTTAGCAAAAGAGTTGTTGCTACTTTAAATGTAATATACATAGGTTAAAATAATAGAACCATAATAGTATGGCATAAGCCCATAAGCATTGATACAGTTACCAACACTGTACTCTAGAAGCTTTACTTAAAAAAAAAAAAAAAAAAAAAAAAAAAAAGGTGAGAAGTTAGATATTTGAGATAGGACATAGCTGATAAATTGTTTGGCATTTTCATTTACAGCCTTGCCCATGTAAATTATGATCACAAAATTCTAGGGAGAAATTTTAATAAGAATGTGGCAGTTTGAGAGTACCAACAGTACAGCTTTGGATTTTAAAGCACTGAAGTGACAATTTTACAGAGGTCAATATATATATCACCACAGCAGTAATTCTCATGTTGTATGTGAATAACCTTCAAAATCGTTGGAGAATGACTTAGTGAACTGTGCTTTAAACAAACTCGGGGGTAGTGTCCAAAGCTGTGGTATCTACATATTCACAAGGAATAGGGTGGATGTGTGTGCCTACCAGTATAATGAGGATGGCTCCACAACTTTCTGCAGAGATAAGAACCCGAAGTCCAGCTACCTCAAGTGCATGTATACGAACACATGTAGTTTGTGCAGGAAACAGAAAGAATTAGAGCTCTGTGCCAACATCTGTTATGATATTATAGAAACCATGGAAACTTGGTGGGACAACTCACATGACAATGGAGGAGGTGTTGTTATGTAAAAGAGAAATTTAACTGTATGGAGGCAAACTAGGGGGACAACAAAACCTCTATTGAATGCCTTTTGGTCAGGATTAGAAGGGTCATCACCAAGGGTGATCTTTTGTTAGGTATTTGTTACTGACCCCCAATAGGGGTCACAAGGCTGATTAAACCTTGCTTTGTCTCTGGCCAACAGAACCTGGTCCTCAGGGGTGCCTTCAGTTACCTGGAAGTTTGCTGAGAATGAAACACAGTGGTGCACATGTTGTCCATCAGGTTCCTGGAATGCTTTAAGGACTGCTTTCTGCTACAGACACTTAACACACTGACTAAGAACACCATATTGCTAGATTTGCTCCTCACAGTCTGAGAAGACTTACTTGACCATGTAACTACAACTGGTAGCCTTGGACACTGTGATCATGACATTGTGGAGCTTAAGAATCTGCTATGCACACTGAAGACCAGTAGTAGGACAAAGACTCTGGATTTCAGAAGAGCCAACTTCAATATGTCCATTGATAGAACACAAGGGAATGGCTTAAAGTCAGGTTGGAAATTAGGAAAAAGCTCTTCACTGAGAGGGTGATCAAGCCCTGGAACAATCTCCCCAGGGAAGTCATCATGGCCCCAAGCCTGCTGATGTTCAAGAAGTGTTTGGACAACACTCTTAGATAATCATTTTAACTTTTAGGCTGGTCTGTATGGAGTCAGAAGTTGGACTCAACAATCCTTATGGATCCCTTCCAGCTCAGGATATTTTATGATTCAGTTGAAGCAGGTGATTGGAAAAAGACAACACAGATTTATCAAAGGTAAATCATGACGGACTAATCTGACCATGTTCTGCAACCCAATAACATTTCTGTTGACAAGAGGAGAGCAGTGGATCTTGTTTGCCTGGACTTCAGCAAAGTGTTTGGCACTTTCCCAGACATGTGTCCTAAACAAACTGGCAAGATGAAGACTGGACTGGTAGTCTGTAAGATGGGTAGGAAATTGGCTAGCAGGCTGCACTCAGAGGTTGATGATCAATGGCTTTTAATCATACTGGCAGCCTGTCACAAGTGGGGTCCCCCAGGGATTGGTACTGGGCCCCATGCTGTTCTGGATGATGAGAATGAAAGAACCCTCACCAAGTTTGCTGATGACACTAAACTGGGTAGTGAGGTAGACAGGTCAGAAGGGAGAGCCACCTTACAGAGAGACAGGACAGGCTGGAAGAGTGGGCTAGTAAGAACAGTATGAAATTGAACAAAGAGAAATGCAAGTCCTGCATGTGGGTTGGAATAAACCAAAAAAAACACACCCCAGTACAGGCAAAGATCTGTGTAGCTGGAGAACAGCCTTGCTGCCAGAGACCTGGGAGTGTCCTGGTGGACAACAAACTGAACGTGAGTCAGCAATTTACCATTGCAGCAACAAAGACAAATTGGATCCTGGGCTGCATCTGCAGGGGTATCACTAGCAGAGATAGAAATGTGATCATTCCACTCTACTCAGTGCTTGCTAAGCTGCAGCTGGAGTGCTGTGTCCATTTCTATTCCCCACAGTTCAAGAAAGACTCAGACAGACTGGAGAGGGCCCAAAGGAGGCCACAAAAGTGATCAAAGGGATGGAGAACCAGACCTACGAGGAAAGACTGGAGGAGGTAGGTCTCTTCTCCCTGGAGAAGAGGAAGTTCAGAGTGAATCTCACTGCAGTACCCCAGTACTCAAAGTGCAGCTATAAAGAGGAAGGAGGCTCACTCAGAACCAGTCACATGGAGAAGACAAGGAGCAATCGGTACAAATTGCACCAGGAGACGTTTCATCTCAACATAAGAAAGACATTTTTTACAGTAAGAACAATCATTCACTGAAACAACCTCCTCAGCACTGCAGTTTTTCAAGACGTGACTGGACAGGGCACTAGATAATCTTATCTAGAGTCCCTTTTACCATGAAAGTCTGGAACAGATAATTTTTGAGGTCACTTCCAACTGGGTTGTTCTATGATTCTACAGTTCTATGAACTGAAAGACTTCAGAAAGTAGTACTAGTCACCCCCAGTTGTATGTTGGAATTTTCTGCAATCACATCTTGGGTTTTTACTAATGTATATTAGTTTTATACATTTTCAGAGGAGTACAGAATAATTTCTGGTTTATAACAACCAAAGGTTTTTGGTTTTATTTCCTAGTCTTTTTTTATTATACCACCAGTTTGAACAAAAGATGGGCTGGGAAAAATCTACTCATTATTTAAAAGACATCCCTGTTTTTAAAACCAGTATTTAAGTTCTTGAGACTACTTTACACAAGACATTAGGGAATAATACCTATAGATTTTAAAGGAACTTAAATATTTCTTTATCCTTATTTAAAGGATTTTCTGAATCCTTTAGTGTTTTATACTTGGCTGGTAGTGTTTTATACTTGGGGAAAAAAAAAAAAAAAGACTTTCTGGTCGACTAAAGTTCGAATTGACCTATTTTGTAATTAAACTTTACTGTAAATGTTAGAATTTGAAATCCTGTGACCTTTCCTCCAATGCGTTGTGTCTATGCAAACAGGAATTTGAATAAATACTTTTCTTTTTCCAGATCTCTCTGGGAAAAAATACTATTTAAATACAGGATGAAAGAAATCCAAAGAAACAAGTGAGAATACTTAAAATGCTTAATGTTATATGTAAGCTTACATAACACTGAATTCTTGATTGTGGGAAGTTCAGTGTTAGTAAGCAGCTAGGGGCAGGTGTCCTTATAACGTTGGGTTACCAAAATATAACTGACAGTTTGTTTAATTAATTAATTTTTAGATGAGAAAGTTAGGTTAGAGTACACAGAATATTGCTTAGTTGTCACAAATTTATGAATTGTTTCTAAATATTGTTTGTGTAGTATTATTGCTTACGAATTGTTCACAAACAAATCTTCAAACTGTTCTATCCAATAATATAATCTCTTGAAAATAAACAATTTAATTTACTATGAAGCATAAGTATGAAATATGACTAATAACTGCACATTGGAGATTAACTTTTTAGGTTTTTAAAAGATCTTTTCATTTGCCACCTTATAACAGCAAAGAAGAGAAATAAAACCAATGGAAAAAGAAGTCAAACCAATTTATTTCTGTATAAGACTGTCTACACCTTGAGCAATTAGTGACTCGGTAGGAGAAGCTGAACATTGAGTGGGGAACTGAGTAATGCAGTGCGACGAAACAGAATGTCTTCAGGAAACTATTAGTTTAGCATATTGGCTTTTAGTGTTTAAAAAAAAAAAAAGTGATTGCAATTGCTAGTCAATTGCAATAGACAGTTACTATGTGAGACTTAAAATATGCTCTGAAGATATTTAATTATTTCTCAAAGTCTGTATTTTCTTCCTTGATCATTAATCCTGTAGATCACTCCCTTTACTAGAAGAGTCTCAGAACAGGAGGCCCCACAACTGTTTGGCCAGCAGTATTCAGTATTCACTGTTCACTAGGTCGACACACAGTCCTTGATCAAAATGGTTACTGTAAGATTCACTTTAAGAATCTTTTCTTAATTTCTCTCTTGATTTTTTTCAGTCACTTTCAAGTCACTTTTACATTGAATAATATGATCAAATTCTGAATGGTTACTATGTTCAGTGGCTAAAGTAAGTGAAGAATGATTCAAAATAAGCATTTAAAATCTTTTCACTAAAGCACCAAAAATGAGATCTGAAGAGGAAGAATTCCAGGCATCAACTAAAAATTCTAATATTGTATAACAAATTTCAGTAAAAAAAAAATACCTGGGGTTAACATCACATAAAATACTGATTCCTTCATTGTATTTTTCTGTAAAGGGAAGTGTACTAGGACTCTTTCTCTATTAGCTATCTTTTTCTTGGGGAAAAAAAAAAAAAAAACAAAACAAAACACAAATTATTCCTCTTCTTTATGGAAACTGTTACAGGTATTTTGTTTAAGTAGAATTTTGACAGCAGTTTTAGGGTAAATGAAGATAAATTTATTGACAAATAAATTAGACCCTAACAAGCGAAAAAACCCACCCATATCCTATCATACCTAGTAATTAATCACATAACATTCACCTTTTGCTAGAAGTTCTGTAAGTTTTGTAACCTTTTGTATGGTTATGGATTACCTAATGAGATTCTGATACAGTCTAACAGATTTGCAAATCTGAGGGTCTAAAATCCTTAAGGTATTAAGATTATTTTATTTCTGCATTATAAATCACATATTAAAAGTTTCTCATAAACAGTGAAAATTATGTGTATAACTGAGAACATAACACCATGACAATAACATTTACACACATAAGTAAGGGTGTATTTTTACTGTCTTCATTTCCTAAAAAGAGTTAAGACATGTCCTTTCCATTCTTTTTGCTGTTGAAAAAGATGAGCAAGTTTCCACCTTGGTTTTTGTAGACAATTTTGAAATTAAAGAAATGGTTTAAATATATGCAGCTGAGAATCAAGGAGGCTTTAAGGAGTGAAACACAGCTTTTTAAATTTTTTTTTCCATAACTTTCAAATGCAATTTGAAAAGAGGTTATGTGTTGCTGGTGAATGAGGCAGTGGACAGATTCATTGGGTGTTAACAAGTAGTACAATTAGTGACATATGCAAACCTCTTTTCCACGAAGAACAATATAATTTTAGCTTATCACACTACACACAACATCACTGACAAGTCTTTCTGCTATCATAGACACATTATTTATGAAAATTCCAATAGAAAGAAAAAAATGTTAGCCAGTTAATTAGACATCTATTTTCTTAAAGTTTTGCTCAATTTTTGACAATATTTTTGGAGCTACTTGGTTATTTTTAGGGGAGTAAATCTAATAAATTGCTTCTTTAAAAAAATTCAAAATCTCCAGACATATTGACAAAGAAAAATAACATTATTCCAGTCGAATTTTTCTATATCTTAACATATAAATGTTGCAACATATTCTTTCTGCACTCTTTATTTAACTTTCCCTTAAACATAAAGCCTTATTGACTTGGACTAGAGCAATAATCATTCACTCCATTTACTGTCTGCGCTTGTGTAGTAGTTCAATTAACTGATAGCAATGTGGGGTCTATTTAGATAGTAAAGGATCCAAGTTTTGCATTCTGGATTTTAAGACGAAACACCATGCTCCTTCAAAATTTAGACACCTGTTAGTTAAGAGCATAGTTGTACTCTAGATATACTTAGCATCTTAGTTATCTGTATCTGGACTAACTCAACGTTGCCTTCTGAAAACACCCTTCTTGAAGCCTGTTTCCAGCCTCTCCAGGCAGCCTACTCCATTAATAAGTGACCTTTTTAGTGCTTTAGACTTCTTTTCAAATATGTTGTGACATTTCAGAGATGTCTGAGACAATTAAGTCCATAACTAAATTGCTGCTATGATAAACCCTTCGTTAATAAAATGAAGCAAGTATAACCTGAGTGCACCATGCTAATTTCTTCAGTTGCATCCTGGTTTTATTAGCCAACAAATTGTGGAGGAATATGACTTTATGAGCAATTTGTGAACCAACTTACTTTTGCTATTATGAATATCAATTCATATGATCAGTTTTTTAAAAAATATTTTAAAAATAGTTAATATTCCTGATCTCCAGAAAATTTTTGTCTGTGGCCAGTTTATGCTTATCCTACTTCAGTTTTTTACTTAAGTAGTTCTTCCCACTTCAGGAAAAGCGTGTCCTTTCCCTCCAGCTATATTTATGGGCAGCAAGTATGCTGTGTTCTTTCTAAACTTTCCTTAAAACTTGAACTCTTAATACTTTACCATCGCTACTTCTTGCATAATCCATATGAGAGCTTTCTACTCTATTAATATGTATGTTTTATTTACAGTACAGCTTTTCTTGCTGTATTCTGATACTTGTCTTGACTGACAGGAATCTGTCTGCCCTCCTGTAACAGAAGGATGACATTGTTTTCATTTTGTTTTCTTTTCTTTTGTCTTACAAATGCATTACAAGTATTTCAGCTGGATGTTCTTTCATCACTTGTCATTAGGTCCCATTTCCTTAGCCATTGTTGTATTTGCTGTTGTCATTCATGATTCTGATAATAGAGTTTACTGAATCTCTAAAATATTTTCAGTAGTATTCTCAATTCTGAAATGTACAGACCACAAAAATAATTTGAGTCTCTTTTCCTCAGTATAGTACAGCTCTTACAGTCTTGTTTTTGGTGCAGTTGTATTACATTACAATGTATTACTACATTTTCTTTCCCCCCTCAACAGCCCCCAAGGAAATGCAACAGCCTAATGACTGCAATAATACACTATAAGAATTAAGAGAAAATTTATGCAGTAGTTTAAAATAGATTCGAGCACCTGAACTTTGGATTTAGGTATTGGAGAAAGTTATGAGGCACTTAGATCTTCATATTCTTCTTTAAAAACATATTTTTCATAGACCAATGTGTCTTCTTTTTTAAAATACTAAAATCTGTCGAATTATAATACTGGTTAAAAATCTTACAAGTATAATATAACAAACATACAGTTCTGCAGAATTTAGAATTATTTTAATCAGGATAGCTTATTGCACTTTAATATTTGTATCTACAGTTCCAAAAAAGTGACATCTAAATTTTTTCCACCTGATTATTCATTACAGTGTCCATACTTTTCTAAGTTGTTGCTGCATTTTTTTATCTTGGAAGCACAATTATGGGGCTTGGTTTAATGTTATGTATTGTTCTCAAGGCTATTCTCTAGAGTTACTATATTGATTTGTGGGGCACTGGAATCTTTATTGACCAATTAAAAATTGGCAAAAGGACTCAAGGTTGAATAATGTGATCCAATAATGTCATATCGAATCTTAGAAAGAACTCAGTATTTTCTCCTGTGATTCTGGCTGGAAAATTAAAATGGATTATTCCTTGACAGATTTTATTCTTTTTCCCAAAATATCCTCAAGAAAGGTGTAAATTCTAGGGGCTTCTTGTCCCAGAATGTATGAAAGCTGTACTCCTGTGCTAGTTGAGATGATCAGATCAAATGGATTCAATTTGCTGAGTCACAGAATGGCTGACACTGGAAGGAACCTCTGGAGGTCACCTGATCCAATCCCCCATGTTCAAGCAGGGCCACCTGGAGCTGGTTACACAGGAGTCGTGTCTAGATAGCTTTTGACTATCTCCAAGGAAGGAGGCCCTATAACCTCTCTGAGCAACCTGTGCCGTTGCTCATCCTGAAAGTAAAGCAGTGTTTCCTGGTGCTCAGAAGGAAACTCCTGTGTTTCAGTTTATGCCCATTGCCTCTGGTGATCCTGTCACCGGGTACCACTGAGAAGAGCCTGGCTTCATCTTATTTGAGCTTAGGTATCTTCAGGTATGTATATACATTGTCAAGGCCCTCTCTGAGCCTCCTCTGAACAGTCACACTCTCTCCTCATAGGAGGGGTGCTCCAGACACAAATACTGTTGACTAATTCTTTCTAAAAGCAGCCTCTCTAAAGAGCAGAAAGCTAGGGAGGCACTGTCTGTGTGGAAACAGGTTGTAGATCTAATCATAAAATCCTCTCACCCATCCCCAGAAACTTTAACAGTGTCTTGTTTATGAGAGCAGATGTAGCGAAAAAGAAGGATTTTGCAAGATGGAGAGGTAAAACTAGTCCAGAAGACAGACCCTTATGGCTCTGTTTTGAGGAGTGCCTTCCACTGCAGGAGTTGACTATGTGAATTGAATCACTCTTTCCACTTTTTATTTTCTTTTTATTCTTTCCTACCTATGTCCCTTCACTTCATGATTGATATTACCTAGTAGTTAAGAGTTTAAATTGGTAATTTGATACTGTGTTATTGTTTTGGTTTTGTTTATATATATATATATATATAAAGGCACTAAAATTACATGAGCCAGTTACAATTTTACATTTCTCATTTTTATTTTTTGTTTTACACAAATACTGAAAATTATGTTACCTTTTAAAATACTAGAAAATTAGGTATTTAAAGAAAGTCATTGCCAGACCTCAGAGAATTTTTAAATATGCAAATGTTTCATTGCAATGCACAAACTGAGAAAGTGCAAAAGCATGATTTTTTTATTGCTGTTAGTTATTAATATAAATATGAAAAAATCATTGAAGATCTGGATTTTATTTATACTTTTTTTTACTTCAAATACCTGATTCCATAGGAGGCTGAGCAGCTTGATGCACAGTGTTACTATCTACTTCAGGTATTAGGAGACTTTTCCTAGGAGTAATCTCCATATAATCCCCTGTACCTTCATTATGAAAAAATGTGGAGCATATGAAATTATTGTTTGCCTAGAATGCAAGTTCATTCCTAAACTTCCCATTGTGTCTCAGTGTATACAATTCAATCAGGAGAAGGGCAACCCATACAAAATAACTGTAAACTTAAAACTACAGTCATGAGGAAATGGCATCCAGCATATTGGAGCTGTTACTCAGTGGTCAAGCTCCACTCCCTGCACAGAGACGAAAGGTCTGATTTCCATTTTTTAGGCATTCAAACTTCTCCCAACTTTAGCAGGAGCTTTGTATGTGTAAAGAATGCAAGACAAGCAGCAGGAAGCCCAAACTGAACTACAGTGCAATCTCTTTACTACTGCTCTTGCAACATTACTGAGATACATCACCATATTGCCATAGAATGGAGAATGGACCATAATAGCAAATGGAAATAATGTAAATGGATAACTGTATGTGAGGAGAGGAGATTAAAAGTCACCCTGATTATAACTTTTGAAAAAGAACAATTGACTCCTGTCACATTATGAAATGTCATGTAAGCAGCTCCCCTGAGAGCTGTGTAGGGAAAAGGTTACACATGAGATACTGCTTGGTTCATATAAACCTCTTCCCCAGCAGCACTGAAATCAGCTAAAAATGCATATTTTAATGAAAAAGAGGAAGGCTTACAGCTTCTGTAGGCAGAAAGGTCCATACAGATGCATACATTTATAGAAATTCCTAATAAAATCCTGGTGACCAATGTAGATTCACAGAAATCCTGTTGTATTCCTGTGATTTCATGACCTTGTTTATTAATGTATTTTAGTATAACAAGCAGTTGCCTGTTTTTACTGGATTTCACCTCAGGTTTTCTAGGCATATTATACCATTGAAAACTCAGAAAAGAAATACAAAAAATTGTGGGCTGGGGTCAGCAAAGCCTATTGTACAGCAGCCTTGCAATAATAAATTATTAAAAGAAATTTAGTCAGAGGTACTAATGATGTTGTTAATGGGCAAGGACCAATGTAGCATCTTCTGAAATACTAGGTTGCATCTAGTCAAATGAACAGATTTTCCTGGTCAGGAAAACCAAACAATAACTAGCACAACTCCTTTCCTACTTTAAAAAGTCAAATTGTATGTATGTATTTTACATCTTGTGATGAAACCAAACATATGAGTTCATTTCATTCCTTTTATGATAAATTCCCTTGGCAAATGAGGAAAAACATACCTTCATTTATTGTTTGCATGAAAGTATTTATTTTTTTTAAATAACAAAATAAGAAAAAAAATCTTTTTTTTTTTTATTCTCTCTGCCAGAAATTCAGAGTTTCCCTGCAGAAGCTAGCTGTTGTAGACACAGACCACCATTTGTAACCTTCATGTTGTCTGCGATGTCTGTCATAGGAGTCCTCTATCTGGGCATTTAGGAAGCATTTCTTTACAGAGAGGGCTGTCCAATGCTGGAAGAGACAGCCTGTCAGTGTTTTACAGGCATTTGGACAATGCCTTTTATAATATGCTTTAACATCTGGTCACTCTGAAGTGGTCAAGCCAAGCAGCTGGTCCAGATGATCATTGTAGGGTCCTTCCAATTGAAAATATTCTCTTCACCCCTCCCCCTCCCCCTCCCTCTCCCTCTTCCTCTCCTTTCTCATTTTCAAATATATCCAAACCTAACAACACAGACCAGACTTCCTTTTGGGCTTACACCTTATATGTCCATTTGTAAATGTGAAAATTAATCAAAAAATATGTAAAACCTAAGCTAGATAATGTGAAATAATTGATACACTTTCACTGTAATGATATGTAACTGTGTACTATACATACACACATATAAGTACAGATTTTGCATCATGTTTTTCTAATTAATAACTCACCTTATTTAAATATTTGTTTCTTTTTATCCTAGAACTCATTTGTTTCCAATATTGAACAGAAAGCTCCTGTTTATCTTTGAGCATTGCATATGTAACAGTACTAGTTACAACTTCCAGCTTTGTAGTTTAAATTAATCGGTTATCAAGGTAAACTAGAAGGGTCTCTAGACTTGTGGGAACTAGAATATTATAGGCAGGGGATACTTTCCTTTGAAACTATTTAATTCTCATGGAGAACATTAAATTTTAATTAAAAAAACCAAACAAACAAAAAGTAAAGGAACAGTATAGGACACAGGCTGGCTGGGGTTTGCAGCAATACATTTGGGATATGCAAACCCTCCTCTGAAGGGGAGAACAGGGAAGAGCTGAAAAACATGGAGCCATTGACAAATACTTGACCACCAAAATAATTTATACAACTGCTTTAAAGGAAGCCTGTATAGAACTTTGAGTGTCAAGTAAACTCTGATGTGTTTTTGTGTGTTTCCCACTTTAATTTCTGAAAGGATGCAAAAGAAAAATGCTATGTAATATTCCAACTGTAAATGCTATCATTAAATATAATCAACCATCTGGAGTATTTTATTTTTGCCTTCTCATGGATGCATTTCTTATATTCTACAGGCAATATCAGTGTAGGAAACACCAAAATATGTGGAAACGTAGTTTACCTTTTAAAACTCAATCTGATTTTTCATGAGTATTACTTTAATTTGCTGTCTAATTTGAATGCTATGTGAGGTGCACAATTATGTCAGTTTTAGCCTGAATTATCAATACAGTTCTCCTAAACTCTTGTTACTACTTACCAACACAAATCACTCATCATATCCACAGTTAAATAAAGATGAGTTCAGAAGTATTTCCCAACATCCCAATTAATTCACTCCTGCCATTGGATGGATCTTTTTTTGTGTACGATTATTTATTGTCTCATTTTATGCTTTTATAGCATGCAATGAAGAAATGTTCCCTGAGGTGCCAGGAAGAGTGGTTGATGCACAGACTGTTTGTGTATTCAAAACAATGGCATGTAAGTAATGTTATCAGATCCTTAAAAGCAATTGCTTGTCCAAACAAATCTTTCTTTTCCTTAATGTGTTCCAGTAAAACATTTTAATACTTTTTGTCAACTCATTGTCAAAGATTAACATCTGACATACCATGTCAGCTTCTTCTACCTTTCCTACTGCCAAAGAGGTACTCCATACCATGGGATGTCATGCTCAGTATATAAACTGGGGGTATTGGCTGGGGCTGCTGATAGCTGCTCGGGGACTGGCTGGGCATAGGTCAGCGGGTGGTGAGCAATTGTATTTTGCATCACTTGTTTTTTTCTTCCCTACCCTTTGGATTTCATTCCTCTCCCTCTTTTTCATTATAACTTATTATTATTATTGGTCTTTCATTTTTATTTTATATCAATTATTAAATTGTTCTTATCTCTACCCTCAAGTCTTACATTCCTTTCTGACTTTCCTCGCCATCCCTCGTGAGTGAGTAAGTGACTGTGTGGCACTTAATTACTATCTGAGGTTAAACCACAGCAGAAGCTATTCTTTAACATTACTGTACTAACAATATATTCAGAGTACCCAGTACAATTCCTGTTTAGTCTTACATTTTCTTTTGTATAGAAATTTAACTATGTTCTTCCTTCCTCCATCCTCCCTTTTTTTCTTTTTTTTTTTTTTTTTTGGTAGAGGAGGAAAGAGGTAAGTTGCTATTTGGAAAAAAAAGCATGAGCATTGAATATAAAAGCTCTCAGTTTTCTGAAATGCAAAAGACAACCATAAAAAATACTACATCTGTGTTATTGCTGCTTTTTCTGATGATCTAGACCTCAGTCAATGGTAAATTCTTTTCTTTGGATCTTTGATTTTAACTCCTGTTTAAATTAGTTATTCAAAATCAAAATTCTTTGTACAGAGGTTATTTACTATAAGCTGTATTCATCCAAGATTAATGAATTCTCTACTTATGAGTAAACATAAATAAAAATAATAGTTTGGGTTTAATTTTCATATTTATTTTTTAATGTGGATGTTACCAAAATCTTTTACATATGTTTACACTGTGTGAATAGTGAAAAAGCTGGCTTATTATATTAATTAATTTGCCTTTTGGCAAAGTCAAATTTAGTTTTGAATTTGAAAGTAACATCAAATTCAGAAGGAACATATATTATTAACTGAAATAAAGTTTTCTCATCATTTACATGCTGCGCCAAATGTACAAAGTGAAAAATAAGGACCTTGTGTTATCGTGGAAATAAGCACATATGATTTTAGTATGTGTGCATATGCATATATAAGTATGTATGTCTCTCTGTCTGCATATCTCTATGGCTATGGAGGTAAACCTGTATCTTTATGTATAACCTGTACCTATCCATAAAGCCATAGATGCACATTTTCCGTAGAGAAGGTATGTTGTTCTCAGTTCAACTGACCTCATTTTCTTCTTTCAGTAGAGATGAGCGTCTTTACAATCAGCACTAAAGAAAAGCTTATTCAGAGTATGAACTGCTAAAGCAGGTGTTTAACCTGTTCTTTAAGTTCTTGAAAACATTAGTAGGGTAAGTTATTTCTGCACTGAACTCCATTTGGGTTGATTTTCACCATTACTTTCAATAATTTTTTTGAGCCCAGAACATGTGCCCTAGTTTCTAGTGTTTACGTAGGGTAATGGTATTTCCAGAAAAAATGGGATAGTGCTTGTGCACAGGACCAATATTACTCTGACATAAATTGGCATAAATTCAGCAGCCTTTAATATTTGCAATTCCCATTTCAGTGCAGTCAAGTACTGTCAAATAACAGATGGGAGAAATTAATTATTAAACTGAGCAATAAATAAAAACTGTAGTTTTTTATTAGCAATCAAATTAACAGGAAGAATTAATCCTGCCATATGACCATTTGGATACCTGAGGGGAAAGGAGAATTTGAAATTAATATCACATTCCCTTGACATAACATTTTGGGAGAAGAAAAGGAGGAGGCTTCTTCTAATTAATCCAGTACAGCAAAACAGAACTATGGAGAAGCAGATCAATTTTCTGTTAATTTCTGCCTTGCTCTTTATAACAGAGAGTCTCCTTTCACACACACTTTTTCTCATGTTCTATTCTGAAGCGTGCAATTGAATAAAAAAACCTTTTGTTTCTTGCAAGAGGCAAAAAATCTGTTATTGGTTATGACCAAGCAGCTTAATATTCTTCTAAAACAGAAAACATTTTTTGTTTTCAGCCACAGAATACACCTTTGACTTTCTTCAACATGTCTTTGGTTCTGATGTAGAAGAAACTCAGCTGCAGAGGAAAGTCAAAGGTCAAAAAGAAATTAACCCAGACATACACTTCAATCCCAGTTGTGAACACTGTATCTATAGTGTTAAGACTGCTGTCCTGCCACATTTATTCATTTTGGAGGCATTTCATCTGCAACCACATTCAACTTAATCATTTAAGTACTGGCATATGTGATAATATTGGCCAACTAGTATAAAGGATATCAATTTTGCTTTCAGGTTGTGAGTCATATTATAGAAGCATAATGGTAATAGCACCACACAAAAGATCTGCTCTAAAAAGCAAAACAGAACTTTCATGTTTCATGTTTGATGGGAAGAGGAGAAAAGAAAATTAAAAATACAAAAATAGTGAAGGTTATAATGATATTTATCAATGGCTTTCACTTATTTAGATATATGTCCAAATGTATACATGTATGCATACCAAGTTTAAAAAATGTAACTTTGAAAGTGAAAAAGTGATGCTTCCATAAAGATACATCAAGGACATTCTAACCATTTGTCCAATCTGCTATGATATGATTTTTCATTTACTGAAAATAGTTTTATAAAAACAGAGAGTGGGGGAAAGGATCATTAAAAATAAAGTAAATTCCTTCTCTTTTCTGGCTAAATTTCAAAGTTGTTTGGGGTTTTCTTTGGTTGTGGGTTGGTTGTTTTTTTTTTTTCTCTCTCTCTCTGAGATTAAATACAGACTTTGACCATTTAAATACCTTTTTACTTTGTAAAATGAAACACTTTCCTCACAGCATGGAACAGAGGAAAAGATCAAGTGCTAAATCCTTCCTGCTGTGAGACATTCTTGAAGGTTGAATTTCAACCTTCTGATCAGCTTAATGCAGGCATATGAAAGAAGTCTTGAAAAGAGAGCTGTTTAAGGGGAAGTCTGAAACAAACACTTGAAAAAATGTGGGCTAGAGAAGTTAATTATTTTCATTTTTTGTACTCTAAGTATGCTTGCCTTTTTATTGACTTCTAGTGTAAACACAAACAATAACTGTCTTAGAAGCTCTCTAGAAGCTTGACTGACCATAGATAAGGTTTAATTTTACTGTATTTGAGGCCCAAGAAGAGTAAAACAGTTTTCAAAGCAAGGCCTCTCAGGAAGGCATCTTTTTATTAGAGAAGTTGATGGTGGAAGTAGAATTTAGCAAGAAGCATTTATTATTTCTATTGCAGTGTTTACTACAGTGCTTAGTGACTGCAATTGGTTGAGACTTAATTATGTTGATAAAGTAATTGCAGCAATGACCCAAATCACAAGCACCTTGTGCATAGTACTCTCTCATTTTCAGCTTAGGCTGAAAATCAACTCCATCACAGTTTACCACTTCTTTATAAAGGCCTATAAGAAGGGTTAAAAAGAAGATTACACTGAGAAAATGCCTAAAGCTTACTAGCAAGACAAGATTTTAAGGTAATGTCTTTTAATAATGAATTACTGATCTCAAACAAATTCTATCTTTAAATACATGTATGTGAAATAAGTGGTGCACAGAAAGCCTTCATAAGCTTAAAAAATGACAAAAAGGCATAAATTTAAAAATCTATTTAGACACATTCAAAGGCACTTGTATTCCATTTTCTATTTTCACTCACATTTCCTAGCTATAAGCCTATAAAGAATCAGGAGAACAGTAACTTAATTTTACCTGCAGAAATTTGACAAGAAACATGAATTGAGTGCATCAGGATTTTTTATTTTCTGGGGTTTTTCTGGCATTCCTCAGTTTGAATAAGATCTCGAAAATAGACTTTGTAACACATTTCAGTCCTGAGCAGAAGCAAATAGAGTCCTTGAGCATCACAGTGACTTTTTGCTTTATTTAATGAAAACAATGACAAAAAGGAAGATGCTGGAAATTTTTGCTGTCTTTCTAACAGCCTTTATTTTCATTACTGGAAATAGAAAATGCCATGATTTATCTGAAATGATCAGGAATTCAATACCAGAGGCTCACTCTCTGAATTACTCACAGATCTTCTGTTTTTCAATGGGGATATAATAAATAAAAATATATAGTGTGTCTGCATATAACTGGAAGTCATGAAGACCACTGTGAAGAAAGAGGCCATCTGATTTAAAGAGAAATATCGCTGCTGCAATGTGTTTTTAATGGATCTTAGATTATGGCATCGCTGATACACAGTCTCTTTAAAACTGCGTTGTCATCGAGTAGTCCATAATCAACTACTGTTGAAGACAGTGGGAGCTGCAGGGCTCACAAGAGGGTGGAGAAAGAACAGATGAACCAAGACTAGCAAACAGCCAGTCACATTATGAACAGCTCTCTTGCCAGGCCACGTCCCAGTTTTTCAGCCGTTGGGCTATAATATTCATTTCTTCTATACTCATGAGCTACACAACTCTTTTGCCTGATATTTACTATATGCCTCCTGGGCAAGCTGCCTCAGTACCTGCAGAAATAAAGCATACATGAAGAAAAGTGTCTATTAATGCTGTGTTCCCAGCATAAAGCTGGACTCATGATACAAACTCTTAAATAACCCTTTTCTTATAATTACCCTGATTCCTTCTATACCAAAGTGTACAGGACATGGACAATGGTGACTGGTTTGGTGTCCCTAGTCCCTGAAAATTTGTTACACTGCAGCTAACACTAAAAACCACATTGCACAAGCACTGGTGAGCCACTGGAAGTGGTGATGTTTGGTACTTAGGTATGCAGAGTTATCCACAAGGTTCAATGTCTTGGAAAATCATGGTGGTACTTTACACAAATTACATTAATGCAACTATCACTCAAAAGAGAATTAGAGCAAGAGCTATTTGCTGAGCTGACAAAAGAGTACGAGAAAAGCAGCCAAGGAGGCAATACATTCTTCTGCAATGTCAAAGAAAATGTTATTTGGTCCCAGTGGCCCATAAAGGTCCCAGCCAGTTACTCTACAATGGTTGATCAGCTATCTTAGTGCACCGGATCACAACCTCTAATTTGAAATGTCAGTCTGCATGTTTCAAAGACATAGTCACTGACCTCTTATATTATTTCCTTTCATACTAGGACTCTTAACCACAGTAAATGCAAAAAAACCTACTTGCCAGGGTAGTTCACTCTGTTTAACCAGTTTTTCCTGAAGAAATGATCTTACTTTTTCTATTTATAATTGTTTCACTGAATTCAGGAGAATAAGAGGTACAGGCAAGGAAAGGAGAAAAATAGTGAACGTTATGGAAGGATAGGGTAACAGAAGTTAAAGCTAAAAGTAAGAATCAAAGACAAAGCTTCACAATAGGAAATGACATGTTAGAATATACCCTCACTTAGAATATAGGTCTAAGTTCAGAGTAAATTAAAAATACAAATTTAAGCTCTGATATTATCTATTTTGAATGAAATCAAAGAAATTGCTCAAAAAGTTTAATTTATGCTCTACCATTTACAGAGGTATCTCTCTAAATTTATTCTCAGGTTCCATTGGTGTAACTGTGCAGAAATTGCTGCTGACATAGTTACTTCTTCATTAGTATTATTCTCAGTTTAGTACCTGAACAACAATTTCTCTTTAAGTGGAAATATTACTCAAAGTGGCAAAGTTTCCTGCATAAAAATATAATATTTATAAAAAACCCACAAAAGCCTTCTAATCCTTCACAACTTGTTTGTATATGTTCATAAGTAAAAAAAAGTTTAAGTCTTTAAAAACAGGGTAAGTATATTATTTTGCATGCTGCTTGAGCTGTCTTATTTCAGTACTTATAGATCCATTTTATTGACAATCATTTTGCAACCAGTCAACGGAAACTGCAATTTGTAAAGGCTGCCATTCTGTGTCAACATGAAATATATTAGAAAGACTTTTGAGGCTAGTACTCATGTAAACAAAAGTTGCATAGTTGTCAAAACAGTATAACAAGGTAGAATGAAAGCATTGTGCATTAATTTGCCCCAGCTTCACACAGAAAATTATCTTCTGCTGTACTTAGTGAATGTAGCTGGTGGATAGATGCATGCTGATGTTTACAGCTTTATAAGAAAATAGAAAGGAAAAAAAAAAGCTGTAAAGCAATAATTTTTTAAAATCTCAGACTTGAACAACATGATAATTACAGGCTACCTTGTTAACATTGATTTTCATAAATGATGCAGCTATAGTGACAGGCTGTTTCACTTTTGGATGAGACTATCCTGATAAACTGGGAGAATACTGTTTCTCAACAATTCCAACAAAATGAGCAATTGGTACTGATTTCATAGTAACATTCAAAGTATTAGATCTTTGTCTTATGTCAGCAAACTGCCTGGACAGTATGGGCATGTAAAATGTAAATGTAAAATTAATCTTCACCTGTTTCAAAAGAAAGTTTCACATTAACCCAGTAGTTTCTTTTAAACTTTTGCCTGTTCAGGATAAGTCAGGTGTACCCTGATTTATAGAACATTCTTTTCCTCCAGCAGTTTGTAGCAGATTAATTCTACTCAGACTTAAGTCAAGCCCTATATAAGTGCCTATTGGAATAATGAGAAAAGTTCTTATGAAGATCATACTAACAGAGTATAAATTGATTTTCTATCTCAATTACAAAGACAGAACTAAATGTATTTAATCCATACATTTTTTAGCTACCAAAACTGTTTAGACAACTTCTTAAGAATGTATTGGAGTAATAAATATGTACAGCCCAAGCCCGATTTTCCTGTTTTTAATCATACTGTTCACATTTGTTTGTCCATGGGCTGCATAATAGTTGCAAAACCATTTTATAGAAGCCTAACTGCAAGCCAGGTCGATATATCCCCACAGTAATGGTGTCCAGTGAAATCTTAAGCTAAACTGCTCAAATAATTCATATATTAGACAAACTGTGAAAAGTACCTGTACCTCCAAAGTGCCATTTCAGAAGTGACACACAGGCATTTGCATTCCAGTTCTCTGCAGTTAGCTTCCTTTTGCTCTTCAATTATTTATTTTTACTTGCATGACACAGCCTGGTGATTGATCTGAGCACAACCAGTTGTCCCAAGACCCAGTGAACAATATAAGCCTCTGTCAGAACAGAAAGCCTCTAAGATCAGAAAGAGAGATGTACCAAAATGTTTTTTTTTTTCACACAAAACCAGACAATACCTGGCCAATAGCACATTCTGACTCAGTTCATCTGGAAGTTAAGTATATTGAACACTCCAACAGCAAAAGCTTACTACATTCACTACCACTGTGTAACAGGTTTAGTAAAAAGACCTTACTTTTCTGTCTGTGGCCTCTACAGTGAGCTTTTGGCCCCGTGCAGAACAATTTCTTTTGTACCACTTCCCCAGGCATTTAAAATATCTTGAGTATCAAAAAGTGCTACTTGGGCTATAATCAGGAAAAAATGCTGAGTTTGTTTTGTTGAAATCAAGGGTAGAGATTTAGGATAAAAGAAAAAGAAGTGGAAAGGACTAAAGCTGCATGCTGTCTCTCAGCGTGTCTCAGGGACTCTTAGTGGTGAACAAAGGTAATCATGACCCCAAGGCAGCACAGCACTGGAGCAGACCAGGACAGATTTCTTTGTGCATTAACTAAAAGGATCCAGCTGAACTTTGGGACATCAGTTTCAGCCCTCTTGTGCCAGAAGTTCGTGGAATACTGTCTCCTAAGAGAGAGCATTTAATTCATAACTCGGGCTCCTTCTGCAAAATATGAGGTGTTCTTTTTTATAAATATGAAAAGACATTTACTGACAGCTCCCCCCCTCCCTTCCCCGGTAGTGCTACTCACTTTATTAAATCCTGCAGTAGAGAAGCTGTCCACTTATTGTTGATGTCTTTTTTTGCATTTAATGAGGATGGCTGCTAGATGTCATGCTTTCTTATTTGATATGATGACACTTACTGATAGGTTTCAACTGAAGGGTATACTCTACTCAGTAGAAGGACCCAGTAACAACACCCTATTCACCTGTTATGGTTCAGTTTTGCCATTTATATTAAACTGACCGATGTGTTAATAGAGCTATAACCTCTGCTTTAGAGTAAACTGTGGCTAAATCAAAAATAGAGATGGAAAAAGAGAATACACTATGCAGCAGAAGAGGTAAAATATTACTGTGGGAGGTAATACTTCAGCAAAGTGTTTAGAGCTTGGCAGCACATCAAAGTACTTGCTGGAATCATGGTTTCAAATTGAGCTAGAGTTTTTCAGGACAGGGTAAGTACATATGTATAGGTGCCTTAGGTCAGATTAAAGATCCATCTTTCCCAGAATCCTGCCTCTGAATGGGGTCAGCATTGCTTAGGGAAAATGTCCTTTTAATAACAGAGCAATGAAAAATTCTGGCAATTTGCAGCTTAGGGACTGCCTCAGCCAGAGGATCTGTGTTTATAGCACTTTCTAGGGGTATTTTTTCCATGTATTTATCTAATATTTTATTAACTTATTTATGCTTTTGGATTGTAAACATCTTGGCAAGGACTTGAGCTCTTGACTGCTTGTTGCTTGAAAAACTGTCTTTTATGTGTTTCCAACATGCTGGTTGATCATTTTATTTGGTGTGGTTTTGTATGTTTAGAAAAAATTGCTTGTTCTCTATTTGCTTTCATCCCATCACAACCTGCATAATGCCTTCTGATGGTTATTTATCTTCTGAGATGAAGTGTCATTGCCTATTCAGTGTCTCCTAGTACAGGTACTACCTCACTCCCTTGATCAGCCTTTATGACCCTCTATATAACTTTTTACTGTTTGAGGTAAAGGTACAGAACACAAATATTCAAGACTGGATATAACCTAAGTGTATACAACAAATAGTGCTATTTTCCTTTTATTCACATACGAAATAATTCCTACCATTCATGTTCTTTTGACTGAAGCTGATTATCAAGCTACATTTTTTCATTAAATTAGTCACAAGACTTGTGAGATGTTCTCAAAGTAACACTAGCTTATTTATAGCTCATTATTTTCAGTGTATGGATATAATATATGCACGGAGATTTTTTTCTAACCTATGTAGATTCCTTTAAAAAATTGCCTTTTACTGCTCTTTCACTCAGGCAGTCTGATGGAAACTCTAGAAACATTTAGAAATGTCTTACTCTTCCAGATTTTCCAAGTTTTATTCATCACTACTAGTAAGTCACCCAACATTGTAAAAGATACGCTGTTAATGCAACTTAAGTTTTAACTACAGCATGAAGGAAATGGTTCTTAAAATTGAAGTAAAGCATGATGCAACTGTATTAGCAAACGCAATAGCCATCAGTAGGGCAGAAATATAAAATTCCCCTTAAAATGATTGTTTGCCACATAGGGGAATTAATCTTATTTAATTTTAGCCATTGTTTTACACTGCTATCCTTGCATTCAGATCTGTAACAAAGCATGCCCTTCACAGACAGAATTTTTGCTAGGTTTTGACTACAAAGCTATGACCATCAGAGATAATGAATCACAAACATTAAAATTCTAAGGAAAATTCAGTTAATCTATCAGAAGCCATCACCTCACAGTGTTTCAAATTTTCCGCCTTCTTTGTTTTAATGCAGACTCCATGTTTGTGGCTTTTCCTTATGTCTCTAACAGGAAACAGAAGCCAAAACTTTTGGTCTCTTGGAAGTTTTGCTTCATGATGAAGCAAAGCCCTCAGATTTTCTTGTTCTATGTTTTCAGGGATTAACTAAATGATTAATTTTACAAGAGGGTATTTTGAACTGCAGAACCACACAAACATTTTAGTTGCAAATGTTTAAGCGAACAGAATGTGTTCTTGGATGTATCTAAGAATATAGCTAAAGGTAAGGTTTGTATTAAGAAATTGTTTCTTTAGGTGAGCTATTAATATGGTTGGAAAACCAGACAAATTTTCATGAGTCACACACTGGTTCTGACAGGCAGAGAAATAATCAAGCCAATCCAAGACCAGGATGCAGATAATAAACTGTGAATTATGTTAACCCATTATGCACTTTGAGATAGAAAATTAGTTAGTGATAACATGGTATAATGGGATACAAACAAGCAAAAAGGTAACAGGTTCAGCAATGGCGTGCACAAGCACTTTACATTTGTGAAAGAATGAACTTTTAGCAGTGGTGAGAAACAGGAGAACTGTTGTGGTCTTTTGATATGTCCAGTCTCAGCATCATATACATTAAGTCTACAGTTTTTTAACAATTAATGAAATTTTACTCTCCATATCATCTATTGAAGCTGCTTTGCAGATCACCCTTAGAGATTCAAATTTTGAAGGCTGAGACAAATAACATAGCTGTTATATGAAAAATATTCTTTGATTGCTCCTTGTGTCTTTTGTAAGTTGGTTGCTTGAGTTCATCTGTGGCAGTGGCTGGGGGAATTTGTGTATGACAGGCTAACCCTACTAAATTTCATGGATACTACATAAGCATATTCTTTTATTTCAGAGAGGTGAATTAACACACAGTTATTGCACCAGTGAAATTGCAGTGTAATACAACAAATTCTTACAGACAATCCCTAGAAGTTAGACCACACAGTTACTAAAGAAAGATTTTTTTTCTCAAAAATACCTCTTCATCTCTGACATCTCACTCTTGGTTGTCAAGAAGATGCCAACCCCTGTCTCTGTTGTGCAGAGGCTTTCCTTTCCCAAAGTAAAGGTTATTGTCCTCAACTTATACATAGCTGCTTATTTGATCTGTCTGTGCCAGACCTGTTGAAAGTTAGTGTGCCTGAAAATAGTCCACTTTTACAACTATACCAGCTTGCCTGTTAGAAAGATCCTTCTTACCAGCTTGGCCTTTCTAACTGCAATAATACTATTAAATGTTGATTTGCCATTTGTTTGTTTGTTTTACAATCACAGCATAAAAAGCAACAAAAACTAGCAAGCAATTTGAAAGGGAATCCTTAAAAAAAGCTTCAGACAGGTAGTCCTGATAGTAAAAGTCTGTATCTTAAAGATGTTAGATGTTTAACTGGAGTCTAAATACTGAGAAATGTTAATTATGTATTCCTTGCTTGGGGAAAAAAAAAAAGCCAAATAAAAATTGCATAATATTTCTCACCTTGTGAAATACAAGTGCAACAACAATAACGCAGAAATGGCAAAGACTATCCAAGTAATTGCTCTTTAGGGAAGTAAATGATGAAACATGAATTATTTTAAGAATGTAGAAACTGACTTTTAAGTGGATGCTGGTCTAAATGCTTCAGCTCGCCATGTAATTGTCAAGATTTTCAAACAATTAATATCCTTGTGATACTGATTCTCTTATCATGAACTCAGCCAAGTCAACTCAACTTTATAGTTCCATGAGAATATCCATTTCACTTACCAGTGGTGAAATCATCCTAACTCAAAAGAGTAGAATTAAGGTAAAGATATAGAAATGTTACAGACTCAGTCTTGTAAATTGTAGAATATTTTTAACTCTCAGCAACTTGAACAGCAGTTTAGAAATCTTACCACTGCACAGGATCAAATCCTGTGTGTCTTTAAAAGATAGCTGATGGTATGGAATTTGAAATGTGGAAAGAATATAAGCTAAATTAGAAGGAATGTTACTTTCACAGTTGAAAAAAAAATCACTAAGGCATTAAATTGAATTAAAACTGCCATATCTGAAAGTAATACAGTCTTTCTGCAAATGAATGCATAGTTGTTTTCTCATTAGCCCTTACATATACTGAATCATTGCAGTTTTCTTTTGGATAAGAAACAGTCCTAAACTAGAAATAATTTGCATAGATGTGGAAGTATGAAATACAGGCAAAATTTATAAAATAGGTTCTGTACAAGCTGCTCTCCTGGAGTGATAGTTGGGTTATTCATCAGGATGAGGACAGATAGAAGGACCCTGAGACCTTTGCACAGACTGACCAGTGTATGATATCAGGCACAAAAGAATAAATAGTCATTCACTGCTTAGTTTGTTTCCATTTGTCCATTGCATTGCTGATATTTGGATAGGTGGCATGATTTTACAGAACCCTAAGAGTTCCCTCTCTTGGTGAGAAAAAAGATGCAAGGAAGGGATTATGTTTCAAAAATGTGCCCACTAGTCACAGCCTCCTGGAGCTACGCTTCAGATAAAGTATGTCATACATCCCTTCTTGCTCAAGATTGTGCCTCAGGACTAGATTTTCTCTTTAAAATTAAGATGCATGGCAGGAGGTTATTTCATACAATTTAGAGAAACTTTGGTAATAAATACAGCCTTCTTAAAAATAAAATACTGTTCGAAGTATATCACCTTATTTTATGTTACTTCTACACACACTGCTGCAAATTCTCAGTGTTAGGTTCAAGCTGTACTATATTTGTAATGAAGGAACTTCAATGTATGATTTTTTTTTTCTCTTTCCCCTAAAGATAGATTACAATTATTGAAGGATGGATGTGAAAATAATAAGAAAATGTTAAGGCAGAGGCATAAATTTAAGATGTGTGGATTGTTTATTATTTTTCTTAAATATATATAGCTATAGGGAAACTCTAGTGTTCTCTTGCCCCTGCCTTACCCCTTTACTCCCATCAATAGTGGAAATATCTATTAAAAATATCTTCAAATTTATAAATACCCAGGCACAACTGAAATCAGCAATGGGGCTGCTCAAATTATTGAAGTTAGTCTGTATGTAACTCTGCAGAAACAGGGCCAATGACAGCTGCATTGCTTTCTGTTTGACCAAAAGTTTACATCTCTTGCTTCTATCACTTGGAAACTAGAAGTAATTAAAAATTAAAAACAAAATCAGACCAAAAGTGGTGCAATTACTCTGTTAAACAACATGCTCTTATATTTTTTGTTCATTCTAATTTAATTCCTTTTATATTGTCTTCACTTTTCAAAAGAACATTTAATTTTCTTAACAGCCTATTACTGTTAATAGGCTATATAGATATCCTATAAAATGATGGCTAGAGAGAGGTCCAAATAGTTTCAAATAATTTCCATAGTTTGCTGCTGTGACTTAAAACAGATACCATTGTCTTGGGGTGGCAAAACTAGATACTTTAATATATCCTCTAAATATTAGAGTTAAAAATGAAATTATAATTAGGATTTTAGACAGGACAGTAAAAGCAAGCCAAATGTGGTGTGCTTTTGGCGTTTGGTTGGTTGTGGTTTTTTTCTTTTTACAACAGTTTTGACAAGCCAAGTGGGGGGAGTGGGGGCGGGTGGGGGGGTTGGGGGGAGAGGTGGAACAACGACAAAACGAAAACCAAAACCACCACTGAGTGATACAGATTTTTTTTCTTATTTTCCCTAACATTTTTGTCAGATTTCTCACTGTTCTGTACAGAAAATTCATAGTTACTACCCAGTCATCAGATTGTCCAGCATTGGGCAAAGCTAAAGAATCCAAGCAAACAAAATACAGCTTGTTCTCAGAGGAAGCAAAACATCTTTATTTCAAATAATAGGCAATACAATTTTATGAAACAAAGTTGTTAAAAATGGAACCTGAGGAGTTCTGTCTTTCAGCTGTAGTTAACAAAGAAGGTTTAAATTTGTTTCTTGTTAAATGAAATCTGTTTATGGTCTGTAGTCAGAATATTATATTCCTGCTACAATATAAATAAATGCCTTCTATTAACTGTCACACAATGGTTCTGGAAAAATGGGTCAGTCATTAACATAATAAGCATAATGGTCATTTAATGTACAGTGAGTGCAAGATAATTACAAACTGTTTCCAATAATTGATCAGTTTTCAAGATCCTCGAGTATCTGCAGTCCTGAGAGCTAACAAATAAATAGAAAATATTAAAGCATATGGTTTGCACAAGCTGGTGAGAAAACTCAGTATTTTCTACTTGAAGAACCAAGGAAAAATATTTCAAAGATGTTATCTGTTTCCATCTGTGAGCAGGGAAATGAAATCAGTCATCATATGATAATCATCAGGGTATTCCTTTACTAACAACTGCTTGGAAGGCTAGAACCTGAAGTTATTCTGATCTGTTTGACTGATGAAGTTGCAGAGACCCGAACAGAACCCAAATCAGTCTTCTCTTATGGGTATAGTACAAGTGATACAAATTTTGTTAAATAGCAAATCTAGGAAAAATGTAATAAGCAGAATTCAAACTTGCATACAAACTTTGTGTCTCATGGGAGCTTTGACTCCATGGGTGGAGATGGTCTGCATATGATGATGATCTTATGTAAATTTGATGATCTTATGTAAATTTTTATGATCTTATGTAAATTTAGCTGCCTGAGAAGTCATCAGCATCTTCAAATCCAGAACACGTATGTCCTCAGTCAAGGATACTTATAAAACAAGCTTGCTGTTGCAAATACACTTAAATAGGGCAATCTATTAGCTGGACACTCCTTAACATCATCTTTAACATCATGCTGATCTATGCCTTCAAAAACATAATTTGTGACACCTACTTGCAATATGATTTGATGAATCTGCATCAATCATGGTAAAAAATATAATTAGAACAACCGTGATAACCAAAACTGCTCAGAGATGTTGTGGCAGTGTAATTCAGATGATGAAAGGATCCGTGGGGATTACTGTATGGAGAAGTCTCATAATACAGTCAGATGAAATATCATAAAAGCTATCACAGTGCTAATCTTGAATCATATAACATCACACAGCTCTATACTGAGGATCCAAGACCCATTCCAAAGGCCACAGTTCAGTTCTCCCACACTAATAAATTCTGAGGGTGCACTTGAGGTCAGAAGTAATTTGAATTCTGTGCAGTGCAGAGCAAAATAGGAAATCAGAACATTAAAAAGCAAGTGTTCAGTAACGTGTAGTTTTACCCATGGGTTGTTCTGCATATTTTGAAATAGATGAACCCTCTAAGTAAAATAGCCAAGGGAAACAGGCAAGAGTTTGCTCATTAGTTCTGATGGAATATTCTTCCACACGGTGAACTAGTGTATATCTTATGCCGCGTTGCTTCTAACAAACTTCAGATGAATGCGGTTTAAGGTTTAAATCTGTGTGCCAGTTGGAGGATGGATTAAAATCCATGATAGGACTGAGTCACTCCTCTCCTCGAGGTAATTGTATGGAATGACTTATAAGAGTAACATTTCTAGAAAGTTTTCCCTACTTTGAGTTAAGACTAGAATCAAAGAATGAACTATGAAAGGAAGCCCTGGGGCTCACTGTACTCCTACATTTGATCAGCTTCTGGCCTGTCTCTTCCTTCCTCACAGATTCCCAGATCCTTGGACAGTCCTCAGTGGTGTCCTGGAAACAGATCTTAGAGGGCACTGCCCTGAGACAGTCTTTTACTGAAAAAAAAAAAAAAAATCTGTCTGTAGGTGTATGGTATGCATATGTGCTTTTGTAATTATGTATAAAAGTTCCTTGGAAAACATTTAGAATTTTAAAAGTAACATAAATGTTAGATCACTGAAAAAATTTATAAACTCTGATTCTTCTAGCTTATTCCCTCATTAATTCCGCAAATTAATTATTTTTACTCTTATAATTTTTCTGCTCACTGGAGTTTTACATCTAAATAAATCTCTTCTTAATATATTACCTTCCCACTCGGGAGGCTTTTTGGTGGAATCTCAGTTTGCAGTGTTTCTTGGGATCCAGGTCCAGATTTTCAAGTCTGGGTTTGTAGCATAATATAGAGCTGACCTGGTGTTTTTCTAAAGTGTCATAAAATAAATTTGCATATATAATCTATAGGCTTCTCATATACTGCATGAGGAATACTGCAAGTTTAAGTACTAAATGCATGGAATCCTTCTCTAGTAATGCATCTAGTCTTCACCGCCAGTTACAGTTTCTATGCCTCTGTTCTTACTATTCACTTATTATTTATTTCTCTCTAATTATACATCTTCTAAAATACACAACTCCATCATACTTTGATTAATGTCATTTTCTCTTTGACTTCCAAGTATGTCAACTTCCATACTCAAAATCCCGCATGACCTCTCTTCCTCTCTTGTAGCTCCATTATTCATTCTAAAAATCTCATCATGGATGGCTGTTCTCTCAATGTAATACATTTTGGTTTCTAGGACATCCTCATCTTTAAAAATTTCACATAGTCTTATCCTGGTTTATATCTCTGCTTTCATTTCCTTCCGTGACCGTCATAGTCCCAATGTTCTCTACAACCTTCCCATCTTATTGCTTTCCTTTTCTTTATTCATGTTTTCTTCTGACTTTTGAGAAGGTGTCTGTCATATGCTATCTGTCAAGCACCTCTCCTTTAAACTTTCATTTAAAAACTTTTTTTTTAGAACTTATTTTTATCTCTGGTAATTTCACTGTGAGTGTCATTGCATTGGAAATTCAGTTAAGTGTTGGGATGCCCAGATTCTTTGTGTAGATGTCGTGTAATGATTATTTAATGAAAGAAAAAAAATAATTTTAACTATCTGCCATCAGTTAATAGTTTACTTTCTGTATAGTTTTTTTTTATTTCCTTGACGTGGAAGACTGACTTTATTAAAGGTAAAGGACTGTTTTCCCTTATAGCATGCTAATTTATGTTGCTATTAGAATGGAGTGGTGACTTAGTCTGATGAATGCTTAATTATCTTGTCCAGCACTTATATATTGCTTTACAGCAACAGAAGCTTCGTCTTTTGAACCTGCAGATCAAAACTAGACCAGCTGCCAGGTTTTAGTTTACACCTAGATCAAGATTTTTTGACGAAACTCCTCTAATTAGCAGTGGGTTATCAAGACAAAACCCCAGCGTTAACAAATAAATGTTTACTGACCTTGCTACATGTTACTAATATAAAAACTGAAATTAACATTATGTCACATTGTTGTTTGTTCAGTGCTAATGCACCAAAGATTTTTTTTTTTTTTCATCTTCCATTGCTGAAGTGATCAGGCTCATGAGAAATTCATAGTGGATACCTGAATAACTAAACATGGCTTGAGATAATCATGAACAACTCACAATGTACACCTAGCAGTTTCCCATCATTTTGATGCTGCCTGGATCTAAACCAACAACTTAAAGATTAAGAAGTATGTATTCCAGATCATCCTCAGGCACTTATAATTCATGCTTACACAAACAGTTTTGTAGTAGTGAATTTCTGGACTATTAGATAATTCACCTTTCTTCACATGCTATTATTCTATTACACAGCTGCAAAACCAGAGAGATACTCATTAAAAAAAAAAAAGAAAAAGAAAAAAAAAAAAAAGAAAAAAAGGAAGAAAGAATTTTTAAAAGTGTTTTAAAAGGTTTATAAAATCTTTTTTTACATGGAAATAGTTAATGTGCAAATGTATTTTCTTTGTAGCTTGCTGTCAGTTAGGCCGTCACCCACCAAAGGAATACCAATGCCTGTGCTGTTGAGTTATACGTGCTTATGAGCTTAGAGTGCTCTGTTTTAAAGATCTGCTTGATGTTCACTTGAAAAGACAAACAAGCAAAATGAAGATTTTATTTTCTGATGTCTTCATTTTTAGTGTTTGAACTGAGATAGGTATCTTCCTTTTACATTAATTATCAAAAAGCACTAATTTGTGAAACTGGATGATGCTTCTGCCTTAATGACAATGCTGCAGGATTTTTTTCTTTGTTTAGTTCTTTTGGAGAACTGTCTTTTCAGATAAATAGAATAGTATTTCAGTTCAGCTTCCACAGTCTCCCAGTAACACAGAGCTATGACCATGCTTTCTAACAATACTACTAAAGTACCAAGACCTATTTCATCAGGTATTAATTATGCAATAATTTTAAAATGCAATATTTATTCTATTTCAGGACACACAACAAAACAAAACTATTGTGCTTATACTTTTAAAAATTTGGATCAAATTGAAGCATCCTTTTAGATAAGTCACTTCTCATGTCTAAGACTGAAGAAGTAATTCAGAGGATTTTTTTTTTAAGGGTAATTACCCACTGTCCCTCTGTTTCTCTTTTTCCCTCTCTAAGACAAGCAAATAAAAAGCAGAGCAATGATACCATTGAGAAAAAAAAAAAAAAAAAAAAAAAAAAAAGCAAAGCTATTTCTCAGTTAAAAAAAAGGCAACAAACCAGGTTTATTTTCACTGTTAATACTCACACAATGGAGCAAAGACACTCTGTCCAAGTACTTGGAGGCATTTTCCTACAAATTTATTTATTCTTTCTTTGTTGTTTCACTGGATCTGAAATAGCAGTAATCTGGCCTGTAAGTACATGTTTGCCCACTGTGAATGAAAAACACAGCAGCAGTCATTATTGGTTATTTTAGAGAAAAACTAACATTTTGTAGCCATTTCCAGCAAACTGATCTTCTTTCCCCTTTGATTTAGCAGAAAAATTGGCTTCTGTTCTATATTAAATAGCAGACATACTACTTAGGTTAGCCTAGGTTAGTAAAGGCAAAGTACTATTTTTCTCTTTAACATGTCTATTTAAGAAATCAAAGTTGTGAAGAACCATGCATTGACAGACAATGTTAATCAGCCAAACATAACAGAAGGGGAGGATATGAAGGTAATGTTTGATAATATAAACTGAATGGAGAAACAGGACCCTAGAAAAATTAGTACAAAAATAACAGCAAATTTAAAGCATCAAAACCTGAAACAATCATCATAAAGCATTTGTTTCATATGCACGCATTTTCCTTGTAACTTCTTACATTCAATTTAATATATAAGTTGAGTGACCTCTGAAGGTTGAATATACCTTAGATTTAATAAAATAACAATGAAATCCTACATAATCATGCTGAGTGAGACTCATAGCAAAACAACAGCCAAAATCTCTATAAACTTAATCATCTGTCTGACCACTACAGACATTCAATTAGTCAATAGCAATTTGTTTGGTGAACAGGCAACAACATCTGATAGGTCGGTAAAGTTCAATTGCAGTTATGCATTTAGTTACAACTATTAAACAGTTTGCAGTCTGACTGTCTGGCTCAGTGCATGCTCACTGATCTGCCCACATTCTAATAAGAACCCATTCATGTTATCATTTGCAGCCTTCCTTGTTTGAAAAACAGTTTTCTGAAAATAACTATGAGCTTGTGGAAAGCCTTCCATGGTGTCAATACTCTTGGTAACTTTGAATTCAGTTGCAATGGTTTGCATCAGAGAAGCAATATGCTATCAAAGACAATACTGTCTTGAAATTTTACAATGCCTACATGGCACAGTATTCTCTTAAGGTCAAAGACTTTCAAATAGAGATACATAAGTCAGAAATACAGGGCTCTGAAAACTTATCAACACTTTAGAAGCAAGTGGGCAGTGCTTACCCTTGCTTCTTAGCAGAGAACTGCCCTAGCTGCGTCCTAAATTAATATTTAGGTATTACATTTTATTTAGGTATTTAGGTATTACTATTTAGGTGTAGTACACAGGTAACTGTACTATCAGTTCCTGAAGTTAAGAATTTTTAAAACCTGATTCTGATACTTCTATGGGCAGTCACTGAACTGTGTAGTTTTATTTTCAGAGCAAACTGTTAAATAGTGTTGAATATTCTCCATGGTGTTAGATGCCTTTGCAACAAACTTTTTTTAGTGCCAGATGGAAACAGTGAGGCTGCTCTTACATGCAAAGAGGTACTTAAGACACACTTCTCTTCAAATGGTACACAGAAACAAATAAAATCTGGAAATCATCTGTCTCAAAGGTAGGAATACATTTGAATGGGGTTGTGTATGTGTTATGGGAACAGTTGGCTATTTGTGAAACTGGTAAGCACAGAAGACTCATTTTTGTGGCATGCTTTCAAAAGACATCTTTCAAAAACCATGCATTTTTGCATACAACATCTGAGTAACAAGGTATTCAACATCTTTTTTGTGTCATTTGTTTTATCTCTGCTCTGAATGAACCGAGTGATTGATTGGGATGTTAACATATGTCTGGGATTTAATGTGGGGGTTTTTCAGTTGTGACTTCCTCAAATCATGTATGGATCTCTTAAAGGTGGTATATTTTCCTGAAATATTTATATTACTTAGCAACATTTGATGATTTCTGTTTGAAAAGATTCAACATTTGAGAAAACAAAACTATGAGTGTACATAAACTTTTTCCCTTGTCTAGTCTGCCACTAGTACAATGAGAATAATGTAAATCTTGAAACTGCATGTTATTCAAGTCTAATCTTAGATTTAAATCATTGTTGATTCCAGTTAAGCAGCATCATTTGATGAAATTAATGTCACTCTCAAAAGAAAGTGCCTTTTATGAGAAAGATAATCTATAAACCTAGGGAATAAGAAAAGGAGCAAAACATAGTAGTTGTGAAAAGTTTTAGCATTGTTTAGAAATCAGTTGACATTGTTTTGTGATCTGATGCTAAAAAGGATTAAAACCCATTCTTTTTTCAGAGCATGTTAAATACAGAGTATGCTATAGTACTTAAGCAGAGATGAGGGGAATGATTCTTTCTTTAAAATTCACTTCAAAATTGAATTTGTCCTGTGCTTACTTTGATAATCAACAGGAATCCCTATAATCTCTAATGTATTTTTAAAATGACAGATGAAGAATGAAGAAGCAAAGTAAACTTTGAAACTTATGTAAGTGCTATTTTTAGTTCAGTTGTTGTCCTTTGACTTAGTTTCCATTAATTTTCAATGAGATACAGATAGCTTAAGTACTCAAGTAATGTCTGAAAATGGTTCTAAGAAACAATTTGCCAATAAAAGCTTTTAGAAACTTGAGCTTCACATCTTAATCCTAAATTCTCCTAATTGCTAAGCAAATGTCTTATCCCTTTCCAATAAAATTACATCTTCTAACAGAGGAAGTGCATTTGGCCTCAGCAAATCATGCTGCACTTATTCCCAATACATTTCCAATAACCTTGTATGTGAGTTGGAGTAGATTTGGAACTGCTTCTAGACTGGGTGGGACATACGTGACAAAGATGGTGGAATAAAAAAATCACTTCTCGGCACTTTTATTTGTGCCACAAAAAATGAATTATTTAAACTCTTGGACTTCAATAATTTTCTGCAAGCATAGTCTAAAGAAACTTTTTGTAATTCTGAGTGAGAAGGATTTGTATTGGATAGTTGGAACAGATACTATTTTTGTAGGATAAAAAGGAGATAGGAGGAAGCATCTGTAAATATGTGATAGGATTCTGCACAGTGGAATGGAAAATCTCACAATGTACTTTTGAATATATATTGGGTGAGAAGAGAATTAGGTGCTGTCTAAAGTACATGCAGTCTTGATTTTTATAGGCAATAGAATTGTACAGAAATAGAATTGGTAGGGACAGTAAAGTTTCTATCAACCACTGTTCTGCCTGTTTCTTTCTTCCTTCCCCTTAACTGAGATTTATTCTGCAATCTGATTGTCACATGATCTCAGAATTTGGTTGTGTATGATTCTGTGTAGGGATAAAATCTGAGAAACTCAGGCAAAATCCTTGTAATAACATGAAGACATCTAGAGTTTGTATCTGTACCTTTTATGTATTGAACTGAGCAATAATTAAAACAAAAAACTCAATCATTTAAAGTAACCTAATAGCACATCATTGAAATAAAAAAAAACTTGAAACAATTAATTTATTCCTATTAGACACACCTAAGACTACCATTAGGATTTTGCACTCAGTGTAGAATACATAAATCTTTCCATTCTGCACAGAGCACTTTAAGCTTGAACATTGATCTTGAAACACTAATCTCCCAAACCCAAAGATTTCCCAGATCACCTGTATACCAAAATAGGACACAACATTACTAGGCATGCCCTGGTGTGCTTTATAGGACCTAGCTCTCTGGTGCTCATCTTAACCCACACGTTCATTAAATTATACCAAGATTTACGAGAAAATTAACCTGGTTACAGGTAGGTAGATGATAAACTAAGTGTCAGAATTCTGAACAAAAATGACAGGGAGCAGAAATAAAGGCAATATGCAATCTCTACTTCATCTTCGCAGAGTATTTGAAGACAGCTTCAATTTCTCTAGAAATCCCCAGAGTAGGCTTTTTACTCTTCACTTTTCACATGTGGCAAATTTCATTAGGAAGAGTGGAAATGAATAAGAAATTTGAATATGAAGTGAAATGTGTTTTTCTAAGGCAATTTCAGTGCCAACGATACAATTCTCATTTTATTTCAGGAGAGGAGAACATGCTGCTAAAAGCACCTCATGAGGGGTTTCTATGAATGTTTCTACTTTTTCTCGTGATCTTGCTGCTGGTCAGAAGGCAAGTTGGTCTGTCAGACCTGAAGGAAGGAAGCAAGTTAAAACCCAGCTGAGCACAGATACAACTGTGTTGTAAACAGCAGCGTGAATTCCATCTGGAGTCCACTAACCAGAGATGTATCCCAGGGGGTCAATAGTGGGGCCAAATACTGTTAGACCTCTGTTAATGACCTGGACAATTGGACAAACTGCACTAGCAGCATAGTTGCAGGTGATATAATGCTGGAAGGAATGAATGATATACCAGGTGCTTGTTCTGCCATTCAGAGACCTTGACAGGCTGGAAGTTGGGCAGAGAGGAATCTTGTGCAGTTTAAAAAGTGGAAATGCAAAGTCCTGCATCTGTGGAGGAGTAACTCCAAGCACCAATACATGCTGACTGGCTGAAAACCAGCTTTACTGAGGAGGACCTTGGGGTCCTGGCAGTCACCAAGATGACTGCAAGCCAGCAAGGCACCTTCATGTGAAAGAAGGTCATCTGCCTCCTGGACTGCACTTGGCAAACCATTGGAACAGTTGATTCTGTCTCTCTGCTCTGCACTGTTGAGGCCACATCTGGAGTGCTGTGTCCAGTTCTGGGCTTCTCAGTACAGAAAAGACAGAGGCCTGCTCAAGTAAGTCCAGCAAAGGATCACAAAGATGGTGAAGTGACTGGAGCTTCTTTCATGTTCTTTTTATAGCCTGGATGACAGAAGGCTCAGGGGAAGCTTATCCATGCCCTTATAGATCTGGTGGGAGGAATGAAGAAGAGGGAACCAGACTCTTTTCAGTAGCACTCAGGACAAAAGGCAATTAAAATTAAAGACATGAAACTCCATCTGAGCAAAAGAGAAAACTTTTTTACTGTGAGGGAGATCAGAGGAAGAGTTGGTCCCAGGGAGGTTGTATAGTCTCTGTCTCTGGAGATGTTCAGAACTTGATTGGACATGGTCCTGGGCAATCTGTTTCAGCTGATCCTTCTTGAGCATGGAGTAGGGGTGGCAGGGAAGGGGTGTAGAGAGGGAACTAGGTGATATCAAGAAGTATCTTCCAACTTCAATGATCCTGTGATTTTGTGATTCTGTGATTCTGTAAGAACAGTTTTCCAATATTTTTTTGCTATAGATCAAATGACTTGCTTATAATGATGCTATGAAACTGTGTCAAGAGCTCTACTAAATTCCAGATAGATTACATCTACTGCCTATTCCCTGTCTCTAAGATCTGCTGCCCTGTCACAGAAAGAAATTAAATTGTTTTGACATATGCTGTTCTTGACAACTCCATTTTGCCTAGTACTTTTTTCCTTGTTCCCTCCGAGGTATTTACAAATAATTTTTTGATCAGTACTGAATGTTGGATGGCCTATATTTCCTTTTCATCTTTTCAAATAAAGAAAGAAATGGTCTTCCATTCTTCTGGTGCCTGATCTATGTGAGATCTCAAAGACAACCCATAAGGATTCTGAGAACTCAGAAGCTATTTCTTATGTACCCTAGAATGACATTCTTCTAACCTACTTAATTTGAAAGCATCTTATCTAAGCACCAAGAATACTATATAACGTTTACCCTGTTATTGTGGGAATACGTTCTATAAGTCAATTAATCAAAATTGACCATTTCATTAAGGAATAATATAAAAATGATCATTAAACTTCCTTGGTATCACCTGTAGATAGTATACCATTCCCACTAACTTATGAATATGAACATCCAAGTACTTTATTTTTTCTCTATATTCTGACAAAGTGCATTCACATTTGACTGTAACCTACTTTCTGCTTCCTGTATCTTACTCCATGAATATGTTCTTTCTCTGAAGTCAAAGAAGAGCTCATGATTTACTCCAGTCCATCACCCATCCACTTTTTGTTTTTCTTCTACATTGGAATAGTGTGCACTTGTGACCTTAGTACCATTTCTGTAAGAACCTGCCAGTTCTCTTTTTCCCTTTGAATAAATTTCTAACTGAGATGCTGCCAGTTTTCCAAGTTTATTGAAGTCTGCCTTCCTGAAATCTATTGGTTTCGTTTTCCTTTTATTACCTCTTTCTTTTTTCCTAATTACCTCTATTATGTCATAATCACCTTTACTCAAGTTCCCTTGTCTGGTTCTTTGTTGTTAGAACACAACCTGAGTATTTTACTTATTAACTATTCACTGGACATATATATGTGTGTGTGTGTGTGTATATGCATAGAGGGATAATCCCCATTTTGAAAAGCATATTGATATACATACAACCAAGATATAACACTGTCATAACATGACTGATTACCAGGGACATTTACTTTAAAATTGTTATCGAAAGTGTATACCTGAGCAGTGGCTTATGCAGTTAATTCCTGACCTGCCTTTTTCTGGATAATTGTCACATCTGAGTCATACAGGTTGACAGTGTCTCACTAATGTTTCAGTCATATTTCTACTTTTGACTTCAGCATAGTACTGTGCAAGAATCTGCAGCAGAGCCTGCAGTAATCTTCTTAGCTAGGCACTACATAGTGCTTGCTCTAAAATCAACTATGCACCACTTCTTATCTGTAGAAGATCCTCCATATAGCCTTTCCAAAGCAACAATGATATGTCATTATCCAGAAAACTGAATGGGAATCTTTATCACATGTTATTTACTTGCTGCATTGAAAGCTGGCAACATATGGTCACTGACCCATTAAAAGACAGTAAGCACAGCTAAACCATTAGCAGCTCCCCTCAAGGAAATGTCCACTTCCAGAAAAAACAAAACAAAACAAAACCCCCAACTTCTTTAGCTATCTGGCAATATCTGTGTAAGCTTATTCACTTGTGAAAAGTGACAGTCAGTCCAATCACTGTGTTCTTGAATGGCAAAATCCAGAAGATGGAATAAATGAATGCTTATCTATATCTATTGGTTTCCAACATAGGCAGATTACTGGTAAACCTGGCAAAGTTTCTGATGGAACAAGGTATGGAGCCAGCTATTCCTCATGCAAGAATTCCCTCTGGTACCTTGTTAGAGGTTAAGTCTAGACACTGAAATGTGCAAAGCTGAAGTTAAAAAGCAGGAAAAGTCCATATTTCCATCTCTAAAAATGGAAGTGTGATCTCAACAGTGATCTGTCACTGTTATAAAATACACTGAATAAAAATTAAAGAAATTACTAGAATTAGTGGGTTTATTTGGAAAAAAAATATCTTTCCATTCCCTTCATCCTCTTCTTCCTTTTTTGACAGCACATCATCTAAGATCATTAAGATATCATCACAATTAATCACCCAGTTCAACATACATGAAGAGAGTCATAACATTTATTAAGGTAGAATTCTCACTGTCTTCTCATTAGAAATACGAAAAAACACAGGGTTCTGATGGTTAGAATTCCAGTACTCAATATTTTAAACCACATGACTGTAAACTCTGGAGGAAAATTTAACCATCTTTGTGATATATCTCAAAGTGATGACTTCTAAGTACGTAAGTCTAGAAAGATTTATGAGTTATAAATACAAGTTGTGCAGAAAAAACTACCAGCTCTCTGTAGGCAACTATGTTCTGAATAGAAATGAGAATTCAGATGCACTTTCTTCCATCTTTCCTGACTAGCTGTGCCGCTCTGTTTAATCTACAGTGCCTTCCACTTAGCAGTGCATGATTCTCCCATCTAACGTACAGAAAAACAGACATTATACAGGGATTTAGTAATTCTACAAAAAAATGAACGGAGGTGAACTCAAACATTTCATGACCTGAACTAGCTGGAGGTAAATCAGTCTTTACAACAATTCATTTTCAGACACATAATTGGAGTAGTAGAAAACAATGCTCTATAGATGACATTCCAGGAATGTTATATCACATGCACTTGTCATGCCAAAGAACAATTAGCTATTTGAAGTGCTCCCCATCTGGCACTTCTTTGTCTTTCATTAGGGACACTAATCAGGAAAATTCCATTTAGGTGTTTTTTTGAATATTTAAATTTTGGCTGCTACAAATGCTGAACTCACAAACTGTTCGCCCCACATACAAACCTGCGAGGACTGCATGGATTAAATAACTTCACAGCATAATCTTGTGATAGGCCTGATCTATAATTTTGGACTGGTTGAACTGAAAACAGAACTGAAGAAAATAATATGCTGTTTGTCTAATTTCCTGCTGGCCAAGAATACTTACTTGTCCAGTAAAATGGATGACAATAATTAAGGTCCTGTGTCTGCCCAGGGAGATCTGAACTTACATATCTAATTTCTTTAGGTAATGCATTTAAACCTACTCTTAGACAAAAAAAAAAGGAACATTTTCTATTGAGGCTGTCATTGTGCTATGCAAGCAAGACTGATGGAACTAGAGGGAGAAAAAAACGAGAACATGATTACAGCTTCACTGTTAAAGTTCTTACTTAAAATGAGAGACACGACTTTAAGATCTGCTTCCAGGATTTGTAGGTTGTTTGCTGCCTACTGCAAAATTGTGTGACTCACTCAGGATCCAGAGAAGGGAACGTGGCTTTGCTCTTTCCCATCATGCAGTCATTTTCATTTTCCTTCCTCAAGCCCCATGACTCTTTGTATGTCTGTCTATGCTTCAGAAACTGGGAAACTCAAAAGGTCAGGTATGTGCAGACACATCTAAAAGCCCAGTGTTATGTACCTGACAGTTATTACATTTAATTGTTAAATGCACATATTTCTGAATTGGAGCAGACAGAGTAGGTAACTTTTTAGCAATCTTCTCAGCTCTGCTGTACAAAAAAAAGAAGGATTTTTGCCAAATACATATATGGAATGGCATGTTCATCAGCTAATTCAATTAAAATGTTGAGCTAGAAGGGTTAATGCTGGAAATTATTGTTTAATTTTTTTTTTATATTTGACAATGAAAAATGCTTTGAGAATAACTTATGCAATTACTGCTAAATGCATTTCAGGGGTGTGGAAAGTACTTGTCAAGAAGAACAAATTGTATAGACATAAGGCATTACTTTGATAACTTCACTTTTGTTGTCAAAGAATGCAACAATTAAATAAACTGTTGTAAATTTTAATTTTCCAGGGATTATACTTTTCTGTCTCAGCTTCACTGACTGAGGATTGCATTTCATTTTAAAAGAACAGTCAATTTCTTACATGTTATACAATTTTTGCCCTTGAAAACTGTCAGTTGCAATATCCAGGATGAAAATCTATTTTTAGCACCCAGAGAGCATGCAAGAGCATGCTTTTATATATGGACTAAAATGAGGATGCCACCTGGGTAGCAGTAAGCATATAAAATATATCAATTCTATAACACAATATAATTTATTTTGGCTGAGAAATGATGACCAGAAAATACTATTTATTCTACTAGAAAAGTCTATGACTTCTACAAAAAAGTATAAAAAGAGCTTTATGACATGTCTTCATTTAAAGGCCCACTCCTACTCATTAATAAAATAAATAAACTAATTAAAGACAGATGATCGCTTACTTGCTAGAGTTCCTGAGAAGCATCTGAAGAGCTCTTATCCTTTTTTAATACTACAACAGCTTGCCTGTAACTTTTTGTTAATGTTAAGTTTGTGCTAGAAAAAAAGTTTAACTGATTTCACGAACCTAAATTATGTACACCATGTGCATGGAATTTTCCACATGCCAAACTGGAAATTATCAGACTAACATAAGAGGGAAGTTAAGCTTTGCCTATCCAAGTATGAAAGCCATTTAACAGACAGTAGCACTACATAGCAGTCTACATTAGGAAAGCAACTTGACAGAGCAGCTAGTCTTTATCAAAAGCATAATTTTACACTAATTCTAGGAATAAAAATCTGCTTCTGGGCAAAGTTGTCAAGAGCCTTTTAAGGATCAAGTGTGGTCAGAGTCCTACTTTAGCTCTCATGGTGCTCATTGACATAAACTTACCATATCATTACTAGCTATCTCTAGGGAATCTACCAAATCAAACACTGCTATTTCTGATCTTTAAAACCATGTAGTAGGATACCATGTACTGCAGGAAAATGTCAGAGAGCTGCCACTGATGAATCAGACACTTGAACCCCTGAATGCTTTTTGTTATTCTTTCGATGTATTCACTTCACTAACTTTGACCTGCAGTATTGTGTCACTCATTCTGAGAATTTTGGTTTCATTTACTTCATTTCCTGTAAAGGTAATGGAAGAGAGTGGACATCTGTGAGACCTAATGGCAGCTTGAAGGACAGCAAAGCAATGTGGGGGTGGGGGTGTGTGCATAGTATAGTTCATGGTGATGAGAAACTCAGAATAAAACTTTTGCTCTGGGACAAAACAGACCCAAAACTAGTAGGGAGCCGAGCCCTGTTAAACAAGTAACTGACCAAATATCTGAGTCCAGAGCTCCTGTATAATAAGATCTGCTTCCTGGATCAGGAATGCAATGGACATGGAAACAATTATATGACATATCACAATATCTCTAAATAAGTAATGCAGTTCCTGAGCTATGACTGTGCAACTAGTTTACGTGGCAGTAAACACAGCTGCAGAATAAGAGGAGAAATTTTAGTCTCTACAACTATGCAAGTAAGAGTAGTTTGGTTAGATCTGGATTGAACTGAACACTTACAATCACATACAAATTCTACTCCTATTGTCAAAATGATTATTTCTTGCTCTCCCTAAGCAGGATTACCTTCTGAATATTATTTCGGGGTTATAATTATCATTGCCTGCCATTATAAAATTAATTCCTTTTTTTTTCTTGCTTGCCTGATGCTTTCCTTCTATTGCGCTTATATAGCTACTACACAAACAGCTTTCTTCCCATCTATCAAATTTACCTGGTGTTTCTGGTTTTTTGCTTGTTTCCATGGAAACAAAGATGATTTTTAAGGAGATAGAAAGAAATGCAGGTCACCATAAAGCCATTTTTCAAGAATAGACATCTTGAGACATCCCACTTCTGTCCAAAAATTCCCACCTTGCTACCTCTTAAGAGGCATATTTTCCCCACAAAGTCCTGGGAGGCCTTCTTTTAGTGTCCTTCTATGCATACAGAAATTAATATGGCACCTTAGAAAGTCCCAACTTAATTAGGTAATGATACACTATATTTGAGTCTGAATAAAGAATAACAGGAAAATCTTTACAGTTCAACCTTATTTACAATCTCCTACATGTAAAAGAAGAGCCCAGGGGCCTTCAAGTAGGTACCAGGCAAGTACCAGCTGAGAGCTGAGCACCAGATTGCTCATTGCTGCAACTCCACGTGTTCAATTTGGTGGAAGTGTTCTGATGCCAAGTGGAATGCTAAATGTGAAGTTATCAACCTAATCTCTCCACCCAAATGTTTATAATGCTGTTGTTTAAGTGGGATGTTAAATTCCTGTTCTTTTATTACCTTGAGCAGGGACCTGCTAGAACACCCTTATTTCAATAACATATCTTGATTTACTTTCAGTTGAAACTAGGACATCAGGTAAGAAGGTGGGAACAGACAGGGACAGAGATAGATACATCTTAACCAGTCCTATTGTACAGTCTGGATATATTTAAGCTACACCTGAAGTCTGGTATCCTTTCCTGGAAGCTGGGAAGCCCTGGTGAGTCCCACAGCTCGAATATGTACCAAATATTCCAGGATCCTGAGCATTTCCTGGTGTCACAAAATGAGTGATTCACTTCATTTACAAGAAAGAAGCAGCAATATGTTTATTGGTGTAAAACCAATTAAAAAAGAGATTTAACAAAGTTTGATAGTAAATGCAGCAGTGGTTTAACAAGATTCAATAGCAAAGTACATTTGATTATTTACCACATAGAGGACAGAATCAGACAAAGCTGTGAGGGAGACCCTCCCGTTCAGTCATGAGGTTCAGAAAGGACTCCCTTATGTTCTAAACGCCTTCTCAGAGAGGAGTTTAGGTGTCACTAGACCCATACAATCCCAGACTTGGTCAATGGTTTATATCTAAAGGATTGTGTGTACACAATCAATTCTCTATACCACTTACCTAAGATTTTAAAGTTTAGCATGCTATTAATTGCTTACCAAGAATCCGTTGTGGCAAGGAATCTCTCAGCCTCTAGGAGTAACTTTGAGAGCCATCCCTACTCAAGGGAAGATAATGGAGTGCAGCCTGCTGTCATGCAAGTGGTTTCCATTCCCATGCCTCAGTGGGCTTTGGGCTGTCCACTATTTATGGAATAAGATAATTGATTCATAATCATATTTGCACACCAACTACAGAAGTTAGTTTCTTTCAAAGTTGGCTTGAGTCAGGCTTTGACCAGAACTATTAAGTGAGTACCTCATTCAAATTAGCCCTTAGCCATTGTGTTATCTGCCTCCCCAAAATCCACTTTGTCAGATGCAGCCATCAAGACCGTATATATATATTACACCACTGATGCTTATGACTTGAACATTGTTATGGAAATAAAGGTCAGGATTGAGGGATAAGGGGGTGAGTGGTGGGGGACCACACCACCACATCTGGGCAAGAGGGATGCATTTGTGCTCCAAATGCCCACACTAAAATATTTCCCTGTAGGTCTGAATTAGACAATTTTGTGACACTGAGATTCACACCCTGGAAGTAAGGGTGCTCTACCATTTTTGCTATTCCAAGGTACAGGAAGATCAGTATCCAAGACTTTGCATGCCACAAAGATATTAAAATCTGTATGTCCCTATTGTATAATAGTGATAATAATGGATGGTACTAATTGCATCTCCTGCGTCAGTTGTTCTCCTCAGTGCCGTCTCAGAGGTTTCCATTTTCATTCCAGCTGCTCATGAAGTGGCTGCTGACAGTTTAAAAGTTACAATACTGTCACTAATTTTAGGATTTCTTTATATAACAGCATGTAATTTTCAGTGATTCCAGAGATGCTAAAAAAAAAAAAAAACAACCCCAAAACAAGAAAAACCAAGTCAAATGAAGCCTCACTAATATATTACTCAGGATGGGAATTATTTTAGTTATTTCCAAGTAAATTAACCTTAATTCAAAATTTTTGCCAGTCAATAAGAAATAAAAACCCTGGGACAAAGCAGGAGAATGATCAAGACATGGGAATGGATGTTCTAATGATATACAGCTATAAGGGAGACCAAGGGGATCTGGGGATTCATGGTCATAGCACTTGCATGTATTAGCAAAGAAGAAAGAAATGCCTTCCAGGCAGCAAAATTGCCAGCAAGGGATTTCAGAAAAGGAAAGAGAGAATATTCTGTTTGGAAAGGTTCTAAAATAATTCGTAAGGACTAATCTTGTATATTGCAATAGATCGCTAAGTGAAAAATCCAGTTAAAAAAATAAAAAAAGAAGAAAAAGAAAATTTAGCAAAATTAATAGGTCAGAGAATAATACAGACAAAGCTTTAATGCATGAAGCTTCGTTAAGATCTCATAACTTTGTATCATTTCAGACAGTACTGCTATGTGAGATGAGACTCAGAGGAAGATATCTTTTTCAGTATTGCACTCAGAATAATTAATGTCAGAAAATAAACTATTCATTATTGCAATATTTGTTTGCCTTGTCACCCCAGGTCAATCTCTTTGATTTTCTGCATATCTAAAGCCAATGAGCTGCTGTTACCTGGCTCACTGTCACCTTCAGGCATCCTGACCTAAATGTGTTAGATGGATGTAAAGTCACTAAGAATTCACCTGTGCTTCTTTGCTTCTTTTCTGTGAAAACCTAAACCGTTAAAGCACAGCAGATATAACGCAGCTTTTGGGGGGAAGCCTCGTCCATGACAACTATCTCTACTTACTTTGTTTTCCCAGCACTTACCAGAATCAGCTAAGGCGGAGCTGGGCAGGTGCAGTCAAGATCTCACTTATTGCACAGTGCTCTCTGCTAGGCTTCACCCCATGACAGTAAAATGGTGCTGTTTAGAAACTGAAGCTATCTGCAGAGCTGATGCCTCTCTTGTTGTAAACATGGAACAAAATGGCAAAATTAGATAACCTTGCTGGTAAAGAAAGGATGGTCTTATCTTTGAAGCAAATGAATTATGACTGAAGAACTGTTATCTTTCTGACTTTGATATCATTCCTTCAAGGCTACTGAAACCAATGCAAGCCATTTTTGTATTATGTGCAACTTTTTTCCTGGGTTTCTGACATTAGGTCTGAGTGGCTTGTTTCCAAATTCCCAAGTGTGCATACTCATGACTTATGCCAGAGAGTTCTGCCTTGAGCACTTGCAGATCTGGAGACTATTAAACTGTCCTGAAAGACTGACACCAAATGTGAGTGGGCAATTTTTGCTTCTAATCATCATGTCTTCAATTTGCTGCCTGCAAACTTGCAAAATGTCTAGTGGTCTTTTAGTGCCTTGAAAAACCAAAACTATTACTATTTGATCACTGTTCAAACACTGTAGTGATGAGTAGCATATGAAAACTCAGGATGTATAATAATTCATTCTTCAGAGTGGATTTTAAGACTGTGCAGTAAATAAGATATGGACCAGACTCTGAAGTAAAGATGTGTAAAAAACAAAATTGTTGAATACTTGTTCATTAAGCACTGTTCATTTTGTGCTCTCAATAACACAGGAGACTTCTATAACAAAGCAGTAGATGATAATGAAATTAAAGAGGCCAGAATTTTAGTGTACTTAATACTATAATGTCAATACTAATCTTTTAACAAGAGGGTTTTGTTGGGTTTTGAAGGGTTATTTTCTTTAGTTTTGAGGTGTGGAAGCTTGTGGTTACCCCCTATGAAGGTAATGAAGAAGAAGAAAAAAAGTTGAAAATACAAAAAGCAATATGTAGTACAGAAGATAAACTGGGAATTTTTACTCTGTCTTACACTCCAAACAGTGGAGCAATCAAGATTTTATGCTCTAAGTTATGTCTTCTTTAAAAGTTCTAAACAATTAATAATTCGCAGCAGGATGAACTGGAGCATATGTCACTGAGGCCAAGGATGTAGCAAGTTTCCAAGGTAAATTAGACATTTATATAGTTTAACGAATACATAAAGTTCCATGTTTCAATGTTAGAGCTTCTTTCAAAAGGAGATTAAAAACATACTTGTCTGGTAGTTGGTTCATAAAACATCATAGAGATGTCAAACATTTGATGTCTCCCTTTGAAAACCATGGTCATTGACAGAAAATGTCTGAACTTTTTGAGACAATTCCAGTCACAAGAAAATTTATTTTCCCATAAATTATCTTTATCTTCAGATATTTGTAAAATACATTTTGTATCTTCTTTCTTTCCTGATCTATTATTTCTTTAATACTGACAAGGTATAGGAAAGCTCTGAGATTATTTTCTACAGGTGGTTAATTTATTTAAGTCAGTAGAAATGTTAGAACCAAAAATCCTTTAGTAATGAGAAATGTTTTCTTGGGAACCTCATTTGGAGCACTAGACCTATCTTTAGTCTTGCTTCTGTGATTTATATTGCTATTTTTCAGATTTATATGAATTCTGTTCTTTTATATTTGTTCTGGGCTAAAACGTGCATGTCATTTATGGAAAGTGGCATTTATGTGAGCATACAAAGTGACACTAATAGTATTCAGCTGTTGCAAATTAATGAAGTAGGCACATTACAAAAGTCAGGAGTTATCAGACACATCTTTGAACCTATCAGGAAGTTCACATTTTCCATTAGTAGTACCACTGTGAATACTATTAAACATTTTGAAATTATCATTTAAGATCCTCACTAACAGAATTGCCATCGTACTTTTCACATGTAGCTGCAGATCAGGTATTCAGGGAAATAATATGATAAATGTTATTGTATTCTTAAGGCAGATATATGTTTGGCAACAGGAAAATACAACTACAATTTAAGTCTGAGTATAAATTACAGTGCATTGCAGAAAATGGAAATTCAAGTGAATTTGTTTACTTGTGTCCACTCTTATTTCACAGCTCAAACATTTAACATCCTATGAAGACAGGCTGAGAGAGTTGGGGTTTTCCAGCCTGGAGAAGAGAAGACTCCGGGGACACTTTATAATGTCCTTCCAGTACCCAAAGGGGGCCTGCAAGAAAGTTGGAGGGAGACTTTTTACAAAGGCACGTAGTGATAGGACAAAGGGTAATGATTTTAAGATGAAACAGGGTACATTCAGATTAGATATTAGGAATAAATTCTATACTATGTGGGTGACGAGATACTGCAATACGTTTGCCAGATAAGTCATAGATGTCCCATCCCTGGCATTTGGAGCATGTTCAGGGTTCAGGCTCAAGTTCAGCTTCAAGTTTAAGGCCAGGTTGGATGGGACTCTCAGCAACCTGGCCTAGTGAAAGGTGTCCCTGCCCATTGCAGGGGGGTTGGGACTAGATGATCATTAAGGTCTCTTCCAACTCAAACCATTCTATGATTCTATGAGTTTATGATTTGCCTGCTCCAAATCTAGGTGCCATAATTGAAGAAGGTGTGGTTTAGTTCCGAAGCAAAGGTGCTTAGGAATAGACAGGAGAAAAAAGCAATACAAGATATTAATGAAGAATACTAATGAAAAAATTCATCCCTAGAGTAACAGCAGGCAGAATATGACTTTCCAGCTGTCAGTCACTTTCAGACTTCATGCTAATCATCAGTCACTGCTTTTCTATCTTCTGTGGAAAGGTGGTTAAAAGGAACAGAGACATAGGATATATTGGGTCCACATTACTTGGCATCTATCTGCTAGTCACAGGTAGTATCAAAATAGGCTTTGAATTGCAAAGTGGCAAAAGATTATTTTGTCTGCTTCAGCTTGTGTAAATTTGTGGTACCATGGCTCTGCCTTGGAAAGAGAAAGTCTCAGCAGGCACCGCTGCCAAAAGCCATTCTCCTTTAATGCTTCCACTCTTGCTGCCACTGGGGACTGGTTACAAAGAGCTCTAGAAGATCTGATGAGAGCTCAGTCCTATTGTGGGCACCATAAACATTTAAAAACCATCTACTGTGTAAAAGCCTAATTTCCCTAGCCCATTGGTTTTATTTTTATTTTTTATGTTTACATTTTTCCACAAAGCACTGTGTACCTCTCCTGCAGAAATTAAGTAGAAATTAAAAGACAATATACTGCTTGAAAGTAGCTGAGTTCATAAACTCTGAACCAAGCATTCAAAGTTAAGTCAGAATAACTAGTGCACTCTCCACTCATAACACATGCTGGTTTATTTTTCAGTTGTGCTCGTTTAAAATTTCAATCATGAAGACTCTACTATTCACTTGAATAACTGTTCCCCTTCAGGTTTGCTTCTAACACCCAAAAAGTACTTAGTTCAGGACAAAATGATAGCTTGGAGCTTATAACTTGCTGCTCAGATTTCAAGAAAATTGACATATTAATTTAGCCACATGCCTGCTGTGATGTTAGGGCTGTTCTCAGCCATTCCCAAATGAAAATGGTCTGTAACTTGCTGTAAGACAGTGGCATGAGTAGGAGATCTAAGTAGTAGCTCTCCTCCCACATTAAGCTTCCAGAAGGCTCCAATATATTCTCTAAATGGAAACAAAAGATGATGGTAGATGTTAAACTGCTGATATTTGTTTCAGATGAGAGAACTCTAATTACCAGCTGCTGTCAGAATTTTGGTAACGCTTATTACAGATTTTCAAACCAGTTTATATACAGACATATATATCCTAATATATCCTACGATGTATTTCCTCATCTTGCATGACCATGATTGTGGGAAAATTACTTTGAGGGGGAATTAGAGAAAAATGGGACCTAATAGAAGCATAGTATTATAGAAAGCTTTTTAGGGTAAAATACAGCTATTGCTTTCAGGGTGGTTGACATGCACGGAATCTACATCACCGCAGCTCCCTGAGCAACACCGCCTGGAGTCACGGAGGGTGGAGCAGAGTGGAGACTCCACGGACAGGCTCTGTTGTGCTCCATGCAGGAACGGGACGGGAACTTGATGGTACCATACAGCTGATGAATTGTATAGCATTTGTCACATGAAAAATATATGAGATGTCCATCACTGAGCCAGCCATTATGGTGAATTTACTTTCCTCAGATGAAATAATTTAACTGTGATACTAATGCACACCTCCATCCCATAGTTACCTGTCTCCAAGGTACTACTACACTTCACTGGGCACATGATGCCATTCAGTAACAAAAGTACGTATGACTAGAGTCACTCAAGCTCCACCTAAATGTAGAGAAAATGAACTGGTCCTGGACTGGAATAAATCTAAAGGTGGTGGTGGTGCAGGGAAATTGTTGTCTAAACTCCCAAATTACCACACTGATTTAGTGTTTATATGTTAAACACATCTGTGCACAAAGTTAGGTCAAGCTGACCCACTCTCTACAAATGAAGGAACTTCTAATCAAGGGAGTCATCCTTGGGAAGGATAAGAAACAAAAAAAAAACAGATAGTGAAAAGAACATTTTTACCTAAGAAAGGAACATTCGAGCAAGGAAGTTCTGGCCACAGTGGAAGACAAGCTGATAAGGTGTTACAACCCCCATACATCAACAGAAAATTGGTCAGAAGTAGGACAAAGGTAACTGTGGTACTTGGAGATCATGACCTCCAATTCAAATAGCCCCCCTGAAACAGGGCAAAACACCGCTTGCGGAGCATGCATAATTAGAAAAAAAACCCTTCAGTAGTGTTACCTGAGGATGTGTACTAATTTACATTAGAAGCAAGAAACTTGTAACCTATCCTGTGTATGACAAATGAATATGCAATGTACTATGGAGTGTAAAAAGGAGACAAATGAGGGAAGAAGAAGACTCAGTCGTAACTCCTGGGATCAGTCAACAGGCTGATCCTGTCTTCTCCCCCATAGGGACGCCTATTAGGTAAGAACGTTATTTTATGACTAACTCATGCTAGCTGTTACTAAGTGTGTTGTTTTAAGCTTGTTTTGCAGTCAGTGTATTATCACTGGCAATCCTTGAATGTTACTATGTAACGAACTTGTATTTTGTATAACAAAAATCTTCAGGTGAAGTTCATTTTGTATAAGTCTCCAGAGCTTTGAGTAGCTGTTGTAAGGGATTTGACTCAGTGAGGCTGTCAGTGGGGGTCCCTGAGTAGGCTAGTCAAATGACCCTCTGATACAGCGGGCTGTCAAAACGCAGGTAGCGGACAGACTGGTCAGGCACCAGGATTTTGTCTTTCTCAGGAAACTGACAGGCTGATCAAATATTAAGGGTTCAGCGAAATCCCCTTTCTTAACATGAAAATGACCATAGCTGATATGTTTTTGCCTATGATATCTCAGTATTTATTTCAAAAGAGTACTTTTTAAATGTATGTACAAGGATGTGGATCACAGCACTATATTGTAACAGTTTCCCTGAGAAAGGTTAATAGCTTTCTCATTAGGCAGAAATAGATTATATGCTGGAAACACACAGCTGCATTTGTCCGCCTTTCACTTCTCTTGTGCTAGCTGTACTCATTAGTTGTCTTGCAGAAAGCTGTTAAATTATTGCATGTTTTTAACAATTTTACCTAGAGAAGATTTACAATATAGTTGATGATAACAGTTTTAATTCTCTTACAAGTGCCATAAGGTCATTTTATACTCTGAAAAAATCTATTGTGATTGACTTCTGCTTTATATTTCCAGTAAATTAACTTATGTCCCTAGCTGAGTAATTAAAACACTTTGATAATAATCCAATGGGACCATGAAACAATTTTCTGTATGAAGGCTACCATGATAACATTATCGTTATATCCCAAGTCTGGTAAGATAGCATAGTTATGAGAGCCACCTGTAGTGTTATTTATCTTCTGTTCCAGTGGGATAGCAGACTTTCTCTGAAGCTCTGCTCCCAAACAGACTGCGCAGGTTTCTCCATCTTCTAGAAGGGTACAACAGACCCTTCTAAAGTCAAGTCCTGGGTTTCATCCTTCTCTTCATACTCTGTTTTCAAGCACATTTGATATATCCAGATGGATATAATGTTTCTGTACCCCTTGAACAGCATGAGAGACTAAACTTAAAACTTACATGATTTCCCATAAAAGAGTGTCTCACCTAATGTTTTCATCATAGAAGACATATTGTAAGCCTTGACAGGAAGTCACATTTTAAATGTGGAGGCATCCACTGGTTTACTGCATAAACACATTTAAAATACCAGTAGACAGGGATAAATTAAACTAATGCCTTGGTTCTAATTAAGCCTTTGATTTCTGAAGTGATTTTCTGTTAATACACAGGAAAAGGCCTCCAAGGCTACATCTATTCTACTAAATTAAACATGCCCAATATCGTTTTCTGGCACTGAGACAAGCTGGCATGGAGTAGCCCTCGCGCATACTGCTGTATTCTCACCCTCCAGAACAGGGTGATGACATTCGATCTCCTTATGGTGAATGGTCCTGCTCAGTGCTCACTCCGTAATCCTACCTGGAACTGCTTTGGAGACAGCCTGGGCCAAGTATGTGCCAGTGATCATTTTAATCAATCGTTTAACAATGTAAGTAGGAATATAAGACCATAATGATTGAACAGTGAAAGCAGTTCAGTTCCAGTGCCCAGGAATATTCCCCAGCATCACTTTGTTTACATCACCAGCATCACTTTTGCTGGGGATCTTTCTATTTGTTGGCTGACTACCCTGTCATCTGTACTAAACAAGTGTCCTCTCTATCAATTCATAATAAAGGTATTAGAAAAGCAGAGGCATTTATTCAAAGTAATGAAAACTTGGAGGGAATCATATGCCCTTGAAGTCATAGGAATTGTCACATCCCCTTTGTAAAAGGTACATGACAATATATCAAGTAACATTAAATGTCTGGTTTGCTTGCAAACATTGTGATGTGACAGAAGTATGTCAAATCTATTGCTATTAAATTCTATTGAATAAATATGCTGAATGGGGGGGTGGGGGTGGGGGGCGGAGTGAGAAGGAGAAATAAGTACTTTTGCAGCATTGTCTTACCAAACCGACAAAATCATTTTTACTGTTAAAAAAAGTGTCCCCCAGCATTTTCTGTTAATGAATCCCCTTAAAGATAAATATGTCATTTTTATTCCTGTGCTACCACTATGTGATCCCATGACACACTTAACTAATTAAATTTATTTTCTCCCAAAATGAATTCCAATTGATTTGTGGTTTATAATCCCCTATACTTTTCTCAAGTGGGAGATGAGATCCTTAGTCTGGGAACCTGCCTTTTGGGGCCAACTTTTGTTGCCTTAGTGAAGCAGATTACAGAAATTTTGTTGCTCTTTTACATTGTTTGCCACTGATACACACTTAAAGACAATATTAAAATTCAACATTTACTATAATTCCACATAGTCATTTTATATGCTGTTCCATTATGTCCTGAAAATTGTGATAAGATACTATGGTAAAATACCATTTACCATTATAGCACAGTGAGTGCTGTGTATTTGAAATATACATTACAGAGGTTTACTTGGCAACATGCATACTGAAAAGAAATCTAGGCAGAAGTAAATAAATGCTTTTTACATCATGGGAGCCTTTCCTCCACAACTCACAAAGCCGTTCTTTCTCTATGGCTGAGAAACAGCAAGTTTAATTCATTCTTGAATTTTTGGTGGTTTCAAAATCAACAGTTAAACTTTCTGAGGAAAAAAAAGGATCCAGGCCTTTCTTTCAACTACTCAGATGGACCCTTATATTAGATAGAAACCCATCTTGGCTGTTGAGGAAGATACTGCTGTATGCTAAATAATATTTCAGAACGTTGCCCTACAGCTACTATTCTTGCTTGACTCTCACTGACTTCTGAAAGATTGATGAACTATTACATTTTGAAGATCAAATGTAAGATTGAAGTAATTCTTCACATATAATTTTAAGTTTTGGGCCAGGTCTAGAGTCTACAATGACAACTTATACAGACTGCTGAGCACATGCAGAAAGGTATTGATTTCTGCAGGGCTCATCAATGCATTGTTGCTGCAGCGACTCACTTAACAGCTACTCTGAAATTATTTGATAGTGCTGTAGGCTGACCTAGGGGTTCCTATACAAATATTTTTACTTAAGTGCCTCTTACTTGGGTTGTCTGAGATGGGTCAAGCAGAAAATAGGAGATGACTCACAACAGCCCACAGAAGGGTCATTAAGAAATAATGCCAAAGTATTAGACTTGATGTCTCTGGCCTCTGTCAACTTATGGAATTGGTTTGGCCTGAGGGGGAGGTGAAAGCCTGCAAATATAAATGGGACAACGAAGATACCATTGTGTTATTCAAAAGGACAGCATCTGGGGCTATGACTTGATAGCCAGACTGAAAAGAATCTGGCCAGATATATGCAGAAACATAGTAGCGTGTGTGGATTACTTATGGTCTTCTCATGACCTACAGTGCCATTGCCACAGAATCATAGAATATAACAGTACAGCCTTCCTGGACCCCATGGTGCTTCAGATTTATCTCCCAAGACACTCTGTTAATCAGGCTCTTAAACAGGCCAAAGTCAGCCTTCTAGAAGTCCAAGGTAGTGGTTCTGTTGACCCCCCCCTCTTCTTCTCTGAGAATCAAAACCACTATCATTTCATGATTGCTATGCCCCAGATGTCCTCCAAACACGTCATCACCCACCAGTCCTTCCCTGTTTGTAAACAGCAGGTCCAGCAGGGCATCTCGTCTGGCTGGCTCACTGACCAGCTGTGTGGCTTAAAGCCAGGTATTGATCTGCATGATCTTCTGATTACACACCCCATCATTCCCTGCAACTGGCAGGATAGAAGGAAACCCTGCTTGAGCTGCTGATCCCAGACAGATAGACTGGTTCCACCAGTCTCTCTCTTTCACTGGTTCCACCAGTCTATCTGTTTTGCAGGCTCCCTGATGTTCCTTAACCTTTCTGCTTCCTTTCATAGCTCTTTCTGAACAGGCTGAACAGGTCATCCACCTGGTCACAACCCACACAGCTGTCCTCACTACTGCCACCCTCACCAGTGAAATGGTCCGGCAGCCTGAGATGTGAATGGCTGCACGTTTTTGTGGAAGCTCTGTCTGGGCTGCCACATCCACTCTGGTGAGTGCAGAGGACATAGTTTTCTGCCAGCCGGATACCATATCTAAGCTGCTTCTGGGGGGGGGGTGATGACCACCAATGGAACTCATCTGCTGACCTGGTAGGGTGACCACAGCCTTCCTGTGTGCTGTGCCGCGTGCAGTGCCATGCCATGCCGTGGCTGCCGCGCTGCGCTCTGCTTGCCCCTCTGGGTACGTGTGCTCCCTAGGCCGCTTTTATAGGTGTGGGAGTGGCTGCGGTTGCTCTGGCAGTGCCCAGGCCTAGTCAGCATCTCTCGTAAGAGCTTCTGGCTTCTGGTGGGTCTCTCCACTCCTCTGGTGTTTCCCTTCCTCAGGAAAACCCACTGTGCACCAAGATTTGCTGCTCCGCTGCAGACTGGGCCAGCTCCAGAGCGGCTCCCCTTGGCAACAAACAATTATCAGTTGAAAAGGCACAAAATAAGAAAACAGGCATATAAATTATTTGCTACCTTATAATCCCTACTTTTTATAAAGCATTTTGGTAACATCAGAATAAAAGCACTCTGGTTTAAGAAGGATGCTGAGCTATCTCAGCAGACACAGGATCATAAGGAGAGAAATGTAAAAGTTACAAAATGCAGTGGGATATAATCTTATGCAAAATAAGAAGAGATACTCCCAGCCCAAGAAAGTGACCCTGATTCTGAGATTACAACACTAGGAAAAAAACATGGCCACAAAAGTACGGCATAGTTAAGAAATTTGTGTTAGGTTATCCATAGGAAGAACAGGATCTGTGTTTGTAGTACATCTGCTGTTTCTCTCCCTAATATTCTCATTGAAGCATGAGAGAGCATTGTTCATTATTAATGTTTTCTCTGCCAACTTCAAAGACTCAGACTTCCCACATTATTAAAAGACATGGTCACCCAATCCTTTTTTCACATCCCTCTTGAATGTAATTGCCAGTCACCTGCAATTTATACACAAATCTACAGAATATTTCACTCGTCCTATTCACTGCTTTTGGTGAGGAACCATTTGCCTTTAAACCTGCTAATGTCTAGGAAACTGCTATCTTACCCCAGAGAGAGTAAACAGCTCCCTGACTTACACTATCCCTTTATGTTCCCTCATAGTTTCTTTTTCCTATCTGCCTTCTAAGCCCTTCTAAGCTTCCTGCTTAATTCCTCTTCTGCTCTAATTTAAGCTACAATAGCAATGACAGAGCTGAGCTAACCAAGAAGGTGAAAAGTCATGCAGAAAAGTTACACAGGGCCGTAAGGGAAAAGCTATGGGATTATTTTTTATGTAACTTGGACCAAGCCTTTTATTGTCATTATCTGGCCATACCTCCAGCACTGCATTTACAGAGACCTTGTGAACATAAGCAAAATTTTTCATACTTGGGACACTCATGAAAAGGATCACCTGAAAAAGAAAATGCATAAAAGCCTCTTCTTTTTAGAAATTAAAGTAAGTATTGACATGTGACACATCTGTTTATATTAGATCAAAGAACCATGACAGAAGATGTTGGTAGAAGCTTGTAGGTAAGTACAAAGTGTTTATGTAATCTGTTGATCAACAGTTGAAGCAGAAATATCCACAGGATTTACTCTGGAAACTTCCTCACCCTTTTCCTGCCCTCAGAACAGCAAATAAAGAATTCAGAAGGACTAGAATTAGAAACCTGTTTATTTCATAACTTTAATTAAATACATTTCAGACAGTCATGTTATTGATCTTCCAAAACTTTACTTCATTCCGGCTTATTAAGGTGGTTACCAGTTTACTTAACTGACTGCGTTAACCATGCATTTTCTACCATAGGTAATGTAAGGACAACCAGAAACAACCTTCTGGCTTATAATATGGTAATCTGTGGTGACTTGCTGAGAAGCACTGAATAGTAAAAGGTGACATGAAAGAAACTGAGCTCTTCAAAAAGCTCACAGTTTGCATGCATTTTATTTTGACTAGGCTGTCAGAGACAACAACATACTTTCTTGTTCTGATTGAATTGTGAACATGCATATTTCAGTTTATAATTACTGATATTTCAATATTGCTTATGTAATTACTGACACATTGAAGTTATATTGAATTTCAAAGGTCCAGCTGAGAGTCGAACTTGTCAAATTTTTGGAACATGAACAAATTATTACAGGGCAGAAGATTATGTATTTAATTAATAAGAAAGTTTTTATTCATGATGAAAACACCATCAGGGGTTTATATTTTTAATACAAAATCCTATTACTTTTTAAGTACAAAGGGATAATTTTATGTCTTTCTCTGGATATATCATTCTGACTTACATAACCTTGAGATCATAGACTTGCTTGAAGCAATATATGTCCATTCTCTTAAGTAGGCATGATCACTGTTCTTCAATAGATGTCAAAATGTTTTAAGCTGCTATAATAATTTTTTGAGGTGAGAAAATTAAAACCATTAGACAGGTAAATGACTTGCTAATAGCAAACAAGTTAGAAGATTTATCTTACTATGTTCAGCATTGGTGCAGCCTCATCTTGAGTACTGTGTGCAGTTCTGGGCTTCAGAATTTCAGAAGGACGTGAAGATCCTTGAATGCATCCAGTGGAGGGTAACAAAGCTGTTGAAAGGACTGGAAGAAATGTCCTATGAGGAGTGGCTAAGGACTTTGGGTTTGTTTAGTTTGGGGAAAAGGAGACTGAGGGGTGACCTCATTGCTCTCCACAGCTTCCTGAGGAAGGGAAGTGGAGAGGGAGGTGCTGGTCTTTTCTCCATGGTACCCAGTGATAGGATGTGTGGGAATGGTTCAGATCTGTGCCAGGGGAGGTTCACACTGAGCATTAGGAAGCATTTCTTTGCTGAGAGCTTGGTCAAGCACTGGAACAGGCTTTCTGGAGAGGTGGTTGATGCCCCAAGCCTGTCAGTGTTTAAGAGGCATTTGGACAATGCCCTTAATAACAGGCTTTCATTTTTGGGCAGCTTTGAAGTGGTCAGGCAGTTGGACCAGATGATCATTGTAGGTCCCTTCCAACTGAACTATTCTGCTCTGTTCTGTTCTATTCTATCCTATTCAGGAACACATTCCTATTTTTCTAAGCCCACAATTGCAATTCTGACTTCATAGCTGACCCTCATGAGAAGGAAAAGGGAGGTTTTTTTTCCAGAAAACATCTAATTCTCATTTCCAGTGTTTGTCAGCTTTTATTTAATCCTACAGACAAAAAATTAAAAACCATATAGGGTACTACTGGTAATGCAAAAGATTCTGTAATAAACTACTGACCACTTCCAAGAAGTGTCTCCTGTTCTTTCTTTACACTTCCAGTTGCTTTAAGTGTAAAGCAGCAGTTCTTAAACTGTGAGCTTGGTACCATGCGGAGACTTTGATGTCCTGTAGGGGAGAATACAAATAAGACAAGGGAAACAGAAAAGAAATGTTTTTACCTACCCTCTCCAATCCCCATCTCCCATACTGAATTTCTGCCATTTAGGACTTGTAAAAAATAGAAACTACTTGTGGTACATTGTATACTTTATTTCCCTGCTTCAACTAAAAGTGAATTAAGATCTGATAGCTAACAAGCATAAAATTGTTTCTATACGTGTGTTCACAAAATCAGGAAATATTTCAGTCTGTGGTCAAAAGTAAAGTACTGACATACATAAAAATAAATCCAGAATTAGTTTGCATTTTAATAAATTATTGTCATCAAACAGTTAGGGACAAGGATATAAAAATTACTTTCAGAGGTAAGAGAGAAGCTCAATACATTCTTTGAGTCTTTCTCGGTATTTGGGGGAGATTCCCACACGTGATGTTGTGGTGGTAGCAGACAGGTTGCAGGAGCAATAGCAATTTGAGAGAAATATGCAGTTGTGAAACCAAAGAGATGTCACCAGGATGAGATGGCAATCACCCAACGAACTCATCTGTAAAACTGAAGGACTATGGCAAAGGTGGATGACTACACACTGCCACTGAGACAAATACCAGCACTTAGCTCATCTCTAGTTTCCCATGTTCACATCTACAAAAAAGGGCCTTGGAGGGGATCCTGGGAGCTGCAGACCACTGAGTCTCACTCACTGCTAAGGTGGATGAGTCTATAATAAAGACAAACATTACTGAGTATATGCATAAAATTGTATGCTGAGGAAGAGTCAAAATCTTCTGAGAGGGGAAATGATGTCTCACTGACCTGCTGGACTTCTGTGAGAGTGTTGCTTAACCCATGGATAGAGAAGACACTATGGAAATCATATAACTGGATTTTAAAAAGAACTTTGATGGCATTCCACACCCAAGTCTATTAAAGAAACTGAGCTGTCCCAGGTTGGAGGAAAGGATGTTTTAAAGATAAGTTTCTCTAGATAGAGAAGGGTCAGCAGTGGATTCCTCCAGTGACCAGTCTTATTCGGCTTTTCAGGACATGAGGAAGGGGTTATGCAGTGCGTCTAGATTGTAAACAATATTAACCTCTTGCAAGTAGTCAAATGCCACACTAGCGACAAAGTACTGAAAAAGGACTCACCAAATAGATGCTTGGACTAAAAGGTGGTAGTTGAGCTTCAGTGGACATAAATATATGAAGTAATTTATCAAAGGGAAAACAGCCTAAATTGTGGCTCTGTTAGGATGAATTTGGAATTGGAACTTAAGAAAGAGTCAAGGTTGAAAGTTTGCTAGATAACTGGCTCCACCTGCAGCAGCAGAAGTAAGAGGTACCAGAATGGAGTATGCTCAGGATAGATAGTGAGAAGAAGGCAAAGGGTGTCCTTTTGCTATTAAATGAAATTCTGCTGTCCCAGACCCATTGTATATAGTTCTGTATATATTCCATCGTATATAGTACTGGCCTCTACACTTCAGGAATGACATAATCCAGTTAGATAAGATACAGAGGAGAACGCTTAAAACAATAAAGTGGATAAAGCAGCTTCTGTCTGAGGAGAGACTGAAGAAGCTGTGACTCTTCAATTTGAAAAGGAGGAGACCGCGTGGGGAATATCACTGAGGTTTAAAAAAATCATGGAGGTCATGGACAAGGTTATTTCAGCACCAAATTCAATTGGGCTGAAACACAGGCTTTTGATCAAACTATTATTAAGTTGGTTTAAAACATACAAAGTAAGTGATTCTTCACATAATGAACTTCTGGAATTGAATGTCACAACATTTTGTGAGAGCAGACAATATTGGCAAATTTAAAAGGTATTAGGTAACTTCACGGACAATAGTTCTAAAAAGAGTACTAAACAGACAAGACATGCATGTGTCTGCCATCACCACCAATACAATATTTCTGGATGGTGGAGAAGTATGAAATACCTCTAAAACATCAAGTCTTATTTCCTATTCTTACAGATTTTCCCTTAGGACTGTGTGCCTGACCGATAAAAATCTCAAAGCCCTCCTTGAAAAGGGTTAAAGGCTAAGGGAAAAGATATTAGCATAAAGCCAAGAGTCACAGGGAACAATGAAGAAAAGAAAGATGATGAAAGTAAAACCCAGAGAAATAATGAACTTCAGAAACACCCTACCAGACCTTAACCACTCCCTGATGACACCCAATGAGCCAGTGGATTAAATTCATACAAATGATCATTAACCAAAAAGTCATCTGTTGTCAACAGATACCATACAGTTAGGGTCTCAATAAGTTATTGATATGTAGGGAAATTTGTTCGCAAAATGTTTATTTTTAATTGTGACCATCACAGAAGAAAAAAACAAACAACAACCAACCAAAACAACAACAACAAAAAACCAAACAAAAAAGCAAAATAGATTTTTTTTTTAGTGTTTTAATCTGAATCATCTTTTTGAAGGTTTAAAAGAATCTAAAAGCAAAGGATTACTTTAGTCTTTTGCTTCCTGAGTAATTTTCTTCATGAAAAGAGTACAGGCCTTTATCTGAAATAAATGTGGAAACTTTTTTTACTTTTGTCTCAAAGGTACTTGGCAGATCAATTCTAAACATGTGAATAGGATTAAACAGAGGAATTCAGAGTATAAGCTTATGACACATCACCAACATATTAACTATTGATATTTTTTTAAAAGCAGTCTCTTTCCAGTGGAAATGGGTATCTGTCCTGGGATCCCTGGGTACAAAAGTTCAGTCTATTAATAAAGAAACTGTTGACAAAAGCAAAGCAGTGGGAAATCAAACAAACAAAGAAACAAAACCACATAGAAAAGTGCTAAGAGAAGTTCATGCTCCAGGTTAAGTTAATGCTGAAAAAAACCCTAGCAAATGGTGTCATCAGCATAAACAGCTATAGGAATATGGTTTTATAAAAATAACATAACTTTGCTGCCAGGGTCCAGGGACTATTTGAGAGAGCACAATGCAAACCAGAGAGATTACCTGAAGAGATTCTGAAACTGTGAGATTTACTGCATTTTGTCTTACAGATCTTGAGAGCTTCATCTGGCCATTGCAGTACTGGAATTCAAGAAAACACATGAAAGGGCTCAGCTTTTGGAATAGATCATCTTAAATTTTCTTTTACATCCCTGATTTTTTCTGATCATATGTTCACCCAAAATTTAATAATTGAAACAAAGTAAGCAGTACAAATAAAGTAAATAATATTTTTTTGGCTTCATTTGGCCACAGGTTGCCACACATGATCTCAGAATAATAATTCAGCCTCCGTAAATTGCACAGAGGTCAATACATTGCAGGGTTGATTCAACATAAATAAATAATCTGTAGCCATGAGGAAAAAAAAAATATCTTAACATATAGACAATAGATTAGAACTCATAAAAGAAAATACAGCCCCACTGACATTTTTTAAAAATTTTATCCGAAGTTAAATTGTCAATAAATGTGATTTATGATTTTACAGAGAGAAGCATTTTATCTGTTGTTACTAAAACACACCCTATCTCTCCCCTCCTTTTTCAAATACAATTTAGAATATGTGTGTAACTAAACCAATCTAAGTTGAATGTAACATCCTTTCAAAAAAGTGAATGGAAATACTAAAAGTCCAGAAGCTATCCCATAAAAACTATATTTCAGAAGTGGGAGTGGACAGATATATGAAAGCAATATGTACAGGAATCCCAATAGCAATATAATAAATGAAATTATTCTAATTAAAATATTAGAGTATAAAACCCCACAGCATATTGTATTAGTTATATAGATATAAATCTTATTATTAAAATTTAGCATTTAACAGTGAAGAGTTTATAAAAAGACCATTTTTGTTTTCTGCCCCTCTTATGAAGGAATGGACTGAAGACTGCCAATGTTCCTAAAACCAAGGGTAGGTACTATCTAGCATAAAGCTGGAAATTGTAGAAATAACTGTACTGTTAGAAACAAAATTAGATGTAATGCTCTAACATCCTCTTGTCTGAGGGCATGGAAGTTTGGGGTAGAAGCCGTCTTGAACTAGCCTACGATACTATGATTGTCTCAACCTTGCTCAGTTCTTTGAGGTCAGTGTTTTTTCCCATAAAATAATGGAAGGAAAGACCAGAAGTCTCCCTCCCTGAGATTAGAAAGGATCAGACTGACACAGGTCTTTTAGTGAAGGATACAGGAACAGGACAGCCTTACTCTGAGAAGGTGATGGTACTAGCTTGTATCAGTGGACTCAACAGACTTCTCATGAGTCTGCTCGTGGGCTCAGCTGCAATACCTCTCAGCGGCCAAACGGCAGGGGTGTAACACCACTTCAAACAACCATCTATCCTTTTACAGTACAGCCACCACACTGTATTTGATTTAAGTTTAGCCAACTTCATGTATTTACTATAAGGCAGTCTGATGTATTATGTATCAGAAGTTATTTTTCTTTCTATGGAAACAGCTCATAACTCATACTTTAAAGCTAATGCTGAATACATATATTTAAAAATTTAAAATTTAATGTTCCTGTTCATTAAAACAAATGCTACTTGGCACAAGATATTAATAAATTCAGATAATTCCCCAGACTCCTAGCTGAGGTTAATCCTTGCAAATCAGGTTTTTGTTGATTTTGTATTAATTTGCACTTCTGCGTTTTAAAGTCTTCAAGACTGATCACACAGCAATCAAAATAAAATGGACTCACAGAAGTTCATTTATGCAGAATAAAAAAAAGGTAATGGTATTCATTCATTGGGCTTCACCTGCTCATATTTAAAAAGAAAAAAATAGGGAAAAAAATAATAATAACCCACTCATTGAAACGTTTGAAGTTCTTTGTTGTGTTATTTGTGTTCCAAAACCTCTGCTCGCCTGAACTGAGAATAGAGCTTGAAAAGTATGATTTCTCTGGCCCAAACAGAAAGAAGTTATAGAATATAGTGCTGACTTTGTCATTGGAATTCTGTCCCCAACCAAGGCTGCCTGAATATAATCCACCTGCAGGGGTTAAAAAAAAAGAAAGATTAATCACTCAGAAATAAACTGATTTCAAAGATGGAACAAGAACTTGGTAAATGCTGGAGATATTTTACCTCTGAAAGACCATAAAGAAAAGGTTTCCTACAAACCTTTCATTCTTCTCCTTTGCCCTTTACAGAGTGTTTTATTTTCTTCCATTCAGACATGGCTGTAAGCCAAAAGATGTGGAAAGGGGAGGACTGGCATATAAATCCTCTAACCTGCCTCCCAGAAAAAAAAATCTGCATCCAAATCTGCATCTTTACCATGACACCTCTTGGAGCTGTCTCACTGAAAGCTAACTCTTAAAATGATGGTTCGTTTCTCTCTGCCTCCCATTCCTCATAATGCAGGGGGGAAAAAAAGAGAAAGACCTCTAGTTTATCTTCTGGGTGATAAACTGACCTGTTCCTATACCCCATCCTCATTACTGATGAGCTGAAAGCTGACCACATGACTGGAAGAACAAACAGGTCCATGATATACTAGTTTTTCACAAGAAGCCTGTGAGTCACCAGTGTGATGCAGCCACAGAAATAACTCATGCAACCAGTCACAGTCTTTGCAGACAGTCAACAAATATTATGGCCATAGGGCAGGACATAAGGGAGATAATATCTGAAGCATGGTATAAAGTGCACAAGTAGTCACAGTCAGGGAAAAATGTCAAAATGGAACAGATTTAGAATAAGAATGCATCCCATTAGGATGGTATGGAAACAAGACCAGGTAACCAAATTATCAAATGTCTGCACTGAGCAATGAAAAGCAGTGCAGAAAGCCCTGAGCTGCCATGGACTTCATCTGCTCTAGAAGCAGTATTTCACAGTGTGGTGCTGATGGTCTGTATTTATTATCTTAAACGGCATTAAAGTGGATGAACTGCTTCTGGCCCTGAGCTGGTATTGCTGCAGCACAACAGGTAGGCATACCAGCTGGAGTGAGCAATAGCTCAGGAATCTGCACCAAATTTCACTGCACTGCATAGACATCTTCTGTATGAGCTTGGCTTGTGTGTTCATGCAAAATGAAAGCTGTCAGGGCAGACGATTGCTTGCTATAAATACATTGAAGAGAGGAGAGGAAAGGGGGGGACTAACACTAGGGCTAGAAAAGAACAATTTAAATTAGGGGATAATGCTGGCACAAAATCAAATAGATATGGACTAGTTGCGAATAGGTTTAGGCTGGAAATTAGAAGAGAGTTTCAAACCATCAGAGTAGTGAGATTCCAGAAAGCTTTCCAATAAGACCAAGAGGGCTAAAAAGCCTAATTACTTTTACATAGAAATTTAAACATTTGTGAGAGGGATTATAACGTGAGTACCTGAGGAAACTGGGTAAGATTCAGTGACTCAGGCCATTCTTCCTAAATTTATATTCCTCTGAACATTTTCCTACCATCTCACAAGCCTCTTGGTCCTTCACAATAGGTCACTAGATTCCCCCAATCCCCTCAGACAGCTCAGATCTCTCTTACACTACACCAGCACCAGGGCCCTAGGCTCCCCCGTCAGGGAAAAGCCCCATGCATACTTCTGTGAAACTGCTCCCAGCCACATGAACCACTCAGAGAGGAGTTCTCTTTGCCTTTGAGTTTCCATATTAAGCAGAGTCTGAGCTCCCATTTCTTGTGAAATGATGGAAGGCCTTAACTTCATGCTTCTTCCAAATATTTGTCTTCTGTTGTGAACAGAATGTAAGTTGTTCGTGATGTTGCCCGGGTCTGAGCCTTTGCTGCACTTGGTGGTATTGCAGTGCAAACCCCACAGCTAGCAAGCCCACTATATCTTTTCCTTGCTTCAGTGAAGGTTTGTCCTTTCTGAGACCCATCTTCCACTAATGTCTTGAAGCAAAATAGGAAAAAGAAAAAGAAAGAGAAAATAAAAGGAAAAAAGACAGACATCTGGCTAAAAGGATTTTGTATTGGTTCAAAAGAGAAAGGTGAGACTTTGAGTCTGCTCGCATAAGAAATTTATCTCTTGTCTTTTCACTGAAGCTCATGGTACTTGATGGAGTTTTTCTGCTATTTTTAAAATGCCAGTTTCTAGAGATATTTTCACATGACATTCTCAGCATCTAGTAAAAATCTTTCTAGTCCTCTAGGTTTTTTTCGTCCTAGACAAAAAAGTCTAAAAAAAGTTCAGATTGCACCTTAGGTAGTCAAAGTTAAAAAAAAAAAAAGAAAAAAAACAAGAAGAAAACAAGTAAAACACTATTGTCTTCTATGCTAACAATTCTTCAAGGCCAAATCAGGGAGTATGGAGTAGCAGTGCTGCCACACACCATCTTTCAGCTGCTATTGTTTCTATGCTGTGCCCTTTAGGAAAATAAATCTCCATTTATGGCCTCTTGAGTTTTAAATCATCTCCAGACCAGGGATACATAGCTGTTATCATAATCACTTGGACCAAGCAATGTTTCCTTTTCACCGTAACAGTGATGCAAGTGTAAATACTCTGAAGTTCATTAGGTCTCTCTAATTATATTCACCCCCCACGCCCACCCTCACCCCTCTTCTAGGAATGAGCTAAATTTTTCTTTTGATTCACAGTATGTTATTGAAGGGCTATGCAATATACTCCCTCTTCCTTGGTCTCAGCACCTTAAGCGCTTTCCTACATCAGTTAGGAATTTTTATCCTCACACTGCTTTATAAACCTGGGCTCTTAGCGAAGCCTCCTTCATTTCCCTCCTGAGCGCCCTGGACAGCAGGACCTGACACCTACAAGTTCTGTAGATGTATCTTGGTTGATTTCCAGAATGTGTCCATACAAGGACAAAAGGACCATGGTGTAGACCTCCTTGGACAAGCAATGAACTTCTAAGTAAGGCTCCACAGTGGCATGGCTACGGTTCAGCATACTGGGGAGCTTCCGCTTCGGCAGAAGAAACGGCATAGGTTCATCTGTGCTGAATATCTGCCCCATGCTTAGACCATCCCTTGAAAATACTGACATTTCCCTAAAGGTGAAGGGATTATCCCCTACCGATGAGTGCCTGAAGTGTCTAATACTGCAGTTACTCTACTGTCATAAATGCATTGACTAAGTGAATGCAAAAAAAAAGCGAAAGAAAGCAACTGTCCTTAATATGTTGTTAACATTTTTATAAATGTGCTGTAATTTGTTTGAAGGGAGAATACAGACTGGATTCCTCCGTGCTCAGCCATTTAAGATTTTCCTTATATCTTAGTTTCACTGCCAAGCTTGGTAACAGATCTATTGAAAGGAATAGCTTTGGAGTGTTGAGGTGGTAATAGTGCCATACACAACACCCGACTTTGCACACCTGGTGCTCCCGAACAGTCAGACCAGCAAGGGAGGTGACACTGCTGCCAGGGGACAGAGCAGAGGGAGAAGGGCTGCTGCTGGGGGACTGGACGGGGGCTGGCTATTCCTCCCAGCAGCAACAAGAACTCCCACCAGCAGGACATCCATCTCTAAAATTTCCCTTCTGGACTAGTCCTTTCTCTTCCTGTGACCAGATTAAGCCCCAGGATGTTTAGACTAATAAAATTCTGCCCTCAGTGTCAAGGACTCCTGCGCCAGGTTTGGTAGCAAGCACCTGTGCCATACATGGCAAAGAAGGGAAGGGCTGGGAAGAATTTGGGCTCAGAGTTGTGAGAAGAGTGTGCATGCAAAGTACATAAAGCACGTAGCCAACAAACCCCAATACTCAGTGTATGGTAAATACCTCTTCAATTTTCTGAACTATTGCATAGTGATATTAACTATAGCACTACACAGAATAAATTCCTTTTTTTTCTTATAAGGGAATTAAGGGATATAATTTCCTGTTTATTAAGGGAATTGTGTTTGAAGAATACTTAAAAAAAAATAAAATGCTACTAAATCACAGGCAAATGTAAGAACAGCTAGTGTCAAAATAGTGAAAAAACACTAGGGTACTGTACAACTTTATCATTGATAAGAAGTGAATATTATACTGTGCTAAATTTTATTGATCAAATGCACAGTTAAACAGATCAAAATTCATTTTAAATGTTGCAAAAACAAATTGTTATAGGGCTTGGAGAGCAAGTATGTTAGCTGTGGAACATAAGTACCATGAATTTAAAGAAACTCGTACAAGGACTGTATCTTAAAAAACTTTGATTCCAAGAATTTTCATTTGAGGTCAAAATCTGTGGGGAAGGTGTAAAACATGCTAGATTTAAAATTGTAATTCAGAAGAAAATAGGTATTTCCAGAATAAACAAACTTTTCAATTTTATGTGAGTTTATGCTCCCAATGCAAAATGTAGTTCCCCTTTAAAGGGAAAATGGAAATGGTAGCCGTGAAAGGGTTCCTGTACATTTGGAAGATACTTACTTCCAAGATTTTCCAAACTTTGTAATAATCTTTGGATCTCTTCACCTCTTTTTTTAAAGACTTCTCTCTTTTTTTTTCCTGGCTTTTCACTTAAATGTGGTATAAAAAGAAACTTGAGACACAGGTAACTAGCTGATGTGACAGAGGTACATATGTTTGCTAACTCACATCAGCTGAATCACATCTGGGAAAAAGGACTGAGGATTTTTTTCAGCATAAACGGTTCTTCACACTTATAATTAAAACAAACTTCTTATTTTTTCCTTCTCTTCAAGATGCTGAAAGGGTTGGTGCCAGCAAGGGAGACTTCCTTGGGAACAGAACTGAGGACAGCAACCGCACCCTGAGGTCTAAGAAAGCCCTGGTGACTGGTTGTGGAGAGGGTGGGAAAGGTGTCAGCAGCACTGTCACAAGGGAGCTTAGCTGGCTCCTCCACACCTCAAGCACAAGACAGGCACCAAAATTGTGCCTGTGAGATGTGCACTGCAGGCTCTCACCCTAAATTGTTGAAAAGGTACAAAGGTGCCTAAACAAAAAGCAGGGGCTCCCCTTCTCCCAGCACCTCTTCCTTCAGTCATAGAAAAAGACAAACAAAATTGAACTAATTTCTATTACATAAACAGTTGAGCATGGTGTTGCAAAATAACTTTACCAGCCCAGATTCTTCAAGTATTTTCTTGAACTCTCAGACTTGGCTTTCAGTGATATAAAACTCATACACCGTATAACTGAATACAAAAGATTAGTTTAAAAAGTATTTATTTTCTATTTTTTTCCTGTTATGTTCCATTACAAAAAGAAGCATAACAAAACCAAAACAGAAGATAGCATTTTATTAGTGGTACATTAATGAGCTTAAACAACTAGGTGACTTATATTTGTCACAAATACATATTACAAACAACCACAAAACCATAACTAAAACGAAATAAATAATTTTAATAGTTTTCTTAAATTTTAATATTTATAAAATATATAGCACTTTCTATTACATTTTTCAGTCATTTTTATCCATAACAAATTAAAACTTATGACATATATTGCAAATATGCTAAAGGGATAAGAATAATTAAAAAAATCAAAGTTCCTGAAGGTATGAAAGAATAAATCAGTTAATGTTTATCAATTCATTATTGTATATCCAGATTGTGCATATCCTGCAAAAATAGCCATTTCTTCAATTAATATACATATTTTTCTTTATAGTATTATAAGATTAAGATTTTTAAATGTAAAGCTTCATGGATTTATGATTCTGTTTTACAGTTGTGCCTAATATGTAACTTTCATTAATATATACTAAATATCTCCCATTAGTATATACTAATACACACACACAGACACACAGACACACACACACACTCACACTCACACTCACACTGCATTATATATTAGTATATACTGAATAATAAAAGAATTTCTATAATATATAGTTGGGATTATTGTGGAGAAAGTTGTTGAAAGTGGAATGCATGTATACCATAGTGAAAACTGATGACATTATGTAAGTGAAAGCGTTTAGTTTTACATCGTTCAATGTATTTTGACAGATTATATAATGTACTGTAATAATATACAGAATCCAAACAGAAATCTCTTTATATTCCAGTATTCCTATGTTTTCTTTATGTTTCCAACAGGATATGTACCAATACCTCTGCTAAACTTCCTGAAAATGGAGCCAAGCAAGTAGAAATGTGTTGACATTACAGACCTTATTCCAGGAAAATATTAAAATTGCACTTAAGAACCCTCCAGGTCAGGAAAGCACTTAAGATCAGATATGACTTTATTTGCTTTAACCTGAACGTTAATCACACACTCAGTCGGTCTTACTGGTACACAGATGCCCTTGTGATAATTCTAATACTGTCCCTGACTGTATAAGAGGTTTAGAGGTTCTGCTATGTAGCTGAGTACAGTTTTGCCATCTGTCTGAGCAAAGGGGGCGACAGAATGGGGGAGTGTACTTGGGGACCTCAGAGCAAATATGCAGATATGTATTTGTGGTAGGCAGGAAGAAAGATGCAGCAGGGAGAGTGCTGACCAGCATGGGGCAGCCTGCTTGCAGTCAATACTGTCCTGGTGTGGTGAGGGAAAAAGGTATGCCCTGGGCACCCATCAGCCTTCTTCAGATTCACTCTGCCCCTTACTGCAGCACAGCATCCCCCTTCAGGCACCAAGCTCTGGCAGGCTACACTGTGAAGCTCAGCTTTCTAGGGTCCTTGAAGCACCCACGGTGCACAAGCAGCAGCCACTGCAGAGACTGAGACAGCTGGCACCAGACCTGGCAGCCTTGCTGTTAGCATCTCAGAGGTTTTATACTCTGGATTCATTTCAATTGGGCTGCATGGTCTGAAAGCCCATCAAGACCGGGAACTCATATAGGTGTGATACTCATTTACTTTCACCCTGAAGACTCAGTTCATATGCTTAAAGACTGCTCTGTGATATGAAATGTAGCACAGTGAGTGGCAGCAGGCAGGAGCCTGGCTTCACAAGCACATTCCTGATAAATGAAAACACTAGCATAGAAGCACCTCGAGCACCTTAGAGAGAGAGAGACACACACACACACATACACCTTCAGAGATCCTAAGCTACGTTCCTGCTTTGGATTTCCCTTTGGAGAGCCTCAAGTCCTACCATAGGCATCTAAGACAGGTACTTAAATTTTGGGAGCTGACTGAGTCTGTCATTTTTTCCCGTCATGCAGAACTGGTCAGAGGTGCGAGTCCAAAGTACAGACTCATAATTGCCTGAGGCTGAACATTGAAAATCAGCTTAAACTTTTTTTTAGACACTATGCTTTTTCAGAGACCAGACCCTGTAAGGAAATGGAAAGTGCAATACAAGGATTAGTGTTTAATATTAATAAAATTAATTTTTCTGAAGTGTTCCTTGGAATTGCCATACCAGAATTAAAATTGGTCTTTTTGGCATGGGGAATACTCAAGGTTACTTAGACAATACGTAGCAAAGCTGCGGAATTTCTAAGGGCAGCAACTGTACATTCACGAGATCTTCAGCCTTTTTAATATTTTGTTTGATCTAAGAAACATCTTAAGGCATTGAATAAACCAAATCACATTTAAAGTAACAGGCTGCAGTATTGACAACTACCTACTTATGTTAAACTGTCCACTTTGAGGTGTTCTGATAAACTCTACGTGCACAGAGTAAATCAATATGTATTTGTGGAATCAAGGACTAATTTGGAAAATATTTTTCATTATTCTCATCTCAAAGCATATTGATACTGTATATTATTGATTTGCATTCTTATTAAATCTAGTTTGAATGGAAAAAACTTCAAATTACTGGTTTTAAAAAATAACCCACCTACAACCAGTTTGTTTCCACAAACTTCTTGCAACACTTAATTAACAAAATAAAATGGCCAACATTTAAAAGTATGCTGATATTTATTTCAAAGATGCCTTCATGCTACTGGAATGCAAAGCTCTATTGAAAATCTGGAACTGTATTTTTAAATATATGTAGGAAATCAAATGTATTTGTTCACTGAAGAAATCCAGAATGACATGTATTCAAATTGGTAACACTTCCCATAATAAAACTATGCTAACATTATAACCTAGCACATGGTTCATTCTGTGAAGGTCACATCATCTAAAATTTCCATCATAATGCAAAGCAAATCAAACCAAATATATTTAGTTATACTTAAGAGTACATATTTTTGGTACACATCACTTCAATAGGCACAGTACTATTAAGAATTTTTTAAAATTAAATTTATTTAAGAATACGATGACATGAAGAAAACAAATTACATTTTATGCTATGGGTTAGCTGGTTTGCTCTTTTTTGTTAAAATACCTGTTTTCACTTGCATACAGATTTTTAGCCAAAGCTGATAAATCATTATAATTGTGGTTTTGTCATTGGGCTGCGTTCACTTGCAAAATAATTGTATTCATTATATGTGAAATGTGAAATATTAAATGAGAGGCTGCAACATAAAGCCTGGGTTTTGACACATGCCCATGAAGTTCACTATGCTTTAAAAGGGAATCTCCCATAGGTACTTAAATGAAAAATATAGCCATTTAATATGTTTGTAAATCATATTTTGTAATTTCATAATCAGTTATAACAAAGAGTTCAAAATTTCCCTCTTTGATTCAAGACTGAATTTCTGACCAACTTGCTCTAAAAGGGCAATCCTGGATGCAGAGTCACCTCTGAATATCCTGTGATGTCTGTGCACAAGCCCATGCTGCATTTACAAACCCATGCTGACCTGTAGTCAAGGCTATGGCAGTTTATATTCTGACAAGATCACTTTTATCTTCTTGAAAATAAAAGTACTGACTAAGCCCCATCAGTCTAGCTCTTTGAAATATAGGGTTTTAGAAAATAAATAAGTACCAATTTACAGGCTAATGTTTGTCTCTCAGATGTTGCTTATTTAATGCCCAGTTGCAAAACTCATTGATGAATACAGCAGTTTTACAAAGAGAATACTTGACAGAGATCTTTAGGCTACCCTGGTGGAGTCCCAAAAGTTCATGTCATTATCTCAGTTCTGCCCAAGTTGCTTTCATATAATGGAATCCTTTAATCTATGGCAATTTGCAATTACATACTATCTGCTGGTTTGGGTAAATGTTATGTTAATTGAAGCACATTTAACAACGTTCCTTGAACAACTCTCAGTTTCAGTGGTAAAACTGAAGGAAAAAACATTCAGCTGGCAGCTTGTTGGTATTTGGTTCTGCTATTACCAGCAGAGCATCTACCGAGGTGTTAGCATGTGCCAACAGTGTGACAGCTGAATGACACAGCATCGCGCTAAAAGGAAGGAGGTGATTTGGGAGCACAGAGGAGAACTGTCATTAACAGGTATGGGGCTTCTGTTTTCTGTTGTCAGTGCTCTGTCAAAATGTGTGTTTCCAGTATATGCTTTCTTGACAAGGATAGTGCCTGAACTACCATCGTGAAATCTCTTGGACTATCGTTGCTTTGGAGTCAAAGTATCTGGGGTTTGTACTCTTTTCAGGAACAAACACGAGATCCCATGGACAGCCATGGTAATTTTATGTGTTGTTCTGAGAGCAGGATGTGACCCCCCTATTCAGGGAAAGTTCATATAAACCAACACATGATAATGACTATGAAAATGTTGTATTTTGATGACATTTAAAGCATTTAATAGCTGGATTATGACATCATTCCACTGTATTTATCATGGGAAAAAAATGTGTAACCCTTGGAGATGTATTAATAAGAAGTAAGTATGTACTGAAAGACATTTGAAAGCGATTAAAGAGTCCCCAGGAAATATATTCCTACATTATTTGGAGCTAGTATCAAGTGAGATCAGCTGTACTTCAAGGCAAGGATACTCTTACATACATAAATCCAAATACTTGTAATGCAAAGCAAAGAAACAGAGACATGATTTGTCCCTACAGTTCATTCATCTTTTGTTTGTGCCTTGCATTTTGAATTGTTCCCATTTTTTAAAAAAAAGCTTTCCTCTGGCTTCCCTTTTGAAGTTTTAATTATCTTAATCTGTGCAAAGGGGTGTGACAGAATTAGTCTTTCTGCTAATCAAGGCAGATGGCATCCATAACCCTTACCTGCTATGTGCTTTTATAACAAGTCTAAGCGGTGGGAGGTGGGTGGAAGTAAGTTTAAATTTCAGTATAATAAACAGAAACACCATAAAGTACTATTTAAAATGTTATGCACACACTGTAGCTGCACTAAGTATTCTTCCAGCGTTTTTTTAGGTTCTCTTATCCTGTCTGGCAAAAAACCCCTCATTTCTCACCTTTTCTGTTGTTTCAGCTATATCCCATACATGCTCCCACCATTTTACCATCTTCACTGATGTGTGAAATAGCACAAAATTAAATTATTTTTCAAAACGACATTTAAATAAAATTATTAATTTAAAATTTACAATTCCTGCAGATTTCATCATTAAATGATACTCTGGAACTAGTATGTAGTCCAGAGTGATCTAATATTCTTAACATACAAAGACATTATGCATTCTGTCATTTATTCTTTACAGGCTATTCAATTTATTCCTGTCTTTTACTAAAAAATATATTTTTAAAAAATTAAGAATGTAAAGGGTGGACTCATTTTTCAAGCATAACATAGAACGCCTATTTTGTTGAGAGCCTGAGTGGAACAGAGGTTCTAGTTATGATGTGAAATCAAGGTTAAACATGGAAACAATGTATTAGATGGATTGTCTCTGAAACAAATTAAATAGCTAAGTCTTGTGAACAAAGACTATTAGATTTAGAGAATGTAATTCTTGGGGAAAAAATGAAGAAGTAAATAGCAGACATGATATTTTACACACTTGCACTTAAGTTCTAATAAAATTAAATTTGTATCACATTATTTTTACTTGAAGAGAGACTCATGGAAAGCTGCTTTGCTTTTTGTGGCTTGGTTGGTTTGTTCGTTTTAATGTATCTGTCCAATATGGCTAGATCTTTGTTATTGTTAGACTAAAAGCATAAAACAGAAAAAGTATCATGACTTTATGTATGGACACAAGTATGGACTTACAACAGTACTTAAAGTGCTTTCTTATTTGAGGAGATACTTACACAAATGCCTTTTCATGCCTATCTCCTTGACACCATGTATATGCTTGTTGCTTGCTCTTAGGTGATTTATAATATAATGATAGGGTATTAAGTTCATACTCAGAGTTTAGTATATTGTAATAAAAAACATCTGAAAACAGGAAAATGACAATTCTATTCATGTATTATTACAGCAACTTGAAAATTTTATTAAATACTGAAGTGCTTCATTTCATCATTTATTCCTTTGCTTCCAGTGTTGCTTAAAGCACTATGTAAGTACAAATAGATCATACTAAAAGCATATCCATCCTATTCTGGGGTTTTGACTAGGATTATTTACTGATGTCTTGCAGAACAGAGATGAATTTATGATCCGACGTGACCATCTATCTGCTGATGCTGCAAGATGTCCTGCCTCCAGGCTTGGTTTCCACGTACATGGTTCACCAAAGGTCTACATCTTATGAATATTTATACATTGTTATGTCTTCTTGTTAAGTGGCAGTGCTGTAATGTGAGATGTCAAGTAGTATACTTTAATTTGCCTGTACCAGAAGTTGTGGGAGCAGCAGAAGATGTGGCTTGACTGCCTACATACAAAGGGTCCAAACAAGCCACTTTAGCTGCAAAGAATGAGTGGATACAGTGAAGGACTGCAAACAGGTTGGAAAACTCCAGCTCCTGGAAGTGAAAACAAAAAGATTAAACATGAAACAAAAGAACACCTCACAAACACACACCCAGGAATGAACCACTATTCAAATAGCAATAATTTAAATAGTTTGATGTAATTCTGCTAATGTGCCTGGCAATTCTCCATTATAGGGACTTAGACACTGATCTATCCCCATTCAGTAAATAACTGGAGGCAAAGATGGAGAAATTTTTAAGTTAAGTGCCTCCACAGAAATATGAGATCCTACTGGCTAAAGGGGAAGGCAAGTGACACTATATAATATCTTTTTGCCTCAGGTTAATGAAAATCTGGCACTTTTGCAGGCTGATTTAGACAGAAATTGAATGACTGCACCATAACAATTTACAAGTCTCTGGACTACTCCTGTATACGAAATATACCCACAAAGATCAATAATGTTGAGTTCCACATAAAGTACATTTGGTTCATCACATAACCTCGCTATTCGTAATAGGTAAGCTATTATCTTACCTAAGCTGATTCTTTAACCACCACCCCCCAAAAAACCAAACATAAAAAAAGACGTATTTTCAAAAAATGCTATCACACAGTGATATTCTGGATCTGTCTTCATTGAAAGGGTTACTGTTACTGCACCAAAAAAAGGAATAGTTGCCATGTTTTCAACTTATTAGCAATATTAGACAAAGTCCTTCTTTTTCTACTTTAATTTACATTTCTTCATAGCTTCTCAGCATGCAATTAGACTACCTGGGACTCTTTCAGACAGCACTACAGAGGAAATAAATAAAAACTACATTTTTTTACATATATAATTTTGCTACTTTGTGTTTAATTGCCTTTATCTGATCTGTCTTTTTTAGGTTATCTTCAGTACGTGTTTTTGGAGTCGGCATTTAATCAATAAATAACTGTTGTATTTGAAAGTGAATACAGAGGTATTTGAACACAGAAGTGTAGGGATGGTGGTGCACAGTTGCCACCTCCCTGCTTTGATTCACTTGATTATACAGATTTCTACATAGTAATATGAAGCCAGTAATAGATATCTGGTACATTCTATTTGTCTTTCTGTCCAGCACTGGTATTTCCAGGCTATGTAATGCCAAGGATTTTGCTTTTTTGTTTAGAAGAATGTTGATAATGTAAATTCAACAAAAATTGGTAAATCTCTCAAAATGACATTAACCTGCAATTTTCTGCCCAATGAGATTTCCTGGAAGATACTACTTCACATAATTCATGGAGACACTCTCAAATCCCTCATGCATGAGGGAGAACAACTGCCTGAAATCAGACAGCTGCATATGCAGAGTGTCCACTGATGTACTGAATGGGTGGAGCTTTGATCAGCTCTCTTACAACCTGAGATGTCCTTCAGACATGGTCAGAAATAAATTTATAAGATCCCATGAGCTTCTTTAAACTCCCCTAACTACCAATTCTCAATAAAGAAGATAAAGTTCATGACAAGTTTCACATACCCGCCATCTGTGTCCATTTTAATAAATCTGTTTAGAGACATTCTCATTTTTAAATGCCATGAGAAGGGTGATTTTGTCACTGTGCCAAAGGTTCTTTCCTCCCTCAAATTTCAAAATAAGAAAATTTATCATAGATAGAAAAAAACTGGAAATTAAAAGATGAGGAAACAAGGAATTATGGAAGCTATTTCAGAATAAGAATTGTCACTCATTCAAATTAATTTGCCTTTCAGTTAACTCCTTTTTATTAATATGATATAAATTATCCTTCTGGTACTATAAAAGTAAAACTGAAGCTTAAGATGAGAGAATAAATATTTAGCAGAACAGTAAAAAAATTTTAATATCAATTCCATGTGTTATCTGTAGAAAGACTACATTTCCCCCTATGTCTGAACAGGCTAAGCCTATTAAAACAAATATTACAGTTTGAGAGTTGAGTCAGTTAGGTAACCTTACTAATTGAAAGTTCTTACTTCCATAATTACAGCTACTAAACACTGAATTTTCACTCAGTGTATTAGTACAATTATTACTAACAGTTATCACAGGTCTTCCTGCAACAGTAACACATTGGGAAGATCCATTGCTCAATGGACCTTCATGGAAAATGGGTGAGGCAACAGAACAGCTTATGAAGGTCCCATTGGATTACTATTATTGATAGTAATGACGCAATGCAGAAATTACTTTGACTGCAAAGGTGAACACTAAGAAGTCAGAAAAGGCTAGATTATTATTATTTCCCATGAAACATTATTCCTATTTCAATGTAGACATGCATACTTAACTGGAAATTAAAGCAATGTGAAGCACAGTAGGCTGACTGGTTTGTAGTGAGTACATAAAGACCTGATTAAAGGCAGCAACTCAGTTCACAGGAGTCTGATTGATGGGAATGAAACCTATCAGGAACAACAGTTTTCTGGCAGATTAGCCTAATCACAAGAAAGCTTAACAGACAAAACATTCCCTCACTTCTGCTGAGAACTTGCCCTTTTAGCTGTCCACTGGGCTGCACTACTGGCAGCAGATTAAGGGGAGCCCACAAGCTTTTCTGCATACCTAGCCACACCTGGTTGTTTTCATCTATACTTTGTTGTCAGTCTTTCTCTTGTCTGAATACCCTTTCATCTAGGCAGGTATTGCACACCCAGCTTCAGATGAATTTTCAAATAAACAAACAGGCAAACCTTAACAAACCTGAAGAAATATGCAGCTGAAGTCATTAAAGTTACTACCAGCAGGAAAAAGCAAATGCTCTGAAATCAAAAAAAGGCAAAGAAATCGATACTTAAGGTACACCCACTTGTCTGTGCACAAGTACACAATTTACTACTATTGCCTGTTGCCTGTACACCTCACCTAAGACCCTACTGTCCTAGGAATGTCAGTGTACCCTCTGGTCTTCACATTATCTTCCTAAACTATCTCTTGATCAAGCTACTCTCACCCTACATGGCTGTCATTATACCAGACATCCCCAGATTATTAATATAATCATCCCCTGATTATAAATCAGTTTCTGCTGAGGACAATGTAAGTGGGCAGAAAGGTATGTGAGAAAGATGCAGTCACTGATTATGACCAGAAGCGTAGGGGAATTTTAGTAACCTTTCACAAAGAATGTCTGGATTGACATGGATGAAAAGAGAAAACAGAAATTGCCCCCAGAGAAAAAAAAAATACAAACCCGAACTCTTATTGCATTATATTAATCACACAACTACATAAAGAATACATCTACAGAACCAAGCAATTGTAAGACTGTAAGTATTCATGATATGGATAGAAAAATATTTTCTCTTTCATCTATATATAAGTTGCAGATAAGAGATTTGTTCTTTCGTCAAACGTGGTGTTACATGTCATATATATACTAAATATTATTGCAAAATCTGATCTAAAATAGATAATAAAGATAATCCATGTGCAAGACATGAGGAAACTAAAAAGTGAATCACACAAACCTACACAGGTCAGAAATCTCAACTCAGAATGCAGTCACTACAATTGAACAAGCACTCTTAAAAGTCCTAAGGATGTATACTTAAATCCCTTTAAAGATTATCTTCTAAATCTGAAGAGCACTGTGATGCTCAAAGAAAACCCCTCAAGGCTAAGAACAAGGATTAATTAAAAATTATATTTTGGACAATATACTTAAAATGAGCAGAAATTTAAGTCTGGAAAATGGTGCAAGCATCCATCAAGACACCTTGCAACACTTGAAAGTGAGCATTTTGTTCACATTACAACAGCACTAACTCAGGGTATTTGTCTTTATATTAGATTTCTATACAAGATAATTTCAAGTACAAATTAATTGGCATTAATTATCATTAAGGTAGTATTAATTAATTAATAACTATTAATGCTAAGTCCTTGAAGCTACAGTTCTTTTTTTGCTGATATCATATTTCTGCGCTCTTCTGTTCTCTATATTCAAATAGTCAAAGACAATTGACTAGATCTTCATCCTGATGTGCTGACTTTTGCAGTCATTTCAGTTTTGTAACACTCAGCTTAGGGTTTCAGCTAGTCTGTGAACAAAAGCTAACCTGATGCAGCACAGCTATGCGACCTTGCCTGAGTTTTTCTGACAAGTGTTGAGCTGCGAAAAAGCCCTGCACGTTGCAAAAGGTGAAAGCACAGACCTAAGTGGAGCTTTTGAGTTATACATATGTTTTACAAGGCATAGACACTCTCATTTCGCAGAAATTACTAACTGATGCATTTACTTGCAAAATTCAAATGGAAATCACAAGTAATAAGAAAAACAACGCTGATGCTGATTTTTATATACATTACATATTCCTATGTTTGGGAGCGCACACATATATCTCAAAACAGGATCTCTCATAGCTTTAACATATGCTTCATTTTACTTAGCCAGGTAAAATTGAAGAGCATAGCACAATGAGTTTGTTAGTCCTGAGACTGTATTAGCCTCTGGAAGCTGTTGTGATACTGGAGAGACACCAATGAATCATTAAACTATAGCTAAACAAATAGGCAAATATATAGGTAAATAGATAAGGAGGTGCCTAAGTGAATTCCTTTGTGTCTTACAGATGAGGAGAAAGTTTTGCCCATCTGTGCTTGGTTTTTTTCAACCCAACCCCAACAGCTCTGTATGAATGAAGGAGAGCGATACATAGGCTCCATGTTCTGCCAAGCAGACAGCTCCATTTTGCAGCTCTCAGTCAGAAAAATTCTGTCTGACTGCACAAACTTGTGCAATATCTCCTGCTGAGTGACAGCTGGGAAATAACCTACAGATTGGGATGTCTGAGAGGTATTGATGATTAGTGTTGCCCCTAAGTGGTTTTCTTCTCAGAAACCACTTAGACCTTGCCTTAGGGACCTTCAAAGTTAGGTGTTTGCATCCAGAAACTCTGCCATAGACCCACTAGTGTGACCTCTGGTAATTACTGTTCAGATTTTTCAGACTGGAATTGCTGAAATCCATGAGGAAACACTTCTTTTATACTACAGTATATAACTTCATAGTAACATGATATTACCTACAAAGAAGCCAAACAAAAGCATCAGTACAAATGTTTAAATATTTCTAAATTACTTTAAATCTGAAAAGAAGTATGCCTGGTTAAACTGTAACTAAATCCAAAACATGCCATTTTGAAATCTGTTAAGTCAGGCATGAAGCACACTGTAAAAAAAAAATTGACAGCATTATAAAAATATCAGTTATTCAGTGTCAGTGAAGGACTTTCTATCACTAAGGAATATAAACTCTGGTGGCAAGTGTGTTTCTCAAAAAAAAAATAAAATCTGACTGATGAATGGATGTAGTTCTGCATTTTTTCCCAAAATATTTTTTCCCAAAATATTCTTCCCTAAATTCTTCTAACATTAACAATGATATCTCTGTATATTCCACCAGAACACAGAGAAGGTGCTGGACAACTATGAAGACTGTATGACTAAAATTTAAAATTCTGTTGTGGAATTATTTTTTCCAAGCAATGTCCATCTAAAAGTCTGAAGGTATTTCTAGAATAATAACAAATGTATCTAAATTTTGGATCAAAATTCAAAAGCTAAGCACTCTGACACTATTAATTCTCTAGTTAATGAATTAAGTGTTCCAAAGCTAAAGGATATTATTGCAGATAATAACACATCGTCCCATAATCAACACACATCTGGAATAGCATGAGATACACAAAATTTGTAAATAAAGGAACACAGGAAGCATTTGGATTTTGATAATTCATATTTTCACAGGAAGGAATTATATACAATCATAGAATCATTTAGTTTGGAAAAGACTTTTGAGATCAAGTCCAACTGTAGGCCTAGCACTGCCAAGTCCACCAGTAAACCATGTCCCTCAGTGCCACACCTACACATCTTTTAAATACCTCCAGGTATGGTGCCACCTCCCTGGGCAGCCTGTTCCAATGCTTGACAACCCTTTCAGTCAAGAAGTTTTTCCAAATATCCAACCCAAACCTCCCCTGGTGCAACTTGAGGCCATTTCCTCTTGTTCTATTGCTTGTCACTTGGGAGAAAAGACCAACAACCACCTGGCTACAACCTTCTGTCAGGCAGCTGTACAGAGCAATACGGTACCCCCCAAGCCCTCTCTTCTCTGGGCTAAACGACCCCTGTTCCCTCAGCTGTTCCTCATAAGCCTTGTGCTCCAGCCCCTTCCCCAGCCCCGCTGCCCTTCCCTGGACACGCTCCAGCCCCTCAGTGTCCCCCTCGCAGTGAGGGGCCCAAACCTGAACACAGTGTTCGAGGTGCGGCCTCACCAGTGCCCAGTGCAGGGGGACGGTCACTGCCCCGGTCCTGCTGGCCACGCTGTTTCTGATAAAATACAGGATGCTGTTGGCCTTCTTGGCCACCTGGGCTCACTGCCAGCCCATATGCAGCTGGCTGTCAACCATGATGAAAGCAATATTATTTAAAAAAATAAAAGCCAAACAAGAACAACAACAAAAAAACCCCTCTGGCCAGATTACCTCACATTTGCAGGGAGTAACTGAATTATAGTGCATGAACTACATTAACACATTCCATCAGTGCCATAGCTGAAACTCACAGTTGGAGGAAAAATGATCTTGGAGGCAAGAAAAGCAGGAGTCTCAGATCAGGTATGCATATGCCATAGTGAGTTCTGCATGGAGTGTATCAGTGTTAATGATGACAGGGAAAAAAACACTCTCAGTTCTAGCGACTGTCTTAAGTTGTATCTGTTACCTGCCATGCCCTGCGTCCACACTGCTGCTAGGGAATGCAGAAATGAAGAGCCCTAATATGTTGGTGCAATGGGCCCTCAGATTTTTGGATTTGTTCTCAGTTGTGAGCTCTCATTTTCCTATATGCTGGTTATTCCCTGCACGTTACCTTTACGTAAAGAAAATATTACACTGTATTTCCCCTTAGAACAGTGGCTCTCCAGGCCATCTGAAGCCCAGAGCTTCATTTAACAGGTGATGATAGCTGTGTCCATGAATATTCATCACAACCTTTAACAGATGTTTTACAAAATTCCCATCATCTGATTCCAAATGAAGCCTGCATACAGTATGCATGAAACCTGGCAGTACAAGCATTTCTGAAAATCTGATTAACATTTCCTAATGACTCAAGAGTTCCCCAAATAGCTATACCTCTAAGTCTGTAATGCCAGTAAAGTCCGCAAAGTAGAGGCTAGATTGTTCCACCTCTTCTTACGCTGAATAGTGCTTTAAATCCATGAAAAGTCTGAAGGATACCGATGGGGCCCATCCATAGAATTTTAAACTAACCCAAGTTGAAAAAAATATGACCCAAGAATCCTCACGTTTGGTATATAGCCACATTTAATTATATTTCTTAGACTAAGCAACATACTTCATATGTAATCAAATTAGAATGTATAAAGTGCTCACTACAAATGCCATGGCACCTTCCAAAGACAATATGATCTGACGTTTTTTGATTATGATATAATTGGAATGCTTTGATCACCAAGAAAATAAATTAAAAGTAACAGGTTTTTATTCCCAAATTGATCACCGTAGAAGTTTGAATTTCTAATAAAGAGAAGCATCCAGGCAACATGACAGCACGTTAATAAGCATATTAGGAAGTTTGTAAAATATTTTGCCTTCATAAGGTAGAAGGTATCATTTCTGCCTTGATAAAAGGTAGAAAGATGAAATTTCTAGAAATAAAGTTCCATTGAATTTGAGTAGGAATAACAATAGATACGATAAAGGTACCAGGATATATCTCTAAGGCTTATAAAGTGGTTTGCATGGCAGATTTAATTTAAAACATAAATACATTTAGATGAAACCTATTTTCTTCTTCAAAACCAACATGTCATACTTTTAATTTTTATTTATTATTTAATTATTAAAAACATATTCTAGTTTTACTGAAAAAAAAAAGAAAAGAAACACTGTCCCCTTGGTTTCCTACAAAATTTCTTTAGTCCTAAAATCATGTGTTGTGTTAACATAATGGCAATAGCGAACAGATATTAGAAAAATAATGATGAATTTAATTCTTCAGCTGTACTTAGCAGCATGATAAAGGTTCCCAATTATTTGTTTAGAAGAAAATCATCCTCATGACATTGGGCTTTACGTTTTCTTACTAGAGATGAGAAGAAATTCTGTACAATTAAAACAATTTCTGAAGGAAACTGGAAGTAAGAAAATATTTATCTTTGAGATGTAGCAGGACATGAAGGTACTGAAAGCCACGGTCCACCACATTAATGGGAGCTTTTACATACCTTTACTCTATTGAGTAAAACATTCAAAATCAATTAAATAGCTGTTAGGTAGAAAATAATTAATACCAAACATAAAGAGGTATGCAAGAAGGAAAAAATAGCTGCTTAATGTAGCTACTTACATTTAAACTCACAACTGCCCCTGATAAAAGGCATTTTTTATTTACATACTTTATTATGCTGTGTGTATTTAGCCCTTTCGGAGAGAAAAATATTTAACCATTTCCTTTTTGCTCATGGAACTGTATTGTTACATTCATTCAGCAATTTTCTCTCTGACATGGTCAGGAAAAAAGGTATACGCTTCCAACACAATTTTTAAAGATGGGCAAGAAAATAGTCTTTAGGTTTACACAAAAATTGGGATTGTAGACAAAGTATTTTCAATCCAGACTCTAAGGCAGTTCCAGTTGCCAAAGATCCTGGGAGATCATGTGTCCTCACACCCCCAGAACACTAAATGACGTATTCTCCAAAGACATAAATCAAACTAAGCATAAATCCCTCAGGGTTACTGTTTTCGTAGATCAACTCTTGACTCAAAAGCATAACTGAAAACACAACTTTTCTGATTTTGAATTAGACGCAGACACAAAACTTCAGTCTTGTAAGGGAATATCTTTTTAATCCGCATTTTTTTGCTCTGAGAATAAACCAAGATTTGTAGATGCTGGGTTTTGTCTGTATGTTGACTTAAGAATGTATTTTGCACCATTCCTTCTTGATACAAGTACAGGGTGAAAAACAGGGCATTGAAGCTCTCAGCCAGCTTTATCAAAATGATGGAGGAGAGTTGGCAAATATGCCTAAAACTATAAAGAGCAAGCCCTGTTTTTTTTTTTTTTTTATTATTATTATTTTGTAATGTAATTACAACCTCAGAAGACTTCAAATTAGCAAAAAACCAAGCAACTGATTAAGTTTTCTTTTCCTGGAATTTATTTGGTTTTCTTTGCATTCTTTGACTTTTTGCATTAATCTAATATTTCTAAGAAATTTAGTTTAATTCACATGTCTGTTCCCCTAGATGCTTTGATAACTGCTTTTAATGTACATTGCCTTTATAAAACAAAAAATGTATTGGTTTTACCTTTGCTTCAATTTGTTTAGTATCTTGGTTTTGGAACAAAAATTTGATTTTGCTCTTCCCATCATCTGAAGAACCTTTAAGCTGAGAAAACTTGTACCTCCAAAGTACAGCCTAGAGAGAAAAAAAATAACAAACCATAAAAAAACATACACAAGCAACTCAATATAGTTATAATTGAAAATTGTATTAAAAATAGCTGATGTCCTTTCGAAGGAATTTTTAACCCTGCTATGGTACATAATTCAATCAATTTAATGTTTTGTGGTTTGATGTCCCTTGGATCACATGGATACTTTGGCAGTGTCTGATGATCAGTCAGACTACATTTTGTAAAATTTGCTCTGAAATTCCTTTATCTATATTTAATCCTGAGAAAAAACCCCAAAGGTTAGTACATTCATTCTTATGCCAAAAAAACAAAGATTTTTTTTTCTACTGATGATCTGTGGAGTCCCTACTCCATCTGAAGTGATTACTTCTCAAAGAAGTTGTCTGTTTTAATTCATATTAAAAAAAATCTAGCTGTAGCAACATAAATGGGACTTATAAAATTAAAAATAATATCTATTTCTAAGTGATAAAGTAACAAAAGGAAACCCTGTAACGAGAAATTATTTTGAGTTTACCTATGAAAGCTCTAATCAGGAATTTTAGCAGATCATTAATTACAAGCATATCAGTGGCCTTTCAAGTAATTATATTATGAATTACATTGTGTCTTGTCGGGGAAAAAAAAAAAAAAGACAGATTATAGAATAAACACGCAATTAATGAAATTTACAGCTGGCTAGAAAAACATTTTTCTTTTTATATCTAATGTGGATTTATGTAGAAAAAATACATTTCAAATTACTTTCCTTAAAAGTGGAAAAGAGCAATTTTATATTTTATGTCTTTTTAACCTCATTTAAAGATTCCCCACGCACACCCCCGCCCCAATACTTTAAAGCACTAACATTTTTTCATTGTGAATTCAGTAGTATTTCACAAAATTATAAGGTCATCCTCATTCATATTGTGCTGTTACTTTGAGGAGACACTAATTTCACATGCATGGGACAACACGAATTTAAGGCAAGATGTGCTACTCCATTATTTTTTTCTAAGGGTTTGTAAATTACTTCCTTTCAGTGGTGTAGGAGGATACTTCCATCTGTGCCCTTTGTCTGTATTGATGAATGATTTAGTATCTACTTTAAATTAAACAGAATATAAGGGAGGCCAAATTTTTAACTGTCCTAAATCTATGCAGGTCCCTTTGCTTCAGGATGTGTTGATCTCTTTATGTTAATGACTAACACAAATCTCTAACCTGCACTAAGCTAAAGAAAATTAGCTGTGTTTATCTTAGTAACTTGAGGGGGAAAAAACCCAAACCAACCAAAAGGAAAGTATCTTAACTGCATACATTACACAAAGTAAGTGCTAGAATTATTTTCCCTAAAATTCTCTCTCTGTATTTGCCCTAGATAAAAAATCCCAATTCTCAGCACCACTTTCATTCTCTGTTTTTGTATGATATGTGAGCTCCCATCTACCATAAACAGTGTTAAAGACATTATCTTTCAGATAAACTAGAGGAATTTGGCAATTTTTGTGGAACGATATCATATTTGTTTCAAATGCTGTCTTCTTCAGCCCACCAATCTGTGCTACAGAAAATAGAATAGCTACCCTCATCTCTGTGTGCAATTACTTCCACCTTGTTTGATCAATAACGTTTACTTACACCCTGTAGATAGGAAGTTAAAAAAACCAAACCAAAACAGCCCAGTATACCATTCAGGTGGTTATACATCCTACCTATGTTGTAAACTCCTTTTTTACAGACCTATGTAACTCAACAAATCTTGTCAGAAGGTCAAGACCATTGCCTTTCTACAGGAACAGCAAATCTATATAAGCACGTAGTTTCCTAGATGAGAAATGTAAAGGGCATTGATGGTCTACCTGTCTCAGGAGAACAACAATAAAAGAAGCAAGAGAGAGGTGCAGTAGTAAGAAGGACCCTTACAGGGGCATGCAAAGTCCCAGGGTATCTGGCCTTATTCCCAACCACATTAAGTTTGAGTGAAGATGAAGGACATGCAAACTGTAGTGCTTCAGCATTTCCCATGCACTTTTGCCACTCACTTCATTCCCACTCAGAGGAACGAGAATGCCACACCAAACCACAGGCATGATTCAAGAACACACTCCAGTTTACGTATAAAATTGGTTTTCAAGAGCCCTACATAGCAATGGCTCTTACTTATGTACATTGCAAAATCAGATTTATAGCATGGAGGGCATGAAATTCTTCTTGAGATTAATCCCAACGAGACTGCACCTCTTCCATAAGGATATGAAACAAGTTCTTAGAACTGACAGTTCAACAGCACACTTCAGAGACTATTAAAAAACTTTCCATCTAAAGTGTAAGGAATAAAAATGCCATTGACAATGCATGCAATGATATTGATCAACAAATTGCGCACACTTTTTCCCAAAGATGTCTACATGGAGAGTTCTTTCTGCAAAAATTAGAGTGGAGAAATGTGAGTTTTAAGTTACTAAGTCAGCAGCAATACAAAGTATTTCAAACGTTCAAGCTAGACATCCTGGCTACTTCTTTTGTTCTAGAGAATTTCTGAATAACAGTTCCTTCATCTTGGTTTGAAATACTGGTTCACTCTGATGCACTCTGGATGCGTCTACACCTCAATGTACCACATTACATCAAAAGTGTAACAACTAGCTTAAACCATATGTCCAAATTCTAGATACTGAAGATTGGGTGAATTAGTTAAGCATATGCCCAGGAAGACCCATTTACTGAAGTGCTGCCCTGTGTAGCCAGAACTGCATGTTTTGCATGTGTAGCAGATGTACAAGACGATGCAGAATGCTGTAACTAGCAGTCAGATCTCTCTCTTAAAACACAGTACTTGAGGATCCCTGGGTTACATCCTCTTGTGATTTCATATGTTCTGGGTGGAGGTTTTTCCTTTCATTACTGCAGAATGCATAAGCAGTGAACAGGGACCAGACCTATCTGTTTTCAATTACTGCCTCAGAGTGCCAAAATAGAAGAGAGAAGCAAAATCTACTCACCTAAGCACCCAGTTTCACAGAGATGTGTAGCTACAGCAGTGACATAAAATGCATGAGAGAGAGTTTCACATATTAGTATCTTTTGTGTTCTTATGGGCTGACTTCAGTGTCACAGTGCTCCCTGTGGTGACTTCTGAATTCTAATTTTAAAGGGTAATTCTGTATTAGGAATAGGAACCCTTGGGGATACTGATCTATATCACTGTTAAAGCCAAATGAATGCTTTTTTTTCATGTTTTTGAACATCACAGTTTCTCAGAATTGTTTGTTGAATGCTTGCATCAGAGAGTTAACATAGGTTGATATAATTTTGTACAAATTTATATGTATGTATAGACTGATTTCTAAGCAATAAGTATATTTGTAAAACATGTTGGATTTTCCTCAAATTTCTGAAAAACTAAACTTATGTCATATAAATAATTTTTAAATAAGTTTTTATGAAATATAAAATATAAGCAGAAGTACTTACTGGTTTGAAGATACAGTGTTAATGAGCTCAAAACTCTGTAATATATAATGATAGGGCTTCTTTTAGTTAATAAAAGTAACCTGTTCTCCTTAAGAGCTTTTCTTGTATAATCCTCAGTAACTGTGCATAACCTGCATCACTGAGAATATTTTACAAGGCTATATATAGCATTTTTAGGAAGCAGCAAATTTTCATTTACCCTAAGACAGATTTGACAGGTAGACCAGGCGGCAAGTCCTTTTAAAGTACAAATTGCAACGTTAAAAAAGGTTCTGTGGTAGGTGCTGGCATCAGCTACTTGTGAGGACCCTGAGACACTTCTCAAGTAGAGGCACTCAACGTTATGGTGCCTTGATGGAAGACCAAGTTGAGAACTCAGTATGCACTACTTACTGCCTTTAAAAGGGAACTCTCAATTCATGAGTAGAGACAGAACTTGTGAATAACAGCAAGCAGTCTAATTTAGAAACTGGGGACCAAGGTAGCAGCATATACTGAAAATACCACCAGCTTCACAATTTGCATACATCTAGTGTGGTAATGGAAAATCTGACATAGTTAATCCATGTTTTGAGAAATGCACTGTAAGAAGACAATCTCATTGAATAATAATGTATGTATTATGCATAACATTGAAAACCACCAACAAGATAGAAATCATTTTCCAAATTATTATTCATAGATCGCTTAGGCTGCTTTTTATATTTTATACCATTTAATAAAATTAACTTCAAAGAATACCAAAATGCAATGCAAACAAATAAACAGTGCAGACAAGTTGCCAAATTAGATTTAAAACTTCTCTTGAGATGCTATTAAGTTATTGTAATAAGAAATCATGAAAAAGCAAAATCCTGTCTTCACCGAAATTAATAGACTTTTTTTTTTCCTTTGACATGTCTGGGACCAAGATTCTCCACCAATACTTTTTAATGAGAAATATTTTATTTATGAGTAATCATCTAGGGCTCATTTGTTCTACTCTTTATAAACAAACTGCTACCTATTATCTTCTGCTAGTGTTATTTTGCTATAATTACACAAGGATTCTCTCTGCCTGATTATTTTTATTTTATAGATGAGACAGAAATGCAATACATAAATGGCACATGGAAGAAAATCTATTGACTTCAGTACCTGTAATAGTTTGCTGATGTTCCCCACAGTCACATAAGTGAAGAAAATTATATTGCTTCTATTCTTAGCACTAGTGCTAAATCTAGAATACCTGTTCTGCAAGGAACATTAGAAAATATTTTCAAATTCATATCATATGTCAGTTTGCTACTCATTCCCATTATTTCAGAATCCTGGAGTAAATGTTAATGCGACCCCATCAAACGAAATCACTTCCCATCTAGATAATGGCGTCAGAAAAGTGGGAATGCATCACAATTATCTTAGTTTAGGATATGATTGGGAGCATTGGTTAGAGTTGGGGTGGGTTTTTTTGTTTGTTTGTTTGTTTGGTTGGTTTGCTTTTTTTGTTTCAGGTCAAGGAGCTTGATCTACTTTAGACAAAGACTGGATTACCAAACAGAATAAACAGGTGTCTCTGTATTTTTACTATACATAGAAATAGGGGTGTCTGACTAGTCCATGACTCTGTGATAGCTATATGGTTTAGAAAGGATATACAGGGTATTTTGCATTTGGCACTAGGAAAGAAAAGCTGTATTTTGTCAACATGAGTCTCCAAACAGAACAGAATTAATTTGTGTCCTATTGCTTCAATGATGGACCACCTTCAATTTATAAAGTCTTACCTCTTCTACATTGGATCATGCACTGTGGACCAATTCTGCTCTTGTAAAGAGACCATTTACACTCAATGAACTTGTGAAATAGTGTTTGTACCACATATTGCAATGGCATTATTTCGCCTGTCAATGCACATCACCAAATGCAGGTTTTCTTGATATTTTCAATTGACATGAATCATACAAGTTTTATTATGTAATAGCAAAAGAAGTTTGGCTTCATTAGGATGTTTGGAAAAAACCTGAAAGAGTCTGTCAGTATTTTATAATGATTAGACAGATACATCTCAGACCACCTGTAAATGATGGAGTAAATAATGAAACCATCTTTATTAAGAAGAGGATGTCAGGGGTCGTTTTTAAAATATTAGTTTCAGCAAATCCCTTTGTCCTCTTTTCCATTGCATCTCCAAAAAGCTGTAGCTGTACTTTTCCAACACTGCCTCCTTTTCCCCTGATACTCTGATTAAATCTTTCTTCTATTTAGCTTGTTAAGGCAATTTTTATACTTCATATATATTACAGAATTATGCTAAATTTCAGTGGACACCTTTCAAGCTAATGTTGTTTGTCATCTGACTAAAATAAGTGATACTCCTACAAGTCAATCTAAATCAAGAGCAGATTTCTTGTAGGTCCTTATTTTCAAGAATAAAAGTAATTGGGTCTTCAGGCACCTGGGATACTCCTTAATTTGGCTGTTTGTCTCATACCTAATTGAGAAAAATTGCATTCTTGCAAAGTGACACTTCGTCCATACTGATAGCAGCAGTAGGGAGCTCAGTAGGATTAAGGTCTTGTTCATCTTCAGTTCTACTGTGTTACCAATCTCTGGAGAGTGTCTTACTAAAAAGAATTATGGTCCAAGGCAATTTCCTTTGTCAACTGCTATGGCTTTCTAACCATAAAGGGAAAGACAGGGGAGGACACAGGGGATAAAAAACCAAAAATAAGACAAAGGAAAAAAGCAAGGAAGTCAGCCCTAATAAAATAACTGTTTTTACCAATTACTGAAGTTACATTGAATGTTAAAAGACTACAGTTTATTTGCTTATTACTGATGGATGACCCACCATCATTTGTTTGTTTCTAGCCACAGTACGTAAGACTGTATGAAACATGCTTGTCAGTTTATATTAAAGTTTTAGTAGCTATTTGTTCAGCATTTCAATTTCTAAGCATGGAATAAATACTTGTTCACAACCGTTACATTATTAAATCTCCACCTTGAAGTGAGCCTGGTTTCCTTCTGTCTTCTCTATTACTGAACCTTGGATTTCAAGGGAGTTTTTACATGCTGTTTCTTTTCAATATGCTCTATGTGTATTAACTGCATGAAGACCTTAAGTTATATATCCCTAGAAAATGTGGAGTTTGTTGCTAAAGAAATGAAGATATTAAAGAAATCAAGAAATTCTGTTCTGTGTTATTTAACAGTCTTTTGGTATGAAAAGCAAATTAAAGATATTTGCAATGCTATTTACTGTTTACAGTGTATTCTCTTTTTTGATGAACTGTGCAAAGTGCCTGTGAGAGAGCAGATGACAGGTATATTGAGCTTTGCTGATATGCACCTTGTGGGCCATTATGGAGCCTTTTGTTACTTTGTTCTAACATCACCATATAATTCAGCAGCACTTTAATTTATTTTTAGTCCTATAAGGGATGATTTTTCTTTCTGCTGACAAATATATTTTTTGACTGCTGCTTTAATAAGCAGTAAATGTGATAGAGTACAGACATAGCATTTTGCACAGGTAGGTATACTGCAAGGTACCCTCACACAAACACATACATATATTCTCCATACAAGTTATGATGCAAATATGCACATTATAAAAACAATTTTAATGACTATTTGAGTAGAAACAGAAGCATATATAACATATGTATGTCTATGTATATACACCCATACTCTTGAAGAGCAGACAATTCTTTTGTAAGAAGCATGTTAAAAAGTTATTGAATGCCACTTGAATAAGTAGTTTTTTACATTGGATCACTTTCAGAATAGTAGTGAGCTGAACTTCAGTCCATGTCTTGTTATGCTTTTCAATAGATCAGTCTCCATCCTTAATTCTTATGGTGGCCACACTGGCTGCAAAACCGCATTTATAAATGCTTATAATTATATCTGTGTATGTTCTTACCTTACACAAATCACCCACAAAAGAGTTATATTTGCTCATTAAAACATTGAAATTTATATACTAGCTAATGTTAGACAAATGTAGGACCTGATGTGCTGTAATTGTGCAGGACCTGGTAAAAATGTTTTCCCCAGTAGACACTAATGCACAATGCTGCAAAAATGGCATAGGGTAAAAGCTGGCTTATAACTTCTAACAGCTGCAAGAAAAGCTTTTGCATCTTCTTAGATTTTTCATAATTAAAAAAAGCCCAAAAACATTTAGCATCTAAACCATCCCAAAATAAAATTTATTTCTGGAGCAGATGTTGTATACTAAGATATCTTGTAGTGCAAGGAGTAACTAAACAGCATCTGGAAAACTTGATTAGGCACCCAAATCATAGGCGAATATTTAAGTGGAATTCACAAAGATTAATTAAATTCACTTGTAGTAGAATACCAGCAAGGAAGAAAGGGGGAAGATCAGTAAAAGAACATTATTTGACATCCTGTATTTCAAATAATGCAAATGAAATTGCATTAAAGCTGGTGAACATTTTTTGAAAAAGTCCCCAGTGGAAGACATGTTGTGGGGACACTCATAATAATCAGATTTAAACTTCCATGTATGCCAACACAAGAGGCAGGTGGCCTTTTCACTCCAAGCATAGCACTACTGCAAATGAAGGACTACATGATAGAAATTAAGCATAGTCAAACATTTGCCAATGTCTGCTTGGCCTGTATGTCACAGTTCTCTTTCAAACCACATCTCGTTAATAAGAAAAAAAAAAAAAAAAAAGATGACACCTTGCACTGGAGCTTTGGGTCTAGAGAGTGCTACAGAAGAACAAGAGCACAAGTTTACATTTTACTACTTTTTAATGTGCAGGAAGAGAAATTCTTTTGTGTCTGTAATTACATTTAGTAGCTTGGAAACTGTTTAGCTGAATTAAGGAATTATTTACTGAAATGTTGTATTAATTTGATTTAGCTAGGCAGTCTAAAATCTGTTAATTCTCCTTGCAGGAAATCACAATGGTTTGTAATATAGCAACATCCCAAATGCTCTAATTGATTACTGTTGGGTCTATGAGCTATCAGTAAGAAAATGAGCAAGAGAAAGCCAGGGATATGCAGCAGAAACAGCTATAATATATGACAAAGCTGTTAAAATCACATCACAGTATGGATTTTTTCTGAAGAACTGGGTTTAATACCTTGTGCACTCATATTTATCATAGGTCTGTGCAGACATAGAAGCAATGTTTTTATCAAGATATGATGTCTTTGACTTGAAATACATTTAGCACAGATGACAGTTTTAAGCCACTAATTCCAATTTCCATAGTTAAGTATTATATAAGAAATAAATGACAGTAAAAAGGAAACAAGCCACACAGGGTTATATGGGTTTTGTCTGGAAACCATAAGCATAGTAATAAGAGTCCTTACCCTCTATAAACTTGTTCATGAGCACTGGTAGTGAGTTTGGTTACAGAACATTTGTGAAATATTGACTGTAGTTTGTTAGGCATGTTGGAAAAAGAATATCTATTAACTTGAAATGTAAAAGGGGAAAAACAATATAAATACCGTTCCATTACTTTAAGAACTTGAATATTGGAATAGCTGAACAACTGTTAAAATAATGAGTTGAGGAACTTCACTGTATTAGTGATTATTCAATACTAAAAATAGTTCACAGTCAATTCAGTAGTGATTAAGAAAGAAAACTTAAAATACCGTAAGCACAGAGCTAAGTATAAAATAGAAATTGCCTGAAGATTTACTGAAGACTCCACTGCATCAAAATATAAGCCAGGACTTCTCAGGTGTCCTCGGAAAATACTGGTTGAGTTTTGTGTTCTAAGAAACATGCAAATGACATAAAAAATTTCTTAAAAAAATAATTACAGTCATTATATATGCCCTCCAAGAACTTGTCCAAGACACCCTTTGAATTCATTACAAGATTTTGTATCTGCAGTGTTAATCTGGAGTAAGTGAGAGTTGGACTGAATGAATTATCTGCTGTTGAACTCTGAAGTCTATACAATATGGCTTTGAGTTAAGCTTTACCCGAAAAAAATTGGTTGAATTTGGTATGAGTGGTGGTAAACTAATAGAAGTGAAGACATCCAGGAAAGACATGGACTGTTAGAGCAGGTCCAGAGGAGGACCACACCATGACCAGAGGGCTGGAACACCTCTCCTGTGAAGAAAGGCTTAGAGAGCTGAGCTTCTTCAGCCTGGAGAAGGCTCTGGGGAGTCTTTATTGCAGCCTTTCAATACTTAAAAAGGGCTTATAAGAAAGATGGAGAAAGACTTTTTTACCCAGGCCTACAGTGACAGGACAAGGGTCAATGTTCTTAAACTAAAAAAAGGTAGGTTTAAATTGAACATAAAGGAAGAAAACTTTCATGATGAAGGTGGTGAGATAATGGAACAACTTGCCCTGGGAAAGTTGTGGATGTCCCATCATTGGAAGTGGAAAGGTAACAGTTTGTACTGATTTTTCAAATACTGATCGTAAAAATTTATACAACTTACAAAGCATTAAATGCATTTTTTTTTAATGAACAGTATGACATTTTACATACAGCTTTCATCTTCAATACTTTGTTAATTTGTCCTACAGTTGCTATGACTTTTGTACAGTCTTAATGCACAAATGTATATGTAAATATTAAGAAGATATAGATAATTAAAATTTAATTTTTACTTTCCTTGTACTGAAAACTGTTTTCCATTTTCCATTGTTTTCTCAGATCTTTCTTGGCAAAGAGATTTTGAACTCCTGCTTCACATGAACTCCTTCACTGGGTGGAGAAATAATACTTTTAGCTTTTGTGACTAAACATGTCTAGTTTATGTTCCAGTTTATGTGAGTACAGCGATATTGTTGAAGAACATTACCATTGTAGACACAACCTACATCTGCCATCATCATAATGAAGATATCTGAATAAATTTTTTGGCTGAGAGAATCGCAACCTTTATCTTTCCATAAAATGATGGAAAGTAGGTAATGCTTTTTTATTATTTAGGTACTCATTAAAATGTGGTTGACACACTTAGGGCAGATTTGAGACAAGTTTTCATCCTGTAGTTTGTTTGATAATTTCAGCTGTAGCAGTCAGTTGGCAACAGATTATGTTGCTTTACACAGTATTGTTTCTCTTTTCTTCTAATGCAATTGCATTAGAGCCATCCTTATCATCTCACACTGCCTAACGCCTGGTTAACTAAGAAAACAATGTCCTCCTTTTTATCCATGGTGCTATATTTCATTCTAACACACAAATTAATTAAGGTGCAACACTGCAGGTAGGCTTCTGAGGATACTAACTGCATTCTGCTTACAAAACTGGAAGTTTTGTAACTGCTTCAAAATAATATGTCAAGAAGTTAAAAATAATATTTTTACCTTTTTTATATGTAAATATGTTCTATGTAAAATATTTTTTGTGAATGTTTTGCAGTAGTTTACTTACATTTATGCAATTTATTTAAATGATTATTTATCAGAAGGCTAAAAACATTTCTTAAGGCATCTGTGGCAACATACTGTTCTATCTGATTAGAAAACTTGGACAGTTTCTTATTAGATTTGCTTATGTACAACTTCCATTCAAGGCACAAAAATGTTTATCTGTATTTGTGTGTACAAAACCTTAATTTTGAAGGGAGCTGCACAGTCTCTTTGGGTTTTGTTAGACTTTTTTATTATTATTTTTAGGTGATGCTCTTTCATAGCAAAGAGCAGAAAAAACTTCAGCTATTAAAATTGACTACTGAATTGGTAACAGAAAAATAGAATGAATTTTGGGACACCAAAAGAATTGCATTACACATTCAATGAAACATTTGTGAGATGAATGAAGTTTTCCCAAAGACTGAACAGTGATAGGAAGACCTGCAAGACAGTATGACATGTGTCATATGTGTGAATGTGACACACAGCTCTTAATGACAATTGTCAGAAGAACGCTCTCCAAGAAGCTTTTGCATATTGCTTACAGGATTAAAGTTATGATTTTTGTGGGTTTTATGTTTTAAAGGCTCCATTTTAGGACACTTGGATTTGTAAGTGAGAAAAAAAATCCCAAGGTCTTGAATTCTTCATATTATAACTCTGTAATGCGTTTAATAGTCTGTTATTGCTATCCATTTATTTTCTTGAATTCCCAATGTACATGTTCTGCATGCCCACTGAATGGATTAGTATTTGGCATATCTCTGGTATGCATGCTAATAGATCGGGCATTTTTAACACGGTGCCTTTATCTTAAACTGTAGTCTGCTTGCCTGTCTTTCTGTACTAAAGAAAAATGAAGCAAACCCTGAAACCTTCAGGATTCTCTGCGTACTGACTCCTGAACTTTACCAGCATGGTCCCTCCTTCCATTCAGGAAAATAATAAAAAAAAGAACTTTTAAAAGAAAAATCATCAGGCATTAAGGCAAAATTGGTTTTATAGTCTAAAATGAAAACACAGAAAGGCAAGAAATACAGAGAAAACATGACAGTGCAAGTGGAAAAGGTGGAAGGGAAACCAGGAGATAAGTAGCACTGAGAAATAGGAAAGATCATTTTTCCAGCGGGAATCACTTCTGCTACACATGCAGCTCCTGAGTGGTGACAGGAGCTTTGAGAACTAGAGTGACACAGTAGGGGGCTGGTGACAGATTTGACAGATGAGCAGGAGCACCCTGCTCTTCCTTGCAGCCTGTATATGCATGGTGAACAAGTGGTACAAACTGAGAGACTTCTAAGGCTGGTCTGGGCCCAATGAATGTTTCGTGGGCTGCTACCCACTGCAAGGCTGGCAGGACAGAAAGGGAACAGCACAGTATGTCAATTGCAGATGATGCAAAATGTACTACACTTTCTGTAGTTACAACTACTGTCTATTGACTTCAATAAAAATGTCTTCCTGCCAGTTCATGAAAAATTCTGCACATCTGTTCCGCTCACATAATGCCTATGAAGCCCTTCCCTTTCTGAAGGGAATCTCTTCACACATCTGCTAACCTTTCACACTTCAATTAAACATCTTTCAGATTCTGCAAATGTGTCCTTTTTCTTCAGTGTTTAGAGCCTCAAGATCGCCAGACACTTGGCTGCGGTTAATGGTCGGCTTAAAATTTCAGAACCTTTTGAATGCTGAGGCTAGGTGGCATCCCAGAAGGAACAGGTTCATTCCATGGGTTCATGGATTTATAGATGAAAGGGAGAGAAAAAAGTAAAATTTCCTCATATCCTTACAATACTTTATGGGCCTTCTCATGCTCGGGCGATCTGGGAGATGGAAATTCCTTCTTGACTTTCTTCTGGTTGTCATCAAGCCATCAAAGCTTCACCTCAGTGGTCTTGTATTGTGGATTTTCTGCTACTTGGTTGTGCAGTGTGGTTTTAGTTTGAGTAGGTCCCCACCTTACACAGTTAGGACTCTTCTGGCTTGGAAATTGAAGTCAGATGCTAAATTTTTTGCTGCACTTGTTTTAGTGTTGGAGTTTATCATGCATTTTCAGTAATACTTACATGACCTGGCAGAGAACAAGGGGCAGCAGGAATTGAAGAGAAGAGCTGAATGCAAGCCCACTGGCAACACTAACAATTGCCTTAGTATATCAGTAGTCAATTTTAATATCTGAAATGTTCTTTTCTGCTCTTTGCTATGAAAGAAAAAATCTATTTGTGAGAGCAAAGGTGAATATGTTTTATAAGTAATAGTGTTAACCAAGATGATGTCTCCAGAAATTTTGTACAACTGGAAAGGCACAATGACTTATTGGACAAAGCAAGATAGTAAAGGTATATCTCTACTAGAGCTTCTTCCTTTGGCTCGACATCTGCTGTACATGTTCTAAGGACATATCAAAAGCATACCACAAAGGTATCACAACTCTGCAGCCATGGTAACATGTATGAAGGCAGTTGTGCTTGTGCTTTGCTGTCTGAAATGTGGTGTATGCTTGTACCACAGATACTGGCTTTGAAAGTGTCCGAAGTCTTTTGAGAATGAGATGTGCAAGAACTGTGAAGGAGATGCAGCCTACCTTTACACAAAAGCATTGCTATAATATTATTAGAGGGTGGGGGGAAACCTACACTTTTTTTTTTTTTTTTTTTTTGAGCCACTGCACTTCAATTCTCTTGCACTGATTTTTTGTGTAATACCACCAAAGCTGACAGTCACGTATTTCACTAATGAGTCATACAAGATTATTTGCCTAATAAAAAGTATGTACGCACAAATATCTGAATTTCAATTTCAACACATCTTGTGCGAACAAAATGTAAAATGGAGTGGGAAGAATAAAAAGGGTTGTGATTAGTGGAATAATGTGGTGGGAAGGGTTGACTTAAGATAGAGGATAGGAGCATGTGCTGGAGAGAAAAGGGCATTTTCAGCAATTGCTGGTGGCAATGCTGCAGCATCTCAAAGGCAAATGGGTATTGTAGAGATGTGTAACTCAGAAAAAATATTTCATATTCTCCCATAATAGCAGTGTTAAGTAGTAGCAATAAAGCCTGCTTACATCCTAGTACTGGTCAGCAATTAGTACAAACGCAGACATATATAGGGTCTCATTGATTTTACTGAGATTTGGACTTTCATTAATAAAATCTGGAAATTGATGCCATATCATTCACTTGATATAGCAAATAATTTCATCAGTTGTACTGAGCTTTTTTAAGGCTGACAGGAAAAGCATGAGACACAATCGATGGCTGATTTCTCTTTTTACAGACACCTGAACAAAAATATCTAAAACATAAACTAAGAATTTCTGTAACAACACGCACTCCCACCCATGAAACAGCAGAAGAGAAAGGCAGATTCTTTTCAAAACTCACAGATCAGCTTGAAAATGAGATCATTTCCTCTCAAAACCAAGGATGCACCAGTGAAAGAAACGTTGAACTGAAACAGTCTGGGCTTTTGTGTGAAATTAAAGAATAAAGATTTGATGTTTGTTTCAGATTGCTATTGGCATTGACTTTTCATTACCAAGCACATAACGGAATGCAACTTCTCACATCATTTAGAAATAACCCCCCAGGTTTAAACTAAAGCATGAAAGGTTTGACAATAGATGATCTGTTGCGATAACATAAAGAAATACATTTTAAGGATGTACTACTCATCCCAAAATATAAGAAATCATGAGGAAGAATAATAATGTAGGGAAATAAGCCTTAGGACTTTACCTTTGTGGCAGCATCGAAACAGACAAAACCCATACTAAAGTCAATGGTAAGTCCCATAAGATGACTCTCCAAAACACAGGCATATGTCTTGCACTGTAAAAAAAAACAATCAGAAAAGGTAGTTACCACAGTACATATTTCTTCAAATCCTTTCTAGGACCAGTATTTCTGTGACTTTATTCTAATGTTAATATATATAAAAAATATTTTTAGAAATAAGTCACCTGTGTGTAAATTTATTGCCAGTGTACTTCAAATCAAAGGATTTATATCAGTGATAAAGTTTTCTAAGTATTGTAGAAAGAGTATTTGCTTTTATTAGAGAAAAAAAAAATTAGAATCACAATTGCCTCGGTGGTTTACCAATTACAACTGCTAAAAGGAAGGTTCATTATTTTCAAACTCTTCTTTGTTTTGGTAGCCAGTAACTTCCTCTACCATTGCTGTATTCCTTTTAGATTTTCAGGGAAACATAAATGCATTTGTAAAATACCTATTTGGTATGCTGTTTATTGTGGTTTTGTGTTGTCGTAAATCTCAGTGAAAAGGGTAACATTTCAAACCATGGAGAACCTGATGTAATCATATGAAATATATTTTCTACTTCAGCAAGTGGACCAATAAATCTCAAAGGTTTCTATGAGAAACCTTGAAATTCTGAAAGACTCTCATTCTATGGTTTTTAAATCTATGCATCTATTTATTTCTGTAACACCCCACTTCAATGCAGGATGTGAGACATCTTTTAGTGTCATTCTCAGGATCAAAACTATTGTGCCTGAAGGCTGACTTTAGGTACAAATTGACAAATTTTGTATTTTTCATCACAAAATATGTAAAAAAAAATAAAATCCAAATCTTATCTAAGTTTCTTAAAGAAATCATTCTTACTTTACAGAAATTTTACTCTTCGTACTAAATGAAATACAGTTGTATTCTTCAAATGTTGCTGTAGCCACTAAATATACGAAATGAGAACAGACTTTTATGATCTATAATATGTCAAAGAACCACAATATAAATTGTAAACATGGGGACAATGCAATTTATTAAATTATCGGTGTTACAAAAGTATGTATTATTACTTTTGGCATTTTGATTATCACATGCCTTCATTTACATATTATTGAGGTGGGCTCTTTGGGTTCTAGATGGTGTTCCCCAGAACACAAGAAGCTGAAAGGCTTATTAACAGTTTCTAAGAGCTGAAATAGACATTGTAGTGAAGGAACATGGAAAAGTTCATAGCTATATAAATTCTTTGGTTATTTTAAATTTTATGTTCTTGCACTTCAATATAGATTTATTTTCTGGAACTGAAATATTTGACTGATAGTTTTATTGATCAAATCAGGTCTTAACTACCAACAAACACTTGTTGGTTAATCTTTGTATACACACTTTGGAGCTCTAAAATCCAGGTTTCAAACACAGTGATATCCATCACTGAAGCTGAAGGACACTTGTTAGTTATCAGTAGGGCACAAGAGCAGTGTTTAAGCCAGTCTATAGACAAAGCATGGCCATCTATAACTCAGAAGTTAAAACAATCCATGACATGCACCTTAGAAGATGATTTTGTGCTCTTGCTAAGTAACAGTAAATAACGTTACTGTCTGATCCACCAAAGGTGTCCAAAAGCTATAACCGCCTGTCAGTAAATGAAAGGTTTCCTGCTGCTGCTGTTGAGGTGGAAAACAGTGACTGGTCTGTCCTTGTAGCTTCCAACACTGAAAGAACTTTATGTACTTCACTACATGTATAAAATCTGAATTCCTACAGTATAGAGGTGCAGTTGGTCATTATAACTAATAATGCATAAACACCAAAAATTTTTAATTACAAAATCAATGATTCAGCTCTGCGGTGTTGCGGTCAGATGGTATTTGTGTTTAGTTTAGCAAATAAAAGTGGTGCTTTTTTTAAGCAGCTACAGCACAAAACTGCTATGAATATGTAAACTTTGATCGTAAATCAGTGTTAGAAAATGAGAGGATATTGCTTTTGGCAAGATCTCATTAAGAGAAGAAAAGAGTGTAAAAAATTATATTTCATGGTGACTTACTACTTAATGCATTCACATATACAAAAATGTCCAGGTTTTGCATGCAAAGCAAAAAAATGTACAGTTCTGTAGAATTATCGTGCTAACTTCCTACAAGATACAAACTACATTTTTATTTGTAGACCTCCAAGATATTTAGAACAGACATAGAACCTTTACTGAGAAATAAAATTTGGCAAGGAGACAGTATATCAGATTTAAAATATTTATTGCTGTCTAACTCGTGACCTCCCACCTCAGCACCAGAGGTCAACCTACAATGCGCATTGCAGCACCACGCTGAGCTGGCACAGTTACCTCTGCTTAAGCACAGCACTGTGCCTGGGCTAATTAGGCTCACTGAGAAGTTAAGATTTATGAGAAACAGGACATAGTCTTGATTCAGTGCTGTGCTGAAAGAGCAACCTGCTTCCCGGGCTGAAGGCTCTTTCTACAAAAGACAGTGCACAGTTTGTGGAGAAATAGCATCTAGTTCAGCTCAATGTAATTACCGGTAGGAAGGAACTGCATTGTAACGTGAAGACCACCAGTAGTAGCTGATTCTTTACCTGTTCTTTACTTATACGTAAGAGCAGTCTATGGCCTTGGACCATGTATTGCATGATGTCCAAACAATTCTGAGAAGCAAAAGTTTGAGAATAACAAAAGGATCTCTAGTTTCTTTAGGGAAGAATGTCCCTTGCTTTATGCATGTGTTGCATGCACTTGCACATGATTCTGGTCATAGGTCAGAGTAGGAATGTGAACTTTCAGACACTCATAAATGATATTAAGATTTTTCTCATCTTTAATTTCTTTAATTTTTCTTTTAATTCAGACATTTGGAAAAAAAAATTGCAGATATTCTTCCCAGGAGACTTGATAATTTACAATTTCTTATACATTTAACAAACACTTTAAATCATTAAAAGTGACTATTAATAATATATATTGTGGATGTTTGACTTTGGTTGCTGATTTCTCACACAGACATCATTAAAACCTTAGCAGAACTGAAGCATCCCCCTCCCAAAAGAAGCAGAAGAAATGTCAGCACTCACTTCTTGTTCTCTTACAGAATACAGAATCTTAAATTTGGTTTATGCATTTATGCATTATACCAGCAGGTCAGGCAGGGGCAGAAGGAGACAACTCAAAGTTGTTCCTTAGATTCTGTTCCCTCAATACACAGTTTAAATTATGGAAAGAAAGACACCTTGTAAACCTAGAGTAAGCTACCTCTGAAGCTAAGAGAAACCATACTATAAGTTCAAGATTTAATTCAGACGTTTGAACTCAGATTCAACTTCGATGGGGACAAATGTTAAAGTACTGTAACACAAAGCAGTTCACACAACAATCCTTATATTAGGGAACAAACAACTGCAATACAAACAAAACCTACAGCAAGAAAAATATTCATGATGGAAATTGTGAATATTTTTAGCATAAAGTAACAAGAAAACAAAGAGAACCTGACAATCATTGCAAATCATTATACAACCTATAGTAGTCTCAGATTCTTCGTAACAATGCTGTGAGACAGACAGTACAGAAAAAGTTTCTCCATTTCAACTAAAGTTTTTTTCTAAACTGGTATCAACTTGGCTATCTGTCTTCTTATATTTTTCTTTCAAAAAAAATGCCTAATTTTTGGTTTAGATATACCTCTAACAGAAGCTCTGACTTAGGCTTAAACAGAATATAGCACATATTTATAGTAAGGCATTTAAAATATGTTTTTATTCAGATGTATTCTTTAGAATAACATCATAATAGGGCCCTGAGTATCCTCTTGTTGAGATTAATGTCAATTTATACTTGTAACTGAGTAACTCTGTTATTATTTGTTTGATTATGGAATAGCACACAACACATTTGAAGAATTGTAAATGGCAGTTTTAAACTGCAGTTATATTTTCAGAATTATATGGTTTCATAGTAAGACAAACCTGCACACACCTGGATTATCATTCACATGGAATATGAACTTTCATATGAATTTGATTACATAAACCACAATTTTATATAAAATGTACAGTCGATACCTTAATTTTGAACTTGTCAACTTTCTTCCTCACAGAGCAATGAAAGAACTTGTTGGAGACAAATTATACCATTACTTAGTCAAACCAGATTTGTCTGAGTCTGCAAATTGGTGGATGAAAGCAGTAACAATTGATGAAAGAAAAATGAGGAGGCCAAGACCAGTTCTATTAAAAATTAATATTTTTTTTCCAAACTGAGAGACAGAAAACGAGGCAAGAAAATAAAGGAAAAAAGGTGAAATTGTAAGTGTGAGTTACACAACAATAATAATAATAATAATAATAATAATAATGAGAAGCTTATTTGTCCACCTTCACAAATTTCCTATAACCAATCTCAGGAAATCATGACTTCGAGTTCATAATTGCTACTCTGAACATCAGCAGAGTGAAAAGAGGTGAAAAGGTTAAGATTAATTTGAAGTTAAGATTATGAGGGAAATTCTTTTTGGGAAACATGGGAGCAATTTTGAATAAATGTACTTCTAAAATCCAAGAGACAAATCTAAAGTAGGAATGCTACAGCATGAACCAACATTAGAGTAGAAGAAATATGAAGTGGCTTCTGGGATAAAAGTTATTCAAGAAAATTGCTGTATATTCTTTTGCTGATGGCACAGCAGTGCTTCTACAATGTTGCGGTCAGTTATATGAGAAGGACAAAGAATCTCAAATATCTAGAAGCAGAGGACATGTTGCAATTTTTATATAGAAAAACTACATTTACATTTTTCAGCATAATCAGAGTTCAAAAGGTAAGAATAGTTCCTGTAAAAGGTAGCAGAGTGCATTAACTTAAAGATAAAAGTTGAACCTTCTTCAACTCCTGCTCCAACAAAGGTAATATGCATTAAAACCGACAGCAGTGTAGTTTTTGCAACAGGGATCATCATTAGTATATACAAGTTCAGTCCATCTGCATGTGTTGGTTCATAGGGCAGAAGTCTAATATTTTACTAACTAACCATTCCTCTAAATAAACAAAAACCAAACAAAACCAAACAAACAAAACACCACTGTCAGTACTTGCATTTGCAGAAGGATGCAGAAAATGAGTGCAGGGTAAGTCAGCATTAGCCAACACCTGCACAGGCTGATATGGTAATACAACTTTTGTAGGGGTATATACAGAATAACTCATGGCAATATCAACTAAAGTTGTTCCAACCACATGTATTTTTTATTATTAGAACATCAACTAGGTGAATTATAGTTTAATTGGGTAATTTATAATTGTGGTGGGTGTTTTTTCCCTCTTATTTTAAATCAAAAAAAGATGACTTTTTGGTCATGTGAGAAAAACAGAGCTGTCTTTAAACATTGTGGTATGTAGTTTTGCTGTAATAATTCACTAGTAATCTGCACCTGAATGTCATCCATCTCTGCTCTGTTACCCGGCAATTGAGCACATACACAAGAAACAAGTAAAGTGTGAAAAAAGAATCATGTATTTCAGTTACAATTTGTTCTTGCTCGCATCCAGTAAGTACTCTAATTCAATGTGCTCTCATTCCTGATTATTACAAAGGCAATTCCTGCAAAGTTCTCTTATGTTATCCAGTAACAAATAAAGTAGCAGACAAAAAGAGTATGTAAGGATATCTAAACAGCTGGTTTTACCCCTGATTTATAGATTGTTTTTCCTTTTTTGTCCATGAACTTCAGTTAACAAATATGTATCACCTATAGTCACAATAACTCAATTCATAATCACCTGAGTACAACATAGATAGTTAGCATTTGAGGTGATCTCTTCTGAATGTTAGATTTCAAGCTGTACAGGAACACCAAAAAAGTTTTCATGCAATTATGCACATAAAATATTAATAATTTGAGAGCTGCAAGAAGTTAGAGTATTTCTTGAATTGTATCATTATTGCATATAGGCCTAATTTGTTAATATATCAAAAGGTAACAATCAAGACAGTTGTTCTCACCTGTATCCGTTCAACTTCTAAAAAAGTTGCTGTTTGGAAGGCTTTTTCCCATAGTGTTAGGTCAGACTCTAGTTCCACAGAAAAGTAAAGATCTTCTCCAGATTCAGACTGGACACTGAAGCCATGTTTCCGACGGTCCAGTAGATCACTATCCTGATGAAAACCTGAAGTTATATAATCTGGCATACATCAATTCATATTTTTAATTGCAAATATCTGTGTCTCAGACCTCCTAGCATTTTTAAATGGCATTTTAAATGATACAACACTGTAGTAAGTACTGAGATCTGAGGAACTGAAAATTAGGGGTTTGGTCTAAACATTGACATTTCTATAAATTTTAAACAGGATGCCTATATTCAGAATGCTACAGAACAACACAGCATATCTGGCATAAATTCCAGTATTTTAGCAATTCACTTTTCAGAAATGTTTCCAGCTATATGCTTATATTTTTAGATAAATTCTATAAAAGCTGTCCACTTTCTGTTTACAAGACAGGAACAGAAATATCACCTTCTCTGACCTACTTGACTCACGCACCCCTACCCTAGAAGGCTGGCCAAATGAAGCAAGACATTTATTTAAACAGTATGAAGAGTCCATCTGTCCTATTTTCCCTATAGAGGCTGGAAAAAACAAGTTCCTATTTCTGGTGTCTTAAAAAATCCAGCATAATATTTGTCTATAGCTGCACACTGCCACTAGAGAGTATGGTGGCTGCCAGTGGATAGGTTGCTGGCTTTGGGCCTGGAAGGGGAAGTTACTTTTGGCTTTACATTCAACACCACACCACACAATGGATACCAGGTTATAAATATGTAATGTTTAATGATTGATAGCATTTGTAATTGGCACAACCTCAAATAATCAAGTTAATCAGGAAATCCATCACTAAAACGGTCTTAAATGTTTGTTTTTTGGTTTTGTTTTGTTTTGTTTTAATACAGGAGGCTTTATGCTACAATTCTGGCATGCAACGTGTCAGAAATTTGTGAAAAATATACTTGCAGAAACAGTTTTAATTAAATTTTCCCCTACTATGCCAAAGCACCTCTCTCAAGCCACAAGCTCACCAGCTGTCCTTGCAAATACATCTGGTAATTTCGGTATATGTAGACTGGGTGCAATTTCTACAATACTACCCCATAGCAGAGGGCACAGCTGAGATCAGCAAAGGAGACTCACAAGACAGCATTGCTTTGTGGTTATACACAATTTGAATAGAGCAAGGGAACTATAATCAGCTGTTACAAGCTGGAATAGCACTTTACACTGCTCAATCATCTTTCTGGAGCAGAGAACCAGGAACTTAAACTGACTGAGAATGGAAATATATAAAACTGAAATATATTTTATCTGTATGAAACTATTAGAAGGCAATGGTAGAATAACCACTATTTTCCTCTTTCTTTTCATTCACTAGACATGTGACAGACCTGCTCAAGAAAGCCAGTACAGCATATGTTCGTGAATTGCTCCTGGTTCAGAACTGCTTTACAGTTTCTGGAAGAATCAGCTAGGGAGGCAATATACCCTCTCTTTGCAATCACCATGACAAGTACGAGTTGCTCAGATTTCAAAATGACCACCCACCGTGGAACAATCTCTTTTCTTACTTCCACCAAGCCCTAAGCTTGTAGCTCAACAGCACTAACTCACTGATGAAAAAATCAGAATGAAAGACAGGCTGTTAGATCTTGAAACCTGCATTTCCAAAAAAAATTAAGTGTTCTCACAGACTTTTTCCCCAAGTGTTCACAGGGATGCGTAGTTGAACTAGTTAGATGTAGCTAAACAACAGCCTACTTGCTATGACAAATACTTTTGTCTCTTTTTTTTTTTTTTTTCCTTTCCACTCAGGCCTTTCTGCTAAAACTAAAATGTCAATGCTGCTCACAGTACATTTTGACCAGCATTCAAAAGATGTCATAATGTTGCTAATGGCACCTATGCTCTACTGCACGAACAGCCTCAAAGTGCACTGAGCAGCAGCACTGTGAGGAATGTTTATAATCTTGTGGATATGTGTAGCAACATAAAACATACCATCTAGCACCTGACTACACAAACTTCATCAACACGAACTGGATGAGTAAAAGCACTTGCCAGCCCTCACTTCTCCTGAGTAGAAAAGCTACTTTGTTTAGTATAACAGCACTTTTCTAACAGGTCTTAAGCAGGGTCTTAAACTCATTATAGTCCTGGAGCTACACCTGATTGAATGGGTCTGTTGGTCCATAATGAAATGGACTTACTCAGTGAGGAGTCTGACAAAACTCAGGTGTAAGGTACATCTCTTTCCCAGGGAAGGTTTTAGTTCTTCATAGCTACAACCACAGAAGAAACTAAAACTACTTTGAACTCATCTTCAGCTAGTCTTGACAACAGTCAGTAGAGAACAACTAATTATTACTAATCCAAACTCTTAAACCTCATTTGAAACAAGACTGTGGCACTATGTGGGATCACAGGAATCACTACCATTAAAGCAGTTGAAGTAATAGCCCCTGTTTTCAAACAGGAGGAAGTTTAGAGGTAGTGCTTGGTTCCAGACTGCATATCTCTGTTTACCCGGGCACAGTTAAGGTTTAATTGCATTGTTAGACTCTCCCATTCTTACAGGCTTTTTTTCCTATTGAGAAGAATATGTTGGCTATGAAAAAGGGATGAGCTCTTACGTAGAAATTGAAAAAGAAATGTTAAAAGATTTACTGAAATGGATCTCCATTAAAATGTGTTTTAAAAACACAAAAATCTCAGAAGTGATTAAAAAAAAAGCTTGTGTATTTTATTATCAACATTGCTAGCAATAATTGTACTGGATTTTACTAAGCATTGTATCAAACCTAGACAATGAAAAGAGAAAGAGCTAAATGGGATCTACAATATTAATCTGTGTTTTTGCTATTTATATATGAAAATGAGAACATTCTTTGATTTAAAAAAGATCTAATCAATACTAGGTAGCATTTCCCCTTATGGTTTACATACACAAACTTTAGAATATTTCAACTATTACCTCATATTGTGAAAAACAACACACATGATGTACTCATTTATTATTTGAATTTACATTTTTACATTTTGTGAAATTCTTACTTGGAATGAAAACAAAATTCAACATTTCCACAGAAATAATAATTTTCCACACAAAAATAATTTATTTTTTTTTACTAGTTCTACTGTATGTAATTATTATTTTGATATCAATGTCTGTGGTTAACTCCATGGTAAGATAATTCAAGTCAAATATATGTAAATGTTGTACTTTAGTTTTAAAAAATTTCTGACATACATATCAGTTAGCCCTTTCCTTCTTAGAGGTATTTCATTCTATTTGTAGAAATACATTGCTGCAAGGCTCCCTTTAGTACTGCTTCTGTTTCTTTTCATTGCAAGATCTTCTTTTAGTTTTTCATTTGTTTTCAGACATTTAAAAAGTGAAATCTCTATTCCAAATTTATAGATATAACCATTTCCATTTGTACAGTGGATAACTGCAGGAAACAATATGCAGGCAAAGCTAAAATCCAAATGTCCCTGTAAAGGTAGGAAATTGAAGCAGATTTTTTTCTTAGGAATCCAACTGAGAATTGTTCAAAACTCTCCACAAATTTAGGATAAATTTGTTAGGAGTCTCAAGAACACGTGTGGAGTAAGCAGAAATCTTCATTAATTATCTTTTACAAAATGGTTATTTCAGCTAAAATATAAAATGTCATTCCACCCATTTAAGAATTGGCTATGACACTGTATTTTTATAATCGCTCACTAGTCAACGATGGACATGAGCCAATTTCATGTTGATTTTTTAAGAAGTCTTTCATACTGTTTATGATTAGCTGTACCATTTGCCCCTGATGTTTTCAGTGAGAATTAATACAGATTTTCTGAAGAGGAACAGTCACAAAACTTGTAGCAGTATGCCACTTCCGTACTGGAAGGATTGCTGAAGGATGGGCTGTGAGGAAAGTCCTTGGCTTACACCCAGCTTCAGGGTAATCCAGCATCTCTGCTGACAGCATGGTATGACTCCTGCTTGCCTAATTAATAATGATGTCCATGTTAAGTGAGAGCAATAAATTTATCTAAGGGAACCAAGTATGGCTCATTAGGCAGGTCCTTTCAAGTTAAGGCAGAATGCTTCTTTATCACTAAGTAGTGACATGCCTTCTCTTCTGCAAAGGTAATCTTTTCTCTTCTGAAAGACTGCGCTCTCCAGAAGCAGCACTGCTCCTTTTCAATTACTTGTGCCTTTTCATTTTATGTATGATGAATACATTACCCATATAATGGCTATTATTTAAATCCACTAAGATGCAAGAGACCTTCAACATTTACCGTATCAGTGAAAGTTGGGTTGTTCTATTCTAGAACAGTCTGTGCAATAGAAAACAAAGCTAGGTCTACCAGTTTCATGGTCACAGCATGAGTTTTACCCAGGAGGTGCTCAAGAACTATCTGCAAGTCTGGTTTACCTGTAAAGTTATATGTAATACACAGAGTAATTTGGTGACAGAACCACAAATGCTGGTTTTGAAAGGAAAACCAATTCATGTCAAATGTTCAAAACCATCCTAATCAGAGTTGTATACCTAAACAGACAAAATAGATCTTGGCTTTTGAGATAATATTATTTGAGCTGTTAAAATTAGGTAATTAGTCATGTTTGTGATATTAATTACAATAATTCTTAAAATACACAGATGAGGAAACAAACACAACCTGTTTTCTTTGTTGACTAGTTTAGACATTCCCGCAAAAAGAAATCTGTCCTATCATAACCAAGATTCCAACCTAGCACCTCAATCAGCTGAAGATAAAAGCATTTTCCCATCAATTTAAGAGTGCAATAACTTCAAGGTGACTAAAATTAATCACATCATGCCTTTACACTTGCTGTCATCAGTGCCCTGATTATTTTAATGTTTGTGCCTCCCTTCACTTATCAGCTCCGTCCACATAAATATACATCCTTCTTTCTCAGGGATTCTAATGATCTACTTAATCTGAAAATTTGGGAACACTTTTCTTGAGCATCACCATTAGTTGCTATGGAGATGGTTCTAATAGCATTTATAGGCAGCAGGGAATAGATTCACTCCAGAATGAAAAAAAGATACTGCTTCTCCAACAAATCCTCATTAATGAAGTAATAAAGAAAGAAAGACCCATGGAGGCATGGACATGCTTGTACATATCTCATCTTATTTGGATCCTTCTGATTTTAATGTTAAAAATCATATGAAAAATGTTGAAATTGAGCGTGTGTGTGTACATATATATATATATATATATATGCATGTAAATACACTCAGAATGCCAGCTAAACTAAAACTGGATATAATTATTTTTCAATGCCCACTTTTTATGAAAATGTTTTCTCAAGGGACAAAATAATAATTATTACAGGATAAATTTCAGTTTCAAATTTCCATAAGAAAGATCTATCTGACTGCTTGAGAGAAACAGAAATGTTTATTCCTTGTAACCTATTACATACAGCAGTTTAGCTTAAATTACTTTCCTATTCTGACTGAATAGGAAAATTAATTTCCTGTTCTGTCTGATTAAAAGATGATGCAGTCTCAAAGACCCTCATCTGAATCAGAGCAACAGTTTGAACACAGGTTTCCCCTGAGCCAGTGCCATAACTGTACCTGTTACTTAATGACTGCTACACAGAAATGTGTTTGTTTTAATGTCATATGAGGAAAAATTTCAAAATTTTCATAAAACAGTCTAATGTATTGGGGAAAGAAATTATTCTAATACTTTCCAGAGAAGCATTGGTGATTATTTTCTGCTAAAAAGAAATCAGAGACTAATGTAATTACAAATAGAGATTTAAAAATGTGCTGATCATTGCTTTGGAGAGTTATTAAGGTTTTGTACCTCTCCAAAATTTGAAGCATAATCTGCTGGAAATTAAGAACATATTAGAAAGAAATTAAAGAATAGAACCCAGATAAGTAAACATAACGATAATAGATAGCAATGCTAAAGAGTCATCCTATCTTTTCATTCTGAGCCCTTGTTTACAACTTTCTTAAATTTAAATAGTTGTAGCTGGTTTTTTTTTCCATGTTAGTTGCCTGCTTGAGGATATTTCTTCTTTTCATATTAAAACAGTTGAATCAGTTCTGTGAAATAAATTAGAAAAAGGAATTAAATTGGTTTGTCCATGTTAAAAATAAAGAAACAAACAAAGAAGCAGAACCACCCCCTGAAACTACTTTTGGGGCTGCTCTGGGGCCTCTGTTTTTTGGAATGGCATCAGCTGCTTCAGGAATGGGAAGAAACTTTTGCTGCCCTTGGAAGAAAAAAAAAAAAAAGAAAAAAAAAAACAAACCCCAAAAAACCACAAGTGAAGATTCACTGAAAAATTCAGTTCTGGGCAAAATTTGGCTGATACCATTTTGAAGATTTCATTCTGAACATGCTCCATCCACATGATGTATAGGAAGAGAAGAATGTTCCCTACTTTTCCCAGCTGTTAGGTGTTGTTTTGCTACTAGCCATGGAAAATGAGAACAGGATACACTACTTCTCCTTCAAGAGGCTATGTACCTCTTCAAGAAAATAAAAAAGCACCTGACCCTAAAACAGAAGTGGACAGAGAAATTATGTGGAAGAAAAGTCTTACAGTTCTCACATGGTGAAATTTTTATTGGTTGTTTCTGGTATTTTGTGGTTGTTTTTTTTAACTTTAGATGCATTTAATTTAAAGGTAGGAAAATGTCTTTTGAGGGTCTTCCTCATGAAGGACACAAATATTGGAAGAATAAGAATTAAATCTGATTAAATAAAAGGCTGTAATATTACCCACCAAACTGATTATTCATTATAATAAAAGCATTATGTACTCTTCCCTCACCCCCTCTCTTTTTTTCCCCCTTCTTTTTTTCCAAAGAAATCCTTACCTAAATACCTTGACAATACATTATGGCTGGCTGAGAATAGGTTAGCATAGCACAGTGAAAGCATTTGTATTGGATATCAACATGTTAGCAAATTTCTATCAGCAAATGTGTAAAAAATTGTATTTTACATGCACTTGCTACAGAGTTCTGAAGAAAATTCAGAAGTACCTATGGAAAAGAAGATCCTAACATAAAAGAAGGTAAAAAATTGTTAGGAAATTAATATTTCTGGTTTCAGTGTTGGCTCTGGCTTTTGAGAGTAGTATGTAGACCTCCACTGTGAAGAGAATGCACCAAAGTAAATTTTCAATAGTTGTCCCTAGAATAGAAACAAATTATTTCATATGAGGAATGGGACACAGATCCAGTGAAAAAATACAGTGTGATTACTGTTGCATGAAAACCTATAGTCCTAAATTCTTTATTCAATAAAACTGCAACATCTTATGCTAAATTTAATTATTGCTATAGTCAGAAAGACAGGAAAAAAAACTCAAATAATTAATGCATGTGACCAGAAAATAAGATAAAAATGCTACACAAAAAATCTACCAAAATTGATGCATAAGAACATATTAGTGGATAAATTACTGAAATAATGCATCACTCCAGTCTCGAGAAACGCCCTAATATGATTAAGTCAATGAAAGGTAATCTTCTCAAACTTTGGATAAATTTTGAATATCTGGGATGTCAGACATATACTTGTCTTTCCTGAGTATCCTCATTCAATATCCACATTTATATTTCACACCTTATTTCTGTTCTTTTTCATCATTCCTTTTGCCTTATGTTAAAAGTTTAATTTGTCTTTGCCTTTCAAGGATGTCGCAACACCATTGTCTGTCTCATAACTAGACAGGCAGCAGAGCAATTTCGTAGAAGAAGGAAAAGCTGATGCCTTTAACCAATAGAGACATTGCAGTAGTCATCCAAATGTATATTTTCTGTATCTCTTTCTTTTCCTCTGTGTGTTTACCATGTTATTTCTTCCAGGAAGCAGGATCAGCCTCTGAGTTCGGCAACCCCAGCCCAACACAACTGAATTGTTCTTTCCCCAAAAGGTGATAGTGTATACTGTCCTAACATTGTATTAAGTATGTCAAAAAGGTGGGGGTTTTTTCCCTTTAAAAAAAAAACACACCACAACTTCTCTAAACTTAAAGCAAAACAGAAAAAGTCTTAGTTAATAACTTCATATTTCAAGTATTTTTTGTCCTTCCTTTTCCAATTCAAATAAACACTTAACAAGACTTCATATAGAGGCAGCTGTTGTGCATCTAATAACACCACCTCTTTGCTTTCAAAAAAGTCTTATGTGGTGCTGTACAGTTACAGGAACATCAACACCTTTAACAACCAAGGCCCATTAAATTTATCCAAATTAACACACCACAGATTGGTGACTGTATCGCCGTGTACATGTTGAAGAGAAATGAACTGACATCACATATAGAATCACAGAAGACCAGGATAATCAGGCCAGAGGTGTGGTCACCTACTGCATACCTCTATGCAAGGCCAACACAGCTACACACCAGCTTATGCTTACAAGGACCGAGTGATGGAAATTCAATGGACTCATCAGGAGTGAGAATTTGTCTTTATTGTGTAACTGAAGCCAACTTAATGATGGTCTGAATGCCAGTGGACACTGAGATCATTTATGACTTTTACTATTTTTCTTGTAAGACAACTGTAATTCTAGTTAGGGTGGGAACAGGTCCCCTTTTCTTCAGAGACATCAAATACTCTTAAATTTAAAACAAGGGGCAAACCAAAGGCTGAAAATTACTTCAACTGTTTAGAACTGAAACGCTCAACAGTTTAGCACTTTTTCTAAGAACTGGTACCTGGTTAAACCCTGACTGAAAATCTATTTTTCTCTGGATGCAGCATTAATATTCATAAAAATTATTCATTACTTATGCCTCCTAAGCAATTTTGTGTGTGAAGTACTTTAGTGGAATCATATCAGGATGCAAATCTCAGCCATTGAGCAAACTACATTAATAACAGACCTCAAAACATGTTCTCTACCATAATTTTATATGTTTATGTGTCTATCGGCATTAATTTTAAAATTAATCTGAATATATAAACATTTTCAGTAGTTTAGCATGTTTTTTATATCATCCTTTTTCCATCATTGGCTTATTGGAAATGGAGAATAAAATTACATGAAATTTAAGTGGGAAAACTAACATAACTGCATTTGAGGATTTTACACATACTAACAGCTAAATAAGGGAGGAAACACAAGTCTTTTGACACACCAAGTTGGTCCTGATTAATATAGTAAGGCAAGTACAGCTGCAATGACGTAAATGATACCAGTGATAAACATCAGTGATTCACCATCCTGACATATTGCCAGCATAGATTGCCTTTACAATTACCCTCACATTTCATTTCAGAGCTGATCTGACACCTGAATATGTTTCCTGTTTTATGCTGAATAAAGCGAGCTTTTTACTTTACATCTCAAGATATTTTTGTGTGACACATTGAAGATAGAAGGCAGGTGTCTGAACTACAGAAAGTATTTTCTAGCAATTAAAAGGAGATGCTTGGATGAAGCTGAAGAACATTAGTAACTCAAGTAAACAAGGCAAACATGCTTGTAGAGAAGTACAATCTTTTATATTCCTCATAATTTACCTGAAAAATACAACAAACTTCTTTCTACCCCTCATATGGAAAAATTGATTAAATATTTGAGTTTTTTACCAGTTTATCAAAGATATTTAAATCTTGTAAGTCATATACACTTACACATGCGCACACACTCAAACCACACACATTAAAACTGGATAGCATAAATATATGAGGTACCTAAAAGACACACAGTTCAATCATCTTTGAAGTACTGAACAGGACAAGGCCATCTGCCCCTTTCTGAAGCTAATGATATAAGCACCTGCTTCTCTGGAGTACTGAAGATCTGACCAGTTCTGACACTGGGATTATTTGGCTGTTAATGGGGCTTTACCCCTCAAAATAGAGCACAGGGTGAAACAAGATTCTTCCAGAATAAATCAGAAATATTTATTCATACCAAATTCTACCACCAATTCTGTTGAAAATGACTCATAGATACATTTTAATGTCAGAAGTAGCATCATTAGATTATCTTGTCTACCTGCTTAATATGGAACACAGATTTTCATTCACATGCTAGTGTCACTGTCCCACTGGAATCAGTTTGAATAAAATTGGTAATAAAAACACAGTGATTTGAAAGCTGGTGACTTCTCTTACTTTCCACTCATTAACCATCAGAACGTTTACAGTTAATAACTTCTTCCCAATTTGAACTTCCCTGACTTTGAATTCTACTCTCTCTCTTTTTACCTATTTCTTTTTAGGGTTAAAGAGTTCTTCTGTGCCTTATATTTTAGCTCTATTAAGGTATTTCCACCTCACAATCAACAGATCTATTGAATTTTTAATAAATTACTTCATATACTTACCAATTTATTTATTTTCCCCCTCAGGCTTTAATTTATTTGCATCTCAAAAATGTTCCTTTTACATCAAACATAGCTCTGCACTGTTTGCCATTATTTCACAATGAATAATTTAATCCAATATAATTAAAATGTGATTTTTGCACCTAGCCTGCTTTACCTACTTTGCATGTCAAAAATTATTGTTTCCACCCAAAATTCTTGAGAGTGAAGACCTTTATACGTATGAGATATGTATTTTTACATGGTTTTTTGATAAAAATTCAATAGAACTTTTTTTAATAATTTCGCATTGTTTTGGTAGTGTATGAATGTGATTGTAAGCATTTGGGTGGTTTTTTATACTTTACTATCTAAAATTGCAAATATTGAATTAGGGGATCAGTGCTTCTTTGCTAAATTTATGTCAACAAAACTGTTTCTCACAGAGTCAAAAGAGAGTTTTTTTAAAATCTACTTTTATGCTTCAGATTTTAATGGTCTTTCTGGTTATTTAGAAGATACAAATCATATTAAGTGACACTGCCTTGCTTAGGGCAAGTCTCCTCCTCTTCCTTGTAATGTAAGCGGTGGGGGGTGGGGAAGCAAAAGAATACAATAACAACAAAATACTGATTTACTAGAGGACTATTATAAAAATGAATCTGCTTGTTATAAATCACATAATAATCTCTGACATCTCTGATTAAGGTGCAGAAGATTCTTGCCTTTTAGGTGCTTGAGGCTGAGTGAACTGTAAAAATTGAAAAGGGCATCCCAGCTTCCTGTATTGTTCATGAGAAGAGTCAGAGCCTTTGGAATGGTCTTTAAAGAAAAAAGCACACTCCATACATGGAGGACACTGTGAAGAAAACATTGGCCATAGTAGCAGCTGAGTTCTGAGTTTTATTCAACATGTTTGTACTGTATGCACTTCCTGACAATTAAATCAGTGAAGTTCTCTGCTGGGTGTAGACATTAATATTTATATAGTGTTTTAATATTTTTACTGTCCCCAGAAGTGGTAGTATTCTCTTGTACTGAAACACTGAAATATTAATGTGCATTCAGTAGGATCAGGCAGTTCATATTCTGTGCTGCAGCACTTCTGTCATGAAGAGAAACTTAGAGAAATCTCTCTAACTGAGGAAAATTACAATTCTATTTAAAAAGACAAACTTCCGGTAGTAAGTCACTCTAATCAAAACTGATCTTGTGAAGTTAATCAGAATTTTAGTCAGAATTAAGGAGTGGAAGAAGGAGAAAAAAATGCTTTCAGACAGATTTAGTCCTGTCCCTGTGACACGGGCTACAGTGACTGAAGTTGCCAGCATACAGCAGGAGAAAATACCAGCATGCCTGGGTGAAAGCTGCATCCTAGTTTCTAATGATTAGAAGTCTAAATATGGAAAAAGTTGTTGAAACATCTCATTCCAATCTAAGCAAGCAATGTAATGCAGATACATTTTGATCAGTAAGTGTTGTGACAACATTTAGTAATTCATTTTGACAAAGGAGACATGACCCAAGACACATGTTCTTTCTGCCTCTACGGAGGTGTTGCAGCAGTCCAGACCAACACACTCAGTCCTGCGTGCAGATAAATCTGCTTCTCAGGATGCCCAACCACCTGATCAATATGCAAAGTAATATTCTTTGGAAACATTAATTTTAAAGCAGTACTCCTGGGCAAATTTGTATTGTTAGCACAGATTACTTGGAAGTCCTTCTACTTCAAGTATTAGTCATAGAAGCCATATCTATACTAACAAATTTACCATGTATGGGGCTGTTTGTTGACACTATAGCCAGCTGGCAGTGACCAGACCACATCCATACCATGAAACTCTTTATCCACTAGAACAGGGTGGTCATGTGCAATGGCTCATTAGAAGTGCTCATTTGCCCATGATAACTCCCAAGCTACACCAGGAATTGTTTGGGAGAGTGCTAGATGGTCCATTTGGCCCAAAATCTATGGTAGTGTTCATTCTAAAATAAATTAAGAGAACAGAAGATGGGATTCCACCATCTGGGAACAGTCTACGATATTTACTTCTAGCAAATGCGTAGACTGAACAATCCAGTTTAGCTGAGAACATGGAACTAAACCCACTCAAGAGACACTGAATGATGGTATTGTCCTGCAAAGAGGCATTACTATCTTCCTGGATTTATCTTTGCCCAACGACAAGTGATTGTCTCTTCTGAAGTAGAAACACAGAATAATTCGATCTTCTCAATTTTCCTGCAAAGAATGACATGAACTCACTCTCTAGCATGGAAGAACAGTAAGTGCAGGAGAGGGAGCACACTGCAGTAGAAAAGAGCAGGTTTCTTTTCTTATTTTTTTCATTAGGTTTCCTGAGCTATCATTCCATCAATCTTTGAGAATATAATCACTTCAAAGCCCGTTAGCCTGCCCTTTTGCCATTCAACTCATTCTCCAAGGAAAACAGATCTGTAATGGAAGTAGCATGTGAGGTACTATAGAAGGGAAGAAGTCTAAAGGTGAAAAAAACCACTAAAGTAACATTTTTTCAGTTGGATCTGCTTCAGTAATATCCATGGGGCTTATACAAATGTGTCTAGAAACACGCACTGCTAAAATGGAGACATTTATGATGTTGGCATAAAGGCTAATTAAAACCTTGAGTCTCTGCATGGGTTCAGTGCAGTAGTAGTAATGGCAAGCTGGTTTTCTTGGGTTTACTTGCTTTTATATCTAGTGAAACCATGGTTAAGTCCTATAGTACCTGCTGTAGAAAACTACAGTGTGGTGGAGATTAATATTCCAATGTCAGAAGCTGTAATTTCATTGCAATGATTTTCCTACTTCCATTTTTTACCATTTACAGGTTTTAGTCAGCTAAAGGACCCGTCTGAAACTTTCCAACACTTTATAAGCTTGACTATGTTTACAGACAATAAAATAATAATTGAATATGAATAATGTGATAGAGGAACATAAGTTATATTCCTGTATCACTTAAACTGGAGTGGCCTCTCTGTTGGGACATCTTCTGTTAATACAGACTGAGAATGGAGGATCTACACCTCTTCCCACACAGTTTGGAGAGCTGGACGAAAAGAAAAAACAGCATCTTTATACTATTTTCTGTGCTTCCACACAACAGTGCCAGGAAGGCACTGGTTCAGGTTTTACTGCTTTGTGGACTGTCTCCTTGGCTGTAATTAATTTCTCCTACATGGCTGAAAGTGGAAAAAAGAAAATAATCCCTGAATTGGTATACAAGAATAGGGGATAAAGGAGAAGGGGAAAAAAGAAAAAATGGCTAAACATGAGTGAATGAGAAGAGTATCAGCAAAGGAAAACAGTAGAAGAAATTAAAAGAAGTACCTTTAAGTTACAGAAACTGATATGGCATGGATTTTATACACTTCTCTTCAAACATTATTAATAAAATTTTTGCATACATCAAAAGGAAGAATAGTCTTGGCTCCAACATGCTTACTTTGAAGAGAAGAACCACCTAGGTTCTTACAGTTTTCCAGGCTCAATGCCTGAAGTAATTAGAGGTTACCAGTAAAAAAAGAAGGGGGAAAAAAAGAGAAGTGCACATCACAAATGAGATTTTTTTCATTTCTCTCAAAGCCTGAGTGCTCTGTAGAGTGTCGTTCATATTATGCCCTCAGTGCAATGTCTTCACAGGGTGACTGAATTTTCCTGTTAATTCTCCTCCTACAGGCCCACTACTGAAGAGTCAATGTTTGCACACATTGAACTTGTAACACACACACACGCACACACACATGCACACACGCACGTGCACACGCGCGCACACACACACACTTTAACTACCGTTAAAGGACATACCACAGTGATGGAACGTGTTGCATTTGAATGTTTTACTCCTTGATGAAGACTCCAGACCTCACAGCCAGTGTAGCAATAAAAGAGCTCCTTTCACTATTCTGTTCCAGATTGCTAACAGAGAGGGTTTTTCTCAGACTATAAATTTGATTTCTTATTTTTGAAGCCTCTGATGTAAAAAAATTTCTGAATTTTATTAAGCTGTTCCATCTCTAATCTGCCTCCCTAAGGGAAGTATAGTGCACATATGTGACATGTAAAAACTAGGAAATGTACCACATAAATCAGTATAAGGTCTTCCCAATGGGAAACACTTTTTTAAAATATGAAGACCAAATTACATTTTAGATAATTTTGACCCCAAAACCAACATACACAGGAAAGCAGATGAAAAAAAGAAACAATTTTTTTAGTATCTTTTTCATCTCCTCTTCCTCTCCTGATGTTTTAGTTTGAGAAATGCTGAGCATACGGAAAACCATTTTTCACTGTTTTTAAAATGGAGAGAAGACCACATATATTAATACTGAAAGAATTCAGAATTAAAATTTCACTACAATGTACAATAATATACCTATTCAATTTGCTACTCATAGCTTTAACTTTCTAAATATATTTCATTATCTCTTCCCATTTATTACAGTTGAGGAAAATTTTAAAAATTGGAAAAAATAAGACAAAGTTTTCAGAATAGTATTGCATGTTTTAAGGTCTCTGCTCTCAGTCTTAGTGAAATCTTACATTGCAGCGACTGTTAATTGCATCAACATATTTGAAGGCAACCAAATTGATCGCTATTTCTTTCACTCCTCAGTTAGGAAAATAAATGTTATACTGGTTAAATGTAACATCAAAGTAAAGCTATAAAACTCACACAACATTATGAAGAAATAAACTACTTTCCAACTCAAAATTAGTTTACTTCCAATTTTGCCATGCCTTCTACTTCAGCTCTGTGTCTACAGACGCCAGGATTTCTGATATTGACTTCAAAGGGAAAAAAATGGATCTCTTTCTGCAAGGTGGTCACATACAGTTTCCAGCTGCAGTGTTATGCTCTGGCTTGTCAACTGGTCTGACAAAGTGGTAATTTATTTTATACTTTCTCATCATACCTTGAGAATTTTGCACATTATCTCATAAACTGAAAATGTTTTCTCAGCTCGTGTCCAATCCCAGGTTGTGACCTTGGAGGGAAAAAAAAAAAAAAAAAAAGAAAAAAAAAAAAGAAAAGAAGCAAACACAAATAAAACAAACAGGGAAAGAAAATAAGTTATTTTTATTTCAAGAATTAAGCTTATTTAAAAAAATAAAAATCTATCCCTAAGCCATTAACATCCAGTATAGTGTATACAGAAAGACCAAGCACTGCCTCAGAGCAATAACTACAAGGGACCGGACTGTTCCACCCAAGCAGTGCTTAAGAGGCATCCTGCCTGTCCCGTGCTTACAACGCAGTGCCTTTGCATGCAGGCTGCTCTGCTGAATGATGAGGCTTCCCCTGGGTCCTAGTGGTGTATTAACATCTTGAGAGGATGCAGCCCTTGAAATCTTCTCACAAAGCCTTGACTAATATAAAGGCATGTTTCTTACCACTTCCCTCCCTGAAACTGCATGCCACAATTTGCTCCCAGTCACCTACATTGTTTGTAAATCCATAAAACTAAAGTCTCCAACCTTGCAATGCCCAGACACTTAACTCCACATGCCTTGAAATCCAGTGGAAAAAAACAACAAGACACAACAGTGACGAATATATGTTTTGGGGTTTTCTTACCAAGATTAATCTACTCTTAAACTCTAACAAGCTAAGATTTGCATAGTCTATTCCTCCTCTTTGTCTTAGGATTTGCCAGTTGTTTTTAACAGTATTAATTTTAAGCAACTATTTTAAACAAGAAATTATATAAATAGAAGAGTCCAAAAAAATCATGCAAGGGTAAGAATTAAGATTTAAATATGAAAGGGATACATGAATATATTCAGTAAGGAAAGAATCAAGGCAATATCACAGTAATCTGTAAAAAAAATTTCCAAGTAAAAAGCACGAAGGAAAGAGAAGAATTATTCAGTCTCAAAAGACAGAATAAACACAAACCAGAATGAAAATTGAGGTTGTATATGAAAAAAACATAAATCTTGATGGTAAGAAGTTTTGAACAGTGGCACTTCTTCAAAGGAAGGTAGTTGTATCATTACAATTGTTAGGCAAGATGAAGAGGTTGATAAAGACAAGTTTATTTGATTTTCAAGATTCAAGAATATGAAGTTCTCTGAAAAACGTATCATAAAATGGTATCCACAGCATATGAAGAAAATATTACATGAGACCAATTTATCTTTTATCTAAAGAGAAAACAATAATAGACAGAACATGGGTGAGAAGGATCGGTGGGTTTGCAAGCCTTGGTATAAGAGATTCTTGGTCAAAATAATTTTGGTGTTGTATGAGAAAATTCTATCCTGAACTAATTTTTAATTATAAACACAATTGAAATTCCTTTGAGGAAATCACGATCAGGAATGAGAAGTTCAAAAATGCAGTGTCATATTTCCTTTCCTATTAGAACTTTATTATTTGCATCATTCTCAAACTCAGTTTTCCCTATCTAGTTGAAGTACGGGTATTAAACCAGATTTCTAAGGAAGGGAATGACTAAATACTGAGAGTCAACAAATTGTTTGCCATAGAATGAGGAAGTAAAGAAATATTGAAAATACACAATCTTTATGCCTATATTTTAAGAAGCTTTTCAGATATGTAATGAATAACAAGCAAAATGCTTTTATCAGGGAACGAAAGAAAGGGAGGGGGGAAAGGTACTCTTTCTACTGTAGACTAAAAATTAACTTTCTCACCATGAACAGAGAAATGGGTGTAGAAGTCTTGCTGCAGCTCCACTGAGCCCAAAACACCAGCCACACAAGCTGAAGTCATATTGCTCCATAAGGAAAAGGAGTTTCTATTGCTGCTGAAGCACAAAGCCATTCAGAGCTATGTTTAAAAAGCTTACTGTAGGCTCCGTACTTTGGGGAAAAGTACCACAGCCCCTCCCTTCTCCCCTAGTCTTCTGCTTTTGTTTTTATGTACAAAGAAACTTCTTTTCAGGTCAAAACAAAACTTTTCCTATAAAAAGATATATGCAAAGCAAAAGCAACTGTAGAATTAAGATACCCATAGAAATTGCTTGCCTTGTTTAAAATTTTAATTGCAAAGCCTGACTAGCAAGAGAAAAGTTGTTTAGCAGCTCTTTCTCAATTTCTCAAAGTGCATTCTCTGTGAGATTTCAAACTATAAAACGTAAGAAAGTGAAACCCACCAGACTTGACAGACTTAATAATTTTAACAGAGAAGATGTACCAGGAAATTAGAAAAAAAAAGAAAAAAGTACTTCTGTTTAAAGCTTTCAAAGTACAAATAAGATAAGATAGAATTGCTCATTTATCTGAGCATGGAAAGTAGAAGTACTATTGATCAAACAGATAAAAAAAAGATGCAGGGGGAGGATGCTGATATACACTGTTTAAATACATGCTTCCCTAACGTGTTAGACTTTGGCAGAGACCACGGAAATACTTTCATTTCATTTTCCGGTTAAAAAACTGGCAGCACATCTCTGTTCAAAAAGCAGCTTAATCCAAGGAGTTTACACTGCAAATATGATTAAAACTGTTTTTCTTCTTATAACTGCACTCTACCTATCTCATAAATAGAGGCTCTGAAACTAGAGCTTTGACAATTTGTTCTTAACGTTTCATAATCCCTGGAAGAGATGAACACATATACCTGCAGAATAGCAAATATAACTGTACGTGTAGAAGTTTGCATATAGAAAATAGGATTTCAGAAGTCCTTTTAAAGGATCTTGGTAAGTTTTTGATAAGATAATTTCACTGGTCATGTTAGTGTGCAATTATTACATACTTGAAAAGTTTTTGAAGCAGCTTTATAGGAACTGTACCTCTGTTTGTCCTTTAAAATGCATGTTTATCATTCTGCTTCCATCCTACTCCATGGGGATAAAACATTTTTCTCTATGTTTCAAGTGTCTTTCCATCTTAGAATAAGAACAAGAATCTGGCAAAACAAAGTGTTGTACTTGCAGCACAGCTGAAACAAGACCCATAAAGACTTCAAGGATTGGTGGCTCATCCCATACAGTAGCAGCATGCCAAAATTTTCCTGACTTACATCACTGTGGTTCACAACTGCATTATGGACATGTTCCTCCCACAGACATTAATCATCACCCATTACTCACTTACCTACCCGCAGCATATTACTCCTGGAAATTTATGATTGAACCCTCAGTAAATGGGGCTTGTAATTCCTTCCATAGTGCTTAGAACAGAATAATCTTCCTCTTTTGTATTGAACGGGAGCCCTCAGTGTTGTTTCTGCTTCTATCTATTGTCTAGAATGGAAGTGACTGTATTTGACAGGCAGCAAATGCTTGGGTAGGTCTGCCAAAGCCACAATTGCTGCCTTTGAATTAAGGTGCTTGGCAGCGTAATTTGACACTTTAATCTGATCCTGAAAAATATCCACCAACAAAAGCCAAACTCCCATTACCAGCCATGGGAGAGCCAAACTCCCATACTAGTGAACTAGTGTACCAACACTGAACACATGAAGTTTTCAGTTCATACTTCCATTCCTCATGTCTTTCACATGTAAACACTTTGCTAAACAAATGTGAATAGTGATTGATGAATGATGTAAGGACTTGCAATCTGGCTTTGAACTACCCCAGGAACAGGCTGTCCAGAGAGATGGTAGATGTCCCATCCCTGGAAACTTTCAAGGCCAGGTCAGATGAGGCTTTAAGCAGCCTGATCTATTTGAAGATGTTCCTGCTCACTGCAGGGGGTTGGACTTGATAACCTCTAAAGGCTCCCTTCCAACCCAAACTGTTCTATGATTCTGTGATTCAGGAAGGAAGGAGCTACATCCTGGACCTGGCAACACAGGGTATAGCAGCAGTTCGAAAGGTCACCCAATAAATAGAACAAATTAATTCACACAACTCTCCCTGCTGCCAGTATGGGACTGCTACTGGTTCCTTGGCTACTGGCTTAAAAGTTAGCTAGAGGATATCTCTGTTTACTTCAGTTTAGAAGTAACATAAAACTGTGAAAGTAAATTGCTGAGTATGTGACAACAGCTAAGATTTTTTCTGGTGTTACCCATCAGATTCCAATTAATGTATTTAACCTAACCAATTTTATTTGCTTCCCTACTTTCCTTTTGGTGCTCCCAAGCAGCATAAAAGTTACATTCAGGATGAAATCTAAACACAGAGATACCGCCATTTCCACACCATGCAAAAAGCTTAGATATTTCCCAAAATCTAATCAGTTTGACTAGAGTTATAATTCAGTTTGCATCTAACCATCTTGCTTCAGGCTTGTTCTGCCTGCCAAAGGAAATGGAAAGCCCCCTTTTAGCACAAGTAGATTACCTTGCATTTTTTTAAGCGGGGGAAAAGAAATTCTTGTTAGATGCCCAGTCATGCGATAAACAGCTATTTTCTTTCACTTCTATACCACATACCCTGCTCTAAGTGGCAATCCTGTTAACTCATTGAAAGATATGTCATTGTGAAAGCCTTGTGCAGATTACATGAAATTGTTTTATTTGATAACATTTATTCCCACTAAGCATAAGCAATATACTTACTGGAGGTGCTATAAATTTATACAGGGAAGATCCCCTCAGTGCTAGAAACTTTGGTGTGTACATTCGATCCTGAAGGGAGTCTTGTTCCCGTTCTTCCGTCCAGCCCATGTAGACTATCTGACAGAAAAATCAATAGCGTTGACAAATTCCTCAGACACTTTCTTCAAATGAATTGCAAATATTTCATGCAAGTAAGCTGTCTGTCAAATTTTACATAGCTACAAACCTTGAAGCACTGACACAATGCAGGTATTGGCAGTTCACTTACAATCATGTACGTGAATAAAGGATGTCTGTTATGACATGCCAAAACCATCAGAACAAATATTTATTGTACTAGCAAACCCAAAAAAGTTAAACCACATACTCAACGGATGTTTAAGGTCTATTATCTCATTAAGAGCTCCCTGAAGTAATTCTGCATATCTGCTGACAGATCATGTTGAAGAAATTTAATGCAAGTGAAGTATAAGGAACCACTACATAGGAATACAAAATCAAGTAATTGTCGTTACAGTGCAATGTAGTCTCCACATATAAGTTCACAATTATGCATTAAGCAGTATGATCTTACACATTTTATTTCCAAATAATTTCAACCTTTGTTTTTTCCCCCTCTGAAAATCCCTATATAGGAGTTCTGGACCTTTTTGCTCAGGAATAGCAAAATAACAGTTTTCAGACACTATTTTGAACAGACTTCATCTACAGCTAAGAAGTAACCAGAATGCTGTTGACTCTTACCACTACTTGCAGATCTTCTGGCATAGATGTATGAACTAGAACTTATTCAAACTCATTTTAGGATCTAATTCCCTACCTGTCCATCTATTAAGTTTGAGTAATTTAATATCAAATCTTTAAAGACTAACAGTATGAGTCACCACTATGCCAGCTTCTGGAGAACATCTGAACAGGAAGTAGACACATCATGCAACTTTTGATTTATAACCATGCCATTAGTAATACAATACAATTTTCGGTGTGCTCTGGTACACTACTTCTATGGAAAATAGATCAACCCATATTTCATGAAGTGCTGCTAATGGAATAGATCTATTTTTAAATCTCTTTGTGAAACTGATTGCTACATTAACTAGGCATTCTCTGTCTTAAATGTCAATAATGAACATGTAAGAAAAACAGTTTAGGAAAAATAACTACAATCATATTAATAGTCAGTGAATTAGTAAGTTTACCAATGGTATAAATGTACCTAAAATGAATGTTTATATTGCATGCTTTCTCCTTTGAGACTTTGCATGTTACATACTTTTAAAAAAACAATTTACACAAGTTTATTTCATTACTGTCAGGAAGAGGATTTTTATCAACAGTTCTTGGAATATACATTAAAATAAATGGAGGGGGCCATTTATTATTATTGGTTTTTTTCTTTTTTTCACCCCCCCCCCTTTTTTTTTTTTCTTTTTCCCTGTTGGATAGTGTAACACAGTGAAAATTAATGGCTTTTTCAAATCCCCATGTATGAAATCTACAGTACTACGCTCTATCACAGTTTATTAGATATTTTATGGTCTATAAACACTGCCAAGGAGAAGGTCCAATCCTCTATCGCTTACAGTAAAACCTTAACATTTCATTCTTTTGCCAATAGCAAACACAGTAATATAGTATCAGGGCTAATGAATAACATGTGTTTTAAGTGCTTGCTGCTTTGGCAATTAAACAAGTTTATAAAACTCAGAAGCTGTACCACAACACTCAGGAATCAAGCAGAGTGTTCAATGCCATATTGTCATGCAATAATTAAAAAACTGAAATCTCATTCATTCCTGAATGAAGAAATAGCCAGAAAATAAAACAATCATCAGGGATAGTAAGGGAAGTTTCAAATTATTTAAATTTAATATGTATTCAGATTTCCCTCATTTCTGCCATTTCATGTTATTTAATGCAGGATAAGTATGGATCCCCATCCCTCCAACTTGGTAGGAACAAGTAGAGCTCAGTGACTGTAGAGGAATTATAGAGGAATGAAGGCAGGTTAAATAACATTGATAATATACAGCTCTGGGCTGGCTTCAGGGGCGGTGGGTTGGCTGGTGTGGATAATGTGCAGCTGTGGCTGGTTCCTGCTAAGTAGTTAAATAGCTCTAAGGGGTATGAAGAACTAAGGGAGAGAGGTCTAGAAGAAGCAGGGGGAGGAGACAGAGTGTCCTGGATGTGCAGCAGAGGCCAGAAGCAGGGTGGACTGGCCTGAAGAGGCTGAAGAAACAGCACTAACAGTAGATGAAATGTTGAAACCTGGTGGGGCTTGGGGACTGTGCTGGGGCAAGGTGTGGGAGCTACTTATTGAAGTTATTCTGGTATGTGAGGGTAAAAGCCTTGTTGCAGCCTACTAGTTTGCTAGTGTTGCTCCAAGTGACCAAGAGGCTACACAGAAGAGTAAAATTAGTGGGGAAAAAAAATATACTAGTAAGTGAAGAAGTTTTGTATGTTTTCTCTATAACCAAGAGAATGGATGATCTCTAATTTTTAGGAATTGAGACATTGATGCTTTTAAATTAACTACACTGAATTGATTTGTTTTGTTAAAATGGGACACATAGTAAGATATCATTTTGCCTATGATAACGTGTCACTTCAGCACTGTATGTAATCTGTCTTCAGTTACTGGTTTGTTTTTTTTTATGTCTCATTTCTGCTTCTACTCTTCATTGGAATAACAGGATGCAGTCACTCACGCTGTGCAGATGTATTGATACTTCACATTTGATTACCTTAATACTAACATAGCTATGAAATTTAAGGCAATTTTTCTTTAGATAATTCTCCCTTGCCTCTGTAGATCATGAGGAAAAATCTGATTTTTAAAACTGCTGTACTAAGGCATTATTAACAAAAAGGCATTTCAGCTTCAGACTAAATAATGACTATTAAACATACAGAACAACTGTTAAGCAAAGGTTGTATAATTATAATTAGGAACACTTAAAAGTTATTTGAGTGCATGTGCATGTGTGTGGATTAAAACAGCATGGGCTAGATTCTGGGAAACAGCAAAACTGAACAAATACTTTATAACTATTTTACTGGTATGTTCTTAAAGTGGTCTCAGTTTATTTAAACACACTGAACAAGTAAAGTTAGATAAAACACTGCAAATTTTACATAGTGAAGCTGAGAAATTTTTTTAATTATGAGATAAAATAGGGGTCATGTTCTTGAGGCATTTATGTTACTGGTAAATATTTTGACCTAAAAAACTTTAATTGTGAACAACTTCAAGAAATTATTTATTTGGAAAGGGATCTTAACTTTCCAAGTTAATAGTTCACATGTATATATGTATTGAAACAGTGGATGAATATGAAATTTGACTTGTGAGTTTTGTAACATATCTTAATGCTGTACATGTGGACTTGGCCCAAAATATGGAATTTCAAGAAATTTTATCTGTAAAGAAATGTTTACAACCACAGACACATGATGAATGGAAATAAAAGTGAATGAAAAATAGACTTTGCATAGCATGTGCCTTTAAAATTTTTAAAAATGTTAGTTTTTAAACCTTAGAAACTTTTTTGAGTCCCTATAAACTGCTGACCAGTATCAACAAAACTGGTGGTGTAGTGAAAACATTTTATTTGTGATAACAATCCACTTCAAAGATAATTTTTGCAGTCCTGGATTCTAATTTAAGTGAAGCAGCCTGTTCTTAAAAATCAAATGGTGACAAAAAATACTTAACTTAGTGGCTGCTGGTTCAGTAACAAAAATTCAGTAGCTTATTATAGTTTATGATTTAAATCACATACAGTTCAAGAAAAACCTGTATCTAAATGAAACAGGATACTTTCTTCAATCAAAAATCCATAATGTCCCAATTTAGTATGTACTTACATCACATAGACATCCTAATCGAGCAAGATAAATTGCCATCTTTCATAACAGTACAATGTATTGCTAAAATGACTTGAATATCCTTGATTTTCAGAGACAGTTGTCCAGGTTCTTTATACAAATTTTATTATATTTTAGGAAGAACAGTAAGAAAAAATACAAGAAAATTTCCCTAAAATTAAATGTAAAATGTATGTGATATTTAATGAGTGAGGTGATTCAAAGATCAAAATAAATGCACTGACAGCTGCTTATCTTGGAAATCTCATATTCATGCTCATAGTATGTGAAACAGTGCCATAGGGCAACAGAATAAATATGGAGTCAGAAGACAAATTAATAAGTCAGACAACACAGGGGGAAAATGATGATGGATGAGGAGCTCAGATTACCTTGGTTTTAATATTTTTTTCTTTGTATGGTAGTCTCAGAATTCATTATTGGCAAATGTTAGCAAAGAAACAATAAAACCAGACTAAAATTGGCAAAAAGTGTGATTGAAATGCAAAAAAAGTCCTGCATTTAATAGATTTAGGGTTTTTATGCTGATATTTAAGGTATTTTTCTTCGAAGTCCACAGAAGAATTAACCATACACAATTTTGAATCAATGCTAGAAAATTTTGCTTTATTGTAAATATAGTCAAAATGTCTCCTATCCTATTTTCCAGAATTGTGAAAAGCCAGGTAATCTTTCCATAAATACTTCTAATTTTTAATCCCTGTGAATCTTCTTCTTAAAGTCCACTGAAACAAGGCAGTCTGCATATGAAAAATAAGCACAGAGAAAGAGAAGACAAATGGTAATGAAAGTTATTTTACTTATGTTCCAGATTAGGTTTAAAATAATTTAAATACTCATTTGCTTCATTATGTCTTGTGACAAATAAACACCAATAATGGTTAGTATTTCCTAGAAAATTATGCCATGAAACTATTAATAGCAAAGGAGCAGCTTTGGGAGATATCCCCAGATATCCCCTGAACTTTAAAATTTAGAAAGGAAGTATTTTTGGTTTGAATTGTGGATGGACATGGTCCTGGGCAACCTGCTCTAGGAGATCTTGCTTGAACAAGGGTGTTGGACAAGATGACCTCCAGAGGTTCCTTATGACCTCAACCATTCTTTGATTCTGTGAAATAAAAGAAGTTATGTATGTATAAAACCAGAAAATTATTGCAAAATAGTTTTGCCCTTCAGTTTTCCACTATGTCTCCTTTCTATACTATATGCTTTAGAGCTATCGCTGACAAAGATCACCCTCACACTTTTGAGCCACCTACTTACTAATAGATTATTAAATCTCTGTTTCACTTATTATTGGTGATTAAAAAAATATTATGTGATATTATAAGAATACATATTTATTGTATCTCATATAGCTTAATTTTCTTCTGGATAAAACTCATGTGACCTTCTTACCAGACTGAGGCTGAGTATGTTATCCATTTGTTTTTGTCCTGTTCTGTTTTTTAAATGATTGATTAAAAATTAAGGAAATATTTAAGAACCCTAAATATTTATGGTTCCTAAACAGAACCTGCCCAATGAGGTCTACCCAGTCTTGCTAGAAATCAGAACTAAACTGACTGCTTCATACCTTCACTCCCTTCACAGGTATGAAAACTGATAGCTACAGGACAGCTTTCTATCTGTACTTTGCTTTTCCAGGTTTCTCACAATCTTCTTGTTATATCCTACTAACCCAGAGCAACATCTTGTCTCATCCACTCAGTTTTTCGTCCATTGTTTTATATGTTAACAGCTACAGTTTATTTCAAAGCACTCGTTTTACTTATTTAAGACTTCTAAGTATCTCTTCATTCACATAAATTCTTCTAATGACAAATTAAATTTGAACATTAATTGAGCAACTGTGTGCCTTTGTCAAAATGTCAACATTAAAAGTTGTGAGGTTTTGCCTCCCTTAAATATTCAAGTCAATGAACAATTACATGCCTTTAAAATTAATTAAAATTTGATTTTTTTTTCATGTTAATAGATGTGATTAACATTTAAAATGTACAGCATTCCTGTGTTAAGACTTTTTCCAAGAAAGACCTTATGCAGCTGTTTTTACAAAGATCGATTTGGATGCAAACTACAGCACTAGTTATCGATCCACGTTAATTTGGGGGATGATGTGTGTGAAATTCTAGAAGGAGTCAGCACAAAAATAGCTTACGCTAGTCCTGGCTTGCAGGGAGGTTGACTGGGTAATTTTTTTAAAAATAATTAAATTATCATCCACTAGAGCAGCTAACCAGCATGTGGTAAACCTCCCTGAATTACACAAGGGATGCATGCATTCTACATGGGATTGAGTTAAGTACTTTCCTGGTTAATAGGTATGGGAGGTAGATGATGAGAAAATAAATCTTGTGTTATCTAAAGTGATCTGCCTTCCTCACTTCAGTGAGCCTCCTTACTTCTTGTACAGATTTCTCTTGCTAACCTGCCACACAACTCACCGTCAGAGCAATTTAGCACATCCCTAAGCAGTTTCATTTGGCTGTCAGGTTTATCACTGAGGAGACTCAGTCCCCCTGCCATCACAGGCATTTTACAGCCGACCTGAGAAGCTTCAGACATTCCCTGACACTCTCAATAGAGGAGCTCTCAGCAAACTCTTTGATAATGAGCAAGTCTCACACACATCCCAGCTAAAAAAAAAATATTATATATCACACTGTCATCATTGCCCCTCCTTTTGCTGTTGTGTAACTGCAACCAGTAAGGATTCTGTTGTGTTTTTTTTTTACTGGGAAAAACATCTTTGATTTAAGGTCATATTTGAATTTCTGCCTCTCCATTTTTCACATACTGAATTTACAAGCAGGCACGAGGAGAGCTGTAAATTTTAATCTAGGATAAAATTTGTGGGTTTTTTTAGGGTTTAAGCAGGTAACAGTAAAATCAAGTTCAGCACTCAGGTGGCAAGAAAGAAAACATCGCTATTCCAAAGCCTAGTAGCTTCACTGTGTTTAGGCTTTATCTTTTGATTAATAACTATTTTTTTCCTCTTCTAAATGTACGCAGTATAAATGTAATATATATTTTTCACACTCTAAAATATAAATAGGTCAAAAAAATACTTCAGATAATCAGGCTGGAGGACTCTCCTTTCTGATGAACAATGTGTCACATTCATCTTTGTCACCTCAGGTTAGCCTACTGAAACATGCTGGATAAAGAGGAAGATCAGAATACTGCACATCACAAGACAGTGTCTATCAGACTTCTGATGGTGCCACTGAGCAAACTCAAACGTTTATCCTTCTCGGGTACCCAGGTCAGTGAATCACTTACATAAACATTTATTATCATTCTTAACTCCCCCCAGGAGTAATTTTCAATTAGATTTCAATGACTGATTCCAGATAGTGTTTTGATTTCCATTTTCTGTTTCTTTGGAAAGGACCAGTAAGCAGAACGTGAACAGGACTAGTGCAGTTTAGGCTGGCTGTCCCTGGGAGATCATACTGCTCGCGTCGCTGCTTTGCTCACATCCTGAAAGCCTGCCAAATTTCTGCTTACTGAGCTACGTCCAAAGGAAAAGGTAACAATAAAACTGGAGGAACCCCAAAACGGCTGAGTGTACAGGAAATACAGATGGTGGGTAATAGATTAGACTTGTTTGAAATTGGTTTTAGTAATACATGTTTTGATTTTGCATAACATTAAAATTACATTTCTATAGAATTAGATTTTACACTTCAAAGTTTTCACAAAACTAGAACAAAACTGCAGATACTCAGTGTATACTTAAAGCTGTCTTTTTAGTCTCTGATGTTGCTGCTTGCACAGCAAAATACACAGATTTGACAGAAATCCCTTTTTTGGTAATAATGAGTTCACAAGGTCTGACTTGGAAACATTTATATACTTTTGTGAGATTGAAGTTCGAGATACTTACAAAATCAGCAGTGCAGATATATATGTAAGTATTCAAGAGCCTGTTTAGACTTAAAATATTATATTTAAGTACTTTACCCTCTGATGAAACCAACATCAAGATTCTATGGCATAATGCTATTCATAGTTACTGGGTGACAACTATTAGGCAGCCAAATTTTTACGTTTCCATTCTTAGTCATTTAAACGGCTTAACATAATACTTACAAACTGATGAAAATAGCTATTAATGTTTGGAAAACTTCTTTTGCTATTTACACCAAGAAACAACGGTTTTCTGTCCTATCCAATTATCAAAAGAAAAATACTTCTGAAAGGTGTTCTTAAGCTTTCTCAGGGCTCTTATAGAACACAATTACTACTTATCTACTCCCAGAATAATACATATTAAATAAAATCTCAAAAAAAAAGCGCATAAATTTAGACTAGAATTACATTGCCTTTTAGCCGTTCATTTATTTTTTTAAGCAGCCGATGCATGTAACTGAAAAAGGAAAAAGCGATCAGAAGGTGAATTTTTATTTTCAAAACTGCAGTTTTCTCCATAAATCCACTGGGTTTCAGCTTTCATGATCTATGTTCAGTTAATTATTTTGAATTAAGAGAGTATGAATGAGGAAGTAGGAGTAATGACATGGGTTTTATTTCCTTCCTTACCATCACCACGATTTTGCTGTGAGAAAGAAACTGTAGGAACAGTCAATTATTAGCTAACTAACTTTTTTAATATGAAAAAAATCGATATAGGTTCAAAAAAAGTTGCTTATTTCTAAGAACTCACGGCATCAAAGGAAGGACTGTACTATTACAACAAGCTAAATGACCATCTGAACCCAAGCTTCACATTCACAGAAATGCACATAATGAAGCAATTCAGTGCCAGTTCAAAAATAATAGTATATATATATTCCTTCAAAGATTAACAACTATTGCAATCAGAAACATCATGGCAAGTGATACACAACATTGTTGGGTATATTGCCGTCAGCATTTCTTTACAACTAATAATGGGGAAATTATATCTCTTTTAAGCAAAGTTACTGAATTTTCTTATTAAATTTTCTGGACATCAGTATCTCCAGCAACTGTCAATCAGTGCATAGTGGCAAAGTTCACTAAAAGAAGGGAAATAATGAAGTCTTATCTACTGATAGATTATTCAGAAATAGCTGAAGACCACACAGATCTCCTACAGAAAACGAAAATCTACAGATAAGAAGTTTTCATGCATCTTCACAGTGTCTTTGCTGGCTCAACATTACTGGTGACAGTTACTAACATGGAAAAAACCCCAACAGGTAGTATAAAAATGTAATGTTCAAATCAGTAAAGAATGTACCCAAAGGAAATTTTATCATTCATTAGCTATATGAAATAATCTTTTGTCTAATGAATTAATAGTTTTGGACACCATGAAGCAATAGGTCTAATTAAGCTTAATTTGTAAAGAGAAAATGAAAAAAATATTCTTTTGATCTATAAAAAATCAGCAATGCAGTAAAACTTCAGTTTATATTTCAATTCCATTCATATCATAGAATAAGAAGTTATAAACTAATCCATAAATTTGACATATATGGACAACATTATGAATCCTTCTTTATCAAAAATATCAGGCAACTTTTCTCCTCTAATCTTGCTTTAATTCAAAGTGTATTTCAAAGAGATATATAAAGAAATTACCATAAGTGGAAGGAAAAGAACAGAGATTTATGAAAGCAAATTTTCACAGTCACATTGGTCAGTATTACTAATTCCACACCATTAATAGGAGTGATCAAAATTTTTCTTTGTTAATCATTCTCTTGAATAAAATCTGACAGCCCCCCCTGCTTTTGACAATATATAATGGCTTTAAAGTAAATATTGTAGACAATCATGAAATCACATATTAAAAAAAGTCACTAAGTGCAAAAAAAAGTTAAATGCTTCTAAAATGTAATCAGAAACATACTTGGTACAGAAACACCTAGCTTGAATTTTCCTTTTTGTTTCAAATAATTCTGCGTGTCAATCTAATGACCTGAATGCCATTAGGAAATCAGCCATGCCTTTAATTTTAATTCATATTTCCTAGTCACATACGTATTCGAGTATTCTGAAAGCCATAGATTTTGCAAAATGTCTTTTTGCTTTTAAAAGGATTTTCAGTGGTTTTTGAATGGCTTGTTAAGTCTATTTTGAAAAAAAATACAATTGAATGGATAAAACGCAGCATTTTAACAAACCGGTCCCAAAAGGCACTCATGTTTCACTACAGCTAAATACAGATTACATTATGGGTCACTGATTTTCTCTTTCACTTGCGTTTATATTGAACTTTTAATCACAAAAACCTGATAGTAAACTAACTCTTTTTATAAATATATATATATATATATATATATATATATATATATCTTCTGCAATTGAAATCCAGAGCACACACCACTGTTTATATCTTGTAGCATTATGGCAAAGAAACCATCTACCAAAGCACCTTTGATGTCTTCCAGAACTTAAGCTACTGAATTGAATTACTTCTCTTGGTGAGAGATGTTATGAAATCCCCATTCTTAACAATATTCAGAATTTTACTGGGGAAAGTCCTGAGCAACTTGATTTACACTGACCATTCTCTGAGCAGGATTTTGACCAGGTGACCTATAACAACTCATTCAGTCTAAATAATTCTGCGATTCTGTGAGTCTTTGATCTCAAAGCAATCATATCTGTCTTGCAATCTGTTTTAAAATAGTCCTGACTTACTGTTCTTAGCTAACCAGCTTCAGCATTATTTTTATTATAGTGCCATATTATTCTTCGGTGGCGCATGCAGTACTACACACCAAATGTAGTACCCATTTCGTAATCCCTTTCTAGCTGTTCAGGTTTTTATAAAATCACCCATTTTAGATCTACTTTAATTTTCAGTGGGGCAGTGTATCAAATTTCTGACTGCACGCTTTCATCCCTAATATACACCCTGGAGAGGAATTCTTAGTACCGGCTGCTTTCAGGTAAGGCACTTCTGAGACTAAGTCAGAAGGACTCTTCTTTTGCTTGTAAGCAGCTATGGAAAAATGGAAGATGAATCCTACCATCCCTTCTGTTGTTAATGGGGGGATGGGAGGGAAATAGCTATGATTTGTGAAGGACCCTGTTATTCTAAGGAGATTGAGGATGAAGGGAAAGAAGAGGGGAGAAGTCAGATGAGAAGAGAACAGAGAGTTGCTAAATATGTTGAAATCACTTTAAATTCAATTGATTTTCTAAACAGAGTGGAAAAACTGGCACATAAAGAACTAAAGTAATGATGTGTAACTTCTACTCTTGCACATTCTTAAAGTAAATAAAAATCTTCCTAAATTAATTAATAAGAAAGAAGGAGAAATGGGGTTACTTTGGAACCACTTTAAATATCAATTTTCAAACAGTGATGTCCAGATACAACTGGCTTGAGACAGAGAACCAGAGTGCAGTCCCATTCTGAAGACAGCAAGGTAGAGGAAAACTACTGCTAAAATACCTCCCCCAGAAGCTAAGAAAAACCTTAGGGAATGATTAGATCAAGAACATGATAATTCAGTAGATTCTACATAATATTGTTTTCATGCTTCTCTTCATAACTTATTTTGTAACAAGCTTATCTTTTCGCTTTGTTAGAATAAAGACTGTTTTAATTCACCTGGTGTTTAGATGAAACCTAGGCTATCCTGAAGGATCTTTTGCTGGCCATATGCCAATAACCTCCAGCAGTGAGTTAGCAGTAGAGTTCATAACATTTATTGAACTCATGTTGCACTTAATTATTTTTCAACAGTGGGGTGATGCTTGTCAATAGTTGACTTACCTCTGACATCTCAGAATTTCCATGGATTTTGTAGTTTCATTGGAAAAACTCAGGAGTACTGGGTAACAATTGCTTTGCAATATCAGAGCTTTTTTCCACTCAGGCAATTTATTTTTCTTAATGCAAAGTGTCTCACCATCATGAAAAACTGAGGGATAAAACCCATAAAGGATGTAACTGCCGCAAAATTAAGATTGGGTCCTGAATGAAGCTCGAACTTCAGTGTTAGCCATTGAGGCTCTGTATCCACAGAGCTCTACAGAAGTACAGGCAGGTTCCTATACCCCCAGGGAATACAAAATAATGAATCTGCTGTGGGTGCCACTTGTGTGGCTGAAAGAGCGATACTGATGGAATACTTCAAGGCCCTGTGAAGAGCAGACAGTGACCTACAGGAACTTTATTAAACATGGATGCAAACTCATAATTAATATGTAGCCAGAAGTCTCTCCTCTCACAGACAGAAGCTATTCTTCAAGACCTTTCTGCATATTCTCAGAGGTCTGGATCCTACTTACATACTCTCCAGCTGCCTGGGGTTGGTTTTGAACGACAGCCTACTTCAGCAGGCGGGGAAGGAAAGGCTGCCAAATTATCACCTACTGCCATTAGGGTAGGTTTGTGGGAGCAATAGGCTGGAGGGATGTCTATTGCTTCTATTATACAAGTACTGTAAACAGTAGCCTGTTAAAGAAATAATGGGAAGCAGCATGACTTCTGGCTGTATATTTAAAGAAAGCAGCTAAGACCTGCCTACTGTTGCGTCTTGATCCTGCTGGACTTTGGGGGTACTTTGAGCATGCCAGTTGGATCGAGTGGCTCTGGACACTCAACACTTACACACCACCAGAGCCATCAGGTAGAGACCTGTTTTAGAGAAGCCTGATGTCTATATAGACCTTGGTTGGAAGTTCCTGGCCACAGCATTGCCTGTCTTCTGCTCCAGGCCCTTTCGTCTCTCCAGACCTACACCATTTTCCAGAACCATTCTTCCTAAGTAAAGGTAGAATTTTTTTGGTTCTAAATCCAGCACCATTGAGAGATATTCCGACAAGGAAAATGTTTATTATTAAATAAATTAATAAATATATTTTTCTGTTGCCTGCTCTTCAGAATAGTTTATCTATTTGCCACTCTTAAATTTCTATTTTCTGTGTCATAAAATAGAATGGAGTTAATAAGTTTTGTTTCCCATAATATTAAGATGAAAGCAGAAGTTCTCTAAAGTGCTAAACATATAACTGATACTGCTCACTAAACTATGTGTCCTTACCAGGAAATATACCTGCTTAGAAGGACAAAAAAGTGTCCTCGTATTATGAATTTCTAAGGGATGTTTCTGCCTTTGCAATTAACTACGTATTTTAAAATTCTCCATCAATTTTATTGTTGGTTTTCCTACAGATGTTTTCAGTGGTTAATACTTCTTGGGGTGTTTAACCTTCTTCATTTCTAGGTAACCTATAAATTGTCAGTTGCTTTGTATGCTTTTACACACCAACTGTTTTCTGAATTTCAGGTAGTAACTGTATTACTAGTACCACGGACTATTCTTGTGATGAAAGGGAAAAGATCAATGAATATCTATGGCCTACAGAATTCTGTTTAGCCACTGCTCTTAGAAATCCAAGAGACTAATAGTTTTCCTTTCACAATGGAAATTATATTTGTATATCATACATATCAGTATGATATGAAGTACCGATCATTTGCATAGATGTAAAATAAGTGAATGAGAAAAAATGAAGTGCTTATTCATTCACCTCTCCTCTTGAAGTAAACTGTAATTAAAAATACTTTCTTTAAGCCTTTTGAATCCTATGTGCTTATTCAATAGAATATCTATGGTGAAAGTATATGCTTCATTGATTCCAATTAATTTATTTAGATGATACAATTCCCCAAGGGATAATGTGTGTATAGGCTTACTGAACACCTTCATTCCAATCTACCAAAATTAATGTTATTCTTGGGAACTTTTGCTTTCAGTTGATGAAATAAAAGAGACAATAAAATAAAGTATTGCAATGTTTTTATTTCTAGCCTCAGCCTCCAATGAAAATTCCAAAATGGCCAGGCAGAACAAATTTGTATCTGGTAAGCTATGGATATTAACAATTCCTGATTTAAGGTGACATTAGAGGGTGGGGTGGGGTGGGGAGAAGTATTCCCCCATGCTTAATCTTTCTAAGTATAACTTTTTTAAAAAAGATGACTTATGTCTTTTGTGGATATGGTAACTCTATTTCTCTCCTTTTCTTATTTCCCCTCTTTGTTACCACTTCTCAGGAACTTGTCAGAGAGCAGAAAGGCACAGGACATATGCATCATTCAAGGCATCTATTTCTAAACAAGGATGCTGAAATTCACTTCTTGTCCTCCTGCTCTGTTGGCCTGTTTAGGTAGTAGCTAAAAATCCTGTCCTACAATAGAACACATGAAAAGGATGGAAGCATTTATTCTATCAGAATTCTTTCTTGGTTTAACATTTGTTACTTATGTTTCCACTTTGAGACATCATACACACCCAACTTCCCCTAAAAAACTGTCTTTTAAATTGCAGGTATCCCTTTCACTGTCCTATTTATGTTACATATGCCATTTCTTGGGTAAGTGGCAAAATATCAGATCCAAGCAAGTTTAGAGCCTTAAAGTAGGATTTAATTATGTCATGCATATAAATAGATTACAGGGATAAAAAGATACAAAAAAAAGCAATCCTTTCAACTGCTGTTTCAACTGAGTGGTTTCTCACTGTCTGACCTCATCATAGACATAGAATTATGCTTCTGGGAAGAACAGCAAGTATTTGTCCACATTAAAGCTTTATGACAAATCATGAAGCAATGATTCCTCTGCTCAAATCTGCTGGGGGATGACTGATTTGAAAGAACTCTGGATGCATATAGGCAGGGTCAGGTTTATTCAAAAAATGTTAAGATTGTATTGTTGCAAAAAGTAGCAGCTGAGTGGAAAGCCCTTATGGCAGCCTGGCAATTACAGCACTCACAGTGTGTCAAACCTGCATCTTTCATCTCCTAACCCAACCTAGCTTAAACTAATCAAGCTAGAAGATGAAGAATACAGCTCCTGTTGACACTATGCAGAAAGATATGCAAGCCCAGTGGGATCAGGAAGAGACTGATTTCACACCTGAGATGAGCATGAAGCAACGTGAAAGATCTGGTAAGAACATGTTAATGTGGAAAGCAGTAGATCAAGCTAGTCCCTGACCAGTTGAAGATTTAAGCCACAACTGTTAGCCAAAAATAGGCTTAAACATATTACTTCATAAAGAATGTTTATCTATCTATCTATTTAGAGCAGGAACTTCCATTAATTTCTTAGAAAGAGTCTTTGTGGAAGTATTCAGAGCTTTGAACCTGTCATGAATGAAGCTTTGACTCAAACCCATAAGCCACAAAGAGAGAAGGGCTAGCAGATTTGTCCCAGTGAGCTGCCCAAGGAAGCGCTACACTCTGGCTGTTTTGGATCTTATCCTGATGGTCCTCCATTCTTCAGGAATCAACTGGGTAACAGCTAAGCATCACATCACCTACCCACAGATTCCTAAATCCTCTCTGTAATCTACCCCTGAGATGTCACTAAAATATGTACAATATCTAGTAACACTTCTTCCAGAACTAGAAAATAAGTAACATTTGTTTATCTATCAGTTTAGTATTCCACTTAATAATATCTAGTTCTGGAACATTTCTGTCTATTTCACTCAATTTTAAATGTCAGCAATAACGCAAGGTATTTAGAGTCCTTTCATTCATCTGCCCTATTTAAATCTTTAGTGAAGAACAGAGTACTGATCCATGCATTGACTAAAATTTGAAAACAGACCTAACACGTGTATGATCATTAAATTTGGCCACACAAAATTTACCCTTATGGAAAGCTATTTTCAGGGACTGACACTAATATTGCAGAGAAAAAAACAGCTAACTAATACTAGTTACACTAATGAGTTAGTATTAGGAAAAAGACACAACAAATCAAAGAAGAAGATAAATAAGAAAAATATGTAAATGAGGATGAAATCTGAACTTGAGACAAACCTGAATTTGCTGGACACGCAGAAATTATTTGATATACAGCTTGATACTTATAGTTTGAGACTTACATAAGAACTTGATCTAATCACTTTCTATCATCTAAATTTCCAGCAGGTGTCCAAATTACTTCCATCCTTTCATGAGCTATAGTGTACGCAGCCCTAGGATATAAGCATTGCTATCCAATAACTGCATCAAGTGACTCACAAGATGCATGTTATCTAGCTCATCAGGTAGTCCACTATCTTCAGGAAGCAGTTTGACCTTGCTCTCAAAGATCAACATGGTTTCCTCAGCCGAAAATCTCTAATAATCTATGGTGTGTATTGCTCTTCTAAAGCTTTTTTTATGTCCTAAAGTTCAAAAGCTACTCTGAACTACAATGTAAAAGGAAGAAAACTATTTTATTGGCCACAGGAAGTATAGTTTTTATAACACAGAGTGCCTCAGAAGCATCTAAAACAATTAAAGAAAGTGCTCAGTAAAAAGTATTTCATGTCATCCAAACAAACATATTTTTATATATATAGATATATATTCCTTTTATTTTACAGAAAACTCAATAAAGTATTAATAAGAAAAATAAACCTTTCAAGTGTCTATGTTATGGAGTAATAATCTAACGCCGACTGCCATAGCTGACAATACAATGTGGGGAGTTAGCACAGCATAATTTACACCCTATTGTGCACTTCTGCTTAATTTAACAGCAAGAACTCAGCTCCCCCTGTGTGTTGCTATAAACATTTACCAATAGAAACGTCATTCTAGAGATTTGCTTTCAAAATAAACCTGATCAAATCCTCACTGTGACAACAGATGGTGATAGAGCAGATGTACCATAGGACCTGAAAGTTCAATAACCGTCAGTCAAGAGCTGCAGAATGACTACTCTGAGGAACTACAGTAATGGCATATTGGAAAATAATTAATTCAACAGTCATGCGAAATCAGGAAGAAAAAATAAAATTATAAAAAAGAAAACAAAATACACCAAAGGACAGGGACAAATACACTGTCCTGAATGTATTTTAGAGTAATAACTTGATTTATTTTGAGGATGTGTCACCTTTCAGTAGTACACACTGTTTTGTCATTCCACTTAAACAAATAATACAATAGCAATGTAATCTTGGAGGTTGTTATTCTGCAATTAAAAAAAATAAAATGGTGTGTGTTGTGTTTCATACAGATATTTTTCACTTAGACAGATACTCTCCTATCAGTCCGGCTGAGCCATGCAATTCACCTTTTTAAGTGTAACAAAAATTGAACACATCTGCAGAAAAAGACACTGGCTTGAGTGACAGGCAAGTCATCCACCATGACATTTGCATATAAATCTTTATATAGTGTTTATAAGTTAGGTTTTATTAAATAAATACAATGAGCTGATTTTTTAGAAGTTGTCTAATGAGATTGTTCTAACTGTGCAACTTTAATCAAGCAGAACAGCAGCCTATTAAACCAGAGTATGAGGTGATGTTACATAGCTGATCTGGTACAGCTAACATGTAGTTGTTTTTATTACATTATATAAAAAGCAATAGAAAACGGGCATATCCATGTATATTTGTGAACATTATCACAAATGTAAATATGCCTGCAAAACATCGGGATTCATGATGACTGAATGCTGTGGAACCTCACATGCACAATTATAACCCAGTTTCTTGCCCGAGTGTGGCATCAGCTCATTATCCCATGACGCTGTTTCAAAATTCAGTTAAATACAGTTGTAGAGATGGAAACTCTCTGTCTCACTCTCATCTAACTTGCATTACAAACTCTTTAAGATTGAACAAGACATCTACCAATTATTTTCCCACAAATGCAGGAAAATTCTAGAGGAAAAGATTATTCTTAAAAATGAAAATTAAAATTATTTAACAAGAATATCTTATCTTCTGTAGATAAAAGACGTATCTTTCACAAATGCTCATGCTGCCTATGGATAGAAGAGAAACAGCATTCAACTTCAAGGATTATAGCATTCTTCCCCAATATCCTTTTTTTGTGAATTCAGCATTGATGAAATGTGGAGGGTTATAGCCTTGGAATTCATCTTAATAGAGATGAGATATACAGCACAGGAAAAGGAAGTTTTAAATATAGCGCTCTGCCAATATATTGTAATATCTGTTTCATGTGAGACCTTGAGACATGACTTCTGTCTGTGTAGTAGAGAAGCAAGAGGCTATTTATTACATTTTCACATACATGTGAACACAGCCATAATAAAATAATATGAAAACTCTGCTCCCCACGTTTGCCAGGTACTGAATCTAACTTGTACCGCTAGCTTGTTGAGTAAAATAATATAGGTTAAAAGTGCAAACAGAAAGTAAGTACTTTCCAAATAGCATTTTATAAACATCATAGTTACTTGTTCATGTAGGCACAGGAGGAGGTGAACTGAAGGCCAGATTAAGATTTAGATCTAAACCATCTAAACCTTGAATTCTACTGTGTACCTAAATCAGATGTAACCAATTCATCCTCCTGGCATGGCAATCAGTAAATGTGAAATCCCAAAACCCAAACAGCAAAGGAGGGTTATAATGTGCAGTAAAACCTCCAGTAGCTGGAGGCAATATATAATACAATATAATACAATACAAAAAAAAATTGGTTTCCTACCTTGAGAAGGATCAGAGGATTCTGTAAGAAAGACTATCTAATGCTGTGTTCCCTCGATGTTATCAAATTGACACACATCTACAAGAAGGGCAGGAAGGAGAATCCAGGGAACTACACACCTTTCAGTCTGACCTTAGTGCTGGGGAAGGTTACAGAGTAGATCATCCTGAGCGCCATCACATGCACATACAGGACAACCAGGAGATCAGGCCCAGCCACTATGGGGTTATGAAAGGCAGGTCCTGCCTGATGAACCTGATCTCCTTCTAGGACAAGATGATGTGCCTAGTGGATGAGAGGAAGGCTGTGGATGTTGTCTGCCTGGACTTTAGCAAAGCCTTTGACACCATCTCCCACAGCATTCTCCCAGAAGAACTGGCTGCTCATGGCTTGGTTTGCTGTACTTTACGCTGGGTAAAGAGCTGGCCAGCCAAGCCCAAAGAGTAGTGGAGAATGGAGGGAAATCCAGTTGGCAGCCAGTCACAAGTGGTGCTCCCCAGGGCTCAGTACTGGGACCAGTTCTGGTTAATATCTTCATTGACAGTCTGGAAGAGGGGATTGAGTGCCCCCTCAGTAGGTTTGCAAATGACACCAAGTTGTGGGGGAGTGTTGATCTGCTTGAAGGCAGGAAGGCTCTACAGAGGGATCTGGAGAGGCTGGACCGATGGGTGGATGTCAGTTGTATGAGGTTCAATAAGGGTAAATACCAGGTCCCTCACTTGGGTCACACCAACCCCATGCCGTGCTACAGGCTGGGGCAGAGCGGCTGGGAAGCTGCCTGGCAGAAAAGAACCTGGGGGTGTTGCTCAACAGCCAGCTGAACATGAGTCAGCAGTGAGCCCAGGTGGCCAAGGATGCCAACAGTGTTCTGGCTTGTATCCAAAATAGTGTGGCCAGCAGGACTGGGGCAGTGACCGTCCCCCTGCACTGGGCACTGGTGAGGCCGCGCCTCGAACACTGTGTTCAGGTTTGGGCCCCTCACTGCGAGGGGGACACTGAGGGGCTGGAGCGTGTCCAGGGAAGGGCAGCGGGGCTGGGGAAGGGGCTGGAGCACAAGGCTTATGAGGAGCAGCTGAGGGAACTGGGGTTGTTTGGCCGGGAGAGGAGGCTCAGGGAGGATCTTATTGCTCTCTACAACTACCTGAAAGGAGCCTGTAGACAGGTGGGGGTCGGTCTCTTCTCCCAGATAGCTACCGACACGACAAGAGGAAACAGCCTTAAGTTGCACCAGGGGAAGTTTGGATTGGGTATTAAGAAAAATTTCTTGACTGAAAGGGTGGTCAAGCATTGGAAAAGGCTGTCCAGGGAGGTGGTGAAATGACCGTCTCTGGAGATGTTTAAAAAACTTGTAGATGCACTGCTTAGTGACATGGTTTAGTGGTGGACTTGGCAGTCCTGGGTTAACAGTGGGACTTGATCTCAAAGGTCCTTTCCAACCTCAATGATTCTACAACTCTACATCAACTTTCAGCTGAGATCAGCAGATTCATAAACTCATGGTGGCTAATGTAAAAACTGGAATTGAAAAGAAATGGACAGTGCTTGTCCTCAGTACAACAACCCAGTTATTGAGGTAGGGTGTATTCTCCTGTCATTTGGAAAGGCTTAGCAGAGAAGTCAGTGCCACCTTTCCGAACTCACCTGCCTAATGATGGCTCTCACAGGAGCCGGTATTTACTGTAACCAGTGCAACAGCCAACAGCAGCAATAAGTTTCAAGAAAAGGAAACACACCTGTGTTTCCTCTCCCATCTTGGCTGATCAAATAGAGAAGCCTCGGGCTGAAATGTTGAAATATTCTATTCTTCGTGCCTCTTTGCTATGAGGTCTTTAGCGTTTTTCCTCTGAAATTATGGAAATTTTTTCTATGACATAATATTATTTTATATGCATATTTAAAACACACATTAAGCTTTCAGTACCAAATTGTTTAAATCTTTTTTTCTCAACTACTTGCTGATATTCTCCTGGATGGTACTATACATAGCCCGTGCATCATCTTTGCACTTTTATTTTCCAATAGATATATCTTAGTTTTCTAATAATTCTCCAGACAAACTTACTATTCACAATTACTGCCTTAAAGGAAAGCTACTGCATTATGTGCAGTCAACAAGTATCGTCTAATCACTTTTTCTGTTCTCTTTTTAACTTTTTGCAACATTGACACATTTGGATAACACTGTCAGTGTTACAATAGCTTCCGCATCTATTTAGGTTCATTTGTTACATCACTCTAATGCTACTGGATCTGTCTGTGCCAATATTTTCTTCTCCAAATCAAGAATATATCCATAAAGCAATTCTAACTGTATCGGTTCTTGATTCTAGTTTGACATCTATCTCCTGCCCCTTACCTTTACCAAGTAATTAACATCCACATATATATACAGTTACATACGTACTTATTTATTTTATTTTTATATATGCATATGCACATATATATATACAAAATTCTAAGTGAAAATAACCTTCTATTACCCCACTAGTACTCACAAAAAACCCCATGGGTATTTGTTAAGTGTTATTATGATTTTTATTTTTTTTTTAAGCATAATAGGATGAAGACAGCAGTTGAAAGATTACCTTGCAGTGTCGCCCCTGTTGATGGACAATTCTATGGAAAATTTTGCTTAGATAGGCAATCAAAACCTTCACATGCATTTTTAATAGTATTAATATCTAAGTGTGTGAAAGATATTAATCACCTTAGTAAATGTATATTTAGCACAAAAAGGATGTTTGAGAGAAAAGGTTAAATACTGAAATGTATTGTATTTTTCAGGAATTATTTTGTTTCATTATAGGTGCTTGGAAACCATCAGTTTGTCTTATTACTGCTTTTTATTGAACAAGATGCACCGGGTGTACAGTAAGATATAGAGGCATTTACATCCTAAACAGGTAACATGGTTGTAATTTGGTCTAGTTATTTTAGGCAAAATATATTGTAACAAAAAATCTAGAAATAAAATCCCAATCAGATTGGGTTCAGAGCTTAAGTTCATGATATGCTTGCAAAAGAAGTTAAAACTAGCTATTCAACCTCTTAGACAAAAATGTATTTTATTAAAATAAATGTCAAAATGACAAAAGCAATCAAAATAATTTAACATTCAGACACATAATGATGTGTTAATGTAAAAAGCAAAAAGGCCTGTTCCTTCCCTATATATCATGTTTGCTGCATATAAAAAGACAGAAATTAACCTTACATCTGTGTAGCCTTTTCTAACTCCTCTCAAAAATAGCTTATTTAACTTAAATTAGGTGATATTTTCTAGATCCTTCTACAAAAAAAAAACCCGCAACCCTCTTTACATAAGGTAACCCCAAAACGGAGTCTTGTTTTTGACATCAGTGGTCCCTACAATTTCAAGAATTCCACAGATCAATAAACATTTTTCTTATCAAGTATTTAATGGGCACTGAGATCTTATCAGTCTCACTGCCCATCAAATTGGCCTCTCTCTTTTCAGTTTGATCTTTTGGCTGACTTTCTTGAAATGGTCCACGGTAATTCCTTTGGAATACAGTGATTGATGCTGATGAGAGAAGAATGCATTAATTACAAGCTGCCCCAACAGACAACATGATGAACAAACTATTCAAGCAGAGAAAGTTATTTTTACTTTCTGGTGGAATTCTAATGAAGAGGAAAAGGCCTTCCTACTGACCACACATGCCAGGAGTTCCATAATGTCACAGATCATTGCATTTTGCTGTAATTTTTTACAGCAATAAAAACAAAGAGGTAAGTTCAGAGTAAATCATAAGAATGAAAATGGAGCTAGTTAACTGACTTTTGTATACTAGGCATTTTGTCCTTCCTTCTTTTGATACAGGAGCATTTCTTTGCCACTACCAGCAATTGATATCATAAAGTATTGATATTATAATAATTGATATTTTAGAAACTGTTCTGGAAATGCAAGTGTTATCTTTAATTGCTGAATGTGACAAACCATTTCTTTTCTGTGACTTCAGGAGGCAAGAATGAGATAAAAGTATCTCAATATCTGAGTAATTGTAGTGCAGATGACAAATCTTAAATCAAAAGCTAATAAAAAATACCTAATCATTGAAGTTTTAATTATTCCAACTTCCTTTATACATACTCATGTATTTGTTCTTATCATCATCACAATTCATTCATTATGATTTTTGGACCTTCTCATGAAGAAAGCAGCAAACAAAATAGTAACGTCCCCCTCCCTTGTGAGTTACACTCAGCACAATTCCACAATAATAATCTCCATATTATTAAAGTTGGACCAGAGGCAGGGAACTAAGAAATAATGCTGACTACTGAAAATGTGGTGTGAGAGAGATGAAAGCACTGTTATTCCTCAAATCTGTCCTCCTGAAGGCAAGTTTACAGCTCAGTCCTATATGTATTTCTCTCCTCCTACATGGAAGTAATTTGTTCCTTCTGATGAATCAGATTTGTGTTTCCCTTTATTACAATTTTCTTAAAAAGAAATCCCCATTATGAAATAGTTGTGGTACACAACACATGCATACTTAATTCACTGGTTTAATTTACTAAACTTGTATTCTGTGATAAGCAGCCCACCGCAAAACGGTCACATTTTCCACTGTTGTGCTATATCACAGAACAATTTAATGATATTACTTTAGCATAGGAACAGGCTATGTTCCAACAGAATCTTTGATCACTTTAACAAACATTGAGCTTTACCCTGAACGTTGGTTGGTTTTTTTTTTTTTTTATGTTTTGTTTACGTAGTTTTCTAAAATGTATGCTGACACTTTTGAGATGTCCTTTCTTACTATAAACTCTAGCGACCAGAACCTCAGAGTTCCAGCCTTTAACTTTGAGCTGCCTGTAGGTTTGCTTTTTCAAGCAACAACAAACAATAATTGTGAAAAGAATAGATTTTTTAAGATAGACAGCTCTTATCTATTTGCCCCATGGATCCAATCACCTGGCACACAGCTGCAAAGAAGAGCAGCAATTGTGCACATGGATGCATTTTGCAACAATCATGTTTATTCAAGGAATATTACTCCCGTTTTTCAAGGCATTACAATTTCTTCCAGCAATATGAGACTGTCAATGGATGAACTTGGAGACAGTCAGATGATTCAATTTGTTTCACATTCTGCTACCAGCCTGCTCCATAACCTTGTGCAAATATTAGTTTTTTATGTCTTCATTTGGACAATAGAATTAATACACTTTTAGAATGTTAGAACATTGATGGATACTGGCTAATTTTGTAAAGCATAAAAATCCCATTCCTGCTTTTATAGTAAAGTGGGTAAGATGCAATATGAAGAAAACTAGACACACACACACACACATTAAACAGGTTAATTTGAAAAGATTAAGTATGGTATTATTTTGACCAAACACTCCAGTTCCCTTTGACTTTAGAAAAAAAAATACCTATTTTGAGGCATCAAGGTACTCTTTACAGAAAATCTACTGAGAGTTCTTGAACTAGAATAATGCATAGATACCACACAATTTAATAAAGTTGAAAAGAGAATTAAAAATTAAACAAGGCCAAATTTTCTTTTTCTTACCTGCTGGTTTACGGGGAAATTCCTGTTGATTTTTTTTATCTATAAAAATGAATAAAGAAATACATTAATATTTAGCAATTAGAAGAAAAAATCCCAGAACACTGGATTTTAGAGACATATATCAGACACTCCCTTCCAAATTATGCATGTAAAAAAACCCCAAATAACAAAAAAATAAGTCTTCTGCAGTACCGGGACTGAAAATTTGATAAGCTCATGTGAATAATGGGACATTTCTGTGGTCACTGTGTGGTTTGTTTTGTTATTCAGAATACAGGAAAGGAGGATACATGCAAAATTATTTCTGAATTCTGCACTACGTCTTTTTTTTTTTTTTTTCCCCCTTGGTTAGCAGCTATAACATAGAGTATTTAACTATATAAGTCGTTCTGAACAGCTTCCTGCCATCCACGAAAATGACCAAGCTTTAAGCAAAATCCTTTCCTTAAAGAATGATGGAAAATTGGGCTGGAATACCCTTTGAAACAACCTTTACCCTTTTACCTACGTGAAAAATCAAGTGTGCATAATCAATTTTGATAATTGTTCAAACAATTTTTTCTTAAAGACATTCAACATCTGCAGGTAAAAAAAGTAAAGAGAAAACCAGTCCAAGACCTGATTCATGAGGAGTTTGTATTTAGCCATGCAGATCACTGACATCATCTAAATAAACATGGCCAGCTTTCTGACACAAAGTGTCCAATACAAGGATAAGTAAGTGTGGAACACGCCTGTTACTGCCATTGGTAACACAAATATGTTCTTTTTTGTTTTAAGCTTTCCAGCAAACCTAGTGAATTTACTGTGTGCATTCATGGCAGATACTTAATACCTACAACTTATTTTTTGCTCTCTTATGTTAACTTTTCACAATTGTAGCTATGGGTAAGTGAGTAAAACACATCTTTAAATTAAAAACAGTGTCAACTAGGAATCAATTGTATAGCCCAGAAAGCCCTGAAACCACAGTGTAACATGTACACTGCTTCAGCCACAGGTATGGTATTTTTTCAGAAGAAAAGAAGAATCATCACTGAATTTCTTCCAGTGTTTACAATATCATATCTAAATAACTATATGCAGAGATGTGAGTGGCACAGTGCTTTGTAGACTTTAAAAACAGCCTGTTTTCTGCAGTGGTAATTTCTTTGTGTTCTTCATGCAAATATTGAGCAAGTCTGTAAGTCTGTCACTGACATCCCAGAGTTTTGTTGTCAAAGGGTAATTCTTACTGTCAAGAAAATGCTGGCAAGCAATTCTAGTTGGTTTCCAAGTGTGCACTGAATCAAAAGTGTGAGAAAAACATTTCCACTCTCCTTCCTTGCACGTACACCAGCTTCAAGGGTTGGTATTGAGACCAGCGCTGTTTAACATTTTTGTCAGCGACACGGACAGTGGGACTGAGTGCACCCTCAGCACGTTTGCCAATGACACCAAGCCGAGTGGTGCGGTCAACATGCTGGAGGGAAGGGAATGCCATCCAGAAGGACCTGGACAGGCTTGAGAGGTGGGCCCATGTGAACGTCATGGAGTTCAACAAGGCCAAGTGCAAGGTCCTGCATGTGGGTTGGGGCAATCCCAAGTACAAATACAGGCTGGGTAGAGAAGGGATTGAATAATGAAATAACATTGTGAAGAGAAAGAGATTTTACTATTCTAAGCAAAATACTGAAAATATTTTTTTAGTGGTGATTTACATTTTATATAACTATATATTAAATATTTTGGTAGTATTTTTACTTCTTATATAGAGATCAAAAATTTTAACATAAATAAAGCACATTAGGAGCCTTGTACATTTAAATATTCCTGGGAAATGTAAGTGCACCATCCAAACATCATTTTCTCATTCAAAAATTTCCAGCTCATTTTTTAAAGTATGATCTAAGCACCTACATTGCATAGTTTTTTTAATTGTTATTACTTTGATGAATTAAACCAGGGGTCCTCAAACTATGGCCTGTGGGCCGGATACGGCCCCCCAGGGTCCTCAATCTGGCCCCCATTATTTTCAGACTCCCCCGCTTCCCCCGCCAGGGGTTGGGGGGAAAACCAAGCAGCCGCAGATGACTGCCTGCCACTTCATCCACACGCCGGCCCCCTGGTTAAAAAGTTTGAGGACCCCTGAATTAAACCAATCTTGTTTATCTTTCAGGTTATATGGTAATAATTTATTGAAATGCATTATTTTTAATTATGTTATAGTTTGCAAACTACACTATAGGTGTTCAGTTCTATCTGGAACTAAAAATTGTTAAGTGTGATTAGTTTTACGTACACCTTCAATGTTTATCATTCACATGCATGAACATTGGAGGTGACATAAAAAACAAAAAAAAGTTCTAGAATTAGCCTGCAGAAGTCACTGATATTTAAGATCATGAGATACAGTGTCTTGAGAGTAAGGAAAGCAATTCTTTAGCCAACATTATTCTTCCCAGCACGTTACAAAATACATTGAGTAAAATTTAATCTATGGGTGATCCAGATTCATCAATCCTTAAGAATCAAAATCTAAATGTAAACACTTTTCACAAATGAAAAGAGAAAAAAACATAATCTCGTGTTACTTGACAGATTATCTAAAACAGAAATGTTCCTTCACTCTTCCATAACAATACTGAACTCTTTTTAATCTATTTATTGAGCACAATCACAGCACACAACACTATGTAACTGATGCAAATAAGTAACATTTGTTTTAATCAGAGGACACCAGTACAACACACTGCAAACATATATGCACATCATAATTTTAAATAAAACACCCTGGCAGATACTATACTAAAAAAAAAAAAAAAAAAAGGCAGGCACTCTGAGAACATTCTTTAGAAATATGAGTCTATCCAGAGCAATAAAAAACCAGGAGTGGCACAAAAGGAGACAACAGAAGCTCTGCTTGTAAAAAAATTCTGATCTGAAGGCAAAGATACAGGAAGTGTTACCAAAGCTGAACTGAAGCTAGCAAGAACTATCTGTTTCTACTTCATGTTTGAAAAACAGGTGGTAAGGGGTGGAATTCCACTCTAGTTTAATTTCCATGAATGCAGATTAGGAAAAAAATAATCTAAGAACACCACAGAGAAAGTAGTTTGGGATTTGGGGATCACCTAAATGTGGAAGGAGGAAGAAGGCATCAAAAATAAGGTCTCTGCAGTATCTGCAGTATGTTGCATCTGACTAGTAAATAGGCAAGTGATGTTGATATGAGACCAATAATGGCAGAACAGATTGTAGCAGAAACTATCACAGAAGAATGTTTTAAAGCATAATTGATTGTGATAAGAGTACAAACACATATGGCTATATATTTTCCAAAATTCAGCTGGTTAAATACGTTAGGACATCAGAGCCATGAAGAATACTGCACAGAGAGATGATATGAAGTGAGACATGGAGAAGAATGAACCATGGCCAAATTCAGTTCATTTTATGCACTAGATGTTGCCACCACAGATGGATAATTTTCACAGCCACGGCTGTGCACTTTCTGCAGAAGAAACAAGTAAGAACATGGAACACATCACTCCTCAGCAAGATGAGTAGCTTTTGGCTTCAGGTGTAAACAATGATCACAACTTACTTATCTATTTATTTACTAATTTAATTTGATAAGTAGATAATATATCTCTTATCTATCTATCTATCTATCTATCTATAATATAAATAACCAGAGAAGCAGCAATCCAGAAGAACAGCCTTCCATATTCTTATATGTTTGTGTAAATTGTACCCCGTTATTGTTACTCTCTGCTGGAATGCATCTGATTAAGATCACAAAACCCTTGTTTTAAACTTTCACATTCAGCTGAAACTGAAATGAATTGTTCACTCCACTGGGAGATAATATTTCAGACCTTCTTGAGCAAATAGAACTGCAATAAATATTACCTATTTCCATAAGAGGTTTTTAAATGTAATCACAAACCTGCTATTTATTAGGGGTTTGTTTGACCTTTTTTACCTATTTATTTTAATGAAATTTGCTATTCCAATGAAATCACAAGATCCTCATGAGACAATGATGAAATGTGCCTTTCAATGAGCACATGCCACCCTAAGGACTCTTGAGGTCAGTATGATTTACAGATAAGGGCACCATTTCCAGGTTTTTCCAATTCTTAAAAGTTTAAATAAAAGCAATCATATGTTTGAAAACTCCATGTGTGACATGCTTGCTTTAATCATATTTCCTGAAAAACTGTATTGTTAATGAGAGGCTGACAGTTCTGATGTGATACTGGGAGAGATGATTAATGACAGTGTGACTCTCAGATATCACAGCTGGTCCTCTCCATGAAGCCATAGCATTATAGGTGCTAGTGGTCAGGACAGAGTGCATAACAGAGACCATTCCTTCAGACTACCTTCAGGAATAGCCAAGACTGAAGATCAACATTTGGAATGAGCAGGCACCAGCCCTTGCTCTATATGTTGGCTTAAGACAGTAAATCAGATTGTCCCACACTTTCACATTGTAAGAGTCTGTCTAAAGAGAATGATATTGTCTCAACATTGCTAACAGAGGCCTGGAGATGGAATGTGCTCCTCATGGACACCGAGACCCAGCAACCCTGAAGGAGAACTGCACGGTACGAGAAGTACTATGCCGCTCCCTGATACCCGGCACTGGAAGGAACAACTACGATAACGTCACATAACAACTGTTGTCGTAACAACGAACGAAAACATGTGTGATAACCTTGCTCGAGAAGGCAGAGACTGACAACAATCCATGGGCCAGAGGAGGAGCAACGTGTATTGCTTGGCATAAAAGAGGACTCTTTAGCAACCGAATCACGATGATTGGAAGGACCGGCAGGACACTGCCTGGACCTGGGACCATAGGGATGCCTTGGACCTGTGGTGGTAGCTATAATCCTCTTTCCTTTTCTTTTTACTTTATTTTTTTTTCTTCACTTTCTGTCTTTCTACCTATGACATGCCGCTTTACGGGTAAACAATAAAATCGTGCTGTTTGATTGAAGCATAACCCCTTGGCGTGGTCGCCTTGATTTTTGCACTTTGAGATCATAGTAAACAAACCATCATGAGTCCACTGAGTCATGGTTACACGAGTTACACAGATGTCATGTAACTTTGCAAGTCTCCTTCCTTATCAGAAATTTTCAAAATAATAAAAAGGAACCCTTTAGTATTTTACAATTATTATGCTGGTCATATATTTGGATTTCCCCAAAGAATTTAGACTCTGTAGCCACCTTCATCAATTCCTTGTGTTACATAACTGCTGATTTAAATTCATTAACGGCTAATTAAAATATAATAGTTTGACAAGAATGTAAAATCATTAAATAGTTCTTAACTTTATTTCATGCATTAAAGCAGCAATACAGTTCATGCCAATAGGATGTTAAGTGATTGTGAACAGGTAGCAAGATCATTACAGTTTGTAACACTTTGGAAAAAAAACATGAATCCATGCTGTGATAATCTGATGTTAATAAATGAGTAAGAAAGATATATAACTAACATTTGGAATTATTAGTTGGTTAGTCTTATTTTCTATCCTTGCTAGGCTTTTGTTTGCTTAATGTGATAGCTAGGTTGTGGTAAGGTTGTGAAATTTTGTTATCCAAGAGTATATACGCATTGAAAAAAGCAAGGAATGAAAAAGTTTGAAAGCAGCATGCAACAGTTCATATGAAATACATCAATCATTGGTGAATACATTCAAATATATGTATAACTGCCTACAGACTGAATGTAGGAATTCTTGATGCTGGTCTTACAAGCTGTAGTAGATTTTAGAGTTTAGGCTGAAAATCTGTATAAGCTATGATATGCAAAGTGATCTGTCAACGTGTTCTGGAAAACATGGGAGCATAGGAAATAATGTAATGCAATGTTTATGTCTGCCTCCTGACCTAACAGGGATGATGCCATTCTCTATTGATCTCTGTTGATCACATTTACCAGCTAAATGGTTCAAAGGACAGAAAGATTTGGATTACTGCCATGATTTCTAGTATCTGCAGGCCTAACTTGTACTTTTCTCAAGACTAGATGCACTGGATTGCAAATGTTCTCAGCCCAAATGAACTCAGCATCAAGTTCCTTGAAGGAAGAAGGGGAAAAACCAGAATATATGAACATTTATATAGGCTTGATACAACACTGAATAATGCATAAGCATAAACATGACCTCTGCTTTAGAGTTTGTTCCTACAGATACCTGTAGGCTAAATCATTCTCACTGTGGTTTCTAGATGATAACAAAAGTGAGAAACAAGATGATATGTGTTTCAACTTACATAACAAATGTTATAAAATCTCTCTTAGGAGTAAAAAAAAATTACACATAGAGATCAAATACTTCTAAAGAGTATAGACAATTAAGACACAGAAGGCATAATTCAGGAAATCCCTAATCAGCTGATCGAAGAAGTCCCAAAGTAGCAGATGGCTGGAAAGACAGAGGGAAATATAACTATACTTTTGCTATCGCCAGACACAGGACTAGATTGACCTTTGCTCTGGTTCAGTATTAGCACTTAGTTCTTTTGGATCATCTTAATCCACCTGGAAACTAAAAGTTTGACTTTGTATCCGACATATAAGTAAAGGAAGAAAGGCCTGAGATAGTCTTGAGTTCTCATCTGGAAAGCGTATCTATAATTCCACAAGCTTCCTTTTAAATTCTTGTACTGACCGCCTTTGTATTACCCAGTTGTACTAAGCATACAGAGAGCTTGCATGTTTTGGTGAGCTCCCATACATGCAGGTATCTGATAAATACTCTTGGGGATGACAAAGGATAGCTAGTAAGACTCAGGAGTACTCCCCAAAAAAACAAATCAATTGAATACAAAAAATTCCTAACAGAAGTCTTGAACTGATGTATGCAAAGAAAACATTTGTGTATTGAGAATTATTAACAATTTATGGCATGTAAGAGCCCTATCGAAGGAGAAATGGCCATTTGAACTATGATTGAAAACCTGTGTACCATCAAACCTCTTTCATTTTCATTCCCACTCAAAAGGATTCAGTGACACATTGAACACTACCAGCACAGCAGTAATGGATGGATGTTACAAAGACCAACAGGTCTTGTGCCTATTACAGCAAAGTATAGTGGGAGCACTAAGGACAAAAGCACAAAACCTAGTCTTCACACATCTTCGATGTTTCAATAATAGCACTGCAATTACTTTTACTTTAATTAAAAGGAAAAGAAAAAGAAAAAAAGGTTCACTTAACAGATGAATGACTTAATTTAATCCTGCAATATGTAACATCTATTCCTAAGTCTGGACGTTACCTTAATGATAACATTTTTATTGTGCTTCTTTAAAGAATATACCTGTGTTACAAACAATACAGTTTCACAACAGTGAATATCCATAATTAAAATACCAGCAGCAACATACATATTATTAAACAGACAATTGTAACAACTGAAAGCCAGTGCCTGAAAAAGCTATTATGGTCCCATGTCAAAGTGAGAAACATGATCTTTCTCTACCGAAGATTTACTAGAAAGACAACAATTAGAACTGAAAAAAAATATGAAAAAACTTGTCCCAGAATGAGATACATGAAGCACTGCTTCAGATAATGAAATGCAACTGGGTAATTGTGGTTTATATCATAATAGCGGCTGCTCGTTGGAGTATGTTTACTATAGTATCATTCACACCAAGAAAAAAACTGGTGCAGGTAATCCTCAGTAAAACATCTTCTCAGAAAATAATGAAATATATTTATGGGTACCACTTTCATTTGCAATTTATACTATTTTACTAAAACCAGTTTGCAATGCAAATACATCTGAATACTTCATAGGTATTCAAATCCATTTACTTCTTAAGAAAACATATGTAGATTCCCAAGTAAAGATGTAGTATGCCTAGTAACTATCAACCCAGTACTCCTTTGAAGATACCAAGGACTTCTATCTGAAATATAACTTCCAGATATAACATTCCAGCTAATGTTTTTTCAGTTATGAATTCCAAGTCCCTTGTAATCAAAATACTTTAAATATAAATCTTTTAAACCTTCTATAGCTGGAAGTACTAGAGTCTAGAAGCTATCAGAGGCCTCCAGAATATATGTTATTTTGAATACTCAATATTCAAGGAAAGTTCTGCTGAAATGCCATCCTATTTGTCAATGTTTTACTTAGCTGTTGCATTATCCTTCCTCTGTACAATAGTGATTAGAACTGCTGTTAAAAATTAAATTAAAGAAATTCTAAACTTTCAAAACTCTGATTGCTAAAATAAAGATGCAACAGGGCAACAATTTTAATAGTTGGGAGATAATGCTTGGCACTAGAAATCTACAACTAATTTTCACAGGCCACCACTGACTTACTGTGGGATCCTAAACTTCCGAACATCACTACATGAGTTAGTTTAAAATAGTATGCTTGAGTTATTATACTTCAGTTTGACTGATAACATCGCAAAATCATACAGTTCAGAATATGTTAGGAGTAGCAGGTCATGATGACTGGTTTAGTAGATGACAAAATGCAGAAGTTACATCCTCAACACATTACTAGACAAAACACCAACACCCTGGAACTTCAAGATATCTGCACTTGTAAAAACAATAAGGTTAAGGCAAAGAAAAGAACTAGACTTGAAGTAAGGGCACAGTGAAGAAAATTCTGAACACTCCCCTTCACAAAATCATAGCAGTAATACACATCTGTCTCTACAAACACACATGAAAAATGTTTGAGTATAAAAACTGTTGAACAATAAATAATCTTATTAAACAAATGTGCTAGATATGATTAAGAAATGTCATTGTTCTAGTCAGAACCTTTTTTGTAGGTGGAATTTTTTTTTCAAAGTTTACATATAGTTTACAAGGGTAAATGTAGTCCACAAGACTAACATTTATTTAATGCATTATAATATTCGTGTTTGTTATGAAACTTCGATGATGACAAGACAATATGCATATATAAAACACAAGTATGGGTGTTTTTCTCATTTGGAAAATACTTATGCTATAATTTTGGTAATTCATAGCCGCTAATAAGGGAGTTAAAAGTCATGAAGGAAAAATCAAATCTAAAAATGAAAATGTACCGTGTGTACCTAGTGTTAGAGTAACACAACACTTGAGGTGATGAGATTGACATTTAACGAGGATAGATTTCAATGGGAATAATTATCTAAACACAAATAATCAATTAGATGTTTGATTATCTGGTTTAGATGGTTGATTAACAAGTCTGAAGCTCTTAGCCCCTCTGTCCATCAGTTATTACTGCAGAATAAGCAACCTCATGTCATTCTTCCAGCTGAAACCAGATCATTAAATTGTTAAAAATTGAGCTATATGTCTCTCCTGGTTTAAAACATCAGATTTCATGCTTTCTCATTTCTCAAGGAAATTAAATAATGTAGGTAACACCAACTTCAATTTTACCTTTCACTTACAGCTTCTAGACAATATCACATCTAAATACAGTATTTACTTTCAGAAGTTTTCACAGAATACCCAAGAAAGAGAGGAAAAACTTTAGTCTAATGGTAGCTATAGTTTGTCTTATCCTACTATTTCTGAATGCAAATGCAAGTACTGATATGAATATGTTCATTCTATGGTAATACAAAAGAATAGAAACAACATGGCTCAGAAGCAACTCAAAAGATCAAAGTTGTCTGCCCAACTGATTTGTACAGCCCTGCCATGACAGCACTATCAATGCCCATGAGTCAATCTATTAGCAAGTACAGATCTACTTAGCTTTGGAAGTTTTCCTTATATCAAAATAGTCTTGTTGCAATTTAATCCCATTACTTCTCATATAATTCATCACAGAAACAAAGGAGAAATTTCCTGCTCTTTGTGCAGCTTTTCTAAAGTTCAAACATTCTTTTCTTCAGGCTAAGCAGTTCCATTTCACCGTGTATTTTCTTGCAATTTAATGCTATTGTCAAAGAAGCCAAAGCCCTCTTCAGTGACACTGCCTCTGTATACAAGTATTGTAGAACACACTTCTCTTGCATGACCAGGAGGACTGACTAGCACATTACAACAGCTCTGACCCCCTCAGCCTTCCTTCAAGAGTCTTGTAGTCACTTTTGATCTGCTTAGAGTCACACTGAAATTGGTCATGTCCACATGAATGAGCAGTTCCAGCTAACTGTCACTTGGCTAGATGGCTTTGGAAACAACACTTAGATTTAAGCTCCTGGGAGACAGAAGGCTTGCCACAATGTTAGGACCAGTCACTAGACTGACATTTTCATCACACACAGGAGTGAGTCACTCATGACCAACATATCTCTTCATCATAGGAAGGGTGATCATTAACCTCACATCTTTCCCAGACTGTCAGGTTTTCATGTTTCTCTCTTTCTCCACTCTGTCATTAGGCTTGAAACTTCAGTTACTGCAGGCAGCATTGTAATGCACCACTGCCTGAGAAGGGACCATTTCCCTTTAGAGAAGACCTGCGGTAGAACCCTCTTGTGAGCCAGGTTTTCCTCATTCACAGTAGGTGAGACATCTTTAGTTTTGGTTCCCATCTGAAGTTTCTACTCGCACCATTAGACGGTGCTGGAAGAAAAATATCTCATGAAAGAATTTATATTCCCATCATCAGTTTGCTCTGTATATGGTATACTTGTTGAAGCTCATTGCTTTCCTTGTTTTGCTTTCCCCTAAAACTCCTATTCACAGCTTTTGAGTTGCTTCATTACTCAGTCAAATGTCTCCTTGCTTTTTAGGTCCTTCTTGCCATCCTTGTCTTTTCACTCTGACTTGGGTGAAACAGAGGCAGTTTGTTGAAAACTGCAGCTAAACCTATTTTGTTCCTGCCATCTCAGTCTATCAGCATGCTTCTGACCCTGCTCACAAAGAGTTCACAGTTTGCATTACTTTTGAACTCCTCACTTTGGTAGAGATAACATTTGCAGTTCACACTCTGGCATTTGATATGACACAGGGGGTAGTAAAATGGCAGAGGAAATGGGGAATTTTACACAATTACCTATTACACATGAGACAATTAACCCTCTTGACAGAACCCACCGGCCCATAGAAATGTAGCTAGTGATTTTAAAAATATATTTAATACTTATACCATAGCATATTGGTCTAAATTAATTCCTCATGGTAAAGTTCAATAAATTGGTCTGTTGCCAGTGGCACAGACAAATGCCTTTACCTAAGGCAATGAAGCTAAAGAGGCTTTCTGTAGTCTTTAAAGGTCTTATATCTTCCACCATCCCACCATCAACCCAAGTCAGTTTAATTTAGTTTCAGTGGATTAAAAATAAAATTATAGGAACACCTAGGCTTTGTTGTATTGTGTAACATTTACTTTTTCTGTCTGAAAGAATTACACACTTATTCTCTTGGAGCTTTAAGGGAGAACAGTAATATTTGTAAGACAATTTGCCTGTCAGCATCAGATAACAAACTTCTTCCGAGTAAGTTAAAAAAATCACCAGGTATTACATTACTCAAATAATTTGGTTGACATAATACGAAAAAGCTGCTGAGGCACTAGTTTCACATGATAATGAACTAGGTATTAACACAATTGCTAAATCTGATAGTAAAATAAATATTAATTAAATATTTTTATATGTCCTGTGAGATAGGTATAAAAACCTTAGTTTTTCAATACTTATTTCTTCTAAAAGCTCACTATTCCTCTGTATAACTAATAATTTTAAATTTCATTTTAACCACTACAAAATTACTTGTAGTACTTTTATATTTAAGGGTCATGTCCTCATGTTTTGTAAAATACTTCTGGTCACTCCTCCTTACACACAGTGGGGCTCACTGTACATTCAGATTAATCACAGACTCACTTTAGTACCGTATTCAGTTATACTCTGAGCTGGTTTTCAATTAATAACTCTTTTTCAATAAAGCTTCTGCATTGCCATAAGTAGGAAAGACTGGACTCTCCATAATCTTCTTTCAACAAGCTGCTGAGCCATAAATTTGAAGTCTTGAATTCAGCTCCCTTCTAAAAAATGCATTTTCTTCTACTTATCTCTAATTTCACCTCAAAACTAAGAATTCATTTTAAAATACTAAGCAATAGTCCTCATAAATTTGGGTTTTCTTAAGTATCTTCTGATATTTTTGAAAAGGAATTCACAAATACTGAGCAATACTGTCATATAAAGAGCTATGTATCTGTGGGACCATGGCTGGAAGGTAGTCCAAGAGGTAGAATATGTCAAAGTACCAGAAAGAGTAGGGTATAATTTTTTGCAGAAACCAATGGATTTACAAACTCAGACTTTTTCTTTTTTTTTAAAGTGTGTTAAATACTGAACTACATTTAAGGACTATTTAAATTTTGACAACAATAATGTTAAATTAGCATAATACTAATAGGTGCTATATTTTTCTTGCCTTGGATATGACCTTGTAATCCTTGAACAGAAAGACTCTTGAATAATTAAAAATAAACAGAATTTTCCCAGTCTCTCTTGAATACCGATTTCTTGGCATTAAGAATGACTAAGACAAGCACTGAGGATACTACAAGTAAATTTAAAGAGTACTTTTGCTTAATGTGCATTTGAGACTAGCCTATGAGAAAACTATGAACTGTTACTGAATTTCACTGCATTATAGTAGGCGAAATATCATCTTTGAAAATTATTTTTCAACACAGAACAAAAAAAAAAAAGTAAAATCTATTTAAAACCGACATATTTCTGCATGAGTGAGAGTTCTCATATGGAATATAAATTTCAAGAAACACTTTTAAGATCTTTCATTGAAAGTGCATCTGTGTCAATAGATTTCAGAAAAGCAACTTACTGTCTAACTGCATTTCAGCAGTAAAAGAAATTGTTTAGTCAAAAGTATAGATTTTTGCTCTATTGATATTTCTTGTAGTCCAAAGGAAAACATGATGTCATAAGCAAATAAACGCAAATAATAGCGTTGCATCTTTTCAAGACATTAACGTGTCACCTTCTCTAAGTTTCAACAATAAAAAACAGTATCAAAGGAAGAATCATGGCCCTTAAATGACTGGAATAAATTAAATGAAATATTATTTTTTCCACAATGTCTTCTCTCATTACTCTAGTGAAGTTTTCGTTATCAAGTGCAGTCATTATCTTTTCTGAAAGAAAAAGGCACGACACATACATGCTCAGAAAATTACTATAGCACTAGAGGTAAAAGAAAAATCAAGAAACAAATTATTCAGCAAAGATATAATGAACCATGAAGGCAGTGGCATAAGTAGAACAAAAAAAGCCAGAATTTACAAGTGAAGTGTGTATGTCAAGCTGCAACAAAACCAGATAATGTATAGGGTAAAACTGTATGTGGTTACATTGTTATATATTGTCACAATGTGTGAATTAGCTGTATAACCTTGACACTTTTAAAACAACACTTAAAATACTGATACGTATTAGAATGGTGTGGTATTTGGAGAATTTAAAACTGAACAAAACAATAATATTTCTGAATAATATCATGCCTATTAATAAAGCATAGGCTGCTGCGAGAGCATAAGCTCAAAGCCCAAGAAGAAAATAATCCCCAAGATGAATGAAGGCAGCGATTTCTATATCAAATATAGAATTACTCTTTCACTATGAATAGTAGGTGTTCTTGGAAGTAATTAGATGGGTATTAACACATACAATTTGCAAAAGATTTAGTTTTGAGCTGGTCATGCTTAAAAAAAACAGTACTGAAATGAAGTCCATATGAAACTATCTTCATTGGGTGATCTAAGCCAGACAAAATTTATCATTTCTGCTTTAATATTTATTTCATCTAGAAAATATTTGTACAGCAAATTCACAGCAAATGGATTTAGAAGAGAAGTCCAATCTTTTGTCTTATGAGGGTCCTGGTTTTGACTTGATTTTCTTTTTAGTAGCTGGTGCAGTGCTGTGTTTGGGATTTGGTGGGAGGATAGTGTTGATAACACATCGGTAGCTCTTGCTGCTGGGTAATGTTTAACTAAGTCAAAGACTTCAGTTTCTCAGCCCCTGCCAGCAAGAGGGCTGGAGGGGCACAAGAAATCAGGAGGCAACACAGCTGGGACAGCTGACCTGAACTAGCCAAAGGGATATTCCATGCCACAGCACGTCATTCTGAGTAAATAAAGCTGGGGGGAAGAAGGAAGAGGGGAAGACATTTGGAGTGATGGTGCTTGTCTTTCCAAGTAACTTGTGTAACAAGTGATGGAGCCCTGCTTTCCTGGAGATGGCAGAACACCTGCCTGCCCATGGGAAGTGCTGAATTAATTCCTTGCTTTGCTTTGTTTGTGTGTGTGACTTTTGCTTGACCTATTAAATTGTCTTTACCTCAACTCACAAGTTGTCTCACTTTTACTCTTCCAATTCTCTCCCCCATCCTGATGAGGGGGGTGTGAGTGAGCAGCTGTGTAGGGCTTAGTTGCCAGCCAGGGTTAAACCACAACAATGAGTAATGTAATTAAAACACAGCTGGAATTTCAGAGAATGTGTATATTATAAATGTTTCTCGTTAATGCATAACTAGCCCCCTGTCTGGTCTCTAACATGTTCTGGCATAATTCAAGATTGTGTCACACTTATAAATAGTGAAAATCATCTGTTTACAACTGACCTTTTGAGAAAATACTGATCCAAAAGAGCATTCAATACTTTTGACTTTCTTGTCATTGTCTACCAATAATTTTCTTTTCAATATGCATTGTGGTTTAACCTCAGCCAGCAACCAAGCACCACACAGCTGCTCACTCACTCCTCCCCACCCCTCTGCCGAAGTCAGGACAATATGCAAGGAATCAGCTCTTTTCTTGGCTCCTCTGTTATCACTGGTGTATGTCAAAACTATTACTTTTCACCCTTACTGTTTTCCAGCTGAGGAAATCTCATCTAGTCCTACCACTTTTCTGTTCTATATACTCATGCCGTACTTCCTGAGCTCACTCTTAGTAACAAATTCTACTCTGCTACTTCTTTCCTCTGATTTAGGTTCATAAAGAGTTCATCATTTAGCCATGTCCTTTCTTACACTTTCTTTTCTTTCCAGTGGACTAATAGAGTATGCATCTTCCAGAAAGTATGGCTATGTATTGATTTTTGATTATAGAAGCATTAATATATGAAAAAGCAAGAAAAAAGTATTTAGTACTGGTAACACTGTATTGGTAGACTCTTCGGTGCTGTACAGGAAATATCACTGAAATAACAGTAGTACACAGAGCAACAGAAACAAACAGTATCTAAGAACTGCTAAGAAGTTGATGACAGCCTGATAAAAAGAGTGGCAGTGTTGAAAATACTCCCACTGTTAGTATTAACCTTTATTGTCTTCTAATGCTTGGGATAGAAGACATCAAAATGCAATAAAATGTAAGATTTTAATTTTTTTTTTTAAGCTGAAAGGTTAATGTTTCTGGAGCTAAAGGTTTCTTTCCTTGTCCACTCAAATCTGAAAAAAACCCCAACAATAAAATAACAAAAAAACACTCCCAAACCCATGCCTCAGAGCTGTACTTCTGATCAGACAAAACCAACAAGGCCAATGGACCTGCACAGACCAGTAATGCAGCAAGTTAATTTTTTTACCATTTGCTGATGACTTGGTCAAAATTCAAATTGCCTTCTAAATCACTCCACTGTAAAGACTGAATGGTATTATAACCAGGAACAAGTGGGAAGCTTCTTTGTGTCTGTCTTCATGGTTTAAAACAGATGTAAGCTTAAAATGCATAAGCTGTGATTTGTTGTGATTTATTCTATGAACTTACAAAGGTAATGGGAAGTGGGTTTTGACCAGAAGACTAAATTGAGGTCAGACAGCTATAATTGCTTTAAGCTATGTTTGGTCTGCAGCCTATCCAGCTATGTAAATGGCATCTTAATTTACTGGCAGAACCATGTGCAAGTCTCAGAGTTCTAGTTGATATCTAAATCTAGAGACTATTCTTTTTTTTATTTGAATTGCACACTATATTTTCCTGACTTTTGCTCATTACATTTTGAGATGAAAATGCTATTTACAGTTACTGTTCGGTAAATGAATGTGCTAATCTCAATACTGCTGCAGCAAGACTAGCTAACTTAATTAAGGTGCAGGCATACTTTGCTAAATAGTCAGGAGAGAAATGCTGACTATCTCGTTAGGCAAATAACTTTAAAAATGACCTGTTTAAAACAGCTTGTCAAGAGCCTTTTAGAATTCTTTTTGCTATAGAATTCTAAAATTTACAGATTATGTTTACACAGCAATATCAAGATCCATTTATGTTAATCTGGTAGAAAAGGAAATAATTCTGATGTTAAGCATTCATACAGACTATAATTTATCTATTATTTAGAGAGGAACTGAAAAAGAATGTTTAGCTCCACAACTCCATAAGGGTTATGTCAGCCTAAGGACATATTTCTTCTTCTGAAACACCCTATTTAGGATGTAACCCCCCCAACATTTTAAAATTAATATTGCTGTTGTTACAAAATGATGCAAACATTTAAATACAGTATTAAAATACAAGTTTATGAGTAGCCTGTGTTTTTCTGCCTGGCAAAGAACAAAAAAAGTGGTAAAAATAACACATTCACTCCCTCTAACAAGTGCACCATATGAAAGTACGTAGGGTTGAATGACACTGCTCACTGATAAAAGCCCGAACATTGAAGTAGTCATTGCTCACTTGTGTAATATTTAATAATTCTAAAGCTAATGCCCTTCAAGATTTGCTTCACATTTGCATTTACATTTCCATGACTCCTCTTACAATAATAAACTTCAAGAGTTTCTTTTCAGACATCTGGAGTATCTCAGGAAAACTCACAAAGAGAAGAATCTCAGAATATTTCATGGAAGTGACTAATAGCATTAGTATGGCACAAAGGGAATCTGAAACAGTAAAACAGGTGTCTGAATGTCAGTTTCTTTTGTCTTTTTGGCAGTAGCTTTCTTCATAAATGGTATTGATTAAAATGATATTCACAATTCCATGGACATTCTTTCAATAAAATCAACCTTACTAAAAGTTTGGGGGGGTTAATTTTTCATTTCTTCTCCCTTCTAGAATGAGTTTAGAGCATCTGATCATTTAGCTTCCATAATGTTTTAATTACCTCCCTTCTCTTCCATGAACGAGAACCCTCAGTTTATCTTTTTCCATAATGCACGTATGAGAAATGTCTTCTTTCTGAATAGAATAGTAAAGAAATACAATGGACGTTAGAAGTTTTTATAAATCAACACAGCAACTGTAGGTTGGTATTCCAGTGAAGAAAGATTAAGCAAATATTTATCTCAAAATGTCTAGTAAAACTTGCATTTTTCCCTATATTATAATAAGACTCTTATCTTCCCCATGTACATTTGCATTTGGGAAGAGAAAGCAGAAACCGCGTGAACGGGAGGGCAAACAGGAAAAGGGAAAAAACCAAATACTTTAATTTATACCCTTTATTCTGCAATGACTGAGTCCATTGCTCATAAAGAAAAAAAAAAAACCAACAACATTTTGCATCAACCTGGCATCCCCAAAGCAATGTGGGCTAGTTTTGCAGTAATAATTATGACACAAATTAAGAAGCATCAACACTCCAAAATGGTGGGAACACCTCCTGTGATGTGAGAGCATATCAAGAAGCATGGATTTCAATTTGATCTCAAAACCTGAGAGATATTCTTTTTAGTTTTTAAAACCTTTGTGGATTGCAAAGGAAGACCTAAGAAGACAGAAGAAGGGGAAAAGTTAAAGAAAGGTTATCTGACTACAACATCCACAAATATAGAAAATGTCCAGCTGCTCAGTTGAAGACATCTATATGAAGCCTGGTTTTGATGATCTTTCCCTTCCATGGAAAAACTTGGCTGCTGACCTTTGTGCTGACTTTTCTCTTCCTGACTGTATATCCACTCCATGTTCCCAGCCTTTTAGTTGTGCTAGAACTACTGTTTGGGGGATTTCACTCCTTACTAGATCAGTGAACTGAGCTGGGTTATAAAATCTGCAAAAATAAAAGCTGCATTTTAGTGTAGGGAGTGCTCTGTGTCCAGTTTGTCATGGTATCATGGTAGATAATACCAGAGTACCCACCCATGATATGGGGGACACAGTACTCAGCAGATAAGCCCGTATATGGTGCACTTTAAGCAATACCACTGAATGAATCCTAATGGACCGCCCGGATGACAGCCCTGCATCCTGCTAAACAGCACTGGCATGAATTTTACATGGGGCTCAATGGATAGCAAAGAGAACTGTCTCTGAAAGCGAGAGCAGAGCCTCAGCCCTGTTCTGTCTCTATACACCCTTTGGCCAGGGGTTAGACAGATGGCACCAGGCCTGCAGGCTGAGTAGCATGGAGAGCTCGTCTCCCGTGTCAGGGTGACTCTTCCAACCTGTAGGCTATTATGCTAAAGTATCCTTTTGCCATTTCCTATTAGAAGTGGGAGAGCTAGGTACTTAATTCAAGGAGATTGAATTACCCTCTGGAGATGTCTGCATTCTTGATGTAGTTAATGGGATAGAAGTAAGTGCCTAAGTTAGGAGGACTGGTTCACTTTCTTCAAGTCTTAAAGACATTTTCTTCTATCCTTTGACTATGTAAGGAGTTTGAGTGGAAATGATTTTGCCTTCTCAGGGACAAACACCTAACATTTCTGTGAAATTACTTAATTAAGCTAGATTGAATTCCTGTTTTTACAAAAAAGTAGTTACATAATAAGAAGTCTATTTCCTTGGCGATCAGATACCAGAGAAGAACTGTTAAAACTCCTTTGATAATGTTAAATCAGCTGAATTATGTGAGAAGCTACAGCCTGTTGACACACCATAGGAACTTTTTCATCCCTTTTATTACCTTACGAAATTACCTTAGGAAATCAACACAATGAAAACAATATTTTCTGCTAGGCAGGTAAAGATTCTTCCTTGGAGAAAACTGCCATAAATTTGTATGATCATTCACCGATAAGACTTGCAAACATTTTTGCAATCTGGACATATACTGTTTTATTCTGCTTTTTAATTAAGACTCCTTGTTTGTCTGTACAAACAGGAAACCTATGAAACATGCAAATAAATCACCCCTACATAGATTAGTTGCACATATTTGAATCTGCCACTAAACAATATGATCTAAAGAAAAAAATCACTTTATCCTGTTATTTAAATGGTCAGCGTATTATTGACACAATGGGCTATAAAATTACTTTTTACTTGTTTTCTATGTGCTTTCAATGCGTCACACTGAAAGATCAGTAAAATATCAGTGATTTGAATTAGAAATAAGGTTTGTCTTACAACATTCAAAAGTAGCCTCATGAATAAAATTGGAATTTATCATGTTAAAGAACTAAATTGTATATCTGCATTGACCTTATACCATCTTTCTGCTAATATTGCTAAAAGTAAGTGGAAGCATTAACATGCATCAAATTCTTCCTCAGTTGAATTTGATGTTGTTTTTTATGATACTGAACCATTAAGTAGTCACAGGTGTGATGAACAGGCATTTTTTAACTACCTAGTTGCCTCCTTTCCAGTAGCGTTTTATGATTTCCTCATTCTCTATACCTAAAAGTCAGTGACTACCTTTACTATCACAGGAGATCTCATATCAACACAGAATCTATGAACCCAGTATGTACACTTTAGCCATAAAGTGCTCTCTTGACAGAGTACCCAGACATAACTGATAATTGGCTCATAAAAAATAAAAATTGGGGAATAAAGAATTGATTACCTGAATCAAATATAAAAATGTATAGTCATTTTAATAGCAATCAAATATACATGATTAATATCTTCTAAGACGTTCCATATAACAAAGGATTGCAGGTTTGATTTCAGAAAGAAACGAAACAACAAAATATTGATTTATACATTTTATATAGATCTAATATAATTCTTCTTCTTAACATTTAACACGTATGAAATCTATTCTCTGTGTACATATTTGTACCTATTAGTAAAGTACAAAGTTATTTGTATTGAAGAATCAGGACAAATCCAGAAAATCAAAAAGCCTTTCATGTTTAAGGCATCTGCATTCCCCAACAAATCTATTTTTATCCACTACTTGCCAGGAAGATCCTAAATTAACTCAACAAAACTACTTCAACTAAATATTTTCATTCATGAACATTAACTTTTCTAGGTTTTCTAACCTGAAACACTATCAGAAAGGGTAGAAAATCACACAATTGCAAAGAAATCAATGTAAGCTATGTTTTACATTACTTTCTAAGTAAGTTAGGGTTATTTAAGGCCAAAGTTGTCTCAAGTGATTCCATAAACGCAGTAAAGAAAATTTTCCTTCATTTCACTGTACTACAGCTCCTGATCAGTGTAATATTTTCAGCCTGTAAAATTTTAAAAAAAGTTTTTGAAACAATTAAGAGAGAAAAAATCTCTCATATGGTCATTATAAACAGTTCAAAAAGGTAAAAAACTCCCAATGAAATTAATAATTCCTCAGTGCAGTAAGTCACAGAGTAACATGCATTGGAAAATGAGAATGAAACAAGATGCTTCATTCACAATTTTCCAACCTTGATCTCAGGACCTCAATAAACAGCCTTTGAAATAAGTTTTGTATATAATTACCTCATATACTGAAATAAACAAACTGGTGAAAAACCACAACAAACAAAAGACCCCTGCAATCATGTCCATGCACACACAGGCGATCAGCAAGGCTATAGTATCAGACCTTTCAGACTCTCCCCGCAGATGCCCACCACTTAACAATGCGAGGTATTTTGAGGAGATAAGCAACTTGCCACAGTCTCATAACTTTTGTTAGTAGAGAAATGGCAAGTCCAAAGTATTTGGGGCTCATTCCCTTTGCAGCACATTCTGCTTAGTGGTCATCTGCTCTTTTGACTATTTCCCTGTCAAGTCACTTATTTGCCCCAACCTCTTAAAACTGTCCCGGAACGACTGAAATTCTTGTCTTTTAAACCCCCACCCCTCTGCCATTTCCTCTGAGTCTATTCCTCAGGCGAATATAAGCTGTGCACTACCTGAATATGCTGGATGTGTATGGCAAGATAACCAAAAGGAGAAAGTGCTTTCAACTCATTAGCCTACTAACAATGTATACCCTGAAAGGTTTTATGGCTTTTTGAGTATATTTCAATTTCTTTTAATTATTTTTTAGATTGGTTGTGGAAGAAAGGCAAAACTTTTGACGTAACTGCCTTTTAAAAATATATTTTAAAAGTGAGTAAAGAGGAAAAAGATGTGAAAACAAGCTAATCTTGCTTTAAAACAGAAATTATATTTGTGTTTTCTTTTTGTTGGTTTTTTTTTTTTTTTTTTAAGACAGGAAAGAGGAGGATACAAAACCAAAAGATTATTATTGCCTAGCCTCCCAGTTCCCAGCTGCTGTTTTATCAACAGCAGTTTGTTATTCAACAGCCACTTTCAACACATTCTCACTTAAAATAAACCAACTGTGGAATATTGAACAGTTTACTGCACAACAAAAAACAGGTTAAAGTATCTGGAAGTCTCCAACTGCTACTGAAAGGGCAGCTTGGCATTTTGGCACGAAAGGGCAATTTATAATGAGTGCTTTATTTTTCCATGTGTTACCTCTCTGCAAAAACCCATGTGGCTTACCTGTGTTCCCAGTCAGGCTGCTCCTACTTCTTTTATTCTTGTCACCATTTCTTGACCACTTTAAATCAATGAAGTGGTTTTATATTGTTGTTGTTTGGGGGGTTGTGTTGTTTGTTTTGTTCTGGGGTTTTTTTTTGTTGGTGGTGTTAGTGTTGGGGTTTTTTTGTTAATTACAGGCTTTTTTGTTACCTTTCACTAGGTTGGGATGTTGAGAGCAAGTATGACATCCCTCCAAAGTGTCTTGTAACTAAGATTATAGCCTTTATTAAAGTCCGTCAACTTAAGCCTTCAATAATAATGGAATGAAGGAAGAGAAAGACTCAGGGCTAAATAGAAATCCTTCATAGATTAAAGAACGTATTTAATATTCTGATTTTTTGCTTTTATTTAAATACTAGTGCAAGACTACAGTTTAATTTAACTCCATACAAAATTGGATGAATCATATGAAGTGCAAGGATACTTTGCTGTGTGACAGCATCATCTATAAAACTGCAATTATATTCTCTCTTCAATAATATGGCTTTCTTTTTTAAGGCTTACATTTAACAGGTAAACTGTGGTTCTCCTGGTTGCAGAATGTTTAAAAAGAAAGGCTTTTGATTTTGTTGTCTTTTAGGATATTTTTCTCGTAAATTGTATTTCAGAGCTGTACAGTTGTAATTCATAATAATACATATGATAATATTTTTATTAGATATTATTAACTACTGCAAGACTTGTGATACTATGTACAGCAAAACTGGAAAGATAATTAAAAATTGCATTAATAGACTTAATATTTGGGAGAAGTTTGGTAGAGAAATGCAATTTTATTTCATTTGAAAAGCTATCATGACTAATTGAAGTTTGCAATGTATATTCCAAATCAAGACTGTAAGATTGCGTGTTTTAATGATGAGTGCTGTCACCATAATCAGAATGTGCCACAACAAATGCTCCAACTGTGAAGACAGAAGTTTCTTGCAACAAATTTCCCAGATAAGGTGACTATCCTGGGATAAATATTCTTTTCTTGCACTTTTTTCCTCACCTGCCACATAGTAGACATTGTCCTTTAAACTCAAAGACATTATAAAAACACAGATGTAACACGCTAGAGCAAAAGCAACACAGTTTGGCACAACTTAATTTTTCTTTGCAGCTAAGTCAGTACATCCAAGAGGATATAAAATATCCCATAACTCTTCAATCAACAAGTTAGTAAAATAAGACATGCATCAAATTGCCCAGAATGTGAGTAAAAATGAGACACAGCCCTATGTAGCAGTCGGTACAGTGATGTAGAAACAGATGTGTTTTTAAATGTCAGCCTGGTTAAAAAAGGGAGGAAAAATAGAAGAGATTTGATATATGTAATTCTGATGCTGCGCTGACTCAATTTATTCACTTAAATCTATGTGCTTTAAGAGAATCATATATGAAAAAACCCAAACCAAACCAGCAATAGTATATTACAAGTGTGCCCAGTTCTGAGTTTTAAATGTTCCTACAGAGACCTAAACATCACTGCTGGAATGGCTACCTCTATAGACTTCCCTTTACAAGGTTGAGAATGAGATGCAGAACAAAAAATTGAAGTGTCAGAACTCTGTAAACATCTGAATGCCTAAATGTAGAGGAATGAAGCTGGGTTAATTAACATTGATAACATACAGCTGTGGGCTGGCTTCAGGGGCGGTGGGTTGGCTGATGTAGACAAGGTGCAGCTGTGGTTGCTTCTGTCAAGTGGTTGGGCAGCCAAGGAAGAGAGAGGAAGAAGTGGATAGAAGAGAGAGTGAGAGCACGCGCTCTCTGGGTGAGGAGAGATGAGGAGAAGGCAGCAGAGGGACTGGTGTGAAGAGTATGTTGGTATGTGATGGTAAAAGACCTTGTTGCAGCTGGCTAGTTTGGAGAGTGCTGCAACACCTACATGCTTAAAATACAGTTGAATGTAACATTTATTTGATAACGTCCAATTTATCTGAGGAGTTCTGTCTTGGGAAAAGTAAATCATATATGCAAAAAACCCTAGTATAGTAGTAATACTATGAAGACTTCTTATAACCCTCTGTTGTTTTGGTATTCACTTTATGAGGCTTTCAAATTCTAATTTAGAGATAGTATTTGTCTTTTTGCACTACTACATAATACACCACTGTATGAGGGTTGATACTAATGTTGATCTATTTGGATTTTCTCCAAACATGCGTAACTTAGTAACCAACAAAAAGTTAAATATTATTGTAACACAATTCACAGCACATTTAAGAGCACAAAATCCCCGAGAACTTCAAAATGACTAACATCAGAGCATCTGATAGTCTGCCATGGTATTTCAACTGAAAAATTAAAACATGAAATCTATTCAATTTGTATGAGTGACATTCAATTATTTACGTAATATAACATTCCACAGTATGTTCTTACTGATGATAGCATCCACCAGAAAAATGAGATGTGTACTACTAATTTGTATCGATAACTTACTGAACACCGAATGTAGTCCTGTGATAAATTTATTCTTCCCACATGTGGAACAGATCATATTATTCTAATTAGGTTTTTTCTGTCCTTTTTTTACTTTCCCCCCTCTCCCTTTACCCCGTGACTTATAGAACCCCTTTACAATTACCCAAACTTCAGCATTGTAAAATAATGTATTATTGTTCTATATCTGCAGTGAGTAGCAGTTTCTTTCATTAGGCATTACATTTTCAGTATGTGATTTAAGTCACAATTTTGACTGAATTTTTTAACTTTGTTCAAAGTAAAGGCCTAAGTTCAGGAAAACACAGACATTGTGCCAAATTCATACTTAAGTTTGTAGACATCTTAATCCTACTGCTTACACACCATTGCCATGCTTCTACCACCAACATGTGTGTGTCTCATTAATTTCAGTGTTACATGTTATTCTACCTAGAAAATGTACCATGATGGAATAAATTGAAGGTACTGTAAAGTGAATCTTGCAAGATGTTATGGGCATTCTCAAGATAAATTTTAAACTAACTTTTTGTCACCTTCTGCTTAGTAATCTTACCTCAGTTGCCTGCCACACCTGACTGATCAAGTTCATGTTTTCATGTTATTTCTTCTCTGTCATGTACTAGCTTCAATGTAAGAAGCATAAATGTGCATTTGATGCACTGTATCCCAAGTAAATGATGGAAAAGAAAGGGAAAAGTATCATTGTACTCGCTACAGAAAAATCTGCCATAGAGAAAGCAATGGGCGAGAGTGAAAAATAATGACTTGGGATGCTAAATCCCCAAAGAATCTGTTAAGCTATATCCTAGAAGATACTAACTGCCATGTACTTTTTAATTATTCTTTTGTTATGAAGACATAAAGCTTCCATCTTTTTTTTTTCTTTTCTTTTGGTGGCACTTGAATAAAATATTGTGGCACCCAAATAATTTTCAATCAAATCAAATGTGAAAAAGGTCTTGGGTAAAATCTCACCCCGGCTAAAGCCATTGAAAATTTTCCCTTCACATCCCTTGAAAATTGCACCACATAAATTAGGGTTGTATTGGCAACAGATGGCTCTTTATAGTGCACAGGATTTGGGAGTATTTTCTTAGATTCTTCCAGAGCAGTTTCTTTAAAAGTCATGTTATCTATTGGATACTATACTCATAAAATTATTTAACAAAATAGATGGTAAAGAATAGAAATCAGTCTCAATTGCAGCTTGCTCTCTTTCTAATCATCTTTGGCCTGCCATACAAACTGGCAGAAAAAAAAAAAGAAAAAAAAAGAGATAAAAGCCTCTTCTACCTCTTTGATTCATAGATGAATTAGAATTCCCAAGTCTAGGTTCAGCTTAATATATTCAGATTTCAGCACATGAACTTCAGTTTCAGGATTGCTTAGACTAAACTATGGATTTAATATAAATCCTGTGTTTTTTGAGGCTATTACTAAAACTGATGAATTTTTAACACAGTTGCAGTTCAAGTGACTCAAGTTGGAGAGAAACCCATCTTCAGAAATGTAAGGTTTTTATCGATTCGTCACATCATCAATTAGAGTGTGATACTAAGTCACTTCCAGAAGTGCAGAACACTAGTTCTAATTTGGTTCATAAAAATAAAAAGATTGCATACCTGAAGTCTGTCTTTTGATGGAAATTTGAAATTAAGTCAACTACACTAGTGAGCATATTGATATTTCTGTTTAATCTCTTTACTAGTCAGAATATAATTTCATGTATCTCTGTATTAAAGCTCTAACTATCTTGTTGCATAATAATACAAGTTTTATCTCACACTGTACAATGATTGACAGTCTAACCACTGCAGGCAAAATCTGTTTGCTTGCAGACACCACCTTCCAGCCTTCATTACACATATTCAGATAGCAACACTGTCTTTCAAAAATGATAACGTCAAGACATTTTAGTTTTGCTTCTACTCCTGCCTTTTTGTTATCTTCTTCCTCTCTGGTAGAGACTGGCTACACTGACGATTCTGCAAGTGAGTCACATGATCTTTCTGTCAGATGTGGACATATTAGATCATGACACAGATTTTGACATTATCCTTATAATAATTTAGAACTATAGACTTAAACATGAGTTTTTTGGAGCTGTGGTCTCACATTTCACAACTATAAGATACATTTGGGAACATGGGGAGATAAAGACATGTGATTCCTACACACTTTTGTGTGGTTTGAACCATCAGATGACATTTTTTTTTTTTTTTCAGCTAGCCCGCGTGTGAAATATATTCAGATTTTCTGGTTGAAACTAGTATCCTTTTTGTAAAAATATCCAGACATTTCTTTGGCAGATTTATTCAAAGAAATTCTCTCTGGCCCCTCAAAGACACCAGTGACAGGATATATGTATCTCCTTAGGTACTGAGTCTGAACTCACCACCCTAGGGTACCTTTACCAGCCAAAGGAAGGATTGACATGTCCTGAGGGAATTAATATCATCATAAAATAGATGTTGAAAGTAAATTGTAAGGATCAGTCTTTGGACATTCTGCTTTAAGACATCTAAAGCTAGGCAATATGAATCCCACCCACATCTACAGACCCCAGACTTGAAACAATGGCAAAGGAAATGCTTTCAGAAACAATTTAGTTTTCATAGCCTTTCTTGTTTTCACCTGCTTCTTTCTTATTGAAAAGGTAGAGGTGAGAAAGAGCATGTAAGTTAACATTTCTACGAGCTACACAGCATTTAAATGAAACAAATTATTTTCCATAACCCCTAAACAAAAATAAGTTAATTGAAACTAACAGTCAATTGTCCAAAAGCTCAAATAAATACCTAGACTCCGTTTCTTTGGTACCGGGTGGTACAGTAAGGGAGAATGACTGTAAATGCCCCTCTCAGAGGAAAAATGCTAACATCAACAGTATGTGTATGTCAATAACCATCTTGTAAAGAAAGAAAATACAGGGACCTCTAATCACATCTAATCATTGTTCTGAGCAACAGTTTGGGTTTTTTTCCCCTCTGAGTTCCTAATGTCTCTTATATTCACTCACCACATAGGCTGTCAAATAACTGATTCTTTCTGGCAACTGACAATTTAAAAGAAAAGCATATTACAGAAAAGGGAGTCTCATTGGTTTCCATAAATTCATATGGGCTATGAACAAGTAGGACAGTTCTAAAAATAGATTAATGGATAATTATCATAAGCCCTACCTAACTCTCACAGTTTCTTTACAGGATGTATTTGGGATAAAGTAAAAACCGTGGCTGACATGAAAGTCTATTACTATTTCCATCTTATAAAACACCAGATACATTGTTTCTGTATTTTATGGAAACTAGTGTAGAATTATAAACTGTACTCTTTTCTTAAAACACTGAAAATGTTTTTTAAAACATTTTTAATTATTTTTTTTAATTAAAACATTTAAAATGTTTAAAACACATGTAACAACAGTGTGTTACCAGAATTCAAATTACACTAAACAACCACAATTAGTCTCATCAGAGCTACATAAAGCATTACCAGGTAAAATTTAGGTGGATTTATGTATTGTTATAAGTAAACACATACACTGCTTTAGGTAGCAAGAACCATTAATATTCTGATCTAAAGATGGCAAGAGTAAAAAACAGCACCCTCAATTGTCAGGATGATTACTGAGACAAGAAATGTTCTATATAGCAACAGCATTGTAAGGATGAATAAATAGCCATAGAGTTGGCTTATACTGCATAGAAGCTTGCAGATGGTGGATGAATTTGTCTGTCACGTTTTTATAATACAATGACTTTTACATATTGCTGCCAGATGGAACACAGTTTTGCATCTTGAATATAAATCTCCAAGAAATATAACTTACTTCCATGTGTTCCCTGTACTTGAAACAAAAGCAAATTCAGAGGCAGGTTTGGGAGACTAAAGCAGGCTTAAGGAAATCTGAAAGAATATAAATTAAATCCTCAAGGTGTTCCTTGTTACAACTCAATTCAAAATAATGGAGTTACCCATGTGTTCTGTGTTTTTTGAGGAAAACCAGGAAAGGCATAATATAGACCCCTACAGGAAAAAACTACATGTCATCTATGAAATGCAAAATACATCCTAGGAAGGTCCAAAGACCTTTCAATTGAACTTACTAGTAGTTTAGCAAAACTTTTGCATAACATTCAGTAACAAAAAATACCTATCACACAAGGCCAGATCATAAAAGTACAGTGCATGAAGCATTAATGCTTTTAATCTTTGCTGATAATGAACATTTGTATGTACACCACAGAAGCACCTTGTCATTCTCCTTGTGTTAAATGCTACTTAAACAGACTTAGATATCTAATTCAGATCTGAATAAGCTGGTCTTTATACAGATATGCTTTCTTAAACTATCAAGAAAGTACAGAATTCCTTTCTTTTATATGTGCTTATCCATTACACCTGGCTTTCTCCTGTGTGTCTGGTCTTTGTTTCTAATCCTAGCTGGTATCGCTAAGAAGCAAATAACTTTGATAGTGATGAAGTGAACTGTATGACTGTAGGGAAGAATATTTTCCCATTCAATGATTTCTCACAAAGTCTGATTTGATGACAAACTTGAGTTGACTTCTTTCAGACAGCCTCAAGCATTGTTTATATGCGGACAATTCTGTGTGTGAACCCATTAGGCTTTTATGACAGTTATAATCAAATATGATTGGGAAACATTCTGGCTTACTTGGATCCATACTTACATTGTGCTTTGTGAGGCTGGAAATGTTACTTGCTATTGCTTGTAGCCAGTCAATACAGTCTTCAGCAGAGATACACTGAATTATTCCACTGCAAACTCCATCCACAGCAATTACTTGGAACGCATTTTGCCTATAGACATGTCATAACAGATCAGGTCAGAAGAAAATTTCATCTGTTCTAACATATCATCTTAACAATACTTGTAGAAATGCTTTTCTTTCAACTACAATGAAGGTCAGCCACTGAACACTGATAAATTGCTAGTTTTCCTGTTTTATAAATACCTGACATATTAAAATGATCATGCTAAAAGGTCAACTCAGACTATATTAAGTTTCCACGAAGCTATAAAAAAGTCCCATAGACTAGCTCCACAGAACCTTGACTGAAAGTGCATGACTTCAGAAGCTAAAAACATGAAATATCTGATGCATACCAGAGAGTTAATACTTTAATACTGCAGATCACAGAGAAAGACAGTGTGCATTGGACACTGTAGGCAACTATTTGCAAAAGTCAGTGGAATACCAGTACATTTTTCTTAATAACTTTTGATTTGTTTTTTCTAATACATTGTTCAAATGCAGTAAGATTCCTTTCTGGACATCCCTTGTTGGTTTCTCTTGCTTATAGAATTTTATTCCTCCTCTGAACTACTAATAGAAGAGCTGAACTCAAAATTGATCAGATGCCACTAACGATTTTTCCCACTGCATTTCTGAGTATAGGTTCATTATCAAAATACACTGGAATGCCAAGAGACATCCCATGAAAAAAGCAGTGGCCACCTGGGTGCCTCTACCCCAGCACCTACACAATAATCTGTCATGCATCACAGACAGGCTTTCCACAGCTGAGCACCAAACAATTGCAAAACAAGAGAAAACTCTGAGATGCTAAAGCAGTAGCAGACCTAACTTCTTCAGTAAATAGCGTTCTTAGCTAATGGCCTTTGGAAGGCTCTCAGGCCTCTGACTTCAGAACCAAAAAACCTCAATATAAATCCTTATCCCATAGTAAGAGATTACTAAACATACAGAGAATATCAAGTTCAAGTGCCACTGCTGGCATTCTGCTACAAACCCATCTGTTTATGACCAATTCATGGTTTAAATTAAGTATGTCATCCAGATTCTTTGAGAATGGCTCAAGTAAAGTGAGCGTTACCTTCAGGGTAAAACTGAATGTCACTGATAACACTTTCTGATATCTCAAGACAGGTATCTGTTCTGCAAAGATTTTGTTTACCTCTTGAAATTATATTCTAGATCTATAGAATGTAGAGATAATATCTATCTCTATCATAAAGGTCTTTGCTGCATCTGTGTCAAGTACAGGGTTTTCCTTCAGTCAGGAGAAGCATTAAAAATGAATTTGACACATGCCTTTTCTTTGAGAGTCCCATCATGAGAACTAACTCTTACAGAAGGATAAGGCTTCTATATCCTAACATGATCATGCAGAGACCAGTGATTTATCTAAACCTATTAGCTAAACTACCAGTTTAGTTGCCTTTTCACATGGCTAGTGAATTTTCTTTAAATTCCCAAAGGTACAAACTGAGAACTACTTCTTTCAATGTCTCATTTTCACAATAATTGAGAAAGATTTATTTAAAGCATCTTTAGGTAATGTAGCTAGAACTTATTTACTATATTCTTTATTTTAAACGGCTATAAATATAAATAGTTAATTATTTCAGAATAAATTTCGAAGTCCTTACATGAAGAGCATACCATAATGTTCAAATCTGTTGATTATCTCTTTCAAGAAAAACAGCATTATTTTCAGGACTTCCTTTCTTTTTACACAGCCTATTATAAACCAGAGCAGGATTCCAAGGGCTTTATGAATGTGTGACACTAACCTGCACAAGCAAAGAAAACCCCGTATGTTCCAGATTCAATCCTGATGCACAATTTTTCCTTTACGCTAAACACAACTAATCTGATGCATTCAGGCGATCAAGTTGTTCCTACTGTTCCTAGGTATTTGATCTGTGCACATACAAAACCATTCATTCAGAATGTTCTTGCCCACATATCAATAAGCACAGGCAATAAGATGCATGGCTATCTAATAAATTACTTCTGAATGTGTCTGGGCAGTAGATACCCTTAGCATTAGATTATTTTAATAGTATTTTATTTAATTAGCCTACCAGCCAAAGTCTGTAATACTACAAACCACTGAAAAACATAACATATTAAATGTGTTCTGTATTAAATAGAACAAATAGTAGATTAATCATTTTATAATACAGCAAACACTGTTACAATCAGATGAATTGTCATTCAGCTACACATTTCAGGTTCTCTGACTTCTGGAACACAGGAGTTATACTTGAAATTAGTAAGTTTTCCAAGATTAACCTGAATGACCTCTGGAATTGATGCATCTCAAGCTTTCCACTAGAAAAGCTAGAATATGATTATGAGGCATAATAGTGTATGTGATAACAAGATGATGTATTTCTGTGCCAGCCTTTTCAAACTCTGAAATATAAAAAGTTATTAAGCTTTATATAGTGAAAACAGCCTTGTAAATACTAACTACAGAAAACGCAATTAATTAAATCCTATTTCATGTTGCTTTCTTATATTATTTTCAATATCCTTTCCTTAATGTTGCTCTTTATAGCAGTATCTTTTAAAAATTATCTGCCTTTCTCTCATAAAAAGTTTTGAGAGGGAGTCACATTTTAAAATGTTTAAAGTAATTTAAAACACATATAAACTGCCTGCTAGCAACATATAGCAACTGTTGGCTATATTCTTTTTTGAAGAAAATCCCACTTCCTCTCATATTTATACTGCATTTTTATTTCTTTTAAGTACTTATATTTCCTCATGTTAGACAGCACAGAAGGACACAAAGAGAAAATAAGCAGAGCAGTTATTCAAGATTTGAGTACTAATGCTGTTATTTGTATTAAATACACTTTTCAATTTATTTTCCGGAATTTCAAATCTCAGTAATATCATTTCTACCTGAAAAAATTTTCTAACATACAGGTTCTACAATGCGTACTTTAAGCTTGTGTTTTATCGATGCAGAAGACTGAATTTTAAAACCCTAAATCTATGAACAGTTGAATATGTCCTAATTTTCCACATGAGTAATTCTATTCAATTTAATATCTTATCTGAAGTATACAGCAGAACAGATCTCAGTTCTGACTTTTTAGGATTTTGAGCCCTTTATGCTTCATGCTCTTAATTATTTCTATTTCAACCATTCTTAAACATTAAGCTGAAACACCTCCTGCCTCAGTGGTGACTCTTTCCTGTTCCCTTTCAGTCCAGGTAATAAACCATTGTAGCCTTTGGTTTACACCTTGAATTCCTGGGACAGCCATTGCTCCTCAATAGAACAAGGATTATGCGGCCATGTAAATATGATTTTGCTATTACCAGTCAATAGCTGCAGCCTGTTTTTAGCTTCACAATTACCTGCTGGTGAAACACCTAGTGCCTAACCTGCTTTAACTGCAGCTCTGTGAAGAGGAAAAAGGCTGGCAATCCCACGTAGTGTACTTCTAAGAAACAATAGCCCTTATAATCAACTAAGGCCATTGGAGGCTTTTGTGCAACTTTCAAATGTTTGCCGAGACCAAAGAGAAGGAAGCAGGCTGTTATAAGAAACAATAAAATTAACTGCATGCAAATCCCAAGCTGAGGTTGAAGAACTCCTCATTCCCCTGTTTTGGCAGGGGTGTCATAAACCCACCCCTGGGGGCAGATGGTAACTGGTAGGACCCGTAGAAACACTGGAAGGGTGAGCATAACAGAAAAAAAAAAAGATACGGGGAAGGTTCTTTCACAAAACAGTCTTTCCAGAAAGATTAATGAAGCTTTTCTTTATTAATACGGTAAATTTACATGTGTTTGAATGGAGGACCAGGAAATTTTAAACTGCTAATGCTTGATGAGCTGACAGGGTATAGCATAACACATTATTCTTCCCAGACTCCCACATCTAAGCTGGCAGATATGAAGGCACAGGAAAGCTAGAGTTTATTTCAATTAGTAAGGCCTCACAGCCTCATAATGAGAAGTCCTTTGTGCTTATTTCAAGAGTTTAATGTTTATGATTGGTTAGAATAAGGAATAATGGAGAAAAATGCTGTGTAACTACACATCTGTCTTCTGGTTAATGACTTACATGCTGGAATGCACAGAATTCTTTAGCGTTAGTGTTGGAACTTCATTCTTATATATACAGGTGATAAATTAATCCAACAATGCCTAGGTATTTAAAACTTTTAACAAGCATAAGCTTATTGATCTACTTTGTCCTGTTGGATTTTTTAGCTACTTTCTTTTCTATATGATTGCATAATACATAAAAAAAAGTGAACATTCCAGAATATTCTTGTCTTCCCTTCTGATTTCTTCTGATTTACTAGGATAATATTAAACTAAACAATGACAAGTTGTAGGTCTATGTGACTGTACTGGGTCTGGCTGAGCCCCGTAGCAGCCCTCAAAGTGCTGTGCTTTGCACTGGTAGGTAGAAAAGGTGGTGATAACACACCAGTGTTTTGGATGCTGCAGAGCAGTGCTCGCATAGCATCAGGGCTCCAACATTCCCCATGCCTCACCCAGTAGGACTGTTAGTAGGCAAGATCTTGGGAGAGAACATAGCCAGAACAGCTGAACCAAACTGACCAAAGGGATATTCCATACCATATGATGTCTGCTCAGCAACAAAAGCTAAGAGAACAGAGGAGTGGGGGGATTCATTATCACAACATTTCTCTTCCAGAGCAACCACTATGCATATTGAAGCCTTACTTCCTGGAAAATGAATGGACACCACTGCCTGATGGGAGGCTGAAAATAAATCTGTTTTCCTTTCCTTCCGTGCACAGCCTTTGCTTTTGCTTTATTAAGCTGCCTTTATCTCGACCCATGACTTTTCTTCCATCTTATTTTCTCTGCCCTCCCCTCCCCTGCTAAGAAGGGGAGTGATAGAGTCCCTTGGTGGGCACCTGGTGTCCAGCCATGGTCATCCCAAAACAATGTTGCAATAAATTTAAACCTCACTATGAGCTTTGGACAGCTCTCCCAGTGATTGGGGGAAAAATCGCAATTAAATTCAATGTTAACAAATGCAAAGTAACACATATGGGGAAAAAAAAATAACCTTAGCTATATGTAAGCAACAACCTTAATGTAGCTATAAACATTGAGGAAAGAAATATAAGAGTTACTACAAACATTTCTCTGAAAACCATCACCTTAATGCTCAGTGACAGTCAAAAGGTAATAGATTATTACAAAGTATGTAAAATAAAAACACGAGTAAAAAAGTGGAAAACATCATTAAGTCTTAATGTAAATCATGATGGATCCTCCTTGCAGTCCCAATCACTTTGTCATATAGAAGATATATTAGAAAAGAAACGGAGAGAATGACAAGGATAATCAGAACTAGATAAGGGTTTCCCTAAAATGAGGTCACAATAGGGATCCTTCAAATTGGAAAAGAGAAGACAGTCATCTGAAATTATAAAAACATAAATCAAGAATGCTTATTTAACATTTCCCCCTGGTCAAAGCCCAGAGTCCACTCTTTTTCCCCTCCTGGGGGACCAGCGGCCTGTGCTTGAAGCCAGCTCTGCCATGGTGTGGCTGTGGGATTTGGGATCGGAGTTCTGTGGAAGAGCTTGGGGTGGGGGCTGTCTCACACTTCACTAGGGAGCTGCTTATCAGCTCAGGCTCTCACCCTTGGTCCTCGCTTCAGTTTGGCTGCAGCTACAGCCATGCCTGGACATACATTCTGCTGATTCGGATCTGACCTGTAGGATCACTTCCCAGCCTGACCTGAGCCGCACCTCATCAGGATGGATTCATCTGAAGATCACCCCTAGGCCTGCTCTGCTCCCCTGCTGGGGGAAGTGGGACAGGGCCCTTGTCTGTGTGGACACTGCCTCATCCAGCCTTGCTACCACCTTCTGCTCTTGGTTCAACTTCCACAGGAGGCAGCCAGCCACTGCTGTTCCTGAACAACAAGATTATTTCACCCAATGAAGTTACCAAGCAAGACATTTAACTCAAACAGAAGGAAGTACTTATTAAAAATATAATTACATTGTAGAGCTCAATGGCACAGTTCATTGCAAAAAACCAGAGCTATAAAATAAAGCAGCTCATAAAGAATCTTTTGAGGACCGGAACATGAACAGTTATTAAATATGATGACCTATGTGCAATCTCAAACTGAGAAATGTGCAGACCACTGGGTGCAAGTGGAAAGATCACACATCTTCCTCACATACCTGGTCCTGGCTGATGTCAGAGCAGAATATTGGCTAAGGTGGACCTAGAGAGACCTCTATCAAAGTTCTTATGTTTCATGTCTCTGACAGCTTAAGTGGAACTAATAATGACATTCCTTTACACAAGACAACTCCCTAAGGCTCATATCTGTCAGTCAAGAAGTCGTTTCAACCTTCTGAACTTTTTTACCTGCACAAATCTGATCCTGGAACGTACTGGGAAAATCGTGAATGAAGAAGTGGAATTAATCGGAGATCACACCACCTTTTTTCCCACCTAAGTCCTGGGGATGCTGGCCATGAGGAACATGATAATGTATCCTGAAAAACATTAAAAAGTCCTCAGTTTTGGGCTTCATTAGAAGTACTCATTAGATTTGGAAAGAGAGAGATAAGACTTAGGAGACTTTATATTCCATTTGGCAGTATTCCACTTTCCCCAGATCATTTGGCATCAGTTTTAGCTAGCACTGGAGATATTCTGAACTTTTTCTCGCAAATAAAATAATTCTATATAGACCTCCACATCAGTATGCTTAGAGGAAGTGTGAGAAACACTATTCTAAAAACCTAGGGAAACAGATTGTGTCCTTTTTTAAAAAAATAATTAGTTATGAATAAAAATGACCATCTACTACATATCACATCATCAGCTACTAGTTTTATACCTGTACCTTGTATAAAGGTGATGTCTAAATTGTTCACTATACACCCATAATTTACTCATTTCCTGTGGCCATGCACATATATACATACATGTCTGTTCTAATGACATCACTCAAAAAGTGGTAACTGTGCATGAGATCTAACATGTGATGAAAGTTGTTTAGTCAAAACTACATGCTTATGATGAGTATTTCCGTTTTACTTATTTAGACAAGACATTACTTATACAAAAATAGAAATTTATCATGTCTATGTTCATATCTACAATGTATATTTCATTATCTAGTCTAATTTCACCAGTATTACAGAATACAGACTTGAATGAGAGATGCTTATAGAAAGTGAAATGATCAATATTTATTTTTAAAAATCCAACACCTCTTCCTTTCTTTTAAAAACGCTTTACAAAATAGTGCTAGTGATCATGTTATTTCTCTGAAGAAGCATGGTGCTCACTGAAATGTATGTACTATTTTCAGTATATCAGTAAAACTGTACCTGCCAATCCTACATCATTTAATTTTTTTTAATCTCAGACTTGATATTTTTTCTTACCTGTATCTTCTACAATATAAATATTGCAAAAATTTAGTACACCTTGTATTTTTCTAGAGTGTAATTTTTGTGTAAGATTGGCGGAATTACAAAGCTTTGCCAACTTGAAATTTACTTTTACATATATGTTCCTGTATCTTTTATGTATATAAAATAATGATCACTATGGACATCAATTTAGCTGAACAGCAGGTTTTTCATAAATAGATTCACTGATTTAAAAAACTGAATCTCTGGCGAAACATTCAATAGATTCAATCCAAATTAATAAATGATTGACTAGGAAGACTAAGCCAGGATGTTGTTTTGACATGCTTTCAGGAACCTTTCTTCAGCTGTGATTAAACTTGAGGGAAAAAGCTGAAATGCAGCAAAAAGTTCACATGCAAACTCTAGGCATAGATCTGGTAGCAACAGAAATTTTAACCCTACCTTTAGCCTGCATAACATTTTGAATTTTTAACAAAAGACCAAAACCAGTCCTGTCTACTCTAAATTTTGACTCAGAAGTCTCTTTCATGGCTATAAATTAAAAAAATAGACTATGGCCATAAGTCATAATTAATTCTAGAGAATATTCTGAGAAAAAGGAAGGACCACGGCTTAAGAGTTGTACAGAATTTAGGAATTAATACAGAGGTCTCATTTGCTTTTATGAAGCATTCTATTCCCATTACCAGGGGACATCTGAGGTAAGAACCACATCCTGGTCTTCAGTAGAAGAATTTAATTTAGAGTGAATTATAGACTCAACATATCTGATTATATTATTTAAACAGAAAGAAAAAGACTTGGTTTCACTAAATTATTATCACTTCAAATAGAAACTGTAGCTAGTTTAGATCAGTTTCAACACCTGCAGAAAAACAACCCCACAAATGAAAGCATGTTCTTTTGAAAGCAAAGTTAGCATTGAAGTGGCTAGCAGAGTAAGTTTAGATCTGCTGCAGTGGCCTTTCTACATGCATACATATATAGACTGTTGACATGAGTCTACTTCTCTTGTTGCTGTACTAATTATATATAATACATATGTATGTAGATTTTTTGTTAATTGTCCTGCATTAAGACACCAATTTTATTGGCTTTCTAACATTTTTATGAGTTCCAGCACCTAGAAACATGTATAAATCCTAAAGGTTTCCCAGATTATAGTCAGGCTTAAAATCTGTGCTATTGACTTTTAAGTTTCTGGGCTCCTATTTAAAACATTTACCAGTAAATTGAGAAAGAACAATAAAACAAGTGGAAAATTGGAAACGGCAAAGTCTACTGAACAATGCTTATGTTTATGGTATTTTAAATATATCTGTAGTAATTATGCTGTACACCAGCTTACTTATTGGTTTGTATTTTATCTGTGTATTTTCACCTATCACAAAGCCAAATATGCAGCAAAAAACCCTTTAGAACTATAAAAAATAATGGAAATTTTACATTTCTTGGCTAAGATAAATGTTCAAAGCCCCTTGCTGTACTTCTAAGGCATCTTTTACCAAAAATCTGGTCAAACACCTTTAGCATTTCATCCTAGAGAGACTTTGTCTCATAATGCTATCATTCTTCAGTAAGATTTTAAGTCTAAATTGCTAGAAGTAAAATTCTGTCACCTTAGAAATACGCAAAAAAATGCACCTAAAGTATCATTTGCCAAAATTATTAGATAACAAATCAAATAAATAAAAATGGAAAAATATTCTGAAAAAGTTTTCAACCTTTACCTTAAATAGATATATTTTCATTTGAAAACTTTTAATTCCTGTGTTGTGGAAATAATCTAGAAGAAAAAACTTTCACAAAATCCTTATTGCCAAGATAAAAAAAGTATCACATCTATCAAGGCACAATCTCAGCTGGTATAATTTATCATAGTTTAATTCCCAGCCATAATACCTGGCCAGTCTTTTTGTCCTCTGTGGGTTATGTTAATTAGAGCTCATCCCGTGTTGCTGTCCTTTATTACTTCCACTTATATACTTATATACTTCCCCTTAGCTATTATAGTATTATTATTATTCTGTGTAATTCCATCAAATAAATGTAAACTCTTACCGTGTTGTTGGGGTGGTAGTTGAGATGCAAACCACTGTCACATAGGGGAGAGGATGTGCCACTGCTTTGGTCACTGGGGGCACCTAATACAAGTATGAATTCATAAATAAATCTTCATTGATCTATAATGCTATAATTCAGATTTGTGTATGTATATAAGCATGTATTCCCCTCTCCCCATTAGTTTTGTCATATCTGACTTTCCTTTACTTTTTCCATTTAGCCAATATCTGTTTTCTGGTTTGAGTGGAATGCCTTTGTAAGCTGAATGGAGGCTCAAGAAACCCTACCCTGCTGCTTTGCTTGGAAGAGTTAATAGTCTGTTTAGTAAGAAAAAAAACCCAGAGGTTTTTGGAAATTTGATAATAAAAGTGTGTACTTCCTCACTTGGTTGTCACTTAAAGGAACTAGTCAGATAACACTTTTGTTACTCACTATGAGGTCTACAGTTCCAACTGTTCTTGTAACAGCTTAGGAAATTGCAGCACTGCACCTCAAAAGTAGCATGATAGGATCAACACAAACGCTTATTTCTGTGTGTTACTCCGGGTACTCTGTGGTACCACAGCCTTTCGTAAAGGGACAAATGCACTGGGATACATTTTTATTTAAGAATATGATGTTCTAATTTTTTTCTTATCTCAATAAAATTTAATACTTAGGCAAAAGATGAAGACAGTATTTCAACAAATTATTGTATAAAATATTACGTCATGATTTAGTTCATTTAGCTCCTACTAACTTAAAATCAAAGGCTAAATGTATTGAAACCAAAATATTATTCCTTTGTTGCTTAAAAATTGAGACATTCATTTCACCCTCTTAGGAGCAAGAAGCAGAAGGAAAGCAGCAAGGACAAAAGGCACAGGCTGACATATAAATATGCTTAGATATGCTGCAACTGTCTACAATTATGCACCCACACTTACAATTTAATATAATTAAAGGAAGACAGCTGTCTCCGTATGCCTCTCATGGGGCTAGTTTACTAAAACTCAGTTGGACTTAAACAAAATACTAATCATCCCAGAGTAATTTATTTTTAGGTAGACAGGCAGCTCCACCAAAGCCTCTGAATTTTAAATGGTAAAGTTAAGTCCTCTAAACATACACACACAATCTCATTTTCACATTTACAAGACAAAATTCTTTCAGACTAAAATGTTAGCTGATCCTGCCTGAAAAAATGCTTTTAAATACCCTGCATCAGGATGTGAGCTATTGTGAACTAAATGTAATTCCACTGTTTCACCTTTGACTTTGCTGACTCATACCAGCCAAATGTATGGTGATCTCTTTTTCAAGCAAAGAAGCAAATTTTCGCTTGAGGTGAACGTTACTACAGGACCTGGAATTACGAGAAGCTCATATTGAGGCAGCAACACTGAACAAAAAAGCTGCTGTCAATCACCCTCAATGCACAGTAGTTTCGGAAGCTGCAAGCATTCACGAACATTGAACTGAGTTTTCTTTTGGCCAAGTAATAAAGGCTTACATGCACAATCTTCATTCAGTGGCAGTTTGAGAAAAGCAGGTGCTCTTTTCAGAAAGGAAACAGTTAGGGTCACTTCTTCCCCTGCATTGCGAAGGACCTGAACCTGAAAGAGAAATACAGACAAAACAGCTTGAAATAAATGCACGACCAAAATGTATTAGCAAACGTAAGCACCACCACACAGCTTTGACATACCAGAACATAACTCCTTAGCGATTTATTGCAATGATGTTTTTTAAAAAAAGAAAACAAGGTGTAAAGCTTGCTATATGCTTGTCTGTTGTGTTTCTAGTCACACATGCAGGTAAAGGGGCAGGAGGGGTGTCATTGGCCTCCTGTAATACTGCTGGCTTTGCACTGTGCTATTGTAAAACTTGCTCCCTGACACTGCTCAGCTGTGCACCTCCTTCTTTCAGTTCTGGCATCATCCAGCCTAGCAAGCGTGTATATACTAATACTAATACTAATACTAATACTAATACTAATACTAAATAATAATATCAGTATAAATAATAATAATAATAATATAAAATGTGATATGAATAATATAAATAATTAAATGTGTGTGTGTATATATATATATATTCCTGCCCCTCCTGCCCCTCCCTGAGGTTGTATAAATTTCCAACCAAATCAACAGCAGTAGTTTCCACAGCTGTGCCATAATTCTATGACTAAGTCTTTCCAACAGCCAGAGTTAAATTTAGCCAAAGCGCTCCAGCATGGATGAGAGACCTAATTTTCCCTACAGTCACAGAGGAAAAGTACCTATTTTAAGCTTTAAGTCTTAGATAAGCACAAGCTTCGGTTTTGCCAAAGGGAAGCTTGCATTTTGAACACAGGAATGTGTAAATCACCTATGTGACTGTGAATGCTTTTAGCCTTTCTGTACTGTCCTACAATTGCTTCTGAGACTTTTGTTCATGCCTTTAGCTTTCCTGTGGTACACCTGATAGACACCTCAAGACACACAGCAGAGAAAGGGCACTCCAAGCACCTCGCCAGAGTGGCAGAAAGGAGACACAAAAGCAACTAAGCAAAATGCTATACTTAACAGTGGAGGAATAACATTTGAAATGGTTTATAACATGAGAGCCAAGAATCATAGAGTAATAGAATGGTTTAGGTGGGAAGGGACCTTTAAAGGTCATCTAGTCCAACCAACCTGCGACGAGCAGTAACACCAGGTCTGTTTCAGAGAACAGCCAGTTCCTTTTCTTCTGGCTCTGTAACATCAAAACTCTTCAAGGGTTGATTTAATTTGGCCTTACAAAGACAGGAGATTGCACCACAACTCTGAGTGACTGCGCTCATACTGTGAAGAGAGCCAGCTTGTTGGGAGCAGTGTTTAGAGAGCTGCTACACAGTGACACATCAGACAAACGTTTTAAACGAGTATGTACCTGCTCCCTTTCTACTGTGTTTTCATGGTAGCTGGATAACACACAGGTAACCCTTCTGTCATGCTGCTGCTTGTGAGAAAGCCTTGTAAATAATTTATGGAGGATTGCTATTCTTTAATCTACGCCTATCAACAACTTATCCCACGGATTTAGTTACGTGCATGTATGCAGGGATGCTTTCACATGGAATCACTGCATTACGTTAACTTAAAGCAATTCTTCAAGAAAAAAGTATGACTTTGCCTTTAAACACAGTATTTCCTACTTCACACTGGTTGCTACAGAGGAGTAACAATATGATGATGGAGTATTCGAACCAGTATCTGAAATCCATTCTAAAATGTTAGGCTCTTTACTGTTTAAAATAGCACAGTGGTTGTCAAAGCACAATTTGCAGTGTAGTGTGCACTTACATGTATGTGTGCAAATAAACACACACACACACATCACAACAATTTTCAACAACTTAATCTGCATGCCAAGAATTTCATCTGTAATGTGAACCTCTTCAATGAGGACCTCCCAGTTCTGATATACTTTATACCATACAATTCATAAGTAGTACTTCTTTCATAGAAAGATTACTTGTAATACGCAAAACAGTAGATCAAGACTCTGAAGACCTGAATTTCATCAGAGAAACCATACCATATCCTCAGACTTCACAGAAAATTAATTCTTCTCTTTTATGTAGCAGTCACGCAGTTCAGAAGAGTCATAGCCAAAGCAGATACTTACAGGCATCTATTCTCTGTTGAAATGACAGGTGTTGATAGACAAAATGCAGGAAAAATACAGCTACCCTCTGCCTTTCTAAACATATTTCTTTTTATTCAGGAATGGGAAAGAACTAAGTGGAGAAGTCACAGCATTATCAACTTAAATTTGTAAAGTCACCTTTTAAGATACCTAAGAATAAGTGCATATACTTTGTGAAAGAAGTTGAGACAGTGAACTCTGCCCCTGAACCCTTCTTCTTTCAAGGGTAAAACAAGCCACAAGTCTACATGATTTAATTTGTTAATAAATTGTTCTGTAAAGGCTAGAAGTTCCCATAAGTAGTCTACTATGACATTTCCTCTAACCTCTCTCTTTCTCTCTCAAATGTCTTTATCTCATAGCATGGAGAATTTAATCTGGTACACATTTTAGTTGAAATCAACAATACTTACTACACTGAAGTGTATTTTCCACTGTATGAGGCATATAATCCAGTAAATGACTAGATTTTGACATGCAGAAGAAAGACTAAAGAGAGAAAAAAGACTAAAAAAAAACCCCTACTAGTTAATTATTACAACAAAGAGGAGATGAGCTATTGATCCCATTTCACTTACTTTCTAGTAATTAACAAAGCCATTCTGGGAAATAAGGTTAGCTGAAGAAAATAGGATTTTTAATTAAATTTATTGTCTATTTATAGCTTTCAGTTGAAAGCTTTACTGTTATTTTATTTTTTTTTCTTTATTTTACATAAGAAATGAACAATTACTGAACTGTTTTAAACTGAGTATTCCTTATAGGATTAATTTACTTTGTGTCCTCATTCAACAGAAACACTATGCCATACTGATGTACCTCCATGCAGAAGGAGAATGAGGTACAATAGGAAATCTACTCTTACTGAGGAATATTTTTAGTGGTATACCCATACAACATATGTCCATGGAATGGAAAATGTTCCATGATTGGAAAATTGATAACTTTAAAAAAAAAAAGGTAGCAGCCAAAAGTAATGTGACTAATTGTTACGGTGAGTTATGTCTTTGAAAAAATACACTTGAAAATTGGGAGTCAAACAGGTTGCTTGGAAGATACACCACAGTATGAATTTCTAAACGAGTGGAATTCTACCAATAGTCAGAGCTACTGGCATAGTAATTATTTCTTCTCTCTTTTTCATTGCCTAACATCATTTTAGCTCAAACCTTTATAGAGCTATTTTGGTAAAATGAGGACTGTATGAATGTAAATATATTGCTTGTTTAGTATATTCAGGAAAAATAAATTTATCTGCGCAAGTATACCCATCTGGACCTGAAGAACTGGTAGCATATTCCACTAATAAAGCAGTAATGAGCTTTTACCACTAAAGTCAATTCATGAACATAGTGAAGAAAACAGTTGTCAATCATGATATAATTTTTAGATAAAGAAATGGATAGATATCTGCTCAGCCATCCTGCTCTTTTACTTCAAAGAAAGCTCTCCCACATTTATTGTATATACATTGCCAATACCTTGTCAAACACTATCATTGACAAATTATGTGTTTGTTATTTCTGGAAGTGATAATTTTAGAAATATTCCAGGGTTACTTTCAAACGTAAGAGAGAGGTAGGCTATCTTAATCCTTTATACATTTTTTTCACAGTTAAAGCATATTTTCTGTTTTATAAGGAAACCTTAGAGCTAGGTTGATCAGAGTAACTAACTCCAGATTTATATTTTTTTTCATGTTGTATGCAGATAAAAATGACTGAAGACTAAAAAGCTAGGGACTATTTTCTACTTCCTGCAAGCACTGAAACTCTTAAGAATCTGCAGTCATTCAGAACACTTTCAAGATTTTTCTCATTTTGCAATGTCTACTTCCACATCTTGATATAACTCTGTTAAATCCCTTAAATACCTGATATGTTAGTCCACATATTAGAAAAAGGTAGGGTTTAGTTTGGGATTTTTTTCCATTCAGGGGTAAGGTGTATTTTAAACAGCAAAAATAGAGAACTGTGGAGAACTTGATTCATTGAAGGTTGAATAGTGGCATTAAAGTAATTCCACTTTTTTTTTTTTTTTTTTTTTTCTTTTTTTTTTTTTTTTTTTTTTCAGTAGACTAAAAAAGCAACAGCAGTTCACTGGAAAATGTATGCCAATTTTATTCCACCCCCACTTCTTATTCTATAGAACTATGTCTGGACCTTCCATAAAAATTTTTTACTAAGGATACTGCATACAGTTGCTGATTGATCACTGATATCTATGATGATTTCATCCCTCACGAAAAATATTCCAACATTGGGTAAAATGCAACTAACATTTATCATCTTGTTAAAATCAGATATTTACTTGGTGAGTTAATAGTCTGCAATTAATTGCTTTCTTTTAAGATACAAAGTGGCTACTTTAAGAAACAGTCTTCTATAATAACTGTACAATCAAATTACCAAAGATAATGCTAGCCAAAAATTACAGTTCTTATCAGTTCTCAAACAGAGTTAAAGCATCACCCCCACTGTGTGGAAACGGTAAAAAAATTTCAATATTAATGAAAGGTAGTTATATAAGTAAGAGATTTTTCAGTTCATTACTGCTGATAGAGAAGACATTTCTAAATTTACATCAAATAAAAAGATTTAAAACACTTGCCCTAGTATGTGAAAGAAGATAAATTGACTCAACTTCTAAAAAGTGAAAAAGAAATATATTATTGGAAGAAATAGTAATTCCGAATAAATATAGAAACACTATTTCAACAATTTTGTAAGAAAAATGCACCAACTTCCTAAGATATATATATTTTTTTTTTAATCATATATTAAGAGTTTGGTGAAGGTGAGATAAATTTGTAGTGCTAAATCCATGGAATATTTGCCTGACAAAAAATTAACTCAGTAGTAGATTTAAATGAAAGTCTAACCAGACTTTTTCTCCCCATTGTAAGCCATGGAAAAACTCCCTTTGGAAAATATGTGTGTCTATGCATTTGACCTGACCCTTTCTAAAGCACTGCATTCAAGATTGCAGATAATGTGTGATCAGGCACCATTAAAAAAATTTTGCTTATTATCTGTATCATAGAAAGGTAATAATCTGTTTTATTTCCAGAGGCTATTCAAGATGTATGGCTTTTTCCTATAAAGCACAATTTTCTAGTATTTTTGAGATCTTCTACAATGCCTTAGATTTCAGGCATATGAAATCACCTAACTAGATCAGGTTTTTATTTTAATAGTTAACAATGAATAGTAACACTTAATGTGTTGATACATATACTGTATGGCTTAAATAATGAAAAGCTATTTAGTATTGCTGTTACTACTTGATTTAGTTCTATTATTTATTTTATCTAGAGAGCAATACTGCTATTGATTTGTTGGTGTGCAGTGTCTAATGAAGTCATCCCTATAACAGGAGGAAGCTGTGACACTGAAAACCCTTAACTCATCATCTACATTATGGCTGTATATTAAATTCCTGCTGCTGTTTTAGAAAGCGTGCAAGCACGCACACAGACACAGACACAGACACACACACAGACCCACAGACACACAGACACACAGACACACAGACACACACAGACAGACACACAGACACATAGACACAGACACACACACACATATATTTGATGTATAATGAGTTGATGTGAAAGAACTACGCAAACACAAACATTAAATGATGTCAATAAACTTTCTTATACAAAGCATAATCTTAATACAAGTGGGATCAAGAATTTACTTCTACCACAAATAACCCTACATAAAGTTCAGATATGCGTGAGTAAAGTGAGAAAGTAAAAAATAACAGTTGTGCTTGACTGAACCAGTAGGTGTGTAAAATAGTGAAATTAGAAGAGCCAGTGTTTCTGGAGTAATAGTATCTATATTGCCATGAAGTTATTGTAATGGCTGCCAGGGGGGCATTTGAAAAAGGGAATTTTATGGTGATGTGTGATATTACTGAATAAAATCTCTACATACTAACACTAGTCTGAATTTTTAATAATGTCTACAATGGTTTTGCCTTTTAATTTTATAAAACCTTTTCAAGTCCCAGTTCAAGAAAACATCTGAGCATATGCTGAAGTCTCTCTCAATATATTCAGGAAAGCACTGAAGCATGAAGTCCTTCTGACTTCAGTAAGTATTCTTTCCTGAATAAGACTGTAAATCCCCTCTTAAATTACCAGTGAAATTTACCTATCAATGAAGTAAAATTTTGAAATAGAAGACTTATATAGCCCCCAAGCCCCAAGATCTGTGTTCTCCTGAACTGAGGCAAATTCCACTCTTCAGTGTACTTTAAAGGAAAATTCAGTTCTGGGACGAGTACCTTGAACTATAAACATCTTGGCGGGGAAGAAAGGAGGTGGTGGGGGGGGGGGGGAACAAAAGGAAAAGTAGAATATACCTAGCCGTGGTGCGGTTACACAATGCAGCAGTATCAACTGCATCAGTAGATACCACAACATGCATTTTGGCACAATCACATACAGACACAAAGCTAAAAGTTTGAATGCATGCAAACAACTATCTTGAATTATGTATATTTTTAAAAATCAACTGTTTTATTCAGTGAAAGCCAGGTAGTTAATACAGAATATTTCCACTAAAAAAACAGCATAGTATGAGTTTTTAATTCCTGTGATCCAATATTTATTACATTATTTGTCAACAATGACAGTTAATCAATAAATATAATAGTAAAAACTATCAACATTTTTTTTCCCCTTCAGAAGATTTCTCTTACTGTATAATGTTAGCAAACTAACCATTTTATGACAGCAGTTCCTACTCTGGCTGCAAAACTCCAACTACACTTCAGACCACAGTTTGACACTGTAGTTCTACGTTTAAATTTTTTGCTGTCTGGTTCCAGAACCATTGTTAGATATTTAGATACTTTTAATAGGCTGCAAACTAGAACTGGTAGCTTCCCAAAGAAAGCAAGAGGAAATGCAGGGCAGAATGGTGCATAGCCTGAGGATGCAGGCAGGTGTGCCCTTCTATTCAGAACCCTCCTCTGCATGTACCTGGCTACTGGCCCTGTTTTAAAAAACTGCAGGGGGATGCAGTAAGATTAGTAGTTACAGCAAAGATACCCTACTGAGCCTACCACTCAGCAATTATTCTGAAAGTTGGCAGGCAGGAGTTTATGGCTTCTCGAGATGACATAGGAATTGAATCAAGGTATCACTTAAGTCACCGAATGCTCCAGCTACTAAGGCACTGTACAAAAGATCATTTCAGAGAAACATGAATAGAGACTCAGGGTTGATGTTTTTTGACAAGTCCCATCAGACTGACCACTTAGAAACAACATTATTATTGATTCCAAGTGACAGCACTCATTTAAGCTAGAATATCAGACGATTTCTCAAATGGACAACATCATACCAGTCATCTTACAGCTATATATTCAGGTTTCCTTCATTGATCGTTGCCCTACCTGTTTTCACAGGCTTATGGGCTTTAGACACAGATGTACCAGAACATGCAACCTCAAGACTCCTGTATAAAGCATTAGTAGAAAAGTGATCTGCCTTTAAAAACAGACAGATTTCATCATGTTTCAAACCTACATGCAAAGTAAGCCATTTATATTAGCCGACACTAAAAGACACACAATATTTCCTTCATAGTAAATGACTAAAATAATCAGATATAAGCAACATGAATAAGTGTAATGAGGAGGTAGGAGAAAGAGATTAATTTAGCAAATAATGTATTGGAAATATAATTAACTCACATAAAAATATCCATCAGGCAATAAAGGACAAAATATAGGTCACATAGGGGACACAGACTCCTGTCAGTTCTTTCTTCAATGCAGTTACAAGGTAAAAAGTGACATATTTACAATCAAGTTGGAAAAAAGAATCTGTTCTTAAACTATTAATCCTAACGTGTGGAATGGATTAGTTACAAGTTTGTCTAAAAGATCTGATGACAGCTTTCTGGAAATTTTTAAGCCTTCTTATGCTCCATAATCAACACTAAAATGTTTAGTAATCTTTCAGTCAGAATTTTTGCTTAGTTGCATGTTTATCTTTTCAAAGGTAATATAGGAGTGCCTAAGCAAAAGTTCTCAGTGCTGAAGGGGGAAAAAATATTCCTGTAAGTACTTGATTTGCATTCTTCAGTCATGTACCCTAATTTTGAATTCTGATTCACTAAAGGTTGCACTTACTGGTCATCACAGTTCATATTAAATCATTAGAAGGTCATTACTCCAATACAGATACTATGAAAAGCAAGAAATTGGAACGTGTTAAAAAAAAAAAAAAAAAAAAAAGTCTACCAAAACTGGGAACACCATACCCTGGAAGTCCCTGATCATAGGTCATAGGGTAAGCCATTGGTCCCTGTATTAAAAGACTTCATACCATGTTCTGAAAAATGAAAAGTATGAATTGCCTACATAGATTCCAATTCTAACACATTATTTACCATGATCTATCAGTATATTCCTTAATTTATCCCAGTTGAGCTTCAGACTGTTGTTTCTAATGCAAATGTTGATTCTAATTCCAAACAATGAGGTCTTGCTAATGTTTCCCAACCTATATTCCATGGACTACTATTGGTCTGGGACTGTGGTCCATAGAATAAATAAAGACACAAAGATGCATTTATTAGCCAATACAGCTCTACAAGATATGCAGTTACTCATGACATGAAAAAAGAACCAGAACACTCCAACCCAAACTCTTTCCAAGTTTCAAGAGGTTTTTCAGTGTATCTGTATGTACTGAGTACATGCTAGGGTTCAGAACTGCCTTTCTTCATTTTCGCATTACCTAACTCCATGTATGGCTCTACTTCTCTAGGATTACTCAGCTACACTAGGCGATCTATGTAGTTATACAGTGTTAAGAAGTTCGCTACTTCAAACTGTCACAGTTCTTCCACTTTTAGAATGTTATATATTCAGCTGCTGGACAGCTACTATCTTTTGTAATTTTGTATCCAATGAGTTCCAAAACATCTGGCTAAGAGGCAAGTCCCTTAATTGTACTGAAAATGTTAGAAATCCAGGCAGAACTATTCCTAGCATGGTTGAAACTGAACAGTATTTATTTTACTTTTTTTAAAAAAAAGATATGAAAGGGGAAACTTGAACTCTTTTGGACAACACAAAACTTTAAGATAGTTTTCTAACTGTAAATTACAACTCCATGAGACTGATAAAATTACTACCATGTATATAGGTAAACTACTCAGCCCCATCCTCGGTCAAATATTATAAATCCATTAGCCTAATTCTGGTTTCAACTAGTTTTATTAACATTTATATTTCATCTTCTACCAATACTACACATTTTCATTACAATTTTATATATTTGGGTAAACATCTCCTGGTATGATAACTCAGAAATTTACAGAGGAACCAGATTTTGCTTGGGATCAATTTCATCGACATTGTCCAAATAAAATATTGACTGAAGCTTCTTTGGGAGAAATATGTGATTCCCTTAATAAACAAAATAAAACTCATACTGAAATGGAAGAAGCATTTACACCACTGTTATAATAGCATCTACTGATTTCTGCACAGCTTTGCCAGACAGTTACACAACATCCAGTGTGCGCTGGTGTGTACAGTCAGATGAACAACAGGCTATACCATCAGTCTGCAGAAGATTTTGTATTTAAGACACAAGGATTTCAGATTTCATAATAATCATAAACCAGCTGTGACAGTAGGCTGTGCTGAGATTGTGGTTGTTTTTTTTTTCCTTACCACATATTATGGATACTATTCAAAGAAAGCTGTCAATACCTGTAGAACACTAAGCAGCCTCCAGAGGCTTTGCACATTTACCTTCAAGGATCCATGATGTAAAAATTCAAAGACTTTTTTTTTTTTAATTTTAAGCAAAATCTAGGCCATATTTTAATACACAGATAATGTGTAGAAATTTCTCCTACTAATCATGTCCTTACAACATCCTTGTGAAATCTACCTTTATTACTCATGCAAATAGTATCATTTTAGTTGGTTTTAGTCCAATATAAAGTAATAAGAATAAGCCAGAACTATAATTAATTCTCTGTTGGCTACGAAACAATTCTTGGTATTGCTATTCTCTAATAAGAATTACAGACACCAAAAGATGGATAAAACCATCTTTAAATGGAAGCAGAGACGTTTAATAAGAGACATTTTCTTGAATTAAAAAAAAAAAAAAAAAAGATTATTTTGGGGTATAGTGTACTATAATATACAACATACTAAATAGTCCATCACTGATTTCCCTGACACATCTTTAAGTAAGCTTTTGATTACCATCTAGTAATCTGCAAAAAGACAGGTTATACTGGAATGACACTTTCTGGTGATAACAGCTGTCACAAAAACACTCAGTGCTGGATATAGGCCAGAAATTGTCATGAAATTACTAACAAACTAAATGGGAAAACCAACACAACAGGTAATAATATAAGTATTTCTTGTTTAGAATATTAAGATTTTGCTTGTGTCTGCAGGTATTATATGGCACACAGTGCACAATAATGCAGTCAGTAATCCAGAAAAAAGTAACTATAATGTATGAGCTATCCAACAGTGTATTACAATACAACAGATTCCAGCAGATAATCATAAACTGAACTGAAGAAAAATGTTGTGCATATTTCAGCAATTAGCCAGGAAAAACTTAGAAGAATGACTTAGCTACTCAGGAATCTCCATCCCCTATACAAAAGTCACATAAAACATTCAGCATAATGGAAAAGACTAAAGACATTACCCATGTTACTTGAAGAAAAATAAAAAAAAAAACATCAGCTATATTTATAGAATAAACCAAATTGTTCCATATTCATCTGCATGATTCCTAAAGTACCCAGCTACAACTGGAATAAAGATTACTAGAAATTCTTTAATGAATGTATACTTTTTAGTTTTTTTTAATTTTTTTTAAAGAATACATTGAACAAGGAGTTTCTAGAGAAATTAAAACACAATAAGGAAGCCTACAGAGGGTGGAAGCAAGGACAGGTGGCTGGGAGGAATACAGAGAAATGGTCCAAGAAGCCAGGGACAAGGTTAGCAAAGCTAAAGTCCTGATAGAATTAAACCTGGCCAGTGATGTCAAGGACAACAAGAAAAGCTTCAGTAGTTACATCAGCAATAATAGGAAGACTAGGGAAAATGTAGGTCCTCTCTAGAAGGAAACAGGAGACCTGTTCACCTGGGACATGTAGAAGGCTGAGGTACTCAACAACTTTTGTGCCTTGGTCTTCACCAGCAAGTGCTCCAGCCATACCACCAAAGTTTCAGAAGGCAAAGGCAGGGACTGGGAGAATGAACTACCTGTTGTACTAGAAGATCAGATTTGAGACCATCTGAGGAAAGTGCACAAGTCCATGGGACCTAATGAAATGCATCTGCAGGTCCTGAGGGAACTGGTGGATGAAGTTGCTAAGCCACTATTAAACATATTTGAGAAATCATGGCACTCCAGTGAAGTTCCCAATGACTGAAAATATGGAAACACAACTCCCATTTTAAAAAATGGAAATAAAGGAGACCTGGGAAACTACAGGACTGTCAATCTCACCTCTATGCTTGGCAAGATCATGGAGCAGATCCTCCTGGAAATAATGCTGAGGCACATGGAAAATGAAGAAGTGATTGCTGACAGCCAACATGGCTTCACTAAGGGCAAATCATGCCTGAGAAATCTGGTGGCCTTCTACGATGGGATTATAGTGTCAGTGGATGAGGGAAGAGCAACTGATGTCATCTACCCAGATTTGTGCAAAGAGTTTGACACCTTCCTGCACCTTGTATCTAAACTGAAGAGACGTGAAAAACATGCAGCTGTTGGAGGGAATCCAGAGGAGGGCCACAAAGATGATCAGAGGGCTGGAGCAACTCCCCTATGAAGACAGGCTGAGAGAGTTGGGGTTGTTCAGCCTGGAGAAGAGAAGGCTCTGGGAAGGCCTTATAGGAGCCTTCCAGTGCCTAAAGAGGGCCTGCAAGGAAGCTGGAGAGGGACTTTTAAAAAGGGCCTCTATTAATAGAAGAAGGGGAAATTGCTTTAAACCAAAAGAGGGTAGATTTAGATTAGATATTAGGAAGAAATTCTTCACTGTGAGGGTGACAAGAAACTGGACCAGGTTGCTCAGAGAAGTTGTTGATGCCTCATCCCTGGAGGTGTTGAAGGCCAGGTTGGATGGAGCTTTGAGCAACCTGGTCTAGTGGAAGGTGTCCCTGCCCATGGCAAGGGGAGTGAAACATGACCTTTAAGGTCCCTTCCAACCCAAACCATTCTATGATTCTATGACTATGCTAAAGCCAGAAAGCTTCAGATAGAATACAAGCTTTTGCTTTTTCAGCAGTTGTTTGTTTGTTTGTTTGTTTGTTTTAATAAGGTAAAAAATCAACGAAGGTGGAAGTGGAAATGTTTTTTTCTAGTAAGCTGTAACAGAAAGTAGACAGCAATTTGGATATAAGATCTCAATTTCACATGTAATGTGTATTCCTCAATAGGAGGAAATATTTCCAATCAAATTATTCATTTTACAGGATTTAGAGATCTTCCTTTTCACAGTTGATCATACTGCACTTTTTTTTTTTTTTTCATTGTAGCAATGAACTTGAAGGGTCTGAGTTTTGTAGCCCTGACTATTAACAAAACAATGAGACTGCTTGTTTATCTATTACATATATAAGAATCCCCCGCTCTTTCAATTGAACTGTTTCCACACTTCAAACTTACCAGAACAAGTGCTCACACAGTTGAGTTTAATATGAAATTTCTAACTTATTTAGTAAACAAGTAGTTTTTTATGTATGCAATTTGTGAAAAGATCATTAGAAATATTCCAAATGTATACACATTATTAAACCACATAACGTCAGCTATTGTTCCTGTTTCTAATGCTTGAAGAGTGAAAGTCTTTCAGCTGATACAGCATTTTGAAGTATATTCTTGATTTATTAAAACTTTTATGAGCACAGATATGTCTAAGATTGTTGAAAACAGTTTGAATATTTTGTCTAAGCAGAGCCCAAGTTCATGGTGGGCGGTGGGGGTGGGGGGGGTGGGGGGCGGGGGAAGAGCAGTCCAAGAATAAGAGTTTGCCCACACTAATCCCCTTGCAAGGCTGGGGTCAAACACACAGCTAGTGGCAAATTTCACATTTACATACTAAATATAAAATTTGCTGTTGGCAAATATGACCTTAACATTTACTTTTCACGAAAAGTCACACTAATCAAGCACCAGCATATAAATGCTCATGAAAAATGAATACAAAACGGTCTTAAAGACTTTGAAATTAAATTTTAATTCTAAATTTCAATAAATATTAATGTACAAGCCTACTCCTTTTTTTCAGTTCTAAATGTTATCAACTTCACAATGACATAAAAAATAATTCTTGGACAAATTTGTATTTGAAGTAACATTTTGGATCAATATATGCAGTTACCTCTTCTGAGCTTCTTGGCAGCTCAGGATCTAATCTCCGAGAGAGATATTTTAGTATTTCTGGGAATTTGCTCAGTGGTAAAAGTTTTCAGCTGGAAAAAGCATAAGATGATACTTTCATGACATTTAATGCAGCCTTTCTGCTGCAGAATAATTGCATTGCATCTAGCCAGAGTTGAGAAAGTGTCTTTGTTCTTTGTAAGTATTTGCCAAAAAAAAAAAAAGTCCCCAATTTAGTAAAATATTTAAATTCATACTTTTAGGTAAATATATATACATATTTTGCTGCACTAGGATGCAACACAGTTATCCTGTAAAATTAGGTTTTAACAAATAATATTGCCTCTGCATTTTTAGGATCATTTTCATCAGCATCTAAATTTTAAGGGTCTTGGCCAAAACTGAGTTTAGGGGTACTCACACTGCATATCAATTAACTGGAAGATATTTACAGATATTTTGGAAAGAGATTGACATATAATTCCAAAGAAGTAAAAAACCCTAATTTGTATTTCAGCCTAATGATGAAAATATGCTGAATTGCAGGTTTAACCAGTTTATAGCATGAGGTCTTCATAACTTTCAAAGTTAAGCATAAATCTGATATATTAATCCAAACTGATCAGGCTACTTATCCGATTGCAACCCTTATTTTACCTTTTCTTATTTTTCTAATTATGCAATAACCCCATGGAAATTCATTCTTGCCAGCAGTCAATTACCATTTGAGACTATAAAATCTTATAACAAAAATAATTTATAGACTGTTATATAGAGTGGATGTGTTTTCTGAAGCAAAAATTGCAACATCAACAACAAAAGAAAACAAAAACAAAAATGTAAAATTCTGTTACATTGCTGCTAGATGAATATGTCAGACTATCACAAATGATTGCACAAACTACAGGCTTCACTTTTAGAAAGTCTAGCCCCTCAAAAGTTAATAATTCTGGTTTTACAGTTGTCTTTGTGTTGTCAGTTTCTACAAAACCTCAGAAAATAGGCAAAACAGTGCTGCTGATGGTATGTAATTCAAAGCTATCTAAGGAACATCTATACAGAAAGATGATTCAAAAAAAGCACACGCACATTTGGATAACATTTTCCTGTTGAGATATAAAGATTCTGGGTTTGATACCTTCTGGGATATTAAAAGCTGTAGTCACAGCAGCAAAAGTAACAATTTATATGTTTTAATACAGCCAAATTCCAAAGCACCCGGTGTTTTAATTAAAAAAAAAAAATAATACTTTGTGACACGGATTTGGTTTTGTTGCCATTGTCAGGCAAGTGATTCATTTTACTGTAAAACCTCACTTATTGATTCATTGAAAGATGTTTTATAGTCTGTAAAACCTTGTAATCTTTCAGGGTGAAAGATGTTTAAAAAAGTATTTTATCTGTTAGCATTCACTATGGTAAATGCTAGCTCTCCCCAACACTTCTCTCTGCAATCAGTGATTCAGAAATAATACATTATAACCTAAAGCACACAGAGGATTTTAAATGTGTTTTACATTAGGTTGTTCATGTAAATATGACTGAATGCAAGATGTCAAAACCTTCTTAACATGGCTAAGATATGGTGAAGACTGTGTGAAACATGTCTGTTTATCATGATACATTATACTTAGAATATAATCAGTGTAAGAAAAGAAGGCATTTTAGTATTTAAGGGGACCTAGAAATATCCTCAGTATTTTCTACTGCACACCAACATGCTAAAATAAAGGAGTTTTTTGATGTAGAGCATTGCCTTAGGAGTTTCCTTTTAACAGGACAGCATAATTAGAACCTTTGAAATATGCTGAATCAGTACTGGCTTGACAAGGGCATTATCCTGGTAATGCTGTTTCAGTCTTACCAGTGACTATTCCCCATTTTGCTCAGAAAAGAACTAACAACACAGGGAGGCAACAACTGGTGCAGGTCTCTGCACTAAAATTTAAAGAACAGGTAACCTTTGTAATTTTTAGTGAAGAGTTTCTTCCCTCTGTAACCACACCTGCACCGAAGCTTTTATTACGATCTGTGAACCTCTTGCTACTGCAAGCTGTTTTACTGGCCACAGTCTTGCAAAACAGCTAACAGGGAACCAGCTAGTACCAAACTGAACTTGTTGGAAGACACCAGTACTATCAGGGCCAAATCAAAAAAAGTATACATCTAGAAATAGGCCCAGCGCTGACAAACAGATACCAAAACACCAGTACCATACTGTACCATACTAGTGGTTGAGAAGTATGGGGTGGGCCATCTGGGAACCTCCATGTATTTGGCTGGAACAGTCCAACACTGGATAATATTGAAAAATATATAGAGTCCATTCTCCTTTCCTCTTCCTCCTCCACCGAACAAACTGTCAAAAGACAAAGACCCATTGTAGAGGGAAAAAAAAAAAAAAGAAAAAGAAAAAAAAAGTCCTAAAAGTATGTACAGGTGTTAGATAACCTCTAAATAAAAAGCTTCTTCCTGGCACCCATCTAATTTTACAGACAATTCTGAAGAGTTAAATCAGGTATTAGAACTGCTGGGAAAATGTCAGAAGACTCTATGTGTGTGCACATTTGCACTTCTTTAAGCACACCTCTTATTTATGACTCCTTCTGCCTAGCTAAATAAGTACACATGCTCTGTTTTGTCCAATGTGCTCTCTTGGGCCCAAGTCAAGCCATAAGAAATACAGAGATTGGCTTTTAGAGGTGAACATTTATTTTCAGTCTATGGTTGTTACCTGTTTAAAGAAAACACAGGTGTTGCCAGTCAGTCAGTATTTTCTAGTCCTTATGCGTAAATAATTTTTTTTTTTAACAATGACCAGGGACGATAATTTCCATGCTTATAGAAGGTTTATTTTTTCCTACATTAAATTGGAGTGTTTTGTGTATGTTTATTTTTTCTGCCTTTTAGAGGCTTTGGAGGCTTTATGTTATTCTTGTCTAGTCTCACTAGACTATTATGGAGTAGTTAGTCAAAGGAAAACAAAAAAAATCAAACACTTCACTAAAGTGGGCTACGCTTTTTCAAATATAAACCACAAAGAAACAGATTTAAAATAATTGGGACTCTGGCGCTCTACCACAGAGCGAGCTGCAAAAAATTGAACCCCTGTACCAAAGTCAAACTGAGTATAGCTCCTCAACTGAAAAATACTGTGCAGAATGAAACCTTCAGGAAGTCTTCTGGAGGGTAAAACACACACATGTACAAACAAACATGAAAATATTTCTCTTTGCATCCTAAGGAAGTAACGAAACCCAAGTCTGTAAAGACTGTAAAGTAAAATATCAATGTAAACAACAGAAACAATGGGAGATATTTGAAGGATGTTGCACCACAACTGGTGATGCAATCTTCCACTCCGTCCCACTAAACTTTAATGGATTTTGGTTTGAGGGCCGTAGCTATGTAATAAGGAAATAACACTATCAATCATACAGACTTGGTATTAGTCATGCAGGCACATTCTACTCCCCTCTATTAAAACTCTGTATTACTGATGAGTAGTTTTTAAAAGATGAAATCTTAATAAAATTACTAACATATCTACAGGTATCTTGAGAAAAAGAAATGAAAATATAAATTAGGAAGCCAAGCAACACATTAACATATTTTAAAAGTTTAACATCATAGTGCTTGAATAAATCCAAGCCTGAGTTTGGCACAAAAAATAAGTTTTTAAGCACTAAAAAGCCATAGCTAAAAACAGATTAGAAAACTAGCTGAATATATGTTAAGAATACTGTTCCAGGATATATCCTAATCCAATTAATTTCCACTACACAGGAAAAACACAGTAAACTATTTACACCTGCTAAGCTCTTTTTCACTTGATGGACACTTACTTCAAATCAATGCTGAAATACTTGAGAGATTATTATTACCTCCAAATTTCATGAACAATAAATAGGTTCAATAGCATACATTTTCATTAATTGACCAGGTTGACTAAGGTGATACTAGCACTTTTTTTATTACCCAAGTCTCAAACAGAAAACAGCAGCTGTATGGAAAAGTAACAACTTTGTCTCTTCTTATAAAGGAAATACTAGATTTCCAAAAAGTTTACGTTTGACTTTTAAATTTAAACGTTACAACCTGCAGATTGATTATGGTCTTCTCTTAGAATCAGTGACTATGCAGCTTCAATATTTAAAGTTGCCATTCAGTCTAGAAAGGAAAGGAGTAAATGGATGTGCTATGACTTATACAGTACTGAATCTCTGTCTCATAATATGACAAGGCGGTAATCTGTATTTGCAGGTTGCTGTTATCACTATCACTAAACAGCACAACATTAATGTAGAAATCTTCTAAAATTCTGAAGTACATCATACAATTCGGTGAGCTAAACTTGTTAATAGTCTAGGTCTCTGTTTCACAGTTAAGGAAAAAAAACAATATAAACCGTAATCTACCAAAAGACACATCTGCAAAATCAAGATGGAGTGAGATTTCAGATCATTTGGTTTCCAGTCCTGTATTACAAATACAATATGCTTGTTCTTCTGCTTAAAAACATTTAGGAAAAACATTACCAAATCTATTCAGAACGGGGTTTAAAAATCAGTTTGAATGAAAACAGTTTTAAAACAAACAAACAAAAAAGTCAGAATAAGAGTTTCATCAGCTGCACACAATTGCAGTTAAGCAACTACAATCCCTATACTGTCAGTTTTATGTAACATATATGAGTCATGGAGAGCTAGCACAGTTACAGCCCTGCTATGAATGCAGAGAAAAGGGGGAAGCAAAAGATATAATACAGTGCACGTTGTGACAGATGCATTCAATCCCTTAACCAAACTAGAAATAGTTTGGTACAGGCTCCAAAGGAGGTAAAGGCCTGAGCTCAGGCTTGGCCTGAGCTGGGCCAAGAACTCCTCCATGAAACCCACAAAGGAACAGAGTGACCCAGTAAGCATCAGTGCATGTGGGCTTGGAACAATATTCATGCAATTACCATGTGAATAGTGGGTGTTTTTTCCAAGACTCATTTACGAAGGAACAAAGTTGCGTGTACAAGGAGTCTCATGCATACATTTCCCATTGTTTGCAATTTGACTGTGAGCCAACTACTTTACACCATAAATATGACAGCCTAAGCAAGCTGCCTTTGAGCTCGCCCTGCCAGGCAGCGTGGCCACATGGCAGTGATGTCCCTTTGAGCTGGAAAACCTCTCAAAAGTTCGAGATTCCTTACTTGAGACTAAGAGACCTTTCTTTACCCAAGGTGGAGAGGCCCCCTTACCTGCAACAGAACCTCAGTAAATGACTGATAGCATGCTGCATTAATACGAATGAAATTGACACTCAGTATTAATTATTATAAACTGTGTATAGAAAATCTAATCAGACATAAACCACTGTCTAAATCTGAGACTAAGATTGGACCTAAGCTCCACCAGGAGTTTAGAAAGCAAGGGTGACCACTCTGAACCTCATGACTCAACAGCAGTGTCTTCCTTACCCTTTTGCCTCTCTGGTCTCTGTGCATACTTTTAACTTGATTCTAATTCAATTTTCCTTTGAATGTTTCTTCCATGTAGTAAGTAATAGAGTGAACCTTGCCATCAAACTTTTACAAATTCATATTAAAACCACTTTTGCTAATACCTTTGACAGTGATTCTTTATGTACACACATAGACATCCCATGTCAGGTCATTCTGCTGGAAAAAGATACATGATGCAAAATGCAGCTGATGACTGAATTGAAACAGAGTGCTACATATCATAGCTAGCTCTACATAAAATCCACCAAAATCTAAATATCTATTCTGTCTTGATATCTATCTACTCTACATAATATCCACCAAAGTATAAATATCTATGCTGTCTTGACACCTACCTACTCTACATGAGCTTTTCCTGTTGCTTTTCAAGGAAAGCATGAATGTCATGTTAACAAGCACATAAGAACTACCACTTTTAATTAGAAATATTCCCTGAATTTTCCCCAAATACAAGAAATAAAAAAAATATTTCATAACCATAATAATTTAATTCTATTTTTATCTCCTTAAGGGAAAAACAGATGCTAAAATCCAAAGAAACCCCAGTGATATGTAAACATAGTTGTTGGTACTACCTGAGATGCTTTATTCACAACATTAAGATCAAAGACATAATTTTTAACATATTAGCATTAATTTGTCTGAAATTATTCCTCCTTTGTGGACTCCAGATGTTTTGGTACACCATAACCTTGGCAACAGTAAGAGCAGCTGATCCAACACAAGGGTTTTGTTAGTATGCAACTGAGATGACTTGTATGTCCTACTCTGAGCTACTCAGTAGTAGTTCAGGAGAAGTAGCTCACAGCAAGACCTTTCAACTCTCCAAAAATTCTGTCCATTTTTAGAGATACAGTAGCTAGACCCTGAATGACAAAAAATGTCCATATGTGCTACAAAAACAGTATTATGTTGATGAGAGCCTACCTTTGTTTTATGTCTGACAATAAATAGAGGTAAGGGCTACAGATACATTAGTTTCCAGACTACAAATATATTAGTTTCTAGCCTTATGAATAATCATATCCATTGTGAGCCCTTAAAAGACTAGGGATGGGGATTGAAAAGTTATGCATTGTCGGACCATATTGATCAGACAGGAGCTTAAGCTTGTAGGTCTGTTTATGCGTAATAGTAACTTCAGCCTTTAAAAAGTCTTGTTATAAAACATAAAGGAGAGTCTACTGGAAATTGAGTAATTAATAAATTCAGATTAGAAAGAGCATAAATCCATGTAAATTAAAACTATCAGATATAATGAATTCTCTTTAACTCTATATTCAAGTTTATACTGCAATTTTGGATTCAAATTGACAGCATGATGTTGAGATATATTTTTTAAGAGAATTGCTAGATTTTTTTTTCCCTCAACCTCCTCCCATGCTGATACTTCACCACAGAAAGCATGTATTTATTTTAACATAGGAGAGAACTAAACTGAAGCAATGTTATGCTATACTCAGATGGGAGTCTTTACAACCCAAGACAAAAAACAAGCTGACATTCAGCCTTTGATAGAAACTCATAATGTGCTTTCATGATATGAATAATATTCTCATCTTCTACAAGCAGAAAACTAAGTTCAAAATTACGTGGCTCACCTAAAGGTAAAAATAAAACCAAAAACTAAACAAACAGAAAGGGACTGTGCAGAGGCCTCCAGTAAGCTACACTAAGAATTGACTAAACGTACCTATCCAGTCTTATGAAAGTCTTATCTATCTATCTATCCATCCATCCATCCATCCATCCATCCATCTACCTACCTACCTACCTACCTATCTCATCTATCTGCCTACCTACATATCTACATATCTATTTGTCAGTTTCAGGCTTCAGATTATAGTATATTTCTTGGGTAACAGGATTTGTGCATCACTGAATGCTCTAGAACCAGATCTAATAACTAATGGAAGACAATAAAGATAACTAAGGAGTGCCCACAAGCCTTAAGCCAACCAAGTTCACCATATACAGGGGAAAGAGTCACCCTACTATGAAAGATAGCACAGATTTGATTAAACTACTTAATTTTGAAATTCAAATGATTTTATATGCATAGTACAGTTATCAGTAAAGCACAGTGAAATACCAGGGCCAACTAATCATCAGTGTAATACAATAGGCTGCAGTGATTATGCCACAAGTCTTTTCATTGCAGCTACAAAGACATGGTATAAGCTCAAAATGTTTCTGCAAGCAGCAAGAAGTATTGGAACTACAAAAAGAATGAACACTCATAGGTTGCCCACTGCAGATACAAGTCTGATTTTTAGCTATGGGTATCTTCAAATTTACACAATGAAAAAAAAAAATCCACACTGCTTTACTATGAATATTTTCTGAAACATTAACACAACCCAAAACATTAATATTTTCTCACACAATATGATACTTGCTAAGTCTAAGTTACCAAAAAATCAGAAACAAAGCTCTGAGCTTCTGTACCTTGCACAGCCATTTGACAAGCACCTAGATGCAACAAGCATTGAAAATTAAGTTTCCACTACTGTTCAACTCCCTGCTGTGAGCAACTGTGCTCCATACACTTCCCATTTTTTTTCTATTACCTTGAGATTAGAGCTACAGATCCTGTATTTGATAAAGAACCTGCAAGAGAGAAGTGCTAAAACAACTCAAAGTGCAAAAGTCATGCTGCAGACAAAATTCCACCTATACCTCCTGCGGGCAGACCAGCTGATGTACTTGCCCTTTACTCAGGGCTATGTCTAAACTTGCAGAATACTGCACAATGCATAACTGTATATACCATTACTATAGCAGGCTTTACAACAAATTTACTCTAGAAATATATAACATATATATAGTTTGAAAGAATATATTATTAGTTCATTTACTTTTTTTTTTACATTTATTCTATATTTTATATTTATAACTCCTCTGCATAATTTACGTTATAAAATGTCATATGAAGATTTTATCTCATTTAAATATTGCTCAATATTTAATATTACTTCTTAAGAATTATTCTTAGTTAGAATAAATATTTAATTTAAAATTTATCTTAAGTTCCTAAAATACTGGCACATATATGAATGCACATTCAAAACTGGTAAGATAAACCGGTTTTTTATTTTTTTAATTCAGAGAGAATTACCTGTAAGTAATTTGAGAAGCAGATTATGTTGGAGGTATAACAAGGTATAAACCAAAATTTAACATGATGACACTTGTTACTCTGTGTCAATCTGCACCTTTTGGCTTTTCCAAATTATCTTTTTTTCCATGAAAATGTTTAAACCTGATCACAAATAGCCCACAGATTTATGTATAATTATAATGGTTAAGAGATTGTCTCAGAAAAAGAAAAAAAAAACCCTGCTAATTCTTACCAGTTTTCAATATGCCTTTGAGTATGCAGGTCTGTACCTTTAGTACTATCTTTTGGTCATGTCTTAAAATTCTAACAACCTATTTAAATCCCATTGACAGATTTACCATATTAATCATGTTAAACCAAACAACTCCAGTAAGCTTATAAAAGATGAAAATCTGCTCACTGTTGCACATCCAAAGCTTAGAAGTACCATAAATACAACTATTAGCCTGTGTATATGGGAGGTAGCATGATGAAGGCTCTGCAGAACAAAGCACAATTTGCAGCACAAACTTGAAACACAAAACCAGTGCATAAAAGCATTCTGAGGAACAGTGCAGTGATCTAATACTTCAGCCTGCACTAACTTGTTCATCAGAACTTAAATCTTTATTAATTCTTGCTTTCTATCCCTGAATGGCATGCATTTGATGATCTGGCATGTGACAGAATGCTGTATAAAATATAGAGTGCCTTTGAAATGGCAAAGTAAGATTTAGAAAAGTAAACTTTCAAATACAACATTACTACATTATTTTTAAAATACAGGCAAAATTTATAGAGCTACACAGGACTTAAAGATAATTTCTTTGGTAATATGATTTCTGGCATTCTTTTCTGGAGTACAGGGTTTCCTACTCCTGAAAGTACTTCAGAAGAGTGAAAAAGTCAAATATAACAAAAGTACATGATACTTTTAGCAAAGCTGACTTACCAAGGGAATGGCCTACTATCGAGCTCTCAAATACACATGGCTTCTCTAGAAGGAATATCCTTGATATGCTGTTATTTAAAAACCTGCACTGACAACAGCTTAACTGAAGAACACCCTCATACGTAACATCCAGAGAATGAAAGGCAGAGGAAGACTTTTGTTTCAATTTTAAAGCAAGACTCTAACCAAACTACAAATTTCCAACATAGTGCAAATTACAGCTTTTGATATTAAATTGACCTCACACAGGCAGAAAGGTGTAGCAATGCTGAAACTTGATAGCTATAAGGCAGTAGAAGAAATGTTGGAGCATGTACAGCTAAAATCTGCATAATAAAATAATCACTTTTAATATAGAAAAGCCTATCTGAGAAAAGCAATTAAAACAAAGTTATGAAGAAGAGATTGCACTAAGATCTTAGTTGCTTGCCATGCTAGAAGGTACACCCATATTTGTTTAGGAATAACTATAATACAATTGATACCAGTGCTTTGCTACCAGTGTACAGTATCATCTCAATAACTACAAAAGACAAAAAGTAGACTAGAAAACAGAAAAGCTCACCACTTCTTCATGCCTGCATTTCCTCACATTAATTCCATTAATCTGTTATTAAAAAGACAAAAAGAAGACTTACTCTACATTTCATAAGTATAGATTTCATTTCACTTTTCTAGGAAAATATAAATCAAAGAACTTGTAATTGTACTTACCTGTAGAATTGCATCTCCTATAAAGAGCAAACCTGAGAGCTCCGCTGAAAACAGAAAGCATATTTTTCACTCATTTTGCACAAAACATCCTACATTTCGTGTACATGTATTTTTATTTAATTTGTTTTTACACAACCTTTAAAAAGTTTACACAAGAATCTAATAAAAAACGCCGACATACAATTTCCAAACAAATTATTTGGTTATTATTATTTTTTTTTAATACCCAAACATTGGCATTATCAATGTTATAATGAAAAAGTCCACTGAGCACAAGTACAAGACTATGAAACATCTTCCACCAGTCACTAGCACCCTGCAGGCTTTTTTTTTTCTGAACAGAAAATGACAGTAGGATTAGGTCCTATTGGCCCATGAGAGATTGTTTCTTACAAACTCTAAAGAAAAAGCAACATGGAGACTCCAGAGCTACTTATGAATGGCAAACTTAACTTGTAAGCTTTTAACAAAGATGCTGCATCTTTGATAAACTCAGTGGAGGATTTATGCTGGGTAATACTTTATATCCTGAAGAGCTAGACTATCACTATACTGTACAAAATCACCAGCCAAACTGAATTTGATTTTTAAAACAAAGCTCTACCCTATACAACACAAGGGAATTTACAAAATCTAATTACACAGTTGCAAGTTTTAAATACTGTGTTGTTTTACAGAGCTGTCAAATGCAAATATACTTTAAAAAGACACATAAAGAAATGCAACAAAGATTATTTAAGTGTCTTTAAAGAAATAAATAACCCCTGAGAACTAAGGAATTTTAACATATTAAATGGAATCATTTATCTATAGTATTCCAAAATGTCAGAGAAGATACCATCTAGAAAATACTAGAATAGGACTTGATCCATGAACTTAACTTATTTACGTGAGTTGTAAAACTCGAATCAATGTGGACATACATTATGACACTGAAGTACGTGTTTGAAGGACTGGTCTTATTAGCTGTATGTAATAAATGATGCTTAAATTATTGGTGGATAGACATTCTGATTTATTTATTTATTATTTTTTCTAAAATAACTGCATATCTCAATGTTCTTCTTCAGATGCTGGGCTTGCACATACTAACATTTAATATATGACTACATATATAATGTGCTAGCCTAATCACCTTATGTGCATCACTGGTTTTAAGAATTGCCTCAAATGTCACATTTTTGTTTAGAAGTCCAAAGAAAGAGCTGGAGGCAACTGGGAGGAGGGCACGAGTTTTGAGGTACAGGCTTTGGGTCAAATATAATTTTCTGTATTAAAGTTCCCTAGTACAGACACATGGTATGACACTTTTTATACCACAGAAGAGCAGTCTCCTACACAGCAGATGTCCCCCACAACTAGCTTAAATCAGCACAATTTTTATTGAAAGTAATAATGGCGATTATATATCAGCTAGATATTGAGGTTAGAAAAAATGCATCAGCTACCGCAGCAAAAAACCCCAACAAAATAAAGGGAAAATAACAAAAATAAAGGGAAATGGTTTGTACTTTTGTGTGCTCAATTAAATACAAGTCTACCGTTCTTATTTTTCCTGCAGTGCTTAATAGCATTTTAATAGCTAGTGTAGGTAATATACGCCACATTGTTATGTATTACATACTTATATGTATACTGAAAAGAATGGAGTCACAAGTATAACTTCTTAAGGTTAACCTTATAGTCTTCCTTAGGGGCTCATTGCATGCTATTCTGTAGCCTCCTTACATGCAACTTTCACATCTACCTTTCAGGGTTGGTTTTCAGTTCTCAGTATGCTGATTCCCCTGTACCTCTATCTGTGTGGGTGAATACAATATTTATTTTTTTTATGCTACCACATTTTAATAGTGCAGAAGCAGCATCCTAGAATTATTGCATTACAGATGGAGGGAAATGCTTCCAAGTTTATGCTTCTGACCTTACACAAATGTACATAAATATACACAAACATAACAAAGTTATTAAATACACTGTACCAATACTGATTCACAGCCTTCCTCTCTCCTCATTGTGCACATCATGAGTTGTTTAACCATTATCCATCTTCCTAGCATGTATCATTCCAATAATTTCAAAACATTGGCAGTTAAAAACAATGCAGAGATTTCAGCAACAGCTCTGCTTGTATTAAAAATAAGTATGCTTAAGACCTTACGCAGTACCAGTTTTGCTATGTATGAATTGCTGCAAAGGCTTACACAGCACAGCATCTAATGCTGAAATAACATAGGGGTGTTACCACGGTTTTGCCATTACCCACACCTGAGTACTACTGTACTAACCAGTATAAAAAAACATGTATTCTCTTCCGGTGTTACCATGCTTTAACGGCCAAATATTTGATCTGCTATACCTTTCTGGCAATAACAAAAATCATTAGCTTTTGTTAAAGTTGTTAAACATTTTCATTCATTAAATATTTTCTTTTTTCTCTTCTTAAAAATAATGCTTTACAAGAACTGTTTCTTAAAAAAAAAATAAATGACAAAGTCTGTTAAACAAAGTATTCCAACATAAAATCTGTACTTTTTCAGAGAAGATTTCTGGGGAAGAGAGAGATCACAATGACATGTAGGGAGAAATGGTAAACCAGTAACGTTTGGTTAGCATTTCTTAAAGAATCTCAAGCTGTACTGCATCTTGCTTTAAGGAGCATGTCAAAACATGGTATACTAATCTGACACCCACCTCTTTGTTCTTTGGAAATCTTAGAAATGACCACTGGAATATTATGTTCTGCTCCACCCTGAAAAAATAATAAATGGCAATATCATCAGTCACTGGAAATATCTTTTGGCTTAAAATAATATTATATGCCTTGTCTAACTGCAGTTTTCAGAAAGACTGAGAAAATAACTATGATTCAGCATTTCCTCTTTTTTAGTTGTTTTTTTCTTTTAGTTTAAATTTTTGATAGGTATTAATTCCTTATCACCTCTGATAAAGAAGTTCTCAGTTGCCATCATCAGCTCAGGAAGTGAATTGAATGTTGTTTAAAACTCTACAAGTCTTGAAGAAAAAGGACATCAGTTTCTGTGAATTCTGGAGAGCTTAATGCCTGAAATCGTGTTCTGCAAAAGCAAAACGGCCATCACACTACAATGGCAGCCACACTGTGACCACTTAGTTTTCATGCTGGCAAGAAACAGGTAAATAAAAGCCTAAGAAAAGCAAGTTTGGACTTCTCATCTCAAAAGCAGCCTTTATTTGTTTCTGTCTCTGTCACACAAGCACAAAGAGTGAGCAAAGCAGTGGGGTAAGTAGGAAGAAACAGAAAAAAAAACCATTAAGAAATGGAAACATAGGTGTTCAATATATGGGGAGAAATAAAGGAAAGCTGGATGGTAATTCAACAATTCAACAGCAATTCAATGCTGTTGCTTCATTCAATTTATACTGTTGGGACTGGAAAAGTTCATGGTGCTTAAGAATAAAGTATTAAAAAGAAACCTTAAATAAAAAGGAAACTCAAAGGAAGAGAAAGGGAAATATACAGACACACAAATATTTTTCTTCTGCAGAGAGCATCAAAGTGTAAGCCTGAATGTAACCTGTACAAATTTAGACCATCAGAAATGACAGTCTGCCACACTGTTATTTTTCCTAGGAATCATGATTAAGGGTTTGCTTACTCTTCTCTTTAGCAGCCAGATTTCTCTTTGGAAAGAATGGCTTTCTTAGGTCCAGGCATCGAGTGTTGAGGTGTGGAAAGGACTGGCATTGGTATTTTGATGGTCTAAGGAACAGTATATATCCCTTCTTCATGCATTTCTTCAAAACAATTGTTTGAAACTGAACAGACTCCTGCACTCAACAGCTATTTCTGTCATGGAATAAAGATGAATTTCCTGTGAAACCATATAATTTTAAATATGATTAAAGTTCCTCATGCTAATGGCTATCATTGCAATGGTCCTAAAAGCACTGAGTTAATAGGGATCTTGGTCATATTACAACAATTATATGTCTACAAGAAAAGTTTTCTTGGCATTGCACAAGATGAGACTGACAAGCACAGAATACACTGATATTTGTAGCATGGACTGAGCATTTACTCTGCAAAGACCATGAGGTTACCTTCATTTCAGTCAGGCTTAGAGGTGTTTTCAGACTAAATAAATTGTTGCATTATAACTCGTTGACTACCTTTTCAATGGTTTTCACCAGAGGAATAGCAACAGTAAAAGCTGGCTTCACTTAAGGTAATCACTTCAAGATCACTAAATTTATAAGACTTAACCTACACCCTCCAGATTAAGTCACATGCATATTTAATTTCTTCCAGATTTTTCAAACAAACAGAAAAATAATTGTGTCAGTCCCTTCGTAAATCTCCAGTGTTACACAGATATTGCACTATGCAGGATATTTGAAGCTCAGCACAGCAGCGTAGGGTTTAAAGCTCAGCATAGCTAACATAGGTCATTTTTTCTCAGTAAAATGGCCTCCCCCTCTGCTTAGACTCAGCTCTCCAGTAAAGAGGGAGATTACTGTTATTACTAAGCCAGCCTGCAACACACAAAACGTGATTATTCCTCTCTCACTCACTGTATCTACCTAAGTCCCTTTACACTGCAGATTTGAAGAAGTATTCAGTAATAACCTGAATAGTTCTTGTTCCTTCGTACTGAGGAAAATTATCTCCTCTCATTGAATCCCAGTCTGGCCAGTATGAAGGATTCCTTTTAATTTAGTCATAGGAGATGTTGCCTGCTACTCTAAGAAACAAAAATTCAAAATGGGAAAGAGAAAATAGGTGACCACATATCTATATCCAGTCATCTTTAGCCATTTGCAGCAAACTAAAAAAGCTATATATATTCTGCAACATTTCGTTGAATATTACTTCAGATCAAAACTGCAGGCTTGCATCCTGCATCCTCCATACTTGATTCTCTAGGCTGTAGAAGAAAAAAGTGTATCTGTATTGAAATACTGGTTTTATAGGCTCAGGTGATACTTTACTGAAGAAACTTCTGGGAACAGAGGCCACTTTTCCATTGTTTTAATTTTTCCCTCCCTCTAGTGTGGACATGTAGTTATAACCTCAGACCAAAGGAGGGAACAAAAATTTGTCAAGTAATGATGTTGCAGCCTTAAAGGCTCAGACCTCTACTAAAATCTAACACTGATCTCTGTAATGCAAATTTTCTTTGTCATTTTTCCTTAAGCAGGCAAGGATGAGCCCAGAATAAAGGTAAGTGCCCACCTGCAGAGGTGGTCCTGCTAAGAAAAGTCAGAGGAAGCTGTAATCATTAGCAGCTGTTTGAAGCTCACTGTCCTGGATGTTGGCCGTTACTGGTGGGAGGTCACCCACACCTCCTTTCAAAGTGGTGGATGATACAGCCCTAAAGATTGTTTCTAATCTCAGTTTTTATGTATAAGGGTGTTGGTGTTTGGGTTTTTTTTTCTGAAGTTTTAGTCACAGAAAAATAGGGCAATTCAAACTAGTAACTTCAATTGACAAATGCTGCTTTTGAGTTTGGCTCCAAATATAGTATGAAAATTATGAATTTGTTTTTCCAAGCAGAGAAAATCTGTAAAAAATAGAGCAATTGTTGGACTTTAGCATCCTCAGAGTTAGGCAATGTAGGGGACATTTTTATTTAATACTAAAAGGCAACATTTATTCCATAGCTTTAAGGTCTAGTGGCACAATATGGCTTATGGATATGAGGATAAAGTATCTTCCCAGCTGAAGAAGGGTGACTTCATACATGTTGCTTATTGGAAGCAGTCCATGTAAAGCTCTGAACTGTGTTCAGACTGCCTTAGAGAATACTAGTTGGTGTAAGCCAAAACTGTGCCAGTAATCCTGTTAGGAATTAAACAGCACAGAGAATAATGTGCCAATGTTAATTGGCACGTCTAAAATTTTGTTTTCGATAGTGTAGCATAGCTGGAACCAAACCACCACTTCCGAACTACATTTAACACCGACTTCTGGTAGTACTCAGGCCTTTAAAGATGAAAAAAATATATTTTTAAATTAAAAGCTAGATGATTCATCTTTTAATTAAAGCTTTCTGCCTGTTTATTTTTTTTTTATTGTTTCAATTAGAAACAATATATATATGTTTATAAAAAATATCCCAGAATGAATGAAGAGGAAGAGAATCATCTAAATATGTATATAAATGCGAGCAGATCAGGTGCACGTGCTTACTTTAGAGATATTTTGATTGAGTCAAACCAAATCTCAGCAGATCTTCAATGCTGCTCATCATTTTAAAAGAAGGGTCAAAACAGAGGCAGGAAAATGGCACTGTACAGAGTCCTGGTAGCCAGAAGGAAGACTGTCACTGCAAACTTTATTTAATGAACTATAAATTTACATTGCCTGTTTCCACAAGAATACATTATTATTGAGAAACATGATGTTGTCTTACACTTAGAAGCTTCTTGTTTCTGCATCTCAGACTTGTCAGAGATATGATAAATGACTGAAATACTACGCTATGTGTCAATTTCTACATCTAACTCGATGGCTGATCCTTCACACACAGAGGTTTATTAGTGAAGGTTCTAAAGAGGCTTCAGAAATTAAAAAATAATTCCTTCTGAAGAGCGTAAAACAGCGCGGTTCTACTTCAAATTCAATCACACTTTTACCATTAACCAGTAAAATGAAGTACAGAAAAATACAAAACAGCTGGGTTTTTTGATCATTCAAACCTTCAAAAACTGTATTATAAGCTTTTTTAAAGGGCTTAAATTCAAATCTTGTGTAAAAATCAATCTCATGGGCAGATTCTTTTAAGCAGTTAGCTGAGTTGCTGATTTTTACGAATATAGTTGGAGCACTCAGGTTATAACACAAAAGATGAGACTTGCCCCCATAGCCAAGTTACCAAAAGATAACTACAGAGTTTCATTTTGGAATTATTAATATTTTGACCTTTGGCTCTTCAGGGAAAAAAAAAAAAAAAATCCAAGGGTTGAGAATACTTAAGGTGCGATAAGACACTTCCAAAATTCACTAAAGTTAAGAAGTGACTTGATCATGTGAAATTTCTGATAGCAAATGAGTGTTTAAGTTAGCAAACAAAAGGCATGTTAATGCCCTAGAGCTGCATGCCAAAACTAGACAAATTCGTATCAAAGCACAATCAAATATTTTAAAGTAAGGGTCATTAGTCACTGTACTGCTATAACTCACAGCTCAGATAAACTGCATTCTCTGACATACACCACTGCCAGAGAGTAAGTCCTCAGATAAACCCCCCTATTAAAATAACATGGGAGTAGCAAGAAAAGAGAAACTACTGTAGTACATGGGGTTGTGGGAGACAGTTACTGAAACCAGGAGGAAAAAAGGCCTCAGTCCTCCTCATTCCTACAGGGTGACTTGTAGACCTCTACTTTAAGGCACTATCACAAAATAATAACTTTTCTATTTAAAAATAATAATAAATATAAGTCCTTTATTAAAGTTCAGGAATCTTACAGAACAAAAGAAAGTAACAAAATATTATTCAACTGCAAAAGGAAGTACATCATGATTGAATACACCATTTAAAACAGAAAACTGGCACTTTTCATAATATTTCAAACTGACATTGACACTTCCTGGTATACCTAAAAAAATCTATTTCAGTAGGTCTTCAGAAAGCCTGCAAAACTACAAAAAGCATTAAGTTCCAGTTCTAAATTGTTTCCTACTACTAGTTTAAAATGATAATAGCATATTATATTGAACAATTATTTGTTTTAGATTGTGTTGGCTACCCAATTGCTTGTCATTCTTTCTTTTTGAGAAAGTAGGATTACTTACAAAGGGATCTAGCAAAAGAGGTCCAATATCCATTGATTTTAAAAAATAAATCACTGAAAAAAAATCACACTGCTTGATACAAAACAGAATATCCCAGACATAGATTTCTAATTGCTCTATTGTTTTTATTATCTAATATGCATCATTCCAGTAAGTCTGAATTTCCTTTGTTGAAATACATCTCTTTTTTTTTATTTAATGACATCTGTTGAAGGGATTCCACAACCTGGTTATGAGTTAATAAAAAATTAAAAGAAATTGTCTATTCATTCCTGAATTTATGTAGCTTTACCTTTCAACTACTTAGATTAATTTTGATAAAATTATCTACGAATAAAATAAGCCCAGAAAATATCTTAAATAAATTAATTTAAAGCCTTTTTTTTTTTTTTTTTTTTTTTTGGTAAATTCTATTGCAGTTGCTTCTGATACAGTTGATATAGCTTTTTTTCTCTTATTTTTTTTTTAATTGAAACAGGATCCCATTAAAGAAATAATAATTAAAAAAAAAAAAAAAGATAAATTCCCTCCTAGACTGAATTCACAATCTGTTTTGGCACTTCTAAATACTTTTGCTAATTCCAACAATTTTCTCTCAGAACAATGCATATCTTGCTCTAAAAGTTTATCTTGCTCTAAAAGTTTAAGAAAAACCATTGCACATTCACTATTTTATTTATATTTCTGAACGATACTTAATTTTATACAATGTACCTGATACTTAAATAATGTGATCTTGAGCTTGTCAGCAATTTTAATTCTAAAAGATAACCCATTGTAATGTACAACTAAAAAACAAATTTTAGTGACTCTTGATGAGATTTACTCTCCAAACATCATAAGTCCTTAATGTAACCAGTAATTTCTCAGCACCAGCTAAATAAAACCTCTTTCAACCATATACTTGATTTTACACTGATATGCATTTATCGTTATTCAGTGAACTGTAACCTATAATGATATTGGAGGTAAAGAAGTTGTGTGCTGTTGACTGAACTCATGAGAAACTTTGGCCAGAAAATAGCAATTAGTTTCCCTTGAATAGAGGTCTTTAGTGGGTGAACAAGATAAGAGCAAGTGTACCAAGACATATTTTAGGAAGTAGTATTTCTATTCAGCAATATTCTTATCAATGACAACACAAGTGCACATTAATCCCTCTTCTGAGTCACTTCTTATAAGGTCAGTACTCACAGATGTTTGCAGGAAAGTGTATACTTTCACTTTATATACATAATTTAAGCCTCTTTGCATTCATGTGAAGTACACTTCATTTTTTCCATCGCTATATTAAGACCAAGGACTGCTGTTTAGAAGATAAAATTAGTGTTGTGTTGTCTGCGCTGGGATTCAAAGTTAAGGTAAGGTTTTCAAAATCACAGGTTATAATGACAAAAAATATTAACCCTTTCTTCCTTTCCTCATCTCTCCCTCTATCAAAAAACATCACCTACAGTTAAATATGTTCTTAAATCTTACTGAAGAAAGCAAAATTATGGTAACATGATAAATTGTTGCCTTTGCTTGATTTACAGCAAAATAAACAACTAACACTTTCTGTCCTACTAATGAATTGCAGTGAATTAATGTGATGTTCTTTGCAGGAGAATTGATGATGAACTTATTGGCTGTTCCATGTGCCTGCCACTGTAATTTAGCATTCATTAATAACCACTTAAATTAGAGTGCTGTTGAACAAAAGTACAGTCTGCACAGTTGCAAGCACTTTTCAACTCTCACTTGAAATCTTATTACAGATTTGCTCAGCTTGAATCTTACAGGAATGATCTTTCCATTGCCTCCCATTCCATAGGGCAGCGTAGTTGCTGGTTGCCTACTGTGACAGTATCTAACATCCTAGAACATGTTCATTCTCTTGTTTCTAGTCCTCTAAAATATAGTTTGCCCTCATTAAAAGTAACATTAATTATGTACAAAGACACTTTTTATGTTATATGGAAAAACAGACAAAAAAAGCCATCCTACCTTTATACTTAATCCAAATCCTCCCACAGTCTGTCTTCTAATTGTTACTGTTCTTTCCTGGAAAAAAAAATAAAGCAATTTATTTTAGATTTAATGTTTTCTGCCATAACATCTATATTCACAATTTAATAACTGTTTTTTGTGCTTCCATCCAACATTGATTTTTCTTGTTGTAATAAACTTGCAAGTTCCTGAACATGAAAACCCCATGAAATCCATGTGGCAGAGGAAAAAGACAAAGTCATGAAGAAAAGCAGAGTTCCTGTCTCAGACAAAAATTACTTTTTTCAATTCATACCATACTAGCAAGTACTGCAATGTAGTAAGAACAGAACTATACAGTGTAACACTTATTGCACAACACATGCATTTCAGAGGTCTTAATCACAATTAGTCCTAAATTAGTCCCATATGCAGATTGAGCACTACATGCTGAAGTACATAAACTGCAGTCCTGCAGCACATTTTCCAATTTAGTTTCATCCAACAGGAATTCAACTTGTGTACTCCAAGACCACTCAGTGATGTGAACCAAAGCGTGATTAAGTGTACATGATCCAGAAATTCATATCAAAGCACAGTCCTGATCCAAATTGAAAAGCTAATACAAACAGAGCCACTGTTGACCTCAAGGCTATGGTTTAAAAATCATAACCAATGATTTATTTGGTGTTGTTATAGACAATTATTTAAAGTAGCACATTTTTTTTCCTTTTATTGCTTATCCTAAAATTTGTTCTTTAAGGGCCATAGACTAGAGTCTGTCTTAGATATGAATATTTACAAAAAATACTTATTTTTTTTCCTATTGTCTTTTTGACTTTATTGTCAAAGACCACTTAGAATTAGTCAATTTGGTTATTGGCAAAAACCCCAACTTAGTATCAGATATACCATATGTCCAGATACAAATAGATGGAATATAGAGAGTTTTTAATGTCCTCTACATGTGTGCTGATTTTATACTCATTTCATTATGTATGTATTGCATAGCATAATTCTGCATATATATTTTAAATACATATATATATATATGTGTGTGTGTGTGTGTGTGTATATATATATGTATATATATATTCATATATTTCAGTACAACCAGCATAGGCTGCCAGCGTCAGTCAGATTTGAATAAGCCTCTCACCAGACACATACCAGTGACAGAGACAATTAAATATGTACAGAGCTATTTTTTTTTCCTCCTTACATATACAGAAAGGAAAAGAAAGGATCTGGGGCTGCCCACAAAAGAGTTTTGGAAAACTGATATTGCTGAATTTGGGGGGAAAATCCAGTTGCCTTTTTCACACTTTTGACAAATATGAATTTCACAACTGCAGAAAGAGCAAGCGTAAACTAGTTAGTTTTGGATGGCAAGACAAAATTGATTGTTGAAAATAAGACTTTCTATTTATTTATTTGGCTAACACTTGTAAATGTTTGATCAAAGAAAGTGGTGTATAATTTTGTTCTTAAATGGCCAAACATTTTAATTTATTTAATTTGTTTTACATTTGAAATGCATGAAAAAAATACTTCGGTGTATCTTAAGTGTAAAGACTTACGTATTATTCACAGAATGATAGCTAACAATTACAAACATGCAATTACTTATCTTTAAAAATACAAATCAGAATTACATACAAGTAGTAAACCATCAATAATCTCCTAGTCTGTGACTGCAAAGTTCATATGAACAGTATAGTGAAACAGCTTTTCCAGAACTGTCAGAAGCATCACACATTTCACAAACCATAATTTTGGCTTAGGATCAGACCCCAGCTCTGATTAGCTCCTCTTTTTTAACCCAGAAGTTCAGAAATAAAGTGATAGGACTCATCCGACCACAGTTAATCTAAAACTGAGTCACTGGTCAAGGGGTGTTTTCTCCTGTAATCAGTAAAGAAAAATAAATACATTCAATCCAGGTAAGTCAAAGCACATGCCCAAGTTAGGCAATAATCGTCTTCATATATGTCCTCCATTGAGTATAGAGTCAGGATGTCAAATTTAACTTTGGAAAGATGAACCCTCCCCTTTAGAGTTTCAAAGTAACTTGAATAAGCATTGTAATGGTAGATACCAGTTTTAAAATGCTTTGGCAGAAATCTCTTTTATTTGAGTAAATTTTTCTTTGGGACTTGCATGACTTGCATGTGACTTTTTGAATATGACTCACAAAAACTCCAAATCAAGCTTCATTTTCAGTGCCATCTTCAACCAAGGTGAATCAAATAAACCTTTTCTGCAAAGTGCTATATTTTAATGTGAAATAAAATTTTTAATATAATGGTTAATACAGTAAAGAGGTTTGACTAGCAAACTGAAGCAAATTATATTGTTCTGATGCCTTTAGCATTTCAAATTAACGATAAAATAATAAAATACTTTTCACTGGTCTAATAACTTAAAGTTCTTAAAATGCTTTATAACTATTCATTAATAAAATATGGCAACAACTCTGGAATGCAACACATTTTGTACCAGCAAAGAAGTGCTCGAAGTATCCTCATTGACCATTTATGCTGTTCTATGTCACAGTGCTGCTCCATTGATTCCAATGATCTGCTTAAAATAAAATCTAACTAAAGATCTGTGTCAGCTGTAGATTAATCTATTAACATTTTACTGTTTTGCTTTTACCTCTATTTGCACAAGGTAGTGTTCTATGATTGAATTTGCAATGGCTTTGCAAATTCCAAAAGCAATTCATCTCCAAGTTTACAAAATAAAACATGAATCTTATGAAAAGCTACTTAGTTCAATAGGAAGACTATGCAAAATGTCCCATGAACTTGTAATGCCAGTATCACATTTATTATCCACATTACACCAAAGAGCAGGAAAGTTAGAGCTCCTAGGATCCTTATACTCAAGATTCAGAAGAGTGTTTTAGAAGCTGCTTCCTGGAACAGAACAAAAGCAGTTATCATTTTATTGAAAAACTCAAAGCTGCTGCCAAGCTGTCAGCATTTTCTATGCCTCTAACTCAGAAAATTCCTCATCCACACATATGTTCATTGACTGGAAAGGAGAGCTAAGAGTTCTGGCAAAAAAATTCTTCCTCAGAGCTATGCAGTCAAACAGAAGCAATGCCTTTTTTAAGCTTTCATTATAGAGATATTAAAATTCCTCTTTATAATCTGTATGACCTTCTTGAGATCATGGACATCAGCTTAAATGCAACTAGAAGTAAAGAATGACCATGTCACCACACAGCAACAGTAAATAGTCACGAAAGGAAAACAGAATCCTATATAATCATTAACTATTTACATTTAGTGAAGAGTTTATGTCATTTTTAATAGATAAATCTTATGGGACAGTAAAGATTCGAATATTTCATGCTGACTAGTATGCGATCTAAAAGGAAGTATAGTTCTTAATTGACTTTTAACAAAAATGATCACTTAGTAATTCAAATTATTTATTCTGTATAATACAAACCAGTAATCTAATGTGATCTTATAATCTTTCTATGAAAGCAGTCAAGTAACAGTTGAGTAACAAAATGAAGAGACTTCAAAACTTTTCATAAAACTGAGTTGACAGCATGTGAAACTTCAATATTCCAATTCTCAACCTTTTTACTAGGATATAAATATTACATTTTCAGTTTGAGACACTGGTGTGTCTGGTTATTCATCTTACAAGACTAAAGATATAAAGAATTAATTTATCTAGGTCCAGACAGAAAACAAGACTTCTCATTTCACAGTGGACAGAACAGACACCAAGGTACTATACATATGGAAAAAAGCTGAATGGGTGCAGAACAAAACAGTGGGTGAGAAAAGAGGAATACTGTGAGCAAGAATCTACAACAGCACAGTGACATGGAAAAATGTAGGGAAAAAAAGGAGAAAAATGTTAGAATTGAATTTTTTAAATGGAATAATGAAATATAAAGATATAATACACTGGCAGCAACTTCATAAATGAACCCGTTAACATTTGATGCCATAATATCCTCAAGGCCATGCTCTCATGTAATTTATCAGCTATTAGTAATCCCACCACATTTTGAAACAAGAAAATGTCATGAGAATTTATTTGTTTTCATTGAATTATTTATTACATTTTCAAGAAGGGAGATTTTATAACCTCTTTTGGTAACACTTTGATCTTTCTTAGTGGCATTTCTTTGGATTAATTGACACAAGCAGTCAAACTTTACACTCAGAGTGTAAAGGACACAGGACACAGGTCAGTCATATCCCACTTTGAATTCATAGTGTTAACAAGATTTGCCAGCAGACTTGCTCATCTGCTTATAAACTCCATTGTGTGACATTCAAAGCTTGCCTCCTTATTTCAGTTTCTCAGGCAACTGGAGAAGGTTGCCAGTAAGGGACAGTAGCAGAATGCCTGGTCAGTTGGAAAACCCCTTTCATTTGCAGCCATGCTGGATACTGAGGATGGTAAAGGCAGCTGTGTTGTGTAGAGTGTTAACACTGACTGGAACCAGCAAGAGTACTCAACCCTTCGCTTGTTCTCACTTCAGAATGTTCCCAGCCCTAAAGCATATGCCTAAAGGCAGAAATATTTACCCAAGTCTATACTTGAAAAAATTCTACTCCAAGGATTGATTTATTTCAAAAGTACTCCATTTCTTAATATAGAAATAAAACAGTAAAAACCCACAAACCCAAAGTCAATATGGATTTTAATTCCCACTATGCTTGGTAACAAACACTTTCTGTAGTTCCATGATAGCTACAGCTATAGTTTCCAGCTACTGCCACACATCATATGCTGCCGTTGATCAATGCTTTAGGTTCTCCAAGTGTTTTCTGGTTTGCAATATTTTCCTTTTTCATGGGGGAAAAACTTCTTTCCATGAGAAAAAGCTATTCTGCTATTTCAAATTTGTCTTTTCAAATGGCAGTCCTGTGTTTGAACCCCAGTAGATTGCTATGCTTTTAAGTTTTTAAATAGCTGCAGAAAAATAAGCTGGCTTAGGTTGTCCATAAATGATCACATATACATAATATCAGTTTGTCACTTAAAAGCAGTCCAGATTGGCGGGGGGGGGGGGGGGGGGGGGGGGGGGGGCGGGGAAGGTTACTACCATCTGATAGATACTTGACGACTTCTGTGAAAAAAATGGATTCATTCCACTGAATAGCTGACAGATACCCACACAATAATAATAAAAACAAACAAACAAAAAAAATCACTATTCTTACGGTTAGTTTTGTGAAGATAACAAGACTGGAAAGTGCCTGAAAGGTGACCTGTCTGTTCATGTATTTGCAATTCTCTCCAGGACAGGGAGTTTCACTTTGGCATCATTCATACTATTCAATCACACATCAGAATCAAAACAGTAACTAAATACAGAAATAAATATAATACAGAAAGTAAATCAAAACCACGTTTACCCTTTTAAACTTTTCACTTTTTTCTTTATTTATTTTTCTACTCATTAACATTGCTAATGTTAATTGAACTTGTTTTACCTTCAGCAAAATATATGAAAAGAAAATTTAAAACTCAAAAGAGAATGATCCAATGTAACAGATAAGAGTCTCAGGAAGTCTCCAGAACTGTAAAATGTGCAAGCAAGGGAAATTATAATGACTTAATCTGACTGCTCAGGCAAGTCACAGTTAAGTGATAAGTTCTGAATCTATACTTGTATTTAAGATTTAATACCACCTTTAACATTCAAATTTGGAAAAAAAATCAAGAAGGCCATGCTATTGTGTAAAGTATGTAAGTTGAAAAACTATCTCTAACATGACATACTTTTTTTGTAGTACCATATGGGCTTTCTATAGAGCTGTCTTTCAACACAGTTGTTTTCACAATAGCAAAAGGGCAACTTTAAAAGTGAGATATAATGTGTTCTTATATTTACAAGAAAAAGAATAATAATTGTGTGATTAACAATGCCAGAAATCTGGTCTGTCTACAGTTAAATAATTTAAGTTAGTGTTACTTTCTGACCTTGGAACAGGTGCTTATCTTATTGATGAAGGTTTTTTCCTCTATCAAAAAAAAAAATTTAGATCCATAGGTTATATTCAAATACATTTATTTGTATCAAGCTCAGTTAACTCTCTGAACAAATGTCATACTATTCAGAGAGCTGTTGCTCTATAAATGAATTAAAAGGTGCATTCACTTTTTATTAGTATTGAAATGAAGAATGATCTTCACATCAATCTCCCCATAAGATCGTTAACCTCAAAACATGCTAAAAATATTTGCTTAATTAAAAAATGCATTACTACACATCAGCATAGAATTACATTACTGACAAGAAATGAGAATCATCTTTATTTTATCATCAGGTGACTTAGCATTATTTTGGAAAAATCTATGACTCCTTATCAGAATGCTTAAGAAAACTTTGTAAAAATGTAAACTGTCCTGGTAGCTGAACTTAGCAACTTGCCAGCTGCTCACCATTTATTTTCAGTCTTTTAGAATCAAATCATCCATCTTGTCAGATGGTACACTGACATATCCGTAGCTTATGGATCATACATTTACATACACTCCATTAGAAAAACTTCTGGGTACGATTAGCAAATGAATAAAATCTGTTAAAGAAAAGAAGGGGAAAAAAACCCCACCACCGCTCCCTTGATGTATAAACTACTATTCATGATAAGATACAATAATCCTTTTGCTTAAATTTCAGATGTTCACAAAAGGTGATAGAAATTGTAAGGATAAACTCTAAAATATTTTTTTTACTATTCTGGAATTGCAAAAATTAAAACTTTTCCTAGGAAAAATTCTATTGAAGAGTCCGATTTCAGATCAGACATGGTGTATCTTAGGCTATCCTCCCTCTGATCATAATTTTCAGCAACATCAGTATTAGACCATCCTTTTTAGTCCAGGGTATTGACCTATAAGTCTAAAAAGACTGGGAGTTGCCTTACCTGTCATCTGGAACACCATATAGCAAAATGTTGTGCCTATAATTTCATGAAATTCAAGAAGTAATTTTAAAAGGAAATAAAAAATCTTCAATATTTTCATCATCAATACTGATGAAGTTCCTACATGGTTTAATTCAGCTGTTTTCAGGGCATTTATTTTTCAGGTTAAAAGAATAAAAATTCTAACTGTTCTGTAGGACAATAAACTGTCATGGACATTTATAACAGTCATAAGAAAGCTGTCTGTTAGCAATACCACAATTACCAAAAAATATTTTATGAAGGTCCAGTTCTTTAGGGGAGAAAAAAAGTGTACCTGACCTAACAGTCACCAGTCTTGTCTTCCATTTTTCCCACAGAGGGACTCATAGATATCTTCAGGACACAAGCTACTCCAACTCAGACATACACTCCCCATATTACAATCCTTGTCTCTACAGGCAAGGATCTAAATTGGATTAGTAAAGACAGTGCCTTCTACTCCGAGATTCACAAAATGTTTTCATCTCACTTCTGGTCATTCACACTGGAGTTCAAAACGACATCAGATAACCACTAGCAGCATAATGCAGAACCCACTGTTCATATCTCTTGGAAAGTAAGTCTTTCTTGTTGCACACAAAGAAATCTCTGTAATACTTGTTGATGCAATTGATGCTCAAATTTAGATCTAATCTACAAGTACAATTGCGGCAGGACCCTCACTAACACTATCATTTTGTTCAGTCTACTAAAGAAACAGATTCTTTTTTTTTTTTTTTTTAGTGTTTAACACTGTTTATGTTGCTTATGATCTTTTATGCATATAATTTTCTTACTCTAAAATGTATACAATGAAATAAGAAACAAGATTCCTTTGCACTTCAGTTTTCAGAAACTAGAACTGTTTTCCACCAAAAAGGAAGTGTTCTAAATTAAGAACTAGGTCCTTATCCCGTATGCTGAAATTAAGAAACACCTCATTCCTAAGGAGTCATCGATTTAATTTATATGATTCCACTGAATGCCGATCAGGATACCACTGGAACGTTAATTGCCTGTTTAAAGTCTGTCCTACACAGAGGGGCATGCCAATTGTTTCAGATCCAACAAACAGAAGAGTCACTGCTCTGAACTAGAAACATAGTAACAAGCCTTTTGCTCCTTAACAGTGCAGAACTGAGTAAGTAAAATTTGTAATAAAATTATTTGAATATTATTTATTAAAACATATTTAAATGACTTCTACTGTAGCTACTTGTCTGTAAAATTTAACAATGCTATTGTCCCTTAGTTAAAAAATTTATTTTTCTTATTCAGTTTATTCTATGAGGTATTCAATACCAGTTGCTAATGAAAACACTTGGTCTTGCTCTGTAGAATATAGAAAAATAGATGTGGTCAGTCATCTAGAATGAAAGTAAGACAAAACAAAATCAACCAAGCAAAGTAAAAGATAAAAAAAAATACAAAACAAAACAAAAAAAAAAAAAAAAAACAAAAAAGAAACCTCATAAATCAGGAATAAAAATGAGGAAAAAATGAAGAAGAAAAAAAAAAAAAAAAAGCCCATGGAACTTGTCTGATCATGCTATACAATGAAAGCAAATGACCTGTGACAAGATGACAGTTAACTGTCTGCAAAATACCAATCCTCCTTATTTGGAATGAACATACTGATTCAAGACCTAGTCTGAATTCCAGAGGAAATCAGGGTAAAGTGCTCAAAATTCACTAGCCTAACAATGACACTTCCAACAGATACGAAACTCCTCATCGCCACACTAATATTGATCAGTTAATGAGTTATGTATTCAATATGCAGATAAGATAGCAGGAATGTAATTGGTGAAGCAAATCACCCACTATTTTCTACAGTGCCATTGCAAAACTAATCAGGTGGGCAAAACTGTCAGAGAAAGCCTTGCTGTTAAATGGGAAAAAAAGAAAAAATAAATTAAATATACATTGCATGAAGACATTTAAATAAAAAGTTCAGCAAAAGTAATAGATATTACAGCACAATAATGAAGATCATATTTTTGAGTGATATGATCTTTTAATAAGTAATGCCAGAATGGGGTTGGTGGATTAATGATGCAACACCGTGTGTTACAAAATCACAGAATGGTCAGAGATGGTAGAGAACTCTGGAGATCAAGTTTGCTGAAGTGATCTCTAACGTGATCCTCCTTGGCCAAGAGGTAGTCTTCCTTTCTCCAGAAATCCTCTCTTGCCTCCAGGGTCTCAGAAATGGAAAGGCCAGCCTTGGCAGTGAAGGTCGAAGTAAAGAAGGCATTCAGTAACTCCGCTTTCTCTGTGTCCTCCGTCAACAGGGCACCCACCTCATTCAGCAGCGGGCCCACATTTTCCCAAGTTATCCTTTTCCTATTGACGTAGTTGAAGAAGACTTTCTTGTTGTCCTTGACCTTCCTCACCAGATTTAACTTCAAATGGACCTTAGCCTTCCTTGTCACCTCTCTGCATGTACTGACAATGGTTCTATATATCTCTAAGTGGTCTGTCCTTTTTTCTGCATCCGGTAAACTTCCTTCTGCTGTTTCAGGGTTGCCAATACCAGCTTGCTCATCCACGTAGGCTTCTTGCACCCATCGCTTGATTTCCTACTCATGTGGATGCACCCATATTGAGCTTTGAGGAAGTGATGCTTGAACATTAGCCAACTCTTCTTGACTCCCCTGTCTTCCAGAGCCCTAACCCATGGGATTCCTCCAAGCAGGTTCCTGAAGAGGCCAAATGTAGCCCTCCTGAAGTCCAGGGTTGCAGCCCTACTTATTGCCCTGCTTCCTCCATGCAGGATCCTGAATCCCACCATCTCATGGTCACTGAAGCCAAGGCTGCCTACAGCTTTCATATCCCAAACAGAACTTCTTTCTCTGTGGAGACAAGGTCTAAAAGCATGCCTCGCCTTGCTGGTTCCTCTACCACTTGCATCACAAAAGTTATCATCAATGCTCTGCAGCAACCTCCTGGACTGCATGAGCCTAGCTGTGTTGTCCTCCAAGCAGATAAAAGGGAGGCTGAAGTCCCTCATGAGAAGCAGGGCCTGTTATTGTAAGGCTACCTCCAATTGTCTGTAGAAGGCCTCATTGACTTCCTCTTCCTGATCAGTTGCCCTGTAAGCAAAAACCCACAACACTATCCCCCATGCTGACTTGCCCCTTAATCTTTACTCATAAGCTCTTGACTTGTTCTGCATCCACCCCTAGGGAGAGCCTGATGCATTCCACTTGTTCCCTCACATACAGAGCAACTCTGGAACCTCTCCTTTCTGGCCTGTTTTTCCTAAAAAATACACAGCCATCCATGACAGCATTCCAGTCACACAAGCTATCCCTCAATATCTCTGTAATTTCAACGAGATCTGGCCCTGTGACTGCACACAGATCTCTAAATCTTCGTATGTATTCCCTGTGCTGTATGCATTGGTGTACAGGCATTTCAGAGAGGTAATGGAGCATGCCGGTTTCCCAGAAGGGGTGCAAGAGGATCCACCATAGCCACACACACCTTGAGGTCCTTGGTATTTCGAAACTCATCTTGGGAGGCAGCTAAGGAACATATTGCTGTGGTTGGCCTGGCTTATTCCCCAGTTAGATGCGATGGCCTAGAGCATTTCCACTTTGGACCCCTTGCCCCAAGTTCTTCACCTTTAAGCCCACCTCAGCAAGTTGGCCAGCTGGCTGCCAAGGATTCCCTTGTCTCTTCTCGACAGCGAGAACCCATCCCTCCCTAACAGCCTGTAGTCAAAGAATGTCTCATTGCCATAGAAGCCAAAACCCTCATGACAGCAGCAGCTGGAAGTCCACATTTACATGATGTGCATTATATGCCTATTTCTGGCTGCACCCATTCCCCTTACTGGTAAAACGGAAGAGAAAATAACTTGGGCACCAAATTATTTCACTTGCAGTCACAGGGCTTTGCAGTCTTCCTTGATTCTGCCCAGGTTCTGGCTCGTGGTGCCGTTCGTGCCCATGTGGAACAGCACCAGAGGACACAGCAGTTTGTGCTCTGGGCAATATGTGGCCCCCTCCCCGCAGTACCTCAGACCTCAGCTCCCGGCAGCAGCCCACCTCACCCGACCCCTACCAGCTGCAGATGGGCGCCTCAGTGCCCCCCAACCAACAGGCACCCACTGCAAGCACCCAGCGTGTCTTTTTGCAGTGACCAAGGTGCTGCTGGTACGGTATCTCCACACAGACCTTGCTTATGGGTGTCTGTAGCTGCTAAAGCTTCATATCTGCTTCTGGTTGTGATGCAGGAGGGTGGGGACTGAAGCAGAGGCCTGCTTTTGTCGGTCACTAGGGTCCAAGGTGCCTCATCCTCTGGGGTGTCTGTGACAGGAGCTGGTTCTGAAGCCTCCTGTCAGTCTCCACCTCAGAGCCCCTAATACTGCGCAGCCTTTTAACTGCTTCCTGCAACTTGGCCGCCTGCCGTAACAGTGTCAGCCTGCGCACACCTGAGGCAGGTACTTACCTGTTCTTCAGGAGAAGGCTCAGGGCACTAGTGGCAACCTGCCACCTGTGCTGAAGCCTCCTTCCTTACCAGTTCCGCCTGGGTGGATGCATCAAACATCGCAGGGCTTTCTCCGTGGACACGCTGGCTTTAACCCTGAGGGGAGTGCCCACCATCCCAGCAGGGACCCAGAGTGCCTCCCTGGGTTGTGGACCTTTGTGCAGGGTGCACAGCCCTCCCTGTGGGCCCTCCTGTGTGAACTGCCATGGCATGTCCTGCTCACTAGGGCTCTCCAGGGCCACTTATATCTCCCGCAGTTGCTCCTTGAAATGCCTAAGATGTGTCAGCCTCGCTCGTGAGACATGCTGGCTCCTGGAAGGGTATTCAGCAATTCCTTGGGTTCCCCTGACCCAGGAACCCCCTGCCCACCTCGATAGCCTGGGCACAGACCTTACTGCTGCCGCCACTTCATCCCTTGCTGGCTGAGTTTGTTGCTAATTGAACAGCTACAGACTGAGCTTGAACTCATAATTTCTCTCTGGGCTTCTAGATGTCCTGTATGTTGAGGAATGGTACTGTTTGATTGCTAAAAGGTGCACCTATACTGCATATAAAGCACACAGACCTGTATTAGTAAATTCTATTTGCACAGTATGAAAGTCTCAAAAGATAACGTCAAATTTGTCATGCAAAGAAACCCAGCCTGTATGGAGACAACGTAGGCAGAGTGTTCCTTTTGTTTCAGAGAAAAACTCAGAACCATTCACCTTGAGATGTTCATAACAGAGAGATGGGTTCTCCTATACATTTTCCATTAATCTTCCACACTGTCAGCACTGCTAACATTCCATCAATTTATTTCTGGTTTCTGCTTTCTATCTTTTTATTACACTTCTTTTTAGAGATACAGAGATGTGGCAACAGCAGCAATTAATTAATAAAAGACAGACATAATAGCAGTCACACAACATTTGCATAAACAGATATTACACTGCTATGCCTCACAAGATTTAACTTAAAAACCTATGATGATTTTATTTAGCTCAAAATGAGACAAGAATGGGTATGATATTTTTCCATATATCTTAAAAATGCCTCTGCAAAATATAATTACAGTATCTATAAAAATGTCTATAGAAATGAATAGTAAATAGTTTATAATATTTTTTGCTATCTTCTATAATTAAATAAAAACTTTAGCATTAGAGTAGTTCCAGAACCTACAATATTATTCTGTGTTACATTTTAGAGATCTTTCAAATAATTGCCTGCAAAGCTCAGTTTCTTATCCACAAAATTCAATACAATGCTTAAACAAGGAATGTGACACATCATGTAAAAAAAGTAATACATAAATCACACTATTACACTGTTCCAGCTGAAGTCCATCTTTATTAACATGATGTGCTGGTAAAACCAGTAATCTTCACAGCATGGATTGGCAGCATGCACAAAGTCTGGTGTTGTGCTACCATATGAAGCAATGAAAGCAACAGAGGATAGCAGGTAAGTCCTCTACCAGCAAAGCCCTGCCATAACAACTATCCATTAACTGTCTTATCAACTCTACAGACAATACTCAGATATGTAAGTACATTGAGATATGTGTGCTTGTGCCATCACAACGCTTACGTCATTCCTATCTCAATCAGTGGCTCCAATATTCAATGGTGAGTGCAGAGAAAAAATACTGCAGTCATGCATATAACTTATTCATTATCTTACTGCTGCTTCTTAGATGAGTATTGCTAAGGTTAAACATACTTAGTGTTAACAGAATAAAATGGAATATCAAACCATGGGAGTAAATGCATACATATGCATTTGCACATATGCACACACACACATACACACAGAGTAATTTTGCTTTTTATAAAGTACATCTTAAAGAAAAAAATAAAAACTACTTACACCAGAATAGAAAGGCTCACCAGACACACAGATCACATCCTGCTCCTGGATCATCAAAATATCTTTGGCTAAGTGCAGTCGCACTTTGAAAGGCTCCTGGTTACCATCCTGCAGCAAACAAATCCCTGTCTTTGTCTTCAAAGGAAGGAATAAAGAAAAAAAAAAAGTTTTCTCAGCATTTTGCATTACTTGGAAGTGGTATTTTGAAACAGAAGAGCTGAGATAGGTACAGTTACCATAAATACATCAACAAATATCCAAAACTATTACCAGTGATCACTGCATTAATTTACTGTGCTCAGACTACAAGAGAATGATGGTTACAGCAGCAAGTAGCGAAGGCAGACTGCAATAAAAAAGTGCTATTCTGCCCATGATGAATCTGTGAAACTCCTTTCAGATTGCTTCAGAGCAACTCTGCTCTTACTTTCCATCTCTTTATTAAATGATGACACCTCACTTGGAAATGAAAGCTGATGTTCCACATATTACACTGATTTTGACACAGAAATACGTAAAACACTGCCAAACTAGCCAGATATGAGCACTGACAGCCTACATGAACCTGTAGTGGACCTTTCCTAATCTTTTTTCCTTCGTTATGCTTTTATGTTCCTTTTCAAATGAGGTTGCTGAAGTTAAGAATAATAGAAGAGAGATCAAAGAATGCAACTCCGTCTAGTAACTTTCTTTTTGCTTCACTTCTGTGTTTTACATTTATGGTTAGAGATCTGAATTCTGTAGGACTTTTCAATATACAATAAAGGCCTTTCCAACAACTTAACAGCTTCATTTTGCTAGTACCTACTTGTGCTACTTATTTTGAGTACTATACATAAGAGGTCTGAGTAGCGGAAAAGTCTGCATGATTAAGTACCTGCAGTATTTAGTAATGTTTCCCTAAATGCTGCATTGAAAATAGCATTCTACAGCACTGCATAAATGGACAAAAGTCATGTTGGTATAGCATTTTTGGTATGAGAAATTTGCTTATAAACAATTAAAAGATTTAGCCTTACAGCATGTAATTCACCAATATTAATACTTATACCTATGTATTGCGTAGCTGCAGATATGTAAGTATACATGTATGTATCTCAGAAGAAAATTCATATACAAAATTCATTCAGGTCAGATATCAATCCACGCTCCGTAAAAAGTTGGCTAGAGAGATCAAAGAAACAAAAGTCTTGCTGTGAACTTTAACTGCCAAGGTTGACCTGGCTGAATCCAAGGGCTCTTTCTCAGACAACAGTTTAAAAGAGAATTTAGAAGATCTCCCCATAATGTGCTCTGATACCTTACATCCATCGTGTGGAGAGAACAAACACAAATATGGAACTGACTGTAGGTAATGGCAGAAGAAAAGTTTAAATTGTTCTCAAGAGGTTTTAAAAGAGGTGGAAAGGTCAAGGACAACCTTTAAATAGCTCTACGTAATGTCCTCCACCAACAAACTATTCTGTCACTTCTGCTCCATGCTCAACACTCAAGCTTAGGAAATTGTTTTCCCTTGGACACTAGTAACGAATGTATATAAGTCAGCCATAACTTTGAAAGTGGCTTTGATGTTTTTATTATTTTTAAGTTAAGTAAGAAATAAAAATGAAGAGGTCTACACACTAAACTCACACAGAGGTCAGTGAAAGCTCTGGTCAGAAGACATCATACAGCCTTGTTCTAACATTCAGGTTTTATTTTGTTTTGTTTTGTTTTGTTTTTTTTAACAGGATGAGACAGAAACTGATTGACATGGACAGGCAAATAATAAAAATGTAAAATGTCTTTCTCCTGCACAAAAGTTTGCAGACCTGCCCTTCCACCTCCCAGGATAACTGGCAATGGATTAAATTCTGCCCCTGATTATAGTAACTGCCTCCCTGCTGAGGGGCTTCTTTGTGCAAATTAGAGGCAGATAACCACAGCAGACATAATTAGCCATTTAGAATAAAATTAAAATTCAAGTTGGCTTCTAAATGAGTATGGACTGAGCTTATTCAGTCTGAACAAGGAGACCAATTTTGGGAACATCAAAATATTTTGGCCTTTGGAAAGATCAGTCATACACACTCAGGAGTCTTATTTACATCAGACACTCTAAAATGTAATGAACCACTTCAGTGTTGTTGGGCTTTATGAAAGCTGGTTTACGATACAGTTCAAAATTAAATCTTCGATTATATAACCTCATTCCCTTTCCTACCTGAAAGCAGCGTTAACAACCATGTGGAAAAGGAGAAGCATGTAGTTCAGTTTCATTAGATAAGCTCAAGAGAAGTCCTTGAGAACAAAGACTGAAAGTTATTTATTTCATTATGTTTCATTTTTGTCTGCTGAAATTTATTTTTTCTTCTGCACCCCGTGCCCTTTCAAAGCATCCAATAAACTGAATCAATAAAGATATGAGCTCCTGCATCCTCATCCAGAGTTTGAACTTCAGAAAGTTGTCCTGTATATATAGTTTCATTTAAATTACCATGCACATCAACATTTTTCATCCATGTGGCCCCTGTAAAATAAATCTGGTTGGAGGATGATCATATGTCTAGCTTATATCCCTGCCATCTCTAACATTTTAAGAGCTCAGATGGTATGCATGTGTTTGTGTGAGGTGTGGGGTCATAACTGATGTTAGCTTTTGTACTCATTACTAATTGTTAAGATATTCCATGAGAGGGTGTGCAAAAAAATACCCTTCAAGCATTCTACATTCCACTGGCAGAGGACTCTGCCCTATCCCTGACTTTCAGCAATAAAACAGCATACAGCACGTAACCCACACTACTGTAACTGTCAGTATGACTCCATGCAAGGCATCCTCTGGTGCTCAAATGTGTGATGGACTTAATCACCTTAAACCAGACATTGATAGAGAAGCATAGGTCAGCTGATAACAATTTGTTACGCCAATACACCTTGACTGTATGTTTGAGCCAAAATCGCCAGGAACATTGCCCTGCTTACATTTATAGCATCCTACTTTCTTCATCCTATGTATAGAGTTTGGCACCTGTTGTGAAGAGGGCAAGAAAACTGAGTAAAGTTGCACATGTTTATGAAGCAGATGAGCTAGACTAAGGAATGGGTATTTAAGCAAAATACAGTGGTGGAAGAATGAGTTTCCAATATGGGAGAGGAGTCAGTGACTTCAATAAAAGCAGTGGTGAAGGAAGGCAGAGGTAACTACGTGACAGATGCAGTGAATGTTGCACCTGCACAGTACTGCCTCTGTCGTGTCATTCCACACCCTTTTAAGCTGAGTTAGACAAGAACACTGATGCGGCAAGAGCTGATGTCCTTGGCAGGAGTTTAGAGACTGCCTACTGTTCCTGAAATAAAATAACTACAAGAGGAGCTGAAAACTCATCCCTCTCTGCTTTGCTACACCAGTTTGTATTGAACTTTCTACTTCAGATCACTATCAGAGAACCGTATAGGTTGGCAGAGCCCTCAAGGCAGACTGCTTCTACAAAGAACATGGTCACATCTTTATTATTATCAGCAACAAGGCAGTGAAAAGAAGGCCATTTAAAAATCTTTTTCCATTACACCCTGACTTACAGCACATTGTCCATATTAGCTCTGTACAAGACCTGGCCCTAATAACTTGCCTAAAACAAATTTAGAAAAGCTTACATACCATAAACACCTTGGTGCAATATATATGGCCCTCAAAATATTTCAAAATTCATTTCAGGTAAAATATACACAAAACCCACAGTCTATATATTTTGCTAGCAGCAGAGTCTCTACCAAACATACACCTAAATTAATACTCTATGAGAAAAAATTTTAGAGTTACCTATTGATTTCAAAGTCAGTTTCCTGGAGGACTTCCAACATTTTATTTATTTTTTTAAAAAATTTATCTGGCCTAAATAAGGCTACTGACAGGTTTTCTGTTGAAGAAGTTTCTGTTCACATTTCCCACTATTTGTTGCTTTCCTTGTCATTTCTTATAAGAAAAAAAAAATCTAAAACTTTTCTGTGGTTTGTTCTGGAGGAGACTTATTCAGTATTTCTGGCAATTTTAAGTACTCTTCATTAGTTTTCAGGCTATATAGACTATATCTTTTTGTTTATGCTATCTTATCTATCTCTTTTGCCTTGTGGTAATAAAACAATTAAGGTAGCTTCGCTTCCTCTAGGTTCACATCAGTAGGAAGACTTCAATAGATAGGTCAGTTTATATACATATATATATATATATAAACTCTGCAATTTAGTTTTAAGCCATGAAATCTATTTCTATCATGAAGAATCAAATACCACTAAGGAGAATGGGTTGCAGAAACTGCCTTAAATATGTATATAGTTTAGTTCAGACTAATATCCACATTTTTGTATGTTCATTTGAACTGAGGCTGACCTCTGAGTATTTAGAGATGTGCCTGTCACTCCTTTATAATCACAGCTATTATAATAAAAAGGAAAATTGAATCGGAGGCATAAAGGCAATGAATACGAGATGTAGGAATATGTGTCAGAAGCACATAAATGATGTTTCTTTGAATGGTCCAGCTACTCATTCTGTGGAGGTGTTGCTATCATAAGTGAAAAGCATATATATTGTCAAAAATGGGAATGCAGTCCAGATACACAGGGATGCGTTCAGCTTGTCATTCAGAACATCTTTTATCAGATACCAAAATCTTCCAATGCAAAGGATAGCAAGTCCATTCCCACAGGAGTTTTACACTCCAACCTAAAAGAACTGCAGGAAAATTTCAAATTTGTACTTAATCTTCTTTTTCTTTGATTTTCCAGGTATTTGACAGGTAAGTATTTGGCTATGACATTCTTCTTGTAAGAATACAGTCTTACAGAGAATTTCCTTTTTTCATAGTCAGATTAATTCAATATGTAAAGTAGACATTTATAACAAAACATATATTTATATAAGTATGTGTATATATGAGCTTCTTACTCAACTAAGGTATTTTTTAGAGCAAAGCCTTTCATTTTCTGACACTATAAACAAACAAGTTTTGATGTCTGACTTGCCAGTAAGCTTACTAGGAGTAGATTATATCATTACAGTTGAGACCAAGAGATAAGATATCATAAAATTGAACGCTATTGCGTGAACATGCATGTTTCTTCAAATTTAATTCACCTATTACATGACATTCTGACAGGCATTGTAAATTGGCAGTCATTTTCCATCTTGTGATTGTGAGATTAAATTATGAGTTGAAGCTAGATTTAAGAAAAATTGCACAAACCAAAGGTATTAGAAATCCCAGCATTGCCATTTGATAGCATTTATAAACAAAGGAAATAATCATCTTAGGCTAAAAAGTGCAAATCAGAAGCTGGCATAAAGGTGATGGGAAACAGTCCAAAATAGTATATAATAAAATTTATAAAATAAAGTAATGAGAAGGTCAAAATACTGCTTAAAAATTAAAACACATTCTGTGGCAGGCAAAAAACCCCAACAAGATGGATATTGAAACAGAGGTCACTAGACTTGTGAAAAAAATTGCATCAAATTACAAAGTTTGTGAACTCTACAAGAATATTCATAGGATTCATAAAGCAGAGGACAGATTACCAATTCAAACTAACGCTTCAAAGAAACAGTGGAGAGCACTGTAAAAACAGATGAATAGACTATAAACATGAAAATGAATGGGGTGTTTACTAATTTAAGTAAGTTTGACGTTATGTTAGAAATAAAAAAAAGCCAAGCTAATACAAGGATGGGATTTCAAAAGTCAGGAAGTTAGAAAAGTTAAAAAGGTGCTCATGCAGCTTGTTCATCAAGCACATGGAAAATATCAACTTTAGGTTAAAAAAAAGTATCTAAGGGGAAAATGTTCTAATGGATTACAAACATCCCAAGTCTTCAATTTAATCAGAAGGGTACTTTCACTGCAGAGGACAGTACTGTGTCAGAGATTGAGGTTATCTTCCAAGAGATAGTTTTCAGAATATAGAATAAGGTCAAGTGAAGACAGGAGAGCGTTTAAAGAACCCAGTGACTCTACAATTTATGCTCTTGTAAAGTTCAGAAAGCTCAGGATAAAGGGTAAAAGATGAGATGGATAGTCTTATGGTTTAGAAATTGTTGAATAAGTACAAGAACCAGTGCAATGGACACATTTGCTGATCCACGAGGGAAAAGAGCAAAATCCAGAATAACTAAATCAAGAATAATTAAATATGAAACAATGGAAAACTTCCCACAGCTAGCAAGTGGAAAAGCCACAACAAAAAATTAACTGCAAGTTTCCCATCATCAGATACCAAGTAGTTTCCCTTAGAAAAAATATGTGTATGTGTGTAAGACCTCATTTTTTGTAGTGCTATTTGAATTGTCTGGCACAGAAGGTATTTTCTTGGAGAATAAAACTACTTAAGGATGACTTGAAAGGCAGCACAGACTATAGATAAGATGCTTCAGAAAGAAAATAATCATTAGGACCATAGGCATCATCTTGGGATTGACGTCAATGTGTACCTGTCTACATATACGTCTTTAAGCTCTCATTATGATCAATGCTTGTTATAGACAAAAAGCACACAGAGCAATTCAGCAGGTTTTCGGAGAAGGGAATTGCTCACTAGGCTCCACTGACTGTACTACTCAGATCTGCAGTAGGAACTTAGGCACAAAGTGCATGTGCAGGTACCTACAAGTAGGCAAGACCACGTCAGTGTCCAAATCTCAAACCAAATCCCACTAGTAGACACTAGAAAAAGTAAGGGATGCATGAAAACATCATTACTATGAAAGGACAAGGCTCCCTCAAGGACATTCAATGCACTGGAGCAGCAATTCAGAATTAAATGATTAGATTAAGGAGGAAAAAAAAAAGTGTCATGGACACTACGGAAAACATGCTCTAGACTCAGTGCATCTATGTGGAATATTTTGCTTTTATGCTAGTTGATACTCATTACAAACCATTTACTGCCATTAGCAAGGATGAGGATGGAAGTAGCAATGAGAGTCTGAGCCGCACTCATCATTTTTGGAGGGTGAGCTCAGCTCTTCTACAGTGGTGGTGGTTACAGAACTCAAGGATGGGGAAAGAAGGGCAGTAAGATATTCAGAAGAAAGAAAGAGGAGAAGAAGAGGAAGATCAAATAGCCAAGTTGCCTCCTGACAGCTTTTATTGCCATCATCAAAATCTACCTAGTAACTATTTTGGCATAGACCAGAGATTATTTTTCCCAGATACATAGTACATTGGAGAATTTGATACAAGAGGGGATGGAGGGGAAAGAAGGCTTGAAGTTGTAAATGTAGTGACTAGATAACCAATTAAACAAATGTACATGGAGCAAAGTCTACAGCTACTTTATGTTTCATGTCAGTAGTTGAAATAAATAAAATAATACCAAAATATCTGTGGCTTGGAGTGACTAAACCATTGTTGAAGAGAACGACAAGTTAATAAGGAGATAGTGTCACAATGGTATTTTATTTAGTCAGTATCATCTTTTTCATAAGAAGCTCAAGTATTAGATGAAGTTTTGGTGAAAAGTCTGGCAAACGTTAAGGTATTAAGAAAACTGTATTAAAAGTAGTAACTGAAAAGTATATACTGGGAACTCAAACACCTGACAGAATGGATGATTACACCTCATACTGAACTCATGAACAATCATTCAGTAATTACTTAATATTTGGATAGTGAGCTTGAAAGGACTGTCCACATCAGTAGAAAAAAAAAAAAAATAAATTAACCCTTCTGGAATCCGCAAAGTAGATAAAAACCACAACTGTAAGGTTATGTGATAAAATCTTGTCTGCACACACACAAAGGAGTACATACAGACTGTAGCAGATGGGGGAAGTCCAAATAACAACCTCCCAGTTCCATCAAAGGGAACATCAGCCTACTGAAGGACCATCACCACAAGTCCAGAAGAGTACAGGAGCACAACGGCAGGCAGGGACCCAAATTAAGGACTCAGACAAGGGACTTCTGGTCTGGTCACCTGCCAGGGCTGTCCCGGGACAGCCTCAGCCCCAGTGTCTAGCTGTGAAACCCATCATGATAACAAAAAAACAGAGCACCTTTTGGACTAAGTGGGGGTCTCTGCCTGGGAGTGTGGGATGCATTATGGGATGCAGGTTTTGACTGTGCAGGATTTATTATGGGATGTTTAGGGGAGGAACTAAAGGTGGGGAAAGGGATTCAGTGATTTGGTGACAAACAAGTAGGGGAAAATAGAGCATTAAGGGGGAGAAAAAGGGGTTGGTCGCGTGTAAATAGTTTTCTGGTCATTATGCTTTTCTGACCATGCCCTAACCCTGGTCAGTGCAGTCTGTTCTGTTGTCTTTATTAAATTCCTTAAATTATTTTCCAGGGAAAGGGATTCTGTGGTGCGTGATTCTGTGTGTGCGTGTGTGTGTGATCTTCTGTGCCTGCAGCTGGAGAGGGGCTGAGGCCTTAGGGGCTTGTATGCTCAGCTGTTAGCAACTGGGAAGATTGGGATCCAGGGGTAGCTGCAGGGCAGACTGTCCACACTGTACATACATACACATAAATTCTCATGAGAGGATGTCCATCCTGCTCAGCCAGAGAAGGAAGCAGGATGAGGCTGTTGGTGCTGTTTGTGCGACTGCTCTGTGTGTTTGTATGTGATCTGAGTGGTTGGTCATATGATAAGTATATACATAGTATATACTTATCCACATATATATATGAATACATGTACTGTGTATGTGTGCTCCATGTGCATATGCCTATTGTGGATACTGTCACTACTGCTTGGATCTGGGGGAATGGAGCTGCAGTAGGCTTCCCTTCCAAGCTTTCAGATCCAGCTCAATACATATTCCCCTGAACAAAATCCGAAGTAGATGATGCCCGAAAATGATAGGGCTGAGGGGTTAGTTAAAAATTACACTATGTGTAAACATATGTGTAAATGCAAAATGTAAAAAACACTATGTGTAAATGCTGATGATTTATTTAGACATAAGTAATTGAAAAAAGTAGGTTGAAAGTCTGTATTTTATTAACTTCCATTGTTTTGGGGGAAAGACGTAGATCATAATTTTCAAAATTTCTTGGAAGTGACACCACTGATTCTGTGGCACAAAGCTCATTTTACACAAAGCAGACAAACTGGGGTTGAATCCACTTCATTTAATTTTATTGCTTTAGAAGCTAAAGGGGCTTCTTTAGGGTCTCCAGATTACAGACCTTTTTTTAGAGTGGGCGGAGTCATCCTCTCCTTCCCTTGTCTATCATGGAAGCTGCAACAAAAGCAGCTGATTTTTAAAGAGCTAAATCTGAAATCTATACTACCATTAGAAGCTAGATAGAGCAAGAAACAGAACCATCGATGTACTTGCACTGTAAAATCTAAGATAGGTCTCATACGAGAGGTCACCTTTCTGTGGCTGCTCTTTTCATTACTGCTGCTGGGCATAGAGTTAATTGCCCTTAAATAATCTATACTGGCGTACTAGCATACAGTAATTAAAGACAAACAAACAAACCCCAAAACAAACAAAGAATCAAAATGCTCTTCTTATCATGTTTTAACTTCTGGTCGGTCTTGAAGTGGTCAGACAGTTGGACTAGATGATCATTGTAGATCCTTTCTAACTGAATATATTCTAGTCTAAAAGCCAACCCTCAAAACTACCAAGAATGTTTTTTTCCAGGAAAATAATCTGGGATATACTGTGTTATAGAATGTAGACTGTGCATGGATCTTCTGAAGTATTAAAGCCTGATACATAGCATCCTGAACAAACATCACAGGACTCCTTCCCAAAGGCAAATTTCATTTTAATATTACTTTTTGACCCTACTACTCCTTTCAGAATGCTGTCTTGATTTAATGTTCTTTAGCATGCTCCCCACTCCCCACCCCCCACCCCCCCATTTTATACTAATTGATTATCAGGTCAAAATTGGTTTTAGCTGTAGTTCTTGGTTCTAGTGCTGTTTCCATCCCTCCACATATTTTTTCATAGGATCATGGTCACACATAAAGATATAGCCAGTTTTCTTGTTCCCAGTCAAAACTTCCTAAACATCATTTGCGATTCTCAGTGTACAGGTAACTGTTGTGATTTTTAAAATCATAATAATGCGTTGACACCATTATGTAATTTGATGTAAATAGTTCTCACTGCTCTCTCAATTGCTGAAGCTTTGAAACTGCAGTAAAACAATTTGTTCATAGACAATCATTAAATAAGATCTCCTTTCTAATGTCTATAATTACATCTGATTTACATACAAAGTATGAAAACAGAAAGCAAAGCACTTCCCCCATCTCTAGTGGAGGGGGACTGAAGTATCGTATTGATTTTATCAAACTATACCTATTTTAAGCAAAAATAACTGTCTGATCTTATCTAATCAGAATGGAATTACTTTTCATTTTGGTCATCTTCAACAGCTTCCCCACTCAGCTTTTTACCATACTTCTACATTTCCCCCTTGATTTTGCTAAACAGCGCCAGAGATTTCTGGCTGCATTGACGTTTTTCCTTGTGCACAGGCTTTTAGATATAAATACTTCACAAATAGCAAAGCTCACACAAAACATAGCTAATTGCACCTACATTTGCCTAAAGAGGTAAATTGGAATGGACAGACGTAAGAACTAGTGATGAATACACCTGGGCAAATTCTTTATTCTTCTACTACGAAGTCTGTCTGCCACGATAAAGCGATCATCTGAATAACATAAATTTGACTATGTAATTCCTCTCATTTCAGAAAAAAAAGGGTAAAAAACAATTTTGCATATAAAAACAACTAAAAGTTTATTGATTTTGACTGTACTGTTTTTTGAAAATAAAAATATCTGATCCTACCTCTTCACAGGCGGTCCTGAAATCCATGTGCTATGACACAGCAAGTGATATTTGTCTAAAATGGAGAGAAAGATTTCATTAGAATGAAAAAGATACTGCAAAACATAAAAGCTATCTGTCCGTGCTGAGCAACTGCACTTCTCTTTGTTAGGTCCAGCTATAGTCATCACTTAAAAAGAGAAATGATCAAAGATGAAACAGGATTAGGAAGTATAAGGTGTTAGAAGTTGTTCCTGGTCCTTACAAAATACACAGCCCAGTTTCACTGAATATGATGAAAGGAATGTTTATGCTTCCACAATCATGGGGCATTCAAACTTACTTTTCGTACTGCAAGCATAAATGTCTTTTTTCCCCAAAAAATAAGAGTATAATAGAATGTAACAGAAATTGAGACAACTAAGTTACTTTTCAGAATACCTTCTCTCCTTTAAAAGACTCTGGTTTGTTGTTTGTTTTTTCCCTCCCCTAATTAAAATCCATCATGCATCAAAACCTTTTGTCTCACATTTTATTAACAATTATAATCTCTCCAAAGAAGTCGGTGTCATTTAACAGTGTCTACTGTACAGAAATATTTATGAGGGAAAAAAAAAATGTTAGAAAAGTCAGGAATCTGTGTGAGTGCTCGCAAAATGTCATGCCAAAGCCTGTGTTTATTACTTTGCTTGGCCTTTACCTAAAGTGTATTCATCCCAATGCACACTTATGCATTCATTTATTTACGAGATAAGCCACTGGCACAGGCTGTTATGAGAGGATAATAACAGTGTCCTGCTGCTGGTTCTGCAACAGAAATAAATACTTATGCATCAGTCAATAATATTTCCAGGAAACACTTCCTGGGCAAAACAGTAATTTCATTCAATGGGTGGAGAAATTAAACCTGCAACAAAATCCTCTACATCAACCATATGCTATTCTGTATTAATTATGTGCTTACAATTATTTGTATATAGTACTCAAAGCTCCAACACAAAATTTGCCCCATTAGCCTAAGTTTATAATAAAATTACACAAGCTGTACCTCATATAGTAAAAAAAAGAGTAAGTCATAATAATAATAACAAAACCTTTTAATCTCTTAATTAAGTCTTTTAGATTTTTTTTGCTGCTCTGAATGGAATTTTATTATACCAAAGCACACGCACACACATGAGGTTAATGTTCTCTATTTACTGAGCTCTGCCTGGATGACAGCCTGTGCTCTAGACTAATTTCTGGCAGAGTTAGCTTAGGTTACAATGCACAAGTTTAAACTGGACCTGTCATCATTCCTTCCTTATCAGCTTTACAAGTGCACCAAGATCCAATAAAGAACTGTATCTGTAATTCCGCTGTCAAAGTGCTCATAAAAAGCAAGGTCACTATTACCATCTTGGAGACTTTGCACTCTGGTGGAACTGTCATTGTGCAATGAAGTATGTTTCCTTTCAAGTTTTATGAACTCTCTTTCCAGGTGCTGAGTAAGCTGAAGTGGGAAGGAGGCTTTACTCACCTTAGCAAAGTATTCTGAGGACATTTTAGCCTTCTGGATCTATAAACATATATATCTTTAAAATATAAACTGAAATACTGCACAGTGTTCTGAGGCCCTGATTATGTCAGGTATGTACATCAGTAATTCCTACTGCAGTTCAAAACTGTATTCACTTATGTTATGGTCTGTCTTATCAATAGAAGTTCTTCAGAGTTTGGATTTGGGCAATTTTGGTTCCACAGTCAATGACAATTCTTCTTTGGTTCCTTTTTGGCTACTTTGATCTAAATCCTACGTAATCCAGGTAATTTCCACAAATATTAATCCATTTTCTTGTGTGTTTTGTTGTTTGGGGTTTTTTTGTTATGCATTATGCATTTATTTGCTTATTTCAGAAATATTTGTATTACCACATAGAAGAACATTCAACAACAACTAGGCTTCAGAGCATCATAGCTGATTGTGTATAGAGCTCACGATCTAAAATAACTTCTAATTCTGCTCAGACTGTAATTTAGCAATCTTAGAAATATGAAGCTTCACATGAATACCAAATTCTTTATTCAAAAACCCTTTAAAACCCCTTTTAAAATCCTTTTTAAAAACCCCAACATTTTAAACAGCACTGCCATTAACTCTGGTATGCTCAAAATTATTTCTGAAAGGTAGGAGTCATAATTCCCTGTCCTACACCTTTAGGGCTCTCATGGCAAACAGAGCCCTTGGCCTTCAGAGAGACAGTCATCAAATTATAAATATTGCCTCCCACTACCTGTCGATACTTGATGAATTTAGAATCATAGATTCATAGAACCATAAAATCATTTAGATTGGAAAAGACCTTTGAGATCATCAAGTCCAACCATTAATCCAGGACTGCCAAGTCCACCACTAAACCATGTCACTAAGCACTGCATCTATGCATCCTTTAAACACTATCTTCCACCACCTCCCTGGGCAGCCTGTTCCAATGCTTGACCACCCTTTCAGTGAAGAAATTCTTTCTAATATCCGATCTAAACCTCCGCTGGCTCAACTTGAGGCCATTTCCTCTTGTCCTGTCACTAGTTATCTGGGAGATGAGACCGACCCTTTCAGGGAGCTGTAGAGACCAGTAAGGTCCCCGCTAAGTCTCCTCTTCTCCAGGATAAACAGCCCCAGCTCCCTCAGCTGCTCCTCACAAGACTTGTCCTCCAGACCCTTCACCAGCTTCATTGCCCTGCTTCATTTACCTGCCAATCGCCTTGATCATACCTGCTTTTTTCCCCTACATGCTAAATTAAAAATAGGTAAAAGAAAATATACGACAAATACTGTCCTGACATCCATTTTCTACAGAAATAACTTCCTTGTTTCATACAGAAAGTTTGCACACAGAGTTTCTTCTGTGTAGACTGGTTAGAGGCAATTTTTCATCATCTGTGACAACCACTTTTACTATTAAAATATTATCTAAAATGTAAATCTGGAACTACGTAAGTATCATTACAAAATATATAATACTCATTGCAATGAGTGCACCTGTTTCTCAAGCATTCAATAGCTCAGTTACCAATCTTTTTAATATAGCTGCCACTGCTTCTGTATCCCTCTGTCTTCTACCGAATCTTGCCTGCAGCTGCATACAGAGAATCTAAGCCCATTATCAATGTTCTTTTTCTGACTATCAGCAATTTTGTAACACTTGATATTTTAGAAACAGCACATACAAGGTTTGATTACAAAGGCAAGTAACTCATAAATCAGCTCAGAAACATCATTTCCAGCATTTACACCATAAATAAACACTCTAGATGATTAAATTACAGGAACACATATAATGCATCATGCAGAAATGTTACGATCTTATGCTGGTAAAATGCCTCAGTGATTAGAAACTGTCTCCTCCTGCATTACATGAAAAAAGGCAGAAAATATAAAGCCAAGTAATTTCAAAAATAAAACATGTAAAACAACAAACTGTGAAACCCACTGCTGACAGATATCCCCCATCAGTCTCTGGCTAACCTCTGCAATCTGTTTATCTCTAAATCACAGCAACTTTCAACAGAGCACCTTTCAAGCTCTTTTAGGAGCTTCTTTCAGTCTACTGGCTATCAGCCCACAGCACCCTTCAGCCTCAATATTTGATCTTTTTTTGTCCCTCCCCAGCCTTAGATTGCTTAGTGACAAACTGTGCACCAAAGGGTGAGAAAGGAGCTGCCTCTGGCTCTGAAGGGAGCAAACAGAAACATGTCAGGATAGAGTAGGGTGTGCAAGGACATGGGGAGGTATAAGCAGTGTGCATTACTCAAAGAGAAAGAATGGCTCCAAGAGCAGTGAAGCTTCCTCTGAATGGGTTGGGAACCACTGCATACAAAATATGTAAACAAGCAAGCTTTGAAAAGTTACTTTCATTCCTTTCAACTTAATTTGCAATCTGCACTTCCTCCAAAACTGAGTTACCAAACTTATTTAGCTCATCTCTGCTGATTGTAAAGGAGGTAACACATGACAGACAGGTTGGGAAAAGAAATTGACACCCCCTTGACAGAACAAGCAGTTATTCAATACTGAAGAAACATTTACCAAACAGTATTATTAAAGCATTTCTGTTCTAAAGGGAAATCAATGGCAAAAACATAACAGTAACGTTGAAGGCTATGGCAGCCCTCAGAGACAAAGCTTCATTTAGGATAATGCATTGAGCACTTGAGCTATGCTCTGATTTTCTTATAATAAATCATGTCATATTCCGGTGGTATAATAAATGTAATTTCACAAAGTAATTCCATGACTGAATACTCCAGTATACTTAATAAAATAAGATAGCAAACCAAAAGAAAATTTCATGTGCACACAACAGTAGTAGGAGACACTGTAAAGTGTTGGGAACATCACAAGCCGAATAAAATACTATTGAAACAATAGCAGGAAAGACTTCATTCTGAAGGTTACTGGTGAAAAGTAAGAATACAATATTGTATGCACAAATAACAAGTTTACAGAGAAATTATGTATTGCCAAATGCAATTTAATTTTGCATACGATATCACTGCAGCTTGTGTAGTTCTTACTTGCTGGAGATAAGCCACAAAAATGGTTATTGTCTGAGAACTATCTGAATTGCTAACTAGGAAACAGAATAAAACCATATTTCAAAGGCACAAATATCACATCTGCAACTAACTGTGATAATGGTTCACTAATCAACTTCATCTTTGACTTCTCAAGTCCTTATTCTGCTCCCATTCTTACCAACATCTTTTGTGCTCTGCATTTTGGAGATGTCTGAAGGGCACCATATCTGTCACTCTTGCGTGTTTTAGGAAGTGAAACACACATTTGTAACTCTGCGGGGCCTTTTTTTTTTTTTTTTTTTTTTTAGCAATAATTAAAAAAAAAAAAAAAGATCCGAAAGCATCTCTATTGTAAATAGGGAAAGAAGGGTTAGAAATTATCCTTACACATAGCACAGTTGGTCCTCTGTGCTTGAAGGGAAAGAAAAATAGTTTAGGGAAAAAAGAAGTATTACATTAAATACAAATTTCATGAAGGTACACTCACTCCATCCAGCTTGCCACACGGTGTTTAGTACAGGAAGAGTGGTCATAGGCATGCAGACAGCATAGTAAATCAAAAGATCAGTTTAGTAACCACAGATTAATAAAACCCTATTCAGTTACTGTTTTCCAGCACACTTGAATAGTATTTTGTTTGAACACTGAGTTACTTATGTTCAGTTAACATAGTGATTTTCAGTAATTTATCACAGTAACATACTGGACTTGTCTGGTCTCTAGATCCAAACACAGACTCATACTTCTCTCATAGAGTTCAACACATGAAGGGGGATCTGTATATCCCCTGCACAGAATTACAGCTTTAAGAAACTAATTTAAGTAGAAAGATGCTCATAAAGCTGGAAGCCCCTAACCTGCATGAACTTCCATCTACCTGACAGTTCAAGGACTGAGATGAAATTTGAACCCAGCAAAACTGTGCACTTCTTTAGCAATGAGGAAAATAATCACCTGACAAAGCTTTTTCACAAAATGTTCAGCTCTTAGCAAAGCTCATGCTTCAAAGGAATTGAAGTTGGCAATTAGTAGCTAACAAGGTTTTTAATGTTTAATTCATTTTACCTTTGTTAAAACAAGAATGATATTTACCTGCATGTCATAATTTATTACTTTACTTGCAAGCATTTTTAATCAGCAAGCCCAATAAAGGATTCAATATATAAACAACATTTTTTTTTAAGAATCAATGAGCCGCAAAGCAATATTAACTCAATGAACGTATCTTGGGCTCCTGATTGTTTATCCAGTACTGTTTGCACTAACAATTATCTAGTGCCTCCCAGAACAAATACGCACAAAATGATTTAAGTAACCCAGTCTGTTCTGGCACGGCAAAAGCAATCTGATGGAAATGGCAAAGCAAAAAAACACAATGGAACATGAAGTTTTTCGGAGTGAAAAAGCAGTACTACAGGACAAGCATCTGAAAAAGGTGAGGTTAAATGCCAATAGGCTGCCACTGTACGTCTTTATGTGAAATGCTCTATGGCAAACTGGAATAAGAAAGTTTGGCTTTGGGTCAAAGCCTGGAATGTTGCCAGAAAAAAAAAACCACCAAAACCAAAAAAACCAACAACCAAAGAACTTGTGTCTGATCTGTTGCTTTTCCAACGAACTTTACACTTTTCCACTCACATTCGGTGAATGTGTCTAAATACAATTAGTTACTTCACTTCAAGGAGAGCTAGCCCAGATGTCAGAGCCCAAGCAGGGTCTAAATGTTCTCCTCATTCTTAACTGCTCTGGAGGCAGCATGAACTGTATCATGATTTAGACTCTCATTTTTGCCTAAATAACCTTGTCTTATATCAAAGACGAACAGAAGTTGTTCTCTTAACTATCTGGCACTGCAGTCTGGTTTTTCTTTCCCTTATCTCTCAACACAGAATTTGCTTATAGAAGAGGTACTGGCATTCCTCTGTCAAGACAACTGCTTCCCAGTCAAATACAATTTTCATGCCTCTGGCATTATGCCTAATGCTAATAGTTTGAAATGAGACTTTCCAGATCATATTGCATCTTTGGATTTCACTGGGGGGGGGGGGGGGGGGGGGGGGGGGGGGGGGCAGGCAGATAAAGAAGCATTATACAAATCTCCTAAAGGAAGTTAGGAAATAAATTCATGGTTGTAAACACTAAACACTCAGGACACTTCTTACTTTGCAAGGCTCTTGGGAATTGTTTGGATACTGAAGTAAGCTAAAGACAGGAATGCTTCCACTTCTTCAAGTACTGAGCATGCATTTTCAAATTAACAAGAAAGTAAGAAAACTTAATGACAATGTCATAGTTTAATCAAAGTTTTGTCTTCGTCTTACCTACAACTTAGGACAGCTAATGTAATAAAACAGACATTTAGCCCTTTTAGGTCCAATGAAACTAGACTTCAGAATCATGTGGTAATAACTAAATGTATATATATTTAAATAACAATAAAAGTATCTAAAATTTTCTTGTGTGAGCAAAACAAGGTGGATTGTTGCAAACTAAGATAAAATGACTCACAAATAAGGAGGTGCAAAACACCAGTATGACCACACAAGGAAATGAGCGTACAAAATATTTTTGAGTTTTATATACCCACAGACTAAGCAAATTTGTATGCACCATATATAAGGGAGTGGTAAAATGCACTTAGTGAAATTGTTTGGGCTAAATATATTTCTTTAGGAACTGGATTCTCTTTTCACAAAAGTCAGTGACAAAATCCCTACTAATCCCAGCTTTGCCACTTCAGAATCAGACTAAAAAAACATTAATGCAATACCAGCATATAATTTATATTTCCTCACTGATAACAGGACTGTCCCTCCATTTCTGTATGCAACTTAAAAAAAGAATGTTTAAAATTAACTCTTGTTGATACTCTAGTCTGCCATGCTCTTTGTGCAGTGTTTTGGATGTATATATTACAGGGTATTTGTATAAGAACATTTACAATTAGCAAAAAGTATGGAAAAAACCAAATGGAATAAATTTACTTCAAAAAAATCTTAGAAGGTCTCATTCTTTCAGCAATTCCTTTAATGGCTGTATTTACTTGGCATAAAAGGACATTTTTACATGCTAACGATTAAATGAGTGTGGACAGTGTAATCCATTAATGATTTTCCCTTTAATTTTCCCCAAATTGAACAGTATTATAATGTCATTTAAAAGACAAGTGTTGCAGTTTGTAAGTAGAACAACATGGCATGCCATTAAAAAAAAAAAAAAAAGATTTTATTCTGGTATGCTTTGACTTTTAGTAAATGGAAATAGCATAATACTACTTAATTATTTGAGACTATTAGACCCTACATAAATAACTGATAAATATATTTCTACCTGTATATATGCATATGTGTCAGGTCCAAAGTTAACTGCAGAAGGTCTTAATGGAAAAATAACAATTCACAGTGAAATCTGAAAAATGCGTGTTTCCCCTAGACGTTGAAGTATATAAATCCTGCTTAAAAAACAACAAAATAATAATGTATAATAAATAACAAATATTAAAACTAGATTAAATGAATTAAATGAAGGGATATGACACCAGACAGTACAGAAGACATCCACTGAAGCAAATGAATACAAGCATGTTTTACTTCCAGTTTGCAAGTGGATAAGGTAGCACATATTTCCATTTTGTAAATTGATCAAAGTGTTTCCCATATACCAAGGAAAACGGAAACCAGGATTTCTCAACGGATATGACACCATTCCTGCTCATATGTTACAGTTTGAATCACAAACTCTATCTAGCATGTCTTAATAGAGTTTGAACTAACAAGATAAGCATAACTGAAAGAAATGAAAAAATCTAATCTCAGAGAACTTCAGAAATTTCATTTACTTTAATATAAACAAAATGACAAGTCATTTTAAATCGCCCCAGGACAAAAAAAAATAAAATATCCAAGTTTCACTTGAAAATTCATACCCAATATAATATTTTATTTTGATCTTTCCTCATTTTGATGGCATTAAATTATTTGAGTAAGGTCAAAATATTTTCATTCTATTTTATCATTTGATCTTATGAAATGATTCATATTATTCAAAAGAATATTCCTACTCTACACTGACAAAATGAAAACAATGGTTATTTTATATTACCAAGTTATATAGCACAACGTAATACATTTGTAAACAGTTTGAAATAGAGCAGTGGCAGTGTTTTAAGTTGCTTTCCTATTATGTCCGTAACTGTGAGTACACATTTTGTTCTGTATTTGTGGCAGAAGCTCCTAACTGGTTTGCACAGAACTGGACACCTTGTTGGGATGGGTCATCAAATGCAGCAGTAAAGGACCCTAGACTTTATCAGTCCTTTCTACCAAGATGGTAATAAAAATCACATCAGCCCAGCGAAAAAGCTGGCATAATTTACCTTTCAGCGTTGGTTTCTGTATTAATATTTGAATTGAAGCTTGCTTTCTACTTAGCAATTACCATCATCACTGTTTTTGCAGCTGCTAGCCAGTTTCTCCACTGGTAACCAGGAAATGGAATTAGGCTATGAGGGGTAAAAAGATGTGTTGAATATGGCTAGAAGCTACCTAGGAAGCTGGGCAGAGAGACAGCTTCAGAGACTGTGAAATAACACTGAGTCAGTGCAAGCTGGCAGCACAGAAAAAAACAGGTATACCTGTTTTCATGACATCAACACTTAGAGACACTGAACTTAAATGACAACACATAGGTATCATAATCACCTAGGTGAAATACCAAAGAGCAAGACAAATTAGACAATATAGGAAGAAGACCCCAAATTACTTATTTATGGGCCAAGGGATCTCTGTGTTGTACTGCAGCTTACACAAACTGTGTTGTTTATTGTGTCAAGTCATTGATCCTTCAATGTCACTGATTTTCTTCATGGCTGTTTTTTCTTCCTTTTCCAAAGTATGAACTTACAGATTTTCCCATAAATAACCAAGCTAATCATAAAAAAATACAAGGAATAATTTGAAAACCTGATTGATAAAAATATTTAAATTAATGTGATTAAGTGACCATTTGACCACTTCAGACTGAAGTTTGGACTGCAACTTAGCTTCTACTCTCAGGTCCTGTAATCAACAGTGACATTCCGGTCTAAGAAGAATTCCTATCAGAACAAGCATGCACACACTTCCATTGGTCACCGTTAAAATCTATGTATTTGATTGTCATCTCTGGGACAGCATTGCTATGGCATAGAGAGCACCCAAGGTTTAGTCAGTTGCTGCTACAGTGTTGCCTTACCTGCAAAGTCACTTATAAACACTACTATTAAAAATTAATTGTCCTCAGGTTAAGGGGAAAAAAGAGTGACCTATTTCAAATAGTTGCCAGTGAAGGGAAGCAGAATAATATTGTGCATGAACTAGGAATTTCTAGCCATCAGAGATATCATGGTCATGGTTTGCATAATCTTTGTCGCATTTCTCTTCTTTTCAGAGCAGATACTTCTATAATTCATTACTTACAGAAAACAAACACCAATAACTTGGCTCAAAATTAATCAACACAATTAGATCTTCCACTTGAGTTTTTATATGATTGCAGCAAAAGCCTCTTTAACGCCTCTGGAATTCAGAAAGCAGGAACCTGTAGAAGTACTGTTGTAATACCAAGTCAAGTTTATTTATTGTCACGTTGTTCCTGCCGTAGTACGTTGTCAAAATGTATTAAAAAAGAACTTGAGATATGCAAAATATGCCACACAGGAAAATGCAGCACTTAAAGGTACTGTGAAATTAAAATATGTGAAGTTAAATAGCCAGTGGGAAACACTTAAAGCTAATCAGAAAATACTCCTCTGAGAGCAGCACCCCTCACTGAAAATCTTTCTGTATGGGACTGCATTGGACTCGGTTTAATGGTCATCCCAGCTTTCCATACGGCCCTCTCCTGCAGATAATCCTGCCATAGGGGTTATGCAGTAAATTGCAAAGAAACACCTATAGCCTGCTCCACTTTTTAAAACTGAGGTGATTCAGACAAACACTGGCTAGTGGGGAAAAATGTGCTGGTCCCAGAACACCCAGCTGCCACACAATTATACTTGTGCAGGGCAGACGTGGGTGGACAGCTATAGGTGCCATCCCTATTTAATTAGTCACTTAATGGGAATTACTCATTTTGGTTTTTCATTTTCTACCTAATTGACTAATGCTTAGTTTAGATTTTACTTACTGTGTTCTTGAGCTCATTGAGAGCCAGGATGCAAAACCCTGAATTTTTTGTATCGTAAAGTCATAAGAAATTCTTCTTTGTCTGTAAAATCTTGGACACAGTCATGATGCAATCTAACTAGAAGATGGCTGGGAGTAGTATCAGTAACTCCTTCTATGATTATTTTTTTTCCCACACTTCACCAAGTGTAGATGAGAGAAGAAGATGAAAATTTGAACTGTACAGTCAAGTAGACTGGAACATGCTGAAGTCATGTTGAAAACCTTATTCTATTACCAGGAATAGAATGAGAAGAATGTGGAAGGGAATCTGAAACTTGGTAGATCAGCAGAAAGGAGTTAGGGTAGGCCAAACTGTGGGAGCTTTTGGGCCACGAGCAAACTGAGGGATATGGAAGAAGGAGACAACCTTCAGGAGGGTGAAAATGAATTCTTATAACCACCATAGAGCACTTGCATGCAAGGTAATATACCTAAAACTCAGATCAAAAATTCCACATGGTAGTGTTACACCCGTTTTATTGTACAGAATACTAAAATTAAGCAATGTCATCAAATTTACTGTATATATTGTTAAGCTTTTAAATATGGACCCTCAGATGGATTTAGTCCATGCCAGCTAGTACTATGCAAAACAAAAAACCAAAAAAGGCTACATGATTCAGGAATTAGTATAAAGATCATTCTCAATAGGTAATTTTCTCACAGCCACCATAGTCTAAGGACAAGGAAATTAAACACCATGGATGTAGGCTGTGTTATGCAACTACCCGCAATGCCTGAAGCCAATTTCATTGATAATGATAAACATACAGTGGGAGCTTCATCTTTTGGAAACTCACGAAAAATGGCAGAAAATTACAGCTGGTACACTAACTCAAATGACAGCTCTAAAGCTTCCAAGTCTACCTGTGACAGTACCAGAATATATTATGGATTACTTTTTAAACAAACTTTTTTTGTAAGTGGGTTCCAGTGGAAAATTTAGATTGTGATTCTATAACTGAAACTGAGTCATAGTGTATACACAAAAATATGATGGCTTAAGTTTTCATAGCTACGCTTGATCCAAGTATTTCCTACATTTTAACTTACCCAAAAGATTTTAAACAGAAGTCTTGAAATCAAATGGGACTGTAGTTTAAAACATTCCATTGATGTCTCAAAAACTCATCGGTATAGTAGGTGTACATCTATATTGGTACACTAAAGTACTAAAGGACTTCTGCACTTCAGACACAGTCACTGAAGCCAAGCAGGAGTTTTTCTTTTCCTTTTTACTTTCCAATACTCTCACTCAAGTGAGTAGGGGGGAGGACAGAGTTCAGGTCACAATTCCTTTTTTCACTTCAAAGTCTATTTCAGGCAATAGAAAGGTTATAGTTTAAAAACTCCATCCCCTCCCTTTGTAGGGATATGGAACTTGAGGGAGGTATAGGGTTCTTTTTAAGCATCCTTTGCACCCAAAGTAACGGAAGTAGGTAGGAAAATTCTCCAAACTATCCACAAAGTATGTGTGTGCTAATAAATGTAACACAGTGTCAGTCTGAGAAGGCTGATGAAAGAGGAAAAAGCATAAAAATAGGAGCGAAAAAATGAGCGAAGAGGAAAGACATTGTTGGTAAAAAGGGCAAGAAAAGGAAAAAGATGTGAAGGACAAGAAGATGGAAACTTTTTTTTTTAAAAAAAATGCACTTCTCCATTACATATTAATTTAAAAGTTGTTCTTATATAAAAGTCAGTTTGATCAAATCCAGATGTACTAAGATTATCTTTCTGATCATCAATAGTATTCCATATTCTAATTATGACTGTAAACTGAAAGGAAAGTATTTTAGGTGTATGAAGGAACCTAACCTCTTTACATGTTGTTCTTTCTCCCTCTCCCCCCTAGCAGACCTGTGAAACAAAAGATCAAATTTGGAGAAAGAGAAGTAATGTACATCTTAGGAATAAGCTAACTATGAGCAGTAATGTTGAGAAGAGAGGGTCAGAGATGCATTAAGAGATACTTTCCTTACATCTTCAGTCACATGGCTCTGGTAATTGTGCTGTATTTTAAAATCTTTTCACATGGCTACCAAAACTATCAAAGTTCACTGCTTGTGACATGCCAACAGAAAACAAATTACTTGAGTGCAGTTTGGGGTACCACCTGAATCACAATTGATTAAAAGCATTCTTCATCATTTTAGAAATATTCGAGTGAAAGAGACATATGTAAAGGGAACAAGCTCTATACAAAAGTCCAGTGACACACTGAATTAAAGCAAATTAAGTCAATGTTAGAACAACACACTGATGCAGGAAATTAATATGGATGTTATGGGGCTGTACATCATGTTTGAAGATCTGGGATTTGTCAAACCTGTCACAAAGGAATGATTAAAGCAGGAAGTTCAGGAGAGTCCTGATTGCTCTCTACAACTACCTGAAAGGAGGTTGTAGTGAGGTAGCTGTGGTCTCTTCTCCCGAGTAACAAGCAATACGAAATGAGGAAATGGCCTCAAATTGCGCCAGAGGAGGTTTAGATTGGATATTAGGAAAAAGTTCTTCACTGAAGGGGTTGTCAAGCATTGGAACAGGCTGCCCAGGGAAGTGGTTGAGTCATCTCCCTGGAGGTATTTAAAAAATGTGTAGATGTGGCACTTAGGGACATGGTTTAGTGGTGGACTTGGCAGTGCTAGGTTAATGGTTGGACTTGATGATCTTAAAAGGTCTTTTCCAACCTAAATTAATCTATGATTCTATGATTCTAAATTAAGATCATGCAGCGGAACAAAATATGTGACTATTTTTAGACACTGTTGACGTCCACATAGCCCAGGGAAAAGACGCCTCTTCCAGTGTAAGCAACAGCAATACCATCAGAGTAAGCTACAAGGACATACTGAGAGAAAACAGCAGACAAGTTAAATCTGAGACATATACAGGACAATAAGAAATGATGGCTTAGCAGAAGTTCTGTAAATTTATTGTCAAGGACTCTGCTGCCCAGAGTCCCCAAAATATAAGTTATTTTGCCAGTTAATAAATATGCCAAAGTGCAATTTAGTCTAGGAAATCCTAGTATGAAGCATCTTTATCTGATCTTGGAAATATATAAGAAAAAAAAAACACTTGTGAAGTATAAAGACCGACATTAAGTGAGAATCCTTTGAGAGAGTTCAGATAACTTCAGAAGTATTGTTCTATGATTGTCTGTAATACTTGATCATAATTTAAAATAATTCTTCACAAAGTATAAATGACTGAGCCTGATTTAAAAAGGAGTGAAAACTAGAATGTTAAACAAGACATTAGAGAGTGTTTCACTCTTCAGGAAATGCTTCTCCTTTGAAATTGAGATTTCTTTTGTAAGCTGATTCTATTATCTCTCATAGCAACAGCAAGCTTCCAGGTTCTTGCATTTCTTCATGGTTTTAACAGCCATCACCCTCTGTTTAAAACAGTGGTTCACTCAATAAAAAATTATTAGGTCTCTTGCTGTTTAAACCAGTCTGAAGCTTATGTTCCTTTTTTTTTTTCCTGTTAAAACAGCAGCAGTTTTTACACAGCATTTTAAAAACTCATTAGTATCTACAAAATATTGTAAGAGTTAAGAAGTATTGCTATGAGAATTTATAACCTACCACTTGAACATCAGATGATTTGGGAAAGATCATAAGGACTGACAAGTGGTAAATATCCACCAAGGTTTTAATTCAAAGTTCTTTTGGATTCTTACGATCATGTGGTGGAAGAAACTGAAGAGAGGGCATATCTGTTAAAAACATGGGAGAAAATTTTTTCATTACTGAATTTTATATATTTTGAGATGACATATTAATAGCTTAAAAGATTAAAACCCAAGTCCTTAACATAAGCAGTCTCATGGTCTTCTATTACCTCCTCTGAGTTTTAAAAAAGATACTATCTCAGAGAGAAACAATTGATAAACAATCTGCTGCCATAACTGCAGTATGATGTTTGAGAAAACAACAGGCACTACCTTCCTGATTTTGGTGTACATACAATTACTAAGAAATGGTGTTTCTTCCACTTTCAAAAACAAATCCCTTATAATGTGATGTGGTCATGAAACTGATCATGCCAGTCCTTGCAGGGTTAATTGTCTTCACAAAGACTGAAACAGCCAAGTACCTAAGTTTTCCCATTATAGACCATCATTTTAAGTTCATCTTAGAAAACATTAAAGGAGGAAGGAAAGTAAACTCCCAGTCAGTCTCTCTTCTGTGTGAAGTTTTCAGCAAACTTCAGTTCTGCTCACTATGCTCTAGTAAAAACACTAGAATAGCCTACAAATAACTGTATATCCAGGTTTCTTTCCAAAGAGTAAACCTTGTAATCCCACCATTCATCATCTGGGATCTAAAGCATATGCTTCTTCTAACTTTCCCTTCCACTGAAATGGGCTTCTCCCTTTCTGGATTGTCCCTCCATGCCTGATGCACCTGACTGGTTGTGGTGAGGCGAGGTCATATGAATGCACAGCAATATCTTCTTATGTGCAGGAAGGTTTATCAAAGGATTTAGGTTACTGTTTGACAATCGTTATATTCTACTATCAAACCCTTTAGTCAATAAACAAACACAACACTTAGCAACTTTTCTTCAATGAATTATTTATTATCTATAGATCGGGAGTTTTTCTTAACCACTTGTGAACAGACTAGTCCTGCTCCAGGTTTGAGAGCAGTGTTATGTACAAGATTCTTAAGAGGACCCTGGAGCAGCAGTGAACCCCTCAATAATGATTTATGATTTTTCAATCCAAGCAACTTTTTTTTTCTTCTTTATGGGAAGACAAAGCTTGTATTTTCAGACCTTCCCCAAAAGAACCCCAGAGTGTATGTGCTCTCTTAGGTTCCCAAATTACATTTAGGTAGACTGTACTGCTTGTTTTCAAAAGGGATGAAGACAATGTGGCCTGTTTTTGTGGGACCTTTCCATCTGGGCACAAATAATAATTTAAATAATACTACTCTAATAACAAAAATAACAGCATCAGTGTACACAGTACGTTGCCATATTTGGTCAAAGAACTATCCCATCATTGCAAAGTCTAAATAAAAAGCTAAAAATAAGTATCTTCCCAGACAGAGTTCCAGCATCATGGGATTTATCGGTCTCTTTCAGTATATCTCACAACACCCAGATGCCTTAGGAATTCCTCTGTCCATGGACTAGTTGCCTGTAAACCCTCAAGATACCAGCCTTGCAATAGCCAATGCAAAAACATGTTACGCTGTCAAGCTTATCAGATCACCTTCACTGCCTGTGCATATCTCCCACCACTGCACCTAGAAGCCTGCTCTGATATGGCTTCTGATCAACTCTCAGCATCTCCTGGGGAAGCAGCTGTGGCATCCCCAGATGTGTTCACTGAACAGCACTTCCACACAGCAGTAAGCCAGGTAGGTCACAGCTGGGCAAAAACACAGGAGAAAAGGAAACAACTTTTATTCTGAGATCTCTTTCCACATAGAATTTTTTCTGGTACTTTTAATGGAGGTGTGGGAACCTGGTTGTAGAGGATAAGAACATGGGGTAGTTATTCCCAGATCACCTGGACTTTCAAAAGGTTTATATGGCAAATGTCTCTTCTTTTACTTTTTTGTCAAAACTTGTAACCTACTGTTCTACTTGCCCCACAAAATTCCATGACTCTTGTTCAGACACTTAAGAGATTGAAATTAACAGTAAGAGTATAATATTTCTGTTCATTTAGATACTTTCACAGAAACTCTATGGTGTAGGCCCATTCCTAGTTCTGTACTCTGGAGTTAAAAACATCTCAGACTTGGAAGAGTTACCAGGCCATGCCTGTATCTTTTGTTCCCATTTTCTGATATTCATCACTGCAGATCTATAACCCCGCAAATATGTAACTCTGCCATTAGGGAAAATATGGGTAATAGTTTGCAATGCCTATTCTAAAATAAGCAGAAGTGAGCCAGACATCTGGATTTTCCTCATACGTCTTTCCCAGAGCAGTGACCTTTCACTTTGAAATCTCTCCACTGTAACTGACAACACAGGATTCATGACTCTGTCCCTTCAGCAGTTTAGCATATGGGTTCATATTCCCCAACTTCTTAATAAACCATTATGGCTTTAAAAACAGTAATCTATACTTTCAAAGCCAGGGATAATTCTATATAAGTGATAGAATAACAGTAGGGTAACACTGTGATGAGATCAAATAAGGTCTCAAAATCAATAGTTAAAGGTTTGATGATAGTGCAACGCAAATTATTACATCTTTATCTAACCATAGCTTAGTATCTGATGGAATATTTCAAGGCTTCACAACATTATCTAAGGAAGTAGATAAAGGGGCGACATCTTATGACGTTCTGTTCACTTTTTAAGTCAAGGATTTACCAAATGGGTTTTCTTTTTTTCTCTTTCTTTCTTTTCTTTTTCTTTTCTTTCTTTTTCCTTCTCCTTTCTTTCCGTCTTTCTTTCTTTCCCTTCCTTCCTTTTCTCCTTTGTTTTATTCCCTTTCTTTCTTTCCTTCTTTCTTTCTTTACCAAGAAATAACTTTGTGAAACTAGGATGTAGAAATCATAACATCACAGAATCATTTAGGTTGGAAAAGACCTTTGAGATCATGAAGTCCAACTGTTAACCCAGGACTGCCAAGTCTATCACTAAACCATGTCACTAAGCACTGCATCTATGCGGTTTTTAAACACCTCCAGAGATGGTCATTTCACCGTCTCCCTGGGCAGCCTGTTCCAATGCTTGACCACCCTCTCAGTGAAGAAATTTTTCCTAACAGTCAATCTAAACTTCCCTTGGTGTAACTTGTGGCCATTTCCTCTTGTCGTGTTGCTAGTTATCTGGGAGAAAAGACCTACACCCACCTGGTTACAACCTCCTTTCAAGTAGTTGTAGACAACAATAAGAACAGCCCTGAGTCTCCTCTTCTCTGGACTAAACAGCTCCAGTTCTCTCCTGTGCTCCAGACCCTTCCCCAGCCCCGCTGCCCATCTCTGGACACACTCCAGCCCCTCAATGTCCCTCTCGCAGTGAGGGGCCCAAACCTGAACACAGTGTTCGAGGCGCGGCCTCACCAGTGCCCAGTGCAGGGGGACGGTCACTGCCCCAGTCCTGCTGGCCACACTATTTTGGATACAAGCCAGAACACTGTTGGCATCCTTGGCCACCTGGGCTCACTGCTGACTCATGTTCAGCTGGCTGTTGAGCAACACCCCCAGGTTCTTTTCTGCCAGGCAGCTTCCCAGCCGCTCTGCCCCAGCCTGTAGCACGGCATGGGGTTGGTGTGACCCAAGTGAGGGACCTGGTATTTACCCTTATTGAACCTCATACAACTGACATCCACCCATCGGTCCAGCCTCTCCAGATCCCTCTGTAGAGCCTTCCTGCCTTCAAGCAGATCAACACTCCCCCACAACTTGGTGTCATTTGCAAACCTACTGAGGGGGCACTCAATCCCCTCTTCCAGACTGTCAATGAAGATATTAACCAGAACTGGTCCCAGTACTGAGCCCTGGGGAGCACCACTTGTGACTGGCTGCCAACTGGATTTCCCTCCATTCTCCACTACTCTTTGGGCTTGGCTGGCCAGCTCTTTACCCAGCGTAAAGTACAGCAAACCAAGCCATGAGCAGCCAATTCTTCCCGGAGAATGCTGTGGAAGATGGTGTCAAAGGCTTTGCTAAAGTCCAGGCAGACAACATCCACAGCCTTCCTCTCATCCACTAGGCACGTCATCTTGTCCTAGAAGGAGATCAGGTTCATCAGGCAGGACCTGCCTTTCATAACCCCATAGTGGCTGGGCCTGATCTCCTGGTTGTCCTGTATGTGCATGTGATGGCGCTCAGGATGACCTTCTCCGTAATCTTCCCTGGCACCAAGGTCTGACTGACAGGCCTGTAGCTCCTCGCATGACTCGTATAAAGTTAGAAACATGAAATATTCATGTTTAAAGTTAGAAACACATTTAAATATACTGCTGAAGTAAGCCTTCACATCTACTAAAACTGAAGCTGCATTTTGTTCTCCCTATGAGTAAAAAAATCATGATCCTCAAGTTATTTTGGGATTAGCTAACTTCCAGAAGTAATTGATTCAATAAGACTTCTTAACTTGATGATAACATTTGAATTACAATTCTGATCATATCATTAAAAAAAATGTTACCAGTGCATAATGTAAAGACATCAGATGACATCTTTGTAGAGTAACAATAAATCTTTGGAATTTCAGGAATCTGAAATAGTCCACATGGGCAATATAAAGTATAAATCCTGACATACACTATTATAGCAATTACTGGAAAGTCTCAGGGAGGGAACTTTCATATATACAAGGCTGTACAGTACAACACATAGACCATAAATATAGCATAAAGTACTTTATAAGCAATATAAGCTAGTCTAACTGCTTTTGCTGTCACTCAGTTATTCCTGGACTACACTGATACATGACGAATTATTCTTCAAAATCTAACATTTAAAGGCTTTAAAAACGGTTATCGAGAAACTAGATTTTATGCTTTCCTTTTTTTTTTTTTTAATTGTTTTGTTTTCTTCTTTTACCCTTTGTATTAAGGAATATAGAACAAACAAACGGCAACAACAAAAACAAAAGTATTCCAAGTCATGAGATACTTTACTAGCCTCTATTACTGTGGGTGAGATCACTTGCAGCGATCGTAGCAATTTTCATACTTTTGTAAAAGACCACATGGTTCAACACTGTAAACCCTTTCAGCTTCTAAGAAGTTAATCATGTGTCATATATTTTATGATGTCCTTTGCTTGACTTCCATTTTCAGCAGAGGTCATTAAAAATAAACCAAACACACACACACACACACACACAAAAAAAAAAAAAAAAAAAGGAACAACAAAAATCAAACACACTAATTATTTTGTCACTCACAATATTTAGACCATGATGAAGCTAAAACTCTAATCCGTATATTATGTGTGACTAAATTGTGTTTTCTATATTAAGTTTGATCTTAAGTTCCTTGGGGAAGCAGTCATGAATTGCACTGATTTCCATAGAGCTAAGAATACCAAAAAGCTTATACATAACAATAAATACATAAAATCTGCACTCACTTATCGTTTTTACTTCTAATCCTTTTGCTTGTGCCACCTGACCACCTCCACAACCTACCAATATTATCCTGATTACTAATTTTAAAATTTTATGTCTCACTCCTTATATTTTTACAAGTTGTATTTAGTCTTGTTTTCAACTTCTGCTGGAGTTTCTCCTTAGTTGAAATTCCTAATATTTATGACTGAAAGTTATGTGAAAAGCTGAATGCGGTGTACTTGAAAAGGTTTAAGAGCCTTCTTAGGTTACAGCATTAGAAATATCTTACAGTACACAAAGTTTCAAAAGCTTGGATGGAAAGAACTTGCTGTAATGCTTTAGCTTCAAGTCCTACAGTTTTCTCATTTCTAAATTCTAAAGATGAGGTATCACAGTTATCAACTTTTGGACAACTGTAGGTCATTTAATCTAGTATACCCAAAGAGATGCCTAAACATTTCTTTTCTTTTTTTCTTCTTCTTCCTTTTAATATTCCAGATACAAGAATCATATCCCAAAATCAGAAGGTAATTCAAAACCAGAAAACAAAATGACATTGGAATAATATAGCAGTGTTTTTCCCAAATCCTAAGGAGAGAAGAAAATCAAGTATAATGAATTTATACACTTACAGAGTGATGCAACCGAAGTTTGACCAAATCCAAGTGGGAAGAAATTTGAACACTGCCCTGTAAAACGCTGAAAAGTTCTGCTTCAGAAAAGGAGGAAAAACTGAAGATGAGACACATTGCAGTCTGCTGTGTAGTCATTAAAAGAACATGTTTCTTAATATGTAACTCATTTGACGGATTAGCTGTGTCCAGGATGAAACCTTTGCTCATAGATAGAGATTTATTTTTTTTTTTAATATGACATCATTGCTTAAATAAATGCACAATCAGCTTATATTAGCTCTATCTAAATTCAGGCACTTCTCCAAATTCCTCATTTTCTACAACCTTTATTTGAGAAGGAATCATAATAAACTTGGTAATGCTGGGCAGCTAACTGTCCTTTACCCATTATACTGACAAGTGAAGCAGTAAGCTCACTGTGGGTTAAGTGATGCAACAGGTATGAGAAATTAAGTCAGGAATAAAGTGAGGTTTTACACCCCCCCCACCCCCACCCCCATACTCTGCGCTCTGTAATCCCCCAGGTAGAAAGCTTCAGACAGACTGTTCTAAAATACGGAACAAAGCATCTTTGAAACGTGTTACTTTTGAGATTAAAATTCAAAGTGTCATTAAATTAGACAACTAACTAATTCTCCTTCCTTTTTTCTCTACCACCTCACCTTTCACATTTCATGAAACCATGTCAGGACTAGTCTGCTGAAGCAGGATTAGAATTCCAGGGAGAAAATCTGAAGTGCTGAAATGTTAAATATGTCAGCATGTTAGAGACCCACACTTCTGCTCTAGAGCAGTAAGTACTACAACTTCTAACTGCCTCTTCCTGATCCTCAGGTGGAAAGAACAACATATGTCAGTCATATTCCGAAGGCATTAACTTACTATTCTTACCCTGACAATCCAGGCTGAAATTAAGTGCTGCAAGACCATTCAGAGACTCTGAAACTCCCACTTAAATGTAGATATGGTATACAAATTGAACAAAATATATATAGCTCTTTTATATTAAAAGCATTTTGCAAAAGCCAGTAAGAAACATCACAGTTTTCTTAAGGATTCTATTGTTAATACAGCCAATTATGGAAAGACAACTTAAGAGAAAAGGTCAATATATGCAGGTTAATGTGGAAATTAATGTGTTATTTAAAACATTGTAGCAGTTTCTGCTCGGGGGTTCAGTGAGTAAAAAGCTCTAATCACAGTTAATATGCTATAGAATATCTTCCTTTTTCTCTCAGCTGTTCCTTCACTAAATAAATTTCAAATCAATATATAGAAACTCCTAATTGCATATAACATTGAGCTTCAAAATCCCAATGCCAAAAGGCATGAAAAGCAGGTGTAGAAGTATCTCAGGACATAGTCACACTGAATAAGGTTAAAATGAGCAACACATTTTGATCCATACCAGAAACAGGTAACGCAGATAATTTACTGTTGCTTTCAGTGTCCTAATGTTAACTCACAACCATCGAAACAAAAACAACAAGCCACCAGCTTGGCAACTATCAGTCAAATAGCTCATTTAAGATTATACATAATATATTCACTGTCATCTGTTGCATATAAAGGGGAATCAGTAAAGGAAATGAAGCACACCAGGATGTGGTTCAGGTTCAGGCCACCTTTTTATTCATGAAAATCTATTAATTAGCTAGGTTTTAATAGTAAACTTGGGGTGAGAACATGGCCACAAACCACAAGTGGCTGTCATTTGGTTCTCACTATCCTATAGCTCCTCAGCACACAGACAACACAGGATACCTGGTCATCCAGAGCTTAATATGAAGTTGTGCAACACCTCAACAATCCTCTCCTTTCCACACTCTCAAAATCATACAGAGAATTGAAGAAGGTATTGAAAGAGGAATGACAAAGGGCCACACCAAGGCACAGGATGGGAAGACCACTCGTGCCCCACCGAGGCTGTCCCTTTCCTCTTGGCTGTGAAGGACACATTGACACCACCCAAGCTGGTGCACAGGAAGCAAGCAGGAGCTGGAAGAGTCGACAGACAGATCCATTTTATTCTGGGTAGTAGGACCCAACCAGACCACATAGCAATGTATGTTTATACATAGTTTTCTTACTGAATGATTTTTTTCTTTATGCTACCTGTAAGAAAATGTAAACAGTTAGCTCCTCTTACCTTACTCAACAACAATAACAAAAAAAAAGTCCAACACAAAAAACCCCAAATAGTATTTAAATGATATTTAGTAATTAAAAACTTCATTTACTTTGTTAATATGGTATACATCATGCGTCTTGCTCCAAAACCATATTATTTATTGAGGGTCTCATATATGCAATAAAATTTAAAATACTGCTACAGCTGGATTTATGGCTAAAATTATGGAGAAAGGCTCAGTGCCTTCAGCAATAGCATAGTATAAAAGCTACATAATAATTCCACTTACCCTCCAAATGTTCAAACAGATTAATTTACACAAATACATTGCCCTTTTCCTCACATGCCACAGAAATAGTTGCCCTGGAGTGAAAGATAATGGCTCTTTACACTCACTGTTGTGCAACTGAATGGGGTGAGACTTTTTCATTGAAATGCAGTGATTGTACAGCCAACTGCTGCACAAGTGACTGGATGAAAAGCTGTTTCTATGAAAAAGTTGACTTCTATGACCACTGTTAAAAAAATTTTGTATCACCAACAAGAAGAAAAATGTTTTCACAAATGAAAATCTAAGTGTGAGACGGCTATAGTATTGCTAACTAATTGTGCTGGGTAAAGGAAATGACCGAGCACAGTAAAACCAAACCTCGGTGCTAATATTGTTTTATAAATATATGTTGTATATTAAACCTAAGTATAAAATACAGCATTCAGTGCAAAGAATGAGGTCACTCTGTCTTTATAGAAATGTAGCTGAAAGCATGGCCTCTTTAAAGTTTTATATTGCAATGTCTAACGCTAATTTACAAAGGACTGAGCAGGCATATATTTTCATATATTCAAATCTTCATAAGTATAAGATCCATATTCAGATATGGAATTAATTTGATTTGTCTTATACATTATAGGGTACCTAATGTTTTAAAAGAGTATTATCTCGGTAATGACCACATTTCATATTTTCCTGTCCATTTTATGAAATCAGAGGAAGTTAAACAATGAAGACAAAAATCTATAAGCAAGTATCACATATCTAAGAGAAAACCCTGGTAATTTACAAGTGGAAACTGTTAATTAACTTGTCCTATACTTTGTTCTCAAGTTTGACTTTTTATGGATTCTGCACAAACCTACCAGACACCAAGAGTATTTTACTATCCCTAGCCAGACCTTAATTGTTTAGAGTTTTGCAGATGAAATTTTACCTCTGATGACCTCAATGAAAATGTTGCCATTACCTTCAAAGACACCAATGATTTCACATTTCTCAGCAGTTTCTTCCTGGTTAACAAGAAGATGTTGAGTCTTGCTATATTTTCACACACCCATTGGAATCTTTAAAGCCATTTATAGCAAACTGACAGAACTAAGAAATCCCCTCCAAACCTCTGGTTCTAACAGACAGATTGGCATTTTACAAATTGGTACAATCATGATACTAAAGCCCCACAGTTTCACTTACACCAACAGTTCTAACAATTTATTATAGGGACTGCTGTTGTGAGAAGAGTCTTCTACATTTGGAAGACTCTTGCATTCATTGGGAGACAAACATTCCACTAGCCCCACAATCCACCTTCATGCAAAGCATATCACAGTAAATATAACTAATGTTTTCACTTACATGATTTACAGTAATGACACTTCTTTTCATAGTAATTTAATGGGCATCTGTTAAAACCTGTCAGAAGAGCCTTGCTTGCCAAAATGTTTAAGCAGAAGTAACAAGTTCTGATTTTTCAAAGCAAGTGTCATTCATTATGACTCATGTAATAATAAAATGCAACAATATTAAACAAAAATGCTTTAAAATTATCAATATTTTTAGACTAAATAGTCATGAGAATATGAAATGAAGAAAGAGTAGAAATGAACAGGTTATCTCATGTGAAAAAAACCCACAATATTTTGCATTTTTATGGACACTAATGAAGATTCAACTTCACTACAATGTTGTTTATAGGGTTTTATTTTAATTTATAGTCTTACATATGCTTCTTTTTGGAGACTGAATGATTTCTATTTAGTTTTGAAATTTACTGAGTCTGCTTCAGTCTCACATTTAATACTAAACTGAACTCATTAAAACGAGATCATCCCCATTTTTAAAAAAAAATGTGAATATGAAAAAATGTTCAAGTGACCTTTATCAGCTATGTTTTATCATCTGTACTACAAAGTTCATCCTGGGACCACAGCCAGGGAAATCTCTCAGACATGTATGAACTGTATTTATATATTATTTAACCTGTCTTTCCATTGCAGTTTTGGAGACCAAATAAATAGTTATGTTAGTTCAAGCAAGTGTTAGATCAGCAAGCAGTGCTTTAGAAATCACTCTCTTAATCTTTGGTGATATTTGCATCTTAGTCACTCTCCTAACTTCAGTAGTAAGTAAGCAATACCATTAGCAGAGATGTGCCACAGGAGGTCAATCTGTCTCAATCATAGCCAACAAAGAAGTTTAGTGTGGAGGTTGATAGAAAACATGCTAAAAGTCTTAAAAAGAGTAATTTTCTCAGATCGCATCAGCCATGTCACCTTTATCCCAAATTACTTGGAGCTTATGTTTATCACAATCCAAATGCACTAAAGCAGTACCTTTTCACTTCTGGGGCATAACCTGCTTTTTCTGGTTGCACGACGGCCTCCCCTGTTCATCACATTTTCAAAGAATTATTCAGGTTGGAAAAGACCTTTAAGATCATCAAGTCCAACCATTAACTTAGCACTGTGAAGTCCACCACTAATCCATGTTCTTAAATGCCACATCTACACATCTTTTAAATACCTCCACGGATGGTGACTCAACCACTTCCCTGGACAGCCTGTTGCAAAGTTTGACAACCATTTTCATGAATAAAATTTTCCCTAATACCCAATCGAATCCTCCCCTGACACAATCTGAGGCCATTTCCTCTTGTCCTGTCACTTGTTACTTGGGAGAAGAGACCAACACCCACCTTGCTACAACATCCTTTCATTTAGCTACAGAGAGTGATAAGGTCTCCCCTGAGCCTCCTTTTTTTCCAGACTAAACAGCCATTCCTCATAATACTTGTGCTCTAGATCCTTCACCAGCTACATGGCTGAACCTCTAGAGTCTTTTCTAAAATTCTTAGTATGGGAGCAACATCTGACACCTCTTCACATTTCAGTACACAATCACTTTTATGGAGAAAGCATTTACAAAGGCAAAGCTCGGAAATATCGTAAATACGAAGTTTACCAACTCTATTTTAGTATATTTATCTTTTAGCAGGTATAAAAATAGTTAAACAATAGATATGCAATCCCCAAATGTAGGCATTACCATTCACTGCACTTAAATGTTAGTAATATCAGCAGAATTCATAGAGGTTTTCCTCAATGAATAAAGACACCAACATAGTAGTCTCAGTATTTATTTCTTGCTCAGAATATAATTTACTGTCAGACTTGTTTTTGAAAATCGAATCTGATTCACACTACATAAAAACAATTGGCAAACTGGGCAGTAGCTTTTGATAGGACTTAAGAAATAAAAGCATTAAGCTAGTATCGATTTTTGCTTTCATACAATTCCTTGTCATTCTTAAAGCTCTGACCTAAAAATGAAATGAAGGTGCCCTCTTTTTTGTTTTGTTTTATCTTTCTTACATATTTCTGGTTTTGAATACAGCAGTCTGCCACTGTAACATCACTACTAATCTGATGGTAAATCTGTAGTTTTTTCTCAATACTAGCTTTAAAACACAACATGTCATATACCAGGTTATCCACTACACAGCAAAAGAATGAAGATAAGCAATCAAGTTTTAAAAGACTTAATTAGTCTTTAAATAAGTATAGAAAAGGTTCAATTGTGATAATGCAATATGATGAAATTTATAACAGCTCTACATCTTCTCTAATGTACTATCGAGGCAGTCCTTGCCTCAGGGAGCTAGAACTCCCCACAGTACTGATCATGTATGCAGGAGGCTGCTGTGTTCGCATGGTGTTGCACCAAAATCAGTGGGGTGTCAAACTGGAACAGCCATCTGGCAATGTGTAAGAAACTGCTATATGAGTGCCTAAAAGACAGACATGGAAGACAAAGTATTCTATAAAAACTGAAAGAAAAGGTAACTAACAATTATTTTTTTCAGAAAAAAACTTTTAAAGGTCTGAGAGAGTTGCTGAAATAAAAACCACAATTGAAAAAAAAAAAAACCAAACAACAAAACACATTATGTGCATTACCTTGATTATATGTGCCTATTTTGGAATACATTCAACATAACAAAGCAACGTAGATTTTTCAATAAGAAGGAAATGTAAAACTGAATGGATTTTTGCAGCTTATCTCAGTGCTTTGGATTTCTAAATTCCAAAAATAAGATCAACAAACACAGACTCAAAATCACCATTTAAATGCTGGACTTTAATTTAACCTTACTAGGAATTTCATTGAGGTTGTATATTCCTCAGTGACATAATTTGTCTTTGAGATATATAAGCAAGATACACTAAAAATAAGTTTGCCTTTACAGCAGAGTATGTATCTCCATATGAGAAAGCCTACCGAAGAAATTAAAATGTAACATAAAGCCAAAGGGAGATGCATTTTACGTCTTAAAGTTACTGAAGGTACACTCCCAGTCACACGATCACATCCATGATTAAGCCATCCGTCCACTGAAAGGGGAATAAATATTTCCTGTTGTCCTATGGTATGAATATCTCAATAAATGGACAGTATCAACCACAATTGTGAATTGAGATAAAGAGGTAGTAGGAAAGGTCAAAAGCTGATGACACATTCCCGTTACCTTGCATTTTACCTTCAAAAGCATCTCACTGTATTTTCCACTTAATAATTTGTAAGAACGTATGGAGGGTAGCCTTGGCCAGATTAGTAAAGCAGTTCTGAGAACACAGAGAATGTACTTTACAGAAAAAAACAGCTGTTCCCACTGTGCTGTACTAACCTGTTGTAGTGTTTGGTTTTTTTCTTGACGTTATAACCTTCAGAACTCTGCAATATCTGAAATATCATTGACACTAACATTACTTACTAAGTACAGACCTTCTTTACTCCAGAGACTAAAATTTCTCAGCACAAGTTATTAGTAAAGTCCTAATTTTAATTTCAGAAACAGAAGGCTCTGTCAGCAGCTGAAATAAGGTTTCCCAAGCTTACACTGCCAATGGAGAACGGCTTGAGATAACTACAATAAAGGAGCATTTGTCCCATCCAATCTGCTCAAGCACTACAAAAGCCTCCTGTGGGCTACTGTTTATAGTTTTGGGTACAAAAACCAAAGAAAATCAAACATGGAGCAGATGGTGGTATTTCAGGGGGCAGCAATAAGAATGATCACACATCCAAATAACATGGCCTATAAACACAGACTGTGAGAATCTAAGTCATTTTTGCCCAGAACAGAGAAGACCAAGAGAAGGCAACACACGCAGCCATATGCTTCTACATATACACAACCAAATACATATATGCATATATGCACATACAAAAAGAACAGGGAGAATGGAAACAAACTCTTGACTGTTTATTGTACATAGGCCAAGAAGTAATCAGATTAATTCATAGTGAAGAAGATACAGGTTACCCACTAAGAAGAATTTTTCCAGTAGAAGAGCCCCTAAGCAGTTCACAGAAATCAACTGCCTAAGGAAGCTGTGAATTTCTGTCACTAGAGGTGTTTTGTTATTTTTCTCTAAGAACCAATAAAATTAAAATATTCCAGGAATGGTTCAAGTACAGCTGATCTCATGCTCTAGGCAACGATTGGAAAGGATGATCTCTCAAACTTCATTTCAACTATCTTCTCTAGAATATTCCTAATTTTAAAAGCTAAATTTCAGGTAAATTAAATTTCAACTTAACTTTTTTTTTAACTGCAGCAACAAGAAACAAATCTAGCTTTACATTCCTCAAAAATATGACTATGCAATAGATTCATTACATGTCCAATATTACTACACTATATTTATACAGGTTGTGCTTATAAATTTAACTTTTTATTTTCATTTAAACTAGAACCACATAAGAAGAAAGAAAACAAAACAACATCAACAAGAAAAAGTTGTGTCCCCAAGTGTTGCTTTTATACAGAAAATTAATAAGAAAAATTAACTAGGGAGTTACAAAGCATTTTGAAATGCAATTTGAAAATATTTACACTCTGATCATTAAAGCTGCCAAAACCGGGTGCAGCACAGACATCAACTTCAAAACACTTTCATTTAGTATAAGCAAAACCAGAAATGTGTGAAAAGGACAAAAACAGCCTTCACTTTAATTTCCAGTGAGGTGATTTGTTGTCATTTATTTAGGCTATTTATTACTACTGATGTTATGGATAGTATCTAAAGTTGACACTGTCTATCTCTTCAAAGAAAACAAACCTGTTCACGTTGAACGTCAGGCCTTCAGTATGTGCTTTGTGCTACTTTTTGGTAGGAATATGATGATTTTGTCATTTTTTTTTCCTTTATTTTATTCATTTTGTGTCCTTCATTCTAACAAAGAACAGGAAAGCACAAAACAGTGATGAATGACTGTTATATACAATTTATAAATGGTGATGATTTCATTTCTGTTGCTTCATTATAGGAAATATTTTTTTATTTATTTTTGCAGTGATAAATTTTATTAAATCTCTGCCTCTTGTCTTTTACTTAAGTGGCATTATAAAATGTATATTTAGAAAAATCCTTACTTTTCATAAAGTTGGCAGGTTTCCATCAAAAACACAGCGCCATGACTCAGATGTGCAAGGGTACTCAAGTACAACTAGTATGCTAGCTGCAAGATGCAAATGTTATCCAGAAGAGTAAAATGCACCCTTGAAACAGGACTTGCACAAGGCATAGACCTTGTGCTTGCAGAATACATCAGGGCTGATCTCTAGCAGAGGTAATTCATACTGTGATTCTGAGAAAAATTCCATTACTGGAGCTGCGGAAGTTTTGCTTGGGAGGTGTCAATCATTCACTGGTTAAAAAAGCATTGAAAGGAAAATGTGTATTATGTCAGAAAAAAAATTGCTTCATGACACATTCCAAATTTACAAATTATTTGTTTCATCACTAGTGTTTCATTAGTGATGACGACACAGCAGATTTATTAGTTGGGGTTTTTTTACATACAGGAATCTCAATTCACATTCACCATCATCAATTTCTCCAATTTACTGATTTAGAGAGAAAGTTCCCACAGCCTCAAAGGGAAAATAAATCAGAACCATGAAATTATGAAACTGGTATCTCTAATTATGATTTCCCCTGAAACTATTTAACCTTCAAAACCAGCACGCCTGGATTATTTCCAGTCATGATCTCTTCTTAGAAAATTGCATTTATAGAATAAGATCATGAAAAATATAACACATTTACTCCATTGAAAACTAACCCCCCTTTTTTTAAATGAATGGCAGAAGTCCAGTGAGGAAAAGTCTTTATTCATTGGCCAACTGATTACAAGTACGTTAAACCTTACACCCAGAAGATGATGTTTAAATTGAGAAAAATGGAGTGCAGAAATCCATTGATGCTCTAAGCATCAATCGAACACTTTTTCTTTTTTTTTTTTTTTTAATATGCATCAAGCCAAGCACTGTAATATTTTTGGCTTGTATGATGGATGGAGTGCTTTAAAGCTACAGAAGTCTGCAACTCTTGGAATCTGATCTTTACATGAAGCATCTCTCAAGATAAGAAAGAAAACCTATTAACAAGCCTGAAAAGACAGGACCCATGGTGCAGAACTTCAAAGGACAAGGCAGCAGGACGTGATTCTATCCGTACCTTTATTTATAAATGAGTCCCAGCCCTCACATACTATGTCCAAAGCTGACTTCTGACACTGAGAAAATCATAAATCTGTTTGCATCCAGGATCAAAATTCAATGTCATTTTTTGCATATTTCAGATCAAGACAATTTCTGATTTTTTTCCCACTCCCATAAAAGAACAATGTAGTAAATGTCCAACTAACAATACCTGTAATTCTGATGATGATCTAGTTTGCTACCAGCTCCCACATACTGGGGAAAAAATACAAGAGCTACAAATTCCTGTTTGTTTTCTATAGCAAAGTAGACTGTAAACCAGAAACAAATTATTTTATTGAGGAGATAGTTACTGGAGATGGTATGTTATTGTCTAAGCAGTTTTAATTGACTTGAATGTCAACAATCGCCGTATTTCTGTAGACAGGACTATATACAAATACACTGTGTAACAGCTGGATTACATAAATTCCGCATTTCCTGCAAAGATATTTTGTTCATGTATGGTAAATTCTGGGATATATTAAAGACACCCAGCAAATGGATGATCTAGAAGCCTGAAGCTCTGCAGCATGTATGCATGCACTACTGACACCTGATTGTTTTACATATTTGAAATGCCCAAAGTGCTGCCTCGAATGCTGTAACTGGACAGTGCAAGCATAGGAAGAACACAGTGCAGGAATGGCAGCAGTTTTCTGATAGTCAGCAGTCCTTTGAATAGTACCACACAGTAGGTCTCAGGACTTGTGAGATCTGCAAAACTCACCCAGAGAAACTCCTTAGATATTGCAAGAAGGCTGAGAAACCTCCCAAGAATGGCAGCTATATGTACATACAAAATACTTAACAGACTATATCAGATGTGAATCTGTAGGAGACATACAATGTAAAGGTGAGAATAGCATCTCCTAGTCTCACAAGTACATTGGGCTGTTTACTTACAATGAGAAGCTGGTTCACTCTTAGTATCTTTGAATGTCTACCTTTTTACTTAGAACACCAGAAACTGTATTACATATACTAACTACTAATAGTGACAGCTGGTAGGTATTTTTCAACAATAAGCTATAACAAGTGTCTCTCAAACACCAGCTGGCTTGGAGCAACCAATTCTTTTCGTGCTTGTCACAGACTAATACTGGTCAGTAACATGAGCCAGCAAATATAGGAAAGTGAAAGAATCTAGTTACCAATCTGTTTTGAAAAGTCCAGATACAAAAGTAAAGTCTGCGTTTCTTACAAATCACTGATAAAACTTTTAATACCATGAATTTCCAAGGTTAGCCAGTCATATATTTTGTATTCAAAGTAAGAAAACACTTAAGTTCTCTTTCTATAGGACTGACCTGGCTGCCCTACTGGGGCATGAAACAGTAAGAGTGTTTATCATTCCCTTCAGCATGGAAGTCCTTTAAAGTCAGTTGCCCACCTCTGAGTGTGAAGGATGAAAACTGCTAGAGCACAATGTAAGTAGTAATGAGTTCTCTGAAGGTAACCATGTCATGGTCACAGATGTGGGCTCTGCAAGCTGACAACAACAACAACAAAAAATATTAATTCAAACAGTAGATTCCAGTTGAATTTCTCCACTGTCATCAGCTGTTTAATGTCATGCTACGTTATGAATAAATGGAAGACTTAGACGGTTTCAGCATTCATTAAATTCCTAATTGGAATCATGGACACTGAGATCTCAGACTAATTCAAGTCATTTTCACTGATAAGCAAGCTCATCACAACAACCTCAAGGAAGCTGTTATGCATAAGCAGTTGCTGAAGCAGAAAGCTGCTTCTCTCTACTCCATAAGCTTTGGGTCATTTCTTTACCTGTACATGTATCTAAATCAACAGAGTCAAAAGCAAGTTCTGTGATCTGAGGTTGTACTGGTGTGCAGCGATATTATGTAATAGAAGAAAGAAATACAAATCAGGAAAGCACTTTGAAGTGGGCATGTTTCACAAACTCCAGGAAATGGAAAAAATGGGACTATTTCCAACATACTGTGTATAAAATACATAGCATGTCCCTATCCAGCATATGCAATAATTCACCACCAAAAAAATGCACAGAAAATTTCTTGACAGAGAAAAATCAGAGGTTCCTCACTGAGAGCTTACAAAATACAGCAGACTAAGTGATCCAGATATGCAGACTCCACTGGATTTGTATTGTAACTGGGACTCTGACCAACAGTCTTCACACATCTTTCAAACAAACAAGGACATATTGCCCCTACATAGAACTGCACTAACAGCCAGTACTATCAGGCCATCTTGGACAATATTTTGGAACTTACATATTTGAATAACCTTACATGTAAAAAAAATCAGTGACATTTAAAACTACACTTCACTTATCATTGGTGAGTCATCACTTTGTTGTCAAGTAGCACTCTAAGATCTTGGAAGTAGTATCTGCTCAGTGTCTCCCATTGGGGCACTGCCAATTTATTTTGCTATTCTGTTACTCATACACAATTTTCATTCTTTGAACTCACCCTTCTCTCTCTACTATCTCCCTTTCTTAAGTACACCAAAAAGAATCAAAAGCCAGATTGAGAAACAAGAAGAAAACTGACACAGTTTCCCAATCTCCCTTTTGAACAGTTTGAGATTCCATGTTCAGAAGTTAGAGGGTGAACAGGAACTTTGTAAGCAGGGCAGACCAAATGGTGAGCACATGGTTGAGGGATGAGGCAAATTAATAGCAGTGAGTTAAAGAACAAAATCCTGCAGGTAAAAGAAACAGCAAATTCTGAGTTTCTAGATGGTAGATATCAACCCACAGGCAAACTGTTGTGATTTGTTGAAAAAACAGACTCCTCTACATGGAATCATCTTATCTTCTATGTAATTTTCAAGCTGTCAGATATTAGCTTATGATTTTATTGCCCTTAAAGTTGAAAATATCCTCAGGGAAAACATTAGTCTGAAAGGAAATTGAATTGCAGGCATTTTAATATTAATCTGCTTTACTCAATATAGCTCCCCCATTCAAAAGACTCTTGGTGTTTCAGAGCAATTCTGCCGTTGACTCACAGGAAGAATGACAGGGAGCTTAATACAGACAGGTTTGAATCCCACTGCCTGTCTGACCATAAAAACCTTGGGGACACAACCCAATCTACCCAAATCCTGCCAGCCTTCACTTCCTATATACTTAATAGAGTTTAATTCTGGAATAGTAAGTCCAACTAAAATAGACTAGATAATTTTCTGTACATCTTCAGGGATACTTGCTTTTTTTTCTTTTTTTTTTTTTTTTTCCTGTTGCCTCCATGCATTGGAAAGCTTTGGCTCACCTTTTAGAACTAGGATTTTCTATATATTTTAAAAAAGAAGAAGAAAACAGCTTATATAAGAAAATAAAGAGGAATCTCTGGCAGGCTGGATATTACAAGTATTTCAGTTCTGTAGCTGAATTATTATTATTACTATACATACAGAATTTGCTGCTGACAAAATAGAGGACAAACCTTTTCATTTTTTCATAGTAGCAGTTAAAGGGAAGGAGCCTAAACAGATTAGCTGAAAAATCATGTAGACATGCACTCAAAGGTATATAAAAAAGATCCACAGTGATCTGTATCCAGAAACATGCCAGTGTGCCAGAGGAAAGGACTGCTTTGGCCAGGCAAGTATTACTGCTTCTTTCTTTGATCCTGTTAGCATATAAAAGGGAAAGAGGGGAACCTATGAGCAGCTCCAAATTTTACATAACTGAACATCACAAATGAAGTAAATCACCTTTAAGAGCAGGCTAATTAAGTACAAGCTCTAAAGCCAGAAAATGGGGACTTCTGCTGTCACATGCCAGGAAAGATGCACCTTTCAAAACCAGGAGTTTGGGTATGAAGTTTGCCACTCATGAGCACTGCACAATGTCATCACTAGATGAGACAAAACCCACCTTCTTTTCTTCTTTTTTTTTTTTTTTTTTTTTTTTTGTTATCCGAAATCATCAAAATTCAACCACAGAAACAAAATCAAGTGAATTCTCAAAGGACAAAAGTACAGAAGATTGCTCACAAAGAGATTGTTTGCACTGTACTGCTGCTTCCCAGCATCAAGGAATGAAGGGAGAGGAGTAGAATAGCAGCATTTCTGAGGGATACTAAAAAGAAGCCATTTTCTGTCTTCTTGTTAGGGTAATCTAGATAAAATAAATAGCCCATCTATTTCCTGTAAAGTGGAGATGGAGGGAGAAATAGTCTTAAAGGACTGAGGTGCTGACAGTGAAGGTCCATTAATCTCTAAAGAATCAAGTATGTCTAAGTAAATTGCGGGCAAATTTTGTGCCATAGCAGAACAAATAACTGAATTGTTTACCTGGTCCAGCAGATGCCAAGTGCTGCTGTTCCCTCTCATTTCTTTCTCTTCACAGTTCTGGGTTCTACTGTTTAAACATCAGTGAGGCACTCCTAACATTTACAGCCAGATCAGTTTCACTGTAGACCTATGGACCATAGATTTTGATAGTGGTGTAAATACTTCTTGTATTGATACACCCTATAAGGTTCCTTCCTGAAATTTAATCTCAGGAATGATACATAAGGGAGCCAAAAAGCATGAGTGTGTTTTTGTAGAAACAATGAAAGACAAATACCAGGCCAAATCATTAGCTCTTCGTCAAATCCAGTCTCTGGGAAGGAAGCCATGTCTTAGGGTATGTCTGTTTGCGGGGCTGTGTCTGCAGTTTGCCTGGACAGGAAAGCAGTGCATCTGTAACCTCAGGCAGCCAGACACCGCCAAGCTACAGACAGGAGGGCCTGTAGCTGTATCATGAGCAGAGCTGCGCAGTTCCCAGTCTAAAGATGGCTCGTGCCAAATAACAAACAGGGACTTCTTGCGAAAAATCACATGGACATGCTCTCGCCCATGTGTCACACTTAGTTATCTGATTTATTTTTATTCCACCAATAAGAAAACAAATAAACAAAAAAGATAGGCCGCTGGGTTCAGAACTAGATACAGGCTCAGAACAGTAACTTTCAGTTTCTTTTCAAAACAAACTCATATTGTGTTTTAAATGAAAATATTTAGATCTAAATTTATAATCCAATATCCAAAATACATCTTCAGCTAGCTCCAAACTGCCAGCAGAAGCAGGTAGAAGACGCCCAACTTTCTGTCTGGGCAGTTCTTTCAGTCCCTGAATGTTTGCTCAAGTTCTATGCTCAGGCAGCTCTATTTTAACCAGGATGAGTAAATAGTCTCTGAGCTCACATCCGTGAATTTTGAATCCAGCAAGCAGGATTGCTTTAAAGACCCAGTAAGACAGTAGTTCTCAGATGACAGCTACCTGTGACTCCGTAAGTCAGGGTAATGCTACCTACACAGATGGGGTTTTATGTCTCAACTGTAAAGTCTGCCCTGTATTGTGAGAAGCTCTTTTTGGTTTACTCATAAAAAGCAGACTTTATTGTAGAAAACTACTGTCAATTCCAAACTGTAACCTATTTCCTTGGTAAAAAAAAAATGTATATATACATATATATACATTTATTCCAAATTTGGAAGATTTCAAGCTAAGCTTGTGAGGGGCATTTAAACTTGTTTTATATGGGGGGGAGGAAAAAAAAGTTTTAGAATAGATACAATGGATTGCAGCTAAGCCATAACAGTTTTAATTTTCTCTGTACTACAGAGTGCTTGTAGGAAAACTTTAAAATTACTTTGGACATTTTAAAATGGTGAAAGAAATATTAGGTGTCAGTAACAAGAGTGATAAGGGATGAAGTAACAGCTAGTCTAAGAAAGTATTTTCTGACATAATCAACTGAAGGACAAAGAACACACTTGAGAACAGGATTCATTTTTAAGGTAAAAACCACCGGTATGTGAAACTACAGGAATTTTTAAGTATCATGACTGTTGCATGCCAAGAAGAGAGATAAAATGAGATCTGAATACTGTGGGGCACCAGTAATTTAGAAAGATCAGAAAGAGCAAAGCATGAAAAAAAATGCTTTTCTACTATCTGAAAAGGAGAGATAAAGTAATTTTGATAGACAATGTGAAAGAAATGAAATAAACAGAGAATTATAATAGCTTGATAATCAGGGAAAAAAACAATAGGAAATAAGTATGGAAGAGCCAAATAATTAGTCAATAATTAACATAATATGGATCATAAAAGAATTAATTTCACATTTGAATATATATACATGTAATAAATATAAACCAGTACAAACTACCAAGTGAAGCAATATAAATATGCAGTACAATACATTCTATATACTGTAACATACTAGTAAAAAGGCAAAAAAACCCCAGCCAAACTTCAGTAACTTTGCAATGAAAAAGTATGTTACTCAAATCTGAGATAAAATCAACCATCATGACCTACCTGGAAATAAGAGGACATTTAATGAAAGTAAAACAATGTTGGTAAGCAAAAAGTGCTAAACTACAGCCCAATACATTTAGGAAATATGGACAAAATACACATTTCCATGTATGCATGGGATTCTGAAGGAAAACAGAAATGTATTAATGACTTTATGTGTGTAGTTACAGTGCAAATTATTGGCAAAAATGCTTTGTTTCAGTATTTCTAACTTTAGATCAGGTACCTAATCATAGTAGGTTCCACTCCCCCTGTTGTCAACAGAAAAGGCAGCAGAAGGCAATCATTTGGATTTAGACCCTCTGAAACGCCTTCTAGAAAGAAACACCTTTTCTTTCCATTGTCAGGAATACAACTGTTTATTAATGGAAGGGTATACTGAGTACACGAAACGTGGGAAATAAAATGACTGAGTATTCAGAAAAGTTCCATGAAACTATATATATTTACTTGCATTTAAAGAAGAAGAGGACAGCACAGAAAATCACACTAGTTATACACAAGTAATTTCAATACGTGACTCTCTGAGGACGTAAAAGTATCACAGTATTTAGAACCATTTTCAGTTTGGAAACACTATGTGTGAGATACAATGCATGGGGAATCTGTACATCTCTGTGCAGATGTGTGGGGAATCTATGAGGGACTAAGTATATCTAGGATGAGTAAGTGTTTTCCTTGCTTTGGAAATTATACTGCTCCCTTTGAAGATAGCATCAATTTAATAGAAATTAAATAATCCCTCTGCATATAAGTAACTTAATAGCAGTATCTAGTAAATAATAAAATACTTACTAGTAAACATCAGTAGATATGAATTCCCTAGAAAGACACGTGCATAATGTGCAGAAATGTATCACATGCTAATACTGTAAGTATAATATTATTTAAAATGTAATAAATTCTCAGCATTTATATATTGCAAAATTATTTAATACACTCAGTAAAAAATCTGGAACTGGTTATGAATTAAATACTATAAAGTGGAAGTATCGCAGCTGTTGAAATTCTGACTATATTCTATCTCAGAGAGAATCATGCCAATACTTTTTACCTGGTTTCAGCTGGGACAGAATTGATTTTCTTCTTAGTAGCTGTTGCAGTGCTGTGTTTTGGATGTGGTGTGAGAGCAATGCTGATAGCACACTGATATTTTTCATTGTTGCTGGGTGGTGTTTACACTAAGTCGAGGACTTTTCAGATTCTCAGGCCCTGCCAGGCAGAGGGCTGGAGGGGCACAAGAAACTGGGAAGGGACAGTCAGGACTGCTGACCCCAAATGGCCAAAGGGGTATTTCATACCATATGATGTCATACTGAGTATATATAACCTGGGGGAAGAGAAAGAATGGGGGGACATTCAGAGTGATGATGTTTGTCTTCCCCAAGTAACCATTATGTGCGATAGAACACTGCTTTCCTGGAGATGGCTGAACACCTGCCTGCCCATGGGAAGTGGTGAATGAATTCCTTGTTCTTCTTTGCCTGTGTGCACAGCTTTTACTTGACCTATTAAACTGTCGTCATCTCAGCCCATGAGTTTTCTTACTTGTACTTTTCTGATTCTCACCCCCATCCCACCGCGGAGGGAGTGAGTGAGTGGCTGTGTGGTGCTTAGTTGCCGACCAGGTTAAACTAAGACAGCTTTAAAGAGGATTATCCAGGTTGTTTTGAAACACCACACATGATCTTTGTCATTTCATAGTGAAAAAGGCTAATATAGGTAGGAAATGGTAAAGAAGGTGGTTGTCAGCATAATGAAGTTACGGTTATTAGGTCCTAATAATGGTTAAAGAAAACTTTTACATTTCTAGCTGAGGAAATCTTACTAACGTGAATACAATTAAGAAAGGACTGAAGCTACAGACTGCCTGATTTGTAACAAACATAGGCCTAGGTGTTTCGAAGTGCAGACTGAAACAGAAAAATATAGTAACGTGGAGGTAGAATTCTATTAGCATGTAGTATGAGGAGGAATAGAAGGGAGCCAATGTTACCAAAATAAATTTTGAGCCAGCTGCTTCATTCACCTAAGCATGCACCTTAAGCATGCTATTATTTTGATATATTGTCTGTCCAAAATAATAAATACTTTAAAATATTCCTGTCTCAAACTACAATAAGACTTATATTATTCACAGAAACTTTCTTAGGAAATTGTTGTCACAGTGGTCTGGCAACAGCAGAATAAACACAAAAGCACTTAAAAATTTAAAGCAGAATAAAGCTTTAGCCTCAATTATCTGGTGTAAAATGTTTCATGTTTTTTATTCAGGAAAGATAAATTTTTGCTTAACTTAATGAGACCAAGAAAGACTTTTGTCTTCAAACACCACAAAATTTGTCATAATGGAATATTAATATAGGCTAACTAGTCACAGACATGTCTAATATGCTCAACGCTCTACTGATACATGATATACATACCAACCTCTTTAGAATCAGTGATAGCATCATACAAAACATGGATTCTGATCACTCAGCCTATTCTTCACCTTTTTTATGAGTTCATAGGCTGGCAACAATCTCTACTGCTTGAGATTTCACTCCACTGAGTCCTGCCTGAAGCAATGGGCGATCCGAGACATGCATCCTGCCAGCTCCTAGCTCTTCAACAGCAGTAGATGTTCCTCTCCTTCCATCTTTCCCCTTTCACCTTGAACCTATGTTTTCATGCAAAGGACATTTGACTGTTGGCACCAAAGAGGTGCTGCTGTCCAGGAACTAGAGGAGAAAAGGACATGGCAGCACAGCACACATCAGAAAGCAATTCAAAAGGAAGCCTCAGATACTGACAGAACCGAGGTGGAATCTAGGCTGACTGATTCCCTGTTTTCAAAATCCTATATCTGCATTTTTAACTGAGATTGTTAACTGCTGTATTTTTTTATGATACCGGGGGGGGGAGGATCCTAAAAAGATACTGCAGAAGATCATCACTAGAACATACCAAAACCCATGTTACACAAAGGTGAGACCATAGAGTTTGGATACTGCATGTGGCAGATTGCTGCCTGTCCCCTAAGAAATTTCTGAATATGAGGTCTGCAGTTAGACTATAGCATCAGCAGCACAGTATATGGAGAATATCAGTAACAGTAGTGATGCGAATATACTTTTTGGAAAAGGATTTAATTCTTATTTCTCCTGAAAATATAGAGAAGATTCCTACAACAATACCCAGCTGTGGGATTAATTATCTGGAAAGAACCGAAGCCACCCTACAAAGAATGCAATTAGTCTGCAAATGGGGTAGGCCTAACCACTTTCGCCTGGCTGCTCCTCTCCATTTCACCAGTACCCAGCTCTACAGGGTGCCCACATCTTGTAAGCAGCTACAGGATGAAAACTATGTCTACTCTTCATTATTGGTCTAGTGACTATTTTGAATAAATGACATGGATAAAAAAATAAAATGGTTTTCACAGTGGCCTACTGTTTCTTTGTTTTTACCCGTTAATTCAATAGAGGATGTCAAACCACTCTGGAGAGGAAGTTTGGGAAGTTCCTCAAACCTTTCCAGTACAGTCATTATGCCCTGCTGATAATAAGTTAATGTAAGTAGCAGATTATTGGGCACAGATGCAATCCAGAAATACAGAAAAATAAAATGCTTTATTTCATCAATGTTATATATTTTTTTCCCCTATAGCAGAAAACAACCCTGGTTCCATGTTTTTGAACTACACCAATACTGTGCAACTTCTCTGGAAGAATATTCTCTAGCTGTTTTATTAATAATCACAGAAAGCTCTGCTGTCAGTTAGATGATCCACATACACCAACAAAAATTCAATCCTAAACTTTGCTCACGCACAATCAATACGAATATCTAGAAGGCTAACACATCCATAAAGCCAATCAGAAGAAAAGCATTAGCTTTCCTCCAGCATCTTCAGGGTTTTTATTACAAGATTTTCATTAAAGTCTTCAACTAACAAGCGCAGGCAAATTTAGATGACCCTTTACTACACATTCTCCTTCACAAAGAAGGAAATAATCAGGATCCATGGAAAGCAGACAATGTAGCATGAAAATGAGACATTTCAATTAAACAGACTAAATTAATCCAAATGGGTAATAACAAATATTACAAATATGTACTGATATTTTTCACCCTTCTTCTAAGAACTTCTCAATGTCCAGGCTAGATGTAAATAAATTTTATTTTCCCAAAGGTATTATTAAAATTTTAAAATTATACCTATAGATGGCAAAAGAGATACTCCATTTATGATTTTATTTGACAGACATGTCATTGCATAAACATGGATCCTCATTTTCCACATAAATGGTGCTGTTGGCCTTTAAATACAGTATTCATGCAAACATATGTCTTACTTCCACCTTTCAGCAGCCTTGCACTTGTGATGGTAATTGACAAAACAATGAATCAAGCCGTATGTCTACCCAGGTTATATATTTATATATATATAATTTTTTTATATATATATATTCCTGTTATTCACCTCTATTTTCCCATGATTCAGTCACAGAATTGCAGTAAACCTGGAGATACTGAAAGTATTTGAGTACCTAGGAAACTCCCAGCAAAATACAGAAAGCTACTATAGAATTACACATGAAGTTTGACTAAGCTGCCTGATCAAACTAAGTTCTATACACTGATTTTCCAGTGTATACTATCAAACTCAAGTTCTCTGCTCTCGTCTTTATGTTGTGATCTCCACACTGGGATTCAGAACAACTGAAGTTTCCTAAAGCACCAGATAAGGACTGAAATTGACTACTTCACCTCCTAAGACAAAATAATTCTCTTTGGAGAGCTACAGTCTTTGCCCATGATGCTAATATAAAGCTTTTGAAAGCATAAGCATGCCCCAGCATACTGGGGAATTAAGGACAACGGGGTTTAGTCTTTTTTCTGACATGCATGTACATAAATGTGCACATACTATGAAGAAAAAGCTTCAAGCAGAAAACTACTCCATTGCACGCATTTGTCCTCCTACAGAGACAAAAGGAGAACAAACAATATATGATTTGACACACAAAAAAGGTATTCTGATGCTACCACTATGCAGTAAAAAAAAAAATAAATAAAATTTAGAAAGGGACAACCACTTCCACCAAATCCCACATCTGATACATGTACTTCATAGTTGAGGATAACCAGGGCTATTTATTTATTTATTTTCCCTACTTCCAGCTATATTTCTGCTTTTTCAGCTTAAAATGAAAAGGGGGTGGTATACATAGGCATTCACTGAGCTACTTTAACTGTGGATATCACCTACCAGCCTTGTCCTGTCTATGACCTCAGAGGCTCAGCAAAAATGTGCTCTTGCTCAAACTGCAATCATACTGTACTTAGTATATCATAACAAATGGAAAGGCAAGGAAGTGACTAAACCAAGATTCACGACTTCACAGGAAGTTGAAGAAGAAACAACAGGTGAACTGAGAAGGCTACATGTCTCCAGTAATTATAAGGCAGGCTAAGAAACTATGAATAACTTCTGCATTTTACAAGCCTTATCTCAAAATGAACTATGTTGCAATTTGGGTGGGGTTTTTCTTAGAAAAAATGTTCATAAAAGTTTTATGAAATCCAACCAGAAAATTTGCAGAGACAGATACAATGTAAAACAACATAATATGAAGGCTTCTCTGCCATCTCATGTCATAACAAATTCAAGTTCCCGATAGGTCTGCTTTACTTAAGTATTGCTTAGATGAACAAGTACTAGTAGTCTGAGACCATACATTAGCAAACAGAAGAGCACTTTTGCCTATGTTGAAAAACAATCTCTGAGATGGAACAAAGGTCAAGAGAATTTTGGATTCGAATACAAGAAAAGGTCATTGCAAGGTAATGTTATAGTACTGATTAAAAGAATAAACAAACAAAAGCTATAAAAAAAGAATGGCCTTCTCTGCCTAAGTAACTTCTGTGGAGACAACATCTAGCTAGTTTGAGGGGAATTGTGAGTCTACACTGCATTATGAACACCACAGCTGTCAGTTACTGTACAGATGAAGTACAAGACAGTTGATGAACAACAAAGGGTGATTTGCTGCATTCTGCACTTGGGTATCTTGTTGACACATAACATCTCCACCAGCTGCATGTACATCAACCCATCACAGAAAGGCAAGAGTCACAGCAAAAGATACATACACCCAGGTAATACGTAGGGCTGTTTGCACATGACTCTAAACATTTCAGATCCTAATGTCTCTGCAATTAAAACACTGCAAACATCAAAGGAATGGCCAGGAAAACAACGTTTTAGGGATTAAGAGCTCACATAATCTCATTTGCCCCTCCTTCAAGTGCAGTAGTAGAAAGACCTTACAGATGATCTGATCAGAGGAGTTATGAAGAAGTAAACAGAAATTTTAAAGTTAGATGGTGAGGAATTATATCCTAGGCATCGAGGAGAAAAGGATTAAGAATTTAGGCCATACTGTCCTGATCTGTGGATGGTTTAGATTGTCTATCTGGAGGCAAAGCACAAGGTCCTGGTCCATGAGAACTGGGTTTAGTTTGAAGGGGTGAATGCAGAATGAACTGGATATTTAACAAGCATCTCTGATTGAGACAGTAAATTCAGACCTAGATAGTACAGAAGTCAGTCACAGACTGATCAATGCCATTTAACCCATCCCTTTTTTTTAACTTCAAACTCTTCTGTCTGCATTTTCAAAGAAAGGACAACAGCAGACACCAAACAAAAGCCTGCTTTTTTTTTCTAGGGTTTTTAGAAACTTGGATTCCTCCACAACATGTTCTGTTACAGGCTCTGTTTCTTTCTAAAACTGATTAGTGTCACCAGTCCTGTTCTTCTCCTATTTCTCCTCAAACCAAAGCACCATCCAGGCAACCAACCTTCCCTACTTCCAGACTCATCTCACAACATTTATGCATTTTTTCAGTGAAACACCTAGGATGCAAAACAGGCTAAATACCACTCCCACAAGGAATCATCAATGACCATAAACTTCTGCCTTGGTTTTCTATGGCCAACTGCCAGAATTTACCAAGTATAGAAAAATATCACCTGCTGTTTCTGAAAACATTTCAGTTTCACACAAATAATGAAAAGGCTCTTTTTTACACAGCAATGTAATTCCTTTAGAATACTACGTAATGAGCTCTTCTCGTCTTTCCGTATTTCCCAAAGCAATTAATAAATTAATCCCTTTTTTAACCTCTTGGGGCCAAGGAACTTTTCTTGGATCCTGACACTCAAAGAACTAGAAACTTTCATATTTCTGTTAACCGATCTCTTAAGAGCTTTCTCTTCTCTTGAAGGATGTTTTTCCGTACTATCACATGTTCACTCCTAGTCCTTCCAATGACTACTTCCCCTAGCAAGGGAACTTACGTAACATAGTTGAAGTGACTTCATTTAATCAAAAAATGGATATTCTCCCCCTGTATAACACATGGCACCTCCCTGTTGCATGGCAGGAATGGATGGCTAGTGCATTCATTGGACATTGACAAAGATAATTAGTTTATCTGAATATTCATTGTGAATGAAATTGTCCCTGTAAGTACTGTCTTTACCAAACTGCTGATGGTACTGGGTGTTTTGATACCAATACCACTGTTACTGGCACCACGTAGTTTTATTCACCTGTTTCAGTAGTAGAACTAACAAACCGAGTGGCTTATAAGCAGTCACTGCCTCCTGCAAAGTCATTCACTCCTTCTGAGATTAATTCTGAACTAGTCCTCCTGCTTGCCCATGCTGTGCACATTCTGCTACCAGTTACAAGCTCTTGGGAAGTCACGTAAGCCATTAGGGTTCCTGCTGCTTCTTCCAAATGCTTTGGCTTTCAAACACCGTACCTTGGCTTGCACTCACCACAGCATGCACAGCTCTACAAAGCGATTCTTTTGTTTAATTTTGATTTTTCTAAACTGATCTTGAGCTCGGCATTTCTTTCCAAATCAGATCTCCATTTTTAATATCTCTTTGTCTCCTGATTTTTGCCAGGGATTGTTGCTGGAACCCACCTGGACTCAAAGTGCTCTAGTTCAGAGAGTGCGCTTAAAACATTTCCAAATGAGAGGAATGAATTTAACTGTGGGTGTGAGAAACTGCTAACACAAAACTGAAGAAAAAGTTTCCTTAGGGATTTAAAGTAGGAAAAGAAAGAGCAGAAAAATGTTGCACACGCAAGTAAAAATGCTGAATACAGGTTTTAAGGTATTTATCCAGAGATACAAAAGAATGACAGTAGCACAGCATAGCAATAGCAAATAGCCTAGGAAATCTGGAGAGAATTCAGAGCTGAACGTTCAAAGGGAAGGCATTCCATTCAGGAAAGTCTTCGATTTCCTCTTTATATCTGAGCAATATCCTCTGTTGTCCAGCATAAATATTACAAAATTACATAGCCCTATCTTATTACAGTCACTATTTTAATGTAAGAATAACTTTGTTATCCATAGTAATTACATAAGTAGTTAACACACAACCTGGTCATTTAGTGTTAACGCACACCTTCTAGTTCGCTTATTTAGTGACATTTGTCCCAGTACCAGCATAAGTACAGCAGAGAACTGCGCAGATTGCAGAGGGTGCATCGAAAGTTTTATTATCTTGTAGGATAGCCTTCCAGACATAGCAATCACAATCAATAAATGTATTTTAACCTCCCAAGTACTAAAGGTAAACAGTTCAAGGAACCACAGAGACAGCTAAAACAGCATCCAACATAAACTCAACCGCCTATGGCTGCTCAGCTTGTAAAGCACAAACATTACACTGCACTTTCCTCCATCTACAGGGTATCTGGGACTACTTCAACGCACAATAAAACTGCAATATCTGGAAATGTAATTTCACATGCATGTTGCTTAGAGTTTTGAACAAAATGTTGATTTTTTCTTCACCAAGCTTTCCTTGTAGCACATAAAGTGAGCTTTCAAGGAGCTTTCTTGTCTCCTCCTGAAACACTATATAGTAAGCCTTCTCACAATGTACATTTATCTATATCTACTTGCAAAACAGCTGAATATTATTTGGCATTCATTTAAAGTGCAATTCCACGACTTGCAAGACATGTCCATTAATACTTTTGATACATCTTTTCAGACCATTTATCAGGTAATAATTAAATGTATCACTGGGAAGTAATTGCAAAGAATAACTGGCAGCCATATCCAGTCCTGAGTAAAGAGCAAAACAGTGTGTGGTTCATTAGGTATTTTCCTATAAATTGAATGACATAAATTGTTTATGACTGTCTGGGCCATGTCAGTTTGAAATGTGGTTAAGATAATCATAAACAGTAAAGATTCAATATAACAATAACTTAATTTTGTAGAAATAAAAGTGATTAAACTGAAGAAACTCTCTGGATTTTGAATTGGCCTAAAATACATCTCGTTTTCAAATAAATCACAGTATAGTATAATCAGAGAAATTTTAAAATTTCATTAAAACTGTTCTTAAATAAGCATGCATTCTTCTGGAGCATTGAAAATTCAATCATTCACATGTAGTATTGAAATAATTTAAAATTTTCTTAGGGTATATGAGAGGCTTAGGTCCTCTACTGTCACTCCACTGCACAATGTCATTTAATAATCTCAGTCTGATTGTGAAACCAACTACAGAGACTTTTGATTAAAAAAAAACCCAAACAACAACAAAAAAACCCACCAAAACAAAACCCAACCAAGTGTAAAAATCAAAATACAAAACAGTGAGAAGAAAATTGGATTTTTGGAAATCCTTTGGTTTAAATAACCAAAAGCTATACTAACAAAGGCAGTGCAATAGATTTCCTCACAATACATGACCTAATAACATTGAAACTTGCAGATCTCATTTTTCAGTGTTGTAGCTTTGCACATACACATTGAAGATGCCTGAATCCACTCAGATGTTTCGTTTTGAATGTATTACTGCTGCTTTCATTGGGTTTATTTCTACTGTCTTTCCTAAGGCAAACCATCCAGTATAAGAGATACTTCATTCACTAATACCTTTCTGGATGAATAGTTCCACTGATGAAGGGTATAAACTCTCTTCCTAGATAAGGTTTTTAAGGTGTTTGGTTTAAATAAGAGAAACAAATAGAAGCAGTGCAATGGAACCTCGTTGATTTGGTCCTTATTGAAAAACACAATATGAAGCCAAAAACCCCAAGCCTTTCTGGGCATGACCTAGATGCTGGTATTTTTGGTTATACTTACAAAGATTTTCTCAGGCACCAAATTCCTTCCAAACTGCTTAGGCATTCACACTTTCACAAAAGGGACTTAGACACTAAAGTAGCTTTCTCATGCATGACTGTCTCAGCCTAGATACCCTTTGGATGCCTTAAGCATCTTGAAGCTCACCCTGTTAGCTGGCCACCTAACAATTAAGCATCATGGCACTACATATCATGACATCAAAAATACTTACAAAACTTTTGCAGCAGGTCTGTGAAATGAAAGTGAGAAAGCTACAGCTGAGAGATAAAAATCTTTTTTCTTTTCTTTTCTTTTTTTTTTTTCCATAATAAAGTTACATAAAAATCTGAGATAACAGCATATAGTTGCATGGAAGCCAGACCATTATATCTTCCTATATTTTTTAGTAATAGCATAATTCTCACCAACACTGTTTTATGAGGAATATAAAGAACTCAAGTAAAACTCAATGAGAATTACTACCAATTCCAAATTCCTTTTAATGTACAAGATATGTCTAAAATCTAAGCACCTGAGTAAAAATAAAGGCATGGATGCCTATGCATAATTGGCATCTACTGTGCATTTCTCTTCTACACTCTAAATATATCCAGATAGATAAAAATGAGAGTACTAGCTATCCTAATTACTGGTAAAATGGAAGAGAAAATAACTTGGGCACCAAATTCTTTCACTTGCAGTCACAGGGCTTTGCAGTCTTCCTTGATTCTGCCCAGGTTCTGGCTCGTGGTGCCGTTCGTGCCCACGTGGAACAGCACCAGAGGACACAGCAGTTTGTGCTCTGGGCAATATGTGGCCCCCTCCCCGCAGTACCTCAGACCTCAGCTCCCGGCAGCAGCCCACCTCACCCGACCCCTACCAGCTGCAGATGGGCGCCTCAGTGCCCCCCAACCAACAGGCACCCACTGCAAGCACCCAGCGTGTCTTTTTGCAGTGACCAAGGTGCTGCTGGTACGGTATCTCCACACAGACCTTGCTTATGGGTGTCTGTAGCTGCTAAAGCTTCATATCTGCTTCTGGTTGTGATGCAGGAGGGTGGGGACTGAAGCAGAGGCCTGCTTTTGTCGGTCACTAGGGTCCAAGGTGCCTCATCCTCTGGGGTGTCTGTGACAGGAGCTGGTTCTGAAGCCTCCTGTCAGTCTCCACCTCAGAGCCCCTAATACTGCGCAGCCTTTTAACTGCTTCCTGCCACTTGGCCGCCTGCCGTAACAGAGTGTCAGCCTGCGCACACCTGAGGCAGGTACTTACCTGTTCTTCAGGAGAAGGCTCAGGGCACTAGTGGCAACCTGCCACCTGTGCTGAAGCCTCCTTCCTTACCAGTTCCGCCTGGGTGGACGCATCAAACATCGCAGGGCTTTCTCCGTGGACACGCTGGCTTTAACCCTGAGGGGAGTGCCCACCATCCAGACAGAGACCTAGGATTATTCATAAAGGATTGTCTGGTCATCTGCAGTGAAGCTCCCAATGAGTATCATGAAGTCTTCAGTTCAGTTTTCACTAAGCTATGGCAGAGAATTTGTCCCAAAGCCAGTCTTCTGTTCCAGCTTTAGATTTGGCCCACTGTCAACATCTGCAAACCAAACTTGTCTGGCTTGCACAATACAGCATTTAATAATTATTACATTTAACTACTTTAGAGATTTGTTCACAGAAAATTAAAACTAAGTTTACCAAGCCAGAATAGCCAAAAAGACAACAGACAAAACCATATACTAGTTTGGATATTACACAGTCCATTGTACTTTTCACCTGAACGTCTATAAATAATTAAAATAATTAAGAGGGAAGGGACATTCTGATGAAAATGTTTATACAGACTATGTATATGTGTGGAATATAAGATATTTTTTTTAAAAAAAAAGAGTAAAAGACTGAAAAATGCTCTGCTAGGAAAGCTCTGGGAAACTCAAAACACCATAGAACACTGCTTTCTCAGCTATTTTATTAGGAGTAGGGCATACTGCACATACACATTTTTAGGTGTTAAATTTTGAAATCTCTGAAATCTCCAGGAATCACTGTTACTATAGACCACAGTGAGGAAGAATTAAGTGCTGATCATTTTTGCAAATCCAGCCTAAAGACCAGGAAGACAAAACTAATTAAAATTTTGAACTCATCACTTAACCATTTCTTATCATGAGTTAATTTCACAGATAGTAGCATGTCTCTGCTTTTTCTACTGCCCTACTTTCCCAATTCATTAAGCAAATTCAAGAATGAACATTATGCCCAGTTCTAATTCTGATAATCAGGGCTTATGACTGTCAACTTTTCCTTTTTCCTGACCTTCCCAAAAAATTGTTATCTAAAAATGAAATTACCACTTGCTTGTAAAACACACGTACTTTGCATTTTCTTTTGTCATTGACAACATTGAGATGTTTTCTGGCTTTTAATTACAGGCTGCACAATAAAAAAATTGTAGTGTGTCCTCAAGGCTAAAGTGCCATTTTAGATTGAGTTATCCATCTTGCATTTAATTTTCACTCTTGACACAATCCACAGCTTTTGTCAGGAAGAATTTGGTTTGCATGTTAGCTTTTTATACATTGTGAGAGAAAGTTGTCCAATGCATTCCCTTAACCCAACAGCATAGTCAGAAGTATTCATAACCATTGTGAAATGACTCAAGAAATCAGCTATTTAGAATACATGAAGATCACACCAGAGGTTTCAAGAGTCTTCCTTAAGATCCCTTCTTCCTGAGTAATCTTCCCTTCCACAGATCTCTATCACTGCATACATAGGGATCCATTAGGAATCTAAACCCAGAAATTTCCACATTAGATCAGCACAACATTCCTAACTATGACTGGTATAAGACATTTCAGAATAAATGAAAACTAAACAAATACACAACCTACAGTAGGTGGATACAAGAAAGTTCATTCTTGATGCACATGCACATTACCTACTGAGGTTCTTCAACATGACCAAAGGTATTTTGCAATTTTCAATGCATTTCAGAATTAAGAGAGTATTGAAAACACATTGCTGAAATACAATGAAGAACAAGTGAAGAAAACTAGCAATTCTCTGCTACTGTTTAGTGAAGATTCAGCCTCAAACATGCTTAAAAGATAACTGAATACACAGGATGACTGGATACCCCACACAGCATGCCTGAAACTTGGGCACATTTCATCTTCTGTAGCGTACACGGTGTTAGGTGCCTCTAGGAAGTAGCCCAATAAATGATCCTCCTGTCAGTTACAGGATGTGTCTTCAAGAAAGTATGGGATAAAACAACTTAGGCTTAGCTCCTCTGCAGTACAGTCAGTGCTACAGAGATAGAGAGAGACTTGTTACCAGGGCCTGCAGTGATTGGAAAAGAGTAGAGATTTAGATTACACATAAGGAAGAAAACCCCTGCTATGAGGATGGTGAGACAGTGGAACATGTTGCCCAGAGAAGCTGTGGATGCCCCATCCCTGGAAGTGCTCAAGGCCAGGCTGGATGGGGCTTTGAGCAACCTGGTCTAGTGGGCGGTGTCCCTGCTTACGGCAGGGAGAATGGAACTAGATGATCTTTAAAGGTCCCTTCCAACCCAAACCATTCTGCAGTTCTAAGATTCTGTACTTCAGCCTGCACTAAGGAATAAAGTGGACTCCACCTTTAAATAAACTTCCCCACACCCACCACCCCTACCCAGGGTATCCTCCACATCTACTGAAGGACTGAATGTAGAATGACATTTAGCATGGACTAATTCTTGAATTTAAAATACAAAATATAAATACACTGTAAAATACAAAAATACAGACATATAAAAACTAACTAGACAGGTACTGTGACTTGTCTTTTGCCATACAAGGAAACCTACAGAAGAACAAATGCCAAATTTAGATCATAGCTACTGAGTGTACTTCACTCTCAGTGAGGAAGACCTAAGCCATTTCACTTTACCCTCCAATATTTTTACATCAATAACACTGTATTACCAATATAACGCTGCATTACTAATTGTGTTTTGGCATCTTCAAGGAACAGAACTTCATAATGCAAATGGACAGTCAACAGTTTCAACAAATCCTCCGAAACAGAGAGCTGCTGAGAGGCCACTTCACTGGAGCTGAGAAGCTCAAGCTGGCTGTGGCCCAGGGCGGCCAGTCCTGGTATGGTGCTACAAAGAAAACTTCAGGCTTTTCACAAGATAAATGAACATATTTGTGCAAGTCTATCAGCAAGGTCAATCTATCAAGATAGAAAACTTTTATCTATATTTTGCCCTGGAGGTTACTTTACATTGTTTAAGCAGAGCTGAACAGTTCTATTTCAAACACTGAATAAATAAATCTTTGTCAATTTCTGTGGCTTCTTTTGGCCTCACAAGATTTAGGGGTTTTACAGGAATGCTGTTATCATCATCATCATCATTGTCATTATTATTATCATTATCAGCATGCACTTTACAGGGGATACACTGTTCTCTTCCTGAAGTAGCATGTTTTACTTCAGTCCTGTATACCTTTAAGGAATAATGTTTAGATCCTAACCCAAAACCCAATGAGTCAGTGAAAATAATGTAGTTCCCACTGATCAATATATCTTAAATGGAGACAGGAAATTCTTCCTACAATAGAGGCCAAACATGAGGGAACTGAATGCCAATTGTATTACAGTACGTGACTGAGACTCTAAGTGAAGACTAAAATGACAATAGATACAGTAAGGCATTTTTAGTGGTGTTTAATAGCAGCACATTAATAGTGCTGATATGCTAATTCCAAAAAGAAACATTGACTAGCCTACTAAAAAACCTGGAACATCACTTAACATGACACAGAAAATACACTCCAAGACACATATAATCTTCATTATGTCTGCCAGATCAGTTTGGATGGTTAGAGTATGTTAATGGGAGACAATATGAAGAATATTAAACATTTTTTTCACAGTCATATAATAAATCTGCATAGATACTGATAATTTTTGAATCATCATCTTTGAAAGGTCATGGAGACAGGAGAGGTGCCTGAGGACTGGAAGAAAACCAATATCAGTCCAGTCTTCAGAAAGGGCAAAAAGGAGGACCCAGGAAAGTACAGGTCAGTCAGCGTCACCTCCATCCTTGGAAAGGTCATGGAACAGCTCATGCTGGCTGTCATCTCTAAGCATGTGGAGGAAAAGGAGCTCATCAGGAACAGTCAACATGGATTTGTCAAGGGGAAATCATACCTGACCAACCTGATAGCCTTCTATGATGGAATGGCTGGCTGGGCAGATGGGACAGCAGTGGGTGTTGTCTGCCTTGACTTCAGCAAGGCTTTGGACACTGTCCCACATAACATTCTCACAGATAAGCTCAGGCAGTGTGGGTTAGATGGGTGGACAGTGAAGTGGGTTGAGAAATGGCTGATGGCAGAGCTCAGAGGGTTGAGATCATCAGCGCAGAGTCTTGCCGAAGGCCTGTAGCTGGCGGTGTGCCCCAGGGGTCAGCAATGAGTCCAGTCCTGTTCAACTTATTCATCAGTGACCTGGATGAAGGGACATGGTGTGCCCTCAGCAAGTTTGCTGATGATACAAAACTGGGAGGAGTGGCTGACACACCAGAAGGCTGCGCTGCCATTCAATGAAACCTGGACAGGCTGGAAACTGTGTGGAGGGGAACCTCATGAAGTTCGATAAAGGCAAGTGTAGCGTCCTGTACCTGGGGAGGAACAACCCCACACACCAGTACAGGCTGGAGGTGACCTGCTGGAAGGCAGCTCTGTGGAGAAGGACCTGGGAGTGCTGGTGGACAGCAAGCTGGCCATGAGCCAGCAGTGTGCCCTGGTGGCCACGAAGGCCAAAGGGATCCTGGGGTCCATCAGGAGGAGCATGACCAGCAGGTCAAGTGAGGTTGTCCTGGTGAGGCCCCATCTGGAGTGCTGTGTCCAGTTCTGGGCTCCCCAGTTCAAGAGAGACAGGGAACTACTGGAGAGGGCCCAGCAGGGGGCTATGACAATGATGAGGGGGCTGGAGCATCTCCCTTGTGAGCACCTTCCTTGTGAGGAAAAGCTGAGGGAGCTGGGCCTGTTCAGCTTGGAGAGAAGATGACTGAGAGGGGATCTTATCAATGTCTACAAATATGTTAAGGGTGAGTGTAAGAGGACGGGGCCAGGCTCTTTTCAATGGTGCCCAGTGACAGGACAGGGGGCAATGGGCACAAACTGAAGTGCAGGAAGTTCCATCTGAGGATGAGATAAAACACCTTTACTTCGAGGGTGACAGAGCATGGGAACAGGCTGCCCAGAGAGGTTGTAGAATCTCCTCTGGAGATACAAACCCCACCTGGACACAAATGAGACACCTGCTCTATGTGAACCTGCTTTAGCAGGGGGTTGACTAGATGAGCCCTGGAGGTCCCTTCCAACCCTGACCATACTGTGATTAAAATCACAAGTATTTTGTAAGACAGTATATGGTACAAATGGCCCACTGACTTTGTTAAAAATAATGAAAACAGGGTAAGGAAACAGAAGCATTTCTAAAGAAAGATGGGGCGGGGAGAGGCCGGGGAAGGTGAATGCATACAAACATGCAAATGCATCTATACACATATTTTATAAATTTATGGGTATGTGTGAGCTCAAGTGTAGGTATGGGAAAGAATAGTCACTCATCCTCTCTCTGCAAATGATCCTTTTCTTTTTTAAGGATCTTCTTTTAAATGAAGGACAGGATGTCAACTTGGAGCATTTATGCTAAATTAATATTGATGGCAAATTTATATTTTATAGTTAAGCAGCTTAAGAAAACTAGAAGAAGAATGCTGTTAAGGTTTCAGTACGATTCCTCAAAAATGCAGAAGTGTAATGCCAAGACTGCTTGCTTCAATGAAGTCTTTTGCCAATGCTTTGTGATACAGCTTTTAATTATATAGTTACATACTTAGTTTTGCAAGATTAGTTTCTGAGGAATGGAAGACGAAGTCTTAACACAGGAAATGTCAGTATTCCATACCACCAGTGATATTGCTAGCCCTGCTTATAAAGAAAAGAAGATTAAAATTCAGCAGAATACACCACTTTTCCAGTCACCTGCAAGGACTCAAGAAGACTTAATGGGCAGACAGAAAGAAAATTAAAGTCATAGTGAATGAAATACATACAAAAAATAAACTCCAAATCTTCAGCTTCTGGTTGTATCCTTTTTCCAACCAACTTCTCCCACAAAAAAAAAAAAAAAAAATAAAAAAATAAAATCAAAACCAAGCAAAACAGTAAATATGTTTAAAAAATTCTATAATAGATTCTACTTCTCACACTTAACATATACATTAGGTGCTTAAGCAATTAATGTTTATCTAGGAGGTAAAATAAAAAGCATTTAAATTGCTGGAATTCTTGATCAGCAAACTGCAACTTTGCAACTATGTTGTAATATAAGAACAGAAAGATGCTTCAGCAAGAATCCATGCTGAACAATAAATTCAGGCACTCCTAACAGCTGATGATACATAATTAATCTTTGATTAATGACTAATTCAGACACTACAATTGTTTTTGCAAAGACTAACAAGCAGACAGAGTTATGTAAGGTTTTTTCAGTGTAAATTTCAAGAGCTCTGCCTAAATCAGGCATGATTTAATGGATGCATCCTCTTCTAATCTCTTCTTTATCCAACCCTGACTAATTTTTAAGTGTGGATGTAGTTTGTTTTTATTTTTACCTTTCTTATGTCTGAATTTCTATTCATGCTTCAAGTTAATTTCTGCCTTTATTCTTTCAATTTGCTTTGTTATGGTACTCCTGGATCTTGTTTAATCTTGCAGACCTTAAGAATCTGAAGCTTGAAGCAGGTATTTAAATTGGGTCTCAGACACTATCACAACTTTTCTGCATTGTGAAAGACTTAGACCACTGTACGAATTGTATCAATAGCTGAGTGCTATGTAGTGCAATTTAAATGTCCACCTACATAGCAATGGAAAATTAAAACATTTGCAGTAAAAAAAAAAAAAAAAAAAAATCCCTAATACTCATTTTATAAATCTGAAACCATTGGATTTACAGTAAGCCTTTTAACAGATTGTCTTCTTCATTTTGGCCATGGTTCTTCAACAAACATATCCATTTCATTAGCAGCTATGCATCAATAGGTGAATCCACTTCAAAATGGTTTTCCTAACAGTATATGCTGCCAGAGAGATTTATTTTGTCTTGCCCTACGTATGACACTCATTCACTCACTCTCACAGCCATTTCTCTTTTCTCTATTACGTTCCACTTGCGAAGTTTTACAAAGCTTTTGAGAAGCACAGATTGCTGCATTTTCTCTTGTAGTCACCAATTCTTTGCAGCACTTTCTGTTTTCAATAAAGCACTCAGAATTCTTTTACATACCCTTTTTTCTTCCTGGAAGCTGGAAAATTCAGGTCATTATTCTGGAGTTTCTGGACAGGCAGTTTAAATAGCAGCAGAAGTTGTTCCTTGTAGAAGGTTAACATGCAAGGTCCTAGAAACTGTATAGTTTATTTCTGTGAATTCAGTCTCAAAGTTTTCTGTACAGTATGTGTGTAGTGAGAACAAAATGTTTAAAATGAATGAAATTAGAACATCTTCACTGTCCAGCATACATGAGCACATTTCTAATCTGACAGGAAAGGAAGTAAGAACCAAAACATTAAAGATACTTCATGAGTTCAAAATGCTTTCATCAATATAGCAACGCTCATAATACATTTTCTCAGATGTTACCTTCTTTCACTAATTAAAATGCTTGAATATAAGAAATAGAACCAAAATACAAAGTATTCACCAACATGTCCAGAATCACTTGCTCCAACTATTAACGTGTGGCAAAAGAGTATCACAGATTGCTTATTTATAATTGTTTGGCTTTAAGAGTAACACAAGTATGAAAGCACTCCTTGATGAGATTTGTAAAGCCCACTGAACTATTGCATAGGTCATCATTTGCTAATGCAGCTCACTTTCACTTCACATTTTGATTAGGATTTTGGGGTGGATTTTTTAATTACAAATTAATTTGAGTTGGACTACAAAGTAACTGCCCCATTTCACACATTGGCACTTCTTCCTTGCCAAACATTTCCCTGGTCTAGATATAGGGATTATGATAAAGCCAATCACTAGGTAACATTTTCAATGTATTTTTTCTACCATTTTAGAAAGGAATATGTCATTTGGCACATTAGCTACAGGAATTTTCAACTGACTTTCCAGAAGACACCAGATGTTCACAGTTTTTATTGATTGCTTTATTTCAATTTTCAAATCAGAGTTTGTCCAATTAAAAAAATAAAAAAAAAATATACTTCCAACCTTTTCCCCTCCAAAACTCATTGTTTTAGCCATCCAATTTGCCTGCACCTCTCCTTTCTTCATGTTTCTCATGCACTGCAGCTGTTTTGATAACTCTCATTTTCCTCCTTCACTGGTTTATAGCAGTTCAGTTAAGCATAAATTCCGCAGCTTGTTAATCCTGGGAATCACCTTCCTCCAACTCGCTGTCTTGTCACAGTGCTGTATCTTTACTTGGCTCCTGCCTTGCAATTGTAATTTCTTCCAAGGCTGCTGCTTTATGAAAATGTTCGGGTTTGCCTATTCTTTTCAGATGGGCAACTATTGGGTAGTGGGAGCCACTGTCCTCCTCTAGTTTATGCACTAGAGGTTCTTTTGCTCAGTCTAGCCAACTCAGGAGCTTAACATAAACCCAAAAGCTGTGAGTTTTGAAGGAGATTTTAGGTGAAAACTTAGTGCATCAGAAGAGAGTTCTGCTAAAGACATAAGAGCCAAGTCAAAAGGAAAGAACTAAGTGAAAAATGCAGGCAAAGACAAAAGCATTAAGGAGATAAATTGGAACAAAGCATGAGACCCCAGAGGAACAAGTAAGGACCAAGATTTCAGTAGAATAATTTTCTCCTTAAATAGCTCAGAAAGGATTCTATAAACTTTGCTTCATAAAACTTTAACCCTAATGGTTTGTTACAATTATTTTATTGATTCAAAGGAAACCATATCACTTTGCAATATGATACTTAGTTTCCAGTTTCAGGTATCGTTGGGCACTACCTGCTACAGAGTACATGGAAAGAATCAGTTACAGGCATTGGCAGTAGTCTTTTCTAAGAGCTGAAATTACTGTTTAACTCAGGATTGCTGTTTACATGGTTGGCATTATCAACTGATAAAACCAACCTTTTCACTTTTTTACTACTATCCCTGTACCCCAAAAGATCACCGTTTATTTTCACTCTCATCTACATCCCACATACCTACACAACATCAACTACTTCAATATATATACAATTATTTCACAGACAGAAAAGAAATGCAAAATCCAAGTATTTAGCCAACAAGTGCTTCTAACCCATTAGGAGTTAACAACAACCAAACCCAAACCAACCAAGCAAAACAAACAAACAAAAAACAAAACCAACCAACCAAGGAACCAAACCACAAAGTGAAACTCGACAAAACAAACAAAAACCCCAAAACATAAATGAAACACTGAATTGGCAAAACATTAAGATTCCATGCCTGGCAGTTAGTCACTTACTGGACTAGCCCTTTTTTCCGTCTGAGCTCAGATTTCCGTTTTTTTTTTATTTATTTATTTTGCTAGTCTTTCCTATGACTAAAGATGGATGGCATGGCAATAAGCATAACCATCAGGGCCTTTCCACACAGAGTCCTCTAGTAAGCAAAATGGTCTTTTTAGCTAATCACATACATTGTCCGGACTAACACTGCAAAGGCTCACATTGGCATAAAGACAAGCTCCAACAGCACTGAGGACTGTAGTTTCTCATAGTCTAGTCCTGAGATCCAGCAGCTCAATTAAATGTTGAAAAACTCTTATGATTAACCTTGAAACAAAACTTATGAATTTGTCACAAAACATATAGCTCTGATTTTTGTAATATACACAAATCCAGGGAAGATTTTTATAACCTAAATTACAGTCATGATATTTATTCCTCTTGTATTTGCCATGATGTCTGACCAGTTTTATATATAACTACTTCTCATACATTTTTAATTGCCTTGACTGGGGAGACAGAAACAGATTGGAAGCCCTAGTTCAGGAGTTCTGTTACACCAGGGCAGAAACAAAATGGACAAAGAGGGCTTTATGTTCTCACTTTCCTCCAAGAACTTTTTTTTTTCTTCCCCCTCCCCAACATGACAATTACCAACAACATCCTTCCTCCTTATACTTTACTAACATAAGGCTTCCTGAAGCAAGAAGCTGAGACCTATTAAAACCCCTAATAGCATAAAAGTAGTATTTAATCTTTCTTCCTTATCAATAATAATAGTATGCTTATTTTATCCTTTATCCATGCACTTTTATCATTAATCTTTCATTATCTGAATGCTCACATTACAGCCTTTTGCTTTCAGTTTTTGCAATATTACACCACAAGGGCTACCAGTCTTCAAACTTCATCAGATACGTCTATTCACTTCCAACGTCTTCTCGTTTCACACAAAACGTAATGCTTTAATTTGACCCATTTGCCTTGCAACTAATCTTCCTGAGTTTTGCTTCTCTCCTGTGATTATGGCTCCCATTCTCCTTCTACCTCCTAACAATTACTTTTAATTAAATTAACCAGACTCTGGAACTGAAAACTACAGTAGTCTTAGTGTTGAAGGATAAATGAGAGGAAAATGGAAATTCTTGATTTGGTCCATAGTCATATGCTGAACTTTTAGGTTCTTTTTCATATAAAAACGGATTACAGTATTTCTGCTTAAAAACTTGTCTCCATCATAACCTTAGATAATCATAACTAAAACAAAACTACTACTACATACACATTAAAGACCAAAAGTAACTAGAAGAACAAACATTCCTATGGTCACTGTTGGTGAAAATTCCTAATGCTGGAGAAGAGTCCAACCTGAAAGGCAAAATGCTTTGCCTCAGTTGCAAACAGTAATTTGCTGGTAGGAGTGAATTGCATAGGTAATTGGACACTACTAAGAAGTATGCAGTATAGCAAAACTATCATGCTTTAATATTTAATAAGTACAATGTTGTACTGCAGGTGGAATAGTCAAATATTTTATATTTTACCAGTTAACTGTTTCTAATAGTTATTTTAAAAGACACACTTTTGAACTTAAACTTGCAGTTTTATGTATCAGATGCATTTAAGAAGTCACATTGCTAGTATTGCATGTTTCCTCATGTGACTATTTTAGAGTACACCTTTTATGATTTTTTCCACACCTCATTTTATGATTTTTAATTATTTCTTCATAATGAATATTCCTTTATATAAAACTTAACTACAAAGGTTAACAAATGCCTTAATATACCACTAAACATTATACAGTGTTATGCCTTCTATATAAAAAAAGCTGGGGGGGGGGGGGAAAGATTAATGGTAATTTAAAAGCATAATTGAACATTAAATGCTTGGGGCATGACATCAAACTAGGACTCTCATGAAGGCTAAAGGAAGCTCACAGGCTGAGAGTGACAGCTAAGAATAATGCCCCATGGTCTGACATGGAAAACAATACAGTGTGCCTAAATGTGAGATTCAAAAAGGGAAGATAGTTTCTACAGTGGGTGGTGGTGTAAGAATTATCCTTAAGGACTAGTAAGAGAACCGGCAAAGAAGCCAAGAGACGCATGGCATTTATGTTTGGTTCAGTTTTTCAACTATCTCAGGTCATAACCATTACAACCTTTATAAACAAAATTTCCAGAACACATTAATAAACATGACAAAAGTGCAAATGAACAGCACGAAAACTGTAGCTTTGGGAAAGCTGACGTTCTTAGGACTGGCCTTACATGGAGAGAAATCAAGGGGCCTTCCTGTAATGATGAGAAATAGAAGGAAAATCCTCTCCTAAAAAAAAAAAAAGCATACAGTACACAATGCTGTGCTGGAGAAACAGACCCAGTAGTCCTCCATTTCTTCAATTTAATCCTTTAGCTAACAGATGTAATTTCAGGCTTTCTGGATAGAATCTCAGCCAACAGATTTCTATTAATAGCCAAACCTCTTTCAAGACACTGAAGAACCAGCACCACAGATACAGCCAAGATTCAAAATTTAAATGCTGTTCTAGCCATAATTAACTGCAAAAATTGGATGATGTCCAGAGCTGCAGTCCTTTGCTTAAACATTTGCCTTTAACAGCAGGATCTATATTAAATCCAAGTTAACCCAGAATACCATTTGAATGCAGAGCATTCTGCACTCATTTTAACACAGAGAACATTGCAGAAAATGCAGTGATCTTTCTTTTCTTATATATGCCTTGTTCTTTTTCTATTGGAAAGTCAGCTATAAAAATTCCATTCTTTCTAAGAGTGGAACTGAGAAAAGAAAATTATTTCCCCCATGTTAAAAATACTTTCTCAGAAACAGATTTTGCATCATAACATCCAGGACCACAGAGAATTAAGCAGAAAAATGGCTTTTATATCAGAAATAATTCTTCAGGCATTTTCATAGGAAATGGACATAATCGGGCAGGGTACAGGACTTCAATTTATTTTAGCAGACATACATAGAATTTGTAAGACTGACAACATAGAATCACGGTTCAATCATTCAGATTGGAAAAGACCTTTAAAATTATCGGGTCCAACTGTTAGCCCAGCACTACCAAGGCCACCACTAAACCATGTCTGTAAGTGCGACATACACACATCTTTTAAGTAACTCCAGGGATGGTGACTCTACCACTTCCCTGGGCAGCCCATTCCAATGCTTGACAACCCTTTCGATGCAGAAATTTTTCCCAATATCCAACCTAAATCTCCCCTAGTGCACCTTGAGGCTGTTTTCTCCCATCCCATTGCTTGCCACTTCACAAAAGAGACGGACACCCGTTGCTACAACCTCCTTTCAAGTAGCTCAAGTAGCTGTAGAGAGCGATAAGGTCTCCCCTGAGCCTCCTTTTTTCCAGGCTAAACAACCCCAATTCCCTCAGGCGCTCCTCATAAGGCTTGTTCTCTAGACCCTTCACCAGCTTCACTGCTCTTCTACTCTTTGAAGACTTCAGATTTATGGTGCATGGTAAATCCATTACCATCTCTTCATTTTGCTAGACTTTTTATGTACCTGAGAATAGCAACCTATGCTATAGGAGTTGTTATGTTTGTCTCTAGAATTACTTCTTACAGCTTCTTGATCCACTGCTGTGCTACAGATAGATAGATAGACAGACATAGATTTAAATGCTTTTCCTTCTTACATTCATTCTGCTCCTGCTCAAACTGCTTGGATGAAAGGATGTGATCTAGGCAGGTAGTGACAGAAAAGTATGGAACAGAACAGCAGTGAAGAATAGACAAAAGAAGTCTGTAACCAACTGAGGATGTGTCTCGACAGGCTTAAAATCAGCCATTGTTGAGTCTTCATGGTCCTATGCTATCTAGCAAAAAGCTGTGAAATCAATGGGAAAAGTACGCCTCTGTTCTTGACCAGAGGCAAGTCTTTATTGTGAAAAAAGGCTTTAATCTCTTCCACTTACACTACTACCTTAAGCCACTGAGGATTGTGCTGTGACATATTTGAAGTGTCCAAATGAAAATATGTAAACCAAACTCGGAATAGGAAAGTTTCATTCAATTTCTTATTTTTCAGCCTCTTTAGAGGAAAAGTAAAACACAAACCCCCAAAACATGCTAGAAATAAAGCACACTAAATGCACATTTAAAAAAAAAACCAAACAACAAAACCCCAAACAAAAAAAAAACCACATAAATTACAACTGTAATCAAGTACTCCAGAGTCAGTGAACAGAAACACTGAGCCACCCACAATGCACTACTTCAAGTTCCTCGTATAGATATATTAACATGTTTAATTGTGTGGTTTTATATAGCATTTTTCTCCCCACAGAACTCCTGTGTCACTCATAGCACTGGCCAGACTGTGCCCACAGGATGAATTTCTCGGTAACAGCTGAGCATCGCAAGGCAGCAATGGGTAGTTTGTCATAATTAAGTCAGTTACACTTTACGCTGAAATACTGGGTTCCTTTCTTGACATGACCATGCAGCCCCTGCACAGTGAGAGTCATGAAACATAAACCACAGGTGTCACCTGCAGCTTTGATATGCTTCTAGTGCTACCATAATATTCTCATAATATGACTCAACCCCTGGGACCCCGCAAGTGCTTTGTTTACTTAACTAGTAATGAAGGCCTGCTTTGAACCAATAATGTATTACAGCATGCAAAATAGTCTGAAATAATGAGCTGACAGCTTTGCTAATTTTGTCCTTAATTTTCTGTGTGACTTTTACAAGTATGTAATGGGGAAAATATATAACAGGTATGTTATAAAAAGAAACTTCTTAATATAATAAAGCATCCTGAAGCTGTAACTGGAATGCAAGAAAATAGCTAAAAACAATATTCTGTGAAAAGGAATCTTGCTGGTTCAAAATAAATATAGCACACTGACACTTTGTGAAAAACATATGTTGCATTACTACACCTTTTGTCAGTACTGTCTACCTTATGCATTCCATGAGGCACTTTGTTTTATAGTAGATCATTCTGCAGTTTGGAATTTTATCCACCCAAATATGGATTAGGAATTGCATTAAGGTTGCACAGAGAATTTTACTGCTGCAATTTCTTAACTCTTCAGGCCCTGACTTCCTTACAATACTACCTTAAACACATTTCTGTTTCACAGTATTGACAGATGCAATTATTCATCCAAAGCATGTTATATATTTATAGAACTTAGCAATGTCAATAATGCAGAAAAAGGAATCAGTTGTTGAAGAGAATCTTCCTAAACCAAAGAAACTTGTCAGAAGAAAGATTTGCAGTCAGAACTGAAATGTTTGGGGTCATGCATTACTATCCCAAAAGTCAGGAAAGAATTACTTCAAAATGCAAGTGCATAAGTATTCACAACAGCAGGGAAAAATGCATCTGCAGAGAAAGCTGTGGGTGTATCAGGCATAAGGATTTCTTGTTCTTCTGGATTCTCTGCTCCTTTGGAGATCATATCTGTACACACCCTGCATCCTATAACTGCCACTGTCATTGCATTACTACGTATACAGAGCTCTTTTGTTGTGCATATGCAAAAATACTGATTTCTTTTACTGCCCATTAGTGCATCCCTGATATTTTTTTGTAATTAGAATAATTCAAAGGACAGTGTCAGCCAACTAAGTGACTCACGCAGAGCCCAGACTTTTGCTGTGCATCAATATGCATGGTTTTCTGTAACTTCAGGAGTGCTTGATTATGATTCTCAACACATTTAATCAGAAGGGGTTCTGAAGAGATTTTCATTTCAATTATGCATGCCTCATTATCATACTTTTAGTGAAGCAGAAAGTACATTACAAGGTGAGAGCCAAAAATTATGAGATGAAAAGCACAAGCATAAGTATCTTAGAAGAACTTCTAAATTTGTCTGAAATAATATTAATTCATAACAATATTAATCATCCTTTCTATAACACTGCATTTTTACATGGCACTTTACAATCAGTTCTTCAGAGCGTCTTTCACAAGATCAGGTACAGCATAAAGCTTCAGTAAAGAAAGCACACAGCTATTACTGGGGGACGAGCAAATTAGAAAGTATTCTGTGATGCAATGGGATTTAAGGAGGGATGTTTTTCTGAGGTTGAAAATAGGTGCTCAGAAAACAGGAAAGCCCCTAGCTGAGAGGAAATGAGGCACTATTGTGAAAGGCAGAATTGATGGAGATGAAACCTTAGGATAACGGAGCTAGAACAACAGCAAAACAACATGTAATTAGGAGATATTTGGAGCATGATGTGGAGGTCAGCAGATCATAAAGTACAGCATGGTTTGCAAGGGAAAGAAGAAATTTGAGTCTGAACATAAACCACAAATATTTAAAGAGAGAAATTATGTGGTTAGAAGAACATGATTTTGAATAGCAGTATTTTTGTTAGACTGGTGAGCTGAAACTCTAAGAATGGATAGATAGGTAGAGAAGAACAAGAGGGTGGATAGATATCAAGAGACTAACTGAAAAAGCAGTTGGGGAAAAACATTAACTACAACCAGGACAGAAGCGGAGAGTTAATAAGCTCAGGAAGGGAGAAACTAGATGAGGAATGATAATGATGTACCCTGACAAAGATGTCTGAGACAGCAGGAAGTGCATAAGAAAGTAACAGAGAAATCTGTTTACCAGTAAGACTGATTTTTACAGAGCAAAATACAAGGAGGCCAGATTGAAAATATCCTACAACACGGCTGATGGAGAAACAGTGTAGGCACCTTTTATTTACACCAAAAAAAAATTCAAAAGCAAACAGGGAGGACAGAGTTGGTATTTAACAGAAGGAAAAAAAACCCCAAGATATATATATTTTTTTAGGTGAAGACAGCGTATAAATACCTATAAGAAAAAAACCATAAAGTAATATAAAATATTAAATATAAATTCTTATTATAAACCTACATTTCTTAATATAAATCCAAAGGATAAAAATTGCAAAGTAAAGGAAGGAAAAAGAGTAAGAAAGGAAGTGAGAAAGAGGTATAGACTGAGGAATTGTGAAGATACAAATAATAGGTTGACAGAAAAAATGAAAATAAAGGCATGGGGAAGTAATAAAAGGCAGGGAAGGACAAAATAATCTTTCTGGGTTTCAAATTTCAACTTAAAAATTTTAAAAGATTATTCACATGAAGGAACTACATTTGCGTGAAGAAACCACACTGATGGATGGGGCTTTGAGCAACCCGATCTAGTGGAAGGTGTCCCTGCCCACTGCAGGGGGGTTTGGACTAGGTGATCTTTAAAGGATCTTTCCAACCCAAACCATTCTATGACTCTACCCCTAATCTCTAAGATACTGCTAAACAAACCTGATCTATCATCAGAAAATGTGTGCTGTTGAACAAGAGCCAAACATTAATTTAACAAGAGAGTGAAGATATGATAGCAGAATATGCATTAAAGCAGCAGTAAAAGAAAGTGCTGCACAGACCTTTGAGGAAAATAATAAAGAACTATAATGCTGTATAATATATGTTTGATAAATGTGAACTGTATAAGCTAAGCACAAGTCGAAGATACCTACCTGCTGTTACAGACGTATTAGAATACTTTCAACACGCTTGAGTGTTGGTCTGTAGCTTTATGAACTCTTCTCCTGAATAAATGATTGACCTTAAAGTATCTCATAGCAGATACTTTTAAAATTGGTAATATTAATTAAAACTTTTTAAGCCTGCGGACTATCAGTAACTTCACACAAATTTAGATGTCAGAGTTTGATAGCAGTCATGATAAATCAGAACAGGCACTTACCTTCCACACTAAAATTAATAAAGTATTATGATAACACAGCTATAGAATAAATAAGCCATCTCTACTAATAGGAAAAGGCATAAAGACTGGAGGAAAAATGAAAGGTGTTTGATGAGCTTGTTTGCATGACAGAAAATAACGTTCTTCCCACTGTAAAGGATAAAGGCTTGTGTACTCAATTATTTGCTACATTGTTCTACCAAGACAAAAACTTAAAATTTACTTTACCTGGTGTACTCATAGTAAAAGCAGTGCTGGAAAAATTCTAATGAAATAATACAATACAAACCCATGCAATACTACAAATCAAACCTTTAGAATGATTAATGGGTGGGAGCCGGCTTTTAAAAATTGGTGCACACAAGACAAAAAACATTATCTGTGCCTATCTGAAAGGAATTAAGTCAGTTCTCAAATCTAGAATTTTCCTCAAGATTTGTAGAAAAAATAATTAATTAATTTTAAAAAATCAGTGACATTCGTACTTGTTTAAGTGGGAATTGCATTAATTTCCAGTGGCAAGCAAGTCTGAAAAGAATTATCAAAATACACCTTTGAGCTGGTAGTGAACATAATACAGTTAACAGCCAGTAAATCTTTTTTATGGGAAAATATTCTTTACTTCAAATACTCCAATGTGTATATTGACACTTTTTTTGATTAAAAAAAGTGACTAAATAAGTCCTCCCCAGCAGCCAAAAGAGATTTCTTTATAAAGAAGTGAAATGTTAGTGCATTTCCTTAATTACCATTGACAATTTAGCAAGAACAAATATAGAATCCAATTTGCTTGTGTGTTCATCCATCTCTTTAAAACAGTTCTGCTCAGTTCCAACACTGTAATGGTGGATATATTTACTATACAAAATTATTTAGAACAGTGGAATTGAAAAGTAGGGCAAAATGTTCTTCACATTCCCAGAAAGCAATTACAAGACAGTAAAAACCAAAGTGAACTTTCTCTTGTTCCTTTATCAGAACAACATACACTGGATTTAAACTACGACACCATTTCAAGGTCCGTGGGTCTTTATCACTCCTTTAACTGCAAAACATGGAACTAATTTCAGTTGTGTGAATCTCAATACACTTGCCCAAGTCTTTCTGGAAAATAAGCATTCCCAAAATGTTACTGATCTGTAGTCAGCATTTTATCCATTTAAAAAAAAAAAAGATAATAAGAAGAAAGCATTCAGAATACATTTTAGATGGTTATCAATTAGATTTAGACCAAGAAAATGTTCTATCCTTACAGTATTTCATAAAAATCATGTTTCTCATTAAAATACATTCTCCAAATTCTTTCTGGAATACTGAAATATCTCTCCAATGGATTGTCAGACAAATCAGAGGTCAAATGCTAAATAAATAAATGGTGAAAGTTACTCTGAGTTTCAAACTTTTCATTTCTAATAAATTAATGAAACCTTGGCAGAGCTCCGGATGTGGTGACATTTGAGGTCTGCAGTATTATTTTTTTCTCAACACATCACTTTGGTTTTGTATCATTTGTATCCTTTTAGTAGAAACCCAGAATCTATCTGTCTGGCTAAGCTTCTGGGCTAATAAGCCCCACTGCATGTTTCTTGTGTTATTAATCTTCACTCCAAATCCAAGTTTACGTATCATAAGCACCGTTGCTTTATTCTCTGGACCTTTGATGCAACTAAAAATTTGCTCTCTGTGTACAAATAGCAAACTAGCAGAGAGAAGGACCGGTGTACACCTCATATCTGTCACACACCAAATACGATTTCCAAATTTGATCTTCAAAGCTTTTTTTTTTTTTGCTTTTTTTTTTTTTGCCTTTTTTTTGCTTTTTTTTTTTCTTCCTGTGCCATTCATGTCTGGATCTATCAACAGTTTGGACTGGCTCCTCTCTCAATTCTGAGAGAATACACGTCTATTTCATAAGAAGGATAAAAAAGCAATGGCATGCAGCACAAATCAAGGCAGAACACAAAGGAATGCATAGTACATGCTGCTTATGCCCTACTAGCCAGAAACGCGTTCAGGACATAAACTCCATGATCTTAATCATACACAAAACGGAAAGCGTGATCATTTCAAAGACCTCAGGGGAGACATAATGCTAACTCACAACCTGTTTTCATCCAGAGTAGTCTTAGATGCAATTTCAATTACCATTAAGCAAATAATTAACAAACTCTTTGACCCGTAAATTTTTTCAAAGACAGCAGCTTCACATAAAATTCCAGAATTACTCAAGCTAAAGAAGAGATAAACTGGGCAAGAGGGAGAGAAAGGGAGAGAGATTACCGAATCTGAACTACCCTCAGGTTCCTGCAATCCAAAGATTCTGGAAATCAGGGAAGAAAATCTTGCTGTTTCATAACCAGTATGAATATAACTAAAAAAATATGTTCCTCTCTTTATACTCCTCTTCTAGCTCAAAAACTTAAAACTTGCATTATAAGAATTTTACATACACATATGAACCTGTCACTTTTTCATGCATTTAGCATTTGCATAAAGAAAGGGCAAGGAGGAGAAAAATAGGTATCTGTTTTTCATATTCTTTCCATGAACAAATTCTACCTTTGATTTCCTTATTCTGTTTCTTAATAACTAGATGCTGTGAGTTTCAGCACACCCAAATGTGGAAGCAAGGAAATCCCAGGAAAAACAAGGGCTGTTTCAGTTTTTGTTTGACTTCAGAGATGCTTGGATGGCCAGGTCAGTTAAGTAGTCAAAGAAAGATAGCATTGTGAAATCACAGAATGTGTTTGCTACTATAACAGAGGAAATGTAGAAGAGAAAAAAGACGTTTAGGAAATTAATATGACTAGTAGTATACAAACCAAGATTGCATTCAGGGATTAACCCACAGCTGCCTTCATTAACAGAACTAATATTAACAAATCATTATACAAATAATTTAGATAAATAGGGAGCCCGCTAAAAAAAAATCTGCTAATGAAATATATTACAAAATTAATTGTTCCTTCCTTTCTTTCAAAGGAATACCTGTCTTAAGGTGTCACAAACTGTAATGAAACACAGCTGATAAAACTGAACATCACCCTCAGGAAATTTCTGATAACTAGCATTCTTAGTAAGCAATTAACTGCAGATAGCTAAAGATATAGCAAATTTTGACTTTTAATATAATTTTAAACTCATATTTAGAAAATATACTACTGCTTTCATATTTCTGAAACAGCAAAACATCTCAACAAACTGGTTTTGCATACATGCAAGCCTCCCTTCATATCTATTCCATATTTCAAAAATAAGCAAAACAACCACACACTTACATGTATCCACTGAGAGAAAGTGAGGTAAAGTGAGATTTGTAATGACATTTAGCCTTTTTGTAAAATGTGAAACTCAATATCCTAATATCTACAGTAAATTAAATCAAAGTTTTCAGCCAAAGCTTTGAATCAAACAGCTTACAGAGATTGCAGGATCAGCCAAACACCTATTTATTGAGATGGTGGTAGGTAGACACAAGAAGGGCCAAACACCTTCCCTCCAGCACTACTGTATGCAACAAGTGGAAGCATTTAATATTTGAAGATCCATCTACAGAAATTCTATATTGGTCTGTCCCCACTCACAGAATATGAAGTGTACAGAAGAAAGTGATATACGTTTGCAAATATCCATGCAAAACTTGTGAACGTGCTAGTGATGAAAAAAAGATGTTCTCAAAATCCAAGGGTATCAGTATTATTTTTTTTAATTTTCTTAGAAGATATAAAATGACACAGTACACTTTAAAAATAGCATTTCTTTATGCTAAACACTGTAATACCTATTATTCTGTGGGTATTCCCTTAAAGCAGGAATACAAAATCAGTTCCCTATCTTAACTACAAATGTCAGGTCCCATGAGAAAACGGCCCAGAGTTTTTTGTTGTCTGGATGTATTACTTGGAATGTCAATACAAAGACAAATATTGCAAGCTCTCACCAGTCTACCTGACTTCCTCTGGAACTGGAGCTGACAGCTGTTCTATATGTCATGTATACTGTCAATATCCATATGCAAGTAGTGTCCTCCGAGATGCTCTTCCAACTTCCCCAGACCTCTTCCCAGGCCTTTGCCTATTCTTTTTTTGTCATCAGATCCTGAACTTAATTCAGTCTTCTAAGTTTAACTCCAATAATATCAATTGATCTAAGTAACTTGGCCTCTGCCAGCTCCTGCAGTAGGTAACTGCTGGTGGTAAATGCCTGGGAACAGCCTTCAACACAAGTACCATTTATTTTTGAACACAGCACACAGTCTGTGTTAAGCAAAATGGGTTTCTCTTACAAAGAAATCAACAAGTGGAACATTTGCAGATGTGCTGATGTTCCCCAACTGCCTCCCAGAGGGGAACCACTGTGCAGGAAACTTACAGCCTTGTTGGTTGTGGCAGGACATGTACAGAAAGTTCCTCTGCCATTTGTGGACCTTCTCCCCCCATTTGCCAATGATCTGTTTTCCATGCACAGAACATCCTGAGCTCCAGCCACTGCAAACAAAAGCTGCCAATTCTAATAGTGCTTAGGCACAGAATCTCCTAGTAATGGTCTATTTTGTAAAGTTACCCTGAAAAGAAAAGCCAATGCTTTCTTAAATCTCAGTCTTCTTTTGGCTATCGCACATGCAATTCCCAGTTTAGCCCTCTGACTTCAAGCAGGCAGTAAACAGTGAAACTGAGTGATACATAATGCATAATCCAACTAAGATACATATTTTCCCAACTTGTAATGAATACTAGATGCATCATATGGTAGTTTGGAACCCTACAGTTCCTAGGTCTCAATAGCACATAGGACAGAGGAGAGGCAAGCAAATCATTAGACTAGTAAGACATTGTGAATTAAACCCAGTGGGCAGCTAACCACCACACAGCCACACACTCATTCCCACCTCCAGTGGGACACAGGAAGAAGAAAGGAAGAGGAAAAGCAAGGAAACTTTGGGATTGAGATAAGAACTGCTTAATAAGTGAAACAGAACTTGAAGAGAGAGAAAACAAAACAAGTGATGCAAAGTCATTCAACACCTTCCAGGAGCAGACCGATGCCCAGCCAGTTCCTGAGCAAAGATGACTAACCTAAAGTTCCCTCTTTTCCCTTCCTTTTCCTGAGCATCATGCTGTACGGCATGGAATATCTCATTGGTTAGTTCAGCTCATCTGACTGGTTGCGTGCCCTCCCAACCTCCTGCCCACCCCCAGTCTATTCACTGTGGGCACAGAGCAAAGAAGAGAGACAGCCTTGATGCTGTTCAGCAAAAGCTTAATCATCAGTGTGTTATCAGTACTGTTTTGGTCATAAATCTAAAACACAGCACCACACCAGCTTCTGTGAAATAAGTTAACACTACACTGGCCAGGTCTGGTACATAAGAGATTTCTGAAACATACCTAGAGGAAGATGAAGAAAGTGATGTTTTGTATCTCTGCACTCATCTTACTGCATTTGACTTCACAACAGAACAATGTCCTGATACATAAACATTTTTGCTTACTAGTAACACTTTGTACTTCCCAATTTGAGTTGTAGTACACTGTTGTAAATTATATTGCTTTTATAAAACAGACATGACTTTCCACAATACCTTAAATAGCTCTTTAATGCTGGGTCTGAACTCTGAGTCTGATTTAACTGAAGTACTTTTCTTTCATCTAAATGTTCCAGAGCAAGCAATTTTCACTCACAGCAACTCAAACTCTCCTCATACAATGCAGTCTTCCTCACAGTGAAGATATTATATCTGAAAAAGTCTCCTTACATTCATTAACTTTTACAAAAAATATTTAAGCACATCCTATATCCAGGGCTATATGAACACAATGCAATCCTACCTACACATGTCCATTCAACTTGTTCAGCAAGAGCCTACTACCAACTCAAGAGAAACAGGATTTTACCTTCTACTTTTCAGAAGGGATTGCTAGATAATTGTTTCAGAATTTTAAATCTTGTTATAAATTTAAATCTATTTTAAACAAAAAATCAGCTGGTAGCTAGCTATAGGCTACGTGGGACATCAGAAAAATACCTAGTGAACAGATGTACAAATAAAGGAAGACACCATAGCAACAGGCATAATTTTTAAAGTTTAGGCAGGGAAGAAAGCATACACTGACTTTCTACTTGGATCCATGCAGCCATCAAAATGAATTTAAACTGCATACAAGACCTGTACAGCCCAGTTTTATTTTACAAATTAATTTTTCAAACATCTACATTCCAGTTACAATGTACAAGATGAGATTCAGGTGCTGTATCCTTTATTGTAGTAACTATGTGGTAATTTGTCTGTCAACTCTCTTGCTAGTTGAAATATGTCTATTAATCTATTTGTGTTTGGAGCAATTCCAATTTTCTAATCTTCTGGCAGCTTTCACAGAGACTCCGTATTTTATAAAAAGAACCTCCCACAACACACATTTTCTTCTGTATTCCCATATGTTGTGTTTTCCTTCAAGATAACTCTAGTTTAGTGCCCAAGGTTAACATGCTTCTCTCATGGACAAGTCACACAACTAATGAATACTGGATCTACAGAGACAAAACCCACCTGATTTCCTCTCGTGAGCAGGAATTCCCTCATTTGTACGATAATTGTTACGGAAAAGAGAAAAAAGTATCTTGAATTATTTAAAGGTTTATGCATGAGTATAAGCACCATCACCTCAGTGCACTGGGCTTTTTCTCTTTGGGGCACAGACTGAAAGTACCTTGACCATGGTTGTAAAACGTAGAGAACTAGACTGTTAAAGCTGAAAGGAAAAACATGTAGTTTGGAATGAATTAATAACTCAGATGAAAATACAACCCTATGCATTACTTGACAGGTAGTACAGCATGGATGGTTCACCAAAGGCACAAATAAAAAAGGAATATAATCAACAGTGGTTAGGTTATTGTATTTACAGCAAGGAGAGTAAATTTTCATCATAATCCTACATCAGAGGCAGAAGGACACTAGATGACTTACTGCAGACCAACAAGACTACTGCAAAACAAAGTACACTCAGCATTTTCAGAGCATTAGAGTAACTATAGTCAATGGAAATGTTAAACGGTATGATCAAGTAAGACTTAAGGAGGCTGTTTCTTCCCAAAGAAGTTAAGCGTACTCTGTAAATCAGGAAGTGTTGAGATTCCTTTCAAGGAACAACTGTTACCTACATCACTGAACAATTCCCTTGTATTATACACACCCTCATTCATCCACATAAGTAATGAAAATAACTAGCAAATTATTTCTAAAAAGAAATAACATCTTTACTCATCCAAAAATATCTAAATATATCAAAATATGTATCAAACTCTGCCCATCACTTAGAGCTACAGGGAAAGGTTTTCCAGTGGCAATCTGAAGGAGAAAAATGCAGAGTTTTTAAAAGGCCAAAGTTTATTTCTCAAATAAAGAACGATCTTTTTCTACCACAAACATCTATTCTGCAGAATATCGTTATTTAAATAAGACACTAACAAAAACAAGGAACAGAGAAACAGTCATAGTTTTAAGGGCTTACTTTCAAGACATATTATTTCTAGTAGTGGAAATCGTGATAAATAGGCGAGAATGTGTCTCTTCTGCTCTTTCAGATCAATTCACTACTATCAGTGATCTGTCATTCTCATGATCTTCCACTCTTTTCCTTCAGTCAGAAGGACAAAATACCCAACTGCCATCTCAGCTGTTTCACTCTTCACCAGCAGGTTCACTTCTGAAGATTTCTGTCATTTCTATGACAGCACTGTCTCTCCTACTTATCAAACAAGTCACACTTCCTCCTTGGAAGATGAAGTGGTATTTTTATATTTCAGTGATCAAAACAAACAAATGTACAATTAGTCTTTAATCAGAAAGTATGAGCAGAATGATAGCAAGAAAACTGATGCAGGGCATTTATGGTGGAATTTACTGAGTATCATTCAACCACCTAAAAGGTAGACATCTAGCCTTAGCTTCCCCTTTAGCTGAGAGAAAAGCATATACATCTCCAAGGGTGATTCATTCTACCTAGCACTTGACAACCTATCCTCTTTGACACCATCCTTCAGATATGACTGAGATCAATGCCATTTAAAATGCATTAGAAAGCAAGCAGTGTTGTACTATCGTACAGCATGCAACTGAACTAACTGCAAATTCTCCATATACAAATGGGCACTAATTACTAAAGAGTTGTATAGCAATTGCTCATGTGTGTATATATAGATGCGTATATATGTATATGCAGCTATTCATAAATGTTATGACTATATACATAAAAGATTTACAAAAGTGAAATACATAAAGAATATAAGAAATCTATATATAAGTGATAAAACTTGTGGCAGCCATTTATCATAACCCTCAAGTACCTGAAGATCCTACTTCTATAGGGCTTTTTAGGGTTTTTTAATTTCTTTTTTTGTGATTTTGTTTTCTTTTTTGTTTGTTTGGGATTTTTTTAATATTTGTAGAGTACAGGAAATGTTTCCACAATGTTTCGGAAATATTTCACATTCAGCAATGGCAGATATAACATGACATTTCCTATCCTGACAACATAAAATTTTGGCTTTATCATTTTCAAGTGATCCCAAGGGTCCTACAAAGGTCACATATTCAGTACCCTAATGAAAGCTAGATCTTGTATCTGATCTAAATAGCCACAAGGATTATATTCTTTAATACAACCTTCAAGACCCTGGGGGATGCTGTTCCTATAACACGAACGTAAAAGACTAAAGATCAAGGTACCAAAAATAAGGCAAAAGGAAAAAAGTCTGTGCACAGAAGCTGTGAATGATTTCCTGATGCATATAACCTGCAGCACTGGTCCACTGTCTGAGGCTGATCAGAAATAGGAGAACACAAGACTCCTCTCTGATCACTTCTTAATAAGCAAATGAATAACAACATAATCTCATGCTCCTCAATAACTCAAGACAAATGCTCAAAGTATTCATTTTTCTCCAGTTTGTTTTCTATATCCCATGCTGTTTGATTTATAGAGAAGAATGAAAAGCAACCACAGAAAAAAAAAAGATTAAGTATCAAGACAAATGAGGACAGCATACAAACAAAGGAGCAAAGCAAAATCAAATTAAAAATATGAAACAGTAGGTTATTGCAAAAAGAAGCATTTGGAGAACATTCTTGCACAGAATTAGAGTGTAATTTAGGGTCTCTCAACCTTCCAGTAACAATAAGGGGGGGGGGGGGGGGGGGTGGTGCTGTTTAAGAAAATAATTAAAAAGATTTTTAATAATGTCCACCACACTTTACTGTGTGCTGACCTAGGCTGTAATTTGTACTGGTTTTGATATTTTACAGCATTTATCCCACAATTTGAGTTGTGATTCATCAAACATGAATATATTTTTCAGATTATTAAACTAAGACACTTTAAAGCTTTGCAGAGGTTCTAACTCCACTTGTCAATTCTTAATTGCATTTAAAGAAAAGTTAAGGACACAACTAAGATCTATGATCTAGATTATGACAGTATTTAACATATTGCAAATAATTTCTAAACCTATAAAAAGTTGACTCTTAGCACAGAATATAAAGAATCAAACATACAGATGTGATATAAAGTAGTAGATGAAAGAATAAAAAAAAGTTTAGAACCACAGAAGAGTTTCCAGTAGCACAGACCAATTTAGCATTTGGTGACATGTTGTTTTCCCTTATTTATTTTGGCTTTGAATTGCACACATAATCTTCACCTGCATCTGCCACAAAGCAATCCTTGTGCCAGTTTTTGTTTGTTATCATTCACTGTTTCCTTCACAGCATTAACATTTCTTCCTCCACTGAGAATGAGTGGTCTCCTAGAAGACCAGTAACTCAAGCAGTGATTTTGGACATCACATACCTGACAGGAATTCAGTGAGGTATACCTCACATTCTCATTACAATAAATGTCCATAAGCATTTTAAAGGAGAAAACAATTTTTGTGGAAATCAGTACACATTGTTATATGTGTACACATAGAGTACATATTGTTATAAATTGGCCTTTTTGCAAGGACAGGGAAGAAGAAAACATGACAACAGGCATCACTGGTGAAGGGAATAAGGTTAACTAGGGCAAGAAAAAAAGGCATGTGAGTTAAAGGAAGTCTGTTTTAACAGGAAGGAAAAAGGAACAAGAATACCTCTTGGAGTTACTTGTAGGGATACATCTTACCCTTCATACAACTTAGCCAGAAATTAAAACAATCTTGAAAACAACTGAACTCCATGTGACATGGGGAATGCATAATTTGAATAGGGAATTTATGTACATTTATTTTATTATAATTGTAAAATGAAATTGTGAATTCTTGCTAGATGGATTTAAGTACTGCCATTGAATTCTGCAGATCCAGGAAAATTTCCAGATATAGTTCAGATACCTTCCCCAACTGTGTTGCTAAACCTGGCAATGTTAAGTGACAAAACTGTCTTAAACTTCATTTAAATCAGAAGAACCAATCCTGTTATTACTTGACATATTTCTCTTACAAATTTCTACAAGTAGTATAATCAAATTCACACAGATGCCAGTATTTCAGAAAACAGTCTTTTTTTATATTTCCACAATCAGAAATTTAATTTCACACTATTTCAAGTTTTCAGGCATGTGCACTGTATTTTACTGAAAAGAGTATGCTGAGTTACTTATGTAATAAAACCTCTGGAGTCAATAGGTTCTTGAAATTCTTTGAACTTGAACAGTTCAACTATTTCTGTAGTATTTGACAAGCAACCTTCATATTTTTGAAAGTACTGTTTGATTATTCTCATTATCTACACTAGAAATACAGGATTTTCCATAAATCCTAAGGCTTAGGCTCAAAATTCCTACAGGATGTTATTTCATTGTAAACCAGATCATTATCTTTGAAATCATCACAGGCAATAAAAAAACACTTTAAAGGATTTCCACATTCCAAGCTTCCATACTGTAGACTAAACATTGAAGTGTTTGGTGGTTTTTGTTTTTTTTTTTTTCCTTCTGAAAGACACATGACCTCAAGCCAAATGAATCTCAAACTAAGATTAAGATGAACCAATGTGGCATGTATATTTTCACTCAACTTCAAAAATGCAGCTGTCCAGCACAAACTGTAAAAACAAGAGACAATCTCCAGCAGATGAATATGTCTTAGACTTCATAGGATGTCCAGAGGGATTATAATTTCAAATCAACAGAAAACTAAGCAGGAGAAACTCTGACCGCAGTACAAACAGCAAGTTGCATACACTGATTTTGATCACAGTTGATGAGTGAAAAAGAGGAGCACTGTCAATTACGACCACAGTCACGATCAAGTACATGTCAAGTCCATGATCACAAATGCTTAAATCACCGTGTTGCTCACAATCCCAAGCAAAACATAGTGCTGACTTCAGTTAAACATGGAAATTGAATCGATGCACTGGAATCCCAATGCTTTGTTTTACATAGCAGTAGGATAAACTGCATACTCTCACTTGCAGAAGCTGGACAGGCAATACCAGAAGAAAACAAACAGCAACTGCAAGGTGAAAATACCAGGAGATTCTACACAAGCTTCTGAATCAAAACGTACTACACTATTTGTGATTTGTGGTGTTTTTTGCTGAAGAGCCTCTGATGACTTTGGAGAGCCCATAATGGCACCTCTACCCCACGACTGTTTAATTATCTTACCCTCACCTATAGCCATGTCTGTTGTACTAGAACATTAGCAGAGAACCTGAGAGGATTTTAGAAGGGTGGAAGAATTCAAAATGGTAAGGTGACATAAAATAAAAGCTTGTTATAGTCTTTAGATAATCAAGTGAATGAATCCCTGGAGCAAACTCTAAATGTTAAGCAAGGAATTCTGCTCAGTACGGATCAGGTGAGAAGAGTAGCCACACACAAGCAGCAATAACATGTTACTACCAAGTCATTCCCACCCTACATGAAATGTCAGCAAACTTAATTCTTGCCATTTTTCTCTGTACTACAGAAACACAAGTTCCATGATTCATTCAGACCTTTATACAGTGGCCTTCATCACAGTAACCAAGATCTAATGCTGGGCTTTGTAAACTGAGATTTTGCTGAGAGAAGTAGATTTTGAAAATTCACAAAAGCAAGGTGGACCCACACTATCGCACTGATCAGGCTCCAGTTGTCCATAACGTAGTTTAGATCAGAATGTAGTTGTACTTGCTTAAATGTTTCTATTGTTTAAAACTTTCTCAACAGAAGGAAAATTATCTGTAAATTCTAATTCATCTAGCTCTTAAAAATAATGCACTTTCACTGTGACAACTTCAGAGGTGGGATAGCTAATCACTTGAATTTCTAAACCTTCTCTACATTCATGTTCTGCCTAAAATTCCATCTGCTCATTAACAGTGTCACTTGCAGGGCAAGACTCTTTCTACCTGTTGAGAAAAAGCATGCAGCACCCAGCAGTAAGCAGAACTGACACAAGGAACATGACAACAAGATTCCACAATGCAAGCAAGTTTTGATTTCATTAATTCCTTTTATGCCTAGGGTTATAATCTATAATACTCATAGAAATGCAAACCAGACATTTATAAATGGCAAACAGAAAGGCTAAACCATTTATTGTAGTTTGATTTACAGCATCACACTATTTTGCTTATGCAATTTCAGGATAACCAGGAAACATTCAGGGAACACCACGGATCACTCAAGTTTTATGTAGTGAAACATACATACAAAACAATTTCACAACTCAAATTCAATACTTTTCAGATGGCTAGTTTAGCATATTTATTTATTCTTTTCTAAGAGTCTGTTTTCCTCTTTCATGCTTAGCTTTAAGAATTCGGTATTTTCCTGAAGATCAACAGAATTACTGAAATTCTTAATTTTAAGTACATGTATGTTTGCAAGATCAATGTTTTAGCCTTGTCTTTTCACACACCATGTAATGCATGGCATATGATGAAACATTCTAATAATGATGAAAGCCTGGAGCAGTGGCCCTTTGTATCTGAATCTACATACTGTGACTTGTTCACCAGGCAATTCATTTTAAGTGTACCAGACATGCTTGTCCTGTGGGAACAGATGCCTTCAATGGCTATCTCAGACCTTGAGACTCCTACTGTGTATTGAGGTGCTAATCATGTTAAAATTCTAGTTACATAAGAGGAAGACAGTTATATACTTGAAGAGGTATAAACACATTTAAAAACGCTTAGACATCTAAATCAATCATAATAAACAAAGCTAGGAGATAGTACTGGCTTTGTGCTGGCTTATTTCTTTCACGGCCTATTCAGTCTACATGGTTATGAAAAGATCAGACTTGCATTATGCTTGTATTTCTTGCAGTACTCCTAATTTGATTTTCCAGTATGTGATTCTTAAAAGCTTATTTTTAAGGCTTAATCTTAAAGATGATAAGTGAAGAAGCTAACAGGCAAAAAAAAAAAAAATTAAGTTGCTTATCTCCTCTTCTAAAACAGTTTTTAGCAAAAAGGAAAAGGTATTTGTTGCTTATTCTCCATATTCATTTGTGTCCGGCTCTACTGTACTAACCATTCACAGGTATCAACCAGAAGGCAATAGGATTTAGTGGCCGAGTGTTTTCTCTGATAGCTCAGGACACGAAGGAAACGAAAAAATGCAGTAGATAATGGACTATGAGAGACTAGGAAGGCCTAAAACCTTGTTCAACATCTAGATTCATGTTGTATACAATCAACAATTGTTACTCTTGCGCTGACCAAAATTACAGTTCAGTCAACACTAGGTAGCTTATTTCCCTGGCAAGTTATCATTTTGACTTGGATAGCAGAAGCTAGTTTCCCATTTACATAAATGAAGCCTTCTTCCTTTTGTGAAAGAAGAATTCCCCACCCTCACCCCCACCCCACCCCAAATGAAACTGAATAGAACTCAAATCTTGCACATCTAAAGTTCAGGATAAAAAAAGTAGGAATGTCTCTTTTGTAATAGCTCTACTCACATCTGTGCATTGTTTTTGTGCTTGGTTTGTGCATACAGAGGACAAAGTAAAAAGATTTTCCACTGTAGTATCATTATGGAGAGGAAGAAATGGAAAAATATAACTTTCAAGGTTTTTATTGCAGTTTTATCTCTTGGCATTACCATAATCTATTTAACATAGGTTATTTCTTTCCCTTAAGTCTGGTATATTTGGTTACGATTTTTTTTAAAATCAGTCAGACTCTATAAACAGACTAAGTACTTTAGCTGTGTATACCTTAGTTTCAATTTAGAGATAGTAAGCATACTGCGCAGACCTTGACGTTCAAGTTTCTTGTCCTTAAGTTGCCGTATTTTTTTCAATTTTTATTAAAGATAACTTTTTTTTTAATCAAGTTAAAAGAAGTTCACAAAGTGAGAAATATAAAACAGCTCATGGATGGTTTACAAGCATTTCACTACAAAAAAAAATCTGCTGGTAATTATTATGAAAGATTTTTTTTCCTTCACTTTGGCACTTCGGAATAGAATAATGCTGAATTCTTAAATTATTTGCTTACTCCCCTTCACAAGAAATCATTTGTTAAACAACTTTGTATGTTTGGAGCTTATGTTCACTCCAGTTCAGCACAAACAAACATTTAACATTCTTCTTTCAGAAAGTATTCCCTCAGTTCAACATGTTCTTTATTTTAAGCATCTCTGTTTCTATATTTAATCAGTTAGTTTGCAATACATACAGATTACTGAATTAGGGTTTCTGGGGAAAACAAACAAGCAAACAAAAGAACCCCAAAACAAATCCTTACTTCTTCCTTCTAATTATTTACTGAATGGGTTTGATCTGTGATATCACATTAAATCCTAAACTATGTTGCAAGAGTAAAAATGGACTAAGCAAAATTAATTTCAGAATCATGAGTTTTCTGTCTGCATCACTGGTTGGTGTGGGTGGGATAACTATTTTCTAGGCCCACTGGATATGGACTGCAAGTGAACATATGCAACCCACTTATTCCCTGAACAGATGAGACCCCGCAAAAAGGTAAACACAAGCTGGGTCTCCCCTTCAAGTCAGTTCTCACGTACACTACAACTCTCTCCTGGCATAGGTGTTAAAGACATGAAGGAGAGGAAATCTCATTATGGTCTTCAGAGGAGAGTAGTTCTTGTTGCTGCTCTGACGTTAGCTATCACGTGTAAGGTCAATGGGAATTTTGTCAGTGGGTTAAATCCTGCCTCAACTGAAGCATACTTTGCAAAGTGTGAACCGTAATTGATGAGGGTTTTAACCTTGCAACCCCGCCAGGGAGCACCAATAGGTGCTAAAATAAATTGGGAGGTTCAAATATATTCACAGGTTTTATTTGTTCCTCTTGCAACTTCACTACTTGTTTTTATTTGAATGTTAGTATATTCCAGAAGAATTAATGGAATTAGGAAATATTATCAACAGCCTCTAACTCTCCCATCCCTGAAGATACTGTTGGAATTACTATTAAAGATTCAGAGTTCAGGTCATATTCTCTTATTTAAACAATCTACTGTGATTTACAAAAATAATTCAGTTAGTAAAATAAAAGCTTAATATTATCAAGTAAAAAAAGCTAACCGACAGTCCAAATTCAAACCTGGCATGAAAAAAAGCAACCTGGCTAAGATGCTAGGAGTTCTTTGGTTTTCATACCTTTGCAGAGCTTCAACTCAAATAGCACTGGGTTTTTTTCCCAGTAATGATACAATGATAACAAAAACCAATATGTAATTTATAATGATTAAAGTTTTCTGGGCACAGAAAAAGAAAAGCAGCAAGGTAATGTCCTGAGACAATCATTTTTCACTTACTCTTCTTATTTCTCCCTTCCAGAGCTTTACTGCTTGATTCCTTATTGTTCTTTATTCCTATCAACATCCATATTCATTTGAGCTGGCATATACAGCTGTCTATGGAAATATACAGAAAAAAATATACTGCTGTCTATGGAACATGGAAAGTCACGTGGGCAAGTGTATGGTCTTACTAACACAACGATGATTCTTAAAATAAATAAATTCCCATAATGGCCTCATCTGCTGCAGACTTCCACCAGTTAAAGTGTTCTCAGGTTCTTGAAACGAGGTGTAGTTACTTCTTTGACATTTTCTGGTTTATGATTGGGGGGGGTGGGGGGTGGGGATTAGTTCAAGTTTTTGGTTTTTTGTTTGTTTGTTTGTTTTGGTTTACTGTAACATTTTTCTTTCATAAAGTATTCACTTTGCAGTTCATTACAATTTAGCAGGTAAATCTGGAGAAGGAGTAGTGTTATGGTGAAATTCTATATTGTTTGCTATTTTCAACCTCTTCTAAGACCACACGAGTAATTCTGGAAACATTTCAGTTTAGGACCCTGTGTTTACATGAATTCTGGTAAATTAGATGTGCCAAAGCCCATTCTGTGGCACTGTGACCAAGTGTCGTGGCTTGCATGCAAAATGTTAAAATCTCTTCTGTTTCAGAACAGAAAGGTCTTATCTATACTAGTTATCAGGAGCTGCCATTGACCTATGCCAGTCCCTAAATTGTTCCTAAATACTGTTTGAGCAAGTACTAATTGAATAAGCCAAAGCATTTTAGGAAACATGCCAACAACTAAACAGCTCTAGCCTTGTTTTCTACTATACATAATTTTTAAGTCCAGCAGCTTCTAAAGTACAAAGTGATAACCCCTTAAATACCTTGGGATAGAATAGATTCCTCTCATCATAAAAATCACTAGTCATAAAACCTAAAATATAAGCTGGACATTTAACAATCCTTTCTGTGCTTAGGCCCTGAAAATAGTGCTATAATCTTTCAGCAAAGATATCCTTACATTTAAAGATTTTGTACTTACTGTATTTTAAAACAATTACTATACAGCAATATATAGAAATTAATATAACTGCCATGACATTAAAATAATCAAGCCAACACAAAACACTTACAAGCCTTAAACTTGCATTTTGTACCAGTACATCTGCAAACTTAAATTTCCTCACTGAGATATTTCCTCCCTTTTTTCACACCTGTTTTATACCAAATATAGTTTACTGAAATCAAAGAAACAAAATAATTTTAAACTTGATATGAATAAAACACAAGGCATCATTTGGGAAAAAGAAAACCCAGTAGCCTAGCAAAAATAATGACATCCTGAGGCATCTGTTGTGTTTCCCATCACTTGATTACTATTGTAGTAACATAGATGAACATACCAGCAGTTGGAAAGGTTCTATTTTTTTTTAATCACAAATACGGGTGAATAGTAATTCTGGCACCATAAAGTCACATATAATAGATGATCAAATTATTTCTAGCTGCTACCAAATACTGTAAGAATACTGGGAAATTGGATTGCTCTTTCTAGATTAAGATGCACTTCAGGTACCATCCATTCCAGAAGTATATGCATGTGGTATAATTACAAAGAAGAGGGAATAGAAATAAGGATGGATTCTGTATTCTTATTCAGTGCAGTACATCACCAGTTGGTTCAGCAGCCTACATTTCTCTTAAAGTTTGACAGTTCAGTTTTCCATGAGGCAACTTCTATAGCAGCTAAACAAAAGATTTTTTAAAAAATAATTTACAACTAGTAAGTCCCCTTCTGTGAAGAAAAGTATATACGTTATATAAATGTATATGAAGAAAAGTATATATGTTTATATGAAATAAATAGTAAACGGAACCAGGAAATTTTATTTGAAGGTATGCTTATCTTTAATGTAACCTCTAATTGTTTAATTTCTCTGCCTAGATCACAATGTAGGATGGAAGGCCATGGTGGCCTTGTTTTGGTGGTCTCTGCTAGGGTTTGCAGGGTGCTATTTTTGCTGTTGACAAAAGTCTTGACATTGATTCTACAGCAAAATGGGTATTTTTTTTCCTTATATACCCACTGACTCTACTGAGTATTATTTCTATTTCTGTCCCAGTGAGTGAAAGGCACATTTACCTCCATCTCCAGGCTAATGTATCTCTAAATTATAACCACTACTTCCTATAAGCTATCCAACTACTAACATGGTTAGATTAAAATAACAACCATTGCTTTTAGCATGGTTTAGCTAGAATTTTGCTGCATCTTTCTTAGCCTCAAGGCAAGCTGTTTTTTCCAACAGTACTTACCGGTCTAATACAAATATTCATTTATGAAGTAAACTGAATTCTTAAGGCTGTTTAAACGTGAAATACACAAAATTTCACAGAAAATTATCTCAAAAATTTTCCTCTGTCATTATTAGCTCTGTCGAACTAAAGCTTCTGCTGCACTTCCCTATTCCTATACATTATACTCAGCATATGTAATAGCCTACACAACAAAAACCAGTGCTTTGTTTCAGCTTCCTATCACAAGCTCACGTTTGAAGCCTCATTCCAGCATTGTAAATGGCATGCTGACCCTTACTCTTGGCACATAAAACCATTACAAACTGAATTTACACATCTCAAATCTCACAGATTGATTTCTGTCAAATAAAGACTAAAGGTCATAACTTCTTCTTCCACTCACTCACTTAGAAAACCAAGTCTTTTTATCTCACCTTTGTATGACTGCTGGATTTCCAAGTAACAATGTCTTCCCAGCAGTAAGTAAACATACAATGACTTGAAAATCTGGAAAAGGGTATTTTGTGTGTGGTGACACAAAATATGTAGCAACTTAGGGCAGAAAACATACGATTTTTGCAAAACTGGTAAGAACAGTTCAGTACAAATGTTCTAAGAGATTGTAGCCACATTACTTTCAAAGGTCCACTCTTGAAACAAAGGTTTAACTTTACCTTTTCTTTTAGCTATCTGAAGCAGAACTTCAGCCACAGAAGTCTAATTTGCAGAAGGTACATGATTATAAAAGTAATGATACATACAGAATTGAAAAGACTATTGCTTTATGATAGTCCATTTTGATACATTAGCTTACATTTTAATTCAAGAAAATTCTAGATTAAAGCTTATCACATAGATGCACCTCTGGATTGTCCATTCTCTTATCACAATAAAATGCTTTTAAAATGTGGTATAGCTAGATTCTGCAGTCACGAATCATATTAAAATACACAATAAAGAAAACAACAGCCTGCCTTGAAGCCTATGCATGAAGGAGAAAGGCTGATCACAGTAGAAAATACAGTGGAAGAATACAGGACAGAAAAGACCACGGGAATCAGTAAGCTTAGACCCTGACAACCAGACAAAAGCTGATGTATCCAGAAAAGTTCACTGATCAGCTGTTCTACACACCTCTGTGGACTATGGCACTGCCAACAACCCTACAGCAAGGACCTACTTGGTCCTTTGGGTGGGAGACCAAAACGCACAGTCTAGACTATTACAGGAAGAAAACACATGAGACCAAAGACAAGCAGTTGGAAAATGTCAGGAGGACTTCACAAACTAGAGAATGACAGTGAAGAAAGCAAGCTATTATTTTATTTTCTCTCATTTTTTGCTGTCTTACCTATAAAAAGCAGGCCACTGCCTCTTCAACAGAGGAAAAGATGTTTGCATTTTACATAAAATTAACAGACAACACAAAAAAAGTGCTTTTAAATACTTATACTTCCTTGCTTAGCTTTATATCTAAGATTTCTTCACACTGGACTGTTGAACTTGGATGTAAATACGTACACTGTAGCTGCACCTCTTTTTTTCTCCACTTTTTTTTTTTTTTTTTTAAACTGGAAATCAAGTTCAAGCTTTCACTTAGCCTTTTTTGATGGAGAGCACAAAGTACAAGAAACAAAACCAATTCCCTTTTCCTATCAGCTGCCAGTGTATACCTCTCTAGACCTGCAGTAGAAACATGGCAAACCTTGGTAATGGTACACAGAGAAGCAAGGAACAAATACATGCAAGATTTGTCAGCTCTTGCTCTAACATTAGGAAAACCATTCTCCTTTGACTGCAATGACAAGTGAAATAATAGCAATTGAAATTTATCTAGGAGATACTTGAAACCAAGGTTATGGAGGTCCCACCTCTAGGTCACTGAAAGCAAAGCAAGCTGATATTCATATGAATGTTAAATATGTAAGAAACATAAATCTGACAATCAAAGTCCTGAGTGTTAGCTGGACTTTGTTTCCAAAAGTTCTCTTATAGAATTCATGCATTTTAATAAGCCAAATAATTTGTATATATTGTGAGCTATAATTATTTTGCTTTCAGGATGATTTACTACTGTTGACAGGAAAGGTGTGTGGAAGCATCACCTTTTAATTTTTTCAGATACTTGATGCAGTGATGGAGTGTTTAAAAGGATTATAAATAATGAAATATTATACACTTCCAGGAATGTTCAGGAATTTTTAATTAAAACCAGTCTTACAAAAACGTCACAAAAGCTTTGTTCAGCTTAATTCATGCCTTAATACTCTCAAGAGTCTGATGAAGTCTAATAGAGGGTATTTCCTCTGTTCTTACAAAACCAATAGTTTCAAGCAGCAGTGGTGCTTTTATAGAACACAGTATCTTGTAATACAGTGACAACCTTAAATTAAGCTCTTCTTTAGGTTTCTATGTGTAGGAATATGACGTATCCAAGATCATTGCATCTAGTACCCAAAGATCTAATAAGCTTTTTGATTCATGTTCCTAGTTTTTTATTTAAGTGACAACACTGCAAAATGTAGGCTGGTTTAAAACTTGGTGAGGGCAATCTATTGAAAATAACATCCTGTTCCATATGGACACTAGACATTACACCAAAGCTGCAGTTTTTCAAGTTCTAAATTTAGGAACAGAGGATTGACATTGGCAGTCTCGATCATTTAACTCAAGCTTCCTGCAATTTCAATCAATTTTGCAAAAGCTGTTCAGTTCAAAAGGGTCAAGTGAACATATATGCTAAGTATCCTTACACAACACATGACACAAAATATTTTTTTTCAAATTCCACAGTCCACTATGACCTAAGGTCCCTGAATCACACCTACTTCCCTTCAGTATCAATATATACCTCAGGGATTGTGTTTAAAACAAACAAAACTAAACCAAACAAAAACAAACAAGCCAAAACAAAAAACAAACACTACAATTCCTGGCAGTAGACTATGGCTCAAACAACAGAGGAAGTTAAAAGAAAAAGTCAGCAATGGCTAACAATGTAAGTTTGGGGAGGAACCCTGCAGAACTGTAAAATGGCACTCAGTGGTACTTGCCAAAGCAGATCATAAGTCAAATTTTACTGCAGCCTACTACATATCTCTGAGGCCTCTGCGGCTAAACTTTTCAGGAAGGATTAAAAATGAAAAGAAATCTCCCCCCAAAAAAACAATGTTAGGATTTATCACATAATCAGTCTCTTTCAAGCGGTGTGTTACACAAAACTGTGCATTGGCCTGAGCAGATGATAGGATATAAGGCTGAAAGAGCACTCTCCAGCTCCTAAGTATAAATTCCAGCATCCACAAGCAGCCTCAGCATGTAATCTTGTCTGTAAATGTATCAAGCTTCATTGTATGAGGAATCAAACTCCTTGTCCTCATTGCTTCTATTGCCATGACTTTTGTGAAACATCGCAATCTGCAGTTTGCGAAAACGAGAAAAACAGCGTGCTGGTTGTGGCTGGGCTAGAGTTAATTTTCTTCATAGTAGCTAGTATGGGGCTATGTTTCAGGTTTGTGCTGAAAACCGTGCTGATAACACCAGAGATGGTTTTGTTACCGTTGAGCAGTGCTTACACAGAGTCAGGGCCTCTCACCCCCATCCCACCGGTGGGAAGAAGGAAGGGGGGAAAAATTCAGGGTGATGATGTTTATCTTCCCAAGTAATGGTTACGTGTGATGGTGCCCTGCTTTCCTGGAGATGGCTGAACACCTGCCTGCCTATGGGAAGCGGTGAATGAATTCCTTGTCTTGCCTTGCTTGCATGCGCAGCTTTTGCTTTGCCTATTAAACTGTCTTTATCTCAACCCATGAGTTCTCTCACTTGTACCCTTCCGATTCTCTCGCTCATCCCACGGGGGGGGGGGAGACAAGAGAGTGGCTGTGTGGGGCTCAGTTGCCAGATGGGGCTAAAGCATGACAAGGGGTGATGATGGCAAAATTTAATTCATATCATGATTTTCTCTAATATCAAAATGCATGGAAAATAAGCTATGAAACAAAAAACAAATCATGAATATTCCTAGTTTTGAATGGATAACAATACTTTTGAAAGTAGTGAATACAGTTAATAACCTCAAATGTGTCTTTTTTTAAAGAGAGTGCTTCCAATAGGTTATTTATTATTCTTATCTTGTAACAATTTTTTATCTTTACAACTGATACTGTGAGAATATCTGCAAAAAAATCATGCTATTTTTAGGTGTTTCACTCGCACAAATAAAGACTGGAGATTCAATATAAGTTAACCATCATCAACATCTGAGAAAGGTTTGTGTGAACGTGTGAACTACAAATCCATACATTAGTACAACCACTAGGCAAAACCAAACTATACAAGACAGTATGGCAATTTTCTAAATCAACCACCTCCAAGTTAAAGGCGAAGTTTTACATGTTCCTCGATTTCCAGTGTCAGTCTTAGTTCTCCCTACCTGTAGGCCTCCTCAATCACAGCAGTTCAGTCCCAGGGACACACTTTGTCCCTTTGCCCTCACGCATGAGGAACTTCCTAAGGAATGGCTCTGGCACACCTTTTCTGTGCTAGACCTGGGAGGATAGCCTGTGAGAAGGCATTCCACTCAATTTAAAAACAAAAGTAAGAATAGCTGCCTGCTTTCAGCTATTAACAACTTTCTCATTTTACTAAATACAACTGTTCAGTTTCCCCACAGACAAAACTATATGAATGGCATACATTTGAAAGATTTCAGTACCTACATACAGAGGCACACCTGTTTAGCCCTAACAGCATTACTCCATCTCTACTTGCACACCACATCCCACAAAATAATTCCCAAAACCCTACAGTCCACTAAGACCTAAAATAAAGTCTCTACAACATATCTGACCCTCTTCAATACTAAGGTAATCTTCTGGGAAACGTTAGGATGAACCCTGAAAGCAGACCACAACAGGTGTACTCAGGCACTGCAGAGGGCTACTGGGTTAGGGATCGCTAGTCCTCTCCAACAGCATAGAGCAATCTATTTATCTTTCTTTACAAAATGCCTTACACTTCATTGACTCATAACACCCTAAAGAATCATACGTATTTCTTGAAATTTATATTCACTGGAATAATGTGCTAAATTCATGAAAGCCAAAATATAAAATTTTAACCAGGAAAAAGAATATTATTTCAAATGTTTGTCTTTCAAGCTGTCATTCTTAACTGTTTCAGAAATAATTCTTATCATAGTGCGATCAAAGAACGTGAGTATTCTGTCAAGAAAAAAGGAGATGTAGGTAAGAGAAGATTTTATTCACCAGATGGATTCACCAAGTCATACTGGCATCAGCAATCTGGTTCATACCACCCTGCAGGTAAAATGAGGATAGTATTTTGCTTTTGCAGTAAAAGAAATCTTTTCTGATAAAGCAAACAGGCCAGAGATGTCCCAACTGTGTTAAAGAGCAAGAGAATCTGTTGTGCCCTTTCTCCCATAAATACACAATATCGTAACTCAGAACTAATGCAATACCATGCGCCAGTTCTACAGCAGATCTGTCATTGTAGTAATTTACCAAGCTGGCAAATCAACCATATATTAGAAGGAAAAAGACATGAAAGAAACTTTAAAAATTTGTGATGCCATTGCAACATTCTACTTAAGAAAGATCTATTCTCCCCACCGCACCCCAACCCCCCAAAGTGTAAGTTTTGTTTACATTCCTCACTTTGCAAGACTGGTATTTATTCATAGTCTTTTAGGTTGCCAAACATACAGACTCACTACATAAAAGATGTCTAATTAGCTTATGGAGGCTTAATTTGGACAGCATTTTAATTACAAATCTCTGATGCATCAGACTAGTTCATATTTCAAGCACATTTTAGTAAGCTGAGTTGTATTACATAAATGATCTTTAAAGACAACCACTTTTTAGAAATGGCTATCTTGAGGGCTGATGCAAGAGAAGACATGCCTAAGTTATCTTCCAGCAGATTTCACAGACGGCTCACAAGGCTGTCATAAGGCACAGGAGGAAGACAGTTGCTTATTCTTTTACAGCAATGCAAGTGCTAAGCACAATCTGGATTTAAAGCTAGAAGTTGTTTATTTATCAGTAACTCTTTTAAACCTTACTTCTGCTAACTAATATTTCTTATATCAAAGTGAATTACTAAAACTTAAAATGAAAAGGCTGCAAGGAAATGAATATATTTCACATTGATGAGATGCCAAGTATTGCCTTATGGAAATGTAATATGTGCTTTTCAAGTACAATCTTTTATGCACTCTTCTATGCAGTCTATAGCAGAGTCTATTCTACTGGTACAAGTGAACATTTGAAAGCACTATTGCATAGTCATGGGATACACTGGTCACACCACTTCAGGAAAAAAACCAAGGTTTTTCAAAAGTAGCTATAGGTTAATGTTGTACATCCAATTCTGACAAACCGTACCATCATCAGTTTGTGCTCTATCACTAGGCTGTGAAAAGAATCACAACAAATGTTGTGATAAATGTTTATTTCTCAGAGCCTACCACACCCATCATAAAAGACACTCTACCCAATTTACAAGGCTAAGTATGATTTTTTTTCAGAATTTTCTTCTTCATTATGGAAAACAGCAAAAGGAAACAAGGTCTAATGGATCATGCTGGTACTCTTTTTTAACCTTAACATGTACTGACTCTTCTTTCAGCTTTCCAACAGCATTGTGAAAAATAACAATCCATAAAAGGAAAACCAAGAAAAAAAAAATCAGGATGCATTTTCTTCTCTATAGCTTCAAAAGACTCAGCTAACCTGGCTGCAAGCATCTGGCACCAAGCAAGTGGCATATGTAAGTTGTTTACAGACTTCATGTATCTCAGAAATAGAAAGCCTAAGGCTCTTGTCAAGAAGTTTCAATTTGTGCTACAACACTGTTCATCTAAGACATCAGCCTCTGAGACCTCTCAGCTTTTTGGTCAGCAATGTTCTCTGAACAATTATAGCATCTCTGGTGGGGATTACAGAAGGAAATTACACTGGCTAAGTGCATGTGCCACACTGAAAGGCAGGGACAGTGCTCAAGAGACATTTGAAAGCATTAGCCTATAGTCTGGTCTTGACTCATTGTATTATTTTCTTTAAGCTCAGCCATCTATTACCTTTTTGGTGTGTCTTATGTTAAGGGTGAATACAGCATTATAGAAGCTCCATTCCAATAAGCCTTTACAACAAAAAACATACCTTATAATTTTTCAGTAACCTAGACAGTTGCTTAATTCTTCACTCTCAAACTACAAATGCATCGAGAAATTACTCAAGGCTCTAATGGCATTTAACACAGCATAATGATTTAACTTCATGGTTCTATAAAAAGCTGAATGCAGTATGGGAGTCATACATGTCTGTATCTCTCAGAGATTCTTTTGATATATTAAACAAATACATGGGGGGAAATTACCTTTCTTGGTACATACAGCAAGATGCTGTACTAAACTTCACAGGCAATTCCAGTATCCCACTATTCTGTCTAGAGCTCTGAAAACAGAAATAGAGACAAATCATCCTTCGCTTGTCCTGGATGGTTTTATTCCACACAGACCTATCACCTTCCCTTTTAATATGTGATACAGCAATTTACTATTATTGCGTCTATGGGTGACCTAATTATAGGCAAACACATTAAATAAGAAGTCTCTTCTTCCCTTCCCAGATGTTTCCTCCCACACTATGACAAGGGGTATTTTTTCCCATTCTGCTTCATCAATTGCACTATTTTCACCAATCCAGCACATATATTTGTGCACAAAATACGTAACAATTTGAAACATAAAAGTTCAAGAAAGCTCAACAATAAATTAACAGGATTAAAAAACAAAAACAAAAACAAAAAGAAAACCAAACCTAATACTCTAAGCCTTTTGAGATTCAACCATCACTTAAACTGTAGAGCCTGACACTTCATTTTTATTACACCTGAAGAAGTCATTTTTCACTTTTGTGCACTGTAATCCACTTGCTGTTTGCTATGACATGCATCATGAAATAATTATCTTATTTCCACTAGCAGCAGCATCACTGGGCAGCTGGTTTAGTTATTTCTACGGTAACATATAAACAAAATGTATTTTCTTTCCTTCATATACAAAAGGCAGTAGCAACATGAGACGTCAGCTTCAATATGTACTGCAGTACTATCTCTAATGACTCATGTCTTTCATGTATTTTCCAGTAGCTTGTTAATTTTTAAAAATCTATCTTTAAATAGGTATCTTGAGATTAATTTCATAAGAATTTTTAAGTATCGTGCAGGACTTCCTGCTAATTTGGGCAGCAGACAATAAGGTAAGTCACTGATACACTTTCATCTGCTTTCATCTTCTTGATGTATATCAACATGGTACACATATATTTATATATACATCCAGATGAATATGTAAAATGACATGAAATTGTCTGAACAACCATAAAACAAGGATTCTGTACATTCTGACATCAGTTTTGGAAGGCATTCAAATCTCTCTCTGACATAAGCCTACACTACGTTGTTTTATCCAGTGAAAGCCAAACTGCTTCAACATGTACATTAGTTTAACAGTGACAGAGATTCACCAAGTTAAGCATGGTTTAATGTGTTGGGTACATAGCACAAGTAAAGCATTTCTGTATTACCTGGCTTCCAGTTACGGATTCTCTCAAGCTTCAATTTTCCAATGGAAACTCAGTCTCCCTCTCTACAGGATCTTCACTTCCGTCTGGCTATTATGGACTAAAGAGGAGGAATGACAGTGCACTACCATTTTACCAACTTTGAAATGAAGGATTTGAAATGTATCACTCCCATTATTGTGCAGGCTGCTCATCCTTTTTCGATTGACCTGTCTCCATTCTCCATCCCTCTGCCCTTTTTTAGTTTTGGTTTTGTTTATTTGTTTAAAAGAAACAGTTTACTTGGCTTTGTCTTTCAAAGGACAACTAGGAGCTCAGGACCACAGGAACAATTGAACAGAACTGAACATTTGCCTGTCCATAAAAGCTCTCCAGGTGTGGGTAGTTTACAAAGTGGTGTGCCACTCCTGAACTTCTCCTAAAGCTACTAGCGAGAGTTAAAAGGAATAACAGCAACTGTGTAATCTCATTGATGTACTTTTCTCTTCCATTATTTTTGTCATCCAGGTATGGGCATGTAACCAGGAATAACAGGGGCACTATGCCTCAACCAGCTTCTTCAAAACATGTGCCCAACACCTTCAATACCACTTGGAAGATATGGAGTTTGCCTTATTAAACTAACTGTAGTTAGAACTAGGTATGGGAATTTATTTATTTTTTCCTAATAAAAAGTAATACGTTGAAAAATACAAAACTCAGACTAAAAAAAGGGAAGTAGGAAAAGTGATGATGAATGTAAATTTCAATTGAAGTCAGGTGAGCTTTGATGAATTTGAACCTCTTTTCATTTTGCCAAATCCTCTAATAACAATCCCTCTCTCATAAATAAATAGGCAAGTATATACCTAAAACTCCCATTTCTTACAGGATTACTCGAAGTAAAGGCAACTAAGCCTGACCGAGCATTCCAGATTCAAACTGAACTGCTTCTCATTTTTTCTCTATTTTTAATAAAAAACTCCCAGCGATTTTGGATGGTAAGCAGGCCGATGTACCTGTAGGCTATCTCTGTGTTGACAAGCTTTATTCTGTCTTTGCTTGGGGTCAAGCATGACAAATTTCCAGCCAGATAACACTTGTCACATCTTAAGTCCATCCAGACAATAATCATGCCTGCTGCTAGCAGGAGCAACATCTGCCGCTGCTACGAACAACAGCTCTCGATTCACACAATCTCTTGCTGAGTTCCCAGCTCATTAGGATTCCCTAACTGCTGCCTCTTACACATGAAAAACACACCTATCATTGAACACGCAAAGTGCCTCACTCCCTGCTGGACCCTTAAACGGAGAAGCTCCTGCTGAGCCCAAGCTTGGCAAGAGCAAGAGCCCCCTTCACTCACAGAAGCAAGATCTTGTCAAATTATCAGCACTACCTGATGAGTGAGAGGCTCTTCAGCCATGAAGCCAAATCCAGGCGGCTACACATGCACCCTACTAAAGCCCCGAGTGCAGCAGTGCCTGCTTTAGGCATGAGCCTAGAGCCCGCACAGGGTGAGCACAGGCCTCCCTCTGCAAAACCCTCCAGCACACCACAGTTATCCCTCCTCTGGGCACCTCGCCGAGGCACGTATTTTGGAGCTACAGCATCAGCTTAACATTTACCGTAAACCACTGTTTCCTCAAAGTCCCCCAAACTTCTCTAACTGCTTATGGTTCTACACTTGACAGGATCATACAAGCACATTTAATTCCCTGTCCCTAGTTACTCATTCAAAGGTATCTGTCCCCATATTGCCTTAAGGTTACAAATTTTCTAGTATGGAAAAGGACCAATACAAACTTGGCAGTTAAAAAAGAACAAAGAATTTCACATTTAGCCTGCTTGATATTCAATTACTTCTCTCTTAAAAGAAATGGTGTGTTATAAAGAGGTGAGATTTCACTTGGGAAAAACTTCAAAAGCAGCAGCTTTTATAGGATTAACTACTAAAAGACTGTAACAGTCTAATTTTCCTTTTAAACAATCTTCTTCATACAACATCAGCTCAGAATTACAATATAAGAAAAAGGTCTTTCATTGAAGGAAAAAGAATTAATGTCTTCCTACACTTTGACAAAAGTAGTTGGAAAACACCTAGAGCAACACGCAGCAATTTTACGTGGCTCAAAAAAAATTAACAAGCCCTGCATATTCTGGGATTTGAGTTGGTTAATCTTTAAAACATGAGACAAGTACTACTGAGATCTTGGGATAAAATCTTCAGTAGATATTACTGGATGCCAGAGGATAGAGGAGAGTCTAACAATAGTGGGGAAAGACCTTATATAACCTTTGCAGAGATAAATACTATGTCTTCTTTTCTAGAACCGTGTTTTTTTCAACATGCCAATTAATTTGCCTTTTCTGTAGGCACTAGATCCCTTCTGCTATCCTTCATTCTTACGCAGAGAGAAAGGGATACCCCACAGCTCAAGGAGTTTCATTCCAAAGATCTGCTTTCTGTTTCTTACTGCACCACAAACTTGGCACACCAGCAAATCCCTTTTTATCTCTTCCCAATAAGACAATACCTGTGAACTCTAATTAGGGTAAGTATACTACAGATAGGATTGCCAAAGCATTGTTATATGAACAGAAAACATTTATATTTATATTAATAAAATGTTCTCTTAGTAGAAATCAAAATAGTTTTTTGCATTTACATACACTGTTAAATGAGCCCAGATTTCTGTAAATTTGACATCTACTTAACAAATGTGAAGGGCTTTATTTGTGCATCTATGGAATAACAGATAGATGAACTTGCAGCAATTTTCTCTACAGGGACAAACCTAAGTAAGAAAAAAAAACAGTGAAGTCCATAATTCAAAACCTAAACTTGTGTTAAATTGCAACTTTTACTTCAATTGTGGAGACATTTATTTATATTCAACTTCCAAGTTGTGGTTTTTTTTTTTTATTTCAGAGTACTAAATATAAATACTAAAAAATATTTTTATACAAATAATGGTATCACTCAAGATAGTCTTATTTTCATATCCTACTTCTTTTACAGCTCTACTTCATTATTTTTTTTTTTAATACACAATCAGAAGTTTGGCTTTTAAGCAAAAAAACAGTATTTTATAAAGCACTTCTCCACCGCTAAGCTCCACTGAGCTGAAGGAACTGTGGAAGTATCAAAAATTAATGAGCACAGTGGACCACAATCCAAGCTCCCAGAGGCAAGATAAAATAACCAAGTATTGAGTTTCTTGTGGCATATCATAGAATACTCAGTATAGATGTCAACACAGAAATTTCACTTCTTTCAGGTACTGTATGCTTGGTATAGATGCATGATCTTCACCTTGTAGGGTTTAACACATTTCATCTCAGCCTAGGGAGCTTGTTTTAATGGAAGGAAAAAATGTAATATACACACCAAAAAATGCACTCTGATTTATATACAAAGACTACAGACCCTCAGGTGACATAGGGCAACACTATGTTAGAGGTTCAGATTAGAGACTCTTGAGAAGCTGTCTGCTTCTTAACAATCTTACTGTATTCCTACCTTAAAAGAGAGAAATAAATTCCTTGAAAATCATCATAATAGAATATCCTAAACACAATTTTTTACCTCTAGAAATGACTCATCATTTATGAGGCTGAGGGCCATCAAATGTAAAAGCACAAAATACCCACTATCCTTCATTACAAAAGATACTATTATTTACAGTCACTTACTCCCTCCCACAAGGGTTCAAGTTTTTTTATTTTTCTTCTTATGAACAAATGAGAATAACATGTAATTATGATTAAGATTTTCCTTGATAAATCTAGAAATACATATTTTGAGAGTCATTTTTCTTTGGAAACTGGAAGAGGGGCAGGAACATCTACAGGAATGAGTTGTTACTAATAACAATGTCATATTATTGATAACTTTAGAAATTACATGTTTTTTGCTGGATCTTATTATAAACTTCCCACTGTTCAATACACTTACCAGAGAAAAGCACTAGTTTGACAAGTAATGGGAAGCCAATGCCAGCAGCAGTGGCGGCAGCAGCAGTTGCCACGTGCTGCGTGGAGTGTGAGGTTTATAAGGTCCCTGGGTGGTGTCTGAGGGGGTTTCTTGCCCCCAGCACTCTTGGACTGTGTGTGTGGAGGAAGCAGGCAGAAGGTCTCACAAGAGAGACTGTGCAAGGGTAAGGAAAGTTTGCATTAGACCTCAAGCTGACTGACACAAGCAACCCATATGATGAAGGTGGTAGGGTTAGATTGGACATATGCAAGAAAATTTTATGATGAGTGAGCTGAGACACTGCAACAGGTTGCCCAGAGAAGCCGTGGATGCCCCATTATTAGAAGTGTTTAAGGTCAGGTTGGATGGGGCTTTAAGCAAACTGATCTGGTCAAAGATGCCCCTGCCCACAGCAGGGGGCAGCTGGACTAGATGGTCTTTAAAGGTGTCTTCCAAACCAAACTACTCTATGATTCTATGAAGAAAGAAAATCAAGAGAAAAAAAATGGTTGTTGTTAATAATACAGTAATCTACTATTAAAAGAGCATCAGATATTCATTAGCAGCACAAGACAGGAATTTGTTCAAAAAGTTAGTTAGCCAACACTATATTTAAATTTTACAGTAAATACCCATATCCTGTTAATAGGATCAATAGGTAAATTCAGTATGTTGAAACTCGTATTTGGTATTTAGTCAGTACTCTGGCGTAGCTACGTAGCAGTAGCAGCAAGCATTAAATGCTATTGATGTTGCAATTGGAAACTGCAGAATTATCCTGGTAAGAATCAGATCTCTTATTTGTAAAGCCACTGTGTATTCTGCACTACACTGAAACAACATCACAGTTCCTCATATGAAGAATGTTGTAAATACTGTAGTCTCAGGAGACACATTTATGAAAACACTACTTTCTAACTGAATTTTAGAAGACAAACTATTTATAAATCACATATTGAAAAGAAAAAAAAAAGGGGGGGGGGGGGGAGGGGGTTTTGAAACTTCTCACCTGTTACTGTTCAAATCAGTCCATCCAAACCTCTCTCTACTTCTATGGCATTTTAATTTCTTGATATTCTAAAAGATTTCGCAGAATCTCAACAAACTAAGATATGACTCTCCTCTTACAAAATCTTTGTGTGAACTCAGTAAGACATACCACATTCAGTACCTTTGTAATTGAGTTCTGTTCAGTTTATGTGTACGAACAGCAGGTCTGAAATCCCATGACCTTGGTTTGAATACTTTAGCCTTAGTCTTTTGACAATTAAAACCCCAAAACCCCAACAGATTATTCCATTGTGATTATCCTAGCCCTAGCACATTACATTGTGCTACTGGTGGTACAGAGAGATCCACCCTCCACCTTGAGAGTTTATTATCTAACTTCATCAAAGGTTTTCTAGAAACAAGGAAATATTCAGCTAACTATAAGCATCTGTGGCCTTACATAAACGCTAAATGAACATGGGTTTTTTTCTAATCTTATAGTGTGGGAGATCACAGTGTCTCAACATGCCTCTAATACTTTGAGGACTGCGGAGATTTAAGTCAGAAATCACGCCTGGACGTAAAGTTAATAGTATCAACTACATAATTTCCAGAATCCAAAATGGATTCTGAGAGAAGATAGCTTTGTGTGCTTGTTTTACAAATAGCCATATTACTCTCATGTCTGTGAATCCCAATTATGTAGCTAATAATTGTAATTAATTAATTCATTGTAATTACCTGTAAAAGGAACTTTGTCTACTGAAGCTTTTCACTTGTTAGTTGCCACATAACACGATTCTGTAAGATTATTTTCCCCTAGCAGCCTGATGATCAGATTACCATAAAAGCATTGTGAAACAGGTTGAGAGCTACCTGCTTTGTATAGAAGGAACATCATAACATCCTCAAAATTCATTTTTCTTCTCTTCAAAACCAGAATGTCTAAGTGCATATATGGCTATGTGTGTCTGGAAGTGTAGTGGAATTATATGCAGGAAGGCCAGATAATTAATTTATAAAGTTACTGTGCATATCTTCTGTCTAGTATGGGTTGGGGGTAGAGAAAAGGGAAAACTAAGAAAAGTGATATTTAAGTAGTGAAGAGCTAAATGCATAAAACATATACCCTTCCACACTCAAAGAGCAAAGTTTGTAAATATGAAATTACTCATATTGAATCTGCACTTCTAACATGAAATGTATTTTCAAGATTTTTTTTTCTTTTAAACAAAACTGGCAGGAGGTTTAGTGCTCATTAAAGTGAAAAATGGGTATTGTTATCCAGAACAATAGGCACAACAAAATATGAGAAGCTAAAGCATAGCTTTGTTAATAGAAAACAAACCAGGCATGCCCTACAATCTTCCCTAAGGCAGAAAAACATCCCAGAAAAGGATCGTTATTTCATATGTACTCAGCTTTAGCACTACTCCCACAAACTCTTCATGGCAGTCCAATGACTCCAACATCTACTTCTCCATAAACCAGCACTTCACCACCTTTTGGAGAAGAAACAATAATGAAATCCACAACCCACCAAGCATCTTGTTTGGCAGCTAGGTTGCAGAGACAGCAAACAGGTAAAATACTTACCATTTGGGCAAAAAAAACACAATTATTTTACAAAATCATAATCTACTGTTTCAATCAGAAGGTTTTTAAGTAAGGATGGGTTTTACAAGGGCTCTCAATTTTGGGGTCAGGGTTATGTCTCCTGGCACAGAAAATTTCTCAAGTAAAAACTACTTGTCCTTTCACAGACCACTTTTAAGCGTCTCCAGGACCAGAGAAGTTACTGCTGCACTCCTGCAACTCTGCTCTCCTCTGGCACAAATGCTCTCCAGCCACCACACTGGTAGTGAAGTACTAATGACTTCCTCTGGCAGTGTGCCCCTTTTCCCCCCTCCACCCTGACCTAACAAGAAATGACTGTATTTGGCTCAAAGTGCATTTGGGAGTTTGACTTGAGCAGCATGCCTATCTCACAAAACAGATAAGGGATGCAGTCCAACAAGAAAACGGACTGAGTGATGCCCAGGGTGAGGCTGGGGCCTTACAGCCTGGTGTTGCTTCAGTGAAGGCCAGGAAGACCCCCACATATCTGTAACCATGAATCTGTACCATAAATCTGTCTGTACTGTGCTGTCTGCTCTGTGCTGAACCATTGGGCCCCACTGACCTTACAGAACCTTGTTAAGGGACAACTGACACACAAGAATTGACTTAGTTCCACCTCACTGTGGGTATAAACCTTGCATTTTAGAATCTTTTTTTTTTTTCCTCAGGATGAAAACTCCAACTAACAGACAGGTTGATGGGCCTGGACCTCACTCCTCCCCAAACAGAGACACCTCTTTGCTAAGTTTTATGCCTCCAACTACATCAGACATTACCCAGGAAAGTATGGGTAACCAAAGCGCTGAACTCTTAACTTGAGCCATAAGTGCATTTAACAACAGCAATTCCAAAGTTGTTAACATCTGTCGCTTTAATAAATCATCTATTTTTTTTTTCAATTTCAGGGAACTGTTCCAGTGAAAGTCCTTAAACTGTGTTCTGACAGGCAAATGTTGACTCTGATGAGTGGCTGTACATATAATCCCTTAGACCTAAAACCACTGACCAAGTCTGAGACTAGGATTGGATCTAGCTGCACCTAGACTCCTCTCTGAGGAGTTTAGAATGCGAGGGGATCTTTTTCAAACCTTATGACTCAACGAGAGGGCTGTCTCCTCCACCAGCAGCCACTCTCAGACACTTAACATGGCACTTATTTTACCAGCTTGGTCACTCCAGGATTCATTGCGCACAATGTTTCATCACATACAGGTTGCATAGGTCACAAGGTTGGAGGGGAGCCAATCTAAGATCAAGTCCAGTTTCTTATTATCCCTGGCACCACCTCAAAAGCTGGAGCTTTTTTTCCTTCCACCATTAAAACAGTGTTTCAGAAACGCGCTCTTCCACTTTTTTCCCCTCCTAAGTTTACAATCACTTTTTTCTTCTGCCAAAACTGGTTTGCTCAAGTACTGCTTCTCTGGAGTTATCCAGTATAATTTTTAAATAGAGATCCTACCCAAGTGCAGAAGAGCAAAACGATCTGCACACAGAGACCTGAGCAGGCACCCTCACTAACCTCAGAGTTGTACTTGACACAGATAACCCCCAAGAAGTTCAGTGATTGTGCTACAGAGTTGATCACACACAGCTTAGCCCCTGGGCACTGTCCGGGTGCTGCTGGGTGGGAGCGGGCAGGACCGCCTAACCCTGAGCCGCTCCACACAAGCACCTGCAACCTGGACCTCCGCAGAGCACTCTGACTTGTGGCAGAAACAGTCTCTCAGGTCTCCTCTAATGAAACACCCCCTTTCGTTATTCTGGAAGTCTTTTTTCTTACCTGGCTTTTATCTGCCTGTATCTGGTTTTCTAAATATCTGTGAGGAGGAGAACTGGTAAACCCAGACCTGTCAGCTGGACAAATGTGCAGCCATGCTCTGGCAGAAAATGCAACTGCAGAGAGAGCAGCAGGCAATTCACTGGCTTTGTTGTTTCTGTAATTCCCCTCCTGATTACCTCCACTACCAAAATACCTTGAAGTTACCTCTCCCATTGCACCATTTACTCCACTATGATTTACAGGTTCTACAGTTAAAAGCACCATCAAAATCTCAGTTGTCTCAAAATGGTTGTTTGTTTGTTTGTTTTTTTTTAATCATGTGCTCCCTGGTTTCCAGGGACCTCTATGTTATCTCACTAATCTTTCTCTTCAAGATACCTTTGCATCGCTTCGTTCCTGTTGTCAGGTAGTCAGAAACAAGGAGCTGAATTTGAAATGAAGATTCAAATACCAGAATCTGAAACTAAGTAGTAAAGCTCTTTCAAATTCAGCTCTATTGTTCATTTTTAAGCTTCGTAAGGCTCCACTGACCCAGTTTTACAAAGACTTTTTCTGGTGATTTTGCCTCCTGCTCAATGAAGTGGGTATAACCCGCTGTATTCATTTACTGAATTAATAGAGTTTTACATTAGGGACAACATCTCCTGAATATAGTTTTAGCATTTCTGTCATATATATATTCACTGTATCTGTGTTGCATTATTGCTTTTCTTGCATTTTAGAGATTCTTCTTGTAAAGTACAAAGATGAGCATGTATCTCTTCATCAAGAAGCACATACACAGTAACAAATGGGCTATCTAGCTCTTTATTTCTGTGTTCACAAAGACATTTCCACTAATTATTCTTTTATATAATTAATATATTAATGTAACTGACTTTTTCAGGGGAAAGTGAAATGCTGAATCAGAAGCTTGCAAGTTGACATTAACAGAAAGCTTTTTTAAGAATTGTACCACAGCAACAATACACACAGCCAGCTACCCTGTATTGTAGCCTTAAATGTGGGCACTGGCAAGGAAAGTGGTTTCAATCCGATCCAACCTTGTGCTGACTATTCATTTTCCCTAAATGCAGCATGCAACTTATTTCCTTTCATCACTGAAATACTAAAAGCTTGCCAATCAACGTCTTCGCTCTTTTTAATATAAACCATTTACAAACACTGGACTGTTGGTATTTGTATGTTTTCTTGCACTTTTGCATGAATCTTTATTAAAAATTTGTATCAGACATATCAAAAATGTGCAGCACAAAATATTGATAATTTTAAACCTAATGCTGCAAGACGGCCTTATGACACTAGCTCTACACATCAGTTTAATATGAGTTATTCTAAAATATGTAATTCTCATCATAGTTCAGCTGGACATAATCACAGTAATTATGCAAGCATACTGGCCCCAAATGACCTAATAGTTACTCTCACAGTTACCAAGTCAGAAGAATAGGGTGAAGGACAAAAGACAGCTGCACTGTTTGACCTACGTTCAGAGAAACTAAGAAACATCTCAGACATACATGTCCTAAGCCTCTGCATAATCTAGGAATCTGCTTTAGCCATTTGCAGCTGGTAAAATCACCTGCCCATGGCTTCCAAGCTGAGATACATGTTGGTAAGATTCAGAAACAGAGAAGGAGAAAAAGCATACGAGAGACTCGACCTCAAGCAAGCCTCAGCAACCTACATACAAACACAACTCCTTGTGATCCTTATCCCTTCATACTTTTTGTGTTAGCCAAACTACACAAACAAGTATGAGTGGCATTTCTCTTCACTACTTCTGTTTTTAAAGCTGCTCCATCTTGAAAACAATGTTACAGTACATAACCAGTGGTATGAGAAGATTGTGTTCTTCAGATTACCTGACTTGTTAAAGCTAGATCTGTTTCTCCTCCACAGGAAATCCCCATTCTCCAGGGACTTCTGCAGGTTGCAGCTTAACCATCTTGAATCTATCACTCTGTTGTGCTGGAGGGAGATGAAACTGTCCCTTTCCCACAGGGGGTTGGTTCCACATTCCCCACAGGCATACACGTAATTTCCACTGCATCACTGGCAACACTGTTAAAAAGGCATAGAGCAACTTCTCCACAAAACTTAGAGGCAGGTATACCGAAACCTCATTAACTTCACAGTTCAAACTCAACTATCACACTTTAAAACTGGCTGAAACCTACTGAGAAGAGGAGAATTTTGAAGTTATGTGGCAACGATGTTAACCACAACTACACTGATGGCAATTTTAGGATGAAAGACAGCAACAGCAGTAAAAGGTCACTTGATTTTGATCAAGAATTCTTTTTTCAAAAGCAAAGATTTTGGTAAACATAGAGACACTTCATTGGAATGCAATTCGTTATTTTCAGATTTGCTGTGAACCTACATTCATATCCCTACTAATGGACACTTTAATAACCTTAAATGATTACAGTCATGGTTCTTTCTCTAGGTAAAAATGAGCTCTCCCTGGAAGACTGCAGAGATTGTTTGCTCTGCATCAGAAACAAGTGACTCACAGAAAGGATACCATAGCTTGAATCATAATTCAATTGATACTAATGGCATCTCATAAATACTGTAGATAACCGAAAACCGTGGACACATTAATAATAAAACCCAACATTGTATTTATGCACATACTTTCTGTGATTCAAAGCATTTTTTTACTCAAATTGTATTATGTGTGCTGTTGGGATTACCAGTGTCAAATACAACTCCTTAATTGTTTGAGATTTCTGCTCATGATTTCCACTGAGCAAAGGTCAAGCTGAATTTATTGACTCTGATTTCCTCTTGCCCTTCACTTTTGTGTAGTGTAAGTTAGGGTTAAAACACAACAAAATTAGAATAGATTATTCCATTTCCATTTTGCACTATTGTAAATAACTGCACAAATTGCAGAAAGATAAAAGAACTCAGAGATAATAATTCATAGAGAATAAGAGATTCAGATATCAATTTCAAATACTGCAGTTCCTATAATTCTAGACTTTCCAAGTCTGTGACAGATACGGTAAAAAAAAGAAAAAAAAATGCAGCTAATGTACATAATGAACTATCTGTAGTGCATACAAAAAAGTGTATAAATTACAGACAAGACTACCCTTGACTTATGTCCTAGCTACCTGCAATTTAGCAGCTTATTCAGAACTGAGTAGGAGACACCCATGTTTGTGTGTAAGGGTCTTTGTGTCTAATATTCCCATATGGAAATTTCTGCCATGTCTTATCATTTTTGAACTCACTTATGCTATATAACAATATCATCTGCAACGGTATTGTGCACCCAGTGAATAAATATTCCCTTCAGTTCTTAACTCACACAACAAGAAACAGCATATAGTACTGTCCTATTACACTTCCCAATTCCACTGCACATAACATGGTCACATCCACAGCCTATCTTTTTCCTTCCACTGGGGAAAAATACCCATTATTCCTCACCTTCAATTGCTGTATTTTAAGTAGTTATTAATCCATAAGAAGCTCTTCTTGTGAATTTTAATGTAGTTCAGTTTAATTAAAAGCATTTGTTAAGGAAATTTGTCAAAAGCACTTTAGCACCAAGGTATAACAACTTTCCATTACAGTCACCACTTCAAAGTGATTCTTCAGTTTTTACATCTTGAATTTACACGCAGCTGCTCAAAACCAAAGCAAGAGTTTTCCTTAGTGAGCTCCTTGAATATTGCTTCAGCCACTTACAGCGTACAACAGTTCTGCCTCTATCTCACTCCACCTCATGACATTCACCTAGTTCATACAGGGGCAATCAAACTGGCAATTATTGCTGTACTGTTTAACCCAAATTTTCTTTCTATTCATTTTTCTCAGTTCCTGTAACCATCTTAGCTGGCTGGTTTATACATTTTCTTTTCTTAGTATTTTTCTTATTTTCATTATGCCTGGAATTTCACCCAGAGAGTCAATGCTATGTGCTGACATAGTTAGCCATTTGTAATCAATTTGCTCTACCTTTTCTCATCTAAAACACAGAGTTGGACTACTCTATACTGTTTGTACCCTGGGAATACAGGGAATCTTCATTTCAGTATGTACACTTCTATAATCTGTATAGAAGCACTTAGTTTGAGATACATATCTTCCTAGATGGCCAACTTAAATGGGACTTCAATATACCATTCTTTTTTTATTATTATTTTTAGTCAAATTTAATTTCTTTCTATCTTACACTGTGTCTGGCACTACTGGTACACAGGATCCAAGCCACTTCAGATTTCTTGTGGCACTGGCTAGACATACACCTCGTAAGAACACGCCTACCTCCTCAGTCCACTTCCATCTATCAGCCGGAATCAGTTTTACAGAAACACTACTAACAGCATCACGGTTGAAAGCATATGTAGCTATCTGCTGGCTGACCTCCGCTGACAGCTCAAGTGAGCTTGGAAATTTTGACATTATATACACGTTCATGTTTCCAACTCAAACTGTAGAAAAATCAGTTTCTGCATCTAGTAACTCAGTTTCCCACTTCAGCAGAATACCTCCAATATATCTGCCACCCTCCTTTGTCATCACAGCAGCTTCCAGCAGGGTCAGCTGAAGATCACTCTCTGCAAGATCTCTGCCTCTGTGGCTCCCATCTGTCAGGGATGCTTTACTTCCTCATGTCAGAGATTCCTTTACTTAAAAGGAAACAAGAGAAACTTAGACCTGTTTAGTTCTCCAAGATCCAGATTCAAAACATACACAAGTTGTCAACTCCAACAAACACTCTGATGACATTTTCCCCCAGAGTGTATTTCCTTCACCACTTGTTTCAACAACGGAGTTTTGGATTTGTTATCCTACTTGGGTTTTTTAACCTGATCCTATCAGTATTTCAAAGAACAAAATCACATCGTATGTCTCCCAACACCTGTCCACAGCCACCTGAAGCCACATCTCTTGAAGTCATTGCAATGCTGAGCTCCAAATTACAGACTCCCAGTTATATGTTGGCATGTGGGGCTGTATTATATCTTTGTTCTAACCATGAAAATATCAGAAAACATTGTCAATGTACAAGACAATGTCAATGTCTTTGTTTCTATGTAGCATGTTTGGTCACTATCACTCCACAAATAATATTTTATTAATATAAAAATAAGAGTTATTCTTTAGAGACTTCCTACATTACCTGGACAAATTACATTCTTTCAGAGTTTTATTTCTATTATATTATCACAGAAATAGGGATAAATCAGACACAGGTTTCTACATGGTATCTTGGCTGCATAGATGGAAATCAAGAATTATTTAAATTCATGAATTAAATTTGCTACAAAGATATTAAGCTGACCAAGTGTCAAGGGTAAGATTTATTTTCTTAGAAACCTATCAGAAAATAGCAGACTTAAAAATATAATACTCAGTTCCCCTCTGCAGTACATTTTAAATCCAAGGATTTGTTTGTATGACAAAAAAAAGCATAAAAGAAGAAAAAATCTCTTGTATGTAAACACAGGGGAACCTTTCAAGATTTTTATAAGCTTTTTGATTCATAACAGAATCATAGAAAATGTAGGTTGGAATGGAGATTCTGTAGGTCACTCAAAGCTATGACAGATATGATGCGAGATCCAACTTCAACACTAAACCACCTTGTTCAGAGCCATCTTCAGTCAAGTTTTGTGTATCTCCAAGCATGGAGATTCCACGCCTTCATTAAAGCAAGTAAAAGCAAAAACATTCTGCTTAATTAGTCAAAACATACACAGCTGTAAGGAAATACTTTCATACTGAGTTCACCAATATAGAAAAAGATGTGTATCTCTAAATTATCTTTTTAAAAGAGATTTTGCTTTCCTGATATCGCCTTGAGGAAGAAGAAAATATTCATTACATTTACATGCATCAGTCTTCAGTGAAAAAATTACCTACTGCAAAGTGAAATTCAGTGTGTGGATTAATTGCAGACCTTGTGTAATTACAGGAGATAAGCTATCTGTTCGTACAATCTGAAATTTCAAAATCACCTCTGTCACAGGATTGATAAAAATAATAGAAATCCATCTGCATTCTTATGTGCTAATTAAAGAATACCCTGTTATGCTTATCACATGGCGTCTTTACTGTAGGTAACTAAAGCTCACTTACATTTACTCATATGTTCATGTGTATACATTAATTTATTTATTTTTCATCAAGATGCCTTGTAAATACAGAATTTACCAGAATCATGGACTCAATACCAAAAGGAAAGGCATTATCTAAAATGACCTGAGCTACAGGTGGAGCTACATGGCTATATGGCAGCTATATTAAAATGTACCTTGCAAATTCACCTACTTTTCACTTTGAGTCATAGAATTTGACAAACAATCACTTCTAGATTGTCAAGACAGAGGGATCAATCATTTGTAGCAACATGTAATGTTTTTGGTTTCAATTTTAACTTGTCTGTAAAGAATAAAATATCATTAAAAGAAATAGTGGAGACAAAGAGCACACTGCTACAAACACGTTCAAATAAATTCTGCCCAAGTCACACAAAAATAAAAATACATTACTATCTGACAGCTCTTTCTTGATTTAGGTGAAATGAATTGTGAGTTTTACTCACTAACATATTAATAGCCATTTTGAAATCACCACTATCCACCTTGTTGTCTTGGGCCCACGTTCCAGACAGTAATTCTTGACTCATCAGCACAGGCACACTCACCTGACTCATGCCTCATCCCTGGAAGCATTCAAGGCCAGGCTGGATGGGGCTTTGAGCAACCTGGTCTAGTGGAAGGTGTCCCTGCCCATGGCAGGGGATTGGAACTCAATGGTCTTTAAGGTCCCTTCCAACCCAAACCGTTCTACGATTCTATGGAGATGTATTTTTTGAGGGTTGGCCAGAAACACATGCTAAGCACAATGAAATAATTCAAGGAAGAATTCTAGGCATGACAGAACTTCATGATATGAAACTTAAAACAGTTGCTCAAAACCAAATCAAATGATATTTTAAATTTTCAACCTTTTGACAGAACTGAAATATTCTACATACTGATTTTTGATCTATTCTACCTTTCTCTAGCACTGAAAAGAGCAGAACAGAGCCGGTTTCCTGCTGGACTAGAAAAAGGAACTTCCACAAACACTGACTTTGCTACCAAAAATGAATATATCATCATGGCAAAGCTACTCTGAGAAGGAATTCAGAAAGAGTAGGAGAAATGCAAAAGTTGTACTTATGATGACCTTGATACAGGTTTTACCTATACTACTACAGTTTCTAAAGAAAAGTAAGATTGAAAAAATGAAAAGAACCATGTTCACTACTCAAACAAACTTTGGTCTCTTGGTTTTGAAAGAAATTGGGGATCAGTGAGAAGAGAATACATTTTAATTAAAAAATAAGGATAAAAATCTATGAATAAAACACAGTGGTGACACAGGTTCTGCGGATGAGTTCCTTCTGAAAAAAAGGACATGGACTCATCTAATTGCAGAATGTCAGCAAAATAACCATTCAACAGAAGAGAAAAGAAAATCCAAATTTTTTTAGTCTGGACTGTGAGGGTCAAATAGCGCTATGTAAAATCAAGAGTGTAAATATGGGCAGATATGTTTATGTACAAAGCTGCTCATATGAAAAATGTAAAGTGTTAATTTAAGGGCCTCATAATATATATAAAAAAATATCAGTTGACACAGCTGACATTTTCAACTATATTTGTATCTATGAATCAGCAAATCCCAAAGCTGAAACAAATCTCCTGGGAAGTCTCATTTTAATTCATATCTTCCTTAGCACTTAGGGACTACAAATGAAAAGCTTAAATACAAAGTAACAGCTGTTCTCATCCCATTTTCAGCTTTAGTGGAATCAAGAGAAAACAAAAGGCCTGTGAGACAGATTGCTATAGACAGTTCTTCAGCAGAGGTTGTCTAACTCAGAATATTTTGTTGCTTCGGATTAATACAGGAGATTTCACAATTTTATTTGAGACTAAACTGAGAATGATTTCCAGGTTTCACCTATAAATATGCCATCTATATTATTAAGATCTTTACTACTTCTCTTTTTCCACTGTATTTATTGAGTCTGAAGGATGTAAAGTGAGCTTATCCATTCTAATGCCTCTACTTCCACCATAGCCTGCTTTCTCCATCCTAGCTTAATCTTTCTCTCCCACTCATTTAATGCAGTTATGTGAACGTTCATTTAAGAATCTATATCAAGTTCCAGTTTTAAGGTTATGTGATTTAGCTTACACCAAGATTATCTACATAAAATATGGGTAAATCACAAAAGATTTCCATTATTAATGTTGAAGACTCCCACTTCCACTCACAGCACCAAACATCCTCCTGCTAAAAGCAGACTTCCATTTCCCCAAAAGACTGATGGTAGCCCAGTGATGTTCACTTCACAGCAAAACTTGCTTCATCTTTTGTATATTTCCCTTGAATTGCAGCAGAGACAGCAGTGAAAGGCAGTGAAAGAAGAATATTTGCATCGCAAAATCTCTTTGACCATCTGCAGATGGTCATTAATTTTCTTAATCAAGTTCTTTAAGCTAGCATTCTCAGATGATTTTACCAGGCTTGGACATTTAAGGACGTTTTTGTGGCCAGTCCATTCAAACAGTTGTAAGTGACAAAACTGAAGTAAAATTTTTGAAGGTGAACATTATCACAAAAGTCATTGAGATTTTTCTTCAAATTCATTCTTGCTTCCAAATTTCTACGTCTCCAATGTCTCATCTTAATGTGGTTTATCTCTTCCCATCCTAGTACTGTAGCTGCTAAAGGCCAACGTGAGGAGATTTCAAGAGCAGTTACAAAACAGACACTAAAACATCCATACAGTGTCTTCGGAAGCAGTGCAACATAACACCTGAAAAACACTATTCCTATATTTAACCTGACAAACCCCTCATAGCCAGATAGCCTTCAGGACCACACCAGCACCAAATGAAGAAAGTCTAACTGGAGTTAATATCTGGATTCTTTGGGGATAAGACTTTAAGACAGGCCAGTAAAAACTGGTACACAAAAGTCCTGTCAGACAAGTGCCTCAAGATGAAATTATTTAGATTTGCTTTGGAAACAAAGAACAAACAATGAAAGTTAAATATAAAAACAACACAAAAAGAATACACAAATCAAAACAAAAAAATCCCACCTTGAAACAGAACCACTGCAAAAAGAGGAGAGCCTTAATGAAAGATATTAAAAAATAGAATATGTCTTTCTGTTTAATGTGAATAGTTACTAGTTTCCATGCAGATAGATATGAGGTTGTGACAGCAACTGAAGCTAAGCCACACCAAAAATTTCAGAGATGAAGTGGTATTTCTGTTTCTCTTGCTATAATACTCCTTCCTCTAAACACCAACAGTTCACATTAGAAAAGCAGCACACAAAAATGACTAGATTTATAAAACTATAGAAAAAGTGTGGTGTCCTACTCTTATCCTAGTCCAATAGCTAAGAATTTTCAGGAATATTTTACTTACAACACCTCAATAGTCATTGAGACACAAAGACGATTAAAAGCTAAGAAAGCAGCATGTGCATCTTGACATCAGTCAAGACATTTTTCTTCCTTTTGTTTGTTAAGATTTCAGAGAACCTTGAAAGCAGTACACATCAGGCTACCCACAATTCAAAGGTGAAACATGCCTACAGGATATGAAAAACCTATAGCTATAGCTCCCCTGCACAGTAAAATGGAGACAGGTTGTTCCAAAGGCCAAATCAAAACATGAACCCCATTCAGAAATGTACATTTGAGTGTGAAAAACAAGGTTTTAAATGTCATCCCTTTATAGTTTCGATGAGAACTGCTTTATTGCTCCAGCTCCCTGCTACTAGCACAGTAACTGATAGCACTTTTAACCTCCTCTGGGTCACAAGTAACAGGCATTAAGTTCAGCAGTTTTGTTCTCCTCACGTTGCCAGAGAGCAGGGAGCACAGATCCAGCAATGTGCTGACAGCTGTTCCACGTTCTCTTCTATCAGGGCTAAAGATCTGCCTCATTAACTATGCTGGAAATCACACAGCCTGGTCAGTTGGGGGAAAAAAAGCCCAAAAAAACCCAAAAGAACAAAAAAACACTAATAATTCATCCCAGTACAAAAGAATGGTCAAAACCCACAGAATATAGACTCCTTAAAATCTGGTTTCATAAAAGACAAAGAACAACTGTGTTGCAATTGTTTATGGAAAGACATTTAGAACTTCCATAGTGAACAAAAACATCAGAGCAGTGGTAGATAACCACAAGTTCAACATTTACATTCACTATAGCAACCCACTACCTCCCTCTTGGGCATATGCTGCTACCGCATCTACATGGCTTGTGCTGCGGATCCAGAGACACCTCTTGAGGAGGCTGAAAAGACTTCTCTGAAATCATTGCCATAGGTCATGAATCATACCATAAAACCACACGACTTGGCAATTTTACTAGCTATTGAATAACTGACCTTCACCAGCTCCCTGCTTATCTACAGTTGTTTGAACAGCAGCTGTCAACATCTATTATCACAGATCTGCCAGTATACTGTATTATGATGATGAGGGAATTTATACTCTGATCATTACCATGGTTACTAAAGGTTGCAGTAGAAAGATTTTAATAGAAATTACATTTGTGTTCATATTGTTAAATTAACTGTAGTTGTTCAGAGACTGCTGACTGATAATTACTAGAAGTCTATTTTTTGAAATCTTTTTTTTTTATTTTTACTTGACTCTATTCTCCCTTAAGTTGTAAAAAGCAAACAAATGACGTTGAAACAAGCTTTCTAGCTGTACTACACCTGAGAGTTCAACTATCCTTTATTCCTTGTCCAGAACCCTAAGCATTATTGCTAAGCAAGGAATAAGTAATTGTGCCACAGTACCAGAGAAAAATCTTGAAAAACCTGCTCTGAAATGACTGCCACACATCATGAGCCGTACCACCAAACCTGGTGACCTACAATTACGTATGCCTTGCTTAGTACCACATCACCAGAAATTCTCTGCATTAACTAACTTTAAATCAGGCAGTCTAGACTAAAACTCTTTTCAAGAATCCTCTGTCCTGCCTGATATAATCTTTATTTTATATTTATTTAGATTTATTTAGATTTAAATTTGATATATTTAGATGTTTAGACTTCAAGGGAAGGGGAACAGTTTTGTTAAAATGTTCTGTTTAAACAGTTAAACTGAAAAGGTTAATTTTAACATGAAAACAGATTGATTTACCTATTTCAGTTTAGAAAAGTTAAAAATTAAAGTTTTAAAACAAATGTAAACGTTCTTAATCTGATCTGATCTATTTTCAACCACTTTGTAAATACATAAATAAATAAATAAATGTCTGACATTCCATCTAGCTGAGATGAGGAAAAGGATGAAGTATCACAGCAGGAAAACCCTTTCACAGTCCTTCCAGGGCCATCTGATGAGAGTTTTGCCAAAAAAATGAATAGTATCACATCTTACAGCACCAACTGATGATGATTCTATGATTAACATGTTCATTTGAAAGACATCGTCTCTCAACAAAAGGCATTCACGGTCTTTTTCACTCAGGCTTGCCAAAGGCAACAGGTCACTGCAGGGAAGGTTGTGAGCAATCCTTCTTTTGACATAAACATACTCTAGAATAAAATCTGAGGTTTGCAAGAGCACCCTTCTGAAGTCACAGACGAAGACATAGATCTACAGCAAAATAGCTCACCTGAGTATGAACTACTTCCTATCTCATCAGTATTTGCAGAAAAAAGAATTCAAGTTTTACATAGTAAAGACTTCTGTCTAAAAGGAAGGTAATCATAAAAGGTGTATTTCCAAAGTAACTAATACAAATGAAGTGACTATAAACTGAAATCCTCAGGTGAGCCCAAAAAGAGAGGACATACCCAGATTTTTAGGTTAATTGCAGTGCTGCTCCCTTGTGCTTCAGTTCATGCTTTTTTTCATTTTGATGGGATGATATGCTACCCATTCTGAAACTAAATCCTCCATGTGTCACAAAAGACTACAAAATAATCAAAAAGAGCTTTTCTTCAGACCCCTGTACCTATTTTCCCTGCAAGAACAGGCTGTGTTTAACAGCAGTGAAATAATCTCTTTTTTAAAAAGTATTTACACATGAGACAACATGGACATTTTTATCAGAATATTTTTTTGGCCTACAAATATGCTCAGGTTCATACCTAAATTTTGGTTTATTCAGAAACAAAACCAGGCAGGATATGCTGCTCATAGAGGCAAGCCATCACCACTGAGGTCACCACTAGGGCCAGCAGCTGCTCTGCACACACACGAAACCTCAGCAGGAGCTGGGTACCAGCCTGGAGAGGGGATAAGGCCACAGCAGGTCAGGATCTGAAGCAGGATTACAGAGGCAGGTGAGTGCATGAGATGGGTAAATAGTGGATGACATATGACTGTAAAACTAGTGGGAGCATTGGAGAAGGAGTTAGACTGGTGGAAAGAGAGGTATCATAAAGCCTCAGTATATTTAAGAACAATCTTGATACAAATATTGTCAATTATCTGTTTATACTCAAAGTCACTTCTGTAAATACCGTACATTTATTAGCTTAAAAAAAATACATTAAGGAGAAATCTCAGTGCAATAAATGCACTACTAGTGAAGCAATAAAGACCTATCTAGCTTATTAGGTGGATGCCCATGCTCCTTTGAGGATCCTGCTAAACCTAACTTTCTTACAGCCGACAGAATGCTTTCCCATGCTACCACATAGCATAAGCACAATGGAAAAGACACTCCGTGAACTTAAGGTGTCCTTGGCCACAGCAGGGCAATGCTATGCTCAGATTAATTTTTTTTCTGTGTTGTAACATGCAGATATATCAATTGGGGGCTGCAGTAAGCCTAAAGTTTCTCCATTATAAACCCACTGTACAACACAGATGTGCCATACTTTGCTTATATGTTTCAGTGCTACCAATAAGGCTTTGAACATCTCATGGCAAATGATGTACCTGTACCCTTCTGCCTCTAGGACTTTTTGCTTCTTATTCCACTTTTGATATTCAGGCTCCAAGTTCCATTAAAAAAAAAACAAACAAAATAAAATAAATAAATAAATAGACAAATAAACCCACACCACCAACCTACACCAAACCAAAGGGCTGAGGATATATAAAGAACATATAATATCCTAGGAGGACACAAAATGTGTTGTTCACAGTCCTCCTACAGTCACTCAAGTGTGCTTTAAGTGATGACTGCCATATGTTATGTGGCTTCTCGCACATGACACTCCAAATATTTTCCATAATTGATTTCAATAATTATTAAACATGACTATTCTTGGATTATTGGAGACACAGACACAGTTTTCACCATACTGTCTTAGGCATCTACCTCATTTGGGCCTAACTGGAGCAAAACTGTTTCCTATCAGCAGAAATATCATCAGAATTTTAAGAACGGCTCTGCTACTGTGTCCCCATATAACTTTGTTTTGACTCTTGGAACATGCATTTATATCCTATGAGGTTTGACTCCATCATTAAATACTGCCTCTGCTCTTTGACCACACTTTCTGAAATTTTGGCTGTTCTATCATTTGACTTGGTGTCAAAGCTATTGAAGTTGTTGTTTTATCTATTTTGCATACACCATCTTCAAAAGTTCTTTTGCTGTAGGAATTCAGTACCTAGGCAGTGAGATGTAAGTAGCCAGATGATGTTGATACACATCTCCAGTTTCTCACTGCTTTTTCCATATTCATTGCTGTACATGCCAACACCACCATCTTAACAAAATTCACTGGATAACTCAAGCGCAACCAGAGGTCACATCAGGGAGCCCTTCAAGAAGGACCTTGGGAGAAGACTCATTTTTAGCAGGGCAAGGAAAAATAGTTTTAGGCAGTAAAATACCTTTCAATACCTGTCATTTGACTTTCAGCAGATGAGGAATTACAGTTACACTAGCTAAGTATCAGTCACACATTTCTGCCATGGTTCAGTTACAAACGATCTCTAATCTAAACAGTCAAGCCGAAGCTTTGCTGAAGTATTTCTAGTAACATAGCTACAGTGGAGGCTGACATTTTCCATATGAAAAATCATACAATGGCTGTTCAGAATGCCTTTACCACCTCTTTTACAGGCAAGATTAATATTTTTGTCCTTGTCATTCCCCCCACCCCAGACTAGCTAATAAGATCCCTACACCAGAATACAGAATGATGGGAAATCACTGAATTTTAGCACTTCTCAGCACTGTTTCTGACTGAAGGGGGCCTGCTATACTGAATTCAGAACCAGCCTCACCTATCACCCTAGAGAAGCAGCACTTGTCACCCCTATGAATAGTTTATCTCTCTTTTACTGTTCCAGAAAGTGCTAAGTATGGCTGTAAGCCCCAAGGGCCTAGTTAGCCTGTTAGAAACAGGCTCAAAAGGCTGGCTGGCCTCAGGGCCTGGCCCCGGAGCAGGGCCCGGCCAGGCTGGTGGGGGCAGCTGGCGCGGCAGCCAGGGCTTGGGCAGGTGCCCAGCCCATCTGGGCTTGCTCCGAAGGTCCTGCGGGCGACTTGAAGCTCACTGGCAGGTCACGCTGCTTTGCTCTCCAGGGAGCAGTCAGACCGTTTGTTCACTATCTGGAACCAGAGAGAAAACATTCCTCCTGCTTGCACCTTCTCTCTCCAAAACACACTCCAGACCATCCTGGGCTGCACCAAAAACAAAACAGGAGGTAGCACTGAAGACAAAGCTCCTAGGGGAAATGAAAATAGCCTGGCCCTGGGAAACAAGCAGCCTCTATTAATATCTAGACGTGTGTGTCTAATATCTGCTGGAAACTGGAAAAGCAAGCAATACAGTTGTCCCAAGGAATAGCAAGGATGCAAGATACATGATCTCTTTGGGGTTATTTTTGAGGGATGACTCAACTCCCAAGCGTAGCACAAAAGAGGATGGTGGCTGCATGATTATGTAAGTTTGAAAATAAGTTTCCACATGATACAGTCATCTTAGCGAAAGCGCCTAAGGTCTGCCATCAATTAAAATCCATGTGATGGTGAAGATAATGCTAACAGCCTTTCCATACCATCCAAATTCTGTGCTGCATTCCACTCATTTCAGTGGCAGCAGAGAGGAGGCAAAGATTCCTGAACAGTAGTTCTCAATGGCTCTACAGCTGTCCACAGCACAGACTCTTACAGGTGTTCCCAGGGGTGGGAAGTCTCCTCAGTGGAATGGCAAACAAAGAAGAAAAAAAAAAAAACCAAACTAAAGTTATGACTCTATTATAAAAGCTATACTGGAGTCACATATTTTTTTCTTTTCCCATTTTAAAAAAAGTCAGTAATTTCTGAATATAGAGTCATTATGGACAAGACTAATCTCCACAGCCCCAGCAGTATTTCTGTAACCAGAAAAATACAACAACATAATTATTTTAATTGCAGTGCCTGTAAGACTTAATCTCTAATAATGCGATAGCCAGCTGTTTCTGTAATCTATCTCACTTAAAGAAATTGAATTGGTCGCAAACAGCTGTTCCTAAACAGCAGCCACACAACACTGATTGCACATTTTGAGGTCAAAACATGCAAACTACTGAACTGTGATTTGTGGATAACAATCTTTATCTCCCTTTCATAACACAATACTGAGCCACCTGAAGGCAGATAAGATGATTTCCTAACTATGCAACTGAGATTAATTTACTTTCTAAAAGTAAAATAATCATTATCTGATAACCAATACAGTTATAAGATCCAATGCCTGGGCACTGAAGTCAGATTCAAACAAAAAATGAGGCAATATATGTTGAACTGAAAAAGTTACTATCATCTTACCAAGAGTGCAGTACAGCCTTCATTCTAAGGCTTGGAAGCAAGATTTCATGTCTTTCTGAAATGAGCACTCCTTATTGACCTGCCATTACTTGTCTGATGCAGGAATTAGAAGCTAAAAATGCCATCCCCCTATTCAGGCTGAAATAAAACAAATCACCAATGGTGATCCTTTGCAATTCTTAAAATGTCTGAAAATAGCATCACCAAGTCATGTAGATAAGGTGGTATTAAAAAAGAGTAATCAATATTTAATGGAGAAATTCCTGAAATTTATTCTTCAAACACCGACTTTTCTTTACACTGGCCTATGGACAGTTAAGTACATATAGACATTCTTCCTTTAAGTACAAATTAAATAATGTAAATTAATCCTTCAGGAATGGAACAAATGTTTTTGTTTCATGCCCAGCTTTTCTATTCCAGATTCAGGCTAGCAAAAAAGGTGTAGCTTGCCCAAAATTTTCACTAAAGCCGAAAAGAATGAAGGGTGGCTCCAGGGAAACTACTTTGTCACAGAACCTGGATCACATTTGGATGGTATAGTCAGCTTATCCCAAGTGTTGCAGGTGGTACGGCTTCCAATCCCAGGCAATCTCTGTTGAGCCACAGCAATGGCTCACCATCACTTTTTGACAAAAACATCACCTCAAAGAAAAAGGAATGTTACACAAAACGTGAATTTTGTGTAACAAATGGCAATGAACGAATCTTACCAGAAATGCAGAAATGTAGTTAACAGTTGCAGTTTGATATGGTTGATATTAAAAAAAAAAAAGCTAGAAACAGGATAAATTCATCAAGTGAAACTTTTCTTAAATACTTAAATTTTTATGGCTATTAATTATTTACCAGCAAATGTTGGCAAGATATTTTATAGACATGAACAATTACTATGCAAAAGCACAATTAGCCTGCCTAAGAAAACTCCTTCAATGATAACATTAGGATAATCTTAGGAACTTTTTAAAAATAAGTAAATAAAATGTTTGCTCATATTTTATCATGGAAAGTTTCTAAGCAAACAACAAATTAATTGACCTGGATTATATAAACTCTGTCAGACTGTCCCCACCTTATGCACAGGACCTCAGCACATGCACTTAGAACCTGCATTTCTGCCTTCTTTTCCTTTTTCTCCCCATAACCCATATTTTAATGAGACAGACTTCACATACGCCATCTACATCATGTAAGTAGGTGGAAGCCTTAAGTAAACCTGCCAAGTAGAATTTCCATTTAAGCAAATGGATAAAAATGTATTTTCTCTTCATTTGTTGCTTGCCAGGAACTAAACAACTGAGAAAATACTTGCTTAAGAAACTGCACAGATATTTAGCAAGGGGTATTTCACCCTTGAAATTGAATAAAAAAACCTTATGAATAGTTAGACCAGGATTTCTCTATATAGAACACTTACTTAAAAAAACTTTTTACAAATTATTCTATTCTATAAACATTAATTTAAGGAATTAATATATTTGCTCCACCTAATATAATCTGTAATAAGATTAAAAACATATAGTAATTTTTTTCTATTTTATTGTATTAATTTAATATTTTTATTTAGTTAGTAATAAAACATTTAATGTCCTAACTGTAAAAGCTATTACAAGCAGAAGTGTAACTGCTTGCATTCAGCAACTCTCTTTATTACAAAGGATCTGAACATTGAAAGCCCATCACTGTTGTAAGAAAACTGAATGTACACAATCCCTATGAAGGTGCATGGGTGTCCTTGGACAGAGAAGTACTCCTGAAGCTGTACTTTCAAACCCAGTGCTGAAAAACACAGATAACAAAGGGTGATGAAGCAGAAGTCTAATATCAGAAGAACTTTCAATTGCGTAAATAATCTTTGGACAGCCCATCACTGTTTAGTATTTTCATCTGAGAAAGCAAAGAGCATTTTTGTCCTTGGAATCCAACATTAGCATGGAATGATCGGTAGCATAAGACAGTGTTACCACTAAACAAAAAAATAATTTACCTGAAATGAAAAAAAACTGGACTCTGAAATGACAGTTTGCACACTAAACAGATTTCAAGAACTCTTGTACATTTTAAAGCATATACAGAACCATTTTTCACTGATGCAGTAAGACCTGAACATTTCTGTCACCACCAAACAGGCATTCTCAGCACACTGTTTTCCTTTCTTATGGAAATAATGCACGTCATCACATCTATGAGTGCTGAATAATGAAAGGATAAATTCTACTTTGACATACTGATATAAATTGAAATATTGAGTAGTTATGGAACTGGCAGCACAAGTACATTAAAGAAGGCCTGCAAAAGCTGAAAATGAAGCCAAGAGAAAATTGATGTAAGGTACTGGAAAGTATCTTGCATTTTGACACTCAAAATGAGAGCCTTCATGATACATCTTCATAATCCTGTATCCTGAGAGGCTCACCAGTACTCAGAGGTAAGGATAACTCCATAGGCAGCGAGCAGCATGCTTTTCACTAGCTCTGTGTCACCTTTATTTAAAGCCAGAGACAGAGGCAAAACCCCAGGAAAAGGATTAATATTTCTAGAGCAAAAATGGGGTTTAAGTTGACAAATTTTATACTAATTGATGGCTCAGATCACAAATGTAGCTACTATAAACCAGATTTACCACATTGCTTTTTAAGACAGCCACAATATCATCTTTCCTTCAGTGTTTGTTTAGTACTTACCAATAATGTCCTTTTGACATAAAAAAATGGAAGAGGAGATCTGAGAACTGTAAAATGCAAGCTATTGTGTATTTTAAAATGGAAAAGAATTTGGACAGCACCTACAAAAGATTTCAGGCACATATGGAAGACGAAACAAAACTGAGGTAGACAAAGCAAGAACTTTGCTTGTAGGTACTTAAGCTGCCAATATATATGCCTAGATGAACGCTACAAGTTCTTTCAAAGAAGCGTTTAAAAAGCATGCTAATTCCATGCTGTGTGTCTGCTAGGTAGCAAGTGTCAGTGCAAGATTATTGACTAGTTTGCTATGAATACAGCATTTATTTTTTCTGTACTTCATAGATTAAGCCGATCTTGAGCTTACTGAGATATGGCTATTATGCTTTATGCCTGCCTTTCTAAAATCACCTCCTGTGACATAACTTCTCATCTCAATAGACAACTGAATCACAGTTTAATGCCTACCTGTTCTAAGTATGCAATATATAAGGAACGGACAAACTGGCTCAAGGGCCAAAGCTGTCTTAGAGATGTTTAAATGCAGACTCCATACCAGTGATACAGCACGGGTTTCAATAACCCTCCTGAGAACATGGAGAAAAAATGTTCAGAATTTATTTTAAGTAAGAAAGTTTTTAAAGAAATAAAGGGAACAATATGTGAGCATTGATCGCTGCACATTTGTTGTCACTGAACTCGGGCTCATATGAGGCAGCAGAGCCTCCTGCTTCTACTCTGTTTTAAACTACATCCTGTACCAAGGGCTGTCCTTCCAACCAAGAACACAGAAACAGGGCATCATTGGGAGACTTAAAACACTGGATTAGGGTGATGTTTTACACAATGGCAGAATACAAAAGTCAGCATCATGAAGTTGTGACCTACGGCATGGGCACAAGGAACTCCCGAAGAGGTCACGAGTCATAGAAACCTACTTGTGGTATGTATGAGATAGCTCTCAGGTATCTGACAAGGTATTTGAGGCACCACAAAAGTTTGGCCATGCCTGGTACATTCAATAAGTGAAACAAGCTAAATGAACCTTAGCTATATGGCAAAAAATTAAGATGAATGAATTAAAATGAATGAGGCCAGAAAACATCCTTCATTGTAGAAATACTAGTTTTAAAGTAAGAGGAATGACTTAACAAAAAATTACAACTTCTTACAGAAAACCTCTCTGCCTAGCAAATAATATGATCCAGAAAATACAAACTTAAAAAGGATTAAATTGACCAGAAATGTCTTTATATTCAACAAGAGTCAAACAAGGAAAAACTATGAGATTTTTTCTTTCCCAGGTTTAAAAGCCTAGATTTATATGTCTGTGAAAAAGAAGAGGGAAAGATACTATAGTAAACAACATGCAGGCTGCTATTGCTATTCAACCAAAACAGTTACTTATCATGTACTAGCTATTCATCTTTAAGAATCTTCTAACATGTGTCCTTAACACAGACCACCATAATATTTTCCACTGGCCACATCTATGCAATTGCAATGACTCAGCTGAGATGAGTGGCTGCTTAAGGGTGTTATGAACAATGAAATGCAACGAAGTAACTCTCCCTTGTGATCAATCTACAAGACTCACTGACATACTGTAATTTCAAACCATACCTTGGAGAAAAAGGAAACAAAAAAGCAATGCAGCATCAGCTCTATATTCTCACCAAGGATACCAGCACAGAGAAGACATCCTCTTTTCTAGAATCTGCCTCCCTTATGGGATTCCTCTGAAAAGCTGTGTGTGTATTGCGATAAAATTTGAGACAAAATAGGAGAGGTCAAAGGTTTCCAATGTTTCCTCATTATTCTTAAGACCCTTAGGTCTAAGCATAAATGTAAAGTTTCACAGTGAATGTAAAGTCATGTTTCTTTTAGTATGAAACACCTTTCCTTCAGAACCAGCAAATCTTTCGTGAACCTCATGCAGCCTTTAGCACTGCCTCTGTGGAAAGAGAACTGAGCTCCTGAGGCAGACTGAAGTTAATCTGTAAAGTCTGCCACCTTGTCCACTGCAAGTTAACTCATGAGCCAATGGATCTTAGTGATTTTTCTCTTCATTTCTAGACCAACTAAGGGATAGATATTTCTGCCAAGACATAAATTTTGGGGCACCTGCAGTTTTGGCATGGATTTTGCAGCCTATTTTTATCTTGCATTACCATCACTGACAGTAGAGAACGTGAAAGAGGATAAATGTGACATAGTCATTCAATCCTGTTGGGGTAGGGCTGTGAGTAATGCTAGGCACGTAGCAGAATAGTTGAGATAAAAACTGTAGTAGCCATAAACACCTTCCTGGGTTAAACACCTGCTGCATTAAGAACCTGGGATCTAAGAAGCATATGCAGTTCCAAAACACCAAAGACTACAACTTTTCTTGAGCTACTCTCCAAACTTTTTTTGCCTTCTTTAATTACCTCAAGTGGTACCAGCTATTAATAAAGTTTGTTTGGAAAAAAAACCCCAAAATAACAGGTATTTTTGAACCTCCTAGACAACTAGATCTTCTTTATCAACAAATGTATATGTACCCCGACAATCTCACTGTAACCATGAGTGACATGCCATCTGCGGTTCTACTCTGAAGATGGCCTAAAATGCCTTATAATTTCATGTTTACAAAGGCAGACAGGGAACTTGACAAAGCAGAACAATAACTGTTTGAGGCTAGGTCATAAAAAATAAAAGTAAATAGGTTAATAAATAACTTTTTAAAGTTTCATTAAAAGCCTATATCCTTTTAAGATATTTCTAAAAAAAAAATCTGTATTTTAAAAGAGCAGCCCAATTCTCTTTCAGTTCACAGAATGGGAAATGGAAGTGTGGACGATGGAAGTCTAGTTCACATTACACACATTTCAGACTACAAGTATTCCTTTCCAGAGCAAACCAACAGTTTATCCTGCCTGCAGTGTATGACCCTCACAAAAGCAAATCAGGATATTCAATTACTTACATCAGGTCCAAGGATAATGAAGTTTTAGTACAATTTTGTTCCACCAAATTTCATTAGATACTAGGGTCATATTGATCTGTAATTAGATAATGTTTTACCACATCTTATGGAGATTCTGCAGCCTCATTCAGGCCCTGTCAATAGTCAAGAATCTTCATTTTCTACAGGCAGATATATACTCAAGAAAACACAAAGGATTCAGGATAAAAGAAACAAAAATCCCTAAACAAAAACTCAACAAACCTCTCCAAGCTACTAGAGAGGAAAAAAGGGGAAAAAAAAAAAAAAAAAAAAGGAAAGTTTGATAAAATGCCTCCTCCTCCCATCACCAACTCCCTTAGTGGTCTGGCAGGGAAATCTGGGGACCTGCCTCTTCATGTTTGACGTCAGGGACAAGTGCTGGCTAAGCCTATTTTTTTTTATGCCTAAACTACACTGGCCTGGGTCATCCTGAATATGGAAGCCCTATCTCTTCTTCAGCCCTGTTTTCCTGCCTAGAGCAACTTAACTCTGGTTCCAGCAGGCACCCTCTAGCACAAGCTCTTCTTTTTAAAGAAGAAATGATGCTTGAGTGGATTACAAGCAGGTGATGGCAGGGAAGGGCAGATGGTGCATTCAGGGCGCAGCTGCCACTACAGCAAAAATGGTAGGGCAAGGTCACTTCAGGAGCTCTGGTCATAGCTAGAAATAGGTTCCGGGTGGGTTTTTTTTTTTGTTATGTCTCTGAGATGAATACTGCATGGCATGAAACAACAGATACTTTAGTCTACATTTTCCTAGAATAGAACAGAAATTAAGTACGCACCAAGGAGTTATTTTTTAAGTATAGAGTGACAGAAAAAGTGCTTGTCACAACAGCAGACTGCACCTGATTGCTAAGAAATTCCAACAAAGGTGCAAAGGGTCAAGTCTTTTCCCTTTGAAATGCCTGGCTATGATCTATGACAGCATACTTATGTTCACTACAGTGAAGTACGTATCCTAGATGAAACTGCAGAAAAACAGATACCTCTCTCAGATTCCAGTAGGACAATCTGATTTGCTTAAGGAGAAGTTATGCAAAGACCACTGAAAACATTCACTCAGTGACTTGCAACACATCTGTTCGTAAGACTTGAAGTCAGCTACCAAAGTAATCAGGTTATAAAACTTCAGGGAAGCTAGTAGCTAGTAACAAGATGCCTAAAAGAGTAACAAGAAAGACAAAGAGCATCTCTAAATGTCTTGCACTCTTTACGTATTTGCTTCTGCTGTGTATTTTCCACGTGTAATTTCATTGTGTTTAACTCGCTTTGTTTGAGTACATCATGATAATAGCAAACAACAGTTTGTCCCACACTTTCCCATGAGGTGCCCGGTGGGCTGAACAATGGATATGCCTTACAGTTAAAAACAACACACTACAAAAACAAAGCAACTAATGAAATATTAAAGCATCAAAGCAAGCATGACCAGAACCACAGACAATGAGACACAAGGGTGTTTTTATCCGTTCTTTCTCAGAGAAGGTAATGGACCAATTCTAACCAATATTGTTCTGATGCCTATCCTATGTGATGGGATTGTATACACACATTAATTATTTTTTCTCACTTCTGTAGATTGCTGTTCTGCTAGAATAAATCCAAAATATCTTTAACACTGGTCACTTGTAAACAGAAACAGCCTTAAAAATCAAAAGGAAAGTAAAAGAATATAAATTACACAGCTTCATGTGCGCAAAAATGTAAACAAAAACATGACCAGAGCACTCATGCACAGCACTGCTGTATGGGAAGGAAAATAGTCTATTAAATTAGTCAAGCCTTTTAAGTGCAATATGGTATCAATTAGGGATCCATAGCTATAGCTATTGTACAACAGAACCAGGGCTGATAAAAATAAATTATAGCAGTAAATAACAGGTATTCCAGCACCAAGGGAATATTGTTATGTCAAAAGGAATGTAAAGAAAAGTAACAAAATTAAATTAAAGATTCATTCTTGTTAACTCCCAAGATTTCATAAGTTACAGCCACGTTAGGTAAAATTAAGACAATAGCGGTAATCTCTAAACTCTCATAACCCTCTACGACCCCCCTAAGACTCCGGGATTAAGTCAATAGCTTACAAAGTTAAGGCTTATATTCAGTATTTTTACCCTTGGATTTTTTATGCCATAAATGTCTGTTGGAGATTTTGAACGATTTTCAATTTCAATATTTATGATTAGCTGCAGTCAGGGAGAGGACATGGATCTAAATAGAATCTTGGCACTAACACTCTTGCAACAAAAAAATACCAAGTAAGTGACTATATTCAGTGAGCAATTACTTAGAAATGCAATCATGTAAAGGCATGTACCACATAGAACGAAGGTCTGTGTAACTAATAAGAACTATGGCTATTTATCCCTTCAGGTTTTAAACACGTAAATTACATTTCAATATCTCATTCAATAAGTCCTGAAACCATATGTGAATTCTTTTCTGGTTTCATGGGTGGGTTTATTTTTTCCCAAAAACTCTAAAATTGAGAAGGTTCACCAGGATGAAGTTCTTTACTACAAAAGTTACTCTGCTCTTCTTTCAAATACGAACAAAATGTATTACTTCCCAATTCAGCCATATGGAAGCACATACATTCAGCTGTTTACCACCTGCACACTGACACCTTCACTCAGGAGCAAGGTCCTTCTGAAACAGAACAAGGTCTTCAAAAGAAAAGATCAGTCAGGATGAGTTTGGTACAATGCTCTGGGTGATGCTCTGTTTGTGTTGAGAAAGGAATGTACTCTGAATAATTACAAAAGATAAGGTGGGCACCTGAAGGACATAAGGAGAACATTAAGTCAGGAAATCGTTGAACAAAGAAAATCAAAAGATGTATTCCCCCTAGATCCCACTTATTATGAATGGAATGATTGGGTGTCAAAATCAAATGGATACATATGCAAAGATGTTGAACCTCTCAGGAAAACTGTATAAAACACCTAACTTTTCACTGAAAACTTCGGAGCTAGTTTGTCCAGTGCAAATCGGCTAGCTCCCCAACGCTGCGTGAAATAAATACCTTTGCTGCTTAAAGACAAAATTCGTCTCTGAGCAGTTACTCTGTGCCATTTTGGCATCACTTCCTACATACAAATTGAAGAGATGTCATTCTTGAAGCACAATACAGACTGATAATTCAGTATAGCACAGATAGTCCCAAATCATCCTTATTCAGTTGTCCTCCCTTGTCTCACGAATCTGATCCCAACTCCCTTGGAAGTCCAACTGCAATGAGTTATCTTCATACTTACATTCACTCTTACTTTGTTTGAGTTCAGATAAAGAGGATGGTCTACGTAAGAGAGTTGTGTAGCTTCATTAGTTTACTCAATGATTTCGAGATCGAGTCCATGACTTTGAATTGTTTTACACAGTGCATGCATTTCAATGCCTGATTGTGCCTAACAGTGAATTATTACATATTACTTCCAGAAATTTTGATATAGAAACAATATTTCTGTAAAAGTAACACTGTTTTTTTCCCCTAAATATACAGAAAAAGGTGAATGCAGCTGTACCAAGCACAGTGAGATAGCAGGTCTCTGAGTAAGTATATATCTGTATTCAAGATACCACCTGTAGATCATTTTAAAATACACTGGCATTATAAAGCAATCTCTGTTTAGTTTGGGGTTTTTTTAATATATATAATTGATTTCCATCCCCCTTTCATTTCTTTTATACACTTACAAAGCTCAGGTAAGATGAAAAAGTCCCGGGGCATTACACTCAGCAAGACCCTGCCACACACCACGGACAGCAGTCATAGCTATCCACAAGATCACTGGTGACTGTTAAAATATTGAACAGAAAAATTCTGAAAATGTTTTGGGTTGGTTTCCCAAACTTCATAAAATAAATAGGCTCGCTGTGCAACCCAAGTATCAGAGAAAACTAATTGGAAAAGCAACATGGGGTGAAGTTATCATCACTGAGTTTGAAAGCTAGGCAACAGCCTACCTCATGTAAACCTGAAATCTAAATAAGTACACAAGTAAATATATCCATTACTGAAATCCATATGGATCACAAAGACTTGAAAGAGCTACAGAAACAGAACTCGGAATCCGAGACAGTTCCAGTTAAGGCAGCTGTACCTATTTTGATTACATTTTTTTTTCCCATTCTCAAGAAATAACAAATAAATAGAAAAGGATTGAAATAATCACACACTAATTATAGTACGGAAACTTAAACAGTCCAGTCAGTTTCTGGCACTTTTGCTTGCTACATATTAAATTATGAGCCTGCTCTAATCTGTGCATTGCTGACCTCAAAGATTGCTGTTTTGTAGCAGTTCTAGTAATAATAAATAGTAGATTCCACACAGACCAATTATCAAACTGATTTTCAGAATAAAAATAACTTTGTTTTCAACTATCCATTTCTTTCAAAGATGGAGCTTTTGGTAAGGGTACATCTCTACCTCTGTGGAACCAGAGTGCCATCCTTGCCTTAGAGACACAGGACGGCTGCACTGAAGCACCTAGTCTTTGATGAAAATGGGAACAAAAGGAAACCACAGACCGAATGCCTATCAAAATGTAGAGAAAGTTACTGCTGCACCCTGTTTAGATTACAGAAAATTTATCTGCACATGTACTCAGAGCAGTGGACCAATGCCAAAGTGCCTAGGGGAGCTCTTGACAAGAGCACGGTGCTCACTATGTGGTAACCGCGTTCATCTTGGCTCCACTGACTTGTCTGACAACAGTAGGAGATGAAAATGCTCCAGAAGTTTATCATAATCTTAGTTCAGTTTTTTTCACAATGGGAATGCCTCTAGTCCTAAACATTGTCAGATTATGTCTTTCCTGCCCATCACAGACTGCCTCTTTCCTTTCTGAATCCATATCCTTCATCTACGGTGTGACCTTGCCAAGAGCACAAATAAGTTTCAAAGATCCCTAGTTCCTTGGGGTCCCACATAAACACTCTGTGTTCCATGACAACCTTTACTACATCATTACAGATGTACTACAAATACTGTGTACTCATAAATTGTGGTGCAGAAGCACTCTACAGAATACTAGATAAACCTAGTAGCCACATGACACCCATTACAGCAGCCTTCAAAGGAAATTACAACACACAAGAAAAATACAATGTATACCTGGAACTTGTCCCAACACTCAGCTGGAAGATGACACACAAAGGTGCATTCCAGGGCTTCTAGGTACAATTTAGATATGGGAACAATTAAATGCTGTGTGTTTATGTACATGTCTAACTTTACAATGGATTTTCTAGACTGTGTTTTTTTGGACTAGGAAGTACAGCACAAATAAGTTAACAAACTGCCCTTCCCCCAACCTGAAGGACCAGGGAATATTCGTACCCTGCACATTCATGTGTGATCCCTTCCAAGAACTAAGGTGCTGTTCCTTAGTGTTCCATATCCCTTAGTGTTTGGGGAATTTCCAGTAATACTAAGGTTACGCAAGGGTTGGTGGTGTGGGGTTTTTTCCCCCAAAGGGTATTGTGTCCTGATGGCAGGCAGACTTATCTGAAGAAACAAGCCAGCCTATTGAATAGGGAAGGTATTTAACGACTGAATGTTCTGCTACGTTATGAAGGATTCAGAAGTAGCCCTAAAAATATTCTCTGTGTTTTTCTTACTCATATGAAGATGTTTATTGCTGAATTAGCTTAATGTAAAGATGCGTGTTTCTGGAAGGCAAGCTTTGCAAAGTTTCCAACACTGAAGAGGCAACACCAGCATTTTGATCCAGACAGGCAATTCATCTGGATCTAAAGTCTCTTATTGCTGATGTAGCTCAGCCTTTGTCTTCTAGCATTATAAACAAAGGGGGAGGTTTGGGTGTGGGGGTGTGTGTAAAAAATAATTAAGAAACCAAGTACTGCCTAGATACTTGGGGTGAGGGAGGAACAACCAAGAAACTGGAGCTAGTGTATTACTTCTATAGTGGTTCCTATTTAGAACAAAACTACACCAATATAGAGCAGATTAAAAAAATCAGAACTCCGGCTGTTTGCTTATTATTTCAATTCTTCTCTTCTGATCATTTCCCTGCTTGTGTAAGGCAACTGCACTTTGTTTTGTTTTTAACCATTAGCGGTTCACCTAATATCGGTCACGTCCCATGAACAACAAATAGTACACAGAACAAAGATCATTTTTGAAAGACAAAGTGTTGGGTTTTTTTCTTAAGAGTTGCCCACAAACAATAAGGGGGCAATGGAGCCGACAAACATATTAAGAGCATTTCAAGCAAAAGAAGATGAGACAGCAGCATACAGAGACTAAGATTTCTAAAGGAAACAGTTCACCATTTTTAGTTTTATTAGCAGGATGCTAATCATAACATTTAGACTATTTTGTTATAGTTCTTTCCCTCTGAAAAGTAACCCATTATGAAGAGTACGGACTGGTTGCATTTTAAGCATGCCACAGAATATAGGTCATAAGCCACTATCAATTGAAAAAGCACTGGCATCAAAATGTATGCTGCAGATACAACATAACACCCTATGCAGAAGCATGTTTCACCCCAGAAGAGACTAAAAGTTCAGGAGGACATACCTGACTGTGAAGAGATCACCAAAGCACAGGTATCTAGAGCAATGGCAGGTGATGACCTTAGTATGATAAGATATGTTACTTTGCGGTAGTTTTCCAGGCCTTAATACCACCCAAATTGTGCAAAGAGGCTTCCACAAGGAAAGCTAGTACACCCTGAGAACACAGAGTGCCACAAAGGGAAAATACAATCACTGGAATGAGAAGGAATACTGCCCCATGAGTAACATATGATCTCTTAATTCCCACTTCAGCAGGACTAATTAGTGTTTTGTTTTGGTTTTTTTTATTTCCCATTTCTATGCCTTCTTGGCATATCTATGCTTCATCTTACTGCCAGCTTGCTTAGCCATGTTTGCATCTTGTTCCACATCATATTAGGCAAACTCTGTTGTAGATACTGCCTTCTGTACTGTTCAAAAGACATTTTATTTAGTTTGTCTGAAGGAGCATGGATTCATGTGTATCAAGAACTCAAGGGCACAGTCCTCCAAGACAAGTGGAAAGGACTGGAATTCCAATGTACTGTCCTTCAAGGCTGCTCAGGCAGTATGATGAATCACACATTCTGGTGACACGGGCCATGCTTCTTTGAATTATGCATGATTGCTAAGTTTAATAAAACACCATGACTCATTCAGTTTTAAGGACAGAAAGTTCACCATCCTCTGTAGGAATGGATCTGTTAACACTGATTTCATGAAATACTGAGAAAAGCCCTTCCTAACCAGAATCCTTAAAAAGCAGGCGGGGGGGGGGGGACGACGACACGACACACACAGATGGATGGACGACATGACCAAACAGTAACTTACACATCAACTGTAAAAGAGACAACAGAGAAGAAGTACATCTTTTCCAGTATTATTAATACCACAATGTAAGTTAAATCTCTTTCTCCTCATCCCATCCCATTTGACTCGCCAGCTCCGCTTCAGCATTTAGTAGTTCACACTTTCAATATGTTTATCTGGCTTTAATTTAGTAATCCCAGTTCAAGGGTAACTGAAAAAATTACAGAGGCCATGAAGAGTCCTCCACAAAAGCTGAAGGTCTTCAAGACCAGTAAAGCATTGAAGAACCTGACGTAATAAAGACAGTTGCAGTAGTTGCATTTGTTCAGCCTACAGAAAAGATGGATTCTAATACTTTAAAAGTACATGGAGAAGATGGAGATACACTCTATATAAGGCTGCACAATGACATGACAAGAAGCAACAGGTACAAACCCAGTAAGTGGAAATAACAATGTAAGAAAAAAAATCCCCACTGTAAGGACCACTGAACATTGGAAAGAAGTTGCCAGAAAAGTGGTGCAATGTCCCTCACTGGAAATATTCAACACTCAGCTTGCCAGGGCCATTGAAAAATTAATCTAAAGCCCTGCTTTAAATGGGAAGTTGGACCAGGTGAGCTTCAGAACTGTCTTCCAAGACTTCTTTCATTAGTCCATGCAACTAAAACTCTGAATTTTATGATGCATGATTCTCACTTAAAAAAATTACTCCAAGAAAGATGTCATACTTCTTAGCTCATTTTAATTCTGCCTGTGTTCCACAGAAGCCTGTTGGCCACTCTTGAATAGTTAGGAACCATAAATATTACCCTATATGAAACAGAAATGCATACGTGTTATACACAGGCATACCTGCAGACACTCTAAATATGCTGCTAAAGGAAAACACCTTTTCTCTAAAGGACTTGCCCACTGTGTCCAATTTTCCTGACCAACTCATCATGCTTCTCTTACCTGGCACCAGCATCTTTCACCATATTGCTTTGATCCGTTGTAGCAGCTGTCCCCTGCATGCTCTGTTTCATTTGTGGTACAGGGGACAGACCTGCAAGGAGAAGCCCCACCAAGTGCAGCAAAAGCAATGGAAGTTTCTGTATCTCCTCTCAGACCTTGAATAGCAAGTGTCTTCTGGTATGCATACAAGAGGAGATAAGGATGAGCATCAGAGGAGAAAAGAAGGGGGAGATGTAGCCTAAGGGCTATGATGCAGTTCAGAGCCAGCCATCCCCATCTGCTCATGCTCATCAAGGACAGCATAAGGACTCCAGGCAAAGCTGAGGAACCACAACTAGATCCTCACCCAACTCCTCCCCTGTTACTTCATAGAGAGACACCAGAGAACCTGCAGTCATTCCTATCATAACAACCATCAAATCACATCTCAACTGCACAATCTAGTATGGTCATTTTATATTAATTCTTTGAACACTGTGGTATGTAATAGAAGCTTCTATGATTTTTTTTTTTATGTTTCTATGTATGCATATGTATCTGTATGTGTATATATATGAGAATTATGTGTAATTCTCAAAGGAGAGTGAAATTTGTATACTTGGAAAGAAGCAGAAAGAAGCAATTACTCTCATAAATGTCCTATGGTATCACAAAAACCCACAAAACCAGCCTTCTGTGAGGCATTCATCAGTTTAAAATTCATCCATAATAATCTCTGTACAAACTTATTTTTAAAAAGAGCAATTATAGCGACATATTTCTATGATTCTACGTAAAAGTGTAATTTGCTAAATTAAAAAAAAACTTTTAAAAAAGCAGACAACTAGAAGATGAAGAATGACATTTGGATTGGGAAAATGTAACTATGTTTATGTGACTTTAATGTTTTGCAAGTGCACTTCAAGCATGCAGCACTGATAGCTTTCATAAACACAATACTGGATTCAACAAAGAAATTACTTGCTATAATTTGTCAGTTTTCTAGATAAAAACCCCCAAACCAATACTTCTTGCTTGATTCAGAAACGTGTAAGACTGCAAAGGGAAAAGCTAGCCCTTCTTTCTCCCACACATATATACACAGACATAAAACACACATGTTCAGCTGCAAGCAGTATTACAGTTACAGTAAGTAACTCAGAATAGGCAGTTCTCGCAGTATTTCAGTAAAGCTTGGTAAATTTCTTTACAGAAACTGAACCCGTTTGCAAACTAATTGGAAATGGTCTTATGTGCTGCCTACATCTGCAACTCAGAAATGTATTTTATTTTTTTTAAAACACATGTATTAGTGAGACACACAAGGCAGGACTGGTTAAAAACTAATCATGGAAGAATATTACAGTTGAGCAAATGAATTAGCTAGTGATTACCACAAGGCAAAACTCACAGGAAAATAAAAACTATTTTAGAAGATCAAATAGAATTAGATATAAACTGTGCTACCCAAAAATGAATGCCATTTACATTTTTAAAACTAAGAGAAATTTACTAATTATTATCAAGCTTTGCTGGGAGAAACTATCAACCCTCCCAAACCATGCAAGCATTCTCAGATGCATCTGACGTGGACTTCAGAGCCTCTCAAAGTTGGATGTGTATTGTACTGCATGCACATCTTAATAGTTATTTTCTATAGCAGATGATCATTTAAATTTATACACATGAAGAACTATAAAATTTTTAATAAATGTTGCTGCAATACCTTGGTAGATGTATAGAAGCTACTTCTACATATGTTTGCAAATTCAGTGCAAGTAACACTTCAAAATAGATTTGTGTATGTGTGCATTTTAAGATAACAACAAATCTCCATCAATGTCTTTACTGTTTGTTTCCTGTTCAACAGCCCTTCTAAATTGTTCTGATATGTCTTACTATACTTCTATTTATACTTCTTCCCATTATATGTCAATAAAACTCACCATACACTAAAAGAAATCATAACACAGTAGAAGCAATATTTTCGTATCTGAAGCAGGAGGTCTTTGCATGAGTTTCTGCAAAGTGGGACTATCTATCTTACTTATGACACCTCACATGACAGAATCAACATCTAGCTCTGAGAAATCCAGCAACAGTTGACAGACAAAATTCTGGTGGTGAAAAGCCACCTTCCAAATTTTCTATTTATTTATACTTTATATAGTATATTTACATAATAGCACAGTACTTCTAATTATCACTTACTCCTACAGATATAAAATGAGTAGTACATCCAAGTCTGTCTATCAGGCTGTCTTTCTATGGTTTACACCTACATTGACTCCACCAATTAATCACTTATTAGCAATTCTGTTTGAGTAACCCTTTCCTTATTTATCAAATAATCTCTAAAAGTCATTGTAGTTTTCAGGCTCTGTGTGCTTTTGTTCTTGAATATTGTTTCTCTCTAAGAAATGTGCGTTAGTATTAGTTTTCACTCAGTTCAAGAACATAACTATCTTGAATATTTTCCCCCATAAAAAAGACAAAGGTTTTCCCCCTTCAAACATATTCTTCAAGTCCACAGTGCTAAAAGGCTGTATGTAAAGACTTCCTACATGAGAGAGCTGGTAACAAGCTAGCTTCAGCAACAGGACTGTGCAGACACACTGATTCAGTAGCTGTAACAGCATCTGATTTCTGAATACTGATTACACGTGGTATTTCACCCATTTATCTGAATTTAACCAGTATTTAAAAATGGATTTTTGAAACAGAGATAATCCGTATGAAGCACAATTTTCCGTTACACATCTTTCTTCAACAAACATCTCTCTACCCTGTAGTGTTGCTCTTGAAACTCTTTGAGTTCCTCCACTAACACTTAATGAAGATGATTTACACAGCAGAGAATCTAATTAATCTAACACAGGTGGTATATTTCCACACTGAACTTCTTGTTACCAGTTTACTAAACCAATGTGCTATGTGCACACCTAACTCACAAATTCACAAATTGCATAGGGTGTTTATGCCTGGAAAAATATATTGCCAATATTGCAGGTTTAATTCACAAAAGTTTTATCAGTCTTTGGAATTACTGCTTATCATCAATTTGATATTATAGTAATTATATAAAATGTCAGGGGTTTCTCCAGTTTTATTTTCAAATATAGATGTTTTTAATAGTTATTGGTCAAAATTCTCATATAGTTTTGCACCTTGTTTTCAGATCACTTAATGTGCATGCAAAACGGTAAGATCTCCTTTGCTTATTTTAAACTTTACAGTTATATATTATTTTCCACTCTTGAAATCAACTACTGAAAAGACTGCTGCTGGGTTGGAAGGAGTACAAGTTCCCTCTGAAATGCTGCAGAACACAACAGGATGTAAGCCTGCGCAAAGTGAGAAATTGTTTATGAATTTTGCAAACAAAAATTAGACTTAATTATGAGGTTAAAGACAGGCATTTAAACATTCAGTTCAAGCACTGCTCAAAAGAATATAGTAACCTTTCAATCCACTGTGGCATCACTAATGAAAACTGGTTTTACTACAGAATATTTTAGCACAGTATGTGTAAGAGGTTACTAATTAATAACTAAAAGTATTCATTTTCTGATGATGCTATTCCATCTCATTAGCTGGATGATTACTCATGATCCTCAGTCAACATAATGCAGCAACTACAAAGTACTCCTGTATTTTTTCTCTCAATGGATGGCTGTAATTGATTGATGATTTGTTGATACTACCTAGCAACAACATACTTGCTGTATGTTAGCATTTGTGTTGCTGAGTTTCAGGTAGCTTCAACAGAAACTCAAATATTAGTACCTGGTACAAATATTAGTCTGGTACAATAGATAGGTAATTTCTTCCACGACCGTTTAAAACTCCTGCAATTTCTGAATTCCTGATGTACCCTAAAAAGAAGTGGCATTCTGAAGCCCCTTCTTTTTCCTTAGTCTCTAGCTCATAATTTGCTTTATTTATCTTTCAATATTTTGTATTTGGTATTTTTCCTGAGATTGCTTACAGAACAAACATATCCACCCTTTCAAAAGACTATCTGGGGATTTATCCATGTGGCTTATAATTTAGAAAAAAGAATCAAAGTAAGAAAAAAAATATCTTCTCATTCATTTTATTTACATCACAGTAGTATGTATGAACACATTGTGCACTACAGCCATGTTAGTGGGACATTACAAATTGCATACAAGATACTGCCTGTCTCCGAGCAATTTAATGATGTGCATATATCACTCCTGTTGATGTCATCGAATGCTCTACACCTTGTGAATATGCATAGCAGTGAGGTTAGGTCAAGGGCTAAGTTAACTAAAGACAGTATTAAAAAAAACGAAAAAACAAAAATGTAAAAAAGAAAGCAGAAACAAATATGAAAATAATTTTGAAGCTATTTCCATTTACCATGTAATTTCTGTAAAAAAGAAGATCTACAATTTTATATGTCATACCTTACATGCATTATTATACTGAAAATTATACTCAAAACATTTAGTGATTTTTTCTTTTACAGAATATAGTATTTTTGCATATTTTGGAGATTGCAAAAGCAGTTCTGATGAAATTTGCAAATAATATTTCAATTTTTACACTTTTGAAAATGAGATTTTCAATCAAAGCATTTTTACCTGAAAAAAATTTAACCAAATTTGGCTGGCTGTGATATAGTCAGTCCAGACGCCATAGGCACCACAAGCACTGAAGCTGCTAAACCAAAGTATTAATATACTTAAATAGAGGCATTAATTTAATGCAAATATTTAAATTATTATGTAACTATAAATGTTACCTATTAACAAACAATAACTTATTTTATTACTTATTAATTTCTTGTTCACTTATGCATTACTGAAACAATTAATTTATTGTTTGTTAATAATATAGAATTTGATAATTCAAATATTTAATAGAAACGTAATTTATACAAATTAAGTCTTCACTCTCTCTACCTCCTAGGTAATCACTGGACATGGTGTTGTGTTACTTCTAGTCCAGATATCTTGAAGAAAACAGGAACATATAAATTCAGAAACACTGTCAACACTTAAAATTATTGGATATCATAGCACAATGTTAATACATAATACATAAATGGAAATCCAAAAGAGAGTGATGAATAACTGCTGTAACACTGCCAAAAGACCAGAAGGGCTTCACACAAGAAGCTTACCAATGTAGGAGTGACTTTGCAAATATTTATTTAATATTAGTATGGGAGAGAACATGTACTGATGTCTCTATTACAGTTCTGAGCATGCCTAGTGAAAATGAACTGAGCAGACTTCAATCTGAAACAAAAGGTAACAAAACAAGTGTAGATCTACCAGTTTAACTCCTGGAGCCTTGTCATGGTCCCCTTACAACACCCACCATGGTTATGACTGAGAACCTTGCAAGTATTCTGAACATGCAATGATAACACCTCAATCAATGATTGCAACTCAAAGTGATTTAACAGTGCAAGCCAGGCACATGAACAACTTTAATGCTAACCTGTGCTTCATCTGGCAGTGACAGTATGATTTTGAATTGGATGTTAGTACTTGTGCTCTCAGATTAAACCATTGTTTAAAAGACACTTTCTCTTCTAACATGTACCTTTATACTAACACCCATTTCCTTTAAGGACTGTACAACATGCAAGGTGCATGAGACTGGTCTGAAGCAATGGAATTGCTAAGTCAGACCTAGTAACATGCAAGTAAGACTTTCTGTTCTACCATTTTAATTTAAGGTACAGCCACCAACCAGTGTTGCACTAGGCATTTCCTCTACACTTAATAACAAACATGGAGTAAACTCCTCTACTTGAATGGGTCGCTTAAGATCAGCCCTAAGACAGCACCTCCCTGAAGGTGGGTCCTCTTAAAAATATAGAAGTGAATTCCAGGGAATAAGAAAACTTTTCTCCAGTAAATGGCAAACTAAAGGAGTTCTCCCAGGCTTCAGTCATCCTCCAGGGTCAGGGAACTTCAAACCCGAGGAGGTAAGTCTACCACAAGTTAGCTATGAAGGGCTTCAGCAAAAAGTCTTCCAAACCCACAAGCTACAGGCTGCAGCTGTACACAAAAGATCAAAAAGGTGCCAGAAAAAAACCAAAGCAAAACCAAAACCACAAAAACAGATCATTTTCATTCAGAGAAGGACCAATTAAATCAGAAATATGAAAGGCACTTATAGCCTATTCTGCTGAATCTAATCTTGGATTACAATGAAGTAAAACACAATACAGTGTGTACCTAAAATATCTTCAGTCCTTCAGATAATTAAAAGTAGTGTCAAACAGAAATGAAAACTGAGTTTGAAACTGTATTTCAAACTGTATTTCAAACGTTGATGGGAAAGCAAGCTGTCTCCTGGTAATGGTAATATTTAATAAAGAGTAAGGCTCAGTGAGTAAGTTGACACTGTTGCTTTCTTACATAAAAGTGAGCACCAAGAACAAAGAATGCTAAATATAGCATAGCTATAAGCACTGCTCTGCAATTCTAAAACATCAAAGAACATAAAAAGAAACTTCAGAAATGTTTCTTAAAATGGAAAGATCATAGTAATTTAAAAATTAATATTACTTGGTACTCACTGTACAATTTAGTGTATTTTCACTGATTGGAATATAGGTTAAATATGTTTAAATACTTTTTGTTATAAAATTATTTATAAACACATATTTTGTTATATATTTAAAATTATATTTATATATGCATCTATATGTACAGAAGTGCCTGCAAAAAAAAAATACATATTTATTAAGCAAATAGAAGGTAGAACAAAAATACTTGACACACGATCAACACTGCCAAAATATCTCTATGGCTTCTGCTGCATATTCTGTTTTTCTGAGACAGGCAAGCAAATACATTAAATGTAAAACTAAAGTATTATGTCAATTTCCCATACTCTTAAATTTTCATGTGTTACTTTTTTAATTCAGAAATAAGAGGAAATATCAAAATATTGTCATATTTTCATGTGCAGTATAGCTGTAACAAGGAATGTGGACCACCACTATAATGACAAGATTTGAATTTGTCACATTCTTTAAAGTATCTAACCTAGAATAGCCTGTAAAACAGGGATATAACATTATTCTAACTTGATCAGTCAAGAAAGTAAGGAACATGGATATCAACACACTTGTAAAAAATTACACTGAAAAATTAGTCAACATAATAGGAAATAAATCTAGATAAATACAAGGAAAAGAAAGTATGATTGTGAAGATCTCTGTACCACAACTGACTGATCAGAATTTCTAGAATATGATCCTATCTATTCATTGAACTCCACAAAATCAGTATATTATTATAAATAAATCTGCATGGGCTCCTAATGCATGGATTTCCCTATGGAAACCTGGGAGATTGTACAGCATATTTTGTTTCTTGGTTGGTTGGGTGGGTGGGTTTTAGGCAAATTGCCCTTGCTTCCTTAATTAAAAGGAAAAATGTTCCTCTCTCCTGGTCTCATTTCCTTGTGTCCTTGCACCCCAAATTAATTCTGTCACTCGAACTGATCTCACAAGTATTTGCAAAACAATCTTCTTTTTCCATGTCTTCCTATCACACTGATGAACATAAAAGTCTAATTTAAAACACCACCACATGGAACCCTCACATTCAAGTGAGTATCTTTAGAAGATCCTGTTTCAGGTCATTGCAATCACACTGTAATTCACTCACAAATACATGCAAATGTATTAAATGAAAACAAACTTTGCAGGACAAAAACTAAGTATGGAAGAGAGATTATTAATCTATTATTTAAAGTTTATTAGTTTTAGAAGCTTGATATTTATTTCTATTAATATTTATTCTTAATAATTTGTTTTTTACTGTTAATAAAAGTATTTTGCAAGTATAGGCTTGCTCTGGGTCTGAGCAGAGCATTTTCACAAACCTACCTTCTGTTAAGATCTCAGTAACAAAAAATATCAGTTGGTAATTCAGCAGAAGTTTTTTTTTCCCATTTAAAGGTAAGTACATCTCTAAGTCCAACTGACCCATGCAAAAAGTCCTTTCTTTGAAAATACGTCATGGGAATATCCTCACTGAAAACCAAATAATACCTTACTCAGAATATTTTCTTGAAAGTGTCTTGTAGGCACACATGGTAAGAAAGGTCTTAGTTTTTAACATTTTGCAAAGGTTCCTGTTAAGAATAGTCCATCCTCCTGAACAGGGATGGTCACCAGTCCAAAACCAGGTCCAGCTCCAGAAGCAGTTTCAACTAGTCAACAAAAATGCTGATCACCTGGCAATTCCATCACACAGAGGCTACTGGTGGCACATGTTGTGGTGGAAGCATGCACCTCACAGGGCTCTCAGTCTAAGGGCTGTGATTCACCAGCTTGAGTGCTCTGGTCTTGGCCCTGAACTGCTCCAAAGGCATGAGCTTTTGCTTCCTACTCATTAACAAACCTCTGGATAGGCACCAGCATATCACCCCAGCTTTCCTTTTTTCACCTGTGTATGAAGAATAGAACATTCAAAGCAATTATACTGTTGGAGAAGCGTCAGAGGTTTCCTTGCATGGTGGGTCAGGCCTATATATCTCCTCATGCTTCACAGACAAGTAAATAAAATTATGCTGCTCTGTATTTTCTTCCTAATTTCCAGCTGCTGACCTTCACTAAAAACTCCGTAAGCTAGAGTAAAGACATCCCTCAGGAGTCAGTTGTTCTAATTCTCCCAGAATGTATTTGCAAAGAAGGGGCAGGTGGCCCACACAGCAGTCTGGATGGAAATGTGATCAACCGTATAAACATTTGAGAACCCTTGTGCTCACAAAATTGAATGGGAGTTGGCAGGTAGAAGAGGGCACATTATGCATCGTATTCCCATAGATTAGGAGCACATAAAACTGCTTACTTAATCCACTGCAAATACACAAAAGGACTTAGCGCACATGGACTTTGCTGGAGTAAAAATATCCAGCAGGAAGGAGACTAAATTTGCTTAGATAGCCTAGTCTGATTCTGCCAAGCCGATCATATGTTCAAAGAGCTAAGAAATACCAGGTGTGAACAGTTTCTGTTATGCATTATCAGGAAGTCACCCACATTTCATTTTGAACTGTCAGATGTTTCTAAAGATACTCTACCATACACACTAGAGGTAAAAGACTAAAAAGAAAGCACTGACAAGTCCTTCAGCACTGTGTTTACAATACCCTTCCAGCAACCAACACGAGCATGCACAGCAAGAGCTTCTGCTGCCCTTGAGGTAGTCACGATATGTAAAAACATGGGCAGCAGATTTTCAGAGTTAAAGGAGTTCCAGAAAGTTAGGGTTTCTGTCCGCAAAGTATTTCAGGAAGTTTACTGTCTTCCTATAGTAGCATCAGAAATGTCACTGGCATTATTAAGGAGTGAGTAATTTGCAACACAGGTAGACAAACCAGAGTTGAACTTTTTCTCAGTAATAGTAGTAGTAGCAGCAATATTATCATCAACTTACTCAGCACAACCAAATTGAATCTGTCATACATATATCTAGTTTTTCATGCAAATGTAAAAAGAAAAAAAATGTTTGTGGGGTTTTGGGGGCTTTGTATTTTTTTTAATGGGACTTACAGTTTAGCACTGTTTTTGTGAAAAAAAAAAAAAAAAAAAAAAAAAAAAAAACACACCGCGTGTTCAAATTTGAGGCTTAAGCACCTTCCCAAATTAGAGGTATCACTATGCAAGGACACAGATTGAAACATTATCTTAATTATTCTATATGATTCCTGCAGAGATTCATAAACTGACAGATTGGAACACTGCCTGGCACATTTCAAGTAACGTAACACCACCCAGCTTTTGGTTGTTCAAGCAACCACATCACTCACTGTGTCCTCCACTCTTGCAGGCTTCCATCCTTCCTATTATTCTGGCTTAAATGTCCCATTGTTCTTACTGCCATTCTTGTTGGGCTGTATTAAAATCAGACTTGTTCCAAACACTTTTAAACTTGTAAGTACCAGCACACTGCTTTTCAAAAGGAAAAAGAAAAAAATGAAAAAAGTGGCTGGGTTTACCCCCTGTTTGTTCTATGTTTTCACCTTTTCTTTTTTTTTATAAAGGTTTACCCATGTTGCCATTATATCCTTTCTAATATAGCTTTAATTGAATTATTTTACAATTTCTTGCCAAATAACAGTTGTAATGACATTTACTTTATCCTAATGTAACATCCCTGAATTATTGTAATGCATGACATCACAGTGTGCTTTAAAGGAAAAGTGTTTATTATGGAACAACCTCTACAAACTAGAGAACAGCCAGGCTTCTAGCCCATTCAAGTTCCAAATTTATATTCAGGTATCCAACCATAAAGTTTAGCAGCATATTAACAAGAAAACATATACAAGAGTATTCGCATCACCCAACATTAAGTATACTACATGCTTACGCAAGAACACTGCACTGTGCAAGCTCTTTTTGTAAAAACAACAGAGAGAATTTTTCAGAGCTTACTAAGGATGAGTTTAATTTAGGTACTCTGAATTGCCCTCCTACAAAAGCCTATACTTATCATATACTAGGTCTAAGAAGAGAGCTTGATCTAGGCATCTGAATACCTCCCAAAGTCACAGTAAGTAGTGTTATAAAAAACATTACCAAGCTTTTATCTTTAATAATATACACAAAAGTACTTGTGGTAGGAAAGTGTACAATTTCTGAATCAGAAGCAAATTTAGCTAAGTGATAATTAATAAATTATTTTGCTTCTGAAAGAGTAAAAGCCTCTTTCCTGCCTTGCCTTAACTCGGAAATCAGATTTCCACAATTCTCCAGTTGTAAAATCCCAAGCACTGTGTAATGCAATTCTAAAATCACATGCTGTCCAGATGGTGCCTAACACAAAATGCCTACAGCTACATTTTGGTTTATGTATTTGACACAATAATTGCATATATTGTGCATGTTACTTGACAAGTCAACAAAAAGGGCGTTGAGAATACTGTTCGTTGATTCACCCTTTCAGGGAAGTGAGCAGTGCATGTGACTGCATTCTCAACTGGTCTCCAGTAAGACTGGTGGAATGCAGAGCTTAGCAGCACTGGTACAACAAACACATTACACAGATTGCTATAACCAATAAATCAGCTGGACTTTGTCAATTTAGTCTTCTCGGATATATTCCTGTAAGAAAAAAACATTGCAATGTAAGGTGTTAATTATTTCCCTTGCTAAAAACATTTCTTCTTAGGGCCTCCAATTCCCTCTCCTTTCTTACACTATGCATACTAATATTATTTTCACCTAGTCTTTGCCACACTGTAAGCCACCACCACTAAATCATTTTATATTAGGTTTATTAGGCAGATACAAAGCCTGCAAATTTTCGAGTTCTTATACAGATTGAAAAGATACACTAACCTCTCACAGACTTTTGTTACTGCTTCACTCCACCCTAGAAATAACGCTGCTGTTCCCAAAATGACACATTCCATTGTGTCCAAATATCCACAGATGACAAAAGTGCGGCGAATGAAGAGACGGGACGCAGCTTGATGCAAGCAAATGTCAAATTATTGTACAGAAGCACGAGGTTTTATAGACTTTCAGAAGCTGCGCGTTTTAAACTAATTGGTTCTTGAAGCTAAGCCTTGCATACCAGAGGCAATCCCTGATTGGTGGTTAACTACCATCAATTAACAACAAGGTGTTATCTTTCCTTGGCGCCATCCGTCTCCCACTCCCCTGTGCTCTGTAAACATGCCTCATCATGTTAATTGTTGTGTCTATTCACACTCCTTGTCCTCCCAGGGTTCGTGACCTACAGGCTCGAGCACATTCCCCTCAGCTAACTGATTGCCACGCATGGTCCTAGTTTCCAGCCCGCTCCTGCACAAAAGGACTGAGAAATTGGAAGCCAAAGTCCTCTCTTCTGTTCGGGGCAGAACTGCACAACTTCTTAAAAACACCACCATAAGATAAAGTATTCACCACACTCCTCTTATAGTGAATGAGCAAATTACCTATTTGTCAATACTGGAAGGAAGTACACAAAGCTTTTGGTAATCACAGACTGAACGAACTTAAGACTCTGCATGCCAAAAAAAACCCAAACAAAACCAAACTAAACTCAAATGGACTCAGTGAAATCAGTAAACCAGTTTTATTCCAGAAAATCACAGGCCTCTGATGCAGCTGAAGTTAGCTGCAAGAATTTTAGCCCTTATGAAGAAAGACCAGGAAAATATTACTTTTTCATGCAAATGAAGAAAAAAAAAAGGGGGGGGGGGGGAGAGAGACAGATAAAAATAGGCCATTATCTTTATAGCGTACATTTACTTTTCATGACACAAACTACACTAACGAGTAATAGAACATTTGGGCTACATCACTGACAGGTTAAGTGGTATGGCCAATCTCTTCAATTATACATATTATAGAAAGTAAAACCTTGTATACATGGTTAAACTTCCTTCTTTTTCTTTTTAATAGACAAGTTGTGCTACTTCACATTTAAGGTATCTGTTGCAGCAGTAAAATGTGGATCTACAGAAATTAGAATTTCCTGTGAAAAAGGGTATGATCAGTAAGCATTTACCTCTTTATTGACCAGTTCTTCCTCAGAGTTTTTTATATCATTAGGCTGTCAAAGTAGCCAATTTACATTCTTACTGATTAAATTGTACCTACAACCACTGAGCAAGATTCTTGCTCTAAACATAATAAAAATCCATCAAGGGAAATCAGAGATTGATTGTTAGTCTTACTGAAAAATAAATATCAGTTATCATCTTACTTTCAACAAACATGACAAGAAAAATACTATTCCACCAGGATAATTTTAAATTCTATTTTAAGGCTTTTTAAGACAGTTTGTAAGTCATATTTTACATATGATTTGCTTCAAAATATTTTTTATTTTCTAAGAAAATAAATTATTTCACTACAAAGCATACAACAAACAGATTTTTGCATAGAGTGGGTGAGTCAGCAAATAATTTCAGAAAATTTTCATATCTGATCAAAAATAATTTCAGCAGCAGAAACAGAGAATTCTGAAACATTACTAAAGGATAAATGACTGATAACCATACAACTCAACTTTAGCGTATATCTAAATGAATCTCATTAAATTAATTCATTATTCAGTCAGAGTAAAGACTGCAGAAGCATGGAACAAAGTGATTTCTTCAAATGTTCTCACAAAACACTGTCGATAAAAATTTCACATGTGACTTAAAACTCTTGCTTACCTGTTGCCTCATTGCATACATGACAATAAATCAAACAAAAAACACATTCATCCTACACTAATAGTATTTTATCATCATTATCTCTGTCCTTTTGGAGAAGATATGAAAGTTACAGCTTTCTTACAAGATCTTATTTATGTACCATTGAATCTCAAAACATAATCCAGTTATAAACTGAAAGCATTGCAAAAATCTCTTTTTATAGCATAATCTCATCAATGGTCTCACAGGTGTTTCATCACCCTTCATCACCCTTGAATCACAGTGTCTTTTCCTTTCAACTACAAGCTGAATAATGTAAATGTTCCTCTGTAATCTTGTCCTTGATGGATACTCTTCACATTCTGTAATAGTCAAGACACCTCCCTAAAGACTTCTCATACCTTCCGCATTACAATGCAGCTCTAACATTTTTTGGTAGTTAGAAGTGTGGTATTCCTTAAACAACCGGAATCATTAGGTTTTGTTTCATCTCTGTTTTGCAACACACGTTTCAAATTATATTATGCTCCTTTGAAGTATAATGCACTTTCAAAGCAGCGGCAGGCCAAACCAGTAAAGCTAGGCTTCAAAGTAATGCTCATCTTATCTTTCAGTAATTCTGCTTTTGTGGGGGTAGAACGGGATAGGAAGCAGTTACTCTATACAAGCTGCAATCAGTTTCTATAGGTTTAGAAGCTTATTTGCAAAACCAAGAAAAAATGAAACAGTTTGAAGATGTAAGCCTTCAAATAGACATAGCAATGTACTGAATGATTTCAAAGCATGTGAAAAAATGAAGATGGCAAAAGGCCAGACTGGGCCTGGCCTTGTCCTTGTCTCGGGGACAAGAATAAGGAAAGCAATATGGACAAACATAGGCCAGGCTATAAGGCAGCAGCTCAATGCTTATTTCATGCGGTACAGCTCCCATTTCCTTTTCTACCCAGAGAAGCTCTGCAGAATGAAGGTCATGGCTCTACCTCACCCCTTTCAAACTTTCTCATGAAATAAAATACACAAATGAAATCTCATTCAGCAGTGAAGCAACAACAGCCTTTTCTTGTAACAGGGAAGATGACACCCTCCGCTGCGTGGCTGTGCTAGAGCAGAAAGACTGAGATCTGGAAGGAGAGGCGGCAACAGCATTTTACATTACAAGGATGCTCAAAGCACTCCAGTGATGACTAGGAGTCTTCAGTCTGACAGAAATTGCATTTCCCCTGCTAATTCCCACACAGAAACCTTAGATATTCAATTTATTCCATTAATTCATGGGCATGATGGTGTTTATTGCAGTCACACAATGCTGAAATCAATTGTTTGCTACTTTACTGGAAATGTATTCAGGATTAACTAAACATGGGCAGCAGGCAACACAGTCATTTAGATGGCAACTGAGTCTGTTCTTTCTTCCTTCCTCCTTCAAATAAAGATTAAGTTTCTATTACATCTCGTGGAAGCAGAAAGCCAGTTTATGTATTGTCATTCTGTGGAATATCATTGCAATAAAGAAATTAATGGCTTTAAGAAAAGCGGTGCTTTTGATAACCATGGCTGACCAACAGAGCCTTAATGACAACATATGCCATCATGACTAAGCTGTTTTAGCAGCAAATCAGAGTCATCCTTGACTGGGTTGGAATGATCAAATTTATAATCAAATTATCCAATATAATAAGTTAGTTTGATTACCTGAGAAACAGTCATTGAATGGGTGTCAGGCTCATGGTAAAGTATTTCAGATGTCATTTCTCTGGGTGTTTACTTGGTCAGTTGCTGTGGTTCATTATTTAATTATGAGAAACTAATGAAAAAATTGAATCTCTATAAACTGAGGTTTCCCAGGAATTATTTAATGAAGGAAATAGGAGAAAATAATTCTCTGATGCAAAACCTAAGGGCTACATACTAAATTGCAAAAGCAAAGAGCTATATATTCAATTTTAAACAGGGAAGGTTATGTTCTATTTAAGAAATTATCTATTAAATTAGGTAACCTAGCAAGATGAAAAAATATAACTATTTATTATAGTTTCTGAATAGTTAATCCAGTATCACAAATACATCATGGAGTATACATATTTCTGTGTGGGTTAAGTGTTTAAGCAGAAAGAACAAGCAGAACTCTAGGAATAAACTTTCACAGATTAAATAGTAAAATCAACTGTAAAAATCTACAAGTACACAATATTTCCAGAAAAGCTTCCTCTGGCCAGAGATAGCCCCTATGCAGACCTCCGTGCAACAGCTTTGTAAGACTTCAGAAAGGCTATATTATACTCTCTCCTCATTTTCTCGTGGAGAAAATCACCACTGATCTCAGAAACATTTCTAGCCCAAGTAAAAGACAGGACACGCTTCAAAACAGTGGGAAACAAATCTCAGGAACAGTGAATAAGTGATACCCAGGAAAAACTGAGCACTTCAGTTCACAACAAAAAATAAATCACTGAAACCCTGTCTGTTGGGAAATGCGTCAAAAATCTAACAACAAATTGGAGCTGACATTAAAATCAATTCATGACTATGAAGAACTCTATAGGTGGATAGAAGTATTTGATTTTTATTTCCTGAATTGGCACATTACTTTCCAGGGTATCTCTGAATGTGCTTGCTCGTCTCCACGTACTGACCTGAAACAAGTCAAGTTCCAGCTTTAGTCATTTACTGTAACTCAGAGCTGTTCTAAATGGGTATTAAATCATTGCTCCCTACAAAGCTCAATACTGGAATAATTTTAGTTATTGCAATGTTTTCATTTCAGAATGATATGGGGGAAAACTACTATAACTGTGCAGTCCTATTAAGTTTAAAAAAAATTCTGGGTTTCAGCTTTTATTATCAGAATTTAAGTACAGAAATATATTTACAATGGAAAGCATACACTGAACTAAATATAGATGCAAAAGCATCTATATCACAGCAAAATGAAGCATCCATATTGTTAATTTGCCTAACTTCACAATATAGCCACATGCACCATCCACAGGAACCATCACTGAAACAAACTTGAGACCAATTGCAATATGAATGAGGTAATTAAAGGTACTTGTCAGTATTTTAGAGGGAGGGAGCCAAGACAGATTAACTATTAAATCGATCAGTTAATCATAGAAACTCAGTTCTCCCCCCTCATTACTGTGGACACGCATTTAGATGCCAACTTCCAGTTTGGTCCTCCTGCTTGCTGAACTCTGCTAGACCTGTCCTGGCTCTCCCCATCTTGCCCAGCCGAGCTCAGCCCCTCTGTAGGACCCTTCCTCGTATTTATCTAGTAGTGTTCCATCCTCCAGATAATGACCCATCCTGTCTGGATTTTTCACTCTTGTTTCTCCGTGCAGCCTGCTTTAACATTAATTCCAGGCTCCAGCAAGTAAACCTGGGTTTTTCTCACTTTCGGGGGTGGGGGTGGGGTGGGGTGCTGTCTGTGTCTGTGTGTCTGTGTGGTATCTGCATAAAGAGGAGACAAGGAAGCTGAGGGAGGAAGAGAATAACTGACATTAATCTAGCATGACAAATAGAACTGTTTAGCTCCAGTATTCAGAAGGAAATGGCAAAGTAATTTCTGAATGCTGGGAAAAGTCTCCTGAACCAAGTTAATTCATCCACAAAAAAACAGTAATCGAAACAAAACCCACCTCTTTGTGTAGTAATAAATGATTACTCAGAACAGTTTTAGCTCTCCTGTTTGTCTTGGTCAGACAATCTGACATAGACTTCGCTCATCTTGTTCAGACAATGAAACATCCCTGTGTACTCGTGAGTTACGCTTCAGATTTCCAGTACATTAAATCATGCTCCAGGTCACAAGTTTGTTTCTTTCCAGATAAGTATTTATTCCCTTCAGTTGCATTAGATGTTCTGATCCCCCCATCCCACCCCTCATTTTTTTTTTCTTTTTGCATTTTCAGCTTGCTCCAATACTTCAAAGAGAACAGTGTTTACTACAGTAGGCATCTTTACATACCAGAAATCCTACAGAACATTATCTTATTGTTTGCTTATAAAGCAATAGTGCACATACAGAGTTCATGATTAATTTTTGCTTCTTTAATCCTAAAATGTCTGCTTCCCAGTATTATCACTTATTTTCTAAGATACCACTTATTTTCTAAGAGTACCTAAAAAAGGAAAATAAGGCATTTTATTCTCACATTGAAAAATTGTCCATAACCTAAAAATGAGGACAGATCAGCAAAACTGTCCACCTGTTCAATACAGGATTAAAACAGCAGTCCAAGAGCTTATGGGCCAGGATCAAAGGGAGGGCAAGGACAGATGACATTATAGGGGAGGTCTGCTACAGGCCACCTGACCAGGAAGACCAAGCAGATGAGCCCCTCCATAGACAGATAGGAGCAGCCTCACATTCACAAGCCCTGGTCCACATGGGGGACTTCAATCACCTAAATATCTGCTGGAGGGACAACACTGCAGGGCATAAGCCATCCAGGAGGTTCCTGTAATACATTGATGATAACTGCCTTCTCCAAGTGATAGAGGGCCCAGTGAGGAGAGGTGCTATGCAGAAAAAGGAGGGGCTGGTAGGGAATGTGAAGCTCAAGGGCAGCCTTGGCTGCAGTGGTCATGAAATGGTAAAGTTCACAATCCTTAGGACAGTGAGGAAGGTGCACAGTAAGCTCACTACCCTGGGTTTCAGGAGAACAGATTTTGGCCTCTTCAGGGGTCTGCTTGGTAGAGTACCATGGGACAAAGCCTTGCAGGGAAGAGGGGCCCAAGAAAGCTGGTTAATATTCAAGAATCACCTCCTCCAAGCTCAGGACAGATGTGTCCCAACAAGAAGGAAGTCAGACAGAAACACCAGGAGTCCTGCATGGATCAACAAGGAGCTTCTGGACAAACTCAAACACAATAAGGAAGCCTACAGAGGGTGGAAGCAAGGACAGGCAGCTGGGAGGAATACAGAGAAACTGTCCAAGCAGCCAGGGACAAGGTTAGGAAAACTAAAGCCCTGACAGAATTAAATCTGGCCAGGGACATCAAGGACAACAAGAAAAGCTTCTATAGGTATGTTGGTGATAAAAGGAAGACTAGAGAAAATGTGAGCTCTCTCCAGAAGGAAATGGGAGAGACAGTTACCTGGGACATACAGAAAGCTGAGGTACTCAGTGGCATTTTTGCCTTGTTCTTCACTGGCAGGTGCTCCAGCCACTCTGCCCAAGTCACAGAAGGCAAAGGCAGGGACTGGGAGAATGAAGAACCACCTGCTGTAGGACATGATCAAATTCAAGACCATCTAAGGAACCTGAAGGTGCAAAGGTCCATGGGACCTGATGAGATGCATCTGTGGGTCCTGAGGAAACTGGCAGATGAAGTGACTAAGCCACTATCCATCATATTTAAGAAGTCACGGCAGTCCAGAGAAGTTCCCTTTGACTGCAAAAGGAGAAATGTATCCCCCATTTTTAAAATGGGAAAAAGGCAAGACCCACTAAACTACAGGCTGATCAGTCTCACCTCTGTGCCTGGCAAGATCATGGAGCAGTTTCATCCTGGAAACTATGCTAAGGCATATGGAAAATAAGGAGGTGATTCATGACAGCCAACATTGCTTCATTAAGGTCAAATCATGCCTGAAAAACCTGGTGGGCTTCTATGATGGGGTTGCAGTCTTGCTGAATAAGGAAAGAGCAAATGACATCATCTACCTGGCCTTGTGCAAAGTATTTGCTTGGCCTCTAAACTGGAGACGGGGATTTGATGGATGGCCCGCTTAGTGGATAAGGAATTGTCTGGATGGTTCGCACTCAAAGAGTTGCAGTCAATGGTTTTGATGTCCAAGTGGAGACTAGTGATGAGTGCTATCCTCATTCCTCAGGGGTTGGTATTGGGTTTATGTTTAATGTCTTTGTCAGTGATACGGACACTGGGATTAAGTGCACCCTCAGCACTCTTAGCACCGACAACACCAAGCTGAGTGGTGTGGTCAACACATTGGAGGGAAGGGATGCCACCCAGAAGGACATTGACAGGCTTGAGAGGTCTGTGTGAAGCTCATGAAGTTCGACAAGGCCAAATGCGAGGTCCTGCACATGAGCCTGGGCAATCCCAAGCACAAATACAGGCTGGGCAGAGAATGGATTGAGAGCAGCCCTGAGGAGAAGGACTTGGGGGCACTGGTGGATGAGAAGCTCAGCATAACTCAGCAATGTGCACTTGCAGCCCAGAAAGCCAACCATATGCTGGGCTTCATGAAAAGACGCATGACCAGCAGGTCGAGGGAGGTGATTCTCCCCCTCTACTCCACTCTTGTTAAACATCACCTGGAGTACTGCATTCAGCTCTGGGCCCCCCAGCAAAGGAAGGACATGAACCTGGTGTAGTAAGGCCAGAGGAGGGCCACAAAGTTGATTAGAGGGCTGGAGCACCTCTCCTATGAAGACAGGCTGAAAGAGTTGGGGTTGTTCAGCCTGGATAAGAGAAGGCTCTGGGAAGACCTTATTGCAGCCTTTCAGTTCCTAAAAGGAGTTTATAAAAAAGATGAGGACAGACTCTGCAGTAGGGCCTGTAGTGATAAGGCAAGAGGTAATGGCTTTGAACTGAAAGAGGGTAGATTTAGACTAGACAAAAGGAAGAAAATTTTTTTACTGTGAAATTGACAAGACAGTGGAACAGGTTTCCCAGAGAAGCTGTGGATGTCCCCTTGCTGGAAGTGTTCAAGGCCAGGCTGGATGGGGCTTTGAGCAACCTGGTCTAGTGGAAGGTGTCCCTGCCTGTGGCAGGAGAGTTGAAACTATATAAACTTTAATGTCCCTTCCAACCCACACCATTCTATAATTCTAAGTTTCACCCAAAAGACAGAAGGTTTCTAAAAAATGTAATCTTTCAAAAACTGAAGAAAATTAAAATAAATTAGTAAGTTTTCACTATGCAATATATCTGAAGAAATTCTTAACAAATACAAAAAATATCTAGAGGTTTTGAAATTAGGGTGAAGGTTATTGTGAAAGGATATTTTTATTTCTTTTCAAAGTATAATAATAAAAATAAAAAGTTCTTTTTAATATTTGTCTCTCTTTCTGGTGCTGTACTCAGATGAATACTTATTGTTACGAGCAGAATAAAAATGAAAGCACTGAATGCTTAAATAGAGCATGCTCTACCCTTTCCAATGGACACATTATTGGAAACAAAAAGGAAGATATGTAATTTTAAGGGTTATTCTTAGCGTCAGGTTTATTGCATAGTTTGAAAACTTAAAAGAACTCAGAACACAACACTGTGGGAACTATAAGTATGCTATAAAATTATCAGGGAGACTTATCTGGAAACAGAAATGTAACAGTTGTTTTCCTGTTGAACACACATGGTTTATGCGCAGAGAGAATCTGTCTCTCATGGTTACTGGAATGTGGTCTTGCAGTTCCCCAGATGCCAGAAACACTCAGTTTTGCTCCATAGGCTTCTTACCTGGAGACAAACTGAGGTTTGATCCATACCACAAACTGTGCTGATCTGTGCAAATGTGGATATCTGAACAAAAATACCGGGACCTTATTTTTGGCTATGAATAGAAAAGAATGAGGAACTTCAACAATCCTAACTGTAAACTGGACTAATAAACTAATTCTCTCAGAAGACAATCATGGGATCTGGATGTAGTCAAATTAAGCCAGCTGGAACAGAAACAGAGGAAGATTATGGAAGTATAAAGGGGTTTGGGGGTTTAGTACTTCTTACACACACACACACACCCCCCAGGATAAATCTTCTGCTAGCATTAATTGCTCAGAAGAGTGGAGATTTATAAAGAGCTTGGTTTATTAACATTGGCAGATCTTCCTGAAGCTTCACTGACAGCTATCGTACCTCCTTCAGTGTTAGTCCCACCATTTCTTTCTTTGCAATGTCACCATGGAATGCTTGAGGAAAAAATCTTACAAGTGGACAGGTATGGGGATCAGCTGCAGTGAGCAACCAGCAAGAGAATGCTCATGGGAGAATGAGGTTTATCTGAAATACAAAACTTGGAACATGGTTTCTCTGCAGGCAGAGGGAGGGCAGCCCATAAGAAGGTATGCACAGGAGAGCTACAGGTGACTACAGCTCGGTAAAACTTTTGGATGAATGGTTTTCTACATGGTCTTTGGTTTACAAGATACAGGTAAAAATTTAAAAAGATGAAAAACAGAAATAGGAAAGGTGTAAGAGTGTGTCAAGGTACAGGGTATTTGTTGAGAAAAAAATCTTTTGATATGCCAAAACATCCATGCAGGAAAAATAATTTCTAACATTTCATTTTATTCCTGAAGTTAACTGAGTTTCCAGAGGCAGCACATTTCCTTATGTTCTGCTCAGTCATTGTTAAAGCTAACATAGTTTTCATTTTTAAAAGGATCCATTTTTTAAAGTTGCTTTACCTTATCTTCTGTGCTAGATTAACTGAACATCACCAGACCCTCTGACATAAAGGACAAGCAGCAACATTCCTTAAACAGGCCTCGAGCAGCACATTTTCTCTGGCTAAGCAGAGCATGCAAAAATCCAGCCTGTTCCTACACTGTGTAAGCAGAGCAAGAGCTCCAGGATGGTAGAAAAGGAGGAGGAGAAAGGAAAGAAAGCCTAAAGACAGCATGCTAAGGAGATCTGGAAAGGTGCAGCAGTGAAAACAGTTTAGGTCAAATTACCGTGCTGCATTTACTCTGTAGGTACAAGTAAAACAGTGATGGCATTTCCAAGGAAGCCCTCTTGACTAACACAGCTTGGTGTTCTGATTCAACAACTCGCTGTTGAGCTGATCAGTGACAATCAGATGCATGTGATCCATGACTTTATGCTACATCCAGGCAAAGTTGGAATTTCAGAGGATTTTCCAGGATAAAGCTATGAGGTGTTATCTTATTTAACATATGCATTCACTCACTAGCTAATACGGGGAAGAGAATTTATTTTAACATATGTTGACTAGCTGAAGTGAATTGGCATTGCCACCAATACAGAATGACAGCACTCTGAAAGGCAACAAATTATGTTCCTCTTAGCTACAGCATAAACTAGTACCCCAAAAGCAAGGCAACTGAGAACAATAACCAACCTGACACGAAGGTTGCACTTGTTTAAAACCTGTCTTAAGACTAACATTAATTCCTGCAGAGACAGTCTTATGTAAGCAGAAACTATCCTAAGAGTCATTCAGCGTTACAGTTACTGCTAACACAAGGCAAAACTTTCCATCTGCTTAATGAATGCAATGTTAAGACATGGATTTCAGCAGCTATGAATTAAAAGCTGAAATGGTTTCCCTTTTTCGCCTTTAACTCTAAAACCAGGAAGAACAGTGATTCCAAAAACAAGCTCTTGATTTTGATGAACCAAATTATAGACTGAATATTCCATTTAAGAGTCTGGTTTAAAATAAAAAATAATAATAATTTAAAAAAAAATTACAACCACTGTTATTTATGTGTATCACACATAAAGCAGTGTAATATAAAGGTGGTTAGCAGGATAACTTGCCTTTGTCGACCAGCAGAATGTGAATATCTATTTGCAACATGGAAATTAATAGATTATCCCAAAATATCTTTCAAATAGATCACAACTTAACTCTTTTTACATTGCTTTGTATAAACCAAAATAACTGTTACCATGTTCAAATCAACTGATAAAGATCACAATACATCTAAAACGGGCTTCAGGGAGCTCTGATGGAGACACTGAAGTATCAGGAACAAACATGAAACAGGTTATGCAGTGTACTGTTTCAGTGGTAACCTTCTTCACCTACTCTGCACTCCAGCTCTTTCATGCTGTCTCCAGAACTGAAGGCATCCTCACATATCATCTGAGCTGATTCAGCTTTGATTAGCTGGGATTCAAATATCTTTTTACTGAGAAATATGTAAAACGGAATGAACCCACTGATGCAGTATCAAATCTGTCTCTTGGTTTGTTTTTGTTCTTGGACACAAAATAAATATTTTGTGAAGTATCACAAATTGTCAAGATGAATGTTTCAATTCAAAGAAGCCAGAGTTCCACTTTTATTGTGATTTCTCTGCTAATTATTTAGAAGAACAGAATATCATACAGTACACAAAAGGACATTAGACAATTTGTCATCTTTGTTTTAGTCAGGCTAGCAAAAGGTCTTGAAAGGACCACATACAGTATAACCAGGAAATCCAGAGAATTAGATAAGAGCACAAGAAAGGAACCGTTAGTTGTGACTTAAGAATAATATTAGCTTACTGTCCAAAGAGGCCACATGACTGCCACTGATTTAAACTCCATCACAATCACTTATAGTAAGTAATGGCACGTACAAATGTATGCAGGAGTCAGTCCTTACATTCAGCCACCTTGATGAGGAAGGAAGCCAGGCAGATAGCAGTGGTCAGGACCAGCTAGGTACCCCGATGCCTCCCACACCGCACTCGAGCTGGCTGGATGCGGAATGCGGCACAGCCGGCTGAGTCACCGCAGGCACGAACAGCCCTAGCGCCTGTGGTGTCCCCAGCCCCGCTCCCACCAGACGGCTTCCCTCTCATTCATTCACATGGTGTGGACGGCTGGGAAGACATACAGTGGCAGCACATGCTGCTCTCCTGGTATCACTGCTCCTGCTGCCTGCAAACTCAGAGTAACACAGTCACAGCCACCACCTCCTCCACACACCAGTTCCTACCTAAAATACTGCCTTTCTAATGTCAGCTTTACGTCCCACTTATGATAGTTAATACTTGCTCTGACCCTTTGTGATAACATGTCATCAACGTCAAAACAGTAAAAAATACTGTTGTAATTAAAGGAACTGAATAAAAAGGGCTGAAGCCCTTCTTGGGGACATATTGCAAAAAGATGTAAAATAAAACTGAAAAATCAGTTTTCAAAGCTCACAAGCATCTTATAAGCAGAGAATTTAATGTTTATCAGAGCAGAAGATCTGTGGGAGAAGACCATCTGACCTAGCTGTGGCAAGGAAGCTTTCTTCCACAGTGTGGTCCAAGGTGTATTAAAGGCCCACTTCTTCCAGTCTCACTGTTCATCATGCTAGATGAAGCCCATCTCTGTGATTAAAAAAGTGGAGAAGAATTTACCAAGACTGCAGCCAATAAAAGAAGAATTTCCTGAATGGTAGTAGTTAGTTTCTCAGCGTGCCAGAAGCACCTGTGCCAGCTTCCAAAAGATCATCAGAGGTTCACAACACAGGAGCAGAAACGGGAACTATGTCAAGGGTGGAAGCCCATCACACATGAGCTCCTAACGTTCAGTCTATTTTTTTTCTTTTACCCATATTCATAGCACCTACTAACATAATATTTTTACTGGCTGACTGGTTCTATTTTCCACTGTGGTCAGGCTGAAAACAGCTGTTTAACATTCTTTGATGAGAAGAAGCTCTTCAATGAGCTTGCTTGCTCACTATTTCACAATTACATCTGCAAAAACACCATCTGAAATATTGCCATTCCAGGATGTAGCAAAGAATCTTTTTTCAGCCATGATCATTTCCATGACTCCAAACATCCAAGAAGAAAAAAAAAAACAAAACAAAACACAAACCAATGGGATTAAGGGAGAGAGATAATGTTAAGTTGCAAGAAATGGGTAAAGAAAGTAAAAGAGATAAGTAAAATCGGCTACACCAGTAACACCAAAGAAAATTTAGGAGGAAGAATAATAAGATACCCATGGCCAGGAAGATGGGGGGAGGTGAGAAAGGCATAAATTATGTTGACAGCTTGCAAAATAAAGACAAGTAAGGAGGTAAAGAAAGTCTTTAAATTGTATATAAACTATGTATACATAAAGAGAGATAAGTATAGATAAACTTAGTATTGTTGATAAAATTACCACCACAAGAGGAAAACTGTAAGACTCAGAAAATGATGACACTTTAAGCATTACTAGAAGCAAAACACAGCCTTTTATTTTCTTTGACAAATATGGTCAATTCTAGTGTACCTACTCCAGGACACCTGAAACTGATCAGAAATAATTGCATGCACACAGAAGATTGCCGTTCAGAAAGTAATGGTAAGGTGCAAGAACCCTTTCAGAGTTTAGCACTAACACTGCAAGTGATGGTTTCACTACAGGAAGCAAATTCAGCCCATCCATTGTTCTTGTTTCAATGCTTTAGGTGACGTTTTCATACTTACGGCTTCATCTGTCAATTACAGAAGCTTAATCAAGCTCAGCAGTCATGATATCTATCAGGCAGAACAGAAATTGATAGCAGGGGTAAAACAGATCATGACTTCTTGAAATGCTGGACCATATAATCTTTCAAGGTCCGCCCCAACCTACAGTGTTCCATAATTCTATGATATTTTGGTCTTGGATGCAATTCTGATTGTTCTCAGTTCATAATGGTCCATAATGCAGAGCTGCACATCTGACATTGTATGCACACTGCACACAGGTGAGTGCTCAGTACTACTATTCCAGTGTGGTACCTTAATGCCACTTAATAAAGGCATTGTTCTCTATACTCATTAATGCTCAAGAACTCGTAAGAGGCATCCTAGTGAACTGCTTCAGCAGAGGATAAAAAAACAAATGGATGGGCTTTGATCAGCTCTAATATGTTTTAGCACAGATTTTTTAAAATTACCAATTTTTAAAATTACATCATCACTGCTTAGCTTCATGTTTGGATTTCAGCTGGCTGGATTTCACTGAATAAATCTGTATTTACAAAAAAAAAAAATTACCCGTATCAACCAATGTATGTTCATTATAGTCAAAGATGGAACAATATGCTTGCTTTGCAATAATCTTCTTGTTTTCTTTTCAAAGAAAATAATTTCCTAATAATTGCAAGAAAAAGGAAAAGGGTAAAACTGTTACTACAGTTAATGCAGTTATAATTCAATTTAGTCCTAGCCATTGGCACAATTGTTAATGCATTCTATCCCCTTATTCATAAAGCTACCACTGGAAATAATATCACAGTACATTATACATTCCCTGTAGCAATGCTCTTGGCTTCAGACCAAATTAAATTAGTTTACATTTCTTCATTGAGCTACAAATTGATTAGACACACCCCACTATTTTTATTTGTGATATAAACTTGTCTAACTTGTTTCTCAACTTTAAAGTAGTGATTTATTAACCTTTGGTAGATGAAAGTTACTTTAGCATAGAATAACAGTTCTCACTCACTTGGTAGATGCCACCCAGTAAAGTAAATGCATTGTTTTTTCTAGTTTAGTATAAAGCACACTAAATGGCTATAAGAGGATGAAAAATGCAAGAAAGAGAAATAATATATTCAGCAAAACAGGTTAGTCATATGTGAAGACTTAAAAGGAATGTAAATACACCAGTGTGTTTCAGTACTGCACATGAAAAAGTCTTCCAGCAAAAAAATAAAAACATTTTTGAATTTACATGGATGTGCTTACAAGATTTTCTGCGTACTGATCTTGTTATTTATTCAGAATTAGTCTTTCAGAATAGCAGTCTAAGAATATATGAAAAGATTGCATATGACCATGTTCCTCAGCTTTCACATTTTCTGCTTCAGATTTGCGTTCAGTTCTTACACAGCACTCAAACAGCCAAGGTAAATTACGTATCTTTCATATTTATTTTTGCTCTTTACCCTGACCTGTAAGATTTATATGGGTATTTCCCTTCTTTGCAGGGTTTATGAAAAGCCTCTGAAGCACATACCACACTTGTTCTTGCACTTCCAAAAATTCCTGTGAATAAATGTTTTTTAGTATTCTCAAGTCCAATTCAGCATAAGGCTCCAGTTTCCCAGGGATCCATAGCATGCATGCATGCACTAATATCTTGCCAGTAGCAGAATTTTACTAGAATTTATCACTGTGAAATTTTACTATTTTTACAGAAAATACGCTTAGCAAGACAAGAGTGTTTTACACCTTTCATTTGAACCAACAGAAAGCATGAAGCAAATTTACAAATTGTGCCAATTTTGCTAGCAGTCAGGTGTTCTTCCCTCACTTCTAGAGGTAGTTTGTTTAAAAATGCAAGTCTGAATGCTACATTTAATTTTCAAGAGTACTGTATTAATATTGGGAGGATCTGAATAACTCTAGGAACAACTCCCTGGAAATGCAGAAGCAATAAATAAACTTTATAATTTGTCTAAAGTTCCTTCTGGTCTGTTGGATATTACCAAAAAAACCCCAGTAAAACTCAAAAGTGGAAAAATCTGTATTCCCAATCAGTAAGCAAAAAAAAAAATCCTACATAATCCCCTGTCACTGCCCCAGGGATGGAAGAGTACAAAGTGACTCTTCTTTCTGTGAGAAAGAAATGTTTACTATTCTTTCAAAGACGGGAAATCTGGCATGGGAAAAAGACATAATGTCAGAGGAAAATAAAAAGTAAAAATGGTAATAAATATTTAAACGCAAATAGGGGTTCTGGAAGTTTATCCCTGTGCATCTGAATCAGGTTTCAGGGCTCCCCTGTGCCCTTGGACATTTGTTGGACTGCTCTTGGTTTACATCTTCTAAGCTCTGGATTGCTTTAATCTTTGTGATTGGATAGTGATGAACTGCAGAGCCCAGAATCACACAGCAACAGCTTTTTAGCCTTTCATCCCTCCAGTTCCTTTGCAAAATGCCTACTGCCACTGATCATGGCTTCTCTTAGCCCATTTGTTGAACAGGGAAGTAAATTCCACAGTCCCTCAGCCATAATTTAAAAAGTACTCAGACAAATTAATGGAAGCCTATGTCTCATATCCCCAACTATGTTAATGAACTGCATTCCCCAGTTGTATCATAATTACCAAATTGGCCACAAGAAGCTTTAACTAGGACTCAGAATACATTTTCTATAAATACACAATTGTTCTACTCTATGAAATATCACATAGTATGCAAAATATCCAGAGAGAAACATAAAACCAAAGGACATGTTGGCATTATTGTCATTATTTTTTAATTTGATCACCCAAGAAAATGAAGTTTGTGTTATAATGCTGTATGTATATGCCCACACAAAGGTGAATGGGTGAGAAATACCTGCATTTCTGAACATCTCCAAAAGCCTTTATGAGTCTGTAGTCTCTTCCGCATACTCAGTTTCAGCAAAATGTGTCATGGAGGGTGTGGTACTGACAATAAGAGTTCCTAAAGGTTTTGTGCAAACACATAGCTAGATAACACAGAGTCTCCATTATTAATCCTACTAGCAATTAACCATCCACCAGGGATGTGAGCTTTTATTCTTGATAGATAACCTACCACCTCAGAATAAAGACAAATGAAAGTACTGCTTGCAGAATTACCAACTACTGTGAAGGAACCAAGGTCCTACAGTGGTGGGACCACAGAGCTATTTACATAAATGTAATACATGCAAGACACAGTGGATTATCCCATTTGAAGAGAAAACATTTTGCAATCCCCAATGCTATGCCAAAATACTGTATTGAAATATAACTTTTTATTAAGCAAAGCATGGCCTGAATGGTGAGGCAGTCTGAGTATCAACTACAGTTGTTGCCTTATGATAACAAGACAGCTGCGGAAGAGGAAGGCAATGCCACTAGAAATCTTTGCTAATGAGCATATATTGTTTGCAAGGAGAGCAAAACTTAAGTTGTAAGTGGTCTAATGTCTCACACCAGCAACTAATACAGCTGCTTGCTGATTTGCCCTACAGAATGAGTCACTGACAAGATGCTGAGGGACAGATGGCATCGTGATGGCTGGCTCTTTCTTTTTTTTAAGGGGATGACTCTCTTTACACCGTTACTACTACACTATTTACACAGTAACTGTAATCAATTCTACATGCACACACCTAATATATTAGAGGCCTTGCCAGAACATGAATATTTTTTAAGATGGTGAAGTCATTCTAACCCCCTTTCTGGTTTCTTATCAAAGCATCTGATTCCTGTTAATGTCCATTTCATTTCTGTAAACTAGCATCATTCCCTGAAAATCTTAAGCTTCAGCTAAAGAAAACCTAAATACCTACAGCTGTAAATCATAGCAAAGCAGGAATTCAAGAGTTTATGCTACACAAGAATGCATGATGTTGGCCATTGCCAAAGCCAGAGACCTGTACCAGCATACCTCTGCCTACAGCAAGGTTGAAGCAAGTGTTCATAGTTGGTTTGACAGTGTTTTCTAGCTGGCTTCGTCCTATGCTGTCTTTGCACTTCCATTCAAATTACCCTTATATTACAGTTCTATTTTAATTCTTTCTCATAACAGGAAAAATGTAACACCATATCATATCCAGATTCAGATTTGCCTATGGAATTATACCAATTTTGAAACTAAATACTAATGTAAGAAAAAGATATGTTTTTTTAAGTCAGAACTTAAGAAGCAGCACAGGTTACTATCCCATATGTTCAGCTGTTTGTTTAATTACAAACAAAATACAATTTATTTTGGGAATTTACAGCTCTTTAAATAACAGTCCACTTTCTGCTTTTACAGTGCTTTAGAAAAATAATAAATTTATTTAGCCGTTACAGCTCTATTCAGACAAAATGCTTGCAGACAGATTCCTCCAAGTGCTTATTACAGTACATGAATTCTAAGACCTCCAAATGTTCCTCTTTACAATGTATCAATTAAGACAGAGACTGGAAAATGAGCAAAGATGACTTCATATCAAATTTAATTTATGTCAAGAATTTATTTTGACAAATCCATTTTAAATGCCCCTACAACAAATCAAAAATTTTTGCAGGTTTGTGTAATGTTCTTCCAAAAGGTAATAAGACATCAGAGAAATCAATGACTTCAAGTAAACAGAAATTTGCTACAGCATCATGCAAAATCCTTTGAGAAACCAAAACCGCATGTAAATCAATACCTATCACTCTGTATCTGTCCACTATCTCTAACTACTGGAAAGAAACCTTTCTTTAACCATTCATTAATGAAGTCTCAAAGTACTAACCCATGTGTCCATGAAGTATGAATTTAAGCTAAATGGGATCAACGAGCCAAAAGAAATTTATGTGCCTTGCTCAAGTCTATGTGGTGATCAGAGTAAATCCAATTCAGAAGTTCCATTTCACTGCTGAGAGACACTGCTCTATACTGTACACTTAACACTGCCGAACTAAGTAGGTTTAAGTTAAAACTTACAGTTTTGAAATGTTCTTAAACTTCAATAACAAAAACTATTAGGCACAGAAAAGTCTGGGATAAAATACCACTAAATTATAGACAAGACAATTTGAAAAAAAGTCATAATAGACCGGTTTAACTATCAGTTGTTCACAAAGCCTCTGATCAGCCTACAAAGCCCACCCATTAACCCACCTCCCAGCCCGGGTTCACTGTATTTAAGAGGGGTTCACCACTCCTTTCTTCCAACAGCACGCTCATTTGCTACATTATTTTTGGACTACAAAGTCTGAAGAAGAGAGCACGCAGTATAACAAAAACAATGAGATGTTTTCAAAGGGAGGAGGCAGGTCAGCTTTGCAGCCATCCAGCACCGTTGGACCTGAGTGCTCAGTGCCCTCCCCCTCATGTCTTGAGCCTGAACGGGACTCGGGCAGGAGCCAGTTCAGGACACACCAGGATCCACGTCTTCTTTTTGGATCTCCCCACACTTCACAACTTCACAGTCTGGATTCAAGAGTAAAATGTCTCTTCACTAATTCACTGTTGTTTTTTTTAATTCACTGTTCGTTCAGCCTGATACGTGTCATTTCACTTGATCAAGCTGTTTACGCTTAAGTCCTTTTCCTGTATTTTTAAACTAAGCTCTTGACACTGAGTTTTCTGTTGCTGAACAAATGAAAACCAGTTTAAGTCCAAGGAATCTAACACCAACAATTGCCACAACTGCCAGCAAATGCTGCAGACTCATCCATAAACAAAACAGGGATGTTTTATCAAGCTGAAAGTAAACTGCTAGGTAATCTGCCCTTGTCTGGTATGTACTGCCTAAAGGCAGATGTCTGAAAACATTCACATCAAGCATCTGCAATTTCACTGAATAAATGTATATTAAATAGTTTTAAATTAAATAGTCAAGTGTAGTTATTGAGACAAGAAACACTGTTTTCATGCTCTATGCCAGGATGTTTTAATACACAACAGTACATTAAGCAAATTCTATTATTGGATTAGCAGGACAAAAATGAAAAAAAAAAAAAAGGCAAAATTTCAGCTACTCAAAAATTGGGCATTAAGATCTCACTGAATTATATAACACTGTTCATATAAAACTATTCAAAATAAACCACTGAAAAAACCTTGTTTAGCCTTGAAATCAGTTTCAGATGGAAACTATCTGTAAGTATCCTAGTGGAAGGTAAAATGACAACTGAGGCCTTATAGAAGCAGATTTTCAAGTACATCATTTGTACTTTCATATGGGACAGAAAAATACGTATTATGGAGATTTCAAGGGACAGAACTGGCAATTCAGATAGTGGTGGACTGGTGGTAAGAACAAAAACCTCAGTAAGCTGCTAAATACAGCACCTAATGCTCTGATTTACTAAGTGAAACCCTTGAAAATAGAGAGCTTCAGCTTGATGTGAGGGAGGAGGAACCAGCAGAGGCATGTAAAGAGGAGATTTAACAGGCCAGGAAGATGATCCTCATTTGTGATTCTGAATAGATTTCAGGAGAGTACACAGCGTGAGAAAGACGATTTAGTGGTGGACATGGCAGTCCCTCCCAGGTTAACAGTAGGACTTGATGATCTTAAGTCTTTTCTAACCTAAAATGATTCTATGAAAGAGTGTCAAGCCCTGTACAAGCACAGGCTACCGTGTACTTTATGTAGATGTAAAAGAAGCCACAAGAGCATCCAGCCACATAATGTGACCACTGTCATGACCAAAGATGTTTTTATTATAGATTTCCAAATTTCAGGGCTATCAAGACTGGCAAGCATTTACTGTATCATATTTAACACACATATATAGACATTTATCTATTACAAACACATGTATACACACACTTACGTTAGAAACATACGCTGTCAAATGGTAAGTCTGTAAAGGACATAACAAATACCGGGGGGTGGGGGTGAGGGAATCATGTATGTGAATCTCAGACTAGGGACCATCCTCAAAAATATCAGAATGAGCTGCACTCAAATTACCAATTTTGTCATCCCTTCAGGGAAAAGTTATTTGAAAAGCAAAAATTAAACGCTACAGCAATTTAAGAGAAATATATTATCTGTATATGCATACCAGTAACCAGAAATAGAAACAAATGTTACACCTAAAGTTTTACAAATTAGTTGATAACAGCCTTTGTAACTCAAGTCACTTTTACTTCTGGTAGCACCTTGTACCTCAGAGGCAACATCTATGATCACTGCTGTACGCCTGAACAACAAAGAAACGTTCTCCACTTACCATTTCTTCTTTCAATTACATACTTTTATATCATTGTATCAACATGCTTTTATATCATCGTATCATGCCAATATAGGATTATTATGCTGCAGATCTCATGGTTTTGAGCAAGTAAGTCCTAGAACTATGAAACTCATAAATGACCACAACTAATCGTGCGCTCTCCTGTAAGCTACCACCCAAGAAGATCGCCACTAACGCGTGGCCCTCCTGGTGCTGAGTGACTGCAAACACAGGAGTTAAAGGCTTGATGGGCCACAACAAGCAAAATGGGAGACTGGAAGAGACATCGTGTCAGCCATGGTAGTGAGAAGAAACAGCCCAAGCTTTGTGGAACAGAACACTTACCCAAAAATTGGGTTTTGCCACAAGCAACTATCAGCAGCATGTTCACTGACCTGTAACAGAAATATTATGTCCAATCTTTGTAAAGAAAAAGGGTGCCACTGCAGCAACCTATGATAAGCATCTTCTATCTTCTTTTTAACAGGAGCACTCCAGCAAGGCTCCAGACACCAGGTAGCTACTCACACAGAAGGAACCATCATATACATAAATCATTTCGCACTTTAGAAGCTTCCTTGCATATTTCAGTAAATCAAAGACTTCCCAGACTGATGAAAGCTAAGCTTGCGGTGGAAGATCATCCTCTCCGTGGTCGAGGAAGACAGATCTGATTCAGTCACACATTGTGCCTGTCATGCTCTTACAAAACACCGGCACCATGCTTAAAGCAAGCACATGCAGGCTGCTAGGGAAATCAGCAGTACAACTGCCATGAGGATCATCCTAAGAACCACTTCTCTATACAGAGAACTACACACAGTGTCTCCATTCCAGCAGCTACAGGACTGAGGATCCTTCCGACTATGAGCAGCAGTATCCTTCACTTCAGATACCTGCTGCATGTAATGCACCACATTATCTTTATAAATAACAACTATATTTATAAATTGCATCTTTATTGATTTTTACTTCCCTTTATTATAGACTTTTAAACATCACTCTGGAGGCTTGACTTGCAGATTGTAGAGGGACTCTCATCCTAAATCAAAGGCTGCATAGGTTGGTGGTTTTGGTATATACAGTTACTCCCAATTCAGGGCATCTTGCATATGCACCCACTATGCTGGATTTGTCTGCATAGTCTAAAACTCTAAAGGGCCAGTCTGGCCCCAAACTGCATCCCACATGTGCCCCAGTGTCGTGAAAACAATTGACTTGTGTAAACAACCATAATTTTGATGTTTAGCATTGCTCTGTGGTACTTCAAAGCATATTTTCAGGTCGTTTCTCATAATTTCTAAGTACAAGAGTGTATTTCAGATGGATGGTGTTAAAAAAACATCTTTCAAGGAAAAGATGTTATTTATGTATTTAAACCTTCCTTTTAAGCTAACAAAAAGCTTTGATGAACAAACATATGTGTGTTTTGGGCAAAACCATAGGTTTTGAACACACAGCAGGCCAGTTTATACACTCATAAATACAGGTTACTACTACAGATGTGTATTTTTAAAAATAAAGGGCTAGCCTTCCCTGCAGTAGCATCTCCAGCTATTAACATCCCATAAACCTGCAGAAAGTGACATTTAGCTGTAATTGCAAAACTTCAAAGTATTGCATGTTTTTTGTGAGCTTTTGTGCAGAGATTTATTCAGCACCTTAAATGCCTGCAGAGAGAGATTCTATATGTAGGAAGATCTAAAATTCTTGCCATCCAGAAAAGATAATTCTACTGTCATAAAACAAGGAATGTAAGTTAATCTTGTGTATCGCTTTGTAACTGAAGTAATATTGACACTTCATCCATGAAAGCAGCCTCCTCCTCATCTACATTCTCTGAAGAACAATTAGTGTTTAGAAAGCTCACAATCTTAATTTTATACTTTTACAGTGGCCTTTAGAGGTGGTTCCAGCTATTTGTTCCAGCTCTACTTGCTGGAAAGGAAGGTGCCCAGACAATTTTCCTAAGGAAATTAGAATTGTGAAGTGAGGTCCATAACTTGGCTTAGTTTCCACAGACGTCTGAGCACTCTAGAGTCTATTATAAGAACAGGTATGTTAAGAAGCCCAATTTCTCGCAACATTCATCTTGAGCCAGAAATACATGTATATACATACATTGCAGAGCAAAAAGGAAAAGAAATCTTGATGAAGCCACTTTTACATCTCTTCAAACATGAGACAGCCTGAGGATCTCACCAATCTCGATTTTGCTTCTTGTGCACTAAAAGGCCAATCTCAGATCACCAGAAGAACCAGAGCATCTCAACTACATCCCCAAACGGACCTGCAGAGGTCAGTGGTCCATCTAAGGGTACAACCATGCATGAGGTCCTGCTTTAAATACAGGAAACTTAATGGGACTTTTGGAGAGCAATGACACAGATGCAATCTTTCCCAGACATTTCTCATAGGAACAGGGAACGTGCTTCTGGCAGAACTTTTCTGCATGACTAGCAGGTCCATATTTCAAAGACATAATTCTGAACATTACTGAACAATTACAGTCTTGGGAAGCACAGCTTTCCCCTCAAGAACATAAACAGCAGCTCTCTCATTGAACACATTGCTTCTGTCTTTCATGCAGTTCTCTCTCTGCTTTGTCTAGAAATGCAGCTATTCACCTTTTCCTTTTTTCAAAGGTCGTAAATATTCTTTATCTATCACGGCATAAAGAACACAAAAGCAAACCCACTGTATTTTTCTGCCTTCTTTCAAACAGTCTATTTAGATGTTCAGAACCCCAGCTACTGGTGATTTCAGGCTTCCAGTCCTGTGGCCATCAAAGAGATGTATAGAAGGCATACTGCTTTATACATATAGTGGTCAGTACTACCATGCAGTAACTATGTCATTTTTATGTCATTCTATGCTCCTGAGAGTAAAAGGTAGAAAAAAAAAACCCAGAGTGAAAACAGCAGAGTTCCCTATCAGTATCCTTAAACGCCTACTATCATTCTCTCTAATGAACAGCTGATGTGTATGAACATTATATCTGCATCTTTTAACACTTAAAGAGTTTGTCATTCTGTCTGCTGAATGGTCATTGCTACTGCTCTTCATAAACCACTGTATGCCATTACAAGGTTCTGCTCTACTTAAACATTTCACTGACATAAGAAAAGCTTTATTGAAACTAATTCCTTTAAAAAAGAAGTATGGAAAATATATTTACAGGTTTCTTTACAGTTTCACTATTGAGATTCAGAGAATACCTCCTGGCTCTGCCATGGTATGCACAGCTAGGGTGAGGAATTGCTGTTAAAGGTGCTGTCTCTCTCTGCACAAAGAATTATGTTGTCTAAGGTCAGCAGCTGAACTGCATCTTCTCCTACGAAAGCACATATAGGTATGTTCACCTGCACATGCAGGTTCCTGACTGTGATTGTTTGTGACAAGTTATTGTAACTTACCCTTTCAGTACTAGAGAGCACACTAAGTCTGTACATATTTCTCACACAGTACTTCAGATCAGGTCTTAATCTCTCCCTGCTGCTACCCAGTAGAAAACTTAGGTGATTCTTCTCTGATACAGTTTTTTAGAATAGGCAGGCATCTCATTTCTTCATAATGTTTAAGAATATAAACATCTCCTGAAACTGAACACAGAATAAAACCATCAAAAGGCATTCGTGTTTGCATCAACTGTAGCAAACACTCTTGTAAGAAAAGTTTGTTAGAAAATCACGTAAGGTGACGAAGCAGGTGCCATATTATGAGGACTGCCTCCTGCAAAAGTGTTGGTCTGTATTGACCGGAGAAAAACTTTTCTCCTAAAACACAGCATCATGCAATCCTGAACATCACTGGGTGTCAGGAGCTTAGCAGGAAGCTGTACAAGCCTGCAAATTCCTTAAATCCGTTCTCCTAGCTTTACAGGACCTTGTCCAGATCCCCCTGATTCACTACCTACACAAAAACGGGCTGTCCTGAATCTACTGGTTTCACAAGACTAAGAACAAGAGCTAACAAAAAATGCCGCAAGAGTCCTTCTCCACTGTTCAATACTGACAGCCCATACTTTCTTCCAAACATTTCAGCTGCGAAGTCTGGAGGCTGAGGGAAGAGATTCAGGTCCCTTGCCTGATGACCCTCTCAGAACTGGATGGGTTCCCCCAGTGCTGGCCATTCAGTCACACTGGATGGGAGTCTTCATTTTAACACAGCATTTGTTCAAGGATCAAACCTCTGATATTTAAAACACTTTGTTTTACCATCACCCCCAAACTTGCTTTACCTGTCTAACAAGAATTTGAGGAATACCTCTCTCTCCCTGTATAACACACTTTTTCCTTAACCAGAGATATCAACCAATCCACATGTTAGTATCATTCCTTCTTTGCAGAACTCCCCATCTTACTTATGGTAAAAAGCAGTAGTCATACAGCAGTTATTTTAAGATCATGATCTCTGGCACATTATCAGCTTTTTTAGAGAAAATATTCAGTTAAGTGTGAATCTCATTAAATTCAACAAGGCCAAGTGCAAGGGCCTACGGGTGGGTCAGGGTAATCCCAAACTTGAATACAGGCTGGACAATGACTGGATTCAGAGCAGCCCTGCAGAGAAGGACTTGGGGATACTGGTGGATGAAAAACTGAATATGAGTCAGCAATGTATGCTCACAACTCAGAAAGCCAACCATATCCTGGGTTGCATCAAAACAAGCACGACCAGCAGGTAAAAGGAGCTGATTCTCCCCCTCTACTCAGCTCTCATGAGACTTCACCTGGAATACTGTCTCCAGCTCTGGAGTCCCCAGTACAAGAAACACATGGACCTGTTGAAGCGGGTCCAGAGGAGGGCCACAAGAATGATCAGGGGGCTGGAGCACCTCCTCTGTGAGGACAGGCTGAAAGATTTGGGGTTGTTTAACCTAGAGGAGAGAAGGCTCCAGCGACACCTTATAGTGATCTTCCAGTACCTAAAGGGGGCCTACAGGAAAGATGGGGAAGGAGTCTTTATCAGGGAGTGTAGTGATAGGACAAGGGGTAATGGTTTTACACTGAAAGAGAGTAGATGTATGTTAGATACCCAGGCAAATAATCTTTACTGTGAGGGTGGTGAGGCACTGGAACAGGTTTCCCAGAGAAGCTGTGGATGCCCCATCCCTGGGAGTGTTCAGGGCCAGGCTGGATGGGGCTTTGAGCAACCTGGTCTAGTGGAAGGTGTCCCTGCCATGGCAAGGGGGAAGGGTGGGGGGGTAGGGGTGGGTTTGGAACTAGATGGTCTTTAATGTCCCTTCCAACCCAAACTATTCTATGGTTCTGTGATTCCATGGCAGGGTAACCGATTGGACCAAGCAGGCTTTCTGCTCCCCAAACATGACTCAGTTAGGTCTACAGTGTAATAGTCTATGCCCTAAATATAATTCTCTACATAGTCAAAGTATATCCTCAATCCTTTATTTCCTTGAAGAAAACAGTAACATTGTATCATGCCAAATTATCACTTTTAGGCAAAAATGAGCTAGTTCAGGACTGAAATCTGAAAATATAACTAGAAGTAATAATATCTAAGTAATCTTGTCCAACACTGAAAAAAAAAGGGTGCATATATAATGTATGAACTTAACAAAAAAGGTCCAATTAATTTCAGTAGATGCTGAATGATGATCTGGTAATTTGCCAGAAGGGAACTGGTCCTCAAATATTTTCTTTTTCCATTTTCCAAAATGCTTTCTCACAAAAAAGCATGGTTTTTTTCTGTAGTTTGGCAACTGTAGCTAATATATAATAGCAAAGAGTTAACTAAACGTAAAAATCAAGTCTGATTTCAAAAAGGGGAAGTCACGGACTCAGTCCTGTAAGCACAGAGTATATAATGAATAATATACTAATCTCAATAAAGAGCTGACTATAGACACACAGAAGCAGAGCACAGAAAACTACAGCATTTCAGACTTGAGAAAGCAATCAATTGGATTCAAATGTACTACATGTGGAAAACTATACTTGAGAATAACCTTGAGATTTTTCATTTCAGTAAGAAGTATTGTAATATCATGAAGAAGTTAAAAAAGAGACAATAAGAGGCACATGAAAAGGCCTGTTGTGCAGATGCATAGCGATAAATGGCAATATCAAATAACTGTTAATGACTGGATTTCTCTATTAATCAGTGCATGCAATGAATACTTATATAGTCCATCTGAAAATAGGAAGATTTTGGTGGGTTTATTTAAATAACAAGAAAACGTTGCAATGATAAATAGCATTGAGAACATGGATAATAATACAACAGAAAGAATGTATAATCATTGATCAGTAAGATCAGCTCCTTCTTAGTAGATTAAATAGGTTATTAAATGTAGTGAAAATGAAAACTGCTGTATAAAACTGATTAATAAACTGAACTTTAAGTAATTTTAATTAAGACATCCCAAGAAAACAGCTCAGACAACCTCTCAACTGCATAAAACAGTTGTGAAAAGAAGCATATGATGAAACATTACTACAGAGCTTAAAAATTAACTAGCTGAAAAGTGTAATGACATGGTGTAGAAAGAAATTCTCCACTTGTACATTCAATTTTCCAGGGTGGTCCTTCCTAATCTCATCAAGCTAAAGGAAAGCCAGAGGTGATCATCATCAGATGCTGTCATGATTTCTATATATTTTGCTTGGAAATATCTAGCACAATTACAGTAGGCTTCCTCCAGTAAAATTTCTTCACAAATGTCACTGTATCGGACAGAGAAGTTACTTCAGCTGAAAAAGCAACAGAATAGTTATTTTTGCGCTCTACGTTAATAGAGTTGCTTAGTTTGCGGACAGGGAGCCCTGCCCCTAAGTGCACCCCTGGCAGAGGCCAGTCATGCTCCATTCATAACGTGTTAACCGCTCCTCAGAATGGTAACCCCGCTTTGCTTTCACATCCATCCCTCCATGTTATTAAAGCCTAACGCTGATTTTGAAAAGACTACTTTTTATTATATATTATGTTCTGTGTTCATAAAGTTATTTCATAAAAAAGCAAACCACATAACCCACAGAATGAGAATGAAAGCACTCCAAATGTTAAATCCCACAGAGACAGACAATCTGATGCTGATTTTTACTCAAAACCTGTCTTCTTCAGTGAAGAGCTGAACACAAGCATCAGTGTTGTTTTCTTGCATGACAACTGCTCTGCATGTACCAAACCCTTACATTGCCATAAAAATGTTTTTCATTAAATAACTGACTAAAACAGTTGTGTGAGGAAGTGTTTGTGAATTCTGTTGCATTCAGGCACATACAGCTGTGATACTAACCAGAAATGGATACAGGCAGACAGCTGTGTGTGATGAAACCTAGAGCTGCAAGACAACTGTAGAGCTGATGATTTTCCCCTCCTTTTTCACTTGAAAAAATCTGATTAGCACAGATTAATTCTCAAAAGCTGATTATACTATATATAAAATTACAGGAGAGAGAGCAGAGAGTTCTTTTACAAGCCTAATTCTAATGGATTTACTTCTATAGGGGTCACAAGCAAGCCAAAGAAAATCAATGTCCATTTGTGTTGCAGAAGCTGAAACATACAGTTCATTCTTCACAACTGTTAAAATAGTCAATCAAAATACTTTGCTATGAAGAGTGACTAGAAAAAGCTGTCTCACATAATTTTTCTGAATGAAGATATATTTAGAAACAGTAAAACGTTTCATAAAAAGAATTGCTGAAACAATCCTGTAATTAAGAATCAATGCTTTACAGTAAGGCAAATATTAACAACTATATTATCTATGGATATAACATTTTGAAAATATTTCCAAGGTCTTAGAATATACCTGTTGAAATCATTGACATTCTTTACACTAAACTAAATAAAAATAGCAAAACTGTCTTTACACTAAGAAAGTCAGAGGGTAGGATTACTATCACTTGTCAGACTGTCATCTATACAGGACGATTTCAAATTCCCTTTAGTTTCTGACAGAAGGGGGGGGGGGGGGGGGGAAGAATGTCATCAATAGCACTCCCATTCTTACTTCTTTATGGATAGCCGTATTCTTTTAAATAAATATAATACAACAGGTGGAGGGAAAAACGTATTTTGTTTTATTCTAACTGCCTTTTCTCACAGTTAAATATAAATCAATATAAATAATTTGACAAAAGCAATACAAACTTTACTTAAAAAGTCACTTGTAACGTCTTCAACAAGAAATGCAGTACACTGTCCAGTATTTGGAAAAAAAAAAAACATTGAGGATGAACAAAAAATACAATAAACCCAAACTTTAGAGCAATGCCGTGAATAAACTGTTCCTCCTCTGGTAACATTATCTCAGAGGCTCTAAGCAAGGAACACTTCAGAAGTGCTTGACGCCATCAGCTTTAAAAGCACACGTTTGAACCAAAATCTCACCAGACCAGGGAAAGAACACCCAAATCTAACAGCAAGTAACAAATACTCCATAGGAAAAAAATGAAAAATCCAACACTCTTGAGATGAGATCTAGATGATAATTCTTTGCAGAATAATCCATTGAGCCAACAATTGCACTCACGGCACCTCTGCAGCCATGAATTCTTTCACAGACTCAGTACCCATGCCAGTATTAAAGCATTGAAACATCAGTGCCTTTAGTTCAACCACATCTCACACAGGAATTTCAATGGCTGTTGAAAAGCACCCTGTGAGCAGCAGTGTGGGACTTTTGCTCTACTCCAGGGCTTGTTCCACTCCAGGAACATTCACTTCCACCCTCGGGGCAAGACTGTGTTCAGCCCTGTTCAGTTCCTGGCATCCATCCACATCTTACTATTAAAGTCATTCTGAATACCTGAGTGGCAGCACAAACCCTCTCCAGCAGTATCATCTGTCCATGTTTTGGCCTTGCATGAAAACCCCAACTCCATCTTTTAGAACAATTACACATCAAGCTGCTGTTACTTTCACATCAGTATCACAGTGAAGAACTTTTGTCCAAGACTACCCAATATAAACTGGAGAAGAAGTAATTAAATTAATCTCATCCCAAGCACTCTTCTTGATGAGTTTCCCTCTACTCATTACTTTAATAAATTGAAGAGAACAAGTCCCCAGAAAGCAACCCAGCCCTTGGCCCCTGCACCACCAGACTCATCACACAACTGAGCGTTCCACCTCTTTTGGCCGACTCAAGCTAATTACTGAAGCTAAGGCCCAGAGTCCCAAACAACAGTGACAGCCACATTTGAAGCGCGCAGTGGAAAAAAGCTTTGTTTCCATATCACGTAGCTCAGCTTCTTCATAAGGAGTAGAAACATCACCTACTAACTCAGTCTCTCAAGATGGGCAATAATATCTGCCTTAGATAATTAAATATATCTGTGAATTTCACTGGCTGTCTCTCCACTGCATTTCCTGGTGTTGATCAGAGCTTATCTTTCAAGCGTGATCTGTGATCTGTTTTGTGGCGGGGTTTAGTGGTTTGGGGGGGGGTTGGTTGTTTGTTTGTTTTTTCCTAATGAGTGCTTTCTCACCTTCCTGTGATCTGCAACATGAATGCAGAAAATTTAGGCTGGCCACAACAACAGTAAGCCTTTCTGGCTCTTCCACTTCTGGTAGGTAAAACTCAGGGCAAATACAGAAGGTCAACTGTGTAATCATGCTGAGCCAATGTCACAGCATATTGCCAGAGGTAAATGTTGATGCAGCAGACCCAAATTGAAATTCAACCCACCCACATTCAGTCCTATCCCCAGAAACCTGAACTGAAAGCACTGCCATGAGAAGAGCCAAGAAAGACTACACATTAAATCCACTTGACATTTCCTATCATTCACTGCAATTCCTTACCTTTTTAACAATGCATGAAAGCAGACCTAGCAATGACTAGCACTAATACTGTGACAGTATCACAGTTTTCCTAGTAGCTCAGGCACAGGGACCACTAAATTACAAGCATGAAGAAATGGTACTTACCTGAGCACTTGAGAAAGAACTGAGGGCTAACTACAGGGTCTTGTTTGTTTCTTTGTTTGGTTGTTTTAATATTCAGTTTAGGAAAACCCAACTCAATTGTGTTGGACTGACTAGAAAAACCATGCTTAACTGCTGATATGTTTAATTTTGCTTACAGGTCTTTCTGTCAGTTCATGAAAGTTATGCCTGACAAGCCAAACAGCATGTCTGAGCAAACATGAAAAGAATCAGGAAAGAAAAGTAATCTCTGAGCTTGCCCTGAAGTTTCTGACTCAAGTCAAAATCTTCTCTATTACAGAGATTTGCATAGTATTAAAATAAAAATGCATACTATAAAGTTGAATATACTGTACTTTGGAAATCTCCAATTCAAAAGACACATGCAATCTGGGATACAGAACATTAAGAAGGATACCAGAGTAGCCTTACTGTATGACGGCCACTCCTGAATTTTTAAATGTAAGAACTACACACATTCTAAACTGAAATATAAATACACAGAAAGCCTTTCTGACAAGTACCAAGTAAAAGATAAAGAAAATATATGAAGATAAAGGGTCTTGATTAATATCTTAAAAGTCATTGTTTATAATTAAATCCTTAAACACCTCAGGTCTTACCTCCCCCTTTCTTTTCAAGCTTCTAACAGGAGAAAGAGAAAAAAAAGTGTTTCCTCTTTTCTATCAGACCGGGTGAAAAATCGGTTCTTTGGCCACGTAACAGAGTGAAAACCTGGCTGTAAGTGGAAGTCTAGAGCACCATGTTCTTTAATTCAGTGATGGGGACCTTCATTAGATTATCTCATAGCTAGGGGACAAGACACTGCAAAAGCCAAATGATACATCATTAAATTATGTTTTCGTCCTCTCCAGGCAAAGAGCAAGTATAGCATTAGATTAGTTTGCAAGACTAAAAAGAAAGGGAAGAAAAGGGCTCTGTAACGCGTATCAGAAGTGACAAAGCTAATACAATTTTTAAAACCCATTTATTTATATTATCAGGTATAAGCAGTTATTTATGCTAATTGTGGAACCTTGGATGTAATATATAGCCCAAAAGAATTCCCGATCAGTGCATGCTTCAGTGTTTTATGATCTCCATTGCACATGCCTAGTGAAAGCCTGCCACTCTGCAACAGAGGAAGGAATTACTACAGTAAAACCACAGGCAGACTTTGCTAAAAACTGTCCTTTTTTGATATGACACAGAAGCAGCTGAGTGTTTTAAGTAATGGATAGGTTTGGGTCCCACAGTCTAGTAACAGTTATTCTAATTGTCTTTCACAGTATCTTCAGGGAGTCAGAAATATGAACCACAGGAACACTCCCCATAAACTGCACTGAAACAAATGACACTCCCCTCAGCCAGTTACCCACAGTGATCTCTATCCACCATTATGGGAAAGGCTTACTTTATCTTTCTGCTATAAACTTGAGTTAGTTACATGTTCACCACACTGACATCCCAACATCTTTTTATCTTACTATGTCATTATTGCCCCTATGCAAAAATGTGTATTTCAGTGCATAAAAAATATCCCTTGCTACTGACAAATCAAAGTATATTAACCTGGGAAGCTGAGACCGCCACGCACACCCAAACACCCCTTTTGTGACAGATCTCTGTCATCAGAAAACGAAATATCCAAAACTCAATAAACATTTCACACACTGTGACACTTCTGCAGGAGCATATGCCTCCAACACTGCAACTTCCAGCACCATTAGCAAGTTACTTCCCCAACTTATTTCCTACACACACACCATGCCCAGTGCTTCTGCTGAAACTACCACGTTCACTGGAACTGGCTGAGCTCTTAGTGAAATGTCAGAGCTTGGTTATAAATCTGTGTAAATGCTTTTATTCTGCGCTGCTTTCATGTTAGAACAGAATGCACATCAAGGTCACTGTAAAAGATTGTCGTTTTCAGGCTCATACAGAGCACACCAAGGAAATCAATAAAAGCAAACTTAATTAAACACTGTCTGAAGTTCTGTCTTCTCTCAAACCTGCCCAGAATTTACATCTCTATCCCCTGAGTTTCAGAGACGGGTGTTTCATAGATATGGGAAGGCTTCTTGGCTAACACGCTATCAGCACTGAAAGGTGAACTGGAGAATTCATTCTTTGCGGTGTGACAGGTCTGATCCGAGCTCTCTGAGTTTTTAGCAAGAGATTACAGCCCCATGGGCCTCCTCCTTTGAAGCAGAGTTCCTCCGAGAGCAGAATTAGTCCCCTGCCTACAACCTGTACTCCACAGACTGAAGTAAATCACAGTCAACTTTTTGTTGCATCGCAATGTCAAGTACAGTCATAAATATCCACAGGCTAAAAGTAAGCAAAAAAAAAAAAGGCTGGGCAAACCATATCGTCACGGCAAAAGCACCTCAAAGAAACTCACCAGGTAGGGCACAAGAAAGTTAAAGGCACAAACGTAAACTCTGGGTTCACTACCTTAATCCAAAAGGGGGTCTCAAAGGTTAACACGCACCCTGCCTCTCTCCTACAAGAAGCGCAGATGGACAGCAATTAAGACTCCTGCAATTTAGTTACAGCTCAGCACAAAGGAGAAGGCATTTTATCCTAACGCTGTAGGAAGCCACCATCTCTCACCGCGGCCGAAGTGCGAGCAGCGGGACGCCGCGCTCCCCCCGGCCGGGCGCCGCGTCCCCGCGGCCGGCTCGGGCAGAGTTGGAGCGGGGCCCCCTGCAGCCCCCGCCACCACCCCCCGCACCTCCGCGCCTGAAAACCGCCGGTGGCGCCGCCGACCATCCTCCCTCCAAACCGGGAGCAGGCGACCAACAGCTGCACAAAATAAAAGTCACTCGAGCCGAAGGTACCGCAGCGAAGAGAGCGGCAGAAGAGCACTTACTTGCCTGTACACCGCCGCCGGACGACCTCCTCCCAGCCGGTGAGACGCTGTGCCGCCCGTCCTCCTCGGACCGCTATTTCCAAAATACTTCCACAGGGCGCCGGCACATCTCCGGGCTCAGCCGGAACGCGCAGGGAGCCCGGCCGCCGCACCCCCCAGCCCGGTGCCCATGGTGCCAGCCACAGCCCCGGCCACTGGCGCCCCTTCCCGCCGGCGCTGCCTCGGGGGCTGCCAGCCGGCTAACACGGCATCGCACCCAGCCGCCGCCACCGGCTCAAACTCCGCCGCCGCGCCGAGGGGGAGCGTGGGGCTCCCCGCGCCCTTCCTGGAGACGGAGCGGGGGCGCCGGGCGGGGGCGTGCGGGGAGGCAGCGCCGCCCCTCCGCGGCGCCGAGCGGCCAGGCGAGGCGAGAGGAGGCGAGGCGAGGCGAGGCGGCGCGCCACCGCGGCCGCAGCCAGCCGCGGCGATGCCCGCCCCGCCCGGGACCCCCGCCCGCCCCCCCGCCGCTCCCGAGGCGCTCCGTAACACCGCCCCGCCGCCGGCGCCAGGAGATCCGGTGACGCGCAGCCCTCCCCCCGGGCCGGCCCCCGCGGCGGAGCGGTGTGAGCGGGCGGCGCCGCGGCGCGCCGGGGGACGCCTGACGCGGGCAGCGGGAGCCTCGGCGGGGCCCGCCGGGGGAGCGGGACCCTTGCACCGCGCCCGGCGGCCGGCGACCCCCGGCGGGCGGGGGCAGCGCGCCTCCGGCCTCGGCGCTGCTGGAGGCACTGGAGCTGGCGGCCCGCCGGGGGGCGGCGGTGTGCCCCCAGGCCGCGCAGGGGCGCGCTCGCCCGGAGCTCGCGGAGCTCTCCCCGGTCCTGAGGAGCCGCGGTGGCGGCGGCACCCCGCACTCAGGCGGGAAAGTTGTCAGCCCCCTCCCGCCTCAGGGAGCCTCCGCTCCTGCTCAGCTTCCCCGGCTGACGTTCCTCCTGGCTGCGTGCCTGGGTCCGGCTGGCCGCCCGCCAGGGAGGGCACACATCGCCCCGCGCTGGGAAGGCATTCGGTGCCGGTTTTGCAGCTGGGCCAGGCGGGCTTGTCGCGGCAGGGGCGCTGCCGGTGCGGGCGCGACCTGCTCCCCGCCGCCTCCCAGCCCCCAGATCGGGCCACGGCTCCGCGGCCCTTACCCCGCACCGCAGCACAGGGAGCCCCGCTCTCCCCAGCTGCCTCGGACAAAGCGGGGGCACAAAGGCAGCAGAGGGGTCTGTGGGGTGACCCCCCCCGCCTCCCTAAAGCCCTGCGGGGGCCTCCCCCCCGCCCCGCACGCCCGGGCCTCTCGCAGCAGCACACGGCGCCCCGCTGGAGATCACCGCGCAAGCATCGCCCTCCCCGTCGGGCTGCGCTGAAATGATAGAGGTTAACTAGCAGGTCGGAGAGACATACACGCACGCCCGTATATGTAGCACACATACATATATGTATGCACACACCGCATACGCGCAAGCCGGGACCGCCAGGCACCCGCCCGCCTCCGCGAAGGCTGCGGGGGCGGAGGAGAATTAACGCGGGGGGAAAGGAGAAAGAGGAGCCCGGGGCAGCCGCCCGCGGAGCCGCCGCACACGGAGCCGCCCGTCGGCAGCGCGCTCCTGCTCGCGGGCTGCGGGGAGCAGCCGTTCCCGCGGCGGGGCCGGAGGCGGACGGGCCCGCAGCGGGTGCGGAGCGGCCTCGCTGCCACCCGCCAGCGCGGGCAGGGGAATCCCGCTGCAGCTCGGTGCGGGGCGGCGCAGCCCCCGCTGCAGCTCGGTGCGGGGCCGACCCGTCGGGGTGCTCTGCTGGACCGAGGGGTGAGGGGAGCGGCCGTGGCCTCGTCCGCATCCTCTGGGGCCCGCTTTAGCTCTTGGCAATGTTTTCCTGTAGTCAGGCGGAGGATGGTCAAAATTAAAAGGCCAGTAAAAGGAGACTGGGGGTTGCTTTTCTGTAGCTCCTCTGCCAGCCCTTTTTCTCTCAACTCATTTAGGCTTCTTGGAATTCCTACGCATTTTAGAGTTAAAGGGTCCTCTTCCACCAAGCTGCTGCAAACCTACAACCATTAAGGGGGAGGAGGATTTAAAAAGGCAGCTTTGTGAAAACTAAATGCAGGGACAATGGAGTTGCTTTGAAGAGTATAGTTAATCGTTGAGTTGATGAATGCATGAGAATATGCAGTGATAGGTTTCGCGCCTAATTGAACAGATTTGTACTTCAGTTCTCATTGAGAGATACAGATCCTTATCTTCCCCCTGTGTCTTAATACTGATTGATGTTAACAGAGTTCTTGATAGCTACCAGCTAGCCAAGTTATCTGCCCTGTTGTGGTTCTGCTGAAAGATTGAGTGGTTTGAATGGACAGTTCTCCTGACAAAATTGAAAAAATAAATGATTACAACTATACCTATTTTAGGACTAGGATGATTGAAATACATGTCTGAGAAGTGAAATGAGTGAAATGTAATGAACCAAAAACTCTACAAAGTCAAACACAGAAGTGGAACTGTAACCCTACTTGTTCATGCCCTGCTGAGAAAGCCGACGCTCAACCCTTGAAAGCAGTTTTTAAACGAAGTGGAAACAGATAATATTTTACATTCTTTTAACTACCTTAACTACCTAGCCAGTCCCGCACTCAAATTCTAACAGGGACAACCTCCCGTTGTCATTGTTGAAGCCACCTTCATATATCACTCTGAAACCTGGGTATATATTAATTGGTAGATGCCATGTTCCCCCACCCACAGGAAGATCTGTTATCTTTTATGGAGACCTCTTTCTCTGTTCTTTGTGTCACAATGAAGAGTGGGATAGTTTAAGCAAGCAAGGAAACTTTGTTTTCACAAGAGGAAGTTGTTATAATTTTCACTGCAGGATCTTTCATACTGTTCCTACGTTTACTAGAATACATATGTGTTAGTTACAAGTTTCATTGGCAGTAAGAATGTGCTGAAGATTAACTTTATCAAACCAGGTGAAAACAGCATGCCATATTTTTAATCATTATTAAACTGATGCCACGTGATTGCATAAAATAAGTGTGACTGCCAGTTTTACACACAACTAGAAGGATAATTTTGTGTTGTATTTTTCTTCAGGCAGCACAAACAAAACATAAGGTTCTCACATATATGGAAATCCCATTTCAGGTCAGCTTAGGATGTAGCCAAAAACATGAAGCAACATTTAATGTCAGAGTGGGTAAGCCAGAATTGGTTTTGTGTAGTATGGTCAAAGCTAATTAAGACATTTCATATAATGAGCTGGTTGTAAGTTGGCTTCTGTTGTAGGTTCTGCAGCTTCAGCAAACTGGCACCACTCAAGTCACCAAGGATGGAGTGACAAAGGAGGAACAGTGTTAAAAATGGAACAAATTGAGGCTAAGCATGAAGATAAAATGTCATTGTTTAAAAAAAAGATGGGGATGAAAGGAAGAATGTCACCCAACACGACAGCGAGTGACATTCTTTGTAAAACTGTATTGACTATCTATCTGCAAGAGGTCATTTGTCTTCTTTTCCCTGAGAAAAATTATTACAGCACCCAGTCTCTTTTTTTCTAGTTAAAGTATAGTTCACTTTGATTATCGGCAGTGATTCTGACATTTGGCAGCCAAACACTGGTGCATATGTCTGTCACACATAAGCCTCACTGTGGAAGTGCTGGGAAATTAAAAGCAGAGAACTAAGGCTTTGAAAAAGTGGATGGGGAAAGAAACTATCAGTAGTAGCAGACAATTAAGATGAATATATAAGACAGATGTTACAGATGCTCTGGGGAGTAGAGGGGAGAGCCTTTTCATCCAACAGTGGGTTTTATGCAACAGGTTTTCCATTCATGTAGCAGGTCATAGCACCTGTGGGAACACATCATGGCTCTCCGCTGCTACCTATTCCCTATTCTTGCCTTGGCAGAGCCTTATTCTTTATCAATTTTAAGCCATCAGCAATATGAAACACACTTCAGTCTGCAAATGAAGGCAAGGTATACTCCTATTTTGAATATGAAAATCTGTTTCTGAAAACAGGCATGGTTCATGTTAATTGCAAGCACTTTTTTCAATGACAAAATGCCTTTAATAGACTTCTAGATGCATTTTTAATTATTCCAAAGTATTGAATCTTATTTACTCACATAAAAATGCTCTGTAAAAATACATTATCAGTCTGTAGGAAGAACTTAATAAGCAGAATATCAAACAAATTGAAGTGAAATTGACTCTATAAGAATAGCATTAATCTGTTTCAATGTCCACTTTTGGAAAACATAGCAATCAGAATAGCAACTGTAACTCCCTTAAGGACAGGTCTCACACGCTTTATAATACGTAGGTCACAAGGTCATCTGGAAGCACCTTGGTACTCCCTTTATTGAGTTACAAATGCAGAACACATTCCTGTTTTCTGATGACTGTATTCTTTTTCATTTCCATTCACAGACTGGTAATAATCCACACAACCAAGTCCAGAAATGTCTATAAACATATTCACCATATTTCCCCACAACTAGTCTAAACTAAGCTTCAAAAAATACTTGATTTACCAGTGTCCGGCATGCTTACACAAAATAATGTGTCATTTGTTACCATGGCTTGTAATCTGAAAATCTGACTGGGGAAATGATGGAGACCAAAATAGCCTTTCAGTCTGTGGGTGGCCAAAAAAGCTGCAGCTATAGTCCATTATATTCCTTGCTGCAGTGATCTGTTTCACAAAAGCTCTTGTCAATGCATTTAAAATTCACACTCACATAGACCCAAAGAGAGACATGGGAATTTGTTCAGACTGGAACCGAATATGCTTATACATTAAAATCCCTCTTCACATGTAAACAGGATATTAGCAATTCTATAAATTCTATGTGAATTTTACTTTGAAATCCTGAGCTTTTCAAATCATCTCAAAGCTTGGAGGATTTAAACCCATATACATGGAAACCAAACAGCAGAGAATCTCAAAGAAAACAAACTGTGAAGTTCAGTCTTAAATTCATTCCATAATCCCAAATTTCATACCCAGCCTGTACTTCATGTTCAGCACTGTTATTATTTATGCCTGTCTATAATTTTCTTGCATCTCATTAATGGGTATTTTTAACCTATAAGAGAATTTGGATAAAATTATAACAAAGGATTTTAATTAGTTTCAGGGAAATTATGTATGTTATCTGCCTTAGTAACTAATTTATTAAAATCAATTATCACAAATCAAAAAAGGCAAGTAACAAATCATAGGCTATAAGTAGTAGGACCTAAGAAAATTATGAATTACTTTTTTATGTATTATCCTCAGTAAAAAAAAAATCTTTGTACTTTTACAGTTATCCTATTTCTTCACCAAAAGAAGATAAAATGGCCCTCTGGTCATTCAAAAATCAGTTTTACACATTGCATAACTCAAAACTGTTTTTTTCCATTTGGAAGCCAAATAACTTAAAAAAAGATAAGTAGTATTTGAAGATAACTAATTTACACTCTGTAGCATTTATAAGTCTCCATAATAAAACTAAAGATCACTAAGGATGTGAAAGAATTTATTTCTGTTACCTTCATGATTTTTGAATTGGTAGTTAAAAGATGAGGCAGCAGAATTCAAATATGGGATGTAATCTGCAAATAATTTAATTGATTAAAGCATTTTTAAATATATCTGGATACAGCCATAGTTTATGAAATGGTTGCTATGTTCCTGGCATTAAAGATCATTAGCATGTACCTGAGACAATTTTTGTGGATGGCATAAAAGTCAGTTTTGCCCCAAAGTTGAAACCACTCTGCAAAGAGGTATTCAGGCTTAGGTACAAAATTACACCTGTTGCAGTTAATGCCTGACAGATGGGTATTAGGGCATCCTCTGCCCAGCCCGAGTGTCTGCCTGGAGGAGGATGAAGAGAGCAGTGGCTGTTTAATCAGCAAATGCTTTCCAGATAGCTCAATATTATTTTTTTTAACACTCATAGCTCCCAGTCAGAGAAAGGAGATGAAAAGGAGCTTTTTCTGAAGCTGCCAAACAATTGCAGGGGGGAGTGTCTGCCTATGGACAGCCTTCCTGTGTGAAGCCACCACAGCATCCCTCCATACCTTCAATAGAAAGGGCAGCTGCTTTAGCTCAGATTTCCCTCCTCAGCTCCACAGCAGTGATGTGGTGCTCTGTGAATGAATTTAGTGTTTGCTGTAATGCAAGGAATGCCTGCTTCATTGTAGAGAAGGGGATGTTGGTGTTTCTTGGTTTGAGGAACATGATAGGCGTATGTAATGCCAGACACTGTGCTGATGCTCAGTATACATAAGAAAGAAAGAACCTGGCCTACTTTGACCAGCCTGCAAAAAAAAGTAGTTTTCTACTACCATGCACAAGGTTTGCAGGCATGACCTACACCTAACCCTAGGGAAAACCATATGGGCTGTGGGAGCTGCACCATTTGCTGATGTTTCTTGAAGAAACTGACCCTAGCTCAGAACTGTGTGACTTGTTGCATTTCTGCATTAACGGGTGAAATACTCCAGATCTTTAGTTACTGAATAGTCAGCATTGCTCTTCCATCATGTAGACAGTCTTGAAATTTTGGGGGTATTCCCCCTCTTCTAGCCAGGGATTAACAGTTTACAGCTGTGAAATTGTTTCCCACACCACTGTGTGCTTCTCCCACCCCACTTTGATGCCATCTGCTGAACATGATTCTTACTCATACTGCTCCCAACAGTCCAGTTTGCTGGAGTTCTGTGACTCTGGTCTCTGCTCATCCCCCACCTGATGTTGCGCAGCCCTTTCTACTCAGCACAGCCTGTCCCTGCCCGTAGGCCATCTCAGTTAGCTGTCAGGAAAGGCACTGTTTGCCACCTGAGTGTTTTACCATGGTTGGCCAGAGGCCAAAATGGAGATGAAGGACAACAGCAGAAATAGTATTTAAAGCACACTTTTTGGAGGTTGTGGGTTTTGTGGTTTTTGCTTTTTATTTTTTAAACAGACTACTTCTAGTCACAGCGAACATGGTGTTATCTACTACGCCAGCCTTCCGGTGATGTTGCACAAAACCTAATGTTTGCTACTTCTTAACTCCAGTCTGATTGAAATGACATAATTAGCCCAGCTTCATGTGGTTGCCTTGTCCATATCTCAGAAGGAGCACATTTGGGGACTCCTCCACTTCGATGTGCTGCTGCAGAACAGGTCTTCTGAGCAGGTGGCTGCTGAGGGCTCTGTAGGACCTGCACCTTCCTGGGTGGTGTCAGGGTGCTCTGAGGCTTGATGGCTCCTGGGAGACCCAGCTGGTATAGTGACAATATGAGGTCCAAGATCAATCTGTGAAGACAACCCACAGATCAGGGTCCAGTTCAGCAAGGTCCATGGCCAGGCACGGGCATGGCTGTGAGAGAACTGCAGGCAGGTGAACCTGCAATGCATGTCTGCATCCTACAGCAGGAACTGGTGGCCCCTTGGAAATGTGGTCCTTCCTGGTCCCCTGGGCAGGGGTGGGGGTCCAGAGGAGGCTGTGTGGGAACAGTAGGGACTGGAAATGCCCTCAGGACCCTCACAGTTGGCACAGATAGAAAATACACTTCACCTGTAACAGTGGTGAAGCAGTGCCTGCCACTTTTCTGAAGTAAACCTACTCCAGGACATTTCTTCCACAAAGGTTTTCTGTGCTGCATATACGTCTGTACCAGATTATCACTCATTACAAAAACATGAAGGTACCAAGCTGAAGCTCTAGTTCTGATACAGCATTTCCCAAGAGCTGTTAATTCAAGGGCAATGCAAGCCCTTGTGCAGTTCCAGCACTGTTTTTTCTCACAGATGCAAAAGTCACCCACAGCATCTCATTCAGAAATCATGAAATGTGTATTTTTAAAGTAACATAAGAAACACTCATGCAAAATGTTTCTCATTTTTATACAAGGAAAACCACTTTGACATGGGACCTTTAAAGTGTTCCTTCTGAGATACAGTCAGCAGCTATGAAACCTAGGGATGAATTTGGACTATCCACCTCTACTTGTCTTTCACAGTAATAATCTGTCTTCCAAGTATTACCTCTCCATAAATGTTATATATTTCTGAAATATTTTTTTTTCACAGAAATAAAATAAAGTATGGAATAAACCTGGCGGTTTTCTCAAGTTATAGATGGTATCTGCTAAAAATAAGAATGATGTCTGCATCACCTTAGTCCTGTATCAGTGCTCTGCTCTTGCTACCTGCATTATCCCCTTCCTTCCACTGGCCCAGGCATGTGTGGGATAGCTTTAGCCACACTTAAAGAGCATGAGGAAAGAAAATTAATATCTTGTATATTTAACCAATCATTTTAGCAATTCCTTAATAATTGTTTCTGTGGAGGGAAAATAACAAACAACAGCAAGAAACATTGCAGAGTTATAGCCTTAAAATGTTGATAATGTAATTAATATTCCATTTCCTCTAGAAAAAAACATGTATTCTATTTTCTGCCATTGGTGACTTGGAAGTCGAGTTCAGATGATCAGCTTTCCTCTGAATTTCAATTGGCTGACTTTTGCAAATTCTCCTGTTTTGTGCCGACTAGCTATTCATTAGTTCATAATGACACTTTTTTTTCTTTCATTACAAATACTTGCGTAAAAATAATTCATTTATTCTGTTCTGTAAAATTTTAATTACTTTAGTGGACTCTGTTATCATAACTAAAGGTTGACTGAGAAAAGAATAATATTTAATAAAATTAAACTAATTTTTAATATATATTTAAATATATTTTATATATGAACATATATATTATATCTATAAATACAAAATATTTAAATAAATTACATTATGTATTGCTTTCAGAAGAGTAAACTGACTCTTAAGTATATTGTGGTTCTATTTCTCCCTTAGTAATACCTCCTTCAAAAATTATCTGATGTTATCTGCAGATATGATGAAAATAGCCATAATTTAATATGTACTCAAATATTAATTGCAGCTTGTTGATGATGAAAACAAACCACTTGTCAGTATGCAATAGTTGAACACTGTAGTTTTTATAGGCTAATTAGCCTTCAATACTAACCTTCCATACGGGTCTCAGCTTTAAAAAAAAAAACAAACAAAAAAGGAAGTAGACATGCATCTCAAAACAATCTTATTTTTCACTACAGGTGTTCCTGGAAGACTAAGTAGAAATGGGTCACAGTTCTATCACAAAGCTATGAAATCCTTAGCAAATCCCATCACAGGTACAGGTAGGGTTTCATGGCTATGAAATGAGTGAATTCCTAGCTTTCTTTCCAAGTGGCACTAACCAGTGAGTTAGATTTTATGCCAATACTATTATGAGTGTTTTAAAGAAATGTTAACTCTATACTTTGCTTAATTTTTAAAAGAAAATATTGACTTAACATTTGGGATTGAGTTAACATTTTTTTTCCACAGTTAATTAATAGCACTTAAAAGATACAAACATATACCCCTGGAATTTGCATAAAGCTTCATAAAAAGGCATCAGAGATTTAAACATATGTAATGCATGCATGTTAGAAATCAAATCATTGTGAAATTTATCAGTTCTGTCAGGTCAGAAATGGGAGGAAATTTCATTTTTATTTGGTAGGAAATGCTGTGTTGTTGATAAACTATCTCAAAATTTTCTAGAGAAATAAAATAATCAGAAAAAACTTTCACATCAGTGAAAACCTTTATAATATTTTCTTCTTTTATTCACTATAGTGAAATCAGAAGTAATTCCAAACCAGAAAAAATATGTATTTTCTTTTCTGATAAAATCGGTTTATGTTGATGCTTACTTCAAAACACAGCTCTGTCAAGCTGACTTCGTGCCACTGTGGCTCCCACCAAAATGCTTTCGATGAATTGGCTTTCCTGCAACTGAACCATTCTGCCAAAAGAAAACCAACAGCCAAAACTAAAACCAGTCTAATTCTGTTTATAACAGAAAGTCTATGTACTAGTCTATGTACTGCTCATGCAAGCTGTTTTGACTGATTGGCATCTGTATCCAAGCTAGTATTGATGGACGCTGATATGTATCAAAGCTTCTCTGTGCCCTTGTATCAAACTGGCAGCTAGAGCAATCACGTGCAGCAGCTCCCGTACAGAAGTTGATATACAGCTGCCAATAGATAAATCATTTACTTTCAACACCTATGCTGGCTGCTTCCTAGAGGTTTTATATTAGCATGCTGAATCCCTCTCTGCTGAGAGAAATTACTGTTAACCTGAAGCCATCTCATGGACAGAGGGACACATTCTGACAAACTGATATACTAAGGGGGGGGGGGGGGGGGCGGGAAGGCAAAGCTGAAATATGGCAATTCTGGTTATAAAGCTTCTTTCTAATAAAAAGAAAGATGTTCAAGGAACTGCCACATACATAATATGTTCTTTGTATTCTTCCTGATACACCAGGCAAAAGGCTCTGTCTGGCTTTTATGGTTCTTGTCTAAATTACGGTTTTTGCTTGTGGCTTCCTCTGGTCACAAAATGGTTTAATGCTCCTGGATCACAGAGAAGAATCACTTAGGACATACTCCACAGTCTCTTGTGATTAAGTACTCTATTAAAACTACAACCCAGATGTGAAGATCCTGTGGAAAGACTCCAAAGACTGACATTCGGAGTTAAAAAGGATCTTAGAAAACCTCTTACATCTGTCTGGAAAACTCAGATTTATTCCCATCGACCCTCCTGAATCTGATATTCTAGTCTGGGCAATCATCCAAGATCTTTCATGAAACTGTGTTCCCCCAAGCCTCCTTGATATTGCTAGCTCTTAGATAATGGGGCTTAAAGTCTCAAGACACCCTGAGCTCTTTCAAGCCTGAGCTATTCCCATGTTACAGGCTTCACTAAGCTGCATGCTGCTCAAATAGTAACAGCTCAGATGCTGACTTCAGTCTGATTTCTTTTGATATCATAGTCAGTGAATCTCTCCTGTCCACTGTTGCTCATTCAGAGCATGAAAATATGAACGTTTATTTACATGTTCTACCCAGCTATGCCTGAGAGTCCAAGAAGGAAACAGCAATAGTACAACAAAGAGCTCTTCACAGAGCTGGGAACAACAGTGGTAATATTTTTTAATGGCAGATGGTGAGGGTCATGGGGAGCTGTGTGCATGCATGCACATACACAGTACAAGTCCTTGAAAATCAGCAGTCAGGGCTCTACTGTTCTGAATACAGCTGAATACTGTAGTTGTAAAAGAACTCTGAAGTACTGAATGCTATTTTTTTTTGTGTTGCTCTAGCTAGGTGTCTTTAGTTCACATGTAAATAATAAATAAATATATTACTTAAAAAAATGTACACAGCATAAATCAGGTTAGACAGCCAAAGAAAAGACTTTTTGTTTCATTGATCACAGCACCAGTGTCAATTTATGTAATCTATGTATTATAAATCCATGCACAAATGTCTTTCAAAAAATCAAAATGCCACACAGAACAAATGAAGTTGGAAATGTTGAGAGTATGTGGAGTTCTGACAGAAAATGTTGCTTAAAAAAAAAGTAAAAAGAAAAGATATTAGACTGATGGCTCTTAGGGGCACATTCTTTACCAGTGATGGCAATCCTGCCTGCAGGGTCTGGTGGGTAGCCCCCAGCAACTGTGAAGAACAGACTTTATTGCATAATCTCAGGATTGAGACATCTCTGATTTAAGAACTAGTAAAATCTTAAAAAAAAAAAAAAAAAAAAAAAAAAAAAAAAAAGACAGAATTACTCATTCTTTTCAAACTTAAAATTCTATGTTTTTTAAGTGTTTATAACAACTTATTTTTCTTTATAAAATGGCTTTTGAAAGCAATGTCTGCTCATAGTGTGTGGCACTGATGTAGCTCCATACAGGTGTGTCTTAAATGAGAATTAGTACTTTCAGGTTACAAACTGGACATCCATTTCGGATTATCACTCAACATTATTACTGTGTAGTTCATAAATTAATCCCACCAAATCCATCAAAGAAAAAAAATCCTGAAAAATCACAATTGCTACTATTCCTCTAAGTCAGTGGTATGAAAGACCTTTTATCAATTAGAAATTTTACAGAAAAGTCAAGGTTTCTTAGAGAGTTCCCTATAGTAAAAGCATTTCCAAAAGAAACAATACTCAGTGTGGGTTTAGTGTAACAGCATGTAAAACTGAGCAAAGAAAAGAAACTGTTCCATGACTATGTGTGGACTAGAATGTATAAATTGCTGCATTAATGTTTTTTTACATGCTAAAAAGTAAGCGAGAAATCTCTATTTGTTTCTACAATTTTGATTCAAAGACTACTAGAGTCAATGGAAATTATTCTCCACTTATACATAATTGCCTGATTGTCTGGATGAGGGAAGTATTAGTTTACTGATCTGTTTAGTTTGGGGATGAAAAACTTGATCCTACATTATCAAGAAGAGAGGTTTAACATGAAACTTTCACTTCTCATACTATTTCTCTGATTACCAAATGTGCTGGGTTTGGCTGGGATAGAGTTAATTTTCTTCGTGCTAGCTAGTATGAAGTTCATTTGGATTTGTGCTGAAAACAGTGATAATAACAGAGGGATGTTTTGGTTACTGTTGAGCAGCTGGCACAGAGCCAGGGCCTTCTCTGCCACTCACCCCACACCACCAGCGAGCAGCCTGACGGAGCACAAGGAGCTGGGAGGGGACACAGCCGGGACAGCTGACCCTAACTGGCCAGAGGGATGTCCCAGACCATGTGTTATGCTCAGCATATAAAGCTGGGGGAAGAAGAAGGAAGGGTGGGGTGGGATGTGTTTGGACTGATGGCGCTTGTCTTCCCAAGTAACTGTTACTCATGATGGAGCCCGACTTTCCTGGAGGTGGATGAACACCTGCCTGCCCATGGGAAGCGGTGAATGAATTCCTTGGTTTGCTTTGCTTGTGTGTGTTGCTTTTGCTTTGCCTATTAAACTGCCTTTATCTCAACTCATGAGTTTTCACATTTTATCTTTCCAATTCTCTCCCCCATCCCACTTGGGGGGAGTGAATGAGTGGCTATATTGGGTCTGTCTGAGCCCCTTAGCACCCTCCTAGTGCTGCACTTGTGTTGGTAGCTGGAAAGGTGGTGATAACGCACCAGTGTCTTGGCTACTGCAGAGCAGCGCTCGCACAGCATCAGGGCTGTCTGCCGAACCTTCCCCCCATCCTCACCAGCAGGCTGGGGGTGGGCAAGATCTCGGGAGGGGACATAGCCAGGACAGCTGGCCCAAAGTGACCAAAGGGCTATTCCATGCCATATGATGTCTGCTCAGATATAAAGGTAAGAAAGGAGAAGCGAAAGAGAAAGGCAGTTGTTATTTATGGTGTTTGTCTTCCAGAGCAACCACTACGCGTACAGAAACCCTGCTTCCCAGGAAGTGGCTGAACATTGCCTGAAAATGGGAAGTAGATAATAACATCTTTTGGTTTTCCTTTGCTTCTAGCATGTGCAACTTTTGCTGTTGTTTCATTAAACTGCCTTTATCTTGACCCACAAGTTTTTCTTCCATCTTATTTTATTCTTCCCTTTGCCTTCCTGCTGAGGAGGGGACTGATAGAGCAGCTCGGTGGGCACCTGGTGTCCAGCTAAGGTCAACCCACAACGGCTCTCTGTGCCTTAGTTGCCAGCTGGGGTTAAACCATGACACCAAGCGACATACTTCTGTTTCAAAAAGATCACATTTATAGTCAAAATGAACATTTCAAAATAATTTCAATTAGCAAAAATGTCCACTTCTTCCAAAGTGGATGAAAACAAATCCCCAAGTCTCAGAAGCTGCTGTGAAACAATTGTTGTCAGCTCTGCTATTACTCACAGGGGGCTTTGGATCAGACCCATTATCCCTTTAATCTCTTTATGTCTCTCCCATGAACAAAGGACAAAAATGAAAATGGAAAGCCCTGTGCATCAGTAACCTAGATCAGCCTACTGGGTTAGTAGCTAGAACAGTAAAATATCACTGCTCAAGTTCTCCTTCTACCAATATAGCAAGCTGTGCTATGCTCTGTCAGTAGATAATGGGAAAAGAGAACATAAAAGGAAAACAAGTAGGGGAAAAATAAAAATAAAATAATATGTGAATACCTATTTTCTTTTAGAAAAAAGTATTAAATATATTTATAAGATTGTACCCCTCCTTAGTGGCAAACTATGTAGACCTGGAAGCAGTGCTGCTATCTTCTAGTACCCAATATTATTTCCTAAAAATCTACCAAAAAAAAAAATGTTAAGCAAAGCAAAACATTAGCCAACTCTGCTTTGGAACCACTTGAGAAAGGCAGGAGTACCCTTCATCTTTCACAGTGGGACGGCACTGGTTATCTTCCGGGGGGTTGGTAGCCACTATAACCATGCCTGTAATTTAGTGTCCTAGCTCATTGGTTTTTGTGTGGGAAATGCTGGTAAGTATCTGTGGGGGAACTGCAGACAGAAGTTTTGCATTTTGTAACATTTTTTATTCTTAAGAATCTAAAAAAATTGTATGTATTAGCTATACACACACATGTATAAACTAAGCCACCTGTGATGGTGAACGTGACTGTTACACTACCTGTTAAGTTTTGGTACGTAATGTAATCACTGCAGTAATTCCTTAAACTTAGAAGATTAAGTGCTTCCAGATCACACAGCAGAAAGTATAGTAAGTACCGATTTCTTTTTAATGATAATCATTGTGCTTTTATTAATTTGGTATTTGACAGGCAGAGAAAGGAATGTGAATGGCTGTATCAGGAAACTGGGAAATTGCTACTAGCATTCTGATAACAACAGTCACAACTGCCTTGTTATTCAATTTCAAAACCTGTAAGACAGCAATAGTGTCAGTGTTCATCCTTAGATAAAGGAATTGTATGTACAGAATACTCTAGAATTATTTTTTCCTGGTTTTTTTTAATACACACTATAAATATGCTCACCTCTTGATCTACCTGGTTCAAAATATTAACAAAAGTAAAGTTGTCCTGCTGTTTTGCCAAAAAGAGTAATTTTAATTCAGATATCATCAGCGATATCTGTTGTCTAATAAATGAGAAAATAACCAGTATTATACAAGTCTTTTTAGAAAGAATTTGAATCTGATTGAAGCCTCTCTGTAGATAAGGATTTTGTGTATTGGAAAGTACAAAGTGATAATGAAACAAATAATTCAGTATCTGTAGACGCAATAGGAGCAATAAATAAGTAATATCACCAGGAGAAAAATGTGCTTTTTTTGACTATGCATTTTGCCCGCAGCTTTAAGCAATATGTGTGCTATCAGAAAACATTTTTTTTCTAATGAATAATATTGATCTCTATCATTATAAAAGCCAGTCAGGATGCATACGCACATGCACACATACATACACAGACAGCCGTACACATGGGTGCAGCTCTATATGTAGTGTTCATGCACATAGATGCAGAAAAGTCTATGAATTACATATTAACCCTACACATGTTCAAAATATTTTTGGTCCTTGAAAAAAATATTCCACATACCATTGTTCCTAGATGTCTGAATTATCTTGAAGTTACACTGACAGCAAATGAGGTAGACCAAACCCCTTGACTCTTGCTTTTACTGCCTTCTGCTTTAGCTCTGTAAAATTGATATTGCGTTCACAAGGTTTTATTGTTTCTATTTCTTTAAAGAAAGAAAAATGTCTCTGCAGTACCTGTAGACTGTCAGAGTGCTGTAGCAAGTGCACTTAGGCTATGTCTAGATGGCACAGCAGATGAACATCCTGACATGCCTGGGGTTCCAATCCTCCAACACCCTGATCACAGATGCGTGATTCTGCTCCCCCTGGCCTGATCACCCACTTGCTTACCCATGGAGATGAGGATATAGGGGAGGGAGAGAAGGAAAATAGGTTGATAGTGCACTTCTGGCTCTGGCTTTGATATTCTCTGTGGTCCTGCAGTGCAATATAGTCTCGGAGACTCTTCTAATGCCCACTGAAGACAGTGGGAATTTTTCAAGTAAACACCTATCTCAAACTCCCCATATGACAGTAGAGGTTATAGAAAGAAAAATGCTAACAATATTTAACTGAGGAAAAGTACACTTATGCTAAACCACAAGTACTCAGATTGCCTTCGGCTCTGAGAATTGTCAGACTGGTTTAAAACCAATATCTGTATTTGTTATGTCATACATATTAAATATTGTATTATTTCCATAGGTCTTTTATTTTGACTATCTACAACAAGCTAAAGCTTGGACTTGGAAAAAACAGCCAGGCAGAAACTTGAAATATGTAAGTCATACTCACACAATATAATTCAGTTTCACCAGATTAAAAATTTCAAATGAAAGTTTGTTCCACTGATAACTTTATCTTACTATCAGTACAATAGCTTTTATAGAACTAACAGAGTGGGTGATAGACTAATTTCTGAATGAAAATTATTTATCTAATTTCAAATCCCAGTGGTGCCCAGAATAGCCTGTACTAATCCATAAAGTGTTAAAAATTGCCAAATTAATTTCTTTCCAGAGCTTCCAGAGCCCCATGATGTATATGTCATTTTGGTCAGAATTTATACAGTTGCTTCTGTCTAGATAGTACTTAAAAACTGAAAGTCAAAATACCTCCCAACTAATATGACATTTTTTCTAGATTTAGGCCACATCTTTACAAACAGTGTTTACTATATCTAATGTCTTTGACCTGATTTGACAACTGACGTACAGGGGTCTCCAGCTATCACACTGCTGCTTCATTCTATCTTTGTTAAGCAATCAAATAGTCAAATAGAAGTAAATATTAAATCCAGAAGTGGTCTTTTTCTCAGTTTATTAGTTATGCAAATTCTGAAACTGCTGTGACCATTCATGTTCAATAATTAAAAAAAAAAAAAAATGCTAATCTTCTGTTTCAGGACAGGTCTCTGAACAATTCCAAATGGAACAATATTAAAAAGAGAACACAATCTGATTGATTAAAACTTCTCCAGTGACACGAAGCAGCTTGACTGAGCATGGTTTATGACTTTATTAATGCAACATATGCACTATTTTAATTTCAAATGCACTGTTTTAATTTAGGGGAAGGCTTTTGTAGTAAATAGGAGTCCCTAGGTACTTACCTACAAGGCTGCTTAGAGCACCCTGCCTAGATTACACGAGGATAGTGTGCGTCTCTGTGCCTGGAAATACTCCTTTTATTAGTGCAACCAATTAAAACTCAGGTACTGCGTGACAGCTGTGGAAATTGTTGATAATTAGAAATCAGCACATGACTGCTGTATCTTGAGTCTGATCCCTGTACAGTCATACTCAGCTTAAAGGTAAAAGAAGAGGAAGGAAGATTTGATTTGAACTCATTGCCTATGGGAAAATGGTGGTGGAAGAAGATGAATAGTATGTTTCTTCCTTGGGGACTTGTTGGTAGTTGTATTACAGCCAACACTGGAGCTGTCAGATAAATTAATCATTAGGAATTCAACTTCAGGACAGGAAGTTTTTCTGCAGATGCTGAATAACCAACACATGCCAAAAAAGTAGATGGCACTAGTTGTAAGTGGCTATAAGCTGCTTTGCATGAGGATAGAAGACATCACAAGATGCCAAGTACCAAGTGGAGTGACGTGGATGGGAAAGTATAACTGCCTTTGGTACAAAAAGATATGCCTTCCCGTAGAATCCTTGTCCTTTGGATTTTTGAGTCCTTGTCAACAGACATAATTACAAATACATGTGAATCCATTTCTGAACCACAGTTGTTTACATTGTTACGGTAAGAACAAACCCCAAGATTTGTAGGATTTGGAACTACAATGGCTGCTTTTCTTCTAGTAAAAATGGCAAACTGCCATGAGATTTAGTCTTGTTTAAGGTACCAAATGGTTCACTTTCAAAGCAGAACATAATTATCTCACATTTACTGGAATTTCTGGCATGAAGTAATCCCAAAAATACATATACAAAATTGGATTAAATATGCATAAATGCCTACAATGTGAAAAACCATTCCTTACAGCAATCCATCTTGCCAACATCTTTTTAAATTTTTGCACATATACATATCTAGTGGATCATAACAGAGGTTGACAGCAAGGCCAGGAAGCACTGGGAGAATTCTAAGGAGGAGAAAAAACCAAACAAAATCATCCCATTAAAATTGTAGGAGATAACATTATTTCTCACAAGTGGTGAAAGGTTAGTTGAGCAATAATTACTCGACAGTAAAAGCCAGATTACTTTCAAGTGCAGTTACATTTCACATACTTAACTTTGAAAGCAAAATACCTCAGCAGTAGAATCTTAATTTCCTTCATTACTTCAGGAAGGGCAACTCACCAGTTTCTATGCAAGATTTGGACCTCTGTGTTCACAACTATAAATGGAATTACTATTCACTAGATCACAGAAGCCCACCTCCCGTTTCTTTGCCCCGGGTGCATATTAAGAAGGGAACACAAATAAACATACTATTATACTATTAAAAATATCCATCAATTATACAGTGATTTTCAAACAAAGTCCTTGAATGCCCTCTTTGGAAGGACAGGCAAGTATGATTAAAGCTAAGCAGAAAATATTTTTCCTGTGTTTCCAAAATCTAAAGCATGTGAAAAAGCTTAATTTTTCACATTGCCTAAGGATGTGAAAAACCTTAGTGCAAGGCAAAGTACTTGATGTCCCACATTGCAGAGGGTAACCCTCCTTGAGAGTTGGCTGACTATACTGAGGGACTTCCTCAGAACTGAGGTACCGTATCAAATCTGAAGAACTATGGAATGCGATGGGAGTGTGATCTGAGGTGGTCTGGTAAACTGACACTTTGTAAAAATAAAACACTTTGTGAATTCAAAAACAGGTTTTCTTTATTTTTCCCTTGACAGCTATGAAAGTAGAGGATTGTGAATGCACCGTTTCATGCCAGTGTAAGAAACCGGTACATCAAGATGTTAGAAGTAACAGACTCAGTCCCATGGTAGTTATGCTGAACAACACAATTGCAGCTTGTATCTATGGATGTTACTAATCTGTGGAAGAGAATTTTATTAAATTTGTCATCTAAAGCCGTAAAGGGATTTCCATACATATTTATTTAACTAGGAGTATCTTGTTTGTTCTTTCCAGAAACCAGCAATTAGGACTACAAAAGGCATAACAGAGTGTTGGGCAACACCTGTCTGACTCCAGCGAACCAGCTACTCTGGTGATAATTGGGTATTCAGCGTGGAGCTGGTGGCTGCCAGGGCGAAATGAAGTCTGCAGGATGCAGGTGCTCTCATCTCGATGCTGCCACGATCCCATCTGCACCAGGGAGTCCACATGTTCGCCAAGGCTAGGATGAATATGTCTCAAGCTAGTACTGGCTTTCAAAAAAAAAAAAAAAAAAAACCGACAAAAAAAAAAAGACAAAATGGTCCTGACAACAGCAAGGTGTAGAAGGCAGCATTTGAACATGGTTTAGGTTATGGTCCGTTTTCTGCACCATTCAGTAATTTTGCTAGCAGTTTTAAACTGTTAAGGTAATGAGTCCCTGTGCAATATATGTTGTTCTGGGAAGGGATACTGTATTTAGGTAAAGCATCTGGGTTGCACATAGAACATCAATGTTTTCTGGAATGAAGGCACCATGGAGTCTGAAATACCGCATGGTCTTTCATATACAACCCTTCTATGTGCAAAAGCAAATAACTGTAGTAATTTGTATATCTCTGTGTGGTAACATTATATTGATTGCCTTTGTACCAAAGGCATTAGAACATGAATGTTCAACAACTGCTGTTACAGTGATACCATAAAAATCTCTCTTCAATTGATTTTTCCTTATTTTTTTCAGCATTCTCAGTTACATTTTACGTGCTAACTGTTGGAAAATTCAGTTTCATTGTGATCATCTGTGTAATATTCCATGTTACTGTCTGCTAACAATGCAAATAGCTCACATTTATCATGGCCTTCCAGTCAAATCAGCAAAAATGCTGAAGCTGTAGAAATCAGTGCTTTTTCCAGATACATTTAGGAATGCTTGTCATATATCTAGTTTGCATTTCTATCACACGAGGATTTTGAAATTCTGTTGGCAGCTATAGATCTGATCTATTGCTGTGTATAGATGCTCACATATAAGTGTTTCGATGTGAAGGTATTAGGTGTCCTGAAAACAGGTCTAAGCAAAAGAATTTATTAGAAAATTTGACTTCTACAAGCAAGCAAATAGGAAAGAGGTTGAGTCACTGGTCTTAATTTTAGCACAAAGTCTTGCTATCCAGGAAAGGCAAGAGAAGATTTTGTGTGTAGAAAGGATGGGGGAAAGAGAGGACTTAAAGCATTTTCTGAAGAGTTGAAATATGAATATGCTTCTGTACCTAACATATGTATCAAGAACGAGAGCCAATCTGGCTGAGATGATGACATAAGGTAATATGCTGTTGAAAATACCACAGAATGAAAAGCAGGAATAATGATCAGTCAGTCACCTAGCAATAGTCCAGACAAGCAAAAAGCAACCATGAGCACTGATAATATGCCACATACCTCATGTTATGCCTATGTTTCTCATTTTGTTTATTTATGCATCACCTATTTTTCTTTTTCTGATCCTGTTTTCTCCTTGGCGTGCTCTGTATGAGACCACCTGGTTTCAGATGACTTTTTGACCCTTTGTACAACTTTCCTTTCTGCTTGAAGTCTTATGGTAGTGATGAAAATGAAGGAAAACATTGACATGTAAAAATATTTTTTTTTCCTCTTTACAGAAAGTCAGTAACTGCCATGTAATGGAAGGGCATGTTCTAAACCAATTAGTCTGCTGGACTTCAGTGAGCCTGGGTTGGGTTCTGGAGGCTAACATCCACGTTTTAAAATGCAACTTGTTCTTTTTCTTATATTTCATGTTACAAATTTTGTAAGTCATCTATCTTGTATTTTAAAATTACAATGTTCTGCAAGACACCTTCCTAACAAAACCAGCAAGAACAGGTAAATGCTGTTTTAGCCTACAGGTAGAGCTAGCAGCATGACAGGAGATGCCAGAATTTTGCATGAAGGTATTTCTAGGTTCTTTTTTCATCTGTAACCTTAATAGAGGCAGTGTATTTTGTATTAATTTTTGTATTAAATGTTAGACTTTAAAATAAAGTATACCATTAGATAGTTATAATATCAAAGCCTAAGAACTCTAAAGGGACTAATAGCTGAGACATGGTCTTCTTTTGAGCTTCCTTGTATTGCTGCAGAGCAGATTACTGCAGTAGTTCCATCTGTATTTTTAAGCAGTGGCTTACACCAGTGAACAGTGAGAAAAGGCACATTCTGCATCATCTCCACTGTTTCCAGCAGCCTAAGGTAGATGCATACTACAAGTTATTTAGCTCTCCAGCATATTTTGTAGGTCCTGGTCACAAGATTATTCATGATAGTTTCACTCCTACGATCTCTTTTAATATGAAGCAACAGTTCCTACCAAAACAGAGCTCACAGAGGACCCACTGTCAAGTTCTCATCATTCAAGTGCAGCTCCCAGTCTGCACAGCCCGGCGGAGGATCTGGTCCTGGAGAGGGCATGTGAGTACACATGCTCTTCAGGACGTGGCTTCAAAAGATAGGCAACAATATGCCCTAGTGACCTCTGTAAAAACATTATCAACAGCTCTGTTTCCCATTATTTATATCACAAACTAGCATATTGCACAGCTCTGAGTCTCTTAAAGATAGTATGGTAAATGATAATGATAATAATAATAATAGCACCAGTAATACTTTTTTTCTTGTTTTTCTTCTTTTTCTTGTTGTTGTTGTTATTATTATTATTATTAGTAGTAGTAGTAGTAATTAAAAATCTTTTTTTTTCCTTCTCTTTATTTCTGGTAGGATAGACATACTAGGCTGAAGAAACCCAAGTGTAATTGAGCCTTGATCTTCAAAGTGTTTTACTCTTTTGGCAGACTGGTCTCTTCTGCAGATTTCACTATGGCTGGAATAATGTCTCTTCAGCATCTAGGCCATTTAATCACTCCCCTCAAGAAATATGATTTTATATAAGTAACCCACGGAGGCAGCTAAATATATGCTTGTTCCTGTTCAGATACTCAGTATCGAAGCAAATAAGAATATTAGGACACTTTATTGGCATAAATTGTTCACTAGTCTTTGATCTCCCGAGGTGACCATACACATAATGTTCATAATATCATGATTTTAAGCCTCAGTTATATGCTATTATATAGTGGATAGTGTAGAGTTCATCATGAGTGTGGCTGGAGTTTCCTGAAGTCTACAGCCACCTCTTGTAGTCTACTGTTCATGGTATTGTAGGACAGTCCAGTTGGAAGGGACCTCAAAATATCATCTGGCCCAGCCTTTCATGGAAAGGGGAGCCTGGATGAGATTATCAATCACCCTGTCTATTCATCTCACTATTCATTATTCACCTCAGTGCCCAATAATGCAGGATATATCCTAACAACCAGAATATATTAAGCAATAGTTCTAAGTCTCACTTGCATCCCATATTTTTAAACATAGGTTTCTGTTTTGTTGTTGTTATTTTGTTTAATTGTTAGTTTAAGTTTATGGGGCATATAAGTGCATGTTTGACCTGATTATCATGGGTGAGAAATAGCTGCAGTTCAGAGCTGTGAGTTCTTGGCTGACCTAAGTCACTTCCATTTAATTTATATGCCTAGACTCAGAGGTAACTTTAAAAGCTTAAGCTCTATCCTCAAAATTATTTTTTATCAAATACATTAGCATCAAACTCAATACAGTACATCATCAACCCCTTTTAAAACATAAATTATTGAAAGCTTCAAGTGAGTCAGAGTAATTCGCACTTTCAACTGCAGCATACTCAACTTTTCAAAATATGTTGAATATATTTCAGTTGGACTCATTATGGCAATGCCTGAGGCTTTGATAAAAAATCATGATTACAAGATATAAATGACACTCATGAATTCACTGGGTGAGGTGACAGGCTGAAATGAAGAACAGAGGTGAAATTTCAAGATGTGTAAGGCTTTTGCATTTTTGTCTGTGTCTATTGATAAATCTATAGATTAAAATAACAAATAGCATTTCCAGGAATGATGCAAAAAGAGATCATCTCCTATCTCCAAGGTTATAGCAAAATATTCAGAAAATCAGAGAAGAAATTAATTATAACTATTAGCTCCATTGAATTCATTAAATGGTCAAGAACAGGAAATTTAAACATAATCCCAGACAGATTCTCTGTGTACATGGGGCCTGATTTTTAATTCTGTTACAGGAATAAGTCCATGAAAGTTAATTGTTGAAACTGAATATAGTTATTAATCCTACTCTCCTCAACTTATTGTACTCTTACACATGTGATCATGTGAGGAATTAAGCATTTGGGGACTTGAAGATAGAGTGCCATGTGATGTCTGGATGTCATAAACATATTTCACTAATGGAAAAAATAAAAACATATATATAATTTTACTTTCATGGGAAAATAGGGATAGCTGTGACATTCTGCAAAATTAGAAAGCAGCCATTTGTGGGCTATAGTGAGATATCAAGGAGAAAAGCAAAGCATCTTCCTAGAGCTTCCTTGTTTTCAAACTATGACAGAATAAAGATCGAAAAGTCTTTTGCTTCATTAAACATTGATGGTTATATAAATATGTATTTTACCTGTGTTTAAATGATGAACAGGATGGCGTTAAAAAAATTATAATGCTCTGAATAAAATTCCTGTTATGGTAATTACATCTAGTATGTTACCTCATAACAAGGACTGCATTTGTGTAAGATAATTTTATTTCAATTTGAGGACAATGTGAGTGTACACAAAACAACAAATAAAGAGCTATGCTTCTGCTACTCCTTCAAAAATCTTTAGTAGAAAAGTCCCCTCAGAGGAGATTCATTTTTGACATTTAATTTTTCAATTATTTCCAGATTTTCAGCTGAAGATTTTCAGTCAGCCGTTCATTAGAGTGCTGAATGCTGCATGTTCTATATCAAACTTACCACTTGAAAATGTTTATCTTCATTAATGTTTCTAAGATACATTTGGAGTTTTTGCTGTAAAAATCCATTAAACAGTTGGCACCAATTTATCAGAAGCATCGAGAGTCTAAATTCCATAGGTTTGGATCAGATAATAAGGAAGTAAATATTAAGTGATTGTAATATAAACAGCTGTTAAAGTGAGTAACTTTTTCTGGTCATCCTAACAGTCCTCCCCTTAATTTCCTTCAGTCCAGCCCATAAATTTAAGCACTGTCCTAAAATAAGGTGTTGTCTTGAACCAGGGCTCAAAATTTAAAATTGCATGTTCTAATCTAGCAGTGCCTAACCCTGAGTCAGGGCTGACATAAAAACTGTTCACTTTGGAGTAAGGTCCTCCTGTCTTTATGAACACCCAAAGCAGCTGCCTAATTTTCTGGACATTACTACTATTATTTCTCATGATGCATTTAGGACAGAGAGGAAACACATTTCCCGAGTTTGCCAGAAGAGCTAGGTTTCAAGAGTTAAATCCATTTTTTAAGACCTTTTAGACAATTCAATTAAGACCTTTTAGCAATTCAAAAATCCTCTCCTCTCCTCTCCAAATTTGAAAATGTTTTGACTATCATGAATTCTAGCAACGATGATACTTAACAACCTGCAGACAAGACTAACGACTTATGAGTCTTAGCTCAGGAACAGTTTTGGAGTCATGCCAGCTGAAGAACAAAGGACACATAGAGAATATGCTTTTGCCCTAATTATTACAAACCTTTTGTCTTATCACAGCTTGTCTATGCATAAACCTTTTTAAAACTGTACTTATTATCCACTTCTGTTCATTGAAAGTGTACTGACAATGGAAAAAAACTTATAAACTTCCTTCTGCCAAGGCTACCGTTTAAATGAATTCATTGAAATAGATGCTTCCCCAATGGTGCCTGATCTCAGAATGTTATCAGGTGGTTGAAAGTAGCCTCGGGGCTATCACAGAAATAAAAGCTAAATTATAAGATTACTTCAATATCACATTATTGTCCAAATCACCCCTCACATTTTTAAAAATGATCTTTGCTTTTCTAGAAATATGAAAAAATGCAGTAGTATTACAAGAGACAGCCAAAACTACAAGACAATATTTCATATACTGCAAAGACGTTAAAAAAAAAGGGGGGGGGGGGGGGGGATAGATTCCTTAATAGCACTTCATTTTTGGATAAAATTTTGCACCATAAAACGTGTTCTTTGAAACAACTTGTTTCTCCGCTCACTCTTAGTGCTGCTTCATTTTAATCTGAATAGTATCTGCTTAACTTACTGCACAAAACTACAGCTTTATCTTAGTCAGTACTACAGCTGAGCATAGAAGATCTCTCAAAAACTATGAAGTAGGTAATGGAGAGTAAGAGAACCTTTCTAATGAACTTTCAATCACAAGAGAATTTTCAAGAATTCTTTAAACAATAGCACTAAAAAACTGCTGTAAAACTTTCTGCTCATGTCACACTGACATATAATTTGATCAAAGTTACATATCCTTACAATGCTTGTAATAATAATCCATTTTAAAATTGCTATATACAGCCAACATCTGGCTATATAGCACTGCTTATATAAAATTTTCTTAATTTCTTTAAAACAAAATTTATGTATGATATTATGGAATGTATCTTCTTGGGTTTTTATTGTGCAGAATAATCCATATCCACAGCTTCCTTACTGTCTTGGCTTTATGTGAATATATTCTGTTCCTGCATTATTGTGAGACTCTTATTCTCTAATGTTAGTATTGATTTAAAAGATTTTCTTTAAAACTAATCTATTGCTTTATGTTTTAAGTGAAACGGACAATAGTCCAAAAATATTCAGAGACCACAGTGCCCTAGGTCGAGATGTGCATGTAAGTGCACAGAGTAGACACCACCTATGGAGAAACAGTTCAGTTCTGAATTGTTGGAGGCAAAAAAATCAAATTTTAACACTGCAACTGGGCAAAACTGGCATCTCAAATTTGCTCAAAGTGGATACCTTTTATACTGTATTTAAATTACTGTCTGAAAATTAATATTGCAAAGGGTATGTTGCCATTGTTAAGCAAATGAAAAATGACAGTTCATGTGTCACAGGAATAGGATACTCTTCTAAAAATTAGTACCACCTATTTTTTCAAGAGTGGAGATAAAAGAACAGTAATAATAAGATGAGTTTCCCTAGATATTGCCAATATTCTGCATTATGCTTTTATGTGATAACTTTTATATAGAAGATCTTTTGATAGTATTAAACCTCCCAGGTAGTAGGTATTGCTCCCATTCTTTTATAACTGCTGTGACTTGCAGAGGGTATGGAGAGCTTTTTGTATCAATGGCTGCTCATCTTCTTCTCTGGAGCAAATCAGTGCTCTTCTTAGGCTAAATTATTCCTCACAATTTTCTCTGATTTGGCTTCCAAGGTGCCTTTTAGTAAAATGCAATTACTATCAAATGCATAAGCATGAATTTTGTAATATCCAGCTTTATCCACCTAACATGTAGGTACCTTGATCTATCATAATCATGTAGATAAATTCACAAAGAATGAGGCATCTCCAAAGGACAATTTGCCTTATGCACTGTGAATACCTACCTAGGGATGAGAGGAATCACACTGAAGAGGTTCATTTATCTCCATGGAAGGAACGCACACCACTAGCGTAGATTAGGCAGCTAATTTTTAGGTGGCTAATGTTGGCGAGTTGAATACCACCCCAGGTGATGTAGTAGCATAGTAAGGTATTATGCAGTAGCTGTAACTCTTGCTGATATTACTGTTTCTAATCAACAACTAGCGGTTATAATGAACCACCAGTACCACGCTAATGTATTTGAGGAGGAAATTTAGTATTACCCATATCATAAACTGCAGCCTTTCTTTTTCTTAAGGAGTTTTTCTTTGTCCTTGCTGGACTGAAATCAAAAGTGGATTAGGCCTTTCTCCAGGCTTTGTCTTTATATCATTCTTCTCCCTCCTGTATACTGAGTTGGCTTTAGATTATCCATCTTTCTACACTAGAGTGAAGAATTATTCGGAATGTAATGCAACACATAAAATAGTCTGAGATTCTTGATGAAAGGCCATATAGTTTCCCTAGTTGTACACATTGTAACTCTTTGACTTATTATTTCCCCGGCCTGCATCCTAGAAAAGTACAGTATGGGTACTGGATTTTGCTTTTTTCCAGGTTGACAGTCAGATCTGCTGCAGGTTACTTCATGAGAGTCTTTAATTTTTGGCAAACCTTACTATTCTGTGTAACAGTAGAGTGAGATAGACTGAGCTGGAAACAGCCTGATGACAATAATTTGATATATTGTGCCACAGTGTTCTTTGGTTTACTCTGTCAATCATCTCCCACCTTTTTTTTTGTGTAAGTGATGGTTTGTTTGTTTTGGCTTGCTTTTTTTTTTTTTTTTTTTTTGGGGGGGGGGGAGGGTTGTTTGTGGGTTGTTTTTTTTTTTTTTCTTTTGTTATTTTGTTCAAATGTCCTAATTCTATGAAAGGGCACCATGAAATTAGACATGTCTTTGGAATAGAGACTATCTTACTGTTTAATGTTTTTGACAGTAATGCCCTCATCTGTGACTGAGGCTTCTAGATACTCTCCTGGTATAATTAAGACATGACAGTAGGAGCTGCTGAGATGATGCATAAGGAGTACCACCTGAGGTGGAACTGTGAAAGATGGATATTTCTATATGAAATGGTTCCTGAGCTCTTTGATCTTGCCTCTTAAATTTGCCTTGAATCTGCAGGAAACCAACAGTCTTGTTACCTTAGCTGTGATGCCATGACAGAAGGTCAGTCTAAAAATTCCTTCCATTCAATGGAATTTACTACTCACAGGTAGTACATTACCTGAGTAATGAAGGTATTTACATTACCTGAGTGGGAGGGCTGTCCAGCCATTCAGCTGCACTGTTGCTCTACTAAAGACTTTTGTGTTTTGTCATTTATAGTGCACTGAAGAGCAACTAAATGTGCCAAAGGTAGATGTAAAAGAGCAGTGGTGAGAAAATAATTAAAATCAGTGTTTTGAAATAACTAAATCCAAAATAAATCAGTGATACTTTACCAGTAACTACAACATTGTCAAAAATACAGAGCCTCTTTTGTTGCATAATTATAAGTTACACCTAATGTCACTGGGCTAGATGGTTTTCTTGGCATCTTTATTTTGATTTAAAAATCAGGTTTTTGTTAATGATATCTTTTATCTTTGTTCTTAGGTCTGTGAAGAAATAGTTCCATTCTATGGTATTTTGCTTCAACACCATTTGTATCTTATGGCTTCCTTCTCAAGAACTAGAGAAGTAAAAGCTATCTTTTTGTTTTTAAGTTAAACTTCAAATAGAAAAATAAATAAATAAAAGGTATGAGAATGCTGTTTTTCAGGGAAGATTTAGAAATTCAGAGAAATTTTCAGAAAAATGCAATGTAACATTATACAATACTGAAATAGAGGAATAAAATAAGTTAGGGTAAGATTTATTTTTTATTCCAATGTTCTCATGGAGCTAGATGCTAAAAACAAAAAAAAAAAAAAAAAAAAAAAAAGGTAATCCTAAGATTCCTAAACTTTCCAGAAAGTCTGTCATATCTATACTGAAAAAGGATCACATTTTTGAAAGCTTAAATTTGGGAAAACAGTACAAAGGGTATTTATCCACTGGACACCCCAACCTGCTTTGAGGGAGAGGATGACATTGGTGGAAGGACAGTACCTGATGACAGGCATTGGATCTGTTGCTATAGCATCCTTCTTTTTCTTTTTTTCCTATCTGTTTGTATTATTTCACCCAAGGAAAACACACTTTCATGCCGTGCACTTGTGAATAAAAGCGGCATTAGCATTAAATCCAGATTTGCTTCTCAAATTCTCAGCATAAGTATCAGGCATCACAAAGCTTTTAGATGAACAGAGAGCAAGTGAGACATTACATCTTCCTTAATAGACCAGCTCCCCTTTGTTTATGAACTTTCTGAGAATATTTCTGATGGGCTTCCCAGTGGGTTTCCCTGAAGCAGCTGGCTGGAGGGAGAACTGGGTGCTTACTCTTCTCCCCTCCCACTCCAAAACACAGCATCTCCTCTTTGTTGGTGATTGCCCCTCCATCCCCAAGTTTCTATTGCTGAAGGAATGAAGAATTAAATTATTTCAGAGGCAGTTATTCCGGTTGCTCTAATATAAGGCAATTTAATCATTTTTCATTCCTGTATCAAAGCAGGCAGCCACCAATGGGTAGCATTTTCTAGAAATCTGCCTATATTTCAGACTAGTCAATAGAGCCCTAAAGGCAAAATTGAACCACTGAGTAAATTAAACAAAAAAGGAAACTGAGTGGACACAGGAACAGCACTTGGCATTTGCATAGTTCTTTGTTGGCTTGGCCTTGCATGTTAAACACAGATGTGAGTGCTCACTGGGAGTACAACTGTCTCAGTAAAAGAAGAGATCTGAAAATGGTGGCTGGCCCAGCCTGAATTCTGCAGAGAGAAATTGTTGTATCATTTTCAGTAGTAATTAAAGCTATTGAATATTTTTACAATTATTTGTAACAGGAAAATTGTGTTCAGAATATATTACACAGCTGGCCAATGTTTCTTTAGTTGTGCTTTTTCTTTAAAAGAGTGCTGAAGCACAATTACATAAATGGCAACAGAAAATGAAGTGAATAACATTTCAATATCATACTGATTTCTAGACAAAGCCAAAGAAATACTTATCCTTTTTATCAGATAGCCCAATAAAGAGAAAAATGTAATTAATATCCTAAGAAAAAAATATAATTCAAGAATTATCTGTGCAGAGAGAAGAAATGGAAGTAAAGAAGAAAAAGCTTTTACTCCCAAACATATTGTACAAAAATTATTACTTCTATTCTCTCCAAGGATTCACTGTGCACTTCACTCACAAAATAGACAACTATTTCATAAACAGAAGCAAAATGCTGAAGTATATTGATACAGAGCTAAGATTTAGCTTCTGATCTTTCATGGGAATAGATAAAAAAACAGATTTGGGCATCTAAATTGAAAATTTCTAACTCTAAACTGTTCAGAAAACAAGTTATAGGTTTCCAGTTGCCAGAAACACACAAATTGTAGTTACCCCGGTCCTGAAAGAAAAATTATTGGTTCCACTCCTACAGTGAAGATAAAGTCATGGCCATTTAAAGAATTTTATATTAATGTCAATTTTCATGGAGTCAGTGATAAACTACGAGCTTTAACAGTGATGCATATACACAAAAGGAAGATTTTTCCCAAACAGTAATGTCATGTGACTTTTTACTATCTCTGCTCAAGCTTTTTTCAATTACACTTTTTTTGTGAGAAACCACCACTTTGAGAAAACCAGAATTATTCACAGAAATTGCTGTACAAGAGTTCTCTTAGGCCTAAGGTAGACTTTATGGGGAAGAAAAAGACAAAGGGTCAATATAATTGCAGAAAAGCAAAGTCTCATGGCTAGGGAACTCTGAGATAAAAAGCTACTTTGTACTGTGGTATGTCACTTCTCCAAACTTTCTGGGCAAGGTACCATGGCAGGACAAATTCAAAACTCACAGCATGAAGGAACACAAGTGGGCAGGATAGAAAAGGGCGTCAAAACACTTACTGGTAAATGCCCTAATCTAGAATCAGTGTCAGGGACAATGTAGGTTGCTGCACTGAACATCCAGCACAACATTCAAATTTCATGGGCCCTCTTGCTTTAAAGAACTGCAAATACAGTTTTAAAACTTAGCATTTCAGTACTTAAAAGGGGCTTATAAGAATAATGGAGACAAACATTTTAGTAGGGCCTGTTGTGACAGGACAAGAGGTAATGATTTTAAACTAAAAGAAGGTAGATTCAGACTAGGTATAGGGAAGAAATTTTTTACAGTGAGGGTGGTGAAACATTGCAACAGGTTGCGCTGAGAGGTGGTGGATGACCCATCCCTGGAAACATTCAAGGCCAGGATGGACAGGGCTTTAAGCAACTGATCTCATTGAAGATGTCCCTGCTTACTCATGGGGGTTTGGACTAGAGACCTTTGAAGGTCCCTTCCAACCCTAACTGTTCTATGCTTTTATGCTTCTATGATTCTATGAGCTAAGGTACCTACTAGCTCCCCTCAAAGCTATTTGAGTAATTGGTGTCCCTTACCTGGTGGATTTTTAATCCTAACTAGTCAGATTTCATATTTTCTATACATATAAAGCAAAAAAGAATAGGTTTCTGTAACTGGTTGTCACTGCAAAAGTCAATGAGGTATTTATTCAACAGACAGAAAACCATGAAAAATAATAGAAGTCTAAGAAAGGATTCTATTTCCAGTAATATATGCCAATAAAATTAATTTTAAAAGAGGAAGGGAAACGAGCAACAGCTGACATTTACGTGCAAAAATGTGAGAGTAAAATACCTGTTTCTACAGTTCTATTTCTCACATTGCTACTTTTCTCCAAATTGAAATGTACTATGTTCAGCCTTCTCTAACCCACAAGGCTCTCTCCCAAACCTACTCCCTCATTCCAAGACCTGGCAAAGGAGGAGGAGGAAACGCCAAGAGACTGAAACAGTCAAAACCCGTAACTGTCAGAAAATTACCATTAGCAAAAATAAAAGTAAAATTGAATTCCTGACTTTCTGTAAAAATACAAGTCAACTTTTTTCTGGGCTTACATTTATATAATTACACATAACTAGAAGACCTGCTTTCACATGATTTTTTTTTCCAATTCATTTGTAAAATAGGTGAATTTTTTGGACTTTGGTATGTACAAAAGTGTTATGTATTTCCAAAGCACAGGACACACACTGCTAATGACAGAAGAACAAAGAGCAAACATACTGGGTTTGGTTTTGCTTCACCTTATGTTTTCTTATGAATAACACTCTTGGGTATAACAACTCAAAAACTTTGAGGAGTAATCTAATGAAAAATGTTAAAATGGAATCTTTTTTTTTTTTTTTTTAAATGTGAAACAGAAGCTAAATTTGCCAAATTTCATGTAATTTGCCTCCACTTTTCTTGGCTTTTTCCTCCTTACAAACCTTCTTTCTTGGCTATGAACACCTTCACCATCCTTGGAGATGTTTAAAAAACACATAGATGCAGTGCTTAGGGACATGATTTAGTGATAGACTTGGCAGTCCTGTGTTAATGGTTGGACTTGATGATCTTAAAGGTCTTTTCCATCCTAAATGATTCTATGGTTCTAATACTTTCTATTGATCTAAGCCTGGTGTTCAGCCATTATTTCTCAAATTACTTGTTCTTCCTATCCTGATCAAAGTTTTCCCGTAACATAACATTATTAAAGCATTGAACACATTCTAAGTCCAGTGTAAGATTTGAGGAGATTCTTGGTGAAGCATATAATTAACATTACATTAAATTAAACTGTTTGAGGGATAAATTGTTACAGTTTATATCATGCTGAAACACCATGATGAAAGTCTTTAAGATTAAATTCTGCTTTTTTTTCGGGAAGTTCTATTGAAACTAGTAGGAGGTAGAAACCTGGCACTTTTATTTTTCCATTATCTTCCATGGCAGCAAGCCATCTGCAAAGGAAATGAAACAAATTCAGCCAGAGCAGAGCACACTGCTACAGGATATCACCCCATGAAGACATAATACAGAATAAAAGAAGCAGATATTAGATGATTTATCAATGCTATCATATGATAGGTGAATAGCAGCATCAGGTGTATACTCAGCTGTCCCTGCCCTGGTTCCTGCCCTAAGACCTTCCTGCTCCTTTTTGAGGGTGGTAATAATCAAGACTGTATTCTAGTTTCCAATTTTTAATTGTAAGAATGACATAATTCATAAAGCATAAAATATTAGTAACTCTGTGGCACAAGTATGTGCTTTTCATTCCAGGGTATGCTTCCCTGAAGTGACATTTTAAATTAACATATATATAAATCAATTTAGCTGTGATTAAGTGAACGCAAATGGATATTTTGGCAACCATTTTGAGAAAAATAAATTTATCATTTTCTCTTAACCATGAAGATCAACTGTATTAGAGCAACCCCACTGAAAAATGTGAATGCCAGCTCCTGACATTACTGGCAAATGAGGATGATCAGCTGAATTGTTTACAGTAACTTACATAGCTTATGAGTTGGACATCTGTAGCAGTGTGCCATTAAAATTGGGCAGGCATTTCATAATTTTTTCTTTTGTTTTTCCTTTCTTCAGGGTGGATAAAACATATTATTGTTGTCCTTAAGGCATAAGTTTGAGTCTGCACTCCTTCATATCAGTTGACCTGGCTGTAAATATGAATCTGGTCACATAGGCTTGGCAATAGAAAAAAGATATATTGGAGTGCTGCTCATAGCACTTTCCTTTGTGCTACTGGTTAGATAGCAGACCTGAAATATCCTGCTCCAACTGACCTTCTGCTCAGGAATACACCTCTACTGATTCTCCATCTGAATTACTGAATCATTCTCAAAATATAAAAACCCTGTTATGCTCTTCTCACAAAGGGTTAGTCACTTAGAATTCACAAGTTCTTGTGATTTCTAGAACTTACTTAAAAAAAGAGAGAGAGAGAGAGAGAGAGAGAAAGACTGTGGTCATTTACTCTTTGTTCTTCTTACCTGTCAGTGTGGTATAATGCACTTGAAGCTTATGAGATCCTTATTTGTATCATACAAATCAGACACCACTGACTATAAACTGGCTATAAGTTAACAGTTATATTACTGGCTATAAACTCTTCAGAAGGGGTAGGCAAGGATGGAGAGGCAGTGGGGTAACCCTGTATGTTAGGGAATGTTTTGATTGTCTAGAGCTTAATGATGGGGACAATAGGGTTGAGTGTTTATGGGTAAGAATTGGGGGAGGGCCAACAAGGCAGCTGTCATGGTGGGAATCTGTTGTAGACCACCCAACCAGGATGAAGAGGCAGATGAAACATGCTATAAGCAGCTGGGACGTCTCACAATCACTAACCCTTGTTTTTATGGGTGTCTTCAACTTATCAGATGTCTGCTGGAAATACAATACAGCAGAGAGGCAACAGTCTGGGAGGTTCCTGGAGTGTGTGGAAGATAACTACCAGAGAGTCGGCGAGTGTGCCAGGTAGGGAAGGTCCCCTGATGGACCTGCTGTTTGTGAACAGAGCAGGACTTGTGGGTGATGTAATGGTTGGAGGCCATCTTGGGCACAGTGACCAAGAAATTATAGAGTTTTCAGTTCATGAAGAAGTAAGAAGGAGGGTCAGCAGAACCACTACCTTGGACTTCAGGAGTGCAGACTTTAGCCTGTTGAAGAGACTGGCTCACAGAGTCCGTTGGGAGGCAGTCCTGATGGCAGTGGGGTAGAGGATGGTTGGGCATTCTTCAGGAAAGAAGTCTTAAAGGTGCAGGAACAGGCTATCTCTCTGTGCCAGAAGGTGAGCCAACAGGGAAGAAGACCAGCCTGGCTGAACAGAGAGCTTTGGCTGAAACTCAGGAAGAGAAGGAGTTTATGACCTTTGGAATATGGGGCAGGCAACTCAGGAGGACTGCAGGGCTGTCATGAGGTTGTACAGGGAGAAAATCAGTAGGGCCAAAGCCCAACTAGAGCTTAACCTGGCTACTGCTGTAAAAGACAATAAAAAATGTTTCTATAAATACAACAGCAACAAAATGAGAGCTAAAGAGAATCTCTATCCTTTACTGGATACAGGGGGAAACACAGTGACAAAGGATGAAGAAAAGGCTGACGTGTTTAATGCTGCCTTTGCCTCAGTCTTCAATATTAAGACCAGTTGTTCTCTGGGTACCCAGCCTCCTGAGCTGGAAGACAGGGACAGTGAGCAGAACGAAGCCTCCATAATCCAAGGGGAAATGATCAGTGACCTGCTGCTCCACTTAGACATGCACAAGTCTATGGGGCCAGACGGGATCTACACAAGAGTACTGAGGGAGCTGGCAGCAGGGCTCACTGAGCCACTTCCCATCACTTATCAGAAGACCTGGCAAACCAAAGAGGTCCCAGTTGTCTCAAAGTAAAGCAAATATGATGTCCATCTACAAGAAGGGCTTGAAGAAGGATCTGATCTTTCCAGGATATAGAGAAGGTAAGTGATGAAACAATATCCAGAAAAGTTAATTTTTTCCAGGGTATCCATTTTGACTCTCACTAGAATCTGATATCTTCACATACTTCATGCTTCCAGGAGCAGAGATTCTGGGATAAGCCACTCAACTCTCATGAATCATCCAGAAAAGTAATTATTAGGGGAAAGACCCTGTAAAATGGAATTGCAGAACAATGAAAATACATTAAATTTAAAATGGAATAAATATGCTGTGAGAGAAATGAACTTAGCTTTGTAACTATTAGAACTTAAGCTTTCTCTTTTTATTATAAATATACCAGACAGGATAGAGCTGGTGAAACTGTTCCCTTCAAAGAGAAGCTTGAAAAATGCAATCTGCAGGCAATCAAAAAGAATGAGATCACCAGCATCATCTTCCTTAACTTGTTTATAAGCTTGAACATAAAATTTCAGACTTGAACATAAAATTCTATAAGGTCTGTTTAAATGATATCATTATTAAATTAACAGCTAATCAGAAACAATACAAATCTGAGTGAAAGTAAATATAAAAGTCTTAAGTATGCAATAGTCTGTGAGTCCACATACTTCATAGAATGGAATTAGAGATGTGTCTGCAGGGTATGTGGCAAAAGAAATATGGAGGTACCAAGGAGGAGCTACAGAGACATGTAGGTGACTAAGTCAGAGGTTAGAGATATGGGCAAATTCTAAGCATTTCTTAGTTGCAACAGGAGATAAGTAAAAAATCTGGAAAGAGTGCAATCTTTATTCATATCTTTAAAGCATATCACAGACTGGCTGAGTGGACATTTTACTTTCTTGCAGTGATGAAATGGAAGGTTTTCAAAACTGCTACCAGATCTGCTACGCAGTCTTCTGGGAGAAAAATAAAGAAGTTTATAAATGTGGATGAAGAAAGAACAGGAAACACATTCAAAAGCTGTCATTTACTTTGTTGCCTGGATACACTGTGAATCATCAGAAAACTTGGAGACAGGCTTACAGGGGGTAGTACACTATGAAGCACTTGTCTTTTATTCACGTTAATAACTTATATAAGTTGGCGTCTTTAAATTATTTTTCTAGTACAGTTATTTAAAGATTGAGCTGCAGCTGGAAATAAGATGCAACTCTCTTAATGAAGTTTGCTTTCAGCATGGATTTAGAATTTGAATAACTACAGAATTTACACAGCTTTGCAGTGCTCTACTGTTAATTTCTATGTTGTTCAGGATTATGAGTATTATGCACTTGGTTTGTATAAATGTGAACTATTCTTAAATGACTTACAGTTATTCCTCTAAAAAATGTGATGGCTACTCTTTAGTAATGAGTGCATTAAAAGTCTGAAGCAAAAAACCCAGACATGAAAACAAATAATAAATAATTTAAGCAGTCGCATTGCTATAGCGGAAGTGGTTTCACATAATCTAAGTGTCAACATTGCAAAACTTTTCCTTACATAGGGAATGGTGAACACTGTGGAGTATCTAATAGGAAGCAGTGATGCAAAAGTGATTCCCATTTAAAGTACAAAAATGAAGTGTCCCTTAAGTACCTATGAATTAAAGTATTGTACCAAGACCTGATGCATGCACATGATCATCAATACCTGTCACTACATTCCATTCAGCCATTGCATGCATGCACATATACGCACAATTGTAATTTCATAGGATAAAATGTTCTGAAATTCCCCAGTTCTAAAACTGTTTGTAAGTCCTACGAAGTCATAGAATCATAGAATTGTTTAGGTTGGAAAAGACCTTTAAAACCATTTAGTCTGACCATAAACCTAACATTGTGAAGTCCACCACTAAACCATGTCCCTAAGTGCCACAACTACATGTCTTTTAAAAACCTTCAGGGATGGTGACTTTACCACCTCCCTGGGCAGCTTGTTCCAATGCTTGACAACCCTTTCAGTGAAGAATTATCCAAATATCCAACTTAAACCTCCCATGGTGCAACCTGAGGCCATTTTATCATGTACTGTCATTTGTTATCTGGGAGAATGTAGAGGAAATGTAAAGGAATGAAGCTGGGTTAATTAACATTGATAATATACAGCTCTGGGCTGGCTTCAGGGGTGGTGGGTTGGCTGATGTAGATAAGGTGCAGCTGTGGCTGCTTCCTGCTAAGTAGTTAAATAGCTCTAAAGGGTATGGAAGGGAAGAACTGTTTGAAGAGGAGGACCAGAGGAAGAGAGATCCTGAAGAAACAGAGGGAGGAGAGACAAGGAGAGGCACTGGGAGAAGAAGTGGGCCTGGATGAAGGGATGCTGGCTTGAAGAGGTGCCCAGAGAAGGAGATGGCTGGATGCAGTAGAGAGAAGAATCAGGGTGGACTGACCTGAAGAGGATGGAGAAATAGCATGAACAGTAGATGAACTTTTGAAACCTTGTGGGGGATTGGTGGCTGTGCTGGGGCAAGGCGTGGGAACTGCTTATGGAAGTTATCCTGGTATGTGATGGTAAAAGCCTTGTTGCAGCTGGCTAGTTTGGATAGTGCTGTGACAGGAGAAGAGACCTACACTCACCTTATTACAGCCTCCTTTCAGGTAGTTGTAGAGAGTGATAAGGTATCACCTGAGCCTTCTCCTCTCCAGACTAAACAGCCCCAGTTCCCTCAGCTGTTCCTAAGACTTGTTCTCTAGACCCCTACCCAGCTTTGTCCTTCTCTAGACATGTTCCAGCACCTCAATGTCTTTCTTGAAGTGAGGGGCCTAAAACTGGACACAGTATTTGAGGTGCAGTCTCACCAGGGGGACAATCATTTCCGTAGTCCAGCTGGCTGCATTGTTTTGGATACAAGCCAGGGTGCTGTTGGCCTTCTCAGCCACCTGGGCTCACTGCTGGCTCATGTTCAGCTGGCTGTTGAGCAACATCCCCAGGTTCTTTTCTTCCAGGCAGCTTCCCAGCCACTCTTCCCCAAATCTGTAGCATTGTGTGTGGGGGTTTTGATCAAAGTGCAGGACCTGGCACTGAGCCTTTTTGAAACTCATACAACTGGCCTCAATCCATCAATATAGCCTCTCCAGATCCCTCTGTAGAACCTTCTTAACTTTAAGCAGACCAATACTTCCATCCAACTTGGTGTCATCTGCAAACCTACTGAGGGGGCCTCAATCCCCTCTTCCAGATCATCAGTAAAGATGTTAAACAGAACTGGTCCCAGTACTGAGCCCTGGGCAACACCACTTGTGACTGGCTGCCAAGAGGATTTCCTTCTGTTCACCACCACTCTTTGGGTCCAGCTGGTTTTTTATCCAGTGTAAAGTACACCAATCCAAGCCATGAGCAGCCAGTTCTTCCAGGAGAATGCTGTGGGAGATGGTGTCAAAGGGTTTACTAAAGTCTTGGTAGACAATATCCACAGCCTTTCCCTCATCCACTGAGTGGGTCACCTTGTCATAGAAGGAGATTGGGTTTGCCAAGCAGGACCTGCCTTTTGTAATCCCTTGCTGGCTGGGCTTGATCACCTGGCTGTCCTGTAAGTGCCACATGATCAGTGCTCAGGATGATCTGCTGCATAACCTTCCCCAGCACTGAGGTCAGTGGTCAGATCAGATCAATACAGTCTGATGGATGAAGGGATTTAGAGCAGCCCTGCTGAGAAGAACTTGGTGGCACTGGTGAATGTAAAGCTCGACATGAGTTGGCAATGTGCGCTCACAGCCCCGAAAACCAACCATATCCTGGGCTGCATAAAAAGTAGCCTTGCCAGCAGGCTGAGGAAGGTGATTCTGCCCTTCTACTCTCATCTGGTGAGACTCACCCAGAGTATTCATGAGCTCTGGAAGACTCAGCTCAGGAAAGGTGTGGACCCATTGGATTGGGTCCAGAGGAGGGCCACAAAAATGGTCAGAGGCATGGAACACCTCTCCTATGAGGAAAGGCTGATAAAGTTGGGGTTGTTCAGCCTGGAGAAGAGAAGGCTCCGGGGAGACCTTATTGCAGCTGTTCCAGCTTGAAGAGGGCTTATAAGAAAGATGGGGGCAAACATTTTAGTAGGGCATGTTGTGACAGGACAAGAGGTAATGATTTTAAATTAAAAGAAGGTAGATTCAGACTAGGTATAAGGAAGAAATTTTTTACAGTGAGGGTGGTGAAATATTGCAACAGGTTGCGCAGAGAGGTGGTATATGGTTCCCACCCAAGAAACATTCAAAGTCGGTACTCTAAGCAGCCTGATCTTGTTGAATATGTCCCTGCTCATTGCAGGGAAGTTGGACTAGACAACCTTTGAAGGTCCCTTCCAACCTAAACCATTCTGTGATTCTATGCTGTGTGGCTGTAAATTGATCCTGAGCACAAATTGACATCTTTCGAGCTATTCATCAAGCTGTGTGAACAACTTTGTTTTTCAAAAATTGTACAAGATCAGTGTCCATTTTATGACACCCAAACATTTAATAACTTCTTCTGTATACTTGAAAATTAAAAGAAGTTCAAGGCTGAAATTCATTTGAAAATGCTATGGGAAAGAAATGCCAGAATTAAAACAGAGGTAAACTAATAAAAAAAATGATTATTCTTTAAATTCCACAAAATATCTAATGTCAGTGAAATTTTTCCTCTAACAAACTCTCCACCAAACCTGTGTACTACACTGCACTAAGTCAAGAACCTCTTTCTTCCCTCCTTCAGTTCTATTCCTCTAAACTGCCTTTGCAAAGGGGTTAACTCAAACTAAGTTGCTGCAGGCAGGCCCAGGTAAACAGAACTTGTTTGTTGATAACTGGCAAAAATCAGAGACTTTTGACTGCTCAGATTGACATAAACTCTTTTATACACCTTTTTGATACATACTTTATTGAATAGTAATTCAAGGATGAAGACTCTGCTTTTTTTGTGTCAGTAGAGTCTCAGATTTCTCATGCACCTTATTGAACACCGTCTTGCTAGGCAGAGAGGGAAGACTTTTACCATTAGATAAGTAAAGACAAGACCTGATAGGGAGGCCTTAATAAAAATGAGGCAAGTCAGCTGAAGGGAGGAGAAACAAAAGAGGGAGGAGGAGGAGAGGGGAGAGAGAGATCTATTTCCAATTTTACCACACTGTAATAGATTAATACATGGGTTTTCTTTAATGTATTTACTCTTGTATTGCATAGTTACTTTTAATGATATTGCCAAACATTGATACTATAAATAAATACCCTCATCTGCTTTTTACTTTACCCCACTTAAATGAACAAGGATTTTAAGGTAACTGGATATTATCAAGGCACTTCTCATCCAGTGGCACAGTAAAAAAAAAAAAGATGGGATTACTAGGGAATCTTTGTCTCACCTCAGAACATTCTTCAAAATAGTCAAATAGCTTGTAGACTATTTGCCATCTGTCTGCCTAAAAAGATGTTGCACATTAGAGAACTGGTATCACAAAATCAAAAGAGAAAGAAGTATTTTTCAGGGACTGTGGTAAGTAGAGAAACTCGTTGGGAACATGTGGATATCTCCCAAGTTTCTTGGGCCCAGAGATGCAGAAATACAGGGAAGGCACATGCCAAGTTCTTTTGCTGCAGCTCTACATGGGTAACCTTCTGGTTACAGCAGAAGGACACAGTGACAGAACAGCTGAGCAAGGAGTTGGAGAGCTGGAGAGGTGCCTGGCCATGCACTGCAACAGTCTATACCCTTTCAGTGAACATCCAGTAGTGGAAAAAAATCGTGACCCTGAAAGGCCTCTGGATGTGGGGTGCTGCCATATGTTCAGGCATCCATTACTTCTGAGGCAAAGATCATGGCGGGCACTTTTACACTTCAGGGAAGAAAAGGGGTGACAAGGAACACATTGTTTGCTTCTTGGCAGACAAGACACCCCCTTTTTATGGATCTGGAGCAGATGAATGAAGGAGGATGAGCCTTTAGTGGGGGCTTCTTTACAGATACTACTGTTTCCATTGGTTAATGCACTCTGTAGAGTCTCCCAAAGGCCAGTGAGAACAATCAAGACCAATTGGAGCTGACATGACCTCTGGTCATGTTCTCAGAAACTTTTTGTTGCTTTCCTCCATGCATAGAGAGGCTGACTGCAGATTTTTGTTATATGGGACAAAGTCTGACCTGGATGTGTTCTGACACAACTTTGACCTGGACCATGCCAACATCTGGGATGAATTTTCCATGTGTGGGATTCTCCCCTTGTTTTGTAGGAGAGCCATAGTAGCTCTATTGCGGAAGACTTGAGGCACAAATTCCTAGCTTCTCTCCTTCAGCACAAGACCATAATGAAGGCCGTCTGCTGAGACTGGTGTCCATGCCGGAGGATGTGAATCAAATAGATCAGGCCTATGTGGTCCTATGAAAGAGCATCTCTGATAACTCCTATCTGGTTCAAAACATACTTCTCCTGGTCTGTCATTTGCCTCCTGTCCCTCAATAAGGATAAAGTATTTGACACGGGGTATCAGAGCTATCCTATAGGGATCCCTATACATTGATACCAGTCCCTGCTTGTGGAGGTCTCTTAAGGCACTATATAGTGTAGCAGAGGGCTTGGTAAAGTTCTGCAGGATCTTGAACAAGATCGTTGGCTTTCATCAGGGAGGGTGACAGAGCTGTTTCTTGACCTGCCATCTTTTTCTTCTCTAGGGGGAGAAGATTGGTGCTTAAAAAGCTGGATAAAACCCAGATGACTTGATGGATATAAAAGTCTGTGAAATCACCAACTTAATGTTCTCCTTCAATGGGCAAGCAGATCAAGAGGTGTGGCCTGGTGGCTCAGGACAAGTGAGTGGCTTCCCCGATGCTCAACATCTAGCAGGGCACAGACACACTGCTCTACCTGGGCATCTACAGCAACCAACCCCTCCCCAGCACCTAACTGGGACAAAACGGAGACGATGGTGTCAGAGAAGGTGTGAAGCTGTGCAGGTCTGCTGTGGGTCTTTGTCTTCAGGGAAGATGAGCCATCCTGCCAGTCCTCTCCATTTTCTGATACTGCTTTAACAGCCTCTGCCTTTTGCTCATGACCTGGACCTGGATTATTTTTCAGGTCAGGGCAGCACTGGCTCCCTGGCAGCTGTATCCATGTACCGTGTACCCAGAACAAGTTAGGGAGGCAGGATTTCCCTTCCCAGAGGCCATGCTGATACTTTTCACAGGCTATGTTTATCCACGTGCTCAGTAATATTATACTTTAATATAGACTCTTCCATCTTACCACAAATGAGACAGACTCAGTGATCCTCTCTGGAGCCCTGTTTGTGGATGGGACTTACAGTGGCAATCTTCCAGGTCTCTGTCTCAGTGGCTGCTCTTAATGATAGGTTACACATTTTGGCCAGCAGCTCTGCAATTTCACATTTGAGTTCCTTCACAGCTCTTGGGTGAATAGGTGCTGATCCTAGTAACTTATTGACATCTAACTTATTCTATGCGGTCTAATACTTCCTGTATACTTAGCTCAAACTGATATAGTTCCCCTGACTGATCTGCTATGAAAAATGCACTAAATGTTGGGAACTTCCCAACATCTTTAACAGTAAAAAAGTTATACAATAAACTAAATCTTATATTCTCTGCTGTGGCCTTATCCTCAAATGCCACTTTAATACGTTTGTCATCAGGTGGTCCAGTGGTTTCATAAGCTGGCTTCCAGGTCTGGAGTTATTTAAAGACCTTTTTATTATCAATCTGAGTATCTTTCACAAATTCATTTATGTTTCCTATAATTACCTGTGTACATATTATTTGCCATGATTTTAGTGCTCTCCTCATTTGGGCAACCTTTCTGTTTGTTTTTTTTTTTTTTAAATCAATCCTTTCTGTACAGTAACCTCCTTAAGTTTTCTGTTTAGCTATACAGAGTTTTTACTGGGTCATTATGTTTTCTTTTTCTGAACAGTTTACCTGAGCTTCCAATACAGTATTTTCAAAAAGCCTCAAGGCTGGTTGCAGACTTCTTGCTTTTTGGAGTACTCATTTTAGGGGTATTTTTGCTAATTGCCTCACTTTTATATAATTCCCTTTCCTGAAATCCAATCTCTGTATGCGGAATTTATTTGGCTTGCTCTCTCCCACTGCAGTATTAAGCCTAATTTTGTTCTGTTTGCTGTTACAGGGTGCTCTTGGACTAATACTGTTTGAGTTAGGTCTTGTGCGTTGCTCAGGACCAAAGCCCCAGTGGCACCTTTTAATGAGAGGGCTATGATTTGTTGTTCTAGGAAGCAATCATTTATTGTATGTTGTGCATACAACAGCCACATCTCTACCTCTTGTCCTGAGGCAGCAATGATATGTGTATGTATATGTCTGCATATGTATGGCACAATCTCATGCTATTGCAACCTGTCTTAAATTTGTAACAGTACTTAAGCACTGTCATCCTCCAGATCAACAAGCCCAGAGTATTATCCTAGCACTATTTATTTGTTACTATTAGAGTATGGGATTTCCACCCAATTCCGTAGTGGTTCTCCTTTCCCACAGTATTTTTATGCTGTTAAATTTTATATTTACCTTCATGTACAATGCCCTCACCTGTACATCCCATTCTGTCATCCTTCAAAGCTGGTAGCCTGGCAACACTGTATCCTGTTAATTATCCTTTCACCAGGTCTATGAGCTGCCTATTGTATTTGGGCTGCCATTTATTGCCAGAAATTCTGGTTTCTGCACCTTATTTTTCAGGCTTCTAGCACTGGTGTAAGAAGCCACCGTTTGTTAGTTTTGCCCTTGGTTTAGCTTTGTCATGCTAGACAGCTGCCATTCTAGGCAAACTGAGACTTGCCTTCCCTATTTCTGTTTATTTCCCTTCTGGCCTTCTCAGAGGTGCACTGAATATCATTCAAGTTACCCTGCCAAGTTGAATCAATTTGAATAAGGTGTTTCTCCATGCTTGTCAACATTTTCCCAGTTCCTAGTTTAAATAATCCTGTATGACCTTCTTAATTTTCAGAGCCAGCAGTCTGTCTCCACCATGATTAAAATAAAGCCTGTACTTCCTTTATGAGTTCCTTCTGTCTCATAAAGTTTCCCAGTTCCAAACGTACTGAAATACCTGTCTTCACTACACCACATTCTCATCTGTGCACTGCAGCTCTGGATCCTTGCCTGCCTTTCATGCCTCATGCCCTGGAACTGGCAGCATTTTGGAGAATGCTACCATGAAAATCCTAAATTCAGTCTTCTGTTAGGCAGCCCAAACATCTGCCCACAGCATCACTCACACACTGCCCTAGGTCACTGGTACCAGCTCAAACCAGGACTCCTGGATTCTCCCATGCACCCTCACGTTGTCTCACTATCACCTGCTTCTTTTGATAGCCCGCTGCTAGGCATCCTTGGTGAGAGAGCCATTGCATTGGCAAGAGGGATGTTCTCATCTTGGACATTACATCTTTCATTTTCAGCCTGGCCCCCTCTCTCCACAAGATTTCTCTTTACGAGCACAAAGCTGTTACAGAGGGCATCCACTTTGAAGCATCCCGATAAGCAGGTGTCAGCTGTGTACCTCTCTTTTACTCTTAGCCATCAGTTTTCAATGGCTCTCAAAGAACAGTCCCAGTCTCCCCAAACCAAGAGGTCCTTGCACAGCATGCACACAGTAGTTAACTTACTGTATGCCAGTAGTTAACTCTCCTCTTATCCTAGTCATCATTATTAAGCTAACTAGCAACAAAGAAGATATACCTAAGAATATGGGGGGTGGCGAAATGTGTTAGGAGAAATTTCATAAATATGAAACGAACACCAACAATCCATGCTAGTGATTTGGCATTTCAATTATTATTGCATCATATGTTAACTGAAACTTTGTGTCAATTGGAGAATTATAGGAGAATATATGTAAGAAAAAAATGTAAGCAAGATACAAAGCAATTTAACAAAGTGTGAACTGCAATACTTGTTCACATCATTAGATACAGATATTTATACTAAAAATTACTCGGTTCCAAGCAGATTGAATTTATGCAAAATACAAAATATCGGTGCTCAAAAGTACGAGCTGTTCTGAATTCCTGTTGTGTTCAAAGGACACAATAAGTGGACAGCTATGGGCAGTGAAATGTGTTTTAGACATGTTCCAAAGGAGGAAAAATCATGGCCATTTTCTTTTCTTTCTCTACATGATACGCTAACAGAATGAATGGACAAAATTAATTACAGCATTTGTTATATAGCATTCAGGTACCATACCTAAGACTGTACCTACTACACTACACAAGGATGACAGTTTAATTGCTAGAATTTTAATCATTAATATAGGGATATTGGTAGAATTAGACAGGTTATATAGTAGAGCAAAAGTTATTTCAAAAAAAACCTGACTTGAGTTAGATCAAAAGTTAAAATCTGAAGTCTGCCCCATTTTAAATTCATAGGAACTTGCATATCTCATTAGAAGCAAATATTTAATTTTCATCATTCTAATAAATATAATTTAGCTTTTAACCATTTTAATTATCATTTAAATGTTAAAAGGAAGTGAAATAAGGATAAAGTGTTTTGTAGATGTCAACTTAATTCAGATAATTTTGGCATATATTTCAACCCTTTTTGAAATACAATTTTATTTAAGCCAACTTTTACCAAAATAGGGATTCCAGAAGGAATTTAATTTAAAATTTTTCATACATATCTAGACAGAAGATTAGCTGTTTGACTTAGTAGTTAAATAAAACATGGGAGTCAAGTAGTTTAGTAACCTCAGTTCTATTCCTGGCATGCCAAATTTAATTATTTAGCTGTTTATTTTGTCTCATGAAGACAAGGCATATTTTTGATTTGTTGACTGCTAAAGCAAAAACAATTAATGCCAAATTCTTTTACTAACTCAGTACTCACAACCTTGAAGATTTATTCTCTGGTCAGCAATGTTTTGAAAATAGAAACTCTCCCAAATTTCTTACTGAAAGTTTACCTGTGAATGCATTGTAATTCTTTGTTGAATCTACTACTGTCCATTGGACCCTTCAGAATCTTATGATGAAAGATATTTTCATACCAAAAAAATCCTTACTGCATTTTATTACACAGGAGAAACACCAAAGACTAAAGAGTGATCTTAATTATCATGCAAACATACAATGGCAAAAATGAAGCTGACCACCAGCCCAAACTACAGGTATACACAGGTGAACTAACCCCTTCAAGAAGGGATTGTAGGTACAGGGGAGAAACAAGAGGAACAAGTTCAAAGGAACCTGGTTTAGGAGACAGAAGGCTGAGAAAAGAAACAGAACAAGTAGATAACAACTAGAAGTATGGTTAGGAGAAAGGCAGAGCAAGAATCCTAGTCTACTACCAACTACTAGAGGGCTCTGCTTTCATGAATGTCCACAATAATCAGAAATCTAAATGACTTTTTGTCCCAGTGTTTTTGCCATCCTGATGCCTATTTACCTCTCTTCTGGCTGCTGTTTGATCAGGTGATATAAAACCTTTCTGACAGTCATATTACACAGTAAGCTTCAACTACTTTATCCATCTAGTACTGTGATAAAGGCTAAACAGTTCTCTTTACCTATACAATGCTGTAATTTATTGATGAGAGGTCTTCAGCATTGGTCACAAAATGAAGTTGGATTAATAATGTTATTTTAGTGGGTTATAATTTATACTGTCTCCACATAGAATAATCTAATAAACTCAAACTTTCACCATAAGATTTCTATTTTCTAAAGAGAAAGTGTTTTCAGATGATAAAGTTGATGCTAAAGCCTCTAAATAGGATTTTCCTAACGTTGGAGCCAGCAGGTGAGAAAGAGGCTATACAAAAAAGCACCTCTTCCTTCTGGGAGTAGGATTGTGATAGTTCACTGCCTTCTTAAATGGCCTTCAGAGAGTTTGTCCCATTCCTAGAAGCATTCTGCAATTTCCCACTGCAGAAATTTCCCACCTGACGTGGGAGAGCTTGATATTACAGTCTTTGTCTCACTAGATAGATAAGACCTCAACCAGCATAAATAAAGCCCGTGACTACCTTGCAGTAACTATTTATTTGATAGTATAGTATGATTTACAGTATCAAACACTAAAAAAAATGTCTGAAGCTGTGGTGCTATGTTTCTTAGATTTATCAAATTCAACAGAAGTTTTGTTAGTCAGATTGATCTATGCTGCCTTAAGAAGTCAGCCCAAGCCTTAAGGAAAACTGATTTGTAAGAAAATACTGCTTGTAAAACCTTAGTGTTCAAATGGTATGTTCATATGCTGTTCAAAATAAGATAGGTAGGAGTGATATGGATGTTTCTGTGGGTTTGGTTACAGCTTCATGTTTTAAAGCTGAATTTTATGTTCATGTTGCCATAATCAAAAGTATATTGAGAAAGAAATAACTATATGTTTCTCGGCAGAAGAGTTCAGCCATTGTAGGAATTCTGCTTCCATACTGTGTAGGCTATGGGTCACTTTTTCCTGTGCTTCCCCTGCACTGAGACTAACAGATTTTTGCGTGAGTTTTCATTTAGAAACAACATGCAGTTATCCATGGAGTAAATTTCAGAATTCAGTATGGGAAAAAGGGATTCAACAACCTGTATTTCATGCCTGCAGCATTCTGAGCAAATAGGTACATGAGATTTACACCTGAAGTTGTATAAGTAATATTAATCACAGAATCATGAGAAAGGACTAAATAGTAAATTTCTATACAAATGAATACTTTTCTGGGTAGCTAGAAAATCTGAGTAACCCTGTGCCCTGTACCACACCTATGTATGTACAAAATGATCAGTCTACCTGGCTATAGGCATCCTTTTCTACAAGGTCTAAAACCCAAAGCCAAAATAAAATTTTCTATTTAAGAAAGCTGTGAAAACAGTTAAGAATCTCAGATGTGCAGAATTCAGCTTTGTGATACTGTTCATTTATTTATATGCACTATTACCTGTGCATGAAAGTAGCTTTTACTATCCTCCAGAAGATTTGTTGTTGCTGCTGTTGTTGTTTTTTATAAAATAAAGAAAAAAAAACAACAATAAAAGGATCATCACTGTTCAGGGATGTATATCTCTATCAACGGTTTGATGCTTTTGAATTTCAAAACCTGGAATTATGTTGCTGTATACCAAGAGGGATTCCCGCAGCATAGGTTAGGATGCCTCCATATGTCAAATGATTTTCTGGCTTGCTGTTTATTTGTTAACATATGCTACCACAGAATAATTGAATTAGAGGGAGAGGGTGTCCTCAGATTGTCAGCCAACGAATCTGAGGAAATAATTTTCCAGTTTACTTCTTGGATACTTTGTTCAGCCAGCTTCTGATTTCATTGCACTTCTGCAGTGTCTCCTAGAAAATTTGATCATTATGAGAATTTCCTTTTACTGAAATTTGACTGAGTTACAACTGAGCTACAGCAGCCGTCAAAAATCCTTGCTGCTTCTTTGTCTCACTAGGAAAAGCTGGGAGCCATTTGTTTATTGATGTATACCATGTTTTGTGTACGGTATGATTCTCACAAAGTCCTTTACATCCAATTCAAGAGATTTCAGCAGGGACATGACATAGCTAAACACAAAATCAAATTCAACAGTGTAAGACACACACAAACAAAGCCATTTCTGACCTAACACAGGCGTTGCTTGCCTTACCACACCACACAAATTTTGAAAGTATAGTTCTTTCCACTAAAGTCACAGAAATTGTCATCAGAAAGTGTTGAGAGGGTTAAGGTAGCTTAACTTTTGAATAGCAAGTAGTTGACCACAAGGACAAACAACTGGGAAAACAAACAGCTCGTGTTGTGCAGCTACTCTGCAACTTCTGCAGGACAGCAGATACTGATCCATGTCAGCATCACAGACGTTACAGAAACATGGAGCATGTTTCTTGGACCATCTTGCGTAGAAACAGAAGCACTGAAGGTTCTGGGATGTGATAAAGTTAATAGCCTTTCTGAGAATTTTATTTTACAACAAAGGAAGGATCATCAAAACTATAGATTCATGGTTAAAGAAGATGTGTCAGGAGGACACATCTCATTTGTTTTATGTCTGCAGGACACTTTGAATGCTTGAAAAAGTAATCTGTAAGGCCTTCATGCCCACTTTGTTGGCAAAGAGTGTGGAATCCAGTCTAACATCCAGGTCAGGCTGCAGAATGCAGCTTAAATTTCACTGATAACTTGTAGCAGCAAAGTTTATATCCCTGAGGACGGAGGTTTTTTGTTTTGTTTTTACAGCTTTATGACTCATAACCATCCTTGATCCATTCCCTTTCTGAAAAGGTTTGCAGCTGCAGGGCAGTGACTACAACTGACCTTGGCTTACCCTCTCTCTGGACCACTGTCCTGCTCCTATCATTACTTGTATTTCTTTTCATAGTCCAGTTCAGAACTGTGTTATATATATAGCTATATTCACAAAAATAAAACATGAACATCAATTTATAAAAGATAATTTAAGATAAAAAGAAGAGTTATACAACTTTGCATCAGCCAGTCAATTCACACAGCAGTTCACATAGGAAATGATTTAACAGTTCCTCCATTCAGAGCTTTGATCTCCCTAGTTGCACTTAAGATTACATACTGTCGGGCAATAGGTGTCTAACCCAAATGTTGTGTGTTTCTTTTTGAAGTACTTCACAGCTGTATTTTTTAACTGTTACCAAATCAGTATTGCTGATAGGTTTAAGGAATCATCAACAGAGAAATACCTTGTTTGCCCACTCTCTGTCTACAGTGTATTAACATGTTTTATACCATATACCTGCCAGATATTTGTTTACATGTATAACTATTTTTTTTCCACTATTCCAACCTATGTTATTCAGCTCTGTTTACCAAATCAAGATGACAAAAACCTGCTGCTATTGCATGGAAACCTGGACCTCCCTGAATCACCTTTCAATTCTCAAGGAAGGTTTGTGCTTAATAAGATATTAAGTATTTACTGTTAACCACATGACAATATAAAAGCAAAATATTACAGGCCTGAGATTCATTCATTCAGAGGTCCTCTTCGTATGCATAGGTAGTCCCATAAGAACCCAGTTCTGCATCCATAAGCAATGGCAAATATGCTATAACCTTACATTTACCGCCTGCAGGTATCAGCTGTGAGTGTATGCCTTTGATGAAGAGCTAACTTATAGCCAGGTACATTAAAGAACTTCTGACTTGAACTCAGAGATCTTTAAGTCTGTATTATCTAACCTGGTAAGAGGCACCTGTTATAGTCCAACTTTTATTTTAACAGGGTCTTAACCTTCCTTTGACAGTGGGAATGCCACCTAGATAATTTGTAGCTTGATAATCCTTTGGGGCTATGTTTATGTGGCCATCTGCATATTCCGTTTTGCTCCACCAAATTCCAAAAATTACCATATAGACCACATTACTTTAAGGACAAGCAAAACAATGAAAAATCACTGGACTTCTGGTGTGTTCACAGCACTGACTTGAATGTTGCAGTCATACATGTTTGAATGTGAGAAGTGGTAACGATAATTTCAACCTACTTAGGGTACCTCCTTTCATGCCTAAAAGATTTTCCATTGCTCTGTCACAGTCAGAAGTCAGAGTAGGAGTTGCAACATAAATTTGACATCTCAACTTTTTTTTTTTTTTTTTAAATTAATTATGTTGTCACTGGGAATCTATAAAAATATTCAGTCTACTCTTAGATATTGTTTTGGGATTAAGAGTCTCCTAAATACATCAGAATGGCCCAAGAAGAAAGCAAGAACAACAGTTAGAGTCCTAAGAATAATAATGTGTGATAGCAAGAAGTTAATGATCATACAAATGTTTTAAGTTTTCTTAGAAAAATTAAATCACTCTAATCCACTATCCAAAAAAGCTAATCTACTTTAAATTTTGTAAACTGGGAGTGAAGTAAAAAAAAAAAAAAAAAAAAAAAAAGAAGAAGAAGAATCCAGTATTCAGCTGGGAATTTTAATTTTACCTCCCAAGAAGTAGACATGATTAATAGCACTACTTGTAGTCGGTTTTAAGTATTTACAGTGTGCTTAATCTGCTCAGTCAGATTAATTTGGCAACCTGTTATTTATGGCCATTTATGCTGGCCAGAATTATGAAACTACTTCAGGTTTAAATTCTGTATGCAATATTCTGTGAAGATCAAACCTGCTGGTCTTCACCTTGAACTACTTTGTTCAGATAACCTATAAGTTTCTGGATAGACCTATCTCAAAGAAGCTGTGTTGTAACATGGATGTCTGATCAAGCAAATCTGCCTTCACTGTAACGAGACACAAGAATGAGGGAATAAAGCTTTTCATGAGTATTCTCACTTTTTCTAAATACTTTTTTTTCTTCTATCACCTGTCATAATTCTCCCCATTTCATGATTTAACATTAGATGTCCTCACTGCATCCAAAAAGTGGGAGGACTAGGAAATTCAGAGACTCGCTAGCAGTGGTGGTAAAAATGTATGGGATCTGTTCTACTTATTTACAGCTAAATTCAAAATGACAGTTGATTATTCTTTTTTAAAAAATCTTCCTACAGCAGTTTACTATAAGATTTAAATTAATAAGGAGAAAGTTTGAATATATGGGCTATGCAAAAAGAATTCTAGAAAAAGAAATGAAATTTATTTCCTTATTTCTTTTTCCTAAGTAAAAGTTCATAAGTGACGTAAGATTATAACTTGTATAAAGAGATATAGTTATAAAAGGTTTAGATAGAATTTTCCTAAATTTCTGCTGAAAAAGCTTTCAAGATTGTAATGTGATCATATTCAGACCGCAACGTAGCACTGCTCTCTGCTGGTTGTTATAAAATTAAATTGCTACTTGTCAGTCACATAAAACTTCCTCAATGTATTTGCTTGATTTATCTTTAAATTATGCTTTTGTTTGGATTAAAGGAGATAAAGACATGTATATTCACTTATGAAGTTAAAAAATATCTGCTTGCTTCTCAGATAAATGAGCAACTCTTAGATAAGGTATTCTCAGCGAAGCATTAGATTTGCAGAATTTTACATTTGAAGATCCCTCAGACTTTGACCTTTCTGACACATCCTGTATCTGTATTCTCATCTCTTGTCTGATTCTTCTGCTTCTTTCTTTAATTTGGTCTTCAATTTTATTAATTCTTTGCTCATAATGCAACCTTCTTTTAATTAGGGAAACTGAGATGGCATGAGCCCAGCTGAACACTGCATAGACACACAGTTCTAATCAGCAGCATTTCCACACAAAGAAATTTCCTGAGCCTTCTCTGTACCTTAGGAAAGGAAAAGTCAGAGACTTTGCTCCCCTTGCTGCAAGCAGTATGCATCAGGCTCCAACTTTTCCAATTACAGATGCTCCTGACAAATAAGGAGATTTCCTCCATGTTCACACAATAACAGGAGCTGATGGTCCCTGTCAGTTATCTGCCTCCTCTTTCCTTGTCACATCCAGAGGGCTCTTGAGGTTGATAGCCATTGCAGAAACATCAGCTCTGGGTATCCAAGGATCATGAGTTAGGCTCCTGGAACCTGTGATTTTGAGAAGTAATGGCTTTGAGATAAGATCATTTCTTGGGTTTAGGCTCTAAAACCATGAAGACTGGTGGTATATTTGTACACTAATTTGCTTCTCCCTCATTGATTTTTTCTTTCTGGAAATATATCACATCTTATTCCAATATGTGCAATACTATGAATCATCAGAGTTGGTCAAGCTTGGACAATTTCCCAATCTAAATTAAGAGGACTTTGAAACTTGGCAAGGACTGTGCCATGTGAAAAAAGCAGGAGCAAGTCTACCCTAGTAAGTGACAATGAGAGAAGCCTAAACCCCCGTTGCCACTAGCTCTGAATGGAGGCTGAGAGTGGATTCCCCTTTCACTGTGAGACGCATTGAGGCTGTGTTAACTTTCCAGGTCCAAGCTTTGCAAAGAAATTCTAGATTCACCTTCAGGAGGAGAATGCAATGCTGTTATATTAATACAGCGCTATTTGCCACAGAACTAAAATAAAAATTTTATTTATCCATAGTAAGGAAAGCAAAATATGATTTTAATCTCCTAAAAAAGGAAAAGAATAAAAAACCTAACAACTCTTTCCTCCTAAAGTAATTTTATTTCAATATTTCTAAACCAAACTGAGAAAAATTAATTGGTAAGCATTAAATTATGTATGGAGGGTGAGATTTTCAAAGGCACAAAGGACAGTCAGATGTCTAATTCCATTTCTGCCTTTATAAATAATTATCAACACTGAAAGTAAAGCTGTGATGTGTGATGAACATAATCTGGTCTTTCTGTCCTTTTAAGCAAATAAAACATTGCCACCTTCCACGCAGGAGAAGAATTTCCTGAGACAGCAAAGCAAAGAAGCAAGCAATGAAGCCAAGACCCCCAGAGTCTCCAGGAAAAGCATGCAGTAACTTTTTAAAAATCCTTTCTCAAATCTTGTTTTTCCCCAAATTGGAAACACAGCAACTGATGATGGCTTTGAAACAGGAATGATGTGACTCATGGTAAACTTGATAGTTCACTGCCCCTGCTACGTCACCACTCTGTTTTTGTTTGTTTGAGTTTACCTTCTATTCCTTGGCTAAGTTTTGGTAGTAGACTCTAGGACAGAAACTAATCCTAGTGCATGTGTACACAAAACCTAGAATGACATGTGCCGTTCTTAGAATTTTGTTGCTGTGTGGCATTAGACTATTTAAACCATTTAAAGCATTTAACTGATCTCTGACAAACCAGGAAATTACATTTGGACATGTATCCAATATAAGATTTCTTGCCTTTCTTTTAACTTTTAATTAATTTATAATCTTGAGAATAACCCAATTAAAAGACCATTTTCTTATATCAAAGAGAAGCAAAAGCTTTGGCATGCCAAAATCTTATTCCAGTGCTTGGGAAATCAGCTACTTTTCTTCAGAGAATTTAGAGCAATTGAGTCCTGAATTCTTCATGTGTTTTAAATAGACTCTAGGAAAAGGCTGTTAAGGCAAACCGAATGTATGAAGGTCTGATTTTCATTATAAGTTCCCACATTTCCTTCCTCTTCATTTTCTCACCCACCTGTTTTTCTTTTTTTTTCTTTTCTTTTTTTTTTTTTTTTCCCTCCACATCATTGTAACTGTTCTCATGTCTCAGAGGAAAAAGTCTTGCACAAAAATATGCTTCACCTTAGTAGATCAAAGCTGTTTAAAAGCTGGTTTTTTCAAGCCTCTTTTAATCTTAGCAGCATCAAGCTCAGAAACAAAAACAAAACCAAAAAAAGGACATTTAAGCCAGGATCAGTAAATTAAAAAGAAGCTTTGATATCCAGTAAAATTAGTGACAGAAAAATATTCATGTTATAAAATGGGACCCTGATAAATGATTATGCAAGTGCAATGGAAATCCAATTTTTAGTGTCTCACTTCATCAGTACAAAACAGTTACAGGGCAGATTCTGTCTGTTAAAGGGGAAACAGCAGGGAAACATGTAGTGTAAGGAATAACCCAGCTAAGCAAGACTATAATCCTAATAAAGCAATTTAAATGAAATATTTATGGAAACAGAAAAAACATTAACTACAGATTTGTCCAATTATTATGTATCATACAAAAGAACAACACATAGTAAATAGCGTGCCATTAACTAGTACAAAATATCATACCACAAATGTCACGCTGGTCTCAAAAAGAATGTGTGAAGTGTATAAACAAGAGCATAATCACCTTACTTCCCTTTCCAGTTCAATGTGGTTGACTTAAAAGCTTCATAATTTAGAAGTTAATACACTGATTACAATCTTCGCTTCATGAGAAGAACGGGTTAATTTCCCTTTCCATTTCCATTAAAACTGTTGTCATGAGAACAAATCAATTCTGTACCATTTTCAGTTTGCCTCATACTCTCTTGAAACATTGAGACTTCTGAATTTTAAAGCTCTGGAATATCTCTGAAAGACAACAGTTTGCTGGACACTTCATCCTTTTAAATAATCTCTATTTTTGCTACTTGTCCCTTCTGATCTTTGTCACCAGCTGTGGGAGCTAGGCGACTGACAACGCTATTTCATTGGAAAGGACAGTGAGGACTGTCAGCTTATCCCTACCCGGTGAAGACAGCAGCCAGGATAAGTGTCGTTGCCTGAGACACAGCCCAGCCAGGGCCAGGCACTGTTACAGTTCAGAAGAGATACCAGAAGAGACTGGCTGGGATATTGGCTGCCTTGATGGATGGAAGGGTGGATACGTTACTCTGTGCTCGGACTCCACATTGTTGCTTGTCTGTTTTGAAGAGGAGTTCTTATAAAACTGCTGAGACAAATACTGTTTCTGAATCAATTTAGAACTTCAAGGGGCAAAGTTTTTACTCACAACACAATTTCTTGAATTATGATCCATCTCAGTTTCCCACAGTAAGGTGTATTTCCATTTAGTAAGGGAAACCAGTTGTTCTTTTTTTTCAGCTGCAATTCCTGCTTCATAAAGTATATCTTTCCTCCTTCTACCACAAATTTGTAAAAACTGCTTGTGGAGCCTGTAGCACTAGAACTTTGTCACCTATTTCACCAGCTGTGAAAGATGGCTGTCCTTTTGCATAGAACAGGGAATATTCTATTCTACTGCCTACAGTATCATTACCAGTTGGTTTCTCAATGCCTTTCAACATGTTGCTTTTAGCCTACAAAGTACTAAACGTTTTAGACCTTTATTACCATTTCCCTTCCATGCAACTTTCATGAGCTGAAATTTTCTGAAGCTGTGGATGCATAGTGGAACCATTTCATTTCAAGCCCCTGCCCTCCCTGCTCACACACACCATGCACACATGAAAGCCTGAACAGGAGATGGCAGCCAACCAAGCTTTCTCTGTGAGAGGGATGCAATGTACCATTAATTTTTCTACTCTGATCATTAGAGTGTGGATGTGTTGAATGTCAGAGCAAATTTCAAAACCTGACAATTTTTCTAGGCTGAGAAAAGGGTAATGTAGATGAGTGGATGCGAAAGTGGGGGTTTATCATTGCTTGTATTACTCAAAAAGGAAGAGAAGCTTATTAGATATAAGCATAATATGAGTCCAAGTCCTGAAAACCTAAATACAGTTCTAACTGATAATTCTGACAAAGGCCAATTTTTGTTTGCATAATGGAAGCACACAATATATCTTAATAGAATTTTAAGATCAGATCTGACCATTCTGATTATATAATATGACCTCCTACATGGTGTAAACCAGAGAACTTTATTTGGACTAAACCCTTAATTTCCAACCATTTAGTACTATAAAATAAACGTTAACACCAATGGAATAGCCTAGGCAGCTCAAGCCTGTGTTTTTCTTTTTTTTTTTTTTTTTTTGAGCTTAGAATTGCTGAATTTAGAGTTGCTGAATTTGCATGTAATGTATTCTATGGCTATATACCCTACAGCAATCACTGATGTAAAGCCACTGCAAACTAACAATTCAGACATTGAATCTCCAGTCTCAAAAAAATAACCTGAATAAAAATACCTGATAGTAATTATGCTTGGATAATGACTGCCTAAATTTAGAGTATGACTTTAAATGAAGGTTTTTCACTGAGTTTTTGTCCCCCACAGAGGGCTGATAATTAGAAAACAACTCACAATTTGTCATGCACAGGGAATTGTCCATCAGGAAATAAAAAAAGAAGTTTCTGAAATTTTCTCCAGCTGCACATTTATTTATCCTGCCTTTGATTTAAAGGCAGGAAAATCCTTACTGAAAACAAACATCAAAATGGCACTGCTTTTCAGATTTTTTTTGCTTGACATTATATTGAAACATAATACTTCATCACTACAACTTTGATTTAGTCCAGGCTTTGGGAGCTTGCATCTTAATTAGATATGCTTTAGCTTCGAAATGAATGTGCAATTTATTTTTGTATAGTGAATGTCATTCTGTTGCTATGGACACCAGATGTTTGATAATTAAACTTGCACTGTAAATAGTCATGTGATGTAATGTGAAAGACTAGTCTTTACAAGTTGCTATCCAGCCAATAGTCGAATTCCTTGCCTATTGAAAAACTGGAAGTAAATTGGGTGAAATAGCTGCCTCTGAAATTAACTTTAAAAAGCAATCGCTTTGTTAAAGAATTTGAAATGGTATTAGGAAAACATTGCTGGATTTTGTGGCTATTCTGCAGGTCAGAACCTATCATTGCCTTTTTCTTTCAGTTCTATTTGCCTCTTATCTTCCACTCGCTGAAAAATGAACATGAACAACAAAAGAGGAAATGTAAAAGCCTTCTGTAGCTAAGCTGACAGTCACCAATTTTAGCCAAATCAATGAGGGCCTGCCTGATCCAGAGATCAAAAAATATTTTTAACTCATACCAGTAATGAGGAGCAAAAATTGTATATTGAAAATTACATAGCCTAGTGAATATTCCTTTTTATTATATAATATAATATAATATAATATAATATAAATATAACATCCTAGTGAATTTTCCTTTTTCTGTCCTATGAATGACCTTTCATATATTTCAGGGCATGTGATTTTAAAGGGCTCAGCAGTCAGTAGCTGAGTACAGTAGAGGTAGCTGGGAGACTGGCAAAAGAGTGAGCCCCAAAATGAAACATGGAAAACTGGAGAGAAAGACCACTGTATAGAATGAGCAGAGCTGCTAGGTCTCTGTGGAGGGAAGAAAACCAGCACTTTCAACCTAAGGGTCATGTGTGAGAAGGCCTGAAGAGGACATAGAAGAGGAACTGGTAGAGTGTATCTGGCCATGCGTTTCCATGTCTAAAAATACCGTAACTAATATAATGATATAAGGACTTGGAAATTGTGCTTTCAGTCTCCACAAGGAAAAAACTGCCTTGTTGAGCAACAAGGAGACTATCTGTAAGTAACAAGACTAACACAGATCTACATCTCAGCGTGATTTTTAACTATGAGCTGCTAAACCAATGTAGTAAGATCTTAAAATAATCTTTAATAATATCACTTTTACATCAAAACCAGGCAAGATCAAATGTGGCTTCAGCTTTTCACTAATCACTGAAATTCTAATTTTTATTTTTTCTCTGACATTGTTCACAAAATAGTGGTTTCCTGGAGTAATAGCCTTGCTTCATGCACATACTCACAACTTTCAGGACCACTAAAAGGAGTTACCAACCTCCCCATAGTAAAAATACTTCAGTCTTTGAGTTTTATGCTTTAGGTCACTTAAGAAAGTACACAACACAATAATGTCATTGTGCAATAAAAATACCTTATTTCAGATTTTTATTGCTGGTTTAATTTGACGTGCCTAAGAGCAGTTCTGCTGTTACCACACCAGAAATGAAATTTGTAAAGCAAGAAAACTTATTACTTGCTGAGGTGTGCAATGTCAAGTAAACTGTAATTATGAAAATATCTTTACTCTATTTACGCAGTCACCTATTTTTTCTCCAAAGAGCAGAAGGGGCATTGTTTGAAGGAACACATCTTTGTAAATACAGAAACAACTTACACTTCATGTCGCTAACTTACTCTAGCCTTTCTCACGTCTCACACCCACTGCCTTACTTTCTTTTCCTCCTTCCATCAGATGTATTTATTATTTTTTGATTTTTAAACATTTTAAAGGTAAATGATAAAAAAACTGTACAAGAACATAGAAGAACTAAAGGGTATGTTTAACATGAAATGTGATCTTTTAGAAGATATACTATGGACACTATCACCAACCATTTATTTTGGTTTTCTTATTTCCCTATACCTTGCCTCCACCTCAAAAAAACATAATCTTTTTGAGACAATTCAATTAATTTTATTCAGCAGGCAACAACATCAGACTATTATGTGTAACATTTGGATGGGAACAGGAGGCATGGAGCGTAATTCTGACTCTATAGATTCATCACTCATTTCCCAAGAATTCCACCTTAAGGTATTATTTACTTCAAAAGCACTAGGACTGCATAGGGAATGGTACCTTTTAATACACGCACGTTAGATTTCACATCAGGCACCATGAAGAGCATCAGAAAATATGAATCAAAGCATGTACACTCAGACTGAAAAGACTGTTTGAATTTCTCAGCGGGAATCCTACATACATTATTTCACAAATCTCTGAAGGCTTTATTTGTAGGAATAAAGGAAGCCAGCTCCTTTATTTGTAACCACAGGTCCATTAGTAGCAGTCCAGTTTTGTAACATTTGCTACATGAGGTCATTTTTTCCATGACAGGAGTACATATTTTCTAACCCCAAAGCAAACTGTTCTCTTCATCCTTGTCTCTAGGTTTAGCAAATGACTATATTTCATTTAGAATACTCCTCTTTTCAAGTGGACATTTTTTTTTTACAATATTTGGATTTGTTTTGTTTTCACGCTGGACTGCCACAGTGTACAAAACAACAGTAGTCTGAGTACAAGGCCACCATTTATACCTGTAAACCCCTGAAAGCTTTTCCTGTTGCCAGATGTGTTTGAAATAAATACTAGCCATTTCCTAAAGCTATCCTCAATACAGAGTAAAACCTGACAGTAGATAGAAAGGGAAAACTGAGAAATGTTTTTTTTCCAGAGAATTCAATAGCAGGCAAATCCTGTCTAGTGACCTCACTCAACTTTAGAAGTCATGAAAAAGTAATCTCTGCTCATACAGTAAAATTGAACTCTTCACAAACAAGGCACGTATAGAAGGGGATGTAATATGAGCAAATGGCAAATAAGGAGGGAAAGCAGATCAATGAATCTCATCTACTCAGTAAAGTATAAAGAAAGGAAAGCACTCGCTGCTATTTAATGCTACAGCCAATAAAGAGCAGCAATTATAGTGGCCTGCTTCTCCCCACTCAATCATGCAAATCTTACCATAGGAAAGTCATTTATTCCCCTCCCTACTACCACCATACAGTCCATGTGGAAAAAAAAAAAAAAAAAAAAAAAAAGCTCACCATTTTCAACTGAAATTGTAAAACAAAACACATAACAGAATTTAATGAACTGAACAAAGCAATCACTCTTACTTTAAGAACAAAAAGAAAACTTAGATTTCCAGACACAAAAGTTCACAGATACTTGTAGAATAGTACATCAATAACTTTATTTAGAGGTGATATTATGTTTTCCATATACAGTAAAGTATTAGCTTTTCATGCAAGGCCTGCCAACATCAAATGCTTATGTATATTGTTTGGAGCTTGTCTGTGCAAGCCTAGCTGTGTAGGACAGATGTCTACCTGGAAAACCAGGTGGGAAACCCACAGGTCTCTCACAGGATGCAGCACCTTCCAGTGCTGGAAGATTTCTGAGGAATACCCTAGTTCTGCCTCTGGCTCTTTGGCAGATTTGGTTTCCTGGATGTCTCTGATCAAAATGTTTGGCTGGCAGTGTCAGAGAAGGAACCCAAAGTTTTCATGTGCCTATTCCATCCCCATCAATTCTCTGTCCCAACACTTTTCTAATTCTCACCTTCTGTACTTGCATACTCAGTTATGATATCCCACAGGGTCAGCTGTCTGCGCTTTATTTGCCTGGGTCTGACAGTAGAATGACTCCAATGATTAGGTCTTAAGGAGCCTTCAGAAATGTCTGGAATCTGCATCCATTGTGCTCGCAGTCTGCGTGTGGGACTGACTACAGCAATTGCTTATTACATTCAACATGGGTGTGCTACTGAAGTAATGTCTTCCAAGAACAGGCTTGAAGCATATTCAAAGATAGCTCCAATAACAGCATTTCATATGAAAGTCCAGAAGTTCAAGACCTGGGAACTGCTGCTGGTAAGATGGATAAAGATTCCCCCAAAGCCTTTTGCAGTACACCTCAAGCTGCAGCACATTTCACAGGATCAATAGCACTGCTATTCATCCAGTACTGTAGGACCCAAAACAATCCAGCAGGGAAAGTTTCCAGGAAATGCAAAGAGAAAAACCCTTGTCTTTCTAATAAAAAACAAATCATTTGCTATTAACACAGCTCAATGATAATAAAATATACACTGAAACAGTCTGAAGGATGCAACAGATAGGAGATGTCAGGGAGCAGAAGCCCCAGATGCTCTGCAGGGGAAGGGTGCTAGGGCCAACGGTGGCGGTGTCCTTGCTGACACGGGTGCAGTCCTAGAGTGCCCAAACAAAATGAGCCAAACAGATCTGGAGGCAGTCACTAGGAGGTCCAGGGCCACGCACGAACACAATTCATAGCTGAAGTGGGGGTGCCCCACAGGGCTGCTCCCTGCACCCCCTCGCCTGTTCCTGGGTGCATGGCTGCACCACCTTGGAGCTGGCCTCCATCACAAGCATTCAAGCCCCTGGGGGCAAAAGAGTTGGTGCAGTCAAGTTTTACTGTCCTCCACACATGCAAACCCATGGATTCTCCTTTTCAGGATTGGAATGAATAAGAGCCTCAGAGCTCAGGTGCTCTCCCAGGCCTGCAGGCTCATCCTGTCTTTCTGTCCCTCTTGTTGCAAATCGTACCTCAACTGGTAAATTAGGACTGCAAACCTCTTTGTGGTCCCAGTCATGTCTCGGTTATTGATCACACACTAAATACAAGATGACTCCTTTTCAATAATGAAATGTTTCACTATCAATTTAGTTACTTTAGAAAGCCATTGTTACCCAGAGATTTGCACTGAGGTCTGGTCTTTATTTGGCCATTCTGGTTAAGCACAGTACACAGCTAAAAATGTGCATGATTTGTTTACATTTCCATTTTACATCCCTTTTGGTGAGGGTGGGGGGGAGAGGATTATAAATTAACTTTATAAGTTGTTCGCACATGGGCAGACAGAATTTTCAGCCAAAGGACTATTTAAATTTTGTTTTCACGGTGATGAAATGCACTGATTGGTAACTGCTTCAGTAGACCGGTAAGTTTGTATCCTACAGTGTCCTTTAGAATTTCAGAACTGAACTTCAGTAAGGATGGTGAGACAGTAAATTTGTCACTCTTGAAGGTACAGATTTCGCATTGGAGAGGATGCAACTTCAGAGTGAAAAATCAAGAAGTCAGAATGCAAGCACCTAGATAGATGCCATAATGTATATGTGATTTGGTATTGAAATTTCAGGAGACTAGAGAGATGAAGACAAACACAGATGTTTGGATTGTTCAAAGAACAGAAAGGAAGAATTTATATGGGAGAAAGTTTGCTATGGTCCTGGTGGAGTTATGCTGTTCTGGGGCAGCCAGGAGACTGGAAGAAAACACCTATTTATCTATCAGAATTGTGCTTCTCTAAAATTTGTATTTAGAGGCTAAACCTTTCAAAGAAGAGATTAGGTCTTTATTATTGATCTCCAGTTATGGCCTTGAGATGTACTGCCACCCATATAAAATAACAGCCTATTTGTTATACTAAGTAGCAGTGAAGTATTAAGCTTTTAATTCCAGAGTATTCCAGCATACGTACTCCGACATAATAAATTAAAACAGGATATGAACAGTTGGTAATACTTCACTTTTCATTCATCATTTATCTGTACAAGGCTAAAATGTTTTAAACTTGTCATTCATCACTACAGAATCAAGAATTTCACAGTATGAATGGATTTTCTTTGAGAGATGCACAGGAAAAAATGATAATCTGAACACTGAATACAGGAAGAAGTAAAGCCAAAAGATCAGCAGCCAGTTTCAAGCCCACACTGGCCAAATTCATGCAACAGGCTTTACACAATTCCATTGTAAAAGATCACTCAACCATGTTACAAAAATCAATTGGAAACCAAATTTCACTAGTACTACTACTAAGTGAGAATATTCATCAATCAAAAGAGCAGTCCATTATAGCATCAAGTCCTGTGAGTTGCAAGGTATATCCTGCAGTGAGCTGAATGTTGTCATGTACCCCTAGACATTGCAAAAAAACCACAACTAAAAATCAAACTCTAAAGCAATATTGCAAAACACTAATAAGGAGCCCTCTGTTTAGCCATTGTATTCTCTTACAAAATGTGATGGTTAATTTTTAGTACCAACATCTCAGAAAACACCGAATTGCACTTTTCACAATTTCAAAGAATCTGAGAGAAAGCGTAATGTCTTAGATTATTTTTCAGTCCAATTGTAAAAGTTTGAAAAGGAATGTAAGATTACTTTAAATGTGAAGATAGCAGGTGTGTAAGGTATTGGGCAATGTCTGTCTCTACCAACCTCATTGCTTAATATAATAAGTAGTTGAAGAAAGAAGTAACACCAGGTAGTTTGTTTGCGTCTTTTCACAACATGAAAGTGCTCATTTAATGATGAAAAATGTGTTCATGCATTCATACAAACAGCATCTGTTCTTGATGGCTGGCTATGTTCCCTCAGATTACTTAATTTTAATAGTTTACTGCTCCTTATGGTTCTGTTTTTGTTTCCATTTTGAACATGAAAATCAATGTAGCATGAAACCAAATAGACTGCCAGATGAAAATATTTCTAAAAAGTAATATCCCTACTAGTTTTTAAAATTATTATATAAATTAATGCAATATTTAATGAAAGATTCAGAGAGACTGTTTTACAGCCAACAAACTGAAAATTAATTCACAATGTTTAGTGCACTCCTAGCTTTATATCCTCATCCATTATTTTATTATTGTTATGCTAGGTAGTGACTTTTTATGATTATGCCACTCAGAGAACATAATTTTTAATTTATAATTGCAGAAGTGCCTCAGAACAGCATGGTTTAGAATTGCAATTATTGTTGACATGACCTTCTGGAAGGAGAACTGGATTCTTGTGTTTTCATTAACAAGAGTGATTATATCACACCAAAATAAATATATTCTTGACAGTTCTTATTCTTTTTATCTATAAAGAATTAATTTATGTCTTGGATTTCATAAATACAGCTCACTTGGCTGGCCCTGTAACATTTTGACAATTTTTTATATGCTTCATTTTCTGACTGGGCCTTTCATATTTGTGGAAAGGTAGAACAGAATCAGAGTGAATGTATTCTTATCAATATGATCACATTTCCTAAAGTGAATAGCTTACCAGTCATATAACAGCCTCCATTTATTTCTTTTGTTTCCATCTGTTCTTTGGGAGTAATACCCAAACTATGACTGCTTTTATGAGCTTGCAAACAATTGTATAGCAATGGTCTACATTTTTCAAATAAATGTTCATAATAAATAAAAAAATCCCACCCATGTAGTAAATGTTTCTCTACTATAAGGCACTGAAAAACCTAGAAATACAAGACTAGTTATATGCAAGTCAGGAGGTATTAGCTGTCAGAGAACAGTAGAAAAGAAGAATCAGAACAAAGATTCACCTGTCTCAATCCTATCTGCAGCAGTGATCAGGAATGTACAATTCACAACTCAGGGACATGACCCTATTACTTACACTTTTTTGAGCCATCATTTTTAGAGTTACAATGAGTTCCTCTCTTAATTTAGAGAGAAAACTTGAGATGTAAGATACTTTTATAAAGTAACAAGGTTTATAACGAGATAAATTATAGGGTTTATATAGGTTTCTATAATAAGTTGCCTAGCTCTACTTATGTAGGTTTTGCCAACATCTACAGGTCAATGATTTGATTCAAAACATCTGATAACTAATTGGAGTTACAGAAATCTCAGAATAAATACCATGATAGTGCAGACACAGTCACACTAATTTTATACATGTGCTTTTTCCCTATAAATGCAGACTTAATTCATTAATTATATATTAAGAACTTTGAACTACTTTCCAACAATGCCACAATTTTCCTAACATACCTTCCTCCAAACTATAGCGAACTAAAAATTTTGCATAAAAGACATGTTGACTAAATTTATTTTTACAGTGTTAAGCATTGTTGTATTCTTTCCTTTTTTTTTTTTTTTTCAAACAAACTTTACTAAATGTCATCATTATATGATTGCCACTTGCTTATTTACAGAGGAACCTACAGACCACTGAAGCTGGGCTGCATTTTCCTAGATTATTGCAAAGTTAATTTTTTTTACTATACTACAACTTTGATGATTCAGTAACATTTAAAAATGGCCTGCCATTACATTAACTGTTAGAAGAAAATAATGCACTGCAGAGAACACTGAATGACCAACATTAATAATTTAAAAATATTTCTATGAATTACCATATAAAGATGGAATAAGAAGCTGTTTTCCAAAAAGACTTCTAATATCTCATATTTATCATGTTTCTAAACCAAAATGTGCAGAACCCAAAAAAATTTAGTTGTTAAGTGATTGTAAAGAGGATTTAAGTTATAGTTGCTTTTACTCCACAATAATATTATTTTCTCTGCATCATAAGTATTTGTTAAGTATCTGTTTAGAAGGATGAACCTAAAAAAAAAGCCTGGTTTTATCAAAAGTAGCCATGTTAAAAACCTTTGATTTCGTAGATTCCTGTTGGTTTTTCTTCTTTTGAGATTTCCCAGTCCAATATCTTATTCACACAAATTAAAAACACAACCTATATTTAAATCATATCTGATTGTTATTTATAACATTTCTGCTGGTGTAAAAAGATTTGTATCACATCAGTATTCTTTTGCTATATCAGGGATTGGAGGCATACTGTGTTGCAAAATGGACCATTCCTGCAGTGTATCTCGATAGTTTTACACAAGCAGAACTACACACACTTTGTCTGCATTCCTAGAATTCGCCTTCCTTAACCAGAGGCTACATCATTAGCAGAGTTTTAAGTTCAATTGTATACACTCTGCTTCTTAGCAATGTTTACTATCAGGATTCATAATCACAGTTGTCTTCAACTTATTGCAACTGATTATACATATGTATGTATATATGTGTATATGTATATACATCTCAGTTAAGAGAGCTAGAGATCACTGTCATAGCAGTGTTTAAAAGACTGACAACTTTGGCCAGTTTCAAATGTGGAAACAATACTAGATCGAGATTCATTGGCAGTACACATTGCTAATGCTTATTTGGTACTCATATCAATTATTTCTATGTATAGTCAAACAATTATTTTTTTTTGTCAACAAGTCAAACAATTAGTTCTGAACAAGCTTATCTTCAATTAATTGTGAGTATACAATATGATGGAGTTGATGCTGATGATAGTGATGGTCCTTGATGGCCTCAGTGCCCAAGTTCAGGTTGGCCAGCGCTTAGAGGTCTTTAGGGGTGATAGAACTGAGGCAGATGACTTCTCCATCTTTTCCTTGCTCATGACTGCTATTGTCTGTTCTGTGTTCAAAAGTAGAAGGGTAATTCATATAGTATTGATATAGCTGAACCTTTTGGTTTGGTCTTTTGTTGTTGTTTTTGTTGTTGTTGTTTTGTTTGTTTAATCAGGGGCGTTTCTCACTTATTCTCCAGAATTATTTTGATTCCACCAAGCTCTGCAAAATTATTTTGGTTTTATTACATAGCTTTCATGCTTGATCTACATCCTTAGTTTGCTACTTGCACGTGTGTTCCAGCACTTCATTTCTGCAATTTTACTGTAAGTTTCTGATTGCCCCCCTGCAGTTGTGACTATTTATAAGTTTGTACTTAACTCAATGTTACTAATAGTGTTATAATGTTACAAAGTACTTGCACACCTGCCATGGTTACGCTGTCTAGTGTGCTTAGGTCTGTGCTGAAGGCAAATGTATTAATTATATCTTGCTTGGCCTTCTTCTATTTTATGGGTGTAACTGGCATCTCTTTGACCACAAACTCAGTGACTTACAATTTGAGTCAGTTTATGACCAAATAACTACATGAAAGTAGGAGTTAATTGCAACAACCATTGTCTAGCATACAGTACTTCAGGGTGTTGAGCTAAAATAGCAAGGCAGAAATACACATCACTTTCCTAACATAGCAGGCATTGCTTATTATGTCAGTAAATCTAGAGCTACCCCAAGGTGTTGGAGCTGTACAGGTAAAATTCACTTCTACTGTAACCACAGAAGAGCAAAGGAGGCAAAACCAGAGGACTATGGCTCATTTCTGAAGAGTTGCGTTGGAGAATTGGAAGAGGCCAAGAAGCTGCAGCAGAAAAAACAGGTGAGAGTGTGTTTGGAGGACTACAGCTAGAAAGATGTTTCTGGCCCCTCCACTTAAGTAGAACAACTTCCTTTCTTAAATGACCACCTCCAGCCTAGGAATGACCATGACTCACTGCTGTGTCTCCCTAGAAGGGAAGGTATCTATTACTCTATACAAACAAAGTCCAGCTGGTTTTAAATCAAACAGATTTTCTCATCTATGTAAGCAAAATTGTCATTTACAGCATCTATCTAGGGACAGGAGATGATAGAGACGTGAATAAATTAGTATGAAATAAATTACTGGTACTAGCATCACAACTCCAAAATAATTAAATTATATGTTCACAATTCATAGTAGTACATGCCTATACGATCTAAGCATTTTTGCTTCGTTGTCTAACTTTTCTCACTGAAGAGGATGCTAAAAAAGACTAAGACTGAAAGATCTTTGGAGGGAGTTTAACAGAGTTCTCATCAGTATGTGGATTTCATCTCAAGGCTGGCACTAATACTTTGGAAATAATGCTGGAAAAATGTATTTTTGAGGTGCTGATAAGAACTGAGAGAAACAATTTGTTACAAACAAGCTAAAATAATATGACATTATAGCAATTTGGGAGAAGAGGAAGTTTTAAATTACTTCTTTTTAAAAAACAAAAAAGAAGCCAAACTTATAGCACTAAAACCAAATCCTGCCAGAAATATTTTGAAGTCAATGGATTATGAAAAGATCCTACTTTTTTTTGGAAAAATGAAATAACTAAAAGTTAATCTGAACTTTTGCTTACTTTATCCATCCCTAAACTTTTCAGAGTTGTTTTTTTTTTTAAAAAAAAGAAATAATGTGACTGTAACTGAAATCAGCAAGAGCGGGTCTGAAAGAAAAATGGAAACTAAATTAAAATTATTGTAATTATCACATAGGTATGTGATACTTCTATATATGTATATATATCACAGCATATTTAATGAATGTGCATCATGTTATGTGACTGAATTATAAGTAGTACATGAATTAGATGCATATATACATATACAGTAAGAACTATATATAGCTTATGTGCGTGTATATGCATATCCAACCATATAAAAGAGATCTCATGAAAATTCTAGCTAAAAATTAGCCATGTGTGTTGTATTCCTATTTATAATATATCTGTTACACCAGTTTGCCATGGTCGGCTATGGTTTTCCTCAAAGGTGAAAGGAAATTGCTTTTGAATTTATGCATTCTTGCTACAAAAATGCCAAATGCCAATAGCTGCCTCATCAAAAGTTGTTTAGTTTTGCTGCAGAAATAACAATTCCTATTCAGAGCTACTTGAAAACCACTCTCATAGGCCCTGCCATTTCATCCCCACAGCAACATGAAAGCAGGGAGTAGACTGGAGGGCCAGCAAGTGTGTGCAGACTTCACCGCCCTTGCCTTGTTTCAGCCACTTCCATTATTAAGGAGCAAGTGAGCACTGTAGATTGCTTACTGTGCAAAAAAGCGCTGGCCTTAATTATGAGAGTTTTTGTTGGTGTAACTTCACAGCTTTCAATAACTTTAGTGGAAGGAAGAGTCCTAAACTTCTTTTCCAGTCAAATTTCTTGCTTTTTTTTTTTTTTAATGTCAGATATTAAACATGCTTTTTCGAAAAAATTGAACAGCCATAGATAGGATGACTTCATTAATAAGAATACAGCCCAGGGAAGGTACCTAAATCCGTAGCCTTGCTGCACATAAAATTACTTTGGTAGCCCTGCTTCTGGAAAGATGGGAGGTTTGATCAGTGTGGCTTGAAGGAGTGTCATCAGCTAAACAAGCTAATCCTGCATCTTAATTACCAGGTCATCCTGCCTTTCTCCAAACAATCTTATAATGAACTGTTTAAACATATATAAAAGCAGTAGTGAGCTTGCAAATAAGACATTCAACAGAATGAAGTTTCCTTTCACCCTTAAGAAAACATAGGGGTAACTATCTCTGAATCATCCCTATGGGCCTACACAGGCCACCGTCTGCTTCAGTAAAAATCTTAATGCCATAAAATGTTTAATCCATATGTTTCCTTCATGATTCATCGCTGAGCAGCTCCATATGTCAACACTGGTCAGACAAGGCTTTTGAAATGCACATGAGCAGAGCTGGTGACTAGCAGACAAATGTGCGTCAGTCCCACAAATTGTTATTTTCTGTTTATAAGCCTATTTGGTCGGACTACAGAATAACTGGGAAGAGGACTGTTGAAGAGATCATCAGTGACATTAAACTGGATAAACTAAAGTTTCTCTGGAACTATAATAAGCATGCCTTTCTTGTTCCTGTGCTGCTGTTCCAGGGCTGGGTATGAGCTACTCCTTTCTAGGACTCCTTAGCTATGCCCAGCCTGCAGGAATTGGGCTTGGGTGCTGAATCTAGCCCACTTCACCCACCCCAGTGTGTCACTGAGAATAAATCAGGCTGAGAGGGATCATTAACATGCTTCTCTCTAGTGGGTGGTTAACAGACTGGGATTTTAAGGCTTATTGCAGCATGTACCTCCATGAAAAGTAAACACAGGCTATGATGCTGGTATTGGTAAACTTGAGTTGAGAGAAGGATCCAGTACATGCACCTTATCACCACAGCATCTGGTATAGCACAGTGCTAGAAGCATTCAGTTCTGTGAAACTCTTATGAAGAGCAAGGTAGGAAATCATTATTCTCACTTTAGAAGAAAAGCAATGAAGCATGCAGAGAGAGGATGAAGCAGTTCACGGTTCCTTCTGGCCTTATTAGTCAGAAGCATCTATTTTCATAGAAACACGAATAATTTTTAACCTGCTTTCTCTACAAAATCAAGTTTTTAAGACTGCATTGTGCACAAATGAAACAAAACATTTCTTGAACTCAGGAGATGTAGTATATGTATTTACAGTACTTCCAAAAGAAAACTCAGGCTTAATGTTGTGATCAAATCAAGTGCCCTTGTCTTTATACATAGGTATTCAGGCACTGGCATTAGGCTTACAAAAATATGGACTAAATTAAGAGATCCACAGGAACCTGAAACTGGCATGTGGGATGGTTAGCTGAGCCTGGATCAAGAGACTGACAGACGACTGACTAAAGAAAACCTGTCTTGATGCAGGTCTTTCTGTAGCACTGCCAAGATATTTTTTTTTTCCTAATGTGTAAGCACATAGGGCATGAAGATTCAGTTGGCTCTCATAAATATCTGTTAACATTCATTGAAAGAAATCTGACCCAAAATATACAGGACTTTTCACAGTTGTGCCAAAATTTCCTGAACAGGAAACCTAAGCTGCTAGGTCTATGCGTGTCATGATTTAATGCCAGCCAGCAACTTAGCACCTTGGTGGGATGGGGGAGACAATCGGAAAAACATGTAGCTTTCAGTCCTTGTCCCAAACCATATTTATGATAGTTTTCAACTTACATTGAACTCCAAGGATCTACTGCTCAAAAAATTGGTTGAAAGTTTACAGCATATTTTCTGCAGGTTAGCATGTTTTAGAGTTCTACTTTAATAGAATAAATTATTTTAATTCAAATTTATTACACGTGAATAGAGAAATATTAGTATCCTGAGTGATTCTGAGGTTAAAAGGAACAGTTCAATTGCCAAGCACATACATTCTTTTCTTAAAATTTTTATATTGAAGGCTCCTTTCATCTGCATACTAATACATTTAGAACAGAAGAAAAAATCTTGCATGCTACTTAAGATTGGAATAAAAATATTTTATGGTTTAATAGATTGACAAATATTTTGCTGATTGACTAATTTCATAGCTGATTGAATACTATTGATTGAATTACTCAAGCAATAACTAACTTTTGTTCAATGATTTGATAATTTATTTTAAGTCAGCAGGGAAGATGAGAGGTTTTCATAAATAAGATCTTGCCTGTTACAAGGTTATGTTGTCATTTGTCTACTACAAAAGTCTTAAAACCCCTCCTTTTGTGACTTGAAACATGGTCATCTTTTACAAGCAACTAGATAAAAAAGTAACATAAATCCTGCAACACAGGTTTTTTAGGAAAACATGAATGTTCATGAACAAATTTTGAATATTACTTTCTGAAAATCATCTTTTTTTTTAATGAAAAAATATCACTTATCATCTACAGTGAATAAGGAGAACAGTTACTTCTTACACTTGTCCTGCTTAGGTGTTATAGCTTCCAGCACAGCCTGAAGCAAAAAAGCAATTGAAGATCCTCAATGGGAAATTGTATTGGGTTTGTCTGAGCCCCTTAGCACCCTCCTAGTGCTGCGCTTGTGTTGGTAGCTGGAAAGGTGGTGATAATGCACCAGTGTCTTGGCTACTGCAGAGCAGCGCTCGCACAGCATCAGGGCTGTCTGCCCAACCTTCCCCCCATCCTCACCAGCAGGCTGGGGGTGGGCAAGATCTCGGGAGGGGACATAGCCAGGACAGCTGGCCCAAAGTGACCAAAGGGCTATGTCACACCATATGATGTCTGCTCAGATATAAAGCTAAGAGAAAAGAGGAGCAAGGCAGGGCACTCATTATTTATAGTGTTTGTCTTCCAGAGCAACCGCTATGCATACAGAAGCTCTGCTTCCAGGGAAGTGGCCAAACATTGCTTGATGATGCGAAGTAGATAATATCATCTTTTGGTTTTCCTTTGCTTCTGGCATGTGCAACTTTTGCTATTGTTTCATTAAACTGCCTTTATCTTGACCCACAATGTTTTTTTTCCATCTTATTTTCTCCTCGTCCTGTTCTGCTGAGGGGGAGACTGATAGAGCAGCTTGGTGGGCACCTGACATCCAGCCAAGGTCAACCCACTACACCAATTCAGTTGCCTATTTTGGCTTCTAAATGGAACATTGCTAAAGAGCATTACGAGATTTTTCATAGTATCAGCTGTTGTGAAAAAGTACTGTTTTTATAATAATTAATAGTTTCAATAAATATTGACTCTGTGGTATCTTGCTTGTATAGAGTGCAGTATCTTCATACTCCACTTTCCAAGTGAGAAATGTGTAGAGGGAGGAAAACGAAAGAGAAAATAAAATTATGGTAACCACAGTCAGAAAATAAGACACTAATTTAACTGGAACTCCAAGTAAACATCTCGATATATACACATCTTCACATGATCTATTTAATTCTTTTAATTTCATTATTACTGATCAAATTCTATGCAGGAAAAAATTGTATACCACTGGGATACGTGAGGAAAGAACATTCTAAAGTAAAATAAAGTCACCTTCTCATTACCTTCAAAGGATGAGTCAGGTTGAAGCTGTGTTCTAGGGTATGCTGATTATTCCTGTATAAATATATATATATATATATATATATATACAATTCTAGTTAAGACATGTTGGATTCAGTAAACACCTCACAGGAAAAGGCAAAAGGTCAAAGCACAGAAGTGAAATTTTGATACAAAGATAAATGATATCAAGCATTTATTCATAAACTATTTTATTTCTAAGTGTTCTACTGCAAAAGGTCTATGTCAGCCTAATTCTAACTTTAAAATAATGACTATTTTAATTTAAGAAACATTGTGTGTTTTAAGGATTGACTAGTAATGCCTACTAAATGTACCAAAAGTTCTTTCTTGGTGTGTTCTTAAGTTCTTTCTTGACATTTTATTCCAAAAGAAATGTGTCCCCTAAATTACATTAGATTGTCACACCACAGGAAATATTACCCAACAGCTGGTTTTATAGAAGGTAATAGAATTGTTTTATGCTTAGGTCTAATGTAATTTGTGCATACTTTGCATTTTATCATTGTGACAAGGTAGACATGTGGGATTCTATATTTGAAGATGAACCTAGAAGGGAACAGATTGTGGTTTAAAGGCAAAGGAATCACTACGGACTTGCATTAAGTGCTTTAAGAAACCCTTTCAATGTCGTTAAAACACACAGCAGAAGGATAAACTTGGTGTTTTAAAAGAAATTTCAAAATGCTTTTTATTTGGCAAGGTTTGATTCATCAGCTGCTGTCATTGTCTACTGAGTTCTTAATCCTTTCAAGGCAATATAGTGTTATGTAATATGCATGGATGAAAAATTGGAAAATAAAAATGTTTGTCCATTCTGATTAAAACCCTTAGCAAGGTTTTTAAAAGTATAACATCAGTCACAAACTCAGTTTCAGTGGAATGTCAATGGTTTCCTCATTTAGGCTTTCATCTATTCCAGCATGGAGCTGGCCAAACCCATCAAAAATGCAACCACTCAGATTTTCCCATGAAACCCCAACTTAACATTTCCAAAAACTGATTTAGCATTCTAAATAAATTAGTTTGAAATTTCCAAAAATAGAAAGTCAAAAAAAGCAACCAAAAATCCCACTGATGTTACTGTGTGACTACTTTACATAGAAGAAAGTGTCACCTTAAGCACTACTCAGAAAGGTGACTTGCTAGTCGCCTGTCTGTAAAATGCTTTTGCCAGATTTGACACCAAGAATGCAACATAGGAACTGCATCCACTCTACAAGGCAGGAGAAGCTAAGGAAATAGCTGGAAATAGCTTAGTTTGATAAAGACCACAAACATAAACACTTGTCAACACATGTTCTTGCATATACCATGTCAATAATTCAACTAACAATAACAAAATTCAGATTTCAAACAGTAAATATGATGATCCTCTTGCAGTTAAGACACAAAAATGTTAAGCCTGAGTTCTGCTGTCACTTAGTGTGGCACATCCTGGTAACACTTTGCTAAGACACTGAGACTCCTGAGAGCAGGTCCTCTACTCAGACACATCTTGTTCTAGACAATGGAGCCTCAGTACAGTGCAGGCACTGTCTCATACTGCACAGGCTATTTGTATAGTCTTCTGCTCCAGTGAGCTGGAGTCTCCTAATTGCTCTGCTTAATTGCCCATGCTGGTCCCTGGCACCTCCAGAGAGCATAGGCTTTCAGTTGTCCACTCCATCTCTGCAAGGAAGAAAAAAAGTCTGGATGCATAGACTCTGAATATTACAATACAACTCTTTACTTTAAAGATAAAACCTGAGCAAATGGATCATTAGGGAAACAAACTTGCTTCCTTAGCTCATGTTCAGGGTTTGGCTCCACGCATTTTGGTAGGCAAACTTTCTCTAATCTTGTGAAGTGTCTCCCTTTGTCATGAACAAGGAGAAGATCTGTTCAATAATTATAGTAAAACCCCTCCTGTTTTATAATATTATTTATTAAGTCAGGCCCAGATCAGTTTACTCAGGCACTCAGAGACTCCTGTAGATAATTTAAATGTTAAGAACTTCTCTCCTAATAAGCTACCTTTTGTCCTGGATGCTTGTATGTGAATTAAAGCCCATCTTCATTTAATGACACACCAAGACACCTTCTGACATAACACTTACTCTGAGAAAAAGCGTAACAAACTGGATTAAGGAGAGCATATTTTTAAGGGAGATGAAAGTTGAAACAGATAGATAGGGCACCCACAGTATCTCATTGAGAATTCAAAAACTGTACAGACAAAATCACTACAGTCTACAACAGTTGCAGTGATTCAGGAAATGTCTCTCACTTCTGACGGTTATTTATTGTGAAATAGGATGAGATCTGAGGCTAAGCAAAACCATTTTATAAAGTGCATGGAGACGTTCTGATAAAAGTGGTAGCAAAATAGAAGATACGGAGACATGTGAAGGAGGAATAAAATAGAACAGGTCTTTGAACCAATATGTTATACAGAAAAAGGTTTGTCAGGGGTAAGGGGTCTAAAGCTACTCCCTACAAATTTATCTAATGCTCACCATGGCTTCAGACATGATATCTGAACAAATTGGCTGAAGTTAGACCTCATTTAAGGAGTCCATCTTTTATTAAAAAAAAATAAAAAATTAGAGGCTTAAATAAATTACAGAAGATTTAAAGTTTGAAATAAACATTCCATAGTGGTTGTAATAAATGATCATTTCTTCCCATGTGCTCCACTTCTGCACCAATTCCTATTTTTTCCTTTGCTATTGTCACTTAGTGGGAATGAATAGCAAAATAGGGAAGGAAAACTGGAAAAAAGGGCCATTTCTTATTTTATTGTTATGTTTACCAAAGGCTAGTGACAAAATACAAGAAATGCACCAATAGTTTAAAGTCATGATCAATTACTTCATTGCAAAAGCAATTAAATTAATTTTCACATTTAACCACTACATTTTATTGTTGTTGTTGTTGTTCCCCGAACCCCCATCCCCTCACCCCCCCTGTGCTTCAGTACATTAGGCTGGCTGTGCTACTATGTTCTCTGGGAACCTGAAGATTCATGTGGGAACCAGAAGGTTCATGTGGGAACCTGAAGATTTCCATAACTTTGTGATTCAAAGCTATGGAATGTACATTTGAACCTTAGAATAACAGAACAGGATTTGGAAAAGTACTTGATTTAATTTTTATTTTCTGAATAATTTTACTCTTTAAAATATACAGGTTTCTATACTGGCATCATATTTATTATTATATTATTATTATTATTATTTTGATCATGTGTTTCTAAGCAAGCATCAAAGAAACATTTATATTATCTAACCCACGAAAGGCAAAATTACTAGAGTAACAGAAAATAGTGGTTTGGGTTGAACTAATCCAAACAAAATGAGTTTAGCTTTGCAAAATGAAAATATATATGCTGAGGAATAGAGTTCATAATTGGGAATTTTTCTGACTGTATTAATTAATTAAGACTGTACTCTAAAAAGAGCACATGTACAGCATATAGGCAGTTTGACACAAGCTGCCAATGCAATTCTGCTGCAAAAAGTGACAACACGATCTGTGGCTGTATAAAGAAAGAGATAGTGGCTAGAGGTATGTGATATTAGTGAGACATATCAAGATAATATATTACATTCTGTAGTCCACATTTAAGAAAAAAAAAAAAAGAGATATGGAAAAACTGGAAACAAAGCAGAATGGAATCACAAGCATTACTTGAGGGCTAGAGAAATGCATTTCTGCAGAAGACACCTACAACTCGATCCACTTAGCTTATCAACAAAGTTATTAAGAGGTGCTGTTACCGCAATGTATAAATATGTCAGAGATCAGGTACTAAAGATATCAAGTACTGAGACATTGTTCAGTCTGGTATAAAAAGGCATGACGAGAAAGAGTGTTTAGAAGCTGATGGCCAATTCAAGTGGCAAATGACACCCAAATTGCTAACAGGGATTATGGCCAGTTATCAGAACAAAGTGCCAGTGATAGTGAAATTCTGAATCTTTCTAATCATTATTCCCTTCAAGCCAACACAGGATGCCTTCGTAGAATAGATGTCTCAGCCAAAAAGTTGTTTGCCTTGGTCCAGTGAAAACAGTAGGTATGTAAGTACAGAGAAAACACTTTGTTTTTAAACTCTTAAAAATCTTTGGGATACCTGCTGAAAGTCCTGGGGACTTCATTCTCTGAAAGTCTCTATAGCAGGTAGGGAGTGTTACTTTGATCTGGGACTGTAAGTCGTCTTCTGCACATTCTACTAATTGTTCTACTATTATAAAGTATACTAAGCATACTATAAAGTTTATAGTTTAGAAAATATTTTTTACATACTATTTTGTCCACATACAACTGAACAGAAAACAATTTATGTTCCATGAAGCACATGGAACACACTCCAACAGCTTAAAAAACCCACAGAATCTAAAAGAACTAAACACTATGCAAAAACCACCACAAATCTGATGCTTATCAGTTCAGTGATTTTGAAATGCTAATTGCATTGTAATTGTTCTAAAATAATTCTATTTTGAAGCAACAGACTATTTCATCTTGATAATGAAAACCACTTTGTTTTGATACCATCAAAATAGAGCAAGGACAGGATGCAACATACATCAGCACCAGTAAAATGCATGCCATTTTAATTCTAATTTGATATTTTTAATTTAATTGATAATTTAATTTAATATGACATTTTAATGTCATATAGAAAAGAAAAAGATAGTGACCTTTCCTCTCTGAAATTTTGATGAGTTTAGCACGTTCATGTAGGATGTTTCAATCCTGATGAAAGTATTATTGTTGACGTAACATTTTTCTGTTTGTCTGTTCTGATATTTTTGCAAAAGGGTTAACAACAGACATCAATGCCCTTGATTGATTTTTAAGATAGTTGTTTGGGCAAACTCCAGTGACCTTAAAATGAATTTTGCTCAAGCACAATAAAAACAAAAAAAGACTTGAATCTTCAGATTCCTTATTTTTACTCACTATATGTACTCTCACTTTCACCCAGTGTGAAAGCATGTTTCAAAAAAGTATTAAAAGCGATTGAAACTATAATCCTTACAGCTTTTGTGTGATGTGATTATTTCTATTGTTCAAATAAGACTATGGCCACCTTAAATCTTAATTTCATATTATCTAACATGTTCTACTTGCAAACAGAAAAACCTTACAAGAGAGAGAAACTGTAAAGTTTTGGGAACCTGCCAAATTTAACTAATTTAATATATATATATATTAAAATAACATTCTGAGTCAAACTATAATGTAACAGTCTAATCTGGTGCAATCAAAAGTGCCAAATGCTGCATTGAAACCCAGATGTATAAATGCTAAAAAATCATAGAACATGAATCATCTTTCATCCAGCAATATAGCCCTGGTGTTGCGCTGTGATCCAAACTGGTTGTCGTTATAAGCCCTACTCCATATTCTTGCCTTTAGGAAAAACAGCCAAGCTAAGTACTTCTAAATAAGACATTTCAGATAATCTTTTGTCACAGATCTGTGCAAGGTCTACATATTTAGGCACTTGACAGATTTCCAGAATCCCATATATTTTAAGACTCTTTGCATCTCACCATCCTGCAGCACCCTTGTTCCCTTGGTTGTATTTTATATTCACAGTCCCTGATCCCCTAATGGAAATGGTGCATTGCAGTTTGTCTGCCACGTTGTTTATGCTCAATGACAGGATAAATTTCCTTCTTTCAGAATAGATGCTTCATAATACACATACACACACCTCTCACACAGTCGTGTACACACATATATTAACCAGGGCTTCACAAGGCTGCTCCAATGCACGTAATAGCTCTACTGGAGTGATCTTTGGGCCAAGTTCAGATCCTCTGGTGTGATAGATGATCTTTTTCCTCATGCTCGCTTTGCCCACTTTCTCAGCTATTGTGGCTTTCCAAATTAATTCTGCAACCTTGAACAGTTCTTCATTTAAACCTTACATTTGTACTCTCCCATTACATTTTTGCACTTATTTGCCAAAGTTTCCTGGGGTTCTCATTGACTCTTCCCTCTAAATATCCTTCTATCGATCCTTCTAAGTGTCCATCATTTGTCTTAGCCACAGTTTTCAAAATTGTCTGGTCAAATACAGTAATCAACAGGTAAATAAACTCTATCTGTGTTATTGCGGTTACCACACACTGCAAGATTTATCAGGAAACGTGTACATAATGCATGACTTGATGTAACAGTTTTTAGAAAAAAAATTTTGCAATTGAATCTAAAATTTTAAATTCTGACTCCCCAAGTCCATCTAATTGATTAAGACCTCTAGATTAGGAGATACTTTTTTTCTTTAAAGTATCATTATGCTTCTGAAATCAAGATCATTCAAGTCTTTCTAATGCTTTCATTGAACTTTAGAATCAACCTACCCACACAAACATTGTCCACAAGCACACAATAGGAAAACCGAACACATAATGGATGATATTACTACCTATGTCTGGAGAATCACGAGGCTACAACTGTCCCTGTAAAAAATACTAAAAGTCTAGCTAAGATAAAAAAAATAATCTCACAAGGAAGTCTGTCAAATTATATCCTTGACTGATCATATCTGCCTAAGGTTATTAAAAATTTGGTATTTAAGAAACACATGACCACCTACATAAAATTGAGCACCTGTTAAAGCACCATTTAAAGCGCCAGTTGTTAAAGGAGGAAAATTCAACACCGAAATGCATACATAGTCCAATACAGTTTTAGCAGCTGAACTTCAAATTCATTTGGCTAATGAACAAAGTGGAGTCATACAAAATCTTTGCTGTTTCAGGAATGTTCAACACTTTCATAAATCATGTGGAAAAAGGAAGGAAGAAGCTGTGAAGAGACAAAATTTGCTGGCAATACTTATTCAAGGCAATAAAAACAAGGGCAATTGAATTGCAGAAGAAATAAACTGATAATGAAATGGCAGATGAAATCAGTGTAGGTAAATGCACAGTGGTGCACATGAGGAAAAGCAATCCTAATTTTACATAGAAGGTGATGAGCTCTGAGACTGCTTGTGCCACGCAGGAATGAGATCTTTAGAATGGGCCTGTAATAAATAGCTCAATGAAAATGTCAACTCAGCACTCACTACAGTAAAAAGCAAAAGAAAACAAAACACCCCCCCAAAAAAACCCCAAACAAACAAACAAACAAAAAACCTCAGAAAGGAAAACAACACAGCAAATATTATGATATTGTATGATATTGTATAAAGGTATCCTGGGTGTTCTTTGCAGTTCCTTATACCCCCAGCACCATCTCAAAAAGGAAGCAAGGAAAAAGTAGAGAGAATAATCAAGGATAGTCACAAAGGTTATTGAGCCTGGGAAAAGAAACAAAAAATAAGGAGTAAAACAAAACCCCCTGTAAAGTCATATGTGACACTGAGAAGATAAAAAAGGATCAGTCCAACAAAGACTAGGAATGTCAAAATAATCTAGCTAAAAGTAATCCAGCAAAAAGAAGTGCTACATAGCTCATAGCTAATCTTTGGATCTCTGACACAAGGGGAGGTGGATGATAAACCTTTACAGAAGTATAAAAAGCACTGGGAGAAGTTTATAGAAGCAAAATCTACTAAAGGCTACTAATCAAAGGCATAATCACCAGTGCAGGGAGTCCTTTAGATACTGTTTGCTGTGGATTGGGAGCTCATTAAGAGCATTTTAACTGCTTCTGATGTCACCTGAAGTAATAACAGGGTTATTCCAAAGAAGAGAAACAATAAATATTTCAGATGCAAATATAGTCCTATAGGGCAATATGTTTTTTCCATGTATTTCAGCTGGTCCAGTAGAAGACACCATCTTTTGCTGTCTGTTGTGCATTAACCCCAGTAGGCAGCTCAGCCCCACACAGCTGCTGTAGTGGGATGGGGGAGGGAATCAGAAAGACAAAAGTGAGAAAATTCACAGATTGAGATGAAGACAGTTTAATAAGCAAAGCAAAAGCTGCATATGCAAGCAAAGTAAAATAAGGAATTACTTACCACTTCCCATCAGCAGGCAGGTGTTCAGCCATCACCAGGAAAGCAGGTCTCCATCACACGTAATGGTTACTTGGGAAGACATGCCATCACTTCAAACATCTTCCCTTCTTCTTCTCCCAGCTATTATTCCTGAGCGTGATGTCGTATGGTATGGGATATCCCCTTTGGTCAGTTGGGGTCAGCTATCCTAGCTGTGGCCCCTCCAAATTTTTTGCTTACCCCCAGCATATATCCTAGCAATGCAATGTGAGCAATAGAAAAACACCTTGATGCTGATTAAACACTGCTCAGTGATAACTAAAACATCCCTGTGTTACCAATGTTTTTGGTCAGAAATTCAAAACACAGTCCCATATTAGCTGCTATGAAGAAAATTTATTCTATCCCAGCCAAAATCAGTACACTGTCTCATTGTCATCCTTGGTATAGCATATAGTTTTACCACGTGCATAAGGAGTTCTGTGATAGGAATGTTTTTCTGGATGAAGGACTGGAAGAAACTAAAATTTCTGATTCAGCTGCTAATCTCTCTATGCAGCAGTCTAGCTTAAATAACACATTCTTTAGCACTTGATACCCTTATTAGATTAATTCTTCCTCTATAAAAGTGATGATTTATTATAATAAGTGTATTATAAAGGGAGCTCTGAAAAACACTCGTAACTATTACATGCTATAGCAATTAAAACAAATTGAAGTATTTCAACTTTGAAGTGTGTGGGGGAAAAAGCATCATGATACATCTCCATCCTAGATACTGTATCTTTCATGAAGAATTTTCCTGTCTGAATTCTCATACTCATCTATCAGAGGACTTTCTTGCAAAGAATCTGAAAATTATGGAAGGGGGGGTGGGGGTGGGGGTGGGAAGGGAAGACAGAGTGTCAGTTTGGATGAGGGTGGCTTAAATTTGTACTGTTAAAGTGATATATTGAGAAGAATGCTGAATTTGAGCTAGCATTACATTTTTAAAAGGAGACAAAAAATAACAAAGGTCTTTGTTATAGACAGTCAGAATTACAGCACCCAAATTCTTAACAGCAGCAGGTCATGTGCAAAGTTTCCGAAAGGAAATAATGAGTTCCAAATTCCAGTTCCTGGTAGAAAATGGAATGTACAAGAATTTTATAGGAAGGAATAAGAAAAAAATTAGGTAGATGCACTAAATACCTCTCTTTGTTGAACTATTACAGATATTTTCCAATATATCTGAGGAAAGCTGTTCTCCATTTTAAAGATGTTTTTGAGTGCAATATGGGTTGTAACAGAAATTATCCTTGGTCCTCAAAACTTTAATCATACCAGATGTTCTAGACGCTGACCTTTTGTCAGTGAGTGATGACAAATGTGTGGTAACCTCTCAGAGGAGACCCTGCTTCAGTTTCCAAGATCACAGTGCCTGTATCTAGCCAGCTTGTTGGGGGTTGGTACAATGGGCCCTGGGGTCCTACTTCCTAATTTAGATAAACTGCTGAGGCAGATCAGGCACATCCAAATCTTACACAGCTGTACATTCAGGAAATACTTCCAGCTGCTGGGACTTCCCATTCCGCTAATATGGATGTAGCTATTCAATTACTTGCCTTGTGTGGCGGGTTGACCCTGGCTGGATGCCAGATGCCCACAAAAGCCACTCTATTGCTCCCCTCCTCAGCTGCACAGAGGAAAGAGAGTATTACGAAAGGCTTGTGGGTCGAGATAAGGGTAGGGAGATCACTCAGCAGTTACTGTCTCGGGCAAAACAGACTCAGCTTGAGGAAAACTAATTTAATGTATTACCAATCAAATCAGAGTAGGGTAATGAGGAACAAAACCAAATCTTAAAGCACCTTCCCCCTACCCCTCCTTAATTCCCGGGCACAACTTCACTCCCGAATTCTCTCCCCCCCCCAGCAGCGCAGGGGGACGGCACGGGGCTGGGTCAGTCCGTCACACGCTGCCTCTGCCGCTCCTGCCCCCTCGGGGGAGGCTCCTCACACTCGGGCCCTGCTCCAGCCTGGGGTCCCTCCCACGGACACGGTCCTCCGTGGGCTTCTCCAACGCGAGCCCTGCCCAGGGCAGCAGCCCTTCCCAGCCCGCCCCAGCCGGGTCCCCCCCCGGGCGCAGCCCCTCGGGCACAGCGGCTCCAGCGCGGGTCCCCGCGGGGGCACAGGCCCGGCCAGCAAACCCGCTCCCGCCCGGGCTCCTCTGCACGGGGCCACAGGCCCTGCCAGGAGCTGCTCCAGCGCCGGCTGCCCGCGGGGCACAGCCTCCTCGGGGCATCGCCCTGCCCCGGCCTGGGGTCCCCGTGGGCTGCAGGTGGGGATCTGCTCCACCGCGGCCCTCCGCGGGCTGAGGGGCACAGCCTGCCTCGCCAGGGGCTTCACCGCGGGCTGCCGGGGAACCGCTGCGCTGGGGGCTGGGGCACCTCCTCTCCCTCCGTCTTCTCTGACCTCGATGTCTGCACAGCTGTTTCTCGCACATATTGACATTGTGCAGGGCTTTTCCCCCCTTGTTAAATAAACTGTCCCAGCAGGGCTACCACTGTCGCTGATGGGATCAACTTTGGCCAAAGGCAGGTCCATCTTGGAGCCAGCTGGTGCTGGCCCTGTCGGATATGGGGGAAGCTTCTGGCATCTTCTCACAGAAGTGACCCCTGTAGCTCCCTGCTACCAAAACCTGGCCATGCAAGCCCAATACACCTTGCAACTAATCCCCACAGGAATGAGGTTTGGAGCATCATAACACACCATGGTTATGATGCGTTCAACCTGTCATGAACATTGTTTCCTTTAGGTTCTGCTATGCATGCTTGTTTGCTCTGTTCTTTAGGATTCAAACCCTTTGGGACAAGGAGTATCTTCCTATGTTTATATTGTCACTAAATTTAACTAGAAAATTTAACTAGAAGCATGTTTCAATAATATAGCAAATACAGCCTCAAGTCTTCCAGTACTAGATCATAAATGCTGAATCCTATGATACAAAGCACTGGGTTTGCATTGGTCCCGTCCTTGCAGCTGCTTCAAACGTTAAAAATGATTGAAAATTTAACTTTTTTCTGTTATGCTTGATGCTGGAGTAGGTATTGCCTTTGCCACCCTAACTTCACGTCAGATCAGAAACCATTTGCTCTCTCATCCCTGACATTAAGCCTTCATGAACTCCATATCCAATATTCTGGTTGATTTGACAGATGTTTGACTGTGGGTCCCTTTGGGAACTCTGGCTGTGTGTGCACACACAGATCAGCATTAATGAAGCTGTGGCCCTATGGAGGTGTGTCTGCTGCATCCCATTTTATGGGAAGTTTAAAGAGAATTAGGTACCCAGCTCAAATTAAGCTTCAGTTGGGTTTTTTTTCTTTTGTCGTGGATAAAAATCATCATCATTGTTTTCTCTCCTTGTAAATGTTTAAATCATCAGCACAAGTATAGGAATAACACCTATTAATTATAGACCAAATAAATCATAATATCCAAAGCAAAACTTCTAAATAACCTATGAGTTCAAAGAAGTCTGTGCAGAAAAGTAAGAAAAAATTAACAAACAAAATATGTGCAAGTTATAGTCATTTGCTAGGAACTTTGCTAACAGGAACAAACATTTGCTATTTATTAAATAATATGCCAGAAGATAATTTTATTTTTTAATCAGACCCATAGGTCTACAATGCACAAAATCAAAATCTCAAAGATTTCTGAAGATGAGACTGTTACTTTGGTTTGGTGGTATGCATTTAACAAATTTTGTGACAAAGCTAGTATCCCAGCCCAAAGAGTGCCTTTGCTGAACACGTAGTGTTTGCATTGCTCAGTTTCCATGTCAGAATACAAAGGTGGTATTTTATGTTATGTTCAGTATCAAATCAATCATATCTATTAATCTTTATTTGCTGTGTTGTCTGATAGAAGCCTGAAGGCAGCAAGAAAATCAAAACTACCTCGGATAAGTGTAGGATATAATATAGTAGAGGAAATATCCAAAGTCCATCAATACAGATCAAAAAGTCAGCGGTTCCCCATCTCAGCCCAGAAAGCAGGTAGAACAACTTTTGTGGTGTCTTTCAGCTGCCTAGTGGAGTAATGTAAAAACCGCCAGAGAACTCCTTGCTGGCACCTTCCCTGGTGGAGTTGTGCATGGGGTGTGAGGGAAAAAGTAAACTCTGTTGATGGCACTGAAGCCCAAAGAAAGAGTCATAGGTAAATAAAAGCACACAACTAGAATTTCATTTAAAGTAGATTTTAAGAGTGGGAGTTGGAAAGCTTTACCTGGAGGTAAAATATCTGGTTTGCTGGTGTAATAATTCTAAAAAAGACATCTTTTCCTGAAGGAAGATACATAAACGAGACTAGCACCTCCTAACTATTGCAGGCAGACCTAACTGGCGATATCTATTCATCTTGAATCATTTCCCTAACAGCTCTTTTCTCACCCTTGTGATTATTTCACCATGTGCTTGCTCTTCCTAACCAACCTAAGGACTCTGGATAAGTGCTCCTCCAGACTGCCAAAGGAAGGAGCTGCCAAGCTGCAGCAGCTTCCCAGGGACCCCAGCATCTGCTGAAGTCATCTTTCAGCATCATGCCTGCTCTCTCCATAGAGCTCTGCTTCTGGGACTCTTACGGTTGCCTCTTTGCAGCAACACCTGCTCTCCACAGTGTTGGAGAATAAATGAATGACTTGCTAAGAAACTGCTGAAACCTGAATAAATAGCTCCTGCTCCACCTCTCATCACCTATACGCCATCTAAGCAGAATATTAAAGTTATACCCAGCCAGAATATGAGGATTAAATAAAATAGGAATTAGTTGACTCCAAAGAGTATTTTTCCTGTTGTTTTCAACTCTTCAGCTGCCTTAGAATCTTTAATGACTTAAATTAATCAGATGGAGAAAAAAACCAACAAATCCAACCACAAAAAAACCCCCACTAGTCCAAGAATTTTTTATCAAAATCAAATGATTAAATCAAGTCATTTTCATTAACTTGGTTACAGAAAAGAGCCTATGGCTAGTGAAGCCAGTCGAGGGCCTCCATGTGAGAGCCTGAGCCACACAGTCATTCTTACATTGTCCTAGCTCTCATATTGCAGCACAGAGAAAGACTTGATATTTACCAAGAGCAGAAATGAGGCAGCCCCACATATTGAGTTGGTCATCTGAGCTTCTCAGCAGACACAAACCAATGTCCAGGAAGCCCACGATGACCTTTTCAGTCATACTCAGCAGTGGTGCTGTACACAACCTGGAAGAGGCTGAGGACTAGGACTGTAATTCTAATGTGAATTAAAGTGAAAATATGACTACCTCAAAAAAACCAGCAACCTTAAATATAGCTTGGCAGAATCAAAACTAAAGGTGTTTCATTGCCTAATTGGAAATGCCATCACTAGCTATAGAAATCTTTTTTTCATAAACCCACATCTGTAATTGTGTAATTCTTGTAAATAATATCAGACAAACTTTATGGCAAACAAATTTATAATGACACCATAAAGGGAGAGAAAAAATGAGGTGAAAAAAATACCAGCACAGAGTGGAGTCTACCTGAGAAGTGAGGTGTGAATAGCCAAGTCAAAGTGATGGAGGAATAAAATGAAGGTGTCTCTGTGCAAATTGCGTGAAAAGGCGATTGTGTATGGATAGTTAATGAAAAGTCCCTCGGAGTAGACAAGGCTCCCTAATGACAAAACCAGATTCAGATAGAGAATTTCAAAGGATGCTAAAAGGAACTAACTGCTGAAACTTTAGAGGCATTCAGGCTTCTTTGAAAATCCAAATCATAGTGTGTACTGAAAGACTTGAAAGGAGAATTAATGATGAAACCTATAGAGATTAAAACAAAAAGTAACTTTTGAAACTTTGAATGCTCCCTTGAAACTAAAAGCAAGCAGTAGTAGGTAGTCTGGAACCACTCATTACTGTAATCAAAAGTCTTGCCAGCATTCTCAGAAACTAAAAGAAAATAAGTAAAAAACAACTAAAAACCCCCGAGGGAATAGTGTAACTGCAGGTGATTTTTTAAATGATTTGAGATAATGACAGAGAATTCCATTTGTCAAAAAAAACATAAGGGAAAAAAACAGGCTACAACTGGATAAAGGCCTTTCCTATTCTGAGGCTTCTCCATCGCTAAACAAGATTAGAGAGTGAAATAACAGCAGCAAAAGCCTCTAATATATTTTTGTAAATTGCGATAGTTTCATTAAACAGATCAGTAACTCTGAAGCTTTGATCGGGCATGGAGCAAGGCTCAACTAAAAAGATTTCTTAGATTTATTAATGAGAAAAAAAATAATTGAGGTGGGCATAACATAGGATACATAAGCATAAACATCACTGAATCCACTCCCATAAACTAGAAAACTAGTATTTACTATAATTCTTTTTCAATTAACTGAGATATTGTTTCAAACATGGGGACAGTTACATTATATGAAAATGTTGTTAAGTTAAACACTACAAGAGCTCTCTATACTCTATTTGTTTTTCTCTGAGTGCCTTTTTTTTTTTTTCTTTTTCTTCTGAATAGCAAAATTTCAAGTCTCAGGGGGTGCTATTATTTTCTGTTAAGTTGCAGAGATTTCAAATTCATCAGAATTCTTTCCACCACAAAGCCTCAAAAAAACCACCAGCAAGTCCTACCTTGAGCAATTTTACTTAAAAAAAAAAACCACAACCAAACAGACAAACCCCAATTAATGGAATAAGGAAGGTCTCAAAACAAACAAACAAACAACAAACAATCCAAACCATATTAAAAATCAACAACCTTCAGTTTTCCACCATTTTTTTCATAGGGCTGCTATAATCACTATAAATGTGGTTTATTCCACTTAGTTAAGTATAGCTCTTTGGTCAACAATTTAGTTATCCACCTTTGTTTCTAGCAGAAATTTTCAGAATTAATTTCAGAGATCAAATCTTGAAATATATTATTCCCTTGCTAATTATAAACTTAGAGAGTAGTCAAATTGTGACAACACAAGTTTAACAAAAAATGATACACAATTTAATGCATTCTTTCTTTTATCTTTACACCCATAGCACACCATTGTCTTCAGACAACTGAAATAAAGGTTCAGCCAGAGATTTTGCAATGCAAATTTATTAACTTAGCTAACCACAAACAAAACCACAAACAAATGTTCATATCTGTATTCCAGTACAAAGAAAATCTGTCCATACTGTCAGAATCAAAATACTGCTCCACACTACAATGTGCAGCTTGTCAACCTCAAATCTTCAAAAAGGGCACTTCCCTGACACTTTCTTCTTCTGGAAAGTTCAGTATTGCTGTGGCGTAACAGTTGCTGAAGTTATCTGATAATTTCCATCTCCAGATATCATCACAGCCAGGCTAGTCCTTAATATTTTAAAACATAAATACCATTAATAACAATAAATGTTTTAACTAGTTCTCCAGGAGTATGTAAAAATCTGGTCCTTCGATACCTAATTACAGAAGGAAGGTGTAATCTCCTTACCAGATAATATAATCAACAAGCAGGTCCAGAAAGAACAGTCGATAATTTTTTTTGAAGTAGATTGCATAAACTACAGATTTGTTTCTCAGATGCTGAGATATTTTTGTTAGCAATATATATGATCTTTAACCAGGACCTTCTTTTAAAAAAAAATAACATCCAAAGAGAAGAGAAACAGTGATAATCTATGAATGTTAAAACAGAGCATTGCCACCCTGTGAGAGGTCTGTTATCTCAATTCCCTATTGGGAAATACAAGAAAAATAAGAAAATTAAACCTCAACACTTTCCAATTTGATTACATCTGTGCTGACCTGACCACCAGCTGTATTTTTCCAGTGTTTGGTGGTATTGTCCAAGAATGTTTCCCAACAATATGTTGGGAAAGGTGTATTCAGTTGCCATAGAAACACTCTGGTTCTACTCCATGGATCTACCATCTAAATCAAGCATATAATTTCAGCTTTATTTAATGAGTAGGTAGGAGGACCATGACATGGTATCTCTCACTGAAGCTCACGTGCTTTGCTGTGGTGTCTTCTCTCTGTGCATGACATTGCCAGAAAATGCATCATGTAAAGCATACAATCCTTGCCACAGAGCTTTAACTTCTTTTAATGTCAGCTTCATAGTTTGAGGTTTTGAGATCACGTGGAGTTATGGTTACTTTCAAAGTATTTGATGCAGAAATGGTGGCTTAACTCAATCTCTTCTCCCTCCTGCTCACCCACAGTGGATAGCACTGAGTACCTGAAACCTGTATGATACTCTAAGTCAATGCCAGCTCAGAGGAAAAGGTGCCAGCAACAGAAGCCTTCCAGGTGTTTCATATGAATACTAATAGCTGTGGAATATGACTACATCCCTTCCTAAAATCACACTGTTTTTCATCTAATTTTGTTTTGTTTTCTTTCAGTAACACTTTCAGAATTCTCTTGAAACATTCCAAAAGTCCTACCTTCTCTTAACACTTTTTTTAAGACATATTGTCAAGCAATTGGGTTCTTGAAGATTTTTTGAGGGTTATGTTCTTAAAGAGATGGAAAATTTAATTAGTTTGCCTCCTCCATAAACCCTGAAATGATGTCACTGAGGAACTGCCACAAAGAGAGCTGTGGTGAAGTCAGCAGTAGATGACACTGCTGGGTTGGTACTGCGCCCTGCACAGTGTCCTGCCTAAAGAAACTGTTCATCAGATGAACACTGACATAGAAGAAATTCACTCAGTTTGAGTAAAATGTTTTTGAGGAGTAATTCCAAGTGGCTATCCATTCATAGCACTGATTACACGTCCTATAAAAGTTCAAACCAAAGAGAGACGTAAAACAGCATTTTAGGTTCATTTCCATTAACCAGGGTTATATCACTTAATTTCATATCACTTAATCAACTAAAAGACAGTGTAACAATCTTTGTCATATAATAACTGACTTCAGGCATCAGCAACCAGCATCCCAACAGCAACCAGCTGTTTATCAACAACATTCTAAATTCCTGAGAACTTCTAGCATCACTATTCCTCCATGATGCAAGAATGTATGAGAATCCTAAGTATTTTGATGCAGGTCCTATACAATTCCTGCCATAGGCTTGTGCATTTTTCCTCTAATTACAACTTCACATCAAAGAACAACTGGCAAATGTCAATATTAGTACTGATGCACCATCTGCTTTTTAGGTTTACACAATAGTGCAGATATACAGGAATAGCTGTTCTAAACTTTCTGCCACTATAGAAGTCTCACCAAGAATGATGCTCTCAAATCATCTCCTTTGAAAGTGAAACTGAATTTTGTTGAATGAATCATGGCATAGATGGCATTGACACTGACTGCATGGTGAACTGAGCCAATTTTAATCTTGTTCAGATAATCATTCTGCATTTACCATTGGCTTTTCACAGGAAAGCATTAAGCATATGAGGCAGGTGCAACAAAAGTGATCTTTGATCATACAATGAAAAATAAGACCTTGAAACTTTTAGTTGTGGCAGAATAGAAAATGTGGAAAAGTATTCATTCTCTTACAATGCTGACAGTTTTTGCCGGTTTAAATACCACATCATTTATGTGTGTTGCCTTCAATATAGTCAGATTTCATAGTTATCTCTTACCTTTTTTCAGTGCATGCAAACACCAAGTTAATCATTTACCCATCTTACACAATCAGTCCCAAGTTAATGACAGCTGGAGTTCTACTGTGAATATCTACAGAAGTTCACTTTATCTGCATTGTGAAGTCAGTCATACAGTAATGGCTGGTCTTGTAACAACTTTCTATTGGAGTTTAAGTACTAAATCTATTGACAGTGGCCTTGCTGTAAGAACTCTACTGTTGACTGCATATGTATTTGAAGAACACTGTGTCCTATTTCTAGTACTGAGGATTTGGAACATTTTTTTTTCTTTTTAATGAAATGTTTGTAGCCTCTGCAGATTAAAATTGTATAAGCATATAAACAATGTTATCTATTCCATTTCAGAGTTAGAAATTAATAAAATGAGATAAATTAATCATGGTAATTCAAGTATTTCTGTCTGAAATTCTGTGAAGGCATCAACTTTAGCTATGCTTGGCTAATTGCTAAAAGACCCTGAGATTGTGTTATTAAGTTGATTGTCACTAGCACTGATTTATATCATATAATCCTACCTACAAATTTTAAAATTCAGAATCTGATTTTCTGCTAATCAAAATGATCCATTTCACAACAACATTTTCAGTTCCTGGGTTGTTTTTTTGGTTTTTGGTGTTGAGTTTGTTTTTTTTTTTGTTGTTTTGTTGTTGTTGGGGTTTTTTTGTTTGTTTTGGGTTTTTTGGTTTTTTTTTTGTTTGTTTGTTTGGGGTTTTTTTTGGCATCCAGTTCTCTAATATCAATGTAAATGGTTGTGGTATTTTTCTACTTATATATATATGTTAAGGAACTCTTCAAGTCAACACCCAGTCTATGTCCTTGAAGGGCCTCATACAAACAAAAGGACTGTCATTTTGTTCTTGAAAGGATCATAAGACAAAATCCAAAAATTTTGGTAGCATTTTTTTGTATTTGACTTTTGAAATATCACAAAATTTAAAACTAAGAAGAAAGAAATAAATGAAGAAAAACATGACATTTCCATGAATTCCCAAGAAATTAAATTACAAGATATGAAACAGAGAACAAAGAACTACAGGTTTAATTGCTTTTCTTTCAGTCACTAGCATTATCAATGTTAGTCTTTTATGGCAAACAGTCAACATGTCCAGAACCTCAGCTTTTTCTAGGCTGAGGTCCATAGGCACCTGGCAGGATTTGGCCCAGGACAGCACTTTGAAAATACTAGTCTTGACATTTGTTCATTAGTTTTATTTGGCAAAGTAATATGCTGACATACCCACAGCTGCTTCTTCCTAGGTTTCTATTAACAATTGCATAAAATCCCCCACCAGAGGACTTTGTAACTCAAAGTATCTATGAAATACTTCTATGGTCTTCTGAGAATTTTCTTGAACATCAGCCTTTGCAACAAACATGGTTAAAACTATAATATTCCTTTTTCTTTCTTTCTTTCTTTCTTTCTTCTTTCTTTGTTATTCATGGGAAAGAGCATTAATATATCCTAAAGTTCTGAACAGATACAAAAGACATTGGAGATTGTGACCAATAATTCAAAATTTGCAAGTCTTTGATAGTTACAGATCTTCAGAGATGACTAGTTCTGAAAATGGCATCTCAGTTTGCATCAGTAGGCATGGCTAGAAGATGAGTTACATCCTGCTGAAGCAAGTATTTGGACTCAGATTTAAGATGTGCTGGGTTATTACAGTTTCTGATTCCTTTGGTAAATGCCCTTTCTGAACACAGACAGCTCCCACAAATCTCCTCAAATCTGTTGGGTATTTAAATCTAGGCATTTCCCTCATTGACTGGATTCAACTATCCCCTGAAGCAACACACATATGGATGCAGTAACCTCTTTACTATTTTTTTCAAATGCTCTGTGTGCTCACCATCAGTGCCAATGCCTCTCATTTAAATCAAATAAAACAACAGTGTGTTTCTTAGTAGAGAAATTCATAGAGCTTAAGCAATAAATTAAGTCACCACTGAAAAGCAGTTTTGCTTGTTGTTTCCTCAGCATTAACTTGAAGTAATCCCTGGTTTCAAAGGACTTCCAGAAGTCACTAATGTGTTAGAAATTCTGGCTGAAATCTGCACCCCTTGGCACCTTAGATAATCATCAACTGTATTGTCAATTTTTGAGAAATAAAGCTTTCTCAGGAAAGAACCATATTCTTTTATTCCTCCTTTTCTCTTTATCTTTCCCTTCTTTTCCTTCCATTGCTCCTTATTTCTTTGCCATGAGTTTTTTCTTACACTTTTCCTCTGCAGCAGGAAAAGGGAGTGAAAAATATAGTATAAAGAGTAAAAATACTTTCCTTTCTCATGGTCTTTCCTCAAAACATTTCAACTTGTACTGTTGTACTTCTAATATACCACAGACAGATCTTCCAAAGCAACTTTTCACGCTTTACTGGCAAAACAAATAACAGACAGTGTCCAAAAAGAAATGGTAACATCATTGAGAAGCAAGAGGTTATTTAGATTAAAAAGTAAACTTAGATTAAAAATGAACCGCACATAAGAGCAATTAGATTTATAATACATATTTAGAAAATCATATGTTACTCTATTCATATATTTAAAGAGACTGTATGTCACACAGCAAAAGTGATCCAGTCCAGACTTTAAATACCAAATACTTTCACAATTTATTTCCCCTGTCCCCATATCTTCTTTTATTTTGAAAATCTTACTTATCCTTTATAACTATAGTAACAAAAAGACTAAAGATACCCATACATATATAACTGTATAAAAATAATATTAGCTAATTATCTAATAATTAGCAGGTTTTTGATATATATTGACATGGTTCAGTTTAAGACAATAATTCTCTTTGATTTTCAGGCTGAGAAAAATAAAAAGTTCCAAAGTATCAGTGGTGAGTGTATTTGTTAGCGAGGATATCAATCATGTGTCAACACAAAGCAAGTAAGAATGGTACACAGAGTCCCATGGTAGTTTTAAGCAGGTACTTTTATATGCAACACTACAACACCTAAAAACAGCTCTCAAAAATACCAAGAGTTCTCAAAAAGGAATTCAACTCTATACCTCAGTTCTGAAAAGTAACTTGAGTAATAAAAGGGCACCAGGGACTCAGAGATGTTTTTGCTTCTTACAAGATCATGGACAAAAATCCTGAAATGTTATAGCAAAATTATAGTGGTCATATTGGATAACAGTTATTGAATATATTCTTAATAGGAAAGCCACTTTTTACTGTCCTAATTTTTACCACTGTAGTTAGTTGCAAGATAGAGGCAAAGAGTTGGCAGGCATATTATGAATGCGAAAGACACTTTGCATTGCATGAGTCAACATAAAGGTCTATGGAAACAATAAAATTCATGTTTAACTTCTCTGATTTTCATTCCAAGGCATTCTTCCCTAGATGCATATTTGTATTTTAGTCTTTTTAAAAAAGGAAGTCACTCAGCAAATACTACGTTTCAGTGATGGCACATGCTCGCTGGTGAGTGCATGATAAAGCAGCTTGCAGTATGGAAAAATTTTGAGTTTAAACTTCCTGAAATGGCCTACTCTTTCATTTGCTTTGAGAGAACTTGGGTAAACTTTGGCATTAAAAAAAACCCAAAACATTTCATAAGACTGTAAATCAGCACTTGAGTTAAAAGTACATGTTTTAATCGGTTCTTGCCCTTTGATCCTCACATAACAATAGCAGCAGTTCTCCAGAACAAACTGTGCTTTTTATGGCATCACTGCCACAATCTTTGTGAAGTTGAATCAGTTTTTATTAGAAGGTTCCCACTTACTTTGCCTATGTTCCAAGCTGGCCAGGAATAGAACACTTCTGCAATGTAGGATAGCCATCTGACCATGTGTTTAAAAAGCCTTGTTAATGGGCTTGGTTGATTGACTATTCAGGGTGGTGTCATGCTCAAGCAGCTGTACGTATTTCAGATTGGAGTGGCATCACTTCTGGCCAACCTGGGACCATTGCCAAAACTAGTGTGAACCTGTTTGTAAATGGCTGCATAGATACATTCCTTGTGTCCTTCACATTATCATAAGAGAGGTTGCTATATTATAGTCGCCTATAATTAAGGCTGGACAGCAGTCACCTTTATAATGTCCCTTTTTTCAGTGACCTCTACCCACCTGCTTTGCATGAAGCTGGAAAATGTTATCCTATGTAAAACAAAACTTGGCAAATTTATTTCAAAATTATCAAGGTATTTTGTGCTTTGAATTAGGGCATGTTCCTTTCAATAAACTGGGTAAACCTAGCCATGTGATAAATCTTGGTGGGGTCTGGGGAAAACCAATTTCACACCTAATCAATACAAACTTGCTACAATCTGACAGAAAAAGAGGTCACCAAACATTTTATTCTCACTAAGGATTCTCAAACCTCTGACCTGTCTTGTACTGACCAAATTGCACATTTAGAAATCCCTAGATTTAAGTTACTTATTACAGGGTTAGAGTGGCAAACACCTTGACTCACCTTGAAAAGTTTCTTAATTCTGTCTCTTAAAAAAAAAAAAAAAAAAAGAAAAAAAAAAAAAGAATCAGACCAAAAACCATCTTCTACTTGCATCCATAAATATGCCTATTTTAGTATCCAGGTAGCATTAAGAAAAAAACCCAATTAGATTTCAAAGAGGACTGCTGACACTGTATCACAGGAGGGTCAGTTTGTACTGTCACCTTAAGAATGAGATTGAGAAGAATGAAATAAAAAAATCCAATTGAGAAATGGGATGTGAGATGAGGAAATAGGGGGGACTGAATTCAGGGTAAGGAAAGAAAACTGTGTGGGAAAAACTGGGATTATCTACATAATTAAAGGAGACTGGCATCAGAAAAGGAGTAACTGAATGAGAAGCCATGGAAAAAGAACAGTGAACAGCAAAGTCAAGACAGAGCACAGCTCAGGTAAGGAGCTAGAGAGATTTTCTTTGAAAGGATGTTGTGTTTGTGAGGGGGAAGAGCCTAAAAAGAGGTCACACACAGAGATTTACACTGTAAGTTTGGGGATTATGATTGATGGAGAGAGACAAGGAAAGGTGAAGAACAAGGACAAGGCAAAAAAGTTTTGCTAGGAGAAGTAGAATGGTGCAGCAAAGAGCTCATCTCACAAGACTGACTTTGTGCTCCAAGAGTGAGGAATTCTCAACAGCGATGATGGTTTCCCTGGCCATCGTCCTCATTGCTCTCTGGCTAGTAGTAACTTTTGCAGTCCAATATAGGTATGCAACTTTTGTTAATACTGATGTACGAGAAAATGATTACCCAGAACTCTTTCAGTTCAGGCAACAGAAGGCTTGTTGCAGTGAATGCACAATTGTCAATGCATGCTCAGGTTCCATCTGTGTGTATCACTGTGATGTCACATGATAAGATGCCTTTTGCTTTTCCTCCAGTTAGTTTTCCTTACAGCCAGGAATCTGCATAATGCTCAAGCACTGCACTCAAACAACATCAAGCAAAGAAGTTGTTAAAGAAAACAAGCTTTAATACACATTTTCCTCATGCAGCCTTTAGGCGAAGTGCTCATGTATTATATCTCTACAAGATCAATTTCACTGCAGAGCATAGACTGTCCTTACAAGATGAATCAAAGTCCTTTATAATGACTATTGTTGTTGGGGAACTTCATTTGGCCCTCAGATTGAAAGGTCAGGTAGTGGGCAAGACAAATGAGTTCTGAGGAGGGGAAAAAAGGGAAAAGAAAAAACCCAACAGAAAAAAGACACATCTTCCACTTCAAGAATTTTCAGCATCCAGACAGCGTAATGTCTCTGATTCTGCAAAAGGATTCTTGTGTAGTCATTAAAATGACATTTTTTTCAAAACCAAGGTCAAGAGAATAGCAGTGTGGAGGGAAATCATTAGTTAACTATTCTGTGGGGTTTCACAGAAACACACAATGGTTGAGGCTGGAAAGGACCTCTAGAGGTCACCTGGTCCAACCCACCTGTTCAAGCAGGGCCACCTAGAGCTAGTTGCCAAGGACCATGTTCAGACAGCTTCTGAATATCTCCAAGGATGGAGACTTCACAACCTCTCTGGGCAACCTGTGTCAGTGCTCAGTCACACTCACAGTAAAATAGTGTTTCCTGATGTTTGGAGGGTCATTGCTATGTCAGAGAGGATTGCCATCCAGTACTGGCACTAGCCCTGGTGATGTTGTGGTCATATCACAATGGGCACAATATTGGTGGTGGCCATGTCACAAGGAGGGTTGGTAAGACAGCCAGCCCAGGATCGTATAAAAATGGCTACACTAGCCAAGGTTGACAGGTGAGTATGCACATAATGAAGGCAGGGAGAAGTGACCAGGGAGGCAGGCTGCTCGTCTTTTCTTATTATGTGTATTGTAGCCAGATGCCTGGACACTGATATAACGGGTTCATGATATGCTCCTGTCCTCTACCTCCTCCAAAACTCAGTGAGAGAGAGGACAATGCTCTACAGGACAGATAAGAGAGCCTCAGCCTGTACCATGTCATGATCTTGCAGGGAGCTGGAAGCTCCCCACAGCCATAGACAAAGGGAGATCCCAAGTCTTTTTCCCTGGGTGGGCAATGGAGGGCTGGGACCCACATGAGCTCCTGGCATGAACCTTAGTGATGCTATGGCCATGTCACAGCTCCCAGAATACTTGAGGTGGCCTATGTGACAGGGGGGTCAGGCTGGCCCGGGATGGGTATCTCCTGCCTGTCTGGGAGGTGTGGGATGGACATCCTTGCCCCAAGGCTGAGAGTTTCCTGTGTGGGGAGTCAGGCTTTGTTCCTGGTGACAGAGGGTATCAACTCTGGTTGCTGATTCTCCTGTTTTTGTCAGCCTCAGCTTTGGATAGGAATGTTAACCAGATCATGATATGCTCCTGACCTCTCCCTCTGCCAGAGTGTGTTGTAGCTTTGTACAAGGATATTGACCCAAATCTAAGAAAGCACACGTAGCACCAGTCCATACCATGTCATGGTCCTATATGCAGCTGGATTGTCTCCACAGTGTGCACAAAGGGAGCTCTGCACCACCTTCCTTCCTTGCAACCTGTCATTCTCTCATAGTCTTACGGGGAACTGGAAGATCCCTCACAGCTCTGGACAAAGAGAGAGCTACACCACCCACCATCTCTGTAACCTGTCAAAGTTGCCCTGGCAAGTGGAAGATTCCTGTAGCCATGGACAAAGGGAGCACTGAACCACACAGCAACCTTGTAACCTGTCATGGTCTCATGGTCTTCACAGGCAACTGGAAGGTCCATACAGTCATGGACAAAAGGATTTCTGTATTACCCACTGTGTCTGTAACATATGGTCTCCAGGACTTGAAGGTGCCTACAGCCACTGACAAAGAACCACTGTGAACTAGCACCAAGATAACTTTCTTAACTCTTTCTTGCTGATTACCTAGGTGATTGTTCTCTGAGTGAGAGCAATGAGAATTTAATATCCATTGCTCAGCCCTGAGGATGTATTTATACTTCCCATCTTCTGCGTGTGTATACACTTAGAGGCTGTTCCTACACATATATCAGGAGTAAATTTTTTTGTGATGAACTGACTACACCTAAGTAAAGGGTAGGCTCTTTTTTTTTGTTGTTGTTGTTTTCTTGTTTGGTTTGTTGGGTTTTTTTTTTTGTTTATTTTTTTTTACTGTTAGTTTTTTGTTGCTTTTTTTTTTTTTAAGTAATGGAAATTATAAGAAAAATGTCTCAATTAAAATACTTTTCTAAAAAAAAAAGTTATACATTTTGAAAATTAAAATAACCCCATACCTCTAATACTTTAAAGCATAAGAAACAGTTCTGGTAATTGCATGGAAACTACTGCATTCTGAAAATGTCACTGTCAATTCAATTAAATGTCAAATTTAATTTCAACTTTATTTTTATTTTTGTATCTTGAAAGCAACAATAAAATAGTATATGAAACTTGGTAGACCTACCACTGGTGCTTTTATCTTTGTCAATTTTATGTTCCACACTTTCTTCCTGACCAATACAAGTCTTAAATACCCAGTCAGCACAACTGCTAAGCATTACACTACTGCCTGCAATAACACTCAACAGAAGCCATGCTAGGATATATAAAGTGCTAGATAAAGTGTTCATTTTGCAGAGTATATCTGAAACTGCATATGACACTGAAAATCATGAATATGTTTTACATTTTTTTTTACTGTGATTCAATTCTCTTGTTGTAACTGATATAATACAAAGCCTTTATAAGAAGAGATAATAAAGATAAATAATGTTTTTGAAGTGCTTAGGTACCAGAGTAATGATCCATATAGACAGATTCAATAATTTTGTGTTCCAAACAAGATTTCCCACTACCACCCTATATTAGAAAAAGAAAAAAGGAAGGGAAAAAAAAAAGCAGGAGGAAGGAGAGACCTAGAACAAGTGCAGAAGAAGAAACTATGAAATACCTACTCATCACAGTACACTATCTACTCTGCATTCTAAAAGAGGAAGAAATCCTCTTTTCTTGGAATGAATAATAGGGGAGAAAAATGGTGTTCCCTGTCTTCCTGGATCTTGTCTCCTACTATACTGATTTTAAACAAAGCTTTCTGTGCAATGTATGCTTATAGAGAATGGCATTATCTCCGCCTTCATTCGTTATCTTTCCGCCTACATGACTGGTTCTTCACTGGGTGTCCTGGTTCTGGCTGGGATAGAGTTAATTTTCTTCTTAATGGCTGGTGCAGTGCTGTGGTTTTGATTTAGCATGAGAATGATGTTGATAACACACTGATGTTTTACTGGTTGCTAAGTAGCGCTTACTCTAAATCAAGGACTTTTCAGTTTCCCATGCTCTGCCAGTGAGCAGGTGCACAAGGAACAGGGAGGGAGCAGAGCCAGGACAGCTGACCCGAACTAGCCAAAGGGATATTCCATACCATAGAACGTCATATACAGTGTATAAACTGGGGGGAGTTGGCTGGGAGCCACCGATCACTGCCTGGGGACTGGCCTGGCAACGGTCAGTGAGTGACGAGCAGTTGCATTGTGCATAATTTGTTTTTTTTCCCTTGGGTTTTATTCTTCTCTCTCCCTCTCCTCTTCATTACAATTATTATTGTAATTATTGCTGTAGTCTTTTGTGTGTTTTTTGTAAACTTTATTTGAATTATTAAACTGTTCTTATTTCAATCCACAGGTTTTACATTTTGCCGATTCTCCTCTCCATCCCACCAAGGATGGGTGGTTGGTGAATGAGCGAGTGACTGTGGGGTGTTTAGTTGCTGGCTGGGCTTAAACCACAACACTGGAGTTGCTGAACCTTTGCTTTCAGGCAAAGCCAAACAGTACTACTACTCCTATGAGGAAGATAGCATGGCCTTGTAAGAGTGTGGTGGGTTGACCCTGGCTGGATGCCAGGTGCCCGCAAAAGCTGCTCTATCACTCCCCTCCTCAACCAGACAGGGGAGAGAAAATATAACAGAAGGCTTATGGGTGAAGATAAAGACAGGGAGATCACTCAGCCCTTACTGTCAGGAACAGACTCAACCTGGAGAAAATTAATTTATTACTATTCAAACCAGAAAACCCCACCTTCCCCCTACCTCTCCCTTCTTCCTAGTTAATTCCTGATTTCTCTGCCTCCCCCCCCCCCCCCCCAGCAGCACAGCTCAACAGGGATGGGGCTGGGTCAGTCCATCACACGCTGCCTCTGCTGCTCCTGCCCCCTCGGGGGAGGCTCCTCACACTCGGGCCCTGCTCCAGCCTGGGGTCCCTCCCACAGGGTTCAGCCCTTCAGGCCCCACAGCCCTCCACGGGCTGAGGGACACAGCCTGCCTCACCATGGTCTTCACCACGGGCTGCAGGGCAATCTCTGCTCTGGCATCTGGAGGCCCTCCTGCCTCCTTCTGCATTGACCTGGGTGTCTGCAGGGCTGTTGCTCTCACATAGTCTCAATTCTCTCTTCTGCTGCCGATTTTTTGTCCCGATTTTTTCCCTCCCTTGCTAAATACACGGTCCCAGGGGCGCTACCACTGTCACTGACAGGCTCAGCCTTGGTCAGCAGCAGGTCCACCTTGGAGCCAGCTGGCACTGGCTCTGTCAGAAATGGGGGAAGCTTCTGGCATCTTCTCACAGAAGCCACCCCTGTAGCCTCCCTGCTACCAAAACCTGGCCATGTAAACCCACTACAAAGAGTTATCACCAGTTATTTCTCTGAGGAGTTAGCACTTCTTATTCTTTTTGTGTGTCTTACAATAAGACCTTTCAGTGCTTTCTCTGAGTGCTGCCAGAGTCAGATAAGGGAGGGCCAGAGGGGTCAGTAAGAGGAATACACTACCTTTGCTCTGAGGTAGTCCTTTACCAGCAGCCACCCCACTTCGCTCTGATCCTGTCTTACAGATGTTCAACAGCCTTCTCCATAACCTATTGCTACTTTTCTACATCTTGTGCTTGTTGGACATGGAGGATGAAGATAGTCTTGCTGCCCATAAAACACTGAGAAATGGCACACAAGCGAAGGAATGTTTATCTTTCTACAAAGCAAGTTCCTAAACTTTGAGTCTATTAGTTTCTTTACACTGTCTTTAGCAGCAAATGAAGGAAAACAGCTCTCTTCCTCTCACTAGCACAGTAAGTAGCTGTAGAGGATGGAAAACACCATCTCCAACCTCAATTTAAAAAGTGTATGCAATTTAAGAGAAGTTTGCAATTACAAGGAGCAGAATTTCAGTAATGGATGGAAAACACCATCTCCAATCTCAGTTTTAAAAGTGCATGCAATTTAAAAGAGGTTGGCAATTACAAGGAGCAGAACTTCAGTAATGACCTGTGAAATCTAATTGGGGTCACCCTAATAAAAAAAAGGATTTGTTTATGCCTGCAATGAAAAAAAAAATGTCAATACTTTAAACACACACAATTAATTTTTCTTGTATATCATTGTATGTGAGAATAAGAATATTAAGAACTACAGAAGAAAAAAAATCAGAACTGTAACAGATTTCTAGTCAGGAAAATTAAGAGTTAAAGTCTTCATAGTAACTTCTCTGCAGGACTTCTACTGGTTATTACATTTATTTTAAAAGTAACATAATGGAATTCAGAAGACAAAACTAAGTCATGTTGCTTACGTACACTGAAATCATAAGCTGGTCGATGGAGGTGATTGTTCCATTCTACACTGCACTGCTGTGGTCCCACCTCGAGCACTGTGCAGTTTTGGGCATCTTAATATGGTGCCAAGAAGGACATCAGACTACTAGAATGTGTCCAGAGAAAGGCAACCAAGATGGTGAAAGGTCTTGAGGGCAAGACCTACAAGGAGCCTCTGAGATCACTTGGTTTGTTCAGATTGAAGAGAAGGCTGAGGGGTGACCTCATCGCTGCCTACAATTTTCACAGGGGGAACAGTGGAGGGGCGGGTGCTGATCTCCTCTCTCTGGCGACCAGCGATAGGTCACGAGGATATGGAATGAGGCTGCAAATTCAGATTGGACATTAGGAAAACGTTCTTCTCTGAGGGGGTGGTCGGTCACTGGAACAGGCTCCCCTGGAAGTGGTCATGACACCAAGCCTGTCAGAGTTGAAGGAATATATGGATGATGGTCTTAGTCATATGGTTTAGCTTTAGCCGGTCCTGCTAGGATACATGTAAAACAAGTATACATGCAATGTACGTATGTCTAGCACTGGCCCCGCTGTACTGTTGCATCCACAACTGGCTGTGGATTGTCCAGATTGAAAAAAAATTTAGAACTTGGGCATCACTGGCTATTGCTTTGGTACATCACTGCACACAAGCACCTGCACACAAGAGACATTGCAGTTAGAACTGGAAGCTGTGTACAGAGAGTTAAAGGCATTAAGTTGTCAGAATCTCTGTGTTTATATCCTATGTCCACATCACCTGAAAGTCTAGTCAGCATTAATTGTTTATCACCATAATAAACTCATTATTCTATTTTTCATGAATGTTGTAGGGCTTACTGTAAAAGAAAATCTCTCCTGCATTATATATAGTTTTCTAAACTATCCTGCTCTTCTGGCATAATCACATGACAGTAATGTACATAGAGCATAAACAAAATTCACATGTGGTTTCTAGATGAAGGACTGAAGTGGAAAGGGACTATCCCCTATTTGAGGAGCTTACAATTCACTCACAACATTTTAAAGGATACAGTATGGTCTTTTTAGCAGAACTGGTGAGAATGTCTCCTAGGGATGCTGGGAACATGCTGGGAGCTGCAAACCATCACTGAATTCACATAGGCAGCTGCACTGCTAATACATCTCTTCTTACTAGAGGCCTATCTAAAATCCTGTTCTGTAAGAGGTGGTATCCACAGCAATACTTGGGACAGAAATTACAAAAAAAGTGACGCTTGGGAAAGATAATGTTGGTAGTGAGAAAACAGGAGTAGCTAAAGCCATTTCACAGGCAAAATTCACTGCATAGATTCAGGCATGGATATAGTGGGATGTGAGAAAGAAAGAAAAAGCAAAAAGATGAAGTACTGAGTTATTATTGTACATAAAGTAGTTGAAACAGTGTGAAACTAAGCCTAGCTGAGACAGCAGATTAAGCACATTTTTTCCAAAACCATGAAAATTCTGATAGATATCTTCTAATGCTGTGATAGAGGTGGTTCTTTGCAAACTTTTAATTTACCTAAAGTTTATGATTCTTATCTGTAATTATGATATTCATTGTGAGACATGGACCTGAATCCAAGATGGAAGGAATTCTGAGACATGCAGATTTATACTGACGACACACCACCCCCCGACACCACACACCCCTCACACCTCCAGCTTCAAACTATGTTTGCTCCAGCAGTAATGGAAAAGGCCAAATAAGAAACAGTAAAAGGAAAGATGGAACCCTTCTAGTGAAAAGAATGAAAAGAAAGTAGTAGAATGGAAAACTGAGATTAAAAAAAAAAAAAAAAAAGGATACAACAAAGTAAACAGATCCTCAAAAGACTCTGCAGAGCAAACATCTCAAAACTCATTGAGAAATTGCCCATGATCGCAGTCCTGTTCAGTAGTTCCCAGAGAATGAGCAATGAAAATGCCAAATCAGGCACCAAGTCACATGGCACAGTGTTTCTCTCCCACTTCATATAAATTATTTCCAGGTCAAATAAAGACTGCTATGTATTGAAGGGAGATGGACAGCAAGCTGTACTTTTGACACTGCCAGCATTGTTGGAAATGAAATAATAGGAGGAGCTGGTAAACAGATGGTTTGTGAACATAGACAGACCAGAAGCAGAAGTCCCTGAAGTGGGAAGTAGTCTTCTCAAGGTCTTTTTCAAACTTTTGTGCTATGATCATGATGCTTTCCTTTTCCTTTTTTTTTTTTTTTCTAATAGCTTTTATTTTGTTCTCTTTTTGAGAGAAGGGAAATTAAACTGCAATGCGGAGTAGAATCTTTTCTTCACATATAAAATGTTTGCTTATTTTCCCTAAGATCACTGTCAATCTAAGGATCAATATGTGTCCTTTCTTTTCTTCTCCCAAATATTGTGGTAAGAAGGATGAAAAGCAAAATTCAGTGTTGGTGAAAACTAAATGCTAAGAAATATGGACAACAAATAGCTATTCTTAGGTATAATGACATGCTGCACGCACACTAGTGAATCAAAGCAACATAAAATATTTCTTAGAATGAATAGCTTAATGGAGTAGGAACAAAAGAGTTCCAGTAGCTGCTAAACCTGTTTCCAAAAGACATTCTTTTAGCCTCTCAAGAAAATGTTAAGTGCTATGAAGGCAATTCAAAGATATATTCAGACTCCTATTCTGCACTAAAAAAAAATACATCATTAGACCAGATGTAAGAACAAGTTTCAGCTAGCTCGAAATAAATGGTTACCTGCTGTACTGTATGACAATAGTGTATTTTAACTTCTAACAACTAAGCCAAATTTAATGGAATTAGGAAAAAATGAACACAAATGAAAGACATGGAATTGGCCAGTTTGAGAAAACCTCATTCTAAAGCATGAAGTCAAGCTTCCAAGTCATAGTACAATCTTTGAACCAAATTCCTGAGCTACATTTTGAAACCTGCAAGCCATTTTTGAACCCAAGTTTTCTCACTGAAGGTATATGTTACACACACTTTATAGGTAGCAGTTTTACATATATACATACATGTACACAAATGCATATATATACATAGCTGTATGTGTGCACATGGATGTGTTACATATGTATATAGGCATACGTATACACATATATACACATATGTTGTACTGAATGAAGATTTTGTAGACTACAAACTGGAACCAATACTTATTTTAATAATTAACATGGTTCTGCTGAAGATACTCCATATAAACTCTCTAAGTTGTATTTGCAACTTACAGCATACACAGTGTATCTTATTTAAACATGATGGTAAACAATTATTTACAACTGTTTGTTATCTGAGTGCATACATATTGCATGAAAAAATAACAATGTTTGATTTCGGAAATCTTGTATATTCATTTTTAAATTCAGTAGAGAACAGTGAGTATAGAAATGAAGAAAAAATGGCACTATGTATAAAGTCTTTTGAAAATACAAAATTTTTAGAGCAAATATTATTGCAAGCATGATACAAGGAGTCAGAGGACTAGGGGTTATTTTCTCCCCCCGCCCACCAAAGAACTCATTTCTGAAATTACATATTTCAGAAACTGCTCAACAAGGGTTTAGAGCCAAGGGCGATTTGACTACTGCACACATGGAAAGGAGAGGGCTGATGAAGAAAAAGGAAATGTAGGAAAGAAAGACAAAGGGAACCTGAAATTAGATGAAGAATAAAGTAAACTAAAATAGTATTCAAAAAACCCACAACACACCAGTCATTGACATTTGATGAGAATGAACAAATTGCCCAACAATTCCACTTTTTTTTTCCTATGCACTGCAGTTCCTGGTGAACCAGATGGCATGAGAAAATCAAGTTACATAGATACACATCTCATACTTAGCTGAGATCACAAGGTGGTCCCACATCTCCAGGAGGAATAGAAAACCCTTGCTCAACTCCTTTATTCACCCTCTCATCTAACTTTACAACTACACTTGCACTTCACATACTAAATCTGACTGATTTAATACAAATTTAAAGATTATGTGTCTTTTTGATTTTTTAGTTTTTTAGAGAGCCCTCTTCTCCACTGGGGTGTTCAGAAGTTCCCAGGAACCTGCTAGCAGCTACTCATATTCAAATAAAGCTCTGGAAAGCAAGAATGTAAAAAATATTTATGATTTTGATGAAATTGAAACATGTAAAATCTATTTCAGTATATTTCTAGTTAGAAACATACAATTTATTTCACATAGCGCCCATTTTTCAAGCAAAGTAATTAGTTCAGTGAGAAAAGAAATAATGATGGCTAGCTTCCTATATCAGGAATAATTTTTAGATTGTACGTGACTGTTACAAAGGTACCAGCCAAGGCTTTTCTTGATGCTAGGTTGTTCTCTGTGTCCTGCCTATGTAGATTGTTGGTATTTATTGAAGTAAAGGTTTCAGTATGAGTTCAGCCTCATTAACCTCTTTTCTACTGGGCTGATTATAAAGCCTGTAATACTCAGGGACCTCCTGCCCTTCTTGCTAATTTCAACCAACATAGTGAATGGACTTAAAACTGTAAGAAACAAGATACCCGGAGACACAGATAGAAAAAGAAATCACGATTGCATAAGCCTTAGCTCCCTCTCTTTAGGGAGCTACATTAAAAAACATTTCTTGACTACTGGAATTTTAAGTGTAGGGATTTTTTCTGACAAAAAGCTAGTTAGGTTTTTTTGTTATGTTTTACTGCCATGAAAAGTTTTCTGGACTACCATAAGAATACTCCAGTGAGAAAATTTTACTCACATAAATAAAAAAGTATTGGACCAGAGTCAAAGAAGCATGCTAATTCCTTTGGGCACACCAATGTTATCAGCATCAGCACCACTATCCTGAGGCAGAGCTTATTTGCTACTTAACATTCCCGAATGCATTGTGCAACAGACTAGCACAAAGTGACTCTACCCAGATGTTCAGCATTACACAGCTGGAGCAGGCAGCATGCACCCTGCACAAGTAGTTTATGTATACAGAAACCTGACCTACTTGAATATTATATAATAAACAAGATAGAATCAATGACCTAATTGGTCAAAGACACTAAAAGCATAGCACAAAATCATCTGGTAGATATATTTTTGTCCATCTTTACATCAAAATGTTTGGGAGGTTCTAATGTGTGGGCTGAGATTGACTTTTCATTACATACATGTTTTCGTTAAGTATATGGGAAAGAGCACTGGGCCAGAAAGCTGTGGAGTAGCTATTGCAATTTTGTTTAAAATGCAGTGTAAGCACTTAGCATAATTTTTTGGATGATACCAATAAACTTAACAATATATATTATATATTTATACCTAAAAAACAATAAATAAAGTACAAATATATACAAATTGATTCCAATAAATTGCAAAAACACTATATAGAAAAAAAACATAAGTAGTAATATCAAGCCCATAATCAAGCCTGTTTATATACTGTCTAAACAGGACATTTTTGTGTTTCAAAGGTTTATTTGGCTTTGAGTCATTACAAAAAGTCATTCATCTTAGATTCTGAAGTCTGTAGCAGGAGTTAAGGTTTTCAAAGCTACAGTTTTGTTGCTTTTAATTATACCATGTTCAGATGACTCACTGCAGATTAAGACGTCAAGATACTAATAAAGATAGACTTTTGAAGAATTTTAGTACTTTGACAGTCCCTGACATTCTTTGCTGGTCAGTTGCTGTGCTCAGAATCCTTTCCGGCAATTCCAAGCCAGATGTTGACATGAATTTGCGAAATATTTTGAAAAGAATTTATATCAGATTGAGGGGATCATTTCATCAGTTACAGCAGGACATGTAATTGATAAAAAATGTATCAACTACTGAAGCTTTAAAATCCAGTTGAATTTTACAGGAAGGTTAGAGCAGTAGTTTTCAAATTTTAACAGTCAGTAGGATATAAAACCAATTCAATTAAAGTAAAGAATTGAACTATTAGGTCAAATTTTTTCAAAGATAATTTGTAAGTATACAGATATCTCTCATTGACATCTGTGGAGATGTGAGTAGGAATGCAATTAGACATATCTTTGAACATGAAGTATTTCTGAGCTTTCAACAAATATTTATGACTGAGCTAAGTAATGGATTAGCCTACTTGATATAATTTTGGAAGGGGGGGGTGTCGAGGGGCAAGTAGAGCAAAGCAGCAATGACAATTAATGGAAGAGCAGAGGAGATTTTCTGTCAGAGTATTTTCTTTAACTGAAAGAGCTGGTTTTCCCCTTGTTTCTAAAATAGTATCAATTCCAAGAAAAAATCAGGGAGGAAAAGACCCAATAAGAACAAAACTAGCAATATGTAAAAGTCCTTGTGCTTCTATAAATCTCTACAGAAAAAAATCACATTTTCTTTGATGATGGACAGGCTGGAAAAACAGGAAATCAGACCCTAAATTCTTCCTGTCCTATTGCTCATACTCTTAAGATATTATTTATGCTCTCAAAATTTCAACTACCATTTTTAGGACAGATGTCCCTTTTAAAAAATTATCTACAGCAGAAAATAAGTATATATGTTTTAAACAAAAACCCAAACCCAATAAAACCCAAGGATCACCCTCATTCTCCCTAATGAAACTTAAAAAAAAGCAGTTCTTGAAAATTTCCAATGGAGATAAAGCACTTTAAGTATGTCCCTATCTGTCTAGGATCTACTAGCTGTGGATGAACAAGGATTGAAGGGAGGAGAGCATGGCAATGTTTTGGCCAAGATTTTTCAAGTGTATTACATCAGCTCTGACCTTGCATTAGGTACCTGGGATTAAGCATGGGATCTAGGTGCAGAAAATTCAGGAACACAGACGAATTTAGTTCTGCAGTTCTGATCAAATTCAAGTTTAATATTAGAATTAGGGGGAAAAAAAAGAAGGAAAATGTAAAGTCAATAGAGATACAAGATATGAAGTGTCTTGCTGTGCTAAAGAGGGAAAAGTAGGATGATTAAATTTTCAAAACAGCAATTATTTATGATTTTTTTACTCTCTTCACAACTTGTTTCTTTTAAAAGTACAATATTTCTGTGTTACACTGGCACCAGGAATCTGAGATATTTCTATGGTTACTGTTTCTACAGACTATGAGAAAAGATGGAATTAGCTACTTTAAACTGTATTTGGTTTTTATGTCTATTTTCAAATTTGCAGTAACCTAAATTAAATAAGACACAAGAGAAATAAAGATCCAGATGTCCTCTTTTAAAGACAAACCTCCACAAGATAATGGGAACGCAAAAGCACTTTCACAAGTGTTGGGGCTTTTGCTGTATTGAATGATTATACTGAACTTTGAAGCAAGTGGAAAAATACTGAAGAAATAAGATGAGGGCACGATCAGAACAGTGGAATGAAGAGGGGGAACAAACTGCAGGTGCTTGCACAAAAACAGGGCCAGCAGGACGCGATAAGAGGAGCTGGGAAACAACAGAAAAGAGCCTACGTGCCTGAAAAAGTAGAAACAGAAATCTTGCCAATAAACAATTGTTAACCAATCATATTATTATACGCCTGTAAAATAGCCAATCATATTATCACACGCTTATAGAGTGCCTTATAAAAGTTACTTGGTTTGTACAATAAACGGATCAGATCTTGAACTCCATGAGTATTTGAATCTGACTCCCGCTCGCCCAGAAAGCCCGCAGCATCTGGTGACCCCGACGTGTGGATCGGTCGAAGAGTCAGGAAGATTCATTAAGGATCGTGTTACAAGCTGCGGAGCCGGCGAGGGTCCTGCTGCCAGCGGAGAGAGAGCTGGGCGCCCGAAGAAAGGCGGAACGTGCACGGCTGACCGGTGAGTCAGGAAACTTAAGCAGGATGGGGATCACTGCATCAGCGGTGGAGAAAGAAATCGTAGACAGTTTAATGAAACTAGCAGAGAAAACTGAAACGTCAGTCTCACGGCAGGCAGTAATTGATCTGCTATGTTGGAGTCGCCGCCGTGGCTTCCTTGCTTCTACGCAAGATGTATATAGTACTGAAACATGGAAGAAAGTGGGAGAGGACTTGTGGGAATCTGTGCAAGTCGTGACTAAGGGGGTAAAGACTTTGGCTCGCACATATCGGGCTGTACGGGGTATGGTCGCGCAGTTACACGGCGAGGCGCAAGTCGCTGCAGCTGTTAAAGCTGCAGTGCGGCCTCCCGGCGATCCTACCGCTCAGTCGGAGGAAGAGCCAGAGGGGCAGCCTCCGTGCAAAACCCCCCCCGATTATACATCTAAAGCTTATCCAGTAATGACTACTGCTGAACGAATAGCGTGGGGATCAGATGATGAATTACCACCCTGGTGTCCTGATAAGGAACAAACGGCAAGCGGCAGACAGACATTAATACCGGCAATTGCGAGTACTGGATGTAAAACTGCTGGGGTGGGAACGGCACAGCTCCACCAGCTCCTAAATAACAGACTGCATTTTTTTTTGAAGCATGTTTGTCTTTGCAAAGGTGAAAGTTGAGATCTGACTTCCTGACCAGTGTTAAAATGCACCATGGCCTCTGGCTACTTTAAGATGATTGTGTGACTTTGGACAAAACCTGGTAGGAGCAATGCTGAAATCAAGTTGTACAAACCTGCAAGACCACCACATTCCAGGAAATGGACTGATAAGCTAATTAACATAGGAAGCGGGGTTTAGGTAACGAATATGTATAGGCGTTAATTGAATATTCATTTGTTTCATTGTATAAATGTGGGATGGTTCGTCACTTCGGGCATGCACGCTTGTGGAGGAGCGATCCCCCGTGCATCTGCGCGCAATAAACATGCCTACTTTATAACTTTCGAGTTATAGAGTCAAATTCCGCACGTCAGTTTTGACGAGCCAGGCAGGAGGATTTCTGCTCGGCTGAGGGACCAGCTGCGGAGCGGACGCTCCTAGGCGCGCCCCGGGAGATTTTCTCGGAGGAGCCTCCTCTTCTCAGCTGTTCACCCGGGAGCAGAAGAGAACCCCTGGATCCGCGGATAAAACGGTATGTTTAGTAACGGGGCGGCTGGTGAGACGCACGGAGACGTCCGGCGTGCAGCGCAGTCCCCAGGAGAAAGAAAAAAAAAAAAAAAAAAAAAAAAGAAAAAAAAAAAAAGGGGGAAGCTAAAAACTTCCTTTAGGTTGTCTTAAGAATTGGGGAATTCCTAGAATGTAACAACTGAAATAGCGCTCTGTGTCTTGTTTGTTCTATGTGTTGTCTTGTTACATGTTCAAAACTCAGAGTTATGAAATGTATGTTGAAAAATAATAATATTCTGGTAATTCGTAGCAAATAGCGGAAAACTTAACACTCTGCTTAAGACCAGGAAAAATGTGGTTTTTTGTTTGTTGTTTGTTTTTTGGCAATTGTTCATTGAAATGCATGCTTTGTGAACTGTCAGTGTTCCTAAAAGTTGTACATAAGTGCACGGTACCGTATAACATACTGCTTGTGTGACTGAGGGCTGCCCGGAGAGTGTGAATGGTGTGATTGAGATGCGCATTTTGATTTTCAGTGTATAGCTTAATTATTTTGACTGAGTGTGAGTGCAAGAGTGCTTGAGACATGCGTTTGAGTGCAATATAAACAAGGAGCTCTATCCGTGTTTCCGACCTTGGGTGGCTAAGGCGACCGGAGAAAAAGTAATTAAAATTGTAAAATGGGAAATGGAAGGAGTAAGCCCTGTGAAAAATCGCCCTTGGGTTTCATAACACTCTCCTGCAATTAATGTTGTTTCTGAGGAAGAGGAAAAGGCAAAAATACATGCCAATGCTCTAGCAGTAGCTCTAAACAACAACAAGGTACAAGGCCGAGGGGACCGGGGTCCTAAGCCAAAATGTTATCAATGTGGACAGGAAGGTCACTTTAAACGTGACTGCAAAAAGAATCTAGGAGGAAAGTCTCTGTTGAAGGGAAATTGTTTGCGTTGTCAAAAATTTGGTCATAAAGCGGCCGATTGTCGCTCAAAATTTAGAAAAGATGGTACACCCCTCTTTGTTCCGGGAAACGGGAACAGCCGCGTTCTGAGGGACGCGGCCAAGAAATATCCCCAGAACCCAACAAATTTCATGGCTGCCTCGGCGAGCTGTATTCAGCCACCAGAGGAAGCGCAGGAGTCGATTTGGCCGTGGCAGAACCTGTAAATATCACTGATGAAAAGGTACATGTACTTCCTTCTACAGTTAGTGGTCCTTTGGGTTATGGTTTATCTGCACTCCTTATAGGACGCTCTTCTGCGTCAAAAAAGGGGATTTTTGTTCTTCCTGGTTGTATTGATGCCGATTATACCGGACCTATTGGAATTATGGTAAAAGTTTTTTCTCCACCTGTTCATATTCCAGCAGGAAGCACTATTGCACAGCTCATTCCATTCCAAGCTACTGTCCCTCAAAAAGGAGAAAAGGACAGGGGTCAAGGTGCATTTGGCTCAACGGGTATGCCTAACATTGCCTTTTGTCAACTTATTGGTGCCGAGCGGCCAAAATGTAATGTTAAGATATCTGGTCCACGAGGTGTAAATCTTCCTAATGTTTCAATGATGATTGATACTGGTGCTGATGTTACTGTTCTTCCTTTTTCAGTTTGGCCTACCATGTGGGAATTAGATAGTGCGGGTTCAACCATTTCAGGCATTGGGGGAAGTCGTCTGACACAGGTCAGTAAAAACTTCATTCTTTTCACGGATCAAGAAGGACATCAAGCATGGGTAAAACCCTATGTCCTACACACATCCTTGTCCCTGTTAGGTAGAGATGTACTTTCCCAATGGGGAATGAGAATCTCTACAGATTTTTGATTGGGGCCATTGATAGCAGCTCTCGCCCAACCTTAAAATTAAAATGGAAATCAGAAACTCCCGTATGGGTTGATCAATGGCCCTTACCTCAAGAGAAGCTGCAACACATTCAAGAATTAGTCCAAGAACAATTGGATTTAGGCCACATCAGACCTTCTGTTAGCCCATGGAATACACCCATTTTTACAATTCAAAAGAAATCAGGAAAATGGAGATTATTACATGATTTAAGAGCAATAAATGAAAAAATGGTTGACATGGGTGCCCTTCAGCCTGGACTGCCTTCTCCCACTATGATACCACAAAATTGGGACCTATTAATTATTGATTTAAAAGATTGTTTTTTCACTATTCCTCTGCATGAGGATGATTGTGAAAAATTTGCATTTACAGTACCAGCTATAAACCGTGCCGCTCCAGCAAAAAGGTATGAGTGGGTAGTACTACCTCAGGGTATGAAAAACTCCCCAACAATATGTCAGTGGTTTGTGGATTTAGCTCTACAATCTTGGAGAGAGAATAATCCTAACCTTATTACCTATCATTATATGGATGATCTCTTAATAGCCAGCCCTCACACACTAGCCCCTGAAAAAGAACGGGAACTTATACAGAGTCTGCAGACCTTTGGATTGGTTATAGCAAAAGAAAAGGTACAAAAACTAGCGCCCTGGAATTATCTTGGTCTGCGCATCTCAGAAACAAGAATCCAGCCACAAAAAATTATTAGTGTCCCAAATATAAAAAACGTCAACGATGTCCAGAAACTAGTCGGAGACATTCAATGGTTAAGAACTTTCTGTGGAATTACCAATATGGATTTGGCTCCTTTATTGGCATTATTGAAGGGTGGCTCGTCACCCGCTGATCCCAGATCTCTTTCACCTGAAGCTGAAAAAGCCCTAGAGAAAATTACACAGAAAATTCAAAATGTTGGAGTGGACAGGCGACTATTGAATTGTCCATTTACCCTACTCGTGTATAACCAAGACACAGAAATTGTGGCTATAATAGCACAATTGCCCGTTGATCGATCTATGATTCTGTTAGAATGGGTTTTCCACAGTAACACCTTAAAAGCCACAGTTACTACTAGAGCAGATGCAGTAGGACAGTTATTGCTGAAGGCACGAGAACGTTTGCGTACTCTCGCAGGCTGCGACCCTGAAAAAATTATTTTACCTGTGAAAAATTTGTCCTTGGCTGACTGGTGGATTCAGATTTCTGAGTGTTTTGCAGTGGCAACCCTAGGTATTCAATTAGATAATCATTATCCCAATCACCCCTTATTTAAAACTTCCTTAGTATTGGAGGAAAAATCTTTACAGCAACAAAATCCTATAAAAAATGCACTTACGGTTTTTACCGACGCTAGTAGCAAAACTCAAAAGTGTGGCTATGCCTATAGGGATGACAGGAACAATTGGATTTCTCATATAGAACAAATGGAAGGTTCAGTTCAAATTTTAGAATTAAAAGCAGTGTTAATGGTGTTTCAGGAATTTTGCAATGTCCCTCTTAATGTTGTAAGTGATTCTAAATATGTTGTTGGAATAGTTTCGCGTCTTTCGCGTTCCCTTTTAGGGTCTTTTACGAATGACAGACTTATGGCCCTAGTTATTCAGATGTGGAATGAAATAAATTTTAGACAATTTCCTTGGTGGATTACGCATATCAGAAGTCATCTGGATTTACCTGGTGTCTTATCAGAAGGTAATGCTTATATAGACACTCAGGTGGCATCCCCAGTATTACAAAATTCTCCTCTAAAACAAGCAACAGAGTCACATGCCTTTTTTCACCAATCTGCCCGGTCTCTCCAAAAACAGTTTGGTCTGTCTCGTCAAGACGCTAGGACTGTCATAGCGGCCTGTCCTGATTGTGCCAGGTTAACACCTCTTCAACAGGAAGGTACAAATCCTAGAGGGTTACAACCTCGACAAATCTGGCAAACTGATGTTAAAGAATTCACCCCATTTGGAGTACTTAAATATGTCCATGTCACAATTGATACCTGCTCGAAAGCTATTTGGGCAACTGCTCATAAATCTACCAATGCTGTTGCCTGTATTCAGCATTGGACGTCAGCCATGGCTGTGCTGGGCCACCCAGATATGGTAAAAACAGATAATGCCCCTGCATATCTTAGTGCCAGAACAAAGACCTTTTTGCTGCAATGGCAGGTGAAGCACGTTACCGGAATTCCAAATAATTCTGGTGGTCAGGCAATTATTGAACGTGCCCATCAATCATTGAAACATTACCTGTCTGTTTTTCGAAAAGAGGGGGAGAGGAGTCCTCATGTAATAGTGGCAAAAGCATGCTATGTACTGAACTGGTTGAATCCCAGAACGGAATGTACTGAACAGCCGATTTTCTATCACTTTTCTAACAATCCCAACGATTTTTCGAATCGTGACATAGCTGTCCAGGTATTTGACCCTGTCTCAAATTGTTGGTCAGGACCTCATAATTTATTAACGTGGGGTCGGGGTTATGCATGTATCTCCACAGGGGCAGTGACCAAGTGGATTCCGGCAAAATGGGTTCGCCCGTGGATTGAAAACCGACCCACTGAAAAGAAAAAGCAGGGTGACTACGACAGGATTGACTCCTAAATGAATAGGAGGGATCAGTGGGCTCAGTGGGCACAGCATCGAGAAAGGTTATTCCGACCGCCACGACCAAATGAAGAAAAGAGGCTTGTAGATAAGTTAACATACATTATTCTGCCCATCTTGCAGCAGTTACCTCGGGAGATACAATGTCAATTACCCTCCGGTGAATTGTCTTTGTTACACTGTGACCGTATCGTGCGTGCGTTGCAGGATCTTTTTGGGCAAGGACCGATAGAAAAGAAAATTCTTGTCCTATATGTGCTACTTCTTGTAATTCAACAGTTACTCTATATTGTGGATATTGTAAAAGGGTTGGAGCATATAGGCGGAAGGTTTTCCTACGTTTTGGTTCCGGCGGTTTTTCCCTTCTTACTGGGACACATGCCCCTACTTTTCAGGTATAAATGAGGCCTTACAATCTTATGAAGCCTTCAGACAGATATTTTTAGCAGAACATCGAAACGAACTCATCTTCTGGGTTCGCATTATCAGAAAAAGTTTTGAATCTCATATAATACAACATTATTGTAAATGTGAACGATGGCATTATTTTTAGGAATAGGCCTAATGAATATTGCTTTTGCTTCTGCTTTGCATAATATATTGTTGTTTGTTATTCTTTTGTTACTTTTAGTGCCTTGTCTTTAACAATGTCTCCAAAGCTGTATTAATGCTGTATTTAAAAAGAAAGGGGGAGGTGTTGGGGCTTTTGCTGTATTGAATGATTATACTGAACTTTGAAGCAAGTGGAAAAATACTGAAGAAATAAGACGAGGGCACGATCAGAACAGTGGAATGAAGAGGGGGAACAAACTGCAGGTGCTTGCACAAAAACAGGGCCAGCAGGACGCGATAAGAGGAGCTGGGAAACAACAGAAAAGAGCCTACGTGCCTGAAAAAGTAGAAACAGAAATCTTGCCAATAAACAATTGTTAACCAATCATATTATTATACGCCTGTAAAATAGCCAATCATATTATCACACGCTTATAGAGTGCCTTATAAAAGTTACTTGGTTTGTACAATAAACGGATCAGATCTTGAACTCCATGAGTATTTGAATCTGACTCCCGCTCGCCCAGAAAGCCCGCAGCACACAAGTGTTTAAATAATTGCTATCAACAATCAAACCTACCAATCCTAATAGAAGAAAGAAGGTCCAGCCAGCAAACTCTCCTATGCTTAGATACCACAGATAGCAGATATAGAGACAAGAGTGTAAAATACAGACAAATGATACTGCCCCGCTGCATCCAGTGATGTGTGTCTCAATCAGTGCATAAACCATGGAATGATTTTGTGCTAAAATAGTTTTTGGTGAATTTTTCCTTCCATTTATTTGTCCAATCAGTTCTGAAACCACCGAAAACCTTAATATCCACTACAACTTAAGAAATAATCCAATCTAAGTAAAGGGCAGCATGCCTATTTTAGAAAAGTTTCAAACTTTGATTATGTCTCTGTGAAAAAAGCTACATTAACCCAGGAATACTTCACAGCACAAAAAAAACCCTTCACAAAGCAAAAACACAGTTAGCAATGTTTTGTATTTTCTTTTCATACTTATACTTTCTACTTAGGTAATAAAAAACACTACATTCTGATTATTGAGTAATATCCTTCACTTGCAAAGTAAAATTTGTTACTAAATGACAATGACTGAAATTGAAGAACAAGAAAATAGGAAAGTAAGCTTTTTTCTATAAGACCAATGTTTTGCATCTCAACTTTGGTAACAAATTTTGATTTCCTATAAATAACACATTACTTTTAAATTCTGCTTTATGAAAAAATATAGTGCATGTAGAAAAAAACCCAGCAAAAATCTATATTTAAAAAAAGCAAAGTGATTTTGTAGTATATTTATATATGTTATATAAATATGTTATCTTTAAGCATGTCAGATGCAGTAAGAGAAGCAATTTATAAAGATTTGAAGTATATTGGTAATATATTGATGAAAGTGAGTTCATAGCAACAACAGAATTTTTGTATATGACATATTGCAATGTAGAAATACTTGCAGAAGTGAGCCTTTTGGCAAGCTGTATTCTAAGAGGCACTAGACAACAGAGGAAGAAGCACTGCATATACTGTCAGTCTGACATGACTAACTGGTGCTTAATCTAGAGACCATCAATAATCGGAAAGGCAATTACAGTAGAGTCCATACCAGAAAGTAGTTGAGTGCCATTCACTGGCTAAGTTATGGTATTATTTATACAGAAATTTAGCATTGTTATGTATTGAATAATGTTATGAAGTATCTGCTATGCCTATTATTCAAGTAATTCTTTCCATTATGATTAAATAGCATCTATTAAATATTAGTAAAGACAGAATAAGCTTCTTTCTGTCTTCACATATAGCTTTACATCTATTATACTTTACTCAAGCTTTTGAGTTATACCTGTATAATAAACTATAACTGAAATAAATAAATAAATAAAAATCTTTCTTCAGTGTTATTACTGTTTCGTTGTAGGCATTTATATATCCAAGAATATTAGCTGCTTTTTCACCCAGGCAATAAAGGATTTCAGGAGTCACTGTGTTTGAGTTCTATAGACATTATAAACTAAAGGTATTTTGTCATTTCTTGTTTAATCTATGAACCATTCTGTGCATGTAGGAGGGTTGCAATGCCTGAGATGATCGTTGGTGCATAACCACATACACACATACACAATATTTATAGACGTATCTCTTCTATCCATCTACAGACAAAGGCATGTCTTGGCAAGGAGGCAGGTTGTCTCTGAAGTCAAACAGGGATCACCTATTTCTCCGTTCTACAGCTTTTCAGGCACTTACCACTGGTAAAGCAACAAGCTATCAAGTCAAACAGTTCTCCAAGTGTAGGATGGATTTGTACTTAGTAATCTTATCTTCTTCACAAATTAAAAATTTCATAGTAATATTTTTTGCTACTACTACAATACATAACATAGAGCATTTTTTAAGAGCATCCGAGCAGATTGGCAGGATTTTATACTTGTTTCTACCTCCTCCCTTTCAGAAGGGTTCTTCAATCTTATATGATTCCCTGTCCTTGAGATAAACACCACTGAAGCAACTTCTCCGACTCTGGAAAGGATGGTGAGTCCACATGTCATTAGTCCTGAATAAGCACCCTATAATTACTTCAGGGCACTTTGAATTATTTGTTTTTTGAAAAATCAGTGAAATAGTTGCTACTATACTGCAGGTTTTCTGACTCTTTGCTCAAATAAGTTCCCTTTTTACTGGATTTGATTGCAAGTTATAAATTGTATTATGTATAACTTCAAAGGTATTTACAAATGAATGCCCAGTTGTTGAAGTCTCTGAGGTAATATACTGCACATCTCAGAAAAAAGTCTTCACACCAAAAACTGTCACTATTGCTAATGAGCAAGGTAAGGAAGCTTATTGGAGATGATAAAACATCTTTGGGGAGAAAAGATTTTTATACGCACTTATTGCTACACACATACGCATATATAGAAAATATACACATGTATAAAGAAAATACGCATACTTTTCCTCCTCCCCCAGTCCAACAAGAAAAAGATAATCAGATAGTGGTAGCTTATATATTAAAATAAGTAAGGTAGACTGAGGGAAAAAAAAAAAAAAGAAAAAAAAAAAAAAGAAGACTGAGGAACAGCCTCTAAGAAAGTCAAGGAAATGAATGATAAATCCTTTTCCAAATGCACTGGGAGAAGAAATTCTAGCAAAGACTCTGGAGGGCCAATAGATTATCAAAGTACAAAGAAAACATTCAAAGAAGGTAAGGCTACACCAGCATACTAAGGGAAATATGTCTCTCCCTCTTTGCTGTGCTGAAGTTTGGAGAGATTCCCATGCCAAAAGCACTTATTTCCAGGGGAGGTGCTGAACAAATCTATGTCAGATTGAAATGTAAGTAGAAAAACCTTTAAAGCAAACTCATAAAATGAACAGCAACAAATCACTAGGGCTAGAAGGTATTCAGTAAAGAGTTCTTGACCAGCCCAGAAATGAAATAGCAATTTGTGGAGTTTAAAATTCACACTAAAAACACCTTGGAGCAAGAGGAATGCAAAGTGGTTAATGAGGCACAACCCATCACCAAAATGTGCCGAAATTTAATGCATACACGTTTAAAAATTAAACTGGACAACTTTTTCATTTAAAAAGGGGCGGGGGGGTGGGGGGAAGCTTTAAGGGTTACTAAATTCAAAGAAACTTCTGTTGATGAAGCTGTTCAGCCCAAATTACCAGAGAATGCAAAAGTTCCACTACGTGCTGACAGGGTTCTTCGACACTTACTGAGCATGGACTGGGGCAGGGGCAGGACAGTAGGCTAGAAGGATCTTTTTCTGAGCCAATGCATTTTTTTGGGTTTGGTTTTTATGTTTTTTTGCTGTTTCAAGAACTTTTACTATTTAAAAATGTTAGTCACTTGAGTATTACTGCAGATGCAGTATGCCTGCTTCTGTTAGACTAAGGTGTTAGGTAAGGTAGTAACAGCTACCTTGTGTCTACATGATTAACTGTAGCAAAGTCACCTCTGAAATCATCTTGACAATAACATGAATCAGAAGGAAAAGCATCATACTGCAGTGTTCTTACTCTGCACCAAGTATAGCACAGCACTACTCATTTAACCTACTCTGTTATAAGCTATGTGTAATTCCTAATGTTAGGAATCTCTAATAATTTGCAGCTAAACTGCTAATAAAATGTTGAACTTTTCACGGATGTTCAAAGACATTTGGAAGATTTATTTTTAAAAGTCATATAATTAAAATAGAGGCAATTTCATTAGAGACTCAAAGATGTTCTGTAATTGAACCCTGCAGCACAATCTTCATTCCAAGAGAAAAGAAGCTTATTTTGCTTGACAGAGTCGAACCAACATAAAAGGGTACAATCAACTTCAGAAGCAAAGGCTTAGAGGTAGTTGTTTGTTACCTAGAACAAATAATTGTGTCTGAAAACCAATTTATTTGCACATTTTTTCAGGCTTGGAGCAGCTTATTGATGCAGCTTTCTATGAGTGTTTAGCACTGACTCTATATAAGCTCAATAATTCTCACATAACACATGAAATGAAGACTGGAGTGTTAATAACATATCTCTGGGCATTAATTTGTAAATGTCTTTGCAGTCTCAAGCTGGAATTTACAACTCAGGGTCAAATCAAGGCAAAAAAGGAAGGGGAGGAAAAGCCTAAGTTACTAAAGTCTCTATTTCACAAGAATGGAAATAGATGTCAGATACAGGATGCTCAGTAGATTTTTTTCAGCCTTCTACTTCTCCTAAGCATGAGCTTTGTCTGTCTTTCATCTACATGTGGGTAGATGTGAGATGGCCTAGAAAATGCTGAAGGAAGGAAAAAAAATATTGAACATAGCTTATGTCAAATCAATATAAATAAACTTCTTATATATGTATGTATATTAAAATGTCTGGAACATGAAGAAAAAAAGAAAAGTCGAGTCTGCTTCTCTAATCCACACAGACTTTTATAATTTTGCACTATTCACCAAACAATTTATTATTTCCCGCACAAATTATTATTCCTTCCTTTTTTATTTCATGAAATATGATCCTTCTTGCATGACACCTGGAGTCGGTTCAAATCACAGTGAAAATGAAAAGTAGCATAACTAACAAAAGAAGTAGAAATAGAGAGATGCAGCCCATAGGTCTTTAAGGTTTAAGTCTCGAGGTTTTCTTGGCAATGAAACCCAAGAGAAGAGATTAAGAAAAACTGAATTCACACTACTTATAGGTTTCCTGATGAATGATGATGTTTTGGATCTTCTCAGGTATATTTCTTATCTCAAACAAAGGAAAAATTTTGTAAATAATGGGCAACAACACTGTCACCTCCTCCTTTCAAATGTAACATTAAAAATCCCAAATAAAAAAAAAAAAATCAGCTAATTAATCTGAAAGTTTAGTTTGACTTTGATAAACAAAGGAATCTGAAGATAAGAGAGACAACACAATCAGAGATGGACCTGGAAAGGGGAATAATAAACAGGACAGGAAAGAGAGGTAAAGGACCAGTAGAAAGGACTTAAGTGTCTATAAAGCCAATCTGATTGCAAGGTTCTGTATCTGACCTTGCTCGGCAGATTGATATACAAAGAGGAAAGTACAGTATACAAAAATGAAAAAAAACCCCCACCAACAAACCCACACAAATGTCCATGAGAACTCTTCCTCTACCCCCCTTCAGGAGGACAAAAATAAAAGTTATTATCAGAGAAAGTGAATTTATGAAGGAAACAAGGAAAAAAAAAAGAGATTTTAAAGATTTTTTGATTAGTGGGGATGTTAAGTCATATAGAAGTAAAATTACTTTTCTTTCAGGGAGAAGATGGCACTTGAATAATAAGCAAACTTCTGTACCCACCCATGCAAATGACTGGTCCTATAAGTTTGAGGTGGAAATCTGGAATAATTTTAGAAAATAAGTGGAATTTCACTAGTGTAAGACTGATGCCAGTTAGAAAGACAGATATTAGAATTTGATTTTTAATTGCTGGTCAATCTCTGTACAGAAGTGGTGTATTAGACCTTTTTGGCAGAATTTGACCTTCAACATCTATACTTCATACTTGTCAGAAATCTTAAATTATCTACTGAAAATTGCTTCTCTGATCATTGTTATTTCAGCAAAGCAGGTCAGCAGCCTGTCAGCTCTCTTATGTAACCTTCCCCTTGTTACAATTCTAATCCATCAAGGTAACTTCAAGGATAGTTTCAAATTATTTTTCCCCAAGGTAGCATTATGTTGACACTTACAACAAAAGTTCAGCATTCTCAAATCCTTTCTGTCCCTTGTCATGAACAGATGGCACAATAAAGACAGAACCATTTCCTCACTCTCAAAACTTAGAGGAAGTGGAATTGTTAGGAAAAACAAAATAGACACTATAAATATTACTGAAGCTGCTTATAGTTTAGTAGTCTAGAAGTACAGTAGCAGCAATCTGCTTCTTGGCTTCTGGCACTACTGTCATCAGTGACTGGAAGATAAAAGAACACAAGAGCTTAGAAACAAAACCCTTTTTGCCTCAACTCAAAACCTACAAATTCCTTTTCTTAACTGGCTGAGAGTCCTAAAAATCTCAGATGGTTTTTGCACCAACATGCAGTGGCCAAAAGAACTGTTGAAAAGTGGATGGATCATGAACTCTGGACTGGCGGACACCCCAACCAATGTCAATACACTCCTCATTGCTGCTGTAAATTGGAGCTTTTTAAAAACGGAAAAGTTCCTGATTCTTTGTAGAGTGGGCTTTAATCTGCCTTTGCTTCCTTCCACTCTGGTACCTCCATGAAGCAGAGCACAACAGTGTCTCTGCTTTCTAAATCCTGCTCTTCTGCTCATTACAACAAGAAGAAGTCACAGTCACACAGGACATCCACAGTCTTTGCCCTCTCTAACTAAAACACACATCAGGCTGTCTCCTCCACATTAGTAACAAACCCTCCTTAGACAGCATAGAGCAATCTAGTGTGTTTCCTGCTTCTCAGTGACAGTTTTAACAGAAGGCCAGAGCAGGAGTCACAACTTAGCAAAGCCTAAATCCAGACTACCTAGAAGACTCCCGAGTGCTAAAAAAAAATAATTAATTTATATATATATATAATATATATATTATATATTTTATATATATATATATTATATATTTTATATATATATATAAAAATTAACCTCTGTGTTTCCCTGGCACCATGGGACTTTTCATAACAAGAATGCTTTGTTAACAGGCAAGAGAAGAATTTCTTGGCTTTCTGAGTGCAAGACTGATTAACCAACCCACCTAGAAATCTCTCCCCTCCTTTCTTCTCCCAGCTAAATTTACTGAAATATCTGAAAAAGAAACCCCCACTTCTAGAACTGGACACAGTACTTGCATTTACCCTTTTTTACAGAAGAGCATAAAGGACCAAAAATATAGATAATATACTTTTACACAGCTTATGATATTCTTGGAAAGAGACCAGAGAATAGGGTGCTGAGTGTAATATGGTATCCAAGAAAGGAAGAGTTTCTCTCTACCTACTAACTGAGAGACCTCAGCAGTCAACATTAGCTGAGACAGTGAGTCTTAAAAAAAAAAAAAAAGAAAGGAAAAAAATCACACAGGAAATGCCTTTTTCTTATTATTTGACAGGAGAATGAATGTACAACTGTTAACAGTGAATTATAGGATAAAACTAACAAAAATGGCCGAGCTGACTAAAGGAAATGCCATGACAATCAATATGCATTCAAAAATCCTCTTACTTATGCTGTGCAAAATCTAAGCATACACAGAGAATATGCTTACTCCATATCACTTGGCCATTATATAGTGCTTTGTTTAGGCATTCAGTTTTCTTTTGTGATTAAAACTTTGTGTAGAGAGGTTGCTGAAGAGAAAAAAGAAAGAAAGAAAGAAACAAAGAAAAGAAACAAAAAAGAAAGGATTGCTACCATACAAGAAATGATAGTAACTAGGTGGGAGAAATCTCTTTTTATTTTGTCTGCTAATAGCAATTGAAAACCCTACAAAACAATTAAAATATGAAAAACATAATATTGATATTTTGTGAAGCAAGGTGAAAACCAACATCAGATTAAAAAAATGAGTCATTTTGATTATGGAAAACAGTACTATAAAAACTCTCAAAGTCATGGTTAACTAGGAGAAAAATCATCCATGTTAATTAGGGTTATTTTCTAACTTTGCATTTAAAAGAAAGATTACAACACATTTTATATTGATGTTCTTACAGAGAATATTCTTCCATAGAGAATAGCTGCAATATTAATATTTATGATATGCATATTGGGTTTTTGAGTTGGCTACAGTTTGTTCTCCTACAAAATACTTCAGAAATGATACATATCTGCAATTGTCCTGTAATTCCATCAGTGGTACTAAGACAGCTTTAGGGGTTCGTTCAAATTTTGGTGGCTTGAGGACACTCTTTGATTTTAATAAAGAAGCCTATGCAAAGAGCAAGCTGTCAATTTAATTACAAGTAGGTCAGAGCTAAACTAGGCCATTTTTTCTTTGGGCCAAATCAGAAGCAGGAGGAAAAAGGCTAGTCTAAAAGGGTTTCGATACAAATACCTATCCGTAGTTACACAACCAAGGAAATTAATCAGCCAGTGGCTTTCACAGAGCCAAGCAATGGCTTCCTATGAGTATTTAGGATCACTTAGGGGAGCAGAGGCATTGCAAATGTCCAGTTCCTTACAAGGGAAAGGAATGCACAGGTGGAACTGCAGAGATTTTATTTTCCTGTAGATTGCACTGTGTAAAGGAAGAGGAAAGGAAAAAAGTGACAAATTTGAGAACTGACGTACTCTAACATAACACTAATTTATTAAATGTTGTGTTATCCATTTCTGTCAATGATTATTACATAAATGAAAAGAATAGATGCTGTATAACATATCTAGCTGTACTTTCACATTTCCTGTCCTGTTCACATGTATCGGAGATCTTCCCCACAAACACTGGCAGTCATACTATAACATAGCTGGAATCAAGTGCCATCACTGCATAAATAAGAATGATTTTGAACGTTATTTGACATCCCTTTTTTTTTGACAAATAGTAACTTTTCTGATGCAAATCACCATTCTTTGGGCTATTGTCCACACTGCATTATTTAAAAACCACCTGAGTGCCTTACAATCTCCCTCAAAATCAGGATCTTAAATTAATAGATACTTCATGTGCAGATATCAGGGAGGATTCTGTTCAAAAAAAGCTTATTTTTTTAACAAGTATGTTGTTAAAAATAAGGAATGAAGAAATGGAGAAAAGCATGGATAGACTTGCCCATAGGAATAAAGCAAAAGAGAAAAAAGAGCAAAAAAGAAAAACCAGGTCAATCTTCTGTTCTCTGAAGGGAATTTTTGAAATAAAATAAACACTTTAATGCTATTTGTTAGCATAACAGTCACGTATTTTATCTAAGTATCAGATCTTTTATAAAGCTAAACACCTCATAGGAATCCTTAACATTCTCATTGCCCCGGCTCTAGACAAGAGGAAATGGAGGAAGTTTAGATTGGATATTAGGAAAAACTTCTTCCCTGAAAGTCATCAAGCATTGGACTACACTGCCCAGGGAAGTGTTTCACTCACCATCCTTGGAGGTATTTAAAAAACACATGGATGCGGTGCTTAGGGACATGGTTTAGTGATGGACTTGTCAGTCCTGGGTTAACAGTTGGACTTGATGATTTCAAAAGTCTTTTCCAGCCTCAATGATTCTTTGATTCTATGATTCCAACAGAGCTGGAAGACCAGCAGCATGATAAAGACCCTTGCACTGCCTTCTGAAACAGACCCCACACCCATTATGACTTGCTAATTCAGTCCCTCCTTATATTCTTGTGTCATTTAACTATATCCCCACCACTAACGCTGAGAAATAAGTAGTCAGCCTCAAAACAGAGTGCATAAGAGTGGGAACAATCTTATGGAATTGCTCGCTACAATGCATCTACAGCTGAATACTCTAAAATTTTCTTAGATCTGTAAATTAGCGTAGTAGAGAACACTTCCAGGCACTGGGACTCAATCGCCCATACTGTTAAGTTGTTAGGATTTACTCAGACAGTTTTTATTCAGATGACCTAGCACTCTTCAAGCAATTCCGGTACATGATTTAGTACTTAACAGGAATAAGTTTAGTGGCAATGTTTTGTATGGTAAAACAGGGTAACAACATGGAACAGGACCCAGGCCATTCTGTCAGTTGGCTTTAGAGCCAATGAATGCTCCTAGGAACATTTGTTGCAGAAGAATACATGAATAGGCTAGACTAGACTAGACTAGACTAGACTATTTCAGTTGGAAGGGACCTACAATGATCATCTAGTTCACAGGTCTGACTGCTTCAGGTCTGACCAAAAGTTAAAGGATGTTATTAAGGGCATTGTCCAAATGCCTCTTAAACACTTACAGGCTTTACACATCAACCATCTCTCTAAGAAGCCTGTTCCAGTGTTTGACAACCCTCTTGGTAAAGAAATGCTTCCTAATGTGCAGTCTGAGCCTCCCCTAGCACAGCATTGGACCATCCCCACACGTCTTGTTACTGATACCAGGCAGAAGAGCTCAGCACCTCCCTCTCCACTTCCCCTCGTCAGGAAGCTGTGGAGAGCAATAAGTCACCTCAAGAGAAGTGGACGTCTAAAGAGAAAATTAGGTGAGGACTGAATGTTCACACTAAAGCTTCTGAAATGCATAGACTACAAACAAGCTTCAGTTGCATTGACTGAGCAAGCCTTTGCTATAAGAATGTGTTACATGCACTCTGGGAACATCTTTTCCGGATTTGTTTACTTTGAAAAGTTTTTACATCCCAAGATTATTACTCAGTGTGAACCAAAGTGTGGTGTATCATCTGGCTGTGGGATTTTCTTCAAAAACACACTCCTGATTCAACCTGAAATATGATGTAGGCACACTTTAAGTTTATCAGTATAAATTGCATAGAAATACAAACCATTAGAAAAAGAGAAAAAAGATTACCATTTCCTATGTATGGGCAATACATTTGCAATTCTCACTTCTGTACTTCCAGATATGATGCTAATCAAGAAATGATTGACTATAGCAGGTGGTCCCTCAAGAACATATAATGTTGCTTGATTTTCTGTTAACAGGAAGATTTCTTTTGCAAAAAAATGTATCAGAAAAGCAAAGATTGCAGTCTTTACACAAAACTGCTTTGTGTTAGATGGCCAAAAATCAAATATCTAAGCTTTGTTTAATTGTAATAATAATCTAGCCAACAGTCAGTCAATTAAAAAAATGTGTTCTTGTGAAAAAGATCAGTGCCTAAATTAACTTACCAGTGGGAACAATGTAATATAAAATGAAAATAAAGTATTAGATTGAATAAACTTAACTTTGTAATATAAGGTTATTACAAACGGTTGTTTTGCTAGATTTACAAAGGGAACACACTGAAACACTCCTGTGGAACATGATATGCAAAATAGGACACAAGTAGGTGATGAAAAAAAAAAGAAAAATATGCAGTTACACTGAAACAGGACAAGAGGTTTTGCCAAAATCATCAGGCCATATTACTCTGTATAGACAAATAATGGACAAACAGAAAAGTTTACATCAAGGTCTTCTTCAGGTCCCAAAGACTTAAGTTATTAAGCTAGGTAGTAGAAAGCAGAACACGGAGCTGCTGGAGCAAGTCTAGAGGAGAGCTATGAAGATGATCAGAGGGCTGGAGCACCTCTTCTATGAAGACAGACTAAGAGAGTTGGGGTTGTTCAGCTTGGAGAAGAGAAGGCTCTGGGGACACCTTATAGCAGCCTGCCAGTGCCCAAAGGCGGTAGAAACCTGCAAGAAATCTGGGGAGGGATTTTTTACAAAGACCTGTAGTGATAGAACAAGGGGAAACAGCTTGGAACTGAAGGAGTATAGATTTAGATTAGATATAAGGAAGGAATTTTTTACTGTGAAGGTGGCAAGACACTGGACCAGGTTGCCCAGAGAAGCTGTGGATGCCCCATCCCTGGAAGTGTTCGAGGCCAGGCTGGATGGGGCTTCAAGAAATTTGGTCTAGTGGAAGGTGTCCCTGCCCACGGCAGATGATCTTTAAGGTCTCTTCCAGGTCAAACTGTTCTATGCTTCTATGACTTAAAGTGGTTATCAAGTTTTGGTATACCTAGGTTTTTTGTAAGTGCATAGGTAATACAGACAATGTTGAGGACTTGCAAGTAATTTAAGACAATAAGATATGATATGCTACTGTATTAGGATTTGTGCAAAAGGCATCATTGCAGTCAGTTTGAAAGTCTTGATTTATTTTTCTAGTAATTAAGTACTGGTTACAAGTTTAAAGTTGAATGCTAAGAAGACTCTTGTTTTATACCTCTTGAAATACTTTTTGAGTGTATTTATTCTTTCACTTGAGACAGAGGCATCGGTAATGTTCTGAACATATACTTTGTCTTCCCCCATTTCAACTGGATTAATGGCATTCATATAAATTAATTTGTAGGATTTCTAATTCTTGCCTTCTCCCAAGGTCTGTGAGACATTGCTAGACATAAGAATTAGTATACTCCAGTTATTCCATCCCTTGTATATCATCCCTTGCTATTGCACATACAAAATACAAAAAGTCTGCCTCCCTTGTGCTAAGTGGATGATCCTTCCTCAGATTACTTCTGCAGTAGTAAAGAACCTTGTACTTTGGAGAACAGGACCCGTTACTTGTTCTTCCATTTTACTTTATTTGCAACCTTGTTGAGTCTGGCTACTGTACTAAATCCATTTTACAACCTTTTCTCAGTTGTTTGTATTCCCCTGTATCCAGAAAGACTAGAAGGTTACAAATGCAGGCTATGCTATATATTAGGGATTAGATACCATATGTAAAGAAAAGATGACTGAATGTCTTTTTCCTATCAAATTATTAGATAGTTTAAGATAGAAAATCCCCTATGTATTATTATTTAATATAGTTGTACTCTATAATTCCATCATATTTTAATTAATTTCTTAATTACAGATTTAGTATAATTTTTACTGCACTGTTTTACAGTCCTTTTGTTCTTACACGTCTTTGGTTACCCAAGCAGTGTTGGTGCTTTTAGAAATGCCAGAAAATACAAACATATAAAATACAGATTAATACATAAAACCAAAATAACTTTTCATTACTCAGGGTTTATGCTAGTGTAATTGATGTCTGATTCTTCCATGCAGTCTTTAGCATTCATAAAACTCATCACAGGAAGGAGGAAAGTCCCTGATGAAGCTGAAGAAGAAGTTTCCTTTGAACTAATATTGTCTAGAAAGTCTCAAATGGACAGAATCATCATACTGAGCTATGTATATTTGCATGTATGGTAGGTGAGTATGCACCTACCGAGATGTGTGTTAGTCAGGTGTTGGCAATACCTTCCTTTTCTTGTCAGCTGTCTTCAGCTTGTTCTTTTCTATTCACTTAGCTGGTTTTATAGTTTATAAGCTATTTACACGTATCAGATGTAGCAACAGAGATCCATTTCCAAAACTATATTGTGATATGCATGATAATAGCAGAAAAGATGAATTGAAGATGCTTATTGCTTATTTAGACTCCTCTGTTTTGTCATCTGTTCCCCTCAACTTTTACCTGGGCAATGAAATATCAATTGCTTTATAATTTCTATCAAAAATTCTCTCACAAATTACCTGAAGTTGCCACTATTTTAAAAACAGTGTCTGTCAGATGATAAACATTGAGTCTTACTCTGTTTATTTGACATTCCATAGATTGGATTTTAATTTCTGAAGTAATTTGATAGTTTATTAGTAGATTGTACAACTGTTTACAGATCTCCACTCGCAGCTGTTCTGCAATTCTTCCTCAGGGTTAAGCAGTTCAATAGAAAACTATTACATTTTAATTAAATCTAACAAGAAACATAACAAAAATGTTTGTGTTTTTTTAAAAAGATTCAACATTGTTATATCTTGCTATTTAGTTGGCAAGTTTTTCATGCACTAATTCCCTTTATTGCATTTTAAATGACAAGTTGCATTACACACCTTAGGAATAACTTGTGCAAGTGCTTGAGAGATGTGAAACTGCTTACAAGAAATTTTAATATCTTAGAGTGGTCACAGACTTAACTCTTAAAGAGACTGCCATAGGAGCTTTGCTGGAGAAAGCTAAAAACATAGCTCCCAAACAGGTCTGTGAATGGGAACTTGGAACAAAACATAGACTTTCCAAAGTCAAACCAGCTTACTAGCATTTGTAGGAAAGTGTCTTTATTCTTCAGTACCTTATCATAGGGCTATAGCTTTTAGATAGAGCAGACTATTAGGCTATGCGACCAGCCATTCCAATGTTTATGTCCTGCTCGATCCCATCCTGTCTACAAAGATAGCCTAAGTAATTTATAATGATCCCTTACAGGTGTTGGCGCTCATGATGCAGTGATACTCCTACTCGCATCTTATTTCACACTCTACTATAATTCAATCGCTATTTCCATAATATAAGGCAATGGAATCAGCAGTACCTTGGACAGGGAAATGCCAGGAAGTCTTGTACTTTCAGAGGCATTCACATACAGATATTAGAGTGAAAGAGATTTTGAATTTCTTTTTTGTTCCAGTTCCTCCTTGGTAAATTCTGGTCTAACAACCAGACAATTCATTCACTTCCCACATAACTGATCCAATTCCTGTAATTCTTCACCACAGCAGAATTACTGTATCTTGAACACAAATCTCTTTTGTTCACGTGACTTCTTCTGTTTGGGTGTGATAATTCCCTCAAACATGTTGCAGTAAAGCTAACTGGAAGAACATTGTACATCAAGGAGTTAATGACCCTCCCAGCAGCTCACCTGAGTACTCTATGCCTGTGCTGGGCTGCGCTGTCCCTGGCCTTCAGGCTGTGTTGCGCAGCTCTCAGACCCTATTTGCAGATGAGCTTGGCCAGCTCTTTGTAAAAGAAGCCTGCAGGTAGCTCCCACTCTGTATGGGCAATTACGCCACCTGCACGTCCTTGCTTTTGTCTAAAGTGCAGCAAGATGTTCTTATATGAACATCCTTTCTGTTTGGCAGTGGAAGTGATGAACAGAGTTTTATTCTTACAAGAGAATTCTATATCTCAAATGATCAAAATAGAGTAACCCTTTCTATGGGTAGGGTCTGTATGGTGTGCTGGGCCCTAATAGTGAGACCATTAAGTGCTGCATAAGTCAGGGTTCCCAGGAACTAAGGGATGTAAAATCATCTATACCAGGGGTCTTCAAACTTTTTAACCAGGGGGCTGGCGTGCGGATGAAGTGGCAGGCAGTCACCTGCGGCTGCTTGGTTTCCCCCCCAACCCCCGGCGGGGGGGTCTGTAAATACCAGGGGCCGGATTGAGGACCCTGGGGGACCGTATCCGGCCCGTGGGCTGTAGTTTGAGGACCCCTGATCTATACTATTCTTTCTTTACTTTATTTAGCACAAACCCCTGCCATTTTCAATGGTGCTTTATAGAGTCTGAATGCTTTTCTTACTGGGATCATAGGGAGTCAGCACCTTCTGGTCTAAAACACATGTCCAAAATACACTACTATTTGACAAGAACCACAAGGTGCAGGGAATTTGAAAGGCTTCTTAGCAGCCAGTTATATACAAAAAAACTGATTACCATTCCATCAGACACCTGTGGATGTTATTTCAGTATTCCCAGACAAGTCATACCTGCTGCTGGTTTGAAAAATATTAACTCATTTCTCCAATAGATGTCAGCGGAAATTCTAAAGAAATAAAAAAAATATTAAATGTGCCTTCATGTTTTCCCATTGTAGTTTGTGTGTGGTTTGTACTGTATTCATGGATTAATTTAATATTAAGAAGCAATGAGAAACATGTTAATTTAAATGATTGTGAGGTTTACTGTACTTAGTTTCTCATAACATTGAGTCATTATATTCAGAAACTGATTGATATTTTCCCTTTACACTCCTGTCCCCGACCGTTTCTGCAAGCTCTTTATTGATTGCACCTAACACAAGGGAAAAGGATCACGCAGTGGCATGGGCTTCTGCCCCGTCCTGCTGACAAGCATGTCCTATTTACATCACATTGGAAACTTGGAAGGTGAGAGGATGGTGATCTATCAGAACCACAACTTCCCAGTGATACCTCCTTTTCAACAAATCCTCCAACAGAACAAAAGACACATGTTTTTTCCCGCCAGCTCATCTGCACGGTTCATAATTACATGTGTGAATCCAAATATATGGGTTACAAGGATTCCAGATTTTTGGAATTTAAAAAAAAAACCATAATGTTTAGTTGAGAGAGACAAAGAATGTATGCTCTTGGTCTAACCTGGCATGAGAAGTTGAGATAAAAAATGAAGTTGTTTTTATTATATCAATTAGAAGTAAGCATTATTTCTCCCAGAGAATGGGTAAAGGAAATTCCCCGTTCTTAAACTTTAAAACTTCACATTTTGCAGGCTCAATTTTACAGTCATATTCTTCGGAAGATATCTTTCTATCAATATCCACATCTCTGCCTTTTTCTCTCTACTTTTTTAGATTGCATCCATTTTCTTGCCTTCTTTTAAAACTCAAGTTTCCAGGATAACCTCCTCCTTTTTTCAAGCCTCTTATATTAATATACACAGAGGTTATTTGCTGATAGTTCTTGTATGTCCTAGTAAAGACGGTAAGATCAACTTCAGATAATTGTTATATTTTCAGTATCCAAACAGCCTATACAGACAAAAAACCCTCCCAAGTACAGATACATCACATTCTCAGAACGCCTCACTGAAACATGATTTAGACAGAAGCAGAGTATTCTGTTCACAGATTTTAGGGTATTTCCTAAGTGCAGGGAAAAGGATAGTTTGACAGAATTTTTCGGTTTTCAACAGCACTGGCAGTCAAGCTCCTCAGAAAGTCTTGAAGTCTAATAACAATGATTTATTGTAAAATTCTGCTTCTGGTCTTCTATGTATGTGTTTCTGTGTGATTTCAATTAAAGATGATTTGTTGTTTCCTTCAGCTTTACTTTTACTGTGCATGTAGAATATAAAGTAATGCACACCCTAATTTCTAAATTAGCAACTAAAAATGAAGAACATATTAAACATTAAATATAAGGCATTTGCAAAAGTATTGTTTAGAAAAGTCTTTAATGAATACAAAAGCTTCAGAATATTGAGTCTAAACCAAATTTAATGTATAAGAAACATTTTCATAGGGCAGAAATCATTCTTAGATGGAAGTAACAAAAGCAGAAAGAGGAGAGGTCAATTACAAAACCAGTACTAAACCACAGGACTAAAAGGGAGATCCTGTTGCACCATGTAAATTTATCACTGTTAAAAGAAACTGAATATATGTTGGTTGTTTTTTGGTTTTGTTTTGTTGGTTTTTTGTTTGGTTGGTTTTTTTTTTTTTTTTTTCCCCAGGAATTTATGTCCAGAAACAAGGTCAGGACACATCTGGATTATTTATTTATCTATTCCTCTGGAAAGACTTTACAACATCATCAGTAATGCATGCAATATCTAATATAGTCTTAGGAAAAAAAGTCACTATCACATTTCCAGATCAGTGATTTCAAATGCCAGAGCCTGCAAAGTCTGAGCATACAATGTTGCATATAGATAAGGATTTGCATACAAAGGACTTTGCAAAAGGACATCATAATTTCTTATTCAGTGTTCAAATTTTCTCTCATAATCGATTTCACATTATCAATTATAAAACCTATTTATTAAAATTTTAATAATTTTAAGCTAAATTGACAGTTACCTGCACTGAAAAGCCTTATGCTTTTAATGTTTCAGCTAAAAAAGTCCGAGTTATTTCAGTAGTTCCTTCTTGAAATCCAGAAGGAATCTCCTCTCTTTTAATGTAATAATTGAGGCAAATCGACAAATTATAACAATCTTCAGTGCCAGCACAGGTTGTACATTTTCCAAAGAATTAATTATTTCTCATTTCTTAGAACGTTTCCTTTTTTACCTGCTGTTGAATTCTTAAATGTACTTTTGAACACAGTCTTTGAAAGTGTCAGATGGTCACAGAAGCTCCATTCATAGCCATGGCGTTTCTTCTCACTGAAAGCATACAGGTTTTCTTCAGATTACACCCTTCCTTAGATTAGATCAAGGCTAATCTAAGCTACACCCTCCCAAGACATGCTTCTCTATCATGGCAGAAGTCAAATCAGCCTGGGCTTAGTTTAAATTGCTATAGATTTCACTGAAATTCTTGTCCTAAAACTATGACACTGAATTAATTTAACCACCTTGGCTCTCACAGTGCTCTACTGTGTGTATGGCAAGGGTGAAATACAAAACCTAACTGAAGTCTTTGTTAACACATTACTTGAGAAAGAAAAGAGAAAGTACAACCCCATTCTTCCGTTCAAGCATTACCCAGCTCCACCTGGGCATTCAGTGCACCTTCTTGCCCAGATGCTGTACAAACACCTGAGCTGGTGCAGCAATTTGGACTCGGGAAGCAGCACATCCTTTTTCATACATACTGCATGAGTTCACCAGCCCACACTGGTGCAACCTAAGAAATTCTGAGCACCAGTTCCTCATTTTAGTTCTCTTCACATATTAACTTTGGACAAATGCAAGACTATATTTTGTATTAACCGTGTTTTGACAGATTAAGGTTCCTTCCCTCCAGTACAGTAATAGTTTAACAGGTATTCTTAGTAGCTTCTCAGAATGTTAAACCGCAGCTAAAAATAAGACCCATGTGCTAAACTGGTCACAATCACTGCAAAACAATAACATCTTATTTCATGTTTGCTGAGAGCTCAGTACAAATGCATTTCCAGAAAAAAAAATCTCAGAGACATGCCGCTGGGTATTCCACATAAGTGTGAGCTCCATTCAATTGAGTAACGACTCACCTAGAATTACATGTTGTTCATGTATGACAGACTCTTGCCTACAAAAGAACCAAGCTGTTAAAGTGTGCCACCAAGGAAAACTATTTTATTTCTGGAACAGTGATTTTTCAGTATAGCTGCAGACCAAGACACAAATGTAAAATTAAAGAGGGCTTGCACTGCCTGTAATATGAACACTTTCAAGTGAAAAATCAAGGATTTAGAAAACAAGAACATGGCATGAAAATGATATGAAAATAACAATTTTCTTTATCATTCTGACATTAGAATTCCAATTGAGTGGTATTCTTCCCACAGCTGAAGAGCCTGAACAGAAGAGACATACCTTTGGACACTGATTTGCAGCAGAAAATGAAGACAATAGAAATGGACTGTAGTTCATCTCCCATAGTTACGTTACTCTGCAGGAGACAGGACAGCATATCTGCAAGGTCCATCTTTCAGACCAGGGAGACATTTTGTCTTTGTACCAACTTTGGTGACTGTAAGATTCACAGGAATTATGCAAAGGTAGAACTACTAATGTTCTTGACTATCTGCTTATCTCCTTATTGCTCTCTGATTCTGAACCAGTCTTTTGGCCAGCCATCAATAAGTAGAGAAAGACCTATAAAGTGAAGTCTACCAAATTCCATTCAAAACCACAGCCAGTGACCTAACAAAGTCTTTCCAAAGCACTTATTAATTTTACCCATAGTCACAGCCAAGAGTTGCCACAGGGACATCATAAAAAATTTGTTCAAGTCAGTTGCACCAAGTCATTAGCTATCAGCTGAAATCCCTATTTCTGTAACTCAAATTTAAGCCAACAAATCCTACCACTGTCAATTAAAAAAAAATAAATGACAAAAATAACCCCTCCAAAGAAGCAGGACATTCTTACAAGTCTGTTAATTTACATCCTTGCTCTTAAAATTCCCAAACTAAAGAGAAGCCAGAACACTGGAGAAGGTGGAGCTATTGCATTATATAACTTAAAATCTACTTTATTTTTATATGATGTACAATTGTCTTTCCTGGCCCTCAAGGTTTACATGCACAAATCCAATACATGAACTATGTTCCATAACCAATGGGGGAAAAAAATAAAATAAACCCCACAACTGTGAGAAACTATGAGAACTCATTTTTATTCAGTATTATATGAATTGTTTCAAGTATCTATGATATCATCAATGGAAACTGAAGTGGTTTTTCTTCATTTTGTTCATCTATTCTTCACAAATTATAAAATATTGAGAAAAAAACCCTACACAGCAAGTTCCCTGAGAGAAATTAAAACACTCGCATCAGCAATTGTTACAAGTAATTCATACTGTATTTTATATATGTGGAAAGGGAAAGCAGGGACTTAAGAGGTAGTTTACATGTTTATATTGAGTCATTCACACATGCACACTGATAATTTAGTCATTTTTTTGGTCTATTAAAATCAGTTCAAATAACCCACTATTTTCATTTATCGGAAGAAAAGATAGAACTTTGTGCTTTCTGTGTCGGTACACAGGATGAAAGAGACAGCCACTTGGGGTTTTTTTCTGTGTGCTAGTGAAGCAGAAATGGTCAGCTCATCAATGCAGAAAATTAGGTAAGGAACCATCCTGATGGATGCGGAAGAAATACAAGAGGCAAGTGACAAGGGAAGACTGGAAATATTGATGTTGACATGTCAGGAACCATTAGGCAGATAGAAAGACAGGGAAGGAGAGTTCAGCAGGTCACCAAAATATGCAGAAGAATTTCAACCCTAAAATCATAAACACTTGAGGGAGGTTTAAGGTAATACTTGATAGGGTTTAGAGGCAGAAGCAAGCAAGAAAAAAAAAAACACAACCAAGCCCAACCACAAACCCAACATGTTTATTTATACGATATACTTATATACCCACCCACCCCACAGTACTTTACAGGTTAAGTATAGTTATTTCAAATTGCAAAAGAAAGGCACAATGCAAGAATTCATTTTAGAGGTGGGAAGGGAGTTTAATATTATGGTCAGGAAGGAGGAAAAGGCCAAGAAATCTAGAAAAACTGTATGGAGGGGGGAAACAGCATATTTTCCAAGGGAGTTTTTCTAACTATTCCAGCAGAACACAGTAGAGGCAGGTAGAGAGTGAGTTGGGGATGACTTCTAGACCAAAGGCTTCAGAGATATTGAACAGGCACCACTTCTGGAATTAGGAGAGTTGAGGAGTAATTGCCCCCAAACTCTCCACCCACAAATGGCTGTATAAGTATACCATAAAAACTCACTAAACAAAAATGCATCAAAAATATTGTAAGAAACAGAAACATCAACTGAGAACAAGTTGAAAGGGTGATTAACTTTGCAAACACCACCACCAAAGCAAACAGTACCATACCACTGTCTATAGTCTGTACTGATTATAACAAGCATTGCATTCTACTAAAGATGGAAAGTTTGTCTTCCCAAAAGAATGGCCAAAAATGCTGTCCTCTTGTTCTCATGTAGCATACTGACTCTGAAATCCCAAGAGCAAATTCAGTCACAAAACTGATATGCACACATATGAAGAAGCCAAACATTCATATAAATTTAAGATACTAAAATAAAATTAATGTTGAGTAATGAAGTGGGCCTGTGCATGTAGCAAAAGGCTGAAAGATCACAAGTTTAAGTGAGGAAATTTATGAGGAATTTGCATTTGCTGCAACAAACTTTTCCTGAAGCACAGAACATAAAAATACAATCAACAGATTTCATATATAAGGCAGCAAGTATCTCAAAGAGGTAAATTGTTTTCTGTTCTCTGTGACCTTTGAAGTAATATTACCACCTTCTAACCAGGAACTCAAGCTGATGATCAGAGTATTATTAGCATAAACTTGTCATGGCTGCCCAGATGCAAACTGTAATGAGCTGCATTAAAGAAATCAAAGTACAGGAGCTTCAAGAACAAAGTGTCTTCTTTCTTCTTTTCTTTCCCCTTATAGTACAACCCACTCAATGGAAAAGAACTTATATATCCAATTTCCCTTCTCAGCCCCTACTTTTAATGGTGGTTTTACAAAGTATTCCACTCTACAGACATCCAGGAAGATGCCTGTGAAGTACTTATGAGCCAGAGAGCTGTCTCTGAGAACCGCTCTTCTGGGAATCATGAACTTCATTCCTATTGCTGATTTACAATGTACTTTGCCAAGTACATTGGCATCAAAACATCAGAGACACAGAACATATTCCTTTATTTACAAATGGTTTGCTGAGCGATGCTCATCAGAATGGACAGGAATTAATGGGTTTGATATAATATTTTTTTTATTAACTTTTTTTTATTAGCATAAGTTATGAACATTTAGGGAGGAATTGTGTGTGAAGTTAAAAGTGTGTATTTCATCAACCAGAACAATACTTAAAGTGTACAAAATTTAGAGGTCTTTAGGGGGATCCAGCCAGATGAATGCTTGCCACACTAACATTTCATCAAGTATTAACAAGTATTATCAGCCCAAAGTCATGTACATTTATATAAAATCAGTCTTTCCAATAAAAGAAGGAAAAAAATCACATCTCCAACCATTTAATGCTTTCTACAGAAGGCCCAGAAATTTGAAGTAATTGATTCCGATTGATAAGCAGCCAAATCCACAGAGAACAGAAAGAATAGTAATGCTGTTAATATCTTTAACAAATGTCACCTTTAATAGCTTCACCTGTACTTAAGACAATCATAAATCTTCAGATACAACCTAACAACAAAACAGCAAGGTGAGCAGTTTCTTAATATCCAGCAGGCTTTAGCTGGACAATGTTTATTTTAAAACATTATTGAAATTAATAAAATTATGTGAGGTTTCCCATGCTGCTGAAATCACCTGAAACAAAAGAGGAACAGTGTGGAACAGCATAGCATGCTTACTCCAGGATGAGGTAGAATAGAAATCACATTATGACCCTAAAACTGCTGCTGTTTTCAAATGGTGTCAAAACAGGGCCCAGAGTTAAATGGGCTTCAGCAGGCTAACTCTGAGGTGCCATTAGTGTGAGCAATTATTATTAGATCTGTGCCAAGTAAGAAAAGATAATACGGTGTTTAGCAAGCACAATAGGAAAGCAAGATGTGTACACTTCATAGGCAATATTAGATCCAGTGAAATACCAAGATTTACTTGTTAAAACTTTTGAAGTTTATGTAACAGCAAAGCTAATGTTTCTTGAAGGATGGTGGTTTAGGTGCAATCTGGTTAACTATTTCAGCAGCTGTACTCAGTTATCAGGTCACATCATATATCACTTATAGCACACATATGGAAGATGATTAGAGAGATTTTGCGTCTCATCTGATTTGAGAAGTTCTCCCAGAGATACAGCATAATTTGTTAAAATTATACTCTGGAATAACTGAAAGAAGAGTCAGAAGAGTACCTATTTATTCACACCTGTTAGGAATCACATTTGTATCAGGAACAATGCTGTATTAAAGACAGTGGGAAATCCTTTGAAAGTTCAACTACAGTATCAACACAAGTAACATTATTTATACAGATCTAGGAAGTCAAAAGGTCAAGAAAAGCAGAAAATTCCAAATTTGCTTTACTCTACTTTTACTTTACTTATCTCATGGCCTAGTCTTAAAAAAATTAAAAATCAAGACAGGGGTTGATTCACTGAATCATCACTGTTTTTCTTTTCACTAGATGTAGTTAATGTTCCACCAGACCTTTGGAGGAAGAGAAGAATTTACCATGTGAGGACCTGCAAATATTTCCCATATTATTACTAATAGATAATAGTAGTTGGTAAGATTTTACTAGGAGGTCTTTAGAGGGAAATCCTCTCATTTGGCAAGGTTAGCTCTCCTGCAAGGCACAGCTAAGTCTGGATCAATTGTATTCATAAAGAACAGCAGTAAAGAGTTCCCTCAGCCAGGCTTGTTCATATTTAAGCTGAAAGTTTGCGTTTTTGCACTGTTAGCTGTGCATAGCGGTAGGCCTTTAAAAAACACTGAAGCTCTTCAAATTAGTGAAAATAGAAAACCAAAGATGAATAACAAGATGATGCATATGAAAGAAATTATCAAACAGCAAAAGAATATTTGAAATACCCAAAAGCTTGGAATTATCTTTAAAGACTTACCATATGTACTATTTCCCATGCAAGTCTTATTTTCTCTCTTTTATAATGTCCCAAAGATATTAGAACAGACATATAAGTAAAGCTCAAGGGCAAGGGCAGTACTTGAATTAAACAAGTGGATACAAAGTTAAAATCTGGGCAATGTAGTATAGCATTCACTCTTGTTTAAGAATTTTCTCTTAAGTCCCCATGTTAATTATACTAATATTTAGATCCTAAAGAGATTAAAGTTATAGGTGGTTTCTGACAAAACAAAGAGTTAATACAATATAACCCTTATAACTATATATATAATTAATTCTGCTGTTCTTTATGGTATAAAAATGACAGTGCTTACTCAGAGCAGAAAAGTATGGACAAAGAAATTAAGAGAAAATAGGTTAAAAATAAAGTATGTGTAATTAGACCTTCCCAGCTACTTCTTTTTGAAAGCACTACACTTCACAGAACACAGAATTTAGCAGTGAGTCATCTCATATAATTTTGTTCCAGAATAGTGTGCTTTTTAAAAGGGGAAGTAGTGACTTTGATATTGGGGACTAAAAATTACTTTGTAGAAAATATTTTTTGTGCTATAAAAAACTTACATTGACAGCTATTAAAGATTAAATTCATTATGATCAAAAAAGTACAATAGATTAGAGTTGTGACTAAACTGACCTATTAACACTCAGGCACACTACTGAATAGCTCTCACAGCTAAACTTTGCGGGTTCTTTGTATTAAACCGTTGTTGTATTTAATACAGTATTGTATTAAACAGTTGTTATGGAAAAATGTATCAATTGGTACTCATCTGCTTGATCAAAGACAGATGATCTACTAAGACAAAATTGAGATAGTGATTTATTACTTACAGTCAGCAAATTTTATTTCACTCAATAAAATTATGGACAAGCAGTTGCATTAAACACAAGAAAGGAGTCAGACCTTAAGAATTGTTTCTGATGAAAATAAAGGTAAAAACCATTAAATTACATATGCCAAAATAGTATCTAAATAAAAATATTACTTTTTAAACATAAAAAACTATCTTATGGAGAATGGCAAATAGACTTTCTTAAGCTATTATAATATATGGTCAAATGTATTTATGACTGCTGTCATAATGTGATAAATTTTGTTTATACCAAGACACACAGAACACTTGAATGATAGCAGAAGACTTATGATCATGAAAGGAGAAGGAATGGAGACAACTGCAATAGTCCAACCTTCAAATATTATTTACTCTAGTTGCAAATTAATATCTTCATACTGCTATTTGACTATAAATTTTAATTGTATGATTATTTCATGCATTTATGGTATACAAAAAGATATTATTATGGTTATAATCTTTCTTTTAGAATTACAGAGCCAAGGAATGGAAGAAATACTTCTTGCAAGTTCTTATCCTTCTTTAATCCTTAAAACTATTCTGACCAGTATTGAAAAAACAATTTAAAAAATCACTCTCTCACAACTGCTGGTGGCATTGGTAAGCTCCATGCATTGGCAAAATCCTGAGCAACAGAAAAAAAGATTTTTAAAAGGGGGTCTTTAAACCTTACTGATGCAGGTAACAGCTGGAGGCAATTCCTTTTTTTTAATTCTTCATAATAATAGCCTAAACCAACAATGAACAAAAAAATTATCAGCTGTAACACGATCTGTTATTCCCAGCATGATTTGTTATAGCTACTAGATAATGTATTAAATCTCATCTCCAAATAATGATGAAATTATTGAAGCAGCTAACATGTTCTCATACAGTTGTTACGTTTATGTTAACATCACTTAAATTGCAAGGCAATACTAGCATCGGAACTTTACAAATGAACTGGCATATGTATCTCCAAAGAGAAGATCTGGGCCAAAAGTTTTGTGAATGATCACAGGATATTTTTCATCAAATAATACTTAATATCACATCCTCAGTGACTGCTTGTCACCAATCATTCCAGGATGGAGAACTGAAATGGTTATATGGAGCTAATTCAATGCCCGTTTCCTTCCTTTTTTTTTTTTTTATTTTCTTATTCATAATCTAATAATTAACAAGAACAATGCGTTATAAATCCCAAGGTACTAAATTCCCCATATGAGTTTGTGAGTTTGTGAAAACTTGTGAAGCTCCTTTTACAGGATGTTGATACATTATAACAAACAGCAGGCACTGAGGGGAGATTTAGTTAATGATAGAAATCTCACGACACTTGAATGAAATTTGTCATATGTGGGCACTAGGTCTTAAATACATTGCTTTGTTTTTTCTGAGCAAGACACATTTCTGAAAGACACTAGCTCATCCAAGGATGGCACAACAAAGAAACAGCAGTCAGAGCTGGTTAACTCTGGGAAGAAGAGTAAATTATGCTTGGGATATTAATCAAAACTCAGGTAACCTGCAACACTGAAAGCAGGACTTCAGTGGAAGGCTCTATTAGTTGTTTACAGTTCCTCTCCTCTTTCATACGCAGAATCCCCACTGTTCTGAGGATTTCTGTGACAGACAGCCTTGGCAGTGGACTAAAGATCCTGCAGATTTGCCTTGGAAATAGCCAGCCATCCCTATTTTTTCACAGACACACACCCAGTGATGACAACGAACATCCTAGTTAAACAGGAAAACAAATTGATTTCATAGAGCAATATACCATAACCTCAAGAGCTTATTTTATAACAGAAATATCAGGTGCTAATGTTTAAAAAAATATTTTTGTTAGCAATTTTTTCATGAACGAAGTTTAGAAAACTTTTATTTCCATTCACACAGAAACAATTCTAGTTTACAAGACAGAAATCTGAAATAGGTTGTTCACAAATTTGCAGTTTATTTTACCTTCTAATTTTTTGGCTCCAAAATTCCATTTTTTGAATTTAAGAATTCATACATTAGTTGTGGTGATGTTTGACTTGTGATTAGATGTGGTGATGTAAGTCTCAGTGTCATTCAGATTGATTCAGTAATACAGAATAACACTATTAAGAGTTTTAACCAGTTCTGCCCTTCTCTGCTTGCACAGGGAACAGACATGGATATTGTATTTTGGCAAACTGAAGCGTAGTTAAAAAAAGCCAACAGCTTCTAAAAAAGCAATCTATTTCCTTTCTTGGATACTTTATGCAGTCTTTGTTATGCAGTGTATTTATTATGCTATCAAAAACAGAGCTGTCCTTGCACTTTGGTTCAATGAAATGCTATACTTGGAAGAATCTAAGTTTTAAACAGTGTCAAGGATTATTGAACCTTATCTAGACTGAGAAAAAGTCAATAAAGTGTAAAAAGAGGACAAAGACTGCTAGGCTTATACATTCTTTGATACTTGACAACGTTGATAATATGTCAGATCCTTTAATATAAACAGTGAAGAAATGCAGTCGTAAGTTCAATATACTTCTATATGACACAGTTATGTCTAGTGAATCCATGGGGGGAGGGGGGGGGGGATGAAAAAACCCTGCCATTCAAACATCCTGTAATCACAGGAAAAGCCTACATATAATAGAGATTTACATCCTCGCCAATGATTTGTAAGTATTTAAGGATGATTTACTTCTCAGTACTTCAGCAAAATGCTGATGAACCTATTCAGAACCCTTGGGATAAAAGATATCATGAGAAAGTTTGTAATTTCAAGGATCTTTCATGATCCCAACCAGGCAGAAGCAAGTGCTGCAGATGAGCTTCAGAGATGAGCTCATTTGTCATTGGTATAAAGCTCAAAGGAGTTACTGAGTTAGGTTCCATACAGCCACAGTAGAGGATGACTGCTATCAGAGGAGTCCCTACCCTCTTTCTTGATGAATTTGAATTAGGAGAGGGAAGCAGAGAAGATGTGATATGTCATTAGCCTTTTGTCTAAAGACTGACTGAAAGGAAAGGTGGTTTAGGTTGCTAGCAGAAAACAAAATTACTAGCAAATCCCTAATCAAAAGAAGTGACTGGCAGAACCTGAAAGCCTCACATAGCTTTGGTCACAGCCAAAGCTGAGCCAGACCTTACTATCAGCCAGCTGTATTATATGGAGAATAGCCAGAATTTAGCAGTGTAGATACTCAGTGATAAGTCACAATAAGAATGTGTGAAAGTACACTTTGTAACATATATCTTTATATGGACAAATACCAGTAGCTGATATATTCTTTGATACCCAGTAACTCCTTTCACATACTTATTTTATCTTTTTTGCTTCCCAACTACTGCAACACAAACTTCACCTCTTCACACTGCTGCAGTTGAGTTTTTTTCCTTATCTGTAGAGATTTCTGTTCTTTTAGAAAACCAATGGGTTTAGTTGCAACTACAACTAACATCAAACTGTGAGAGTGAGCTGTAATTCTGGTTATCCATTGAAAAACAGGGCATACTGGAGAAAATAGGAAAATTATATATAAAAAATAATTAAAAGGACAGAGTACTTTACTTTCAAGATTTTTTTTTTCAGATGTGTTGCAGTGCTTTAGCAGTAGAATTATAAGGAGAACCTTAATTACCAGGATGAGACAGCCTACTGTTACTTTGTTTTACTGCTAAAAGGAAGGTTTTTGAAAAATAATTACTTCAGCCACATTAGCATGTGGCTACAGCTAGAACACAGCTGTTTAAATGCTCAGAGCATCACCCACCAATATGGAAAGGAAGTTTGTATTTAATGTTGCACCCAGCTGAACCCACAGGAAAGATTTTAGGTAGGAAACTCATCACATGAAAATGTTGGTGAACGAGCTGGATCAACATCAAGTATTATGAAGTTTGGGAATTTAAAAAAGAGAGATGCCATTAAACAAGATATGCTTATCTATTACAGGTTAGTGCTCAGCTAAAGAGAATGAAATAATGAGAACTGTATCCCCTTGCACAGTGTACTAAGTAGCTGCTTAGTTTAAGATTTTCCAGACACCTAGGTTTCAGTTAGGCTTCCTAGTCACACCATGTTCAGAAAAAATCCTGTACAGTTCCTGTCTCTAGCAGAATGATGTAAGAATTTCTAACTGTAGAAACATATCCATTTCCAGGTATTCTGGTTTTAGAGACTTTGTTTCAAATGGATGCTTATTTTATATAGTAGATTTATATTATACTGTACAACAAGTTACAACTCAATTTCTAGGTTAAGAGTAAAGTTATAGGTTAATTAGATTATAAGCAAACACAATAAACCTAATGGATTTAGAATGGTCTAATATACTCAAATTATGTGTCTGATTAAATAACAGCCATTATAGTGACAGTAGGTGACCATTCTGCAGTCATCATTGTATAGGATTTATGACTTTACCACCTTTAAATTCTCAGAATTGTTATTAATGCCAGTATCATGCTCTGAATCAGGTATTATTTTGATATTGACTATTACGACAATAATTAATTTCTGAAGGTGGCTACCTCCTCATAGTGAGATTACATCCAGAATAGTAATTTTCCCAGTGAGATCATCTTTTTCTACTCATCTGGCCTTCACACAGTAAAAAAGGCTTTACTGCTTTCATGCTATATTGTTCTGATTGAAGGGTCATGGGATTCCCAACAGCACTCCACACTTCTGCAGTCTTACTGTTTCTTGGAAGATTAAGTGATATTTTGCATTTACATACCCCTGCCCTTCTCTATTCTCAACTAGGAAAGAACAGACAGCCACAGACATGGTGATGCAGCAGCAACATGTTTCAAAAGTCAACAATTAAATAATATTGCATCACAGGAACACAGATACTCTTTTCTGATTATAGCCTGCCTGTTAGATCTGGTCCTTGAAGCAGGGCTAAAGTATAATTTTAGCATCTGGCAATAATGTTATCTATTTGTCTTTTGCATTTAAGTTATTTGTTCAGGTGGAGTAGAAAAGGAAAGGGAAAGGGAAAAATCATCTGCCTTATTATAATGAACATTCTTCAGAACATGAGACCCCAAAAGAACTGGCTTTATAGCACACAACACTAAGGAATACAAGACTAGAGATTCCTACAGCAAGAGGCAACTTCCTAACAAGCGATACTTATCCTTGGAGCAGTCCTAACATAGGGACCTCCCAAAGGACCATCAGCTTCTAGATTTGCAGTCACTATATAAAAACCTTGGGCAACCTCCACCAGAACAAGGATTTTCCTTCCATGGAGTGAGGGGCTTAACAGCCTAAGCACTAAAGACCTGGCATCCAGGTGTGCAGCACAAGCCCTTAGACACAGGGAACTCACCAGAAGGCTTTAGCTTTGACCTTCAAGGCTCTGTCTGGTTTTTGCCAAGGCAGTGCAGGCACACTACACCCTGCCACTTGTAGCCTGTGTATTGAGGTTTCTCTGGAGTTACAGATCCTGACAGCCTCTAGCTACATGAAGCTAGTGGTAACAAACCGAGGCTGCCATTTCACTGGTTTCCCATTATACTTTTCTCCCTCTCTGCCAGCAATATTGGTGCTCTTTCTCCGTATGAGGACCCCTTGGTACACTCTAGTCCAAGGAAATCAACCTATACTGCTTTTTATGAATACTCATAAGGATTCACACTCAGAAGGATTTAACATGTAAACTTATTCTTTTTTTTTCTTTTTTCCTTTTTTTTTTTTTTTTTAAATCACACCAGTTAGGCATTTGGTGTATGTCAATTCTGGGGTTTTGTTTGTTCACTTTAATATTCATGGATAACTATTTTAGAAAAATTAAAGCTTAATTTAAAAATGTATTAATATTAAGTTTCTGATTTAAAATGGAAGCTAGAGATAAAACTGTGAAATAAAGCCAACTAATCTTGGAACTGTTAGAACTGTAAATGACCTAAAGGTGCTGTAAGATAAATAGCACTGCTAATTCTTCACAGTGTTAAACACTGGAAATCAATAAGATATTTTTTCCTTAATGGAAATATTTAATTCATTATTTTCATCTGGCTGATGAATTTTCTGTAGAATTGTAATTCCATGAAACAGAGAAACAAGAGAAAGGAATTAATTTTCTAGCTACAGAGGTTTACAAAGTAATTTATTCTGGAAACCACTAACTTTCTTAACATTCTTACCATGTTCTCCAGAATTCTTACACTATGGCTTCCTTCCTAAATCACGTCTTTGCCTGTAATTATTTCTAAGACCTGTTAGTGAAGTATTTACTCAATGCTCATTTTTAAGGCAAACAATTTAAGGAACAAGCCGGTATATAGACTGAGGAAAATGTGAGCTGAAAACCAATAAAGAATTCAGGCACCTAATTAAATTTCAGAGCATATATGGCTTTAAACCATATTTCTTGTGTGATTAAAGCTAAACGAATTTACTTTTTATATGAGCTTAGTAACGCATTGTTAAAACACAACAGAACCTTGCATGGACGTTGTGATTCAATCTATATCTAGGTCATATCAGTATGATTTATTTTTAATCCAGTTGAAATCAATATCATAAATCTTTCTTAAACACCCACAGAGCTTTACAGATTTTTAACAGAATTAGTTTTAAATGTCTTCTTATAAAGCTAACATGGCTTCCAAATACAATCAAAGTGAAGAAGTAAAGATGCTAGAAACTCAGAGCAACTCCCAGGGTCTCAGAGCTGTAAGGTGAAAATCAAGTCAGGTTTGACATCAATAGCCACAGACAAAAAGTAAACAAGGGAGAAATAATTGATGTTGTAATAGCATCAGTTCTGATACCAGTGTCCACTGCTTTCTGGACAGGGTGGTGCAAGGAAGCCTGTGCAAAGAGAGTATCACCCCTTGTTCTCATAGTACTGAAGTACCAGAATCCGTTTTCTGCCATTCCTCCCCTGCATCATAGGAGAGGGAAAGAGCATTCAAAAATGCAGGAAAAACTGGGCTAATACATTCACTGAGATATTGGGAAGCTCTTGACCATTAAGATCCATCACCAAGAAAATCCATACCAATCCATAAGACCATTTCAGGAAGGTCAGAGAGAACAGATCATATGCAGATGTTTGAGTGATATTTACTTAAAAAAAAATCCAACAAAACAGTGCTACCCCTGTTCAAGAAGAGAGTAACGCATTATGTCTAAGATGTTTTCATGCACAGCATATTCTACTGAAGTGTCAAGAGTGAACATTACCAACTGATCAGCTGGAATTCATGGTGAATGAGTAATGCAATGTCCAATGCTGTTAAGCCACAAAGAATACCAACTACTAAACTGCAACATGACACTTGCTTGTGCTCAGAGCTCAGTGGGAAATCCAGAAGGAAGCTATGCCTCTGCGATAATGCACCATTTAGAGCTCTTATTTAGTAGCTTTTTTCATAGAACATTGCAGGATCCTTAATGGACCCTTTTGCAGCTGACTGACACATTTCCCAGTGCTAGGAAGGGCTGAGAAACATTGCAGCAACTTGCCCCCACACATGCACAATACACAACCTGCCACACCTCTTCAAGGGTCCTGGAGGCACTTCTTGTTTGCTTTATGTCAGAGATCTTTGTTTACAGTTTGTATCTACATCTCACCTACTGATGATAAGCTGAGTGGCACAGAGGGGACGTATCTAGAGTAATGATTCTGGCCCTTAAGCTCTAAATAGTTCCAGGCTGTCACCTGGTTTGGTTTCCTACAGCCCCCTGATATTCTGTAAACCGCTCAAAAACCTCTAGCTTTGCTAGTTCACAATTTTAGGATTGTTCGTAAAGACATGACTCTCAAAAAATCTGGTTCTTTCATTCTGCACCTTTTAATAACTCTGGTCAGACTTCTTTGAAACTTTGACTTTATACTGTTGTTTCTGATGAGATAGCTTTAAATTTAAGTCAGCATACTTTTTGCGTGTAATACTCATTGTACAGTAACTCATCCACTGACACTCTGTGATTAGAGAGAGATAATATCTACATCTCCTTGCCATGAGTTCCAATGCAGAAATTTACAATGGTAAATAGAGGTTAATTACCTGAAGATTAATTAAATAATCTCATTGTAAGGAAAGCTAATGGAAAAAAATCAATAATCATGCTACAAAATAATCTCCTAATGATGAGTGACATACTGCACTGACCTAAAATGGTAGATGCCTGGGAATTTATTTATTTATTTTTAACTTCCCATAAGGAACCTTCTAAAAGAACACATTCTCTTACATAAATCAAGAGCTCCTATTGTTCTCATTCTCACACGATCTTCAGTGTACCTCAGTACATACTGCACCTGATTCTTCAAATATAGAGCTCATCACAGCTCACAATGTGTTTGCAATTAATTATTAGCTTCTAGAGTAACATAATGTTAATATCACAGTACATATAAGTAGTATGGTTTCCTTTAAGGAAATTAAAATCACATTTTGCATTTAAATAGGTCATGGAATTTAAATTTATGGTTTCTACACCAAGTGAATTAGTTTGGTGTATGGTTTTGGGTTTGTTCATTTTTTTACTACTTTTCTAACAATCTTCTTATCCCAGGCAGATCAAATTGATAAGGCATGTCCTTCTGAGTGTGGTGTAACATTTCTTTTTCCATTTTAGAATTTAGCTGACTGAGGAACTGTGTCCATCTGAGGCATTTTCATCCAATAGCATTATATCTCTTCAATGAAACACATTTAAGGTCTGACTAGAATATGCTTTGCCTTGGCTACAAAAGCAGAACCTTCTTCAGAATTGTGGGAGATGATTCCTGGCACAGATGGACATCTTTTGGTCATTATATCAAGAAGCTACATGCAAGAGTCTTTCTTTAAACAGACCACTCGGAGAAATGATTTTATAAAAGATACCCACATATAGTTTGGATTTAGAAAAGCTGTTGCACATTTGGCATATGAAAACCATTAACAAAATGCCTACACTGATGGTAACTTTGTGTATATACAGTAAAAAATGTTGGGTGTACCTTTACACAAATATGTACACATACACAATGATGGTATAGAGTGGTTTGTTTGGGGTTTTGTCCTACATTGATGAGAGGCTGAGCAGTATCCTTTCAAATATTTCATGGTTTGATTTGATTTCTTGCATAAGATTTTATGAGTACTTTCATTAAATTAGTTAAGAATTTCTAACGTATTCTGTATTTCAAATTCTCTAGTCAACCTCCAAAATTAACCAGCAAATTATATGTTAATTGACTGGACTGTAGCCTTTACATACAGGATATTGGGATTAATGTATCCCAATTATTATGTACTTTTTGAGGACATAACAGCAGTTAATTGTAATTTACACCCTCCCAGCTGAGTTCTAGGTGTGTTCCAGGTCAAACAAAGCAAATATCTGAACTTGCATAATTTAAACAAGGGCTGTAGATAGCTCAAACTAGTCAATTAGATTTTGCCCTAAAATACACTAAGAGTAGTAGTTTCATCAATAATAACAGAACACCTATTTAGATTAACACATTTTAATCTGAGGCTGTTTCAAAATCACAGCAAGAGACCACAGCTTAATGGACAATTTTAATTACTTGTTGCCTGTACTGAATGATGAAAAATACAAATGCAGTACTATTTACATCAGCATATTTAAGCTAAGCTGGAGCCATCCTAAAAAGTTCTTACCATATACACTCCTGTCATGAGTATATGCATGTGTGAGTTAATAAAATTTTGATTATTTTAAGGATAACTGCTTTATTGCTGAACCAGCAGAAAAGAGAAGACAAATCAAGGATAACTAATGTCTTTCTGAAACTGTTGTTAAATCTGTTATTAGATGTTTTCAGTGGGATTACTGCTTGTATAGTTAACATTGAACTTTTCTGCATGAGGCAATATTTGCAAGATGCTGTAAAGTAATTTGGATTTTTTTGTCATTAGAATAATTACAAAACAGGTGGAATGGATAGAAAATTACATTACCTAATGGATTTATTTTCTTCTCCACTCCTTCAGGACCATTACCCTCTGACACCTCCCTGCCTTTCTGCTACCCCACTCCACCCAAAAACCTACTAGCTGCAATACAGAATCATTTGTTAGTGGTTTTTTTACAATATACAAGTTGCATGAAAGAATCCAAAGAGTCATAGTTAAACCTTTACACCTAATCAGAAATGAAAATATTTTATTTAAAACTGCCTTAGCAAATCTCAAAAAGGAGATCTCTCTCAGTAGAAAGTGAGAATACATACAGATTTGGGGTTATTGTTCCCTGTTATGGCCCCATATGGGATACATGCTCCAAACCAGGATCTCTGGGTGATAAATCCCAGAGAAGGAAATCTGAAGGACAGCAAAAGTGTTAGCAAGACATGTGTCAGGGAAGGCAAAATTCTTTCTACTGTTGCTAGACAGTAAAAGTACATAAAAGTGGTCATTGAATAAAGGCGTTAGAATCTACCGCCTGAAATGGTAAATACTAGCAATAATTTTCAAATATAGCACTATCTAAAGAAAACTCTGTGCCTACTATGAAAATGTTAATAATGGGAAACTTAGTAGGACAGCTATATTTTTAGTGACAGCACCCCCCTTCCCTCCCACATACGTATGATTATACTTTTGTATTATACCACATTTCATTATTGCTCATAAAGAAATTAATAGAAGTACAGCCTCGCCAATTATCTCAGTATACCATGACATGAATACCTTCATAATTTTCTTTCTAATGTTCTCATGTTCAGTGTTACATTGCCTTAATATTATTCATTAAGGCAATAATACACTGACTTAATAAAATTCATCTCCAACTTTTCATGAAATTAAAATTGCACACCATTTTGCTATTCATCAGTCTTTTGATTGACACAGATTGTCAGCTTTCACATAGTAAGACTTGAGCACATGCCAAATGCGTATCATACATTCACTGACTTGGCAGGAATACTATTGTACTTCTTGAAGCCCAGGCCAGTTTTGGGAGCTGATAATCCAGTCTTGGACCCCAGTGCCTAAATTTCCTTTTAACATCTGTTATTTAGCAATAAATTTACTGGCTGTGAACAACAGGTTCATATTGCACGAATGTTCTCGAAACCTCTCCTTGGGAATTTGCATGTAGTGCATAGCTGCGTCCATGGCTGAAGCTGGCTGGAATCATTTTCATTCTTTGATGCAGACGAGTTGAAAAACACATTAAATGATATCAGCTGTTCCTTTTATACAGGTATGCAGATGACTTGAATTTCAACAGCCCTTTAGAATAGCTCTGGCAAAAGCTCCCACATTTTTTTTTGAAAATAAGTCTGTTGATTTGCAAAGAGCATACATACAAGTTCTAATTTTTCTCTAACCTGAAAAATTTCAAGTGCCATACATTAAAATGGTATGTAGGCTAGCAACCCTGAAGAGATCATCCTATTTCCCTGAGCCACTGAATCCAATCTGAATTTGTATTTCAGATAAACTGTGCAAAGTATCCCAGTTTGCACCCGAGTTGGATCACAAAGTTTTCAGCATCTTTGACAAGTATTATGATTGTTTTATACCTGTTAATTTGAAGCATGAAAAACATGCAAAAACAAGGTATCTTTGTCTCCTAATGATACAATTTGACAAGACAGATTTCCTCATAACAGATTAATATACTCTAATTACTAACCTGTACATTTTGAATTTCCCTTTTCTCCATTTGTTGTCTAAGAATTTTCAGGCTTGACTTGCAGAGATGACTTCACAGAAATCTTCTCCCTTTTGTGTTTTAAAAATAAAGTTGCACATCTTCCCCCTCACACCATTTATTGCCATCTCTTGGTAACAAGCACTACAGAATACCTAAAACTGCCAGGACCTTGAGTTTGTATAAAGTTGGAGTTATACAGTTTTACAAAGACTGAAGGACATGATACATTTGCTTTAGTTCTGTTTTCAATATCTACCAATGTGATTGAGATTAAATCCATTTGTAAGTTTTGAAATCCAAACATCTTTAAGCTATGAGTGCAACTTCTTCTTCCTTCACTCCTCCAGGGGTTTGGCTGCCCGGTCTTAGGTCTAGACTTTGGTGCAGCTGTGTGAGTTCAGGTCAGACAGCTGTGTGGAAAGAGCTGTGTGGGAAAGAGCCATGAGAAGTGGGGCTTGCCCAACCTTGCTTTGCACTTGTGTTTAGCTGGGCTACTTGTCCTTTGTCCCGGCCAAGCTACGCCACAGTGCCTCTATGCTACAGACTTGTGTGGTGCTCTGAACTCCTGGGCGACACCAGACCTGCTCTGCTTACCTTGAAGAGGTGAGGGTACTGTATGTACTGGGTTGGCAGCCTTATCACTGTCCTTGCCTGCCTCCTCATCCTCAGCTGCTGTCTCACCTTGCTCTCTGGAGCAGCCTGACCTTGCTTCACACTGGTGGTAGTCTGCTGTGTCCTCAGCTGCCTGACTCATGAGGATTAAGACTGTATCTTGATCACATCCTTAAGGAATCATCTTTCAAATCTGTGTGTTTTGTTTGCAATTAGCCTAAGCAAACACTATGGGCACTGTAGCTTAGGACAGGTAAAAATTGAGGAGAACCTTACTGAAATTATTCTTTTCTTTGCTTCTCTTCCAGAGAGGTACCTACTTATTGCCTTCCAAAGAAGGTCACTAGCACAAGAAATCTGAATTGCTGTTAGTATTCTTTCCTATTAACTCTTCAGTAACAGCTGTCCACCACAAAATGATACCAGGTTTATGAAAAAGGACAAAGGTTTTGGCATGTACTGATACATTACAAAAAACCTCAGCGTCTTTCCCAAATGAACAGCATCATCAGCATAGTTATCCTGCAGCAAAACATCTACAAAGTGCTGAACCAAAGAGATAATGGCTATGTGGAAGTTTCAGCTTGAGAACCTTGTAAGACCTATATGTACAGAAGTTCTCTCACATGAACTGTCCAAAGCAGCGTGGACAACTGACTGCATGAGGCTCTGATGCAGAGTGGGGAAGGGTAGTTTAGATGTACTTTATGATTGCTGTTCTTCATTACTCTGCATTCCCTGAAATCTAACATACAGAGCACAGCCTGCAACTTAGTTCTTCTAAAGCATCCCTGAGCAGGGGGATTTGGATGCTCTTTTTCACTGGAAGGTTGCTGAAATATAATTCACCAGCTACAGACTGTCCGGTAGAATTATGCAAAAAAATACCAAAAAGACACAGTAGTAATCTAAAATTTGAGGCTAGAATGATAAAAGAAAAAAAGTTCTAATTCAAGTTTTCTTTAATGAAATCTTAAGCTCTGACAAATGGTGAAGTTGAGCATTTCAAACTACGGTACTCAGTGAAATAGTTTGCTTTCAGAGTGTAACATGAGGGCAAGAGACAACATATGATAAGAACAGACTACAAAGACAGAATAGAAGTCTGATTTTTATTACTGCTGCTATACTGGTAGGTGACTTACTGGAGACTGGAAAGTGACAGTCCTCCGCAGAAGTGGAGTACACATAAAATTGATGGCATTGAACAATTCATGACCCCATTTTATGTCTGTAGAAATTTAGATGTAAAGCAAAATACAAATTACCTCCTTTGGAGAAGCTGCAGAGAAAAACCATTATGAGGAAATCATTGCTAGAAGAGGAAAACATGGGGTTCATTAATGTGGAAAATCACAATATTCTTTACAAAGTGAGTTATATTTTTTTCCAGACAATTCAGATCTCTTCAGATGTAAGAGACTGACTTTTCTCTCTTCATTGAACTTACCAAACTCCTTTTTATTACCCCATAGCGTTAGTTTTCACTTAGTATGCACATAATTCCTATTAAACTTTACAGGAGTTATGCAAATGCATCAAGGATAGAATAAATAGCCTAGATCTTACGTCTACATATTCCTAGCAGAAAGACTGTAAAATCAGGTAGAGGATAAACTTCACTAGCTCTGTAGTTTATTCTCTGAATCTTAAGTGTGGCAAGTGCAAAGATATTTACATGGGGAAAAGATGAAAACACAGTAAAGAGAAAGACAATTCAGTGTCTTACAAGTAAGGCTGAGATATTAACAGATTTTTAGTATTAACAGAATGAAACCTCATTCCAAAACATTGGTTGGTTGGTTGGTTGGTTTCCTGAGAAGTAAAACCTTTCAAATATTTTTCTTTCTGATTTTTTCAGTCATATTTTTCGTTGTGGGTTTATCTAATGGCTTTGTTCAAACTGAATGTTCATTCCTTCATTAATATATTGTACAAATGTAAATTGTGCACTGCTTGACTTATTGTATAAAATGTATGCACAAAGCAAAATAAAACACAGTGCACTGAAATATTTCTAAGCTGCATTCAAGGAACTTTAATAATTCAGAACAAAAAAGATTATAATATATGGCTGCTCTGTGTTGTTACAACAACTATATTGCAGTTAATTAGTAAATGTTAGTGGATTGATGATAAACCACAAACCTCACATGTACACATGTACAACCTTATCCAAATTAATCAAGTATCAGTTATAGTAGCTGCATTTATAGTGATATTAGAAGGTGAATGGGGATTTAAGATGAAATCCAGCAATGAAGAGAGTGCTGAGAAACAACAATTTCCTCACCTTTTGCTCCCAAACAGGCAATTCAAAAACACAGTCATGGTAAGGCAGATCTTGTAAATTTTTCTGTTGTTTTCTTTCATTATAGGGATGTGACCCCTCTTTTCTCCAAAGACTGAAAGAAGTAGCATTCATGTTTGCTATTCTAACTAGACTGCAGGGTACAAGTCCTCTTTCAAAGGAAAAAGCAAGTGGCAAAAACCTGGGTTATGAAGAGCAAGTGTGTTCATCAGGTACCACCTTCACTGTGGAAAACAATAAGAAGTGACAAAGTGAAACTGTCATAAAGAATGTATGGGATTCACATTGGGGTAAAGACATACACTCTACCATGGGCTTTCACTTAGCATTACTACTTAAAGATCCAGTAAGTAAAAAAGTAAAATATGCAATAATACCAGAGAACAGTTCAGTCCTTCTCAGAGGCGTGGGAGACACTGTTGTCTCCTATGAACACATGGGTTGAGCTTAAATGCTCAAAACAGTGTAAATTTCATTCAAAGCACACTTGAGTTAATTTGCAGGCAGTCAAACATTACTCAATATCTGAGGTACTTTGCAAGCGACCTAATCACTGCTGGTATTAGGAAAGAAAGAACAAAAGGAATTTAAAAATTATGAATGCATCATATGGTTTGCTTTTTGGACTTGAACTTCCAGAAGTTCTGCCTTATGCTATTTTGCACTGACATTGACTCAATTTACATTATATATGTGACAATCAGGTTTTAACCTGCCATTTCTTCCAGGCACAGTCTAACAAGGTTTTGCCAAGTAGCAGAACTTGAAGAATATCACATTCTTAATGTATTTACATAATTTATTACTCAAGGGTTTACTATTTACAGTGATTGATTCCACTATAACAAGTTAACAGTATGTTTACTTTTATGGTTTTGATATCTGTGACTAAGCACATGACTGTTACGACTGCTTCACCTCAGTAGTCCAAGCTTTTAATTTTTGCTAAGAAGGACCTGCTCAAAGGTATAACAAATTTTTGAAACAGTAACTTTACTTCTCTTTTCAGGCTAGTATGGTATTTTCCTTCCTCTGCACATTATTTTACTTACATCAGCAGGGAAGAGTTAGGGTTTATTCCTGTATATAACTAACAGATCTTGCAATTCAAAGACAAGAGCCCAAATTAATGACTGGAGGGTATCATATTTAAAATCATTTCAGAAGTCTCCAGATACACGATATGTTGCTTTCATCTGTTCCTGAGCAACATTTTACAAAAGTCATGGAGTTGGCTGACCCTGAAAGCTGTCAAGTTCAGTTTTAAATGTTATCAGTTCAGTGTTGATGACTGAAGAAAGCAAAGCAAGCTATATTCTAATGTTCTGCCTTTACAGGGGAAAGCTAAGCTGCATGAGCTAGAAAAGCTATTATTTGGACAGTTAAGCTGCTCTTGTCAAATCATTGAATGGTGATCAAGCTTTGTAAAAGAAAACAGTGCATTTATGTCCTCCTTAAACACTTCTTCTACATTAATACCTATTCTTGAGCACAGCCTTTCTGCTACAAAGAAACTGGTTTACCTATGTGCTTTCTATGGAATCCCCAAGTTACTCTAGTGGATTTGCATGGTAACTTACAGTTTAGAAAAGTTACATACTAAAGTGTCTCCACAGATGCAGGGCCACGGTGGCTTCCCACTAGGTGTGTTAAGCCTGTTTTGGATCCTAGAATTGACAAGAGGACATCAGATACTGGCTGTTCCACAGACCCTCTGAGAGGGGAGTCACAACATCTGGGTGACCCTGATACGGAGCTTGAATCAGACGCAGTTTTGTGCCTTCTTAACTTAGCCTGAACAGCCCTTCCACATATTCTGCCAAGGGCCCTGCAACTGATGATAAACACGGCCTTTTAGTTAAAAACAAAAAGGAGGAATGTAGAGGAATGAAGGCAGTGGGTTGATTGACATTGATAACATGCAGCTGTGGCCTTGCTACGCAGGCAGTGGGGTGATTGACATGGACGATGTGCAGCTGTAGCTGGTTCCCACAAGGTGGTTAAATAGCTCTGAGGAGCGTTGAAGAGGAGGTGCCTAGGGAAAGAAGAGCTTTGATGTAGCAGAGACAAGGAGCAGCATGGTCTGGCCTTGGGAGGATGGAAAAACAGCATGGACAGTAGTATCTGACCCATGGTAAAGTCTTGTTGCAGCTTGCTAGTTTTGCTTGTTTTGTGATGCTAAAGTAAACAATGTTTTTAACACAAAATCAGAAAGTTTTGTTTTATATAGGCAGATTGCTTGTAGAGGAAAATTATAAAAATGTTTCTTTGAAAGTACATTGAGATCAAAAAAACACTTTAAAAAAGCAGGACAATATGAGAAGCCTGATTACAATCAGGAAGAATTTTATTTAGAACATGGTAAATTATAGAATGGTTTGGGTTAGATGGGACCTTAAAGATCATCTTGCTCCAACCCCTCCTGCCATGGGCAGGAACACCTTCCACTAGACCAGGTTGCTCCAAGCCCCATCCAGCCTGGCCCTGAACACTTCCAGGGATGGCACAGCTTCTCTGGGCCACCTGGTCCAGTGTCTCACCACACTCACAGTAAAGAATTTCTTTCAGTGATAATGGAACTACTCCTGTACATGGCAGAAAGGCCAGACTAGAAGCTGCTAACCTTAGGGTTCTTATAACTTCCTTGATTTGTTCCTGCTGTGAGGGTTTTTTTTTTGTATAGGTACACTAAGGAAACGAACAGTGTTAGCACAGGCTTTTCAGTTTACCTGTTCATTCTTATGATTACTGATGAAGATGAACAAAGGGAAATTAAAATCCAAGTTACAGAGGAGCCTTTGTTGTAAGTATATTTCTTAGGTTCTTTAGTTCAACACATTTTAACACACAAAAGGGAAGCAGTAAGATGTCAATGGTGTTTTCTGTAATAATCAAGAGAATTGGTTCTGTGATGGATAACCAGTTTAGGAAAAGACTTTCAGAACTGCTTTACTTCTAAGTAACCTCAGTGAAGGAAATCTAGCCAGTTCAGGGTATTTATCAAACTTACCATAGAAGCAGTAATTATTTCAAACAGATAATTTTCTGTAGAATATATAACCAATTTAAAAACATTCTAGATCAATTTTGTCTACTAAGCAAACATGCAGAAAAGAGTTGAGGTTTCCAGTATTTAAGAGTATGTGATAAAAAAGAGATATACAAAGAGGTCAAAGATACAGATTTTATGTGAAATTTGTCAAAAAACCTGTAGATCATTCTTTAAACTCTTGGCTCAGTGTTGAAGCTCTTGTGTTTAGTACTTACTGAGGAAAAGCATGGTACTTCCTGGCATGGTGCAGCTCATCAAAAAATATTACTCTTTTACAAAATGGTTCCATATTTTATGAAGTAGTAGCATGCTAATGTGTTAAATATATATGGGGAACTGAAACAGTAAGTTATTCTTTATTAAAAAAAAAATAGTTTATTATTTTATGTGATATTTTAAAAATATTAATTTCTAATTGGCTTGCAGCATTCTAGTGGTAGAGAGGAAGTCCAGGAACTGATAATGGAAAGGGATTGTAAATGAGATACTACCTGTTTTTTCACAAAAACCTTAAAGATTGAAACATGTTTATTACCACTTATTTTTACTAAATTATGGAGCAAACTTCCTTTCCAAACATTCCAGTGAAATACGATCTGGTATATCTACCTTTATTTTACATATAGATTAGCAGGGGATGTTTACTTTGATAATAGCTTCCAAAAACTTTACTAATTCAAAAACTATCTAATTTCAGAATATCTAAAACCAGAACTGTGATTAAAGTAATGTTTTGGAGAGTCATTATAAGTAAGCAATAAAAATAATCTCCAAACTGAGTATATTTTTGAGACATTGAAATATATGGATATGATTTATAATTGTATTTCCTGTGTGTCACATAAGAGTGAGAGAAATGATTGCATGAAAAAGGCTCATGAAGTGGCTAGCGTGGCTGGATTTCCAACGATGTTGGGGAAAAAATTCCTAAAGTTTTAGGTTTATCGTAAGATCAGTGACAGCTAAGCATTATCAAATTAGTTAAATCACTTGTTTACACTAAATTTAAAGTTCATACTTTATAAAAAAACCCCTTTTATTAAGGATTTTTTCAGTTACCATTTTCTCCTGCAAGGTTTTCCTGAAGAAAAACTAAGGGAAGAAAAAGAGAGACTGTCAGGCTATTTTACAGCACTAAATGTATTAGGTAAGTGGCTCAAACTGATACCATCTTCTTCAGCCGCACTCCTAAGAGTCACAAAGTTATGCATTGTGTCAAATCTTCAAATACTGGCAGAAACAGAAGCAAATGTACACATAAATTAAGCATACCAACAATTTCTTGTTGCTTTAAAAAACATGTAAAGTATTTGACTCAAACCTAAAATCACTTGATAATTTGCTTGAAGTGTTAAAAGCTATCATCCTTTTAAAAAAATCTAATACCATTTGATATAAATTACATTAACATAGATGTTCCACTGCAAGACCTGGCTGTACTGAGGACAGTGAAGCAAATGGCAGAGAAGTGAAAATTTTAATTTTCATTTCTCTACAGCTTCAAAGTTAGTTATAAGAAATGTACCTAAAGTGATTTAATCTTTGCAGCCATTTGTTATATTTTCTTGGTTAGGTGTAAATTTGAGAAGCAGAAATCAGAAGGATTTTTTTACAGAGAAAACATATCTGTGATGATTTAAAAGAAAATCACCAGTTTTCAGTTTAACCTTGTGATGAACAGTTATAATTTTACTGTTTTATTTGGTGTCATTGTGTTAGTGTTAAATTGTGTAAATGGTGTGGATGGGCAGCCAGCTTCCTGCACCCTGTGTCAAGCAGCACCCTCCACAGAGCAGCAGATGAGAACTACCACCTTCTGCTCATGGTCATTTACACCCCAGAGAAGAAGTCTTCCTGTGTACAGCAAAGAAGGAGGCAGAAAGAAAGCATTCATTGGGACATAATGAACCTGAAGGCCAGGTAAATGATGATGCGGATGAAAGCCTGGCTAGGTTGGAGGAGTTGCCTAGGGAGAGTCTGTCAATCCCATGCATCAAGACCAATTCTGCAAGAAAAGCAAGGTGGTTGTCACTGGCGACTCCACACCGAGAAGAACAAAGAAATATGCTGCCCAGGCCAAACCCGTAGGGAAGCCTGCTGCCTCCCTGGAGCCCTGTTAAGGGATGTTGCTAGAAAACTCCCTTGTCTGGTATGGCCCTCTAATTACTATCCATTGCTGGTCTTCCAAGTGGGCATGATGTAATGCAAACAAGAAGTCTGAGAGCTATTGAGAGAGACCTCAGGGCCTTGGGACAACTGAATAAACTATCAGCAGCACAAATAGTATTTTATTCTATCCTGCCAGTTGCAGGGAACCATGGAGTGTGGAACTGGAAGATCATGCAGATCAATACATGGCTCTGGGCCTGGTGCCAATGGCTAAATTTTATGGGGTTTTGATCATGAGTCAGTTTATATGGCACCAGGCCTGCTGGTGACAGATGGGTTTTACCTGTCTCAAAGGCGGGGGGGGGTGGGGGAAGGATCCTAAGTAAGGAGTTAGCAGGGCTCGTTGAGAAAGCTTTAAAGTAGATTTGAAGGGAGAAGGGAATAAACCCAAGCTTGTTAGAGATGCCAGGGTTGGAAGTGAGATTGATAGAACAGCTGAAGTGTACCTATGCTAATGTTCAAAGCATGGGCAACAAACAGGAGGAACTAGAAGCCATCGTGCAGCAGAAAGACCATGACATAATCACCATCACAGAAACATGGTGGGATAACCCACATGACTGGAGTGCTGCAATGGTTGGCTACAACCTTTTCAGAAGGGATGCACAATGAAGGAGAGGCAGTGGGGTAGCCCTGTATGTCAGGGATTGTTTTGACTAGAGCTGAATGATATTGACAGTAGAGTTGAGTATTTATGGGTAAGAATCAGGGGGAGGGCCAACAAGACAGATATCCTGGTAGGAGTCTGTTATAGACCACCCAACCAGGAAGAAGAGGCAGATGAAAATTCTACAAGCAACTGGGAGAAGTCTCAAGATTGCTAGCCCTTGTTCTCATGGGGGACTTCAACCTACTGGATGTCCACTGAAAATACAACAGAGCAGATAGGAAACCATCTAGGAAGCTTCTGGAGTGTGTGTATGATAATTTCCTGACACAGCTGGTGAGCCAACCAGGGGAGATGCCCTGCTGGAACTGCTGTTTACAAACAGGGAAGGATGGGTGGGTGATGTGGTAGCTGGCAGACATCTTGGGGATAGTGATCATGAGATGACAGAATTTTTGATTCTTAGCGAAGTCAAGAGTGGGGTCAGCAGAACCACTACCTTGGACTTTTGGAAGGCAAATTTTGGCCTGTTAAAGACCCTGGTTGATGGAGTACCTTGGCAGACAGTCCTGAAGGGCCAAGGGGTCCAGGAAGGCTGGACATTCTTCAAGAAGTACTCTTTAGAGGCACAGGAGCAGGCCATCCCCATGTGCTGAAAGACAAGCTGAACGACCAGCCTGGCTGAACAGAGAGCTTTGGCTGGAACTCAGGGGAAAAAAGGAGAGTTTACTAGCTTTGGAAGAAGGGCCAGGTAGCTAAAGGACTACAAGGATGTCACAAGGTTATGCAGGGCAAAATCCCAGCTAGAACTCGGACTGGCAGCTGCCTTAGAAGATACCAAAAAATGTCTTTACAAATACATTAGAAAAAAGAGAAGGACCAAGGATAATCTTCATCCTGTACTGGATGTGGCTGGGATCATTGCTACAAAGGTTGAGGAACTGGCTGAGGTACTTAATGTTTTCTTTGCTTGTGTCTTTAGTAGTAAGACCAGCTTCCCTCTGGGTACTCAGCCCCCTGAGTAGGAAGACAGGGATGAAGAGGAGCAGAATAAAGTCCCCACAGCCCAGGAGGAAAAAGTTAGAGACCTGCTGCTCCACTTAGATGTGCACAAGTCTATGGGGTCAGATGGGATCCACCTGAGGGTACTGAGGTGGAAGGGCTTGCCAAACCAGTCTCTGTAACCTGTCAACAGTCCTGGCAAACTGGAGAGGTCCCAGAAAACTGGAGGTGAGCCAAGGTAATACCCATCTACAAGAAGGGCAGGAAGGAGGATCCAGGGAACTACAGGCCTGTCAGCCTGAGCTCAGTGCTGGGGAAGGTTATGAGGCAGATCTTCCTGAGCACCATCACATGGCACATACAGGACAACCAGGTGATCAGGTTCAACCACCAAGGATGAAAGGCAGGCCCTGCCTAACAAACCTGATCTCCTTCTATGACAAGATGACTCGCCTAGTAAACAAGGGAAAAGCTGTGGGTGTTGTCTACCTAGACTTTATTAAAGCCTTTGGCACTATTACCCACAGCATTCTCCTGGAGAAACTGGCTGCTCATGCCTTGGACTGGTGTACTCTATGCTTGGTTAAGGGCTGGCTGGCCAATCTCAGTGAGTGGTGGTGGATGGAGTCACATCCAGCTGGTGGCTGGTCACAAGTGGTGCTCCACAGGGCTCAGTACTGGGGCCAGTGCTGGTTAATATCATTATCAATGATCTGGGCAAGGGGTGTGCATTCTCAGTAAGTTTGCAGACAACACCAAGCTGAGGGGGGAGTGCTGATCTTCTGGAGGACAGGAAGGCTCTGCAGAGGCATCTGGTCAGGCTGGACTGATGGGCCAAGGCCAGCTGTATGAGGCTCAACAATGAGAAGTGCTGGGTCCTGCATTTGGGTCACAGCAACCCCCCATGATGCTACAGGCTTAGGGAAGAGTGTCTAGGAAACTGCCTAGTGGAAAAATGGACCTGGGGATGTTGGTGGACAGCTGGCTGAACGTGAGCCAGCAGTGTGCCCGGGTGGCCAAGAAGGCCAACAGCATCCTGGCTTGTGTCAGAAACAGTGTGGCCAGCAGGATGAGGGAAGTGATTGTTCCCCTGTAACTTTGCACTGGTGAGGCTGCACCTCGGACACCGTTCAGTTTTGGGCCCCTCACTGCAAAAGGGACATAGAGATGGGGTAATAAAGCTGGTGAAGGGTCTAGAGAACCAGTCTTATGAAGAGCATCTGAGGAACTGGGGTTGGTTTGCCTGGAGGAGACTCAGGGGATTTTACTTCTCTCTACAGCTCCCTGAAAGCAGGTTGTAGGCAGGTGGGGATTGGTCTCCCAGATAACAAGCAACAGAACAATAGGAAACAGCTCAAGTTGCACCAGGGGAGGTGTAGATTGGATATTAGGAAAAAAATTCTTCACTGAAACATTTGTCAGCATTGGAACAGGCTGCCCAGGGAGGTGGTGGAGTCATCATCTCTGGAGGTCTTTAAAAAAACATGTAGATGTGGTTTTTAGTGACATGGTTTAGCGATAGACTGGGCAGTGCTGGGTTAAATGTTAGACGTGATGATCTCAACTGTCTTTTCTAACCTAAATGATTCTATGATAAGGAATTGGAGTTTGCTGCAACTCAGAAGTCATTAAGACCAAGGATAAACCCCTGAGAAGGAACATGCACAAAAGGAGGACACAGCTTGGAGAGATTTATTTACAAAGTCTTTTATTCCTGTTCTGTTTTGCCTTGAGTTCTTTTTTCATGGGTATTTTAAAAGTGAGCTGCTTAGAAGTATTACTCATGTCTGTTTCTTTTCTAATAATACCTGGCTTTTGTGGGTAAGAGCTCTTCTCTCTGCAGCACTTGCTGGTTTAAAAAAAAAAAAAAGGGAAAAACATGGGGCTAAGCTACTCCAACTTGTTTTTTCCAAAGCTTCCCCACAGATTTTAATGGTAACCAGAATATGTGTTTTATTTGGGCTCCTTGTCTCCAAGGATCTTTGTTCTGTTTTTTAAGTATAGAAGGGGAAGATATATTCTTTGTAGGAAGACAAGTTTTATCTGTTTCTGCCAGAGCTACCCTGACACATATTAGCAGCCAGACTCCAAAAAGCCAGAAGATTGAAAATACAATCTAGGCTAAATATAATTTGATGAGCTTTCAGATGTTTACATATAAAAGCAAATATTTTTTAATATATTCAAGAAAATGTACTATCAAGGTCAAATTCAGATTGCTCTAGCTTAAGAAGTCATAAATTTTAGTTATAGAAATGTTCACCTGACTCACCTTCTGTATTTATCAGGATTATAGACAAGACAGGATTTTTTTGATTGACATAGGTCTGTAGAGGACTATGATGAAAGTGGAGTTAACATTAAACACTGTTAAACTAAGTATGTAATTTACTAGTGTGCTATTTTTTCTGGGATGTTTGCATGGGAAAGTACAGAGGACTGGAAATTTCCAGTTGATCTCCAGAGGTCCCTTCCAACTCTGACCATTATGTGATTCATAGCAGTAATGTTGGACTGTCTGGGTTGCATCTAATCGCAGTACATTACAAGATATAAACAAAATATTATTACAGCAGAGCTATTTACTACTTTGATGGAAGCCCAGGAGAATTAAGATTTTTAAGGAAAGAGATAAAATTAGTCTTTAAGCTCTCAATTAACCAATCTATTGTTTTAATTCAATATCAGAAGCTGAGTAAAGGCAGAATCAGATGATTGATTTATAAAGTTTTTATAGAATCAATGAAAGGACAAAAAAGGTGTAAGTTTTATGAGATTAGAATTGGTTTGGCTTATTAGAAGTAGCTGAAGGTATTGGCAGGACTGTTTTAAACCATCTCTGGTTACATCTACAGTGACCTCATGCAGCTGTGCCAAAAAGGACAAACAGGCTCCTTGCTCAGCTCCATTAAATCCATATGGTCATTTGGAGAGGCCTCAGCTGTAAATGCATCACTGTTCACAGGTTCAATCAATGTTAGGGCTAAGTGCAAGCTGCCTGCTCGTGGCATCAACAGACTGCCTTTCTAAAAGTAATATTGTCAAAAATAATGTCATGTAACCAGGAGGTTACCAAGTTAGATGAACTCGTTAGAGAGCAAACCCAGAAGAAAGGCTGCACACTGGAAAGATAATGGGCAGGGGGAGATTTGTTTTTACATATTTTCTCTAAGTCTAAACAATATAGCTGAACCTTATTTACTTAAAATGTTGGTCGTTCTAGTGTATATGGTGATAAAAATTACACTGGCCAATTAAATTGCCTTTTTCTTCAAGCAAGTACAGTAAAAGAAAGCAGAACTACCTCTGAGTTCTGGACATCCTGGATCCCATCCCACCAAAAACAATACTAGATGTTCCATTGGTCCCAGCCTTCTGTCATCTTCTGCACAGTTAAAGATGCTTTTGCTACTATGGCTGCCTAAAGAATAGGAAAATTTAAGAGTCAGTGCTGTGCCACTAGGAATCCCTGATGGTAATATATCACCTCTTATTTTTTGTAGTATAGTTTTAATAGTTTCTATTTCTGGAATTCAAAGTCAGAATTCAGTCAGGAATAGCAATAAATTGTAATGAGTCAACATTTATCTCTGATGTCAAAGAAGATAATAATTTAAAATATGAAACTCCATGAAAATGGGATTAGATGGATGTTAGCCTAAGTCTTAGGTCTTCAGGACAGATGGAGAAGAAACTGCAGTCCTTACTTGTGGTATTTAAAATCCAATAAAAGTCCTCAAGGACTCCATTTCATAATAATTTTTCCAGAATATACTATTCTTTATAGTGAACTGCATTTATAGGATGGGGTGTTTCAATTCTGTAATGGATTTGTAATTCAAAGAACACTAATTCCACAGATAGAAACCCTTATATATTTGGCCTTATTTAAGAGATGAACATGCGTAAGTACTCCGTGACCTTATATGAAGTTGTATTATTCATAGTGTAGCTAAATCAGGAGAAAGTCATATAGACATATAGCCCCAAGACATCTATATTTTTGGGGTATTGGCAACATGTGTTGCCAAAAAAAAAGAAAAATAAACCAAAGAAATGCAATTAACACCTATAAATACTACTTATCTAGTTGTATCAATAGGTGTTTAACAGTGACAGTCGTTACACATACAATTAGGCAAGATTAGAGAGAGATATAGCTTTATGAATACAAAGAGGTTAGTAAGTGCCATTCTTCACAGTGGACCTAAAGAGAATGAATTGGAACTCAAACCAAAGTGTGATTCATTTTACTGTCAAGCATTTTTTTCACTTAATCCTTAGCTGTTTGAAAAGTACATTTGCTTTATTAAAGATATTTACATGCGCTAATCATAACTTTGCTTGGACCAAATTTTTATCTTTTTCATTACTTAACAAGGAAGAAATATTTCTAAATATTTAAAAATATTATGGTAATTGGGGCTTTTAAAAAATAACTGATTATAAGACTTCACACAAACTAAGCTATTTAATCTATCAAGAATTCAAATTTGCTATTTTTAAAGCTACACTTGTCAACTGCAGGTAAACTTTCTGCTGGAGTAATTTTAGCTGCCTGGATAGTATTCTTTTTGGTCCACATATAGGTATGTTAAGTAATGACAAGTAGTAGTACAAAAGAAGCTAAATCCAAGTGCATGTATTTATTCGTATCTGTAGAATTCATCCTATGCAATATATATATAGTTATACACCATAGTACTTCAGAGAAAAAGTTTTAAAATTAACTACTCAATGAGTACAGTCTCAATCTCATTCCCTTCTGGATAAGCATTAGGATGCAAACGTTAATCCATAACCAGAGTAGTCCTGTACACCAAAAGGATAGTACTCTGTTACTAGTGACTTTACTGATTTTTCTCCTTCTTCAGTTTGCAACCCTCAGATCTTTTTGCTCTCTATGTTGTTAAATCATGCTAAAAAAAAAAAAAATCCCAATTAAGTTTTTTTGTGAGATGGTGTAACAAGATGATGCCCATTTTGTAGATGTGTCCAAAGGTGCAGAAGGCACAGGTCTTTTAAGACCTTCTAAAAGGAAGGGATTTAATTATTGTTCTGTTTCATTGTTTGTAGCCAAAATTTGTTTAAGGATCTAGGCATGAGAGATTAGGCCAGAACTCATTTGAAGGATCTGTGTTTCAGAGTACTGAGTAATGTATAAAAGGTTAAGCACTGATTTTGTTTGCACAGCTGTAAGAATACACAAGCCCAACTAGGCCAACAGGCTGTGAACTGCAGAAAACAGGTGATGACATATAGAAGACTTTTTCAGCATAATATGCAATTATCCATGCATTCAAATGATTCTTTCCTTACCACTCTGTCAGACCAGATCTTTTGTCTTTTCAGAGTTGTTTCCTCTTAGGTCATGACAGTTTCTGAGTACAGGGAGGGGCAGGAAATGTAGGAAAGGGTCTACCCATTCAGAACTATCCAAATAGAATGCTTAACATGGGTCAGAGTTTTGCACGTTTTCTTGTAAAACTCAAATAAAAACAACAGGAAATTTCTTTCAGTCTTAGAGCTCGTATTTTTAGAGGTAAGTCCCTAAGATGAATTTTTCTTGTTTCAGATTCTTGGTCCAAAGTGTAGATCCCCTATAGCTTCCTAGTGCCTGGAGAATTGTAATACTTTCCTCAAATGATCCAGTTCACAGAACAGAGAGAACTGTTTTTGGTGAAGCTTTCTCCAGAAACATTTAGTGCAAGGCCACAGTCTCATATAGGATGTTTGAGGCACAATGTTTTTATAAGGAACTAATGCTACAGTCCTTAAGTGCACACAAGAATACCAATTCTGTTCAGCATCATCATGGCTAGAAGGGAGACAAACCCCACAGATTCAGATACTGAAGTGCTAACTTCAAAAAGATTTATGCAAATATTCATCAATAATCTGCTTCAGAATCAAGAAGTTTGGGAAAGTGTTCTGAATGTGACAGTCTGGAGGAAACTAAGAAATGCCATTGCCTTATGCAGAATAATTCCCTTCAGGATGACAGAATGTGAAGGTCACTGTGACAGAAAACTTTATAGCACAGTATTAAGCACATAATGTATAATGATACATAAGAACTCCTGCCTATCTTCACCGTATTCCTAATTCCCTTCAGTATAAACATTACATTTATAATAACTAAAAATAATAATTATAATTACTATAAATTATAATTCAATAGCATTCACACTTAGAGCAGCTTGCACTGTAGTCAGTAAAGTAAATTTTTGCCCTGAAATTCAGGACTTGCACTGCAACAGAAACAGTAATCAGTTGCTTCTCATTTAAACAAATGAGTATTAGATAAACAAAGGACAGGACATTCTCATATTGATGTGTTATGTCAGATATCTTAAAATTGCACTCATAGAACTAGTCAAAAGTTTTGGGCACATATAATCTGCAGAAGCTGTAAGCAAAAATGCAGGCAAGAGGGAAATAAAATCAGGTCTTAAAAATTAGTGGTACTTGTTGCCCAGCTGATTTATTTAAAATTGTTTGTTTAATATAATTGGATGAGACAACCTTATTTGAGGCACCCGAATTTGGGGAATATCAGTGTACTCTAAAATATATGTGTATATAGATATCTATGTGTGTGTATAATAGATCTATATGTATTATATACATTGTAATAATATATGCTGTATACATTGTTATATATAGTATCTAAAGTATACATATATACACAATACACAGTGCATAAAAAATTATTACACATATAATTCTGAAAGGTTAACTTTAGGTATAAATAAATATTTATTTTATAAACAATATGTTATGTAAAATGATTTGCAGAAGACAGAGATGATCAGGCTCTAAAATGTTAGTTACTTTCACTGTAAAGACATCAACTCTTTAAAGAGATTGCTTTCAAATGTTGATACAGTCATCTGTAACCATATGTGTTGGTGTTGCAATTTAACAGAACCAGATACACATCCCACTCTCTTTCAAGAAAGACTTATTTAATAGTAGAACTGGAAGGTGAACAAATTATAAAGACTTTTCATAACTCTGAGCACTAACTCAAGTAACAACTATGCATGCTAGAATATTACTCTCTTGGTTTTATTTCCAGTATAAATTTTATCTGTAAGCAAATGTCACCTGATTTATTTCACTTGTGATGCTCAATTTAACAGATTTTTTTTCTGTTACATTATGTACAGCAAATACAGTCACTCAGCTTTACCTTGATATATTGATACAAACCATTTCCAGCAATTAAACTTTCCAGTTTACAACAAATTTTATTTTTATTATTCCAAAATAGCCTGACCCAACCCTGTATACTAAGAAACTTAATCCAGTTTAACTTCTTCCAGTCTGAATGGACAGTGCTCGTCAACTCCTACATCTAAGAATGCCACAAATTTGAACCAGGAAGAAGCAGCTGGCCCTAATGAAATACCTGGTTTTAAATTTCTTCTTTTCATTCTCAAGTTCCAGTAATTCTTTCTACTTCCTTATTTCAATGTTGAGGTATGAAAACAAGATGCACATTTAGGCTGCCTTATTTGCCTCTGATTAAGTTCTTCAGGCAGAACACTGTTTTCATCTCTACCACTTAATCCACTGAAGGATTTGTATAGGTCTGTGGTTTTGTTATCTTTCCAAGATATCTGTGTGGTACCAGTCAGTCCCTCCAAATTTTTAAAGAATGAGAGAATAACAATTATACTTGTTCTAAAGAGTATAAACCCCCCCAAAACAGTGAAACCACTCCTTCCCTTTGTAAATTCATGTTAAATGAAATAATTATGTAGAAAGTTAAGGAAACAAATAAAACTGTTCAGGTTTCAAAAGAGCTAGAAGGATACTACATTCTCAGCTCAGTTCCCAGCTATGTTTTATCTTAACAATTTCAAACTGCACCAAAAAGGCATAAAGCCATCAAATTAGATTAGCAGCCCTTCAAATTTACTGTAGCCATGTATCTATACTTCCTTGAATCACCTTATTTGAATAGAAATAAGTTCTAGCCTCAGGCCACACCAGATTTCTCTGCATTAAAAAAAAAAAAAAATAGTTCCCTTTCTAACATGCCTTATTTCCGTTGTTTATAGAACTCATTACACTAGAAACATGTAAAACTGACTCTGTTCTTAAAAAAAAAAACAAACAACAAAACCAAACAAAACTCCAAGCTCTTTATGTGGATATTTCCTAATAAACATTAAAAGGCACAAGTTTTGAAAGAAAGAATACCTTAATTTATTAGAAAGTGCACTCATAATATAGGCTATAACAGCAACATGTAGGTTATCTGCATGCTATAAATAAATAAATGGGGGAAATGGCCTTTATAGCTAAATCCCTAATGCAGAAAAAAACCTCAGTAGGTTAAATTGTTCCCACAAGATATTTTAATGAGATTCACCCGTTAAGCTGATTAATACCTGCTGGTTTTGAATAAAACACAGCTCTAATGAATAGCATGGCTAGCTTTAATTTCTTAGAATTACCTTAAGGTACTGATGTTGTAAGTCTTGAGGAGATCTGTGAGCTTCCCAAAATGTGGTGCATGTATTCAGTTGAATACATTGTTAATCAAAAGATGGTGGGGAGAAAACTCTTCTTATTTTTCTCTTTTTTCGTAGAATATTTACTGCATTTCATCACTATGAAGAGTTTGGAAATACGCTGCTTAATGCATTTATCATGCTGTCAAACCCATCTAGTTCACTTACCTCCCCCCCCCCCCCCCCGGTTATTTAACCATAAACTAGACATTGCATTTATAGTCTTCATTTTCTAAGCCAGACACTTTCCAACCAGATACTGTTGTCTATATCTTTTAAGGGTAACTTTCAACAAAAGGGATGGTATGTACAGAAAGGTACTGAAAGACTGAGGGTGCACACTGCAGAACATGGTATTCCTTTTGCTCCTCAGATAGCGCATTATTCCAGCAAACTCCAGTGAAACTACTTTATAGTATCAAGTGAGTGGATGGGTAAATAGGGCAGGGACTAGTGGATTAATGGCAAATCCTTTTATCTGCTCAGCAGAGCAGAGCAATGATGCTACTTCCACTAGCAGGATGTATTCTAATTACAAACACGCACAATTTTATAATGCATATATGCCTGTGCAAACATGCATACAGCTTGAGCATGCAATTTTGGCTTATTTTTTTAACATTATAATCATTTCAACTTGAGTTGAGGCATGAACAGGTAGAATATTCATTTTGGTGTCTAGAAAAAAGTTTGATATTTTTTCACATATTATTCTGTGGATGTACCTGTACAATCATATGAGAAATAAAGAAACTTCCTTTGTTTTGGAGGTGGTCCAAATTTACAGTATTAAAACCCCTAAGTCACTGCAAATGTTTGCTTAAAGAATGCCTAAAGGAATTTAACATAATTACCTTATAGTTGCAACTGTCTCACACAATTAACTTTAATGGAAATGTAATTTAACTCATTTGTATCTAGCAACACATTTGTTATGACATACCTGGCCTCTATCAATTTTTTTATTTTTTTTTACAATGGGTCAGAAAGCTCTATGTGGAACCATTGCCACATAGTGACTCCTTCTTTTGATTTATACTCAGAATCTTTATCAACATAGCTTTGTGAAGTCCCTGGAATTAAAAATAGAATAAAAGCAGCTACTGTATTCCCAAAATTTTCATCTCTCATACATTTCAGTGTTAAAAAGCCTATTTAATCCATGGCAAGTACAATCAACATGTAGTGAAGGATAAGGAATTACTGGGTGTTCCTCATTCAGTTTGCCTTATCCTGTTATTGCTTGTTTAACACTTAGAAAAGGACCTCTTTGTGTTTATACAGCAATAAACAGAAGTCAACTCTTATTCAGTAATCATCTCCAGAAGATGAATTATTAAGTAGTAATATTCAAATGATGTCCCTTTCCTTCTTTATGCAGGTGGTCTGTTTTATACTCTGTGTTCATTGACAATATTTGGGGGCAAAATTAAAAAAAATGCAAATCCAACCCAGCCACAGTCTTGGTTAGTCAAGGAAAAACATTTTTAAACAAACTTTTGCCAGATATACACAAATACTTCATTTTTATCCATCTACAGAGTATTTGGTTATTGACCTATATAAATAATATCTAGTTAAATTATATCTATAAATGAAGGGAAATGTGGGGTGTTAAAACTGGCTGTATTAAAAGGTAGAATGAAGAAGAAAAGACTACTGTTTACATTGCAGAGACCAACTTCCGATTAAAGCAAGAAGTAGTCAGAAAAAAGTGCAGAGAGAATTTACTGGAGCTTGGTAGCATAAACAAGCTTTACTTTGAATGTGTGTCTATCCTGTTCTTGTGAAAAAACTAAAACATTCCATCCTGAAAACATTTTGTTTCTGTCCTACTATATTGCATGATTTCTCCCCTTAATGTCTTCAAAATGATGATGAATTAGCTTCACATGGGAGATAGTTTTCATCAGATTGCAGTTTTTATTAGTAAAAGCTGCAATGCATCATTAATGATGAATTGTTTGTCAGTTGAGTTTGCATTTATTGCAAATAACTGTAAAGACAGAATAGGAAATGTAAGTTAATATTTAGACAATTTCCCCTGCAATTCCAGGTTAGGGAAAATTAACTACTGAAGAGATATCAAATATGACATACCTCTATATTTAATACATATGGGACACTATTTCAACTCCATTATTTGTGTTCATTTTTTTCCTTTGTGATCCTAGGCAAGGGCAGTTCTGCTTCTCAGGTGACAAAGTCAGAAAATGTTTAAAATGTTCTTTTGCTGTGAAGTTGGCTTGCTGGATCGTACCTCAGGACCCCATTACAAAGTTCTCTGAAGTGTCTGACATCGGCAAGTAAATTCACTCTTCAGATCTCCCTCCTGAAGATAAACAACTGCTCTGCTTGAGGGATGTAGCAGCATGCCTCCACACTTAATGCTTACAAGCCATTTTTATATCTATTTCTGTTCAGCTGCAGCACACATTTCTTAACTGGCATCATTCCTTGCTCATTTGTGTCCTCAGGTGGAAATAGCCAGTTTTAGACCCTCAAGCTTTCTGAATGCCATGCAGTCATGACTAATTTATTCCTCACTATAAAGTAAAAACCATGGCTGAAAATCTACAGGCATTTGGAAACATTCTCTCCAATTTTTATGAAGATTTCCAGCACAGTTTAATCAAAATAAAAAAAAAAAAAAAAAAAAACAAACAGAAAAATGACTGTTAAGTAAAATTTTTGCAACAATTCAGCAACATTTAATCAACAAATATTTTCATTTATATCTATCTATATATGAAGAATAGTCTGATAGTGAGAACATATACACCTACCCACACATACACAGTTTAACATATATATATATATATACACAGATAGACATACTCACCCACATACAACTAATATATATAAAAGTGTGGGTGTTTTATATGTAAATTATGCAGAAATTGCTTTCTGCAGATTTGGGTTTGGGCTAGTTTTGAAATGTAAAGACTGAGCAAAATGTATTTCAAGAAAGCTTAACCACACGTTTAATAAAGTGACTGTGAGTCCTGTTGGGAATGTCTGCTTAAACTGCAGTTCTCATAGTTAATCTTTCTGCAGAAGTTGACTCTTTTTATTTTTTTTTTTTTTATTTTTTTTTTTAATATTGTTGTGGTTTCACCCAGTAGGCAGCAAAACACAACACATCCACTTTCTCATTCCCTCCACACCAGTAGGACTGGGGAGAGAAATGGGGGGGAAATAAAAGTAAAACTTCTGGTTTGAGATAAAAACAGTTTACCAGGATGGAAAAGGAAGGGATGATAATAACAATAATAAAAACATTAGACTATACAAAACGAGTGATGCACAATGCAATTGCTCACCACCCACCAACCGATGCCCAGCCAGTTTCCAGCAGCAGCCCCCAGCCAGCTTTCCCCCTCTTTTATATACTGAGCAAGACATCATATGGTCTGGGACATCCCTCTGGCCAGTTGGGGTCAGCTGTCCTGGCTGTGTCTCCTCCCAACTCCTTGTGCCCCCCCCAGGCTGCTTGCTGGTGGGGTGAGGTGAGAGGCAGAAGAGGCCCTGGCGCTGTGCCAGCTGCTCAGCAGTAACTAAAGCTTTGGTGTGTTATCAATGTTCTTCTCATCCTAAATCCAAAATACAGCACTGTACCAGCTACTGGGAATAAAATTAACTCTATCCCAGCCAAAACCAAGACAAATATCTGCATGGAGAACAGTTGTTTTTATTTACCGAACTTAACATCAGTTATGACGTTGTGATATACATCGTCTCATACCTTAGATATGATATTCCACGTATTTTTTAATATATGAGTTCTCTTACTCACATAGGGTATGGAAATATGCAACATTCTATGTAGGAAAAGTATTGCAATTATGTAGAACAATATTGAAGAAAACAATTTGCTCACTGCTTTTACTTGAGAAATTGTTTCTCAAAAATTGAATATCAGTGACAGTTTTCTGTTCCTGAAAAGGAAGAAGATTGTATAGTGCATTGTTTGATCGTCTCTTTTTACATTTAGCATACGTTTAAATATTGTGTCCATGTTTGAACGTTGAATCCACAGTTTTATTTCAGCACAGAAGGCAAAGTGAAACAAAGGGGAAGGCAAAAAGAAGGAAATTTGAAAGGGAAAATAAATTAAAGTATATGTTAATACTGAGACGGAAATAGCAATCACTAGGATCAACAACAATTAAAACAAAAGAGAAACCGTAATAAAGTTACCCATATCTGAGTTAAAATCAGCACAGCACATTCACAAAAAAAGTTATCATCTTCATATTGGCAAAGACAAATTTAGGTTTGCATACAAGCATGGTCATCTCCAATATTCACTAGTGTTCCAGATCTGAATGCAAACAAAACACGTTTTCTGTTTGTTCCAGGATACTGTCTATTTTTATTGCTAAATTTCATTCATAACAATACAGTGTTCCAAGGCATCCATTCATACACCTTCCCAATAAGATTATGAGACTGAATACACTCATATTTCTTTAAATGAAAACCAGATTGCACATACAGTTTTATTACAATGTAAATATAAGAAAAAAGTTAGCAGAATATAGTTTGTTGTATTTGTATTATTAAATATTTATAATTTTTTTTCAGTTTATTTAAAAAAAATCTAAATTCTCTAGTGGTGGATTCTGACTGGTCAGGCAGGATATATGCTTCAATTTTTTCTGCTGTTCAGGTAAATACTTTAAAGCCTTTGGCTGAACATACAAAAGTTCCCTTTCTCTACACAGAAATACTATGCATTCTCTGAACTTTGTGTAAAAGTATCTATGGCGTGCACCTTGTGCTTTTCAGGGTTCAAGTATTGTGTGTTTTCCAATATCATACTGCATGTCAGAAAACACTGGGGCAACAACAGATTGTAGGCATTCAATGCAACAGTTTAAGTATGCTGTAATAGTATTAATCTGTGGAGAGGAATTGGTAGGGAATATGAACACAGTGGGAAAAAAAAGAAGAAAATAAAGGTCATAAGCAGTAGCTGTACAGATTATGGCAGCTCTTGCATGTTGATTTACTTGTAAGGATTGCTGGGGCCTCAGATCCTCCCTTAAGTCACAGAAACAATGCAGTGTGCTGGTTTCACAAGGTAAGAATGAGGCTGAATTTCCCTTCTGCTCTGGCAGTCTGGCTGTAGAGAGAGTGGCATGAATGATTCAGGCTCCTATTTCAGCACAGCACACAAAGATGACTTCCCTCATGTGGGTATTACCTGCATAATGTCAGGACAGAATTACTGTCCCTATTCTACTCATCATGTGCAGAGGCAACACCACTCTCAGTATATGCAGCCTACATACAGAGACTGAAGGGAGCAGAGCAGGTAAAACACAAGGCATTCCACTAAAAAGTGCAGGAAGATAAATGCTTCCCTCTGCACTGACACAAACTGCTTTCCTCTCGGGGCTGATTGCCTCCTACTTCTTCCTTCTGAGCAGCAGGATACTACACTACACCCCACTTGCATAATGTTCTTTTACATCTGTTCTTAGTTCTAGGCTATGTGCAGAATTACAGGCTAATAAGTCTGGCTTCAACCAAACAGAAATCCATTTTAAAGAACTTGCCTGCACACATTCAATCCCTAATCAAAACTAAGAGACTGAAATAGCTGCTCCCTGCACGCTTCCTGCACTGTGAGACTTGTCTTTATGATTGGTCTTGCTCATTTTGATTATCATATCACATTAATACAATCCAAGCTGGTTTTGAACTCACACCTAATATGGGTGAGTAAGCCAGGACACTGATACCTTTGTGATCATTTCAGGAAGGATTTCAAGTTATGACTTCAAGGGTTAGATGGTGACTGATATAAACTGTACCACTAAAAGAAATAAAAGTTAGGACCTTATAGAGGTTAAAGAGGAAAGGTTTGGGTGATTGATTAGCTGGAAGTGTGTCACAGGACTTGGGAACCTACATATCCTGTCAGGAAATATCTGGGGAGAAGGGGGAGACAACTAGTCACTTTAGTTCTGTCTTAAATCTAAACTTGCTGAGTCCCCAGTCCATCCTCCTGGTGCTGCAACGAAGTTATAAGAGCATTAGAGTGCCATGCAGCTATACAGCATTTTTTCTCTGGTCGAGGAACAATGAAGAAGAACTGAGAGTCAAACCCTAGGTTCAGGCTTCCATCTTACCTAACATGCCAGCCAAAAGAGTTGCTATATCTGAAAGATCTACAGGAGATACTCACCCCATGTCCTTCCATCTCCCTGTTCAGAGCAAGCAAGCACCATAAAAGTAATTGATCTCCAGCCTGCAAGCCCTTCCCCTTGCAGCAACACAACCATTATGCATGTTTGGGAAACACACAATCTGCATTTAAGTTTTTTGGGCAAACTGGTATTTCAGTGTTCTTCAAGTTAACAAAATGAATGTCTGTGTGGATTGAGAACAGTTTATATTTGCATTAATAAGAAACTGCATCTATGCAACAGAAGCCATCACAAGGTATTGAACTGATGCAACAGCGATACAGGTAAGGAAAGCCTGTATGAAAATATAATGAATGCATATCAAGATAATGGGAATGTGAATGCAGCCAAAATGACTGTTCAGGGAAATGTCTGTTAAATTTACAGTCTGATATGTGTCATTATTCAGAGTTTTAAGAAGAGGATAAGCAACATAACCAAAATTTCAGAACAACTGGTTTTAATTAATTTTTTTCATGGTCAGAAATTATAAGCTCATTTGTTTCCAGCAATAAGTTCAATAGTTTTAAAACTACTTGCACATATCAAATCACCTCTTATCTATGCCACTTAGCTGACAGTAGTATCCTTATGTGTCTTAGGACTATAAATTTAATGTAGAGAACCAGCTACGGTTTGGCTATGGGACCTGGGGAATCCTGGCGAGCTCTGTGTGTCTCTGTGTGTGTGTCTGCGTGTGTGTGTGCATGTGCACACATTTGTCTATACACTAGTATGGACCAGTGAGACAGTCTGCACCAGCAGCTGAAGTGATGCTGCAACCTCAGGGTCTTGTGTGTCCAGGTGTCAGCAGCTGGGGAAACTGGGATACAGGGACAGTTGCTGGGCAGCCTGCTACGGTGTCTGAGACCAGCTCCTGGAGGCATCCACACTGAATATACATATATGTATTACATGTGTATGTACATGTATATTATTCTCACTAGTGGACCTCCACTCAGCCAGAGATGGTAGCAGGATGAGGCCATTGGTGCTGTCTATGTTCACATAAGTGCCTTGTGTGTCTGCCTGTGATCTGTGGCCAGTCATGTATATATGTATAGCTATATACTCTTGGTGTATCTGTATGCATGTGCCTATCACGAATACATTTTCAGCCTTGCTACTGGTTGAACCCAGGGGCATGGAACTGCAGCAGCCTCACCTCTCTTATTCTGTCAGATCTGGAATTATATGTTTTCCACTAATAGTTAATTAAATATAAATATGATTAATCTTTCAGCAATATACACTGACACCTACTGTATCAGAGAGAGTCTTGAGCTATACAGCAAGTATCTACTGGCAATGGCTATATCAGTAGCTTTGCAGTCCCATCATCCTTGCTATTAGAGAGGACCACTAGCTTAAATGTGGAAAGCCTGTCTTTTTTCTTCCAAATAATATCTGTGTGATATTGAAATTGCATCAGCATCTTTGTACTTTTGCTTACTCTAGTGATTTTAATATACTATTGTGAGTATTTCAGGTAGTTTGAAAAGCAAATATTTGTGTAGAATACACAGACAACACAATTTTGGTTTCATGGCTGCAAGGTAGATTATGAATGTATTAAATTCCAAGACCCTCCTCTCCCCCATATTTTTTCATCCCTGAATGAATCCTTACAACTGCAATTTTTTTGTTCTGATTTCCAACCCCCCACACCCCCACACCCCCCCAACATACTGAATGCTCTTCAGCTTAGTTGGACTCAGCTGACCTTTTATTTCATATATCAAATCCACAAACTATCATTCTGTAGAAACTTTCTAAATAATGGTGCCTGTGGTTTTGCTTCAAAATTATGTCTGGTCCACCATAGCCTAACCTATGAGCTTAGCTCTCAACAGTTTCTTGTATATTTTATGTATTCTTAACATTTTTCACAATTTGGTAATGATATATGTTTCACTGATTTTGTATGTGTTGCACAACCTGAGGATGTCAAATAAGCTTTAGATTCCTAAATATATGATTCTTCATTATTTGCCATGCAAAGGATGGTCTCTTGTCTTTAATTCATTATGTTGGTAGTGTTCTTATTTCTTTAAAACATCTTTGCTGTATGGGTTGCACAAAGTCAATATAAGTATTTTAAAGAATAGTTTCTACTTCACAGCGTTGAACAGATTGAGAAGAGATATGCTAAGTCTCTTGAGCAGAAGAATATACTGTTGTTTTGACTGAACACTAACACTTCAAAGCTTCTGTAACACTTCAAAACTTCTGCACCTCCACTTGGCAAAATGGCTCAGGATACTCTCTTTCATAGACTTTTTGAGACAGAGGCAGTGACAAAGAACGTGTTATAAATAGCTTTTGACTTTATTAAGAAAGCAGAAGTTACCAGAAGCACTTCAGCTCTTTAGTAGACAGAGTCACTGCTAATAGTGTGTAGGAAAACCATGCAAGCAAACAATGGAATGATCAAGATGCAACAGAGAAAAGCATCCTTCGCTATGAGCATCTCTCACAACACACAGCCACTCAGTGTTGACAGTTAAAGAACTCAGTCTTGCATAAGTAGACTTAGATATGTTTTAGGCTGAGAAGAAAGCTGATGGTTCTTGCTGTAATTCTCTCATATGAAACAGAAATCATATATTCATAGTTTTATTTCAAAAGTTTCAAAAAGGTGAGAAAAAGTGACTTAGCTAAGCAATAAGAATGCAACGTCTGTAGTATTCTCATTTACCAAAAGATCATGGAATCAAGGTGATCAATGGAAATACAAGAAATACAGGAATGGCACAATTCCCACCATTCAGCAGGATCCATGTGAAGAGAGAAATGGCAAGAAAGGAGTTCAAGGGAGAATCAATTTCCTCTTCCATTCATTGAATTGATCCAGTTTTCTTTTAAACCCTCCCTTTGTATCAGAAATGTAACTTCTATTTTTTTCAGATGAATCATATTCTGATATTTAAAAGCCCATGCTAGTGACTTAATATTTGTGGGATGACTGTTTCTAAAAGTTTCCCATCACTGTGTCCAAAAGTAAGATCTAGCTTTTACGTATTGTCAGGCCATGGGAAGTACTTAATACATTATTCATTATTTTACATATATGTGGTTAGTCTACAATTTCTAAGGAGAACAGTAACCTTTTTAAAATGGTGGCTGGTAAAGAGCCACCATATGTGGTAACTGGTAAATAGTCATAAATATGTCTGTCAGAAAAAGACTGTAAATTGCTGTCACCTTTCACGTCCATGAATGCCTAGACCTCCCTTAAATCATTCTGGGAACCGTTGATCTTTATTATTTCTGGATTTCTCAGTCTTTTGGTATTTTCATAGCTTCCACTTTACTAAATTATCCATCTTCCCAAAATCCTCGGTTAATACATTTCAAAATAATACAAATTGTCCTCAATTCTGGACATGTATAAGGAATAAAAAAAAATTTAAAAAAAGACAACCTCACTCGAGCCACTAAGCAAACGTCATTCATAAGTGGGTTCCACTCTAACTCTTTTAAGGTAAGACTGGTTTATCGCACTACCTAATTAGAAACTGGCTTATACTGAACCACGGAAGTCCAGCTGAGGAAAGTGTCTTGACTGCAAATGCAGGTGCTAGACTTAGTTTACAAGTGCAGATATTTTGAAGCTTTCAATAATGCCTTAGAAGGGGTCCTAGCAAAAAGAAAAAAAAAAAAAAAAAAAGTATCAAAAAATTAAACAGTTGGGTCAGGAGAAGAAAAGATAACTATGAAATTATGAGAAGAACAGAGTAGTGATAGCAGGTTTGGAATCAGCTTTAAAGCCATAATATTTTTGTACGTGAAATATTTAGAGCTGTACTTATTTTCAGTCATATTTGCATACTTCTTTACAGACTTCAGTCACACTGTCTTCCACATTCTGCAACTGACAATCTCAATCATAAATCAAATAGGTCAAATCTTGCCATGAAAACTGTGTAAAGTAAAACAGAAAAATGTTTTTTACACCTTTGTTATCTATTTATGCCACTATGGTAAATCTTTATGTCAACAAAGTTGTTCTATTTCTGTTAGGAAACATGGTACACATTTCACCGGGCCTTTATAGCTCCCAAATAAAAAAGTTAACAGAAACTGAAAGCTCTCATTGAGCAAGAAGTCAAGAAACACTCCATTTTTTTAGCCTATTTTCCACACCTGAATACATGAAGCATCAGGCTGGGATGTTGATGCCAAATTAGAGTGTATTTATTAAGAATAAGCTGAATACATCTCCATGCCTGAAATTCTACAAAAAAGTATTGAGGGGCTGGGACAGAATTGCCAACTATGTTCTAGTACTCTTGCTGGGCTTCAAAGAGAGTGTCTCTTTTGCAGACATTTAATGGAAACTAAAATATTTTTTTTAAAGAATACTATTCTGTTTAGTCTCGTTTTTCTTTAGCAGTCCTGGGGGAAAATGGCATGAAACTATTCAAGTATATTTTTAGCAATTACAATACCATAAAAAACCAGTGTTTTTCCTAGCAGTAATGATAGCCACCCTCTGGGTTGTAAAATGCACATTTGAATCTCTAAATAGAATATCTGCTAACGTAAAGAAACATTACAAGTGAGTATTACCAGGTTTAATTGATTGATCTATGCAAATATTCGTGCAAGAGCCAAACTTGCCTTTTGGGAAGGATCATGGATACAAATTGTGCTACTTAACTGTGTTCACTTACGGTTGCTCAAATTGAGTGAGTAGAGGTGTTTTCAAGAGGTCTTGCTGTAAGAGGTTTTTATGACTTCTCTATTTCATTTCAGAATCCGTCATCAGTTGATGTTTCAAGATCAGGTGTAAGAGGTCCATCAGACAGTTTCTGATGTGAAAGGATCATATCTGCCACTAAATATTTCAGTAACACTTCCACTGACATCTAGGAGAAAGGTGCTTATAACTTTTATCAGGGTGGTTCTTTTACTGATGTTTCTTTCCCTTGCAGTACTTCAGAAAGCAATATCCAGTCGTGATCTGACATTTCAAAGAGTTTCATTCAACAACAAAATATGTATATGTGTGGTTTAGGTCTTTAACCATCTATTTTAAGTTGCTAGGGATAATAAAATTTCCATTCAGCTGTTGAGTGATGATGGACAGGCATACTGGACCAATGTGTTGTAATGCACACAGATAATGTAAATAATACAAGCAATTTCCTCTGTGGTACAGCTTCCTTGTCAGTTAAGTGTTGCTGTTATGAAAAATGCAGAAGTAGTTTATATAATTAGAAATGCTGCATTTTTATTCTAGTCCTATGTATTTAAATCTAAAGTGCTTAATTAGGTTTAAATTTCTCCTAAACCCACAAAAAAACTATCAGCAAATATACTAAAAACCCAAGCAATTACCTAAAGGCTTTTCCTCATGAAGTCTGAGGAAATTTATACCCTCATGAGGTACAAGACAGTAATTTCAGATCCATGTGAAGAGTTTTATTCTGCTGAGTTTTCTGTTTAATGCAGCTGTCTGTAGTGATTTAAATAAAATTTAAACTCCTCTATCTTCTCTTTTGTGAATTCTTGGACTGCTGCCCTTGTGTTCATACCTTTTGCCCAAACCAGTTTAGTTCAGAATACTGATGCAAAAAACATTTTCCCAGTCCACAACGTTACTGACTATGTCAGTTCTTTTGCCTTATCCCACTGATTTCTCCTCTCCTACTCTACTGTTGGTCACTTGCCATCGTCGGTGGTATGTCCCTTTTTATCTGATACCTGTCATTCATAATCATGATGCTAACTCCTGCTCTGTTTACTGCATTTGCCAAACTTATTGCCCAATTGTTAATTTTCAAGCAAGCATTCTCCTGCTTTCCCCCTGGCTACCTTGGGTTTTGGAAGAATTCTCTGCAAACCTCAACTAAACGAGAACACTGTCAGCTTTCAGAATCAGCTTTAAACCTTTATCCTCCTATGATGTCTTTGAAAACGGAGAAGCATAAGCTAACGAACTGTCACACTACATTTAACCCATTAGGGTTTTTTTAAGACATTTTAAAAATAATTTTAAAGGACTTAAATATTTTTATCAATATTTAAACTTAAGTTGTTAAACAATAGGTTCCTAGGTATGATGAAAATTCATAAAATAAATGTCAAAAATTATTACTCAGGTTATCAACACCAAGGGTGAAATGTATGTAAGAACTGGGCCTTTTACATCCCTGCTGTTTTCTTATCACAGTGGAAACTATTAAATCATGAATTTGAGCAGGTATTAAGAAACAAAGCGTTACTGGGTAAAAGACGTATTTGCTTTGTAACTAACTGGGAAACTGTTGCTTATATTGTCAGCTCATTGTTGCTACACGTGAAAAAATTAAAGCAGAAAAGCTCTGGCTTATGAACTATCCTTACATTCCGGAAGCCTAGAATCATGAACAAATACATCCAGAAAAATGTTTAATGTTCACAGAGTCTGAGTAACTATGAGACCTCAACAGCAATTGCAGAGACTTAAAAAAACTTGACAAACATTAGAACAAGACTACCTCCCACCATATAAGTAATAAATCACCTTTTAAAACACTCTGGGACTATTCTTTGTGCTATCAATACTAAAGAATCTTTCCTGTGAAATCATACTTGCTTCCAAGATTAGAGGTAAGGCAGTACAAAGACTTCAACACTTACTTTGAATTCAGTACAGAGTAAGGACGTGTAGAAAAGAACACTTCACATTTCTGTTTTGTAAGTGAAAGTGTGCCCAATGACATTTTGCCAAAGGTATTATGATTAACACATTGATTTATAAACCTTGTCATTTTTACCATAGCTATTATAAAAATTAATTAACCATGCAATCTTCAACATGCAAGAGGAAAACATCATGTCAACAGGAGAGAGAGACTTTATCATGAGACAGATAAGCCTTTATTAGTAAATCTAATTAGCACAGGCATTTCATAAAGCCATAACATTGTTACAAGAATACTTTAAGGATATGGGGTTTATATTTAGAATACATACACACACATATATACACACACACACGTAATAAAGAGCTTATAGGGCTACAATTCTTTTGTGTATTACCAGTTTGCTACACCCACTCCTAATTTTAAAATTATTTCACGTTTCTATGGCCTTTTTGCTTTATGGGGTTTCCCTATACTGTAATGCAGGCAGTTGATGCATATTTATAACATTTCATGGCATTTCTGTTTTGAATAAGTCTTTAGGTGCACAGCATCTTTGTACCTAACAGTGCAAAGACATTTTAATACCCTTACAATAAAGGAAGAGCTAACAAAATACATTGCAGGCACAGGCACCATTAACAAGCAGATAGAGATTTCAAAGAGTATGAGAAAATAAAAATTTTTAAAAGCTTTTTAAATGCACTTAATTTTTTCTGCTGTTTTTTCTTGTTGGTTTTGTTTGGTTGGTTATGACTGAAAAACTTTTCATTACAAAAAAATGAATTTCTACATTCAATAATGTGAGAAACTGAACATTTGAGATACCAGACTTTGCAGTGATGGTTTTCCTTCTATTTCTTCTGTAGCACTTATTAAGTTGTGACTGTTCTTGTTTGTGGCTGAGCTGTTACAGTGCTGGGCTCTTGGGTCCCCATCCCTTAGCCAGCCACTGGCCCTTAGGGCACTCTGATGGTACCTGCAGTCCTCTGTGTCATTCCAGAAGAAAATATAGTCTGGAAGATAAACACTCCCAAACAACTGTGGATAAAGATACAGTGATGTGGCAAATAACAGAGGAAAAGTGGCTTCCTTATAGATATACAGACAGTTATACCTCCATTATGTGCATTTCTTGCAGTCTTCATAGCATGAATTTTCCTCAGCCTCAAGAAGAGTAACAAGCAGCTCTCAGACACAGGCCCAGGGATAGGTGCCTCTCTGGGACTGTTGTATCTTCAGAGACCAAGGCTCATCTTATGACAAGGAAGACAAAAATACCAAATTTAAGTAACAAAGTGAAAAAGAACAATTTGTAATTTCATCATTATTCAGCAATTCATTGTAGATCCATGGTGACCACATTGGAAGTGGAAACTATTTCCCCTTCACTAGCACTTAGGAACCGAAGATTGGAAGAGACTAACTGCATATTCTTTGTTGTTACAGGTACCAACATCGCTTATTATGCTTTATTTTATACTAATTAACTTGGATTGTTTCTTCTACTAAAAAAACAAGCCTTATATATAAAGTTGGCAGATCTTTCAAAGCCAGTGAGTGTTGGGAGACAGGAATTCTATGAATAAGTCCCCAGAAAGAGGCAAGAGAGAATTTCTGATTTTTTTCTGTTGCCAAATAACTGCCTGATGCTTTGTTTAAAAGCAAGGATATTTTTCCAGAGCAAATAAATATACAAAGTCTCTGATCCAAACAAATTTCAGAAATAGGTAATATATTACATACCAATTAAAAGCTAGAAGTTTAGCAATAAGCTCAATTTCCAATTAGCAAACATCACTTTAGTGTAGTCAAGGAAATATGAACTCTGATTGCTCTTCAGTGACTATGCTGCAATTTTAGAAGTCATGATGAAACTTAGACCATATATTTTCAAAATGCTCTTTTGAGGTCAAAACAAGGAAATAAAGTCATTTAGGCCCTTTGGGAAAGTGTAATATAGCACTGGATACAGTGCAACAGTGCACACTGCTTAGTGTAATGAGACTGCAGTTTCAAGAATTGTCCCTATTGCTATCCCTATAAACTGATCAGTAGTCTATTAAAAACAATGTCATGCATTGCCAAATTAAGATTAGTCTTTTCTGAGCTTTCCACTACCTGCAGCATCTTCAAGAATATTTTCATAAAGGACGCAAATCAGCAAGTCAAGAGGAAAATGGAGCTTGGCAGTCAGAAAGTATCACTTATGTTGTCCCCCGCCAGCCCATGTACAAGAATGCTCTTTTCCAATATCACAGTGATTATGAGAGAGATAAAGGGAGATTCAATCCTTATGTCAAGAGATGGCTGGGGAGCACAAGGGTTAAGAAATGCTATCAGAAATAAAACACCAGGAAATCCCTCCAGACCAGGTTAAAGGAAACCAAGCAATAGATGGTAGGTCATGAAAAACATCATCTTAAGAAAGACAGCACACACACAACCCAGACTGCTTCATTTACTCTCTTCAGGGAGAAAGCAGTTTGCCATGCAATGATGGCTGGAGAAACAGAGTCACACTGGTCCCGCATATTTACTCACATCTTTCTAGTACCAAGGAATGAAGGATCAGAAAGGACTCTTTGACTTCTCACAGATAACCAATAGACAGACAAAGGATCACTTAGAATAAGTCTAATCCTCAATATATGAAAACAAACCACTTAGAATATTGGAGTATTATCTTGTACACTTAGAATATTTGGAGTATTATCTTCTACTTTAGTAGAAAAATTGCACAATGCTATACTGAAAAAAATAATCAAGGACTGGAATAGAGGACACAGTTTCTGTTTCCTGTCAGCTGACAAGAGACAGATACTCTGTTCACACAGTGATAGTGTTCAAAACAACCACTATTCAAGCTATTTATACATAATTATCTATCTGAAGCAGTAGCAGAACAGAGAGGGAGTGGAAAAAGAAACCATGGACAACATCCCTGCTAATTAGATCATATTGGAACAAACAAATAGTCATTTGAAAACAAAAGTTGTAGTCTTATTTCTAAATCTTTCCTGATTCAGCTATGGATTCAGCTATAGATAACAGCTTAAGAAATGGTAGATTGGTGAATAGCAGGTAAATTTCCATGTTGACTTCTAAAAGTGCTATTTAAAAATGAAATTAAACAGAAGAGTTACAGCAGTGTTAGTAAGACTTATTCTCAAGCAGTTCCCTGTATAGAAATCTTGTCTACAGAAGCATCTTTATTTCCTATTATATACCCAGAGTTACCAAAGTTTTGTAAAGTCTAAAATAAAGAATTTTAAGATATTTAAATATTTAATAATTATTTGAATATATCTATTTTACATTTATTTAATATATGTGGATTAATATAAAATATTTTCTATATTATATTTATATTCAATCTATTTAAATATTAAAAGTTGATAAATCTTAGTAAACACTGATATTTGTAGCATAATATAGATGTGAAAAAATATCGAGAATTTTTATACATGCATGTGTGCATATATGTATTTAACAATGAAGTTGCTGAATCAAACTTCAGGTTTTTTTGTGAAGAGAATTTTAATTGTCTAAGCTTTTAAACAGACCAATCAGGTTGTACTGAAAGAAAGTATTATTATTTTTTTATTATTTGAGAAGGTACATGTATGTGAGCATATACTATATTTGAAATAAAGACAGAACCTATCTTGACTAAGTTCCAACACCAACATTCCAGTTAGATGTCTGTACACTTTTTAGAGTCAATGAAGAAGAACTGGTATTGCTGGAAGGCACTTTATTTTATTTTAAAGCAATAATCTAAAAGAGATTGTATTAATTATACCTTATAAGCACCTACTCCACTTATTATGAAGGGAATAAAATAGGTGTTCAAAATGTACATTAACAGATGTAATTTAACAGGAAATCCTACCCTTATTTTGAGTGGCAGCAGTAGAGGCAAAATCTGTGACTTAAACAAAAAGGAAGAAACAAATCAGTAGTTTTAAAAGAAAGATTATTGAGTGAGACAATGTGAAAAAATCTTATTTTCACAGTGGTACTCAGTTGCTAATGGGGAACTGAAAGATATCTCTCTCTCTCCTGGAGAAAAAAGAATATGTAGTTTTTAAAGCAGTGGACACAACACTGCTGGAAGAAATCAGCAAATTGGAGAATGTAACAATGCCTTTTCCAGATGCATGTGCAAACAAGTCGTATAAAACAGGATAAGACCTGACACGGAAATTTCACAATGAGCCTCATAAATATTATGATAGTAATAGAATGAAAAATTAATGTGTTAAAATCTGATGTTAAATACCTGGATGGTGTTCCCATTTTACAGCAGGAGTTTTCCTATTGCATTATTATCTCTGAATCCAGTATACGACTTGGAAAAGATGCTTTAAGATGCAAGTTATTTTACCTTTATTTTTTGCAATTATTTACATTCATCCTGGTTTTGTCAGTCTTGTGGAGTTTCCGGTCTACTTACCTGCTCTGGTAATTAATGTAAAAATTATTTGACCTCCCTACTCATATAACAACCTATAATTTATGGGCATATGCAACAGTTACAGTAAGACCTCATAGTCTCTAAGTCCTAATGTTAGTCTGTCAATAGAACAGACTCTTTCATGTCCCATTCACTCAAGAGAACTTTAAGCAGTCAGTCTGAACAGAATGTTTCTTAAAATGGAAATGCAGAATTCTGAATTTCCATCTTCAATGCCTCATTTTCCAGAGCTTCATTTTTCTATTTGCTAGCATGTGGCTTATTTAATTTGTACTTTTTAGTCTTTTCTTTGCTTTCATTTCCTTCAAGTTATGTGAAGGATTTAGCTTCATTTCATGCATCACTGAAAAAATTTAAAAAACTTGTAGAAAACCTTTCTCCTGGAACAAAAGCTGTAGGTAATATCAGTGTGTAGCTCTGGCAACACTGAAGGTGAATTCATCTGTTGACCATAGAGCTGCTACTAGGCAGAAATGCAGCAGTACCAAGTTATCCTGATGGAATATGGCAATATCTTTGACTCTGAGGATAAACATTTAACCCTGAACAAGATACACATCTTATACAGCCAATGGGATAACTCCATCTATTTTGCCCTGTGCAATAAATACTGCTATTTCTAGCAGCACTGAAGACCATTGCTTCTTTTGCGGACATTATTATGAACCTTTTTCCTACTTGGAGTACAAAAAACTCCACTATGCATTTATTTTCTGACATCTGAACAGCATGCTGCAGATGGTGCAGCTCAAAATCTGTTATAATTTGCCTCAAAATGTACTTTTGTACATAAAAATAATCTGTTTAATAGCATTGGCTCTTCTATGATAGGAAGTATGCATTACTGTCAGTTTGTAATTCTTGTATTTTCATGCAAGACAAAGTAATATTTTTCTTCTACAGAAGTTTTAGTCTGGCTTGCATCCCTCAACTTCTGCTTATGAAAAAGTAGATCTTTGTATGTATTGCATCACATTTTTAACACTGACATCTCTACATTTATATGACACACTTTTTTGCTGGCACAAGTCAAATCTTTGAACATGACAGCACTATACATTTCTCATTGCAATGAACTGATACTTTATTTTTTTCATCTTATAGTTCAGGAACAAGGCCAAAAGCTAAGGAAAGGGAAAACATGAACAACAGCCTTAACTTTTATAAACTATACATTAATTTTCCTCACACCTTCCGTACAGCAGAGTTCAAATACTGCTACATTTTACTAGCAACACTTTGCCAGGAGAAGCCAAAGCCACCCCTGGAAAGAACCAACATTTTGTGGAAGTCCTATGAAGCCTCTCAGATAAAAAGCAGCAGTTGCTGTCAGCACTTTGCTCTTTCCTGTTGCTAATACATGTAAAGGACCTTGCAAAAAGAGCAAGAGACACTAGTAAAATCTGAAAGACTCCACAGCTGTCTACAGTTTTGCTCATTGCAAAGGATGAAGAAACATAAGTGCAGTTATGTGAGAGAGAAACCTTTAACTTTATGTGCCAAAGACATTTTCATTCCATCTGAAAGGAATATCTTCCCTAACAATACATAAAGATCAGAAAGCAAAATGTTCATTGAGGAGAAACTCTGAAGCCTCAGCAGCAGCCACATAAACGTCAGTCACTGCTGCCTCATTTTTGGAGTCTGCCTTTGCCTGCTCTAAAGACTACTAGTCAATTAGGGACAAAAAGATGTCAAAGAATGTGCTTGCTGCAGCCTTTTCATTAGATGTATCCAGTGACACTATCACGTCTTCTGCAAGGGCCATGACTTCAAACATATTGTAGACCATATAGCTACCAGTACTGATACTGAAAATAAACAATTAGCTAAGAAAAGTGATCTTGCCAACAAATTTTGGGAGGTCAGTGATTTTGAGTGATTTTTTGTAATGACAGAAGCAACATTGCCTGAAATAAAAATTCTCCACCTCCCGTCAGATGTACGTGGAGACGAAAGAAGTGTAGGGGTTCCCTTTTAAGCTGTACTGGGGAAAAAAAATTAACAAATGACTAACCGAAAGGATTGTTTGAAGATACAACCTAAAGCTGCCATGAAAACGAGTCAGAAATTCTATTTATATCTCCCACACTGGGATAAGGGAAATGAAGACTGTGGTAGTCTCCCTCTAGCACCTTAACACTATAAAAAAATGACATAAAAAAATAATTCTTTAACAATACCTCTTCTTCTAAAATAGCTATATTTGTACTGGTCTGTACCTTATAAAGTTCACCAAATTGAAGAAAAAAAAGGAACTGAAGAAGAGAATGTCAGCCTCTTAAGCTGCTAGTTTGGAAGGAAGAGCAGTCGTGATAAAATATCATCCCTTTGTGATTACAGCACGGACAGAATGCCAGGACATGTGCACCGAGATCTAAAAAATATGCTGCATACTGGTGTGTAAGTCCCTCTCCCTCAGTTTCTACCTTGTGCTGTTTCAGCTCCTTTTCAAGGTAATTAAAAAATTCTAAAAGGAATTGTGAGCTAGATAAATCATTGTCCGTCATCTGCTAAGGTTCACAAAAAAAGGCAGAATAGAAGTTCACAAATACTGACAATGCATGCATATTGATACTGAATGAAAATTCATGTAAAATAATTTAGAAGTAAAATCAAAAAAATCACAGAATGGTTCAGGCTGGAAGGGACCTCTGGAGGTCATATGGTTCAACCCCCCTTCTCAGACAGGGCTACCTAGCACCACTTGTCCAGGACCATGTCCAGACAGCTTTTGAACATCTCCAAGGAGGGAGCTTCCACAACTTCTCTAGGAAACCAGTGCCAGTGTTCAGTGACACTGACAGTAAAATACTACTTCCTGATCACAGAATAACAGAACCATAGAATGGTTTAGGTTGGAAGGGATCTTAAAGATCAGCTAGTTCCAAACCCCTGCCATGGGCAGGGACACCCACTAGACCAGGTTGCTCAAAGTCCCATCCAGCCTGGCCCTGAACACTTCCAGGGAGGGGGCAACCACAGCTGCTCTGGCCAACAGAAATGTTCAGAGGCACCCTCCTGTTTTTCATTTGTGCCTGTTGTCTCTTATCCTGTCACTGGACACCACTGAAAAGAGTCTAGCTGTGCCTTCTTTGCAACCTCTGTTCAGGCATTTGTACACATTGATGAGATACTTCCTGAGCCTTCTCTAAGCTAAGCTAATCTGTCCCAGTCCCCTCAGCTTCTGTTCATAGGAAATGTGCTCCAGTCCCTTTAACATCTTCACAGCCCTTTGTTGGATCCTTTCCAGTATCAATATCATAGACACTTTTTCTGAACTGGGTTTAGTATTTCCTTATATATGTTTATTGAATTTCTTCAGATTACATTACAGTTTTCACAACTTTATGATTCTGTAGATTGTTCTGAAACATTCCTAGAGGTAACAAGGCTCCTGTGGACATCCAGCCATTCAGTTTGTAACACACATAGTACTTTATTTTATTTTACCTGTTCATTTCACTCTGCAGTGCCCTAGGCTCCGAAAATATAACTAACTGCTGCTTTGTCAAGTAACAGGAATATTCATAGCAGGCAGCTCGAGGGAGGAACATCTGGCGGAAATGTTTTCACACCATAGTTTTATCTAGAGAATGAAGAACTGTGTCAGCTATATGTTGGATTGGTCAACAAACTGTCCTCCAGTGCTCAAAATGGATCAAACAGCTTATGTAACAGTACCCCAAGGCTAAAATGAAGACAGTTGTTTCCTAAAATCTTTTGCAGCCCATCATCAGTTGCAATCTGTTTTACACAGTCAGTGAGAGGAATTGTTATTCAGATCCCCTCAAAAACCAGTCAGGAAAACTGGCAAAAAAGACAAAGAAATTAAATAAAAAAGAAAAGTTGACCTTGCAATAAGGAATTAGATACTTGCATTTGATCCGATTCAGTGATCAAAAGCCCCACACTGAAATGGTCTAAAGTCTGCAACAAGTAAAAGGAAACATTAAGTGGCTGTTGGCTGTGTGCGGGAGATGTGATAACATGAGGTGATAAAACCCCTGACTCAATGAGCTCTGCAGAACACCTACAAACCTCAGAAAAGTGAATTATAGGGATAGATAACAGTGAAAAATTGAATCAAAAGGAAGTCCTGATCTAAGAACACCAGAGCAAAGGAAACCCCATGAGAATTCAGACACTCCTATGGTAACACTCAAAATCTGATCAAACCTCATTTAACCACAGCTCTGCTTCTCTGTAGTAGCTGTAGACCTAATTCAACATATACTTATTCTGAGATTTTTGATAATAAAATCACATGTTCATTGTGTCATTGTCTTTATAGCTTGAAGCATCATGGTAAGGTGGAATTGCTATTCACACCTTTGTAGGGGCTCTTCTGTCCACCTCCTGCAAGAATCAACTGTTACAGACCACCTATTACAGACCAAGCTAAACTAGAGTTCTATAATTGCTTTTGAACCAAAATGTAATTCCCACTTCAAATGCAACTGTTTTTATTTTTATGGTCACCATGCTCTATGTGTTGTTTTCATCTGTAACCATGTAGAACATGTGATGCATGCAGTGAAAGAGGAAGGGAAAAAAAAAAGTGGATCACCACAGGAAAAAAAAATGTTATTAGACTAATGTTATTAGTTATTAGTTATTAGACTAAAATAGACTAATTTTAAGGAGTGGAAGCTGCTTATCCCTCTCTAGTTAACTTTTTCAGCTGATGTCTCCAATTACATTCAAAAATCACAGAAACACAAAAGCATGAAAATTTTCAACAATCATTAACAAGCAGCTCTTCTGAATACACAATATTATTTTTTTTCTCATTATACTTATTAATCAGCTGCTGGTTTTGCAGGAAGTTCTGCTTGCTGTTTCATTTCTTGCATGGAAATACATAGACATGTTTGCGCAAGAAGGTCTGTGAAATTATGAAAAGAGGAATCAAGAATCACAAGGACAGAACTACTCAGAAATGGTACCAGTCAAAACAATGTACAAATCAAGAAAATCTATATCCTATATGTAGACCAGAGTATAAACCAGGAATGACACTCATAAAACCAGAACAGTTCTGTCCTCCTAAGTATTCTATTTATTTCCTAACTAAATATATAAACTATACAAAAATCAATATGGATGCTTCTATCATCAAGCATAGTCAAGGAAGGAACACAAGCATTTGCAGTTAGTTACTACCTCACACAGTCCTGCACAGCTAAGATGCATGCACATGTGCCGTATTTAATAACACTTTCTCTTCCTTGAGCTTGTATTTTTGCTGATGTATGTTCCTTTGAAAACCTGACCATATCCTATGAAAAACTTGCCTCTAATTTCCAATGCACTTGCAAGTAAGCCAAATTCACATGAATGCACCTATTTGACTCTTCAGTGATTTTGGAGTTTTTACGTGATCTTCAGTCTTCAGCATCCACACAAGTTGCAATGCCAAGTGTATTTTCTTTCCCAAGAACCAACTGGTGAAGGTAAAGCTGTGTGACCTATGGCAATAAGGGTGATTTGTGATCTCCTAGTATAACTGGGTAGCCCAAAATTTCTATGAACAGCACAGTTTTATCATGAAGAACTAAATCTATGTGCCTGTAGTGATTATATTTTGGCATTAGTTATAGCCTCTATCCTGTCTACACAATCTTCCTTAGATCTCTCAGTTCCTGAGCTCACTAGTTTTCCACGTCACAGAAGGCAAAAGTACCCAGCAAAACTTCACACATCCCCAGCACAAATGGCTTAGAGTAGGAGAGGCTTATCTAATAAAATCATGGCCCACTTAGTATTAAGAGACAGAAGTTAGGTACTTGCAGTTCCAGGAGAATCCCATGTCACATCTTCTAAAATATCATCTTAACTTAGAGCCATAAAGGGTGGACAAAGTAACAAACAATAAGTATAATATGGTTTCTAGAAAGATATAATTTTCTATGAAAATAAGAAATCCGAGACAGCCTTTAAAATCCAGGTGTCGTTCTTACAGCACAGAAGCAAGCAGCGCGGATGAAGGTGGTAATACCTATGTGGCAATGAAATATAAACAATGGAGGTGATTTGGTCTGCCTAAGGTCTGTATTGACATAAGCCAGAAACAAGCATACCCAACAGTACAGTTAGAGGACAGAGCCAGAGATTTAGTCTTTTCCCATCAGAATATTGCAATTCATTATTGTTCCTAATGGACAGAATGGTCACTGTTAAATATGCTTACATAAGGAAAATTGTAAGCAGTTTACTTGCATAGACCCAAATCTGGCTTTATTAGAATATATTTCAAGCACGATCAATTTAAGTGTACAACAGATACTTGTAAACTGTTCTGTTTAAATATCATGGTCTCTTTAAACAGACATGAAGGACACAGTGTATGCATCATAAGGAAGGAAATACTATTCCAAGTGGTGTTTCATGGCATTCCCCCAAACAATGTAATCCAAAACAAACCAGGATTTTTTTTTGTGATACAGGTTATAAATTAAAATGTTTACAATTCAGTCATTTTGAGCCTTGTTGTTTAAACATATAAAAAAATTACTGCACCTCAGAATAGTCTCTGAGTCATTTGACAATGTTGCTTCTTCCAGTGTCACTTTGGGACCCACGGCACTTTGTAAACAGATCACCAGGCTGGGTTTACAACAAGTAGCTATTATGTGTCTCAGGTGTATTTCTGATGTCTGCCTTCCCTATTAAAATTTCCTGCTGAATATCTATATAGAATATATTCACTATATTCTTAAATGTCCCTGTCCTGAGCATAAGATTTTAAAAAAACACCCCCCCTGAAAAAAAACCCACATCTTGTCAATGGATGTCCACTGATCCTGACTCATCCATATGGCAGTTATCCCTTTCAAATGACAAGTCTTTTCTTCCAAGTTCCTTACAAGAAAGTTCTATGTAACCAAAATTCTCACATTTCGTGAATTTCCTTTAATTTGGGGCAAAATTCCTGGCTTTCTGCCTGCCATTTTTTCTCTTTTAATTCCTCCTGGTCTAAGTTACTGGGGAACAACAGACTTCACAGGACCTGCTGAACATTCTGTGGGAAACACAAACTGTTTTCTGGACTCCTAGAATATAGTTTGTCCAGCATAGGTTGAAGCCAGCCCTGAATCCAGTATTTAGCGTATAGTTTTATCAGTGAGAGAAAATACAGCTTTTTCTTTGAGCATGCATGCACTTTCATGCATAATTCAGAAAGAAAGAATCCAATAGAAAATAATTCCATCAAAAGATCTTCTACACAGTACCTACTGGCATAGACATAACCCTACCTGAATATTTTATACAGAAAAAAATTAATTAGTAATCCATTACTTCACCCTGCCAATGAACAACCTGAACTCTGCAATGAAAAATAACAGCACATCTCTTGCAGTTTGCTTAAAAAGACCACACGAGTCTGCCATAAGACACAAGCCAGATTGCAAAGAAATTACAAGAAAAGGTAAGCCATGTAACTATTTTATAAAATAATGGAACATGTTTTTCAATTAGATTTTCTCAACAGATGTAAACTTAGTTTATAAGTTGCAAGTCTTTAGGATATTCTAAATTCTTAACATACATTGAGAAGTAAGAAAAAAGACATAGCCTTCTATTGGTAAATTGTTTTCTTTCCTCAGGCTTTTCTCTTTCAAAATAGAATCTATTTAACACTAATTTACATTAAAAAGTAATTTTGCAGCTGTGAGCTGGCATATGTTGTCACAATTCTGCTCTCATAACAAAAGCTTCGATGTTTCTAATGTTTTAAACACCTTGCAATTGTCCTAAATCTCCACAATCAATGTACTCTCTCTTAGGTTAATGTAGTATACCCATTTAGTTCATCAATTATAAACTGGAAGATAATAAATGATAATATTCCTGTCAGCAATTCAAAATACCTTGTAGGTATACTGATGTACAGCACTCTTAGAAATCCAAATGTCTCAATCTGTTTCTGCTTAAATTTATGGAAATTTTGTGAGTGTATGGTGAGACTAAGTGGTTTTATTTTTCCACTATTTTCATTGTATTACTTTTTCAGTTTTCCAGTTGTTTACTGGAAGTTGTTATGAACTTCTTTTTAATTTCCCTTTCTTTTTTTTTTCTTTGGTCTGATGCAACTCTAATCATATTTTATTAACAGACACCCCGCACCCCTTAACAACAAAACAGAAGCTAACGATTGTTTCTACAGCATAACTTAATAGCAATACACTCGACACTAATGGAAATGGCTCTAAACTAAAAGTCAGAAGCCCATCTCCTGGTGCCAAGATTAAGAGAAAGATTATTCTATTTGATACACACATAACTAGAAAAGAACTTTGTGTTTATCTTTTTTGCAGCATTATCATATGCAACTTGTTCACAATGTATCAATTTTTATCTTAAAATTATTTAGGTTGTTTGTCCTGTGCACTTCCCATTGGAAGTTTATCCTGCAGCCTTACTGACAGCATACGTTATTTTCCTCTTATTCCTAATTTAAACATATTCATGTCTATTTCATGAACTGTTGTCCATATCTCAAGCTCCTCTTACTGAACTATGTTTTTTTCCACGTGTTTATCTCTGCAGGTAACAGTTCAAAACCCCTCACACTTAATTTGTGCTACCTTAAACAAGCTGTTATTTTTCTGAGTAATCTTGCTCACTTGCCTCATTTTCTGTGACTGACTCAGCTTCCTGATTCAGGAAAATGCATGGTAAATATGAGGAAATATGGGGAAAAATACAAGAAAAAGTATACTAGAAGTTATTGCCACTATAATCTACCCATCATCGGTTCTTCTGTAGCCAAATCACTGCATAAGCCACAGAGAAAGCAACTGTCATGACCCTTACAGTTGAATCACAGGTTCTTAATTCCAGTTAAGTTGACCTGTTGTTCAGGTTATTCCTCACTGATGACTTGTGCTATTAAAATCTTGCCCAGGATTTAAGTATGTTGTCCCTTGGTGCATTACAGGCTTTCTCTTTTCAAGAGATACATATAAGCGACTTGACAGTCTGTGTATATCCTGTGTTTCTCCATGGGCCTCCTCCACAAATAGTCTAAAGCTGTGACAGTTCATAAGGTCAGAATAAAGATCTTCAGAACCCGTTCTGCAGGAGGGTGCAAACCAATATTTCATCAGCCAGTGCTAATGGCACAGGACAGGCTAAAGACTCCATTACTGCTGCTGAGTCATCTGACCACAAAATGAAAGGCTGCTTTTCAGCAACAGACCTGTGATTTACCTCAGGCAATTCCTAGCTTTCTCACCTCTATGTTAGCCAAAACAGCAACCATCATAGAATTGGTAAATTCTTTTCTCAGTGTTTAAGATTCTACGTGAACAGGAGCCAAATAAACTCAGAGGTGTGTGGCGTGGTATTCCTTGTGCTCATTCCTCAACCAAGGACATAACTGCAAGCTTTGTATTTAATCTTCTCAGCAGTTAACAGAGCTCTGAGGTGCACCAATAAAAATACAGAAAATAGTAATAATTAATGTGTTTCAGTGTCACATGGGTACACTGAACTAACACAGCTGTCACAACAGTTTCTCCAGTTGGCAGCACACAAGAACCACCATGTGGTCAGCATCTTATCTGGCCACCCTTGACATTCCCCTAACCCTGAAGGGGTTATATATATATAACAGGGTAGGGTTATTTGTGGTAGAACTTCAGAGGTAAATCCAAAGCGAAGTTTAATTAGACACTTTCATTCAGTACTAACCAGCAGAATTAAAATGAAAACTCTCTCATAGTTTATAGGAATACAAGAACAAACCCTCTAGAAATGACAGGAAAGCTTTATTATTCATAGAAAGTTGCACAAATGTTCCAATAACAGGAGAGGTTATTTCAGAATAAGGTTACAGATAAATAAGATACTGCCAAGAGCAACTGGGCAGGAAGGTGAAGAGAGAAGCTAATACTTACTGGAGAGTAATTATGAAAAAAATGGGCCAAACCCGTGCAACAATCCAGAAACAGGTTATAATTCTTTCCGGAGAAGGAAGAGTTTGGATTAGGAGTGAAGTGTTCTGCATGGTAGTAAAAGCCTGTGTATGTTATCTCCTTGTCTGTGGCCCTATTTCAGGAATGGGGAACTAGCATTGCTCAAAGCAGGCATAAGAGATTAATTTTGTGCCTTATAACCAAATTTCCAACAGTTACACTTTCTCATTCTTTTTCCATTACTGAATCTTTGTGTACCACACTGAAGTAATATCTATAAATATAACAAAGTAATAAAATGTTTTGTTTGCAATCTGATAAAACACATATAATTCTCCACCTATCTGCTGAAGCCCCTGGTATTAAACTATCCCTATCTCTTTGTAGTATAACTTCTCACCAGAAAATAGTACATGCAAAAAATAATAAAAACAGTAAAATGACTCAGTTCTGTTCTATTTAGACACTCACTATCAAAATCAGAAAATAAGGTAAACGCCTCACCACTTTGGGGGTGGGGAATTATTTTTTATATTGATTTTGTCAACAAACTGAGATGATACCTGAAGAATCTTTTAAAATTCTAATCTTTAAAATGTAATTTAACCCATAAAATATCAAATTGTATACTTGTATATTTAAAAATATAAAAGTATTTAAATCTGTAAAAACTCCAGTATCCCAAACCTGAAAATATGTAGAATTTCATTCCTCTTTACAGACTAATCTTAGACTACATGAACCATGATGGAATCTGACAGAATGATTCCCATGATGCATTAGGACAGTTTAGCAAAAGAGGACACTGAAATTTCATGGAAAATGTAGTTTAGCATTGTGAGAACAATACAGAATGTATAACTGTAGCTTATCATGTTCAGAAAAATTCTAAGGAAATGAGCTTTTTCCTAGAGCAAAGTTAAAGGACAATACCTCCTTCTTCAGAGAAAACAGTTTGTAGAACCTCAATGCTCTAGACAGCAAAGTGATAATCTATCACATCTTTTTTTCTGAAACACTTCATACAATCTGGTTGTAAACATTTGGATGAGCAGAATGTTCTCAGCATTAAATATTTCAGTGAATTATTCTTCATAGGCTGTTTAAGTTATATGTAAAAGTCATTTAGCTTTAAAATAAGTAGAAGTAATATAAACCACTTTAAACCATATTAAAATCTAGTAGAAACAAAGAAGTATCAAAGAATGTGAAGAAAAGGAAGCATTACAAATGACATCCCCAAAACTGACCACAGAAATGAAAAGGCAACATAACGATGAAGCCAAAGATTTGCACTGCTATTGAAAACAGAAACATATGCTTTACTTTACTAATAGAACACAGTCAGGACTACTCCATAGAAGAATGGCATCAATGCAAGAAAGAGAGCAGCCATGTGGAAACTAAATGAAAGCACTTCACATTTCTGGATATTTCACATAGTACATAAATACCAGCTTTCCTGCATCCCTTTGGACATACTTCTATTTCTTTTGTGGCTGGTTTCTTCTGTTTTTTTTTCTCCTTTGGTTGGTTTTCAATATAAATAGAAGTAATTCATATCCCACTGGCAAAGGCAAATTTTGTTATAGAAGAAACATTTCTAACTTAATGAATTAATAGTCCTAACTCAAGAAAACTACAGAGCTATCAGATAGAGAAGAGCTTAGAAGCTTGACTGAATTTATAGCTGAGCAAATGAAAGCTGGGTGGAACCTGAAGACAGCTGCAACAGGTTGCATCATTTATGAAGGCAAACACAAAGCAGTTACACAGAACGTGGAGTTAAAGAGAACAGAATACTGTTTTTCAACTTCATGTACAGTTGTATGGTAAAGTTTCATTATCTGTGTGGAACTTTTGGAGTTATTTGTACAGACACTACTTATGCATGTTGAGTTTTCTCATTTGCTAACAAGACTAGGTTTTGTTATGCTTTGTTCAGTGTGCCTTAATAACAAGACCTTTCTATAGACTTTTTGCCTTCTCAAAGGAAAAGGACAGAAGTGGAGCTAATTTTGAAACATTGGGATTGACAGGCAATCTCTTTTAAAAAAAATGATTAAGGCAGTCACTATCATTTTATTGTTAAAGTACCTAAAGCAATACAGGTTAGGTCAAGCTACAGTTACTGTTCCTAGCAACACAATTAGATAACACATGAAGAGTTCAAACAGGTTTTCCATAAAATTAAATGGCCAATGCTGCAACTGAATTAGGGTATTCTGAAGTAAAATTTTGGTAGATCTGGCAACCAATTGGAAATGTGCTGATATATCAGTGGGCAATGGCAATCTTAAAAAAAAAAAAAAAAAAAAAAAGTTTTCAAAAGTTTGGTTTAAATTTGAAAGGGGTCCTCGGTTCTGTTCTTACTCTTTCTGGCATATCTCAAACCTACTACTACAAAATGTTTATAACAGTGTGAAAAAAAACCACTGGCATAAAGCAACTGTGCAATGGAGTGAGGATTCACACTTACCTACGTCATACACTTACATCAACAGGCAGAGATGGAATGAAAATAAGCCTGAGCTGGGGTCTGTGCCATTCTCTAAGTAGGAGCTAAGCAGCCCTTTCTTTAGTTACATCTTCCTAACCTGTGGTTAGATCAGCGTCCTTTTAGTTCAAGGTGTTAAAATGCAATTGCCTGTGCAGACTGCCTCATTTGTCACTTCAAACTCAAAGGCTCAGCCATTTCTATAATTCATAATTCAGTGAATTTTTTAACAAGTATAAAATCCAGTTAGTGTATGGTTTTATTATGTAGTTTTCTATCATGCAAGATATAACTGGAGAACAAAGTACTGGGGTCTTTTCATAATCATAGGCAGAAGGAATATCTACTATTTGAAATACTTAAGATACTAAGTCCTTTTTTTGTTTTTCAGAAGGTTTTTCTTCCCTCTTTCCCAACAGATGCATCCAACATTCTCTCTGTTATTCAAGCACCAATCTTATTTTGTTGCACATAGAAAGAAAACCTAACAGTTATAAAAGAACATGAATCAGTTGTCTAAAAAAGATTTTTAATCTTCAACTGGAATTAGAGGCCCAGAATTGCATTCTACTGCTACTTTTACATGCCTCTGAAACATAAGGCCTATCTAAATTATGTGTTGGGTTTTTCCTCTTGTTTTACCATAGTAAAATTATCTTCCGAGCCTTTCTTGGAAGTTTGGACAACTGGTAGAGTAACAAAGGGAAGACTCAACCCTTCCAAACCAAAGCACTTCAAACATGAAGTTCATTCTCTTGAAGTGCATATCCTTGTAGTGAAGGAGTGAGAACAGAATATTGAGTGATAATGCTAGTGTGACTATTTAAACCTTATATTTTGTTTGGTTTTGTTAATGTTGCTTAATCTGAATACTGGCCCAATTGTAAAGGGAAAGACATTTCCCTCTTTGATATTCAGTACCTGGCCCTTCCACTTATGGACACAAAGATTCGTAGACCTATTCTTTATATTTCTGAAAGGCTTACAAAAAAAGCAGAGGAGATGACACTTTTTCCTTTTGCAGAATTTAAACACCAGATTTAAGCAACAAGTATAACTCACCATGTCCTCTTCCTCTGCATTCCCTGACTACATTGCGGTAAAACAAGAAAGCTCACAAACTTAGATGGCTTTCCTTGGCAGGTCAACTTTGGTTTATTCTGTTGTGTGGTTTGGGGTTTTTTTTTTGAGGAATGTGGGTTGAGTAGTTGTTTTTTATTTTGTATACTGCTGAACTAGAACTTGCGCTTTAAAAAGATTAACAATTCTGATTTATTTTTTTGCACAAAATCAATAAACTCAATTAAAACATGTCTTCATATTTTGTGCCCTTTGGCATTATAACATTACATTCCTGTGTTTTCTCGCATGAAATAACTGAATATGTAAGAAACTAAAGACTTTCTAGATGCAAGGAATGAGGTGCTCCATTTGGGTCAAGCTTAACTATATTATGGATGATTTAGGCACTTAATACAGGTAGAAATCTAGGCATCATATGACTACATCTGCATAGGCAAATATTGGCCAGGAGCACGTCTGCAGCATGAAACAGTTGTGCTGGGAATATGGTAATTGCATTAAATATGCTTCAAATGTTTCTACTAAAGGCTAGCACTGAACTAGACCAAAACTAATGAACTGAGCAACCTCTGATAGCTGGAATGCAGTTTCCAGTTGAGTTTCATCCAAATGAAATCCAGTTTGTGTGTTCTTTTGTGCTTTTGCCATACTCACACAAACAAAGCACAGTAAGCTTTGATAATTGGTATCAGGAGTTTCACTTCAGAAGTGCATTTCTGATGCAATGCAGACATTTCTACAGGGCTGCCATAAAGGATCTATTTCTTTGAGGGGAAAAAAACAGGGGATATTGACCAAAATGGAAACTGGGCTGAGGATTTGTTTCTCCTGTCCCTAAGAAATCTTACAATGGACATATTGTGTCCCTAAAAATGCCCTTTCAGCTTCAGAGAATCGTTATTCTAGGAGGTTCATGAGCCATAATCTGTATCTATAAAACTAACATTTTTTCATTAATTTGCAGGATAAACTTTCTGTTGCGCATAAATGCAAATAAATACACTGAAGCATCTGGGAAGGTATATATCTTTTTAGAATGCAATAATAATTTATATAAGGTTTCAGCGATTTTGAAATCATGAAAAATCTAGATCTAGCTACACATACTACCACAGAATGAAAATTAAAATATTACAGAATGGATATTAACATCTACTGAAACAAATGCCACGACATGGCTTTTTATTCTCCTGGGAGTTGTTTGGGTTCTTTTCTTGCTGCTCAGTGCCCTACAGCTGGTTGTTTCCATTTACAAGTCTCAGTGTGATAAATCATAGACTTTTGAATGGAGCTGCTATACAGTGCTGTCAGTACACATCTCTCTGAGCAAAAAAAAAATTAGATATTCTAGATGCTTCCCAGATTGCATAAATCACCACTTGTATGTTTACAATTGTTACATAATTCTAGGTGTGTTACATCAATGCTCTGATCCTTGCAGTTAAATAACAATTCCACTACAAAACAATGGTCAGAATATACACAGGAACATGAATTCATACAGATTCCAAAGATGCTCTGATTCACATATTATTTCACTTGCTATTAGTTACAAGTACTAATACTGGCTGGTTTCAGACTTGAAGGAGTGGTACGTTTAGTTTGGATCTTTCAAAGATTCTGGAATACAGTTAAATCCCAGAAATAGGGATAATTTTAAAGGACACTGTAATGCAACCATGGTTAGAAATATTTCTATGAACCAGAACCCCACTGTTATCAATACTTCAGGAAAAAGACTGTTATATGGCATGATGATACAAGGCACCACAATGCTGCAGATCAGCAAGATACTATAAACAGTTTGGAAGCTGTGCATTCATGATGTGGGAAAGCTAGGCTTCTCAATGATTTATTTGATAACCATAGGTTGCTAACACGCACAGCACATTACTGTCTGCTTGGTTTCAACAGTGAGATGGAACATAAGTATGAGCAAAGTAATATAAGCAATGCTAACAGAAGTTTTATATACCCACAGCATAATATGCTTGCAAACATTTATTTCATGCATATATATGAACAATTGTAACATGAAAGTTTTGATAATTCTTGGTGTACAATATTCCATTAGCTGAACGCTGATCATGCTATTATACAAATGTGTACAATGTAGATTCCAAAGATGCGCTGTTCTCTGCACTTTGCATAGTCCATTCCTCCAAATATCACATTTACATTTCCTGCAGATGTGATTATAATACTTACTATTTTATTCTTCTTACACATAACCAGGCTGCTTTATATGCAGCCGTGCGTATATGCTCAAAGGGAGATTTCTATTGAGCCAATATCATGTATGTTTTGCTGCTTGGATTATCTGTAACACGTCTACAAGGACTGAAGTTATGCTGTTGCTTCATTTGTTAACTGGAAGCAGTTAATAGGTAACTCATCCAAAACTCCTTTAAAGTTGTTTGTTTGTTCATTTTTACTTAAGGTTTTAAGAGGCAAATAATGAACCTCTTCCTCTCGCATATTCCCTGTGCATCATGCTTCATTGCAGCCACAGTCCTGGCAGTTATTCAAGTCTGGTCACATTTATTCCTGGTAACATACCAGCACGTATCTGTCACTGTCACTTTCTTCTTTTCCCCTGTGATCACCTATTCCGACTAACAATTTCTCAGTTCTCTATTTATTTTCAAAGGTACTTGCTGTCAAAATGACTGAAGACTTTACTAACAAATGCTATGTTTGTTTGGGTTTGAAATATCTGAAAGGCAGTATCATACAGAAGAGTCTGCACTGTCATTCCTGAAGTCTCAATTTTATCTGATTCCAGAACAAAAAGCTTTTTAAAGACTTATAATTATCATGAACTTCAAAATATTTATAACTACTTTTTATACTGAGTAATATAAAAAGTTGATCCTAATTAAGCTTTTCTGAATCATAATATGTTACACATCAAACGATTTGGGTTTAGGTAAATTGGAATTGAAGAATTATTATTACCTCAGTGATAATACTTTTAAAACTATAATTTATTCTGTTCCTTCTCTTGCATAAAATAGCTGCTCAAGGAAGTAAGAGTGTTTTCCTAGGTGTTTTGTCCTGTGGTGCATCCATACATGATAAGATCTTTTCTAGTATCCATGGCCAGCATACACAAATGGTAAAATATTTTCTTCCTTTTCTATTTACCCTGATCCAGAAAGTAAGATGTTAGCAAAAGTCACGTGTCTCAAATTAAAACAGGTTCAATACATCTGCTCTTGTCTGGAGAAACAGTCTTCAATGGAAAACCTCAGAGCACATAGCCTGTGCTAAACTTTACAAGTTAATTGTTCCAGAAGAATATGCTTTCTTCTCATGACAAAGATCTTGACTTGACCATCAAAGCAACTGACCAGAAATGCTGTATAAGCCTTATTTTGGAGATCAGCTCAAAGAACTGAACTGAGAGGAGAACTGGACTCTTAACAGGCACTAAACTAGTGTCTTCATGAGTACCTCAAAACAAACCTATGCTAGTACCAAATCTACAACCGTGCATGTATGCAGGATAATTATTTTCTAGAGGGAGATTGTAAGATCTATTGTAAATACCAGATGAAGATAGATATTTCTTTGAAAGAGCCTTGCATATTTACTTCCTCCTGTCTTTAACATGTGTATTCCTCCTCTGTGGAATACAGCTGCTCTGGGGGGTTTCATCTGTACATCTCACTCTGCCAAAGAGGGAACATGTCAGCATTTTTATTCCAATAATTTTAAACGGAATTTATCTAATTAAACACTTAAATGAGTCAAAAAGACTATGCAGTCTACCAGCACTGGCAGAGCATGTTAGCTCCACACAGAAACGTATCATATTTAAGTACTATTTACACATGGCAGAAAAGGGAGCTCTGATGAGAAATGTCTGTATAGGCATAATGAATATTTTACACACTCAAACCACATTAGTTTGGATTGAAGAAACATACTAGGAGTATGTCCCTGTAGTGTACTCCAGATAAAAAGACTAGCAACATTTGTACTAAAAATACCTTTGCATTTGCTTTATGATAGGAATGAAAGTAGGAGTAAACAAAAAAAGAAACTGCAAGTCAGTTCACAAAAGCAGTCCCCTTTTTCCATCAGTCTCCTTGCATACCTAATGATCAATCACCTGAGTAAAAAAAAATATTATAAATTATACCCTTTACAAGTAGTTATGCATTGTAAGTGTGTTTTCCATTCTTAACTTCTAGAAGAAATAATTTACCAAACTGGAACACTGTACTTTTTTTTTTTTTTTGCATAGCTTTTGCTGGGAAGATTAAGGAATGAAAACATATTGAAGTTTGATGTTATAATTTCTCTTTTTATATATTAGCTTTTTGGATTGAAATTTGTAGTAGGATCTCAGTACACACTTTGAAGGATAAGCTCAGTTTATAATAAGAGGAGTAACTGATTAATCTACGGCAATGGTGAATCTAGTCCAAGTGTAACATTCAAGTGAAGATCTCACTGAGAAAAGAGTCAGGAGCTTTTTTCATACTTAAGACCTACCCCATTTTGCTTCCTCTTAACAGAAACAATTCGAATTCACACAATTTGTACGTCCAGCTAGAGTTTACATAGTGATTGGCAAGTGTAAATCTGAACATTTCCTGGCTTGTCCCCCAAAAGGCAGACTGAGACCACACATTCCTTTCTAAAGCTGTGTTGATTTGTTCTAAAAGAGAAAATTTATAAGGAGTTAGCCTGACAACAGCAGCATCTAACAGGATGATACAGTGAGGAAATACTATTTCCAAAAATCGCAGCCTAATGCAATTTGTTACACAAGCTGACTTGTGTAATCAGAAGCGTACTTTTTATTAAAAATAAACAGTAAAAGGAGGTCATTTTGGCTTAAGATGGACAGCCAGGAAAACATTTGTAGTGAAATTCTTTTCTTTCCTCATAAGCAGTAATTACTCTGACATTTTACAAAGAAATGACGGTCAACAGTTGCACTGTTTTTCTAAAACAGCAGCAGGTTTTGAGTGAAAAATTAGGTGCTGTTTTTGTGTAGCTCTGCAGATTGATGGTATAATCAGTGGAGAAGTTTCCAAAATATATTTAGAATATTTTTGAGTTAAGGCTCTTTCTGGTTGCCTGCAAAAGAGTAAATCCCTGCCTCTACCATCACCTGCCATCTGTATCAGAAGTACAGTGCAAAGGGACAACATTTTCTGCAGTTCTATCCCTCATCATGGACAGCCATGAGAGCAGGCAGGCAGAAAGTGGAATTGGGATCATTTCTCGCTGCAGGTTCCAATGTAAAAAAAAAAATAATAATAAAACCAACAATAAAACCAAAACCCAATAGATAATCTGTAACAAATAAGAATCAGTTGACAATATTTCCTGTGGAGCAAAAGGGAAGAAACAATGGAAGGCAGGGGAATAAACTTTAATTCTAACTTGATTCTGTTTCTTCCTTAAAATGCATTGACTGTTAATGCAGGACTCAAGTTTAGAATCAACATTTCTGTTTTCAACAGGTAGGTATGTACTTGATCTATATCATTCTGAAAAATGTAAATGGATTAATCTAAATTTAAGAGAGAAGGAATTTTGTCCACCTTAAGAGTTTTTTAAGACCTTTTCTATCATTGGGGATTTCATCATCTTCCACCCACACATTCCATTATTGGAGACACTGTGCATCACCAAAGAAGCCTTTTAAATACATTTACCAAAATGGATGTATGATGATGCTTTCTTCACACTCTTAACCTCTGAGGTTGAAAATTATTATAAGAGAGAAGTGTATTTTATTCAGTGGAAGTTTTAAGGCCCATGGATAATCAGATGAGACAATGAATAAGCCCAGGGGAAGGCTTTTCACAGATCAAGATGTATATCAAAAATAATACAAACTTCATAAAAAATCAGAATTCATGTCCATGGAAATTTTTTTTTTTATACTCAGAACTGTATCTACTGATTTAAAATTGCATTTCAGGAATCAGTTTCTTATTATCTACAAATGTAATGTAATGTCATTTTGAATATATGCTATCTTGAGTATCTCTTTGTCTTAAATATAACTGATGACAACATTCATAGATCACTAATAATCTCTATGCAAACAGTGTAGTCTGGTCAGTCTGAACACTTAGGACTGATTAGCATAGCAAGCTCTATCACTTTGAAGTGAATGCTTTATAACACCGTCACACATGTCCAAAAAAAAAAAAAAAGGAAATTCTAAAGTGCTAAAAACCAGGCAGCATTCAGTATTTCTGCCTAATAGGATCATCATTTATATACTGTGCTTAAAAACCTATGCATAAGGATTTCTTGAAGTACTTCAGGGTGGTAATAATGCATGCAGGAATCAAACTCCTAATTAATTCAGTTCTTATTGCAGTTATTTAAAATTGAGAACAGCAGAATTCTTTAAACCATCTGACCTTAAAATAGGACAGAAATTCTTTACTGACTTTTTTGTTCGTTTTAACAGAACCTGTTCTACACAGTCGATTTCATTACCTTTTCCATAATGGGATGCTGGAATGTACTCCAAAATAACAAGATTATATAGACATACCATTAGTCATCATATGCAGTTTCTGTCTTCTGTGTGGAGTATAGGAATTCTGCCTGTATAAAAATCAGAGTTTTAATAATCTGTCTCTAAAACTGGGTACTGCAAAAGCCAATGAACAACAGAATGACAAGTGACAAGTAGCAAAAGTAAATAAAAGAAAGAAGTGTCACATGAGGACAAAAGAAAAGGAACATGTGGAAGGAGTGCTTTAGTCATGTGCTGTATGCCAAAACAGCATCTTTACTATGACAAATCTGCTAAGCAGATAACTATGAATTTGCTGGACAACTAATCTTTCTACAGTTAAGCAATTTTCATGTATTAGACTCAGTTTTCAAGTATGAATGTCTCTGAGACAAGAGAGAAGATTTTTTCCTAGCAAAATCCTGCAGACTGTCTTTCTTACTAGATAAATTATTTTCCTAAAGGAAAACATGGGCACAAATATAGAGTCTACAACATGTTTAAATTCCTTTAAATGAATCTGACACTTTTCCTGGCTCCTATGACCTCATCATCCTCTTAGATAGTACTTGACTAATTTCCTTAAAATCACTCCTTAATTTTCCCTCTCTATGTTGTAAATGAGTAGAGAAAATTCTGCCTGTACTTGAAGTCAACAGCAGAATTCCAACTAACTTCCAAGTTGAGCTTGCATGATGAAAGAAACTATCATCTTACAGCTACTAAAGCCTGTATTTTATTTCTGAGCTTGTTTGATTTAAGAATGCAAAGAAATGCACACTTAAGGGACACTTAACCTTTCATGTGTTATGCCTTCATTGTGAGTTTTGGCAGTGTTTTTCTCCACCACATGTCTTTGTTGGCATTTTTATCATCAATGTCAAAACGGAGTAAGTTATCAGAAACTTTTGTGTCCAAGACCAGTGCTTACAGAGAAGCTACAAGGACACTCTTAGTTCTCCACTTTATTTCCTTATTCACAAGTCACCTCTTGGAGTCTAATAGACAGCTTTAAAATTCCACTCTTATCTGCTATGTTCTCAACCAAAAAAAAAAACCAAAACCCAAAACAAACAAACAAACAAAAAAACCCAACCCAAAAATACCCAAAACCAAACTAAAATCAAGAACAAACCCACACCTTTAAAAGCACATTATAAAAAAAATTAAATTCCCAAACACATTAACTCAGAGTTTGATTCTCAGAAATGTGTCATGTACATTTTTCTGAACACTCACATTTCTACATGCTCAGGCTACAGCACAATAATACAAATGAGGTTGTGTACAGCTTTTTGATAGAATTTATTAGTGTGTTCAATCTTATAGCTTAAATTACCTACTAGAATTTGATTTTTTGTCCACAAACATTTATAAAACTTTCTCCTTCCTAGAATATATTCTAAGTTCTTTCCTTAGTAACAAAGTTATAAAAAATATTATCAGTTGGGAAAAAATCTAACTTTATCACACTTACTTGAATCCCAGCTGTAGGTAATAAACACTTCTAAGTAAAACAGAATAAACAGTGAGATGAACTTGCTTCTTTGTTTAGAAGTTAATTCCAGCATTTAGTTCAGCTGCTCTTTCCTGGTTTTGTATTCATAATTCAATAGTACTAAACCATAAGTCCTGTAATTCTTACCCTGCATATTATGTACACACAATTATATCACATAAGCAATAAAAATACTTGATTCAAAATCTGAGCTGATGTCAATTTGCCTATATATAACTGATGTGTTGTTTCCAGTTCTGTCTGTCACCAACAGAAATCCTTCTGCAGGATTGATGATACTTACCTTCAGCCACCAACACTAGCTGGCTTGCCTCCTGAAGATCACCCTGTATTAAGAAAGATGAGCTCCTCCTGAAAAAAAAAAGGCAAGACCAGCAACTAATTTTGCACCTCTGAATGTCTCTGTGACTTAATTTGTTTTCTCTCACTCTTTCTTAATTGATCATGGTTTCCTAACCAGGCCATTGAACTTAAGTGCCAAGGGCTACATAGCACGTACACTTCAGAATAACTTTCTCATTAAAACATCAGAGGACAAAGGCTCAAGGAGAATTTGCAATCAATATTCCATATTGTGTTTTACAACTCCTGCCTTCAGCAGCCATTCCTGGCACTGTGTTCATTTGCAGATCCTTTTACACAAAAATAACAGGAGACAGGTAGACCTTTTATCAAAGAATGGTGTTTGTTCTAAAACAGTAATAATTTCACACAACACAAACTTTGAAACTTTAATAATGGTCTTTTTAAGTCATTCCAAACTATGGTGACACTTCAAGGAGGATTCCCTTCTGGTAATGGCTCTATCCTTGAAACTAAGTGAAGACATCAGGACGTGTATCATTAATTGTTAATTCTACTCACCTAACTTTATTGATTTCCTACGAAATAGCTAGTTAACAATGATCTATAGACAGGTTTTTTTAGAATACCTATAAACAAAAGAAGACTAAGGTACTTTATGAGATGGTTCCCACACCATCTGCTACACTGCTTTGAATGAAATGACAGTAAGAAAGAGTTCAACAGATACAATGTAGCAGATGGCCTTGAGATAAAACAATTGCATTTATGCCTTTTTATTATTATTATTTTACCTAGTACTGAAGAGAACACAAGAATTTAAGCCCAAATTTCTATAAGAATATGGTAAAACTATTTGGAACTATAAAGTATACCAGAAGAAGTCTCAAAAATGCAGCTTGTAAATCCACTATTATGTAAGGGCAGGGCAGAGAGAACAGCATCCTAGATTAATAGAAATGGTTAAGAACACCATGTTAGTGAACATCTTCTTTTATCCTTCTTTCAACCTTATGTAAGGTTGGCTTTTTAGCTGTCCTACCAAATAAGCATATCCTTACTGGTGCAAAAATCTTCTGTTTCTTAATCCAGTGTTCTTTCCTCTACATCTTCCTGAAATTGTCAGTAAGTTCCATCTTAATCAGACAACTCACCTAACTTTTGACCTAATGTTTGGGAACCAAATGAATAGTATCTAAAAATATATCTATTTTGCCAGTCATTGTTTTCTTTCCTCTGGGACATAAGAAGTTTCTCAGTGACCTGTTCCCACAATTCTGTGCAATCTATATTGTTCCAGTGTGATGCTTCCTCTATGGGTGATTCAGTCTATTCCCAGAAACTACATTAGCAACCTTCAAATAGTCTTCCCATAATATTAGGCCTCAAGTCAGTATGATTTACACATGAAACCTAAAAAATTACTTGCAAGGAAAAAATAAATAAATAAAAGAAGTTACTAAGCTACTGTAGAGGAGCTTGAATCAGATCAATTGTAACATAAACATTTGTTGAATTTTTTACATTGGAACAGAAAATTTTCTTTACTATTGCCCTTTGCAACACCATCAACAGCAAATTTATTTCAGTTGCTAGACAGTTAGGTGCATTCCAGGTCTCTCTGAGCATTACTTCTCATTACAAAACTCTTTCATCTTATTTTGTCGACAGAATGTCAATGTATTTTACACCTGATTCTGCATTGTACAGCATAATTCATAGTGGAGTAAGAGCAGCCTACTTATGAAATTCAATTTGCAGAATCAGCTACTAAACTACTCTGCAGTTCCCAAGGTAAACAGAGGAAAAAAGAAAAGGATAAAAGGTACTGGGGATAATATGGTTGTATTTATTTCCATGATGCAGTGACATGTGATAGGACATCATAGGATAAATTCTGAAGAAAAAAAATGTGCTGAAAGAACTGGGAAAAATGGTAAAGTCAGACTGCATTATGAAACAAAATTTCCCTTATAAATACTATTAGAACCTAATTTAAGCAATTGCCTTTGAGGGATAATACTTTTTCTTTGGGAAGATGAGACTCCTTTCATGTACATGGATATTTTTTCTTATTATTAGAAAAAAGGAAAAAAAATAAAAGGTGAGGGGATCTAGACATAATGGGAATCTTTTCCTGCTAATTCAAAGAGGAAAAGATAACAGAAGAAAAAGGTCATAAAGCTCAGTTTGGCATCCATTTCTTAGAGGTGAATATTTATAAAAATGGTTATGAAAAAGCTGTAATACAAAATGGGAAAAATTATGGGAGAATGAGCCATCTTTATTCATAAATTGTGTGGAACATGCTAAGAACGACTGAATCTGCAAATACAATATATAATTTATGTTTGCTTGATATTGATAGTTTATTGTCTACGTAAAGTAAACTGGAGAGATAATGCTTCAAAATTTAATTTATTTTTTTTATCCTGCAAGTCAGTTCTTCAGAAAAAAAAAATGTTAAGCATTATGACTGGCTTCAGGGATGTAGTTTTTTCTTGCAGAGAATGAATATATGAACTCTTCTTTCAAAATTCAGCAAAATATTCTGAGTATTGGTCATATGATACAGCAGCATTTGTACTTTCAGATGGCCATTATGGTTTATTTCCAGTTATGAAGAATCAGCTTGTGGAGATCATCTAAGCTTTTGAAATACAGTAACTATTAGAAAACTCTAGACAGTATGCTTTAGGAATTTGATCTTTGCCTAACAACAGTATATATTAAGTTCTAGACAAAGGAATTTCAGTTTTCTACTGGTATGTCTGGGAGGAAAAAATTCATAGGCATCTGCCAGTAGAGATACTTACAGTAAGTGACTGTTATCACTATTGAATTTATAGATTAGAATTTACCATGTCTCAAAAAAGTGTCAGACCGCGCCAATAGATGACATGACAATTTCCTTGGCCTTCAGCTTCTAGCATACTGCTCTATTGGGTTTGTGTGTCAATGTTTTGGTAGCAGGGAGGTTATAGGAGAGACTTTTGCGAGAAGCTGCTAGAAGCTGTCCCCAGCACCAGCCAGTTCCAAGACAGAGCAACCACTGGCCAAGGCCGAGCCCATCAGTGACAGTGGTAGCGCCTCTGGGACAGCGTATTTAGCAATGGAGAAAAAACCTGCACAATAAATTGCAGCTGGAGAGAGGAGTGAGAATATGTGAGAGAAAAAACTCTGCAGAGATCAGCGCAGAGGGAGGCAGAAGGGGCTCCACATGCTGGAGCAGAGGTTCCCCTGCAGCCCATGGTGAAGACCACACTGAGGCAGGCTGTTTCCCTGCAGCCCATGGAGGTCCATGGTGGAGTAGATCTCCACCTGCAGCCTGTGGAGGACTCCATGCCAGAGCAGATGGATGCCTGAAGGGGTCTGTGACCTTGTGGGAAGCCCACACTGGAGCAGGGTCATGGCAGGACCTGTGGACTCATGGATAGAAAGGAGCCCATGCTGAAGCAGGTTTGCTGGCAGGACTTGTAACCCTATGGAAAGGACCCACACTGGAGCAGTTCACTAAGAACTGTAGCCCATGGGAAGGATTCATGTTGTGGATGAATTTGTGGAGAGCTGTCTCCCATGGGAGGGACCACAGGCTGGAGGAGGGGCTGAGTGAGGAGGGGAGAGAGGACCCTCCCCCGAGGGGGCAGGAGCAGCAGAGGCAGCGTGTGATGGACTGACCTAGCCCCATTCCCATCCCGCTGTGCCGCTGGGGTGAAGAGGGAGAGAATTTGGGAGTGAAGTTGAGCCTAGGAAGATGGGAGTGGCAGGGGGAAGGTGTTTTAAGATTTGGTTTTATTTCTCATTACCCTACTCTGATTTGTTTGGTAATACATTAAATTAGTTTTCCTCAAACTGAGTCTCTTTTGCCTGTGACATAACTGCTGAGTGATCTCCCTGTCCTTATCTCGACCCATTAGCCTTTCGTTATATTCCCTCTCCCCTGTCCAGCTGAGGAGGGGAGCAACAGAGAGGCTTTGGTGGACACCTGGCATCCAGCAGGGTCAGCCCACCACAACTGCTATGTAAATCATGGGACCATGCTGGAGTAAGCATCCAGTCTTCAGCCCTTGCTTCAAAAGACAGACTTAATTCTGTAAGATCTGCAGACCAAATATATACTAGTGTTTTACCAGAGAACATCTAAAAAAGCAAAGCAAGAAAACCAAAAGGGGATTCTTTCTTAAGAAGAAAACGTTAAGAATGTCAAGGAAGTCCTAAAAACTGATCTGTAAAATAAATCTTTAGTTGAGGCTATACATTTGTCATAAAGTGACAGTGAAGGATGCTGTACAGGGAAAGTTGCACAATACTAAATTGTTCTCTGAATATTCATACCATTTATATACTTTACTACAAGTAAGAAAGGACAGAACAGAGCTTTAGTAAATGCAAAGTGGGAGTCCAAGACAAGGCATGACACTTGCCCATGAGCTGTTTTTTTGGTATATGGTCAGAAAATTAACTGCAAGATACCATAAAAGGTCCACATAATAAACTTAAAATGTAGAAAATTCTGATATAACCAGTCAGTATGAAGCTAAGAAGATCTGTGAGGAAATTCACAGTTTCTTTAAGGTAAGGAGAATTAGGATAGCAATTAGTGTTTCACTTTCCTGCGTGACCCAGAGACAAAATGTCATCCTAATAATTCCAGCATCAAGCCCAATAATAAAGAGAAAACAAGTCTTTTGTATCTCATTTACATGTATTATCTGTCTTGATCTTGACACTAAAGGTTTCAGCAATGAAAAATTTGTGACAGTTCTGGAGTTATTTATGTGTTTTTAAAACCCTGTTTTTCTATGCTTCCACTAAAACCCATTAAAAGTTCTGTCTGGAAAGGGTACTCACATGATCATTTCATGGGAAGGTTGGAGAGATGATGGTAAGATACAGAAACCCCAGAAGAAGTCCCAACAATCAAAGATGCCACATTAAGAAATTAATGAAACATTCCGCTAGATCAAAAAAATGAAAAATAATGAACGTAGGCCATAACCCTCTTAGCAAGTAATTCAGCCTTCCTTCATGGAATAGTTGGGAGATTAAAACACTGGCATATGTGACCCAATTTTCTACAGGACTACCTATCTAGATCATAACATAGTGACAGGACCATGAACTCAGGGCAGCTAGAGCAGCCATAAACCATGAAAAAGAAGGATCTACAAGGTTTCTACCAATAGGTATGGAAGAATAAATAAACAAGACAGTTCTAATAAAACATTTAAGGATGTGAAAAGGTACAGTCCACCACTGACCTCATTAAAGACTTTCCAAGGAATAGAAACATTGAAAGGATGCACACGGTTTGGAAAAAAGAAAGTCTGAGAAGATGCATTAATCGAGTATCAATTGCAATAAAAACAAAACAAAAACCCAAAAACAAATACAAAACAAAACAACAAAAAAACCCCAAACAAAACCAATGAAACCCACCAAACAACAAAAATTGGAAATACTGCACATCAAAAGAATTGTTACAGAAATACAGAAATGTAGTCTTTTTCCTTATTATGCCATAGAACTACTGGAAATGCCAAGCTTCATATTTTTCTTTTAAAACGCACAATGCCTTCCTGAAAAAGAAAAAGAAAAAAAAAGAAAACCCCACACATTCTTTTCATTCATCTGACTTACTTAAATACTTGACTGCTGCCAAAGAGTCAGACATAGGTCAAAACTAACTGCAGTGCTCTTGGAAGTATTTCTACAGTGCTTTTGAATGTATTTCATTGGAATGTTAATAGGCCAAAAAAGAAGAGTTAACAAGAGAAAAAGGGCAGCCCCCATTGTTATTTTAGCGTGAAGAGTTCAATAATATTCATTTTATTGAAGTGTTTTTTCATGGAAATCAATATTTTATTTTTTTTTCCGACAGAATCCTGACAGCTGTGAAGGGGGTGGAGGGAGCAAAATACTTTTAGTCTTCTTTAAATGTTGATAGAACTCTTTCCTGGGAGCCTGATGAATCCAAAACAGATAAGACAATCATCTGGAACAGTATGATGTGAGACATAGAGATAAGAAGCAGTAATAAGAATGGCACAGATCCTCGGATCCTACTTTCTGTAGGGGAAGTAGCACTGCAGGGCAGCAGGAGTAAAGGAGTGACAGAGACTGAAACTAAGAGCACATGTAACGATGGAGAAATTGAGACTAAGACCTAAAGCAGGTAGTCACCAGGAGAGAGAAAGGAAGTAGGATTTCATAACTGTCTCCTGGTAACAACTTTACAGAAGTCGAATGTTGCTTAAATCTTTATCTTTGTAGTTATAACATGCAACATATCTGACAAAGATAACTTGCAATCATCTGCAAGTAACAAGAAAACAGAAATTTTTATCATAATGGTTTTAAAATGTTTTTTGTTTCACTGAATGATATCTTTTTTAAAACTTCAAGAGTAATAGACTGCTCTAGAATTAAATGTTTTGACTCAGGTTGAGTGTGGACCATTTGAGTGATGTGCACTACTTAATAGACAGACCCATGCACAGAAGACCCTGCTGCCTTTGAAATATCACTGTTGTGCAGTAATCTTCCTTCAAAATCCTGACAGGATTCCTGAAAATTAATTATCCTTGGTCTTAGACGTGGAAACCTCCATGACACAGTACTAGGCAAGGCTCCCTGTTCACCGTAATTGAGGTGCACACAATTTTGGCATTCTTTGTACACTTTACTAGGAGAAAATAGAAAAGATAATGCTATAAGAAGAAACACACCAGAGGGGGAAATTTTTGAATCTGTGTTACTCTAGGGTACAATGCATGTCTCCTTTAACATAATCTGCCACTATACCTAACTGCAGATAAATCATATATCATCTACTAGGTAGATATGTCAGAGATGGGCTCCTTCTTCAAAGGTACCAACATGATACACCCTAAGTGTTGGTGGCAGAATCTGAAGCACCCTTTTGACCGTGGACCAATCTTCTCCATTGTAATGATGGTTCACGGAGTATGATGGAACCTGCTCTATCCCTCTATCTGTACGCTGGCATCATGCAGTGCAATATTAACTGTTCTGGAAAGAAACAGAATGTTGAACTAGTAGTTGGAGCTTGATAGAATGAATGTAGTTAAGAAAAACCAGAGAAAAAAATGGAATGTGAAGACTAATTAAATAAGAAACCTTTGGAATACAAGAAAGAAGTAAAGAAAAAAAATGAGAGTCACCTTAAGTGGATATAATTTTACAGTGCTTATGAAGAACAAAGGAAATTAAATCTCTGAAACACAGAGAAGTGTGAATCAAGCAGTCTTTTGAAAGCACTTTTAGATTGAAAATTAAGCTGCTCTTGGATTACGCATTTGAGATCCAGCAGCTGAGAGGTTATTTTTTCAGCTAAAAAGTAGAAGTAGACAGAGAAGCTTGAAGCAGACTTGCTGCACTTGTAACAAATAAATACGGTAATAAAGGTGGAGCACTAGTGTCTGTGACTAGTGAGGAAATTTTTAGAGGTAATTCACTGAAGCAGAAATAAAACATAGAATCTTTGATTTTACAAAAAAAATACAGAACAGGCTCTGTTGCTTACTGACATTTTAGAGATTTCAAAACCTTTTAATATATTTTCACATGAAAACATCTAAAATTGAGCCATTTCTACTTAAGAAAGAACAGATGACAATATTTATTTCATACAGAGCTAAACTTCCTCCCAAAATGCTGAGGTGATGCCTGTTGCTAGGCATGACCCAGAAGAAAAGAAATATCAAATGAATGTGCATGAAAAAGAGTTATGTAATTTTAAAGGCAAATGTACACCTTGTCACATATTGATTGATACTAAGATTAAACTTGTACATCACTTCTTGTTTCCTATAATATAAAAAAGATTCCTTAATCAAAGTTACACCTAAGAATTTCTTCCTCTCACTAGTTATCACTCAAAACTATAATCTTCAAAATTTTCAATTCTATTATCAATTCTGTCAAACACTGTTCATTTTTAAAGAAACAAAATTTTGTTTAGATTCAAATATATCTAACCTGCACTACTTTGCTGTGGATGAATTCACACTAATAGGTTCCAGAGAAAAGTTATGTATTTATTCCTGTTCCTTTTCCCTATAGAATGTAATAAATTTTCTTGCTAAGAATTGCTGATGATCCTTTCACACCTTTGTAGATGTTATCTATTTATACATAGACACTCATGATACATAGACTTATGCAGCAATGTTTACCATTTTATTTTTCTGCTTCCTTATGTTTTATCTTTAGAAAAGAAAAAAGTGCAAAATCATACATTTTAGAACACATAGATGCCAATGAAATTATTAACAACTATGATTACAGTCTTCTTGTATTTTAATAACATTTAGGTTCTGTAGCTGCATAGTGAAGCATAAAAATACAAAGAATATTCCCTAAAGGACTCACAATCTATTCTGCCCTTGGTATTTTCCTGAATTAATTTTCATAAATACATAAAGATAACAAAACATAATTCCTGTTGAAAAAATACGGTATATTTTCTGTTACTTATCAAGAGTTACAGTCTCTGACACAATAGAGAAGGCAGGCTTGTCCTGTATACTTGAAATACAGGAGGAAATTGCATGTTTAAATGCCATTGCTTACAGTACATTATTTCCAAGATAGAACAATCTGAGGGATAGTAACATAAGCCCTTTGATTCTACATAGGTTTTCTCCATACAATGAAGAAATGGGTGGATCTGTATAGAGACAACCTTAGACTAGTTCTGCTAATGTAGTGGTTTAAGTTCTACTGGTTTTCTTTAGTGTTTAGTCCTAAGTGGACTTTAGAGTCCAATGACACTCCCAAAAAACTTCATGATAGATAGCCTCCAAGTACAGTCCAAGCTAGAAGAGCTAAGAACATTTATTATGTATTTTGTTGAAAGGTATTAAGTTAGTTTTAAAACAATTCCACCCACACAAATAACTAGAAAATATTTAATGTCATGCTCTATTCTACACTACGGTTGCTAGCATGTTACGAAAAGACAGAATGCATTCATTATTTTGCCATGACAGGGAACCAATCCATTTATTTTGTATTGTTCCTATATTATGCAGGGAAGTCTGATTCAATAACATAGAAAATAAGTCCAAGTTAAGAGAAGGATAGTTAGAGCTACTTTATTACTTATTTTGGCTTGGTGTGTAAAAAAATACTTCCTTACTTCACAAACAGGCTAAACTTTGACAGTAATATATTACAGTAATTACTAAGTAGTCACTGCTCTTAAAGATCTTTAAAGTTAAATACAAACAGAAGCTGTCATTACAAGCACTAACACATTAAAAAGAATGATTGACATTTAGAGAATTTCAAGAGTGAAGCACATTAGAAAGTAAAGTAATTTGAAAGTATGTAACTCCATATGCTTAAAAATTAGATAACTCTTCCTTCAAGCCTCTAAAGTAATGTTCACCCAATAATTCTAGCTTATAGTTTCTCCTTCTTCATCACATGTTTTCAGTACACAAGTACTTTAGTTGCTATTCATTGTATTCCAGCAATCTTAACAGCTAGTTTTGTTAGCTACATAGAAAAATACGTGTTTTGTGTCAGAACTTGAGTTAAAAGTGCAAAGTTTTTCACAAGAACTTTGTAGCGTATACCCAGGTCTGGAATGTTTTAATAAACCACTACTGTTTTCCAGTTTCATGTTAAGGAAAATGCAACACCAAGTGAAAAAACTGCATAGAAGTATTGAAGTGATAACGCCACATGTAGTCTTCAGCAGCACTTATTTTTCAGATCTCTTGGCCTGTTTTTTCTTGGGATCTTCCTTGTCGGTTCCTTAAGTCACACTTACTACAGGAAACTTTGGGACTTTCACTCCTTTGCTGTTGGAATTTGTTTTTCCTAGCATTTTACAAGAGCACTCTCCTACTATTTCATAAATGTATTGATGTCTGCAAAATGAGACCCAGGGACTCCTATGGAGGCTACCAGTTAAGAGTCCATGCTTCATACACTGTGCTGAACAAGCTGCCAGGCAACAGGCATTGGTTGATAACCTTCAAACAAAAACAACCTAGCTCTCTTCGGAATTCTGCTGTGTTTTGTTGTAACACGCATATTTGGAAACAGCTCGTCTTCTTAAACTATATGTATTATTTTTTTGCCTGCTTCTTTGCTTAATATGACAAATACATTTCTTATTACAGTTGTAATACAGACAGTAAAAGAGCAGTCTAAAGTTAATTAAAGACAACAGACAAAAGACTGAAGATCTAAATGGGACTTAGGTGTTTGGGCATTTGTATGAAACATGATGATCATATGAGGGCATCCATATTGTTTCTACAAAAAATGAAACAAATATTGACACATAGTAAATTAATTTGTACTTCTGGTTAGTTTTCTAGTCCAATAAATCTAAAATTCTCATTAAAAAATCCCATCATGTAATCTTGCCAATCAACTGCAAGTCTTATTCCTCCTTACATGCATACCTCGTCTTGATATCAATAGCACAACCTTACATAAACCTATAAACAAATAAGCACCTTTGTGGAGAAATGTTATACAATATTTTCTTTCTCTGGAAAGGATTATTAATTTTCATGATCAATTATTTTCCCGTACTTGTAAGCAAGAATTTCTAAAAGACTTAACAGAGTGCATTAGAGGCACTGCATTTTGTGATAATAAATTACTACTTTATCAAAAAATAAAGACAGTTTGTTGTGAACAATGACTTGGCCAATAGACATAAATTTTAATGATAGACTGATTAAAGCAGGCAGAGTGCAGTATCACTCCTGATATAGTAATACAGACATTCTCTTGCATAACAGCTCTCATTATGTAATTTCCAGTGGCAATGTAATTTATCTACTGTAATTTGCAGACACTTAAAACCAAATGGAATTAATATTTATGCAGCTTTTATTTTCTCAAAAACTGATTTTATTATATTTTATTTGACCATGTTCCTCAAATGAATTTTCTTCCTTTCATCTTTCTGGTTAATAAATCAAGGAGAATATATACATAATGATTAATGTTAATAACTGTTTTGCAATAACATTGTGATGTACTGTAGTATATGTTCTCCTGAAATTAAATCTAAACTCTTTTACACTTCTTTAGCCTAGAATCATAGAATCATAGAGTCATAGAATCATAGATCATAGAATCATAGAATCATTGAATGGTTTGGGATGGAATCCTGTTCAAACCCCCCTGCCATAGACAGGGACACCTTCCACTAGACCAGGTTACTCAAAGCCCCATCCAGCCTGTCCCTGAACACTTCCAGGGATGGGGCAACCACAACTTCTCTGGGCAACCTGGTCCACTGTCTCATTACCTTTACAGTAAAAAATTTCTTCCTAATAACTATCTAAATGCACCCTCTTTCAGTTTAAAACGATTCCCCCTTGTCTTGTCACTGCAGGCCTTTGTAAAAAGTTCCCTCCCCAGCTTTCTTATAAGCCCCTTCTAGGCACTGGAAGGCTGCTAGAAGATGTCCCCAGAGCCTTCTCTTCTCCAGGCTGAACAACCCCAACTCTCTCAGTCTGTCTTCATAGGAGAGGTGCTCCAGCCCTCTGATCATCTTTGTGGCCCTTCTCTGGATACTCCAACAGCTCCATGTCCTTCTTATGTTGGGGGCCCCAGAGCTGAATGCAGTACTCTAGGTGGGGTTTCACCAGAGCAGAGTAGAGGGAGAGAATCACCTCCCTTGACCTGATGGCCATGCATCTTTTCATGCAGCCCAGGATACAATTGGCTTTCTGAGCTTCAAACACACATTGCCAGCTCACACTGAGCTTCTCATCCACCAACACCCAGCAGTCCTTCTCCTCAGGGCTGCTCTCAATCCATTCTCTGCCCAGCCTGTATTTGTGCTTGTGATTGTTCCAAGACATGTGCAGGATCTTGCACTTGGCCCTGTTGGACTTCATAAGGTTCACAGATACCCACCTCTCAAACCTGTCAAGGTGCCTCTGGATGGCATCCCTTCCTCCAGCATGTCAACTGCACCACACAGCTTACTGTTGTTGTTAAACTTGCTGAGGATGCACTCAATCCCAGCATCCATGTCACTGACAAAGACAGTGAACACTGCCAGTCCAAATACCAAACCCTGAGGAACACCACTCATCACTGGTATCCACCTGGACATCAAGCCATTGACCACAACACTCTGAGTGCAACCATCCAGCCAATTCCTTATCCACCACGTGGTCTCTCTGTCAAATCCATATCTCTCCAGTTTAGAGACAAAGATGTCATGTGAGGCAGTGTCAAATGCTTTGCACAAGGCCAGGTAGATTACATCAGTCATTCTTGCCTTATCCAGCAAAGCTGTAACCCTGTCATAGAAGGCCACCAAATTTGTCAGGCACAATTTGTTCTTAGTGAAGCCATGTTGGCTGTCACAAATGACCTCCTCATTTTCCATGTGCCTCAGCATAGTTTACAGAAGGATCTGCTCCATGATCTTGCTGGGCACACAGGTGAGACTGATCAGCCTGTAATTTCCCGAGTCTTCCTTTTTCCCCTTTTTAAAAATGTGGGGGATATCTTTCCCCTTTTCCAGCAAGTGGGGACTTCACCAGACTGTCACAATCTCACAAATATGATGGATAGCGGCTTAGCCACTTCATCTGCTTTCTCAGGAACCACAGATGCATGTAATCAGGTCCCATGGAGTTGTGCACCTTCAGGTTCCTTAGATGTTCCTGAACCTGATCTTCCTCTACAGCAGGTGGTTCTTCATTCTCCCAGTCCCTGTCTTTGCCTTCTGCAACATGGGCAGTGTGGCTGCAGTACTTGCCAGTCGAGAGCAAGGCAAAAATGTAATTAAGTACATCAGCTTTCTGGGTAACTAGGTCTTCTGTTTCTTTCTGGAAAGGGCCCACATTTTCTCTGGTCTTCCCTTTACCACCAATGTACCTATAGAAGATTTTCTTGTTGCTATTTATGTCCCTGGCCATACTTAATTCTGTCAGGGTTCTAGCTTTCCTAACCTTATCCCTGGCTGTATTCCTCCCAGCTGCCTGCCCTTGCTTCCACCCTCTGCAGGCTTCCTTTTTGTGTTTGAGTTTGTCCAGAAGCTCCTTGTTCATCCATGCAGGCCTCCTGGTGTTTCTGTCTGACTTCCTTTCTGTTGGGACACATCTCTTCTGAGGTTGGAGGAGGTGATCCTTGAATATTAACCAGCTTTCTTGGGCCCCTCTTCCCTGTAGAGCTTTATCTCATGGTACCCTACCAAGCAGACCCCTGAAGAGGCCAAAATCTGTTCTCCTGAAGCCCAGGGTAGCAAGCTTACTGTGCACCTTCCTCACTGTCCTAAGGATTGTGAACTTTACCATTTCATGACCACTGCAGCCAAGGCTGCCCTTGAGCTTCACATTCCCTACCAGCTCCTCCTTGTTGGTGAGAACAAGGTCCTGCATAGCACCTCTCCTCACTGGGCCCTCTATCACTTGGAGAAGGCAGTTATCAGCAATGTATTCCAGGAACTTCCTGGAGTGCTTATGCCCTGCAGTGTTGTCCCTCCAGCAGATATCGGGGTGATCGAAGTCCCCCATGTGGACCAGGGCTTGTGAATGTGAGGCTGCTCCTATCTGTCTATGGAGGGGCTCGTCTGCTTGGTCTTCCTGATCAGGCGGCCTGTAGCAGACCCCCAGTATGTCATCTGTCCTTGCCCTCCCTTTGATCCTGGAACATAAGCTCCTGGTCGGCTCCTCATCCATCTATCCTCAAGTGGAGCTCCATGCACTCCAGCTGGTCATTGACATAGAGGGCAACACCCTCTCCTTGTCTCCCCTGCCTGCCCTTCCTAAAAAGCCTGTATCCTGCCACCTCCACATTCCAGTCATAGAAGCCATCCCACCATGTGTCCATGATGCCAAGATCACAGCCCTGCAGGTGTGCACTCATTTCTAATTCCTCTTGTTTATTCCCCATGCTACATGCATTTGCATAGAGGCATTTAATTTGGGTCCCCCATGAATCTGACTTGCTCGGCTGGAGTGGCTGGAATTTCTATGTGCTGCACTTGTATAATAGAAGAGTGGTAGTATAGATCACAAGATATATGCCAAGGGGAATAGCAGAGAAACATACAAAATGTGTTTTATCTTTTTCCATATTCTCTTAATTTATAAAATAGCTCACGCTTTAATTTTCCTAAAGCTTTTTAATTCAATATTCAATTTATATGCAAATTGAAATGTTTCAAAATGCAATACATTTAGATGTGCATCTTCATTTCTGTAATTTCCTTCTTCTTTCCTTCCATGTCTATACAAGTTCTTCCTAATGATATTATTTTAACAACTTCCATGAAGCAATTTATTTTAATTTTCCTCTTTTGTAAATAATTATGTAGATTCTTTTCAAAGACATAGCCATCCTTTCACTGTAAAGAATCCACAGGCTCCTGTGGCTGCTCAGCAAGCAAAATTAAAGTGTCATGGGTTTATTAAATGATACGCCTGGAAGGATGAGGTCTCTCTTTTTAAAGGAACAAGCATTAGAAACAAACTTTGAGAAAAACTAACACACTTTCCTTTGGGCACCAATAAGTGACTAGCCTCTTCTAAACTGATACCTTATTTTTTCTTCATTATAATATTTTTTCATTTATGTTTATTCAGAAACATAAAACCTCTAAGCAATTTCAAAAGTGAAAACAAAATGTATTAGAAATGTAATTAGTTTAATAATTAGAAGAGGTTTTAAGCACTTTTAATCCAATCAGAACATGAGAACTCAATTTCTAGGTCCAGGGTATGATGGGTATGATTCCCTATGTAGAAAGAGACCACTGTAAAACTGTCTTTTTTCCCCGATTTTTTCTGTACTTCAAAGAAACATCTCTCCAGTGCATTCCATTAATTTTAAATAATTTTTCTTCTTTTTCTGGTGGAACAAAGACTTATGGAGAAAACATTCAGGTCAGGAAGTGACAAAAGATTTTTCTGCCCAGTCAGCTATATAAGCCCTAGGGATCCTCTAATCTTTAAGCACCCCAAGATGATGGTGTGTGTAGGACAGCAGGATAAGTACTGGAAATTGAAATGATCAAAAATGAAACTGCAATTATGCATGAACAGCTGAATTCCCCACTGCCCAGGCATAAAGAACTCTCATGCTACTCCTCAAAACTATCAATACAGAATAGGTTTGATACTGAGACTTGGTGGGGAGTGGAAAAGAAAAAAAAAATCATATTTACTTTAACATTTTTTAAATCAACATATATTTTAAAGTATTAGCAAAGAACAACTGTAATATTCTGTTTTCAAACATCTAGAAGAAAATTGAGTCTGATTAACACTTTAGATTTGCAAAGACTGACTGTAATGGTTGACACTAAGTAGAAAATTGTGAATCACTGAGAACTGGATGAATGGCCATCTAGGTCAATGAGAAAGTAAAAAAATAACACTACCAGAGGTGGTGCATAAAGCAGAAGTGCAGTCCACGTCCTTTTACCTTTGAAAGTCCATTGTCCCAATGCACAATTTATGTATTTTAATATAACTTGTATAACTTGCCTTACTTCAGCAGACTATACATCACTCCCAGGCAACTGCCCGAATAACTAAACTATAGAACCAAGTTTTCTCACTTTCTCTAAGGCCTTAAATGAATATATAATTATACTTTGAGACTCCAGCTAAGAACTGAAAACAGGCTGTCTCAGAATATCTTAAGAACATATGGCAGATGAGTTATGTATTCCATCAGAAGGAAATAAGGCTGACTTTTTGTTCATTATATCTGGATGAATGATTCAAATGCTGTGACACTGACAAAAGAGGAGGGTCCAGACCTGAACTGCAGCTGATCTTGTAGGTGTCCTCCAAGAATGTTTACAAGAGGCCAAACAGTTTACATCTGAAGCAGTGTCTTCTTAGTACCTTAGCGTGACCTAGCTGCCTGCTGCTAGAATCCAGCATTCTCAGGAGTTAGCTTCTAAACACTGGAACTGACAAACCTCCAGGATTAAGTTCAGCTGTGCAGATTTGGGAGAACTGTGTTTTGGATGCAAGCACTGACACTGGCAGTTGAGCAGCACTTTTAGATTTAATGCAAGGTTCTATAGCTCACCTCTGAAACTGTACCAGGGTGTTTTAGTCTTCTAATAATGTGCTCACAAAAAATTGTAACCCAAATATCTGAACTGCACTGTGCAGGGACAATTTAGATTTTTCATTTAAAAAATAATGATTATTTAAAAATTTATGACACCATCTACTGTAAAAATAGTCTAAAACCATATATTGCTTTTTAAGAATATGTTAAGGGTATTGCTTTCATCAGAAAGACTAGGAGAAAGTGAGTCTCAGGAAAAAAAAAATGGCAGGAAAAATAACACAAGTCTTGGAAAGCCTGGCCAATAACAGCTGCAGTAGCAAAACAGTGACCAAGACAGTTTAAACATATAACATAGTTTACTTATATGAGAAAAGCATGTTTTGATCAGTGTCTCTAGGCTGAGGTTATTCCTTCCTAAAATTTTTACTTACTAATCACAAGAACAAAGGTGGTTAGAGTGCGCCCAGTGCAGGAGGTAAAGAACTTGAATATATTTCCATGAGGTTTGCTAAGGAAATCCATGATTTAGAGTATTTCCCAGCACAGGAATAGCATCAGCCTTTTTTTACACTAGGAAAGAATGATAACAGCAATTCTCAAAGGAGATGTCCATTGAGACTGAGTTCGCTAATGAGGTACATGGCAAAACAGGGGTGGATGTAGGAAGGAGGGAAGGGCCCCTAGATTAGAAAATAACCGAATGAGGTGGTGGGATAAGAAGCAGAAGGCAACTCTGAAGGATGAAAGAAACAGAAAGGGATGCTGGTGCCAGTAGATGAAAGAAAAGAAGAAATGACTCATCTCCTCTCAAAGTAAAGTGAATTTTTCAGAGAGAGGAATATAGAACATAGTGTGCCATACTTCCAATGCTCCTGGAGTAAAAAGGATAAGTAGATCAGGGAAGTGAGGGTCATGATAAAGGTCATCTTTTGCTGATCTGTAAGGTCAGCTTTAAAAAATATTTTAGCCATAGAGATCCATGGAAATGACACAGATGAGCTTTGAACATTCAGTTGTTACTTTGACATTCCAGAAACACAGCCACTGCTCTTCTAGCTCTGTCTGGTCTTGTCCTTGGTGGAACATGCTCCTCAGCTTCTCTCTGGATGGAGGGTGGAATCATACTAGTCTCAGCATGGAAACAGACTTGTCTGCACTGAGCGTGTGACAACTGCCATTTCCTCGAGTCACCACAGCTGGAGAGACACAGAATGTTTGAGGTTAGAAAGCACCTCTGGAGACTGCCTAGTGCAGGGGTCCTCAAACTTTTTAACCAGGGGGCCGGCGCATGGATGAAGTGGCAGGCAGTCATCTGCGGCTGCTTGGTTTCTTGGTTTCCCACCCCAACCCCCGGCGGGGGCTGGGGGGGGGGGGGGGGGGGGGCGGGTGTGTGTGTGTGTGTCTGTAAATACCGGGGGGCAGATTGAGGACCCTGGGGGACCGTATCCAGCCAGTGGGCCGTAGTTTGAGGACCCCTGAACTACTGCAACTCACTGCTCAAAAGCAGTGCCAGCCAGAGCAGGCTGCCCACAACTGCAGGCTGCCGAATCATATTTTGAATACCTCCAAGGATGGAGACTTCACCACCTCTCTGAGCAACCTGTTCCCCTGTTTGATCACTCTTAGAGACAAAGTGTTTTCTTCTGTCTAAATGAATTTTCTTGTACTTCAGTTTGTGTTTGTTCCTTCTTGTCCATCCACTGAATGTTACTGAGAAGGGACTGGTTCCATCTTTTGAGCAAGCACTCAAACCCCCAACCATTTAGTGGCCACCCTCCACTAAACCTGCTCCAGTTTGTCGACTTTTGTCTTGCTTTAAGGGGTACAAAACTGCATACAGTGTTCCAGATGTTTATAAATTCACTACAAAAGCCATATATCAATATTAAAAAACCTAACAGCTTAACACATTACACTCTTACAAACCCATATACAGGTCAAATAATGGCTATATTAAGGTTTTACACATCTGTTAACACCATTCAGTATAGCATACATGACATGTCACTTAATGGAACTGTCTTCTCCTTTACCACTTTCGATGTCCCTAGTGTCCTGCAGCAGAGAAGAACTGTTTAGCACAGACACTGTGGTAAGTTCTTTAAAAGCACCTACCACAAAGATATTATTTCTATACTTAATTCCATCATTGACATAAATATTTGCATAAACAAAAAAGGAAAATAATCTCGCCACCAGAAGACATGAAGATCATCTAACAGCAAATGTTAAAACATATATTCATGATATTTAACAATGAACACTAGTATAATGTATATGGAAAAGCAGTATAATAGAGAATTTAAATGACCTTTAAGTTATATACATTAGTACATAGTGCTTAGAATATGTGTGTAGAAAACCTAAATAATGCTGCTCTGCTCCTAATATTCTTATGTTATGTACTGTAAGTATCTACAATTCCAGTGAGTGTATTTCTCCAATCTGATATAGTGCAAATATGAATTTTAGTTCTTGACTAAAGAAGAAATCCATAATTTTCTTCTCAAATACATTTTTACTTTTAAATCTTAGGATGAAATCATATGAAAAATTTGATCCACCTTGGTATACTCAGATATACTTGATGTGCTATAACTTAATGACCAGGAAAGAAGATAAAAAAGATGAAATTACACAGAATGTGCATTAAGTTACTTTTTCTACTATACTTATAATAATAATTCAAAAGAAATCTCAAAAGAGACTTTTCAAACATTTATTTCAATGCATTCTTATCTAAGTAGTCAGACATGACTTAGTCCCTATGCTGAGATCATAGTTTCTGATTACTGAGTAAAATTCACAATGATTAATTTTATTGCATATGTCCATACTACAGCTAAGTACCATTTTCTATGTTCCATTTTTACAGCACATTTTGTCACTACAGCCCACTAAACACTGATTAACATGTAATACCCTGTTGCGCAGTGCCTTTATCTTCCTGAGCAAACATACAGCAACAACAAGGTTCAACAACAGCACACAAATACTAGATGACTGTTTGACCTGAGATTTGACAGCATATGGCTCTAGAGCAAGAAAAAGGAAGCTCCACATCAGGGTATTTTACATATGCATGACTCAGTATCCTTTTCTAAAAGTTAGGGATTGCTTCCAGGAAAAAGTGAAACAATGCAAGAAGACAGTAGGACTACAGGCATTTTAAAAAAAGCAGACTTTGGCATAAGGAAATATACAATCGAGATCAAAAGATAAATAAAATATTTTCAAACTGCTTAATTAGATCGAGGGGTGTGAGGGTAGGGAGAAGAAAAATCAAACATTCCAGAGGCAATTAAGGGCTTTGAAATAACCTGAATACTGAATATTGGCATGCCAAAGGAAAGTTGCAATAGTTAAACATCTGGTTTTATCTCACATCAGGAATGAATAGAAGAGGCTAAAAACATGTAGAATTTAAATGAGGTCTTATCTCATGCATCATTACAATGAACTGAATGCAGGATACTGCCACAGTTCTGACACAAGGGGACAAGCGTGCTTTCATGTAGATACCACCTTGCCAGAAAATTTACACCCAAAAGCAGATGAAGGCATCATCTACTGTAATGCAGCAATACAGCAACCAAGACAAAAAAAAAAAAACAACACCAAAACCCAAACAAACAATCCACACATTGTATATGTCTGTGTATATATACACATATATACATATATGTCCATGTGTGTGTCTGTATAAAATGCATATATATGCATGTGTGCACACATAGGTAGCCTACCAGCTTGAATCTTTCTGAGTATATGAATTTGCAGCATTGAAAATTTCATTATTATCCAGTCTATTAAAACATGTAATACACATCAAAATAATAGCATGCAAAAATAAGATATGCAGTCAAGACACAAATACCTGATAAAAGATATGTAGGAGACTAATTATTTGAAAATTGAATAAAGAGTTTTTCAGTGCCAGCCTATCCAAGAAATGGATATACCAGTACAGAAACGGCCATCTAGGTCAAGCCTGTATCAGCAAAAGGATTCTACTGAGTGTGGAGTTCCTAAGTAATTATCCAGTGAAAATAACACGCATCAGCAAAAGCACTTCCCTTGCTGAATTATATAAACTAGGGGTTTTTTTCTTATATAGCATAAGTTTTCCATGAGTAGTAGAATTAATGACAATAGTTTAGTAATAATGTATGATTTCTATTCGCTAAACTCAGGATCCATGCCATAACATTATTTTGTTTCCTTATGCCCACCACACCATGTGCAGGAAACAGTGTGTGTTATGGCTGTTCTACAGTTATATATAATCTAATTTCGAGATCTGGTTACTGCTGAAAAAAAACATCTTTAATGACTGATTTTTTTTCTTACATTTTCATTAATGAGGGGCGCTGAGACTTGTCTACTCGTCTGACAATACTCACAAAATTTGCAGGACCCTAAAACCTTTTGCCTTTCTGTCAAAATGGATTTAAATTCACTGAACTAATACTTTTTAGGGGTTACAGATAAAGAACACAATTGGAAAAGTTTTGTCAGTTTCAGGATTCAGGAGCGTGCTCTGAATTTTAGCAAAATCATCCACGTAGAATGTGCTCTCAGACTTAAATAGTAAAATTCATCTGTCCTTAGACATCAAAACCAAAAAAAAAAATCAACTTGAAAGTTAGTCCTTTAGACTACCTTCTTACTTCATGGTAAAGCAGATATATAACCTGATCATTTGAGTCATGCTCTTGAACTTTTTGTGAAGTGCCTATGTAGGTAACTAAATTTAGATGACAAACCCCTTTGCAGATTCTTTTGGGTAGAGCCTATATTAGTTTATTAATGTAATAGGAATAGATTAGTAACAGGATTACTAGTTTAGTAGTAATAAAATACTATTTTGTATATTTCAGTGCAAGGAATTACATCTATAAAAATACAAAGCAATAATATGATTTTTAAAGATAACAAATGCTTTAAAGGGTAATCAGGAAAAAATAGGCAAAAAATCTTAAGACATTACAGGATTAAAACAAAATAAAATCCTCCAGGTGCTCTATTTAAAATGCAATACAATTTAAACATTTTATTCCAGAAGTTGAATGTGAAATCCATTTTGAAAGTGAATATAACACTTCTACTTAAGAAGAACCTTGGCTTATAAGAAGTGAATTTAGAAGTTCAGTCATTCAGAATGACTGCACTTAACAACAATGAACCCCAGCCCGTAGACTTTAAGTTGCCTTAGATTAATATTTTAGATTTAAGGACAAATGTTGTAACATACTAGATACTTAAGCAGAAAAAATCTTTAAAATATCATGTCTCATATGAGAAAATGGATCCTTTTTTTTCTTATTTTCCCCTAGCAAAGGTACAATACCTAATCACAGAAAGTTCAACTGCATTAACAGTGACTTACAGCATCCTCATGAAATTGAATTGCAGAGTTCTGTTCCTGAACTGTAAGAAACCTAACCTTTCTTCCTAACCCCCACTAAATCTTTGTGTGGCAAATGCTAAACATTTAAATTAGCTTCAGAATGTCAGCAAGGTTATGATGCAGACTTCAGACCTTGTTTTGACTTCATTTCACAGGAGCTGTCAGCCACTCCTTCAGAACAAAGTGGTATGGCTACTGAGGCCTTGTTTTCTCCAGCAAATCACAACCACAAAATGCAAAAAGAGTAGGTTCAGATACTAAAGTATTTATAAACTTCCAAAAATGACAGTCAAATACAAAATGGCATTGAAGTGCTAACAAAAATGTTTCTGCAGGCAAGAAAATGTCTGAGCTTCAACCAAGTACATTTTTCTCATTTACTGATTCAGCAATGGTTTCCTCTGCAATTTCTCAGTTACAAGCTATGGGATGTAGAAGTGTACTGCATAAAATACAGACTGTACTTTTTACCTTAATTTGCAAGATATGCATATTTAAAATTTTAAACAGTGATAGACCCTAATCTCTGTTTTGTGGCCAACACTATCTACTACACCACATGCTCTGAATTTCTTCATTTACGTTAATTTCAGTGTGACATTTCCTCATCTACCTCACTTCTACACCTACTTACATCAGTTCTGGTAACACCTGAACTGGTTGTGTGCAGCTTTTAGGCAATTTCCGCCTTGTATTTCCCATATCTAATGTTCTACTATTAATCACACCTCTACTTCTCTCCATGCTAATCACTATGCTAACTTTCATTATTTACACTGGCATCTTGTTACTATTTTTTATCTTCACTTTACTTTGAAGTTTGATATTCATACTTGGATCATAAGAGATGGGATATGGCGTCTTTATTCTTTAAATTCTTATTCATACATTTTCACCACAGTGGTTTGCTACTTGCAATATTTCTCATTTTCTTCCAGAACCCATCCTATACGTGCAGTTGGGTTCTGGTTTATCAGTGACCAACCTCAAAAGAGGAGATGTAGAAGATTCCTGCTAAATTACTTACATAAGTAACATACAGTCCATTGAAAAAAATACTTTTTAACAGAACATAATGAAAACTTACAAGACAAATTATTTGCCATAACTAAACCTGATGTAGCTACTTGTCTATTGAATATAGATCATGAATGAACCTAACGACATAATTACAATATTTTTATACAGGAACTCTACATGAAACATTGGGGGTTTTTCCTATCCCTCCACAAATCTTGCTAGAAACACCATACTCAACAAGAGATACTATACAGAACATTTTAGATTGATTAACCCAAGTTAATCATCAGTAATTGTAAAGAGAGTTATAATGGAAGGCATTATAACGAACATTAGATGGGATAACTCTCATTGCTGTTAAATTGAACTAACAGGTCAGCACTTCTAAATTAACTTGTAATAACATGAAGAGTGTTTCTATAGTGTCAATCACACTGACAGCATTCAGTCAATTAAAAAAAAAATATGGAAAGAGCTGAACTAGCTGGGGGAGAGGGAAGGGTAACATTCTTCCTGTGGATTTAATGAAAAATTTGCATTGGAACTCAGTGAAGGAACTGTTTCAGAAGGATCACAACTGGATAAAAACAGAAAAAAAAGCCCACTTTCCTTTTATCTGGGAGATAAAATGAAAGCTGACACACGGCTGGGCAAAAATGTGCAAGCAGTTGACATGCAGTGAGAGCAAAACTACATGGATTGTTTAGTAATCACTGTGAGCAGCTCCACCCTTCTTTTGGTGTGATTATACAGAAGCAGCAGTATGCCCGGTTCCTGCGTTAATTATACAGTAGGAGCAACAATGAAAAAGAAGTTATTTCTGTCACACTTCTGTTAACCTGGACTTAATAAACTGAATTAATATTACTTTACATAGCTTCCAATGGTAAATAATTTAAGATCCAGTTTGTTAGACAGATAGCACGTCTTCAAAAAAAAAAAAACCCAGACACCTGATGTAGCCAAGATGAGAAGGCATATATCTATTCCTTGAACACAGCATTTATTACATTGTTCAGATATCTATAGCTGAGAAAGAGAAATTATGTTGAAAAGGTGGAATTTTAGTTCTGTAAATCACAACTGTAATGATTTTTTTAATTTCTTGAAAATACCAGGATGCCTGTTCTGCCCAATTGCCTGGTTTCCTTTTACATGCTTTTCCTACTTGCAAAATATAATTCAGAATAGAATTTTAAGAAAACACAGCCATGTCTATAGTCTACTGCCCTTAACGTCAATAGATTTGGATCAGTTCTTATGTTATAAACCAAAGGGTTTGTACTTCCTTTATTTCCAGTCCTATTAAACAAAACATCATCCAGTGGAGTGAAATAGCTAGTGTGTATTTTTTTCTTTAAAATTTTGGCTCTAGATACTTCTTCCCCCTCCAAAACTGAATAAACCAGCAGTCTAGCCTGAATCTGCTTTATGTACTTCTGTGGAAAAAGCATACTGCTGCTTTCAACTGATAAAGCACAAAGCATTTTGTCATCTGAATATTAGGGGGAATCATCACCTCTTTGGCTTACAATTTCATGTCACAGTTACGATCATCAGAGATGCCTAAGTCGGAGATCACTCAGCCTAAACACAACAGTGCTGTTGGCAGGGTTGGGATACTTCGATGGTTTTAGAACTCACTTTCCACAATAATCCACTAGAGTCCAAGTTTGTTATGCCTCCAAGGCATGCCTTGAAGCTGATATTTCTTCTCTAGGGGCACCAAATAAAATGAAGTTTCCCTTTTCTAACCTAGGCTTTTAGCCAAAATTTAGAAGCAAGCTGATTGTTTCAGTTACTAAGGAGAAGTTGGTGAAGGTGTCAGCATCTGTAAAGAAGCACTATTTCCTTTAAAATAGTGCACAAAGTCTTGCTTTTCCTGAACACACCCAAAATCCCCAATAAATTGGAGTCAGTTTCCTTGTTTGTAACCCTTGTTTATAATACATTTGCAAATGTGTTTTTTAGAAAAAGACAGTAAAATAATTTGAGATACATGCTCCTTTCCTCTGGCCTATAGCAATTAGCATTTTAGAAACAAAAAGAGAGAAAACATTTGTGTCATATCCCTATCACAAACCCCAGAAGTTTCACACACTACCACTATGAAAGCATATTCATTAAATTGATAGGCAAAACCACCTGTAATATAACTTACATATAATTAATACACAGCTTTTCCTGCTCATAATTTCTCTCATGTCTGGAGAACTGAAATGGCTTCCTCAAACTTTCTAGAGATAACAGAATGTATTTAAATTTATGTATTTTTGTATATTTAATGACTACAATTTTATCCAATACTAATTTATAGTATTAGTATAGGAAAATACTTCCCTATCTCTAAATATATGCTTCCAAGGAAAATGTCTCTTCCAGACCACTCTTCCTGGAATAAGAAGTAATTATAACACTATGCAACCAAACTACCTCTTGGTAATATCTAGCTGTTAGCAGCAATTTCCTCTATCACTATTAGTCAGCTGATCATATATTTCAACCATTTAAACCGTAATTATTCTCTGCAGTAAATGGCAGATAGTAAGAGTTTGGGGAATCGCAGTCAGATTATTGGAGACCTGCAGCTGCTCATGAAATGGGTAGGTACATTAGTTACACTCTTGGAAAGACTTCATCAGACTCACGTTATTGCATGAAGGGAGAGAAAACAAAATTGATTATAAAACCTGGCTTCTTCAATTTGCAGCCAAAGTATCCTAAGAAATACGCTGAAGAAATGATGAATACATTTTGTTCAGTATTACTTCACATGCTATGAAGGTAAGACAAGAGTGACTTTCTTCTTACCACTTCCTCTGAGATATTAGTGCTGTTCCTAGTATATAATTAAGTAGGTGGATTCTATTGCATTTCTAATCCTAAAATGTGTTTAATTTTGATAAAGAATAATATATCAAGTACTGAATAAGCCAAGTAAAAAAAAGAATTAACACATTCAATCTGTTTTCTGTACATAGGGCTTCTCCTGATGCCTGGGGGGTTTTCTGAGTAAAGCTGGCCAGTAGAACAGAACACTCAGTTTTAAATAACTCAGCAAAATGGAATATATATGCAAGAATTTATGTTTGTGACAGATGTCAATGTTCATAGTGATGTGTTTTTTCTAATACGAGTCAGCAGTGTGTTCAGCCTATGAGGGGAGGCCAAGAGAACTGGGTTTCATAGAATCATAGAATGGTTTGAGTTGGAAGGGACCTTAAAGATCATCTAGTTCCAATCCCCCTGTCACGGGGCAGGGACACCTTCCACTAGACCAGGTTGCTCAAAGCCCCATCCAGCCTGGCCCTGAACACTCCCAGGGATGGGGCATTCACAACTTCTCTGGGCAACCTGTTCCAGTGCCTCACCATCTTCACAGTAAATAATTTTTTCCTAATATCTACTCTAAATCTACCTGGTTTTGGTTTAAAACCATTTCCCCTTGTCCTGTCACTACAGGCTCTTGTAAAAAGTCCCTCTCCAGCTTCCTTGTAGGCCCCCTTTAGGCACTGGAAGGCTGCTATAAGGTCTCCCTGGACAGGGAGCAGATCTTATTTCTGCCTACAACTGCCTAATGGGAAGATGCAGAGGAGATGGAGCCAGGCTACTCTCAGATGTGCAGAGCGTAAGGACAAAAGGTAACAGATAACTGTTGACATGTCGGAAATTCCAACTACATATAAGAAAAAAAAAAAGAAGAAAAAAAAGGAAGTTACCATAATGAGGTCAAACACAGGAAGAGACTGTTCAGAGGAGTCAAGGAATCTCCATTCCTGAAGATACTGAAGCCTTGACTGTACAAGGCCCTGACTAACCTTCTCTAACTAGATTTGCCTGGAGTAGGTGGTTGCACTAGATAATTTCTGGAGGTCTCTTCTAACCTAGGCAATTCTATGACTGTGTTGGACGTAACAAACGGTAGTTTGAAGAGTAGCTACTGTAGGAAACACTTCTGTGGTTCCATAGGGCTTGACATCCAGTTTGTACATAGGTACCCATTTACTGCTCCTCCAGACTTTTCTGGGTAGTCACAAGAGTGACTAATTAGGGATCTTTGTTTATCACAATCAGCCAAACACAGATCAGAAATTATTCTATGACAGAATGAACATGGAAAACAACGTTAGAGAAAGTTCTGCGGAAGATTTACCCCACTCATGCGCACTCTATCAAAGCTTTGTCAATAGTTTTGCCACTGAGATCTACCTCTGAAGTTTCTTAAGGAAGCCATTCAACCAGTCCATCTGAGTTGTATTTGTGTCCATATCCAAGAGAACCTTCAGTGCATTTCACAGTTTAGGTGCAGATACAGGTAACAGTTTGCCTTCCTGCAAGCAGTCGGACAGAGAAAACTGAAAGAATGACAATTTTTCTGCATTAAAGCAGTTGATGATGATTATTCTGTTTGCCCGATGTATCTTTATAAATGTTTCCACATGCTAAACCAGTTTTCTGTTGATCCTGTAAGCATTGCATGGTCAACTGCAACATGGACTGAATTACTTGACTGAAATAAGAGTCCGAACACTCTAGAATGTATGTCCCTGTGATAACATCCATAAGGAATATTTGTATTTCAGATAATCCTCTGCCTTCCCATAGAAGTTAAAAATTGTAACAAAGAGAAATGAGCATAATGTGATAAATGCCACAAGCAGACTGCTTTTGATTTATTCCTCCCCTCCCTTCATCTTCCTTTCTGACTTCCCTCTGGATAACAGCTGCAGTCCCAGATGATATACTACTGGTGCTGTGCTTAGCAGAGCTCTCTCAAACACTGTAACTATAGGAGAGCCGTCTGCAGAGATCATGAACAGATGATCCATGGCAGAATGTTCACTCTTAAGGCTGCCAGTGCAAAGTAGACAAATGAACCATGTGCCCATTAAGTTCTTACTTTTGCTTATGTTTATACTTTACTTTCCTGATGTTTATTTGGTGTTCTGATGCTGCCACATGCAGGTATAACACTGCTATGATATTCAGGGACTCCTCTTTTGACTCTAGTTACCCCACTTCCCTCACCATTTATGTTTTGATTCTTCCTGACATAGGTTCTCTATGTTTCCTTAGTAACAGATTATTAAAAACATATGCGTGTGTGTATATATATATAGATACAGATATATATTAGTAAGTTAATGTAAGCTGCAGCTGGCTGTGCTAATGAATAAAACTTTTTAAAGTCACCAGAAAATATGATTTGATAAAAGGTTTGTTACAAGTGTGCTAGAATAGCAGTAGTTGTTCATTTTCCCTCTAAGCAGTCCGAATAAAATGGTTCTAAGCATTATGATTAGACAAGATATTTTCCAGCACAATCTACCAGCTACCCTCAAACTACTAGAATAATGTGAAAAGGCAGAAAATAGAACTGCTTGCCTGCAGCCTGACATTTCATTCAGAGAAAGCCAGAACACAAGTCCTGCATTTTAAACCAATTTCAGTTCTAAACCTGCTCTGGTTTTGAAGTATGTAACTGAATAAAGACTAGCCCAGCTGGTTTAGAGTTTCAGTTTTGTTAAAGGATCTTTGGTGATGCAGAAAATCAAGACAGAAAAAATGCTAAGTATTTTTCCATTCAAAGCCTGTGTTTTCTATGTTGCCATAGCTTTGGAACCCTTCTCAATTAATTAGCAGTACCACATCATCATTTCCACTTAACCTCAATATCTGGTTTTGCCTGCTTGAGTTCAGAGAGAACAAGAGCCTTGAAGCTTATTGTCTAAATGAGATTTAAGACAAAAACGGAATTCATGACCAATAGCTTTTAGAGTAGCTTGAATTCCAAAAGAAAAACAAAAAAACTGTTGCTTTCCAATCTGAGCTGACAACATGAGAAATGTTTGTCCAGACAGCATTTCTATTGAAACATAAAAAAACAGCCCAGTGTTTTTAGTTCATTCTTCATTTCTAAGTGGGTAGATTCTATGTAATTCAATGATTTCAAGAATTAGAGGAATCTATTTTAATAAAAACCTTAAAAAGTTACTTTTTTAAAACAAAATAAATATTTATCCACCTCTTTATTTCAAAAGCTTATCGTATCTTCAAGTCAACTATTTATATTAAAATCATATTTGAAATCATCTGAAGACTGTGCCTTAAGCAACAGAAAGATATTCTTTAAAAAAATCTTTGATTTGTGTAAACAAATTTGATCTTATTTTTTTCATTACAAACTTTTTAAAAATTATGTATTATTTTCCATGTTCAAAAAATTGACCATGTTAAGTATAGATACAAGTTTTGAGCTTTGTTATACTGAGTAACTAATTAACAGCAACAATTCTGTCCACAAAATTCTTGAAAAAGTAACCATTCGTTTGTGGAAAAGAAAAAATATATAAAGAACATAAACCTACATTATTGATACAAGAAATGGATGTTACTCCTTCAAGCTCTAGATAGATTGGGGGGTTTTGCTCTAAAAATTTTCCAATGCAACATATTTATCTCATCTGAGATATCTGTATAGTACTTCCTGTGTATTCTTACTGGCTTTCTGTCCATCTACCTTATTTTCTTATCACATCTGCTTAATAAGATTTACTTTAAGAAATTTCTTAGCAGCTACAGACTTTTCTAAAGATGCCTAAGCCTATTTGTTAGTAAAGTGTCCTAGCGGTTTTTACTGCAATAAGTCTTGAATGAATCACACTTCTTTTTATATTCCGACTAATATTCAATGATATTAATGAAATAACTACTTTCCTTCTTATCTCCTGTTAAAGGACTTAACTAGGAGGACATGATAGAACTAGTTTTAGTTCAACTGAAAGGTCAGCAATGAATAGGCTGTCAAATTTTACCTGACAACGATCACTTGGCCTGCAGGAGATTGGTGTCTTTTAAGACATTAATTTATGTGAATTAAACCAGTCCTAGCACCAGATATAAATTATTCTAACTTAAGACTTTTATTTTTCCCTGCTGAAATTCTCTCATTTTTCATGGAATAATGCAATATTCATTGGGCTACATTAAGAGAGGCTGTCACTCACTGGCTATAGCATTCACATGAAAAAGAAAACTAGACAACTGTCTATTTCAGCAATAATTGAAGATACTCCATTCACTACCAAAAAAAAAACCAAACCCAAAACAAAAATAGAGATAATCAAAACATCAAAAAACCAAACATTTCAAGATAAGAATGAAAAATCTATTCTAAAATGCCTTGTAGCTAAGATCATGTTCTTAACAAATAAGGGTTTGATTTGCTTAGAAAATAATTTGAGCCTAACTCTTTCCCTTTATATGCCAGAAGTTAGAGGATTTATCTGTAATTAATGTCAGGAGCTTTCTCTTGTTGCACTTGAGAAGGCTAATTAACCTGACTTGGGCACAGATTCAAAAAAATTTGGTCCTGAATCCCAAACAGATGCATGTAGTAACTGTTGATTTAGGTAGGCAAAATGCTGAGTTAGTTCACTTAGAAAATCTCATGTTCTGCATTTGCTTTTGAGAAACTTCTCTAATTTATTTACATTTACATGACTAATTCTAGTTTCCTCAGATTTGTGTTGTACAAAAAAGAGGAAAAAAATTATTCGGCTAGGATATCTTTGCAAAGTAATGTAGTAGTATATAATCCACCTTGCTCCCGCTTTTCTGTTTAACATTTCCTACTCCCCAGACAAACACATGTAAATTATTGAAAACTATAAAACTTTTTTCAGAATTTTAAAATATATATTACACTTTGAATTCTTGTTCTACACAGAATTGCCACATATGACTTTCCCTAAAAACTTTAGGCATCTGAAAAAGAGGGTCAGTATTGACTTCTTTGTGACTCTCACCTAAAATCCTTTTGCAGGTTACATTATTGACACCATAAGGCTAAGCCCAGGCAAGGAAAAGAATAAGATGTGGAATTAGAATGCTAAAGAATTTATTCCAAAAAAGTTATGTAAGAGACCACTTAAAATTTATGAAACACCTTTGATAGAAGAGGGTGGGTTTTTATTTCTTTTGCTACATTAATGGTAAATTACACTAGCTTTCAAAAAATAACAGTAATTAAAAAAGCAGAAATAGATGAGGATGTACTATACACCATATTTTCACATCTACTAACATCAACATCTGATTTTGGTTTCTAAATTGAATCTTTGTAACAGAGGGATACATTAAGACCAAATCAGAAGTTACAAAGCAATATTACAGTATTCACTCAACTTGGTTTAGGGTAAAATTCTAAACCAAGAAAGATGAACAAATAAACTAAATTTAACTATGAAAAAGCTGATTTATTTTTTTTCTCTAAGTATGCTGCTCAGACACGGTGACTGCTATAATAAAATCCTAAAACCAACTGCATAACCTTCACAAACTTCCTCTTAAAGTGAAAATGTTTTATTTCAGTTTTGAAAGGAGCATTTTCTGCTTTCAACACATCATTAATTATTTTTTCTTAGAAAGGCAAGTTGTTGCAGGTCAGATACAGATCATGATACGCATTAAATATGCTTGATGGTGACATCACAACCATATTCAGGCTCAAAATTTTAAGTACTTGCATTTCATCCAACATTGTTCTGAGGAGTAACAGCCCTTCATTTCAGCACTTTGAAAGGCAGTCTTTCACTCCAAAGTGTGTGAGCAAACGTTCCTGGCAAATGTTCCTGTCCCAAACATTGAGCCACTGGCAACTTTTGGTACCATGATGAAGCACATCAACAATGTAGTTAAAAGTCTTTATCTCCTATGCATGGTGTGACCCTGGGAGAGTTCCTGATGTGATTAGAGCTTGAAATTTTGTTCTCACTCTTCCTGTGTAGCATCAAACCCAGCATTAATTTAAAAAGCAACATACTCGCTATTTTTATGTCTAGGGCACCACAGGTTAATTTGAAATTAGCAGATCAACCCACCTTACCTAAGGATAGATGTTTGGTATTCCTGGAATGAGAAATTGTCTTGCATTAATCATGGCTTAAGATGTCACTGTATTTGAGATCTTTACTTCCCTGTAAATGGATCTTCACAGACTTAGAAATCTTTTTCTTAAAAAACACTGAACAGAGTTTGCTATTTCCAGGTCACTTTATGAAAAATAAATAATTGAGCACAATTTAAGAAGTTTACATGAGTTTTTAACTGTGTAATGTTTCTGCTCATAAGCTAAAATGGTATATCTGTTTCCACTCACCTTTTAGACTGAGTAATTTTTAATAAAAGACTTAAAAATTTAGCCAGTTATACTCCTAGAAGATTTTCAAGACAAGGTGAAAACCACTGCTTCCAGGAATCTATCATCCATCCCATTTAATCTCACCTTGTGCCCATTTCTGACTTTTTGTCTCAAATAGCTGAGGTAAGTACATCGAATTTTGATTCTCAAAAGGACAGCAATCATTGTAAACAAATAGGGGTTGGCAATTAGTAGAGATGTGGTGGCTTAGCCTCGGTCAGCAGCCAGATGTTCTCTCATACCTCCTCCTCAACAGAACACGGGGACGTAATAGGATGAAAAGTCTCATTGATTGAGATAAAGACAGGGAAATCATTTACCAGGTACTGTCACAGGCAAAAGAGATTTGGGGAAAAATAATTTCATTTACTGCCAATTCAATTACAGCTGGGTAATAAGAAACAAAAACTAAAAAATGTAACGCCACCCACCCCAGCCCAGGCTCAGCCTCACTCCTTCCCTCCAGATTCCACCACTCCGCCCTGAGCAGCACAGTAAGCGAGGCTGTCACTCCAGTGGCTGTGGTCAGCCCATGACAGTTTCTCTCTGCTACTCCTTCCTCCCCACGCTTCTCCCCTGCTCCAGCATCTGTCCTCTTACAGGCTGCAGTGTGGATATCTGCTCCAGCGCCTTCATCCCCGTGGGCTGCAGGGTAACCTCTGCTCCAGCATCTGTGGCACCTCCCACACCCTCCTTCATTACTGACCTAGGTGTCCGCAGGGCTGTTTCTCACCCTTTTTTCCTTCATACCTCACACCACCGTGCAGGGTTGTGCCCTTCCTTAAATATTACCACCGAGGCACCACCGCCTGGGCTGCCGGGCTCCACAGCAACCTGTGCTGGGCCCACCGGAGCTGGCTGGAACCGGCTGTGAATAACAGTGTCACTTCCACTTCCCTCAAAATGAAATTTTGCTTAGCTCTTAGCATCTAGGGATATAATTTAGGATTAACATCGGGGGGGCCAGGGTGGGGGGCAGGGGGGGCGGGGAGTAGCTTTTACTCTCACTTCTGGTGTGTCATCCCACCAGCAAGCTGTTCATAGTCTTGACATCGCAGATAAATCAGGAGCGATGGTATTGCAGTCCATTACCCACCATCTCTCTTGCTCTTGTGTGGAGGGTCTCAATTACTTGTGGAGAGTCTCAATTCTTACACAAAATATCGTTCTCACACAGTACCCAGTTATGAAACTCAGGAAGCACATGGTCAAACAGGGATTTTATTTCCGTTTCAGAGCTTACTTTCTATTACACTCTCACACGCTATTACACTCTCAGAAAACAAACATAATCATTGAAAAGCATATTCTTTTTATATTAAATTACTTGTTAATTAATTTAGTGCAGTAACTGCTTACTAAATTACATTCTCCCATCTACATTATTCCTTGTTATGAACATTTCTTCTGGCTCTTGTTCCAAAGAAAGTTATAACTGTCTTTCCTCACCAGACAGACTTCAAACAGCTTGCCCCAGTGCTCTGGTGCTCTGGTGTATTTTAATAATGAGAATAATTAAAAAAAAAAAAGGACCAAAAAAAAAAAAAGAAACCAAACCAACCACACAAAAATAACAACTAAAAAATCCTAAACCCAAACAAGCAAGCAAACAAAAAACCCAACCCAAGAGCAACTCTTCAAAATGGGGTTTTACAGACCCCAACAGAGAAACAATGTGCCTTCAATTCAACTCCTGATTGCAGAGGCAACACTACCAGTCAGCTTGACTTCTAGACAGTAGTTGAGCAATGAATTCAGTAATCACATCTATGATTTGGCTGTCTCACTTTACTGTCTTCATAGAGATGTATTCACTTTTTTTGTATACACAAGTACAAATGGTCTCAACTGACTGTAACGGATTGGTTTCATGACCAGTTTTGTTCACTATAATAATGATTTATGTGCATGCGCTCAGCTCTTCCTCTGCAAGATTAATTAAACTGCCATTTTACTGCACCTGTATGCTTAAGTTAACATAGTTTATGTGCAGTAGGTTGCACATCAACTCAGATGTCAGTCTAAGGGTTTAGAAACAGGCAGCTCTGGAAGGACAGAATGTTAGGATCCTCTTTTTCCAGTATTATCTACATTATAAGAAAATTGAGATCATATATATATATACATCTAGAAAGACAAGATAGCAGACTGTCAACTAGGGATGGCCCATTTTTTAAATAATCAATCTACAAATAAAGTAGTCTGATATGATCTGAAACATTATCAAAAAAAAGAAGGGGGAAAAAAAGAAAAATGAAGAATTGTATTTGCTAAACAAAGCCCAGAACAACAAATGTTCTTTCTTTCCCGTGCTCCTGTGTGAGAGAGACCTGCCACCTGTGCAGACTCAGTGACTACTCTGCCTATCAAGAATCTGGATATAAACTTTCCCCTGCCAGGAGGCTGCCTGCATGACCCAGTGAAATGGTACTGTGAGAATGAGCTTCTCCAAAGCTCTCTTTCCCTTCACTGCAGCTGGCTTAGATAGCTCCCCAACTTCATCCACTCTGGAAGGAAGAATGACAAGTAAGAAACTGTTAGAAATTTCTTCCTTTTTAAATTCCTGGGCCCACAAGCACTAACCCAAATATTTCTGCTGCTCACCATAATAGGCTGCAGAAACACTGGCAGTGAGGCTAGTGCTAAACAGAAACTTGAATCCAGCCACAAAGCCTCTTTAACATGATTTTTAAATGTCTCTCTTCCTTAGGCTAAGTCTGCATTTGAGGTTTGAGTTCTCACCTTCAGGTGAGCATCCTAACATGAGACCAACTAAGGACATTCTGTGCACAAGATGTTTGCTGTTTCCAGCTGAAGATGTCCCTATCTGTAAAATTAATAAGTATTCCTGGAAGACAGAGAAATTCTCCAAGGCTGAGATCTCCAGTGCTAGTCATTACTCCAGTGAATTTTTGCTAGCATGAAGCATAACATTATCACAGAAAAGATTAAAAATAGGGTTTTTTTTTCTGAAATTCCTTGTAATCAGATGCTGAGAAGCATAAGCAGGAATTAGACACACTCTCTAACTCCAGATGTTAAGAGTGCTTTAACCCAGGAGATCTCAAGTGGAAGGCTACTATGGTCCCTGTTCTGTCAGTTGTCTTCTGCCTTTTTGTTCTTTGCTTTTTAGTGTTACCCACACTGAACCACCCGAATGCCTAGAGGGAAAAGGTAAAATCCAGATTAAAAGTCAGTTTTCTTTGGAGTAAAGGTGCTCAGTCAAATAAGTTGAAGAAGAAAAAAGAAATGGGAAGGAGGATTTGCAGAAGGGTTTGCATAGCCTTCCAAAACCTTCTGAAAATGTCAGAAAGAGCAAGCACAAATTCAAACACAGTAACAGAACAGAATCAGTCACTGAATGTCTTCCATCTAAAAAAGGAAAAATTTGGAGGTCTACACATCATTAGTTTTCACTATAGTGTATTATAATGGTAATTTAATCTCTGTATGCTCCTATGTTGCTAAGAAAACAAAGGAAAATCCTTCACGCTTGACAAAAGGGTTTGGCTATGTCTGAGGACTGAAATTAGGAAACAAAAAGAAGTAGTGTTGAATCTCAAATTATTAATTCAAAGATGAAAATATTTTTCTACAAGAATAAGCAGGTTTCCGACTTGCCAAATCAAAAGCTTTAATAGACAGGTAAGATTTATGAATGAAGTGGGACAGCAGGGAGGTGTAACAGAATGAATGGTGATTACACTGTTGGAAACCTAAAATACTGCTTGCAGGCTAGAGGGCAGGGAATGAGTAGGCATGTTGACAACCTGTTGACAAGCCTTTGTAGGCAATAGCCAGGCAATTTTATAGTCAAAGGATATTGGTTTCCATGGTTGCTAGTCTACAGCCTCTGATTTGCTTTACACACAAAAACCAGAATAAAGTAAGGAAGGCCTTTTACTTAGACTAGGCTGATGGAAGATCATGCTATTCATTTTGCTAGGTGCCAGAACCAAAAAACGTAAGCACCCTGAGACATTAAAGTAATTGCCCTAGAACACTGAATTTTGGAGTTATTTATGTTTGTTTAGCTACAGAACATGCAACAAATAAATATATACTGAAGAACTAACAGAATCTTTCCTCTAAAGAGTTTCACAGTCCAACAGGATAAATGACATCCTGAATGGAAACCAAATTACTACAAAAAAAGCATAGTCAAGGCAACTCAGCTATTTATTTAACATTTTTAGAAACAGTAAATGAAGAATGTGATGTTTAAGGTTGTTGGTGCAGAACAGACCCTCTAGCCATGTGATTTTTATTTTTTTTATTCTTACAAAGTCTCTTCTGAAATACTTCTCCACTCTTATTTACTAATTAGTTGTAGTTAAGAAAAATGTACATGCCTGGGGATTTTAAATACTCCCATGCTATTGTCACACATAGAGTCCTCCATCTGCAGCTAGTTATATATCCATTAGACCCGTTGAGTATTTTGCTGTATACTAGATGAATTTGAGTTGTTTGCCATCTGCACTTGAATCATGAAGTGTAACTGTTTTATTCATCTATAGCCTCTGATTAAATCTTGCTGAGATGATCTTTTGAGCTTATTTGTCCCCTCAAGTATAGCTACCATAATAATACTTAGCAATTTTTGTTCTACATTCAAACTTTGACTTCTAGCTTCAGAAATACTGCCACTTGGCAAATCACAATACCATTTCTCAAATTAAAAATGGAAAAGAAAATAAAAAAGAAGCCCAAATTGATAGGAAAACTACTTTCATTTACTATATTCTAAAAGGAGTGTCAGAGGTGGGTGTAATCCCATGTGAATTAAGACATGATAAGAGGGAGGACTGGAATGCTTCAATGCAGCAGGAATAGGTCACATTCTTATTAGCCCAGGCACAGCAAAAAAATGCTGAGGTCAATGACAACCATGTAGAAGGCCATTGGCCTCCTCATTACGTTCATCTGCTGCCAGGTGGTACCATTTCTCAGTCTCAGTACGATGTTGCAAACACATTCCCTTGTTATTGTTAAGGTTTCCTGGGAGGCTTACATGTTGCTTTGTTAAAGTGACCAGAACTTGAGGCAGAGCAGCAAAGTGAAGATGGCTTGCCTGATAGAGAACATCCTTATTTCTTTCACCTCTTTTTCTTCCCCACAAAGCTCCATGCTTGGAGTTGTTCAGAAGAGTGCTACCTACATCCAACTAACTTCTAGTCTGCATGACAGTAACACTGCTTTGCAAACAAGAATTATCTTGGAGGACAGGTTTTGTCATAACTTTGATGTTTCAGATACATTTTTTTCCCCCACCACCACTACTGTTAGTGTAGCCAGCATGTATAACAGTCTTTTAGAAGAACTACAAGTTTCACAAAAACACACAAACAGAGGGAAAAAAAAAAAAAAAAAAAAAAAAAAAAAGTTTTCTGGGTGGGGAAAGAGAGGTTTTGGCAAGAAGAAATTTTTGACAAAAGGAATAAAAAAAGGTCTGGTGAGCAGATGGAAACCAGCTAAGCTTCAGACATGAATCTGAGTCTGGAAGGATGTCAAAGAAAGCTGCCACAAAGTCATTGCCAGAAAAATTTGCTTTGGTGATCAAAACATGTAGGTTCTATCAAAAAGGTCATAAATTTCATCCCAGTATTTAGTTGCTCAATGAACTGATTTGAGTACCACATTTTATTTAAAAAAATGAGGTCAAGTAAGGAGAAAGGAAAACGCTTAAGACCTGGGCTATAAATGTGTTCTGTATAACCTACCAGGGAAGAATTATTTAAAGTTCATTCAAGTTGCACTCTCCAGAGATTTCTGACTGGACGTTTATTATTTTCCTACAAGAAACCTGACTTACTGCTCTGACTTACTGCTCCAGTTTTAGAAATGGAAATCTCAATGGACTTGTATTGATGTATAAAATGGAGTGTAAAAATTATAGTAATGAATCCAGCTCAGTAACATGCTGAGTACTGAAAGACTGGGGTTTTGTTCAGTTCAGGAAGTAATTTTTTAATAACCAGTTGTAACGTTTAAGAATTAAATTTCTAACTGAGCTTTGAAAACACAGCATGGAAAAAAATATTGAATTGAAAACATTTGAATCATGAAAAGGCACCTTGAAAACAGTACTGACTACAACTGTATGGGTTTTCTACCACTTTGACTATGTCTTGTTTCATTTAAACTCTTCCTGAAATTCTGGATATCCAAAAACTGACAACAAAACTTTAACAGAAAGATATGAACTCCTAAAAATGAAGGCTGCATAATGGGAAAAGACTCTCTACCTGTTCCTCTCTACTTGCCAACCAAAATATATTTCAGAAAGTGGAACCAAACCTAAGATTATATACAAATGTACTTATTGATTTGTAGACTTATATACAACAACATAACAATATACAGTAAAATATTTAGATACATTTATCCTTGGAAAAGACTTAAACACTTTTCAAAAAATACGTTAGGCTAACGTGGAGGAGAGATATTTTTGTAAACTGCTTGAATACATATTTAGGTATTTTTCTCTTTCTGTATAAGTAAGGAGACAAATTAAGCATGAAACCAAAGCAAACCTGGGCAAATTCCATACAAGTTAGCATATTTAGTCTAATAAAACTGCCAGTAAGATCCAGCCCTACAGAATATGCAGGAATGTAATGCATGTTTTGGTAGGTCCCCAACTTCTGTATCTTTAGATTCACGGTTGCCAGGCACTCCCATGTTTGTCAATCTTGAATTGAAAAGTTTATCTATAATTAAACTTACATAGAAAAATCATCAGTAGTCTGGATGTTGCCTTAGTTTTTTATATAATCAAAAAATTATATTTCCTGTATTCTGGCTTTCAAGAAACTGATAACAAGCTCCACAGTGTTTTCATGAGAATGATGTTACAAGTTGAACAACCACACCAGGATGTCTAGTTTCACCTGTAGTTCATATGACAAAGCAAATCATGAGCATCATATAATTTTTTATCTACATTTAGGAAAACAATGTACCACTGTTGAGAATGCCTAAGAGCAACCTAGTATAGTAGCTAAAGCTAACAATGTGTTACATGTCCCTTCATTTCCCCATGAATGCAAACCTAGGTTTAGATGCAAGAAATCAGAGTCCAAGGACACACTTAGCTACCTCATACCCTGCTTCAAATTATTTGGCAAGCAGTAGGAGATAGAAGGGCCCTACACATTACCGATCTGCTCTTGATCAGCCTACCATAGTCTTCCAAAATCCTGCTCAGAGAGTAGCTCTGAGAAAATACAGTACAGATTTTCTACTTATATTTTATTATTTTTTTTCACATACAAGACCTATTTTATTTATGATTTTAAAGAACAAATCAGGTGTCAGCTTCAAGAGTCATTGTGGTTGCATCTCTCACCTGTACTTAGCCTTCTTCCTGTTTTGTACATTTTCTTTGATGACAAAAAGGATTACTGAACATCACAGCACAAAACTAAGCTTACATCACAACTGAAAAGCATGAGAAGGAGAACATCATAGTTTACAGCAAGTAGTTTTGCATTTTCCTGCCCCCTTTTTTCATGTATGATTGTATGTTTATGTTCATATTTTCACTTGTTCCAAACAGACAAAGGTCCTCAGACCTATCGCCTCTGGATCACATGCAATAACAGCATGGGTGCTGGGTACTTCTACCAGGCCCTGCTGCCCCCACCAGCCACTACCTGTGCTCTAGAGAGCAGCTGCTCACCCAGCAGCAGCCCTGGTTGCTCCCATCTGTTTCCAGTCTCACTTCCTCAAGCCACCAGACCAAGCCAGCTTTATGCAACCATAACCTCATCTGCTGGGAGCAGTGCTGTATGTAACAGCAGTGATGCTGACACGCAGTTTTTTCCAGCAGTCAACACAGTGAGGTCAGCTATATGTCCTCAGCACATATTCAGAGGGCTTGATTTTTCCTGTATACCTTTAATTGCTTCTGACATAGTTACCTCTTGATCACAATTCTATGATGAGCATCACCCAATCTTTAATGTGACTGCACGTAGTTATTGTTCTATGAATCCTCCATGCTCCAAGATTTTATCTTCATACTTCCAAATACTAAGATAATGCTAATTATATATGTGGAGCAGTTATATTTAGGATCTCCTTCCTGTTTGCATGCATACTTTATATTTAGTGACATGTAAGCTAAAGCCCATCTTCTTTGTATTTAACTGGCAGTTGCAAGAGTGGTATTACCATGTCGTTACTCAAATCTACAGCACTAAAAAACCCTAACCTTTTCTTATTTTGTTGCTGACAGCTTCTCAACCCACACATTTTCCCAAATTTTATGGGCATATTGAATCACAAACAGCAGAGCTAGTCAAAGATATGGGAATCAAATACACACATCTAAGCTGAACTAAACCATGATGACTCAGGGTAAAAATAATAGTTCTTAAAGATTCCCACATTTCATTCCAAGATCGGATTCCTGACCTGTGCTAGAAGCACAGCTCAAGAGAAACAAGTCCTCACTAGTAAGGGTAGACCAATTGGTCCAAATGGCAAAGAGTGTTGTCATCCAGTGCAAGAAACATGGCATTGTGTGACTGATGATATTTAATAGAAACATTCACACGTCAGAAAAAATAAAATGTTAAAGTCAAGATAAAACCAAAACTGTCCGCCAGATTTTTTTGATTACTTCAGAGCTTCAAAATGTTGACCAAAATCTATAACTAAATAAAATCATTACTGCTAACAGTTTCTTATATTACTACAAAATATGATTTTAAATATACATTTTAACTATTTCTAATTCAGAAGTTACTTAGCCTACCGGTCTACATAGCATGGACATATTCCAAAATTATGGTGACAACTAGATATCAAATTTTTTTTTAAAAAAAAAGGCAAGTATTTCAGAAAAACATAATATATTTTATGTGCTGTAACTTGTTAATAAATATTGATACTCAGAATTTATAATATTGTTTTCATTTCAGGTTTTCAAACCTTAGGAGCACTCAGGTTCAAATATCCCAGGTAAAATAAACCTTGTGTTATTATTCCCATTTAATACTAACTTGTGAAGAAAACTATTTTTTAAAAAAACATAGAAAAAGCCACATAGCACAAGTTTCAGACCCAGAAATACCATCTTTTATTCTCAGTCCCCCAATCCCACAGGCAGAGGTTATTTCTAATCCTGAATTTTTGTGGTGTTGGTGATTGCCTTTTTGCTTTTGCAGCTTTTTCATCAAGACTCTCCTGACACACAACTATAACAACAGATTTTTTTAAAAAAAAAAAAGGAGAAAGCCTGGAAGACACAACCAGCAGTCAACCATTAACAGTGACTTTTTGTTTCCTCTCATCAAGCAGAGAACCAATAAATTATCTGTGAAGCTGGAACCAGGAGCTTTCTTAGATTCCATTTGTACAACCTATGCACACTTCAGTGAGTGCTTAGTGACATAAATAGGTTCATAGAAGCCTAGAAGACTTGTAAAAAAAAATAAAACAAACACCAGGGCAAAGAATGCATGTATAGTTCACTATGGACCTTTTAGAAAGAGAAGTAGGAGGAAATTTTGGTTTATAGCACTTGAAACCTGGCTGAGAAGTAAGAAAACACTGAAAAGAACATCTGTTTTTTTTGAAAGAATGCTGGAGTTTTGCATTTTGTAATCTTATCCATTTAAATGTATGAAACTTGTTGGACAGTAACATTAATTATTTTGCTACAAGGGGCTTCTGCACTCTAACTGCCAGAATTGTAATGAGTTCACAAATGGAAATGGTGCTTGGGGATGACAGGATGGAGGTAGACAATATATAGAAATATCTTTAAAAGTAGTTCATACCGTGGAAAAGCCTGAAACTGATTCCATCAACACAGGAAATGCAAAGTCCATAAACCCCCTGTCTGAATGAAAGACTTATTGTGGCAGCCACAGGTGGTTAATTCTGTGTGTGTGTCCAAAACAAGGAACACAGCTTCACATACTACTACTATCAGTCCATATGTATTTAAGTTTAGATCTCAGCAAGCTCCACAAGTAATAATACTCCACTTTTAATGACAATCTTCCATGATATAATTTTCTCTTAGCTCTGGTTATATGTATTGTACAAGCACTTCAACTCAAAGGATTTTCCAAACCGAAAAATCGGAAAGCTTGAGGTTTTCTGCAAGTGTCTGAATGGAGGGAAAACAGACATTTATATATAAAAAAAAAAAAGGCATTTTGGGAATGAGAAATGTAGCAGAGAGAAATGCATATAACCAGCCTACCTTATCTCCTCCTGACACTGCACATCTCATATGGCTACTCAAGATCTGCTTTGTTTAGAACAGCTGTCCAGAAGGTGCATGATCAGGCAGGCCACAGTCAAAAGAAAGGCAGAGTAAAGTGCTGCTGTTAGCACAGAGCATTGTATACAAAGATGCTTCTTATTGAGCCACTTGCAGAAGCGGACCTGCAGTAAAGCCTGGGAAAGCTTTATCAGAACAAAGGTTAGCCAGTATTTCCTAATTCAGATTAATCCCATTTTCACTTTAATCAATCCAATGAGAGAGAACAGACAGAGAATAAAGAAGCTGATGCTGGAAGATTACCTTACTTCTTCTTCCTGCAATTGACATGAATCTAGTGAACAAATCCAAGCCTGAAGAACTAGTGTTTTACCATAAAACATACAAACAACAAAACAATTATATATGAACATATGTGGCTGGAAATGGAATAATGTATAAAAAAAACCAAGAGTGAGAGTTAGTCTGTGCTGTTCCTTTCACCATAATTCTGACCCCCAGACAGACAGGAGAGAGCTAGACTAACTGTAAACCAAATGTTCGTTTTCCCAGATCCTCGACTGTCCTCATATAACCTAGCCTAGCCAGCAGTAAGATGCTACTTTTCTGTCTTCAGTGTGTAACACGGATTACCTACCTGTTCTAGCAAAATCTGTCTTTTTTTTTTTAATTCTCACAACTTTTAAAACCAGTGTCACAAGTTGCATACAACACCTATGCATAAAGATACAACACCTATGCATAAAGTGGCCTTATGAACCATCAGCCAGAGTCAACCCTTGGACCTTCAAATCTAAAATCACCTCTCTGAAATTATGTGAGATGAGGAACCCATATGTGGTTTCCAGAAAACTCAGCACATGTCACTGTATCACAGAATGGTTGAAGGCATCTCTGGAGTTAGTCTAGCCCAACCCACCACTCAAGGCAGGATCAGCCAGAGCAGGCTGACCATGCCTGCAGACTGCCCAGTCTGGTGTGGAATAACTCCAAGGATGGAGACTCTACAACCACTCTGGGCAACCTATGCCAGTGCTCAGTCATTCTGACAGTTGTGTTGTTTGTTTGTTTGTTTGTCTGTTTAAAGTTTTCTTACATTTAAACGGGTTACTTTTTGTATTTCAGTTTGTGCTTATTGACTTTTCCATTCACTGGATACTGCTGAAAAGAGTCTGGTTCCATCTTCTTTATTCCATCCCGTCAGGTATTTATACAGATTGATAAGATTCCCTCTTTTTCTTCTCTTCTTAAGGCTGAACAATTCCAGCTGCCAGTCTTCCCTCATATGAGAGGTGCTGCTGTCCCTTAATTATGTTTGTGGTCCTTTACTGGACTTGCTCCCATACAGCCATGTCTTTCATGTACAGGGGAGACCAGAACTGGAAACAGCACTACATGTGTGTCCTCCTTAGCACAGAGTAAAGGAGAAGGATCATTTTCCTCAACTTGCAACATTCTTCCTAATGCATCCCAGAAGGCTGTCAGCTGCCTTTGCTGCAAGGACACATTGCTGATTCATGTTCAACTTTACGTCCATCAGCACCCCTGGGTCTCTTTCCACAAAGTTGCTTTCCAGCCAGCTAGCTCTCAGCATATACCAGTGCATGGGATTATTCTTCCACAGGTGCAGGACTTCACATTTCCATTTGCTGAATTTGTTGATATTTCTGTTTGCCCATTTCTTCAACTCATCAAACTCCCTCTGAATGTGGGAGTTCAGTCACAGTGAATTAACATTCATGGTGAATTAACCACTCCTTGCAGTTTTGTATCACTTGAAAATTTGCTGAGGGGATATAGGTACAGACAAAAGTAAATTTGTTGTGCCCATACTCCCAGCAGACCAGACCTTTCAGAATATGAATTACCATCTTATCAAAACACTCTCCAAGTTAAGATGCATCTTTATACTGCATAGTACTCAGACAAAAAGCCATGATAACAGGCCAGATAGCTTTGCAGTAGGAGATGACTCATACCTGCATAAGGAAAGAGGCTCTCAGATGTGATTCCTTCTTCTGGTTTATCTGGAGGGATAGTATGGCTTTTAATTGTCTTTTAACCAAAACAAGGATTTCACTTAACAAAGCTTTTGTCAGAAATCGGTTCCTTTCAGTACCTCAATATACTGGTTTTGGCTGTGTGACTGTTTTGGATTTGTGCTGAAAACAGCATTGATAATACAGGGATGTTTTAGTTACTGCTGAACAGTGCTTACACAATGTCAAGGACTGCATATGCTAAAATAGGATGCTATTTCTTCTAAACAGAAGACACCACTGAGCTCATCACAACAGATCAAATCATTGTTCAGGAGTTGTTTGGATAAGCCAATCTATCACCAAAACTAAGCTTCCAGACAGCAAAGCTATTTTCTGACCAGAAGATATGAAAATGAAATTTGTTTATCTTCTGCTAGTAAAGACAATCCCACAATCCCCATCAACTATCCTTTAAGTTAACTCTTTCCTGTGAAACAGTATAATCTTGTGTGCCCTGTCCACCTCCCTTCTTATCAATTACAAAGTTCTGATTCAAAATCTTCAAAGATATGTCTAAGAAATTCCTCCAATGGTCCATCCATCAATCAATTCCCCAAGAATTCTGGTCTTTGTAATTCTCTCTGTTATCAACAGTTTTGCTCAGAGTTAGCATGTCTGTGGGTAATGGGTATAATGTATGAATTTTTCTATCTCTTGTCCTTTTTATACTGACTAGCCATTATTCAGCTATTCTGACAACTAACCTTAAGCACTTTTAATCATTGCACTAATTCAAAAAATGTACAACATGCCATGAAGATTAACCTTTTTAATCATTCAGTTGGAATGCTACCATCATTTGTTAGCAAAACAGGATAAAAATCAAAAGATGTAACAAACATTTTTACTTAAGTCTTTAACCTCCAATTCATATGACTGATGTAAGATACCAAGAATTTTCTCCCCTCCCACCAGGTCTATTTATGGATTGCAGGCATGTTCTCTCTTCCTACAAAAAACTGTAACTAAGTGACAGTGGTTAATTACTGTAGTTTTTGAGTAGTTCAATTGTGAGATTAAAATGTAAGTGACAGCACTTCCGTTTTTAATGTGGCAGACATCTAAAGCTAGATCCACAGTGATTTTAGCTTATCAATTTTAGTTTATATGCAAATATACTTTTTTGGTTTCTACTTATTTATACTGCCTAGCTACTGGTTCGCACAAGCTGGATTTTAGCGACAGCAACTAGTTCACATAGGCAGGATTTACTATCCACATTCTTAGAAGGTACTGTAGATTTTACTGGTAAGGAACTGAATTAGTTGCAATCCTCTGAATGTACTCCAGCTTGACTCATGTTAATATTCTTTGAGGGCTTCTTTGAATGCCTAAACAATTACTTGGACTTTTCCTGAAGACCTTTTGGGACAGTCCATGGAGAGAACAATATAAGAAAACCATGCTTTTTCCCTCCAACTTTCTTAATGTAAGTTGCTTATTTGACTAGGGGAGAATACATATTGGACTGAAAATATTTAAGGTTATCCTTTGACTCCATAGAGGACTGAAGATGGTCTATAGTGATCATTTTAATGTCACTTTTCTGTGTTGGTATATAATGTGGTTATAGCCTTAAACTTTCATTATTGCTTCATTATCAAGGCCAACCATGAACTGAATGTTCCTGAAGGATCAAACATACTTGCCCTATTGAAACTGCCACACACTTTTTAGTGAGTTAGGTTTTCCCAAGCCATCAGGTCTTCAACTGTAGCTGGCCAGATTAACTCAGAAAAGGATATACAGTAGCATATCTACAGTGGAATGGAAATAGAGTTCATAACTATATAGAAAAGCTGAGAGCAATCATCAGCTTCTGTGAAAGCAAAAATCCATTCTGAAAACCAGTAGATTTTTATAAAACAAGTCTAATTTTAGGAATTGTAAAATCATGTAACTTAAGTGCTATCTTGAAGACACAAAGGAAAAGGAAGAACTGTTGCATTCTTTAAGGAGACTGGGGGAACCAGAGTTTCTTCACACACAGAGATCCAAGGTGAGATACCTCGAACACTGTGTTCAGTTTTGGGCCCCTCACTGCAAGAGGGATGTTGAGGTGCTGGAGCGTGTCCAGAGAAAGGTAACAGGGCTGGTGAAGGGGCTGGAGCACAAGGCTTATGAGGAGCAGCTGAGGGAACTGGGGTTGTTTAGTCTGGAGAAGAGACTCAAGGGGGATCTTACTGTTCTCTACAGCTGCCTGAAAGGAGCTTGTAGGCAGGTGGGAGTAGGTCTCTTCTCCCAGATAACAAGCAACAGGACAATAGGAAATGGCCTCAAGTTGCACCAGGGGAGGTTTAGATTGGATATTAGGACAATTCTTTTCACCAAAATTGTTGTCAAGCATTGGAACAGGCTGCCCAGGGAAGTGGGCATCCCTGGAGATATTTAAAAGACATGTGGATGTGGTACTTAGGGACATGGTTTCATGGTGGACTTGGCAGTGTTAGGTTAACAGTTGGACCTGATCCTAAAGGACTTTTCCAAACTAAATTATTCTGTGATTCTATGAGATAAATAGCACATGTGTAATACTTAATTCACTGATGTTTGCCCATGGGGTGATGAAACTTCACAGCCACTGGGAAGCTAACAAAAATCCATGTTTTGCTCATTCAATCAACTAAATCTCAAGTACCAAGGCATTCTTGTCAGCCCTATCTTAACTGAAGAGCTGGTGGGTACATCCACACTGGAATCCTAGCCTGGAACAGAAATGCACTTTCAGAGCAAAGCTACACACCCATTTACCACGCTATGGTGTACACTGTGGTACATGTGCAATGGAATCCTTCAGGATGAAGGAACTCAGAGATGATGGGCAGGAGCACAGCTGATGAATCACAACCCATCAGTGCACAGGACCAAATCAGAGTTAGTCAGAAGGGTGAAGAACAGCACGTGCACAATGTTGATGTTACATTCTTGGTACCTGTTTGTGCTACAAATCCATCCAAATAATTGTGCTACACTGTTAACTAACACAGAGAGAGTTTAGATCAGCCACCCTGAGCAGAGACAGCAGGACAAAGTCAGCACTGCTTACAAAAACAGTCAGTTGGCTGCTAGGGATCAATAAAGATTCCTATCTGCAGATGTGAACAGAAAGCTGGTTTAAAACCAGGTCAAAAACCCCCAGACTCCTGCAAGATACAGAAGTCTTACAGGCAGCTGAAATCTCTTAAGTTTACAGCAGTGGAATTGCAGTCCTTTCTAAGTTATTTATAGAGTCCACACCTCCAGTGAGCAACAGATGGTATTCATGTTCCAGTTTACAACACCTACACATTTGGAAGGAAAGTGCTGAATGAAGCTCTCAGTGACACCAGCAGTGCTTGTGATTCTAAGATGGTGTGCTCCTGATGGCACTGCACACCTGTATTATGACAGCTGACAATGTCAATCAAACTGCTGGCCTCCAAGCAGAAGAGTTTTGGGTGGAGGTTGAGGAAGACAAACTGGCAGAAGCAAGTACTGGATGGAGACAGTGAAGGTAGCACACTGACATCACAGCTCTGGTACCAAGTATCAGCTCTGGCAAGGATCCTTTTTGCTCTCAGGTTCCTCGGCGTACAGAACAGCTTGCTCCCAGTCCCAGACTTTGGTTTCATGCTCTTCTGCCTGAACTAGTTTACTTTGCAAATTTGTTTGAGAAGCTGAGGTATGCCAGAGCACTATTCCGTGAATCATAAGAAATCGGTGGCAGCTAGAAGACTGTATTCAGAAATGCACACTAGCAAGCCCAAATATAGTCTTGTCTGACTGCAGTACAGTTACAGCTGGCTTGAAACATTTGCCTTTGACAGCTAACTCAAATTCCAACTAATCAAGTTAATTTCAGATAATCAAGAGAACAAGGTAACTGTCCCTAAACATGCCTTAATAGGGTACTGAAGTTGCATATATGTTGCAGAAATCTTGGAAGCCTTTAGACACTTCAGAAAGCAATCTAAAGTAATCCTTAGGAAACGTCAAGAATGGGAGGAGCACTTTGTTCCTGCTTTGGTTTGCACCTCTGGACTGTAAGCAGAGCTCCTTCTCTTTAAGCGTTCGATTGCACAGACATAAGCTAATTTACTGCAATACATTTCTGTGTGCAATCTGAGAAGGAAGTGAGCCACTCTTTAAGTACAGGAAATGGCACATATATATCTACCCTAACAGTGCCTGCACAGTAACCTGGAAGATCAGCTGGTTTAGGCTGGATTTTTTCTGAAGATGCTGTAGCTTTTAGTATGAATGCAACTGCAAACAGCGCCTCTAGGTACATTAGGATTCTAAAACAACAAAGAGACTCAGAGGGATGTACACAGGTGAGGAAAAAACTGCAGGGCATGGTGTAAAAAGAAAATCTTACTGCAAAATTAATGAAGAAACTCCCATTAAAATGCATCAGCATGCAGAAAAAGCATTAGCTCACATATACTGAAAAGGATCTCTAAAATAAGGATGAAATAAATATACTTTATCTCAAAAGGAATAACAACATACAGAAAATATTCTGTTATTCCTTCTCTCTCCTCCCATCTTAGTAAATTTTAAATTATTTTTCTGAAGCAACTCTACAAAACCTACAAACAAAACCCAACACAGCACACGCATGTTTGAAGCTGCATGTGTATTCTGATATCTAAAGCATTTTCCTGGGATACTGAGCTGAATAATATTAGGTGAAGGGAAATATAATTCTGATCTTCCATTTCACGCAAGAAGACTAACAAAATAATGAACAAACAAGCAACAGTTATACAAAAAATGGAAAAAAATGTCTTGTTAAAAGCAGAATTCTTTTGAAAGACATGTCATAGGGACTTCTTTTCTGATGGTCTTTTCAGTATACAAATCCTCATTGGAGGCTCCAGAGCATCGAAGTCAGTTGTGTTCAGCCTAGACTGAAGATGCCCTGTCCTCAGCATTCCCACAAAGCTAGCAGCTCTCTGTGCAACATTCTCACTTTAGGTAGGTCAGCTTCTGAGAGGACAGTGCTCTCTAGCCTCCCTACATATGACGTCAGGAACTAGGCTTTGCTTCTAGACACTGTTCTAGTCAGCTATGAAGCACTTGATGCAAAGTACCCTTCACACTCCCACTGTCTTAGTACAACCAGTATAAAGGGGAAAACAAAGTAGCCTCCCTTGTCAGTACTCATCTGACAAGTATATTGCAAAGCAATTTGAGGAAATGCTACACCTTGCCCAACAGCAACCAGTACCATTGAGAAATCTCACTCAGCAGACCTTTTGAAGTTCTTTCCTTACAGCCTAATACAACCCAAAGTCATTCATTTAATCCAGCAAACCATCCATCTTTCCTGGCTCCGGCTTTTGAGTAGGCTTTTTCCCTTCCAGTCTTCTGGCTAGAACTCAGCCAGCTCTTCAAACCACAGGACACCAAAACACTCAGTAAGAGTATGAGTAGTGAAATACCTACCTGAAAAAGGAAAGAGAAAAAGGCAGCAAGAATGATGTCCCAGGCCTGGAGTAGGGGCAAGATAAAGCTAGAGAAGAAAAGGAAGGGTCTTAGGATGGACAGATCAGCTACCAAAAGGTTTTGTAGTCACCACCTGACTGCTTTCTCCCTTAATTCCATAATCAAATAAGGCTGGCTGGCTCATGTTAGGTTTCTAAATGGGGACAGATTTTTCCTTTACACTGTTAAAAAAAGTCTCAAAATTATCAGTCATCCTGTTTTTACATTTGCACTTCAATTTCATCTCACTGTTGAGGAATTTGTAAGTAATTTCTTTCAATGTTTCCTTTAGCACAGAGAAAAATATCTTGTATACTTCACAATATATGGTGTTAAGTTTCCTCCTGTCTTCCATGTTCCTTTCTCCAGGCCATTTTTTTATCCCTGGTTGCTTTCTGGAGTTTCTAATTTTATTCAGTTTTTTTCTGGCTCAAGGAGTGAAACCTCAGCAGCCAAGAAAATACTCAAATTACAATAATTAAGAGCAGGTTTCAACTAAGTTGATGTCAGGGGAGAATTTGTTTGCCTGATGATTGTCCACATGATGAAGAAAAAGTTGCATCTATAGTTTTGTGGAATGGGGACTGGTTATATAACACCAATGTTATTTGCTCACGTATGTATGTATTTGGGAATATCATTGGTATTTTGGTTTCTGATCATAAATAATGTGTGTTTTAATGATTTTTTCTTAATAGGTATGTAATACATATTGATTATACTTACTATTATTATAATTTACTTATAATACTTTAATCTTCAATTTTATTTAAAAATTCTCATTCTGGAGAAAACTCTGGAATGCATTCAGGCCAGGGGTGTTTGTTACAGACGTTGGGTCATTGCACACCATCTTTATTCCCATATACTTTTCTAAAATACACTGGTGAAAAACACAGTAACTTAGTTTAATAATTTATTGTATTATTATAATATGAAGTATATAATTACACCTAATTGCATTATTTCCAACAGTAGGAAAAAGATGTTCTTTACAAATCTAATGTATTTTGTTTGGAAACAGCTGAGATGAAGGATGTTTTCTTTGAAAGAATGCCAAAGTAGCTCTGTTACAGCAGCAAAAGCACTTACTGGCAGTAACTAGAGGCTTAGATTTGTAATACATCTTCCACACACCATCCTGATTTCCCCTTAGGAGAAGAATTAAAAGTGGTTCTAGGAACAGCATGGGGAAAAAAACAATCAAGATTTCTGTGCAAAGTTCTATGCTATTGTTTTACAGCGTTGTCACACAGGGCAATTACAATCTGTTACCACTGACACCCTCAATGGTGGAAAGACTCAAAAAAAGTATGTGGTATTACAGCCATATTTTGCTTCTGGTTTTAGTGATATAGAGCAATACTGCAGTATATTTTAGTTATAAGTAAATTTCATGCCAATGAGATTCACCTTTTCAGCCTTAGGTACTGAAGTCCAATACATAGTTACGAAGCCAGTAGAGTACCAAAAATGAAGCTGTGGTGATTCCTTCTGTTGCTGAAAAAACTGTGGTTAAATTAACTTTTCAGTTCAATTGGTCCTTATCTGAATGCTTAGATGCTGGTAAGAGAGCAAGGACTGAGTGGAAATAATTTGACTGAAACCATTAATAGTGGTTACAAGCAAATGGCAACCACCTCAGCTGTCCAAGTTACAACTGCATTTGTAACAAAACAGCTTAAAACTCTGTTGCCCAATAACTACCATAGCCACCATAAAAACTCAGGGGTCGCTGCAACACAAACACAGGTGGTGATGTGGAAAACTGTAAGACACTTCATTTTGAAAATGTAGAAACACAGCACCTGGGCTCAGGTGTGTGTATCTGAGTACTGCAAATTTTTATTTTTTTTTTTTTAGAAGTACTGATGACCAGTTTGATGAAGCTGATAAAATTTTTAACACTTTCTAGCAAAAAATCTGTCCATACTTTACACAAGACTTATTTTGGTTATTCATTTTTTTCACTATTCTTACATAAACTTGCATATATCAGTCACAATTCTTCAGCTTTTGCTTCATTTAAAAAGATTTAATAATTTAAATCTTTATCTCCCTTGAAATCAGCAAGCACACAAACTTAAGTTAAATGTTAGTAACAACCATTAATTTGAACCAAATTTTGTAGTAATTATTCAGTTGGGAAAAAAAGAGAAGTGCTAAAAAAAAGTTATAATTATGGTATGTTACAACCCACCTGAATCTGTCAGATGAACAGGATAGCCTCACTGAAGGTCACAAATTACATTAGAGTGGCTCTACAAAGCAAAACACTTGGTACCAAGAACTTGCTGGTGCCCAGGGGGTTTACTCTGAGTCTGTCTCTAGACTAGTCCCTTGAGTTAGAAGGTGATTCCTGGAGATAATTTTAAGATTTTTCTTTAAGCTGCTAAAAATGCTAGCATACTCCCTCCCCCCAAATGTCTGTTTCTGTTACAAGTGGCACACTGCAGACTGACACAACTTGAATTTGCATCTGAATGACCCTTTCTTTCCTAAGAAAACAACCATGTTTACATGTAGATAAACCATGGGCAGTCATATTAGGTTCTGTCTCTAAAGTTGTGAAAATGTGCTTTAATCACCTGTCACTATCCCCATAGGACATGGATATAATAAGCAGTTCCTTTTTTTATAGCAACTCTTCACCAAGTTGAGCAATAGTATTTTCCACAAAGCATAGCTGTTACCTTAAAATTATGTTAACAGCATTATGTATGCTGAATTATCCCACTACGTGCCACTGAGGGTGTGATTTCTAATCCATATGATGCTATGTAAACCATAGCACACATACCTTAGCTTTGCACCCTGCAGCAAACGGATTTAGTTATAACATACAGCTCCGTAAATCAATAGACATTTAAAAGATAATACAATATGTAAATTGATAAAATATGCCAGTTACACTAAAAATAGAGTATTAACAGAAACTAATAGTAATGCTTGATTAACTTTAGAAGCTTTAGTTACACGCTGAGAATTCTTTAGAAGAGTTCTAGTAGCACTAAAGTCTTGACAATCACCTAAGAAATTATTTTCCTTCAAAGAATAAAAAAAGTAAAATTATGGAATTGAATTTTATTTCTTTTAATGTATGGAAAGGTCAAGGAGTCTTACCATTTAAACTTATATCACAAAATTATTTTCATATAATCTCTTTGACAAATGTCATGGATTGCACTATTTTTTACTGGGACATCATAATTTAATGACCTTTTGGTCATGAATAACCTGAACACCTATTACCTTATAATAACTGCACAGAAACTGAAAGCACTCAAACACTCAAAGAAAAATTAGGCTTTTGATTATAGACTCCCAGTAGGTAATCCATAAATTCCTGTGGCTTCTTCTTGGAAATTCTATAAAATGACCTTTTATGTTGTACAAGGAAAACGAATGAGGTACATGCACAGTGATTCAGTATGAGGGTATGTTTATATATCAGCAAATTAGGATTTCCACTCAAGATATTTTGTTAAGATCTTCCTCCTTGATCCTGTTCTACTATCTATTTACACATAATTATTTTTCTTATCAATAATTGTAAGTTTATTTTTTCATTAACAATCATATGTACACCCATTTATTAACATTTAATATTTCTCTTTATATTAAATACATGATAGGGCTTTGAGCAACCTGGTCTAGTGGAAGGTGTCCCTGCCCATGGCAGGGGGGTTGGAACCAGCTGATCTTTGAGGTCCCTTCCAACGCAAACCATTCTATGATTCTATGATAGTGTGCCACAGCAAACATGCAAAAATTACAAGTAGCGTGATAATAGGTTTTAGATTCTTAGCTTTGGGAGAAATGCAGATGTGAAAGAATGTAGTTATAGAGACAGATCAAGGAAATAACCTTCATATTTAAAGGCATTTTTTATTCAAGGTGCTCTATATATTTAATTTTTATTTTCATGAGAATCGAGTTATTGAACATTTTGCAGGTGCTACTTAAAATATTTAACCATATTATTTATTAATCCTGATGTTACCAGTATATAGGACCAACTCTAACAGGAAATATTAGGTACTGCTTTGGAAGAGCAATAAAGCAGCCTGTTTGGGTATTTTCTGTAGAAGTATATTCTTGAATATCATACACAGAACACAATCTTGAGCATTCAAACAAGGTATGCAGTGAAATCACATAAAATATTTTTCATGCATAGCTGCTGTTTGGGGTCAGTAACTATAGATTCTAAAATTTTGCAAAGTTTGCACAGCCCACAATTTCCACTCTAATTACCTTTAGCACTCTCTTTTTTTGTCTGTGTCACAAATAGAGATAATAGAAGATTCCCTTCTAAATTATGTTATTCTTTGTAAAGGTAGGTGGGTTTATAGGAATCTTGATCCAGATAATAGAAATAGATTACAGGTTTGATTTTACTCTTTGAGAATCAAAAGAGTTTCCCATAAATTGGAAATTAGTACATGATGATAGGTGGGAAACCAAATTATTCTAGTGATCCTCTTACTTTCCTGATCATTTATCCTGGGGAAAAAAAAAAAAAAAAAAGAATAAGTGATTTTAAATCTACCCTGCTGATTGGTGATGACAATGATAAAATCAAAATCATATTCCTGTGCTGATACAATATTTCTTACACAGAAGCTTCTCTAATACCATGCCAACAAATGTCACTAATGATACAACTTAATTTATACTTAGACTGTTCCACACAGACAGTCTGATCTGCTTACTCATTGTACAGCATTCAGGACAGAAATGCATACATTTGAGTTACAAAAAGCTTCTAGGTGCAGTGGAATGCTCTCCAGTGAAGGAGACTCCACAGCAGATTCCACACTCCTCCTGATGCATCCCAGGATCCCATTGGTCTCCTTGGCCACCAGGGCACACTGCTGGCTCATGGCCAGCTTGCTGTCCACCAGCACTCCCAGGTCCTTCTCCACAGAGCTGCCTCCCAGCAGGCCAGCCCCAGCCTGTACTGGTGCGTGGGGTTGTTCCTCCCTAGGTGCAGGACCTCACACTTGCCTTTGTCGAACTTCATGAGGTTCCTCTCCATCCAGCTTTCCAACCTGTCTAGGTCTCACTGAATGGCAACACAACACACTGATGTATCAGCCACTCCTCCCAGTTTTGTATTAAAGCAAACTTGCTAAGGGTACATTCTTTCCTTCATCCAGGTCATTGATGACTAAGTGAAACAGGACTGGATTCAGTATTGACCCCTGGGGAACACCGCCAGCTACAGGTCTCCAGCTAGACTCTGCGTGGCTGATCACAGCCCTCTGAGCTCTGCCATCAGCCAGTTCTCAACCCACCTCACTGTCCACCCATCTAACCCACAGTTCTTGAGCTTACCTGTGAGAATGTTACGGGAGACAGTGTTCAAAGCCTTGCTGAGGTCAAGGCAGACAACATCCACCTCCCTTCCCTCATCTACCCAGCCAGCCATTCCATCGCAGAAGGCTGTTAGGTTGGTCAGGCATGATTTCCCCCATGGTGAATCCATGTTGACTACTCCTGACAACCTTCTTTTCCTCCACATACTTAGAGATGAGCTGTTCCATGACCTTTCCAGGGAAGGAAGTGAGGCTGACCAGCCTGTAGTTTCCCAGGTCCTCCTTCTTGCCTTTTTTGAAGACTGGGGTGATGTTGGCTTTCCTCTAGTCCTCAGGTAACTCTCCTGTCTTCCATGACCTTTCAAAGATAATTGAGAGTTGCTCAGCAATAACATCTGCCAGCTTCCTCAGCACTTGGGGTTGCATCCCATTGGGGCCCATGGACTGGTGGGAGTTAAGTTTGCTTAAGTGGTCTCTAACATGATCCTCCTCAACCAAGGGAAAGTTTTCTTTTCTCCGGACTTCCTGTCTTGCTTCCAGGGTCTGGAATACCTGAGGGGTGACCTTGGCAGTAAAGACTGAAGCAAGGAAGGCATTCAATAACTCCATCTTCTCTGTGTCCTTTGTCACAAAGGCATCCACATCATTCAGGCCCACATTTTCCCTTGAGCTTGGAGGAAGAGATGCTTTAATATTAACCACCTCCCTTGGACCCCACTACCTTCTTCCAAGTAGGTCCTTGAAGAGGCCAAAGGTAGCTCTCCTGAAGTCCAGGGTTGCAATCCTACTTATTGTCCTGCTTTGTCCACACAAGATCCTTAACTCCACCACCGTATAGTCACTGCTGCCAAGGCTGTCTCCAGCTTTCACATCCCCAACCAGTCCTTCTTTCTTTGGGAGTACTAGGCCCAGGACCACACCTCACCTCATTGGTTCCTCTACCACCTGCATCAAAAAGCTATCTTCAATGCTCTGCAGGAACCTCCTGAGCTGTGTGTGCCTAGCTGTGTTTGTTGTCTTTCCAGCAGATATCAGAGTGGTTGAAGTCCCTCATGAGAACTGGGGCCTGTGATCATGAGGCTACCTCTGATTGTCTGTAGAAGGCTTCATCGACTTCCTCTCCATAATCAGGCTGCCTGTAGCAAACACCCACAATAGTGTCTCCCATGTTGGCCTGCCCCTTAGTCTTTACCTATAAGCTCTCAACTTGTTCTGCATCCACCCCTACAGAAAGCTCAATACATTCCAGTTGGTCCTTCACATAAAGAGCAACTCCACCACCTCTCCTTTCTTGCCTGTCTTTCCTAAAAAGTGCATAGCCATCCATGACAGCATTCCAGCCATGAAAGCTATCCCACCATGCCTCTGTAATAGCAATGAAATCATGGCCCAGCGACCGCACACAGATCTCTCATTCTTCCTGATTTTATTCCCCATGCTGGGTGTGTTGGTGTACAGGCATTTCAGAGAGGTAATGGAGCATGCAGGTTTCCCAGAAGGGGTGAAAGAGCATCTACCATGGCCACACACACCCTTGAGGTGGCTGGCCTTCTGGCACTCGTCTTGGGAGGCAGCTAAGGAAAGTATATGGTTGCTGTGGTTGGCCTGCTTTATTCCCCAGGTGGATGTGATGGCCTGAGCATTGCCACTTTGGACCCCTCCCCCTGAGTCCTTCAGTTTAAAGCCTGTTCCCCAAAACTGGCCAGCCAGCTGCTAAAGATCCCCTTGTCTCTCCTAGACAGACAGATTCCATCATTGCCTAACATGCTATAGTCAAACGTCCCAGTGTCATAGAAGCCAAAACCCTCACAATGGCAGCAGCCACGAAGCCAGAAGTTGATGTGCATTATACACCTTTTTCTGCTGCAGCCTTTCCTTTTACTGGTAAAACAGAAGAAAAAATAACTTGGGCACCAACATTTTTCACTTGCACCCCCAGAGCTTTGTAGTCTTCCTTGATTCTGCCCAGATTCTGTCTTGTGATGTCATTCAAGCCCACAAGAAAGAACAGCAGTGGATACTAATCTGTGCTCTTGACATGTTGTGGCACCCTCTCAACAATGCCTTGGACTCTAGCTCCTGGTAGGCCGCATACCTCACATGAAACCCTGTCAGGCTGGCAGATGGGCTCCTCATGCCTCTTAACAGACACTCACCCACTACAAACACTCAACATTTCTTTTTGTGGTATTCAGGGTGGGCTGCTAGTGTAGTTTCTCATTGTAGACCTTGCTCATGGGTGTCTATAGCTTTCAAACCTTCATACCTGGTTTTAATTGTGATTCTAGAGGGTGGGGACTGAAGCAGAGTCCTGCTTCTGTCAGTCACTAGGGTCCAAGGTACCTCATTTTCTGTGGTGTCTGCTACCACAGGACCTATCTGACTCCGTCTTGGTCCCCTCTAATACTGCACAGCCTTTTAACTGTTTCCTGCAACTTGACCACCTGTTGTAACAGATCATCAACCTGTGTACACCTGAGGCAGGTACTTACCTGCTCTTCAGAAGAGTCTGGGCACTCGTTGCCACCTAGTGTTTGTACTGAAGTTCCATCAGTTCCATCACCTGCCTATGCACTTCCTATATCAGCTGCACTTCCTTCAATATGAGTCAGCAGTGTGCCCTGCACCCGAGAGGGGAAACCGCATCTTTGTGTGCATATAACACAGTATAACTGCTGGTCAAAAGAGATGGTTATCCTGCTATGTTCAACATTGGGGCAGTGTCACCTTGAGTACTGTGTGCAGTTCTGGGCTCCACAATTTGAGAAGAATGTTAAGGTACTCAAATGCATTCAGAGGAGGGCAACAAAGGAGATGAAAAGGTTGGGAAGAATATCCTAGAAGAATAGGTAAGGATTTTGGGTTTGTCTAGCTTGAAGAAAAGGAGGCTGAGGGGAGACCTTATTGCTCTACAGTTTCCTGAGGAGAGGAAGCGCGGGCAGTATCCAATGACAGAAATCACGGGAATGGTTCAAAGCTGCACCAGGGGAAGTTCAGACTGGGCGTTAGGGAGCATTTCTTTGCTGAGAGCTTGGTCAAACACTTGAACAGGCTTCCTGGAGAGGTGGTCGATGACCCAAGCCTCTCAGTGTTTAAGAGGCATTTGGGCAATGCCTTTGATAATATCCTTTAACTTTTGATCAGCCCTGAAGCAGTCAAGCAGTTGGACTAGATGGTTGCTGTAGGTCCCTTCCAACTGAACTATTCTGTTCTAATCTATTCTACTCTGCTTATCATATAATGGACAAGTTCTTAGAGTATTGCCAATAAACACTTTTTTCTAAATAACCATATAAGTGTTGAGTCAGAGACAATAGATTTTATATACTTACAACAGAAAAATTCCTAAAATACCAAGTAGCTACATTCCTTGTTATGACCAACTGCAAAATTAATTTAAATATTAATATTTTAATATTAATAATCTGCCAAAACAGCCAGCCAAAAATATTTTTAGAAGATGAGTAATTCAACAGTATTACATGGTACAATAAGTTACAATTTGACAACCCTGCCTGAATAAAAGTTCAACCTCCTACTTACATTTTGTAAAGTAAATTGCATCCTCAATTTGTACAACTGAATAGTGAAAACTGCCTTCATTAAAAGTCTAATGACTTGCCTTGTTGCCTTTTCATTTACCTTTTCTATCAGGCTGAGTGCTTATTTCTCTACTGTTGATCTCACTGAACAAACACAATACTCTTATGCACTTGATCCAGCTGTACTTCTACAATAGGACTTTTTCTTTTTTCTTTTTTTTACCACTTTGTCAGAAGAACAAAGAAGCAGACAAAAAACCGAAGCCAAACCACAAACCTGTTTCTTGCTTTTTTAACATGATCAGAAAAAATACCTTGAGCAAAGTTCAATTCAGGCAGAAATATATGCATCAGTCTTCAAGAATTCCATTCCTGGGTGTTTGCTATGGGACTCAATTGATTTTGTGGTAAAAGCTGTAAAATTAAAGTTATAATTGGGGTATAAGTATAAGATTGAAGTCTATCCAATAATTGCCACCATGCTGTAGCAGGGTATGGGGCTGCACACACCCCCAGAACCCTGTCAGTAAATTCCTGGGTGGTGCAAGAGCTTCCCAGCTAGTCTTTGCATAGAGGAGACTTGAAACAGAGTGCATGACAGCCTTCAGCCAGCTTCACAATGAAACTTCTAACTGTTACAGGTAAGAATTTCAAACAGTCCTGGAGTTTCTCTGAGCAGGCCCTGCTCTGCCTAGGACCTTTTGATAGGCACCACCTGTGTGCTTCAATGCATATATTATTTCTGCATATTTTTTTTTATTATGCATGTACTAAAAATGCATCTACCTTGGACAAAGAATTTGGTAGGTCCACTGACACTTCCAGGCAGTTTCTGATGCAAAACTGACCAGACTGTATCCAGATACAATTGTACTCAGTCAGTAGAAACGTTTTGTGCAGATACAGAGAGAGTCATACAGAACAGTCTTTTTTTTACATAATTAAGGTAGGAGACATTTTGTGTATCATTTAAATTAATCAATCTAAACAAGTCATCCAGATGCTGGGGTGGTCACTCAGGACTACAGGCCAAATGGGTTTTAAGAAATGAGTGAAATAACAGCACAGGTAGTCTAACCTTATGCAGGTAAACACATTGCTGCAAGGATTCTTGCAGTGGAAGCTCCTGCAACCACCCAGAAAGCAAACATCTTGTTTGAGAGACTGGTTTCCCCTTAGGAATGGTATATCGTGCCCAGTTGCCATCTCTTTTTTGACAAAAAAATCAGTCTGTGAGCATCTACCTCTACAACAGTTTCCAGTGGCTAAAAGGAGATTCAAGAAAACTTGAGTATTCACACCAAATATGTCATCCTGTTTCAAAATACATTGCTTACAAGGAATAGTACATGTCTTTTTGAAAGTGCAAGACAAAGAGGTGACAGTAACACTACTGTGCAGAAGGATGAGTACTATTTTTGACTTAGAATTTCTCTCCACTGCATCCAGGGCAGTCTTTAAAAAAAACATGCTAAAACAAAAATTTAAAAAGAGCAGAAAATTAAGTTACTGAATTTGAACCCTTGTATGTTCCACCACAAAATCTGTATGCACAGCATTTCCTCTAGTTTAGGTATTAGAAGGAAATATTAGTCATGTATATCAGCTTCTCTGCCATAATAAAAAAAAAAAATAAAAAAAGGAAAAGCATGCATCACTGACATTTAATAACACAATACCTTTCACATCATATGTTGAATAATAAATGCCACATCAAAGGAAGAGACTCACAATATAGATCAGAGTAGCTAGGCTCTGCCTAAAGGCCAAACACTCCTACAGGATGTGTTCATTCCCTTTGGTAAGAATACTGGATGTACATGGCAACAGTACATAAAGGCCAGCACAATTAATACACCTAACTCTGTCTCTGTTTCTTAAGCTCTAAAAATGTTGCATGACCCTGGCCAAAAAATTTATTCTCTAGAAGTCAGAAAAAAAGCATCTACAAGGGCACTGACGCTTGAATGAGACAGTGGCACAAGGTGAGTAGCTAACTTCCCATATCAAAGTTGAATTACCCTCTGCTTTTTTATATGACAATCTAAAAATACTTAATACATGGTCACATTAGTACTTTACACAACCACATATTTAGCTATACAAAGAGTGTCATTAAATTCAAAAGGATGAGTCACATTTATAAAATTACAGTGGTGTGTATAAATAATTTTATAGCTTTTTCTTATGTTTGCTTTAATGTTTTAACTTTAAAACACACGAGAACCAATTCCATTTAAACTACCTGAGTATCCAGTGGCTGCAATATACTATACATACAAATCTCTCTTTTTATGTGTAGTATAGTCTCAGAAACTGACATAGTCAAACTGATACCGTGCTTTATGTAACGCTGATCTTAGAAAAAAATTGTATTTACATTAATATGTATGAACAACTTCATGTGAGTGTAACTAGACTACTGAGTAAGCATGTAGTGAATTGTTTTCAGAATTAGTTTCAAGCTAGTACATACTGAAAACATATAAAACTATAAACCATCAGCAGCATTTTGTATTCTAATTCAGACATAGGCACTTATGCTTTGGTATGCTCTGGCAAATCAGAAAGCTGTCCAGGCTTCCATTTGGCATTCTACTTCCTTTCTCACTAGGCAGTTTTGATTACATTGCACTAGGTTGATTTCTAGTAATTTATAATCTTGCATAAGTGCTTCTAGTTGAATCTATGGAATTATTACTCAAGAATGAATCCTTGAGCATTCATCAATCCAACGTTTGCTGTAACAATGTGCTCCTACAATTAGGATAACATATACAAAATAATGTGCTTTTAAATCCAAGTCTGTGCAAAAAATTAGCCCCTTTCTAAACTAAGCAACAAAAAGCTAAACAGTTATTTCAAAACTATTTGCATTCCTTTTGTTACTCGAGCAGCACCACAGTAATGAGAAAAGATGATAATAATTGTCTGTGGATAATAGACAATTTTCCTTCTCAGGAAAAGCTTAAATAAATGGTGAATGTGCTCAATTAATTATTACCTAGGGTAGTGGTACAGGGTAGTGTTTTAAAGATAGCAGTTATAGATCCTAGTAGATAAAAAGCTACTAAGATTTCCTGATAATGAAACTCTGGGAGAAGAATTATGTATGCTACAATTGCATTTTAGGAGTTTCACAGTACTATGGGATATCTTTTCAATATTGGATATAGTTTCAATGCTAAAGTTACATTCTCATGTTTATTGTAGTTGGCATCTACAGAAGCTGGAAATCTGGTGGGTTCTTTACAATAGCAAGAAGTTTAAATTCTTTCAACTGGCAGCACTTTTATTAGGTAGTTATTTAGAAATCAGTTCTTACATGTATAGAGATACTCCTCCACACACAAACAAATCTACCTCTTCACCACAAACATCAGAAGCTTGTGTAAGTGAATTCAAGCAGGAAATTCTGAAGCTGCTAGATGCTTTCCAATTTATTTCTTTGCTCTTTTGTGTTTGGTGTTCTGATTGTTTTTCATATGAAACCAGAAAGAATAAGAAAGAAAATGGTTTCTGTGTAGTATCCATCTGGATAAGAAGCAAAAGCATTAAATATTCTGGGGGTGGGGGTGGGGCGTGGGGAACCAAACCAAAGAAAAAGGCCTTGAAACACAACACCTTTTTGTTGTTACTATACAAAGGATATTATTACTCTTGGTTTTCAATAATGTTTGAAAAAGTAACTATATGGTAAGAATAAGGTCTGTATTACCTGTTTCAAAATGGTTGACAGCACTTTTCTATTTCTTTCCATCCTGATCTATTCTGTGCATTCTTGCAGAATATTTTTTCTCTTAAATGATTTATCTTAGCCATGTTCCACTACACAGACCTTGGTTGTCCTTTTGTGTTTGTCTATGCCTTCCAGTTGCCTAGTGTAAATAACAGAAAGGACTAGAGCACTTACAGCTCCTCATTCAGTTTTGCAGGTTCATTGAAGTTTCAATGCTTAAAACAACATTTGTTTAAGCATCCATCCATGCTCAAATTTTTGTGCAGAAATAGAGAGAAATCAAATTAGAATCCAAAGCATCTAGGATGGAATTACACATATCAGAGAATACTGTTATGTTTCAAAGTGTTCTGTTTACCGTAAAGTATTTTTTGTTCCTGTTGGAAATTTGGAGATGATCATCCTCTGACAATTCTGAAGTCATTTAGACATCTGCAGTGTACTACTTCTGAACTGTATCATACCTTTAGGAAAACACCTGATGGCATTCTTTCTTGAAAAGCCAGTATCAGAACCTTCCCAAGTTATTCCTGGCTGCATCCAAAGCAGCAATAAATAATTTTCCCTGTTATATGTTATAATCACTGTTCTTTCTTGGTTTCATTTAGTTCCGTAGATAAAAGGAGCAACCAATGCCAGGCCCGTCAAATAATGCAAGACCTACTGCCTATATAATGTGTTTAAGAGAGAGGGACAGAGGACAAGAGGGACAAAGATAATTAAGATGATGAACAAGTCATCCTGAAAACAGATGGCAGGAAAAGTTTGAAAGCATACTTTGGGGACTAGGAGCAGTACAACTTGTGCTGCATTCATTTTTTTCATGTGTCACTTCTAGGACCTGAATTCAGTATCATGAACTCCAAAACTTTGTAAGAAAACATAATAATAAAAATGTTTCTTATGACATCAGTCATAAAATATTGATTTCCTGGAATGCTAGCTTTATGTACATGCATATCTACACTTTGATCTAAAACTTCCATTCACAAAAATTTGCTTTTTAAGGGTACTGTTATTAATTTCTTCTTGAGTAGTTAATTCCTCTCTCTCAGTACCTGAATGTCTACTAGACCACCCAAGTGCATGTTAAGACTGAGTATTTTGAAAACATAGCAATTTTTTTTCCTTTTCTTTTGTTTTCCTTTGTCAATTTCGTTTATGTGTGTTCTGTCTCAGTACTTCCAGTACTTCCAGTACTGATCCTGTGTTTTCTAGGCAGAAGAAACAAGTTACTGCTCAATAAACACTTGCATTCTAAGCTGTAGTTGAAATTTATGTTAGATGATGAACAAAAATGCAAATCACTTGAGCTCTTACTATTTACATAGTAATATATGTATCATATATAATACTAAAAAATACTAAAAAAATAATATATGTAATATAATAAAATAAAAAAAAAATAAGCTGGCTTATTTTTGCATGTTGTGTATGTTTATTCAATATTGGACTGTAATAAATACTGAATATAGGGAGTAACATCACTGAATCTCAAATTCAAGTAATGTGATACAAAAGATCCTTCATTTCTTTCCTGTGTTCCCTCAGTGTGCTTTCTTGTTGGAATGATTCTAGCATGGAAATAAGCAAAAGCACAGAAATCATGAATTTAACTTTGTGTATTTTCTTGATTTCTTCTAAAAGTTAGTGGGAAAACTAATCAAATTCCCAGTTCTCAGGTGTTGGTCATATCTCCAGACTGAGTCACATCTCCAAACTGAGCACAATGCATAAAAATCAAAGCGATATTGAAATGCTTTGTTTTGACTAGATGAGACCAAGTGAATTCAAGCTATTTTGAATCTGTGTCATATACCTGTCTGTGCAGGCTGTATTTAAAGCTATTGCCATGAAAAAGCTCTTTTGTATCATCTGATGTACTGTGCTGTCAGCAGCAGTGCTAAAATGCACCTTAACTTCTAAATAAAGGGCTGAATTCTCCAGGGCTGTCAACAGATCACTTTTAAAAACATTAGCTCATATGAAAGATAACCTTTGACTAGTTCTAAGTAAACCACTGTTTATCAAAGAAATTGTTATTTAAGATACAATTATTTTCTTAAACCATCTCTTCATCCTTATAGAAAAATCAAGCTACTAAAAGTATGGTAGCTTTTGGGTTTTTTCTGCTAAGAGGGCCAGTGACAAAATCCAATAGAAAGAGATATCAGAAAATTTGGTCAAATAACAAGTGACGTTCTATTACCCCTAAAGTCACAGCAATGCACCTACCTAATGCTATGAATTCTGTGTATCCATCAAGACTTGTTCAGGCTGCCTTTCTAAGCTAATTTATTTAAACAATGCTCTTCTCTATCGCCAGTGTCAGTGACTGGTCCATCCTTTTTCTGAGTTAACATGTTTGACCATTGTTAGCAACCTGACCACAGTCCTGCCATATTAAAAAACAGTCAGGCTAGGGGGAAAGTAGGTCAAGGACTCTACCTTCTCTCACTTCCCACCTTTTCATCTCTCTGTCCTTGGTCACTGCAATTTGTTTGCTCAGAAGCCAGATTGTAAACCAAAATCCTACAAGTCCTATCCTAAAAATTATTACACACTACTCTTTTAATCAATGCAGGTAACGAAGGAAAGCAATGCCCCCAGCAAGAATAGCCCAAACATCAGTGGGAAACACTGTTCCCCACATCAGGTGATGTAATGAGGTATACAGTCAATTCCCCCCCCCCAGCAGGTCAGGTGGTGTGTTTGCCTGTCCCCACATTTACCTCAAAGCATATAGCTGAAACCAAGCAGCCTCAAAGCCTTCCCCAGTTCCCTCTAATCTTATCCTGTTAATTAGTGGACATAACCCCAGTGAGTCGAGTGGTACAGAGCACAATCACAGAAAAGTGGGAAACAGGCTACCAAAGAGGCACTTCATTCACCCATGCCTTTTCTTTCTTTTTATTATATCCATACCTTTTATTTCTTCATCTTTCCCACTGCCCAGCAGTCTGCTATAACAATTTCATTACCAATAAATACATGCAAGGTCCAATTCACAAAGACTACCATTTTAACTACACACTCTTGTCTGTTGTAATAATTCTGCCTCTATTTCCAAACTGAATTAGTCTGTGATAATTTAAAAAAGATGTTGGGGTTCCTCCAACCACCATCTTTTAACATGAATGTCAATTTTACTTTATTCATCCATGTCATCACAAATGAATTCATTTAATCTTCAGAAACATGTTGACCAATACAACACAAGTTGATTTCCCTCATATTATACACCAACAGCAGACAACCACATGGATACCACATTTATGCAACTATGGGGGGGTTACATAGGCTTGACTGCTGCCTCAGATAGTTATATTTGCCTGTGAATGATATGAACATGTGTTAGAGTAATAAAAACATATCTGACTATAAACTCTATAAATGCTTATGTTCATAGCTTATGTATAGCTTTCTATGCTTATGTTCATTACCAACTCAAACCTTGATTTCTCAATGAATAAAAAATTGGAAAGAAAACCTGTTTGAAAATAATGAACAAAGCACCAAAGAAAAAGATTATATAAGATGACACAGTAAGCACATATCATAATCCAGTGTCCTGGTTTCAGCTGGGACAGAGTCAATTTTCTTCTTAGTAGCTGGTGCAGTGCTGTGGTTTGGATTTGGTGTGAGAACAGTGTTGATAACACACCAATGGTTTTATTTGTTGATGTTTATACTAAGTCAAGGACTTCTTAGTTTCTCAGGCCTTGCCAGAGAGAGGGCTGGGGGGACACAAGAATCTGGGAGGGGACAGAGCCAGGATAGCTGACCCCAACTGGCCAAAGGGGTATTCCATACCATGGGACATCATGTTGAGTATATAAACTGGGGGGTGGGGGTGGCCAGGGCCTGCCAATCAGTGACAGGGAACTGGCTGTGCATCATCCCTCTCTGACATTCTTAGCAGCCCTTCAGCTCACAACATTATGTGCTTTTATATGCTATGAATCTGTCATAGCATATAGTATGTTCAAATTAATAAGCTCTTACTTTCCAGCATGATGTTTATGTAAGTTATGTAGCCATCTCCACTGTTTAAAAACTTGAAGGCCCAAGCTAAAGGTGGGACACAGGCCTTCGTCATTTAACAAACATCCTTTTCTTTCTTAGGTAGCAGTTCTAAAATAAAAACAACAGCTGTTGAAATATTTTTTCCATAGCCTGTGTGTACTTATGAGCACATAACACTGTGAGCAACAGCCTCAGTTTCTCATTGTTTTTCTGAAAAAAAGACTAAAATATTACATGACATTTTCATGATAAAAAGTGCAATTATTAGACTGTTGCTCCTTGACACATTGTTTCTTTTTGCTCCCACAGTGCAGTGTAACATGAAGTGGAATATGCGGTCTGGCAAGATGGCATCAAGTAGGTCATTTATGATCTCCAGTTTTGCTTCTTCTCTGCTGTTACTGGGATGACAAATTTAAAAAAAAATGATAACAGAACATTATTTTTATGAAACCAGAATATTATGTTTTAAAATATCCACAATATGTGTGTTAAAGAAGCTATGTGTTGCAGGTGCTGATTAAAGCAAAATAAGGATTTGTATACAACATTGTTTTCTTATGAAGTCCCTTTGCTTTGCAAGTTGGGAATATTTTTAATCGGGCCCACCTCTTACTGATTAAAAGCAGGCCATTAAAACCACACAAACTTATTAACAACCAGAAACAGGTCAAAAAATACTGGTAATAAAAGGAGACCTTTTCTGTGCACAGATAATTGAAACATGGCATGATAGCCTTTTACTGATGAGGCTGGACATATAACAGAAGGCAGGGGAGCACTGTGGTTACCATTTACTTGATATACAAGACAGAACACCAGCTTCTTTCCCTGACAAATAGCTCTTCAGAGTGAACAGGAATAAAAAAAAAAAAAAACAGTGGTGGTGTTTTATGGGTTGGAGAAGGGAGATTTCTGTGTGTGTGTGTCAGTACAGTCAGCATATAACACTTTGAATACCCAGAGGCTTCCATACTCTTGAATAACAAGGTGCTAGTTTTAAATATAAGTGTTTTTCAGAATACAAATTTCAAGTACCTTGCTCAAGATCACACAGGAAAGCTATATCTGAAGAGATAATAACTCAGTATTTGTGATTATGTGCTTTAATCACAGCATGTCTTTCCCTCCTGAAATGTCTCCCAAAAGTATACGTTGCAGATAGTCTAGGGACCAGTGCTATAAGTCAAAGAGATTCATAATTACAGCCTGTGTTTGACAGAATACCTTGAGGATGTTTGCTCATCTACAAACAAATGTAACCTAGAAGCTAACGAACTCTTTTGGTTCATCCAAATCAGTGCACAAGCATTTGAAATTAGTCCATAAAATGGTTTTCAATCACAGAACCATTGAGCACTGCAGAAAGCAATTGGGGAGGAGGAAACTCAAGTCCTGTGGAAAACCCTCTGAGGCTCTAAGCATCACAAAAGGCAATGCTTTCACTCGCAGACCTCTGGCCTCTCCTGGTGTGATTCATCTCACTAACATAGATCTCTAAAAGTTAAACACGCAAAGCTGAGCTAGGCTTCACACCATGCACAAAGACTGTGGAAGGAAAGTCTATTTGACTTACCTTATGCAAAGCTAGTGACGTGCCCAGAAAATAATTTAATACACAAGTTGCCTGCCCCAGACAAGAAGAGGATAGCTCTTTTTTTTCCCTACCCGCAGTAGGATAGACATAAAGCCCAATTAATAAGCTGTTACACTAATTTCCTAGATGCCATGTGCATGAAATAATACAGCAGCTTATCATCATCACTCCCACATTATGTACCTGTACAGAACACTTGCATCTACACCAGTCACTCCCTATACAGGCATAACAAATGCAAGTCCATACAGAAGTAGTTTATCATCTTCAAACTTACCACCAGTCCAGCTACTTTTCTTTTAGGTTTTAGTTTTCTTCACATGCTGAAGATCTTCCTACCTGCAAGGGAGGAGAAATGTTAACAGTATGAGTTACCATTTTTTGCTGTCTCAGGGACTTGGAACCCAGTTAAAAGCAGCAAGAACAGCTATTCAAGTGGAAAGCTAGCACATCATTACATTATTTCCCAAGTTCCATTAAAAAAGCACAGATCAAACCTGCTCTAAAAGGGCTTGTAAGCAAAACTAAGTAACTCCCTACAAGTAATGGTAGAAGAGAAGGGTAGTGTTTTAAACACTATCACATCATAATGAGATTCTACTTTAGTCATGTAGAAGAACATCCTTTAGGACAATTTTTTTTTCCATGTCGAAGGAAAAACTAAAAGGTGTTCAGAAACATGTTCAGAAGTCACAAGGAGCTGGGTGCTGCTTGGGTTAGTTTTTGCTGAATGCAAATTAATAACATATTACTATTACATTGTGCTCTATTTTTTTTTCAGGCAAAATGTTAATGTTAGACTGCTTCAAGGAGCAATGCTTAAAGAAGCACTGCCAATCCATTATATGCTGGCATGGATTGCTAGCCTTTTCTGTCTGTCCTGGTTTCAGCTGGGATAGAGTTAATTTTATTTTTAGTAGCTGGTGCAGTATTGTGGTTTGGATTTGGTGTGAGAACAATACTGATAACACATTGATGTTTTCAGTTGTTGCCAGGTAATGCTTATACTAAGTCAAGGACTTCTTAGTTTCTCAGGCCCTGCCAGTGAGAGGGCTAGGGGTTCACAAGAAATTGGGAGGTGACACAACCAGGACAGCTGACCCGAATTAGCCAAAGAGGTATTTCACACAATGGACATCACGCTGAGCATATAAGCTCGGGGGGGTTGCCAGGGCCTGCCGATCATTTCTGGGGGCTGGCTGTGCAACAGTCAGTGGGTGGTGAGAAACTGTACTGTGCATCACTTATTTTCCTTCTTCCCTTCCCTTTGGATTTTGTTCCTCTCCCTCTCTCCCTCCTTTTCATTGTAACTATTATTGTTGTTATCATTATTGTTCTTTCATTTTTATTTATTTCAATTATTAAAATTTTATCTCAACCCTTGAGTTTTACATTCATTTCCAGTTTTCCTCACCATCCCTCTGGGTGAGCGGACAGTGAGTGAGCAGGTGTGTGGAACTTAATTACCAACTGGGATTAAACCATGACACTATCTCTTTTTTGGAAAAGCAGAAAACATCTAAAGTGTCCATTTCATATGGACCAATTTCCTCTGTCATTCTGTAAGATTCTCCATTCTGCATTCAAAACCCAGCTGAAAATGTTTCTTTTCTGTACCCCATTAAGCTTAAATCTCTCAGATTTCAAAAAGAGGCATGTTTCTTCCTGTAATATTTTTTACAAGTTATCCATTTAATTGGTTTTGCCTTTGGGGACAGAATTTATAAGAGAAATTCAATAGAAAATAGATTTTGCTGAGCAAAACAAAATTATTATCACACACTAAATGTAAGGAAAATAGAGTATCTAAAATTATATATGATAAGCCTACCCTATACACCTAAAAGTTAGACATCAAAGTTTGAGTTCATCACCCCACAGTCTCTTAGTCAGTAAAGAGAAACAGGTATACTTGTTCTTTTTCATTTTAGACTCCTAACTAGGTATGAACCAGTCTTATGTGATTCATGTGCTTATTTCTCTCTACCAACTATGAAGAACACTTTGGATGACTAGTGGAGTCTTACATGTCTCACAGTTAGACCTCTGGCAATGCACTTCTAAATGTGGGAAAGCTGCATCAATGAAATTACAAAGAACTTTGTAGAGAGGTGGAGAGCCGTTGTGTATCTCAGAGCCTATGGAAGGTTCATGGCACTCCAGTTACACTTGAAATTTTGAGCTTCATTTGGCCTCATTAGTGTGCTTCCAGCAGTTCTGGTAGTTGCACTCACACTGGAAGCAGTATTAGTCTGTACCTCTACCCCATGCTTCTCTGGGTTCGCTCTGGGTTCTCTGTGTACCGTGCCCCATAAGTATAATGAAAAGCCAATGACTGGCTCCCATGTAGTTAAAGAAAACTGTATGAAAGTATTGTACTGATAAAAGAGGATGACAAATCCAAGTAAATTCGTATGCATACCAATCCAGTTGTAGTATGGATAAAACTCTATCCCAGGCAGAAGGAGTACAAGAAGTTCATTAAGGTACACATCAATTATGCATTCCAGAACAGCCTAATTGTCCATATTATAGAGGTAGAAGAAGCATTCACAATACACTTTAGAGGTAGGCAACATTACAATATCATATTCTTAGTCATAATTATTCAAGAGCAAATGATCATATTTTCTGAAAAGGATGCTTGGATAGTCAGTTACTTTTGCTGTAAGTAGTTTAACAAGCACAAGAAGTGAATTAGCAAACTTGAAGATTTAAATCATTAAATTTCAATACAGATGAATCATCTACATAAATATTATTTTGCATCAAATATACAGCTGGTCCCTAAAGAACAAGTAGCTACAGATAAATTGCTTTCAGCACAAGAAATTCAGCAGGATGATCAACTTGCAGTGGCTAAAGAAAGCTTGCAAACAGGCTGATAAAATATTCAAGAGGCTGCAGAGCTGTGCATTTCAGGGTTGAGATGTTTATTAACATAACTATCTTTGCATGCTCATCATCCTTCATTAGCAACGTAGTAAAATCCATAGCAATTTCAAGCAAGGTTATAACTTCACAAAAACTCTCCTTTTAGGATTAGTGGAAATAGAACATTAAGTAGGTAAAAATTCAGTTACCAACTTTTTCCATAGCTGAATCAAAATCCAGTGCATTTCTTTCAAGGCTCCAACAGTTCATTCAAAACTTAAATGAAAATAGTGCCTGCCACAATTCAATCCTTTCTAGTGGAGATGTCCAGAAGACCTCTGTCACAACAGGGCTGAACATTATTTTTGGTCCCGTTAGCTTGTTCATAAAAGCAAATAAAGAAATACTTTTCTTGAAGCCACTCCAAAATTGTCCAAGTCCTAAAGCTAAATCCCAGCTCCAGGCCTGAGCAGCAGAAGGTGGAGATCTCATGGGAAGGCAGCCTTTTCCCCAGCTGCAGAAACAGATCAACAAGATCAATCTGCTATCACACTGATGGGACTGATCCTCCCAACTAGACTATTAGAACACCTGAATCCCCCATTTACCTGCTGTACACTAAGGCACACTCCAGCTAATGGAAATGTCTCTTCAAAAAGTTGTCATTTCACACATATAACCTTACATTTCACTCTTCAGGTTATCTGAGCTGTGTCTGCATTAGCAAGTAGAGCACACCAGCAAGACTAGATTTATGCAGTGAGACAGCTGGCAACAATCACCCAACATTCCCATTATACACATCTCCAGGGATTTTTCCTGTAGATTTCTTAGTCAGTTTGGGAGGTTGAACAACCATTAACAATTCCAGCTGTACTAGGTACAGTTCTGGAGCACATCTGGCATCCTTCTGAAAGGAATCCAGTTTGTGTGCTCTGAGACTGCCCCAGGACACTCAACCAGCCTGTAGAAAGTGAAGATGCCTAAAAGATTCCCTGTAGCTGTATACCCCGTGTCTCAGATAAAATTCTGATGTAAAGGCACCCTGAGAACAAGTCAAGTATCATTTTGATGATCAACAAGATCACTCAATCTGGAAATCACTCAACATAATTCTGAAGAAGAGTAAATATTATTATTGTATTCTAACAAAACCTAGTCATTAGATTTGAAAGCACATAACTAGAAATAATGTTTATTAACACCTGGTACTTTTTTCTTGGCTAAAGGATATTCTTTGTAATTCATTCAGCTAACAGAGCAATAGGACTAGGTAACAGGGCAATTCTGTAGCTTTTTCAGTTAGGAATGTTCTTCTCAAATTTCTGAGAGGCTAGGATAGCTCTAGAACCGATTTCTTTTATATATTCCCTGGAAATGCTATTAAACACAAATGCTACTTTAGCTACTTCTTTTAAGCAGTACTGAATTGTAGCTTTCTGGATAATGAGATGTTGTTTGCTACAGCAAGTCCTTGATAGGCATAGGTGCCTTTGAAATACATAAGCCTCTGGCTGAGCAGACACAGACAGGATTAATACCTGACTAGTAAATAAGCAACCTCATTTATATGATGTAATAGTTGCTCCTCCTACCAAACTTGTTCATGCCTTGATATTTAAGACTTATATTGTGCAAGTTAAGCACCAGTACTCAATGCTTTACAATATGTAGACTGAGAACCATATAAAGTAATGAGGGTAAAAATGAATGGAATAAATATTAAAAAAAATAAAAGAGGACAAACTTCAGCATATTTCTAGGCTGCAGTTTAGGTATGGCTTGGTTAAGAATGGGCTTTGGAGGACTTCCATCAGAGAAATAAAAGACAATAACAGAAAGCCCTAGACACAGCCATGTTTTCATCAAAGAGCACAAGTTGCACAGCAACCTTCCCCCCCCGCCAGCCCTTCCACACCTTGTTCCAGCTTTACTTACCATTAGACCACTTGTAGAAAATGCTAAAAACCTAAATAGAGATGCCTAGGTGCCTTTTCAGAAACTGTAAGTTATTCAACACATACTTGTGAAGCAGGCAGATTGGCAGATATAGATATCTCACAGACTGCTTCCACCAATTATTAACATCAGTAAAAATTGAATTTGTAAATCAAATGTTTAGATAAAGGGATGCCAAGCAATATGATTACATAGAACTATTGATATTAACATTAAGTATCTTATGCATATATAATCTTTAGAAGAGAATCATAAGAAATTATCAAAACTGGTTGGGGTTTTTTTGACATTCTAAGATGCTAGGAAATTTTATACACATTATTCCACAAGTACACCACCTTTCTCTCTGCAATAATAATGTTGATAGAAAATAAATCATCATTAAGGAGTTTTAGACTGGAAATATTTGAAATTTTCCTGCTAGTTTTTCTCTGGAGATACTGTGTTATCATTAGCTTCAGGTAATCTTACTCTTCTTACAATTGTCTGATTCTCTTCACTGCATCTTATCCTAAAACAATCTCCACTTTGAGTTTCTCTCTGGTTGTTAGCTACTCTCTTTCCAATACTTTTTCTTCTCAAGTGTCACTTAAATTCTCTGGCATTGAGAAGATGTGAGAAAAACGAGTACTATCAAGACAACCAACAGAAAGAGCGTAAATAGAAGGTAGCTTAAAGGGCTACATTTATCAGTTTAATCTCTCCCCTGTGTTCAATTCACCAACAGAAAAGTAATTAAAAAGTTATCTCCATTTTATAAGTAATGAGAAAGAATAGTATTCCTCCAATTCTTTGTCGATAGTTAGGGTGGCCAAGCCAAAATTAAAAGGGAGGAAAATATCCAATGTTCTACTGAAATTCAAAGCTGCATTTTGCTTTGGTTTTATGGCAGTGAAAACTGTGCTTATTCCCAAGTACGAAACATTCTGAAGCTTCCTATTATGCAGAAAACAGAGGTTTGATATACATACTTTCAGAAAACCACTCTATACTCAAAATATATAAAATTCAGTTACTTCCCACCAATTAATACTACATGTGGGTTTTCCAGCAACAGGCACATACAGTCTGTTAAACTTTATAAACTGCTCTTTTTTTAAATTACTGAAATATATACACACATATGAGTGTTGCTTTCTTGAAAATAAATAAAGACAAAACTCACTAAATGAACAGAAGAGGTACAGCTATGTGCTCCCTCCCTATGGAAATAGCTTTCCAAACACATAATACATTTGAAAACTGAGTGTTTAATTTGTTGCCTCTCCCCAGCCTGCCCCTTTTACAACAAAAGAGGGAAACACTGGATATTTGCAGGCTCACCCAGAAGTCAATAATCACAGCATTTTTGGAATTTGTTCCCATACCAAGGGAAATTACTTTCAGAGATGGGCAACACAGACACATTAATCTAAAAAATATCCTTCAAAATTATAATTTCAACTTTTTAGTAAAGCACAAGTAAATGATAGAAAAACAGTTGTAAAACTGTTCAGCTCTGCAAACAGGCTTTTTTTGCCCTCTTTTTATGGCCCCATCTAAGCAGCTCTTCAGTATTCTGTAAGAAATAGTAAGGTGTATCAGATATCAGTCCCCTTTTCTGGAACTTTTTATAACTTATGTCTATTTGTTTAACATCCTACTTCCAGTTTTCACCATTAGTTATTCCACTGAGTGTTCTTACTCAATTATTATTACCCTTTGCATATTTTTCTCTCTCCTGTCATTGCTCTGCCTAATGAGGGCATCTACCTACTACTTCTATCCATACTTAGCTTCCACAATACTGTTCCCTCTACCCCTCTTTCCCTCCTGTCCCCAAGCTCACATCTATTCAAAACTATCTGGTGGGCCAATGTCTCAGATACAAAGGTCCAATAACTGTGGGGTTTTTTTATTTTTTATTTATTTCCTGCCTTTTTATCCATGACATATACATTGAACAAATTCTTGGAAGACACTTAAGCTGTAACAACACTTTGGTGTAGGTCATGATAGACTGGAAAACCTAAATACTTCAGATGACAAACACATCACCATATAAATTTCTGTTGACACTACTGCAACTATACTTTTTCTTTTGTATTTCACTATTCCTCTTTGATATGTCAATCTCTTTTACCCCTTCTGCCTATCTTGACTTAAAAGATACCTTTTTGCACATTTTTATTTTTGCTGTATTTCATAGTTTCTTCACATGGTACTGCTGTTTGGGTAGATTGCAGCACAGGGGGACATAAGATCTAACACCAGTTTTTCACTTTACCATTGACATGCCACATCAAGTCCATCAAGTCTCCAAGCTTTATTTCCCTCAGTATTTCTCTGCATGAATGAGACCAGTGTCACTAATATACTACTGTGAAATGCTGATTGAATTACTCATCTGACATTTTCACAGTCCACTTATTTTATATGCCCACTGATCCTATAGGTTCATTGTTTTCCTACCTCATTTGTCTGCTTGGTTTCTCTTTTCTCTAAATCTTTACTGTTTTTCCTTACCTTAAAGAGATAGCCCATTCATCTTTTCATGTGTTTTCCCTCTGGTATAATAAGATTAAAAAATTTCTTTCATAATTACTAATGTCTGTAAAGGTTCCATAGCTGAAGGTCAACTTCAGTGCAGGAATAACAACCTAAGCAAAATTCTGGCCTCTTTTTCCAACACTTTCTCCTAGGTGTCTAGTTATTAGCTCATGCACAATTTGACTAAACAAAGCCCTTAATTCTTTCCCTCTCGCCCTGAGCCAGCTCTCCTATCCATCAACATAACACTGCAAGATTGTAGGACCTGTTAACTTCTATATTGCCTGTCACTCAGCCATATAAATCCAGGCATTTTTTTTTTACTCCGATAAATCCTCAGCTGCAGGATATGTCTAAATCTTGCTGAGCTGTAGATATTTTTTTTAATAAGATTGCTAAATACAACCTTTTCTATACTCCTGCTGAGCTTAAATGGGTTCTTAGATTTTCATCTTGTTTTGTTCTGTTTCTTACACCATTGCTTTATCTTGGCAAAGATAATCATGTCCTACTATAGCCTTTAAAAATGCTTCTAGGAACTAACCCCTTCACGTGTTGATTTGACTATGTTGCATTGATTCCCTTTTCAGATAGCTCTCAGCCTAGGAGTTCCTTACTGCTGTCTGCCTTTTATGCTCCTCATATTTACCACTAAATCTTAATCATAGAATAATTTAGGTTGGAGAAGACCTTTGAGATCATCATGTCCAACCATTAACCGAGGACTGCCAAGTCCATCACTAAACCATGTCACTAAGCACCACATCTATGTGGTTTTCAAACACCTCCAGGGATGGTGATTCTACCACATCCCTGGGCAGCCTGTTCCAATTTGACCACCCTTTCAGTGAAATTATGTTTCCTAAGACCCAATCTAAACCTCCCCTGGTACAACTTAAGGCCATTTTCTCTTGTCCTGTTGCTTGTTATCTGGGAGAAAAGACCTACCCTCACCTGCTTACAACCTCCTTTCAGGGAGCTGTAGAGAGCAATAAGATCCCCCTTGAGTCTTCTCTTCTCCAGGCTTAACAGCCCCAGTTCCCTCAGCCGCTCCTCATAAGATCCCCAATTTTAAAACTTTTTACGTTTAATTTTAGAAACCTCACCAAACTACTCAATAGTGTGCATTGTCTGCAAAGCTGTGATTCTTACTATACACTTAAAATAACCATTTTTATTCAGCACCCTTTTTAACAATCACTTATCTAATCTGGAGGGGGGAAAACAGGTTCAACTTGACTTAGTCTGCATGTGATAATATGTCATCCTTAGTACAGCAATGCAAATATAATTAATGAGATTCCACCCTCGTGTACAGAAAACTCAAGTATCTAGTAGCTAACAATGAATTGAAACCTCTACAGAAGTTTGCAAATCTCTCAATCTTTAATCAGAGCAATTTCTGTAGCCTAGTTTAAAACATTCTCAAAGCAGGAATAGGTAAAGAAATACATAGGTATTCTTTAGGATCACAGTCTCTGGAGTTTTCTTCCCCACCTAAAGAACACTTTGTTGTATTGTATATCTCGACACAAGGCATACTTCAAAATTGCCTTTTCTTCTACATGAAAAACACCAGCACTGAGGGAAGGTACACACTATTGAAGAGAGAAACAAGCGCTGGGGATTCAGCAAAATAAAAAGATGGCTTCAGACGCACTGCTTTTATCTTTTACTGTTTCAGCAGTCTTCTAAAAAGTATAAAGACTTCATAAATGTCAGACTTCTGCCTTAAACCATCCTAGAGGTTGTGAAATTGAAGCTAAACAGCAATAGACCTTATGCTTGGCTCTGGGACTCAAATTCATAGTACTGAGAAGACAGTTTTATTTGTGTAGATTTACTTTTCATCAACTTGGACAAAATCCAGTGCTATTTCTAAAGCCAGCTGGGGAGCAGCAAGAGGGTAGGCACCTTATAACAACACCTGAGTCCCACACATATATTGTGGTCAGTCAGGTTCTGTACATGTATGAAACATGGGGGAAGTGAAGAGTGGTTTGTCCTTGGAGACAGCTGGGAGACTGTAACAAGAACCACAGCTCTGGTCCAGCTCTTAGACAGTCATTTCTATTAAACGTAAAAATTATTCCGCCCACATATTTCCAAATATCTGTCTTGCTTCAAGCTCTAAAAACAGCATCCTGCTGTTCCAAAAAATGGAAGCAAGCAAAGTGCAGTGGGAGTGTCATCCCACACATATTGTGTGCATTTCATATTGCCTTGCTGGTCTACTAATCATGGTGGAGGCACTTTCACAGTATAAAAAAAAGGCATTACATTTATAGCACTAGAATTGCTATAGAAATAAGGTAGTGTACTTTTATTAAAAGCTTGAGAATTCTTAGACTGTTTTGAAACTGGGCAAGCCTAGCATATATCCAAAAGCTTTAGAAGATTCAATCTGAGTTAGATGCTTATGCAGTTACTAAAGGCATTCCTACAAACATGGCAGCTAGGTACTTGTTAAACAAAACCTCATATCAGGTGTTAAATTTAAATGAAACAGCTGTCTGTTATTTTAGGAATTCCACAAAATAATTTTTTTAAAAGCTTAGGAAGACACCATGGAAATTCATGCAAATACCATTGCCACAATGGTATTTTAATCACAAAATAAATTAACAGCAACTGGAAACTAGAATATATTAAGTTTTTTTCAAAACTTCAGCAGAAGCATACCTTGGCTTTTAAAAAACATTAATGACAAGTCAGTGAGGGAAACAGCAAATTAAGAGTCAATCAAATAACCATTTACATCAGAATATTTACAAGAACTATATATAGTACTTGTCCGCAAAGAGCTGCTTTAAGCAGCTGGGTTTACCCGATCCTTTCCTTAGTAAGAATCATGTACTATAGCATGTGGGATTAATTAGGAACACTTATTTATTCCTTTCATGTGGACCAGTCTCTTCACATTGTCTAACACAAGACAGTTCCACTCATAAGGAATTTTATCCCCTCCTGTACTGAGAAGGGATAAAGAGTGAAATTGTAGTCATTTATGGGTTACTAAAAACTATGACAAGTACACTGACATTGCAGCAAAAGATCTGTATTCACATATACCACAGCAGTATCTTCAAGATAGCCTTTAAACAGCTTAGCTGAATCGCCTGCACTTAACTGCCTGAAGGCCAAAGTCCTTCAGGCTGTCCTCTGAGAAACTTCTCCCCTCTGCTGCTATCCCTTTTTCCAAAGTGATACATTTGCCTGAGGTTTGCATTAGAAAATCTGGATAAGTCATCATCATGTTTTTGTATCCACTTATCTGCTTACCTCTCTAGCTCGTGAAAAAAGGAATGATGCGTATTATATTTAAACCAGGAATTACTATATGCAAAAAAAACATTATTATCATAGTCAGGTTTCTCTAAAACCAGAGACCTAGCTACAAGTTGCAGGAAAAATGTGTTTAGGATGCCTACCGCTCCTTTATTTTGCTGTCCATTAATATAGAAAATGGTTGAAATCCTCGCATCTTATAAACCAAGTGACCTTTGGCAATATGTATTGCCAAGGATGATTTTTTTAAAAAAATTAAATGCAAAATGTAATTCATCCTTTCCTACAGTTTGTGTGAAACAGTGTGCACTGTTCTGAGAAGCAAACATTGGTTTCTTAGAAGGTATTATTTTTAATACACATCACAAAAGAAACTTAAAAAAAAATCATTCTTCAAAGTAAGTGTGTACAACTGGATTAAAAGAAGACAACAGACCCAGGAAGAGTTCACAGCTGGATAAATCCATCTCCAGCTGAGAAGAGAAGCTACTACCGTTAGCCACCTCCAGCCAAGATTCATTCAGCAGCATTCAGAGGCAAAGCAGGTCAGGTATGACAGGCTTAATGATGATATGACATACTAACAGCCTGGGAAAGAACCAGTGGTACACTTAAAGGTAACCGGTTTTCTGTGTGAGTACATACCTGTGGGTTTTTTGATTGAGTGCGCAAGTTTGATATTTGTTTCTTTGGGGTTTTTTGTTGGGTTTTTTTTTACTTGGAGGGCAGGATGTGAGTGGGGGATGCAGGCGGGGGGTGTTTGGGGCTTTCATTTTTTCTCCTTACAGAACTAGAGTTTTCATATTGCTGGAAATTCCGCTTTATTAAGAGAGAACAAAAAGTGGCTTCTGTATTTTCCGTTTCAAAGAAATAAGATTTCTTTTTAGTTCTGAACCATTCAACCTTAATCTGTTATTCGGGTCTAATTGGCTTTTCGCTGCTTATTAAATCAAAGAAGAATAATACCCCACCTGTTCTAGCAGAAGACTTATGCAGAGAGTCAGCAGCTGAGCTGTTCCTTTCTTTTAAACAGAATTTGGTGATTTGTTTATTTGGACTATTTCCTTCTGAGAACAACCTTAATAAATCAATACATAGCTGCATTTCAAACAGGGTCTGCTTTTCTGATTCCCCTCACTCCCAGAAAGAATTGAAAGTTCTGAGGATTAGCAACAGGGTTGAAATGCCTTCCATAACAGCAGCAATTAAACAAAGCAGGACTTTTCAGCTGAACAAGAGACAGATAAGGGGGGATATCATACAGTAGCTTTGTGTGGCATAGAGAAATTCAGTGATGATTAGTTGTTTTCCATCTTTCATAATACAGTCACTAAAAAACAACCTCAAAAAATATTGATAAAGTTTCATGAAAAAGTTACTTTTCCTTACTGTACACAGTTAAGCTCTATAGTGACTTTAATGTCATAAACACTTGTCTGCAAAAAAATGAGTCAAACAAATTTATTCTATATCAGATCTCATAAAATGCAGGTGGTCATGTACAATGTGAATGAAGACCAGAGACCATTTTATCATCTAAACTGTGAAGAAATAGGCTGTAGAGCAATTGAAATATTACGGAAATTAAGGAAGTTTTTAATTTGAAAAGATAAGTCAGACAACAAAAATTACTTTCTTGAACTGCATATTAAGCTAATCATCTTTCATTGCTCAATCACTTATTCACTTTCTAAAACTATTAACTCAAAGCGCATTCAAGATTAATTTTCCACTACTTTGTTATGCTTGAGAAATATTATCATTTACCAAATTAGAGTAATGCATTTTGTTACATGAGCTTTCACTGGAAATATATTTTATAAGATTAATTGCTTCCTACTTTGAGAAACAAAACCAAAGAAAAGACCCAAAAATTTGATGGGTTTTTGTTGTTTTTTCTTACTTCATTCAGAAGATAACAACATATCTAGAAAGCAAGAGCTTCCACAGTGTTTTGTTGTCCCATCCAGCCAAAACCCTTCAGTGGAACATCTTCCTCTCTTATGTCTTCTTCCTTGGCTTAGATTTGGCCCTACAGCCAAGCAAATGTACAATCCGTTCAGACACATGCTTCCACCTGAGTAGCTGCATGTAACTGAGGAGGACACAGGTACTGGCGTCATTAGCTAGCAGAGGTAGCACAGACAAAGTTCATCAGGAATGGCAGACATGCTAACCATTGCAGCTTCACAATTGTTATAAAACTTCTGGTACAGACTGAAGCTTGTTTAATGATCTCCACCGCTCTGCCAGGGGACCAACATGTACCTAAACACTGAAAGGGATGCTCATAAAGACTGTCTTTATCTTTTGGAGGTATCTTTCGGCTGTAGTCTGCACACAGGGTTCCACTTCTTCCTAGGCAGCTCTAAGAAGCGTCTGAACTCCAGGTGCTTTCACTTAGACATTAAAAAGCAGCTTTTCCACTGACACTGGAAGCCTATGAAGATATGCTTTCTTTAATCAAAATTAGCATTTTTAATCTCAGCCTCCTATTTTTTCCATAATGAACAGGCACAAATGGCAGTTGGGTGAAGTACTAGTATTTGCTTATGCAAAGAAATAACTTACTTCTGCCTCTCTCCAGACCATTCTTTCCTATATAGCATATCCATGCATTTTTCCCAACTCTAATTCCCAACATCCACTCAGAAAACAAGTTTTAAAAGGTAAGCTATGCCTCAGTTCTTCTGTACATATCCTTTTGATATGATAGAATTTAATCTATCATATAAAAAACTGTTCCTAGCTCCAGTACCTTATCCAAATAGTCTCCCACAAGGACGTTGCTAGAAGATTTGGAAGAAAGAAACATTCCCACAGAAAAACTGTCAGCTCTGGAGACAAAAAGGGTACTGCACTAGCCATAGTACTAATCAAAAAAGAGGAAAAAATGCAAACCACCAAATAAAAACAACAATGAAGAACTCAACAAAGACCCAGCACAGATGTTGCCAGTGGACATAGCAATACCTGAACCACTACTGCCATGTGAAAACCTGCATCAATATGACTCATTTGCATTAAACTACTAAAATTATTTTTTTAAAAAAATCAAAACTCATTAAGATTAAAGATATTACATAGGAATATTCCTATAAGTGTCAAAAGGCAAATATTCTACAGTTATAGTGATAGAAACAAACAGCCATTTAGCCTTTAGATTCCAGATTTATTATGGTTAAATACTGGATTTTAAAACACTGAAAATACTTTCATGAGGGGAGGAAAAATAAAAAAAGATTGGAAATAATGTACATGTAGAACATTCTCTCAAAAATCCATAATAGATCTAGTAAATATGGCTGAGCAGGATACATACATAAAATTAAGTATTTAGCAAAGTGCTAATAAACATCAAAGATGTTACTTCTAGGCTGATATTTAGTAACTTGCTAGATGCAGAAGCTTCATGTTCACATCAAATTTTTATTTCTATTTGCAAAAGAAATTTTATGTTATACAACTGCAGTAAGACAATTCTTTCATTCCAAATATTTTCCTCCTTTGCATTCCAAAAGTGAAGCAAAATGCTTTATACAATTGGAAAAACATATTTTTAAACAAACTTTTTATTTACAATAAGTCTAAGAGTACATACTGCACTATAATGGGATACAGAACCATTTAATTGTCTTTTGCCTTATATTATGATTTACTGTCTAAACAATCTGAAGCTTGTAAATGAGAATAACAGTGCTTTAAACACAGTTACCACTTATTTTGAGAAACTGGAAATAATCATACCAGAGGAAGAACGAGACTGAACTGACTGCTCATATTTTCTGTCTACATCTTTTGGGTGGGGGAGAAGGAGGGAAGAAGACTACTGAGTATGAAAGTGTTCTGATTTCTTTTTTCTGTATAATTATGCTTTGCCATTTTACAGAGGGGAAAAATAGTCTGTTAGTGTAGCAACATTAACTGTATAACACTTTTATGGATCATTTTATCAGTAGAGATAAGATGACAAGAGTCAGTATTTCATTGGTATAGTTAAACATGCTAACGTGACAGAGTACTCTTTCCCAGCAAAGCAGCAGGGAGCACAACAAATACTTGAAGCTAAATCTTGCTGTTCACTTTGGGCTAGTAAAGTGACAATACTGGCTACGTACACCTTTATGCAGATTAGCAGCGGCATGGCACAAGAAAAATCAGCATCCAGATGTTATATCTTATTGCGTCCTTGTCCAGACACATCACAATGTTCTTTTGTTAGGAACACATTTGCCATATCCCTTCTCTTCTACCCCAGAATTAATTGCTGATAAATCTTAGTGGATGACATTTTATAAGTAGTTGAGGCCAAAACCACTAAAATATTTAATAGAATAATAAAGAGGAAACGTTAATTAAAAGAAATATACACATGATGAAAATCTGTAAGGACTTCCACAGACTGTAGCACAACTCAGGACTACCGAGCAGACATGCAGTAGGGGCATCCTTTTTTGGAGCTCATGAGCACATTAACTTGGCTATATAGATGTATTGTTTGTGGACGAGTAAATGGATTTGGGTTTAGCTGAACCACTGCCGCCTGTTTCCTTCTGTTCAATGTGCTCATTTTCATTTTCAAAAATAGCTTCTCTTGCTTTCATTTAAGAAAAAAAAGGAAATTTGGTTGCAAAGGAGTGTTTATCTCAAATCAAATCATGTTTTATGGTTCTTAATGATTTTTACCCGCTCTTCTATTTCATGAGTAGGAGTATGTCCACTGGAATTCTCATATTAAGAAAGTTTTCACTGAGGAAAAAAAAAAATTCTAGTCCCACCACAGGACACATGGTATGTACATCAAATAGAACATAAGAGCTTGTTTTCTGGGAGGAAAAATTAATAAAAAAATAAAGTATTAAAACAAATACAATTTAAAGTTTAATTACTTTTTTTTAAAAAACCACCTTTTTATTTGTTTACTAACACAGAAATCACTGTGCTAAAAATAAAGGCATATAACTCAGGTGTACAAAAAAATGACAGATATCCAAGTAGAGAGAAATAACAGGAAAACTGTCAGAAGTGTAAAGAAACCTGCATTTCCCTGAGAAGCTGCATAATGTTTCCATTGAAAGATCTACCAACAAACCAGATGGGAGGAAGGAAAAGAAGCAGTATTAGGAAAAATATTCCTGGCTACTTCAGGTGTCACAGAATCACAGAATGGTCAGAGTTGGAAGGGACCTCTGGGTATAATCTAGTCTGACCACCTGCTAAAGCAGGTTCTCCTAGAGCAGGTTGCACAGGAGCACGTCCATGCAGGTTTTGAATGTCTTCGGAGAAGAAGACTCCACAGCCTTTCTGGGCAGCCTGTGCCAGGGCTCTGTCACCTTCAAGGTAAAGAAGTTCTTCCTCATATTCAGAAGGAACATTCTGTGCTGCAGTTTGTGCCCATTGCCCCCTGTCCTGTCGCTGGGCACCACTGTAAAGAGCCTGGCCCCATCCTCTTGACGCTCACCCTTAAGATATTTGTAGACATTGATGAGGCCCCCTCTCAGTCTTCTCTTCTCCAGGCTGAACAGGCCCAGCTCCCTCAGCCTTTCCTCACAAGGAAGGTGCTCCAGACCCTTCATCATCCTTGTACCGCCCTGCTTGGCCCTCTCCAGCAGTTCCCTGACTCTCCTGAACTGGGGAGCCCAGAACTGGACACAGCACTCCAGATGGAGCCTCACCAGCGCAGAGCAGAGGGGGAGGACAACCTCACTTGACCTGCTGGCCACACTCCTCCTGATGCATCCCAGGATCCCTTTGGTCTCCTTGGCCACCAGGGCACACTGCTGGCTCATGGCCAGCTTGCTGTCCACCAGCACTCCCAGGTCCTTCTCCACAGAGCTGCCTTCCAGCAGGCCAGCCCCAGCCTGTACTGGTGCGTAGGGTTGTTCCTCCCTTGGTGCAGGACCTCACACTTGCCTTTGTCAAACTTGTGTCCTTCAATGCTTACAGCAAGTTCAGAAAATGTTAGTTTATCAATAATGAACAACTTCGAGTGATCTTTGCAACAGAGAAAGCATCCTTATTTAAATTTGTTTTTGATTAAATCTAGTTTGCAATTCACTAACTGTTCTGATTAAAATTTTCCAAGAAGTATTTTTTTTAACGCAGAATGGCATAACTTTGAGTTCATGATGCAACTGTTATAAATTCATTTTATCAAAGTTTCTGTGATGTAGAATTACTCCTGTTTAAGAACTACATCCTAAAAACCTATGACAAAATAGCTGTAGTCATCGGTATCCCATTACAGAAATGGTACAAAATCATCTGAATCTGTATGGAATAAACTTACTGATCTTTAGATAGCAAGTTTGACAGATTTTTTAATCATAAAAATCTCAGGGTCCTAAAATTAAATTTGATACAGAAGAGTGATAGGACTGTCTTTCATAAAACACAAATTTCAGTTCTCCTTGACATTCCTGCATTGACATGATAACAGAGACCCAGAGACAAAAAGAATTCTACTGGATATTCTTACTTGCTTTAGCTTCACTATCCCTCATTCCTGTGAGCCCAAGAGAATGCTCTTGCATGCTTTGCAACTCTTGCGAGTAGCTGTGAAAAAGGTTTTAATTGCATACTGCAGGGACAATATAATGATTTCATTTTGCTCTTTGATGTTGTAAGTGATATTAGAGGTGAATGGTACCTATGCAGCATATAAAACTTGGAACCCCAAGCAACTTAGAAAGCCACAATGATACCAGCTCTTGCCTTAGATCACTTCCTGTAAGACGGGAAGCCTCAAAGTACTTAGAGTTCCTGTTACCTCCTCCACTGAAGTCAACATGAGTTTTGCACAAGACTCATTTTGCTGAGCTCCACAGTACTATCCTGACTACAAACTGCAGAGCCCTTTCTCTCACTGGACACTTTTTTGGAGCAGGACTCTGAAATGATAACAGTTTTAAAGTGGTTCTATATACCTAATCCTCTTCCTTTCTCTCTAAAAAGGTTCTTAAACAAAAAAAAAACCCACCCAAAACCAACAAATGCCCTGCAAACCCCAAGCCTAATATTGCTGAACAAAGCCTGGAAACTGAACTCTCAAAGAAAGATGGCTCAGAAAAAATAGGTAGGACATGGCAGAATCATTACGTCTTGTACGCAACTCTTTTCCTGCTCACTGTGCTCAAAGTTGAGTCCTTGCTTCCAGGGGTCTCAGTCATTTGTTGAGTTACAGTGAACTGCAGTATCCTCTGGCTCCTGGGAAGATCTGAGTCACTGCTGAAACCTGGCGCTCTGTTCCCCACTGCACTCTTTGTTTAAGCATGAGCTGTGAACTCCCAGCTCAGTGCGGTGACTCTTGCCTCTCTTACCTTTCTGTCTCTGGCATCTTCTCCTCTGAGCAAAGTGTCTAAAGGACAGTGCAGTCCCTGCCCTCCAGTGGTTTTATCAGGCCTGGATGCCTAAAGGAAAACAAACACAAATTTAGAAAAACAAGTAAAATAGATACAAAGTCCATCACAGATCATTCAAAAACATTCATTCCGGTAAGCTTTTTTATATATGCAGGTGTCAGACAGGTCCCTTCTTGCAAAACTCTGATGCTGCATAAATACCTCCTGAAATCCCTTCTCTTAGCTCATGCCCAGATCTACCACCTGTGCCACACTGCCACCAAACCCAGCTGCACACAAGCATTTGCCATTCCTGGACAAAGCTTCCCTCCCCCCAACAGTTACTTTATGCTGGGACCACCAGCCTGCCCAAACATCCTCCAGACCATCCCACGTGCCTATTAGCAGGCAATAGCTGTTCTCAGACAGAGCTCTCTGCTGTGAGGCACCCCCACCCATGGGTGCCTTCTCATGGGGACAAGGGATAGGTGCTGGCCATGGGCACCAAGGAACATGGAGGAAGGTGCCTCTCATGCTCCCCATGCACCTCTCCAGTGTACAAAGTGTTGCAGGTCCCACAGAAGGAAACAGGCATCCTCAGGAGGTACCCAACTCTGTTGGTCCGTCCTGCTGACAGGACTAGCAATGCCCTGGGCTTTTGGTAAATAGTTGCATCAGAAAAAAAAAAAAAAAAAAAAAAGAAAAAAAAAAGGAGCAGCTTTCTAGCTCCAGGCCACTTAGAAAAGCTATAAGGAAAAAAAAATATGGATTTTTTTCTAGAAAGCAATTTGTAGGTTTGCTGTTCTCTGGCCCGGCTGGAGGATGGTTTTTGTGGGGGAGCTTAGAAAAAAAGATCAGTGCAAGTATAAAAGTTCATGTCTGAGTTACTGCAGCAAAATATAATCTATCAATTTATTTTTTAAGATCACCTTTCATATGAGGGTTTATTGATTTTTTGTCTTCTGTTTCTGTTGTTTTAAAATGTTCAACAACTACTGGTATCTCCTTTAGCCAGCTCTCACTTTCAGAATGCCTAAGTTATTTTAAAGATACTTAACCCTTTTTCCCATGTGATCTAAATAGATAGATCCCCAGGGTCTAAATTCATAACCTGACTGGCTGTATTAAAGTTAGCGGTATTAATCCAACCAGGTCTGGTCATCTGTATTTTTCTTCTATTTCCATCTGAAGGGAAGTACAGATTTCATCTGTTAATGATGTCTGTCTTTGGGACTCAATGAATCCAATTTTTCTGATGTCATATTGTGTGAAGTTACTATTTGATGCATATGATAGTTCCTTGATCATCTCAATTTCAGCATTTCCTGTTCTAAAATCTGCTACGTACCAATGCAAACATCTAATTTGCCAAATAAGCTATTTCTTTAAGACTCTTTTATCATAACTGCCATCTAGTCTTCCATTTTTCTTTTCTTTCTTCATTCTCTTTTCTTCCTCTCATAAGGAGATATCTGAAAATACATTCAGCTCAGTACTTGCTCTTATTTGACAATAGCCAGTTGTAGTTGAGGTAACAGTAGATTACATCTGTCTTAATTTGCATGAAATTTGTTTGAGAAGACTTTGTGTCTTACCAACCTCCTTTAAAATGACTAAACATAAAATATCTGTGAATTCACACTTCATACAACAAAGGATTAATATTGGAACATTGGACTACAGGTCTTGTGTCACTGAAGGCCGAGGATGATTTTTGACTTTTTTTAATGAATGAAAAACCTAGCTCAAGAAATACAGAAGAGTTAGTTCTTTAAGCATTAGGGAACCATTTAAAGAAGTCACATCTATATAAAAAAGAGGCAGGGAAAAGACATAGATAATGGTCAATTATTACAGGTATACATTCACTTTATGGTTGCTAATATTTAATTATGGTCATTTTAAAATAGCTTTATAAAAAATTGCTCAAAAATAGAAACTGTATTTTTACCATGATCCTTCCTGAAAAGACAACGTGTGTTTTTTCCACTGCTAGATATGCTAGCTATACTTCATTTCCCCCACCCTCCTACCCCCACCCCCCATAACATGGAATATTAGATCATCACTGCAGAAAACAGGTAATTATCAAAACAAAACTATAGTAACCTTGTTCAGGAATGTTGTACTGCTGTGCACTAGTAAGCCATTATGTTAAAGTCTGCCTTTTTCTTCACACACTACCCAGCTTCATGATCTGCATCTACAAATGGTTTTCTGTACAAGTATATGAAGATATGTACAGGTATATAATGGATGCAAATTGCATATGCTTAGTATGTTTTGTCCATGTTTTCTGGATTTCTATGTACTGTGCCTCCTCTAAAAGATATGCTAATAATTCGGTTTCCTCAATAAAAATCTCAGTTTGGGATACTGTTTGTTCTGACAACGTTTAATTTTCTTCAATGTTTTGCTAGAGAGCTGAATGTTTCTTTTGTGGCTGCAGTTTAGGGAGGAATGCAAAGGACGCCTATGGCAAGCTGAGCTTGAGTGGTCTTTGGCCGCACATCAGGAGAGACTTGACCTATGAAGTTATTTAGTCTTTGAATTTCTCTTCTTGGCACCCTATATATTGAGATATTGGAATTATAATATCTGTATGGTGTTTAAAACTGCTTTGCAAGAAGACAAAATTAGTCTGCTCAGCTGGTAGTTCGTTAGGATTTAAGGCTAAATATTTCTACAGAAGAATCAACAAGGATAACAGACAAAAAGCAACTGTGCAAATCACACTTTATTGAAAAGTTGATAATTTATCAATTGGTTAGTAATCCTCCATTGTAGTTCTGAGAACTTTAGTAGGAAACAGAATTATTTGAAAAGCTTTTTGCCAGTTCTCTCTCCCTTACAGTAGTTTCTAGTAATTGATAACTACTGCCTTTGCAGCTTTCCTCGATACACTGTCTGAAAAATAGAAAGCTAAAAATATTGCACTGGGGAAATTAAAAGTGCATGAGGCTTGATACTTCCCAAACCACTTGCATTTTGAACAATATCTACTATTCAAATAGGAAAATGATTCAAAAGTTTGCACTAGTATTTTGTGTCAAGGGAGCATCCTGAGGTATAAAACCATAATCATCTGCCTTTGCAAAAGAAAATGTAACAATTATGTCTCTTGATTTTTGCAAACCCTTTATATTTCATAGCAGATGGTGATGTTCATGTTGATGGATATATCCATCTCAACAGAGCCAGAAAAGGAAATACAAATATATATGCTCCTTGTGTAGCCTAATCTCATTATTTTTGTTTCTTAGTATTCTCATGGAATTTTATTGCCAGAATTGCATTAGTAGTATTATTGTATTCATAAAAAATTATATAGAAAATAATGCACCAAGCAGATGGCTAAGCAAGATAACCCCTAAATATAAATATATAATATATATATTAATATATATATAAATATAAAGATATATAAACCCCTAAAATAGACAAAATTGCTATTTTCAGTTTTGAATCCTTCATTTTAAATACAAATATTTAAATTCATCGATATTTATTATAATCAGCATTATTGTGATACTCAATTATTTTTTGTTACCGTCTTAATCTTAAAACAAAGCTCAATTATTATAAACTTTACAAGACATTAGCCTTAATAATTGGCAAGGTATATGGATCTTAGTTGGCTGTTTATTCCTGTCCCTTTTTCGTTGCCATCCATAGAGTCTCCATTTTTATTGACATATTGAGAAACAGTGTATAGTGATATCCTTCACTACATAGTTTAAACAACATGCAGAAGTTTTAGTGTTAATCCAGCTAACACTAATAATAGTGCTAAACTCATGGGAATGTTCATCTGTGTAACAGTTTGGGATTGTTAGTAGAAGACAGCGATTACAGAAACAGCCAGCAAGAAAATACCTAAGTAACTTGCTGAAACATGGAACTGATTTTTTTGAGTCTATGAACCTGGATTTACTCTCCTTTCAGTAGACTGCTTATATGCAGTATTTCACCATTAAAGGGAATTTATTTCTGAACAGTATTTGAAATTCTGAGACATCATTGAGGTGGGAAGGAGGTTTCAGAGTTCAAAACAGAATACAGACGAGAAAGAACGTGTCTCATTGCTGAGAAATTTTTGCTTCCTGAGTGTTCAGTAAAAAGTCACTGTAGAGTTGAGGCCCTGGTTAGAACATGACTAGCAATCACTTTTGATATTTGTCTTTGGTTTATGATCTGCTTCTGCCTGGTGAACCAAGGACAGATGTTGGTGCCGGGTAGCTCCACTGCATCTCAGACATGTATTGGTATAATAGTGCCTATGTAAAGAAAGGAATTATCTGTCAGCCTAGGACAGAGAAAACCTTGATGCATTAGGTAACAAACTTGAAAACACTCCTCAGCCTCCAATCCTGGAAATAAACACCAGATGTATTCTGATTAAATGTTGGGATGACACCCAGGAGTACACCATCCCATCTCTGAGGTTTGTTCACCCTTCTGCTTTTCTCCAATGCCCTGGTTTCTTTTGGATGAAAACCCAAGCATACAGTATCAAATGCCCGCTGGCTGGTCTCCTGTCCTGAACAAAGGTGTGGGACCAGAAGTGCAGGGAACTCTGTAAAACATTTTCCTGCCTCACAGTTTGGATGCAACATTCTTGACAGCTACCAGTTTAGGAGCCAAGACCAGTCAAAAGAAAGTGTATTCCAAACTTTTTTACAACACAGCTATAGTTGTGAACTTTTACAAGTGGTAATTGACAGTAGTATAGTAAATAGTCAATAGCTTTAACTTGAACGAAGAAAAACTCTTGTGCAGAATGCTTTCAGGCATCTGTTTATCACCTGTATATCACCAATTAAGTCCTTGATTGTTGCTGAAGACTTGACTCATGTTTTGTAAATGTGAGAAAATGGATAAGGGCAGGAAGGAGTCCATTTGGTGAGGTTTTAGGTTATTTTTGCTTACCCCTCCTTGCTAATTCCTTCTGTACTATCACACTTCTAAACAAAATACATGAAATTAATCTTTGTTGCCACCTTGCAATTTTGTTAGCTGCTGTAAATAGCTCTAACCAACAGTGCTGTGTTTTAGCAAGGATTTTCTAATACATGGATGCAATGTTCAGAGCAACTGCAGAAGTTGCCTCAGGAAAAACTGAAAAGCTTCTCAAGAAAACTTGTAGCAAGACATCAGAGATACTCAGGCAGGACTACAGCAATGAAAATTAAACTTTTTAGGCTTCAAACACAGTCATATAGCTGTTCTTCAGTTTCAAAACCAATCCAATGTTTTCCCTTAGAGTGCAGTGGAGTGATCTGGGAATTACTCGGACAGTTAAACAGAGAGTGCTGAGGAACAAAATGTTCTTGTGTTTGTTCTACACTTCAGAATGCCTATAATTGACAACAGCAGTACCCAGGGGATAGGGAAGCTAGTGAATTATAGCTCTCTGTAGGCATTAGAAATGTACAGTTGAATTTTTCTTATGCTGGCAAGCTGTAAGTTTTGGGCCATTTCAATTAAAAATATGGAATAATGTGCCCTTAACGTTCATAGCAAGACTGTAATTCCATCAAGGAGCTATGTATAAAGTGAAACATTTGAGTGAAACTTGGTTATTATTACTCTGAATGCAAGACTGAGTAACAACTTCAACACACATGTTCATTACACACCATTTTTGCTTTCTCAGACCGATAAAGCAAAAGCAGAAATGTTAAACACCCTGCTGAAATTAATACAGCTTTATGTAAATTTCCTTTTATTGAAGCTAATTCAGCAAATATGTACTTCCCTGCCAGAAACATTACTCATCTCATAGGAGATATTTTCCTCCTGACAAGAATGGCTGGTACACTACTGCTGCTTTCTCATTGAGGCTTCATAAACGGGAAGGAGTGGATTTATTTCTTATGTCCTTGGAAAACTTTAACTGAAAGACAGCCAGACTTCTTATTTGACCTGGATAGGCTTTCGTTTTCATTATTTTTGATGAATTTATGTACAGCCATTGATTGAGAGTTGCATTTCACAGCCTGGACTGTCTAATAGTTTTTGCTAATGAAAGTGCACACCATTTACTGTTGTGCAAAGGTGATCCATTGGTGATTTTGGCACATTACTCATTTTAAAAGACATCACAGCTATCCACACCAGTTAGGTCAGATTCTCTAAGAAACATCTCACTTCATTACTATAACTTATTTATGATAAAAAATGTTCCACAAGTAGAATTTTTAAACTGATGCAATTTCAATCAATTGCATATTCACAGCTTTAAATGGGAATCACTTAATGCTTAAAACTGGTAAGAAAATGTAGCTGCAATAAACTGGAATCAAATTTATTTTATGATAATTTGGAAAAAAGCATTTTATTCATTCACAGAGACAACTGGTTGAATTGGCATACTGCGGCGAATGAAGAGACGGGACACAGCTTGATGCAAGCAAGTTGTCAGTTTATTAGTGATTTTCTTACAATTATATATGCTTCTACCTTCTACATATTACACACTGATTGGTTATATCTTAGACATAAAAAACACTGATTGGTTGATATTTAAGACACACCATTAAAACAATAAAAACTGATTAGTTTACCTTGTCATAACAACAATTTCTATTCTAAGATTAGGAGGTTTCTTCCTATGTGACTTTCTTGATTAGCAAAGTTCCTTATCGGCACTATCCGTTCCCTTGTCTGGCTACTTATTCCTCTTTGTCCGTCTGGTTGCCATCTCAACTGCAACGGCTCAAGAGTCTGCAGTTAGCTTGCTCCTTTGTTCCCAGGGCTTGTGCCCTACAAGTTCTAACACGTCTCTATTCATCAGGCTAACAGTACTTGGACTCTTGTCCTTGAGGCCTTGTCCTACAGCATACATATACCTAATGTCAGGATAACAGCAGAAGAGATCTATACTGAAATTGGAATAATTACGGAAGGAATTTTTGGTAGTGACAATTTTCTGAAATGTCTGAAAATGTCTGCAGTTCTTCCACAATTATGAAAAACAGCTTTATTTTTTCCTTTCAGAGGGAATGATGGGATTCTTACAGCTGGTGAGCATAGCCTAAAGACTTGTATGATTTTCCATAATTAAGTTATAAGACTTTCTGTAAAGCAGTCTGTTCTGATTTTATCCTGTGTGTCTAAATCCAGGTGTGTTGCGTTGACCCTGGCTGGATGCCAGGTGCTCACCAAAGCCACTCTGTCACCCTCCTCCTCAGCTGGACAAGGGAGAGAAAATATAACAAAAGGTTCATGGGTCAACATAAGGACAGGGACATCACTCAGCAGTTACCATCACAAGCAAAACAGACTCGACTTGGAGGAATTAGTTTAATATATTAACATTTGCATCTGAGCAGGATAATGAGAAATAAAACCAAAACTTAAAAACACCTTCCCTGCACCCCTCTCTTCTTCCTGGCCTTAATTTCACTCTTGATTTCCCTCCCTCCTCCTCCCGGTGGCACAGGGGGACAGGGATGGGGCTGGGTCAGTCCGTCACACGCTGCCTCTGCCGCTCCTGCCCCCTCGGGGGAGGCTCCTCACACTCGGGCCCTGCTCCAGCGTGGGGTCCCTCCCGTGGGAGACAGTTCTCAGATATCTCCAACATGAGCCCTTCCTGTGGGCTACAGTTTTCATGAACTGCTCCAGTGTGGGTCCTTTCCATAGGGTCACAAGTCCTGCCAGCAAACCTGCTTCAGCATGGGCTCCTTTCTATCCATGAGTCCACAGGTCCTGCCATGAGCCTGCTCCAGCGTGGGCTTCCCACAGGGTCACAGCTCCCTTAAGGCATCCACCCCCTCCATCATGGGGTTGTCCCTAGGCTGCAGGTGGGGATCTGCTCCACTGTACACCTCCATGGGCTGAGGGGCACAGCCTGCCTCGCAGTGGTCTTCACCACGGGCTGCAGGGGAACCTCTGCTCTGGGGCCTGGAGCCCCTCCTGCCTCCCTCTGCGCTGGCCTGGGGGTCTGCAGGGCTGTTGCTCTCACATATGCTCACTCCTCTCTCTGGCTTCAATAATAATCTGGCAGGTTTTTTCCCCCTTGCTAAATACGCTGTCCCAGAGGCGCTACCACCGTCATTGATGGGCTCGGCCCTGGCCAACAGTGGGTCCATCTTGGAGCCGGCTGGCGCTGGCTCTGTCAGACATGGGGCAAGCTGCTGGCAGCTTCTCACAGAAGCCACCACTGTAGCCCCACTGCTACCAAAACCTGGCCATGCAAACCCAATACACTGGGCAATGTTGAACTTAACTCCGAATCCTAATCCATGATCTCAACCTCATCAGTATAAAACCGGGATACTGACTTAGATGCTAGTCATTTTACCTGACAAGAAAGTGTGATTCTAAATCTCTACCAAGAATGCCCCCCTTCCCAGCTATTCCTATATATACTAATACACAAAATAATTACCTTCGTTATTTTCTTCTCCCATGTCTTCCCCCTTCTTTATTAGAACATTACACTGATATATTATGTTAATCAACTTGCATCTAATTGTTTTCTTGTCTGGGAATCACCAAAGCATGTGATATTAACAGAATACTAGGAGTTATCATGGTAGATAGAGCTTCAGCCTGTCTTATGCATGAATAAAATGCTAAGCATCTGCTGAGTATCCAGTACAGTCACTGAACTCCTACAGGAATATCTGGGAAAGGCAGGTTTCTTAGTTTTATCTTTTTTACCTTTTACATTATACCCACTTTCACTTCTCTAATACCAGCTTTGATTTATTTCGGTTTTCCACCTTTTAGTGCAAACTCGTGAGTAACTGTAGATTTTGCCGTTAGAGTATTCTACTTCCCATAGTTCATTTTCCTTTATCAGTTGTCACTGTTACAGATATACTTTGACTTTTGCAGGTTTTGTTCCATTAAAAAACTAAAACCTACAAAGCCAGCTTCTTTTCTGATTTCTATTTTGTCTCACTAGTGTCTGAATAAACTACTCTCATATTGAAATATTTTTCTTCTAAGCTATCTTCTGTAATTCTCAGAAATATGAGAAATTATGTAAGAAATTCAGTACACATGAAAATTCAGTTTATCTTTTTCTTTTTTTCAGCCTGTTCAACTGCCAAGTCATACTGTAAGTTCTCATTATGTGTTTCATTTTTTATGACTTAGGAATTACTTGCCAGATTTTCATGAAGCAACATTTAACAAGGGTTTCCAGTATTATCTTGGTATATTATCTACACAAAGCAATTGCTACAAAGAAACCCAAAACTTTTTTTCCTACATGTATATTTTCCACTACCATCTATTGAAACTATGGATATCATTGTAGTCATGAAAAGCCCACAGAACTCCATCATAACCTGTTTTTCATTCAGCCCAATTGAAATTTCTCTTTTCTGACTTTAGATATCTGCAATGTAGCCATCTTTATCTGGGCTAGTCATCTGAACTAACTTTATATTCACTGGGAAAATCGCCAGTCCTAAAGTTCCTTTGACCCATGTCATCTGCAATGGCATGACATGAACTTCACATCTGAAGTATCTTTGCCCTTGCAGTCTACATTGCAGATGTCTACACTGTGTCAACAGAAGTTCTTTCTCATGTCTAAAGTATATCACTGCTATTCCCCTTCTCCAGTTGAGCCATGCAGTAGGACTGCTGAATTTCACTGTTTTGTTTTGTTTCTTGTCCCAGTGCTGAAATTACTTTTAGTGATGCATGGCACCCTTTTAGTGGCATTTGCCCCTCTGTACATGACATAGTTCTAGTATTCTCCAAACTGCTCCCTCCTGCAGAGTCCACACTGTCATCTGCATATGTTTCTCTGGGAGAAGAATACATGGAAGCAACATGGCCAAGGTTTTGTACATTTCCACTCTCTTTCAGCCACCAACTGCCTCTGCCCATACTGGGAAGTAATTAAGTCCATGATAAAACTGGTAACCTACTGAGGGAAATGTGAAACAAGTCATTATACTTTCCTCATTTAAAACTAAGTGGACTTGATAATCTAATTGCCATGTTGGCATCATTTTGCACAGAAAAGCAAAGATGGGTGAGATGTTTTGATTAGCAGGCCCACTATGCATGCTGCAGTATCAGCTAGCAAATGCACCTTCAGCTAATCAGTATGCTGAGTGTAGCTTTCTTTACATGACCATCCCAGCCTTCCCCTCCAATACCAAGACACCGAGACTCTGAATTAATGGTTCAAATGGTTCTTCGGAGACTCTATTTAGAGGCACAATAGAATAGTTAACTGCAAAAAAATCTGGCCTTTTGAGATGTTATACTCTCTTTACCTAGTGCATGCTATGAGGTCCAATCGATATCTTCCAGGACCATCTAGCTACGAATATATTTCATAACATTGACCTGAGGATCTATAGCTAGTGAGATAATTATGCAGTTAGATCATGTACTAATTAAAGTGATTGTTAAGTGTTAGCCTACTCCTGGAAGAAAAATAGAAGGCAGTGATTTAATAACAGGCCTGCTAGAAGATTCTGATATAAAGATCATAAAGAATAACTTTATTTGATATTTTATGATATACTATGGTGGGAAAAGTAAATAGTCAAATGGTCTAGGAAGCCTCTAAGGCTGCAATAAAGGGAAAAATATTAGCATTAGTATACTTAAAAAGAGGAAAACCAAAATCAATAGATAGCCGCTTCATGGCTTTGAAAGCGAAACATAATGAAATACATTTTGAAAAGGAGCCAGTATATACAACTGCAGGAGTAAGGGACAAAGTAAATTTTTTTCAGTATGTAAGAAGACTGAGTATTTTGTGAAGCTTACACTGGATTTTTTACACGGGAGGAATAAAGCTAACAGGCTGCTATCATAAAATTAACCCACATAGAAGTGCTGAATAAAGATCCAAAATGATGAAAGGAACTTATCACATTTTTCTCCTGTAGGAATTGTCATGGTATTCCCCAGGAATTTAACTAAGACTGGTAATGATTAATGCTCTATGTCATCTTGCAAATCTAGAAATTTGTTTTAGGAGGTTTTAAATTGAGAGCTTCTTTAACCTAACTAAAATATTGAACTGTGATTCAAGAACACTTTATTACTTTCTAACTGAGAACATTTCTTGGCTCTTGTAGGATCACAAGGTGATACCCCACATTCATAGCAAAACCCTTAAAATATACTGCTAAGATTTTTACAAGGAAATTAAATCTATAATAAGGTCTCCCAAAACCTTAGTAACCAGCAAAATAAATAGATAAATAAATAATCCCATTTCAGTAAAACAAGTAAGTGCTTTTGAGTTTCACTTTGTCTTCTTCATCATGTCTGAACCCTAATCTTTTAACAGATAATCTTCTATAAGACTGCAAAATTGTCACAATTCTGTAAGTAGAGCATAGATAACATAAAGGAATCCAGTCAACCCTTCACTTATCTCTGAATAAAATTTAATTTCTTCCAAGGTTGAGACGTGTTTAAATATGTGTCTGTATGCATTTGAGATGTCTCATAGATGCTCAGTGCTAGAATTACCAGAGCTTCAGTTAAAGCTCCAACAATGTTTATAAGGGAAGGGACTTCTTCAGTCTAGGTACTAAATAGATCAAAATAGATGAATGAGTGCACAGTTTCTCATGGGCTGTAGTTTGTGCAGTGTGTTGGAGGCTCTCCGATGTCTGCATCCCAGCTGTGCACCCACTTACTCAGACACACTTCCCTGATACACTGAGGGCTGAGCCTTCAAACCTTAAACTTCTCTGGGAAGAGTGAGGTGAGTAAGTGTTTATATTTTCACTAGATCACTAGAGCAAGGATCATACTCACCTGTAGAGGTAGGTGACCGTGTTTGTATTGGCTTTCTTTAATGTGGAAGTTGTAGATAATAATTATAGTAAACCACTATTTTAATGGTATTTGAACCAGTCGTAGACCTCTATAGCCTGTATTGACAGTCATTGCCATTTACAAGTAAATGCAAAATAACGCGTAATTTGCTTTTCTTGCAAGTCATGGTACTGCTCTGGAAAATTTATATTCAGAGGGTACATCTGCGCAGCAGAAGGCAAGACCAGAGCAAGTATATCTGTATTCCAGCCAGCCTTATCATACCCTACTTTGGTATCAGGTACAAATAAACTGCAGAATTACCAATTTCAGTCATCAACTCTATCTGAAGCATGCTGGACACATTTCTACAGCAATACTGACTTCCAGTTGCAAGAGGAAAACTCTGGGTGGAGAAGAAGAATCACAAACAAGGGCAGTGAAGTTCCCTCTAAGAAAGTGGCAGCAGGGGGTACATCTTGACAAGTCACATTTAAGAGCTTGTTTAATAGTCAGGAACCCACTAAGATTTTTGATATCCTCTAAACTAGCCAAAACTGTCTCCAGCACAGTCCTGGAATAAACGTCAGTTTAATTTTTCATACGCTGCTATCCTTTTTTCCTTCTAGCCATTCCTGTGTCAACCTGGTAAACCTGACCTGCAAAGGGACAGCATTTCTGAGCCTGAAGGTGTGCATGTTCCATTTTAACCAAGAAAGCAAAAATTCTTTTAGAGTTAAACCACATTAGATAACTCATTATTGTGTGGGCAGTTTTGCAATTCATGGTATATTAGTTTTAGTGAAATCATTGAGAGCTTCATTTTCTAGAGAATGGTCCAAAACAGTGATTATATTAATGCCAAAACTAGAGGGAGCTTTTTTTATCAAAACAGTGATCACATGCTACAGCATGTTTCAGTTCATGCTACATGAAAATCTTCTTCAAACTACCATGTCATCTGCTACAAATGAGGATTTTGAAGAATGACCTTCTTGTTTCCCTCTACCAGATACAACGAGCTGATCAAAGCAAAAAAAAAGCTAATTCCTTCAAGTTTTAGAGTACCGTTTCTTCCCCATGACAACAGGAAAGGAACCATCAATCGAAGTCACACCTACCATGGATACCAAATCATATAACACCATTTCTTAAATAAGGAGTAATTCTCAGATACCCTTAATAAATAAGAGGTAACTCACTTGAAAAACAACTCTAAAATATTTAAATTTATAGCTTTATTTTCTATTTAATCTTATTTCAGACAACGGCTTAGGTATTGGTTTAAGGTGGCTAATGCCAAGAATTTATAGTCTTGAGAAAATTTATTTGTTCGTTACATGGAAGATGTTACTCTCATTATTTTTTGAACTATATATCTCACTTGTTCCACAATTATTTCAAACTTCCATGTTTTTCTTTTACTGGACACATTTTATGTGTCTTTCAGTTAATTTATTGATCTTTCTGAATTATTTATTTGCAAAAAGTTGTTAATAACAAGTCTGACCGTACAAATCTATCTTAAGCTTTCCATAAGATTCACAGCCTTAAAGCTGCTGGGCAGGGCTGTGATTCAGAGAGACCTGGAGAGATATGGTCCTCATGAACTTCTTCAACAAAGGCAAGTGCAAGGTGCACCTGGGTTGGATTGGGTAGGTTGATCCCAGACAGCAGCCAGGGTTGGATTGGGTAGGTTGATCCCAGACAGCAGCCAAACACCTACAGAGCTGCTTGCTCACCTTCCACGTCCCACTCTGCAGCAGGACAGTGGAGAAAATAGGAAGCCTGAAAGTTGGAAAACTCATGTGTCTAGATAAAGGCAGCTTAATAGTTGAAGGAAAGAAAAAAATCTCTCAGCACCACCCACAGACAGACTGATACCCAGCCAGTCTCCAAACAACAGACACTTTGGGAGAAAAAAAAATTATATCAAAACAACCACGGAAAAACAAGCACAAGCTTACACTCACAGAGAATCAGTACCAATCTGTGTGTTTACTGTATGCCCAGCAATGGGAAGCATGAGTGACCAGAGCGTGTATGGAAACATCCTGTAGGAGGGGAGGGTCTTCACCTCCCAGGACCAGAAACTCTGAGGCCAAACCAGATATGAAAGAGGCTAACATCATCCAGGAAATAGCAGGATCGAAAAGAAACTATGAAAGCACAACTTCTGCTTCCTAGATCTGGCCAGATTCAGCATCAAAGTCACAGCAGCACAAGGCAGAGGGTCATGCACAGATTCCTCCCATTTCCCTGGTAAAGCAAGTAACTAAAACAGTCACGCAGGTGGGCTAGCTGGGGAGGCGGGGGTGGCAGCAGGGGGGTCTCCACCCTGCTAGTATCAATGTTAAGCCATGCTAGAGCTATATAGTTATATACTGCTATTTGAAAGGAGCTTGTTCCTGCACTCATTCCCAGTATGCTAGATGTTTGTTAATGAGTCATAAATTTTCAGATATTTTTAAACGTGAAAATGATTAAATGGAATTTAGAGTTGTTTAATGTTTTACACAATTTTATGTATTTGTAGTTATTCAACAGAATAGATTAATTGCAAATTATTGTTCTTAGTGGTCTGACGGAGATTATTAAATTGTGCTATGTTCTGCCAAAACAAGCACTGCCTTTTAATACAATTTTGCCTCTGCAAAAATACTCTCAAGTCTTAATCAAAATACCAGTTTTCAAAAGCAGTAGATAATATTTCTGTGTGTTTTCTACAACTTTGCACATGTGACTGAATTTTAAACTGCTAATTCAAAACACATAGCCTACTTCTAGGCTTCACCAGTAGAAGTATACTTCTACCTTCAGACCTACTTAGTTTTTTCCCCATAATTGTATTACAGGAATGGCCAGACCACAATGACCTGCCTACTTAGATACCAGAGACGTAATGAAGATACTGACAAAATGTTGTATTGTTTCTGGAGGGAGTGAGCTGAGTGCTCAATGTCAGGAAATTAGTCCTGGGACCAGGAGGAGAGGAACATGGAACAAGTTGACACTGCAAAGCTCAATTTCTAAAGTGGTCCAAAGCAAAGGATCATCTGTGTCTAGAAAAATACACACGTGCCTGTGCACACACAAATGCACCATCAGCTGAGGGCTTTCGCATCCAGTTGTCAGCATCAGACACCAATGAAAGCAGCCCACAGCAAGATAGCAGTATATCTTTCCAGCAGTTTCTACTGTTGGTCTCCTGTCCATTGGTACTCCATGGCACAGCTCAACAGAGTCAAGCAGTTTGTGTTGTACTCAGCTCTTGGCCAAAGACCATGTACCGCTGCCTCCCAGGCCCTTTATGTTACGAAGATTTGAGGAACTGGATTTCAGCTTTTGCTGACTTTCTGGAAAACACACTGGAGTGTTTCTTTACTCCCCAGACATGCTGAGTTTTCCACAGGGTTAAAGGTAAGAGACTGAAGACTGCTCTTTGAAGCCACCTTTCTTCCAGTCCTCTACAGATTGAGATCTGCAGGCATCAAAGCCTCAGAAGACTGTGTTGAATGAAGTCCTAATTTTCAGTCCATTTTAAGAAATCGTTAATGTCACTTGCAGTGTTTCTTCTTCCCTGACAGTACATGCTCTGTTTTATCCATTTTTAGTCCATCTTTAATTTACATTGGATTATTTCTGTCTCTTAAAATGCTTCTTTTCAGTCTTTAATTTAAACACAAACTTTCCACCCATAAAGAATAATAAAAAAGATTTTCTCTGTAGCTTTTCTCCCCATTTCCTTAATAAAAAATGGTTATTGTGATTGTCTAAGCCCTGATGAGCACATAGGATCATTGAAATCATCCTCCACGTTATCTAGAGGTTTTATGTAAGATCAATATATAATTTCTAGAGACAAATTAATTGTATTTGCCTTGTAAGATAAAAATCAGAGTATGTTTGTAGGTGTTTGCATGTTTCATTTAAAGAGGTTTGCATCTGTTGAGAGATTTCAGCTTTAATGTTCCATTTGATGCTGCAGAGCTCAACTAGTGTACTTATGTATTTGAAGCTTGTGTTACATTCCAAATTCATCAAAATGTCAATCATTTGTTACAACAGTCTGCTCCTTTTTTATCAGTTCTCTGTATTATTAGGGTGCAGATGCAATCACACTTAGCACTGGCGCTGGTGTGTGCTTGATCTGCCTTCCTCCCCCATAGATCTGATACTTTCGTGGGCATTGATGAAAAGCAACACACAGAGGTAAAATTAAATTCTAATCTGTTGGCAAGATCTACCCTGGCAAGCATTGACACTCCTAGTGCTTGTCTGACATTCCTGTGCTGCAAAAAGTAACAGCTGCTTATCAATGATGTATTAGAAATGGGCACAAACCAACTGGTGTACATGTTCATATAAGAAAAGATAAAACATTTATTGGTAAAGCGATCCCTTGCCTCCTACTAAGTAACTGCCTACATCTGTATCTTCTGTGGTAACTGCTTGGTTTCAGACTCAAGGTCATAGAATTAAGTGCCTGGAGACAATTGCAGCCATACTGTCAGTAGAGACACCACTGGAATATGAGCCGTCCTGGTTTTCCTTATCTGGAGAGGCAGCTGGTTCCCTCAGAGCTAGAGCCTAGATGGTCCCTCAAAGCTGGAGCTTAGATGGCAGCCAGCAGTGTGAGTGATCAGGAAGCTGGGCTCAGCTCAGCGGTGATGCTGTCTGCATGGTTTTGTAACGTCTGTGCTGTTTGGTATGCGAGCCTCTCACTGACTTCCAGGCTCTGTCAAACAGGAGCTGGAATTAGTATCCCGTGTCAATCCTGTTGATGCCATTGCAACTCGGATGATGAGGAATGAAGTCTTCTGTGGAACTAAACCTGCCATAAACAAATAATGCTAAGCACAGACCAAATTTCTATGACAGCAAAGGGAGCTTGAAATTTGACTGTGTCTGCTAAATGCTTGCTAATTCAACGGTGGGTTGAAAAACCTCTTGAAAATTAAAACTCAGGCCAGCTCAACACTACATGAAAAGGATTCATTTGTTCATTCCAGCTGGTCAAACCTGAAGATATACTGATTTATTGGGGTAAATACAGCCAGAGTAACTCCATTTTTTCTCAAAGAATAGGTTACATGCTCACCTCTCTGTTTCATCCTTCCCTTTTTAATATAAAGATATGTAAATTCAAACAGACTCTTGATTACTGTGTTTAGGGTACTGTACACAAACAGATGTGAGAAAAATAAAAATGTGCCACATTTGGAAGGGACATCTGCATGGAGGGGTACAGAGCACCTGGCAGGGCATGAGGCTATGGGGGCATAAACACTGCGCAGTGCACTGCAGGGTGCACACTGGCACAGCCAGATATCCTCCAGACAGGGTACTCCAACCTGCCTCCGGGGATGCAGGCAAGGTGAAGTGAAAGATCAGGTCTTCCACTTGATTTTCCATCTGGGTCAGAAAGGTGCATCCAAAGGCACTCTTGGGATTATACAGCACAATTGTCAGGGAGTATAGCCTTGTAGGCAGAATCATGGATGCTGTAGCAGGACAATGTTTTATCATTAACCCTATCTTAACAGACCTGAAATATTCTGCTGTTCTTGCCCTAGACAGAATATTTAGTATTACTTTCCATGCATAAATTATGAAGGGAGTGAGAGACTCCATAAAATAAGTTATGGACTACTTCAAGTAATAGATAAGTTAAATGGCTTATAAATGTCAGTGTTACACTCATCAGTTTCACTGGCCCTTGGTCTTACCTTGCAAACTTGAAATGAATAAATTACTTTATGCAGAACTGTAGATCACAGTGTAGCACCATTAATTATTCCTTAGACTACCTCTTTCAAACAAAACTGGAGAAGCTTCTGGTTGTATTACATATCTGGTAAGATTATGAGACTCATTTCAGCATTTCTACGGTGTCTTGTTTAGACTGTAGTAGCAATCCTGCAGCACACTATTTTCCAAACAGAAATTCATACATTAGAGAGTTTTTAGTCACAATATATTGTTTGAAAATATTTCCATTACAGATAATTTTGCAATTACTCGGGCTCTTAGGTGCTGTTTGTTTCCTGAGCATGCATATTTGCTCAATGTTAGAGGAAGTGCCATAGAGCACAAGGGAAACGTTCACTGCCACTGTTACTGTAGAAGTGTACATCTCTCCAGAATGGGTAGATCAGAGGACATCCTTTTGAAGAACTGTTCCTGAAGGAGTCCTAACCCACCAGAGATACAAAGAGGTGCAAAAGCTTGCTAGGGAATAATGATTTCCAGTATTTACTTGTGAATTCCAAGTTAGAAAATAGCCTGCGAGTTTGCAGAAGATCATTTATAATTCTTACAGACCATGTGTGTGTGAGAGAGAGAGGGAGAGAGTGTGAGTGTGTGAGAGCAAGAAGTGCCAGGTATGCCCAGAAGGAGTAAAACAGTGACAGGAACCATTTGAGAGTAGGAAAAAATGTTACTGGTGAGAAATGCTATGCTCCACTGCACATTTCAGATACGCCACAGATTCAAAAAGGTCATTGCCAAGAGCTGTTTTCTCTGTTGCAGAGAAGCAGCAAATGTGTGAAATGGCCCTAAGTGCAAGGCTGATAAGACTTAGTACAAACACATTTGATCTGCAGTGTCTTTCTCTCTCCCCTTTCAGATTTTTTTTTTCAGTCCCATAATAAAGATGTTAGTCACAGCCACTTGCAGGCAAACTGTATTTTTAAAACAGAAGATATGAGCTCTTAGAAATGGGAATAAGACCAAGGGAGGAGAGTTCTTTAAGGAAATGATCTGTCAGCTGACACAGGGAAAAAATAATTGAGTAAGAGCTGAAGCTGAGTTTTTTTGCTTTCACAGGGAAAGGCAATGGCCAAGTTTTGAACATTTTCAGGCAAAGCTTTATGCTTAGTCTTTGTGTCAAGTGTTAGCAGGAGCAGAGGGGGGATGATTTTCAACAGGCACGTATTATTTTTAATAAACTGGACATACAATATAAAACAACAGCATTACTGCTTTATCACCATTTTCAACTTCCTTTATCTCTTGGCTCACTGCACATTTCTTAGTTTGTCTAGTTTGTTTACATAGTGAGGCAAAAAATATTCCTGTGGTTCTGAGCACCAAATCTGTATTTCAGACATGAAAACCTGCACTTGTGAGGGAAAACATAGCAAGACTTTCTGCTGAATGAGAAACAGATACTGTGAAATGCTATGTCATATCCCTGTACCATCTGAAAGGCTGGTCTTCTGTACCCCATCACAGTTCACTCCCAGTATGCACATTTCCATATTATTTTTTTTTTAATCAGTGGATGGGTAATACTGTTCCAAATTCCTGACATTGCCAGGTGGTTCTTTTGTTGGTTTTTTTTCCCAGGGATTGCCTGATGTTCTTTTCCATGTAACCTAGTTATGGTTACCTACAGGAAATAACTGACTTCCCTGAAGATCACAGTGGAAGCCATCCCCCATAGTGTTATCAAATAAAGTTTCAGGGGTTTTTCCTGTTTTGTATTGTTTGCTGGGTTATCCCGATTTAAGAAATAACTTAATGCATCATGCTATACCTCAAAGTCTGTAAAGAAGGTCAAATGATCTGATAGGCAGGAAGGTAATACTGGCTCACTAAATCTTATTTTCCTGTCACTGGCTTCATTTCTCTTGCCTGATTGCTTCTATCCAGTTTCTGACCAGCTATTCTGTGGCTCCTAAAGCTACTCTAGAAGCTGGCCGAGTAGTGCACTAGCAGTTTCTTTCCTCCTGGGCTATGCAGTTGATGTACCATCTTTCTGTTTCATAACAACTCTGTCACCTTAGTAGAAATGGCTGAAATTTGTTTCAGATACTGAGCTACACAGAAGACCTTGGTCATCACTGTTTTAAGCATCATAAGATTCACTTTACTACAATAACAGTAAAAGATCAGTGGATTAGCATGCTTGCACAGCTACTCTGACCAGTAAATGCTGCTCCTGGGAGGCACACACCTAAACCCAAATTTGAGTAAGACTCCTTACAGACATGAAGTAAGCTTTCATTTCTTTCTTACCATTTGAGTCATCATCTAGCTCTCAGTGATTTGCAGCTTCTTAAAACGTATTCCACATACGTCCTGTGTTAATTTTCAGAAAGTGAAGTGTTTCGGCTATTTAAACCAGAGCTAGTTAAGACCTCACAGGGAAATTGCACATAGGAGTGCAGTTCTTGTTAATGGTGTTGCTGTGTATATCACTCTGCATGCAACACTTAACAATGTAGACAAGTATTTCAACAAACAATTCTCATACATTAGATTATATTAAATGATATATTCAAAGGCAAATGTAATTCCTCCATGATGAATTTGAACAACAAATCCCTTTAAGGACTCAAACACACATTAATAGCATTTTGCTTTTATTCAGGTTACACCTGCTTATAAGAAACATGCTATCCTTCTTAGCAGAGCTGTTCTATTAATGTACATTTAATGAAAGTTTACTGTTGCAATAATGAAAGTTTACACACATCAGTGTCTGAGGCTTTGAATTAGGTCACATTATTTCTGGTAAGTCTTTGAAATACGTCTATACTCTCAGGTAAGACCTTGATCTGCAGACCAGCTCCTGACAGGAAGCATGGAAAAACCTTAGATGATGGTACAAATCTGCTAGGGTGAATCAAATCTTAGAAAATTTATTTCTAGAGGACTTTTAAAATTAGTTTACAACAATATATCAGGCAATGTCTAGTTTTGAAAATGTCCAGGAAAGGATTTTGCATAACCATTTTTTGAGGGCAGCCTATAGATGAGAACTTTCTCCTAGAAACTGCAGTTGGAATTTTATTTCCTTACAGTCTGGAATATACACAACCTAAAGCAGAGCTTCACTTTCTAGTAAATTTGCATCTGAAAGGTAAGATGTTGATTAAAGGTATCAAACAAAAATATGCATGTTTCACTAAAAATAATATTACAAGTTTCAATAGAGAAGGCACATGTGAATAGACAGGTATGGAAGGATTAATAGCAAGATACTTCCTATGACCTGCAACTCATCCCCACTTGACAAAAATCAGATCAAATATGTGGGAACAAGAAGAGACAAAGACTCCAGAGCACTTACCACTTACAAAAAACTGACTTGTTCATACCAGAATACTGTGTGGAGATAGGTTGCTGCACAGAGTGATGGGGCATGTGCCCAAGCCTGCTCTTGGCATAATAAAACAAGATGGGAGGGGGTGAGAGGGGGAGAGAATAACAGAAAACATCAGTAAGTCTACACTGATGGGACCAGGCAGAGGCATAGATAATAGCAGGCATTTCCAGCAAGTTACAGCAACCTCAGCATGGGGCTCTTTATGTCTCTCATGCGAAGGAAGTCCTAGTACCAGTAAAGGTGGTGTCCACGGAGCAAACAGTAATCCAAAGACAGAGGAGCAGACACACAGGCATGTATATTGCTGATCTGCATTAGTAGCCAATGGTCTTGCACCTTGATTTTCAGTGTACAACTGGTGTAAAGAGGTTTATTACTCTGAGTAAGACATAATTAAATAATGGCTTATGAGATTTGTTTTGGCACATTTTGTTACTCTGATGTGACTTGATGTTACTATGAAAAAACAGCACCCTTAGTGAGCTGGTTTATGATCTCTGTATTGTTATTAAGCTCACATAATGATTTTTTTCAAGCAAGCTAAGGTAAAACATAGGTGGTAGTTATCTGCAGCTGAAAACAGTCACTTTTTACTTCAATAAAACTTTTTACTGTGTGCTTAGTTAACTTAAGCATTTGCAATTCTTTCATGGTCCTCTGAGAGTCTGATTGATTGTGACGTGGCTTCTGGATCAATACTGCTGTAGCATACAAACCAGTTGGCAGTGTGAGTTTTGTGATTCCTTTATAGAAAGCAATCTGTCACTTTTCCCTGTCTTGCAGATATGCTAATTCAGCTCTTCTTCCGGATGCAAAGCATTTCCTCCAAGAGTGCTATCTGTGTATATGTAAAGTGCTTTCATCGGCATATTTTTTCTGAATACCTGAGTACTTAATGAATGAAGTACATTCAGTACCAAAATGGAAACCATGAGTAATTTATTTTGCTATAGTCTCTAGCTGATATAAAAAGTTATCCAGATTCAGAATAGATACAGCATTGTAACTTTGCTTGTGCTTCAGCTGCCAAATATTAATTTTGGCTATGCTAATCACATTATTAACCACTGCTTGAAGAAGCAGTCTTATACAGCAGCCTCTTGTGGCTTCTTGCTTTGTGTGAGTGGTTTTTGTCTTGATGACTCATTATAGACCATGCTTTTAAAAGCTTCAGTAAAGAATAGTATTTTGCACTTGGACAAGGAAAGGGCTGAAGTTTTCCTTATTACCTGTCAGAATCCATTAGTCCTTTAGAAGCTTTATAAGGTACTGTAAGATCAGCTAGTGAGCAAAGAAAAAGTGTGCCATCATTTTCTTAGCAGTTACTCACACATCATGTTCTATTTCCACTTTTCTTAAGGCTGTAGCTTTTCATATCTACCTGGACTGTCTCATAATCAAGCCAAGAAGGAGCAAAACTACATAAATATCACAGAGGTGTGATCTGTGTTGTACAGGGTGGGATGTACCTCCTGGCTAATCCTAAAGATAACATCATGCTTTATTAAAGCTCAACATCACAAGTAAGTTAAAAAAATCTTTACTGTGGACCTGCTTTTCAACGGGACCTTACTGTGTACAACAGAAGGTAAACCTAAACTGGGCAGATGCACTGCAACAGTATCTCTGCTATCAGTTTTACCTCAGCTTTTAACTACAATACAATGCAAGGTTACTATGTTACTGGTGGTTTGAAAGCATTTCTCCTTTGGTCCACTGTGTATTCTGAAATGAAAATCTGAGACATTTTTAACTAAAAAGATAAATGTCTATGCCAATGTATTGTTTTCTTCCCATTCTTCTATTGTAGTATAACAAACAAGTGTAAGTACTGGTTTCACATTCTAATGGACTAAACTGTTTTTCTGCAATGATGCCTACATATTATAATTATGTGTACTCAAGATAAAAATCTTTATTTGGTTCATTCAGAAGTATTACAGAGGCAAATTATCACCTTTTTTCTGCAGAATATAGCATCAGAGAAAAGCCTCTGGTTCTCTAATGGCTATCAAGTCTTTAAACTAGGTATTAAAACATTCTACAGGGCACTGGAACATTAAATTTCCTTATGAAAGTAATACTGTCAGTATAAATTAAATTCTAAGTTTAAAGACACAGGAATAAACATATTTTAGAGTGCCCAGATACAACATCAAAATTAGCATATTAAAATGTATTTGATTACAGGGACAATAAATTTAAATCATGCCTGTAGCAGCAGCAGCAGATGCTTTCAACAAGAGGAGGAACAAATACTCTCAAATGATGTTCAAATAGTGAATGCATAATGAAGATAGTTCTCAGGAATATACCAAACAGTTTGAGCACCTGAAGAAACATATGCAAGGCTCAATTCAATTTTAGTTTCTTTTAAAATCTTTTTGTGTGACCATATTGCTAGCTGTACTTAATAATCAAGCAAAATAAATTGAAAATCAGATTACTTAGAAAAGCTCTATTTCAATAACCACTTCAAAAGGTGACATACAAAATGATCATATGCAAAACTAGTAATTTGTTTGGTTTGAATTTAATGAGACTTAAAAGTACCTGTGCCTTACATAATATAATATCTGTATAATTCATTGCTGTTGTTTAAACAGAAGAAAGTAGTGCTTAAAATTAGAATATAAACCCTTGTAATAAGCAAAGATTAGTTGGATATGTTTATTTCTTCAAATACCCTGATGCCTTAAAGGGTACAGTAGCCTTTCACCAATTCAGATCAGTGTAGGCAAAGCTAAATTTAGGCCCTTGGAGTCTGATCATGAAATCGTTGTTTAGAGCTAACTTGTTACTGAATTCTTCCTGTGAATTCTTTTTTCTTTAGCAAAACTTTCACTTTGGGAACTTTTTTATGACAGTATCTATCTAGCTCTCATACAAGGAAAAAAAAGTATCTTCCCTGCTTTTGGTGATGATAGATTTAAAAGATTGTTGCTGCCAAGGATAGTTATGGAATACAAAGCAAATAATGATTAAGATTGTTTTTTTGGAGCAAGGGGAACAATGGAACATGAACACGTGAAAATGTGTATTAAAAGCAGAAAGCACTTTGATTTGCTACATCCAATATCCCGTCAACCCAGGTGGAAATATGTATCAGATGCCTATGTCTACTTTTAACAATTCAGTTTTAAATGACCCAGGACTTAATTAGCAGCACAAGAAAGTTCTGAATAAATGTAATTTCCTTGACATTACGCAGACTGAGCACAGTTTTGCCTGTGCAGTATGCAACTCCTATTGATGTCAGCCAAAATTCTATAGTCTTACTACAGAGCAAAACTGAATGTTAAAGTGTCTAGTGCTAAATAATGTCTTTTTATGCATAGGTACAAAAGCAGAAAAAGCACAGCAACACTTCCCATGCAGCACCTATCCAGAACAGGTGTGTGGAGTCTCTATAATAAAAAAGACAATGTAAGTTCAAATTGCTGACCATATGAAAATGTCTTTACCACAAATACACTCCTCTGGACAGTGAGGAATGACCTTCAGTCCCCTCTGATAGTCTAGCTTTAACGTGTCATTGCTTCCTGCAACTCTGGCGATTGTTGAGAGGAGGTGTAGCAGTCATCACCCTGAGTTAGATGGCAATACTTGCCATCTAGCAGGTAAATGAAAGATGAGAGCTTTCAACTTTTTCTGCTCTATACCCTGGCTGTCACGAGTCTCACAATGGTTCTCTTTGCCTGTGAAGAGAGAGATGCAGGCGGATCATGAGAAAGAAGAAATTTCTGCAGTTTGAATGGGTCCATTTTCCACCTTTAGCTCTGGACTTTTTAGCTTTCATGATATGAATCTACATGGATGGGTGAAGACAAGTTTAAGGTAAATTCAGTTCCTAATAGCTAATACTCCAGTGCTCCCAAAGCTCATTTAAAGAGCTAAGTATTTCTTCCCTACAGTTCATTATAGTGCTTGAGCACTCTGCAGAAACAATTTCTCACTCATTTATAGGAGATGTTATTGACACTACTATTATTTAACCTTCAATAGTACCTTAATTGTGCTTTTCAGTGGCAGACAGACCACGAGAGAGATCTCTCTGAAGGAACAGACATTAGAATTTTGGGGGCAGACCTCTAAATGGCAGATCAATGACCTGTATGTATTTTAAGATGCATAGGTTTAAGTATTCAGGACTAAACATGTGGACCTATGATTTATGGCTATCTCACAAAGGGTATATCTGAAATTAAAGTAAATAATATCCTGGAAAAAAAGTTAAATACTTTGTGACAGGACTTAAATTCAGCCAAAGCCTTGAGAGGAATCTGTCTGCTATTTTTCTTAAGAACATGTCAAAAGATAGAAAAGCTTTCTAAGTGCAGCAAGTTTCTGATCTATTGGCAGATCAAAATAAAATGCTTTGGGAACACATACATTTTTCATAGCCAGTGGGCCCTTACAGGTTGCTCCAAACTTAATCTCAGTCCAGCAGCTTTCAGAGGCATTTGGGGTTGCAGGAAATAACATCCCCACAGGGTCCATAGAAGCATCTGTCTTTTCATCAGCTTGGAAGCTTGACTGTGTGTGATCCTTGTTGCAGATTCCTTTCCACATCCCCATGCTTCTTCCCACCTAACCACCTCAATGTTCACATGTACACACTCTGGCACACACACTAAGCTGTCCTTCCCATGGCTTAATTCATCCACCTGTAGAGGAACTGTGATATATATAAACTCAGTATTAGTGATTGCTTCCTCTACGGGGGATTCCTAATAATGACTCCTGATCATTATTCATATAGTGGTCTATCTGAATAAATACATGCATAAACATCACAGTATATTTAATTCAGGAACTTTCCTAGCTCAGTAATGATCTCACTGAGTTAAATTATACCAACAGGGTTTTTTTAATTAAACCATACAAGCTCTTTCTTTATGTGCAAATGAGATATTTCTTTTCACAAAGCTTAATGAATATTGCACAGTGATTGTGTATATATGCAAGGTATGATAGAGCAAAATTTTGTTTTAATTAAGTGATGATTATTATTTCAGAAGTTTCTGAAGGCAATAAATAGTAATAATTAATTAAATAAATAGATAGATAAATAAATAAAAAGCATGAACAGCTGATGACAAATAGTTTAAACCCTTGTTTCTTGCTTTAATTTATGAGTTCACTGCGGGGAGGAGGGACTTTAAAGCCAGTATTATGGAACTGCCCCAAAAGATTACAACCTGTCAGATATGAATGTTTCAAAGGAGGTGGCCTTCAAGACTTAGAAAGAACCAGTTAACTTATACTATGTATTTCTAATATGTGTATAGGTGATTTTAGGTTCTTCATGAATAATAAAGCTTTGGTGCTTTTTTTTTTTTTTTTAATTCCTGTAGAATGCTCTACAAGTAATGTTTTTTATACTTCTAATAAATATTGTAATATTCAAGCCTGTGGAAAATTAACTTCTCTCAGTTCATTCATGTATAATAACTTCTTTTAGCTTGAGCTGAGGCTAGTAGTCTCTGACAAAGGACAGGTGGTGGAGACTTTCAGATTTAGCGATTTCACTTAGGGCTGAATACAGTACTGAAGCCTGGAGTCTGGACTAGGACTCTGAAGCAAAATATAAATGATAGTCAGAATTGTTTCTAAAATATACTTCATTAGCTGTAATCTGGATACCCACAGCTTTTTACCTGACATAGCAAGTCAAGTTGAGAAAAAAGCAAAGTCATTTAATTAGGAACCTGTTTTGAAACTAGCTTAAAATAAAATAAAGGGGGGGTTCTTTTGTTGTCTGTAAGGGCTCTAATTCCAACTAACATTAGGAAAAAACCCACCACAACAGCAACTTATAAATTAATCATAAGGTCTGCTGCTCCATACCTTGTTTGGTAAAAGTTGTCAGGATTAGTTGTGTGAGTGCTAAAAAATTGTGGGTAAAGGCTTTCTTATGGGGGGTGGATGCAGGTGGGTGGGTGCCAAAACCTATTTCTAGGAGCAGAAGTGCATCAGATCTTTTTTCAGAAAGAAAAGTTTAGGTTTACAGATCTTCAGATTTTCAAATTCCCATAAAATGATAAGCTATTTCTGGCTTCACACCTTGAACACAAGAAAGCCACCAACAAATGATGGATCCATTTGCTTTCTTCTTAAACTAGATTTTTGTCAAGGAGGTGAGAGGAAGAGATGTTTTAGAAATGCATCTGTTTCTTTTTAGGAACAACACAAAATCTTTGGAAAACTTTTCCAAAAACTGAAAATCAAAGAAAGGCAGAGAAAGGAGGCTGGAACAAAGTTAACTTTTCTTAGTGGAGTGATTATAATTTTTTGAAGTATTTGAGTAGGCATTCGAAAGGGAAATGGGAGAAAGGATGAAAGTCAAGTTATGTTTGTCTGGCCTAAAGTAATTTTTTCTAGTCAGAACAAGAGACGCTAAGTAAAAATAGAATGTGTTAATATTAGACCTGATAATCCTAACCACTGACATTTTATGAGAATGAGTTTTCACCAAAAAAAACCCCAAATTGTTTCATCTGATATTTTTCTAAAAAAAAAAATAATTACCATATTTTGGACATATAAAAGTGGTTTGGATTCCATGTTAATTTATGCAATTTTTTCTAGGAGGGCTCTCTCACAGTTTTCAAGGAGTCCTAAACAATCTAGCTTAAAGAAACCCCAACGGTATTATCAATAATAGAAAAGGTCCATTTTACAGCAGGCATCATACCCTGGGCTTAACCAGAATAATTGTTCTTTGCATGTACAGACAATTCAAAAATACTCTGATCTCAAGTATTTGGCAGAAGATTTAAAGTATGTCTAATCCTCTTCAGTCTCTTCAGTCACGCACAAGAGCAAAGGCTGAGAATATTACTTTTCACAGGCATAGCACAGGCTTACACATCTTCAGGGCTTTTGGGGTATGCTTCACTCTCTTTTTCATAAGTTAAAGTAGCTTCAGATTTAAAACAAGTTACCATGGACTAGTATTAATCAGATTCATAATCACGAGAAGTTCAGTTAAGTAAAACTGGAATTTCTAAAGCAAATTATAATTTTGAGATAATCAGTCAGGAATTTCATCTCAGGAGGCATAACAGAACTACAATTCTGAAAATTACAGTATTCTAATAGAACACTACCATATTCAAACCCACTATAAATACTTCTAATGAAAAAGTGCAAGTTTTTACTGCCTAAAGAATTGGAACCAGAATGCAACAACATAGCCTACACACCCTAAATAAACAAGTTAATGTGAGTTGTACTTTGGACCTGGTTCAGGCATGGTCCATTTCTACGCTAATATCAAGCCACATGCTGCAAGCCAGCTGTTATACATCTGCCATGTTTGTAACACTCTAATTCTTGAGTAAGTGCTGATGGAGCCCTGAGGAGCTGCTTCACAGTTTAAGAGCAGTTGTTATGCTCTTGTGTTCACTAGGTTTGAACAACTTTAGCTTTCTCATTTCAAAAACAAAACTATGCAAATGACAATCATTGTTACTGTCCAATGTTAATCCCTTTTTCCTGAAGACAGGTGGTTTGTGTAAGCTAGAAATGTGGAAATTGGTTGACTCCTTAGCTGCCTCCCTGCTAGGGCTTTTTCCCCCACTTCATCAACATTGCTATCTCTAAATGTTTTATATGCAAGCAAGCTATTAATTTCCAGCAGCAATCTGTGAATTAGTATAAAGCTTTACATTTCTTAGGTCAGAAGATCCTCATTAAATAAATCCATTATTTTCTGTTGTTGCACAGTTTTTAATGAGCTAATATCTCTCTTTCCATGGTCTTGATGTCTTTGAAATACATAAATACTTATATTTTTTCTTTCTTTTTTTCTTTTTTGTCACTTATTTACCATTCACGGAAACCAGAACTATCAGCCCATACATATTTGTCTTGTCCAATTAACAGTATTTCCACCTATCAAGTCTTTCAAGAGATGTTGACCCTGAAGCTCGCTTTTGTCAAACTCGTAGAAATGTGTCTAAAAAAATTCAAAGAACAATTTTACTGCAACTATATCCTAATATTTATAATTCATTTTGATAATATGGTCTCTCTGAATACTCAGGCTGTGGATATGGGGCTTAAGTTGAAAGTGAGTTCTAAGTATGAAAACAAAATTTGCTCTTAAGTTATAACTGCAGTGTACCTGTGTACCGGTGCTGTGCCCATATGCATGTCCAGTGCACACTTAATTCCTTGAGCAGTTCAGGAACTCCCCAGCCAGCCATCAGTCATCTGCGGGGGTGAGATAATGGATCAGCTTGAGGCAATGGACCAACTTGAAAACAACTAAACTTTCACATATAAGTATCTGAATCATAGTTACAGGAGCTGGTTACAAGAGCCCTCCAGATGGAAGTTTTGAACTGTTGTAGAAATTGCCTCAAGACAACTCCCACTGATGGGCAACTAGCCCAATTTGTATGCCTAAATATATTGATTAACATCCTGGGTGGAGTGTCCTAATGTGTCATTACTGCAGAAGTATCAGATTGTGCATAGACAAGATATTTGTTAAAGTTAATAGAAACTGTTCCTGCAGAGATGGTCAGGAGTACAGTCTTCTGAATGTAATGTGCTTTAGAATCCTTTTAGGGTGGGAGATGGCTTAGCAATGGGAAGTTATTTAAATTAGCTACTGTTCTCACTTCCATTTATAACACCTGCAGTATTTGAAAATGGCATGTAGGCTCCTCAGTGATGTATTTTCATAAGAACCAGACACCCCTGCAGCATTTGTAAGCATGCAAGCTCCAAAACTGATGTAAGGAATTACAAGGGCTCAATAAACAAAATACCCACATCCACATTGCATTAATTCTAAAAGGAAAACGATAGAGCCTATATATAAAAAGATAAGAGTAATGACACATTATACTACTAAAAATAAATATACATCAACACACTATACTGAATAGTGTATCCCAGGGACTGCTGTTTCACTTAGTCATTGTACCTGTTAATCCTCTTCCCACTATGAAGCAGTGTTCAGGCCAGCAGGTGAAACTCTTGAGTCCTAGATCCAGCAATAAAAGAAAATCCCATTATAAAAGACTTCTAGCAACATTCAGTGCCTTTGCAACCTCACTGATTTTCATTTTTGCTGAATTGTCCTAAATATATTAACTGTATAAGAAGTAAGGGCAAACTTGTCGGTGGTAAATGTAAGGGCAAATTATATGATCAAGAATAAATGTATCTTTAAGCCAGAGAAAAATTAAAGTTTAAAAAATGCTTTAATACAGAATTCCACCACGATGATTTATCTTTTCTGAAATACGCTGCTTTATAGGACAAACCTCTTAAAGTAGGCTAGAAGCGAGTGCTTTATTATTGTTATTACTATAATCAGAATAATGATTTTATGGAAGTAACATTCAATCTTCAGCAAAGCACAAGACAAAGCTTTGATAACTGAGGTTTATCGTGTTGTAAGACACAGGCTGTTACCATCAGGTAAGAGAATGAGAGAATATCTTGGGCCAGCAGAGCTGATGTTATTTACTTTGACACAGACACCAGTTTTTCTAACCTATGTTCCTATGACTTAAGATCATTGCTACTTCTGCAGGTAACACTGCAGCTTTTACTAGAATGTTCAGTGTATATTTTAGAAAAGAGTCATGCATAACATTGGGAACATGTCTGGAATTGCTGATTCTACTTGATTTACTGAGAGGTCATTTAATTTATTGGCAGATCCCTCAGCCACAGGGGAATCTGAGACAGATATGAAAGGAGGATGACATAATATATGCACAAGCCTGCTTAATCGATCATTAAAAACTAAAGTAACATGTCTTTGGTAGAACCGCCACAACTGAGTTCAGATTCATGATTCTGAATCCAGTGGGTCTGTGAGGACATAGTCCATAAAACAGGCCAGGAAACTTCATCCAGTAAATGAGGACAATTATTTTAATACACCACCTGATCAGTAAAACAGAAGATATATTTTGTATATTTTCAACTGGCTTAGTAGCAGCTGTTACAAAAGCTGTGTCATTAACTATGGTGCCTAAAAGATAAACCACCTGGAAAATTGTATCATGTAAAGTTTTATTTCAGTCTGAAGCTCAGCTCTAGTTAAATGATATTTTAATGCTTCCATAAGCATTATAATGAATATAAAATGTACTAATTTTAATATTATTACTGTTAGATTTTAAAAATAAAAGCAATTTTAAAATATGCAGTAAAACCATTCCTAAGTGTAAGTTTATATGTACACACAAAAATGTGCGTGGAAGTACATCTTTTTACAAAAATTAAGCAATCTGCTAGGAAAAGCAAAACTGCTTTATAAGAGTACAGTACGTTCAGAAACAATTTTCCCTGCAGAAATTACACAGCATCCTCAATTATAAACTTATTCTAGTACAGGCCCCACTAATTAGGCAAAGGCATCATTAGTGGTGCTTTGATATGAGACTGAAGACAGGGAACTGGGAAATGAAACAGATTGCTTTACTAAATATCATGCAGCATTACCTATTTTATATGAAAGATAGAAAAGATGCCAATACAGTTTTAAGATTACACAGCCAAAAAAGTGTATGCAACTAAGTTTCTATGGAAATGCTAAACACTGTGTTGCATACAATAATATACTAATTCTAATTTCGGGGAAAAGGTTTCTAGTTCAATAAATACATATAATGGTTTTTAATGAGCATTATAATGCATATATGTGTATTAAGTTTCTAATCAGTTCCAGTAATATTATTTTTTGCATTTGGCAAGATGTAATATTTTTGCTTTAGCCTTATATTAATATAGGCTTTGCAATAACATTTTACCTGTTATTGAAAGAAAAAGCTTTTACTTACTGATGTCAGGTTTTAATTCCAGCTTTGAGACCCCGTATGTTACAAATCACTGATGTTAGGTATTCCCATTCCTGTCCAGTCAGAGTCTTGACTGGCAAAAGTAGAATAGTTACAACATTGAAAAAATCAATTTGATAACAAATAGTCACTTCAGAATTTTCAGAAAACTACAGAAGGAAGCAGCAAACTGAAGTCAGAGGGGGTTATATTCCACCATCTCTGCTCCTGTCTCTCCCCTCTCAAACATTTCTGGTTTTCCATATCTTTAAATACTGACTGTACATGTTGCGATCTTTATTTTTTAATGTACAACTCATGAAAGAAGTTACCACACCACACCGCAAGTTGAGAGCTCTTTGTGTCCTCATTTCATGCTGTGTCAGAAAGCAGGGCCAATTAGGCAATGCTAAAGGAAATCTTGGTAAGTCTCAAAAGAACGTTCTCAAAAGAGTGATTTTGCTTTTGCTTTTACTGCTCAAATTGTGCCTACTCTTTGAGATGACCCAAAAACCGTGCTGTTCATTAAACACTGAAAGTACAAAGAATTCTTTCTCTCCTTCTCTCCCATGTGCCTTTACACACATTACTGTACGAGGCTCATAAAAGTCAAGCATTAGGGATGAGGACCTTTATTTAGCTGAGGCATAATAATTCAATACAAGTGTAATGCACAGAACGTGTTGACTTGCAAACTGAATAATCTAAGATCTTCAAATGCATGCTTTCAATACAACAGTATTTTAAGAACACTGGTTTTGAACTAATGCATTCAGACAATGTATGCCTTCTTTATTATCTATTCATGAACCTGCTTCTCCTTCATACACTTGAAATAAATGTTGAATTGGCTTGCCAACTAATACAGCAGTGCTAAGCAAGCCTCAGCACAGTAACTTCAACCCTAGTGTCCTGGGTGACTTATGTAATACTAGTGGCACTTGGATTTCTTGGAAATAAGGAGCTACGTGAGATGAACTCCTCATCCTGTATTTGTAGTACAGTATTTCAGCAGCCAAATATAAGCAGTGGTCTTTCTAGGTCAGTCCTCCACATGAGGGAAATGAAAGTGAGATTTACTAACTGGACTTCGCTTTCAACTCAACAGTTTTTTCAGTCCTGAAAAGACACTGCAAAAATACACTTTGTTTGTTCACTCTGAAAGTGGATCCCTTTCATCAACTATATGGATAACAAAAGTAGCTGAAATCCTGCTAAAAATACATCCTTACATATATCTGCCATAAACTGCATAGTCATTCCTTATACTGTGAATCATGTAAATAAAAAGTAACTTCAGGTAATGAATTTGCATTATTTTATAGTTAATGCATATCAAAATCATAATAATGTATGTAGCTAGGTTTCAAAGAGAAATTCTCAGGACCTAAAAACTAACAGCATCACTCTCTCAGCATCCATTTGCCCAAGAATTTTCAGCTCATTAGAGATTTCAGTCCCTATAGCTAAAGCATTTGTCAGGTCAGGAAAAAAAATAATAATAAAAAAAAAAGCCCGGCTTTCTTAGTGTAAAATGGTGAACAACATCCACTAGTTTTGCGACAAGAAATTTGTCAGGTCTGGACCCCAGATGAGCCTGCAGATTTTCTTTCTGACAATCTGCATCAGCCAGTGAGAGTTTGGTTTATTCATCCTCCTTACCTCCTCTCAGTTTACCCATTTGATAGCTCTGGTCTAAGTAGAGTCTAACACCGCTGCTAGTGCTGTTCATTGACAGGAAGGGAGAAACAAGCCCCCATATGCTATTTACTGCGTTAGTCAGTGTTGCTTCCTCAAATATTAGTAAAATGCTTGATATATCTGATATTGCAGGTTAATGTTAAATTCAGCTTATTCTGCACACTACATCTCCTTGTAACAGTCATTATTATGGCCAATCAAAATGTTTTGATGTATTTTTCTATACTTTTACTGAAATACTACAGATTTAAAAAATAAAATGTTTGCCTTGAAATTCACGATATTTTGAATTAAATACACACTTAGGGTACATCTCAAGGAGTTTTTGCTTGGCTGCAGCCCATCACCATGTTCCCCATACAGACTTAATCCACTGTAATGTAACGTGCATAAAACTGGAGGGAGAAACAAGAGAACCAATTTCTGAGATGACTAGCCCATAAAAGAGGTCTTATACAAAATTCCCACTAGCCAACACAGGAAGACATCCTGTCAATATATTTCAGAGATGTTATTTTTCAGCCAAAAAGTAACGGTTTTATTGAAGCAAAAGATTGTGCTTCAATCCTACACCCTGTTTTACAGCAAGGCTGTGGATTCTTTCAATCGATTTCCCTTACTGGAGAGCTGGCTCTATATAAATGGTATCAGTGCCTGGTCTTCCTGAGCTTCTAATATGGCCTAGATTATTTCCTGGCCACAGCAAAATAATTTTGGTTTTGTTTTATTTTTATTTTTTTTTTAAACTAGAGACAGAAAGATGTATGCCCTTTAGACAGGCTGGCCCATTCTAGGAATAAAGGGAATGCTGTTTGCCCTGGCTGCTGTTTCTATGTCATTTCTGTATTATTACTGTGTAGGTGCTAAAAGGGTTTTCATTGTTGGGTTTTGGTGTTTTGTGGGGTTCTTAATTAGTGCAGAGAGCAACTGGGGGAGAAGAGAGAGAGTGAATGAGTACTGATATAAACTTAACCTCTGTAACTCTTTCAGCCATAGCGATCCCTACATAGAATTAGGATTTTAGGTAGGTGTGAACAACTATATCACAACTGTTCTCTTCATTAACATTTTGGGTTTTTCAGTTCAAATCCACCATCAATTAATTTACATTTAATTATTATGAAAAGCACTTTTGATCTCAGTGGATTTCAGAATAGATGACATTGAAGAAGAATTGCCTTTAGTTTAAATAAATCTCAAATGACTTTCCTGTTTGGGGACTGAACTAAATGCTATTAGTGTGAGCAAGTTAAATGTACAGAGGATACAGTATTTGACTGATATTGTACAGAAGGCGGCCTGCTCTCAGTTGAGGAATGCTCTGGCCAATAAATCGCAGTTGTTATTTTTGGCAAGTTTTCTTTTAAAATATTTAAGAAACGCTGTGGATGCTTTAATGTCCAAAAAGAAGTGAAAAGACATCCATTTTCAGAATTAGTCATAAAGGCCTTATATAATATTATAATGCCTGGCAGCTGATGCCTTTCAAAATTAATGTCCAATGCTATGTTGTTAAAAATGCAGAGTAAAAATCAGTCCTTCCATGATAGAGTTACAGTCTATGCACATTTATCTCAGAAAGTCTGAGCTGACCCGCTTAGTCACTGGAGCTCTGTTTTAGTAGGGTGTAGGTGTTCAAAAAGTGTTTACACCACAAAGCTGCCCCCTCCAGATGACACTCCTGTTGCATTCACAGTATGGTGACAGATAAACAGAGAACAAACAACTCCCCCACTAAAGACATTAAGCAATAAGCGCATAAGATTAATGTAGGACAATAATTGTGACAACCAGGAAAATAAGCAGTGAAAGTAACAATCTGTTTGCTTAAAGCATTTCAGCTTGTCATTCTCTTGCAATGAAATTAGAAAAAAATACAAAGCAACTAGCACTTCACCCAGAAAAATATGTTTCTGGAAAGAACCAAACGAGAACAAGGAGGGTTTTTTGGTGGAGTGTTCAGGGTTTTTTTCTGCGAATTGATTGCATATTTTTCAGGCAGGCATTTTATTGTGACAGAACACGAAGGGTTTACTACATACACCGCCCATTTACCTTGCCTTTTGCATTCAAGACTTCACTCAGTCTGCTACTGCCATGGAGAAATTGTCTAGTCGCTAACATGTCCCGTTGGTGTGATTCACTAAATTTCACCTGAACTTAAATGTATGGTGGAGTCATGATAGCATTAATTAACCTGGTTAAAATATGGTGGGAAAATACCTATTCAAAAGAACTTATTTCATTATCTATTTTACGCCCAGTATTACCCTTTCATTTCTGCACTATTATGAGACAGTGAAACTTGCAATTTCAAGGTTCTTAGAAAGTTAGAATATATATAAAATAAGTTTATTGTAAGAACCTATTATAGGTTCCAAGTTTTAATTCAAAATTGAAAGTGCTTTTATGAGATGAAGAGGCTACTCCATATACAATGTGATAACAGAATTAAACACAAAAAAATTGCACAATACGTCATCAAAGAGAGGATTGTAAATTATTTTACAATTATTTTTTTAAATGTAAATTTGTGTGTAGCTAGTTACCATGCATATAACTCTTTAAACATTTTATGATTTGAGATATTAAGGAATCTATTCATTAAATAACATTTTCAAGTGAATCAGTTTAAAGCATGTGGTTTAGATTCCAAGATTTCAAACTGGCCAACACTTTTATGCCATCCCAAAACCACACCATCACCTTTTTCCTTCTTCTTCGACTTACTTTGCAATAATTTGTATGTCCTCGCCCAGTCTGAAGTAAGTAAACTACAGACTGGGAAACATACTCTAAGAACCCAGCTTTTAGCTTTGACTCACAGAAGCAAAAAGCCTATCCCCAGCTGCTTCCACCTATTGTTCCACTCCTATTGCTCTGAAATACTTCTGGAATTTGGCATAGCTGGAGATTAAATAAAATTATACAGCCTCTTCAGGAATGTCAAGATCCTTGAAGAGAAGGTAGAATCAGGACTTAAAAATTCTTTTGCTTGTTATTTAAGCCATGCTTTCCTGACTAACCCCTGAACTGCTGTTCAGAGAGAAATTCAGGTTGTCAGCAACAGGGAAGATCTTTAAAGTAAGTGTGATCAACCATTGAAAATTTTACTAGGGTGTTTTACGGACTGTCAATCACTGACTGCTTTAAAGTCAGGATGAGATGGTTTTTCACTTGCTGCAAAAAGAGCAACAGAAAAAAAAAACAACCCAAACCCCCAAATAAACAAAAAAAACCCCAACAAACCCAAAGCAAACCAAAACCTGAGTAATGTCTTTTTAAAAAGTTACTGCCAGTACTGATACACTTCTCCTAGCCTCAGCTCGTCCAAGAGATGATCCCAGTAGGGCAACTGATGTCCAGCCTGTCCTCTTCTGTTATGGTAGAGGCTGTATTTCAGTGCACCTCACAAACTGACAAAACAGTTTTATCTTGCACCCAATACTGCTACCTAAACTAAACTAGTAAAGTGAGATTATGGTTTCTGCTTTATAGAAAAACATTTTGAGTGTACAAACCCTTTTTTTTGTCCTGTTATGAGTTGATCTAATAAAATCTTACATCTCTGACTGACCAGATCATGTCCTGTCCTCATGACTACAGGCACTTCTATAATTCTATTTTTGAGAAAGTCAATAGTGTCCCTGAGCATACATTAGGTATCGTAACTGGGAGCTGAATCTTCTCTTTTGGCATAGGGTTGGGAAATTGATTTCTTGCTCCACAGTTTCTGAGAGAGAAGTAGGGGGAAAAATATATTCCTTGCAATATACTGATCTGATTCTCTTCCCTATTAGCAGTAGCCTCTTTCTATTACAAAGACCTATCTCCTAGTGATTACATATGGTATACTTCGCATCTGCTACTGCCAGCACAGCTTAAAATGGCATATGACAGAGTGCATGACAAAAGAAATCTGACAGAATCCCTCCATCACTGAAGAGTCAGCCACGACACTGAATATGGTCATGGTCAAAATTTTCACAGTCGCCAGCTGTTAAGTGCAATAATCGAAGAAATACTTTGCAAACATTAATCCTGGTAGAAATGGCTGAGTGAACCCTGCTTGAGTTTTCCTTTGCAGAAATGTTGAGCAGTGACAATAAGAGATTAATAAGTTACAAGAAGAAATAATTAATTATTAGTTATGATTAAAAAAAAAATAGGGATTTGCACATAATTTAAAACATCAACAAGAATGTTATTATATCACAAACAGAAATGACTCTTCCAAAGAAGTTAAAGGAATGCTAAAGCACATTTTAATCACTGCACATTAGGAAAAGAAAAACTTATTCCCAATAACTCAAATTGAGTTTGAGTTTTTGAGTTGCTGTTTGATTAACTGTTCATTCTTATATTGAAAACTTGTTTCTTAAATGGGTTCATTTATCATTCTTGCTTATGCAGAAAAGGCTAGTATAAAAAAAAAATCCCATTTCATAGCAATAACTAGTTTTTACAGTTAATCTTTACTATTGTCTACCCACCACATGTAGTATTGCTTACCTCACATACAGGCAAGAAAATCCTTGGAAATAAAAACAACTTTATAGTATTTCTTCCAAACCAAAACAAATGGGGAAAAGAATAACTTCATAGTAAAGAATTTCTCTCTCTACATGTGTTCAACAGGAAGATTTTGCTGTTCTTGAACAAAACCAAACTATGTAAAATTTGTCTTTTGACTCCTAAAACAAGTATTACTATGACCAGCAGACTATAACTCTAGGGGTTTTTTTTAGGAAAGAAATGGAAGCCCATTACTGAGTATCATTGCTATATGGGCATTTAGAAAAAAAAAAAAAAAATCAAGTCCATCTTTCCATTCCTAACTTGGTGACAACAGTTGGATCTTAGTGCTTACGTGCTGACACAAGTCCCGTTTCTGGTATTTTTTTCTACATGGATAACACCACCTAGATTAACTTCAACAAAACAAGTTTCTACCTACACTCCTAACAGGAAAACAACACTTTTTTCCCTACTACAATTTATTAATTTGATAAAACATTTAGAATTGTCTTACCCAGATAGGAATTAAAATCATAATTTTCTGCTGTTTTTCTTGTTCTAAGCTGCATTTAAGCCATACAATGTAATTTCCCCTTCATATTTCTCTTTAAATCATTTAGATTTTGACTTCTATCTCCCCACAAAGTAACACTATATTGACATTTAATTCAAGAAAATTGACCTTTCCTTATTACCATGTTGTAACTAGATGCAGCCCTTTGTTAGCAAGCACTTTAATGTCCCATTTACCCCTATCTGCTTAGGAGTTTGTCATAGCAACATTGCATGTTATTTAACAGAGTTGATTCACTGCAGGGCAGCTATACTTCGAAGAACTGGCACAAATAACTATGAGTTGGTGGTGCTGCAACTCCAACACTGTGCTGAACACAGTAAAAGATGATGGGAATCATGTGAGGGCACTTCTCCAGAACAGTTCTCCATCACCATGCCACCATTACATAGAGTAGCTCATATAGGCTAAGCAGATGAATGCAAACAATAGGCAGGCTCCCACCTCTTGTTCTTCCAGCCTTCCCCCCTCCAAAAAAAAAAAAACAAAAAACACCAAAAAAACCAGGGAAAGGAAGGGGGCAGTGTGGAGTGGAGTTTGTAGGTCTGTCTTCACAGTTTATCAGCTCTTTCAGCATGTTCTGCACCCCACCTTCTGATTATATAAGGACACAAGCAGCCTAAGCTCAGCAAGTGATATGGAAGCTTGTCACTGTCCTTCGGTGTTTCCCGCACCCTGTATTTCTCATGTACAATAAGGGCTACAGCACTTCTTTGTTCTAGGACGCCAAGCATGTTCAAAGAGACCAAATCACCTCCTTGCAACTAGCAAGTCTGTCTTTTTCCCCTTCCTTTACATGATGTTACAGAAAAAGATGTTAGGGTCTTCTTCCTACCTTGCATTCCATCATTCCTTTATCACCTCACATTAGACTTCAGAAACTAAAGGAAGAATGTGACACACAGCATTCTGTAGGAATTTTAAAGTTTTACTATGACTTCAAATAAACACATCCCCAAAAATCCAAAACCACCCACACCACAAACACCATTGAACATCAGTGTTATTTGAACCCATAAGACCAAATACTGATTAAATCTTTTTATTAATAAAAATACCTTAGTATAAAAAATAGTTCATTCTGTACACTTAGAGATTGGACAAAGATGAAACTACACAGCAGGAGTAAAGTAAGATACTTAACATGTCAATTTCAGGATTCCTGAAACTGTTTTCAGAATTATGTTCTTTTCTGTTCTCATGTGCCATGCATTTATTGCCCTTACCAAACTGTAAGCTTCCTGAAGCAGTCACTAGGTACACTTTGGAGTTATGTGTAACCATGACAACCATTAACCTATGATGAAAAATGATGGCTACATTAATGTTTGCTGGTGTTAGTTCATCCAGTGATGGTGAGGTCAGGTAGGTTTAGTGATAGTACATCAAAAAGTTGCATAGACAGTTTACAGAAATTACATCATCCAGTCAAATAACTTGTTACTTTCTATGACCTCATCTGCATTTCAGTCATACCCAGTAGAATAAACAGTCTGATGTACTGCTTTGCAATGCTGAAGACCAAATGAAGCTATGTTACAGTACCTTTCAAGAGCATGAATCATGACAACAGTAGAATTGGTTAATAACATTAATGTTATCCCTTTGAGTTGGACACTTTCCTAGATCTAACACATAACTAAGCTGACAGAGTAGTGAATATTGATGGGATTAACCACTTGATAACAAGTAGCTCTTTAAGCTACAAGCAAAGCAGGTGACAGTACTCTAAAACAGAGCTAGGAGTATCAGCTCTGATTAAGGTTGCTCTTCTGCCTGGAAGATGTCAGTGTCCATTAGGATTACTGGTTTCTCATCTATCTCTTCTATCCTGTCATCAAATATCAACATGCATAGATATGAATGAAAGTTGTACCTTGTTGTTTGAGGTTGGGATCTATGCACCCTGCTTGAACAAGGAAACCAAACTAATTACTGTTTTGTCATGTAATTGGGCTTTCTAAAAGCAAAGCTATCACCAAGCATTCTTGGAAACTTACTCCTTGCAACTGGTAAACAAGTAATTGATAGAAAACACCATATAGCAGTCCTACACTGGACTGCATATTTTAATCTTGTTTACATCTCTGTGTGACGGCTGACAGAGCCGGTATCTTAAAACTTAAGAGTATCACCTACTGCAAAGTCATTCAATACACATGCTTCTCCTAAGCCTACAATATCTTACTTTTACTGGCATTTTTCTCTGACTGTCCAGATAAAACATCAGGATATTTAATCCTGGTAACTCCCATTAGAGACATCTCAAATTACAGCAAGTCTGTAATGAACAAGGTAGACCATGGAAATGTCCATTAAGCAGTATCATTTAAACTACTGACATATTTTGAAATATACTTTTCTGCTCTCCTAAAGGTTTTGTTTTCTTCTTGCAGCTGAACCCAGACATTAGGGAGATCCCAAGCCTCTTGGAAAAACAAGTCTGCACGTAGTATCTCAGTCGGTAAAACCAGCATGCTGTCCTATTCAGCTGTTGGTACTGCAGAAATATATATTAAAAGGTTATGAGCAGAATTATAAATGTCTTTTGAGGAAAATTTAATTATCTGCCTAAGTATTTTCAAATGCATTCACATCAGCTTTTTAATATAAAGTCAAACAGTAAACTGCATAAATGAGTGTGCAAGTGACACAGATAGAGGATTAAATGTCACTATGCTTACTGTGAAGTAATATGAGTTCACCTATTAAAATGAAAACATAGGAAGCTTCTGTAGCTGTACACTTGCAGTATCTTAAGTCATCAAAATAGCACTGCACATTCCAGATTATTTTAGCCGATTAAGACTTGTTTAGTAACACTTTTACCAAAGGGAAAATGGAATGAGCAAGTTATCCCCACCATAGTAAAAACAGGACTCACCTGCTTGCTGATAGTGTTTTTCTGCCAACAGTTGGTGGAGATTGTTCACTATGGAAAAAACTTTTTATCCACCAACATTTATCAATCAACTCAGGTAATCCTGCCAAAGGAGAAAAAGCCCACACCATTAGACACTAGCTGAATAACAAACAGGCAAAACCAGAAGACAGTTTGAAAGAAGGACACAGTACCATGAAATGCTTTGTCCTGGTCTGTAACATTCACAGCATCCGAACAGCAGGAGGAGCTGGAAGAAACACTGGATTCCGAGTTCTGTCTTGCTGTTCATGGAAAAAGACACACGTAACAGAAAGTTATTTGAGAGAGCACACTATTTCTATGCCAAGAATTTTTCAGACCTGCTGCTATCTTGGAGGAAACAATCTAAAAAATAAATATACTTGGCTACAAAGTATAACCTCTATATTATAGACACCATTCTACTACAGTTGTTACATAAAAACTTTTATAGAAGTTGATCCCTCAGTCTACTTACTCTTCACTTAGAAGCATACTGAGATCTGTTTGCATACCTTTCACTGAAAGCACTGACAAATCTTGTGATCGTATACACACTGCTATTGAAACAAATGAGTCTGTTCTTGAGTATTTTAAGTCCAAAACAACCTAGCTGCTGTTCTTTGCGGTACAATGCATGCTAAACTCACACTACAGCGTCCATCCTGCACAGAGGGATCCTAATGCACCAAACATACTCTCAAACCTGTGATTATGTTACATATTTAGAAACAAAAAGCGTGACTTGATTTTGTGTTCTGCTAAGCCTGCAAAGTAAATATGAATTACAGCTAGAAGCCAAAAGTTGCGGGCCTAATCCTTTTTGTGCATCATCTTTTATAGTTTTAAAAATATTAGGGGTATGTAATACCTTTTTTATATAAACAACTCTAAATAAGAACCAGAATAACCAGAAGCTGATACTCATTAAAACTTAAGTTCATTGATGTAACAAAAAGCTCTTCAAGCAATTAAAAGCTACCGGGCAAGGCCACCCTTCTGCCTCCAGTTTGTCCGGACACCCCCTGACTTTTCCCGAGCGGAACAGGGGACAGCTCGCGGGCCGCCGCGCACTTACTTCTGTAGTACTGGTTCTTGGCCAGGAGGCAGCCGGCCGAGGGTACCGAGGCCATGGCAGCGGCGCGGCGGGTAAGCCGCCTCTCTGCGGGAGGCGCCTGCAGGGGAACGGGGAGCGGCGCCCGGCGCAGGACAGCGGCAACGGCCTCACCTGAGTCGCCCCGGGAAAGCCGCCGCCGGGAGGCTGGGGTACGCAGCGCCCCGCTCCCCTCCGCAGCCAGTGCCGCCGCCACCCCGGGCCGCCCCTATATGGGCCGCGGCGGCGGGCGGCCCGCCCCGAGGGCGGTGGGACGGGCCCGGTCGGGGCCAGCCCCCGGCACGCTGCCGCCCAGCCCCGGCCCGGCCCGGGACAGCCCGCGGCGGCCGCCGGTGCCCGGCCTGGTCCCCTCGGTCTGGCGTGCCGGGTGTCACCTCTCAGCACTTCTCTGGAGCGCGCTGAGCGGGGACAGGCAGCTGCTGCCTTAGTGACTCTCCCACCAGAGGGGCAGGGGAGAGGGGGGTGAAGCAGGGCCGGTACCTGTTTCAGTAGAGACTTTTGTTTTGTTTATAAACATGCACACGACTGTGCACATACCCTAGAGAACGCGAAGTCCAAGGAATAGTCTCCACCCCACGGTGATAGGTGAAACCAGTGACCATCTCAAGGCTTGGTACAGAGCGAGCTGTGTCACAGCTAGATCACCCAGGAAGTTTTTTGTTCCCACAGACAAACACAGCTCTTTAAATCACTTTCATCCTCACTCATGGCAAAACTTGTCCTACAGCATGTTTCCTCACCTTTCAGAATTGTCAACAGAAAAAGTAACAAGCAGTTTTGGCTGTTTGCTCTTGCTCTCCAAGTTTCATCTGTTGTTGTGTTGGGGTTGTTTTTTTCACAGCAGGGCAGCGGGTCAGAACGCAGGCGTGTGTAGTGCGTGATACCGTGTTACCGCAACGTGTCTGCCTGCTTGAACAGCGAGTCCTGGCTCAGATGACAAGGGCATGGCTCGTAATAGCTCCTGCCACATTTGTAAGGACTTACTCAAACTACGGCTCGCGGGCCGGATACGGCCCCCCAGGGTCCTCAATCCGGCCCCCGGTATTTACAGACCCCCCCAGCCAAGCAGCCGCAGATGACTGCCTGCCACTTCATCCGTGCGCCAGCCCCCTGGTTAAAAAGTGTGAGGACCCTTGATCTAGGCATTGTATTTGGCAAGAAAGCAGAGGTAAGTGGATCTGTTGTGATCCCTGTGAATATCCATCCATGTCGGAGCCATGCCAAAACACTCAGGAGCTGGGGAACACCACCTCTGTGAAACCTGAAATTGCTTCACTCCTGCATGTGTATTATTTTACTATATCATTTAGCTTACATGGCCATGTACCAGGTTTGTTCCAGAATCCTGTTTCATGCATTGCACTGGAATAGAAAGTACTTATTTAATGAGAAGTTTACCACCATTTCTCCCACTCTCTCTGGCGTTATGACCTATCTATTGTATTTTCTTCGAGTAATGCACTGAATACTACAGATTTTGCCAGTGTCTTTCCTTCCATAGTTATTTTGACATAGTGCTTCTAAAATACCAGCACACTTATTTTCAATCGCTGCAAAACCAAAACATGTTATTATCTTCAGTTAACAAGTGGAAATTCCGAGATCCAAAGGAGCTACGACACAAAGCTTAGGTGTCTAATGACAGCAGGTGTTAAATGACAGCAGTCTAGGACATCATTTTGTTATAACTATTTAGCACTATGCCACACTTTGTTTACCCACTTACAGCTCTCATTCACTTCAGATCCAGATTTAAGCACTCAGCATGTTGATAAATCAGATTCTCATCAGACATAGAAAAAATTGGTTAGTGGCCACCTTATGATAAATGTAAGTAACTCACATAGCATCAATTACAAACTCAGGGGCAAGGTTATAATTTCACTTCAAGACAGCATTCAATTGCCTTAACCACTGACCTGTTCTTTTCTCTCTGGAAGCCTTTACTACATTCACTACTCAACTGCTGTTACAGACATGAAAGAAGTCCTACTAAATGCACTTTATAATCTCTTTAACTTCACGAGCTCAGTTCACATCCATGCTTCTTGCCAAAAGAAGCAGGGGCCCTATGAAATAAGTAGTACATAATCCCCAATTTTATAAAAATGCTTTTAACAGAAGGAACATTTTCAGCCTTTTGACTGACTAATATTGTGAATTTAACAGCGTTCATTTAACATTTGTGTATGCATAACTATAAAATGGACAAAACACAGATCTATATGTCATCCCATGAATCATAGATACTTATTAAAAGTATAACTTGTATTTTAAAATGAAGTCAATATGACACATTAAGTGAATAAATATCCCACCTAGTCCTGATTACCTGGTAGAACCCTTTTTTAGACATTAAAAGTAAATAACCTCAGTCACAGCAACAAAAACAAGTCTATATTGAGCTTCACCTTGGAGCTAACCTGTTAATTATTCACTAGACAGGGTTTATCTAATAAACTCAGATACTCTTTCAGTTCTTGGAATATCTGTGAGCATGATGCCAATCTTTTGGGGGGACTTGTTTTTGGTGTTTTCTTCCATGCATTTGTATGACAAATTTTTTACCTCTCCTTGTTGCTTAACCTTGTGGAAGAGTAGTGCAGCACTGGAAATTGTGCAGTGTTGCATCATGGCTGTTCATACATTCAATGACTGTATGGGTACTCTGACATAAATTTGGAGAGAGTTATGAACAATTTCAGTGAAAGCATTTTTCCACAGGCACATATATTTTTCCATATGCAGAAAGGTACATTTGCGGCACGGAGGGTAAGGTATTCCCTCCCCCCAGGTTTCTGCAAGAACAGCTTTTGCACATTTTCATTGCCCAGACTTATTGCCCATCTGCAATTAACATTTCAATCAAAATCTGTACAGAAAATATAATTCACTCTTATTTGAAGGGAATTATGCCTTAATTTGACAGTATGACTCTCCATGAGAAGAATTAACTTCCCAGGTTAGTATTTTGTAATGGGCATGTTAACATTTTCAGAGAACTTTCAGAAAGGTTTCTTTCATGCATCTTTCAGTAACTAACTATTTGCTATCTCAACAAATTGTTTTGCATATTTGTTCTGTCAAATTTTGAAAGGAGTTTGTAAAAAGAGGTTTGCATTAAAGAAATCAAGTAGCTCTACTATGTAAAGTAACAAAGCTTTGCTATGCAAAATTAGTTATCAAAACCTGTTTGGTTTCTTAGCTACTTCCAAGGGCCAGTGCCATCACTTACCTTTTTAATTTATTTGTTTTACTCTTCAAATATTCCTCCAAGCCAGACAGCTCTACAGGAATGCAGGACTTGTATAGCAAAACCAAGAGGAACTGAGGAATTGATAAAGAATTAAATGGCAGTGTGCAAGGTGGCAGGGGTATAGAAATTTATGTTGTAAGTAACCAGTGAAAGAGACAGTGCCATAGAGTTGCTGGGGAGAGCCTGAGCATAAAAGGGACAGAAAAGGCTTTTCTCTTCACCACTGCAGTGTGTGGCACTGCTGCAAATCATCAGCTTTGTAGTAATGAGCACTCCCAGTAGTGAAGTGATTGCTTACTGGCAGTTCTGGCACTTTAAAAATTATTATTCCTTTTAATCCGCACTACAAATGTGAATGGAATACTCTGACAAAAAAAAAAAATGGAGTTTTTTTTTTAAGATGCCAGATGAGATGACACTGGAAGCAAAGGGTAACTAACTTGAACTCTAGACTCCCTGCAGCACACCTCTGAATGATGCACATTACCTGAAATGTCAGCAAAAGCAGGGAAAACAGATATTTTGACCTATAAACGGCACTGCCAAAACACTGGAAAAGACTATACACATTGCTAAATTATTAGCACACACTTACAGTTAAGTGCATCAGGTTTTCAAAAGGTAACAGTTACAAGTTTCTTCTCTTCATTGAGTTCCAGATCCTTTGTAGAACTACGCTCATAAGAAAACAGACATTTTAATGTGTGTCATTTTAGCTGTGTTTTAGCATTTAATTGAAACACATTTTTCTTTGGATCCAGACACAAGCTGCACGAGCTTGATAACTTTCTCCCAGCAAGCTACATCTTCTACATCCTTCTAAGGAGGCATGTGAATACTTGCACTTTTTTTGTTACTTTCATCTCTCAAGTATTCCAAAGAAGTGTTAAGGTTCCAGCATGACCTAATATAGGGGTTATAAATTGTATTCCTACAAAACAGAATATGTAATTAATGGAATATGATTGAATAAAGCAAAATTGAAACATAGGCCTGTTTATATACCCCTTTAATATAACCCTGGAGACTGATTGATATATAGAGATGAGAAGAGTCGGCTTGTTAATCAATTTCACATCCAGTACAGAGATGCAGGGCCAAAACCATGCATATTTTAGTATCCTTGTCTATTTTGGAGTTTGTGTGTGTACATTAAAATGCACAGTACTGTTTACAGCATCCACTTTTTCCAATCGCTGTAAACAGTACTGTGCATTTTAATGTACACACACAGACTCTGCTCTGATTCTCTTCTGTACCTGCTCTTTCTCTCTGTCCTTACAAGTAGCATGGATTGAGTCCCACCAGATTGAACACAACCTGACACTTCTGCAAAATCGCTTTAGGTGTTTACAGCCTAGCATACCCCACAGTGTATAGACACCGTTCCTCAGCACTGAGGTGTGACACTCTTGGCATCCTCATTTCTTGGCTAGTTGCTCTGCCACCAGGCCAGATGCTCTAAATTGAGCAGCATGAAGTTCAAAAGGAATCAAGAGGCTTGTGAACATATTCAGAATTTTACAGCTCGAAAATTTCCTGTTAGCCTAGCAACAGAGCTGGCCCAGGCCAGCATCTACCACATCACATAGCAGAATTGTTTCAAATTCAAGAAGCCAAAGATAGCATACCTGTATGGCTGGGTTAGAACCAGCTGTCAGGACAGGTTATATCAGGAAGGCACGTAGGAGCCTTACACAGTGAAGTGGCTGTGCCCTGCAGTCAGGTGACCTGTGGTCTCTTTGATGGGGGCATCACTCTAATCTCCCTTCCCCTGCCCCATCTCCTGAACCCCAGTGCTAACATCATACTGAGTACAGGAGGGTGGTTAGGATGTTTGAGAAGTGTCCACCTGCCAGGTCATATCAAAAAAACCTACAGCCCAGCCCATACAACTGTCCTGCAGGTGTTGAAGGACCTGTCCATTGTTGTTCATACACAAGCTTCTGGGAAGGAACCAAACTTTAAAATGTACACTGCTGGAGGAAGTTACTGCAGAGAGTGGGAGGTCACACGTAGGAGTAAGAAAAATGGCAGTTGCCTTGGCCTTACATAAGTCACAAATGTCCACTGGTTTAGTGAAAGCCATGTTATCAGGAGCACCTAGTAGCCTGCATAGATGGCTCATTCTACCATCTTGCTCTCATTCATAGCACTTTTGTCTCCTCCAAAGCCACTACATAGTAAACACACACATGTCCTTGTAAGTCTCAGTCTGCTCCACTGCAATAAACAGAACCAGCATGCCATTATATACCTTCTCTGTTTTCTACAGGGACATCTGAAACATCATGAAAGTCTTAATCCATCACAAGTCAGATCAGCCTGCAGAGAGGCACAGTGAAGGAACACTGAGACTGTAAGACTTCTCATGCAACAATGTCGGGCCAGATCCTCGTTCATTATGCTTGCTATTTCCTTCTTCTCCCACACTTTAACCAGGTGACCTCAGAAGTGCAAATATCATGACCTGCCATTTTTTCTGGACTCCCGCACACTGAGAGTTTCTCTATACTAGTAGTTTAAGTATGCTTGGGACCATTCTTTGGCCGTGAACACAGCTGGTATGGAATGGTCTATACCCACACTGCTTTATACTGCAAAATAATATGGTTACATCCAAAATGATCTGTGAAGGATTGTCTCTTGTTTGTGTTAAATCCCAAGCTGCCTGGGAATTTTTGGGGAAGGAGCCAGGGAAAACCCTAAAGACATTCCAGAGCCTTTCTGAGATTTTAATAGTACAGACAAATAAGTTCTGTTCCCTGACATTAACCTAAGGTCCAGCTAATTTTATGTGATATCACTGGTGCTTAGTGTAAGAGGTCCAGAGCCCAATAAGCTTGCAAACAAGTGAGTCTTTCCTAGGCATCCATTTGCAAATTTACCATATTTAACATTAGGGTGTAGGTGGCCAATTACAGTAAGGTTATTGCTTTTCTTTAGGCCTTAATAAATCTGTTGTGGTTACTGTTTCCATCTCCACACATGCTGCTGGTGGGAAGCCTTTTGCCCAGGCTGCTGTAAAGCTGTCTGTACACCCCCAGTGCCAAGTCTTCTAATACAGCGAGAGCTGGTGAACAGTCCCATTCAGACCACGAGGGAGGGCTTTCTGCCTGAAACGTGCAACATGTCAGCAATGAAAAAGCAGAGAATAGGCACTGCCAGTCCCTGCTTCTTTGGCAACTTAGGAGCAAAAAGGAGAGAAAAGAGCCAGACAGGCAACTTCTTTGGGAGAACATTAGTCCCAGACTCAGTCCTACCTGACACGATTGCTTGAGCCTCTAGGCATGACATACAGACATTGCACTTCAAGTTGCCTCCATGAAAAAGCAAAGGTAGCCCAGCTGGGCACCTCTCAAGGTAACAATGCCCGGGATCCAAGCAGAATTTACTCCAACCACAAACTCATCTCACTGGCAATGAAGGCATAGTTGGCAGTGTTTCCTGAAGCTGAAAAGAGAAGATGAGGGGCTTCTTCAGGTCCCCTTTTCTATGCATCCTCATGTTTATGTCTAGGAACAATTTTAGATGTGATTTTTTGTGCTATTTGCTATTACAGGTTGTGTTTGTGTACCGTGCATCTTATCTGCATGTTCTTGCTCTCCTATCTTGTGCGTTACTAAGATGATTTTGTGTCTTTGATGTACTTTTCCCTTTCCTGTTTGAATAAACGTGTTTGAACTGTTAAAGGCATGTTGATCTCTTGTTTTTCAAAGTTATTATAGGGCTCCTAAGCCTTCATCTTCTTGCATGATGAGCTGCTGCAAGGCAGTGCAGCCAGCTCCCATGGGGTTCAGGGTACAAAACTAGAAGACAGCATAAAAGGCAGAGAAAAGAACTGCAAAAGCCAGAGAAAGGTTTTCAGAAAAGCAGAAAGCAATGCAGTCCCACATATGCACTGTGTTTGTGAGCTGCAAATTTTGCTTTAACAGTTAGAGGTACCCCTGTTCAGGTATGCCAGACCTCAAGATCATAGACCAGGGGTCCTCAAACTTTTTAAACAGGGGGCTGGCATGCAGATGAAGTGGCAGGCAGTCATCTGCGGCTGCTTGGTTCCCCCCCCCCAACACCCGGTGAGGGGGAGTGGTGTCTGTATATACCAGGGGCCGGACTGAGGACCCTGGGGGGGTGTATCCAGCCTCCAGGCTGTAGTTTGAGGACCTGTGTCATAGAACCATAGAATGGTTTCATTTAGAAGGGACTTTAAAGACCATGTAGTTCCAAGCCCCCTGTCACGGGGCAGGGACACCTTCCACCAGACCAGGTTGCTCCAAGCCCCATCCAGCCTGGCCCTGAACACTTCCAGGGATGGGGCATCCACAGCTTCTCTGGGAAACCTGTTCCAGTGTCTCACCATCCTCACAGTAAAGTATTTCTTCCCAATACCTCATCTAAATCTACCCTCTCTCAGTTTGAAGCCATTCCCCCTTGTCCTATGCTCCTGTAAAAGGGTCCTTACGTGCCTTTGTAAAAGGACCTTCTCCAGCTTTCCTATAAACCCCCTTTAGGCACTGGCAGGCTGCTATAAGGTGTCCCCAGAGCCTTCTCTTCTCCAGGCTGAACAACCCCAACTCTATCAGCCTGTCTTCATAGGAGAGGTGCTCCAGCCCTCTGATCATCTTCCTGGCCCTCCTCTGGACTCGCTCCAGCAGGTCCGTGTCCTTCATATGTTGGGGGCCCCAGAGCCGAATGCAGTACTCCAGGTGGGGTCTCGCAAGAGTGGAGTAGAGGGGGAAAATCACCTCCCTTGACCTGCTGGCCATGCGTCTTTTGATGCAGCCCAGCATATGGTTGGCTTTCTGGGCTGCAAGTGCACATTGCTGGGTCATGTTGAGCTTCTCATCCACCAACACGCCACAGTCCTTCTCCTCAGGGCTGCTCTCAATCCATTCTCTGCCCAGCCTGTATTTGTGCTTGGGATTTCCCTGAGCCATGTGCAGGACCTTGCACTTGTCCTTGCTGAACTTCATGAAGTTTTCACAGGCCCACCTCTCAAGCCTATCTGGGTCCCTCTGGGTGACATCCCTTCTCTCCAGCATGTTGACCACATTACACAGCTTGGTGTCATCAGCAGACTTGCTGAGGGTGCACTCAATGCCAGTGTCTATGTCACTTACAAAAATGTTAAACAGTGGGTTCCAATACCAACCCCTGAGGAATGTCACTCTTCACTGGTCTCCACTTGGACATCGAGCTGTTGATCATAACTCTTTAAGCGAGACCATCCAGCCAATTATTTATCCACTGAGTAGTCCATCTGTCAATCCATGTCTTTCCAGTTTAGAGACAAGGATTTAGAGACTGTCATGCAAGTCAGTGTTAAATGATTTGCACAATTCCAGGTAGATTACATAATTTGCTCTTCCCTCATCCACCAACACTGTAACTCCATCATAGGCTCTAAAGGAAGATCTGAAGGTCAGAGTCTTTGGTCAGACTGGAGGAAGAATGACCTGCTTTCTTTTCAAGGCAGGGAAAAGTTATGATTCATAGAATCATAAAATAGTTTGTCTTGGAAAGGACCTTTAAAGGTCATCTAGTCCAGCCTCCCTTGCAATGAGTAGGGACATCTTCAATGAGATCAGGTTGCTCAAAGCCACATCCAACCGGATCTTGAATGCTTTCAGGGATGGGTCACCTAGCACCATTCTGGACAACCTGTACCAGTGTCTCACCACACTCATCATAAAAAATTTCCTCCTTACATCTAGTCTGAATCTTCCCTTTTTTAGTCTAAAACCACTACCCCTTGTCCTATTGCAACAGGCCCTACTAAAAAGTCTGTCCCCATCTTATTTCTAACCCCCCTTTAAGAATTTAAATGCCCTAATACAGCCTCCCTGGAGCTTTCTCTTCTCCAGGCTGAACAACCCCAACTCTCACAGCTTTTCCTCATAGAAGTGCTCCAGCCCTCTGATCATTTTTGTAGCCCTTCTCTGGACCTGCTCCAACACGTCCATGTCTTTCCTGTACTGAGGATTCCAGAACTGGATGCAGTACTCCAGGTATCTGCAGTATCACCAGAGCAGAGGGGTAGAATCACCTCTCTTGACCTGCTGGCCACACTTCTTTTCATGCAGCCCAGGATATGGTTGCCCTTCTGGGCTGCAAGCGCACATTGCCAAGTCATGTTGAGATTGTTGTCAACCAACACCCCCAAGTCCTTCTCTGCACTGCTGCTCTCAACTAATTCTGCACCCAGCCTGTATTGATACGAGGTGTTTTCCTGGCCCAGATGTAGAACCTCCCACTTGGCCTTATTGAGCCTCATGTTAATCCTTCTTGAACTTGTCCAGGTCCCTCTGCTTGGCATCCCATCCCTCAGGCACGTCAGCCACATCACTCGGCTTGGTGTCATCTTCAAAATCCTCCCTGGTGAAAGTATTAGTGGGAGAAGGAATTTATCCACCAATCTTGGTTTGCCTAGTTCTTTCATTAGAGGCATAGATAGCCATGAGGGAAGATTCTTTATTGCAGGTCTTAGCTTTCTTGCTGGCCAACCCAGAGTAACCATAGAGGAGAGGCTCTCTTCTTTCCACTGTGCTTCACGGTCCTAAGGTGTGCATGAGGCAGGCAGGCAGGTTGGGATTAGTAAACGGATTACCGAATTCTGCAATGAAAACCTACAAACACCCCACCAAAGTATAATGTGGATGCAATTGGTTGGTCTGTGTTGGAACTCACTGTTTGCGTGCCACAAGCCTTGGGAACCTGAGGGCATATTCACTGCTACTAAAGCAGTAGAGATACAGGTTTAAAACAGTATAAATAAGTACAGATTTACAAACCTAGAAACACAGAAGAGGAAGTCAAAGAATGGCAAGTGGTCCTTTAATCCAGTTTCTTACTCTGTAGGACATTATTTACCAAGGCACTAACAAAAACACATGAATCACTCATCATAGAGCTATGTTCTGTAATGATTCTTAATGAGATGCTAGTTAACTCTAAATAATTCAGTTGAGATGTGTTGCTCCAGTCCTTTGCCTCTTATGGGAGGGTCAACAGTGACAGGTGTTTGTCTACTTACTGTGACAATGAATCTTATCAAATTTGATGCAGAATCACAGAAATGGCTGTTTAGACTGATGAGCTGCTGATGGAGGGGATCTCCTTCAGGTAACTGGGAGGCTGACCACGCTCTGCTGATGCTATAGGTACCTGTCCTCAGAGTGATTAGACTCTGTGCTTCCAGAAGACTCAACTCTGCATATAGCTGTTTGACACAAAACACCTGGCTCCTTGACCTTCACTTGAGTCTTAGAGTTTAAAATATTCTCAGCCTTGGAGAATCCATTTCTCTCTGAGAAGAGAACTGAGGGCTACATGCAGCCTTGTGATTTCAAGAACACAAGTACCCTTGTAGTATATTGGTAGGGTTTGTAGCAGGTTTTCTTAGCAAATGCCAGTATGGAAAAAGCAGACTTAGACAAGGGTCTGAAAAATAGAGTTAATAGTGTAGTCAAAGTTTTACACAGCTAAATTAAGTTCACCTATTTATTTTTATTTGGTCAATGTTCTGTCTACTTCTTATCAGTAAATCTGGTAGACAGAGGGTTGTTAGCTACTTTCTGATTTACCAGAGAGAAGAATTATAGGCTAATGATAGGCTTCATTTATCTTCATACCACTCAAGTACAACAGTTATAATATGGTTTTACAAGGGTTAGTGTCAGCTATGAGAAGTCTAATCAGACAGAAAGTGCACAGCCTATTTCCTTCACCCTGCTGATGTGCAAGTTTTTCCTCCATTTTGCTTGCAATGCAGTTAACTTTAAGTTTCTGGAATGAATTTAAGTCTACAGATCCTTTATAAATTTGGAAATTTAAAGCATTTCACATTCCATGTGAAAGTTGACTTGGCAGCAATTGAATGGTACACTAAATTATCACATATGAGATCACAGATTAGGATTAAAGTTTGTTCTCTCCATCCCTCCTTTTTCCTATCCTCTTTTATCTGTGGCAATCAAATTTGCTCCCTTTGAAGAACTTTGTTGAGAAGAACAGGAGTTATAGAAGACCATGAAATTACAGAAGACTACTAAAACTGCTTGTACATCAAAGCTACCAAAGGTATTGTAGAACACATAAAATTTTATAATGGAAGGAGAGGTAAAATGAAACAATTACTCCAGTAAAACCAGAAACAATTAGCTGATTGTTAAACCTTTGAAAACGTCCTAGTGGATATGATACAGGACATATGTCTGTCTTGTGGTAATGTTTAGAGAACTAAAATATAATGGCAGGCTCAAAGTAATAGGACTAGCAAATGTAGTGGAAATGGTATTGAAAGATGTACAGATTTGCCTTCAGAGACAGTCAAACTGATCCAATCTGTTAAATGCAGTTTTTTGAAAGCCTCTAAACATTATAGATTGTTCCTCCTATGGATAAATTGATTTACTAGTTCATGATTAAAATCTCCCAATGTCATAGATGCCTCCAGCTTGGACCCTTAGCCAGAAAATGAAAAGATGAGTATCGAATAAGCATTTAGGGTGAAAAACAGAGGCTTACTGCCTTGAGATGGAGGATGACACAAAAAACAAGATTATTGTTAAACCTATTGCAGTTTCCTGGCATCATTCAATTTTAAATGTCTAAGAGATTGAATATTCAAAGTCTACAAAGGAAATTAGTAGAGCAAACTTGGAAAAGTGATGACTCAGCTGACAAGATGAAAAATCCTTGAACTGTAATGGGCATAAGCCCAGCCCAGTGACAAAGAAAATAAGAATTCCTGGATTAATCTACCCCTTCATGTAGGGAGAATAAGAAAGTAAAGCAGGACATAATATGGCTACCATGGAAGAAAGCTAGATCAGAAGATGCCCTCAAAGCAAATGCTAACTTTCCTATATTCAATTGCCAAAATGACTTCCAGCTCTAACCTGGAGCAAACTAGATCATCGCCTTTTAAAATCTGCTTATGTGAGGACCTAATCATAAAATGATAGCACATCATACCCACATATAGAGCAAAATTTCTGTTGGGCACTTTTTGCCTTTTGCTAATGGTCATCTGGAGGAATCACAGCCAAAACCATAGTTTCACTAGAGCTGAGCATATCTATCTGAGTGTATCTACAAAAGTTCTGAAGAGACACTTCCCAGAAAGAGCTCTGGTTTTCAACAGGTTACATCAGTTATAAATTTAAAAGATGCAGTTAAATATTTACTGTCTGAACAGTAGGATTATCAAAAATATGTGCTGTCCAAAAAAAAAAAAATGACAAGGGATGGACTAAGACTCTCCTTTTCCGTGGTTTGGTTTAGTAAGCAGGAGTTTTATTCAGAATGTAGGCATGTGTTCCCTCTTGCACCATAAAGAAAAGTCAATAAATAATTTGTTTTTTTACAGGAGCTGCAGTGATATATGAACCCTGACAAATACACAGAAATCTAGATACTTCTGAGGAAACAGGAATTATATTATCTGTGTGACAGGGATGGTAATGATATTGTTCTACCAGTTTATAAGAAGTTGAAAATCAAATCAAATAAAAAAAACCTACCTGATTGAAGAAATGGTTTAAGAGTAACTAATCAGTATTCATCACAAAATATTACACATAATTTCAAACTTACGATCTGTTTTTTCTGTTTCGGTTTCTTTTTGCACACCAACCATTTGCAGTAAATTTCTATAATGTAACCAAGGCATTAACCAAATATATTTTCTGAAATCTCCCTTGTGATAAAGAAATATTATTTTACACTCTGCCAAGATAAAATTTACTTTAAAATAATGCTTTTAATACGTTAGTCATATCTGTACAAACAAGGTTTTCTTCACATAGCTTTCTCTAAAACTCAACATGGACTGTACATGACCAAAACTATACAAATGCTGCAATTGAAACTGTGGTCTTTTCATAATCCTGTGCAATGCTCAGCACTAACAATTCACAAATCTCATGATCCAGACTTCTCAGAAGCTTTGTGATAGAACCACATCCCCTGCAACACAGGCACCAGGCATGATGAAATCAAGGATAATGGTGGGTCTTAGCTCTGATATTATACACATACATTTCATTCTTTCAGTCAGTGAAAAAAAAATATTGTCTATTTAATAACACAGTACCACTACTGTGGTTGATAACAGAATGGAAATTGCTATCTACTGATTCTCAACTCAAGTGGAGCAATAGATTTGTTGCTGTTGATTAAAAGTTACCATTTACAATGATGATAATGGTTATGATCAAATGATTACTTACTGACATATAAAATGAATCACTGTCATCAGTTCTTTCCTTGTGAAATAGATGTTGATGTGATACTGTAGATAATATTCACCTGTGCAACTGGTATTAACTGGATCCATTTTGACAGCCTGAGCAAGTGACTAAAGACAAAAGAAATGAGAAGATGCTATCATTTCATATATAGTCCTAATCAATCTAGAAGAAAAACACACCACATAAGAGAACATTTGCACTGCCAGCATCCATGTTATGCTTACTCTGACTATGAAAAAAAAAAAAAGCCATCTGATTTTTATGTGGAAATAAAATACATTTTTCAAGTACTCACCTTTCTTTGGTACCTGAAATTATCTACAAGTCCCATTAAATGCTTGAAGATCTCATTATCATCCACAAATGAGCCACATAGAGTCTTGACCTACACTGTGCTTATGGAAGCAAAGCTCTGTTCAGGACAAAAGAATGTGATCAGATCCTGCAATATCTATTTCCAGCTCTGACAAATTCTATAAATCCTCAGTAAATAAAAAGCACCAAGCTCTAACAAGTGATTGAGGCTTCATCTCTACATCATTATTAGTTATGTTTTGCTGCTAGTTTTGTAATGCTTTCTGCTTTGCTTCTGTTTTTGTAATGCTCCAGTTGCTTGTATGACTAAAGAATAGTGGGAGCAAAAGAAGCTGAGAGAAGTGCTAGATTAATTTCACATATTTTTCTCGATACAAAAGCAGAGAATAGAGTATGTGAACTCAGCAAAATAATTAGAAATACCTAGAACTAGGTTAGGCAACCCTAAAAATGTTCACCTCAGCTTTGTTCATCTCATTTCCCTTCAGTTAGACTTTCCAGCAGTTTAGCTCCTCCGTACCAGCCAAGAGAGAAGAGCTTATAATTGGCTACAAGTGTTCATATTCACTCCTTCACCTTGGAGAAAATGAACTGCTGTCAGCAATTTAAGGTGATTATCAATTCCCTGGGTAACGTCCTGCAGCCACTAATCATAGGCTGTCCTCACTTGTTAACAGAACAGCTGCTGCTAACCTGAGAGAGAGAACTGCTGCCACATGGTATTTGACCAACCCACTTTGAGCCTTTTCAGGACTGCTAGAAAGGTACTGGTGTGCTGTTTGAGAAATAATTGTTTAAAAGAACAGCTTGTTATTATACCTACAGTTTTCTTGTAAGCCACCTTTGGGAAAAGGTAATTCTCCATGTCTGGCAGAGCTTTGGTATTGGAGCTGGGATGTGCATGGAGAGGTTAAGGTTAGGCAAGCTGCCAGAACAAAGTAGTTTTGCTCAGCACTGGCTTCAGCTCTCATACATCTGCTCTATAACTCACCAGAGTGCTACTGTTGTTTTTTAGGACTAGTGCCTGGACAGAGGCAAGTGGGGTATTTAGAAATATTTCTGAGGATCTGGATACAGGTATTTTTTTTTGGTTTACCAACAGACCTCTATTTCTATAGTCTTATCAGGGAGACCCAAGGATACCAAACACCTGATGTTAAAGCATTTTTAAATGAATATTGTTGGAGAGATTCATTTGCCAAAAAAAACCCTATTTTTATTTTTAATATTTTTTATTTTAAAATATATTGAATTATATTTGAAACCTATAACTTTATTATAAAAAAGCTGTTTTCTAATTAGCTTATTAAAGAATGTATTCACAAATAAGACCAGTTCAAACCCAGTTGTTTAAATCTTTAAGCGTATTCTTTTGTGCACAATTTTCAATATACAGAATTTCAGGTAATCATAGACAAGATAGTTGTGCATTAGCCACAACAACATATAAAGCAGGGTTAGCTAGTCAGAGATAAACTAAAAGCCAACAAGTAAGAACAAATCCTATGCTCAGATACTCAACTTTATGCAGGTAATTACTGTAATTTTGTCTATATCACAGATACAGTTTTAGATCTTTTCATTCGTCTGAAAGTGTAGTACTTATAATAAATACATAAAATATCATCCAAAGCAAACAACATTTCTGAGTATGGAAGCAGTGATTCAGATACAGTTCATTGGTCTCATTCATTTTAATTATAGTCCAATCCAAAATTATATGGTTTTTATTACACCATAGTAACTAATTTGCCAGAAGTACAACAAATGAGCAAAAGTTAGATCAGGGAATCTTACTGCAGAACTGCACAGTTTTCTTACAAAATATGGTTGCAAAACATTGTTCTAATACTAATTTGTGTGAAAGTGTAAGCTATTTTATGGGTTTGAAATTGATACGAACTGTGATAGTTCTGAAATGGATAGCCTTCTGTAATTTTTAAAGCACTTTCCTTACCCTTGATTGATTTATTTAGGGTTCCTCTGTTGAGCTGTTTAAACTGAAGCACTTAGTCTGTGTCAAATGTTTAATTTGTGTCATAGTTAAATAAGCCTAGAAATTGTGAGCTAATGATGTAATTTGGTCCTACCACCCCTCACTGGAGGCTAGAGGATTTCTACAAACACTGGAGCTCAACAAACGGGGTGGCCCTGGCAGCACCTCAGAAGCACAAGAGGGTCTGTGAAGCAGATATGTTCCCACTGAGTGAACTCCTCTTCCTGTGGTTTCCCTGCTGCACTATTCCAGGTACTAAATGAAATCTGACTCACCCTGTTCTCTTCACTGGCAGCAGGCTCAGCTTGGAAAGGAGTATCTCTTGGCTGCCTTATGGCTCCAAATTCCCTCTATGCCAATTTTCAGCATCTTGCCAAAAGATCATTAGAGTGATTTTTTTTTTTTTTTTTTTTTTTTTTCATTTTGGGCTTGTAGGAGAAAAAGGCACAGTCCTAACAATCTTAAGCCACCTAAAAAATCTCACATTTTTTTATAGAAGTGAGGATCTGAAAGCAAGTATTGAAGTCTTAAGAAATCTGTATAAATCTTGGAAATGCATCATTAGCACTGGCCTTTTATATATATACACACATATTTGAGATACGTGGAAGCCTTACAGGTAGGTATTTGCCTGTTCAGCTGTTTCTTCCATGGATCTGCAGTGCTGCAAGGCAAGCAAGCAGAATTAAGCCACATCTGCGCTTGTTCCCATGACCACAATGAAGAGGCCCCAGGCTGCAGCACCTTGTCTGTGTCTCCAGTTTTCTTAGTCTGCCACGGGCATGTTCCTGCTTTGTTGAGGATTAAGTTCTTAAGGCCATGAGTACAATCATGCAACGTGCAAGCTCTTATATATTCTTTGAAAGACATCTCTGGCTCCTGCCCAGGCTACAGGACCTGTAGACCACTGACCGCTGTCAACTTATAGCGTCTGCACTCTTCTCAATGCATTACAGCAAGCTACAGCTTGTGAGGTTGACAAAGAACAAGAGGCAGCAAAAAGCTCCAGGTATCTCCAGATTCAAGGACAGTAAAACCCACCACCCTGCATGGTTGCTGGAGGCCATTTGGCTACTGGCTCTCCTAGGCTGTGCTCTTCAAAAGTGTGCCAGCACCAGCTGAATATCTGCTGGTTTCTGATGCACTAAAACATGGCAGGTGCCACCATGAAACTCAGTTTCGCCAGGTCTCAATAATTCTGGGAATGCATCATCAGCCTCTCCTGGTGATTTACGTTATGTGTTGCTAATTTCTGGGTACAAAAGGTAACCTTACTAGGTCTATCTCAGAAACTGCTCAGTGCTGGAGATGTATCACACCTCTTTCTGTTTCCCTTTTCCCCATCTAGAAATGTATGGGCATTTCTCCTCGGAAGCGATTTCTGCCAGACTGCCATAGATCCATGGCATGGCAATCTGGTGTTAGTAAATCTGTTGTGGCTGTGGATGTAATGAAAGTCTGCAGGCCACCACCATCTGCTCCTTTTCTATCTGGTGAAAGTCTGCACCATCCCGGACATTTTTGCTGTATTCAGGGAAAGCAGCACACTCAGCTGTTCTTGGTGAGATGTCGCGATGACATTTTTCACCAGCCAGTGTTCTGTGGGCAAGGCTAGTCCCTAATACAATCACATGGGCTGAGAACCCACAGGCAATTCACGCACACAAGGGTGAGCCATGTGCACATCTACTACAGGTTTTAGAATTACTGCACTTTTTTTCTCAAAACCAGAGAACACACTCATACCGACAAAATTGATATCTGTGGTGTGTAGGTGCCCACCTGCGTGGTGCAGATAGTTATCCCCTCTTCTGCCAGAAAACTCCAGTGTCCATGGGGACTTCAGCTACAGAACTAAATCTGAGTGGCAACTGAGGGGCAAGGGAGCCCGATATGTCCTTTCTATGAAAATGCTGTCACATTCATTGTGATTTCAGTATTTGAGTCTGTGCAATTAGGATAGGGAGTTCTTTTCTAGCCTAAGTGGCTGTAGAAGTAAAAATGTTCAGCTAATTCTTCTGCAGATCCTCAGCAGCTTGATCCTACCTCGTTGGGCAGCTTTATCTGGGAGCAGTTTCTAATTCATGTGTAACTCAATTGGCCCTTCTTGTCATCAGTCTTCAAAAATGTTTTTAATTCAGGAGCCCCAGGCACTTTAAGTGGGGAAGGTCCAGCTGGTGAGTTATTCAGATTTTGTGTGGGAGTGCCTCCAGAGTTTTGTCCTCCAGTGGGTGCTTTCAGTCCACAGTCAGGAGCATTTCACAGACTGTGACATGGAAAATTAGGTTTTGCACTCTGGAGTGCTGCAAGAAATAGGGTTGTGTAAATATAAGCAGATGTCTGCCCAGTGGTGGAGGCCTCCCCCTGTTGTGAAGCTCAGTGCTGATAATGCTGTAATTCAAATAAAATGAGGTAGAAGTCCTTCAGACCAGTGGTTAAGAGGCTGCTGCTGTTCGAGGGTCCATCTTACCGTGATGGGGCACAGCCTGCAGGCCTGTACCAACTTACATAGAAACTCTCTGACATGCAGGGAAGGAGTCCTTTTCCCATATCTAGTGCTCAGCTCAGCGCTTAACATGTCCACTTTGGGCACATATTTGCAACTTGCACATTTCACAAGACAAAGAAAAATGTAATGTGCTCTGTACAATGAATTGCTTTATTAAGGTTTTGTTTTCAGGTATTTCTCAGGCTTCCATCTGTTGATCTGCATTACCTCCAATTACCTTGATGTTCCATATGGTGGCCAGACTTTCTACTGAAACATTCTTCACACTCTCCAACTAATGCTTGGAGAAGAATTTTAATTCCACACAGATTTTCACCTGAATTTCAAATAACTTTTTCCTGATTTTTTGCATAGATGCTAAACGATAGTTCTGGGGAATCTTTTAGGTTTGCTAGTAAAGCTTTCAAATTTGAAGATTACCAAAAGGTTCCATAAGATTTTAATCTGAATCAAAAAACAAAAATCAAGACAAAAATTGTAGTTTAAAAATGAGCATTACATACTTTATTATCTTTATTTTTCTTGCTTTCAGGTCTGCATACATTTAAAAAAAAGCAGGTGTACTTGTTTCAGTACAATGTGTTTAATTCCTTAACCAAGTGTTCAGCTGTAACATGTGACAATAACATCTTCTTTTAAGTTGATTGTTGGGGGTTTTTTAATACAGTTTGACAGGTAAGACTATGAAAGCAGTAGTTCATTATTTTATATTTATGAACCAAGCTGAGATTCTATAATATCCTGTCTTGATGAGATCTATTGTTGTACTCTTATTTCCTGCCCCTGTTATTTGACTGTTGCTGGAAATTTTACTCATAGGTGCTGATGTGTTGCCTTTGAATACAGTCATGTATTGTTGCCTCTTCTCTCGTTTTGATTTATTTTGGGTCATAAATGGACGTCTTAGGGCAGTCATCAGACTTTAATTTGACTGAACAGATCGTAACTGAAAATCACTGTTTTCCTAGAGCGCTGTTGAAAAGCTGCCAGTAATTTCACATTTAGCCATACATTGTTGCCTGTTTATTGCTTCTCTGCAATATGCACTACAATGCTTTTTCTTTTGCTTATGGCACTTCTCGTGTACATTACTATTGATGCTTCATGAGCTACCAGCAACTGGGAAAAAAAAGAACATGTGGTACTAGGGAAAACATAGAAATGCAACACTATTACCTGTACACATCAAACATTATGCTAAGTTGCTTTACATGCTATTAAAACTAAAAAGTCCTTTATGGGTGCTATTTTACCATCTTTTCTTCTCAAAGCCTCTGGAGAGCCTCAAATTTGTGAAGCTTTAAACTTTCTATTGCAAGGCTTTTTAATATAGCTGTATATTGGTCTTCTTCTGCTGTTACATTGATCTTAAAAGTATTGGTGACAAGGAATTTGCTTGATTTGTAAGACTGGAAAGGTTCTATCTTCTTCTGCTTCTTGTTGTTGTTGCTTTCCATTACCTTTCATTCAGCTCATACAGCCCATACCAATTTGGCTGGAGCTCTTCCTCTCCTGTTTCATAGATTCATCGAGGTTAAGGGCTAGTAAATAAACTCATCCAAGCTCCTGTAGAACAGAGGCCACAGGATATTTGCCTCCCCTGGACCCAATAACATGCGTCTGATTGAAAAATGTCTTTCAGGAAGCACTTAGTCTGGTTTTGAAGGCAGTGGAAGAGGGAGACTGGCCTTGCCAACCTGCCAGCATTTTCCTGTACTCTCTCTTTTTCATCTTACAGACAATGTCATACAAAATGAGATCTTTCCTTATTTTGGCTATTGTTTATTGTTAAGCACATGTAGAATTCTAGTAAAAGTGATGTATAAGAAAGGAGCTGGATCCCCAAAACTTTTTTTTATTTTAAAAGTTCCATCAATTACAACAGCAGGTGATTTTAATGGAATTTACTTACTTTAAGGAAGCAAAGGATTTGGCTGAGTTTTGATATGACACAATAAGCATGGTCAGCTTTCATGACAAACTTTCAAAGGGCCAGAATCTCTTTACTGTTTTCAAAGAAACACCACCAGAGTGCTCTTCCCTCCATTGTAAGTAAGCCCAGTATCGCTGCAGGCTTTACACGCTGGGGAACATGGGACTGCACAATGTGCTCCTCTGCTGGGCTGTGTAGGACTCCAGGGAAACAGAAAGGAGCTTGGATTGCACATTTTTTTCTCTAACTGTAATGCCCAGCACAGCAAGGCACCTTTTGTGCCATTTGATTCATCTCAGAAAGGATATGGGTGAACTGAGAGAACGCTTCTGTGTGGCAATCACTCTGTACTGCTGAAACTCCAAGTGAGCCTCTATATGGGAAGTTTAAAACTTGTACCATCCTTACGAAGGTTTTGAGCCTTAAAAAATAGATCCTTTGAATTTAATCCTTTGTACCTACCTGGTACAGTTTCTGATACTGTGAGTTAAAAAGCAAGACTTTGCTGTAGTCCTCAAAAGTCAAAATCCCTTACTAGGTCTACTCTATATCAGCTGATGCTTCTCATACTCTTCTGTGCAACTACTTATGCACCATTTTCTGGTAAACATATTTATTTTTGTTGCAGATGCAGGGGAAAATTCTAGTGTTTTCTAGCACATTCAAAGGAAAATGTTTTTATAGCAATTTTTTGTTGTTGTTATTCTGTGTGCATCTCATTCTGAAAAAAGCCCTGCAACGCAGTGTCACATGTCAAAATCCATGAACTTCTAGATCTGCTAAATTCAAAATTCTATAAAGAATGAAAAAAAAAAAGTGTATGACCCTCTGCCACAAGCAGATAGATCTTCAGAGAAATGCATTTGTGGCCATGCCCTGCTTTGAAACAATCATGGTATGCTGTTGGGATGTAATTTTCGCTACTCATGCTTGTAAGTCAAGAAAGCAAGGTAAAAAGCATGGCAATAATAGCAGCTAGGTACAGTAACCATGCTGAGCCTCTTTAGGGAAGTAACTTTCAAAGATACATTGGAACAAAATACCCGTTGAAAGCATGTTGAAGTATCTTTTGGAAGTCTAGTAATAGCATTCATTTTCTGTAGTTTGGCCTGTAGTTCATGTTTGCTTAGACTGCAATCCCTTCTGCAGTTGCCTTATGTTATATGGGGTGGCTGAAAAGCACATGACACAATAACAAGAAAATCTGTCTGGAAGGTGGACTGACAAACTGGGTACGTCAAAAGGTCCCACTGCTAACATATCATATCACAGCCATATAAAGCTGCCTCCTGTATGGTCAGCCAAATCATACATTTTAAATTGCTTATAGCTTCCTGTGGAAAATACTTTTATTTGGAGCAAAACTTCAAATGCTGGTTCTGTTGTACCAAGGACTGCTGCTGTCAGTTACTGGCATTAATTCAGAGAGAGAGTGAACTAGTGAGGAAGTTCCAAAATATCGCTTCATCTTCCAAAAATGTGTTCAAAACAACATCATGTACTTTCCAGCTGTAACCTCTCCTGCCTCTCTTCCCCGCACCCAGCGAGGGAGATATAGAGGACTGCTGGAAGAACCAGAGCAAATATGCACTACAGCACCTGATAACAAAGCATGCCAAGCTACATACTGTGCTGGTAAAAGTCCACTGATATTCTGAGAAATAGGAAACAACTGTAACTTTAACCTGAAAATCTCTGTTCTTTGAAGGTAAACAAAGTTTTAGTATCGGCCCAGCCTTCTGTGAATAATCTATACTTAGTACTCTTTAAGGAAAACTTGGCTTGACTTAAACACAGCCTCAAGTGAATATCAAACTAATAATGAGTGCACCTTCCATAAGCTATTGTAAATTTATGTATAATTCATTTGCAGTGAATTCCCCTACCCCTTAGGCTAAGCATGAGCTGGGCAGGCAGGCTCAGACCTGCCCCAAGCTTGGCTTTGCAAGGTGGGCAGGAGGAAAGGTCTTCCCATGCTGTAAAACCCACTCAGGACTAAAGGTCTGTCTCGGCAGGAGTCAGCCCAGAGCGTAAGGCCAGCTCAGTGCCTGATCAAATAGTCGTCCATACCGGCACAGACTTCCAGTTCAGAGTCATGCACGAGTTGGTGCTTATGCTGTGGGACAGGGAGACAGTTTTCAATTCCTATGCTGCTGATGCTCATGTGGAGTGGGAGCTCATCTGGTCCCTCTGCTGACACTTTCTGCACTCCAGGCAAGTTCTGCCCATCTCTCTACATTCCCATAGTTAAATCTTGTGGATATTGTTCAAGTGTGGTAATTTAGGCTGACCAGCGCAGTGACGTCAAGCCCTAAAAGTAGACTGTCCTGTTTCTGCTGAACCACATTTAGGAGGAGCCCAGCAACAGGAATAAACGGGTTCATCCTATTTTATATTCTAGCCAAGGTATTCAGCTGCCTTGATATGAAATAGCTCAAAAGTAAATTTCCTTCAGTGAGATGTAACACTGTAGTTGTCTTCAAAAGATCTGTGTCAGCAGCTTCTTGTTTCAAGACTTCATATTAAAAAGCATTATGAATGCTATTTTATGCCTGTATGTTCAAGCCAAGCATTTTATGGTATTTAAAAATTAATACGAATTGAAAAGCCTTTGATAGTGCAAAGCTCAGCATTCTGAATTTCCTTTTTTGCTCCTTTATGTGTGCTGCCAAAATATTTGTTAACCAGCTGCAACCTTTACCCTAGTTTCACTGGGTACTAAAATAGTCTGTTGTGCTGTAGATGTGTTTCTCTGCTTTTAATTTGCTGTTCACGTATACTTTAACATGTAGTAACCAACAGCCTTTTGTGGGGCAAAGGTAACCCATGGAATACAGCAAGAACAGCAGGAGGGAAATGTTGAAAGCTTAAACCTATGTACAAGCAACATCCTCTGACATTTAGGCAAACCTGAGTTCAAATTTCTGAACTGAACACTCATGATCATGAATCACATCTAAAGCATTTTCTGTCCAATCTCTTCTTTATTCCCTATAAACCCTATATTCTGATTTAATGTGTAAGCAAGGAATTTTGGTGTGTATTAAGCTAAAATGCTTCAGGACCTCCATGCAGGTATGAGAAAATGAATGATTCTGATTTTACCTTCCTTAATGCAGCCTGGAACAGTTTAAATCCACCCTGAAAATAGACAACACAAGCTAGAGTAGTTCTCTTAGTATGTATTAATAATAAGAAACAGGCCAAATGCTAATTCAACTAAAATCCCGCTGATCAGGCAAACTGAAAAAAGGACTTCAGGGCATAGTCCTGTAACTGTAATTTGCAATATGCAGCACCTTTTGTCTAAGGGTTTTATAAATATTAAAACCCAGAATGTAATCAGTCATTGTAGACTTGACTGAAAGGAGTATTTACCCTCAAACAGACAGCCAAGGTCACAGCCACAATTTCAGGTTTCAGGACTGTTCCCTGATTCAACTACCATGTCCCAAAAGACTGATGAGAAAAGGAGCCATTGCAGACTGGACAAGGTTGCCCAAAGGTAACAATAATAGGCTGCATCAGGCTGCAGAGTAAATGATCTGCACCATCCTGATTAGCCTGCAGACTGGAAGGCATTGAGCATCAATGTATTCCAGATTTCTAATTATATTGTGTCTCATGCAAGGCTCTTTATCTTGGTGGCTGAAAGCCATATTTTAGGCTTTTTTCTCTATTTCAGGCTTTTTAATCTATTTTTCATAGAAAAGCAGGATGGGATATATCTCGAAAACATATTGCTTTATGTTTGTGTATGTTCTGGGATTCTTAGCAACATCAAGAATCCCAAACCTCCGTGGATATTAATGGCTTAACCGTGTCTGTTGATACTGAATTTATATGTGAGAAAGAAGACATCTCTTCTTCTAGAAGCACTGGGAGAGTTTTGTCCTTATTTTCTATTGTATGGAAACTCTCATGTCCATTATCCCTATGTGCATGTGTAAATCTTTTAAAAATACAATATTATAGAAGTGATTTTTCTCTTAAATTACTCTCTCTGTATGTATTCCTACACATACATTCCACCTTAAAACTAAATGCTGAAAAGTTACACACACATATGTATATAACTTCATTATTCATAAATAAAAATGACATTTTAAAAAATCCACCGTAAGACTGAAATCAGCAAGTTGCCAGAGGAAAACAAAATACTCTGCAGAAAGTGAAAAAAACCCGCCCTTCTTCCCCAGCCTTATGCCCAGATGTCAAAGGAAAGAAAGATGTGTTTCAGGCAAGCTTTCATCAGGAATGTTTTTCTTAGTCATACACATGCCAGTCTTCTATATTCACATAATATACATGTTTTGAGGGGAAAAAATACCCACTCTTTGACTGATAGAAGAATATAATCTGTGAAGTTTCTAATGTTTATGTTTAAAGCACCCAGGTGGACTTCTTCTGCAGACAGGAGGTACGTTCTGGTGTCTGTTGCATATCAACACTGAGTTGTTTTCAGGCTTGTTCAAGAACAGCAGTGCAGAATCCGTAGTCCAAACACACTATGCAATTAAGTGTTATCTCCATTTTCTTCAATTCCATTAAGAAGCTCTCAAATCCTGCTGCAAATCATTAGTCTTATTTTCATTATCATGTCATGTACTCACAGAATTAATGCATGCATAGAAATGAAGGAAATAATGTAAGGGTTTGAAAGAAATAACCATGTACATGTGCATCTCTCACAGTTCTGCCTAGCTTGTTATGTGATTTTTATTTTGTTCAGTTGGTGGGGATAAGAATTCTTTGGCGGAATAATGTGTTCACTATTTTAACATGGACACAAGTGTAAAAGCTGGAAAATTCATTGCTGAGACCAAAACTCCTGTCTCAACCATCAGGCAGTTGTCTCTTGTTCTTAAAATTGTCTTGTGTCAGTCCATAGTTTTATGAATCATATATGCTATAAAAAATGAACTACATTTAAAGAAGGTATTAAACCTAAGTTGGGGTAGTTTTGTAATTTTCCAGTTTACCTTTGATATTAAGGAAGGGTGAACTCTATCTAGTTTCAATAACAAGTGAAAGCTATTGAATTCTTCCCTACTTTGAAGAAACCGAGGTCTGTTAGAAATATAGTGAAAAAAATAGAAAAGAGGAAAGAAAATATCAGGTGAAAGACAAATATGTTTGAACTAAATTCTGCTTTTACCTATGTCTGCATAGGCAAATCAGTGTGCTAGGGTGTGTCATGTTCCAGTTCCTCCGTACTTTACATTAAGACTGCCCCACACTGAATGTCAAGCAAGCTACATCACACAAAAGTACTTCTAGGGCTAACGTATGGGAGTGATATTTTGGAGAAGTAAGGGAATGTGTGAGATTAAAGGACATTATCTTGCCTGCACTGAGACCCTCAAACATCCTGCTCCTGATGGTCCTGTCCTGCATGAGCCCACTCATGCATTGACTCACCAACCAATGGTACCTCATATACAAGATCCAGAGCTTCTCCTCAGGAGTCAAGGCTAGTAGCCTTACCTCCGTGCAAGTCTCGGCAGCTAACGAGCCCCTCTAGGCACCAGATTGTCTCCATATGCAGCCTTGTGCTGTGCCTCGTCCATGCCAGGTTGTAGCTGGGCTCCTGCCACATCACCCAAGGCATGTGGTGGCCTGACTCTCACAGTGTTACCCAACGCACAGAGCTTCATAAATGGGTTAGGAGAATAGGGAGAGGTCTTTTAATTAGCTAACCTGCCACTCCTCCATGCATAATGTTCAGTGTGTGCCTCCTGCAAGGGCTTTTCTTGTGGAGCAGCTTGTGCCCTACTGTGTCTGTGTCCTGGCTTGACTCACAGTACCCTCCCTAGACAGGCAGTCCTTTAGTACAAAAAAAAGACAGTTCTAGAGGGGTATTAGTTAGCTCTGATTGCTTTCTGAGCTGGCTAACAGATTAGCAGGCTTAATAACCGTGTCCTGCTAACATGATTCATCACACAGCTCATGAACACCTGGTCTGCAGCCAGGGCAGGGTGAGCACAGGGTACGTGTGTGCGCATGTTGTGTAGCCGTAGCCAAAAACACGCACAGGGAAAGGTGGTAGGAAGTTCCTAGCAAGATTTAAATTAACACTTTAGCTTTCTGTTTTGTAACTCATAAAGATAGGTAACTCATTACGTGAGTTTAATTATGAAATAGGCCCACCAAATTTGCTAAAATTGGGAAAAGAGTATGGCCAGTATCACAGTCTCCATATGTAGAGCACTCTCCTGAGAGTGTTCTGCTCTTGTGTGATATATGCTTGCCGCAAAGAGAAAGGGAATAAACCTTTTTTTCTCTATCAAGCAATGGCAGGGAAAGAAGCCGGAGCTTATACTGCAGCAAGAGATAAACTCTCTAATGGCAAGATCATTGAGTAATGGAGTAGACCGCCCGGGGAGCTATAGTGTCTCCCTCACTAGGTGTTTTTTTTTCAGCAGGACATAACACAGCCATCTGTCAGGGATGATTTATATATAGTTTGTCCTGCCTTGGAGCAGGGGATAGACTAACTGACCTTCTCGGATCCCTTCCAGACCTGTTTTCTGTGATTCCCCATATTAAGACACTTCTGTAGTTGTGAGGGATGTTTTTACATACTGTATTTCCTTTGTATTCTGGGGGCATTATCCTTAACTCTTATAATTTATCTTTTTTCCTCAAACCAATACCATTTCATTAAGTGTAATGATAATTTAATGCACATTTCTTCATCCCATATATACAGCATTCTCATTCATCTGCAGTACTGGAACATAGTCACCCTTAGCTTTCCTTTTAATCTACAGTTCAAAACTCTGCCAGAGTCCAGGGTCAGGACCCTGCCCTATTCTGTCAAAACAGCAAAGGTGAAGGATAGAGCTGATCAACTAACAGAGGTGATTGTTTGCGTGTTGTTAATTGAAGTTGGAAATGAAAGCCAAGCTGAAATGTAAGAAAAAGCTGTGGCACATCAAATGGGAAAAAGGCAAGCCATTAAATGTTTTCTGTGATGACTGGATGATGCACTGCCCTGTGGTGGACTGCAGCATCTTTGGCAATGGCGAAAAAAAGACCGTTTTTCTTGTCCACAGCAGTGTAGGACTGAACCCAGTGATTCAGCTGGTTATCTTAAATCATTTATTCCAACTGCACTCTGAGATAGGCAAAGGCAGACAATTTCAAGCAAGTAATTTCTAAAGTTATCCAAGATGCCTTGAAAGCAAAAGTGAAATCTGTTTTAATACACAGTGCCATAGGCAACACCTCCAGTTCATTACCAATGTCTGAGTCTTACCGTCTTCAAAGATGTTCAGGGTATTTTAAATGGTAATTATCAATTTCTGTTGACCGTTTAATAATCCTGACTCAGCTTTTCTCTGTTGCTCACAACTTACCTTGTGTTAGACATTTAATTCTCTTTTATGTTATGCAGTTCACTCTCAGAACACCTCACACAAGAAAAACCAGTAAGAATCAGATTTTGCATGCTATTCAGGTGCTGTGTTGTAAACAGGATATCGTGGCAGATTCTTGTTGCCATTGAGATAGTTCTAACACATTGACAAATTAATTGATGACACTATCATGGTGTTTTCTGCTCAAAAACTCTTGTCACTGCCATGAACATAAGCCAGTTCCAGCTGTTTTCTTTTAAAGCATGTAGATGATCTGTGAGCTATTTATAGAAAAACAATGCTAGGAATATTATGTTAAGAGTAACTGTGACCCAGTAACACTAACTACTTATGAAACACCCAGTGCAGATCTCCATAATATTTATGTAAAAACTAAAATAAGTATGTATGAATAAGTATATGCATGCTTAGAGTTTAGGAAAGTCTTTATCATCATTTTGTTCTTGAAAACACAGGAAAGAGGGCAGAGTTGCACTGATTGGTGTGTAATGACTCATAGCACTGAGTTAACTTCAGTCCATACCAAAATGCTATTGCTTTACCTTTTTCCCCATGATCTTGTCTGATTGGAATGAGACCTTTTGATTATGGAGCAAACATTTTCTGGTCTTTGAAATACAGGGGAGCTTCTGAAGTCAGGAACAATTTTTCCCATCTTTCTCCCACTGCAGACCAAAGAAAATTAGAGCCAGGTCACGTTTATTATTGCTTGTTGTTGCTCTTTCTCCTGCCTAAGTTTGTATCAGGACATGTATTGTCCTTAAAGGCTAATAACACTTGATGTCAAGTGGGAGGAAAAAGAGCCTATTTCATATGCATGACCCGTTAAAGAGGGCATGTCATTTAAGGTGAGCTGGCACCTGTAAGTAGAGCTAGCGTGAGATCACTGGCTGCATTTATACTTATCATTAAAATAGAACAGGGTCTGTTTTCTGGGAAAGAGCATGGCATGTTTTCTAACTGTGTGGATATACTATCTTCTTTCCAGAGCAGGTTGCTTCATTTATGCTGACCTGTGGATAGAAACCCTGGTCTACACCAACCCCAGCACCACATCCAGGAATTGTGTGGGAGAGACTAGTTGCCCTGGACTGAAGCTATGCCAGGAAGCATGCTAACAATTAAATTAATTTTTTTATTTAGTTTAACAACGTGCTATAATTACGTGACAATTCTTAAGCTGGTTTCCTTGCCCTGTGTCATTAACTTGAGCAGCTGTACAGTCAGTTTGTACACAAAACAGAAGTGCTAGAAGGGATACAAAATTTTGTATTGACAGCATGTAAAGAAGGGGCTATACCCCTCACAGTAACAGCAGCAGCCCTGCTGCTACCATTTTCTTTCATTGGAAGTGCTCCCTCTGGATCCATATCAACACCATGGAAGGATGTACACCTAAGGGACAGAACCAAGCCTAACAGGATTTACAGGCATACAGGAGTTTCAAACCTGTATAAAAAGAAAATAAATAAATAAATAAATGAAAACTCACAAACTTTTCCAGTCTGCAATATCTGGTGTGAGCTATATCTCTCCATTTACTTGTCCTTGTATAAACAAAAAGGAAGGCACAGGCATGCTCCAAGGACCCACCACTTACAGCCTGGCAATTTACTTAAAAGTTGCTGTGGGTGAATGTCTGATCTTCAGGCAAGTACCACAGTTCATTTTCTCGACTGGACCAGAGTGTATATTATTTGAATTTCAACAGATACTTTCCGATTTCTTTTCTGATATTTTAACAAAATTAAATGTTGCTGACTATTTTTATTACTATAAGGGATCTTGGATAATAATCCAATTTATAAAGATTTGTATTTGATTTACTAGTTCAAAATAAGAAATCAATACAGTTTATCAGCAGATGAATTAATGGCTTCATATTACGTACTTTGTATATCTACTTAACAGATAAAGGCTTTGATCTCCTACTGTACCCATGTGGGGAATCTGAGGCTGTGGGTCTTCTAAAAGGCAGGTTGCTGGCCTCTGAAGTACCAGCCCACACGTATTTTAAAATTGCCATAAATTTTAAAAATGCCAAAAAAATGAATAAAGGCTTTCTTGCATGGCGCAGTTCTTCCTTTTCTTGTCCCCATTCTGCCTCACCCAGAATTTTACCAAACACTGCCCATTTCTCTTTCAGACAGAGGCAGTGTAGCAGCACACCTCCAGGGTGGCAGGGCCTTCACCAGCAGATACATGACAGTAAAGGGTTTGCTGGCCCCACAGTTGTTCTTCACTGCCATCATTAGTCCCTGTAAGGTCACTCTGTAATGCTTCAGAGTTTGCTCTCTGTGTTTATAACGCTTAGTATAATTAAATAATAATAGTAATAATCTGTGCAATCTGCATCATACTGCTGGTTCTGATCTTACAGCCTTTTCTCATGGGAATTGCAGGCTGAAATTTGCCAAGAGTTTGCATTTGCTTTTATTTACATACTGCCACTAATGTTAAGATTTCCCACACTTCAACATTTAAGAAAAAAAGCCCTGAACTACATTCCCCTCTCATTTGATCGCTTTGGATCTCCAGAACGTCTTTCCCTTTCAATTTCTATCAAACTTTTTGACAAAACCAAAGTAATTGGGGTACAAAAATAATGTAAGCAATGGAATTATTTTTTGTTATTTCAATCTGATACTTATACCATAGTCATCAGTTTTGAAATTAAGGTTATTAGCCTCCAAAGCATACATATTCAACACAATGTGGCAATGTAGTTGCACCCTTATTAGCATTAATTAAATGCTCATCACTAACTCCCTTATCTTAAAGCTGAATGCCTTATGCTTTTTTGTGTTTCTCTGTTTTTATTTCATTTCCCAATAGTCATAATACATGTTATAAACACTAGCAGAGCTTTGGGAACCAGCTGATTTACCTGCTCAGATCTGAAGGTGCAGAGATTCCTTACCAGGGCTGCACGGAGAAAACCCAGTCAGGAACAGAAAGGACAGGAAAAAGAAAAAAAAAAAAAACAGGTCCCCAGGTATACGGGACAGTTATTTGTCCCTTATGCTCTTTCAACAAAAAACAAACAATCTAAATCACCTTGAAAAGATTAAGGCTGACAAAGAGCAGTTGTTCTTTTTATGGTGAACCAGCCTCAACACAAAAAAAAGTTATGAAAAAAGTGAGCCTTGGGAGCAGAAAAGATACCATGATACAGATATTAAGCTTGATGGCAGATGTACGCTGCAGTGAATTCTATCCCAGAGGGATTCTGTTTGCATGGATCACTTATATGCTGTATTAGTTTGCAATTGTTCTGATGTTTTAAAGACAGTTTGTTTTGATTATATTTAGGTTTAAAGTTTCTTTTTTTATTAAACAAAAAAATGCAATAAACAAAGACAGCAGCTAGTACTGACCCCTGCATGCTGAAATACTAGAGCTTTTCACAGTGCTGACTTATGCAATATGAGACTGAAATTAAGAAATAACAAACAGAACTGTTTAAATGTTTATTTTTACAGCACAGCTGTCTATTGCAAAATGTTCTTTGGTCAAAACCACAATGTTCATTTTGAGTATGTTTCTAGTGGGAAATTATTAGACTTATTCAAACTCAAAACACAGTGCTTAGTATTGTTTTCTCTCTAAATTTCCATCCAAAATCTTAAATTCCATGCCATAAATGGGAATTTCAAGTTAGCGTCATTACAGCAGGCATTACCGGAATTAAGCATTTGGACATAACTAGGGAGAAGAAAGCATTTTAGCATGATCATTTAGATGTTTCAAAATCAAAATTCTTGGGAAAATGTATCTCCTGAGAGAAACTTAAAGTTTTATTATTTAGGATGAAAACATTGCAGAATGTCAGAACTTTCCACAGGGTAAAAATTGGATTTTCAGCCAGCTCGGCAGCCCCTCGTTGTCCTCTGGAGCACAAGTGCCCCGGAGCCCTCACCCTCCAGCAGGAAGCCTCGAGAGAGACAAGCAGGACTCTCATTAGCTAACACTGCTACAACACTACTTTAATTACAGTTTTTAAGAGAGGAAGAGACTGTACACCTCAGGAGCAGTACAGCTTGCTTGGAAATACATATACAGAGTCAAAACTTCTTAAGAAAAAAAAGATTAAAAGTAGTAGAAAAAAGCACAAAACATTCTTCTTCATTGAACAGCTAAATGGCTTATGCTACACACCTTTATAAACAAGGTAAAATCCTGTCCTGGGTATTTATGACCAAGCTCTCTTTGAACTCATCTGACATTTGCCAAAGCGTAAAATCTTTTCCCTTATTTCAATTCAATTTCTGTATTGATTCTGTATCATAGGCAATTCATCGTTTTTACACTGCTACTAAACTTACAAACAAGTTAAAAAATTGTTCCAAATCAGAAAATATCATACAAGCTTGAAAGAAAGAAACAAATCGAAGACTGATTTAAAAGCGTAGATCAACCTATCGACTCCCACTTCCACCTCTGAATCCTGAGGACAATCTTCCATTTTCTCAGCTTTTGGTTCTCCTTATTTCCAACTGAGGGAAATGAAACATTGTCTGGTCTCATTTATTTAAATAATATCTGGACCTCCAAGCTAGGAAATGGATTTTCACGCTTTTCTAGTTACCTGAGATGTGCCGATAACCTTAGACTCTAGTTCCATTTACATACTGTTATGGTACACTTAGCAAAAGTTAGCAGTTGTCTTTTAGTAAAATGGCATTTCCAGTTCTCGGCTCCTGAAACAGGAAACAATAATAAATTAAGGAGTTCACACACACACAGAGTCCTCAACAACCACAGAACTAAAACAAAAACAAGCAGTGTTGCAGGTTGGGATGGGTCCCTGAAGGATCTATATCCTATTATACTTAAACACGGTGCAGGGTCTCTAGTTTCTCTGAGTGCATAGCCTTGGACAAGAGGACCTGTGCCACCCATCATGACTCCAAGTGAAGCTGTGCAGCTTCCTCACTGTAGTTAGGACCTCAGAGCATGCTGCACCAGGCAGGGACCTTCAGTAACCCTGCAGGGTTTTGAAATCTTCTGGGTTTCCTTTGGAAAGCAGGGCCATTTTGAAATAAAGTACGATTTAATGTCAGTAGAAAGAAAGAAGTGCTGCAAAAGCAAAGGAATTTGCAATACAGCAAGGACATCTACATGCATGTCTGTTTGAAGCAAGGCTTCGGAAATCATTCCTTCTATCATTCAATACCAGCTCCAGGGATAAAAATGGGGTTATTGGTTTTTACACAGGCAATCTTGTTCTTACCTTCCTTCTGCTTACAAGCTGCCGTGCTTGCTTACCCTGGTTCTTTGATTTTTCCTGTCTTTTCCTCTAGAAAAATCTGTGGTTTATCAAATTGTCGCCAAAATGGCATGCTTTCTTAAGTATTCTTCTAGACAAATGCAGTGTGTTTTGTTCTTGATTAGAGGTACACAGATCTATGTTACACTTTAAAAAAATATAGGCGTATTTTTAGGTGTTCATACTGCTACTGCTATGGTTTGGGCCCAGTTCGTTTAGGTACCTTGGGCTGTGCAGAGGTGACGTGTAAGAAGTATACTTAAAAGTACAAAGCACTGATTTACTGGCCAATGCACACAAACTGTCTGGGATTTCACCAGCTGCTAGCCTAGTCATTAGTGTGTTCCCGACCCTAATAAGATACTCAAAGAGACTTTGCTGGTAAGGAGAGGATCAGTCAGCAGGGGAAGAGGTGGCCTCCACCTCTGCTGCTGAGCTTCTGTCATCCACCAGTTCCATCAATACCAACACAGCAATGGCACTGACAGCTGGACAAATCCTCATCACCCTCTTCTTCCCTGTAAGATTTTACATGTTGTCAGGCCAGTACTTTCCTTCTTGAATTGTTGAGCTTCTCATGATCCGTGTCTCAAAAATTCTTATTTTGAAGACTTGACAGACTCCGTCTCAGCTTTGTTTCAACTTAGCAACTTTCTCAGCAGCCTGACCCAAGGCTGTGCAGCCAAGACATAGCAGAGGTGGGCCATGGATATTTGAAACATCAACAGCTGGAGGTCTCTCCCCGAGTTTGTTACAGAGAGGGCTACAGACAGAGGAGGTTATATCAAGAATCACCACCACAGTGCAAATCTAGGTACACTTGTCATCTTCTCTGCCTCTAGAAATAGTAAAAGGTGACTACTACTGATGCAAAAAAAGGCTCTACCATACTTTTGAACTGCATCTTTTGTCATATCAACCAGGATCCTCCCTGACACCTGTGTTATGACTGATGTATCTATATCAAATCAGGCTCCACAGCCATTAGTTAACTCATAACCCATAAAATTATACGTTTTGATTAAAAAGTGATGGCCGTCATCATTTGGCTAATGACAGAGTCTTCTAATTTCATTCCTGCAATAGAATAATGATGAGCAATTTAATGCTTTTGAATACACACAGCAATAGCAGGGGCATATATTTATTGTACTCATTATCATCTAGGAAACCTAATCAACTCCTCCTATATGAGCTAAGTACAAAAGTTTATAATGCCATTACTAAACAACATTGAAATGGGTATGATGGATGTAAGGGCATAAGGACATCCAACCTGACCTCATCTGGCCTCATGCCCAGAAAGCTGAGAACGGTGAGTGATACCCAGATGTCATTGTGGTCAAAAGTTGTCATGCTAAGGAAATAACTGCTTCCTCTTGTCACAGATTTTCATACAGATCACCTGCCTTCTTGTCTTGCTGAACCTGCACTGCCCTATGTCCCTGTCATGCTGAGAAACAGCAAGATGCTCAGCCACCTCCAATTATGCTTTTAGGACACACTCTACTTTTTTTTTACTGAGTGCCTTTTAGGGTGTCTTGGGTAAAGTGCTTTCTGTTACTGAAAGGAACTAGCCAAACACAAAATAAAAAGAGTGAACAAGTGCTAAAACAGTTGCTTTGAGAAAAATGAGACTTGAGCTTCCTGTGATGGGTGGTTCACACAAAGCATATTTGGGGCTTCCCTGGACAAAAGACATGCTGGGAAAATGCTGACAGATTTCCACTTCACATACCCTTGAAGCACAACTAGTTCTTCCAGTCTCCCACATGAAAAAATAGCATTAATTTAGAGTGAATTATCAGGGGACCAAAGTTGCAGCCTGAAAGAGGTATCATATCAAACTGAGAGAGAAAATGCATCACAGAGTGGAAGATTAGAGGAATGTAAGAAACCTCATATTTCCTGTTCTGGATTCTTCTATAATATGATCCTAAAAATTTAACCAAATTATATCTGCATTGTCAAATAAGTTGTGTATGAAAATCTTCCCTCATAAATACAAACTAGGTAAGATGTTCACTTGCATATCCTTTTCTGCAGATCAGATTTAGTATCAGATTTATTGACCACTCGGTCTTGAAAGGAACAATTTGTGGCCTTTGAATAGTACTTTATTTTTGAGAAAATGTAGAATGCTACCCATTATATACCAGTAAAGGCAAAAATAACTCCATGTATTAGTGTTGAGTCACAGCCTTTGACATCAAGAAGGCTCATCTGGTAAGTTTACATCCTTAACTCCGTCCTGGAATAAGATGTCTTTTTGAGATAGCGCAACATTTTTCATCATGTCTCCAGATCAGCCACTACATTTGTGGTTCTAACATGTGCAATATTTATGGTTTTGTCAAGAATTCAGAATGTTTCTTTTATATGAAAAGATGTCATACACACATTAAAAAAAAAAATCTTTTACTGAAATGAAGGTAGAAAGGAAATTGTAATCTCCTCAGTCAAAAAACAAAGAGGGATGAAGTCTAGGAAATGCCATATACTCTTTACTCCATTTGCATAGAGACTAAAGGACATGATATACCCTACTCAGTTTCTGTGCCAATTTAATTTAAACTGAAGGATCATAAAAATATGCTGATAATTAGAAATTTTGGAAAGAATCTGATCTGGCTAAATCTAATCTCCAAACATTTCAACTTCAGTACCACTCTGTTGATTCCATTAAGTTACCTCTGATTTACATAGCACGGGATAATTGATGTCTTCTATTAAATGGAGTGTTTTATTTTTAATGAAGAGAGGCTGCTTGCTGCTTGAAGATTACAACCAGATTTATCCCCCATGCTATTCCACTGAAGTGAGCAGATAAAATAGGATAGAGCATGACCATCCTATACCTTTGTAAAACTGATATTATTTTTAAAAAGTGAAGCTAATAGCAGTCTTCTTGGACTAGTTTTATTTTAACAAATTGTATTTTTTCTCCATCATATTTTGTACTTTGCCTGTCTTCTTAAATTGTATATTTTGGTGTCAGATATAGTTGGTTATAAAGCAGGTATCACAAAGCATCCCTTTACAGAGGGTCCTATAGACTGCTTGGACATCGAGAAAAGTAACTAATGAATATATGGAACAGAGCCACAGGCAGTACTAGATAATGTGGGAAAATTAGTGTTTAAATGTTCCTTCCCATTTCTGTTCATGTACATTCCCCTGTTCTGTTTGTTTCTGTTCATCATCTCTTGTGTTTTTTCTTACCATTTCTCCTGAGACACCACAAGCAGTCACACACATGTGGCAACTAAAAGGAACCAGCAACAGTATTTTCCTCATCAACTAAACAGAATTTAGAGCTGTTTTTCAGATAAGAAAGGGTAATGGGTGTGATGCACTACCATGGTATTCACTGTATTTTGTGTTCTAATTATCACAAGCCCTGGGACATGTATGGCATGGAATAAAGACTGAGGGAAAAAAAAAACCAACACAAGAACACACAGAAAGTGTTGACGAAAGCCTGTATTATTTTCAGGATAGTATAGCTTTATCTATTAAGACAGGCCTCATGCCACCAGACCTGACTATTCATTGGCTGTGTATTTAAATGGGAAGAAAGAGAAATCAGCATCAAAGTAACATACTGTCAAGTCACCAAAAATTTTGCAACTTCTTACAAGACTGCAGGAAAAAAGAACAGTGTACAAACATGCCTGCGATGTTTACATTACCACAGTGTAACCACAGTGTATATAGCTACATATTTGTAATTATTGTTTTGGTACCATACCTATAAACCCTCACAAATCCATTTGTTCAGGGGCAAAGGCCATTTGTGAAGCAGAATTTTATACTATATTACAGCAAATTCATGTTATATTGTCAGAAGTTTCAGGCTTGTTCTCAATGTTGATTTCTCTTAAATGGAGTTTAGATTGAAAACTACTGTTCTCCAGCTGCAAGAAATGTAACAGCACCTGAGTGACTGCTTGGCTATACCAGCATAACCAAGAGAATAATTTGTTCAGTCTATCTGTAATTTACAGGTTTCAATTCACACTCAAAATGCTAAACATCAGTTAGGACTCTGCCAAGATCTCACCTTTTGGAAAGATTAAGTGATAAGGGCTCTTCAGAATCAACATAAGGCACAGAAAAATTTCATTTCCTGAAAAACTCTGTGTCTTGACTCCTCTGATCCCTAGGGTTCACATCATTACAGCAAAAGCTGGTGCTCTCTCTGATGTGTCTGCGGGAAAAAAGGGTATGTAATCAAAATTTCACTGTTCAACAAAGTTTCTTTTATTGGAGAAAAAAAAACCAACCAAAAGCTCTACTTATTCCTAAAATTAAAAAGTTGATCTGTGTAAGCTGATACTTAACTGTCATCTCACCCTGTCCTGAAATTTTCTCCCAAATCTGCTGTTTCACAAAGAAAGAGAATCAGGTACTGATATCCCTTTCCTGCAGATATCATTATCAAGCAAGAAATCTGTCTCATCTCCTCATCTCTAGCAGATGCCAAATTTCCTATAGCTTTGTGGGGACCTCCAAGGCCTATGTATCTCTGCTAGAAATGCCCGTGAAACTGGAGAAGCCATCACTGTTACCAGACTATAACACAGAAAATAAGCCATGTTTTCCATCAAAGCTGTCAACAGAGATGAAGAAACATAAATGTCCTATCAGGAGGTCATGACAGGATTGTGTTCCTAAAAGAAAACCATGATCATTTTAGTTGAGCTCAGGAGAGCTCTTTCAGAAGTGATTTTCTCCACTTGGTTCACATGGCAAACTATTCTTGAATAGCATGAACTTGTTTCCTTTAGATAAAACTAAGCCAAAAGTGTTGCTTTACAAGTAAACCTAAAATTTGCTGCTGTTTATGTGTATTCAGTCTATGGGATGAGTCCAGAAGGACTCCAAAAACATGAAAAGTGTATATTGCTATTCTTTTAGATTGTTTGTTTGTTTGTTTGAATAAGGGAGGTGATAGGAAATCTCCATCCTTAGGGATACTTAAAAAAACTATACAAGTTGCTTAGCAACCTGATCTATATGGACCTGCTTTGAGCAGGATGTTGGACTAGGTGACCTCCAGAGGCCCCTTCAAATCTAAATAATCTCTGATTCTTTATTTTGCACTACAGATTAAGTGCTCTTTGTCTGTTCTGCTTACCAGTGCAGACATAGCCCTTGCAGTCTTCAAGGACTTCAGTACGTGCTGCAGAAGCTATATTCTTCATCGCAAGAATGATCTTGTATAAATTACAGGTATAGTAAAAATTTTAGATACAGCAAACTGTCAGGGTGCAGTAAAGGTCAGAACTGATAAAAAACAGAAATGTGAGAAGGCAAGACAGGACAGTGTCAAAGAAATAAAAAGGGACAGCAGTACATTCCAGTAAAGTTTTATGAAATTAGCATCAAAGTTTTCCTGGACCTATGCCAAGATAGAAAGAAACAAATTTTTTTGTCTGTCCTTTCCCACCTTAAACCTTAGCAGATCCATTTGTAAAATACTATTCAGTCCTTACTCACATCTCTCATGATTATGGATTCAAAATTTGCCTTCAGAACAGTGAATAGTATTTTGTTTGTGAAATCTTAAAATACATATTTTTAATTACAACAACATTCAATGTATTTGAAGCTGTTCATTCATTTATTTTGTTGTGCCTTCCCTGAATGCAATATACTTAACGTTCTATGACTCCACATTCATTGCACATAGAGTATAAATATATTTATTTGAGAATCAGATATTTTGTTATGAATTTGAAACATAAAGAGCAGTGCTTATGAGGAGTGGCTGAGGACGCTGGGGTGGTTTAGCCTGGAGAAAAGAAGGCTGAGAGGAAACCTTATTGCTCTCTACAACTACCTGAAAGGAGGTTATAACCAGATGAGTGTCAGTCAGTCTCTTTGCGCAAGTAACAAGTGATAGGACAAGAGTTGCACCAGGGGCTGGATTTCAGGAAAAATTTCTTCACCAAAAATGTTGTCAAGCATTGGAACAAGCTGCCCAGGGAAGTGGTTGAGGCACCATCCCTGGAAGTATTTACAAGACATGTAGATGTGGGGCTTAGGGACAGAGTTTAGGGATGGACTTGGTAGCATTAGGTTTACAGTTGAGCTCAGTCTTAAAGGTCTTTTCCAACCTAAATGATTCTGTGATTCTATGATTCCATATTGGTGCATTTGACTGAAAGGTTTTGAACACCTCATTAACATAAACCACGCCAAATATTCCTGTAAATCTCAAAGAAAATAAATAATTGCTTTATCATAATTATTCACTTATTTCATTGACTATTTCTTGAGAGTATTCAAAATTTTTAAGGAATGGAAATATAATAGCTCCTGCCTGAGGAATTTGAAGTTCTTTAAAATCAAATCTGATAATCATTTGATTAGGAAAATTATAGTGATTTCAACAGACTAATCTCAAGTAACTGTCCCTACAATATTAAAATCAAGTTAATTTAAATACGAGAACAGGTTAATGAATCTGTGGTGTGCAATTGTGAAATTACATAAAAGATCCACCTGGCCAATAATGTCCACACTGAACTCTCATGTTACAAAGATGCTCAGCTAAAGTGTAATGTATCTAGCAGATTCAGCGCAGCTACTCATTGCATAAATGTTCACACAGGAGACGGAGCTTTAGACACCCAGATTTACAGGAGAAAAATTGAGGGCAAGGAAAGTATCACCAGACTCTTTCCATAATGAAAGTGATGTGTAATATATGATTTCTGTATGCTGCTCATTTTTTTTTCAACTGAAAAGATTTCTATTCATTTTGAAGTCCCTAACATATTTCACTTTGTGAAGTCCTTTCATTTGTAAAATTTACCTTTGCAAAATCTTCAAAATGTGAACCATTTATTCATAATATCTAGTGTCAATACATATTTAAATTAGGGATCTGTATACTCCCTTTTCTCCTGTAATGCAAGAAAAGTTCCTTGCTGCAATATATGTCTGTCTCACCTCTGCAACAAATGAGATTCATATAAATTACATATCCAAACCTCAGAGAAGCAAAAAGAAAGAAAGTAAAAGGCTCTAATGAAATCCCACAGTCCTGAGAGAAGTTCTATATTCTGTTGGAAGATCTGTAGGCTTATTGAGTATGCAACTGGGTGATTGTGGTTGTGGTTGTTCTTGTTTTGTTTGTTTGTTCGTTTGTTTGTTTGTTTTTTCATATTCCTCTCTGACAGTGGATGTCTGCCTGTGAGCACAACACAGAATCTACAACACTACTAAAAGAGTACCGTAACCACAAAGACATCGACACAGTCAGTGTGTAAATACACGGACCAAAGCAATGCTGGGTACTTGGAAAAAAGGTTGCCAGAACTGCAATGGGCAACTCCCATTTACAAGAGTTTCCAAGCACCAGCAAAAGATGGAATAGTACGCAAAGAGGACAGAAAAAGGAGCTCTGGCTCAAAGGAACTGGTTATCTGAACAAGAAAAAAATGCTGTGGAAGGGCCTTCGGTGACCAGCTGCACAGGTACCTCTGTGCTCAAAATACTGCTGTTCAGATTCTCACTGAGAGTTTTAGAAACTGAAAGAATTGAAGAAGCTTGTGGTATTGCAACAGAAAGTACAAAATCAGACTTTCAATGGATGTTTCCAAGGAGGTCCCTAGTGCAAAAGAATAAATGGTTTTCCTGCCATGCAACAACAGAAGCCTACTACAGAGACCTGTAACCTGTGAATGTAACAGTGGCAAAAGTGAAAGAAGGCTTAGACACACTGAGTTTACTTAAAAAACAAAACAAAAAAAACAAAACAAAAAAAAACCAAAACAAAACAAAAAAAAAACTTCCCTACATTTGCAATATCAAAATGTTGTCTTTTGGTTTAACACATAGTGGTAGAAAGTTTAAAACAAATATAGTCACAGCCTGGGGCAAGAAGAGTTGCAGAGGGCAAGGCAGGCTTTTCCTCACGTTCGACAACACAAAGTTAGGAAAGGAGCAACAACCAAAGTGACTGGCTTTTCTTCTCACTTAATGGCTTTGTTGAACAGCCAGAAAACACATTTTTCTCACCCCACAGCACCAAGTGCTGCTTTGTAATACTTGGATGTTAATTGTTACTATGACTAGGGTAACTACATAATGCAGCTGGTTTTGAAAATTATTTGCTGCCTGATTTTTCACTCTTCATATAAATATTGCCTGAACAATTTTTACTTCAACACTTATGTACTCTAACTTCTGTTTTCATCATAACTTTGCAAAGCACTGAAACTTCACGAAACAGACCAACCTTTCTCCCCATATCAACCAAAAATGAATAAAAACATGCCAAAGGCAACTGCTTTTTAACTTCCATCCAGTTTCTCATTACCATTCCCCTTCTCATCTCCTCCTTCACTCAGATGCTTGGATCAGAGAAAGACTTGCTCCGAGGCTTGCTTCATAGGTAAAGGCACTTGTTCATTTTAATGACTGTCACTCTTCTCAACATAAATGCATAAATGCAAGAAAGGTTTTAGCCTTGTATTCAAATAATGGTCCAAGCATTATGAAAATAAGCCTCAGGTAAAGTATTTCATGCTGGGCATGTAATGAACTTGAGAACAGCAATTGTTTTCAATCCAGCCCTCAATTTCTACTGGCCATCTATTAGAAGGTGTGCTGGTCAGGAAGCACACAGTCACCTAGTGGAAAGGTGAAGATGAAAATCCAGAAGTGCTAGGTATGAATGAGGCCAAACCCAACATTTTTTGACATTTCTCATAAAACTGGAGCTTCTTGGGCCTGTAGCAAAATCATTGCCTCAGTGAAATCAACGTCCCTGTCAGTTCTACTCTAAGTAGTTTTTCCAGATTCTTAACGCTCTGGGGACATCCCAACTTCCGTAGTCTTTCATCTGTGACAGACCCTCCTGGCTTAGTTATCAAGATCAGAGCTTCGGTTTTGCCTCATCAGATAGCATCTTGTCAAAGATCAAATTTATACTAGCATTACATTCACAGTGCATCTATCACCCTCTCAGTGTTTTCAGTTTGTGTTTGTCTTAGCCTGTACTTGTATTTGCATCAGGCAGGAAAATTAAGGAAAGAAAAGACTTAGGTTTAGCATTCACCACTGCACAGGATCTATAGTGTCGTTGAACACTAGCTCAACACCAAGCACATGTAAAACACCACTGAATATTCTTATTATACCGTTATGGGAATTTGCTATGCTAGAAATGACCTTTCAAGGATCAGTATCAAATCACTATAGTGTTCTGGGAGCTGAATCACTCTTCGAGATTTGGGAGCTAATAGCAAAAATATGGAAGTCAAATAACACTGAGCTTCTGTCCTAGATTAACTGCAAGAAGCCAGATGTGCTCCCTGTTTTCATGTAAGAAAATGTTGCCGCTAGGACTATCTGGCAGTTTCACTTACGGCAGCCGTAACCAGGGCACTAGCCAGGAGTTTTGTGTGTTTTGTTGTTACAAAAGTGGATTCTGACATATCCCTTGGCCTGGTTTTGCATGCCGAGAGCTGCCCTACAGCCTCTGTCATCAAAGTGCAGGTACCAGTGATCGGTGCCAGGTTCTCACTGCCTGAGCCAAAACCCACATTTGAGCAGCGAGTCCCCACCCTGTCCTCAGCAGGATTCTCCTCAAGGTTGGTTCTTTCCTCCACTGCTTTCTTGACTTGGCCTAGAGAGCTACTGATATTTTTATTCTCCCTCACAAGACAGTTAGCAAGTAATATTTGAAACAATTCACTGGGAAAAAAACCCCACAGCTATTTGATAAAGGATTTGTAAATAACACACCTGCTGTTACATTCAGAATAAGAGCAAAGGAAGCAAAATAGCTGGTCTGTATTTTGCCCAGTTTGTAACCAAAGAGGTTGTCAAGCAAGATTTTGAGAGCATCTAAAAGAGGAGTTATAGATCAGGTATAAATACAATTTTATTTTCACATCTTACTCTGCAAATCTACAGGCTTTTCTACAATTCCCTGGACAAATGAAGTTGGCAACTGAGCCTGCTTTTCAACACAGTATCAGAATACCTCAAAGTATTCATCCCATCAGAAGACAAAATAGGCAAGTCCTCCTCCCATCACTTTTAACTGCACATTCATTTTCTTCTTTTCTGTAAATACTGAAACTATTATACATTCTTTTCTGGTACCATCTTCTTGAGACACAAATGATGGGCCTTCCATCTTTCACTATGAAGCTCCCTCCCAAAGCCACTTAACTCCAGTCAGCTTCAAACCTAATGTAGAAGGGAAAATATACTAGCTCTAAACCAGAAGTGACAACAATCTTACCTACCACGTGTACACTACTGTTCAATATTTAGCTGCAAAATGTACCATTTCCCCCCACAACTAGTTTTTAGATGCAACTATAACATGGAAACTTTGTTTATAATTATTTTTTTCTTTTTAATGGAAGAACTTTGTTAGCATAATACACAATACATCCATTCAACTGACTGGAAAGCAAAAATCTTTCAAATAAGTAACCACAAATGCTACCGAGGCCCTCTTCCAACCTGCCACTGGGGCCAGGATCATGCCACCAGATCTTGCAATTACAGTCATAAAAATGTGGCTTTGCATGCAGAGGGGGTCAAACACTGGCCTGAGCAGGAATGTTGCAGCTTTTTTAGCAGAACTTGCCTTTTCAGCACCCACTGCGCATCCTTCAGTTTCACTGTAAACAACCCTGAATGGCAAGTTCATTGCTAGTTTCATTTTGTGTTCCTTATACTTCAGGTACAAAGATTATCAAGAAATATAATGCATAACATTGTCTTTGTCATATCATTACAGTTGTTTCTTTTAGCCTCAGCTCCAGTCCTACAGCCCTGTACCATATATTTCTCCTTGTCAAGGTACTTCCAAAGGCCTAGAGCCAGCCAGCAGAGAAGAGACATGAAGTATGAAGCAAAATTACAGGCTACTTCAATCTGTTCTCTCTGACAGCTAAAATATAACCTCCACAGAACTGACATCATTGTTTGACACCTTAGAACCATCCCTTTATTCACACTGATGTTTATTTATTTTCAGTGAGGTTCAGGAGTTTGTACGTTCAAGTGTTACTAGATTCACTGGTGGAAGATCCTGCAGCTGCATGTTTGGCAGGCAATTACTGAACTTTCTCTCTGTAAACCCTCTTAAACAGCTTTATTAACCTGACTGAAATAATATGACTTTATATCTTTTAAATCTATTCCATTATTTTTCCAACTAATTTGTTACGCCACCTTATCCCACCCCAAACAGCGGATGTGCCTCTGACACAAACTGATTGGAGGCCCTTGTCCCACTGTGCTCTTCTTCCATTTCCGCAGCTGCGCATCTGCTTCTTGGCAGCGAGGCCACGCAAGACACTGTCTCCCAGAGAACAAGCCCATGCTGCAGATGGTGACAGCTCTCTGTGGCAGTGTGATGCCATGAGAGTAGAGAAGGGGATTACAGGGCAATGTGAAGAAAAGGTGTTGCTCTCTTTTTTTTTTTTTTTTTTTTTCCTAGCCTCCACAAGAAATAACTCCATATCTGGAAATGACACCCAAGGAAGGGGAGAAAATAAGGTGAGACTCTTTCAGCAACTCACCATGCAGCATCAGCAGAAGTGCAAAGCAGGGTGTGGGATTTCCCAAGGCTGCACCTGGGAGAGCTGTTAGAGCTGATTCCACGGAGGTGGAATATGGTCATTGCTGGCTAGAGAAGCTTGGAAAGAAAGAGACATGCGGTGGGCAGTGGTGTACATGCCCAGAGGCTGGCAGGGTGCACAGCTGCAAATTAGGTTGCTTATGTTGCTTCTGGACTACTCTTTTAAGACTTCTCTCCTAGAGCTTAATTTCTCCTCTTTCCTTCCTAATTTCTATTTTTCACTGCTTCTTTGATCTTGACCTTTTGTTTACTAGGTTTCTATTCTTTTTGATGTTGAAATAAATACTGTGTAATCTTTCTCAGGTTTTATTTTCAGCATTTCTCATCTTCCTTGCAGTCACAATAGAAAAGCACCTCAACCCTTTGCTTTTTCGAGGCAGAGTTTGTTAATGGTATTTTTTCTTAGAACACAACATTCAATAATGTAGAAAAGCAAGCATTTCAAACCTGAAAGGACATGTAAAACAAATATATGGGCTCTGAAATTCTCAGTCACTGCTTGCATTTTAATGTTTCATGACCTGCAGGGTATTTTTCAAAGTTATGTGTAATGAAGGTGACCTTTTCACTTCTCAGGAAAAACCCTAAATAATTAATTATCTATCTGGTACTAACGTCAATAAACATAGTCATCATTTCTTGAGCTTTCTGACAGCAGTGGGGAAAAACCAACACGTTCAGCTCTCATGAACTTAATTTGTGGAAACTGGCCTTCTTTGGATTTACAGTGCCCTCTTGTGGTCATACCAGGTATCTACAATACAAGAATATGCTGCTACCCTAAGAATATCCTTAGTCTTTTTGGCTACTACAGTCATTCTCAAATTGCCACAAAATGCTACAGATGTTAAACTCTGCCAAAAGATATGTTTTATATACGTGTTTTCTCTTTTTTCTTTTTAACTAGACAAGTTATCTAAGTTGTCCACTTATCAAAAACACCCTCCAAAACACTTAACTACTTGAAAAATGGGGTAGTGAGTGGCAGGGGTGGGTTTGCTCCTGTCATTGAAAGAACAATATGAACTTTCTCTTTAATAAATGTTATTTTTTATCATGGTTTTTTTAAGCTTATCATACATAGGTTTTCATAGAATGGTTTGGGTTGGAAGGGACCTTAAAGACCATGTAGTTCCAAGCCCCCTGTCACGGGGCAGGGACACCTTCCACCAGACCAGGTTGCTCAAAGCCCCATCCAGCCTGGCCCTGAGCACTTCCAGGGATGGGGCATCCACAGCTTCTCTGGGAAACCTGTTCCAGTGTCTCACCATCCTCACAGTAAAGTATTTCTTCCCAATACCTCATCTAAATCTACCCTCTCTCAGTTTGAAGCCATTCTCCCTTGTCCTATGCTCCTGTAAAAAGGTCCTTACGTGCCTTTGTAAAAGGACCTTCTCCAGCTTTCCTATAAACCCCCTTTAGGCACTGGCAGGCTGCTATAAGGTGTCCCCAGAGCCTTCTCTTCTCCAGGCTGAACAACCCCAACTCTATCAGCCTGTCTTCATAGGAGAGGTGCTCCAGCCCTCTGATCATCTTCCTGGCCCTCCTCTGGACTCGCTCCAGCAGGTCCGTGTCCTTCATATGTTGGGGGCCCCAGAGCCGAATGCAGTACTCCAGGTGGGGTCTCGCAAGAGTGGAGTAGAGGGGGAAAATCACCTCCCTTGACCTGCTGGCCATGCGTCTTTTGATGCAGCCCAGCATATGGTTGGCTTTCTGGGCTGCAAGTGCACATTGCTGGGTCATGTTGAGCTTCTCATCCACCAACACCCCACAGTCCTTCTCCTCAGGGCTGCTCTCAATCCATTCTCTGCCCAGCCTGTATTTGTGCTTGGGATTTCCCTGAGCCATGTGCAGGACCTTGCACTTCTCCCTGTTGAACTTCATAAAAGTTTTCACAGGCCCACCTCTCAAGCCTATCTGGGTCCCTCTGGGTGACATCCCTTCTCTCCAGCATGTTGACCACATCACACAGCTTGGTGTCATCAGCAGACTTGCTGAGGGTGCACTCAATGCCAGTGTCCACATTGCCAACAAAGAGATTGAACAGCACCAGTCCCAATACCGACCCCCGAGGAACGCCACATATCACTGGTGTCCACTTGGACATCGAGCCATTGACAGCAACTCTCTGAGCACAGCCAATTTATCTTCCAAGTAGTCCATCTGTCCTCCATTTAGAGACAAGGATGTCACGCAGGACAGTGTGAAATGCTTTGCACAAGCCCAGGTAGATTACATCAGTCATTCTTGCCTTATCCAGCAACGTTGTAACCCTGTCATAGAAGGCCACCAAATTTGTGAGGCACGATTTGCTCTTAGTGAAGCCATGTTGGCTGTCACCAATCACCTCATTATTTCCCATGTGCCTCAACATAGTTCCAAAAGGATCTGCTCCATAGTCTTGCTGTGCAGACACGTGAGACTGACCAGCTTGCAGTTTTCCAGGTCTTCCTCTTTTTTTCCTTTTTAAAAATGGGGGTTATGTTTCCCCTTTTACAGTCAAAGGGAACCTCACTGGACTGCCACGACTTCTCAGATATGACGGATAGTGGCTTAGCCACTTCATCTGCTAGCTCCCTCAGGACCCACAGATGTATCTCATCAGGTCCCATGGACTTGTGCAACGTCAGGTTCCTTAGATGTTTTTGAACCTGATCTTGCCCTATAGTGAGTAGTTCTTCACTCTCCCAGTCCCTGCCTTTGCCTTCTGTGACTTGGGCAGAGTGGCTGGAGCACCTGCCAGTGAAGACCAAGGCAAAAATGTCATTGAGTACCTCAGCTTTCTGTATGTCCCAAGTAACCAGGTTTCCCATTTTCATCTGGAGAGAGCCCACATTTTCCCCAGTCTTCCTTTTACCACAGATGTACCTATAGAAACTTTTCTCCTTGCCCTTGACATCCCCAGCCAGATTTACTTTTATCAGGGCTTCAGCTTTCCTAACCTGATCCCTAGCTGCTCAGACGATTTCTCTGTATTCCTCCCAGCTGCCTGTCCTTGCTTCCACCCTCTGTAGGCTTCCTTTTCGTGTTTGAGTTTGTCCAGAAGCTCCTTGTTCATCCATGCAGGCCTCTTGGTGTTTCTGTCTGACTTCCTCCTTGTTGGGACACATCACTCCTGACCTTGGAGGAGGTGATCCTTGAATATTAACCAGTTCTCTTGGGCCCCTCTTCCCTGCAGGGCTTTATCCCATGGTAGTCTACCAAGCAGACCCCTGAAGAGGCCAAAGTCTTCTCTCCTGAAGCCCAGGATATATCACCTGTACTATGAGTTTTCAGCTATATCACCAGGTCTCCTTGAGAATCGCAGGTGCAATGTTAAAAAACAAATTCACCTACAATTGAGGAAAATGCTTCATCCTGCCAGTGTGTTCTTAGCTGAGATCCACCTCTGTGCTCTCCCATTTCAAATAGGCACCGGTCAAGTTTTCCAGACCCGTGTTTCATCATGCCATAAAGTGGGATATGGGAGTGTACACAAGGCAGCCATAGCAGAGTCGTAGGCAGGCCCACAGCACAGAGCCACACTCTGTGACACTCATGTCCTCACGTCGGGGCACAGCAGAAGTGGGGTCCACCCTGCAGCAGAGCCTGCCCTCACCCCATTCACAGCCCCTTTCTTCACAGGGCTTCCCTTTCCCCAACTCCACTGAGTGGAAGCTACCTGATTAACTGTCTAATTAACCTCAGATGCAGAGAAAGGTGGTCAAAAAACTGCCAATAAGCTTGAGAACACACCAACATCAAATGATTTGGTCCAAAAGACCTTCTCTGTTCCTCTGCAATGTGGTAGTAGATTCAGGAAGAAAATGTCTAAGTTTGCAGAGGGGTGGTGTCTCACCCAAAGTCTTCGCTTCTGTATAATTAAACATATACCATAAACCCTCCGTATTTACATAACACTAGCAAAGATGCCTGGAGTTCTCTCAGTCTTCCAAATTCATTGTTTCACAGTTACTCATGGGAAGAAACAAAATATTGTTGACAATTTTCAATTATTGTTTTAATCAGTAAAAACATTTAACTGCAAAGGCATAACTTAAGAAGAATCTTTCAATTAGGCTAGAACATTTTTGTATTTACCAGATTCAACCACATCCATAAGAAGCTAGAAAAAATATAAGCAAGGAAGGAAGAAATGAAGGAAACCCAGAGTCAGGAGACAGAAAAAAATGAACTGAAAACCTAGTTATTATCAATCAGTATCTCTCACTGATCTGGGCATTTTGCTTTACAAAAAAAATACTGAGTTTTATTTCACTGGGTTTACTAGTAGTGCAAAAATAGCTGCTGAAAAGAAACATAAGAGGTAATGTATCAAAAGTAATATTGAAGTCCACTTCATATGCAGTTTTCTAAGAGAAAATTTCAGGACAGACCTTTTTTCTCTTCCTGATGTTGTTCTCCTACTTCTAAATTTGGATTGCCCTTCAAATATTTCAGAGTTTGTCAATAACCTTGATATTCTTCACCTGTCTTACAGCAGAGGTAATTTTAGCACCACGGTTGGACAGTAGGTGAAAAATTGCCTTGGAAAATAAAGAAACAGAAGACTAACCTGTAGGAAGAAGTGCATTTTTATAGACATTAGTCAAATTACTAAATGCAAACCAGAGGATAAGACTTCCTTGAGATTATAATTTCTTTGGACTACCAAACTTGTGCTTTTAAAGAGCAGATATACTTATTTCAAAGACACTGCAATCTTCACTCAGCTTGCATAAGTAAAAAAGATGCTACAGAGTGAGATGAAGAACATAGAAATATTCCTTTAATGATTTACTAGTTAGAGTTTTATAGCATTTAAAATATTTCTTGTTTTGTTACATGCCAAATATGCTCACATGTACTAGTTCACTTTAGACATCTTTGAATGTGCTGAAATTTGAAGACCTAATCCTTAGCTCTGTATATGGAACTATGCACCTAAGCACCAGCAAGTGAATGGATGAAGCAGTTTAATATTTTTTTTCTCCTAATCCCCTTAAATTATTTTTTATGCTTCTGGCAAACCATAATACCTTTTTATCCCAAAGAAACAAGCCTTATGCAATCATCTTTTATGTATACATAGCATATGTGAGATTGCACGTCCTGTAATTTTTGCTTATAGTATACACTATTAAATTTGACAGACAGAACAAGTCCTAATGTGCTGAGTTCCTAAAATATAAAGAAAAGCAAGGCAGCTAGTTGGAGGAGGATAGCTTTCTTGGTACCTTCACTGAATGTAGTCTGATCTCAGCTCTCAAAAAAACATCCAGAAATCCATTGCCCAGAGAGGTGTTACAAAATTTCCAGCCATGAAAATGCTGTAGTCAGAACTCACTGATTATTTGATATCAGCAAATGAAGCAGAGGAATCAAGTCTAAAAACCAGCCTTCATCACTTCTGCTTTCCATGGTGCTTCTTGTTTTTCCATGAAAGCATTATAGTGGTAAATACCTGATAACATTGGAACACCTCTGTTAGCTTACAGTTTTCTTTATTTTGATGTTGTTTAAATTTTAAATACATTTTAAATTATATATAAAAATAAAATTTTCTCTGTGTGTTATCCTACCATCTCCAAACAGGAAAACTGTTGAAAAACAAACAAACAAAAAATATGTGGTCATTTCATACGTACTGGTAGCATTGCAGTGTCACTATGGGTTTAGGCTTCATATGTAAACTTAAGGATGAAAGATGCTTTTCAAGTGTCAAATTCTCTTAATTTAATTTTGGCATATAATGGTCATTACATATCTTTAATTTACATGACTATGTGTTTGGTTCTGCAATATCTATGACCAGTCATACATTGCTTTCTTGGAACACAGCATTGAATTAATTCAGAGTATGATGGATTTTTAAGAGAAGCCTTAAAAAAACCTTTAATTTTACTGTATAAGCATATTGACATGTCAGTACTACATTAGTCAAGCAACAGAAAAGGCTATACTGCTAACACTAGCATTTTGGTGTAGGTCAGCAGCTGCTCCTGTCATGTGTTCAAAGAGCTGTGAGCTTTAATGCAGTCAATCACCTTTTTGCCAATAACCTTGCAGAGGGCCTATTTAAGTTTCTTTTTGATCCAGTTGGCTTTAAAAATGTAATAACATTTCTGCACTTGTTGCAGTTCCTCTTGGTTTTATTCTTCGGTGTTCCTTTAGTTCATCGTCAAAACCAAAACTGGTGGGATGGCTCTCAAAGAGCACATTATGAAAGGCAGGAACGGCTCGACACTGGTGTCAATACGAAATAGCTGTAAGAGGCTCCTTAGCACTTCAAATGAGAAAACTTCAGAAATAGGCAGTTCAGATCTCTGGGCTAGAAGATCAATGAAATCTAGGGTTGTTTGGAAAGCCAAGGCGACCAGAAAAAAATACATTAAACTGCAATGCAAGAAATCCTGAAGAAGCAAATCCCAAGGGTCAACACAGTTGTTCTGACTTGAGTGAGTACACTGCTGTGCTGACAATGTATGGCTCTGATGCCACTACGTACAACCTGAAGGCTTAATTGTAGAATCTCTGTAAACTATTAAAACCAGGACAATTACGAAATTCACAGAATACTCTTGTACATTAAAGTCTTAGGCTCCACAATATTTGATCACCATATGTACTTTAACCCAGTCTAACTGGCCCTTTGATAATACCCTTTCTAGAGCCCCTGGCAGCCAGCATGAGTAGGAACGGGCAGCAAGTGCCGCTTTACTTGCCACTATTACCAGTGAAACTGCAGTCTCAAAGCCAAATTGCATCTATGCTCAAAGGCACAAATTGGCAAGGCCCCTTCCTGTGAGTCCTGCATCCTTCCCTCGTATGAAATAAGACAATCACTCTTAAAACAGAAAAAGCATTTGTGTGTCACATTGCATTTCCTCAGTTTTATCCAGTGGTACTCTGATAGTCCTCACAAAACGTTAGCAGCAAACCTAAATTTCGGTGTATCACAACAGAAGCTTAAAAAATTTTTTTGAAGAGTACAAAATAACAGTTAAGCAAAGAAACTGAGCTTTAAACAACTGCTTCTGCCAATTTAAAGTACGAGAAGTTAAAATTACACTATACTATATTATAGTTAGAGTATACATATGTACATTATACAACTTTTTCCCTTCACAGTTTTGGGTGGGTAATGTGGCAGCAATAATATAAACTGGTGCACACTCCTATTTTATATCTGTTGGTTTTTCTATTGGCAGAAAATACACCTGTTTTTTTCTCAAAGCAGAAATTCAGACAGGCAGATAATGAGCAAATGTAAATTTTGGTTATCTCTCTACATTGTAAATGATGGCAAAACTTTATGAGTTAATTTGACAGATTATGGATTTAAATTTTATAAATATTGTTGATTAGCTTAGAACATTTTATTTCTTCATCATTCTTTTACTAGTTTTATAGCAAAATATTTATCTTCAGTTTTATATATAAATGCATGACTGGTCTATGTGCTTGATTTGTCTCTCTTTTTAGAAGGCAGCTTAAAATGTAAAGAATTGACCTCACTGTCTCTTGAAACACAAAAGTATAAGGAATTCAAGGTGACAAAAGTTATAGACAGATATGTAAATACTACACTCCCTCTTAAAAACGGCACATTTGTTTTGGATCTCTTCATCTTTGCTCTAGTATGGAAAGCATCCAAACAAAGTTACTTTTCTACAGTGAATACATGGAAAATATGACAATGTGAATGAAAAAGCAAAATGCATCACTTCTATTTATCAACGGTAACGGATAAAGTATTTTATGAGTCATAAGCCTCCTCAGACTTGTAAAACCATACTAAAGATTAAGTGATTTTCCAAAGTTTAGGTAGGTCGTTGGATATCAGAATCACAAGATAGTCATATGCTGGCACATAAAGTCATAGCTCACTTTCATAACAGTAAGTGCGAGATTCCAACCCTTTAACAGGAAAAAAATCAGTTGCAACAGCATACTCTCTGTTTCATGGTCTTTTTGCTCATAAGACTCCATTTTCAGCAAAAAAATATTTTTCTTCCATTTTTTTTTCTTCTTAGCCTTACAAGATAGACATGTGGGTCTTTGTTGGAATTTTTAGGGAGCAAATTTGGTGATTCTCAGAGCATAGAATAAAGACATCACAAAAGAGCTTGTAGATACAGTTTGGCTGCATTTTACAAGATGCGCCAAATACACCACTCTGCTACAGCAGCTGAGATCTAGTATCGTTCCCTTTTTTACTACACTCTTAGGTCTGGTAAAGGCTGGATTTCACAAGTGTGATGAGTTGTTAGTCACACAGATGTTGCATGATTCAGAATTCATCCATGCCTGTGTACACTGGGACTGCGAAATTCATTTCATGTAATGTAAAAGCTGAGATGTACAATTTATATGAAGTGAAATTATTAACAATGTGATATGCTACACCTTTTTCGGTGTTCCCCAAATCATATACATACATAGGCTTATCACATCTCAACTATACTCATGGAAAGGAAACTCACAGATCTATTTAATTTCATTACATTTGCCTTTCTGTCTCTTTCTGAACACACAAATCAGGTGGTCACCTTTTTGGACATCGTTATTTTATTGCAATGTCCATTTCATACTTTTCTCCAGTAGTGTACACCTATGGATTTTGTAACATTATGCTTGAAATTATTCGTTTCAGTGCCATGAGCCTCTTTAAATTTCTTTGCCTACTCCCTCCTTTTCATTTACGTTTTGTCGTTGCTCGCTTTTACACCTTTTTACATTGCTATATTTTCAATACTTTTCTTATTACTCTACCCTGTCTCCTTTATGTTTTTGTCTATATTTTTCATTTGACACTGTCCCCTATCCTATTAAATTATATTTTCCTTTAATTCCATTTGCATTCTCTCCAGTGTGATTTTACCCACATCATTCATTTGTATTGTTCAGTGTCACCCAATCTTTTCCAAAGTCTATTTTCAGTTCCTTTCAGATTCTCATTTTTTCAGTTTCATTCTCAAAGTATTTTTTTGGTGGGGAGGGAGAAGGGGATACATTTATGTGTGAGAATATTCTAACTATTTTTAAAAGGATTTTTTTGCCATTAAGCTACTATTTCCCTTGGATTTTAAGACAAAATATAAAGACTGTCATGTGAATTTCAAACCTAATGAGAATCTACAGTCTAAGTTAGAAATTACTGGATTTAGTAGTAGATTTCAACACGTAAACATGGTACATATGGATGAAAATAGATCACTAGTTTTTAACAGAAGAGAGTAGGATCAGATTTGTATGTATAAGCAACCAGGGCTTATTGCATAGCTGTCCTTTTGACAATAAGATATAGCCATTTCCCCTCACAAACTCTGTATTAGCTTCCTTAAGGAAAGAGCAGACCTTTAGAAGAAAGTTAAGCATAGGGATTTCTAACTTAGAGATGCTGCATGCTTCTCCTTGAATTCCGTTTGTTTTCTCTCGGTCTCCATCTTTTCTATGCACATCAATGCAAAGCTGTAGGTGTTATGTGCTGATCTCCATGAAATCTTTTCCTCTTTAGGAATTACATGTTGACATGTCAAGATTAAAGGAAGATTTTTGAGATGTCAGTAAACCCTTTTATTTTGGCATAGAGATGTTACACTTTCTCACTACTGGATGATGTTTTATTCTTCACTGAAAGGTTGGTAAGGTATTGCAACAGGCTGCCCAGGGGACAGGGTGAATTTTTTCTCTCTGGAAGTATTCAAAAAAATACATAGATGTGGTGCTCGGAGGCACAATTTAGTGGTGGATTTGGCAGTCCCAGGTTAATGGTAGAACTTAATGATCTTAAAGTTCTTTTCCAACCTAAATGATTCTATGATACTACGGTAAGTAATGTATGATATGATATATATGCTTTATACCAATTTAGGTGAATGCCTTCCTCATGACACTTTGAGACATAATAACAGATAAGTAATGAGAAACCACATAACACAAATATTTTTAAGGCAGACTTGTAACTGATCCAAAGATGATTCAATAAAAAAGGATGGAGTGAATTATCTTGCTGTAAAGGAAGCAAAATAAGGTGTTTTTCCTTTCTGCTCTCCCTTCCTGCCTTCCACACATGCTTTGTTGGGCTTTAAGCCATCTCCAAGTGTGTCTATGTCACAGATTAGAAGTGACAGAAGTCATGTACTTTGGCAAGGCCAAATGTGGCTGAGATACCTTCTTCCTTTTCTTCAGTGAAGGATTTGCTTTCAGGTGCAAATACCAACCTGAGGATCAAGACCCAGAGGTTGAGAGAAACTTCTTCATTCAAGATCTGTTCTTTCTGACTACCCAAACACGTATCTACACATGAACGCCTCTAAGAGGCAGTTCACCACAACATATTTGTATTTTAGCACGGAGGCAGTGGTTGCTGGCTTTTGCTGTGTTTGATTATGCTTGGTGACCAGTTCTGTAGACTTTCAGTTTAACTTTCAGAGCTCTGCAAAGCGACTGTAAGTTATTTTCTGATATTAATGTGATTTGTTTCAATGCTGCCTAGCACACCACATTTTCATATCTCGATTACAACATGGTGTTTATTGAGCAAGTCTGTATAACCTTTTCTTCTGCACTCATACTGTGCTTCCATAAAAGGGAGATCTAGAAAGCTTTGAGTGTAGTGACTTCTTTATTCCTGGCTTTCTGTGCTTCTATGACATGACATCATACAGATAAACTATGATTTTATGACAGAGATCAGTTTTAAAGATGTAGCTTGATTCCACTAAAAGTGTTTTAACTAAACCTATTTCAGTCCATGCTGAAATTGCCAATACCTGATTTTTTAGCAAAGTACTGATTGCAGCCCCAGTATTTGCATTTAGAGAGGACTTAGGGACCATAAATTTGCATCTGACCCTGTGAGTACTGATTATATGACTCACCCAAGTTATTTTATTTATGGAAAGCATACAATCTTACATTGAAAGGAGGACGACAGGCTGATTTCTGTCTTTCACTGCCATGATTCTGCCTTTGTAGACTCATTAATAAACCTAAAACTAATCCTAATTTATATGCAGATAATGAATTTCACCTAAATCAAAGTCATGCTTCAGAGCAGGACTGCTGATGAGCTCTGAGGGAAGTAGCATCCAGGCAAGAATGTTGAACATAACTCCTTATATATTCTCTGCGCTGGCCTGAGACAAGAATCTCTGTACATGACTAATTCATTTTCAAAACCAGCATTGACCAAAAAGGCAATTTTTTCTTTCCTTTTAAAAATAATATTTTAAGTGATCAAAGGGAGTCTGTCATTGTGTCAGACAGGACAGGGCACTGGCTGAAGTAAATTATAAAGGAAATGCACTTGCTACTGAAGGCCTGGAGAAAGACCTAAGCTTCAGATTGCCAAAGGATATGACTTGTCACATGTCTCTCACCAGGAAAGTCCCCTTGATAATACAGTGAAAATAGCTTATCCCATTCATTTTACTTAGTGTTTTTCTATGAGTTTACTTGGGGGTTCAAAAATAGAAGCAGCAAAACAGCCCTCATACATTATGAGATGCTGAATGTAAATAAGTAAATTCCTTAAACAAGTAAATCCTGGTTGTTTCTGTCTAACAAGGCACTTGGCTGAGAGAAAATGTGGTTTCTCTTGATTTCTGACTATCATGTCAACCCTTAAATGGAGAAGAAGCAGCTGTGGTGATTTTTCAGCTCTTACTGACCAGTGCCAGCCCCCTTCCACTTCACACCCTGACGTCACGATCTTTTGTGGAGCATGGAACAAATCATCAGAAATGAAGCACTATCAATATCTCATTACAAGCTGGGGAGAAAGAGTGTTCACTACCAGAATATGGAATATATGTTAGACGTAGCAGGAAGAGACAGCAGGAAAGGTTTGTATTATCACAATTTGTTACTCCAGCCCAGGGTCCCAGACCTTACTATAGCAGTTGGCTTCCATAATAAAAAAGGTAGGAAGATGCAGTGGTGTAGACCATGGAGCCACTCAGTCAGTCCCTGAGGAGTTCATGTGTTAACATAATATAGTTAAAATTTTCCTTTCCAGCTTGAAACGCCTTTTAAGGCAATCTGTTGAACTGGGACAGCTCTTTCCTCTGATGAGTGCCCTAGTTTATCTCCAAGCCAGTAGGCTCCAGGTACAGGCTATAACTTCAATCCTTACAAACCGTCCCCACAGCTGTTTTCTCAGGAGGAGAAGACAAATCCTGTTCTCTCCTTCTGCTCCCCACAAATGAGTATCTGCCAAGAAAATTCTGCAAGGAGAGCAACAGAAGCCACTTTCCTCACCTGCTTCTTCCTTACCCCCTCCTCACACACACACCCAAATGTGTTTTTGTAGAGGGAAGGTGTGATCAAGGCAGCAAGAGGTAATAAAACACTGAGAGACAGTATTTTTTAGCTGAATCATGCCCTTAAACATTCAGCCTACACATTAATCATTGAGTGACATCAAGGATTAACTCTAAAATTGGATCTGACTAGTGCACTTAATTTACCTACTGCACCAAACAGCTGTTCAGCTTCTGTTGAATTTGAAAGCAAATGTAATTAGTGCGTGTTCACTGCTGCTTCCCCATATCATTGGAACAGTTAATTACTGCAGAGACAATGGCTTGACTTACCTGATATAGAACATGATTATTCATCATTGATTCATTTTTTCTTCTTCGCTGGTAATTTTTTTAACATCCCTGACAGTGAATCCCCTTGGTCTTTTGCATTATTATATCTTCTCAAATGTTACTCAAATTCTCCAGGTAGCTTACTCCTCTAGATTTTAATGAGACACAAGGTATAATGCCAGTTGACACTGCATGTAACTGGAGAAATAACTTGATTATGTGGTTCATAGCAAAATGTGCTATTCAGTCACTGCCCATCTCCCTTGCTGACGTACCAAAGGCCTGCTGATGAAATCGTCTTCTTTCAGTGATGGCTTAAAAATAATGCCGAGAAAAGGAAAGGTAATTCCATAATTAGTCTTTTTCTCAATAGACCGGCTCCACTTCTACACAGTTTTTTTTTGATGGCTTTGAGTGTGGTTTCTAGTTCCCCTGTGCTTCAGTGCTCCATCACTAAAATGGAGGTAGCTGACTCCTGAGCCCGGCCTGCCAGATGACACCAGCTCCTCTCAGGTGCAGCCTCTTGTCTCAGAAGGAAGCTCTGTCTGTATGAAATGTGAGGACTACATTTACTGGTGACCTCCAGGCTGGTGAAGGACAAGTTGCACAATACAGCTGGCAGTCCTGGATAATTCTGCAGTGCATGTGCAGATCAGCTGGGCTGTGTTGGCATGGTAATGCACCATACTTCTCAGGAATGCCAGATTTAGTCATTTACTGCGTTTGACGTTATTGCCAGGCACATGCAAAATAGCCCTAAGCTGTCCTGCTGCATCCTTCTCCCATCCCATTGCAGATACACCTGCCTACTCTGGCAAAGGAAGGTCACCTAAGTTGTTAAGACAGGTTTTAGCAATTTGCACAGTGCTGCACATTCGTTTGTAATCTTTTTCACACGTGAAAACTTGTAACCATTGCTGGAAGAAAAAAATGTAAAGAACCAAGGAAATCCATTAAAAAAGCATATGACAGTTTAGGATTGAGAAGATACAGAAAATTCTTAACAAAGACACTTGAATAAAAAGGAATTTTTGAAGAAGTATGATGTTCAAGGAGAATCTGAGAGAACTGAAACACTGTTCCTAAAGCAATTCAGGAGGCAAACATTCCTATCACAGCACTGTGCTGGCACTCAGAGGTCAGTAAAGTAGAACTGAAAGGACTTCTCTGCCAGCTGAAAGAGACTCCATGTTTTTCAAAGGCTTTACGTGATCTGAGAGATCAATACCTGAAATTTATTTGGTTCACTCGTTCTTTCTTCTCCCAAGTATGCTTCTCTCTTTTTATCTGACTCTCCTACACAAAACTTTCTTATCGTTATACATTACACAAAGAACCCCGGACAAAAAGGCTGCATGAGCAACTAAGCAGTCCACAAACAATAAACTGTAAAGCAATATCTGATCTGTGTATCAAACCCATGATGTAGTTGAGAGCTGCATACGACAGCAGGTATTTGCTTTTACATGCTATAACACTCATTTGACTTTCAGTAGGCTTTAAAGCTGTTTCAGTATTAGCTCATTTTATTAGTTGTTTTTTTTTTTAAACTGCCTTAGACTGCAAGGTTGGTTTTGGGTACCTCATTTCATTTCATAAGGAAAAAGTGATCAAGTGAGAAAAATAACTGTGTAACGTAGGTAATTTGGCAGTCACTGCTGACGAGGGGCACAGATCAAGCTAAACTTAAGGCAAAGTTACCTTTCACCTCCTTGAAGAGCAGCCTCTGCAGCCTGCTCAAGTCACTGAAAAATCTTGAACTTCACATCAAAGCAATCTGTTCTGTGTGGGGATAAAGAAACTGGGGATTAGGCAATTTCAAAATAGGTAATTGCCTGAAATGTCTAGCAGCTAGTATAGCCAGTGTTATCACCCACATAAATATTGACTCATTTATTAAGGGTAATTAATAAGGAAACAGAACTGCAATAAAGGGGAAAAAAAGTGAAAAGCAATCTTCTTAAAGGCCCTGAAGGCCTCTCTTTTCTATATTCTGTGTTTGTCAATGCTCTAAACTAGGGTTTGCAATGCACATTTTCTCTGCTTATGTTTAAAATTTCAGCAAAGCATTTCATAGTTATTTCAGCTCATGAATTATGCAATACCACATGACAGGAGCAATTCATTCATATCTCTGCTTCACCAGGAGGCAGAGAAACAAAAAGCCTCAGCGCCAGCTTGAGTTGGTTTTTTTGGTTTTTTTTTTTTTTTTTTTTGTCCAGCACACAATCTTTCAAAATGGTACCTCAGAGATTTACTCTGCAAAATGATAAGGATATGTGTGCAAAAGGTACAGGAGCAAAATGGCTGAGCTGAGGAGGAAGGACAAGTGCACACCACCTTTTGCTTCTGGGGTGGCAAATGATGCAGCCTTGAAGGAATTTCAGGGCACATGTTCCAGCTGCATCTACCTCCTCTGACTCCCTCCATTCCTTTGTCATCAGCCTCTTCTGGCTCTGAACTTTCTTCCAGGCTTCAATCCTCTCCAAGGATTCAATCCTCTCCACTAATCTCCTCATTAATATCACCTGTGCTTTAAAGCAGTAGCCCTGAGACGATCTTAGAGGAGAGGGAAATGCTATAGTTCCATCTTGGAAATGAGAAACAGCAACTGAAACACAAATGGTAGTAATCTGCTGCCGAGCTGGGACCTGTTTCTCAGGATGAAGTGACATGAAACATGTTTGTCAGGATGAAGTGAATTACGCCTTAACCATATAGTTACCTTTCATCTTGAAATCCTGCTGTTTGGACTCCTGCTCTGTCTTGAGTGAAAAGGATGTAAAGTAATTTAAGTTTTAAGGATGTGACTTTTCCAAGTTTCAAACATCTCTGCATTTGCAATATAGGTTATCGTGTATACATCTCCTCACAAAATTTTTGTTCTCTTTACTGAACTAGGACCAGCTACAGAATGCTTGTTAGTTGTGATTTTGCAGCAGGCCACCTCCTCTTGCAAGTCTTCCACTTTCACTTCAAAAGATGCAGCTGGTCACACTGTTTTTCCTGGTGATGCTTGTAACATGGGACTCAGCATTTTCATCTTATCACCTGCCTCTATCGTGCCTGCCATGAGGAACAGTGAGATATTTGGGATCAATGGTAGCTGTTTCCCAGATGTTAGGAATATCTAAATCTTCTTGAAGTCATTTTTTAAGTACTTAGAGCTTTTTCAGCAGCTGTGGGATAAGAGGATAGTAGGATAGCAATGGATAAGCGTCTAGGACCAAAGTGATGCAAATAAACTGAGGCAGATCCTTCATAATGAGTAAATGAAGCTGAAACAAAGTTTTAAAGAGCAGGGGTAGCAGTGGAAAAATCTATGACCTGCATTTTAGAAAATCACTGACTGATTTACAAGTTTTGAAATTACACATAATAAAATTACAGCATAACTTGAGTAAAATACATCAAATTTTTCTTCTTTTTTTCCCTTGGAAAGATAGATGTTGGGATATAATACACAGTATAAGGTATATAACTTGCTAGGAGGAATATAACTGTTATAAAGAAGGGTGTAGACATGGCACTAGAGAAAAGGTTTGTCCTGTTTTAACATCAGCATTCGACATCTTAGCAAATATTTAATTCAGTGAAGAATCAGCCTGATTTCTGGAATATGAGCTATGCCTGGATTAGCAGATGAAAAGAGCCAAGGCACAGGATTACAGATGTCTATACTGCTTCATTTTTAGTGTTTCCCTAGCATGGCTTTGTACTGTAAGCACTAGCATCCTCCCAGCTAAGGCCTAGGTACCATTCAGCTTTTTACAAGGCTGTTTCTAATAGCCAGTTTAGCTGTAGCCAACCTGTTTTGGGGCAAAAAGATCAGTTTACACATAAAGACAAGAGTCAGCTGTGATGCCGAGTCTCAGAGCAGTCTCTAATCTTTTCCATGTAGTAACATGCATATCTGTATCTATACATATACAGATTATCTGTAGTTATTCAGTCTTCTCAGTGTTATTATCCAGAAAATTATCCATAAACTCTGGTGGCATTAGTCAGTCCAAGAAAGGTCTCTCTCTCTCTCTGTCTTTCATAGCAATGAGGCTAAAAGATGTAATTCACTAAGAACTAAAGCATGAGCAAGAACTAGAGGAAAAGGCAGTACAACATGAAGCCAGGCTTCTTGATACACACTACCCACAAGCACAGACATGTGGAGAGCCAAAATGAAATCTGAGCAGAGGTGAGGGAATGAGGGTAAATCCTCAGCTGCCTCTGTGGGGAAGGCTGGTGAGATGCTGGTGGGACATAACCAGGTCACAGCTCTGCGGCAGAACAAGCAGTATTAAACAAAATAAGAGTGTAGAGAAATACTGCTTTTATATCCCCAAAAAGGAAGCAGAATGAAATACTTGTACCACAAAATTGAGATCATTGGCATCTTCATGTAGCATTGGGGGCATAAAAATTGTCTCCCTAGAGACAATAATTCATGGTGCACTTCATACCACATTGCAGAGACAATTACTGAAGGAAACACTAATCCTGTGTGTCTCTAAACAGGAAAAGTACATAAGCAATGACAGATGCTATTGCAGAGGAAATATTCAGGACCATGGAAAAGAAAGTCAGAGAGACAGGTCAGCAAAAATTCAGCTGATTCAAAAATCAGCCATACTACCATAGCTATAATTGGGCTTTCGGATCAGTGATGGATCCAGTTCTAGCCAATGTGCAGGCACAGATGCAGCTCACTCCCACCAATACCAAGAAGCAGCACAACATGAGGGTGAAGAAGTGTGGCCAGGTGCTGGCAATATGCAGTAAACAGTTTTGAAGCCAGTGGGTGGACATGGGCTGTTAACACAGAAACTAAAAAAAAGAAAGCAAACCAAAGTTACTATCACTTGAAATGTACAGTAGTTGATGAAAAGGTGGTAGCATTGCCAGAGAATGTTACTGAGACAGTTTGGTTGAAATGCAACTATCTGACTGTTGCTACCATGAAAGGAAAAGATAATAGTCACTCTGTGCCCTTTCCAGCAGCCTGACAGAGATGTACTGTAAGGAGATCAACTCCTTCAGCACATGCTGTAGTCAGCTGAAGGCTTTCACAAGAGCTAGTAAGAAACCTGAAGTACAGGCATCCCTCAGCCTGGTGGAGCTGCTGAGGAAGGAACTGGGGAGACCAGAAAGCCCAGAGACCCTCACACTCATGGAAACCAGAGCTGGCAGCTCTGCCTTTTCATTTTTGCAGCCTTTAACATTTTTACAGTGGTGACAAGCCCTCAAGAATGTCTTGGGTATTGGGGAAACCGCCTGTCAGGGAACAGAGCCCTGCAAAGGAGTCACGATGTGGTAATCCTGAAGATAAACTGCTTGATTTGTCTGGGACTAAAAAGGTCTGTGGTCGCAATGTTGAAAATGTCTTTCGGCATACGGAATCACCCAGTCCCTGACAAACTGCACTATGCCTTTTGCCAGGTACCGCTGAGGGGGAAAAAGTGCTCCAGACATCAGCCTGCCCTCAAAGCTATTCCAGTGATAACAGATAAAGACAAAGCAGGACTTTCAGACACCAGGCCTGCAGCTGGCAACGGTTATTGTCCAAGGCAATAGCAGAAGATAGCGCAGGATGTCTTTATCAAGCTTAACAGAGCCAGAAGCAGAGTACTAGTCTGAATGCAAAGAAGCTGGAGCTCAGGAGAGGAGAGATCTTCATTATCAGAAATCTCTGGGGTTCTGGGAACTTCCAAACAGACCTTGAGAAACTGAAAGACCAAGTTCTTGAAGTCAGTGCAAGAGATAATAAGAATAGCCAAGTACAGCATTTGCTTGGGATCCAGTGTGTAAGTAATACATAATGTTAAATGAAGGAAAGAAAACTAGGACATACCGGTGATGAACCAGCTGCTGTTCTGAGCAGCAGGGGTTACAGAAGGTCCTTAGGCCTCAGGATGAAACAGTAACACTGAAGATAGCCCAGCAGCCCTCACCCTCTGCTGCCACAGCAAAATGATGACTTTATACTGAAATAGAGACTCTATGGAGTGACATCATCTGCTCATTTTGGAGCACAAAGATAAGCACCTCAGCTGTTAGCAGTGCAATTACAGTGCATGCCACTGAGATGCCAAGAGTTGGCTACACGTAGAAAAGAACTAATGAGTCTGAATCCTTTGAACAAATAAATATGTAATTGATAAATAAACAAAAAGAGACACTCACTGATCCACTAATTTAAAATAACTGCCCAAGAAAGTTACATTTTGATGCAGATATGCCACATTTCTGAGTACTGACTACCAAGTTCAGTAGCACAGGGGAAGGTCTCTGCTGTCCCCCAACGTGCAGCATGCTGCCCCACACACTCACTGCTCCTCAACAGAGCCCCCAACGCAGCTGTGGCTGCCAAACAGTGTCCCCGTGCTGCAGGGGTGGCCGCGGTGTGAAAACTGAATGCCACCGGCTATCCTGCACCCCGCACACCTGCAGGGGAAGAGAGTGAGCAAGTTGTGCCTACCGGGCAACAAACAACTGTCTGCACTTCTAAAGGACAAAATGGGAAAAAGTGGCTGGTTATATAGGTGTGTAGGAAAAGTGCTCAAGGAGAAGAGGTGCCATACAGATAGATGAACTTAGTCCAAAGGCAGGAAATTGTTGGTATCAACCAGTTCAATCTTAAAGTCATAAGGACTTATATGCAAAGCATTCATAAACTTTATCATTAAAACCCATAGGTAAAATACGTACACAAATCCACCAAAGGCTAGTACATAGTAAAGCCTGAGCATACTACTATGCAGTATTATGAATACATAACTTCAGAGACTTCGGTTTAGTACTATTATCTATTCATTTCTGAAAACATTCACAAAGATTTTAATCTAAATAATCTAATTTCAATCTAATACCAAAGTGTGTATGATGATGGTGAGATTTACATTTGCAGTTTCTGGCAGGCAGTTACTACTTCAAGGACACTTACTCCAAAAACAAGGTGGTGGGGAACCTGAAGGTACATTTGGCAAGGTAGGACATGCTTGAGAGTTGGCCATGGGTTTCTGAAGTATTTGGTATGAGAACATCAGAAGTAAAACCTAAGCAAAACACAGATGGCCAAATCCAAGTACTCTAGCCCACCTACCAGAATAAAGGGACAAACAGATAATTTTTAAAAAGGTATCAAATTACTTTTTCTTGTATTTGAAAAAACCTGTGACAGGTGAAAAACTATAAAGCTGTATCAGACTGTGGATAAAGGTCATGTCAATATAAATAATAATTTAACAATAAAAATTATACACTGCATAATCCTTTATTGTCAGAAGACTGTAAATAAATACAGTAACAGTTGCTACATAGGAAATGATACAGCAGCTTATGTGGCATTTGGAGACAGGAGTGTAGGCTGTGGGAGAGAAGGGCACCACAAGACTTAATTAAAGATACATTTAAGAACTAAGATTTTGAAAAATCTCAGTCCTTATCTCTTCATGCTTCAGCTACTGATTTATAGAATAGGGATAATGGCACTTTTTCTCCCATAAATATTTGTCATATGAGTGAGTTTTGAGTGTTTGAAATAAGGCCAGAAGTACATGTCAGAATATGTACACGTGTAAGTATATATAGATACATAAACACGTTGTAGCTACAGATGTACAACACATGACATGTGAGCGCGCATCTCTGCTGTGCGCACGCAGGCGTGCGTTCCCCAGAGCAGGAAATCTCGAACGGTGCCTTCATGTCTCGCTTCGCTGCAGGCGACAAGGAGTAGTGACGACAAAAACCCCGAAGCCACAGACCTCGGCTGCACTACAAAGCGCCGCCTGGCCGCTGGGGTGGCCGCCGGCAGCACCCCGCTCCCGCTCCCCCGCAGGCCCCGCAGCCGGGCTGCGCGCAGCGCGGCGCCGCCGGCAGATGGCGCTCTCCAACCGCGCGAGGCCGGGCGCGCGCCGCCCGCAGCCCGGGGCCAGCGCCTTCGCATCTTCCCGGCCCCGCTCGCAGGGTGCCAGCGGGTGCTGGAACGTCGGGGAAACGGAGCGCAATAGCTTTATCTGGGATGTAACACACTTCTGTTTAATGGATACTTGTCACCGTGCTATGCACGTAAACAGAGTTATATTTATTGGACTAGAATCGCATCTCAGTTCTGCCTGAGTAAAGCTGAAATACCTCAGCTGTAGCCACCGGAGATACTGCAGATGGGAATGACAGGGGTATTTGGCCCATTGTTAAAATATCTTCATGTAGCAACAATGCAGGAACTATGACCAAGTTCCTTCATGACAGGCTACGTTGACTCTAAGTTGAACCCTCTTAAATCGGCGAAGTTACAGAGGTGCGGGGGAGAGAGCACACGGAAGCCGGGCTTGTTCGAGCTGCTCGATCCGAACAGAACCATTTTGCATCCTATTAGTAAAGGCGAGTTTATCTGCTATTAATACTATTTTTATAGATACATATCAAAAATAGAGATGGGCTTAGAGCTCTAAGAGACCCACTTCAAAGCTCTTTGACTTACTGGAAAGTTCAGAGTGAATCAGACTCTTGTGGTTCAATCATCATCTCTTAAATAGGCTTAACCTGGAATTACAAACCTGAGTGAACCAAAACATGGAGGAACACTTAGTTTTATAACATGTCCTAAAAGCCAACCTGTTTTATAATCTTTCCGAGTCTCAGAAGCTTAGATCCTATTATAGAACTGTATTGATAACTCTGACTTAAAGTTACTGATTTTAGAAAAGCTGTATTTATTGGTGCAAAACCTTCAAAATGTGGAGGTTTTTTACTTGAATTGGAAAAACTTTCCAAGATGCACAAATTTATTCTGACTCATTGAACTTTAAGCCTACAAGACTGGAGCTTGATGTGATTTCATAACGGTCCTTCTTTAAGTTTGCTGCCATTTCTGCTGATGGTTCAGGTCAGCATTCTGAAGGATGAGGAAAATACGAAAGAAGAGGTACTCTAAAGACTTGTTTCAAAAAATTTCTTAAGGCATACACATTGGGGCAATAGGAAGGAATAGCATTCCCTACTAGTTTTCTTCTACTATGTTAATTTTGGGCTTGTTCCTCTCCAACATCCAACCTAATCACAACTGAGGTACTTTTTGCCTTCTAGCTCTACTAAACCTTTCCTGCTTCCAAAAGTTACATCACTTTCTTACTTTCCAGGATACACTAGCTGGCACTAAGGGGGAAATACAAAAAGTACGGGTAACACTGAAGCTGAGTTGATATGTTTTACATCCAACTGGTTATTGAAAGCTGATTCACTTTTTCTTTTTTCATATTAACAATTTCACACTTTCCTTTGAAATGTAGAAGGTTTATGAATTGCAAGAGCTACACTGTATGTGTGAGTTGCTTGTACTTTTACCCCTTCTGGGATGGTGTCGTCATCTGCATCAATGAACCTCCAGAGCTATTTTTAGTATGCTCTGCTGGGCTTGGGGCCTCCTGGGGTTCCTCTGAACCTCGCTGTGCTGCGCTGCCTTCCATGGGCTCCGTGGCGCGTCCAGGGAAAATGTGTTTAATAGTGCTGCCTGAGAAATACATTGTGGTCTGGGAAGAGTGATCCAGCATAACTTATTTCATATTCTGAAACTATTTTTCTTGAATCTGCTGTGGTTTATCCAGATATTTAACACATTCTGATCAACAATCTTGCTGGTAATTGATGCTTCGTAAGGACATACAGGCTGTCATGAGAAGAACTAAGCTGATGATGGCTTAGCTTGGTTCCTTCTTCCCTCTTTGATAACAAGTACAGTTCTGGCACCCTTCCATTTCCAGAAAGCTGATTAACAAAAGTTACTGCCTTTCTCAGAAAGCCTCACAAGGAAAGAGATTTGGTGGAGCTGTCAGATATGGGGAGACTGAAGTGAGGCTCACAGGTTGTTACTTAGGCACTTGAACAAGTGGCCTGATGTAAAAAAAAATAATTAAAAATACAAAATAAAAAATAATCCATTACTGCTGCTTGGTTGAAACTTTGGACTTAATCATTTAGTTGGAGCCAATATTTCAGGCAACAGAATTGCTCGGATCATTTCTGACTTGCTTTGCAGGGCAGCAATTAGCAACACAGTGGCATTAACAAGACAGCTTTACATGAGCTTTTGAAGTAAAAATGTAAAGAATCTGTAAAAGACCAATTACTTTAAAAATGTGAGAGAGAAGCTTCAGGACTGATTTTTCAGAGGTGGGTGCAAGGCTTTGCCCACAGGCAGCATGACCATCGGAGCCATCCTCTACCCTCTGCAATCCCCCCACTGCCCTGTTCCCCCAAGGGGGAAACCTCCTGCCTTCCGCGCTCGACCTTTGTGTTGCTTTTCTTGCACGGGGATGGATGCTGCACATCTCCAAGTGCCCTCTCATCCACATTTGCGGTAAACACCCAGAACACCTGTTTACTCTGACTCACCTACTCCTCACACAGACTCTCCCTTTTTTTGACAGCAGACCTCACTCAGGTAGTATGTGCTGCTAATATCCTTTCAGGACCATGTAATAACATGCCTTATACCCAATTCCTAACATCCTTCAATCAGCTCAGCCAGTGGGCTAACTGCTTACGTTCCTGTGATTTATATAAGTGCAATTAATTTAAACTGCATCACTCCGGTGTTATGCTGGTGAAAATGCCCCGAGAGGGAGTACCTCACTGGTGAATCAGACCCTTTACTTTTAACAAACATACAAAAGAACAGATCCCGAGCCAGTGAAAATCTGCATGGCTCCATTCATTTCAACACACAAACTTAAACCAGCTCAAGGTCTGAATCACAGCTCATGTAACAGACTATTTAGATACAGACTAATGCCTCACATCCTGAAATGCAATGCTTTCCCAGAGTTGGCAGGGGATGGGGGACTTCTCAGATGGAGCAGAGCTGAGAGGGTGCAGGAACCACAAATGCAACCTTTTAAAAACGGTTTGTGGATTTCTTCATTTCTGTGAAGTTGAGGAAAGCAACAGCTTGTGTCTCTGCAAGCACTGCTCTCCTTCTGGGAAGAGCTGTCTGTTCCTTCACCCCAGCCACAACTCAGGTACCTGGGATGTCCCTTTCCTTGCCACTTTCCCTTTCCTCCCATAGCCTGGGTGTGCTCCCTGCAGCTCGGAAATCCATGTGATACCTTTCACTGACAAGACACCAGAGTGAGATGCTGAACAGCTGAATCTTTTTAATCAGTTCTTGAAAATGGCGAACTTTCTCTGCACTTGTTTTGGCATCCCCAAGATTAAGAAGTCAGGCAGCTTGACAAAGCACTTTACTCTTACGTGTCTTAACAGAACCAGAGGGATTTTTTTTTTCTTCACATCTATTCCAACACCTGCTACAAAAAAAGGGCTGGGGTGGTCTCTCTAGAACACCCACCTGCACCCCCTCCCAACAGGACAGAGCCCCAGCAACACACCAGCACGGCATACTGGTATGTGCCCAGGCAGGTGTAGTTAATACACAAGGCGGGGGGGGAGGATAGACCAAGAGTCAATCAGAGTGTAATTTGTGTTAGAAAATTACCAGCATTCAGCTGTCCAGATTTTAAAAATGCAAATATTTTCAAATTAAAAAACCTATCTAGATGTCTCCTCTAAATCAATCTAGATAACCAGAAAATTCTGTGGCACATTTAGGTGACTTTCATCCTAAATGAAATACATAATACAGATTGTACCTTCATAGGAAATCAAGAGGTCCTAAATATGCTAATGGAGAAGAATGTTTAAGAGACATTTAAATTACCTAGTCTATAATTTGGTGGGGGATTGCTTATCTGTGCATCTTTTAACTGCTTTGGATAATTAGGAAAATTTCCTTGGCAGTGCTTTAAGAGGATAGGCAAAAGAGTGACATAACTACTCCCAAGGAAGGAAAGATCGAGGTTTTGCATTCTGCAGAGTTTTAAAGTAAAAAAGAAAGTATTCTTCACATGAACAGTCTGAAGCAGTGTGCACATTATGTAAAACCTCTCACCCCGCTCTGAAATGTAATCTTTCCCAGGGCTGTAATCTTTTCTCCCTCTCCTTGAACTCACTTGCAGTATCTCCCTGGCCCTTCTGCCTGGAAGGAGGCAGGTTAGGGAGGCAGGCTGCTCGTCTCCGGCCTTTCCTAAACACAACCGTTCAAAGGCAGTTCCCAAACACAGCAGGCACACCATCAGTTCAAAGGCTTCCATTAGCTCTGCCAGCTAACTTGTTATCTTGTAATGTCGTGTGTGTGTGTGCGTCCCCCTCCTTCTGCCCTTAATGAACAGTTTGTTCCATTGTAATTCTTATAGCAAACATCTGGAAACCAGACTTGTTTTACAAAAAAAAAAAAAAAAATCAGTGCCTATGACTTATCTCTGTCAGAAAGAAAAAATAATTCAGCTGAATCAGTAAACAGACTTCTTTTTTTTTTTTTTTTTTTCTTTTTTCAAACCACTTTGACCGACACGTTTTTCTGGACCGAAGCTCCGCAGCGCACCATCCACCCGCCCTGCACGACAGCGCGCGCCGCCCGCAGCCCGCGCCCCCGCGCGCGCGGCCCCCGGGGGGCGGGGCCGGGGCCGAGCCCGAGCCGGCCCCTGCAGCGGGATTGGATCCTGCCCGCGCCGCCGGGGCGCCCTCCCAGGGCAGCCGCCCGCTCGGAAGGGGCTGCGGAGCCCCCCGAGGTGATTGGCGGAGCGGGAAACCCTTCCCCCCTGCACCTGACGGGCGGGTATTTACGGCACTTGTCAGGGCGCCCGGCACTGCCTCTGCGCGGCCGCGGTGCGTGGGGCGCGCCGGGCCAGCAGCGCGGAACGGGCCGATGCGCTCGCACTGACCCTGCGCCTCCGCACCGCCGCGCCCGCCACGAGCAGAGCCGGGAGGAGGGAGAAGCCCCGCGTCCAAAATGCCACGCTCCTTCCTGGTCAAGAAACATTTCAATTCGTCCAAGAAGCCGAATTACAGCGAGCTGGACACTCACACAGGTAACAGGACGAAACGTGCCGCCGCCGCCGCGTCGCTGGGGAGGTGGCGGTGGTGGCGCGGCGGTGAGGAGGGGTGGGAGCGCTCGCCAGGCTCGGAGGAACGGGCGAGTTCCTCGCTAGCCCTTTTTTTCTTTCGCTTTACAAGGAGGGAGTTGTGAGAATCAAATCTGTCAGTGCTGCCCAGAATGAATCACAAGAGTTTGCTCGTCCACGCGAACTCCAGTCACTTGGAGAGCATTTGGAGTTTTCCTGCTCCGTGTCTGCCGGTGGTGGAATTGCGACTTTTATACAAATCCTGCAGGAAGTTTCACTGCTTCATTGTGTCAGGCTGCATAGATCTGGAAACAGCACGCTGCCGTGAAGAGACGCTCCGACTGTAGTTTGTCTGTTCCAGGACACTGTCTCTACCCCTCAGAATATTTATGTATGAAAGAGCATTTCCTTAATCCTCCTTATATTCAGATGACCGTACTGTGTGTTTAATTTATGCACCTTTTAATCCCCTAAATGTTAATTTTGCTGCCTTTTGAAATACTTTTTTTGTTCTCTTACTTTAAAATTTTCTTCTTTCTCCAGTGATTATATCCCCATACCTATATGAAAGCTATCCGGTCCCTATCATACCACAGCCAGAGATCCTGAGCTCAGTAGCTTACAATCCCATTACTGTGTGGACTACAACTGGGCTGCTACCATCTCCGCTACCCAACGACCTCTCTCCGCTTTCTGGATACCCCTCATCTTTGGGAAGAGTCAGCCCACCTCCACCTTCTGACACCTCCTCCAAAGATCACAGTGGTTCAGAAAGTCCCATTAGTGATGAAGAAGAGAGAATCCAGTCCAAGCTTTCAGACCCCCATGCAATTGAAGCCGAAAAGTTTCAGTGCAGTTTATGCAACAAGACCTATTCCACTTTCTCTGGGTTGGCCAAACATAAGCAGCTGCACTGTGATGCCCAGTCTAGGAAATCGTTCAGCTGCAAGTACTGTGACAAGGAGTATGTCAGCCTGGGAGCGCTTAAGATGCACATCAGGACCCACACGCTACCTTGTGTCTGCAAGATCTGCGGCAAGGCTTTCTCTAGACCCTGGCTACTTCAAGGACACATTAGAACTCACACTGGTAAGAACAACCATTGCAATTGCAGTTTCTTGTTGCTGTAACATCAGGATGCCTTTCTGCTATTTTTCTCCACAGGTGGAAAAAAACAGCAGTGTTTCTTTACTAACCTTGAAATAAGTCTGCTGAATTTCAAACTTATTGTTAAAAGACTAAATCCTTCCTCTTTGGGGGTGGGCAGGAGGATAGAGATAGCATGGTGTCATAACTGTGAGCCAGATACTGGCATAAATCAGCGTTGCTCCCTTGAGAGTTTTAGGATGGTTTCTCCCACTTCCACTAGCCAAAGGTTTTGCTTTAAGGATTTTATGTTAACTTTCAGGCTTTGGAAATTGCTAACTTTGAGAAGGCTCCAGCTGACTCTGAATTCAAGCAGCAAAACCAGAAAGGCAGTGCATGAGGGGCTGCTTTCTGACTCCTTAAGCAGCTCGCAAGTTTTCCATGCGCTATCTCAAGTCATTAAGAATTAGAAACACATCATCACCAAAGTGAGTTTTGTTTTCTGTTGAGGCAAGATTTGATTCTGAGTATGGCACTGTGTACAACGTAACATCTGAACAGCTGTTTACTGCTTGTCATTCAAAGCCCTCAACCCCAGTAACTAAAGCAGTGCTAAGCAGAAAAAGTTCTATTAAAATATTTGAAAATCCTGGGAGGAGCCCAGCCTAAAAGTATTGCCTGCATCTGTAAATGCAGAAGGTGTCAGCAGCTTGTCTTTGGAGACTGCACCTAGCAGCATATTCTGAAAAAACTGAGTTATGAAGTGCAGTCAGCAGTGCTGAAAGTTGATGGATCTGTAGCCTGGTTAATTTTTTGTTACACATTATTATAACAAATCCTTTCTGTTTGTTCATTTGTTTCTTAAGATAAAAGCAGGTTTTACCTGTCCTAAACATGTACTACTTTTTTAAAACTTTATCCTACTTTCCTTTGATGTTTCCTTTTTAGGAGAGAAGCCGTTTTCCTGTCCTCACTGCAACAGGGCTTTTGCAGACAGATCCAATCTGAGGGCTCATCTGCAGACCCACTCAGATGTGAAGAAATACCAGTGCAAAAATTGCTCCAAAACATTCTCCAGAATGTCTCTTCTGCACAAACATGAGGAATCTGGCTGCTGTGTAGCACACTGAGTCATGCAGTCAATGTTTACCTGGACTCAATGCATTTCTCCACTCCTGTTCCAAATGATAAGTGGAAATCCAAAGGCGTTTTCTAGTCTACTTTCCAGCCAAAAAAACCCAAACACCACCAAGCAAGCAAACAAACAAAATAGTGGAAGAACTTAAAATGTCAGTAGAAATGAGCTTTAAGTAGTTTCTGTTCAGTCACACATTCGCATTCTTAAGTGTGAATTCTGAAATATGGGGAAAGACCATGCATGACATTTCAAGTAGATCTAAAGGAAGAAGCATTATCAGCTTTCTTTGTAGATGAAGCCAAACGTAGGTTGCCTTTTCTTGCTTAGAAAAGGCCACAAAGTTAACAATACATTCCTGCCAAGCCATTTCAACCAAAGAAACAGTATTTTAAGTGGAACTCTTAATTAAAATACTACCCAAGTGAATTTTACTAGACACCATTTATCTCAGGTGCCTTAAAAAGTATTCCAAGTTTACCTTAGTAAATGTTTAATATTATTCATTGCTGTGTTTTTTATTTTATTTTATTAGAAGCCAAGGCCTTCATTAATGAACTGAAATGCTTTAAAACTACATAATTAAGAGAAAAAATGTAACAGAATGTACGAAAAATTGAAAGCTACAAATTAACCGCATGTGCCTTTTAATAAAAAAAAAAAAAAAAGACTGTAGCTTCAAACATTCCTGGTGCATGCTTGACCATCTTTTAATATGGAATAGTTCCTCTAAACTTTTATCTTTTTTAAAAAACGGGAATAAGTGCAAGAGAGGGGATTCATGGGAGTTTGACAATTTTTTTTTTTAAATGCACAAAGGAAATGCAATATTTTCAGCATTACCCCTCCAAGTGCCTTTTTTATTGATGATTTTGTAAAGTATGTGGACATAATGTAAATATTTTTATTTTTATATGATTGAATGTGTTATGAATGAAAGTAAATTGTTGCCTATAGCAGCATCTATAGATAACTTGAAGAAAGTGTGAAGTGAAATTTATGTTGTTTTCTAGCCACTTTTTTACAATAAACATTTTTAAGTAAGAGTTTTGTTGTTTGTTCTAATTAAAGAAAACAACCATATTTGGTTTATGAAGGCTTTAGAAGACAGAAAAGTGCAACTGTCTCTACATGACAAAATGAAGATAAAAATTCAGATGAATTTCAGATGCACATCCCAAGTTCACAAGTATTGAACATCAGAAAGAAATATACCCATTGTATTTTCAAACATTTAAAGCCATACAGAGCATTTTTCTAGAGTCACTACTTTAAAACAGTATTCCTTTTCTGCTACTTGTCGTACGGCAACACTGTGAAATACATTTTATCAAAAACATTTAAAAGAAACTTCTTTCTTGCATTTTAGCAGTTGAAAGGATGCTATTAGAGCCGCCTTATTATAGCACTTTTCCTGAGACTGACATTAGGAAACCTGGGTGTGATCCAAAGCTCATTAAAGTCAGTGGAGCCTTACAGGAGTTCAGTAAGATTTGCATGGTGATCTTTTAAAGCAGTAGCCAAGTCACAGTACGATATACTTTATATGGCCATTTCAGAAATCTTAAAGATATTTTTATTAAAGTATCTTACATGTCAGAACTATCACAGGAATGTGTTATGACTGTAACAGCTAATACATCGGAAGAAAGAATTGTTCACTAATAAAAAGTAGAAATATTTTTCTTCAAGTTATTTGACCAAGGACTCTGAGATCCAAACTATATAAAAGCATTACAATATCAAAAAATCATGTCTCATCATTACTGACTAGTGCAAAACAACACTATTTTCAACTTTTAACAAAGTACAAAGCTAGACAACAGATAAGCACTAGCTGGCATTCAGCCTAAACACACCACATCTCCATTAGGGTACCAGCAAGAGCGAGTAATAGCAACAGCAAAATTCCAACAATTTAACAAGAATGTTACAGATGGGTAAACACAAAGTGCACATTTTTTGAAAAAGAGCACAATTCAGCAAAATAAGGCAACAGACCATGCATGCCTTTTGACTCCTCCAGCTGAGCTCTGCTGAGGAGTGCTTCAGCAGGACTGCACTGGAGTAACATGGGGAATAGGTACATGACAGAAGTTTTGTACCTTTTCTTCACAGAAAGCACAACACTGAAAAAAGATCGGCTCAAATGAAGCTTTTCATATTCTCCAAGCATCTTCTGACAAAATCTCAAGGTTATAACAACAATTCCCTAGTACCTGCTAGTTCGGTGTTTTGGTTTTTTTTTTCCAGGAAATAACTAGAGAGTTCAAGAAAGATAGCGTTGGTGGGAATTTGTGAGGTAACATTTTGAAATGAACACATGAAGGCATCAAATACCCTTGAAAAGTTTCATGTGGTTACTCTATTGATTTGCACTTCCATGTCATCTGCTTTGAAGTGCTTAGGCTCCAGCAGCTCTTTTTGCAGCTTTCTCTTCCCAGAGCAAAGTTTACTGGAGTATGAGTAAAGCTCTGGCAGTCAACAGCTATTTGTACTGTCAAAGTTCTAGGTTTGCTCTCCTGTGTCATGTCACAAGGGCTTTCCCATTGTTTTAATTCACACTTCAAATTCTCTACGCCCATAGTAAATGAAATAACATAAGAGCTTGACTTCTTGAATGAATGGTAATGCTACTGTTGTCCTTAAGGGAAATCAGATGAAAACTTCATCAAAATACAGTATGCTAAACCAAACACAAGTGGAACTGGTCTGATTTGGAGATGACAATTAAGATATGCTACTTTGCATGCCTGTAACACCTGTACTCATAAAACACAAAGATGGGAAAGGCTAGAAGCTCTTCTGGCTCATCTTTTTAATTGAAATAGAATGCTCTATCACAGATCCCTAGCTCTCTGTCCAGTTGCAGCATAAACTTCCCAGGCGGCTGAATTTCTCTGTTTTTCCTGTGAGACTGCTTTCTATTTGCTGTCAGGATGTTTCTCCAAAACATTTTCCATTAATATTTTTACCTCATTACTTAGAAATGCCCTTCTGTACCTGCACAAGCTACTTATCAATGTAAATTGAATGCTGGTCAATGACTCCTTTGACTTTCTCAAAACGTGATGGAAAATCTCCCTCCATGGTGAATCTACCCATTGAATCTCTTTGGCCATTGCTATATTTCTCACAAGACAGCTCTCATTCTACATCCAAATAATCAGTTTTTAAAATCTTTCTTAGGAAAACATCCTCCCTTCACTCTGAATATTTTCCAAAATCAGTCACTTTTTTTCTTTTTTACTTCTAGTTTTTGACACCAGTGCTAAATGTAATTCTTTTAAATAAAAAGTTATCAAAAGACCAGTCCCTCCTCTAAAGGCACCTGAATGACAGCTACCGATACACACCATGATTCATAGCTTATTTAACTCTTCACCAATTAGTTGTTTAAAATCAGTAGACCTGGGGAAGGGACTCTTGCCCAGAGGTTATTCTGAATCCCTAAATATACACCTTTTGGATTATATGATTGCCCAGTATAGGGAATAAGAGCTAGATACTTTCTTTAGGATGTTCTGGCAATTTACTTTCACCTCCTGATTGTACATTCAGTGTGCAGAGACAAGCCGAACCACCACAGCACATGTGCAGTTACAAGTCAAATGTATGAGTTTCCCAAGGCTGAAGGCAATCATTGATTCACTTTGGTTTCCTCTTTTCCCTTGCTTCCATTTGGACATGATTTTCACTTCAGAGGCAGTAGAATGAAGAAATATGTGCACGAAATTAAGACAAAGTACACATTTGTGCTCAAAGCACCACAATTATCCTACCACCCAATGTGAAGTTCAGAAAATCATCTTACGCATTCACCAAAGGGTTAAAATAAGTGCCTCTCAGAGTAAGGGACCATGAAATCTGTCTTCTGTATTTTACTCTATTATTTTGATTATTATAGTTCCTGTTACCATTAAGCAAGCTCAGGGCTTATTACTCTAAGCTCCATAAAATTGCATGAAAAAGCAGCACCCTAAAGATGCCATAATTTCAATTAAAAAAGGAAGGGCAATGGAAAACCTGGTAATTTAATTCTGATGTCTTGTGCTACAGCTGATTTCCCCTGCCACAAAAACAAGTCAATATTTCACCTTCAAATATATCTTCTTTTGTTTTTTGGGTTTTTTTTTTTTTGAACAAGACATCTTCAATGATATAACATTACTGCTTTAGAAATAATATTTTTTACTAGCTTTCCTGGACTTTTGTTTTTGTCTCTTTAAAGTAGGTGTTTTAACAGGTAAAATACATAAACCAGGACAATTGTAATCCTAGTTCACAGAAATATAAAGAGCGGAATGTGAGAAGCACACTCCAACCTGCATATGTTGTAATATCAAATGACAGATGCAAGAAGTAAGAACAGACCGTGCAAGTGAAAGCACAGAGTCATGGAACAGCTGAGGTGGGAAGGCGCCTCTGGAGATTGCCTGGTTCAACCCCTCAGCTCAAAGCAAGGTCTATAGAGTAGTTTACCCAAGGCTGTGTCCAGTTGGGTTTTGAATATCTGCAAGAATGGAGACTCCACAACCTCTCTGGGCAGCCTGTGGCAGTGCTCAGTCATCTTTACAGTATGAAAGTTTCTTTCTTAAGTTTAAAAGGAATTTTCTGTATTTCAGATGGCATGCACTGCTTCTTGTCCTGTCACTGGACAACACTAAGAGGCTGGCTGTCATCTTTACTGCCTCTCATCAAGTATTTATAGACAATGGTAAGTTCTTCCTTGAGGTTTTTCTTCTCAAGCTGTCCCAGTCCCTCCCATATGATAGGTACGCAACTCTCAATTACCTTTGTGGTCCTTCATTGGACTCCAGTATTCCCATGTCCACCTTGTACTGGTGAGACCCGAACTGGACCCAGCACTGAAGATGGACTTTGCAATTGGTGAGTAGAGGTGGAAATACAGCTGGGTTTCTGATGGGATGCTGATAGGATGTATAAAGCTTGTGGAAATCATATGAGCCTTAACAGTAGAGTACAAACAAAAATTACTCTCTGTCCCTTCTTCCCAAAAACTTTAATTCATTCCAAATCTATACAAAGTCATCAGGAACTTTGAAGGGTATGGGACTGTGCTTTCCTGGGAGAGCAAGAGTGCCCTGTCCTGTTGCAGAGGACAGCATTGGTCAGATGGACAGATTACCACACAGGTGAGTGTGTGAGTATGTGAAATGGGTTTCTTAAAGGGGTGCACATCTTGCTGCAGAGGCATATCTTTTTTGAGATACTGTATGAAAGATGGCTTAGCAAAGTCCTTGAGGCTGTGGTGCAGCAATATTTGCATCACTGTCTCTTCTGAGGGACACATAGCCAAGCCATGCTGGAGGTGGGGGTTTTTTAATACACAAGTTGTGTTGTTTTCACTTGTTTGACACTTTTGTCACCTGGTTCCTCTTCACTTACCTTTTCAATACTTCAGGAATGGCATCTAAACTGATGCTTTTTTGTGGTTTTCTTTCCAGGTCACTCACCATTTTGGGTGCAAAAACATAAGTAAGTGCTCCTTCATGGCCCTCCTCTTTTGTTTTCCCTATGCCTCTGTAAGACAAAAGTTATTGCAAAATGCAACAGATGTTTTTTGTGACATCCCTCTTCTCTCTCCCTGTTACCTGGGTATTGAATATACCCATCTCTTACCTTTGTTCATCTCTGCTTTATATGTACCACCAGAAGTTTGTCCAGTGTGTACGCTAAGCAGCTGCAAGATGGATGAAGATCACCATTTGGCAGCCCTTGCCAAGGGGGAATAAGTGCCCTTTTATATCTGTCTTTTATGAAAACATATTTTTACATCATTTTGTCAAAAGAAGACATAGAAAACAACAGTCACATGAATGCCAGCTCAAATTCACATGGCTTCCAATATTTTCGACATAGCTTTCACCCTGTTGCTTGAAAGAGCAACTGAAGTGCATTCACATGGTCTCTTCACACAGGTAGACATACAGCTGAGCAGCCTGCACATTCAAACACACAAATCCTTTCGCTGCAACTTTAATTTGGGGTATCTGCTTCAGAAAAACCCACAAAGATCACTCACTTTGTTGCTAGAGCTATTCCTCAATTTAAAAAAAGTGGGGTTTAAATGCATGCACAAGGGTGCTTTCTAGCAGCACAAAGTCAAAGGAGGGTGTTCTTCAGATTGTTTACACATCCACTCAGCGTAGGAAGGACTGAGAGTGCTACACATTCTGGAGCAGAACACTTTCCTAGAGGTTTAGCTTTACTTACATTATAAAACAGTGCTTTTTGCCTAGCCAAAGAAGACTACAGAAAACCATTCCTCACCTTGTTAAGCCTCTTCATTCTCCTTACTTCTCATATTTAAGCCCACTCTGCCAGTGCTTTCTTTGCCTTACATAAGAATCATCTCCTTCCCAGATGTGGCTGACAGGGGATCAGAGTCAGGGCATCACGGATCTTTTAATACTAGAGAGATGTGGGCATTGCTATGTCCTCTAACCGTCTCTAGATGTGGGTTCGAACAACAAATACATGTTGCATGCTGGGCCATCAAATGGCAGCAGCCCCCAACCGTCACCTTTTCATATCTTCTTCAAAGGCATGACCTGGGAACACAGGAGCTTGGTCTAACACATCCCTCACAGAGAAGTGCCTACGTCTCGCTGAGTCCTGTGGGTTCCCAGTACGAGCACTGAACAACAGAGTACCAAGTCACAGACATCTGCTAAGTCGCTAATAAGCAGCAGTTAAAGTATAAAGTTGCACCGCAATTAGCTCAGATTTTTCACATGTCCCTAAACCAGAGTAAATTCCTTTGAGTGTAACCTGCCCTCTCATGTGGGCTGGCAGATCGTCCACAGCTGACAATGAATAAAGAGTTAGAAGAATGAAAAATGACAGTTATTAAGTAACTCCAGCAAAAACTGAATTAATAACAATCAGCAAGCTAAAGTAATAATATTATACATAAAAGACTAATAACCGCCCTCATCTCTGTAAAAGCTGCATCGTATTTAGCATTGAATCATTAATTTTTCACATTTTTGTATGTTATAAAAAGGTATCTTGGAAGACAGTTCACCAAGATTTGTAGCAAAGTATTCACTATTCATCCATAATACGTGAAACCGGGCCAGGCTGCTATGTCCTGGGGAAATTTAAAAAAGAATCTTGTGACTTGTGATGGACATTTTGGTGATGTTTGTGAAACAGCTTGGCATCCCAGCCCAGATCCTAACTAGTTCTGACCAGACAAGGCCTATCCTTAAAAACAGTCAGGATTTTTGACAGCCCTGACTTCTGACAGAAAATCACTTTTTGTGGAAAACGGCTTTGAGCTTCTAGGTAGTTGCAAGAAATTGCTCCACTCTGTTTCTCTTTCCCCACTTTTCCCACTATTGCAGAAAAAAAAGTTGCTATTGCTGATATTTTTTATTTCCCAGCAACCACTCTTCACAGGTTACAAAATCGTTACTGTAGGTTCTGGTTTGGCGGTCACGGCAGAGAGCCATGAGCGGGGGCTGCTTCCAAATGCTCTGTATGTCCACAGAGTACGTCAGTATGCCACAGTGGCAGGACAACATGGGTTCTGGGAACAAAGAGAAGAAAAAGAGAGGTCTTCAGGACTGTTGACACATCAGCCTTCATAGGAGGGCATGGTAGTTAATAGATATTTACAAGCAGTAAATATCAATTACGAATTACCTTCCAGGTCAGGCTTCTGTAACAGGAGAAACTCAGAAGTTCAGCACTGTTTAGCTTTGAGAAGAAATTTTGACTCCAGCAAAGACTGCAGCTGATAAATCAGGTATGTCTGATTACTGTTCTTATTGCCATAAAATATAGGAGGTACTAAGGATGTAGTAGACCTTTTCTCACTACACATACATAAACTATGAATAACAGGAACATCCAAATATATAATATATAAATATACATATATATATATGTATATATATAAAACATTTAAAATTAAACATACATAATTAAATTTTGGAACATACTTTAAGAAACAGCTCTGCTACAATGCTGGTTAATTTTTATTTAAATGTAAGCTTTTAACTAAAAACACGCTTCCATTGTTTTTCAGCTTTTAAAAACAAGAATATTCATATTTTCTCTCAGATAAAGCAGTCTTTTCCAGTTTTGTATAAAAAAATCAAAACCAAACCCAAAACAAAACCCAAACAAACAAGAAAAAAAAAAAACAAACACAAAACTCGAGAGTATTCTTCCTTTCTACCAACTTACTTAGATCCCAGAAGGCACTGAAAGGAACTGAGTTATTCTGAAAATCCTGATACTATGCTCCTATTGGTTTTATGTCTGTCTGGCATTCTGGTGGTGAAAATTCTCCTATGTACAGGGTATTCTGGGACTGTCCCATACAGTGATTTTCTCCGAGTGAACTTTGCACTTGCCACTGCCAGAAGCTGTATTTCAAATCTGTATAGACATTTGCTAACAGAAATGGCAATTTTTGAAAATCCTTTGCTGTAGTGTGATCCCATGTACTACATACACCATATGGATTATTTGTTTAGGTTTGTAGTGTTAAGAAGGAAGTAGAGCCAGAAGTCTGTAAACCTAGGCATCTTGTTCTTCCTTAAACACTGACCTATTTGGAGCTCTATGGGTCCTTTCTTCTAATAAAACTTTTTTCTTGCTGTATGATCACACAGGCTGGAGAGGGATCAGAATTATCTGTGATGAGCTCTTGCCTTTTCCTGCATTGCTGCAGTTTGTATGTCAGGTTGCTGTGCTAGCAATGATGAGGGGGTAAATCTGAGTTTCTGTGGTAAGTTTATAGGGGTTTTCAGCATCTTCCTCCATGCTTTTTGTTATGTACCTGTGGAAAGAATGCACGATATGGACTTATTATTTAGGCCAAGTTCAAGTCATTTTTGAAAGTATGATTCCTCACAGATTTTATGATAACTGCAGACTTGATGTTAAATCTGAGCTTCCATATATATGAGAAGCTTGTTTTATTCATCTTCAGTAAATGCCTTACCACCTCATTTATCTCCATGTTTAAAACAAAAAGTAAAAATTTCACAAGAAGTCTCTTGAACACAGCCTGAAATTATGGATCTTCTCTTTGCACTTTTAGACGATGAGCTTGAGAGGGTAAACACTGCACACACCATGCTCGCTGCTGCATGCTGACACTGTTAGAAGAAGTGTTACAGCTCTCAAAGGAAATAAATGCCTATTTGCATCTTTGGTCACAAATGAAGAGGAAGGATCTGTTCTGCAGCATTTGCAAAACCAAAAACGTGTTGCCACGATGTGTGTCATTTTGGTCCCCAACTTTAAACAGGAAATAGCTCTTAGGTCTTTTAGTCCAGTTAATCTTGTCTTACTCACAGTACTTTGTTCCTAAACATAAAGGAAGTTGTTTTCTCAGAAAGATCTTAGAATTTGGCATAGAACTTTTTTTTAGGGGCCCATAACTAAAATTGCAACATATATTACCTACACAGATGAACATTATAGCTCAGTATCCATGCAATCCCTCATTTTGAAAGGAGGAAGTAATATTTTGAAGAGGTGCCATGTAAAGTCAAATCATGCATATTTATTGCTCGTTCACTGATGACCAAGTCAAACTGTCTAGGAGCAGGACAGTCTGTCTTCTCCCTTGAAACAGAGCCACTTTTGTGAATGTTAATGCTCACTGTGTTGGATGAGATTGTTGTTTAGCCTTGTTTTCATGGTCTTTAATGCCCTGGTAGCAGCACCTAAACATGCAGCCAGGAGCCACCACATTCCGACCTGGTGAAGCTGGAAGAATGCAGGCCAATATTTAACTCGGGTATCCAAGGATGAGCCTTCTCTCCAGGAGATTTTGCTGATGTAACTGTGAAGCAAAGTCTCTTAGCATATGCACAATTCATATTGACAAAATGTGCTTTGCTAACAGTGCTTCTCCTGTTTGCCCAAGCACAAGAACAACTCATAAGCCAATATAACTACAACTAGCTTTTGTCACTACAGAAGTGATGCAAGGAAAAAAACAAGAGCGAAAAAGAAAAAAAATATAACCACAAGAAAAAGCCCAACAATGCTACACTCTTGGCAAAAGTTCCTGACACAGACCTGATTTCAATCGCAGGCCAGTACAGTTTACACACTTTCTTGCTCCCAGGATTGTGCCTAAAGTATAGTCCTGACATTAATGCTTAAATTACAGGGGTTTGAGGTGACTTGTGATGGGAGTTAGGGTGCAAAAATGTATGCTTGATGTCAGAAGAAGAGCCAGAAACAGTCCTTCTCACAGTGGGACTACAGCAAAAATGCCAGAGTTGATCTTTTTGCTTGCATTTTATTTTCTCCTTGCCTGCTTTTAGTGAGGATGAATAATGTCCATGTCTTGTAACACCTCGGTAATAGTTCAGCAGGATTGCTGTGACCCTTCCTGGTTGGACCAGGACTGATTAGCTGCAGATTTTGATGTATGAAACCCAGCTGACAAGCCAGGCTTGCAGAGTCTGTATTGTTGCAGTTTCTGTTGAGCAGTGTAAAATTGTCATTTCTGTTGCTCTTTGAGGGAGAAACTAATAAGCTGGCGGAAATGGAGAGTTGAAGTGAAATGCATTTCCTTAATTACTCCTGATTTAGTTTTTGCAGATAACTACACATACATGGATGTGCTGAGCTGGGAATGTTGCATTTTGGTTTTAGCCATTTGAATCTCCCATCTGCTTATGCCAAAGATGAACCTTTCCAGGTGATCTAAAATGTAGACTTCTTAACTGATGTGAATGGCAGCCTTCCTGTTTTAAATTCCAAGTTGTAAAAAGAGAGTTACATTGTCAATCAGCCAGCAAATGGTGCTGCACTAGCCTTTCTAGAAAAACAAACAATGGGTAATAAATGACTTTATGGTAGGATTGAATTTAAAACAAAAAAATCCTTATCAGTGCAATATGTTTTCTGGCCCACTAAAACTCTTCTGTTTTAATCTGTTCCAGCTACATTACATTTCCTTTTTTTTTTTTTTTTTAATTAAAACAAGCCCTTCTAAACATATATATGTATGTATACATACAAATGTAGGTATGTATATACATGGAAACATTTTCTGCACTTAAGCAAAGATAGAAGAGGGAAATGACACTCTGAATGATACTTCAGGGGGTTTTGAGCAGTGCCATTAGTATGTGGCACATTCTCATTCTCCTCTGTATTCCAAAATGTTAATTTCATTAAAAACACTACAGTGAGTCTCTTGTTCCTATGGTTACCTAGAAAAAACAGAGCTCTGACAGAAATCAGGTGTAACCAGTACACTTGTAGTCACCTTCAAGAAGCCAAACAACACGCTGCAGACAAGTCTTAAAGAGATATATTGGCACCACTTCACTCAGAAAAGTTTCAATGGGGACAGTCCTCAAGGAGATGATAAATGTTAGCAGAGGAACCAGTTCTCTGGCTGACCAAAGCATGGAAGGAGAGCGTGGGAGAACACCATAGAGCAGATCTTCACTATTTATTGAGCGGTATTTTACTTTGTTGTTGCAAACAGGAGGAGTTAAGCAAAAAGAAGAGAAAACAAACTGCTTAGCAGGTAAAAATAAAGTGCAGGAGTTCCACTGCATCCCAGAGGCCTTTCAAAGCTAATGGGTATATGTGAAATCCATGGATACATGAAGCTTCTTGGATCCTACTGGATAACTTTCGTAAAAACATAGAAAAACTCTACTGGGACTGTCATCTCCTAAGAAGATTTCTGGGATTTTCAACACTGGAAAAATATTATTGTTTCCACCTTCTTTTCCATTCAGTTCTCACTTTTGAGCCACATAAATTGCATGGCACAATGAACCAGTGCATGGACTGGTTTCCAGAGCCAAGTAGCCGATATGCTGCAGGCTGGCTAACAGACCCAAAGGGAATACACTGTATTATTTTATTCAGACAACATCTTATCCTACAGTTTTCAACATCTATAAAGAAGAGTCAAGCACATAGTTCCCATACTAGTCAAGAAACCTTTATGCTTATGGAATATAGTCAGTTTGTGTTCTTTATTTGGGCTTTTCCCTGACTCTTTAATGGCAGCACTGAAGTGTAATGCTCCTGTGTAGGTTTACCATTCACCTGTGTTATCCTTTTTCCCTAGCACAAATTAAGCTGGGACACAACTGAGGTTTTGGGTTTGGATTTCCTCTGTGTATTCAGCAATCTCATCAGAGCAAAATAGAGCCAGGTATCTTCCTGTGCCCATGAACATACATCACTTACGTTTGCTCAGGAAATCTGATGCATTCAGGAAACACTGGTCTTACTAGTTGTAAGCAACACAGCTGTGAAGAGTACTCAGAGCATCACATCAGACCTACTGCATAAATGCAAACTCTTGATCTGCACCTAAGTGAGAAGTCACATGCAACTCTAAAGTGTCACATTTTCTATACATTCAGAAACCTTCTGGAATATCAAGGAGAACATAGCAATCCTACTTCTACATAGATGTTCTGAAAAAAAGGGGGATCAATATGCACCAAGCAACCCAGGAGAGAATTTCAGTTTTTAATAGAGATGAGGATGGGAGATAAGACTGCCTACATATGCAAGGGATATAGAGCACAAATCCAATCCTCCTTCATCTATGCCTCAGCCCAGGAGCTGCAGATTATAACCTTTCACCCTGTACTGCACACAGTGAGTGTTCAGCTCCCAAGTGCAGAGCTAGTTTTACGCTGGAGTTTTCAAAGTGCCTGGCTCCAGTGAATAGACACAGTCTTCCCTTTTTTGGCTCCCCACTAAGTAATGCCTGCAGAATATGTCAGACAAATGCTGGAAAGGTCAGGGGGCAATGGCTGACAGGAAAGCTGGTTCTCATGGCTCTATCCACAATATCGTCCTGGTGTCGTACAGTCCTGGTCTCTTGGTGCACATCTGGTTACATTCTCACTGCATGTCAAGGCAAAACATTGGTGAGCAGCCTCACTTTCCCATGCAGGGAAGCTTGGGCATACAGGCAAGGTACATTTCAATAGGTCTCATGTCCTACGGTAGGGAACAACCAACACTGTAATGTGTGAATTTGCTCCAGAGTCTAGTTGAATCCATTATATCCCAATTTTTGTTAACGTTATATATATTTTCCATAGGCCAAAGGTCAAGAAAGTGTTTTCCAACTGCAGCATAGAAATGGTGTGGTTTGCATCATGTCCTGTGGGTGTCAGAGAAAGGAAAAGACCATAGGAGATCTGCATGTGTCCCTGTGGCTTGCCCCTTCAAGGCCGCTCCATTCCACAGGTAGGTGTTGTGTTGCAAAGCTTACATGGAAAACTCACAGGACAGAAGAGCTAAACAGAACCACAGTCGGTGGCTCAACAGCAAAAGCTTTCCACCCCTGTACTGCTGTTTGAAAAAGGGGCAGCATTTCAGAAGCTTTTAGGAAAAAACCACACACTTAGATGCTGCCCTATTTAAAATCTGGCCTTGCGCATGCTGAGTTGAACAGCAGGTTTGGAAAGTCCCATCAAGGAGGTCATGCTATAAATTCAGATTTATACCCCTATCAGGTAGAACACAGGCTTAAATCCATCTCCTGCATTTAAGTCCATGCACCTGGACTACTGTGCTATGACTCATAGTCCAACCTCCTCTCTTTGCTTTTTACACCTGGATACCTCGCAGACTGGTAGTTAGACCACTTGGAGGTGAAAAGCTGGTTCAAATTCTACCAGGTGGGGTGATGCCTAAACCAGGAAGTTCCCGGGGCTAACCAAGCACATGCACTCTCAGCAGTGCATGGATCAGTACAAGAGGATAGCTATTTCCTAAAGTCCTGTGAATGTTGTCTTACACCTTCTTAGTTTGTATTGCAGGCAGCTCCAAAGATGTATTTTAAATGCATTAAACAGATTAGCTTATGTTATACATATATATTAAACATAAACCTGTGAGAGTAGTCAAACAAAGGCACTGGAACAGGTTGCTTAGAGAGGCTGTGGAGTCTCCGTCCTTGGAGATATTAAAAACCCAACCAAATACAGGCCGGGGCAACCTACTCTAGCTGACCGTGCTTGAACAGGGGAGTTGAATGAGACAATCTCCAGATATGTCTTCCAACCACAAGAATTCTGCAATTCTGTGATTATAAAAAAAAGGGGGAGGGGGGAAGTAAGATTTTTAGGGTTTTTTTTTTATTATTTTCATGTGAGCAAAAAGGCCTAGAGAAAAATGAGATTGTTTTGACTCAGATCGATGAAATGTATTTATTGTTTTAGCCACAGAACTGCAAATTCAGTTATGGTCTTAATTCCATTTACTGAACCCTCCTAAATTCTGGCCTTGTTTTCACTCCGTTGAGGTACAACAGCATTGATGGATGTGTGTGGCACCAGTGTGACTGGGATGTGAAATCATGTGCTTTCCCCTCACATGAAGAGGCATTTCAGCAATGATTAATCATGTATTTTCTCCTTTGGCAGCTATTCACAGAGGTTTTCATTTGCAAGGCATGATTTCTTTTTCTTTTTATTGTCATCGTGGTGAAGTCCCTAATAACTGACATTTACTGAGGCAGCTAGGTGCAGATTTGTCTGAGATGTATAGGAGATGGGCTAATTCCATGTACTATCAACCTGGCTTCAAGAAATCTCAGAAATACAAGTCTTCCAGCTGAGATTTATTGACATTTCTTAAAGTCCTGAATTGTTTTCCCTTGAAGCATTTAGTTCAGTAGATCTTTATCAACCTATACCTGTACATACATGAAGATCCATAGGCAAGGACACATGTTTACAACAAATTGCTGAGACTCTCCACATCTGAGGTTGTTTCTGCATATTCATGAGTACACCTAAGGGCTGAAATATCTTTTCTGCATGACAGATTTTGCCCTAATAATTTGTACAGTATATCATTCAAAAATAGTAACTACTTCTGGACAGGCATTTCTGAAGTTTCTCAAATGTATTTTCATGGTTCCCTGAAGTTTTCTTGGTGTATTTAATTACAACAGATGCTATTTTGTTTTGGTGATGCAAATGATAAAATCTTAGAGAATCTTTCATGAGAAGTGTCTATGAGAAGATTGGAAACACCACAAACTTGTATTTTCATATTTCTATTGATCATTACCATGTTTCTTAATGCCAGATCCTCTAGATCCTGGAAAAATCATAATATTAAGACAAATTGCTAAATAAATTTGGAAATAAACAGCAAATTGGATGTGGAAATACAGGCTTCTATCATTAAAATATATATTCCAATGTCTTATTTATTTAGGACTGTGTTTATGACAAAAACCTTTAAAAGAGGTGAATTAAGTTTCTTATCCTGATTTGGTTAAACTAGGCAAATTTGAAGTTCATTTTCTTTTTTTAATTTGGTACACAATCTATTTAAACCTGTTGCAGTGGAGCAGCATTTATGTTTCCAAGCAGCAAGAAATCCCAGTTCCTTCATTTATTGATTTACAAATTTGCCGCATATATCATTTGTTGCATCAGGCTTTTTCTCTCATAAAGAGACCTTCGTTAACCAAAGTGGAAATTATTTGCCGTCAAAAGGAATTTGAGTATTTACAATTAATTATACCTTATTTTCCCCAGGGCATCCAAAGCACAGCAAGATCTGTACTGTCATTGCCTATCATCTCTAAAACGTGAGATGCCAACCATACATATTTAATTAAACAGTGTATTCAGTTAAACCAATAAAACTACATTGTTCTTATCAATATCACTTATCGCACTTGTCTGAAGCATGAAAAGTATGTATTCTTATTTAGCATTTTATTGACGGCAGTGGAAAGAGAAACTATATATTTCCTCATAGTTTCCCTCCTCCTGGAGCAATTTCTGCAGGCCAGTTTGTTCTTTACCATCTTTCCTGGTATGAACTCCAAGGCTGGAAAATAGACTGCAGCAAAACCTCAGTGTAGGAGTACCTCTGGACAGTATACACTCACTGCTTCTGCATATGTCGTGCAGGGGTTAACTGTCAACTGTTTGTGCAGAAGAACCAAAAATCTAGATCAAGCAGTTAAACCTAACTGACAAAGACTAGTTCTTATCTTTCTCCTCATTTATCTCAGATAAAATAATATAAAATATAATCTCAAATAAAGAGATTTCCAGGCTCTTAAAATTAGTTCTACTAAGTTTTTAAAATTATTTTCTTAATTTTTTTTTTTTTAAATTAAGTCTTGCATGCCCTTTATTCGTTAGACATCTGTAACAATGAACGCACATTCACAGTGGCTACAGCTTAGCAAACCTGTCTAGGCAAATATGTGCTTAACTTTCTGCTACCGTTCAAATCACTGCAATGTAAAATGTACCTGATTTACCATAGGCTGTGAGTCGAGCTTTGCTCCACTTTTTTTGCCCAGACACTGGGCTAGATACAGCCACAGTGTCAGTAGTTGATGCTGACCATAGTGAGGACTTTCCATTGTGAGACTTTTCCAGTGTTTGTGTCATATAAAGTAGTGCTAGAGGGATAAGGAGGATGAGAAAAACTTCCCACCTTTCATTCCTCCTTTCCCTGGGACATCAATTCCAAAAAAGCAATGCTCCAGCATTTTTTTGGATCAAAATGCTTTTTGATCTGAAAAAAGTTGATTACAGGGTTTTTCATATTCAGAGTTTTCTTATAACCTCCTATTGCTGAAGAGTAAAAATTACTTCTAATAATAAAATGATTTAAAAATAAATCCCTGATATATACATTTTCTTTCATTCCAATTCATCCCAATGTGTTTTGCAAATTCAAATAGTCTGACATTTATATTAAATTTAAGAAGTCCTTGGATCCAATTCTGCAAAGCAAGACATCAGAGTTTAGAGTCCCACTGATCATTTCTGTCTCTTAAGAACAGGATCTGGATGAATTAGCACCACTATTAATCATAATAATACATCTATGTCTTGGTTCTGAGATTCTTGAGATGTTTTCCAGAAACTGCAAACTGGCATGGTACTAGCCAAAAAAAATTAAAGCATAGATCTTAACTCTCCAGTGAATCCTTCAGAAACTGAATAGCTCTCACAGAATAATATTTCTGACAGGAAATATACACTTGAGATGTTTTAAGCCTGAAATGTCACATACACAACGGAGCTTAAGCCTGAGAATAGCCTCCCCTGTTTCTGAGATCACAACACTAGTAGTACAATTAAGAGGATAAAATACCACTTCCTTGCTTCCCATACCCCTCTCCAAATGAAATGTGAGTCACTTCATGAATTTCTTCTAAGTCTAATGGAACAATTTCAGCCTGTCCTGGACAACCCTCCTGCCCAATTCCCTCACACACGCACTCACACACATTATTTCTGCTAGCTTGGATTTCACATCCGCCTCTGCCCAATCACTTGTGGCAGGCTCTAGTGGTAAAGCAAACGCCTTGTTGCTGTTTTTCCCCTTAGAATTACAGATCACTGAAGAAGTAGCTTAAAACATTTCCACTGGAGAAAAATGTGATGAAATTGTTAAAGGTTCAGCAGCCTTGAAACATTAGTAGGCTATTGGCATGAGGATTATTCCCAGACATGATCTTTCCTTTGGAACCTGCAGTCAAAGTTTGCAATATTTGTTCGCTTCATGCCTCCTCAGCATAGCCTGTCTCTCTGGCTGATTTTCTTCCTTTCTTTATCTGAAGCTGGCATTTTTTCCACTCTCGATAATTAAGCTGTCTCGATCTTAGAGACATGCCTATTTTATCACATGTATGTCTCGTACACAGTTGAAAAAGGAGATCTCCAAGGGAGAGGAAGGCTGGCGTCTGCCGTTGAAACGGTTTCAATCTGGCCTGAATACTTTGCCTGCAGTGCTGCAACACACAAGGGGGTCTTAACCTCTGAAACCTGCTGACTCAAGAGTAATTGGCCAGCATGATGCCACTGTGACCATCAACTGGAACAAATAAAATTACCCACCATTTCAGTGCCGTGATTGTCCTCTCCCACTGCATGATTCCATGAATCCCCCGGAGGACTGACCTGCTTATAATAAACAAATTGTTTTCTGGGCTCCTTTTCCATTGCCTGTAGGGGAGTTACAAGAAGACAGAACCAAGCTGTGTTAACTATATTTAGTGGTCTCCCCCCCCCCCCCCACCCTTAAATTGCATCAGACAGTGCAGATGACTAGATACAGTATGATCTTTAAAAGCTATATCCTCAAGAAGCAAACAATTAGAGAGAATAGCATCTCTACAAGGAAGCTCAAGTTTACACAGCAGTAGAAAGTTACAAATTTAAAGAATTCAAGAGGATTACACATACCCAAGCTGGATGACTTAAGTACTTTTCCTGAGGAAGACAGCTTTAAAAGCAGGGATTCTCTTACTCTATACACAATTTTGTAATTTGTTTGCATAAAAGCAAGCTGTTTACACTATGGGACATGGCTATACAAAGGTTGTTGCCAAAATTTACTATCTCCTATAACGCTGTAGAACCAGAATATCTCCCATGATGGCAGTGGTTTTATTCAGATAGACACCACTGTAACTGAGAACTAATTTCAGCTTTCTACCCCTGTCTAAAAGAAACTCACTAAAGATCAGAGGAGAGAGCTAGGAGTAGAGGGGAAGGACGTAGTTCTTGTTCTCTTAGTTTTCCTTCTTTATGACCAGATAACAGCACCCCCAATATCTGCATTCATGCAGAGGAGATAATACGGCCTGGTAAACACATCAGCAGGACAAGTAGTGTGAAACTTTATTTTAGTGTTTTCAGTAACTGCCTGAGCTGATAATGGCCCTAATGTGGCCACAATTGACTGCAGAAGTGCAGATTTAGTCCCAATCCCATAAAGTTTTGTGCTAACACTGTGTGAAATTGCAGTTGTTTTGAGTATTCAGCCTTCATTTGAACAAGAGCAAAACTTGGAGGATAAAGATGTACATAAACTGTTTTTCAGGAAAGCAGGTAGAGAAGCCAAATGACTTTTGCAGAATCATATCATGATAAAGAATAAATTGATGAGACTGAGAAGTACAGTGAGCTACCTTGCCGTGACTAACAATAACCATTCTAAACAGCTGTCCATGTATTTCTGAAAACAGTTTGCTGTTTGTTGCCAGCTATTTCATTTAGGCACAACTCACTTAAATCACATGCTTAAATGTAGGCAGACTATTAAGCACATTGTTAAGACAAGGTCTTGAAAAGCCAAGGAAACTAAATGCTTTCTTTTCCCTTCAGTTTTTTCAGTTGCTATGCGTGATTACTTCATATCACTGCTAGATCCACTTCAGTTAGCTTGTTAAGGTATTTTGAGGGGTATTTAAACACATTTTCAGTTTTCTTTCTGAGTTTGGAAACCAATAGTAAGAGTATTTAAAGAAACAGCAAGAGTGTTGTTCCTACCATCCAAAATAATCTCTTAGCCTGAACAGACCATTTAATCTGGAACAGTTCTTGTAAATTAGAAATAGTCTGACCCCTGTTTCAAATCTAGCATGCATCCTTCTGTTCATTTTATTTCCCAGTATATAAGGAGTAGATCAGACCTACAATGCTTCGATCATATACAAGTCTTCTCTTTATCTACATATAGCGTTTTTCTCCCTAGCTCCCCCCTTTCACTGCTGCAAATCTTCGTATGTCAAGCAAGGGATAGAATAAGAACAGAGAAACTGCTATTTGGATCCTAACAGTATCAAAATGGGAAGGACACCATAGTTGTGCTTTTTACCAGCCTGCTTCTCTCATTTATATTTTGTCGCATTACTTCTGGCTGTTTCAGATCCTCCTCTAAAATGGTTTATAGCCACATCTTATAAAGCACATTTCTCTACATCTCTGCTGCAAGGGAATGACAAGCACTGACTGGTGGATCTCCGTGTCTTATACATGAAGCATCCTTCTCGGTCATGAGACAGAAGAATTCCTTTTCATAAATAAACCCACAGAAAACTGATCTTCATCATTGTGTTGCATTTCATTCACAGTGGAGGACTCTGGGATTTGAGGGATACATTGCCTCATAGAAAGTGAGACCTCAGGGCTACTATCCACCTGAGTATCGCAAGCAAAGTTGTTCAGTGCCCAGGCATCTGTAACTTGCCATATTATGAGACCATCTATAAGCCTAAGGCCCACCCCCCACCCCCAAATTTCCAGGTATTTTCATAGTCAGTAGGCAGATTTCCCATAACATACCTTCAATACGTAGATGATATGCTATGCACACAGGTCTTTTTTCACTCACAAAGCTTCTTTAGCTCTTTGCTCCAGAGGGTTTGAAGGGCTGTCACCTACCCCAGAAGCATAGCATATGATTGCATATACAAATTTAATGTATACAAATGCACTAACACCTCCTCCCCACCCAGCCCTGGGTGAAACTGGAAGCTGATCATGAAACCAGAGCAAAGAAGATCCATTTCCTTTGCTCAGAGGCCTTTGGCAGTGGCAGTGTTTGGGAAGTGGTACCTAATTAAGTATCCTTGAGCAGAGGGCATTTTTCATTTTTTCCTACAGTTCTCTCTTGAAGTTGTGGCATTAGTTCAGTCTTTCAATGAGCTTTGCTGATCCCAGGACCATTTGGCCAGTCTTAAGCAAGGTGCACAGCAAGATGTTTGAGCAGCACCAGCAGGACATTGGCTTCTGCCACGCTGAGCTCCCTGAGCAGGCTGTCAGGAGCAGTTAGCTTGGAAAGAGACAGGTTTGTTAGAGTCTGGGAGAGCAGACATTTGTACAGTTGGTTTTAATGCCTTAGGAACTATGGAAGACTGTAGGCTTTACTAGGAAGAGAGAGGAAACAGATCACAAACATGACGAATAATCTCTGGCAGATAACTCTACTTCTCTCTGAAACATAATCCCTAAGTACTCTGGGAAGAAGATAGATCATTATACCATAATGACAAGCATTAGTCGCAGGTCTCAGTTTTTCAAAGAAACTAAGTTTAAAAATAGGCTTCCTAAACCTTAAGGCATGGAACCTTGTGCAGACATTAAAATTTGTCTGCATCTCCTAGCTTTACTTTTACATTTTCCCATCTGCAAATGACTGCATAAGACAGATCTGGACATTATAGTTCTCAGTGAAGCAGTATGCCACCTCTATTTATACTACTGTGATCTTATTAAAGAAGGAAATCCTGTCAGTAGTAATCTCAAATTCCTTCAGTTATCATAAATTAAAACTCCTCACTTCCCTCTTGCAACAAGATTTTTTGTTTTACTTTAATGTGCATACATGTGCCTATTTGTACATGATTTTTAAAGTCTTTGTTGTGTTTTTCAGTGACATTCTAATGGCAACTGACCACAAATTCTCTAAATGGTAATAGCTACAAAGACATAAACGCACAAAAGCCTTGACTAACTCTGGCTGATAAACATATCCTTGATGTAACTATTGGCTTAAGTCATGAGAAGTGTAGGTTTGTGTGTGTAGCAGTCAAATGGTGTCGGGAAGCTCTGGGGATCTTTTTGTGGCCTTGCTACAGAGGTCTTTGTGAATTTGGCAAATGTAAACTTTCTGAGCCTATATATCCCCTTCTGTGAGATGATGACGGTATTTATACTCCCCCCACCTTTTCTAAAGAGGAATTTCAGCCTCCAGTCATGAAGAAGGGAAGAGTTTATTGCAGTTCCAGCTAAAGGATGTTAGGAAACCATGATCAAAATCATACAGCAGGACAAGCTTCTAATGATATTTTACATTGCAAAACGTAATAAAACATATTCTGGTTTTCATCATTTTCTGTATCTCATATTGAACTCCTGTTGGCTTTGTTAAGGTCAGTGGTGTTTGTTATATTTTTGTAAGACAGCCAAAGCAGTAGTAATAACAAATACATTAATTCTGCCTTATTTGACTAGTCCAGATTCTCAGAGATTTTTTTTTTTTTTTCAAACATAGTTAAGTCTCCTTTATTAAAAATGGAAGAGGTTTATACTTTCTTTGGGGATACTATGATGTATGTTGTAAGAAAGCAAAGCTGTCAAATGAGAAGGATTTCTTGTGCAGATTTCATGGTCATAAAACATAAAGTGGTTTCAGAAAATGCAGCCAAAACAAAAGGCCTTTCTATATTTTGATCTACTCTGAATAGTTCTTATAATTCTATAGCAAACTTAAGACCAACAGCAAGGACTAAAAGTCATGATGATTAATGTGACAGGAGAATGAGAAGGTCACTAAAGGCATTGCCATTGTCCACAGTCCTTGTCACAGCAGGTGATTTGTAGGGTTAAACCCACTACAGACGAAAGCAAAACAGAAACATTGAAAATTCCCTGCCAGTGCAACCTGGGGGAAGAGAGAAATGGATTTTGATGCCAAATCAGCACATGGGTTTGATGCTGTGTGAGGACCACAAGCCATGCAAGCACCTGGAAGCTGCGATTAGCGCAGACATTCACCAATCTCTAGCCATGGCCAGTCTCTAAATGCTTCAAAGGAATGCAAACAAATAAACAAACTAGAGGCCAAGGTATACATCAAGGGAGAAGAGGAAGTGGGAATTCCTTCCTGGCCAGTATAAATATGGTATAAAACAAATGATCAACAAACAGAAATCACACATCCCCTTGGGAATACCAATAAATCACTACTTAGCTTTCACTTTTAAATCCTGAATTGTCTTTTCCTTAAGCATGAAGAATTCTTCTCTTAGCAATGTTGTAGTCTTTTCTGTTAATCACCTGTTTGGAAGGTCATTCCAGGATATTACCCCCAAAATACTTTGAAACCTCTGAAATCCACTCTCCAAGCTATGGCTGCTACACTGGACAGCAATGCAGCTTATGGCTAGAATAAAGCCTGTAGATAATTCATACTGTTTGTCCAGTGTGTTGAAACTAGAAGGCACAGGTAAGTTCAGAGCTCACAGTCCTCCCCATGGCCTTTGGCTCCTTTGCAGCATTCATCCCCAGAACCACTCTAAGTGCAGGGGAAAGGTGCTGCCAGGGGAATGCAAAAACCTTTATTGAAGTGGTTATGGCCTTTTGGACCTGGATAAATTTCAACTCCTATCTTGGATAGGTTCAGAAAATAGTCCAGACATTACTCAGTTCAGCTTCAGCACACTCATGGGAGATAGGTAAGTGAGACTGCTTTCCATCTTCCACTCTGGGCAGCTGTGAAACCACCCGAGGTGATACGCACAAGGGTTATGTCAGTTATGAGGGTCGGTGTTATGTCCATCTCATATCTATGCAATTCTTCTCACAGGACCTTTATTCCTCATGCATTTTGGTGTGCTTTTTGGGGATTTTTTTTTGTCTGGTTTGTTTGTTTGTTTATTTTTCCACCCAGTGATTTATCTTTGATTTGTAAATGCTTTAATGTGGAACTAGTGATACTGTAACAGAGCTTCTGTTTTCATAAGGTTTGGGTGATAGCAGCAATTCTTGACTAATAACACTTGAGTGAAACACTGATATACAGCTGCTGTGATTGCAAACCTGGAATAGAAGTGCTATCATTTAAAAAATTACCATTGCAGAAATAATGGTAGTATAGAAAGGCTGTTAAAGGGACAATCTCACCACACGTTAATCACAGAGTTCCTTGAAGTATTTGCAAATTACTAAAGAACCATAAAATATTTAACAAAAATAATTTTATTACATAGACATTGCAAAATATGAAATGGAAAACAAATACGCAAGGTGAAATAAAGCATTTCATTCCCTTTGTAACTTTTTTAACGAGACCAGGACAAAACACATTTTGACTGAAGGCTATATTTTGGGTTGCAGGGGACTCCAGGTCTAGAAGATGCAATGTGGTATCTCAGAAAACGTTCTGTTGATACTATAAACAAAGATTAAATATAAATTAAACACACTTCTGGTCAGCCAATGAATGACGGTGCTTTTGCTTAAGAGTACTGACAAACTGGCTGCTACTAAATAGTGCCCAGTAATGGAACACAAATCTTGCTGGACATATAAAGAGATGGCCCCAGCCATTAAGATCTTGAAACATCATTTTAGACATGAAATAAAGAGATATTATGTGAAGGGAGAGAGGGAGGTGGTGAGAAGTCTGACCAGTTACTCATCTGTAACACCAGCCCATCTTGCTAATTCAGCTGTGGTTTGCGTGTTTGGGATTGTTCGGAGTAGTGAAATCGTCTGTGTGAACTGAAGTCCTGTATTTTCAGAAAGTCATACTAGGAGCCTCTCAAAATGCAGACCCACTGGTGACCTTTTACCTAATGTATGAGGCCAAACAAACATGAAGATTTTAAAGGCTTGCTCTGCTTATTTAACTGCTATAAAACATGCTTTACAGAATATAAAGTGGCTTCAGTAACTGAAATGAAAGGCTTCTTTAGATTTTGATCCATTCCTTGTGGTCCACTTGTTTCAACAGATATATCCTTTCCTCTATGAGAAATACAACTTGATCTCTTTCACATTCTCCAGAAAATAAAGTAATAAACTGAAATAAAGCCTGATACTGCAATGTGATGAGAGCCTTCTGGGAGTGGAAGTGGTCTCCACCTCCTTTGTCTTATATGGCTGGGTAGTCCATATAGCAGCAAGATGCACAGAGACAATGTCACTGGAGGCAATTCACACCTTTTGTCAGAGAAGGGGAAAAGAGACCATTTAGTTATTTTCACAAGGCTTATTTGGAATATGCTTTCCCATAAGTCAGAAGGACTTTCAAAGCCTTACTTTCAAACACTGGTGTTCCTTACTGTGAGGGATATTTTGCAATTCACTAATAGCAATATTCTTGGTCATTTCCAGATGAAATTTTCAGTGTAGTTGCTTGACTATGGTAGAAAACTCAGGGCAGATGTGCATTTGAGATTAATTTATTCTGTTTTGTTGCCTTAGAGGACACAGTGGTAGCATATTACCTTGCTACAATAAAAGAACACGGATATGGGAAAGTCATCTAGTCCCTCTTGCTAACAGTGCAGACTTGTCCTCTGCAGCATTTTCCCTGGTGCTTTGTGCAGTCTATTTTTAAGTGGCCTAAGTAATGAGAATTTCTGCAGAGGAGCGTTCACAGGCAAGCCTCTTTCCTCTAACAAAGCTTTGGACAGATAAATAATAATAATTTTATTTTTCAGGTTTTCTCTCTTCACTCACCAAGGTCCTTAGGATGCCAAGTAGATATCATAAAACAATTTCTTGTCCCAACCAAGTTCAGCAATGTTTCTAAGAGATCAGTAAACAAAAACCAACACTAAAGACGGGGAGGACAAGGGCTCTAGCAGATGTGCAGCTCGGGAGCAAAGGAGACTTACAGTAAAGATTGTTGCAGCAAACCCTCTCAGCAGAACCCATAAGTGTTCAAACTCTAGGACCAAATTAATGGAGGTTTCATTGTCAGTGCTTAGCAGGAGATTCAAGGCTTTTCAAGCATTCTCAGTATCTCACAAATCCAGACCTGCACTGTGGGAAATTTAAAAAGACCATGTTTCTGAGCAAAGCTATTGAGGTTTTAGAAACAGAAAAAAATTGAGAGCTGTCATTTTGCTTTTCTCATTTGCATTAACTTATAAAGTCAGTGCTAAAATTTTAATTATACTGAAAATCTTCTGTCTGTATCTGCTAAATCCTGATTTACAGGTGGTTGTAATCTTTTTCTGGGTAATATTAAAAGAGAGGAATGGAAGCGAAAGCTTCACTATCATCAAATTCAAACAAATGTCTTCAGGAAAAAGCATTAACCAAAAGCTAAGTCAAGTGCCTGTCTTTTCCATCCGTGTTTATCAATGCTAAAACCCTACTGGTTGCTACTTGCACCAGAAGACTATTGCAATTTTTATAGGGGGGAAAAAAAGTGTTATATTTCTTTTTGACAGAACCATTAAGGAACTCTGTAATGTTTCAATCTGTGGTCAGTGCTCTGTTTTGCTTGGCTCACTAAACCCTCAGCCTCAGCTGGCATTTCCTAAATTAACAGCACATTCACTCCCCACATTAAGACAGTCAGACAAATGGTTCAGCCTAAACTAAGCAGTTTGACACTCATGTGCTTCAGCAAAGCTGAACAGCATCTCATGACGCTTACATGATTGGATGATATCATAATCATATGATAAAAAGCCATTAGGCCAGGACCAAAATCTAAAACATAGGTCATTATGTTAGATGAAAAAAGCATACCCATTTGATAGAAAAAAAGAAACAAAAAAAGAGTTCTGACACCAGGGAACATCTGGATAATATTTACATCTCCTGTTTAATTTGGATGCTTCAGTTTAGTTTTCAGGATGGCAGTGTATAGAAACAAATTAAGCCAATCACTCTATCCGCAGTTTAGAAAACCAAGATTTGTTTATAGTTTCTCATATTAATACCTCTTCCACTTGGCCAAAATGCCTCATGAAAAATATACCTCAAACGCACAATTCCCCTTCAGTAACAAAGCTGTAATTCAGCATAATTCTTTGTTGATGGGATGAAAAAGGGAGTCATGTAAACTTGGAGTATTGAGATGAAGAGATAAAGTTGGGCCATAGGAAACGAAACAGTCTTCAGTACTGTAGGGTTAAACTCAAGCCCATTAAGAAAGTCAACAAAATTAGCATTTTGGGCCCCATCCTACTTTCTGTTAAATCAATAGGATTTTGTCACTAACACCAGCCAGAGCACAATCACAGACATGTTCAGTCTTAACATAACATGAGCTGGATGCAAGCTTGCTGGATGCTTCCTGTGCCTGGGAACCTGCAAGTTTAATTCTGTGATGAGTTTGTTACAATGCTTATTTCCAAGACCAATGAAAAACAAGAAGCTATTCAGCAATTCATATGTAGAACGTTATAAAATATTATCTCTAAGAGAAAAATTGGCAAGAGATTATATTCTTATGTCATAGGTAATTAGGTAAGCTCCAGAACATTCAGGTTAATAGAAGGAGATACTGATTTCAAAATGCTAAAGAGAATGCAAAACCCGAAGTCAAAATTGTTAGTTACAAACTCAGAGGGACAGGCAGGGAATTCTTTTCATCAGGCTTCTCTGTTTTTGTATATACAAGGGATTTACTGGGCCAAAATCTATTGAATATTACTGAATATTGTTGGAGGATATAAATAACAATATTAGCATGAGTGAATTACAGTGTCCAAACCCCAGATGGTTTGGGCTGTTTCTGGTTTGCTGTTTCTAGAGGCAGAAGAATAGCCCAAGCAAGCTTGCTGAATGTTTCTCAGGTCTGTTTAGACTGCTATGACAAAAAACACAATGTAGACACTCCAAAATTAGTACTAAATGAGCCAGCTTTATTCTAACAAGCAATTCACTCACGGCTGCAAGGACTTGAGGGCTGGAAGCAAACCCAGCTGTTACTCAGAGTGCCAGCAACATAAACCTGATGTCAGGTTTCTATTGCCCAGCAAGCCCAGCTCCATGGGCTGAGCTTGCACAACTGCAAGGAAAGGTAGAAGGTTCCCTGCATGTATGCAGTGTGTCAGTGTGCCTGCTGCTGCCCGCTGCACTGCAAGCTGCAGCACAGCCACGGCAGCAGTGGCAGAGGCAACGTCAGGAAAAGCAATGAGAGTAGCAAGCTGGTGCAGCAAAGGCAGCAGCAGATGACGGAGCATGTGTTGGAGGAAATAAGGGGTTAGTTCCCCCCAGGGACCACTTCCACAGGGCAGCGTGGCTAAGATGGCACCACATTTGTCTCCCTCCACCTTCTCCATGCCTCTAATGCTATCCCAGCAGACATTGTAGTTTGAAGTGCTCCCCATGCCCTCCTGGCACACCTCTGGGTATGCAGCTTATACATTCAATCTGTGCTATAAAAACACTACTTTTTGCTTGCAACATAGCCCTCGTCTATTTCAGATACTTTGAACTGAATAACCAAGAGTGACATGAAAATTACGTCTTAGGGTTGCAGGGACACCCCACAGCCCAGAGGAAACCTAAGGTTGCTCTCTGAGATGCAGGGGTGCAAAGTCCATCTATGCATACTGGTAATTAAGCGTTCCTGGGACTCTGGTCTCTGGCTCTGAGGCCAACTGGCAAGGAAGAGCACCCCATCACACTCCCACCCCAGCCGTGCCCAGCTGGCCTACTGGGAACAGTCTCAGGGCCATGATGACCTCTGGACCATCTCTGGCAATTGTGTGACAGTGCTGGTGGGCACTGCCCAGAGCCAAGGACCGGCCTCACGTAGCAGCAGTGCAGCCAGTCAACTTCTCTTTAATCCAACCATCTCATTTACTAGTAGAGTTATAACCCACCAGCACCTCCTGCTCGGTGGGCAGCTGAGCCTGAGCAGGCTTAGGGCCAGAGGGTGGTCCATGACTCTTTTATTTTTTTAGAAGGATAAATATAGCTACAAGGGCTGTGGTGGATATAAGCACATGGTGTCCTCAGCCCTGCTGTTCCAGGGAGGGAGAAGGAGAGCCATATAACTCCTGGCAGCACTGACAGGGGATCTGTTTCTTCATTCATGAAAAATGACAGTTCTTCAGATTTATTTAAGATTATATTTCCTCAGTCACTTCGGTGAGCACTCCCCACACTCCCACCCCTCCAAAGGTGATGGGACAGCACTGCCAGGCAAAGCAGGCAGCGGGTGTAAGAGGTGGTGGGAAGGGAGGGGCTGTTGTGCCTTGTGAGTGCCAGCCCAACACGACAGTGATTCTTTACACCTCTGTAGAAAAATCCTGTTTTCTCCTGTAGCAGTGAGTGTGGGCACTCGACACCTTTCTTCCTCAGTGAGCCATGAGAGAGAGGTACAAGAGCAGGTAAACATGCTTCCTTATGACCAGACCTGTCTGTCATTTCTCATATATTGATTTATACTTTCTACAGAGGCAGTACAGGACAGTAACAGATGAAAACAGTGTGCCACTTTATCCTTGTGAGGAACCTTTCCTCCTACCCCCAACATCAAAATTAACCCATTTATGAAGTAAAGCCAAATTATCTGTTTCTTAGAGCAGATGTTTTAGTAACGTCTTGTTTTGCTGTTTAAAATCCTCTGGACTTCAACATGCCTTGGCAAATTTGGGTGGCCAAAATTGTGCTCTTCTGTATTAAAAATCTCACGTTCATTCTTTTTCTTTATTCTTTTTCCCTCTGTCTTAGGGCATGACAGAAAGAGAAAGGCAGAAATAGGAAGTTCAGGCCTATCTCTTCCAAATTGCTCAGTCTGTGCTTCCAAAAATGCTCAGGGAAAAATGGATGGGAACTTGCAAGCAGGGTATAAAATGCTCAGCGTGTTACAAAAGTGATGCAGACATTTAAAAGGCCAACTTAGAAAACAGTATGTTTCTCCTTTGACATCCTCCCAAGAATGTCTGCATCAGCCAACTTGCTTAAAGTGACAAAAGTCATTACAGATAAACACAGTGGATTGTTTATTTTGGAAAGGGACTGGGGCATAACTCCTTTGAGGTAAAGCACAGGGCGGTTCTTTCTTTACCTGCTGCGGGATCCAGCAAAGAGGCAAGGTGCTGCATGCTTTGCGTTCAAATGACTAACAAGACCTTTGTCTAGGCTTGAACTCTCATACCTGTTTTCAGTTCCTGACATACCTCGGATCCCCCCACCACCCGCCGAGCCCGCACTGGAGTGCTTGGATGGCGAGCCTCTGGAAACAGGATGCCACTGGGATCTGTGGGGAAGACAAAGCCCCTCAGAAAAGCCAGCAGCCTCAGGCCACTCTAATTACAAGTCCCTGCACTGCTTGAAGGTACTCAGCTGACATGCCTGAACTGTGCAAAGACCTTCAAGTGAACTATTATACAAAGCTCAATGTATCACATGGTTGCGAAGCAGCTGCTAAGTCTCACTGTAAATGAGGCACAGAGATGATAAGTCACATACTCTCATATACAATGTGTTTAAGGAACCCCCCACCCTATGGATTTTACTGCCTTAGGCTGGGATGAAACTTGGGAGGTGAAGGGGAGGGAGAGGGATGTGGGAAAGAGTTTTATGTGAAGATGTTCTAGTCTGCATTAAGGATGTGTTTACTCCTAGTAGCTCTGGCAAGTTAATCATAACATGCATTTAAGTTCTTTCAATAACATCCCCCAAAGTGGATTTTTTTTTTTAAATGTCATTTCCCTGTTTAAACCAGCACAAAACTGTATATCAAGATAAATCTTCCATATGAGACACAGAAAGCAGTAGTTACTAACATTTGGTTTCTCCTTTGCTCACTTTACTTGGATACATACAAGCCTGAAATGTATGTTCTCAATTCAGACAGGAGAAGTGTAAATGACATGCATTTGATTGCACAGATACAACACACAGAAAGACCCACATGATTAAGAAAAAAAATCTGGCAAAACAGAAGACAGCAGATGATATAACCCACAGTAATAAATATGCCATTTGTGATCATCTTAAAAACAATTGAATACTGTGGCTAAGGCTAGATGGCTGCAGAGCAGTGCCTTTAACACACCCAAGGAGGGGTTTCCTATAACCCAGCAACATACTGTGACTGTAGTCATGTATGGTCATGCAGGGTTGGGAGGGACCTGAAGAAACCAAACCATCCAGGGTGCTATGCTGAGATGGGCACCGCATCAGGAATCAGTGTGATGCTGAAATGGGAACTCAAATCTACGAGAGCCATTATTTCAGGCTCTCTGCACTGTCAGTAGGTGGCTCATCTTTTCAAGATTTCCTGTCTGCCCATAACAAAAAGTCAATATATTCCTGCCAAAGTAAAAAAAAAAAGTTCTGTATATCATGAAAATATTGCAAACCAATAATGCAAAAGAAAATTTAATTCTCTTTTGAAAAGGTCTGGAAAAATAAATCATGGAACTTATTTAACTGGCTTGTGTATGCTTTTGGACAAGCATCCATAATCATACACCAGCCTTCCCACACCTTCTTCAAATCATTTTCAAGTAACAGTTTCAAAACAAAATTTTCCCTGTGTAAAAGATGTGTGTATAAAAGACATTTAATGACCGATAAGTGATAGCACGTTACATGCCAAATGTATATGATTCCTTACGCTGTGTTGCAAAACCCTTTGAAGCAAGGCAAGGAAACTCATAGAGACAATATGAATGTATACAAGGAGCAGGTGATCAGAGGTTACTAGGAGCAAACTGAGAAAACTAGACAGCCCTAAATGGGCTTGCAGATCTTACTTTTCCCTACAGATTTGTTAGAGAAGAAAGATCCATAACACTAAGAGTAAATCTAGGGGCATGAGAATGATAGCAGGAGACTCACACTCTAGCTGTTATGAAAGGAAAATACTTCTTCATTAAAACCGAAGCCAGAGATTTTTCTCCTTTACAGAAGGTCTCAAACCATACTTAGCTTCCTTGGGACTATCTGAACAGTCAACCATTTGCTGTTGGTTTGATCCTGCTCTCATTCAAGGTAGATGTGTCCCTTTTCAACTTCAAAGACAGCATGATGACACCTTCAAGAACTGTGTTTCAATCTGGCTAACAGAGGGTTGCACTTAAAAGATTTTCTAATAGAAATACTACAGAAAGCAGAAGCAGGTCCAAACTATGTTAAAAACTCACTTTAAAAAAAAAAAAAAAAAAAAAGAAAAAAAAAAAAGAAAAGAAAAGAAAAAAGAAGTTAAAACATCCCAAAGCAAAGTTGGACAAACAGGTTTAAAACTAGCACAGATGGCCTAATGTGCCTTTTACCCCTTATCACAGACATTTATATTATATGTCAAAATAATGCAGAATGCAGCAATAGTCAATGTTAGAACACTCTGTCTGGGTCATGTAGATTCATCACCAAATGAAACAAAGTGTATTTTCTCCTGGAGTGGGTCACTGTTCTCCTCAATCATCTCACGCTTTAGTTGTGTTTATTTTCAGCACAAATTTTAATCTTAAAGATGCCATTTAATAAAGAATTTGTCCTGATAGTAGCAACATATGGAAGCAGCTGTTTGCGGTTCTTGTTCATAAAATGAGTTACATCTTCCTTTACACAAGACAGCTTTTTATTTTGCTGCTAAACCTGCAGTTGAATCAGTACAAAATGATAATAAACATGTCTAGAGAGGTCTCCAGCTCAAAGCCAGAGTTACTGTCCATGAACTCTGCCACCCTTTAGTTCTTATTTCCTAGCAAAGGACATTTGCCTGATTTGGAGAACAGCTATAACATGCAAAACATGAGCTACATTTTGGCACTCAATTCTTAGTTACTGTTATTATTCTCATAAAAAAATAGTCTGGAGGCTGAAAATATCTTAAAAAATGTTAGTGTCTGATATGTTACACATTGCCTTAGTACATTACAGCAAAAATAAAACAGATAATGCTTTGTACAGCATGTGCAAATCATAGACTGTATCTATAGCGCCAAACAAACCAGGGCCAGGGAGTGAACTTAATTACCGGCCTATGATAATTCTTTTTATTTATTTATTAGTACCTTCTTCTGCCACACTTTTGGCCTGTGCTAGCTACCAGTTTTCAATAATAATATCCAGTCATGACTGATAATAGACCACATGTGGCAGGGAGCACTCCCAACAGGTAATATGGGTGAGACAATAGATTCGTCTGTATTGTCCTCTAATACTAGCTGCACAGGCTTTGTGCATTCAGAGATCTCTACACACCTTTGGACCAAGCCATGCAATACAAGCCCACAGTTTTTGCCCTATGAAACCCTAATTCTGATGGGCGGAAGCATAGCCCTCACCTTACTGAGCATATCTGAAAAGAATACACTTAAAGTAATTAATCAACTTAGATCAACTGGGAAATCATATGCTCAGAGGAGATGTAGCACCACATGCTGTGTGACAGGGATGAGAAAACAGTCCCTGTCCAGGAGGTATTTATCAGCATAAACATAGCCTTAATATCTTCTGGGTGTGGCTTCTTGGAGAGAAAATTATGCCAAACAACATGTAAAAGGAAAATGTCATGATAACACTGATGCCTGTACCTTTGCCATGTCATTTGATGAGGTCTAGATGAGGTCTTGCAGATCTGGCTATGGGATATGGTGCTGTCTTTTTACAAAGGAGAGATGTTTTGCAGTCCATGTGGAGGGAAGAAATAGCCAGCTAAACTGGGAGGGAGAATGAAGTACATTCCAGGGTACCTTCAGGGGAAAAAATGGATAAAGACATCACCATAGAGAAAGGTGGCCCAAGAATAGTGACCAAGGAACAGACAATGAAAGGAGATGAAATATATGAGCCAGTTAGGGGGTTCAAGCAGGATCAGGAAGGTGAGAGCTGAAAGTCCACCAGGACACCCACTCCAGTGCGGTATTTGAGGGATGCTTTCAGGATCATGGTGGGTAAATGCAATGATTTATATATCACTGAAAAAACAGCTCCTCCAGCAATGTCATGTCTAGCAGTTTTGCAATACTCTGTAATACACTAGGTAAAAGAAGACAGTTTCTGTGGAGTTTGCAGGTTAAAACAGGCAAAGTTTAAGGCTGTGGTTCTGAATTGAGGATACAATATTATTGTGCTCTTTTGCTATGTATAAATTGTAACTGCCAACTAATCATTTTTAAATGGCTGATTTCTCATTGCTAGGCTAAAGCAGATGTTTAGGAGGGCATTGAAAGAGGAAGGCCTTATACTAGCTCAAGCTTGGAAACCACTTGTCATTACCGACTTTTGTCAGTGATACCCTATATAGACACTATATCTACTGGGGATTTCATAATGCTCAGAGAGAGAGGAAGTCATGATACAGCATTTTAAGCAGGTAAAACATGAAATAAGGTAAAATAGAGGACTCTGTCCAGATCAGATGGGAAAATTATGCAGACATGAAAAATGTGAAAAGCATTTTTAACCAAAATTGTACTCACTCTAATTGTAATTTCATCCACATGCATGCAATCACAAATATAAATGGATTGACCATACCAAATTATGTCAGCCACTTCTTAGCTATAAACAAAACTTTCCTTCTCATGCCCCTTATTTGTTGTTTATTGAGATGCTTTCCTAACGTCTTTACTTGGCTTTCTCCAATAGTTTCACCAGTTTAATGCAAAACCTAGAGATAAAAAACATTCATTTAAGTGTCTGTCACTTCCTTCCCTGCTTTTCACTAGCAATCCCAGTTGGGAAATACTTGACATGCACTTGGCTTAGCTTCTTACTGCTATTCATAATGAGTTTTAAGGACTTTAATGGACTGTGAGACCTAACGATTTGCAGTAACACGGGGCGGGATTCTGTGACCCAGGAGGTCTCTTTCAGTCCCATCTGTAGGTATTACCCTGTAACAAATTCAATCTCTCCTTTTCCTTAGCTAACCCAAGTTGAAATTAAGCTCAGTATTATAAGTCACAAATGACTGTATGGAACAGTATAAAACTAGCAACAGAGGAGAATTAGATGCCTTGGGTTTATGCTGCCTGGACATATGGCAAGAACTCAGCCATAAGCTTTTAGCAGCTTAGCCCTGGCAGATCTTCCTATGGTGGTTTCAGATGATATCTTTTCTCATCTGTCCTGCCACGTCTTTGCTGGAACTTAGCACTCTCAATGCAGATTCAGCACAAAGGAATATCTGCCTATCAGTCTCTGCAATACACAGTCTAGGTTTAGCTCACCTTCACTGGTATCTTCCCTGCTAAGGTGCTGGGAAGATTGGATGGTGATAAAGATTTTTTCGTATTTGCTATTCTATTGGGACAATTCCGTAGTTACAAATATATCAGAAACAAAAATAAGTTAATGTTCTCTGGGAAATAAATGCACCTCCTAGGTCACTGTTGCCCTTTGTGCTTTAAGAGATAAATTTAAGACTTTAAATGTCTCATTTACTTAACTTTATAAAAACTTTTCAGAACAATGATAATAATGGCTTACTACACACACAGTTGTTTTTTTTTAAATAAGTACTTGCAATTCTTTTAAACCACTGTACTCCCTTTTTCAGAAACAAAACCAGAAGACAAATTCAGATATGCAAATAAAGTAAATGATCCTGGCATAAATTAGGAAACTCATTAATTCTGAAATTGCTGAAGCTCAGGGTCAGGTAACTCTTGCAGAGCAGATTATTTAATATTTCAGAGAAATCAGAGAATACAGGACATAAAAGAAGCCCCAGCACTTTACCTAGTTCATCCCTGTGCTTTGAAAATTCCTGCATTTTCTTTGGCCCATATTTTTTTATATTCATCTATTCTTTAAAAACTCTTGAAACTTCCTAGGTACCTTGTTCAAGTGTTTAGTTATCCTCAGAGTGGTAAAAGGATTTTGATTTTTTTGTGGTCTGTGGGGGGTTTTAATATTTAATCTAAACCTTCTTTATTTCAAATTAAAGCAATCACTTTTTTCTGTGCTTTGTCACTGGACTTGGAGTATAATTGATCACCGTCTTCTTTGCAGCAACCTTCTACATACTTGAAGACTGTTATCATGTCCTTCTCAGGCTCTTCTCTTGTAGACTAAACAAACCCAATTCCTTCAATCTTTCCTCACAGGTCATGTTTTCTAAACCGCTTATCATTCCTGTTGTTCTCTTCTGGACACTGGCCAATTTGTCTCCATCTCTCTAAAAAAGTGGTGCCCAAAGCTAGGTCAAGTTCACCAGCTGAGAGCTCAAAGTGTCAGGTAGATGGAATTACTACCTCTGTCTTACATATACCATTTATTTTAATTCACCACGGAATAATGTTGCTGTTCCAAAAAAGACACTGTGTTCTTGAGTCATACTTGGTCTGTACCTCACTATCACCCTCGACTCGCAGCACTGCTGTCTGGGCAGTTGCTCCTGGCTTTGTATCCATGTGTGTGATTGTCCCTCCCTGGAAACTGCTTCACACTAACCTTTACTGAATTTCATTTCAGTGGTTTCAGGTCATTTTTCCAGTTCTTCACAATGATTTTTAAATGCAGTTATGCCTTAGAAAGCACTTACAATCTCCCTCACTCTCAAGGGATTTTGTAATGACAGTACATACAGTCATCTAAAACACTGGCCAGAATGGATTTACCAACTAGCCATTTTCATAGTGAACGACTCACACCTGTTCCCAAACACTCATTTTTCAGCCACTTTGTAGTACTTTCATTTATGTCATTTTTCTCTAATTTGCTTGTGAGAAAGTTGTATGAAGATGGGTCAAAATGCAAGATTTATATATATATTGTATCTACTGCGTCCTTTTATTCACAAGGACAGCTACCTCGTCAAAGAAAGTAATTAGAATGACTTGACATTCTTTTTCCTGATAAATCCATATTGGCTTTTTCTTATCACCCCTCAGTACTTATTAATTGACTGTTTTAGTAAATTGTTTCAGTATCTTTCCAAGTATTGATATGAGGCCAGCTGGACTTCATTTTTCAAGTCTTCTTTCTCTCTCTGCTTAAAGACAGATGCTATATTTCTTTCTCCTCTGCTCCTCCGGGGCATCGTTTATCTCTTAGTACCCCTGAAATATACTCAACAATGTTACAGTGGCTGCTTTGCTTATTCAATTACCCATTCCTTATTGATGAGGAAAAAATGGAACAGAGATATTACATTAAGGTATTTCAAATTATACTTTCAACAAATAAGATGTAGGTATACCACTTTTAATCTATTTATGAATAATAATACCGAGTATAACAAGGAAAAAACTGTCTTGTTGAGATGACAAAGCACAGATTGTCTCTCAAGACTGTAAGCAACAGTCTCTATAGGCAACAATTTTCATAAGAAAACTATGACTTAGCAGTCTAAATCACTCCTACCTTTACACTTTCTTCTCACTAACAGTTGGGCTATGATGTCTAAACATCCAGTCTCCCAGTTCCCTAAAAGGTAACTTAATTAGTAGATTATCCTTCTTGACTATATTAATATTCCAGTTACTGAAATACTACAGCTGTTTCAGTTTCTACAATTAAAGTTTGTGAAAGGGGACACTGGAAAATTTCTGAACACTTCAGAGTGTCCTATAGAAAAATATGGTCCGATTTAATTAATCACATTTATTAATCTTCACTATTTACATTCTGTCAGTACCAGAAGCCCTATTAGGGACGTCAGGCTTATTGTTTTATGTACTTGAGGTTCCTGTTGAATAACTTTTCTTTGCCCTTGAGTATCAGTGTAGCCTCTGAGTGAACCTAGCCTTGTTTTAATTTTGCCATTTTCTCCCTCAGTTACATTGGTAAAATGTCAAATTCTGTTTTTTCTGACAAACACAAACCCTCCGAAAAGGAGGGGGAAAGGGATGTTTCTGCCAGTCTGTTAAACTCTAAAAGAAGATTAATTGGAAGGTGAATGAGACAATAAAAGATATTGTTTCATATACCTATTTATTCTCCACATGCAAGTTTAAATTCAATCAAGCAGAGGCACCTCAGCTCTGAGAACTGTCCCCTTCCTCTGCAAGCATGCAAAACTCTGTTCAACACCATTCAGTTGGGCAGGGACATACAAGACCTAAGAAACATCACCATCAGTGATCTGGCATATTGCCTTTCAAACAAGTGTGGTCAATTTGTTGCTAGTTGCATTGTAGAGAGGAACCCCTTGCTGGATCCTCTAATGAAAAAAAGTTAACACAAAGAAACCTGGACAAAATCTTACCAGCATGATCTGCTAGAAGACAAGGATCTTTTCAGGTGAAAATGACTTTTTTTACATAACCACCTCTTTAAGAACCATGCTTTCAAGGGAAGTTCTTCTTTAGCATGCTTCCCAAATAGTCTCCGCAATGAAAAGGCTGCAGTTGAAGAGTTACAGAGTTCTGTTACAGAGAAGCAAATGCTAAGACAGATTTATGTTGCTACTGGTGCAGTACTTTTTAGCAGTTAGATGATTAACACTGTAAGTTCTAAAATACCAGTGTCTAATTTTATGAGAAATTAGGTACCCATGCAGAAATTAAGCTCATAGACACCTTTAAAGACATAGGCCTCTATGTCCAAGCACAGATAAAATATTCAGTCTAAACAGATCTAATGTGTATTCAGTGGAGGTTTTGTCTGGTTATCTGGGAAAATCATTACCAAATTTCTCTCTTCAGGTTGGAAGTATGTAGGACAATAGTCTGAATTTGCTTCATCAGAGTACAAAGAAGATGTGACTGCAGTTGTAGGTTTGGTACTATTTGGTTATGTTTTTATTCATAAAAGCCACAAAACTCAGGCATCAACATCAAAACTTTTGAGCCTAAGACCAAAAGGAACCTTTAAAGGTAGGCCAGATAATTAAATTATAAAGATTCTGTGACATCTGTCCACTGCCAAAGCTTTTGTTTACACATAACACTGAAGGCCTATAGGATGTGTATGTTGACAATGTCAAATTACTAAACTGAGATTTGATTTCCAAAGTTTCTGTCCTCCAACAATGTCTACAGTCTGATGGTTTCACCTAAACTCATCTCCTGTTAAACCATGCAATTCCAGACACAAAAAAATCATGCTGTACTGTTGGTAAAGATAATTTATCTTCTATTTTTGCTATGAATTGAAAGGGAGAAGGACCCCCAATCTACCATACTACATTATCAACCTAGCATTTGATTTAGCAGTATTTAAAAGCTTGTTTGCCTAATGAGCTTACAAGTTCTGCATTGTATAATAGAGCATGAATTATGGTGCAATAATCTACACTCAGAAAACCCACTCTTCCTTGATCTTTGGCATGATGCCTCACAGCTTACTACCTTTGAAGTATTGAATAGTAATTTGCATGCTGTTGTGTCTTGCTATTTATTTTAGTATTCTCTACTACAATTGAAATGGTAAGTGTTCCAAGCTGATGAATTTCGATAACCCAAATTGGCATATTTACTGTAAAGCCCCAGTCACTTTGGAAACTCCTAATTCATACTTAATAGCTCCCTTTTACACACACCTACAGGATGTAGATTAAGGCTACAATTTGGAAGTAACAAATTGTGAATCACTTATTATGAGTAAGGACATTGTAATCTCGCTCTTCACGTAAGCTTTATGTCGGGACTTCTCAGGGAAAAAAATCAAAGGGTGAATTTCGGGAGACTATGGGAGAAAAATCTAGGTAAATTTTTACTATTATCTAGAAAAAAAGAAAAAATCAGTACATCTTGGCAAAGGCAGCACTTTTGAATGCATAGGAATAATAATTTCAAATTACTATATCAAATCCTTTTATTGTTTCTTTAGAAGATCAGTCCTGTCAAAATGCTAGCATATATATAATATGGTGTACTTGTTACAATTTCAAATTCCTCTAGGCATTTTAAATTATGTCTTATAAGATCCTAAAACTTTTCTCCTTACAGAGACATGTATAAAGGACCTATATTAAGCAATCAACTTTAGTTAGCCTTGAGCGTAACACTGAAGTGTACTCAAAGCTAACGTTCTGATGTTAGGTACTTAAATTCAGTAACTCAGCACAAATTCGTCTGAGGCTGTGCTCGTTATAGGCTCTGTAACAGTCAGGACCTCAGTAAAAGTACTCATTTTGTTCCAAGAGCCAATGCCTGTGCCTCAGATTATTAAGTAGTAATCTGTGTAATCTACATGGAGAAATTTTAGCAATACCTAGAGTGGATTAGTTTGAACTCAGATATCATTACAAAAAAGAACATTTTAATCTTACTTAATGTTTACAAAATTTAGTGAGGTGTAACAGACTGCAACTACCCTCAATGTAATTGAAGTTTTTCATCGGTGGAATGGTCATGATAACTGTTGCTAATTAGATAAGCTCTCAGAAACCAAAATATCAAAAAACATGAGGTACTCAGAGGTAATAGATCACTATGGTTGTTCAAATGATGGTCATCAATAAGTACCAGGTATCTACTGACTCTCAGGCTATCCAGTGGAGCTCAGAGAGTCCAGAAGAATGCTCTTGTTAGCAGCCTTCTGGGCCATATAAGAGATGTAGGTAGGAACTGACAGCATCTTCTCTCAGGTTAGTGATTTCTTGGTGCTATATGAATGTGCTCATTCTTGGGACAAATTCAGATTCAGATGAGAATTTCTACCTTCCAGCTCCCAAGGCAGCAACAGAACCAGGTGGCAAGTGGCTGGGCTGGTACCCACAGGCTCTTTCTGCCAGATCCCTGCCTCCTCCTTCCCCACTCTGCCCTGCAGCATCAGAGGTAACATGTGGCACATTTTGGTTCTAGGACTGTGGTAATGCAGGCTCAGTTCTGGTGTTTTTTTGCTCTCAGCAAAACACATCAAGTCTGCCTGCTGCTCATTCTCCGCAAGACTTGATTAGAACAAAAGATTATTTCATTTTGAAACTCGTTTCTTAAAACATCAGGAGGTTGTGACATACTTCAAACTTTGATAAAACATATATTCAAATTGTTAGATTAATTAATGCTGGAAAGGCTTACTTCAGTAAAGAAGTCACTTTTACTTTAACCCAGTGCAAATAGACCTTCTTACTGATAACCCTTGACTGGGCAACAGAACACAAGACTTGTGAGGGTCACAGGGGGCACTGAATTCTGCCCGCTGTAGTCCAAGGTGTTTCATTTAGGAAAGTCCACAAAGCGCTGATACCATATCCCATTCCTCTTACTCTCCAGGCCATAAAATAACTTAAATGCCCTCTAACAAACCTAAAATCAAACATAAAGATGAAAAACAATGTCTAGAATGTTTCCTGCTGAACCAGGGCCCCTGCAAGAACAGTGATTTTGGTAGAAAAAGCTCTTAGGAGCTGGTGGACCACACCCAACATTCAGCAGAAAGCAACAAGAAAAAACAGAAGTTTATCCCCTCAGCTTTGCCTTAATCTGATGCATAATAACAATTAAAAAAAAAAAAACAACCAACCAAAACCACTTCCTGACTTCATCTTGGCAGTCAATTTAAATAGCCCAATCATCAATTTTCTTTCAATGAAGGTTTTTAACATTGCTTGTTTATGTTTTGGGGTTTTTTTATCTCTGCCTTCGATAGCATTCACACAGTTCTCTCTAATGCATTCAATTGAATGGGTTTCCCTTTGACCTCTCCACTAATCTGTTAATAAAGCTGAAACTGAAAACCAGACTTTAAAATGTTCTGTACCAGAACTAGAAACTCTGCCACATTTTGGTTTCCACTGGTTTATTATCCATGTGATAATTTCCTTATACAAGCTAATATGATTATTCTTTACAGAAAAGTCTCATGACCTACTGTATCAAATGCTTTATCAAAAGATAACTTATAACTCCTATGGTCTTTCCATTTACATACAGATGTATCAGTTCTCTCTTGTGAGAACTCAGAAGGAAGGGGCAGGCAATTGGTTTCTGCTGCAGGGTTCCCTTCAGTGGAAAGCATTCATTTGGTGTCTGTGGCCAAGTTGAAGGTTATCGAGACCTGACCACAGGGATTTCTTGAGATCCAAGAAAGAAAAAAAAGAAACAAACCCCCAAAAATCTCCCTCATGTATAGCATCTGGAACGGGCAGGACAAAGTGCTGAGGAGATACTGGCTCCTCTACAGTTGCATGTGAGTCCAAGGACTAATTATGGCCTGCAAATCAGCCACTTAAATATAGTCTTGGTCTCTCCCACAGTCCCACTGATGGCAGCTGGTGCTCTGGGGAAAAGGAAAAGGGCCTACTACATTCAATTTTGCAAAGTACACTTTCTCCTCCTTTTCAACTACACAAGGTGTTTGGCTCTTCCCAGTTGCTCATCCAAAGCCATTTTCTAAAGAGCATTTCAGGAGTGCATGTTATTCCATGTTTCTACTGCTCCAGCAGCAACAGCAATATATATATACACACACACAGACACATATGTATAGATATATGGATGTATGTGAACGTATGTATACATATGCACATATACCTATGTAAACTTCAACACTAGGATATCCTAGTCAATAAACAAAAGGACATCACAGAGTTTTGACTGTGGTACTAGGAATGAGACTGATAGTTCCCTAGGACAGGCCAGAAATGAAGTCTATGTTTGGGGCCACTGGCAGCCACTTGACACATCTACATTATCATCGTATGCTTGAACTTTGACCTAAGAATGAAAAGATTTGTAGCTGAGTCTGGCACTGAGGATCCTACGAGAAACTGCAGCACTGTATTCATGTGCTTTTTCTTTGTAAATATAATGCTTAAAATCAATAAATCAATGAATCCGTGCCCTAGGGGGAAATCATATCAGCAGCCAAAGATCTATTTTAATTAAATAATGATATTGTTGTTTAGAGGTAGTCCTGGGAACAATTCCAACTTTCAAGAGAAAATATCACTGGAAATAAATTATTAGGGCTTTTTGATTATTTTATATGTGGTCCTGTAAAGCAGTTATAAGACTAAGAAAAACAGATTCCTAATTGTGCATGGTTTTGTGCTTCACTAATAATGTTCCCTAAACTGACAAAGCTGTTATGATACAGAAACTGAACTCATTATTTCTTAAGTCATTGGTTTAGACTCCCTCTGCATAGGAACTCATGCTTCATGCTATCATACATGTAAATAATTAATTTTTGCTTAGAAAATAGAGCATACAGAACATCATGTGATCACAAGTAATGAAAGACCTAAAAATGCTAGATGTTTGTGCAGGAAAAGAAAAAGATTAATTTATTCAGGCTTCAGTTTCAGAGCAAAAAAAAATCACAGCAAAGTCGAAGCTTTATCACACATCTAAACATTCATATTTTCAGTCTTTAATTCCATTTTCTAAATTGTGATTGTCATATATTTTCTAACTGGTTTAAAAATGGGATATACACTGCTACCAGTGGGAACTGCATTGTAATGATCAATGATAGTGTAACAAGAAATATATCCTCATGTTTGCAGCACTGTATAGCTGATCATGTGCCCAAATGGGATATTTTTCCTCCTCTAAAGTATCAGGTTCAGAGTACATGTTTCAGGAAACGCTTGCAAATGTGCAGAACAGTATGAAAGTAAGGAGTGAGGTCTGATAGAGACTGAGGAAGGGGCATAAGCATTAGTAAAACTGTAAGTATTAGTGAAAAAGACTGAAGGATGAAAAAGGCTATGAGAATCTCTGAAGGTATGACAGGAGAGAGTCAAGAAGTATGGCATTGCCAGAAAGGAGAGTAATATTGTCAGGAAAAATGGGCTTGAAGTGACTGCAAGAATCCAGAAAATGCAGGAAATGCCTGGATCCACAAAAGAACAAATTTTAATAGCAGGATGATGGGGAAGTTTAATATTTTTACACCTCTACATAGGAAGAAATCTATATATTTGCAAAAAGCTATATGAAGGAGGTAGGAGAGTAGATAGAAAAGGTAAATATTTAAATACTCCATGTACCACTATGAGTATCTGGAGTTTTTGCTAGAAATTACAGTAAGAGAAAAGTTTTCAATCATAAGATTGTTTTCAGACATCCTCAGCCATACCAAAGTGAATACAGAGAAAAATCAAGAACTGAAACAAGATTAGACTGAACCATGCTTCTCTCCCAACTTCACATGTAGATAAAAGTGCAATATTATTTTAACACAGGAACAAGAGGAAAACTCTCCTTGCCCAGATGCCAGCTGGAACAGTGATAATGTAGTAGTAACATAAACTACAAGATTCTTGTGCCTTGGCACATAAGTAAAACACAGACTTCTGTCTGTAAGTGGTAAGTGAGCTAAGAGGTAGAAAATATGCACTTCTGCAGGCATGCAGCCTCACTGTCCTGAGAGGCATCTAGCCTGGACTATAGCTGGAGGGAGAAAGGATAATATACTTCAGCTGGTTTACTGGTCTACTCCAGGATGGCAATTTCTGCAATTGCAATTCAGGCTAAGGGGGTGGGGGGTGGGTGGGGGGGGAAATAAACCAAATATCACACAAATTACTTTTTTTCTTGAAAATGGCATGATAAAACACAGTTCTTTCCTTACACTGGAGATGAATATAAGTTTATGCTATATTACAGTGATATAGTGATGTGCTGTGCATAATAATAGTAACAACTGGTTTTCCTTGGTGAATTTTAAGACAGTGTTGTTATCTCTAAAAGGCAAGTGTTGTTGCATCAGGTTGTAATGCAGAAGAGCAAAGACCAGAAGAGTTAATTGGGAAGCACCTCCTGTGCCCACAGGTACTGTGTGCTCTGACGGCAAAGGCTTTGCACTGAAAGAAGCCAGAGTAACCTACTGGAGCAGGAAAAGGCTGGTTGCAATTAATGGGGGAAGTTTGTTTCTGCTCTGCAGAAAGGCAATTGTCTAGCTAATCCCTTTCCTGCAGGGACTAACAATGGCCTGCGCCCAGCAACACTAGGCTGTTGTGTGACACTTTGCCTTCTGCGGGTTGAGAGCCAGCCAAATACCTCGTACAGCTCAGCTCACAACCATACTATTTTAAGACTTCCTCCTCCATGGAATTCCTTTGGTCCTGCTTATTAGATGCCCACTTAAAATATATTTAGGGCAAGGGAAGTTCCATGTTTCCTACTACATATTATGGGGGTTTTCTTCATCTGTTAAAGAAAATGCAGTCTTGCCACTGTTCTGGATCAGGGCAAGGGCCTGATTTCTACCTGTATTAAATAAGCAGCTGGAACTAGAGATGCTATGTTTTGTTACACGATAATGAACGCTAACTACAAGCCACAGAGGAAGCTGAAAAGTCACATTTGATTTTGTAGTTTAGCAAGTATTTGGTCTTCTTTCGACCGTTTTCTGCATTTCGCAGTTAGTCATTCATGCCACTGAGTTTAAATTATATGAATTAAGAACTGTTTGGCAATCTTCCATTTTGTGGAACTCTGTGGCAGGGCGTCGTTTAAGGAGCTTACGGTCGGACCAGTGCCATGATATGCAGACATGCCTGACAGCTGAATTCAGGCTTTTTCATGTTGTGGCTTATATTTTAATTACTTTGAAGAGTACTGTACTAAAAAGGAAATGCCAGATAGACTGTATCATGGAAGCCAGGGGAATATTGCAAATCATCAGAACCTTCTGAGGTGAAACAACAATTAATGCGGAGAATGTTGGGTGGAGGAAAGATTCAGGGATTATAACAAATTCAGTAATAAAAGTGTAAACAGCACCTACTGCATGATCATGCCTTGGACAATATTGCTTTACCAGAAACCCAAAGACAGACCTTAATTCTTAATTTCCCTAATACAGATAGTAGGCAAGTTATTCAGAATTTCTTCAAAACCCAAAACTTTAAAATTCACCGTAGGAGATGCAAAACTTCATGTATGTCCTTTTGTAACATGTCAGGAATACAATGCAGCCAGACTGGTTAAAAACTGATATTTTTTTCACTTAACAAAACACTAGTCTAGTATTTTTATTTAAAAAAATCAGTGAGGAAAAACTTGATCAGCTCTGTGTAGAGAAAACCATCAATGAAGAATGAAGAGCTGCCTGAAAATGTTGCACAGAGAAGACAGATGAAACACACAGGAAGCCACTTGTGTTTGGAAAGCTGAATGCACAGAAAAATAATCGTGATACCCTTTCCTTTCTACACAGCTAATACCTGCACAAATGATCCATGCCTAGTCCTCTAGCAGATGCTTTGCTCTGGGCTGTATGAGAAGAATACTCTGTTATTTTCACTAACCCAACACTGTACAAAGTACAATTCAGTATGAGTTTCACAAGTTATGAGCCATTCACTGCCCTTGATCTGGGTGAGGAACTCTCATTGATCTCAGGGAGAAATGTGAGCACTAGAAAGCCCTCAAAAATAAACTGCAGACCGATTCTGCAGCAGCAGGAAATGGACTAGATGAATGAATATGTCTGTTCCATCTCTAATTTCTATGATTAAAGTATGTGATCAAAGGCAACACAAGGTTCTAAGTATTACCACATTCAAAGAAGGAACCACGTCCAAGGACTAACACATTTCAGTAAGTGAGAGGCAAATGCCTTAGAAATTCCTCCAGTCAGTGGCCGCATTTCCCTTGAATTTTGCCAGGTTATTCCTCTATGCAGAGGAAATCAAAGCTTGTTTGTATAGACCTTATAATAGTAGACAGAGACTGTATCAGGTCTCCCTCTACCAATGCTATTTTTAGAAAAGGGGAATGTAATTTGTATCTCTCTGAAAATAATTCTACTAAAGTTAAATCCAGACACAGGTACTTACTGTTTTAATTATCACTTGCAAAAATATCTGATATAATGCAAGTTCAAAGTAAACTAAAGGGTCTTATGAAGCAGAAGGAGATACATTATTGATGTAAGAAACACATATTATTAGGTCCCAGTCCTTCAGTGAGAACTGTGTGAATCAATGAGCTATGACTGTCAACTTGCATCTTCTCCACTGACTTTTCAACAGCTGAGAGGATCAAGGCCTGGCTTGACTTCTGAGGCAACCATGATATAGTGGGCCCTTCGGTAGACTCATGTGCCTGGATTTCAGAAAACAAAAACTTATTCAGGCCACCTACTAGGGCTTGCAGATCAAGGGATCTGAAAGGAAGGTTGTTTTCAGGCTGTGTTGCAGAGACATATAATTTTGTTGGTGCACATATCTATCCCACCTTGGTTCGGGACTCTTGAGTATCTGCAAGACTGATTGCAGTCTTGAAACCAGATGCCAGAATGGACGTTTAGTACATTTAGGCATGTCAGTAAGTCCAAATACATCTTTGAAGTCTGTAGATTTAAGTGTCTGTGAAATTTTCAGGTAGCTTGTGTTCCTTGTAGTTCTTCATACTGCCACAGACAATCACTTGGAGTGTTCAAAGAAAGGGAAAGGATCAGAGAAAGGAAGGGTTGGTGTTGTTTGAATGCTTTCCTTCTCCTTTCAGATGTCACTGTGAAGTTTATCTCCCCAGGAACCCACCAAAGATTTGCTCTTTCTTGTCATGAGATTCTAGAGGCCTATTTAAATCCACAGGTTTCTCTCAGTACACACAGCAATATGGAATTACTGATATGAAAATCCCACTCACGCTGAAATGAGAATAAATTCCTGCAAGGATGTACATTTTTTCCATGCCTAGAATTTTTGTCTGTGTTTCCAAGAGTGCATGATCTCTTTTACCTTCCTAACTTTCTCTTACACTTTGTAGCTTACTAACACATGCCATAGTCTACCCTTTTGCAAGGAAGAGGGACAAAATATATGTGGAGTACTACTATTAAGAAAAAAATAATGTCTAATAATGTCTACTAATGACGTAAATATGCTAGTAATTGTTGAACTGAGGTCCAGAAGAGTAAGAGTACAGGGATGAAATTTCTGCTTTTGGACTCATTCTACCACAGGTAGTTTATTAAGAGATACAAATCGTGGTTTCAAAAAAAAAAATGTGGAGGAAGAAATGTCTCCGTTCCACCGTTTAAAAGAGTAAACAGGTCTTTGCTGGGCTCTTGTTTCAGGGTCCTGGCTGTTTGTTGTAAATACAGTGTCTGTGTTACCGTTCATGCAAATATTGTACAAAAATCCTGCTTCCTTGTAAAACTTTTGGGATGATCACTCAACTGACTAACATAAATTATGCAAAAGCCACACGCAGACTAAATGAATAGCAGGATAGCACTTTTTTTCCCATTTTTTTCTTTACTCCTCCTCTCTGCCTCTCCTCTCCTGTTCTAGTCCCCACACACTTTTCAGCAAATCACTGAATTGTCTCCACTGGCTTTCCTACTGCCACGGTTTTATTATGCTTACAACCATTTTGTGTTCTAGTGCTTGATTAGACACAGAGACTCAGATTAAATACATTGATAACCATCACCCTTGAAGGTATAACTAGGCACAAAGCAAATTGTTTTTTCATGCACATTGTAATAGCTGCTTCATTTTATGTGGCACATTCTTGGCTCCAGAAAGCTATCAGAAAAGAGCTCTTACACTGAGGAGGGAGCACATACTGTAGCGTTATGCAGCACACTTCAGTGAGTGAACAAGTTCTAACAATAGCGCTGCAGAGCAAGAGCTGTTAAAAACAGCTTCTAATTTTACTTAACTGGAACAATACTGTTCAGATCTTTATTTTTATCCTTCTTACTCTGGGGACACGGTGTTAACTCATTCGAAGGGTATGGCCCTTCAGCTTCACACTGCAAAACAACCACAAGACAATTGCTCTTTGTGTTTGCCTCTCTTTACCGTGACTTACTCAAATCTTCAATTAACTAAACAGAGAAGTGGCAATCATGTCACTGTGAGATACTGGAGACTTGCAGTCAATAATCCCCAGGAAGCAGCCAGGCAACTCTGGCCAACTAAATCCTAACACACGATTGCATGTAATTTTCCAAACATATTTCAGATTCTTCAGTACGCTGTTCTGGATATATTTTGGCTTTAACTTCACTCAGTCTTACAATCTTCAGAGTTTCTATTCCATAAATAAGAATATTCTCATTAGAAATCTTTTCCTTTTAGAAGTTTTAACACAATTTCACTTCCGTTTATTCTAACAGATATTGACTGACCCTTTTGAAATGTATTGTGCAGACTTGGCATCAGCATTTTGGTCTATTTATAAAACAGAGAAAGTAATCAGAAATTCTAGAAATATAGGAATAGGCTTTGTATAAGACAAGGGTCCTCAAACTACGGCCTGTGGGCCGGATACGGCCCCCCAGGGTCCTCAATCCGGCCCCCGGTATTTACAGACCCCCCTGCCTGCCCCCCCTCCCCCCGCCGGGGGTTGGGGGGGAAACCAAGCAGCCGCAGGTGACTGCCTGCCACTGCATCTGCGCGCCGGCCCCCTGGTTAAAAAGTTTGAGGACCCCTGGTATAAGGTATGACAACTTACAAAACCAAGAATTATCCAACAAGAGGAGAATATTTCACTAACCTCTACTGTCAGTTCTAGGGGAGACTTGTGATAGAAAAGCACTGATGACACAGACATAATAGTAAACAGTAAAGAATCACTGCAGTTCAACTATGAGGGAATTGTGACAAGGAAAATGAAAATAACTTGACAGTGAAGCTGGCTTTAGAAAAAGGAATTTTAGGATCATTTTTTTTTTACCCAAAAAGTTTAGTTGGAAAATTTTGAAATTAAGTGGAATTGTTACTCAAAAAGATTTAAAATACTAAAATGAAATGCTTCTTTGATGCAAATTTTTTTCTGATTGTCAGCTCTGACACTTTTAAGAATTCAATTTTTTTTGTCTTATAACACCAGGGAAGTAATCCCTGTTTTCTGAAGGACTTTAGTAATCAAAATAACCTTCAGAAAATAAATATTACAAAATCAAACATGTGAATTTAAAAAAATATGTATCAATTTCCTACCATTTCCACATGAGTATTGTGATCTCAATTTAGTGTTTTTAACTTTACTAATATCTACCAATGTAAGAGAGCATTTAGCTAAAGGTTTAATTTCAAGAATAATAAAAAGGTGTCAGCTTTGGTCTCACATGAAGTATTGTCAAATTGGGGCAGAAGACCTGGTTCAAATGATGTCCCACTCATGAAGCAAATGAACTTCTATTTTAACTGCCATGTCCTTGAGTGTCTGAGCTGTTGCCCTTGTGCATGAGCTGCCCCCTTAGCATCCAATTTGCTACTACCTTTCTTTGTATGGAAAACTTGTGTTAACTCTGGTGTATTCCAGGTGTTCCTTCTGATTTATCATATTTTGCATTAAGAACAGCCTGTTAATTATTCTCTTACTCTCCATTGCAGAAGTGACCTCATTTGGTCAATCAGTGAAAGCAGACTTAAAAAAAAACCAAACAGCACCATCACACAGTATTTTGTGTCCTTTGGGTCCTGTACCTGTCTCGTTCTTGGTAACTACTGCCAGGGAAAATGGATACATTGCGGTATGACCAAGCAGACACCGTTTTTCACAGATCTCCATCTGATATCAGATAAGAAGATAACTTCCTCCCATTGTGCAGCTTCTTATGGTGACAAACCAGTTGCCCGTTATTGCTTTTGCAATCTTTTGTTAGTCTCTCCTGTCCTCTCTCCTCACTAAAAGTACATGGCTAGAAGAGGATCTCTGATCAGAGAATCATTTCTTCCTCTCCTGTCATTGCCTTCACTTTCTGTCTGCCCATGTGATCCAGGAAGACTAAAACAAATTGCAACAACAAAAAGTGCAATCATTTGGAGATTTTCTTTTAATATTTGTAACTCTGGTCAAATGACCAGCTGTGGAAGGAAGTGGTATGTAGAAGGATTAAAGTGATTGGAAAAGGAATGTTTTGGAGGAGCTAAGAAAAAGTGTTAAAGCAAAAGTCCATGTTTTATAAACCTTTTCCAGTCCTGCCATACCATCTAGTAACATGTGGATGGGCCTGGTCAAATGATGGATACTGGTGTGCAAAATAAAACATACCATATTTTTTTCTCATTACAAGCCTGCAAGTCTCCTTTGACCTCTACAAATCTCCACTGAATCAAGTGTACTGCAGTTCTGCCCTGAGCTTTTTCATGTCATTCATTGTCAGGCTCATTCAATAAGCCTAAGGTCATGAGACTTCAGAGGTCAGGCTCAAAGAGAGGCTGGAAAGTCCAAAACTAGCATCTTTCTCATCTATCCTAATAGAGAAGGTGAAAATTAAATGGGCATGGAAACTGAATTCCCTCTCATCCCTAGAAGTTTATTACAGACACATTTAGGATGGAGGGAAGATGTGACGTAGCTGTGTTGCAGTTAATCATGCTTTTTCTGCTATGTGGTTGAAGACTTGAATCAGGAGGTCTGTCACTCCAGTAGTTTTCAGAAATAGTAAACTATTTAGAGAGCAAATACACTTTCTATAAAGTGGCAGGAAAACTGGAAGGAATCTAGCATTATATTTTGGTTTGGCACATCACAATTACACTGTAGGGAAGCTGTAGTGAATGGACACTGAAGTCCATCTTTTGCAGACAAAAGTTATAAGACTGACTAGAAATGATTACACAGATTGGCTGAAATTCTAACAAAGGATATAGAAAAGAAGCCCTGCAGTCATGTAATATGCACTGAATGGCATCTGCAGCTACTTGCTGTAATGATTTTCCAACTTTGACAAGTCAAAGTTCAGAAGAGGAAAAACATTCATAACCAGCATCCAGAATAATGGAAAGTTCATACTTGTCTGTCTCCATTTTCCTGACCCAATACCATCCCTGTGCTTCTGCTTTCTCCATTAAGATGACTGTCATGAGATGAGAGTATTTCACGTATTGGTGATGTAAATCAGCAGGACTGCAATTGACAGAGGAGTGAAGAGATGAGATGGTTGCTAGTTTTGAGCTAGTTTTGAGATATGATGATGAAGTCTGCTTACATAGTCAGCATAGTGGATTATGGGTGAGTGTTTAAATCAATACAACATGCTGGCGTTTAGTTTCTAAAACTAACTAAAAATTAACGCTCAGAGTTATTTCGTAAAATCCTGGACCTACTGACTTCTGAGCTTCTCCAAAGGTACATTTCCCTAATAAAAGCTTTAAAATGGAAGAAGAACCAGATGAGCTCCCAGAGCCTGATTTTTTTTTTCACTACTGTTTCTCCATTACAGTTGTTTTTCTTAACCCAGTAATCCTAAGAATAGTCTAAGGTTTAATCTTTATATTACAATTTGTTTATGAGATGATGTCTGACGGCTATCATTTTACCCACAAGAAACAACAAAATCTCATAAAGTAGAATTTTGACATGAGAAAACCCACAGGACCTGTTCCTTTTTTCATAAGTGAATTCTCTCTGTAAACATGCTTATTCTTTTTTTTTTTTTTTTTTTTTTTATTTTAGTATGATTTTTACTTTTCCCACCCAGGCAGATTACTTTCCATGGCCCAGAATTACATTACTTCTTCCAAGAAAATGTAGGCTTGGAAAATGAGACATTGTCATTACAAATGTATCAAGAACAACGTTCCAGGGAGCGCCTGCAAATTTGATCCAGAGCAAAATGATCATTTCCTCTCATAAACATAGAAGAAATGTCAATATCCTGAATCTGTTCTTCTGTGAAAATTCGCTTTTTCACTGATGTTTTCTAGGTACTGGAATTAGACCTCACTGCCAATGTCAGGAGGTATCATTGCATCTGTCAATGGCATTATAAGGCGATGTGAACATCCAGAGCAGTCAGCAGAAAAGAGTGTGGAACTCGATAGCAGCAGCACTACAGAGAACCAGGAACTGTGTCCATACCCAAACCCACTATTAGCAAAATCCCAGTTGTTAGTCTTGTTTTCTCTCCTTTCTGCTTGACACATCACTTTGAAGCAATAGTTACTCCAACAAATGTAATGAAACAATATTTGTGTCAAAACCAATCTCAGAGGAGAATTATACCTTAGCCTCCAAAAGTAGGTCAAGGACTCTGTTTGTAAATGCAGGAAAATGTTGGAGCTGGTAGGCCATAAGCAGCAAATGGGCACAACCAGCCAGTGATACCAGCCAGTGACATACAGCCATTCCACAAAAGAAAGGTACTCGCAGAGTCTGGGCCCCAGAAGAGGAAATTAGCAGTCATATCTCTGGACACTCAGTATAAATCGTCTTCATTAGATTGTACTTATATGCACTTGATTTTTCACTAGAGTTAATTTTCCATTACCTTATTTTCCTTGCAGGCTGAGGAAGAAAATACAAATTGAGTATTTTGGCACTTTAGAAGAAAAAGTAGTGAATATGCAGCCTGGAATGGCTCAGGGGTTTGATTCCTGTTCCCTTCTGTAGATATAAGAAAAACAAAATAATGGAAGCTTGACTCGAGCAAGTGAATAAATGAATTTACAAGGGATAATCTAATTTGTGTCTTGGACTGCCTGCAATTATGAACGTTTATTAACCAGTCTGTCTGGCTTTTGGAAGGGAAGAGTGCAAGAATCCCTGGAGCAACCAAACTCAAACAGAATTATCAGTCAAAAGGAAAAATATATAAAAAAACCAAACCCAGGGAAAATGGCCAAGCAGCATGCTAAACAGTATGAAACTTCCAGTGTTACTGGTGGGCTTAACACGGTCTGAATTGAGCAAGCTTTATATGCACAGTGGTCCTATCGACTGCTCAGGAACCACTAGCATGAGTAAGGGGATATCAGAAATGACTGGATTCTCTGTCCTGCTGAGATAAAAAACAGGTGGCCAAAGCCCAATCCAGCAGCAGACGAAAGCATGTGAGTACACTTACTGACTTCAAAGGCACAGCCCACATGTTTAATGTTAAGGATGTGCTAAAGTCTTTTGCTGAACTGGAGCCCATGAGATTTCTGAGGTCTTCACTCCCAAAGACTTTGAGGTTAGCTGAAGTAGCATGTTAAGCCTGTATTTCCCCAAAGGATAACATCAAGATTTTCTCCTGCTGTTTTGGTAAAAAAAATAATGGTATCTTAGAAAATGTTTTCTTTTAGAAAGTCATGCAGTCAGTCTTAGGAAAGAACTTCCCTACGGTCCTTTAAAAGAAAAATTAAACAAACAAACCAAAAAAACCAACCCACTAAAATATTTATTTCTGTGGTGCCAGTATGTTACAGATAGGTTCATTAATGCCCATATCTCATGTGTTAATGCTTAGAGATGGTGGATTCAGCAATGAAAAGCAGCACAGCTTTTTAATCTATTCACTCCAATATATTTTTTGAGTAGCTAACAACTTGCATAGACTCCATACATGCAGCACTGTGCATGTTTATTTGAGTGCACAACCACTTCTGTACATGCAAGCCACACAATGTGGTTGCACAAACCAGAAAATAGCTGGGCAAGTGGTCATTTGTACATATAAATATCCCAATTACAGACCAGTCTTGGCAGGATTACCTACAGCTGTAGACAGTTACAGCTAGTATATTTGAATGCAGATTATGATCTTCTCTTTTTGAAAATAGAGGAATGCAGGATGAGAAGGGAACTCCTGGAGCTGTGAATCTATCTCCTGCAATCTTAGACAATGTAGTCCTCTACTGAGCTGATTGAGCCTCTTACTGAACTACACTAGGCCTCTTTTTTTACCCCTGCTATTCCTTGTTGATAAGAAACTCATTCTAGTTTCCAATCTTAATGTATTTGTGTCCAGTTTACAAACAATTACCCATACGCCAGGATTGTCCTTCAGCTTAACTAGCTCTTCTGTCTTCCTGGGACTTCCTTCTTTCAAGTGTATATATACCGACAAAAATTAATTCATCTCCCCTCTCAATCTTTTTCTCTTTATGAACTAATTGGATTCATACTTCATCTGTGTAGGCACAGCTCTTAGACAGGTGTGGTGCTCAGACTGCATCACCTGAGGAACAATTCAGGCTGGCAGAGTGATTTAGTGACACACCTGTGAGTCAACGTTTCTGCCCAGCTTTCCCTGTGCTGAAAGCCAGTAGTCATCTGGCTTACACTCTTTCCAGCAGTCATTGGCTCCTGGCGGTTTAAAGTACTGCATTATAACTAGGGGAAAAAATAGCCCTTTAAGACAAAGATTTCATGTAAAAAGAGGATCCAGTGCTTAGAATTTGGATTATAATTTATTCCAACAATGCAAGTCCTGCTTTTCAGTATGAACAGAGCACTTCACAGTGTTCATCTGGGATGTCATTAGACAGTAATCTCCAGCTGCTGCCAACACTTTGCGCTGTGTCTACAGTTTTACATAAACCTTTCATGACTGACCACTGAGTATGTTTCCTGGCTCATCTCTGGAAGACCTACATTTTCATTTAAGCCTTCATGATTATCCTAAATCCAACAGTAAGATTGCTTGGCCCCCTGCACTCAAGAACATGTTGCACACCAGTCACTACTCACCACACAGTTAAGAAGTAACTTTTTTTTTTTTTTTTGTGGTCTTTTATTATGAAGCAATTAATGCTGGAGTATGAGTTATTTCTCTGTTTCTAGCACATTTGTTTCAGCTGCCTGGAGTGTCTTATGAGGAATGGAAAGGCACTGTAACATACTCAGGGACTGTATCTCCTGTTCCAAGGTCCCAGCTGCTTTATCTTCATAATAGGGTATAACGCACATGTGTATGTCAACCCTAGAAATGCTCATAAGCATCACTATTTCCTTCATGATCAAAGCAGTTTCAACTATATAGGATAGTTGTTTTGATGTATTTAGTATCAGCTTGCTTTCTAATCCGTATTGCTTTCTAATAGATTGTGGTAAGATCACATGTTCATGTCATATCCAAATTGGATTTCTGTATTCCAAAAACTCAGCCATTACATCCTTTCTAGTAAAAACATACTTCTGTGTGTATCAGAGTTCCAGTGACAATTGCTGTGCCCTGCTTCCTTCTTTTCATAGCCCACCTTCCAAGACCCCACATGAGCTGTGTCCATACAACACCTTACCTGGACTTTGTATTCTAAAAGATGCCTAAATTCATCTTGTGCCACATGCACAAAGATCCTCATTTCTGCAATGCTAGAGGTAAGAATGTGAAAGCCTAGTCCTCCAGGAACACTGGCAACCTTCAATACTAGTGTCCAAGCCTTCCCTCCTTCTAGTGCCAGGTGTACTCAAAAATTAATCAAGATACAAATCCTGAATAAGAACAAGGACGTCACCATGCTTTGTTCATGTGAAAGCCAGTCAGACAGACACATCTGTTTTTCACTTACACCCACCCAGTCTGCCTTAGCCCCAGTCTGGGTTGGCACAGAAAACAACAAAAAAAAACCAACTTCACATTAGCTGAAACAATCTTGTTGACTCTATTTTTTTTTCCTAAAGACTTGTTACTTTTACAGACTTATATATTTGACCTTCCCTAAATTTCAAATGCAGAAGACTTGCAATTTATGCAGACATTTAAGGGAGAGGGAAGTAGACTTGACACTTGAGTATCACTTGGATGGGGTTTGCTTTGGGCATAAATCTGAGGTGCTTGGTCCCAAGGAACACACTCAGTTGTTTAAAGGTGTGTCTATGTAGACATAGCCACGATAGTTCCAGGGCTGCTCTGTTTGATAGTACTTAAAGCCTGATATATCATTTATATTTTTCTTTACTCCTTCAAATGCCTGTTTCTTGGTGTCTCATCGTACGCCCACTATGTGCTAACTGTCTCAAGAGTTCACAGGCTTCTGATAAGCATGTGCAGAATCTGGAAAGATAAGTTAGGCATCCCTATAAATCACTGAACTTCTTCCCACCCTTTAGTTCCTAAACACTCTACATTTTTCAGAGTGCAGCTGGAGTCTCTCAAAAGTCAACAGATGTCTAGGAAAGAAGCACAAGTTTTCTCAGCAGTTCTCTGTGCTTGTTTCAACAGGTGTATTGTTACCTCTTCTTTGCAGGACTGACAGTTCCTTCTGTCCAGTCTTCACTGGAGCTAAGAAAACTCTCTGTATTCTCACTGTCTACATGTTCAATGTGTTTCTATCTTCAGCTCACCACGAAGCATCCTCCTCTACCTACTCTAATACATGCTTTCTTTGGTTTTGCATGTTGGGTGAAAGCCAAGGTGACTCTTGTCCTTCCCTTTTCACTTTGAGGATATTTTGGTGTTGGACTGGAGCACAGTCCAACAAAATCACAAAGATTTGAAGTTTCCTAGCTTTCTACATGGGAAGTCACACATGTCATTTTTGTGTGGCAGCTAATTGAAACTATTTTTCTGATTATGGTTATTGCTTAAGATCAAGCCACAAGCATTCACACATACACACTACTAAAGGATCATGCCCCAGGAATCCTAGTTCTTAGGGGAGTTAAGACAAAGGCATTCAGTACAACAGCAGAGAGAATAGAAAGTACCAGCAGTTTCAGACCTTTATGTTTCTCAGAATACAAATCCACACCACTTAGTCACATCTTTACCACCTGACAGTGGTATTCCACAGTGCTGTTCAGTGTGGATGTGCTGACTGAAAAGACAAGGGATGAGTGGGTGAGGATAGAGCAAGACCATCCTTGTGAAGCTCAGATGAAGAAAGTGAAGAAAAGGGAAGAGAACATTTTTAACCTAACAGTCTCTCTGTGCAGAGCTGAATCCAGTCAAACATTGGTCTAGTTGCAATTATTTGGTGACATTTTACAAGTCTCTTTTTTTCCTTTGCCACACAGGAGGGTGAGGAGAAGACCTAGCCTAACAGTAATGTTCCCAAGTGGAAAGGTAGGAGCAAGAGGACTTTCTTCCAGTTGTTATCATCCAGCAAGCGCTGGAAAATATATTGTCAGCAGAGTTCCATCATTTCTCCTAGCACAGGGTCCTTGCTCTAGCTCAGTGCTCCTAACAGCTCCAGTCCCTTGTTTCACAAGTTTCTTATTCATGCCCATGCTTGCCTATGGAATCAGGACATTTTTATTGTATGCCACTTGCACTTGGTCACATTTCCCCAGTCTAATACTGCCATTTACCAGAGCCATTGGGATTATATTTTGCCCAGCTATATAACGTAGTTGAAACAAAAAGACTTCTGTCCATCAAAGGAAAGAGAAGAGAACCTAAACATTTTTAGAGCAGGCATCAATAAATTTCTGAGCAGGATGAATTGTAGTTTTCAGGGGATCACAGACTGTGGTCTGAGTTGGATGTTAGTCTAATGGCATAGTTGCAAGATTCATTTTCCCAGCTGTCATGGTTTAAGCCCAGCCAACATTTAAGTATCACTCAGGCACTAGCTTGCTCCCCCTCCCTGCCCTGTTGTGATGGGGAGAATTGGAAAAAGGTAAAACTCATGGATTGAGATAAGAACATTTTAATAATCGAAATTAAAACCAAATAATACTAATAACAAAATATTTGTAATGAAGAGGAGAGGGAAAGAGAGGAATAAAACCCAAGGGAAAAAAAAAAACCCAAACAAACAAGTGATGCACAATACAATTGCTCACCACCTGCTGACCGCTGCCCAGCCAGTCCCCAAGCAGTGATCGGTGGCTCCTGTCCAACTCCCCCAGTTTATACACTGAGCATGATGTTCTGTGGTACGGAATATCCCTTTGGCTAGTTCGGGTCAGCTGTCCTGGCTCTGCTCCCTCCCTGCTCCTTGTGCACCTGCTCACTGGCAGAGCATGGGAAACTGAAAAGTCCTTGATTTAGAGTAAGCGCTACTTAGCAACCAGTAAAACATCAGTGTGTTATTAACATTATTCTCATACTAAACCCAAAACACAGCACAGTGCTAGCTACTAAGAAGAAAATTAACTCTATCCCAGACAAAACCATGATACCAACAAAGCAGGGTGGCTGCATCCAGACTGCTTATTCAGAAAGATCCCTGCTTTGTGCTATCTCACATGCAGAGATTATCTGGAAAACATTTGTTGATATTGCTAGAGCAATAGCAGAGACCATGCAAACAAATGTACTGTTTGAACAATCATCAGCCACTGTTCAAGGCTTGACCTTGTTTTGTTTACCAGTATAGATGTCGCCTACAGCACTCGGAGAAATCTGTTCACTTTGTCATCAATGCAACCCTGTTGTCAGCAGAATAAGCATTTCTCTTCAGCGTTCGTATTCCATCTATTTTGTTAAGGTTGCAGCTAGGTTTCTCTCCATCAAGTTTGAGGGCACAGGGCTTGTCAGCTACCACCTTAAGGTGCCTCTGAATTTAGGATGTCCATTATGGCACCTGAGTGTGACTTGTTTTATTCCACTGTTTAATTTCTAACTCGTCTCCTTGACTTCTACAGAGACTAGGAAGTCTTCCACTGATAGAAAGGACAGTTGTATTTGGAAAGCCTTCAGTCCCAACATCTGTCCCTCTTATATTTTTTTCTGCAAGTAGGTGCTGCTTTGACTTCAAGATCTAGTGCCTTCTTTCTTACCAACCTCAGGACATCACAGTAGGAAACAATACAGACAAGCCCATGTTCTTGAAGTGGCTCTTTTCTAACAGAGCTAGTTTCAGAGTTGCTGCACTTGCAGTCCACCAGCTATGCAGAGGCCGACTTTCTCATGCTCCTTTCAAGCTCTTCCTCCTTACAACCTGTACTCCTCAGACTCGGTATTAGGAAGCATTTCTTTACAGAGAGTGTGGTCAAACACCGGAACAGCCTTCCAAGAGAGGTGGTCGATGCCTCAAGTCTGTCAGTGTTTAATGGGCATTTGGACAACAGCCTCAATAATTTGTTTCATTTTGATCAGACCTGAAGTGGCCAGATTGTTGGACTAGATGATCATTGTAGGCACCTTCCAACCGAAATATTGTAATATATTGTATTCTGTTCTGTTCTATTCCTTCCTTCAGGTTTGGTGTAGGTTGCTGCAGGAAGGAAGCCACCACTTAAGCTGTTCTCCCACCCACTTTCCTTTGGGGTAGGAGTAAACAGGCACAAAGTCCTAGCTATTCTTTCACCCCAGGACCCAAACTGCCTCAGGAAAGGGATCCTTGCTCCATTCCTCTCAGACATGCATAGTCCAGGTCACAACGTAGGGAAAGTTCTTAGGTACCAGCCTTCAAAGAATATCACAGAACATCCGTTGCTGAAGAAAGACATCTGCATCATCTGGATTATGTAAAACAAACATCTGGCAGCCATGGCTTCCTCTTAGCTTTGCTGTTGTATGTAGTAAATGGAAGCCCCAGCTCCCACAACTGTCATTTGGCTCCAGCAAGCATTATAACTCCCCTTTTGTGAGAAATAAAGAATAATCTGGCTAAATCCCAGTTTCAGAGCTAGCAAACACCAAAGGTCTAGTCCCTCCTGCTGTTGTTAAAAGCTGGCTCCCCACTTCCAGGGATTAGAAAACTATGCGGACATTCTTAGGAACTGAAAAATCAGCAGACTTCTGCTTTGCAAGCTCCTAGCAGAAGTCAGAACCGCTCCCCATTTCACTGCCATGACCAGCCATTTTCAAAGCCCTGGAGCAACAATGATATCAGTATCAAGCAAACTTTTGATTCTCATCTTTTGAAATCTTGCTGCATCTCAAGTGAACACATGGAATCTTCAGCAAACTCTGGACTAAATTATTTCTAAGCAAATAAATACATAAACATCATAAAATAACAAGCTAAACCCAAAGACCTAGCACCCAATAAAAGCAATGAAAAAGGCATCAGTGTCTGGAATAGCTTTCTGGAGTTCCAACACATTCTCAGAGAAGGATGTGGCCCTGCCTCACTCTGTATCCCCATAATCAATCCCATACCAGAAGTCCCCACTGAGACTGTAACAATGCACATAGTATATACTGCCCTTCTATTGTCTCTTTTGTCTTTGCCTAAGGAAAATACAGTGATTCTGCTGACAGTAAAGGCTCTGTAGCTGAGGAGCTGAAAACTAAATTTTTCTCCAACTCAAACAAAACTAAGTTTAAAGGGAGAAAAACCACACAGGGGAACAGTGCGTATATCTCAGTAGAGCTATATCCTTTCTCACCACAACTGCACTCTGAGAAATCTAAACAGAGGTAACACAGGCAATTACTATAGATCCTTTCAACAGGGGGTATTCAGAGCCCCTCTGAAAGTTTTTTTCCTGCTCTATATGTAAAACCCAAAAATTAAGCATGTATCTCTACTTTCCAGAAAAGAAATAGAGTCTTATCTACCTTATTACTTCAGGTTCCCTCAAACCTCAAGAAGAAATCTTCAGTTTTCTCCTTCTTTTAATTTTAAGATTTAGTAGAATTCAGGCAGAAAGAGCCCATGGTATCCGTCTGAGGTCATGGAGTGACCTGTGGTTCACATGCAATCTTTTTTACCATTTTGAGACCTCTCAGTAATTGGGCTTTAGCTTCAGGAACCCATCTTCTACTGAAACAGCTATCATTGCTGGTTTTTGAATTTTCTGCCTATAATTAGGCTGTCTATACCTTTCTTGTAAATCCAGGTACTCACTGTAAGTGGTCTATAAGGGGCTACAGAGCTACTATGACTACAATAAGAATCACAAGATTTGTTTTTTTCTGCCTTTCCCAAGGTACAGATCCACCTTCCCTCAATAGACTCCAAGACAATTTTAATCAATATATTCATTATTTGGTCACATTTTTATGTCTACATAGTTAAGGTGCTAGCAGAATGAACAGAACTGTGATAGTAACATCTCCTATTAATAAAGAGCACAATAAGTGAAATGCAGTAGCTAAGGTAGTTAATAGGTTGGTTAGTGGAGGTAGAGTTGGTTTTGCTTATTATACAAGTTTGCCTTTGACATTTTGCAACATACAGTCTGTCTTTTAGGATCAAATTTAGTGATCTACTGCAACAATGACAATAAAGATCCTGTTAGTGTTGAGTCAATGGGCTTTGCACTGTATGCACAGTACAAAATACATGCATAAGGCTGGCAGCTGCTAAACTCATTGATATATAACACCAGTCCCAGAATAGTGATATTTCACTTCTGGAGCTTTATAAATTGTTAAAGAAATAAAATCTGCCTTTGGGAAATAATGTTTCTTTATGTATCATTGTACTCATTCCCTCCCTCCTCCACTCCCTTCAAGATTAAAACAAATAGTGTTGAACATGTAAATCATCCCTATTGGCACTGGAAAGCCCTCAGAGATCTTCCTTCTGTGCCAGTTCAGTAGACAGAAAGTCTAATGTACAGAGGGGTGATGTTGCTTTATTTTTTTTTTAGGTAGAGAGACAGAAAAACATGTTCCACCTTGATCTCTTCGATGTACATCAATATTTCTTCAGTCATATTAAAGTCATTGCACATGCTCCAAGTGGTTTCAAGGAAAGTCACTGGGAAATGAAGCATGCCTGGGGATTTTAGCTATTATTGTCTTGTGTGGAGAGGTGCATCTCGAAACATTATTTAAATGTTGTAGGCAATGCCAGTAATAGAACTGGACCAGTCACTGCCCTAAATTGTACATGGTTTTGAAAACTCACTTGCAGAAATTCAACCTCCATTACTTTTTTTTTTCAGTGCACACAGAATTGCCCAATCTATAACTGGATAAGTGATAATCCAAGAATTGGATTTTTACCATGAAAACTCAAATTGAGAATTTCCGTAGTTTATTTAAAATTGTTTTTCTGCTATTATTCCTGAGAGTAAACTAGAAATTGCTCCTGGTTTTCGCAGACATCGATCAAGCATTTCTGACACATCTACCCACTTACATTTTTCAGTGACAGGAACTGTCTTTTTTTCACCCACCCATCATTTCCTAGCCTCATTTCCTTTGCTTTCATTTCAAGAAATAGGGGGGGGAAACATAACAGGTTTTTCAGAGGTTTTCATGGTAAACATGAGCTTTGCATTAGAATGTCCATCAGTTACAGCAAATTCATAACCAAAAAGACACAACCTTCTCTTCTCCACCCCACTTTTTTTGTCCTCATAACAAAGAAAAAAAACCCAAACCCAATCCCCCCCCAAAAACTAGGGCAAAATAATCAATCTCTAATAAAAGATCAGAACATTACTTATAAAAGCAAGTAAGTAAAATAACTGTTCGTAGGCTGCATTTTTTCCACTTGTAAAGCTGCACAGTGCAATCAAAGCAGAATTCCCAGCCATGCTCTCTTCCTTTATACTACAATTGCTCTCCTCAAAGGAGAGCCACTGTTGGAGGACACACCGAAGCCCGAATGGTACAAAGCAAGCTCAGGCCATCACTGCAGTATCTGAAACACCCCTAGGTGCCCTCAGGCACAGATATAAGCACTATAAATTAGCTGACAGGAGTGTGAGTCCTTGGATCCTACTCACATAACTGAGCATGTGGAAAGCCTCTCAGTAACAGTGGCATTACTGTGCATGCGTAGTTAAGGGCACGGAAATATTTGTGCAGCATTGCGACTTAAGAGAGGAAAAGATATCCCACTTTATCACAGTAAATTATATCACTTTGATCTTAGGCATATTTAGGCCTTTGTAGGTTTTCTGTACTAATCTCCAGTTTAATAGGCATGAGCTGGATTCTCATTCCTATGTCAGCCAAGGTAAGCACAGTCTCTGCAGAGCGGGACTGAGAGCCTGTGGGACACAGGGAAGGGGTTGGGGAGCTCTGCTGTTGTATACACATTGTAATTCTCCAACTGAGAGCATCTTTCACAAGTGCTCAGTCCACACACAGACACATCCCAAGCCTGTTCTGCCTCTGAACAACACCCTTCCCGCCCGCTGACACAGGTACCTGTAAATAATTTTTGCTGAGACATTCGAGCTCTGATTTACTTTGTGCTTGCCCATCTTGATAAGCTTGAATCAGCATCTGCTGCCATCATATAATATTGGTACAGACCTCATCCGAAGGAGGCCGATCATATCACATCATCTGGCCTGGCATTTGTCTGTCACGCTGGGGCAGGGAATGTGATACCAAGCTGACAAAAAGCAGCACAGGGCCCTGCCTGGAGAGCCCCTTTGTTCATCTAAGCCTCCCCTGCTGCTTTTGTAACTCCAAATGGATTTCTGATTCCCTATCTCTTGGCCTTTTCAAGCCAAATGGTTTGGTCAGATCACAAGACAGCAGGTGCTGCTCCGCTCAACATTTGCACCTTCCAATCCAAACACACCTCTCCCTACCGACCCTTAAAATCAATCAAAGGGACTTATCAGTTTGTTTTAGCTTTGATGTTTGTCTGGGGTTTGTTTATCTAGCAGTTTATTCCTGGGAGTATGTTCTTGACATCTTGGAGTAGGTGGTAATTAGCAACAAGGAAGAAGGGCTGAGATAAGAAGTGGAATTTGAAAGTGGTGATACTTGGGGAGGCAGCTGCACTGCGTCCCTCCTGCTCTCCTCTCAGCCACAGGGCCAGCAAGAGACAGAAAAGGGGCAAACAGCAGCCACCCTGCCCTTTCAACAAACACTGGCCAGCCACACCATGCCACGCAGCATGGTCCTCTGCAGAGAAGGAGCCCCCGAGGGGCCCACTTTGCCCCCCCTGCCATGTCACCACCTCCTCCGCCTCACGGGCACCCATTCGGCCTGCCTCTGAAAAGCCCTTTTGTCTGAACAAACTTTCTACCTGTTGGTTTCCCTGCAGGAGCAATTTCCTCAAAAGATGGCCTGAGGATCAGGTCTTACCAATGCGTGACATCCTCTCTGTCTGCTGTCTTCTACTGAGCAGCATACAGAGTAAAGACGACTCCATTGCTTCTGTAATAGGGAGAATAAATGCTGCTATGTCTCTGCATTTAAGGCATTCACTACGCACGCAGAGAGGGGCTTATGCATGAACATGGCATAAATAAGCACTCGCATGTCCACACACTGTATGGGCTGTCCTATGCATTCATGCATGCACACATATAGTGAGAGGCAAAGAGCAGTGAGAAAGCAGAGCAAAAAATTTTGCTCCAAACAGCTTTGGACTTAGCACATATTTGAAATATGAAGCAAGGCCTGGACCTGAAGTTTGCAGATGGCCCCTGTCTTTATAACCTTCCCAACAGAATTCTGTACCATAATGTAAGCCTTTAATTGCATTTTTGAGTACATAACGTGGAAGCAAAAGTACACTAACCTACTCCTACGCTGCATAGCCTGCAAAAGGACCCACATAAGTACACATTGCATGCTCGGGAGAGGAAGGACTCTTACAACCAGGATGCTCCTGAAGTGCTCTGAAGGGCACAGTGAGAGACATTCCCTGGACTGGCTTGTGGAGCAAAGCCAGTCTGCAGAAAATAGTGTAAAGCAGGAGGCTTTCAGAGGCTGCCTGAAATAAAAAGTCTCCTGGTCTGAACTGTGCCACAAAAATATTTTCTCAGTTCAATGAGTAAACCCTAATAGCTAAAAAGAAGCCCAACATTTCTTGAGTCAACCCAACTCCTGATTTATCTTACAAGCAGGCAAGATCAAAATTTTACTTAGAACAACCAGATCACCAGCAATCCCCACTTGCAGTCCTCTGTTTCCGGGGTGAGGGCTGGTACTTTTAAGTCCACATTTTTGTTATGATTATTACATGTTTTAAAAAGAAAAGATTAAGAAGAAGTCTTAACCAGAAAGGTTTTAGGGGTTTAATGTTTTGTTTTATTTATTTATTTGTTTGTTGTTGTTTTTTTGTTTGTTTGTTTTTGTTTTGGGGTAGGGTATTTGCCCCAGGGTAAAATAATGTATTGAAATTAACCTGAATATCTGCATGAGCAAAAATTCTCTGCCTTTCTCAGGAGCAGGCTCTGGGCAAACTGTTTCACCCAGATGTACTCTGGAGGATCCCTGTGGGAGGGTGCAAGCTCACTTGGCAAGGCATTCTCTGCTCAAGTAGTAGATGACTTCACTCTCATTATGCACATAAACTTTTCCTACAGAGTGTACATCAAACCAAAATTATATTGCATGTGTTAAGCTTGTATGCACCATTTTATAATGATCACATTGCTTGTGTCCCAAGGACATTTTAAAGGGGGTATTTCTGCCACTGCTTATAATTCTGTACATTGCAAATAGGCAGCAGTGTTTTAGCTGCATACAGAGCAGGGCTGTAGCTGCATACAGTGAGAAGACAGTACTTAAAAGCCAGCCTCAACTTTGAGGTTGCCCTTAAACTAAATGTCTTTTTTAATGCCAATTTTTGCTCAATACTAGTATCTATATTTACAAGTGACAAGTCACCATGGCTAAATGTCATGCATAATCACAGTTTGAATTAAAATGGTGTTTCCAAAGCACTGCAAATACCTGTCATTAGATATTGTGTTACAACCATTTGTTTCTAATGGAGCTGCCTTTTCCTGTTGGCATTGATTTAGCACACAGGCATCAGAGCATTAACAGATACAGTCCTGTCTCACGTGTAGGAAGACAGTTATGACAATGCAGAGTTCATGATTCTGAGCCTATTAAGTTTTTTTTTTTACTCTATTAGACATGAAACATTGTAAAAAACAAAGCAAAAAAAGCCCTCAGCAACATCAGGCATTTGCATTCTGTACACCCTTTATAGCATATGAACATAGAGTTTCTGTTCTGATTTGTTCTGTATAAAACTCAGCAACATTGTTCACTTCCTATTCCAATGTTTGGTGTCAACAGAAGTTTAGGATCTAGTTCGGGTCCCCACTGAAGTCATAGGAATCTTTTACTTGATGTTAATGGCAATTGGATCAGGCCAGTAATTGGAGACGCTGAAAGGAATCCCAGATGCTGCATAACAAATGAACTATCCACTGAGGTATTGACTCTGCTCTGGGAAGCTGCCACTGGGAATTGCTGCTACCTTTCTGTGGAAATGCTGCAAAAAAACTGATGTCAGATGTCAAAGCTGACAGCCCCACAGAGAGTTTTAGTGACACAGAAAATTCTTAAAAATCTAAACAAAAAAGAACGCCACAAAGCAAAAGAGCTAACTATTTGAGCTTTTAATGGGAAATAGAAACACTTGAAAACAGCAAATCATGTTGCTAATGTTAGGGAATCCATCCTTTGATAGAGCAGGTTAGCATGGTTTGAATCTGGTTCCCTGAACAATGGTGTGAGACAAAATTCTTCAGCTCTTTGCATGTAAAATTTAAAGCAAAACAAAACAGGTAAGCAAATTTATTCTCATTTATTTATTCATTACTAAGATCCCATACTCTTTGCCTAGTAATTCCCATGCTTGATCAGCTGTGGAAGCTGCAAATGTATTTTGCATGTTCTTTCACCTTCTTCCCCAAACTTTGCAAAGGGGCCAGGCATTCTGCTGTAGTGTGTGGCATTCACCTCCTCTTAGCATTAAAAAGGTGCATCCACCTCAGATCCAGTCATGACACTGATGTGCAGAGGCAGAACCAAAGTTACAGTATGGGATGCAGTGATTCATCCTTTCCTGAAAATGACTCAAAGAGGAAATTGCATACACTGAAATGACATACCTCCCTGTGACCTGTTGTGATTATGCCCACCTGCCATACCATACTCTGCCTTTTCCCTGAAAATTAGACAGACATGCCACACTTCAGATACAAACCACTACAAAGGCAGCAAGCTTCCTATTAGTCTGCCTTTCTTTACACAGCTGACAACTCCCAAAGTCTTGCTGCCACGATGATCCAATTCAGTGTCACTGGAAACACCCAAGGTAAGTTCAAGCGAGTAAGGGGTGTGAGAAACCAACACAAAAGTTAGCAGAAAATAAAAAGGAACTATGAAAAGAAAAAAAAGTGTGCCTAGTGTGAATTACTTACTTTTCAACATTCATAGTTGTCAACAAATAGAATAGTAATGAATCCTTTGCTAGAAACAGCTCTTAAAATTGCTGGCTGTGGCATATTTTCACATCAGAATAGAGACTCCTGCTCTACTCTAACCCTACAACATGAGGCAACGTGATTTTGTAATTAAGGCATAAGTCTATTCCTAGTTGTCTGCTATAGAATTTCCATACCAACTTGCATATATTGCTTTCCATTCTGTGTTTTTAAAAGCAACCTTTTACCTCGTTCATTGTGAGAATGAGTAGAAATCAATGTTATATTAGCACAGAATGAGTGAACTCCTGTGTCAGTACACCCATGGAAGACAGAGGCCTAAAAGGCCTAAGTTAGTCGCCTACCAAAGCACAACAGCACTTCGTGAAAAGTTGCTGATTGCTGAGTAGGACTCTCAGGTTATCTAATCCTAGCTGCTCTGCACAGCATACAGAATACAGACTTCAGCTATGTTTTCTGAGAACAGGGTAGCAATATTTATCTCTGCATGTTTGTGGGGACATCAATGAAACATTGACATTTTGCTGCATTGAAAGAAGCCTGAGATTTCCTGGCTCAAATATCTTAAATTACTAACAATGAAAACCACATTTGCAAGTTTCCTATTCCCCTTCTCACTGCAAAAGAAAATTCATCATAACCAGATTCTTTGCGAGCACACTGAATTTTGCTTCATTGACTGGAGTGAATCAGTGTTTGCTTACAACATCAAGGCTTTCAATACATGTTCGGCAAGGCTTAATACGGATTTCTGGGATAGGTGAAAGAATAATTAAAATGATAATTAAGGATAAATCCTTATTTCCAAATTCTCATAAATCTATACAAAGCTACTTCTCATGACAAACATCAGGATTTTTCTTATATTGCTGGCGACTTATTCTGAAAGCTTTGAGGAAAGTTATTCAGTCTCTGGCTGTGAAATAGGGATCTCCTTTGCTCCTCCGTTTTGCGCATGGTTGTCTGTTTAAACTCCAGTTTCTTTTGAATGTATACCTTTTCCATACTTGTTAGCATGTTAGGACTCACATTGGTTGACAGATCCACATGCTTCAGTAACAGCAGCAACACTAACAAGTCCTCAAATGTTTCTAAAGAGTCTTAAAGATACACATAGAGCTAACGCAGAGGCTGCTGGTTTTTGCTTTACAAAAAACGCTAAATGTCTGCCCTGGAATTCCCCTGATAGCTCTGATTGGGTCGTCTTACTCAGCTACGTTTAGATTGAACTGGTTCTTTGCACAAGCAGCAAGCATCTCACAAGGCTTTTGCTGGGGCATAAAGACTGAAATCTTAGTATCTCTGAAAAATCATTAGGAGGCTGAAGCAACATGCTTTCTTAGCAAAGTCCTAATATAAACTGTGGCAGAGGGAACTGATATGAGGGCTCTTATAACTGTTTCGTGAAAGGCTTATACCAAAAGCCTCTCAGAAATGTGCCCTGTCAAAGAGGACAATAACCATAAAAAGACAGGAGAGCTTATGATTTTATGTTTTCTTCATAGTTTTGCAGCATTCTGGTGTTTTATAGCACTAACAAAATACGACATTTGGCTTTCTCATGATACTTTGTTTCCCAGCTTGTGGGAATGCCACAAAAATACCAGATGATATGGTATCTGACAACATATATGGCCCACTTAGGCATTAAAAAGGCCAATGAAAATCATAAAGCAACTCACATACTGAGCTACTCAATTATATATCTGGTTCATCCAAATTTCATTTTTCCCCCTCTTTTCTTTCTGCCTGTCTCCCTTTTTGATCTTATAAGGCTACACACAGAGCCCCAGTAAGATTTTAACAAGAAGGGCCAGTCTTGCTCAAACATGCAGAAAACCTGATCTGGGGATCGGCTTCAGCCAACTAGCTATAATGATGGCCAATACCCATGAAGAGTGTGATGCCAGTGAGCAGATAACCTAATTGCCACAAAGAAAAGGTTAACCAATCTACACTGCTCCTCTCTCTCCGTTACTTTTCAGTCTGACACTAGAGTCCCTAGCCACAGACACAGAAATTGTTCTGTAATGACAGCCATCACCAAATATAAACAGCTGGTAACCCTAAAATTAGACCCGCTGGCTCTCTCTTGGTTTGGGGATATGTTTTATTATACCTTCCAACTGGCAAGCTAACTTTACAGTTAATTTAACCCATTAAAAGACCCTTTTATCTAGTGCTTGGGCCTGTTGCTTTGTGTACACTCTCTTCATTCTTATGAGGAGTTTTGCCAGCACAGAAATAGAATTTAGCTAAAGCTAGTTGAAACTTTTCCATCTAAAATACATTCTGGCAGATAGCTAAAGTTCTTGATTAAGCAAGGTTTTTACATCTGAAGTTTCTCTGCTTTCAGGTGACCATACAGAAGAACCATTCAGCAACAAAAGTAACCTGGAATAATTTTCAGGTTTTAGCTGCAAGGCCTCCTGGCCAAGGACTCATACAACGTACTATATGAGGCAAGAAAGCAGAGATACTATGATTCCACTCCTGGGATGCATGCTAGTGAAGAAACCTGGTGGATACCAAAAAGCTCAGGCATAACACACCCAAACTACAAATATTGCAATGCATCACTTAAAATTAATTCTCTACTTCTCAGTCCAAAATTTTCAGTTGTTTAGATTGTCATTAAGTTTTGAAATGTTCTCTGGGGAATAATCAGTAAAAGGAAACATAATTAGCTGTAGATATTTCCCCAACCTAAAACAGACTGCTGTCTTCAAAGTTAGATATACATGTGTGAACCCCGGCCACTTCTCTTTAATAACCATAAATTTAGAGCCTGATATCAGACACCTGTGTTTGACACTTTTTTAATCTCTGAGCTTGAAATTAGCTGGGAGTGTTGAATAACAAATTTATGTTTATTATTTAATTAATTTTAAGCAAACACTCCTTTTTTGACAATATTCATTCTGTCTTCTTGTATGACCACCACTACTGGGGGCATATGACAATCTTAGTAGTACTGCCAGATTCTGTTAACGTTTCATTTATTTTTCTTGTGTAGATTGGATGTAAAGCTGAATCTCTCCTACAAGAACTGAGCAAAGTGAAATTTTCTGTATTTAGTTGAAATGCTAACAATGACTGAGGGTCAAGATATTTGCTCTGACATTCACAAATGGGTGGAACTGCCGTCACTTTATTAAAACTGTTAATTAGGAAAAAATTTAGGTGGGAATCACGCTTGTACTTTGGTCACAGGGAAAGCTGGCAGGCTAAGGGAACCTTGCACCAAGTACGGAACAAAACGGCACCTCATGAGTCATGCACTGAAATCACTTCTAACCAGGAGCAACACACATCTGGCAGCGATGAATGGTGGATGATGGGATACCTTTTCATCCTTTCTTCTCTAAGCCTACCAGAAATCCCATGACTGGCTTCTGGTTCTCATGACTGTTAGCAATAACAGTGTGCAGGCAGGAAAAGTATTTCTTCAGATTCCAATCCAACAGCTTTTCCCAGGGTGGCGATTGGCCAAGCCCACTCTGCAGAGCTGTAGGAACATCACGCAGGACCTTCCGTGGTACTCAGAACATTAGGGCTTCCAGCATCTCCTTTTCACTGGCATTCATCTGATTTTTACTTCAGGTTTTCAGGGAAGCAAACTCCTGTTCCTTGGCAACACAAAAGGTGAAACTGGCCTGTTTCATGACTCTGTCAGAGTCTGTTAACACACCTTAATAAACCCAAAGGTATAATTTAATAGTGATCTTATGCAACTAGAATAGGTCAGAGTTCATTTTTTCACTTCGTTTTCCACAGTTTCTATATCACTCTGAGTTTGTAGTTTAGAAACCCATCAGTATTTCTTAGAAATTTTCATATCTTAAAAGGCCACCATCTCCTTAAATGTTAAAATACCTCATTCTGGGAGCACAATGAGAATAACTAAATGGTTTACAAACATATTACTGATGTGGTTTTCATACTTGTGTAATCTGCTCAAAAGTAGATCCATCTTTGAAAACTTTCTGGTCATTTTATCAGCTTCTTTTTCTCCCTCAGCTTCCTAAAATAAAATGCAAATATATTATTTAGTGCACTGCTACAGAAGCAAATGACAACAGAATTCTGCTTCACTATACAGAAGACTTAGTAATACTTTAGAGAGTCTTAGAGTATCTCCAGGCATATAAAATGTTGTCCATTACTTGGTAAAGTGGAAACCATGCAGGTTTGGCAGTCATGCAGACTACGTTTGCAGTTTCATGTTGCCTCTGAATAGTCCAGTCACAGAACACCAAAGCAGAGCCTGTTGGAAACCTTTCGATTCAATGTCCGGGAATTTTCTAGGGGGTCTTTTTTTCTTTAGTAAAACACAGGTTCCTTGAAACCATAACTATTTGTGTGAGTTTTTTGATAAACTTCCTTTAGGAAAGGTTTCTCACAGTGATGATCAAGTTTTAGTCAAAGTAGGGGGGGGGGGGGGGCGGGGGGGGAGGGGCGGGGGGGGGCAGGGCAAGGGGGAGGAGGGGTGAGTGGGGATGCAGAACATCAGAGAGGGAGAGACACGAACAGATAGCTGTGAACTGTTGTGGAAACTGTCCCAGGCTGCCCTTATGGTTAGGTCACCTACCAGAGTATGGAAAACTTGAGTTCATCTTTCAGTTCTACCTGCTTCAGAATAGGGACTTGGACTTAGATTTCTTACACCTCAGGTAAGTGTTATACCCACTAGGTGAACGGCACACAGAAGCACCCTCTGGAGTGCTAATAGCTGATTCATCCTGGGCACAAAATCAGTTTTCATTGAAACAGAGACTTAAAGCTGAGTGTCCTACATCAGTGTCTTTTCTGTTCACTCTTAACCAGCCTGGAGGAGGACTCTGTAGCGTACAGAAATTTTAAGGACTGGGTTTCAAGTTCATGCAAATGGCATAAAGGATGTGTTGCAAACATTTTTAAGGGAATAACAGAAACACCACACATTTAGTTTTACTTCAGGAGTGTAAGGTCTAATAAATGCAAGATACTTCAGGTAAGAAATTAGCTTGGTTGCAAAAGACTTTCGAACACAACTCTTCAATTCAATAAATAGATCCCGGTCCCCAGCTCACTATTTGCTGCCTAGACGCATTCAAGATCATTTTTACTTTACATTTAGACTATATGCAAAATACTGTTGAAATAGGAGATGCAAGAGCAATCCAGGACAACTTTCTCCTGGGTAACTCTCATGGCAGCAGCACCAACTTACAAGAATGTCTGTTTCTCAGTCAAATGATGCCCAGCTTCCACAAAGACACATTTCTTGGGCACAGTTTACTACTACTGCCCTGTGCCTCTGCCCCCTTCCATTCTACAAACTACAGAATCAAATTTTCCTTCCCAATCCCTTTGTAGCGATCTCAGAGCTATGGATGGGCAGGTCCATTAAAGGGCTCAATAACATTTAGAACCAGCCAGTGGCCAAAGCAAATAACAGTTTTGCTCTTCTCAGAGGTACTGAGGAAATATACTGGTAGCTGTATCCTGTAATTGTGATGTAATCCTCTTGCCACAAAAAATTATTAACAGAGAGAAATTCACTTAACACAGCAAGTACAACACTTGAAAGAAACATTTCAGCCGTCACTTTCACATCTTTGTCTGGAACAGTGATGTTTAACTTCACATACGGACAAAAAAATCAAACTAGTTCTGCTGAGAAAGAAATAGACTCACACTTCCGCCTACAGGGTCATGGGCAATTTTTGGCTAGAGATACTTCACTTTGAAAGAGATCCCATAACTTCTTCAGGCATGGAGTCTTCTCTCCCTTATTTTAACAGTCTCAACAGTAGCGGCCAATTCCATGGGTTTTTTCCGTTGTTGCTGCAATATCACGATTATGGGGAGACTTCATTTTGGTTTGTCCTCTTTTTAACTCACACATGTTATATCAAAAGGAGAAATTGGAAAGAACAGAGTGATATTTCAATCCAAATTATAATCATTTCTAGGCTTTAAGGTACATAACAAATTCAGGAATAAGTGTGTGTGTGTGCATATATATATATATATAAACATACTCTCTCTATAGATATATTGCAGCATTCTAGTAACTGATCATTATTGCAGCAAGAAGGAATGCTAGGACAGCTCATTCTGACCCAGCACATCAGCCCTTGAGAAGGGAAGGGAAGAGAAAGGACTTCTGAAATGTGTCTTCTACCGGGTACAATAATGCTGGGTGTCTAGAAATAGACATGAGAGCCAGTATAGTGTGGCAACAAGAAGTTTAAGGCCCCCAAGCAACAAGTGCAATTGATTAGAAAATGAGAACAACATTGCAAGTACCCTGCACAGGAGATGAAAAGGCAAAGGAGTTCAGTGCACGTTCACAGACCTTGTACAAGAATATACATGTAACTCACAAACAGGTTGTACCACACCACGCGGAGAAGCAAGTGCTGGCTGCAAAGTATATCATCCTGTCAGACCCCTGAAGACAATGGGACCTCACCCATGGACAGGCTACATCTTGTATTTGTCCCCCTATTCTACACTGGTTTTGCTGGGTTTTGTTAGCTTGATCCTTCCAGAGCAGCTGTTGAGGACAGAGAGGAGTGTGGTGGTCTTAGAGATAATCAAGTTCTACATCAGACTTGGGCTATATTCGGCTTGCCCTTCCTTCCCCAGATTTTCTGTACTATTTGAGCATATATATTGCTTCTGTTAGGCCAGGCTGAACTTCTACTCTGATTGCAGGAGCTTGGGCCATAACATAAGTTGATGGTGTCAAATTCATTCCAGTTTGGGAAGGTTTGGTGAGCAGTTTTTGTCCCCCAGTATGTCCCATTTTTATACAGCACCACTTCATTAGGAATTTTGGACTACAAAACCTTTAAGGCAAAGGCTGTTCTCCTTCATTAGTCATGGCAATACTTCTTAATGTATGAGCTACCTCCCAAGAGCATCATACAGCATATGAGTGCAAGGGAGAAATGACAGCTCAATCAGAACACCAAGGGGAAGGAGCAGCAGCAGAGGTGACCTGTCAGTGTTTTTACAGGCATTTCCCTTCTCACTATTGCACCAGCCAGGCCAAGCATGGTGATGGACACCAGGGACACCAATATTGCTAGTGTGAAATGTACCCACAGCTCTGCCTTCCCTGACAGCATGGGTAGTCAACAGTCTCTCGCCTCGCTGCCTCGACAGAAGCTGCAGCTGACTTCCTCAGGAGCTGCTCGTGGTCCATTACGTCCTTTCATGTGCATGATCTATTATTCCCTGCACAAGGGAGCTTCAGCCTTTATCTGGTAGTGGGGTTGATGCCGATTGATGCAGTAGTATGCAAAATCAGAGCATCTGCACAACCAACCTTAAAGTTAGAGATATGAAAACATAATTTTGAAAGGTATCCTAAATGACATTAAAATCTATGCAAGATCCTATGATCCCACAGCTGATTTCTGAGGAGGTTAAACCACTTGATTTCTATCCTAATGAGCTGCTACTATAATTTTTTGATAGTTTATGTACTCAGGGCTCTGTGAAGAAAAGAGATCATGAAAACATCAAAACAAAGGAAAATCTTCTTCACAACTGGTAGCATTGGTCAAAGAAGTTCTGGAAGACCTGTTTTCCAGAAACTGTCTTTTAACAGAAGAAAAACCTGCAAGTTTTGTAAAAAATGGTGGGGGTTTTTCCACCACAAATGAAACCCCAAAAGTTTCTAGGGAAATGTTTCAGACTTATATGTTGTAAAACATATATTAGAGCAGGGGGGAGCAAATTAAGTAGTATTTTGATGAGGATTGACATGTTTACAACATCATTTTCTTTCAAAGGTGACAGAAAAATCATAGTTAGTCCATTAAACCATCTGGTGAAGGTCCCATTTCCTGAGGTTCTATAGGGGCCTGGAAATGGAAATACTAATTGGTGGACCAGAATATAGTGCTGTCTAGAAAGCAATATAATAACTGAGTAATTATTTTCCACATCTTCTATTTTGTTTTGCCTTTGCTAAAAGCTCAGCTTAGCTACCACTCCGATTTATTTTTGTTGGTTTGTTTACAAAGGATTTTCACGTTTTCAAAACTGCAGACACATAGGTAGATGCAGGTCCCGATATCCCTAGCGTATTAAGTGATGCCTTCAGCCAGCTGAAAACTCTTTTTGATCTCTCTGATAATACCAGGAAAGCACTGATCTGAAAAGACAGATTACCCCCAAGGATTAGGCAGTACAATAGCATGCTGAGAATGCTAGAGAATGATGAGGTTTAGCAAACAAGCTTGGAATATTATTTGAACTCAACATCAAACCCCAAACCAAGTCATGGGAATATTAGAAGAGAATTGAGGGGGTCGGCAACTGCCATGAAAAATATTTTATGAGAGAGGGTAAAATTGTCTAGTTACTAGGTTTTAACTTAAAATCAGGACAGCTATTCAAGAGAGTACATTCTGCACAGAAAACTCTTCTCTAGCTGAATGGGCACAGAGACTCAGCTACACTAATTTTCTTGAGACAATCCTTTAAGGCATGTGGCTGGAGCAGGTCACTGCTGTTGCTGCTGTCCTCAGGCAGTATGACACAGTGAAGACAGGACTTTACAAAGCCCTTTTTTTTTTTAAAAAAAAAAAAAAAGAGCATTTTTTCTAGGACTAGCCACAGTAAACAGAGTGGTTATTTGGTATGTGAGATAAGTATTGGCCAATATCATTTGAACACACTAGTTTTCTTTCAGCATTTTGTCACTTGACCAGTTTAATGCTAAGGTTAAAATGCTGTTACACAATATGTATCCACCCTACTGTGTGCCAGAAATGTAAGGAATGTTTGCAAGAAACAGCAGCTTGCTTGCGTACAATTCCTGTCACCAAATCCCAAAGTTGAAATGGCTAACACTCCCTGGATCTGTTTAGCTCACCTACAGAGAAAGAGTTTGCAGTGCGTGTGTGCAAACAGGAGCAGAGTCATTAAAACTGGAGCAGCTTTTGGGCAAGATCCAGTTTGCATATTACATATTCATAAATAGCTGTGTTAGAATGGCTTCCAACAGTGCAAACGTCAATGAAGCCTGCTGGAGCAAGCCTTAGGTATGCCATCTATGTGTCTGATTGCCTGGAGTTCAGAGGAACTTGCTGAATGTATTACCAACGGGAATGAAAAAGCTTGCATCAGGAAAGCTGGCCAGGTCCAATTGCTAAATGCTTAAAGGGACGTGTTGGTGTCAAAGGGTTTCACGGCTTTAATTTTTTTAAATCATTTGTTGTTTGTGTAATCTTTGAGAATCTCAAACAGGAATATTTCATTTTTTTTGTTCTTTCAAAGAACATATTAATTTATGTTATAACAAAAAATGTTCATTAGGGCTTGGCTAAGAGCACTGATTATTTGTTTATTTTCAGTCTGTGCAGCCTATTTAATTGTGTGTACACATACCTGTAATTACCACTTTGAAATGCAAATACACAGTTACTAAGGATAACTTCTCGTTTTCAAGCAGCTAACATTTCTTTTTTATAAATACAAATCATATCCTAAGCTGCCTGGAAAACAGCACATTTTAAGCTCTCCCCACATTGCAATGGCTGTCTCCTGCTCCAGATTACTCTCTCTGCAACTATCACAGTTTCCTTTAATTTATCACCAGTCATAGCCCATGATGAGGGCTATGAGATCATTTGACTGAGGTACCAACCAACATACAGCTGACCTGATGCTGGGACTCCTCTAAGTGATAGGAACAGAAGTGGATGAATTTTCTGTGTCAAATAGTGTCTCATCAAGTCTTCAACTCCACTTGTAACTTATCCATGGAAAGACCTGGGTTGGCACAGGGTCATTGTTACTCTCAGTTATTCATCAGATAGTTTATTGATACTTGTTTCCACCCACAGATTGCTCTCACACTTTTATCTGCGATGGGATTTGCTTCATAAAGAGGATTTGAAATTTGACTAAGCAGCATGAACAGGAGAAGATATCATTTAACAATGGTCTTGCTTCCTAACTGTCAAACCCACAAAGTGCTTTCAAAGTGACCATACCAACCCATCTTCCCTTCCCCACCTCTCCCCCTCCCCCAATCCCAAATCCTTCTGCAGTTACAGACATCAGTGGTTACTCATGGAAGTTTCTCTTTGAGCAGTATTTTTGTGAACAAATATTTGCTTGTCCCCCTGTTCACAGAAAGCGCGTTAAAGAGGCATGTCAGTTAGCGTGTGGGCTGTCTTTGAACAGATGTTATGAATACTGTTTTGCAGGATTTGCCCAGCAGTAGATGAGAACAAGTAATGAGGAAACTAGGAACACGGGTAACGAGGCCAGAAGGTGTGGAAGATTTCCAGGAGCAGGGGCAGCTGGGTGGAGAAAAACTTGCCTTACCAATATATAGCCACAAACCTTTCTCAGACTTTATTCGTGCTTCTTACTGGCCACTCTCAAGAAAAAGTATTTACCAGGGCTCATTCCCTTGAGAATTAATTTTCCTGTGGCTCAAAAGTGAACACAGGCATGTACACTTCCATGTAACTCCTGTAATTCCATAAACATGGTATTGAGAGTGGGAAATTATTTAGGATTGATCTATCTTATGTATTTTAAGGGGGGGGGGGGGGGGGAGGGGGAGGATGAACTGTATACTCATAATCAGGTTGAATACTTGTAACTGTAATCTTCTCATAAAGACACAAAGAGCTCCTTCACCTGTGTGTTTTTCAACTAGTTTATTTGTTCTATATAAAACATATAAAGACAATTAATGGGCTGCATTGTAAAAGGGCTGTCCTTATCCCTTAGTGGGAAGCACAGGGAGAGGTAAAATGACCCAAATAATAATTACAATCAGTGAATGAACAGATGATATCTCAGTTCAGCTTCAAGCCCTATCCAACGGTACTTTAGTAGAAGTACCAGCAATGCAGCACACAAATAACATACATATCTTGTAGATTACATAATTTATTTAGAAATGTTTTCATGCAGTTAAATAAACTTCAGAAAACTACAGTGGAGCCTTCTTATAAATTAGCTCTAGTGCCTGAAATCCCATGAGCTATGAAATGTTAAAAAAGAAAAAAATTAAATACATAGTGTTGCTGAGCAACATAGCTCACTCTTAAACAACTTTCCCTTGTATGAAGTGCTTCAGAAAGGGACTACTGTGGAGTCTGTGTAAGTACTTGCCCTATGGGTAGTGTGATTTTGTTACAATCCTTCAAAAAACAGCTACACAGACTGTTACTGAATTCATTTACAAGGAGTCTCCAGGGTTACTCCATTACCTCTGCCTTTAGCCTTTAGCTCACAGTCTTAATTCAAAACTTAAACTATTCTTTTTTCATTTCAATAATTTTAAAAACCCACCACATTATATGAACTTTTAACATGGAAATGGCTAAAAAATCTCTTCTGCTGTTTCAGTTGAATAGGAGTACATTAGGAAAGTCTCTACCTTTACAAGCCTTTGCTAAGGGCAGGATAGGTTTCCCTCAGCCCTGCCTGGATGCATGCTGGATGCCCAGGGTTTGGCAAGCACAGAGCAGGACAGTGCCTGACAGGCTCTGCCCTGGAGCAGGTCTGGGCTGTCACTAGATTGCAAGCCCTGGGTTGCTGTGTGAGCATCAGCTCCAGGAGGACGAGCCCTTCCCCTGCCTTGCGGGGACTCTCCTAGCCAGCTCAGAACCCCAAAACTGTCCCAAACTATTAAAAAAATATATTGTTGCCCACAAGTTAGAAATCTCACTTCTTATTCTGCTCACGCTGGCACTGGGGGTGTTTAATAAGGTCACATTGCATTGCTCACTGCTGACTTCAGCTTCTGTAGATCAGCATTTCATCTGCATGCATCTACATGCATCTGCAATTAAGTTTATAATGACAAGGAAGGGGTTAACCCGGGGAGCAGGTGGAAAGCAACCCAGCTGCAAAAAGATCTAAAAAGTGGTAGAAGAACCCAGCCTGAAAGGGAAAAAGGTCGGCAGGCAGGCCAGGAGAGGAGGGTATGAGCCTGGGGAGGAGGCTGCCAGGGCCACCCTGGGGTGGGGGTAGCCGGCAGGCTGTTGCCTTGAGTGAGACAGGTGTCTCCTGGCGGCAGCAGATGTGGCTTTGATCTGTGGGCATACCTAGGTGGGGAGAGGTCTCTGTGGGATGGGGACACTCTTTGGGGAGCCGGCTTCTTTGCAGGGTTTGATTCAGTGTGGCTTTAGCTCTCCTCAGCTTCTCTGGGAGCTTGCATGAGGGATACTTTACCTGCTTGGAGCAATGTCATTATTTGCAGATTGATTTTTTTAAAGATCTTTAGGCCTCTCCTGCCCATAAAAATGGGAACTGAGCACTTAGATACCTCTTTAAAAATTGGGTCTTGGTAAAATTCCTCCCTCAGACCAGACCAGAGCCAAGCTTTCTGCTGAGGTTTGAAACGCTATAAATGAACTCTCTATATTGTTGCCTTATGCTTTCAACTTCAGGCACTTCATCCAGACAGAAAAGTAATGAAAGACCTGAAGAAAGTCGAGGGTTGGAAAGGAACAAAGCAGTCCTGTGGCTCTGGGTCCTGTTCCCAAAGCTATCGCTCACTCGCTGTGTGGCCTTGAGCAATCTGCTAACAGGCTGATCCAGGTCCCAGTAAAGTCACTGGGAGTTTTCCCATAGACTCCAGTGAATGCTGGATCAGGCCCTTAGATTCCTAAAGTCCCCTCACTACCCACCCCTGCAAAGCTGGGATAACAATATCCTTGTCTCACAGGGTAGTAAGGGGACTAATTCATTAATGTTCATAAAGCTTTTTCAGATCTACAGATGGAAGGCATTATGACAGCATAAATTATTCTTAATTATCATTCTCATGGTATTTCCAATTGTCTCTGCTCACTAAAGCCAAGAAGTTCCAAAAACTTGTGAGAAAGTTTCTTCTCTGAAGATTGCACCCCATTTCTGGCCAAAAAATATGTGGAAACAGATTCATTTAGATGGCACTAGAATGCAGGAATATATACTGAAAGAAGTATTTGAGTCTTTGGGGGTTTTTGCATGAACCCTGAAAGCAGAGAAGCATGCAAGACTATAGAAAGGACAGTCCTTGAATTTTATAAAAAGTACCTAGAACCATAGTCTACCAAGCAAAATGCTGAGGCCAAAATCTTCAAATCTGATTCTCAAAGCTTGCTGCCAGTGGGAATTCTTTAAGGTCTGCTCCCTTGTGTGTCAGAGCACTTTCAGAGGAAAGGTGGACTCTGGCTCAGGTTCCTTGTTGAGAGAAGGAAAGGAGGATTCCTTTCCCTCTCCACACCCCTATTGCCTGCTAGGAGTTAGTCAGGCATCAGGTACAGTCATGGAAAAGCAACAAGGTCAGGTGAGTAGGCAGCAGATAAGCGATTGCATTGGGGAGAGGTCAGCATAAGCAAGTAGTAAAGTATCATTTGGGAAAGGGAAGAAATGCTGCAAATCCTACATGCATACATAACTCACTCATATGAATGTGTGTTTATGTATCCCATAACATTCCCTACAGCTATTCTCTTTCATGTCCCCTGACCCAACTTTTAGATATGTACAGCTTTAACTATCTGACTTCAGCCATTCTCAGTACTAAAGGTCAATTCTAGAGAAACTCCACAGGTGTAAAAGTCATGTAAAGAGACAGACAGATACTGTCAGGAACATTGCACTGTGGAAACCAATGTCACAAATACTGCATTTCCCTTTTCCCCATCATCTCACTCCTTCCCCACATGTAACTACCCCCTTTCAGGTAGAGAGCTCAATAAGCTGCTTTGGGAAAGAGGTAAATCTTAACGTTCTGATGGATCCAGCTCTTTTAGCTCATGCATTATGTCAAAACTGGTCAAAGACAGGAAATTAACCTCCCTCCCCTGACTGTGCACACACGCACAGACACACGCATGCACAGCCACAGCCAAGGCCTTCGGCAAGCCATCTGATAGCAATCAGTATTTTGAGAAGTGATAGCTCATCTGTAGATTCAGCATTCTTTTGCAGCAGAAGGTATTATGCAAACTAGCCCCATTAGAAAAGCAAACATCAAAGCAAAACATGTTTTCGAAGAGACAAATGCATAAACCTTGTGGTACCTGACACTGAAACAGAAATAGAACAATTACCCTTGCTCTCAATGGAAGGCATAGCTTCAGAGGATAATAAAGGTGCCTCATACGCTCTACCCCATCGTTTCCTGTACTGTGCATGAAAGGGAGAGTAGTCAGCTAGGGAAATGCAGCTGGGGAGAGCCTGAAAGGGCTGATAGTGTCCTCCTCAGTGAAGGATGGCAGACCATGAGCTAGACTGCAGCTGACTGTGGAGCAGCGCTGCTATGCCTTGCCCTTGGTACCAGCTGGAATGCAAGGTGCCACTCCAGCCTTAGGGGAAAGGAAGAAAAAAAAAAAAAGAAGAAAAAAAAAAAAAGGAGTGCAGCTAAGGTTACACAATTACCTGTCTTGAAAGCACACAACTTTAAAAAAATATGCATACCTCCCTGACCATAAGTAGCCACAAAGTATGCTCCGTGGGTCTTTGACTAAAGTCTAAACAGAGGAAGTTCTCTGTAGGTAGTCTTTTGCCTAGCAGTGGATGCTGTTGCTCAGTCACTGCTAATGCAAGAAAAAAAAAACAACCTCATGGGCAGGATGGAAGATGGAAGGTGTGAAATGAGGCTTGGATGATGCTGTCACAGTGCCGGTAAAACAACACAGCCAGGTACCACTATTTCATTCAAAGGAAGAGCAGAGTAAATCAGAGACTATCAGGACTTGTATAAAAGTTGAAGAAACTTACTTTAGGGAAGAAATACTTGCTAAAATTCCCAGGGCAAGTTGGAAGTACATACACACGGTCTGTCTTTCCGTTACCTCAGCCCCCCTCTTTTTGTCTTTCAGAGCCCGTTTCTCCAGCACGCAGATCAGCTATCAGGCTGAGAGAAAGAGAGTGTGAGGTGGCCGACCTTGTCCTCCAGTGCTGAGGGCCTGTGGGTTTGGGCCAGGAACAGGAATTCCCTGTACAGACACTGAGTCTGCTGGAGGAGACAGGAGCGCCTACTCCACAGAAGAGCACTTTGTTCACTGCCACCAAGGAAAACTTACACAACAGACACACACAAACATGGAAATATGAATATTTTAAAAGTGTGGTTTTTTCCTAGAATACACAGTGCTCTTATTTCCTTAGGGGTGCAGTAAAAATTGGGCAAGAGCATATTGCCAAATGCATAAGAGTTAGTGAGGATATTAATCCTGCATGCTGCAGTTACGGAGGGCAGGGCACCAGAGCAAGGTCTGAATAGACCAACAATTCAGAATGAGTTACCAACAAATGAAATGTTCACCTATCGTGTCTAGCACAGAGGTCTTTTTTCTAAGTCCTCTCTGCTTTTTAATATCTTTTCTGTCAATTCATCACTTCTCAGAAGCTGCAGAGCTTAAATCCTTTTCCTGTTGTGCCCCAAAAGTATATGCGCATCTGTGTTTGTGTGTGTACATAATTTCTATGTGCAAAATTGGAGGTAGATATTGATACCAGATAGTGCTGGTGTGCAGCTGTTTTATGCGGCAACACTAGCACAGAGCAGCCCTTAAAATGGCCTGAGCAGCCTCGTGTGAATGTAGATAAGAAGGCGAGTTAAGACTCCAGCCTTTTATCAGGAAGCCTAGCCAGAATTCACATGCTTCCAAAGGTACCTTATTAAACTGCTTGGAAAGGAATTCCTCCTGCTTTAACCATCTAAAAGGTAGGTGCTACACTGGACACCCAGGCTTCCTATAGATACAACCAGGTGGTGATGCACCTTATCTTCAGAGTTACTCCATTTGTCTTCACAGTTACTCCATATGTCTCCCTTTGTCCTGCCTAAAGAGTGAGCCCAGATGGGTAGCTCAGGCTTGATAGCTAGCCCAGATGGACAGTTTAGACTTAATAGCTAACTTTTAGATGGCTAATGTTAACTGATCTCTCTCTAATCCATACTTCCCTATCTCACAGGGGTCATATGAGAAAAGTTCATTAAAGATTACGGGTTGCTTTTCTATAAAGAAATGTTGTATTTGCAACTGTGAACATGCTAACGTTATTTCCCATGCAGTTGAGTTTACAGCAGCAAAACACAACCCAGTTTGCAAAGATGCACATCTGAATGGGGAGGCCATGCAAATGCCCTGAAGCCCTGGGCTGGAGGGCCCCTGCACATGAAGCTGTGGAAATGGAGAATGACTGAGAAAGCTCTGACGGGGATGTTAGGCAGGTATTCCTATTTCATTCCTAGCACCAGGTCTGTGCCAAATACACTACGCCACAGTTTACTCGTGGTCTTCTAAGTTAAATTGGGGAACTGGCCTAGCAAATTATCACCACAGAAAACAAAGTCAGCTTTGTATCACCTTTCTAAACTCCACCTCCCAGACTAAGTAAGGAGCTTCTTGATGAGAAGCTCAGCTGTGGTTGGTAGGGTACATGGGTACATTACCCAGGGGTTACCATTAGAAGTTAGTTTCTGAGAACCACTGCAATACTCTGTGTGTGTGTGTATGCACATACACAAAGACTCTGTATATTGTACATAGGATCATGGTTTCCCATTTACTCAGTCCTGATTTAATTCTACGGATGATGGAGTTTCTCAAAAAAGTAAAATAAAACCCCTTATCTGAATTCTTGTGTGGTACATTTTAAAAATCTGTGACTAGATGTTAGCCAAAGAAAATATATTCTTATAGGAGACAAAAATTCTACATTCCTATGAACAGTGTTGTGTTGGGGATGCACTTTGCTTAGGTTACAAGTATCTTGCCATTCCTCTTGTGCCACATCAGACGGGGGACATTACATATCTCTGCCATGCTAATGTAAATAACTGCACAACACAGAGATGCATCACCCATACTAGAAAAATTTAACTTTGTAGATCTCAAACCTCTTAGCTTCTACGAAGTGTTACTATGAAATTTCTCAACCCATTTTACTTTTGTCCATTATATCTCCCAACCACTATCCTTATCTCAAATTCCTCATGCCCCACATTAGATGCTAAAAAGGACTGTGGTCAGTTGACCCTGGCTGGATGCCATGTGCCCACCAAAGCTGCTCTATCACTCCCGTCCTCAGCTGGACAGGGGAAAGAAAGTATAATGAAAGACTCATGGGACGAGATAAGGACAGGGAGAGATCACTCGTTGGTTCCTATCACGGACAAAACAGACTCAACTTTAACTTGGGGAAATTAGTTTCATTTATTACCAATCAAATTAAAATAGGATAATGAGAAATAAAACCAAACCTTAAAACACCTTCCTGAACACCCTTTCCTTCTTCCTGGACTTGACTTCACTCCCAAATTCTCTACCTCCCCCCCCCCAGCAGCGCAGGGGGACGGCACGGGGCTGGGTCAGTCCGTCACACGCTGCCTCTGCCGCTCCTGCCCCCTCGGGGGAGGCTCCTCACACTCGGGCCCTGCTCCAGCCTGGGGTCCCTCCCACAGACACAGTCCTCCACAAATTTCTCCAATGTGAGGCCTTCCCACGGGCTACGGTTATTGATAAACTCCTCCGGTGTTGGTCCCTTCTGTGGCATGCAGTCCTTCAGGAACAAACTGCTCCAGCATGGGGCCCCAAGGGGTCACAGGTCCTGCCAACAAACCTGCATGGGGTCCTCCATGGACTGCAGGTGTGAGATCTGCTCCACCGTGGACCTCCATGGGCTGGGGGGCACAGCCTGCCTCACCAGGGGCTTCACCACAGGCTGCAGGGGAACCTCTGCTCCAGCATGTGGAGGCCCTCCTGCCTCCCTCTGCATTGACCTGGGAGACTGCAGGGCTGTTGCTCTCACATAGTCTCAATTCTCTCTCCAGCTGCAGTTCTGCAGGTCTTTTTTCTCCTTGTTAAATACGTTATCCCAGAGGCACTACCACTGTTTTTGATGGGCTCGGCCTGTGGCAGGTCCATCTTGGAGCCAGCTGGCGTTGGCTCTGCTGGACATGGGGGAAGGAAGCTTCTAGCACCTTCTCACAGAAATCACCCCTGTAGCCCCCCCTCCCCAGCCAAAACCTTGCGACGCAAAACCAATATGCTGTCACCCATCTCAGGATTTCAGCAGGGTTTTAAAAACATGACTTGCTTCCTCCTGCACACCATTCCCCCATCTCAGTCTTTCCCTCAATGTTGCTTTCATGAATTATCAAGGATTTTCTGATTAATATAGACAGGGAATTATAGTATGTGGTTGATCAGGAAAAGCCAAGAGCCCATTAGCTATAGATGGGAATAAAGGAAGAGCACACACTCAGTAGTCACCTTGATGGATCTATCAGCTATGAGGTTCTCCAAAGGCAAGAGAGTTGCTGATGAGGGTGATAAGAGGAGAACTGCAGAAACTTTCCAGTTAGCTGGAAAAACCCACAGAACCTTCCAGTGAATAGGAAACTGAGGAAAACCCATTGGACATCACACAAAGGAGGGGGAAGTCAGTGCACTACTGAAAGACAGTGGAAAAGTAGATGCCTGGGGTCAGGAAGACCAAGTCAAAGGCTTAAGGAAACAGATTGTGTGTTTCAAACTTTTTTTGAACCTAACAAATGTTAATTTTGGTTCAAGGAAAAGGCTTAGGTTCCAAGTAGGTTCCTATTTTAATTGGATCAGTTCACATGTTTATAACTACAATAATGTGAAGGTATGTGATTTGTAAATCAACTAAGATGAAATCTAGCACACTGCATACTTCTTGCTTTTTAATAATATCAGCCAAGTTTATTGGCTGTTGCATATAGTCTGTATTTCAGATGTATACATAAAATTGTCTTTCTTTTGTAGATTAATATCATTACAAAATATTACAGATGTTTCATCCTAAAATAAATTATATCATGATGGTCAAGATACTGTTGTAACATCCGCACGCTGAACAGTGAAGGGGTACACGCAGCTTTTTATCAAAATTAGGCAAGTTCCAAAGACCTGCGGAACCCTTTGCCCTCAGGTGAGTTGGCATAGACTGTAACACATATTTTGGCGTCTGGGGAATGTTTAATATACGTAAAAAGTTATGCTTTCATTTCTGTTAATGCCAAAGCTCAAAACATGTGTTTCAAATTCCATAAGCGTACCAGGTACTTGGAGATCACAGCTTACTGTTTTGCTTTTGTAGATGCCTTTTGCATGTGCCAATAATGCAGTTGGATCACAAATAGAAAACACAAACAGAGGAGTGGGGAAAAAAATCACTTGCTGTTCTAGAGGCCTGGCTGAAGTACATTACAAGTACAAATGCTGGGAGAATATCATATAGTGTTACATCATGTACAACTTCATAACCATTCACAAAATAGCATTTCAGGTGCCAAACTGCTGCTCAGTAGCATTTTCCTGAGTATCACTAGGATGTGCAACTAATCTTTTTTGCTAGGCATCATTCCTCCACTTTGGGCAGTGAGCAGAAGACCCTAATGTGCAGTTATAGAAAATACCCTTTCAGTGTTTTTCCTTGGCACATACAAAGAAAATTCAACTAGTGGCTCTGGAGGAATCTCAAGTCTGCCACATAGGTGGTCTGCTGCCTGCTGAAGAAGTCTGGATATCTTTATATTTGGGACATAATTTTTCTGTCACACTACACTCACTGCTCAGAAATTCCAAACTCACTCCTTAAATCAAGCCCGAGGTTTCTCAAACACATAATTTGAAAAAAATCCTGAGGAAATACTTTTAGTGCTACCACAGAAAGGGTCAGAGAATCCCCACAAAGGTGAGGTTTAAGCTATGTATAGGCATGGCAGCTAACAGATTTCTAGGTGACTATAGGTGACACATTTCCTGTAGATTCTCACAGGACGTCTCATTTCTTCCAGTCTGAACTGCTTCAGTCATCACAGAGCTAAATGCTATGTCTTTGCCAAAAAAGTGAAACAAAAAAAAAATATCCCCAAACAGCAAACAGGACTGAGACTCAAACCAAGACATTCACTTTACAGAGTACATGTGTGTGTGCTCTTGTACACACTCTGACATGTACACATGCACACACAGGCAAACATGCATAATGTGCACTAAAAACATGTAGTGTCTAGGGTGCACAGAAACCAATGTTATCTTTCACTCAAAAAGCAGCTATCGACCCTGTGCAGAGTGTCTCTTTCAGGAGACAGATATCCCCTCAGAAAAATAGAAACTCTGTCTCTGGGGTGGGGGGGTGGGGGGCCGGGGCGGGGCAGGGAGGGGCGTGAATCAAACACAACACAGCAGCAGAATTATATCATAGCCCAAATGTAGTCTGGTCTGCAGAAGAAGCAGTCATGCTGCTGGTTGGCATAGATCAGGGGTCCTCACACTTTTTAACCAGGGGGCTGGCGCACGGATGCAGTGGCAGGCAGTCATCTGCGGCTGCTTGGTTTCCCCCCCAACCCCCGGTGGGGGGGGGGCGGGGGGGTCTGTAAATACCAGGGGCCGGATTGAGGACCCTGGGGGGCCGTATCCGGCCCGCGGGCCGTAGTTTGAGGACCCCTGGCATAGATAATACATTAACTCTGAGACAAAGAAACAAAGTCCTTGCTATTCACTCCTGGAAAAATGCAAGACTTAGCTAAGCATCTTTGTTCTTGGGTGTTATGGAAGTGACTTCAGCAGACTCAGCTTGCTAAACATACAAGTCTGCATTGCCTACAATGATTGTTAGAAAATACCAATATTCTTAGGAAATATATCTATATTCTGAAAAAAAATGTAATATTGTAGTGCCAAAACTACTGATGATTCTCTAATTATGAATAAAACGGAATTTGTTGACTCTGAACAAATGAACAGCAAAAGCTATCTCAATTCAATAAAACTGATTCATTGCATTTGACAATGCCACTGTACCATAAGATGACCACTGAACTTTTCTTCAAGTTAGACAACTATATAGAGCAGAAGCTCAATTTTCTTCTGTTTTCTCTGCTCCCTCCAAACTTTTTGACAGCTTTAAATGGTGTTATCTACATAAGAACAGATCAGCTTTTCAAGACTTGCATCATCATGTAGGTACAGACTGTGTTTACATTATATGCTAAGCTTGAAACCAAGGAAAGTTGCATCCAGTTGGGGATGGAGTAATCCAGAATTAACAGAATTGTGGCAGTGTTTCAACAGAGCAACACCCAAATATAACCCAAAAAGGAAGAGATGCACACAGAGAGAAAGAGTTCCAGCATAAGTAATACATCTTTCATTAACCTCAAGAAAGGTTAATTTGCTGTGAATAGCGCCATAAGTCTTACTTCAGCTGCAGGGCTTAATCATTACATGAAGGACAACAGAAGATACCTGGCACTGAAAGAAAAATTCAGGTCGAAACCAAGTCGGTATTCAAGGATCCCAAAGAAAAGAAGGATCAGCCAAGGAGAAATATCCAGGTGGAGAGCTACTTTTCTCAAACTCTTCACCACAGCATCTAGAAAGGAAACATGAGAGAGCACTCTCAGAAGCAGCTATCAACAAAATTCTGAGAAACCTATTTGCTCGGTTTCCACCTTGTTTACAGACAAATGAGCTCCATAGTAGATAGTAAAAGGAGTACAGCAGAAGAACAATAAACTGTGATCATATACAGAAAAGCTAAGGTTCCTTTCCTGTTCCTGGGCATGTATTCCAGAAGACAGAAAATCTCTGTCCACCTATTTTAAGTAATGTCTTCACAAAACCAAGACATGACATTGATAGAATTCAGCCAATTCCACAAATGTTTCCCTAAGAGAAGCCATCTGATGAACAGTGTTTTTACAAATTTACTCCTTTAGTCCAGGATTGCTTCAGGTGACCCAAGAGAACATAAAAGCAAGGCATACTAAGCAATGGATATTTGACTTGAATTACTAAGATTTCTTTGAAGTGGAGTTTGCTAGGCTAGTCTCCCAAAAGAAGGTGCAAAATCCCATCTGAGTAGAACCAAACTCATAAATCATAATCCAATATCCAGTGGAAATAAACAAATTACTTCAAGGACCAAGTATTCAGATTTGATTCAAAGAGTAGATCTGTAAAAATTAATCATAGCTAAAGTACCTGCCAACTTGCATTTGCATATACACAGATTGAGAAAATAAATTTAAAAACCAGATATTCCATGAAAAACAATTACACTATTTCCTATACTAGTCAAACATACCTTGGTGCTTATTTTATTTTCTAGTTTACCGAATAGAAGTACAGCACATAGTTTATCAATTTCAGTATTATAGGTTCTTTTTCATGATTTTAAAAAAGATAGGGAGGGATCAAAGATATATGATCATGGATTTAGCTGTTTGTGTCATGTGTTAGTGATTTTTTATTTTAAACATGTTTTTCCTATAGCATTCAGAATAGTGACTATTCAGTGAAATTATAGTATGAAAACCCTTATGGATCATATGAGAAAAAGATGTCTAGCATAATCCATCTTGGTAATTTTACTTAAAGGCTGTGATAAAGGAAATCCTGCCCAACACTGAAAGCCCATTCACTTCATCCATGAAGTAACAGTATACTTAATGCTAAGTATGAGCATAACTGTTTTACTGAATCTCAGTTGTGAAGAAAACCAAAGTTTTATATTATTAAGAAATCATTTTATATGAAAATAATCATCACCTAAAAATCATTTACATTGATATTTACTTTTTTTTTTCTAAGATTTTTACACTTTTTTTTCTAAAGTTGGACCTTTGCAAGGTTCTCAAGGTGACCGCTAATTACAAATCCTCTGCTTTTGCCAAACCACCCAGGATACGTGTTGCTAAAGCCCCCAGCTTCAGAGCCTTGGCCTTTAACTCAGGCTCTGAAACTTGTGGTGTTCACTTTGGGTCCCTGATATGTCAGCTAAGAGGGCAGCTGAAATACAAGCTGTGACTGAACCCAGACTCAGGCTGCTGTGGTCCCACATGCCTGTATGAGCCACTTTGGAACATGTAACTGTCTAGTTTGTGTGCATTACAAACCGTCCCAGTCTCGAGAGCCTGATCTGCAGAGGTTATGAGATTTTAAAACAGCCAGCTAAAAAGCTTTGGCTTCAGTTTTATGGCAGCTTATGCTTTGTAGCTGCATTCAAATCCTTCATGTCAGCCTGAAGGAGGTTGTCACCTTGAGTGCTCTCCACTGCTGTCAATAGCTGTCAAAGTTGAAGGTACTCAAGAATTCCTAGCTGCAAATCAAAGTGATGCTTTAACAAACAGAACTGCATTGAAGCAACATATTTTCCTTCTGGGAGTAAAATTTGGGCTGCAGATCATCTTATTTTGTCCTTCAAATTAGCTTAAATTAGCAAAAAAATTGGAACTTAATTATTTATTTGATGCAAGCCTGCACATTAGAGCAACACTACATGAATAATTACAAACCGCTGAACTGTACTCCCATTAGTCTCATGCTACCAAGGTTTCTTGCACACCAAACATGTATGACAACCTGTATTCCATGTGCTAAGTTAAGACCAACTCACTGGACAACATGCATTTTTTTATTACTATAATTTGCTTCACAATCATTTTGTGGAAAGAAATTGTGGAGAAAACCTTCAGGTCTGTATTTCCACTTGAAATTATAGAATGTCTTGGATACCAGTACAGCAACACTTGGATTACTCTATCAGTGAGTTGCTGCTGGAGTCTTCAACTTGAATAAAGGAACAGAAAAGCTGCATTACTTTCAAAAGTTTGAGCACATCCACAGTACGTGCAAGTATAAGATCTGCAGAGGAAAATGGGACAGGAATTCATATAACAAATTGAAATTAAAAATACCCATCTAAATGAGAAAAAGCATAATGATTATTGTTGCCAATATCTTGAGGTTTTAAGATAAAATAAAAAATTATTAAATGCTATTAAAAATCTTTAAAAAATCAGAAAACAAAGGAGAAGGAAAAAGAAAAATGGCAGTAGTAACAGAATAGCCAACTGGAATAGATATTTCCTTTATGGAAAAACTGTGGTTTATATTTCCCTTTGGAGTCATCTTCTTAAAAGACAGTTTTCAGGAACTGTTATGAGAACGCAGACCCAAAAAAAGTGCTTTGAAAGTATTTCTGTTCAGTCTGAAATACTCATATTTATGCTCATAAAAAGTTTGCCTCCCTTTTTGATACAATGCCCAAATACATCCTCAAAAAAGGAAGCAGCATTGCTATAATATTTTTTTTTTTTTTACTTACACCTAGAGGGGCTTTTTCCCCCCCACCATTCTATGTGCTGTATTGAGTTTGTCAGTTCTCCAGAGCACTGCTTTGAATTATATTTCCTCTCCTCAAAAAAATAGAAGCTAAAAATAGTCTAAAAAGAACAGTTGCCATTTGGAAAATGAACAGACCTCATTTAAACAGATAAAACTTATCTGGTAACAATTATACTTACATTGAATAAGTTAAAATGTTGCTCTTTTGTCAGCCCTAGTTAGGGAAAGGTGAGGACTGTGTTTCTTAAAATATTTGATGTGAACACCTTGTATAGCATGCGTCTGTAGCTGCAGAGTTTAAAATTTCCCAGACAGAGAAATAACTCTATTGCTTGTTCCCATATGGAGGCTCCTTCTCCCAGTAGCTCATGGGACCAGGCCAAGCCAAGCCAAACACACCTAGCTGGCTTTTACAGTTTCATCTGTGGCTTCATCACATATTTAGTAAGTCACAACCGTTGATGTTTGCATAACAAAGTGGATACCACGGACCCACATACTAACACAGTCTTACTTTCTTTCCTTACCCACAGCTACAGAGGATTCAGTCCCAAAATACCTACTGGGACTGTCAACACCTTTGCTCCTCAGTAACAAGAGCCTGTGTCTAAAAAGCATCCCTATTTGCAGCAATTAAATGTATTTTACATATTCATATGTGCTGTGGTTACCCTATAACATAAACATATTGGAGTATGAAGAGATTTAACTTTTCTGAACCACTGTCATATTGCCACCCATTTCATTTTAAAAATAATAGTAGTTCAAACATCACTTTATGGATGTGTGGATCCAAGTTTAACAGGATTCCTTGGGGGAGACTAAAAAGGCGCATCAAGAATGAAGGTTCAGGGACACAGGCTGGAGGTTGATAAGTATTTTCCACATGCTGGATGCATTGGGGAAAAGAATTAAAAACAACAGCAGCCTTTGTATCCTTGACCCTTTGCCTACTGTGCATTTTGGACAATCATATGCATGCAATCAGAGCCTAATGAGAGCCTGAGTGGCTTGCCAAAGCAAAAGTTTGACCTCAATCAAAAAGTGATTTCTGCAGAGATGAAGGAGGATTAGGAAAAATGTATTCCAATTTCTCATCAGGCCAATGCTAACCAAGCCAAGGAAGTTATCTTGCCCCCATAGAATCAATATTATATTAAAGAAGCCCTTACACTGAAGTTCTGAACTATGCAACCCAGTGCTGTGCCAAAAAAGCTGTTAGTGGCACGGTCACATCAGATTCTTCCCCACTATGATAGGGGATACTGCAGCTGGTTACGTCTGCGCTAAACTGCCACTACAGCTGATTTTTGGCTGAATCCCAGGGGAGATTCCATAAGCCTCATAACAAAAATTTTGGTTGGTTGGGTTTTTTTTAAGAAAGAAAGAAAAAAAAAAAAGCTCAAGATAATCTACAGATTTCAAATGTCTAAATGTATCACGTGACTCAAAACTTCTCAAGGTTTCATCAGCTCCAGACATTTCACAGTGCAATCTACACATATGATTTAAATATACTATTCCAGTTGGGAATGTAATCCTGTCCTCATACAAGCAGCACTCTGCAGAAGATGCAAAACATTCATGTCATTACTGTATCATTGTAAATAAACTAACATGCCTAATATGCTTGCTACCACCTAAATTAACAAGATTGCAAGATTTTCTTGGAAAGGGAGCAAATAATACTGCATTTTTCTTCACAGAAAGAGCAGTTGCCTGCATCTGCAGGAAACCTTTCAGCTTAAGAGCTGGAAATAACTTCTCAGGTGCACAGTGAGATTGCAGATCTGCACCTCCGTGGTCCACTTCTGCCCACCAAGAAAGCTAGCCTGTGCTACAGAAATGAGAACAAGATGTTTACGGCATGAACTCAGTTAACTTGTGGAGTGCTGAGACATAGTGTACATTCAGGGGTTGGGCACCATTAACATTAATGAAAGACTAGGATGTACATCTACAAGTTTTTACAGATGATGCATTAATGGATATGTATCATACTTCCTAAGGGCACTAAATCAGCAAAACAGCAAACCCGAAATTAGACAGCTCTGACTAGAACACAATACACTGAGCAGCTTATATCTTTGAGCAAATGGATTATGTGTGAAGGAAATCAAAAGTTATGACAATACATATGTGAAATGAATATAAAGATAAGCAAAACAAAGAACTCTGCTTGTGACCCTGTGTAATGAAATTCTACATTTAGTGTTTGCAGCTGGCTGGGGTTCAGATTTGTCTTTATTTTTTTCTTTTTTTTTCTTTTTTTTTTTTTGGGGGGGGGGGTATAAAAGCCCATAGGAACATAAGCAAAATAAAAAGAAAGGGGAAAAAAATCATAAAATTATTTGAAAAGGAAAATATGGCACTCAAACATAGTATGCCCAACAAAAGACATACCATACAGTGTAGTCATATACCAGCATTAAGTGATTCAAGAGTGCCCCTCCTAACTGTTACTGTCACAGTGCTCTTAATGGGCTGACATGAGCGGAGAGGAGAATATATTTTAGTTTTCTGTTCCTTTTTGGTAGGCCATAAATCCGTCTTCAGTTACATGCATGCAATGCTGCAGTTCCTCCATGGGGTCTCTGGTTGTGTAGTCACTTGTAAATAATATTTCTGTTGAGGCAGCTAAACTGGTAAAAAAGAGCAACATTAGTAGTTTTTCTACATTTTAGTGTCCAAAAAATGTGCTTGAACTCAAAACACAGGAAAGCAATTTTATTTATTTTATTCTTGATGTGAGGAAGGGTCTTTGTCATCAGGTGGTTCAAGCAATGCCCTGAGGTCCCCCAGCCTTCGCTCCCTCCCATTTGAACTGCCACTTTTCCTGCAGAGGAGCAGCTTTGCCTCCCCTAGTGAGGGAAAGGGGGCAGGACTGTGGGTCTGCAGGGGCCTCAGAGGGCAGCTCTGGCACTACCTTGCCAAGGACCTGATGCAATGGGGGAGAGGGAAGCAGGGGAAAAGCATCATCTCAGAACTGCAGCCATCTCCAGAAAGGCTGATCTGCCCTAACATGCTACGTATGGGTAAATCTGGAAAACAGGGGAACTAATAAGTACCTATTCAACCAAGCTGTTTCTTTTATCCTGTCATGGACAATACTGATCTGCCCAAGTATCTATTTTCCTTTGGAAATGAACTTCACATTCTTTATCCAGGCAAAAAGGGCTAGGAGCAAGTGGGAAATCCAGCAAGCAAAAGAGAATGAAATAAGAGGAGGAAGAAAGAAGAAGAGAGAGACAGGAGGAGGGAGGGAGGGAAAGGGAGGGAGGGAGTGCTGTGGTTTAACCCCAGCAACTAAGTACCATGCAGCTACTCGCTTACTCCCTGCCCACCGCCAGCAGGGTGGGGAGGAGAATCAGAAAAAGGTAAAACCTGTGGACTGAGGTAAGAACATTTTAATAATTGAAATAAATTTTAAAAAATAACAACAATAATAATAATAATTGTAATGAAAAGGAGAGGGAAAGAGAGGAATAAAACCCAAGGGAAAAAAAACAAAAGCAAGTGATGCACAATACAATTGCTCACCACCTGCTGACCGCTGCCCAGCCAGTCCCCAAGCAGTGATCGGTGGCTCCCAGCCAACTCCCCCCAGTTTATACACTGTATATGACGTTCTGTGGTACAGAATATCCCTTTGGCTAGTTCGGGTCAGCTGTCCTGGCTCTGCTCCCTCCCTGCTCCTTGTGCACCTGCTCACTGGCAGAGCATGGGAAACTGAAAAGTCCTTGATTTAGAGTAAGCGCTACTTAGCAACCAGTAAAACATCAGTGTGTTATCAACATCATTCTCATGCTAAATCAAAAACACAGCACTGTATCAGCTACTAAGAAGAAAAATAACTCTATCCCAGCTGAAACCAGGACAAGAAGGGAGGAAGGTGGGAAGGTAGGATGAAGGGAAGGAGGGAAGCCTTGCTTAAACAACCGAACAGCAAGATGTGACACCTCAGTCTAACTTTGGGATCTGCATTTAGCAGCCACCCAACCCAAGATACAAGGATTATTTAAAGACTTCCCATTTCCCACCCTAGGCAAACAAAGCACCAGTCTGCCATCAGGCCAGAGGAGTGGGGCATCAAGCCCTGCCGCAGCCAACAAACCCAGAGTCAGAGCAGACACCATGCATGGCTCTGTGGCAGGACCAGCACCTGGAGCTGCCTGTTGCCCCTTGGCCCTGGTGGGATTAGCACTGGGGGCTGCAGTGCCCTGCAGTCTCCTGTGCCTCCAGGAATAACAGCCACTGCGACATCCTGAGAGCCTGAGAGACTCAGAAGGGCATTACACGTGCACTGTGACATGGGAACTGACAGCACTCATTTTTTAGATACCAGGTCAGTCATCTGAGCACTGACCCTAGCAGTAAACCTGAGGAGGTTTGAATTCACCCAGGTCAGGCGAGCTCCCTTACCCAGACTTTGCAAGATGAGGCCTGAATGCAGGCCCTGCAAAGTGGTGTCTGCCTTTGCCTTGTTGAAGATGACCCACTGTCTATAAAACCACGTAAGACAGTAAGACAAAGAAGCAAGTTCAAAACTAAGCCTATAAATCTATGAATTAAGGTACCTTGATGGTATCTAGAAATCCTTCCTGGCTCACATTCTCTGTTCCTAGAGTTATTGCTTTTTTTTTTTTTCTTATTAAATCACTGTTTAATGTAAAACACGCAAAAATGCAGAAGAGAGGAGCAACACTGAGAATCACATTGAAAGGGAAAAGGGTAAGGCCTACACAAGTTCTTTGGAAATGGTACCATGTGAAAAAAACCCTCTGCAATGGGAAAATCAGTCATCCAAGAAGCTGATGGGTTCAAGGTGATGGAGATGCATCAACTTGGGTGTTTAATCTCCAGGCAGATAGATCATTGTTTCAGTACTCCCTATTGGGACATCATGAAAGAGCTGACCCTGCCTACCACTGGGAATTTTGATCTCCCTTCTGAAGCCTCAGGAGCTAGATTAGGGGGCTAGGCCTGTACAAATTAGGCATTATACTGTGTAATGTGTAAACAGTTTTGTCCTCCTCATGCTACCTCCCAAAGAGCTAGCAAAGTCTGGCTTGTTATTCAAACCTTTCCCTAAAGTCTGACTTTACTGAGAATTTTCTTGCTGTACATCTCAACTGCATTGCTTCTGTTCAAGCTTTTTTATTACAGGGGTTCTCATAATCTCTCCATTCCAGTTATCCCAGCACAAAGAATTTATTTTCCCATCTTAGCTTACATACCTGTTGGTGCTAGTTGGCACACTTTGGTAGTCATACAAAATTTAATGGAAGTTTAAATATAAAAAAAAAAGTTGAGTAAATAAATACATATTTCTCCGCAGCATAGTAGACACTATTACATTATTATATTTCCTCAATACTGCTACAAATATTAGATAAATTATCTCTGAGACAATTTTATGCAAAAAGGTGTAAGTAAACTTTTTACATAGGTTGCTAGTGGCATTTCTGTGGCTTCATCAAAACAATGCATTAAGACTGCAATATAATGTATCCTGCTTCATTTTTGCTAGAATATCTGTAGGGAGAGGACTGTGATTGTCTCAGTTCTTTTAATGGAACTAAAATCCATTGCTTATAAATGGAAAAACAATGTCATCTTGATTTCCCTTGTGATAGCTATTTTATATAGTAGAAGGGAAGTATTAGTAGTACCACTGTTATTAAATGAAAAAAATTACCTCTGTTCTATTCATGATTTTCTGCCTTGGAGGACAACAAAGAAGCAGAGTGATCCAAGAGGAGCTTGAAACAGATGTGGATTTATTTCCATACTTTGGGCTTAACTGAAACCTGGTATTCAGCGTGTATGGTACCGTCCAACTGGGAGAGCTGTGCATCATCATGAGCAGCTGAATTTACTGACATTACTTTGAAGACGTTAACATCTGCTCTCTGAGAGAGATTCTCTGGTTCCATTAATTAAAAGGGGCATTGTAAGCCAGTAGATATTGTTTTAAAATGCCAGATTACACTTGCAGTCACAAGTAGATAAGATAGTCGTAGACCAGAGCTAGTTTTCATTTTCATTTCCTCATTTTGTTAGGTTTGAAACAGTGAGAGTGGGCTGCAGTGATTAGTACAAACAGGAGAGCCACATTTAAAAGCTGTTAGGGTTTTTGTGTATCTGTTTAAGCTCCTCAGGCTAAGAAACAAGTCTATCCTTGCATGTTTACAATGCCCGCAAAGCATAACTGACAAGGATTTTCAGGCCCAACTCTAAGGGCAGAGCTCTTGTCCAAGCCTTGGACAATTTATGTCAGATTTTTGTAATCCACTCTGCTCTGCTATCAACAGCCACAAAAGGAACCCCCTCGAGATAACTCAGAATACTGCTGCTAACCCTTCTCTTCTTTCCTACTTGTGGCTATGTGCTACTTTGGTGTAAGCCCTTCCCCTTTTTCACTGTATCCAGCACAAATTTCTTGGCCTTATCTTCAAAGCCCATCACAATTTCATCCCACCCTACCTCTCCCATTGGGTCTCAATGGAGGTTAACTCCCACCTCGCTCCACAATGCTATGCTTTGTGCTCTGTCCCACTCACAAACCCTCACCAGCAAAGTTTCAAGTCAAATGCATCTCCTGACACACAACCTTCACCTTCCCAGGCGCACAGCTCACAGCCCAATGAACAAAGCAGGACACAGCTGTATTTAACGGTCCCGGCTACTGGTTGCAGGGCTTCTTCAAAACAGGGGTGCCATGTCTTGGGCTCTGCTACAGGGTGCTGCCAAGAGGTTGCAGGATTGCTTCTTCCAGCAGCATGGCTGATCCTCACTGGTTTGAAATGCATGTGCAACTGCAGCCTCACATTCAGTAGGTAACAGGATCTCAAGCAATGTTGGTATTAGCAAGTCAGGTTTACTATAGTGCAAGGAGGTCTGGGGATTTAGAGATTAGTGTGAGGAAGAATTTATTCTCTTACTTTTCTGTCATTTAGGTCAGAGTGTAACCTCGGTTATCCAGGGAGATTTCTCAACATGTACATTTGTTATTGTTTGGCATCAGACTCAGCAGTCTGAACCTTAGCTGTCAGAGATCCCCCATCTATATCACTTTTTCCATTGCTGGGCAGTGCATTTGATTGGCGCTCAACTTGCAGCCTGTAAAATAACAGCACATTACTTCACACTGTGCATGTGCTCCTGAGCAAACTCCCAGCAAGATACCACGTACAATGCTTGCAGAAAATTGTTGACACTTCCCCTAAATGTGCTGGCTGCTAGTGTGGGCTTGCATATCTATCCACCTAATACTCAAGTTTGACAGTAATGTGTATTCAGCATGTCAGGGGAGGTGGCACTTAAAAGATACTGGCACGAGCAAGGCAGGTGGAGCCTAGGAGGCTTTTACATTGCCAACAACAGCTGCCCTTTTTACACAGTCTCTCCTTTTTTTCTCTTTGTGTGTGTGTGCGCGTACACGCTGAAGATTTGCTTCATTGCAAATGCTTCCAGGAAAGTAACACTTCTGTCTACAATCCAAGTGACTTGTATAAGAATTGGCCCTTGGCATTTCAAACCTGATTACAGTTTTAATCACATTCATATGAGCACCCAGCCAGCCAGTTCAGTGGGCTATCTAAGACCTCATTATGAAGACATCTTTCTAGCCACATCAATCAGTCAAACAGAAGCTGGATTGAGATCTTCCACCTGAGCTTGCATTGTTCAGAATTAAAACTGAGATGAAATTTACAAGCATAAATTGCATTCATGTATTGTATATATCTTTTCTTTATAACAAAAGTATTTTAACTTTCAGGTTTTCTATGCGTGTCATTCATATATGATGGATAATTTGGCTTAAAGTAAGAACGGACACTAAAGCTATGTGTAAAATAGCTATTCTGTTTGGACTCCTTTATGTGAGTAAATATAAGCAAGTGATCTATTAATTCACTTCCTGATACTATTTGTATTCATGGCAAGGACACATGGAGGTTCAGTGATTAAGAAAAGGAAAAACTTACCAATGCTGTCTACAATTATTAATTCTCCCAAATCATGATTCATTTTATCAGAAGATTTCATGAGGGCACCTGGTGTTGCCATGGCTTTTCTTCTCTATTTTTGTTTGCTTCCTTTGTCAACAGATATTTGCCCTGAATCTATTTGGATTATAAAGGCCCAGTGAGCTAAGACCTGAAATGTAAAATTGATGCTACAGGATACCACCAAAATTAATCTCACCAAAAGCAAACATGACACATCTCTAGTCCCAAAGTAAGACAACTTTACTGTACTTTTTAACCACTGTCACAGTTAAAATACAGTCTTGCTGCCTTACACTCAAAGCCTCAAACCCCAGAGAAACCCACTCTACTTTTAATGTTTTTAACACTGATGTCCCTCAGCTGCACTGATGGTTACTCATGTTCTCCTGGCATTCACAGGGAGCTGCTGTGTACTTGAAGGTGTAGTCTAGTGCAGGTACCTGAAGCAAAGGACTAGTCATGAAGTTGTATCTTGCTGGTTCTACTCATGAAGTTGAACAGCTAGATGCATTTTCATTTCTGGGCTGGTATTCTCAACAGCACTTTCGCACTGCTAGATGCACTCATGCTGCTAGGAGGCTGGTATTACCAGTACTTAAGAGTTTACAGCTAAGCCTGTAAGCTCCACAGCAAGGTATACTGCTTTTTGTGCTGCCCAGCAACCTGTCCATGATTTTAGGCTGGTACAGTGACCCAAAATGTAATGGTGTGTATATATATATATATATACATGCATGCATGTGCTGTGTGAGTGAGGAAGTTACAAGCAACTAAACACTCCTAAAGTTACCTTATGCATTTGTTACTAGAATTAATAAGGATTTGCATAGAAGATGGGACCTTTTAAATACTGGGTAGTGCAGTGGCAGACAAATCATACCAAATAGCACAATACTTTCCATTATACACTAATCACCACATTTAAAATTGTTATCATCAGATTATGTGGATGCATGATTCACAGCCCACTCCCTGTCTCCAAAGAATCGGTTTTTAAGCAGGCTGCCACGCGCCTACTGCACCTGATTGTTTCATCGGCACATTCCAGCTAACAAAGGCGGACGAGCCAGGGCAGAGCCTGGGACACTGATACACTTGTTCTATCCCCACAGGTGTAGCAGCCTTCTGTTTTGAAAGCTTCTGGGTGTAGGCGTTAGGGCTGCATTCTTTCTTTAATTTGTACTCGCTTCGTTCGGAGTCAGATGGAAAGGCAGCCAAGTGAGGAGCACACAGAAGGAGCGAAAACCCACGTTCAAAAAGCCCTGCTAGAACATAGACCATTACAGCAGACCCTGAGCCCTTGCTTTCAGACAGAGGAAGAAGAAAGGGAAAAGAAGGGAATGATACGGGGGGGGGGGCGGGGTTAACATCAAAAGCTCCTTCCTATCCTCATGGATTTTCAGTCAATGTTGCTGGCAGAAAATATATTCTGTATAACATAGAATAGGCAGTTCCATGTGAATGTGTACTTAATCTGTAATTATTGATACAAGCCATTGTTTACATGGCAGTATAGGTCTACATTCCATATGTTTTATGTACAATTATTAGAACCAGCCATTATTTATATGGGACTACAGATGTACATACTCTTTTATTGTCAAACAAGCAGAGGGGAGACCACATTCTCCTCCCAGTTTACACCATCTCAGGCCAGAACAGACCACTGTACCCATCCAGTCTTATGTCTCACACTCTCACACTAATTTCCTCAGTAACACTAATTATAATTCTGAAGTCCCAGTCCCCAAAAGCCAACAGTCTTCTACATTAATGCTTGGGTAAGATGTTGCATTCTTTCTCTAATTTGTACTCACTTCTTTCGGAGAAGTCAGCACTAAAAACTGAAGGTGCTGATGTAATTGGAGGACAGCTGTGTCAGAGGCAACATGTCACCTTCTGAAGGGAGGGGATAGGTCACTACACCCCACACAGTCACTGCCACCTCTACTAAGGTGGTCCACAAGATTTCTTGTAACACATCTTGTGACAACTACTTGTTCACCAGGATTTTTATGGAGTTTTACCATTTTCTTGTGGATTAACTTACTCTGTCTGCATTGAACTGGAGACTTTTGCCAGCCAATTAGGAGACTAAATTAGCTCACTGATGCTTACAAAACTTCTGTGAGCAAACATAAGATTTGTATGAAAATTCAGTTTGAACAGGAACAATTTTTCATGGTCCATAAGAGGTAGTGTAAGATGCACAAAGATGACATTCATGACTCCTGCTCATAGCTCAGTTCTCTGCTTTTAATTCCCCACAGATGGAGCTAAGAAATTACCCTCGCATTTATTAGAGAAAATATCCAGGAAGGCAGATTTCTTGCAGCTCCACCTGCTTTTAAAGCCAGCTTCAAATAAACACAGAATTCTGCAATCTGAGAAAATAGCTTACATCTTCTTTCTTTTTCTTTTTTTTTTTCCACCAACCCAGAGTTCTGTTATCTTATACTTATTTTGATAAGCTACCTTCAGCTTTTCTGTCTGCACATGCAAGGAAAGAAATCCAGCTCCACTTCCAATGCAAGTTTAGACAACGTGGTTAAATTAACAGCTTGAACATTAGAAAAGAGATTAGGATAATTAATGCCAAGATGATAGAACTAGAAATGTTTTGTACTGTAGGTAGGGCCACTATTTGGGAGGCCAAAAGAGGAGTTTTACCACCAGCTTGCAACAGGTTCTAACAGTGGAACTTGAAAACTGGGATCACATTCCCCTGAAATGCTAGCCACAATTTCAAAAACATGTGCCACAAGCTGGTCTTCCAAATGCAAGTGGAAGCACCTGAAATATGCCCTGTTTCCCCATTTTAACAATAAGAGTTATTAGATGCCCACATTATTCTAGAAAATTAAACATTTCTTTGGATTACTTTGTGTGCTTCAGCTCAGAGTTGGCCAAAGAAACACAGGTTTGACACCTAAAAGTACAGAGTAGCTGCTATCTATCAAAAGCCCAGAAATTAATTCAAGGTTTTTTTGGAATTAAACATTTTATTTGCTTGCTCCAGGGGCTGTTCAATTCCCTCCCTAAAGACACTGAGATCATGAAATAATTAAGAGCATATTTCTTGACCTGGAATTATTATTTACTGTCAAAGTGCCAGGTTCTTCACAGAAAATGCACTACATAAAATTATACTGGGAATTAATGGCACTGGTTATACAGACCCAGTTAAATTTCAGGAAGACAGTTTCAAAGCCAGGGGGAAAGGGAGATGTTTGATTCATGTCTGAATCATTTACAATGTGCTAACTCCAGTGAAATAAGATGGACAAGAATTTCAATATTTTAAAATGTATTTTTGCAGGGAACAAATATAAGCTTTTCAAAGTCCAGTTTCAGAGCTTTTCAGCCCTCTCAGAGCATGTAGCTGTAAAGGCTACTTCCTAAAAACACATGCAATCACCATTTCCAGTCTCATGACAGTGCTTGATCTGTGTAGTGCATTGATGCTTATCCAGGAGGTTTTCCAGGGGTGCTGGGTGGGTCAGAATCCAACAAGAAGAGACAAATTTCTCCAGAGAGACCCTCCAACTCCCACCCCACCCCTCTCCCCACACACCCCCCCCCAAAAAAAGGAACTAAAAGATGGCAATTTTTCTTTCATTAAAACAATGAGGTGGTTTGTCCTCTGTTTTAAGGTGAGGTTTGCTGTTACTGTGTCTGCAGCCTTCTTTGACAGATGCAAGAAAAATGGATTTTAGAGAGAAGCACGTGAAACAGAGAAGCAGGAATACTGGAAGTTGGATCCACGGTTAAACCAATAAGTAGAAATGGCCTGATTTTAAGAAGTGTTGAGAACTCAATGTCCTATTAGTTCCCATTCACATCACTGGAAATTTGATACTCTAAAAACATTTAAATTTATATTTCCATAACTGTCTTACCTTGGCACCAGAATACAGGTTATCATAACTTTCTGTTCTTCTGTTCTACTGCCCAACCTCAGAGGACATAAAAAGACTCATGTTCAGAGGGCACAGGCTCAATACTCCCCCAAACCCCAGCTCTCTTAATGTCCAGAGTTAAAGATGCTCACTCTAAACTAGGATACCCAGAAGCATTAATTTCATTTTAAAACCTAGACTTTCAGTTCTAGTCTCTGTGCCCAAGTGTGATCCTAGGGCAGAAAACAAGTCAGTGACTGGAGAAGCTGCTCCCTGAATCGCCAGGGCTGAGGCCACCGGAAACGCATTCAGAGTTTTTCTCCCATCTCTTCTCAGGAGAAGGTGCTGGAAAATCACTTCATCAGAGTCATTACATCCCAAAGCAACATTAGCTTCGTTTGATCTGCAAACTGCTCTGTCCTCAGCAATTTGTGGCTTTCTGTGTACCCTTACACCTCCAGCTTGAACCCATCCAAAAAAATATTCCTCCCCCAAAGCACACATCCTTTTATTTATTTTTACCTACCCTCCTGCCTGTTTAGCTGTACACTGCTCTATTATGTGGTCTCTGTGTTTTCCAGGCAGATTTTCCTCATCTGAGGGATCTCTCAAGTGAAGGCTATTTGAATAAATGAGGATGATATAGCCCACCCACCCTAAGACCCCGATCTGTCTCCTGAGAGCTGGCCTTTGCTGAGATCCAGGAGCTTGTCTTTGGACTGCAAATGTCTAGAGGGATTCCTTTAATAACATGACTAGCTGTAGAGATTTGTAAATTAATAATTTAGATACACAGGCAAATAAAGCCTAAATATCTTAGAAAAGTAGACTATTGAAGACTTCTTTTCTTGCCACTGAACATGAGCTAACCCACGAACTAATTTTTATGATCTCTGCAAATCTGAGATATAGTTCTGGGAATCCTCAGAGACCCTAAGTCCAATCACACCAAATTACAACATTTTAGTTTGTGTGTGCACACAGAGAAGGTGTCCTGGGCCTTGTGGCTGTTTCTGTCTAAACAAGTACTTCCCTGAGATGCCCTAAGATCACAACAAACTGATATTTCACTGGACAGTAGATTTTGGTTTCTTTATCAACATCATATCAATGTTGCAAAGCTTGTACTTACAGATATAGGAACGTGTTATTGCTGAAAGAAACACAGAAAGGTTTTATGTATTGATACACTACATTTATATATTGAGCAGCTACAAGCAGGATCAAGCCAAGTGATGCTTGGAGGTGGGGGCTGGGAGATGGAGGGGCTCTTTTTGTACTGAAGGCATTGCTGCATATCAAATGGCAGGTATCAGAGTGACAGCTTTTGTTTTCATAGCCTATTGAAAAGTTAACGAAGTAAAGAAGATATAATCATTCAGGTAAAGCAGGATACAAAGCAGGCCAGGGCTTGCACTAAAAATGCATAAAGTTATTTCACTAAAAGACAGAGGCACTTGCCCATGGCAGGTGCAAAACTTAGGCAGTGCTCTGATTGCCTCAAGAAAGGAAAAAACCTGCAGAAAATGTTGGGACATGTTCTAAGCCTCCTCAACAGCCTCTCTCCCTTCCCTCCCCTCCCCCACCCCCACCCCCCACCCCCCCTTCTTTCTTTTTTCTTTTTCCTTGTTGAATACTTTAGGTCATATCTTTATTGTCTGCCAGCAAAGGCTGTGGTTTTCAGGGCTCCAAGCAATTGGAGAGGGAAGGCACACTCAAAAATCTTGAGTGGTTTAGAGGAGTCTCTGAATGAGGAGACTTCTTTTCATGACGAAGATGATATGGCACAGCTTTAAAGTATGCGTCTGCTGTAAACCAGAGAAAGGACAATATTAGAGGCTGACTCAGGTCTGTCTGACTCTGCTCATGGGTTGAAGGAAAAATGTCAACCTCACCTCAGCTGCCACTTGAAAACTGAGTGTTTGGTTTCCTTGGTTTCCCCTTGCTGTTAGGTGTTCGGGTCCTCATGCTTTTGAGACACACTTGCCCCCATTGCTCTCAGTGTATATACTTATTGCCATCTCACAGCATGCCCTGGTTGGCACCAGCTTCCTGGCTTCCTCGCCTTCCAGGGGGTAAGCAAACCCCCTTGCCTGGAGAAGCCAGAGCATGCAGTGATCCAGAGTGTAGCCCCTACCTGTGGTACAGGTGTGACCTGGCAGCCACTGAGGTCCCCATAGCATGAGCCAGGTGCCCGCAGCAGAACCCTTCCCATGTCTCAGTTACATGCAGCTCCTGTGGGGACCAAAAGGTCTGTCACACCCAGAAGGACCTTCACACCCCCTTGGCTTTCCAAAGGGCCCAAAGTTCAGGCCCAAGTGTCATCATGTGAAATGCTGTTCACCCACCTCCTCCAGCTGGCTGAGCCCAACTCTCATGCACACTCAGCAGAGACCACTGCCAAGACCAGGAGGGCAAAATTCTGTTCAGATCAATGCCTATAAAGCAAGGGCAAAACAATACACTGGAAGCAATGGAAGCCCTTGCAAAGCAAAATCCTTTAAGATCTGGTGAATCACCATGTGAAGAACCTCTCAAAGCTGCCAGAAAACACAGACACAGACAAAGGAAGTCTTTTGATATCAGAGTAGTCAAGAGATGCCAATTTGTTCGGCCAAACCCATCACCGTGTGATAGCACATTGATACCTGTTTTGCTAGCTGCCTTCTTTTGAAATGGTTAGAGACTCCCACTGAAAGCACGAAGTGGTGGGGATCCAGTTTAAAGGAAATTACTAATTTGGACTGGAAATTGAAGGTACTTAAAAACAAGTTAAACTTCTCACTATCATTGGGGAAAGAAATGGAAGCAGCCAAATTTATGTTATACCTTATTGCTCAAGCTCGGCAGTACCTGGAAGACTCAGAAGCAGGCACTGACCTGCATGCATTTTTCCAGTCCCAGCCCTTGATGATATGAGTAAGAGACAGGAAAACAGAAGAAGCTTTGAAAAACACAGGCTCAAAGGACAGAAGTGCCTGAGTGAGTCGTTTTCTGCAGCAGCTGCCGTGCACCAAGGACTGTACAATCTAACAAACTCCCTTGCAAAGCAGATGGCAGAGGCGCTTCAGCCAGGAAGAAAATTCCCTCCTGGATGTAGTTTTGTTTGTTTGTTTGCTTGTGTGATTGATACACACACACGCAAACACACACCTGTCTCTCTCCCTTCCTCCCTTACATGCACAGCCAGGAGCAAATTTGTGTAGGAGAGCCCTTTGGTAACACCACTCCTCCTGTCCCAGCAGCTCCTCGCTCTCCCTGGCAGCCACCGAAGAAAATGGATCACCGAGCGCTTCCCCAGAAAGAGGAATTTCGGTGCCTACAGGTAGATGGTGTGCAGGGGAGAGGCACAGTTATTGCAGCGGTTTCCTGTTAGCCTGCCATTCATCAGCCTTCCAGGCACACTCCTTTCCTCGCAAGGCAGGCCGCAGCACACTTGATCTTTCCACATCAAACCCAAACACTTCTTGACTTCTACCTCCCTGCCATCCTTTTCCCCTCATTTCCCATCCCGAGTTCCTCTCTGCTCCAGGTGTGTGTTTTAAAATAATTCACCGATCAGTCTCCCTCTGTGAGCCAGATAAGCCATAGGGCCAAGGGAGAAAGAGATCAAAACCACCACTTTTCTTTTGGCACATCTCTACAGCCTGCAAGCTTGTAGCTACCAGCCAGCTAGAAAGAATTGTGGTGACTGCTTGGACTTGGGCCGTCTGTCATAAGCCAAGGGCTGTAGGTGAGAACAGAACTTCAGCACGTGCAAGGAGCAGCCAGTGGATGGAAAGAGCTGCGGCGAGTAAAATGAGAATAAAAGTATACAGCCTACAGTCATGTCTACTTGAGGTAAGGGGGTTGCTGCATTGCTGTACGTCTACTCCGTGTAAGACTCAGTGCTGCTAAAGGCATGTAGGTAAACTTCCAGTCTATGTCGGGTTTCAAACTTCAACACTTTCAGATTCAAATTTAAACAGAGTCACAAATCCAGGGGAATACAACTTTATTTGGCCGGCCTTATTGGGATAAGCATTTGAAACAAGAAAAGGCCTAAAAAATTGTGTTCGTGACTATCTTCACAGAAGCTGATCAGCAGTATGGAAAAACTACAAAAAAAGACGCATAATAAATAACAACATGGAAGAAAACTAGTGGGAATGGCAGGAGAACTTACAAATGATGGAAAATGACTGGCTGAGAACAGGATGTCAGCACGAGTCCTGTTGGCAGATGAGCCACTGATGTGTCCTTAACTCTAAAGATCTCCCACCACCTTTGTACAGAACTCTCTACAGTTTACGCTATAAGCGTAAACAAGATGATACGTCAGTGAGGCCTGCTCCAAGTAAGGAAGATGTAAACCCTCACTGATAGCAGGGGATTTTTCCAGCACAAAGGAGGATAGCTTGGCAGAGGACACATGAGAAAATACTGGACTCAGAATTACAGTGTGATCCAAGATCTTCTCAAAGCAGGATCTCCGTCCAGATTCCCAGCCTGCCTGTCCACACTCAGTCGTTTGGGCCAAGGATTATTTTATGTCAATAAACTCAGCCCTTTTCCAGGGAAGAGGAAATTCATCCAGTGTGGATGAACTGGCTGATATATGAAAGGAACAGCTCCAGAGAAAATAATTCTAATTACATCGCAGGAGAGGCAGCACAGGCAAACAGTAGAAAGTAAAAAACTCAAGGGAAAAGGAAAAGCTGATTCCAAAAGAATAAGCCCAAAGAGGAGTTTCCATCTGAAGTGTCATCAGTGTATACTTTGCACTTCTCTAAGATGGACTTATAAAGATGTGACATGTTAACGTGTTGTTGCCTTACTCTGGGGTAAAGGGCATACTACATGTCAGGAATCTCTCACCCTCTATCAAAGGACTGATACCTGCACTGTGATACCACACATTCCACCTGATTATAGATAAAAACAGTGTATCTGATTGAATTTTTCAGCAGAAACTGTGATTCTATAACTCCCTTATTTAAAAAAAAAAAGGCAGCAGCCACTTGTACCTAGTATGGTGAGAAGGAAGTTCGGGGGTAGGAGGGTGGGGGTGGGGTTGTGTCAAGAAAAAATGTTCCCATTTTAAGATATAGCTGACCATCAGATCATCCAGATCCTGGGCCAGTAGAAAGTGGCAGGTATTCTGAGCTGCATTTAAGAGGAAAAATAGACTTTCTCAAGCTATTGTTCAAAAACCACCTGTGAGGACTTAATTTTTCTATGAAAAGCTGCTCTGATAAACTTTTTACTACTGGAAGGGGCAGGTTGCTCCTGGGATTTCCTTTGCTTAGTGCTCAAATCTGAGGAATGGCTTTTGCAAGAAGTCTTCTCCACTCTGTTGAGTGAGAAATCTTAGTACTGGTTTGGCCTTGAATCCACACTTTAACTAAAGGCCCAAATCAAACTGACAACTGATTTGCTCAACTCTGACTGCTATATTGCACAGGTGAAATGTCACCAAATGGACTAAAAAAAATATTAAGAATTGTTTTATAATTATCTTGGCAGCACATGTAAGACAGTTATGAGGAAATTGCATTTAACCACGTTTTATGGGTTTAATTTTCTGTTCAATTAATGCAATTGTTTTGCAATTGTTAATTCTTAACTTTAGCCCAAATATTTAATACCAAGGGAGAACAAATTTTTTAAAGAGCTTTATGGTGCTGATTTGTTGTGCATATAATAATAAGATCAGGTTGTTATAAAATGAAGGAATTCTTTATTAAATAGTCAGCTTTACTGATCTTAATTGCAAGCTGCATCTCTACACGGCACCTGTACATTCTGATGTGTTGTCATAACCCTCAGAGCTATGTAAACAAGCAAGTCCTGTCGTGTTGCTGGCTGACTCCAGCAATCACAGAGACAGACAAAGTGATCTCCAAGGAGTCAGGTATACATACGTATATTAAAAAAAAAAAAAAAAAAAGTAAAGAAGGAAGGATCAGTGGTTAAGCAATAGATGATTTTAAATATATACATGTTTAACGGGGAAGAAGGTGAATCACTTTAAAATTCAAAAGGAATACAAGATGAGCAGATCTGAACAGCTGAATTCCTGATTTCAAACCTAGTTTTTACAGGTGCTGGGGGTTTCTGGTTTCCACAGAGGTAAAACTAGCACCTCTGGGAAAAAGCCCACTTCAGTGTCTACATTTTTTTGTCCTGGTTTGAAACTGGGGCTCTCCTATTTTCTTGAGGCTAATTTTGAAACATGCAGCTCTCAACAACAGTTCCTCTGGTTGATCCACAGGTTTTAAAAGAAGATTTATAAGTCAATGCCATGCTGGTAGGAGTACAAGCAGCCAGATTCTTAGCTGGCATAAATCAGCATCATTCCACCAAGGTATATTGTGCAATGTTGATTTACACCAGCTATGAAATTAGCCCACAGTGCTCTGCCATGAAAAAATATAACTCCCGGCAGCAAAGAGGTGAAAACCTTCAAGCTAACCTGATATTTATCTGTCTGGACCAGACAGCTTTTGATCACTGTCGCATTCCCCTTTCATTTATCCATGTAGTGCTCCTTGGCTCCAGAGGTGAAATTTTCAGAAGACACTAATATTAGACTAAACTGCTTACACAGTGGGAGCAGGGTGAAGCTGAAGCTAAGCAGTTTACAAAATCTTGACAATCCACTCATTCCCAAGTTACAATGTGCACTGGGGCTGTTTCTGATGTAATGTGATGTACCCAGAGGAAAAGTGGACTTCCAGGGAAAAGGTAGACTTTCAGCAAAGAGACTGAGGCTGGTGATGTGTCTATAAGGGGAAGACTGAAAAACAAAAGAAGAAATTTTGCCTGGTGATCTCTGCCAGAATTTCAGTTGGACTGTTCATGTACCCATTCTTCAACCATTTGCACCTGTGAAGCTGGTAACATCTCCCTGTAATATTCCCTCAGCCCTTTGTGATACCAGCTTGGATCTTCAAAGAAGCACAAAATCTCGGGAAATAAATATCCTGCATTTTGCACTTCCTTTATTTGCAGCACTTAATAATCCAAAAGCACCTCTTAAACAGAATTAAATTGTTGAGGCAAGCATCATTCTCAGTCCTCTGGCTCTAATGTATGCATTGCAGTGCATGCTTTCATTTGATCAAACCATCTGTAGTAGTAAGGAGAAACAACTTGATTCTAAGTTCAGACTTTGCTTTGAAATAGCCAAAGACTTGCCAGAAAGCAGCCTTTTGAATCAGCCACAGTGTTCTCAGACACTTTGAGAGCCACTGGCAGATAAACCCTCTTAAAACAGTGATTATTCAAGCCTTGCCAGCAATATCTGTCGTGCAGCATACTTTCCTTTGCCTCACCGTGTGATCAGAGAGGAGTTTCCACAAGTTGTTTTCTTATTGATGGAAATCAGAAAATGATGCCTTCACCACCCTTCTCCCAGACTTTCTCGATACCTTTTTCCCAGGGTCAAAACTTTTTAGCCCATGCACAAAAAGCAAACAGAGCTAGCAGACACTGCCATTTTATATATATGTTTGGGTTTTTTTCAGTTTCACTTTTTCTTCTGCTTTTGCTTTGTTTCTACCCAAAAGGCAAAGCAAAATACAAACCAACAGTTTGCTGCGTGGAGACGCAGAGAAGGAAAAGTGGCTTCAGCCACGCTTCCAAGGCTCTGCCTACCTGCGAGCCCTCCCTGAGCTGTGCTGCACAGCTGCGCACACCTGCAAGGTGCTGCGCGGCTCGGGAGGTGTACGTGCTAATGTGAGTGCCCCCCTGTGGTACTGGGCTGCCGGCTGAGGCTCAGGGAAGAAAAGCCACTTGTTACCCTGCAATAACCTGTTCCTGCAGAAGGCATCGGGTTTCACGGCAGGTTAGCTTCCCTCTGCTGCGCGAGCAAAACAATTAGAATAAGCTGATGGAATCACCTTTGGTAAAGCCCATCTGGAAATGCTCCTAGGAGCATGGGAACGAAGCAGTGAAGCTCTTCACAGTGTTGAAGCTGTATTGAACAATGTCATTAAGGGCTGGGTTCAGCCGCAGTTGTGAGTTATTATGGTTTGTTTATTGTTAGCATTGCCCGGCCAGGCCTTTGAGGCAGAGGAGCTTAGTGTGTGAATGGCAGCACCTAAGTGAGAGTCACCACCACTCTTGACTTCTGACTTCAGCACAACTGATGACAGGTCCCAAGTGTGAAAAGAGCTTCTAAGCAAGAGGGGCATCAAAATTCCGGCATCACCTGTGATACCCTGAATTAAGTTTGCACAATCTTGTAGCTGTTTCTCTTCACTGAATGCAATGGCGGCGGCAGCAAGCTGGGGAGAAGCAGTGGAGAACTGGGCCATGTGCTTGAACACTTCCCTTGCCCCAGTATGTAGGGGAGCCACCACATGGTCTTCCCCAACAGAATGTTGCTTTAGCCCATGGGCAAAACTCCCCCAGAGCCTTTCCCCTGAGGCTGGCTGGAGCAGGAAGGGGGAAAATGTGAACCCTTGCAAGGCCTGTCTGTGACCTTTTGCCTTTACTTCTGTTACCTGCTTTGGAAACCAAGGTACTCGGTTCCCCTTCTTTCAGAAAAGCAAAATTGCTGAAGTCTGGATCAAAGCTTTCCTTTCCTGATCTTTCCACCCATTTGCGTTCAGTGTAGCTCTAGGTTCTGGTTCACACCTTGGGAAGCTGCAGAGGAAAAGTCACTTCTATTCACTTTGCTGGGACCTCTTGGTGACCATGTTCCTAATGTCACTTGTTTGACTGCTGACCTTTGCTTTACTGCGGGTAGTCCTTTAATCCATGCCTCCAGTCAGGAATTCCAATAAATATGTTGGATGTTCTCAGTCAACTATGTAATAACTCCATTTTCTCTTGCTATGATAATAATTTGGGGGTGGGGGGTCTTATGTGTAGTACAATGTGGTAAAGAATAGGGAGGATTTTAACCTACATTTTTGGGCAATATAATTTTAATTCCTTAATCTCAGTTATTCTCTGAGAATCAGGGCTGAGACCTTGAGCTTTCACTACTCTTAATGACAGTCTGTGTGAACCACCCCGCCTCTTTCATATCTTCCTTTGGATATTGTGTCAAACTTTCAGAACCCAGGTTTGAAAATGTTGCCCATACCTATTTACTCATGCTTGTAATTAGATAACAGTGATGGGAGGAGTTCATCTTTCTTTTACATGATTCAAGTAAGGGCACGTCCACTACCTTTCTCTGGAAATTACTCAGCCTAATAGCCTTGCTTTTCAAATCTTTTTCTTGACAATCAGATGACTTTAAAAGCTTGCTCTGTTTTCAATTCAAAAGTCATTTCATTCTCTCTTATTAGCCTTTGTGAGAAGCATCTCAGCATTTGAAGGAAATATTAGACCAATAAGTCTTGATTATGAACTCCACAGAGCAAGTTTCCTGACATTGCCTTGTCAAAGTATCTCAAGCATGATTTTTAGAAATTGCTTTAAAACTATTGCATCAAATCTCACCCTACCCCTTCTTAATGCTTTATCTCTCCACTAGGCCTGTGAAAGGGAGAGGTGGTTACTGGCTATTTTGGTGCATATATTAGGACATGGAGATATCCACAGGACCTCACTGCAACTGGTTCCTTACTGGCTTCATTGCTAAAAAGCTCCACATGGCAAGAAATGTATTTTCACTCACTACCAGACTAATATTTCTTTGAACAAGTGACCTAGAATGGTATTTCATCATCAATTCACTGAGCCATCCCATCCCCACAAATACAGTTTCACTTAACAAAATTGCATTTGACGAGTAGTTAATCAGGTTTATGCTTTAATCCCTTTTGGTATTTCAAAGAAAAAAAAATCAAAGCAGCTAAATATTGAGGAGTTAAAATTCACTATGGACTACAAAGTAATATTCTCCTAAGGATTTCAGGAAAAATACGTTTTGGATAAGAGGAGAGGAGATACATGGTACAAATGACATATATGGTTCTTACATATATTAAAACCCATCTTATATGATAAACAAGATTACAAACAAACAAGATATCTCACTATAAAAACAAATATGGACTAAGCCTTTTTAGAGTGCTGTCTGTATATATATCTGTAAAAATCAGAAGTCTGAATGCCCTTTCAGATCTAAGTATAAACAGCTTCCCTGGAGAACTGAACAAGGTTTTTTCAAGTCCCAGGAAAACATCTGAACCATCTTTTTGCCTTGCTGATGGTTACGGTGGTTTGAAGAACTATAGAGTGACGTGCTGAAACTCTGTGAGCTACCTACCCACTGTACCAAGCCCATGCTTTCTAGAATGACAATAAAAGGTGTTCCCCCCCGCCCCCCCACCCCCCCCACCCCCAACAATTCTGGGTTCTGGGCCTCTCAGGAAAAAAGAAGTTATGCTTCTCATTCCTCAACCCCATCCAGCTGTTTTTCATTTCTGCATCAGAAGTGTCCATGATGTTCTGTCTGCCAATATGCAATATGCTACTTGTACATCTGTGAGAAAACTTGCCCTGCCCTGCCCTTAATCGGAGAAGGTTCAAAATATCCTTGAGCAACAGTGACTCTATAGGATTGCAAAAGGGAACCGTTAAATGCCAGCCACCATCCCTTTCCTTGTATGTTCTAAGAGAGTGTTGTCATAGCATCTTAGAAATATTGCCTGGAGGGAAAACCTCTGGAGGTTGTCTAGGCCAGCTACAGACTGTGGCCAACATGAGGTCAGGTCAGCCGTTGATTTGCTAGATGAGTCTTAAAAACTTCCACAGGTCGCAATTCCACCAATCCTTCAGATATGCTGTTCCAGAGCCACGCTCTCTGCTGATTAATAGTTTTCAAAATTTTTAGTCTGAACCTCCCTAGTCACAACTTACAATTATGTCCCCTTGAATGTCTGTTTCCTCATGTAACTACCCTGTTTGTCTAGTAACTAACAAATAGTTGTCTGGAAAGAGCTTGGTTCATATCTTTTTTATTTTCTTTCCAGAAATTGTAGGATACATTTGATCATCTCTTTTTCTTCTCTATCAAATGAGACAAGCCCATGTCCCTCGGCCCTCTCTAATACACTGTGTGCTCTACAACGCTCAGTATGTTAGTAGCCTGACACTGGACCTTATCCAGTTTCTCAATATCTCTCTTTAACTGGAAAAACCAAATCTGGCACAGTATTTCAGGTGCAGCCTCACCAATGCCAAGTAGAGATAGATCCCTCAATCTGCTGTCTAAGCTCCTCCTAATGTAGCATGTGGTTTCCCTTATTTACACTGAGAGCACGTTGCTGGGTTATATGCCATTTGGCACCTGTCATAACCCTCAGGTCCTCTTCCACAGTGTTATTTCTCAGCCAGTAATTTCCCAGCCTGCACTGATGCAGAGGGTTACCCCACCCCAGGTGCACAACTTTGCACTTCACGCAGCTTTTGTTGGCTGAGATCTGAAGTTTCTCTTGGCCCTTGCAGTTCTGCTGCACTGCGTGTCAACCGCTCCCCCTGACGTGCCACCATCCACAAATCTCCAGAGGGTGTATTTTGTCAAATCATCCAGGTCACCGATGAAGATACTAAACAAATAATCCTAGTATCAGCCCTTTGGTTACTGTACTTATTGCTGGCCAACAAGCTGATCTCAAGCCATCAGTTACCACTCTTGGAGCCTGTCAATCCTGCTGATTTTCAAGTCTTCTAATAATTCACCCATCCCACATTGCCTCAAACTACTATGCAAAACACTGTGGGAGATTGTCTCAAAAGCCTTTCAAGATATATTGCATTCACTACTCTTCCTTCATCCACTGTCATTTCACCACAGAAGGCAATCAGTTTGGTGAAGCATGGTGCCCTTGGTATTTCTATGTCTACTGTTCCTCGTTACATTCTGGTCCTTCATGTGTTTGGAAATGGAGTCTAGGAGGATGTACCCCATGATTTTTTCAGACACTGAAGTAAAGCTGACCAGTAGCTCCCCAGATGGTCTTCTTGCCTGTGTAAAGATGAGCTTAACGTTAATCTTTTTCCAGCTATCAGGAATTATCTTCAGCCGCAATGGCTTTTCACTGAGGACAGACAGCAATCTTGCAATCATGTCTGCACCCTCAACACCTTCAGGTACATCCCACCAGCTTCTCCCTAACATTTTGTTTTCCTGTTGTTGGCTGCCTCTCCCACTCCCATTTATACCTGTACGCACAGAGGTCTGGGAGAGGGCTCTGCCTTTGAAGAATGAGACAAAAAATGTGTTGAGTACTTGAGCATTTCCCATGCCATGAAGTCTGGGAACCTCAACAATCGTTTATAGAGTGTGGTGTTGCCACTCAGTGCACACATCAATTCTTACATGGTATCTTGGTCCTTGTAAGTTTGGAGATTAAAGTCGTCATGGAGATGGTCTTTTAGCCCTGAATACTGCTTAGAGTTTAACAGCCAGTAGCCATTATCTACAAAATCCCCAAATTAAGGCAATAAATGTTAGGTGGAACAGGAGAGATCACTTAACTCTACTGTTCCACACATTACTGGATGTACACATCTATACAAAGGGACATTTTCAAAGGAATAAAGGAAATTAGGCTGCCAACTCCCTCTTTGAAAATCAATAGGCATTGCCATTTTCAGCCACTAATGTAGGTGTTTAACTTAGAAGATTGTCTTCTGGTTCAGTCAAAGGAGAGAAAGGCTTCCAGGAGGCAATTCAGTGTACCTAAAAGATAGGTCTCCATAGTGGAAAAGCTATGAGTTGAGGTGGAAAGCAAGCAGGGATGAGAAGGGGTGACTGTCTCCTTAGATGTTCTTCATATTTTTTTAAAAGGTAAATCCAGTATTCGTACCAAATGTGCAGTGTTCCTACTTCACTCTGGTCTTAAATGTCATACTCTCTCACTTATGAAGATAAACTTCTCTTACAAAATGTTCAAACACAGTTTTTTGCTCCACAACTGCATCTTTTTTCCACAAGAGGGAAAATAGAAGCACATACTTAATGCGCCAGTGCCTAGATAATTTTTTTAAGGAGGGCTAAGTAAAAGAATGATAGATAAAAGCAGGATTTTCCCAGCATATTAAAAAAAAAATCCTTTTTATTTGTCATTTTTTGGAAAGGAGAGCATGACAAGCATCTTTGATGTGGAAGAAAAGCTTGTTTGTATATGTTGGAGAAATTATTCAAGGACAGTTCACTCATATAAAAAATTACCCCTGCATTACTGCCAAGGTCAATGAGACCTAGAGCGACCTGCCACAAAATTGTAATTCTGTCTGCTTGTTTGGCCAGTTTATCCCTTTTCTCTATTTCCTTTTGGCACTTTGGAGACAACTAACACTCCCTCAGTTCCAGTGTACTTGGCACTTTACCCAAGATGTATGACAGTCCCTCAGAAGGATAATACTGACCTTATGAGGTCATTTTTTCCCACTCATTCTTTGGAGGTAGGTACAAAGTCATGATACTATATTGCCTATACATCAGTTGACAGGTGCCATCTTTTTTTCCCTAGTTGTATCCCCAGCTCTTTTACTAACTTCCACTAAGTCTTAGTACTTTAGCTGTTTATGCTTCATATGATCATAATTAGTTGCATCTTGCCATGGGTTTTATCTGCTGCTTATGAAAATCTGTTCCCCATCTCATGGGTCTCAGATCTTATGCCTGTCTAAAATACTACTGTTGATAATGTTAGGTATTGTACACTTTTTATGGTTAGTATGCTCGTGACACCACTTTTATTGCGGTGCAGTTCTGTTCTTTCCCCTCCCTCTAACTCAAGGAAAATGGAAGCTGTACCTTAAAAAACTCACAGGCCACGTAAAACTACCAGTGACATCAACTGGAGCCAGTTAGGTACATCAGAGGGATTAAAAACTGATAAGAGAGGGAAGGAGTAGGACTACTTTTTCATTTGTACATTAACCACACATTCCTCATCACTCATCTTTTTTGAATTCTTGGTTATAGTCAAATGACCTTAATTATATGGTAGCCTTTGTTATCTAGGAAATGAAATACAAATAAGACTTTGTTACAAAGGACAAAGACAACACCAAAAGTAATAATCACAAAGCAAAGAAAATCCTTTTAACCACCCCCACCAAACCCCAAAGAGAGATGCTGCAATTTTATTTACGCTGTAGACTGTAGGAACTAGTAGGTGAAATCAATGGAATGTGCCTCATAAAGACTGAAAAGAAAGAGCATATTCTTTCTCTATGTCCATAAGAACTATGAATGCAAAATTTAAGATGGTAATGTACAATAGATTTTCATTTTCATACAGTAATTTAATCTTACTGAGAGCACAAAAATCTCTTCTGATACAGTTTCATTTGCCCAGTTATTTACTTTTCCTAACATTGAGTACTTATCAAGTGAAAAATGTCATGTGAAAGCAGTGTATGCATGCATTTAAGTGTATGGAAATTTATCAAGGACATTGACTTCCCCCTTAGCACTAACCACTTCAGCTTAACTGTGCATCATGTGTTGGGGTCACAGCTGCATGCCCCTCCACTGCCCTCCCAGTCAAAAGATCCTATCGCCTCAGCGTATGTCCCCGCATAAATGCATATGTATGCACACGTATGGACACTTAATGCATGCACATATACGTATTCACACATACATAGTGCCTCAGTTTACCAGAGCCCACTTGAACAACTGGACAGAGATAGTATATGGTTAAAAGTGAGCTGAGTGAAGTAACAGTCATTTGGAGCTCCAGGAAAACCAAGTGTTTCATATGGAAGGGATGGCATGGAGCAAGTTTTTATGTCACTACTATAATATTAAGAAATCTTACCTAATTTCTTTAATTAGTCCTTTCCCATTGTGCCTATAGCCCAAAAGGTTTACCTACCTGAGCTCAAAAGGGTGGAATGTTTTGGCAGCCACATTAAGTTGCTTTTAATTGAGGTTTTTGGCTGTCTGCTTACATTTCTTTACTATACCTAATGTTGTGAATGTTACATAATAAAATTTTGCACAATTCTTTTTTCTTGGTTGCTATACTAACTAAATCCAGACCAAAGTGCCACTGAGATATTGAGAGTCCTACCAAAATGTAAATTAGCCCTCTGTCCATATGAGAATTTATAATTACTGCAAACTTTCAGATTTTTGTGGGGAGTTAAAAGTGCAGAGAACATCAGGTCCGGACTGACACTGTCCAGTTGTGAATTATTGGAAACACAGTCTTCCCCATCACTAAAAATGCACAAAAGCTTATGTAAAACCCATGGGGAAGGCAAAAGAAGAGAGCTTGATAGCAGCTGAAAAGTTCAAAATTAAAACCCAATTAAAATTTTGTGAAAAGTGATTTGGTTTTTTGATACCTAAACAAACAGTGTATGTATTACATGACAAATCCACTTTTTAAAAAATATTACTACCAACTTTACCAGTCAAACACTTTGCAATATCAGCCACTTATAAATATTAAAATTATCACAAAACGAGAACTGAAACACTTTTACAAAAGCTCCAGGGCCACCTTTTGAACATTTACATTCTTTTTAAGACTCCAGAGAGAAAGATGCTTAAGGCTAGCTGTGTCTTTGAAAGGCATCAGAAGCAACTCCATATAAGTTGATGGTGTTAGGTTAGGGTAAAACCAGATTCATAGTTAACATCTATATAAGGCAGATACAAGAAGATAGCACTGAGCTTCAGGGCTCGTGTGGACAGGAGAGCCCAGGCTGGAGCTAGAGTATGAGTTTGGTGAACACGGTACAACCATATGCTATCATAGCAGTGTGGGTACTCTTTGTACACAGCTAGGGTGGCTTTAAAGAATAAAACCTACTCTAGTTGCAATGCATTTTTTCAAACTCATTCTGTACCATAGAAAACCTGCCCTAGGCTCAGTACAACTGCAAAAGAAAAACTTCAGTAGTCACCACCAACTTCTATAAACACAATTTGCACTATGTGTAGCTGAGCCCTCCTCACCAAGCAAAAAGCACTTTGGAGCTACCAATTATGATATGAAATGTCAGCTGAAGTTTCTCTAATGAACTTCTTCCTATCATATGCTTCCTACTGGTATTATATTCATTTATTGATATGATTTGGGACTTTCATTTCCTCAGAGTTAAATCTGAAAATCTCAGAGGGCCTTTTGAGTTAGAGAGAGGGGCATAAAGGGGGCCTCCTCCAAAAGAGGAATGTGGAAGGGACAGCTGGCTTCCTCCTAGGCTTCCTGTCTTCATATGATGACACAACTGGACTAAGCCAATTCTTTTCCGCAACTCTTTTACCTAACACAAGGGTACACAGAGGTGTGCAGGCACCCATGGGGGAGAGGACTTACAACAGAATTGGGATTAATGACCTGATATCACATGTCCTGGCTCTCCCATCAAGTAATGCCATACCTTCCCCTAAACAACTCATCGCTGCTTTCCCGCCTTCTTGCTTTGTCTGCCTCTAAACAGGACTTCCCCTTCTGCTATATCATCTGCTTCTGGGGCTTTCCTTTTTGTTCCCACTCCTGCTCACTCCTCACCAGTTTTATTAAATGTGTAAGAAATCACTCTGTTTGCTCTCTTGTGTCCTCAGTCTTCCTCCTAGTGACACAGCCTGACACAGTATGGTTTCCTGCCCAAGTTCTACAGTCCTACTATGCACAGCTGCTTTTCCTCCTATCTTTCTCCTGCTGCCTACTTCTCTGCTGGTGTCCCTCCTGGGATTGTCCCCTACCCAGCTGTCCCACAAGCTTTCTGCTACACAGCAGCTGTGTACAGCTGCATACAATATATAACCCCAGGGTGGGCTGCATGGTGGTGCTTGCAGACACATAGCTATGCTGGTGATTTTGTAAATAAAATGGATGGTTTCGTAGAAATGATCCCACGTAGCAGTGTGCTCCACAGTTAGCACTTGAACCAATGTTCCTGGCCTACCATCACCTCTTTCTTTCAATCCTTCCTGCTCCAAGTTCAAGTGATAGTTGGGCATGGATTTTTTCTGAAGTCATCAGCACTCCTTACAAGTGGAGGTTATTAAGAGATAATACTTCTGTCCCTGAATCTCTTCCCAGCTGCTCCTTGTTGTTGTTCCTAGCTTCATAAATTCACTTCTAAATCTCATATCCTTCATTTTAGCCTGACTAAAGGTTTCAAAACAAATCTGAGCATATCTGGACTATTTACTTGCTATATATAGACCAAAATAAAATCCCCAGCTACAGCGTGAGCTAGTGAGAACATATGGAATGCTTCACAGATCTTAGCAAGAAACAACTAGCTATGGAAAAGTGTAATTAACTCATAGGAAGGCTACTGTGACGTGAAGGAACAATTTCTACCAGGTTCTGCTGCTGGATCTGGTTCGATCTTATAGAATACTGTACTCTGATATAGGGAACTTCTGAAACTTTTGGAAACTTTCACATACATACAGACACACGCATATATATAAGGCATAAAGTATAAAAATGTTAGAGGTGCTGAATTTGAGCCACAGTTGTGGATGAACCTTGGGGAGGAAGGGGGAATACCATAATTTTGGTAATGCTTCTGTTTAAATTAGCAAGTCAATTCTAACAAAATTCAAGGTATAGGAATACTGAGAGCTGAGAGTGATGCCTCGGAAACAGAATTTTCTGTTTTCTCTACAGAATAAGGTCTGACTTATTTTTCCTTTATATGAAATAATTGCTTAAAAAATCATTCCTACTGCAACCAAAAAGTTTAGTAAATACATACGGTCACGTCATTGACATTTCAAATATGCTTTATTGACCATGGTGAAAAAAAACAACCAAAGGATAGGATAGGGTAGGGCAGGGTAGGGTAGGCTGGAACAGAACAGGAGAGAATAATTTCGACTTCCAGAACTTCCATATGGGTGGCTACACATACTGGCTCTAATCAAACTCTTGGCAGAAATGAGGGAAGTATTGGAGACAGTATGAAAAATCGGAAAAACTTTGAAGTGCAGACTTTGAATTTCAGTACCACTGCCACATATATGGGAATCTTCAGAAATGCTGCTAAAATTTGGTATAAGGTAGAAAATATAAGTGCTGAAAAACACAGTAGTCATTGAAGAAAAGTTACAGTCAGCTTAAAAGTAAACTAAACAAAGCCAACTACTGCTCCACACATTCTCAGCTGATACATTAATACACAGCAAATAGGTATGAAATGTCTGAGAAGAAACACAATATAGAGAGGATCTGATGAATTAGAAAAGAACAGTGACAAAACTGGTTTTATTAATTTCACCAGCATCCCTAAACACTCTGAGCAGATCCTCAGCTAATTTGCAGCAGCTGAGGTTCTGCTCCCAAATTTTGGATATTGGGCACTATTTAGCAGTATTTGATCTAAGGTTTCTTCCTATTTTATTGTTAATAATCAGCTCCAGTGCACTGGCTATGGGCCACCGATAGGTGAAAAGTCAACAGACATTGCAATATGTTTGTCCTGTTTCAGGCTAACATTTGCAGGCCGCACCTTGCAGAAACGTTATTATGGGAGTTATTAAAAATCTATTTTTGTTGAAAACAATGCAAACGGAAGGAAGTGAGCCTGTCAGGAGACCTATTTCCTATTCAAGCCGACAGGTAGTTGGAGAATGGCCATCTGGAGTTTAAAAATTGCCAGTCAAGCCTCTCGGATCTGTCCCTTCCTGGATTAACACACTAGCTCTGGATAGCGCAGCGATGTTGTCATGGCATGACAAACAAGAAGCGACTTTCTGGTGGGGGAAGGAATCGAAGGAAGTTAGTTAGCCATGAGAAAACTTGTTTGCTTTTGCAGCGCTAATAGCCAAAAGGCAAACACTTGGACAAGATCCATTCATCTGGAAACATTTTTGTGTCGTGGGAGTGCCGAGGTACTAAGCATGAGAAGCCACGAGGCGAGGGCTCAGCCACTGGCACGGCACCCCTGCTACAGCCCACCTGCTGCCCCACAGCCAGATAGGCCAGCATCCTGGCGCCCATTGATCCTGGCAAAACAGATCATTCCTCCTGCCCACGGTTCCAGGGTACTAAACATTCATTTTCTGAAGACTGGAAAACTCTCCACCTGAAGCCCCGAGTCCTGCTGCTCCTTCTACAAGGATTTGTGCAGGGCCTCATCCCTCCAGTCAAGTGAGTCTAACAGAATCACAGCCCGCCTGGAAAGTGAGTGAAAGCTTCAGGAGAGAAAAATTCAGCAGCCCTCCATTGCCTCCCCCTGCAGCCAACCACCCTTTTTTGCACCGTGCTCTGTTAACAGGGTTACCCTACAGTTTTAGGCTTAACATGACATAAGACTTCTGAGCTAAAGTTCATTTTCCTCACTGATGAGTGAAGAGGAAACTACCCACGCAACTGGTTTGCTTGGCTTGTTGCAGTTCTTGTGTTGGCTCCAGCAAAAATTTCTTTTCACCTTCAGCATCCTTAACCTCCTGGCTAGGCAAAACATCACACTCCAAGGGTCTATCACCAGAGCACGGCTTGGCAAAAGGTGTGTGTTGCAAAATACCACCTGACCTAAAAAAGCCTTTACATAACAGTAAGCTGTCACACTTTTACAATCTCCCCTGCATATGTATTGTGTGCCTCAGTAGTTTATAGAATACACATACCACAAAGGCAGAGTTTCGTCAGTAGAAGCTAGAAAAAGAGGCATAAAATAAAGAAGTTAGAAAGTTTTGGAAACACTTCCATTGGACAGGGTTGAAAATTATGGAGGTTAGTAGGGTTTTTTTCCAGCTGTTAAAATCATAACATTTGGGGGGAAGATTACCAAACTCTTCTGCTCACCAGAAAGTGTAAGCACTGTGTACTTGGGGTGGGGGGTGGGGGGGTGGGGTGAGGTCTATCTTTGAAAATGTTGACAAGCTCGAGGAGAAAGAGCTTGCTTTCTCTCCACCAGACTTTTGGGCCCCATTTCAGCACCCTGCTGAATCGGGACCTTCGTGTGCTGAACAAGGGCAGCTGGTATTATTGAATATTAACATGGTAAGGTAATCCCTCAGCAATCCATGACACTTATGTTTTTGGTTTTACTTAAGTTGTAATTTTCAAAGTTGGACAGGCTTGGAGGAAAAAAACCACCTGGCAAACAAACAAACTTTAAAAATTAAAAGAATTTTCCAAGTTTGCTGGATTTGCAAGCCTAGGCATACTGCAGTTTAATTACTAGTCAATGAAGGAGAAACAATTACACACCAGAAAGTAACATTCAAGAACTCATGAAATGTGGCCCCAATGTGTTTCTAATTTTTTTTTTAATACATGAAGGACTCGGCTGCCATGGTGATAGGCAAATAAAATAAATAATTATAACAAATATTCCACAAATCGGAGTTGTGAAATCTGTGAACAACATGTTATTTTCTTCTTCCATCCTCTTTACTCCAGTTTGGAGGAAAGAGCTGGTCAAATGTGCTCTTTGAGCCTAAACTTGTCTGTTCCTCTTTTATATTCTTTATAACTGTTCTAATGTACACTGCCAGCTGGAAGGGATAAGGTGATGCAAGGTGAGAGTCTGATCTCAAAACTACTTTTGTAGAATGTAGAAATATGCATGAGACTTACAGAGATACTGCTCTTTACCCCAAAGAACTAACTACAATAAAAGCTACCTACATGCTACCTAAAGATGCTTAGACTTGCATGCAAAGTGTGTATTTCTTACCTTCTTCATTTAATCACATGAAAATACATGTCATCAGAGGGACCTTAGGCTATCCATCTAACCATAAAATCAATTTTCTTCCTGTATTTGCAGTGCAGAGATCCCATGCTGAACATTCCTTTACATTTCAGTTGCCCTGTTGGATTTCACGTGTGGAGTTTATACCTGGGGTATTTCAAACTCTGTTTACTGTTTTTCTTTTTCTAAAACGTGTTCTTCACCCCAGCTGAATGCTCATATTCATTGTTTGAATGGCACGTTTTATACTCGGCCTTGAATTCTTGGCAAACCATATACTCAAAATCTACTAAAAATATTATATCCTTGGGGAGATAGCAAATTCCCTTGAGCTTTTTCTGTAAAGACAGATAAGTACCATAATCATTTGCCTCAATTACACCTGCTATGCCATTTGCACTTTGATTTTGAAAGGTGAATTTATTCTTTTTAATCATTATTAAGAACATATGTATTTCCTGCCAAGGCAGTCTTATAAAAACATTGGAGGCATATGAGAAAAATTCCTCTGAGGCCTCAGGCACATTGAACTGTCCTGAGAATGTGAAGCGAGGAGAGATTGATGCATGGACTACTTGTCCAGGAATTCAGTAGTACTGGATCAGATTTTCCATGGTTCTCTCTCTTTATTTTTACTGAAATTACGTATCACTCGCATGTATGCATCCATGCACGCCTACAAATGTATGCACAAACGCACACAAAGTGCTCCTACATAGCAATGAGGATAATGTTAGACAAGATCTTGCTGCAGTTTAGTTACAGAGGGAAAAACGAATTTCCACATCTTCATATATATTTTTGAGAGCGTAATTTCCATTTTAGCTATATGGCTATAGCTATTTGTAACTTAAATATTACATATGGTCAATATCCCCTGAAAGCAAAGTAGGTGAAAGGAATAAGTAGTTACTACTGGAATTATAATTGTCAGTAAAGCATAGAGCCAAGACATGCAATTCCAAGGAGATTCTTTGATTTAAAAAAAAAAAATAATTCTATCTATTAATCTTTCTATTATCTCCTGGAAAACATGTGCTGAAGACCATTGATATTTTTTCCAGTGATGCGAATGAAGATGTTACATACAGAGCTACACAAAAGCATTTCAAAGTGAATCAGCTACTATTTCAAAAGTTCATCTCCTGTTTTTGAAATTCAGACACAGGACCGTAACCGCTGCTGGTTATTGGTACAAAATCAAGAACATGAATACCTCTTCTCCCTCTAGCAATAGGAATTAAGGCTAGAAGACAGACAGTTATGAGCCTTTAGTCTGACCTCCTGCATAACACCAGTCTTTGAATTTCACCCAGTAATTCTTGCAAACCCATCGCTCCAAGTTGGCTTCATAGTTTTAGAAAGATGTCCAGTTTTGATTTAAAGATTTCAAGGGATGGAGAACCCATCAAATCGCTGTGGTAATTTGTTCCAATGGATAATTATTATCACCTTTAAAAATATATTCCTTATTTCCTCTCTGTCCTCTTCAGCTTCCAGCCACTGGATCTCTATTGTTTTACTTTATCATTCAGAATTACAAAGCATTGACCTATGTAGGTAATTACAGATAGTGATTATCCTTTATTTTAACAGGCAAAAGGACGGAATGTCTTTCTTACTTTAGTCTCAAATGCTTCCCCTTTCCAGTTTTACTGGAAAGAAGGAGTAAATTCTGAGTGGAATTACTATGAAGCAGAAAAGATTAGACTTTTCCCTCAAGTTGTTTTACTTGTACAGGCAGAAACAAGGCATCTAATCCATAAAAGTCTGTACTAAAATCAACAGCTTTATTATGCCTTACTTTGCACTTTATTTCCATGTCACACAGTTTTGTAAAATAGATTTCATGTAGATTAGACAGTCAGTCCAAATTTTGTGCATTTAAGTCAGACTTCCAATATCACTTTAATGGGATATTTGGGTCAACAGCAACTTATCTTGACTTCCTCACTTCAAAATGAGAGAAACTCACTAGATTCTGTAGCTTCTCCAGGAGACATTTACTTGAAGCCAGACTGAATCCTAGGGGACAACTCCAGCACTGCCTTGTACCCTGTATCACTCAGCTGAGCGGGGTTTCACAGGATGTTCATCAATACAAAAGCTGGCTTACAGGCACTAAACCTACACAGTGGGCAAGGAAGCAGACAGGACAGCGACTTTAGCAAATCAGATATTTGCCTGACTAGCCATTTATAGCAAAATTAATGAATGGCATTCCATTTTTCAGCTTAAATTCTCTTTGCAACCATCATGGTAAAAACACATGTTTTGTAGTCTACAATCTTTTTTGGCACAGCTGAAACATTTTGCATAGCTTACTGATTTATTGTCTTGATGATCTTTTCTTTTGCCTTAGCAGTTCAAGATGTCTCTAGTGGGATTGTTTTTGTCAACCTGATACCTGAGTAGAACTCATTGCTCTTTAGCTACTACCAAAAGGTAACAATATCGATGATAATTTAATGGTTAGTAATATATACATAAGCCATACAGACCAGATCAGGTGACATTCACATGAAATGTTAGCCCCAAAACTAAGTCCCTAAATCCCTGTGTAATTACACCTATCAATATGTTTAGTGCATATGTATTCGCCATCTCCTGTACAAAAACCTTCAGTGTTCAGTTTGATCCTTTGCATGCAGATTTGCAGCTCCTGTGTGGTAAAGACCATGCTCAGCTACTATGTGCAGGAATCCTACGGTGTTTGGCTGAGCAGAACACAGTGGACTTTTTCCGATTACTTTTTTGTTGAATTTAAAGTGCATGTACACTGCCCAAATGTAAAATATTATTTTCCTCACTGGTTATTTGGATAGCCTAAATTTATTGCAGATTAATTCCTTTTTATTCCTATTTAAGTTTGCCTTTGTTATCAGTGCCAGATTTGCCAGTTAATAACAAAACCATCACAGCCTTACAGTCTGTGGATCAAGAACAGATCCTGGTGCTTCCTTTTGTCTTGAAGTTCAACTGCTAACGAAATGCAACCAGCAAACCTCGAATAGACTCAAGAAATGTTCAGTTCTAAAATCATTAATTGGCTTTCATTCCCTTTGCAGAATTTCCTTAAGGCGGCAGCTTCCCAAAACATTGCATGGTCTTCTCTTTGGGAAACCAAACGTCTAGAGGCATGTAGACTGGATCCAAACATGAAAAGATTCGCTCATTTGCAGTTTGTTTCTACCATATGTCAACACACTGGTCTTCCTTTCTGCAGCACAAACTGATGTTCCAGTGCATTTTCAGTACCCCAGCTTTTCTGACAAGACAGGAATACAAACCATCTGCTTTTCAAAGAGAAAGGCGAGGGCTCTGCCTAATATCACTTCCCTACAGACAATCGGGTTTGTGCCAATTTACTCAGGGGGCAGGAGGGAAACCTGTGCCTCTGCCTTGAGCCCTCACATGCCAAGCTGCAGTCTGGAATTTTTACAGCTCCGTCCTGAACCTCTGACAAGAAGGGTTTACAACAGAAATCTTGCCAGACCCTTAACTATAGCGACGCCACTATAATATTTATAAGTACATTATACTCCTTCCAAACATATGTGCTTATTACTTATGTCTCTGCTCCTGCCTCTCTTCTGGGGGACTTTTCTGTATAAGCAAAACAGATTCTCTTGCTTATACTTAGAAAATCTAATTGCTCTGCGTCTCTAGCTGTTATGCAAAAGCCCAAACAGCCAAGAGATTCTTTCAGTGCATTTACACAGCAATGATTCTCTACAAAAAACATAAACTTCCTTTTCCACTTTGCTCTTCTTTGCTTTCATAAATCTGCTCATTTCACTGATGTTTGGGTAAGATTCTTCTTCTAAAACAAAAAAAAAAAAAAAAAAAAAAAGGCAAGTCCGAGGTGGATAGGCCATCAGTTACACAGCCCAGCCTTACAAGAGCTGACAATTCTGTCCCTTTAAGTAAACAAAGGAACAGAAAAGATACATAAACAAAAAGACCACTTGCAGGGCTGAAAGCTTGTCTGCTCCAGCAAAAGCAGGTTCCCATGGAAAGTGATTGCCTAATAGTAATAGAGAGTGACAGGGATTTCCTAGCTTTTCCACGAACATCTCAAAGCAGTTCGGTCCTGGGCATGGATATGCCCATTTCTGTTGATGAGTTAGACAGATGTGGCCTGCAGGTGAGAAACTGCTCAAAAGTAGCTAACCCAGAGAAGCAAACATTCACCTTTGCAAGGTTTTAACTTCAAGGTCACCAGAGATTTTAAATGAACACAAACTGGGATGTTCTTGGCCACTTTTGAGTTGGGTTTGCATTGGGGATTCAGGTTTGGAAATCAAAGTCAAACAAAGGAACAGTCTCAGAATGGCTTCAAGTGAGCTTAAAGCAAAATGAAAGAGGACTCAAAGCTGAAATAGTAGAATTTTAGTGATCTTTCTTGTGAGATTTTAGCTACATTTCAAACAGCACTTGAGACAGGTCTCTTCCAACTATAAAACAATCAGACATCGAACATGTAAAGATATGAATATGTAGCCTGGTTCTAGTCAGGAGTGCCAGGTAAGTTTTTCATTTCAGCTGCTTTTTTATCCTCACTAAGAAATATTTCAGATGGATTGTTTATCTGTTTCAATGCTTAGATAATTCAGAAATTAAACTACTTGGAATTACAGTATGTATATAACATGTAAAAAGGAGGTGTTTGGGGAAAAAAGACTTCTAAGAATGTAGTACCTAGAACACAATATATACAGGAATTGTGTAAGTCAGGTAAATGGGTCCTGCATGGGATTTTGTGGAAAACAGCTTCTCTGGTCTGTCTAATGCTGATGCAGTCTCTCTTATCAGGAGACAGATCAGAAGGAAAGTGTACTGATCAGCATTTTTCTTCTACAGTTCTTCTGCAGTCATAAACAGGTCATAAAAAAGTGAAACAATTTTTCAAAGAAGCTACTATCACATAACAAAAGCTTTCTGAAAATATTCTTTCCTGTTGCACTTTATTCTTTCTGAGCGTTCCTTTTCTCAAATAAAGGATTTAGTTTTTGACGAGTAAGCTCTTCTGTCTACACATATGACATATGTGATACGGCTGCAGAAAAAGCGGGAAAATAGTAGACTCAAGCTATCCCTCAATTATACAGTGAGTGGTCTAAATGACTGATCTGATCGTAACAGTGATAAAATTATGGGATGTTGGATGAATGTCTATGTTTCTAATCCTGATTATTCTGAGGATGTGAAGACAAAGTTACCTGTGAAGAAAAAAGTATGGAAGATTGAGTATAACCCATATGTAGGAGGAATTGTATTAAGATTGTTCTGTAAATGTATATGAGCTGTGACTCCACTCTCAAAATATTTGCATTAAATTCTGGGAATTGACCTAAGTGGAACCTCTGACAAAACACCTCAGAACTCAATCACTAAAGCTGAAACCTGGCATTGATATTGAAAATACTTGAAAATATTTCTGATCATTCCTGATTCTTCTGAATTTTAGAACTAAACCCTGCTCTGAAATGATAAAGCATAGATTTAAAGGCTAATAAACTCTTTTATTTTCCCCTTATTTTTGGCATGGATTGTGTCAGAGCACTTTAGCCTTGGATGAACTGTTTCCTGACAACTAAAATCAGGAAGTCAGGAAATTCAGAGACTGTTAAGAAAAAGGAGACCACGGGGGGAAAAAAAATACAAATAGGTTTGATGACAAGGAACAAATTTCATTAAGAAGAAAACCACATGAGGAAAACCAGTTTTTACTTCACTGTTTCAATGGACAAAGTCAGCAATATAAAACAACCAGGTCATCCATCTATTCCTCCAGGAAAACCACTGGAGCCTTCAATATCATAGTGTCAGCTGCTTTTCTATAGCCTGACCTCATGAGCTCAGAAGCATGAACTCTGCTAAAAAAGATTCATTTGGGTTCTGTAAGGCTGCCTCCTGTTTTTAAGTTTTCTCTTTGTGTGTGTGTGTGTGGGTATTGTGACACCTGCAGTCTGATAGAGCTGTTATTGCTCTAACTATGCAAACTAATTTAGGCACCATGGCTTTTTTTCAGTTGTGCTTAAGTGGCTGATTTTAGCCTTTGAAAACAGGAAACAAGTGCTATAGTTTTAAAGAAATAATCTGGCAATCAACCCATCAAGAACAAGAAATCAAGGGTGAATTTTTGAGTCAGAAGCTTAAAATTGGACACAACTCAGACACCACTTTCCTTAACTAACCCCTGACTCTGCTTAGAGCAGTAAGGAAGTGGAGGAGGAGCATGACTTAAATGGACTGAACCAGAAAATAATAAAAGAAAAACAATGTTATTCTCTGGAGAAAAGAGTGCTATGATGAAAAATCAGTTTATTCTCAGTTAGAATAAATTTTGAAAGAACGAACACATAAGAAGATAATTTTCAAAGGAACTGCTCTCATAAAAAATTGATGTGCGTATCATGGGGATAGCTTTAAAAAGGAAGCAATAATTTAAACACCATTCCCTTTCCCAGAACCTTTGCTGCAAATTTATAACAGAATAATCAAGTGCAGAGGTGTTTAGAAAGGCAGTTAGATTCACCTGAAAGTAATTTGGGCCGTTTTTGTTTTCCCTCCTTTTGTTAATTTATTTTGATTAACAGCTAAGATGTATTTCAGTTATAAGCAGACCTAAGTTGTTAAATCAAACTTAGTAAACAAGAGTGACCAGCCAGGGGGAATGGAATCACTTTTCCTCCCCAGTGCCCAGCGCAGAATCAAAACCTCTGCTTTACAGTCCGTGAGTCAAATCATGACCTCAGATACACCTGTAACTGAAAGATCAGTGGGAACTGTAGGTGCACAGCTAATTAATAACTTTTGTCCTAGGTGCTAGAAGATGAAGCAAAGATGCAGCAAATCTCACTCCTAAGAAACTGAACCCAATTTTTTTGAGGAACAGGATGACAGATATATGCAGCCAGCTATGTAAATCCATGACTTGGCTTGTCGGCAATGACATTAGGCAGAGTTCCTGGGCAATGCAGGGATACAGACATCCTCTGTTTTATGTTTTGGACTAGAAGAACCTAATTTGACTCCCATAACTGAAAGTTTTGGATCTGGGTCTGCCTTTAATGCTTATTTGCTGAAGATGACGGACAGAAGCTGCCTCTAAACTCCTGCCTATATCCTGGCACTACTCCCCTGAGCCAGTGTACTTTCACACACAGTGTCTTCTCAGTATTATTCGACAGGCGTTTCCTCCTACACCATTGATACAAGAACAGACCACATGAAAATGGAATAAGCCCTAAGACACTGAGTATTTCCCCTCCCCATCCTGAATGTTTACAAGCATTCTTTGCTGTCCAAACAGTATTTGTACAAACCAGTGACTGTGCTGGTGTATTTCAGTCTAAGCATGTGGCTAGATATATAGAGAAACACTCAGAAAACAACTTTCTTAAACAAATAAACAGCTCAGCTCTTGAACTTTATGCTCACAGTAATCTCTGTCATCATTAATCAAACTCTGTTTGACTTAGCAGCCTAAATGGGCACAGGGGAGGAGGGGGAGCAGGAGGAGCAGGGGAGGAGGATAGAAAAGAAGTCATAACCCTCTGTTCAAACCAACTGAGAACCGTTTTCTTAAACATGAAATATAGGATGGGCCTGATCCAGCTTCTGGGGAGCACTGATCTCTTGAGGAGACAGACTTGATACCTTTGGCATGACTGTTACCACAAGGACATGGAGGACATTCACAGGTAATTGTTAAAAGCCCCAAAGTCCCTCACAAGAAGACTCCACAGACCAGCACAGTGTCTGGGGCTGTATATTAGCTGTTCAGCTAATACTGTTATAAAACTGTGATACTGTGATAAAAACACAATCCGACTCCTAAGACAGTTTCTGCATTAAGAAGATTCTTAGGGACTAGGATCACATTAGAAGCCTTGAAAGGAAGTCAGATAAGAAGCTCACAAACCACTTTTTCTAGCAGTACCCTTACTTCTCCTAAAATGAGTCTCTCACCTGTAGTCACAAATACAGTTCGAGAAGCTAAGGTAGTCTCTGTTGTTAACGTATATTATTTTCATTATTCTTCTATGACACCAGAACATTCTTGATTTATATACAAGTTATTGGAGTCATCCACTTTCTGTTCTTTGGAAAGGGTGAGGAAAAGAAGATGGCTGCTGGAAAGGTCCAGTGGGGCAAGAGGTGTGGGCAAGGAAAACTGATTATTGCTGCTAGCAAAGTTTGTTTTTTTCCCACTCATTGTCAAATAGTGCTGTTCAGCTGATGAAAACCAGCTGGGCCCTCAGACACTTGACAAAGCCATAAGGTCCACATGCTGAAGGCTAACATGAAGCAAAGGTGCTAATTACTGGCTTACAGGTAAAAAAAAAATAAATTCCACCTGCACACTATAACTTCTGAACCTTCATTTTCCCAGGAAAAGGAAAACTATAATTTAAACAACCTGTCCCCCTCATTGTTCTTTTATGAGGGAAAATTTGAATTTTAAGGTAGATTATGACCCTGAGTGACAGAAAAAACTGTGACCAGGTCTACACATAGAAATGATTTAAGAATCAAATGGCTTCTAGATAGAGAGATTAGCTGACACGTAGTGTAGGACCAGCTGTGTCCCTCATTATAGCCTCAGCCTAGTCAGAAATACAGTCTGAAAATCTTTAGTCCCCTGTAAACAAAATTGCCAGAGTCCCACAGCCTTAGCAGGTGGGCCTGATTCCCAGCTGCTGTAAATCAGCTGTGGATCCATGTATGAGATTATGGACTTTTGTGTCTATTAATCTGCTGCTAATGGAGTTTGTTCTGCTGCTCATACGTGAGAATTGTTTGCTTGCTTTCACAAACACCGCATGCTTACTGAAGAAGCTACAGAAGCCAGGAAGGTGACAGCCTTTCTGTCTCCATCCTTACTATTGTATCCCGTGATGCCACCACAGCATGATTAAACCTTGAGTCAAATGATGCTTGTGCTCATGTTGCCTTCCTTGCCCTGGTCTCTTTCCACAGTCCCATTTCCTTTCTTCCACTATCTTCTCTTGCCTTCGTTGAATTTTGTTTCAGGACAGATTTCCACCTTCCTGCATCATTTATTTTGTTCTCCTCAGAAGTCCCTACCCCACAGGGTAGGCGTGGCTGCAGCACGGATGTAGGTGGACATGTGGGACAAGCTAGATGCAGTTACGAGCCTGCCTCCAAGGCAGTGTTTGGAGGAAAGGTGGGATTGCCTCTGGCCAGTTAGCAGGCAGCAGCACTGCAGTATCATGCTCCTGCTTCTGACACACTTCCATTCAGCAGCTCTGCATGATGGGGTAGGCAGCAGAGAAAGCATGTCCATAGGATGGGCCTGTCTAAAATCAGCAGAGCAGGGCTCTCCTTGTGGACTTGTACCCAGCTCCCTGTTTTGATGCACAATTCCCTGTCTGCTGCTTAATCCCAGTTTGGCTTTAAAAGATTACAAAACATATTTTTGGCAATGGCTTTCTGAGATTCCTAGCAAACAAAACTTATTCTTGGGAAGATGCCGAATTCTAATAAAACTCTTTGTAAAAAATGTTTTCTAACTATAGCTACTATGACCACTTACTGCATTTAAGCACTGATGTTCAAAGTAAGCTGTTATGAGATAGATTGATACCACACTCTTCTGGAAATGATTTATTAGTACTGATGTCACCAAAAAAAGACTATAACCCTGTGGGACGGCATGACCCCTGGATAAGATTAGACATGAGGCCCAAGTTGAAACAGCTTTTAAATGTGATTCAGAGGACTGTGCCCTTTCACAACTGAAACTACAATAATGGGAGACTTGGAAGTAACAAATGCTACCAAATAATTTCTTAGATACCACTAACTTGGAGATAATTCTATAACATGGTATTTTAAACCTAAGGAATCATACAGAGTAGATGTCTTTGAGGTATGCAGTCTCTGAAACTAGAATAAGATAGAAGATTTTAAGGAAGGTATAACTAAACAACTACAGGAATGTTTGTGATACAATCCTATTAATTTGGGCAATAGGAAAATATATGGTATTAGAACACTACTCCATGGTTTCTGGTTGCACCAGAAATTTTATCTGCTTGATATTATTTTCTGCTGGGGGGAGGTGTCTTCCTTTTATTTAGCGTGTATTTGTTTTTTAAAGAGGTGTCATATCAAGTAGAATTTCCTCTGATATTCCTGAGTGTATGGATAAAATCATTCTGCAAAGTGAATGTAAGAAGTAGCAATGGACATGCCCTAAATCCAGCATATATAGTTCCCTCAGTGCATATATAGAGAAAGATCCCACAAGGCATCAGTGGACTCAAGATCAGAAGTTTCTTCATTTCATAGGTTTGTAAAATCCATTGTATGTCCTCAATTTTGCTGTAATCCAAGGGGTGCTTTTCAATCAATTAGCAGTATCTCAGAGGATTTCTCGGAAACGTAACAGTGATAAACAGACCTCAGATTAGGCAGTATTCCGTTAAAACCTTTGGAAAGCAAATGTTTCATGTCCTAGCTTCCTCATGTTCCAAATACTGTTTAGAGCATACAGTAAACAAAATCTAAATACAGCCAATGAATACAATTCTTACTTTAGTTCTATCAGAAAATTCTAGGAGACCAACTTATATCAATTTTCACTTGGCACCCAGACCATTCCTTTGTAGCACACGCTCTCTCCTAGGTCAGATCTAATAGAAATATGGTTGCATGGCAATACCTATTTTCTTATAAATCCACAAACTTTCTATGTAGATAGTCATAGGAGAACATTACACACACGCAGAGAAAAATTGGACTCCTGATTCCTACAAAAACATGAGGCATGAGCTTCAAATAAAACAAGAAGAGGTTTGGATAATTTCCATGTTAAAATGGTTGGATCTAATGCACTCAGATGCTAGACCATGTAAGATTGTATACATAAAACTTTTAAAATGCATTACAAATTGACTAATTATATCTTGGAATTACTTTCTTTTTTATTGGAAAGATGTCTCTGAGGTGAGACAAAAGAAGACTGAGAAAGGACGATGACAGTGTCCATCTTTAAAAAGAAGATAGAAGAGAAAAAAGGCAATTTTTACATTACAGCTCAAGGTTGCTGGAGAAATGCTAGAACAAATAGTCAACAAACCATCTGTAAATACCTAGAAAATAAATGTGATAAGCATGAGACAGTTTACATTTGCCAGAACAAACTGTGCAAAACCAAATTCCTACAACAATGTAACAGAACTTTCAGATAAAGAAGTCATAGTTGTTACATAGTTCATCTTAAGAAATGTACCAGACAGTATGATGTGCTCCATGGAAATTTATGGAATTGGGGCGCAGGTGAAATGAAAATACAATTCTCTTTTCAGAAGGGACTAATCAATGGTTAAAGGGTCTTTCCTACATCAAGTATAACTCAGTATTTTCACTAATGATCCAGGAAAGAAAAAAAAAAAGGTATTTATCAAATATCAAAATCAACCTATCGAATTTGAAGATGACACCAAGATGACAAGCTCTTAATGCACTAGAAGACAGAAAAGACATCATAATCCTCTTACATTAATGTTAAACAGTCAGAAAGCCATAGGATACCCCTCACAGGGGAGAGGACTATTTATTGCCTCTGTACAGGAGTAAACTGCTGCATGAATAACAGATAGAGAATGGGTGCCTACGAAGTATTTTGGTAGGAAAGAACTAGGAGTTATGCAGTGGATCACAGGGTGAACGATGCCATTGTTCAAATGACACACAGGAGTAGCCTGAAAAAGAAGATATGCAGCCTGCAAGAGACAAGATTCTCCTTCCCCTTTCAGAGCTCCCAAGACCTCAGCTACCATACCTGAGTAAAAATATTGAGGTAAATATTGAGAACTACAAATTATAAGCCTAGAAAATATGCCTTAGAGGAAAGACTGAAAGATCTGAGGGTGTTTGGTTACTGAAAAGAGGATGGAGGGGACATGGTAATTGTCTCAAAATGCACAAAATAAAGCTGCAAAGGGAAAGAACATGTTTTCTATGCCCTTGGTGTATTATTCGAAAGATTTAGATTAATGGAAATATTTAGATTAGGCATTAGCAAAGGCTTCCTAATATTATGAACAGTGAAGCTCTGGAGTAAATACATGAGGAAACTGTGAACTCTTCATCATGAAATGTTTTTAAAAATTGATCAAATGTGTAAGACATGATACAAACACGGTTGATATTGTCTTTCTTTGTATTCATTTTGGAGTCTTCTATTTCTGTGATCCTATGAAACCACAGAAAGCTGATTGGCTCTATGGTCACACTCTCTAGACCCCTATGAAACAGTGCATCTCTGCACTGTTCTCAGCTGAGTACAGTTCTCAAGTAAAAGTGTAATGGCAAGGGCAGACAGTAGTCCACAAAAAATTTGAGGTTTGGCAGTGGTGGGTTAGCTGAAAAACCTTGGAGATACTGGCACAGGCCCTACCTCAGAGTTTGAGCTCATTTTACATCCCACCTTTATTCAGCCAGAATCTCACTGAAATATGGCAAAAAATAATATTCAACTCCCCCCCTTTTTCTTTTTTAAACTCATGGAAAGCAGGAAATTCTCCCATTTTTGCCAGCGGTACAGCAGTACAATTTTTTTATTTTTTTTTCACGCAACCAAGGTGGAGTAACTTTAACCACCCAAGATGTATAATTATCACCCTGAAACGTACTGCCTGGAACGTATTATTGCTGTCATGAAATAGAATTTATACACAGTAAGGAAATAGTTAGCCCCACAGATTTACTGGACATTATCGGCAGGGCTATGACATCAAGGGCAGCCAATCCAACAGCTCCAAGCGAGCTCAGCACTCACAAACCATTTTGAACTTCTAAGTACTTATTACCAATAAAACAAATGTTATTACTGTGTATTTTTAGGTAGTCCAGTTGATTTGTCAGCCAGTCTTTTGTATGCTGAAGGCATCTATGTGGCACGGTGAGGCTAACTCAAGAGAAGTTGAAGACAAGGCGTTTTCTTACACAGCTTGGTTCTGCATTTCAGGAGCTGCTTTACAGTAGCACTGTTGAAGCAGAAGTTCACACACAGAATAAAACCACTGCAAACAATTTCTGCTGATGGAGAACAAATCCTCATGATGTTTTGGCATTTATAGGTATCAAACTGCAGCTGTACTCAAAGAGGAAAGAACTCCTGGCTATTCCTGCTGCAGCCCCAACCACAGTCAGCCCCAGCAGGCAGGCAGTGGTTGTGGGTGTCTCTGTAAGACCTACCCTGGTCTGATGGAGACACTCTGAGCAATATCTCAGAAATGCTCCAGCTCACCAGCACCAGACAGACCTCACCACGCATTAGGATCTGGCTAAGTTTTAGAGCCGTGACACATCCTGGCAGGTTGGCATCTGGTGGTTCAAATGCACCTGCTTACAATTAGTTACAAGAAATTCCACATAAAATACCTCATTGCTTGGATCAGGGTACCTTGTTCACATACTCATATTTTAACTCTTTCAGTATCCTAGCTTTATTAAATGTTAGCCACAGAGGTTTCCTTTAACTTTCCTTGACCTTTTCCTCTTCAGGGCTTCCCTTTAAAGAGTTCAATTTAAGGACCCGATATTGAGGACAAAAGAAAAAAGCCTATTAACAGTGTAGGAGACCGAATTGGACCATCTGAGGACAATTAAAGTAAACATAACCCACTGAACAGTCTCTGTGATTCTGAGCAGAAATAGATTAAGTCCTAATATGGAGTTAATACTCCTCCAAAACATACAATAGCATTTCCTTGTACTACTAATTATGACAATAAAACAACTGTGTTTGGAGAGGAAATGAAGAAACACCAGAAATCACCTGGCTGTCCAATACACGTGCATTATTGAGCTATAAACTTCCATTTTTGGGTACCACTACCACATTCTGCTGCTACACTGATATTTTTAATGCCTCACAATACGAACTTAAAGAGGTACAGATTGCCTGGTTTATATACTATTGTGGGAAATAGAGATTTTTACTGGGACAAAATAATGAACTATCAAACAAGCGTGCTCTAATTGTAGCTAATAAATAGTCACAAAATCCTGTTAACTCCAAAAGCCTGGGGCAAAAATGTATTTATTTCAGGAAAATAAGAAGTAAATTAATTTGGGATAGGATGCACCTGGAGGAAGTTTAAAGCTAACTCTTGGCCCAAACCAAATGTGAAGGATGTCTGGATCCAGTTCCATATTCATATTCCATCTTGCTTCTATCTCTTTAACGTGATGGAATAGGAAAAGGCAAACTCCAGATCCAGTAATACAGCATATTTCAAGGATTAATATAACCACTTTTTCTTCTTCAGTGAAACATAGAACAACCTTGTAGTCAACATGGCACAAAGTAGATGCAAACATAAGCATATAAAATTTAACTCTCTTCATCCATGTCATATTTCTTTTGACAACAGTAACTTCACACACCTAACTACATTATTTTCTTAAATTAAGAAAAATAATGCTCATCAACACCACAGCCCTATAGCAGAAAAAGATACAGAATAAATATTGAGTATCAGCCTTTCAAAAACCCCTTCCACTCAGGTTAAAAGTGGGTAAGGAAATTTGTTATCACAAAAGCATTTGGGCTGCTGGTCTCCCATTCTTTTTATTTTTCATTTAGGACTTTAGTTAAATTGAAAAAAATATCTGAATTTAGACTGAATGGGCATTTATAAATCAGTGTGTTCACAACAAGATCAACTCCTTCTTGTAAAACCATGGGATTAAACCCAAACTATATTGCAACATTTTTATTATTTTTTTTTCAATCATCAAGGTCAAAATAACATGGTATGCGTATCCTCCCCTACTCTAGCTGGCAACCCTTCTGCTTCCTTTCTCCAACTGGAGGGGAAGGTGAGAGACTGCTTTGCATTGTCTGGCAGGGGACGTTTGTCTCATGGGAGAGAAAATGCCTTCCTACAGACTACAAAAAAAGTCTCAATAGACAGGATATACAGCGCACTCCATGTAAACTTCATTTTGATGTAATTAAGTGAGACTCATGAGGCATATCACCTTATGTGTTACTAAGTTTGTTAAGCCCACCTGGGGCCAGAGAGCAAGGAAAAGGCTGAAGACTGCAGACTTCCGAGTACAAAACCACCTGGTAGGTTTTAGATACTTAAACCAAATTGTCACCTATGAAGGCACAGACTGGTTTAAGCCATGTGGATCTCGATGGCATCAGTATTAGAGAAGCTAATACACTTAGATAGGTATTGACAGATCTGTAAAGAAACATAAGGGGAACTGGAAAGGGCACAGAGATCCCTTACAGTCTTAGACAGTTAGTAATAGGGTCAATCCTGAAACCATCTCTGGTGCTTTCATAAACTCATTCCAGAAAAAAAAAAAAAAAGAAAAAAAAAACCTACAACCCTAAATCACTATTGCAATATACCAGAAGAAAGGAACAGGAAAATTACTGTACACAGCTTTAATCAGTTCAAATATCTGTATTATCAAGATAATACAACAATACAACCAAAGTATTTTTTTTTATATCTAGTCCACAAAAGCCAGATGCACTTAGATTGTGTGTGTATAGATATATAATTCTCAGTGTGAGTTGTGCAGGGGCACAGTCTTCTGACATGAAGTACTTCAGCCATGGAAGTCACAGAAAACTTACCTTGTCACTAGTCTCTTGGGGTGCCTCTGACTCCTATTCGGTAGCTCAGGTAAAGCAACTTTTTTTTTTTCTTTTAAGAAAAGCTCTATGAGGCTTTATTAAAGACTTCTATGTAGAGCAGGATTCACAAGATGTTTGCTACTCCAACAAAGATTTATGCCAACCAAAGCCAACATGGGTCTTCAATATAAACCAAATCCCCCTATATTTAGTTGAGCTTCAAGGATTCAGTATCACATTCACGTGAATCTAATAACTGAAAGGATAGTATCTATAACTTGTATTTCTCTCCCTATAATTCTTGTTGATTTGACATAGTACCACTCCCTCCTAACATACTCTTATTTCCCCAAAGCTTGAAAATCCAGTGAGAGCTGTAACAGCATCTCAGTCCAACAGCTTTCTGATTGCTCCCTCTTCATATAATGATTTCCCTGAGTTTTGTGCTTCCTTGACAGCTCTTTCTCATTACAGACCTTTCCCTACCTCATTACTCAGTATCCTAGCCTATATTGTCCTTGAACACAGAAACCTCCCCCTCCCACATTTCAAGTCTCAATAGGAGCCCATGACTCATTTTTATACTCCCTCCTCTGGAACCATGAGTTTCCCAGGTGCATTTCATAAGGGAGAAGCAAATGGTTGCTTAGGCAAAAATATCTTTCAGGTGAATGCACATCAAGGCAACAGAAAAGCAGCATGGAGGAACTAGATTTACCTTTCCCATTGTTTACTTATTCCCAAAACTAATTCCCTTCATACACTGCATCACCAATTCATCTTGTTCTTCACAGTTGGCCTCTGCCTTCCTATATCCTCTTCCCTCTTAATTTTAGCATGCTTAGGAGAAGAAAATCACCCCAAAGAAATTCCTGGGGGAAAGTCCTTAGGCAGCTATGAAGTATATAAAGAGGAGTTTGTTTGCTCAGCTTATTGACAAGTAGAAACTTTGCCAAGCTGTAAAGAGCAGGAGTGTTACTACTTGATTATGGACAGCTGTTTCACAGTTACAAAACTCAGTTTTGCTGAATGTTTGAATTTTGGCTGGTTTTTTCATAACTATTTTGTAAATGCTTGCGAAAATCTCCAAAGCAACAAATGGTATTTACTATCCTTCTTTTCCTATGGGAGTCATCCTTATGTTATCCATACAGGTGCTCTCCTTATAGCAGCCCTGGTACACAAAGTGGGGATCAGCGGCTCCATTGCGCCATTTTCATTCTCCTTGTGCTGTGGTGTCAAGATTGTTCTGCCTTCACCACCTGGTGCCTTCTCTGACCTCTCCTTCACTGAGCCTTTCCATTTGATTCCTAGTGTATCACACAGGGACTTGTTTTCAAAGGTGCCTAATTTCCTGTCACCTGTTGTGGTGGATCTTCCTAGAAATCACTACTGTCGCATCAGTACACTGTGGCCTTGTTCCCCTATCAAATTTCCTTGGCATTAGAAAAGAGCGATGGAGCTCCAACATGAGCAAATGTACTTGGGCAATTTCTTAGCTGGTGTCATCAAATAAGTTCACTCCTCCACACTAAATTGTTACAGAAGTTGAACTTACAGGGATACACAGGGATTTTTACTGCAAACTGAGAAAACTTTGATCTCCATCGTTCCCTATGAAATTGGCAGAAATGTTACGAATTTCTCCAGGCCTCATGGGTGGTTTTTGAAAGGCACAAGATTCAGTGAAAGTGTAAAAGAGGAGACCACGATACGGAAAGGAAAAGGAAAGTAGGAGAGGAGGCCCTCTGTAAGGGCAGCTGGAGAAAGAGAAACCCTTCAACTGCATCAGAGAGGTGGTGCTGGCTGCCTCCAGCCCTCTCCTCAGAGTCCACACAGGTGCTGGGCCCTCCGGTGCACTGCGACCTGCGGGCTGATGGCACGAGTGATGAATCACATGCTGCAGCCAGCGATGGCTCGTGACCTCCAGGTGGGAGCCCTGCCTCCTTCAGCGGTTGCAGCAGTGCAGTACAGATGCATGTGGCAAAAGGAGATGGATGAAATACATCTCACCGGAGGTGTGAGGTATGCTGTGTTCCCATGCAAAGACCGTGCCACTCGGTTAAAACCTCAGTCAGATGCAGCACTTTTATTCAGCAGGTTTATGAAGCGCATTAGGAAGGAGGTCAATGCTATTCCTTGTGTTTTGCAGACCAGGAAAAGGGGGCACAGGTGAATGAAATTACTAAGATCACCCAGGAAACATCTAACAAGGCCAGGAATTGAAGCCGATTCTAGCTTGGTGCCTATATATGGCTTTGGTACCAGATTATCCATTCTGGCCTATCAGGTACAAAGAGAAACACTTTACAAACAACCTTTCCTAACAAGGTTTTTTCTTCTATTATCATTCCTCTTAAAATAATCCTGCCATTAAAACACAAGTGAATTCACAGGCATAAAACTCCATTTAAATAATATTATATTGACAGAACCTGACACAAAGCCTGGAAATTCAGAGTTATGGTTGGCATTCCCTCCAGAACTCAAGTCACTGTGCCTTTTATTTTCCACATGAGCATTAGTGTCAGCCTTAAGTGTGGATTTCCTGACTTTTCAGCCTGTGTCACAACCTTCACTTTATTTAAACACAGAATTTTTCCTGCAAATATCTACTGAATAGGTCACCAGAATTACAGTGTCATTTTGCTGCTTCTAAAGTAAGATCTGGCAAACAAACTAAGAAACAGTACAAATCTTGATCCAAAGGCCAGACTAAACCCAGTCCTAAGTTTTCTGTCTTTAAGAAGAAGAAGATGGGTTATGGGTTTCCTTGAAAAAACAAAACAAAACAAAAAAAAAACCCACAAAACTATTTTGTCTCTTTTTGTCCAGGACTGGAAGGAGAAATTAAAAAACAAACAAAAGGTCTTTTCACATGGCTTTGCTCTGCTTTTGTGAAGGCGTGGAGTGTAGACAATTCAGTCATGGTCACATATCTGAGCAAATGCTGTTTATCAGATAAACCCCCTGGAAGTACTGCCAGGCCTTCCATCAGTGCGCTGAACTTTTGGCCATGACAAACCAACCAGGCAGTTAAAGTTCCTGGTGCGTGCATAAGGGAGATGTAGAGTCAATATGAACTGTGGGGTAATTAGTACAGTGGAGGAACACATACATTTTACTGTCAACATGCCATGCTCTCCCTGCTACTTGAGGGACACATCCAGATACACAGCATCATGTGTACTTGCCATGGACCCAAGTGATATGATGGGTACACAAGCAGTTCAATGGAAGCAGGACTGTCTTAGGAGATCAGGACTCAATGTGCATGGTCAGACCTGCACACATGCACACCTTCATGTGTGCCTAATGGAGATGGGTTGAAGGATGGCAAGGGCAACACCAGCAAAGAGCATACTGCCTCAGGAGAGAAAGGAGTTCTCCAGCCCTGTCTCTGAGGGACCTGCGAAAGAAGGTGATGGATGGGCAGGCCACAGGTTGGCTGTTTGGTCCTGCAAAGCCAAATCTGGATCATGAGTGCAACAGATAGAAATCATCCATTTACCAGCCCTGTGACATACCACAAATGTATCTGTAGTGCCTTCTCTTTAAAGCTGTCTCATGCCAAATCCCCTAAATTGGGCGTTTGCTCTATATTCTACCAGTTAAATGTACATATGTGCTGAGACCCCTCAGATGCATCTGTACAGGACTGAAGACACCAAAAGGGCTTTGCTGCTTATAGCTTCACAGAGCCCCAGCCCAAATCTGGCCCACAACCCAGGAGACTCAGCAATCAGCTTCTCCTTCAGCAGATGCTGACCTAGCTTCTCTCCCTGCTCTCCCTGCCAATAATCTGCTCCAGAGAGCTGCAGGGGATGAAGGAAGATCTCAGAGCAGCTCCTTTGATGGAGATGCAAAAGAGAAATCCTAAAACTTCAATCCATCCTTCCAGTGTGGATCATCCAGGTCTAAGTCATCTTCCATAAAGGCTGCAGTGTAAACGCAGTGGATGACCATTCTCTTCAAATTATGCTGAATTTCACACTAGTCCTTTAACTTACGAGTACCCAATTGCATGAGAATTCCCAAGGAATTACATGACTAGTCCTACCCAAACATAAATATGGGCAGAGTTTGGGCCCTTGTACTACCTTCAGCAAGCATATGTACAGGCTGCACTTGCATAGATTGCATTTATGCAGGTTGACACAAGGAATTAACAATTCCTTGTGGCAATTCTTTACCATATTTGCTCAGATTCTCTTGTTACTGGCAGACAGCAGGGCTGATTTCCCTCTGTATTAAGGCTATGTCTAAATCAAAGTTCTTGGTGCTCTGAGATGACAAATTGCAAATTTTTAGGTGTTATTTCAGTTTATCAGAATTTTACTGGTTGCCTAATTCCCAGCTTCTCAAAAATATTGCTCTAGAAAGTAGCTCAGCAGCAGAAAACTGGGAAGATGATATCTTTATTTGTCTCAGACATAGCCTGGTATTTTAAAACAAAACACTAAAAACTATTTCTATCACTTATGCAGTTTCTAAAGTCTGTGTGAGAAACTACAGGAGAGGGTCCAGTTCATATAATCCTCTTTAAGATAGAAAATAAGACAAGTCCTTATCACATATTTTACATAGAAGATCACTGTAAACTGTGGCTCATTTAAGGCTTGGTAGTGAGGCTGCAATGTTGAGATCAAAGTAGTATTCAAAAACATAATCTTCTTTTAAGAAAAATCTGTAGATTACTCAGTGTTTGCTGGGTACGCATAAACAACCAGCTTCATGAAACCTAATCACTTCGTAGTCTTGAGACAATGCTATATTTTTATGAAGCTTGTCTGTGACAACTCATTATGGCAGAAATCTAAACGCGTACATAGACCTGATTACTGAAAAATCTTTTCTCAGTTGAGGGTCACATTCTGCCTTATAAAAAGAGGAAAAAAAAATAAAAAAGGTGCTGTAAAGCCAAAAGAGAAAAACAAACCCCAGACTAAGGACAACATAGACTTGGACATATACATGTCTACAACACATCCCAGTATGGTGATATGTAGGTCTATTAACATGATCCAGAAGACAAAGAGGCCAAATACTTTGCCTCTCAGTTGTTTTGGTGCTGGAGAGGCGTGCAAGGCTGCTGGGACTAGAGCTGTCCCTAGGGTTTGCAGCCACACTTGTTTCCCCAGTGCCAGAAATGTGCAGCACAGAGCTGGCCCAGCACTGCAGACAACTGTGAGAAGTTCAAGGGAACAAGCAGCCATAGCCAGAACCATGCATGTAGCTCATTTTTGCAAGATCTCAAAACTATTCACTCTGGACCAAGCCAGGGACCTCAGTGCCTAACTGCCATGTATTTAGTGAGGAAGGCATTTGATTTCCTCTGTGGGTAGGGCCTCTTCTTTCTTTTTTATAAGCAATTAAGAAGAGGTAAGATTGTCATACTATTAGTTTTCAGGATTTCTTTCACAATATGAATATATAACCGTATACAGAACCAAGCAGCCCACTGAACTCCTCACTGACGTCTGGAAGGGGGACCAAGCAGAGAAACAAAAAGCCAAAGCCCATCTCATTTTCCCAGCAGGGCAACGTGCGGTGCTGCACGAGCACACCCCTCATTGCACAACAGCAACTCCTGCTTGAACACAGCAGGAACGAGCAGGGAGGCTGTGACAGAAGCAAACCTCCTCGCCTTGAAACACTGCCTGCCTTAAAAAGTCATATTTGGGTTCGGCCGTCTGTAAGGGCTGGGAAGCAGATAACACCTGTCAGTCAAATTCAAACCACCCGCAGAGACTGGGTGGGAGCAAAGACCAGTGGCACCCCCACAGTCCCAGCCCCAGCTGCCCCCTGGCACCCGCACAGTCCCCGACTCTCCTCCCATGTCAGGAGACCAGCAAGGGAGACTCCAAACCATAGGCTCTCAGCTGGGAAAAGAAAAGGTGACAGAAGGTTTTTAATCTGCAGAGTAGTCTTTTCCTCAATACATAATGTTGTGAAATCCTGTTTCATGCTTTTATGATTAGTAACCCACATGCAGCGCTTGTTCCTAAAATTACATCGGAAAGACTTAAGGACATGATGGATAAACATGCATGTTAGAACATAGAAGCTGTTCCCAAAAAGCTAAAAAGAAAAAAACTATTTTTTCTCAAATCCAGAAACTTTGACATCACATGTATGCATAAAAGATTAAGCAAAATGCCAAAAGTAACAGTTTCAATTGGATTTCATTACTCTGTGATGAGGTTGTCCTGTGTTATTTTTGGTATAGCTCTTAATGAGCTGAGCAACCATGCCAGTCTAATAAGCATTTGCTTCAAAGTCTTTCCTTAATTTAGAAAAAATAGTTTCAAAAAAATCCCAATTCATTCTGAAGACAAGTGACATAAAAGATTCAGTTACAGAGCAGAGCTTTCTTTTTGTGTCCACGTTCACGTGGATAAGAGGGTTATGCTGGTGACGTCCCTAACATTTCCTTTTTTTTTTCTTTTCTTTTTTTCTTCTGGATTTCGATGAAGCATGAACTGTTCTTTTAATGTTCTGGAACTAGAAGTTTCAGGGGGTGGAAGTGAAGAAAATGCGAGAGAGGAAAAATAATTTCACACTTAATACCTGATAGGGTGGGTCATTTTTGGAGAATGGAATATGATTTTTTTTTAATTTCTTCAGAGTAAAATACATTTGTCCCATGTTCCTTACACCTCATTCAGACATGAATGTCTCCTTTCTTCACGTACTCTGGAGAAAGATGTCTCCATGTTGGAAAAGACTAAGTTAGACAAATAAGAAGGAGATTCTCTGAGCATGAAATTGCTTAACAAAAATGGAATATTTCATAACAGAAATGAAAAATCAAAAAGACCTCTCCATGTCTCTTCATGAATTCTTTGTCTAAATGAGTGCCACATGTCAGGGCTTCTCATGGAGCAAGGAGAATTTTTCTTTCCGAATCTCACATATGGTACACAGTCTAAATCAGATGGAGATAAAAATGCAACCAAACTATGCACAACCATATTTTTTTTAAAAAAAAGGCAGAAAATACTCATTTTGCAGCAACCAGGCCCACTCCTTCCCAGTGAGATTATTAGTGGTGAAGTAGAATGTAATCTCATTAAAACATAATTTATTACCACTCTAGATACCTCTCCACATACTGCAAGTGATAGGCATCATTGAGACTTGAAAATCCATAGAGTTTGCTTTTAATACCTCAGAAACCTTGTCATTCTCAAGGCCATGGAAGACCTTTTGATGTATCAATACAATGATGCTACTCTGCAACTACAGGCTTTGGATGCAGGACCTCAAGTGTAAAAGACGGCAGGATTAGATCCCAAGTCTCCCTGGTTACCTCCTTAAACAGCTTCTTCACAGAGTCCTAAAGGTTCTTGATGGGCCTAAATCCCTTGTTTAAAAACACAGAAAGTTACTAAAGGGGAAAAATGTTCTTTGTTTTAATCAGTGCTTGAGAAGCAAGACTATATAACTAAGAGCATATTACCTTAAAATCCTTGCAAATATTGACATTGACTTATATCTTCCTAAAATAAAATTCACTTTGACATTCCTTCATAGCTAACCATATAAAAAAACCATGCCACAATTACCTCTCGTTTAATAAATTGCTTTTTCTACTTACCTGGCCTTTCAGTCTTCCCGGAATAGCCTGGCATATGCTTGGATGTCTGTTAAAAATGGAGATTAATAAAGTTTATGTTTTAAAGAAGTTTAATAAAGTCCAGAACAAATTAAATCAGAAGTAGCACAACAAAAAGACTATTAATATTGCTACACCAGGGACCTCTTAAAGGTACACAGCTTTGGTGCATTCCAAGTTTCATCTCTCACAGTACCTTGGACAGGATGTGGGTTGAGAAGGTTTCACAATGTGTTTGGTACTCAGTAAATCAGTCGTTACCTTTTTGGGTTAGTTTTCACTGAAATTGTCAAATGATCATTGTTCCCAATTTGATTTCTAGAGCATTTTATTCCCTTATTAGATGTATATTTCAGGGCACACAATGACACACACTGGGTTTTTTTTGATCTACCTCTACAGAGTCAGTAAGTTTAATTATTCTAATAATAACCCTCACAGTTAGGAAATGTTTCTGCCCCATTGCAGTACTTATACCCTCTTGGATCACCCAAAATAATTCCTTTTACCATGAAAATGTAATATTACTTTCAAGTTAGTGATCTTTTACTTTGGGAGTCAAAGAATAGAGTAGGATGTAGAGTACATCACTGGGATGAGCAAAAGCAGAAAAGGAGGCGTAATTCAGCCATGTTAATTTCAATTATCTATTAATATTTAGGGCACTTTGCTGAATTTGAGATGAAGAACAATTACATGAATCAAAATGCTGAGCTAGTTAGCTGCTTAGTTTGCAGTTTCAAAAAGCTGAATATATTTATTAAAATTTAATTAAAGTTCAAAACAACAAAAGATAGAAAATAACTTCTGAATATGAGTAATCATTCACAAATAGTAACAACCATGTAAAGGAAGCAAAGGCAAATACGTTCATATCATATATTTAATTTACTAACTCAGGAAAAAAGTATCCCATGTATAACCAAAGCAGTGTTAAGTCACCTGGCTATTTACAGTGAAGTATCTGGGGCTAAATCCACGCATGGGTGTGGGCATGCCATAGCTAACTTTTGGGGCCAACGTTAAATCCACTGCATTGACAAGTCTGAGTTAGCTGCCTCACATCCCTCCCACCATGAGCAGGAAAATGGGCAGTATGAAGCAAGGCTCACAGGGCAACAGCAGGGACACTCATGGAGACTACATGGGTTAAGGGAAGGAGAGATCATGTCTCTGCCATCCTGCCTCTGTCCTCAACCTTAAAAGCACTGATTTAAGCACCCATGGGAAATTGGTCTTCAGTGTCTTGCACTAGGCACCTACGGTTTCTGCCTGTGTGTGCGAAATAGGCCTATGGTTTCTCTTGAACCACAGCTGGAAGAAGCATCAGCACAGCCCATATTATATACAAGAACCTGAGCAGCACGGTCCCCTTCCTGGGTGCTAAGATACATCCTAACTTGGAGCATGATGTTCTTCACACCTCTTGAAACTGGGACACTGGACAGTCCAGCATACAAAATACAGAAGGACTGGCGAGAAAGAAAAAGCAAGACAATGCTGCATTACTTGTGACTTAATAGCAAGGGCAGTCTTGCTGGGAGAAGAAAGATGTGGATGGTGGCCAGAAAAGCATATCTAACACAAATTCCTATCCCATTAGGTTTGCACACACAGAAGAATACATACGTACCTTTTATCAAACTTCATCTCTCCCCTTGGAGACTCTTCTCAACTTTCTATCGAACTCTTAGGAGTTTTCCATCCTCTGTTGTCTCATGCTTTTAGTAACCTTCCCTCAGCCTCTCTGGACTTGGCTCCCTCTCATCATTGTTGCTGTTTGAATGAGATGGACAAGTCACTCACTCTAGGTTGTCTCCGTCTTTGCTCCTCTCACACAGCCTCTTTGCCTGAAGTGGGGCATCCAGCTCAGTCACTCCCAGGCCCAGCTGTGCACAGCACCATAGGATGCAACTACAGGCCAACTGTGAGCTATTAGAAAGCACATAGTGTATGTCAAATTCCTTTGCTTGTTAGGGTCAAACTTTTAACCAAATACCACATTCAGCAAGAACACTATTCCTGAAAAACATTCTTCATGTGAAACAAAAGACCCTGTTCTGCCATGCTTTCTTCTCTCAACAAAGAAAATTATAGCATGATAGAAAATAGTTTGGAAGAGATGTCAAAAGACTATTTGAAGAGATATCAAAAAACCCCAAAACTTTTCTGCTCAGCACAAGCTGGAATCAATTTCATCTGAGTTAATCTTGATAGGACATGTATGCAACCTATACTTAAACATCTCCAGTATGGCAATCCTGCAGCCTTCCTCAATATTGTATTTAAGACCTCAGTTATCTTTACAACCAGGAAGTTACTCTGAATGTATTACTTAAATCACTCTGGAGTAGTTTAATCTTTTCCCCTTCTTAATACCTTTTATGTGTTTAAATACAGCTATTGTACTCCTCAGTCTCGTTTTCAAGATAAACTAAGTTTTTCCAGTCTTTCCCATATCTCAGATTTGCCAGCCTAGTCTGGAACCTTCTCAATTGTTTCATGTCTTTCTTGGCATACAGTACCCAAAACGGTCACAACTCTCCAGCTGAGGTCTTGAGAGAGGAAAGATGGAATGGAAGATACAAATAGGCCCACCAAAACAAATTTTACTGAATTCACAGCAAAGTGTGGGTGTTGGTGAGTGAGGCTGGCACAATCACAGTAAGATTTTCAAAAGCTCTTAGTATTTTCTCTGCTCCTTTTTCTTACAAAAATGGTAGAAGGTTCAGTACTTTTTGGAAAGCAGAGCCTTCAAATGTGCATTAACGCATTATGTAGAATCAAACTGTCATTTGCAATGAATATCCTTGAGCAAGGGATGGCCAAAGGCTGATGTCAGCTCTTTTATCTGATACTACTAATCATTGAATGCGCTCCTATAATTTTTAGTTGGGGGATGAATTTCAGCCTTGATCCTGCAAAGGACTATATACCACCTAAGCCATATTTCTGTATAGCATTCAGGGGGACCCTCTGCAATGGGATTAGTTTCTGTTATGTAGAAAACCAGACAACTTTATAAAGGTGGGAGGGAAGGCAGTAGAAATTTGGGGGTTCTCAGAAGCTATAAAAAATTTTACTTTGAATATCGTTTGAGCCAAAAATAGTTCTCATAGGAAAAAAACATTCTCTTTTTGTCTAACACTTTCCAAAATGGAATAAAACCTTTAAATGAGCTAAAAGTTTTTATACCATGGTATTCTACAAGGTTTTAAATTATAGGTTCTTGATTCTTCCATACCTAAACAGTAGCCAAATATAATAATGTAGGGAATATAATGCCAGTTTAGCAGGTTTGGAAATAATGTTGTTGTGTTTCTTAATACAGAGCACTTTCACATGGTTCCTTCTGTGTGACTTTCAAGAATGGTGATGTGGCAATGTGCAGTTGGCAAGGTACACTCCATGACAACAGTTAATTAGTAAATAAATGGTCCCAGGCCCATTTCCACTGAGTTCCAGTTGTAATAGCACGGTACACAGGTTTAAGCTCCAAGCTGACTAATTCTAATAGTTATAAATGAAATGTTGCTTTGCTTTGATATATCCTTCAATTTCTTCCCTTGACAAGCAACAGATCCAGGATCCAGATATAGTTCTGGTCTACAGCACAGTGGCTCTAAACTAGCCAAAACCAGGGCAAACAGCTAGTGAAACATGTTGGAATGGTACAATCATGTATACACTTACAAATTATTTTAGAGAACAAACTAAAGCTGTTTATTCACAGAACTTCATAAGGACCCAGGACTGTCCCCCTGCTGCCAGCCTGTATTAAACCTATGGAGGGAAGATTCCTGCACATCCTGATCCTAACATCAAGCACAAGAAACAAGACTGTAGCAGCTCACACAGGGACCACATCATACGGTCATTTCTAGCAGGAATTTAAGCTTTCCTCTGACTTTGCCTTAAGGCAGAGTAGGAGCACTCACATGGCAAATTACAAATGGAAGGCAATTCGGGAAGTTACTACTTCGCAGAAACAGCCAAGGGAGATCCCTTAACACAACAGTGTGGGAGAATTCATCAGGCACAATTAGCTGGATGCTGGCACTAATCTTGCAAGCTTGCCATGATGGTGAATGCACACTGTCATCTCACTGAGCAGGCATAACCTCAGGAAGAAAGGTGTCCCTGGCAGCCTGGGATCAGAAGTCTCCGTTGGACTCCCTGTTCCACTAAAAGCCTGCTGCATGGCCTGGGCAAGCCATCAGCATTCACCTTGCCCTGCAGGACCTGTCTGTCCCTCATTCTCCATATCCCTCTATTCTCTATGGTGGGACTATCTTTGGTACCATGCTGATGCAAGACTGTCTTGGGTACAATGCTGACAGCAAGCCTTCTATTTTAATAATTTAAACAGCAAATTCCCCTGCAATTTATAAATGAAGGAAGTAGCTAGTGGCCTTTTTTAAATTGCTAAGCATGCTATCTAGGTCAATTGAGCTTCATCACAGATTCTAGGTCAAGATTTTCACATGCGGAGGGAATTCACATATGTCTTTCCTGTCTTGTTTCTCTGGTCTCTAATAAGGGAGAAATTTATGCTTCAGCCTTAGGATACTTCTGTAAAAGTCAACAGCAGCAAGGTACAAATGCCTTAAAAAGCAGATGCGTGTGTGTTCATTGAACCACTTGTTTGGTCAGATCCATATGCTGAACAGAACTTAATAACAAGGAGACCAAACTTTCTACTGCTGTACATCAGCAAACACCAAGGAACTCAATGAAGATTCACACTTACTGTGAATCTGATTCAAAACACAACATTTTCTACATGTACAAGTCTGGAGGTTGGCTGAAGCCTTCGTACACAGCCTTCGTACACAGAACTTCTATTGGTGCCAGTGGGAAGGCCTGAGATAGTGTAAATATTTTACACACATGCTGGTATATCCTGTGTCTGTAAAAGAAAATGTTTATTTAATTTAAACTAAATGCATGTAGTGGGTCACATCCTTAACTTGAATACACTGGCTTCTCTGCCAGAACCAGGTCATCTTCTGGTGCAAAAAGACTGCACAACTTTGGAGATGCTAAAATCCACAGCGAAGCTTGAGGATATTTTAAGATTCATGATATATAAAAAAAATACTTTTACTTTTTAAATATTCTGTACAAATTATTGCCATGGAATATTAAAAAGGATATAAGGAAGACATAGCAAAGACACTTCCACAGTCTGCTTAACATGAAACAGAAACTCATGATCATATAGACACGTTTCCTATACTTCTCTGAAAAGGATATTTTTAGGATAGTGGAGAAATTTAAATATTCAATAAATACTCAATAAAAGAAAATTTATGTAGAGTAAACCTTGTTTTATAGAAAGTCAGTTAGATAATCTTCTGACTCTCATCAGCTATTACTCTTCTGAAAAGTGTGAAAAATCCACATATTGCTATGTTTTTGCTGTTTATCACTGTTGAAGTTTCTAATAATGTATAGTGACAGTATGTTTCCCCATCTTATGGTAAGGTCAGCTGAGTAAATGTGGGGGTTTAAAAAGTGTATCTTGTCAGTTTTAGGGTGCAATTTTGTTGTAATTTATTTCATAAGCCATAGTTTGCAAAAATTACTAAAAAAAAAAAAAAAAAAAAGCCTTGGACAAACTCTGAACTTCATTGTACCAAGAATCAGGCCAGCTAATTTTCAAGGCCTGGTTTTTATCTCCAATGGCCAAAATTTCTTACTCTTGAGTTGATTTCAAATATATAGTGGTACTTTGCTGCAGCTCTGCTTCATCTGTGTGAAAAGTATGCACTGTCAAGTAAAATCTCAATTGTCAAGTAAATAGCATGCACAGTCAAGTAAAATCTCAATAACTATCTCCAGCATAGTTCCAAGCAAAGGTCCACTTTGGTTTGTGCTTTCACCCATTCTTAATCTTCAAGGATAGAAAACATGCAAAGGATGCAATTATACCATTTTAAGATTAGAAAAGATGTCTTTGAGTGAGATCTCTTCCCTAACCCTGGCCATAAGCTTTGCAATAAAAGCTCCTGCTTCAAGACCAGCAACTGTTTGACAACAGTGTATCTTTAGCAAAATAGCTGTGATTTGAACCATACCAATCGAGTCAATAGTCTAGTGATAAAGAATATAAAATGTAACTAAACCCTAAAACCAGATATCTACATTTAAAACACAGATCTTATTTCTACTTGATACGTGTTTGACTTTAACTTCCAGTCATTGGATATTGCTATACCTCTCTGTGAAGAGTCCACTGTCGACGATTCCCATTGCTTATGTAGGTATGTCAGAGTATCATCAAGTGACCCTGTAACCTTTGTTTTGAAAATAAATTAATGCCTGCACTTCCTCTGTTATAAAACTGTTTCTGTAATACTGTTTTTCTTTTGAAACCATCCAGTTTATCTTTGGCCTTCTTGAGTTGTACTAGAACTGGATGCAACATTGCTGTAGCAGTGCTCCTCCACCAAAACCAGAGGTAAGGCAACCTCTCAGTTCCCAGTCATATACCACCACTCACATATTTTGTTTTTTGTCCTGTAGCCAGACATTAAAGTAAGAACCCATAGCCACAAAAGCCCAGCTTCTTTTATAATTTTATTTTTTTCCCAGGATAGACCATTCAGCCTTTGTCTTTCTGCAAGAGTGACATGTGTTACTTGATGTATGACCTTAAACACAGTCAAAATAAAAAAATATGACTTATGTTTACAACCCATTTTTTTTTTCTCATCCCTAGTTATTACTAGCACCAAATTCACAGGGCTCTTTGCAAACCATTGATGAAATTGTTAATGTTAATGAACTTACACGGGAACTTGTCATGCAGTGATGATTTCCCATTTCAATTTATATCTGAACCCTATGACTTAATGAAGTCTTCATCTATTTCACATGACACATTACTTTTGAAAATCAGCCTATCTTGTTAATAATCACTATGCCATGTAATCCTGTGTCACGTGGCTTACACAAGTCTAGCTATATTCCATTATTCATTCCACTGAACTTTATTCAGGGCCAAAAAATGTTCATTATAGACAGATTGAATTACTTTTACTGGCAAGAAGTAGTTTCACAAAGACTCATAGGCTGACATCTACTTTCTATCCCAGGGAACCCTTAAACTGCCCTGCTGGAGTCCAAGTTTCAGGTCAACTTTTGGACTTAGGCTCTGGCTGTCAGGCTGAAGTCACTGACTTTGACCAAGGAAGGGGGGTGTCTCTACCAATCAGTGTCCACCCTACCAGTTTTTTTCATTTTCAACCATATTATCAAACATTTTCCTATTAAACAATTTTTCAAACTTCCAGTGGGTGCTTGGTATGGCTGAAAAAAACTAATGTAATTTTATACAAAAGATGTAACAGATAAAATAATTGTAACAAATCTCTTTTTTTTTTTTATAGTATTGCTGCAATGATGATGTATATGCAATGCATATGTAAATGAGAGAAAAGATGGAAAAGACTGAAAATGTAGATTGTCACCATGGGTTGGATTTATAGCCAGACTCTATTGCCAGCATTCACACTACGTTTTGCCTCACTCTCTGCTGAGTTTTGTTAAGTTTATCAGCGCAGTGCCTTCTTCTCAAGTTATTCTTCAGACAGTGCCGCTTCGTGGAATAATGCTTGCGTAGTGAAACAATTGGGTTCAGTAAGCTGTGTAACAAGAGAAACTTGGCAAATGTAGTTTGCCTACTTCTCATTTGGGCAATAGGGAATCACACAATCCAGCCTGGAAAACCATACCAGTAAACTTACACACTTTTCTATGTATCACAATATCATTGATCCGAACTGTGTAAGGAGTTCATTGAAATCAGGGAGGAAACCTATTCAGTGGCAGCTTCTGCATTGCATCTTTGCAGCACAGCTGTTTTCCCAGCAGATGTTGCTGCACTGTTTGAGGAAGATTCAGTCAGCAATGCCACAGCAGTGTGGGGCCAAACTGTTAGGAGTTGTGACATTGCATTCCTCAGCATCACAGCAGGAGGTATCATTTGTGCGAGGAATGAGGGAGTAGCTATGTATCGTACATAGCTGGCCACCATCCTGCCTGAGCATACTGGTAACCAGCACAGGTTCAGCAGCCATACTCTAAGGGACCAGCCCAGCACAAAGTAGTCTTAGGCCTGGAAGACTTCAGAGGTGAATTTTCCTTCTCCTCTTCAAACTACATGATGAGCAGATCACCCAGGCCCTGGGAGCTGACATTGTGTGCACATTTATTCAATCATTTTCTCTGTATCTCTTACTTCCCAAGTCCCTCCACCCTACCCCTGAGAAATGTCTTTGCTAACAGGATTTATTAAGAGATTCAGGTGCCAAAGCCACTCAGCAATTTGGTCATCTTGTTCATGCACTCAAGCTTACAACACTGCTAAAAGAAATGCACAAAAAGGTATGATTTCAAAATCTGCACCCTTATTCTCTGAAATAAATAAAATGCAGCAGAGAAACTCTAGTAGAAAAGAAAAAGTGAAAGCAAGATGAGCAACAGAATAAGTAATGGAGCGCAGAACTCCTTTCAGATGAATTTGGAAAAGAGGAGAGAACTGTAGTCATTCAGACATCCCAGAAGAGTCAAGCTCCACACCCAGGACTGGAAGTGTCTGTCACCTACAGATCATGCATGAGTGCAGGTATCAGTAGAGATTAATAAGCATTAAGGAGGAGAATTTTGTTTGATTTTTAAAGTTAAAAAATCATATGGAGTTCGTGATCAGATTAATGTCTTATGGGGAGAGATTTAGTTTATCAGTCACTATGGTTTACCCTTAATTTCTCCGTCACAATGCTCCATTAAAAATCATGTGCTATGCACACAGTAGGACTATAAATCACAATGCTCAGTTTCACCTTTCATATATAAATGCATATGTTGTTTCCTGGACAATTTGCTGAATTCAGGACACTGTTAGTCAAAATACATGGGGTGCCCAGGTAAATGCTCAGGGCAGTGGAGTTCAAAAAGTGGCAAGAATTTACTCTGCCAGGTCCTTGACCAGTCTCACCAAGAGGCTAACGGTGTTAACCAGCTTCAGCTGCCTCCACCATCTCACTGATCACAGTGCTCCTGCAGAGCAGACCTGCTGGGGGGGAATGCGTGTCTGAGCTTTAGCTTCCCCAGTTTACACATCTGTGTACTTTTGCAATGACAATTAACATCCACATAGGTTTACTGAGATGGTATTTGAACATAGAAAAGAGTAGCTTGTGAGAAGGAGGTCCAGAATTGATCCCACCATGACCTAATTCTGAAATTACCCCAAGCAGAATAACAGTTTGACATCCAAGGTCCTGATGTAATAGCTAAGTTACCACTGCAGGTACAAACAATTGCCTCACAGTGTACTTCTAACAGTTTAGCATCCGCGAATTTCACACACACAGTTAAGAGCGCTGAAAGGTGCTGGCCTCTCTCCACCTTTTGAAAAATGGTTACCGAGCACCTGACCCTTACTTAGAATATTAAGGCATGAAGGAAGAAAGAGAAACATGGATAAAACTAGGTGAGGCTTTAGTTCTGCAGTTGGAAATTAATTCTTTTTCAGTGTTCAGGGACCCTTGACAGCACCCTGTGAGCACACACCTATTTAAGAGAAAGACATCCTTTAGAATGGAAAAATAGATGCATTAACATGTTCTCATCACATCTGCCTGAGAGACCTGCCCAGGATCTCTGAAAATTGCCTGTGTCCAGTGACCATGGCTGACATTGGCAGTGGCCAGTAAGGGGGGAGGAGAAGGCAAGAGCCATTACTCCCAGCTTTTCACACAGCCGGAGTCCCAGCACACTGTGACTGCAGAACGGGGCCACTGGGGGACCCAGGAGGGACAAGTCACCCATGGAGACGTGGCCAGCACCAACTAGCCAAGCCCAGCAGAGGCACCAGCTGCAGGCAGCCCGGAATGTCTCTGTGAGACGATGGCTCCAGAGCTAACAAAATATCTACCCTCTTGTCCCATTCAACGCCTGCCTTCGCTGCCTCTTCCTCACTCTCATCAGTCATGGTGAAACCCCAGACACAAGCTGTGATAGCTGCAGAGTCAGGGAGAGCTGAAACGAATGGGGCAAAGTTTCCCTGGGCAGCACAGAGAGTGCTGGCACCGAGCAGTGGGCTGCCAGGGCAAAAGAAAAAAAAGAAATGTTTTGCTCATTTTATCTCCAGACCCATGGGAACTGCCCTGGGCTCCTGCCTCCTTCCTCCTTCCTCCCCCACCACCCTGGCAGCCCCCTCTGTGCTGTCAGGCACAAGCAAACCCTCCATTAGTCAGAGGAAAAACATTCAGAACTACTTGTTATGGATTTATTCAGTATAACTTGTAACCATATTTTGAAATGCGAGATCAATGCCACTGTATATCTACCATTATTTTTTATATGGAACAGATTCATTTTCACACTTGGCATGCAATTAAACACCAGAGTCATGAAGAAGCACAATTTCTAAAGGCCAGCACATTCCATGCTGGGACAGCACTATATAGCTACCCCTTAATTACATGCAATACAGACCACAGCAAGGCACATACAGCATGTGATAGTTTGATTAAAGTGAACACCGTGGCCAATAAACCAAATGCCTAAAACTGTAAATATTACCTAAGCTAAACATATTAAAAAAAAAAAAAAAAAAAAAAAAGGAATGCAGAAAACAGATCTGACAAGTCCTTGAACAATGTTTCAGCTTCTCATGGCTTGAAATCATTTTCTCATGTTGGGACTGTTATTTGCTCTAAAGTGATTCTTATGTGAGGGCAAATTCACTGTAACCTTTCCCACACGCCTGCTCTGCCGCATGTACGTGGCTTAAAGAGAAACTTCCATGTTCTGGAAAGCTCACCAGCACACCAGCATTAACTGCAAATTTCCTTCACCACCATCATGTTTCTCTTCATTAGTCTGCTCAGAGATGCCAATTACCTGCACTAGCTGTGTCCAAAACCAAGCTGCTTTCTCTTGCAAGCCCATTTTCTCTCCTCAGTTGAGTCTTCACAGACAACTGCAGGAACAGGGGCTGCATTTCACCCGTGAGGGTACATTTACATAGTGATGCAGACCCTTGCTTCTCTGCTTTTACTCCACTGAGCTAGGCATGAGCTGGTTGCATCCTAAAGGTCATATGGCTCTGTAAGCCCAGGATTATGCCAGGATGAGTCTCCCATGTGGCCACTACCATACCTGACCAGCCCAGGGCACAGCAAATCAGGCTTACATCTCTTATGCCTAACACACAGCCGGAGCAGAAGCAGAGGGGATTTCCCAAGGTCCCTACCTACAAGGGGTGCTTCAGCTGCATGCTCTGCTGACATGAAGTCCATTCCTCCGGGAGTGCTGCCTGACACCTGCACTGGAGCCCAGGAGGGATTGGTCATGTTCTATTCACACACACACACACACCATTCCTATAGGCTCTGGGACAACTTCCCACCACGGGGGTACACAGAAGATGTATTAACCTCTGTAAGCCCACAATGCTGTTTTCTTTCGCTTTTGCATAAAGTGTGCAAGGTGATGGGGAAATGCTTTGTTTGCTCTCACCCTAAGGACCCACATATCGGGCTGTGACAATCTGGCAGCATGGCCTGGATGCTCCAGGGCTTATGAAAATTCTTCAAAATCTCTTGCTTTTATTCTGAATTTATTCTTCCCAACATAATCAGAGTCTTTCTATCCCCTCCTCATCCCCCTTCTCCTGCACCTAAAGTGGCTCCTTACTTCTGGCTTCCAAGAACTCCCCTCTCTAAGCTATATTTTATCAGGGAAGTCTCAGTTTTGGCACACTTTCTTCTGGGCTCAGCTGGCTGATGTCTTCCCATCCCATGCATTCCTTAGGTCAAAGGTATACCCCAAAATGTACTCACTCCCTCTAACCCAAGGGAAGCATTGGAAATTGTCAGATTTGAGGACAGCAGCTGGATGAGCGAAGACGGCCAAGACTGTAGAGTCCACATGATTAATTTCAGGGAGGTATTTACTGAAATCATGTTAGCTTTAAAACAAAAATAAAAGGGGGAGGGGGAGGGGGGAGAGTTGAAAATTTGGGCTGAGGTTCATGGCAGTTGCTATTTTTATTGAAGTAGTTTACCCATCCCTGGTGGATTTGTGTTATCACAATAATTTCTATGCTGGCAGCAGCCTTGCAATGTCAGAAGCACAGAAGTATGATTTCACTGCAGCCCTAAGCCAGGGAAGAATCTGGATCATAAAGGAGAAAGTTCTGACCAGAACACAAATAGTTTAAGAAGTCACAAATACAGTTTTGGTGAAGTAATTTCTTTTCCTGAAATGCTCCTTCTCCCCACTTCCAGTCCACTTTCACTACTACATCTCAGGGTCACCTCTTTTGTGCCTTTAGGCACCAGCCTTGGCAAGAGAGGTCTGAGGGTGAATTGCTCTGGGGACAGCAAAACAGGTAGCAGAAAGGGAATAACTTTTACTCTTGGTCTTCAGACAACTGCACTATAATCTTTTAATGAGCAAAAGAATGTCATAAAATGCAACCCTCTATATATCTGAGATTCCTGCTGCAGAACCTCACCTACTACGAAAAGTCTTTTATCACTTGAGAAGTAGATAACAAACCTTCCATAAATGAATGTGCGTTTAAGGAGCATAGATGAAAGCAGTACAAGGCAGCAGAAAACTTACGGAAAATGTATGTCTCCTGCAATCAGTTTTCCATGAAGGAGGATCTCTTGAGGCAGCAGAAGCAAAATGGAAAGGCTTGGGTATTGCTGGAAATAGGGATTTTATTTCAGCATTCAAGAAATTGGTTTGTGCTAAAAGAAACAAAACTCCTATGTAACCCGATGATGATGATGATGAATAAATTATCTGTGCCCTACAGACCATTTAAAAAATAAAACCTGACTTTTTTTGGTTGATTTCACTTTTTCTGGTGCTGCAAACACAAGTGTCAACTTACATGAAGCGGAAAAGGTGTTTAGTGGTCAGGAAACATGTTCTTTCTAGTGTACAGGGAATGCAACTCTCAGGCAGAAATAGCCCACAAAAAAAAAAAAAAAAAAAAAACCAAAAAAAACCTTCATGATTTGTTATTCAGATTTACAAGCATGACAACTGTTACCTCTTGTAAAAAGCATCACTTTTACATCACTGCCGAAACCTATAAACACCAAAGAACAAAAAGCAAGATTTTGCTACCTTGCAACAGCAAAGTAAATTAAAATGTGGGTTGGAAAAAAAAATATATATACCCATTTCTGTTTCTGATAAGCTGTAGGAAGGTGCTGTGCTCACATTATTCCTGAGTGACCATGGCCATCCTAAGCTCCGTTCCTCTAGAACTGACACTGTTGTGTGTCATGACACAAACTAACAGGTCCTGCCACTAAAATACAAGCCACCTCAAAGAATTTTATTCAACACGGTGCTTAAAACAGCAATGGCAGACAGCAGCTTACTGCAGTTGCAGTATAGTTGAGCTGCAGCTCACAGGAGTGAACCAGCTTTTGCACAAGGGCCTTCATGAGCAGAGTGCAGCTTAATTTAAAAGGTAGCAGAGATGTCTCTAAACTAATGCAAAGTGCAAAATTCAGGAAATCCTACTGTGAGGAACCAAACAGCTCGAGGACTTCCACAGGCATCTGTCAGAAATACTCAAGATGAGAAGCCTTGGGTGAGAGAGCAGATTAATTCCCTCCTGGGTCTGTTTTTCTACCATTCTTCTTTACTAGGACACAGGAAAATTCTTGACCAACACTAAACAGTCATGTTCATACTGCAGAGTGGCTATTTTTTTAATAAATATTGCAAGAAACCTTGTGTTAACATCTTTAGGATTATGAAATAGTAATATACAAGACAAATGTATACTTTAAAAGTCATATATGCTGTCAGTACCCTAGGGTACTGAACAATTTTATCATGAAATCATGAAAAATGAACATATATGACTATAAAAAAACCAGCTTTGATTTCTTGACAGTTACCATCCACCATCTAAAAGTATGTAACACAGTTGTGAACCAAGCAGTAAAACAGAGACTATGCGCCACAAGTTTTTTCTTCATTGTTTTCCAAAAAGTTCACAGATTTCTTCTAAGCTAACAGCAAATATAACTTGAGAGAGTCATATGCTTCCAACATTCTGCAAAAAGCAAAGCACTTTTGTAGATGAAGTAGAAATAGAGCAGGTGAGGTAACCTGGCAGATATTTGGGGGTCATAATGTGAAACTTCAGGCCCAGAATGCAGTCACTTCACTTTATTGAGATATATTCCTTTTATTGCCTTAGTGTAAAAGCTATTGAAGCAGCTGCTGAGTACAAAACTGAGCTGATGTACCAGACAAGCCTTAGTGTCAGAGTGGGCTGGAAGAAACTTTCTTTTAATATGGGTCACGTTTGCATTACATCAACAGTAGTCACTCATGAAATCCCAGCTAATATGATTTGGGAACATGTCAGAGCTACTATAATACAAACATTTAGGCTGCACTGGGAATACACTAAACACACAATAAACTATACAGAGTACAAAAACAATGTGGGCAGTTTTCTGGCTGAATCAAAACTAACAAGAAAATAAGGAATTGAACCAAAAGAAAAAAAAAAAAAAGCAACAAGTCTGGTTTAACAGCTGTACAGCAAACACGTTAATAATGTAAAATCCTTGGGTACATCAGCCCATCCGCTCCTTTCTTAATGTCTTCCCGCCACATAATGGTTAATTCTCACAAAAGTACTAGTCATCTACAAAACTCTGTTACAAAGCCATTCCCACTGAAGAGAACAAATACAGCCAGACCTGCAAACAGCAAGGGAAGCTAATAATAGGGTACTAGAGAAGGTGCAAAAAGCTCTCATCTCTTATGAGTTGCTTTTTATTCAAATTATATTTCATATATATGTGGCAGGAAGAACGTAGGTGGTTTCTTTGACCCTGACTGATCTGAGGACCCAGGTGTTTCTGATAACAGCAGAATCCTTTTGTCCTCATAACATTTCATGTCTCTTGCTTCAATATCTGGTTTCTTGCTAAACATTTGCCTTGAAACCTGTCCCAGCGGTGCAGAGCAGTATGATCCTTCACCACATCAGCTATAAGGTAGCATGCTGGAGGTTAGCTCTATTACCACAGGGTACAACTTCCCCAAACTCGGCTATCCTCCATCCTCTTAAAGAAAAGTCAAAGCCTACTGGTTTCTCAAGTGGCTCTCCATTAGCCTTCCTTGCTGCATTATGCCACAGGGAGGTAAAAACAAGTTTCTCACTGCACTGACAACAGGAATCAGAACAGCAGCACTCTCTTTGGGGACACAGCTTGTTTATAACACAAAATTATCTCAAAGACTTTTAAAAGGTGAAGAGAGAGAACAAAGATTGGACTGCTTTACTACACTGGTTCCCAAGATGAAGCTACTAGTAGTTGTAATATTAGAACAGAAAGGAGAGAAGAAAAAGGTTGGTTATATTTTTAAAAAAGGAAATGTGATAAAAGGCACACCCACAAAAGGTTGAAAAACAAAAAGACTGCAAGTACTCAGTTCTTTCAGTGAACAAACACTTAGTCAAAGATAACCATGGTCCTTGGACTGACTCTTCCCTGCACACTGCCTTTGTTATCTCCTCTTGGTTTTGCAAAAGTTTTTCTCTTCCTTTTCTCAGCAGCTGTTGCTACAGGCAAAATCAGTGTCTTCTTCACCATTCGCAGGAAATTACGGTGCTAGACATCACTCCATTCACAAATCGTGGCTCCACAATGAGTACAATGATGTGAAGCCTGAGTAGCCCAACTGGTTTTAATTTACATCAGGTAACTGGATTTGCAGCTGTGCCAATGGGAACAGTACCTGGCCCAGAGAGCCAAGCCATAAACAGGTGGGAAGAAGTTTGGAGAGAGTTCATCACCAGGGATATGAGAAATGTGCGCGTGAAAACAGTTTAGTCAGCAATCAGTCACCTCTAATTTTATTATTTTTTTTAACCACAATGGGTTTATCCAAGAGCTCTGTAGACTTTAATCTGGGTACATTATGCAACCCTGTCTACTACAGCATTAAAAGGCAGGTGTATTCAGAGACATGCATGCAGAGATCATTCGCCATCTCTGAATCACAGAGATGTTTCTGCTGGCTTTTTGTTCTGCCACCTGTACACTCATCATTAAGTCAGAGAACAGACCCGCTGGCTGATCGTACAAGTTCAGAAAATCAAAGCCAGGCAGACGATGGCGTGGGAGGCTGAGCATGAATTGTTGCCGGGCTCTGACTAACACTCCAGCAGGGAAGCACGCAGGAAGCTGTGCAGAGCCAGGAAGGACGCTGCCCCGGTGCTTCCTTTCTGCCACTTCAAAAATATCGACTAACAGACCTCTTTAAAAAAAAAAAAAAAGTGCTTTGGACAGATCCTGACGTTAGCTCTTGGCCTTTGCCTCATATTATCTTACCAAAAAATAGAAGGAAAGTACTGCAAGTAGTTAATAGCTTCTCTTAAACAGGATGCTGAGGATAGTGATTACAAGGCACTCTGTAGAAAAGACTTTGAAACATGCAAGCTGTGTATTCAGTCTGGGCATGAATGCAGTTTGTACAAGTCCTTGTTACTGTTTTGTGAATAAAGAACACCGTGCTTTCTTTTACTTGCTCCCTTCCTAGTCCCTCTTCATGTACTCTTTCTCCACGTATTGTTTTAAAAAAGAACGTCAAACAACAAAAAATAGCCTTTATACTGGTTATACTGTATGCAGTCATTTGTGTTGTCTTTAGTTTTGGAGTTCACAGAGGCTGTGTTATCCCAAAGTCAGAGCCACATTGAAATCTCGGTTTGAGACAAAGCCACTGAACCAGTCTCTGACCTTGAGCAAGGTACTTGATCTCCCTGTGCTTGGATTAGTCATGTTATAAAACTGGGTAAAAAGCAGCACCCCAATGAAATGCAGATGCTTCATCAGAGATGAAGCTATCTTCCGTAAATAACACACAGAGGCACACACACAAGAGGGTCTCATACTTTCTTGCCTCATTTTGGTAGCTGCTTTGCTAAAATTCTGCACAGCTCCACATCTGTCCTCGTAGTATCAGCATATTGAACTTATGTACAAAGGCATATCTGATTCACAGCTGAAAAGTAGCCCTGATAAAATTCAGCTTTATGCAACGTGCCATCATAAGCCTTACTGAGCACTTAGCGTAAGCCATTGCAAGCAGGACTTAAAGTAGCAGGAAGCTTGAACTTAAGAAATGGCAGCTCTGTAATTGTTCCTTGTTTTAAAATTGATAGGTTTGACCTTTTGCATTTATCTTCTCTGGTCATTAATTAGTTCTGAGGTGAAAGCTGAAGTTGCAACATGGTAATCCCTTTCACTATTCATTTTTAGTTAAAATTCTAATCTTGCACTTTGTTTAATATTCCACACAGGGAGTGGGGTGAAATGGTCCCCAGGAGCTTGACAATCCATGCATAGCAAACCAAGGGCCAGGCATTCACTGTTAAATTAATTAACAGAAGTGCACACCAAATTATACTGTCTTTTAAGGCTGTAAAGGGATTTCACTCCTACCTACCAGCTACCTCCAGAAAAAGCTTTAGGATTTAAAAACACTATTCCAGCTACTGTATTCCCTGCAAAATTTCAGACAGAAAACCTCCAAATCCTTCTTCATAAATTCGTGAATCACAGACTCTTTGATCAACATCAACTGTACCATTCAAGGATTTTTGTAAATCCTGAGTGCCTTGGGAAATGCAATGTACATGTAGCAAAAAGGCTACCTAATGGCCATATGGAATGTAGGTTATTCTTGCCCACTTGCAAGTAACATAGAAATGCCTGTATGAAATGTCTCTGGGGGCCTGGCGTGAGACAGATGAAAATTCAGGAAATGGGTAGAGAGGGGAACGGAGTAGTAGCTTTCAATGTTGAACTACCATTCACATCAGCAGGACTTTGAGTCAAAAATGAGGACAGAAATGGATTATCACCTTTTATAAAGAGCAAAGTCTACGACATGATTTAAAGCTTGCATCATAGGTATAATCAGACTTCAATGTATGCGTGCTACACTATGCAGGGCTGCACACAGAGAAGATCTAAGCAGACTTTAGGAACCCGAGTAATCTACAAAGCCTCAATGCATGACCTTCATACATTTTTTTTTCAACCAAAAGCTATCTAAAAGAATGAGCGTTAAAAAAGTTTGATGTTGATTAACCGGGTCTGACTGTAATTAAGTTTATGAATAGAGAGAAAAATGCAAAATTTTATTAACTGTGGAAGGAATGTTGGGTCCTTAACTGCCCGGCAAGTTTGTGAAGACAAAGAAGATCAGTTTACAAGGGTTAAGTAAACATAATATTTTATATTACAGTTCAAATGAATCCAATTTCAACAAGACTGTGTAAGAGTCTAAAAATTGGTTTACCAGATTGAACATTTTTATGAACATTAAACCCCATTACATTGCTCTGAAGTACAGCTACTGAACAGCCAGAGCCACATAAAGAAACCATTTGTTTCTTAGCCCTATGGCTGAATTGCTTCTAGCCTCCTTGCTATTCATGTCTGGTGGGTTCCCTGTATTTATTTTTACACGCCTACATGTTGTGCATCTTGTATTCCTTTCAGTTTCTGAGGCCATGTCAAAACAAAATGCATTCCTCAGTGGGTCAGCATAGGAATAGCCACACCAGACATTAACGTAATAACTTGATGCTTACTGCAAATCTGAGAAAAGTAACCAGCTGTTGTGAAACACAGATTTCTGGTAAGGGAAGGAGGTAGTACATGAACACAGTGCTCTGAAAAATGCTGGTTAAGCAGTAATTGACCTTAAGGTCCTTTATTTACCTATAGAATAGATATAAATTTGTAGCCTCCTCATTCTGTTTAGCTAATCACTGGCTCTGATGAGACTGAAAACAAAGCTGTTAATTAGCACTAATTATGATAGCAATATTTCATTCAGATTGATGAGTCTGAACCACTGAGCTCCCTTGGAGAGGAAAAGTCCTTTTAAGCACGTTTCAGAAGATTTCCAGCACCCCAAAGAACTGGACCACAGATACTGTAAGCGTGTATCCAACACTGATAGCTCACCATCTGAGGGAAAATAAGCATTAGATAATGGAGATACTGTTATACAGCATGACACAAACAGCATGGATCCTGTGTGCCTCCTGTAGCATGCAGAACGGTTCCCCCATCAAACCACAACTACCTCTGCATAACACACAGCCCGTTAGGAGCCGTAAAATTCAAACAGTCTGCATCCTGCAGCTGATCATTCCTTTTCTGCACAGCTGCTGGTATTACAAGCATTATCAGTTGTCTTGCTTTACTGGGGCCATGCCTGTGTCATGGCCAGCACAAAATAGCTGAGGCGAGCCACTCTGCTGAGAGCCAATGGGCCAAAGGCTGCCCTGACACACGCACCAGAGGCAAGTCTGTTGAAGCCTATGTCAAGGAAAAAAACTGACCTTGAGCATTTTGAGCTACAGTTTTTCACAGTCAAATTACAGGGCAGATAAGCCTTCAATGTACCTCGTGAGCAAAGTGCACTAGTCCAGGACTAAGGTTGATGGATGAAGAAAATCAAAGAAATGAAAAGGTGTAGGTTGTACTGCAGGCTTAGCCACAGCGGCTCAGGTCCCAGTGCCCCAGCAGCAGCTCTGCATGTGGCCGTCCAGGGCTACACCTGGTCCAGCACAGGGATCTGTTTGGAAGCACTCTAAGAGAAAATCAATGTCACCACCAGCAGCTGCTCACGTCAGGAAGCAGCCATGGTTTACTGCACCTGAAACACAACACTTGGCTTCTCAGGACGTGTAAGTAACAGATTTGTCAGGTGAGCCAAAAGGGATCCTCCCCTTAGGCAGGCCAGCAGAAATGAGTATCAGGCTTGTCTCGTCCAGGACTGACTCTTGCTGCCATTACACTGAAAGGACACATTGTGAGAAGTGAATTATTAGCAACATTAAAACCACCCAGAGCATGGACAGGATTGCCCATACCATGTATACAGTAAGGGGAAATGCATGGTTTTGTTTCATGATGAGCTGTGGCTCTTCCTTACTCTCCTCAAGGCTCCACAGGAGCAGGTTGGTGATGGGCAGACTGCCTACCTGCATGGCAGGAGCAGGGCTGGGAAAGGGTCCAAAATCCAAAGTGGAGCTAGGGAGTAACCCAGTGACTGAAGGTCTGGTTTGACCAGGAAAAGTTCAGCCTTCCCAGTAAAGAAGATGATGAGTTGCAATACGAGTGGGTGGGTAGGGTGGGGCGAGAGAAAGCTTGAGAGAACTGAGCCCAGATGACTCCCACACTCCAGAGAGCTGGAGACTGGGAGACATCCTTTCTGGAAAGCAGTGTGCTGGGGTGTGCGAGTAACAGAGAAAGACATTACTTCTAGTAGAGATGGGTGGGAGCTGCAATATTTGGACTCCAGTTTTCAATACCACCAAGTACAGAACGTGTATGGGTCTGAGCGTGTGGACCTAACAGACCCATCTTAATTTCCTAAGAGTTGTAAAGGCAAAGTTTTAGCAACACAAAACATAAAATATAAAACGCAGGAAAACCTGCTTTGCTGGGGGAGGCAAAGAGGCATGCCTTAGCTTTCAGGGGAAAAAAGCTGTTTTGGCAAGGGCAATAATTAATCAGCCAGCGTCATTTAAAGGGGGCATAAATATTTGCATCCCAGAAACATTTGCCACCTTCTCCACACTCCCCTTCCCTCTGTTTTTTCCCTTCTCTGCAGTCTCCTCTCTCACGCGCTCTTTCGCTCTCCCCTCCCCTCCCTGCCTGCCTGCCTATCATCTTGCTCTAATTGTTTCCAGATTTGTGTGGGAGGTCAGGGCCCAGGAGTGCTGCTTCATGCCAAGTTTATAAACAGAGCAGTGTTTCCAGATGGCCACTGGCTCCAGCCTGGCTAGCAGGTTGATTGGGACCAGAATAACAACAGGTGGAGAACAGACAATGAATTCCTTGACACTTATTTTACTCCCTCTGCTTTTTCCCCCATTCCCTCCTCCCTGCATCCACCACAGCTACCACCAGCAGACCTTCAAGCTCTTGAATCAGGGCAGGGAGTCAGGACACGAGGGAGGGAGAAAGGAGGAGAAATCATGAAAGAAAGTGCAAGTGACTTCCCTGGCTGAAGAAATGGCAGGGCAGGAAAGGAGACACGCTGCTACTTCCCTGCCAGCCATTACCACTGCTGTTAATGAAAGTGTCCTTCAAGCCCTCATGGAAGAGACCCTCAGAGATTAAATAATAATGGAGAATAAACAAGATAACTTGGACAAATAGAGAAAATTATAAGATTGATTTAACAATGCTCCTTAGGCAATTGTGTGCTCTCAGTTATTGGCAAGGCAGTCTGGGCCACCAAGCCCACTGGCAGCGATGACACATCTGCAGCCACAGGGAGCTCTGTACTCTATTTTTCCAGACAGAGCTAGTCCCCCCCAGGCTCCGGTTTGCTACCCCCGCTCCCAGTCTCCTGCCCTTCCCAGTCTCCCTCGCCTCCGAGCTGATGTTTTCTTCCCACTCTCCACACCAAATTCCCACTTTCCTCATCAAAAGTTGTTTATAGAAATGATGGGGCCAAGGAAAAGAGGTTCTGCAAGGCAGTAGCAGAGGTGCTTTTCTTTCTGTTTCCTTGCTCATCCCAGTGAATTTGTGGGCGTTGTTTGGCACAACTGCATTGCTCCAGTGACTTGGATTAGAGCAGATCAAAAGGTGGCCACAGATGACGCAAAACTGCAGTAGGTTCAGGTTCGGGAGAAGCCTCACTCCAGCTGAAGGAAAGAGAGGCATAAATTAAAGCAGACAATGGCCTTGATTTTGGGCCTACAGTAACATGAATGCACACTTTATGTGCATACACGGAGTATAGTCAACCCCTGCTACGATATCACTCCTGGAAATCCCAAAAGAAGGCAGATCCCGGGAGCAAATGGGAGAGAAAGAGACAAGGTAAAGAAACAGACAAGGTCAGAGGAGTAAAGCTAAACTTTCAGAGCCCAGGCTGCTTCAATCTGTAGTAAAACTTTTAGGAACCCATCAGGATGAATTTGCAACGTGTTTTGGTTCTGGTGGCTGTGATTGCCACCTCCTCTGTCCCCCAAGAGACCACCAGGATGCATGAGCTGGATGCAGTTCCAGCTGTACACTAGAATGCTGGGACTCCAGCTCCTCCCCCTCACTGAATGTCCCAGGGATCCATATGACTGGGAGTTCAACTTCAGGAGATGGTGAAAAGGGAGTGAAAGAGGTACTAGTGAGGGGAAATAAGGAGAAACAGTCTTCCAGGTTAATTCATTTTATATTCCCAAACTGCAAATGTTCCTATTTCCCTGCTGGCCCAGTTCTGCAGTCCTTAGTGTAAGATAGCAGAACCATTAAGTAGCAAAATTGTGAATTATCAAAAAACATTACAATCTCAACTGAGTTAATTAGTAATGAGACAATTATCAAAACTGCTGGATAGGCTCAACAAATTTGTTATACACAAGAGAAAGAAAAAAGGGTAAAAATGTCTGTCCATTTCCCACTTGTGCTTGCATTCTCCAGATGATTAAATTTACACTAGAATGACTATACTAGAAATAAACCCATAGAGAAGTTTTAGGATTGTAAAATTCAAAGTTGCTGACTTAAAAATATTATTCCTTAAAAATTCAATGGCTGCCTTAAACTGAATGTTATCCAAAGTTTGTAATTAAACCAAGACGCCAAAATGAATTGTTTATTTTCTATTTGCTGCACTCCTTACACGTAGAGAAATTGAAAAGGCAGTGAAATGGCATACACAGTCTCCTCTGTTCAAATAAAGTGATTAGTAAACTGACTGAATTACTCACATGGGTGAAGCAGACAGGACTTACCCTGTTCAATATTAATAGTATATTTTCTTATTTGTAACCTTATATTCAGATCCTTAATGGTTGACATGTACTCTTGGGTTGTCTGTAAAATACCCCCAAAAAACATTTTTGGCATAAGTGTCAGCGTGAAGGTGAACTGAAATTTAATAAGACTACAGTTTGCTGCTACTCGGAAAGCTTTTATACAAATGGTGTGTGAAAAGCAAGCGTGATTTAAAAAGCATTTGCTAATATTTGCAATGCAAAAGACTTCAAATTCTTGCATATGAATACCTGGAAGCAGATTTGGAAGCATTTAGGGGTTTTCATGAATGTCAGCAAATTGTTAACAGGTTTTTATTTTCCTGGAGAAATTTCATGACTAGTCTTAACTGTCAAATTTTATGCTGTGTAAGTTCTACATCTACAAATAAACACAAAAACATATTAAGCCAGTTAAAAAATCTTTGCAGTTTCAAAGCCTCTTATATCTCAGGATCTCAAAATACTTTAAACAAACACTGTGCCTAATCCTAAAGATTGGTTTAAATGAGGTCACTCAGCACCTCTTAAGTAGATGTTTAGGATATTTTGCCAGATGAGCTTTTAAGATAGATCATTTTATGGCAATAGGGTAAGCTACAACAGTGTGGAGATTCTCCCGGGTTTCGGACTGTAAATTCTTTGGGGCAGAGAATGGCTTTGACCATGTGCTTAGGCAGTAGAGTCTTGATTTTACTGACAATTCTGGACATAACAGATGCAAGTAGAATAACAAAGAAAAAGAATAGGAAGTACTGAAGACAAAATGCTCACCAAGGCAGGATTTGGTTCTGATAAAAAATTGTAATTCTTATGTTCATGCGACTTCCAAAATTCTACTTGTGCACAAACTTTCCAATTATTCGTGGAGTATTATTGGGACTGTAGACTGATCATTTTTCATGCGCCACTAACACCACTGGTTTTGGCACAGCATTATGTTTTGTATAACTCAGAAACCCCAGGCCATGCCTTTCCTGTGGTTGCTCCTGTGTTCTACAGAAATCTGTGTACTAAGTTTTTCAAAAAGCAGTGCAGTTCAATGTTTGGTTCATGGAGGTTTTGTAATATCTGCGTTTCTGCTGCATGGAATTATCCAACTCTGACTTACCAAATCCAGGATAAGGAAACTTGAGATTTGACTGTGTACCAAACTCTACATTTCTATAGTGAAGGTATTGATCTCATGCTAAACTATGGATACTTATCTGCAATCCCGGTTTCTCTTTCAGCAGCTCATCATTGACTGTGACGACCAGAGTCACTTGTGGACACCTCTGTGGAAACAAGGCAAATGACATTTGCATTTTAAACCAAAAAAGAACAACTTTCAATAGGTGGAAAGCTGAAGATAGGCGGAATTACTAGCATAAAGTGATTCTTTTAAGGAGAAGAGTTTGTCTGCATAATGCTAATTTGCAGTGTTGATGTCCACATGAGCACAGTATGATAAGCAGGTGGTTTTGTTCTGGATGTGACTCCTTGCTCCTTTTCACACCCAGGCAGCACAGTGGGAAATGCCAGGGAGTCTAGCTTCAGTCACTGGCTCAGATATCAAGTTAAGATTGAAAGGTCAGGTTCTGGGAATCCACACTGCAGAAGCTTTATATGTAAATGTAAGCAGAACGATTCGTCTCACCTAACTGCTTAAGTCTAAAACATCTACTGAAAGATGCTTAGATTACAGATGCTGCTTCTATAATCAGCAGAGACAGACATCTCCACAGGCATCTTCAGTGGAAGGATCTCTCACTTGCACACAGTTGACTTGTTGTGGTTTAACCACAACAGATGTTAAGGACAGAAGGACTTCAGAAAACTGAGATAGCTAGATACATAAGTTCTTTTAGATGCTAAAATAAATTCCGCTCCAAGCATGGCAACAGCTTTTTGGACTTTGCCAATGATTGAGCTCTTCACACAGACATAGCTATTGAGACGTGCTGGTGCAACAGCATTTTCAAATGTTGAATGTCTCTGAAAATTCCTGCTATGGAAAGATTACATAAATGCTTCCTGAAATATAGCTTATTTAGAAATGAGGTGCATACCTGACCTAATGTTCCTGAAAAAAAACCAGCTAAGCTTCTCCTCACACAAGTTTTGAAACACCTCAAACCAGAATGAAGTTATTTTTCCCTTCAAGAAGCTGGCAGGGTAGTGAAAAGTCTTGTGTGGAGGAGGTGAGAAATACCGTTTCTAAATGCTGAGAAAACCAACTGTCCACAATGACAACCCATATTCAGTGACTAGATTATTTATTATGCTAGTTTGAACTGCTACTCTAAACCAATGATATAGGAAAAACTGTGACTGAAGGCAGGAGAACATGCAGATATTGTTCATAAATTTTCCTCTAAATTTTTAAATTAAATTGGAACTCAGGTTTTTGCATTCAGAGTCCACTCACAAATATTCAAGTAGTTGGGTGCACTCTCCAGAGTGTTCAGAGACTGCAAAGTATGGCCCTGTAAGAGGACCACTGTAAAGCCTCTGAACAGCTCAACACATACAGAGCTCTCATAAAAGCTTTTTTCAGGAAGCACCTTACAAATTCAAATAAACACACAGAGGATGAGATAACTGGGCCAAGTGAGTAAGTTAGCTTCATGTGACAGTGCCCATTCGCTGTTACTCTGAAGAGCAGGCTTCAACTTTGGGCCCTAAACTACTGGATTTCTGGACCTCTGTCAGCCAGAGTCCAGATTCTCTGGGCAGAGAGGCACAACATTGTCTCAGTGGGACACCACAGTCCATCCCAGGTGGTCTGAGAGTTACTCAGTATGTGCAGCAGGTCCTGGACATAACTATGGCACCTATCCCAGTTTGTGTGTTTTGAAAGGTGCATAAATGCTACCAGCAATTTCATTGCGAGGAGTCCTGCTAACAAATATAGGATTAATTAATAACAGACATTCTTCTGGTATGTTTTCTATGTAGGAGCTAATCAAGCCAACTCAGGCTGGTTTTGTGTTCTGTTGATTGTCACCCTAAAGACAGGAGAGCAAATACATCAAATATGCTTGACCAAAACAGAGAGCATCTTAAATGAAAAGCATGTAATGGTAGGGGCTGCTCCATCTCAGCAAAAAAGCAGATTAAAGAAATACAGGGAGAAAGATTATAACTATGATCACTGAACATCAGACGTAGCAAGTACACTTAGTAAAAAAGGTGACAGTGAACTGCGGATTGCAGGGAACCTAACTGGTGAAATTGCTCCAGCAAAATTTATTGATCATGAGGTCTAAGCAAAAGGAATTGCCTGGGAGATTTTTCCTGCATGTTTAATGAGATATTAACTGCAAAGCTTAGTTAAAAATATGTGAAGAAAAAAAAAAATGGTGCTTTGCTCACTCTAGATTGTAATACCTATATAAATATTAACGTGATAGAATAATCTGCTCCAACATTTTCATCTGTATCAGCGTAATTGTTGCATTGGACTGCTCGTTTGCTTAAGAACGCCATAGTACATCTATTTGCATATCTCCTACTGCTATACCTTATAGTGACACAAGACTCCAGCTCAAGGAATAAGTTTGTGGCAACATTCTGCAGTATACAGTTTCATAAAGGTATATTGATATGAATGCAATTTTTTAAAAAAATATTACAATGAACCTCAAATGTTAGTCGTAATCCCCTACTTGTTTTCTGATATAACTGCAAGTATAGTGGTCTGGAAACTACTGACAACTATTGACTGTATATTAACTAACACTATGCTGTTCTTGTACCTTTTGCATAGAACAAATTGACAGCAATGGACTTCTACCTAAGAGCTGCTGTGATATCAGGGACTGCACAGTGAAGCCCTAAGGTGAGCCACTAATGTCTGTAAACCATTATTATAATAATACTTTGCCTAATTGATAGAGACTAAAAGGTCTAATAGATTAACACATTCATCTGTCTGCCAGAGGGCTGCCCATGTTCTGAAACTTCACAACAATCCAAAGGAGAGCAAATAATAGTAATTAAGAAGAAAAGAACAATGTAGTTGTTGCACTGGAGTTGATCTCTGAAACAAAGCAGAATTTAGCAGCTAAATGAAGTGGAAGCTATTAACTGCATCTTTATTACTATGCAAAGGCAAGTAGCAACTGTGTAATTTAAATAGGTCCATTATGTAACATTTTTTTCTAATTCATTCCTGATCTGCTAAACTAATCTCTATTTTTTAGGGGGTTTGAAAATGAATTAAATGGAAGAAAAATGCAGCTGAAAGCCAGGATTATTTAAGGAATGAAGAACAATAGGAAAGCATGACAAGGAAAGATCAGCCATTTGACAATGAAGCAACATCCTGAGCCTGAAGCACAATATTATTGAGTAAGCATCTGAGAAAATGTTTTATTTCTTCACCCAGGATGCATTTTCTTTCCTCTTTCTCCTCCCCTCGTAGCAGTGGAGTTTGACTTGGTGTTAACCTAGAGAAGTTTAACTTGGGGTTTCCTAGATGGGACTAAGAACTCCATTTGTGATGTAGCTCTGTAATCCCATGTCCTATATTTATAGCGTATACTGCAAGTCACATTTTTGTCAAATATGGGCACTGAATGGAGGCAGCTACCTGTGGGCTGTAGGACCCCTAAATGCCCTTTACAAGTCAATGGAGAGAAAGAGAGACACTCCAACAGCTGACAATTCAAAGAACCAAAATATGGCTGACCTTCTGGAGATCTCTCTTCCTCATTGATTGTAAAGGAAACCTGAAATAGGTACACTTCTAACACAGGTGGCAAAAGTTAGGCGGGATGATTCCCATCCAACTTTGCATGTTCTCATGCTTTTACAACTCCTCCTTCACACCAGAAGTAAAGGTTCAAAAGGTTCTTCTCTCCACAATGTTTTTTATGTGGGTTTCAAAAGCTATTCCTACCACAATTTTGCAGGCAGCATGAGCAAGGATATTTACCTGGTTACAACGCTAGGTTCCTCCAAATAATGTCTTGTCATGTAATTATTAGAAAAGAAATGTTTGTCTATTGAATAATCATGCTGCAATCATGCAGGCCCTAAGATAAAAAGACAACCCTAAGACACCATGGTGCTTATCAGGATATAAGGACTTTTCACAGTGTTTTTTGATCATATGCACTAAGCCTTTGCAAGAGTGGTGCAGCACTGTCAGTTAATTTAGTGCAGCATCTCAATAATGGAAGTCAGGGACTTTTGAAGATTTGGAAAATATATTGAAAGGCTATATATTTAAAACTAACACCTTTTCATTTAGGCATGTAAAACTAGTGTTACCCTTTTATCTAATTTCCTGCCCCTTTTACTAGCGATTCTGTTACAGCTCTTTTCTGTTAGGAACTGGTGGTTCAGTAGTTCAGTGCACCAGAAAGTAATGTAATATTTTGCAAGTTTTGTTGGAAAAGTAATATGGTAGTGCTATTACTAATGAGGAACATACTCATACTACAACTGGACTTTACTTAAAAAAAATAATGGAAAATAACAAGTACGGCTCTGCCCACTGTTAGACTTGTATATTCCTTTGCAATTAACCTAAAGATACAACTGAGTCCTGTGGCTGCACTGAACCTACTAAAAAGCACCAAGTTTGAACAAACTCACTTACAGAAATAATTTAGACTCACACATTTCATTCATGCCCTGCATAAGGAATCCATCATATTTTCTTAGTTGGTGGACAACAGTATTAGAGATTGGTCTAGCTTGCAGCCCCAGCCAAAATGCATTTTATAGAGGTCCAAAACACAAACCTGATCCCAAACTAATTAGATTCTCCCTCACAAAAACACAGTTTCCAATACTCATTTCTTCCTCCAGAAAATCTGAGCAGGGGATAATTCTTTAGAAAATTGCAATTCTTATTTGTATAACTCGATTTAAAATTCATAGAGAAAAAAGTCTGGCTTGACACAATTATTAAATCATCGTTTGATGATCACTGAAATTTGTTGGAATCTTTCTTTAATCTTGGACATTTAAAAGCCCTTGAGTTTTATGTGTTGTGCTTCAGGACACCTGAATTGACTGCAATGACTGTGATTGGAATTTCACCTGCCTGATAATAATAAACTGTACTTTTGCAACAATTTTGTGGATAGGTTCCTTTCCCTCTCCCTTAACTTCATCTTTAAGCTCTTTTTTCACATCTACTGTATTACTTAATGTCTGAATTTTTATTCTTGTTGCTTTATTTCTACTTTTTTCCTCTTTTTCCCTCTACTTCATTTTTTTTCTGTTCTTCATTTTTGCTTAGTCTAACATTTATTGTGGTTTATTTTTTAGGATACATATATATGTGGTGTGGAATTATAATCTGAGCATTTATATACTGAATATATGTTTTTGTTGGAGAAATACATAATTGATGATTGTTCTTATTCTTCTGAGAAATGCCAATTCAAATGGTAGGCCCCAGTTCAATGGATCCTCTACTGCTTTAACAGAACAAAACACCAAAAGCAGGCAAAGGAAGTACAACAGTTTATCTTGGGGTAAGAAATACTGCAAATGTTGGTGCTCGACTGTTTTGCATCTGTCATAATCTTATGCTGAAATACCATTCAAGTGTTAATAATATATTTTGTAAAAAACATGGAACAGATATACCGTAAATAATCACATTGAGAGGAAATAACACACTTGAAACTGGAAATTCCTTTTCTACTTCTAGGCAGATTTCTCAGTTTATTTAGATGTTAAAGAGATCTATTGCCCTTTAAAGTACAGTATTAATAGCTAGGTTAGTTTAACTGCCCTTTTCCCACACATGTTTTTGCAGACTAACACCTACTGATACAGTTTTCAAACACTGAAATCTCCTCTGATTCTTTAAATGTTCTTCTGTCTTCATTTCTGGATGGTGGTCACAGAGAACAAAGCCTACTGGAATAAACAGTTTGTGAATGCAACTTCCACAGGTTTTGCTGCTGTTTGAGCACATATGTAGGTCCCAAAGTTGCATTTGCTTAAAAAACCCACACTGAGCTAAGGACTCTTTAAAAATTGGTTATTATTTGTCATGGCCAATTCTCTTTTAAATCTAATACATCTGGATAGGATTCAAAAGAAGCGTTACAGAGTGAGTAACTGAGTAAGGATAGACAGGGGCACATACTTAAAGTGAGGCACCCACATGAGCCAAAGGGACATACCAATACACAGTCAGGCACTGTGACCTTATTGGCACCACTCAGCTCTAGTAAATTTTTGACTTTTACTTTTGCTACATTAATCCACAATGCTTATTTTTTCACAACTGGTCTTTGTTGTTAGGTGCAGAAGATCTACTGTGAAGTAGTAGTTTCCAAAAGAGAGGACTGGGGAAGGGGGAGGTTGTTGAGTTTTTGAAGGGGGTTGTTTGTGTGTTTGTTTTCTGACAACTGGCAAAAGCCCAGCAGCTATTCTCCAGAAATTTCACAAGAAGCATTCATATGGGCAGGAAATCTACTGGCAAGAAATGGCAGATGAAAGAGTTATGTACTGCTGAATTAGAGTTTTGCACCTGCACATTGCTTAAGTTGGAGAACATGTTATTAATATAATCAAAATAGTATAACTAGTAGGATGCGTAGTCATCTACCAAGGAGATTTCATTTTGAGAATTCGTGGACGCTTCTTGCATTAGTGCAAAACAAGGAGTTGAATCAATTTCTAATGTGCGCTAAATGGAAAGGGGAACAAAAAGCAGTCAATTATTATCAGGATACCACATTTAAAATTAAGATGGGAACTGTGTAAGTGAGCTCAGGCCAGTCTACTGGAGGTCCAGGGACACAAGTGGGATTACAGGCAGATATGCCCAGTAAGTAAGGTCAGAGAAATCCTGCTTCAGGCTCACTCATTGGATTCTGTCTTATTTTTATTTTATTTATGGAGAAACCTTTTTTTTTCCCCTCAGGGTCATTAAACTTAGACTGGAATAGAGCTGTTCAAAAAACTCCTATGGAACATTTTTGGGGGTCAGGATTTGGTAATTCATTGAAATCAAAATATTTCCAATGCATATCAAAACATATCAACAAAATTTCAAAATGTGTTGTCCCAGTTTTGAAACCTGGAAGCCCTGAGGTCTCTAGTTCAAAGGTAGACTACTTGGTGGGCCATTCTGCAATGACAGGCCACCAATCCTCTATCCTGGCAGTCAGAGGACTGAGCAATGTTCTGCCAGCTAGGCAAGACTCCTCCAGAGCCCTGCAGGCTTCCAGAAGAACTTAGCCAAAATCCAACTGTCCCTGCAAAAAGTTTAGATTTCAGTCAACTGCCAAGGTCTCTCTGAAGTTTGCCAAACAGCTTTACTTTTGAGACTGGTTCCATCAGCTTTCTGTGTACAAATGTTGGGGGTTTGCAAATAAATAACTTCACCCCAAACAAACCATTTTATCTACCTCAGTAATCACTTAGATCATGCAAAATTATGCACCATCCCTGGATTTGTACCTGGACGCATGATGCTGCTTTAGGCTTCAGGCACAGAAAGGTTATTACAGACCTTGGAGATGTGCAGTTCAGTCTTTCCAAGTTGACCAACACCTCTGCCACGCAGTCAGTACCCTCCTTATTGTATTTCACCTCAAGTGGTTTTTAAACAGCCATAGGGAGGCAATGCCCAGTGCTTCCCTGGGTTAGAAGGCTGAGACCTGGCCAAGGTGGTTCATGAGGAATTTTGACTCTTTCCTACTGGGATCTGAAATGCCAGGAAAGTAAGAGAAAACATAATTGTGAAGAAATTACTAAAATCAGCTAAATCAGTATCCATGAAAAACAGTAATACAGAAGTATGCTAGCTATATTGCCATCTCTTGTACAAGAATTAAGGCATATCAACACAGAATATGCAACAGCAATTGTAAGAACCCCATGGGGGAGGCACTGCTGAAACTTTGCACTCCCACAGTGCAAGAGCTGCTGCCTAGCCACACTTGCAGCCCAGGCCAAATTTTCCTATGTGATAGGCCAGCCTCCATCAAGAGTCATGGAAGCAACCTACCCATCTGGAAAGCCACAACTGATCCACCAAAAGGCTAAAATACTGAGCATGGTTTGTGAACTGAAGGGAGACAATGAACGAACGCCCCTAGAAAACTGTATGGTGATCAAAGATTTTCTAATCCCATAGACAAAAATGTTTGGGGGGCTGACCCAAAGCAGTTTATTCGTAGATTTACTGAGCAAGATTGTTTAACAGTCTCCATACTGGGTAAACCACTGTTTTCATCAGAATGAGAATTTTACTACAGTCTTTAAAGCCAGCTAAATTAACACAGCCTGCATCAGTACGTTATCAGCAGCAATGTCTTCTGAGGTTTGTTTTCTCTCCTTTATTCACTGCAAAACCTATTGAGTTGCAAGGAATACTGAGTGGGAAAAGCCATTTTAAACTGCATGTTTATCATTTTAATGTCATTTGAATAACTAACCCATAAACTTTATCATTTTGCTATTAGAAAGAAGAAATAAAAATATATAAAACCTGTAAAGAATCACAGAGTACTCATCCAGATTGCTGACAGTCAGTAAATGCCTCAAAAATCTCTCCCACTTCTTTACAGAGGCTAAAATTCAGCAGTCCAGCAAACTGGACTATAAAATCAGCAGATCTGCCCCAAAATTAACACACTTTTTCTTTGCAGTAACAGAGCTAAAATGCATTTGTGGGACAGCAGGCTGGCACTGGGTCATGAAAGGTATTTGTCATTTTGTAAAACAAAGCAGCCATCCATAACCTTTTTCGTCTCCAGATAATAAAAGGGAAAGTCTCATTTTGCGACTATAAAAAAAGTTACAGCAGTACAGCTGTAAGCAGAAATCCAGTCCACTTGTGGTTTAGAGAGCTCCATGCCTACCGTACATAAAATAATATGCTGTTATCATTAACATAGACAACAGCTTGTTTTCAATTTGGCTGCAGATAATGAAATTATCCCCCAAATTGCCATAAAGTGGAACAAATAAACACAAAAGCAAACTCTTTCCCGCCCCGCCCCCCCCCCCCCCCCCCCTTCAGCAGAGCTGGCTTTCAGCTATTTAGAATAAAAGCAAAGCTTCTGTTTTTCCAGAGCTCCAGTTTTGACCTCAAGCAGATAAAGAACATGAAATGACAAACACGCAGCAAAGAGTTACTGTGTCCTTCCCCCCGGCCTCTGTTTACATTAGGAAATGTACCCAGGGAGGAGGGAAGGGGAGGCAGGAGGGCTGCCTTTCAGCGCCGTGCTCAGCTCCGCTGGCTCCGGCTGGAGCTGGCCCCTGTTTCTGAGTAAGCTTACTCCACTCCAGATGTGCCTCGGCTCCAGCGTGGCTGCCATGTACAGTAAATCGGCATCTGAGGGCTCGTCAATCTGTGGGGTAGAGCAATTGCGGTCTCGCCAGGCCGCCCCACTGGCACAAATAGAAATTTGCGCTGCTGAACTGGAAAAGGAGGAGGAGGAGGGAGAGGAGGGAAAGGGGCGACAGGGAAGGAAGGAGGCAAATAACGGGAGAGCACTGTGTGAAAGGTGAGGGGCTGGAAGGTGTCCGCTCCCGGGAGGAGAAGGGGAAGAAATAAACACTAACAGCCAGCAGGGGAAATGTTCTTAATGCATTTGTAAATTTACTTGTAAATGTTTTACACTTAGAGAGAAAGGGGAATGCTGCATATCATTTGGCAATGTTGGCTGTCTATAGGTCCCCGTGGATAGACTGATTTAGTACGACTTGTAACCAGGGCAAGAGAAACATAAAATAGCCGGGGAAAGACAGCCAATTAGTCATTACATGTAGATTGTAAAAACAAGAGACAGAGACGGAGAAATAAATACCCTTAGCAAATTGAGTGCCTCTTGTTTATGTCCCTGCAACATGAGTATGAAAAAGCAGAGGCAAGGATGCCTTCTAATCAAAGTGTAACTTGCAAACCCGTCAGTGCTCCCATTCAAAATCCTCCAGGGTTTCCTGACGCTCACAAGATTTACCTATTTGCTGTCATTGTAAAATACAAATTGTTTCACTAATCAGGCAGTTTGCTTTGGATCTAACCCCAGTTGTACAAACTCCAATTTGGACGTTCATTTCTGATCTCCTCCCGCCTACACAGCCGTTGCTAACTGAGTTTTAATAGGATGAGAAAACGATCTTTTCTTTTATAGTGGGTTCAAATGAGCTACCCAGCTTCAAGCTGACTATAGCTCTGTTTTCCTAATCACCATTTTTTTATAGCAATTCTGAGGATGAAAATGCCTGCTCCCCCTCCCTTTGCTTCCAACAGTGCCAAGTCTAAGAATGTAAATAAGTGTTAAATGGAATCACAGAAGAAAAATGGGTCAGATTTAGTGTAATTGAGTCATAGTTAAATTTAGGCTGCTTTTATTTGCAAATGTGCACTTTAACAGCAGCTCTATACAGCATCTCTGGGTAGAATGAGATGCCTCATTTATTTATTATTTTTATTGTGGTTGTGCCTGAAATTCTCTGCAAAGGCTCCCAGTCCCATTGTGCCGTGCACTGTAAAAGATGAGCTGTGCGTTTTTAAGACTCTCCTTTGCCAGAGAGGCTATCCTCTGAGTGCCATCTGGGTTAAATGGCAGCACCTTAAATGGACAGAAGTATTGTCAGCTGTTCCAAATTTTCAAAAGTTGTGAATCAAAGCTGAAAAAAATCATGGGGCTGCAGGAAAAGTCATAAGACTTTAGAAAGGGTATACACAGCATCCTTGCTTGTCTCCTACTCTGTGAGTTTCCAAAGCTTCCCAACACACTGTGTGGCTATGAAAGCTACTTTCTAAAAAGGAATACTTAGATTCTTGCAGTATCCATTCATTTAAGGAATAAAGGCTTAAAAACATCAAATATAATTAAATTTGAAATAAAACCATAAGACTTGGCAGTACAACAAACAGTTGTATATAGTACTCGATTTTCCTTAACACCCCATTGACAGAATGAGGTAGTAAGCTCTCTTCCCTCTAGGTTAAATCAATCCTGCAAGGTACGAGGTGCTCTGACTCTGACTACAAAGAACATATGTAATCATATACAATTAAACAATTAAATTAAATGTGATTATTCTTACGCATAAATTTCTTACTGGGTTTTCAAGCACTGGAGGCATTGAGATCATTACCTTAGATGCAGGGCAATACAGAAGCTCAACAAGCCCCCAGCAAGCAAGCAGGCATGCATCTGCCAAAGAGGACAAGTCCATGCACAAAGAGTATGTGTCACATTACCAGCTCTTCTGGTGGACCCAAAGGAGGCGTGCTGCCTCCCACTTCTTCCTCTCATCTCAGTGTCCAGCCCATACCCCAGCTAGCCCCTGAAGAGGGTTCTCACCATTGCTTCATGCTTTGTGCAGTCATTTACAGCAGGACAAAATGGACACAAAACAAATGTATCAAATCAGGATGGCAAGATTAGGATCAAAATTACCTCTAAATCTGACTGTTTAAAACTAGGCCAAAGCACTGACAAATGTACAGCAGGGACTTCCCTTACACTGACAGAAATATGAACTGGGTGATGGAACAGGTGTTTTCAACGGCCAGCATTTCCATGCAGAAAGGCAACACAGGCGGGTCTCATTAGGCAGTAGCAGAGTTTAACAAGGAATGTGACTTTTCCCACCCCATGTTGAATGAGTGGCCCAGGGGAAACGTGATACTTTGAGGACACCAAGAGCAGCACAGTTCTTAGCTCATCCACCACAATGGCACTAATTTGAGAATAAGTGAGCGTAAAGCTGATAATAGTTGTCTGTAAAGAACCATGTAGGATGGTAAGATGATATCAGACAATACTAAGTGACCATGGAGGAATGTATCTAGAAGCCAGGACACAAAGTGAGTGAAGCATGAAGAGGGTGTTGAAAATGAATCAGTGAGAGAGGTAGAAACAGCAGAGCAAATAGTGCAGTCCCTCTTCAGAGAAGCCCTGTTCAGTGTTTTGCTCCTAACTCACAGCAACAATGCTCTTCCACTGTAGTTTTAGGCATGTTTTCACAATGTAAAATCAAGTCCTTGCTTACATCTGTATCATACATGCAGCCACTTAACCTCAGGTTTATTGTGCATATGGTCAGAAAGGACAATTTCCCTGACAGAAGTTAAAGAAAAGGCAAAATCAACTGAAAATCTCACTAAAATATGGTATCTTCTTTGATGTCTCAACTAACACAATGTGCCCTCTTGCAGGACAGCAGGTACTAAAGCCTCAAGAAAAATTGCCTGGAAAAAAAAAAAAAAGATGGTTCATATTTCCAATGATAACTTCCTTTTAATTGCACATTAAAGTCTTGGATCTACTATTTTCTTCTATACACATTCCAATGCACCTGACAACTGAAGGAAGGACAGTACTGTCCAGCCATTGTGTGGGCAATGTTGTGAAAAATACCACAAAAGATTCTGCCAAGCCTCCCTCTCACACAGACCTCTGACACCTGCATTATTTGGAAGGACTACTTTCTGTATCAGTGAATTCCCCCCAGGGACTGAAACAAGATGAGCAACCAAGAACCTGGCTGCAGAGCAATGCTGCGGAGAGGATAGGGATGCAATTATCCTTTCCTACTTAAGGAAGATGCAGCAGCCCCATGTTCTAAGGAAGACAAAGATGGCTTCACACATCTTCTAAAAAAGTGGACATTAAGAAAAGTTTGTTAACTATCCTGTCTACAGTAATCTAAAAATAAAATCTAACAGCATTGCAGGAATAGGCTGTGTTGTAATTGAAATTGTCCATAACACAAACTGCAAACTTGGCATTTCTGTTCATAAAAGAACTATCAATAAGTTCACCAGGCTTATATATGTCAAATGTTCAACATCCTAGTAGCATGTTCTTTATGATGCCTTTGACACCTGCAGAGAAATTACATCAAATCTGTAACAGCAGTATTAGGTAATGCACCAGAGTTCAATGTTCAAAACATCCTGTTCTTTACATAGCCTCTTGTCTTACACAAAAGCAGTTAAAAATAATAGAGCTTGTTCAAGTGCCAGATTTACAAGCTTGTGTTCATTGACTTTGTAAGATTCATCTTGCAAAATTGTTTTGTTATACCTGTGGGCTGTGAAAGGGGTGGCAGGAGAAGGCACAAAAGGGAGGAAAGCTTTGTGAATTGGTGGTTTCAAGCTTTCAGGAAAAAATGAAATAACTTCAACCACTCAGCTTTTATGACAATTAATTTACTTTTCTGAAAAGTAAAATTAGTAAGAAGTGAATTTTTTAAGAAGTGAGTAACTGAATAAGTAACCTGTAGCTGGACTGGAGATAGATTAAAGTCATGGAATATTTATATTTGCAGTTTGAGATCTGGAGGCTTGTATCAGCTAATTAGTAAGACATATGCCATTTGCAAAACTTGGATGTTGATCCTGATGCAGATTTTGAGCTCATCAATCTTTTAGAATGTTTAGAGGAGAGGAAGCTTGGCTCTGCTCTCAAATTTCACACTAGAAGGCTCTAGCTGGCTTCAGTGATGAAAGAAAAAATGAAAAAAAAAAAAAAAGAAAAAATGGCTCTGTGTAGGCTTCTAGAGCCTTGCTATATAACGTGCACATTGTAACAACCTCAGTGTTGCTGTTACAAAACTATGTGAGCAATAGGCCCCCTCCTTATTGGGATCTGGGGTTCCTATTGTTGTTGAGAGAAACCTGAGCAGAACAACGCAATCCACCAGTGCCCTTCTGTTCTTGTCACATTCATGAGTCCTACGACTAATCTCTTTGCAATCAAGACCCAAAGCTATAATTGATCACTTTAGTCTTATTTTCATAAACTGTTGAGAGCTTTTCTGTTATTAATTCTGTTTATGAAATGCTCATTTTTACTGGGAAGCAGCATATTGATGGTGTGTTAGACTGGGAAAAAAGGGACCTGGCTCAGCACATCAGTGAAGTCTGCTACCAGCTTCTAGCTGTTGAAGCATTTCTTAAGCATGGATTGTATTTACAGTTATCAAGTCTAAAAATTATAAAGTCCTTCATCATTGCTTAATAGGGTGCTTTGAGATTACAGATGAAAAGCACCAGGAAAAAATAATTTGTACAAAAAAATAACCAGTGCTGCAGAATGAAGCACCAGATCAGAAACAAGATGAATTTCACACTTCCATTGAAGAGTCTCCAGTTCATACCAGATCAGATTTGAGCCCAGCTATTTTTTCCAAATACCTACATACAGTCTATTTGTAACATATCCCTCATAAAGCTCTTCCTGTTACTTCCTGTGAATAGGAATATTGCAAAACTGCACAGAGGAAGTGGAAGTTTAAAAGCTTTGCTGAGACCAGATGGAAAATGTGATAGGAAACTGAAAAACAAACATTTTGTGTTTTCATATATATTAATTACACTTAACAAAGGTTAACTTCCACTCATATCTTTCCCTCAATTTTTTTACCCAGAACTTTTCATTCTTGCACTAACAGTTATACACTGCAAGGGCTTCTACCAACAACAATAATAAGAGTCTGGTAAATGTTTTATTACCAAAGGCAGCAAAAAGTCTTATTTTATGTAGAAGAAATAAGCCAGAATCAATAAAGATATAACTTGTTGCCTTTATCAATAATCACTAGAACAAGACCTCTATTATTTTTTACTAAAATGCAGTTCCCTTTCCTAGGATTCTCTGGGTGACTTTTACCAAGGTTTTCACTGCAGGAAATAGTGGACAAACTCCAGATCTCTGAAAGAATGACAAAACAATATGAAATACAGGGGCTCCCAAAAGAATGCTAGGGACTTCATCTCTCATGGACCTGGGAAAGACCAAACAAAATTTACACATGGCCTGAACCCAGGCTGGGGTCTGGCATTTGAATAATCCTGGAGTATATTCAATACATCTCATTCTATCTTAGTAATTGCTTTATTGTTTAAAGTGCATTAAGCTCAAAAGATCTTACTTAGGCCACTGTTGTATCAGCTGATTTTTAAATTCTTAGCATCCATCAGCAGACCTGAAAATGAGAACACTCATTTTGTGTTGTAAAGTGTGAAACAGAAGTTTGAACATTGAAGTCTGTAAATTCAAATTAATCTGAATATTTAGTCTTTTGTAGTTACGGGCCACTAAAGATTCATGCTGCTCTGTAACTCCTTGCTGATGAACACATTCCTCTGGGTGCCTAATTTGTGAGAGATTTACACTGTGTAAACATTATTTACAGAGGGCACTTGATTCTCTCTAAGTCAATTAGATATGCCTTTTCAGGCACATTTTCTGTTGGAAGCTGTCAGGAGAGGGTTTTCTTTTTTACCTGTAATGGGGATTCCAAAATGACATCACTTCTGAGAAGCCACAGGGTGTCTGGGAAATAAAACGGTCCTGCCAGTGCAGCCTCCTGTATAATTGAAATGCAGTTTAAGGGGTCTTCAGAGGAATTTCTCCAACTCTGGAGGAGGCCGATCAGCAATCTGACCTCCAATAAAGACAGGAGAAGGGAGCTCTCTTTGGAAGATGGAGGAAACTTTTCTTCTTTGAAAAGCATTCTTACATGCCATCTGCTGATACAGTACAGACTCACCTCCTGAGGTCCAGACAAGTCTGTGTTAGCGATTATGCCAATATGTCTCATGCAGTTCTCACTGCCCTTAGCTAAAAATGAGAAAAGTCAAGGAGAGCAAGTGAAAAACAAAACAGAATCCTACCTAACAGAGAGGTTTATCATTAGAAGTGTTCTAAATGCACAGAGAGATGTCTCCCTGCATATATATGAAGTTTAGGATTTTTACTGTTTTATTGCTCTCTGGAAACAATGAGGCTGTCAACAAAAAACTAGCAAAATGTCTCTAAAAACATAGTGGATACATATACAAGCAGGTAATCGTATATGCAATTATGCATTGTGTGTGCAAAATGAGCATCTATACCTAAAGTTATGCATAAGTTCACGATGTTCAACACAGGCAAATACTAACTCCTGCATCTGGAACAGTCTAGAGGCCAACATATTAGAAAGCAGCTTTGCAAAAAGGACCTGGGGCTCCTGGAGGACAAACTGAGCATGAATCAGCAGTGCATCTTTGCAGTGTTAAAAGCCAACCTCATACTGGGCTGTTTTATTAAGAAAATAACCAAGTCAAGGAAGTGATTATTCCCCTCTGTTCAGCACTTGTGAGACCACATCTGGAGTAATGCATCCAGTTCTGAGACACTGACAAACTGGAGCAAGTAAAGCTGAGGGCCACCAAGGCGGACAAAGGGCTGGAGTATGTGACTTGAGAGAACAGCTGAGCAAGCTGGGTTGGTTTGGCCTGGAAAAGGGAGGGCTGAAGGAGAAGGCCTCACCACCACTGTCACAACCTAAATTATTCATTGAGTTTATATTAGTACACAGAAGTTCATGTGTTATCATGGCTAACCTTCCATCTCACACCAGAAACCAAGTGCATGATCTGTGAGTTAACAATTTGTGGGACAAAGTGACCCACTGCTGGGACAGAGTAAGACTAAAGAAGACCTGGAGTCAAGCCAACCAGCATTCCTCAAGGAAGCCAGAGCAGTGCAATAAACTAACCAAATCCATCCAACCTACAGCAAAAATTCTCATGACTCAACCGCCTCTGTAGCCTGTCAGCTCTACCTCCCACCTCTACAGCCCTATCTAACACTAGAGCTCAAGCTGCCAGATACTTCAATCCAGACACTGTGGTTATACAGCCCCCCTCCAAGACTAAGGCCCAGATCCATGAATCCTGCTTTAATCCACTCCTGAGAATGTGTGTATTTTTTGGGCTGAATTTCGGTAGCCTATATTTGGAAAGTCTCACCCACAGTCTTTAGCTAACTGAAGGAAGCCAAAGAAAATGCAAGATGTAGTGGTTACCAAAGCTGAAATCCTCCCTCAATATGACCATTCCTTATGTATTTGTGCACTGTATGTGTGCCTACCAAACCTCTAGGAACTCAGTCTGCTCCTTATTTTATTTATAAAGAACGGATGAGAAAGAGTCCATTTCTATAGAATTCCCTGGATAGAATCTACTGCAGAATACATCATTAATAAAGGATTTTTCTATTTATTTGTTTGACCTAGAGCAGCTGGTTAGTCATATCTCTCTGGGGCATGTCAACCAATAGTTATTATTTCATAAGCTGAAAATTTTTTAATAATACTGTCTTGTCCCTTCCGTTCGTATTACATTACATGGGAGTAAGGAAGTAAGTTTGCCTTATACTGTTGAAATTTAAGGGGGAAAATGTTTACGAAACACTAGAAAAGGATTGAGCAGAACTGACAATTATAAAAATGCTGATAAACCTTCTATAACAGGTTATGTTTCATACCGTTAAAGGCGGATGCTAAGAATATATCTGAATCATGCGCATGTGAGGTAGAACTAGTGCATGACAACCAAGGAAAATGTATTAAAAGCAGCAACTGGCTTTTTTTTCCCCCACAGATCTCAAAGCACTGAAGTGCCACCAAACTCAATAGGAATCTATTATTGATTTCAGTGAGAAATGCTGGCCCACTAGCCTCATTTTCACAGTTGGAGAAACTGAGACACAAAGATGTTAAATGAGTTGCAGGATATTACCCAGCAAATGGCAGAGCTGGGAATAGTACTCAGCTCCCCTGGAGGCCAGTCTGTGCGTCATCCACCACACCACTTCCTCATACTAGAAGGCAGCAACAGAGCACAAATTTCAGGGATTTTCTTTAATGAGAATGGGAGGTTGAGAGGTCTGGAGGCTCATCTCTAAAGTACAGGAATGCTGGACTTGTTTGACTGTTATATCCAATGCACAGCTGCTGACACTAAGATATGAACGTGTCTTTGCTCATATGCAGACTATTAAGGGAAGAGTCAGAGAATCAGGAAGCATCATATGGACAAAAAAAATTCATTTTAAAAACAAACACATAGCAGTGCAGATTCTGCACACATTGAGTCAGGAGGCTAGTTTGCAAATCATAATCAAATGTGATTTAAACACTTTCTGCTAAAGTGGCTGAATCAACTAGTTGGTTGGTGTAAAAGGAATACGAAGCAGGGGTCTTACATTACATCAGATGCCTACAAGTCCTGGCTTTTCCAGATTACTTCTCTTCTGTTTGAAACAGGTGATATCAGGCTCTTTAATAGAAGACATGACTTGCAGCGTTGTTACTTATGTCTTGCCACTATATGAGTGGCATATCTCTTTATTCCTGAGACAGATGCACTGGCTTTGCAGCTTATTCCTACAACGATATTTTAATCATTTAGAATTATGAATATGAATCCATTTTCACAGCAAATACTGTTTGACAGTTTCCTCTCCCTGTGGTCACTGCTGCACATGATTTGGTATTAGTCTCCCTTCCTAGGGAGGTTCTGCATCCTCAGAAGAATGCATGGGATGGGACAGGACTAAAAGACACCAACTTTTCATTGTCTGGCTGAATGGTTTCAGCCCATGGACCCAGCATATTTGCTCAAACACATGCCAATCCCAGGTAGGGGTCCCCTTCCTTTAGCCAGCAGATCATGCCCCCTGGTAGGAGTCCCCTGGTTCTGAGAGAAGAGCAGTGGCTACTGATGCCGCTGACACTGCTTTGGAGCAGACCCACCCGCCTCAGTGTGGCTGATGGTTGTGCTTACTTACTTGTGACTACCTGTGCGACACTTTTTTTCTAGGTTTCAAATCACTTTACCAAGCTGATTGCTACACATTATTATAGTGACAGTTTTGTGAAAAGGAAGGTTAGCAGTTACGGCCAAGACTGTCTGAGATGGTTGCTAATTTCAAGTGATTTAAATTGAACGACATTGTAAATACGTAACATGTTACCTTAAGTGAAGGCAGTGTGTGAATGGCAGGGCAGCAAAAAGATTATAGGATACATTTCTTACAGTTCAGCAACCTTTCAGATGGACCATGCCAGGATTCAGGGACAAATAATCCCTGCTCTTCAAGTCACTTCAAGCCCTCTGACTTTGTTGCTTTCATACAAACCAACCACATAATTGAGCTGCATGACTGCTAGTGGGAAGTAAATTTTAATGAAGCTTCAGACTTCGAACATTTCAAACTTTTCCTCCCATTTTAATCTTTGAAATCTTGTAAATAAATATGTAACTTTGACATTACAATCCTTCAGCAAACAGTTTCTTCTTAATGACATTTTATTCATTACACTGTTCCCACCTACCAGGAGCTTCACTTCTGGACTGGGTTTGGCTTTTATTGTTTTGGCTTTTTTAAAAAAACCTTGCCATTATGCAGCTGTGCAATATATGACAATAGAGGGTGATAAACACTGCACAGCTGAAGCTGAAAACAAATTGAGTTAATGGAATGAAGGTGATGACACTTCTTTCTTTTTTTTTACACAGAAATTCATGAGATATTTTAAACAATACGCTTTACACAGACACAAAAAGAAATCCTTCATTTTTCCCTGAAGAGTCTCTGATGCAAAATTCATTCCCATTGGAGAACACACACAAAATAAATAAATCCTAACCTCTATCTAATGACTTCATGAATTCACAGAAAGTGGGATAACATTTGTGCTTTTAAAATCCAGGTGAAGTAGCAATCCTCCATTCTGCTGCTAAAATCGTCTCTTGCTGGTGGCTGCTAGAAATTAAAGTGTTAAAACGGAGACCACTGAAAAAAGAGTACAGCATATGTTATATGCAGCATGTTACTTGTTCACTGGGCTTCCCATGGGCCAGTGAAGGTTGGGAACTACTTCTGTAAAGGAAATGTATATGGTGTCATGTTATTAGACAGTCCTGTGTGTTAGCTCCTTCTCTGCAACTGATTACCCCCAGAATGACTTTGGCCTCACATGGTTTCTTACAAACATTATTTAGTCAGGCTTCAACATTTAAATTGGCAACACTGTTATTCCCAGTTTACAGATGAGTTATAAGTGCAACAGGGTTAACAGCTACTGCAAGGGGACACATTAAATGAGCATCAGGAGCTGGAATAAAATTCAGTTTCCCAACCTTTGCCCACTTAATTGTAATGTCCACAGTCTAAACCACTTAGATTTAAAGAAAAAAGTATAAGCTCCTTCACTGAAACCATGTCCCCTGAAGCCATTTCTGATGCCTAAGTAAGGACTGTAAATTTAAAGCTACTGTGCACCTGTAGCTTCCAAATTGTTTCCATAGGTTGTCTACCTATCCTAATTTTTCCCAGCCCCATCTTCTTAAATCTTTCAAAACATGGGAAGAATAACTATCTGCCTCTCAGTCCTCCTGCTCACTGAGGTCAATGAGAGACTTTCCTTTGACTTCAGTGGCTGTAAGACTTTCATATTCTTTTCCTTCAGTTTTGGAGAGCAGTTGTCCCGGGGTGGGTAAGTGTCTGCTTCAAAAGAAACTGTTGTGTTGAGAATCACTATCTAATCACTACCACCCATACACCACACAATACAAACAGTAAAAATGACAAGCAAATAAAAATAAAGAATAAGAAAACAGCACAATCTTCCTAACAGCAATGACTGGAAATTAATCTTGGAAGGCTTAACTGTTCCTGTGGCACAGAAGCTAGAAGTGATTGTTCTGTACCACGATGGCGTTGCCCAATAACCCATTCTGTCTAAATTAACAGAGCTGGCTAAATTATCCTGCCTTGTGTTCTCTTTTAATTAATTGTTTGGTTTAAAGAGAGGATAAAAAAGTCTGGCTGGGATCCAAGCTCAATTGCCTGCTGCTATGACAGAAAAAAGTACAGATCAGAATATTTCCCTGCAGAATGAAATGTGTATCTCCTGGGCTTTTAGCAACAGCAAAACAGTTTACATTTCTGTCTCTAATACAATTCTGTCCTCTAAGTCATTAACAGTTCCTTGATCTCTTCTCTTATTCCTGCCCCCTTTATCTTATTTATTGAAACTTGTAATATAAACAGCATTTCTTCACCTACTGTCTTTTTGAATTGTTGATTGCCTGGAAAATGGCACTAGCGCAAGGTTTCAGGGCATTTCCTCTACATAGCAGTGGTGTTTCAGTCACATGTGGGTACTGTCAGACACCAGCTATCATTTAGAGCCATCAGGGGCAACCTGGAGAGCAAGATACTGGGCCAGTGTAAATCAGCACTGCACAATGTGACCTCAGGAACATCAGGCAGATTCACATAAGGCTGAGGATCTGGCCATGTGACTGTTTCCAGCTAAAACCGCATTCTTCTCCTACCACACACTGGAAAATTAGAGACTTCAGATCTTTCTGAACATGCTTATGGATGTAGAAAACCCTTTCATAACGGGGATGGGGGGCAGGGGGCAGGAGGCGAGGTTTCTTCTGAAAGGCAACATAGGACAGTATTGGAGTGCCAGCACTTTTGCCCCCTTGTTGTCACATTCCTTTCCCAGGCCCGGCTGATGAGGCGGTCTGTGAGCCATTCTGGCTGGGAAAGATCACATTGCTGAACGGGGATGGGAAAGGGAATGTGGTTTCCTGAAAGGTTTCCAGCAAGTACATGGGAATGGAGCCCTTGAAAGAGACATGGAGCTGGAAGCACTTCCCTTCTGAGAAACACTTCCAATCCACTCCCTAGGCCAAATGTAATAACAGCTCTGACATTATTATTACAAAGGGGGGAAAAGTCATTTTCCAGCTCGCTGCTGTGATTTCTCCATTTTGAAGCCACACCTTCTTTGAGACCTGGAAGTCATGTGGTTTAACATGCAAGCCTGCTCATAAGGGATGCTTCTTGGGCACTTCTCTACCAGCACTTATCATCAAGTCTTTCTGAAGGTGCCAGGAATGCTTCTGGCAACAAAAAAATGAACATAAAGATGATGTGTTTTTCTACTTGCGTGCCTCCTTATATTTCTTGATTTACATGGACTATATTGCCACAAGTTGTCTGTGATATGTGACAACTTTTTCCTACTGTCAGTCATGAGCCAGTATCTAGATACAAGGGAATATTTTGTGTGAAAGCCAGCTATTTTGCCATTTGATGTAGCAAATTTAGTAGGATCCTTCTACAGCTGCAAACTCCCTTTCCTCACTTCATACACTACACTGCACAACACGAGAAATTATTTGAAACACCTTTCTAAACAAGCCTACCGGAGAATATGCTAACCGGTCCTTAGGAGTGAACACCAGCAGAATTGTGCTAAATATTCGGACTATCACCAGAAGGGTTAGGAAATAACGTATGAAGGAAGAAATGAAGAAGTAAAAGCAGCAAGGGACCCAGTTTCTGGTTTACCATCCAGGAATATGCTGGAATATGCACAGAAGAGTTACAAAACAAGTGATGTTGACAGTACAAAGGGGAAAATAAAGCCATTAGTAACAGTATAAATTGTACTGGCATGAATAATGTTTCTCCCCAGGCTTCATTCTAGAAAAAAAAAAAAGGGGGGGGTGGCATTAAATCAGCAACCTCCGTTTCTAAATAGGTTCAGTTAAATTGGTACAATTTTTGTTTAGATAAGGCCTCAGACTCACTGACTCTCTGGAACCCCCTCTTAGTCTTACCTCTAACCACTTTTTCCAGCCCATGGCAGGGAAAAATGTACCACAGGAGGCAGAGCCAGACACCAGTAGTATCGTAACAGCCTCAACCAAGAGTGTCTCAGCAAACACAGGGCCAGAATCCACCCTTGCTTACAGTGAGCAATTCATTTGATTGGGACTACTTAAAGAGGCAACTTTTAAGCTGCCAGCTTACTGACACCTGACAGCCATCAGCCTGCAGTGCCTAAGCTGCTGTAAAACATGAGTCAGTCAACGAATTACATGATTTTTTGGAAAATAAGAGTAATTTAGAACATTCTATTCACATTTCTGTGTATGGATCATTTAACCTCGTGGGTGTTTTGGTTTTTGCTTTTGTTATTTTATTTTACTTTATTTTAACGAAGCATATAAAAGGAATAAGAACACAAAAGTTCTTACCAGTATCAGGAAAAAGTAGACCATTTTGTACAGGGTTATGTCCATATTCTAAAGGACAGGAAACCCTTTTGACTTTTGAGAAAATACAGCCTTGACTATAAAACCCAAAACTTACAGCCTACTTTACTTAAAATTCAAAACAGGATTTTAAACAGCTGATGGCTAATTTTAGCTGATGTTAAAAGTGCAGGTAACAATTGAAAGTGCTGTTTCTGTAGTATTTCTGCGTTTGTAGCTAACTTAAACATCCATACACTTCACAGCCTCATTCACATGGAAATTTTTTTTAGAAAATAAATGCACTACACTTTGGATGAGTGTTTCTTCTTTCAGTTTGATTCTTTCAGTGAAAGAATCAAAGATTCATAATAGAATCTAGAAAATACCATTAAAAATACCAAGTAGCAATAAAACTCTCATAGGCCAAAGAACTCCTAAACTGCAATCAATTTATGCAAAAGGCTGTACAAATATGCCTGAGGACACAGGTTCTTGCTGTCAGAGGTAGGTGGATATGAGGCACCTAAATCCGAAACAGTGACAAAAACCTCTGCCTAAACTTAAAGATAGCTGAAGTCACTGGAATCCTTCTTATATGACATGAAGTACACTAGGTTGCAGGAGATTACTTCTACAAAAGTGCAAGGTTATCAGAATCTGGTTTGATAAACACATTTACTCCTGAATACAGCTGTGATGTAGAAACAAGGTGTTTCTCAGTTTGCATCCTTCAAGGAAACAAATTCAACAGATGCTTTCAGAACAAGCTCAGCATACACTGGCAAACTGAGGTCTCCACAAAAAGCCGGTTTTGGACACTGTGTTTAAATGGAGCAGCAAGAGGAATTTGTGTCTTTGCACTTCTCATTCAACACCAGGTTAATAATATACAGACATGGGCCTGGAAGCAAGATTCCTCCCTCCCAACACGGTGCCCTAAGCACTAAGCAACAGTCACATTGCTTTTTGCTCACTCTCGTTCAATGGATCTCATGTTTCTTGCAAGCAGCTGACAGCAGCATAAACAAGAAACTATTCTGGGTCATCCTGTCTCACACCTGTAGCTGCACACCTTTTTAGGGTGAGAGCCTGAGGAGAGGATTTGATTCCTCCTTCCCCCTCCATACAGACTAAGGAGAAGACAGAACCCACATCTCCCTCACCCAAACAAGCACTCTAACCTGCAAGCTTTCTCTCTGGTTACAATGTGGAAAAGCAGTTGCCTGCTTTCTTTCACACATTTCAAAGAGGATACTGGTCTCTGGTTCACAGCTAGATAGTGGAATCTTCCTGCAAACCCTGCTGAGGTTTGGTGATGGCTATGACTTCAGACACATCCTAGCTAAAGTTCAGTGCTCCCTCCTGGCTTGCTCTAGACAGCTGGCTATTCGGTGTGGGGGTTTTCCAACTCATCCTTATGAGTCACTGCTTTTTTGGTGTACAGTCCAGTGTACTTAGACCGATGGTTTCCCATCTGGTGAGAAGATTGCTGAGCTCATCAGACATAGCATTAATTAACAGTGTGACAGTAACAGACAAACTGTTCTGGAGCAGTAAGTACCCCTTCATATTTGACTTGCTTTCTGAGTGACTTTTCCTGATGAAAAGGCACTGGAACAGCATGTTATTAGCATCCTGTTTTATTAGTATGACGGTCCTCATGTACGTCAACAAGAGATTTACATGGCAGACCAGCATGACACTGACATTCTGAATCACCAGCAACGCCATCTGTTTTTTGCAGGGTCTCATAAAACCAGCATGTGTGCCCGTAAACTCAGAAATGCCATCAGCACCATGGAGGAAGTTGCCACTCAGGCAGAGTTACCTTCATGTGATCTTCAGGGTTGCAGAACAACGTAATTTTCATCAGACCAGGCTCAAAAATTCTGACAGTGCAGACTGTGCATAAACCAGAGGAAGGAAACCTAGAGGCCAAACCATCAATAACCGTAAAATTAAACATTAAGTGACCAAGCAGCAGATAATTTAACCAAATTTAGGAAATCAGGGTCACCACTTTGATCTTATACTTGAATATTTCATAACGTCCTCTATAGTTCTACTTCTGCTCCCATTGCGCTTTTCAGCAAATACTCCATAGAGGCCTCACTGCTCTCCACCCCTGAGCTTGACACTGCTCCATGGTGAATTAATGTTGCAGCCTTGCTGGATGTGTTGGGCCTATCGCTCCAGTTAAGACAAAAGCAGATGAGAGAATGCAGCCACCAAATGGAGCAGAAATATGGCTGAAATTATTCTGAAATGGTCTTACCATCTACACTTGGCTCCCTGTCAAGCCTCCGCACCTCCGCTGTCATTTTCTCCCCTCTTTTATGAGAGTAAATGGATGCTAAATCAGCAAGTTATGTTCTCTCCTTAACATAACAATTACTAACAATACACCTTTTCCCCTTTGTTATAAATTACTTTAGTGTGCAATTCAGCCAAATGAGAAGACAGGCACCACTTATACACACTGTCTCCATTCTTTTGTGTAAGGCAGGACTAGCTGCATTCACCAGCCTGGAGATCTGCAAAACAACAGCTTTTTCCTTCCACTCTGGCAGCATCCATAGCTCTTTCTGATACTACCTCTCTTCATCCCCAGGAAACCAGGACCCCAGGAAATGAACTATTGCAAACAGAGGAAGAATGAGAATTCAGTCATTCACGATCCTGAAGACTAGAGTTTAACCTCCAGTTATTCCACAGATATTTTTTCTGTGAGATTGGCCCCAAAAACGTATTTAACACTATTTCCTACTCTTACTCCAAACTCTATTTGAGTTAGAAGTATACCTTTGGGGATGGGCCTTAGTTTCTTCAGCTATATAAAACATACCCTGTTAGGTCACTCCGGCAACAGTGGAGTACACCATTGCACAATCACCCACAGCACCCGTAGGCATGACATCAGACCCACAAAACCTAGTAACATCCAATAACCCCTTCCTACTGCTTTGCACTATACCCATCCCATCTGCACTGTGCTTACCCCACAACCTTAACATACAGCACTACCTGACTCATGCTGCTATTTGGTAGCCCTTTAGCACAGGGGGACCCAGGAGCATGAAGGGAAAATGTGAGCCAAGGGAAAGTGTGAGTCAATCACGTTCCAGACCCCCACTCTAGCTTAATGACACCCCTACCAGGCAGCTCCCATAGGAGAGAGGAGGCAATACCTGCCTCCGTAGCCTTCATGTGCCTTAATGTCTGCACGGAAAAGGGCTGTCATTTCCCAAAGACTCCGTACTGGGTTATACAAGCTTTACCTTGTATATATATTTACCTTGCTTCCTTAACGTATCTTCAAAGGCTTGAAAGTCCTCTCCCTGTAGGGAGCCTACAGAGCTAGACAAGATCACGAGGACTCACCAACCCTCATGCACACAGCAAAGCCCACATGGGGAGGGAGAGCAATGGAGAACTTCCTGACACTAGTATGTGTGCATATGCAGGGGGGATTGGAAGTGATTCCAATTCCAATTCCAGAGTGGGCCACTGGAAGCCACATAAAGCAATGGACAAGGAAAACAACCTTCCAGCCCACCCTGACCCGCATTGCAGCCCAGCAGCCCAGAGTCTAGCTTAATCTACCAAAATCCCGATATGTCAGCTTTGCAAAAAATAGGAAACATCAAGAGGTCTCTTTGGACATGGCTCTGCACAGATATCTTGTCAAATCTCTGTGCCGACAGCATTTGGCTTTAAGTCTTGCACAACCCACTGAAGAAGGACACGCACTCTCTGTTCTTCCTGGGCAAACTCCAAATCAAAATCAGAGTGACCATCCAGGGCTCTCAGACAGATGACATGGAGGGAATAGTGCAGAGGTCCTCCTAAAGCCCACTCCCTGACAGAAAAGGAAGGGAAAAGGGATGCCCTGCTGTCCTGCCTCATGGGGACTTGTTTGCTCTGACACCTTCTGCAGAGGAGCCACTGTGGTGGCTGTGGTGCTGCCTGCAGGACACAGAGGAAACCACAGAAGGGCTGTCGGGAATTTGCCACAAGGCTCAACCCTGATGTTTAGTTCCTGCCAGCCCTCCCAGCTGTTTCACTCCAAATCTGATTGTCTGAAACTTGTCAGCAGGCTGAAGAGATGAATTTCACACAGCCTAGGGATACCAAGTCATGTGGATATGCCAGTGCGTGCATAGTTTGGGCCCTAACTGACACCATGATGATTATCTGTAAAAGCCGAATATCTATACAAATTAGGAACATTTGGGGAAAAATTACATGCTTGGAATAGATCATGATAGCATTCTTTTCTGAGGACCAAACTCTCAGGTGAATACACATGCTGTGGACACTGGTGTGTCCCTGGTTTGTTCAGATTTCAGGTCCTATGCTTCCAATTCATTTCAGAATTTAGTCAAACTTAAAAGTCCATTGTTATTTCCAGTTCATTTGAGACAGCAAGCCTGACATTCACAGCTGACTACATTTTCTTTACATACGTACTGTGTAATTTTAACTCCCTCCTGACTTGCTCTTTTGTAGTCTATTATAAAAAAATATCATTATTAAGTGATTTAATCCAATATTAAACACTAAAGGCCAGTTCCATAATTTATGTGATCAGTGTAGCTGCACTGAAGTCCTTGAATGATTGCTAATTTACACCAATGGGTAGTCTTGTACTTTTAGTATCAGGATTTTTAAAAAGCTTTATTTTATTTTTATTTCTTATGCGGGGAGGAAGCAGTGTCATTACTCTTTGGCAAGACTCTCTCAGTTTCATATCTATTCTCATGAAGCTTCCAGTCAAGATTTTGCAAACTCAGGCATTTAGTTACTGTGGTTTCAATTTGTGCCTCAGCCTATAGATGCTCAGCCGAAGAAACCACCAATTTCAATCCTCTGGTAGTTCACCTATCATCACTGGTGTAAACCAACCAGCCTTTCTTCCATCAGCAGCCTAAATTCCCCGAAGCACTGTTTCCAGATGGGGAAACTGCCTTCACAGGCACCTGTTACATCTTATAATATCAGATAGCACAATGTCTGTAATTCTACCTCAGACTCATCCTACAACTTTGTGAGTCATATTACATGTTTCACGCACCCAGCAAACTAAAGCAAACAAACAGGAACTATCTGTATTCTTCTTATTTATGCCAGGACTCATAATAAACCCCTTTGGAAACACTTCCGAACAGGTAGCAGCCGGCACACAAGTTTTGCCAGGGATTTAAACTAGTCTTTACCTGTTGCAGCTGTTGGGAAATTTCTAGCCGTTGCTAGAACTGTACATGTACCTGCATGCTGAGATTGGGAGTGTGAGCAGGTGTTTGCAAACCACAGTTATATTGCTAACCATGCTTACTGTCTCAGACTCAATACTAATAACACTAGCAATGTCTGGTACCTGCAATATCTTGCTGCAAAGACTCTCATTCAATTTGTCTTACAACACTGATCAGAACTGCTCTAAACTATAAAAGCCCCTCTGGCTAATTTCTGTGTGCAGGGCGATGCTCCTTACCCTGAAGGCCCTTTAAGATTTGACCCCTTTCACTGTTTTTCCTGCTGTCAGCCAGGACAGCAAAAGAAGAGGTGGTATGCAGAATGAAAAGCCTAGCAGTCCTCAATCAGCCCTTTGTCTTTCATGACCGGCTTTTTATCCAGGGGCAACAGTCTTTTTCCATTACCAGTAAAAATGAACCCCCCAGTAGGGGTGATGAAGAAACAATAAAACTAATCATTAAGCAGGCCTGCTGAGAAGTGAATTCCAGTCCCAGGTCAGATCTAATTGCATTCTGACACTGAAGCAATGGCCTGGTCATTTATATTAACAATGTCATGTTTCTCTTTATTTATTTGTCTCCATTCTGCTCTCTGTCCCCATAAAGAAAGAAATATAAACATGTCGATCAATGAAAAGATGTACGTAGAGATCAAAATACACAAAATACAGTCCTGTGGTGTACTTTGCAAATTTTTAAAATACTCTCTTTTTAGCCAAAATCAGTTGTGGAAAAGCTAAAACCAAATATAGCTTTTTTGGAAAATGATGAGCAACTGTTAAAGGGAGATCTAGTAAAAATTGTGGTAGCGTCATGGCCTATTACCAAGGAAAACCATGCACACAGGGGAGGAAAGACAAATTTAATCATGCATATAAACACACAAGATACGTATGTGTAACTGTGATTTTTGAAACTGAGGAGATTTAGATCCCTACCTTTGAGCAATTACAACAGAGATACGCTACTTTTGAGTTCAAGTACAGCATATGCATGCATGTGGCATACACACACAGCCATGAATATATAGCTGAAAATATAACTATCTTTAACTCCCTTACCTCCCTTGCCACCTTCCTTTTACTGCTTTCACCATTACTGATGTTTTGCCCTGCTTTGCATCCTCAGCCTCCTCCCCCACTGTTTTTTGCCCAGACACCCAGCCAGCCTCCCAGCCTGAGACTCTTCCTTCGAGAATCTAAACAAGATGCCTTTGCATCTGACAGAACACAATGGGCCTCTCTTCAAAGCCAAGCAACATTTTTCCTATCATTGTTTGCAGGGGAAGAGTCACTCTGCACTCTGCTCAGATATTACGGTCACACAAGCCTTATTAGCTTACGGGTATATTTGCTGTCATAAGAGTGTTCGTACAAGTAACAAGATTGCTTAATCCCTTCCCAGGTCCCTCAGCATTTGTAACAAGTTTTGTAATTGCTTTTTAAATAAAATGCCCTGACCTTGGAAACTCATTTGCAAGCCAGCTCAACCCTCTGGCTTTTTTCCCGTCATACAGCTTTTATGACCTCTCCTATCTGGATATCAAGCCCTTTCTCAAAAGTATCTTAGTCCAATCCTCTTGATGCTATCCAGAGCTAAAAGCCCTCAGCATGTGCTTTGGATCCAATCCCTACCTGGCTGCTATGCGCAGAGGGGCGTTGATCAAATCTGGTAACAACAAATGAGGGCCCAGAAAATGTATTTGTAGAATCTGGAGTTGTTCCATCTAATTGCAAGCAGGCTTTCACAATTCATTTACTGAAGAAAACTTCCTTATCAGGTGAGGATGTGACTAACTTCCACTCAGATTTCATGCTGTGGTTCTTATCAAAAGCACTTGAAAAGATTTTTCCTTTATCCATTAAATCAGCTTTCAAAACTTGCTTTATTGAAAGCCACAGCACGGCACGGTGCCAATTTTGCCTAATATTTGCCATGCACTTCATGTTCTAGGGTTAGATGAACTACGCCTGCCCTGGTAGTACAGGACTGAAGCAGGCTAGCATAGGTATGCCACAGTTAGTTTTTTGTATTAAGCTCCATGTCACTATGAATACAGTGCTACCAATACCCACGGCAGCTAGTTTAACAACTCAAATCTTCTGAACGTTAATCATTGTCAGGGAGGGCACCCATTCCCTGTTGGGCTTGTGTGCCCATACTGGCTTTTTTTAGTTACCTGGGGTGAAACTCCTAAAAGTCACCCATGGATGCCAGGCTGAAAATCTCTGTGATGTTCTGGGAGACTCCAGCATTTCCTGTGCAGACATGCCATAAGAGCCAGGCTGTAACACCTGGGTTCTCCTTCTACCTCTGCTGCTGAATTGCTGGAGAAATTTGAACAAATCCCATAACTTGCGCCTATATTTTAGCCTTTCATCTAATGTATACAGGGGAGTTCTCTACTTCCCTAGGGTATTCTGTGGCTTAATAAACACTTAGAGAATGGGCTGGATCAATGTGTAACAAGGTCTAAGGTATTGGGACTTGCATTTAGAACTAATAACCTACCAAGGATCTAAATCACATTAAAAGCTACAGGGATTTCATTCCCAAGAAAGTGAGCATCTAAAACATACCCAAAATGTTACAGACATCACTGAAATGTAATTAAATAGTATATATTATTATAGTAATAACTTAGCACTTTGCTTTCCAAGACTGAAAACACATTTTGGTAAACTCTAATTAAGACTCGGCTCATGAAACACAACCTCTTTGCAGTGGATAGCAATATGGTTTGCAGCAACATGACCCCAACAGATTACAGCAGGACAGTGAGGAAGATCCAACCTTCAAGTTCATCCAACCTTCAAGTTCAGAGAGAATTAGGTGAACAGAAGGATGTCAGGTGGAACTGGGATTAGGGCAACTTGAAGTAAATTAACGCTACTGCCAGAGAAATTACTACAGAACACTTAAGACCAGTAATTGTGAAGAAGCTTTTTCACATCTTTCCTGAAAAATATTACTGGCATCGGTGATTGTCCCTATTGAGACATGAGTACGGACTCAGGTGAGGATGTGCCACCTACAGAGGAACTACTGTTGACTGCAGTACTTGGGGGCTGCAAGAACTAACCCAGTCCCACTGAGATGTCAGAACTGCAATATGCAGCAAGAACTTCTTGCACAAGACACTTCACAGGATCCTCTCTCTTCTCATTATCAAGCTGCCCGGGACCTTTCTCTCCCGTAGTTCCACAAATCTCAAAACATGAGCAGAGGAATTTAATTGCAAACAGGCTCCGTTCCTCTTATATCCAGACTATAAGCTGCTATTATGTTTTATACCTTGCATAAGTAAACTACATTCATTTTCACCAAATATTTTCCCTCAATCTCCATGTCCTTCCCTAATCTTGACAAAAATATTTGAAACTTTAAATCCATATTTTTTCCAGTATTTGTCATTACTGCAATGAGATTAGTCTTTTTCCTAAAACTCCAGACTATATCTAAAAAAAGAAATTACTTGTTTTTATACAAAACACACCAGTTAAAAGTACTGTATATCATTTACCTGAAATGAATGAAAAATTGCCATTTTATAGTTTTTATTAAGCATATAACACATCGCATGAATATATCTACTCAAATGTGCCCTGGTACTAAAATTTCAAACACTCCCAAACTCAAGACTTCAAGCTAGGTCTGTCAGGTCTTGATTCAAAGCTCTCTGAACCCAGAGACAATCAGTTCACTGACTTTTATCGCTTTTGTTCCATGCTCTTAAAGGTAACATCAGAACATTTGGAGACAGAGCTGAATTTTCACACACAGCTAACCTCCAAAGTCCAAGAAAGCTTGAGCTTTGGAAAGACAATCGCAAAATTATCCACAGAAATGGTCCCATGTAGCCAGAAAAAAAGTTGGAGATTTGTTATACTGTCTTTCTCCAGATCAACTTACCATCAAAAAAATACTATTGGGAAGAGTTTCTATTTTGTGGACATCTCACCAGCATCTCCTGTATAGAAACACAGGACAGGGTCACAGCACTACGTTTCAGATGGACACCACGCACAGTGCAGTAACCCTGGCATAAAGTTCAAAGCACTCACCCCATTTCACTTGCAGGCTGCTCAGTGGTCAACTGAGCTCAGTGGAGTCATTTGAACTTCCAGATACGCCACGTAATGGATTATCATCACTTACACATATCACTGAAAACTTCTCCTGTGACACTTGCACTTTTAAATAAAATCACTAGGCAAATGGAAGTTGGTAGACCATACCTTGTCTTGTCCCTCTGCTGCTGAATTTAGAAATGTCACCTCTAAAATTAATGTCCTCACACAAGTTTCATACATTGTCTCCTAAGCTCCCCTGAACCCCTTGAAAATCCATATGAACATTACTGAAGGAAAAAAGCAACAAACAAACAACATGTGAGAGGGTTGTCCAACACTTGTCAGCACTAAATTTAGGAAAACTGGAAGTAAATGTACCAGCAGACAATCAGGAACTTTCTAAAAGCTCTGAGAACAATTCTTTACTTACAAAAGCCTGATTACAGCCTTCGCAATACTCCCTCCAAAACCCTGTTTTGTAGGATAGTTATTCTCAGGTTTTCTTGTCATTTATGATTTTTATTAATATAAATATATCAGTTTCAGCATCCCATCATGGACTGAATTTCCAGAAGCTCCATTTCATAAAGGCCTGTTGAAGCCTATTGTACACAAGAAATTACTTGGATGAAAATGCTGGAGTCAAGACAGAAGAAAAATCTTTTCTCTTCTTCCATCCTCCAAAAGATTTACAGAGACTCAGTGTAAAAGCATATTTTACCAGTAGTTTTCTTACTCAGGAGGGAAACTAATTTAGTAACCCCACCGAACAAATGACAAGTCTGATTGTATCTGGGAGAGAAGTGAAGGAACAAAGAAACCTTGTCACATCATGGTTTTTAGGATGTTATTCAGCCCCCACACCCTTGCCAGCAATTCCCCATGACTCATTCTCTGAAAACACTGTTATTGATCTTACATTGAAACAATGAAATTTGACTAATTTGGTGTCTGTTTCTGTTCAGTTGCCCTTTCACAGAAGCCAGAAAACAGTATCTACATGTATTTATAAAAACTGGAATGCAGTAAGAAGATTTTGAGAGAACTTATTATGGGTAAGTGTGATGAATAAACAGAGGGCAAAAGTTACTGAGCATTCTTCCAATTCTACCTCTTCTGAGGAAGCCATAGAGAAAGAGTCTTTTCAGCCTCAGTCAGAGAAAACTCCAGTTTCAGTCTCAGTTACCTGCTAGAATCCACCAGCCCAGGTTCAGCAGGATAGAATACTGAATGCTCAACACCAGCAGCTATGTATTACTACACTGCGGATACCAACACAGAAAAGGCAAAGCCTTTTTTATTCTCCTTACACCGTCTAATCCTGACCACTTGCACCAGCTATTGCAGGTCTACAGTAATACCAGAATGGACAATTTTAGAACATGATCTTGCTTGTACTGAAGGCAACAGTAACCTGATTTTAGTGTGAAAGCCCTTTGGGAATCGCCCTCGATCAGAGAAGAGCCAGAGGGTAAATGTCACCAGAAGCATACTCCACAGGGATGATGAATAATGAAAAAATGAGGAGTTTAAGCCTAGGTGCTCTACCAAGATGTATCGTTAAGCAGGCAATCTGCTGAGCATCCCTTTACGCCTTGCCCAGCTCCAAGCCTTCAGCCCTGCTCCAAATGAGCCAGGTTCCCTCAGGCCCTTTCAGCTGCCAGAGAGCTCTTGAAACCTCACTGGGGCTTGCTCTCCCTCCTGCAGGACCAGGTTATTAAAGGGCCTGTATTCCTCTGCCTGCCCCCACAAACATAAATCCTCATTTTACATTGCCGTTTCTTTAACAGTGAACATAAAAGAATGTACTTTTTATTGGAGTTTTATCTTTGCCTGGGTTTCTAACAACCCATACGAAACACTCTGTTATTATGGCCCCTTCTGGATTTAGAGGCATATAAGCTGTTTGTGCTTGGCTGCATACATTGGTATTTTTATGTTCTTACGTATCTTTATCTGTACAGTATCTCTGACTACGCTTAAAATTGTTTCAAAAAAAAACATCCTAAGACTTCGTTCAAATACAACTATAGAAAAGTGATCTGCTGCATACATATTTCCTCATCACTTGAACTTTCATGTTCAGCAAGGGCTGGAGCATTTAATTTTGGCCATTTGTTTTAATTTGACCATCATAGTTAAAAGGCCGCGCCCCAGATTTGGCCCTGTGAAGAGGTCGTTTACTCCAGTTTAAATGGGTATGAGAGAATTTTCACATCATAAAAAATGCCTCTCTCTTGCCTTTTTTTTTTCCCCTAATGTAAATTTTGCAACGCTAATTCCTTTCATAAGAGACGTAGGGATAAGTGGTGGTTTACAGCTCAACCTTCCCTTGGTACCCATAAATATTTATTGTTTCTTGCCCTGTTTCAAGGCGCAGATGAAATTCATCTTCCGGGGGCAGGGAGGGGGCGGGTGGGGGGCTGGGGGGCAGCGGGTGTGGAGAGGGAAGGGATGTGGAGGGGCAAACATCATCTTTAACGTATAAATGTGAAGAAAATGAAAACAGATGCATGGAGAGGAAAAGAGAAGTTGGTGGGAACACGGCAGGGCTGAAGCACATTCTCCCTGGGAGACACCAGGCTGCACACTTCCCCGGGATGCCCAGCGGGCAGAGGGCTCCCCTGGGGACAGCTTCCCGGGAGGCCGCCGTGGGCTGGAGGGGCGCAGGCAGGCTGGGAGCAGGCCCCGCTCCCCAGCCAGGAGCCTGGCAGTGCGAGTGCACTGTCCCGTCTCTAGTTAAACCTCAGTCCCTTCCAGCCAGGGAGGAAAATTTCTCCTGGTCAGAAAGCAGAAGGGCAGCCTAGCGCTGTTCCCTCACCCAGGACCTCCGCGGGGCTCTGCAGTGGGGCGCTGGCAGCCCACCCCAGTGGGCGCCACCTTGCTAGCACAGGGCTCTGCAGGCCAAGCAGCTGGCGGCAGTGGGGAGGAGGAGGCAGCGGGGAGGAAGGAGGCGCTGGGAGGGAGACCGGGAAACTGTAACTCATTGTGGATGGGCAGGACTGGCCGGGGTGGCGAGTGCTCACAGGCCAGCACATCCATCAACCTGCCGAGCGGCCCGACAGGCTGGAGCCGCGGCTGCTCCCTCTCTCCCCGTGTCAGGCGTGATCCAGCCCAACTGCGCCGAGGCGGCGCGGCCGGGCCAGGCCAGCCCCGGCCAGCACAAGCCATTGCAGCCCAGCTGGCTGCCCAGCAAGCTCAGCCGCGGCCGGCTGTGCACCTCAGGCTGCCGGCAGGGCTCAGCCCCTGGTGCCTCAGCCCTCCCATGGCCTAAGTGTTCCGGCGTTTAATCCCCTTTCAATCCCTTCGGTTGCACCCAAGATCAATTTAACCCAGTCATGTCCACTCGCATTAAAAGCCCTGTTTGGTCTCACATCACCTTTAAATCGGCCTGACACCACCTACTCCAGCAGCCCCCATGTGTGCGAGGGAAGAGCCAGGCCCTCAGGCTTCCCCCAGTACTTCAAACAGGGTAAACCAAGCGCTCTGTTTTCCTCCATTTTATGAGGTAATTTGGGTTAAGTTCTTGTATTTATTTTTGCAGTCCTGCTGTAATGATGTTGCTCTCTAGCACAGGGCTATTAAATGCTCTCAGCTTTCTATCGATGATGTGCTTGGCAGAAGTGCCGCAGCCTGCCCCAGGAGCTGCCACGGTGGCATGGCACAGTGGGTCTCTGCTCCTCCGCTCTGGGGCACTGCCTTTTCTGTTGGCTGGTAAATCCATGGCCTTGAGAACCACAACAAGACAAAATGCCTGGGCACAAGGGCAAACCTTTGTTTGTAACTTGCCCCCCTACCCAGCTAATGAGACACTGGCGTGGGACATGAAGGCACTGGCTTTGCTGCAGTGCCTGATATGCATCAGCTGCAACACCTCCCCATGTCACAGGGCCTTAGCTCACAGCTCGTGCTCTAAACTTCCTGCACTTTGTCTACTTAAAGTAGAGCCAGAACACTACTTTATTGATGGGAGCGCTGAGAACGATTTGTCTAATTTCAAAGCTTTTGCTTGAAGGATTTCAGGATTATTTTTTTTTTTTTTTTTTGGTAGAGGCTGATTTAAATAAGCATTTTGAAAATACATATAATAGCACTTCCTAAATGTATGCAATTTTCCCAACACGGCAGACCAGCTATATATGATACAAACCCATCTCTGATATGTTTTCCACATCATCTCCAATTTTTCATTGATCTTTTTTGTTTTGCCAGAATTTGTATGTCCTAACATCCTAACATGCCCACATAAATTAATGGATTTCTCTATTACTATTGAATATTATTCAGTAGTGTGGTTTTTATCCTAAAGGAGAAGATACAATTTTCATCTCTAAAAATCCCAGTGCAATTTATAAGCTTAGGTCCTGCATTAGGTACACGTCAATAGGAGAGCAGTTAACATATTTTAGCTTTAGATATTTGCCCACATCCTGCTGAAGTCAAAGGTACTGGAGCACACAATCAAAATAGGGGAGGGGAGCTTTTATAAGAATAAGCCTCAAAATACCCAAAGAGCTTTCCTGCAACTGCCGCTTAAAGGGTACTTCTGTCTTAGAATTATTCCACCATCATCACAATGTCTTCTTTTTTTTTCTGGATTGGAACAAAGAAGTATGTACTGTATCGGGGGGAAAGTTAAATGGGATCCTGTTTTCAGATGAAATGACAGGGGGGATTTTAGATGGGAAACACAACTATTCAAAGAGGATTCTGCCAAGAAAAAAAGGATTACTATCCCTATACCTAAAGAAATACACAGTCAAGAGCTCAGTACAATATTCATCCAGAATCTGCAAGTTCTAATGGTACCGTTTTAAGCTCTGTTGTCCATGCAGTTCCAGCTCAGGAGGCCTAGTACAGATGTAATGATGATTTCATCGTGATGTCTATATTTTGATATAGCCTGACAGTAATATATATCTTACCAGGATAAGAGAAAAGGAGGAGGTTCAGGAAATCTATGAAATCACCTCGCAAACCTAGAGATTTGAACTGAAAGCACATCTTGCTGTATTCTAAGTGTTTTCCAGGAACCTCAGCCTCTGACAACAAGCCAGTCCTGTCATGCTCAGAATGCTAGATCTGACAGGATAACATAACAGAACGGTTCCCCTTGCCTCCAATATAAAATACTATATGCACAATGCGCAAGGTGGCTCTCATGTTTATGAATGAGCACACCTCTGCAGAGTCAGGCTCACCTCCAGCACTCTGATCTTTCTGCACATGTAATTAGCACTATCAGCCTAACATTTTCCTAAATGATCCCTCTGCATTCTGAGGACTGCATTTTCTATTCTCAGCATTCATACAAGTGGAGAAGCTACAAGTATTAGTAGCCAATTTTAAAAGTATCTTCATTGCAATCAGCAAGGGCAACTGTTTCTGCAGCAAAGCAGGTAGGAAACCAAAGGAAGAATTATATTTAGAGTGGTGGTGGTCCAGTTTGTAGTGTAGCTACTGCATTCTTACGAAATAACACCAGGCTTTCACTGGTGTCTCCAGAATATCATCTGCTGTGCAAGGTATGTGCTCTCTCAGCTGTTGCAGGACAAAGAACAATAGGGAAAGATTATATATGATGTCTCACACTGAAAGACCACTGTTCCATCAAACTTTTCCACTTCTAGAACTACATAATGTCAGAAAACACAGTAGGAAAAAAAAGGGAGAAAAAAAACAAGAAAAAACACCTTGAAAATGTGAAAGCATAAAGCCATGCTCTCACCAATGCAGCATTCTCGCCAATGTAGCAAATCTTAATATTTATAGAAAGACTGAAGAAATACACATCGGAGAAATTAATCAGGAATTACCTTTCAGAGGTGACCATACATGAGACAACTTTGTTAAGCCATTCATTGTTCATTAGAAGGAAGTAAAAAACCTATTAAAAGAGAAACGTTTTCCTCAGAAAACCTCTTTAAAAAGTTTGTTGAAGTTTAAAGTGAACCTATTAAAGGATGAGTACAGGCAAGTCTTGAAAAATATTTACGGATTAAAAAACTTTACCAAAATGCCAGCAGTCACACAGCAATATTTATGCTAGATGGATGCCCTGTATTAAATGATACAGATTAAAAAGGCTTCATCTAGTCAGATAACATCCAAATTATAATTGAATCCAAGCCAAAATCCTAGATCCAGATACTCACAAGCTTAGATATTTATGGAAACCAAATCCAAATGTAACATGATTTCATAGCTAACAAAAGAATAACAAGTAGCTGTTGCTAGTTACTGGACCTGTCATACATAATTAATTGTGCAGCAGCCTCGCCAGCTCTCATAGTTGTCCTGTGCTCAGCTTTTACAATAATCAGTATTTTTCTTGAAGTCCTCATTGCTGGAGTCATATGAATACATACAAATCTCACCTTTCTCTATATATTATTTTAGCATGTCCTAACAATTTCTCACAATAAAGTACTACATCTTTGCTATACAGAAGGGGAAAATCAGAGCCTTGTCTTACTTCCTTTAAAGCCTATAGAGAAACTCCAGGTTTATTTTCATCAAACTTTTGGCACAATACCTGGGCCTGAAATGCAGTATGTGTTACATAAGGATACACAACCAAACTGACTGAGATACTGCATCTTAATAAGCTATTATCTGTCAAGTAAGTGGAAGTAGCTGGCTGGGGGAGTGCTCCTACCATGTCCAAACTGTGAGGTACTTGTGAATTAAAATGCCTGTTCTGCAGCTGACATCGAAAGTGCCACTGACCCAGGAGCTAGAGGATAAGTATGAGCAGAATTAACAGCAGAATCTGAATTCATTATGAATCAACACTTTTTAATTCATTAGATAGATGCTCTTTCATCTCAATGAAGAACACAATGAAGTACACCTGGCTTCTGGCCATGTAGAAAAAACCTACTAATATTGGCCCACTGCTTCTACATCCATTTAGTAAAGCAGAAATAAGCCTATTGTAACAGAAGTTTGCTATAGGATCCGTATCTCCAGCTTTGCAAATGAACATGCCTTGATGTTTAATTTTCTGTGAGTTCCTCTGCATTTAGGTACCAGCAGGAGACCATTATACTGTGACAGCACTCAGGTCTGATGACATTATCTCAAACTTTTCCCAGTTGTCCGTCCTCACCCCTGTTGTGCTGCCATCATCTATTAACATTCCACTGACAACAATCAAAGATGTTAGAGCAGAGCATGTTAACCGCAGTAGCCAAGCTGGGGTGCTTTCACCTGGACGTACACAAACATTTGGCAGTAGCTAGATAGTTAATTAGCTGGATCACATCACGCCAATTCCTCACAAGGCTCGTCTGAGGTGCTTTGTATTTATAATTCATGTATTCATAGATTTTTACGGCCAGAATAAATCATTAGATCGTCAGGCCTCCCCTTCTCTATTATAAAGGCCATACAATTGCATTCACTTACTCCTGTTGTTAGCCCAATTACTTGTGTTTCACTGTCTTCCAAAAAAGACATCCAAAGACTTCAAAAGATGGCAAACCTACTTCTCCCTTGGAATTTTATCCCAACAGCTAATCACCCTGAGTATTACACAACTAATACGGGCTTGGGACTAATAAAGCTTAGTCCCCTATGGATTCGTATTTCATGGTTGATTAACTTCAATGCCTAACAAGCTGTGAGCTGTGATTGCAGTTTCTTCCCATATACAGAATATTTTTGAGGCATTTTCCCCAAGTCCTTGTGGATCCTCTGCATCTTACTAATGTGACAACTCACAGTATAGCCCTGACAGTACCTCAAATCATTATAGATCTCTGTCAGGATTCTTCTAAGAGAGTTTTCAAATATTCTTGACCACATACTTTCATGAAACCTGTAGAAACATAATTGTTTTTCAGATGTCCCCTCCACCAAGACTGACTTCAGAGAAACAACTTCAAATGGTATCAGAGGCACCTGTACATGTACATGCATGCACACATACAGATGGCATGATTCCTTGCATCTTATTTCCTGAATAATTGTGCCTTATTTCTTACTTATTTGCATTTGTTGTTCGCTTCCTCACTATGTCTTTCTTTTCCTCCTCAGTATGACTTTTGTTTCCAAATCAGAGCACCCCTTAGCACCTAGAATTTGCTCTTTACTGAAGACATTAATGGACCCAGTATTCTTTTTAATGTGATGAACACTTTGAGTTACTTCTCTTTCTTACCGTGTTGTGTTTTTTCCCAGATTGGAATAATTTTTATTTCTCTTTTCTGTACTATTGCAAATTTTTCCCAATGCAGATGTCATGATGTGAAAAAGGGCTCATATGCCCAACCATTTTTCCATATTTTTGCAAATACGTTAGCTGGTCCAATTTAAAAACGTGCATCCCTTCCTACAAATCTACCTTGTATCCTTAGACCACCATAGTTACAACAACATTTCTAAGAGACAGGAACAGTATGCAGTATTTTCAGTGTTAATCTCCCCAGCGCTAGACAGAGGTAAAAACACCTCCTTATGCTACTCACAACTCCCCTTCTTATATATCAAAGGGCCACATCAGTCTTTTCCCAGAACATCTCACTGGGAACTCATGTTGAGTGACTTGTCTTCTTTGACCTCTAAATCCTTTCCAGAGCTTTCTAAGACACAGTCTCCCTATTGTTCACAAAAACTGATAATGTTCCCAAAAATAATATACATATTACACTAGAAGAAAGGTTGGTTGCAAACAATTATTTTGAATGGACAACAGTCCATAGCACAGTTTCCCAAGTTTTTACCCAACAGAAAAATTTAAAATTTAGAGAGGCTGAACATACTATACTAATCTTAATATGTTAAAATTCTGCTTTAATATTGTTGGAAAGATGGAAAGAGTAGAAATGGGACTGCACATGCTAATTTTAATGATTTATTTTTTGGAGCAAGAAACAGAGAAAAAGTATGTTGGAAAGTTCTGTAATTTCCCCTTTTCTTCCCCATATTTTAGGCAAGCTTTGTTCAGTGATACTGATAATCAAGTTTTATATGTCTGAAGCTAGTGAACTGAAATTGTGTGAACCAAAATTAGAGGCCAGGAAGCTTGGCTTCCCTCGACCTACACTTCCATTTCAGTAATCACGATAGTAAAAATTAATTTGTATCTCAGAGACACTCATATTAACAGCTTTGACAGTCTCTTAGAAGAGAAAAGCAGATCTATAACCACTGAGAACATAGAATCATAGGATCATTTAGGTTGGAAAAAAACGTTGAGATCATCAAGTCCAATCATTAACCTAGGACTGCCAAGTCCACCACTAAACCATGGTCCTACATGCCACATCTACACGTCTTTTAAATAACTCCAGGGATGGTGACTCAGCCACCTCCCTCGGAAGCCTGTTCCAATGCCTGACAACCCTTTCAGTGAATAAATTCTTCCTAAAATACAATCTAAACCTCCCCTGGTGCAACTTGAGGCTGTTTCCTCTTGCCCTATTGCTTGTTACCTGGGAGAAGAGGCCGACCCCCACCTGCCTACAGCCTCCTTTCTGGTAGCTGTAGAGAGCAATAATGTCCCCCAAGCCTCCTTTTCTCCTGGCTAAACAACCCCAGTTCCCTCAGCCGCTCCTCATAAAACTTGTGCTCCAGCCCCTTCACCAGCTTTCTCGTCCTTCTCTGGACATGCTCCAGCACCTCTACGTCCCTCTTGAAGTGAGGGCCCAAAACTGAACACAGTGTCCGAGGTGCAGCCTCACCAATGCCAAATTACAGAGCAATGATCCTTCCTTCATCCTGCTGGCCACATGGTTTCAGATACAAGTCAGGATGCTGTTGGCCTTCTTAGCCACCTGGGCACACTGCTGGCTCATGTTCAGCTGGCCATCAACCAGCACCCCCAGGTCCTTTTCCACCAGGCAGATTCCCAGCCGCTCTTCCCCAAACCTGTAGCTTTGCGTGGGGCTGGTGTGCCCCAAGTGCAGGACCCGGCACTGAGCCTTGTTGAACCTCAAACAACTGGCCTCAGCCCATTTGCCAGCCTGTCCAGATCCCTCTGCAGAGCCTCAAGCAGACCAACACTCCCACCCAACTTGGTGTCATCTGCAAACTTACTCAGGGTGCACTCAATCCCCTTGTCCAGATCATCAATAAAGATATTAAACAGGACTGGCCCAGTACTGAGTCCTGGGGAGCACCACTTTGTGATCAGCTGCCAGATGGACTTCCCTCCATCCACCACTACTGTTCAGGCTTGGCCAGCCAGCCAGCTTTTAACCCAGCATAAAGTACACCCATCCAATCCATGAGCAGCCAGTTTCTCCAGAAGAATGCTGTGGGAGATGGTGTCAAAGGCTTTACTAAAGTCCAGGTAGACAACATCCACAGCCTTTCCCTCATTCACTAGGTGGGTCACCTTATCGTAGAAGAAGATCAGGTTAGTCAAGCAGGACCTGCTTTTCATAACCCCTTGCTGGCTGGGCCTAATACCCGGGGTGTCCTGCATGTGCCACATGATGACACTGAGGATGATCTGCTCCATAACTTTCCCAGCACCAAGCTCAGGCTGACAGGTCGGTAGTTCCCCCGATCCTCCTTCCTGCCCTTCTTGTAGATAAGCGTCACGTTGGCTCACCTCCAGTCTTCTGGGACATCTCCAGTTTGCCAGGACTGTTGATAAAAAAAATAATAATAACAGGACAGTTAAGAAATGTAGAAAGGGAGTTTTGATCAAGTTGCTTTTGACTGAAGCTTGCACACAAAAATAAATTTTAAATCTAATCTTTATCACAGTAGTAGCATTAAAGCAGTAGTACGATGCACTAATGATTTGATTTTCCTTCATAACTTGTCTAAGAATATGCAAATGCCCTGCAAGAAAAATGAGAATCAAGCCTTTTAATTGAGAGAAATTAACAGGTATTCTCTGTCCTGAATGTTTTCATTGACTTTAATGGTTGCAGAAATCCAATTCTGCAAACACTAATGCACAAAAATTACTTATCTGCATCAAGTTATTTTCATTATCAGAACCCAATAACGGCTCATTTGTACAGCTGTTAATATTAATCAACAAACCCAATAAAAAATGAAGTTAGAAAAAGTCTAAGCTGAACCTGAGGCAGTACATAAATTTGCTGAGACTGCAAAACCAGCACTCACTGCATCCACGGAAGAATAAAGCCAAGGGAGGCAAACTAGGCTTCTAACTATGGAAGTTAATTAGCCCTATTTTTAGCTAGAAGGGGATTTCTGTTTAATATTCAGCCAGGTTTCAGGTTACAATGATTTAAGACTACACACTGAAAATAATGTACCTGGAAAATTTGATTTAAGGCCTTGAACTACAAAAAAAACCCCAAACAAACAAAAAAACAAAACAACAAAAAAAAACCCAACAAACCAAACCACCACCCTTGATAAAATACTAAAGCAGTCTTCAGGATGCACCCATATGCTCCTTCCAGCCATGCTTGAAAAAATATTTGTCATGAGATTACAAACAAAGAGGGATTAGTTATTAAGAGATAATTCTCATGCATTGCACAATGCATTCATCTCCCTCAACTCAGCACATTTTACTGAATGATAATGTTAATAGCATAGGTTCTTACTGGTCAAAATTACATATGCATGATGCCTCTCAATTTTAAGACTGCAAAATCTTAAGGGTTTTGAATCTGTATCAAAGCATAGGAGACATCAGTAATAAGATGCAATTTCTAACATGGGTTCATTCCTGATCTGAACACTTTTTAGTTCAAACTATTGACAATGAACATGGGGGGAATTTGCTTTTGATTTTGTCAGCTTTGGGAACAAACCTATAGGAAATGTCATCAATGAAAGCTGCCAGTGCACATTCCCTTCGAAGATGATAACCTAGAAGAAAAACTATGATCCCTCTGAAGTCAAGATGATGTGAGAATTATAGGAAGGCTTCTAAACATCAAAGGAGGAAAGTTCTGGTACAGTCTTTCAATAGGAAAAGCAAAAATTTTAACGTAAACTTTAGATGGAGCTAGATTGGTTCATGAAAATGCTCTGTGGTGTGGTTGCCTGTGACAGCAGAGGACTGTTGCCCTAGAGGTGTCTTCCAGTCTTACATTGCTGTATTCGATGGAAAACACGCATTTAACATCATTGTACCTGAGAGCTCTCCATGTGTCCTGAATTTGACTGCAAGTCTACCTCTTCAGATACTGAGGTCACATTTGAAAGCACAGCTTTTAACTATTCTGCTTCTTTAGTCATGAAACAGGTACACCTACAGTAGGTGACAGATTCATATGTACATTTGCAAATAAATCATTGATAGGGACAGAAAAATCCCATGTCGCTTTGCTGTGCCTAGATACAGTGACATTTGAACACAAAACAAAATACATAGCAAAGAAGGTCTGAGAAAGAGGAGCCAGTCCTAGCAGCTATTGACTGAACAGAAATCTCTGGCAATTTTTAGCTGGGATTGTCAGGTAGCTCTAAGGAGATCAAGGATAGGTATCTTTATCATTAAGCAATAAAGCTCGAAGGCAGAAGAATATGCTTGTGAATATCATCTGTCTAACCATCCCTGATAAATTAACTGTCTTCACCCCTTTTCCCACTCCTGTTCTCCACCCGTCCTTTCTTTCTTGCAAGTGACTACACCCTTTCACCTGCTTCACCCTCACCCCTTGCCAGCTTCAGTGCTTAGAGCAATTGAGAGCCCTGCCAACAAACCTCCAGCTCCACTCACTGCTGTGCTGCTCCACCTCCTGTCTGCTGCTACAGCCTGTCTGAAGAGACAGAGATTGGCTAGGGGGCAGGTGAAACCCTCTGAGAAGGCAGACAGCGGGAAGCAGCAGGTTCCCAGCTGGTAGCAGACAGAATAGGACTTTACTTTTCTCCCACGAGACCTGAGTAACCCATAGCTGGATGGAGTTGCCCTCCAGTCACTATTCATTTTCCAGAGAACATCAAAGGTCTAGCATGCTACATTATGCACTGCTTCTTCAAAAAAGTGAGATGCTATTGAAAAATCTAGTAAATGCACAGCATTTTCATGATAAAAATTATAATTGCCAATGAAGTAGCATTTAATAATTTTTAAAAAAGCTCTGAGGCATTCTAAGAAAAGAAATATAGGACTAAGAACCTTTTGTAACATAATGCAAACCCCTCACTCAATAACATGTTAATGAAATGTATTTAATTAATTAATGGAAGTTAATGAACATTTAAACGTACTGTACCTTTGGCTATCACAGGGAAATATTCTGGTCAATGAATGAATCAAATTACTTAAGGGACTGCAAAGATTTTTTTTAAAGCAAGCATGAAAAGTTACCTGTAAAAAAAATATGCCTCAAATATAAAGAATAAGCACCTTGAACGTGTAGCATTTGTGTCTGAGGTCACTCACATTTAGAAGCTCACTAGTTCATTGCAGTTACAAATTAACACTTTTTCATTAACACTTGTATTTGTGGATATAAAGAATTGCATTGCAAAGCCAGAGAAAGTGCTGGCTCCAAACCAAACCAGGGTACAGAGAGGTGGTCCCTGAGATCACAGGAACTAAGTACAATGCTATACACAACATATATGATGATAGGAACAACAATACACAACATTTCACAGAAAGTGACAATCACCTCAATTTGCTAGTGCACTAAAACACTGCAAGAATTTTCTCCATGATCTTGAATTAGGAGTTTATAGATACTTTTCCATATTTTTTTTCAAATCAAGTTATTGGAAAACAACAACAAGGAAGTAACAATATATGAAGGAAAACATACTGTCTATGGGTCTTATATGAAAAGTCTACCAACAGGATCAGTTTTGGTAGAAATTTCAAATAGGACAAGCCTCCTAGCCTTTTGCTTACAGCAAATAATCATCTTAGCCAAAATCGCAACACTTTCTGGAATGCCAAGTTACATGAAGAAAAACGAGATATGAATCATGTTTATTCAACTTTTATTTAAAGATAGCAAGAATTTCTTTGCACTCTTTGGCAGCCTAGGGCTGCTTACAAGTTACACCTGTAACTTCCATTAGGTTAATAATATTATACCTACTCATTAACCCTCAGTGAATTAATGGCTAATTATGTGTCTTATTATTTAAAAATGGATGCACCCATGTGGGTTGGGGTATGGGAGGAGATGACCCAATTAGAGAGAAAAAGTTTATGTGTGTGAAATGAAAAGGTAAGGCTATATCTACAAAGGGTTCTTAGAGGTTAAATATTTCAGGTTAGGAGATTCATTATACTATATTTAGATTAAATGAATGTGCAGGTGGAATAAAGACAAAGCACTGATATTGTAACTTGCAGCAGCCATTCACTTCAAAGATGCTCCTGATATCAGAGTGAATTTCTTTAGTGTCAGTTTAATCTTCTCTCTAGTGCACTCATACGTGCCCTATAGCATGGAAAAGCACAAAATGTACAAAAAATCTGTTCCCAACTTCCCCTCTGAGACAGTATTAAATTCAGGTCATTGTAACTGCAGCGAGACAAAAATTGCAGCTACAGTCCTTTTTCAGAATAGAGGTGTTGAAATATGCTATGTAATGTGCAGCCATTTTACCCAATGATTTTGTGTAGAGGGGAAAATAAGGATATTTTAAAGCATTTTCAGTATCAATACTATTTAACTCTTTAAAAAGCTTAATATTGTTTCAATGTGAAGCATTTTGATCCCTGGATTAGAGAAAACCTTATTTTTAAATCCTCCTGAAGTTACTTCTCAAATAGTAAAACTCTTCCTCAAAATCTTCTCTGACCCCTTTTTATTCAGTTTTTCAGAAACTGCTAGCAAGCCAAATAACCCATCTTTCACAAAGTCCTTTCTCTTAAACACAGAACTTCTCAGACAGGACTTAGTCTGCTGAACCTCATATGATCACTACCACTATAGCACATTTATGGTGTCATGCAAAAGATAATGCCACTGAGTCTCTAGGTATGAGAAAGATGATTTGTTTGACTTGATATTTTTTTCCTCATAGCACTGAGAAATCCCTCTAGGTGAGATTTTTTTTTTTTTTTTTTTTTTTTTTTTTTTGCGGGCAGGGGGGCATGTTTTAATTTCTCCTTAAGCAAAAAGGAGTGGGACTCATTTGTTAGGTGTGTGAGACTTCGCAGGTCTGGTTTTACAATACACCATTTAGTCTTTGGTGAGGCTTGTTAAATCCTAAAAGAAAAGTCATGCATTGACTGAGTGACGCCACCCTGAGGTTGATTCCCAAGGGAAAATAAAGACTCAGTCCTGCCTTAGAATTGTTAGTGTGACCGAGAACACCTTCTAGCAAGTGATAGCATACCAAACCTTGGCAAGCTGCATAATAACATTAAACCCAGTGATCTAATTATTCACCTCTAATATAAAGGGCAGGGTTCCATGGGAAATAAGGAGCAGGGCTGAGAAGTACATTTCACAATACAAACGGAGGCAGTTTGTCAAGAATCTAACCTGGGAAAATTAACTTACGAAGCTGTCCTATGCATCTACTATGCCCAGTTCAGAATAATTTCATATTTATGCAGGGAGGATCTTTAAAGCACTAAATCATCAGCCTTGAACACCTTGTTTAAAATATCACTTCAATTTGTTGTGGCTCAAAGATCTTTAACTTTTTATTAATCACGGAGATACATAATATAAATACATAGATAAATAAAGGATAGGAATTTAAACTAACCCCTATTGACCTGTGAACATAAGATAAAGTCATAGGTAGAAAAGTAATATCTTTTATATATGCCAGCACTCAAGTTGGCAACACTCAAGATGGCATACAAGACCTTTCTCCAATTTAATACTTCTTTTTCATGATCACTTCTTCATTTTTTATTCTGTATAATCAAGTGCATTGCCATGTAAAAAATCTTCCTGTGTAAAGGTACAAATTTCAAAATATATCCCTAAATACACACTGAAAATATTTGCATGTCCATTCATTTGTACACCTGAAAGCTTGGATTTGTTTACAAAGGAATTGCTAGCTACACATGCCAAAGAAGTGACTGTTCTATACCCTCTGTACACAGAAAAATAGATTTTTCTGCAAGTATATTTCAGACTGTGGAATATTTGAACTGCAGCCCAAGTAATTACCTGAGCAGTCTACTGGGAATGTACATATTAGAACAAGTTGTAAAATAATCTCTTCCAACTAGCTATTAAAAGCAAAATTACAAATCCTGGGCCAGATCCTCAGCTGTTACAAATTGGTGGCTGTTACAAGTGTCTTTGACTTCATGTGTGCAAAGTTTGAACTCTGAGAGAAATTTTACAGTAAAACTACAAATTAATGAAAAATTAGGTATTCACACCATCTCCTTCAAATTCATGTAGGCATTTAGCTTGGCTGCTCTGAATCATGCCTGCCTTCTTTGCATCAGCAGTATGAGGAATCTGGGCTCCTCCAAGCTGCACCTTAACAGACAACTGAAGTATTATCAGCCAGACAACGTAAATGCCCTGAATATCACCAAAAAAAAAGATCATGTCTTCTGTCAATATAACTGAATTCCTAAAGAGACCCTGCCTTCAAGCAAGAAAAAAGTATCAAGCCATTTCTTTGTAGACATTGTGGTTATTTGCAAAAGCAAATCAATTGTTGCACCAACTTCTGCATCACTTTCGAATTTCTCTGGGATTCTCTTGATTAAAAAGTGTTCTGAATAATGTCTTGCTGTCTATAATAAAAAAGATTTTTATTTTCTTCTAATGATGGTCTAAATCTTGTGCAGTAACCAACTGACTAACACAGGGAAATCCCAATCTTTCAGCTCCGTTGTATAATTTATACAATATGTTCAACACTTTCCCACATAATAAACGTGGGAATCCCTTACAACCAGTCCAAGGTCTGAGGTTTTTTTGTATGAATCATGTTCGCTGCATCCTAGCTTTACCACACCCCCAACTGCTTCTGCTGGGAGCCAAAGAGTTACTGCAATCACCACTGGTAGGAGATAGCATGTGCAAAAGCATTATTTACAGTAGGATGCAGTGAAGATGAGAGCCAGAGTCTGATAACTTTATCTCAGGGGTTACCTGGGAAAGACTCCTCTAGGTCTATTTAAAAGAGTAACTTTAAATAATGAATAAATTAGGAGATATTATCATACAAATATTACTTCTTGCTATGACAAATCTTTCATGTAACCCTTAGCCAGGTTCTGTTTATTTAAGGTGATGCTCATTTGAATAGTTTGGGAAAGAAGTGCTTTCACTGTACCTGTTATTCCATTTGACAGTTCTTTGCAACACGGGAAAGAGTCAAGTTTGAACTTGTACAGAGAAATGTCATTGTCTTGTCTTTAGAAAAGATATTCAAGATAACTCAGATAATGTTCACATGCATTTAGCCTCCCTGACTGGCAATTTTACTGTCTGGCAGAAGTTTATATGTAAGAGGGAGGCAAACAACAACAGGTTGCACCATTATTAATGCAAAACTGACAATTTTAATCAGCTCTCAAAAACTAATGTATACTTTCTGAATTGTGCTCAGTGTAGGGAACTGAAGCAGAAGGTTGCCTGTGACATAGATGTCTCCACTGTACATTTATTCCTACTGCTTAGAGCCCTCATAGATGTACAAGTGTGTCATAGGGATAATCACCTCTTGGTCTTTTCTCCGTCATATATATTTCACTTCTTTTATACTGTATTGTCAGATGAATACCAGCTCCACCTATTGTAATCAGGGAACAAGAGTTTGTCAAGGCTTTAGGCACTCAGCTCAAATCTGAGCACCTAACTTTTGCTCTGAATCATTCTCTGGAAGAACCTCCTAGATACACACCTGTCTGTTGACTCCAGAGGGAACCAAATCTAAAGACTAGTCAGTTAACCTAGCCACCTAAGTCAGAATCTAGATTCTGAATGTGAAATAAAGCCACTCACTTTTTTGGGGAAAAAAAATTAAGAGCAGAAAAGGATCTGCTCCTTTATATATATTCACACACACACACACACACACATTCATAAAAGTGAATTTTTAGAGCATTTCACTCTCGTTAAAGCTAGTTTTGGAAGGGGTAGGAGGAATTCATAAAAGGAATTGCTTTTGCACTATTATGCAAAGGTGCACTAGCCACGATCCAGCCACTGGTTCTGTTGACTATTGGGAGTTTGCCTTGTCTGCATTTACTGCACAAAGCACTGGGGTCAGAAATAGGGATCCTGAGTTTGGTTCTTATCTGCATCACTGATTCAGTCTGTAATATTAAGTAAGTCAACTAAGTGGTGTCAGCTAGACACCACATCACAGAAATGCTGTTTGCTGAATTAATTTATGCTTATGAAGCACTTAAACTTTTTTGAGAAGTAGTGTAGTAGTATGAAAAGGACTTTCTCGTGGGTTCCAGACGAGCTGGGATCCATAACACTGTGGCAATCAATCAGCAGTATTACAGAGTGAAAGCACTGTGCCTCTGTGAAAGACAAGCATACACAAAAGTTAAGAAATTGTTTATTCCAGCCGTAATAGGAAACTTTTGTATATAATTTCCCTGCTTACTCAGAGGGCACTCTAACATCTGTCAGGCCAGGCCTAGCACTTAGCATACAGATCTGAGGAGAGAAACACATGCCCCATTTCCTGATAGCGGCTCACCCGCCACTGCTGCCAGACTCAGTGACCACGCATGAGACATGAAGCTCAGTTCCACCAATGTACAGTTAGACTTCACAGACCAAATCCAAATTTGCACACGTGTAAATGAGAGCCACCCAAACTGTTCAATGTCTTTAATGACATTTCAGCTCTGATTGCATGGCTCTTTCTTTTAACTGTTTGAGAAGGGATTAGGACTGAAGCCAAAAGCTGGTCACCTTCCATTCCTCGCTTCTTTGAGGCACACAGTATTTTAACCAGCATCCTGATCAGCAGCTCTGAACATCATTTCCCCCTCCACCCACTCAGGCAGTGCCAGCCAGGTCAAACAGCAGTCACCACAATGTTTGGAGTTTTTCAGGGGAAAGGTGTTTAAGGGGACCCACACTTTTCTTTTAGATTCCTGATTTCACTCAAAACCTATTCAAGGTCTAAAATAGAAATGCTGCAGCTTTAACCCCAACACCACCAAACCACTCTTCTTTCTTTCTTGTATTTATTCATAATTCTTATTCATTGCATTATTATTTTCTCCTAAATTTATACACCTGTGCTCCTCTCCACTTCTACCTATAAACTCATAACCTTTGGGGATCTGGTAATGTCCAATGCTGCCAAGTTTCCCCATGAGAGCAAGCAAGTTCAGAGTGTGACAGCGACAGTAATCACTGTAACAGAAAATTTCAAATATTATACCTCCCTCTTACACAAAAGGGACAATTTTTCCAGCTTAAAAAAAAAAATATATAAAAACTGTAAAACTTTAGAATGTATTTGAAGCCAGTCAGGAAAGCTATGCAGGCGTTTTCATTTTTATTCTTTACACCTACAGAAACCTACATGTGTTCACATACCTATACTTCAGAGTATTTTATCAGTTCAGTCATAATTCAGAATTTTTAAAAGGCATGCAATGCAAGATATTGCAACTGATTGCAGTTTATTTCTATCCCCCAAAGACTTTGGAAACATAAGCAATGTTGTATTCCTTATCTGCTGTAATTCCTTCTCTTTCTCTATTACAATACATTTTGCACCCTGACAGAGGATTAATCACCTGATGGGAATACCACAGACTGCAGAGATCTGCTGGGAAATATATTTCTGAATGACTTCACACTAGTCAGAAGTTCATGATGTCTATGATTTGTTGTCTCTGGTGAATTTCTCATTGCTGTTGAGAATTTAAACTAGTTCAGCTGCTTCTAGTGATGAGGCACAGAATGCAAATACAAGGCCACAGTAACGTCTGTGAAGCTCAAATTTGGAAAGCAGCTTTTCCAAAATACACAGAGAAATGATGAATTTAGACCTAAGTAGGAAAAGAGCAGCTTGCTTTTCAGCTGTTTCCACATTCCTTTCTGGCTGTGCCATAAAGCCTTGTACATAGCAGAAAGACAGAAGAAATGTGGCCAAAACCTGAAGTCCTTCAATTTTCATCACATTTGTATATGGCAAACTACCTCTCAGCATACTTCCATGTAATAAGATACATACATGGAAAAGCAGGAAAAAAACAAGCCCAAGATGTCAGGACTGCTCTTTGGCATATTCAGGAGGTACCAACTGGAAGCTGAAAAAAGAGAGAAGCTCAAGTAACCGACACTGTTGGACAGATGGGGTTTATATACCCAGGAGGGTAGAAAGGCTCAGTTGGATCAGTCAAAAGCACAGGCAGATGGCAACATGATACAAGTTCTACCTTGAATAAGAATTTCAGGTACAGAGCCCTGATCAGGAGTGAATATGGCTTGGCTGGCATCATTCAGTGTTTCAACTCATCTTGAAAGCAATTTGTATTTCTTAATATCTTCCTTATCGTTGCTTTGTTATTCAGTGCTATGCCTTCTCTTCAGCCTTGTATATGGTTAGGAATTCCTTTGGGATCATGAATCATTAAAAGCATTGTTTATTCATACAAAATAAGCACTTAACATTCTGCAATCTCTAAACATACTTCAGTGAAATATACAACATGTTTTTTGGCCCGAAAAGACTTTAAAGGCTGTTTTCACTCAGCAACATTATAAAAGGACTAAGAATATTCAAGATACTTGCAGTGGTTTAGATGTTAAAAAGTAAAACACATTTGATCATGCAAATGAACAAGGGTGTGACGTCCTGACTGGTTTGCCCCTGTGTAAAGGGGGGTAAATTTCTACCATTGTCATGTGAACAACTGAAAATGACAATGCTAAGCAAAAGTACTGGGAAAAAACTAAGGTTATCAATGAATCAACCAAGCTAGTGATCAAGCAGCTATTTCTCCGTAGTCAAATCTATATAAATCTGAGAAACTTATAAATTTGAGGGCACAACAAAAGCAGAGAATTGGCCTAACATATGACCTAGGAAAAAAGAGACAGGAAAGGGAAGCACACTGGGAGATGAATAGGTTGAGCTTTCTTACCTCTGTCATTCCCCTACAGTCTCGATGTGCCTGACCTCCATTTTGAGAATTTATGTGTTCCCCTGTAATGAACGGAGGTTTTGTATCCTTTCAGCTATCACATTCACTTCTTTCAGAAGGTTAGCTTTGCCCAAATTCTTTGACAAGGAGTGAGTGACTGAAGTCAGTGGGAAATTTGCCATTCACTATAACAGAGCCAGGATTTCACACAAAGTTTACATCCGTAGAAGACCAGACTGAATCTAATCCAGTGTTTTTGAAGTACTTTGAAGTAGAGAGTGTTGCAGCACTGAAAGTATTGCTATTATTATTATTGCTATTGAGTGCATGACAGAGAAGAAAGGTAGAAACCTCAGAGTGAACTGGAAGGAAATACTGATTCTGCAGATCTTTCTCAGAGGTCAGTACATGGCATTTTTCTAAACAGTTTCCTTTAAAAGTGTCTAGTAAAATTCTCTTTCAACCTAAGTACTTTCTTGGCATGTTAATCAGAAGCAGATCTTCCTACCAAGTACAGCCATCCTGACTGAACACATCACATCCTATCTTTTCTTTTGCATACTTTTCCTAGAGTTTTACTATTGCTCTCTAAGGATTAACTGAAGTACTCTACAGAGAGCTTGAAATGTTTTCAGAAACACTGCAAAAGCCCAAGCGGGAAGGGAGAAACAATGGTTTCCTTTCAGCCTGTCTATTCTTCCTCTGAACTACAGTGTGGCCTTTGCACTTCACTGGCCCATGGAAACGAGAGCCTGGGATTCAGTAAATGTTGGCAATGATAAGCTATTTCACTACTTGTGGCTGTCGTGTATGTATTACCACCAGACAAGACAACGGTTGATCATCAAGGGAAAAAAGCCCTCTCCCATGATCTCATTAACTAGTTTATTCTGCCACAGACTCATTCAAAATTCTTTTCAAGTTACATGGACAACATGGCAGTCAGGAAATGTGTTAGCTGCTACCAAATGAACTAGCATTTGGGTCCTGGCTGTCATTTCACCCCAGTATCCTCAGATCACAGTCCCTACAGTTCCCCCAAACATCTTGCTCACTAGAAAAGAACGCTCCCTGTAGGGTTCAGACATTCAGGGACGAATCTTCAACTGGTGTAAACTGTCAGTGCTCCGTTAACCTCAGGCAACCCAAGGTTTTAGGCTGCAGAGGATTTATCAGCAACTCGGCAGCTGTGAGAAGAGCACAGCGTTAGGTCAGAGAGTGAACAGGCCAGCAACTGTGATTCAGCCATTGGCACACTCAGCTCAGCTGAGAATTCCCAACCACAGCCTACAAAAGGGAGTTGTTACATCTTGATTAATTTCAAATTACACTGTCTTCTTCCAGTCTCTACCTTTTTTGGTTATCTCAGTGCACAGCAATGGTCCCAGTGGTTGAGCTCTGCACAGTCGAGTTCTTGACTCTGATCTTAATCATGTGGCCTGTGATGGAAACAGTGACAAATTACTGCTACTAGTAGTCAGTTACAAAGAAAGGACAAGCTTGTATGGTCTCCCAAATTTAATCCACCCCACTATAATCCAAATAAAGGCAGTGATGTAAAATATGCTATCAAATACTTCACTAAATATTAAGCAGCTAGAAAGAAACATTAAATGCCATAACCTAAGAATTTTATGAAAACAGTTTCTACATTTTCTGTTCTTGATCCAGGTGTCACTCACTAACAAGCTATTGCTGCTAAGACTCAGCACATTAGGTTTTAGCTGTGCTTGAGAAACTTGCCTGAATGTTACTTCTTTGGACTTAATTCAGGCTTAAATTCATATTTTTAATAGGTGAGACAGCTAGATTCTCCAATGCAGATATGCAAATGTAGGTAGGCCTCAATGTTATATGAAGACACTTCTATAAAAATATCTGTGTAGACCAAAAGTCCTGTCTTAATAGCTTAAACTCAGCACTGCATCAATGCACCTATACAGCTTCTGGAATGAGTCCGGAATGGATCTGGTTTCTATATGGACAATTCCTTCTGCAGCTCAGGAGAACACAACTGTCTGCATGCAATCATGTCAGCACTTCACCTGATGCTCATACAATTATTTTTCAAGAAGGCTCTTAGTCTCCCAATACTTTGGAAAATGATACCACTTCTTTGTAAGTTGTAACATGGATTTAAATGCCTAACTTTATACAGACAGATCTTAAAACATTGGCAAGAGTGAACAAGTATATCAACAAGAGCAAAAGCAAAAATAACCTATTTAAGCATTTGCTATAAATATATATCTATATGCCCTATTTAAGCTTACCAGTATAAAATGCTATGTTTGGATGTAGCATTTCAACCAATAAACACATACTTAAGGGAAGATATAACATGCTTTTCTACCACCCATCACAATCAAACTCAACAACTCCATGTGTTCAGGACAGTTCATATCATACTTAGCTCTTAGTGCTGCTTTTCATGGCTGGTGACATAAAAAAGAAGGTAACTGGGCCCCACTTGCCTTTCTTAGGAGGGTACACAACACTGCACAAATCAGTACTTCCTTCATGCAGCACTGCTCTTCAGCATCCATGTGTGACCTCAAGAACACAAACTGGTTTTTGACTCCAACAGAACAGGCAAGAGAATTTAGAGGAGAAAGACAGACAGAGAGGTATCCATCCCCTCCTGTGCCCTCAAAAACTACACAAACAGCTTGGGCTAGAAAGACTTTGCAAAAAGGATAGGTAGTTTGCAGGCAATAATCTAGTATTTTACAACTCTCTGAAATCAGCTGTAACATGCTTATGGATTTTAGTGGGGTCAGGATTTCCCTTGCTCTGTTTTTTCTTGACAGAGAAAGTTTAATGTTTTGTTAAATTAACTTAATTGGGGTCTCTTATCCCTTTTCTGACATTTGGGGCAGCAAAAGACCTAGTGCTGCTAACAACCCTTTGATGTGCCAGCCCTCTACAGCTTCCAGGTCCATGTTGCCTTTCGGGGTCACACCTGCTTGCAGCCCCATGACTGAACATTACCTCTCAACATGTCTTCCCTGCCTTCCCTACTGCTGGGAACACACAAGCATCCTCTAGAAATGCATCTTGTCTTCTCAGCAGCTCTGGAGGCCTGTGGTGGGTCGGCTCCACTGATCAGCTGGAGATTTTGTTTAGAAGGCTTCTTTATGCTGTTTATGTTGCTGTCAAGTCTAGCTCACCACAGACCTAACACTGCCACCTCTTTGTTTACATACCTCCACTCCAGGACATTATAACCTTCCTCTACTAACACTGCCCAGTGTGTGAGGGCGCAGCTTCTTTTTTATTTTTATAAGGTTTGTTAACCACATTGCTATAAGATATTCACATTCCACCCAAATAGACCTCTTGCTGTCAGCATTTAATTATGCCTGCATTCCTATGTAAATAGAGTGTTAGCCAAAATAGAGCCTATTATAGAAGATAAGGTCAGACACATCTTTACAAGAAAAGGAAGCTTTGGAACCTTCTGTACTTTTGACAAGAATAACTTTCTGAATGCAAGAATAAAACATAGAGAACTGAGCCTGTTCTGCTGGGGATAAATCACGCTATTTAAAGTAGTACTCTTTAGGTATCTTTCTTAGAAAGTTTAAAAGGACATATTTAATATGTGTATGTAAAGTATGTCCTTGTAAGACTACAAAGTCTTTTCAGATTTCCCTAGAAAAATAATATACATGTAAGATCACTCTTTTAAAAGATTCACAGCTCAGGAAAGATTTCAACCAAGATTTTCTCCCAAGCTGGATATCATATTATTTGACAGTCTTCTTCTCAGTTTGGCTCATGTACATAAACATCTGGAGAAGCATTATGTTCTAAGTTTAACCACAGATTTTATATCATAAGATAAGCATACATTTTAAATCCTCATTTAAATCTTAAAATAGTGAAATCTCATAAATTCAGATGGGTCCCTGGTCTTCCAAGTATAAATGTCCATTTCCCTTTCAAATAGGTTTAGAAAAATAACATAATCCTTCAAACAAAAATATCAGACCCCACTGTATTTAGATTGATGGAAATTGCAGCAAGCCTCATATGATTTTTCCTCAGAAACATGAGTCTTAAATCAATTGTCAGGTTTTCTGTCACCTCCAATCTAGATTCCTGTGAAAGGTCATATATATCTAATGCAGTGGCTCAACTTTTATTGTACCGGGACATTGTAGTTAACTTAAGATTCCCAGCTAGCATTCTCAGTAACCACACTGAGAGGCAGTACTGAAATCACGCTGAACAGCTACAGAGGGCTATTTCCATGACAGCAGCTTGTGAAGTTAAACTTGTGCAAGTTTCTAGATGATGAGAAACTGCATCAGCTATTTCAGCACTTGTTTTGGTCACATTCCATTTACGTGAACAGGAATTAAATATCAGTTAACCTGTTGCTGCTCCAGAAATCTATATAGAACACAATTCACTGTACTCAAAATGAAACTTAATGTTTTATTTTCTTGTGGCACATTTGCCTTGACAATACAATCTCAATTTATCCAAAGGTTCCTAAGTTTCTAATAGTGTCAGAAGTAAGTATCAGAATAATTTTTGCTGTAATAGTTTCTATGGATCACCCAAGTTCTTCTTTCTGAGACACCAGCAGAAAATTAAAGCAGAATTTGGCTCACTGTATTTTCACTTGTAGACCTCTAAGTACCCTAAAAGTGCTTCACAATGAAGATAATAATGAGGCATTTGCAATTAACTTATTTTATTGGTGAGTACCACCCCAGTATTGTAATGTAATTCACCTGCACTGTTTCACCTAAAGGTAATTTGAGCAGTTGAAGCTGACATGTATTCTCACAGATCCGCCCTGTTATCTAATGTTGCCTACTGCTGCATTAGAGAAGTGTAAAAATTATTTACATATAAATATAAAATCAGTTTTATACAAAGTACTCTGAACAAATGTCTTCTACTATATACTTTAATAAAAAGACATTTTATTTGGCTGGAAATGCTTTGGTAAACAACAGGTCTCATTGACTGCAATATTGAAATGCTCTAATGAATTTTTAATGTCTTTAAGTTGTTTAACTGGATCTTATTACAAAGAAGCTGAAGACACAGAAGCATGATGTTTCCTCCGCTGGCACATTTAAGAAATCAGCAGAGCCATGCCAAGAAAATGTTGTGCTTTCAAAACAAGGCTCCAAGACTGAACTCAGGGGGGAAAATACAAAGCATTTTTTTATGGCTTCTAGAATTAAACTAATGCTGTTGATTTGAAAGCTATAGTACCATTTCCTCAAACTGACTACACTTTGTTCTGTCCTTTACATCACTGCTGGTACAATATTGCATCTGTGACTGGCTGGCAGGTGGCAGAAACTGATCACAATTGGAAACAAATTAAAGGTCAGAGAGCTCTGATTGCACAGACAGTAGAAGGGAAATTCTATTACATAGTCTCCTGTATGTCCCGTTTCCCATGAAGTTAAAACATGATTTTCAAGATGATGTGTGCTTCACTTATCATTGCACAAGCCTACGGACTGCAGAGATCTGCTCTGTCCAGGAACCCTGTACTAATTAACAAGATGGAACCAAGAAAGTTCACCTTAAAAATTTTCCTCAGGTCATTCATTCATTATCAACACCCCCATGTCTGCTGCAGGTTTTAAATCTCATATGCGGTCCTGAGCAACAGAAACCCAGGCACATTAAGACAATAAATCGTTACATACTCCTCAAGCATTCTGCTGTTTGTCTGGCAACCAACCCATTGTGCTTTGAGAAGCCTCCCAGCTTGCCTGGAGGCTTACTTTGCTGGAAAAACCTATGTATTATCATCACCAGCAAAACAATGGAGCTGACTGCAGGCACAGTGGTAACACAGCACACAAGCAGAAAGAATAGCCCCATGCAGAGCTTGCAGAGCAATGATTGTGAGGAGTGTAATACAATGAGGCCTGCAGAGTGCTAATGCACATTGGGGTTGCTGTGCCAGTGCTCCACTCAACAGGCTGCATCTCCTGGCAAAGTGACAGGGTAGTATTAGTGCTGGTCAGAAAGCCAAGCTACTTGTTCAGTTTCCACATGTAAGAAGGACAGGAGTAATACAGCAGGGATAGGAAGAGTTTCAAAGCACACAAGGACATGAGAACTGTTTCCACACTGAATAAAAAAATATAAAAAAAAAAAAAAGAAAGAAAGAAAAAAGACCTGCTCCTTCCTGCACAGCCTTTTCTGAGCATGGTGAAGAAGGTCCCAAAGTTCACCTGCCCATAGATTTCCTTGAATGAGAAATAATGTGTAGAAAACGGGTGTCTTCTTCCCAGAATACACTCCAGAGTGTTTGAGTATGTACCTCATCCTCCCCCACATTTGTTTGTTTTATCCATCTGTTATTGCCCCATATTTGATTATGAATTGAAAGCATTCTTCTGGAGCTGCACTCTGAGCATTTTAAACTGAAGTGTTTGAATAAGGCTTGTCACTACAGGAAGGATGTAGAGGGCATCACATTCCCCAGCTGCCTCCCATCACCCTTTCCCCCTCCCTGCACCTCAGAGCCAGCAAGCAGCTCCGATGCAAATGGAGAAAGCTCTAAGCAGCTGCTACCACTTCCCTGCTTCTCCTGCTGAGCAGCTTCCATGCAGGAGGTGAAGAGTGGCTCTGTTGCTTGCTTTCAAGTAAGCTGAAGGAGCCTGAGGGCTAACAGAATGGTTCATTGGGCTCTGTCTAATCCTACAGTGGCACATTAGTAGACGATGTGTTCCTCCATCCTACACAGCCATGAAGAAAAGGCAGACAAATACGTGAAAAAGGGGTCATGCAGCTCCCTGATTCTCCCTGCCCCAGCCACAAAGCCTGGTTAAAGAAATTTTCGTAATTTTTCCCAGATGAGTATCCCAAGGAACTGTGCATAGTCCTACAATGCACTTCTTCTGGAAAGGTTTGCAGAAGTAGGATGTTTTGGCGGTACTCTAAAGCGGGAAGTCCCCCTTTCAGAGGACCTTCCAGGAAGGGACGTTTGGGAGTGATTTCCACTCCCTCTGCACTGGCTGAACTGACATATGAAATAGCCTGGGCTAAAACAGTCTTGGGCTGAGAAGGAACTTCCCTGCTTCAACCAAATGCCCTGCAGAGCAACCTAGAACTCTTCTGCTCAGCCTAAAGCATATCTCTCTGCCACTGCCAGAGTGTGACAGAACCCATCAGGCTGTATGGCAGCCAGCAAAGCTGGGAACATCTGTATTTCTTGTGCACCATTATTGAGGGAGCAGAATATAAATCTTTTAAACGTATAGCCTGTTTCTTAAGAAGTTTTTTGGTTTTTTTCCTGAATTACTCCAATAAACCGTTTCCATTTTATAATTCAACTGATACAGGGGCCATTTCAGGTAGCAAATTTGTTGCTTTGTTCTTCACAACATGAGGAAATTTAGTTTTAAGAACAGGTTTTTAACTTCAAAGCTTTATAACCTGACATGAAACACAGCGCACACAAACCACCCTGCTTCGCATTTTGGCCATTTGCAGAGCCGAAGAGGTGTGGAGCCAGCTGACAGTAAAGGGGATTGAAAAAGAGTTTCTGTGTGGGCTTCTGCTGCAGCCAGATTAGATGAGGGAATTAGAGATAGGGTGTGGTTCCCACCTAGAATGCCTCTCCTGCAGTTCACAGACCTTCACACTGTTTTATTAACGCTCACTTCCCTCTCTCCTTCCAAATATGCAAACTGCACCCTCTCCCAGGTCCCTCCTTAGCTTAAGGGTGCTGGCATGTTCTCTGCTGACTTTCTGGAACCCAGGGATTTCCAATTATTTCCACATCCTCCTCCTGTTTCTTTTCTGGCTGTGGTGCCTCTGGGCTGCCTGCTTGACTTCCCACTCCACAGGTCTGCAAGGCAAGGGCAGAAAGGCCAAAAATTAAACGAGCAGAGAGATATTTGCACAAGGCAGAAGGGAAGAAGAACAAATAGAAATCGCCTGGGGCCAGAACTGCGTATTCTATCTTGCTCTTCTCTCCAAAAAGACAGCCTTCATGTCTCCTCAAATTCTTGTTAAAATTCCCAGTTACCTTTTATTTAGCATCCATCTTGGTCTCTCTCAGTTCCTAGGAAGAAAGGAGGAGTGTCTTCTTTGCCTTTAGGCACAAAAGGCTGCATTGAGGTGAGGTACAGGCAGCATGTTTTATTACAGCAGGGGGCATAACACAGTGCCTAAAGCACCTGAGAGGCCTTGAACGTATTATTGCAGTGTTTGAAATTCTTGCGTTCGGTGACATCCCCCCAGATCAAAAGTTGGTCCCAGTCTTGATAAGTGACTATTTTTGAGCCTGCACCTCAGGCCTGTCCATCACTCAGCCTAGCAATTCCCTCACCCACTTATCAGCTTGGCCCAACCACACAGCCCTCACTCCCTACCTTGACTTTCCAATGCTTGTTTAACTACTCTTCCATTTTGCAGTGTGTCAGAGAGAGTCCTCGCTCCATACCTTCCAGACTAGAAAGCTGGTGGCTATAGGCAGTCTCCTCCAAATCCTCCCCCGACCCAGGCTACAGAGGACCTCCACCCCCTTGTTTGCTGCGGGTACTACTACAAGCAACCCCCTTCCCCCTGCTCCCAGGCCAAGTACTGCAGGGAGGGAAAGGGAAGGAAGGAAAAGGAGATAGCAAACTGACTTATTGTTCACAAGAAGGGTGGGGGAAGCATAGAGAAAAGCTGACCTGAGCTGCAAAGCTCTTTTAGTTTCCTTTTTCTCCTGTAAGGATGATTTCTGCTGTTCCCACTCTTCCCCACCCCACTCCCCCACTCTTATCCAAATACTTCCTCTAAAGGAATGGGAGGAACTGTGCCTGCCTTTTGCAGAAGTCCTGGCTTGATGCTTTTCTGTAGGAAGTCAGTCAACCAAAGCAGTGCTTCCCACTGGCAAAGCTGGGAGTCTTGTAAAGGCCTAGGGTCAAGACGTTGATAGCACTGTAGGTCTTTAAATGCCTGCATATATTGGGTTGCTGCAATAAGATAGGAACCAAGCATTTATCTGGGTAATTACTCCTTTCATTTTCTGCATTATTCCCATTTCAAAATCTGTATGTATACATTTGTGCATCCTAACAATAGCATGTTTGTGTGATTCCAGCTGACCAAACAACAGAAGTTATTTATAACTACAGATGACCGGACTCTGCTGTATTTTCACTTATGTAGTTTTCCTTAGATCATTCATTGGAAAGTGGTCATACTTTCATGTTTCTCACACGCAGAGGCCCTGTAGGTTAGCACACAGGAGATTAACCTTGGCAGTCCGCACTGCTGGACTGCCTGAAGAGGAATTCTCACTGCAGCTGTCTCAACCAACAACCCACAGGGGCTGTGGGGGTTAGATAGCTGTTCTCAGTGCCACACCAGGCAGCAGGTGGCTGCAATGGCAGTACTGATGATTTTCAGATATAAAGCTTTGTAAAACTGGTATTGGTTTGTGGGTTTAGTGCGTTTGGGGGTTTTTTGTCAAGGCTCACTGGCATTGCAGTAGAACAATCAATGCCTGAGAAATTCCAATATGAGTAAGTAGGATATTGAGAAGTGGTATTAATTAAACAAGATAAATGATCATAAGGTGAAGAAACTTCTTAGACAGTAAACAGAGCCACGGCATGTCCATCCATGCTAACAGAGCATCACTTCCTATCCACATAGATGCATTAAATTCAATAATGTTTTTAATATTTTCAGACGCTTTTCTCTGTACAGGCTTAAATAGGCACAGGCATGAATTTGTATGATAACACCTGGGAAATCAAAGGCTATCTCTTTGAAACCATTCTACCTACAACCTTTTCACATTATATGGAAGGCTTACAGTAGGTAGAGCACTTTCTGTAGACCCTTCACTAGCTGGTAACACTATCCAAGGCAAATTCATTCAAACAAGTATACTACTAACAAAAAAGACAATTTTCAAAATCCTTTGTTTCTGTATAGTAAGAAGGGAAGTCCTCCACAAGGCCCCTACAAGAAAAGACAAGACACAAATGGAACTGCAGCATTCAAGGTCCCCTCTGAGGGTTGCACATCAAGATTCAGAGCAGCCAGATAGAGACAGCAGTGCATTTTACAGTATACAATGTATGAAATAGGCCTCACAACTAATCCAAACAGACACATATCCAGCCAGAGCAGATCTAGTAAATAAAGCCACAAAACCTTGTCCTTAAAGTAGAGAGTATTAAGGAATTTGGTGATTAAAAATACACAATAGAACTCATAGCTGGCAGTAAACAGGACAAAAATGAAGTCACTGAGGTTGTATTACTTTATCTTGAAACAGCCTTCTTAGGCCTTCTTATTTGGTCCAGCCAAAATACCAGATAACAATTTATTCAAACATTCAAAGAAAAAGCAAGGATCTTCTTTGGGTCCTTTAAATATTAACCTACACTGATGAGGCTGTGTTCATGCATATGAATAGCAGTGCTGTTCTCGTCTCTAGAACAAAAAATTTTCCTACTTCACAGCGGGTTATATTTTCCTTTTTTTTTTCTTTTTTTTTTTTTTTTTAACGGGAAATTTAGGCATATTCAGAAGAGTTCAGAAAGGGGAAGCTGGCTGGTATTGGGAATTCTGATATCACAGCCATGGAATGCCACGCACTTATTTAGCCAAGTGTTTCCATCCCTCTGTATACATGACTTTTCCCTCAAGCTAATAATTTTCATAATCTTTTGCCCTTTCCATGGCATCATAGCTATTTAGTAATATTTATTCTTTTTCCCATCTTGTTAAGCCTGCTAGCCTTGCTAGCTTGTGGCTGATCCCTACATAGATCAACTCAAACTCAAAAAGTAGTTCACAGAGTCTGTGTTCTCTGACATACTTTCTTCCAACTATGTTAGTCAATACCTACTAATGCTCCCTAAGGAAAAAGACATCCAAATGATTAGGAAGGAAGAGGAGGTACCACAGCTTTTTAAAGCTGTTGTCTGGTGCTTTTAGTCTCAGGCACCAGTCTCACAACTGAATTTTCTGGAAGAGCTTTTCTCTTTTGAAAACCAGTGCCTTCTGGGCTAATACTGAGAACATGTACTTGGCACCATATCCAACATAAGTTTGTAATTAACAGCCAGTATAGCACTTCTGTTGACCAAATAACCAGCTGAGTTTATTGCTAAGGATTTATTCACAATATTATTATCTACTAAAACTAGACATTATTGTAACTGCTATATGATTTAGGCCAGCTAAAGTTCTATTCTCTTCCTCATGTCCACTCACAAGAACCATGAACACTAGCTAAAGTGCCAATATTTGTCAACAAGTTCAAGACTTTCTTTACAGAAGAGCAGAAAAGATCCAGCTGCAATTTTTACCTCAGAAAGAAGACTGAAAGTACTTTTATCCTAATTCCCAATGTAGAATGGCATGTGAATGATTTTTTTCATCATATATATTAAAATGAATGACTGTCCAGAAGAGTTGAATCAATTAACCAACTTGAGCAGCTACACTTTCAGTAAGACAAAACTATGTTGCCTAGTGACTGTTGAGAAATCATCCTGTAGAGAATAATGACAATTTAAGAATATAGTTTGTATTTCTTCACATCCTGGAAAGTCTGTACTGAAAGAAAAACTGATTTGAAATATGCACATTTAATTTTTACTGAGTCCAGAACTGTGTCTGTGAATAGTACGTGCTATATACAAAGTTCATTTTGCCAAGAAACTCCAGGAATATACACCTCCCATATTGCAAATCAGAACAGAAGTGTCCCAGACCTGCCAAGGTTCCCTGTGGTGCTGTGTGGGTACCTCAGAAGCTTTGTGCTTTGCATCCTCTCTTCTCAGCACGGCGTCATCTGCAGTCTCTGCCTCTGAGAGCGATCCTTTGTGGCTCCTACTACCTCTAGCAAACTCATATAAAGGATCTGAAATACAGAAACATAATGTGGGAATAAACCAGGGTAAAACTCCTGTTATCTCTCTAGTGCGTTGAATTTTCAAAACTGTGAACGCTTTCTTAGAAATCTTACAGACTAAAAAAAAGTATATAATGAAGTGTAATACTGACCCTTAGTCCTTTTAACCTTGAGCAGAAAAAGTAAAGGAACAGTCAGCTTGGGAAAGCTTACAGAAATAAATGCATTTCTAAATGTTTCTAAACAGTTTGGACTTCATGGAATTTCTGTACTCCTTGGTAATCTTCTCTTGCTGATGACAGTCTCTTCTTTATCTATTAGAGGTCAGTCCTATCATGGCAAAACATCATTGGATAGTGACTAATTATGTAGTGAAGTCAATAAAAATGCAATAATTTTCAGGTGAATGAAAGAATAAGAAAATAATAAATGAAGAAATGCTATGTCTGGAAGTCTTGCATACACGTGGAAACACTGCAGAGAATATCAGTAGTAGCCATACACCAGGAGAAGCACAGACTAATTATACAGAATTTAACTCACACTTGCCTGCCTGTACAGGATCTCTGGTGTTAAAAACGTAATTTTCAATCAAGATGCTGGTGCTGCTGTTGGGATTTAAGGATATCAGTTCAGCTTTTAAAATTCAGCTCAGCTTTCACAGACTTCTCTCCTGGGAAGCAAGAATAGAAAAACAGAGCTGTGGAGAAGAAGCTGTACAGAACAGGACCTGTGTTCTCCTCCAGGTTGCTCACACTATATGACATACTGCCCGCAGCATTGCTGCTAGAGGCATTCCTGAGAAGCCTGAAGGAATTCAACAAGTGTCTGGTAAAATATGCAGGGATCTCTGCAAGATTCAGGCCAAGCATGGAACTTTTTATTCCTGCAACACTGTTGCCCTTTTGTTAGTTTGCTTGATAAAAGCCATAATCATTCTTCTCTGGAGAGTCAAAGCAACATAAAGGCCATTTAGGCTGCCCACCATGTATGGGAAGCCTTGGGTAGGAGATCTGCCATACAGGTTTGTGTAGCACCTCTCCCCCAGCTCCAGAAGTTGAAGGGGAAACTGTAAAAGACAGTGTTACAAACCTCTAAAGTATGCTTGGTATCGCCTATCCCTCATTCACCACCAATACTAGCACTACGGACCTGTCCAATTTGGAAATATGAGTTCAAAAGCCTTTTGACTCTCTCAGCTGACTTCCATGCAGCTGCTTAACTTGTGCTTGATATGTTTAGGTCAAGGATTTGGTGTAAATGGGGCTTATTTTGCATAGCTGTTTGAGAATGTCCCAGCACTCCCTTTTCAAAAATAGGCAAAAGACCAAATATTTCTGTAAAGCTTTTAAAATCCTATAATCTACAGATGTTAAATCTGCTAAACCAAAATTGAACATTTTCAGAGAAAGTGTGCGTTTTTCTGGGAGAATGTTACATTGCTAAAAATGTTGAGTTTAAAAGCTTTCAGATAATCCTTATCAATAAACTGTACTACAAAGCAGAGAGGACAATTCCGCATGAATTCTGCAGCTTCCAAATGGCTATAGGTTCCTTTAAAGATTGACCCAACAAGGCAGCATAATATAAACTCTTAGTAGAAATGAAATTAGTAACAGCATTGCACACAGTGATGGGTTTGTAATGTACCTCATATTTATTTTGGTCTCAGATCCACCATGAGAAGAGAAAGAGGTTGTAATTTCTTGAAGTAATTTAGTGAATGGGGGACAAAGACAGTAATTTAATCACTGGTTTAAAGAATTTATGTGACGGCCATGCAGTTCCTTTAGCCTCTGTTACACAATGTGTCCTTTTTTTTCCTAACACTTTGACAAGTGTGTGACAGCTAAACCCAAGATTTGCAGAAAACCCAGGGTCTCTGTGACAGAGAATCAGACTGCAAATGAATTAATTCCTCTTTGCTGCTTGGAATCAGACTTGTAGGCACAGCTTTTCCCAAGTTTTTTTCACCCCAAAAGCTACCTAAGTGTACGTACACATTTTCTGGTGGGCATTACAGCATCACAGCAACCCTTGCATGGGGCAATACTGAAAGATTCCAGAGACAAGACAGGGAATGGTTCGAGCTGTGCTCGGCCCAACACTGATACGCCTTTCCCTATGCAGCTGAAAAGTCTGGTGAAGAGGGCCACATGCACAGCTCAATCAGACCAACCAAAAGGATGCTAGGTGACCTTAAGAAAATGCCATAGGATAATCCAAAGCCATAGGTGGCTGAAATCTGTTTGACTCTACCCATTGATGTCATTAGGAATATTCATCTCCAGCACCAGTCAATCTGGCTTTCTTTAGCTCCAGGACCTGCAGACCCCTCTGCAGAAATGTTTAATAGCCATTTAGACATTTCTGGCTCATGGTTATTCTTATTCTGGAGAACAGATTGCATTCAGAAGCTCTTGGGTTTTCAGGTGTTGAAAAACAGGAAAAGTTGAAAATCAAGGACGAGAAGTAATCTAGTGTTATTACCCCTCTTCAAACACTGTACTTATCTTTGAGGCAGGAAAAAGTAAAGTATGAGACATCAGTGAATCGAGCCTCTTTACCTCTCAGATAAGTTTACATGGGAATTCAGATGTCCTGGTATAATTCACAGATTCCTGAGTTCACATGAACAGCAGCAAAAGAGGAAAATTGCTCCATATCCTGTAGAGAGGAAATGAAAGGTATCAGGAAGAGAAGAATGTGCTGTGTGGTGCGAAAATGCTGTTTTGATTCCTGATGCTAAACATCTGCCATATTTTTGTGTGGAATCACTTGACTTAGTGAGAGAATAGCATCCTCAGGATTGTGCAAATCCTATTCCAGACTGGAGCTGTCTGAATTGGCAGCTGTGGGAACACCCACAGGAAGCATGGGACCCTGGAAGAAAAAGTGTAGGAGTACATCCTGTGGGGATAGATAAAAGTCAAAGCTGGGCTATGGGAACCTCTTCAGAACAAACATGCAAATACAGTTTCGCAAGTCAAAGTCCCAACTGTTTGTTTAGGGATTTTTTTGTTATTTGTTGCTTTTATTTGGCTTTCACAGAAGAGAAACAGAAAAAGGATCTCAGAAAAAAAAGATGAATGAAATTAAAACCTTAGATGGTTTCTTTATTGTTTGGTGTGAGTTCATGTGCTTCGTATGCAGTGCCACAGCTTGCTTCTTCTGCCTTGCATTAGAAGAATGCCATAATATACCTGTTTCTGGTCCACTGAGTTTCATAGTCTGTCTCCACACGCAGAGTAGCACTAGAGCAGAGCTGCCCATAATTTCTCACTGTCGTTGTTTCATGGACAAATACCTCCTCTCATCCACATGAAATCTTACAATTCCCAGTGATTAAATTATTCATGAGGAAGAGTAACAATGGGAATTTGATCAATTTATTAATCATTAAGTGCTCCCAGTTACTGAAATCAAGTAGAAATCAGTGTCGTGCAAACAGATGGCTTCCCATGAATAGCAACAGGTGACTGAGAGACCCCCTGCCATAAGAACACATGTTCCCTTGTTACTCCCATTGTCAAGGTAATATGCTCATCTTCCTTCTTGCCTTTATATGCCCTGTTGAATAAAGTTAGATGGATTTATATTTATCTTACCTGAATGACATTTTCATTTAATATTTGTGCCAAATATTTTTGTCAGATTTTCAGCGAACTTTCTGTTATTTGTACAAATGATGTCCTGCAAAATCAATGCCCACAGATTGATTACATGTTGTGTCAATTGTTATTTCCTTTTGTGTCTTAACGTTCCCAATTCCTAGGTCACAGGAAAGGTTGAAAAGGAGTTTTAAATAGCTTTTCTGCCTACTAACTATTATTTCTAGCGTGACCAGTGCTATATGGTCTCTTGTTCTTTTTACTTTCCTGAGTAAATAAACCTAATCTTCTTAATTTCTTCCTACAAGGAATATGTAGCTCTCTGATATTTTCACTACCTGCCTAGAGCTTGTTTCTACTTCTGTGCCTGTCTTGTTTTAGATGAGGTTATTAAAACCAAATGCAATAATCAAAATGAGGACATGTCATCTTAAATGCAACATGTAATACTCCCCATGTGATTGTCTACCCACTTCTAACGTGCAGTCTAGTAAGTCATTTTTTCTGTCACACACCCAGAACAGACATTCACTGTGTTGTCCATGATGACTCCTAGGTCTTCTTGTTTCCCAGGAGGTTACTACTACATTCAGAACCCATTTATATGAAAGAATAATTTAAAATGTATTTCCATGTCCTTCTGTTGTTAGTTTCTTAAAAAAAAAAAAGAAAGAAGAAAGAAAGAAAGAAAGAAAGAAACCACCAGCTCAGTAGAAGTTTAAAGAAGTAAACATTTTACAAGTTATCATGCAGCGTAGAGAATTGGTGACCATCTCTCAAAGCGCCTTTTGATTCCCCAAATGCTGATGGGAAATATTCTGGAGGCACAAATAGACTGCAGATGTTGGAGAATACATCTTAGAATTCTGCTGAACATATTACTCTACTGGGAGGCTGTTTCGAGTCTCCGGGGACATTCCTCTGAGAGCCCAGCTGATTGTCTCATATTGAAACAACATGTCCGAGATACATTCCAAGTAAAAGAAAATAGAACAGGGGTACTCTGACCAAATATAAATCATGGGGCTAAAGGGCAGTTTATCTTCCTTCTTTCTACCATTCCTTTTCTCCCCCAATGAATACTCCCCCCAGGGAAACAGACCACTGGGTAAATAACTGCCAAACATGATGACTCAGACATTAGGCACTGTCCCCAAGTGCTTCACAGATGGTGTCTGGATGGGAAACCCAGAGCTTTCGGCACCATAAGCCTTGCTACTTTTTTTTTTTTTTTTTTTAAATTCACTGCAGCATTACTTCTGATCTCATGTCAAGCCCTTACAGCACTGTTGCCCCCCACAATGAGTTCTGATCCTAACCTTATAGTAACCAATGTCATTGGCACATAAAAAAGATAGGAGAAAAATCCTAGCAGACCTAGGGGAGTGGGAAAAACAAAGCTAAAATAAACATATTACTTAAAAGATTAACTTGTATCTAACTAAAAAAAAAATACAAGCACACATTTAAATAGAAAAGTCTGCTGTAAAAGACATACTGCGAATTGTACATTAGTACAATTGTATAATAGTAGGTGCTATGACAGAAAATGTTTTCTGTACAGTTTTTATTGGTCTGCTTCTTTTTGTGGAATCCTGTTTGTTTCAGTAAAATCCTGTTCCTTTCAGTTTGCTTTATGTTCCCCAGAGCTAGCACATCTTGGGATGCACATCTGGACATGGGCAAGCTGAAAGCAATGGCATATTGCTCTGCCTCTCCAGTATTGTATGTTCGCACTAGACACTGAAAAAGTTCTCTGTGGAAAAAAGCAGCTATTTTTCCTCCCATGAAGACAAGCTCAAGAAAAGCCCTGTAAAGGCTTGAAGATTATGCACAATGAATCCAGCTATCACAACCCTTAACAAAACACATCATGGGAAATGTGAAATAGCCCTTCCTCTCAAACACACACGAACACACACTCTCACATACACACAAACCCAGCTGCAAAGGATAAAAAAGAAGGAATTGCACACTGAGAAGAACCAGGTCCAACACATAAATTTTTCTTTCTCTTCTTCCTCTCCTTTTGTTTTTAATGTTTACCACCAGTATCATCCATAAGAAACAAAAGAAGAATTGTTTACTCCAACTGGAAAGGAGAAATAACTAGGTATTTTTTGTGGGTTTCATTATGTCTCAAAGGTTATGAAGCAACTCATCGAACTACTCCAATTTACACAAATTCAGCTGAGCAGTAATTCCATTTAAATCCATGGAGTTATTTGAGCATGTGTATAAGAGAGAGAAAATACAGCCATTTTTCTTCCAGATCCAAAGTAAAAGGTCTCAGAATTAAAAGCAGCAACAATTAGGTCAGTTGGTTTCTCTGTTATTTAAGAAGGGCCCCCTGATAAAGTTGATAGCACTATGCAGAGCAAATCTGCCTGAGCCCTGGGTTTGACAAGCTGCATGAACCCTTGCAGCACTCTGCCTGATGGACCAAGTCAGGGTCACAGATACTGACTACCATGGGTTCCTCACTGGGAGACAGGCACTTCAGAGTCATGACAACTGGAAAAACATATTTCTTAACAGCCAGTTGGTGAACTGCTAAGGAACCAACGGTGTAAATCAGCAGAAAACTTACCAGCTTTCTAAAATATGCCTGGCAGGCAGTTTTCAAGCCCTGCCTGGTTTTGGAAACAACTTTGTCAAAATTGGACCCTCTCCACAAAGTGCTTTGATGTTGATGAATCGGTAAATTCCAATGAAAACTTGTTTAGTCAGAATTTTTCTGACCAGCTCTACTTCCTCCTTCTGCCAAGCCTGTTTACTGATTCTCAAACTCTCCGTTTGGCTCCAGGTGAAGGTTTTCTGCCAGGACCATCACAGCTGCAGGCACCGCTGAACACAGGCACTTGCCACTGGGATCCTCCCCTTTCATGTCCCCACGGGAGAGCAGCACCATGCCGCAGCACAGCGCTCAGCCTCCCTCTCCATCCACAGCACCTCCCTAGCACATCCATAGCTCCATCCAGACCTGTGTAGCTCAGGAGGCTTTGATATAGTGAGTAAAGTACCATTATCCCCGTTTTACATCCAGAGAAACTGAAGCATAGAGAAATAACCAGTTAGGGAGTGTCACAGCAGCATTAAAAGCAGACTCCCGCTCCTGATGCCCGGCCTCACATTGAGTTCAATGGTCAGTAACATCTACTGACACATTTAGATTCACAGCTACCGTTGCGAACTGGAGTCCAGCATGCATGTGGGTGAGCCTGTGCGTAAAATGGGGAGAGAGGCTGGGAGAGAATACACCAAGATTATATTAAACCATTTCCAACCCAGGCTTGCAAAAACAATGCATTGCGCTGAGACGAGGTGTTATTGTCTGCTTTTAAGTGTACCCTCCCTTTCAAGTTTTTCCTTCTTAACACAGTATCTGAGGTCATGCTATTGTTGTTTGAGCTTGGCGAGTGCTCAGCAGCTGTCACCGTGGCAGCAGGAGTGTGCCTGGTGCCAGTCCCCTTTGTCACGACAGCCACAGCAATGTAAGGAGAAGGGCCTTGCAGGATGCAGGACAATACTGGGAAGGAAAAGGAGGGAATCCTCGACCTTGGGCCAGGGCCTGGTGGCAGACTATTGAACCCTGCGCATCTCGACAAACCACAAGGAGTAAAAATTCTTGGAAGCTGCAAAGGTTGCAAGTGAAAACAAAAGATTCTATCATGTAGGAAACAGAACAAAATGCAGAGAAATTTGTTTTGTTTTCAGAGATAAAATAAGAAAATAGTACTCTGTGATGGTCAGGAGCACTGCACCCTGCATGCAGCACTCACAGCAGGGCAGAAGGCAGAAAAGGTGGAATGAATCTGGAAGCAGGTAGGAAAATGCTCCATAGCTTTCCAAATCTTGCATTGTGGGCAAGGGACTCCCTCATGGAAAAAAAGGACTATGACACTCTACTAGAATCTAAAACATAAAATAATCTATCCAAACAAAACCCTGATGATGCAATACAATCAAATAATTATCTTTTGAGCCCAGAGCTGAGGCAACTGATAGAAATACATGAATCACCACCACTGAGCTTTGCCGGCTGGGTGGTTGGAAAAGCCCAGTACAGGATAACTAGCACCAATTTCCTTACAACTCAGTTAAAGCAAGACTAAAATCTGCACCCATAAGTGGCTGCACACACAGACACTGAGGATGGTGTTATCAGTCCATGGAGACTTCTATTTAACTTAATAAATGTTTCCCAGCTGATGTGCTGGATTATTTTGTCCCTTTTTTATTTTGTGTTTATATCAGTAACACACAGAAGTGGCCTTGACTCGGAGCTGCTCAGTTGTTTCTTTCCTGCTCACTTCTAATCTGAAGATCCACTCCAGAAATACCAGCAATTGCTAACCCACACATAGTAAACAGTGCCGCCTGTTTTGCACCAGAGATCCTTGTGTACTCCATATGCACAACTTTCACAGCTTTGTGGGTGTCCCTTTAGGACAGGAAGTGAAGAAATAAATCACAACCCAGCAGAATCGCTGGTGGAGCTCTGGGCTGGTGGGACACTGACTAGGCTGCAATTTGGCTGGGATGCCTGGGCCAGTACCCCTGTATTTTGAAAAATACCGTGGCGTTTTGAATGACCACAAGTAGCCAGAACCTCAGCTTTATTCCTTATCCAAAATAAAAATACCTTTTGGAGCAGAAAAGCCCCACAGTGGGTGAGCAGGACTCACAGTGCCATCTGCTGAAGCACCAGGGTTGCTCAGGGTGGCAGCTGACATCCCTCCAAGAGGCCGGGGAAGGCTAGCTCCATGGCTGTTGCAGCCAGCCCAATGTTAGCACCAGCTTGTCCTGCCCAATTTCCTACCTGTAAAAAATGTACCTCAGCAGATCAGGGGGAGAGGTGCAGAACTCTGTGACACCGTGGGAAGGCAGCAAGGGATTGGGTTTTGTGATGTGAGAAAGATACTTGCCTTTCAGCAAAGCTTTGGGTCACAGCAGCCTCTGTGCCAGCAGCCGCACTGGTTATTACCCTGAGACAATACAACTTGTTCTTTTTCTTTCTCAGTAATTTCACAGCTTCCAGCCCCTGCTGGAGTCCTTCACTCCCCTCCTCCCCACACTCTAGTCTGTGGGTCCATTGAAAAAAGATGCTGGTAAATCTCCCTCATACTTAAAAGGAGGCGGTTAATTGCAACAGACTAAGGACACATATTTTAACCAGCTCCTTTTGCCTTTTTCCTGTCCTCTCCTTTGTCAGTATGGGATTGCAAGTAGCTAAGACCTGGGAAAAAAAGAGCATCTGATAGAGTCCTCCCTCACACCTGACAGTGTTGTGTAGTCAGTCACCAGCTCCAAGAAGCTCACATCCAGTAACAGCAGTAGAACTGACCCATATATTCCCCGACAGCAGGTGCATTATTCCCCTGAGCTATTTCCATCATAAAAGACCTCACACAAACTGCCCCTCTGTTGTATGACACCACCATCTGAAATGATATAAAGCATCTGAAGAAGGGGGAGAGTGTCCTTGGTGTACTCCATAACAGAGAGGAATGACACCAGGATGTGAATAAACAGGGTTGGTTTTGTTTAGGCTCAGGTATTGTATGCCTTTCAAGAGAGCATGATAAAACCTCAAAAATTAAGCAGAAAGGTAAATATATAGTATCTTCCCTGTGAGGGTAAAAAAGTAGCATAGACTATTGACAGAATAAACTGGCGCAGGGAAAGAGGAGTCCAGCTGGTGGGTAACAGAGACATTGTACAGTCCAAAATTACTTGGGGAACGTGTGTGCGGGATGTATTTTTCCAGGCATGCCTACAGCAAAGAGGTTCACATGGTACTCACAAATCAGCTGTCCTTTCCCTTGTACCCTGCTTAACCTTATTTATGCTTACCATCTCTTCCACTTTTTTTTTATATTACTAGTCCAAAAAAAAGAGAAAAAAAAAATCAGTCTCTCGCCTGCTCATAAACTCTTCTACAGCTTTTCTGTAGAGAAGAAATAGAAGGGGGAAGGGACAAGCAAATGTGGCATTGGCTCTGTGACTGTGGTTTTTGTTTCCATAAACCTTAGAGCACAAGAATGCATGAGATATTTACACAAATCTTTCCACAATTCCTGTGGCCTTTGGGAGCATTGCATTTGCATGACTTCACCACTGTGGCTGGTTTGTGCTTTCTCAGCAGCATTGCCTGCAACAGGGAGCAATCCTGGCCATTCCCAGTAGTTCTCCCTCTCCCACCCTCAGATATGATCACACCAGTGCATGTTTAATACAAACTATGCTAATGCAGGAGTTCCTGTCCTGCTTGTTGTCCAGTTTCCCAGGGATGGTACAGGAAGTTTCCCAGTCCATCTCATAAATACAAAGAAAGAAAAATGTTCTGCTCAGAGAAAGTGTTGGTCATTTAGATCTTGAGGGAAATATCAAGGGATATAAGGAGGAGGAGGATGCTTCTGAAAGGTTACTGAAGTGAGACAGAAGTTGGTCAAACACATAAGGAAAAATGTAAAACATAGCTTTTGCATCAACAACTCACCTTACACCTACTTGCCCTGCATCACAGGATGGTGGGAAGCTGAGTGGCGTGGAGACAGTGTCTCCAAGTGAATAGGCTACTGAAAAAGAACTTGGCTACTGGGGCTCTGTCCTTCGTTGCCCTAATCAGGGACTTCCAGCAATCACTTTGCTCTGCCTATACCTGGTTTTCTCAACCTAATAAAGGGATGTTGCTCAACCTTTGCAAAATACTTGGAGTCAGTGCACAAAAAGTGCTGTGTTAGGACCAAGGCATTTTTTTAACTGAATGGGAGTATCAGGTCACTCAACACACAGGCTGCCAGTTGGGGAAACAAAGCCACAATGTCTACAAGGCAAGGCAGTGTTGTCCATTCTCACTGTTGCAGCTGTGACCATTTGGCTGTGGCAGCTCTGGCTTCTCCAGTGCTAGTAGATGCCTTTAAAAGGGAGGTTGCATCCTGGCTGTTTGTTCTGGAGGATTTGAGGGTGGCGGGGCTGGGGGGTGGGGGGGGGGGTGGGGAGGCTAGTGAAGAAGAGCACACACCACAATACATAAGTCTCAGGACTGTTGCCATGCTCTTTACAGGGCAGCCAGGTTGCTTCAAACCATGTTCAAAGCCATGCTGCACCTCTCTTCCCCACTCTGGCTGAGCCTGAGGGAGATCCAGCCCAGTGGCAAAAGTAATAGCAGATTCACTTGCAGGAGTTGAACACTTGATATCAGAACCAGTGTGCAGTGACATAAGGCAGAAGTATAACCACAGACAGCTTGTAAAAATTCAGCTTTGTCCCTCACAAGCAAATCCATAATTAAAACTGCAACTATAGTCCATTGTATGTATCCAGCAGGAGGACTCACTCCTGCTACCACTTGAGTCAGCAAGTTTCTCTATTTACAGTAATCCTTTACTTTGTCTTTCTTTCATTATTATTAAAACAATTTAAAACTCTTTAATGCCAGCCAAATGGTGTTTCAAATTATATTTTCCAGGAAAGAAAAAAAAAAAAGAAAAAAAGACAGTTGAATGTTCAGAGGGGATCACTTAGTTATGTTATAGTTCAGCCTGAGACACTCTGGTGACTCTTAGAAAGTGTTGAAATTACAGGTTCATGACGTACACGGTGTTGAAACACCATGTTACTGCAACACTTGGTCCAACACGAACTTGCAATTTCAACACTTCCTAGGTCTTTTGTAAAACCCCATAACTGACCAGAACAAATGTAAATTCCCCAGAAGTCTAAAGCAATGTGCTGTACAATAGCACAGAATGGAAAACCCATTTCATTTCCAGTGCTGCTACCCTTACACAGGATAATCATTCTCAAAGTATGTTTAATTTGTAAGAAACCTGTCATCCAGGATTAGCGACTCTCACAGCAAAATACTAGTCTCAAGGCACAAGTGTCTGATCCAGTATGGTATTATCTGTCCTCTTCCAACTTGTTAACTTTTTCCTTGGTGTCACAAAATATCCAACAGGAAAGTACCTGCCTCAGCCTAAGCAAAGATATTCACCAGCAACCTCTAAAATGTGCTGTCCTGGAACTTAGCAGAGACCATAATAATAAAACATTAAACGCAAGGATAAAACCTTCTCAACCAAAGGGAAGCTGCAATTTCAAAACACAGCAAAATTTGATATTTAAAAATACACCATGGCATTATTTCAAAATACCATTTGTTATACAAGCAGGAGGCAGCGGAGCAGGCAGGATCATGGCTCACATGATGTTTGTTTTGAAGACATGGAGAGTACAGGATTTGTGCTCGACCTCTTCGCAGGTTACACTTAGCTCATTCGGTTTCATTTACAAAGGAAAAGAGTTTTCAGTCAGGGGAGTTGCTGAGAAACAGCTTTATGCCCCAGCTCCTGTAAGCAGCTCGGATCAGAAGACTCCTACACTTAAAGCCAGCAGAGGTGCAGCCACCTGGAGTGCTTGGCAGGATGGGGACACCTGGGTTCCTGCCCCTGTGAGCAGGCAGGGCACCATTCATGACTGTCGCCACTCAGGGCTGGGGAAAGGATGGAGTAAAACAAGCCCCCAGGCTGAGAGTCCACACAAAAGCCAGGTCTCATGTTAAGTGGGACTGACTGGAAGGGATGTGTGCCTGCTGGAGGAGTCCCACCGCCAGCACATATCCTGTTCAGCACTTACACAAAGCACCCTCCAATAACAGAGGTGAAATGGGAGTTTTAACAATATATTGCCTTTTCGTTATCTGGCCCTGTTCTGAACATTTAATGCTAATTTTAGTACTTGGGCAGTTGGGAAAGGATAAAACAGAATAAACGTGTTGTGCATATTGGGCTGTAAATATATAGCCCCCTACATAGCAGCCTGGGTTTCTCTGCATCAATCACAGCTGGAATTACAGCAGAAACAGCAGTTTTGGTGTTATATACAACTACAGTTCTCATTTATTTTTAGAGAACATAATTTCTTAAGATAGCAGAGAGCTTACTTGGAAAATCATGATAAATTATAATAGTCTCTCTTCTCCGCGACTTCTTACAGAAGCTGCTTTTTTTTGGACCATTGCAGTGTGCTGCATACTAGGAAGAAGGTACTTAGGATAGGATTTATTTGTAGCTGTGAGCCAAAATACATATTGCCTTAGACGAGAGTCAGTATTATCACAAAGAGCCATGCCGACTGGGGTTTAATGAAATTGGACCTGGGTGTCAGATTTTAGCTTGGTAAAGTAGCAGCTGGGATGAATTGGACCAGAAATGTGCTGTGTAACAGGATTTCACTTGAATCCTTGTGAAAAAAAAAGCCAAAAAAACCCAACAACAACAAAAAAAAAAAAAAAAAAGCAAAGCAAAAAAAAAGTATGTGGAATATGTCACGCTAACAGTTGACAGTGTAGCTGTAACACCAAACATTAAATAAATACATTCCATACGTAACACAGGCACAAAAAAACTTTTCAGGAAAGTGCCTCAGAGCTGTATAGCCTCGCATCTATAAATCTCCATTAAATCAGTTTCAGTGGGGCGAGTGTTAGAGACAGAGCTGCCAGAAATAGCTCTTTTCCTGCAAGATGTAGAAAAGATTACAGCTGAGATTGAGACGGCGGGGTGGGGAGGGAAAGCAGGGGAGGGGTGGGGGGAAGAGCGGCAAGGAGTTGAGCTGGAGGAGGCGGAGGAGCTGTGAAAGGCATCTCATAAAAGTCCCATTTGTTGGAAGGCTGCAGGAAGTGGAGGCAGCTTTGGCACACGTGTCCATGGTGCTAAATTAACTGTTAACACAAATAATCAAAGTGCAAGGCCCATCAAGCCGCTGGCGCCAGCAAAATGAGGGAGCGGCCAGGTCAGCGCTGCCTCTCGAGTGAGCCGGCTAGCAGGTGGAGACCAACCAGGGACTCGACAGGATGGAAGTGCTTACAGAACACAGTGACCCACTGACAGAGGAAAACACCGCTGCACTCTTGCTTTCCAGCTATTGTGTGCAGAGCGTCTTGTATGTGTATTTTTATTTTGCATTTGTTTATTGTATTTTGTGTAATTTTTTCCCCATTTGATTTTATTTTATCTTTTAAAAAAAAAAAACTTTTTTTCACTGCAGTTAAGAGATTGGACACCCCAGAGTGAGTTGTAGTACAGCTCAGCCTTTATCTGGCAGCATTGATGGAGGAATAGCTGAGCAAGACAAAGGAGGAGTTATCAGACGCAAAAGCACCAGTTACCCTCCAGCGCTACCCTTTGGAAGAAAAAACACTGCTTTTCAGAAATAGATGCTGAAAAGCAAGGTGCACAGGGGTATTTCTATGTGCTTTGTTCTCTCTCCCTTTTAGAGTTCACAGCCCCATTCTGTACTGCAAATATGATGCAGATGCTTTACGTAGGTATCATGGCAAAGCAGCCACCCCAGCAGTGAAGCACAGAAACCCACCGCAGTGAGCACTGCTCTGTGCAAGTGGAGGCAGGCAGGATGGTGGTACTCACTCCCGCCGAGGAGGATTAGACTTGTAAGCAAGCAAGACTGCTCCTACAATCAAATTTGGACATGCTGAGGTCCACTGCAAGTCTCAGAAGATCTCATTGTATTGTACTGTGGAAACATAAATTGCTCCAACTATCACCCTGCTCCGCTCTCAGTGGTGAGATAGCTCCGTGGAAAGGCTGCCTGGTGAGCGGCTTTCACCACACCAAAATAGTAGGAGTCCTGTGCTGGATTAATTGGCTGCTTTGCTCAGCTTTCTGACACAAGACAGCTGTAAATCCACTTTAACTGCCCAGTAAAGCCAGATTTACAATTACTTTGCATGACCAAAGGCCTGCAAAGCAATCACAGCGCAATGGTGACTCAGGTCCTGGAAATACCAGGATCTTTCACCTCCTTGCCCAGGTACAATACCTACAGCTAGATGTTATAATAAATCACTTACCTATCATATACATGTGCTATGTACATACATATTTACATGTTTCATTTCTCTTATATATATTCTCTACAGATACAGCTGTGGATGCATATATTCACAAAAAAACTACATGCATTTATAAGGTGTTACAATAGACAGCATGTATCATTGCTTAGCATAAAATATGCTCCAGAAAACAAAACCCAGAAATGAGCACTCACCATGCAACAAGTTACTTATAATTATAATTACTTATATAATGAGTAGTATGATAAAAAAAGATATTATTTCAGTGAGGATACACACCATCAAAGCATCTAAAACTTAATACACATATTCAGAGTACTTAAACCTTAACTATGCTTTTAATTAATAACTGAAATGATAAAAATCTCAGGTATCTTTAAAAATTCTCATTAAATTTATCTCAACCGACAGCAAAATGCTCAATAAATATGTGGAGGGTGGGGGTGTATAATCTTATCATAGGGCATAGTCATTGCTTTAAGTGAAAAAGTTACTAATAACTAAAATTACAAACAAAATCATAATTAAGTGTGCAGTAATAGTCACACATTTCCTAGAAACAATGTTTTAGTGAGGTCTAAATTTATAGAAATTATATATAATCTTCTCTATACTCCACAGTCACTTTGACATCTATTTGATACAAAGTCTGTGGTAGATCCAAAAATGTATCGCAGTTCTAACAGTATTTCAGATCAGCACCTTTAATATCATCTTTAGCTAAACTTTGTAAACTTTAACTTGAACCATAGCCAGCTGCATGATCTGTACAAAGAACATTCAGGAACTTTAGCAGCAGACATCTGATGTGATCCAAGAAGCAGGTATAAAGATAATTCGCTCATAAGTCAGTTAGATTTGTGTAGACTTTACCAGGACAGGAAAATGTAAGATCTCTCGGGAGAAGAAATGAGGAGAGAGACACAGAGAGAAAAACAAAGACAGAAAGAAACAGAGAGGAAATAATACTGTCACAGGCTAAAATTACCCTTTGACTCCTTCTTGATAAGGGTTAAACCAACTTCACTGAAACCTTCCATGTGTAAAAGTCAACTTGACACAGACAAAAGTTTTCTACAAGAGGAATTGGAGAAGCTACAAAAAATTGAAAGCTGTGACTTACACCAGAGGTTAGGTGGCCTCTGGTTTATGTGTCGCTGTCAGATTTACCTCTAGGGACACATCACACACACACCCCTTAAAGATTTCACTGTGTGTGAGTGGGTGGGTGGTTGAATGCATGCATGTGTCAGAGATGGCAAGTGCTATCACAGCTACCAAATTAATGTAAAAGTTAAAATTATTCTCAAAAATGGAAGCCAAGCACTTCTTGAGTAGGCAGGAAAAAGTAATTGCAAATTTTAAAGACTAGAGAATCTTTGTTAATTGAATAAGAAAACTAAAATCCCATTAAACAAACATGTACGAGTAAAAGCCCCTTTCCTGACCCTAAGCCCAGTCAGGGAAAGAATATCATTGTTACAGTTTGATAAAAACTATTGAAGATACAAAGAAACCAAGTCAGAAAAACAAAGTTCCAGACATATAAAGATGAGATCGCTCCAAACACATCAAGATTGGGTAAGAGCTAACTTGGCTCCTGTCCTACAACTCATAAATCCAGCCAAAAATTTGTTACTAGAGTTTTCAGAGTATATTATAGCTAGCACTAGCTGTGTCATGTTTAGCATAACCAGCTCAATGGTTATCCCTTTTCCAATACACCCATTTGTAAAGACACCACAGCCTTGGGGTCTGGTGTTCCCTGTGGCCAAACCTTGGGGTAGGGCTCTCCACAGCACTTGTCTCCATTCTGTGCCTCCTGCTGCTTGTGGGACCTGCTGAAGCATGTTATTGCTTCATTTTGGCCTGGGTTTCCTTCCAAAGAATACTCTGGCACGAGAAGAGCAGTCCAACCAGAATTTGGGTCATAACTGAGCTGAACTCCTGTGAGAAAAGATGGGCATTGGGGCAAGTAGATTTCCTGTTAAGTGATGCAATGTATATTACTCTGACCCCACTACTGATTTATGCCAGTATGATATAAAAACTACCCCACCCCACCCTCCTTTACATATTTATATATATGAACTGTTTGTCCTTTCAACTGTCAGGAAGGAATTTCTCCTCCCCACTGCTCAAAGCAAAGACAACAAGAACAAGACCCTCACTTCGGTGTGAGAGAGGGGGAACAAAAATTCCCTTTAGACAAAATAACTCAGGAGACTGCTGTAGATCCAGACCGGGAAGGAAACCAATCACTCCTTAACACATAGGAATGAATGTCTCCTAGTCTGAAAGAATAAAGGTCAGATAAAAGGGGAAAGTGAGCCTGGGCCCATTTAAAAAGCCCTAGCCTGGGGTTCAGAGGTTTTTTTATTACCTAAAATCTAAACACTAGGAACCCTCCACCAACATCTGTACATGAAAATCACAGAAATTCTCATTCCACCCATTTTTTCTGCTCTTAGTAAGACTCAAAATATCCAGAATAGGAAACAATAATACAGTGAGACATCCAAAACTGTAACAAACAAGGAAGAAAGAAGCAGCAAGGGTTTACCAGAGACAAAATGGTTGGGAAGACACAGGCAAGGTATTCTGTTCAGAGGTACATTCTTCCCACTCCCTGTTGTTTGCTGAAATAATTTCTGTGTACCTTTTGCAAGCTCAGTTCTAAACTCTCAAGAACCCAGAGTTGTAACTGAAGAACACACAGTATAATTTGGCCAGTATGTTTGGAAATGATCTGTGATTTGGCCCTTATCTTCTATACAAGTAAAGAATACTTAGTCTGTGCAAGAAGACAGTCACAAGTCTCATATGACACCAACATCGTGTAATGTCCATCCCTAATGAAAGCTCTTAGATATGATCACTGGCAACCAGGTTCCTGAAGCACAGGGATGCATAGACTGCAGAACTGGTTAGCATAGTTTGGGATGGAGGCCATCTACCAACACACCCTCTCAAACACAGACAAAATGCAGTGGTTTTCTGCCACTTATTTCTGTGTTTAATTTCCTTTAGTTGTTTCGCAGACAGTATCTGTGAAGCTTCTTCCTCTGCAGGGTACTACAAGACCGCTGCCCTGCCAATAACCACGTATGTTGAAATTGGAAGTTCTCAAGATTTATATTAAATCCTTTCAGGCAACTCATCCAAACAGATGTCAGTTTATACAACACACCATCTAATGCAAAGAGATTTCCAGATCTAGTTCCAAGGAAATTTTTGCCAGCCTCATTCTGACACAACATCATGCACCATTGCTAGCTCAGAACCTGCAAGCAGAAGTTATGTTAGCACTACATGGCACCAAAGCAAACCAGCCCTGCATCCTTCCCCCCACCCCCTGTAAAGCTATACTAAACCTTTCAGACTCCAAGCTAGCTCACCTGATGGTGGTTCAGGGATGTCTACACCGCTTTACATCAGCGATACGCATTTTCATACTCCTGCCCTTTCTTACAGCCATGACTGCCCGTTGGGCACAACCAAATTGTCAGATAATAGACCTAAGAACGTTGAGAGGTCTGAGAGCAAGCCTCCATCTGTCCAAGTCATATCTGTGTAGTAACAGAATAAGCATCTGTTTCATTTCAGCAAGTTAGTATAAAGCTAATTTCTCCAATTTACTTTTCTCACAGCAAAGATGAATCATAGAATCATAGGATCATTTAGGTTGGAAAAGACCTTTGAGATCATCAAGTCCAACCATTAACCTAGGACTGCCAAGTCCACCACTAAACCATGGTTCTACGTGCCACATCTACACATCACCAGGGATGGTGACTCAGCCACCTCCCTCGGAAGCCTGTTCCAATGCCTGACAACCCTTTCAGTGAATAAATTCTTCCTAAAATACAATCTAAACCTCCCCTGGTGCAACTTGACGCTGTTTCCTCTTGCCCTATTGCTTGTTACCTGGGAGAAGAGGCCGACCCCCACCTGCCTACAGCCTCCTTTCTGGTAGCTGTAGAGAGCAATAATGTCCCCCAAGCCTCCTTTTCTCCTGGCTAAACAACCCCAGTTCCCTTTCATGAAGTGACACTGGCACACCTGTACCAGTCCAGAACCGGAGACACAGAGCTGTTAGAACCTTTAGCTGAGACAGAGAGAGGCAAAAGCCAAAGTGAGATACTCAAAAGCAGCTCCTGCCCCAGCACAGACAGGCATACACCCCAGGGCACACTAGCTTAAGTTCTTCTTTATTTCCCCCAGGTCCTGCCAGGCTGTGCAATGCATTTCCCACCAAAGGCTTGAAAACCGTTTGTATCTGACCCACAACTTCAAATGAACATGCAGGAAAACACAGCAGAATGGATCTGGTGAAGAAAGCTTTCCCATTGTTCTCAAATGGGTCAACAAACACAGGCTACAACTTCCCAAGAATTTATAATTCCCAGTTCGGCCCATATCAGTACATACAATGAAAAGTGAACTTGATTTAACTTTAATTTCTTGTATCATCAGCAGAAGTCCAAGGAAAAAATGATCACTGAGAACGGTCACTAAGACCCTGTTTTCTAGAGGATTGGGTAACATGGCTATTCCTACGGGATTTCAGAAACGCTGACTGCAAACCACTGTTTATTTCATTTCCATCTTCAGAACAGGCAATTCTCAAACTACTGACAAGCAAACCCAAGAACTCCCCGTTTCATAACATAGGTGTCCACCTACACTAACCTAATGTGGTTTGCTGCCTTTGGTTTCCAGGCTACATCTGATCCTAGAGTCACATAATAGGCAGTACTTAATGTTGCCCAAGTGGCCTTAAATAATCCTTTCATTTTCAGTTGCCATTAATCCATGAAAGGAAAGAAGAGGCTGCCTGAACTAGCACTTTCTCAGTTTGTTCTATCATGAACTGGTTTTACTCAATGGAATTGTGCACAAGCAGTAAAGATAGCTATGCCAGGAGAGGAAGGGGGGAAAGGAAAGAGGCTTTTTACTCCTGAGGGCTTTTCCTCTTTCCTTGTCATTTTCTGGATGATATAGCTCCTCTTTTCATTGCCCAGCAGGGAATCCCAGAGGCCAGAGGCAAATTTTCCCTTTGGTCTTGGAGCATTCATGACGGATTCTTGTTTTAAGAAGAGGTTATTAGTTGTTTGCTCTTGAGAATTATATCATCACCATTACAGCAAAGTTGGTCTCATTCTAAATTTCGTTTATTCTTTGGCACACATGAGGTATCTTGGGTTACACAGCTAACATCCCTTTATGCAACAAAGTCAATAAAACCCTTTCCACTGGCTCCAATGGTGGCAGATGAAAAGTTGCAAAGGTGCTGAAAAAATTATTTCTTTAGGGCTTAATTCTGTTTCCACTGGTAAAATTCCCTCTGACTTTGACAGGGGTTGCTTTAAGCCCACCAATTTAAACAGCTTTTTAGAAACCATGAAACTATTCAGTTATCATATAAGCTTCTGCTTGATAGGGGATGCTCATAGACTTTGAACTTTGTTTAGGTTGCACCTTGTTAATAGAAGTTATCACTTTAAAATGTCTTGGCTACTGTTTATATTTTCATTACTTATAATTCATATAAGTTACTGCAGAAATAGCAAAAGATACAACATTTAGAAGAGATACCCAGTTAGGCACAGTATCTGCTTAAATTTTTAAAACATCCTAGTGTTTCCAGGTTCTTGATAAATAACAGAACATTGCTGATCCTGATCAGAAATTTCACCTTCTATTATATAATATATAATATTACCTTATACAGCCATTTTCAGCCCCTTTCATTTAAGTTTCACGGTTTGGGAAAATACAACCTAGCCTCATCTCAGTGCTTAACTTCCCAAGGCTCATAAGCAAGCAAAAGATTCCTTTGGTGCTTTTCCAGTTTTGTAATAACACCGATGTGCAGAAAAAGATCCATTAGTCAAAAAGACTCTGCACATTCATGGATTAAACACTATTTTTATCATTTTTCTTCTCTCAGTATGTCTTTGCTTAACAAATTAAGACAGTTAAACATGCACACAGAAAATCAACCTTCCGTATACTTAAGGTATACTTGGGTAGGAGGTGCTTTCTCTTGTTTTTCTGTTGTTGTGCCTGAAGGATTATTTTTCTGCATCCCAAAATAGTTTGTGTTATCATGTATTAACTTCAAGAAGTTCAAGAACCTACAACCAGAAAACTCTCAATGTTCAAAGAAGAAAAAAGGCACCTTTTATCTTATCTGTTCCACACATACTTTTAATTCTGAGTCTGACATCATTGCTGGCAAAACCTTCATAGTTACCAGAGAACTAGCAAGTTCACTACGGTAATGAGCTTCAAAAAGTAAACTTACTGAATCTCTGTTTACAGATGTCAGCATCAAAGAGTTTGAAAATTCAGAGTGTTACCTGATATTTCTCAGAATACTGACTTTAATTTTTCCACTCCCCATTGCTTCGTCATCTCTGCTAGCTCTGGAGATGGAGTGTGAGAACTCCGATACAAATTATCATGTTTACTTTGCGAAGAGTTTCAGCTCTGAACACGGTTAAAACCAACCTAGTGATTTCAAATTCTTTCAAACTTGCACTGTACACTTGATAAAATTGACTAACCCTCCCTTCACTTCTGCTCCCACCACCACCCCCTGAGACTGAAGATTCCCATATTCCAATACTTTAATTCATAGTGCAAAACAGAAGAGAAATGAAATGTAGGTTCCTGGAAAAAAAATAATTTACGCAAATATTTCAAGAGCTATTTTAAGATGTTTTATGCATCTCTAGGTTTGCCACTTGCACCAGAGCAAGATCTAGCTATGCCAGTTAATTACTTGGATAGACTATCCACATTTATTAACCACCTAATTTTTTGCAGTGAATGTCAAGCATTGATGCCTGATACTTGGGAATAATTGCTTCCACAGAAGAAGGGCTTGCAGTACCTTTGAATTTTCTTTTCAAGGCTATCAGGATGAGGTCATTAAGGGAAGTCTGTGTCCTGTTATGCATAACAGAGCACTCCCATCTGCTTTCTCTGCTTTTGCACAGTACTCCTGTGCTTACACAGGTAATGCATACTGCAGGAACAAACAGCCAAGTATGGCTTGTGTGTTTACACTGCAGAAGATGTTTGGCCAAAAAATTTTCAAAAGTGAGCACCTGCCTTTAGATTTTAAAAAAAGCAGGTTTTGAACACCTACTTAAGTGCTGGCATCATCAGAGGTGCCAGCAAGCAATCAGAGGGTTACATCTTATTCTCTTCCTTGGGCTGCGAGACAACCCTGTGTTCTCTTCTAGCAAGGGCTAAGGCAAAGCAGAAACACTCATACAAAAGCCTGCAAAGGCAGAATTAATAGCAGCCTCCAGGGCAATCGGAATGGCGCTGCAGCAGAGCAGCAGGTGTTCAGCTCTTCCTCTCCTACCCCACCGCAAAAGCTCAGTTTCTGTCTGTCTTTTTTTTTTTTTTTTTCTTCTGAGCTAGTCATGCTTCATCTTGACTTTTTGTTTGTTTGTTTTAAGGAAGAGCAAGGCAACAGCCTCGTCACGGCTTCAAATGCTGCCATTATATGCCACAAGTGGGAAGGAACTGGTTAGTAGGTTAGACAGGGAGTCACCCGGGGAGGAGGAGAGGCAAGAGGGGCTGCGGACAGGAGGGAGAAGCAGGATGGTTGCCACTGGGCCCCTCAAGGCCATTACACAAGCTCTTCTGCCCTCTCTAAGCACCATGACCTTCTCTGGGTATTAAATAGGGCTGTTTTGTTTTCTTCGAGCTAGGATGATTCCTGCCACGTATTTGATATTAGAATCTCTCTCTAGTGGTTTGCAAGTATTTGATCCCCTAGGGCTTGTGATGCTGGATCCACTAATGATTCACACAATGGCATTAATGTCATTCATGGATGAAACCACATTTCCTTACCCTACAGGGTGAGAGCGAGATGGGAAGACTGTGGCTAACATTAGGAAGGGACTGGGTGGGAAATAAAAATTGAAGTATTCAGGTCAAAAGACAGTGGGTGGCTAAATAAAAATCCGTGATTTCTGATCGTTTTGGAGGTGGGGTGAACAATAGAGATTTCACCCTCAAATGCCTGAGGATCCAGCACTGAAAAAAACAGACAATAAATGACCCCCCAAGTGAGCAATTTAAAACGATTCTCTTTGAAAACAGTTCTTGAAAATGAGTTGGCAGAACAGTTAGATCTCCCCACAGCAATGCATCATGAGATCACGTACAAGGAAACAGCAGAAGTATCAAAGCATGCTTTACTAGAGTATGCCCTTAGTTGCTCTGCCGTCTTAAGCCAGGCAGCCCAGACTAGTGCCTAACGGCAGAGGCTGAGTGAGGAACTGGGTAGATGTTGCCAGCCAAACAGTGCCTTAAATCCTTGCCTTTGCGTGGGAAATGGACTCTCAATTTTTATTTATTTAAAGTAATCACAGCAGACTGAAAGTAGGAACTTACATTTAATTGCTAATGTGCATGCAAATTTTGAAGGAACATTTCACATACTAATTTCCAGGGGAGCTTCCACTGATGAATGGTATGAGGAAGGTGAGCAATAACACAGGAATGTAGGAACCAACAACTTCCAGGAGTACAGAGGGACTGAGCCAGCTGACTGAGGCTGGCATGCAGGAACATCTTAACCCAAAACACAAAAAGAAGGTTGAAACAAAAGCAAAAGACAAAAAAAAAAGTCCCTGAAGAAGTGCATCAGAATTATCTGCTTGTGTGGGGATGCTGATAGCACCAGAGTGATCATCTTAGAAAAACATGCCAGAGAAATTTCCAGCAGAAAGGTCTGTTCCAAAGCTGGGCCAGACCTAGGTGACTCAGAGGGCCTTCCCAGCTCTGGGGTGGAAGAAAGAGGAAAGATTTCCAGTTCCTCACGAGAAGGGAAACAACACTTGGACCAGATATCAGCCTTATAATCAAGGTGCACTTTTTGTAATCTTGAAATGTCCAGACTGAGAAAATACACATTGTTCACTGGTTAACAAAACACAATAACTGTCAGAAAAGGGGCTTGCATATTGATTTGTGGATATAATTTATATGCAGGAGAGTCTCAGCTCCAGCTTCAGTTTTGTGGGTGCCAATCCTACCATTTAAGGATGTGATCTTGGAGACAGCTACTCCTCTGAGCCACGTCACTGACGTAATTTCCCAGCGAAGTCCCCTTACACCCACAAATCAGGTGCTGAAATCCCTTTGTGGGATAGTAAAAATGCTGGCACAACTAACTGCCAATGTAAAATTATTCCTGAAAATGAGAGGGACAGGTCAAAGCCCCTTTAAAAAAACAAGCCTTGGTGGCTACGCAGAAAAGGATTATATTATGCTTAGCTAGTGCGTGGGTGTAGAGAACAAGGGACAGAGACAGTCTTCCTCAGTACACGCTCCCCACAGCCCCTTGCAAGGCAGAATACATATGCAACTTTTCAACCTCAAACCCACAATCAGATCGAGATACACTGGAGGGGAGAGAGACAGCTTGCTTGTTTTTTAATAAAAGGTAGGATTAGGAAAAGACGTAGGTGGGGAAGGTGCAAAACAAGCAGGCAGGCAGTCCTTACTCAGCTTCCCTCTTATATTCATTGCTCTGAGAAGTGGACAAGCCTTAGGAAGAAATAAGACACATGGCTGTGGGTAAAGGGAGGGAGGAATTAGAAACTGTAATTCAATCTAATATTTGAGGCTTGGCAAATGCACCTATGGGATTTCATGAAAACCCCTGAATCTTTTTCATTTCGGAGCAATTAACCAGATCCCAGCATCGCTGGCTCCAGTGAGCCGCTTAGCTCTCTGTTTTATTACCCATTTCCTTTCCCCCTCGCCAGCACTAGCTCCCATCCTCGCACTTGGGGAAAAAAAAAGGGGAAAAAAAAAAACCCACACTGTTACAATGCCACAAAGGGGCCACCACAAACAAGTGCCAGCCAGTGCATTTCAGAGCAAACACAGAACACACATAAATGAGGCTCACATTTGGATTAAAACGCTGTTGTGTTCAGGCATTTATGTGTGGCATAATTAAAAACATCCAGCCGTAATTTAATAGTTCCCACCAAGCACAGACATAAAGTCTAGCAATTTTTTCCCTCTGCATATTTAACCCTTAGAGACAGAAGGAAGAGGAGGCGGGGGCAGGGGGAGGGAGCAGGAAGCCAGGGAGAGACAGAGGTCTTTTGAACACATTTTTTTCCCCTTCCTTTGTGTTACTCTAGTTTGCTTTTTACCTTCTCTGATCTTTTGCTTCTACAGAGAGAAAGCAAGTATCTTCTGGATGTCGTCGAAATAGGAATCACATTTAGATAGCATTTCTGTAGTTCAACAGCAGCAGGGCTGGGTACAGGATCCTCGATTTGCAGAGGATAACATCTGTAGCTGGATGCACTGATTCACAATTTGTGAAGATGCCAGATTTTTCAGGCTTAAAAATCAGCTACTAAAAAGACAGGCTAATTTCACCACCATTACTCACCCTGAGCACAGTCTTTCTATTCAGAGCTGCCCTTCTACATCAAAGGCAGCAGTGACAAGACTAAGTACAGTGTTAGGACGGGGAGGATAACCCAGCATTTGCAGCAGTAGCTGAGCACCTGGGACACCAGGGTGGGTTCAAGTCCCTGTTCTGCCATGTCGCTGACTTTCAGAAAGACATCTCTAGGGACTTTTTTTTTTTTTTTAAATGCCTAGCTACCAGCTATGAGACTGAGGCATCTGAGTAAGGTCACATCTGTACCACTGGAAACCTGAGTGTTTTGAAGTTTTTTACCTCTCCCCATGTCAATTCCCTATAGGCAGATTTGGGAAGATAACTTTTTCTTCCATCACAAAGTATGTTACAAAGAGAAACATACTAAAGATTGGGAAGTGCTCAAATCCCACAGCAAGGAAGAAAGTTAATAAAGAGTGGAAAATCTGCTTGGCCCTACATTTCTAGATGCTGCAGTCTTCATGCAGGCAACAGTCCATTACCTTGACTCAGCTGCACAGCAGAACTTTGCTTAAGCAAGGAACACAGAATCCCACCCTTATTCTGAGTGAAACCGAAGGAATTGCTCTGCATAAATTAATAATCTCAGTCAACTTTGTCCCAATTTTCCATCAGTTGTGTATATAATAATTAGCCTAGGACCTTAGATCTACTAGTCTTCAGAGACAGAAGACTACCTATGCCTGTAAAAGACATATAAGATTTCTATGACTAGCTGTTCAGCTCTACCCTTTAAAGATGTTCCTGCCCAAAAGAAGATATGTGTAAAAATACAAAGAGGGCAAAGGAAAAGGACTTCCAGGTCAGTAATGTAAAACAGAGCAAACTGAGAAACAAGCCACTTCTGTGTGTATAATTTTTTATTTTAAGATCATTCACTCCTCCCTTCAGCCTTTCTTTGTCACATCTAGGTCAGTATCTACTGGCATGAAAATCTGTAGAAAGTGTATGTCAATCTTGCCATTGTGAGGAATAAGAGGAAGCATCCAACCTATTCACTCATGATTATGAAAGCCAGCAATGCTGTGAACTTGTCCCAGGTAGGTCAGAAACAACAACTTGAAAGTCCTGGTACCTAACTGCAAAGTAGCAGTCAAGAAGCCTGGTGATGCTCACAGAATGGTTCATAACCAACATACAGAGAAAAGATCTGTGAAAAACAGCTTTCTAGAATATGTAAAGCAATGAATGTGAGAAAATGATGACCAGTTCATACGTATCCTGCCTGCTGATAAAAGAGAATACATCAACTTCATTCTGAACTATTTGCTCAGCTGTACTACCAGGTGAGAAGCACTGCTACCTGTGTCAGCTGCTGTCCTACTGTCAGTGTAGCCAACTAACCACAGCTATGGGGTGAAGGAAAGGACTGCCTAGTGGCTGCAGCAATAGCTCTGGATTTGTGAAATGTAGGATCACAGGATCATACAGTAATTCAGGTTGGAAGGGACCTCAGGAGGTACTTTCAGCTGCTGTGAGGTAAGTCACTCAGGCATATCTGCTTTACACTTCAGAGCCCCCAAACACTGACAGCTCTGACCCCCCAGGCACCATTTGGCTGCAGTGCAGCACAGTATGGTGCAGAGACGTGGAGAAGTTCTCACCCAGATCTGCTGGCAGGGCAGGCCCCCAGGCCCAGCACATCCCTGAGAAATACAGGTTTCTCCTTAGGAGGGTCAGTTAACCTGGTATGATGTGGCACTGATGTAAATGTATTGGCTCCCGGCTTCAGAGTCATTACTGCCATCTCTGTACTCCGTACCTGTAGTGTCCGTATATCCTTACCTCTCTGCACTTCCCCTTCCCAACAATAAAGCCTTCCAGGCTGCTGTGAGAAAGAACTAAATTTAAGAGTCTGACGGCCCCAAGTACTCCGAAGAGGAGACTCATGTAGGTGCCTAAGACAGATAGCTGTGTGGGAGGGGGTTAGGTAAATAAGTTCCAAACGAAATCCCACAAACTGCAGCTCAGGACTACTGAAGCGTTGTTTTTGATTGCCACTTTATTACCGCTTTTATTGCCTCTCAAATAGATTGCAGAGAGCATGGCATGCCAAGAGAGAAGAATGAGCCCCCCTGTCCTAGTAAAATCATGGGTTTCTTCCAACTAGAAATCCTAACCCTGATCTCTTTTTATATAAATAAAAGTCAGAGCAGGTCTTGCACTGTAGCAATTTCTTACAATGTCATTTTAAAAGTGCTCTGCTGCAAACCTCTCTGCAAATGAAAACAATCCGTCTTCTCAAGGCATCCTGCAGACTGTGTAACTTTTCAGGCAAGGCAGGAGTGGGTGATGCTGAAATGAAGATGGAACAGGGTGACACAGTATACCAGCACTTCATGAGATCTGTTTTCTGCATCCTGACGCTTACTAATGAGAAAAAAGCTCTGCTGTGCCTTAAATATCATGAAATTGCAGACAAGAACAACTAGCTGATAATGTCTGCCAACAGTGCTTCTTTTCTCCCTCTAAACCTCCACACCAACCAGTGAGTGCTGGGCTTCAGTAACACACGTAACATGGACTAATGACATGAAGGCACCCAACCAGCTGAGCAGCAGATCTGCCAACCTGCTGCTTTTGGTGTTCTGCTATAATGATAAAGTCCTGAGCACACAGGTAGGACAACAATGTTTTACATGGATATTTCTGTCATAAAGTTGCCCAGGTAAAAAATACTTGAAAGGCACTAAAAGTGGAGAGAGTCATAGAATGAACAGGTTTTCTGTTTAACTGAGCCAGAGCTGATGCTGAGGTTCTAGCCAGTCCTAACAGGGAAAAAAAAGCATTTTTTCTTAGTTTCAATAACATGGGTGAACTGGAAAGCTGCCACCTTTCCCCCATAGCTATTTTGCTTTAACTTCCACCCACCTTCACTATCCACCATCATTTTAATGCAATAGATTGCACATATATAGTACTATATAGGTGTCAACCATGTTACAAATAAAGAAAAAGAGCAATCGAATCTGTTCCATACATCTTATGTCACTGTGGCACCCCAACATCACCACAATGAGAAGCACTTCCACCACACAAGCTGAACCGGTGAGCCCAGCTAACCCAACGACGTCAGCAATGAAGCTTCAATATATAACTCACTCACTGCTTCAGAAATCTGCATCACCACCAAAACTCAACCACTGCTGGACTGGAAGTCATCCACTGACTCATGGCTTGCTGCACAACAGTTACTGTGGGACATAATTATAGTCAAGAACTCTGCAACAAACCACTACTCTTAGGAAAAAGCATAGCGGCATCTTTAATGTCTGCACAGAGCAGATGGGGACTGGGAGTCCAGCCCTGCAAGCTTGACTAAGCACATTAGTAAGGCTGTGAGCCACGCCATGAAGCTTCCTGGCATGATAGGGGCAGAAAGTATGACAGTGAGCTCTGAGGAGCTGAATTCACACTTAAGAGAACAGCACCGCGAGGCCGTAGATACAACTGTAATTCACACTCACTTGGAAGCCCCTTTCCCTTTGCCAAGCTGGTAGGAGTGTAAATAGGGCTCAGGAGCCAGGGCTTGAAAGAATGAAGCATTGTTTTTCTTAAGGCCATGTTTTAAAAAAATATAATAATTATAATAAATAATAATAATCCCCCTATGTTTTTCTCCTGCGCTTTGCATGCTAGTCAGAATGCACTTTCCTGGGAAATGCATTATAATAACCAGCAATGTTTAGTATCACATCTGAAGTGAGCACATCCCAGTGATTAAAATCCAGGCAACAGAAATAAACACATCAGCAGGACATGCTGCACAGTACTGAATTGGGATTTCTTTGTTTTATGACTTTCTTGAACGTTAAATACTGTGTGAGAAAAACATTGTTCAAACTTAACCATCTGTATTTGGTTTCTTCTGAGTGCATTACAATCATCAGTAATCATTTTAAGCCTAAAATCAGAAAACCTGGTTGTACTTGTGGGAGACTAATTGCGGCAGTAAAAGGTGGCTTATGCAGCAATAGAACCATTTGATTTATTTTTTTATGTGAATTTATTAGAAACTTGTTTTTACATGGGGCTACTCCACGTTAAAGTGGCACAGCCCATTATGTTAAGCTGAGAGAGAAACGGTTTCCCTGTAAACAGTTTTCTAGATATCAATATTTTTTCCACACTTCCAAGTGGGAGGAAAAGTTATTAAAATTATTGAAAATTATTAAAATTTTCAAGGCCAAAGACCTAGAGCAAAGAAAAAAACCCTGGAGCTCAAGGCCAACATTTTGCTTTGACAATTTCAAAACATATATTTTCAGTAAAACTTTTAAAATATGCTATTAAGTTTAATATTCAAAACAAAAAGTAAATTTGAATGAGAAAGCCATTCGGTTAGAAACTACGAAAACATTCTGACAGTTCCAAAACTTTATTTCCACAATAGTTTTCGAGTCAAGATACTTGTGAAAGCCAACCCTTTCCCACAAACAGTCTCAATTTCTGTGAATCAGCATGTTCCATCTTCAAACACTTTATTACCAGCATGACACAAAGGCTCCCACCTCACAAGACCTCTTCTCCAAGAGCCTGTTACTCTCACACCCTCCTGGGAGCTGCCACCACAGGGAGCGCTCCGAGCTGATCTCCCACCCCTCACTGACAGACGATGTCCTGCTGCCAGCTGAGGTTCTCAGCAGAGGTCTTCTGTCTTTGCAGAAGTGTTATATCCCTCTAGCCAAATACCAGAAGCTAACAGAGAGGAAGAACACAGGGTAAAAGAAATGCTTCACCTGCAAGCGTCACCTCACACCTACCTCTTGGGTAAAGCTTCAGATCCTTAGAAAGGTCACTTGGAGAAGATCAGCATGAAGAGGAAGAAGCTGGCCGTCCCACCCACAGTTCCTTGAAATCTCACAGTACAGAAGTACAGTAGTAGCCATCAGGATATCTGGTGGTATCACAATTGTATTTTAATCATCTACACTGAAAAGCATTGAAATGGTCTCTCTCATTTGTCCTACCTCATTGCACAATATAACTCTGGCTTCCAGGTCACCCTCCAGGCCTCTCTGGCCACGTCCATGGTCACAGGATGTCTGTTACCCTGGATATGTCACCTCAAGGCTTCCCAGCCACAGCCTCAGCACACACCCCTCAGCAGTCCAGCTTACAGCATCCCAGGGATCCTCTCATTCTACCAGTTCCTTGTTCCCCATACCAGAGTTAGCAGCTGTTCTCATCGCTTTTGAGCTCTACTCATGGAAATCCCAGCCTAGGCACAGAGGCTGGAAAAACTGCCTTAATCCAGGGTAAAACTTTCTGCTCCACACATTAGACCTACTTGCGTGTTGAACAAGTGACTAGCTGGTTGGATGTGCCTGCATCATTCTGCAGTCTTAGTAGATTAACCAGTTGAGGCCATACTCAGCAAAAGGCATGCAGGAGATGCAGGCAGTTTTGTGCCCAAATAGGATAAAATCAAAACTTGGTTTCTAAATTGCTTGCAGAAAGGCTGCCCACATAATCCCACTCTTCCTTTCTCTAGCAGCGTCAGCATTAGGGGTTTTCTGCGTGTCTTGGGCCATTAAAGCCATCCAACCTTTGGCCTCATGCCTTATAACTCCACCCAAGGCATGTTGTAATTCCCTAGAAATGCACTGTTTGCCATGTTTTATTGTTTAGCTACAGTCCGGCTTTATTTTATTGATACATGTATGTTTCTTGACTAGCTGCATGGGATTTTTTATGCTGCTGAAGGCAAGAGTGGGAGCAGAGATGCTCTGCAACCATTGCCATTACCAGAACTGCGGTACTCAGCACCTGTCCTCTTCTGTTTGCTGGCCTTGCTCGTGTCCGCCCTGGAAGCATGGCCCTACCGATGAGCACAGTGCCAGCAGCAAACTCTACACTGTTCATATCTCAGAGTGGACAATGTCATCGCGTCACATTGTGTATCCCCAGACTCCCAATGATGAGTTAGTCATCCTTTACACCTTGGTAATTTCTTAAATCAACAGAAGTGAGCAAAGGAAGCAAATGAGCTTTTATTTGAAATATTATCATTTTGATGCAAGTAGTAAAGTATTTGTCTTCACAGATTTTTATTCCAAGAACCTACATCAGCAGGCACCAAAAAGAATGAATGAACAACACATCTAAGATGTTAATCAGAAAAAAAAAAAGAGGGAAAAAAGCAAGAAAAAAATCAAGTGATTTGGTCAGTCATTCCCAGGTCCAGGATGTTTACATGTCCTAGAAGTATAGAGTCTTAGGATGGAGGAAAAGCAAAGCAGGCTGATGCAGCTTCATTTCTCAAGGCTTGGCCCAGCTGAGCACACACAGAATCTGTGGTAGTACTAGACAGACTGACAAGGTAGAGCATCCAGTAGGAGGATAATTATTTCCACATCAAGAATCCTGAGGTCATTATTCATATAAATTCCCATGGAAGTTGAGCAAAAGTTTGAAGAATTCCCCCACAAATATGAAAGTATCATAAGGGTATTTACAGTAAATTTCAAAATATAATCAAAGTTGGATGGTATGCTCTAGAATCACTCTCATTCTTACTAGCTATACTGATCTTACCCCTCTCCTCTTTTTCCTCTAGACTGACCAGTTGCAAGAAATATAAGTCTTACCTAGCTGAGAAATCCTTTCAAATAGGAAACTGCCTATTTGGAAGTGCGTAAGAAAGGAGGAATAACAAGCACCCTCTGTAAACATCCCTTACCTCCTTTCATTTTGCCCTTTCAGAGAAGGGAATTTGCCATTTGGAGCCAGTAAAGTCTTTTTGTTCCCTGCTTCTGGGTCCCAGTTGATCAATATTTCCCAAAACACAACACTGCTGTTTGAGTTGCATGTTAGGCATCTAGAGTTCAACAATAACAGAATTCTTTCTGTTTTGGCAGAGCTTGTCTCAGTTTGGAAACTTTCAGACTTGAGTTTGATGTCACTTACAGCAGTCAATATGCCCATCCAAAAAAATAATGCTAAGTAAATAGAATTACTGCAACTTCTGCTAAGGCAACGGACATCGTTATACGTTTCCAAAACTTTTGCCAGTCCAGGGATAACAAACAAGCAATACAGATTTCATTATATATATATGCCTATATAGATGTATTATAGATATATATTTAGTTTAACTGATGGATACTGTTAGGGATTAAATTTGTGTAACTGTCAGATCACAAGCCCAGGGAAGGCCAATTGCCCTCATAATTTATGCCACAGCCTATAGAATCTATGATGAGATTAAGGAAATAATAGTAATAAACTAGTTCTTTTGGCTAACAGAAATCCTCCTGAGTGTGAAATTGCCAAACTTGAACCAGAACACTTTTGTGAGTCTGCAAAAAGAGAGGCTGAAGCAATAACTGACAAGGTGTCTCTCCTACGTTAATAGTTAACTCAAAGGACCGCCCCGGGACATTGAAAATGCCCATGTTGCCAACTCTTTATTGCACAGGAAGGAGGAGGAGACATGACCCCTCCTCTTCAAACCCCAGAAAGCATGGGAATGAGAAAAGAAAGCTAAGGTAACTGTTAATAAAATTCTGGATTATATGCATGACATTTGCATGACTATGCATCTCTGATCCCCTCACAAGGAAACATTACCTCTGTTTTTCACCTTGCACCTTCTTTGATCCCTAATAAAAATTAACACTGAAATACTCTGTCTTTAAACTAATGATTTGCACATGAAATGTCATTTGCTACAAATTGATTTTTAGACTTAGCTTGTAACCTCTAAAATTAAACATTACTAACCATCACCTCATATCTTTACATGTCAAAAAAACTAAGGATGTTTGCCCATTCAATGATCACAGACAACTTCACATACTGAAATGGCTCCATAAGTACTGTGGGGTCCTCACTAGACTGTTTTCCTAACAGCCTGATGTTTCTTGGTAGTTATGGTATGACACATCAATCACAACACTTTTTAAGTATAGCCAACTTAGAGAGTCTGTGAAACCCACAGCTGCAAGGGCTTGGAAAAGCAACTTGCAAAGTTACTTTGAAAAACTTAATTTTTGAGGGGAAAAGTTTCATTTAGACATTTTGATGCTTTTATCACCCTTTGAGCCTGCTTTATTTTTTAAAAATTGGATTGGCTTCCTATGAAATCAGTCAACAGTTAAGTAAACGAACATCTATTTACTTGGCCTGCTACAAATAACAAGAAATCCCTCCTGTATTTAACAAAGTCAGGGATGGTTCCTGTGTAGTTGTCTGTCCCCTTCCTATTTGTCCCTGAAACATATTTATCTTTTTCACTAGCTATGAGCTAAAGTTTGGATAGACCTGCCTGCAACTATTTAAAGGTCTCTTCCATAAACAGTAACAGCTAACATGGAGTCTAGCATTGAATAACATAGTCGCAACTGATTCTCCTCCCTAAATGAATTATTTTGCATTTATTAACATACAATTTCTAGTCATTAAGTGTTATGACCTTTTTCTATTGCCCTGCAAAGGACTTTCCTGCTCAAATAAGCCAACGTTGCCCTTCATCCTCTCATAAATACACCAACAGGCCCAGGTACACAGACTAATCTACTAAGACCCTAGTGGAAAAGTCTCTTTACTCCGCAAACAAATTTTTACTTCTCACATCCTTCTCAGAAGGGAACCTTCCCACTTAACTGAACACCATAATTTTATAAGAGGAATGGTGGTGGTGGTGGATGATGTTTCTCGGAAAGGCAGCACACAGCATCCACCAGTCCTACTTTAACTCCTTCAGAAATATCAGTAGAATGTTGAAGCAGGGCTACAAAACCACAATGTCAGTTGTTCATGATACATATTCCTGTGCCTCTTCACCTCATCTTCATTACTTAGCTTCTAACAGCCTGCCTGACACAAAGCCAGACACTCTAGACTGGCAACGCAAACAGCCACTTTCCATCACTCTGCTAGTAAGAGCTAGGACGTGTATCCCAGTTAGACATTTGGCAATTTCATATTTGCGTCATTTAAACTCCTGGGTAAGCAGCATCTGTCCTCAGAATTTCGTAAGAACTATGTTATACTCAGCCTAAAACTCAATTTGAATATATTTCCTTGCCTCACCTCCTACACAAAAAATGTAGCAGCTGTAAGCTCCTTCATATGGAATGTCAGTACCATGCCATCACTCTCCTTCCATATACTGATTCCACAGATACACCAGTAGACTATATAGAGTTCAACTTCTAATGTGTTTTGAAATAGAACTGATTTACTTTTATGTCTTTTGTAATTTTCTTCAAAATATTTTTGGCATACCTTACTATGGTTTGACATGCATTTTGTGAAATTTTGTTCTGTTTTGTATGTTCCTTATTTGGAATGACTTCCACATATTCAGTTACGTCCCTTTATTTATTCTTTTTTAGTCTGTTTAGAAACTGATTTTTGGAAAGCAAATGCACACTACCTACCAAAAAGACCCTAAAGCCACCCCTTATACTTCATGGTACTTCAGGAAATTTAACATTTTGGCTGTTTAAATTTCCTTTCAGAGGGGTTTTCTCACTTTTATCTAACACCTCTGTGGCTCTTTCATTCCCACAAGAATATTGTGCTTCAGTACACAGTGATCACTGTTGCACTGACTCTTTGACAGTTACATTTAGGGCCACATCTGGCACAGTAACTCTGGCCTAAATCACAAGCTGTTTCTTCTCTTGTTTGTTCTTTGACCATTTACTCTAAAATTTCATTCATGGTGTCAAAAAAAAAAAAAAAAAAAAGTCTTTGTCTCATATACCCAATATGATGCTTACACTGTTTATACAGAAACAAAGTTTTTCATTATTATTGTGATTTTTTTTACTCTCTCTTAGCATATCATGTTCATTGTTAGTTGCCCAACCAAGAGATCAACATTGTAACGACATTCTAATATTCCTTGTAATTGAAATCCACAAGCACACTGTGATACCATTAATTTATTTAGCTTGTTTGAACCTGAATTTTAATGTATCATGACACTTCTTCATCAGCAAAGGTATTCTGTTATTACGGTATGTTTTCTACTCTAATATTATAGCTGCTTTCATTCGTTCTACCTATTGGCATACTTATCTTAATATCATTTCTGAGCTTCTAAATATGCCCAACACAAACAGGATGCTTCCAGAGGGCTGAATAAATTTAGGGCACCTCTTAGTGGCTGATGAGGGCCCGTGTGCCAGCTCTGTCTACATTCCACAGAGTGGAAGAAGCCAGGTCTAGTCCTGCAGCCATCACAGTGGCACCATCTAGAATGATGCCGAGTCCTTCCCATCTGGAAGTGAAGACAATTTCACAAGCAAAATACCATACTAGCATCACTGTCATTATTCAGGAGATCCATTATCCCTGCTTCCTGAACTGACAGTGCAAGAGGAGAAAGGATGAAGTCTTTGGTTTCTACACAGCAAGGCATGCCTGCAAATCTTAGGTCAGGACCTGGACAGTTTAAAGAAAAGAGAGGGAGAGAGCTCTCGTCTCCTACCCTACAATCTAAGCAAAACTGCTCAACACAACAGATTAGCATATTTCATTTTTTAACAATTAGAATTTATTAATGTGGCTGCTTTTTTCTGAAGAGAGCCTGCCTTTCCAGTTAAGAATTAAACAGGGTAAAAACCCAGAGTTTAAAAATTTATCATTCTTGTCAAGATACAACCCATTTTTAATAAGGCTTATATGACAAAAAAGCCAAGAGGTATTGGTAACTTACAAAGGAGCAACAAGTCCCTTTTTCCTTACTGCTTTTCTGTGGTACAATCCAGAAATTCAACAGAAACCACCATCTCCATTTGGACCAGTCCCCTGATCACACAGGCTATAACTTCTGGTTGATTTACAGTGTATATCTTTAAGAAAGATACCTTGTTTTAAAGACTTCCTTATGGACAGTCTACTATATACCTTAGCAATTTTCTAATAAATATTTGCCCTTGCTTAACTTATTTTTCAATTTATTCCCAGGTTAAATCTGATTAGCTTTAAATGTCCAGTCTTTAGATTTTGTAAACCCTCTTTGTCAAAGTAAAGAACCCTGAACTATCACCAACTTTTGCTCAGATACATATTTAAAAACATAGAGATCAGCCATCTTTAGTCTTTATTTTTTCTGCACAGACTGAGTTATGATGCTTTTCTGCTGTTGCATTGAGGAAAAGAAGTGAGAAGCTAAAAGGAACCAGAGCAGAATCAAAGTGAGAGTGAAGATGAATGGTGATGATGCCAGCGTTTATTTTCTTTTGCCTCCCTGAGGCAACTACTGTCCCAGTGTCCCAATGCTGTGAGATGTGGAACACAACCAAAACCCTCCAGCCACTTCAGTAAGTCCTCCAGGTATCAAAGTCAAAAGCATCATGGGTGTATAAACTTCATTAGTGATGATTCAAACTACCACACAATAGAAGCGTTTTGCATAGCTCAGCAAAAGATTATTCAAAGATGTAAATCCAAATCAAAGATATGGACATCTTTGTTTTACTGTTAACTGTTTGGTTATTAATAATTGCTTATATGATTCCACAAGTAAATGTAGCCTTTAAACAAAACCAAAAACCAAAAATCAGGGTAAGACCTGTTCTTTACAATGAAACATAATTTTAGCAAGACACCTGCAAAACAGACATGCTTCTGCATTCAAGGAAACTAGTAAGGAACCTGGCAACTTAACAGAGCAGATTCTGGTTATAAAAACAAACACAGGATCTCATTTCCCCTGATTCTACAGCACGTGCATTATGCGTACATGTGAACAGGACATCTCCACTCCATAGTCCATCACTTGAATAAAGAAAGCATATTTCATCTACTGAAATGTGACTCGTGCCAATCAATAGTAGACACAAATACACTCCTATGGCTCCTTCCTCGGGTTCAGAAAGGAGGGTACTGACTTTGCAGTCTTCCTTTACTGTTTTGACTGACCATCATGCAAGTAGCTTGTTGAAACTTCAGTAATAAAGCAAATACAAAGAGCAGTTCTGGAGGGTCTGACTGGTGCTAAAGATTCTGGCTTACAATTTCAGATTGTAATCAGACAAACAAGCATGGTGATTTCAGCTGCATCTCTCTAACAGACATCATACACTCAACATGGCATAACCAAGAGCTGACTCCAGGAGACCACCTGTTGAAGTCACTAAGGCTTTTCTCCCAAGTAAGGACTAACGAGGAAATGGAACATTGACCCAAGGTGCAAAAGAAGAAGACGAACTTAAACTAAGGAGGAACTAATGCCTACAAAATCTGTGGATTTGGGGAAAAAAAAAGAGCAAGTGGTAGAATGTGTTTGGAAGTATAAGCAAAATGACAGAAATGTATCACAATAAATGAAATGTTTAAGCATGTTCCTAGCAGCAAAACAGAAAGTATGCATCCTTTTCTATCAGTCATGCTACAGCAACCAACAAATGAAAGCAGATAAAATGTCATATAAGATCTGTATTGATTTATTTCTTTGATTTGTTATTTTTTTAGAAAACAGCCATTCACAAATAAACCCAAATCAAGTCTGCTATTGCTCTTCATCAGCAGGAGGGAGGACTGTAAGATTGGGAGCTTTTCAGATGTTATTTCCCTACAATGCTGGTGGTCTTAGGCTCCTGGCCTTTTTAAACTCTTTGCGCAAGCCAGACCAGCATAACAGAGACTGGGAAGAATTAACACCACTACAATAGTAAGAGTCCAGAGCATTAGCAACACCTAAAGAAATGGATCATATTTCCAAGTTACATTGAAATATAAAAATATTTCATGGCAACATGTAGAATCAGTTCAAACAAAAATCATCAGTCACCATAAAGCATATTGTTGTTTTCAAAAACTATAGACCGGATAAAAAAATAACATGTAAGAACGTGAAATTTAGCTAAGCAAAAAAACATAACCAGGATTCTGAAAACCCTGTAATTTACAGAGCACAGAGATACTACATTTGCCTGTTAATTATCTGCTCATGAAAGCTTAATTCTGCTTGACTTCAGCATATGCAAATCCCACCACCAACAATGGAGAGCTGTGAGCAAATATTGAGAGAACAGACAGTACTGTAAATAAAATGTTGATATAAATGTTCAGCCTTCTAATAATATTCCCCTTCAAAATACAAAGTTTTATGAAATTCTTTAATTGCCTGTATTCAGTCTTGGATATAGGGCAGATTTTAAGGACTATAAAAATATCAAATAAGGAAATTAAATTCTTGAGCATAAACCACGTGTGCCAAGGTTGTAAGAATGATATGAAAGATAACCATTGTAGCAGTGCCTTACAATATCACCATAACTTCAGGGCTGTCATTTGCTTTCTAAGTATACACTTCTTTCTTACAGTACATGTAAGCTGTGCTGAAGCAGCATTGCTTATCTTGTTATGTGCACTGTGTGACTCTAAAACTGTCATTTTATCCTGGTTAAAATGCAACATAAGAAAAATTTATTTTCACACTCAGCACCCCTAGACCTAAAATGATGTGCACTGAAATACAGACGTGCCTTATTACTTCTACATGCACTGACATCTTAGAACAAAGATGAAAGAATATTGAAATTATATCTCAAATTCCTGGCATCTTAAACTGTAACTTCCTTCTCTGCATTGTACGGGTTTATGTTTTAGGCAGACAGGATTCTGGCTTTTCTATTTCAATTCATGCAAACTGCATATTTTCACAAGATTTATGTTAAGGTCTTAGACAAAGATTTGATAAAAAATCAGTGATCTCATTTTATTAATTACTCACAAGTATTTAATGAAATTTCACTTAGGTGATTACTGATAGAAACCAATAATCTGACGTTTCTCTCATTTAAGCAGTAGTTCAAAATCAAACACCAGCTCATCAATAATAACCAAAATTTACCTCATGGCCATGTTTTCAAAGCCTATTCAGAGGACATTTCATATGGCTCAAACAGATATGTTTGGCTTTCCTGCCTTGTTCAGACTGCATCAGTAATTGATCCAGATTTGGGATTAGACCACTCAGAAATGTACCAGCAAGCCTTCTCAGAATTTTTCTGCTATCCTTATCCTATGTAAACATCCTACTCATGATATATTATCACTAAAAGTTAGACAACACTGAATTATTTTCTGCCCAACATGCAAAAATATATGACAGACTAATGGTTAGTACACTCTTAAGTCCTCTCTAAATTTATGCCCATTTTAAACACAGATTTCCATATTCAAACTGCTGATCACTTCTGGTGTCTGTGGAAAGTTTCAGTCCATCCAGTGTATGGAGAGTTCAGACAACCAACATACAATAGAAATTAGTGAACTCCACTGTGGAAGGTGGGAAAATAAAAATGGTGTAATGCCGTATCGTGTTGCTATCAGCCAAAAACCATTGCCAAATCTCAACCTGTGTAAGCTACTGGCTCCAAATAAGGTCATTTCTTCCACAGAGAGGTTAAGCAGCAAATGCAGAAAGTTGATACAGAAATCCTCCAGTCTTACATCATCAGTGCCAGAGAAATGGCTTCGCAACTATCATGTCAGGAACACGAATGAATGATATATGTGCAGTCACTAGATGTGAGACTAACCACAAAAGCGTCAGCGTAGTATGACAGATTCAGTGGAAAGCTTTATTTTCATCCTTTTCCTCAAAAGATTTGGGGTCTTTGGAAGTTTCTTGGGTTTGGTTTTATTTTTCCTTTTAAACACAAAGAAAAACATTCATCTCCTAGAACTGCCTTTTCCTCTGTCAAGAAGAAACCACTGAATTCAGACAACTTCAAATATGCTATTGTAGTGATCACCTGCATCTAAGGAGGTATTACAATCTGCTAATTTACATAGATATACATAACATTACTCTTACCATGTTTTCCCATCACTTTGCCTTCCCCACCGACCAGTCCAATCATTTCTTGGTCAGATGGCTAATACTAGACTCCAGTCCCACAGGGGACTGGACTGCCTTTGAGCTTTTCATTCAGTCAGTGTTTACAGCACAGAAAATGCACTAGAAATAATAATAAAGAGTTCATTGAAATCATCTTCTATACTCCTAAACCGCCTCAAGGGGGGAAATAGTACAAATACTGAAATTCAGCATCAAACAAATGACATGCTTTCTTGTTCACATGCAAAGGTCCGCTAGCTCTCTAAAGAAAATGGATCTGACAGAGCAGAACCACCACACACATGCCAGTCTGCCAAAGTCCTTGCAGAAGACAGGAAAGCAAGAAGCTCCCTGTTCTGCTTTCCATAGTCTGACTTTCTCCTCCCTAGTCTTCTTGATATCTGGGGCTCTTTCTGGATTACAATTGGTGAGGCACAGCAGATCCCCCTGAGCTTCCCTGCTCTCTGCAGCTGGGTAGCAGCCTGGTGACTTTGGTGTGCTCTTCGAGACCTCACCCGGGGACCGAGGTCTCCTGGGCAGCTCACTCCTGCCAGTTCTCCAGACAGGCTGCTAAGGCCAGGGCAGACCACACAGGCTGCTGCAAGCACTGCCACAGCAAACATCGCCACTCTTGCAACACACTAGATTCCCATGCCTGGGGAGTTGCTGGTGTAAATAGTCGCTTTTCATCCTTAGTCCCTATACCTCAGCAAAACATTTATACATAGAGAAGTACACATGTACACACTTACACACATTGCTATGCTGCAAAGCAATGTTACAGACTTGTTCAATCAGAGATTTACTTAGAAGTAGGTTTAAGTTTTAAGCATTTTTTTTTCTGGAAATATTAAAATGCAGAAACAGAGAAAACACAGAGAAAACGGGGGTAAAGAATCCACAAAAATACACACAAAGACCTTTTCATCCAACGAGAATCTTGCAATAATTATTTCAGTCCTGATACTTTACTGAATATTGGGAACTTGTGTGAGTACACAGTTGGTCTGGTAAGCTTGTCCACCCACATTTAGTTTTAATTTGGCCTTTAGGATGAATACCCTAAAAAGCCCTAGTCATTTTGCAGCCTCAAAATAAATTAGCTCTTCCTCTGTCCCAAGTATTCCTTTAGCACCTTGGTGAGCTGAAGGCAAGCCTCTTATTTGCTTTTCACTCCTGGCATTTGTAAGGGGAGACAAAACCCAAAATACTGATGTTACTTAACAATTTATGGTTTCAGTTATCATAGACTTGAAAGTATCTTACATTTGCTATATAAGCTCTTTCATTCTTATATATTTGTCTTATCATACACCACACATCATTTCATGGATACAACAGCACATGGATTCCACAAATATCATAAACCGTTGCTCTTTGTCTGCAAACTGATGTGTGCCAACTACAGTGTATAAGATAATGAAACACTTCACATATTATTGGTAAAGTATATGAGCTGTTAAATATGGGACCTCACAGTCTTACAGCCAAACACCTGGCAAAGTTCAAATGAATTCCACAGGTTTGGTAAAAGCTCATTTTTCGTCACTTATTCCGTGTCTACTCAGAGACATTTTGGTTGTATAAAACTATGTATAGCTCAGTGTCTGGGGAGGAGAATCTTTCCCATCAGCCTCCCCAAATGAAAAGCAACCTAAAAAGCATCACTTAACATTCTGCCAAAATAAGCCTTCTTTGGAGGCTGAAAAGGTTTGGCAAGAATGGCATCCCACAACCAGCATTTTCTCTCCTGTTTTTGCCTCATCACTGAACTCAACTGGGATCAGCAGAACATCAAGAAAACAGTCTATCTAAACACCTTCTGTTCAAGGCAAAACAGGAAGCCCTGTCATAAGTGAACCTGCTCATCGCTTCCTGTCTCCAGCCTGAGAAGTTCAGACAGCCTGGATGAGTCACAGAGAACCTAAAGATGACTTCTGGGGTATTCAGCCAAATAAATCCCAAATTTCAAAAGTCTGGAAGCCTAGCCATCTGTATGAGCATCTCCTCAATGAGGCTGTTTCTCTAACTTCAGAAAGAGGCTGTTTCTCTAACTTCAGAAAGAGCATTACAAGGTTTCTTCACATGTATGGACACCCTGCTCTGGATTTGACTTCAAAAAGTCTGGTGAGTGCTCAACACAGCTTTTGTTTGCTAAATGCATACTAACATATGTGAAAAGCATTCTTTTTTCCAAACCAAACATTTCCAAGTCTATGGTATATTCTGCTGCACAGGTATGCTCACTCATGACTACTATCACCTTGAATGCCACATGCATGCCTACGCTGACAAAAAAAAATTCTCTGTGATCTCAGCTCTCAGCTCATCTGCCATTACAATTGCTTTTAATACTGTCTTGGGAATCCTCTTTTCATAGTTTTATGATTTTAAGACATAACCTTGTAAAGCATAATGCATCCTGTCAAAACGAACACCACAAAGTCTCTTAGAATGGGATGCTAATGGATAGAAGATGCCTAGAAGAACTGCACGGATCCACAGCGATCCAACGAACTCAATGCTCCCATCTAATCTACTTGAGCTCTGTAGGAGGATGACATCCAGCACACTCCTGGGGGTTATTTAAAAGCCCAGTGAGAGACTGAAAACACGTAGCTGAGAAGGATCCAGTCCAAAACCAGGAAAGTCAAACAAGGATAAAGGCATTCAGAACCTCTTCTATCCAGGACATTGGTTAAAAAATGTGATAACCAAAGTTGTTCCCATTTGACAGCTGTTTGGTAGCCTACACAAAAAGAAAGAGTGGTTTCACTGCAGTTGGTAAACAGATGTTTACATTATAGATGGAACTACATGGCAAGTTCAGCAGGGAAGCCAAGCAGTTTTACTAGGTTAACCCACCAGCAGTAACAGAAGGCAGCATCCAAGTCTGACACTGCTCGCCACCACTTGCTGTTCATGGGGTCAGTCCAGGTTGCAGCCAAGAAGCCACGCAGGAAGTGCTTATAATTCCGCTATCTGCTCCGTTTGCAAATACAGAAGTCCAGACAATACAGCATTTCACACAGATGCTAAATTAGCATTTGTAAGCATTTTTAAGTAACACAAACCTCTCTTCAAAAAAACCCGAACAACTACATGTGAAAATGGCTTATATTCCTTTAGCCCCTAAACAACTTCATACTGTGAACTGACTTTGAAATATGAATAATCCCAAAATCTCAGTGGCCTTGGCCTCCTTGAGAGTCAGTCTTGAAGTGTGGAGAAACCGCTCTTGATGTTTTCCCTGACGAATGCACGCAGCCAGCGTGCAGTTACAGCATGGGGCTGTGTTCTTCACATGGTTCTGTTCCCCAAACCCATGCATGCAGTCAATGCATCCGTTCTTTTAGGGAGAATATTCAATGAGGGAAAACTGAAACACGCAAGGTTCAAAAGGGCAATTGCTACCGAAATTCAGCATCCAAACTACTTGCTCTGATCCATTTGAGGGCTGCTTGCTGTTTGTCTTAAAGAAAGATCGCTCGAGAGCCCCTCTGACGAACAGTGCACTCGGTTTCAGTCTCTGGCATCTACCCCTGTCACCATGAGGTGACCCCTGTGCTGGCAGCTCCGTGCTCCCTGCAGAGGCCTGACGGGTCGCGGTCAGTGCCAGGGTCCCCAGGGCCTGAACTTAGTGACCGTGCCAGGCCCCACCGGGGCCGCTCCCAACCCCGCCCGGGGCCCCGGGCCCATTTCCCCACAGCGCGGGGCCATTAGCCCCTGCCACGGCCCCCGCCCCGCCGCCGCACGGCCCCACCGCCAGCCTGTGCGGCCAGTGGCGCAGCCGGTCCCCGGCCTGGCCACCGCGGGGCTGTGCCTGGCCCCGGCCCCACGGCCCGGCCGCTGGCCCAGACCCGCTCCGGAGGAGCGAGACCTGACAAGCCGCCTCCTCCGGAAAACGCCGCGAGGCAGCGCAGCCCCCCGCGCTGTTCTCGGGGGCGGAAAGGCGGCACCGCCAGCGCCAGGCTCGGCACAGGCGGCGGGGATCGCGCTCCCCGGGCGGCCGCGCAGGGACCGGAGGTGCCGCCGCGGCCCCGCCGAGCCGCCGCCGCGCCGCCGCCCGGCCGCCGCGCCCGCCGCCGCCGCCTCCAAGCCGTTGGGCAGGGCGGCATCTAGCGGCCGCTGCCGGCGCCGCCGCTCCCGCAGGCGGGGGGCCCGCCCGGCGCCGCCGCGGGCGGCCAGGCGGCAGGTCCGAGCCGCGGCGGGGGACGGGGCCGAGGCGCCGGGCGGCGGGCGGCGCGGCGGGCGGGCTGCCGGGGCGGGGGAGCTGGTGGCGCCTTGCCGCCCCGCCGGCGGCCTTGCTCGGTGGTCTCCCGCCTGGCGCGGGCCGTGCCGCCGCCCCGGGCGCGCTGTGCCGCCGCTCGGGTCGCGATGCAGCGCGGAGCGTAACCGCGGCCTGTTAATGGCGGGCGGCACGGTGGGGAGGCGGCGCTGCCCAAGGTGCCTTTCCGAGCCCGCTGCCAGCCTGCGCCCTCGCTCCCCGTAGCCCCCTCATAAGTCCCCCTGCAGCCGCCAAATAACGCTGTAACCCCCCGACAGGTACCGCCACCGGTAAACCGAGCAAATGTTACAGAGAACAACGTGCGTGTAGCAGGGAGTTACAGCTACACAGCAGCCACGCGCAAGAGACTCCTGGGTCAAGAAAGCCATGTGGCTTGGCCAAGAGCAGGGCTGGTGGCGCCGGGATGGAAAGCCAGGCCAGAAAGGAGACACGCACCTCCGCACATCCTGCGGAGACGGGTGGTTGCAAAACACACGCAACCGGGCTGGAGACCAGGCCAGATGCAAGATCTGAAATCCATGCTCTCGAGAAGAAACAGCACGTAACGCTTAACAACATCAAATGGTCACGGCCCAAGTTTGAAATCTCCTCTGAAGGAACAGCATCTCTACTAATCCAGTTCCCACTATGAGCACACCAGGGCAGCGGTTCAAGGATGACTGGGAGGGAATGCTGCCATTTCCTGACTCACCAGCCCCGCTTCCTGCAGCCCGGCCTTTCAAGTCTCCGGCCCGGCCCGTTACCAGCTCCTGAAGTGAACCCTCTTATCGTGTGAAGTGCAATGAAGTCACAGGCCCCCCCAGACTATGTCTATACATACTCTCCCTCCTCCATGTTTTTGTCTGGAAATTTGTTGCTCATACTGTTCATGTGAACATTTTTCACACCCAGATCCAAGTAAAATTATTCATAAAATGAATCAGGTTTGCCAGTAACTACATGGATTGTGAGAGCTGGTTAAGTTATTTTGTACCTGTGGATGCTCTGATGCTGTTGAAAGGCTTCCTATTAGGTTTTATTCATAAAAAGCTGAAAACTCACTTGACAGTGCTCCTCCTGTCAAAAATACAAGTAGAATGAACGCAGAAGTATTTAGTAAAAAAAAAAACCCTCCCGTTAACAACAGTAGGTATGAGACAGAGATGTTACTCCCAAATGATAAAAAAAAAATTCCTCTCTGTATCAGCGATATAGTGCATGCTTTATCTGCCGCCTCCAAAAAAAATGGAAGAGCAGGCCTAAACAACAGCATATACTGAGACATTTCACAGCGAGAGGTCACAATTTTTTGGGTACAATTTTAACCAGCTAACTATGTCTGGTTTAGTCTGTTCAGGAAAACCTAATTAACATCAAACAGCGTTTTGCAAAGTGCTAGCTCTAATCTTAAAATATATAAATCACTAGGGAAAACTGCATGTAGCCCCTGATCTGCTGTGTTTATTTCTGCAGAGATCTTTCACGCAGCTTTACCCAGGTTCACTCAAGTGTACAAAACTCTAATGAAATAGGTGAAATTCACTTTGGTGGCATCTCACCCGTGGGGCTGTCAGCTTGCCTTGGGTAGCCTTAAGGAGGTTATATTCTGAGCCCACTTGAGCTGGACCTGCAAAGTAATTAGAAAGCGAATGGGCAGGGAAGGCAGCCATTCTGAGCACACCCGCAGTGCCAGGCAATGGAAATTCAGAGCCCTCTGTTTCAAAAGGAAAAACAGGAGTGCTGGAAGCCTGGCACAAGTCTGGAAAATTACTTTGACACAAGGAAAAGCAAGGAGATCAAAACTGATTAATTCTCTATGCCAATATCCAGGCTCTGAAGCAAAGCAAGTGAATTTTCCTGAATTACTGCAAACAAAAGAATTCTCATGAAAAGCAATGAGGAAGAGGCAATCAGTAGCAAGGATGAAGAAATAATGCCCAATAAGCTATAAAAGAAAGTAAAGAAAGCAGAAATCTGGGGACAAAATAACAGCGAAATTCAGCGTGGAAAAATGCTGGTAGTACAACTGCATTGCAACTTACATAACTAATAGGAAATAAAAAGATGCTGCATGACAGAGAAACAGCAAATGGTCAAAATTTCAAAAAGAAAGTGACCACAAATGAACATGAACTGATGGGGCATTAAGGTGTCTGGCCTGCAATATCCAAGTGTAGTTTTAGGTCCCTGGCCCGTGCACGCATCTTAACAATATCCTAACTCCATGGCCATAGGAAACCTTAATTGGGCACCAAGCCTACACAATTATTTGGTCTTGCAGGAAGGACATACAGGCACAGAGGCCAAAAGGGCCCCACAGAGCCTTTTGACCTGGCCTCCATCTAGCTTGCTTTCCAGGGAAAGTGCCTTACTGTGTGCAGATGCAGCCATAGGTCTGCTTCCTCTTGAGGTACTCGCTAAACTCTTCTTGTGGCTCTCATTGCTGAGGTCACCCCACTGCAGATCTCCCTCATGGTGCTTGCAGCCTGATTTTCCATCCCACACATTGGAAGGACCCCATTTTCAATATTTACTGTGGATCTCTTCTTTATTTTCTTTGGTCTTCCATCTCCGTTGCCACCAACATGCAAACAATTTAAGGAGAATTCTTTCTGGCTGAAGGAAGCAACGTAACAAAGTAGGAGTAATAGATACAAAATGAGCATCTGTGGGTGAGAAGGGCTTCATGTTGGGTAGATGCAAAAACAACAGCAGCAAACAAATACAGAATCAATTAACTCATACCAGAGAAATTCCCGAGGACTATATGGGAAACAAGATGCAGAGGTACAAAGCTCAGCCTGTCCCGAGAAAGCCAGAGAAACTGTTGACAAGTAAGTTTATCATTCTGTGTCCCGCCAACCTCCTATTACAGCATCCAGCAACCATCAGCCCACCCAAGTCCTACTGTCAAAAGAGCTGTATGTTCTCACTGACAAACGTAGAGAGTTGTGGAAAAATGTGTCCAAACCCCAAAGCCTCACACACAGCACCTTACGATTTTTGACTGTTATAAAACCACCCTGAGTAATTTCCAAAATCAGGGCCAGACCCTAATGAATAATTTTTCAAAACAATATTGTGGATGTTTCCGTTAACAAGTTGAGTCTATAATTTTAATTTCTTCATTTGGAGTGACCCTGTCCTAATATGCATTATGTTCCGTTCAAAAGGCAGCAGAGAACAATGCGGCTGCACTCAGTCAGGGGGCATCTTCTGGAAGGAGAAGGAAGTTGTGCTTTTCCAAGAGCAATTGAGCAACTTTTCAGGGAAAAAGTTTCTGGAGCACAGAGCAAGTCAGAGAGAATGGAGAAATGCACAAAGAGGAGGAGCCTGGAGCACAGCGACAGCAGAGCTCTGAGACAGGCAGAGGAGACATACACAACCAAGGGCCCAAGCTGATGTAAATACTTCTCCCAGGATGCTGAGAGAGGATTGTGAAGACTTCCTTACAGTGCATGAAGCCACTGAAATTTGTGGGCTGAGAAAAAGACCAGAACATAAGGGTAATGAGAGAGAAGGCAGAAATGGGTTAAAAGCCTTTAATTTCCATTGTCTCAAAGTTTCTTCTTTTTAGAAAATTCATAGTTCTAGCTTATCTTCTAATGAAATCATGTTCTCTTTGGCAGCCTATATACTAAAATTCGAATGATACGGAGAAGATTAGCATGGCACCAGTACAAGCTGGTTTGGGGTGATGGGAAAGCTCCACAGTACAGGAAAAATACTGACACACCGGAGCAAGTCCAGCAGCAGGCCACCAGACTGTCCAGGGGGCTGGAGCACGGGCATATGAGGAGAGGCTTAGAGAGATGAGCCCATCAGCTTGGAGAAGAGGAGGCTTAAAGGAGCCATGACTGCTGAAACTACCTGGCCTCAGGGTACAAAGAAGACAGAGCCAGACTCTGCTTGTAGGTGCACAATGATAGGCAATGGACAAAAGTTGGAGCACAGAAAATCCTAATTAAATATAAGAAAAATCTTTTACCATGAAGCTGGAACAGAAGATGTGGGCTTTCTATCTTTGGAGGTGTCAAGGGCTTGACTGGGCATGGCCCTGAGCTACCTGATCTAGTCAGACCTCGTCTGAGCAGGAGGTTGGACTAGATGACCTCCAGAGGACCCTTCCAACCTAAATTCTTCTGTGACTCTGTAAAACTCACCTTATAGGTTCAAAGAGCTGATGTTTTCAGATGTTCTTCGCCTTAAAGACAAGGTGCAAGACAGATCTCTGACAGAGATCCAATCAAATTAGGCCAATTAAAGAAATGTCGTGGCGTTTTTGTGATTAACATTTATGTTTTGTACTGTTGATGGCATTTCAGATAAATATCACTCCTTTTTATTTGTATGTCCTGCAAGACTCTGCTATCTTGGGCACTTGATTCACCAAGCTACTTTAAATCCCTTCTGTCTGTTTGACCTCTGTGCCCTGCTCTCAACCCATAACTCGCATCAACACTAATCCCTATCCTATTGTTTACCCCCTGAGGACTGGAAAAGTTTCTACAGGTAGTGGTCTGTATGATTGTAGGGTAGTAAAGCTCAAGATATACATAGCTTATTTCCCCTTTTTTTTCCTAAAAGGAAATGTACATCCTCATCCAGTGCTTAACCTGTCTTCTAAACTACAAATGATAGTTACAAAACAACGAGGTTCCTTACCTGCATATGTGTGCACACACCCACATAGATGTTCGCATCTGCATGTATACACACATACCAGACATATCAAGTCTTGTGCATTTATTGTTTTCCATCTCATGCTTTCACAGAAACCCATACCTTCTGCATTTGCAATGCAGTGACTCAGCAGTGGTCCTATCCTTTGCTGTGCTGACCAGCTGTACCCAGTGTATCTCAGGAAGGCTTTCAGGCTGCATTCACATCGAGAGCACTCATACAGGACTACAGTGCCTCCTGCACAGGTGCAGTCCTCACAGCCCTCCCTGCTGCACAGGTGGCTTTGCTCTGTACACCAGGGACAGCCCTGTCACACTAGAAACACTTCCTTCTTGTACATCAAAGCCGACAAAAATGTGAGTCACACAACTTGCCGTGCCTTCCCTTAATGCTAGCTTTTGGGTCTACTTTACAAGTAAGAGCTTAGTATTGAGAAGAAAAGAAGTCAGGAGCCTGAAGTTCTCCTTTTGCATTTGCCACAGACTCACTTTCTGATCCTCAGGAGGTACTTCACATGCATATTTCAGCTCCTCCGTATATAAGAGGGGTGATTATAGCAACATCACAGCAGAAGCCCTGGGACTTAAATCTACAGAGCTCTTTGCAAATATAAACTGCACAAAAATACAAATTCTTGACTGTAACCCCTTCAAAATAAAATATGCAGAAACTGGTACTTCCTCACTGTTTCTCTGCTGGCACGGAGTAAGAAGTGGCCACAGTGACAGAATGCTGACTCTTTGTACACAGTCTATGATCTCAGACAAGCAAGATTTGCCAGTTTAATGAGATACCGCAAGTTAGTCAACCATTTCATTGCTTTGGCCCCTAAGAAGTGTGCTAGGCATTGATTACAATCACATAGTGTAAGTTATTCTGGTTTGTTCAGTACCTCAAGCAAGCAGCAGTAACTCCTCATGTGTTTGAACTCTGATGCTGGCATTCCCACGCCGTACCGTGTTAGACATTCAGACAACTGTGCTGATCACATATTTCCTCTTACTTTAATAGGCCTTTCAGGATTGAACAAGCGTTCCCTTGTATACTACTATGGTTCCCATCACTTGATGGTCACACTTAATTAACCACTAGTTTAGCAGAGAGCTGGTTACACTTCATTTCATTAAGTGATTTCACGATCACCAGAGGTACACTGACAGCTCTGTTAGCTGAAGCTATGTGGAAAGGGGCAGCAGAGACAACACTAACATTTTGCAGCACTTCCTCATCAGTGATTTTCCAGGCGCTACTCTTGCAGAGTACAGCTGGTTACATTTTCATTCCCCTTTAGCTTTTTGGCTCAAGGCTATCTCAGCCTTGAGGTAAGATAGACTATATCCTATTACTAGTACCTTCAGCAGTGTTGGTCGCTGCATCTTTAAAGTCATCATTTTTATATAGACAGTAAGAATTTCTTCATCTGTCTTCCCTCCTTTAGGCTTTTCTGTTCATGGTCAGCAAATAAATGTGTACAATTACAGGACAATGTCCCATTTAAAAATGCAAGGAATAATTAACTGGAAAACAAGAAAATGTTAAAAGGTTCTACAGCGTGATAAACCAGGCAGTTTAAAAACACTAGGCAATTAACTCTAAAGTATGTCAGTATCACATGACAGGAAAAACACCTCCAATGTTACATACATTAACATAAGCATGTAGACATTACAGGATACCTGTAAAACCATGCATTAAAGCTGCATACCACAAAAGCCTTCTCACAATAGTTTATGCTCATATGTAATGCACAGATGGTTTTACGTTTCTAATGTGAAAGCATTTTTTCTAATTGAATGGGGGGAATTTTGCATGGCTGTACTTCAAACCTAGATCTAAAGTTCAATCTGTCTGTGTTTTAAGCCATATTTCTGTTTAAGAGAGAAAGAAGTGTTAGAACAACAGAATCATAAAGGAGGGTGAGATGAAAGAGGTACAGATGCATAGTATAAACCAAAAATAATGCCAATTACTTGAATTTTGTTGTGAAGTCCTTCATCTCTGTCACAGAGATTTGTGTTTAGAAATTGTGAAAATTCATAAACAAACTATATTTCATATAAAAATAGCACCTTTTCTGTAGCTATCTATTTTTTAGTTCAAATCATATGAGGAAATAGTAGAACATATACCATTCACTATAAGCAGACAAGGAGAAAACCCAAAGTACCTTGTGCCAAACAGTCAAATGATATGACTACTTGTTACTGCCGTTCCTTAGAGTCTTGTTCTATATAAGAATCATGAGAACTGCGTATTTTCCTACCAATTCCTACAAATTTCATGTTTTCACTTTCATATATGTATTACACTATGAGGGTTTGTGATGAGATGGAATTGTCCCTGGAGTCCAGAATATAAGGGAGCCACTTGTTTCAGGAAGTCCTGGGAGGAATTCTGGTTTGTGTGTATTCAAAACACAAAAAAACCTCATCTAGCAATGGAACTAGTTAATAATGTATGGAAAAATGCAACATGCTGTCCCCCACCCAGCTCACAACACAGTTAAGAGAAGTTCCATGTAAATTTTGTGAACTTTTCTTCAGAAATTGCACTTGTTACTGATGGCGGGGGAATTCCATCCCACACTGCTTTTTGCAACTGGCCTGCACAAAATATTATTATAGAGTATAATATCTTTCACACATGTTCTTTTCACAGTAACTATGGTGGATCTGTATCACTGTTCCAACTGTAAAGCAAGAGCAAACAGTATGCCAAGCATTTAAGTGACCAGTTCAAAGTTGGGTAATGAGTTACAGATATCCTGGCTGTCCGCAGCCCTCGTACTCTGCAAAGTACACCCCAGCTACAGTTTGTACTGAGTCATTTAGCCACAGATACTATAAGCAAAAACAAATTAGATTACTCAGGTCTTAGAAGGGTGATACTTTGTGTACTCAGTAAATAAAGGAAAAGGAAATCAGCAATGGGCTTTGAACCAAAAATGCAAATTCATGGCAAGGTTATTCAGATTTGATTATCAAGAGGAGAAGAAGAGATTCTCACATCCTTAAGGGGAAATCACTAGGGGGTTCTAGATTAGATCTCTTGTTCTGCTAGCGCACAAACCCTAATTCCTTCAACTTTGCATTTTTCAGGTAGGTGAGGCATAGATCAATAGTGACAATGACCTTACTAGTGTACCAGTGAAAAAAAGATTACTAATTTAACAGGATCTAAATAAACATCCACCTTCATATCTCTTGGATGGGTGATTTGCAAAGCATTTCTCACCCCACATATGACATTTTAACTGACCATTTAAAGCACCCTTCTCACATACCTTTACAAGTTTCTGGGCTGCCACCTCTTTGAGTTGACTGGACACAAGTTTTAAAGTGCTGTGCGTTCTCTGTGGTGCTACAAAAGCAAGATTATTGATGATAAGGACAGGATCCAGCAGGGAAAACAGGAGAAAATCCAGCAAATCTTTGATCCATAGGAGACTCAAAGCTGCATGATTCAAATACCAGAAATTCACTTTCAGGAATTTTGTCAAGTTTTTTATAACCAGTAAGTTGTTACTAGTTTTCCTTGGTATTTATTCTAACAACATTAATAGTGGTGGATTCCTTCATACATGTTTGATTTTAATATCCAAATCTGTGGGAATCCCTCTGGTATTTAACAGAACAAAATTAAACATCAATTACAAAGTCACAGAAGGAAATCTAAAAGTGTCTTTATCCAAAAAATTGTTCACATCAATTTATTAACAAACAACACTTTCCAAGTTTTCAAACATTGTATGACTCAAAAATCATGAAGAATTAATTAATTTGCACTCAGTTTGTAAATATGCTGCTATATACACAAAAACTACTCCCACAATTGATCATGTTGCTTCCCCATTATTAAAATTTGCCCCATACCTCACTGCACATGAACATAACTAAAAATGTTATCATGCCAGATGGAAGGAGAGAAAGAGAGCCTATTCCAGGAGCTGCAGAAATTGAAAGAAATGTAGGCAACAGAAAACCATGTTAAGTTTCTCTTGCTGAGAAGTGTGATGGGAATTTGGAAGGAGCCCCACAGTCAATACCTTTCTGTCATGCACAATTCCCCCTTTCAACTTCTAATGCATGTAGGCCAATAAGAAAGGCCAAGCCCTTGTTCCTTTTGGTTGCCCACCTCTCTCAAGGCAGTATTTCCTCTCACTTAATCATACATATTCCAACATAAAAACACTGATATGGAAACATTCTCCTTTTTAACAGGCAGATACTCAGAGGCTGAAGATTTAGTCTTCACTGAAACACTTTGCCAACGTAACCACTGCCAATGGTCATGATATTTTTTCATTGGGAGGCATAGACGGTGTGACAAAAGCATTCTTGACATCCATCCCTTCACATCCAATTTTATGTACATCTTCCATAAACACACGAACTCTTATTTTGTCTCACAAGCATTTAAATTAATGGATTTCACAATCATCAAACAGCTGAAGAGACATAGCTCTGGGCTCCATTCCTACATGTCTAGATACAATAGCTTTTAAGCATCTCTTCTCCAGAAGGGATCAAATGGAAAAGCTCTGATTTTTTTTTTCCCAAGGAAGAACATGGCCTCAAAAAGAAGTGGCAAAGCCTAAGAACATATCCATGGCCATGAATTCAGGGGCTGTTCACCTGCATCAGGGCTCTGTGGTGCCAGCTGGAGCCTGAGCCTCTCCTTTAGTGGGAAAGGCAGCAGGTCCTTCCTAGTGATCACCCCAACCACTCAGTTCTGTGGGTCAACAACAGTAAGGTGGCGCAGCCTAAGGGTGTGGAAGATGATGTAGGTGTGTTGCAGTGAGAAATGAGCTTGGACTGACATTGCAGAATTGTTTATGTATGGGTCCTGTAAGGCAAAGAGAGAAGACATAGGGAGAACACAAAAGCATGAGTGCACCCCTGCCACAGGGGTGGGAAGGAGAGGCAGAGGAAGGAGGCTGGGGAGAGGGGTAGCGGAGCTGAGGGACAGGAGCCAATAAGAACATTAATTCTTCTCTCCCTGTTCCCCATCCCCAATTATACCTAAAACACCAGGAAATACCATAGTAAAAAGACACTTTCTTTTTTTGGTAAACCATCAGGTTCACTCTAAATAAACTATTATGACTGGAATGTACCCAGATCTCACAGGCTAGAAAAGCTAAGTTGAGCTCCATTGATATGGTCTGAGTTTTTACTTGGAAATAGTCAGTGACCTTAATATTTATTAAGTCTTAAGTTTTTTTATAGCTGCTATCTCATTACACAACCATTTATGACATCCTGTAATATTTTGCAGTCAATGCTTATAAAAGTCAATTCACATAGACTGCAGGGAAGAGGACAAAGAAAACAATCATATGGCTCTAAGAAGAAGGTCTGCAAGTACTAAACTGGTCACTGAAAACTATGAAGGCTATAACTGTTTCTTGATAGGAACAGAGCTAAAGACCGCTTTATTGTTAACCAAGCTGGTCTTTATAGCTTATATAGGTATTCACTAGGTTTTTACTTTTCATTTAATTCTACAGCATCCTTCTTATGACTTGGCCTGTTCTGCCAGAGAAGGTATATTATGCTTCCCAGGTGTATGCTTCCCCAGACAGCAGGAAAATGAAACAAAGACATGATAAAATAATATAAATCAATGCACAGATAGAGGGGCACATCTCTTCTCCCTCTTTCGTTTACAGGACTGACAAGACATTCAAAGAGGAAAAAAATTAAAGGCAAAATGGTTTCTTCTTTCTATACCACACATCATTTTGCTGTGGAACTCACTGCCACAGGAAATCATTATGCCCAAAGACTTCACAGTGGTTATTTCTGTGGATATCAGAAACAGAGCTTTCATGAGTGATAATAACAAGTTGTAGGAAGGGATACTAAAGTTTGTGCTTCAGGAATCACATCAGGCACTAAAAGGTTAGGTATCAATGTGAAACCTAATTGAGTGCAATAGGTTTCCCATAACAAGTAACTTGTGTGGCCCAGTGGTGCAGGCACTGGACTGAGTCTTGGCTGAGCTGGCTTCTACTGCCATGTATGACCTCATCTTGAGCTTTGAAAAGCCATGCACCCTCTCTCTACTTCAGTTTCCCCATCTGTTAAAAGGAAACTCTTAAACCAAACTAGATAATGGATATTAGGATTGTTGTGGGTTTTATAACTTTTCTCTCCTTCTAGCTATTCTCAAAGCAAGGGATTCAGACTAGATGAATCTAAAACTCAGTCTCATCTTCGTTACACCTAAGTAAACAGAAGCAGATTTTATATCTTCTTAAATAAAACCCATCTGAATTAGGCTCTCTGGCCTGGATTTCCTAGGGTCCTCCCCGCCTCAGTTTCAATGCTGCAGACTGGAAGTCACCAAGGCAGAAACTACATTTGTTTATAACATATTTATTTTAGGCTTTATTCAGTATACCAAACGCATTATTGCTTTTGGACCCAGTATTTTAGTATAGTATTTAGGAAATAAATGTGGCAATGTCATAGCAGGGATTAAAAAAAAAAATAAAAGGGGAAAGAAATATAGCTTTATTTATAAGTTGATGTATAGGCGCTGTACCGTAATGGAGCCTAAAACCTCAAAAGTATTGCTTTGTATTTGCTTTATAGGACTACAAGAGCCAAATAATGACATTTAAATGATCTATTCCATTAACATTGTATCATTTTGTCAATCTGGAATGTATTTTAATCAAAAGCCCCCTTGAAATGGTCTCTTTTGTTGTATTTTCTTTTTGGCTCATTTTATCAACATCTGTTATGTTTATACAATATGAATTAAAACTTCGGAATGCTGTTTGTACTCAGCTACTTTTGTTGAGAATGTAGCGTCCCAGGATTGGCAGTGTTTATGTAAATCAGTGCGGCTGACACAGCCATCATAAACAAATGAGAAAATATAACAAACACATTGTTCATGAAGGAAATGTTTGTTTTTAGAGTTGGCTTCAGTCTTACCAGATTGATGAAGAGTTGCTGATACCGGGGATCTGTAGCGTAGCGATTCAGCAGCATGGTTAGGTGCGACAGATTGGGCAGCTTCTTCACTGTTATCTGGAATAGGCAAGAATCCATTTCTCTTCCTTTCTGTGCTGCACATTAGAACCCAAGGTTCAAAAGCTTCCCAGTCGGACTCTTAAGAAAAAGTTTTCTAGCAGAGCTACACTGACAAAGCTTGTCCAAACTTTACAAATTCTTTTGCCAATAAGGCTTAAATAAGCAATTTAAAATAAAACACTTTACTTAGTGTAACTGTATCTCTATTAAGACAACGTAAATTCTGTTGACTTAGGGGTGAGGTTTTTCACGCTGTGAAAATTCACACACTAAGTGGTAATTACATGATAGCATAGTGCAGAAAAATGCAACAAAACTGGTATCAGCCATCAGCTGAGCTTCAGCCCTCTTCCAAAGGAGAAGCTATTTGTATCCTGGCACCTCATCCTATACATAATTGCCCCGCTCCTTCTCAACATTGTTTTGCCAGCCAGATTCCCATTTGCAAACCAAGCTTCAATAATATATGATGACTTCCCAGCTGTGCCTGTATAAATTGCTCAAAACTATGTTACCAGTCTTGCCTTGGTAATAAACTATTTTCTTCTACCACGCTTAATGTTTACTATTCCTAAAAATCCTTTAGTCATTTATCAAAGGGAAGAATGCTACATGCTTTTCAAGTTTGAAAGCTTTTATAAACACTCATCATTCAGAGAGATGCTATCCCATACAGAATTAAATATTATAATAATTCTGCTACCCATAGAGAAGTTGAGAGAGAGAAGATTGGACCAGCTTATCTGAGCAAGGAAATTCTTTGCCAGCAGTCTTCCACAACATCCAGACTCCAAGTGGCATTATAGTTTATGACAGCTGTCCCTGGAAGGTCTCTGGCCATCCTTTAATTTAAATTGCACCTGAACACTTCTTTATCTCAACCACATACATTACATCATTCCATCCTTCATGGAGAACTCATCCTAAATCACCCAGTATACATGCTGATTAAAGGAAAGAACTGAAAGAAAAGAGGTTAGCTTCTCATAGCAGAGAGGATGAGAGGAGGAGAAAGACTCATCATTTGTCTCTGGTTCAGAGATGCGCTCATTCTCCAAAAGCATGCACAGTTCTAACCTAAGGTTAGAGAAGAGGACTACATTCATTATAAGGGGCAAATTTTGAAAAGCAAGCACACATTGCTTTAGCAGCAGCTATATGATGGTACCTTAAGTACTGTGTGCAGTTTTGGGCACCTCAATATAAGGACATCAGATTATTAAAGTGTATCCACAGAAAGGCAACCAAGATGGTGAAAGGCCTTGAGGGCAAGACTTACAAGAAGCCGCTGTTTGTTCAGCTTGAAGAGAAGACTGAGGGGAGACCTCATCACAGCCTACACCTTCCTCAGGGGGAGCAGGTGCTGATCTCTCTCTGGTGATCAGCGATAGAAATGAAGATACATCAGGGGAAGTTTGGATTGGATATTAGGAAAAGGTTCTTCACTGAGAGGGTGGTCACTCACTGGCACAGGCTCCCCAGGGAAGCTCAAGGCACCAAGCCTGTCAGAGTTCAAGGAGCATCTGGATGATGCTCTTAGTCATATGGTTTAGTTTTAGTCAATCATGTGAGGAACAAGGAGTTGGACTCATGATATATATATAGGTCCCCTCCAACTTGAGATAGTCTATGATTCTAGAATATGATGGCCTGACCATATATTTCACTTTCCCAAATAGCAGCATCACACAAGGTGTTTTCTGGTTTAGGTTTGGCTAATTAGATTAAAGGACATCATCTATCCTACATGTTCTTCTTGACCTAGATCAATCTGCTTGGCAGGACCAGCTCATACACTGTCTAGTTTGCACCCAGCAAGACAAAACCAATAATAAACAAATACAATTATCTGAATATAAGTAGACAGACTGTTGTCCTTCCCACATCCTTCTTAAGTAACACCTACATTAAAACACAATATCTGCAAAAAAATCATGTCATATTTTAAATCATCGATGAAACCTTCTCTCACAGTACTGCACTCCAGAGTTCATTAAGACATTTAATATTCTTGCTGATTTAGTCATGTGAAAATGGATATCTTTATCAATAATTATATCATTTCAAACCTTTCTTTAGCATTCTTCCCTTCTGCACTACACATATAAGGCCTTGACAATAAATATATTTAAAATTATCACTTATATCTTAGCATCTTTATATCATTTATATTCCTTGCTACACACACACACACTCTACCCATACTGTCCACTTCCAGCCTTTTAACTTATGTTTAGATAACAAACACCTTGGGGACCACCACAAAGCTTTTTGTTTTGCAACGTATGTAACATCATGTTAGCCCTGGTCTGTGATTACAACGAGGAGCTACTACAGTAGTACTAAGATGTGCAACACACTGCTAAATTATGGGCTTGAGGGACCCAGAGGAAAGGAGACACACAATCTTCATTAGGGCCTCCGAGAAATACAAATGAGGTACAAAGTGGCTTTTGTGACCGGAACACCAAGCATAAGCTGGGAATTTTTCAAATAAATATTTCTGTATCCAAAAATACTGCTTTGTTCAAACCAAAATTTGTTATAGGAATTCATTAGTTTTAACACAATGTCTCCTGGGAAAGAACGGTCTGCTGTAAGGTGGGATTAGCACTCCACAGCAGAGGACTTGCACTAAGACAATGTGCCTGCCAGATCCAAAAGCTGGTGGTTAGTACCCTCCCTAGGGGCAGGATATGGAAGAACTAGGTCCAGGTCCTTTCTCCATGGTCTCCTTCATAACAAGCACATTAGTGGCTATGTATGGCAGTCTTAATTTCTCCTGTTGGAGGGGTTCCATGCTGAATAAACAGGGATCTGTACAACCAGCCCCCCCCCCCCCCCCCCCGTTCCCACTGGCTGCTCTGACCAGCAGGCTGTTTGCTGTTCTATTATTTTCTTTCCAAACAGTCTTCCCTTCACTATTCAATACTTCTTTGTCCTGCATTTGATGAAGCTGGATCAAAACTGTAAAGAACACAAAGAAAACAGCAAACTTACTATGAGATACTACTGAGCTCTCGCACATGAAGAGGTGACATTAAACTAGTTTCCACTGTATTACAATAAACTGCCGTTTCACGTGTTTTGGGTCTTTTATGTAGTCTACCTTTTGTCCAACATAAAACCAAAATACTCTGGGAGCATCTACCTCCGCATTTTAGTTCAGATCTGGAACACACACTTGAACGAAACTATCCTATTACCTCCACCTCCCATAGGCTGGTTAGAATTGTGAAGCAGTCACCTTTCTCCTGAGACAGCCAGCTGTTTCACTCTGTAGAGCCAGTCTTGAAATCTGCATTTTGTTAACGTAGACATTGGTCTCTCATCTAAGGTTCTCAATGGGATTTATAAATAAGCATGCCTGTGGCTGGGATATAGGTACCATCCTTTTACAGGTGAAGACCTGAATGTGAATACAACTTGTGGAAAGACATCAGTTCTGAAGCAAATCAGTGGCACAGCCAGGAATACTAGGAGTCTGTCACCTGCTTCCACCTTTAAAGCACATCCCATTCACAGGACAAACAAGGAATTCACTATCCTTCATAACTACAGAAACTTTATTTGTCTGAATTTAATAACTGGACAGCTTTGGTTTTCATAAAATCTGTTTCAGATTACAAAGGAAAGTGCAACACTGCAGCAGAGCTAACTGCTGAGAAAACTGCACTGAGGAAATACTTTGCCCTGGGCTCACATCTCTCCTCCTGGGAAAGTCACTGGCATGCCCTAAGCCTCTTGCCATGTGCATGCCAGCATATGGACATGTTGCATAGACAATTAATGGACTTGGGTTTGAGGACAATGATGAGAACACACTAAAAAGAAGAGTATAGGCATGCTCCAACAGGCAAGATCTACTCCCTTCAGGCTACGTTTGGAGGAGCAAATGGAGAAAAACACAATATACTCATAACGTATTCACTGCAGTAGAGGACATAAAGAAGAAATCAATGCAGTCATGCCCTATGAATTACCTTTGGTGCATGACACACTTTGTTCTGCAGGGCTCTGTAAAGATTCACATTTTATGGTCTTTCACAAACAGGTCTGTAATCGTTCTTAGTAAGATATAAATACACAGATCTAAATTCTCCTCCAAGACCATCACATACAGCTCCAAGAAGTCACTTACAAGGATGATCACTGGGCCAGGAATACTCTCAAGACTTTAATCCTAACATGTATATATAGATGTCAAGTGCGAAAGTTATGATCCACCCTGATCCTTTCCCAGACTCTGTAAGCTGAGGTCCAAAACACTGTTCAGGTCTGTCCGTAGTCCAGACCACCATTTTCCACTTGAACATCATGGGCTGGAATTAAAAAAACAGCAACATTCACCATGAGCTGAAAGAGCAGAAACATTTGCTTATCACCAGTGGTTTGTTGGCTGGTTTTGGCAGCTTGCAATTTGCTCGGCACCGCTCTTAACTAAACCCAGCAAGGAGTCACTTAACAGGGCTTTGGGAAGTGTGAGAGAAATTTGGCTAGTCAAAAAAAAAAAAGCACACACAAACACAATGAAGGAAGCTGTTGGAACATTTCTGATAAGAATCCAAGCCTATTAAAAAGTGCCATATTCAGGAGAAAAATGAACATACATTATTTCACTCAGACTTCCAGAAGTCATGCTTCAGAGGTATAACAACATCACTCTTTGATGTTACATACAACATCCTTCCTATCACATCATCAAGCCTTAAAAAGCAGACCAAACATGTTTCTTGCACTATTTTGTGAGGTTTAACAGGAAGTGCTAGGATTTAGACTTGGAGTCTGCAATTGTTCGTTTACTCTTTATTTATTTAAGAAGGAAGAAAACCCTGGAGTAGGGAATCTCATTTCAAAGATACTCTGGCAAAGCATCGCAGTAGTTTCATATGCTCTATCTGTTATAAAGCATGCATCATGAAGATACACCTAATTAAGATAACACATTATTATCCCAATATCCACATGTCAGATTTGGCATAGAAGTCAGGAATGAAAAGTATCTGACAGCTGATTGTGTCACTCTTCTTGTCAAGATGGCCAATTATCTGAGGAAACTACAAATTCTAAATATTGGGGGAGTGACATAAAAGGAACTGCAGCTCCAAAGTAGCTGCAAATGAACAGAAGGAAGATTAAAAGGTGATGTCACTGGCAAAAGCATTCAGGGCAGAACTCTCCCAAAGTGAATGGATAAAATACACAGTGGGGCGGGGAGAGGAGGGAGGATTAGAGAACCTGAAGCATCATTTTTAGCTTGCTTCAGAAAGTTTTAGGGTTATTTCTCCTGCATTAATCCACCTGCATGGTTTTTATTCTTGAGCTGATTATTCACTGGTTTATCTTTGACCAAAGGGGCAGGAGGCCTGCATGGATGAGCAAGGAGCTTCTGGCAAAAACAGAAGCAGCAAGTTTGTGTGGATGTGGGAAAAAGGACAGGCCACTTGGGAGGAATACAGGGATGTCAGAACATGCAGGGAAGCAATTAGGAAGGGTAAGGCCTGTTTGGAACTAAATCTGGTGGAGGAGGTCAGGGACAACAAGAAGGGCTTCGTCAAGTACATCAGCAGGAAAAGGATGGCTAGGGAAAGTGTGGGATGACTGCTAAATGAGGTGGGTGCCCTTGTGACAAAGGATACAGAGAAGGCGGAGTTACTGAATGCCTTCTTTGCCTCAGTCTTTACTGCCAAGGCCAGCCCTCCAGTTTCCCAGACCCTGGAGACAAGAGAGGAAGTCTGGAGAAAGAAAGACTATCGCTTGATCAAGAAGGATCACATTAGAGATCACTTAAGCAAACCTGACACCCACCAATCCGTGAGCCTTAATGGAATGCACCTCCAAGTGCTGAGTACCAGCTGAGGGAGCTGGCAGATGTTATTGCCAAGCCACTCTCCATCAACTTTGAAAGGTCATGGAGAACAGGAGAGGTGCCTGAGAACTGGAGGAAAGCCAATATCACTCAAGTCTTCAAAAAGGGCAAGGATGACCCAGGACACTACAGGCTGGTCAGCCTCACCTCCATGCCTGGAAAGGTCATGAAACAGCTCATCCCGGTGGTCACCTCTAAGCATGACTAGGAAAAGAAGGTTGTCAGGAGTAGTCAACATGCATTCACCATGGGGGAAATCATGCCTGACCAACCTAACAGCCTTCTGTGATGGAATGGCTGGCTGGGTAGATGAGGGAAGGGAGGTGGATGTTGTCTACCTTCACCTCAGCAAGGCTTTTGACACCATCTCCCATAACATCCTCACAGGTGAACTCAGGCAGTGTGGGTTAGATGGGTGGACAGTGAGGTGGGTTGAGAACTGGCTGAATGGCAGAGCTCAGAGGGCTGTGATCAGTGGCACAGTCTTGCTGAAGGCCTGTAGCTGGTGGTGTTCCCCAGGGGTCAGTACTGGGTCCAGTCCTATTCAGCTTATTCAGCAGTGACCTGGATGAAGGGACACAGTGTGTCCTCAGCAAGTTTGCTGATGATACAAAACTGGGAGGAGTGGCTGACACACCAGAAAGCTGTGCTACCATTCAGCGAGTCCTGGACACGCCGGAGAGTTGGGTGGAGAGGAGCCCAATGAAGCTCAGCAAAGGTAAGTGTGAGGTCCTGCACCTGGGGAGGAACAACCCCACGCACCAGTACAGGCTGGGGGTGACCTGGTGGAAGGCAGCTCTGCGGAGAAGGACCTGGGAGTCCTGGTGGACAGCAAGCTGGCCATGAGCCAGCAGTGTGCCCTGGTGGCCAAGGAGGTCAATGGGATCCTGGGGTGCATCAGGAGGAGCATGGCCAGGATGGAGGGAGGCTGTCCTCCCCCTCTACTCTGCCTGGTGAGGCCCCATCTGCAGTGCTGTGTCCAGTTCTGGGCTCCCCAGTTCAGGAGAGACAGGGAACTGCTGGAGAGGGCCCAGCAGGGGGCTGCAAAGATGATGAGGGGGCTGGAGCATCTCTCTGAAGAGGAAAGACTGAGGGAGCTGGGGCTGTTCAGCCTGGAGAAGAGAAGACTGAGAGGGGGCCTTATCAATGTCTGCAAATATCTTAAGAGTGAGTGTCAAAAGGACGGGGCCAGGCTCTTTTCAGTGGTGCCCAGCTACAGGACAAGGGGCAACAGGCACAAACGGCAGCATAGGAACTTCCATCTGAATATGAGGAAAAACTTCTTACTTTGAGGGTGACAGAGCCCTGGCACAGGCTGCCCAGAGAGGCTGTGGAGTCTCCTTCTCTGGAGACATTCAAAACCCGCCTGGATGAGGCTCTGTGCCACCTGCTGTAGGTGAACCTGCTCTAGCAGGGAGTTGGACTAGATGATCTCCAGAGGTCCATTCCAACCCTGACCATTCTGTGATTCTGATTATAGCTTATTTTTTGGCCAATATTCAACTCAGTGAGGGCCAGTGATTAACATATTCTGACCAGAATAAAACAAATATCCTTCCATGTATTAAAAATCTACTGTCTCAGAGTTTCTCTCAGACATGTTTAAAATCCAGCAGCATCAGTTACTAAATTTGGATTTCTGTCAGTCATTTTGAGAAAACAATGACAAAAGAACAGTAACAAGTAACAATAAATCACTAACTAAAAACAATAAATCACTAACTAAATACAATAAATCACTAACTAAAAACAATAAATCACTAAAATAACTGAATATGGCACCCTGGGACTCTTCATGGTCCTTCCTCATCCTGATACCTGGCTGGTATAAATTATTTCACAATATCAACAAGTCTCTGAAAACTTGATGCAGCTAAGACTTAGTGTCTTGCACCTTCAACTTCCATAGCAGTAGAAACAAAGGGAGTGCTTAGAGGATTTTGTAGGATCTGATCACTGCTCTGCCCTCAGCAGAAGTTCTAGCGCAAGCATGCAACTCTTCCAAAAGGGCATGGTGAGAGAAGCTTTTTACATGGACTGTAAAATGTGAATTCTATTTAAGAATAGTTCTTACTTTATGTTCTTGGTAAGATAGCCGCTAGTATACAAAATGCATTTTTCTTGACTTCAAATAGCATTGTGCCTTTTTTTAACTGGTGAAAAAGAGTATCCTGTATACAGTGAGCTAGACAGTAGGTAAGGACTAGATCATCACATACCAGGAACTGTTTTAAAATCCACTGAATCCGTGTCTTACACAGAAAAATCTCAGGGTTACAGGGTTGTTTCAGGTTAGGCAGCCTAAATAATTACTGTTTACTTAATGTTTTGTTCTTCAAACCAAGAAGGAGCTTTGCATGAATTTTTGGCATTTACCTACAAGATGATAAAAAGGTCATTATCAAGTAGTGGACTGAGGTTTTCCTCAAATCCTGTCTATGCCACAGCCTTTCAAAGGATGCTGAATAAATATTTAATCTTTGTGCCTCAGTTTTCAGATCTACAAAACAGGGATTTCTTCCACCTCAGTGCTGTGTTTTGAGGTTAATATTCATTACTTAAGTTGCCAGCTGTCTGCTTTTATGGGCACCATCAGCAGGGTGAATGAGCAGACAGTTAAGTTCACAGCTTCAACATGAAAATGCAAAGGTAGCTGTTAATAAACTGTAAATTCAACCCTACAGAAAGGCTAGATTTTAGGAAAGGATGAAGGCTTAGGATCACATTTGTATTTCTCTACAAGCTGCCTTGTTACCAGGCAGATTTTCAATGTCAGAGGAACCTACCACACATTTAAATGACAGGGCAAGTATGCGATCAGTCTTTCCATTCACACACCAGGTTTCCCCATGCCTATATTTGATTTCAACATTTAACAACACTCTGCACTTGCCTAAAAGCCACCCACATGCTGCAGTGAGGCTGCATACGTTTTTAATTTGGCTTTTTGACTTAGCGCACAGCCTCTGCAGCACTCCAGTTTTCCCTCCAAAGGGCTCCATCACAAGTCCTACAGCACCTGCACAATTATTTGTATGGCCAAACAGGCCTACTAATTTTAAAAGTATCATATGATGTTGTTCTTTGGAAGAAAATTTTCACACTTCAGATATGAAATGAAACCACTGCCACATACTCTATAAACCTTCCTCCATCTGTGTTGTTCACGAGCTGCAGTGCTCCAGGACCCTGACAATACATGGGAAGATCATAATGGCAAGGGCTTTAGTTGAAAGTGCTGGATTCCATTTATTTTAATAGGCAAGATTACTGTATAGTGTATCATTGAAATTAATTGGATCAGCTTTTCAAAAGCAGGAATCCAGACAGCGAAAACAAACAATGTGCTGACAGACTTTACTCTCTAACATGAAAACCAAGTAATCACAAAAGCACTTTGGTATTGCAGTCAGCTCCCTAGTCTGCACACCTAAAAATAGTTTTCAAGTCCCTAACGTGCTCTCCCTCCCATTTTTTTCTTCTTTGCTGGCTGAGTTCAGACGCAGCCTCCAAACCACTGCTAATGGTGTTTCTAGCTTGTATCAGACTTGGTAGAAACACCATTTCTCAGAACTTACAGCAAAGTCACAGGGACAAGGGAGGGGGGAAGCTGTTCATGATCTTCTAGCAAGAAACAAAACCTCATTTTTATCTCCATTTACTGCATGAACTTTGCAGACTTCTGCGTTTGATTGAGTAACTTTGCATTCCTGTGATCTAAACTTAGCAACCTTTCCACAACAGTGCCAGAAGAAGCTCTCCAAGAAGCTTTCAAATCCATATCAGTTATTTCAAGTGTGCCAGCAGCAAGGCTGTCGCAATATTAAGGTAGACATCATTAAGCTCAGTAATTAATTTATGAATTAAATGTTTCAGGTCTCAATTCATCTTTAACTTTCCATTTGTCCCTGAGCTGTTGCACTGCATTGCTTACTGAAGGCAAGTACTTCTCTTGCTAAGAAAAATAAAGGTCTTGCCTTATTAAACAAGTGTGTGGACTCGCTGTACACGTGCACATGCACACGCCTTGAGAGCAGTGTTTCATTAGTCCCAACTGGGAGGGCAGATTAAAGAAAAATACCAGAAACCATACCTACAGCCTGACATATCTATGATATGTTGCAATGCTAGATCGCCTTTCCCACAGCACATATCAATATGCTCTGCTTGGCAGAAAGCATTCCTGACTCACAATGGTTTCTGTTCACTGGACTGACGAGAGGCAAGTCATAGCTAATAAACTGCCATAAAATACACATACGGATACCGCTTTGGATCAATGGTTTCTCTGCTAAAGGATGTTACTGTGTAATACAGCTTTAAGTTTTCAACTTTGTCATATTTTCTAAACTCTGATCTCTTCAATTTACTTTCAGTTATGTGACATTCCCCCTTAGCGGAGTGAAAGCATGCATTAGCTAAACAATGTGGTTTGGATTTAGTGTTCCCATGCATCATCGTGAAAATGTTTGTATCAGCAGTAGTGTCATTATTGTTACTGGGAACAGCTGCTCTACCATGTCTTCTGATCGTGGAAAGCAGAGTGTCTCCCTTCCCATCCCAGTTTACAAGCAGGAAATTTAAAGCAGGACCGTCGAGCAGGAGGTTTATGAGTACGCACTGTTCAGTACCTGGCTTCCTCCTGCCACAGAGGAAGCAGAAAGTGCAGCGCAGCCACAGCCGCAGCAAAATAAGTGTTGCAAATATAAATGTAGTTGGCTCCCTCCACAGGCAGTTCTTCTGGCTCCGGACCGGGGGGCTAACCTGGGGCAGAAGTCCTCCCCTCAGGTGCAGCGCTCTGGCAGCTCGGTTCCATTCAACTCGACACCCTTTGAGCGAGAATTAGAGCCGCAAGTTTGCTGATGATTAAGCAGATGTTTAATATCTCCCCCGAGTTTCTGAAGTGGAAAGATGTAACCCTCAGCCGCCTTGCCAGCGCTCCCTGCCTCACTGATGTAAGTTTCCACATCCAACTCTGTGCGAGTGACGCCCCGCCAGGAGCATCACGGCGGCGATGCCGAGCTCTGTGGGGCCCTGCCACTTGGTTCAGGCCAGCTGGACATTTTTAAGGAAAGCTCACAAAACTTAGAGCTATTTGCGTGATCACACAGAAGAGCAGGCTCTAACTCCCCTTTCAGAACAAAACCTTCAGGAGCAATTAGGCTTTATTTCAAGATGGATAAAATCCGTTTTCCAGGACATTAGACCTTTTGAAATGTCTTTGGATGGGAAGCCATGCTTTCAGTCACTAAGCTGAAAGTCCAAGCTTTGGTAACTTTTCAACTACATTAAGACCTCAGCTTTTGAATGTATTTCTTTTTGTGGTTTAGAGCACAAAGTTCTATTTTTTGAAAGAATCTTAGATTCCCAGCTTTGTTACAAAAACAGAAATTAGGTACTCTGAACGCTTCATTTGTATCAAACAAACTTCGTTTGAATTTGGCAGTTACGTAGTCAACACACTCCCATATAGCATATCAAAATGTGTACTAGAACGGTTCAAACATGGTAAGCTACAAGGATTTTTGACAACTTTACCTTCAATATTTTTATGGAAATGTCTTTTTGGCACAAAAATAACAATTCCCATCAACCACAAATGCTGAAGTTTCAGTAAACTTAATGGGTGGGAAGAGATGGGTTTTCCTAGGTGAAAAAATACACGCAAAAATGCAGGCACGATGCCAGAAATGTCACATCCTGTACAGAAGGAGCAGAAGACCAAGTTTTACCCATTTCTGCTTAGACGGATATATTCCATACAGTCTGCTTACAGTCAAAGATACTGTGGTTTCTGCATAACTACTTTCTCCCAATCAAATTAAATTTCCTTCAGCTAAAGGACAAACAAAATGCCAAGTAACAGCTAACAGCTGTGTAGGTAAGAGTGCAAAGGCAAAACCAAGGAATCCAGCCTTCAGCCTTACCACAGGAGAGCTATGTATGGTACAGATCTGAGTAGTTCAGACACGAACAAAATGGCTTATTTGTTAGGGTAAAATTCCCGAGCAGGTTACTCAGTGATATTTGTCAGCCCAGTAGTTTCTCCAGGAAAATTGTCTCATAGCTGTGTTCAGGGCAGAAATTAAGATTGCCGGGCACTACTCCAGCTTCTGCCTCTCTGCACCACTTCTCCTCAAAGGAAATGGTGGGAGAGACCAGCATCCACTTGCTTTTCCTCAGTGAATACCAGGAGGATTTCACTGCAGTATGGAAACCCTGCTCCTTCATCTGACTTGACAAAAGTGAGGTAAAGGCAAGAAAAGCCACCCCATCAGAGCAGTCCCTGAGATTAACATGGTATTAGTCACAAATATGCAGTAAATCTACACATAATAAGGGATAAACAGCATCTCCGGAAAAAGGCACCTAGGCAGAAAGCACATTGTCACCCATTTTGGTGGAAGAAATCAGAGAGTACACGAGTGTCACACGTGTGGAGGGAAGTGATCACACATGGGAGGATGCAGAGCATGGCAGCAAAGACACTGCTGATGACGATGACGTAACATCATCCTCCATGTTATATCCCAGCCCTGTCCACAGCGTGGGGGAAAGAAATTTGTTACCTACAGCTTCACTCCTCAAATCCTCCATGTCTTCTGTTTTTAATGTGGTTTACATTATAAAGTAACCTCTGGCAAAGATGATGGAGCAGCAAAACACAAGTGATGATGTGTCTAATCTCTTCATCATGTCAAAGAACCACTTCATTGCCCCACAATGGCCCTACACTAGTACATTATAACATATGTGGAAGTGAAAAAATGGTGCTTTTTTCAGTTTTGGTCTCACAGAAATTAGGCAGAAGCACAACTCTGTCTTTCCCACTGGAGGAAGATCTGGAGCCACAGACTAGAGCAGCCAAGGCAAGAGAGCCAGGGGACCTCCCAACAACTCCTCAATATGCATTTACAGCTTCACGCAGTGTCTCTGGCAGAAACTTCCTGGGAAGGAAGGCAGTGGTCCTATCCTCAGGTCTCTCTGAAGAATGAATTCCACCTAGCCAGGAGGGCATGCCATCTAGGGCATGACATTTATAGCTCTCAGCAGACTCTGGGCTAACACATTCATAACAGCCCAGCTCCCTTCCTGCAGTCACTGAGGGAAGATGGGGGAGGCATTTCAGCTGCAGCACAGAAGAATAGCTTGCTTTATTCTGATGTGCAAGTATCATCGTTACCGCGTGAGAAATGAAGGGGGGAAGCCAGTCCCCCAACCCTCTGTGTTGCACACAATAAGTCTATCATCCCCATCAATGCCATGCATCAAGTTCACCAGCCACACGTTCCTCAAACTGAATTCTGCAAGGGTTTCCCAGGCATGCATAGAGCTCTGCCTATGGCAAAGTGTCAAAAGTATTACTCTAAGGAGATCTTTGTTTTGGAAACTTGCTTCTCAGCTACAGTTTGCTTCCTCTTTAACAATTTTAAAGCCAAGGAGTTTTCTTTAGTAGTTGCTTTTGTTTTTTATCTCTGCTGCTCACTCAACTGGGGAAGAGAACCGCTTCAGATTTGGGTCACCCACATAAAAATGTGTTTGGTGATCTCATCTTCATCCCCAGTGGGTAACCTTTGAGATCACAAAGAACAGGAGAAAAATCTATCCCCACTAAGCAGATTTGGAAGATCTGGGGGGCTTTGTTTGTTTGGAGGGTTTTTTTATATAAAATTGGAATATCTGGGTGTTTGCTGCAGGCCAGCACTGAGGTGCATTTGTAGGCCCATGCAAGTTCCAGCCAACATTGCTTGGCCACAGTCCTTGCTTTTGTAAGAACTGACACTGACCTTTTCAGAGGGTCAGAATCATTCATATGTATTACAAAACATAACAACACTTTGTCCTTGTACAACAACTCTCATCACTACAGTTTCAAGCATGGGCTGGTACTGAATAACTTTTACATTTGGTCCAGATTTACAGTGTTTCATCCATGCTTATTTTATGAGAAGAAATGGTACAGGAAAACACATAAATGAGAAACAGTATTGAAAAACTATGAGCTGCTGCTACCTTCATGCAAGCTTAGCAAATCGTTTGCTTCTTTCCCTTCATTAGCTTGTTGCCTCCTTCTTTTTAACCTAATAACAATATTTTTTTACTAGAAAAAAAATCCAAGCATATTTGAGAATCAATAATAATGCCCAAGGCAATCCTCAAGAAAAACATCATGGCAGTTATTTTTCCATCATACTTATGGCACCTTTTTTAAAATATGCCAGACAAGCCACATTTCCTCCACTTCAACACTACTGATGTACAAGACGGAAAAATAACTTATCATTTTTCTGACTGTGGTCACATCACCTCCACATGGGATTGCACTGGATCTCCTAGGGTAAGAGGTTGAACAGCACCCTTCCCCTTTAAGGAGTTCACAGCATTTGTCATCTTGCTCTTAACAGTTACGTGCTGCAAGAGCTGTAATTTTATGAGTAAGATGGAAAACCTGAATCCTAACTGCTTATGGTTATGAATATAGTAATTCCATGACACATCACATTTTTGGAGGCTTGTTTCAGAGGACGGCTGCAGAGCATTCCCTTCATGGTGTTGGTGAGAACAGCAGAACAGTAAAGTCTTCTGTGGTCCTCGCTGGGGACAAGACACCCAGAACTCATCACGCAAGTGCTCAGGCTGCAGGGAATGCACTGAGGCAAAAAGGGGTGTCAGAGCACCTCAGGATGCAATGCTTGCTCCCAGACATCATCTCTGCATGAGTTTCACTGGAGTGAGCCACCAACTAACTAAAAAAGCCATTTCCTGCTTCTTTGTCAACCATTTAAAATGTTGTCTTGGTTTTACTCGAAACAGTCTAACAACAGTTAATTTATGCTGAAAGTGACAGGGAAACTTTTTCATTCATCCCTGTTAAAAGGCTGTAAGAGAAGGCAGCATAAAAGAGCCCTGTGGGGATTAAGCAAATGACAAGCCTACCAGGACTGTCAGATATCATCAGCTTTGCTCTGAAGGCACCTCTTTTTGGGATGTGCTAGTGACCAGCCTTCCATCCCCCCCTTTTTGCTTGCTTCCACACTAGTGTGCTCTCCATCACAAAGCACAGTGGTATTTGCATAAACTCAGCAGAGTCCTCAGCAGCCTGGGATGCTCACTTCAAGGTGATTTGGTGAATTAATAAGGAAATCATGAGACTATAAATTGAATTTAAAAGGAACTTTGGCTGTATCGGTTGTTAGAGTGCTTTCTAGATTTATTGCTGTGGACAGCTGAGAACTAAAAAAAGCACACCATTTTTTGCTACATAATATCTTCAGATTGGTGCACACTGCAGACTATCACTCAGAAATTTAGGTTTTAGTGCCTTAGCACATTTCTTATTAATAATGTTTATGATAGCATCACCATGAGAGAACAAGTATACATATCATATACAAGTATATGATACTGCATTTATTGATGTCATTACTTCTGCAGGCCACTGCGACCCAAATGATTCCCCTGTACAATTCTCATTGCAAGCAGAAATTTCTCTTCCTAAAGGGTTCATACAAACTGTTTCACTTGTCAATGAAGCAAGTTCACAATTTTTATTAAATATTCCCATCTTCATGCTCCAAAAGGGCAACGGACCACATTGCTATGAGGTAAGTTCATGTGATCCAGCTGCCAGCGGTTCATCCTTGAAAATTTGTTATAAAGCAGGCAAGCAGACAAGTCCTAACCAAATTTCCACTGATGATGCACAGATAGCATTTTTCCCCATCCAGATCAACAAAAGAAAATGCTTTTATCCTTGTTTGCTCACTGATAGCTCCCAACTGCCACGCAGTCAAGGCATTAAACCAGAAGTGGATAAAAAAGTAAATCTACAAGAAAAGGTGTAGAATACTACAGTCTTTCAGGACAAAAGACACCATGCAAATTGTGGAAAAGCATGGTATTACAGTACAAAACTGGCCACGTGTTTGTATTACCGCTGTTGGAAGCATAATTCATAGAGCTTTGCTGTGTGAACTCCTATGCAGTAGAGTTGCATATTCATCTTCTTTCCTCTAGGATACTTAAGGTAGAAATAAAGTCATTGCATCTCCCACTCATGACCCACCCCCCACTCAAAGGACAGTCTTAAGATACTCCTGAAAGAATGAAATCACTCTTGTAGTCACATGAAATACAGTACCATAAATACTTAATTTATCAGGAGATTTTATTACACCTTTTGAGAGTCCTCCATATGGCAAGGATTCCTTCAGTCTAATTCTTGTTTACCCTAGCAGGTTACTTCCACTGATTTTGTTGCTTACCTCATCTGTGATATGATTTATGTTCACTCATTTCCTGTAAAAGCATACACTAATAAAATGAAAAAATTATGAAGAAATAGCGGGCCAGCTTTGAATTGGCATGGGACATTTCATGAGTAACTAGATTCAAATCCTTTTAAATTACTGTTTCAGTGAACCTTTAAGATTCTGAAGGGCAATTGTCCCCTTTTCTACAGTTCCCATAAGGTCATTTCATTGATGCTGTTTCAATAAATCCCTGATGAAATAGATAACCTTGTATAAAAATGTTAGGTCTTTCTTTAAAGGACACCTGCTGTTCATGCTAAAGAAAGTAGGAACAAGTTTCATATCCATCCCAAATAATCTTCACAAACAGATGCTTAAAGGAAAACAGTCTGATGAATGGCCAGAAACATCACATGACATCAATTTGATAGCATTTTTACCTTCTAATAGTTCCCTGGAACACCTCTGCATCTTCTGGCTTGGGCCTGCAAACCACTGGGAATCCGCTATGGCTTGTACTTGCAAGAAGCTGAGCCAAGGAGGCAATGTTTTCCTTCAGGTGAAGGACCCTGATGCCAGGCTTCATGACATCCTTGGCAGAGAACAATTCCAGGTTCAACCTGAAAGACAGAAAGCAGACAGCCAAAGCATTATTTAGTAAACAGGAAATGAGGCATACTGTACCACGTTAGCATTTGACAAGTTTATAATGTGTTAGTAAATTACTTCAAGATGGAAATCAATCTGCTTTATTTGCAAATGTAAAAAAAAAAAAAGTAATTACCCAATAAAACTGCTTATCAAGCATTGCCTTTCTTTGTGTGAGATACATGATAAATTCAACCATATGCATGACATGGTCATCCTAGACAGGATATTGTAAGACCCATTTATCAATTTGCATGACTTTTCACTTATCAATTTGCATGACTTTTCACATTTAAAAAAAGATTTTTAATCTGAGCTGAAATCCTCTGGAATTCTGGCTGATATCAAATAGTTTAGAGCTAAGCACTTTGGAAAAATTCAGGCTTATGCTTATCATTGCATAAGGGTTTTTTGCAGCGGTAGCAGCTAGAAAGATAGCTCCTTCAAAGATAGCTTACAAATCATATACAGATTTTCCAGTATTTTCTAAAACTTTTCAGGTTTTAGGCAAAGTTTCAGGAAATATGAACATACAAAACTGAAAAACATATGTACCCATTCTCTGACAGTAGGGTGAAATGAAAAATAACATACTTACTGCAAAATTCAGGAGTAATTTCTATGGAATTACAGTAGGCCAGATTCTTACAACAGAAGTCAATGAACTGCTCTAGTTTTAGCTTGGTTTATATTTTCTATTTTCAAAAAATTACATTAATTATTCTGACTATCATCTGGACACACCATAAGCCAGGATCTCCTGTTCAGACACAGGCTGACACAAACCACAGCCAGTCAACTGGAGCATAAATTTGCCCACATCCTGTTTTACCAATGTACCTTTCATCCCTGTGGTAAAAGCAGCTCTTTCCATATGCTGTTAATTATTGTCCTCCCTCCTGAGAGACACAAGCTTATTTTTTCAAGCCAGCTACTCTGATGGTTTGTATGTGATCACCTGCCTAAGAGTAACAGAACTGAGGAGACAATGCACTTCATACATGGCACCTACACAGCTGTGAAACAAGTTTCTTCTTCTAAACTGGGATGGATTTAAATGAATCCTGAAAAAAAAAAGTCTTATATGCATCAAATCACATCATACCCATCCCCAGTTATATGAAACAGACTGCAGGCAATGAAGATTTGGAACACCATTACAGACCCACGTTTCAAGGGACCAGAATACCAACTTATGGAAAAATTAACCTTTCTGAACCGCATTTTGCTTGTGAGTCAAAATGAGCAGATTTTTACCTTGGAAATCAAAATGGCTGAGTGCAGAATTTAGTATCAGCTAGTGAAAACAAAACCTAAAAATCCCAGAGAGATGGATTTTTTTTCATTCTTAATCTCACTGGGTGCTACCAGTTGATGCAGTACAAGTGATGGAACTGAGTGGAAACCACGGATGCTGCTCAGGATGAGTTGCTGTCAGAACTGTGCTGCTGTGGCTCCATAAAAGGAATTTTATTTCTTCTAAATGACTAGATTCCTGTTCATCCTCTGCCTCTTTTCCATGTCCATAGGCCAGATAAAAATCTCTATTTGCCTGCCTTAAGCTTTGTCTAAAAGTACTACACACTGCATTACTATTAAAAGTACTGTACCTAGCAGAGGACACAATGTGAATACATGATTAATGATAATAACTAATTCCTGAATTACATGTGCAAACCCCAAATGATATTTAAATAAGAGGAGTGTGAATACTGTTACATTCCAGCAGTTCCTAGAGTATTTCTTAGCAGCATGTAGGTTTTCTGACTCCACAACTTCACAGTTTTGCTCCGTTGCATTGGAAAGCAAATGTTCCACATTATTGCAAAAGCCCATGAAACGTCCTTAGGTTTTGTCAAATCAGACATTTGTATAAAAGCAAGGGATAGCTTGTTACACAGTTCTGTGATCTTGGTTTTGTCTGGGATCATAAGGTGTCTGCATTCTCTACGTCAACTATACACCTCGTATTGTCATCAGTCAGCTTTTCCAGGTCTAAGAACACACTAAGGACTGGCACTGATTCACTGCTCATTGCCAGTGACTTTTCTTTCAATGAGTCTTCTGTCTGTTGCTGTAAAGAATAACCTGACTTTGGGAGTGGAGGAGACAAGCAAGCAAAAGAGTTGTTTTATGAAAGACCTTTCAAGGCCAAGGCATCTTTAAATAGAATTGGCTAAAGAAAGCCTTCACCAATATATTGCTTCTCAGCAAAACATCAAGCCAAACTGTAGTTGTATTGATAAGATCATAAGAATGAAGGAGCATTCAAGTCAGAAGGAACCTCAGCAGTTCTTTAGTCCAGCCTCCTGCTGAAAGTAGACTCAGCCATGAGCTCAAACCATGTGCTTGGGCCTTTCTCCAGTCAGGTCTTAAAAACCTCCAAGGATGCAGACTGCACAACCACTTTGGGCAGCCTGTACCACTACCCCACTGTCATCATGGTGGAAAGGTATTTCTTCATATCCAGTATGAACATCTCTTGTTTCAACTTGTGCCTGTTGTTTCTTGTCCACCACACACCATTGTGAAGACCATGGCTCCATCTGCTCAGCGATCTCCAATAGTTATGGAGAAGCGTGGTGGGAGGTAGGGGGGAACAACGGACAGATGACAACACAGGACTGTTAGATGCCTCCAAAGTCTCCTCATCTCCATGATGAACAAGCCCCAGTCCTGCAGCCTCACAGTGCAAGTGGTCCAGACCTGAGCATCCCAGCTGGGCAACACCCATAATTCTCTTGAAAGTACAGTCCATTTCTCCTCCATGTCATTTATGAAAATGCTAAACAGGCCAGGTCCAGGGATAGACCCTGCAGTGCTCCATTTGTTAGGCCTCCAGGCAGTTTATGATCCACTAACCCCCACCCTGTAAAGACAATCATCCAACCAGTTATTCCACACCATCCTAGCTTTTCAGCCTCTAAACTGTAACATCTTATCTTGGATACAAGAACATGATGCAAGACAGTGTCAAAAGCCTTGCTAAAATCAAAGTCACTGACATCCACTGCTCTCCTCTTATCCACAAACCCACTCATTTCTGCATAGAGAGCAATCAAGTCAGTCAGGCATGGTTTGCCTTCTCCTTCATATGCCCAGAAATCTGTTCCGAGATGACTCCCTTCATGATTTTCTCAGTGACTGAAGTGAGGCAGACTGACCTGTGGTTTTCTAGGCTGACCTTTTTTTGTCTTTTTTAAACACAGGCTCAATGCTTACCATTCTGCCATCATTGAGGATCTCCCCCAGTCTCCACAACCTTTCAAAGATGAACGACAGCAGCCTTGCAAAGACATCAGCTAGCTCTCTCAGCATCCTTAGATGCAGCCTATCTGGTCTCATAGACATGGCTCAAGTTTTCACAAGTAATCACTCACTTGGTCCTTAATTACTGCTGGTAGTTCTTGAATCCTTACACTAAATTCAGAGACCTAGGAGTCCTTGTTGGTAAGACAGTGAAGCAAACAAGGCATTGAGTGTCTTATGGCTGCTGTCACTAAATCATGTGTCCTCCTCCATCTGCTTCCAGAGCACTAAACCTATTCTGCAGTCAGACCTGAAAGTGGAGAAGGTACCATTTTCTTACTGCCAGGAGTCACAGGTCTCCAGCTTTCCCCACCATGGCAGTCTCCATTTGGCACCCACAACATACCATGATCTCCTGGTGCCCCTCATTCCATGTAGCTGGGGGTTCAGGCTATCATTAAATGGGTGCTTAACACACCTTTACGAGGATCAGCCTTCCCAGCAGCCACCAAGATCCAAAGATGGCAAAAGAAAGCCACAGAAGAGCCAGGAGAGTACAGTGGACAGGACCTAAAAACCATCCCAGGCACCTACACTAGCCTGCCAACAGCCATGCCAGCTGCCCAGGCTGTGCTCACAGCCCTCAAGATAGTAGTGCTGCCCGCAGGCCAGTTAGACGGCAATTGCACACTGTGCCCAGGCATCAGCGCCTGCACAGAGTGCCCCCCGGTCCGTGGGTCCCTTCTCCTGCACAGCCACGAGCCTGCCCAAATGCCATCCAAGGATGCTTTGCTTAGCTGGTGAGTGTCACTGCTGCTGCACACTTGTGTTTATGCAACAATGTCATTTCAAGCAAGGGCATTTCATTTACCATGTTAAAAATGCCTTTTTGTATGGAATAACAAGAGGTACTTACACGTGGATTTTATCAAGTAGGTCTTTCTTACATAATTAGACTTACCTCAAGGAGAGATACAGAGTTGTAGCCACACTGCTAAAACAGGTCGAGTGTAATTTTTTCTTTTATAGGACATGTGAGAACATTTTCTCCCAAAATGTAATTCACTATAGTAACGTAACGTGTTAAAGTATTAAGGCTATTTCACCAAAGTTCTGATATCCAAGTTTCAGGTTCCTTTCAAGTGCACATCCAGGAGACTGGATATAACGTTGAACAAAGACAATCTGCCTTATGACCTAAAGAAGAATGCCATTTGGTAAGAAGCCAATATCCCTGAATGGTAAACTGTCTTGAAATGATTCATGGAAATGTAGTTCAGGCCCTGTTGCTATTAAATCCAATGGAAGTTTTCCCACTGAAATAAATTGTTAAGGATCTAACCGTAACAGATCTAATCATAACAGGGAGGTTTCCTTAGACAACACGCAGTACAAGAGAACTTTTCTTCAGATAGGATTTACTCTGTATTTTATGCAAGTTTGAAATTATTAAAAGGACTTTAAGAGGGGTGGGAGAGAAGCATAATCCTAACTCAAACACACTCCAAGGACCACAGAGCATGAGAGCACAGGCAGTGCTGCTTGCTTGGATTTATTCACAGATTTGCCCTCATCTTTTTCAGCTGGCGCTCCTGTGCTCTTTCTGCACAAAGAATGTTTACCCATTGACTCACCGCTGGCCATCCTGCTCAGGACAGCCCTAGGTTTTATTTGGGCTTCTTGTAAACCATTGTTTTATTGCCCTGAGTGACCACCGCATCTTGTATAAATAATTCTCAGGAGGTTGTTTCGGGGGTTGCTTAATGCTTGTGGTGATTTTTAGTCTGAGCATAGTCAGGACTCTGAACAATTGAAAGGGTGGGCTGGTTAGCTTAGAGGAACATCATTAGGTTGGAGGTTGTTAAAATTACTTACCCGTGTTTTAAACTACAGCAAGTATTAGAGTTATTCAGTTCTAGTTTCTACTATTCATGCATTTTCTGAGACTAAGGCATGCTTTTTTTTTTTTTTTAATACACTTCATTTGGCCAGAAAAACTGAACAGGTTTATTTCATAATTATCATTCTAGTACAGAACCATCTACACTGCTATGAATACCTGTAGCTGCTACTAAATATAAATACGGTTTGTTTATATTAGCTTTCTTTTGTTTTATCATCTTTAAAGAAACCCCATTGTGAATAAACCCACAACACCGCAGGAAATTGCTTACATCTAAATGCAATTATTTTTTTTCTTAAAATGTTATAAAAAAAGATTTCTGCATACTTGTCACAGGCCCACCAATTTTCTTCTCAACAAGACATTTGGTAAAAACAGACTATGAAAAAGCTTATCCAAAAGTTACATGCCAATATTGATCTCACTATATAACAGAATAGTATATATGTACCACAGAAATGTTAATCATGTGCAGATGACTGAATTCAGTAGTTTTGCAAGTGAATTCTGTGAAAAAATCGTTCTTCAAATATGTTCACAGAATACCACTGAGATGAATAAAGGGAAACAAAAAGCTCTATAAAACCCCCTTATGCTGGAAAAGGACACCACTTAAATGAAATTAATTTTAAAATTGATTTGCTGTGCTCAGTGTTAACCCCTGAAATAGACACATTTAAACTGATTCAAAGTTAAATTACACCAATAAAATCACCATGTGCATTGATGTAAGTGTATGCATGCTAGTGATGGGGTTTTGTTTAATTAGATCTATATAAAAACAGTTTTCAGTGGAACTTTGCATGGCAGACAAGGCCTACAACTGCTTGCTGTCTCTGTTTTAGCTGAACACTAAACTGAGTGGGAAATTCTTCTCATTACATCAGGAGCCAAAAGTTTGGCAGAGTTCAGTCTCCATTCAGTATATCTACAAATATTTACACTGACTGTAAGATGACAAGCTTCCCAGCACCCCCTCATCCTGGGTCCCTCCATATCCTTAAACGAGTGGACATTTAGCTATACAGTCTAAAGGCCTTCTGATAGTACAGCACTTATTATGAAATGTGTTGTTTGGGTTAGCTGAATGTCTCTGTCACTTACTTCCCAGAGAGGATTTGAAAGTTACGTATGTTTAGCTACTACTGTATACTAAAGACAAATGGATTTCCACAAGGTCTCATAATCAGCTGGGAAACTGTCTCTCTCTCATGCTTGAAAAATTGCAGAACAAAAAAGAAACAAAGGAAACAGATAAGAAAGCCTTTGTGTTTTGGAAAAGAGATGGATTGGGGAGTGGGGGGAGAACGTTGAATGTTTGGGGGTTTTCTGCCAAGAGTTTGCTTTTCTGTTCCTTTATCCCTTACTAAGTTTTTCCCATGAGCACTGTCAGTATAAAATACTACTGAGTTAGAAGAATAGCGGCTCCTTCCCACTTTGCATAGATGTAGCTGTTTATACAAGGACATTCAGCTTTAAAAAAAAATTAATTAGGTTGTGCGTGAGACCTTGGGATAAGCAGTAAAGGATCATGTGAGTGGATCCACATGCTGGAATTGCTCAAACAGCAGCTTAAACACCACGGCCTCAGCGCACCCCATGCAAAACTGTAGGTAAAAACATGTCATAGTTCTTGACTTTGTTTTCACAGTGCGAGTTCAAAAACAAATGTACAAATTGTAACTACCAGCCTACTTTAGCCATGTCAGCATTAAGGGGAGTACAGGCATTTGAACATTCAAAGCTATTGACAGTGCCTGCTCGCTGCTTCCACCCAAACCTGAAGGCATCTAAACTCACTTGGTGTTTCTATTCAGTGCATTTCCCCACATGATTAGTAGTGAGTGTGGAAATGTCTTAGAACAAGCAGCTGTCTGGCGTGCACCTGCTCCCAGCCCTTACACATACAGCAGCAGCACTGCAAGCCCAACACAAAGCTCTGCACCATGGTCATTGAAGTGTGGCATCCAACAGATAAGACCTGTAGAAGACTACATTTGGTGGAAATGTGAGAGATCAAAAATGGGTTCTCACCTCAGCCATGGGGCATCCAAACCCTCACCTGGGAGCTCCAAGGCATGGGGGATACTGCAGCACTCAGGCTCTCAGGGAACCTGCAGCAAACACCCTCCCACGGAGGCTGCTCAGCTAAATGCTCAGGAAAGGAGGACATCTGCAAGCAACACCCAGTCATCTCTAGAGAGAACAAATATGAATGTACACAAATGTACACAGAAAGACCGACCCAAAACCAATTAGCTATCTTGATGTCTCATGGGTTAACCCTGGCGGACATAGTACTTATTATTACTGTATTCAGAATGAGAATGATTTAGCTATCCCTGTATTTTCCAAATTATTATCTAAGCCAGAAGGAATCTTTAAAAAAAAAAAAAAGTGTTAAGCTTGTGTTAAATCCATCTGCCCTGGCATTATAACCAACCAGAGGCAAAGCAATTTATTTCTCAAAATGACACCAGCACAAGCTATATATATTCAAAGAAGTGTTTCAAACAAACTTCCACAGGAATAAGGTGAGAGAAGCAAGTAAATTAAGCACTAAAATAAATACCTCGTGATCTTGCTTATAACCAAACAGGGAAATAAATAGATGTTCTCTGGATAGGTCACTGCACAGCAATTTCCAAGGGAAATTTGCAAAATACTAAGCTGCCCCTTGCAGTTTGAATGCAATGACATAATGAGTTTCTTGCAAATGTATGCCAAAAAACCCTAATCCAAACTGGAAAGAAGAGAGGAAAGATCCTATAAGACAGTTTTTATAAAAGCTTAATTCAGGGCCTCCACCCTCATGTACTGTACCAGCCACCTTAGCTTTTCCATTCTGCCTGGTCCAAGAAAGCACTGACTAGCATATTAAAAATACTGGCTTTAAAATGTTTGGAAATGGACAGTGACAGCAAGATATGTTTTAATAATCAGACACAGACTATTAGATGACCTTTTAGTCAAAACGAGGTACAGAGATTTAGGTCTAACAGACTACAAAATGAGTAAACTAAAGTAATACAGTTGGGAGAAAAAAATATGAAAAAGATGTCAAATTGCTCAGTCCTTCCAAGAATCAGGCACTTTCTAGTAGAAAAGTGTAGTCAGGTTATTAAAACATAACGTTGGGTATCTGGCGATACAGATAATACCCTGTTCCCAGTCCAGTAAGTAGAAGGTTTTGACACCTGTAACCAGGATTTCAAGCAAAAGCACTTCTCCTTCCAGCTGTACAATCAGCTTCCTTGGAAAAGGCGCTTAACCCCTCAAACTTCAGCATTCTCATTTCTAAAACAAATCTAGCCCACTTCTTACACCACAAGCACACTGGAAACCATAATTAACTTTTCATAAAAATACTGTAAGCTACAACTTTCTACATATATTCATCATCTATTTTTTTTTTTCTTTAACTAACCCCTCTGCTCTTATGCACCATTCATGTGCACCACACGTTTTTTCCTCAGTTATGACTTATGGCAAGGACCCACCACAACAAATGGAGAATATATGATGTGTACTTACATCCCAGTTGAAAAATAACATCATGAATGCTGGTATTACTTATCTGCTTTTCAGAAAATGAGTGGTGATCTCTCTGCACCTGACATTCTGGGAACAAATTCTGTGTATCTGACTTGCTTTCTCTCTTTCCTTCCTTACCCCCAACACCAGGACTCAGCTTCTTCAGGCTTTTTCCGTCTGCTGTCGCTTTCATCTCCCACTCACCTACTGTCACAATGTATTGAATGGCAGCGGCTCATAAAACTATGCTCATGGCTTTATGGCTTTTCATAAAACTACTGCTTTCTATGCCTTTTTTTTTTTTTTTTTTTTGCCTTACTTCTGCAGTGGCTCTGTATACACCCAGTGTACTGAAGAACAAGCCTCCTTTGTGATTGTGTGAAATAGCATTTAACGGCTTCGCAAAACTGATACTATTTCTAAAAAGGGTATTTCATTTCTCAAACATGTTGAAATTCATTAAAGTATTTTGTGCCATCTGTTTCCTCTTTGTAAATAAATAACTCTTTCCATCATGGCAACTGCTACGACAAGCTACTAATATTCATGAGGATGTAGCAACACTCACAGGAACAGAAAAAGTGACGTATATGTGAACAGCAAAGAGAACCCATTTCAGCTTAAGGTGAACTTGGAAGCAGTCCCCAGTGCCAGAATGAAGATGATATCCTTACATGTAACTCTTACATAAACAGATGTATGTATTCCCGTATCCAGCAAAGACCCCCAGGGGATTTCAGCCCACTGCGAGTCAGACCCACCATTTCTTGAATGAGTTCAAACAGTTGTTCAATGACATCTTCATGAGATCAGCTCTCTGCCAGCACAGCTGGCTTGCTGGTGAGGTTGGCTGGCTTTAACTGGAAACTGTTGGTATCTGCCAAATGGGGGCCAGACACTGGAGCAGACTTTCCAATTAGTGGAATACTCCATCCGATGGCTGGATGCGATTTCTCCATGTGGGTATGTGCACGCTCCACCTGCGTGCTACCACATCTGAAGGCTGCGCTGGTACCCGTACGGCAGCCTGCCCTCCCAGGTGAGCCAGAAGGGAGGCCATCTCCTCCTCACTGGGCCAGCAGAAGCCGGCTCAAGTTTCCCACAGCTGAAAGTTGCTGCGTGCATGTTTTACGTAAAGGCCCGTAGGAGCCGAAGCAGCTCGCTCGCTGCCCACCAGTGAGCTGTGAAACACAGGTGATTAGTTCCAGATGCTGCTTCGGTGCCTTTCCTTCTGCAGAAAGTGTGCAGAAGTCGCTTCTTTCAGTTTCACAGAACTCCCCAGAAATTGAAAACACACCAAAAGCCACTATGGATTTGTTATCCCTCCCTCAACTTCAGACAGGCTGCAGCAGCAACCAAGACATCTGTGGAAAGACGTCTCCACGAGGTGAAGAGGTCTGTGTTACACTCGCTATGGACCTTACAGCTGATTCATCTCATAGCAAGAACCAGAACCTCATATTAAGTTCACGCCTGTTGTCACAGCATACCCAATACTTGCAGCAGGTTTGCCAGCCCCATGACAGTCCCATTCACACTCTGACAGGGACCTTGCTTCGGACAGTTAAGAGGAGTGTCTTGTGACAGAAACCAAAGGAGCAGGATAGCTGCTTCAAAACTCAATGTACTTGATCTGCCTGTTTATGCCTCCAGTCTTCCTCACTAAGGTTTTGACCAACTGCACCAAACCAGTCTTTCAAACTCCTTATAAGTTTGTTTCTTTTAAAAATCTCACCACAGGAAAGCCATTTTTCTCACCACTTCTGAATTATAATACAAGCAGATCATGTAGCTGCATCTATCTGATAATTCACAGCACAACATTCACCTGTAAATTCAAAATGCTTTCTTCTTAGCACACTGTGAGCACAATCAGTACATAATCTTGGTAGAAACTGCCATTTCCTTTCTGCATATTCAGGGGCAGGGGAGAATCCAGCTTTAATTGTTCATGAAAAAAATGCATCAATAAAGAAGCTGAGCCTGCAGTTTTTAGACATATCAGAAAACGTAATTTCTTAGAGCCTGAAAACATTCCAGTGTAAAACATTTTGGGCTAATGGAAAGGTAATTTTGCCCCATGTAAACAGTGAAGTATTTATAAGGTCCTCCAAGGATTTCAATCAGACAGGCTGTTGGCTCATCTTCACTATCCTTGTCATCATATTTTTCTGTATTTGTGCTTCTATTTTATATACTTGGTTATGAGAACTGCAGTAGCTACCAATAGCCTTCCAAATGCAGCAGATCAGCTGTGAGCTGTTACTCAGCCTCCAGCCCTTTCCATCAAAGAAGGGTGCTGCTGCCCAGGACTCCATGAGCCCTCCTTTTGACAAGCTCCACTGCCCTGTGTAGGCCCGCAGCTCCTAACCTTGAGGGCACAGCACCAGCTCCTCCTCTGATCCTGGACACTTTAGGAAAGTGAACAGCTAAGGGTGGGAAAGGTTTATTTTAGGCTGGAGGAAGGGTTATATCTGCTGGTATTTACTGTAGCATAGGAAGAGTAACTTGTTTTATTTTTTCAGACTCCACTCTAAAAATAAACAGTAATGCAACCAGAATCTTGGGCACCTTTATACAGTTTTACCAATCTAAATAAATAAAGTCATTTTGATTCACATAATACCTTTAGGTAGTAACTTCATTAAATAGTCAAAACTAGAGCAGGTCAAAAATCATCTTCTAGAGTTCACACAAAATTTTGCCTTTATATAAGACCTTTTGTTTAAAAACTTGACAATAATTGGTAAAGACAACAGATGCTGGAAGTCACGTGAACTAATTTCCCTTCTATAATTGAGAAGATTGAAAAATAAATTGGTTTGGCCAAAGCAACATAAGGAAATGGGGCAGACCCAAAAAAAGAACAGTCGCTCCTCCTTGGTCTCCTGCTTCCCTCTATAGCCTTCCTCTTCCTGTCTCGTCTGAATATTCATATTAATATGATTACACTGTTTGCATGTGACTTTTTTTCCTAAGAGACATTATTCAAATTTGGACACAAATAATTTCAAGATAAATTTGAAATTTGGGGTGAAATTTAACAGTAAAAAATTCCAAGAAAACAGCATCTCTGGTCATTGAGGATTAAAGTTGAAAAGGCCCATTAGCTCATTTTGTAGATCACCCAGTGTCACTTGTTTTTCCCCAAAATCCTATAAAGAGAGATAACCAGATCTCCTGAAAACTGCAGAGCTAAGTAGCCTTGTGTATCACCACCTGTCACAGAGCAAAAAAAGTGCATCAATAACGTAAGTATCGGGGTTAATATACAGCAGTAACTCTGCCCAGCTGGAATTTCACCTTCCATTCATGTTCAGATTAAGACGGCCATCATCACACAGATTCAGGTGCACCAAGTCTTCACCTTTTCCTTTAGAGCAGTTCTAGATAATTTGGAGCCAAGCACAGCCTGAAGGCTCAAGCACAGCGAAGCAAGCTAGTATCAGTCTCTTGCCAGATTAAAGGGATTGCAAAGGGAAACAGGCTGGGTTTACCCACAGAGATGTGCGGGAGCTGGTTCAGGGTCAGGAGGGAGCAATAAGTCCTTTCACCCATCCCACATGGGCACCACCAACCCCACGCTGAAAACAAGGCAAGGCTGTGCTGTTGTTCTTCCACGCACACAAAGCAACATCTGGCTCTGCCATAGTATTTTTGTCAGGGGGTCAGTATTGCTGTTCGTGGCTCATACAGTTGCTTCTCAGGTAATGGAATCACACTAAACTCAAAACCCAGCACAGGAGAATAGGCAAAAAAGGAGATTAAAAATGGTTCTTTGCCATGTTTGCTTAAGTGTGACGTAGAGGCAACTTAAAGCCCAAATGTCATTTTAACAAACCTCACCCACATATCACCACCTTCCCTCCATCTTTTCTGTAGCAGCCAGGGTTCTCCCCAGACAAAGCGTAGCCTTGTTACAGGAGCTCCCTTTTTCTTTTGTGCAGCCAGAACAGGATCCAGCTTCTACCGCAAACACTCTACAAAAGATGGGCTGGATGCCCTCTGATAAGAAACCATTGCCAAGCCCACCCCCTGATGATGCCTCTCAGGATGAAAGTGTCAAGCAGCCATGAAACACCCTGGCTTCTCAAAGAGGCAAGATGGGATGCACCACATGCATCTTGGTGAGCTGTCTTTGAATGAACACTTGTGTCAGCAAGACGGGTGAGGAATCTTTTGGTTTAGCAGTTGCTAGTCTAGGCCCAAACCAAAAGCACCCCCCTGCCCCCACAAAGTCCGGTGATTTTTTAAACCCAAAGCCTCATCTAAGAAGTTCGCTAATTACCCCAAATTTTATAACAGGCCAAACCAGGACCTTGGATCCCAAATAGCCCTCAAACTTGGGTTGGCTCACATTCTGGATCCAATGTCTGCGGTGTGGGCTAAGGCAAAACTAGAAGGGAGAAAGAAAAAAAAAATCAGCCCTGCTCCATGGATCTTTAATATAGGGCCACCTCTGATACACTCTAAAAAAATATAATGAGACCACTATAATATATATTCCAGCCAAAATTCTTGGCTCCCAAAACCATCTTTATATGGCATGCAATACAGAAACACCCAGGAGACGCTATAAGAACTTTGACAAGGCTAATATTAAGCTAGAACAAAACAGAAGTACTGGCACCAGCTGCACTCAGCTCTTAAGTAAACTTGTCCCATTAAAAAGTAGCCTCTAAGATATTTTCTCTCTGAAGTGTATAGTAGCTTATAAAAAGCAGGAAGAGTTGCCAAGTCATAGATGTGTTCAAGTACTCCTTACCCTCATTAAAGAACATTCCCTGGCAGCCAGAAGCTTTGAGTGCTCCAGTGAACCAGATTTTATAAGGGGGGGTGTTTACAGTGGTGTGCAATGTAGCTGGAAATCACAGTACACTGTAGCAACCCTGTACTAGATACAGCTGTGTTTGGAGCCTTGTCACCCAGGGCACAGAATACAACAGGCAGGGTGATCAATGACATTCCAAAGCAATAATGTCTATTAAGAAAAGAAATCTCAAGCCTCTCTGCTCCGTAGAAAAGTATCTAGAGATGCCAATGCCTAAATACACATTAGGTAATGAAATACCACTGAGGATCTAGGTCTCGCTTCCATTAGCTTCATTTATAATTGTATTTACAGAGATGTCTTTATAGTAATCATGGACATAATTTAGGTTCTTAATGTACCCACTGATTTCCATAGCAGTTAGGAGTTAAATTCTTCTGTGGATCTGGACCTTAATGCCACCCCCCACCTTGTTCATGTAAAGGCTATTTTCGCTTCTCAGTTCAGTGTCTAGCACATCTTCTGCCTGGTGATGTTATCCAGCCCTCTAAAAGGAATCAACAAATTATCAAATACAGAAAGTCTTTTCATCCTTAACACCAATGAAAAACTAGGGAAGATAAGATCCACACTTTCTCTCTAACAGTGTGAGTGCTGAGAATGTAAAAACATGCGTTCTCTTGGGTTTCTCATTTTTCCTCCCTGCTACCAGCAAGGCACTGTTTTCCAAAGGCTTTTCAGTTTCAGTTGAAGAAGGATCCCAATTTATGTGGCATTTCAGCAAGCTGCTAGTTATCCAAATCCTTCAGGCTGCATACACAAATACAATTTATCACCTGATTATTAAGATATGCTAGCTACCAGTTCCTACACAGCTAACCCCCATCCCTGTTATGATTTGGGGAATCCAGCAATGCACAGTGTATACATTTTGTGATCTTAGAGAATAACCAAGATTGAACAAAGAGGATGTAGACCCTGCCACACACGTAATTGTGTCACTGACACTTTCCCAGAGCAGCAATAATGTGGTTGCAAACCCTCAGCCAGTCTGACACAACCAGAGAAAGAGGATAGCCTGTGCAAAATTACACCTGGGTGTAGGCATCTGAAGATAAAAATGATCCCAAAGTGTAGCAAGTAATTAGAATTTAAAAACAGCAGAGCCTCACATACTCTGGGTGGTCACTCTGAGATAAAAGAAAGACTAGAGAAGCAGATAGGCAGGCTCCCACAGCATCTGGATAGCTGCAGGACTAGTCAGGAAGAAAACAAATGAGAAATCTTGGTCTGCAGGGAAAAGAAATGGAAAGAAAAGTCATGGCCAGGCACCTTTCTGTGGAGTTTTGACTCAAGTTTCAAGCATGCTCAGAAGTGATGAGGAAACAGAGATAAGGAAACATGTACAGGGACTAATTTCTTTTTAAGCGCCTTGTCTTAATCTGTGTATTTCCCATGCTAGGTAAAGTAACAGGATCTTGGTTTTCAAATTCTTACAAAGACTGCATGTTAGGCTTCATAGTTTGTTTCAGTTATGACATATTTTGCTTTAAGAGGCAGATTGTAAATCCAGAGTTCCCTTGAGTCAATATTCAAGGTTTGGGATGCCTAAGCTATAAGACAGCTCTAGGGAGCAGTCCACATCCTGGAGGTCTAAGGTGGCTTAATGGTGAAGCTGCATTTGTTTGAGGGGATGACAAGGTAATATACAACATCCAAGAAGTATGCTGGAGAGACCAAGAAATGGGCCGGTGCCATAGAATCACAAAACCATGGAACAATTTGGGTTAGAAGGAAACTTTAATGAACATTCCCCTGCCACGGGCAGGAACTTCTTTCACTAGACCAGGTTGCTCAAAGCCCCATCCAATTTGACCTTGAACACATCCAGGGATGGGGCACCAACAACTTCTCAGGGCAACTTGTTCCAGTGTCTCACCACCCTCACCATTATAAACGTCTTCCTTATGTCCAATTTAAACCTATCCCCTTTTAGTTTAAAATTGTTGCCCCTTGGCCTACAGGCCCTGGTAAAAAGCCTCTCTCCATAAGCCCCCTTTAGGTATTGAAATGCTGCAATAAGGAGTCCCCAGAGCCTTCTCTTTAACTCTCTCAGTCTTTCTTTACAGAAGAGTTGTTACAGCCCACTGACCATTTTTGTGGCCCTCCTCTGGATCTACTTAAAAAGGTCAGGAGGTTCACAACGGCCCACTCCTCAAGTCTGTCAAGGTCCCTCTGGATGGCATCCTTTCCCTCAACCATATCAACCGCACTACTCAGCTTTGTATCACCTGCAAACTTGCTGAGGGTAAAATCCTTCTATCTGTATCATTAATAAAGATAGTGAACAGTACCAGTCCCAATATGGACTCCTGAGAGACACGCCACTTGTTACCGATCTCCATTTGGACGTTAAGCCATTGACTGCAACTCTTTGGATGCAGCCAACCAGCTGATTCCTTATCCACTGAATATTCCATCCATCAAATCCATATCTCGCCAATGTAGCTAAAATGATATTGTACGGGACTGTATCAAAGGTCTTACAGAAGTCCAAGTAGATGACATCCATAAGTCTTCCTTTGTTCACTGATGCATTCACCCTGTCACAGAAGACCACTAGATTAGTCAGGCATGACTTGCCCTTTGTGAAGCCATATTGGCTGTCTTGGATCACCTCCCTATCTTCCAAATGCCTCGACATAGTTTCCATGATCTGTTCCATGATCTTACTTGACACAAAGGTGAGGTTGACCAGTTGGTACTTCCCGGGGTCCTCCTTTTTATCCTTTTTAAAAATGGGTATGGTGGTTCCCTTTTTCCAGTCGCTGAGGATTTCACCTGACTGCCAAGACTTTTCACTAGTTCAGTTGTTTATCAGTCTAGTCAGACTATGTCTGAGAGGATTTAGACTGAAACTTGGCAGCCTGTAAAGTATCTAGCTATAAAATCTTTACCAAATTGTGATACTATGTATTTTGCTTCAGAGTATCAGTATATCCTGTGACCGCGTAATCCAGAAACTTTCTGTAATGTTCCTGGAGAGGAAAGGGAAAGGAGTGGGAGGGAAATGCAATTTTATACATATTTGTATATACACATTTGTCCTACAAGTGAATAGGACCTCACTCTGAACCAGGAAAGCAGCTATAATTCTTTCCATGGACTAGTCATTTAACTGGATTACTATGGGAAATTTTATGGCTTCTTCCCCTCTGTTTTATCTGCCATGGTACATATAGAAGTCATCCATAATGTCACAGATTGTTTTTATTTCCTCCTACCACATTGCTGGCTCTTTTTCCTCTCATGTCAAATACAGTTAGATTATACCCAGTACTTAGTGTGCCTGCTAAAAACTTTCAGATATGGCTGCATTTGGAAGAAAGTTATAAAGTGTGGACAGTGTGAGTCATCAATATTGTATTCTTCTAAAGGGTCATTTAAAACGAAGATATTGTCCAAAAGACCTCAATACTGGGAGAAATGACAGCTAAAGTATCCTGCAAACAGCTTTGGCTGTGGAGATATACTGCCCAAACATGCCTTAAGCAAAACAAAAAGCCTTTCTGTAGTAAATAAATTAATTGATTTTTCCTTCTATTTCTTCACCACATTACCTAATTCATTCATAGAGAATATCTTAAAAAATCAGCAATTCTGCTAATTATTTTATAGAAGACAATAGTACAGAGTGCTCACCACTTACAGATAAATGTAGACTCAGCACCTACATTTAGGAAAGAAAACTATTCTTATTACTGGTTAAAAACGCCCATGAACAGACCAAAGTTTTGGATACTGGTTCACACACTGGAAGATACACAACACCGGTTGGATTAGCATAAATTAAAAAATAAAAAATGTAACTTTTTTTCTAAGCTATTAATTTATACTATAGTCAGTGGAGGCACTTCCAGAAGACAATTCATCCTACCTGCATTAAAATTCTATCCTTGGATGGCAGGAATTGCTGCTGAAAATGTACATCTTACAGTACCAAACACACGGGAAGCCCAGACTAGTCATCCAGAAGTCAGGTAAGGCAAACTCCACCATCAGGGACTCTACATACCCCGTTGTTTTTCTGCTCTATGGCACCTGTTCACAAGAAACAGTCACAACTCTCTGTGAAAACCTCTACTAGAATTCCCGTTGGACCAATTGAACCACTAATAAACAGCATCTAAAAGGGCACTATAGAGCACTTACTGCTCTCAGGACTCTGGCGACAGTGGTAATTCAGATCATACCATAAACTTGAAGAGAAAAGGAGCCTCTTGTTTTATTTGTACGGCACATCAAACTGTGGGGACACTGTTCAGGGTCAGGGTCTCCTTTTACTCCTTTGTCCCTCCAAGCTCCAGCTCGCAGAGATCCCAAACAGTCTCTGTGCAGAACATGGCATAGAAAACTTACAGATCAGCAACGTAAGAGACCTCACCATTTTCTCCTGTGATGAACAAAAGGTTCCATATCCAAGTAGGGAATGCATTTTAGCTTCAGGAGGGAACTGTACAGGGATGCACTGAACAAGTCACCGATCATCCTGGCCGCCATGACAGCCAGCGTTACCAGTAGCAAGGACTGAACATCATTTGTGATCTCTACCTAAGGAGGAAACAGAACAAAGGATTTTCCATTTTTTTCATATACCTGGAGACAATGGCAATGGTTGCACAGGACTGCCTACTTCTTTCACAAGGGAACAAGGAGCAATTCAGTCTGCTAAAAGTGGAAGGGTGCTCCTCCCTCCTTTCCCAGGGATAGGTAATCAATCAACTCTTCCACTAGTCTTGGCTGATGCAGTGACAGCTCCCCCTCCTGTTCCTATCAGCTTGAAGCATTACATTTACATTAAGACTTACATCTGATTCCCATATTTCACATGGCTTGTAATAATTTTGAAGTATCAGAGGAGGGTAAGTGGAGATGGAGTAGCCAGATTGCTTAAAATAGCTTGGCATTGTGACAAATATTAAAAAATGCAAACAAATCCAAATATTTTTTCTTTCTTGCTGAGCTCAGGAGATATAAAATTGTTTTCCCATACTGCTGCTTCCTGACAGAACAAGCTCCTTCTACAAACATTGTCTTGAAGGATGCCAGAAAAGGGAACAAGAAGCTTTCAACAGAAGTCCAGCTCAGGAGGTCAACAGCAGGAACATCATGCAGTTACCATGCTGAACAACATTCAGCAACACGAGGCATGGTGCAGGCATCCCTGTCCCCATGATCACAAATCCATGAATGTGGCACTGCAGCACTGTTTGCAGAGAAACATATGCACAAATTATGGTATCTCACCTAAAACATCTTTCCTAAGTATACTTGCACTTTCTCCCTATGTGGTGAGCGTATGGTCAGATAAGCAGCAAAGTATGTTGTATGGGTTAATACTCTATCCCCCTCCAACTATTTGGTTTTGCCTCAGCGGTTGGACACAGCCACCGTAACAGCTCTGTGGGCTGAGCTCACTGCAGCGCAAAGGTAGGCTGAGTTCACTTGCCCTGCTACTGTGAACGTCTAACAGCTGTGGTGGCGGTGACTTAACAAACCACACCAGTACAACTGCCTTTGAATAAAGGATTCAGAGCAAATTCTCGTACACACAGAGTAATGTGAATGCCCATAATACTGCTCATGCCCAACTCACAATAAAGTCAAATATTTTTCATGGTGAAAATGACCGCACAGAAACATTCTCTTTACTCTACCTTAATAAGACTTTTTTGTAAAACTTGACTCTATCTCCTTTCAGTTCCCACTCTTTCCCCTACTACTGCATCATATTAAAAAGGGATATTCATTAGCAATTATCTCGGGATTAAATATGCAAACTTTTCTCATAACACTAAGAGGCTTTTGCTCAGAAACTTCTAATTCAACCAAAGTGAATTGCAGCACATTGCTGTTTAATAGACCTCATTAGCTAGAGATTGTTAAGTACTCCAAGAATCTACATTCAAAGAATGCCAATGAACACTGTAGCAAATTTACCCAGGCTTATACTTTCATCCTCCTTCTGTCTCTGTTCTGGGTTTGGAAAGATAACATCCAGGATGATTTACAGTATATCCCAACAAGGGACGCATAGGGTATGGTCAGCCACATACAACAGGGTCATGCAACTGTCCTTTCTGCTTGGACACAGCCAGAGCTTTCTAATAACACCACAGCATTCTTTGAATGTCTCTTTAAACCTAGTATTGAACTGTTTTATTTAAAAACACCAGGAACATGTCAGTTGAAAGGAAAACAGCAACTGTGGGATTCTAAGAATTGCTTCATCATATCTGCAGCAACTGATTCACACAGATGGAGACTCCTTTGTTGTGGATTCCTTTAAAGGTTTTATTTAAAAGTATCTTGCTATGGGGAACTCTTCTAGAATAAAACCAGCATTAAAAATTATTATAAAACCACTCTAAAACGCTAAATTTAAAAGCTCTTGAAACTCAAACTTAAAAAACACTCTCAAGTGATTGCTTTAACCTATACAGAGTATCTCCAGAACAGCAAGAGCCAGCAGGAACTGGCTTTTCAGTTCCCCTCCTTGTTTTTCATCCCATTTTATCCCTTCCTCCTACCCTCCCACCCTCTAGCAGTCAAGCTGGCCTGGCCCAGGCCCTCATCCTTTATTGTCACAAACATCCAGCAGCATTTTACATCTGCTGTTGAGAAACTCTGAGGCTTGTGCTGATTTTCCCCAGCCCTGCAACCCTCCTGAGTGCTGGGATCTGGGAGGGGATGGCTCCTCTTTACAGAAGTGCATCAAACACAGCAAGTGCCTCTGGGTTCAGCATCAGACTTCAGTTCCTCCAAGAGTTAATGCCTGCCGAGCAGCAATGCTGTTTATCTTTGGCAGGCTAGTATGGTTGAGGTCATTAAAGAAAGACATGTTATAAAAGCATTTTGAGCAATATCTTTTGTATGTAAGTAGATTTAAACTTCGGCCAAAATAGAGCTGATAGAGTTGTCCTGAACTCTCACGGCAGATGGAAACTAGAGAGGCAATTTTAGTGATATGAAATTCACTTGGAAATAGGCAATACTAAAGCAAAACCATGAAGCCAATCTGCAGATGAGATAGAAATCAATTATATCTTTGAGGCATGAGCATGAAAAACAGATAAAATTGTTTATAAAATTTCAAGAAAACTTTGCATGAAAGTTTTACTCATTATGTGACCTTAAGATAAGGTGAAGGTATACACTAATTATAGATCAAGTTATTTATGAAGCCCAGCCTAAAGCAAAAGTTCTATTAAAAAATTACTTGATTTCACATCCAAGTATTTGGAGAGCTAGAGAAAACCTTATTTCCTTCTTACTAGGGACTCTCAAGTTGTGAGAGAATATTTATTAGCTATAAAAAACGTACCAAATACAAGAATAAACTCCAGAGATCAAATAAGAAATGCTGGGGAAGGAAATCACAACAAAGAAAGATTCACACACAAAAGATGCAGTCACTCATACAAGAAAAAGTATGCCACTCTTAGCACCGGAGAAAAAGGAAGAATTCATCAAAACCTGGACCTACAGCCTAAGTCCATTAATGACAGGGAAGACAGCAATGCAGCAGCAAAGTTCTCCTTAGGGTATCTTGATAAAAATCAAGGAAGCACAAGTTAATCCAAGAACTGTGATAGATTCAAGTCATCTGACATAAATAAATGGACACACACAGACTTACACACGCACACAATATAATGTGCTCTTCATAAGGCTTCATTAGTATTCCCAGTTTAGAGAATGGCCGTCTGCTCCCTGCTGAGAGAGACAAAGTGCAGAGCCTTGGGACTGGCTGCATGAGGACGTTAGTGCTGGGTGATCTTGGGTGTGAATTTACTGCGTATTAGCTACTTTGCACTAACTGCCCTGGGTACCCTTGGTGCTTGGGAAGTGAAAAACAACATACTTTACCTTCAAAAAGGAGCCCGCCTAACTCACGCAAAAGCACTCAAAGTCAGCCTGCACAAAAGCACTCTTAGTAGGTACTAGAAGCATCCACCCAGGGAATTAGTGCCAAGTAACTAGCAGGCTGTAAATTCACACTGGAGCTCCCTGCATACTAATTCTCCCCACACATGGACCCTTGTAAGCCCCGAACAGCAGCCAAGCAAGCCCAGCCGCAGCCCAACACCATTAAGAGCCCATGTGGTCCGGGGCTGGAAGTTTATGCTGCCTCTCCTTTAAAAATACCTATCTGTTCAAACCAGTCCCTAAAGAATCTAAGAAAGGAACAAATTATGCAGTGTATTACAGAGGGAGAGATAAAATAAAGGTGACAAAAGCAGAGAAAGGAAGGGAGTAAGTTGGGGGCAGCCACCAAATACGAACTCCTTGGCCATTAAATGTGATGTTTTGTTTATTGATATTCATTCCGAGCCTGCATTTTAGGGGCTGCTATTTAGGATGCAATTTACTCTCGGTGTATGTTGCCAGATATTTTTTTTTTTCCGTTTGATCCTACGGGTGCGGCAGGCTGTGCCAAAAATGTCTTTGCCTAGGGCAGTCGTCTATGTAAAGCCAGCAGCGCTAATAGGCGCTGGAAGCACTCGACGCTGACACTTCATACATCAGCAGCCTAGTAAATTGCACCTATTTTTTTCAATATTCTCTCTATATACAAAATCTTGAAAAATGTCATTTACACACAGAGACCACAATTAGTTTATTAGCACAATTACTCAAACCTATTTAAATATCTTCTTTGTCACTGGAGGCACTTTTCAACAACCCCCATGGTCCTGAGTTTCTCAGGCCTCCACATCATTATAATCTATTAGGCACCTTCATGTCAGCTCTGTTTTATTATATAACACATAATTATGCATTTCATTAACAACATCACCAGGCACAGTACATCAAAGGGAGAAAGGCAGCTGCTCAGGAAATTCAAAAGATGCAGTTTACTTAAAGCTCACTGTTAAAACCCTCCCCCACTTTTCAATCAAATTGTGGTTAACATGTTTCAAAGGTTTTACTCCAGCTCAGAGAACAGAGTCCAAACAACCTCATTAGGCACAAGGCTGCTGATACAGTGAATATTCCCTGAACCCTTCATACTTCAATAATGTCAAAAAAAAGATCATAAGCCAGCTACACAGTGCAAATCGATTTTCTTTCTTCTACTGGAAACCCACCTAGCAAGAGCGCTCTCTTGCTACTTGTAGCTTACAACGACAAATGCAGGAGAGAGGGCCTATAAAAAAATAAAATTAAAAAAATATATTTTGTAGCCTAATTCATTTTTCAAGATTTGTTCAAATAGGAGAGCTGTCTGGCAAACTGAACAAACAAAAGACAGAATCTTCTCCCTTCCCATGATATAAAGACCATCGTACTTGGTAGAAGCAAGCTCTCCAAAAGAAATACTTTTTATGTTCTTCATCAGGTCACAAACACTTAACTGCAAAGTCTGGAATTTGGAAAATATTTGGAAAAAAACAAGCGACTGCTGGACAAAGGTACAAGACAATTATGTCTGAAAGTTTAAAAAGAGAGTGAGTGGGAAGTCTTGGTACTATCAGCCACATCCAGTTGTTTGGGAGCTGAGGTTGCAGCTGGCACAAAACACCAGCTCTAGGCGCAGTTTCCTGGTCTCCATGCCACCAGATTTTGTGGAGGAGTACACATTCCCCCAGGAAAGCAACTTTTGTTTCTCTCACATACAACCAGAACTTCTCTCATTTGAAATTTTTGCTAGTATTGATTAAAGACACCAAGAATAAAATCATTCACAGTCAACAGAACATTACCAAAGGGTGGAGGGCTTGTAACCAACAGAAAACCTTTGATTGTTTTTTTCATGGAGCAAATGCCAACAAGGTTGCAAGCTGATTGCTTGACATAAAGAAGGGAAGGAGAGAACAATTCTCTATTCACAGCACTAAAAGAGCTGTTCGTGCAGCTTTCTTGAGAGCAGGAGTTTATGGTAATAATGTCTCCCATGATTAGATATTTGTATCATCACAGCCCTTTCATAAACAATGTAGATCTTCATTTCAGTTTCTTTAATCTCTAAATTATGACCTGCTGGCCCTTACCAACCTGTACGTTGAACGCTTGAGTCACCTTACTTCCCACTTAATAATGTCCAGACAAACTATGAATTGAAATGCTGTTATCATGGTCCGCTGTTTTCATCTGGGATTACTCCAAAAGAGGCACCTTCTTCACATATCGATCCAGCTGAATACTCCCTCCCTGCATTTCCATTAATCTCTCTCTTACTAAGTGAAAAATATTCCTTTCTTGTGCACTTCACCTTTAAAGAAATCTTTTACAGTCCTACGACTACATCCATTAATTCAATTCACTTTATCTCCTTATCACTCATCACTATCACTGCTGGAAATTTTTGGAAAAGTGGGATGCTGCAATACAGTAAACATAAATCTCCTAAAAAGACATGATTGTCGTGCTAGCCCCAAAAAGTTATGCATTCAAGTTCCCTCACACTGCTGAAAATGATTATTTCTTGCAGCCTCAGGCACACGAAGCTGTGCATCACGCTCTACAAAGGGCGGCACACCCAGCGTAGGTTCACTCTGAGGACATCCTGCCAAACCCCAGTGCCAGGAGGATTACACAATTAGTGGGATTCTTCCTCTTCCAGAGCTCAACTCCATTAACTATTCCAGGCCATTACAAGAAGTAGACAGCCTCTAGCACCCTAGAGCTTAATTACTACCAAGACAGAGTGCAAAAAAATGTCTTAGTGCAGGGCGCTTAGTTTTGCTCTTCAAGCAAAGTAGTTCTTATAATTCACACTCATGCACTGCTTCTTAATTTACCTTAATTCATAATGTTCAGTGAGATCTTGTCCCGTTTTTCTCTGATGTAGGTTTAAATATTTGTGGGAGTTTTTCTGAAGCCAACCAGCATTTTGTTGATGATTTCCTTGTTAAAAGAGAGAACAACTTTTTCTAATTCCAAGACCAAGCACAGCAGCAGCAGATTGCTAAAGAAAATGTAGAAATACCCAGCACAGCTAAGTAATCCCTGGAAACATATCAAAATCCTTTAAGCCTCAGTCCTTGGGAACTTGAATGGAAGATGCTATGCAAATGTTTGATTTCTTGTTTCAGTCCCTCAAGGTCTATAAATACACCTGTTTTGACAGGTTGTGGCAATGGATGCAAGTGATAGCGGAAACAGTAAAGGTGATAGCAGCAACTCTTGCCAAGATCCCCTGGAAAGATATTTATCAGTGATTTTTTTGCAATCTGGCTCTTTTATCTTACATACATAGCAGACACCAAACCCTGAAAGGAGGTTTTAAAGCTGTCTAAATCTGTGTCTCAGGAAGGTTACACTGGTTCATGTTGTGCCAAGTGAACCTTCTATTAATAAAAACAGCAGCATTGTGTATGTGCACTGCTGAATACACCTAAACATTCAGCAGGCTCACACATTAAATCTTTTCAAAACAAGCACTGTACAGTATAATAACCCAGCTAAGCAACCTTGTACTTTTTTAACCCACAGTATCACAGAATTCTTAAAATTAGCATTCATGAGCATTTTTTAAAATAAGATAGACAACTGCAATGAATCTCTGTCATATTTAAGTGATGCTAAACCAAACATCTCCAGAATGCCATGAAGAGAAGAGCCCAGTGACTACAGACAGCTGCAGAGTGGACAGTGGATTTAGCAAGGCTATTTGATAAATGCTCTACTTTAAATTTCAGCTTTAAATTCAGTAGGAGTTTAGGCTTTAAATACCAGAACAGAAAACTTACAAAAGCTTGTTCACAAAATGAGCTTAGGTATCCATTCACTGAGCCTCCAGTTTCTTAAATAAATGCATTATGAAATCTGAGGTCCTAAAACCCATTCCCCATACCCTTCTCCATGAGAGTACAGTTTCACTTATTTCATTTTCCAGACAAGCTACTGCCAAAAAACACACAGTGCTCTTCCCCTAGTTGGAGCAAATTCAACAGAAAATAGTAGGACTTGATGTATTTACCAGTTTGCTGATTATGCATTGCTATTCCAATTGTTTTGGGATCAATTTGAGTAAGACTAGGATCAGTACAACATTACTCTGCACCTCCCCTTCTTTGTAGAAAGGTGACATCACTTGCAATCAGGTTCTGAAATAACATTAAATATACCATTCAAACACACAGGGCTCCTCCTGACAGGCAGTGTAAGCATAGCGAACGCGTACCCAGTTAGGAATAACTGTAGGCTTGGAGATTTTGAAAAATTGTTTTGACTAGGGTTTAAACACTTCATTAGAAAAAAATCAGGAAGCTTACTAACAGAAAATTAGACCCTGTCAAAACAACTTCTGTGAACCATCACAGGTGTAATCAAAAACATTAAGTGAGCGCTAAAGTATTTAAGTGTGACGGGCTGATGCATTAAACAGCCTAGCATTGGGAAGAACCTGCCAAATGAGTTTCCAAATAATTAAGCACTTCCTCTGTCTGCTTTTGAAGGAAACATGATGTGAAAAATCTTGAATACTACATGTTTTTCCCAGCTTCTGCAAAAAAATTTTCCTTTCTCCACCAAAATCAGGTGGAAAACTCTCTCCTGGGGAGTTAAAATGAAGACTGTAGCCATGGGGAGAAACCTGACCACAGCTAAATTCAGTATTGATTAACCCTGCTTCAGTAACTGTTCTGAACTATTTTTAAGCACTTAAGAAGAAAAGAATTGGAACCTGACCACTGAGTAGGCACATACGCCTTCCTGCCTTTCTGGTGAGGACTCCATAGTATGTGCCTTATTAATCAGCAGTGCAAAAAATGCTTCCTGATCCAGAGCACGTACACGTGTATTCATTCTAAAGTGAGGGTCAAAATCCCAACAAATGCTGACATGACCTGTCGTGAGGCTCCATTACTTTCTCACACCGGAAGGGCTCTCCTGAAAGGCAGCTGTGTGCTCCTTATCATTTTTTCTCCAGAGCACTGGCCTATGTTTGCCTGAGGAGCCTAATGTCCCTTTCACACCCCTCCATCTTAAGCAAGTCAGAGGAAGGCACAATCAGAGATCTCCCAAGGTCTATGCTGCCAAAGTGTGCTGTGAGGATGTATTCATTTTTTTCAGTCTGTTCTTTCCCTTGTCTCAAGCATTGCATACACGCTGCTAAACAAGCAGGAGAAAGGGAAAAGTAGGACGCAAGCCTCCCAAATACATTCTCTTTTCTTTGAACAACGGCCAGGCTGAAGAAGAGCATGAGATGGGAGCAGTATAACCACAGTAACCTGAGTCTTCATGCTATGTGATCTGAAGCACCAGACATCTCCACTCCAGCCATCTCCACAGCTGTGCAACTTCATCCTTTCCAAAGCCAGGCACCGCTGTTTCACAAGTTGCACCAGCAACTGCAGCAAAGTCACCTGCTGCTGCATAACCCACCAGTGGACAACTGCCTGGGTGGGCACTGCCCGTTCAGGGTGTTAGTGTGTTGGAGTTTTTTTAGAGGTGCAAGAAAGCAGCTCAGGTCTGGCTCTGCAATCTTGCCTGAGGCACAGCCATTAGGCATTCAAGTCTTCTTCCATCATCACTCTTCAATGTTTCAAGATGACCAAAAAGCCGCCATTAAGACAAGTCCCACCATTTAAGCTCCTCTTTTCTGCAATGCTTCTACTTTTCCACATGCTTTCACAGATTCCCCTTGGTGCCTGCTTCCATTCAGTCTCGCTCACAACAGCAGCACACCTTTCACCAGCATTCACCGCCACCACCATGTGTGTCCTGGACCCAGTCTTATTCCTTTTCCCAAAAGCAGGAAAAATGTTGAAACTGCAACAAAATGTGTTGTTCTGCCTGTCTTTAGCAGGGGGGGAAGGCCATGCTCCTCCTTGGGGATTTGCCTCTCTCCGGACCTACAGTAGGAGCCTTCTTCCCCCTGACAGACCATGTCCATCCCAGCAGCTGCTGTGCCATGTAACCACTTTGCTCCTGTTTCAGCTGGGTCCAATAATCAAACAGGAATTTCTGGCCCTGACCCGCCATTCAGTAGAGCACCCAATTACATGGGGGTTTTAATTCAAGATGATAACAAACCCCTCAGGCTGGAAAAAAGAGATATGCTTATTATGGTAGCTTTTGTCCCAGAGATAAAGCATTTCCTCAAAATTTGGAGAAAAACACTATTGGCAACGTTCTGAAGGCTTTAAAGTTAAAAATATAACAAAACTTAATGGTTTCAGATGCTTTTCCTGACAATGTAACTGAAAAATGTCTTTAACTTGGAAACAAATTAAATTTGCCAAAGAATTAGTACATAAGACAGCCCAATTTGATTTTGTAATTTGAAAAAAATTAAAAACAGATAAGATACTGTGAATTAAAAATAACTTTTGCACATTAAATTCTCATGAACTTTCATTAAGGTTTGTATTACATGTCCCAAATGTACAATTGTATGCTAGATCGCCTTATTTATAAAATACCTTTAAGGCTACTGAAAGACAGAGCCAGAAAAATGACTATATAAAAATGTTATCTTCTTGCATTACAACTTCATTTCCAATGTGTGTATTTAAAACATTGATGCAGTCTCAATTTCAGTATCTCAGATGCACAACTGAACTTTCTAAAAGTTCAATGCCAATTGAATCCATGTACAATTCAGTCATGTCTGTTTATTTTACTGATAAAAACCTGGTGCCAAAGCTGAAACAGCTATTTTAAAGATAAAGCTGGATTCTCTTCTAATTTGTGAATTACCTACAGACTAACCCACTGTTCCCTAGTTGCAGTTCTTTACAGATGATGAATGAATGAATCAGAGGGGACTTGTTCTGACTTTCTTGGGCTGGGCTCACAAGGCTACCATCCAGAAAGAAAAAAGGTTTTCTTTCATTTTTCCCTACATACTTTTTTAATGGAATGTTCCAGTGGCTTGACAAATGGTTTATCATCCCTATTGAGCAGTATTTTTTAGGTTTAAACCCAAAAAGCTATCATTTAGAGTATTTTGGCATCTCTTGAGAATTTTAAACTTGGATTCACCTTGGCCTCTCAGATTAAACTACATCTCCCACGATGCACCGTGGTTGCTGCCTCCTTCCTCAAACATACCAAGAAAGTCTCTTTGGTGTTTCATGGGAAATATTTCATTCCATACAGAAAAATGCTAACATGAAACAACAAAGCTTACAGCAAGATATTTTAAATACTTTTTCTTTATTTCCGTTTTTCAGATTTCAGCTTTTTGATGAAATGTCAAAGGTGTTTGTAAAAACAAATCTGAAGGCCTAATTTTCAGTCAAAAATAGAGTAGAGGGCATTTTTTGAAATCATTCTAACAAGGGTGGTGCTGAAAAAATGAGCTGTTGCAGACTTCCATGTTTACAGTCACTCACACCACAAAACTAGGCACTGAAGAACATTTTGCTGTATTTGACCATAAGATCATACTAATCTTATTTGACCATAAGATTTTTCATGTGAACAAGAAATTAACGTATTTCAAATCAGCCTGTTCTCCTGCTTGCTGGTACGCCAAAAAAGTACTCAGCACTCAGAGAAGTTTTCTCCTGACACCTCAGCAAACTATGAACCTTATCAAGGAAAGGATCACTCTTTGGATGGTATTACAAGTTTGGATGGGAACTTCCTTCTCTTCAACTAATCAGATGTTACATCACATTTTATATGCCAAAACCAAGACTGGTTTCTTTTAAGACAAGAAGGATCGATTAAATAATTCAATTTGATATCTTGCAAAATATCCTGCTTCCTGTAGTTACTCATGCCATAAGACCTGCCCTGAAGAGCTCTTCATGGACCAAGATCAAATAGCCTCCGTTTTCTGAAGCCCACAGCATGACAGTGCCACAACTCTTGAGTCCCACTGCTTCGGGGTCAGATGGTCCTCACTTTGGGAAGAACATAAGGGCACTGGTACACAAGGCCAGCTTTGTGCCAGCACTCATTTTGTACACTTAATAATTTACCAAATAAAAGTAAGGCAAACTGGGTGGAAACTGTGCCTTACAGAAAGGCACCTGCACTGTAGTTGGTGTTTTAAAGTCAGATGTTTAAAGGGTATTTTTTTTGTTCCCTTCCCATACTAGATCAAGATCCAAGAAGATTGCAACTACATGAACAAGCCTCACATAAGGCACAGTTTGCACTGAAGACCCTTTGCACCATTAAGTTCTGCCAACTCTGCAGAAACACCTCCTTGAGTAACATCCAGCTCCCTTCTCAGGCTCTCCTCGTTGGTTACACAACAGTCCCGGGTACTCATAAGTCAGAGGGGTCAAGCCCCAGAGAATGGCCAGACAAGACAACCATTTCGTACCATGAGCTGCTTCCTTCCTTACTTCCCAGCTCAAGGAGCAGAAGGGAAGAGGGAAAAGCAGGAGGTCTGGGTGGCAGAAACAGCCCCCACCCAAATGGATGTGGAGGCTGCCCAGGACAAATGGGCACTGCTGGTTTGTATGACGAGCAGCACGTGCACCACCAGAGCCATCCTCCCTCCCTTCTCAGGGAGATCTTGCCCTGCCAGCAGCCAAGTAATAATAGCAACAGGTAACAAGGGGGCAGCAGGCAGGCTGGAACTGAAAACTGAAGAAACATCACTCATGTTCTGACAGATGTGCAGAACATCACAGGGAAAGCAATTCAATGGGCAACCCAGCATTTCTGCTAAAACTCTCTCTCTGCTTCTCTGCATGTAAATTAATTAGATGCCCCCAAAAATCACTCAGAACAGCACAATATAAGTAATTTGCAGAGGCGAGCAGGGGAAATTCACAGAAATGCTACAGGGTATAACCGGGTACCAACCAAGACCCAAACACCGCTACTGGCAATCCAGTCCATGGCTCCCCAGCACCACAGAGGAGGAAGCTGAAGTGGAACATAACACAGCCCAACCACTCCCAGCACGTTGAAAGGCACACCCATTCAGACTTTTTCTGGCATCCCATTAGGCAAGAAGAAATCCTAGAATTTATATCTGTTAAAATTTACATTTAATCCAAAAGTAATACATATCACAATTTTGTTGCCCAGTTAACATACAGTTTACCCATCCTTGCCCATAGAATAGAACTGTCATCCATTAGATCAGGCCTCATTCAGAAGAAATTTAATTTAAATCAACTCTATGTTGTCTAAAGACAACTGTATGTTGCAACACAGACAAGGAATGCCATGAGCAGCTAGGATTGTTTTCACTGTTTGGTCTTCAAGCACCAGCTATGTCATTTTATCTGACACCTCCACCCAACAAGGAAAGATTCAGGATTTATTATTGGTTTAGCATTTTCAAAACCATCCTTCCTGCTGGCATCATCATGACTGCAAACCGTTCAAAATGCAGCATCTTGTGTCCTACAACCATTGAGCAACACAGCTCTCTGTTTTAGAAGTCTTGAGCTTATTTTTCTAACATATTACCATTCTGCTTTTCTTAAAACTTCCTTCTCATTAGTTGGATTGGGTCTATGCTGTATCTTCACGTTGCATATGTAAAACAAGACGCGTCTGTCATATATACGGTAAGTGCCCACAGCTGATGCTCTACTTAAATTTCTTGTGCAATGACTTCAGCTTCTTGAGTTACTCTCTCAGAGGAAGTGAGAAGATTAGCCACAAAATGTGCAGCATTAGGTCCTGCCTATAATTTGAGGTAAGCACATTTTACCTAAATTAGATGTACTGAAGAATTACAGAGAGAGGGGAGAAGTTAGGGTTTGATTGTTACTAACTGCTGATACAGTTTATTTTATTGCTCTTACTCAAGACAACACATAAGACTGCTGTGAAGCATGTCAGGAGTATATATTACAACTGAGGTATCCAAATTATGCAAAAAAAAAATAATCATTTTCATTTCTTAATGGAATGTATATAACAAAGATGCCAAATTTCTTAACTATAGGACAGTGGTCACTTACAGCAGTGTAGTTTATTAAATACAGTGCTCTGCCAGTGTTCCTGTCTGGATGTAGGCATCAGAAAGTAGAAAGCACAAGCAAACCTCATCTCTGAGTCTTCAATACTGTCTTATGAACCAGATGATTTTACATACAGCTTCTTATTTCTGCCATATTGCAGATGCAGACAGACATCAACAAGCAACATCTGATAGAGCTCTGAACACCCATCAGATGGTCATTTTATTTCAGTACCAACACTATGCCCATAAGCACAAGCCACTCATTCACAGCAGCCATACCCACCATTAGCAAAAGACTCAAGGACAGACCTTAGGTGGTTTAATCCCCTACGGAGATTTCCCTTTGGTTTATGTAATGACATGGCATTTCCCCTTCCAAATCCTAAGGAATACTCTATTTTCTCCTTTAGTCTACATCTGTCAAAAGACTGATACTTCCATGTTTCACACTCAGAGGAGGATTCTGAGCCTTAACCTTTTCAGAATTAATTGCATTCCCCATATTAATCAGAAGAGATTTCTTGGAGAAATAAATTAGACCAATAAACTGATACACTGCTTTAATTCTGTTTGAACAGAACAGTCAAGAAAGGGAAGAGAGGCATGGCTGTTTTCTGTTGTGTGTAACAGAAATGAAGGCAACCTGGGTGACAAAGGATCAAAATAAAGCTTCTCTCAGCTTGCACACAGGGGCATCAGCAGTACTGGACAAGAACACTAATCGTAGGCTAGCCCAGTGCCACCTTTCATCTTTAAACCTTGTTATTGAGAAGTAAAAATACAAAAGGAATGATAAAAATACAGAATGACCCAGAGACAAGACACACTGTAGGAAGATGCTATTCCTCTTCCCACATTTAGAGCACCCTGAGACCAGCAAGCTCAGGACACGTGACACTTAAAAAGACGTGGGAGACAGAAGGCTGTGGGAAGGCAAGTCATAAGGCTGGTCCTTATACTTGCCAAGGAAAATGTCACCACATCTACCATTTGCTGCAAAGAGCTGAGGATGAGGGTCAAGTGGCAGCATGGGGGGTAGAAAGAGGCAGCCAAGAGAGAAGAGGTGGGCAGATGCCTGTGGGGTCTGCCATGAAAGGAAAAGAGAGAAGAAAAAAAAAAAAAAAAAGAAAAGCATCTTACAAACCTGTTCACTACAAATCCCACATTCATAACTGTTTCCAAATGGAAGGCTGTGTGAAAAGCCAAAGCAAACATTCTCAATTCTTTTTGAACCCATCAGACAATATAGGAAAAATATGTGCATTTTATGGTTTGAGGGCACAACCTTTTAATTATGTGTTTGCATTGTCATGTCCAAGACCTTTTTTCTCCTCAAAAATTAATATTTCCTCAAGCAATGCAGCTATTTATCTTGGATGAACATGAATTGAAACACAATCTGCCGCTGCAAAGAGTGGCGCAGCAGAGTTATACCATGACACCTAGGGGAATTCAGAACGCATTGCAATGCAATCCTCAACATTTTTCTAGCGCCTTTTCAACTGAGTTTCCTACAGTTCTCTTAACAGTTTCCAGCTATTGTTTTGCATATGCCGTACATGCAAGCTCAGAGGCACTTGGAAAAGAAAAAAAAAAAAAAGAGTAAGTGCAGGTAATGGGAAAGGCAGGGAGAAATAGAAGCAAATAAAATGCAGGCTTTTTCTCTCTACTGGAGCCGAATAAAACACAGTTCTGTCATCCAAGACCAGCAAGTGTTCTGGCATGTAATCACCTCTCACTTCCCTGTGATGAAGCACAACCTCATAAGCACAAAGCTAAGGAAGATGCTTTTGCCACTAAGGACTTGTATCTTCAGCAAGACCATAAAGTAATGGTTTACAAATGATACCTAAATTCATAGAATCATAGAATGGTTTGGGGTTGGAAGGGACCTTAAAGATCATCTAGTTCCAACCTCCCTGCCATAAGTAGGGACACCTTCCACTAGACGAGGTTGCTCAAAGCCCCATCCAACAGGTCTACCTTGGAAAGGACGTTACATTTAGTGGTAATTGGGACTGTCAAAAAACTTACACCTAGTGTTCATGCATCAACTTTTCCCCCTTCAAGTATTACAGACATAGTAGCTGGCCAACTAATCATGCAGTAACTTCTGAAAGATGCCTAACAGCAATAAAAGAAGCAAAAATACCAGAGTGTGTTCATACTTATCGGACAAGTAAGTGCTAAAGTACCAAGAGAACACCGAGGGAGGAGTGTTTCCACAATCAATCTAATTATTATTTCACAATAGGGAATTTTTTATGCACATACACCACCTTTCAAGCTAAAACATTTAAAAAATGCTTCCTACACAATTTACACAACCTATCACTAAAATGAACCCAGTTCAGAGCAAGTGCCAATAAACAGCTGCTTTATCAAACACTGCGCAAGAGCATATTAGGAGGGAAAATCCTGGCTTGGTCACTCCAGGTAAATCCTGACATCTGCAAAGATTTTAATGAGATCCTTTCGGGCAAAGTCAGCCCGGCAGCCAAGACTGAGTTTAGTCATGGGTGAAATTTCCACACACAGTAACACTCACAGGACTTGAATGTCCTGCTGTGGAAGGGTGAAAGCTTCCCCCTTGTGTCATCCACACCACTTCTCTGTTGACTAAGCTGAATTTCAGCTGTGCCTTACAACTCACCATCCCCAGGTGTTGCAGCTGGGGGGAGCAAAGAACATCCTCTCTAATTATAAGAGTATTATTCGCAAATCCTTTAGCTTTCAGAGGTTTGCCTGTAAAGTATTGTAGCGCAGAGTCAAAATCTTCTGCTATAAAAGGTGGGGGGGTAGGAAAGATAAGTATGAAACGTTGTTCCAAGAGAATCTCAGACTTTCGAATTTTATAAGGCATAAATTTACCAGAGAGATCTAGGAGGCATCCCATTGCATCACTTGGCCATACTACTGTAAATCCTTCCCTTACTCCACCCTGAAGGCCATATTCAGCCCCAACGTAAAAAGATGCATTGCACAAGGCCCCCAGCCCCCATAGAAGTCAATTCACAAGCCAAACAGTGTGATCTACCATTTTTTTTGTAAACCAGAAGAAACCAAAGACAGCATATTCTGTGTTCTTGTTTGTAAACCTCAGATGCCATTATAATTTCTGCAACCCCCAAAAAAAATTAAACATTGGAAAACAGATAATCAGATTTCTCAGTCAAAGTGTTATTTCCAAACTTACACTTCACAAATAAAAGGTCCCAGAAAAAAAGAAGAAAAAGAAAAAAAACAAAAACAAAAACTCTTCAGGCAAGCTAGAAACAGCCAGGCCAATAATTTATTTCTCTGTGATTCAATGTGCATGGAACACCTGTGGTTCATTTAGCTGCAGCAGCAAAAGCTCAACTCAACCTTGGCCACACAAATACTTAAAAACTGAACATATATACCATTATCACAGTGAGGGAGATGGGTTAGTCTTGACACACCACTGAAGGAGGCAGCTCCAATGGCAGCAAAGAGACCTGGATCAGTCCATGCTCCGTATTCATTAGTTTGAACACCAAAAACAGAAACAAGGATCAAATCGATTATCCTGCTGTACAAAGCTCCTGTGTACCTGTATGCAAGAAGAAACAAAGCAATCCTCTTGCCAATGATAGTGCTTTCTACAAATGCTTCTAATATTCTGCTGATCTCGGATTAATTTTGCCAACTTCTGTAGTGACCCCTCTCCCAAGAAAAGCTCTAGCACCCTTCCTTCGTATAACCATTTACTTAGTGTTGATCACTAGCATGAAACTGCCAGATCTACCATATTTTGAAGAAAAAGGACTATCGGCACGTCTGTCTTGATGTCCTTCAAAGTCAGATGAAAATGAACCTTACTAGAATCCAGTCAAAAGTATAGATCACAGATGCACACACTGGGATATTTCAGATAAAAAGCCTACACTTCTAGAGCTCAGGCCTTATATAATTTCTTAAAATTAAGTCTACCTGTGTCCCATAAACCTGGCAAGTAAAATAATACAGCCATATAAAAAATGGGCAAAATAGAGTAACAGGTACTAATGACCTGCTCAAAGCTAACCAGGAATGAAGCTGTGAAGGGAACCCTGGAGTCCTCAAACCAACCATATGCTACACTGAAGAGCAAAACCAAAATTGAGCACAGTTGGGCAGGTAATTGCTGGCATGATACACAGCATTTCATTCTATATGCAAGGAATTAAATACACAGATTCAAGCATCAGCCAATGAACTGGATTTGTACAGACATTCACCTTCCAGAAATGGTGAATTATTATTATTATACAAAAGCCATCTATATGATATAGATTATTTGATTTGGGGAGCATCTTCTTGTATCATTACACAACTTTTTCCCACTTACTCATGCAATTGATTCATTTTATTTGAAGGATGCAATTCTAATATTTCTAGAATTGTTATAAAAATGAAGTTATTGGGTCAGAAACACGGGTGCTTGCTGACAGACTATCTGTATCTATTCAGCCAAGTATGCCATGTTTCAGCAAACACGGCATATTAAAAATTGATTTAGATAACAGTTTGGGGAACATAGGAGGCAAATACTATGGGGTAGGGCAAAGGCAGAAGGTTGTACACTCAACTATCTCTTTTTAGAATTGTTTCAGTATTTGAACTGCATTATGCTGGGTACCCAGTCTCCAGCCATGGCTCCCTGATTGCTGAACATTAAACCTCTCAAAATTAGTGTAAGAACTTTGCTCAAGCCTGCCACAGCTTTCTAAAATGTAAAACAATAGGCCTAATTGCAGTTTTCTCCAAAGTCTAGGGTGTTGATGTCCAAGATTAAGATTCAAGCTATTAGGTGCACAAGAAACAGATGAAAAGCCTGGATCTGAACCCATATTTTACAGTTACAGAGACGGAGCCAGCAGCCAAGACTCTCCAGGTCCCTAAAGGACTCAAATGATCTATACTTGGAAAGCACATAGTTTTGGCTATAGTCCTTCCACAGCTATTCTCAGATGATTTTTCTTCATTCTCTTCCACAATTTTAGCATCTCTTTCCAAGCAAACCATCATGTTCCACCTATATAACCTCCTCCAAGCAGTTATAGCTTTGCTATTGCCAAGCTTTCAGCTTACAATTCAGACTGTTGCTACTCAACACAGGCCTTTTGTACAGGAGGCTCAAACCAAGACAGGTGAAGCTTACAGCATAGGAATAACCAGGCCACTGGCAACAGCAGAACCTGCTGTCCAACAGCTGAGGATGAAATAAAATGCCAAAGCAGTGCAGAGGGAAGCATATCCAAATTCTTCATGAGTCCCACATTTAAAAAGATATGTGATCCCTCGCTTCCCATTTTCAACAAGAAAAGCAACAGCTGCAACACAGAGGAAGAGATGTGGAGAGATACAAAACATTAAGAGGATCCTTTACAAAAATAGAATAATAGTGTTCATATGCCTAAACCTGATTAAAAAGAATCAGCAAAGTGCATAGACAGTTAATTGGAGTTTACATGACAGCCTGAGCATCTGGGGCACTTTCAGGAAAACAAAGAATATTTGTTCTTTCCAGTCTGGTCTGAGTGACGTTAATCTTGATCAAAACAAGGAGAAACTGCAGCCATTTAAGCCAGAAAGGCAACTATACTACTTCAGCAGGGCTCTTTGCCTATTCCTTTCAGGGTAATAAGTCAGGAACTTCCCAGCATACTTGGCTCAAATATGGAATTTAATTCTGATGTATCCCTCAAAAGGGAGCACTACGTTACTTTGAAGAAAACCAACATTATGAGTAAATATACTTGGATATCACCTCAAATTACATAAACGCAGTTTGTTCCCAGGTACCAATCATTTAGTTCCCGTTACCTTGACTGAAGGTTTGATTAGAATATCTGACTCCATCTGCACCAATCCATGTGCTTGATGAACAGCTATATTCTGAAATTTCCATCTTAAACTGATTTATGCTTAAAGACAAAAAAAAAAATATAAATGGATGAATAAATCACCTTAGTGCCTGTACAGAACGTGTCTATTAGATATAAATTTTACACAAAACCCTACTTTCCCTTACATCTCTCAAGCTGTTTTATTAACTAATAAATCTAGTGTACCAGATCAGTTTATTAATTATTCTACTAAACTAATAAATCTGGTTTAGCAGAGCTCATATTCCTCTGCATAAACAAGCCTCCTGCTGAAGAAACCCAAAATTTCCAAAACCAGGAATCACATTAGACTGCCTAAAACCGGAAAACAGAGGGAAAAAATCTGATTAAAATTCCCAGCCAGGCCTTGGTCTCCTTATCCATCACATATCATTGTAACACTATAAAACAGGATTAGCAGACCAAAAATTTATCATTCCTGATGAACACCTTCAGTGGGTACGCACAGTGTCCCAAGCTGACAGATGCATTTGCAGTTAGAAAGCTTTGCACAGGAGAGCACATGGAGAACTGGAAGGACTTGGAGGTTTCCTCTTGCACAGCAGCATAGGCTATACCCAAACCACACCTAAAAGATATTTGTCCAACACGTTCTTAAAGCCCTCCTTCAGTAAATACTGGCACTAGTTATTTCAACATCTTGCAACCTAGACTGCCGGTTATCATGCTGACCATGACCAGCCACCTTCTCAATCTCTGTCATCTGGAGCAACTGCACTCTTCAAGCAGGTACGACTTTCTTCTTCCAGTCTGGAAAGCATCCAGCATGTTTTCGACATCACCACAACCTAAACAGTAACACTATGAACTCTGTTTCTGGAACAAAGAGCAGGAGATCTGTGGTATTTGACCCACCTGAACTCAGTTCCCTGCTCAGAACTACAAGGAAAACTTAAAATGCTGCCAACATCTAGTACAAGAAAATTTATTCCAGACCCCAGATTGGCAACCAGAGGAACACAAGATACTTCCCAATCCTGTATTTGCTTTTTACATTAATCCAACGACACCAACAAGAATATATTCCAAATTCATAATCGTCAATAAAAAATAAAAAAACTTACTACTCCGTCCTGCTTTAGAAGTCATATGGTTGTGTAACCCACTTATAGCAAAGGCTCAAGTTCTATATAAATGTCTATTACCATTAAAGAAGTGCGCACACAAAAACCCACACATCCGAGAGGCAATTTGAAGCTTGCAGCAATGCCAAAGTAACAGAGAGAGAAACAACAAAAGAAAATTATTTTACAATTAAAATACATGGTTGAGCAAGAAGAACAAAGCATAGAGGGTGGAGACATAGTACTTGTTTACACGCAGGGTTTTGTACCACTAACTCTCTTTCCACTTGAAATCAGTACAGTTAGTTAAGACAGATTTCTCCCTGGTGCCAATAGGAGGACTGCACTGCCATACTGCATGCTGCAGGAATACATGTGTTGTACCCAGACCTGCTAACAGAAGAAGCCCATTGCTCCTTTACCTCCTTCTCCTGCCTCCCTATGACCTCCTATTCCTCCTCGTAGGAATATCAAGGCCTGCTGGAAGCACTACAACATGCTACTAAAAGGACCGCTCCAGCATAAATTTATGAGGATGTTATGCTAGAAGGAAGCACTGTCCTACTGACATAGCCGCATACAGCCTCATCTGGGGCTGTAGCTCTTATACTGTCATGTTTTAAATGAAAAAAACCTTACACTTCACTGAGTTGGATCAGCACAAAAGACAAAAACATTTTACAATTTTTTCATTACATAGTTCTTATTAGATAACTTAAAGCAGCAAGGGTGCCTATTACTAACTTGTTGGATCTCCAAAGGTTAATGATACTTACCTATCTCTGGAGCACTGACTAAGAACCTCAGATCACACCAAGATGAGCCAAATCTAAATGGTCCTAACTGCAAACATAATTCCCTTTTTAAATGTCTAAGAACAGGAGAACAGTGAAGAAACTTCTTTTTCAGGTTTAGTCTTGTACTTTATTACAAGCTTCCTAGAAACATTATCCCTACCTTCAGCACACGCATAGCCTTGCAAAGTCCAGAACGATTTGGTGTTTAATTTCCTTCAGATCTATCCATTTTCAACAGCATGTACTCTTTATAACTTGTAGCCACACCAAATGAAAAATTGGCACTAAGACCATTTAGCCTCTAGGTTGGATCAGCCTGACTATTTTTGATTCAGAGACAGTCAAAAAAAAGCAATTAAATTATCATGGTTTCAGATGTTTTTCCTTTAGAGCAAAAATAGTTTTGTTTTGAAAAATAACATTTTGCAAGCCTTTAGTCCTTAAAATAAAAAAGGCTGTCAGGGTGAGGAAAAGGGCTTTTCCTGTACCAATCCAAAGAGCCATAGTCACCAAATCCTGGTGCTAAGTGCAAAGTTTGCTTTTATAAAGAATATGTAAATACATTTTATAGCAAACAATACTGAACAAGGTATTGCAAGTCAAGTGACAGTCCAGAATTGAGCAAGAATAGAAAAGTATGTCTGCTTTCTATATACTTAATAAACTATTCAGGGTCCACTCAGCAATGGCAAGTTATTCAGTATTTACAGTTCTTATGCAATATATGTGACGCTGCCCACCTGGAAGGAGGAATTCATAATTTTTGCAAATTTATGAATTTGTAAAACTAGAAGTTGGTAGTGACTTTTTGCAGTAACTGTGAAATCAAGCTGTCATTTAACCTTAATCTGAGCAATTCTTTTTTTACTTCCTCTGGATTCCTTATAGGTATTTCTCAAGAAAGGAACATGGACTGCAAAACCTGTATCAGATTCAAGGATCTCTTCAACTGCATCACCCACAAAATCCTTAGCCATTCAGCCACCTATTCCCTGCTTGTTTATTAACACAACGTTTGTCATTTTAAGTGTCTGGATTACAGTTTCTGCTGTAGTGGCATGTGCTCTGGTGTTTTTACCTGTCAGCGTTCTTGTATAGAGATCAAACCATGTCCCTCAGCCAATATCCTCACTGAAGCTGAGGATAACAAAAGTTTTTCACCAGTTTCCAGTTTCAGATTTCCAGCTAAAGCACCATCTGTCTCCTATAAGCTTATATACCTATCTGTAAAGTCTATACACCTTTTAAAGCAAAATTAGGATTCTAAATTGAAAAAGAGCTTGTGTGATACATACAGCCATGTTTCAGGCCCTTTTCGTTTAACTCACTCTTGTTTCTTACTTCCCCCCCCCCTTTTTTTTTTCTTTAATTTGACATGATGGCAAATGTCTCTCACTGGAAAGGTTTAAGTGTGATTAAATTTCAGTGATTAAAAGATTAAGTGTGATTCTTGTCTCTACAGGAATTCATTTTAAACATTCGGCTCTGATGCACCTTTGAATTTTTCCATCCCAAATCCTTGTAACAACTAACTAGGAGAAATGGTTCATAGATAATATTTACATAGCTATGTTCCTGGTGATTCTCCCCACTTACATTTCTGCATTGTTTCTTAGCTGGTTGCTTCTTATGCTCATGACTGGAGTGCAAGGAAAGAAATATGGTAAATATACTGTAACAGTTGTCGTACATACCTGCAGGCATTAAAATAAGTAAACAGACTATTGTGAGATGTAGAAACAGACAAAAACAGAAAGAAAAGTGTCTAAAAGCACTAATGGCAGCAGCTACCACAAGGAAATTGTCCTTTTGTATTGCCCACATATCCCAGAAGATCAGCATTTGCTCATAAGCAATAGTTAAGGCCCAGATTCATCCTTTCTAACTTCAGAGACTGGACTTGCAACTAGGCAACTGGCCACCAGTTCTGTAGCTACCAGAGACCACCGCTACCTCCAGAAAGACTTGCAGCATGTGGGACGCTCTATGCATGCCCAGCCTCCCCACCAGGCGCCACGGCAGCCAGTGGAGACCCAGCCAGAGTTGGGTCTCCAGCTTCTTGCAGGCTACTGGCCTGAGACTGCAACTTGTGCACAGCACGGATCCGGGATCTGTGTGTCTTTCATTAAGGACCTAGTTTTCTGGTTGGTACTTCAAATTCTGCTGTATGTCAAAAACAATCACTGCTTCAATTTAAATTGCTTCCTGATTTATGCAAATTTAAAGTCCCTTGTTAGAATGAACAGCTAAAGACTTGTTCCTAACTTGCAAACTTATTGCTTCCATTCTCTTATAAGGAGAACGTTTTGAAAGGACTAACATTCAGTCAATCGACAGAAGGAAGTTCCTAGACATCCTAGCAATACCTGACAGCTCTAATGCCTAAAGCAGATTACATACTACACAGTAGACACACAGACATTGCAATCCAAATGGACGAAGGGACTTTAACAGGTCTTTCTACTAGCTTTCCGTATACCCATTCTGAAGTAAACATGAATGAAACCAAAAGTGTTTGAAACAGAGCACAGCAGAAGGTGTTTTCACTGGCTGCTTTGCATACATCAAGAGCAAAAGTGTTTTTCACATGAGAGGACTATTTCAGTTACACATATTTTTCAATACAGCATAGTTCAATATAACAAAGCTATATTTCATTCAAAACTAATGTTAAGGTTTTTATCTTAGCTGAGATTAATTCACATTTCTAAATAAATGAAGATACATCCAAAACAAAAAACAAAAAATATTTTAAAAAAATGTCAGTAGACATCTGGAGAAAAACTACTGGAACACACAACCATATTTCACGCACTCTGTGGATTTTTATAAAAGAGCTCAGATAGCACATTTATAGACACCCTCAAGCTGAGATTCAGCTGTGTGCAGTTGTAATGATTTGTCAGACAATCGTATCTCAAGCCTTTGTTTCCCTGTATCTCAAAGATTATAAGCTTATGTGCAGAGCACATCTACAAGAGATAGATGAAACTGGGAGCAGTTCAGTCTTCACAAAGCTCAGGTCAGGTTTTGTTTCTGAAAACTTAACTCTGAGAGAGTTCAAACCCAGGTCAATTTTTTGCCAAAGCCTCAAAGTCCAAAGGGAGCTAGAAGGACAGCTAGCCTGGAGCCAGTGGCTACATATTTAAAATAGTAGCCTATCTTCACAGCTAGGTAGACAAAAAAAAAATTAATCTTCTCAAGCAACCTTTTAAAGTTTTGACAGCTTAATATATAAGTATATATGCATATATCCTTAAATTGTCCACCCTGCCCATGGAAATACTGAGCTTTTGGAACAGAAGCATTAGTCAACTTGATTAAAAAAATAGAAAAAGAAAGATAGCTCTGCCAGATTCTTGGCAAAACATTATCTACGTTGTGATTTCCTCACAGAGAGAAAGGTGATGAATTGAGGAGAAGCAAACACAGGCCAAGGGGCAGAAGGGCACTTAGGAAGACGGCTTTGCCTAATCTATGGGCTGAAGATTAGATATTCAATTCCAGTCAAAGGAATGGTACTTCGGGTTATGTTGTGGGTGTGGAAGACACTGTGATGGGTTCTTTCCAAGTTTAAAGGCAAACTGGTTTATACAAGATTATTTTTGGTTAAAGTCACTGTGACACAGTTTCTCTCAGTTGCCTGATTATGTTAGTTTATTAAAAAAAAATCTATGCTTCTCTCTCAGATCAAACAGTTTTTTTCCTGAAGTTTTTTGCCAAGTTATAATAAAATAAGGACTGTGACCTGAGCAGGATCTTCTAGAGCTAATAAAAAGGAAAAACAGTCTGAATAAGAGTTCATGCTACAAAGTTAATGTAAAAAATCAGTATTTTTAAAAAAACATTTACAGGATGAAGAAAAAGTATACAAACAGAAAAGCTCTGGTAAGCACTACAGCCCTACAAAACACATGCTGTTCTCCCAGTTTCAGGTATGATCTGGCAAGGTGCTAACCACTGCATGAACTGTTGGAGTCAGTAAGGCACTACTCATAAACAATATACAATAACTCTTAGGAGGCATTTTCTTTGTCTGACACTAAATCTTCGCTAGCTGATGTTTGGTCCTATAGTATCTTCTAAGATACTGGGTCTCATTGGCTTATGTTGTGGTTTGTTTGGGTTTGGTGGTTTTTTTTCCAAAAAGTAACAAGGAACTGTGTGGGTTTTATGTGTTTAAGTAGTTTATGCATGGGTTTCGTAATGTACTATGAGAAAGCCAAACCTTTCCCAATAGTAGGAGAAGCAGCTATCAAACACGCAGCTCCAGCTCCAAATTATGAAAATAGTAATTGTTACAAACCTGACCCCTCACACACAGAGATCCTTTGGAAACCGTGGCATCTACACAGGGCTAATGGGAATCACACATGGGACTCTATTCCTCATCCTGCTGGTTTGAAAACTGGATTTTTGTCAGGATGTCCCACTGCAGCGCTCTACAGCACAAAGCGCCAAATCCTTTGCAAGACCTGGGCACAAATTTGTAGCACAACGAAAGAAGGCTGGGCAGTGGAAAGACTCTCCCTAGAGCTGAGAAAACCCCTTTTCCCTACCGCCCTTTACCCAGTCCTCCGAACGTGGAAGCAAAAAGCTTCGAGTGAGCTTCCTCAAGGTGTCACCGCTCGGCGAGATGTCGAGCAGACGCGGCTGCAGACTGACACGCCGGCATCCTGCCGCTAAGAGGAGCTAAACGCCTCTGGTCTCGATGGCATGGACCTGCTCCCGCACCGCCCCTTCCCGGGCATCCCGCCTCCTTCCCGCCTCCTCCTCCTGCCGCAGGTCACGATTCACCTCCGATGTGCCTACGAGGGAACCCAACGAGCAGGTTGACCCTCGTCGCAACAGGCAGGACCAGGCAGAGGAAGAGGAGCTGCAGTGCCGCAGCACCCAGAGCTTTCCAGGACTGAATGAAATCCACTCTTTCAGACCGTAACGAGACGAGAAATAGTGCAACCGATGGGAAACATATGCAGCCCTGTACCAGTCTGTGGCGAGCTTGCAGAGACTTGACCATGTGCCTCAATCTACTGTTATTCACACTTTTGGATCCAAAAGTTTCTCCTCTCGTATTTAAAATACCAGTTGTTTTCCTCCCAGTATCATCTAGGTCACTGATGCACACCAACATTATTGCTTTTCCCTGAAGCGTATGTCTTTTTGTTGGCTCAGAGCAGGGGCCACTGAAGGCATGTCTGGGCTGATGGGAGGAGAGCACCTATGTGGCCAGCCCATTCGTCTACAGTAGAGCAACCCTCTCTCCACGAGAGAGGGAAAAAAAGTAAACAATATAAAAAAAAACATACATCGCCTACATAAACCATACTGGCAAGTCTGCCTAAGAGAGGGCAGAAGAAAGGGGCTTCAGTGTGCACCAATTTCCCAAGGTCATCTCAACACCTAAGAAGGTCTGAAAACTCCTCAGAAACACTTACTCAAAAATGGTGGAAAACCAGGAAAATTATGACAAGCAGCTGTTCACTAGAGAAACTTGCAGAGAACCCCAGATTTGCACTATTTACTAAAAGTGCAGCAGAAAAGCTCCAAAAGCTTCCTTCCTCCACATTTAATAACATACTTAGTTAAAACCAAAGCACAGAATTGAAAATTATGAAAATGTTCAAAATATGGGAACCTTTTGTCTATACCCTTTTCATTCCAATGGCATGACCCTCCCCAAAGTCATAAATGCCAAATGGAAACTCCAAAGCTTAGTAGTAAAATGGGCCCATCATGCCTCCCCAGGAAATCTGAGACTCCAGGCTGACCTCCATCAGTAACCACTAGGGATAACTGACTCCAGATACACAGTTAGCTCCAGAAAGTTTTGTGTACCTATCCATAACTTTTAAACCCTCTTAAACCATTTATTCTTCATGTGTGCATTCTTCTTAAACCAGGAAGAAATCTCGTATTTTGTCTTGAGGCAAAAATACACATAGTTATGGTTATAGTGTCTTAATTGTTCTTTCCAACATAACAGCTGAAACAGTGCCCAGGTGGGGAGGTGTGGAGGAGGATGCCCACCTGGTTCTGCTACACCAGCAAGCTGTGTGGGGTAATGAGAGGATCAATCACTAGCAAGGAAAAATGGAGAAAAATTGATGAAATCTACTTGTGACAGCCCTCTGTAGATTGTAAATAAATGCAAAAGCACACCAACATAACTGCCACGTGTCACTAAGATGGTGTAGTACCATCACAGTAGAGCAGCAGTGTAAGAGCAACTCTACAGGTAAAATACTTCAAGCATAAAAAAAAAAAAAAATCTCTTCTCCATTTCTTATATACCCACCAACATCAAATACCTATATGTACTTTGGAAATCCATATGTTTGCTGTAATCTGTTGCATGTTATCAAGTACCAGCAGGTCAGATCCACTTTTCCATACATCCAATTTATGACCTCCCTCATTAGACACTGTAAATATTATATAATGAAGAGAACCATATTATTTACTTACAAGAGTGAGCACAGTTTCCAACAGCTTGCTTGTTTTTCTAAGGGATACTTTTGGAATTGAATTAAAGAACCGCATACCTAATTCATTAATCTTTACATTTAGGGAAACAAAGAGCTCCCAGAAGACCTCCAAGCATTCCAAGGAAGACGGGTGGAACGAAGGCCAAGACATTCATGTCCAGCAAGTTCTTAACCTGAATCAAAGGGAAAAAAATGTTCTGAGCATCCTGCCAGTAACATGACATATTGCACCCTCTCTTACAAAACCTGATACCACAAAGTGATTCCCATACAGGAAATAAATCTTTCCTTGTGGTTTAGGGAGCTCAGCTAATTAACTTAAAGCTGATCTCATGAGAGATGGTGTACATCTCACAGGAGTGGAACCAGCAGGTAGACACTGGTGTTGGCACACATAGCAGGAAACTCTGTGATGCACTGCAGTTACCACAAGCACTCAGCATTTCAGGTTACATCCAAGTAACATGATATAATGGCCTTAATGAACACTTCAAAAGACTCTGCTGAACCAGAGCTTTGCTCACTGTTCATATATTGTGTCAACCTGCATCCATGTGCATTGAGATAATTTAGAAGTAAATTTATTTAAGTAAAACTGTGAAAATTGATGCTGATCTGGAACAACTCGCAGAAAAACAAATCACAACATATAGAATATAAACTGGCAGCTGGAATAGTTATTGAATTTTCTGCTTGATTACTCAACAAGCACTAAGGATGAGAGCAATAGCATGTTTTAATTTTATCTTCCAGCCAACAAAGAGGGGTCAACAGATTGGTGGCAATCTATTACAAGCTGTGAGGATATTATTTCCCTAGCCCAGACTTGGACTTATACAGCTTTTTGTCAAGATTAGGATCTGGACAGAGTAAGAGATTACAAAATGCTCAAAAAAACTACCTGGTAAAAAGGGTTGTCTGAAAAAAAGTCCTAAACTGGTATAATCTTGGGGGTAGCAGATGGAGAAACTCTCAGCCTTCCATCCAGCCAAGCTTGAAGAGTTGGTCCATTGGGTGCTATGGACTGAGAAACTGGGTCTGGAAGAGGAAGAATCCCAGCAGCTATTCCCAGGCAGAAGCAGCCCAACACCTGCAGGATACACTCTCAGGGAGTAGGGAGAGATGTAAGGCATATTGTGCCTTATAATCAGGACTACAACCATCACATATGTCGGTACTCTAAGTACTAAGCAAAACTAATAATGCTATTTTTACCAATAGCTGCAACAAAATCCATCCTTTTCCAAAGGATTTAAAGAGCTCTAATATTTAACATGTTGAAATTCAGCGAGAAGTAGCTTAATTTAAAATAGAAAAAATCTGGTTTATTTACTGCAGGACCCAGGTGTCTTGCATTATATTCTACTTAATTCCAAACTTGCACTAAAACTAAAAATGGACATACAAGGTTTTATTGTTTTCTCTCCCTGCCTCCATTTTTCCTAAGGGAAAGATATACTGGGATATTTGTTTTAAAGTACTGTGCATGTACATGTGAGTGCTCCATGCACTGGGAATGAAAGGTTGCACAGTGTATTGTTTGTTTTTGTTGTAGTAGCAGCCACAGGCTTTGGCCAGTCATCAAGAAAAATCTGCTACCTACAGAGCAAGTTTCACTTCTACAACTAATCCAATGGTCTATGTAAAAATAAAGTGAAGCTTCCTGCAAATCTCATGCTCTGGAGTACAATAAACCCCCCTTGTAACATTATGCTAGGTAGTATGAAACTAAAGCAAACAAATAGTTTTCTTGAGAAACATAACCACAACCTTTCAACTCGGAGTTTATCCACCGTAAACTGTGTTGGTTAATGCCACAAAACATGGAAGAAGTAAAATTTCCCCCTGAGCCCTGTGTTTGGTGAAACAAAAATATCTCTGGTTATCTGCACTGCATTGAGAGCCAAGAACTATTGAACCCTGCCAGAAGTCATGGTGATAATAATTTTAGCTATCTTTTTCCTCTAATGACACTAAGAGAGAAAAGAAGGAGACAGAATCCACTTCTCTTTTCAGAAAACAACCTGAAAGGAGTGTTGAAAGAGCAACGCTTATTCTAAAATAGCAGTTGAGGTGAATCCACTCTCCCTGTGCACACAGCTGTTCATTACACAATACATTAGCTTCAGCAATGAATCTGAAAGCCTTCAGAAAGCCTGACCTTTTCCCTGTCCGTGTAGTCTCACCTTTCCACCACAGATTTTTATCTTCTTGGTTGTGTCACTGCAACTTTTTGGGGGGCTGCAATATGAGCTGGTCGACACAAAGAATCTGGGTTGAAAACCAATGTCTTCTACACTTGCCCCAGCTAAACTTGTGGTAAAGGAAATATACCCCAAATATTTTTGCACAGCATATGGAAAATCATTGTATCAGGCAGCATGCACACAAAAAAATGTTGCCCATTTTCCCAGCCAAGCTATGCCTACCTGTGGAAAATACCATAATCTCTGGTTTCTGCATTGCTAGAGAGATACAAGTCAGAAGAGATTCAGTGAGCAATTAAAGTGATCAGGGAATTACCTTAGGAAAAACTGAATTAGTAGCAAAAAGTGGACTGGGATTCAGGTCAGGTTTTTATCTCTAGCTCTCTAATTGATCTTCAAGTCAAATACAAAGAAGAATATTTAGGCAAGAAGTGAAGATCATGATACTTGCACGTCACTATTGAATCACCTTGCAATAAAAATGAGCGAAAGACATAACAAAAACAACTACTTTTAGGCAGACACAAGATAAAATTCAAAGGTCAAGGTTGTGTCGTGCTGGAAGGACTCAAGTAAACGTAGCTGAGATTGAAGGTCACCTCTGTTGTGCAACCAGGAACAAACAATGATTACATATTTTCAAATGTTTAATCTGTAAGCACAGTACAGCAATGCCTGCAGCAACAACAAGGAGCTCAAGCCAACTACAGGAGAAGAGGACACCCTATTTAAGAGCTTATCTGCTTCTTCTTTTACTTTAAAGTAGCCCTCTCCTATCCAGCACCAATACAGAAAGTTATCTTAACAACTTACATGATCAGCTAATAAGCAAACAGTAGATGCTTTGTTCACTTCAGTTTAGAACAAAACAACTCTGTATTGTATCTAAGTGATTAAAAGATGCCAAGTATGAAGGCTTCTGTATCCACTGATCTAATAATTGTACATATACCATCCTTTCCCCTTCTCAGCCCCCCTTCCCCACTACTCCCCCAGCAACAATGCTGAAAGAGACAAACCTAAAATACTGCACCTCTTTCCTCCCACACCCACACGGTACATACCCAAAATATAATTATTTTCTCTGCTTCAAAAAATCCAAAATTACCTCTGTAAACAAACCCATAGAGGGAAGAGGACCGTAAATCTGTGGTCAACGTAGCCATCAAGCAGTAGAAGAAGGTTTGCCAGGCCAGTCTGATGTCCCAGAATGAAGACACTTCTAACGTGAACAAGACCCCGCTGCCAATGGGGGCACAAAATACTGAAGCTACGCGTGCTCCCGCCCCAGCTGTAATGAAACTGCACCTACAACAAGTAGAAGAGGCAAAATCCAGGTAATGGGAAAAAAACAGAAATGAAATACCTCCATAAACACCGTTTCCTGTCAAAGCTGGTTTTACGGGGCTGAATTTAAAGACTTGTTGGTTTATTTTGGGGTTATCATAGTGCCTTGCATCTCTAGGATTTGAGTTGAGATCCATCCGTCTTCACCTCCAGCCTTGACAAAACCCTCAATTCTGTAACATCGTGCAGGGACCACCACGCCATACCAGCCAGCTGCTGAACCAGCCTGACTGAGGCCGGGCAGACATGCCACTTCACACCTGGGAAGCAGTGCAGTCACAAGGGTGAAATACTGCGGGGAAAAAGGTAAGAAAGCTTGGGATTCACTACAGAATGAGAGTACAGCCCCAGAGCCTGCAGGCTCAACACGTTGCCTCAGTTTGCAAATGTGTGAGAAATCCACAGGGAGCACACATGCCTTGTTTCCCTCCCTGTGAAGGCGTGCAGCTCACATACACCCTGAACAGCAACAAACTTCTGTTGCTGTAAGCTGCACTAGGAGCTCAAATGGCAGAGATCTGCACTGTAAGCCAGTTACAGTGAAGGAAAAAGAAAAAAAAAAAAAAAGAAAAAGGAAGAAAAAAGAAAATTAATCATAGTGTTGTAAAGAAAGGCATTAAAGGACAGACTTCCTTTATACTCTTATTATTTATTTTCCCACACACAACACCATTTTCTTTCCAAAGCACCCAGTTCATTATATGAAAACGACATCTTGCATCAGACAAAAGTTGCATTTTTAAGGAAGGCCACAGTATGCAAAACAGAGGGAAAAATATAGAAAGAGGAAATAAAATTATACTTTAATTCTGCCTTGGAAAATAGATTCAAATCCAGGCTTTGGGGGGATACTGGGTGATGCTGATACATATAATGCACTAATCACTAGCGCTCACCAGCTTATAAAGCTTGCATCCTCTGGATGTGCTACCTGAGACCTCAGGGATAATTTGCAGAAATGCTGAGCATTCAAGTACTAGCTGAAGTCAACAAGCATACAAAATGCTTGAGTATTTTTAAGATTAAGAAATGCCAAGTTCTTAGCAAAAAACTTTAAACAGACCAGAGTAATCTCTAAAACATCAGAGGGCCCTTTTGTGTTCTCTGTGGTGTCCACAAATGTTATCAGTGCAAAGATGGGTGGCAACAAGAATAATGGACAGAAAATAAGGGAAAAGATTAGAGAGTTCATGTGTCAAAGCCCTTAACAAAGCCCTCCAGTAAAGCTACACAGGCAACTTTATGTCTGGTATTTCCCAACTCACAAACGCTGAGTTAAGATACCCTTGTGTGTGGATTTTTACTGACATATCATATCGTATCTTCACAGTGACATTGTTTCCAGCAGCAGGGAACTCAAAAGGTACTGCACGCCACAGTAAAAGCTGGGCAAGCTTTGCTTGGATGTCTTCAACCTCTTTCTCCTATCAGTTGTACATGCTATGTATCCCACCAATAGTATCAACAATGAAATTGGACCCCTCCTACACATCCATTACAGCTGCCCGATGGAGGGATGCCTTAAGATCCTTCAGTATCCTAACGCTTGCTGAGTTATACCTCTGCCTGTGACTGTACTCCGAGAGCGTACATCTCTTGAGCTTACTTAACTCCAAAAGATACCAGGAGAGTGGAAGTCTTTTGTCCTGGTCTTTGTAAAGAAGCAAGGTCTCACTCGGACTGAAATTTGTCTCTGCTGCTCACCAGCAACTCCCTCTGTGAAGGGGACTCCCACAGAATTTGTCTCTCCCAGGATGGCTCCCAACTGCAAGCTAGCACTTCTTTCTAATTATACTATAACTGGATGCTGCAGAGAAAAACAAAAGTTCTCGCTGCTTCTCTTACTGCAATTGCCAATTTCTTCCATGACTAACATTTTGCTTAACCAGCACGTCTCAGATTTATTTAAATGACCGATCTTAAAAGGCTAAAGGCAAAAGAGAGTCCATATCTTCCCTTTGATTATCTTTTAAGCTACAGATAGTTCACAGTGACTGTTCATTTGAATTCTTTGTATTTCTTTGGGAAATTAACACATGGGGCTCTTTCATTTTTTCCTTGCTTTAAGAAAAAAATGGTATCGTATAGAAGTTTGTATGTCAAGATGACAATAAATACCGTCCAGAAGACATAAACTGGTTTGTAATTTCTTTGTCTGGAAACTAATCTCATTGATTTCACAAAAGAGAGCTTACCAGAGTTATCTCAGACACACATGAGCAGAGAAGAGCCATATTAAAAGTGTGTCACAAAAAATTTACTTTTTCAAAACTAGAAAAATACAGCAAGGGCCCCCCAGGCACATTGTGCAATCTCCATCATCTCTTTTTTTTTCCCTGGGACAGCATCATTGATTTGAGGATAAAGGCCATGTGTAAAAATCCTGCATCTTTCTCCCTCCTTTTACAACCCAGAAGGCAATGGGAGAAGGTCTTCAGTATTAACATATTATTTCACAGGCATTCAATAAAGCAACTTGTGAACTTTGTTTTAACTAAAGACCTTTGTTTAATTAAACAACTTATTTTCAATTAGAGCAGGTGGCTTTTTCCCCATTCCAAAGTGACAAACAGCAGGAAGGCTGAAAGATTGCTGGAGCGGTACCTGTATTCCCCTTCCAGATGCAATGGGCTCAACAGTGACTTGCCGCACACCCCCGGGGCACCAAGGGTGGGTGGTGGGGCAGCCCCCCCAGGGCCCCACAGCTCTGCCCATCACTTATCAGCTGAATTCCAAGATCTGATGAAGATCAGGAGGTGGACGCCAAGGGTGTCTGACTGCAGCTGTCTCAGGCCAGAACCCAGGAGAGCACTAAAAGTGATGTTGTATAATTGAGAGCACTCTTCAGTAAATTATTCATAAATCAGCCACGATTATAGGCAGAGGAGGGCAGAGCCCTAGCTGGCGTGCAGCAGCAAACCTAGATTGGTTTCAACAGATTTAAACACGGAAAACATGAACACATCTTTCAAATATGCAAAGTCCTGTTGACATAAAGGAGAAGGCTACTAAAGACTTTCAGATTCTTGACTCAGAGACTTAAATGTCTCTTTTGAGAGAAGTGTTGTGATGATAGACCATGAAATGCCTTTTGAAGAACTGCATGTTAATGTCTGCCCAAGTGTGGTGACACATCAGACTACAGTCCATCATTTCAGTCATCTGTTCCCAGGTTAACAACCATGGCAGCCAGAACAGCTCTGCTTCTAACAGAATGTGTGTAATGATTTAAATTATTACAGTGTGTTCCCAGGCAGCACTTCAAACTACATTTAAAGGGGAGGGGGAGGGAATCCAAACCCTTAGTGAAAAGAAAAAACTATTCATTGTATAGTCTTGGAAGACTTTTCTACAAGACTTAAATTAGGAGCCTTAATGAATGTCTCAGAGGCTTTTAGCAACTTACGTGTGTTTATGTTTAATAAAAATGGTGGATGGTTCCAGATAAATTAAATTAAACTAGCTCTTAATTCCTACATTTTAAAAAGGCATCATGTTAATACCATGCTGACTTTCTTCATGGAAATATGATTCAATCCTTTGGCTCATGCATCACTGTTACCAACCCAGCACAAAGGGGGAAAAAAATTACAGCTGCAGTCTCTGAGCTCCTGGAGACAAATGTCTGAAAGCAAAGAAAACAAAAGATACCTAAAGGGAGAGCTAAACCTTGGTAATCATTGTCTGGAAGGTTTGTGGCTGCCTCTGACTAACCATGCACTCCTATTTTTGAACATCTGAGTCATCCCCTAGGTTGCTGCACCTCCGTCCAAACGAATAAATAAATATAAACCCATAGAGTAACAACAAATGTGAAAGGGTCGTGGGGAGGAGGGTAGGTTTGGTCAGGGTGGTGAAGAGGAAGAGAACAAACCTCAGGGATGAATACTTTCCAAACCCAAAAAAGATCAGAAATAAAACAGCAAACCGGCCAACAAACAATCTGTATCATATTAGCAGGGACTAGTTTTGCCATCTCTGCTCAAGATACAGTTTAATGATGGTGGTAATCAAGTGCAGCAGGATTCTCCTCCAAATGGTGAATACAGGAAACTATCTCACTTACCAAAACAGCAAAGCCCAAAACCTGGCCTGCAGTTACTAAATTTGGCTGTATTGCAACATAGCAAATTTTAAGAATTGCTCTGACCTACAGAGCAGGACTGGGCAACTGTCCTTTCCCCTTCTTTCTACAGCATGATGGGGATTCTCTTTCTTTGTGTATAGCAAGGGCTGGCGATAAAGTCATTATCCTTCAAACGGACTATAAAGTCTGCTTTTCCCTACCTAGAAAACATTGTATTACACTACTGCATGAACAACAAGCAGATCCAACCTGACCTGCAATTTGCCATCTGCAGAGCTTTGCGAAGCAGTGCCTGGTTTCTGCGGTCGCCCTTAGCTGACACCGGTGGCTGCCGTGTTCGTAAGCTGGAAACATGGGTCCCAAGGGCCTGGCTGTCCATCACTGCGTGCCTTACACAGCCACTTCAGCACTTCTGCAAGGTGGCTGTAAAATTGTTGCCCCTTTTGTGCACAGCCACTTGAGACTGGCTTTATTTTTATACAGACTTGGTGTAAGTAAAAGCAGTTGTACGAGATGCAAAGGAGCTGGCAGGCCATAGCTGTGGGATGGGTTGCTTTTCAGAAACAAAATGGACTGCAGTTGTCCAGATAACTACTTGCTGAGTCTCAACAGGGAATCGTACTAGGGAACCAAGCCAGTATTTAAAACACACAGTGAAAAATGTTTTTCTTCACTGCATGGCATGAATAGTTGTGCTAATGCAAAGGAAGGGACAGCAGAGGTGAAAAGCACTCCCAGCACAGGGTATTTTTTAAGCCAGTGTTGCCACCAAGACATACATTGCAAACCCACACCATCAGCCTGATAGCTTTAACTTTTGTCTGCTATTTCATACCCCAAATGGATCATGGGACCTTTTGGCCCGTAGAACAGCCCAGAGGCTACAGCCAGCACACATGAGACAAATGTCCCTGAAAAGGTCTTGATGTTACAAAAATGTTGAATAGAAGTCCCATTCAAATACCCGATGATTTCTGGCAAGCCCAATGGTGACCCTGCTGGGCAAAAGAACTTGGGGGGAAGAGAGAGAGAGAGAGAGAAACAGAATCAACAATCATTAGATGCTGATGTGTTAGATGAGTCAGAGTTTTTAAATCCAGCCCTCACCTTGCTCTGTTCACAAACAAACTTTCCCAGAATTAACAGATGATGTAGATACACATATAACTTCTGGCTAGACACAAAAATTCAAGCTCCCAACAGCATTGCTATATGTGTACTGGGGGTAATGAGAGAAGAAAACGGCTGACGAGGGCCCCTGCCCCAGCACCCTGCCATGCCTGCCGATGCCTGAAGGCAACCAGCCTCTTGCCTTTGCACAGGCTGTCTGCGGGGCAGGGTGTACACGTGAACCTGTGTGGTTTGTCAGTTCAGACTTTAGATAGCTTAAAACCAGTCAGTTATTACTCACATAACAGCAAACTCCCTTTTTCTACTGTTGCTGGATTTCACAAGTTCAGTAAACCATTCACTTTTTCTCTCACCTATGCTGTTAATTGCCTGTCTATAATTAAGTTGAACACAGCAGGACAGTAAATGACAGAAACGCTCAATGTTTTAGCCTTGCTGCCTTGTAAAAGTACTGATCTGGGCTACAAGGGATACCCACATAGCACAGCTAAAAGATCAATCTAAAACCAACAGTAACTTTTATATGGACTGATGGTCTTTGGCTTAGGCCCCTTCCAAACACTGAGTTTTCACAAGTTATACCAGCTGCCACTTGTATTTATTTTATAAACACCACATGCTAAGTGTAAATTGCATCGCCACCACCACTGATTTCACCCCAGACACTTTTATACAAGTTACGGGCAGTGGAATCCAGCCGTAGGCCGAAGGCCAAGACAGACCGCTCCAATGGGGTTGTATAATAGAGGGGAGTTTTTAAATGAAATACTGAATTAACCAGTATTTGGAAGGGCAAGAGGTTTGGTTTATCACAGCGTTACAGGCTTGTTGTGTAGGACACTTAGCACTTACCAGCACTGAGGCTGACGACAGAACCACCACAGCCAGCTCACGTGAATGTCGCCATCCTGCCCGGCTGGCAAACAGATTACTGCATTGGCACCCACAGACCACGTCCTACTTTTCCATCATCTTTTGCCCCACAGATTTCTGCAGGCAGAATGTGTACCACAGGGAAAAACCAAAACAGGCAAGCAGTGCAGGCTCTTTAGAAGGATGGGAATGAGTAACAGTAAGGTGAACGATGACTTTCAGATTCAAGTCATGGCTTTTTTCCAGGACTTCTTGCCCATCTTTAAAAACACTATAAAGGACCCGTTGTTACTCATCAAGGCCCTTTTCAGGTCAGAAGCAGAGGTAAAGGACCTTAAGAACATGCACAAGGAAACACTAAATGGTGTCTCTATATGGTGTCTTCAGGAGACATTTTGCCTGAATGAAGGCTTCAAAGTCTTAAATCAGTACTTACCTTCATAAATTTCCAGCTGTTACTAGTAGACAGAATATATGTGAGCAAGCTCTTTCCCGCTTTATTTTAACCAAAAGGACATTTCTCATACTAGGCCTTCTCACATTTAAAAAACACATTTCAGTCTCCCTGGGTTTTCAGTTTGTTTCTCTGTGCTTGTTCTGACTGCAGTTCTCCACGACTCCTCAGCTCCCACACACTTTGCCACCTTCTCCAGCACCCAGCAGCGATTCACTGTGTGTGCAGGTCAAGCACAGCCCTTCCACTCCTGAGGTCGCAGCGTCACAGCCAGCCACCGCAGCCTTCCCGGCAGCCTGTCCCATACAGGCTTTTGCAAGCGCATCATGCCGCACACCCAAACAGCAAAGTGCGCGAAAATGAATTTTGCTCATCTGCAGCTGAAGGTGGTATTTAGATGGGAAGGCCTTCCAGGGCAGGAATTACATGTTTGTACCGATATCAGAGCCTGTGAGAGCTTACCTCCTGTGTCTCTTTGTATTAGTTTAATACAACAGGACAAATTTTATATTATGACAGGACCAACAGCATGTGTAATGGTTGTTGTGGTACCCTGGAATCAAACTGTGGTTTCGTTCTGTATATTCCTTATTTATACTTTAGTGTGTATATACACACATGCATGTATATGCATACAAATGCATGTGTATACACATGTATGCATGTGTATTCATCCACTGTTCATATATTTTATAAACATAGACATAGTTTATATATAAGAAACCCCAAGGAAATAATATTCCAAGTACTATATATGCTTTCCTCGTGGAAAACCTAAAACTTCCCCTATGTCTGACAGAGCCAGCGCCAGCCGGCTCCAAGATGGACCCGCCGCTGGCCAAGGCCGAGCCCATCAGTGATGGCGGCAGCGCCTCTGGGACAGCGTATTTAGCAAGGGGGGGGATAAACTGAGCAGCAACCTGCAGCCAGAGGGGAGTGAGACTGTGAGAGCAACAGCCCTGCAGACCCCCAGGCCAGCGCAGAGGGAGGCAGGAGGGGCTCCAGGTGCCGGAGCAGAGGTTCCCCTGCAGCCCGTGGTGAAGACCACTGTGAGGCAGGCTGTGCCCCTCAGCCCGCAGAGGATCCCATGCCAGAGCCGGTGGATGCCCAAAGCAGGCTGTGACCCTGTGAGAAGCCCACACTGGAGCAGGCTCCTGGCAGGACCTGTAGACAGAGGAGCCCAGGCTGGAGCAGGTTTGCTGGCAGTACTTGTGACCCCGTTGGGGACCCAGAGCTGCAGCCCATGGGAAGTTCTGACACTGGAGAAATTCATGGAGAGCTGTCTCCCACGGGGAGGGGTGGAGTGTGAGGAGCCTCCCCTGAGGGGGAAGGAGCGACAGAGGCAGCTCGTGATGGACTGACCCAGCCCCATTCCCCATCCCCCTGCACCGCTGGGGAGGAGGAGGGAGAGAATTTGGGAGTGAAGTTAGGCCTGGGAAGCAAAGGGAGGGGTGTGGGGAACGTGTTTTAAGTCTTGGGTTTATTTCTTATTACCCTACTCTGATTTGATTGGTAATAAATTTCCCTAAGTTGAGTGTTTTGCCTGTGACAGTAATTGCTGAGTTGATTGCTCCCTGCCCTTACCTCGACCCACGAGCTTTTTGTCGTGCTTTCTCTTCCCTGTCTGGCTGAAGAGGAAGGTGATAAAGTGGCTTTGGTGAGCACCTGGCATCCAGCCAGGGTCAACCCAGCACACGCACCATCCAGGCCATTAGTGAGGATATCCACAACAGTATCTGGCCCAGTATTGACCCCTGGGGTACACCCATGCTGACTGGCCTCCAGATGGACTTTGTGCTACCGACTATAATGCTTTGAGCCCAGCAGTTCTGCCAGTTTTAAATCCATCTCACTGACCACTTATGTAAGCCATACATCACCAGTTTGTCTTATGAGGATGTTATGGGAAACAGTGATGAAAGCCTTGCTGAAGTCAAGATAAAGAACATCCACTGTTCCAGTCATCTCATTAGTACAAGATTGTTACCCACTAAATCCATGCTGACTATGCCCAATCACCTTCTTGTCCTTCATACACTTACAAATGGTTTCCAGGGTTATTTGCTGTGTCATCTTCCTGGGGTCATGATGAGGTTGACTGGCCTGTAGTTCTCTGGATCCTTCTTGAAGACAGGAATGACACTGGCTTCCTCCAGTCCTCAGGATTCTCTCCTCAGTTTCCATGACCTTTCAAAGATAATTGGGAGTGGCCTCACAATGACATCAACCACCTCCCTCAGAGTACCTTGGCCTTTTCCAAGTCCTTTGTCACCAAGTTCCTTACCCAGTTCAACAACCAGCCCATGTTTTTCCTAGTCTTCCTTTTACTGCTGATGTACTGGTAAACACCACCTTCCTTTCTTGTTGCCTTTCAACATCCCTGATCATATTCAATTCCAGGTACACTTTGGCTTTCCTAACCCCATCCCTGCACACTCAGACAGTGTCTCTGTATTCCTCCAGGGTCACCTGTCCCTGCTTCCACCCCTTGTGCACTTCCTTTCTATGTTTGAGTTTTGTGAGGAGCTTCCTGCCACCTTTTGCTTGATATCCAGTTCATTGGAATGGATTGTTCTTCACTATGGAGGAGATAATCCCTGAAAACCAACCAGCTCTCTTGGTCCCTATTCTCTCCAGGATGGTCTCCCTTGGGATTCTTCCAACAGATCCCTGAGTAGACTAAAGTGTTCTCATGATGTCCAGAATTGTGGTCCTGCTTTTTGCTTTTCCCCCCTCATCTCAGGATCCCACATGTCACCATCTCATGGTCACTGCTGCCACCAACCTTCACATCACTGGCCAGTCTTTCCTTGTCAGTAAGTACAAGGTCCAGCAGAGCACGTCACCTCATTGGCTTCTTGATCATCTATCAGGAAGCTGTTATCAATGCACTCCAGAAACTTAATGGATTGCTTGTGCCCTGCTGTGTTGCCCTTCCAGCAGATATTGGGATGATTGGCTAAAGAATCCCACAAGGATCTGGGCGAGGGACCATGAGACTTCTTTCAATTGCCTGAAGACAGCCTTGTCTAATTCTTCATGAGCCAGCAGTCTATAGCAGACACCCGCAACATCACACATATTAGCGTGCCCTCCAACCCTGATCTGCAAGCTCACAGCTTACTCTCACCTGTACTAAGGCAGAGCTCCATGCATTCCCACTGCTTTCCCACAAAACAGAGCAACTGCCACTCCTAACCGTCCCAGTCTGCCCTTCCTAAAGAGCTGCTGCAGCACTCCAGCAGCATCAGCTATCCCACCGTATCTGTGCAGACCAGGAGCCCATCTGCCGTGCTCCAGCCTCAGCGAGAGGTCACAGGCACTGCCCACAGCCACAAACCTACAGAGCTGCACCCTCCCTGGGGAGCTTGCTCTAGGTTAAGCCTGAGAAAGGCCCACGGCTGAGGGAGCTGGGCCTGTTCAGCCTGGAGAAGAGAAGACTGAGAGGGGGCCTTATCGATGTCTGCAAATATCTTAAGGGCGAGTGTCAAGAGGACGGGGCCAGGCTCTTTTCAGTGGTGCCCAGCGACAGGACAGGGGGCAACAGGCACAAACTGCAGCACTCTAATTCTGCTAATTCAGGGGTAATTTCTGCCCCAGGTTCTGGAGACCAGCTCTGGCAGCTCCTTGCCACTGTTGCTGAGCCCAAAAGCACTGTCAGCCCAGACCCTGGCCCCCCCTCTGCATAAAGTGCTGCATCTGCTGGCTGCATGCCATGGATGATGGTTACACAGGCTGCCCCCAGCACCAGCTGCCAGGGTGCCCAACTCCCCCTGGTCAGGGTTCAGTGGGAATAAAAGCTCAAAGCCCCTTTCTTACAAGAAGCTCTTTGTTATTCATACTATCTACCATAGATACCACAAACCAGGCAAAAATTTTACCACTTGGTTCTCTCCACAGGTAAGAGGAAAAACCAGTCAGTGTCAGAGATGCCTTAACATTTATATTGGTTTTAGCCACTCAGTGATTTTTACCACCACCATCCCAATTATCACAGACATGATGATACCCATCAAGGACAAATTAATCATTCAACAATAATCTATTACAGCATTAGCAAAAGATAGGTGCCCCAGACACACAAATAAACAACATATCTGACACTGGGTCCACATTCACTGAGCACCTTAAGAGAAACTTAATCCCTTCCCTTGGACATCAACCATACCTAAAGCAGCACATGCCCCTTAGGTACAAGGGGGAAGAGAAAGAGGAGTATTTTAAAGACTGCCTTTATCAATCTCATGACAAGAACATCATCAAACATTATACTGTACTATAGGTTAAGTTCTTGCACAATATATCAAAGCATACCTACACAAAGCACCACAGGATATTTAGTGTCCACACCCACCTAGAGAGACAGAACCTCTAGTCAGTTAAACCTTCATGATGTGTGTTTTCTAATAAACAAACATAGAAGAGGTCACTCTTGCTCACCTGCAGGTAATTTTCCACCAGGTCCCATTTCAATTTGATGAGACTCAGTTATCTGATGAATCAAAACCCCCAGTGTCCCAACTGCTGTTCCAATCAGCCCCATTAGCAGCCATTGATCCCACTCTTTTCTAGAAATAGGAGAACACAGTTACCTCCCAGCCTACAGCACAGGTCTATTTCCCATGCTTCCTCTCACAAACATGCAAATTCCATTTTTAGAGCACTTTGATTATTAACCATGACTGCTTTTGCCAACATCCCCTTAAAAAGTGTAGACTCAACAAAACTCTACCTTCAGGTGAAAGCCATTTCCATTTGAGTAAGGAACACAGGGTTTTTTGGTTTTGTTTTTTTTAAATATATAAGTAGCAGTGCAATCTGCTTTCAGATGCTGATTGTTTGATGCCATTTCAAAATTCAAATATGTGACTCAGTAATTAAGCATTCAGTAGAGCACTTAGAACTCATTTCAAAGTAATTCCTGTTTTCTTCTATTGCAACTAATGCAGAGTACTAATCATATAAGTGTGCAAACCTTTACCTCTAGCTTATGTTGTTACTAAATTTACACTTCAAATAATAGATGTGAACCAATAATAATTACTGATTTATTTCTAGTATCATTTAAGACTACAGCACCCCTACTGAAATTCAAACAGCATGTTTCCTGGACATTACACTAAGAGGCAGTGAATTTCAAGAAAAGTCTCAGTAAGACAACATTCCCCCAAACCTCTGCGAAGTCTCATCCTTTTATGTTTTATAAATTGAGTAGTTAATAACATATTTTTTGCATAGTCAAGAATTTGTCAAGAGCAAAGGCATAAGCACTTTCAAACAATGCTCTTCATCAAATTTGCTTGTCACTTGGCTCCCTTCTACATACTATTGAAATGTCTTCCTCAGTAGAAACAATAAATAAAGTTTTCTTAATTCCTTCTGCTATCAGGCATCTCCCTGGATTGTCCGAACTACCCATAGCTTACAGGCACCTTAAGAGTATTTAAGGTAAGTCTACCTGTTTGTTTTCTCTTGTAGCCACTTCTTACAAACTTTACTGTGTAAAGGCAAATAATCCTAACTCTCATGGGCTATCAGGTGTTCTCTCTCCCCCTCTTTGCAGTGATAATATGCAAAACTGCTTCTCCTGATGCTGCATTGCCTCCTAAGATCCTGAGAATGAATCAGATCAGGCCCATGATCTTCTGCCATTAACATCTCCTCGTCACCATTTTCCACATGTGTCCTATGGGAAAAAAGTGATGACATTACAGTGGCTTCCAAGAATCTTTGGGAAGCCAACAAGACGATGTGAGCCCAAGAACAGTCTCCTTGAGACTGAGATTAATGGAAAGCCACCCAAGGATGGAGTAGCTGTGGCACAGAGATTGGCTGGTTTGTGTTTGGCCTTGGTTAGCTGTCACAGTCAAAGCAATAAAAATTTGTCTGAGCTGGAGCTCTCTGGTGAAGTCACTCCAAGAACAGACTGACCACTGTAACAAGATTATTGCACCAGATCCTTGCAGGCTGTTCAGAGGACAGGAACGCTTAAGCCATAGGGGCTTTGTCTGTTTTAAAATACGATCACTTGCTGTGCTTTGAGTTGTCCAAAGATCTTGATCCACTATCTAATCACACAATTTAAATAAATTAAAATCTAGGTTGCAGTAACATTCAGTTAGACCCCAAATTCTCAGTATTATATAAGCACCCTAAAAATGCTTATTCTCTAACACAATTGCCTTTGAATTTACATGTCAATTTTCTTTTTAGAAAGGTAAAACTCATTTGCTGGACTACCAAACTCACTACAGCTTGGATACTTTACCCAAGGTAGCTTGCAAGTTGACAGTTCAGTCAAAGCAGAAAAAGACTTGATGCATATCAAATATTTACTGTAAAGACAAATCAGTAACATAACGCATGTTTGCCACCTCCAAGGCGTGTTTTTGTTACCAAAGACAGAGTAGAGAAGATTGCTGCTGCTTTCCAGTTACTAGCGTGTGGACCAATTTGGAAAGGTCTCATCTCAGATAATGAGGAAACATACATAGTTCCTCAGTTGTCAGGTAGTGAGTACTAAATGGCAAGAGAGAACAAAAGCCACATGCAAATTATCTGAAACCAAGGCTTTTGACCTATGATTTTGCAATGCTGAAAGTTTCCTTGTGGCCCACACTTTTCAAATGTAATGAAACATATTGTCAAGGCAATACTGCCCAGGGCAGGGGGCACCTCCACATCAGGAATATAGCAATAGCCCAAGTCCAACTTCTTATACCATGACTGTAGGGTTTTGCCAGCTCAGTCAGGCATTTTGTTCTAGGCATTTCAAAAGTACTATGCAAATTCAAGACCTGGCAACTCTCAGCCTAAGGAGAAAAAAAAAAAAAAAAAAGGAAAAAAAAAAGTTGGAGACATGATCTACATGGAAACCAAAGACTTCAGAAAATAGTTTTTCCTGGAAACTATGTGAATGGCTACAAGCAACAGTAAATGCATCAGAAAAGTTAATGTTACTTTCCTTTCAGATGTAGGGAAATAAATTTATCTTTGCCACCAAATACATCCACAGAGAAGTTATCTGACAATAAACACACATTGTGTAATCAATTAAATCACTCAAGTCAAAGGTGAACTGAGGAGGAATAGCCAGGTCCTCACTCTGATTTTGACTTGTTATCTAAAAAGTGGCAAGCACTTTATTAGACTAGCTCAGACCTTAGTTTTGGGTTTAAGCACAAAAACATATTGTACAAGCTAATCAGTGTTTGTACAAAAGTTGGGTTTAACTAATCATATTTCAAGTTTAAAACAGAGCAAAGGAAAACAGAGCCCAGATGAGAAAAGCAGGCACCTGAGCAGAGCTCCTGGCTAGGACCCCCCCCACATACACACACTGCTTCATGCAGGGGTGCCCAGCCTGGCTACCACAAGGTGTCTATTTAGCACATTTCTTTATTTCTGCAACATGGGGATTTGTATGATGCCATTTTTCTACTCGTGTTAGATCAAACTAGTATACGCAAATAGATCTGGGATTCCAGTGTGAACAGAAATACAAAATCCACTGATGAACACAGAAGGGGACACCATCCACCACCCTCCAAAAATAAAGCTACCTTTCTAGGGGCAAGGGATGAGGCTAAGTCATTCTGCTCACAGACAACACAGATACACCTCATTCCATGTTATGGTGGTTTGTTATATAAACAGGACGGCAGTTTTTCCTCAGACAGGAACACCATTACCATCCCTAACAGCATACCTGAACATTTGTCTTTGCTGTCCCCCGTTGTCAGAAAAACTGAAGCTGACCCCTCCTCTTCCATGAGACACGCATTCAACCCAGTCTCTGCAGCAGTGGCTCAGCTATACTGCAGATTCTCACAGGCATCCACTCATGCATTCAAAGTGTTAATGAAAAAAAAAAAAAAAAAAGAAAAAAAAAAGAATGAAAATGGTATTTCAAACTTTGACCCCTATTTTTTTTTTCCCCACAGACTCCTCTATAGTTAACTTAAACCCACCAGTACACTCACTTATCTGAAACACACTTCATGAACCTCTGTGAAGCAGTGCACACATGGTCAGGGTCCAAAAGTGAGAAGGCAAAAAGCAGAGACATTTGAGATTGCAAGGGGGGCACAGCTGCATCCCAGAGATGCAGGAGTTGAGACAAATCTACAGAGGACAGACACAGCCTTACAAAATATGTACAAACACAGGGCATTCATTCATTATTTTACAATGAAACCTGACGACATTTTCCCTCCTTAACAGAAAAAGTTATTTTCAGAATACTTAAATGAACAAAGCAAATGCAGATCGGGGTTGTGAAAGTATTCTGTACCAGAAATTCCGCTGCTAGAAGTACATACTAAACCGCCCTGTCAGAACTTGACCCAAAACCTATGCATTTTGGCCGTCATTGTTAAATCTGCTCCCACACAGACATACACATAGACCTCCCAGTGCTGAACATGAGCTTTCATCTTTCTTCTGAAAGTATTTTGGAGAGTGTATTACCAGTTCTGTAAAGTCTGCATTAAGGATTGTCCTGCTTTCTGCAGTGAGTCCTCATCTCCAAACATCACACAAGGATGTGTCCACTTACCCAACAGTTTTTTAATTCCAACTTTGCCATAGATAAAGGCAACCAGAGGCAATGATTAAAGTATCTTCCAGCACTGAGAAAGTATTAAATTCCCACCCCTCCCCCTGCCCCGAGGAGAGCGTTTAAGTCAGGCTGTGACCAGCTCCCAGGTTTTCCACTCGTTTCTGACTTTGATACCTGCACCTACAAGGCTCGATACCTGCTTTTGCAAGGCTTGCTACCTTACTTGCAGGTTTTCTTATGTCAGAGGGATCACAGTCTAACTGGGAACTGCTGCCTTGGAGGCAAGCAGGCAGCTATATTCTGTGTTCGTCACCACAAAGCTAGTAGCTACACACTTAACTTCAGCATGTGCTTTAAGGATTGAAGTTATAAATTCAATTTGACTTAGTTGGGGGAAGAGTTATGAAATACCGACGTGGGGAAAAAGCATGCTTTCAAGTTGCCAAGACCTCAATTAGGGAGCCATAGAGCTCCTTGTTCTACTCCCAAGCAGCTTCCATGCAGACCATGGGCCTCCTCGCGCAAGGGCGAGGGCAGAGTACGGAGGGTAGGCAGGCACCAGCGCGGCGCTCTCCTCCTCGGTCACGTAAGCACACTGATCTAGGCTGCCTCCAGCCAGGACTGGAAAGGACTCCCTTGAAATCAGAAAGATCAGCAAAGGACTGGACCACTGCTACTTGGCAATCTTGGTGGGTTACAGGTGAGGGGAGGCAAACAGAAGAAAGGCAGCTACCACATGATTATCACTAGCTGGCCATTCCAACACACAGTTTTAAGCTACCCCATCTAACTCCTCTTCCAAGCAAGTGGGAAGGAGCAACAGTTTTATTTGCCTAAATGTTTTTTAAGTGTGCGAGTATGTGCATACATTGCTAAATTAGCAAGTAAGAACTACCCACCAAACAGCATTAGCAATACAGCACGAGTTTAATTCCAGAACACTTTGTCTTTGAATCCACTTGTCTTTGAATAGTACAGACATAAATCAGAATCCAGCTATTACACATAAATGCACCTACACCAGAACTCCAATTCTTGTTACGGTTGTACTAAACCATTCCTACCTGGACACCAATTACCAATAACCTGTGTATCCAGATGGCTATATAACGTAATTTCAGCTGTGTAGTAGCAAGCCTGTAAAAACCCAAGCAAATACTTATTTGGCACCCCAGTTTTATGCAAACAGAGAACGAAGTACTTTTTGAATGGTGTCAGGAGGTGTATATACTTAAATTATATGAATTCCTTCTCTCTCCACTGCCCCCTTGTCTTCAGCTACAAGCTCATTACTGCGGCGTAGGCAATTTGTGCATCTGTCAAGTAAAACAGTGCATCATTTTTGCTGGCTTCTGTTTTAATATGAAGTATCAAACAGTTATTATAGAATCACAAAAATACAGTAAACCATTAGAGACTGAGAGTTAACAGTTTTACACTGAGTAACACAACAATTCCAAATCAATCCGAAGGTGAAGTGAAGAGTATTTGAAATACCAGAAAAAACAGTTATTACTCTAAGGAACGTGAGTGGTTCAGAGTTTATTTAACAGATTGAAAGCAGGGTGGCAGAATGAAGAGCTTCCGAAGCAGTGCTCTATTCACAGCATCCCACTCTGAAGATCAAAACCATTATACTACTAATTGAGGTGACACTCAAAAGATTTTAGATAATGAGTGTTTAATGCACAATCTGAATTTCAGCTCAAGGAAGAAAATAACGATCCATAGTGACTGAATAGCGATACAAAAAAATCACTAACTGGAAACATCATGGCTATAATTCATTTCACATTATTTCAGTACTTCAAAGTTACAGCATTTAAGGAATGAAAGACTACTAACTTAGCATGAGAATTTTGCTATAAATGCAATGACTCTTACATTTGATGCTGACTGTAAGGACACAGACATTCCAAATATTTTCTGATAAGGCTGTAACAAATCTAATATATTGTTACAGGCTAGTAGTACCATACAAGATCGTAACTTTAATCTGCGTATCTTCATACAGAAAAAACCTGTACATATGACAGGAAACGGTTTCAGAAAGCAGAAACCAAGACGACTATCGCTGTCTCCACAAATCCTGACATTGTGGCAAGGAGTTATTTTAGAAATTTCTCACAAGCAGACAGTTCCATAGTTCAAAGTGCAACACACCACCCAGAGATGAGAAATAACGTGCTTTCCTGAAATTAGAGCCCAGCAAACAAACTGTGGAAGAAACCGTTGGCCAGAAAAGGCAGGGGTCAAGCTTGCTGGCAGTTTGCTTGATACCATGACAAAAGCAAAGAGCTTTTAGCATAGACTCTTGTCATTAATGGTATTGACACTATTAACCGCATGCATACATTTAAACTTTAAGCTGCCGATCACCAATCACTTAGATTAACCTGGGAACAAAAGGGCCAGCTGCCAGCATCACAGCTGCCATGTTTTTGGTTTACACTGCTCCTGGCGGTGGCAAGCTTTGCGTATCAAAACCTAAAACAAATTCGAGTCTTCTCAACCTGCTGTACTTCATCACAGTGTTTAACAATTTTAAGCTCTATCTCAAAAAAAGTGAACAAGATCAGTAGAACTAGGTTAAGTCCTGTCAGGCTGAACTTCAGGAGTGCCAAGTGCTAGTTTATCTCCCAAAATCATTCTGCAAGGCTCAACCCTCATATTAATCCAATTTTCATGACACTGGAAAGATCTGCTAGAAAGACGCCTCTACATCTCCATGATAACTTCACACCTCTACTCTTTGAGCTGCTTTCATACAATTTGTAACAGCTTTTATTCCTGTGACAACTGGGAAAACAGCCATTTTTTCACAGTCTGTTCTCAAGTCAAGTAACAAATGCATTTACCTCTCTACCAAGTTTCTTGTTTTCTTGGTAACTTTTATCAGTAGAAATTGCAGAGGGAAATCAAACCCTTCTGCCTTCCCTTTCTCATTCCTGCATGCTTAAAAATATAATAATAATTTTAAATGAAAACAGCCAATGTGTTAAATCAGCATACCTACACATCTATGATCATCATCAGGGAGCAGAGTGGGAAGAAGCACAAAGCAGCTGATGAAAACCTTCCTTGTTTATGTCTGCATAGCCATTCCTTCAGTATTTCTGAGTTAAATATACAGGGTTTTTAAAACCCCAACTGCATAGTTTATACATTATAAAACCATGTCTACAGTTCATCCACACTGCATACATTAAAAGCAGAAAGTTGTGATGCTTCTGTTAAGAAATGATGCAAAGTCATAAATCAGTATAGAAAACATGCATTATACCAGGAGATCCCAAGCACTGGTTATTTGTGCACTATCTCAACATAATCCATTAAGTTATTCATTTATATAGTTTGGCACTTGTATAAATAATAAAAGGCCTTAAAATTTATCACTATTTTAAAATGGTTAAGACTGAAAAACATCATGGAATTGTTTGAATATGTGAATGCTACTTGAGAGTTGGCATATGACAGTTTATAGAATGGAATTCACTGTACATTAATTTACAACCGTTTATCGATTGAGCTGAAGGTACACATCCATTTAGTAAAAAAGAAAAATACATTATAAACTGCATTAAGGTAAGAAAGCTGGTATTTTACCCATTGAATGGAGTACTCATTCCTACAGAAGTTGAGATCAGCTAGCGATCTTTTACGTTTTTCTAAAGCAGCATAAGTTATATTCATACTTCCAGCATTACAGACAATATACCCTTCATATCATTTTAGCCCATGATCAGCAGGGTCTGCAACAGAAAAGATTTAATACACTATTTCAGGAAATAACACAATCATAGAAAGGTAAAAGAAGAAAACCCTCTCGCACAATTGTTCCATTATGCAGAGTTAACACAGATGCATTAACAAGTTTGGTGGGGTTTTGTTTGGTTTGGGGTTTTAATTTATTATTATTAAAGACCACAGGCATTCATCATGTCCCTCCAATACCTCCTCACCTCAGAAATCTTCCTAGGCTTCAGAAGAGTTCTGTACACATTGTTTAGAAAAACGTATGAGAAGCATTCTGTCCCACCGCTTCACTTCTCTCTGGAATTTTACTTGCACATAAGACCAACTATATTTTTAAGTCATCCTTTTTTGTTACAGTAACACAGATTCAGACTTGTTTATTAGACCAGTTTATTCCTTCTTCTCTAGCAGTGAAGACTAGCCACACCAGTTTTCAAAAACCAGAGGTCAGAATAAAAACAAGTAGCAGTCAGACACCCTGCCTCTGTCACAGTACGATTACCAAGCCGCCTGCTTAAATGAGCTTTCTGCATCAAAAGATAGCAAGAGAAGTGTAATAAATATTTTTAGGCCCTGAATTACTGTCCCAAAAGCTAAATAGGAAATACATTTCCACAAACTCACCACGCAAGTAGTCATGTAAACCACTAATACTTGTCTAAATTAGACAGTTTATTATTACTATTATTATAGTTGATCAATTGCCATAGAATGCACTAAAATTCTCCTTTAGGCATCCCCAAACATTTAGGAGGAATGTGCATTATGCATTTATTTCATGATAGTTTGAGGGCTTCATTCCTGACTTTCTCTTGCTGGTCGTCAAGTGTTTTCAACCTGCTTTCAGGAAGATGAGCGCAATCAAGGCAGTTGGTAGGTACACACCTTGCAACATTTTATGTACTTTATTATCAATGAGTAAGGCACGTTATTTGTAATATGGATATTTCCATAGGCTTGCTCATTGTACCCTAAGGTTTGCGAAGCATGAATCATACAGTCTTTGGGTTTTTTCTTTGCTTCACAGTACGCTTACCCCTCCCTCAAACAACCAAAACACAACACCTTTGGTAATGCTTTAGAGCACAAAGCCCAGGTGATCACCACCATGATACAGATTTTCAAAGCCAATTTGAAAAAATCTTGTATTTAGACCTTTTCACTTTGTCTCTCACAAAAACAGCTTAAAATGGTGCTCTACTTTGCAAGAGGTACAGAGGTTTGAGAAGAAAAAACCCACACATTTGCTAACAACAGCAAATTAAAATCTTGCCAAAAGAACATAACACAAATTAAATAGTTGTAAGAGGAAGAATAAAATTCTGGCATCGAAGTAGGTTACCCAAGAGAAACCACAAGAACATGAGAAAACAGATTATTAAGTAAGCATTGATCTGACATGGATACCTATAAAACAACGTAAACTTTGTGGAGGACAGTAAGCAGCAGTGCTTCAAAATCTTCAGGTAGTAAGAGTTTTGAGGAGGCTCTCAACTTTATGCAGCAGTGAAAGACACTTTAAAATTTCATAATTAATTACACTTAAACTATTTCAGTGGGAGCAAAATGGAAAAACACCACACTTAAAAATCACTGCAGGCATATTTTTATAGCCATCTTTTATATTACATACTCTGGTATCAGAGAAAAGGTCAGTTCCCTCCACCACTTGATTTTTCTTCTGCAAAACCTATGTGCTGGCAGCTAGATAAGCAAATTTTCACAGATACAAACAGTTACAGACAAGGAGGAATCACTCCTGCGGAATCAACCTGCACCACATACAACCAAGGGAACAACCAGCCTTTTTCATGCTCTGTGAATAAGTCAGCCTCTAAAATTGTTACCAACCATGTAACAGTCTATGAGTATTTCTCATTCTCTCAATAGTTTATGCTGAAATTTTCCCAAAAATTCACCTCTTAGAACTGTACAGTTCCATTATTTTAATTGATTAAATATAAATTAGCAGTGTCAGTGTAAGAAAAAAAGATTTAATGGCATAAAAATCATTCAAATTGTATCAAGTAAGAAACTGTTGCAATGCACTTCAGCCAAACCATCACAAATGATACGTTATATAAATACAGACAGGAGGTAGCTGGCAGCTACAAATTCACCAATTCTGAAGTGTCCAATTTGTCTAAAAAGCATAAACTGACAAATACTAATTAAACCTTTCAATTTAAAAAAAAAAAAAAACCAAAAAAAAACCACCTAGTTTATTGCTTTTAAAGGTTTGTTCTTTACATCAGAAATAGGCAAAGGCATATCAAAGAAAGCTACCTGGCTATTGATGGCTTTTGATTATATTCACTTTTTCAAAAGAACCACCAAATAAAATTTTGAATGCAGACAGGCAAGTCACTCCCAATGTTACATGTTCTTACCAAAATGAACAAAGGCTTGCATTCTCCAAGGGGGAAAAGTGGGAAGGGAAAGAAGGTATAATTTCCGAAAGGATAGCATTGACTACTTTCTTATGAGAAATCAGTAACAGAACTAAAACCAGTGTTCCCACCAGACAGAATACATTGAAAAAAACAGAACAACTGCAGGAGAGGCAGAAAGCATTCTAGCTACAAAGACAGTCGTGTAATGGGATACGATACATGGAATGCAGATGGAAATATGAAGATCTGTACCACTGGAATAATTTTTATTAAAGCTTCCTTTTTGGGTGTTTCAGAAAAGGCGAAAGTGGAACAGAAAGAAAGGCAAGAAACATAGAAGAAGAAAAGGTGCAAAAAAGCAAGAATCAAGGCAGGAACTGCAAAAGCAAAACAAAGGACTGAGAAGTAGGGGCGGACTTCAGCAATGGGGTCTGACAACTGCTTAGAGGTCAAGTAAGTGAAGTGAAAGTTATGCTCATTTCTCAAAAGAATCTGGAGGGGAGGGCAAAGGGAGGTGGGTAGGCAAGGGTTTTTTGTTTTTATTTTGGAGTCGGTTTTGGGGGTTGGATTTTCTTTTTAAACATACATATCTACACAGTGCAAGCTTGTCTAAAGGATGGTACTACAGGTGACAGAACTTACTCCCCTGCAACAAACGGAATACTTTGACCTCTCAAGTAAACTAAGCATATAAAAGTGGTAAGAATAAAAGGTGCACGTAAAACCAGCAGCAATATTATGTTTGGCTTTCCACTACTTCTGCAAGTTACTGTACATATGTTACATCACTATTATAGAAATGGCACAACCTCAGACACTTTCCACATTTTATTTACATTTTAAGACTAACTTTAATCTCAATCACATATCCATACATTTCCTTTGTTTCACTAAAACTTAAATGCATGGTTTATTAGAACAAAGACTGTAAACAAATATTTGCCATGTCCGATACATGTAACACACAGGAGCTGCTTAACAGAAATTAATCCCCCCATTTTATAAATACAGGTATCAAAACAATCCTGAACATACTTTGTGACACTACTAGTAGTCGGCACCCACACCCTTGCAAAATTAAACAAGATGAGCAATGGTATCACTGTACCTGCTACTTTAAAACAAATCTAACTGCAGCTCTTTTACTAAGCAAGATGGATAAAGCATGCCATTTATATTTTGCCTTCTCAAGAGATTATTTTTGGAAACATATATTATTCCACAGCAATCTGACACTTTCTGTCATGCTTTCATCTTGTAAAACCTGAATTCCTATTTTAGGCTATTTCAGGCTTATGCTTAAATGACAGTGCCTCGATAAGAGAAAAAAAAAAATTGTGCTGCCTTTTTCTCCCATAGTGCCTGAAAACATATTGGGCATACATATATTATATATATTCTTACAAATGTCCAGGTCATGTATACCAGCTGAAATTCTTTTAATGTGTGGGTGTTTGCATTGTGAGATTTAATCAAGACATTAACATGAGTAGAAGGTTGTTGTTTTAAGACAGAAGTTTGAGAATCAGATAAAATTAATTGTTGTAAGTTTGTCCCTCTGGAGGTTGTGGAAGCTTCATATTTTCTTTGGACATCATTAGACGTCTTAGCTCTTGAAGTACAACTTTAATGCTATAAGAATTTTGCCATTTTGCTAACACTGGTATGCTCCGTGCATCCACCTGGAAAAAGAAGAAAGAGTTCTAAAGTTAATGATGAAATAGAACATCTCTACATAAACAAATTCTATTGACCTAATTCTTCTAAGAGCAGGTCTAAGCATTCCCTGACACTTTCTCTGTGGCGTAATGTTCCTGTGTTCAAGAAATATTTTAAGGAAAACCACCATATACTTACACACAGATCAGATTCTGCAATAAAATTCATGCAGGTGGACCCTTCCATCTGCGCTGATACTAACATTAGTGGACAGGAAAGGGAGGAGAGGAAGACATCAGCGAACTGTTCACTACAAAACTGGAGCCTTATCTTGTAAAATTTGTTAATTTGTTTCAAATTACCCAAAAAAAGAAAAGTCACCTTCATTATGCCAAAATACACTTGGATTTTCCTTGGTTCTTCAAAAGAACCTGCCATGCAAGAGTCCACAGAATACCTTCCTAAAGGAAAAATTCCCCTTGTTTTTTCCCTTGCTACAAGTATTGATTCCTCTCACATCAATATTACATGATGCTTCTGATACCACAAGTCACTACACATAAGAAATGGCTTGAAATATTGAAATAACTGATCCATAACGTTTGGACATTTCTTAGCTCTTTGCATCCTTCTTAGAGCAAGTCACCTTATGGAGCCGTGAAGATTACTGTACATCACTTACCAATTTGAATATGAACTGAAAGGAAAGGACATGGGACTTCTCCTATGCGTTTATAAAACCTGTGGGACAATTTACACAATTATATTATAACAGGGAGGTTTCCATAGGAAAAGTCAGCAATTGAAAGTCAGCTTGGTAATTCTTTTGGCAGCGGGTAAGTCCTGACTACCCAGCCCCTGCAAGGAGGAACTTAAGACAGAGGGGTCTACAGCTGTGCAACTGCAAAGCAGGGCCGTGGGCAGGAACATGGCTATTGCATGCTACTGAGTTCCATTGGCAGAGTAGCACAGGCAGCCCACATGGCTATAAAAGTGCTGGAAACCACTGGTTTATGACTTAGCTTAAAATATCAAGAAGTTTCTTATCCCATCTTAATTAGGGCAAACTGAAAGAAAAAAACAACATTGGAATCAGAAATAAGAACATTAACACAGGTATTTTATTTCTAGATTGTTTGAAGTGAAGCTAGCTATTTTCAGAACACCAGATGAGACTAAACCTTTTTGTAGGGTGAAACTAAGGCTAAGGTTTAACAACATGCTGGCTTGGGCAGCAATACTAACCCAAGAAACTTCTGCTCCCTCTCACTAGGCACTTGGTCCTGTAACAGTGCTACTGCCTATCACCTCAGGTGAACCATGAAACTTATGGGGAGCAACTTTCTGACCTGAACTGATAGAACACATCCAGTTAAAAAAACACCTTAGAAAGAAGTCCCTAAGCAGGATTCCTTGATCCAATTCACAGCTCAGGACTCTAAGTGTTTCTCTTCACACAAATAATGTTCTGCACGGAGTCAGGAACCCCTTAAACTCAGCAAAGCTGCCAAAGACAGCAACATCATCAAACCACAGTATAAAAGGCAGTCAGATTACTTAATAACTATTGTAAATGTTAATAAATTAAGAAGAAAAAGAGCATCAAAAGGAAAGCTCCATTATGCAGCAAGATCATGCCAATTTAAAATACACGAGTGTATGAGCTAATATAGAAAGGTTTTGAAAGCACATTAGTCAGACCATCACTGTAATTCCTGGGCTACAATCACTTCTTTTTTAAAGGGGTATTTGGTTTAATGTGGTAGATAAGAGGCAGTATCACAGCAGAATAATTTTTGCAACTGGAAAACAGGTTCCCTTTTCTTAAAAGGGCAGACTATGAGATAAAACCACCAGTGAATAAAAGGGAAATTCTGACAAGAGATCACCTGTGTTATCAAGTAGCAGCTTAAGAGTAAGGCATCATTTAGACTGAATCTTTGTTTTAAGGCACCAAGCTCTTACAGATCTCTTCCTCTCCAATATTTCCAGATAAAATTAAAGAAAGGTGCTCCAGAGTTTCTATCCAATGAGTCTGACCCAACAGGTAGGGAACAACATTAATTCATTTCACAAGTCAGAACGGTAAATATCACTCTACTCAATATTGTTCTCCATATAGAAAATGCCATGAGAAATGCATGAGACCACCATTTTTCCTCATGGGGTCCTACAGAAAGAAGAAAAACTTCATTGTGGTTAATTATCATAGTAACAGAAGAAACAGGGGTTCAGATCTCATGTTCAGTTTGCATATAGCTGTAGATGTTTTCTCTAGCTTATTTCTCCCCCTCTCAGATACAGACACACTCATTAACATTTGTTAATACTTCTCTGCAGCTAACCTGACATCCTCTTCAATTTAGCAAAATGAAACAAAATGTGAGAGTACTCCCTGAATGCTTTGGTACAAGTTCTTTGGCAGATCAGTAGTTTAATAAATTTCCATGTTAGTCTCAATCACAATACTTTCTACTAAAGTAGCTGAGGAGAGATCACAGTACATGTCACTGACCTGCCAATAATTAAAAAAAAATAAAAAATAAATCAATACTTTCCCTGAGAAAACCGGGGAGAAAGCAGCCACAGAAAACCACTGTCAAGAACCAGGTAATGGTTGCAACAAAAGATTTCCAACCAGCAAAGATGTGCACTTGGGGGTGAAAGCCCACATGATAATAAGCTGTTTTAGAAAATCACTGGTAAACCAACATGGATAATAAGAAAAAGGTATGTTTAGATTTCAGTAGGTTTGAGGAAGGAAACCAATATAATTAAATATTTAGATAAAGACTGGGTAAGCAAAAAATGGCTGGAAATGCAGTTGCTCTGGGACTCCCCAAATGAATATCTTGTCTTCAGCCTGGCAGTTCGGCTTTTATGCTGTCTTCCTTCTGCTCACTTCTCAACTCTTCCTTTGTAGGCTCTCTCAAGTCTGGAGATCTGTCTCAATTACAGCACAGAGCAGTCTGTCACCAGTGCTGTTCAGACAATGCAATTCTATATACACTGGATGTACTGGAATATGAAACCTGATCACTTAAAAGTAAGCTCCTCCAGCTTTTCTTTCTTGGCTAGGAATTTGTAACAACATACTCACAGACTGTAAACTCTGCTTTAACAATGTTATGAATGTTTTCTGAGTTAAGACTACTGCAACATGACATTTTTGTTGCTGTTTATCTCAAGTCTCTTTTCTGCAAGTCACCAACTTTTCTCTTGACATCTTGCAGCAGCAAAGATTTTGGCTCAGGTTCCATTTTCTGTGTGTTGCAGAATTTATTTCTGAGTTAGGGCACAATAAATTCCCTTTATGAAGAACAATAATAAGATATTTGGAAGAATGACACAAACTATGTTCAAATCACACAAAAAGCATTAAGTAATACGAAAGTACACATCCTGGGACACAGAAGGAGAAATTTCAAGGTCATGTAAAAGCAAATAAAACTGAAAACTGCAACCTGAAGCCTATTTTCTTCTGGGGGTACACCACTGTAAATCCTTAAACAGCAGCACAAGAAGCAATATGTATAATGCATAATTTTTTCTGACATTTAATTTTCAACTGAAATTAATACAAATATTTTTATACAATATATATTCAGTGTTTATAATCTTCCCAGTATCTTAACTTCAAGAAGTAGCAAACTGCTTTAGTCTACAATAAACATGCAAAGCAATAACTGGACAATAGTTTACAGGTTTATAGCTGACAGTCTCAAGTGAGTTTAAAGGAAACAATTCTTTCCAGCTGTAAATAATATTTAAATGAACAGAAGTGATTGCAAATCCTGCAAAACAGACTGCTGAAGAGCACTCTCACAGATGCAAAAATCAGACATTCTCAAAAGACCAAGGGAAAATAAACAGCCTGTCAGAATGCAACCTGTGTTTTATCAGTACTAGATGCACAAGTCTCCAAGAGAAGAGACCCCACAGCATTAAGAATGACAATTTAAATGCAGTTTTACAACAGTGATGCCATTAGCATATAAAGACATTTTGTCTGGCCCTACATAAGTACATGGACTAGCTTTTTTGAACTTGGTACCCTCATTCTGTATACAACAGCAGTAGTTCCAGAGGTAAACTGAAAAGCAGATAACCTCAAAAACTAACCTGCAGATAAGGAAAGCAATTTAACAGGGCGATTCAGAGCACCTAAGTTTAGTCTTTTAAGACAAAATACTCCTGAAGCAACCCTCTCCTTTCCCGCGTTAAATTTATCAAACGGCAGTCTCGGGGATCCCTGAAGATATGCTGGTGGAAGTTACTAGCAAAACTCTCTCTGGATAATCAACCAAAAAAGTCAATAAACTTGTAGCTGTCAGCATTGATAAATTCATTACACACAATGCACTTTTCATGCAAAGTGTAAAGGGACTTACTTGTAAGCCAAGAAGGCTGAGAACTGCTGCCAACAAGGCAATGAGACTAGCTTCCTTATATCCCAGTACCTCTAGCACATATCCATCTACCCCTCTCCACCACTCACTCTCGAACTCCACAGAAATTATCCCCCTCTGAACTCATGCTGGGGGCCCTACTTCTCCTCAGGTATTAAATGGCACAGGTCTCCTGTAAAGCATACCTTAATGTTACAAATGTTTTGAGTAGCATGGCAATCCTGCTACAACATGCCATTTTGGTTACTGTTTATCTCGGGTCTCTTTTCTGCAAGTCACCAACTTTTTCATGACATCTATAAGGAACGTAATCAAAAGCTGACCATGCATAAAAAAAACAGGATGCATGCAGAAACATGGATAGTAGAGGTTGTCTGAAAACTCAACCCTATCATTCCTTCAAAGAATGCAGAAAACCACTTAATGATCTATCAAATGACAATTAATCATACAGTGGGAGAGCAGCTTGGAAGAAACAAGAAGGAACTAAAACAGGAAGCAGCAACGTGAACTGTTCCAGGATGCTAAATGTGCCCCCAGTTTATCTGACAGATTCTAGCAAGCACAACAGTCAAATAAGCTAAAATGCAACACACCAGGACAATGGGCACCTTAAAAATTGCATAGTACCTGTGTTTAAAATTCATTAGTTACAAAACTGTTTTCATTAAAAATACTATCTAGTCCTATTTAAGTCTACTAAAAAAGCAAGGCATGCATTTGCATAGCAAACACTTCATAAGACACACTAGTTGGGGAAAAACTGAATGAAGGTTTTGTATAAGCTTACAAACTTATTAAAATCAAACACACCTGCAGCAATGACTGGATTTTAACAGTACTTTTAAAACAACCAGGTGAATTTCCTGTCACAATACTCACACTATTCCTCAGCAAGCTGAGCAAGCATAATAGACTTCTCCAAACAAAAGCTCAAGTCAACTGGCTCAGTAAATATGAGCCTTCAGGCACAAGTTTGGGATTCTGCTTCCAGGAACCAACACCTCTACTCTCAGGCATGCACAGATGAAGCAATGAGACCACATTTCTTTGCTGATTAAGAATAATAGATGTTACTAGGGAGAGGTATGAAAAAAGTATGATAAACATACTAAAAGCTCTGCTGCATTCCAGATTGCCAGCTAATAAACACATATACTTAGGCAATGAGCCACAGTTGGGATGAAGAACAAGAGCTGGTTTGTAGGTAGCAGTTTTAATAAAATCTTCAGTTAGAGTACAATTATACACAAAAAGTCCTTTCAAATTAATTTTAGATTGTCTGAAGTGTTAGTGCACTGGCTTTGGATGACCAGCTGCTTACCACCCTACAGCAGCTGAAGTGAACCCCTGAGAGCCTCACCCTCCACTACAGTCATGGAGATACTTAAGCTTCACATTTCAGTACTGTTAATCACACAAATCTTAAATCTTACATATTATTTAAAATCCAAACACGCTCTCTGACTCCATGTTAACTATTACCTTAACCCAATTACTCTGCATTCGCTAAAGACAAACAAACAGATGAGTGTGATATATTATTGCATTTCCTGCTAGTATACACATATATCACTGTAAATGCAAGACAGTTCACACCTTTTTCCACTGAGCAATGAGGTATGTCAGCCTTACTCACAGGATTTAAGTGCTAGTAAATAATGGAGTAACAAACTTGCTTGAGGTGCTATCATCACTCATCCCACCCTAAGGGCTGGATCAGTGAAAGTATCTTATTGCAAATTGATCTTTGAAATGAAAGTTAAGACTATCTATTTCAAAAGATCTTAAGACTGAAGCTCACAATCACCCTAGATTTGAATAAACCCACTACAAAGAGTTTAAATATATCAGTTCATTACAGATGAGTTACTACCTCCAGAGACTCATCAGGAATAACCTCCATTTTTTATTAATGGAAACATCAGATAAAGTTTGTAATACTCCTGTTACAATACGAATCTAATCCCCTTTTACAAGAGTATTACAAGGGAGATACCCACACACAGCTTGAACACTTTTTTCTGTTCAAAACTAAAATATCCAGCTTCATTTAAAAGAAACAACTGTTTCAATACTATAGATAGTGCTCATCTCATTGATAAGCCACCAAGAACCACTAACATATTGTAAATACCTGAAGATGTGTAGTAGTAGGCAACCAAAATCTGACTTAAACTAGTACTTACATTGGAAAATTTAAATAAGAAAGCTATGTCCAACAAGCATATTCCTCACCTGTGTTTTTCACAGAAATAATTTATAGTACAGATTAACAACATGGTTGATCTTACCATTTCAACTTACCATTCCATTGGAATTATTTATTCCATTCATATTAATTTTAGTTACAAATCTAACTGTAGGAGGTGCTTCTGGATATTTAGGTCCACACTCTACTTTCAGACTGTATATTCTGTTTTCATAGTTTGTCTAGAAAGCAAAAAGACAGACTAATGCATCTTACTGAAAGCTGATATTAATAAATCATTAAAAAAAACAAAGCAAAGGCAAGAACAATAAAGATTAAGAAATATGAAATAATTATAAATCTGTTATTATGTCCAATTGATGGTCTTGGATTACTGACTGATATTCCACTGTTTTAGTTACATTGATTACTTGATAAATATGTATAAATTACACTACTTATTGACTATACCATACAGAAGTTTTAAGAGAATAAAATCCTTTTTAATTCACATTTACCCTTATCCTTCCTACCCACCTGCATTCCTAAAACAACTTTGGCACAGTAGGGGGCTAAAAGAAAAATCAATGATTTTAGGAAAATTACCACTTTCCCCTGTTAAAAAAAAAAAAACTATCTGAAAAAAAAAATAGAAATGGAGAAAGACAAAGATGCCAATAACCCAACAGTTAAGACACAACCAAGTACACGACGAAAACAGTATTTGCAAAAAACACATTCTGGAGGTAATTAACATTCCAACAGATATCTAAGACTTCACAGCTGAAGATTGTTTGGTTTACTAGAGGATTTAGGAACTTTGGACAGTAAAGTGACAGCTTGTTTGCAGAGACATCACTACAAAGTGACCATGGAACTGATCATTGTAAGTGCAAATTATTTCATTGAAAGTCCAATTATAAATGAATACAGTCCTATCATTTTTTTCATCTTGTCAAGTAGGCCATGCACAACTAAAAGTATCAGTGGCTTTACTGGTCACTGATGCACATACCTCTGTGTTCCAAAAGGAAGATAAACCCATTTTCTATACCTGTCTTTCCAGTGGCACAACAGGTAACAGCTAACGTGAAGAGCAGTAACGTGCCTCTGAACTTTCCAGAAGCACCATCTTTCAGCTGTTCTGTATCAGCCACCTGTCATTCTCTCAGAGTAGAAGTATCAACCATACAGTCAAGCTATCAAATGACAGTCCATTTTGTGGCCAAGGCAGAGTGGGAACTGGAGTACTGAAGTACCCTAACCATGTCCTATAATTTCAAGGAGCCACAGAGACCAAGCAGCATGTAGGTCAGAAAGAAACAAGGCAAAGCAGGACATGCTTTGTTAGAAAAAAGGTTTTTCTATTATTCTTTCACATTAAAAGCTAAGGCCCAATGAAAGTAATCTTGTCCTGCTACAGGTAACATTGCTGCCCCTACTGCAAGAAAACACAGCAACAGAAATTCTCGTTATTCTCTCAGATAAAACAATTTACTTCCTTAGAGAGGGATGCAGTCAGTTACAGTGGAAAGAGGCAAAAATGTATATACACTACTCACAACTCTGAAAAATCCTAAGAACAGCACTCATTCTCATTCCTTTATTCCTAACCAGATGGCTTCTCAATTTTGCTCAGTTTTTCAAGTCACTGCTTTCCTGCAAGCCAAGCACCCCTGGCCAGCTCCTCAAAAAGCCTAAAACCTCATTTTTGGGAGTCAGAAAAATGTTTCCTTTAATCTAAATCAAATCTTCCCCTCCTCCCTCCATGCTGGTTCACGTTTCAAATGAATCAAGAAAAAAAAAAACTGATAAGCAATTTTTGCACAGCTCTAGAGAAGCCATATATGTGAAGACATGTATTGTATGTAATATCTATTATATAATATATATATAATAACATGGACATTATTAGCAACCTTCTCTGTGTTCTGACTAACTGCATGCTGTCTACAGAACTCAAGTAATTCCAAAAACATCTTCTACAAATCCTGAAATCGAATATGCAATTCAACTAAAGGTGCCACCACTGGCTTTCACTTCCTACAATCACCACATACTGCAAGTCATTCTATCAGCAAGACTACATATCTCCAAAATGTATTACTTGCCCAAAATATTACTTGCGTGCACTGTTTCATAAAGAAAGTAAAATGACAGCAATATAAATTGACCAGAATTAAAAGTGACTCCCAGGTTGGTTTCTTTTTTTATTTATTTTTTAAAACATATTAGGTCCTACATAATAATCACTCCCTTCAAAGATGTGTTGGGCATCTACCTTACATTGAACCAGAAAGCAGTCTCAGGCAGTTCTGAAGGCTATTTGGAGAGTCAGGGAGGCACTACTTAGCTCATATTTGCAAGTTCTTTTCAAAACCCATAAGATTACAAATTTTCTTCAAAATGTATTTAAACACTGTGATTCCACACAAGCTACCATCCAAAGCGTACCATCATTACACTTGTATTTCAAATTGGTTCTTCCTCAAATGCACCCAAATCTTAAAAGCTCAGCACAATTATGCAGATGTTCAAAACAGTCTGTGCAAGTTGCAACTAACTATGACTTCCACAAGGAGCTTGAATTACACTGAGTCTATGGAACTCTTACTCTGGAAGACATCTTCACTGAGGCCAAGTTCTGATCTCAGTTCTTGTTTTGGATAGTTCTTCCAGTAAGTCCTGCAGTACTGAAGGACACACATGGCAGTAACCCCATGTTAGCAGTGAAAAATATATGCTAACTTACAGCTACCTGATGTATACTCATTTGAAGTTCTCATTTCACAGTGATCTTCTGCATCATATGGTAACTCATGAGAAAGCATGCACAAAAGTCAAGTAAAGATGTGTCCATTCATATCTGACGGGAACGATTACTCAGACACAGGAGATGGTTACATCTCTTGCAGGTTTTATCAGTCTAGATGACATCCTACAGAACTTAGAAGGTCAGAAGGTTTTGAACTTTGTGTATGTACTTTATCTTAATAGAAGTAATGAAAAACTGCTTGGTCTTTAGGCAAGATTCAACTGAAATGCATAAACTGCTATACTGAAAGACTATTTGATAAAACTTGTGAAAGTTGAAAATATACTGCCAGTTTACTACATAACTGAAATTACTAGGCAGATACGATAAACTGTGGAAAGACAGTTATCCTGTTTACTGTACTATCACTGTATACTTACGTGCAGTAATGGTGGAAATACAGACTAAATATATTCCAAACTCGGTAGTAAGTCTCAAATCACAACTGAAAACACTTTCTAACATGCCAGGAAGTGATGAATTCTAATACAAACACAGTGTTTCTACAACTTCATACACTGAATTTTAACTAATCCTTTACACTGTAGAAAAATAATGGTTTGGGGGTTTTTGGTTGTTGTTTTTCTTTTGCATTTGGCATTGCCTAAAAACTTAAAAAAGATATTTTAATTCATGACACTTACCCTTGGTGGCCCGATAATCATTCCTGTCCATCTGGTGAGTGTCATATCTTCATCATCTTCAAGGCCCCAGCTTACTGTACCATCACCTACTCCTTTCTGCCCTTCTTCAAGTTCTTCCAACAAGCGAAAATTACGAGGTACTTTAACTAGATAAAAGGAGAAAATAATTAATACTGCTCACATCAAGGAAAAGGAAAAATATTTTATTGCTTTTATATGCTATGTACTAGCGACTGCTGAATATACTTTCAAAGCCAAACAGGGATTTCCTGCGTGAATTTATTTAGCACTCAAATTGTGTTGAAGCAAGTAACCACTGGAAGCTAGTTACTACCAAGTGACAGCAATACAAATTGTAAAAGAGAAAATAAGAAAGGCCTCTTTTGTTTGAGATAGAGCATCTGAATTAAACATTCCCAAGAACAGTACTGTTCAGAGTCAGTACATTTCAAAACCAATTTCCTGTCTATCAAAGATTTAATCAACTAGAATCCACATAAAATTCATGTGGCAAATTCCCTCCAGAAATAATTAAAGAATGCAACATTTAACACAAATGACCTTAATAAATGCAAACTTTAAGAGAAATCTTGAAACATCTTGATTTCATTTGATTTAAAAAACACTACTATCTGAAAACTGATTAAGTTGTTGAAGAGTGATAATGACATATTCACAACAGAACATGAAGATGTACTGCCCCTAAAGAGAGCTGAGGAATATTCACTTACTGAACTATAATTACTGGATTATGACTATAATACATGAAAATAGACAGATATTGATTGGTATTAAACAAGTGGATGCTTAATTGCTTGACATCACAGAAGCTAAAATGGTATTTCAGCACTGATGTAGGGAACAAAGCTAATTAACACTTGTGCATTCAATCATAGTATGCTTTTATTTTCATATAAAATATACACAATTATGTAGTACCAATATTACAATACAATCAACCTTCAGTTTTCTTATAGCTCCTTATAGCTATACATTTTTTCTCATAGCTACTTACAGCTATTGTGTTTTCCATGTTTTTTACTACAAAACCTTTCTTGTACCAGAAGAATCCAGGTACTCTATAAAACTAAAACTCTAAGACTGGGTACACACAAAGTTCTTAGCAAGGAATACATACTATGCAAATTTGAAAAAGATGGGGATCAAAGAAAACATTTTTCGTATCAGTTACTCAGTCGCTGGGATTTCAGGTTTTATATTACCCTATCCTGTATTACAAGTGGTCTCTGAGAAAAAAAATTAAGACCAATAGGACACAATATGATTATTTAGTCAATATATATGCATATGGGCCAGTATAGATAAATAGATAAAACACCCTTCCAAAACTGTTCAAACAGCTTATCTCACAACTGCAGTTTCTCTCAAACTGTGTTTAAAACAGTATTTTTTTTTAAATAATGCTGACAAGAGAGAGGCTCCTAAAAATTGCAGAAATTATTGCTTCCAAGTTTTCCAAATCCCCAGGGAAAAGCATGAAGAGTATAGTTATCAAGATAGCGCAAGGAAATTAAATCACTCATGTACGGCCTCACCTTCCTTCCAGCTTTGGTATTGCCACTCATCTGAGCCATAATGAGCTACTTCAGCTTGCTAACTGAGCAGAAGATTATACATTTTGGTTAGTCTCCTGACAGCTTAACAAACCAGCCCAGCTCACAGAGAGATCTAAGAACTAGCATGAAAGTGCAGCCATGGCAGCAAAAACTCAGATAACCTCAATGTAAAAATATGTTTTAATGGAGTCAAACTACTCTGGAAGCTTATTTTCACAGATAAGAGTTCACATATGATTACCTGAAAGCACTAGCACAGTACATCAAGGAACAGATCAGCTGGCATACTTCCTTTTAAAAAGCTTTGTTGAAATTCATTTGCCCATTCTTCTGGTCCCATCCTGACTTGTTATTACCATTAGATCTGTACATTTACATATCCAATTCAGGCTAGGGATGAGAACTGACAATCATGCTTCTGTCACATTATAGAGCACAAGACATTTACTTTTGCTCCAGATTCATACATTCTCTGGAATCAAATCTGGCAGTAAAAGGCTAATGCTCATCTTTTTTTATAAAATAAAATAAGTAAACCAGCAGAATAAACTTCTACTAAACTTCATGGTTTGCATCACATGACTGAATAGCTTCTGACTGGTACATGGAGCCTCAAACACAAAACCCCCACAAACAACCCCCACCCACAAACCCCATGTACTTAAGCCCCAGGAGAAGATAATGATTGGATGCTAAATTCCACCATTTCTCAGAATTCTTGCTCTGACTGCAGAACTTCTGATTTAGAATTCACCTCTTTAAAAAGCACATAAAGACAGTAGCAAACAGGCTTTAAGTTTGTTTCTGATCATTACTACCTTGCAGTGCAGCTGAGACGACCCAACTGCTCACAGCCAGGGGAGAAGACATTCTATGCCTTCTCCCAAAACTATGTTGCTCTTGCACTTAACAGGCTCCTCTATTATCCACTTTGGCACACTAATTTAGCAAAAAGACGTCTTTTTTCTTCAGGCAAAAGTGAAATCCAACCAGTTAATCAAATTTACTCAGAAAGCAAGATCAACAAATGCCAGAGCTGACTGCTGTGTCTTTCAGTGCCTTCCTTTGCAAAACCATGGATGTGGATAAGGGAGCTTTATGTAGCAAAAAGCCATTGGACTGGCTCAGTTCTATCATAAAATTGTACACAACACACTGAACTATAGGAGATGACAGCTGTTAGAAAATAACAACCCTTCATGACTGTCTTGTGTTCATCACATTTTTTCCACTGCATTGTCTGTGCTCACTAGATCCCCTAACTGCCCAAGGGGAGCAGTGAAGGGCTTCTGAATTATTTTCTAAAGGTTTCTGATCTGCTCTAAAAAGAGACAAAACTATCTGACAGCAAATGCCACGCTCCTCACACTAACATTCCTATCAGTGCTAGAACTATGTAGCAAAACACTACTCTGAATTTGAGTCAACACACCTGGTGTTTAAAAAAAAAAAAGCCCACAAAACCCACACCACACCACCCTACTGAGATTCCAACCCATTAAAAACATTCCCAGAAAAAAATAAATGTTAGTTTTCAAAACTGCATGAAAGTTATGTTCAAACAGGTTCCCTTTCAGAAAGTTACACAATCCTACAACATTTGAGTTGGGGTGACCAGAAATGATTGTATAAATCAAGATAGAACTACCATTTTGTAAGAGTACTTCTATATTTAAGGTACTTAGTTCACGTCTGCAAACATATTCTATTCCTTTATTTATGAGTTCCTAAGAAATGTGCAAGATCTTTCTGTGGTGGGTTGACCTTGGCTGGATGCCAGGTGCCCACCAAGCTACTGTGTCACTCCCCTCCTCAGCAGAACAGGGGCAGGTGGAGAAAATGGGAAAAAAAACACAACCTTGTGGGTCAAGACAAACACAGTTTAATGCAGCAATAGCAAAGGTCGCATGCGTGGAAGAAAAGGAAAACAAAAGATGTTATTCTCTAGTTCCCATCAGCAGGCATGGGGATGCCCGGGAAGGCAGACTTTAGTACACATAGCGGTTGCTCTGGAAGACAAACATTGTAAATAATGAATGCCCCCCCTTCCTCCTCCTTTCTCTTAACTTTATGTCTGAGCAGACATCATATGGTGTGGAATAGCCCTTTGGTCACTTTGGGTCAGCTGTCCTGGCTATGTCCCCTCCCGAGATCTTGCCCACCCCCAGCCTGCTGGTGAGGATGGGGGGAAGGTTGGGCAGACAGCCCTGATGCTGTGCGAGCGCTGCTCTGCAGTAGCCAAGACACTGGTGCGTTATCACCACCTTTCCAGCTACCAACACAAGCACAGCACTAGGAGGGTGCTATGGTCCTCAGCCAGACCCAATACACTTTCTTTAATGCAATTCTGTATTTAAAATTTGGCCCACCTCTCCCAGATACCCTGATCAGTCAACAGACATCAGAGGGGCAGAACAACAAGCTGTGCACATCTTAATTATAAATGTCTACTAGAGCTTTTTGCAACAAAGGATTACCAGATCACTATTTCCTAGCTTGGAAAAAAACAAACAACAAAAAAAACACCAAACAAAAACACACCAAAAAGACCCCACTAAACTGCTTCTATTGCCCTGGCATACATAATTAACGTTTTATCCTCAATACTTCAATTGAAGTCACTACTGAATGTTTTATTGAAAAACCACTGTTGATAAAGTTTCTGGTAAGTGACATGGAATACTTTAAAAATTAACACAGTGGATAAAAAAAACAACCCTTACCTTTTTAATTACAGTCCTAGAAACTACCAGCAAAATGACATAAATACTAACGCCATTCTGAGCATCCCCTCATGCACCTGTGCCTTGGTCATGCTATATAACCTTCACACAATACAAATCTACCTAGCTTGAAGAACAAAACAAGCGTGTAAGATTGGGCTTTCTTTCCACTAAAACAACTGCAAGAACTTCTACCTATCAGGTAATGACAGTCTGGATCTTATGGAAATTAAGGTTGCAAGTATAAAGTAAAAAATTCTTGTTCTTCCCACCACTTCAAATATTCTAGAAGGCACAACCTAAGTTGTATGTTAATGGTGCATACACTTGCAGTTGTCTCTAATTGAGGCAATACATCAAGTATTTGCTAAAAAAACTTTGAAATACTCCTTCATGGAATCTGAATATTTCATTTACAGAACTTGGACAATGAAACAACATCTTTCTGTTCTAGTTTGCAGCTCTTCAGAAATAGGAAATCACAGAAACTACCCCCATTCTTCAGCGGACTACTAGACCTCAGGTGTACCTTCTGGAACAAACTGGCAATTGAGAGAAATGCATCTAGCCTTTTACCACCATGGGCCTGCCAAATACTGTTCTCCCCAGTTCCACTTCCTGATGGGACCACTAACCAGCTTCAGACAAGTGCAGACAGGTTGTTTTAGTTCCCTGTAACAGGCATCCACCAGCTAAAACCTCTCAGTTCCAAGTGAAGGGGATTAAAGCAGTCAGGAGTTTTTATCACTGGCTGAGCTGTAGGACTGGTAAACTCCACTCAGTAGGCTGTGACTAACCACTAGGTACAGCATTGCATCCAGCACAGCTGTTTGCAATGATAGACTAAGGGTCTCCATGTCAAAATATAGCTGGATTCATAAAGATTAAAAAACAAAATAAAAGCAACCTCACCCCCAACCTCTTTTCAGTTTCTCTGGAAAGCTTACCTCACTATGGATTTTACTGAAGAATACCTCCCAACCCCCCAAAACCATACACAGGAACTGTCAAACACTATTTACCAAGTTTTCACAAAGAGTTGAAGTAAACGTATTTCACCTAAAACAAACAACACCCAGTCATGCTTACATATACCAATGGGTTTTAATTTAGAAGTTTAAGCATGAAACTGGACTACAGAAACTGGTAACTATTAGATATTCATTAAATTAACAGTGAATTTAATACCTTGGAACAATGAGAGAAGAATAAAGTCAGAATTAGTAAATAAATTAAGCAGGAGAGTCTACTTTCATACATATGCAGCTACTTCAGACATCACATTCTAAACTATTAATAGAAGCAAGCAGCAAGTAGTACACTATCCCACAGCACACACTAGAAGTTTCAGCTATGCTTTCATCCAGAGTCTCTATAACCTGAAAAAACACCAGGGTGGGGGGGAGCAGAGAGAGGAAAAAAAGGGGGGGAAGGAGGAAATCTTCAGTATCCTTTAGTAGCACAAACAACTTTCCAGCCAACTCCCCTTTAATGCTCCAGTGATGGACCTGCTTTTGCTACTATGTCAAGACACAATTCCACATCTGGCAATGCCAGATCACCCACTAGTACAGAGATTTAATCAGCATCAAAACAGAACACACAACTGCACTTATGTCAAATTTGACAGAGCACACTGGCTATAATAAATCACATTTTTAAACAATTCACTTGGACATACTCCTTCAAATACAGCTGGGAGTCCAAGCTACCTGCACATCAAATGATTCTTTACTGTGTAATAGGCAAGAGTGGGATAACCTACACTCTGCTCTTCTTCCTGCTGCTTGTAAGAGGGAGCCATAAACCTGATTTTTCATAGATTGGCTCACAACCTGAAGTGTGAGGTTTTCTGTTACATCCCAAACTATTTTTTATAATAATTGTCTATTACAGCATCATTGTTTAACCCCAGCTGGTAATTAAGTACCACGCAGCCACTCACTCACTCCCCCCTCACCCAGAGGGATGGGGAGGAGGGTTGGAAAGGAAAGTAAAACTTGAGGGCTGAGGTAACAATTTGATAGTTGAAATATAATAAAAATGAAAGAACAATAATAACAGTTATGACAATAACAGTTATCATGAAAAAGGGAAGGGAAAGAATAAAATCCAGAGGGAAAGGAAGAAGGAACACGTGGTGCACAATGCAGCTGCTCACCACCCGCTGACTGATGCCCAGCCAGTGCCCCAGCAACGACCTGCCTGCCCCGGCCAGCCCCCAGGTATATACACCAGGCAGGGCGTCCCATGGTATGGAATGCCGCCTTGGCTAGGTCAGGTCAGCTGTCCTGGCTGTGTCCCCTCCCCATTCCTTGTGCCTCTCCAGCCTCTTTGCTAGCAAGGCCTGAGGAGCTGAAAAGTCTCACATCAAAGCCAAAACAAAGTACCATACTAGCTCCTTAGGAAGATAATTAACTCCATCCCAGCTGAAACCAGGACGTATAGTATCAACACCAACATTCAGTTTCTCTTAAAAACTCCCTTACCTCTTGGCTTCAATCACTCCTGGAAGTTACACCCGTACCAGGAGCCTTTTACCATAGTTACACCAGCACAGCCCATACTACCAGCACACTCCCCAAAACCACCATAAAAACAAACTTTAATACACACCCAAGAACAATTATATCAATAAATTACACATTAACAAGCTAGGATACTGTCAGGGATACTGTTCTTCTTCATTAAAAGAGCTATGTCAGGAAAAGTCTGTAGCAGAAACAATTTTGAATGAATGAGTTACCTTTTGCTCACTGACATCCAGCTAACAGAAACTGAAAAAAAGATACGTATAGCATGGTAACAAAAAGAAAAGCTCTCAAATCCCATTTAACAGCTTCAGGCTGGCAGAAAAATTAGTGTTTTTTAATGACAGGGAAAGGAAGAGGGATGTCAGCCTTGCAAATTCAAAGCCATAACACAATTTCTCCTGGGGCAAGGAAAGGAAGAAATAAAAAAATCCAAAGAGAAACACAGAAAATAACAGGTTCCTTTCAGCCTGAACAATTCAGAAGGCATCTTGCCCTTGACAAAAGAAAGCAAGAAACTGAAATACTGTACTAACAACAAAAACACACCATACACCCACAAAAAGAGCATAAAACAACCAAAACCTTAAACAGGCCCTGAAATGGGCAATACACAAAAGAGAGAGGGAAGACAGCAAGGGCATGTGAAATGCTAACATATTCTATTCTGCCTGCAAAAGATATTCCTGTGGAATTACGTTTTTGGAAGACATTGTTCTCTGAAAAAAACTACTTTTAAAAAAACATCATCTATACTTTTGTTGGCCAGTTACCCTGCTGATATCACATACTCTTTTGCCTAGTAAAATACTCTGTGAATATGCATACAAAAAATGGGTGACTTACTATTGGGAACCTACTATCAATAAGTATTACCAGGTTTACTGTAATTATATGGTAATTACCTGAGGTTGATCACAGTAACCTGACTCCAAAAAACAGAAGTATTTCTAGTAACCTGCCTATTAATGAAGTTGGACACAGTTTTGCCCACAAAAGAACTCCATCACTACCGTTAGTAGTGGAATGCAGCAATTCAATAGTAAACCATACTTTTTTTGTTTTAAATCAGAAACGTTACTACACACATAGTAAAAGCACAGTTTCCAATAATGATAAAAACATGATTCTTCAAGGCAAACAGACATTTTCAGTGAAAAGCAATACCTGTTCTTCCAGTAACTACAAAAGCATTCAGCTGCTGCTGTGGAACTCAATCTCCGAATTAACCCAACCATGCACTACCAAATGTACAGTGAGCCCACACTGAGAAAACCGTACCTTCTTTAAAAGGGTTTGATACATCTTGATATTTCTGTTAATTGAAACTTCTGCTCTCTTAGAATTACAGGTACGTTCCACTTCTTTGAACTGTTTTCCAACCAAGTTTCAATGTACTTCAGTAAAACTCAAATCCATAATTCTATATATCAGTAGTATTCATAAAGCTACATTTACTATACACTATTTTTTCTACATGGCCCAAACACATTGATCAGGATGGCGAATAAGGTACTAAGCAATTCTAGCATGTATGGATGAAACAGCCATATAATGCAAGTATAATATTTTCCACAGAATCATTCTAGTCATCACTGATTTTGTCACATAAAACCAAGTAGATGCATCTCTATCAGTGATAAAAGAATACAGGACTTTATTAAAGCTACTCAGTACAGACAGATGATACAAGAAGAAAACAGAAAACAGAGACCCCAGAGCACTCTGTGCTTCCAAAATTAATCACGCACAACCCCTCAAAAACAACAGTGATCTTGAATGCTTTCTGCCCCATTTTGCTGAAGTATGCATTGTGTCAGATCAATTGAATAGCGTCTTATCACTACTGTCCACAACTGGCAAAGCTGTAAGCAACAGCAATATAGGTTTGCAGGCTCATGAGGACTAACCTAAGATTACCTGTGGAAAATTTCTAGGAATAGAAGTTCAAGAAAAACAGGCCTGACATAATCATGTAAAATTCCATTTCCATTATTTATCCCAAAAGAAACAAAACAAGACAACTAACTACAGGAATTGGTAAGAAAAGAGATGAGTAGCAGTAAATTTTCACAGCTCAAGTAAATAGCTGTACATCAATGAACACATATAGAACAAATTTATTCAATGTGTTCAATGTTTATCATAATTTGGGTTATATTATTACTATCATAATAATTATTAATTTGGAGCCAGTTTTGCTATAATCCTAAATGTTAGAAAATTATCACCTTGCATGAATTAAAGAAATTGCCTGTACTCAGCAGAGCTTCTAAGAAGTGAATGGGCTATTCTGCTTCTTTTCAGGACTTACGTTTTTACACATATATAACATTGATTATGTAACTGGTTAACTTCTTTTGCCTTTTACAATATTTAAAAATTAAAGAAAAATAAAGCACACGTTGGAAGACTTCAAGGAGGTGGTGCAATTCTAGGAAGCACACTGAAGGTAAAGTTTGCATTTCATCAGTTTTGGGTTTTTTTCTTATGAAGACATACCACTTGCTGAGGAACATTTCTTGGCAGGAGCCAAGAAACAGTCATAGCAGTGTGGAAGTTACAAACTTTCATCTTAATACTTTCCTTTTAGTTAAAGCTATATACATATAACTAAAGTAATATTCCTTTACAGAATTACATTGGTGGTAATCTCTATTTATTTCACATAAGTGAAATTGTACATTTGTTAGTCCCAACAGACACAGTTCTGAACTAAAGTTAGGCTGCATGAAAACAACTTTGATAGGGATTTCCTTTATATTTTAATCTAGTCACAGCCATAAACATTCTGTGTATAGCTTATGTTAAGGAAGCTTATGAGAAACTATGTTAATACAGCAGAAGCTTCAGTCATTTATTGCAATCTAGCATGCACATTTTGGCAGAGGGAAAAAGGTCCGGAGGGCTGAAGGGGTATTTATATCTTTAGGGTAGGGCACAAAGACTAGTGTTTAAAAAAAGCAGTAATTTCACTGAAGACGGAACACAGATTTACAGAAGCAGGGATTTTTACTTTTACTTTCAAATTCATTATGCATATTCATAACATTAAGACATTGTCAGTTATGTACCAGCAGTAATACTTGAAAATTATGAATTCTAAATAGAATGATAGTTGCATGTTGACCTGGTTTTTTGGTAGTAGTTCTAGTTGCCCTGTGTTAAAATTTGCATTCAATACAACTTAAGCTGCTTCATGTCATACTTTTGAGTTCAGCTGTCAAATACAGCACAACAGGTCCTCAAAGGAAAAGAGCTTACTTTATACTTGCATGTTTAGGGGGCAGGCAGACTACTAACTCAGAAAGGAAAGGCCATAAGCACAAGTACGGTCCACTACCCATCAGCTCCCACTTTTGAGGCTGAGCCCACCTCAGAAGCACGTGGTGCTATCCAATTCTCTACCTTTCACATACATCCTACCAGGGGCATTCACAAAACAGAGGTGGCCAGCTTCATAAGGAAGGAGAGGTAGTAATACCACTTTGCCTCACAAGGCCCCAACCTACATTTAATTCAAAACAAAAAGAAAGAAGTGTACTTAAGACACCAGCAAATCATAAAAAATAATTAAAAAAATGAACAATATTAAAGTTTATATAGTTTGAGGGGTGGGAAGTAATTTTTATAGATTTAGGCATTAGTAGTTGGGATGTCATGAACATGCATCTGATTTACTAACACATTAAAATGGCTTAAACCACAAATCTTGATGCAGGAATAAGAGATCTCAGCATAACAAAACTGCAAAAGTGACATCAGTTAATTCAATGTGTTTCAGTTGCTGTTGTTTTCACACTAAGGATGACAAGACCTCAAATTTGACTCTCCAGCAGAGTGCGCATTCCAAGTGTATAACTTCATAACTTCAAATAACTGCAATTCTAGGTTTTATTAATTATATTTGTAAATGTGAGACATTACTAACAGAACAAATAGCTCTATTATCGAGGCATCCTCACCTAATTCCTCCCCTTCCTTTATCCTGCCTCTTGGATAACCAGAAGGAAGTGAACTAATTGCTCCTAGTAATTTTGAGTTCTACCAATTCTGTTCCATAATGCATCAGATTATTTACTGAAGGCAGCCTTTTAGACAGGACTCTTCCTGTGATGGTCAACAGCCTCCAGGATCTGTTTAGTTTTTACTCACTTCTAACCACGCTCATGGCCACTCCTCTCTCACCTCCTTCCCTGCTCCCCACTGTCACCTCTTTTGTCTTACCCTTCTTAGAAAAACAGCAGAGGGAAATGCAGCTGCCATTAACTATCTGACTCATCAGAGCTGTTCCACCCCTTGACCAGCATCCATGGAGAAGCTATTTCTCACAAATACAAAACTAGCATGTTTTTCTCATTCTGTGCTATCTCTCGTTACCAAAGTTCATGCCTCACTGAAAACCTCCATTCCTCATCTCCTGCAGTCCAACTTCCAAATGACCTCTTCACTCTTCTGATTTTTTATGCAGCAATACCCTAAACATTCTAAAGTTGTACAAGGTACACCAGTAATGAAGTGTAAGAGCCAAAACGTGTATGTCAGTAAGCATTAGCACATAGAGTAGTTAAGACTGGATACATGCACACATAGAATATAGTCCAAATCTGAGAGAGATTCCAATTGGACTAACTTTGCTAGCAAAGATGCAACATTTAGTTTGTTTCACTCTGCCTCTGCATTTTCATGCAAATAAGATCATCTTGAGTACATTTGCAGGCATGGAATTACTAATAATGGTCATAAAAATTGCACTAATGAAGAAGCTTGCTCCACTACAGACACAAATGTTGTTAGACTATGGAACAGTGAAGGCATAAGCAAGTTCAGTAAAAAAAAAAAACCAAACAACCCAAAAAAAACCCACAAAAAAAGCTCCCACAGAACAAGTTTTAAGTAATTAAAATACCTCCACCGAAAAGATCCTCAAAAAATAGTTATCACACAAAACTATACTATAAACCCACTCACTAAACCACACTGCAGTTCCAAAAGAAAGTTTGTGTAAATTGCTTAAAATTCATTTCAGAAATTTGCACCAATATTAAGGGCATAAATTCACTAGTCTATACTATATCTAAGTATAATTTCATTGTTACAAACAAGACCATCGCTAACTCAAGAGTTTAGTTATATCAGACACCGCATGTCCAGTTGTGCCTAACCATAAGAAAAACCATACAGGAATTAAACAGTTAAACAGCTCCTCAAATGACATCCAAGAAGTTTTGGTGAAGGGTGGAAATGCACAGGCTGACTTCGGTTTAAAAGTTAACTCTTTATAGGCAACCAGTGAATGAAACATAAATGAGATATTAAATGGTTCAACTGTCTTCCCATATGCTTTAGTATATGAAATGCTAGATTATGAATTGTGATACTTAGCAAAAAAAATGAGAATTTTATTACTATTTCAATTTTGTACAAAACAATTGAGGCAGGAAACCAGTAAAAAGGGTTTAGAAAATATATCCATCATTTCAGAAACCACCAGGAATATTAATTGTGATTTAATAGTCTAAGGAATCAAGATTTTATCAGGCAAATCTTTCCAATTTCTCTTGTCAGAAGCTTAAAAAAATACAAAACACCAAACTTGTCCAGTACAAATTAACCCCACTAGTAAAAACATAAAAGCTATATAAAGGCTAAAAAAGCTAAAGTAAAGGTGTAAGCACATAGGCTCAATTTCTGAAAGTTTTATTTTAAACCTGAGATTGTGTTGGCAGAGAGGAAAAAGGATTTCGAATACATGGTTTTTAAGCTATCTTTTAAAGTATGATGACATAAGATATATTTTTTTTTCAGATAAAGGGACAGCAATGGGAGACTAGAGGAACCCAGCAGAGGGCAATATCTAGTCATGAAATGGCTTTCACTGGGTCTGCTTTAACAGTAGAATGTAATGTGTGACCCAGATAACAAGAGTAGCATCAAGGACTTAGTTTAGCAAAGCTGTAAAGCTGTCTAAAACGGGTTATGTCATTGATTAGCAAACAGTTGTTCTAATATTTGCATGAAGGTCCTTTCCAACATGACTCAGCATGCACCCACCCACAGTCCAAAACAGAGATTCTTTATCTATATCAAATAACTAACACGATCCATTGTTATTCTTTCAGTTATACCCATAAGCGTATGTACATCAGCAAATGTACCAATCACCATGTATTTAGCAAAAAGAACTGCCATTAAGTTATTTTCCCACATTATTTTTATGACAGTCATATTTTAGCTTGCTATCCTCTATATGCTGTGGTACTCAAAAGTTCAAATTACTTAATATTTACACAAACATATATTCTACTTCAGTAAGAAGAAAAATCTTAGGAGTTTTTCAAGGAAGAAATTGTAAGTTATATGAGTAAAACTGGACATTTTACTAAGACTGTGTTGGTATCCTGAGTAAAGGACACTCACTATTTTTATATGTATTGGGAAAAATGTTTTTGATTTACTCAAGCAAACTGCAAACACACAACTATCCAGTTACGAATAGTCACAAATGCACGGAAAGGAGGTGATTTTTCTTTGTGCAGTTTAAATGTCTAATGCAACATTTTTTAAAAAAAGGAGATACTGAGTCTATCTAGATGTTAGACATCTTTTTTTAAAAAACCTAGTTTAAGCCTCCCATCCTTCTGAAATAAAAGAATTAATTTAGAGCTTAGAATTCTAAGTGTTGAAGGTTCCATTTGTTCCAAAATGCTAACTAGAAATGATTTAGTTACATACTTAAAGCACCACAGATTTTCAAAAAGGCTGTAAAACAGAAGCTCATGTTATTCAGAACCAGTTTGACAGCTTCACAGTCATAGGGTTTTGTACTGATTTTATTCAAAGTAGTATTTGAATTATATCTCATCAGTGTCTTCCAAATGACAAATACAAAGAAAAACACTCTTTCAGGCAGGATAGCATGTAGCAAAACCCTTCTGAGTACAGCTTAAATCAAGACTATTTTGAATGCTTTCCCCACAGCACCTTCTTGTCTCTCCACAATCTGTGCTGAGGCTTTCACAAGCTAATTGAGACAGCAAGGCAACAAAACCTAAGTGACATGAGTAGCTGAAGCTGATCTAGAACTTTTCATAAAGTTTTGGTCAGGATGAAATACAAGCTACAGTCTATGAAAAAACATGTAAGAGCAGAGAGACAGGGGAGGAAAGGTCTGTCAATAAAATGAAGCTGAACACTTTCACAGCAGGTACTTAACACTGCCTTTAAGAAAGTTTTCCATAAGGCAAAACACAAACACTTAACAAATATGCACGTACTTCAACTCCACCAACTACTCAAAAGACCTGGAAATCCAGCTCTCTCACACGAGAAGCCTTCTCGTCCATGCTTAGATTTATGGTTCATCTACCTCCAACTGCTGAAACTGTATGTGTTTTATCTATAACCAGGCTAAAATTTTCCAAGTATGTACAAAATAGTTTAGATAATGGGCTTATGCCTGATAACATCCTTGAATTTCAAACAAGCTCTTAAAACAAATAGACGATTACAAAGTAGGCCACTTTTTTATCTCAGAAGGAAGGTGTTTAGCCTGTGTAGCAGAAAGACCTAAGTTGGGGCTTGTATTTAGAGACAGAGTTGTAAAATACCAGCAACAAAGACAGGAAAATGGTACAGGCAAAGCTCGGAGAAGAAACAAGAGTATCCTGCCTATTGCAAAGAACTGATGGTCTACAGGTAGTTTAAAAGTCTTTAGAAGCCAGATTGTTCTCAACCCAGCTGAAGCACATCTAAATTATTTGTGGTTTGCCAAGATGTTTTTAAGCAGGCAGAACAATCACAGTAGCAATTCCTTGTGCACAGGACAGGATGGAAAAATGCCCCACACAGAGTGCTTGCTGCCTCACAGAATACAGTAATTTACTACTTTTTTTTTGTCTGATTACTTGCAGCTTCAAGAAGCCTGTGCTTACAGAGCTAACATTATAAATACACGGAACAAACTTGAAGGAGTATAAAATCCTAACAGCTTTTAAACTGACTTATTGGACAGGTTCTGGATAAGTGAACAATGTGACAGAGGCATAATAGAGAAAAGGGGAGAAGTAATACAGTCCTGAAGGTAAACTATACTAGACAAAAACCAGACAATTTTCCTCCACACGTTAAAAAAAAAAAAAAAAAAAAAACAAAAAACACCTCACAAGTGAGGAAACAGGCATCCCCAACAGGTCAGAGGTGAAGAGAAGCCTACCTGTGCAGTTTAACACACAAGTTTTCTAGATACAAACCTTAAGTTATACCAACTCCTATATGGAAAAACCAGTCTTTAAAACATTACTTATACATCTTACTTATGAATAATTTCCTTTATTACTCCTCTGAATGGCTCTTAATATCTAGGAGTTTCCACACAGGTTATGGTGATCCATCAATCCCTATCCCACTAAGCACAGAACAGACAGACATCAGCTTGATTTGGAATGGAGAAGAGTTGCAAAGGATTTAGGGGCAAGTATTACAAAACCCTATCTCACATTACAGAATCTTTTTGAATGGAGGATTTGGGGTGGGGGGGTGGGGGGAGCTTTCAAACCAAACAAGAACAAAAACCCCAATCCCCAGGAAAAATAGTTAGTCCTTGCTTCATAACTCAGGGAGTTAGGCTGAACACACTCAAGACCATTTCTAGCCCTTCATTTTTAATAACAGCCTCTTTACAGCTGCATTCATGCACACTCAGAACCGCTTTTACCACCACTAAATGTTTGCAAACAGAAGTGAAAATCAAAGTTAAGAAAACAAGGCACTGACATTGAGCACTGTGCCATTTCTATTCAAAGAATGAATCCTATATAAATTCAAAGGAAAAGATCTTTTTCATGGGCAACGTAAGTCACACGAAGAAGCCAATTCACCCTTAGAGAACAGAATAGCTGGAAACGAGAAGTATGGATTTTACAGAAAAAAAATACTTGTTTGGGATCTAACTGCACTCCTTTAAAGACAGAAAAAGCACTTTCAAAAAAGGTTGCTTGTGACTACAAGCTGACTGTAGGTCAGTTGATTTCCACCCCCACCCCCCCCTCAAGTACACAGTTTCAGCAAACAGAGGGGAGTTTGCCTTAATTTAGCCCTATTCACCCTCCCCTAAGCTCTTGAAGCCCTCAGTTGACAGGGAAGGAGATAAAAGCTTTAGCAGCCCATAGTTAGAGGAAAGTATTAGACACTGCTGCCTTAATTCTCATCTTTTCACACATAAGTTCTAACTGCTTAGTGACACGATCACTGAATTTTAGAAAACATTAGTATTTTAGGTAGGTATATCTATATCCTATACACATACGGTAATTTTAAGTAAAACCCAAATTATGGAAATGCAGAAATTAACTTCTGAATTAACTCCTTTTAATGATGTTACTCATCTGTCTCTCAAGTTACACAAGAGATTTAAAATGGCATGCTTTGGTAAAATTTCTTTTAACCTGAAACTATGCTTAATTACATCTTCTGCTCTGTATTCTCAAAAGAGATTAACACAATGAATCTCCAGGTAACCAATATAAAATCAGCTCATTATATCAAAAATAGCTGTTTCTCTTCTTTAAAAAAATTTACTTGTTTCTCCCCAGAGCTTCAGCAGTAGCCACACCAACAACCTAGGTCCAGCTTCAAGCAGATGGAGTTGCAATATTGGAAGATGAATCAAACTTCAGCTTACAAATGTCCCATTTCCAGGACATACATATTTCCATGTAAAATTAGACAATATAGGAGATTTTAGAAAGCAGGTAAGATACTTATTCAACAATAATACAACACTGACATACACAGTTTCTTTAGCACACATTAAAGAACAGCTACTTTCAAACTAAATTATTTGTTGTTAAAGGCACATATTTTTTTACATGATTTTTCAAAGAACTAGTGAGCCCAGGAAAGGAATTTCTGGGATGAAACTGAGACAGTTGACCTTAGTAAAAGTTTTGCTGTTGACTTCCTCAGGGCTAGCATTTCATTCCTGGCCTTCATGTAACCAAAACATTCTTTTTTTCTGAAATAAACAAGGATCAAGTTGAACTCTAGCAAGAGCAGATTACATTCATAGAGCTAGGTAGAGTTAAATGTTATGTCTATAGCAAATCATTCCCTTCCCTCCTCCACAAAATACTGTAACACAGCTTCCTGGCAAGAGCAGTTCTTCTTGGCGAAGTCTTAAAAATCTGAATTCCTGCATACTATGTGGAAAGAACAAACCAAACAGACACACACACACACACACACACACACACACACGTCTGTGCATATAGCCATAAAAAGCCATCAGTACTTTCTCCACATGAGAAACTTCAGTTTCTCCAACATATCCATTCTAGTTCAGTTTATCATAGGCAATAACGTATCTTTTTGGACTGCTCTTCCAGAGTTGCAAGAGCTGCTCTATGCACCAGTTTGTTGTAACCTTACCAAATTCCACTCTCTAAATCCCACACCCCCAAAGTTATGTTACCAAGTGCAGAGGACTCTCCCACCCCAAAAAAATCTGCCCAAGTTCTCCTTACAGAATCAGCAGTAAGGTACCACAATCAGCTTCAATACAAAGAAGTTTCTTCTGTTTTGCTATAATCTCAATCCCTCCGTGATCCATTGGATTGGAAGCAGAAATAAATCAGTGGCCCACATTCAGCCTAGACTGACCACTGAGGTAATTTCATTCCTCTGTGCTGAAGTCTGTCAATCCCACTTACAAAGTTTCAGGGGTAAGAGAAGGGGGAAAAAGGCCCTGAAGACTTCAGCTTTTTGTATGGGGAAAGGTCTTTTTATATTTCAAGCTCCTCATGAAACTGAGGCAGTATAATTGTGCTTCTTAAACTTCTGCATTTAGTACCTGAAGCAATATTCTTGTCCCTTTCTTTGCCACCACCTTCAACAATATTCTGCCATGCAAATGCTCAACACGGGCTTTACTGGTTACTGATATGGGATTCCTGGTACGACTTACAGCTCTTTGCCTTTCCGTTTGCCTATAAGAGAGACCCTTTGGCTCCAATGGCTGTCTAGCAAAACACAGCAAGATGCTTCATCGCTCTTCCCCACCATGCTGCAGTAACCACCAAACTGAGGTACCTTTGCTCCAAAACACAACACAGGCCCGACTCCTTTTCCCCTGCATCAACATGGGAAATAGCCAATCCTTTATTTTAGACACTGCTACCCCACAACTCGTATACTTACCAGATGGTACACTGGCACAAATCTTTGGTACAAATCTTTTTCCTCCATCACTTTTACCAGGCTAGCAACATCTCCTCCCTTCCCTGTATGCACACACATCGACTCAATCCTGTCTCTCAGCAGACAGTCTTCTCTTCCAGCACCCCACCACTTTCATTACAGAACCAGAGCCCTTTCTCTCACCATTCACCCCTCGGGCCAGGCTCTCACTGGGCTGTCGCTGCCCTACAGACGGGAGGGCCCGCGTCTGGAGCACGCCCTGGCCCGGCTCCCCCGCAGCTCCCCTTCTGCCCCTGTCAGAAGATAACTCCTACCGCTCCGGTCGCTCCCCTCAGAGGCAGCTCGCCCCCCACCCCCCGAGAAAAGAGACCCCCCCCGGCCCTTGCCGGGCCACCTCCCGAGTACAAGCCCAACGCTCCGCTCTCCCGCACCAGCCCCAGGCCCACCGAGCCCCCCTCACAGACCTGTGGATCCAGCCATCTTGTCCAAACCCCCCCGCACCGGTCCGGGCCTGCACGCGATGCGCGTCACTTCCGCTTGACGCACCCCGTCACTTCCCACAGGGCAACCGCAGCTCCGGAGCGCGGAAGCGCGCGCGGGAAAGGGACGGGGCGGGAGAGCGCACGAGCGTCGGGGGCGGGACCAAGGCGAGAGGGCGGAGCTAGAGAGGCCGGAGCTAGAGAGGCCGATGGGGCGGGCCCAACCGCCAGCCTCCTGCGCGGCCGCCCAGCGGCGCTGTCCCGCCAAGCCTTGGGCCCCCGAGCCGCCCCGCGGCGGTCTGGCCGCCCCCGTGTCACCGTGTAACACAGCCGGGCTTAGCTTTGCAACTGCGTGGTCTGTGTCAGTGCAATCACCACGGCGAGATCGCTGACCAGCCCTGGCTGTGTCGTTTTATGCCAAGAGGGAAAGAGTCGTTTACAACTTAGGGTCGCTGAGGAGACCCCTGTGTAGGTAGCTAGTGAAACAAACCTGGATCCTCCTGGGGCTCTCCATACAAGGGAAGCAAATTAAGCTTGAGTGATCGGTCAGCTGTGACTATAGGGTCGACTATTGTTTGAGACCCCTTGGAAGACTGTGATACCTGCAAGGAGCATGCGCGACGCTTGATTAACATAGTACCGCCTAGTAAATGAATATGTAGGATTTTCCGAGAAATGTAACGCGGAAACATACGCGTGGACTATATCATTTCGGTTGAACGAAACCTACGGCATGCACGTTAGGTGGGGCGATCCCCCGCGCATCCAGCGCTGCAGTAAAGGAACGCCTGCTTCTTAATGCTACACTGCCATTAAGGAGTTTTCTTATTTCCGATTTCGGTGGCTCCCGGGAGTCAACGCCGAGCTTCCCCCCCCTACCCGGGAACCATCCCTGCAGGCCGGCACCGCGCCCGGGTCTCGCCGGCAGCTGCCAACCGGCACCTCCCGTGCGGGAAGCGGCGGGCCGGGCCCGTGGGGGCAGAGGGCGCCCGGGGCAGCTGGCGGGCGCCTGGCACAGAGCCAGCGCCGGCAGCCACCGAGTGGGAGCAGCCGCCGCAGGCTCCGTGACGTTGCAGCGAGGACTCAGCCTGAGCACTGGGCTGCCGCTAGCAGCAGCTTCTCACAAAAACGACTGTCCCCCACACACCTCACTAACGAGCGACGACACCCGTACGCTGTTCTTAACATCGTATTTTATGAATAGACTTAATTATTTGCTTTACAGTTTATAAAAAGAGAGCCTTAAAATCATTTACAGATTCTTCTGGTAGGGATCGACAAGCAAGGATGCAAAATATTTTTCCCTCCAGCTAACCTGAAACACCTCCACCAACGAGGAGTCGCTACCACCCTTGCACAAACAAGTCTGCCTCCCTTCATTTTTCCTTTGTTAGTTTCCTACGGATCAAATGGCGTGGTTGCTGTCTGTGCGTACATAAAAATGAAAAATCTACTATAGCTTTTAACTCTGCCATTGATTTCCATTTCCCTTTATAAAGTTACTGGCTTTGACTAGATTTCTGTAACAAATAAAACAGGAGTTTCAATATTTACACCAACAGAATTAGAAGTAAGCTTTCCAAGTATTTAGTGAAACTGTTTCTAAAGCTGCATTTTAATACCCTGTGGAGCTTTCTTGCTGTCACAAGCTGACTGCAGGGATTCCCTTCTGTGGCCTATTTCAGTCTTTCTTTAAGTGAAAACAGTTGGGATACCGACAAGAAAGTCACAATATTTGAAGATTTTTCTCTGCTACTATAACATAACTAGAAAATATTGTGGACTTGAACAGAAAAAGAAAAGCTGTGAGTTGTCCCTTTTTTCCTATTCTTTGTGATTATCAAGAGCAAGTGCAAAAGGGGTATCAGAGACTGCTACACAAGCCTGGTGTAATTACCACCACAGTGGTAATCCTGAATGTAGTCAGGAGAAGCAAAATATATTTATTTCCCCAGCTGGTGCTTATACTTGCAGTAACACTAGAACCTGCCTGTCTCCAAAGCCAGAAAGTCACCCCAGGCCACTACAGCCACCCAGTGCCCAGGTCCTCATTTCTTCAAGATTCATCCTTCTTTTTTGGATGATCCTATGCTAACAATGAATAATAAACCTGCATATCTTCTGAGACACGACAAAAATGTAGTAGTTGTGGGCTTACCAAACAAAAGCCAACTTGCATTCCTTGAGTCTGTGAAAGCACACAGCAGACTCCACAGTCCATCCATGCCTACACTCATCTACCGAGTGTAGAACTTGCTTATGTTTAGCAGGAACAAGTTATTTCAATAGTAACTGCAACCACAGGAAATAAAGACAAAACAAGGGCCAAAAGGTAAAAAAAGTATCAGGTCACCGGCCTAGGTGAGGAACCCCCTGTGCTGAACAGCTATTTTCTTTCGCTCTTCTGCTGCTACTTTACTTATATGGTTTTTTAATTATATTTTTATTAATTTTATTTAATTTTTAATTTTTATTTTATTTTATATTTTATTATATATATAATAGGTAAAAATAATAATATAAAATATAAAAATATTATTTTTAATTTAATATAAATTATAAAATAGAAAAATATAAAGATATTTATTTAATAATAAAATATTGTTATATTTTTATTTATTATATTATTATATATATTTATTATTATATATATGGCACTTTACTTGAGGTGGTGGTGGTGGTTTGCAACACTGGACTTGAGAGGAAAAATACATGACAACTAGAAGCTGAACACATTCAAAGGTGCAATTTCCTTCTCTTCCAAACAGTCAAGTGCTTACACACAGTAGCGAAGTCACCTCTCACTCTCTTCAAGAGTTCTTTCTCCTTTGACCAAGTAAATATAACTTGGTCAAAATAGGGTAATGGTAATCACTACAGCAAAAGCCTTTTACAAACTTCATTGTAAAGTATCATATAGCACCCCCTATAAGAAAGCTTAGAACTGAAGTGTGCTTAGCTTAGAAAACCAATGTACTACAATATTTATTTTAAAGAAGCATTTCACAGAACTGAGGTTTTTGAGTGCAGGTTCTACAAATGGTCTCTTGCTGTAAAACACTGTCTGACTCTGAAGTTGCCAGATGATGGTCCCCAAACTCCACCCCCACCCAGAAAGATTTTCCAAGTAATACTTGGAACAAAGTATTGATGCAAGGAGAAATTATTCCCCTTTCTCAGAGCACAACAAACACAGACAGAGGATAACAGTATCTTCCAGCAAGTTTAGTACAAACAAATGCTTTTTCACAGAATGAGTAACTAACTTGTGTAACTCACTGAAGCACAGTATTACAGAGGACATAGTCTGTGTGAATGGCAATAGCAACAAAATTCAAAGCTTCAAATCAATCAAATTCCCACATAGTTCTTTACAAAGAGTGTCTCTATGCAACTTATGACTCAGAAAGTGCAGACAGAATCAGAGTAGTCACTCCTTTGACACAAGGCTCTGGAAGCTGTATAGACATCATCAGGTAATTTCCTCCCACAGGTAGTGCTTTTGGGGTCTAGGACCCTTGCTGCTCTCAATCCAGTAAATTCTACACAAGATAGTTTACCTAAAAAGTAAGGACATAAAACCATCACATGGAATGAGAAAAAGCTTTTCCTTCTATTCATATCATGGTGCGTTTACAAGCCCCAAGAGACAGAGGAGCGCCACTGTAGGAAGCTGGGCATAAATGTAACAGTCATTAGTCCAGACAGCTTACAGCCAGAAGCCATAGCTCTGAGGGTCATTGCAGAGTGCCTCTGTACACAGCCCCACTGAATTCTCTCATTTCATCAGTGCACAACTTGCATCTGATTAGCTGGCAAAGAGCAACATTACTCATCCTCTTTGAAGGACAGAAAATGTCAGGTATTGAGCAATAATAGAAACATAGAAGCAATAATAATCACATTGAAAACTACGGTAAGAGTCTCATTCCAAGCAAATGGATATGTAAATCTTTACCTAAGCCCAGAGAGAACTGAGGACCATAACATTTTTCTCTCCAATAGGCTTCATTTTAACAAGCATCTAGCAGTCAAAGTCTCAGTAACTCTTTTCTCTCCAATATGTGGTGAATACAAAAGAAATAAGCAAATTCAGTTTCTATCCCATCCATCCAGAGGTTAATATCTTTCTTGTCATGTCATGGCAGGTTCTCCAAGCTCCCCTACTTTCTCCACAGGTGCTATCTGCACACCTATGCAGCACAGTATCTCCTCCTTCCTTAACCTGAAACCCAATTCACAGGTTTTGTTTCCTGATTTCTGTTTCATATGTGTACACCCAAGATCCTGATTGCATGAATTCACTGTATTTATAGGAAGTACACTGTACTTGTTTCCTCATGCTGCCTCAACCTGGAAGTACAAGCAAATACCTGAGTGAGCAAGCAAGAAAATCAAATTAGAATTTTTAAAAAATCTCGTAAGACTTAAAATGCGCAAGCACAGATTCACATGGAAGAGGAAACTTCCATGACATTTCACAGATGTGAAAACTTATGAGCAAAGGACACAACCTTGCTACCAGAAGTAGCAGTTATATTCTAGCCCACTGTTTCTAATAAATAGCCTAAACAACCAAAATATAACAAAAATAACAAACATTACAGCAGAAATACAAAATTTTGTTCATTGTACACCAAACTATAATATCAAACACAAATTTAACTAATGAATCAAACCATAAACCAAAGATTTAAGGGCATATTTTAAAAATCCATCACTTATTTTTCTCTATAATTTGTTCATCTCATTTATTATTGTATTAAAATGCTAGTAAGTTTTGTTATGTCATGCAAAGATGGTATTTTTTTCTCCCTGTATTCAAAAGATCAAACATGATTTGGGAAAAAAAATGAAATATTTAATACGTTAACTTTTTTAGAATACAATTATTTAAGTTTTCTTTACCCCATCATACAAGAAAAATCAAGAGTAAATATTTTTAAAAGCTGCGGGTTATTTTGTAATTAATTAAATGTTGAAAACATACACTGGAGAATGCGGGCATCGATCCCGCTACCTCTCGCATGCTAAGCGAGCGCTCTACCATTTGAGCTAATTCCCCACCTGAAAAAAAAGCTTTGAAACTTGTAGTTATACATGCTACACTTATAGAGACATAACGCAATTATGTGTGTTGATATTGTCTCTTGCTGAGTCATTCTTGCTACTTGCCAACAACTGACTGCAACTCACAGCTGGAATCATGCGATACATCTTTTATCACATACACTACCAGAATAATCTTATTCGTCCCTTTTATAACACAAGTCTTTGTTGTTTAGCTGTTTTCATACAAGAGGCTCTCCAAAAGACCAAGTTATTTACATGAAACTGGATTTGTTACTGAAAAAAGCCCCAACTTTTATGGAACAACTGTTCCAAACTCAAGAAGGAAACCCATGTTCTTTCTGATTTTCAAGGCATACACACAAAAAAACTGCTTTGGGAAATGTTTAATGAGAGGAAAATACTATGTTCTTCATTGAAACAGTTTTCTAATCAAATCTTATATATATATGTATGCGTGTGTATATAGATATACACACACACATCCTTTTGGAAGGTATCAGGGGTGACAGTCAAGTGAAATTAAAACATATCTGTAGTTTCCTTATTTAGTACCTTATTTTTCTGATTTATTACCTCACCAAATGCACTTCCCAGTAATTAATAATTACTTTTAACAGCCTTAAAATACTGACTTTCTGAAAAATGAACACATCCAGGCATGACAAATGCTTGCATGACTTGACACAGAGCATAAAGCCTATATCGTAGACAGGGAACATAATGATGCATGGTAACAGACCTTTCACATTTTAATTTTCATCTTTACTTGCCGACGGCAAGTAATTAACTCAAAACGTAGATCTAGAGAGAGAGTTATCTACTACTACTGCTAGCTCAATTGATACACTTGGAAAAAGCTTTCGATTGCACAAGTCCTCCTTCCCACCCACCTTAACCACTAGCCCCACCCGCGCCCCGGCCCGCCTCGGCCCGCCACACCGGGTACGCACCGCTACGGGAGCAGCGCTGGCACAAGCGCTCGCCCCGGCAAGCGGCGCTGCCCCCGCGGCAGCAGAGCCCGCGCCGCGCCGCCAGGGGGCAGCCAGGGGAGGCCGGCCAGCTCCGCTCCCCGCCGGTCCGGGCGGGCCCCAGCCCCGCTACGGCCCCCCGCCCGCCGCCGGGCTTCGGCCATCCCTCCTGCGGCTGTGACCCCTCACGGACCTGCCCCACGGCCTCGTCGTGTGCCGCTCTACGCCTGCATTTGCTTCTCCGGTCCCTCAGAACGACCCTCCCGTTCCACAAACTCTTGCCCACGGTATTCCCGACTCCCCCTGCCACCCGCCCCCCACCCTCTTCCATCCCTTCCGCCCCCCAGCTCCGGCTGCTGCTCCCTTCCCCGAACCCAGCACACAACCCGAAGCACAGGTGAAAGGGGGGGTGACCAAGGAGTCCGGAGAGGGGCCGGAGAGCTCTCAGCACAGCCTCAAACTGGAGCTGCTGGAGTTTGCACGTGCATGCAGTTCATCAACCCAGGTTTTTCAAGCTCAACCAAACCCAGGCTGAGTTCCAGTTTACATCTTCCCCCTACTTACTACTATAACAACAGAAGTCTCTCCAGCATCTCCTGGAAACATAAGCTTGCTACCGTGTATAGTGATGTAGCCAGCAAGAGGAGCAGGGACTATGCTTCTGTAAACTCCTCCCACCCCTACAAACTCTGCCTGATCAGACACAGCAGCACACACTTACTCTTCTCCGTAAGCTCCATGTACTCTTGCACTTACAACCAAATTACATAGCTCATAGTCTACCACATGGTGACATTCTGACTGCTGCTTAAACATCTTCATTTACAGGTTAGATTGCTCTTGTGGTGTGCCAGCACTACAGTGGACAACGACTCTGCTAAAAGTTAGGCCCCATTCCTCACTCCACAGCAGAACAGGAGGTGTTACTCACCCATCAAGTCTAAGTCAGGCTAAGAGGAAATACTCAAACCAGAGTGTGAGTGGAGGCATTGCCACCTGAACCGGTTTCTAACTGGCCTGGCATGTTTTCACATCATCTTACTGGCTTCTGGTGACGCTCAGTCTGCTGGTTGATGCACATTAGCCCTAACACGTGACAGATGGCTTGGAGCTACTCTGCATACACATTTGTTTGTTCCTGGAGCTGGATTCTTTGGCAGGTGACAACACATAGCAGGAATAACTGCAAGTAACCCACTGTGTTTACTCTGTGTGGCCGTATTCACTCAGTGCTTGAAAAGCTTCAGCACTGATGCGCTACAGGTTTCTTGATGGTGCCAGCCACAAGAAAGATAGGAAGGAGAAGAAAGAAAAATGGTGCGCAGAAGAAAAACATAGTTGTCAGCTCTAAGAGCATGAATGGTAGAAGTGAGAGTAGTAATTTGAAATAAAGCTGCTGTGGATTTATGGCCATCTGTAAGTTTAAGCTACGTTAGATGCTTCTTTTTTTTTTTTATTAAAGCTAGTCCTGCCAGAGTTCAAACCAAGACTTTTTTGACAAGAAATGAACAACTGTGTATAGGGGGTTTTATGTCTGTAGAATGTTTTAAAAGTTAAAACCTGCATGAAATTGATGTCTTTGTATCACCTGAGATGTAAGGTGGTATCTTTGACATATAAATAATTAAATTTTCTATGGCAGCTGCTAGAACATGCACAGACACTTCAGCAGGTTTTCTGTGTTGAAAACGGCAGGTGGAAAACATTACAGTTTTCTGTGTCTCAAAACCTCCTTGTCCTTTCTGAAAGTTTTGATCTAAAACAATTGATCAACTACTGGTAATAAAACTTAAGGAGACCCTTGGAAGGCATCATCAACTGCACATAACCATCAAATCAGACTTGCATGAAAAAATTCAACCCAGAAGTGAAGTCTTTGGGTGGTTATGAGGAAAGATACAAAAGCCACAACCCATTTCTCACTTGGGGAAGCCTTCTTATCACAAGCATTCCATTTGTAATAGATACTGTTGATACAAAATCCATTTGAAGTAACTTTTTTTCCATGTGATCTCATTTATGCAGAATCAACTACCTTTGGACTCTGATCTGGGCCTGATAGCACCTGCTTACTTGATCATCTATAGGAATTTAAGAGTGAGGTAGCTAACCAACTAACTATTCCATAGCAAAGGACAATTATTTTTAGCAGTGATAACAAAGAGCGTATTTAGTCCAGGCATTCCTGAATAACTTCATGGTTGGGTATTGTTATTCTAAAATAAAAGGGATTGAAAAAAAAACCTACACTTTTAGTTTTTATCCTCAGAAAAGATAAAGCTTTCCTCACAGAAAGGTGTTTAGAGATAGCTACTATCAATTCAAGTGCTGCTATAATCTAAAAACGACTGGTAAACAATTCAAAGTCTTAACTGATTTTATTTCAGGTTGTCTATTGCATTAGTATTTTTTTCATAACCTTTTATTGATTTGAGAAGTGTTGAAGTAGCTTTAATTTTACTAACGACATTTAGCAAAGGGAGCACTCATGAGCTACAGAAATGCTTTTACCATCAGAAACGTATCTCAGCTCTTGCTGAAAGAAATTCTTGAATGCCCGTTTTTCCTTAAGTTGTGGTTTGGTTTTTTTTTTTAGGAAAAAGATCTAGCAATATGCAAAGGTTATAAATGTACAGTAGATGTGTTATTGTCAAGACTTCACAGACCCTAAGGAGCTGAGGAATAAAGGCGCATGCTGGAGCGGCTTAGCTTACACAATTTCACCAAGCCTGCTAGCAGGAAAAATCAAAGGTGGTTTTCCCATCTTGTAATAAAACCTGCCAGCAGTTAACCTGATGTTTTGTGTCAAAGGTTCAGAGGCTAAGATTTTTTTTGTAAGACAAGAGAAGCTTGTACAGTTGTAAATGAGCCTGAAGTTCTGTAGTCTCTTTAAGGAAAAAAAAATAATATGGAGTGACAGAGAAATATGCATATCCAAGATATTTAAAGGTCATACCCTCAAGTACTAGAAACTACCAGGAATTTGGTTGTAAGATAAGAATTCTGTTCTCCTTAAACACAGATCAATATATGTATTTTTAAATTTTCTTCCAACCACCACCCTCAAAGCAAAGCCTAAAAAGACACACGAGCACAAACCCAATTATGAATTTACATTCTGAAAAAACACCAAGGTTCATTTAAAGGCATACGCACTCAGCTGTTACGCACATAGCTTACAGCCGTCACATGGGGAAATCTAGGACAACACCAGCTTTTCCCAATACCACCTTCTCCCCTCGATGATACGGAAGACAAGGCTGGCACCAGGCAGCTCTGCAGGGCACACTCCAGGCGGCCGCCCGGCTGACCGCATGGGCCAGGCTTTGCTTCTGAAGACTGACCCGCGATCCCAGCCACAGCTTCAAGGACTAGGAGACCCAGCTACAGCACTTCCCTGTTCGTCCCACGACAAGTCTTCCAGCGCAACCTGTCCGCCGCGCCATCTGTACCTGAAGGAAAAAAGCGGGGTGAGCGGCCGCGGGCGGGCGGCAGGGCGGGAACCTGAGGGGCGGCGCCGCCGTGTGGGGTTTGTCAGGGCTGAGACCGTCAAAAGACGAAGTCGGCGGTGGAGGTTTGGTTGCGGCATTTTACCCAGGGGTTTATCGAGTCGTTGCGGTTGGCTTTACTGGGCCTCGCGAAATCTGGTTTTACAGGCGCGGGGGTGCTTGCTTGAAGGAGGAGATGCAGGGAGTGGTGCTACTGCTCGTCAGGGGAGCGAGTGGCTTTGTAGGTTTTTCTGGGGCATGTCCCACTGCTGTGCTGTGCTGTGCTGCCAGGACTCGGGCGCCAGCTCTGCTTCAATCACTCTCAACACGTGCCACAACACCAATTCTACATTGTATTAGTAAAAATATCATAAATTATGTTTTCTTTCACTTCTGATACGGTTCAGCCAAGAGTTCGCTCAGGGTGTACTGTTAAGCCCAAGAGAAAAGTGGAAGAATTGAATCAGAGGATAAAATGGGCTGAAGAACTTGCTGAAGTGGGTGCTGATTTAAACTTAGTGTGGTTTTAATCCAGCTTGGTTGTGACGTTTTTGTGCCATACCTGTGTTAAGAGTACACTGTAAGCAGGTGGCTTTATCAGTGAACACATCTCTTCTAGTGGCACGTCTGTTCTAGTTCCAAAATGACTGTACAGTATGGTGGTGTATAAGTACAGAAAAACCCACAACTCCTGAATTTTCATATGGACCTAAGCAATCAGATGCTAAACATACACTGAACTTTAGTGAGTTCTGTGTACCTTAAGCCTCTGGTCCTTGAACACTGCATCCAAGTATATTTTTCAGATCATTCTATATAACCAATTCCTTGGGTTTTTTTACTGGTTGTTTTGTTTGTTTGTTTGCATGAGGTTATTGTTCTTAAAACTGCTTTTATTATTCTGGAGAAATTCTCATTTAGTGAGTGGATAGCTTTAGTAAATCCACAGGATACAGGAATCTTAATCTTCTTAAATCTTCTAAATTAGGAAAATCTTCATCACTTTCCTCCCTGTTAACTTTTGCACCAAAAGTGAAAGACAGATAAAAATGCAAAAGATAAAGAAATTGTCCTGTGTTTTGTGGAAATCCATGGCTCAGAAAAGCCACTAAAGCAACATGAGGAGTGTACTGTATGTGCTGTTAAGGGATAGCTGATTAGCCAAATGTAACCAGCACACATTGTCTCCTTTGCGGAATTGTAGGGGATGTAGAGAAAATTCGAATTGTTACAGTGGTGATTTAGAAGAAAGATTGCAGATCCCTTGGAATTCAGGTGTAGTCAATCTTACAGCTTCTGTAACAACTTATTATTATTATTAAACTGTTTGGAAGGAGTAGCTGAAGCTGGATAGTATGTAAAATTAATAATACATTTTTTCTATATTGTCATCTTAGTTCAAGGAGGGCATTGTACATGAGTCCTATGATGTTGAAACTTTTTTGAAACCCCCGTTAGGTTTGTAGAGATGTCAGGTGTTCCAGAAAAATTGAAGTAATTTGTGACATGTAAGTTGAGTCTACCCATTTTCCTAGAAGAGAAACCTAAATGCATAATCATATTAATATATGACTTACTATTTCCCCATCTGAAAACAGAATGAACTCTTTGTGAATATGCAATCCTTATGATAATTTGGATGGAAATTTAAAACTCATGGGTGCTTTTAAAGAAAGGGAACGGTAACTCAGATGTCTTGCTCAGTACTTCAACTTCCCTCTGAAGTTTGAGACGTTACAATTTGAAATCATAATGGTGATTTTGTGTGGTCCAGAGGGAGATCACAGAGAGTAGCATGAAATGCTAGATTGATCTCACTCTGAGTTGATCTCCGAGCTCACTGTCTCAGTGCACAGAGAGCATGACATTAACTTAAATGCCAATCTGGTAAATACACACAAAGAATGTTGTGATTTGTAGTTCTCACAAAAGCAGCATATTTAATATGAATTATTTGGGCTCTTGCAAATTGCTGTTGTGGCTGATGATGAAGAGGTTATGCAGGATGCCTGGCTAAGCTGTTTTTAACATTGATTCTTTGATCAATGTTACAGAATTTTATACCAATATATTACATCCCGGATGGACTGCACTGATTTTCCTCAAACAAGATATGTATTACTAATAGTCGCAAATCTTTAGCATGTTTTTGTTTGGTTAGTTATTCTGGGTTTGGGGTTTTTTAACAGGTTTTTGTCCTGTGGTTTGGGTATGAAATGATGAGTGATGGTAAAATGGAGGCAAAACTTTGGGAGCAAACAGTAAAATCTGCATCAACAAATCAAGTTCTACTCCTTTTGTGGCCCTTAAGAACAGAAAGAGTCCTGGGATTCTGGGAAGAAGTTTCTTCTGACTTGTATCTGCGGTATGGCTTCTTATGTGATTTACAGTACATTTTGTGTGGGGGGGTGCCTGTTGTTTTGGGTTTGGTTTATTTTTTTTTCTCTAGAGGAGGGTGTTGATTTTTTTGCCGAAATCCGTATTTGTATACTGCTTTTCAGTAAAATTATTTCAGAGCTCCAGAAAACATTTTCTTCAATGCTTTAAATACAAATTTGGATACAGAACTGGAGACATATTTATTTGTTTCATTTTAATGCTAAATCTACTGACTTGAAGGTTAGGCTATTTAAAAGAATGAATTGAATGTACTCTAGCTGTACTTAGGTTATTTTGCCACTGCTTGATTTATAGTTAGTTCTGGATTTTGTTTTGAGTTTAAGTAAGTTTTCCCCTACTTGCTGTGTTAAAGGCTTAGGACTACCAGTGCTTGGTAACAAATTAAGAAGTTTCATAGACAGCAGAACTTGCCAGTTTGTGTGCAGATGTAAGCCTGCTTGGGGTTCTCCTTAATTAAGTGATGTAGATGTGCTTTACCATTCAAAAACCGGTGTGATGAAACCCTGTTCTGCCTGGGCTGTGTTCATACAAGCCTGATATAAACACGATTAGAAGGGGTCTGGTTTTTTGTTTGTTTTACAACATAGGTGTTTTTAAGACTTAGGTGATCTTTTATTCAGAAGGAATACTAAGGAAAATTTCAGAGAAACCAAACAGAAGTGAAAAACTAAGGATTACAGTTGTTTGGTTTTGGGTTTTTTTTTGTTTTTGTTTTTTTTTTTAGATCACCTATTTTTGTCAGTCGTACAGAGAACAGAAGGCCTTATGGCAAAAACAAAGTAAAATACTGAGTGGAATTTTTAGTAATCAGGACAACTTATTTAAAGATAGTTTGTTTCTGTAGTGTACTGAAATGTATAGTGTCACAACTGTGGCATAACTCTGAGTCACTTCTGAAAGTAGGATTTAGTCACTCGTACTCTGGAATGTTTTCATTATAACCAAGTGCTGTGTTTCACATTACTGTATTACTAAGCAAAGGAACTTCTGGACATTTCAGAGCTCTGGGTTCAAAAATACGACGGGTCACGTGAAAACATCCCAGAGCATAAGTAGCAGAAAGCTTGCTTGCTTTGGCAGAAATATGGAGTAGTGGGGCTTTCAGTCACCAGTTGCTTAAATATCTGTAGTATCTGCAGAGTAATTCCAGCTGTAAGAACTTAAATTATCTTCTACAAATTAATTTCAGATGCTTCTTTCTGCATTGATTAGGTTTTAATAGGAGAGGGAGAAATATTTTTTTTCCCCAAAGCTGGCTGTTTCAGTTAAGAGTGAGGGAGAAGGTAGCAAGATGCTGATGTTTGTTAATGGAAGAGTGCGTACAGGACTTCTGGTACATGGATTTGGGGTTAGACCAGTGGGCCTCATCAGGTAGTAGTGGAACTGACATCTTGGACACTGCAGCAGTATTTGATAATTTCAGAAAGTGGGGTTAGCATTAGTGATTTGTAATTAATGAGATTACTAGCTTGTGAATTCTATTTCTTTCTCTGGTCAGTGATAATTAGTGTCTTGCTGTTGTTCCTTCCCTGTTTCATTCTGCCTTCTCTAGCAAATTCTGCTTTCTATTCCTTTTGTTATGATAATTGGTTTACTATTCCTAAAATAATAATGTTCCCAGAATACCTTTGAATAAAAAAAGCTCTGGGTTTGTCTTCAACTGCTGCTGTTATTCTAGCTTGAAAGTCAATTTGCAAACTGCAGATCTACCTGGGCTTCCCTTAGTTGAGCACGTTTTCTGTGCTGTCTTTAGAAGCACTGCATATTCTGAGCCATCTGGTGATGTGAAGTTTCTAAAATCTGTTGTCAGTGTTTTAAGAGTTCAGTGTGTATGGTATTCAAAAATTACTGATGCCATGATGAGCAAAGGAAAAAGAAGAAGGAAGGTACTTGTATTGCTAAAGAATGATCTGGGTTGCTTGAACAAGAAAGCCTGTCATTCAGAATTTGTCTTGTGGTGAATGGAACTTGCAAGAAAACTAACGAGAGAATAGTGTTGCATTAGAAAGCCAGAAGTATCTTCACAGAGTATCCCCATCCTTTCCACAGTAAAAACTTTCTTAAGAGTAAAACCACTCATATATGTACAAATGTAAACTTGAGATGTTTTCCTTTAAATGTTTTTCTGCTAGCACCTTTCTTTCCACCCTTTTTGAGATTCTTCTAGTCCTAATGCCACAGTACCATGTTCTCTGGGATCTTCTGGAGCCAAAAAAAGAAAACAAAGTTTGGGTAATGCATTTGGAAGTCATATCTAAATTGGAAGAGCACAATGGCTAGGAGCTTAATTGTCAGAGTTGAACGGGTGAGAGTCTGGAGGAAATGCCATAGAAGTAGTTGTTTCTCTGTTAAAGTCAGGATGGTGAAATATTTTTAAAGCATGATTACATATAGGTTGACTTGGAGGGATTTGATACTCTCATAAAATTCAGTTGTCTCTGAATCTGTAACTTTTGGTTATGGCTAAGTACTGAGTTGCTGACTCCAGAGAACTTCTGGAGACATTGTTGAATTATATATGGCATGGCACGAGCTGTATGTGCAGAGGATGACTTAAGATATATTCTTTAAATATTTGTCTCAGCAAAATTTTCTAAAATTTGAGACTGATTTATTTTATGGGCACAAATATAATCCCAGTGATTAAAAAATCAAATACGTATTATTCAGGTATTAACTTGGATGTCCTGCAAAGGCTGGAGTTTGGTGATTGTATGTTCTGAAATCACTTGAGTCCTTGGAGTGGAAAGAATTGAAAGATCTTTTTTATATCAGTGTGATTCATGTGTCTTAAAGGATCTTGGGTCAATCAAGAAAGAAACTGTAAAAGAGTTGTTTCTAGAGTTATTTAATAAATTTAATTTCAGGTAGTAATTTTTCCAGGAAGGCAAAGATGTACTACATTTATAATATTAAATAGAAGTTCACAATTCTCTCTCACCACCTTTTTTTAGAACCAAAGCAAAAGAAAGGCTCAGACTATTACAAAATTTCTGAAGGGTTCACTCAAATTCCCCTTCCTCTTTTTATAGAGAAAAGAAACATAATTTCCAAAGGTTCCTTTTCTTAGGGTTTTAACAAAGTCAGTTGGATGTCTTTCCATTACTGCCTGCTATTTTTTTTTTTAACCATTTCAGTATTATTTCCTCACTAATGAACAGCTGACCACTGATTATTAACATACACAAACTATGATTATTTCCAGCACTCTCAATCAGCAGGGATTTGTGCAAATCTGTATATTAAATGACAGTATATAGAGGCTGAGGAAGTAAGAAGCTGAAAACACATGAAGTGTGTAGATATGTGATTGTTGCAATACCTCAGTCACATTAGGTCGACAAATCTGCATGTTCCAGTTCTGGCAAAGTAGATCTATTTTGCCTTCTTTATTTCTGTTTTAAGGTAGTGTGAGATCATAAAGAGTTACTCCCCCCCCCCCCCCCGCCCTGTTTCTCTCTACATGCCACTTTCAAAAGGAGAAAACATAACTTCAAATAACAGGGAACATTGGTGACCCTACTTTTTTTTGTGGTTTATGACTCTGATCTAGCAGAGCTGAAACTAAACCACTGAGCAGCATTTCCACTGCTGTTCCACTACAGCCATGGGGTTTTTACAGTTTAATTATGTATTCTTGATTTTTTATATGTATCTGTGATTGTGTATGCCTATCTGGTAATACAGTCACACCTTAAAAATTCCTGAGAGATGTAAATAAATAATGTGAACTATTACTTTGTTTCCCAGTGTTCCATTTGCCTGGGTGCTTTTATTTTTCCCAGTCTTGTAATTTGGGCACAGACTTGGTTGCCACAAGAGAAAGAACTGGAAGAACTCTACCTATTCTGTCACATCTATTATAATGTAAAATGTGGAAATGGGTAAAGACATTTAGCTGATTCTTTTCCACCTAGGGATTACAAATAGGAAAAATCCGTTTTAGAAAAAGACAATCCCTAAATATATCCATATTCCTCTAAACAGTCATAATTGTTTGGTGTGAACGTAAAAATGCAGTTGCTTGGAAACACAGACCTTTTGTTATCCAGATGTAGCTCTGCTGAATAAAAGACGTGCAGAACATCAACGCTCCAGATTTCACGTTATGCAAGATACCCACTAAAGCTGTCAAAAGCAGTGTTTTAAGAAAGACCTAACTGTTTCTGCATTTCACTGGGAATTGTGTTCTGTTATTGACTACCAGTAACTTCAACAGGGGATTAGAACTCAATCGGTGGGCTCTAACTATCCAGCTACTGTGTTTTTGTCCGGGGGTGGTGGGGGGGAAGTTTGTTTATACTGGAAACAGCAGATGAAATTGAAACCCAATGTTGAAGTGTGTGTCAGTGAGCAACATTAAAGTAGGAAGGTAGGTAAACAGAGCGGGGCGGCAGAGCAAGGGGAATTAGCTCAAATGGTAGAGCGCTCGCTTAGCATGCGAGAGGTAGCGGGATCGATGCCCGCATTCTCCATTTGTTACTTGCAAGAGTTGCTTTTTATCACTACTGTAAGCAATACTTTTTTTCAGTTACTAGTTGTAATTTTTTTCCTGTTTTGAAAAAGAGAGACTTGTAAATTTCTATTTTGTCTAAAATTAGGGTAACTGTGTGCACCAAAAAGAAATAAATACCTCTTAATGGCTTTTGTTCCTGTTAATGGGTAATTGACAGATGCTGCCATTTCTTCTGGATTTTGGCTGTGATACAGATTTAGTTCCCTGTTTACACTACCTTATATTGTGGGGCTATTTTAATTTTAATCTTTACAAAACTGCTACAGAAAAATGGCTGTAAAATGAATTTTAAGAAGCACGTGCACAATATGCATGATTTAAGTTGTTAATGTTGATCAAAGATGAGTTTGTGGGTTTTTTTAAGTGCTGATTATTTTCTTATAATGGGCTGAGGAAGAAATTGAGTGAAATTGTGAGAGACTGAGTGTCACTTGCAGCTCAGATTAGGAACAAGCGTGTTGTGCCCATCCTAGCTACAACAGGTGCAAGGTAGCTGAAGAGACTAATTCTGTGGTAAGCTGATGATTATGTAGACAACCACATGCTTCTACGTTTTCTTACAGACAATTTCACTAACTTTTCATATAATGAGAAACCATGCTCACACCAAAAGTGAACGCACTTGTAAGTAACAGAAGCATATTTGATTTCCCATATTACCGAATGCTTTTGTGAAGGAATTGTTTTTCAGAGAGTTCATAAGTATTTCGGAGTCTGCTAATGGAGACTGTTTTCCTGTTTTATTTGCTGTAAGAAATGGTATGTGTTAGTAGCTACGCTTTTTCTTTCACAAACCAGTATGAAAATGTTCTCCTACCATAGGTACTCAGTCTCTCAAAACACTGGAGAATGCGGGCATCGATCCCGCTACCTCTCGCATGCTAAGCGAGCGCTCTACCATTTGAGCTAATTCCCCTTGGTTAACAGTGCTAGGGGCGGACTTACTTCTGCTGAATCATAGCGTGGCTGCTTTAGAATTCTTTTTGTTGAGTCTGTCTGCCTATTTAGTAAGACCGAATCATCGTGGCATTTATTTGGAAAGCCTGGTAGCTTAAAAATCAGAATACTCAGTTGACATATGAGAATCATACTGATGCATTTTCTGCTTTGTGACTCTGATAATACTTTCCTTCCTCTGCTGTTTATTCAGGAGGGAGAATGAGCTTTTTTTTTACCTCTGTTACAATGTGTGTACCAAGAGACTTGTAAATCTAGAAAGTATACTGCCAGAAGTCATTGAAGGGTAATGAGATTTTACTTTTCCTTGTTTGTCAAGTCTTTTTATTTTCTTTTCCAGCTTTATTTTCTAATTACCTGTATATAAATTATAAATACAATGGTTTAGCAGTTCATGTTTATCATAGTTTGTGGAAAGTATTCATTTATATCCTACCAAATTATATTCTAGGTATTTCTACTTTTTTGTATTGACTTTGTTGTTTCAGTTAAAATAGTACTGCATCTTAAATACATGGGGTTACTAAAAATATTTCAGAAATAAAAAAATACAAGTGTAGTCATACTGACTTTGCAGTAAGAATCAATTCCCAGGTTATTAAATCAAGGAATGCTTTCTGGATTTAAAGAAAGAAAATGTAGTTTACAGTGAGCATGGTCACACTGATACACTATACACAACAAAGGCAATGAAAATTATGTAATAAAAAGATTTCTCACTTGCTGTTTAAATGCAGAAAAGTAAGTTCTGCTAGCAAAGTAAACTGTGCAGCACACACACACAATACATGTGCTAGCGGTGTTCCCTAATGGATTTAGCTTACTGGATCACAGCATACAGTCAAAAGAAAATAAATTATTAAATTAAGCATCAGATAGTTACAACTTGTCTAAAGTAAGGTAGTACTCTAAATCTATCACAATCCAGATTCAGGCCAGGATGTGGAACTAAAACCACAGTATCACTGCAAATGTTCTAGAATGTAAATAGTCTCCTGCCTTACCTCAATCTCTGTACAACAATAAATAAAAAGTTGTTCTTGCCATTTCTTGCACTATATTGTAATTGACTTTATCTGCCTCACTGGAGTAAACTTGAGGGAGAAAACATATGCAAAAGTGTTTTCAGTCCTTCTCACAGGCACATATCTCAGGCTTAATGATGGCGCAATGCACATCTGCAGCTGGGATCTCTCCCATATCATGTTTCACAAGGTTCAGCTCTACGTACAGTTTCTTTATCTACTCTGTGCAGTCTGATTCAGTATGAAAATGGCAGTTTACTTCTCCCTGGTTTTCATGCCCAAATCGCACTCTGCTGCCCTTGAAAAGGCCTAAGGCTTGGACAGGTCAGCTCACGGAAAAACAGTTTATTTGATGCCAAAGTTAGATAAGGGTAAGGAAAGACCTCTGCAATAGTACTATTTTCAGTGATTAAAATATGTATTTCATATAATTGACAACCCATTATTTTGTGATCTTGAATTTGTTGAGATTGCTAATTTTTTTTCTAAGATGATGAGTAAAACTTTAATTTCTCCAGTTGGTTGACAGAACTCCCTTACCTGCATGGCTGAAAATAACTTGACCTTCTTAGTCCCATTTTTAGCTTTCTCAAGGTTATTTCAGCTGTGAAGGCTTTTGTGTCCGCGTAGTTTCATTTAACACAGATCACTTTGATGCAGCTCTTTGACAACACTAATGTAAACTGATGCGAGCAAACTTAATGAGGTTTGACTTTTGCTTTCTACATGGTCTTCTTAGGAGATGTCAGGGAAGATGCGAGTTTTGTATTATCTTCAAGCTGCTCCACTGTGTTTCCCTGTGACGTGACTTTCCTCAACACAGAAGAAGCAACCGCCCTCTTCAAAGAAGGTGAGTTGGGTGGCACTGAAAGGCTGCAGGTCGTGAGTTTGTCATGCAAATTAGCATGAAGCATCTTACCACATTACTTGGGGACTTTGTCATCTTGGACAAAAAAATATACAAGTTCAAGGTCAAATGGTTGTGAGTGCTCTGAACACTTGCCCTGGGGTTACTACCCATGATAAAGGAGCAGTCGGTAAAGGGAAGGAGTTTGCATTTGTGGTTAGTAAAATCTATGGTTATGGGATAAATTAGTGTACTGTGGGAGTAATTAGCTCAAATGGTAGAGTACGTGCTTTGCATGTGACAGGTAGTGGGATCGATGCCTGCATTCCCCAATGTTGTGTTTTGTGGTGGGAGAAAAATAAGTTAACCACAAAGATGTTTTCATGTATTGAATTGGAATTTTGAAGTAAAATAAGCTCTTATTTTTTAGATGTACATGGTTTATTTCTTAAACGCTGCGATATGTTTGACTAGAATAAATTAGAATAATTAACTTGTATTTAGAATAAAAATAAATAGAAAATTACTTTTATAGGGAGAAACCCAAATGCCAGAATGTGCTTCCTCTCATGAATTGCAAGTAATAAACTTTTAAAAAATTATTTTATACAGCTGGAGAACACATCTTTTCTGGATTGTCTTGTTTCTTACTGCTTCATTTGGAAATGCTAAATGAAATTCTAAAAAATTGTCACCTGTTTTGAAATCAAAGTGGAATTTTCATTTGTGACTAGAGAAACCAGAGCAAGAGAGAAAACTCTTACTACATGCATAGAACTGCAACTTTAAATACACCCTGAAGATCAGAGTTTCATGATTTCTACTAACAGTAAGCAGCAAGGGGAATTAGCTCAAATGGTAGAGCGCTCGCTTAGCATGCGAGAGGTAGCGGGATCGATGCCCGCATTCTCCAGTGTTTTCTTCAACAGTAATTGTTATACCGAGCAGCAGAAACTACCGAAACAAAATATGTAATTATTTTGGTAAACTGTCAGGTTTGTTTTAATTGGGGTAAAACCGCTATTTTTTTCCTTCTTCCCTTCCTTCCTCTGCTTGCTGTACTACTAAAATCAGGCTTACATAACCACATATATCAGTCCTCTGTCGTAACTGTTGACTCTTCCTGGCCAGTTTAAACCAAATTTCTCAGAAACAGAATTCTGTCATACAATGTTTTCCCACGCTTTATGAAAAATAATGGATGAATGATGGTTAGATACCTGAATCAGCGTGTCTTTTGGATCAGACAGTGGAAAATAGCAGTTTAGGAATGCTTGCTCTTCCCTAGCTACTCCTTGTAGTCCCTGTCCAGATATACAGGATTTTCTTTCCATTTACAATCTTTGTGAAGCTGTAGTATGATCTGGATTGGTCAATTCAAGTGTAAGGGTAAAAGTTGTCACCTCTTTCCCCCCCAGGTCCGTGTCCTAGAAAGCACACTACAGCAAATGTATCTTTTAGCAATGACCTGTGTGCAGGTTATAATTGTGCTCTTTAGCCTTCTTGCTTCCATTTTCACAGAGCTGCTTTTAAGAGGCTAATGTTTGCCACACTTGTGTTAGAACTTCAGAGATAACCTCGACCATCTAACTGAGTCACTGACTTCCCCTAACACCTTACTGTTTTCTTCTGATCCTTCTCCAGATGTTGTGTGTTTCTTCATAGTGCACTTGCCCCTGACCCTTCTAGAAGCAACTGCAAGCTGCACAGCAAGTGCAGCTTTTTAGGTCTTAGTGACCAGTGCTGCTAAATCTGTTCTGAGTGTTAACTAAGCACTTTACAGTGTGCAAAAAGGCCTACTTCTTTCCTTACATCTCCTGTCTGTTCATGGATGATGAAGAAAATGTGCATGGAACTAGCAAAAGACTGTTATTATTCCAGTTTTTGGCATGTCTCCCTTATACTTTGGAGGCTGAAAACTTAACCTTCCCCTTGAACACTTGGGCACACCTAAAAAAAGCGGTACCAGTCTGGTGACTATTTTCAGTATGATTAGTAGACAGAAGATGCCTAGAATGATCATACCAAATGCCATCATTCTGGCAGCGGTCTGGGACACACTTATAGCTACAGTGTACAGGCTTATTTTCAGCAGGGTTGTTCTCAGTGCACATCGTGTTGACACTGGGTTCTTGTCCTACCAACATCCTTTAGTAAACCTGCCTTGTACAAAATGATTTCTGATCATTATCTTTGATACGCGATTTCTTATCAACGGTTGTAAGAAGCGTGGACGAAGATAACTTGTGCACCCATATCTCAGGAATATCTAATGATAAACCTTTTCAGAGAAGGAATACCTTTCCTTCTTTTAGGATGACCACTGAGTATTCCAAGATCTCTTCCATTAAGAGAATAGATTGATTTATTGTTTTTCCCTCTTACTCTTCATGAAGTGAGGGCGGAGTACATAGTTTGGAATATCTCTCAGTAACATCCATCTTCAAGTTTGCCAAAAGGGCTATGCAAGGATTCTAACCTGCTTGTTGCACTTTAGAACAGAGTATATAAAGCAGTTGTGCTGCTTTGTACAGCTAAGGGAGATCTACACAGCATTGTATTTTTCTATTAAAAAATAACCAGTACCAGACACTTGGGAACATTATTGCTTATTCCACAGGAAATAGCTTACCTATTGGGGTCATTCTCACATGTACAGTTAAAACAGCGCTAAGTCTGTTTTAGCTTCCTGATCCTGGGACTGCTTTTTTCAATAATTGAGAGGAAGCTGAGAACAATAAGGAAATATTTAGATGGATTTCTACAGCTAGCCCCTGTATTGCTTAGAACCTGAATCAGGCCCATAACGATGTTTACTTTGTATTGGTTGATATTAATTTCAGTTTGGTAGGAGTGTTTATCCATCATGCAGATTCTGTGAGAGACTACTAATAAGGGTCAGAGAGGCAATTATTTTTTAAAAGTGACAGGAACCGTGTGATCTGGGTACGTAAGTGTTACACAGCGATGGAACTGTCAACCAAGCAGATGTTGCCAAGACTGTTTAAAAAGATACTGCAATGAAAGGCCCAATTAATGAAAAAAATTCTGCCTAAATGTCCTTTAGCTTCATTGTTCCTGAGTATCAGCTTAAGAGCCTAATGGCTGTTCTTTGCATGCCAAAATACAGGCTAAGAACTAGCTGGATGATGGAGGTGCCTCCCCTTTCTTCACCTTCCCACCCACATGTACATGTACTGAGCAGAGGTAACATACTACAGGCCTAAAACTGAAATAAAGTCATAAATACCAGTGCAGGTACCCCCCTAGCCTTAATATATTGTTGGAGGTTGAAAGCTCAGCTCACTCAATGGACATTTTGTGCCTGAATAGATAGGTTCAGTTCTTTCTGGCTTTAAATTGTAGATGTAGTAACGTGCAGTTATGTCCTGAAATCGTATTTGCATTCTCCAGGCTGAAGTCTGGACCTGGTGCTGCTGGAAAAGATTGGCAACTGGAAAGTGCTCCTGATGAAGAACTAGAACCAGGAAGGAAATCTTCCCTGGCTCCCAATTCAGTAAGCTTGAGCCAACCTTTTCCTCATTGGGTGAGAAATGCAAACTCTGAGGGGTCTGTTGTGGTTACTACTTCTGGGACAGGGGAAGGAAATGACACTTCAGTACTACAGCACTGGGCAGCATGAAAGACTATGACAAGAAAAAGCAATTGTAAGAACAGCCACTTCATCAGCTTTTTTTTGTGTGTGTGTTTCTGAGGTGTTCAAATTGGAAACTTTATACTTAATTAAGAAAGTGGTTCCACTTTTCTAATGCAAATCCAAATATGCAAAGAAAAGCAATCCAAACCTCTTCTTACCCTAGCTAGTAGAGAGGTGGGACGTGATAAGGAGTCATTGAACCAACCAAATCAATGTCTCCTCTGCTATCAAAATGTAGGGCACAGAGAGAATGCTTTTGGGATCTACAAGTAATTATATAGTAATTATATAAATATAATTAGGTCTTCTGCTCAGATTTTGTGAACTACTATTTCTCATAGTAGCAAATACAATGCTTTCGTTTTCCTTATCAGTTTGGAGTCCAAAGATGCCAAGCAGAAGGGAAGTCTGGTTGTGTTTGTACAGACAAACTGTACTCTCATAACCTTACAACCCACAACTAACTAGCATTTTGGTTTTGAGCATTAAATAATTCAAGCTGACGCAAGACTGTCTGTAAACGTTCTTGTAAGGTGGCAATGCAAACTGAGAATTGGATGACAGCCTCCATACTGACTGCCAGTTTACCTCACAAATGATTAATTCCATGCTTTAAAAGTCAACTATGCATGTATTTTTACACTACGTGTGGTCTTGCAGACTCAGAATAAAAATGCAAAATGCTTACTATCTTCAGTCCATATTGCTGTATCCAGATGGCAAGTTACGTAGCAACTCTCATTATGAAATTAGATAAATACAGTGCAAAAGTGAGATAGAATCACTTCCCTGACCAGCTATTTGATATGCAGTCTTCAGTGCACTTTCTTCTTTCCTGAGATAATCCTGAAGTCCTAGGGCATTCTAGGAAGATAGAACTGTAATTCCAGAGTGACTACCAAACATAAGACTTAAGTTTGATGAGGTTGACTAGAACATAGTCTTGAGTACATTATCTCAGTTATGATGGGCATGGGATAAACTTGACAGATGTTTCTCACTTAGGAGTTTACATCTGTTCCTACTGAAGCACCTAACAAAACCAGGGATGACTAGGATCAAGTCACTTTCCTTCCTATCAAATCTGTGTTTGCAGATGAGTGCCAGCTTTGAAACCAATAACAAACGACGTTTTTCCCATTTATCTTGTATAACTTCCCCACCTACCTCAAGTAACCATTGATTGCATTCTATGCTGGAAAATAGAAGCCTACCATTCTATTTCACTTGACCAACAACTTTTCTTTATAGCATTAGACAAGATAGCAGATCATTTCAACTATGGTCTCTCAAAGTGACTTACTAGAAATATAATTTCTGCCAATAGGCTTTTAACTATTTTTTTAATGCATTTTGTAGAATATATATGAGACTTTCAAAGAATAGAAGAATGTCAAGTTTCTGGCAGGAGTCCTTTTCCTTGGTTGCATATTTCAGTCCTTAAACTGAGTTTTAATAACAAATTTAATTATAACTACTAACAGCATAGAGTAAATAGAGCAGTAAATTATGATACAGAGTTTGAGGCTATTGCAGAGAGTAAGGAAAAATAGCCTCAATTCAAGTAGATTACTTCTCCTTTTGCTTTGTATGCATTTCAAATTATCATACAGATGGTTAAAATGGTTTAATCAGGTGGTGCTTTTTTAAACCAAAACACAGTTTATAAGAATCTCCACTCTATCTGCCTAATTGCAGAGTGGCATTTGCAGTCCTTGCTTATTTAAAAAACAAAAAACCCACTACAGACTAAAAACAATCTCAATCAACTACTACATACAGGCTTTAAGAGCCACCTAGTGGGATTATTCTGCAAGTAACCCTGTAAAATCAAGTAATTCCTAATAAGCATTTTACTTAAAAAAAAAAAAACCATGAACAACCCCCCACACAAAGAACTAGAAGATGGTGAATTAAGAGTTACCTTAAATCAAAATGGAGCTGAAATCAGTTTTACACACAAAACTTTCTTCCACTTCCTAGAACACTTGCTTTTGTGGCTATGCAATTCAATATGCATTTAGAATTTGCAAGTAGATGAACAGTCCAATTTCTGTTTTACATTAATAGTTTCCATACGGACAGCCAGTTTTAATTTGAGGAATTTTGCTGGTGTAGCCAGATGTGTCACTATTTTAATGTCTTTTTTTAAAAACACCAAATCAACTTTCTTAAAAACATAATTAAGAAACTTTCTTGGTGCTGTTTTGTCTGACAAGAGGAGGTACCAAGTAGTTAGGAAGGGTAGTCTTGTTATAGCTATGAGAGCAGAAAAACAGCAGAGAGAAAGGTTTGTGAACTGAGGTAGTACCTTAAGGACCAAGCAGTGTAAATGGGAAAAGTATGCAAGTGATACTTCAAAAAGTAAAAAGCTTAGAACTGTATCAGTCTCATATAAAAGGCAGACAGTAACTATGAAATGAAGGTATGTTACGGTGGGGAAGGAAAGAAGAGGTCATGAGACGGTTGTTTTCTAAACAAAGTATGTAACTAAATAACATGGCAGAGGAAAATAAGATCCTGTAAGACAAGTGCCACTACAGAATCTATGATACCAGTATTTAAGGGAGTTTGGAATTTTATTTTGCAGACTTCTTTTGAAAAAGGAGAAGTGCCAAGCTCCTGACGTCTCAGCTTACCTGTATCTAACTTTCAAACCTTGAGTCATGGAACCTCGACTGCCTCTACAGAAAAGCACAACGTGAACTACATCTTTCCAGTCCATAAAAGCCAAGAAGATGAGGCAACAGTGACTTGTTAACGAATAAACCCGGGGAGAGATGGCTGTGGCTTAACCTGATCCTTCCAACATACACTGTATTTTTAACTTTAGCATAGACCGAAAAAGTACAACTACAGTTAAGCAGTATCTTGCTCATATAATGAACCAGTAGCAAGAAAAATTAGGTTTTAAGTTGGCCCCTTTTCACATGGGGGCAATTTGTTTCCCTTCTGTTGGAAGCAGTGGCACAGAATATAGAAGCACTTAATTCAGCTTAAAAGGGCTATGTGAGCCATTGAGATCAGCCTGGTGCTGTCTGTACCAAAGTTAACTGGGCAACTCTTCTGCTAGCTCAGCTGTGAAAACAAGAGCAGCTATTGACATGCAAGGGCTGAGAGCATCTACCCTGGCTAAAACGTGGGAAGATTCTCTAGTCATGCACTACTAGACCTTGTTCTTTCAGGACAGATTATATGACATTATACCGAAGGTGGTGGGTATCTTGATTTATCCAGTCATGCTTAAAATTGCAGTAAGAGATTCTGCTTAAAACCAAATTTAGCTGCCTTTCTTAAATTAAGGATACTACCAAAGTACACTCACATTAAAGAAAAAAAAATAAAATCCCCAAGGCTCCTTTCATGCTCTCACAAAGAACTTCCTAAAAAGCACAGAATTCTATATTGAGAAGTGCTCAGCACAGAATACGCTTATTTTTACTTGAAATGAATGCTAAAAAGCCTTTTTAAGTCAAATAACTTTATTTCAGATTACAATAATACTACTACTAAAATTGCATTTCCTAAAAAGTAATTTAAGATGAATTTTTACAATTCAATTTGAAAAACATAAAACATTGTTAATGTGTCCTACAAAAACTCATAAAAACACAACACTTGACATAGGAGTAATTACATTTAGCTACAATGTAAATAGCATTACTCAAATGAGGATTTTTAGGTCCAGCATAATATCTTGTGCTGACAGGAGCGCCATTTAATCGATGCTACACTTATGATAGCAAATGATAGCCCCAAATCTTGAAAATCTGGCAAACTAGCAATATTGTAAGGCAAAGTAAAGCCATGACAATTGGTTGGCAAGGAAAGGCTACACTTGTCACAGAAACAATAGTCCAAAATCTGAAAGATCTTGCAGACTGATGCTATCTCTTAGTAAAGCAAAGTAAAAGTTTGGCTTGCAAGGAAAAGCTAACTTACAGCAGTCTAACAGTTTTTCCAGTCACAGTTAAGAAGTCATCATCAGCCAAAGCACGAAGCGCTTCTTCAAACATTTCCTTTGTGATAGCCTTAAAGAGAAGTAAATCAAGTAAAGATTGGGGGAGGAACACCTGAAAAGCAGTAAAAATTCCTTACCTCCTACCAATTTTCTTAACAGGTTTTTTAACAGTTTGTTCTTTTGGCAATTTGAAATGTGGCCTGGAACCCTGAAGGTGAGCTTGCTATTTCAGAAGCTAGAATAAACTAAAGTACAGTAAAGATTCAGCTCATTTATCTGTTGTAGAACTGACTTTCTGGTCACAGCATCAGAAAAAGTTAATGTCTCTCTTTCCCTCCATAACGTGATTGGAGGACAGAAATACTCCTTTGGAAAAACACCATGCTTTTAAAAATTAATTAAAATGTAAAAACAAAGCAGGAAACTTACTGTATCAGACTCTGCTCGCAGATCATCAAAAAGCTGTTGGTACTTCAAAGCTGGTGATTTAACCTTCGACTGGATAAGCTTCCTTAAGGCTTGAGCCAGCTCCTCTTTCCGCTTACGAGCTGTTGCACTCATTCCTTTTAAAAGGAAAGAAAATACCTTTTAGAAATCAATAAGGAGGACAGGTTCTAAGTTACATTTAAAAGTTCCAAAAACTCAATAGCATCTGAACTTTTAACGCTACAAAACCACAAACCTGTAGTGAGAATGGATATGTCCACAATTCCGGTCCTTGGATCAGTAGCAGATTGTTTCAGTGCTTCCCGATGGAGGCGTTTTGCTTCTTCTACATCAACTGTTTCAACTTTCTCAGAAAAGCGTACTTTAGCATGTGCTTCTGCCAGACGGATCAGAGACTCAAGTTGTCGAGGGTATGCAGAAACCATTCCCCTGCCACTACCAATCTTTCTCATGTCCACGTATGCCTGAAAAGGAGTGTCATTAAGTATTTCAGTAAATACTGTTATATTCACTGTTTTCAGAGTCCCCCTCATCCCTCACCTCTCATTTCAGAATATGAGCAATTCTGGCAAGCCATTCCAAATACTGTATTTCTGCTCGCATTCCTTCACAATTCTTCTGCAATGAAGGATAACTACATCACATATACTTCTTTGAGTTATAAAGTAATTAAGCCATGACAATGAATGAAGTTTTGAATCACTTCACAAACGTAGGGCTAGTCTTACATAATAGGGCTCGTGTCTGTGATAATACGTTTGCTTTTGTTTCAGTAGAATTTTACGCTCTTTATGTGATGGAACCAAATGAACACATCTGAAAACTAAAGATTAGAGAATGTGGAATGACTTCTATACTGATCCCTCTTTCCTTTTAAATGCTGGCAATTTTTAGGAAAGATGTTACAGAAAATTGTATGTAGATAGAAAGCATACATACTAGGGGATTTTGCCATTTTTGACAAGTCAGGAAGGACTCTGAACATTCTTAACAGCAATTCCTTTACCTCAATAAGGGCTTGGCTTGCTTCTTCACTTAACCTGGGATTTACGTAACCACGAGCATACGCAATGTAATCCCTCAATACTGCCATATCCATGTATTCCTCCTCCATCTTTTCTTCACTTTGGTAGTACAGTGAAACCAAATGGCGAGCGAGACGTCTGTCATAAGCTTCATCACGTGGATCCAACATCAAAAAGATCAAGTCAAATCTGAATAGGGTAAGAATCTGGTATTAGTGTGTATACTTTTTTGCCATTGAAAGTAGTTTGCTTTAGGCGTTTTGACTTAACAGGTAATAGTCAAATAACTCCTCTGGTTAATTCCTACTGGAAGGAGTTGCTTTATTAAACTCAAAAGATAATTCTTCTAGAATTTGCAAAGTACAAAACAGCAAAGTGGATTTGCTTTAATTCTATGGACTTTAAACTGAAAGAGATAACATTCTGTGAAAATCAGATCCCATGTTGAAGACTGACAGTTTTTGCTTTGGGGGGCAGGGACAAGATGGGAGACAGGACAAGCGAACCCCAAAGAACGCCACCCACCCCACACGACCGCACCATATCAAATACACAGAACAAACTTGCTGCTAAAGAAACTGCCCTGGAAGGCAGCAGCAAACAGGGTACATACCTATATAGTTATTTTATGCATATAAAAACCATAAGTAAATAAATCTATGTATAAATACATAAAAAAAACCACTTGCAATTTAACCCTGAAGGAACTGGTTTATAATTTTACAAACAAGATATTAAACTACACTCAACTGTAGGCAGATATGAATAATACATTTTTAGTCAGCCAATCCTGTATTTTCATAATGCAATAAATGGTGGAATTGAGATGCTGCTCAAGCCTAGTTTCATTCTGTAGACCTGTACTAAGGTACTATTTGTCACTAAGTGGCTAAATTAAGCAGCTCTTAATTAAAATCTAAGCTGTAAGTGGTCTCAGAATATCCAGTATACCACTAGCGTACTTCAGATTTACAGTTGTGAGAATTCCTAACAAAATGCAACTGCAGGACACAGAAAATTAAACTATCAGCAGACACCAAACGTTGCTCTAATAGCTGTTGCCCAAAGGGCTCGCATTGCCACCTCCACAGCTGAACTTTACAGAACAACATGAAGCTGACACCCATCTTCAGATTCTACCACCACTTCTGCAAATTCCCTGATCATCAATATCTCACTTCAAAAGTTTTACGGAGCTAAGAAAAACATCCTGAGTTTTTGTTGAAGTTACCAGTACCCATAGTAGAAATTTCAGAACAACTCTTTTCTAAGAGATTATTGTGAAACAACAGAAAAACAACAATATAGAAGTAAATAGATTATACAGATCTCATCACATTTTCTCTTTAAGATCAGCGTGTAAATACCAAAAGGCAGTTATCTGCTCACATAGAAACTATAGGAACAGCATTTAAAACGCTATAGAAGTTTTCCATTATGCTACAAAGAACACAATTGTTCCGTTCTACTATAACCATTTTCACAAAATGAAGTACGACATCTCATAAAAATGAGACATGCAAGCAACAGTTCAGTACCTTGACAAGAGCGTATGAGGAAGCTGAATGTTTTCAATGGTAGTCTTTTTTGGATTCCACTGTGATTCTATAGGGTTAGCTGCTGCTAGGATAGATGTACGAGCGTTCAATTGGCAAATAATTCCAGCCTATACAAATGAAAAACACTTCTGAAACCAGCTGCAACTATGTGCCACCAAATCTTTTTTCCCCCCAGCGTTATGAGATCGCCAGTGTTATTAAATGGGGTCTGTAATAAAAAACCTGCATTGCAAAAGCCTTTTAAAGCAAGAACAAAAGCATCTGGAAACACTAGTTTGCTACAAAAGCTGTATTCTTTTGTAAATGAGTTTTTACATAATCTAGGACAGATCCACTGACCAGAACAGATAAGTGTCATCGTTTGTTCTGGTAACTTTTTGGTTTCAGCTGCCTAGCACGTGTCACACTTAGTGGAAAGACCATGGCGTTAAACAGATGCCTACCTTTGCAATGGAGAGAGTCTGTTGTTCCATTACTTCATGTAGTACTGATCTTGTGCTCTCATTCATTTTATCAAACTCATCAATGCAGCAAATGCCGTTGTCACTAAGTACTAGAGCACCTGTCTGAAGAACCAGTTGTCGTGTTTCTGGATCCTTCATCACGTATGCAGTAAGACCAACTGCACTTGAGCCTTTGCCAGATGTATACTGGCCTCGAGGAACCAGGTTATACACATACTGGAGCAGCTGTGATTTACTAGTACCAGGATCTCCGCAGAGAAGAATGTTGATCTCGGCACGAAAATTGCCTCTTCCTGTGTGAGTAAAATCCTTTCTTGATCCCCCAAAAAGCTGAAGCAGAATACCCTATAAAAATAATTCTATTTAGAAATCAAAACATCACCTCTCGTATAACTAACAGAGCAAATCCAGCTGTTGAACAGAAACACTGCTAAAATTAATAGAACTCAGACATGAAAGAAAACACTTGAAACTTTTTCTAAGTTGTAAAAGGGTTCACAGAGTTAAACTGCTAGATCCTACAAACTTAGGTTCCAATTAAAAGTCTGTAATTAGATTAATTCCAAATCTATTCCAAAACCTACATAATCAAACTTTTGATAACAAATTCTGCTGAGAATAGGAAAGCCAAAATAGACTACTGTTTCCTCTAAGGCTATGTTTAATCTAGGCCCAAAGTTCTACTATTACCTCTTTTGTATCATTAGAAAAGTGCCATTTTTATCAGCTTTGTAGTCAAGACCAATCAAGTATAATTTTCTTTTCAAGAAAACTGCTTTACTGGATTCACAGCATTACTTAAGTAAGAGACCTTAAACTTCCTCTTTATGGGCAAGTAAAGAACTTATTTCATCAGACTTTACCAACACTTTCGCCTTCTTATTTCCTAATTAAAGCCTATGCTTGCAGTGGTAGTAGAGAAATAAAAGTAACTAAATTCCGGTATGTTGAAAGTACTGGAATAATCAGTATAAATACTTGCTTGTAATTTTATCAGCCAGAATTATCAAGGAGGATTTTTTCATTTTCAAATTTGCTAAATTATTAAATTCATCATTTCCCAGTATTCTTTTTATATTTTTTTCCTCTAACAGCATATATATGCTAGAAAGTCAATGAAAAGAAGTGACAGTCCATGACAATGACAGCTGAAAACAGCAAGGAAAACTGTACACTACTTCATGTAAAGCCTCTGCACAATTTCTTACAGCACAAAAACGTTGCAGAGGCATGGGGTGAGCTATTTTGTATTAGTTCTGTTCTCTTTTCACTTGGAAAAACTTGCAGAGATCAGTAAAACCTGTTCTGTAGTTACAAGTAGTATGACCTGCCCCATTTTATTTTCCTCGAGGTCTCAAATATAGAGTACTGGCGCTCCAATGCACATGGGTTTCAAGGACTTTCAAGTATTAAAGATAGAAACTTTTTTATGTTGAAAACAGATTTTGGTCAGAACCTGAGCAACCTCCTTTGATGAAAGGTCCCTAGCTTGCTTTAGCTCCTCACTAGACATCATGTGCCTTGTTAGTGTGGTAAGGAGGTAACAAAGGCAACAGTCATTACCGTATTTCCATTTAACATGATTCCATTAGACATGATGTGCCTTGTTAGTGTGGTGAGGAGGTAACAATAAAGGAAACAGTCATTATCATATTTCCATTTCAGTGGGAAATCATTGTGTGGCTTTGAATTCAACTTCTAGCCATTTCAGAAACCTGTCAACTATGATAATACATAAATTGATAAATTAAAAACAAAAGGAGTATACTTGAAGAGGATTGTTTGGTGTCTGACATCACCTTGAGATCCACTACTGACTGCAGTTTCTGCAACAATGAAGTTGTAGTACCTCAGGTCAACATTTTGTTGGAACAGTCCCTTCTTGGATACATGTAAGTAATTGTTTTGACATCCCACAAGTGAGAGCCGACCGAATGCCATTTTAAAGCTACTGTTGTCTTGTGGATGCCTCTTTTCAATCAATTACTTCCTATGGTATAGCTATTTACTATTCTTGGATCACCACTAATCTGAACATTTGAGAAATGTCCAAGATGCATCCTGCAATTAAGTCTTCTCGGTTCTGCTGCTTTCCTACCTTACCAATCTCCTTCCTCTTAATTAGCACTCCTTAATGCTGTGAAAAGAATTAGGATATACTTACAACCAACTGCATCCTGACAAGACCATGGCATTTTAAGGCTGCTCAGGATACAGTTTTTTGAATTCTGAAGCCTCAGGTCATTTTTGTAACAATAAATACAAAGCTACTTGCATATAAATACATGTCTTACAAGAGAAATACAGACTTTTTCTCACCTTTTTGATATCTTCATGCTCATAGATACTTGGGGCCAATGCTGAAGAAAGTCTCTCATATATGTCTTTTTTTTTAGAAAGCTCTTTCAGAAGTTCCACACGTTCTTCTGTGAAGATTTTTTGCTCTGTTTCCTCATCAACACCGTGCAAGCGTTTTGAATCTGTCTTGCGATAGTGTATGACATCAATGTGGGTCTTGTAGACGGATTTCACATTGCTGACCCTTGGATTAACTCGAATGGGGACTGCCCTGTAGATACCTAAATCCAATTTTTAATCACAGTATTAGATATTAAGAAACATAGTAATTTGAAAACCTGAAAATTTTACATGTTCCCTTTAAAAGCAAAGTTTTTTAAAATACTTCAGTCACTTGGTTTCCCAGTACAAGTCACATAGAAGTCAATCTAGACCTTATTTTTGCAGCTATGTACATGTTTAACATTCTGTCACAAGTGTTCTCAACAAGGAAAACGCTTAAGCATTTTTGAAAATAATTAAGGCTTAATGCTTTTGAAAGTCCTGCTCTGATGTCTAAAGTCAACATTTTCCCCTTTTAAAAATGCCAAGTTTAACAGATCAGTTCTAATGCATTATAACAGCTAGCAGCACAGCAGTTGTTTTAAAAGCAAAGTGGTTTATAACACGTGGTTGCAGTATCACAGATCTAACTTTTATGTTAACACTCTCCTCACAGCATATTTAAGATATTGCCTCTTCCACACATACATTCTCAGAATGACTGAATCATCAAGGTCAGATGATCTGGATGTTGTCTAGTCCAACCATGGGCTCAAACTGGAATCAACCAGAACAGGTTGCTAAAGGCTGTGTCCAGTCAGGTGTTTAACGTCTCTAAGGATGGACACTCCACACAGCCTCTCTAGGCAACCTGTGCTGGGGCTTGACCACCCAAATAGTAAAAAAGTTCTTATGTTTAATTGCCTGCATTTCAACTTGTGCCTACTGCCTGCCAACAGGCACGACTGAGAAGAGTCTGGCTGTTTTCTTCACACCACCACCACACCAACCACCAAACTGGGTATTTATAAACACATTTGTAAGAATCCCCTGAGACATCTCTTCTCCAGGCTGAGCAGTCACAGCTTCCTCAAACTTTCTGTATATGACTGACTCCATTTATCATGATGACCCTTTGCTGAATTCACTCCAGCATGTTCACATCTCCCTTGTACCGCGAGAACCCAGAGCTGGACACAGTACTCCAAATGTGGCCTCACTACTGCCGAATAGAGAAGGATCACCTCCCTTGACCTGCTGGCAGCATAATGCAGCCCTGGAAGCTGTTGGCACCACGCTCACATGGTCTTACCAAGCACTTTGTCCTTCCCATTTTGCTTTTGTCTGCAAGTCTGCTGAGGGTGCCCTCTGTCCCACCATCCAGGCCATTAGTGAGGATATCCACAACAGTATCTGGCCCAGTATTGACCCCTGGGGTACACCCATGCTGACTGGCCTCCAGATGGACTTTGTGCTACCGACTATAATGCTTTGAGCCCAGCAGTTCTGCCAGTTTTAAATCCATCTCACTGACCACTTATGTAAGCCATACATCACCAGTTTGTCTTATGAGGATGTTATGGGAAACAGTGATGAAAGCCTTGCTGAAGTCAAGATAGAGAACATCCACTGTTCCAGTCATCTCATTAGTACAAGATTGTTACCCACTAAATCCATGCCGACTATGCCCAATCACCTTCTTCTTGTCCTTCACAGACTTAAAAATGGTTTCCAGGATTATTGGCTCTATCACCTTCCTAGAGGTCACGATGAGGTTGACTGGCCTGTAGTTTCCCAAGTCTCCTCCTTGCCCTAGGAGTGACTTTGGCTTTCTTAACAGTATCTTTACCAGTCACCGTGACCTTTCAAAGATAACCGAGTGGGCTTGCAAAGACAGTGGCCAGCTCCCTCAGCATTTGCAGGTGCATCCCATCAGGTCCCTTTATAGACAGTTAAGATCTGTGAAAAAGGAGGATGCAAATACTCACGACGAAATTTTACCTGTGACATTAACTCTATCACCTGGCTGGACTTTATCAACAAGGTCATTGTGAGCAAACAGCGCAACCGTATGTGGCGTCTGTCCAGCTGGCATATCTTCAGGAGACTCCTGAAGTTTGATCTAGCAAAAACATGTAAGTTTTAGTTTCAAAAAAGCAAAGCTTTCCACAGAACATACAACAGAATCCTGTATTAGCATGGTCTTCAGAATAATTTTGAATCGGGGAGCACTGCTCAGTAACACAATACCCCCACCCAAACAGCAAAATGATTACTAGCAAAAAGTTATAATGAAAATGAGAATTCTGCTGGTTGCTACTGATATGGCTAAAATGCTGTTACAGCCAAGACTCATCTAGTCCAGAGAGAAGTGGACATACTATATATAAAGGGGCTTCCATACGGAAACATTAAAATGCATACATCATTTCACCCCTTTAATGCATTTCTTCTCTAAAGTAGACTTACGCTTTTGCTAAGTTGTTTCATCCATTTTCACTTTCCCCTTTTGAAAGCATTCAGTACCAAGACACATACATCAATGCTGTTGGTATTAGGGACACGGTGCAGCAAAAACTAGGAACTGATTAATTTTAACCACCACCTAAGCACAACGTACCATCTGTTTGTCAGAGAACATAGATCGATTGTGAATCAGCGCCATACTGTGCATTGTGTTACAATTCTTGCATACTGATGGTTCAGCAATCCTGCCACGATCAATTTCTACTCTGGTGGTGAAAGCGCAAACCTGGCATTTAAAGAATGCTTCCTGCATCTCAGGAATTAACTGGGAGCTTCTGATGACCATACCGCTGATGGTGATAAGCTGATCAATATCTAAAAAACGTAGAGACTCATGTTATGACTTCATACTCGTAAGTTTTAAAATAGCCTTCAAAACTTCGTATTACATTAGCTTTTAGGTGGGAGGTAGACATTCAGTCAGGTACTAGTATTTTGTCTATGACAAAGCAAAGAATCATAAATGCGTAGTACAGATACTCTAGTTTATGGGAGTATTTCTGCAAAAAAAAAATCCTTCACACTCGCAGAACTAAGAACATGAGTAGCTGATGCCAAGAAAGATTTATTTTATGGATAAATTATTCTGCATTTGGGCTCTAAAGCATTGCCTTCTGAAACAGACTTACACAAATGAAACACATTGGTCTGGATAGACCATAAGTACAGTTTTATACAGTCTTCGTGTAATTCTATGTTAACATTAAGTTTATAGAAAATAATCTTAAGGATTTATAACATGGTAATCAAAGTTTACCTTCTGGGTTTAGACTTCTCATATTCCTAGTCTTCAGTGCATTATATGGCCTTACTTGAATTTGATGTTCTAATATCGAATCGGGGTAATGATCAAAAAAGATCTCATTGGCAGCCATGTCAAATGTTGGAATAACTTCCTGTATAAAGTAATTAGAAACAGTTCAGCCTACAAATAATAAATAAATTAATTAAAAAATCATAGAATGAAATATTTTGGCATAAAGCATTTGATGTGCTGCTGATCAGCCAGGAATGACTAAAAGTTATGTCAGCTAAGCTTCTTCCTACATAACAGAAAACTTGCTGTTTAGATCAGATTTATTCAGTTGAGTATGGCAAAGAAAAAAAAAGCGCAAGACTCCAAACACTGCAGTTTACCAGCTTATTCTGCATGCATGAGGTACCCACTGTAATATCTCTTATCAACTACTATGAAACAACACATTTTATATTAAGTAAAACAAAGAAGTCACAGAGATTACACTGAACACAAATTTACAGAAACATACAAAGTACGCACTGCATTTCAACAAACACATTAAAAGACAGAAATATGAAAGGGCCCCTTAAAAGTCAGAAAACAAGTGCAGTAGTACTTCACCTGAGGATAGCAAATCAGTTGCCTGTAAAGATTTTCATCAAATGATCTGAGGTGGTCACAGTTTACATTCAGGAATGGTTCCCCAACCATATTAATCTGCAAGATATTTGAAAGGACATCTTTAGCTTTCAACAGCATGTAAGACAAAAAGAAAAAAGTTAGATTTTGCTGTGTTACAAGTACCTCTTCAAGTCGCTGCATATAGCGTGGCTTGTTAAGATCCAAGCCAATGTCTTCATCCTCTTTAGCCAGTGGATCAATAAACAGCTGAAGAAATCTCTGAATATTAGAGGTACAGGGAGACAGATGGGAAAGATGAGCAGAATTTCATGGTAGGAACACGTACTTTGTATCAGATTCAACTAATATTTGTTTAAATCAAACTAACTTTTCACTTAAAAAATAAAAAGGAAAAAATGTAGTTGTTAACCTACCTGGAATTTTTCTTTGCATGTGGCTACATTAACATCTGTTCCCCAAATAACAAGCTTTTGTCCAAGAGATCTGTCAGTTGCTACCATATCCTCAGCTGGCTGTGCAGAAACAAATTAAACATGTAAATATGCATAATTATTTTAAAAGAAGTTGTCAGATACAAGATCAGAGACATCCACCTACCCCATCTGAGTGTAAATCAACTTGTCTGGCTTTACGGGCAGAGCCGAGATCTGGCCTCTGCCTAACTGGAGTTCCTTGTACACCACTTCGTGGCGTACTCTCTACCCGGGAGCTGGGTGTGCCGTATGTCAGAGGTGAACTGATGTCAAAGTCAAGAGGAATAGCTATTTAAAAAAAACCAACAAGGTTTATTATGATTACCAAAACATTTTACATCTAGAGCAGTCTAAAATTCGGCCTCTGTGTTTGTCTCATCATTCTTTCAACTCTACCATCATAAAAAGAATAGCATCCATCAAATTCCACTGTTTTGTTAAAACAAAACAAAGCCAATAAATATGTTGCAAGTCTACCTGCAACTTCTTTTTTGCGTTAACATCTCTACTGAAAGATCCCAAGTTCTAGTAAAGCTTCATTATAAAACCTTAAAGCAACACTGCATTTTAAAACTACGTTGGTGTTCTGGCATAAAAGGTGAACATGCAGCATTACCGATGAGACACATTTTTCAGTCTTTCTGGGGCTGTAAAACGAGTAACACAACAAGGACCATCTACTGTAAGTAAAACCAGTCCTACCTACAGAAACAACTAAGGCTTTTTATGGCAATCTAATAATTCTTCCTGCGTTAATAGTTTTATTGACTTACTGTATTCTTCCCAGATAAACATAAAAGGGTCAGGTACAGCCCCCGGCAATACTCCCACCATAACGTGAAGTTTCGCCAGCAGACCTGCACCCTGACGCCGACCACGCTCCCATGCTGCTCACTATGCGCAATTCGAATGAGAAACTCGGGACAAGGCTCATTTCTGGCCCTGCAGCGCTCCCCAGCCGGGCGCCCCCCCGCCGGCCGGCGGCCCAGCAGCCCCGCCCGCACGTACCGGAATGGCGGAACTGCGGGGGGCTGGAGAAGAGAGCCTCGGCGGCGCCGGGGCTCCGCGCGTCGGCAGCCGGGGAGGTGGGCAGGGGTTGCAGCTCTCCAGTGGAGGTGGAGTCCTCTGTCCTGCGCTTCTGCGAAGGAGGAGACCGAGCATCTTGCGCTGCAAGACACAAGCAGAGCCGGCGTTCGAGCCGTCCGCCACCGCCCGGGGCGGGCCGAGGGAGCGGCGGCCAGAGAACGGCCCCAGGGCAGAGACGGCGCAGCTGAGCCCACCGGGCAGCCCGCACATCCCCCCCCCGCTGCCAGTGAGCCGCAGGTTAGCTCCGGCTCCAGCTCGGGCTCCGGCCGCCTGCCCCCGGGCCGGCCCCTTCCCACCGCAGCACTTACGAGTCGGGGGGTTGCTGCCCCGGCCGCGCTTCCCGCGGCGGCGGCTGGGGGTGGAGGCGGGCGACGACATGGTGCTGCTCCGGCTCCCGCGGCGATCCTACCTCCGGGGGTCGGTGAGAGGAAGGCGGGATGCGGGCGCCCCGCCACCGGCCGAGCCCTGGGCCCACACGGGCGGGTTTCGTGCCCTCGCCTCACGCACGTGAGCGCGCACCTACCCCAACGACCCCAACCAACTCCGCGCCAAACCAGCCGCCTGCGCGCGCTCTCGCGGGCTTTCTGACCAATGGGTAGGCGCGATCGCAGTGGGAGTGCCCAATTGAAGCTGAAGGGGGGGGGATGCGGAAAGGAGAAATAAGATGAACCCTCCAGGCCGCCGAAGCGAGGGTCGCAGCTTGCTCGGCCTGTCACAGTAGGGACAGGAGTATACTGCAGGGTACTCCTTGTGCTACGAGACGGAGCCTGTCCTCAGCAATGGCACATCGCCGCACCCCCCAGCCGAGAATGGAACCGCTCGCATCCGACCCAATTTCGAGGCAAAAAGTGTCCTGCGGTGTGGCTGGGAGGCGGGAGGAAGTCGGAGCAGCCCATTCTCCGCGCGAGGAGGGGGTGTCGGGACTACTACTGTATGTGCGGGTCCTGAGCTGACCCTGCGGCGAAAAACGTGAAGATAACCCCGAACCCTTTTCCCTGCTACCGCCCGTGGCGCCTCCCTCCGCTCGGAATGGTCTGGCCGATGTCTACCCGCGTTTCCCCTCCGTCCGAGTTCACCAGTCCTGACGCCGTAGCGCGTGTCTGTGTCTCTCTGTCTGTGTCTGTGTGTCCCTTGCCCCCCCCCCCCCCTCCCCGGCTGGCTGTGTTGGATCCGGCCGGGGGCGGGTCCTTTGCTCCCGCTTCCGCCTGCCCCCTTTCCCCCCACCCCCACCCCCCCCCCCGCGCGGGTGTTTGCGCGGTCTGTCCGGGGCGGCATGGCCGGCGTGCAGGAGTACCTGCACCAGCTGCACCGCTGCCTGCAGCCCGGCGATGCAGCTGGCGCAGCCCTGCACGGCTACAGCCTGCTCCGCAGCCTGGGGGAGACCTGCCTCACCAGCCTGGAGAGCGACGCTCAGGGTGCGCCTTCGGGCCCGGCCCGGCCGCGGGGGATGGGGACGGGCACGGGGGCGTCTCAGGGGCTCTGAGCGGGGCTCTGGGGCGGCCGTGGCCTCGCTGGTGGCTTTAAAACAGCAACTGATCAGCTTGGGGAGGGCTTGTGGGGCGGCTCTGCTCTCCCTCAGTTCTTCACTCAGCACGACACTTGAGGGCTGCTGGCGTGAGATGACAGGTTGATTTCGGGGGAGAGACGGGGCTCTTGCTCCAGATAAACCATTCACCTGGTAAACGCCCGTTGGCGCTCGCCCCTGTCCGCCTGCCGGCCGCATTTGGCCTTCCCTCGGCCCGGGGCAGGGGCAGGCCTGGGCCCGAGTCCATGGGACGCCGGGAGCGCCCGCCGTGTGTGTGTCCCGTTGTCTGGTGACGAGCGTCAGGTTGAGTTTTTTTCTGGTGACAAGCATGGAACCAATGCTTGTCACCAGAAAAAACCCATGGGACCCGTGCTTGTCATGGCCCGTGGGCAGGACCTGTCCCTGGCGTTCAGGCGCCCTTGTGGCCGGGGTGAGGGCTGCCTGCCTGGCGGGGCAGGGCAGCAGCCGCCTCACGGCTGGTTTGTGTCCCTGCAGCGCTGCACCTCTCCCTGGTGTTTTCCCAAGAGCATGGCTTGCTTGTCTTTATCCACAGATCCCTCGGCATCGAGGAGGTAAGTTCGTAAACTTCAATTTTTAAAGAAGTGTTGGGATGGTGCTGTATTGTTGTATTACGCACATTAAAACTAAATCTTTTTTTAACTGTTCAGTTTCGAGATTGCAGGGAAGAAGCACTGAAGTTTCTTTGTGCCTTTATGGAAAAAGCTGGTGACAAGGTTCATCCTTATGCTTGTAATATTAAGGTGGGTAACGGAAAAATATTTCCTAAAGGTCTTTGCCAAATGGTTGAAACAATTCTGGTGGGTCTCATGCCATAACAGATGTGTAACTATCCTTCACCCCCTCCCCAGTCTGCCTTACCCATCTCTAGCAGTCTTGTTAGAGATGAAATAACTTGATTGGCATGAAGTGTAATTTGTACAAAAGAGGAGTGTGGAATTGCTTCTTCAACTGTAGACTTAATTTTATTAACTTCTCTTTATAGACCATAACAGGTATTGGTTTTGAAAAGAAGTTATTGATATTGAAAATAATAGTCTGTGTGAATTAAAAGTTACAACTTCTACAAACTGAAAGAGTTTATTAAAAAGTTACAACTAAATTTATAGTTTAAGTGTAGTATGTTAAATGTTTCTGCAGGTGATGGTTAGTTTTAAATACTGATTTTTAAAAGTTTGTCCTGAAAAGTTGTTATTTTTGCAATATATACAGAAATTGGTGGAAGCTACCAGTACCTCTGAAAGTAAGATTCCTTGAGTCTAGATTGTTGAATAATGCTGCTTTGCATAGAAATGCCTGACTACACCGCTGCACTTTCTGATCTCAAATTAGTAGCTTCATATTGTAATGATAGTACAGAGGCAGAAAACACACAGTGTGTGCCCTTTATTCCAGAAACTACACTTTCTTTGCTTGAGCTGGGATTTGTTATTATGTCAGACAGTGCTGAAGTGTTGTCAGTGAAGCCACTTTCAGGACTGAATATTTTTATGGTTTTGTTCCATTTTTTTAAAAAACCTTAAAACTTTTTTGGAACAGATACTTCAAAGAGGTAGATGAATACATTGTTATGTCTGAATTCCCATCTCTACTTATGAGTATTATAATTTCCATTTTCTTCCCTATCTAGCAAACTTGTGTTAGTGTTTATACAAAAGAGAAAGCAGCAAAATGTAAAATCCCAGCTCTGGAACTTCTGATTAAGGTAAAATGCATTTTATAAATCTGTTTTTTTCTAGAAAAAGTAGAAAATCTGTTGTATTACTATAGTTGCGCTTTATCATGCAGAAAATCTGTAGCCTGCAGCAGCAAGAGAATAGTGTAATATTTAGATGTTAGTAAGAGATGTCATAGCACAGATTGCCTTTGATATTCCTTCAATAGGCTGCTTAGATGTGAGCATGTCATTCCTTGATCTAGTAGAGCAAGACACAATTGTTTTGGGGGCAGTTGCCAGTCGTCTCTCTCCTGGTTTATTATGGTGCTTCAAGGAGAAATTGTGCAGTTTGGTTGTATTACTACATAATGCTATAATATAATATGTTAGACACTGTATGTGAAAGGTGTGGACATGGGCTTTTTTCAGTAGTTTTATTACTGTATGACACAGTAATTTTGTAATGTGCTTTCTTAGAATGCATTAGACTTGTTTTGTGAACACTTTTGCACCTACTTAGTTTTGTTTATGGGAAACAAAACTCGCTTCTGAGTTATTCTGAGTCAGTCCTGTGAACTGGATTGGCTTTATAACAGCAGGGAGAGAAATACAATATGATAAAAGCTACTGCAGAATTGCTAAGCCTGTGCTTTTGTGGGGTTTTTATATAATAATTCATACAAAATTATACTGTACATCATTTTCATGTAAATTATATATATTTAATATGAGTTATAAACTCTAAATCTTACATTTATATATCTATGTAGGAAAGTATTTTGTCGTTAAAGATTTTATACTAATACTCTTTCCTGGGCCAGTCACCTTAAATCTCTTTCATTCAATAGCGTACTTAAGCTGAAGTTACACATATGAACTGTGTTTTATTTAGACCAAGTAGGACTGTGGTAGTGAGACTAATGGTTTTCCTAAATTCCCATTTTTTTTTAATCTGTCTTAGTTGCTTCGAAGTTTACAACGTTCCTATCTGATGGAAGAAATGAAAGTTGGGGAGATATTTAATAAATTTTATGGGGAACTTGCTGTAAAAAGTAGAATTTCTGATACAGGTAAGCTTTAGTTTTTCTGTCAAAGTCCTTTGTTTTGTTTACACTCGTTTTTTGTTGGATTATGTCCATGGAAATTTATAATTGTTATTCCCATGACAAGTGTGTTTAAAATGATAGCTGTCATCTTTTAGCACTAGTAAAACTTGTTTAGGTCTTCTGATCACAATCATACGTTAGCTGCTTCTTAGCAGACATGTATAGACGTGTGAGCTGACACACAGAAGAAATCATGTAATTGCATTTAGTGGCGGCAGTTCATACTGAATTTAAGCATAGGTCTGGTTTAGGATTCCTGACATAAAAAGAGTATTTGTATGTCTAATATGTTATTGTTAGTCTCTGAATGCCTAAATCCTGAAAGTAATTCCAGCTTTCCTGTCATTAACCAACCTAACTTTGCTAGGCTCTTAGATTTTTTTTTTTCCAGATTCAGTGCTAACTGGGTGTAGCTGAACCTCTGAAGTTACTCTTATACCTGTTTTATAACTGTACGCAGACATACCCCTGTAACTTTGAGCCTTAAGAGTAGTTCTGATACCTTCAGTGAGTGCTCTTTGTCAAAAGCAGAGGCTGCCCATCCCTGTGAACTCCAGTTCAATTGCTTGGGGTATTGGTCGATGGCTGGCTGAGTATGAGCCAGCAGTGTGCCCAGGGGGCCGAGAAGGCCAACAGCATCCTGGCTTGTACCAGCAACAGTGTGGCCAGCAGGACTAGGGCAGTGACCGTCCCCCTGCACTGGGCACTGGTGAGGCCGCACCTCGAACACTGTGTTCAGGTTTGGGCCCCTCACTGCGAGGGGGACACTGAGGGGCTGGAGCGTGTCCAGGGAAGGGCAGCGGGGCTGGGGAAGGGGCTGGAGCACAAGGCTTATGAGAAGCAGATGAGGGAACAGGGGTTGTTCAGCCTGGAGAGGCGGAGACTCAGGGGAGACTATCACTCTCTACAATTGCCTGAAAGGAGGCTGTAGCCAGGTGGGTGTTGGTCTCTTCTCCCAGGTAACAAGTGATAGGAAAGAGGAAATGGCCTCAAGTTGCACCAGGGGAGGTTTAGATTGGATGTCAGGAAGAATTTCTTCATCGAAAGTGTTGCCAAGGATTGGAACAGGCTGCCCAGGGAAGTGGTTGAGTCACTATCCCTGGAGGTATTTAAAAGACATGTACATGTGGTGCTTAGGGACATGGTTTAGTGGTGGACTTGGCAGTGCCATGTTAATGGTTGGATTTGATGATCTTAAAGGTCTTTTCCAACCTAAATGATTCTATGGTTCTAAAGCTCTTTGTAACCTTATTCCAGCCACAGCCAGTTTTGTTCTCACAGCTGCAGCTTTAGTGTGATAGCTCCTGCACTGGTCACCCTAAGAGCTTATCAGTTCCTGCCTTGTGTACTTAGTGTTCTTTATGATGTTAAACATACTAATATGGGCTCTAGTGTGAGCATCTTGGGTAGTTACAGCTGAAATCTTGGGATTGACAGGTCTAGTCCTCAAACAACTGGTTGTGCCTCTGAAGAGCCCTTTAGTCTAAACTCAAGCCTAGAAACTTCTGCTCGCTGTTGGCCTTAACCCTGATGGTACGATACTCTGAGACCCAGCATAGTCTCAAAGCCAGCAACAAACTTGGGTTAGTGGTAAATGCTTCCTCAGTGGACGTGGCCTTTATTAATTGCTTTTCTAAGCCACATTTAAAAAGAGTAAATGTGTTTAACTTATTAATGGAGCAGAGGATGCATCTCTCGTCATAATATATAAATATATATATATGTATGTACATCATAGAGCCATCTTTCCTGCATGCTAATTGCCAATTAAAATTAAACCATCAGGCATGGTTTTCTCATGGTTGCAAGTTACATAAGAAGTGCAATGGAAATGTCAAAGTAATGATTTCAGTAATTAATACTTAATAACATTAAATTACTTTCTAGTACTGGAGAAGATTTATGAACTTTTGGGAGTTTTGGGAGAGGTCCAGCCTAGTGACATGATTAACAACTCTGAAAAACTATTCCGAGCTTATTTGGGAGAGCTTAAAACACAGGTATGATTGGAATTTCTTTTCAGACTCTTGCACTTCCTTGGTTTCTTTGCTTTGATGTGTGTAGTGCTGTATGTTGGAATACTATCGTAACTAGTACAATTTGTGGGGATCTAACTGAACATTTGTAAATGCTTCCTTAAGGACTTAAAGTTTGTGTTTTCTGGTTCTGTGAAGCTTTGAAAATAAAAATTCAAGGCCATCCGTGACAGTGAATTAACCAGTTAACTATGAGAAGAGATGGCACGTGATCATTGTTGCAGTAGCACCCAAGAAAAGTTATATTGCCATGCACTGGTAGTTTTTATTTTGGTCTCTACTAGCTGCAAAATCATTGCACTTCAGGTAGGTATCACAGTTCTGCTGAACTTTACTTTCTTATATTTTGCACTTTAAAGGCATTAGTGTCTGCTATCTAAGCTTTGCTATGATTGGTCTTGGAACATATTTCATGGTTTTCAAAGGATTTATTGTGCATCTGTAGTTAAAACCCCTCGCAGATGATATGGAATTTCTGAGGAGTTGTTTTCATGGACTTGTCTGATAGAGGTTGATGCTGACGTAACTGTATGAAGTTGGAATGTTATTTTATCTGCACTTCTAGGAACTGGAAAGCCTTTGTGTAAATGTGCCTTAGCTTGAGGATAATGTTTTTTTTCAATTCCCACTTTTTTTAGATGACGTCAGCTACAAGGGGACCCAAGCTAACTGTTGTAGCAGGATGTCTGAGGGGACTGGTTGCACTTATGTACAACTTTACCAAATCTGTGGAAGAAGGTGAGTTCTTTTTTGAGGTGAAAGATAGTTAGTTATACAATTTGATATATTGTAACCATTATACAGCCAGCAAGCAGCAGAGTTTCTTGCTGTGGGCTTACAATGAAAGTTTCCCCACTGATAGAGATGGCTTGTACAAAAGCAAGGCCTTTCCAGCTACATGGTCCTCGTAGTCTGTCTTTGTGTGGAGTGGCTTCATCAGTGTGTTTCTGTACACAAATATTTGACATGCTGTTTTCTACCCAGAGAGTGGGCAGCTGAGAGCGCCATATTGCCCTGGAATGCGGCTTATACAGAGATGTGTTTCCTTTAGAAGAGACATGTCTATTAAAACATGGTTATTGAGGAAAAAAATCAATAAATATAGATCTGCTATTTTTTTCAAATTTAAGAGTGTTTCAGGAAGAAGCATCTCTGCCTCTTAAAATGAGATATGTAAGGCTTTCCAATATTGCTTCTTTGTACCAAGCTCTGGATAAAAATATCCTTGTCTTCACTCTACCTCTTGTGTGTTAATAGTGAAATACTCATTAATGGATTGTTTCACAGACCCTCAGACTGCAAAGGAGATATTTGATTTTGCAATGAAGGCAATCAACCCACAGGTAAATCTACCAAATGTTAATTGTTCTGCATAAATGAATTGGCTCTGATGAAGAATTAATTCTATATGACAAACCTTTTCTGATATTACAGGTTGATCAGAAGCGATACGCAGTACATTTAGGTAAGTTTGTAAGTTATGTCAATTCATGCTGAGGTGGATGCTGTGCATACAACGGTGTCTTCTGTCTGGAATTGTTTATTCTCCACTGGCTGTTTTCAGATGGGTCTAGTCTTCAGTCTTCTAAGCTGAGCAGGGAGCAGAGCTGGTATACTTGAAGTTGGAATCTAAAGAGATTGTATTTGGTTAAACTAGGCAAGGTCTAATCAGCTTATTAACAGCATTACACTTGATGACATTTGCCCCTCTGGAGTAGTGCAAAACCCTGGGATGAGAAGGAGATCATGGTATGAGTAGAAATAAGAGGAAAGTAGCAAATTAGGAGAAGAGAGAAGATGGTGGATTGGGTTAAAGGAAAAAAATAATAGGAAGAGAAGGAGAATTTCACTGGAAGAGGGCAATTGTGAACAAATGAAGTTTATGAAGAAAATGAGAAATTTGCCTGTGAAGTGCTTATGCAAGAATTGCAAAAAATGCAAGGTTTGGGTACGAAGCCCATGGCAGAAATGAAGGGTAAAACCCTATTTAAAAATAGTCTTCCACCCCCACCCACCCCCCTGAAAATTAATTCATTAGGGATCTTGAAATTTCATTTATGGTAATATTTGGGATTGTGAGATTACCTGTATTCTGAATTCTTTATTTTCTTCGCACCACAGTTTGGTGGAGGAGGGGACTTGAGCAAATGTCCTGACCACAGAAACCAAATCCTTGTGAATTGTGTGATCAAGTGTTACTATTAGTAACCAGTAGACCCCTTTTCTTTTTCATTGTTAATGTACATTACTTCAGAACATAGCTGTGCTTTCCATAATGGTGTACATTAAAAAAGAGGATTTTGGAGGGTTGCTTTTATGCTTAAGTTCTTAATGTTTGGATACTGATGCTGTAATAGCTAGACAAATACATTTTACACCCTCCAGTCATGGTAGATGTACTTACCTAAAGTCCACATGTGTACTTTGTAGTCTGGTCTGTTTTTTTGGAAAGTGGAATGTAAGTCTGGGTTTCAATAAAAGTTGTTTTTAAATTGCAGCTGGTTTACAGTTGTTTAGTTGGCATGCTGCTCAGTTTGGTCCCTTGCTCCTGGACAACTATGTCTCCCTCTTTGAAGTAATGTGTAAATGGTGTGGCCACACAAATCAGGAGCTGAAGAAAACCAGTCATTCTGCACTAGATTCATTCCTCAAGCAGGTATTGTAACTTCGCTGGGATCTCTGAGGCTAAAGCAAAGTCCAATTTCTTGAAACAGTGGGAATGTTTGATGCTTGGAAGTTCAGTGAATCTGTTTTAATTACTTTGTTTGAAGTGCTTTGTGTTACGAGCTAAGTATCTTTTAAGACTTGCTGTATTTTTTTTTGTGGCTTATTTCGTGTTTCTGGAAGTATTGCAATTTTTTTGTATTTGCTTTCCAGATTTCTTTAATGGTAGCTAAGGATGCAGAGCTACACAAGAGCAAGTTACAGTTCTTCATGGAGCAGTTCTATGGAATCATCAGAAGAATGGATTCGAGCAACAGAGAGTTGTCCATTGCCATTCGTGGATATGGGCTTTTTGCAGCAGTATGTGCAGGAAACTTATCCTGATAAAGGAGTGTACTGAATGGATTTAAAGCTAGGATTCATATACCATTAATTTTACAATTTTACACAGCTTGTTGTGTAGGGAATGCTCCTGTTTCTGGATTAAGTGTTGAACTTAATTAGCTAAACTGTAAAATACATTGTGGTTGAAAATTATGAAATGCATACTGAATGTAGTGGGAGTGCTTGCAGCATTGAGGGTTGTAGTTACTGCTGCTTGTGGACTGGTCCTGAAGTGGAAGATAAGGGGCTTCACATACAGCTGTTACAGAAGTTAAGGATGTGCTTAATCATTTAGGTACAGACAGTACCTCCTTAGCTCTGTCTGCATTTAGATGGTAGAATCGGCCATCCCTGCTCTGGAATCAGTTCAGATATGTTTCCTACAGAACAGGAATCACAATCAGAAAAGCCAAAATGCTCTGCTGACTGCAGGGCACTAGGAGGTCGTTTGTGAAACAACTGCAAATTTAAAAAAAAACCCCAAACCCAAACCATACTTACATATGTATGTGGAGGGCAGTTACATTTGAAAGTTCAAGTACTCTTACGGTAAGTTACATTGCATCAGTGAATTATTATTTTAGTTCATTTCAGGTATGATGTTTCTCAAAGATGTAGCAGGCAGAATACTTGAAGTTAGTTTATTCAGACATATCGAGTTTCTGGAAAAGATCAGAAGATTATTCTTATGGTTCGGTGAAGACTTGGTTGAGTTTTAGTCCTACAGCATACACTTGCTTGGCTGTACAAAGTTGCTAAATCAGTATTTTATTTTCTCTCTAAGCCCTGTAAAGCTATACATTCTAAGGATGTTGACAACATGTATGTTGAGCTTCTTCAGCGCTGTAAGCAAATGTACCTCACAGAAGCACAAACAATAGATGATCATCTGTATCAGCTACCAAGTTTCCTCCAGTCCATTGCAAGTGTGATATTCCATATAGATACAGTAAGTGGAGTATTTAAAGAACCAGTCAATTTTCTTTTATGCACCTCCAGATGTATAAGGAGGTAGTAGCTCTGAACTTAGCTATGACAGGAGGTATTTATCTGAAATATGATGACATTTAGCTCCTAGGGGATGGGAAGAATATCAGGAGAATACTTTATTGGATTTTATTTGAATAAAGACAGTGCACGGAGTATACTAAAGTGCTACAGCATTGTAATGAACACCATGATAGCCAAATGTGAATAGGTTTTTATTTATTTTAGGTGAAGCTAATTATTTGGACCTAACCTCATCTTTTTCTTTGTTTATACCACTCTGTTGCTGCTTTTTCTTTTGGTACTGATACTTAGCATGTTCTCTGAGATTGATACTTCGATTTTCTTCTGATGCTGTGTTGTCTTTGTTCTTATGAGGGCTTTCAGGATCCTAGCTGAAGCTGGCAAGTAAGGTGGCAGAGAGGAGACTTTCACATGCATTCTGTATTCAGATTGTTAAGGATGAACAGATTATACCACTGTGTTGTTATTGGTTAATTAAAAAGGTACTTTTGTAATAAGCTTAAGACTCATTCCATCAAAGCACTAATCTATTCAGGAGCTACTTTCCATAATGTGTTCAAGGAAACTTCCTGGTTGTTTTGTTTGGTTTTTTGTTTTTTATGTCTAAGATGAATTAACTTGCCAAGTCTGTTACTGTTCTCAGAGCAGGTCATGATCTAAACTCTTGTAACAAAGTATCTTCCTGAAATTTAGCATAGTTCTTCACATTGATACTGAATTATAATCATCCTCTTTGTATGACGTGTGTACTGTTTTTATTTCTTCTAGATTCCTGAAGTATACACTCCAGTTCTTGAACATCTAGTTGTGCTGCAAATCAACAGCTTTCCACAATACAGTGAAAAAATGCAGTTACTCTGTTGCAGATCTATAATAAAGGTATTTCTAGCCCTCTCAGGAAAAGGTCCAGTTCTCTGGAGTTTTCTTAGCACTGTGGGTGAGTCTGTGATATTAACTTTGTTGTGTTTGGGGGAGGGATTGTCTTTTTTTCTTTGGGTTTTTTTTTTCCTCCCCTAAATTGATTTAACCACCTCTAAGAGAGAAATGTGGAATAGCTATTTAGGGTCAAAAATGAAGCTTTTCCTGTCCTCTAATAGTGGAGGGTTAGGGTTCTTATGGTGTTATTTTTCAATATCTATTATTAAATCACTTAAGGAATACATTTAACAATTGTTTTGGGTGACAGAGCAGCTATCATGAAGGGCAGGAGAATATATTTTTGTGATAATCTGTTTAAACATAAGACTTATGTTCCTGCTTTGAAGGATTATGGGAGGAAAGGGATTTCACAGAAAAATGTACAAAAATCTATTCTTACCCTTTCAGTAACCCGTACAAAATACCACAGAAAGTAGAGTGAGTGTTGTCTTTATTAGAAATGCAATCTTCTTATGCTCTGAACCTCGTACGTAGTAAAAATTTCCAAATGTGCTGTTAGTCAGGTGCAGTACTGCAAATGTAATGAACGCGTCAGCAATGGTAGCTGGCATTTCAAGTAGCCCTCAGCATGCTGACATTTAATTATAATGATTTTCAGAAATGATTTTTAATTTTGTTGAATTATTTATGGTGGCTTTTCTCTATTGCTGTGACATTTTCATTGTTTTCCACATTCTTGATTTGGGATGTGGTGCATCCAAGCACTGTGGCAGAATGGAGATCCTAAATCCATGTCTGTGAGAGTCATTGTGAGTTGTTGCCTTTTTTGATGTGGGCAGTGCCTTGGTCATCACTGCATTCAGAGTCAGGAAAAAGTCAAAGCAATATTGAGAAAAGGCAAGAAGCAAGTTCAAAATTGGTTTCCTGTGAAACAACCTAGAGTTTCAGATCTGGTTTTGGCTATATTTGTCCTTAAAGAAAAATCTGTGTTCTTTAGCCTCTCCTTCATCCTGACAGAATATAGGAAGTAGAAGACTGATTGAATTCATTGCTAACATAGTGATAAGGATGCTGTGTCTTTTTAATTCCGTTCAGACAATTTTTATTTGTTTATTTCAGTGCATCAGGGATTAATCAGAATCTTCTCCAAGCCAATCATATTTTCAAAGGTAAAATAACTGTTTACAAACACATCTATTTCATCTAGATTCCTAGAGTATACATTCCAGTTCTTGGAAGATCTAGCCCAGTAAATAGGGGAAGGCCTGTTTTACAGAAGCAAAAATAGTAGTGTCTGTTGTGAATTGTGGCTCAGTTGTTATTAAACTCTGGTCCTTACATCTCAGCATAATGAGGGTGTACCTCTTGTACTGAATTGTTCTCTGCAGTTCTTGTTTGCTCAGGTTGTCTGTAACAAAGTAGGTTGTAATTAAAGTCATCCAGCTTTCTTCCAGGGTAACAAATTTTGGACAATTTAAAAGTTTTACTGAATGTTTGTGTAAAGGAGGATTTTAAAGCTTTTTAGTCCTGTGCAGCAGGGTAACTGCAGAGTTTCTCAAATAACTGACAACTAGAAGGGAAAAAGATTTAGAGCTGGGATTTTTTGTGCTCTTTCAGATTGGTTAAGTGAGAAAGCTAAACATTTCATGTTTCTACCTGCAGAAGTAATTTTACATTGTGTTTTAGCTCGGGTCAGGTAGTTACATATGCAGTTGTACTGGGTCTGACTGAGATGGAGTTAATTTTCCCCATAGCAGCTCTCATGGGGTTGTGCTTGCATTTGTAGCTGGAAAGGTGGTGATAACACACCAGTGTCTTGGCTACTGCAGAGCAGCGCTCGCACAGCTTCAAGGCTGTCTGCCCAACCTTCCCCCCATCCTCACCAGCAGGCTGGGGGTGGGCAAGATCTCGGGAGGGGACATAGCCAGGCCAGCTGGCCCAAAGTGACCAAAGGGCTATTCCACACCATATGATGTCTGCTCAGTAATAAAAGTTAAGAGAAAGGGGGGCATTTGTTGCTATGTTTGTCTTCTGGAGCAACTGCTGTGCATACTGAAGCCCTACTTCACGGGAAGCGGCTCTGCATCACCTGTTGATAGGAAGTAGCAAATAAATCTTTTGCTTTCCTTTATTTCTGCACACAGCCTTTGCTTTATTAAACTGCCTTTATCATGACCCACAATTTTTTTCTATATTTTTTTTCCTCCCATCCTGCTGAGGCAAAGAGTAATACAGTGGCTTGGTGGGCACCTGGTGTCCAGCCAAGGTCAACTCACCACAACAGTGTTTCTGAAAAATAGTGTGTACTTTCAGGATTTTTTTGCAAAAGAAACTTCTGGATCAGAAGAACCCCGTGAAGCTGGAGAGGCTGGGACACGGAGATGGAAAGAATCAACATATAAAGACTATCTGTATCTCTTTAGAAGTCTACTGAACTGTGACACAATGAAGGTAAAAGCGTAGTTAACATGGAAATACAAAAGGAAACATGATCCTGATTTTTGACACTGCTTTTCTAACCCTAGACTTTTTCCAAATGTCATGCTGTAGAAGAACTGTTTCCTGGCTTTAATTGGATTTTGTGGCTGATAAATGAATTAAATAGGGGTGAATTTAGGCTTCCATAGCTGAGAAACATCTAAAGCTGTATTCTCTGGATTGTTCAAATCCTGGCTTGTAAATTGAAAAAAATAATTTTCATTTGTCTATTGAAACATGAACTTTTTTCCTCCTACAAAGGAATGTGGTTTTGACGATGAAAACTTTCTTACTGAAAATTCAACACTGCAGTCCCTGAATCGCTTGCTATATGATGAATTTATAAAATCTGTTTTGAAGATTATTGAGAAATTGGACCTGACTGTTCAGAAACTGGATGTTAATGAACAGGTGAGACCTAATGACTCGTCCATTAATTTCTGCTGTTGTAGGGGACCCAAAATCACATTCCCTGTTTTGCTTTCATTATGCTTAGATAGCACTTCATAGTGTCCTTGAAGCAGTATTTGTACTAGACAAAATGTTTTACTTCACATTTATGAATTTTGCATTGCAGCATTAGGAGATGGAAGCATTGGGATTGGTAGAAGTTCACAGACTCTCTTATTTTAGACTCCCTATTCTTGCATATAGTGCTTTTCATTTGTTACTTGCTTTCTCCTTAGAAGCCAGCGTTCCTTATAATTTCTTTGAATTATTGATGTGTCAATTATTAGTCTTTTGTTTGTGTCAGATTAGCTAGTAGCAGCTTGGAAAAAAGAGAAGGGCTGTTTATCTGGAAAAAAAGGTGTGTGTGCTTTCTGTATTGTCACAGATCCAGTGGTTTTGCTTCAATATTTGTTTTTAGGATGAAAATGAAACTGACAGTGCTTTGGTTGGGCCTACTTCTGACCCTGCTTCAAACCTTCAGCCAAGGAAGCTGACAGACTTTATTGCCTTTATAAATCTAGTGGAATTCTGCAGGTATTGGTATGTTTTTATATAATTTAGAAGTTACAGAGTGGTTGGGAGAAATCTGAATTGAGATTTAAGGTGCCAGCTTCTGACTTACGATGATATGCCATATTTCAAAGTGCACAAGGTGATTAGCAGGGGGATAGTAAGTGCTTTCGATATCTGGGTCATAGTAAGAACTGCTAGTTTATCAGCTTAGGTTTTTTTAAAAGAGTACAGGAGACAAGTCATTCACTTCCATTATTTGAGTGTAACTGTTTTTCAGTAGATAGTATTGTACTGACCATAAATCCCAAATACTTCAGAGACCAGGAATACAGTCTTTGTAGAGTAGTATTGGACATTAAGTGAAAGGTACAGCATTGTTTCCCTGTGGTGGTCTAGTCTATTTTCCCTAGGGATACTGCAGTCTTGGCAATGAAATGTGATATGTGAGTATGTTCATGTGTATAAATTCAAAAACAACATATAATGAGGAAGAAATGGCTTTACACTGTAAAGCAAAATAAATAGCTTCCTATACTTGCCTCAGAAGGCAGCATGTAATTATTCCTTCACTGTCTTTGGAGCTGCTTTGCTATAACAATACTTCTCTTTCTTGTACCGACTTGAAAATTTGAAAAACAAACAAACAAATATTTTGTTCTGTTTCTTCCCCCCACCCCCCCAATATGTTTCTGTGCATCTGTTTTAGAGAGATACTTCCAGAGAAGCGTGTTGAATACTTTAACCCTTGGGTGTATTCCTTTGGTTATGAGCTTATTATACATTCAACAAGACTACCTCTTATTAGCGGATTCTATAAGCTGCTTTCTGTTACAATGAAAATTGCCAAGAAAATAAAATACTTTGAGGTGAGATCTCTTTTTTCCCCAACAGAGGGGTAACATGTGTGTTGCAGTAACGTGCAGTAATATGTTGATGGTGTGGTTCTTTATATATAGTCTTTTATGCTCTATGGAAAATAATGCATTGAAACTGTTATCTGGTTGTTTCAAATGTTTATAGCATCCTATGCCTCTATAGTTACAAACACATAAAAAGTCAAGATTTAGGCACCATCCATGTGTCCTTCTGAAATCTTGAGCTGGGTGAACAGAGGGATGGGAAATACTCTTGCAATGCAGGCAGTACGGGAGCTTGGAGATCAGAAATAGCCAGAACAGCAGAGACCCATACAGGTTAATTACTCAAGTTCTGGGGTATACTTGTATTTTATTCACCAGTTTCCATAGGAAATATGATGCTGTAATAGTGGATGCACCATTTGCAGTATGGAAGCTATTGTGAAGTGGCAGTGGTTCATCCCATTATGTGTTTAGCCACTACAGAGCCCAGAACTGTCCCTGCCACTGCTGGTCATGGCACCAAGTAAAACAAATTTGGGAACTCATTGGTATAGATCCTTGTACTGTAGATGCTGTTGTGGTTGTGAATTGCCCTTTTCTTATTCTGCCAGCATTCTTGCCACCTGGACATCCACTGTTAGGGATGTGGGTTTTTTCTTTTATGGTTTCTTAGATGGGTGGACAAGTTGAAAATTAAGTCACTGAAAAGTTACTTTTCAGTCATATATATCTTGCTTATTTGGGTAATATTTTGTGTGTTCCAAAAAGTTGACCCTCAGTGCAATGTATTAATGCTAGTATGCAAGATTTGAGAGAACAAACGTACATTGCAAGTTTTCACTGATGCCAGTTTCATATTGGACAGTGATGTATGTATTCGGAGTTGAACTTGTGCTTCATATTTGTACTATGTACTACTTAATACGGTTGATTTGTGGTTTCTGTTTGGTAGGGTGTCAGTCCAAGGAGTCTCAGAAAATGTCCTGAAGACCCAGAAAAGAGGTCTTGCTTTGCACTGTTTGTAAAGTTTGGGAAAGAGGTAAGTGATCTTGCTGACTAACTTTCTTGGTCTGAACATAAACATGATGAGTCTATCAGAATCATAATTTCTGAGAAAACTTGCATATATGATGGAAGTATTCTGGCTCTTTGAATTATGCATCATAGTGGGGGTTTGAGATCTTTTCCTGTTTTTTACTTAATGTCAGAAGAGGTGTATTGGTCACCTGTTGAAGTACAAGTGAGAGATAGCTGTATAATTGTACATTAAATACTTTCTGGTAACTGTTTGCCGGTGAGTGAGATTTCAGTATTGTTTTTGAGATGTTTATTTTACATGGATATTGATATAGTTAAATCAAGATCTTAAACAGTTTATGACTGTTCTTGATCTATTTATCTGAATTTTAGGTTGCAGCAAAAATGAAACAGTACAAGGATGAGTTGTTGGCGTCCTGTCTGAATTTTTTGCTGTCTTTACCACATGACATCGTCATGCTTGATATCAAAGCATATATTCCCGCACTGCAGGTAGGCCTAAGTGATGTACAGCTAACACTTTTTTTCCAAAACTCATACAAAAATTCTGGAGCAAAGTTGGTATCCTGTTGAGCAATTGAGATAACTATTAAGCTTCATACTGTCTTCAGTGAGATAAAATACAAATTATTTGACTTTTTGGACAAACAAATTGTCAGAATTTTCCTTTGCCCTAAGCTGACTCTGTTAGTGCATGTGTTGCAATATAATATGTCTCCTGTGCTGATTTTGAGTGAGATGTTAAGCAGAGAAAAATTATTAGGAAGGAAGATGTATTCCCTGCTAAATGCTTTCAAGTATGGTCTTTTTTACCTTTAAATAGTAGTAAATGCAAATGAAAGACTGATAGTTTTACATTTGGCACGTAGAATGCATTTAAGCTGGGCCTTAGCTGTACCCCAATGGCTGATTTGGGACTGGATGCTTTGGAAGACTGGTCAGCTCATATCCCCAGACATATAATGCAACCTCACTACAAGGACATTCTACCTCTTCTGGATGGTTATTTGAAAAACTCTACATCTACAGGTACATACAGGCAAAAAATTGTTAGTCTTGAGGGAGAAGAAAATAATGTTTTCATAGTTATGCCTAAATATATGGATGTGACGTAATTTTTGTCTAAATTGTGCGCTTCGTGTGGTTGGAGCAATATAACTTCTTTTGCACCCCAAAATTTACCTTTTTCTTAACTAGTATTTATTTGCTGCTGCCAAACAATCATTAATTGTAGCCATTTTATATGTCACTTCTCTGTGATTTGTCCTTTGTATCCTTAAATCAGCTTAGTTTTTACTAATAGAGACTTACTTTCCTTAATAAAGACTTTAAATAATTATTGTTGCATCTTAAAAATAAAAATGGGCAAAACCAGGGTGGGTTTTTTAAAGAAGCTATGAGTAAGTGCATGAGGTGCTGGTACAATAAACTGATATTAACATGCTGGTTTTTTTGTTCATCAGTCGAATCCCAAAATAACTGGGAAGTAAGGAAACTTTCTCGAGCAACCCAGAAGGGATTTAATAAAGTTGTGATACAGCGTTTAAGAAAAGCAAAGACCCTTTCATTGGTAAGAATGCTGTTTCTTTTTAGAGTTAAATGTGAGTTAATAATTTCCCACTATTTCTCTTCCTTTCTTGCATGCATGCTTTTTTTTGAGGGTTATTTGTACCTTAGATCAGTTCAATGAAGCCCATTCTACAGCATGGCTCAAAAGGCTGTTACATCAGCGTAGGTGGAAAGATGTCATATTTTAAGGTGAGAGTGGCAATGAATCGGTGAAAGGGAACTGGAGCTTATAGGTCAGCATCACTGCTAGACTGATACATTATGGAAACAAAAATTTAACTCGCACACCTAAAATCAGGTCTCGGGTTAGCAGTGGTGCAGTGTGCAAATACCATTTTGTGAATGTGTAATTTTTTGTGGTTTTTATTTTTTTAAAACTTTCTTGTAGATAGGCTTATAGTCTTAGAAGTCAAACATACATATTATTTTGACCAGTGGCTTCTCGATAGCTCAAAATAAATGTAGTTTTATTTGTATATTCCAGTGCAGAAACTAACTTGTGATGAACCTTTTTTAGGCATGAAACTAATAGTTACTCATATATATATATATATACATGTATAACTTTCCAGCTTAGTGGTCTTCCAACAAAATGAGTAAACTTTACATTCCCTATAAGCTGCTATTGAAAATTGGTTGGCTGCTTACATATTGGTGCAGGTTCTGAACTTTAAGCTCTAGGATCAAAGTAAATGAGAAGAGTAATTTTTACTTCAGATTTCTTCCACTTTTTGAGTATTATGTCATCCTGTAGGTGTTACCTGTGATGATAAAATTTTAACCTTTACTTGAGGACTGTCAATTGAAAGCCCACAAAATGTGATGAAAATGCTTTCCAGTTGTGCACTCTTCAGTTTATTGAATGAAAACTGTTCTCTTGTTTGATGTGGTTCCTCCCACAGGTTCTTCGTTTTACCTTCTTCATCCATATGTTAATAAAAGCCATAAAAACCTCATTTGCTATGTAAACCAAGTTAACTTCTTTCTAGAAGTAACTCTTCTGTCACTAATATAAATCTGTTGATTATTTAGGATGATAGTTCCTCCTTGGAAGCGGTGAGGACTAGAGTGGCACGCCTTCTGGGATCTTTGGGAGGGCAGATCAACCACAACTTAATTACAGGTGAGTGTCCTGTCAGTGTCAATAAAAATATTTACAGGCCTCTGCTGTCTCTCTTGAAAGTAGATTTCAACGAGGTCTCAACATCACTTTGTGAGAATGCATGAGCTTTTCAAGGAAAACTATTTTTTGTCGCTCTTTTTTAAATAAAATTGGGTTTATTTAGTTCTGGAGTTTAGAAGAGCAAAGTATTCACTAAGTTACTATGGAATACAGAAAATGTGTAGAAAGCTTCAGTTAAAGGCAAAAAATTGTATGCATCTGAGTATATGGTTTTATTTACTCATCACGTTCACCCTCTGGCTGCAAAGCCATTTTAAAACTTTGGCCCCATTCGTAACTCTTTAGTACTTGTTTCCACCTTTTTGCTATGGTTCTCACTTAATCCAATTTTTCAGAACTGCAGCCTGTGAATTGTGTAAGTCTTGGCAAGCTTACTTCTTCACTTGTGAGCTTAAGGTGCACCATGCCTTTAGTATGTGCAGGTAGTAGAGCTCCATTTGAGTGCCTCCTCAAAAAAAAAAAGTTTTCTGCTAGTCTTTGTTCAGTTTTGAGTAAGCTTTATAATTTAATTATTAAATATCATAAAATCTATTTAAAAGAAAATGGAAAAGCATAGTTTAAGTACCTGATGATGAGATTTAAGGAATAAATTCAGTGTAATATTTAGTCAGTCTAAAACCTAATGTAGTTGTATAGAAGTTTTGTTTCTTTACTTTCATGCCTACGTTTGTTTTTGCTGCCTTTACAATCAGTGTTCTTTCTGCTAAGTACTTTCTCTGTTGCTTATTCAGAAGTATTGTGAGAAAGTAACATTATTCCCTGGAAATTAAATACATAGTGAGGTCAGACTTTGTTAAAAAAGTTAACAAATATGGTAATATAGGGAGAGAAGGGAGTAAATATGGCAGTTTTCCTTGGAGGACATAGCTGTAAATGTAGTCATTTTCTGTGCAACCACAGGAGTCTGTGTGTTGGATCTTCTTGTATGATGTGATTTTCAAGAATTTTTTACAACAGTAGAAGACAAAAGTAGTATATTGGATGCCTTAAAGAAGTATTTTAAATGAAGTGTGATTTAATGTCTTCTGGGTTTATAATTGCCTCCAAATTTACTTGTATCAAAATGGGAGGGTTCTGTGACTGTCTCCTGAAATGTTGGCTGCAATTATTTTTTTCCACGTGGTGGCTAAACGTCTGTCTGAATGTACAAATAGAACCAACCTTCTAACATACTTCTTGTACTTGTAACATCCAGTAATTTATAAAGCATGAACATTCTATGGCAGTCTAACTGAAGTTGGAAGGTTACAGATTTTTTAACTGAGCTGTGGAAATACTTTTTGTTTTCATCTTTTTCAAATGCATTAGCTACCTCTGCAGAAGAGATGATGAAGAAATGTGTATCCTGGGACACTGAGAAGCGTCTGAGCTTTGCTGTACCATTTGCAGATATGAAGCCTGTTATCTACTTGGATTTGTTCTTGCCTCGTGTGACTGAACTGGCTCTCTCTGCAAGTGACAGACAAACAAAAGTATTTTTTTTTTCTGCATCTTTTTTTATGCTAGCTGATAAATACTGTGTAAAATAATGCCTTCCTTATTGAGAAAGACCTGTTTTAATTCCTGTGCTTCTCTGGTGCTCTTTCATGTTGACATTATTCTGAGTGTGTAAAAACTAATGAGCAGAAGTTGCTGTAAGCTCTATCAGACAGCATTGTGCTTTGAGAGTTAGACTTCACAAAAAATGAATATTTTAAAGTAGTTGATCTTCAGTGTTGTTTGGCCACAATCTCATGCTTAGCCTATGAACTTGTGGGCCCAGTCCAGCAGAGCACTTCAGCAAAGCAGCAAAATATTTGCTTGATTGGGATGCTGATATCCAAAGACAGTCCAGAATGGCGGTATCCTTGAAAACATGATGATGGCTGATTTACAGTGATCAATTTTCTTCAGCTGAAAAGTGCCTGTGATAGAGACTGAAACGTTAGGAGAAGGGCCAGTTATAATGGGCTTAAATTTTTTCCATAGACATCATCTGTTCCTGGAACACTGATTTAGCATAGATTGGAGTGATTTCTCAAGTGTACCCTTTCTTGTGACTCATTCTATCCTGTCCACAATTTTCTCTTCTCTCTGAAAGTAATGGATGCATAACCAAAGGGATTTTTTAATTTCAGATTGCAGCATGTGAGCTGCTACATAGCATAGTCACATATATGTTGGGGAAAGCATCTCAGATGCCAGAAGGACGTCAGGGTCCCCCACCCATGTATCAGTTAAATAAGCGAATATTTCCAGTACTGCTTCGTCTTGCTTGTGACGTAGACCAGGTAATCAGATTAATTTATAAGCATTTTAGCTTGTTTAAAATACTTCTAAGTGTAGGAGTTGATTCATAATTTTATTTAGAAGTTATCCTGTTAGAAGTTATCCTGACATGTTACCCTTTTTTTTTTTTTTTCCTAAATTATTGTATTTTGTAAGCTGAAATTCTATTTTAGGGATAGTTTTTTAGGAATAATGGCGTGTAATTCAGAGTAACTCAGAGGAGTTTACCAATAAATGAGAGTTTCAAGATTCAGGTGTCAAGGTTCATTCAAAGTGTTTCTGGTGGTAGCTGCTCTTTATCTTTGTATTTAATTTCTATGTTTTTCTTTTTCTGTAATAAGTTAATTTGAGGTGAAGTTGATTAGTTCAATATTGAATGAGTGCAAAGCTACAATCCGCAAAAAAAACATTTGAGAGAGAATTTCTAGCTGCCTCATTGATAGCTAAGGATGATCTATTTAATTCAAACATCTGAATTTGCTATTTCTTCTCCTTTACACAAAACAGAATAGACACATAGGTTCAGCTACACTTGAAATTATAGGTCTTGTGCCTTTTCAGATTACTGTTTGGACCCTGGCATCCAGCTTCTCTTTTTAGACCAAAGGTACTTTGTGTTCTGGTAAAATATGCAGGAAGCTGTGTTACCAATTTCGGTGAAACCCCTTTTGCTGACATATGGCTGAACATAAACCATAACTAAATAATGTCTGAATTGGTCCATCCAATGCACACAGGCATAGACATGACACTGCATTATAAGCATGTGTGTATGCCTATCTAAGTGTATGTAGTAGTTCTTCCCTTCATGTTACAGTGCGATGGCATTCAGTCAGGTTGACTTACAGGTAGAATTGTTGAAATCCAGAAAGTTAGAATAACGTGTATGGTAAAGATTGAGATTCTAGAACAAAATACAGCTTAAAAACAAACTTCCCTGCTTCCCTGGCTATATATTGGTGTGTCGGCCTGTGGCATGTGATGTTCTTTTTCTCAGAGGATCTTATTGAAGGTAAGCTTAGAGATCTTTTGAGACTAGTTGAATAGAAAGTAGCTAACCAGATTTATTATTTTTTTCTAATCCTTGATATGGAAATGTAATATGAAGCTGATTATTCATTTTATAGACCCTTTTTCAATGAAGTACTGTCTTTTATTCTTATATATTTTGAATAGCAAAATAGCATAGAGATACAGAAACTAGAAATTTATTTATTCTTTACTCTTTTCAGGTAACAAGACAGTTGTATGAGCCTTTAGTCATGCAACTCATTCACTGGTTTACCAACAACAAAAAATTTGAGAGTCAAGATACAGTGGCATTCCTGGAAGCTATCTTGGTAAGCATTCTTCTCTCTCTTTTTTTTTTTTTTTTTTTTTTTTTTCCTGTGCCATGTGACTTTATGTTTAACTAGCATCATTTTACTACTGAAAGAACCAGGAACTCATGAAAAGATAAAATGTTTCTATATTTGTCTGAAAGAAGGAAAAGAATGCATCAATTTTTATTTCTTTTTTCATGACCACTTAATGTTTCTTAATCAAGATTTTGATGATGCATTTCTCTATTTCTTTGGCATTCTCAAAATGCAGGTGTAGGATATTTAGAGTCTTCATAGAATTAATGAAACACACTCTTTATCTTCAGTGTATACAAGGGACTACCGAAATGCATTCACACCTCTCTCTGAAAGCTGCATTTGATGTGTGCTTGATTTTTCTCTGTTTCTTTGCTTTCACCAGGTGCAAAAGCTTTACATTTAAAACTGGCTTTTGCACTGAGCTGAAGTGGTTGGAGGCAAGGTAGGTCAGGAGGTTCTGCAGTACTTTTTGTAAATGAAAGTCAGTGTTGTCACACCACTTCTAAAGCAGAGGGAACTGGTCCATCAAAAGATGAAGTGGCTTAAACAAGACTCCTGAACTAGTAGCTGATACAGGAATAGAAATCCAGATCTTTGAGGCCTAATCCAGTGCTGTGAGGGCTGAAAATGCTGCCCTACCTTTGGACAGCAATAATTTTGAAGTTTTGTTATTTCTGGGAAACTGTGAGCACAGGTTTTTAACTTACAAATAATACTGTGTAAATAGGCTGCCCTAATACTGCACTGAGACAATGGCAGGTTTTTTTCATTCTTGTAATGAAATAATCTTGTGTAATTTCAGAGTGGCATAGTGGATCCAGTTGACAGCACGTTGAGAGATTTCTGTGGTCAGTGTGTACGAGAATTCTTGAAATGGTCTATTAAGCAGACAACACCGAGACAGCAGGAGAAGAGCCCAGCAAACACCAAATCTCTTTTTAAGCGTTTGTATAGTCTTGCTCTTCATCCCAGTGCTTTCAAGAGACTGGGGGCAGCACTTGCTTTTAACAGCATCTACAGAGAATTTAGGTGAGAAAACAGCTTGAAATAACAACTAGCTTGGACTAAAGGTTCAAGGTGATAAAAAGACTTAAGTGTAGAATTCAAATAGTCATCCACTGACACTAATTCTATTAATGTATATGATAACTGAAAAATTGGGTTACTCAGCTTATTCATTTTTAATTATAATTCTGTAGTTTGGGCTTTCAGCAAGTGAGGCGCATACAAATTTAAATTTCTATCACAAGTTTATGGGAAGTCACTTCTGCATTTTAAATACAGTCAGCAAATTCCATTGCTATTTGTTAGAGTGGTTTAGATGTACTTTTTTCTATGCAAACCTGTGGTTTATCTCTCTGGTATTTTAATTTGTTTTTTAATTAGAATTTCACACTTAGTGCTTCTTCTACTCATGTTTCTCATAAAATTTATTCCTGATGTTTAAAGGGAAGAAAACACTCTGGTGGAGCAGTTTGTATTTGAAGCATTGGTTGTATTTCTGGAAAGTTTGGCCTTAACCCATACAGATGAGAAATCAGTAGGTGAGCTATAATTAATTAACTATGGAATTAAGAAAAAAAACATTCTGTTGAATCTTGAGTTAAAAAAACCCACCTATTTTATGATTTTTGTTCTGTGGCCTTGAAAAATTTACTGTAGAAGCCCAGAGTAGTGGAGCTGGTAGACATTATCCAGTGTGTAAGTTTCTGGCACCGTTTCTGTAATGCTAATACCTCAATTAATTTAGCCAAGTTACTAGCATTTATTTATAATGTCAACTCTCTTTCTAACAGGTACCACTCAACAATGTTGTGATACTATTAATCACCTGAAGCGCATAATCAAGCATAAAGCACCTTCTCTGAACAAGGAAGGAAAACGGCGAGTACCACGGTCAGCAATTTGCCATTTTTTTGCTTTTTTTTATTAAATATTGCAGTTTATTTAATGACATATGTAGTTCCATTAGACACTTGGGATTCTGAATGAGTCATTCATCCTGTGACTTGCTGATGCAGATCTCCTCATATGTCTGTTGAACCACTGTAAGGAAATGCTGAACATGATACTAGAGGATCATGATGATCATTCTTTATTCCAACATGGTGAGCTTGCTTTAGTTTAGCAAGGATAGGCAGAAAAGTGTATTTCCCTCGCAGCAGTGTTTGTCATAACGTTAGCACTGGGTGGAAAACTTGGAGCACTTGGGGGAAACTCCTCCAAAGTCTGTCTTATTGCTGTTAGCATTAGCAGAAGTAGGACAAGTTGAAGTAGGATGATCAGCAGTTAGAGGGGTAGTGAAAAAGGTGGGAGAAGAGACAATGGATTCAGTATCAGGTTGGATGAAGCTCTGAGTAACCTGGTCACATAGCTGACCCTGCTCTGAGCAGGAGGTTGAACTAGAGACCTCCTGAATTATCATGTGATCATAAAGAAACGGAGAAGTGGAGTCTCAATTAGCTCACTGATGCAGCATTTGGTAAGTTGGGAGACTAGATAATTAGGGATGGGGGAAAAACTGTGCAGGCTTACTTAAGCTTTAATCTCCATTTTTGTCTCTGAGTGTTACAGAGAGAAGGGAAGAGACTTGATCCTGATTTTTAAGTTGTTACCACAAGGCTATGCTCTGAGGATCCAAAGTAGAGTGAGGAGAAGGAAAAGCAGTGCAAGATGTGCTTGTAGAATGGCTCTTCCTTGTAGTGCAGATGGGTTGTGGTTAGATAGATAAAAGGACATTCATAATACTCGTGGAATGTTTTTTTTTTTTTTTTTTCCAACTGGAAGACTTAAGATAATTGTTAATCCCTCATATTTTTGTGCAGAGGATTTCCAGCTACTAAGTCAGTGTGTCTTCTGGATGTTGTCATGTGGCTCTTAGTGCAGTGTGGACGACCTCAGACAGAGTGTCGACATAAAGCCATGGAGCTCTTCTATGAATTTGTACCTCTATTACCAGGTATTTTAAGATACCATGCACTATTTTCTTTGCTGCTTTCTAAATACTGTGCATGCCTTCTCTCTGTTTTCTGTGCAAAGTATTAATCAAAGGAAAATATTATTTTTGAGGTAAATGTCTGTTCACTCAGTGCTGTTGAACAGGAACTGAGTAATTGCTCATATTGGAAGTCAAATACTCTGAGAACCTCAGGGTTTGTGGGATGTTTGTGGGCATAGAAGAGGGTTTTATTGCAAACTTCCAGCTAGCCAGGAAGGAAAACTTACAGCCCCAGAACTGCTGTTGTATCCAGCTATGAATACTGCTGACTGGAAGGTAGTGGGAGTGTCTCACAAATTGGCCTTTTCCTTGTTGGGTAATTTAAGTAGTATGACAAAGGCTAGACCAGAACCAGTAGCTCCTACACTAGAAGATCCAGTTTAAAACACAAAGTTTGGCTGTGTCCGTCTATTGCCTTTAATACCTTGCTAGTTTGAAAGGTGTTTTTCCTAGAGAATTTATATTCTTTTTTTGTTTCTATCAGGAAACAAGTCTCCATCTTCTTGGCTGGCTGATGTTCTAAAAAATAAAGATGTTTCTTTCCTCATTAACAAATTTGAAGGAGGTGGCAGCGATGGCAAAAGCCCATCTGGTATCCTTTATCAGCCAACTCTCCGTGGTATGCAGGAACCCTTCAGTTTACAAATTGTCATGCGGTGGATGGATACGTTCTTGGCAGCACTGGACTGCTACAATACATTCTTTGAGCTGCGAATGATCAAACCTCATGAAATACTGGGTGAGTGATTAACTGATGAATTATGTTCATACATGCCTGTTACACAAAGCCCATCCAAGATGAGTTCCTTACTTGGACTTTAAACTTTTTTCTTAAATGTAGAATTGATGAATTTTTCAAACTCTTCCAAAGGTTTCAGTGATAGTTTTTGCACTGGGATGTTGTTTTGATAAAGAAATACTTTGTTAATAGTGTATTTTAAAATGTATCCTTTTAGTCCTGGAAATACACCTTTACATTCCTGTCTGTCATCCACCACTTACCTGCAACTCTTCTACTCTATCTCATCTTCAAAAATTACACTGTACAGGTAATGTATTTCTGCTGAGGAGAGTGATAGTTTTTGTTTGGGGTTTTTCTTCTTTGCAACTGAAGAAGTCACCTTTTGACTTCAAACCTTATACATGTTACCTTTCTTCTGTTCCTGATGCTTCAGCTGCGTCAGGTCCACAAGCCTTGTATTTGAATTTTGATCAGGTGCATAGTAATACCTTGTGTAGCCATTGGATGTCTCAATTTCTTTTAATTCTTCATGCGGGTCTAAATAAAATGCTTTTTATCACTGATAGTACAGTTGCATAGTTACTTCATATATGAAGTCTTGTACAAGTTCCAGGTAATGTCTGTCAGTGTCATCTCCGTCTTGGTTTAAAACAATACTGTAAGATCATTGTTGGATGCAGTTAGCATAGGGCGTAATTATTCAAAACTAGGATTTTTAAATTTTTTTATATGAGCCTAAGTCATCATCATCATTAATAAGTGCTTGTAATGATCAGTAAGTAGAAAGCTGCCCTTCACTGCACAGAATGTTAATATTTGGAACTGGCATAGGACTTTTAGGAAAACACTGATGTGACATGGTGGCTTTCTGATTGTTATCTCGGTTAGACTGTTTTCTTCCAAACAGAAAATAATATATTTAAAAGTTGAGAGCTGCCTTACCCTTTCAACTTAGTATGATTCTTCTTAGGTGTAAATGAAAGATCCTCGTTCTTGGAAGCTATGCAGTTCTTCCTTGAAACAATTGCTTTGCATGATATCTACGCAGCAGAGCAGTGCTTTGGTTGCAGTTCAAAAGGCAGCATGTTCAGCCCACAAGAGAGGGACATGTATAATTACAGCAAGTGTACCGTTATAGTCCGAATCATGGAGTTTGTCACCATGATCCTGGAAATGTGCCAGCAGGATTTCTGGAAGGTAGGCACTGAAATCTGTAACAGATAAAAGGTACAGATTTTACACTTAAAGATTTGTGTTTTCATTGTGAGGTTAGTTCACTGTAGAACATAATCTTTAGTGATGTTTTAATTTAAGTTGATGACTAAGCATCGCAAACTGTTAGTCTTCACATGTAAATGAAAAGAATTGTATTGCACAGTTGAATTTTAGTGTGTGATCTAGTTTTGGTCAGAGGAATTATTTCTTGTATAATCCAGTTGTACATTGATTGTGAGATTCCTGTATGTTGACTGTGTTGTTTTGTGTGGAGGGCTTGTAGTGAGTATTTCCTGTATGATTCCTGATGGCCTTAAATGTGTAGAGGTGATAGCTGCTTGAAAGGCAGATTATGGCAATTCTTTCTTGAATTCAGTATAGATATTCAGGTATCTTCATTTGCTTAGCTTTGATGCAAGGTAAACTATTTAACTATATAAAGTGTAGTACTTATGAGTCTCTTAAGAAATTTGCAGTGCCAACTTTAGTTCTCAGACTGTAATTTTCTCCTGTTCTCAGTAAGTCTCTAATAGCGTGCACAGAGGTGCACATCTGTATTTCAAGGTAGTTACAGGTGTATAAGTCTGAAGCAGGCCTGTGTGGACTTAAAAGATCTTACGTGCAGTTTGAGGTAGCGTATATCCTATGTATATTTTTATAGATACTTAATTTCTTTGTATTAGCACGATTGACAGTCATGACATTTCATGGAGAAGGAGAATGTTACGCAGTGAAGAATAATTAGTGTTCCATGTTTGGTTTCATTTTAGATAGAAGGGCTAATGATAAGTTATAAAGAATAAAATAGAGATATCTAAATTTAATTTTTTAATAAAGCTTTTATTTAATGTTTTATTCTTTCTAGCTACTTGAGAAGGAACTGCTTAATGCAAGCCTTGTAGAGCTTGTGGTGATGACAGTATGTGATCCATCACATGTAGGCTTTAACACAGCTGATGCGCAAGTCATGAAAAATCTCCCAGATATCTCAGTAAGACTCATGAAAGCTTTGATGAAATCTCCCTTTAAGGAATCTTTGAAACTGTGCATAAAAAGAACAATCACACCACAGAGGTAAGGGCTTTCTGGTTAGCATGAATCCAGAACAAATGCCATTCACCATGAAAAATGGGAAGAAAATAATGTTGTGTATGGTTGCACATGTTGCTCCCCACCAATGTAATGTTATTGCTTCTCTTTTCTCATTAGCCTTGAGGACCTTTGTTCTGTTGATCTGTTTAATTCAGATGCACGTTTTGATCGAGTTAGGTTTACTGCTGTCCTTTCTGCCTGCAAGCAACTCCAGAAATCTGGCCTGCTTCATTCTGTTCTTCACAATCAGGTAATTGTTTATCCAGAAAATAATGGTGAATATTTATATACAATAAAGAGCTTTTCCTGTGTAAAAGGCCAGTATGAAATCAGAACAAATCAGATGAAGTTGTGTAAAATGAAATCAACGGTGAAGAGCTGGTGTTGAGAGGGATCAGAAATAAATGCTTTATGTTTATTCTACAAACGTGAGTAGCACAGTCTTGAGGCTTGAGCATTCTTCATAATTATGTCTGTCTTTCCAATTTCCAGGGCCTGGAAGCAACCAGAATCTACCTAAAACTTCCTTTTAGTGAGCTTCACAAGACTGAAAGCTCAAAAAATAAGTTTTTACTATCCTGTAAAGGGAGGCATTTTTCAACAATCTTTAAACAGAGAATATGCAAAGTGATGAGGGAAAGGGAAACTACAAAAGGAATACCTTCTGGCTGATCAGAAGCAATATAGTGGGTATGAGTTGCAGGACAACAGAACAGAGAGCAGTTGGGGGGTGGGGATCTAGGTTATATTACTCAAATTCTTTCTACTAAGTTTCTGATTGTAGTAAATCTCTATTTTACTTGGGGCAATTGAAGGAAAGCAGGCTATGCAACAGCCACAAGGACTGAGAGAATTTGCCTACTGGTGAACAAAGCTATATTTAAGAAGTAACAAAATATTTCATTTCTGTGGCGTTTGGCATCCATCTTCTATGTCTAAACAAAAACTAGAGCTGTGATTGTAGGATGGTGATATTCAAGGAGCCGCATGGTTTACCTTTTGCAGTCCGCCTGTTTTGACCAAACGGTTCCTTTTATTGTTGTAATAATGGTGTTACCTGAAAAAAAAAAAATTGAGAGATGATCAGAACCTTTTGAAGATTTTCAAATTACTATTCATTTTCTGAACTTTGTATACAACAGGGTTGTCTCCTTTAAAAATCTGGTTCCTCAGTTGGAAAGGTGTCTTGGCATGGTATATTTGCATAGCTTTATATGAAAATGACCTGGAGTTAAAGTGTTTTCATTAGCTATCCAGGTGGATTGGAAGGGTCTTTATGTTATTTTTTTCAGCTTATATTAATTGTCACTTGTTTGTTTGCTTATTTCCATAGGATAAAGAGCCTCATTTCTCAGTTGGCTCTAAGCTTCTCTCAGTTGTTTATAAAGGCATTGCACCTAGGGGTGAAAGGATATCTATTCCATCGTTAGACATCAGCAGTAAGCAATTAGCTGATGGACTCCTGCAGCTAGCCTTTGCTATTGATGACCAGGTAGGATATGGTTCTCCAGTTTTAATACTCAATCATCATTTAATACGCATCAGCAATAGTCTTCTACCCATATTTTGGGTAGAAGGGGCTGATGTTTTATTCGTATTCCTGCAGAGGAGCTGTAGTGATTCTCTGGCTTGAGTGACAACTGTAGATAATAAGCATTTCACTATTCCGTTTGTGCTTTATTTTTGTGCTTTCTGGTAACATAAAACACTTTGGGATGGGACTTCAAAAAATTCATGTTGTTTTCTAAGAAATGAGGGAAATTGAATGTGCTTGAGATAACTTTGTGTCTATACCTTAATTTTCACAGTGTGAGGAGCTAGTAAGTCTGCTGTTGAACACAGTAGTGTTATCTGTGCCACTATCGGGAGCATCCCAGGAGAACCTGATCAGTTTCTCTCACGGACAGTATTTCTACAGCCTGTTCTCAGAAACCATCAATCAACAGCTGCTGAAAAACCTGGATGTCATCATAGTCCCACTTATGGAATCATCTGTCAGCAATCCCCAAATGGTATTGGATGACTTTTTTTAAAAGGACAAAGTCAAATGGAAATGTTAGAAGTAACGCTTTTATTGTTGTTACTGTAGGTGGATGTAGTATGTAGTGGGGGGAAAGTGTGCTTGGTTGCACTTTGGGGACAGCATTCCATTGATAAATACTTTTTTAAAATTTTATTTTATTTTTCATGGCCTACTGGTGCTACCTTCATGGTCTCTGGCAACCTGACGTAACTTTTTTTGTCTGTCATCTCATGTTAAACTGAACGGGAAGTGCTTACCTCTGAAATCTATGAATTTCAGACTTTTTTTGCATAGTACTTCAGATCAAGTGTGTCCTTTCAAAGCAAGTCTGGTTGTTCCCATTTACTGTGCATTGATTTTCATTGCAGGGTGGTTTCAGAGCATGTGGACTGGATTTTTTTTGAGGTAAAACTAAACTGGAAAATGAACTCCAACCACTAATGGGTGTTTAGTTCACAGGACTAGAGCAGAGCTAGATCAAAGTATTAAAAAGAATTGCATACACATATGCACACACAACCTTCCATGTGAAATAATTACAGGGTAGTTGTCATGGGGTCAGTCTCAACACCACTTGTTTTGCTTAACAGATTTTCTCCTGTTGGTCCACACTACTTACTAGTATAGAGCTCACTGTCAGTTCCACAGAAGAAATGTGTGATAACTGAGAAGACTTCTTTCGGTGCTCCTGACAAACAGGAGGGTCAGAAAGACAGATCAAAAGTCCCACTTCCCCTTTTGTTTAAAAAGATGTTCAGGAAAAGTGATCATCCTTTTAAAAATATTTGGACCTTCTTTAATACAAGATGTTATGCTTAAAGGTGTTGCTTCTAAGTAACGTTTTTATAACTGGAAGCATAATTTTTTGTGATTCCAGAAATTAATTTAATTGTAGAAGGATATATACTTCTTTCAAACAGCTGGTTCTTGTGATGACTTTGTAGTGTTTCCCATACAGAGGATGCCACAATAGATATACTTTTAAAAAAGTGTCTCTGATAAATGATAGGCTACTAATTTACACTGGCTACATGTGGCAATGGTGTTAAAAGTCTTCACTTCATGAATTTAATTAAGGTAAATAGGAAAATCGGTCATACTTGCAGACCATTTCCTATTGTCTGCAGTTCTTTGTCTGACTCTTTTTTTGAACAATACATTATGGATGACATTTGATAAAATATCTCTTCTGTAGTTTTATGCATTTGTGATGTACAGGAAGAAAAATGTTTATTTTGCTGTACCCATACATATCTGGTGAAATTACAAGGTTGATAACATTAATCCAGTTTATTAGGTGGTTGCCAACTATTCAAAAGGAGAATGCAGAATTCAGGTTTGGAAGTCAGTGACCATTGGTTTTTGAAGAAAGGAGACTGAAGCATACTTAATTCATATCTAGTATGCTGTGGTTTATTTTTCTTTTTGAAGTGCATGCAGATAAGTTAGCTTATGTGCTATTTCTCCTGTTCCTCAGCTTCACACTAAAATTTTCAAGTGTTCTGGATTGTCATTTATTTCTCCATATTCACACAAAAGGTATGGGAAGGAATTGCTGTGTTGTACTCTGAATGAAACAGGTAAATTGGGTGGAACTCTCTTTTTTTTGAAAAGTGTGTGCTTTTAATTTCTGCAGAAAGATTTCCTCTCTATCTTTTTGAGATTTAAATCTAGCATTGCTACATGATGCTTTTTTATGATTGCCCATACCAATAAAGAGATACTATCCTACTTTCATTTGGAATGCAAGAATCTACCTGTTGCTTTTTCTTCCAGGTTGGTAGCATTTTGAATGGCATGTTAGATCAGAGTTTTAGGGAGCGTGCTGTACGTAAGCAGCAAGGGATGAAACTGGTCACAGCTGTACTAAGAAACTGGGAGAAACTTGACAGCTGGTGGGCCAAAGATTCGGCTCCCGAGAGCAAGATGGCAGTCTTGACTCTGCTGGCAAAAGTTCTGCAGGTATGCATTGCTTTATAAAATCCAGGTAACTCTTCTAATTCTGTAGGACTTTTATCTTGTTTTAAATGCTATTTCATTCCAATGTTTTATGTTTCGGGGCGGGGGGGGGGGGAGAAGAAATTTGGAGAATATCAGAATCTGATTTTGTTTCTATTTGCAAAGTACAAAAAATATTTGGATGGGCAGAAATTACTAGATTTTGCTCTTTTCTTCCCCCCGCACTCCCCCCTCCTTTGTTTTGTTTTTGGGGTATTTTTTTTTAACTTTTGTCATGTTTTAGCTGCCTCCTCTCTGTTTACAGAATTGCTACAAGTGCAGACGGTAAACCTTGAAACGGAGCAGCCTTTGATAACATTCTTTTATGTTGGCATCCAGAAAGTCATAATTGAGGAGTTCTACCCATATCAACATACTGCAGAAATACTTTTATTTCATAGACCTTTCATTTCTCTTGCATTGGGGTTTTGGTCTTTTTCTTTTTTCTTTCTCCATTTTGAAAACATGATATATCTCCTTTATCCTATTGGGATTTTTTTAGGAACTTGTAAAAGTACCTGTACACAAACACACACAAAGATCACTTATTGAGAGGTTGGGTTTTTTTTATAAATAATTATTTTAAACTTGAATTGTTTTAAAGGTATGTTTTAGGTCACAGAATGGGAGCTGTATTGCTGTATTAGCTGGCAGTGAAGTGACTAGTAGGAAATCTGGCTTTGAGAGGGAGCTTAATTTTTTTTTTTAACTGTAAAATATTCAACATTATGATTTTGCTTGTACTGTGTAGGAGCTTTTAGAATTCTTTTTTGTAGTCTTTTTAAAACCAAAATCACTGTATGTGCTTTTTGAAAAAAAAATTCTTAATGTTTTTATTTCTTCTGTCATTCCAGATTGACTCTTCAGTTTCTTTCAATACCAATCATGAAGCATTTACAGCTGTTTTTAATACCTATATTAGTCTACTTACTGATCAGAATTTAGGCTTAAATCTTAAGGTAAATTGTTCACTTCAGTGGATTCCCTGCTGTCCCCAGATTAGAATGTTAGCTTTCATGAAATTCTGTTATTTGGATTAAATTTTACATTAATATGCACATAACATGGACCACTTCTGGTTTTTAATCTCCTGTTCAACATCCTAAAAATTGTAAATGATCCTTTTTTGTTCTTCAGATAGAAGGCAGTGCCACAGATGTCATGTTTTGGTTTTAGGTGTTCTTTTTTTTCCTGACCAGATGAAAGGCATGTAATTTTTAGGAAAAAAAATTACTGTCAGTTGCAAATTGTTTAGAATTTTAAAGTGTTCATTTGAGAAATGGCAGCTAATCAGGCTTTTAGCAAGGAGTGGCATTTCCTATGGATCAAATTGCAAACATGGGCCACGAGTTTAATGTCCGTGTCTGCAAGTACAAGACCGGTATTAATGGATTAACTGCTGTGTGTGGCTTGGTCAGGAGCGAGAGATAATGTACTGCATACTGAAAGTGGAAGATGCTGGAGCATAACGTTTGAATAGAAGATTAAAAATTTTGTACTTATGAAACAGCTTTGCACAGTTGCTGCTCTGCCAGCCTCTCTTTTGCTAGACAGTGCTTTGTACTTTCCTGTGCATTCAAAATAAATACAGTTTAGGATGTTACTTTAGCTGCCACACATTACATTAAATCACCGACTTGTGTGAGAATGGATGCTTGCTTAGAAGAACAATGAGGTCTTATTCATAGCTATGTCAGCCATGAGATATTAATTAGCTTTTAACTTTCATTCAGCAGTGACCAAAGGTGTTTTCTGAACTAGCACCTGAAAGATGAGCTGCTACATAACTTACCTTTATCAGTGCACTGAGCCATTGAATCAGTAAGCACAGCCACTGTTGCTATTTTGTGGTCCTATTCAGCTTGCTTCATATTTAAGAGAGTAATCAGGTGTTTTTTAGTGTGAAACTGCATTATTATTATTTTTTTCCTCCAGGGCCAAGCAGTGATAATTCTCCCGTTCTTCACTAATTTGACTGGAGAAAAACTTAATGACCTTAAGAATGCTCTTGATCAACTCGTAGCTTTCAATTTTCCCATGAGGTCTGATGAGTTTCCCAAAGGAACCTTGAGACACAGTAACTATGTAGACTGCACTAAGAAGGTCAGTGTTTTTAAGAAACATGTAAATAGAAGCCTAAGTGAACTATGTCTATAAACAGTGTTTCACAAGATCTGGAATTAAAGAGAGACCCCGAGTTCACACGAGGAAATCACCTTTTCTGGTTGTGAGTTATGTCTTTATCCAGAAGTTTAATGCAGAGATACACAATTGAACACATGCATCTGCTTCTGATCAGTATTGAAAAATAGTTACATAATTAGATTTATTTGATCCCATGTGGCTCCTTAGTTATGCATTACTTCTTTTTCAGTTTTTAGATGCATTAGAATTGTCTCAGAGTCCAGTGTTGTTGCAGTTGATGACAGAACTTCTTTGTAGGGACCACAGACATTTCATGGAGGACTTATTTCAATCCAGCTTCAAAAGAATTGCCAGAAGGTGAGTTTAGTCTATTGGATTTTGCACCTGTTCTCATTAAATAATGTGCTTCCTTTATTATGTTGTCCTTGTAATAATGATGGTTTACATTATAAAGTTTTACATCATGGTTTTAATTCAGATTTTGGTTTTGTCTTCACATTTCTAAAATGTTTCTGAGGTATGAACAAGTGGCACCGATTTCCAGATAACACTTCCAATGCCTGGGCAAATTTTGTAAATTCTTCTGTAAATTAGCTTGTTCTGGCAGATTTCAGTTGAAGATAGTAATTGTTTGTGATACCTATATTTGCTATACCTGTATAACCATATGATCACTTAAGTTGATAGCACTTAAACTGACAGTGAATTACTTTGTTCAACCTCTTTGAAAATAGAACAGCATGTTTATATATTTGAATATTTCAAGGGTAGTAAATCATAGATGCAGACGTGCTCTTGTCCACAGGAGTCTTCAGTCTCTTCCAAACCAAACAGTCCAATTCATGATGGGCTATTAAGTAGTAACTGTTCTGGAGCATGTAGTTCCCTGGACAGTCATTTACCTTATGCCCAAATCCTTTTTTTGAAATTCTAACTTATATAAAATTATTCAGAATATCAGTTTGTGTACTAGTGGAACACTTGATAAGCCACAGAAAGACCTAATAACTGTGAAGTCTCCTTTTGTTCCTTCCTCTTTGCCTCCATCCTTCATGTGTACCACATAAATATTATTTTTTTGGTTTTGATTGGTCAGTGAAAAGAAACTGAGAAAGCTAATGATTGCTTTTGGATTAAACTAACAAAGATATACAAACAAGTTTACCATCTGTTGCAGAGTAAGAAACTGAGATTTTCTTTGGAGACCTCCACAATAAGTGGCAGTTCAACGGGATCTTGCATGTTGTGTAGGATGATAGCCCAAGAGGGTATGGATACAGACAATAAAAGTTTTAAATGTCACAGGGGTTTGAGACATCATTGGAGTCTGGTAAAACAGTTTTCATCTTCAGATTTCTGGGTTTTTTAGGAGCACCACTGACAAACAAGTGATACTGTTGGACACCGTTCACAAAATGTTCCGGAGTGAAGAACTTCGTTCAAATACTACTCGTCAAGCATTTCTGGATCGCTCCCTTCTCACTCTTTTGTGGCACTGCAGCTTGGATGCACTGAGAGAATTCTTTGGCAAGATTATAGTACAGGCTATGGATACACTTAATTCCAGGTTTATAAAGGTATGAATTACTTTTTTTTTTTTGTTTGTTTGTTTTAGGGTTGGGGAAGGCCTAATAAAATTGGTGTTGGTATATACATTTTGCTTAACTCTGAAGGAAACACTAATTGAAACCATTTGCTTTCCAGTTTTCTGTATCTTGGAGCAGAAGTTTGTGCCAATTATATAGCTTATTACTGGGAAACTTTTCTTTATTCTTTATTCCCCAGCATTTCTTTTGAAGTTAACATATGTTTGTGTATCTACTGTGTATAAAGATTGGAGCTGGAATGTTACCTATACATATATATATATAAAGGGATCTGAAGTTCTGTCAAAAGCGAACCCCCATTCTAACTTTGAAATATGAAGGCTGTATAAAATTGTAGCCTGTTACTGCGTTGTAGGGGAGAGATAATCAGCCTTCCTAATGAAAGCTTTTAAATTTGGGTGCCTTACCTTTATAGAAAGAAATAAATCTTCTAATCATTGCAAAGATCCCTCAGCAAGGGATTAAGAGGACAGATCTTCCTTTCTCCATTTATAGGCTATCCTCCAATTTAGAGTATAGTTACATGCAATGATTTTGTTGTCAGAGAAGGTCTTTGCTCTTGCCGTAGTTCTTTATTCCCATGGTTTTGTTGATGCAGCTGTTTAAAGGCAGCAGGACAAACAAGATGCTGAAATGATCCAAGTGTAGTGATAGTTATTTAAAATAAAATGCTAAAATGAAGGCTTACATAGAGTCACCCCCACCATGTTTCAGCTGCTGTAAATGTTGGCACCAAAGTGAGATGCATGAAGAAACTCATGAATGATACCCGGCATGGTGACAGGTAGAGGTGTCATGAGTCTGAGCCATTACTTGGTGTTTTGCTTATTTTACTCCAATATCACTATAATGATTTAGGCCAATTGTAGTTAAGACAGCTCACCTAATAAAGAGCGGGTCAACATTGTTTTAATAACTGCATTACACAGGAACTCAGTATCTGTTAGTCTTTTATTATCAGCTCCTTTCTCTGTTTTAGAAGACAGAAGTAAGCTGAAGGTTGTTTAGTAGAAACTAGAGTAACTGTGGAGCTACTTAGGAAAGGCAGGATCCAGGAAATCTTTCTGAGATGTTGCTTTTTTGTTTCCAGTCCAATGAATATACTTTTGATACACAAGTTACCAAGAAAATGGGGTATTACAAGCTGCTAGAAGTGATGTATGCACGACTTTCGAAAGAGGAAGTTTACTCCAAGGACTCTAAAATTAACCAAGCTTACCGTGGCTCCATAAGCGTAGAAGGAAATGAACTTACCAAGACACTAATAAAGTAAGACGATTATTTGTTTTACTTCTTTTTAACTTCTAATTAGGTTTTGGGCAAATACACTTTTTAAGTATGCTATCTAAAGCGGAAGATTAATTTGTTCAAGGATAAATGTAATCTGAATGTAGCTTTTGGTTTTAAATAAAAATGGAATTTGCACAATATTGAATTTGCATTGACAGGATCATTTCTAGCATAGACTACAATCCTATGTCAGAATAACTTTTGCCTCCTGTTTTTGCCTCTTTTTTTTTTCCTGTTTCTTAAGCTTGTGCTTTTATTTTTGCTTTTCAGTATGGTTCTTGGCGTTTAACTTGTGTTTTTACGATTTTGATTTCAGTATACTTACACTTTTATGCAGGGGTCCTCAAACTACGGCCCGCGGGCCGGATACAGGCCCCCAGGGTCCTCAATCCGGCCCCTGGTATTTACAGACCCCCCCGCCGGGGGTTGGGGGGGAACCAAGCAGCCGCAGGTGACTGCCTGCCACTGCATCCGCACGCCGGCCCCCTGGTTAAAAAGTTTGAGGACCCCTGCTTTTATGTAAAGTATGGTTCTGTGTTGTAAGGTAGGCATCTATGTGATTGATGAGATGATGGGATTTCATTATACAGCAGCACACCCAGTAGGTATAATTTGGTTTAATCACCACTGCAGAGAGGAACAGAAGATTAATACTGAATACATATGCTAATTAATATAATTTAATTTATTTAATATTCTGAAAAAATATAAGATGCCTGAAATGCTCTTTTTTTTTTCTTTTTTTTTTTTTTTTACAATACTATTATGTCCTGTGAAGACTTTTAAAGAATTTCTTGGCTATGATTTGCAGAAGATCTGTAAATCTTTTTTTTGTAGATCTTTTACTATGGGCAAAAGACTTAAAAAAATTGCATCTAAACTGGTTTTCTCTGGCTAATCTATAGCATAGCTTAGCATATATGTCCATTCATATTTTCTTATTTTCTTGGAAAGTACCATGAGAGAGATTTATGCATGCATTGAAACATATCTCTGTCTTATCTGAAAATGGCCTATCATTGTATTTTTGACATTAAGGACTGGTGTGTAAATGGTTGGGGAAGCTGGCTTTGTCATTGCAGAATGGTTCCATTTCAGCACAGTGTGCCTGCAGAGAACTTGAAGTCTGAAATGGTTTACTGCTGTAAAAAATAGAGATTTCTGGAAATTCTGTTGATTCACTGGTCTCTGACTGGGGCCTTTCCTGTGCTGCTTAAAAAAGAAAAGAATATTCTGATGGTGTTTTCTTGGCTGTTTCTATTTTAAGGTCATGCTATGATGCATTTACGGAAAACATGGCAGGAGAGAGTCAGCTGTTGGAGAAGAGGAGACAGTATCACTGTGCAGCATATAATTGTGCTATTGCTGTTATCAGTTGTGTCTTCACAGAAAGTAAATTTTATCAAGGTTTTCTTTTTACAGAAAAATCAGAAAAGGTGAGGTGTTGTTGCTTTTAGAAGGCTTTCAGAGCATGAGACGCAAAGTGATTTTACCTGATTGCAATAAATCAAAGAATCAAACCTGAATGACATGCAATTATATTAACAGAAAACCCAATGAGACAGTAGGTGTCATACATAGCTAACTTTCTTGCATCCTTCATGCAATTTGAGTTGCTGATGAAGGTTTTACTGTCTGTTTGGGAATGGGTGAAGTAATGATACATTTACCCTGTTTTCCTTCCACTCTCAATCAATTTTCTAAAATAGGAGAAAAAAATCTACCTATTATTTAAGTTCTCCAGTGCTTATACTTCAATATAAGTTCTCCAGAATATACTTCAATAAGGGATACATACTTTACCAAGCCCGTTGTCTGTACTGTGAATTCCTGAGTAGCTGAATAGCAATTTTTTTCTTGAAAGTATGGATCTAGAAAATATGGCATGTTTTCTCTTCTATGTTGTATGTTGATCTGTTGTTTTTTAGAAGAAATAAAATGAGTTCAGAGCAATTGTTATTGTGTGCTTAATTTTGTAGAACTTGCTGATTTTTGAAAATCTGATAGACCTGAACCGTCAGTATACATTTCCTGTAGAAATTGAGGTGAGTGGAATTTCTGGACTTCAGTGTTCCTAAGTGAAAAATGAATATGGCTTGGACAGCGGAGTCACTGTAGACCGGGTCAGTTCTCACATACAGAGAAAGAGGATTCTATGATGAATAAAAACTGGAGTACTCTTAATGTTTTAAAATACATTTTTCTAAGGGAAATCCAGACTTGAAATCTAGAACATACCTGCAGTACACATAACTTTAATACACTTTTTTAGCACACTTTATTCTGGTAATAAACAGCTGTAGGAGCAAGTAATTTAGCTGCTGTTCTGTAGCATTTATTATAATAATTTACGACATAGGATTTCTCTTTATATTAAATAGTTTTGATGATGATTTGGCAATTCTGTAAATAAATAATTGTAAATAAACTGTAAATACAAGATTTGATTAACTTTTAAACTTCTCTTTCTTGCTGTTCAGGTGCCTTTGGAAAGGAAGAAGCGATACATTGCTATTAGAAAGGAGGCCAGGGATGCAGGGAACAGCAGTCAGGGTATGCAAGTCATAAATGACTGAAAAAAACCCAACTTCTTACCTTCCATACAGTGTTCATTGATGTGTTGCTAATTGGCTTCTGCAGTAGCAGAACAAATAAAAACGTTCAGTGTACTTCATCTAACAAACAATTCCCACCCCACTCAAGTTTAAGTTGCCAGTAAAGGCTTGTTTCTTGTAATTACCTTGATTAATGGTCTATTCTTTTTCCTATTTAGATGAACCCAAGTATTTGGCTTCTGCCTCATACATGATGGATAGCAGTTTGAGTGAGGAAATGAGTCAGTTTGATTTTTCTACTGGAGTCCAAGGTTTTTCTCATAGCTCCCAAGAAGTTACAGCTAGCAGTGCTCTTTTCAGGAGAAAGGTAATTTAGTGCTGTGAAGAAGAGAAGTTTTATTTAGCAATTGCATATGTTTATTGGGGTTGAGAAAGAGAAATTTCTGGTCTCCTGTATTTGTTCTACTTGATTGAGAATAGGCTCCTCCAGAAGATGAGAGGACTTCAGCTGTGTTCGATTGAGTGTTTTTCTTCTTCCCTCTCTCTACTGTCTACAGCTGGAGAAAATCAGTGCCCTACCTTGCGTTTCTAAAGCTGAGTAATGTGAGGGAAGTACAACCTGAGTTGTAAAAAGGTGGCTTGTAACTTTGTGTGCTCTCAGGAGTATCCTGTGGTGGTTGTGTTTTGCTGTTAGGCACCTAGTTTCCTCGTTTCCCTCTTCTTTTAGTCTTTGAAGGCACTTGACCAACCTGGCTGTATCAAATCATGGAATAAGTCATCAAACACTTTATTATTTTTGTATCTCGGTTGTGGCAACTTGTATTTTAACTGTTGCTCTTGGAAGAACAGCATTTAATATCTTCAAAGAATTAAAATTGTGTTCCTTCTGCAATCAAGAGGTGTCTTACCAAAAGTAGTAGTGATAGTATAGGTGTTTGTTATGAAACAAAAAAAAAAGCTTGTTAAAGTGTTATAGACACCGAAGATAAAATCTGTCATAATAACTTAACATTGGTAAAGATACACTGTTTCCATGTTTTGGAGCAAGGAGGTGTTATAGCTGCAGTGAAGTTAATCAGAAACGTACTTTCTATATGCTTGGTGTAGTAATGTTGTAATTTCTAACTATGAACAATTTCCTGATGTACTCTGTGTAGCTGTGGTCACTAGTCGGTGTGAAACAACATAAAAATAGGTCTTTCCCCCTGTGGAAGGTGTTAATGCATTCTTTCAACTATGAAATGAAATAATTTCTGTAAAGTTCAGCTAATCCTTCCTGCTTCCAACAGCTGCCACATCTGGCGCGGCAGGTAGTGAAGTCAGAGCAACATAAAGTTGGCACAGTCAGAGTGAGATCTGTTGGCACAGAAAGTAAAAGATGTATACAGCTGGTACATGTATTTGGGAGGTGTCTGAACGACGTATCTGATGTATTCCCTGTTGCACATAAGCATACAGTAAAATCTGTAAACACAGATAAGATCAGAACGACTCGTGATATTGTCATGATTTGAAAGAAAATACAGTATTGTTATTAATCATAGTAACACTTTTTTTCAGGAGCCCACAGAATACATGGTTTTAAATGATGAGGTGGAACTGGAAATGGACGAATTCAACCAACATGAATGTATGACTTCTATGACCACTCTGATTAAACATATGCAGAGGAACCAGATCACACCCAAAGTGGAGGAGGCCAGTATTAACCAAAACGTTGGCATTTTTTCACTGATTATACCACAAAAAGGGAGTCATGATTGAATCCCTTCATTTATTGATTTTCTTGGCTATATTATAACGAGACCTGTGTGGCTCAAGCTTAGGGCTTTTTGGCTTGGTAAGCCTGTTTGATCCAAAAAGTGAGTTGATTTTTGCTCATCTCTTTTAAATTTCAGGGGACAGTTCCAGTAGATCTTCCTCTTTGGATGAAATTTCTGCATGGCAAATTAGGAAACCCATCAGTACCCCTAAATATTCGCCTCTTCATAGCAAAACTTATTGTTAATACTGAGGATGTGAGTAAGTTTTTTGGTTATCTTTTTTCTGTGTATGTTAACAGGTTATATTATAATATCAGCTATGTAACTCTTGCAGGGTAAAATACTTCATCAACTGAGACTTTTGGGGCATTCAGATTGAGTAGTTTGTCACGATAAAAGGGAGTGCATTCATGGCCCAAAATTCCAGATAGTGCCAGTATTTTGAATGTAATATTATTACTTCTTCTCCCAAACTACTGTAAGTAGAGGGTGTCCACAATGTGAGTCTTCTGTAAACTATAAGTAATTGATTCATTGATACAGGGTAAGAGGCATGGTTGATTATATTTGCCTTTTGGGAGGAGCAAATGTAATGTTTTTTTCGAATGGTCACAGATAACTTATGGAAAACCTTTGATTTAAATCAAGTTCTAGTTGCAGAAAGATACCTAAGATAGCATAATGGATCTTTGCCTGAGAAGAAACGTTTTCTAACTCATCCTTCAGTCAAGTGTTTTCATCCTATTTTTTGCAGTGATTTTAGAGTATAATGTTTCTGTCCAAAATACTCCAAATACAAACCCGCTGAATACCAGAATTAATTGAAGAAACTTTACACCCACTTAATGCTACCTTCTTAGTAAAGCTGTCTGAAATGGAAGGGTAGAAGAGTGGCATACTCTTCCAAATCCTTTAGGGACAAATTTCTGCGTGAGAGCCATATTATGTGGGCCCTAGTGAAATAATTAACTTTATGTGAATACTTGGTTAAAAGTTTCTAAGTAGAAGTGAGGAATGTAGTTATGGATACTTTTTATTTTAAAGTTATTTTAAGATTGTTGTGGTTGTTGCTTCAGAGGTTAAGCAAAGTGATAAGAGATTGATTTAGAAGTCTTACCTGTAATTGTTATTGAAGAACAGGTTATTGAATAGTTGGATAATTTGTGCTTGATCACTGATTCTGCTGTTTTTCATAGGTTTTCCGACCTTATGCAAAGCAGTGGCTTGGTCCATTGCTGCAGCTTGTTGTTTCTGGAAATAATGGAGGTGAAGGGATTCATTACATGGTAGTGGAAATAGTAGTTACTATACTTTCCTGGACTACAGTAGCCACTCCCAAAGTAAGAAAATGTGAAATGCATTTGTTTTATTATTGTGAGTATTTGGTAAGGAATGAGTGAGTTTGTTATTATGCACTTACAATAGTTTTCTACATCAGTCCACTCTTTTTTTTTTTTTTTTTTTTTTAGGTATTAACTTCAAAAATAGCTTATTTACTTGCTTGCTTTCATATAACAGTGTATATCTTCACGTTGGAGTCACTGTTTATTTTTGTTCCTATTGATTGTAGGGGAGTATTAAGGATGAGATTTTAGCTAACAGATTGCTTGAATTCTTGATGAAGAATGCCTTTCACCAAAAAAGAGCTGTGTTCAGACACAATCTGGAAATCATAAAGACAGTTATAGAGTGTTGGAAGAACTGTCTCTCTATACCTTACAGGTAAGCATTTGGACAATTGCTTTCTTTTATCAATATTTCAGGAATATAAGTGAACATTGTCAAAGGAGATGAAAAGGCAAATTCAGCTGCGATAGTAAACTTTTTGTCCGTGTTGTAAACCCTTCTGTCTGAAGTAGAACTTCAGAACTGAACTCTCTCAAAAGCCTAAATTTGTGAAACAAGGAGACAGAAAAAACATGCAGAAGATTGCAACAGCAAAAGCAGGAGTAATTTCTGCAAAGATGTACATTTTATTTGAAATATTGGGTATTATCACTGAATATTGGTGCACTCTTGCTAAGACTTATGCGATCTGCTGTGCTCCTGAACTTGTTGCAGAGAACTTGTGTAGGCTTACAATGTCTTTTGTTGTTGTTTGGTTTGGTTTGTTTCTTCTTTGATGCTAAATACCTTCTGAATATATGCTGTCTATTGGTTTTGGTGGGAGTATATATGCATATATACATACTTTCTGCTGGTTTTGGTGGAGTTGTATGTATGTATATACACAGAGAGTAAGTGATTTATGGTATGTGTATTTTGGGGTTTCATGTTTATCATTACTTTTATGTTTTTCTCCAACAGTTTAATATTTGAAAAGTTTTCTAGTGGAGACCCTGATACAAAGGACAATTCAGTGGGAATTCAGCTGCTGGGGATTGTTCTTGCTAACAATTTACCTCCTTTTGACCCAAAGTGTGAAATAGATCGTGTCAGGTGAGAAATGCAGCTTTTTGATTAATTATTTTGATAAAAGCTTAAGAGAGCAAGTCTAAGTTGTCAGCATGAAGTATGGGGGCTGGATTGTTTATCCTGTCATCCCTTTGCTATTGTCTGTTAGGTGGTCCGCATTTGGCAGCTAGAAAAGCATTACATACTTATTTTGGAAAATATCTAGAAGGATGTAAGTTACAGTGGGCCCCACAGTTGAAGTTTCATGGGAATTATCAGAGTCAGGAATTGCCAAAGCAGGGATTTGAGACACTGCAGGTGGAAAAATCCATGTTTTGCTGTATTCAGATCTTTTAAAAGCAGTCACTGTTCCCCTAGGCAGCTCAGGTGAGTTTTTTGTTTCAGTTTAAAACTGGATGCTGGAGTAGTGGCTTACAGCAGATCTACCTTTTGTGTTAGGTATTTTCAGGCTTTGACCAGCAACATGGGCTTATTAAAGTATAAAGAAGTTTATGCAGCAGCAGCAGAAGTGTTGGGACTTGCTCTTCAATATATTTCTGAGAAAGAAAATGTAAGTGAACTGTATTGTGTGTTTGACCATTCCTGTCTTAATTCTGTGTACACCTTTTATACAACTACTCAATTCATCTCCAAAAATGAATGTATTTGAAACCCAACAGTCTTTGTCCAACAGATCGAGTTAAGGTTTACACTGTTGACTCAAGAGGAAAAGAATGTGAGGGCAAGCTAAGTGCAGAGTTTTTGCCCTGCTCTTATGGGGCTGACAGCGAATGGTCCCTTTCTGAGGCTTTGTTCAGCCTTTGCCAGCCAGCAACACTGGCATGGTACACTTAAAGTTGGGTTTGTTAGGGGTTTTTTTTAAGAAAAAAAAAATTTGCGAGCTGGGAGGTTTGGGACTACCTTCTGAATATCTGTATCTGAGAATGTTTAATAATTTGCAAGTTTTAAAGGTATTGTATTTAATTCTGAATCTGGTTAATTTCTAGTTAGTGGATAAGGTGTATGCAAAACTGTTATTCACCAAGTCCTACAGTACTAGAACTAGGGGGCAGTGCTTGAAAATCACAGAAATCAATTTGAAACAGGTGCTAGAAGTACTTCTTTACAGAACAGTTAGTGAACTTCTGGGATGTGTTGCCAGAAGAGGTTCTAGGGGTAAGTAGCAACAACAGGTTCAAGGAGAAATTAGGCGAATTCATGCACCAAAAAGATAATCCATGAACAGGTTCTAACAGCAATAAACAATGTACATTCTAAGATCCCTAATGTAATGATGAATGCATGTTGGGTTGTATGAGAGAAGAGGAAGACAAAGTGCAGCCAGGCTCATGCTCCCCCTAAATACCATTCTGCAGCTGCCATTGGAGACAAACACACCAAGGTGTTGGCTAGGTGGATTGGTAGTCTGACCTTGTAGGTTATTCTTACTTCTTTCCCTACTATTCTTAATACTTTTCCCCACTCAATTGCATTCTGGTTGTTCTTTCAGTTTGTAGAGTACATTTCGTAAATTGAATTCCTGCAGTCTTTCACAGTCTTCCAAATTGTACTATAAGCAGTACTTAGAATAAATGAGCAAAGATGGTGCAAATATTTTATCTATACAAGGCTTATTTCCTTCACATAAAATAAAAGTTACTGATTATTTTCCACCTTTTCACTAAAAATGTCTTATTTTTTTACATTCGTTAATTGGAAATCTGCCATACTGAATGAGAAGCTACTTGTTATTTATTTAAGCATACTAAGAAACTTGTATTTCAAAATTAAGGCATTGGTTCCAAACCGATCAGAGGAAGCTCACAAATGTATCGTTTATGCAGTCAATCGTGTTTCAGCCAGGCACAGCTGAGTAGCAGCCATGAAGCACTGTAAATGTCAAGATGAGGCAGGTGGGTCTTACCTAGTGAAATGCACTAGATTCAAACAGTACAGCAGCAGAACCATGTGTCATTGAGGTCATTATGAGGTTTGTGGCTGTCTTTATCTTACTGTCTTTCTCCTTTTCAGGTACTTGAAGATCCGGTTTATGACTGTGTCATAAGACAATTAAAACATCATCAGAACACGCAACAGGATAAGTTTATTCAATGCTTGAATAAAGTTGTTAAGAATTTTCCACCTCTTGCTGACAGGTATGTCATGATTTACATGGTAAGTTCATTGTAGATCTAGAGGAATAATAGAAAATAACTTGGGTTTTTTTGTGGGCTTCTGGTTCTGTTAAGGTTTATGAACGCAGTATTCTTTTTGATACCCAAACTTCATGGTGTGATGAAAACCTACTGTCTGGAAGTAATAATGTGCCGGGCGGAAGAAGTACCTGATCTCCACTTGCAATTAAAGAGCAAAGACTTTATCCAGATCATGAAGCATAGGTGAGTGGTTATGTAATTACAAATGTGGATGCACAGTCTAAATTTCTTGATAACTTTTTCTGTGCTGGCCGCAATATTTTTACATTCAGAAGCATTTATAATTCAGGTTCACTTTTTGGTCACTGCTTTCATAATTTTAGCTAATGGAATCTGGGAGTTAAGTATTGATACGGTTAGCTCACTGTGAAAAACAAAAAAGCCCCTTAACAGCAGTAAGCTGTAACACCACTGGGATGTGAATTTCTGTAGTATGTATTACTTTAGTTATATTTTTAGATTGAACTCAAAAGTATTTACCTAAAGCCCTTTATACAAAAGCAAATATTATTGCTAAAACCTGCCTGAACTGATCTTCTGGTTCTGCATGTAGCAGTGAAAAGCAATGTAACTATTCTTTTTTTCCCCCTCTCTTTTCAGGGATGATGAAAGGCAAAGGGTTTGTTTGGATATAGTGTACAAGATGCTGCCTAAACTAAAACCACTAGAACTTAAAGAACTTCTTCCTGGGGTGACAGGGTTCATCTCTCTCCCTTCTGTTGTATGTCGGCAGCGCATGTATGATATTCTGATGTGGATTTATGATAATTACAGGTGTGTATTCACTGCAGGTGTTGTCTTTCAGTGGTTTGTCACAGGCAGAGTGAAAGTGCTTGTAACAGCATCTTCCGACTTCTTGTCCCTCAGTGTGGGATTTTTCCACTTCTCAGAAGAATAGATCTTCTGGTTTGCCTAAGTAACTTTGCCGTTTGGTGGCAATTTTATCACTTCCACTAAGGGACAAAGACTTAGACCTGAACTTTAGTTCAGAACTGGGGTGTTGCATCACCACCGCATGATGGCATAAGAGGTCTTAGCTCTGATGTGCCCACTTTTTTTCTTGTTGCTGGAATTTGTAACTAACAGGAATTGTACATTTAAGAAGTTTGCTTGTAGGTAGCAGGTATATTAAGGCACTTTGGCATGATCTGGAACCCTTCAAAATGCTTCAGTCAGTAAAAAGATGGGGTTTGTGTCTGACCCCTTAGAGTAGGGAACAGGCCTGTATTCAGTTTGATGAGTTGCTGTCGAATTGTCTTAACATAGTTGGGTGCTATTAAGAGCTTTTTTCCCAAGATGACTTAACTATTTGAATGATTATTGTGAGGAAAAAGTAAAGTCAATTTCTAGTCCAGTGTCACTTGAGAGAAACTTAATTCTCTGTCTTTTTTTCTCAGTTTTAACCTTGTAAGCTCAGAGTTACTTTTGTGTAGCCTTCATAATAACTACCTAATATGTATTACTTAGCTTTCTGATTTTTTTTTCTGAGTTGTGGAAACAGCAGACGTTTTTGGCAATGAAGACATCATATTATCAAAAAAATGCAGTGTTGTCATGCCAAGTTGAGATTTTTATGAGAAGGGCATGTTCTTCCTTTTCTCCCACCGTCCTCATCCTCTTATTTTACTACGGGTTGTTTGAGAGAAGTTATTGAGAGACATTTTTTTTCTACCGTCAGTGATCCAGAAAGCCAAGCAGATGGTGATTCTCAGGAAATACTCAAACTGGCAAAAGAAATGCTGCTTCAAGGATTAATTGATGAGAATGCTGAACTGCAGTGAGTAAATGGTGGTGTGATGACTGAAGTAACAAATCCCTAAATTACTCTTCCCTTATTTATAACAGAAGAGTTGATCCTTGGAGGGTTTTTTTACTATTTTAATGTAAAAGAGAAACAGTGAGATAACATTATTCCCTTTTCTTCCAGTAAGTTAATTTATAAAATTGTGTCCCATAGTTTTACAGCAAATTTAAGTGAAGCACAGAGCTTTTGAACAAACTTCCAAGCCATGGAGAAATTATTTCAGTATATTAAAGTTAATTCTGCATTAATGTTCTAGAGTTTTTGAACAAGAAAGCCCTCACTATACACAAACACACAGAAGTAGATGATTAAATGTTTGAGGTTGGTGGTTGTTTTTTAGTTTTTTGGTGAAGCAAAAGATAGATTTCTGCTTATTTACCCATAGCACTTCTCAAGAGGAAAACAGCTCAACAGAAATAATTTTTTTAGAGTTAACCTTTAATATCAGTTGAATGGCAACAAGCATGGTAGGTGAATGAGGAATGGGTTATAATTCAATGGAAGATCCATGGCATGAAAGGGTTAGTTGAAGGTTTTATAATCTTATTGTGTTTTTATTTTTTTAAACTTGACTCTTTTGATAGTGTTGTGTTTCCTGTTTGCAGATAAAGAATAACTTTATTTCTTGCCTTTACAGATTAATTGTTAGGAATTTTTGGAGTGATGAGACAAGGTTACCCACAAATACTCTTGATCGCATGCTGTCCTTGTTAAATTCTTTCTATTCCACCAAGATTGAAACACAGTACTTGAGTCTCATCACAAATTTTCTGCTTGAAATGACTAGCAAGAGCCCAGATTATTCCAGAAAAATATTTGAGCATCCACTGTCTGAATGCAAATTTCAGGTGAATTGTAATATGTTATCCTGTGTGCAACCGTGTAACAAATTCTATTCCTTCATGTAGTTACCACTTGGACAAGAATGGCATAGTGAAGGAGGTTTTTGAAAGCGTGTTTTGTGCTCCATAGTGAACAGCTGTTATGGGTAATGCACAGTATCAGAAGTTTGACGATTTTTGGGGGGCAATAATTTTGTTTTCTTTTCAAAAACTGAAAGATTTAATTAAACTAGTTATATATACGAAGTATACCTGATGTGTAGAGTACTGAAATACCTAAAAAAGAGAAGCACCATAAGCTGAAGATAAGTTGTGAAGAAACAGGAATACTGGTGCAAGGGCTGTAGATCAGTCCTCAGCTGACCAGCCCAAATTAGTGAGCTTTTTTGCTGAGCTTTGGGGAACTTCTGTGTGTTTGATTTTGGGTTTTTTTTTGTAGTCAAGTTCTGCCCCTGTACCTGGAATGATGCTTTAAGTTCTGTATTTTAATTTCTGCTATCCTGTCTCAAGGAAGGAAGACAAAAAGCCTCCATTCCTACTGTTCTTACTAGAATCTTTTTGTGTTCATAGGACTTCGTAATTGATTCCAGCTGGCGTTATCGAAGTACCGTGCTCACACCTATGTTTGTGGGGACTCAAGCTTCTCAGAGTATCCACAGGAATTTATCACAAGAAAGATCCCTTTCTGCTTCTGGGCCAGTTGGTGGTCGAGTGAGGGCTACCCAACAGCAATATGAATTTACACCTACACAGCATGTCAGTAAGTCCAGACCAGCGTCTACTGAAATTTTTTTGTTTGCAATAGGAATGATTTCATTACTGGTGCTTATGAATTTTTAACGTAAAAGTGTAAATGCATTTAATATTTTGCTTTCAAGGGCTTTTTTTTTTGTGTTATGAAGAAAAAACATTCAGTCTCTTATGAAGAAAAAAATATATATTAGTCTCCTATGTATTTAAGTTCTGTCTAATGTAAAAGAAGTTTGTTTCTTACCTAACAGCTTGAAATCTGTTCTGCCCATAAACACTGGGAATTAGGGGGGGGGGGGGGGGGGGGAGGAAAATTACCTGCTTCATAGATGTTTTCATTTATTTGTGGAGATGTTACAGCTTTTTTGGAAATTTTTTTTTTACAGGTGGTAGAAGTTCTTTTAATTGGCTAACTGGAAGTAGCGTTGACACATTGGCAGAGTATACAGTTCCTTCATCCTCTGAATCCTTGTCTTCATCCATGCTGTTGGTTAACAAACGGAGTGAAAAATTTAAACAAGCCACCTTTAAACCAGTGGGGCGAGATTTTGGGAAAAAAAGGTTGAGTTTACCAGGAGATGAGGTGGACAGCAAAACTAAAGGTCTGTAAGCCTTATGATGCCATTTGTATATAAATATTATGTTTTTATAGACAGTTTTTGTCAGTTATTTGGCTGGCAGTCCATTGTCTTTTAGACATTCTAATTGAGGTTCAACTTCAGAGATTTTGTTTCCAGGAGTGTGTGGTGATACGGAACTTGTGGCAAAAAGCTAGAATTATGCTAGGAATTGCAAAACTATATGTTGCTAGATGAAAGAACTGACTGGATAAGAAACCAGCTGGTGTGATCTTTACATTCCTACCTCTCCCTAAGACAATCATAGCATGAATTTCAGGCAGTTCTGTCCCTTCTGTTTTAACTGCTTATCTCTTTAAAGAAGAGATCTCTTTAAACATATTTTTCCCAAACCATTTCAGCTGTGCTAACACAATCTACAACATATTGCATTCTGTCATTAGAATTACCTGCTGTTTTCTGAGAATGCTCCTTCATCCACCCAGCAGGTAACTGAAAACTATCAGTACTATTCTGGAATAGCTTAGACTCCTTCTCCCCATTTCCGCCCCATTACACCCTTGCCTACCTTGTTGTTAAAATTTTGACTGAAAAGATGAGAATAGGAGTTCCATCAGGGAGCTATAAAGGTTGACCTTTTTGATACCTGAGAGGCATTTCAAGGCAATTTTGAATGGACCATGCTGAACTATGGAAACGGAGAGGTCAGCCTACCTTCCAGTCAGTTCCTGATCTTCTAACAGGAAAATACCAGTTACAGTGGTACATTTCTGTTTGCTCACTCTTCTTTCCTAGGAAATGGACTGAAGTGAACAGTGTGTAAAGTGGCCTTTCTCCATGAGTGTCCTGAGCAGCAGTTAATCCAGTGACAGTTCTGTAATAGTAACTTAAAAAATATAGTACTGTATTATTATTACCCAATCTTAAAATACATTTAGCACCTCTTTTACGTAGGGAGCTGTATACTTTATGGATTATGGTGCAAATACCATGCTTGCCTTTGAGAGCTTAAAATAAATCTGTCATATGGGACAAATTTGTCCATGAATTTTAGTGCCTTTCCTAGTACTAGTTTGGCCCTTATACCTCATCTATGTGCTTGAAGTTTTTATTTAAATGCTTACTACCTCTTCTCCTAAGAACAACTTAATTTGTTTTAATTTGCTCTCTTGTTGAAAAGCCTTGCAGTGAGTTGTTGGATATGAAACTTGGGAGACTAGCTGGTAAGCTAGTAAATACAAAGATGATGTTTGTTATTATATAATGCTCTTGCCTTAAATCTGGAGTTTGTTTGAGAAAGAAAAAGCTGTGGACATGATCCCGTGTTCCCTAGGTATAGAAGAACGAGCAGAAATTCTAAGACTGCGGAGACGTTTCTTGAAGGACCAAGAGAAACTCAGTCTAATTTATGCTAGAAAAGGTGTCGCTGAACAGAAAAGAGAAAAGGTTTGTCAATCCAAATAAGTTTGAAACCTTAAGTCCCAGTGCCATTTGCAGTCTTGTAATTCATTTCCAGAAGTAACTTCGTAAAGAAAGAATAGGTTTAAGACACTGGTTGCTACTTCAAGAGCTTTAGAAGGTTTTATTTGGAAATCATGCTGATGTGTTTAAAGCTAAATGAAGTTACTTAGCATGAGTGAGAATAGAGCTGGGTGATAACACTTCCCATCTACCGCTTAATGTGTATGAAGTGATTTTACTTGGTAGTGTCCCTAACAGCTATGGGAAGCTCTTTATGGTTCTCATCCTGGAAAGTAGGAGCCTTGAAGCTGCAGTACAGTGCAGAAATAGTTGGAGAACATTATCCAGTGTCTGCAGGTGAACTCAAAAATGTGATACAGCTGATGGACTAACCAGAACTGTTGCATACTTTTAACCTGAAGGGTTGTCAGTAATAATAATTTGCTGAGTGTTTATCAAGGCCAGAAACTTAGTACTACATGAGTTTTCTTGTTGCGTTATGTACTTAAAATAAACTTATGTATTTTTAAGCTCTGTAACAGTTTTACAGAGGTTCATGTTACTAAAAGTAACATATATTATCATCCAAAAAAGATGTTAGCAGTTAGACTAAGAGCAAAGGAACCCAGGATTGAGACCTACCTGTTTGAGACACCCTTGTAATTCTTTGCAGCTGCAGACGACTCTGTAAACAGAACTTATGTCTGGAAGAACCACACAAACACCTATTTTAGCCAATTTATATTCACTTGCAGGCTAAAGCTACCATTTCCTCCCACCCTGCAAGAGAGAATCTGTAAATGTGTTCTCTGTGACAGTCCAAAATACAACCGGTAAAACCCTCTGTGGTATTCCACAATGAAAGACCAGAGGAGACTGAATGCTGTCAGGACCCCTTAAACTCTTCAAGAGATTTGTTACGTGTAAACACACATGTAGCTTGGTGGCTTGCATTAGTACTATACCTGATGGGGCAAAACAGGAAAAAGCGGGTCCTGACCAAGACATTATTTGCGAATAGTTTTAGCAAAGTCCTAATTTCTCCAAGCATATTTCTCTTGAAAGTTTTTTGAAAATCATCCCTTTGAAGTTACGTAGAAGAAAAATGGGCTGAAACAGCAAAATTCTAAAAAGTTTACAGAGGACATAAAATTCTTCAAGCTCTCTTCTGTTTCCCTCTTCAGTTCTACCAATATATTCACCCATTGTCTGCTGGTTTAACTGGTAATGGCAGTAGTTAAAAATAAAATCCCACCCTCTAAACTTACTGCTGATTTCCTTATAGCATATCAGTGCTATGAAAAGGAAGAAAGGCAGAAGAAGAGGTAGGTTTTGTCTATATCTGGTAGTAGCTCTTGTTCAATTTAAATGTATTTCTTTAAGCCTCAGCAAAAGGCAGGGCAGCTGTTTAACAACTGCAGTTTACAGCAGTTTCATTACAGTTTGCTTTAAGTTTTACTAGGAATCAGTTCTACCAGGCTCATCCTTCTTCCTTCCCCTCCCCACCCTCCTGTGTGAAATAGCTTTAGGAACCTCATTTTACTTTGCATCTGGACCAGGCTCATAACCGTCGTATTCTGGACTGTTGTGGCTCAGCTGGCAGGCAGTAACTTACTAAACCATAGCAGCTCACTAGCTGTCTGTCATAATCATTCTTTTAAAAAGTGAGTTCTGTGCTGCCTGTATGGAAGCAGGAGCTACAAGGCATTGATATTACAAGTTAGTGGCTGAAGTAAGTCTATGATCAAGACTTTGGAGTTTTTAATTGACTAAGATAATTTGGAGTTTAACTGTATTACAGCTTTATAGAAAATGTATTGGTTTTTTTAATAAGCTTGGAAAGAGTTTATAAAACACTTTGGAAATTCTCTTCCTTCTTTTGTCTTATCTAGATACAGCTCTAAGTAATACGATTATTGTTTTTTTAACATGAGCAATGCATTTCAGGAGATGAAATCGGAGCTGAAGATGAAGTATGATGCTCAGGTTATTTTGTACAGAAGTTACCGAGTAGGAGACCTTCCTGACATCCAGATTGAATACTGCAGTCTCATTGCTCCTCTGCAGGGCCTTGCCCAGGTCTGTCTGCTTTTCAGAGGCCATTTGTGAAGCTTCCTGTTCTTGTACAGAAAATGACGTGTAGTTGGGCAACTGTTTAAAACATTGATCTATTGTTTTGTGGTCAACCTCTGTGATACTCATTTAGAGTCTGTTTTGAGGGAGTGTTTCTCCCATCCCCTGGGCTGGTGCAGTGATGAGAGAAGCTGCCTTGTAGCTTGCCTCACCTGAGCAATTGATTTGAACACTGAGGACCTGAACATCAGCTGTTGTCCATTGCCTCTGCGTTCCTCTGCCTGAGAAACAGATGACAGTGGTCTTTACAGAAATTATTGCAAAGGACATTCACTCACTGTACAGCAACAAACCAGCCATTTTTATTCCTTCACATGGCTATAGTGGAGGTGTAAAAATACAAATGAAGTTACTGTGGCTAAGATTGGACTCTGACTACCCAGTAAAGCTGATCCAGTATTCCATTTTCTGCCTGAGAGTGGTAGGAATTGTAGGCTGAACCTATTGTATTTTACAGTGTTTGGGAAGTCAGTGTTCCTGGTTACCTTTGTATTTAATTTCTTTTGGTGGTCCCTTATCTCTGTGTGAAGGGAGGAAGTAGCACGCTCAGGAGTTATCTGAATAGCATTAGATCAAGAGTAGACCAAACTCCAGTCCTGTGATAGACCAGGATGCATAGGATTGTTGCACATACAAATGTGTTTCTGGGTTGAAAGAATGCCTTTAAATCTTGGATAGAACTGTCTGTACACACAGTCTGTCTCTCTGTGTTAGCTGCCTCAGTGTTAGGTCCAGGTCTCCTCATGCTTTGATGTCTTCTGTTTTTTTCCTGAAACCTTCTTCGCTGGCAGTGGTGTCCATAAGATGATACTGGGTGTTTGGTTCCATAGTGGGAATTGTGAATATGTGAAGATCATAAATTCCATGTTCTCCCAACGCTGTGGCCTGGTGAAACCTGTATTGTCTTGGAGTTTCTTTATGTAGAATAATTAAGATGGGATTTGAATGGGTAGTACAGTAATTTATGGCATAGGTGTGATGTATGCCAGACTAATTATTCCACTCCCAAAGAGTGTCCACATACAGGGATTAGGTACAGGGTGGGTCGTATATCTTTATTTATTAGTTTATTGTGTCGCAGCAAAATTCAGTGGCCTTACTGCTGTTGTTGTGATTTACAGAAAGATCCAACATTTGCCAAGCAACTTTTCAGCAGTTTGTTTGCTGGAATTTTTCATGAGGTACAAAAATCTAAAACTCCTTCTGAGAAAAACACCATCATCCAGAAGCTGCTGAACAACTTCAATAATTTTCTGAGTATAAGCCTGTCTTACTTTCCACCATTCATTGCATGCATCCAGGTAAATCTTGCTATATGGCATGAAAGTAACTGAATATAAATAATGTCTTTGAACGTGTGATAAACCCACTGGTAGTGAAGGTTAAATTGTATTACTGAAATTTAGACAGAGTTGGAAAGAGAATTGTTAACAAAGTGGATATTTCAAGCAACTGTGTTGAACAAGGTATTTCATGCCTCTGAACTGATTTTTTCAAGATTTCTGCAATTTCTGACCTGTGGAGTTTGAGTCACCTTTTAATGTTTTAATTGCATCAGTAACAAGAAGAGACTTGATTTTAAATGAAAGCCACGAGAACAATTGAAAGGGGTTTACGTGGGTGTCATGTGCTTATCTTCCTGTTTCTGGGAATTTCCTGTTGAGGAATACTTCAATATCTTGAGGATATCAGTAGCTGTCAGACTATTTGTTGTTAGCCTGTCTCATTCGTTTTTTTGGAAATTAGTCCCCCTGAAGTAATTGGGATTTTCAGTAATGAGGGGAGGACTCTACTCCCACCAGAAGGTGAGTTGGTGCACCACAGCCATTTCAGTGGAAAGGAAGCACAAGCCTTTCTACTATGAGTGTATACTGACTTGGAATGGATTGTGAACTTCATCTTCTACCTCAATTTTCAGGGAGAAAAAAAAAATTGTTCAAGCACCTGCTCCATGCTCATTGTCACTGTATCTAAAGTTTCTTGTCAACTGTGTTGACCTTAATGTTGCATCTGATTTGTGGCTCTCAAAATAATCTTTCTTCGGGTAGCAGGTGATGGCTTCTTTCTGTTACGGAAATTCAAAGTATCTGTGACAGTAGATGTCATTTGTAATACAGGAAAAATGTCTAGTTTGGACTAGCTTTTTAAACAGTGACAGATTTTGCTTCTTAGTACTCGTATTTGCACATCTGAAAAAATGTAACTTCTTGTTTACTTTTTTCTGTGCAGCTGCATAAAAGGTCAAATGCTATGGGGATTTTTCTGGGCTGTCTTGGTATTTTTTGAGCCAGCATCTCACAATAGCTGTCTGTTAGTATTCCCTCTTGACATTGCAGTTGTTGGTTTTCAGTCTTGATATTATTATTTGTATTGAACTATGCTGTCTGTTAGACTGTATTAATAACACTGTTGTTAGACTACTTTTTTTTCTGAGTAGACGTAAAATGAAGACTCAAAAAACAGGTAAGTTAAAATCAGTCAAAAATACGGACTTTGTAAGAGCGTAAGAGCATCTCATTGCCATCCCCGCTCAATAACAAAAGAATAACAGCACAAAGCCTCAGCCTGTGTCTTTGAGCATCCTGCATAACAGTCAGAGGAAGGTTTTTGCCCAACAGGGAACAGAGTTCATATTGATCAGGAGAGCGAGTTGGGAGAGGGTGAGAGCACACAGTGCTGAGGCTATCATTTAGCTCACAAAGGGTGTCCTGATCACTGGCCATTTGGAAATACAGCTTCTGTTTCCTATATACCAACACTATAATAAATACTAGCTTGTTTCTTCTGAGGCTTCCTCTTTCACTGCCATTTCCTTCTGGTGGTTTGACTTTTTGGTTTTCTCAGGCTTAAGTCCCATCAGGAGAGTAACTTGGTGATGAAATAAGCTGTTCTCATCTACAGGTATAATCTTAAAACTGACTATGAGGTTCTGGGATTGGCTTTCAGGACAGATTAAAAACCAGCTGAAATACTAGGAGAAAAGTTAACCCCATGACAAAAGTTTATATAGACTCCATAGTGATACCCTGTCTCTGAAGAACGTAAATTGCCTTATAAATATTTCAGCTGTCAGGCCAGCTCAGATACCATTTGTCCTAATCTTTGAACATGTGGTGCAAGACAGAACGCATTACATATGGAGCAAGGATCATTCCCTTTGCTTTCAGAAGTGATCAAATAGTCACCAAAATGCACTAGATAGAAAGAAATCTGCTTTGATGTGGGACACTGTCTCTGAATTTTGAGTTTGGGAGAGTATTCATTCTCTGGATGTACAGTTATATTTGCACAGTTCTTACACTTTTTTCTGGGAATCCCTGAGTTTTTGGTCTTACCTTAGCAAAGCTGTTCTTAAGCTTTTAGATTGTGCAGTGGACACTGTGTCCCTGACATAACCCCTGAAAGTTGGCAGTCAAGGAGTGTGTGCCTTGTACGTAGCAGTGTCTGGGGCACATGTGCAGCTTTGAGAGAAACTGCTAGCTGAAACTGCCTGAATTAGCAGGTGAAGCATATGCTAAGCCAGGGATTTACCTGGTTTGTAACTCGGGAAGCTACAAGAAACTGTTCTCTTTTTATTGAGTACAATTTATTGGTGTGAGAGTCTCAAGTATACAAATTGTGTAATGAGTTTGCTTATGCCAGGTGCCTATTCTGCAGTTTTTGTGGTGGTTGGTGGTTGCCATTTATCGAAGAATTGTAGCTTGGTTGTTCTCACAGTCTGTTGTTGCAATTTCAAATAGCAATTCTTTTTTCACTTGGTGTTCTTGAACATACTGTGTTGCAAAAGTCCAACGTTAATTTTTGTCCTAAAACTCAATGCTGTTTCTTGTAATGAAAGTTATGTTACCCCTCTTCCATGCTGTAGATTTTTTTTTTCTTCCTGTTTGGTTAAGATATTCGTGCAACTTTTGTTTAGGTTCTTAAATGAAAAAAAACCCAAACCCTGGCTTTAATAAACTTTTCTGCCTCTTTCTTGATATTTGGGTTAATGATTTAAGTATTTAAAAAACCCTTCATGTAAACAAGAATATTTATCCTGGAAAAGAGTTTATTCTGTAGTTGGACTAATGTTAAATACAGTAAAGACCTGCTAGAAATACTGTCATGTTTTGAAATGGAGCAGGACTAGTTGGGTACAGTACTAAATGAGTCTGCCAGGAAGCTGTGGTATGCCAAAACTGGGTATATAAGCCTCCAGCTCAGAGAAGACATCGTGGTTAATCATGCCTTTAATTTATGGCAGGAATGCACCACTCAGCAGGTTAAGTGAAATGCAGCTGTTGTGTAGCAGGCACCATGCTGCCAACAATTGAAAAGATTGAGGCTGTGAATGGTCCATTTACCTGTCCCCATTTCCCCTGTGTTTGTTGAGAGGGTTGTCCTGTGCCCTGGAGACAGACGAAGTAGAGGGGTTATTCTCTACTGTTCTCTGTCCAAAGAGCAACAGACAGGGGAAAAGATCCCAGTTTTCTCAGAGTTTGGTAGAGTTCTTCTGGAGATTTAATGGCTTACTTCCAAAGCTTACACTGTAAGGAAAGGAATGCCAAATAGGTGATCTCTAAAAGGTGATCCATATAGTTTTAGACCAAGTAGACGCCTGTTGTTTTGTTTTATTTTACAGGAAATGAGTTACCAGCACAGAGAGCTACTGGAACTGGATTCAGCTAATGTGAGCACAAGCTGCCTTGCAAGTTTACAGCAACCAGTGGGCATCCTTCTTCTGGAGCACACGCTGATGGCTCTGTCCCCTGAAGAGGAGCCCCCATCCAAGCGGATGCGTGGGAGGACAGAGCTTCCCCCAGATGTGATCAGATGGATTGAACTTGCTAAGTAAATTCTTGTTTGAGACCATTTACTCCCATTTAGGTTTACCTTGTGAAGAACTCTGCCTTTATGGCTTATGAGATTTCTTCTTTAGTCTTTCCCTCTTTTAGACTTACATATGCTTTCAATTTCTTGTCAGTTAATTACTATCTTTCACTTAGAGCAGTTAGATTTAACAGCTGGGCACCCTGATGATGCTATCAGACTGCTGAAAAACATGTTATTGATAGCTTTTCAACTACAAGAATTTCCACAGTTCAGGTATCCTACAAGATGAAGTTTATCTGGTTCGATTTATACTTATGATCTAAAAAAGTATTATTACAAGCCAGTAGTATTAGTGTTTATTGAATTAGTATTTTTAATAGCTGATGTTTGCATTAATATACATTTGTTCAACTAATTAAAAGATTTCCCTTTTCAATTTTACTAGGTTGTACCGATCTCTTGGGGATTATGATGTCCTTCGTGGCATTTTCAGTGGCAAGATTGGAACTAAGGAAATTACACAGAAAGCATTGTTGGCAGAAGCAAGGAGTGATTATGCTGAAGCAGCTAAATATTATGATGAGGTAAAATGACAAGAATATTTTTTTGTTTCATAAATATCTCGTGACTTAAAACTAATAAGCCAAAATTAAACATTTTGAGAAGTAGCATATTGTTTAAAAAGTCCTTGTGTTTCGTTTGATTGATGATTCAGTCTGTAAAGACATGGGAACAGATGAACGGTCACAACAGAGCAGTGTGATACTTTTTACTGTTTGTTACAAAGTTTCATATGTGAGATGCCTAGGCAGACAAGTAAAATACAATGGGCGTGCTGCCCACCCCAAGAAAGCAAGCTGCATGTGTTCATGGCAAAGAAAATCTGAGTTATAGTGGGTAAAAATTAAGAAGGATCTGTTTAACCTTGTTTTAAAGTCTTCACTTTAAAAATGCAGGTTTACTAAAGATGGCTACCTGAAATAAATTTATATATAAATACTGCCGAGCTTGAATTTTCTGCATTTAATGTTGCTGTTAAAGTCTGGTGAGACAATAAATTATTGTTAAGCTCCTGGTTATTTAGAGCTGAAACATGTCAGATTCTAGCTGAGAACCTTCCTGCCCCTCAAATTAATTCCCTAGGCACTCTGTAAAGAAGACTGGCAAGATGGAGAGCCAACAGAAGCGGAGAAGGACTTCTGGGAGTTTGCATCTCTGGAATGCTATGACCACCTCACAGACTGGAAGTCTCTGGAGTATTGTGCTACCGTTAATATTGACAGTGGAAAACCTCCAGACCTAAGCAAAATGTGGAGTGATCCATTTTTGCAGGTTTCTAGATATCTCTTTATTGATACTGTACCATTTTTATCTCTGCAGGCATGCCCTACAGTACTGTGATTGTGGGTGGAAATCAGGTGCATTGTTTGGGTTACTTTATTATGGAAATTAGCAGAGATTCCAATATATAAAATATAATCGAAGCAATTACTTTAGCTGCTTTTACATAGTTTAATTTTTACCTTGAGTCTATGGGTGATCATCATCTGTTGTTGTTGTTGCTTTTATCACTTTTATTTGATCCATGTTTTACAAGTTACCAAACTGCTGGTTTTGAAACTGGTAAAATTTGCTAACTCCTTGAACCTATCAGAAAAGACTGCTGTGATTTTTTTAGCAAATTGGTATTTGTCTAAAGAGAAAACATTTAAAAAACAGTTCAGAATATATTTATTTTATCTGCCACTGATAACAAAACTGATCATGTAATGTTCCATTCCTAGAAATAAAGACTATATTTTCACCTTGTAGGAGACATATCTGCCCTATATAATACGCAGCAAGTTGAAGTTACTGCTCAGTGGGGAAAATGACCAGACTTTGCTAACTTTTATTGATGAGGCAATGAAGACAGAACAGAAGAAAGACATTATAGAAATGCATTACAGCCAAGAGCTTAGTCTACTTTACATCCTGCAAGATGATTTTGACAGAGCCAGATATTACATTAGCAATGGCATGCAGATCTTCATGCAGGTAACAATCTCTGCTGTCACTGATATGATTTTTGTATGTAAACTCATGGAACAATGAAACTATTGTTGCTGTTACTGCTGCTGGATTATACTCTGGAGAGAAACACTTGCCGAAATACAACAAAATCTAGGTGCTTTCCCATCATATGACAGAACTTCCTTTGAATTTGCTGCTTGCAGTGATGAGAGGGGAACCAGCCAGTGGAGCATCCTCTCATTTTAATTAGTTTTGTTTTGCTGATTTCATCTATTAGAAGTTTTTCGGCGTAACTGTTTGTGCTGATTAATAGCAGTTTTATGTCATTCACCTTTTTAGAAGCCTTCTGTGCCCAGAACAAACTTGAAAAGAGTATCATATTGAGAAGTTACAAATTCCATCCATTACCAAGTTTTGATTAGACTATAGGACTATCCTAAAATGTAGGATAGGAATTACAGCTAGAGTATGCCTCTATGCTTGTCAAAAGCCGAGTTGTTCTTAGCTTACAGGCTATTAAATTACTTTTAAAAGGTTGGGTTGTAGAGCATACTATATACCAGCATCAGGTCACTAGTTTGTAGAGCACTGCATAGAACCACGTTGTAAATTCTGTAAGTGATATCTCCCATTCTTTCAATTTCTTTTCAGAGCTATTCCAGTATTGATACTTTGTTACCTCAAAGTCGAATGACCAAACTGCAGTCTGTACAAGCTTTGACAGAAATACAGGATTTCATCAATTTTATGACCAAAAGAAGTAAAGATATTTTTTTCTTAATTGATTTTCCTTTCTTTGTGTTAAATAAGCATGGTTTCCTGAACTTTGAATTTCTATTTCCTCACTTAGAGGACTGAACTCCTGTTTGAACGAGCATAGGTCTGGAATTACTTCTTACTGTCTTCTTGACAGTTGTGTAAGATAAGCTTGAAGATAATTCTGTGTTATATTGCAAAGTTTTATTAGCCTAGCTGTTGTGTAAGAGTTAAATACCTCTTTTGGAAGTGTAAGTAATAGTTTTAAACTAAGATTTTTGTTGGGATCACTTTTGGTAGCAAATAATGCTTAGCAGAGATAAGATGGATGTGGTGTTTAATTTATAGCTACTGAGGTAGGCATGAAATACAAATTTAGGCACATAAACGAAATTTTATATAAAATCTAGTTAACTATATTCCAGCATATTCCTGTATGGAGAGATCTACGCAGTAGTGATTCCCAGTGACAGTTGATACCATGCCTTTATTGAATCTCCTATGCTTCAGCAATAAACAAAAGCAATATGATCGCCAAGCAGTGTATTTAATGCAAGCCCAGAAATGCAAGTTGGTTCTTTTATTACAGTTTTCTGAACTGAACTAAATTTTTGAATGTTAGACTATGTTTGGTGTAGGCCTTTTTCATACTGTTTGGATTTAGATGCATTGACAGTATTCTTAATTGATTTCTAGGTAACCTAGCTTCACAGGCTTCCCTTAAGAGACTTCTCAGAATTTGGACAAGCAGATATCCAGATGCTAAAATGGATCCTATGAACATCTGGGATGATATCATTACAAATCGGTAAAATTACATTCTTGGGTTAGCTTTAGTTCTGTCTGCTTGTTGAGTTCTGAGAGGTGCTTTTTCTAATGTTGCTTGTTTCCATGGGACTGCAGGGGTGATATAGTGTATGCTCTTTTTTTTTTTTTAACTGTTGTAATAGCTTTATCAGTACAACTGGGTTTTGTGTGACTAACTTGTGGTGAGAAGCAAAAGGAGGTTGAGAAATGGCCAGGGAATAAACTGTATTTTGATAGGGAAATGTAACTGCTAGTTCAGGTGTTCTCTTGCATCAGTGACTGCATGCGCTGTGCAAGCTAGCCCACTTCAGCAGCCCTTAAACACATCCCCTTGTAACTGAGTAGATCAGCTGCATTCAGCTCAATGAAACACCACCCAAAAGGCCAGTCTGTTATGAATAAAAAGGCTTACCTACTTTGCAGGCAGTTCCAGAGTTAGGGTGTCTACAAAATAAGCCCAGCCCTGTCGCTATCAGTGTTTCACATGTTTATAGGAAAGTCTATGACTAGTGCTGTAATTAGAGACTTCTGCAGTGCAACTGTTGCTAGAAAGAACAAAGGCTCTCCAGAGATTCTTTTGGATTAGCTTCAAAGAAGCTGGAATGCTTTTCCAAAGCTGACAGTTTTCTGTCCTCCCGGTGGTATCTATCTTCATCCCAACCACACTTCCAGTGCAAATCTAGATTCTTTCTTTTGCTGGTGGACAACTTCTTCAACAGCTCTGCTGATACCCACTGTACTCTGTAATTTGTTTTATTATCTCTTGGTATCAGGAAAAAATGGCTACAGAAGAGCTTATTGCAGGTAAATATTAGGCAGCATATATGGTATGGCTTAATCCTTTACAAAGTCTCAAAATAATTATGAATTGAAGGGTTACCAGTGTCTTAAACACTTTTAAGTGCTTTTAGAAAACCTTTATCTCAAATTAGTGACAGAGGATGTGCAAAACCCCATTCCAGACTGCAGTGCTAGCCTCTGCATTGAATAACAGTCTACATGATGAGAGGTGGTATTAAATAAGATAGGACTAGTTGTAGATTGAACAGAATGTAGCATTTCCCTTTCAAAAGCTGATTATGGTCACTTGTCTTTTCTGCAACACAAATTTCAATGTTTACACGTGTGGTGTGATATACATTTGAATTTCAGATTGACATAAAAAACAGCCTGGCCCTTACACTATATAACTGAGACTCCTGTTTATCAGCACTTCCGTCAAGTTGGAACGCAAGTCATGGCTTGGTGAACTTAGAGGTTGTAGCTTTGAAATCCCACTCTGTTATGGACATTTCTAATACCTAATCACATCAATCCAAGATCCTAGAATGCTGTCAGTGTCAGTATGTCCCCAGTTAGGACTTTCCAGATTCCAAGGACTATATTTAGCCCTTGCTAAAGGTGATCGCTGTATCTTGTTGGTAGCTTGACTACTTGCAGTGTCTACTGTCAGGTAGATCAACACTTCAATGTTCCTGCCCTCGGATGCATGATGGAGCGATTTGTATTCCTGTTGTTGTTGTGCAGGTGTTTCTTTCTTGACAAACTGCAGGAGAAACTTCTCTGTGATCAGGCCAATGATAGTATGGAGGTGGATGAAGAATACAGTGCTGGTGACCAAATGGAAGTAGATCAACAGGGTGAAGACATGTACTCAATGATTAGAAGCTGTAAATTTAACATGAAGATGAAGATGGTAGAAAGTGCCAGGAAACAGGTGACTGTACTGTCTGATAGCTTCCAATTTTGAGAGAAAATGCATAGAAACTACAGCTGAAAAAGCATTTTAGGTGGTCTTGGGTACCTTTTTGTCAGGGCCTGCTGTCCCGGACATTTTGAAAGCTCAAGAAAGTCAGTTCCAAGTGAGAGAAAACAAATGGATAAATGTTAATTACAAACTTGATGACAATTTGTCATTACTGGAAATGTGCCTGAAGGCCCCTTTTGATCCACAGGTGGTTTCTGGCATTTTAAAGGGCAGATAAATAAAGTATCTGAAATGCTTCAGTCTTTAATGGATGGGATGCTTGCAACCACTTTGTTTTCTCATTTACAAACAATCTCTTCTGTACAAGGAAACAAATCAAGTTCAGATTGAATCAATATAACTTTAGTCAGCAATAGTGAAAACATTTTATGAGATTATATATATATTTATGGTTTTCATTAATGCTGTTAGGTTAACACATAAAGAACTAAAGCGAAGTGACTTAAAATTTTTGGTTTGGATCTGGCTGTTAAAATGACTGTAACAGCCTTCTTTGATGGACCTTTGGTGTTTCAAGCCTGAGACAAAATGAATATTATTTAAGTTGAGGTCTCCCCCATCTTCTAAGATGCTGCAGAAATCTGCAGTCGGTGACAAGACTTTAAGTACTGTAATAACCAAATACAAGGTTAGAGCTGTGTTGACTATACACTTAAAGGAGTAAATGAAAAGTAAGATTTCCCTTAATGTTAGTTAATGTGAAACTTTTCATCAAAACACAAATATAAGTGATTTGCTTATGGTATTATAAACCAAGTTACATTGCCAGTGTGCTGCAGAACAGTTAATGCTTGTTTAGTCATGCAGATAGAATTACTTTCATTTTGTCAGACTGTTAAATCTCTGGGTTTTGGTTTTGGTTTTTTTTTGCATTTCTCCATTAGCATAAATCTGTTTTTGAATATGAGACCCAACTAGTAATGGACCTCTCCACGTGTTACCTAAATATTCTCATCCCTTAATTTAGTTGCAGAACAGTTTTATTTGCTCTTCAGATATATTATCTGAAAATTCTGTCTAATCTGAATACAGAACAGCTTCTCAGTGGCCAAGAAGCTTCTGAAAAACCTATTCAAAGAAGCCAAAATGAGGGAAGACTGGCTGGTGAGGTGGAATCACACCTATTGCCGCTTTACACATAGCTGCAGCCGGAACCAGAGTTGTCCTGAACGTGTGCTCTCAGTGTTAAAAACCATCTCCCTGCTTGGTAACAGCTTTCTCTTTGCTTCACATTGTTTATTGTACAAAGCTGCTTTGTTGTCAAATTACCAACTTTGGTTTTGAATTCCACAGAAGATACCAAATCTGACTATCTTAGCAAGAACATAGTGGCCTTCCGAAACCAGAATCTTCTTCTGGGTACTACGTACCACATCATGGCCAATGCTCTTAGGCAGGATCCAAGATGCCTTGAGCAAATCGAGGAAGAAAAGGCTGGAAAAATATCAGTACTATCAGGAGAAAGTCTTGCGAGTCCTGAAAAGGTAAATGAGAGGAGAAAAGCTTTTAGGTATTTCAGTATTGTGATCGCTGCTTCAACAGGTACAATAGGTAGTGATGGATGTGGATAGATACAGAGAATGTGAAACCCATCTGCTACTAGCAGTGATTTGTCCAGGAAAAATCCCTGGGATGGGGGAAGCTCTGGCTGCTGTTTTGTCTGCTTTTTTGCTCTCCTGGAGTTCTGCACCACTGTAGCGTTTTCAGTTTGGAGTGTCCTTGCAATTCTCTGTTCCTGGATTTTGTGTGAAGGGGGAAGACAGTCATAGCATCTGCATGCACTGTGGCAAGACAAGGCTTGGGAACATGATCCTCAAAGAATACCTTCATTTTAGCTGGGCATTTCTGAGCTGCTTCATGCTGTCAGACTATCTTATTTTGTAAAGGGTTCTTTATAATACTGATAATGCTACTGATACAGTTATTTCATCTAAATAATTTTAGTGATAGAGAGGAGAGGTCTTTTTAAGACAGAGCATATGCAGGTCAACTTTGCCTGTTTTGGGAAGGTGTGCACTTGAATAATACAGTGACAGACTGCTGCGTCTGAAATCATGTGTTGTCCATTGTCCCAGATGCTGTGGCACTGACTTCTTGTCTGTCACATTGATGAAGAATTTGAAGTACCGCTGTGACTTATTTCTGTTAATTCCTAAAGCCACCATGAAGACCCTTAGATACAAACCATATCAATATAAAACAGCAGTAAATTGGTCTTAATTTGTGTTTTTATGGTTGTTAAAACAAAAAAAAAGGCAGATTAAGAGATTCCTGCAAAAAAGATTCTAAATTTTCAGGTACGTAGAAACTAAGTGAAAGCTTAAGCTTCATTTATTAGATAATTATGAAGAGCATTCTTCTTAAGGAAATCTAAAAGTTGAGCATAAAAGCTCTTCTGTGTCAAATGAGTCAGATTGGGATACCAGGTATAATCTTATAAGATTAAGGAGCTTAGCCTTATTTTAGCTTATTAAGCAGTACTCTGACCCTGGTAGTTTCCCTCCACCTACCTGAAATTCAAACTGTTTAATTTCAGTTACAGCGTTGTTCCAACTTGTTCTGCAGCAATTTTGTATATTGTTTAATGATTGCAATAGCTACAATGTCTGAGGTTGGTAAGCTTGCTGACAATAGAACATATGTACTTGATATATAAAAATTCAGTAGTAAAGGATCTTGTAGAGTCCTTCATTGCACAAGCTGCATTAGAAATGTATAATCAATATGACTGTGTTTGTCATAGGGAAAAAGATACCGGATTTTTAATAGTTTGACGCATGCTTTTTTTAACACAGATTCTTAGTTGCTATGCAGATGTTGCAGATATGTCTTAATAGGAAAAAAACCAGCATTTTTTATGTTTCCTGTTAACTGTTTGGAAAAACTCTAGTAAAATTAACTTTTTTGCAGTTATAAAAATTCCACATAACATGTCCAAAGACTAAAGTGTGTTTTATATTTTTTAATTGAAAATTGTGGAATACTTGAATACTAGAAATACTAGAAATAATGTCCCAATTTTTTCCTTTGTGTCAGCTGCTCGAAACATCTACTACAATTAAAGTTTTATCTACTCAAGACATGCAACCAAGCTTCAGTTTCAGAAAGAATTGTTGAATGCTATTTGCTAACATATCTTTTTTTCTCTTGTGTTTGAATTTCAGGTATTGGCAAGTCTGAACAAGAAGGCTTTTCAGTGTTTCAGCAGTGCCGTGAGGAAGTCCGAAGAGGAAGAGCATTCCCACTCCATGGAACATGTAGATGTAGCGGGAATTATCGATGCGTATATGACTTTGGTTGGTTTCTGTGACCAGCATCTGCGTAGGGAAGAAGAAGGCTTGCTTGGTTAGTCAGGATTTCTCCTAAGCGTGTGAGGTGGATTTATCTGTGATACGTGAGCTTTTGTGATACCCAGCAGATCTCCCTGAGCAGTGCAGCTTGGATTTAAATGGAACAGTTTGTCCTTCGGTTCAACAGTATTTATATTCCTTCCCCCCACTATTACTGCTAGCTTTGATACTAGTGAATCACTCGTAGTCTCCCTCTCGCTTGTGAGAAATACATCATATCCAGCGTGTGCTTCCCTTGTTCCTTCCCAGACCACAGCAGTGCTGTATTTAAAGCAGGCAAGATACCAGCAGTGATGCAGCTTCCTGATAAAGCTAATCCTTACAATCCCCAAGTACATGTGTTGCAGATGTGTGCAGTTCAAACAGATGGGAAGAAGAACAAAGTAAAAATACAGAATACACTGGGAAAAAAACCCGACAACCTGAATTGTAAAGATGAATGTTCCAGATGATCAAAGACATGGAACAAGTGATGGTGTTTCTGATAATTCTTGTTTAATGTCTCTTGGCAGAAATTAACCCTGCAGATCTGCAGCTATTCCCAGCTATTGTGGTGAAGAGAATGATAAAAGCTTTAAAACTGAACTCCAGAGAAGCCAGACTGAGGTTTCCTAGACTGCTGCAAATAATTGAAAGATATCCAGCAGAGACATTGGGTCTAGTGACACGAGAGGTTAGTTGCTTCCATTTTCCTAGCAGCAAATGTTTCTGTAAATCGAATTTAAAAGGTGGGGGTGGAGGCTGGACGGATAGAGGTTAGACTGGTAAGTTTTGCTTCAGGTAAATCAGATAAATTTTATCCTGTCATTGTTCCTTGTCTTTTCTCTAACTTGCTGAGCCTAATTCATACAGACAGAAACTTTGTTTTTAAAAGTTTAACTTCTTATCATTACTCTGATTCCAAATGTTAGTTTGAGAGCTGCTGGAGGGGAACTGTGTAGTGGGTTGTTTGGGTTTTTTTTCTTCAGAACAACCTAAGTGGGCTGATAAAGGTAGTTAGTATTAAGGTGAGGAATGTATTTTATTTCTGTAGGCTGCGTTTCCCATATGCAGGAAGCCAGCAGCTTTTCCAGACTCATTTTCCTCATGTCCCACCTCTCCCTATCATGCCTCACTTCAGAGGTTACTACAGCTTCTTCCTCCTTTCCCGCTTCCTCCCTTTCACAGCCTGTCCAGCCTTGTTCCATGGCAAGATACAGTGTCCCCGCTGCCTCCCCTGCTGCCGTGGGACAGATAAGCTGAGAGCTCCTCTGTGACTCATGCCAGTTTCTGCCTTAGCCTGGCCACCTTTTCAAGCCCGCGCCATTGTGCTGGCGCTCACAGAGCACCAGGCCCTGTCAAAGGAACAATTCAAGAGAGACAGAAACACAGTTTAGTTTTCCCAAGAAACTGAGAAAGTAGGAAACCAGCTGAGGTGCACAAGATGTGGCCACAGTGAAACTGATGGTTCAGACAGAACCTGACAGCTGGCCCAGCTGACAAATCTCACCCAGAAGAGGAGTTCACCAGGCAGTTCTTCATCCTCTCCTCTGTCGTTCTGTGAGATAAATACTGGCAATCTGATCTCAGACTCCACTAGAAAGGTAGGAAGGGATGATACAGGAGGAAAGGAGTCGGAGTTTGGCCTCTGGTTATCACCAGAAAATGTATTATAGTACTCCTTTCAAAACTTGTATCACTTTTGAAGAAGAAGTGAGCATGAAGTGTATTGGGGGAGTGCTTTACTGAAATCAGTATGTGTCAGCAAACCCAAACCTGTTTAAAGTTGAAGAAAGGGCAAAATTGTGGTAGGAGTTCCAGTGTTCCCCTTCTTGGCTCTTTTTTTACTCGCATCGAGACTTCAACCCAATGGTTTTTGAACTGTCTTCACATTTTTGAGGTTTTTGTATGTGGTGATCAAAAATTATTGTATTGCATCCAAACAGAAAATCCACAAGTTTGAGTATAAAGCCTCATCTGAATCAATAAACTGCAAATCTTTATAATGGAAAACCTGTTAAGCAGCAGCAGTGGTGGGGGTGGTAGTAAGTAACAATAGTAATGAAAATCTTTGTTTCACTGGGGAATGTTTTGTGCAACCTAGTTGACAGTTTCCTTTTTGTGTGTTTCTGTCTGTCAGGCTAGGCCACAGAACAGTTTTGTTTGTTTGCTGTGTTTGGTATTTTCGAGGAGGACCAAAGTTGAAAGCAGTGTCTGTCTTTTGCAGCTTGCTTCGGTACCCTGTTGGCAGTTCATTGGTTGGATTAGCCAGATGATGGCACTGCTTGACAAGGATGAAGCAGTAGCTGTGCAACATACTGTTGAAGAGATCACAAATACCTATCCCCAGGCAATCATCTACCCTTTCATGATCAGCAGTGAAAGTTACTGTTTCAAAGATACTGCAACTGGTTGTAAGAACAAGGAGTTTGTAGAAAGGTGAATTTGCTATTGGAGTAGCTCTTTTGCATGTTTTCTTATTCAGGAGTGTAGAGGTTTGTTTATTTTTCCTAAACAAACTCTTTTCTTTAGGGGGCATGAGAAATATTAGAGGGTAGTCTGACGCACACTGTATTTTCATTTAAAGGCCCAGGGAAAATCAATACATAAAGTGTCTTAGTATTAGACATACTCAGGTTAGTGGCCTAAATACTTTCTGAAGTGGTGAGTGCATATAGTCCCCAGGCTGTGGGATGTTAGAATTTTTCCAAGATAAAACAGAAAGAGCACAGAGAGGCAACTGCTTTCTCCTTGTAATTCTGTGGTTGTTGAAGTTTCAACTTCCTTCTCCCATTCTGTGGAGGTAGAAGGGGGATCTGGTGCATGTTTAGGCTCTTACTGTAGTAGACTTAACAGCAGTCAAAGTTAGGACCCATCAGAGATGAAGATGAAGCTTGCTTGGACACTTACAATCTTTCTAATGCCAAGAGAAAGCAGACGTGTTTAAATAGAATACATGCTCCTACCAGGCTTCGGAGAGGGCTAGTGAAACAGATGCATGTTATCTTGGGGAATGACATCTCTTGGTTGCATTCTCTTGCTTATTCAGTGTGCACATACACCTTCCTCTAAAAGCCCTCCCTTCCCTGTTTGCCATGCAATAAAACCTGAGTAAATCCCCAGGCAAAAGTCAACTTTTATCACACAACGCTGTAGAACCACTAATACAATTTTAGGTGTCTTTTTGCCATTTTTTCAAATCTCTGATACATTTGCTGAATGCCTTTGCTTAAAATAAGAAGATAAAGTCTTGTGCTTCACAAATTGTATGGCCATTGAATAACTGTAGTGACAGAATATGTGGTCTGGTTAATGCCCATTTCTGTTGCAATATTGTTTCCACTTGCCCACCAAGCTCCTATTTTCGTAGTGGCACACTTAATTAAAAAAAATGGGAGCTGTGTGGTGAGAGCCGTCAATACATTAAGTCATGCAGTCCAAGAGAGAACTCTGAGGGGGTCCTACCTGCCCACCCTTAGAATTATTTTACCAGATGCTTGAATATAGCAGACAACCTGGATCATTGCTTATCTGCAGGCTAGATGGTGATGGTAGTTCCTGTTGCATTATGATGCGCTTTTTTTCCTTTTAAAGGATCAAGAATAAGTTGGACAGAGGAGGAGTAGTTCAAGATTTTGTTTGCTCCCTGGAACAGCTCTCTAATCCCGTAATGCTTTTTAAGGTAAAGTGTTGTGGGGTTTTTTTGGTGGGGTTTTTTTTGGTGGGTTTTTTCGTTTGTTTGTTTTTTTATTTTGTTTTTATTATTATTTATGCATACACACCCTGCCCCCATCATTGCTCACCCTGTGTTTAGGAAAGAGTGTGCCGGGTGGAGCCTGTCACAGTTTGGTTGACGCCACAGCCGCAGGAAGCGGTTCAACCCAGAATCAACTGGTGATGATGCTGGGGTGCTGTCAGCAGCTTTCACTGGTGATGGTCTTCCTCCCTTGTGCCAGCTGGCTGTTTTGTAGTAGCCCTTTTCAGCTTTCTCCTTCAAGGTCTCTGCCCTGCCCCATAGTCAGTCTTCCTCAATTGTTCTGAAACCATTACAGAATTATCATTTGTGGGCCATCTCTGTAATTTCTTACCGACTGCTTGTGTTCTTACACCCTTTCCCTGCTCTCTGCTGGGCTTCCCTGTCTACATTCTGACCCTGTTGTCTAAAGGATTCTCATTCATGTGTTTGGTACCACTCCTGGTGCCATAGAGGCTTTCTTGGTTTGCACTAGACACTGTGGTAGTGAACGTGATTATCTTAATGAAGTAGAAACATTTTATCAACACAGAAAGAAAGGGAAATATATCCATAGCCTTTTGATTGCTCTTTTAGTTGTCAAAAGACACATTAATTGACTATTAGTAAATATGGTCACCCAGAAGTAATCTGCGTGGATCACTGAACAGCAAGAGCCTTTCAGGGGTCTTGCTTCCCCTGAAGCAACTTTTTCTCAGTACTCATCTGTTCCCTTCTTTTTGCAGGATTGGGTTGAGGATGTCAGAAACGAGTTGGCAAAAGCTCAGAGAAATAAAAATAAGCTTAAGGAAATGTATGAAGGAATGTACAAGAATTTGGGAACTTTAGAGGCTCCTGGCCTTGGATTGCTGAGGAAAAGGTTTATTCAGGTATGTGTGATTGCCAAGTAGTGTTGGCATTGTATGCTTGTAGAAGGCACTAGGAAGTCAAAAGAAGGGACAAGATCACAGCTTTTACAGGTGCTGCAGGACTTGATGAGACAAGGGAGCAAGTCGGGAATACAGGACTGGGATTTCTTTGCTAGAAGCAGGACTGAATCTTCCCTCTTACTCACCTTCTGCCACCCCTGTCCTGCACGCTGCCAGGTTCTCAGGGCCTTGGCCTCTGACCATCCATGAACCTGCACAAGAATCTGGTCTTGTTTTTTTTCCTGCTGCCAAGGGTATATGAGCACCTTAGGGTGGTTTGCTATATTATGCTACTCAAATTTGATGCTGATACTAAGTTATTTAGGGTAGGTTATTCAGAAGAGTTACAACTACGAAAAATTACAGAAAGGACTTTACAAAACTGACAAGAGCTGAAATAGTAATATGCAGTAATACATAAATTAAACACTGTTGATGGATTGTATTAATTAAAATACAGTGTTAAGGCTATTAAATATTTGCTGCCTTGAATTTTAAAAGAAGTCAAAGAACAGAAGAGAGAAAGCAATTCAATGATCATCTGGAAATAGATTTAAAGTGATAAAGATGTTGACTGTAGCAGTCTCTTCTTCAGAAGGATATTTTCTGTATTTTCATTTACTTCAGTGAAATAGTTGTGTCCTTCATAGCTTGGGAGAAAAACGATCAGGCATTAAAAAAAGAAGTGAGCTTACATGTCTTTCCAAAGTGTTAATACCAATGAGGTCTGAGAGGGGACATGTCGTTTTTCTAGAACCTTGAATTATGGACAGATGAAGTCAACTCAGTTAACTACTTGCAGATAAAACTCACTTTGTTTATTAAATGGATCAGTGTGAAATGTTGTTGCACTTTAACAGGCTATTTAATACACTCTAAAAAATATGGTTTTATACACTGTACATCTAAATTATCTCAAAATAAATCATGAATAATAAATGTGATAGTAAGTAAAACACGTATGTTGGTATTTTCTAAGGTGATACAAAAAATTAATACATGAAGCTTTATGACATGCCTTATGTATACATATATCTTTTGGTTAGCAAAAAAGGTATATGTGAAATTAACTAGGATGTATTTGCTTACTATGTAGTATGGTTGAGTATGGTTGCTGCTAGTTTAAAAAAAAAAAAAAAAAAAAAAAAAAAGAAGAGAAAAAAAACCCAAACCCAAAACCCCACACCTTCCATAATGCACAGAGTATTCATATTTGAGAGGGGAAAAAACATTAATGAACTTATCCATCTGTATTTTTTTACCATTTGTAAATCAAACAGTTGAGGGTTTTGGGGGTTTTGTTGCAGCAGTTCGAAAGTGTGATAACTAGATCTAAAGACCGGGGCATCAATTAAATGTCCTGAGAATAATCCTATATTTAGATTCATGATGGAATTTGTATTTTTTAACAGGTGCAAAATTGAAAACTTTTATTTATATTACTGTTTCACTAGCTGTTCTTAAATTTTTGTAAGCAGATGAGTTATGTGTATTAAGTCTAATGAGCAGCATTATTGATATGCTCACCCAGAATCCAGCTGCACCTGGAGAAGGTAAAAGGGCCAAGCTTCTGGTTTTGACATGGCAAAAAGGTTTTTGATCTCATTCTATAGATCTTTTTGATGTCACTGAGTTGGTAAAATGTAGATATTTCTGTTGAGGACAGCTGGTGAGTCTACCAAACAGGAAGCGAGAAGGTTCTGACAGACTAGAAGTAATGGAGAAAAAAAAAAAAATGAAGTGGAAGAATGACTGATGTATTTTAGGAGCTCAGATGAAGCTGTGTGTGTAGATAGGAAAGTACTGTTTTGGTGTTCTTGGGACGTTCCTAGCACTGTGTTAACAGGATTCCTTTCTGTAAATGAACCTCAGGCTTTTGGGGAAGACTTTGACCGTCATTTTGGAAAAGGAGGTTCAGAACTGTTGAACATGAAGGCTAATGACTTTGGTGAGATTGCAACTTCTCTCCTCTCAGAAATGAACAAAAAACATAAAGAACCTGGAAACCTGAAAGAATGTTCACCGTGGATGAGTGAATTCAAAGCTGAGTTCTTGAGGAATGAACTAGAGGTTCCTGGTAAGTTCCTCTTCAGTGTCAATGGTGAACTGCCCCTTACAAGGAAGTTGCTGCTCTTGAGCCCTTCTTTTTATGTTGGCTATATGACCCTTCTTTCTGGCCTTATGCAGAAGTAGATTTCATCTGAAATAGCTCTGTTCATTCATCGTCACTTAAATCTGATCTTAAGCTGTAGTCCTGATATTTTTAAAATTCTGTCTAAAATTGTATCTTGCCTAAGAACTTCTGTGGTTTTTTTAAAGGCCTGACTCCACAAAATCTGACATATAAGTCTATGTTCAAATCTAGTTCAAAAAGGACGTGTCCTCTGAAACCATTAAGAGCTGCAATTCTAACAGCTTTATAAGGAAAGAATATTAGTAATTCACAGATAAAATTATATGATGTATATGTTGGATTTTTATGCATTTTAAAATATTTTCTTCACTACCATTCTACCAATTTGACTAAATATTTGGAAGTGTGTTCTATTCTTAAACACTTTAAATTAAAAAAAAATAATAATTAAGGTCAGTCTATGTAACTTTTTTCTTGTATTTTTTTCCATTACCACTTCAGGTCAGTATGATGGAAAAGGGAAACCACTGCCAGAGTACCATGCAAAAATCTCTGGATTTGATGAACGGGTATGTTAAGTGTGAGTCAAAATCCTGTGTGTTATAAATTTGTGTCTGTGTTCCATTTGAAGAGTTTGACAATAGCAAAGCTTGTTGCTTGTGTACGCATCTTGCAGCACATAAAGGAAGGTCTGCAAATGGGCATTTGTTTTTCTAGTACTAATTGAGCAACTTGATTATGCCATCTCGGAATGACAGATATGTTTAATTTCAGGGATGATTCTGTAAGGCCAAGTCTTCTGTCACAAATATTTTGGGTTTTCCTATCTTTTTACAAGATAAAGGTAATGGAATCCTTGAGGAAGCCAAAACGTATAACAATCCGAGGCAGTGATGAGCAGGAGTATCCTTTCCTTGTCAAAGGTGGTGAAGACTTGCGACAAGACCAGCGTATTGAGCAGCTGTTTGATGTAATGAACATTATCCTTTCCCAAGATGCTACATGTAGCCAAAGGAATATGCAGTTAAAAACTTACCAGGTCATCCCCATGACAACAAGGTAGGCATTTATCTTGAAGGAGCAGAAATCTTTATGTTAATATCTGTTACTGTTGGGATGTTGGAACGTGAGATTTCTGTGTGCCACATTCTGGTTCAGAGTGTTTTGGGTCTTGGCTTAATTTTTTTTCTTTTCCTTTTAAACAACATTGAAATTGCTTTGTCTGGAAACTGTTTTTCAGAGTATATTTAAATTGGTAGCTTTCAGCCTTTTTTTAGGAGGCACTAGAATGTGTTGCTTGCTATTTGTGGTGTTCCTCTAAAGTTCAGCTGAGCAACTTCTTCACATCTCTGGCTTCTTTGTTCCAGACTGGGACTCATCAAGTGGCTGGAAAATACTTGCACTTTAAGGGAATTCCTTAAGAATAGTATGTCTGAAGAGGAAGACTTCAACTATAACAGGTGATGCTTGGTTTAACTGTCTGCTCTAATAGAGACCACTACTAATGGGCTTTTTGATACGGACAATCTTGTGGCAGCATTTCTTTTTTTGAAAGAATGAAATAAAAGGCACCTATAAGCAAGGAGGCAGTTTGTACTTCCTGACCCAAATTAGTAATTGGCAACTGTTTGTTTAATGAGTACCATTGTACCTGTAATATATCTCCACCCAGCTTGTTTAAACAAGAGGCTTGTAATTATAATGATGTGTGACGTCATTATCATCACCATTTCCTTATCAGCAGATTGACTTTGCAAGTAAAGGATTTTGATCTTTTGATTTGATCAGGCAGGAAATGGACCTAGGTCAGAAAAGGGGGGAGCAGAGGAGAGCAGAAGAGCGCTTTTCAGAACCTGGGTTCGGCAGTGGGTCAGTGGTGGGGGAAACTGGCAGCAGATGCACAAAACACAGCTGTAAAAGAACACTATCTCTGACTTTATACAAATGCTGGTTTGAATAAATTAGCTTGCTTTCTCTGGATTGTAACTGGAGGATGAATATTTGTGAAATGTATTTAATTCTGGCATTTCAGTCTGTTTCTATCCTGGAATTTATGGTTTTATTTGCCAGTTTTGTTCTCGATACATAGTCTCTATCTGGGTTTGTCGAAGTGTTGTCAGCACTTATTTTTACTGGTTTTCATGCTTATGGGGCAGGTTGGAGGAACCTCCAGCATGGAGGTTGGACTCCAGAAAGTCTTTATTTCTACAGGTATTTTATTTTTGAGCAGTTTAGGAACTGCTACTGTTCCTGCATTACCACTGTCTGGTTCACTTTTGTGAACAGCAGCAGTGTTATGTTGGCCTCAGTTCACTGGGAAAATGAAGAACTCACATGGAACCACCTCGTGGGGGGAGATTTCTAATATGTTAAATGTACGTTATCAGTGTCTTTCCAAAAACAATTAATGATTTACCCCAACACATAGCTTTATTTTATTGCTGTGTATTGACTTTAAATTAATTTTCCCATATGTTCTTCAATCAAGTCAATTAAGACACTTTATGTTGAACTATGGTTGAATGACAGCACTCGCAAAGGAAAATTCTGATCAAATCCTTGCTGGCAATATTCTGGTTGGGGTAGGGGAAATAACTCTTTGAAGTTTTGAAATCCTTTTCTTTATCCCAAAGTGATGGGCTGTGCAGTCTATAAATGATAAATACTTCTTAAATGGAAAGGATCTCGGGTGGTCTGCTAAGTTGCTGCCTCTCTGGAAGAGAATAATGTCTAGTATATTTATAGTATATATAAGATGGGAGAAAAATATCAAATTATTATATAAGCAGTGCAAGTAATGAAGACTGTCTTCTTAAGTCCAAGCCCCCATTCCTTCCCTCTTGTACACACTAAGGAGATAATGGACTGCCTTCCTGCATTCCCCACCTGTTTGGATGGACAAATGACAGCACATGCTGTGGTAGGCTGTATAATGCCTCTCAAATGGATGTGAGACTGTTAAAAATATCTTTCCCTCCCTGAAGAAATTATTTCGGGTCTTTCTTCTCAAGTCAGCATCTAATTTTCACAGTACCTACTGACAAATTAACACCTTTGAGATGTCTAGTCCTCTGTCAAATATGAATGAAGTTCATTCAAAGCTGGGGGGAAGGAGATGTATGAATCAGCATATGCACTGACCGCATAAACTTCATTTCCATAGCAAGGCTACAATTAATGTAGGCTGTAGCTTCCTGACGCCTCCCGTGCATAAAAATCTCACGGGTCATGGTAGCACACAGCCTGCGGATATTTGAGTACAGAGTGGAAAGGTAATATAGGGAAATCATCAACGCGCTTTTTTTTTTTTCTTTCTTTTTTTCTCCTTAGCGAAAAAGGACCTCGGGCTACCTATTCTAAGTGGCTGTCCCAGATGAGTGGGAAAGCACAAGGCAGCTCTCGATACCATATTATGTACAGGTAGGTTTTGAAAGAGAACTGCACATAAAATGTAGAAGCTAGAGTGTGCACACACACAAAGTTGTAGAAGTTCCAGGAAAAATATGATCTGCATTATAATAATGCTGGCTAGATCTGATTTTTGCTCATTTTACTGCTTCATCTTACTGGAGATGCTCTGCAGGGGGAGTTTAGTACTGCCAAAATCCCACCAGAGGACAGGAGTGCTTCCAGAAGGTTGCTCACTTCCCTAAGAAAGTGTCTAGAAGCAGATGCTCCTCTTCAACTTTATCTTCTAGGTGTCTTGGTCCTGATTATGCAATTAGGTAGGCTGCCTCAGAGCCAGAGCACCTGCTGAAGCTGGAAAGAGAAAATCACTGTGATTCACTGAGAATTTAAGAATATTTGATGGTTCGGTTTGGGTCCTGACTTGAGGATCCTCTCGGAGGAGTTTCCACACCTGCCTAGATCTAGCACTGTAGTGGAGGGAAGTGAAGTTTCCAGCGGAGCGTTTCTGATGAGCTCATAACATGCTTAAGCAAGCATCTTGCTTTTTAAAGGAAACCTTTGACTTCTTTAACTGAGTGGGTCAACGTTAAGACTTGTATTTAGATCTGGAATGTGCTTTTGAAGTAAATTCCCTGTCACCCCCCACTCACCTCACATTGCTTTGCATCACAGAGCTGTCCCCTGGTACACCGCTCTGCTCCTTTCAGATGAAACTAGGCCGGCAGGAGAGCACTCTGTGCGTTCCAGCTGCTAGGAGCCTTCAGTTCCCAGGACCAGGCTAGGCCAGAGCACTCATCCACCCTCCCCAAATGTGTACAGCATGGATGTCCTCAGCACCAGCTATACTCGCCTTGTGCTGCACTACTCTCTAGTGTCAGTATAGCCTCTGCGTGCTGCTGAGAGATCTAATCTAGGCCTTAGTTTCTCAGCTTGGAAGAGACTATCCAGCCAGAAAGAACACAGTTGTATTGCTGCATTAAAACTTAACCCATCTCCTTACTTTGGGGGAAACTAGACAAAACTACATACTGTTTTGTATTCAGAAATGTCAGTCTTGGAAATAACTGTTGGCAGAAAAAGACAGGAGGGGGAGTATTTTTAATATCAGATAAAAATTTCTCAGCAAACTCTCTGTGTGGCTTGCTGTACTGTCTGCTGGGGTAAGCAAAACGTGCTAATGCAGTCGTGTACACAACTTTTAACATCCAGTGGGCTGTTACTTCCATAGCTAATACTATTCCTTCATTAATTTGCAGAAATGCTAGCCGTAGAGAAACAGTTATGTCTTTCAAAAGCAGGGAAAACAGTGTTCCAGAAGATCTGCTGCGGTAAGTGTACTGTTAATGACTGCACATTGTGAAATGAATGTTGGTGTTTTACCTGTATGCAACAAGTGACTTCTGTTTCGTTAAGGCGTGCCTTTGTGAAAATGAGTACGTCTCCTGAAGCCTTCCTGTCTCTACGGTCCCATTTTGCCAGCTCTCACGCACTGATGTGCATCAGCCACTGGATACTTGGTATTGGAGACAGGCATCTGCTCAACTTTATGATTAACAAGGAGACAGGTGGCATGGTGGGAATAGACTTTGGACATGCGTTTGGTTCAGCTACACAGGTATTTGTTTTCTAATTAATTTGTTACAGCTTTTGCATTTATTATGTGTAATTACATGTGTATTGTCAGTACTAAATTTGATGTTCTTCATTTGTCATTGTTCTGATGCAAAATAATCTTGACAACTTACTTCTAGTTAATAGAAGAAAATCTCTGTTTCCAGATGTTCTCAGACAAGCAGAGAGCTATAGAGTTTCACGGAGTCTATGTGGTTTTGTTTTGTATAGTTCAGCCAGGCTTTCAACCACTATCGCTAAATATTCATGCCTAGAACTTGATGTCAGAACTTGGTCCTGTCCTGTGTTGCATGTTATTTTCAGTTAAGTGGCAAAGAAGGTTTCAAAGCTTAAAAAAATATATATATTTATTTCTAATACTTCTATTCCAAGACTGCTTATCTTGTTTTCTTTCAACCGTCCTTCCCCTTTGCTAGTTTTTGAATGTGCCAGAGTTGATGCCTTTTCGTCTGACTCGCCAGTTTGTTAATCTGATGATGCCAGTGAAAGAGTGGGGTCTCATTTACAGTGTGATGGTGCATGCCCTGAGAGCTTATCGTTCGAATCCGGATCTCATCATCAGCACAATGGATGTATTTGTAAAAGAGCCTTCTTTGGACTGGAAGGTGGGATTTTTCCTCTTCCCTTTTTCTTTCTGTGAAAACTGTTAAAATGTAATAAGGATAAAACAGATAAAAAAGGAAGTATTTCTGAATGCTTACTTTCAGTGCTTCTTTTATCTTTCTTTGTTTCATTGGGTTCTCAGAGAAACTGAACTTAAAGGCTTTAAAATGACAGAATATTATATTGATGGATGAAGAATAATAGCATGTATCTGTGCTATCAGTGTACTGTTCTTTATCTGCGTGATAATCCTAAAAATATGCATTATCTCTTATATCTCTTGATCCCGTTATGTCACTTAGGACAGCAGCATAAAGATTTTCAGCTTTTTGCCTTGAGCCTCTTAAATGTACATAACAACACTGTATACATCAAACTAATAATTACAGAGAAAAAAATCTGAAACTAGTTGCACTTCAGTAACTCCAGTTGTAAATTAAATTTTAAGTCACGGGCAAGCTAGATATTGTCTCACTACTTTGCCCTCCATTTACGAGTTACTGGCTTGACTTGCTATGATCTGGTGGCTTAAAGGTCTTTTTAAGTATATGATTTAGGTCAAATTTATTTTCTCTTTAGAACTTTGAGCAAAGACAGCTGAAAAAAGGAGGCACATGGATCAGGGAAATAAATACATCTGAAGTAAACTGGTACCCTTTGCAAAAAGTCAACTACGTCAAAAGAAAGCTTACGGGTGCCAATCCAGCAACAATCACTTGGTAAGATGGTCTGCTTCTGTTTTAAATTGGTCCACCAAGAGCCTTGGCAGTCTCCTGTGTCAGGTTTTGATCACTTCAGGTAGAATGGCAGCTAGGAAAAGAGAAGAGGCAGATGGGGCAAAATTTCAACAAACCTCCTGTCAGAATTGTTTTGGTCCACAGACAAGCAATCTGAATCACCCTGTCGGCCAAAACACCAGGTATCTCCCTGCGAGTGTTCTTGCTCTAGCTCAGACCTCCTGAGCAGTTGTACTGTTCCTGGCAATGCACTCATCCTCACCCTGTAAGCCTGCTTCTCACTCCTCAGACTGCTGTTCCGTATTTGCATCTCCACAGCTTTTAGGCTAGGGGTAGTATTTAAATCAATATGCTTCTGCTGGACGGTTGCTTAAAATGGAACCTGAACTAGCTCTGCGGGAGGCACAGAGGTAAGCTGCTTCCCAAAAGCATTAAAATCAAATCTGATGGCATTTTCAGGTTATTCGTGTCAGCCTAGTCAAGTCTGGGTCAAGTTGGAATGTCTTTAAAGTTCAGTTAAAGTACAATTAATCCCTTCCATCCTCTTTTAAAAAGACCTTTTGGATTAATCGAGGAAAAAAAAAAAGGGCGCAAAAAGCAAGCCTGTTTTAAAACCATACAAATACTGAAAAGCGCAGGACTTGGGAGGAGCCCCTTTTGTGGTCAAGGCTGAACGGGAAGAGGCAGCAAAATACTTCTTGCATACACAAAATCAGCAGGGCAGGTAAGGAGATAACAGCTTGGATGTGAACTGCTGCATCCTTCTTTCAGTTAGAGACCTTTGACAAGATGGGAATATTTAGCGTGAATATTTCATAGTAAAGGAAATCACCTGAAATCACCAGTCCTCACTGGCCAAGACTTCTGCAGTTATTGAACAGTCTCCACATCTTGAAAAATAAAGCTGCGTGAATCATGTTCAAGTACTGTTTCGTATTTAAAAATCCATCTGAGATTTTTTTGCTTGTTTCTTTTAATAAGAGCTTATTTTTGTGTTCTCAATTTTAGTGATGAGCTACGCCTGGGCCACGAGAAATCACTTGCTTATAATGATTTTGCAGCTGTGGCTCGTGGTAATGCTGATCATAATATCAGAGCTAAAGAGCCAGAGGATGGACTTTCAGAGGAGACCCAAGTGAGATGCCTGATTGATCAAGCGACAGACCCCAATATTCTTGGCAGAGTCTGGGAAGGATGGGAACCCTGGATGTGAGGGACTGCTCTCTAAAGCCCAGTCTGCCAAGGGACCCATACCCTAACAGCTGCAACCAGATCAGAATTTTACAGCCAAATAGGAAAAAATCTCTTAACCTCTTGTGTCATCATCGGTAAACTTGATTAATATAGAATATAATTTTTTTTGTATTAAAGCTGCATTCAGTGATATTTTTTAAAAAGTTAATTATTTTTCTTGTATGTGGTTCTGGAACAAAGCAGCCTTATTGTCTTTGTTAAAGTCAATGTAGAAAGAACTGGAGAGACTGTAGAGCTTAAAGGCTTACTTGAAAGGCACTGAGGTCAACTCAGAGGAAAGCAAAAATTCATACCCTGGAAACTTGTAGGCATCCTTGTAGTGCAAGTCTGCATTTGTCTTTTTATGGAGACCTTGATGACAATCGACTGAAACCATTCCGCAGACATGTATTATTTGTAATTAAAACTAGAAGATTTTTCGTATCAATAGTAAGCGAGGCACATGGTAAAATTAAATGGAAAATGGCATTTAGCTCTAGATAACACCTAAAGTATCTGAATGGTTATTTCATTACTGGATAATAAGATAGTAATGATAAGACCATTCCAGCAGATCGTTTTTTAGCAATTAGAGGTTATACTCTGTTATCTCTATTCTTTAGAAGCCTGCACTCCTCGTGTTGTGTTAATGCCAAATTATTCATTTGGCCAAAGCCAAAAGTAGCCACTGCCGATGCAGCAGGGCACTGGAAGCTTCTTGCCATAGCTGCCCCACAGCACGGGAATGGCTCCTGCACTTTGGTCTTTGCTTTGCCGGTGTGGAAGTTGTGCCAGATGTGGCTCTTCCTTGCTGGCAGCCTGTCTTCAGGTGCTGGTTCTGGCTGGATAGCGTTGGTTTTATTCATAGTCGCTAGTACAGGGCGATGTTCTGGATTTGTGCTGGAAACCGCGTTGATAACACAGGGATGCTTTAGTTACTGCTGAGCAGCTGGCACAGCGCCAGGGCCTGTGCTGCCTCTCACCCCACCCCAGCGAGCAGCCTGGGGGGGCACCAGGAGCTGGGAGGGGACACAGCCGGGACAGCTGACCCCAACTGGCCAGAGGGATGTCCCAGACCACATGGCGCCATGCTCAGCATGTAAAGCTGCGGGAGGAAGAATGAAGGGGGTGGTGGTGGGGAGCAATGAACACGTTCAGCATCACAGTGTTTGTCTTCCCAAGTAACGGTTACACGGGATGGAGCCCGGCTTTCCTGGAGGTGGCTGAGCACCTGCCTGACAGTGGGAAGTGGTGAATGAATCCCTTGGTTTGCTTTGCTTGTGTGCCTTTTGCTTCACCTGTTAAACTGCCTTTATCTCAACCCACGAGTTTTCTCACTTTTCCTCTTCCAACTCTTGTCCCCCATCCCACTGGGGGAGTGAGCGAGCGGGGGTGGGGGCTGAGCTGCTGGCTGGGGTTAAACCATGACATCAGGTAGCCTTGGTGGCAAGTGCAGCGCAGCACGGATGGCAAAGGAAAAGAGAGCTCTCTCAAATGTTACTGTTGTTTATTACCAAGAATTCATTGTAGGAGACAGTTTCCATTGAGGCTTATAATAATTATCATAAAAGGTGTAATAAAAATGAGTCTTTGCCCTTCCACTGCCTGCAGGCTTTCCCTCCTGCCTCGGTGGCAGTGGGGCAGTCCTGACTCACCGAGGGCCACGGCTGGTGCTGGCACCAGTCTCCAATGAATCTTTCAGCTGGAGAGCAGAGGAATGGAACCTCTTGGGATGGGGAAGATTGCTTGCTGAGGTCTAATGGATAGGAAAGGAGCCCTTTTTGTTTCAAACACTTTCCAGTGACAGTTACGATTTGTTACCTGCCTTGCCTTCTTAATAAATATGCTGAATTGCTTATGTCAATAGTGTTATAAATCAAGAAATTCTGAATCTTTTTATCAGATTTTATTAATGAAAAATATTGTTAGGCTGTATTTTTGTAGAGGAAACATCTATTTAAAAATAAAATTTCTGATGTATACCTCATTTCAGAAGTTAATTTAGGGCATTTTAGTAACAGAAAACATCTACATCTACCCATTTATGGAGATAATTAATGGACAGGTTTTTTTCGTAAGCATGCGATGTAGTATATACACATGTAAGATGTCTTCATGTATTTTGTTCTTTTAATCTCTGGTATCAATTAACATGGCAGCATTATGACTGAAGCCTGGTTAGGTGAGGCACCCTGGCTTTCACGTTGACGCTACAAATATAAGCAAGTTCAAAGCACAATAAAAAGCGCCATGAAAAGGTGAGAGGAGATGTGGAAATGAAGTGGCTGGTTGTACAAGGTGTTTAATTGCGCTTTCGGCACATACCTCAGATATTTACTAGGTACTTTGACCTGTACTGTGGAGGACAAAGTTTAGGTTTATAGTTTAACAAGACTCTTCTCATAGGACTTTTGATACCTTCAGCAACAATAGATGTTTGTGAGCAGCATGCCTCCTGCCAGTGCCAACCCAGGCTTCCTTGGCCTTTTCCAAAAGGGGCTGGAGCCAGAGCACAGCCCGGCCCTTCCAGGGGAAGGAGAGCGCGGTGTACCCTGCCCCATGCCCTCCTCACCCTTGACTCTGTAGCAGAAGGCACCCAGGCTGGGGGTGAAAGCCTTTGAGATGGGTGTCTGTGACACTCAAAATAGTGAAAAGCTCAGTTTGGGCCCAAAAGTAAGTGCTATAATTGGAAGCCTCAGCTGCATCAGTCCTACTGGTGATGTATTTGCAAAGCTCGAGTGCTAAGGAGCAAAGTGCGACCCTGCTGGGTTTTCATGAGCAGAAACGCATCCTATGCAAAGCAAGTGGAATTGCCCTGACAGAGCCTTCCTTGCACAGCTGAGCGAGCCTGAAAATAACCTGCAACGTATGTAAATCACAGCTGCTGTCCCTGATCCTGACTGAAAAGTGCTGCTCAATAAAATACAACAGTTAAGTGAAAAGGCTGAAGCCAGCCCATGAAGTGGCAAGGAAAGTACTGAAGCAATGAAAACCTCAAGTCGCTGGGCTCTGGTTTACAGGGCGGGTTTGTTCAGCCTCCAGAAAAGATGATGATGTGCGGCTCAGAGATGGAGACTGTATCAGGTCTCATGATGCAAAACAAAACTTAGTAACTATCCACAAATACAGCAGAATATTTCCTTCTCAGATTAAGTAACCAGATGTGCACTATATCTGGAAATTCTTTAGTTGCATCCAAAAAGCTATGTAAAGCATTAGTGTATATTCTCAGTAGGTTTTTCTTAGTGTATAGAATAATACTAAAATTTAAGCTAGTCCTTACCATTCCTGTCAATCTTACAATTTTTCTCTTAACTAAAAATAATACTGCAGAACACAGAGGAAAGCTCTGCAGCCTGCCGTCTCCTTTCCCAGCTGATAAGGAGGGCCCTGCATGGTGCTTGTCGTGCTCAGGATTTTCTCTTTGTCCCTACTAGCATTCCCCAATTTAAATGTTATCTTGAGGTGTCTGCGGCTGAGACGTGGTGCAGCAGCAGCACGCGTTTGGGCACAGGAAGGAGCCTACCAGCTCTCCGCAAGAACAGCGAATGAGGCTCCTTCAGCCGTGGAAGGAGTTTCCCACAGCTCTTCTGGCCTCATGCTGAAGGGTTTGGCCAGCTGCTTCCTCGAGTCAGGTAAGGAAGTGTCTACGTTTAGAGACACTTCTTCCCAAACTTCACTTTTTTTGAAATCAGTTAAAGATTTATTACCACTGCTTTAAAACTTCTTTCTCCCCTCACAACTACAGAGGATGAGGGTCTGCCAAGTTACTTTATTAATGCCATGTGCCTCATTTGGAAATGACCTGTATATTTAAAATTTCCTTCTTGAGCTATGCTGCTTGTAAGAAATGGCACCGACACAGAAAGGTTGCACCTGCACCCTGGCAGCCACCCACAGCCAGTGGTGTCACTGGTCTTGTAGCAAAGCTGCCAAAGAGCTGCATCCTGCGTTAAACCAACAATGTCCAGAATAAGGTATTTAGTTTTTTTTTTTGTTGCAAAACGTTTTGAGAAGGCATGGCTGTAAGGGGCTGGAAAAGGTTGGGTTACAGTTTCCACATTATTTACAGGGGGTTTTGTTTGCTTGGTTTTGGTTGTTGTTGGTTTTTTTTTTCCTTTTTGATGGGACAGGAGAAGGTAACACTCGTTTCACCTGTCCATTAAACTCACAGGAAATGGTACTGCGCAAGATTTCATTTGGTTAGGCAGAAGTTGTAGCTGTGAATTTGATCTCATGAATCTCATCCCTGCTGGAACCTGTATCGAGAGAAAGTTTAGAGCATCCACCAAAGGGCTTGAGAAAAGGAGGAGTGCAGAATCTGAGCTGTTTTGCGGCTGCAGCACTTGGCCTTTTGGCAGCCTGGGTACGTGGAAGGTTTAATTAAGCAGTTCAGCAGCCACAGGTGCAGCTGAAAAAAACCAGCCCAGGCTGGTACCGCCAGCGCTCAAATGCCCGCAGCAAGTCAGAGCACAGAGTTTAACAAAGCTAAAAAGAAAAATCCTTCCACTTACCAGCAAGTTCTTCAGCCGCTAAGAGCAGGGTGGCCACAGACTGAATCAGTGCAATGCACTGCCCCAGGTGAGTGCGGTGATGAGCAAAGTACTGCTACAGCGATCCAAGACAAGGGAGAGGCACGAGCCCGGGCACGGGCGGGACAAGGGGCAGGCAGGGCCTGTCCAGCAGCCACAGCGCTGCCTTACAAGAGCCGGTGTCTCTCCCTAGGAGTGTGTTGGCAGGTTTTTTTGATTCTCTCCAAACTTGCATCTCCTCATCTGCATGTCCCATTCCCCAGTCAGCCCCCAAGTGTTGTTCCTAGGCGTTGAATGAAAATATCGGTGCACTCCTGCATCTTCTTGGGCGGAGGAGAAAACCAGGTAAATCACCCCTTCGACTTTTCCCCCCTTTGCCTTTCCCTGTGAAACCCGGTGCCGTGAGGTGCGGAAGCACCTGGACAGGTGTGTCCCCCCGCAGCCCTGCTCCACAGCTGCCTTATCCCAGTCCAGGACTCTCCCAGGAGCCAGCATCGTGCTGGCACTGCCGCAGCCCCATAGCACCCCGAGGGCAGAGGAGGGCTCTGTAGGCTCCGCAAGACCAGACCAGCTTCGCTGGGCCCCCAGCCCCGCTGTCCCAAAAACTCCTGCGCCTCTGGCTGGGTTGCCAGAGATGAGCATGCCAGGAGGAGGACGGGGAGGAATAAAGCCAGGCTGTGGCATTGTCCCATTCCCTCACCTTCGCTGAGTGGCCTGTCCCCTATTTATGAGGAAAAACTAGCCAGAAATACAGTGTGAGTAAGTCCTGTCTCTGAAGGGCTCAGGGTCCTGGTGCTTCTCTGGGATTGACAGCCGGCACTCCAGAGCAATTTAAAATTTTGTCTTTCTCTAAGAAACCTTCATAGAGTAAAGGTTTCTTGTCCTTTCTCGCCAGGTTTAAATGCTCCTCTGTTAGATTTGGAGCAGGAACCTCAAACAGGTTTTAAAGAAATTATTCTGAAATTCAGATGCTCAAAATGTTTCTTACTGCTCTTTAAACTTACTGGATCCCAGAGAGAAGCCATGATTCTGTACAGGGTCAGGTACTTGGCAGGACATGAAGGGAATCAAGGGCGTGTCTCTGCTTCACTGTTCATTAAATTATTCATGCAGATGGGAACAGATTCAGCTGCCGAGATGTCAGACAAATCCACCCTAGGAGAGTGGAGCATGGGTATCATCCTGCCTTCAGCCCAGCGCTTTGGTAAGCAACAAGTATCACTTACGTGCTCCTGGACGCTTCATTGCTGGTGTAGTACCACCGCTGGGCTTCACACCCTGTATAGCACGTGGGGAACCCCCCTGAAATGTGCTCCTGAAACCAAACATCTCAGGCTCAGCCCCAAACCCAGCCAACTCACCTTCCAGGGGATGGCTCTCTCCGCTTGGTTTTGGCAGGGACAGGTGTTGACAGGTCTGACCACGAGCTCTGAACACGCCTCCAGGTCCTGAAGACACAGCAAGCAAAGCTGCACCCTCTGTGATGAGGCTTAGGTGTGACACGGGTGGCAGACATCGAGGCTTACACAGGGTTTCCATGCCCAGCAGGTGGCCATTTACTCAGGGATTTTGTGAATCTAATTGCCACACGGCAGGGTGCCCAGTGGGGGCCAGGTGGTCTGGCTGGGAATTGCCGCTCTTTTTTGGAGTAACACATGATGGGCATTAAATGAGACTGTTAAGGCTGGCACAGTTGCACGCCAACACTGTCTGATGACCAGCTGTCCTTTGGGGATAAGGACTTCAGTGACCTGAAAGTGTAACACAGTTCCACGCACAAACGGTTAAATGAGATGCTTTCCAAGACAAATCATGACTTTATCACTGTGACAGGTGAGATGATGTATCGCCTTCCAGCAACCAGCGGACCCTGTTGCAGAGCAAGGGGGAGAAAGAGCTGATGTCAGACCACCCTGCACTTCTGAACTACCTTCCCGTGCTTCATGCACCCACCTCTCTGTATTTTATGCAGAGAGAAAGTCCAGGAGCACCACGTGATGGCCTCAGTTCTCTGCCAGACAGCCGGGCCTAGGGCAGGTGGCACAGTCGTACAATGTGAATATACCCCAGTGCTAGAGGGCAGAAAATAACGTGCAAAACTGGCTTTGGGTTTGTTATTTTTTGACAATGTGGAAAAGGGAAATTATTTGCACTGAAGAACAAAAAAAAAGCAACAACTTCTTGTGTCATTGTCAAGTTCAGCGCTTCATGCACATGAAGACAGAGGCGGTGTGGTCCAACGCCTCACGAGCAAAGCAAATCGAGTTTATTTAAACACGATGTCTCTGTGGGGTTAACTGCAGCACTGGAGTTAAAAGCGAAGCCAAGCCTCTCCATGCAAACCTTACCTGCCAGATGCAAAACCTCACCTGCACTGACCCTGATCCCACAGGCCTTCCCAGGAGGAGCTTAGGGCCGAAGGGAGAGCATGTACCAGTCCTGTCCTAACTATTTCTGTTAAGATACACAGCCCTTCGACAAACAGCTGCGTTACTGCAACAGCTGCGGTAGCGGCAGATGGAGCCCTGCCCGGCGAGAGGCGGCGGGCCCGGCATGACCGGCACGTACCCAGGGTCCCCAGAAAGCCACCTCCGAGCAGCGGGAGCAGCACGGCACCCAAGGGCACAGCTCCACGCCAGCAGTGTCAGCTGAGTGCGGGGCTGAAAAGTCAGTGGCTGGGCTAGTCCTACCGAAGCGTCATAAATCCAGCTGGGTCCGCTGGAAAAAAAGTAAATAAATCTTAAAATATAATTTTTTTAAGGTTGGTTTCTGGGTTGGTTTTTTTTGCTTCTTTCGTAATTCAGTTAATGGAGCACCTGGGGGATGAAGCCAGGGGTTTAAAAACTCTTACGTAACTAGAAAACTTATGCATGTCACATATTTGAAATTAAAATATTTTCATTTCTCTGGTACTTGCCGTGTTAATAGTAGTAGTTTATTGGATTGGATGTGGGGGGTTGGGGGGAATGTACTTACCGTAAATTTTTAAAGAGGCTTAACTTCACGCAGAGAGCGTGAGGCAGCTAAAGATGCCTTAGAAACCCCTTTCCCACCAGAGTGTCCCCCAAGTCCAAGCGGCCACCCTTGTCACTGGGGGTGGGGTGGGGGGATGTGCAGCCCACTGGGGTGCAGCTGCCTGTGCTCCAGCGGCAGGAGCGAGGCCTCGCGAGGGCGCTAGGGCGATACACAGACACGCGTGGGGCAGGCAGCATCTTTTCCGTATCGCTCCATCCAAGGCGCCGCTGGGGAAGGGGGGGGGGGGGGGATGCAGCGTGGGGCGTGGGGTGCGTGTGTAAAATAAGCCTTTTCCGCAAGATTTTCCGCTGGCCCCTGTGGAAATAAGCCAGGGAAAGGGGACATTAACGCTCGGCCGGAGTGTCGCTGGGGCAGTGGGGGGGCCGGGACCGGCGTCGCAGCAGCCCGCACGGTCCCGTCCCGTCCCGTCCCGTCCCCCCGGGGCCGGCCGCGGCCACCCTCCGCCGGGAGGCGGCAGCTCTCCGCGGCGGGAGCCCTGCCTCCGCGGCCGCGCACCCCACCCGCTCCCGCCCCCGGGTCCCCGGGGGTGCCGGGAACACTCGTTCCCCGTCATTGGGGCAGGAGGCGGGGCCGGCGCCGTATAAGAAGGGACCGAGCGGGCGTTTCGCTCCCAGGTCCAGAGACGCCTTGTCCCATCCCCGCCTCCCACCGCCGGGCGCGGCGTGACCCGAGCCCGGATCGGCCCCCTCGGCGAGGCGAGGCGAGGCGGCGGGACGGCAGCAGGAGCACCGGTACCGCCAGTCCCACCGCCGGCAGCAGCGGCAGCGCAGTAGCAGCGGCCCCGGCAGCGGCAGCGGCTCCGCTCCCCACCTGCCCGCGGCGGAGGCTGGAGCTGCGATCGCCGCGGAGCGGCGGCTGGTGCCCGCGGCCCGGAGCCCCTGCGCCGCGGCCGTGCGGCGCCGCGTCCCGCTCGCCGATGAGCGCCGCCACTCTCTACAGCCTGGAGTCCCCGGCATGTTATAAGAGCTGGTGCCTGGAGCCCGCCAACTTCTACGACGCCAAGGTGGGCAGCGGCGGCGGGCCGGGTCCCGCCTGCAAGCCGGGGGGCCGCGGCGGCTGCGGGATGAGCGGCGAGGAGGCGGGGGGCGGCCTGGGGGGCAGCGGCACCAACCTGGCGGAGCTGAGCGCCGCCGCCCCGGCCATGTACGAGGACGAGAGCGCCATCGACTTCAGCTCCTACATTGACTCCATGTCGGCCGTGCCCAACCTGGAGCTCTGCAACGACGAGCTCTTCGCCGACCTCTTCAACAGCAACCACAAGCCCGAGCGGGGCGGGGACTACGGCGAGTACTTGCCGCCGGGCGGCGGCGCCGGCCGCGACCCCGCCAAGGACCTCGGCGCTGCCATGACCACCCTGCTGGGCGCCGAGCCCCGCACCGCCTCCTCCTCCTCCTCCTCCTCCTCCTCTTCCTCCTCCTCCTCCTCCTCCCGCGGCGCCCTGAAGCAGGAGCCGGACTGGAGCGACAGCGACCTCTCCTCCTCGCTGCTGCCCTCGCAGATCGCCACCTGCGCCCAGACCATCATGAACCTGAGCGGGCAGCCCACGCCGCCCACCTCCCCCGAGCCGCCGGGCAGCAGCTCCCCCTCCAGCTGCAGCACCCGCTCCCCGGGCCCCGGCGGCCCCGGCTCGGCGCAGGGCGCCCCGCCACCGCCGGCCGCCGGCGGGAAGGAGCGCGGCGGCAAGAAGTGCGTGGACAGGTTTAGCCCCGAGTACCGGCAGCGCCGGGAGCGCAACAACATCGCGGTGCGCAAGAGCCGCGACAAGGCGAAGCGGCGCAACCAGGAGATGCAGCAGAAGCTGCTGGAGCTCTCGGCCGAGAACGAGAAGCTGCACAAGAAGATCGAGCAACTCACCCGAGACTTGACCAGCCTCCGGCACTTCTTCAAGCAGCTGCCCAGCGCCTCCTTCCTGCAGCCCGGCTCGGGCACCGACTGCCGGTAACCGGGGGGGAGCGGGACGGAGAGACGGACTCCGGGAGACCGTGGATAAATACCTCAGAGGGCCGAGCCGTGGCCGGGCCGAGCCCTGACGAGCCGTGGCCGGGACGGGCCGCGGCGCCCCGGGCCGGGCCGGGCGCGGGGGAGGAGGCGCGGAGCCGCGGCGGGACCTGCCGGCGCTCGCTGAGCGTTGTAGCGGCGTGGGGCGATGCCTGGGTCTTTCACCACGAAACTTGCAAAAAAAAAAAAAAAAAAAAAAGAAAAAGCTAAATATTATTTTTTTCTTCTCTCCCCTTAAATTATTTTTGTAATGGTAGTTTTCGTCTTTTCTACATTTTACTCCTACCGACGCAGCTATGGTACATCTGTTAAAATGATTCAACCCCCCATGTATTTTAGACAGCCTATAGGATGAAAAAAAAAACCCCAAGACTGAGCATGCTCGACCTTTTATATCAATTTTTACAGCATTTCTAAGAATAAAAACCCCCAGCATTTTAAATCAACCCTGCTCTCGTTTGCTCTGTCTCTGGAAGGCGGCGGGGCCGTCGCGGCTCCCGCAGGCGCCGCCAGCCCGGGCCGCGGGGGCGGGGGGGCTCGGCGCTGCGGACAGGCCGGCGGCGAGCGGCGCTGCGGTTCGGTTGGGGTTTTTTTTCCTGAAGCAGCCTAAGGGCGATGAGGGAATAACTCAGACTCTCGCACGTGGTCGTTGCAAGAAAGTCTGCGCTCCGCGGAGCTGCTCCGTCGCTGCGCCGAAACGCTGAGTCAGTTGTCGCCGCTGAGCTCGCTGCTGGCGCCGGGCAGCGGCTGCACGGCAAGAGGGGCTGCTCGTCGGCCGGCACCTTCCAGAAACCTTGTAAGTATACATGGACACAAAACCCGTTAGTTAAAATTCCTGTTAAAAAAGAAAACCGCCCTGGGAAGTGGTTACCATTCCAGCCAATGCAAAACTGCACCTACACTGGCAACGGGCTCCACAGCCTGAACCAGCCGTAGTCCCGCTGGAGATGCTCTTGCAGCCATGCAGTGCAGCCCGCTGCAGGCTAACGGGGTGCAGGAGCTGGCCACTTCCACTGATCGCGGCTAGTGAAAGCGAGAGCAGGCAACCGCCCTGATCACTGCCTGGGTGAATGTGTTCTGGAAGGTAAAGCAACTTGTCCAGATTTTGTGCGCGCACAAAGATGATGGCACCTGTAGGGCACTGGTGGGAAAATGGTGTGACACCATGGTGTGGCATGGTGAGCACATCCAACAGCCAGCACTTTCCAAGAGAGAGGCACCTTGCTGGTTTCAAAGGGGCCACCCTGGTCACACACAGGGCAGTACCCTCTGCGCAGGAATGGGCTGACGTCCCCTTTTTCCTTACAGAGAGGCAGGTAAGGGACTTGAAACACTTCAGGAGGAGGGGGGAAATCGGGGGGATTCAAAAGCTGGGTCATTCCTTTCGTAATCGTGAAGTAGCTTAAGACCTTCCAGTATCTGCCTCAGTTGTGGGAGCAATCAGTGTAGCAACAAGTTTGCTGTTCCTTTATGGCTGGGTAGCCACATACTGGACCTGTGCGAAACCATTAATTCCTCTTCCTCTAACCTGTAAGGGTTTCTGAATACCATGAAAGGGGAAGGGGAAAAAAAAAATCTAATCTCTGACTGAGCTATTACGTTAATTCTTGCATCTCAAACAATGCGCACACAGGAAGATTCTGATATTATTTATCAGATCTGTAATCCATGTCTCTGTACAGTCAGGGTGAGAACAGTTAACGTGGCCTACAAAGCAGTTTGCTCTTACCCACTTCGTGGGAAGCTACAGATAACACAGTGCTTCTATGCTGAGAGACCAATTAGCTGTAAAACATTAACGCTTCCAAATAGAAGCTTTGTTCAAATCTCTGTCTTTGTAACATTTATTGCAAGGCAATAACACGTTACAACTCCGAACTTGCACACAGGGCAGTGGTCACTGCCTGTAGTAAGGTATTTATTTCAGAAATACTAGTAAAATATTTTCCATGGACACATAATAAATACACTATTATACAAAAAATTAATAACCATTCAAAACTTCCAGAACAAGTTGTTTTACATGCATAAACAGAAAAGACGGTAAAGAACTGCACACTTAAATTCTAAACTGATCCAAAAAAGAGCTCAGAAAGTTGAACAGGACTTTTATACAGATTTTTTTTCAGCATTAGCACAATGTGCTTTGCAAATCACAGTTTTAATAAACTATCTTAATGCTTATCACACTTGCATTATACATTATCTGCGGCACTAGTTAACAGATAACCACATTACAAAGTCCACAGATACTATAGTAGCTGACTAAGGTTCGACTTGGTGTCTTGCTGCTGCTTCCAGAAGAACAATTTCCTCCAGTGCAACACAGTTGGGGTGGCTGGTTACGGAGTGGACGTAGCAGTTCAATAACCCCACCTCCTTTCCCAGCACGCTCTGCACCTCATAACTCTGCAGCGATAAAAGCATGTTGATTAAAACAAACAGTCCTGGACATTCTGTTCTAAGCAGCATTCAGCTGGGAAGATGCGGGGTGTAAGGTCCTCTTCCAACAGACAACTTTTTTTAAGGACTCAAGAAGAAAGGTGCATTAGAACTGGTGGAAGGAATGAATGCATTAGATTTTCAATAATTAGATCTCCTGCTTAATGCACTGCTTCCCTACCAGGCTTTTAAAAATGAGCTGTTTAAAAAAACCAAAAAAAGCCACTGTGACTTTGAGCTCAATTTTGCTGAAGCATAACCTGTATGTGTTCCCTTTATCTAGCTTTCTGACACCTGGAGATTTCACATGCGCTAGCAATTTGTGAATTGTGAAACATACAATATATCAATCACCTTAGCTAACAGATCCACGGCAGGAAAAAATATGTTGTACCTCTTTTTACACCCTCCTTTTAAATTTGTGTTGTATCATGCATCCTTTATGATCACCAGTCTTTTCTGTTTAATGATCCAACTGGCGGTTTACCCATGAGTTGTGCCTGAGCGAATTTGTAGAATGCATTCTGCGTGGAGGAAGGGATGCGTGGCTGGGATGATTTCTCCAAAAGGAGAGAGCACGTTAACAGAAGAACTGGTAACACTGATAACTGATACCTTGCTTGAGAGGGTATCTACCTCAGATGGCAGATTTACATCCATTTCTTTCCTCGATGGGACTGGCCTATGACCACCCTCTGACCACCGCCCTGCTTTCACCTGGGTTGTGCATTTGTACAGGTATGTGATACCCACGTCTATTGCCTGGTTCAAGGTATAAAGAACGCCCCTTTTTTCCCCCCTACATTATTTTTACCCCAGACCAGGACTGCCATCCAATTCACCACGCAGCTGCACAAACAGCTATACTGGTGTAACAGAAGGGCTGCCACAAGGTAAGGAACGAGTGGCCAGGGCCAGTGATGGCCACAACCAGCCTCCCTGCAAAAAGAAAAGCTACAGCCTTAGAAACTTCAGCAGCACTGGCAAAAAAATGCTACCTCAGGTGGTATTGCTTGTAATTACTCTTTGTTGAGATGTGCTGCTTTTTAAAATGCAGCAGTTCAGAGATGGAAATGCTTATGGAAAAAAAAAAATATTGCTGCATTTCAGCTAGGGAAAAACGTAATTTTTTTCAGTTGACAGACTTCTAAATACTAGCATTATAAATATCGAAAATTTAAAAAGAGGTTGTTTGATTCTAGTAACTTGAAAAAGAACTAGGTTTTCTCAGTCTGTAACCACACCAGACATCCTGTAAACTTAGCAAGACTTAACTGCTATTAAAAGAGCAAAATATTTGGAAACTTTCTTGTATCTCTTTGCTTAAATGAAATACACACTCTCCAGCATAAGAAAAATAATTTACAATTTCAGAGCAACATTCCACTTTAAATGTTATCCATAAATCCCACTAAAACTGTGAGGCACATAATAGCAAAATGCTAGAAGACTATATAAGACAGAGAAAGCAAAATGACCCGAATACGTGTCACCTAACTGAAGATATTTAACAGGAATGATAAAAAAGACAATGAGCTGACCTTTGCTCCCTTCCACGTGCAATGGAGAGGAGGGGATCTCAGGATCCTAACCAGACTTAATTACCCTCAGAAGGTGCCTGCTTCGCTGCTGACCATCCAGCAGCCAATGCCAGCCAGGCACCTATCCACTGCCTACCTCACCTGTGATAAATCTGGGTCACTGTGCCAAATGTCAGGGTTCTTCTATTATCTCAGATTAAAGGAATAACTACTTCACGATTACATAAACTGTGCTTTAGCCCATGGATCCCCGTGGCTTACGTGCGTTTCATTCATACGAAGTATTACCTTGCATGCGTTTTGCAAATTTCACTACCATTACCGCCTGCCAGTAGTTTCATGGTTGTGCTGTTAGATGGTAGTTATGGTTTACAGGGTTTAGAAGACCAGCCCCAAAAGGTGGGCTGCTTGGACTGTATCTTTGCCACCTTTGGATCCACAGCCAGAAATCTGAGCAAAGCCCATCCCTGCCCGTCACAGCTCTGAAAGTCTGGACATAGTGCCATTTGCAGATAGCTCTGCAGATCAGCAGCTGAGCTAAAGCTGTCTACACATTGCATCTGTGGCATCCCACTTCGGAAAAGGAGGGTGTCAGCCTGATGACAGTCATGCAATAGCAGGGCATCAGCAGGTGGAAGGTGTGATTACCAAAGGGTCCAGCCCACTCAAATCCCAGGCTGGACATGAGAAAAAAAATCATTATTTCCAGTGAAATCTCCTACTGCTCCTAGTGCAGCTCTGAAATGAACTGCCTGGAAAGGCAGAATCTACGTTCTTGGAGGTTTTCAGGACCCTGCCAGCCAGAGTCAGAGCTGACCTGCGCACTGGCACTAGCCCAGTGTGAGTGGTAGGTCAGATGACCTCCAGGAATCTCTTTCATTTCTATGATTCAAGTATCTTCCCACCTGATTCACGCCCCCTGTACTCTACCTCTACAGTAAGTTACGTAGTTCAACTTTCTTTCACCAACATTCATTATACCTACCCCATCCTCAGTGGCACAGGGCATCAGGAGAGAAGAGATCGTCCTTTGTAACAGCTGGAATGAGAAAATTAACAGGTTTTGTTCATGACAAAAATCTTATGAATGCAAAGATGTTCTGTTCACAGGTTAAAACAGTCACATTGATCAAGGATTTATCATTTTAATATAGAACGGTTTTGTTTCTCTTGCCAAGAAAGCAGAAGAGAGGTGACACAAAAGACTTTCAGAATGGGACTCCAAAAATACACATTCCTTCTAGGCTGTGGAGGCTGAGGTTTCCCAAAGCCAAGCCCTTCAGCTGCACGATAAAACAGTTTGCAAACCTCAGGGTGAACTCAACGACTGTATTATATGAGTAAGATCTGGGAACTAGGTTCTTAGTTGAATGAAACGGAAGTTTACTATCAGGTTAAATTATGGGATACTCTTACATCTTTTACTTTTTCTTCTGACAGAGCTGTCTATAAAAGTGCGGCTTATAGCACCTATGTGTCTACATATCTGGCCTCACTACACTCAAAGCACCGAAGCTCATTTTGTGCCATACCTTTACTTTTACTGTACTTTGAGATCGGGATGGACAACTCAAGAAGACTTCCAGCTGCATTTTCAAAACCGGTGAAATGACAACTTCAGAGCACTGGTTGCAAAATAGCACTCCTCTGAAACACGCAAATAATGATGGAAAAACATAAAGAAATGGAAAAGCTGTCAGTTGTAAATCAAAACAGAAAACCTCAGCTATCTTATTCTCTTAAATTTGCTAGTAGACTTTTAGTAGGAAAGCCCTAGTAGGGATTCAGTTGATAACAGCAAGTAGAGCTCTTCTGTTGGTAAAGTAACTCTCTTGGAGGACCTAAACTCTTCTAGCAAAAGGATCTTCCTTTTACAAATTTTGGCAACATGGGGGGAGGTTGATATTTATAGTCACCCCACTTAAGCAAAAATTAATCTCATAACCTTCTAAAAGTTACGACAAAAGAAAATTTGTAGTGCAGATTTGGCCCAAGTGACTTATTGATTTAGGCTGTCGTTCAGCAAACATTCAACATTTTCAGCACACACTTAAGTCATATGCATAAAATTAAGCTCAGCTACATGAACTTGTTGGAATAACTTCCTAAACAAATATTGATGCTACATAGTTCTCCAAATGAAGCAAAAATATCCTTCACAGTAGAGATTTATTTTCTTCTATTGAACTACATTACTTTGTGAACATACAGACATCCTTATCTTTTGCATGATAGTATAAAATAGGACAACTGTTTTGTTTAAAAATTTTCAGCCTTTTTTCCCTGGAGGCTATACATCACAAAGCATAAGCAGTGAAACTTCTCATATTTAGGAAAATGTATCCATTTCAATGAGATCAAACCCATCCAACTTTTCCTTATGCTTTTTTTAAGCTTTTCCAGTAGAAAGAACCCCCCTTTCCTTCTTTTTACACTGACTACTCTCTTATTGTCTCATGTATTTATTCCATCAGGTATCTCAGACTCTGCAAGAGCAAGCTGGCTACACAGCTGAAGGGGAGGTTTTCCAAAAGCATGCCAGTGTGACGCAGGCTTAGCATTTCAGGTAGTAACAGGTCCTGCAGGATCAGTCTTCACATTTGGGGCAGTTGTACTCCCAGAATTATTCAGCATCCTTTTTAGAAACATTATAAATTTAAAAGGGCTGGAACACAACTCTTTCACATTTACGTGAACTACAGCAAAGATCACAGTTCAATATAAAAATGAGGTGAACTGGAGGTACATATAACAAGGTAGGGTAGACAAACACAAGAAGCTACTTTTAAAGAAGCTTAAAATCAGACCTGTGATTTATGTGGATGTTTATTAAAACTTACAATGCTATGAAATCTTTATAAGCAATACTTTAAGATTAGTTTGGAAAAAAAAAAGTGATAACTGCAAATGCAAACCATTTCATATCTACTTCTATCTTTCTTAATAAATTAATCTAACCTTGCAGGTTTTATCAGTTCATCAGCAATAAAAATACTACGGCTTAGTTCTAGGAAGGAACAAAGTGCAGCCTGTGCCTGCAGGAATCATTGCATCACCTACTGCTGGTATGGCTACATCTGCAAAACACCTGGAGTGCTCCGGAGCATGCTGACTCTCACCTGTCCTGGGGACACAGTTCCAACTTTCCATTGCCACATCTGTCGCAGGTAGGCCAGGAGAAAGCAGTGCTCTCATTAACTCCAACAACAGTACCTGCAGAACATGAAATTCTTACAAAATACTAATGTTAAGCTAGCAAACACAGTCACTCCTGGCTTCACAGCAGGTTTGATGCCTTCTGACTCTCAGCTCCAAACCCGTCAGAGTTTTTCTCTTTCCCTTTCTCCTTCATCCCTCCAACAAGGGATTGCAGCATGGCAGAGCATGTTACATTCTAAAAATATCAGAAAGTAGATAATTAATAATTAACTTTCCAAACAGGTTCAGTTCTTTTTGTTTGGGTTTTATTGCTTTTCTGATTTGTTTTTGTTTGTTTGTTTTCTTTCTGGTCCTCTGATGTTTCCTTGGCAATAAACAGATATAAGAATCATCAGGTCAGATAGCTTGATATCGTTGTTTAGGAAACACAAACCAATGAGATGACCCAGTCCCTTTTGAAAACGATGCAGGTTAAATTCCATTAACAATGGAGTTATTCTTCATTTATACTGACTTGACAGAGATTAGATCTGGCTCACAGACATAAGTGTGTGCCTAAGAAGGGAATGCCAAAGATACTTTGGACTATATAAAGGGCTTTTGCTAGTTCTGGCAAGAAAAAAATATATTCAGAATTTTATGAGAAGTCAATAAAGAGTGTATGATGTTTTATGGTAACGATATGCTGAAATTATGAGCACTATTTATGGAGAAAATACATCTAAGTGTTTTGAAGTGTACAAAGTGGATCACCTGTGAGAATGAAATTGCACTAAAATAAATGCTCAATGGTACAACAGAAGTACAGACTAAAAATTCCCCTCCTATTGAGCAAGAATCTCACAGTTTCACACTGCAGTCAATAAAAGAAACCCTTGGAGACTAGGGAGCATTTACACCGTCTGGCCTGCGAGGCAGAGTGTTAATCCCTTGCTTTCCTAGCTCTCCTGGGGCAAGGACTGACAGAAAGAAGGGAGATACACAAAAACAACAAGCCCTTAATTTCCTTTGGGAATTCAAAGGACAGCAAGTCTGAACATCAGGAAAGGTACTTCTCAAGTACAACTTTTATGACCCAATTTCTATGCATAGAACAAAACAATACGGATTTCACTGACAGAGTAAGTAATTCTGTGTATTTAACTCTTTGGACTGTTACAGGAATAATTTTGATTCTTCAGTTTTTGTGATAAACTGGAAGTTTCCATCAGTACTTGCTACTACAAGGTAGGATGCTGTCTGCCACAGCATGGGTGTGTTTCTCTGGAGTGAACGCAGTCACATCCAGCTGTCACAAGTAGTGCTCCACAGGGCTCAGTACTGGGGCCAGTGCTGGTTAATATCGTTATCAACGATCTGGGCGAGGGGATCGAGTGCACCCTCAGCCAGTTTGCAGATGACACCAAGCCGAGGGGGAGTGTTGATCTGCTGGAGGGTGGGAAGGCCCTGCAGAGGGATCTGGGCAGGCTGGATCCATGGGCCGAGGCCAGTTGTATGAGGTTCAACAAGAAGCACCGGGCCCTGCCCCTGGGTCACACCAGCCCCACGCAGCGCCACAGGCTGGGGCAGGGGGCTGGGAAGTGCCTGGTGGGAAAGGGCCTGGGGGTGCTGGTGGACAGTCAGCTGGATGTGCCAGCACTGTGCCCAGGGGGCCGAGAAGGCCAACAGCCCGCTGGCTTGTGTCAGAACCAGTGTGGCCAGCAGGACCGGGGCAGTGACCGTCCCCCTGCACTGGGCACTGGTGAGGCCGCACCTCGAACACTGTGTTCAGGTTTGGGCCCCTCACTGCGAGGGGGACACTGAGGGGCTGGAGCGTGTCCAGGGAAGGGCAGCGGGGCTGGGGAAGGGGCTGGAGCACAAGGCTTATGAGGAGCAGCTGAGGGAACTGGGGCTGTTTAGCCTGGAGAGGAGGAGGCTGAGGGAGACCTCATTGCTCTCTGCAGCTCCCTCACAGGAGGTTGTAGCCGCGTGGGGGTCGGTCTCTTCTCCCACAGAACAAGCGACAAAGCACGAGGAAACAGCCTCAAGTTGCACCAGGGGAGGTTTAAATTGCGTATCAGGAAAAATTTCTTCACCGAAAGGGTTGTCAAGCATCAGAACAGGCTGCCCAGGGAGTCACCATCCCCGGCGGGTAACCTCCTTGGGCGGTACTTAAAAGACATGTTGATACGGTGCTAAGGGCCATGGTTTAGTGGTGGACTTGGCAGTGCTAGGTTAACAGTTGGGACTCAGTCTTACAGGTCTTTTCCAACCTAAATGATTCTATGATTCTATGATTCTTGTTCCTGGAAAAGAAAAGCTACCAACTAGTTATCTGATGTTTCCTTCTTTGTTAAAAAATAACTAAAAAAAAAAAAAAGAAAATCCCCTTTTCTGACAGATCTGTTTCTCACTAAGCCTTTTAACTCCCCCCTAGTTTTATGCCATATTGCAACTGTAGGATGCCAGTGCACAAATAATGCAAGTACATTTGAAGAAAATGGATCAGGATCATACTGATGAGATTACCGCTCTAGTGGAGAGGTTTATTTTGATGACAACATAGAGTTCCCTTCAGAAAACCACCAGAGATCACTGAAATTGGAACAACTCAAAGCAGCAACAGGTCTAATGAACCAGTGACAGTCTTGTGCATCCTGCATACAAAGTGTTTTCTCAAGTTTAAGCTGCTGAACTGCTGCACATCTTTGTCAAGACTCTAGATTTTGCTTAATGTTCACAACCCTTTTGGATATTTTCCCAAGATCCTTCTTTTAAATGGAAATGCACACAGCCAAAATTCAATTTTTACCTCTAGTCTATTTTAATGGGTTGTGGCTGGCAGCATTAAGAAGAGACTGATAATAGGACAACACTTGGAAAAACAGGTCTCTGGTGAGGAATGCAAAGAAGGGCTGAGGATTAAAAGTAACACTCTGGTTGAAATGTTCAAAAAATGAATGTGCATTTATTTTTTTCCTATCAGATACCTTGATGGGATGGGAGAGGGAAAAGCTCAATCAAAAAGAGAGAGTTAGGTATGCTGATTGACCCCATTTTGTTCACACTGGGAAAAAGGAAACTGGAAAAAAACCCACCCCTGAGTCAGGGCTTAAATATGAAAAAAATCCAGCGTCAAAATTCAATCATTGATGGTGAGTCATATACTAGGCAAATATCATTAGTCAAGTAAAATTCCCATATAACATATGTAGTATGGACTAACTAGAATTTGCTCATAAGCATGGTTAAGAGGAGAAACAGTTCTGTGGAGTATGAACTGCCAACATTTAAGCCATCCTGATTGCTACTATACAGCAAAAAGGTTAGAAATTACTTTGTAATGCATAGCGATAGGAAAATTAATCTATTAACCCTAAGCTCACAGGTGAGAACCACAGACTCATCTTTAAAAGAATAATAAACTTTCCAGTAGAAAGCAACCACAGGTTTTCACTCATCTGTTGAAGGGCAACACACTCCATCCCAGAGCTGCTTATGACAGGACCTCCCTTAAACAAGGATATCTGACAAACTCAGAGGATCTGCTTGGACTGCAACATTGTCCTTTTTTGATGGGGAAGGAAACTCTGATGTTCCTCCAGTCTAAACTCCTGCTCAAAGCTGGGCCAGCTATAGACTTGTGCCAGGTTGCCCAGGGCCCAGCTCTTGAGGAGGAGTTTGGACTGGAGGAACTTCAGAGGTTCCTCCCAGCCTAACTCATCTTATTTATACATCTTCCAAAAAATGACTATCTACCTAGAATCCAGCAGGGAGCATGGCCTGTGCCCCCCCAGTCGCAGCACTCCTGGAGGCTCTGATGCTGTGACCGATCACCATATCTGAGGAAACCTGAATGACTACCTGCATTTTTCGCTGGTTAAAAAGAAGTTCTTCTGGGGAGATTGACCCTGCCAAATCCCTGAGAGCCAGGAGAAGCAGCCATGACTGTAAGGAGCAGAAAGGAGCACTACTTCAAGAAGGGGTAGAGTAAAGCCTTTGCAGCCTCTGTAAGTGTTAGGTGAGAGGATGCCTACGTATGGCATATGTAGGTGACCAAAAACACAGGAAGTGAAAGGAGGGCACCGAGAAAAAGAACGAAGGAGGTAATACTGCTTCTTATTGAAAGCCGGACTAGTAATTCTCTGAGTTAACAGAGACAGTAAGTGAATTTTAGAGATGATAAATTTTCTTTCATGGGTTACTCCTTACATCAAATACATATTCTCCCACCAACAAAGTAGGCTTAATGCCATTAGTTTCCCTTCTTCAGAAGACAGATGTAGGCAATAACTAACCAAAATCCAAAACAGTAGATATGTATCTTAAATGCTATTAAATAATAATATTAAATAAAGTGATAGTTATCATCTATATATAGCACTAGCATAGGTACAAAGAAGATACATTATATTCTATGTTGGTACCAAGGTGTGGGAACATACTGGTTAACAGCTACCCTGGACAAATTTCAGATTAAGCAAGACAAGGTTGTAGGATTAATTCCCCCTTTTGTCATTCGTCCATCTGTAATACAGGAAAGCGTGACACCTCCCATGTGTGTAAAGTAAGTACTTGTTTACATAATACATCACAAAGGTGTATTTTCTTTGCTCTACTGGAAAAAGAAAGAACAGAGAAATGTTTGCTTTATCCTGCTATGCACACTGTCAAAGGAACAAAAGAAGACAGGAACTTCTCATACCTAGTTATAAAATTAACAGCAGAGAAGTGATAATTCTTAGCATAACTACTGGAGAGGTTAAAAAAAAACACCTAAAACATATTTCACACCCAGTGACAGAAATATTTTTCAAGTAACTCACAATATCGATTCGAGATGTACATAACAACCAAGGCTTTGAGTGAAGTGCCTCTAGTTGTGCTTGTTTTTCATCATGCAGTGTTAAAGTTCAAGATTTGTCACTGCAACGTGCTCATTTACGCTAAGTTGTGGCTCTACCATAAGAGGAGGTATGTTTAGTAACAGCTTCGTGTGGCTTCAGACTGCTTTTTCAGTGCATCACATTATAGCTGGAAGCGTTGATTTGTAACCATTATTTGCTATTATTTTAAAACTAATTTCAAACGCTCCAGTGAATCACTTGAAGGTGTAAATGTAAAACAGGATCAAGAATTTTCTACAAGGGCTACCAGAATCATAAGAGTTAAATTAAAGAAGGAAACTGTCTTTAAAAGCCAAGAGTTATTGGGCTTTTAAGGACTTTTCCCTATAGGCACTCTACAACTGGGAGGTTTAAGAAGCTGGCTCGGACTGTGTATTAGAAAATACACAGTAGGAAATGTTTCTGCATGATTAGGAAATGTTAGAAAATACACTGTAAGAAATGTTTCTGCATGGTTAATGGTAGGACTGAAACACTAGACAAAACTATGATCCAAAGTGGCTGGTGAGCAAATATTGGCCAAGTTAAGCTAGATGACTATGGTGAAATATTAAATTGCCCCACTGCAGCAAAGCTCTAGGGAAATCAGACACTAGCCCCTACCATTCAGGATCTGGCTAACATATCTTATCCATCTGCCTAAAAAATACTGGTATACTTTATTGTTGCCAGCATCAACAAGGCTGGTGTGAACAGAAGGCTCCTGAAGGAAGGCAGCAAAGGAAGGAATATAATAAACCAGACTGTGCATCAAACATTTATTCTGAGGTATGAGTGTGTGGGAGCAGAGCTTGGCCAGCAAAAGGCAAACAGAGCCCACAAAGAAGTATAAAAACTTAAATACCCTAATGACCCACAGCAATACTGTGCTTTTTTATCCCTCCATGCTGTTCATGCAAGAAATCAATACGAAGACATAAAAGATTAAAGTGAGCACAAATAATTAACTGCATTCATTTCAGAAAAGGCCATACAAACCTTTTACAGCACAAATGGAGTTGGCCTGTGTTGTAGAATCCAGCTCATCGAGTCTGACAGGGCCAGTCAGCTCACTGAGGTCAGCGCCAGCAGCCGAGTACAAAAGAGGCTTTTGTAATAAGAGAACAGTACGTTCAACACAAATAATCCTACCTGCCAACAAAGACATTTTAACTCAGTACGGTAAGAAGGAAAAAGGTGACCATGTTAATTGTCACAGCCAATAAAGACAACAATCTCTGCCAGCTACTAAACAGATAAATAGAATCCATCAGGTTTTCTCAATGACAAAATATTTTGCCTTCAGTGATACATGCATCATGCTCTCGTTACACTTTGCAGCTCCCAGGGAAAAAAATGCTTCAAAAATTCAAACATGGCAGAAGAGAGTCTGATTCCACCCAGACTATGTTGCAGCACGCTCCTGGCAAACATGTTACCATCTCTTCCCTGGTAATAAGCTTGGGCACCCCTTTCAGTCGGCCTTACTTTGTTTCAAATATTACAAAGAGTAGGTAGGTGCAATACTTTATTCTTGAAAACAGAGATTTTTGCTTCAGGACACACAGCCATTTACACAGCTTGGTGCTTCCAGTCCACTTAAATTTTGGAAGTGACTGAAGGTGTGAGATGCAAACTACCTATGCAGGCACCCTAGGGAATCATACCTGAACCGCAAAAAACCAGCGATTACTGTGTAGTGGTGAAGGCTCACAGCTAAGATGGTACAGCAAAATTTCTGTATCTAGGGACACACAAGTCTCTTTTGCTTCTTTTAGAGGTAAAGGTCAATAAAACAAGTTTCTGCAAGAATATCAAAATAAGTGAAACCAAGTTTCTTACGATTTTTTGAGTCTTCTGTCAGCTAGCAAACTTGATTGACCCTGGTCATTAGATTCAACAGTCAGCAGCGAAGACTGACAGTAATAGTGGTGGACATATGGCGAGATCACGGAATTTCTCATTTGCTTTTTAGATCAAGCCAAAAACATTAAAAAAAAAACTTATATGAAAGTATATCTTTTTTTTTATTATATCTAATTATATCTAATTGCAACCCCTTTCAAATTTCTCATCCCAAATTTGCAACGTCTCATCTTTATCTGAGAACATAAGTCTCTGTAGGTCACATATTGCAGTGTCAGAGATTAGGATGCTATTTCAGTTCCATTCCAACTGCTTCAAAAGCACGTGTAAAGCTTACCATTTCCCCACAGCGCATCCCTGAAGAAGACAAGTTGCGAGACAACGCTGAGGGCTTCTGTGACTTCCATACTGAGAGCACACGATGCAGCAACTGACACAGCAACAACTTTTGGAATCATGTGAACCACATTTTGCAATGTGGAGTCAGTCACAAATAACAAAATCTCTCTTTGATTTATAGGAACACTGTGTTTTGTCTATGATTTAAAAAAGAAAAAGAAAATACAAAATTGGAATGCAGTTGCTAATTTTTACTAGAAGAAAAGACTAAAATAACATCCTTCTAATTAAATAACTAATAAAACTGACAGAAATTATTACATTTAGGGCTTGTACAGGATAATGAATCAAAGCTTTATTGGAATTTTTCATTATTCCTTACTGCAGATTCAAACATTTCTACCTTAAATTAACTTTACGAGGTCGACCCTCTGGAATCTTGACTTCATCTCTATCAGCCATCACACTTTATCATAACTCACCTGGACTGTACAAGGGATTTGAAAACATATTTTATTAAAAAACCCCAAACCTATATATACTACATATTATATATTTATATCATACATATTTTATATATGTATATATATAAAGCTAATTGGATGTTTTTATGAACACAGACTTACATGATTTTTGCCTTAAAAAAAAGGGCTAAATATAAATATACTACTAATATTATGGCTATGTGAGCAGATTTTCCATGTACTGTTACCTGATTCCCAAGAGCACCAGTCTCTGGTTAATAGCTACTGTCCAGTCCTTGACCAATAGCTACTGCAAGTTACAAAGCTGGAGGTTTTTCTTTCAGCTGAACATTTGAAAGATGCATAGAAATAAGGAAGTAGGTAATTTGTAAGTAGGAGACAGATGAATCCATAATGACAATGTAAGTTTTCTGCCCAAGTATAAAAATATTATGGTGTGACTAAATAAAGATATCTCACAACTACTGAAGTCACAACCAAAATACCTGCATTTCATCTCAGCCTTTGTATCTGAAAATAATTATCACAAAATCAGTAGTGTTATTTAAATTTTTCACACTGGGATGATGAACAAGATGGACTAGGCAGACATTACATACACATCACTGCTGATCCCAGGGTATCTAACAAAATCAGATGAGTTACCATGTGATGATTCATGCGTTTCTTCTTTTTTTTTTTAATACAGCTTTTGTAATATATCTGTGTATGTGAATTTTCCCATGCTTTAAAAAAATGGGTTTAATAACAAAGCATATTACACATTTACCAGTTCAAGCATAAATTGTATATTTTAAGATTGTAATATTTTAGAAAATTTAACTAATATTAAATTACTTTTTTAATTTAAAAAGATTTTGTTATTTTTAATTAGTCTGCCGCTTAAAAAATCATACTTCAAACATTTAAATGAAAATTAAATACTACAATGATTGGAGATACACGTATCACATAAGTATTTTATTCTCAAAGTTGCATGTCTCCAGCATAAGGTAACACAATGACAACCCCAACGTTTTGTCTTCAGTTGAATTCAGACCTTGAAACCGTTAACCACACTGACATTAGCTTTTTTGTTCATGCTAGCAGTAATTAGGGGAAATGCAGTAATTATAAATAATGACTGGGAAAATTCATAACTCGGATATTACAATTATGTCTTAATACAATATATGCTGCCTATTGCACTGACATTGTTTCTTTGCCTAGTAACTACATACACTCAAGTACCTCCTCTGTGTAGATAGCATTAGGTCAGCTTCAAAGATAGAATTTTTACAGCTGTCCCATGAGAATTACTAACACATTAAAAACTGGCTTTCAGAAGAATCGTCCAAAAAGTAAATAATAACAACAGCAAAAATCACAAGTTAGTATAAAATCATCATCTTGCTATGTGTGACAATTTGTTCTGAACAGAGAGGACACAACAGACAAATAGCAGCAGGATTGAGTTATAAGGAAGGACAGCTCCTTAACCACAGATGGAATATATTTCCTCATACTCCTTCTGTACCACAGTACAGATTCTGAGTAATAATAAAAGCATATTTCCATTCCTCCTTCACACAAATGAAGTACCTCAGAATGCTGGAGCTATGTAGAATAAATGTTAGTTTTTAAAGTACATTTGAATTAGCTCACATAGCAGACTATCTAATAATAATAAATCTGCAAACTAAACTAAGCTATAGACCCTTCCTCACTTATTATGGGAAGGCTATGTCCTCTTGGCAAAGGCAACTGCAGTAAACAAGCTGCTGTTCATGACCTTCTTCTGGGAGGACTAGGCAAGCAATATGCTAACAGCAGGTAAATACCTTTACATTCCTAAAGCAGTTATCCAGAAGTGCTATCCAGCAGTCATCCAGAAGTTATTCATAAGAAGAATATCTTCTATTACTTTTCCAACATTACTTTCAAAAAATTTATGAGCACTCATGTTGTGCACTTATGAAAATGTAATGCTTACAGTTCAGTATGTGAATAGCCATTACAAAAACAGCTAATAAACCTCCTAGAAGCAAGAAGAAATCATAAACCTTTTCTTCTGCTAGACAAGCTTCCATTCTTCAAAATCACATCTGTTCCTGCATGCTTCATCTTTTTCCTAATTTAGTGATGAAGTGCAAGAATACTGATGACCCACAGCATCTCAGATACAGACACTCCTGAATACAAAAATGTTAGGCTAGAATACCACTAGTCTGTAATTTTATTTTATTTTTTAAAAGAACAGGTTTCTTGGAAATAGAATATGTGTCCATCTTTCTACTAGCACTCTACAGACCCCATCAAGCTAGCCCTTAGCTCATGTTTGCAAATGTTCTCTTAAATTCTCACTTACAATGGAGAAAACACAAGAGATATGCCTCAACTTGGTAGTTAAAAGTACTCCCTGCCTAAAAATCAAATCATAACTCATTGGCTTTTGAAGCAAAAGGGCAAGACCTAAATTAAATTTATGCCTCACACTGGTGGGAAGCATCTCCAGCTATTTTACTGGCTGTTCTGGAATTTCTTTGTCTTTGGTTCATATGCTTTGATTCACACTTTATTTCTTGTGGAGCTGATGGACAATTGCAAATTATTCTCAACCAGAATTCAGTGCTGGCTGTACTGAGGATCCAGTCGCCAGGAAAAAATAAATAAATCAGCAACAAAACATTCCTTTAACTACTGAGAAACTTAGCAACATTTTGAAAGAAAATTGTAGCATCATTCAGAAACAAATAAATAAATCATAACTTTTCCAGCGTAGTATGGATGGCAGATGTATTTACCTAAGAGTTCCTCCTTCCTACTAACTGGACCATAAAAGCCAAATTTGCCTGAGGGGTTTCTATTGAAGTCAACAAAAATAGTCCACACACTTGCAAGCAAAGAGCAAAACTGTATTTTTATATAACCGTCATCTGTTAAATTCTATCCCCAGTCACTCAATTGACTGGGAACTTTTAGCTATATATCTAAGGGTAGCATTTAGCTATACACCAAGTCTCAACTAACATCCTGCAAGCTCCCTTACCGGGGTGCAATATTATCTCTGGCAATTTATTCAGAAATAATTCACTTTTTAGACTGGATGATACTGAAAATGGAGATGCAGTTCATTTTACCCATTCACGCGCATTTTAGACCTGCTGATAATTCTGCGCACACAACTCTTGGAGATAATCCAGGAAGGGTTTATTGGGTTTTCCCCTAAACAAGATAAATGCTGGCTTCTTCACATAAACATGTTGATTTTATGTTGAATTCATTGTGAAGTGAAAAGATTACCTGCAGCCTTAGATACAGCACTTGTGCCCAAAAGCTACATCGTACATTACAACCACCGATCTGAAAAGGGTACAAAAACAGGGAATGAGACAAACATGATACCAGAAATCCACTGGTACAAAGTATTTGTTATCCAACTTGTAAAGCAGAGTACCTGAAGAATTTCCTTTAGACCACGAACAGCTGGTGGCTGGTACAAATTAGAAATCTGTTCTTCCTCATCCACTTCCACATGTATTTCACCAGACCGAACAGTAAGAATATAACAGAAGCTGGGAGGAGGAAGATTAGTTGTCATCTATAAAAAAAGTAAGAAAAAAGAAATGTGACTTTAAAAAAGGCACTTCAATTTGGCCAGTCGGGTTTTACAACAATAACCGAATGAACCACACAATTTACATTTTAAGAGGGCTGGGGAAACAAAATTATATGGTTAATAGCAACGACTCTCTGAAGTAGAAGCCGAGTTAATAAACAGACATTCACAAGTTGTAAGTGAAATCAGCTTGTGTGTATCATTCTTTCCATAATCGACATTGATCCTCATAACAAAAACATCTCATGATTTGGCACACTTGGCAAACACAGCGACTATTTCAAGGTGCTTGTTGGTATTTTTGCATAATTTTTTTTTTTTAATTATCTGGTAGGAGTGCCCTGATAATATTTTTTTTTTTTACATCTGTAACTTTTCTGAGATTTGGGGACTTTTGCATGTGGGTGGGTTTTTGTGATAGTAAACAGCTGGCGAACTTTTAAAGCTGCCAAATTAAATCCAGGACAGCACAAGGAGATAATGAAGAACAGGAACGCAACAGCTACAAGAACTGCTCTCTTTGTGTTATGCCAGATATTTCTTTCCCCTTAAAAAGTACCATGATGTAACAACTTTATCAATCATCACTTAAAGAGGTCCCAAGCCAGAAAGGCAATGCTAGAAAATAATTTTCATTGCAGATATGGTAAAATATTCTTCTAGTGATGTTTATTGTTAATAAAACATTTAATTTAATAAAAGAAATATGAATCTATTAAAGACAGCTGCCCACCCATTAAAAAAAAATCTGCATAAGCACAAAAACAAAAAAAAGCAAAAGAAGGTGATACCCAAATTCTGTTCGCCTCTGACAGCACTAAAGAAGATATCTAAACATACATATGGTTCAAAAGCAATCAGTTCCACAGATTTCTTCCCAACAACATTATCAGTATGCTGGCAGTATTATTTATATACCTATGTATAAAGCTGCTTCCATAAAGCTGCGCATAAAACTATATTGTTTGTGTCAAGAAAAATGTATCTCAACTGAAAAAAACTCCACTCAGCTGAAAATCTGCAGGCGTAGAATGCAAGCCGTGATCATCTGTGGAATGAGTTAGTATTTCAAACCCATGACAGAAATGTAAATTCCATGATTATGGAAAATTTTCTACATTTTTAGATTGCTAATAAAATAGAGAAAATGAATAACAAATGAGAGTCATAACAATGCTAAACAATATTTAAGAGCTTTGCTCCATCCGTGGATATTGCCATTCTGTTGTCCAAGGTATTTTAATGCAAAAAACAATCCATTCCTCTGAGACTTCCAAAATATCTAGATGAAAGGGAGAGTTAAGGAAAGAACAGCCATTTCAGTCTTGGTTTTATATATAAGCAAATTCTGAACCTTTTATTCTTCTACATAAACCCCTGCACAATGCAAAGAACACTCTACATTTCAGAGAAAAGATTCTCAGACTTTAGAAATAACTAGTAATATCCACCTTTAATGTCCCCTGCTTTTGAAACATGTTTATGTCCAGGTTTTTCTTCTTTTCTAGAACTTGCATCCTGATCGTCTCCCCTAGGCTCTAACACAAATTTTTAACACCACAAAATTCTCCCTCAAAGAACAGCCTATACAAGAACTGCAAGGCAGCAAAAGCACTTGCCTACGCTCAAGTGATGTTGTATTAACAAAATAACAGTTGGTATGACAGAACTCCTTTTCAAATACAAAAGCTAATTAAAGGAAAATCAAAGACGCAATTTTAGGTTTACAAATATACAGTAACATACTTTAAATTTATCTTAAAACCTCCTCACCCTCTAATATTACAGCAACATTCATTACTTTTTAGTAGATTATTTTTGTGTTCATCCTTCGACTGTCTTCACATGAGACAGTCAAAGTCGTCCTAACTAGTAAGAGACCTGATTCCAGCTGTCAGTCTGTTTTCACAGAATTTAATCTTCAGAAAAGTGCTTTCAAATCTAAGGCTGAAAACTGCTTCAAAAGAATAAGTGAATATCCTTGTATATAGATTTCTCAGCTGGCTCCATGCTACCTAGTATGTCTTTCCTCCTGCAAGGAGAGGAAAGGAATAATTTGTCTGGACATCCTACCATTCCAGCTCTAGAGGACTAATAAGGGGCTAACTCCATCATTTTGAAAGATGCTGCTGATTCAGGGGGCTTCAGGTTAGCCTAGGAGGTTGTTAGAACCAGCAAAACAAAACTCAGTAGCTAAAGAGAGGGAGAGGATCTGATTTCCAAAGTAAACGCAATTACACTACCAACAAAAATAGTAATTGTGAGTGAAAAAGTTCATTTCCATAATAACAAGACTTACCATTTCAGAGTCTTGACTTTGTCCAGGAACTTTCACAGGCACTACTGGAGGCCACAGGCTGTCTATCAGACTAAAAAGTCCTAATGCCCTTCAAAAAGACCAATAAAATCAGGTTTAAAATGTTTTCCAGTGTTATACATTACATTAAAAAGATTCATTCAGAAATATAATAAAAACCATTGCATGATTATGAAAACGATTTTAAATCATATTTGTTTTCTGGAAGCTGGTTTTGATTTAGTCTAATTAAATCTCCATCATTTCTGCTGCAGGGTAGAGGGGGAGGGAAGGGATGTATCACATTCAATGACAGGCAAGTCGTATTTAATCCTTTGCCATGAACAGACTGCTACATGTTAAAATTCAGGGAAACTGGGGTAAATGTAAATGCTAGCTTGGGAAGGACACAAATAGCCGTACAACTTCTTTTACAAAATAACTGTTTGCTATTTAAACTGAGAGATTTATAAAAAAAGGCTTCTAATGTTTTCATTTCTTGCTTTTCTCTAACAGCTGAGTGTAACTGCTTTCAGGAAAGTCTGTAATTATCAGACACAGAGAAACAGGCAAGATTTTGCTATCTTAAGTACATGTGCAGAGGACTGTCTCATTCCTACACAGCTGCTCATTTAGTTACTATTTCTATGTATTGATTTTGCAAGTTTCCCACTTTTAATTTAGAAACAAACATAAAATTAACAGCCCAGCATATATTAAGGTAAATCACTGCAGGCTCTTTAGCTTTAGCAAGCAAAGCCGTAATTTGCAGCACTTCAGTGGCTGCCTTGTCAGTTGGTATGGCATCCTTGCTGGACAGGCAGGAACATCGGAGGGAGAGACCAAGAAAACAGCCGAGGGAGGGGAAATAGCTACAGATAATCAACTTGAAGAGGCATGCATTTTTGAGTTAGAGCTCCCAGTTATCTTGTCCTAATTCTCTGTTCTTTGCAGTTGAAGCACAGAGATCTGGATTTTAACCCCACGCTGCCTCCAAGAACAAGTTGTCTGTTCCTCCAATTAAACAAGCCGCTATTTCTGAAACAACTCTAAAAAATTAAGTCCAAACCTTGCTAAAAAAAATGTTAGCTTCCAAACTCAACTGTTCAGAAGGAAATGGCGTACTCTGGTACAGGGCTGAAGCACGTTGCAATATGTTGCTTCTCTTCAAGTGGTCACGGAAACTGTCCTTCTAAAGTTCTGCTTTTAGCTGACTTCTGCTTAAGCTCACTTATTTCTGTATTTCCCTACTCCTCCTCCGGATCCTTAAGTGCTTAGACTTTGGGTATCTATAGGCAGTGAACTTGACGTGTTTGTTCATAAAGCTCCGGATATCATCTATGATTCAGCGTTAACAGTGGTGCCTTTGGACCGGCACTGTAAGAAGTTTTATGGATGTAAATGTCAGAGTGGATCTTCAGGAATAAAGCTTGTGGTTCACAAGTCAGGTAACAGGCTGGCAGATTAAAAAAATGATGTTGCTACCTGTAGTTGTGTCATCCACACTAATGAACAGACCAGAAGCACCAATGTGCTGCTCTTTTACAGAAATTAACTCCCTGACTTAAACGGCATCATTGCCGAGTCTGTAAAAGGAGAAGGCTGAGCTCAGAGGTTGGGGTTTTGGTTTTTTTTTTGTGCGTTTTGTTTTTAACAATGAGAACATTACAACATAGAAAGCAACACTTCTGGGGTATTAAAGAGACTTTACAGCAATTGACGACTTCTCAAATCCCTGATCAAGGTAGCTTTTCTGGCTCATGCAGAATGATACCCTCTCTACAGTCACAGGAGGGCGAATGCCCACAAGAACAAACTGGCCTTGCTAACTGGGACATGAAAAAGGAGGGTTACAAAAAGAGAGGACAGCCTGCTGTACAACTCAGGCAGTTACACAAGTGGCCTTCCTCACACCACACGCAGCACTGAGGGCAAGGGCAAAGCACAGATACGAATATACCACAAACCGCGTGTATGTGTGTGTACAGAGACTGCATATTTATCAACTCGGAGCAACTAAGCTATGTTGTTGAGGTAAAGATACAATCACATCTCACACAGACCTTACATTAATCCTTCATCTGTATTTTTATGTTTTCCCAAGGGACATGAAGTTGTCCCTTTAGCTCTCTTCCAGCTTGCTACTCCATACCAGAATATCTAATGAATACAGTACATTTTCTTCTATTACTTGTGTCCTTTTGGAGAAGGTCATCTACTGCTTGAACTAGGAGCACTTAATTATTAGTAAATGACAGTATTTGTTTACAAACAGGGCAGAGGAGCAGGACTGAGTGGAGAGTGTCTCCTGAATATCTCAGCCCCATCCTCTCCTTTGACACCAGGCAGGCAGAGGGCAGGGACGTTTGCCACCTGAAGGATTTGCAAGTTCCAAATCACATCCTGCCAGGAACCTTGTCTACCACAGGGGATGTTCTCTCCTGAAGCTGTCACTGTATCAGTCAGTGTCCCTGGTGAGGAGCTCCCCTCTTCCTCCCATTCATATGCCTCCGAGAAAGGGAACTCTCTTGTTACACTTAAGGACTTTGATTTAGCAGAAGGGGAATTGGGGAGTGGGGAGCGGGGAAATGACAGTGGAGAAATGGCAAGACATTGTGTCCTGCTCCACAGAAAATCACTATCCTGACAGAAAGAATAAAATTCATTCTCTTTATTGGCCAAGCAACACTCAAATCCCACTTCAATCTGACTTGAACAATGGGTGTATTTTATCCAACATGTGTATCCTTCTTCAGCTATAGAGTCAGGGCAAGAGATGAACAGCTGGCTCTGCGCTACAGTGAAGGGATATGATTAGCTCCCATGTGCACAAAGAGCCTCTCTGGCTATGGAAGACAAAATCAAAACTACAAAATTCTGCTCTGCAAGTGTTACTACTAGTCACTTAAAAAGTCACGAAAGGAAAGACTTCTAGAAAAGGAAAAGTAGAGTAAGAAGTGAGAAGAAACAGGCTCAAGGATTAAAAAAAAAAGAACATGTAAAGTATTTGAATAACTTTTTTTTTTTTTACTTCAGAAACAAGGACTCTATTACAGTTTTCTATAACTTTTCCTTGAAATAAGAAAAAAAGACTGAATCCATACCGGGAGAAAGACAGAAATCATCTATCAGATTCTAAGTCAACCCTGTACTTTCCATGCCAGACTGAAATCTATGTTTGGTAAAAATCTTTTCATCCCATACTATATTTAGTTTATCACCAACACAGTACGATCACCAGTAACTCCAATGGAGTGTTACAGTACAGACTACCATAGAAGTATGGACTTGCCACAGGCAGTCCTCTATGTACAGGTACTCTTCTATAAACCCACATCTTCAAGCTTCGCTTATATATAATGATACTTTTATATTTGTGTGTATGCATATAATATGCAAAATAATTATTTTTAGTGTCCTTCATTATTTTTGTTATCCAATGTGCTCAAAAGGCATCCCTTTCAACTTAAACTTTCCTTGCAGAAATTTGGTACATCTTTCCCCTGTACCCATAAATGCAAACTGTCTGCTGTGTACCGGGACAGCAGTCAAGAGAATTTTAAAGATTTAATACAGTAAGCCAGGCTAAACACATGGCTGAGAAAATGCAAAATATATGTGCAACACAGCCAGAAATTAATCTTGACCTATTCAACAAATCATCTTAAACTACTCCATAGAAAAATTACTGAAAGATAGCAAGTGATACTAATAAAACAGCATTTCCTTTTTCCTCCCCACAGTGCTTGCCATAGATGATTACTGTGCTGCCCTGTCCAGAAGTAGCTGCTTTCATGTGCTCGTTTAACCACCTTCCTTAGTTTCCACAGCTCAGCAGGAGACAAAAGCCACCTTCTGCTTCTAACCTCCCTTGCCTGTTTTGCCCTTCACTGCAAAGTCAAATGGCATACAGCCATAGATGTACATGCTTGCTCTATGCTTTTTGATAAAAACATACAAATAAAAAGAAACGCTGTTTTAATTGCATTTAGACACCCAGTAAAGTGATAAATCAGCACATCTACTCTCATCCTGTGGAAATTTCCTTCATTTCATACTACAAGCTATACTACAGAAATAAAAAATCTTCAAATTTTCATTTTTTCAAAACTGTATTTCACTGACTCTAACTTGACAACTTGTTTCATAACTTGATAAGAAAATTTTATTTATTTCTCCCACAAGCATGAAGTTTCATCTACAGTTCTGGTCCAAGAAGTTTGTGTGTGACATGCCTGACTCAACTTTTAATGTTACAGCTTATAGTTTGGGAGATTTTTCAATGTTAATAATCATACCACAGGTTCAGCTGAAAATTACTCCATGGAGAAAATATCAGCAACATCAAAGAAAGCAGAAGAAAGCAGTTATGGCCATAACTAGGAAAAGAAGAAAAACTACTTAAGTTTTACAATAGGGGACAGGAAGCAAGATGCTAGGATTCTCCTCCGATGCCTTCCACAGCTTTGCTCCAGGGACTCAGGACCTGGCACTTCTGTTTCCTCCTCTTCTACTCTCCCAATTTTAGTCTAAAATGAAACTGTTTTCTTTTGGCAGTATCAGAGTCAATTATTAAGAACTCAAAACAGAAAGCAATTCATAGCCGCCTGTGAAACGTTGCCTTGATCCACACTAAAAAGAAATTTAGTAATGATCACCTAGACTGCATAAGCTTCAACTATCAGATGACAAGCAATCAAAATATAAAGCTGATACTGCAGGCTAGCTCTCCCTTTAATTGACCTAGTAAGATCTTGCAGTGCACAAGCTATGCAACACTGTATTTTCTCAGACTTGATTAGTAAAAGCAACAAAATCACATAGTAAAAATCTGAGCCTACTAAACCAGCATCTCAGCCAAAATACAAACAGGGAGGAAGGGTTGCTGGCCTTTTTTCCCCTAAGTTTTGCTTAGATATAAGAAATTATTTTGTTGCATAATTTATTTACGTACTTCAATAACTCAATTTTCTATAGTACATTAGAAATTACACATACTACATTAAAGCACTGAAATTATAATATAAAAGTACTTTTGATTTATATGGATATGCCTATGTTATTCGCCAGTGCTGGTTACTAAACAGATTAATGACAGAAGCGCTGACGGTAGAAGCAACAGCCCATGCTTGCTAGAGAGGAGAAAACTATGGGGAAAAAGTTAACTTCTGATATCTAAGCAGCCATCAAAAATAATTAAAAAGTAATGCAAATATTCAAAACTTTGACACGATTACTGAAATTATGCTTTAAATGAAACCCAACTTTTAACCACAGCTATTACTGAAGTGTTTCAGGACCTCAAAACCTCAGAGATGTGGGTGGTTCTTTTACATGGCAGTCTTTATGGAGGAGGGAAAACCAAAGGAAGGAAGTTATGACTTCCTTGCTTTGCGGAGAGTTCTTACTACTACATTTCCTGTCAACGTCCAGCAGTTGAGACACTTTCTTGTACAGCAGTTAGAGGTGGTCACCTCTTCTGAATGTAAAGCGAAAAGAAGAAGAAGCGTATGGTGAAGAGTGGAGGAAAAGGGAGAGAGAGAGAGACCAGAAAAGTATGTGGCTTCAATAAAAAGTAAAAAAAGTAAGGAAACCCTCAGGCACAATAGTCACCAACACTACGGGGAGATTTCACATTTCAGTGTCTACCATTTGAAAGTTTAAAATGACCAACAACAAAAGCCAACTTCATTTGAAAATGCATACATTTCTCAGAGAAACATTACACTGGTTGATGAACTCAATATTCAGTCTACTTACCTCAGAGGAAAACGCAACAGGTAGGACAACCTGCCACAAATTAAAGGTTGGGTCACGTGCCAAAGCTGGTAAGTAATTGATGTATCCTCAAAGTGGTTCACCCCATCCAGCTTAAGTGTGGATTTTAGCATTATCCATGCAACAGTTAAATCTTTTTTTGAAACTTGTTAAGCATTTTTTCAATTTAGGGACAAAATATATACTGACACCCTGCATTAATTACAGATTAAGTTAAAAACACTTCTTCCTCCCTCCTCCATTTCTAAATTCATGTCATCTTTCTGTTCTGCAGAATTGAAACTCTTCATACTTCTACCTTACAAGAAAGCATAAAGAGAAGCAGCAGGTAGGTCTCCCGTACTCAGCAGTAAATCAACTCAGTGCTTGGCAAATCAGGTGGAAAGACAAAATCCAAATTATTATTCTGTGTAGAACTCCAGTGAGGGCTAAAAAAGTAAAACTACTATTTTTGTCGAGAAAGACAAATCTCTAACTACAAAGTTTATCCCAGCTCATTGAAATTAATTTCTGGTAGGAAGCAGCAGACTATGACAATTTATAGGTTATTTACTCCTGAAACATTTCAGTGAGTGCTCAGTCCCTGCATCTAATTGCATCCATTTAGTTACTGGTTATACTGGACAGACCTGAAACATGCCTGGGATCTATCAAAATGGGGGTGGGTGGGGGGGTGTACATGTTAATTGTACTGCACACAGACCCTTAACGAACATTCCTGCCTCTAGCAGTCCATGGTCAAAATCTCACTTCCTCTTTCTCAAGGGGCTGAATTTATAAGACTGACACATGAGATAGTGGGAGGATGAGAGAGAGAACCTCAAAGGAGCCAACACCACCAGTGGCAGATCAATGAACATTTTTCAGTTTTCTCTTTTTAAACCACATCTTTCTTTTTTGCTGATACTAAGCAGGCAGTTCAGGGAACGGTTGTAGAAAAGGCTCAGAGACAAGTATGAATGAGGGGGTGAAGGGAAGAGGTATCAAGAAACAAATACTGAACCACATACCTGCTGTTAATTCAGCTGCTACAACACTCGTTCCTACCTTATCCAACAGCCTCATGAACAGACTAGAAGAACTGCTGGAAGTAAGACACTGAACAAGCCATGGCAACTTTGCCATGGCTCAGACATGCCCATCTGTATTACAGGATGGCCAGAAACTGGGCTGCAAAGGGGAACACCGCTTCCTCTGCTGGACTGCAAAGGGGAGGAGCTCTTGCAGGAATGGTTTTGGGGAGTACACTTTACGTAGGGTACGGGACCTGCTCTGAAAACCACCCAAATCAACGGAAGACCTTCAAATGACCTAGTGCGAGACCCTAGTACTTGATAAAGCTCACGGGTATTCAAAACCGATGCTCAACATTAAGTGTTCTTCTCAATGCAAGATTACTGTAATTCTAATTTTTTGCAGGGTTAATCTTAGTCAAGACAGACCATGGTTGTGTACGTTCTTATCCTACTTTTCTTTTGGAACACAGTGTTTTCTTATTAGAAGAAGAAATGAGTTTAGTTTCTTTAGCACATCTTACAGTACAGGTTCATTCCACAGATCAAGTCAGGTTTACAGCCAGGGTTTTGCCTGGATGTAAAATATCCTATATTAGGTTTTTAGTCCTAAAATTCAAAATGAAATAGTGATTTTGAAAATTGATTTACTGGAATGTTGTGAAATAGTACTTTAAACTAAACACTTGATGGTGAGGATGGATGATGGCCTGGAAAAATTTTGGAACAGTAACAGTGGTCCATTGATGCAAAAAACTTGAGAACCTCTTGTATCTGTTAAAGGAAAATCTCTTTTGTCTCACAGTGGGACTGAGGAAGCGCTCAGTGTAAGCGAGATTACAGTCCATGTGACTGTGGGACAACATGCACATATGGGATCTTATTAGCCATTCCTGGCTTTCTCCACATCATGTGCTTCAAAGGCACAAAAAAAAAAGTAATGACTTTTCCCTCGTATTTCCTACATTTTATTCCCTTTTATCCATTTTAAAAGCCACTGTCAGACTCCAGGAAACAAACAGTTTAAAAGCCATCTCCTTCCAAAAAGGAATTGGCGTTCTCAAAAAAACCCAAACAAAAACAACTCCCAAAAAACAGCAGTCTTTCTTGCAGGGCAGACCACATAGTTCTTATTCACATGTGTTGCAAGCCAAGGTTGGGCACTCACAGGCATATCCCATCATATGCTTGGACATACCACTGGCTCTGGAAACCCATTTATCCAGTGGCAACGAGTTCTACAGTCTAATTATGCTCTGTGTGAATAAGTACTCCCTTATATTCATTTCAACTACGGCTTTGCTGTGGTTTCCATCACACCTAGAATGACACAAAACGTGTCCCAACACTTAAAAGTAATAACAAGTTATAAAGCAGAACTTAGGCTGAAACAATTAAGAAAAAAATAAATCCCTGAACAATTCCCCCACCCACCCATCTTGTACAATGAAATCACGTTTTAACCACTGCACTGTCCCTGAAGCTACACTAGCCTTTTTCTTTTAATGTTTCCTAGCAGGGTTACCACCAGCACAGCTCCAGCTGAGCCACCAGCATTTTCAGCAGTGTGTCTTCTAATCGCCCTCAGAATAGCCAGAAGTAAGTTACTGCTGCTTTGAAACAGAATTTACATTAGAAAAAGTCTGTCTCTTATTAGCTGGGCAGAGGACTGGAAACACCAGCAGCCAGTTGTAAAACTTCATTTGTATCCAGAATTCCAAAGCCATTATTTAATTTGTTTGGAAAAAATGTAACTTGAAAAAAAGGCCAATAAAATAATTAAATAAGAAGACGTGTTTGTTATTAAAGATCCATAAAAATGCAAGTAGGCTTGAAATCCAAAGGATCTGAAAATTAACACTGCGAGTACATAAAAAGAAAAGCACACTGAATAGGGTTGGCTGGAAAACAATAATTCCATTTTGCTAAACATTTCAAGGCTTTGAAAATTGTTTTTGTTCCAATATGAAACAAAAATGAGACTTTCTGAAAGTTTTCATGAAATGAGAATGTGAGAGAGAATATTCACTCCCTCTGGACCTGAAAAAATCTTCCCAACAAAATTGTCTCCAAAATAGATAATGTTTCCATGAAACATTCTGGTTTTGATGAAACAGCATTTTTCAACAGAAAAAAAAAAAGCGTCAGCAGAAATATCATAGCCATTCCAACAGCAAAGGCTTATCTAGATTGGATGCTTGTACAAATAAATTATGTTGAGAATTGAATCAATCTAGTTATGTTTACATAGGTCCCCATGTGAACACTGTACCACTTTCCTTAGAAAGATACTACATAAGATACTTGATCTAGTTAATACTTTTTTTCTTGATTAAAGATATTTTATTTTATTCAAAGAATGTAAAAGGAATCACAAAATAAGCAAAATCTGAGTGGTACCATAAGTCAATTTGTTACTTATCTGGGGGGATTTCTTCTATAAACCTGTGGACATTCTTATTTGTTTGTGGACATTCTTATGATTTGCAAGATTTTAAATTTTTTTTTAAAGAAACTTAAACTGCACTTCCAAAACCATACAGACTTAATTAAGTTATCATATACTGACGGAAAGTCTATGCTTGAAACTTCAACCCATACTGGGCAGCACAGCAGAAAAACATACTGTAGTAAGCAGTTCTGCAATTAAAGGGAGGCGAACAAATGTTTTTTAAGTCTTTGACTCTACTGAGGAGGAAGAAAACACTCATATTTATGAAATGCTGCATATGGTAATTCTTCTCTATTCCTTTCTCTGCTAACTCTGTATAGCTTGCTTATGCTCATTTTGGAGTACGGTCGGCCCAAATACTATTGCATGCCCCAAAAATGGCAATGAGGACACTTAACTGAACAAAGCCTGATTCAGTTTTTCCAAAGACTATTGGTCACAGAAATAAATAAAAAGGCAGATCACCTCTGCCTGCCAGAGCATACAATACATTCTCCCATTAATTGATCTCACCTTCCTCTCGTAGTTCTTTGCAAAATTTTCATTCCAGCTAAGCAGCAGAATTTTCCTTCCCATCTCCTGCAATACTGCTCAACGTCATCTGCAGAACTCAGGGACTGCAACTGCACTTCACTGAACATTCCATAGGCGTCCTGGACAAGGAGGCATAACCTGCAAAACATTCCTCTGTTACTCACTGGCTTCTGTTCGTAAGAAAGCAGTTAGCAAATTTCTGAAGATTATATTACAAGCTTCAGTACAGGGTTTATTCTCTACAATATCTGTAGAATTACTACCAAATAATGTATCAATAAACAAAACCAGCCATCATTAAAGGTTTTCTCATGTATCATTTTCAGGAGGTAACAGGGCCACGAAATAGAGAAGCATGAGTGAAAAAAAGCATAAAGAGCTTGCACTGGGGATTAGCTACATTAACTGCTATGCCCTATGTGGTTTGTCTACTTAAAAAGAAAGAAGGTTGAGTTTGTGCCTTGCTTGAGGTGAATTCTGCAATGCAGACAGGGCAATGGTGCAAAGGTAGGTGTGTGTGTGTATAACTATAAAAATTCTATTTAGAAGTAAACAAAGCAACACATTTCACAAGTAATAATCACGAACACTGAAACTGGCAAAGCAAGCATTACATTTTCTATAACTTTTGAGTCCTGAGGATGCATAAAAAGGTTTAAATGTAAATTTTTCTTTAAAAAAACCCAGAACAAAACAATATGAAACTGCTGATTAGTATATTCAATACTGGGTACGAAGAAGGCCAGAGGAACTATTTTAAGAAGGTAATAAAAGAACCTGCTAAACAAACAATTTGATTAAAGTAATCTATGGAAGTAGGGCTGTAGGGCTGGGAAGTATTGCTTAACCAATCTGCTGGCATTTCAAGAAGACACTACTGTCATAGCAGGTAAGGCAAAATCAGTGGATGTCATACATTCATGTCAAATTTTGACACAGTCAAAAATGCATTTCACAAGATTCTGCACCTGAGATGAGCAGCCACGATAGCATGAGTCATGCAGTGCTCGAAGGAGGAGGCTGCTGTCTACAACATTGGTTTAACTGCCCCAGAAAGAGACAGTTAAGCATGGAAACTTTTCAAAGGGAGACAAAAAGTACCTGTGAGGGTAGTACACAAATCTTTATTTCTAAATAAAACTCAGGGTTGCACTAGGCAGTGGAATTCAGTTTATTTCAAAGGTATGTGCCAAAACTACCTTCTCGAGAGCAGCACCATTGCTCACAGCAAGCTGATTCCAAACTGCTCTTGGAGCAGATCATATATTATGCATCCTGAAAGCATTCAACAGTAGCCATTATATCTTTATAAAACCCATTTTAAATGAAATGAGCTCCTATATTTCTCTGGAAGAAATCCATGTATTTTCTTCACAGGGAAACTTAAGCACATGGAAGACCATTAATCACAATTTCCTTCTTCACTAGGAACTGTGTAACTTTGGTTTACACCCTTAAGAGGGCTGTATTCAACATATGATATAACCTCAAAGCCTTCCAGACATCAGCAGCTGTGCGAGCACCAGCTGAGAGTCCTCATTTTTCAGATTCTCGTGATGTTTTTGAGGAGCAGGGGGTAGTAGTATTGAATACAAATGGAGGCTCCCACATTTTCCCCGTATCTCTAGCTACAAGGGTCCCACACAAACAGAGTCTTCACCAGGCAAAGAAAGCTTAGGCATTTTCCTCCATAAAGCTCCACAATTCCTCCACAGCCTGTCAAGGTTAAGCAGTCCATTAGAGCCACAAAAGGCTGCTTCTACCCTCAGGAATGACAAACAGGAGGAAACCAAACGTTGTGATTTGTAGTTTGGAAGGGTACATACCCTCATCTCTGGGGTAAGTGGTGTTCCCAGCCTAGGAAGCGGATGACTGTCCTAACAATACAAACCTGGGTCTTCAACAACTCTATTACTCTTCATTCTGCGTGTAAAATAATCCACGAGATGCCTTCTGGATTCATACCACAGTATCACCTCCAACTCAACAAAGACTGATGAACATGACAGCCCAGCAGCAGAAAAGCCACAGCTGCCTGCCACTTTCCATGTTAGGACCTTGCAATTGGTTAAGGACTCTCACAAGTTTTAACTGATTTGACTGAAACTTCTCATGCTATTGTTTTGTTTGGAAAAACAGAGCTAATATGCTCTGCACATTCCTGAAAATCAGATTGAGGGGAACAGGAAAAACAAAGCAAACAGTTTTGCCTATGTTAACAAAACATTCATTGACTGTTAATTGTGAAAAATTAGGCCTCTGTATCTTGGAGCAAGCAAGGGCCAACCAAGTTAGTGTCTCAGATCTGATCAGCTCAGCAGTCTCTTAACTGATCACTGGAATTTCTCATATCTTCAGTGAGATACAACTGAATGCAAGTAACTCTCAGACTAGCTGGCACCAGGCTCATAGTAAGTCCTCTGGGACATGTTAATTGCCCAAATAAAAGTAGCTTGGTTGGTGCAGAAGACATCAGTCACTAAAAGTGCATTTTCCCAGTCCTTTTAAGCCAAGCAAAGAGGCAGCTGCTGTCAGACATTGGACATTCAGCTCCCCACATCCCTGAGCCACCTATTTCCATCCCTTTGTGGTGGCAGCATAAATGGCAAAGATAGGAAACTGAGATCTGACCAAAAAAATACTGTAGCCAAATCATCATCATCATCAATCCACTCTTTGAAACTTAACTCAGTAAAAGTAAAGTCCTATTTGCATGGAGTACTACTTCTAGACAAGGATATATTTTCCAGGCGGGATTTGGAGGCTGAAGCTCCCACTCCAGCTGCCTAGTGTATGAAGCACAACATCCCAGATCACATGGTCGTAGGATGACCATTCTGCCATCAAGTTCGATATACAAAAGTAGAGGAAGAACTGTGTAACTTGAGGCTGATACTACTAATGTTCCCATTCACACTAGTAACATGCTCACGATTATTGGCATCATGAAGACGCACAGAGTATCAGAACCGATTGCATCAGACTCCAAGTACTTCTGATCTCTTGGGACTGTACAAGTGAGCAGACATCCACTATACTACACTTGTTCCTAGTTCCCAAAAGGTAGTCGAGATTTCTCTGCAGTATGCATTTAAAATGAAAGACAGACTTTCAGAGATAACCTTCAGATGCTCAATTTCAAACTAAAAGATGAGGATTATCCCAAACTGAAGCTATGAAGAGAACTTCACAAACACATTCCCTGCTTCAGCACGCTTTTAAAACAGTATGAATGAATGATGACAAAAGCTTGAAATATTCTCAGCATCATTTGATCTGCTTTGCACTAATTCAGTAGGTATTGCTATAGGTATTTAATGATGAGTGACAACTGATTTTCCTACTTAATGACTATCATGAAATCAGCTGAACAATGCATTTTGAGAAATACTCTCACGTTCTTTGAAAATGGTTCTGTTCTTACATATTTTGCACACACTGTTAGCATCACTAATGGTAGTTCAGCTGCTTTCAGAGGCTGTTGATTCATGGCCTTAACTTCTTCACCAGCGCTAGTTTTTTCCTTGATTTCACTTTATTCCCAGAAAAGTGCTTTTGTATTATTTTCCCATGTTACAAGGTTGCTCTCACATTGCAGCAAATGTCCTTGCAATTTAAGTTTTAGCAGCAAGTCTAACTGTGATTAAAGCAACAGTTTGTCCCACGATTTTTCCCCACTTTGAAGCTCACTACCACGATGAAAACCCACATCTAAATTATGATACAAACTGCAAATCCAAAATGAGTATCTGCCCCCAGGAATTCAGCATTTATGGTTTGTGCACATCTGTCACAAATACTTTTTCTTCCATAAAATGAGACATTTGTATTGAATCAGTTAATCAGCTTAAATATACCTTTACCAATGCCTTGTCAATAATGAACTGTTAAAAAGGAGGGCAACATCTCCATTGTTATCAGCAGTGCTCAGGTAAGGAGGAAATAAGGGCCATCTTTATTTCTGGGACAAAAATGAGACCTGAATTTAAAATACGGTTTTGGAAACTGAAATTTCTCATGCAAAGAAGCAGAGACTTCACTCCAGGAGTGAGGGGTGGCAGGGAATGTGGGAGATGCAGACTAAGGGAAAGGTGAAGTATGACTCATTGGTAATAACAAAGGGGGAGAAGATAGGGAATGATAAGAAGTGAGGCACAGATTAGTCTGTTTTTTTTTCTTCTTCCCTCCCTTTTTTTTTTAAGTAATGACAGAGTAAGTCTCATCCAAAAGCTTGGGAAAATTTTGTTAATTTGCTAATAGCCAGGAGCAACGATGGGGGCTGGGGGAAGATGAGACTGATTACTTTGCATTATTTCTATGACTCTGCTGATCTTTAGGACAAAATGTCTCCTAGTAGAAATCTGGAGAGGATTACAGGATTAGTCTGCCATGCCCTTCTCCTAGTCAGTCACTCCTTATGGGTAAAGTGCAAAGCCTTCTTTTACTATTACTTTTTTATGCAAGACAAATAATACTTCTCCATACTGCTGCCTTGTACTGGGCAGCTGGCTTTCTGGAGAGGTAAAGCAACAAAAACATTCTTCAGCTTCAGTCACCTCCAGCCTCCTCAGCGGCTAGTGGGAAAGAATAAGAAAAAGATCTGCCTGCAGAGGAGACGAGAGCCCACAGAGGCCAGAACTGACTGATGATGCAGGGATTGCCTTTACTGAATCTTGTGAAAACAAACAACAGAAACTTGTCATGAACAGATCTTAACTAACAGATTTTACCCTGGGGTAAGAGGACAACCATGTGGCCCACAGCAGCTCTTCTCCATACATAGCTAAGCTACACAGCACAGCATGAGGAGCAAGACAGGCAGATGCCACCACCTTCACAGTGCTCAGCAGGGACGTCATTAGTTACTTTTTCTCTGGAAGGGACGGAAAGGGGGGAATGGGGAAATGCCTGAAAATTGAATTGTATTAGCTCTGATATTTGCTCATTCTTTATCTTAGCCATCCGAGAGACAGCTGCTGCTCCTTTGTTTGTCAGAAGGACTTCTTATCTCTTTGAGGTGTGGTCCTAGCAGAGGCATAAAGCACACGTACATAAACACACATAAACAAAACCCCCCTCTTCCTTAATCACCAGAGGCACAACACTACCTACACAACTCCAATTCAGTAACTTGTCTGGTCAAGTCTCAAGGTGGAGCTGATTAACTCCTGCTAATATGGCTCAGATTCAAATCCTAACCTGCAGGACACCACCCTACTGGGATTTAATTTATCCCCACCTTATGCACTCCTTGCATTCACCATACCCGTATCACCTCTGAAAAATCAAAGCTCAGAGCACAGGTCTAAATACACAGGAACAACCATCCATGTCCCCCAACCCCTCGTAACAGTAGCAAGATTTTCCAATTAAAAGCACTGTATTCACCAGATCACGCACTGCTTCGCGCTCCCTTTAGAAAAGCACATAGCCGCTATAGCCTTCTTTAGGGAGACACAAGATTCAGAGCTTTCTGCTTAAAATCCATGCCATTTGCTGTCGCTAACTAGTAAGTGAAGCTCTACAGGGCATAACTATGGATTGAACGATACAGATAAAAATTAACTATTATGACTATTAACTATAGACTATAACTATTAACATAGCCCCTTCTATGCATACGCTCCAGAGGAACACAGATAGAGAGGAAAACACAAGCACCGCTGCTTCCAGTTTATAAGGGGAATGCCAAACTCAAAGAATTCTGGTCATAACTCACTCCAAGTACAGACGTTTCTAAGAGCACCCAGGCTGGTGCTCTCGTTTGAAGCACTGAGACGACCGAAATATCAATCTTTTGCTTTGAAAACCAGAGGTTTAAAATTACTGGAAAGTGGAGTTTGTGATTGTGTATGTTTTTATGTGGTAATTGTGGAAGGACCCAGAAGGAAGGAAAGGAGGAGGCAGTTCTGGAGTGCTGGACCTGGCAGAGCTGGCACAGCACACCCCACACAGTTAGCACCAGAGACTCCAGTTCCCTCCAGCGAGAGACAGGTTGTCCTTGCAGAACTGTTGGTGGAAACTGCACATGTGACAGGACTATCATCAGGGAAATGAGCAAGTCTTATCTCAGCATCACAAACAGAAAATATGTAGCAGAGGCCTCCCTGGTCTCAGGAAAGAAATCTTTTGCAGGCACTTCTTAGCATGTGTGCAACAGAGTATTTGTATAACACGCTTTGCAAATAACTCACTACAGTAACTATATCAAGCCCACTATTTTGGATTTTCCTTGGTTTTCCTTACATTTTTATACATACATTAAAAAAAAGAAAGAGAGGTTATAAAATAATGGTTGCTTATTTTCATTCATTTCCTTGAATCATCACATACTTCAACACAAACTGGAAAATCAAATGCAACTTCCACGAGGTCTTTTGTGAAACCCCGTCCGCTGATTGCTTTTTCCATTTCTTCATTCAGGTTAATCCTTCCACTTACTATTTTATGTCTATGACCTGAAGAAGCAGCACTTTTGTGGGAAAAGGCTTTTGTGCGTAGGAAGAGACCTGTATGAGCCAATTCTATCAGCAGGGCCACCTTGTTAATGCAGAACATGCATGTAGAGCATGGAGCTCCACAGCACTGTAAATGTTCCCACTCAAAACATAGAACACTGCCTGCCTGGTGGGAACTACATACAACTTCTTGGGAACGGGTGTAGCACAAAAACCAGACAGCTTTTCATATGTGCCATGACAACCATGGCTTCTTCACACATGACAATTTTTTCAGCATAAATCCTTTCTTCTACAAAGTTTTCATGCAGCACCAAATGAACTTTTTAAACTCCCCATCTGACACTGTCTCTAAGTGCACTTTCAAAATAAACTGCTGATGTATTTTATCTGTACACAGAATTTAACACAAAAGTAAACAAAACATTTAAAACCATAAAAAGACATTTCTGACATCCTCTCAAACGCAGCATGGTCTCTAAACTACAATTTCAAACAGTTACAGAGTTGCACTTGAGAAATACTTCCAGTATCACCCACCCAATAGCTGCACTTATCTCAGATTCATAAAAGCATATTTAAGTTTTCATATATTAATACTTTAAATCCAAAGTAATTCTGCCACGTAAGTAAAAGTTCATAGTGATAGTTGGTTTGGAAGACACAGAAAGTCAAGGAAAAATAACTTCCTAAGTACTGCCTAAAAGTTTGTGTGAAGGTTCAGCTGCAACAGACCAGTAAGATCCCCCAGGCATCTTCACACTACTACACTGCATGTAATTTATGGTCCTTCTGCTAAGATCCATTCCATACAGCTTGTTACGTAAACAAAAACAATTTTGGGTGGTTACAAAAAAGCAAGTACATCAGATCATCCCAGCTTGTTTTGGACTCACTGTTAATTGTAGTTGTTAAAAAAAACCAAGATGCACACTCCTCAGGTTCCTCAGTGTACCATTCCTTCAGTATGGAATCCTATTACAATCTCTTGGTTATTTCAGTATACAGTTCCGAGAAAATATTATTTCCCTGTATGTCATGATTTACGAATCGAGGGTAAGAATGTACACTTAAGAAACTTACAGGCTCAGCTGAAAACTGCAAGTCTTTCTTATGGATGATCTCCAGTAGAAAAATCATGTTCCAAATATAACGTGTAATTACCACCCAGTCATTTAAAGTACTTATCTATGAATCTGAGGAGGGGTTCTTTGTTTATTTTTTTTAATCATAAGACTTTGTAATTATTGTTTTGGCATCCAAGAATTCAATTCCAACAGTTGGTGAGGTGCTGCCAAAAGATCTTCTCTTGCAAGGTGCTCAGCACCCTCCTTTCCAAGAAAATCAGCATTCAGTTGCTGGTTCTGGCAACATTTCACATCATCTTTGCCGTGCTGTGTTTCCTCCATGCCTCAGTTCCTTATACATAAAAATCAGAAGTCCTGTCTTCAAATCAATAGAAGTCCTGTCAGGTGATCTGAAAGCAATAGCTGAATAATATGATTGTATCTGGGAGGGCAGGTCCACAGAGTCTATTCTGTGTGTTAGATCCCATTTGAGCTAGGGGAGGACCCAATATGTATGTATGTGTATATATAGCAAGAGAGGGCTTCCTTGCAGTATCAACCCATTCCTTCCACGCTACAGGGCTTAGAAAACTCTCAGCTCCCCCTGCAAAACCCACAGTGAGGGCTTTACAGTATCTGGAATGAAGCAAGAACACTGTAGCAGCAGTACTGGGGTCCCTTATCTTTCAAGACCATGTTATTTGGACTCACCAGATTTACTTCTGAAACCACACAGACCGTGAACGGGATCCTAGATTTTATTAAAAAAAAAAAAAACAAAACAAACAAACCCAAAGCAAAACCAACACCAACATGAAGTGAGTATTAAAAAAACCCTGCCCATTTCAGCAGGCACAGAACATCCTAAAACACATTCCTGGTAGTGTACCATTGCACAGGTATCTCCCCAGTGCACGTGAAAGGCAAATGAAATACAGGAACACTGCAGGACTTCTCACAGAGCTGTGCCTGTATGCAGTAAGACATTCTCCTGTTTCAATGCCACAACATCCCACCGAACCAGCAGAAAAATATAATATTCATCAAAATAAAGGGCAGAAGAAAGCGTAAAGAAGAAAAGCAGAAGTGAAATTTTGCTGGGGCTCCTTCCCCAGCAGAAAGGCAATTTTCCACCCTTTCTCACAGGGTCTGCCGTTTCTGTTTTTCACTCAGCTGTTTTTCTTTACTCTGCTTTCGTGGCTGCCTTTCCTAGGTGTGTTTCTAAATGAGGGAGAGGGAGTGTGTTTGTGTGTGTGTGTCGCGTGTTTACAAGAGTTATGGTAGCAATTCTCAGCAGTCCACCGAGAGTTCTAGGAAACGGCCCCTGTTATTTTATTCTGGGTCAATGTCAGCTCATGTCAGGCAGTAAAGATCACACAGGACAGCTCGCTCCATCTCACAGTCCTGGCCAGAGGCCTCAATGGGAGAGGGAAAGGGAGCGAGCTGTGAGTGGGCGGAGAGCCTTCCCAGCACTCTACCAACCACCGCAGGAGGAATTATGATAAACACCACTCTGGAAACCAGATACAACAGTACATTGTGTTCTTCTTCGGAAAAACAACCAGACTTCGGCTCACTTAAAGTAAACAGTTAATCCTGTTTATCTTTCCCCCCCCCCCCTTTCTTTCTTGATGAGTTGTTAACAGAACAATCTCTCCTGCAAAGCAAGTAAGAGAGCTGTCCCCTAAATTCGTGCCGATTTTCTCTTCCTTCAAGAAAAAAAATACACTTCGATATGTAAACTTTCTACTATCAGCAAACAGTGTGGAATAACAGTCTGTCTTGGCTTAAACTGACCTAACAAAGCGATGCCAAAATTGAATGAAACCTTTCCCTCACATATTTTATTTTGGAAAACTGAAGTCCCAAACAGAGCGTTCTCTTCATTCCTTTTAACTATTCCTTTTCTGAGAAGAACAAGCAAAACTGGTTAAAACAACAACAACAAATCAGGATGCACGGTGCCCTTGCAGTCAGAGTACAGGGGGCCGGGGCAGTACAGCTCAGCCATGGGGAGCAGGGGGTGGCTGTTCCCAGGATTTCTCTGAGAGGTGAAAAGCGAGGTGTCAGACGAATTGACTGCCACTGAGGTAAGGAACTGTTATCCCCCTTTGCAAAATATATGCTTACTGAGCACATTTGTGATGTCCCTGACTTCCAATATTAAGGGTGATTAATTAGAAAAGCAGATGGAATTGATTATCTTGTTTTGCTGGAGTCACCACAGTCTACCTATTAACTGCTTCTTACTGAGGACTCCAACCCAGCCCACTGAAAACTACAAGCTTTTCCAAAGGGAATTCTAATTTTTAGCACTCAAGAGTTTAAATAGTCTTGTAAGTCAACAACAAAAGTGTGCTTAACATCCCCAGTCAGTAAAAGTTTGTTGATTTAGCTATTTATAATCATAAAAATACATGATCTGCAAGACAGAAAGAGAAGGAAAATATTTCCCTGTCTTATTTTTACTCATTTTGCAGGCTTTAAGATTCAGGGCTTTCTGTGCAACCGATGTCATCAAGTGCAAAAATGTAAAATCGGGTCTGCAAGTGAAAGTCTGATTTTCAGATATTATATTTTTATGTATTTTACACGTAAAACTTTTATATTGTTTCTGCTTCCCCCCCCTTGAGATCTTACTTTGTTTTGTATTTTTTAAAAAATCTTTTGCAGCAGCTGCTGAATTGACATCCCTCTGATGAACTCTAATGCGACAAAGCAGCGTTATTTCCTAGTGCACAAGCCAGGCTGGGGAGGCAGCTATCAGCTGCAGGGGCCAGAACCCCAGAGGAGCAGCCTCAGGACTATCCACCCGCTCCGCTTGTCCACCACTTAGTCCGCAGGGGCCTCCAGCCAAGACTGGAAGAGCAGGTATTGGTAGGACAGGACCGCTGTTGAACACTTCATCTTGCTCCAAGGCGCACCCTGTCATTTAACCCCCTCCCCTCCCAGTGCTGCACCTGCATAGAAAAGCACGGTTGCTCTCTTATGATCATGGGTTTGGCCAGCCAAATTTGTCCCCAGATTAAGGGACAGCCCCCAGCACTATCTATGAAGGACCCAGCCTATGCCGAGGTGCCGCAGCTCTGAGCAGAGCAGTTACCAGCTGCAGTATTGCAGGGAAGCAGCAATATACCTCGGTAAAACCTCTCTCTCAGGAAGCCAGAGAAGAATGTGGTGCTGCTACGGTCTTTGCTTGTTGGAGGAACTCCTGGGAGTAGGAGAAGAAAGCAATAAACCTAAATTGGTTAGGGTGCAGTTATAATCTATGTGCAAAAGAGGATTCCCTTTGGCTCCCCAAGTTTTGAGCCCGTGGTGGCTGGCCACCATCACGCCCTACTTCAGGAGAGAATATATCTACTGAGAGGAATGCAGATGAGAGGTGAATCAACTGGAGACCATTAGGAGATGAAGCAACAGCAGGAAAAAAATGTGGAAGGCGAAGAAAACAAAGATCAGGAGGAAATGCTCTCCGATACGACCTCTTTTCCATTTCCTTTCTTACACCTTGCTGTTCTCCATATCTCTGGTAGTTTGAGATTAGCAGGGGAAATGCTGGTCTGTGGCAACACTGGTATAACCCCATGGAGGACCTACAAGCATTACTGATGGAGCCCTTTCCCCAGACACATTTGGATTTTTTATATCAGGAATTATGGACACAACAAGCATCGGTTAAAGTGCAGATGACAGTAGTTTTCCAATCTGAGAATAAAAAATGAAGTTTTGCTACCCTTTTAAGCTTCCATTTGAACTTTTCAAAATAGGAAATCTTATTTTCTGTTACAGGTCAAACAAAGCTTTATAAATCACTTTTAAATAAGCAGTAGGTTTGGGGCATTACCCAGACCTCACTCAAACTAACATCTTTCCATTGATTTCAATGAGCTGCATTTCATGCCATACAGCAGGCAGAGAAAATACCTGGGCAGCATCAGTAACATTCCTCCACCTTGATTTCATTCAATCCTTCATGCAAATTCCATGTTTCGCTTTTAAAACTATCTAAACTGAACACCAACCAAGGATGAAACACTGAAGTAATTTTATAAACATCACACTTACAGTTTCCTATAGTTTCAAGGAATCATTTTTAGCAGGATAAGAATTTGGAACATAGCACACAGAACATAAAAAAGAATCTTAAATCTGCCAGATTCTGATTTTTTTTTCCATTTAATTGGGTAGTTTTAAAACATGCATAGAGATGCATGGATCTCTCACTTCTTTCATCACTTTGGTCACCTTTGGATGCATATAGAAGATTTCAAATATTATGTGTGCTAGTAGGAAGTGTCCTAAAAGAAAAAAAATCTCTACTACAGCACCTTAATCATAATTATCCTGTGCAGATGACAGCCTTTATTTTAGATCTCATACATGTGGAATACTACTTTATTGTAATGACATAATCGGTCATTACACTGGATTTCATAAAACAACCCTGCTCAAATACTGAGAAACTACACGTGTATTATACTTGATGCTGATTTTCCTTTCCCCTATAAAGAGAAAACAGTCCTGAAAGTATGAATTTGTTCAAATATCAATGCAGCATAGTCTGTTCTCATTATTTATATTCCAATGGAAAGAAAAAAAAGTGGACCAAATCTAATCTAAACAACAGGAAGAGTTTAGAGAGACAAAAGATAACAATGTAAATTAGAACTGGATTAGGGCCCTTAGTAAACCTATCTATTCATGCCAAAAGAGGTGATTTAATATTCTGTGGTTAAGATTCTGGGTTTGTGTCTTATCCAAAAGAATATCAACAATAGCACATTGTTCTCCTACCACCACACTGGTGTTACAGCCTCTGATGTGATTCAGCACAGACTTGAAGGGAGAGGCACAGCTAAACGTTTGGATTTTCCTGAGCTGTCACCCATTGCAAGCCAGCAGGAGATGTAACATCACAGCCAAGATAACAAGATACCTTTTGTCTTTAGAACATGCAGTTTCCTGTTGATAGTATTCTGTATGGTCACACTTGTTGTCTCCTCCTCTTTTTCCTGTCACACATTCCTTCTCTAATTGAGAGTTTGCTTACTGCACTGAGGACACATTAGGACAGGAAGGAATTCTTCTATATGCCTGTAAGAGATTCTGATGTACCATACAAGCCCTGATCCTCACGGGAGCATCAGTGTCACAAAGCCAGATCAAAGCCCTGGTGTTTAAACATCACTTGCTTTCCTTATCCTTCTTAACCACAGGCAACAGGACTAGTACCTGTATTTTCAGAGTACTGCCGGCATCTTAACAGTTGCGTTTTTCCCTCTCAGGCTCTCCACTGAGCAGGACCTCTTTCCATCGAGGGGTCTCAAACCAGGCTGCTCCTTCAGCCTGGCTTCACCCCATCTCCAGAACAAAGCATTTGGAATCCATCAGAAGGAAGTTTGAAGGTTGCTTTAAGGGGGTTCTTTCCTACTGGACATGTGTTATATGACACAGAGAACCACCAGCGTGTAAAAATGATATTTTACATAAATGTAGGCCACATTTTCATGCACTGTCTGTTGACATGTGACACACTGTTCATGGTATTCTCTTTACTGCCAGGTAGTGCCAGACACCCTTGATTTTGGATCATGGGTTACTATGTAACTCACCTACTCCTAAGGTGAAGCATAAAACCAGCCTAAATTTTAAACATGGGAATATGCTAAAACAAAATAGACAAAGGCTCCAAACAATATTCTCAAGAACAGGAGACAAAATGCCTACATTTTTAATAAATGTGCTTTCTGACCAGCCATTTCTCAAACACATTTCCTAACTTCCACCACTGCAAGAAGTGTGAAAACATATTAACAAGACAAAAATGCGATAAATGAAAACCCAGTAAGTGTATCCCACTTGGATCAATCTAAGCATTTTGTTTTACCAATTTAAAAAAATGAAGTTAAAAAATCATAACTGAAATGGAATTTCTAAACAAGTGGTTTCAGAGTAGGAAAATGGCATTGTTTCAAAACATAGCATTTCAGCAATTTCACAATTTTTTAATTGCTTCTACAAGCTTTTCATAAGAAGTTTTCATTTTTTACAAGATGATCTCACAGAAAATTATTTCTTTGAAAAATTCCCAACCATTTTTCCTAGAAATATTTTTTAAATGGTAATGCAGTAACTATTCATTAATTTTCAAGGCTTTGTTTTGACAAAACATCCAGCATACTGAAGAATAATTATCCAGTATGCCTGTAAGTAGAAGCAGTGCTGAACAGTGAGAGATGGAAATGCAATATATACACTTTTGCCCATCTCCTCTCACAACAGCTGTAGAAACACATTTGAACATATGTGTGCTTACACAGTTAGGGCCTCTTCTGCCTCTCACCCCAGCCCAGCAAGCAGCCTGGGGGGGCACCAGGAGCTGGGAGGGGACACAGCCGGGACAGCTGACCCCAACTGGCCAGAGGGATGTCCCAGACCACATGGCGCCATGCTCAGCATGTAAAGCTGCGGGAGGAAGAATGAAGGGGGTGGTGGTGGGGAGCAATGAACACGTTCAGCATCACAGTGTTTGTCTTCCCAAGTAACGGTTACACGGGATGGAGCCCGGCTTTCCTGGAGGTGGCTGAGCACCTGCCTGACAGTGGGAAGCGGTGAATGAATCCCTTGGTTTGCTTTGCTTGCGCGTGCAGCTTTTGCTGTTAAAACTGGCTTTATCTCAACCCACGAGTTTTCTCACATTTACTCTTCCGATTCTCTTCCCCATCCCACCAAGGGGGAGTGAGCGAGCGGCTGTGTTGGGTTTAGTTGCCAGCTGGGGTTAAACCATGACAGTCCTTTCTGGCACCCAACATGGGGCTCAAAGGGTTCAAGATAACAACAGACCTGATTGGAATGTGCTAGATCGAATAACAGATCAGCTGTTAATTGCTGTTTAGCTATTAATTGGCAGGCTCCTGTGCTTGCCATGGGGCTTGCTTGCCTTACTGTATTTTAGAGTCTAGTGCTCGTTAGTAGCTGCTTTTTGCTTTCACTACTTGCTGTGCTGCCATCCTGCTTATCACCTGACTCTGCTGTGCCTGGGAACGCTTTGGTAACAGCCGTGGCGATGGGCCTGGGCCGGCAGGTGGCCGGGGCATCGCTGCTGCTGCTGTACCGGACAGGCTGGAACGCCGGTGTGAACTCCAGTCAAAGGGACTGTCACCTGCAGATGAGTCTATGTCGGAGCAGGACACCCCAAGGCATCTGTGGCCTTGAATAAGTCCAGGCCAGAGCAGGTACATCTCAAAGCGTCTGTGGCCGTGGTTACGTTTCTGCTCAGCAGGAATGCCTCTGAAAGGACTGTGGCCCAAGGATAAGTCCATGCTGGAGAAAGTACACCCCAGAGCATCTGTGGATAAGTTCACGCTGCAGCAGGTACACCTTGAAGCATCAGTGGCTGTGCCTGAGGTCATGCTGGAGCACCTCAAAGCGTGTGGCCATGGATAAGCCCATGACAGAGCAGGTACAGCCCCGGAGGGACTGCAGCCCTGGGTAAGGCCATGTTGGAGCCAGTTTACTTCTGAAGGGACTGTGGCTGTGGCGAAGGCCACGCTGGAGCAGGTGTACCTCAGAAGGCATTGCGGCCCATGGATAAGGCCACGCTGGAACAGGTGCACCTCAAAGCGACTGTGGCTGTGGATGAGTCTATGCCGCAGCAGGCGCAGCCCTGGAGAGACTGTCGCTCACAGACAAGGCTCCGCTTGGAGCAGATGCATCCCTAAGGGACTGCAGTGTGTGGATAAGTCCAAACTGGATCAGGGGCAAGAGGAGGAGATCATTGAAATGTTAAACCCTATGGGCTGGTCCAAAGCGACCAGGGCTGAGGATTGTAATGGAAATACCTTTAAATTATTGTAACCCAAGATGTGAGTTGCATGTTACAGAAATAAGTGTAGCAGGAACAACCTGGAACAAATGGAGGACAAGCCCTACAAGAAGCAGAGCAAATGCAGCAGTGACATGACCTGAGCTGGCTTTGGTCCCCAGTAACTCCATGCACCACACCACCTCTCCTGTCCTCAGTGACCACCATAACAGATGGAGCCCAAAGTCATGGACTAAATGAACTCGATGACATTTGTGGACATTTTAAAGACGTTTTATAGGGGTGGTCCATAGACTAAGGGAATTATATCTGTGTATCGTATCAAAGGATGGGGCTGAGGGTGGGGGTTAATGAGGATGTATTGGATAGCATGGGACTTGAGCATGATGTAAATGGTATGGAATAAGGAGTGCAGAATGTGCTGATTTTGGCTGGAATACAGTTAGTTTTCTTCATAGTAGCTAGTATGGGGCTATGTTTTGGATTTGTGCTGGAAACGGTGTTGATAATTCAGGCATTGCTGAGCAGTGGTTACAGAGTCAAGGCCTTTTCTGCTTCTCACACCACCAACCAGCAAGTAGGGTGGGGATGCACAACAAGTTTGGAGGGATCAGCTACCCTAGCTGACTAAAGGGATATTCCATACTATAAAAACAGATAAAAAAATATGTTCTTGTAAGGCACATAAATGTGATATCATCTGATTTGGGATGAGATACCAAAAGAACATCTGATTTCATCCTACAGGTGTTTAACTTGAATTCATAACTCTGTCTTGCCCCATCCACTTCCCCATTTTCCCCAATCTGCCGTACTACATGTGTTTTTCACTGTTCCATATACAGACCTTTGTATACATACTGACCCCAAATTTCAATATTAGGTACTAATGAAAGATTCCCAGTATTCAACATTTTTTCATTTCACTGTGTGGACACTTGTTTTAATCCTACAGGTAGGATGCTAATGCATTACAGCCCTTATATAAACGATGCTGTATATTTTATATTCTATTTTAAAATTATTATTAAATTGTTATTAAGTGGTAGGAGCTGGGACAAATCAACTTTGTAAATACAGCTATATGAACAACATCCAATTGATGAAGTGGCAAGAACAACATTTTCTGGAAGACAGTTATATTTCCCTAGTGGGAAATATTGTTTTCTAGCTAAAACACTCAAGTTAACAAAAGAACAACAGTGAGCAGCATAGGAAAAGAACCCAAAAATGAACAGAAGTTATTTCTGTTTTACGTGCACAAATCAGCAACAGAGTAACAGAAATCTTAAGGCATCAATACAGATTTGTCTTTGGACTCTGGTTAACTTCTTTGATGTCAGTGCTTATAGACTTTGGCAAGAAAGCAAGCAGCTGTCAGGTGCCAGAGAGAAACACTGTCTGCAGTTATTCCAAAATGAGGTCATAGGAACAGTTCATCATTTCCAAACAACTACTTCAACACCTAGATAGAGGGTGCTGATGCTGGCCTGGAAGGACACACACTTGGGAAAAGCACTGTCCTCACCACCTGTATTTTTGCTTACCTGAAGAACAACAGAGACAATTCATCTACTTCAACAACGCTTAGAAGGTGTTTCTTATTCAGGTTTAGAAACACACAAATGTAAACTACTGCTATAACTGTTAAATTATGATAATTACCACAGTGATCTTCTTGTTCTACTGACTCAGTTTATTAAAGTTGTCAGAGAAGATGGACTACGCCTGACCACTGCGTTGAGTTATGAAGTGGTTCAGACTTTGGGTATTTGCTGTTTTGGAATGGGCTGCATGATTTCAGTATCACAGTGGACTCAGGGACAATGTATCCTCTGGATTTTATGTCCTTTCTAGTTATCTTACCTGCAGGTTGACTTGAGTAACATTAAATTGGAAAACAACTGAAGCTTCAATAGACTATACTTAATTTGTCCTGTTCACTGTGCAAAAAGGGACCAGGCTACACAATTTGGGAGGAGTAATTAATATTTAAATAGACTGTATTTACATCAGAGTCTTAAGATATGTTCTTTACCTATTTATTTCTCCTTCAGTGGCCATAAAATCCCTGAAGACATGGAAGATTTCCTTTGATACTTTGAATACCCAAAGTAAAATCCGCTAGAAATCATTTGGCATATATTTAAAGTATCTCATCACTTAGTTTTACAAGTGTACAACCTAGCTGGAAAAATGAGAAATGGTAAATTGTGGTTCATAAAAATTATACAAGAATGGTTACTGGGTAGTCAACAAAGCTGTGCGTTGCCAGCAGAGCATCAGCAATCTCTCCAGAATTCCTCACAGCAAGCTTCATGCTTTCCTTACTTAGTATGTTGGTATACAGGTAAAGAAATGATTCCACTACAGAAATAACCCTTACAGTTCCAATGCTCATGTAACTTACATCATGTAAACGGAGACTTCAAAATAATTTATCTGAAGCCTACATTAGGCAGAGATAAAGTACCACGTATTTACCTACCACACAAAAATGACTTAGAGTCTTACTGTGCTTGCTTACAAAGTGATGCTCCCAGACAGCAAGAATATTATATTTCAGCACTGCAGCAGCATTTTAATGTCCAGTGAGAAACTTCCATTCAAGCTTTGCATATCAACAGGTTTTAGTCAGAAGTTTTACTGAGATGCAACCATGCCAGCAGGAGAAGGCAAGGAATGCCTTTCCACTGTTTTCCAAGTCCTTTCCAACACCTCTGTATAATCAAATCAAAATACAATGATCTGTGACCCAGACCAGTCTGCAGAGTGTGGGTAAGACACAGAAAATGCCATGTGAAAAGAAATAAAGACATCTACTATCCCTGATGACACAAGACTGTATTAATCTAAGTAAAACTGCTCAAAGAAAACAGAAATTAGAATTTGCAATGCTCAGAGTCAGAATACTTGGACTGCCTAGAAACAGACAAAATTACTTTCCATGTTCAACGTGCTTTGTATAAGATTTGTCATATGAAAAGGCGTTCTAGACTGAAATTTAACAAAGGCAATCTCAGGACACAGGAAACTTCTTACATTGTTTTCAAATTTCTAGTTGAGTAATGAAAGAAATATTAACTTCTCCACCTACACTTCCCCGCAAACTAAACTTTTTAATGACTAGATTCAGCTAGGAAACTGTCCAGCTTCTCACGACATGCATTTGAGCACTCTGCAGATTTCAAGATCATTTTTGTTATCTGTATAGCATTATCTTCTTAACTATGACTTCAAATTCATGTCCACTGAAGGATTTTTCTGCCAAATCATAAAACTCTGTGTTTTTCATGCTCGCAAGAACAACAGAATTTTAAACTAAACATTTTTTCCATATGCAAATATAGATACAAAGGCACATCCATGCATATATACCTCCATATCAAACCTGCAGACTGAAAATACTATTTGTCAGGCGGCATAAACATTTAGCATCCACAAACTAAAAACTCCACAAATCTAGCATCCACAAACTAAAACCAGTTTCACGTCAGCTTCCTGGAGGCACCAGATGAAAGTGTATCTGCCCTACACAACTCATGCCCTGCTCCTAAGCTGTAGTACACTGTCCCCACTCCTCCTTCCTAACTGTGATGACAAAACAGGTTGAGGCAGCATGAGAAATCAGATCAGGGAACTGGCTTTAACAAACAAACCTCAGATGCAAAAGTAATTTACCTGGAGTATTACATCCAGCTCTGGAGTCCTCAGTACAGGAAAGACATGGAACTGTTGGAGCAGGTGCAGAGGAGGGCCACAAGAATGATCAGAGGGCTGGAGCACCTCCTCTGTGAGGACAGACTGAGAGAGTTTGGGTTGTTCAGCCTGGAAAAGAGAAGGTTCTAGGAAGACCTTGTCATGGCCTTCCAAAACTTAAAGGGGGTTTACAAGAAAGATGAGGACAGACTTTCTAATAGGGCCTGTTGTGATAGGACAAAGGGTAATGGTTTTAAACTAAAAGAGGGCAGAATCAGACTAGATACAAGGGAGAAACTTGTTACAGTGAGGGTGGTGAAACACTGGAAGAGGAAGAGGTTGTCCAGTGAGGCAGTAGATGCCCCATCCCTGAAAACATTTAAGGTCAGGTCAAATGGGGCTCTGAGCAACCTGGTCTAGTGGAAGGTGTTCCTGCCCATGGCAGGGCGGTGTTGGACTAGATGACCTTTAAAGGTCCCTTCCAACTGAAACCACTCCATGTGTCTATGATTCTATTTTTCTTCTGCATCAGTTTGCTGCATTAGCATCACAAACAACTGTTCCAGCTCAACTGAATGGGCACCCTGGCACGTAGTGGTGACAAGACAGCTCACCAGGGTGAGGAGAGGTGGAGGGATGAACATGGAGTCAGACTGATTTTAAACAGAGAGAGAGAGAGAGAGAGAAATCCCCCCACCTTGACGGAATAATTTTACACAAAATATTTGTACAGATGATACCGTATAACGTAACATTAGACACAATATCACTGTTTAATTTTATAACTGCAGAAGAGACAGACCAATTTAAAAATGTAAGCCACCTAAAAGGAACAGCAGAAACACCTCAAAAACACAGAAAGTCAGTTTAATGGAAAACATGTTAAACACCCTACGAAAAGTTTACTTTTTTATGTGTTTTAAAGTCCATTCCGTTTTTTCAGTGTGTCAATGTGCATTTACAGCCATACACTACAAAACCACACAAACACATAACCTAATTTCCCCTAACAGAATTAGCTCACTAACACTTAAGATTTAAAACAGTCATCAAAAGTGAAGTTCAGGCTTTCGAACTCAAGTTTCAATTTGTGTGCAAGTGCCAGCCACTATTCTTCTGACTCATATTTCTCCTGATGTATCTTCTGTACAGTTTACTGAATTTGTTCAACTTACCTAAAACTTCAAATGTGGATGCCATTTAATGGTCTGCTTTACGGACCTTCTATTTTATTTATAAATCAATTTTACTAAAAAGTTGTTTTAAAAAAATCCTCTAGTGGTATCTGCAGCTGTTGAAATATACTAGGGTGAAAAATTATTGTGTTCAAATGGACATATTAAGTTCAGTGTTTCCTTTTCGCAGACTGAAGCAGATCAGCCTGTGAGACTGTTGCAAACATCATTTCCTTTAGTTTATCACCTCATACTTGCAAGAATTACGGACAGCTGAATTTTTATTTTGTTTTTTCATAATAAGCAAAATACTACCTATTTGAGCATTTTACAATCAGGAGGTAGTGAAAAAAACCTGCAACATCTTTCTTGCTGATTTAAAAAAGGGAAAAAAAGAAAAAAACCCATGTTTGCTGTTTTTAAGGAACTAAATGGATATAAATTTTCAGACTCTGGGTCATCACTAAGCATAGGCCAGAGCATTGGCACGAATGACTGTGTTACGAAGCCTACAAGCTTTATTTGGTTTTTAGTTCACATTCCTGTAGAGTGAGACATTCTTAATTCAGGAGAGCTACGGGTAAACATTTATGGGAAAATATTATTAAATATTTCCTTTCACAAAGGTAGCAGGCAAATAAAAACAAAAACAACCCCTGCACACAATGCTAAAGCTGGTCTTTAACTATCAAAATTCAGCAATGCAAATGCGGCATCTATACTCCTTTCTGACAGGCACTTGGAACTTTTCTTATTGGGAGACTAATCTTCCTTCCACCGTTTATCCTTCACAAACTCATACTATGTTTATTTTCAGATAGGGGCAGCATTATCCATATGTGAATATGCATACCAAATAGGCTGCTCCATCATATGGAGATAATAGTAATTATTTGGGTCCTACGTACACTTGCACTTAGATTTAGTATTACAGAGGAAGTGAAAATACTTACAAGGGTAACGATACTTATTACAACACCTGATGTAATACATAACTACTGGTCACTTCCCAAACCTCTTACTGAACTCCAGTAGCCTTTGAAAGCTGTTTGTTGCAATTCAGTTTATGACACAATGTTTTAAATGCTCTTAATCCAAAGATGAAGCCCATCTGCAGATTATCTCTCTAAATATGAAACATGCTCTACTTGCAGAAGATTTCAGAATTTTAAACAAATAAACCCCACAGTTTATTCACCTTGGTGAAAGAAGCGATCCTGCAGACGGATCTGAAGCCTTTGTTGTAACAAAAGGCAGAATACAAGTTTTTCTCCTGGCTTTAGCCCTCGGCACTGTAGCTCATCTGTCTAAGTTAAGTTTGAGAAATCTACAGGAAAACACACCTAAGAACATCCATCAGATGTGTTTTGATCAGTGTGTACAGAAAGCAGAACCCTACTTTAACTCTACAAGCAGGAACACACTGGCCTGACTGTATGTGGATCACGGATATCAAAGCTCTCTTCCTCCTCTGACCAAAAAAAGATGCAAACCTTCTTTATAGAAAATTCAAATACATGCACACCACCCCTTCTGCACTTTAAACCTTATGTGTTTTTTAATTACTAAAGAAAATATAAGCTTACCTCCTCCTCTTCCTTATACCTACAAAATTATGCATGCCAAACAGCTCCTGAGCTAAGACAGACCGAATGCCATGTCCTGCTTTCCTGAGCATGCAGATGGATTGCATTATCACTAAATTAATGGCTTTCACATTATTATTCCAGGATTAAACCTGCATCATCTACACTTCCTGATATCCACAACCGTAGGGTAAGACCCCCATGAAACAGACCTATTGCAAACGTGCAGTTAACCCAGGAGCAGTTCCTGAACATAGGAGCACAAGGGTACACCAGAGAGTACGTTGCTTTCCCCAGCAGCAAATAATTTCCAAAGCTACTCTTCTCTGGCTCCTCAAGAAGGCTCCTCCTCCACTGTAGGAAGGGTGCTCCCCTCCTGATCCCTCTCTGCTTGTCAAGACTGAAGTCAAAAGAGTTTGCGCAAAATGGACAAACCTCTGAAAGCAACCTGGTAGCTCCTTCCAGTCAGGCTTCAAAGACGAGGCAGCTTTTCTGAATTTTATCATGATTATGGCAGAACCAATGTTTCATTAGTACTTCCATGATTTGATGCAATTTCCTATAAACTCCCCAATGTAGCTCAAAAATAATCCTGGGGCACCATCAGTATAGCAAAACCTAGGTATATGTTTTCCTGAAATGTTAGGCAAATATCTAGAAGACTTCTCTTTGTGGTACCATGATGGTGTCCTACCTGAAAAAGAAAAGTCTGTAACAATAAAGCAAATTTTGCTCCTCAGATGTCCGCTGGAACAATACGCCAAAGATGTAACTTTCCCAAAGGACAAGAAATATATGGCAGAATTAGTTTCACAGCACCGTGTGCCACCACAACCATATGTAAAGATGTCATACAGCTTGGCCTTTGAGGAGAGCACAAAACAATTCAAAACCAGAACCGACAGGAGGAAAATAAACTACCTTTTCCTGGGAACTGAGCTATGCTAAATGACTGATCCTTCTCAAAAAGCCTCGAGTACCATATCATAAAGCCTCAAGTACCATACCATAAAGCCTCATACCATACTTGCTTGACTGTTCCACTAGTCCTGTTTCTGTTGCCTGTTTCTCAGGGAAACTGGTAGTATTTATTAGTCATGTGTCTTCAAACATTAAACATATTTGTTCAAAAAAGTTGGTGCAGTAATTGCAGCATCTTACTGATGAATGATAAAATACTGCATTCCACTTCAGTTTATTGGAGATTTCAGAACTCAGTCAACTGGTGCCTAATATATCTAAAATACAGCCAAAATTAAGTCTTTTTTTTAAAAAATGAAAAGCTTATTTGTATGTGGCTTACTATATTTCTTCTAGGAAACAAAAGGCTAAAATGCCCTAACAAAACAGCAAGATATTATGACGCAGTGAGACAGATAATCCTACCTGATTGCCACACCTTTTAAAATTATGTATAAGGAGTCTTTTGTTCCCTGGTTTTTGGAATGTCAAGCAACTCATAAATAATAACCTAGACCTAAATAAATGTATCATAGTTAAAAATTCCTTATTTATGTAAAGCGTCAAATGAATCATTACTTCAAGCCTTCAAACAGCAATATCTTTCCTCAGTTTCTTACCTAATCTCTCTATTAAATAGCCAACCTTAAGACTATACCAACAAGCTAATGGCAAGCTGAAATTTTTCTTAACCTGTTTAAAACATTTCCCAGTTTTCAATACCATCAGAAATGTTTAATATTACTAACATTATGCTGGTTTAAAGCAAGTTATAAATTTTTACAACAGGAAAACCTGGATTATAAGGTGTTTTTTTAGTATATCCTTAACGCAATCATCTCAATTCTTGTATTTTGTCACTATCAGTAACCTCAAGAATTATTAGCAGAACTACAGGAAGTGGAAAGATGAAGACAGTAAAAAGACCCTGATGATGTAATCAAGACTTAAAAAGCCCTACATGATGAAGAGTTTGTTGGTTTTTTCTATTAAGAGGAAAGTATGTTCACACAGGGGTCACTTCACCTTTCCCTCCTCTCATAACACACCAATATAAGCTTTAAGTTCTTTTACTCAAAAGAGGGTTTCTTCAGTTACTCATAGAAAGTAACTGAAAGAATTACTCACTCTTGGCCAGTGGTTTTGTATCAACTTAAGAGAGTAACACAGACAGATGTGTTTTTAAAGTGGGGAAATCCCAGCAACCCACAGACATGAGCAACCTCTGCGAGAGCAGATGAGGGGACAAAAAGAAATTGAGGTCAAATCCGGGGTCAATCCACCATGAAAAATGGCTAAACTGGGGATTGAACGATTCCTTGACAAACAAAGCAAAACCACAACGTCCAGCAGCCCCCTCCCTCCAGCCTGCCTAAGTAACAGACAGCTCTCAACCAAAACCACGCTTGTTTAAACACATAGTTTCTCCTACTCTCCCTCATTATCTGGTCAGAATTAATGTTTATCCGATTAATAAATTGTTACTCAATTACCACTTAACCCAATCCCCATTAATTAATCCTAGGCACACCTTTAAAACTACAATAATAATAAAAAAAGAATGTTCATCTCCTCCTCTTCTTTTCCCACATCTCCTTCTCCTCCTCCCTTTTCTACTCCCGCAGATTAACACATTCAGGGATTTGTTTTCCTGCACCAGATCCAAGAACTAGAGAGTCTTCTACATCTTTTCGATACAGAACAAGCAGGACATGCTGGTCCCATGCCCACCCTCTGCACAATGTATTCTGCTCTTGCCTGTTGGAAGAGTGTCAATGACTGCTGCAGTGTTTCCGTTCTTAGCAGAACTCCTCAAAAAGTGGTCCCACGTTGCCCAACATCCCTGGATTCTCCTTGTTCCTCCAATGCTACTTTTTTAGGTTCTTTTTAATCTCTCGCGTGCTTTCAGAGAAGCAGCTCCTTAGCCCAGCTGAGATCATTTGTTCAGAGAAAACTTTTATTTATCCAGAATGAATAAACTGCTTTAAACATGAAACAATCAGAAGAACTACAAATTCCTGAATAAAATTCTCATCACTGTACTGCCCTATTCCACATGCTCTGCAAGTGGTATATATTGCATGCTATATGCCAAAATAATTTGTATATAGTGCTGACATTTTTATGTTCACCACAATGTTTGGAATACCACACTACACCAGGTGCAAGAAGATAAGATCATTTATGTAAGCAAAATATGACCTTACAAGTGTGTAAATCCCTTATTTGCGTATGCAAGAGAAATAGCTGTGAGCACTAGTACTATTTGTATGTGCAATTATTTGTTTTACATGCCACATCAATTCTGCAAACAAATAGTAACTATTTAGCAATATTCATCTCTTTCTATTGTATAATACTGAACTGAGGACAGAGAGAAAGATAAGACTTTGAAGTCCATTCATAAATAGCATACTGACTGCAAACTGACTGGTACAGAAATCTCAAGTTTGTGCTGTGAGAGCAGAAATCCATAGATGACAAAACAGCAGAAAATGGAAAGAGCAGCCTGATCCAAAAATCAGAACGGCAACAGGCTGTGCTGCTCTGGGAGAAAACAAGGGTCTAGAAAGAATACACACACAGTTTATACGTATCATTCATACATATAAATATACAAATAAACCCCCCACACTCTACATTGTTGTTTTGGGTCTTTTAATCCATTAGGCAAATATAAACAAAACTTACTAAAACTTCCTGCATTAGGAATCTGAAGTTGGTAAGGTTAAGTACTCTGAAATCAACAGATGACACATTTGGTTTTTAGTATATATATTCTGCACTGTAGGAAATTTGGCATTACATCTCCTTTGAGTATTCTTCACCTGTGCTTCTCAACATACAGTTAAAGAAAGTTGGTATTAGCAGGGTCTGTAGCTTGAACAGTCTGTTAGCCTTTGAATTAGGGGACACGTAGGTCCCACTGCTGGGTAAAAGGAAAGCTGTCAGCCCTGGGTAAGACTATAGGTAAGTGCTACCCAAGCTGCTGCTTCACACATATGGGAAGTACCATGTGATGCCCCTACAGAGGTAGCTGGACCAGCGTGGTCTATTGCCCTAACTGGGAGGATGGTTTGGAAAGAGCTTTGCCTCAGCTCTCTGTCTCTCATCTTGAAATAATTCCTGCCTTGGGTGGCATGAACCTCTTGGGCTGGACGAGGAGAAACTACCTCTTAATGTCTCTCCCCCTTCTCCCTTTCCAATCCCACCTGTTTCCATGGTAGAGTCAGCTGCACTGCTGCCAAAAGAAACAAGGCATTTTCCCACCTTGAGGGCATTCCCCTTTGAACATCAAAAGTCTACAGCAAACAATAGAGTTGAAACAGCTTTGCAAATAAAAGATCACAAGAATTTTTCATAATGGAAAATACCAGACTACCTACAGGCAGGGGTTGCTTCCAGCTCACAAACACTACACATGCTTGCAAATACAGTTTGCTTTGAGCCGAACTAGTCTTTGCTGAGATGTTGCATGGTCCCAGTGATGTAACCTGAATTCATTCTCCTTCCAGCTATTTTATAATCACCTTAATTGTCAGGTCTTAAAAATAATAGCTTTTTTAGTTCTTTGGGAAGGGAGTGCACTGACATATGGTAAAAAGCCGAGCAAACTGTAGGGTGTTCTGAAATCGCAGTTCACAAGTTAAGCAGTGCACAAAGTAGGGGAAAGGAGAAAGGGCATGTGCTAGTGGAGAGCTTCAGGGAGAAGAGCAGAGCACGTGATAAGCTGTTGATGGAGCTGGGCTTTGCAAGCTCTAGCCAAAGGACAAATGAGCAATGTAGAGAGCCCTTGGCTGCCAGGAGCTACTGAACCCATACTAGAGGCCTCCATGGAGACTTGGCGGGATGAGATTCAGCAACAGCAGGAGCCACATGTTTTCCGGCCTCCTGCTCTCTGCCTGTGCCTACACCCAGCCCCACGAGCGCAGCAGTCTCCCACAGGGTCATGTTCCTGTGGCCGCCCTGGCCTCTGCTGCCATCCTCTCCGTTCCACTCCCCTGCGGCATCGGCATCCCTGCCTCCTCCACAAGCACATGCCGGTGGTCTTCCCCCTCTCCTGCTCTCAGAAGTGGCGGGGTTGGCAGGAACTCTGTGATACCCAATTTGAGTGCTGCTGCTATGAAGATGAATAGAGAATCCTTAGTCCCTTGACCAAGAGCAGAAGATGGAAGGTGACTCAAAAAGCATTTAGTGGGAAAAATACTGGACAAGCTATCACTCAACAACTCTGTGGCACTAATCCTTAGCTAGACAAAATTCCTTCAGATGTGCATAACAAAATAATTTTACTGTTGAAAAACAAAATTGTCATGATTTCATAATAAAAAGAGCTTGCTTTGGGTTTCTTTTTTATTTGCCCACTCCCTTACTGGATAGTTTAGCAGGCACAAGCCAGAAGAGCTGGGACTAGAAGTGTCACTGAGCACTTGCTCATTAAAAGAATTAACCCCAGCATATCTTTCACATATCATCATCCTGCCAACTTCCATGGGAAGCTGACCAACAAGACCATCACTCTCACTTACTGCCTGTAGCTTCTCCCAAGATTTCAATACCTTTCTGTACTTTCATCCTTGACCTAAAGTGCCCAGTATGGGATCTCCTTCATTCTTACCTTCCTTTCTCCTTCACCACTTAGAAAAGCCTGGTCAGCCAACACTTTCTTCACAACAGGATGAAGAAAACCTGTGAGTTTGACTAATGGCAAGAACACGCTCAAATACACTAGAAGAGGTACTTCTGAGAACAAACCATCTGAGCTTTCAAAGTTTAAATGTGGGGGATTAAGAAAATGGGACTTGACTGGTGGAGGAAATGTAGTTAAACGTCACTGATAATTGAGGGGAAAAAAGGAATAATTAAGAGACTGTCAAAGTCACCGGTATATAAAAACTTTTTCCATCTGATAGGTTTCAGTCCTTAACATGAAGTGGCAATTGGTTCATAGATACTGTAATTTACATTTTAGCAGAGACCATCAATTCAGATTAGTCTGGAAGCTCAGCATTTCCAAATAGAAATAGAAATGAAAAACTGTTATTGTTAAGTGGCACCATATGAATAATAACAGATAATCTTTTTCACTGTTCTGCCATAAGGTACACATGCCCATTACCACAGAAATACCTAGAAACCTTAATCAGGTTCGTGCCCCATCAGACTAGGCATGAGATACGCAGCAGTTTGCTTAGACTGCTCACATGCTTTAGCAAATTTTAACAGATGGATGAAACAAATGTGTGTAAGTGTGCAGAACAACAGGCCATGTAAATAATCCACAGAAATCAGTGTTAATTTTTTCTGCGCTTTCTTATCTTTATAAATATTTTAGTGTGTATGGATGGCTTTCCCAACCACACCAACAAGGTCTCCAATTCCAGTATCACCTTAAAGCTCCCTCTTCTCCAGCATCCATTTCATCTGTACATCTGCACCCCAAAACAACCATCTCCTTTTCTTTTTTTTAAGCAGTCGACATGGTTATTTCTGACATCTGACATACAGTAACATGATATATAGATTAAAAAAAAAAAAAAAAAGATGCATTAAGCTATTTTGCAAAGGGGCCAAGAGGAGGGAGTTTTGTGGCAATTACTTGGCATAAGGAGTAAGATATAAGGCAAATAGATTAGATAAAATTAGTAGCTGTCAACCCAGTACTGCCTGATGACAGAAACTGCAGCTTTATCTCTTTCCAATCCATGCCTCCCACATATCATATGCCTCATTAGGATGCTATGGACTGAACACACAAGAAAAAGACCATCCCCAAGCCATCAGAAAAATCCATCAGAAAAATCAGGCAAAAAATCCTGCCAGATTTGGTCAAAAAGATTTTGATTGCAGGGCATAATTGTGTACTATTCTACATTATCACAGCATTTCAGGAATAGGAAAATCCATGCTGTAACCAGGTGCCCTGCCAAGGAAAAATGCCTCCTTACCTCCAAACACACGTTCTTTGTGTGCTGGAAAAACTAGCAAGATCCATAAATTAAAGAGAACAGGCAACTGACTCAGGGAAAGGATTGGTTAGGCAGGATCTGGTTATGATAAATTTGGCTGTATTAAATTAGATGTCACAGAAGCATGGACTTTGAGAAAACACTAAAAACACCTTTGCCAAATGTTTGGAGGAGAAAGACATTGCTTTTTAGGCTACACAGTCCTGTAATACAGTATCTGATGCATTGATCTATATACACAATATCCAAAGCTAGCAGCATGATGCTGATTGTCCTAGCCATCTTTGTGGGAAAACTCTGCTGGATAAAATTGTTTTTCCCAATTCTCCACATTCCTCCAGCTAAATTCTTGCACAGTGATTTTAGTTTCAGTCACAAGAACACAAGGAACAAATGAGAAAGGACCCTGAATAGCAGAACAGTCAATACAAAACAAGCCCAAGGGCCAGCACATGATGACACCACATAGGTCATTTCCATGTACATAATAAAAAATGCTTATGAAGCATTTAGGAGAAGAGTAAATATGAACAAAAATGTTTTCTATCAGATCACAATGAACAAAAGCCTCCAGCAGATTTACCAAATGGTGCAAAACATTCCAGCACAATTTTGCTGGTTTGCATTAAAAGGAAGAACGTGAGCATATCAAAGCTTGACATTGCCTCAGTAAGAAATTATTATTATGGCCCTCAAAAGACTAGCTGACTTCGAAATTGGAATGAACTGAGCCTTGACCCACATTTAGAAAGGTAATACCAGGCCAAATCACAGAATACACCCTGTAGGGAAGCCTAGATACTACTGATGGAAGTTTTCCCACCCTGTATTTTGAGGGTACAGCTGTAGGCAATGAACCCACATAATTCAACAGCTGTGCTTCCACAGTCTCACAGGGCTTTCAAGAGCTTGTCACATTCTTTTCAAGTGGATCACTAAGGGTGGTGTACCTAAATGGATGGGTGGAGGAAATTTATCTGAAAAGGAGATTAGAAGTGATTCAATTTTGGGAGATAATCTTGATTTTTTGTCTTGGTAAGACAGAAGTTCAACCATGTGAGTTGACATTGGCATGTGGGGCTACTAAGCAATTCCACATACAGATACTGATGCACAGATGAAAAAGAATAGCATTATAAAGCCTCTCTTTGTGAACCATAAAGGTATAATTCTGACATGATGATGGCTGATGTAATCAATGTTTTCAAGAGGTGGCAAGGCTTAACAAGGCAAACTAAAGCTTTTTACAATGAACTTTTTGAAGTCCCCTCCACTTGAAGAGTTCATCAGTGAGAATTGGTGGGACTGTTAGAAGGATCACAGGAATGGAAATTCATGCTGAGACTGTTTTACAATGGCTCAGGAATCTTCTCTAGTCTCTGTAAACCACACTGCAAGCAGAGGCAAAAGACCTGGAAAGAAGAGGAGTCGCAACAATGGTCTTCAATGCAATCTATCTTCTGCAGGAGAAGAAAACTTGAGAGGGAAGCCAGTCCTGAAATGTTCTATTCCAAAGCTTTAACTATTAAAATGACTAAATTTGCTGTGAGAAAGCAATAAGCTCATTCCACACCCTCTACAGAAATGCAAAGCAGAGGATAGACAAAATTTCCTACTTCTTTAGATGCCTCTGCCATTGCCTGGACAAGCGGAGCTGTCAGAGTTGTTTGGGGAACACTGACTGACCAGGAAAGGAAAGTGTTGTATTGACGCAAATACCAGAGACCATGGTGCTTGTCATAGGAGCTCTAAAAACAGCACTTCTTGTGTCTTCCTCATTCTCTGTTTTGCAGTTGCTTTTGTTATTTATTTTTAAATACCCATCTGACTAACGATCTTCCAGAAGAAGGGGGCGGGGGGGCAGGAATAAAAAGCAAGAACTGGGAGAAACCAGAGAAGGATAGCTGAGCCATCAATTCCTCTGGGCCAAACTCCTAGGTCCAATCCATCCTGTGCTACTGCCAGCTACTTACATCATTCATAGCAAAAAAATTTAGCAGTCCAAATTGGTGTGTTCGAGACTTGCAACAATACTGCTTATTCCCGACTCATCCTAAAAACTAAATAGAAAATACTTCTTGTACCTGTGTAGCTACAAAGCATTATTTGAAAATAATAGCTTTTAAACAAGCAATAAGCCATTTAAAGATGAAAACATTGAGATTTTTGACACTAGAAGTTTTTACACAAAATCCTCTTGAATCCTGGAAAATTTGTTCATTAAAAAGGTGCATGCTGTTCTAATATATATCCTATGTCAGCACAAACAGCCTTCATGTAAACACATAGCCATGAGGACCATGAGTAACAACTCTGTTTCCATCAGAAGCCCTTTATCCTGCGTAAGAGGTCTGCACGCTAATAGATGTCCTAGGCTAATGTTAACTAGCTACAGCTGGCTCGCAGCTATAAAAAGCATTAATGAAAACATAAATACTAACTTCTCTGCTTCCCTCAGCCCGTACGTCAAGGCTGCGCAAAGGCATCACTTTCCAAGTGGTCTGTGTGAATGAACTGGCTGCTCTGAACCAGCTTGCTCTGGTTCTCCAAAGTTTGTTTACCGAACAGCGTGTGCAGAGACACACTGAGCATGGGGGATGCAGGGGGAGAGACAAACCACGTGGCCACTCAGCTCGCCCAGCAAATCCTCCTGGCAGCCTGAAGCCCTGGGCTTTCAGTGATGCCTTGGATAAAGGAAGGAAATATTAACCAAGGGACTGACCTACAGGCATAAACACGTTAGTCCACCCTGAAGCTGAACACAGCCCGATTCTCACAATATATTACCACGTTTTGCTGTAACATTACTTTGCTTTGCTGTACTGTTGTTATGAATTCAGTTGTAATAAATAATGCACGCAGAGAAATGACACTTTATACTTCAGATTTCTGTGCACTCTCAAAACATAGGATTTATATCTTTATTGTGCCAAATACAAAGCAAAATTGCAGAAAAAAGAAAGAGACTCAGATTTATCCAGTTCATATACAGAAAAGGAAAAACACATCTATTTCTATTGAATGGGAAAAAAGGATGCATGCAACTCCAGGGTTGCAAATTCAGACTAAAACGTATTAACTAAAACAGACGAAACACATATTGAAGTGCTGCAACACTCAGCAATTTTTGTTCAACCATGCTGTGCATACACACATTCTTCATTATTCTTGGACTATTGGACTGTGTATCTGCTACTTTTAAATAGATGGTTTTATCGTGAGAACAGTTACTTTGTCACTGTCTGCTTCTACGTATTTCAGCAGTGACCTCTGACAGAGACAAACCCTTCAGGTCTTTGCTGGGAGGTCAGGCTTGTTATCCACTCTGCTAAGCCAATCACAATTCCTTCTAGTCCTGTGTTTGCTGGTTCCAAAGAACTGTCACAAGACAGTGTTGTATGAATATCAGTCCACCTTAAAGGAAAAAAGGGAGGCTTCCTTTAGAAGCACATAAAGGATGCAACAGTACTGCCTGTTTTTATATTTCTTTTCCATTTCAAAATACTGGATGTGTATGTTCAAACCTCAGCTTCTGAAGTCCAACAAATAAGTAAGAATCATACCTAGCTTTTCTTCTTTTTCACTTTTATAAAGGAAATACATTTATACATAAGGCTTATCAAGAGGAAATTTCGGGTTCTTCACTCAAAAATCTTAGAAACTCACAAAAATACATCTATAAGAAAAAAAACTTATTTCCAAATATCACGATTCTTCAATCTCATAATTTTGCTCAATGCATGACTTTTTAATTTCTCCTGATTTGCACTACCCAAACAGCAACTGCAACCAGATGGGTCACCCCCAAATCCAGATTCTATGTATTTAATGGGGATCAAACAAAGTTGACAACAGAATCTATTCACCTGTGCAGGAGTTTCCTAAATCTAACATACAGATGTTATCCAACATCATGCAACCCTTTGTAGCATTTAAAAATAAATATCTCGTTGCAGATTGTTGATTTGCTGAAGTTACAACCTCTAAATCAGAGGTGGGACTTCTTTTTGCTTCGAGTTCTCCCCCTTCTCCACAGTGTATATAACCTGATTTCTAACTCATTTCTTACAAATCCACAACCATAGCAGAGTCCTTCCCCACTTACAGTGTTGAAGTGCAAAGAGTCTGAGAGCCACCAGTTTTCCTGATTATTGAAGCATCCACTTCAAATACCTGTTTTCTCAGGATGTTATTCCTACTATTCCCCCCCAAATCCTGGCAGTCCAAATACAGATGTTGACTCAGATACACAGAAGCACTGAGGTATAGATGAGCTACTATCACAGATATTTTTAACCATAACTAAACAACCCAGGTTGCAGCAGGAAAGTTTTGGCAGTTTTCAGCTCCCTTGCAAAGGAAATGCACGCTTACAATTAAACAGAAATAAAGACATTAAAAACACTGCAAAGATCAGGCACTGAATGTTTTTGCTAACGAGCTCTTCCCCTTCCCTTTTACATTATGTCACTATAGGCAGCAAATTCATAGCTCTGTATTGAAGATGTGACACAACTTGTTCCAATCAAATTGATTTCCTTGCACATTTTTCCTCATGTCAAACAGAATTTAAAAATTTTGGCACTTGTTCAGAAGCAGGGGAAAATGCATAATGTCATCATTATAGGACAAAGACAAGAACATCTGTAGATGTCATGACTAGGCCATATTTGAGTTCAATAGTGGGGAAAGCTGCTGCCTCAGAGAGGATATCCATAGCAGGAACTACATGGGCTCAAGGGAAACTAATGGGCAGACAGAAAGGTAACTCACACAAAATGGTATTTTAATGCCTTATGACCACTCTCATGTCCCTTATATGAGGACCTCAGCTCCACACATTGCTTCCTTCTCCCACAACCTACCACACACTCCCACACCTGGGAATCTACTTCCATGACCCCAACTACGCTTTCCACCTCCGTGAAGCTGGAACTCCAGTGCAATCTCTTATGCCACCTCATTAATGATGCACTCCTTGCAGTTCCCCTGTTCACTCACTCAGAAAGAGAAGCAAATGTCTCCTTGCTGGTGGAGTTCCTGCAGCACGTGCTGAATAGGAACCATCACTGCACAGCTGTAGAAGGGACTATAGCCCACCTGCCAGGCAGGCACTCCCAAGTATGTGGCTGCCCTTGGTCAAGAATTGTTGGGAAACTACTGAGAAATATGGAATAATTTTATACTTTTATAATCATTTCCTTAAAGCCATCTTCCTAGGTAAGGATGACAGGAGAAGACAAGACAAGATGATGCAGTGACAGCACAAGTTCCAAGTGTCAAATAGCAGTACAAACGCATGGAAGGTGGAAACACTGGAGAGACTTCACTGCACCTTCACTCCTACCTGCTATCCACATTCGTGTGCATGTGAAAGTGGACAAAAACCTCCAGAGCACAGGACTCAGCACAAAGCCAGGGAGAGCCTACCTGCTGCTTTCACTTCCATCTCTGCCTCCTTCCTTCCACTGCTACAGACACAAGGAAGGCTGGTGGGAGCGATCAGTACCCTCACCCCACTCCCAGGTGGCCATATGAAGACAGCTTTCAGATGTAGCCCTTGCACCTTGCACGGGTTGCACAGATCAGTAACTGCCTCTGAGTAGGAGTAAGCAGCTGCACAAAGATATTTACAGTTGGCTGGTGGTAACTGCCTGATGGCTCAGATTAGCACCTCCAGAAGGGCAGGAGCTGCTTCTGTGAGATCCTTCTCAATGACTGGCATGGCATGAAAAGTAAGAGTGCCAGAGCTGGGAAACAACTGACAGAGAGAAATAATTTTAGAAGTATGCATATAAAATCCCGTTATCATGTGATATGGAATGAAACACAGCCCACGTTACAAACATCACCAAAAATTACACTCTGCAACTTCATTACATCATTCCTGGTCCATTTACACATGAAACCTCTCCGAAATATATTTCACATTCAGTCCTAGCCTTAAGCACTTGCAAAGCATGCTGTCCAGAGGAGCTCACACTGCAGCCAAACACAGGCCTCAAACCAAGTATCTAAGTCCAGTGAGTTACAAAACCATTTTGAACATATATGGGGCGGTATGCATCAGGTGAATAGTTTCCTTTTTTCTTACTGCAGGACAAAAATTACAAACCCAACTAAATCTCTCTTAACTACCATTCCACTTGAGCCGTTACGCTGTGAAGTGCAATACACGGTTAGTTCACCCCAGGCTTTTGCTCACCACTTTTCTTGTTTGAGGAGTGTGTTCTTTGCCAGACCCAGTGAAGCCCCCTTTAGCCAAAGAGGGGCTGAGGCATTAACTGAAATGAGTTTGAGGATTTCAGCACAGCCCGTAGCGGATCCCCACCCAGCGTGGTGTTGGTGACTGCTTTAGGCTGCGAGAAATGGAACAAAACCAGCAGGCACTGCAGCCACCCAGGACTGACATGTGAGCATAAGATAACTTTTAAGTGCATTTATAAGTTACATACCAATTTTAAACCACAATGCTTACTGAAAAAAACTAATTGAGACTGTCTTTTCTGAGGAGCTTTATTCGTTTTGTTTGCTGTATTTTAATCTTTTGTATTCTATAAAAGAAGGTGTATAAAAGCTTAAGATACAAATGCGCATGTCCTAGCAATATTGTCCCTTCCCAAGTCTGTCTTGTCTTAATTACTAGAGTGTGCCCATAATTTTAGAACCACATAGGACTGTATATTCTTGACTCTATAGCCTTTGTGATAAAAGACCTCCTTCTTCCCAAAAGAGTATGTTTATAACACCTTTCCAAGGACTATTGATTTGTTATATCCAAAGTGAAACTTTTACAAAGCTTATGACAAAAAGTTATTTCTAAGAATCTACCTTTACAGAAACCCACTGTTGTATTAAAACTATGCTGATGTTTCTTTGCACATCTACTGATCTATGCAGATAGTTAAGACTATGCACTCAAAGAGAGTGTACCTGCCCAAGTTGCACAGAAATTATGGGCAGTATTTCGGCAGTTACATTTCTCTCCCAACTGCTAGCTCAGTGTGTGTCCATCTAGGCATTTGTAACATTTATCAGTGTTCATGGTCCTCGCCTTCTGTAACACAGTGGCAGAAAAACAAATCCCAGAGACAGATTCTGGCTTTTACAAAAGTTTTTGAGAGCTCCAGCATGACTTGAACACTTCCTTCAGGTCAGGACTGAAGTCATGTGGTCAGTGAAAGGCAGAGGTGTAAAACACACACGGAGGATTTCTGCTTTCAGTTGTGTCATCGACATAACTTTCAGAGATACAAAAATTCACGAGGAAGAAAGGTCAAAATCAAGGGGAAGATTCCATACCTTTTACACAGGTCATCTTAGAATAATTCTTGACAAGTAACAGGTGCTGGAAAATTACTATTCCTTGTTTAAACCACACAACCTACAACAGCACATACCTTGATTGTTGCTCTAGGGCTGGAAAATCACCTTTTCAAATTACTCACTTTCTACTGCCTAGGCTGGTCTTCACTATAGGATAACATACAGGGGACTACATTGTTCTTCCCATTCCTCCCATCTACATATTCCCCTGAAAACAATCAGTTGGGTGGATACAGCCATAAAACAGCAGTGGGAAATGAGGTCTCGAGGTGCAATAAGGCTTCCCCAGCTTTCTAAAGCCCTGTATGCAATCATCAGATGTGGGAGGTGTGAAAAGGTATGGTTACAAGGTATGTGGTGGCAAATACACAGCTCCACATAATGATGCTTCTATACCATTTATCTGTCTCTCTGTTATTTACATATCTCCACAATTTCTCTGTCACGGGGAATACATAGTAAGCAGAGCTCCTTCTCGACCAACAGAAGTCTTTGGTGGGCGGCAACTATGTTCTGTGAACATATGGGCACTTTACTGATCAGTCTAAGCACTTGAGTATGGAGGAAATACAAGCTAGCAACCAGTGTCTCCTTTTTGCTAGACACATACGGAAGCGGGCACACACAGTGTTGTGTCCTGCCCATTTGCTTTCCAAAGAGACTGAATCCCTGTCACACTGGTGGTCTATGCTGGCTACTGTCTTCCTGAGACTCTTTTCTACATCAGCAGCTTTTACCACTGCCCTGACATATTTTAGAACGATGGCAAATTGTTTAATTGCCTATTCCCAGTGCAGGGCTGAAAAACAGTAGTGTATGTTGAAGGGTCCTTTTTCTTTTTAATTTGTACAGAGTATATCAGATAACAGTGCTTTCACCTTGGCCTTGGACAGAATAAGATCATGTAAATATTTAGCACTGAAAAATAAACAGTAATGTCAAATTAACAAATTGTTGTACTACAGTGGCACTGGAAGAAGCCCAAGTTCTATCTATCTGCCTGCAGCAGCAGGGAAAACAGACTTTCTGGGCTATCTGGGCAACAGCATGAGAAAGCTACAGTGTTAAATATGTAATTTAACGTTTCAGTAGACAATGTGATACCCAAACTGTTTTTCCAACAGTCTTTTGTCCTTCCTCTCTGTTTTGGTGGCTCCGGTTTGAGAACTACAAACAGAGCAGGGTGGAGGCAAAAGGGAATAATCCAAGTGCCAGGGAGTCTTAACTGTGAATAACAAAAAACTAACCAAATAAACAAAAACTCCTTCAAAGCAGAAACAGGTTACTAGATCTTGAACCACAGCTGTTAGAATTATTACAAGTCCGTCAAGTATCAATTAGACTACTTTGCAAGAATATTAAAAGCATATATCTTCACTTCTGAGAAGGATCTGAAAAGGGAAAATTAGAGCAAACTTCTAGCTTACACAGTACTCTCTACTGCACTTCAGTTACCTATTTCCTGTTTATTTCCCACTTGAAAAATCACATCCCAGAAATATAATGTAATTTTTAAAAACTTGCATTTATGACCATTCAATAAAATGTTTTGTTGAAAAAGCACAAAAAACAAATGGAATGCTGTAAACAGATTTAAGTCAGCCACAAGAAACATTCTGACAGATGTTAGCATCTGTGAATATGTATCTTTCATGACAGTCCTTTCCAATCTGGAATCTTTTCAAATAAGATCTACAGGGTTCTTTTTTGTTGTTGTTGTTTCAATACACTTTATAAAATTTCAGCTAGATTTTCCATACCATAAGGGTGACTTTTCAATATATTAGTCCACCTACTTGGAATGCAGTTGCAGCACCTGACACACCACTTTTAGTTGTGTATGCTGCCAGACAGGTTAACCCATTGACTAGATTTATGTTAAGATAAACAGCAAAGATCATCAGATGAAAAAAAGAGGATAAAAGGGAAATCCAACTTTGAAATGAATTAGTTTTGCAGGATTACCACTTACCAATAAAACTGTTTTACACCGAATTACGTAGGAAAAGACTACTCAGAAACTTGCAACAACTTTCTAGAGCATAATGAATCCCAGCAACTGACTGTCATGTTTCTGGGGGCCTGCTCAGACAGAGAAATGCGACTTTCCCCATAGTTCTATTTCTTCCAGCCACTCAAACAAATCCTTGGCTCTTCTAAATATTTTGCTCCCCAAGGGTCCTGCTTGCATGGTAGCAGGCCTTTCCACTGCTCTAAGATCTGGCAAATGCAAAACAAAATCAAGAGCAAAACCAAAAGAACTATTGCTGACCAGTGCACAGAGGCAGATCACATTATATTTTCAAGTAAATGTACTGTTTTTCTTTTGTTCTTGGAATAAAGAGTTGTAGTAGGCTTAGAGTGCTAATGTTCAGGTAGGACATTCAGGTCAAAACATAAGCCAAGAGAAGCGAATGGAAAATTTCTGTAGTCACTCAAAGATTTTAAAATGTGGATTTCACAGTTATAGCTAGCATTGTTTTGTATTAGCAGTGGTTAGCTCTTGCTTCTTAATAGACAACACTCTTCTCTCTCGAGCCTCCTCACCCAAATCTTTTGAGTGCTCTGACCAGTTTAACAGCCTAATAGTCCTAAAAATGCATCTATTTTAGTTTCACCCACTACCACACAACCAGCCCTGTCCTTTAAGGCATAAAACTGACCAACTTTATTTTTTACTGCACTCACGTGGCCTGCTCAAAACAAACAGATACTGGCAAGAGCAAAATCCAAATTATACACTGCTTTATCCCAGGAACACAAAGTACAAGGCCGACGCAGTGAGTCAGACACCTCAGTGCCAGTGAGCTCCTCAGGTTGACAGGAGTCTCTTTGGGGTCCTTGCAGATGTAAGCCAGGCATTTTTCAAAACAAAGGCAAAATAATCGGCTTTAGACAAACATGTGTTGTGTTATTAGCAAAAGTATCTCTCTCATCAGAGGGGAAAAAGCAGCAAAAAGTATGCCAGGAATGCTGGAAATGGGCAGACAGTCATGACGAGTCATATTTTCTTCTTTTTTTTTCCCCCAATGAAACTCCTTCAGCATGAAAAGTCCATTTGAGAGAGCAATTGATTACAGGGGGAAAGGCAAATGATTCGACAGTAATGCAGGGAACATGGGTCCAATTTACGTACAACAGAAGCTGGAAAAAATCTCAGTCTCTGTACTGAATTTTCAGTGCCCTCGGAAAATACTTCAGATACTTCAGCTAAGCATATCTAAACCCATCGGACGTATCCATTTTTCTGTCAGCAAAAGGCCATATTCTGTATATCTGTATTTATGAATAATAAACCTGGATGCATTTAGGCATTACTCTAATATCTATGCTTTACCGGTGTTCGTTTTAACCAATGAAATGAATCCATTTCCTTACAATGAAAATAGAGGTTTCTCCACAGTCTGCCACTCTTTCTAGAAACTGGATGCCTTGAACAAAATGTGTCACTTCCCTTGCTCCACATTTAATTTCCTGCCTCTTTTCAGCTTACTGTGGTTTTTAAGGCTTCCCTGTGGCAACAACATGTAGGTTATTGTGGAGTGCTGCAAAAGAAGATACACAATAAAATAGCCTGTCTAAAATACAAATCAATTAACTGTTGTTTACAAAACAATGAGTTGTCTAACTCATCTTGCCTGATAAAACACAAACATTGCTTTCATAGCAATTTTACTTCACTAAAAGAAGTTCAGAAAGAAAAAAAGAGAGTTTTTCATTACGAAAGAATGAGCCATCAGTTGGTTTAAAGAACTGCCAAAGAGCATTGGACCCTTTTGCTCACTATCAGGTGACAGACACAGACATTTTTGATAGAGGAGAAAAGTCCCATGTGGATACTTATCAGCCATGAAAATAGCAGCTGATAAAGCAGTATGAGGTGTTTTCCATTCCTGTCTTTAAAAGAAGTGTTAGTTCTCTTCTTTGCAAAAGAGAAAGTAAGTTGATTTTTCTCTTCAGGGTCCAAAAGACTGTCTGATAGCTGCAAATAACAACAACCAAGCTCTTTTCTGAGCTGGAACATCTATAACACTTGAACTCCCAAGAGGCCAGTTTAACAACTGCATGTGAGAATACGCAACTCTAGCATGTACTCAGAGGCAATGGACTCTCATTTTTTATTTTATTTCTATCTCAAGTTTGACATAAGACATGCAATCTGAGATTTCTGTTTTCTTTCACCCCATTCCTGTGAAGGGTGTGGGCTCAGGCAGGTTAACTGCCTCAAACTGTGTGACTGAAAGTTAAGTATACTTTTGGTTAAAAGTTGGGAAGGAAATATGGAGACAGTATTATCATTTGAACTCTGCTAGAAAATTGATGTTGTTAAAAATGAGCTTGAATAACAGACTATCAGCTACCTGATTTCTGATCAAACATAGCCCTCTGGAAGAAAATCTATGCTGTCCTCAAAATCATGTATTGATGTGGGACTGGTAAAGTACTTTTCCTCTCACTTTAAAAAAAATATATAATCTAGCAAGAATTAATTAAATATAAAGCAATGAGCTCAAACAACAAGATGTATCAATTACTTTTTTAAAAAAATAATGCATGTTAAGGTCAATATAACTATTATAGGCAAAGGATTTAAAAAAAAAATGTGGGGGACAAGGCTGTTGGTAATTACTTTCCTGTGGGTGATGACCAAGCTTGCATTTTAGGAAAGAACAATCTTCCTCAATTCCTCCTGGAGTAATTTTATTGATCAATGAGCGCTGTGAACTATCCAGTGGCTTACAAGGTAGCAAGATTTGGGAGAATTCTGATACTCCAAAAGCTCAGGAAGAAGGACCCGTGAGCATGCTACTATCCACCAGCAGGGTGGCTTAGAGGAACTCAAATTCTTCAAACCTTTGAAGAATCCCTTCAAAGCCTACTGCAAATCACACCTGGAGAGTTCTCAACGGGACCTTTTAAACTAATTGCATATCTCCATTCAGGTCCTAAACTGCAGGAAAAGAGATCTCCTCATGTCCTGAAAGGCTGAACTTAGCAGCTTTATATAAGTTCTGCCACTGCAACTCACATTAATAAGCTTCCTGAGTGAAAACAAAATCAAATGTATCTTACCTTCCAAAATTTTAAGCCAGCATGAACCAAAAGTTAGTGCAAAACCAAAGGAAGGAAATTCAATAACAGACACAGTGATCCCAGACCCAGAGTTGCTGAGAAAGACTTTGAAATCAGTCTTTGGTCTCAAACTTCAAGGATCATAAAAGGAAAGGATCCAACAGTTCAGTACTGGTTAGAAGGGAAAATGTCTGGCACAGCTTTTGTACTTATGAGAACAAGGTCCCATTCTTGATTCCCTACACTGAAAACAGACCACTGTTAGGATGCAGAGGGTAAAACCTTTTGTCTAATGCTGTATGCTCCACGGGTTTTGCACATAAGATTTCTGCATTGCTGCTAATGTTTTGAAACCAGATCACTTTTTACTGCACAGAAGCTGAACTGCTGTGACCTCCAGATTACCAGAAGTCAACAAGAGCTTTCTCCAGTGGCTTCACAATGGAAGTTTGCATGTGTACACCTATGTTTCTCCAGTGGCATCTGTGCAAAAATCCTCATTTTAGAAAAGCCTGTTGGTGACATGAACTACAGACAGATCCTTCCCCTCCTCTGGGCAAGACTGCTTCTGTGTCACACTATACCTATTAAAAAAACACACCACTTCCATCCAGAGCCCTGGGCCTTGCTGACAGTGCTTATTCCCTGTGAGCTGACAAGAATGACATTTCCAAACTCCCTCCTCTTTGGTTTCTCGTATATCACAGCCTCAACAGGAAAATTCCCATGCATCTTATTACTCACTTAACATTCGGTGGATCTGAATTTATGACGGGTGTTGCACAAAGAGGCTTGTTTCCTTGAACGTGGCTTCTGTAAGCTTCTCTTGCAGGCAAACAGTACACCCTTTGGATAATGACTCGCACCTGCACTTCTCTCCATCCCACTGCTCCCTGGCTTTCCACCATTTCAAGCAGAGAATCATTAACAGCACTCTGTGCTAAGGGATGCTGTTTCGAATCACAGTTGTTAGGGATTTGTGGAGCGCAAGCAACCTGGTGAAGGAAATCCCATAAACAGAAACATTTCAGGGGACCTTGAAACTATGTAGCGTTAGTAAAGCTTCAGCATAAAAAATGACTGCAAGAAGTGCAAAATCACTTTCAAAATACTTACAGCACCTAAACTAACTTACAGACTAATGGCCAGCATTTATTGTGGATTTTTAATGAACACTCAGAAGAGTGCTCTCCTGTATTTAACTGGTGCTCTGGACTGAGCTAAATCAATTAATGACCGATGAGGGTGACACTAGCAGGAAAACAGAACTGATATTAGTATTTATGATTCTTCCCTTTGAATTGAGTTTCATTTTTTAGTTCTTTGATGTTCTGTTCCTTCCTCTTCTAAAAAAGGGGTTAAATCCACCTTGAATGCTTCTGGACTTTCAGATTAAGTTGAAAATGAACAGTTGTCTACTTTTATAGGACAATAAAGTTAGTCCTCAGACTTACACATTTCAATGTAAAATGTTTCAATGTAAAAGAATTAGATGATTAATGAAAAGTATAAAACTTCAAAAGTACAAACCTTAATTTATTCTTCCACTACTTCCAAAACATATTTTAAGAATAAAATCTTCCAAACTTTCAAAATAAATTTTATGAATAAAATTATGCTACATATTGCTTTAATCTAAACGAGTAATTTCATTTATTTTATTTTTAAAATAAATATCTTAGTAGAAAATGCATGCAAGTATAGACTAACATTATATATATATATATATATGCATGCTTTTTCCAAGCATGAATCAAATTTCTATTTCTACAATGAAACTTGTTTTTATAAAAAGCTAGGTGCCAAGAAAGGTTTTCAGAGTATTACAGACTGTGCCATAAGTATTATTCACCAGTAGAGAAGGAAAATTTGCAGTATTTGAAAGAAAATCGTGATAGGACACTACCCTTTTGTCTACAAAGTGGTTGCAATAAAAATTGTCTACTGAGTTTTAAATGAAGTGAATTTTTTTCTTAGGAACCATGAGGGGAACAAGTAAATTGTTCTGGTTTTTGAATACCATAGTAGAAGCTTCTTACAAGGTAGCACTGAAGCGAGGAAGGAGATTAGGATTTGAGTTATGTAATTTTTTAATTCCCAGGCCTATAATGGGAATTGTATATAAGGCAAATACAAAATGCTGACACTCAGTGTTGTTCATCAAACTTGTAGGGCCAAACTTCTCAAATATTAAGAATTATTTTTGGCTGGCCAATATAAAGCTTTTACAACAGCCTTGCTTTCAGAAAATGCTGGCACAGACTATCAGAAAACCAGATCCCTTAAAACACCTCAGCTTGTACACCCACAGCTAGACATGCACAATTAGTAGTCATTTTAATATAAACCAAGCCAAAACAGGAAAGAAAACAAATTGAAGGGGTGGGAAAGGGTGGCGGTGGTACCAATTGATGCTTGAAAGAAATTATAGCATTGATTAGGAAATGAGTTAAAAAATAGGAGTGGGAAAAGGGAATGTTTATTTAAAATAATATCTTGAGTGAGTTAGCAGAAAACAGATTTTTACTTCAAATAATGTTCAGCTCTTCAGCTATAAAGAATAAGAGAAAAATCAATGAAAAACCAAGATACAATTTAGCACAGTAGTGAGACTGCAGCACAATAACCTCACAGCAGTTCAGCATTTGAATAAGCCAAAAGCCTCCGTTAAGAAAATATTATTAAAATAAACACAGCATATTATTCAGCCTTGGCTAAATGAAAGGGGAAACTGAACAGGTCAGTAATCTAGAATTTCTGTTACGATTTCCAAACATCTGCTCACCGACTTCTTAATACGTGCTAAACTGTGAACCAAATGGACCTTACCTGATGATCTGAAGATTCCTGGTGTAACTCATCATCAAGGTCATCTAGTTTGAACGTCTGTGCCAAAGATATAATATTCTTCTTAATAAGCATCTTTGTAAAACCACTTGACTTCTCTCTTGTTTCTGAATGTTCACTAAGTAGCACCTTCTGACTAAAATACGTATTCATGATAACAGGAACATCTGCATTTCTGAGAAGCAGTTTTTGCCTGGAAAAAAATAATTTAAGTGGCATCAGATCCATTACAAGGTAAAACTACCAATAAGCACTATTTTAAAATGTGTGTTGTGTTGTATTTCTCTCCCATTTTTTCTATAGTTACCACCAAAACACTCAAAGGTGTGTTGCCCAAATTGCAAACAACCCCACCCGTGGACATGTTCAGCTTGGGTCAGCCCTACCACCTCAGGCATAGCCCTGGGCGAGTGGAACTTCACTGTGTGCAGGGACAACTGACGCCTGGGAGGGGGCTGAGCTGATGAGCCCCTGAACCCCATCTGGCTTCACACAAATGCTTCTTGGTGTCTCCACATTGTCAGCATGGAACCAAGAGCACCAGGAACCCTTGCATACAGCTACTGAGGTAAAAGCCATGGATGAAAGTTATCAGTCCTGTTCTGTGTTAATTCAGAACACTGGCCCTGCTGGACCCAGCCTGGCCCTGGCAGACCAGGACATCTTCTGGTGAGCGTTTCCCACCAACTCAAAGCCATTCTCACTGCAGCCAGCACCACGCTGTTCTTTCCGCTCTTTTTCTTCTCTTTTTCTAAAAGCCAAATCTTATGTTTTTCCTATGATATGCTGTGTATTATTTTGCCTGTGTGTTTGCTGCTGCCATAAAAGTGCTCTCCAAGACCCAGTTTTGGTTTCTAGTGCCAATGTAAATTCCCAAACAGCTTCATATGCGGCAATTTCTTGCCTAACAGATTAAGGTAATGGTTACAGAATCTCTAAATACACAATAATTTAATGCCAAAGCATGTCTCGATGTTGGGATTTTTTCATGTGCTAGTATCACCGTCATACACTTAGAAATATGCTTTTTATACTCACAGGATACAAACCCAATGAAGTCAGCTAACAAAAACAATCAGTAATCTCATTTTCTAGAGACCATCAAAACAGAAACAAAATTCACTTAGTGACTTTATTACAGGCTGTGTTTTTCTACTATTAGATTTTTATCGCTTGGGAGTAAAACAAGGCCTCCTGCCTTGGCAGCAAAGCTGAGCTGACCTGAGTTCAGAAGTAACCTCAGGACTTCAGTCTCGAGACTGCTCAGCAGTTGTACTATGGAGATGAAGCAAGTTTTCACCTCTATGACACTGTCTGCCAAAAGGCAACCAATGAAAGTTAAAAACCAAACCAAACCAAAACAAGCCCATTCAAAATACTTATTTCTGATCTCAGTCCATACAAGACCTTGACCATGGTCTGTTATGTAACAGACCCCTTAATTCCCCAGAGAGTAGATAGCTACACAGAAATTAATGCATTCATATTTTCAAAAGCATAGGAAGAGCTGCAGCAATTACGATTTGAAAAAAAAATTTGTGAAAAGTTACAACATAAAACTAAGTACTGAACTTCACCATGATGCCTTAGTGCCATCTGTGAGCTTTCTGGATCTAAGTGAGAGGTAGTTCATCCCTATGGGACACTGAGTCCCTTGACTCCAGGTGAATTTGCTAACAAAGGTCCCAGTTAAGAGAAGCATGACAGTAGCTTACTAGGCTGCCAAATTGACATTGCCTGGTAATTTTCTGCATTACAGGATTAAACCCAAGGAATTAGTTTGGTCAGACAAACTAAGACATCTCTGATCTTATGAGATTTTTAAAATGTCACTACCCCCTTTATTTCTAAAGAACAAAAACATATATAAAGTTTGCTACAGATCTCAGAACAGTTTGGCCTGTCTTCATATGCAGATGTGGAATGAAAATTTTAGCACCTCCTTTTTTCAGAAGTCTGTGTTCAGACCCAAAGTAAACAGGAAATCTATCTGAACACGAGACTGTTACGTCACTAATGTCAGAAGAATGTTTGCTTGATCTAAATCATCTCATTCTCTAAAAAAATACTGACGTTAGTAGCAAATCATTCGCAGGAACTCTGAGGTTTATGGTTTTATTTTTATTTTCCTGTGCAGATATGTGATCAGCTATTTTATTTTTTTTTTGAGGCAGGTGGGTTTTACTGATACCCAAATTACGTGTACCAGGGTTTTGCTATGCCTATGTATTCCATGCCTCAAGTACTTTTATAACTACTAAGAGCTTTCTCAGCTCAGTTTCCATCATATTTTTACATAAGTAAGGCATAAATTAATGGCTACTTGGCATTTCCACAAGCAAGAAAGGGGACACGTATACACTTTCAGGAGAAGCTTCCCATTTCTTACCTGCAATGAGTTCACTAAAACCACTCTCCTTAAGTAATCATTTGTTTTAGATGTGCATAGGTGTCCACAGACTTAGCAGTAACTCTTCAGCTAGGTCAGAGGAATAATCATAGGAGTCTACTTAAATCTTCCCTATTTCTCAATGGACAGATTCCTCCCAACAAGAAATGAAAGGGACCAGCAATAAATAGAAATAGCAATGAATTGAGATAAAAGAAATAAGAAAAAAGTTTGTAATAAACTCACGATTGGAAATACTTTACATTTATATACAGATATAAATAATACATAAAACAATGTATACTCTCCCTATATAATATATAATAATTATATTGTATTATATCTATATATATGCTTCCCAAGTTTTTATATGTATAGTCTTCAATATGAAGAAAAGAATTCCTAATATAATATGAATTAATTGAATGGAAACCTCTGACCCGTTCCAGGAGTTCTTCCTAGTATTGCTCAGCTCAAACAAGTTCTGCAGGATGGGAATTTTGATCACCATCATGGCAGAAAACTCTGCATTGCCATTGTACATTGCTCATACTGTTCTCCTTGCAACGAAGGCAACCATGTTAGAAACACACACATACACCTTAATTCTTTTTGTCTGCTCGAAAGGTACAGACAAGGACAAAGAAAGCCTATCAAGCTGGAACAGTTAGGGGGAAACAAAAAATCACTTCCCCAAGCAATCCCTGCAGTATTGGCCCTGTGACCAAGACACCGTAACGGGTCACATCAACCTTCTGCAGCTGGAACAGCTGCAGATTCTTTACAGCCAGAGGCAGCCCTACTCTGGAGGATAGAAAGTACACTCTGTAGCATCCTCTTAACAGATAAAGTGTTAAATGGGCATTTCGAGTCTTCTGTAACCTCTCTTAAATTTCTTCTATCTGCTTTGTTATATTTTAAAGCTTATTTTCAAAGAATGAGAGACATCATTTCATTCAGCAAATCACACAGACAATGGAAAGAAAATAAAGTTCACTATAAACTTAAAAAAACCCACCACCACCTCTTGTACTCTCTGATTTTCTTATCACTCAGCAAAGTATATTGAAATGTTGGATTAGTAATCAGCTTCGTTAATAACTGCCTTTGGAGGAAAGGTCATCTGTAATGACCTGAACTTTTTATACTACAGGGCATTTTTTTTCCTGGTATGTAGACAATCAGCAATTGCCGTAACTGGTCACATGCTAAAGAAACATGAGGCAATAATGTTATTTTTTTTCTTTTCCAGCAGCAGCTTGCTTCTCTCTCCAAGGATGTAGCTTGCTTTTTCTCTTCCTCCCCCCTATGATGAAATGGCTATCTGGCAAAGTAGAAGCAGATGTCCTTGCCTACTTCTCTGTTAATCATAGTCTATCACCATTTGAGATACAAAACACTGCAGAATCTTACAGCATGCCACTGTGTAAAGCAGCTGAAGTTTCAGCTTGAGGCAGGGGCTTAATCCTGCCGCTGAACCATCAGCAGGTTCGCACTGCGGTCTGCCCCGCGCAGCCCATCCACGGGCTCAGGCAGCAGAAGCTGTGACTCTATGGCAGCAGCTAGCTCACAAACCACACGCTTCCGCTCAGTTCTGCTGACATCAAACGGTGGTGCTGGTTCATGAACTCAAGAAAACTCTGGATCACTTTAAATTAGAGAACATATTTTTTTGTTTGCTCTCCCCGGGTATTTTATTGTGCTTTTCCCCCCCCTCTCTTTTACAAAGTGTAAAGTGCCTAGAGCATTTTTTTTTTAAGAGTACATTGCATTAACTGAACACTCTTAACATTTCACCGACCTACAACATACACTGTAATTATGAGACAGGCTAATTTCAAACCTCAGAACAATGATTTCTGTGTAAAGAAGGTTTAACACCCACCAAGTAGAACAACAGTAGTACATGCAGGATAAGAGCATGCCAGAGCCTTACACTGCTGCCCAGAAGCGTGAGGAGTCATCCCCCACAGAAACACCCTACAGGGCCCATCCCTAACTTCCTATGAACTGCTTATTTTGTCCAATGTGGAGGAAATTGCTCATGCTGCCTCTCACTTGGGGTTGAGTGCCATTTGCAATGATTTACCTGTGAAAAATTGTAACATGTCTAATAAATGCCTAAGCACCAAAATAATGATAATAATTAAAAAAAAAAAAACAACACCCAAATTTCACGAGTTCAGACAGATCCCTGCCCACCTACCACCCAAGCATGATAACTATCTTCCCAACACGTAGCCCAAACTGAAAAGCCATTTGGAAGAGATTTACCTTCTGCCATGCCTAGAGATTGCCCAAACACAGAATTTTCATCCATGAGTGAGTAATCTCACTACTCACATGTGAACTTCCATCAGGATCATTTATCATTGTTTGAATGATCTGTATGAACACGGTGTTTGCAAGCTCACACTTTCATAATGCAAAACTTCTTCCCCTGCCCTCACCTCAAAAAACCAAGAATCAGCTAGTATCACTTTCTTTGAAATAATCTTATTCAAAGCAACAGATATCGTGGGACAAGTTCTGAAGGCTGATTGCACTCTTTTCTCCATGAAGAAAGAGTATTAACCGTTGAGACCAACGTCAGTCATAAATGTAAAATGCACAATTCTCAGCTGTGTCAGGCTTCCACAGAAACGTAGCTTTAACACATCAGAATAGCGCCTCTGCAGAAGATGTAACAATAAAATGCTGCTCAAGCCACGTCTAAAATGTCTGCTTTTCGAGTATGATGTATTTGATTTGTGAATAGTTAAGATAGTTGTTTCGTTCCTCTACTGGAAAAATATTTTGTCTGAGGTCTCATTCCGTGAATACAACACACAAAGAAAAAGAATACGTAGCTATTAAATGTACATGTTGTTACAATCCAGTCTGTTAGCATTTGTCACTCAACCTTAAGTAAAAAGCAAACTCTAAGGAAATTACTAAAACAACACAAGTAATAAAACCCCCCACTTCTTTATTGAGGCAAAAGTTCCTTCTGCAAAATAATATTGTACTTTTCAACAAAAATACTTGTAAACACAAGAAATCACTCCAGCAAGAAATTATGGTACACAAAGCCAACATTTTAATCACCATATCATTTTACTAATTTCAAAGGAATCATATAAACTAACCACTGGCTTGCCATAGTACTGCCTTTTGAAATGTGACACCCTGTAGCACAAAAAAAAGTTGCATGGAAATTTTCACATTTAAGAAGCGCTCTGCTATAAAAAGCTTGTGGTTAACATTATGCACTATTATATCACACACCCAGTGCCCTCACCTCTGCAGTGAGGTGCACCGTGTGCTAAGTGAAGAGGATATACAGGTCTTCTGATGTAGGAAAGCACAGATGGATATCAAAGCAAATCTCATCCACCTCCAGGAAATTACTGCAATACCTGGCTTCACCAAGACTGGAAAGTAGGGAAATTTCTCAGAGCTCTCCAACCACATGCTTCAGCTACGAAGAAAGCACTTGAAATTTCTAGCATTCTGGACCACAAGTTATCACAACAGAGCTTAACCTTTGGCACTGCCAAGCATAAAGTTCCACTCACAGGCCATGCTTATGTGCAAACTGGCATGAAAACAATCTCTTGAGCTTGTTGGGTAATGCTTTTGAGAGAATTTGCTGAAAATCTAGTACAGCTGTGATGCTGAGATTTTTTTAACACCTAACATGTAAGTTGGGCACAAAATAATTGTTAAAAGATTTAAAGTTCTATTATTTAAAAAACTGCACACAATACAGCATTAAATGAGAAAGTTGCTTTAAAAACAAAAACATCCCCACACACAGTATGAGGGTGTTACAAGTGACTAGGGAGATATAAATATCATGGTTATCTTTTCATAATCAAGATGTTATGAAAGAATTCCAATCTGTGTGTTTACCCCATATATGAACTTGAGTCTGACTAGCCACGAGCTCATTACTCAGACGATGATTTCTCTCTGCTCCCAGTGCTAAACTGCACGTAGGGCTTGAGGTGGCTGAGGGAGGATAGCTGGAGCTACCAGAAAGTCCAGGGATACGTTGAAGGGATTCTGAAAGGCAAAAAAAGGGAAGCAACCAAACTGCAAAGTGACATCATATTAAAACTTGTGGTGAATGTTAGAGATAAAAATGGCCATACTGGTGTGAGATCAGAGGCCCATCTACCCCATACTCTAGCTTACAGCAGCAAACAGTAAATGTTTGAAGACCATGAAAGTAAAAGCAAGCATCTAGTGAAAGCTCTCCAGAACACTCTCTAGTAACTCGTAAAGACTTTCAGCTTCAGGACTTCCTAATGCAGAAATAATATCTTTGTAGATACAGTCCTTGCAGACACAAGTTCCTGGACGTTTCTTCCAGGAACTTAGGTGCCTGCTTTTTGACCATCTGTACATTTACAGCATCTACAACATCCTGCAGCATCTGTAGTCCTCTGCAGTCTAATTACACGCACGTGAGAAACCACTTCCTTTTATTTCTTTTGATCTGTCACCTAGTGGTTACATTGCTGCCCCCCACTTCTTGCTTTTAAGAGGCAATGAACAATCATCCCTCTTGATGCACTTCCTAATACAGACCTTGATCACATCCTCTCCCAGCCACTGCTTTTTCAAGGTGAGGAGCCCTAGTCATCTTAGTCATCTCTCATGGGGAAGCTGCTCCATACCCCTCCTTGTCACTCTGATATTTTTCCACTTCTGCTACATATTTTTGATTTGAGAGACTGAAATTCCAATATAAAAATACACCATTAACTTCTACAGTGAAATCATGATGTTTCTGACTCCATTTCTATTAAGTCTTACCATTCTATATATTCTTCTAATCATTATTCAGTCTTCTAATCAGCTGATACATTAATGAACCTATCAGAACACTAAAAACACATTCACAGATACTAACAATCCAGAGTCCATCATTTTATATGTGCACTATGCATTTACCTACAATTTCCTAGTAAGAGAGGTCAAATCCTTCCTCCAGCCCTAGTTCTAGAGCACTCTATAGAAGGATGAACATACTCCCCTGTCCATAGGATTGTGAGGACCACAGTGCGCCATCGAAGAGGAAGGAAACCTGCATAATATTCTGTTATACACAAGGTGTCCAGTTCTCTATTTCCTTCATAGGCACCATGACACAATGGAGACTGGAGGCAACAGATTACACCAACAACTCTGCCTGTGGTGGAAAGGTAAGGAGTGCGGCCACTCTACCACCGTTACACAGCATCACCAGTCCTGATGTATCAGGAGAAGATGCTTCTCAGGCCAGAACAGATCTGCAATATCCACCCAAGCAGCTGAGGACCATGCGTTAAAGAACTTGAGCCCAGAATTTCTGACCAAGGTACAGAGAGTCAGGGTACTTGGTTGGGTGAGTCAGGTCTGCAAGTTTCAGAGAAACTTTGACAAATGTACTCCATTTTAAAACACATTGTTCGTTTCCTATTTTTTCTTAGCCAGGACACGGAGCGAAACCAAATTCTGGTCTGGCCTGGTGAGGTCACTTCTTATACAGGCAAATCCAGTGCTATCAGCACATTAGTACAGGGAGAGTAGCTGAAAGGAGAAGCAGTTCTGGGTTCTCTGGTAACACAAGAGGGATCACAAAAGGTAGCAAGAGCTTGCTCAGTGCCACAGAGTGCAACAGCAAAGCAGAGGACTCCCTCTGAGCTGGTCAAACTACTTCAGCAAGAAGGTGGCCAGCAGCCTGGAGGTCTCAATGAACAGCACCAGGCAGATGGAAGTGGCTGGACCCCTAGCACACAGAGCTGCTGTGCAGAGCTCCAGAGGTCCTTAGGCACATTGCAGACCAAGTTTGATTGCACTGTGGTCCACTTCAGCCTTACTGAGCTGAGGAAAACCTATTTTTTCACTGTATTTGCAGCCACCATTGATAAATGGGTAACAAAGGTAAAGGTGGTATGGACAAGACAGGTACCACAAAACTCTGTTCTAGGCAAAGACCTGCCTGCAGTAATCCACTCACCACAGCCATTGGTGAAAAGATGGCAATGCTAGAGGCCACAGTGGGAACTTAAAATTTTTAATGAAACACCCTGGTGTAGATGCAGCCTGAGTGAAACTTTCTGGGCAAGGGAAACCTGGTAGCTCAGCCTCCAACAGTAACACTGCTCTTCTGCGATAGACAAAATACCTTTCTGTTCAGGGTGTAAAACAGCCCTCAATAGGGTTTGTACTTTTAAGTTATCACTCACAAGAATTACTGTCAGAGCTTCATTTTGCTTCTAATGTAATAGTACATATCTTCTCAACTAAATCACCGTAGATGGATTCTATGTCATTGTTCTCAGCTGGAACAAGGAAAAAACCCTCTGAGAAACAACATTTAAATTCAACACTCTCCTTAATGTTGTCTTTTTTTTTTTTTTTAACCAAGAACAATCTTAACATTTATGCATTACTTTAAAGACATAATTGTACAGAACAAGCAAAAACTTCTAATTCTGGTATTGAAATCTTATACTGATGGTCTCCATGTCATTGCTTCACTTTTGGTTTATTTTATTTCACTGAACAGTTGCAATGACAATTAACCACCAGATCACATCTGGGAGAATTTTCATACTGTATCACACTATTCTTACATACACAAATTTCCTTATCAGATTCATCTAAGAGGACTGATGACTCAGCAGAGCAGAGTCCATAATGCAACGAGATGGATGAACCCCTGAATTGCTTTTTTTGTGATCCCATTAGCCTTCAGAGGTTTCAACAGCTTCACCGTGTTCTAGGTTTACTTTTCAGTTTCAAAGGATTTTTATTTCTAGAAGATAACTCTCTTTTCTGCTTCAAATGGAAGAAAATTACAGAGGTATAGTGGAAAGATGAAAGCCTTACTATTTAAAAAAAAAGTACACACAGCTCTGCTCCTAAGTTTCTTTAAAATACTTCAACAGCTACCAACTGAGTAAGTCCAGTTTACCTACCGTAATTCTGTGTTGTACAGTCATAGGAATACAGATCCTTGAAACTGATTATCAGCCAAGTTGAAAGAAGGGAGAAAATACCCGACAAAGCATTATAGAAATAAAACCTAAAACCAACTTGTTCAGAACAAAAGCGAGATCTGTATTTTCCTAGAGGACCTAAGAGAACAGTATTGCAACCTGAGTCATTGCTTGAACTACTATCATAAATATAATAAAACTACAAGCCTGATACAAACACACCCACCAAAACAGGGGGCCATCAATAACCTTTAAAAACTTGGAAGAGTCCTGGCATCAGTGAGGTTGTGACATACAGTCACACATGAAGGGCCACTTCTTAGACAACCCACTTCAGCCAAAGAGCTCTGCAGAAGCAACCACTTCCAAGGAAAAGAAGCATTTTGGAGTATGGGTACTCTCACTCACTACTGCACCCAGCCCTCCCCTGCCAAAAGGAGCAGAACCAAAGCATTTGAAGTTATGGGAAAACACCTGTGAAAACATACTGATTTTGGAGAAAACTGATGAGAGAAACAGAAGGGAGAAGGTGTGCCATCATGGAGAAGTTGGCCCTGGCAAAGCAAAAAAACCCTTAAGATTGAAGTGAGAACGACGTTCCAAGAACAATAGTGAAATTAGCCAGTACAGAGAAGTGTTTATACAATACAGGGTGAAACCACTCCTTTACACATTTCCCAAGCGAACAACCATAAGCTAATCAGGGGCTTAAATATATCCCGTATTGTTTAACAAAGGATGGCATCCCTATTCTCAGGTGTGGAAGCTGCACACCAAGTTTCAGAAGCAGGGATTTTGCTGCCAAATTTGAAAACCTGAGAAATATGAACCTAAAGGAGGACTGCTGACTGACTTCTTACAAAGGAATCATCATGCTTTTTTTTTTCTTTTCTATACTTTTTGCTCTATAGGTACCTTCACTAAAATAACAGCAAATACAGTATCACTTTACAATATGCCAGGTTTTACGCTACGTACACAGGATCAAACTGGTCCCTGTTTTTGAGATGAGTCACACGCCATCACAGGCAAAAACAGAAGAAAAAAAGTCTTTGACAAAACAATCAGGTTCCAGCAAAACTACCTGCCTTCCCTCCTGACTGCTCCCACTGCTAGTGAAGTACTATTGGCAAGAAACAATCTAACTCCAAAGAAATATGTTTGTTTCAGCTGATACTCATCCCTGTGTAAGCTGAAATTCTCCTTTTTTAACCCCTTGTAGTGGCAGGACCCTACCTGCTTTCTTAAATTAAAAAATCAAAAAAATAAAAGTGTCCTCTTCTTGTTTAGCCAGGCAAAGGGCTGGCTTTTCTTAGCTTCCCTTCCCAAGGAGTGCACCCTGGTCTGCAGCCACCCTGCTGGGCCCTGCCTGCACTGCTCCTCCAGGAGCTGGCACACTGCAAGGGAGGAGAGAGTTCACACTCATACTCACGTGCAATTCAAGATGGACCTAAATAAAACTGATTCTCTTACTCAACTGCATCACTAAACAGGATGTGGAAAACCATAGATAAATGTAATAATACTAGCGCATTCTTGCTTGAAATTGTGCAAGTAAATATATTTAGGATATTTTATTTTAACACATATTTTGACACCCGTTTTTAAAGCTAAGTTACTTGTGTTCTGTATTTTCCTCTTTATCAGTTAACAACAACAAAAAAAAAAAAAAAAAAAGGCAGCATACCTGAAACCAGTCTAGTACAAATACTGTTTGAAGAAGCTGATTTCCTGTATGTAAATGTGCTCAGCTGAAAAAATGTCCAGGGCACGATTCCCGGACCACAATACAGGAAAAACGAGGAGTTCCCTGGCTTAGTTTACATCAGAGGGAAGACACAAGGGACTCATCAAGGGAAAAGAGGCCATTCCATGACTCTGGTATGTGCATGCACATACACACAAAAGTGCATGCACATGCGTGTGCTCTCCCTCCTCTTCCCTGCCTTGCCTTGCCCCGGCAGGGCGGGTGAGCTGGCGCAACATCCCCTCAAGGGAACAGCTCTTGAAAGATCTGATACGGCGTTTTTACGTTCAACTGACTGCATGCAACATTCCTGTAAAAAAAAAAAAGATCTGTTTGCTTGCTTGAAGCGTCACAAAGATAATATTCACGTCTGTGACCCTGACTGTCTCTGGTCAAAAGGCAGAGAGATTGTGCAGACCGCGTTGATCTCCAGCACCCCTGGGACGCCCGCCAGAGAACAGTGCTGCCGTCTCAGAGGAGAGGGTCAGATCCCTTGGCCTTTGGCTAAGGCTGGTAGCAGTCCCTCCGGCTAATTGCTGAGAAGGTAAATGGCACGCATGGGAAGCTTGCCTTCCACAGCCTTACACCTGATACTGACGTACACAGCAAAAACACTGGTGTCCTAAATTTGGGGAGAGAATACTGGTTTTTTCCTTAGAGAACCTTACCCCCAGATCACTTGTCTTTCCATTACTTCTTTATCATTGTTGTCCTCAAAATTCCTACACCACCACCCTCTTTAAGTATCTGCCAAAACATTCATATCTGCTTTCTACATTGTGGTCACATGCACATGTGGGCTGAAAATCTTATGAAGAATCTTATTTAAACACAGCTTCATCATTCAGATACTGTTTCGGCAACCACCTATATAGCGCCAAACAGCATTACAGAATCTCATTTCAAAGCCTGATTCAACTACAGCAGCACTCATTTTGCAGTGAATCTAACTTACCGTCCTTCCCATAAAAACTTGCTTAAGTGCATTTTAAAAGAAAGGTTGCCGAGTGCAGAAGTGCAACCTCTGCGCTTGGAAGTCCTTGAACTGAAGTTTGCTGAAGGCTGGCAAGTTAATCCACGGAAGAATCTGTATGCGTTTGCCCAGTCCTTCTATTCTCCCACCAACATGCGCTCCTGGAGATAGGGTACCCAGATAGGCAGAGCTGCTATCTTATCTGATAGGGCTGGTCTGTTCATCCCACCGTATTTTGCCTCCATGGCAATAAAGGCAGAGCCCAACAGAAACGCAGATCGCGAAAAGCAGTTAAGCATTATGTGCATTTTCAGTATGTCTCAAGCTCATCCCGTCATCACAGCATTCAGTAAAATACCCTTGGCAGCCACAGACCATGACCACAAGTGATTGTGTAATGACAGTAACAAATGTATATTTGCATGGCTACGTATAAGAGTCTACAAATCCCTAATTTTATAAACTCACCACAGAACGCATGAAAGGCTTGAGATGCAAGCAGATTTCACATTATTTTGTTCTAAACTTGTTCTGGGACTGCCATTTTTATTTAAGTCTACTCTGTAAAGGTTAACAAAAAAGAAGTTTTGAAAAAATTCAAGACCCTAATAAACCCAAGTGTGTCTGCCCAACAGAGAGCAGCAAAATACGTACCACCCACAATAGCTCTTGGTACAGGTAAACCCTCCGAACCCCAACCCTCCCCCTTTCATTTCAGAAGGTAGGTGGCCTTTACAGGGTGCCCTGAACATCTAGCTACATGTGATCAGGAGAGAACATGTTAGTTTAGAAAGCCTCTTGAAGTCATCCAGGGAGTTTCTCCTCTGTGCTGTCAGAGGGTATCTGGCTTAAGGACACACACTGAACACAACTGTGGCAACTTAGCAGTCATTTGTACAGACTTCTCCAAGCTACATTTTCCAGTTCTTAAATTACCAAAAACCAGGCCTAACAGCCATCAAACAATTTAAAAATTGCAGCAAAATTACACATCCATTACAAAATATGTGCTTATGTGCAAGGTTGGGTTACTTCTATTTAGGTAATACGGCCACATAGAGATTGCTGTTGCATTTTAATAATACTGTAATGGTAACACGGACACATGAAGGGCAAAAATATGTGCAACTATCTGAGTAGGCATAGACAAGAAAAAAGTCTATGCCAGACCAGAAAACATAGCAAAAGAATGTTGAAAATTAGTAATTCATGCAGCAGAATGAACGGCTGGTAAAATTTCAAGTGAATACTTTGCCTCTGCTCTTACTTGTATCAACTTCTCTGAGGCTGAGCCTTTACCACTCTTCCATCGCGCCTAGGCTTGGGCTGTATCAAGCGTGCTGCACCTTCTGAAAGGGCAATGACACCTTTTCACTCAGGCATACTCAGGCATACAGAGCACACTGCAGGTGAGCAGATTTAAAAAAACAAACAACCCAAACTCATCTAAACACAGACTCGGTATTGAACGCTGCCTTCTTTTTTTGTTTTGTTCTTGCTTTTTTTCTTTCTTCACAGAAAGATTCTTGCCAGCTGTTTTGCTGTCTCTCAGTATTGTAACAAGCGAACATCACCCCGTGGTGCTGGATCTCAAAGGCAGTGTTATGATTAACAGTATTATCATTAAGTGTCAGGTAAACAGGTGCAGCCACAAAACCAGACTCTGTGGCTGAGAGCTCAGGGTCCCACTCAGGATCCCCCCGAGCGCTGAAATCTTCACACTCTTCCCCTCTGCACCAGGGAAAGGGATAGCACTTCCAGAAAGAACAGAACACAGTCACCCCTGGATGACAAAAAGGGTTTTGACATTGAGACCTATGAGTACTGCCTGGTTTCCCAGGCAAAGGACATAATTCAGCTCTATCCTGAGACATGCACAGGGAACCTTAGCATGAGAAATGCAGGTCAGATGGAGACCTGCAGGACAAGGACCACAGGTATGCATAGCCATGGTATCTCATGCTCAATACGGAAAATACTCCAGGCAGAGGCTGGTGCGTTCTTCAAATAGTTCTTTTCAATAATTATTACCATTTAAATCACCATAATTTACAGTAAGTAAATAAATAAAACAAATTCCTTTGCTATGTCCCTTAATCTCAGCTATTTATCTTGAAAATCAATTCAGCTAGTTCTACTTTTAGTGCTCTTTGCTGCCAAATTACGGTTGCTATGGGGCACACATACATTATTTGATTAAAGCAATTCTATCTACTAGCATATACATATGTATTTGTTTTATGCCACAGAAATATCCCTATTCTTTTCACAGAAACTGGATATAAAAGTTACACATAGAAAAAACAGTACCTGCAGATGCCCTCCTCCCAAACTGTAAACATAGCAAGAGGGTTCTAATGTTTTCTTGAAAACACTTGCCCAAAGTGATAATCCTGATGGAAAAAAGGAAGTAATTTTGCTTACTCTGTGCCTTCAGGTGGCTCATTAAAACACCTCCTATAAAAGAAGAGGATATAAGCCTCTCCTGAGAACTTGATGCTCAGACTAACCATCTTTGGGGAAGGATCCTGGCAGCAAAGGAGTGTAAACTCAATTTTTTGTTTTAATTTTGAATTTAATTTGTCAGCAAAACCAAAGTTCATAAAGAAGGCAAATTTTGACAAATTGCAACTGCCATGAGCTCTTCTAAGAGCAGGATGTAACACGAATGTAATTCTTCAAGAGAGCAAATTACAATCATTGCATCCAAACAAAAAATGCTTACGTTAATAAGTTTATTCTATAGTTTGCCATCTCTTCAGGCTGGGTGCTAAGGAGAATTTGCTAACCTCACATAGACATAATGAAGCGATCTGCAGCATATCTACTACAAGTCAGCAGTACAAGATGGTAGTTGTCTTATCAGGTTTGGGGGATTACAATTAGCTCTTTCTTTCTCTATAGCTATAATACCTTAAATCTGGGCACATCTGTAAACAGAAAGAGGTAGTATAAACAAAGCTGCAGTCCTTCCAAATGCAATCCTAGAAGCCTTGCTCGCCCAAGTAATTCATGCCAAGAAAGAAAATGGTTGCTTATAAAACCAGTGAATTATTTCTATATCTAAAATAAGATACAGCACATGTATTAGGTACATGGTAAAAACATTTGCTGCTTACTTCAGCTACAGTATACCCATAAAATTAAACATTTAAACCTGTCACATGGATGGGTAGAGCAGCATAGCCTGCAGTGAAATGTAAAGCATTACATTAGACACCAAGATATCTGTAAATAGTTGGAAACATTTCAAGCCTAAAACATTTATCAGACATTTAAGACTGGGATTTATCTAGCTTACTTTATCAACCAGTCCCCTAGACTCTCTTTACAGCTGAGGAGCAGAAACAAACAACTTCAAAATGAGGTTCATTTGACGACCTTAAGGGGAGAGGAGATACACTCCAGAAATGCCAGTTTCCTTCTCCCTGCATCCTACAGAAGGATTAGGGGCCCATACTTGCGTAGCCATACCACAGGTGCCTTTTGTTGCATGCTGCCTGCCATGCTGCTCAGGCAGGGCCAGCACTGCACAGAAGCAACCTGCAACCCAGCAATCCCCTTGCCAAAGCAGGAGAGATGAGTTCTGCAGAGGTTCTCATGCGTTGCAAGCCCCATCATCACATCACAGAAGGCTTCACTGGGTTGCGAATAATTGTAATGAAACCTTACTGCAAGCTGTTCCCTGCCTCCTGTAATTAAACATACCTCTTGCCCAAGATGGGGATCTTCCACATCTCTGTCTCCTTGATGCTGGGAAGAGGGAGGTTTTCTCATCACGTACTTTTGAGGATAGAGAGGTATGGCTAAAGAGAAGAGATCTCTATTCCTATTTCTGCTTTCTTCTACTACTCAACCCTAAGAATACTGTAGTAAAATTGCACAAAAATTGAACTAAATCACTCATAGAGAAACCACATAGGCTTTTGATGTCCCTGAAAGCCAAATTAGATGTCATGCATCAAGGAAAACACCCACAAAGAAACTAGCATGATATCACGCAGAATTACACTCCACATCCTCCTGTGTATCTCCAGACTGTGGGAGCTAAACCGACAAGTGGTTGCACAAATGGGAATAACTCGTGCTCAGCACAGCCCCACGCAGAAAAAGCGCAAGTGAGCCTGAAGAAGTGAGCAGCGCAGCAGATACAGTGAGGTTATAGTCATGGCCATACAGCCAAGAACTGTAATATATCCATGAGCAAGTGGTGTCCTGCAAGCAGTTCATTCTCTTCCAGACCGAGCTGCAGTGCTGAACAGGCTACCTGCCCCTCACAGCCGCTCAGCCCTGGGTACCACCAGGACTTCACCGCCCCTGTCACAGGGCTCTAATCCTTTCAGTGCAAAGCCAGCCAGGTTAGCACCAACTGCCTTCAGTCATCAGTCTCTGCTCAGCGCTCAGATTTCACACTAACGTACACAAAGGACTTTCACACATTCACCTCCACTATCTGCTGGCGCGGGGCAATGATCCCCAGCAAAACGGCAGGCATGAGTGGGCGTCTGCCACCCGCAGAGCAGGCAGCGGCGAGCGACGATCCACACCACAGAGACTTGCAGCAGCCGCCTCGCTTCCCTTCTGCCTTTTGCCTCTCCTACTCTAGGATATGCTTGATCCTGCTGAGCCAATTTAATGCAGTAGAACAACAAAGTCATCCTCTTCTGCCCTTCACATCTTTTTTTAATTTATTTTCGGATTAATTTTCTACTGGTTGAGTGATAGGAATCACAAGCACCCAAGCCTTGCAAGACGATACAATGCTGCAAGCATATGCAATGGCTAAACTTTACCCTATATAAATACTATACATAAGTTATAGCGATGTAAATTATGCTGGAAAGGGGTAAAAAAGATTCTTCTGCATTTGTTCAGGATAAGCAATTCATTTCTTCACTGTCAATCCACATTAGAGTGGTAACTGTACGTGCAGCTCGCAGCATGCTTTCTGAATGCTTCAAGCAGACATGACTCCTGCTTCTGGGCTATGGTTTATCATTTTGGTTTTTTCTGCTTGATGCAGTTATTTCTTTGAGAGGACAGAACAGTGTGAATGGGGATAAACCAGAGAAATAAACAGGAGCCAAAATCCCTCACCGTCTACAACAAAAACACGTCACTAGCAACCACAAATGATACTAAAATCAACAGACAAAGGTCAGATAAAGCACAAGGTAAGGTAGTGGATACATTAATATCTCAAAGATGCTATTACAAGGTTAATCAGTTAAGCTGGCAAGATTCAGGTTTGAGTTATTTGGTGCCTAAGAAACAAACCCCAAGTAATTTATTTTTACTTTATAATCAAAATGTAAATCACCCATGAAATTACTACTTTACTGCACAAAATTAATATAATGCAATAAAATCTTAGAGGCATAGCTATCCCTAAGGATTTTTACACTAGTACGGCTATACACAAAACAGGTAAGGGTGCTTCGCCTTAATTCAGCCCCAGGTTCCACCACTGCACTGCCTTTTTCACAACCACGGGAAGTCAAACAGAGAGGTTGCATCAGAGTTTAGTTGCTCCAACGTAAAAATGAAACCCAAATTTTTAACACAGATCAGCTGTGCTGGCTGATGGCAAATGGAAGACTGTTGGTTTATTACATTTTTGCTCTCATTTAATTATCTAGAACAGGGTCCTTCCTTGTCTGCTTTCAGGAATGCTAATGAATACTAAGAACTAGAGATTTCTTTACTTTTTTGTCTGATAAAAATCAGAAGTTCAGGATTTGCATTATGACTGTTTCTGCAATTTCTCTTAATTTTTGATCCTATTACATTTGTATGACTGAAACTTAAAAGTTGTGAAGAAAATAACCGCTCCCTTTTTCACCTAGGGGTTGGCTTCAGATTCTCACTGACTTTTCAACATCAGGGTGGCTGATTCTTGAAGGGAGAAGGAATTATTTAGGTTCATGTCATTACAACACAACAAAGAAGAAAAGCAATTGGTAGTATTTATTCAGACAATCTTATTTTTGCAATTGCAGCTTTACAGAAAGAAGTGTTGAGACAGATGAGCAGGCACAAACCAAAGCACGATGTTTTTCTCACGGCCTGCCCGAGCCCTCGGCACTGTTCGGTCCTGAGCCCGCTCAACTTAGCGAGGCAGCAAGTCACAAAGACGGGGTTAAGTCTAAGTCTTCTGCCGGATACATCAAAGGGAAGCTTACCGTGAGTACAACGTAAGTAATATTTTAGTATTTAAGAGGCCAGTATACAGCTTAAGGAAAATTTTAACCCCACCTTTATCAAGCTGTTACCTCTGCTACCTATTATTCACACAGCAAAAGTCTTAATCACCCAGACACTCTGCCAACTCTTCCCTCCCCAATGAAACCAAGCACACAAATCTAAACCACCTATTTTCAACAGAAGTCTACTAGTCTACTAAAAAAAACCTACAGTTGTTAAGCATAAAGTTTCATGTTTCACTAATTACAGATTTATCTGGCTTCATAAACCTGTTAGTGTCGGTGTGTCTTGGCGTTACCAATCCCTCCCTTCCCAGCCTTTGAGAGAAGTGCCTTCATCAGTTCATCGCTTTGTCGATTGTTTGTAGACTTATGTGGGTGTATTGACCTCTATCAAACAAAGGAAGTGCATAAGGAAATTAAGGTAAAGCTAAACTGAAAAAAGACTTTCACATGTAAGACTGAAAACTTACTAGTTCCAGTGCTTTCACTGAACTCGCTGTAATAAAAAATGCTGCAGTGCAGCTCAGGAGTCACATTTCCAAAATGCAATAATCTTGTATTTATATATAAATTATATAATATTTTATATATACAATACATATAATATTTATATACACACAACATACAAAATATATATACATTATACAAAAACCTTGTATCTCATGATATTAAACAATAATTTTTTTTGCTCACCAGTGTTAGTGCTCCACTGTAGCTGATATGCCACAGAAAATCAGGGAACAAGAAGTTGTTTTAAGCTAGTCCTGCAGATTTTAAGAGGGCAGTCATGATTAGCATAGATTCAAAACAGAAAGGAGAACATCAGATTCTCTGAATCTCTGCTAAACAGACAGATTTGCTGAGCCAAGTGAACATTTTTCTAAGCACGTAGCTTTAGTCCTCAGAACAGCAATGAGCTACTGGCATGACGACTGTAAACCCAGCACGGGCAGCCCTGTGTCTAAGAGTGCAGAATGTCTCCTCTACTGAAAATGCATTTTATAAATTCAAACTGCTACTGCATCAACATCTAAAGATGCAAGTGGCAAGCCAGCTGAAAGCAGTACCTAGTTCTTTAACAGTACCTTCTCCTTGAAGATTTTAGAGTGTTGCACAAAATTTAAAAAGCTCACACAATGGTTTTAATAAGCAGGTGTCTTTTAACTCCTGCTTTAATTAAAGTATTTCTCCCTTTAGCTCAGGAAATAAGAAAACAAGGTAGAGAGAATGGTAGTTTGTCCAAAGCAACACAGAAAGGAATCTCTGGCTTCACAACACCCTCACCCTGTGGTCTACCCCCCAACCCTCATTTAGGCTGAAATGTCTGCAGGTTGTGCTGCAAACCAGAACAAGAACTCATACAACTTGAGAAACAAAGTAAATGAAAACCCCTGCCGGAAAGGAAAGAAAGGAAAGAAAGGAAAGAAAGGAAAGAAAGGAAAGAAAGGAAAGAAAGGAAAGAAAGGAAAGAAAGGAAAGAAAGGAAAGAAAGGAAAGAAAGGAAAGAAAGGAAAGAAAGGAAAGAAAGGAAAGAAAGGAAAGAAAGGAAAGAAAGGAAAGAAAGGAAAGAAAGGAAAGAAAGGAAAGAAAGGAAAGAAAGGAAAGAAAGGAAAGAAAGGAAAGAAAGGAAAGAAAGGAAAGAAAGGAAAGAAAGGAAAGAAAGGAAAGAAAGGAAAGAAAGGAAAGAAAGGAAAGAAAGGAAAGAAAGGAAAGAAAGGAAAGAAAGGAAAGAAGGAAAGAAAGGAAAGAAAGGAAGGAAGAAGGAAAGAAAGGAAAGAAAGGAAAGAAAGGAAAGAAAGGAAAAGAAAGGAAAGAAAGGAAAGAAAGGAAAGAAAGGAAAGAAAGGAAAGAAAGGAAAGAAAGGAAAGAAAGGAAAGAAAGGAAAGAAAGGAAGAAAGGAAAAGAAAGGAAGAAAGGAAAGAAAGGAAAGAAAGGAAAGAAAGGAAAGAAAGGAAAGAAAGGAAAGAAAGGAAAGAAAGGAAAGAAAGGAAAGAAAGGAAAGAAAGGAAAGAAAGGAAAGAAAGAAAAGAAAGAAAAGAAAGAAAAGAAAGAAAAGAAAGAAAGAAAGAAAGAAAGAAAAGAAAGAAAAGAAAGAAAAGAAAGAAAAGAAAGAAAAGAAAGAAAAGAAAGAAAAGAAAGAAAGAAAGAAAAGAAAGAAAGGAAAGAAAGGAAAGAAAGGAAAGAAAGGAAAGAAAGGAAAGAAAGGAAAGAAAGGAAAGAAAGGAAAGAAAGGAAAGAAAGGAAAGAAAGGAAAGAAAGGAAAGAAAGGAAAGAAAGGAAAGAAAGGAAAGAAAGGAAAGAAAGGAAAGAAAAGAAAGAAAAGAAAGAAAAGAAAGAAAAGAAAGAAAAGAAAGAAAAGAAAGAAAAGAAAGAAAAGAAAGAAAAGAAAGAAAAGAAAGAAAAGAAAGAAAAGAAAGAAAAGAAAGAAAAGAAAGAAAAGAAAGAAAAGAAAGAAAAGAAAGGAAAGAAAGAAAGAAAGAAAAGAAAGAAAAGAAAGAAAAGAAAGAAAAGAAAGAAAAGAAAGAAAAGAAAGGAAAGAAAGGAAAGAAAGGAAAGAAAGGAAAGAAAGGAAAGAAAGGAAAGAAAGGAAAGAAAGGAAAGAAAGGAAAGAAAGGAAAGAAAGGAAAGAAAGAAAAGAAAGGAAAGAAAGGAAAGAAAGGAAAGAAAGGAAAGAAAGGAAAGAAAGGAAAGAAAGGAAAGAAAGGAAAGAAAGGAAAGAAAGGAAAGAAAGGAAAGAAAGGAAAGAAAGGAAAGAAAGGAAAGAAAGGAAAGAAAGGAAAGAAAGGAAAGAAAGGAAAGAAAGGAAAGAAAGGAAAGAAAGGAAAGAAAGAAAGAAAGGAAAGAAAGAAAGAAAGGAAAGAAAGAAAGAAAGGAAAGAAAGAAAGAAAGGAAAGAAAGAAAGAAAGAAAAGAAAGAAAAGAAAGAAAGGAAAGAAAAGAAAGAAAGAAAGGAAAGAAAGAAAGAAAGAAAGAAAGAAAGAAAGGAAAGAAAGAAAGAAAGGAAGGAAAGAAAGAAAGGAAAGAAAGAAAGGAAAGAAAGAAAGAAAGGAAGGAAAGAAAGAAAGGCAAGAAAGAAAGAAAGAAAGGAAAGAAAGAAAGAAAGAAAGGAAAGAAAGAAAGAAAGAAAGGAAAGAATGAAAGAAAGGAAAGAATCTTATAGCTGGAGAAGTCCTCTTGGTCATTTCCAGGTCATGGCAGAGCCCCATCACCGTTACACTGGCAGAAGCGAGGTGTGCTGTAGTCCAGAGGCAGGAACAAACGGGAACAGTCAGAGGATGCTGGAACAGCTGAGGCAAGGGTGTACCACGAGTCTTGGCCTTGGGTGCCGGAGTGCCTGGCCCACCATGAAATACTCTAATGTATCATCCTCTACCTCATACTCTTTAACTGCTTTAAACCCGCTCCCCACACCTGTAAGTATATTCAAAAGCCAGCTTCCAAAAGAAACACGCTCTTCAACACTTATGCTAATTGTGAGTTGTTCCTGTGCAGTCGCAGCAGATGACCAGGAACTGCCTGTGCGTGCAATAGCTGCTTCCATCATTGTTCTTCTAATGTAACCCTAGCTCCTGTCAAAACTGAAGCACCAAAAAGCCCCCCTTAATCCCAAGCTAGCGAAAGTCAAAGAAGTAAGGTAGCACAAACATTAAAACTACAATCTGACTACTGCTCTCAAACTGTTCTGCCTAATCTCACGTTAGTGCAAGTCATTCACAATTTATCCAGAGTTAATTTTAGTCTTCTTACAGCAAGGATTTACACACTCTTTAAAAGAGAGCTTGTTATAATGAAGCTAGTGATTACAACCAAGGCAGTGCTCCAAACCTTTCAGCAACTCCTTTCAAGTGTCTTGTGGCCAGCAGAGAAGCTTCAGATACTTACTCTATGGTAAAATGTGAGTGTTCATGACAAGAGCTCAATGGCCTCTTAGCAGATCATGTTCAGGGTCTTCAGTTAAAAAAAAAAAAAAAAAAAAAAAAAAAAAAAAAAAAAAGACAACAGAAACCTTTGACACTGAATTGGCTCATTTCTGATACCAGTGTTTTGACACCAGTCTGGCAGAGACCTGTAAGCAAAGCCTTGCTGTTTGTTCTAATCATCACAGACAGCTTCTTGCAGGTAGCCAGCTCAGAATTAGCCAGTTACCTGTGAGGTATGATAAAAATAAACAGTCCCAATTACAATATGGAGTATAGATAACAAAGCCAGAGAAAGAAGAAAAATAATGCACGTCAAACCACAAAAGAATAAAGTAGGTGAAACGTTCTACTGCTAGTCCGTTACAAAAGTGTAAGGGGATGGTGCTGTCCAGAGAAATGCTTCTCGACTCCTTCCGCACGAGAGGCAGGAAAAATTGCTCACAAGAAACCTAGAAATTGAGAGGCTAAGTTTCAAATAGTAAAATATTATAAAATTAAAACTGACAGGACTTTCACAGAAATGGTCATCATTGAAATGCTCCTTTAAATCATCTATGGAACAAACTGCACACAGATGCACATTGTATGTTACCCCAGCATGTAACAGAATCCCATTTACTCTTGTTTTAAGGAGGTTTATTTACTTTAATTTGTGAAACCAAAAAACCCCAAATCCAAAGAGGGCAACTGAGCTCACAGGTAGGCATTTACGTTTGGGGTTTTGTTTGGGTTTTTTTGCTAAGCTTTTGTGATGGTTCTTTACCCAGAGTCACCACTAGTACAGCTCTGCTAACGGTAGAAACAGAAGCAAAATGGGTGCTAGGGCTTTTGAACATTAGTTTTTTGAATAAAAGCTGGATCTCTCTTAGCTGTATCCTTTACCACTGATAATATAAAGACAGCTGAACTACCAATTAATGGTAAATTCTAACTTGTCCAAGTGGAGACGAAACCTCCTTTCATTATGGGAAGTCAGAAATGGTTAGAAATCAATGTAGACTGACAAGGTGTATTATCTGGATTGCAAGAGGATCAAAGTAGCTGAAGTTCTTCATATCAACTAAAATCTGAGCTTTGTAGGGGATACTCATCTTTGGCATACATATCTTTTGAGTCAGAAAATTGCCTTCATTTGATTTTCAAAAAACTTGTCAGGGTTTATCTGCTGAAGAATCCCCTTTTTTATTTAACACAAGGAATTAAGAAGTAGTTACATTATGTTTATACATTTATAAAAGATGGGTTGCCTTTTGTTAAGGGTACTGTATCCCTTAATCCTTCTTCAATCTAATCAAACAAGTTGGCAATAAATGAAGCGCAAAGGGATGTGGCAGCCCAAGGGAGAAGTTGCAAGGAAAACAAAGCAAGCTTCAGACTGCTCCTCAAACCAAAGATCAAGGGCAGGCAGGCAGTCAACTCCAGTGGAAACAAAGGAGTAAAGGGTGCAAGACAAATAACACTGCTTTATAGTCAAAGTTGCAATAGTATGACTTACATTGTTGTCATTAAGTCCATATATAATGATCATATATATTTTGACTAAGATAATTACTCCATATACAGGTATCGTCGTCTATCTTTCTAAGCTTTCACTCAAAGGTTTAACACAGTAATTCATGATAACACGACGCCTCGAGCTTCAGTATCAGGCAGTGAGACACCTACAAAATATTTGCATTAAAAAATGCCTTATTTTTTTAAAGGTCTGAGACCACACAGTTATCATTGCAATGGATCTTAAACCTCTAGTAGCAATTAGTGTACTTTTGGGGCTAAGTGTTCAATAAGTGCTGAAAAAACTTCAAAATGGTCAGGAAAAAAATAAAAATCCCTCCCTCACTAGTATGAGGAAAAAAAGAACAGTGAAATTGTTCAAGTAGCTTCGTATTGCAAATATTTCAGTTTGGGCTACTGACAGTTCATTACACAAAACTTTCCATCAGCTTCCTTGCGGAAGCACTTACTAAATGTAAAGACGCTTTAAGCCTTGGAGAAAAGATACAAGGACAGATTGTTCTCAAGATGCCTTCGAGGTGAAGGAATCAACAATGGCATTGCATACCTCACAAGCAACACAGCACACCTCTATGACACTGCCCAAGTTTTCAAGGGAGAGTAGGAAAGTGCTGTGTTGCAAGAGGGAAACTAAGAGCCTGGTTTCCGAAAACTGTCAGCCAGAAGCATCAAACCTGGGCAAACCCCCACCTCCCTCTGAGCAAGCATCCTTGACACTGCTGAGGTTGGCACATATTAGCCTCATATTAGGGCTTGGTAAAGCTGGTAAGGCTTCCAGTTTCTTTTTTTTTCCCTCAGCAGAAAAAGCTGATTTGCCCAGGCCAAAATCATGTACAGCCAAAGTGAGCTTTGACAACTGCCGTTTCTGAGATTTTCTAATTAAAACCAAGCTAAGCATATACTTCACGTGCCATTTTTTCAGAAAAAAACCCTGAGAGAGCAGATCAAGTTAAAATGACACTTTGTAAATCAGAAAGTTTTATCTTTATTTGGAATTGGGTCAACTACAATGATTTAAAGCTATTTCTTCATTTCACTGTCATCCAGCCACCAGCTTTGAACTACTTCATTCAAAACAATGATAATGAGGAAGGGAGCTACTTTCACGGTAATGGTGAAAAATTCAGCAAGAGCAATAATTGCTAGGTGTGTGCTTGGTGGCAGGCAACAGGGGCTTTAATTATATAACAGATAAGTAGTTGCTTTTTAAAATTTCAATGAAAAATTAATCTAAACATGGTCTCAGTGTTATAATCCTTGATCATGCAAGATTCCCAGAAATAGGGTGATGATTTTGCTTTAATGGTAACCATAGAACAAACAAAAAGTCCAAAATTCTGTGATCAGCCTACACAGACTTTTTTTTTAAATATATTTTACTATTTTGTGATCAAACCTTTCCCTCTAGGTCTTGATCTTTGCGATCAGCTTTTATTTCTACTTAAACTCAGATACAGTTTCCCAAGCACAGGACAAAAATTCAGCTTTCCAACAACCAGAAACAAAATCTGTCTGTTGGAATACAACCTCCTAAATCACTTATTTAAAAGTGTATGGCCACAAAGAAAAACAAGCAGCGATTGAATTCTTTTCTTCTTTACTCAATTGTGACAAAGGAGAAATTTATAATTTTTCGCTGAAATTTTAACACTTTGACAGAAAACAAGCTTTTTTTTTGTGCAAACGGAACACATTGCTTCTAAATAAAGAAATGGTAGTGAAAATTATTTACAGTCTCCATTTTACCTAGACTCTAGTAACTAGAGTGCTGAGTCATAAATTAAACTGGTGCTCTGACCTTTAAGGAACAACTGAGATCATAATAAACACGTCTCATATTTTCAGTTGAGTCCAAACAGAGGGAAGGCTCACAGTTCTTTGAAAAGTCTCAGAAGATGCAGTTTCTTAAAGCACACATCAAATCAATTATCGTTCTAAACACACATGAAGAAGAGAAGGGACTTAATTTACTTCGAATTTTCACTCTTTCCCCCCTCTTATATATGCTCCAAATGAGAAAAGAAGTGATACTGAAAATTAACCATGCATATGGAGAACCACCAAAAAGATGCAAAACAATCTGAGGAGACCAGGCAGTACAACAATTACATGCAGCCATGCAAGACCTGGAATTTTACTTCAGGAAACTAGGGAGATTTCTTACCCAGAAACAATCATTTCAGTGATGTATGTCCTCTGAAGGTATCCTTGAACATAAAAAATTATGAAGACAGAAAATTAGGAAATACCTCACTTCACCAAATTTGCATATGGAAACTTTTTCCCACCGTATCTCACACTGCTTGTTTTTTCCTCTCAGCTCCATCTTCCCTCAGCCCAAACAAAAGTATCCTCTTTCTCCAGAAGTCCCTCAAACCCACTACAGACCTTCTAAGATCTGAGTGCATGAACAAGTGCTGTATCTATATTGAGGCTCAACATACTTGTATAGGGGCCTGTGTTTGTGCATGCCTTTCAACCTCTTATCTGTCAACATGAACTTGCACTTCTTTGCGTTTACCAGTTCGGTTACAATGTTGTGTTTCATTATACAGACATAGATATATCACTATAAGTGTAGTTACTATTCCAATGCAATTTATTCATAAACAGGGTGTACTACAAGCTACAGTCTTCCCAAGTCTAAGTCTGCTGTACTACTAAACATCTTTTATAACAAGGCCCTCTTTTTTGGCTTGGTTGATGTTAAGAGGTTAGTACTCCACCTGTGTGTCAACCAGTTGTAACAGGTTACAGTCAACTTTCACTCAAAAGGATGTAAGTAAATTCAGAAGAGAAGATAAAAATGTTTTCTTGAAACCCTTTCTGCATTCAGAAAAAAACTTCCTAGACAAAAGCGTAAGGCTAATAATTCAGCTAAGTGTACCTAAGGGCTGGTTAACCCTAAAAAGGAGAGGGCCCAGACCTGCTCCCTACTTCGTGAGCTGGTTCAGTTCGCCAACCCAGGAAAACACTGGTGCAGAGCTGGTGAATGGAAACTGCTCCCCAAATGGAGCGATGTGTGCTGGAGACAGCACAGTGAAATGGCAAAAACACATCCTCCACCTCCAGGCAGCAGCCAGGGCTTTTTGCTCAGGAGTGGAGTTAAGCAGCACCCTAAAAGAATCCAGTTTCAAAGACCAAAAAAGAGTCCATGTTCATCTTGTGCTGTGACACCTGCTTGAATGTAACTCATTTCAGGTGCTTGCCATTGCCCCTTCCTTCTAGCTAAGTCATCAGCTAGTCCGTAAGACTCCCAAGAACACAGATCTTTAAGACAGGACTGATAACAAGTACCAAACAGTTCAAGCATTAATAGTAATAACAATAACAGGAACAAAACAAACATCAAGTATTATCACAGGTCTGTTTTACCAAATGCACAATGTGTTATTTATGTTATGTAATTAAGTTACAAAGCACTTTCACTCTTCCTTGTGAATAAGGTATTTCTGTCTTGGATCTCTGCAGTACAAAATGCCTCTTGACGGCTTTCACAAGTTCACCAAAAAGGTTCAACACGTGATACAATTATCACGTGTCGAGCCATGTGCTGGCCCTGGCACAGTATATAGATGAACTCACTCACCTCCCTGGGTTTTCCCCTTTCTTTTCCCTGATCTTTAATGAGGATATCAAGCTCCCAGGGAGTAGCAGGCAGGAGTTTGCTCTGTACTTTCACAGCGGGAAAGAAGCCAAAACACAGACACAATGACTGGATTCAGCTTTTTCAGGCAAATACAGCAGAACTGCATACATCCTCCTCCAGGAAGAACACTTTCCACCACCGCTTTAACAGGAAACCTAGCTCAAAACCAGGGGTGGGCTATCCCCTCATTCCCTTTTCACACCTGGCTATTAAAGCTATTCTCCCACAGGAAAGGCTTTCCTGTAAAGAAGCATCAAAAATTCCTTAAGACCTATTTTTTTTGTTTGTTACAATGATTTCATGCAGTGATATTCTGAATATTACATGTTGTCTTAAAGATTTGGCTTTTACATTGAAGATTTTGGCAAAAAACATGGTTAAGGGTACATACTCAGAAAATATTAAAGAAAATTAAAGCAGCCAGTAAAACATATATTTACACATGAAAATGTCTCCACATTCACAGTGTATTCATTTCCTGCTTTAAAATCTATCCCATTTGACACAGACACATACTAAATTCCAATTTTCTTTATGTTCCACCTAGCCTTTCCTTAATTAGTCTCTCTTTAGCTGCTTACAACACAGACAAATAAACTTGGTCTGACCTGAAGTTATCCTCTTTCCTCTCACATCCAAAGTGAATTTTTCCAGCCAATTGGCAGTAAATAAATTTATATGTATCCTATATTCTCACATCCCTTTTGAAAATACATCCTAAGGCTGAGTCTGCACATGCCTCCAGAGACATGGAGAAGATTCAGAGCTCAATAAAGCAGCAGCCAAAAGCATCTTTAAGTCTCTCTCGCTGTGTTGCTGCTCTTGGGAAGTACAGCAGACTCTGACATTGCTCATCCAAACTCCCTAAGAAAAGGGGATTTCCCCCTGGCCCCTCTTCTGGCCTTCCCTCAAGGGACAGTGTTTCACTAACATAAATTTTCTTTACTAATAATCCAGCGAAACTGAGAAGCACCGTTATTTTCATTTCTTATATGCCAAATCAAGGCTCACAACAGATAACTTGCTGGAGGTTTTACAGGAAGCTTGCAGCATAAGCTATATGAAATCAGGAATGGATACAGTATTTTGAATACAAAGTCTGTTTTTCCTCATCTACTAGTCTTGGATTATGCTTCTTCCTTGTATTACAAGACATTCAAGTGTGTGTCAGGTCAAGAGCCAGCGGAGAAGGGGATGAGATCTGAACCACGTGACTGGCATATGTCCAGCTGTACGATACGGACTACCACGACATGGTGGCAGTGTACGAGGTCACGGCATACGATCCTCCTCTGTCCTCGAACAAACTGTGAACCCAGGAGGGCTTTGGCAGAGTTGAGGTTACATTCACTATCTTAAATTTAGGTTTGTTTGAAGAGAAAACTCTGGCCCTGTGGTGTCACAGTTAGGTATCTGGGCTAGCTGGCATGTCTCTTCTCGACCCCCAGATCAGGTTTACAGTATCTTAAAAAATTTTTACATACATTTGCTAGACCATGGATTTATCCATTTGCAACGTTATATTGTTAAGAAATATGAGGTTATAACCCAAACTCTTTGTTCCAGGCCACTAACTTTCTTAGCAGTTTAGAGGGGTTACAGAAAAGGTGTATTGATTCAGATAGCAATTATTTTCATGCAGAGATTAAAACAAAACAAAACAAGTATGTTTAAGGCAAAGAGGACATTCTTCCTCACAGAAACTAGTAGTCTTTGGTTGTAAAAGGATAAACTTGCATTTTATTATTCTTCCTTAAAATAGGTAGAGGGAAAGAGGAGACAGAGGACAGGGAGAGGATTAATGAAGGTAATATTTGCTGATGTTTATATTCCGAAACAAAGGGCAATAAAAATATGAGACAATGTATTACATGACTAAGATAGGAAGTAACTTGCTACATAGCAGAATTACTGGAGCCACATCCCAGCCGTAACAGACATGGATACAAACACTGAGATTATTTCAGATGAGGTTACTAGCATTTCACTGTTAGGGAAACAGGGGAAGCTAAGAAGGAAGGAAAACTGAAAACATTGTTTATTTTGAAGACACTACATTTTGACCAGTCTGAAGGAAGGCTGTCAAAAGAGGAAAGTTGTATATCCTGATAATAACTGCCTCCACGAATACCCCCTCACAGATGAGCACATTCTGATCATGTTTGTTTTCATATGAGGCAAAAACTTATTTGCTGCTCATATTGCCCTAGTTTGAAGTTGCTTCTATAAAAACAAATATGACACAATGAAAAACTGCTAAAAGATTCACCGAGCTACGGAATGTCCTTCCTGCTCACCCTGGCTCACTTTTCACTTTGAAACGTAAAAGGAATGTCACGCATTTCTGAACTATGTCTGGGAGCAAAGCCTCAAGTATCATGAATAAACACACTCAAGTTCTTCACTATACCAATAAAAATGCTACGTGACTTGTATTCAAGCGCAAGCTCACATGTTTCTAAATACAGATGGTATCCATCGCATGAAGGAAGAACATTAATTACTGTATTTGACATCTTTCTTGGGAAATGCACCCCTCCTCACTGAGCAGAACAAAGTTTCTGGCATACTAGAAGTTGCCAAGACTTTCTGTTTCTCTGTTCTCAACGCAATGTAGTTTCTCTATGGAAAGAGGAAAACAGGAAAAGGAAAAATTTCTAAAGCAACCATCCGTTCTGTACGGTACACCAATTGTTTTCTCACCCCAGTTTTTATTACCTAAGCTTACTGCAAACTTTTCTCCAGGCAACTGTATATTCACATACATATTGACAGCTCAGTTTCTCACTTGTATACAATAAATGTTTGTAAAAGCCTGCTACTTGGAACTTGGCCATTTGCAGCTTCTATTCAGAAGAGCAAGCTGTAATAGTGCTAAAAAAGATGCCCAAACCTGCCTTGGTCTGGCTGACCCGTTGCTGTGGCCTCCTTATACTTCCCAGCTATAAGCTGGCCCTGTGGAGGAACAAAGTAAAAGTCCACATGAGCCTGCTTACTTCTGCTGGAAGGAAACCTCAGCATCCGAGCTGGATGCTGGGCAGATCAAGAGTCTGCAATTGCTGTGGTATGTGCACCTCATTCTGTCTAGGTGACTCCTCTATTCTATCACTTCACCAAAATGGAGCCTGAAAGAACCAGAAATTCTTTATTTACATTAACAGGGTAAAGTACCACCATCTTACATTCCTTAGCTAACATATACAAGTTTCTTCTAGGTGTCCATGTTGCAGTAAGGTCTGAACTTGTAACTCTATAGTTACAGTGTTTGAGACCAGTTTCCCCACTTGTCATTCCAAGTATCTGTTTGCTGTACCATCAAGTATATGGTATGGTACAAGTTGTCAGAGATTTCCAGGGAATGAAAACTTGCCTCTTTTCAAGTTAATACATACCAGCTACAAGGGAACAACGTTAATATTTTAGCATAGTCTTAGAGGCTCCAGAAGAGAAAGGATGCAGAAGGACAAGGTCCAGAACTTCGTCAGTTGCAACAATGGCTACACAGTTACTTACCATCACCAGACTGAGCAACATCCAGGGGAAAAAAAAAAAAAAAAAAAAAAAAAAGCGCTGAACATCCACTTTTCTTTTTCTTTTTCTTTATCTTCTTCTTAGTGTTAACAAAACAGCTTATTGCCTGGATTTTATCTGTCTACAACTGTGTGTCTGTGTATATGTATGACAATGGGAATTCTCAGAGCAAGATTTCTCAAGAGAAAGATGGACTGGTCTGATATCTGGTCATCCACAGGAGTATGCACGGCAGTCCTGCAGTTCAGACCGGTGGTGTCCTTTTGAGGCAAATCTCTCAGCCTTCCATGTACTTTGGTTTGGCTTATGAAGCAGTCATTTGAACTAAAAAAATGGATTCTCTTTAGATGAAACTAAAACTGAACAAGTGCTCCAACTGCTAAAAGGCATTTGGTCTGCCATGACCAGCCTACAACCCATCCTGAGTAAAACCCCACAATGCACATAGCAGGACCAAATCTCCCACACCAACTATTACTCCACATAGCTGCTGCTACCACATCACACTACTTGTGTCCTACCACATCACGTCTTTGTCAAAACCAGGTTCCTGTTCCTCAGCAAGTTTGTCTTCTATACACACATCCCACCTGCATCCTCTGATAGCTTGATTATTTCAGAAGGACATATTACTGTGGAAGTCCAGGAAGACAGACACAGACAAATCTTCCCAGCTATACAGCAGCACAGGTGTTTTGAAATGGATGCTGGAATCAATGGCACAAGAAAGAAATCACCGAACTATGATGTGCATGGTACCCAGCAGCGTCAGGCACACAGATGGTTGGATTTTGGTGTGCACTGAGGCTCCATACTCCACAAGGCTCTTGATGTGAATATGTGTTAATAATGAAGCCCTTGCCAGCCTACAGCCAGCAATGTTGGCAATGTCTTCTTGACAGCTGCAGATGTATTCATTTTTTGACATCTTGGTTACTGAGGCTGCAACAGCCATATGGGAATCCCGAAGCAGACTGACATCACATTCAACTCACTGCTACCTTGGAAGAAGCAAAACCTGGATTTCATTTAAGTTTTAAATGATAGTTTGTGACCCAGCTTCTAATTTTGATTACATCACAGAGTCATGATGGTAATCAAAAGAAAATAAAGGAAAAAGATAAAAACTCAATGATTTAAACCCAGGAGAACTGAAAAGGTGACTGAAGAGGCTTATTATGAGTTGAGATGAGGCTGAGAGAGCTGGAGACCATCAAAAAATAATGGTAAACTATTTCTTCCTTAACCACCTGTCCAATTGTATATCCTCAGTCTCTCTGGATTATTTATTGGTTCAAACAAAATGTGATTGATTTTTATTCACTACTTCAAACTGCTTGTAAGTATTGGTCTGTATCCTTGAAATTTATCATTCATATATTCAGACACACATACATATGGGTCTACTGTGCATATTCTTTAGAATTTCTCACAAAGGGTTCCTCTAATCCTTACTAAAACAATTGGATTGGCTTAATTGTGCTACTTAAAATACTCAGATACTGACTAGCAATTTTTTAAAATGTCTTATTTTTCACCACCATAATCTCATCTTTACATAGAAATCAATGTATGATCCACCTTACCCAGTAAACAGTAAAGTAACATGCAATGCAGTTTTTGAACTGAGTTGTTCTGAACATCAACAGAGACTACTATGGACAGAGCACGAGACAGTTAATGACTTAATCACTTATCACGTAAGTGGTGATAATGATAAAGCAGCTGACTACACAAGGTTTACCATTAATCTGGCTTTTTTGCTCTCTTTGGGCACCCACTATAATCACAAGAAATAGGTTGCCATTATGACCCTAAGTGAAGGTACAGGAAGGGTATAGGAAATTTTTCAAGATCAAAAGTGAACATTATTTAAGACAATGACACAATAACAAAAATTAGTAGGACAACTGAAGCATAGACACAAATTGCTGAGATTTCACACAGCTACCAAGACTGTAGGGCAACTAGCAGCAAAATGTATCAAATAGTGGAGAGATCAGAAAGCTATGCAAGAACAGGTAGCACGAGAAGACCAAGATATTCGAGAAGGCACAAGCTTACACTGCCACAAGCAGAATGCTCTTTGCAGGGCATGTCTGTATTACAGATAGGAACCAGACTGTGAAGTATGATATTACTAGAAAGGGCTCTTGGATTTTACTAGGGCAGATTCAATTACAAAAAGCTGACCGTAAAATGAGTAGATGTTCTTACTACACTGATACACGTCGTACCAGCATGTTTCCTGGAAAGCTGGACAACATCCATGCACAATTTATTTTTATTTTTTTTTTTAAAGTTTGGGGACAGACTCTTTGTAAAAAGTTATGTTCTGTCCCTCTTCCAAACTAGAACATGGTCAGGCAGCAGCAGATTGCAGGAGGGGTTATCTGGAGTCAGGCAGTCCAGCTGAGGCATGTCCATGCAGGTCAGATTACGTATCTAAAGGGGGCACAAGTAAGGCTATTAGTTCATGGCTCTTGTCTTGAATTTACTGACAGGTGGCTAGAAATAATGTAAGACCTGTATTATTTTTCCCAGTATAGTGGTGGATGCCAGGACACAACCAAAGAAAAGAAGCTTATGCAACTCTTAGAAGAGATTGTGCAGCTGCTTTAAAATCTTGGAGGGAACTGGCTGATACAGGTAGAACAGCTTTCTCTTGGAGATGAGTAGCTGGCAAGGTTAGAGTCATTAGTAAAAGTGGACTTGATTTGAGAATTTTTTGACATATGTGCAGTCTACAATTACTTCTGTCCACAAAATCAGCAGCAGCTCACATGCGAGGACGTTATTTCCATGAAAATGACTAAGACTGGGACTTTTTCACAGTGCTGAGCTAATAAATGAGCTCACTGCACATCATGGAAAAAGCCTTGTCCTATGCTCCTGTACTTCCTGCACAGAAGTATCCTTTTTCTCTTTGTTACTGTCAGATAAGGACCCTGCTGGACATGTAACATCACTCAGTCCCAGGGCAAAAAACGTGGAGAACCGTTAAACATGACCCACCTACAAGAGGTAAACGTTCTTCCTCAGCAAAGCTGTGCATCAGTTATTCTCAAGCCAGGCACTGTAAGATTGCTGTAAGAGGCATGGGTTTAATTTTGTTGTTTGGTTTTTTTTCATGTGTGTGAAAAATGTGCTGGTTTATGCTGCAGGTTCAAAAATTATTGGCATTATGGTTAGAAGTAGTCTGCAGATCTTTCATTGTTACCTAGTGCACTAGACAAGACGTAAAAAAGCGCTCCAAACAGCTTTGTATGCAGAGGTACAGAGCTGTGAGTGAACAATAACTAGTATAAAATTTCAGAAATTAGAAGCAAGTGTAAAAGAGTTTCTACAAATCTGTATTCCATTTATGATACTCTGTGGGACAGTGCATACTTCGGAGATCACCCCAAAGTACTCAGTGCTTGTTGAACAGAAAAACAATACGCACCCACAAGAATACATTAAAAAAACCCCACCATATTGAATGCAAACAAAAAAATTTTAACTTTGTCCCAAAAACCTGATCACCAAAATTTTATTTTGAGAGGTGGTAGAGCTTGAAATGACTCCTAGCTCATGCTAGTTCCTAGCTAACATTAGCAGAAAACAGTATAGGGCATTCTTGTTCAGAAAGAAAGAAAGAAAGAAAGAAAAAAAAGAAAATGCACAGCCAGTTACTTGTGAAGGGTCTGCTAAAAACAAGGGAGGAAGAAACTCAAGCACCAAGCTTTTACAATGAGCTCGTAACACTAGCAATCAAATATCTGGCTACATTTCAGCTCCAACAATTGGAGCTGCCGTCCCACCTCAGCAGAAGTGAGAAATACATGGAAGCAGATGCCAACTGAGTTTCAGTCTCAAATGCCTTAGTATCTCCTACCCTGAAGAACTTTTTGAACTGCAGTGGTGGTAAAAGCCTTTCTGCGTGAACTCCTTAAGGCTCCTTTACAACAACCCATTTACTGGGGAAACAGAGAAGTGTCTGTATTTTAGCAAAACAACCTGTTTTCCAAGTTCTAAAAATAGAAAAAAAAATTAAAAGTGTCTGTCATTTTGAAACCACTCACAAGCATTTCATCCTAAGCAACACAACCTCCCCCCTTGCTAAAAATAAAACAGTACATTACAGCAACATTTTTTGCTGGCTTCAGCCAAGGACTTGAAAACCCCCCTCAGCCCAGACAGGCTGTAAGCTGTGAGTCAGCACTTCTCAGCATTTCTGGAAATTCCTCAGCAGAGCATCCACCCTGTATCAGGAAGCCGCCTGTCCACTTCAGCTGGTACCAGGAAAGGGGTGGGTGGTCACGGGCCTCACCTGAGCTAAGGACACAGCTCAAGAAAACTACACTGACACCGCGAAATGCTCCCTGTCCCGCCAGCTTCCCCCACTCCCTGCAGACTACACTGCCTGAAGAATAAGCTCTGCTAAGTCCTCGGTTGGCAGACAAATACAACTTCATGCATAGCTGATGAGCAGGAACATACAAGATTACTGAAAAAAAGAATCAAGTCAGATGAGGATGCTGGTAGGTCTCCGTGGTGCAATTTAAATCGTATGGGCTCTCCCAGCCCGAACCCAGAGGCAGTGCTGCCCCATCAGCCCCGGGCAGGATCTGTCCCCTGCCTGAGGAAGTCTGAATTCTTAAAAACCAGAGCCGTGCCCCACCAAGTAAAGAGGGGGCTCTTCAGTGGGCTACAGAGAAAGCGATTGCTCTCCCCTCTCAAGATGGCAAAGGAGCCATGGGGTTTGGCCATTGCCATGCCTCTGAGTTGAAGGCAGACATGACCGCAGCTTCCTCTCTCCCTGTAGCAGTCCTCGCTTTACACAGAAAATCTTACAACCCACGTGCAATGGAACCTCGCAATGGGAGAAGGATGCATGCCTGCCTGGGAGACACCCCAAACCTGCCTGTGTCTGTACAGGCTACAGTGCTCTCAGGGATCTCGCCCCACTGATGCACAAACCAGAAATGCCCAGGAAAACTCCGGGTGCTCAATACTCCCAAATGTGTACAACCACCAAGGTGGAAACACTGCTCTTGAAACTGAGATGTAACAAGTGCTCGGGTCTGGTTGTAGATATTAAGCAGTTATTTCACAAGTACTGCCCATGGTGAACGCGGTACCTACATTACCAACCTCAGACTGAGCATCTACTCTTGTTTTGCTTGAAACACACACTTTGACAAGGACATTAAAGAGAGAGTTAACGGAATAGGAAGTACTTTGGAAATAAGAGTAATTGCATGTTCTGACCTCTCCAGCTTACATCATACGCATTATCCAACAACCACAAATCAAGAAGGAAACTGAATTTAAAGACATTAATTTTCAGCAGAAAACGTATGTTAAAACTAACACAGGAAGAAGGCAAACATTGACTTACTGGCAGTTTCTTGCTTTCATACATGTGGCCATTCTCTCATAAAAAAATTGTGTCTCCTTTTTTAAAAAATTAACATTCGTATAAAGGAAGCTGCCTAAAGTCAGGTAAAAAAAAAAAAAAAAAAAAAAGAAAAGGTATGTTTTTTTGAACTGTTTTTAAATACAGAGCAATGAGATTAAAGTGAGGCAGATGGCCAAATACCTCAGCCATCACAGTCATTAATAAACGCATTTAACATTCGTGCAGCTTTCGAATGCAGAACATCTGGTTCCAATTCCCAATCTGGCTTTTAATAAAAGCGCCTCCCCCACAATACTTTTATTATAAAGTGTTCTCTTCCTCCTCGCGAGCTCCCCCCCCCCCCCCCTTTTTTTTTTATTTTAGGGTTTTTTCTTTTTTCTTTTTGGAAGCGACTGTTCCTTCCTTCTTGCTGGAAGCCACCTGACCACTGCCAGGAAGAGGAATGCAAAACATTCCCAGGAGCAGCTCCTGACGTCAGGGCGGCAGCATTCCTCCTCCTCCTCCACCGCCCCCCCGCCCCCCACCCGCGGGCTCCCCGCCGCTAAAGCCAGAGGCGGCGGCAGCCACCCACTTGTCGGTCCCGCAAAAACGGCGTCGATTGTAGAGCTGGCATATCGCTCCCGGTGTTCGCTTGCTCTCCCCACATAATAACAGGGCTTAAATAAACCTAGGAAGGGGCGACAGTGCCCCTGCCAGGCGTCTTTACGTGGGCGCAAGTCGCTCCGCATAGCCCTCCTGGCCCTTAAATAGGAGTTTCTGCTTTGGATAAACTTCAGGTCCCTGCTAGGTTTAACTCAGCTTAGATACGGACTTGTATGATTCTTTCATTTTGCTTCTCATTTCTTCACACGAAGGCACGCTGCAGAAGGGTGCCAAGGAAAACCGTGACGCGCTGCCGCGGGGTGGTTTGTTTTTTCACTTATAAGACATTCCCAAGAGATCACGATGTGATAAGGATACCTGGGCTGGCAGCCACCATCAAACGCGCCTCTGGAACACAGACCTTCTCGGCTGGGTTTTTCTTTTTTTCCTCTTCTCATACAACACCTACCTTTGACCATGTAACAACACGAGATGGTGGAATTTCAACTCTGCCCATCACTTCTCAGAACACATTAACAATATATGGCATTATTTTATTCTACTCTTAAATTAACAGTTAGCCAAAATTCTACAAGAGACATTCTTGGTTGCGTTGCACACTGTGAGTTTACTCCTTTCAGTATGTTTACAGTAGGTCTGATTTTTTTCAGACATTGATTTTTAAAATTCTAGAAAATGTCCTGCCTGGAAAAAAGGCAGTGAAAAGTGAAAATAAACAGTAGTTGTTACCAGATCCATGAAGATGAAGGATAGTTCCCCAATTCCACCATGCCAAGGGAGCAGGAAGGTAGGTTAGGGAATATGAAAAAAAGATAATATGAAAAAAACTGCATTTCTAAAAGGTGTGAAGAAAGAGCTCTTCAAGAAACACTTTTCCATTTCATGTGTCTTTGATCACATAAGAAGAAGTTTCAAATATGTAATTTCATCACTCCAAAACCAACAAAACCCTAATGTATGGATGTTAGCTTAATCATTATTTTCCAGGGACTACAGAGGAAGCCAAAACTCATCCTGAACAGCTGAGAAGTATGACTGGTAGTAGTAAAGTGTTCGCATATATCACTCCCCGCCCCCCCCAATATTTAGATAACAAATATAAATTTCTCAATGTTGATTGACCACAATGAAAAAATAAAGACCTGGAAACACTAGAAGACAGCTGCACAATTTTCAGTATTAATCATAATTAATCAGCTATGTGCTGTTAGGGTTATTCTATCTCTTCAGCTACAGTCCTATGCATCAAGATCCAGATGGCTCCAAAACCTGCAGGTTGTCTGTCAGTCTCCGTTCCCCATCTTCTCACTCCACTCATGGCAATTTAAGAAATAAAATATATTTGGGGTTTCTCCTAATGTAGGCACTTGTAACTAGAAGGTCAAACAAATGTCTACCCTCTGACCAACCTCATGCCACCTACAACTTTTAAGGAAGCCTGCTCTCTGAAGAACGGCATGGTAAGTAAACACATTGCTTTCCTGGTAAGAAGCCTTCCCGCAAGCGTTGGCTACACCTGCTGGCCGCATCTGACCAGCCAGAAAACCAAAACCTACCTTTTATTTCCCTCTTCTCCTGAGATCACCAACATTCAGATGATGTATCATATAAACAAATCTGTATTGTTGGAAAGCGTGACATCAAGAAGACTTACTAATTTTATTTTATAAAATTTAATGGGGAGCTGGAAAAGCACTAGTCAGCTTCCTGCTGCCATTGCAGCCAGTGGCTACTGAAAAAAACAGCTGATCTGTCATTCTATATACATATATAAATTTAAGTGAAGTTCACTGATGGCAACAGATCAGTGTACATGACTTAAAAACAGTACCTTTTTTCATGTTCTGCAACGAAATGAGAGAAAGTGCAAGAAATTTCTATGACTGAAAAACAGAACTAGGAGGAAATAAAAGGAAAATATTCTATTACCTAAACAAAAACAGTGGCTCTGTAGAACTGGTCCATTTTCTAAACTAAAAGACAAAGAAAGTGAAATATGTCCTTAGTACCGTCTAAAATTAAGCTAAGGTGGCCTGCAGTCATTGAAGAATACACTTTTTGGTTCTTGACATCTTTTCTCCATTTTCTATTTTTTGTTTTATACTACATGCAGAGATACATATGCACAGAGCTTTTTCAGCTATATATTAAGGATTAAAAAGCTCTCCCTTTTTTCTTCAGAAATGATTTTTTAAAAAAATAATCATCATCTTACCAAATGTAAATACATGCAAATCATAACAGGTCACTTCTGAAAAGCAGACTTTAGAATTTCTGAAAAACGAACATTTTAAAATTTTTGACTCTTTAATCCCTAGTATTGAAGTCTGAATGGGGACTAGAAGGGGCACAGCGTACACAAGTGATGAGAACTGGGGTGTGTTCTCAGCTTCCCCAAAAGCTTAAACTCATTCTCCTCTCCCGTGTTTTAGCCGCTTACTCATTCCACGATTCTTTTATCACCAGCAATAATGCTGGGATGCCAAAAAAGTAAATGAAGTCACAGTGAGAACTTCCTTCTATGCATGGCACACAGAATTAAGCTTCAGGTGTGTTTCAGGAGTTCCCCCTCAAGAACCTGTGACTCACAAGCCTTGTACCAAGCACACACTGCCATTCAGTCATGGCCAACTTTCTCCTGGCAAAACCTGGAAAGTGATTTGATCTTCACCTACAGATGAAGTGGATGGTAGACTGGAAATTCAGCCTCCAAAGACTACAGCTACTTTAACAAAAATACTGTTTTTCACCAAAAGAGTAACACAGAACAATATACATTTACTACCAATTGGAAGAACCACAGCAGTTCACTTGATTTCTACAGGGAGAAGCATCTTTCTTTTCTTGAACCTACAGAAAAGGTATTTCATTAATGAGTAACAAGGTTTAGAAAACAACGGGTGCACAGAAAAAGAGATCAGAAAATTGAGTAATACCCAGATATCAGTAAGAAGAATACATCGACTCTCTTCTCGTGGTTAGTTTTCCACACGTGCTTACACTGCTGTTGAGTGGATAACTCTCAAGAATACAATTTCAATTGATAGCAGTGTGCCCTGTAACACCTGAAATACTTTTAACTGCAAAGGATCGGAAGCAAGGAAAAAAAATAGCTTTAATTTTATAGATTCACGTTTATGTCTCTAAAGTGACACCAGACACCAGCTGCTAACGATGCACAGTCCTGTTTACACAGGGCTAAAAGCAGAGGCCCCTGAGAACTAAACTCATCCTGAGGTTTTGGAAAGCCATACTGGGAGAAGGTGGCAATTTCTCCTCACTTTTGCACAACCTAGACACAAACCCTGTTTTGAATTCTGCCCATACTGTTTTCAAGTATGCTCCTTCTTTTCCCCTCTGGTTTTTCTTTTCATGCATCTCTGTTTGCTGCTGCTGGCTAGACCTGACAGTGGAAGAGGTGAACAACAGGAGCAGGTCTAGCCCTATTGCTGACTCAGATCTGAGAGGCTGTGCTCCTCAGATTTCGCTGTTGCATTCCAGGTTTCGGTACCCAAAAAAATTGAGATACTTATCTAAACCAAACTTCCTGAGGGTGAACTATCCCTAGCACTAAGACACTTTGAGGTCCCATGCACGCTTGAGCAAAAGCCCATCAGTGTGTGCAGGAGACAGCATGCCAACTGCACTTAAAGCAATACCTACCTACAGAACTTCAAACCCAGTCCAGCTGGGTAAATTACCCAGTTAATTGCCTTTGTATTCATATTTACATTCAAAAAAAGGATACACAGATATGAGGTCAAATTGTTACACTGTTCCATGAAAAACTTTGTTTTAGGCAAATGGACCTCAGAAAACTTCTTTTGTAATGTAAAATAGAACCACCTATACATAAATTTGGGGAGTAAGTTATATCAATAAACCTAACATCAAAATATGTTGTTACTAAGCTGTTTACCATTCCAGGCGCCTACTGGCTATGAGGGCTTGTTAACAATACTCTGAAATCACAGGGAAGTCTCTTCTTTCCCTTTGGTTTGGAAGGAGAAAACAAAAATTCTAAATGTGTTTATTTTCATGTTTTATATTTGCACGTAGCATCTACTTCCTTTAATGTGAAAATTTTACGATCACAAAGCTTTACTGCTTGGGCAGCCATATTATTATTATCACAACAGTATGAGAGTGCATTACTTAGCAGTGTTTAGAGAAATAAAGGTCCCAAGGTGAAATATTTCTTCATATTCAGTTTATTGTCGAAGCAATAAGACGACTGATAATGCAACGACTACAAAAAGAAACAATGACAGAAATTATGGTGATAATAACCCACCATATCTTAAGTTGTTTCCTCTTTGGAGTCTAAGATTATTGGTTTTCCAGTTTCAATTTTGAAAAAGAAGTCTCCCATACAGCTCAGCAAAACTGATTTCTCAGAAGAAAGCTTTCACCGGCTTGCCATTTGATTTGGAGAGACAGAATCTAGCAAATTCTGCCAGACAAACTGCTCAAAACCCCAGGCGGGCTTCTGAAAGCCCATCTTTACTCTGTTGTAATAGTAAGGAGCCATTCATTTTCCAGGGTTCACTGCTGGACCATTTGCACAACAGAGAGAAGACTGGTGGTAGGTTTGCTACCCAGCAAACAATCTTTGTTTAACAAGGACGGCGACACACACACAGACACACATGCAGACAGGACGGACACTTACAGATTGATTATTTGAACCTCCTAGAAATTGTACGGCATTAGGCACCTAAACTCTGCCTTCCTTCCTTGAGAAAAACAAGAAATAGCTAGGTAAGTTATTTCATCTTAGCTTTGAAATCTAAAAATAGATTTGCATCTGTGTTGCAAATAAAGTTCAACAGGAAGGTGGGGGATGACAAGGTAATGTCATCCTACATGCTCTTTGCTTACCGTAAAATACACCAAGAATTTGTATTTTTTGCCCCATTTGACCTCCTAATGGATGAAATCCATTACATCTGTCAGAGGGGCTTGGTAAGCAACACAGACTGAGAGGTGAACCCAGTAATTAAATAAGTTGAAAAGTTCCATGATAATTTAAAATCAATGATGGATTTACCACAGCAGAATCAGGAGACAAAGCGTGAAGAGGAAAGCAATGGGATAACATAAACCAAGAACTTGTGTACTTTCCCTCGAGGGTGGAGAATCAGCATTAGACAAAATAAAACATTAAAGATCACAAGACACAAAAGTCTTAAGATCATCTGAAGCAGTTAAAAAGATTGTAGGAGTATTTGACATATGAAAAGAGAAGAAAATTATCCCCACCAAATCCACAAATGTGTATGTTAGGCTTTCAACAAGTTAAAAGCCTGTCATAGCTAGGAGACAGCTCTTAACAAAACTCGTGGCATGCAGGGAAAGGTCTCAGTTTCTCCCTGAGAAGCTCACTGCAAAGCAAAGTTCCTAAACATCTTATGGAAGGGGGGCAGAAAATTAAGTTTCAGAGACATTTACAAGTGTTTTGCAGAAATAAAACCTCAGGTAACACGATCAGTTTTGCTCTCCAGGTGGAGGACGGTTCGTCAGTACTCAAGGCCAATGACAACCAGTCTGGTGAAGTTTTTAAGCCTGTTACAAGTAAATGGCATGTGGCCTTCTTCAGCATTACAGAGGAGACGGTTGTGTAAACAGTGCGGCGACTGTCTCATGGACGTCCCTACATTTAGAACAGATAATGTACAGACTTATTAAAAGCTGGGCAAAAGTAATAGCACACAAACCTGAGCAAGTCCCTCTTTTGCAGACTTTCACTTTACGGACATGAAACTTGGACGCCAGAAAAAGTCCTGGGCAAACAAGCACCGAGGCTATCTGGGAGAGATCAGTCACCAAGACCAGTTTTACCTGGGCTTCTGCTGACAGCATCGCCACCTCCTGAGGCCGGCCGGCGGGAAGGGAAGGGGAGCGGGTGCTGCCGGCGCCGGGGGCTCGGCCAGCCTGCCACCGCCCCTGGGAATTACCCTGGGAACGCTATTTAGCAAAGTGGTTTCCCACCACAGTGCTGTGTGAAAATGATTCCTGTGGGCAGGGGTTTCTCAAGGAGAAAGATGTGGCTTTCATGTAATGTTCACAAGGCTGCCTGAAGCGCGCCCGCCCCGCGAGGCTCAGCCCCGGCCCGTGCAGTCAGGTCTTCGGTGCCACCGCAAGGCCACACCGTGAGCCATACTGCGCAACAACTCTAACTTAAAATATTTCATGTTCAAAGCAAATGATTTAACTGATTCGGCGTACAGCAGTCCCAAGAACCACTGGTCTGGTACAGCCAAGGGACGGGTGCAGCACACAGAAGGGAAATACAGCTGAGGAAAAGCGTTCTTCACCTCGGAGTACAACGAAGGTGGCACTGAATGCATCACCAGTGCGACTGACTGCTTGTGTCACTTCCAAAATAGCTCAGGAAGCTGAGGAAAGCCAAAGCAGAAGTGAAGGGGAGGAGAGTTCTGCTCTTTTGATGCCCAGACCCAAAGGCCTCTCATTCCAGACTCCAGCCCCAACACATTTGATTATGATCATGCCCAGTTTCAGTCAAGAGCAATAACAAACCATGCATGCTACCTTGACTCCTGTGTTTTTATAATGTAGAATTTACACATCAATATATGCATTTTGTATAAGTTTTAACATCTGATGCGGTTGTACAGTAAGGCTGGATTTTGTCTTGCTAGCTTGCAGGGAGTATTCTCCTCCAAACTGTCCACAATAAATGTAGTTAACGAAGCCGTAGCATTATGATAGTAGTTAAATAAGCAAACTACATCTAATAATAAATTTGATATATTAAATAAATTTAGTCCATATTCTGGATGGAAATCGCTCTTCCTAGACATAGCCACAGTACATCAACACAGCTGATAATGTGGGATAGGAAATTTTTTTTCAATAAAAGCTTCCAAAACCCAACATTGCAACCAAGTAATAGCTATATTAATTTATAAAATAGATGTTGGTGAGAGTTTAATCTAAAGAGACATAGAGGGGCTTTCCATGTAAGATTACACTCATTTCCAAATCTTAGATCTCTTCCATGAAGGTGTAGGGTTTGCGCAAGAACAAGATTTGTGATCACAGGTAAGGATTTGGACCAGTTAACAACTGGAAGACACAGGAAGAGAATACTTTTATATATAGTCTGATCTAAAAAATAAATACATATAAGAGTTGCCTTTCCCCCCACCCCAAAAGGTGTTATTTATATTTAGGCTGTGGAAATAATTTCTCCCCCTTATTTTCCTGTCTAAGATCAGCTGGTGCTAAGGGCTGTTTCAGGGTAACCAGTAAACCTAATGGGATTCCATTCCTTCCTGCATGGCCGTCCTCAAAAATCAGGAAATTACAGCCATATCTGAAGTTACCAGCAACCAAAGGCAATTCTCAAGGTTTAGGTGGACTGTTCTAAAAGCTGATAACATGGTAAGTTGATTTTATTTAAAAAAAAAAAAAAAAAAAAAAAAAAAGGGGCTTGGTTTTGAGTATAGCTAGCAAATAGCTCCTGGCTGTACAGCAAGATTGGAAAGTGAACTCCTGGAGTCACATATCTTCCCAGCAAAATTAAACAATCACCTCATGCACAACTTCTCAAATGGCAAGCCATGCGCGTCGGACAAAGGAGTCTGCAAAAAGACAAAGAAAATACTGGGAAGCTTATTTATTTTTGTCTGAGAGATGGAAGGTAAGAAATATTAGGGAAGATAGTAACGAACTATCCTATTCTACATTAAAAGTTTTCAAATAATTGGAAGAACAACTATAATATACATTTACTGTAAATCTGGGCTCCCTTAAGCCTAGAAACCCTGTAAGTTCCAGCAACAGCCTATATCAATAAAATTTATCTCTTCCTCAATCTGGACATTCACAATGCATAAAATAGTATCAGCCCTATTAAATTACTATTTATGACAAGCTCAGGGAACCAGAAGACAAGCAGTACTTGCTAAGGCACAGATGCAATGTACAAGTCTCACTTAGCTGAATTGCCCATGTTTCTCAAAAACAAACCTCAACTTGGAGGAGTGATTTGTTTCTGGGAAATGCAAAAGGCAGACATGCTGTGCCATGCTGGGAAGACAAATGAAAATACAAATAACAATCAATGCAATTTATGGTTTTATACTGAATCTAAGGTGTTCTCAAGTTCAGTGCTTTCAGTGTGCGGTAGCACACAGCGTTCTAGTAGATATTCTGCCATTTTTTTCAGAGTAGTTATGTTATGATCTATAATGTCTGTCCCAGCAATACTTCAGAGGTGGCAAAAGGGGGTAGGTATTTCTTCACAGCCTCACTTCAAATTACAAGGTATTAGCTGAAGACGCTGACAGACCTGGGTTTGGCCTAACAGCTGTGTTGTGAACAGCAGCAGAAGCTTCAAGATGGACATGCAGTCCTCTCTTTTATGCCACCCAAGGAACATGGAGACTAAGGACAGTAATTCCCAGGAAGACTGTGCAAAGCCCATCATCATGATGTGCTCTACAACAAGCATGCACCACACAATAAAAAAAATAAAAAAACAAGACTTAAGAAAGGGGGAAAGAAAGAACCATCAAAACCAGAAATAGCCACAGAAATGTTCACTAGGCTTCTTAACTCTTTTATCAAGGAGAGAGCCAAGAGATATCATTTCAGAGTCCAAAGAGGTTAAAGACGGGGAAAAAAAAAACCAACCCCAAAACAAACCCAAAAAAACACACCCACAAAAAACCCTCCAACCTTCCCACATACTGCCAAGTATGATTTTTTTGGAGCCATACCAGTTGCTTCGCTTTCAAAACACACAGTGAATCCCTCAAAGGTAAAATTAATGGTTGTACACCACTTCTAATGTCATGGATACTGTTCTGATACTTCTGCTGGGAGAAAGTTGGTCTGCCAGAAGGCTATACTGGGACAGTAACAAGAGGAATACTTTTCCAAGACATCTCGGGAAGCTGTCAAAAGGAGCCTACCACTCAGGGAGAAGTAATACATTGCAATATGCATGGTTAATGTTGACTCAGAAGAATGGTAGGAAGAGAAGCTTCATCAAACACACAAAAGGCTGCACTGAATATTTCACAGCTGAACTGCTTTATATACCAAAGTACGTTCTTGCTGCCAAAAATACATAAAACCACAGGCATTTTTTCCATGAGCTTTTACCGAAAGGAAAGCGATCTGCCTGGTAGAATTAACAGCGAAATTTGTTCTTCCTCCTTCTCCCCATGCCCCCACCCCCCAGGATAGCAGGGATGTTTTAAATACTGCATTATGGGTAGCAACATTCCAAATTTTTCAAATGCTTGAAAGCAACATTCCCCTTTTGTAATACTTGGGGTTTTAATGATTATTTCTGCTAGGAGTATAGTCATTAACTTTTGCTTAGCTAAATATGACATACAGGAGGAGGAGTCTGAGAAAGTATACCTTCATGTTGAAGGGAATGACCAGACATGACAATTTGGTAAACTCACACTTTATCCATCTCTTCACCCACACAAATTTGAATAAGGGCACCAGCATGCTTAGCATGAAAACCCACTGTGGTATAAAATATCCAGCATATTCAAAGCCCAACATAACTGCATACACAACTGCATGCAAAAATCTTACTACACACCTACCATTACAGTAGCAAACCACACCTGCTAAAGAGAATGGCACTTGACTTCAAAATTGCTTCTTCATGATAAGCTATGGGAATACATTGTATTTCACAAAGTGAAAGTGCTGAACAGCAATCCCAACAGGAAAAAATAATCATTTTTCAAAATGTAAATTTTTAAAAAAAGATTAGCTGATTGCTAATAATCTTAAACATTTAAACAAACCCATTCATACAGTCAAAACTTGCTCTTTAGTGGTTAAACTACTGCAGGAATTTTGGCACATAGTCTTTTTACAAATTAAGTATTGTTTTACACGTCCCAAATGTGTTAGTCATAAACATTAGCAGAGGAATACAAATCACAACTTTTTAATAACCCTGCAGTAATTCTGAACTTGTTCATCTGAACTTATTTAGCTTGTTTTTCCTTCATGACTGGATAAAGCAGACTGCAGGATTTTGTGCAGTGCCAGGTCTTGGCTCCATCAGTTGCTCATTAAACAAGATCTGGAATTTAGCATTGGATTGAATGCACATGGGAACTCATGTGAAGCTGCTCGTATATCATTGATAGCTCCGTTGTTAACACAAAGTTTATCCAAGACGGTACATTTTTTGTTGACTTGAACAAAGCTGTTCGCCATCCTCTGTTTTTGACGTCAGTGGACAACTACCCACTAACAGTATCTGTCACTACAAAATGCTTGGAATTTCCTCACTTATAAAAGCTGGAAAGTTTCAAGTATAGACCTTTCATTAAAAAAAAAAAAAAAAAGTACACATTATTAGCTTTCAGGATGAGAATATTTTGTGATTATTAGGATAGGACATTTTCACCGAGTATTTTTTTCCAGTAACCTAAAAATCAAATGTAAACAGCATCACTGACCATAAGGAACAGATGTTTAAAGCCATAATTTTCTTCTTCTGATCCAAAAAAACATGGACTCAAATGTAGGCTAATTCCTCAACATGTAAGCACCACGGTAAGGTGATTAAGATTTTTCTCATTAACTGGACAACACAATCATTCTAGTAGGACCGATGTTGGATCCATCTCTCATATTTGACACAAACGTGGAAAACCAGCCCCCCAGCATAAACCAGGCTATTTACATCCACTGCCTCCTTCTTTATTCTTACAAGCGAAATGGCCCATACTGAAGAAAGTTGTCCTGGTGGAGGCTCCCTCTGGACCATGGAACTACCTCCTGAGCACAACACACAATGCTCCTTGTAGGCGAGCTCTGTGCAGGCTGCCCGGATAGCCCTCGCTGCATGTGTGAGCCAGCAGCATAACAGCTGGCTGCACGTACCCAGTTCAGACAGCTATCTGGACAGACACACAGACATATTCTACCCCTGCAGGAGGTTTCTGTGCTGACAACAATGCATTTCAACCTTGACCTAAAAACCAAGCTGCTGCTTCGCAAACACATCACTTGCTTCTGACCCCTCTGATTTGGCCGAAAGCAAACATATCAACAAAACCCAGTGCTTCACTGGTACAATACAGTGGAAATTCCCCTTTTTCAGTGTGTCAAGATGCCACCAGCTATGAACCCAGAGACAGACAGTCCTGTTTAAAAATCCAGTTTTAATCTTCTACAGAACTCTCAATCTATTATCTTGAGGCTCCCATCTTCCCCAAACATGCTTCTGTTCTTTTCTCCATGGAAAAACCCTTTCATAGAGAGCAGTTCTTTCATCTTTGTTTTTCAGGGTACTAATGTTTTATGTATGACATCCATATAATACATCTATCTATGCCATGTTATAAAAACAAGCACATCTATCTCCCTGTAAAAGTGCAACCATGTTGCTATGTTTCTTAGACATAACCCATACCCAAAATACCAGGTATCTGTTGCTGCAGGCGATTGTGACAAATCATAGAAATGGCATAAATGATTTATTCTCCTCTTGGAATCAAAGCTTTATAATGCTTTTTTTTTCCCCAGTTATGTCATCCACCTACGAAGGATCATAATTATTCATTGATCTGATTACTAAGAAAGGGTGGTGTTTTGATACTCTACATGCACGGTGAATAAACACAAATAATAGTAATAGTTTAATGTCTTTAGTTCTAGAGACATAAAATAGGATATACCTAAGCAGCTCTACAGATACAACTTTCTCCCTTTATATGAGGGGATGGACAAAAAAACCCAAATTTATTTTTAAAAATAGAAAAATTAGTAAAACCCCAAGGCCTGCTCTGTCAGAATGGACAAAGCAACAGAAGCATTGAAGAAATTATATTAAAAGCTTGTTAGAGACAACTTTCTGTTCACAAAAAGTATCTGTATTCCTATTCTCAAAAGAGAACTGATCTCTTTGGAATTGATTGCACTAGGAAAGGTATAGCCTAACAAAAAAAAAAATATACACACTTGCAAGAAACCTGCAGCTGCTTCAGCTTCTTCTGAAAGAAGCTTCTATTTTCACAACTGCATGACCTCCGAGAAGCAATTCCAAGCAGATATGATCTGATCTTTGGCTCCAAGGCCATTCCCATATGTACTTTAGAAATAGTGCCCACACTGGCTTTACAGCTCTGAAGTTTTGTAGAATTTTATCTTTTGAGTGAGCCTTGTCCCTCTTATCAGGGTCCTCCCACTCTGCTATTGTAACATCTTCAAAGAAAGAATGTAAAGGCAGAGCTGACATCTTTCTGATGGGAGGGATCTTTTTTTCTCCTCTTTTCCATCCATTTGAATATTTTTATATGTATGTGTATATATATATTTGTAAACGCTTAGATTTCATCAAAGGAAGATTGTGAACATTGATCAGTTTTGTCCAACTGACCAATCAAGATTCAAAGAAGCTGCCTCTTTGTGGAGTAAGTAGAGAAACTGAATTTGTGTAAAAGATGTTCCATACGTGTCTTTAATTCATATTCATTTTCTACCTTTATGGAAAAAGAAAATTTAAAAGGATATAGATGCTTTCTTTCTTACAGAGCAGCATTAGGTCATTTTTGCATTTCATTAATATATGAAGCCCAAGATCCTACTTTCACATGTTCTTTCTTGTGATAGGGAGGTATTCTGTAACAATGTTCTTAAATGCTTCCCTTGATGGGTGAGAGCAACAATGATAAAAAGTCTCCATCTTCATCAAATGGAAGGCAAACCCTCTTCAACACCAGTCACACACGCTAGGTCAAAGCACCTACTTCACGTTAGCTCCCCGTGTTGGTACTGTTATTGCTCACCAGGATTATGTAAGGGTATGCAATGTAAGACAGTGTATTAAGACAACAAACAAATCACAGCAACATATCCACCTATCCTAAGTCCTGTTATTGAGCCAACAAAACAGACTACAGCATTTCTAGGATAATTCTAAAGTAGAATACGTAAGTCCACAGAAGTAGATCGCTTCCCGTACATAAACTTGTTCAGCTTGCCTGCATGTTTCTACTGCAACTTCCATCACTGGCCCACCTTCAAGGATGGAGATGCAAGGTTTCCTCGCTGTGTATCAACTGATTTGCAGCAATGTTTTGTACAAGCTCTTCTTGGCAGTAAATAATTCAAACTCTTCTAAACCTCTTTTAAGGAGAAACTGAATCTAGTGTAATGCAAGTAGAATTGCGAAGTCTACATTAAACACTTTCACCAGGCACTGGAACACTTTCAAAGCTGAGTAATTATGATTCCCTGTGGTTTCATAGGTTATGAGAAACTAAAGAACAACTCTGAAGTTGCTTGTTGATGTCACAGAGTTAGAGTGTTTTATATACTTACCATACTGAGTTCCTAAAATAAACTTTCTTTTTTTCTTCTTTTTTTTTTTCCCCTCTTCACCTTTTTTTAAGCACAGAGAAGTTGCACAGGGAAGAGCAGCTATCCAGCCAAGGATCTTGTCTGCTGCCAGCGCATAACTGCCAATGTTTACAGGCAATGTAAGAACAGAACACAAACTGGATCTGTCTCCTTCATACTGTCCCAGCCCTCCAGTTACCAGCAGCACGTGAACCTCCTGAACTAGTGGTTTCATACCAGACCATCACATTCAGTAGGTACGGATCGATATCTGAGCCTGTCCAAATCAAACTTCGTCTGTGGTTTACATTGCCATTGTCAACAGCTGTATTAATATTAACACACTTCTAGTAGTTTATCTTCAGAAACACAGGAAAAACATTTCAGAGTCGTTAAATTTAATTGCAAGGAAGACTTCTAATCTGCACCATTTTCTTCAGGTTAATTTATCTTGAATATTCAACAGTAGGCATATCTATGAGCAGAAGGCAGAAGTATCTGAAGGAAACCGTCCTCGAGCCCTGCTGTCAACAGAAAAATGAATCCTGAAGTCTCCAAAAATGCCAACTTTTACCACTTTCTGTTAGGTATGGTAAATTATTTCTATCATTTTTACAATTAAACAAATTAACCTCAGATAAATTGAAGCCATAAAATCACCACCAGTGGAACCAGGAAGCCTTTGCTGCCATTCACTCTCATCTTTGCAGTACCAAGCAGTCTTTGCTTTTTGATGGATATGAATTTCTACAAAGTGAATAAAGACTTAGGAATCAATTTAATTAGACTTAGTAATAAGCTTTTTATTTTCCAGTGGTTAAAACCATTTAATGATTCAGATTCAGTTTGTAAAAATTATGAGGTGTTCATTTAAAATCTTAATCCAAGAAATTGCTCAGGTGCTGCAAAGACAACCAAAGGCAAGCCTGCGCAGGCAGGGGCAGGCAGGGCTGAGTACTTTTGCCTGTTGTGTTCCCAGCTCGCCAGACACAAACCAGCTCCAGCCCAAAACACTCAACCATTTTCATGTGATGTGTCCAAGTTAATAGGCTTTATTTAGATACAACACTGTAATAATACTTCTACACAGCCCCAAGATAGAGCAGTCTTCCATCAGACAGCTCAGAGGCACTGTAGCTGAGCTCCTTCCTCCACCAGGCACGCTGGTTTGAAAATGTTAATCAGCCTATCAGGGTTGGTTTCCCTGTAGCAAGTGACAATTCTCACATGAAATCCCTTTCATTCAATACTGTAAATAGGTACCTTAAGACACTAAACTTGAAGAAATCCATATCCAGTTATAAAGAAATCAGGGCTCAGTGCTGCAAACTCTTACTCTGACACAAAGCTCCTCTAAAAGCTGGTGGGACCACTCTTCATGAGTGATGTCCAGGTTGGTAAGATTCTTATAACCAGACTCCTGTCAATACTTTATTTTATTTTTTTAAATTCAATTGCTTGTATTCTAGTGCTGAAGTATCATGGGATTCTGTATGCAAACAAATACCAACAAATACATCAACACATCTCTAAACACTGCTTCCCAAAGTATTTATGCGTCTACTGCCAGAGACATTTCACATACCAAGCTGTGCACTGAGTTCACAACACATACAAATACAGTTAAAAAAGCAAAGTAATTTTACAAAGGTTCCAAAATTATACATTCAAATTTTGCTTATAGATAGTCACATAGAGAAGCAGCAGCCTGTGTGTCTGCATCTTAACCTACTCAGCTGCCTGGTGAGAAAGCAAGAAGCAAAGAATTCCACTCTCAGGACGTTACTTTACAGCAGTAGAAGCAGTCCACTTATAAATCACCCCATGTCAACCCATTCTGCCTTACCATACAAATATCTCAAAATACAGTACAACAACGCACAATGTGCTGTGTGTCCAAGTGCACACAGATCATTTAAAGATTGTTCCCCCTTGCATTTACTTCTTTTTTTGTTCCCTTTTGCTTCTGACTGGTGTTATCAGTAAGATATATAAATATGCTTATTTCATTATGTCAAGGTTAGAGTTAGTTAATTTGTTTTTACACTGGTCACACATTTGAATCAACAGGAAAGCATTTTAACACTAATAGTATTTGTTTTTAACGACAGAAAATTCAACGCAGAGTAACAGAAACTACATTTCAGCACAGCTCTCACATAAGAGTTTAACAGAATAGAAGCTTGGAAATGCGATAGAGGAAACTTCCATTAAGTGCAGAAGTCCAATTTCCAATTAATGTAAACTAGAAGTGCCAAATAATAATCTAAAACAAAACCACTCCTCACCCTCCCCCCTCCCCGCCTCCAGTAGGTTTAGTTTAACAGTATCCAGCCCAACTTCTTTTGACTTCTGGCGAGTAAACAAAGAGACGACTGACATTAAGATAATGCCAAAACGATAGAAAATAGGACTAGAGATAATGCAGTTTTGCCACTATTGACTAATGTCTTTATAAAACGCCTTGAGAGTCACATTGGTAAGGACAGCAACTCTGACCACACAGACATATCCCCTGCCAAAACATTCTGGTTTTATGAAGTAACCTTTTGCTTACATGAAAAGTGCATCCTACTAAAATAAAAAACAAAAGCAAATAAAAAGTGGTATTTCTGGAACAACAGTCAGCTATAAAGTTTTCTCAAGAAATCTCAGTTTATATATATATATACATATATATGAATGAGTTTTATGTCCAGAACATCTCAGAATTTAAACAAATGAGAAGACTACACTAGTACAGTTATGGATGCTTGTAGTCTGGAAAGGATCTGTTACATCTCCCCAAAGCAGACATGGAACAAGCTGGAGCAGTCTGGGACATAAACATGCTAAGCATACTGACAGTAACCATTTGGGGAAAGAAAAAAGGAGGGGACAAAAGAAGTTGAATCATACCCTAACTAAAACAGCTTTGCCGGTACAAAAATCTTTGTGTAGGTTAAGGTCTATACAGAGGAAACATAAAGAGAAAAACAGAACTAATATGGCAGTTTGCAGAAGAGAGAAACAAGAAGAAAACAGGGGCAAACAAAAGCAAATGTAAAGCATGAAAAGAAACTTGTTGAAGGAAGAGGTAAAAAAGAACAAACGTTAGTACCTTTGGGGTGGGAGGAAGAAAAAAAACAAAGCAGCAGTGACTTATTTCATATTAGACTAGGACTTAATTTATTCAACTGTATTTCCCTTAGCTACTGATCTTTTCACATGTAAAATATCAATAGTTGTATCTGTAGCCATAATAAACCACAGATTAAGTAATTAATTTTTGAATCACCTCCAAAAAGAGCTAACCAACATTTTAGAAGTGAAAGATTACAAACTGGGGAACCCAAAAATGATTTGCAACTATCAATAAAGATAAAAACCAGGTATGAACCTCTGCAAAACAGGAAGAGCTATTTTGCAAAAGGATATTGACAAACACTAGAGGCAGGATTCTGCTGCAGCTGGAGGTTAAAACTCAGGTAATGAATGCTGAAATATATAAGAAGAAAAATACTTCCTCTTTTATACTTTGGGTTGAGAAGAGTGAAAAGAAGAAGTAATATTCCCACTTTGAAGTTCTCTTGAAGTTTTATGAAGAGCAGACATTCCAGCCTACAGCCACCATCAACCAACTGCTTTTCTAGAAATTGCATCGCTTTATGCTACCCCTTGAAACCAGCAAAGTAATCCAATTCAGAAAAAATCACAAATGTAGACCAAACATTTTGAAGAATTCCAGAAAGGGTTGCACCGGAGAGGAATTTGGGGAACTGAAGGCAGTGACAGCAGCAGCAACATGGAACTACTAAAAATGTGTCTAATGATTCCTTAAAAACAACATGAAACTCTCATTTCTTCTCCCCCCCCCCCCCCCCCCCCCTTTTTTAGCTGCATGTTGTTTTTGCTGAATGCTGTACAGTTAATACAGGCTTTTCCACTGAAACATTATACCCATACTCACAGCAACAGATGAGCATTCCTGAACTACTTTGCTACCAGAAAGTATGCACTTTATTGGCCTTATCATTGATAAGACATTGCTCAGGCCTTTCCATTCCTCTAAACTCGAAAATATTAAGTAAAAACAAAACTGAAGCCCTGAGCAACACTAAAGGCATTATGATACACATTTAGTTGTTATCTGAGATACCTTTAAGGTATCTGTCAAAGTCTCTCCATCTGCCAGAGACAGATGACCAGAAGAAAGCCCTGCCCCCCCCTTACTCCAGAAGGTCTTTCCTACAAGAGTGCAGCCAGCATGCCACCAACCCCACTTTGTTCTGCAGTGCTACAGCAAGCGTGGCCAGTTCTCCTTACTCACCATGGAGGGTAGATGTGGATGACATCCTGTGGCTTGCTCTTCAGGTAAGCTGCTGTCTCTCTTGCAAAGAGGACTTTGAGTATTGGTTCTCCTGCACTGATGACAGCATCCTCGGATGAAAGCATAGCAGGAGACTGTTCCAGCTGCTGGCAGATGGCAACTTGTATTGTACACTCTTCAAACATTTCTAAGATCTTCACAATTAAGACACCGGTTTTATCTGGAAAGTAAATTAAAATAAAAAACAAAAATGCAAAATCTGGATGAGGAGAAAGAAATTATAAAGATATGCATCCCTCTGCTCTCTGCAGATCTGTCTGAGTGTGAAAAATCTACGCGAGTAGAATACACTGCCCCACCAAAAGACTTACGTTGAAGTTTTGTGGCCATTTTTCTTTTCTTCATAAATACTATTAACCGTGGAGACGAAAGCCTACCTGCACTTCTTCCAAACACCAATGAAATCACAAACTCCTCACAACAAGTCCTCTCCCACCACATCTGAACTTTTTAATATTGCAACTCATTCACTTTATTCAGTCTTTTTTTATTAGATACTGCATAAAATAAATTTATTTAAAAAAAGAATAATCACACTGTGTTAAAAGTGAAGCTGTGATTGCCCTCCTTGACCTTTCTCAAAGCAAGAGTTGTCAGGGACCAAGTTAGAAGAGTTTCTGTTAGGTACAAAGCATCTAAAAGCTGACGATTCACACTTAGAGATGAATGTGGAGAAAGAGGGAGTAAGATATTCACTGCCTAAAAATAATTATCACAAAACTTATCATCCATTTTATCAGGAGGCAATCAGGACACAGAAGGCTCTCTCGTTTTAAAGAACATGAATAGATACCAGCATCCCCACAGTTCAATTCTAAGCACTTTTGATATGCTGAACAAGAAACAACAGAAATGATATTACTTCTACCTCCCTTTGCAGTCTGCACAGGGTAACAGCTACTCATACAGACCTGAGTCCGCACTGTAAGATTATGTAAAATTTATTCGCTTTCTCACCTAGCCCTGCTCAGATTTGCACGCTGGTCACTGAGGAAAGAATTGTTGTTATCTACCTGCCAAATGCTACGAGCAGTTAGGGGAGAAAGATGGTGCCAGAGGACAGGGCAGCAGCACCCTAATTCTACCCATGTTGATTCACAAGCTACACTGGGAAAAACGCAGCATCCTGAGAAAAACAGCTGAAATAAATTACAGTCTTCCCACAGCAAAGAAGCAGGGGAGGAACTACGAACATGATACTAGAACTTAATGGCAGAGCTGTACTAGTTATTTGTTTGTTTATTTTAAGGCCCATTTCACAATTGTGAATGTCTTTCCTTTGGAAAATAAATGAAAATATCTTAGTTACGGTTTATGAGAAACTTTAAAATATTTTTTCCCTGTTTGTATTCCCCAGTCTTTATTACATTTTATGCTGAAACTGAAATAAAGTAATTTTGAAATATAAAACTGAAACATTCTCAAAACCACTTTTATGTGAATCAAATTTTCATCACATGCAACATACTTCTGCAAAGTGTTCTGTTTCCCATGAACTGGTATTTTTCAGCAGCATAAAGGGTTCCACCAGAAAGTCCTCTATGTGATGTACATAAGACATTGGTGCTCAAGGCATTACAGCTCAACCTCCTTTTCCAGATCTGAGAAACAGCAGTAGGAGAATCGATGCTTTCTGCCAAGTCCTGTGAGACTGGCTGATGAAAAGAAGTGGTTGCCACTGCTATTACTCCTCACTGCTGTCACCTTCTGAGGGAAGGCTGCAACATCATGGTGCCACTCTAAATACTCACTGCACTGTGCTAAGGTCTGCTTATGTGCAAACTTCTGCTAAGTGTGAGTGCAGACTAGTTTTCTATGCCTAAAGGCAAGGACTTAGAATATTCACACTTGAATTGTGTTTTGCCTGACTAGCTGCAGTTGTGGTCCTCTGTCAACCCCAAGTCATCTGGCACACAGAAACAAATGCCCCTAACCACAAAAATTCTCAGCTTTCAAAGTGAGCATTTACCTCTCCCCTCTAGACATACTGCATAATTTGCATTTTCATCCACTTTAAAAACCAAGTAACAAAATAATCAGCTTCAATTTTAAAAAACAATAACAGTCTATAAAAAACCAAGTATTAAGACAGCTTATGAGAGAGACTGTTCATCACTTCTGAACTACACATTTCTTACACACAGAATTTTATGACAGTTCTTACTGGTCAACAGCGTACATGTTACTCAGCTGATAAAGCAGGTTGAAGAAAATGAGTGACAACCTAATAACATTCTTCTTTTAAATACCTCTAAAACACTGATAAATAGTAAGTAAATCAAGAACTATACCTATATGAAAGCTTCTAAAAGGCACTGGAGGAAAAAACCCTACCAAGTACCAGCATCTCTTGCAAGCCAGTCTTAAAGTTGGTGCAAACACTGGGAGCTGATACTAAATGGAGCCGAATGTTTCTATGTTAAAAGCATCACAATTTCAGCTAGCCAAGTCTCACACTTGGCACACATGCACATTCTACAGAACCACAGACTATTTGTTTATTTAGATGCACAGAGATAGTTTAATGTAATTACTCAGAAATTATTACTGATGATGATAGAATGCTCTCTCAAACAGCATGGCAAAGCACTTTGGATTCCTGGCATGTGATGAAACACTGAGGTTCAGAAAGTAGTTTCATTTTTAATTCATTTGGCTCTTGTATTGTTAAGTCAATCAAAAATAAATCAAATATATGTGGCTGCACATTTAAGGGATAATTTGTGGGCGAGGAGATCGGCTGGATCACTGCAATTTCTACAGTTTCCAGAGAAGTTTACTTGTTTGTTCATCTGCATGAAAAGCTCACTGCAACATTTTGCAGTGTTCTCTTTCACCTTTGGATAATTCACAGAAGTTCTTACTTCCTTGGTGAAATCCTCATTCATGTAATTTCACTTGCAAAGCAAAATTACAGCCCAAGAAATTAAAATTCACAGATGCACAGGTTTCCTGGCAATACCTAGTAATCTTAAACCAAGGAAGAATATCTTAAAATAATACGTATTCAAAAAGGTGCAAGCAATAACTGTGCTGCAATCCTGCCCGTTCCTACGCTGCATATTCCTTCATTTCCCATTCTGCTGTCTAAAGCACTTAAGGATTTCTTTCTTCAGGATTAGTTTTTAACAAAATCAATGAGCTAATCCAGCTAATTGCAAAGCCACCAAAGCACACGAGCAGGTATTAGGGAGAGGAAGCATCAAGTAAATGGAAAGGGGGCATGTGGGGCAGGAAGGGACTGAGAGATGATGGTTCTTTTCAGTAACAGCCCAACCAAGCTGGATTAAGCCAGTTTCAAGCACTATCCAGTTACTTCTTTTCCCTTATGGTGCTCAGGCTGGACTGTCTTTAAGAAGCTCCTTCAGCACACAGGAAGGACAGGCAAGATGAGGTTACCGAACAGAGATACAGCTGTTCAAGGTGCGTGGTCCACAGGCACATTTGATTCCATAAGCATACACATGTTCTGCAACTCCTGGCCAGACTCTCATCTTTTTTGAGCCTTAGTGTCCGCAATGGGTAGACACATGCTACAGCAATGAAAACATAGGTCAGAGCATACCTAGTGTTAACTTTCAACTGCCAACTGTAGGCATAATGCTATACATTGGAGGGACCTTGAGAAAGAGTAAGAACTGCAGGTACCTATGGAATGCTCATTTAAAAAAGCTTCAGCTTGTTTGCTTGAAGGTAACCTTTCTTCCCCCGTTGAAAGACAAGCCCACATACACACACAGAGTGAGCATACAGCTGCCTGGATGTGTTTAGAAATCTTCCATTCAAGCAGCAATTTGAGGACTGCTTAAGAAAGCAGCTCTTTGGTGCCAGATACCTCTGTTGCACTCTGGCAACAGCGCAATGCTTGAGGGAGATAAAGATTGAAACCCAAATTGCTGCCTGATCAGCATCAGACATAGGTGCATTTCTCAGGAAAGCCTTGGGCACTGTGAGCTCCTGGTGACAGAGGGCTGCTGCAGCTCAGCAGTCCTGGAAGACAGCCTAGCACAGACAGCTGCCCCTTCTGGCACCTCTCTGCAGCCTTCACAGTCAGCTGGGAAGTCAGAGAAAACATGCACTGACACAGGCTCAAGGATCATTTGAAATATCTGGCCCCATGAATATAAACAGAGAGCTTATTCATCCCAGGGACATGAAGTATAAATTCAATCCCTGATACGCAACACTTGAGGTGCCACAAAGAGAGATAGAAAGGCGCTGATAAATCTGGTTGAGTGTGAATTTTGAAGAGGTATTTGGAATGTACAACGTGCCTCCTTTAAAGAGCACCATTTAAAAGGAGGGGAAATCAGCCAACAGGGCCTGTAAGGCTCCGTCACTTTAACAGAATTTTCCATAAGAAAAAAAAAAAAAACTTTCACAAAGACACGCAGCAACATGCTGGCTACTAGTGATTCAAAATGTTGGCCACAGAAGGGCTGGAGTACAAGGAAAATCAGGTACCACTGATAAGCTGGGTTAGTTTCCACCCTTAGAGGTCACATCAGCCCGTTGCAGAACACTGCTGCAGTAAGTGCCACCCACTGGAAGGCAACAGACAGAAATCATTGCTAGATGGACCGTGATCAAACAAATTAATTCCTCTAGACCTCACAAGTGGTCCAGAATGAGTGAAACCAGCAGGAGCAACTGACTGGTGGGAGGAAGAAGCCATTTAAGCAGGGAAGTATTTCTGGTGAAGCTTCTCTATGATTGACAAGAACCTCCCTCCCAGCCAAGAAACAAGGTCTAACAAAAACCATCCAGCAGCCCTGCCATGAGGGGTCGGCCAGGCAGATTCAGCACCACCCCACCAGCACATGCTGGAGCCACATCTTCAAGCTCCTCAGACACAGATGAAAAAATCCCGATCCAAACCTAGGCAAGTGGGACATTAGCCTCTCATTGCTACTGTTAGGAGAACCTTTGAAATCATAGGGAAAGGTCTTTTTGGCAACAGTAGTAACAGAATGAACCTGGCAAAGACCTTGGGAATAATTTCCAGAAAAGCCTGATGCTTCACAATTGTGTGATCAAAACAAGTCTATGTTATGTACATGGGTTCAGAAAAGCAACAAGTAGCTTCATGGTACGAGAAAGAAAATTATTTAGAATTACTAGAACCACAGACGTTAGTTTTGGTTCAGAAAGTCCCTAAGTTAGAGATCTTTAGGAGATCATCGGAAGAATACTTTGGGGAAATATCAAGTGTTAGCCCTGTTACAGGTTTTCCTAGGCATTTAGGTAGCTCTTGTCACTGCCAGAAACAGGATCTTAGGCTAGAGTAATTTTTTGTTTGATCACCTAGGAGATCTGTTCTTACATCCATAGTCAATTATTTAATTCCAATTGACCTCTAGGATGTTGGTGTCTCACTCCAGTTTGCAATCCAGACGTGAAGTAGCTCAATTAATCCATGAACATATTTCAAGTGCGTGGAGATGAACAAACAAATTTCATGCTGAATGCATCAGTTTCCCCAGTTAGTTCCTTTCATTTCTGTTTATTATTTCAGTACATAGGGTGATGCTGCCCTTCAGTCATATACCATGTCATCAAAACATGTTTTGATGCAGTACTTTGCAGATGTTCTGCATTACCCTGAATTCCAGGAGGGTTAAATAAGAAAAAAAAATAATTCCCTGTTCCTTTGGAGATCACGGACCCTGAGATCTTGAGCCTTTGGAAAACTTCAACATGACTCTACATCTCTGGCAGAGGGAATGACCTTAATCTTCAGACCTAATAAAGTGGCTTCACAGCAGATGCATATATTTAAGCCACATCAACACCAAATGTACATGGTCACAGATGATGATGCACTGGTCATGCCAAGGGCAGACTAGGAGGGAGTCTAAGAAGAAAGCCATTCTCCTTTGACTCTTTAACAACCAAAAAGCAGTTTGGAAAGAATAAAAGGAAAAACATTGAGGAGGAGAATTAAAAAAAAAAAAAGTTCAGACATTCTGACTTCAGTGCCTGAAATACAAGTCTAAACTTCATTTTAATAACTCCATAACTACCAATAAGGAAGACAAATGAGGAGAAAAACATAAAAATTATGCTCTTTTGGGGACTGCACATTTTATGTTTTTCTTGCTACACTGTCACAGGAAGCTGAACACATGGCAGGGAGAGGATCCATAGGACCTGCTGTATGGGAACTGCATCAGATATTAACATCAGTAAGACTACATGCAGTTTCACCTCACTTAAGTGAATTTTGCTGAAGTGTTACTGTTCAAATGATACAGAAGAACACCTGTAGCCTTGAACGGAAAGCTCTCAAAGGGAACAAACTCTCTCTTGACAGCTGATAGAACTCTAGCAGCAAAGGAGGCCCTACAAGACCTACAGGGTGAGGAAAAGTGCTTTAGGACAACAACCTGGGGTATGCAACATCTCCCAGGTCCTGCAGAGGAAGCTGGGACGGAAGGTAATTTACCACATTCTGCATGATTTGAATGTGTTAGCTGGGACAGCCAGGGCACCTCCATGCAGATCAGCTCAGCGTAAGTAACAACAGTAACACCACCAGCACATCAACAGGAGCAAGAACAGCTGGGCTGGTTCCTGCATGGCTTACACTTCCCTGAACAGTGGAGTATTTATGGTCTCTGGGAGGTGTGATGTTCGTGTATTTGTACCTGAATGGAGGAATTCAGAGATGGTTTTCCCTGAGTAATACTTGGAATTTGTGCATTGATAGCTCTGGCTGCTGTTACATATTTTTTTTTGGTGTCTCCAGAAATGAAACATCTGCAGGCTGACTCTGTGATGGTGGGTACTCCTGAATTTTTCAATTTTCCATTCTTCCATAAGGATTTAAAAATCTTGCAGTGTTGAGGGAATGCATCTCACCCACAGGGCTGAAGGACTTGATGTGCCCATCTGAATATAACAATCATACATGACACACAGTAGAAATAAATTTCCATAAAGGCCACAGTAACAGTGCAGAAAACAGTGAACTACAAACACACAGAACAGATCTTACAAACACAGAAGAAAACTGGAGTTCAGTAAAATGCTAAGCAGTGTACAGCTCTGCCCCACTGACCATTCCGGAAAGAAAGAAAGAAACAAACAAACACACAAAAAACCTTCATACGCTAGCATGAAGAAGAGAATAGTAGAAATTATTATTGTGATAGTAAAAAGCCTCTAGTAATAAAGGACAGGCACCTACCTATCACTAAATACATGTGCACTATCATGCAAAGCAAGAATGACAAAATAACAGAGAAACTTCTCAGCCACAAGACCTACCCCATAAGTCACATGGATAAAAGAAACCAAGCAAGCAGGGCAAAAGGTAAAAGAAACAGTCCTTCAACACCTTCCTTTTAAATCGCTAAAAAAAAAAAATACTCATGCAAGTAGAGCTTTCTGAAAAACAAGACAAACAAGAAAACCCGAGGGATTGGGAAGAAGATGAGACTCCTTGAAGTCACATTAATATTTGAAAAACTGCTAACAAATACTTGTTTCATGCAAAGGCAGTCAGGACAACCTGTATTTGTTCCTGCCAGCTAAACAGTCAAAATGCACAATTCTTGATCTTAATGATATCTGAATTAAAAGCATCTGTCTTTCTCCCTTATAACAAATTACTATTACTTTTGTCAAAAAGCTATCAAACAAATCATATCTACAAACTGCAGTTTAGAAGCAAATTTGTGCTGTACCAGACATAGTTGACTTTTCTAAAGAACATGGCTGAAAAGTTAAATCATACTTAACTGGCAAGTTCTTTAGAAATATGAACTACAAGAAATACAGGTGTTACCCAGGTCTGACCCAGGTCAAATTTCTACTAATCCTAGCTAAAAGCCTTTATAAAATACTATTTCTCGCTGAAAGTACAATGGACCATTAATGTTGGGAATAGCACCTATTGCACTAAGAATGAAAGTAAATTTCTTCTTTTGGTTCGGATGGGTGGATCAGATACACCTTATGGAAGTATGAAGTAAAGAAAACCCCAATTTATGCCTTGTTTAATAAAGCAAACCAGCAACACACTTCCAAATTTATCTCACTCAGTTATTTTTTTCACAGGCATTATTTCATCCCAACATCATTTAACTTCTAATTGTCTAATGTGGGTTCCAAAACTGCAGTTGCTGGACATGCTCCTGGGACAGCATTTACTATCTGCAGTGGAAGAACAGCCAAGCCTGCATTTTCTAGTTCAGGCCATAACATTTTACTTTCAATCTCAAGTGTAAAAAGTAAAAATATCAAAATACAGGCATAAATCAAAAGAAAAACATTCTTTTGCTTGGCATCCCATTATTATTCCTCCTCCTCCCTTCTGTAAAAGATTGCAGGTGCAGTTAATAACAAATTCAGCAAGCAGGTAGATACCAAGCAGACCCTTGCAATCCAAAGTCAATGTTGAAAACCAGGTAGAGATTCCAATGTTTTCACAGCCTGTACAAAAACATCTGGTTGCTATTCTGATCTATACATGTTGTTATTCTTCCTGGGCTGGTAACTTCTGAAGCCATTCAAAAATATTTTTCTCAAAGACACACCAAGTCTTGCAGGCATGATGGCTTCTTGCCACATCTATATGCATTTTAAAAAGGCTGCTAAATTTGGCTGTGCTTTAAACAGTATACATTCTTTATAAGAACATATGTAAGCTACTTAAAATGACTGTGCATGCCATTATTGTTTCTCATAAAAAAAAAACAACCCAAAACAATACAAAGAATTCTTGTTTGAAAAAGACAAGTTTACATTTGATTTTTTCCTTCCCAATGCTGTAACAAGTTCAGACAGTTGACTAGTAAAATAAAAAAAATTAAACATAAATTTCACCACTTGCCAAATTTTGTCTGTAATTTATAGTATTAAATCTTAAGTTATAAAAAAAACTATCAAGAACTAAGTAAATAAGTAACAACTAGCAAAGCTCAGACTTTCATGCTTGCAGAAGAATTCTGCATGGTAAGAAGAAACGCTGTTAAGGACTACTCTTGTTTTCTTCATCCACAGAGATAAATTTTTATGCAAGTCTCATGACATTCAAGCTGTTAAAATCCTTTCTTCCTATCACCTAATAGTCACTGAAACTGAAAGCAGGGGGAGTGATTGTTTATGTCCTCTTCTGTTCTCCCTTCCTGAAAATGTGTTGTTACATGTGAAACCCTGTCCTCATCTCCAGGGCTTCATCCTACTCCCTTCATGTGGGTGCTCCACTTGCCTCAGCAAACTGAAGAATTGTTGCTCCTTGAAGGTCACTTCCCCCTGAGAGGAAGGAGCAGTGTGGAAGGAAACATCAACGGTTTGGGTTTATTACTGAAATTCAATTGTAGTCCAATCCCAAAACTCAATCTCAGGCCAACAAATACTAAATATCTTGTATCAGACTACAAATGCTAAGGAATAATATGCTTATGCATTTTAGGTAACAAACTGTTTAATAACTGGAAGGAAAATAAAAACAATAGAAAATAAAAAGTATAGGAAGAAAAATATCTGAAGTTACAGAAGAAATTTATATGAGTTTGCTTCAAATATTGTTGGTGTCCTGTCCTATAGACAGGAATGTTGCCTGAATGTAACTCAGAAAAGCACTGTTTTTACTTCTGCATCATGCAATCCCCGTATAACAAGTAGACAGGAAAAAGGTTTGGGGTTTTGCTGATTGTTTTTTTTCCTCTCTCAACTGTCCAGATCTCCTCTTTGCCCAAACAGGAAACTTCACAGGGAAGTTGCAGCACTGCATGCAGGAAAAAAAACCTTGCAAATGGTCTGAAAGCCCTTGCACATAGTACTCTCAAACCATCAGCTTGACTGATCAGAGACTTGCTGTTATGGGGACTGCACACCTCTCAGCCTCCCTTACATCCTGTCAAGAAAAAAAAATTCTGGATTTGTGGCAAAGAGCCCAACATCCATCTCCATTAGAACTAACCACAGCAAGCATCCAACAAACACTGCATAGCATGGGCAAGCTTTCGTCTTCTCTCCTTTCAGGCCTCTGTCTGATATGGTTAGCTTGATTACAGAAGTGGAATGACCAATCACTTGCAAAAACACATATCCTTAGTAAAACACAGGGACCGGCTGCCAAATGCAATTTTGACCCAAAAAGATTTATTCTGCCCTGCAGAATGAGTCGGCCAAAAATGAGACCCCCACGCACTGCATAAAAACCAGAAAGTGCATGCTGAAAGGCGGCGCTCTTTTCTGGGGTAGTGATTCATCCCAGTGACCAAGAGGCAGCCAAACCAAAATGCTTACTTACAGAAAGGGGTCAGAGGAGCAAACAGAAAGAAATTAGGAAAAAAAAAAAAAAAAAAAAAAAAGAGCCAAAACAAGGGGGGGTTGGACAATGTGAACATTGATACAACATAAAAGTAAACAACAGCAAAACAAAGGCATAAAATTCTGTAACATGAAGTGCCTAACGAGGGGGGAAGGGCCCGCACTTCTGGAAACATTTCTCCTTAAATCTCAAATGGAAGGACGACTTCAAACTGATCTCATTTGAAATCGTTCCCCTTTGCTTTAGCAATGAAATTCTGGTCTGCATATCTATGGGATATCCAAAATGATGTACCACCTCTCCCAGCAACTAAGTTACTTCAATCCTCTGCATTAATCTTCAGGCTCCTTTGATAACTCATTCAAGTTTGTCATTTGAGAAGTTCTTTCCTCTACTTTTGTAGCCAAAGTCAGAAACAATCCTGGAAACAATGTGGTTTAGAAATATTATTGGGCAAAACAGAAGTACCTCAGATTAGTTAGACACCCTTAGTATGAACCTTAAAAGATGAAAGCTTAAAGTGGTATGCATTTGCTGTGCTGACACTTCACATTTCTAGACTAGAAGCAATTAGAAGGTTATCTAGTTACATTACTAGAATTTCAACCATTCTAACTGACATTTTCCAAACCAAACACCAGTTTTATTTCAGTGACATGAAATGGTATGGCCATTCAAAGAACAAAACTGTCAAAAACAAATTCTTTCCCAGATAAAAAAATATCCCCCAAATATTATCAAAGCTATTTTAATGATTATTTTATCATCTTTATGCTTTGGAATAAAGTTTGGGAATTGGAAGTGAAATTTTGGCTGTGAAGTTGAAGTGTATTCCTAAATTATGGCATGTTCAGCATCTTTCAGAAATTTTAGCAAATGCTCATAAGGTAAATGAAACAGTAGTTTGTCTAAAAGACTTCTAACTTGCCCAAGTTCTTGTAGATTTTCACTACGATGACAAAAGGGATATCCCAGAAATGGTTCATCTTCTGCCAAAACTAAATCATCTTGAAGACACTCATCAGAATTTTTAAAATGTACTTAACAGAGCAAGGTATTTTCCCATAGCCTTTTTCTCATAAAATGCTAACAAATTCTGACTCATTTTCTGAAAGAAGAATAATCAAAGAAAGGAATTCAGCCAGAGGCAGACTTTAGCATGGAATATTTCAGCCTAGGAGTTAAAATCTAACAAAATGGTGAGCAGTCAAACACAGCGTTTTGTAATGACACCTGTGAAGCTAGGACAAAAAGAATATTACCATATTAGCGATGTTACAAGTCCATTACTGTAGAGAACACTACAGATTTTAATTTTCTTTTAAAGACAGAACTATTCAATATCAATTTCTGTTCCATATTTCAGAAGCAAGAGGATGTCCTCATACCACACAAGAATGATAAAGTAACCTCCTATCCATTAGTAACTCAGGTGGAGGATAAACATGCAGAAGGCTTGGTTGGTTTTAAGTCAGCATGCCTGTATAATTTTCAACACAGCAGTTCTGAAAAGAGTTGGCTAAAGACATTTCTGGTTCCCTGATGTTACTTTCTAGGGAGTCTTCAAACACTGGAGAAACTCCAGAAAACTGAAAGGATGATGATATTGTGCTACAATTCAGGAAGGGCAAACAAAGTGACCTACAATAACTGGAGATCAGCTAGCTTGACATCAGATCTAGGCAAAGTGACTGGAAAAATAAGTAAAGAATTAAGGTCAGAAATATAACGTGCCATTCCACATGGGTGGCATTTTGAACACATAGTATGCAATTTGCCACAGAATATAAGCCCTCTAAAGCTCCAGTGAGAAACAGTGGGAGTAGTTTTAGCCAATAGTTTGGGTATGACTTAAAATCATACAGCCTGCTTACAAAAAACCAACCCTTTTCACTATAAGTAACGTACCCTTTAAGTGGAATGCAAAAAAAAAAAAATACACAAAAAAATTTCAGAGAACTAACTTTGTGAATTACAGTTAGAGCTTTTTATCAGTGGAGAATCACAACCAAGTAAAGAGCAGTTCCAGCAGGATTTGAAAATAAACACTCATGCTATCAAATGGTTTTATCAATGACATAAAGACAAGTTAAAAAAATAATATAAGAAACTGTGTGGATAGCATTAATTCAAGAAAATTTGTGACTAAAAGAGGACAGGAGTGACATACACAATGACCTGAACTGCAGTGTTAGCTGGGTATACTCAAATGAAGCAGACCTAGATACAGTACAAATACTTCCCTGTGTTTAAGTAGACAAAACATAAATGGTAGTTGGTGGGAAATGGGATCTCAGAAAACAGCTACAGATGTTATGAAACCATATCGGACAATCAATTCAATGTGAAGTCCCAGCATCATGCTGTGACCAAAGCCAGACCAGACTCATATACTTACTAGAGGCCTTGAACATACAGGAGGCCGAGTAGTGAACTGGACCTGGCCAATGGTTTTAGTCTCATCAAAACTGGAGGAATACAAAGTAGTTGTGCTTGTTCTTAAGACCATGTTGAAAAGTTTGAAAGGGTGCAATAAAAAGCCATGAAAATCACTTGAAAACTGGCAAAAATGCTTTAGAAAGCCTTAAAGAGTTCAGTCTGTTTAGTTTATGAAAATTATGAGGCAGCATGATTTTGCAATGCAAGTGCCAGAAAGGGAAAATGCCACATACTAAAGAGTTCTTTAATCTAACGGAGAAAGGCTTTACAAGAAATTGAAGAGGGCAACTGAGGCCAGACAAACTCAGATTTGGAAGAGAACTCATTTTTAAAAATTTGGGAGTGGAATTAAGGACAAACTCTCAAGACAAGTGATAGACTTCCTGATCTGCATGTTTTCAAATTAAGACCAGAGGACTGAAAAATAAATGGAAGTTAATATGTGCTCAGAAACAAGTAGTCAGCTTAATACAGAATAAATGCTTGAAATTTTGTAACCTACACACACACACAAGCTGACAAAAAAGCCTAAACATTTCTTTACACTTAAGCTCTATGAAACCTTTATCTCTCAAGAACTGCTACTGAAAGAAGGTGCTATCAGTCATTTGTCACTAACGTGCATAACTCCCACTGTTTCTCTCTAAGTGCTCACCGTAGTCATGCTTCACACTCATTTCATGGTTGTATTCGGTTTGTCCATATTTGCTGTCATTAACAATTTCAGCACTTACCCATGACTTCAAACCAAAGAAAAACGAACATGGAAAGAGGAAAAGGTGGTTATAAAGAAACAAGAACAAAAAAACCCATATGCACACTCATAAATTAAACCTTGAGTTGTCCTACAACCTGCTGGCAACACCATTTCCCTAGGTGATGCTGGAAATAAAGGAGTTGTGAAGAGTCCAGATGGATGCTATTTAAAACAAGTCCTTTACCCCTAACGTTCAAACACTTTGATGACTGAGATGTTATAAACCATCGTATTTCGCTGAAATGCAATATTAGGTCAGAAGACAATCAAGACAGCATTCAACTCAAGTCAGGCAAAACCCACAAATAATATAAAGTTCATTTGTACCCCAATGTGGGCCATAAATACACACATGTACGTATGTACTTTCACAGAATAGTATACGTATAATGTTTCTTACCTGAGGGGATTTTAGCATCTGAAATACACTGATGCCTCCAAAAGCTAATGGCAGATCTTTCTCTGTTCTGCAGTCGACATAACCTCTCAGCTAGCCCACCCCTGCAGAGGATAAAGGAATGTTCAGTTTTGCCAGGAATCAGTATTCAGTTTTGCCAAGTGACAAGCCATAGAACAGATGGAATATGTATGTTTTGACCCTTAGAGACAGAAACATACGGTAAAATTAAATTTTGCAGAGTAGTTCTCTTAATTTTGATTTTCGAATGGATATACTCCCAATAGAACATACACTTAGGGTCAATACATACAATAAAACATATTCTGGGTGTCCAAAACCTTCATATTTTCAGTCCTGTCTCCAACACAAGGACTGTACCGGAAGGTTCCCAACTTTTCATTGCATTTATACACATACCCTGATAGATACTACAGACCATTGCGAATTCAAAACAAACCAATGTAACCACCAGTTATAACAGGTCGGGATTTTTTTCCTCACAGATTTGTTTGTCTGTTGGCAAGGAGTGATCACAAAAATATTCTTTTACCCATACTTGACCCTATGATTCATTTCACAAGCTGGGTCAAGTGTGCAGTTTCAGTGGTCTGAACACTCTCCAAGATGAAATTAATTTAGCATTCCCAAGGTAAGGAGCAGAGGAGTGGCATCTAGTACAAATACATTTAAGGTAACACTAAAGAAATTCCTACACCTGGATTCAAAGCCAGAAGACATAATTTCTCACTTTAAGAACAAAAAGACGAATGTGTTGGAAGCTGTCTTTGGGCTACTTACAAAGAACTCTGGACTACTACGGGCGTATTTGAGCATTTTTCTTTGGCTTCAAAGAAGTTATTTGCATAAAACCCTACTTTGTTCTTTCTTTATAGAGTACGTTTTTCCACAACAAGCACTATCCAGTATATCAATGAAGACTTTTGCTATGGTAAAATGTGTCCTTGGGTTAAACTGGTTTAGGAATCAGCAGAGATAAGATACAACCACCTCATGATTACTTGCGCATGTGAATAGACTATTTTGGTTTAGAAAAAAAAGCAAAATAGATTGGTAAAGCTCACGTTACAAATGTGAAACTGGGAGGACTCACACCTGTAGAAACCAAGAAGGAGCTAAAAAGGCTAAGCAGCACTTCAGGCAGGATGTAAAAAAAAAATATCTCTTTAGCAGTTACCAAGCAATTTCACCTGCAGACAAGTCAACAGGTTACATGAAAGGTCATTAGCGGTCTCAGCTGAATTTCTGATGGACAAGTATATACTTGCAAACTATCCCAAGAATTATCAGATGGCATGGTTAAGCACCTTAGTAGTAAAGATCACAGAATGAACACTCTGAAATACAAGAGCCACATTTGACCCAGAATGATCCATAAAATTTCTGTAGTTTACATAACTGCATCTCTTCTATGGCTGGTGTGAGTTTCTCTCTTCCTTTCAGGCACGGAAGAGAGAAACTCAAACTCTCTTCAGAGGAGGAAAAATTCCCCAAACGCCCAAAATAGAGAACACACACTTAAGCTATATATAAACCCTGCCATATTAAGGAGGAAAACAAACAAATATTTAGGAAGTCCTGGGCTCCAGTGAACTTCCAGGTAAGCTTAACAGCCTTGTTTAATCCTGCTTTCAACATGGACATTTTAGACACAGGGGCAACTAATACAGAGAAGTGCAATGGAAGCTTTGGTACCAAAAGCAGCACAGTCAAGCACAGAACTTCATACAGGATAACTTACTCTGCTAGTAACACTGCTCATCCATGTTTTCCCCCAAACTTGAACACTCAAGCAATTACAGCACCACAACACTCGTGGGCAAGACTTCTTGCCAGGAAACTGTTCTTAGATGCATTTGTAATTCATCTTGGCTGTGTGCTCTACATGAGCCATGATGGAACAGGTAGATGCCAGCTCAGCTAGGGTTAGAAATGCAGCAGTTAAATGCATTTTGAGCTTGCTTACTTAAGTCTTGCGTGTATAGCCTGCAGCTGAACTCTGTGGTTGGACTATAGCAATACACAATACAGCTAGCAGCTCAAAAACTTGTTTTGCTCAAAGAAAACTGTTCAACAGGAGTGTTCTAAAACCCTACTCCACGCCTTCCACAGACAACAGTCAAAGAAATTTATTTTTTTCAATATATGCTATTGATATATTCAAATATATCAATATTATTCAATATTAGTTCAAATAATAGTTCAAATAGTTCAAATAATGCTAGAAAATCTTAAGGTACCTGCAGAAGAGGGCAGCTATTACTGGTTCACATCTTCATTTCCCCCCACCTTTCCCTGATCAGGGCTACAATTGTGTCCAGTCAAACAATTCCTACTCTTCTGTAAGCCCACTACTGTTTCACCTGTGGCAGGAACAGCCTGTAGCATGAAGGGCTCAAGTTCCTGGTTTTGTGGCTATTGCACACAACAGGAATACACCATTCCTGTTCCAGGCCTGATACGCCTACCAGTGAGGGTCTCACTGGCGCTTATAACTTCATTACTAATTTGCTAACCATCTGTATTAGGATAATGGTTATCACAAAGGTCCATGAAAAGTAAAGCGGTGCCTTTCCTTAGCAGCCCTTTGGGCTAATAAAATTTATTGATACTTATTATCATCCTTCCATTTGCATTCCAAATGCAGTTAAAAATAGTTTAAACAGAAAACATCATAAAATATTCTACATCTGCTTGGTTGCAGAATATAAAATTTAACCAAGAATGCATTTATGAAAAGTTCTCAGCTGGACATTGGAAATGCTTTTTTTGTAATGTCTGTTTCATATTGTGAAATTTGAAAATAAAATTCAAGGACATGCCATGGACAAAAGGAATTTCTATGACAAGAGAGAGAGTTTATGGTGTGTTTCCTTTAAAAGGTAGAAACAAAGGCATTTAACCACCACCCAAAACCTAGGAGGATTAATCCCCTTTTTAGCTTGAACACATAAACAAAGAAAAACATGCTTTCTGTTACATATTCTAACAGATTTGATGACAACGGCATTTGAAAACTACCAGTTCCTTCTCATACAGTACAGGTGCCCACACTTAAAAATGCCTCTCTGTGTGCTGTGAGACACTGAACTATACAGTCAGTCACTCCTGGCTGTGCAGATGAAAGATAAAATGGAGTTACACAGAGCTTACTCAAAGCAGAGCATGCTATTAAGCAGTTGCCAGCTTCAGTGTAAGAACCAACCCCATGTTTTGAAAAAAGCTACAGGGTGAAAATTACTATTATTTTATTCCCAACTGCACATCTGTGGACTGTTAAATACTGAATGAGCTTTTAAATTCAGTCTTTGGTAGTAACTAGGTTTACTGGGACTAACAGCAATTTTTTTTTGCTATAGATTCTATCATAGGGAAGAAACTTTTTGCTTATTTTGGTATTACAAGATAGAAATGGGTAATATTCACTAGCTAGAATATCCCCTAGCTTTCCTGGCTTTTCAAGCTCCAGAAACTGTTTGGCTTGGTTTTGCCAGATAAGGAGAGGTTTGTTGCCATCAAGGGTGGAGACTGGATTCTACAGTACCAGTCTTGGTTAATCTGCAGTCTGTATTTATTTATGCATCTAACCATTTCAATAAGATTAGAAAAAGATATTCAGTTCTCTCTTTTGCAGAGATTAGCCCTTATGATGCATTTAATTGTCCTCCATGACAAACTCAACATCTCTGTGTGTGTGTATGTGTGTATAATTGGCAAATACATTTTAATTAGTAATGTACAATTTCTGTAATCAAGGAAACTGACAGACTGTATTTAAATAACAAAACCTGTAATTTGAGATGCATACTTTACTGACCAACGCTTCAAACTTGCCCCCAAAATGTTTCAATATGAGCAAACTGAATGCACTTGGCAAATTGTTAAAGCAAAGGCCGTTAGGGAAGCCAAACTGCTCAGATACAATCTCCACTGCCCACAACCTTTTTATTTTTAATCACGAAACTTTCAGTACAACTATTTTGTTCCTTTAAACCCCTGAGGGTTGACAGATTTAACAAGCAGAAATCCGTGTCCTATTTTTGTACTAAATCTAAGCTTGTTGAAATACCGTATTTAAAACACCACATTGCCATTACTGTCCATGTCCAACAATATCAACATGAAAGACAGCTTTGATGACCACAAGAAAGTGTAGCATGTACTACAAAAGCTCACTTTCTGGTGACTGTCCCTTTCCACAAAGTTCAACAGCAAGACTGAAGAGTTTTATGCCACCATGTAACAAGTATCACCAAATGGCAACACTGAGCCTGATCTGTAACTCTCAGGCTGCTGGTCCCTAGCTTCCAATTCCAATGAGGGAGAAGGACCGACAGACAGGACAAAAGAAAAGAGCATTAGTGAGCAGGCTGTGTTTTGAAGTCATCTTCTATCTTTCTCGAGATCTATGTTCATTTATTAAGGCTTTCATTTGGCATGGCACTTACCAAAAATAAGCCCTCATTCATCTAAGTTTACTCCTTTCCAGACTTCATTTGAATTTAAGAACAATGAACACTTAAGCATCTCATTACTGACATGTCTCCTCATATACACCATGTATTTCAAAACACTCTAAGTTACACAAATGTATATCCCCATCTCAGGACTCAGCAATTTCCCTCCTCTCTTTTCAAAGCAAGGACAGAACTCCTCTCATATTTCCAAGTTCACTGGTCAAGTAACTGACTTTTGCAATGCTCCGCTCCATATTTCCAGCCCACGGCATACTTGCTAATGAATTAAAAAGGACTCCTAAGCATGCTGGCATTTAATTTGTCAACCTGCAAACCCATAAGCTATTACCAGCTAGTTTACAACCTGAAAAATAATAAGGAACACTGAATGTTGACAGTCACTACCAAGTGCTCCCTTAGGGTACTAAATAGCATGGATACACGTGAAAGACATGATTGAAGAATGTTGGCCTCGCAAGCGCAAGCCTCTACAGAGGCCTACCTCCTCTCCAGTGCAGAAGAGAAGCCGTTGACTTCATAAAGTAACAAGGGATCAGAAAGAGTAATGTTAGCTTTACAGATCAGCCCCACTCAAGCTCTGACTCAACAACTAGATTTATAAAGTTTCATGTTGGATGAACCACTATTACCATCATTGCTGGCATTATTCTCTTTGTTGAATGTGGGATACTTCTCTGGAATCAAAGCATAACACAATTTCTTTCCCTACGTGATAGAACAACCAAAGATTAAAGTAGGCAGCGATAACTGTAATTCCCTATAAAACTTGTCAAGCAATTACACTCTGCTACAAGTTCTGGGGTCTTTCCCTTGGAAAGGAATCAAGTGTTTCTCCTGACCCAAAATTTCCATGTCAAATGAACAGCATCTGAGGTACACACCTAAAATGAAAGGAAAATGGAAGATCTGTATTCTAACACAATTGATAATTTCTAACACACAACTACCAAGGGCCAGCTGCATCTGCCAACACAAAAACACAGAAGACCCTCCATATTTTTTAAAAAATATACTGAGTAGACAGGCAGTGCAGTGATTTAGTAAACTGCACTGGATGCTGGATTTTCTTGCACAGCAGTTGCTGACATTTCAATACTCTGATCTGTTGTACCCATCCAGAGAGGGGTTGTGTCTTTTTCACACTAGCCAACTCAACAAGGCAGACATGCTTAGAGAGCCTCTTCTAGAGTCTTAAGGATTCAAGGATCTGGAGCCTCTCTTAAAAGAGTTCAATAAGCCAAAATCTTCTTGAGTCCATGTAGTCTCTCACCACTCTTTTTCTAATGTACCATGAAGGAAGTCACCTCCATAAAACGTATTTGGAACAAAGATACCATTTTTGTGAGTCCCCATAGCGCAAGGTATCTTTCAGCAACTGCGTTAGACTAAAGTAACCATCTAGAGAATTTACCTTGTCTTCAGCTGTAAATTCCAACCAGCGTGTACTAGAAACATCCTTAATAACACCTTTAACAATTAAATTTTTGCAAGTTATGTCTGGACACTATAACACAATTACTCCTGCAAATCCAAAATAATTCTTTGTCATAGACACCAAAACTTCACCATTCTTGTGTTGTGAAATTTGGTTTCCAGGTCCTAGTTGTCTTGGGCAGCACAGAGGAAGAGATGTAAGGGGGATTACAACTGTGGCTGCTGAGAACAGGGTGAGTGAGCAGTTTCTGCATCCCATATGGCCCCAGGGAAATAGGTGATTGATTTTCCCATGCCTGTATTTACCCAAGTTATCTCACAGAAAATACCTGAAATAATTTAGGAACATCTTTGGAAATAGGTAAGCTTTTGGGGCCTGCTCTTTTCATAGTTTTCAAAACATTGATCACCTCTTCTTAACAGCCACTGATAAAAACCCCACCAAACCACAGCTGAAAAGTTTACCACAGCTCTCTGGCTCTTAAGACTCCTTATTAGAAAAGAAGTATTTCAGGTTGTCCTACTTCTCTTACAGAAGCAGCTCTCAGCAGAAGTAAGATGATTCAAGAAGGAGAGTCTTCCCAGAAATAAGTTATCCATCCCCTTTCTGGCTAGTATTAAAAATAAAAAAAAAAATTAAAAATCAAGTGCCAGACTCACATGCACAATTTCTCAGAATAGAGTAACAAAATTTAGATGATGACTCTGTGTGGACCAGTTCTCCTGTGCGAACAGCCATGCCCCACAAGATAAGGGAAGAGCCTTCGCTTCAGTTCTGAAGGTTTTGCCTTTTCTGAGCAGAGACCTTGCATAGAAAAGCAAGCTCCATGGTTAAACAGACCAAAGGCACCAAAATTATTTCTCTCTGATAGGGAACAACTGTACCCTGGCTAGACCATTCTGATCAGTAAAATAGATTACATGTGAAATTGGAGAAATCTGCCATATTAAGAAAAGTGGTTTGGGACTTTTTTTACTAAAAGTGGTTTTTTTTTCCTTTTAACACCAAGCATCTGGCCCAGTGAAACCATCAACACTTACTAGAAATAAGGCATTTTGACTTTCAGAAAGTGCAAAATAATTTGCCTGTCTACATTGCCAGTGATTACAAGTGATACATCTGTAGCACAGCTGTGATATTTTTCAGTTATAGTCTTCTAAACCAGCAAGAAATTCACTAGCAAGGAAAACTTAATCCAATAGTTAAAATAAGCGTAAGAATATGACGGTCAAAAGGGCTAGTCTGTTGCTGTTACATGCATCTACAAGTCGCGTGAGGGTGTAAGAAAGAACAGACCCAATTTTAAAGTAAAAGCCTCCTTCATTTGTGCCAGCTCCTCCTCCCTTGGCAATTTCCTTTATTTTCAGGACCTCAGTTGGCCTCATGTGACAACTGGGTTTCATTTTACTGCACATAGTAACAGGACATTCTGTAATTTTCTCCTCTTTCGATAACAAAAGTTAATTTTAGCAGATCAGATCTGCAAATGGTCTACATACAAGTAGATATAAGATAATGAAACAGAATTTCCTAAGATCTTATTTTACTAGTAAACTAAAAACAGCCACTCAAATATATAAAAAAAATTCAAACAAAAAGCTAAAGCATCTATTCTTCACAAATAAAAGCTCTTACAATGTGACAGATTTGGAAGTAGGGTTAACATTATATAATTTAAGATATATATTTCCTGCATTAAAACCCAGACTTTTTTTTTATAGAAATAAAATCTTACTAGAAAAAGCATACAACTAATAAAACCTTTAGGAAAGGTTTACTTGTAGACAAGAAAAGCTGAGTGCATGCATTTTGAGTTTTCTCCTTTACAAATATTGAATGAGCTGTTATTTAACCTATATAAAACACTTTTAGATGTTCAATACTCTTTATTTGTCCCTTCTTTCACAAAGGAACTTTGAGAGACTTGCAACTAGCGCAGTTTAGACATTTCAGCCTGTAGCATTAACATTAATTCCAAATCTAAGAAGAGGAGCTTCCTGAAAAATGTTATTTGCAGCATATACTCTCTCCCCTCAGGTTTGCAAATCATTTGCATTATTTTCCCATGCAGTTTTGACTGAAGCTGAGAAAATGAAACTTTGTGGTGGAATAAAAGGGCAGGAACATCTAAACCCAACAGCTCTTGACCTCTTGACACCAAGGCAATTCACCTCAGTATCAAATACCACTAGGAGCACCTCCTTATCAACTTTCTTAGTAGCTCATACGCACAGTACAATGACATTTATCTCTCAGTGTACCTGGGAAAATTACACTACTCCCACTCCATCCACCCGTCACCAATTTTGTTTAAATAAAGGAAGGTAGCTACACAAGATGGTATACACAACCAGTGTTTAAGGTGAAGACGTCCAGGAGCAGTGGTATTGATGGCTGTGAATGAAAGAATGATACTTTGCTACTAGCATGAGAAACTAGCACCTTCTACAGCACTGCCTTTCAGGTTGCTTCAGAACCTGCCTGGGACCACCAACATCCCTGAAGGACAAACACCACTACACAGAATACCTGCTCTCCCCTGTGGACTGTGTTAGAAAGAACAATCTTTATTTAGAACAATTCTAAAAACAAAACCTAACATTACAGGGGATACATGAAGAGATATGAGAATTTGGCAAAAGGACACAGAATAGACCAGTCAGTAGACGTGGGGGGGGAGGAATAGCTTCTGTCATGCCTTCCTCACCTGCAGATGCTAATCACTTTCCAAAACCCCACTTAACTCCTAACAGGAGGATTGCAACATGTTCCTTCAAATTTCACTCATCATAAGTGACATTGTATAATGTGCATGTCCTTTTGGGGACATAGATGGGTTTCTCATTTCATTTCCACATAAAGGTGTTGAATTTACACTCAAATTTTTAACACTAGGATGAGCAGAATTCATTTTTTATCATCCATAATTAGCTTACTTCAGAAGGTTTTCTACTGTTTTGGTTACATCTTTGTTTTTGTAGCATATGAAAATAACATCTGTAATAGGATCAAACAAACAATACCCTTTCCTCCCATCTAAGCAACTATCCATTTCCATTTTCGCACCAGGAAGATTCCAAGAGAAGAGGACAGTAGAAAGTAACTTCTGTAATGGTGTTGAGTGTTGGTAGATGAGGGAAGAGCAATGATGTCATCTACCTGGACTTGCGTAAAGCATTTGACACTGCCCTGCACAACATCCTTGTCTCTAAACTGAAGAGACTTGGATATGATGGATGGATGACTTGGTAGGTAAGGAATCTGTTGTAATGTTCACACTCAAAAGAGTTGTGGTCAACGTGGTCATTGTCCACGTGAAGACCAGTGATGGTGGCGCTCCTCAGGAGTCCATGCTGGAACCAGTGCTGTTCATCTTCCTCAGCAACACGGACACTGGGACTGGGTGCACCCTCAGAGAGTTTGATAATGACACCAGCTGAGTGCTGCAGTCAAAACACCGGTGGGAAGGGATGCCATCCAGAGGGACCTTGACAGTCTTGAGAGGTGGGCCTGTGCGAACCCAATGAAGTTCAACACGGCCAAGTGCAATGTCCTGCATGTGGGTTGGGACAATTTCCAGTATCAAAACAGGCTGGGTAGCGAATAGATTGAAAGCAGCCGTAAGGAGAAGGGCTTTGGGGTGTTGGTGGATGAGAAGCTCACCTTGACCCAGCAATGTACGCTTGCAGCCCAGAAAGCCAACCATACGCTGGCTGCATCAAAAGACGCATGGCCAGCAGGTCGAGGGAGGTCTACTCTACTCTGCTCCCATAAGACCTCACCTGGAGTACTGCATTCAGCTCTGGGGCCCCCAACATAAGAAGGGCATAGACCCGTTGGAGTGAGTCCAGAGGAGGGCCGGGAAGACTGAGAGGTGCTCCAGTCCCCTGACCTATGAAGACAGGTTGGGAGAATCACAGTTGTTCAGCCTGGAGAAGAGAAGGCTCTGGGGACACCTTATGGCAGCCTGCCAGTGCCTAAAGGGGGCCTGCAAGGAAGCTGAGAGGGACTTTTTGACAAGGGCCTGTAGCGACAGGACAAGGGGGAATGGTTTAAAGCTGAAAGGTGATAGATTTAGATTAAATATTAGGAAGAAGTTCTTGACTGTGAGGGTGGCAAGACACCGGAACAGGTTTCCCAGAGAAGCTGTGGATGCCCCATCCCTGGAAGTGTTCAGGGCCAGGCTGGATGGGGCTTGGAGCAACGTGGTCTGGTGGAAGGTGTCCCTGCCCATGGCAGGGGGATTGGAATGAGATGACCTTTAAGGTCCCTTCCAACCCAAACCATTCTGTGAATCTACAGTTATCTCAAGTTTTCCACAGACACTGACGGCTGGTTTGGGGGTTTTGTTTAGTCTTGGTTGGGGTTTGGGAGGCATGTGGTAATGTTAGGGGGTTTTCTTTGAGGCTGCATAGAAAAATGTATCAATTGAGGTAACAAGAGTACAGCTGCAAACAGGTAATGCAAATATAAATGCAGATTGCAGTGTGCCTAAAGAATCTGGAAGAGGTATAATATTTTTTCAGAAAATATAAGCTAAAATATTATCTCTGCTTGAAGATAGCTTCAGTTGTCTCAAACAAAAAAAAAGAGATTAAAATAGAAATAATTTTTGTTTTCCTAAAAGTAAAAACAAAACCATAAGAGGCCTATTCTACCTGCACAGAGACCTATTCTACTTACATCAGGACTCTTCCATGAAGTAAGTATAATTAATATGGATTTGGAGTTGAACTTCCTGCACAGGAATTCACATAGGAAGACAGGAGCTCTACCACTTGCATCATCTCTGCCCAACCCATGCTTTCCTAGGCACCAGCCAGGAAAAAGACAGCCCAGCTAAGCAGAGGCTTTCAGCTCTCTTCCACCTACTGTTCAGTTCCAAATGGTCCGAGTGAGAAAGCATGGGCCAGATCCAGCTTGCATGATCTCTCTTGCTCGCTGCTTTTTCTGCTGTGGCCTCAACCTGCAGCAGAGGTGGGAAGGAAGGAGAAAGGACAAGCCAACAACAGCTACGTGACTTCTAGCTATATAACCAGAAAGAAGGGGTTGTCACTTCATCGATCAAGAAGCTGAGAAACCTTTCCCTGAACTGGCTGTCAATTCACAGCACTGAAAACCTGAGCTTTCCCACTGAGGATGCAGACTCTTATATTCACTGTTAGCACACCAATGAAAAAGTTTTCCATCAACAGTAAAGGGAAGGATGGGAAACAGACACATGTGGAATTAATGCCCTGAACAGGAAGAGTGAAAAGATGGCAATTACCTGGACAAGCAAAATAACTAATACACAAAACTCATAACTAAGGAATTTCCTGCCTGCTTCCCTGTTCTCAAAGGAACCCAAGGTGGAACCACAGGATGGAAGAATGGAAAACCCTAGGAGCTCTGCTCTTCTGGCCACTCCAGACAGATTACATTCTCCATCATTGTGGTTGGTTTGGTTTTGTTTATTTGTTTGTTTTTAAAGCTATTTATTCTCTTAAACACTTGTTTCAGTGTATCTTTGCTGTAAAATATATTTTTGCACTGATTGTTGATAGAAGTTATCAATGAAGCTGGTAGGTGCAGATTCAAGTCATGTTTAAGCTACAGAACTCCTCGCTCTGGGATGTTGTTGCAGCAACCAAAAGTTTTCATGGCTTCAGAAAACTACTGGGCAAACTCACAAACCCACTGAATGTAACAAACAGCTCCTGAGCAGCAAACTGCTGAAGGCTGTAAGTGCATCTGGGCAAAACTGTATGCTTGTCCTGTTCTTATTATCTACACACGTACTTGCTTTTGGCCACTAACAGGTGTTTTTTGGGGTTTACAGCTTTGGACTAACCTAGTACAGTTGTGTCTTTATGTTTTTAAAGTAACAACAAATAAAGCAAAGCACTTTTAAGTACAGAGATCCTCAGTAAAAAGGATTTTCAACTCTGTTCCCTCAGTCAGCATTTTGAAATAGCCAAGAACATTTTTAGAGAAAAATAAGGTATGGCTATTTAACCAAAGTGAAGATTTACTTTTTAAGTAATTGACTGATTACTGTACATGGAATCTGCTGTAAAAAAAAGTAAGAAAGAACCACATTGTTAAAAATACAATAGATATCTATAGCAGCACTGTTCTTAATTGCAGTCTCCATTTGAGGCACACCCTCACATATACCATTGAAGTTAAAGCAACATTCGTTCATTCAGTATAGGAAGTGGCCATTTTTGCACTGTAATTAGCTAGAGAAATAGTGAATTTTGAACATCAGGCTTCTACTGCTCAGGCTGTTTTCTTTCAGCAGTTAGATATCTTTTTTAATGTATTTGATTAGTCACAGAGATTTAAATTTCAGGTTAACAAATATAACCCACCTTTGCCTAAATATCACTCTGTCCTACGCTATTCAGCAGTATTGCTCATCTACTCCTCTCCTATAGTATTTTGGATAATTTTGCCCTGACAAATCTGCAGAGGAAAAAAAAAATTAAAAATAGAAAAATCAGAGGTACAGCATTTTTGCAGACTAGAGAGGCACAAAGCAATGAAATGATCACATGCTGAAACAGAAGTATGTCCGCTCACACGTCTGTAAGGCACTGTAAAGCATTATTAGAAGCGCAAAAACATGCAAAAATGTTGATTTTTATACAGGAGTTCAAGATCAAGAGCTTTCACCACAGATTTAAAAAGTGAATTGAGTTCTTTCTTGCCTTGTTTACAGATAAATGACATTCTTTAAGCTTTTGGAATTTTCCTCTCTAAAATGTTTATCCTTGAAATGCATCCCTACTCTTCTGTAAGTATTCTTTTACTTACAATTAAAAGGAAAAAAAAAAGTTTCCTTAAGGTGGACAGTGCATTTACCTCAGCAGCTTCCTCTTCTTCGCAGACTCGGCGGGGGCGCGGGGGGCCCTGCCCGCCTGCTTCCCGGGGGTGCGGAGAAGGGCCTGCGCAGACCTCAGCCACTCGCCGGCTGGTCGTGCTGTGACGTCCCCCGTGTCCCCTCCTGACCTCAGCTGTAACTCCTCAATGGATCCTGGAATAGTCTTCGCCAGGCCCATCTCTCCTTCTCCCGTGCCGTCATTATCAGATGAATACTCAGAAATTTCTGCTGAAGTTGTCTAAACAAATAAAAACGTAAAGCTATTTAAAACGGAATGCTAATGAGACAGTACAGGTTTACACAGGCAGTTATTTATGTTCCCTAGTAATCCATAAATTTCATGGCAATTTATTGATTAATATAACTTGGACAATTTCACTGTAAGTGCACATTAATCTTTTGTGAGTCAACGTAAACTCCTGTACATAAGGACCATCTCTGAGGGACAACTGGGACAAGGAACAGTTTTTTTTTCCAACAACTTATCTACAGAACTTATCAAAACAATAAGCCAATGCTTATCTCTATCAAGAAAAGTTTCCAGACAGGTGTCAGGATTAAAGCAAGTTTTCAGAAAAACAGAAAGGGGCTAATGAATGGCAGGGATCATGACTGGCAGGAACGCTGAGAGAAAGCAAGCTTTCACATCGGGATTCAAGTAAGTAGGAAGGCTGGTTTCTGTAGTCTGGAAACAAAGGGAAGAAACACATGCCTCCATTGAGAACTCGTAGCTGGCAAAAAGTACGTAGCCTTTTGTTAAAATCAGATTTTGGCCACTAATGCTGGCCTTCCCCCATGTCAAGCAGGCCAACAGCTTCCCAAGAAGGTTTCAGAAGTGGAGCATAAGCTATCGGACCGCATCCAGGTAGCTCCAGGGAGGATTGCTCACTGGTCATCAGCCAGGGCCGTGAGCAAGCGGGGCTGGAGTTCACAGTCATAAAACCTCGCTGGAGGTCTTCTCCCAGAAACTCCCAGGACACACTGAACTCATCCCACTGAAGGAAGGATGAGAGGAGAGGTTGAGAAGCCCCAAAAACAAGTCTGCAAAGGGACATGGAAGGCTTAGGAGAGGGCTGGCAGGGAAAATTCACTTGCTTCAGCTCAGCTTGTTTTACTCTCTTCTAGGGCTCCTGCACAAGCAGGGCAAGGCAGCTGGGTTGGCACCCTAAGGTGAGCTCTGCACAGTTGTTATGTATGTTATGCGCTCTTGACCCAGTAGTTCTTGAAGTACTGAGTATTAAGCAAAACTACTTGGAAGGTGGCACTTTACCTAGTAAAGAATGAAAAGATCTAAGACTCTGAAATAGGCAGAAGACTAAGAAATATGAGCTGGTCTCAGTCTTCAGGAGCTGGTTGGGGAAAAAAACCAAAACAAAACCAAAACCCACTCCATGCAAGTTCTGGTGGGGTGAGCATAAGAACAGTCCCATTACTAGGACCACCAGCACTGGCTCAGCTCAAGGAGGCCTGCACAAAACTGTTCTGTAGAAGAGGCAAATTAAGTAACTCAACCTGATCCTTGAAAGAACCAAAACCCAATGCAAAACATTAGGTTCACATTATCAAGGGAACTGGAAAGATGGACTTTGCTCCAGATCTGCTGCCCCGATCACAGAAGAGGTCCTGAAAAAAATTAGCCTGTTCCTCTAGTCTAATGCAGTAAGCAGCTCTCCTCACACGTTGTCTGACAGCTGGCTCTGATAAAGAGTTTAAAGATAAAAGAGGAAAGGGAGGAAAATCACTGCATTCACTGATGCTGTTGTATGTTATTAATTAGTGTAATCATCTGAAACCAACATTTCTCAACTGTGCACAAAAATGAGTTCAGGTCTTGCCAGTTCTTTAATACATTCTTCACGTAAATGATGAGACACTATGTTCACGTTCTGAGAGCTTACCTAAATATTCTGGAAATTGGAAGGACTTTTAAAGTTATCCAGAGAAAGAGAACAGCTAAAAGAATGTAATTAATATCAGCCTGTTTTAAAAACAACACGGTCAACATTTCATCCCTTGGCAACAATATTTCTCTGAAAACAAACTCCTTCCATCTTGGAAAAGAGCCAGAAATAAAAGGTTTCAAACAGTACGAAAGCAATGAGCAAGCACTTTACTCTTAGACCACCATTCCAATGCACTCTTTTGCTTTAGAAATGCTTTAATTTTGCTTGAATACTACAATACCCACTGCACCTCAAAAAAAGGATGCAAACCTGAAGTTCTTTGAGCAAGTAAAATGCAAATGAGGAAAGCTCTTGGGATGTGCTTCAAGTTAAGCACATGTGTTAATCCCACTGACTGTTCTGAGTTAAAAAGCTTTCTTAAGTAAGCACTGTCTAATAAATCATTAAATTCTTCTGCTAATATTTATTATTGTATACTTGTTTAGACTTAACTTCCCCAAGGAAACCATACTTCAGGGTTTTTGGTTTGGTTTTGTTTGCTTGTGAGAGGTTGTGGAGGTTTTTTTAATCAGTCAGTTGGCAATTTTTTTTAAGAGAGGAAGCTACAAATACAGAGAAGAAAAACAAAGAACAAAACCTCAGCCTTCCAATTCTGTACATTATTTAACTGTAGTCCCCATCAGAAACACAGTCTGAAGAGGAAAAAACTTCAAAACATACAAACATGCTATTTCAAGTATCCACCAACATTACGGTGGTGGACAGCTGGCAAAACAAATATTTTTTTAGATTCACTTTAAAACACTCATTGATAAATAGTGAAGAAATTGTTCAGCAATTATTGACATTTTAAACATCATAAAGCTGAATTTTTTAGTCTTTTTAAAAATAATATCCCCAGTACTATCAGTAAGAGTTTCTGAAGAGCATCATTGATAAGCACAGAGAAATGTCAAATTTAAAGGAGTTGACTTTTCCATACTGCTTATTATTTCAAAATACAGTCATTTCTGGTTATGGTGGCTAAAGGTGCAATGCTTCGCAACACACAGAGGCTGTTTCCCCACCTCAATCCCCTCCTCCAACCCCTGAGCCAAACTAATCATCCTCATCCTGGAGTTTTCCATGACCGTCTCCCATATATCCCAATCATTCCAAATACTCGGTACTGGACTGTTCACTAAGATTTACCTATCTTTTCCAATGATGGCCTTGTGACAACACCCTCTTTTAAATCACGCTAACCACTTTTACATGTCCAAGGGCTGAGTGGAAAAAAAAATGCAGGGGCTGACCCCAATCTATCTGTCACTGAAATGACAAACACGGCTCATTTTGTTCACTTTTAGAATAGATTGATTTGCTCTGTGAGTCGTTCCATTTGAAAGATTCTAAATGCTCCCCTTTTATGGCTTGCTCTTTTAAGGAAAAAATGGCTTTAGTATAAATGCACAAAATACTGCTATATTTTCTGATAAGATTTGACTACAGGAAAACAAACACATCGTTGAGTATAGCAACTGAGCATCCAGGACCCTATATTTTAAGTATCATAGAATGAATCACAGAATGGTTTGGGTTGGAAGGGACCTTAAAGGCCATCTCATTCCAATCCCCCTGCCATGGGCAGGGACACCTTCCACCAGACGAGGTTGCTCAAAGCCCCATCCAGCCTGGCCCTGAGCACTTCCAGGGATGGGGCATCCACAGCTTCTCTGGGCAACCTGTTCCAGTGTTTCGCCACCCTCACAGTCAAGAACTTCTTCCTAATATTTAATCTAAATCTATCACCTTTCAGCTTTAAACCATTCCCCCTTGTCCTGTCGCTACAGGCCCTTGTCAAAAAGTCCCTCTCAGCTTCCTTGCAGGCCCCCTTTAGGCACTGGCAGGCTGCCATAAGGTGTCCCCAGAGCCTTCTCTTCTCCAGGCTGAACAACTGTGATTCTCCCAACCTGTCTTCATAGGTCAGGGGACTGGAGCACCTCTCAGTCTTCCCGGCCCTCCTCTGGACTCACTCCAACGGGTCTATGCCCTTCTTATGTTGGGGGCCCCAGAGCTGAATGCAGTACTCCAGGTGAGGTCTTATGGGAGCAGAGTAGAGTAGACCTCCCTCGACCTGCTGGCCATGCGTCTTTTGATGCAGCCCAGCGTATGGTTGGCTTTCTGGGCTGCAAGCGTACATTGCTGGGTCAAGGTGAGCTTCTCATCCACCAACACCCCAAAGCCCTTCTCCTTACGGCTGCTTTCAATCTATTCACTACCCAGCCTGTATTTGTGCTTGGGATTACCCAATAATAGGCATAACTGTGTTTAAATAAAAATGCATCAAAAGAGAGCTATTTTCTCATAATAAATTTATGATGTATTTTTGACAGCACTCACCAGTACTAGCTAATGTAGAGGATGCTACAAACGTAAAATACAAACCAGAATGAGAAACAGCAAATATCCTCCCTGACTAAACAGTTAAAATTGCTGAAGAATGCATGATTAGCAGTGTAATTTTAAATGCATCAACAAAAAACAAACCAAGCAACCAACCCCCAACCTCCCTCCCCCAAATGATAAAAACCCCAACCCACACCCTGAAATGATAAAATTCTGGCCCAGATTGTTCAAGGACAAAACACTTGACTTCAGTGAAACGATGAGAGCTTGCCATAAGCATGTAGATTTTGCAGGCAGGCAGGCAGCACAGAAGATACCATGCTGTTACTTATGTGACCAAGTACTCCCTCACCCTCATGAGATTTGCTTCAGCTGCCTGTTGCTTTGCCTTGAACACTTTGTGAGTTCTTTGGGAGTACCTTTGCAATCTGCCCAGCATTTGTCTCTGAAAGGTCTGAAAAAATTACCTTCTCACTTCAATAATGATGTAAGCAAGAAATATCTTTATTTGACCACTTTAATAGGCACCTGTTATTTCTTATCAATAAAATAGCAGTAAGTTAATATGAGGTGTTAAATTCCCATTTGTAGTTTCCAACTTCAGCAGAGAAAATAGAACTGTGCAAAATTTTCTGCAGAAGAAGTAAACCTAACATGTCAATCCTATTAAAAAAATAATAAATCTATTTTTTTAAAAAAAAGTCTCTCTCATAAAATGATTGCTAATTAGAGGCAAGGACACGAGCAGTTGGGAGAGTTTCTCATCCCCCTTGGCTCTCCTCCCAAGACACATCACTTATTGAGACTTTTCTGCTGAAAAATGCCAGTATATACACCCTGCTTTTGTGCTGGTTAAACACCTTCACTTGTTCAGTCATCATACATTCAGACAATGTTGTAAATATTGTCCAGTCGGTATGAAGATACTTTGCAGATATTTTGCTCAATAAAAGCTCACAGGTATTCTGAATAAGTTCATCAGCTGAAACTAAGAAGCTTCAGCTTCCTGCAGTACAACCAAATCTCCACTTGATTAAAAAAAAAAATGGCTATCAAATTCTATATACTTTGAAATAACTTTTTGCAGATGGAGGTCACGTAGTCTGTCATTTCCTTCCCTAAAAATAATAAATTTCTTCCCTCCTATTATCTTACCACAGCTTAGCTCAAATGGCAGAAGAACTAATACGGTTTCTCAGACGGCACCCTTAGGGAACCAAGGTTTCTCAAGGTCACAGAGCCAAGTTACGTCAGAAATGGAAAAAGTATTTGAGAGTTTCAGATTTTGATCACTGTACATACACAGGAAGATTAATCTTGTGACATTTCCTTTCCTACTTGTTCTTTCACGTATCTTTGCCTCTAACTATGGAAGTGTTTTCTATTATCCCCTGCCTGTTCTCTCATGGGCTACCTTTTTCTCTTTTCTAATTCCCTTACTCTTTTCAGAATTAATTTCTCCTAACTCCCTTCTCATGACAGCTTTCAAGATGGATGGAAGCTGACTGGTAATAACAAACACAGAGTGAATTTAGGTGACTATCCTACTACCTCTCCTTTTATACATTCTTCTTTCTGATAAGCAATGCTACATTTACACTACTGGTATTCTGCTGTCATCGTGCAAGAGTATTCAAATGCAGCAAACTTCTACCCTGGGATTTAGTTACAGGTTGCAAGTAGATTTTATATCTTGCATTGCACTCTCCAAAAACCAGAGCGAGCAGAAAAGCCACTGGATTTACTACAATGAATATTCACAAGCATAAATCACCACTGCAGTATGTCAAAGGCCCGGGCTATGCTAATGAATGCTTGAAGGTAACTCCACCAGAAGCTGGTTTACAGGATTACAGGGAGTAGGGTAAAGGTAAAAGAAAATAAGTTTCCCCTTAATTAATCAACACAAAATTAATTCAAGCATTGTGCACAAAGATAGTACAGGATATTATTCAGCTCTATAAAGATAATTAAAAATATAAAGGATTTAAAGCTTGAAGTTCTCTTCAGAGCTTTGTGTTTTCTAAAGCTTTAACTGAAGCACTGAAGTCTATGCCAAGTATTTCCCTAGTATCTTGACAAATAATTTGGGTTTTGGTAAGCTAGCTACTTTCACTCCAGAGAGATAAAATTCAGATATACCTTCACACAAGAAACTTAATGTTCAAGTGCAGAGCTAGGCGTGTGCCGTTCTGTGGGTGATACCAAGCTTTCTTCTCACGGAATAACCACAGGAACAGCACGCAAAATGTACAAGATTAGGTAGCAGTGCGTGGGCAGAGATAAATGCATGACATAAACGAACAATGAAAGACATAAAACACTAGTAAGATATTTTTGGACTTGCAAGCCCAAACTGACACAGCAGATTAACTGAAATTTTGTATCTGGAACAACCACCCAGTGTTATTACGGAGACAGCATATATTTAAAATGGATCTCAGATAATGCCTAGTTGTTTAGCAAAGTACAGCATTCCTCCACAGCGCATGCGCTCAAGACCATCTGATCTGTCCTAAATATTTATCAGTGGTGTTGGTTCAGTGAACTAGGAAATGACATGTCCTGCTCCACACACATTAGCATTTTGTGGCTGCCATTACAGGAAACAGATATACACTCTTCAAGGGTGTGAGAACAGCCACCTTGAGCATCTCTCTGCGACTCTCCAAGAGCAATTACCGCTGAGCTGACAAAGGGGTTGCTTCTGTTTCCCTGCTTGGCCACCACTAAACTTCAGCAATGTTTCCTTTCACACAGGCTTAGGAATGAATTTTTGCTATCTCCTAGATGCACCACCCCTAGGTTGGAATGCAGTAGTTATTAGCACACAAAATCATTTATGCCAAGTAGCAAAGAAGTATGCTGTATCTACTGGAATATGGAGAAGTGTAGGCAGCAACACAGTAATTATTCAAAGCAGAATCTGGTCACAGACTGCACCCTCATCTCCTCTTAATGGTGTTTAGAGACCTTTAAACAAGTGGTTAGGTCTTCTCTTCTATGACTAATTAAAAAGGATTCACTGCAGCCAGCAGCCCAGTGCTTCCTATAGTAGAGGAAATTGATTTACTATTACCTCTGGAGGAAGGAGGCCAGCTACTAAACCTTAAACACCACTGCTTACATGGCTGGGCTTCCCTTTGGAGAGTTCCTGGGGAGGTCTTACCCATGTTTGACCCCATTTATTCTGCAAGCTCTCTCAAAAATTATAGCTGCATTAGCTACTGTCTTAAAAGGTTACCCTGGTATGATTAAATTCAAAGGAAAAATACCAATAGCTGTTATCAAAAGAAAAACAAATGGGACAGTTTCAGAGATGCTTTAACGGACTGAAGGAGCTGAAAGGGCTTTGACATAACTGCAGAAATTAATAGAACGATATAGCTGCTGTCAAGTATAACTGCCAGTTATCCTCTGACGCTGGGCTTCCTGCATGATTTCTGAAAGCAAAAAAAAGGTGTGGAGGGTGACATGGACAAGAAAACTCCCTCTTACACTTCAAAGAGTGAGGAAGTTGAAGTACAATACACAAGCCCACAAAATTGTGTTTTATATCACACATGAAATAACTAACAAAATAAGTAACTTGTATTACCACTTATCTGCTCACATATCTTGTGTAGATCATTCTGCCTTTAAGTGGAAAATGAGGTGATTATTAGGATTACATGCAGTATGTTTGGCTGTGCATTTTGTTTTGTAAAGGGAGAGCTGCATGTTTGTGTTTGGTTTGAGCTCTCTTGCACATAATCCTGTACACATACACCATTGGCAGGCAGTATCCTGCATGCAATACTAGTCACTTTAGAAAAAAAAACGGAAAAAAAAATAATATTAGAATAAGATTTCGCACACATACACACAAGATCAACAAGAATATCTGATCTTTGAAAGGAAAACTTAGGGAGAGGAGCGATTAAAATTACAACAAAATAGACTTTTTATAGACCTAGTGAAAAGATAGTATTTTACCAACTTTTTTTTTTTTAAGCCAAATAAAGAATACACAAGTGGTAAGGAAGATGAAATCAAAGCCATAACTTCTAATCCTGAACAGAAACCTCAGCTTTTACAAGGCAAACAGGTTTAGCAGGCTATACCTCTAGAGATACATCCACAAGTTGTTCCAGCCAGCCTCTCCCAGAACAGGTTGTTCTAAGGCATGGATCAGCCAACTGAAACAGGTGAGGCTGTCTTCTCAGCCCAAGCGCATTTTTATACAAAATAAGTCAGTAAAGCAAGAAGCACTGCATTTACTTGTAAGCATACTCTTTAGATGTAGAATTATATAGCATTCTGAAGGTAAGATGGAACAAACGTCTGTCTGCTGGGCACAAGGGCATGAAAGAATAGTAGGGGACAGTAAGCAATTAAGGTACAAAATGGGCACGAATTTTATGCATATCCATAAGCATAATTTTAGTAGTTTTCATTAAACTTTAGCATTAAGTCAATCTATCACTTCCTAATATTCTGTGTTACCACTGAACGTCTTCATCAGCCTGTGATCAGAGTAAGCCAGCTTCTAACAGATCAAACAATGCTGAAAAATTTCAATACAGACAACCTACAAGTGCTTTTTCTACTCTAATTTTTTGTCTATCATACAAGAACATCTTCATTTTCTCCCAGGGAAACTGCCTGCCTGTTAAAGACAATTTGGACCAATTTATGTGCACTGTTAGCCAATGTTACATTCAAGTGAATTACCATAACCTTTGCTCTTCATTCCTTCCTTACAAAAAGAGGGGAGGGGGGAGATACCACTTCACATGTTGCATCTTGCAAACTATTCAAGGACAGAACCAGGTCTCCTCTCATGCAACTGTGTATTATCCCACGCAGTTGAGCTCTCATCTAGATAAGGATCCTCCAGATGATAGAGACCCAGGTTTTAAAATATAAATACCTGACTCTGATAGGGCATGCAGATAATTACATCATTTCGCACAGAAGCCTCACCATCATGCATTGAAGTTCGGGCACACAAGAAAATTGTAGTCAGCTTATAATACCACTTAAACAGGGTTTAGTTCTTGACACAGAAATAGTTACTTTCATGTTTCCAAGGAACAGATGTTATCACATGGTTTGATAACCTACTTTCACATTCTTTGTTTACAGCCATGCACTCTGTTTCATTTATTAAAGTTAGTGGATTCAGGCCATGAAACCTCAGTTTTATTGTCTCTATTTTAGGTGATGCTATGGTAATCATCCAGGTTAAAAGCTTGGATGTAACAAGAGGATTCAACTGAAAGGCATGATTAAAAGTCAAATTATTATTTATGAGTTAAATCTTAAAGCACATAGACTATAAACACCTGCAGGATTCAGTAGGAACTGTTAAGGGAAGAAATACATTCCCATGTTCAAGCCATTCTTTTGTTTTGTTCTAAGCCTTCAGAAAGGACAAATACTTGTAACAAGGCAATCTCTTTTAATAGGCAGACAAACAGATACAACTGTGGCAAAAAAGATGAGCTTTCAGCATTAAGCCCTTCTATAGGTCCCAAAAGTTTGTCAAGTTTTTTTACTTCAAATAGGTCATCTGGTCTAAATAAATAAAATTTCCCCTTATAAAATTGCTTCTCTTGTATGTTTAGCCTATACAGTTATGAATAACAACCCTGAAAGCTTTTAAAAAAAAATCTTTCTAAAAAAGAAACCATGAGAAAATACCTCTCACAATCATGTCACTGTTTAGATTGAACACGGAACCGTCAAAGACTGTAAAACATCTTTTATACTATGCATTCTCTTTCAAAAAGTAGGTGATAACTGCAAGCACCTTATTTTTGAGATGAAAGGAAGAAATTCCAGAATAACTAACTAAATGAGAGATTGCATACAGATATTCAGTGAAGTACAAATTATGCACGCTGACTTCTCATCTTTCTTTGATCTGCCTGCTGTTTCCTGTGAAACCCCTTAGAAAAGCACTTGTCAAAAAAGGAAAAAAAAAAAAAAAAAAAAAAAAAGAAAATGATAGAGAGGAAATGTAACTGGCACAGTGTTGTATAACACACAAATGGAATACAGGCATCGTTTCTGCAATGGTGCTTGGCACTTAGCAGAAATTTTTTTGTTGATAATTTCCACAGAGGTACGTAGACACATCTTGAAATTCAGACTCTGCGCTTCCAGCTCCAGCTGTGCCAGCGTTCACAGCTACAGCACTGGCAGCTTAAGGAGACACCAGGCTGCCAGGCAGTGCAGCACATTACATTCATTTTCTTCTACTCCCACTCACTCCACATTCTTCTCACTTGACTGTTCTCCCCTTTGCTCCATTTATTGCTTCACAGCGCCTGTGGTACTGCCCCCAAAGCCTAAAATAGTCACTTCATTTCTTCCCTCCTCTTCGTTTCTAACTTCTTCCGACCCTTTCCCTCCTCTCCAGAAGTCCTTCCACAGCCTACCTTTTCTAGATCAGTTTCACATTTTTTGCGCTGTTAAAACTATTTTAAACAGCAAACATTTCAGGGCAGGAAATGTCTTACCGCGTCTGAAATACTGTGTTAGCAATGACAGCATGTGTATGCACACAAAAGCACCACCTTTACCTAGACTGATTTTTAACAATGATGAGAGCACCTATACACAGACTGAAGGAACAGAAGACCATTTAATTGCTTTTCCAAGTAAGCCAAAGAACACCAAGTAAGAAAACTGTTTTTTAAAAAAAATATATTACGTGTACTCTGCTAAAATTAATTCTGTTTGGAGAAAGAACAAGGAAAAAAAGAGCCCAAAATTAAGTCTACAGGTTTTCTTTCAGATCACGTGCCTAAACTTCGGAGGAACAGAAGGAAAATAAAGTAATAATCAATTTGGTAAGACATCGTAACTGAAAATTGTTAACGTTATTATAAATACACATTTTATAGAGAGATTCAGGGGTGCTAACTGCTGCAATACTGTCTTAAGTTTGACAAATTTAGTTGTGCTGATTGTTCACAGTACATGGAAAGATTTCAAAGTGAAGACCAAGTAAAACTCCTTAGAGATCCAGATTAGAATAAAAACACGTGTGTGCTGTAACATGCGCTACATTGCATACAGTGACATGATTGCCATAAAATGGGTATGACATACATTACAGGACATATGGAGAAAATCACAGATATTTAAAACTTTTATTAGCAAATAAGCAGACCACATAAACATACCAGGAAAAACACACTGTAATTACTGCCTTACTAGGACATTTCCAATCTTTAAACAATTAAACTCAATGGACTTCAAATCTGTAAGAACTGGCTAGTAACTGGCATAGAGATCTTGCCAAGAAAAGAGCCCTGAAATACAAACATTTGCAATTTCTAGTCAGCAATTCCTTATAAGCATTATAAAGCTTGCATGAAGTAGGAAGATTAAAAAAGAATTAAGGTAACGCTTCTCAATTACAGGCAAAGAGAAAAAGAGAGCCTCAATGCATGTCTGCATGCTTTAACACCTTCAAAAAGCTATAGTTAACTGGTTTGCACAGCAGTCACCAATAGCTTTTGGCTTCATGACTCCACTGTCTCAACTCAGATCAAGAGATTGTGATGGCTCAATTTCACTTCCATGCTTAAATCAATGCTTACTTTACTCTTCACTTCAGGAAGCTGAGGCAGGGAGGGGGGGGCAACCATGTAGAACTGTCATTTTCTTTTCTATTAGGTTAGCACATGTCAATGCATACTTACACATGGAAAATACAATCTCTGCAAAATTCAAAGGCTAGAGTGTGTCATCCTCCCCCCCACACCTTTTTTAAAATAATATAGGAGAAGCTCAAAGTTGACATGATAATGCTAAAATAATACATGTTAATTCAGCTTCTAGGAAGAGCATTTAAAAATAAAATGTCCCCTTCAAGACACTATTAAACAATCTCTGCTTATTTTTCTCTTCCCAAAGTAAAAGTACTCATGTGATATTTGCCCTTCATACTGAACTCTGCAGCTAGCAGGATTTTAAAAGCGTGTAACATTTTTTTCTTGAACTTGTGACCTATTTAGCATTCAGTAACAAAACTTACACGTTACACATGAAACAAGTGAAAATACTGTGCAAGTTGCAATTTCCTGAAATGTCTGGGGCCACAAACCTGGGCCCAAAGTTTGTTCTAGAAGTGTTAGAAAAATATTTTTTATTAAACAGCAGTTAACTCTCATACATCACTAACTGGAGGTCTCACTCTGGGAGCTGTGCTCAGCACTGAGAAGCTACGGTGCGAGGAGAGGAAAAAGCCACACTGAGAAAAGAGAGGGACAGTAACAGCAGCTTTGAAGGAAGCGCTCAGGCAGTTTTGGGCATCTGGCTGCACCATTTTTAGGTGGCTTTATTGCTTATATGCAGACGTGCCAACGTTGTCATCCACTGTATCAATTTTCTGCTTGTCCAACTGGCAACTACTTTAATCAGAAACGTTTCGTAGTGGTTCGACAGCAATGTAGCATGCAGTCATATTACTTCAGTAGCAATAAATGGCCCCCAGAGTCTGTAACAACTACTTAAAATGCTACATCTTCTGTTCCCCACTCCAAATCACCAAAGAGATACTTCACATATAGTAACCTAAACTGCTGTCTGGATGATCTGTATTCCCCAGCTCACAATAACGGTAATTCCATTTTGGTCAGAAAGATGGACAAGACATTGCAGCAGAGCCATTTGGGGCTGTTTGATTAAAAAAAAAAAAAAAAAAAAAGAAAGAAAAGAAAAAACAGTCTTTTAAAACCTAAAAACTTTCACATGCTTCAAAGATCATTTTTCAGGGTACGATATAGAGCAGAACTGCAGCTGAGCAAGATGTTGTTTTCTACTTGCCAAAAGCCCAATCACTTTACCTATATTGCCGTTTTAATGATTTAAGCTCCAACTCACACAGTATTTTTTCTGTTCAGCGCATAGGACGGTAACTACACAGATCTATCAACGTATTATAACTCTTCCCAAGTAAGGAGAGCTAAAGTTAGAGCAAGTTTTTCGACAAGGGCAGAATGGTAGGTACCATATTGTGGTTTTTTTTCCTCAAGTTGTCAATTTATTAAAAGCAAACTACACACTAGTTACAAATGTTATTAAAGCAAAAAAAATAGTTAAGAAAATACAGAATAAAAGCAAATACAGCTGTGTCATGTAACAGTGCAAGATGACTTAGTCTAGGCATAAAGGGGACTAACTTCAGCATTAAGGCAAGAATTTGAATATTCTTGTAGAAAAAAATGTTTCTCAGTTTTAAACTCCTCTGTCAAAATAATGTTAAAAATACATTCACAAGTGCACCATTTAAACCCTCTTGGTTTCCAAAATGCTGACTTAAGATTTCCTCTGGAGCTACTGCAATTCAGAACATTAATGTAACAGTAACACTTACTAAGACTTCAGGATAAAAATCCTTTTGACACGCTTATTGACATCTACTACAGCCAAATTCGCACTTGGAAATCTTAGACGTTTTAAATGCATTTTCCCCTCAAATTGCTACAAGTGAACAGATTCTGTGACACACTAGTCGCTTAGTAATTACATTACAGGGAGAAGGAGTTGAGTTTCTGATCAAAAGTGGATCATTTGTGCCATTTTGCAAAAGTACCATCAAACAAATGATTTCTTAATAGTAAAATGGGGGGGGGGGGGGAAGTCCTGGGAAATTGCATCACTAGAGCCAAATATAAGTAGTATTACTCCTGGAATGCAAAGCCTACCCTATGCAAAACAGCAGAAGTGTACAGTTACGTTTACACTACCTGATGAGACAACCACTTCTTAAGGAAAAGGCAGTCAAGAAATTGAAAATTCAATTTAACAAGTCACACACTCTCAAACACCACAGTGAAAGAAATGCACGTGTATATGCACACACCCTACTACATTCTAAGCACAAGCATTTACATTTGTTTGTTTAAACAAACCTGTCATTTTCCATTTAGGAAATGTCACATACTCTTCTCCCCACTTTCAGGTTTGTCTTTCTGTATTTTTATACACATAATGTTAACCTGTTAGCTTGTTCTGCCTGAACTGTGAGAACTCTGGCTATAAGAGGTTCCTGAATTCCTGCTTTTTGCAGAATAGCAACTCCAGTTACCTTCGCAAACTACTTCTATGTAAGGCTGTAATAATTCAACATACATTTTACTAAATAGAAAAGGAAGAACAGCATGTGTAGAAAGCAGATGCATGTACCTCCCCATCCACTTCTCTTTGCCTCAAAACTGCACTCCACATCACTCCACAATCCACACTGCACATGCATACATACTCTAGAAACTGGTTTCAAATACAGAATAATATTTGCAGGCAGCTAACTTTACATTTGAAGGATTACAGAAACATACCTCACAAAAATAGGGAGCAAAAGCAGTAATGCTTTCATATACTCAAAGGCCAATATCCCAAGAGGTTCTATAGTTTCCAGTGATGCTATACTGATAAACTAGGACTTTGATGACATTAAACCAATGCCTTATTCACATCCTGTATGTAAGTCCAGGAAAAAATGTGGCAGACCAGAAAAGCTCCTCTATTTGACAATTATTTAAAAAGCACAGTGTAGGGGAAGGATGCAGAAATCATGTAAATCAGGTTTTCTATGAAAGCAACACCACTGGATTTATGTGCATGGGTTTTCTAGATATTATCATATTACCACATATCATGGTCAAGACAGCAGAGACTGGGTGTACAAACATGGCCTCTCTATGGATAAAAAACCTGGCAGAAAGAAGCACAGAAGACTTCTAAAGTAGTTTGACAGACAATACATAAAAGCACTTTGGTGGAAGCAGAGGAACGCTATTTGCTGTAGATAGCAACCACCACCACCAGAGTTTGCTTGTGATCGATGAAGTAAAATTGAACCAGAAGATTTCCAGGGAAGAGAGCACAACCAAGAACTTACAAATAAAAAAATACTCTTGGGAGAAATCTGGGGAATTCCCTGTTTCAGATACAGAAGAGGAAACTATAGCTGTAACAGGAACCCAATTATCTGCTTTAAAATGTAATAGATCACAAAAAAAAATATCATCTAGTGGCGTAAGCACAGGACTGAGTCTAAAAGCTTGACATTTAAGACTGGATCTAACATCAGTTCCTGTGGTTTGGGGACACAAAATTTTCACAAGTGACTCTCAACTTATCTGGCAACTTGGCTCTCAAGCTTATTTTGCACAAGTGATAGACACCAACTCCCATGTAAAAGCACTAAGAACCACTAAGGCTTAGCATCCAGGGCCAAGGGAAGCATAACTGCAAAGCATCTACATTTGCATTTAGCATAAGCAGACATTCAAATTTAAAGACTTTTGAAAGTCCTCACTTAATTGTTTAACTCTTCAAAATAAGAGACTACGGATCACTTGGATGACTTCAGGCACACTGCAAAAGAAAAAAAACTGTTAAAAGTGTTCTATGCATTATCATCAGCTATAAAAGCTAAGACTCAGACTCGAAGAGGCACTTTGATAGCATTTAGGCATCAAAGTCTAAGGGGTCAGTCACAAAATCTTCTGCTCCTGTCCCCAAAGTCTCCTGATGAACCCAGCTTTTTCAGTACCTAGTATTTCATGAGTTTCTTAAAGCACATCTGGACATACCCAGATGCAATGCAACTCTGCAGGCTCATGGTTTATATCGCATTTAAGCCTGTGAGTTGGTACTTCTGCCGCTAAGCCTGTTCAGGGGCTTGATTCAGTAGGTGTGGATCTATACCCTGCAGAGATTTCCACTCACAGAATGCTGTATGCATTGCTTGCATTGAAAAGGACATCCACAAGAGTAAACACGTAACTCCTCTGTAACACGCCAGACATTTCCGCCTAAGCAGCAAGAAACCCAAATTCTAGCAAGACAATCTTTGGCTTAAGGGAGTTTTTATCACTCCCTCTCAGGAAAGCACTCAAGTACCAAACAAAGCAATGAGGAGGTCATTTCTACCTCTCCCTCTAGGGCCGGGCCACTGCGGAAAAAAACATGGGAATCAAAGGGTCTTTACGAGTTCCAGTCCCTGCTCCACATCAAACAGGCATTAGATAAAATGCAGGAGCACCAGGGAGCTTAAGTGTTCCTTGGTAAGAAAGACAGTAGCTGGGAAACCTGGTATTTTGCACTTCAGCTCTTCTGTTCATTGTATACAAAACACAGGCATCTAAATCTAAGTTTAATGGCTATTTTGCAGGCCAGGGCTTAGATTCCTGTAGTTCTGGCATGACAATTAGCTGCACCGCAGAAATAAGCCCATTTCTATATCTGCCTCCAAATATGCCACAGCATTTTTTGGAAATCCGCACAACTCCCAAAAGGCAAATCTCCCAAAGTGAATGCTGATCACAGCAAATATGTGATAATTCAGTCTTCTTTAGCTGCCTAACCAGATTTCAATTACTGCAGTTCGGAATTTTTACAATGACACGGCATGATCAAGCACAATTTAATAGGATTTTCATTTGTTAGTTAGATGAGTTCCTATCCACTTCTATACTTCCTCAATTCAGGCAGTGTAGAAATTCAAGCTATAAAGACAACACTGGATTTTGCAATGCATTCAGGACTTCTTTTTTTTTCCCCTCAAATACATCAAAGCAGTCAGATAAGTTAATACTCAATAGGAAGTTGTTTCTCGAAAGGAAATTGCAAATTTCAGTCAGAAGAAGATGGAGAGTTAGAATTAACTAATTGTTCCAAAAACTTCAGAAAGCAGGAAGTGTTTGTGAAGCCTGCATGAAGAAACTGCATACAACCACATAAACAAGCTCAGTTTAGGACTAAGTAAATATCTTAAGAATATAACTCCAACAAAAAAAAAAAAAAAGCCAAACAACCAAAACCCAAAACAGACAAATAAAAATGTCCCCATTAAGTTGCACATATTTGTGAAAGGACATAACAGATATCCCTGCAGTTGTCACATTTGGACCTATTTATTTATCCATTGGACAGGCTAGATGCAGATGCTTAAAACTGGCTAATACGAAGACATCTAATATTATGCACTTTCCTAGTTACAGAATACATAACAAATGTATTTAAAACCAGAACACTTGCTATATTTTGTTGAGGCTTTCCCTACCACTCACAACTTTCTAGCATTCAAATATCTAGTCCATGCTGAAGACCAGAGACTGTTTTAATGCACATTCAGCCAGCAGCAAAGCAACCGGTATTATGATTTGGCCAATTAATCCATTTAGCTTAACCTACGGTTATATCCAGTGTCCAAATTGTGGGCATCTGGCCACAGGCTCAGGAAGAGCAATAGGCTTGACAAACCTTTAGTCTATCCTATATAGCCATTCTTACGTTGTATCAGAAAAAGTTGCTTGGCAGCTGGGGAAGAAGCATACAGTTGTAGGGTCATTTAATATAAGATTTAAATAAAAAGGGTACCAACCAAAGACTATACTCCCTGGTACCTAGCCAGCAAGAAAGACCTGACTTTACGTGTCATGCCCCAAAACACCAACTTCAAGATGTAACTACACACATACAGTATTAGCAAAACCTTTCCAATTACCTTGTTTCTGTACCTGAATGTAACTGGGAATGTGCCCAGTTCACAGCCACAGCTTTTGTTGTAACACCATCATAGTGTGGGCTTGGCATGATTACATCATGCACATTTATCCTAGCAGTCAGGCAGCAGCAGCTCCACCAACTGAGCTCAAGGCCAAGCCATCAACAGTTGTGCTGAATGCAGTTGTCTGCACATTTTTACAAAGGCTTCCACATTTATGTTTTTTTTAATTTACTGCCCTTATCTTAGTGCTGTACCAACATCCCTATGCAATGTTTGTATCCCCAGTAAGTTGTGAGAAAACATGTAGTAACAAACAACAAACACTAGCCTTGTCATGATCGTTTTGCAAACATGATGCTCAAAATTTTTCGTTCCTGATGGAGTAAAGTAGACCATGCATAACTAAGCCTGAAAACTCTGTCAAGCACATGTGTCTTAGAACCACAAATCTGCTCACTTCTGAACTCCAGGCCTTTCAGTGTGAGATCTGTGAGCACAGCCCTAAGCTCTTCCTAACCTTCTCAAATAGTATTCTCATCCACTTTCAGTTCTTCTCCCAACAACATTTAACCTTTTAGCCCAAAGCTAGCCTACACCAGTTTCAGAGATAACAACAAAAATGAACCATATGTGCCACCTTGTGAAATCTGCGCATCTGGCTCTATTTGACAGAACTGCCCTTCTGGTGTTGTCCCTTCTTCGTGAGGTGACATCTGCCCCTTTCTTTCCTCCTCTACTCATCCTCTTTGCCACCCTCCCCCCCCCAAAAAAAAAAAAAAAAAAAAAAAGATGTAAATTAAACATATCAGGCAAACCATGAACAGAGCAGAAGTAAATATTGGAAGTACTTATATTTCAACTGGAGCAAAAGATTTTTCAAAAATAGCTGCTAGCATAATTAAGGTCTGTAAGAAACTGCACTTATTAGCTTTATTAAAATTACAGGATTAATACCAGGGGTGGAGTGTGTAAATTGCAAAACTGATAAGTTACAGCAGTACATTTTTCTTATTTTGAGGATGAATACCAACTCACCAAAAATTAGAGACTCGCGTTTAGCTTGCACCATTTCACCTAGCCCATTGTTTGGAGTGCCTTTCTGGAGGCCATGCCACTGAACCATGCATTGAACAAGGTGCTTTCCACACCCATCAGCCTCTCAAAAGCTTCAGTAGCCCAGATGGACTAAAAACTCCCCACATCTTCAGAGCCCCATCTACCTTCAAACACAAGGCAACAGCAGAAGAAACCCATTGAACGTTGACAAAATGATGATCAGAGACAATAAGAAGAGACAAACAATAGTGCCTTTGCAAATTTAGAGGCAGAAAAAGGAATTTACAGTAACGTCCCTCTCTCTTCCCTGCCCTCACCACCACCCCTTCCAAAAGCAAATCACACAACCATGTACACTCCTGCACAGTGGCTTTAATATGCTGAATGATTAAAGGTGATGATGATGACTACAGGCCATACTATGCATCTTTAGAGGGTTTTCAATTCAACACTGAGGGGCCAAATGGGGCTACTGTGTATCTGAAATATTTCACTCTGATTAAGGGTGTAATTACACAGTTAGTCATAATAGCTGCCATACTTTAAAAGAAAAACCCACCTCTCCTTCAGGGGAAGGGAAGGAAATTATGCTACTTTATTCATCCAAACACACTCTCAGTTAAACTCAAATACAACATGTGGACTAGATAAATACAGTGACACACAGCCACAAACACTTAGTAATCCAAGATAGAACAAGGAGATGAATCCTTTTAACCTATAATCTTCACAAAGGGAAACTAAATCTTATGATTAAGAGTTCTGTCATATCTGTGCAGGTATCAGTGGAGGCTGTGTGTTTTCTTCTCAGCTGTCGTAAGAAACTCATGCTGGTTTTAGTGCTTAAATATGAGCAAAGACACTACAAATATAAGGTCTGACACAGAGCTTAAAGAGATCTACTTGTTTGGACGGTTAGCGCATAACTTTTATGGATATCCACATATATGTTGCGCAGAGGGGTAGGCTAGTGCTAAGAATCTTACTCAGCACAAACAAAACAGAAATCTTTTCATTCTCTTCTCACTGTATTTTCCTGCAACAGATTTGCTCCATTGTTACCTCCAGCAAGTCATAACTCCAGGTCCACAGGAATAATGAGTTTTTGCCTAGAAGGCATTTCCTTGGCTGAAGTCAGCTTTAACAGAAAAGTAGTTGATCTCAAATAGCCACTATTATTGATGTATAAGAAAATATGAGGAAAGGTAATTTCTGTATATAGCCATACCTTTTAAACTAACACTTCTAGTTACACAGAAGAGAGGGTGAAAAAGAAAACACACAACAGACAAGCTTTAGTCTTTCACCAGTGTTTTACTGATGCTCAAAGGCCACCTTTAACACCACTGAAACCATTTAGAGAACCTTCCCCAGCAAGAGATGCTTGGAGACCCTCCAGGAGGTTCAGTTCCCAGAGGAGACAGACACAACACAGACCTAGTTCACTTGGAACCTAAAGGAGGAGAGGCAGCGTCTACGCAACATCTTGATCTGCAGCAGTGCCAGCCCCCAAACGGAAAGACAGAACCAGGCTGGATAAAAGACACATCACATTTCAAAGGGAAAAGAAAGGGGAAAGGTGGGACATACAGAAGAAAATAGTCACCCTTGCCAATAAAATTTGCAGTTATCCACATGGACACTTGCACATTCTCCGGAAACTCTCCCTCTGGACAAAACATTTAGAGCATTTGGTGTGCGTTTGACAGCCCTGAATAAATCTATTGAGTTTTACTGCTTAACCTTCCTCTTCCCCCGCTTTTATTTTTTCAGAATTGGTGTTAGAATTTTGAAACATTCTGTAGTTCAGCAACTGAACATACATTCCCCATACTTAATCACCTGCCGAGGAAGAAGGCTGACCAGGACCCAGCCAAGGCACCACATTCCATATAATTTGTTAGATAACAGAAATATAAATCATCTTTAGGCATGAACAGTTCTTAATCACCATCCTTTGCCCAACATAGCAGTGGTCAAGTCTCAAGAACAATTTTATGAGTCCTATCATCTCAACTTTTTTTCCAAGTATTCTCCCAAGTGATCCCATCGTTCTATTGCTGCACCTCCCTTGAGCTAGATTTCCATATCTTTCATAATGCTATCTACTATTCTTTAAGTTTTTGCACACTTTATAACAGAGGGAAGAAAACATCATTAAAAATATACAAGAAAATTTTATCTTGCATCAACAGGACTACACAAGAACAACAAAATACAGATTAAGGTACGCTATAGAGCAATAAAATTACAAAACACCACATACAATAGTTTTATGGAAAGAAGGATGGGAAAAAATTATTTTCTAGATTTCACACCATTTCCTTCCATCACCCCCACCCAATTTGGGTGAGGTAGGAAGCAAGAGAGGGCTTTGTTTCGTTTAATTTTGCCCTGAAACATTCTTTAAGTAATTGCAAGTGAGTGACACCTAGTGATGAATACAAATCTGATCATCCTCCACTCTCCCACACAGAGAAGATAAGCCAGCAAGCACCGACAGGTAACCCAGGAGTAGGTGTTGAATCATGGGAACCTGACACTACTATGTTTCTCTCCCTTAAGAGCCAAACATCAAGTGAGCCAAGACCTCGAAGCTTGGTGCACAGCTACAGAATAAAAATAAAATGGCTAACCCGTCCAAATAAGAGATAGTTAAAACAGATCGAAATCACAACCTGTAAATTCACTTCTCCATCCTCTTTAAAACTAATCGCCTCTCTCTGGAAACACCAAGTTTTCCCAGAGATCTCCATCTTAATTAGAAATATATAGCCCAGAAGCAAACAGGAAGAATGGGTTTCTCATCAAATACTAAAATATCAACAGTTGTCTTAGAGACCACTTAGTGATGTCTCTGGCATTGTAACTGCTATCCTGTTGTAAGGATTTTATGAGCATGTCAAAGACTCTTATTTTGCCAGTAGTTCCAAAATTATTGCTCACAGAGCAGTTACTGGAAGTGAAAGGGAGGGGATCTAGTGTGATTTCTGGTAGGGTTACAGGAAGGAAAAGTATGCTACTATGCAAAGTAGCAACAACACAGTCCCCTGAAAGGGAAGCTGCAATAAAGAGACCAAGAAAACTGGTCTGACTTTTCAACACCAAGACAGGGACAATCCTGTACATGGGAAGCTTGCCCTAAATAAGGCATCTTAATACATTTTTAAGAGCAGTCCAAAGCTCCAGGGATAAGACAGCAAAACACAAAATCCTGTAGGAAGGGGAAGTGATTAACCTAGCAGAGCCATTGCCACTTTCACGCGCTATGTGCCATTTCATCTATTTTTGTCACGAGCATGATTTTGTCACTGGAACTTCAGAAGTCATTCCTGCTTTAAAGACACAAAGTATATACTATGATTAAAAGCAGTCACAAGGACAGGAATAAAAAAAAAATATCAGTGGGCAGAGAAAGGAAAACACTTGAACACATGCTACAGCTTGCAGACCTTGTTCTGCTCCGTAAATCCATGGCCATGTCCATTTCTCTCCTCACAGATTCATGCAAGGTCAGGTTGGGTTTTTTTCCTTAATCCTTCCGCAAACATCAAATTCAAAAGCCTGTAAAATTTGAAAACCCAAGCTCTTCAGAAAACTAACACAACAGAGCCACCTACCATGCAAAGGCAGGACTGACAGGGCTCAAGCAGCAAGAGCCGCCACCGAAACTTATTTGAATGAACTTGACCCAGGTTGGCAGCCAGCCAGCACCCTACGTCACCCTGTGACTTAACAGAACACAGTGTTCCTGGCACCTGCACAAAAATGTGTTGAAATCCACGCTGGAGAGAGAGAGGAAAAAAAGTCAGTGTATGTTTCAAATTAGAAAAGGAAAATGGTAATGAAAAGGTAATAAAACACAAAGGCAGCATTAGATATTTTTAAATGCATCCACTGCATTCTTCCCCTGATCTATTCATATCGTTTGGTGCTCCCGTGTGTACCAGAAGCTCGGCGCACTGGCAGTTCTCCCCAGGACAAGCCCTTCCCTGTCCAAATCCCATCCCACATGCTCTCCCTCTCACCTCTATCTGTGTCCTACCTGGAAAATTCCAGTGCAGTGCTCAGCCAGGCAATGAGGGCAGACAGCAGCGCTGCGCCAGGGCTGCCCCTGACTCACTTCCGTGCCGAGCCCTCGCACGGAGGCGACACAGCGGGCACCTCATGCAATACTTCTACAGGGAATGATCAGTTATAGAGTTATGTCATTCACAAACGGATTATGTTAACGCTCTGTCGTGAGATGAAAAGCAAACAAGCAGGAGAAAGACAAGCAAAACAAACCTAATGAACCATGAACTTGATGTCCTTCCTCCATATACTGTATGGCTATTGTCTCCCTTTTCTGCATTTTCTCCCTCTGGGACTCCCCTTCTTTCTCTCCAAAGCCTAGCCTCAAGTCCCTTTTCCCACTCTTCTCTCCCTATTGTCCTATCCTCCTCTTCAGTGACTGATCAAGACATTTGACACCTGTAGGTGCAGGTTCAAAACCAGCTCACAGATACCGGCTTTCCCCAGACACCTATTCAGGGCCCACACCTGCCGCCTGCAAGCTTCCAGCAACACCTTCCAACCAGACCGTCAGCCACAGCAACAGGAAGATGGATCCAGTTTCATCCTCATTACCTTCTGCACACACATCCTCAGCCTAGCACGCAGTCCCTGCAGTTAAAGGGACATACAGGAGACAGTAATGCAAACATGCTCCCTACCTGGACAGCCCACTGAAGCTGCTTCCACCATTTCAGTGCAAACCTGAAAAGCTACATCAAATAGCTAACCCAGCATTCCACCACCCTTCACTCAACAGCTGAAAGATGACAACACTTTTGTCTAGTTACAGATTCTCTAATGAGACACGGAACGCATGGATCTAGGAGATAATCCACAGCTCTGGCCAGTCTCTGCAACATGGGAAACCTGTGTTATATGTGAAAGTTGCACTGATTATTTTTCACCTCGACTTTTACATACTGCAAGCTGCTATTATGACTACAGAAATAAACTACGTGCTAACCAAAGAGACAATAAAACTCATATAGGAAGCAATTAGGCCCTTTTAGTAGTCCCTGTTTAGCATCACAGAATATAATTTCAAAATCTCTTTTCTTCCAACCAGAACTCTGCTTATGCCTTTTAAATTAAAATAGTATTACCCCCAATACTATAACACTGGGAAAAGTAAGTCTGCATGCCAAGGATGGAAAAAAAATAATGAGAAAGAAGTCATGTGTCTGATGTTTTATAAAATATATATTATTTTTTTTGACGCTCAAAATGTCATTTTCTGAGTAACTGCATCCTAAAGTAAAAAAAAAAAATATCTAAGGAGATATCAAAAATACAATTCTTATACCATTTTCTTTTGCCTTTCTATGGGATACACCAAGAACACATTCACATATGGAAAACAACTCCACTTTGTTCATCAGGACAAAGCAGAGGATGGGACTACTGGAAGACTGAATAATTTAAAAGCTTTCTATAAACAATTAACAATCATTTGATGCAACATTTGATATGAGTGAAAATTTCCACAGAGCAAGAGAAACAGCAATGGAGATAATTTCTAATCTTGTATTTCTATGGTCAGGTTCCAGACCAAAGAGGCCACCTGTAAATCAGCAGAGAGAAAGTGAATTCAGAGTTAAGTAACTTCAAGAAGAAAAAGAAGTAAGAAATGTAATTCACATAAGAAATACACAGATTGCTGATGACACAGATGACAGGGAATTCATATCAAGACATGTAAATTTCTAATGGCATGCCTTGACTTGATAGGTTATCTTTAAAATAAATATGATCTGCTCCTTCCATAGGGTTTTTAACGAAGACATGCTGGCATTCACACTGTATGCATCTAACGTCAGAGCAGTTACCTGCCCATTCCTCTCCAAGCACAGCCAGAAACACTACTCAAGCAGCAGAGATGGGGGGAAGATTTCACAGAAGAGGGAAGCTCTTCAGTAGTCCCGTGTTTATAAAGGAGCTGATTGGGTTGTCAAGGAAAGAAAAATCCACAGTGATCTCCACACAACATGCTTTGAATACACACAGATTTGTCACAACATTACAGATGACTTCGCCACCAAACTTTGAAAGCCTGCCCCAGTACCCCCACCTCTCTCCTAATTGGGCTTGGCAAGGAGCACCAAGATACTGTTAAGTCTGTAAGTTTGCTTGAGAACCAGATCCACAGGTTGGAGAAGTTTTCTCGAGCCACTCCCAGCTGGATAGTGGGCAAACCACAGCGAGACTGCCAGAGCCTCCAAGGAGGGCAAAGTTGAGGGCAGGATGTGACACACTTACCACAGTCATGCAGGCTACTTGTCTTCCTGACACGCAGGGTGGTTTACAGCCTCTAAGCAAATGCACAGGACTATTAGTTCATACAGGGTGAGATTAATTTTTTATTGTATTGTTAAAATATTCAGTAAGGTAGTTCGTTCTTACACCCTTCAAGACTGTGAATGGGATGTTAAAAAAAGAAAAAAAGAGTTGGGGTCTCTTACAATTAAAAGATAAAGCAAGAAGTCCTTATATTTTTGTAGCTGAACACAAAAGCCTGTAAGGCCTGTGCTCCATCGCCCTTCTTCTAAACCACCTCACCTCTCTGGAACATGAAATACTTCAGTTTGTTAAGCCCTGGAATATTTTCATTTGCGGTTTAGGGAATCTCAGGTGATTGGATGCAATCAGCTGCACCAGGTCCAAACCCAGAGTAACACATTCCCTGACTTTAGTACATACTGTTTAAATTAAATTTTCAATTGAAGCACATTATGTTTTTATTCAACATACAAAACAAAACCCCAATCCACCAATAATTTTCATGGTAAAGCCCCATTTTCAAAGCACGGTTGAATCCTGAACCACGAATGTGTCTCTAACCATCCAGCTATAAACATATGAAAGCAACCACGACAGCACACAACTATAGCTAGTTACATACCTGCCAGGTGGCGGGAAAAATACATCTAGGTGAGATGAATACTTTTATTTTCTTAAATACAACACTGTTTGTCAATTTAAAAGAAGGAAGATTATAACTGATGGGTCACCCTCCTTAAAAGCAAGTGTAAACAAGACATATACTGAAGAACAGCAATACCTTGTAAGCTACATTAATGTGTCAAGTTATTCATTTGAGATCTGGGTCATTTACTAATAAAGCAAAGAGCACATACTGTCAGTAATGCTGCAGAACCTGACAATCTAACAATTTTGCCTACTTTCTACTCTCCCAGTTTTAAACGTAGTTAAAATATCTGTTTAGAGGGTTAGAGAAAAGAATCTAGGACAGACCCATAACAGTAAGTCGTAAGTACAGAAGCTGCATAAAAACACGACTTCCGAGGAGCAGGAAGTGCAATAGCAAGTGAGAGATACAGTCACATCCATAGGTGATTAAAACCAGGATAAAGCCAGAATTAAGTCAGCATTGCATTTGAGCTTCTGCAATATTCATAGTCAAAGCATTTTAATTCTATTGCTGTTTTATAACACCTGATCCGTCGGTCCTCATAACACTCTGGTCTGGAAATTTTATTACCAGATGAAAAGCACAGAAAACAGATGAAAGGAAAAAATGTCTAGCTACCTATGGAGCAACACAACAGGATTGACGTGATCTGTGGTTACAATAAATGCAGAGAGGCAGACAAACTGCACCTATCTGACTATGCAATAAAACTCAAGACCTTTCGATTTATTAAATGTAAGTTATTACTGTTTGCAGTGAAGGAGATGCTGTTAATTGCCACCTACGTATGGCAACATACTTCTAGATACTTGTTTTTATTTTTACCAATTCAGCTTAGGGCTGGGGGGTGTGGGTGTGCGCGCGGTTTTTTTCTTTTTTCAAAAGCCAGTGCAGGTTGATGTATTTTTCTAAAAACAAACACACACACTTGTAGTACTGACCACATTTTAACCACAGTAACAATGTCATACAATCCATCAGGCTTCTGGATTCTACAGTTTTACAGTGTTAAAACAGACTTGTACTCATACGTTACTTTAATAAAATTTCAAGTTGGTTTCTTCAGTCCTAATTTCATTCTCACTTTTTGTTAATTCCTTTATATCCATAACTATTACCTTCTCTTCAGTTTCATGCTTCCATTACATTATGCACTAGTTTGCCCTATTATGCCCTCTGTGTGTTTTTAAAGACTTTTATCAAGTATTGATTTTCCACAGTACAATTTCCTCTCTTTAGAACATTACATAGTTAAGCTCATAAAACCAAACAAAAGAATTCCTTTCTTTTTCCAGCATTGATTGTTTATATTTCTAAACATGCAAATAGTCTAGCTTTATCTAGAAAAAATTAAAGCATTATTCATTTTAGAAACCGAGCATACAGGGACTAACGCCTACCAGACAGATTGAGGCACCAGGTATGAAGTTTCAGTTTCACTAAATAGAAATAACCTATCAGATTCGCTCTGCGTTTTAGATGTAGACAGCAAACCAGAACTTCCTTTTGCTTTAATATCCCATAAACACTGGCATAATGCCACATAAGATAACATGCTAACCAGACTGGAAGCTGAGGACTTAAATGCACAATAAAACAGCAATTAAAAAAACTGTGGAGATCAAGGAAACAAGAGTAAGAACAGCAAGAACAAGTCAGGCCAGAGACGTGTTGAACTCAGCATTCTCTCTGGTACATAACCTATATGAGATGCATAAAGCCATAAAGCAAAGTAGTAGTACAAAGCAAGTGAATACTTCTTCCCTGATATACTCCTCCACATTGAAGTGATCTGCAATTCCAAAAGTTCCCAAGTAAGCAGCATTTGATTAGTTTGATGGATTTTTCTCCAGAAAAAAACCCCTGTCCAATCACTTTTAAACCAAACCCTGTAGAGGTCTGGTAATTTAGAACTTCGCAGTATTTTTAATGTCAGCAAAGAAAGTAATCAGAAGGGACAACAGGTGGGTCGCCAGCCATAGGTTTCCAGTCCAGCTGCCGTGGTTTGTTAGTGCTGCAACACCTAAAGAAACCTCAGAAAAGGAGTATTATGCTGAGACCTGTACCAAGAAAGGCAAAAGGAAGCCGCAACCTCTGTTCAATGACTTTGTGCCAGCTCAAGAGCCTGAGCAATGAAGCGCGTTTTAAGAAAGTCATAGTGCTGGAGGAAAAAAAATACATTGAAAGATACTGTTCTTGCAGTTAAACCTTACAATACTACCAACACTTGGGAGACCTCCTTCAGAACATTTCATTCATTCATTCCAATTCATTCTAGTTCATAAAAATACATAAGCTACATTATCAACTTTCTTCTTAAAAGTGGAGCATAGTGCTGCTAACAAGCAGATGGAAATTTTTTACAATCTACTGGCTGCAGATCTCAAAAATTAAAACCATTTGCTGTTCTTCCATTTAAAATATGCATGGTAACAAAGCAACAGAAATTAGCATTCAGTGGTCTCTTTAAATCATGCCTCCCTGCTCAAAATGTGAAAATAAACCACTACACATTATATCACCAGTAGTCTTACTTTTCTGGTGCTGCGATGACGATAAAGATCATGACTGAGTCAAAGCTGAATGATTGTCTATATTATTACTTTAGACTGTTCAGGGGGTCTGGAGCACACAAGGCCGATAGAAAACTTCCACCACCGCTTTCGAAAATGCTTACAAATTAATTGATGGCAATTAAGAAACAGCTGAGTAGCATTAAAAAAACATGCAATTTACATGCAGAGAATTTTAAAAGTTTTTCTTCCTCACAACCAGATTTTTGAAGTCACGATCCAACAAGCAACTGCTGCATCAAACATGCAGAAATGCCAACCTGAGTATGCTCAAGGTAGTTGTGAAGTTATACATACAACAAAACATTATGTGGACTACTTTATAATAACATAGTACAGCTTCCCCTGCGCCCCCGCCTGCCCCCCCCAATATCAATGTCATTCTTGTCTTCCAAAAGTGACTTGCACTGCGTAAGTGTGGCATAGAAGTTACATTGCCTTCCAATACTATATAAAAATCACATTATACTTTTCCTTCCATCTTTTCCCCAATTATTTCTTCCACTTAGCTTCCAACACAATGAACTATGATGATGTTTAAGTAAAATATTTTACACTCATCATCCACAATGCTAACTAAGGAGATATATGCAACATTTTTCACTTAGACTCATATACAAAAGTGATTAATCAACTCAGCATCTTCATTATTAACAAAAATGATGCATTCACCTTTCTGTTTTTTTGTTGTTGGGTTTTTTTTAAACATTGAAGAAAGAACCAGATATTCTCCTGGACCTGGTTTCTCCTCTGATCTAATTAGATATAACAATCCATCAATATGTGTGTGAACCATTTATCTAAAATTGTAAAGCCATATAAAAGCATTCTCTGCTCTGTTCTGATGCCCACTTAACTACTTTTTCTCTCACAACTCCCTTCTGTGGTTAGTGCTAAGTTTTTAACAATTAAATGCTCTTATAGAAAAGCAATCACAGATTCTTTAAATTATAAGCAACGCAAGCCACAAGTGAAAAATAACGTAAGAAACTAGCTCTACTGTTTGCATGGGGGGGGGAAATGTGGAAAATGAGACTCAAGTGCATCTAAAGGTTAGCAAGTAGATGGGGATAATCATCCTCCTGCTTTTTTTTTTTTTTACTTGTTTCTTGTAAAAACACTGACTTCGTTATTGTTGAAACTGACAATCTTCTCTGCTGTCCAGCTCATTGCTTTTTAGGCATATGACAGTGGCAATTATTTCCTATTTTATTTCCTCATCCTAAAGTTATACTCTGAAAAGTCTACATAACCTGGTATTTTTTAATCCAAACTTTCTCCACAAACTGTGTGCTGGTTAAACCACAAAACTATGTAAAAGAATAAAACATTTTGTTTCCTCACCTCCTCCTCCAATAACTACAGGCTAAGGCTGATGACAAATTCTCTTAGTGCAAGGAACTGCCTTCACCCTTCCTTTCTAAATCAGTAAATAAACACCATACAAAACCCCTTATATCCTCCCAACACACGACAAGTATCTCACATTATAAGGAGGATCCTGTTGAGTCCTGCACAGGATGAACACATTAGCCAAAGCTCACCATTGGTGAAGCTTCCTGGTATACAGCTATATAATCTGGTTTTACAAGCGGCTCTGTAAAACTGTTACATTACTGTCTGTGATATTGTCAATTCTTTTCCCTGTACATGTCTGCAAAGGACAGAGCAAAAGACATATGATGCTTTATCTACAACTGCCACAACTAAAAGGTCTTCTTTTTGTCTTAAACACATAATGCATTATTAGATTGGGGAATCCATCCTTGCCAAACGTCTGGAGACCATGAACATAAGTTGGTTCAGAAAGGGACTGAGCTAGCTACTGAAGGATAAAATTCACAATGTCTCTCAGACTTAATAATCTCAATGTAACTTCTGGCTCAGAAAGCACCTAAACTGCAAGAGATTCTCCTTCTTCCACTGCACAACATTTAACAGTCTTACACTTTTCTCCCCTACACTATTATAATTCAGGACCCGAGCTAGATAAACCTTCTATATAACAATTCTGCGTCATCAGTTTATGAATAACACTTTGTTTTATTACTTTAGCATTATGGACCCATTTCCAGTTTCAGCCCTCACCATTATACACTCATGCATTCACATACATGCCTTGAAATGGAGCTGCAACTACCCTGCTTACAGCAGAAAGAAAGTTAAGTATCAAAGATTTACACTATTTATAACACTAGTTATACAGAATCTTTTGGAATGGGAGAAGTGCTTCATATCCTAGACAAATCACTTCATTACTGGAACATACCAGATTCACAATGAAACTCAGCAACACCATTTTTTTTTTAATTTCACAATGCTTAGATGTACTTCAACAAATGCTTATTTTTTAAAAAAAGGTAACTATAGTACTTTTCAATTTGTCATAAAAATGAAAGATTTCAATTAAAAAAATAAAAAACAAACAAAACCCAACTTCGCTTTGCACTTCTCCCTCATGCAATCAAGCAAGTTAAAGAAACTTAGACTGTGAAGCCTGTCACCAGCTCACTTCAGGGAAACTAAATGCTTCTCTGGAAAAGTCTGGCTACAGCCATCAATCCTCTACAAAATCTGCGCCATCTCGAAGGCTCCTCTCTCCATCCCTATGCCTGTTCAGAAAGCTTTATTAAAAACATGAGGTAAGCATGAAGTAGACTACATGAAAAAACACTCTGCAGAAGCCACACAGAGCAGCAGGTGGCAGAGAACTAGAGCTACAAAGGGTATCCCCTGCATTGCACCAAGTGGACATCCATTTGCAACATCACTTTTTGGTATGTGACTTGTCAATTACTCTGCAGAGAAAGCACCGAGGGCGGTGACGGAAAGAGGACAGAATTCATACACACTGAAAAGCCCACAGCACGCAAACATGAGTATAGCTGTAGAGGAATCTATCAAGGATCATTCTAGCACCCTGACTTTTGTCTCCAATAATGATTAGTGCCAGATGTTTAGGGAAGAGTTTAAACAGGACAAGCATGTGGCAATGCTACCACAGAACAGTCTCCCTGATTCCAGTTTGTGGTTTCAACTAGAGGCAAGATCTTTGCATCTAATCCTTAACAGATTTGTCTTCTGTGAGTTGGTCCCACTAGTTTTGAACCCATGTCATCTTTCAGCATCCATATCATCCTGTGGCAAGGAGCTCTGCAGCTCATATGGTGGGATGAATAAACTACTTTTTAATGTTGAATCGACCTGCTACTTCCACTTGATGTCTCCTAGCTCTATACAATATCTAGTCATTTTGTTTACTACTTCTATTTGTGATTCACGGGTTTCTTTCATGTCCTCTCCACAGCAACCTCTTTTTGAGGCTGAAGGTTTCTATTCTAAAGATTTTTTCTCATGCAGAAAACATCCCATATATCTGACTACTTTTACCAACTTGATCTGAAGCTTTTCTCATTTCATCCCACATTATTTTTTGTGAATGGGAGAACCAAACCTGCTATCCCTAAGTACAGTTGATGCGCAAACTTAATGGATTTTTAAAGTTGCAGTGTGTTTGGCAGCATTTGAGAGTATTTAAATCCCAACAAAAACATCAGCCCTTCTCATCCATGACTATTTTATGTCAGGATGAAGCTGCTCTGCTCATCCATCATGTTTGCCTTCACAAGCAAGACAGTTCCAATCTACTTTTCTCACTTAGCATCAACGATCCTTTTCCCACACACAAGAAGGTGTCAAGCCATCTACAAAATACCAATGAGTCATTCTTCCCAGAAGCATCATGCTTCCCAGCAGCCCCACCAGGATCCCTACAAAGGGAGAACAAGGCTTTCCTCCAATGGCATAACAATGAGAAAAATACAGGTAGAGAAACAAGAGTTGTTGTGTGCAGAACACTGGAGGCTGCCACAACAGCACTGCACTGGCGAGACACCTTACATGAGAAGCTGCCACAGCCACCATTTCTGAAGAGTTGCAACCAGATGAGAGTACTTGGTGGTACAAAACTAATTAGTTATATTAGGCAAGAGAGAACTTGAGCTGGTGAACTGAGACCAAGCAATAACCAGGTAAGGGTGAATGGGGACAAGCAAGTGAAATAGCGACCATGCCGGCAAGAGGAGACAGTGTGGGAGGAGAATGACTGGGACTGAGTCAAAAAGTATGTCACTGTGTTGGGACTGAGCAGTGAATCAATAGTCAGGTGCAACAGCTACTGCATGTGTCCAGGAAGTGGGAATAATAAAGCTGGGCTGAAGTTGTGAGTAGTGGAAGAGAGATATCACATGGAGTAACAACTGATGAGCATATTGCCAGAGACACCGAGGACAAAGACAAAAGTATCAAGTAGTCAAGACTGCTGCACTGGCCTGAAGGCAAACAGGGATAGAGAGGGCGGGCGAAGCAGGGATGAAGTATAGGAGCAGGGTTGTATGCAGTTGGCATATACATGACAGTATGCCAACAGATTCCTGCAGAACAGGCAAAATTCTCTTTAACGTGTTACAATTAGAGTTACAGACCATCTCCACAGAAAGGGTTAATCAGTCACCAGGGTTATTAGTCTGGAATGTAAGTGTCCTGATAATTCAGATTTACAAATCTTTTGTTATCACCTACAGATGATTCAGAGGTTTGTATAGAAACTGTTTATCACAAAGCAATACCAACAAAACATGACACAGACCCTGCCAAACTGGATATGAGACACATATTTTACCCCACCCCAGTCCCATCTCATTGTCCCCAAGAAAGCCAATCTCTTCGCCCAACAAAGGTTCCCACCTCCAAATTTCTTAAGCTTTACTATAAACACTCTCAGTTTTATTCCATTTGTTCTGCCCCCATTTACTCCTCTCTTACCTATCCAACACACTTCTGCATTGCAATGGAACCCAGGAATAAATGTCCTGTTCCCCATACCATACCAATAAACTGCATTCTTTCTAAGGAAAAATACAGTGACATGACCTAAAAAAACCCACAAAACACAAAACCCACATAGCTGCCTTCTTCTATGCAAAAAGCACAGATATACAGGATCTTCATCCATTAAAGACAGGGAGAAACACACTGGAAAAATCTCAGGGGGGTTTAATAACCCCAAGGTTAGTATAGAATAGTTTCTAAACTTTGCTCTTCTCTTGTTTTCTAAGGCATTCTAAATTTATTTCCAGATCTTCACAGTTCAGTAGATTCTACAAAGACCCAGTATACAAGAACCCTTACCACAAAAGGAACAGTTCTGTTTCAGTGAAGAGGGATCAGAAACTCCTAAGATGATGAACCCTACAGGGATAGTTGGATGATTTTGGTACATCTCATGCTTTACTTGTTCCACCAGGAACTGGATGACCTTGAACATTTAAATATTTTATTTTCACTTAATAGCCATTCTATAAGCAGTATTACACATTTGGGTTTTTTCCAAGTTAGCCATGTGTATGTCTGTCTTGTCTTGCTGCCACAAACCCCTAGACCAGTGAGGTTCACTTGTGAAAAGGTGCAAGCTGCAACTGCACTAGGTACCTTAAAAGGACAAGAAATATTTTCACCGCTGGATGCAACAAACATGCCTGGTAGTGAAAGAGCATTTTACTTCCTCTCATGTATTCAGGCCTTCACCTGACATAATGAACTGTCATGATGGGTGACAGAACCAGCCACTACAAAGATCATAAAATTATTTTTAAAACAAAGTGACAACCTACGAGAAAGACAGAACCAAAGGCTTTTGGAGAATTCAAGCCTTTAGCCAATCTACTCTGTTCAGGTCTCCTAAATACTGTGGTTGTGGAAATCACATTTAACAGAACATGAAATGATTAAGACTGGTCCCGTATATTCCACCAAAACTCCTCTTCCACCATTTCCTTCAAAAAGAATTTCAAACAAATTCAAACCAATCTCTCCTCCAATTTGGCCTGAAGAGTCCTGAGACAGTTTGGAGGATAAAGTTAGACAAATCAAAACTCAGCAGCTTTTTCACTGTCCTCACAGCTCTTCACAGAACACAACACTATTAGCAAATTATTCATAATGGCTAACGACACAGCACCTCATCACACGTAGGAAAACAAGACAAAAGCCTTCAACTTCTTATTGTTAATTCCTCTGGTTTTATCCTTTCTCTCCTTTCAGAGGAGACTACTGCACTCCCAGCACTGCACGTTCTGCTCATTCCTGTAGCCTTTGTTGTTGTAGCACCAGGCAGGCTACCAACAAGAGACAGATGACACCCTCTTTCTTTGCTTCAGCTCTTGAGATGGAGGTCAGGGCCCTGACAGGGCAAACATGCTGCTTTGCTTCTCCCTAGTACTCCTTGAAGACCCTCCGTGGTGCTGTGAAGAGCACCACACTGCAGAGAAGTGCCAGACTGAGGAAAAGCAGATGCCTCATGCAGCCGCAGGAGAACTAACACAGGCCACTTGAATCTTGTTCAAAACACCAGGCAAGTGTGGGGAGGAGGAGGGGAAGACAGCAAAGAGGGGGGCATTCGATACATGGATGCTGAGATAGCAATGCTGTCAGCTGCACTTAAATATGTTGCTCTCCAGAGCTGTGCAAGAAAGAATATGGGGCTCAGCTGAAGCTTTAAGTTAAACAAAGCAGAGGGGCTGGATTAGCATGCACAAACAACCCGGTGCTTCAAACAACGTAAAGATACAGTCTGAGAATGACAGCACAAGGCAGCAAGATCTAAAGTCTGTTTATGTCACTGAGAGAGCTCCTGCAATCCATCAGATTTTGTACACCCAGAGTGTGGTACACAGGAGTCTGTTATACGTAGTTAATAAGACATCCAGGAATTTCACAGACTAGGCACAAAGAAGTACAGCGACCTCAGTGACACTCTGGATCCCCTACAAGAGCACACTCTCATACATGCAAGCACCTGTATGACAACTGTGATCCAAGACACTGCCTGCAAAATGGGCACCACAGACTTGCAACATTTTTACACCACCAAAAAGACACTTAATGAGTGTCAAGACACTCATATAACTGACAACATCAGTCTTGAGAAGGATAATGAGCCAGTTTAGCTAACCCTAGGAGATCTGAACTCCTGTCTCAGAACTATAAAGAAAAATCTTCCCAGGGTACTTTAAACTATCAAAGCAAGGCTGAACTAGTATCTGCAATCCTGATTTAAAATTCATGGCATCATTGTTTAACTGGAGGCTTAAGAGAAGCTAGTTATAATACAGATAGCCACAGCTCACCCAGAAACATGCTGATAAGCTATTCTGATAATCTGAGCAAATCATGGAAACAGAAAGCTGAGAGGGGAACTATTGTCTGTGACCATGGACAAAAGTTTCAAGGCTTCATTTCTGGATCAGAAGATGCAGACATCCCTGCAAATGGGATGCAGCAGAAAGCAGCTGGTACACAAATTCAGCTTTGTCTTGTAGTTCAGGTATAAGTCATTCCACCTGACTGACATGAATGCAAAAGGCATCTGTTTCTGTACTGCTACTGACTTGCAGTCTTAGGATTAATAGGTCTGACCTAAAAAGCCTGCCTGAAGAGCCCTGCTGTAAGAGACATGTTCTACACAGAAAAGTAAGGTTCCATTTTTGGGGGAGACAGGGAGGAGAGAGGCAGGGGAGCAAGAAGGATGTTGCCCAGACCGGTTATGCTGTCTCCATCCTTGGAGTTTTCAAAAATCCAACTAGATAAAGCACTAAGCAACCTTGAACGACCTTGCACCTGAGCCTCCTTTGTGCATGTTGAACCGCAGACATTTTGAAGTCCCTTCCAATGTGAATTATTCCCTGAAATACACATTTAGAAATAATAGTAAGTTTGCAGGTATTCTTGTATATATTCTAATAAACTTCCTTTGGTAATGGACTGACAAAAATAAGTGCTTGCAATAACATGGCTGTATCATCGCCCTTTATCAGTGTAACGTCATCAGGCTGACAGGATGACACAAATTCCATTTGCCATAATAATGATTCCCTACATTGAGCTAGCCTCTTAAATTCTGTTACACAACTACAGTTCTAGGCTCAATTCTCATCACCAAGCCAATGATAGTTATTATTACTATTATAATGGATCAAGAGAACAAGGACATAAAAGCAGGCCCAGAAATAACAGCAAAATCTTGGCTTACTCATCTTCTAAGTGATCTCTTCAGAATTTCATTAGGTATGTTAAATTCCCCTCAATGTAATACACAGAACGACAGAGTGGGTATTTTTTTAAAAGCAAAATTAAGGCAGTAATAAATCCATGAACCAAGCAATTGAGGGAACCTTATTTTGACAGATGAGAAGGCCTCAGGTGAAAGACATACACCTACATACATCCATGTACAGGAACAACTTCTCAAATAGCATGTTCTTTACTCTGGGAAAACCCAAAAATTAACCTTTTGTACAACATGACAATTTTTGCACAAGACTCAACAACATCACATCAGATCACCCACTGTCAGGGCACGCAGACCGTAACAAAACAAAGCACTGAAAACACAGTGGTGATCCATTTAACAAAGTTTTGAAACATAAAATACGGCAATTCTCTTTTTCAGTTGTCTATCATCATACAACAAGATACTTTAGGGATATTACCATTCTATATGTATTTAAAGGAAACAAGCTCTTATCCATGTGGATTTTTGATAAATGTTCAGCCAAATTAGAAGTTAAGATCAGCTGACAAGCTTATTAGTGTGCTCTGCAATAAAAAGTGTCTGTGATAAACAGTTAAGCTTTATTAATGTTGCATAGCGAGTACAGAACACTACCTTAATTCCTACACATTAGCAATATAAAGGGCAAAAACTTCTCATACCACTCTAAGATAAATCTCACTTGCCTTACATATAAAGCAAGCAAATCTGGCTACCCATCAGAAACTGCTAAGTAGATTTAACACACAGGACAAAAAGAAAAGACCATACTCTATAGGATACCAAAATCATATACTCCATAAAAATGCTGGCCTACTTTGAGGGATTAAGTTACAGAAGATATTTTAAGGAGGGATCTGAGTACAGAAGATCATGCTACTCAGTGCACAGGGCCAGAGAAAGTCCCCAGTTTATGAGGTAATACAGCAGGAGACATAAATCCACCTACAAGACCACGAGGTTTCATTTAATCCCTAGCACTAAAACATTTAGAAGCTGAAAATAATTCCGAGATGAAGAATTCTTATAAGATATGGATCTTCAGCCCACCAGACAAGGTCTCTGCACAAGTCTGGCAAAGAGCAGTCATTACCAATGCATAAAAATATGTTAGATCAACTTTGAGGTGATTACATGGTGCTCTTCTGGAAAACATGTATACCAAAAAAATTAACATTAATGGTTAATCTTTGTTTTAGCATCATAGTCTCCAAGAAAAAGGACAGCGACGTATCCACCATAGGCAACTGAAAGCAGAGGAACTCTCAGAATAAAACCATCTGGGATCAGACCTTGCCAGATCTTTGTCCTGCATCACCTTAAGCAAAAATTCAACCAGTTATAGGTCAAAGGAAAGTTAATTAAAAAAATAACTCTCCCATCCCCTAAAAATATACAAAGGAAAGCATGACTATGTCATATCTTGCACATGTTTTCTTCAAAAATTCTGGATTGAACCGAACCCAAAAACTAGCTAACAGCTGCTCACCACAAGACCAGCTTCAACTTGCCTTCCTCATTATCCTCTATCAAGCAGCTTTACATGTCAGAGATTACTAGTTGATAGGAAAGACACAGCACAAGGACTTGGAACACGAACTGAATCGGAACTGTAGCTTCACACCCTACAGATAAGCACAAGTTTAATCTTTACACCAAAACAACACACAAAGTCTTTCTGCATAGTTAATTATCAATGAATAGAAGTAATTTTCAAATTAGATGTATTGGTGTATAAAGGGAGAAGAAAAGCCACGAAGTTATTCAACTTTTGAGATTTCCCATTAGAAACTTAGTACACTCCTATCATGGGTAAATACTACCATAAAGATATTCTGGCAGCAATCCTAAGCCTCCAGAACCTCTTGGTATTTGGCATATTTTGAAGTGGGGTAAAATAAACTTCATGGTCTTTTGATTATCCACACACTCTATTAGGTTCCAGAGGTTTAGTAAATACCACAAAAATTATGATATATCAACATTAGGCTTTTTTTCCTTCCCCCACCATGAAACAGGCCACAAAATTAACAGGCCTTTTTAAGGTACACTCACACAGCAAATGACCTCCTATAGTGAACACTGCTTTTCTATTCTCTTAGAAACTTCTCAAACATCTCGCCTGTAATTTTTTCTAGGAAAACAGCATATCCCAAGTAAAGAAAAACAAAGACTGTAACAGACACCACAATCACTGGGGATTTACCCTCCTGCAAGCACCAGATTCTCAGAAGAAAGTTTACTGGTGAGGCTGACCACCCATGAAAATTCCCACAGCGTGGCACTCCAACTGGGAAGAGGGAAGGGAAAATCTGAAAAAGCATCCTCAGATTCCAAACATACCCACATCTTTTCTGGTAACTATTCTGGTTAGGGTTAAAAACTTTATTACAGTATGGTTGCATCAAAAAAGCCCTTTCATGAGCACCATTTACTAATAAAAGTGTGTCTCATAACGTTTATCCAACTCTCCATCTACACTGGGGTAAGTCATTCTGCTATAATAAAAGCAGAACAACTTACTGCTTGCATAAAGCTCAGTTTTGCTTTACAGAATCACAGAATGGTCAGGGTTGGAAGGGACCTCTAGAGATCATCTAGTCCAGCCCCTGCTAAAGCAGGTTCTCCTACAGCAGATTGCACAGGATTGCCTCCAGGCAATGTGTCCAGAGAAGGAGACTCCACAGCCTCTCTGGGCAGCCTGTGCCAGGGCTCTGCCACTCTCAAGGTAAAGAAGTTCTTCCTCATACTCAGATGGAGCTGCCTGTGCTGCAGTTCATGCCTGTTGCCCCTTGTCCTGTCGCTGGGCACCACTGAAAAGAGCCTGGCCCTGTCCTCTTGACAGTCACCCTTAAAATATTTGTATGCATTGATATGATCCCCTGTTAGCCTCCTCTTCTCCAGGCTGAACAGCCCCAGCTCCCTCAGCCTTTCCTCACAAGGGAGATGCTCCAGCCCCCTCATCATCTTTGTAGCTCTCCGCTGGGCCCTCTCCAGCAGTTCCCTGTCTCTCCTGAACTGGGGAGCCCAGAACTGGACACAGCACTCCAGATGGGGCCTCACCAGGGCAGAGCAGAAGAGGAGAACAACCTCCCTCCATCCTGGCCATGCTCCTCCTGATGCACCCCTGGATCCCGTTGGCCTCCTTGGCCACCAGGGCACACTGCTGGCCCGTGGACAACTAGTTTTCCCAGGTTTATGCACAGCGTGGTTTCTTCTGACACTGCCACACAGGACTCGGGCCATTTTAAAGCAATTCTTCACAAACTTCAAGAATACTTGAGTAACCGTTGCTGAACTCTCAACTACAGCTGTTAAACTGCTACCGACACCCACGTGAGGTGGCCGAAAGCTGGGCGGCACGCAGTGCCACAGCAGCCGGCATGCTGCCACGCGTGATGTCCAGACCCACTTTCTTCACGCTGCAGCCCCAGCAAGGCAGCAGGACCCTGCTACGGGGCCGATTCACTGGGAAACTGGAGGCTGCTCTTCCTCTGCGAGCAAAACTCACTGCCGTGCTCCATCCATACTCTCACACTAATTTTACTAAAGAATCGATACCTAAATTTAAATGAATTTTAGTAAGGCTTTAATCCAGCTCGGTAACAGCTTTGTCCTGCCCAAGCCCGGCCCGTTTCCCTCCCCCTCCCGCAGGGGCGGCACAGCTTCAGCCTGCGCGCCTGGCCGGGCCCGTCCCCGCCGCTCTCCCCGCGCCTGGCGGCCGGGCCGGATCGGCAGGCGGGGCCGGGGCCGCGCAGACCGGGCCTGCGGCGCCCCCTGCCGGCGGCCCGCGGGAACACCTGGCCGCAGCCCCGGAAGCCCAGCGCCGCCCAGCGGAACGGCTCGGTGCGGTGCGGCGCGGCCCGGCGGCGGGAGGCGGTGCGTGTCCCCAGCGGGCCGCGCCGGCAGCCAAGCCTCGCCGCGCCCCGGCCCCCTGCCAGCGCTCCGCCACCCGCCCCGCGCCCAGCTGAACTTTCCCCAGCTGCCCGCCGGCCGCTGCCCCACGCCCCCTCGCTGGGCTCCTCCGAGAAGGGTCAGAGTCCTCCCAGGCCGCCTCCGGCCCAGGCGGACCCGGCCCCCCCACCCGCGGGTGCCGCCCCGGCCCCCCCCGGCCCCGGCAGCGCTGCAGGCGCGGGGTGGCGGGGGAGGCTCCAGCGGGTGCAGCCAGCCTCCAGCACCAGGGTTAAACGTTAACTTTGCCCAGGATCCTGCCACATCTGGAGCCTCTTAATACAAGTCATTTCACTGTAAGACACTAAGCAAAGATCAACATTTCTGCCACGTATTCTGTACTTGATACAGCACGCCGTCTTTAGAAATAAAGCCTTTTTTTTTACTGTAGAAAATAAAAGTACCAAATCTTGGCTGTTCAGATTCAGCATTTACTGCTGTCCCTTGCCTGAGCTCTGCAATCCTCATCACTGAAAAGGGAGCCCTGTAATGATCCCCTTACCTCACAACTGCTCTCAGAACATGGTCTATTCACAACACCTGGATTTTATATAGCTAAGGTCTCAAAGTGCTGAAGAGAAATAGGTTAACAGCCCCACCCACCACATTGCAGAAAATTTGTTTGATTGACATCAACTTGCTACAGGCATCCAGGGGTTGTAGAGAATCCAGATCATCACATCTCTGGTGAGAAACCTACCCACTTGATCACTTTAAGCACAAACATTGAAACACAAATTCCATTTAAACATAAGAACAAGCTTGTTTACTGCAAGGGCAACCAAGGACCTACACAGGTAGCCCGGAGAAACTGTTGAGTCTCCATCCTTGGAGATACTCAAAACCCAACCAGGCACAGCCCTGAGCAACCAGTTCCAGATGAACATGCTTTGAGCAGAGGGGTTTGACTAGATAGTGTCCAGAGATGCCTTCCCACTCCAGTCATCCCATGATTCAGTGACAACTCTACCAAGCTATACGTGTGGGGCACTGCTTGGTTTTGAGGTTTGGCAGTCAGAGAAAATACCTCGAAAAATTCTATGTACAGAATTCCTTCTGAAGAGATAAGCAAAATGCTCACATTCCTCCGAATTAAATGCAATCAAATATGAATGTGCTCCATAATTGTAGTAGAAGCTTTTTCTCTCCCCTTAAACTTGAAACAGTTTCTCACCTTACAGAGTTCATCATTCTCCTCTTTGACAAGCAGAGAATTAAAATTTGCGCAAGAGTCCGAGTCTGATATCTCCAGTGAGCTATCATCTTTTTCTGATCCGTCACACCAATCAGTGGAATCACTATCCTTCTCCCAATCAATGAACTCCAATTCATCTAAAATAAAATATTTGTAAAAAGAGTTATTCTTAATCAGCATGTATTATTCATAAGCATGAAGTCAGAGTAATAGTACAGTTATCCCAAATTTGGGAAAACCGCAATGTTATTTTTCATGTATGTTCAACTGATCTTTATGTTTAACTCTTTTGTAATCCTGTCCCTCACAAAAGCTAAATCCTACTAGCAGACAATATCTGTGAAAATATAAAAACTACATACAAAAAATAGATTTCAAAGGCACTGCCTGGAAAAAGGCAATATATTTAAATGTTTAGGTAGGTAAGTTTTTTCTAGTTTTGTTATTATTACTTTTCCTAGGGTTTAGTTAGGTAGGGTTTATTTTGCCCAGTCATGTTGGATTTTCCAAGTGTACTCATTTAGAATTAACTGCTCTAAGCAAATATCTCACAGTGAGCTGGAACAGCTGAAAATTTGGTGTAAGTTAACATCTGCTATTAGTGGTAACCCTCACAGAGAAATGAAAAAGCTAGTCAAAATGGTCACCTCCTAAAACACCACAGCTAAACACACAGGTCTGCAAATCGAACCTCTAAACACATCAGAGGATTGTTTAGGATAAATTAATAGAAACAGGCAAAAAAGACAATTTTTTCAAAAAAATTCCACAAAAAAATTACAATAAATTAAGAGATGCTGAACAAGATGCAGAACTGTTCTTCTACCATCCTTATAACCAGATGGTATTTAATGCAACTCCAGAAGTCCACTCACACCTCCAAGGATCTCCTGAAGGCAATGGAAGCCTGAGCTGCCACAGCAGCCTCACCACCCTTCAGGTCCAAGTGCCACAGGGTACTGAGAGGAAAAATCTCATCATATTTTGGATAAATGAGCATGTTTAGAGGAGGAGGGATGAAAGCTTTTTTGGTTTTGCTTTTGTACATGTCAAATTTCTGACATTGAAAGAATCATGTATGGGGAGAGGCAACAGAGAAAGGAGGCACCTCCAGAACGTGCTAGGCATCCACACAGATCTGTGGAACTGTAGCAGTACCTTCCGGACTTGGCAGTGCTACTGCAGTCCAAATCACTAGTTCTCTTCATCAAACTTCTAAACTCTGAAGTCACCCAGACAAATAAACACACAGCTCTGATGTTGCCTGCTTTTTCACACACATGAATGTATTTCTGTCTATCTGTGAGAAAGCTTCATAGGAAATTTTAAACACAGACATTGGTAACCAAGTAATGGTTCTCTTGAAGCTGTGTGACAAGCTGCATGTAACTTGTGACAGCAGTATAAATTCCTTAACAACATACAAGACTATCAAGTTTTATCTTGTCACCCTCAAGTACTAACACTCAGCCCTCTGAAGGTGAACTTCACATGGAAGGCCATGTCACTTAAAAATACTTTTTCGGCTATTGTCGCCACACTTACAATTGTGCCTATATATGCACACACAGAGATATACATACACAATACTATAACTAGCGTGTAGGATGTTTACTTGAAAAAGCATGCAAATTACAGTTCTTTTACTCCCTATTGCTTTCAATATATTTTTGGGTTTAGAAGAAAACCAGGAGATAACTAGATTTCCTCAGTAACTTCAAGCAGATACATAATGCATCAGGGTTTCTTCATTTGCACAGAGCAACCAAATTGTGCTGTCTCAGAAGAGTAGAAATAAGTCTGTGGATATTCTCTTTTTAAAAAAAAAAAAAAAATTACAGATGAAAACCTGCAGAATATACTTGCAGGAGACAAGTGCAATAGAGTATTAATGGCAGGTTAAAAGATTGCTGGTGAGCATTAGATTGCAATCTAGAAAATGGCCAGTCCTTCCATCCCAAAAAGAAGGAAAGAAAATCACTAGAAATTATGAAAGATTACTATCAGATATGTCAATGACAACGTTAAATCAATGACAAAAATATGGATGAGATGAAGAAAACTTTGCATTTTTGTTGTAAACCTATGGAGCACGTTTAACCAGGGTGGCACACAAAACAAGTAGTAAATCAGTCAGTCTATTTCCTCACAGTGGTGTCTGAACACTTTGCTAGACATCAGGGTGTGAAGTTTAGCTGTAATACTTCAGATATAGCCGAATTATTACAAAGCTAACCTGATTTATTTTTCACATTGAAATTACTTCCTAACAATATCCTAACTAATACTTATATAAGAGTACATATGTCAAGATTTTTCTGTCTTCAGCTGCACTTTTTAATCAATTTCTCTCCCCTCTGTCATCCCCTGCTCCATCAATTAGCAAGCAAGAACTAAAACCAAAACTCATGGTTGTTCACACAATACAGCTAACAGGGGAAATGAGGAATACTGTGTACCGAAACAAAAACTCACGCCACAGCGTAATGCTATCTGCCGCTGCAAAGTCTGCCACGTTGGTCAGTAGATGCAAATAGTGATATCACCAGTCGAACAGGGTGGGCAGAGAAAGCTGTTCACCACCTCAGTCTGTATCACAGCACAGAGAAGGAAATGGTACAAAGCAACTATAATATATTAAAACGAACTGACACGCCTTACTCTGTGTTGTACAATCTGCCAAACTATACTCCTTTACGCCAAGGTTTAAAATTTTTGTACATAATTTATACGAAGAACTTATTCTACACTCAGATGAAACTGATGAAAGAAGTGATTTAACCAAAATAGGATTAAATCATGTCATTTTGTCAGAATGATCTCAGAGTATTTTCATTACAGCATTTGAAGCTGAGAGAAGGTTTCTTGACAAATCTGCTTGCCTTTGAACTTACCTTCACTACTTCTGTCCTCTAACAATAAATCATGTCTGCTAGGTGACTCATCTATTTTGGAAGCATGACCTTTTTTGCTGTGTGACCTTGGAATCAATGTTTTCTTTTCATCACCCGAAAAATCACTGCCACTAGAGGTCCATATTATGTCCTCGGCTTCCTTAGAGCTTTCAGCGGCAGCAGATCCTATCACAAAGAATTGTAAAGTGTTAAGATTGTTACAGAAATGTAATTTTGTTGAATTTTAAATTCTTAAAAATTAAACTATACTATTTTTTAACTGGACAAAACATTACCAATTCTGTCACCAGGCTTCAGTTTAATACTGGAGTATTAACTCACACACCTATTTCTTATACATGCATGCATTATTTTCATTTTGGTTCTCCACAATAAATGCTAACAATTCTTTTTATACAAGGAGGCTATCGTTCTGTCCTTTGGCCGAGTAAGAACAAGTAATGACTGTCTGACATACAGCCCTCTACACAGCCCTCCTAATGCTCTCACACATGCTCTTTTAAAATGGTAAGTGGTTTAAATAAAGACTGTCCTTAGAATTCTGGGATTGGGCTTTCTTTTACTTTATACAATGAATAATAAACAAATAAAAGTATTCCATCAGTAGAGGTTACTTTCCAGTCTTATCCCAAGAGAAAAAAAAACATTCAACTTTTCAGGAGTAACAAAGAACAGCTGGAGCGTTTTTTAAGGGAGACATTTAAATTCCAAATACCTTTCTCCATGATTTTTCATAACAAAAGCAAGAGGAAAAGGATTAATACTTAACACGGAGCACACAGAATTAGCAACCATAGGAAGGCAGAACTTCCATTTCCTACCACTATCTAAAGCTTATTAGGTAAATAGGAAGTCAGACAATTACTGGGGGCTTGGAATTAGGCAGGAGGGCCCAGAAGAGAAACATAACCACACCTCCTCCTGCAACACAGAGTTTTAGGGTTTGGGGTTTTTTTCAGAAATCTAGAAAGGTGTGATTTTTGAACCCTAAAAGGTACTCAAAAGGTGCCCAGCAGGTCACCTACTTCACCCCAACAGAAGCAGCACAACTGCTGAAGCAAGTAGAAATACAAAGACTGAAGAAACTACTGCCCCCTCTTTCTTTCCTTTCCTCTGGACTCAAAAAGAGAAAGAACTGGAATGAGTCAGTAAGTCCTCCTCCTCTTTATTACGCCTAGAGTTCTTTTTTTTAAAATCACAAAATTAAACAGACTCAGGTGCATACAGAAGACTGTGAAAGCAGGATGTTGGCAAAATTCTGTTTTTCTATCTATTGCTCTTAGAAAATACATATTTTCTCTCATGCCTGCTTGTCTGTCTCTAGCATTAGAGTAAATAATTTTACTCTCTAACTAGGCATCTAAGAGTTGCTTTACATTCCCTCCTCTTATATATGTGGAGAATTTAAATATCCTGTTCCTGCTAGAACACACACTATAGACAGCATTGGTGATGCTTCTTTCACCTGTTCAAGACCAATAGCTGAAGCTTTGCAGAATGTATTTGTGGCACTCTAGGTGAACAGAGGAGCCCAATCACAACAGCATCACAACTGTGTCTCTTATCAAAATTAGCTTCTGATGACAATAACAGAAGAAGAAAGCAATCAGTATTTTGAGCCAGCTTCTACCTTGATAAAGGGCAAAACAAAGTGGCAATCTGCTGACAATGCTAACATGAAATAGTTATAACGTACCCGCTGCGCTTTCAGCAGATGTTAACAGTGGACCAAGATGCTTCTTAATCCTGGATTTCTTACCAGTAGGTCTCAAGGACTATATTAAAAAAAGACAGATTCAATCACCAAGATATTAAAGGCAGTTTTAACATTTAGTAATACACTCAAAACTACTGTTACTCACTCACCACAACTTAGTAGCACAATTTCAATTTAGTTTTTGTATCTCCTACTAGACTGCAGTATAATGAATAAGGTAATAAAGCATAAGAATAGTAACATAAAAGCTTAATTTTCATTGTTTTGGGAAACAAACTTACTGTAACTATGACAGGAATCACATCTAACCTTGCAAAGAACAAGAGCCAGTATTTTCAGCATTAAGAATCAAAAGCAGGCAAGAAGATCACGCTTGATAAAGCATGTGCCCTATTCAAAGGTTACAGAAAGAAGCACTCAGTGGCTCTGTCTCTAATTTTCTTAAATCACACAAGCCATGCTACACTGTGACTGCTAAGTACCAGAAGAAATAGAGAGCAACTTGGTTGAAGATTTTCAGCACAGAGCACTTCTCACTCAGAGCTGACTGAACATCTCTGTTTATGACCAACAAGACCAACACAAACACAAAAAAATAAGCATAATTAGATATATCATCTAAAAGAGCATCTGCACCAAGATCCACATCTGCATGGGTCATCAAAAAGCAGGATTTTCTACAGTGAATTCATTATTGCAAACATACTCTTTAGATCTAGCAAAAAAATCTTCAGAAGCAAACTTGAGTCTTTTTGTTCCATATTTTTTAGGAAATGCAGTACTCCATCCCAAATGTAAAATTACTTTTGCATCTTTCGGTGCATTATTGAAATTTTCGAACTGATAACATAATATGTTAATGTAAGCTTGGAAAATTACACTAACAAGACAATGCTCTTTAACCTTATTTCCATTTTTGTCTACTTTGACAGTTATAACAATATGTTGTTAATTGGGAAACAACACCAAAAAAAGGGCAACATCTTATAACTCAGTCAAGCATGGAAATTGGTTTAACTGTCAGTTTGCATCTCTTTCTTACACCGTTAAGCCAGCATTTTACCTCCAGCGCTGAAGTATTCTGAAAACCATCCCCACACCTAAGCCATGCATTGGAAATCGAAGCAGCAGCCACTGATGGCCTGACATTTGATTTTTTCAGCTGTAGCAGTGTCTCATCTGGGAAGCGTGCACATTCTGCATTCCAAAATCGCTTCCGCTACAAAGGAAAACAAATCCATTAAAAACACTGTGTACACATAATTCTTTTCAGGTTAACTGTACTTAATCTAGACTGCCCCTAAGTATTTTCTGAATACTTACAAACCTAAATACCAATTTTTAATGACCTGAGCAAAAAAAGTTTTGAATACTTGCAACCATTTTTTTATGCAACGCTAAATAATACCACCACCAATGCCACAGCTAAACTTATTTTTTTGGAAGTACACTACTTTATCTCCATTACATTTGGCTTTATAATCATTTCACAAAAAACAGTAGATGAATGATGACTTCCCCTTATGTGGGATGCTGGAAGTCATTTGGACTCTTAAATCAGTCATGAAACAGGATGCTGACTAGCCTTCCAGTGCTAATTTCATGCAGTAGATTTTCACGCCTGAGAATAGCTGAAGATGAGAGAATTGCCTGTTATATCCGAAGTTATCTTGCAGATTCTACACCAGTTTACACACATAATTTGATATTTAGCACAACAAACATTTTAGCCCGCTACGTTACTGAAACTTATCTTACAATATGTTGACTACATTATCTGCCTGAATACATCTTTCTTCTTCTGATACACTTTTTCTCAAGTAACAAAGTTCCTACCCGTATTTAGTAACTACTCCAAAGTTATGTTAATCAACACATATATTTTCAGCCAGGCTGCTCAACCATACATACTTTGAACTAAGAAAAATACGCACAAAACCCCTGCCAAGGTCTTTGGCAACTTTTATCCATTTTGTAACTGATAATGCATATTTGTTTCCTCTAGACCTTTTGAGTGCTCACAAGAATGAAACAAGCACTTTTCAAAAGTGAGCAGTGAACAGCATCTTCGCCCCTTCAGTCAGCCTGACCTATTGTCAAATGATGACAGTAAAACAAATGTCAGTTTCCTCAGACAGTAACTGACTTTGCTAAAAGCCTCTTCTAAAATTGCTGGGGGTATTGACACTGCAAAGCAGCTACTACAAGATCTCATTATCACCAAAGTCAAACTGTCCACGTAACAACCCCCACAGAAGTATAAATGAAAAGTAAAATCTTGAATATTATGTGGTATAAGGTGTCCAAAGCGCTTTAATAGGGACATGATATCAAGTAAGGCAGCTACAGCAGTTTAAACAAGAAAGGTTAATATCATGACATGAAGGGAATTTAAACCTCGCCTTCCTCCCAGTGAAGATGCTGGCCCAAGCCTCAATGTCCAGAGTGCTTAGACATGAACCTTTACATTGTGCTATCTTCTTGGTAAGTACTTCTGCTTCTGCACAGCAGAAAGCACAAACAGGGCAAATGTTAACCACTGAATCACATCAAGGCCCATTTTTTTGGTTCTGCAGCAAGATGTCACAGCAAGACCTCACTTTAGTTGGAGACATTTGTTCCACCTGCATGTCCCTCAGGCTGGATGACTTCTCTCAGGCTCAGAGCTGACTGTACAGCCAATGGTGCACCAAGGCTCAAAATCATGCCATGGCTCTAGTTTAGGGGTTTTTTTGTATATTTTCATAGCTTCTGGAAGATTTTGCAAGATCCATTTCACAGACAAAACTTTACAGTATAAAATATGGTTTATCTAAGCTTGCTTCTTAAATAGGACAATCCAGTGCTGAAAAATGCTGATCTGTGCCAACAGTAGCACTACAACTTGCATGCAAGTTTACAATACACTGCTTTTGATAGTCAATTAAAAGCAGAAACAATTGCAAAATAAGTGAAAAAGCCACAAAAATGCATGCACAAAGAGTTACATGAAACAGGCTTTGTAATATATTTCTACTGTTAGAAAGCCTAATGAACATAGCACCAGAGAACTACTCTCTCTTAAGTTTCTCATCCACATTATTCTTAAAATCATTAAATCCCCGGACACACAGAATCCCTCTATTTCTGTATGCTGTCCAATACCAACAGAGTGAAGAAAGAGCACAGCATAAGGCACAGGGGACAAACAAAACACACGTGGCAGCTGAGGTACAGCCAGTGGCGCACAACTGTCAAGATTTGGGAAGGGGATGCCATATAAAAGTCGGCAGGATAAAAGCTATATGTTAACTGCCTCTCCCTAAGTAAGAAGGGTTACGATGCATATAAGAAGGGTATACTTACAGTTGACAAGATTAAAAAACCCCAGACTAATATGAGTAGAATAAATAGCTGGTTTTATGCTTAGAGGATGTAGATAGTTACGCTTACATTTAGATCATTAGGAGTGCAATGTGAAGTGGCACTGGGAGTGACTTTCAAATAGCTGGAATACTCCTTCAGAGGCACTAGACAGTGACAGGCAAAAAGCAAATTTTAATAGTTAATGACTTAATGACAGAAGAATGTTACTTAATCCTGCACTTTGCTAGCTTGGATACAGGCAGGGCTGCTCAGGTCTTCAGAGCAGCACTACAGGGATGTATTTGTGCAGGTGGTCTCATGGCAAATCAGAAGTAACTGGAGTCCCCCCTCCCCCTTCTTCTTCCTGAGCACTTGGCACTTGCCAGACTGTGCAGACACCGTGACAAGGAACCAAACAGGCAGAAAACTATTTTGGGAAGAAGCACTAGTTACCTACAGCTGGCACAGCAGCAGAAGAAAGGATACAAGGACCAGTGGGACCACTCCAGCAGCTGCTTGACACAATGTCAGTTTAATTACAACCTGAATAACCATCAGTACTGCTGGCAGCTCTGGTTAATTACCTCTTTATCTCACCATACTTTCTTCTCCCCAGATACAGGAAAATCTGAGACTTTCTGCTACCACCACACAGAAATTTATAGCCACTATAGTTACTGAGAAAAACTGAACACAGTTCCTGAAGTTCCAGAACAACAAAGTAAGGAAATACACCCTTTACATGAGATGTTCTTCAGCTACTGCAAATTTCTGACAGACACCATCTGGAGGGAAGAGAAAGAGGACTTAGGGTTGTCGATATTGACAGTAGTGACTTACAGCTCCATGCCTTTAATGCAGACAACTTTCCACCATTTCCCACATCCTACTCCACCTTAAAAAAAAAAAAAATGAAAAAACAAACCCTAATGACAGCTACTCACATCCCAAACTCCTTGACAATTTCAATCTCTCCATGTAAATACCTGAAGTGAACTTGGGAAAGCGGACCTACAGCTTCAACCCACAGTTACTGAAGGGGAGGTTTGTCAAAGCAGCACTGCATGCATGCACATGTATGGGTGCACATATATACACACCCACCCTAAACATATTTTTAAAAGAAAAATATGCCATGCAAAAGCGTATCATTTCAACATGTGCAAAGTAATGTTTATGTGCAGATACAAATGTAAAGCACACAAATGTATTTTTATTAAAAATATGAACAGTGTGCAATAGCAGTTACAGATATACATAGATAGGAGGTTACAAGACATGCAATTCAGGAGAAAAATTCTCAAGGACAACCACCAACACCAGAGGGTTCCCTCTGGCTGAAGGTTACAATGCAAAGAACGGAAGCAAAACACAGTGACCATACTTTCCACATACAGCTAGTGTCACCGTGCTTCAAATTACTAATGCAGTACACCAGCAGGGAGGCCAGCTGCGAGGCCCAGGAGTGGGTAGTTGTGATCTGGAGGCAGCTCTGCGGGGCCTCTGTTCAGCTCTTCACCTTTGGGTGTGGTGGGATGGTGCCTCTGCTGGGGAGACCACCCTCACCCTTCCCCTGCAGAGCTGCAGCATCTGCTGCTCCCTGACACCCTGGCCCAGAGGTCTGGTGTCCAAGGACCCCTCTGCAGGAATGCATGAGCTGGCATGCAGAAATGTCAAGTTTTAAAGGCTCTTTGCTTCCACTCCAGCCTGCTTCAAGGCAACAGAGAAACTAATATTTTAAGTAACTTGCTTCTCAGGAATAAATATTTATAATTAAGCTAATCTGAAGGCCGTGCTGTTCCCAAAGAAATGCAGCAACAGTGAGTTCTCTTAATCTTGAGTCACAAGGTTAACCCTCATCTTCTTCCTCTGGCATAAAAACAGGACACACAAAAAAGATCTTGTGTAACTTATTAATGTTATGCATGAAGTGTCTAGAAAGGTATTGGTATTAAAAAAATATGTATCACTGAATTGGGCTCAAAAGAGCTAGAGCACACAGACCTGGTGTACTGCAAAAATCAGGATTTATCACAAAACAGAGTCAGGCAAATAATCTTGTGAATTGTGTAAAGCATCTGAAGACAAAATATGACCTCTGAAGTTCTGAGTTAAAAAAGGGGAGGCTAGGATGGCTACCTCATGTTGAAATTGTCTGTGGACCTCTGTTCACAGAAGTACTGCATTTTGTCACTGGAGCAGCCCCTTCTAAAGAAGTGAAATAAAATTAAGTCACTCCTGATGGTGTCAGTGGAATTAGGATCAAGCCCTTCACGTAAAAGGCATGGCAAGCAATCCTTCTCCCATTACTTCTTTAGTTATTTCCAATGAGAATAAAGGTAAGTCAGCCTACGTGGGTACAGGTATGAGGAAAAGGGAAAGACTCTCTGAAAATTCAAGAAATATACATAGTGATTATGCAACAGAATACAAGAAATATGGGGCCAGGGATTTGGATCTGATTTTTAAATAGATGTTCCTATCTAGAACACCTCCATTCAACTGATCTATATCACTAAATATGCCAAATACTTGTTACCCAGAAATACCCTATATTAAATCACTGGGACTATATCACAGCCCTTTACACCCCAGACAATCCCACTTTCTTGGGGCTGCTCCAAAAACCACAGAATGAACCCGCAGGAAAACATGAACCAATATATTATCTACTTCATATACCAGTGGCATTTCTTTGACAGTTCATCTTCTCTAACACTAAAAGCAACATTAGCTGAAGGACAAATATAATAAAATGTTCTACTACATGAACTCCTCCTGCTACTGACATGCAAATCCATGTTAGTCATGTCACTTAAGCACCTCAGAAGTATTCAAATACAATTATTAATTCTTCCCAAACAGAGCAGAACAAACAATAAAGTGCTGAAAATCACAGCTCTAGTTTCCAGAGGCTTTTCATATTTTTAAAAACAAAGGAAACCATTGCATAAAAGTACACAGAAATACCAAACACTGACCAATAACCATCCGCACCTTTCACCTTCGTCCTCAAGAGACTTCACATAAAAGTACTCATAAACTAGAAGAAGTGTTGGGCTTCAAAAGCACAATTTTAAGATAGCACAAAACTCGGTTTGAAAACATGCATCTCATTTTCGGCAAAACTCAGCTGAACACACTACTGAGCTCCTGAAAGTATAATTACTGTTTTTCCTGCCTAGATAGAAAGTGCAGTTTTAATTTAATATTAAAACATCCTTGCATTTGAAACCCTCAAGTGAGGATTCAAATAAAGGTTACAGAATTAAAACTGTAGTCATATTTTTTTCAAGCCAAGGTTATTTTTTTTATTCCTATGAAAACCAGTATGTATATTTTCCAAAGGCAATTTGCAAGAATACATATGAACCTGAGAAAGGACCTCGTTAAGTTGTAATCATTCATGAAAAAGTCTAAACTGTATGACCACAGTCACAATGACCTGGCATCCCTCCCTCCAAGCTGTCAGCATGCATGTGGGAAAGAGGAAAAAAAAATAATCTCAAAATACTTTTCTTATTGATATTGGTATAGGAGACTGATATTTTTAGAACACTGTTTTAAAACATTTCTTTGTGTTCATGATTTTTACTAATCAATGAAAGGCTATTCTCATTGACTGATATATATATATGTATTTAACATTACCATTTGAATGTCAGGATTTTTTTAACCTATACAAGCTTATTTAAGCAAGAATATAAATTACTATAAGCCTACATTGAGGAAAAAAATAAACACTCTCAAGGAATAAGAATACTATTGAAATGCATTTTGTGTCAATAACTGGTGGCAAGCAGTTAAGACTGAAATCTTCACTCCATCAAAATGGTTAAAACAAAAAAATTTGCAAGATTAAGTTATCAAAAATGTTTAGGATACTGTAACTATTATACTATTTTGTTATGTATTGTGTTGGCTTGTTTTTCTGAATGGTTTAATTAATAGTCAGCAAGTGGAGAAGACTGCTGTCTTTTCACTTGACCAGTGATATAGTAAATGAGGAACATTATCTTTGTCCGCAAAAGAAAGTACTATTATCAAAAGCTGCCATCACATTGCAACAAGAGTTGGTTAAACCTCAGCAGTCGAAGTGTGCAGTTCTTTTACTGGTCAAAAACTTGTAAGTTTTAGAAGAAAGTATGTATCAGATCAGTACTACAAGGTAAATTAAATGTAGGATGTTGTTTTAAACTTGTTGATATCTTCTTCCGTGAAAACCGATTTCAAGTGTGATTATTTTAAAATTGGTGTATTCACACCATTTTACTCATACGCTAAATAGAAAACGAAAGGTTTTAGAATACCGATCCATCTGAACTGGATTTGTATTTATGCCGCAAATGACACTTGCAGTCTGCCCTTCAGCAGCATCTCAGTATTAGCACAAGCACTTCGTCACGGGCAGCACCCGAATCGCCGTCCTGCAGATACCACCAGCTGCCAAGCGAACCGCCAGTGTGGAGACCCACAGCAAGCGCCGGGCGCTTCTCCCTCCACTCCCACTCGTGCACCAGGCAGCGAAGCTACTCGAGGGACTATTAAGCCAGGCAACGTTGACAAGTCTCTTCCTCTCATAGTTTTACTTTCCCTGCACTTTGCCCCCGACGGTCATCTAAAAACCAGGCTGTATTGCACATTTTCCCCTCAGTATAGCTGTGCTTCCACTCCGTAGCGATGAAGGTCAGCGTTGCGCAACCCAGCACACCGCGCGGGCGGCGGACCCGCTCTCCCGCCCCCCGCCCCAGCGCGGCGGGCCGCCAGCACGCACGCGTCGTGCCTCGGAACAAGCCGGAGCGAACCCTCCTCCTGCGGGGTCCGCGGCGTAGCCAGAGCCCAGCGTGGCCTCCGCCGAGCCGCCCCCCGGCAGCCGCGTCCTCGCAGGCTGACCTCGGCGGGCCCTGCCCCCGCCTGCCCGGCCAGGGCGCAGGGAACAGGACCCGCCGCCCAGACCCCCTTCCCGGGGAGCCACCCGACTGGCTGGCTGCCTTCCTTACGCCGCCGCCCCGGGCGGGCCAGGACGTGCAACGCGAGCTGCGGGATCGGGTCTGAGGGGGGGGGGGGGGGGGGGGGGGGGAACTGCTCCGCCGCCGCCCGCCCCTCACACCGGGGCCGCAAGGCGCAGCGGGCGGCCGGGGCGCACAGCGAGGCCACAGCACAGAGCGCCGCTGCCGGCAGGGCCCCGAGGGGAGGCCAGAGCGGCCGCCACCCACCGCACCCGGCCCGCCGGAGCCCCCAGCCCGCCCGCGCCGCGCGGCCCCCTCCCCTCCCGCGCGCGCGCAGGTACCTTCCTACAGGGCATCGCCCCCTGACCAGGCGGCCACGTCCCCTGTCACGTGGCGGGGGAGCCGCGGGGGCGGGGCAAGAGGGAACCCCCAGCCCGCTCCCCTCCCCGAGCTGGCGGCTACACCCCCGCCCTTTACAGCTTTGGCGCCGCCAGCTCCCCGGCTCCTGATTGGGCTGGTGTGGCGCACCGCGGGTGACGTCACGGGGGAGGCGGGGCTCTGGCGGTGCGGAGGGGTGTGGCGGACACGGCGCGGCGGGCGAGGGCGCCGCTGCTCTGTTTTCCGGGCTCCCCCAGCCCGCTTTCTCCATCCCGCCCTCCCTGCGGGGCTGGGGTCGTGGGCCGCACTGAGGGCAGGGTGTCGTGCTCCCGCCCAGCAGCGGCAGGCTGTCCTCGCAGCGCGGCGGTTAGAGAGACGGCCTTAGCGGGCCCCGCGCCCCGGCCGTGGGGCGCTCTCGGCGGGGAGCGCCGTCGCTGGCACGGTGTCCCCCCTGGGCTGCGCGGGTTTGGCCTGGCCATCCGCCGCTGCCGGGCTGCTCCGTGGGCTCAGGTGGGGTTGGGGGTCTGGGGACGAGGAGGGGCTGCGGCCTGGGTTGTCTGTTCCTTGCCAGCTGGGCACTGGCTGAGTTGCCGGCCCAGGTTGCTGAGGGGGCGGCGTGGAGAGCTGAGCTGCGTTTGTTGTGGAAGATGTTTTGGCTCTGCATCCTTCATGATACCTGAGTTGACTCGGAAGTAAAATCTCAAGAGTGGGGCTGTTTAACACCACAAGGAAACAAAGCAAGCACTGGGTTATAAACACTGCCTAGATATCTAAACAAATAATGTCTGAACACGGGACAAGACGCTTTTTAAAAAATACATTTGCAGTGAAGCTGTTAACTTGAAACTTTTAACTCCCTAAGCAACAAGTAAGCTGTTAAAGCTACAGACAAAAAGGGTAACGGTAGTACCAAGATATAGGGGCTTGGAACTGAAACTGCTTTGAATAGACCTTCTCTTCCATAAAATTATAATTGCAAGTGAATGAAGGGGAAAAAAGGCTGATGACCTTTGAAAATGTTTTTCTGGTACAAATGGAAACACTGGCAGAGAAGGGACAGAGAGGTTATTTTTCATTGCTTTTTGTATGTTCTTGAGAGGGTTGCTTAGGCTGTCAGTGCTGCTGTTAAACAGTTCAGAATAATAAACAACCTGTGTAAAATGAGAGAATTGTATCACATAGCTTAATTAGAATTTATAAAGCACTTTTGATAGAAGGTACTGTATGACTGCATTTTTATTATTAAACCCTAATTAGATGTATATGTCTATAGTTTACAGTTTGAATTTTTTCCAAGGCACCCTGTGGCCAATACCTGTCTTGTATTCCCTTTATAAAACTGCCACTAATTAAAGCACATTTTGCAAAGAGAGGAGAGCCAGAAACCTCATCATCCAAACCCCATATAGTCTTGATTGTTATGTTCAAAACAGAGTTAAAAGCAATTGTGTTCTCATCCTTCCAAAAATTTACAGTCTTTCTTCTGAAATTATTAGACTAACAAATGAATTCTATTATACATCATCTATTATACATCATCAGAAGTGGTTTTCTTTGATATTTGACAAAGTATGTTAGTGCACTATTCAGTTAAATAGTCCTTATGCTGGAGCTAAACCATGGGGAAATGAGTGGTACTGAGTCTGTATTAATTTTTTCTGTACATAAACTCCTTCCAAGGATTCCAGGGTGCTAACACCTGGGAGGAACTTCTATAGAATCCCAAGAAGATGACTGTGGTGAAAATTTATTAAATTGATCAGTGCTTATGAAAAAGTCTTTATCTTTAATTAGGAATTGTTTAACTTGGACAGTGACCTCAAGGACAACTTTAATGAGCAAGTGGTGTTTGTCCTGAGCCTCATGAACAAGCAAAACATGAGCAGGACCATCCAGATAGTAAACCATGTGCAGCTGTGTCATGATGGTAACTCTACCACGCTCAGATGTCTGGCCAGCATCCCTGTCATGTGTGAATCTTGCAAATCATGAGACAGTGCACGCCTACACTTAGCATGAACTTAAAAGTTTACATGTTTTTCACCGAATATAAAAGTGGGATGCTCCAGGACTGGGCCAGAAACCTTGCCTACAGGTGGACGCACTGTGTAGGAATTTCCCAGGTACCAAGAGACTGGCAGCAGCTGCTACGGGGCTTCCCAGCCACAGTGTGGGCCTGGATGATGTTAAGGTGGTAATTGGTGATGTATCCTTTTCTTAATCTAACACTTTGCAGTAATGATTTGATGCTTTGCTCCTATTGGTCTTCTATCACATTGTGTGTAATAACTAGTACTGTTTCCCTTTACCATACTCTATTCTATTTTCCTTTGTTATATTGTAATATAATAAGCTACGTTTATTCTTATATTTGATTTGGAGTTCATTTTTGCTCGGTATTCAGTCAGTCAGTAAAATGGTGACTCAATCAATAGATTTCCTTCAATTATTTTTTATGTTCTTCACAAGTACTGAAATGGCATGGAAATAGGGAGGTTTTCTGACCGGTTTTCTCTATCTATTAGGAATTAACATATAGCTGCGATTTTTTAAAAAATAATATTTCTGTGGAGAAAGTATAATAGATGCCGTGCTTCTTGATGAAAGCTTAAGTTTCATAATAACAGTAGATTATTCTTTAAGTCTGGTAAAAAATTCTGTGCGTTGTGTTTTTGGAAGTCATAATTAACACAATTTGCTATATAATTTTTAAGAACTGTTTTTTCACCTACATGTGCAAGCATATCTGTGTTCTCACAGGCTTAAATAATAGTTTGAGTTTGCTGTTTTATCTGATACACTGATTGACCACGTGTGTGCTCAAGATCAAATTTACTGCTGCTTAGGGAACATTAAGAAATTTTATACTTTTTGTATTTTTGTTGCATGAAAATTCTATGAAAAATATGAAATTCCTGTTAACAATAAAACTGGATTTCTTTAGTGAAGTCCAGAAAGAAGTGTTTATTTGTTGGTGGTGCTGTTGATTGCACTGAAGTTTCTCAATCCCTCTGTAGAAAGAACTTTTCTCTCAAAGAAACAAAATGTATTTTATACAAATGAGTCAAAAGATAAGGAGGCTTAAATAACTGACATTTGGAGAACTTGTTTATGTTGACTGATTGTGTCTGTCCTTCATTCTAACATGGGTTTATGGATTAGTTTCCTCTTACGGAGCTTTAAGTTTCAGCTTTAAAAGCTTTCCGGTGCATAAAGCCTGGTACAGACAATGTCAAAGTCCAACACAGAGAATTTTTTTGGCTTGAATTGTTTCTGTAGTAAAGTTTTAAAAGTCACAAATAACCCAGCCACTTAACTGGGATGAGATAGAAAAAGTTGTTAAGTATTTCAGAATCTGTCTTTTAGGGTCAGCTAGATTTTTATGAATCTATCAGGCAAGAGGTGACCCAAGGCCTAGGCTAGATCCCAGGACAGATCCCCAATGTACATCCAAAGCAATGTTGTCCTGCAGACTGTAATACAGTTTGGTGATTCCAGGCTGTCTAAGGTTTCCTAGGAAACATGAAACACTTCAGACTTCTTAATCTCCAAACTGCAGTGTCAGTTCCACTATAGATTGTACCACTTCACAATATGATGTATGGCTATGACAATGTAAGCTGTAAACCTGTGGAAAAAAACCCAACACAAACAACCCTCAGGGGATGCCAGGTTTTAGTGAAGCAAATGGAGTCAAATTTCTACATTCATGCAAATTAAAAATTCCTAGCTGATCATTTCAGAATCAAAACCAAAAATAGACTTTAAATGAATTGGCATACCTGAGAAGCATCTTTATGCCAGCCCTTGCCCCTGGGCCATAAAGCCACGAAGGTCTGCAGCCTCTGGGGCCTTCTGGCTGCCAAGCAGCACAGGGTGGCTGTGGGCTGGGCCTAAGCGCCGCCATTTCAGCATCCCACCACCAAGCACTGCACGGGGCATCTTACTGTCTTCTCCTGCTATTTCTTTGTGTTTAGTGCGATAAAAGAAATACAAGTGCGTAACTTTCTGACAAACAGTAACATTTGGGAAGCATATTTGCCTACTTTTTATATAGATATCTCTGTAGTTGAACAAGATAAACATGAAATAAGATTTTCCAAGCTGAAACCAAACTCTATCACCAAAATACTTTGGTTCAGGTCTAACTGGTAAAAAAAAATGCAGGCACGTATTCAGAGCTGGAAAATATGGCACTTTTTAAACTTCAAAATTAGACCTGTTTACTCCCTCCAAAGTTCTTGCTGTTAAATTCAACAAGATATAAAATTACTGAGGTACTAACATTGCACTTTATATATTTTAGTAACTTCAGAAACTGAATTATCTCTTTTAGCTCCAGTATTAATACTACTTTAGCATAATTGGTTTAATCATAACTATGGTGTACCCTTGTGCTGAAGACTTTACAAAGGCTGTTCTCGAAAAACCGCAAGCAATGCCATGCCCAGATAAGATGTTGAAAAGTGGATGGGGTCTGCTGACTCTCTGCAGTCAAGAAGGTCTTTTCAGTTTAATAAGTAAGCATCACTTAAGCCAAGAATAGCTACACTGTTGAGGGGAAAAAAGGCTGACTGGCATGGATTTGTGTGCACCCATACTGTTTGAGGCTAGCTGCTCCACAGCAGCCTGAAGTGAGCTGGCGTGATGCAGAGCATAGCTAGGAAGAAGGTAAACATGTAAGCAGTGTGGACAGCTGGGTCCAGTGGTCACCAAGCTTCCCCATCACCAAACTGGAGGGAGCCAGAGCACAAGCTTGAGTACTCTCCTGTGATTGTCCTTGCTGCTGAGTTGTCAGCAGCCTCCCTGGCCTGGATCAGGCCCTGCCAGCTGGCGTATTCCCAAGCAGTGCCCCTGGCACTGTTTTGGAGATAGCATGTGCCAGGACTTTTTTGCAGTAGGCAGTGTGGACAAGGCTGCCCTGACTTGGAAGTAGAGAGTTTAACTACTCCACAAGATGTACCATGCCACTTGCCCTCAGAGCCTGAGAATGGATTCAAGCCTGTTTTATTTATTAGTACAGTATATTAACTAGTGATGTGATATTTTAAGACTTTTTCTTTCATCACCATGACAATATGGAGCAAACCCCTAAGGAGCTGTGATCTGCAGCAGAGGAAGCAAAGATTAAGCTGTCTGTTTAAAGGGTCCTCTGTGATGATGAGTCCCATGGATTAATCTCAGGAATGGCTACCTTCAAATTTTCCCTATGCAAGAAGCTCCATCATTACTAATTTCTTCATCTAACTTGTAACAGGGTGAAAACTGCAAGTCAAAGATATATTCTAAGCTATCCTGAGTCCTCATCTCTTTGCCTACCATTTTGATGGATTAAGAACATAACTTGTATTGATGTTTGATTTCTTTTTTAAACAAATACCATTCATATCTGTGGAACAGCTGTTCCTTTTAACTTCTTCTTGCATGTACTAGTGGTACAATATGCCCACTCTTTCAAAATAATAAATCACTGCTTTCCTCCCAGTATTACACATAATTAGTAAACAGCACTGAAGACCCGAGAATTCCCCAACTGATTCACTGGATTCAAATCTGGCCTTGAATTATTTCCCCTGAGCTGCAGAGAGTCATGTCTGGGTCCTTTACTTAGTAAAGTCTGAACTGTCACAAATGTTCTGGCCACAGCTGTTAAAATACTTCCAACTTTTGCTATACTGAAAGTTAACTGTGCTCTGATTTGGGCCTTTGTCTTAGTATTTGCCTCATCCACACTCAAGCTCATGAAATGGAAGTTTGTTCAGGTTGTAATACTCACTGGTGCCAGTTAGAACTCCTCTTTACTCAGGCTACAACTCAGTTTTCCAGAAAAGACACAAGAGAATGTGCTACAGCACTAAGGCTGCTTTCACTGCTCTTCCCACCATCCTGCATGTAGGACAGACAGCTTGGATCACAGCTCAAACAATTGTCCTGAAAAGAACTCTAATAAAACATCTCAGATTGAAAAATTAAACCATAGAAAAACCTCTAAACGTATCTATGAGTATGCACGGAAACAGTGAGAACATCAGGTGTAGCAGTAAACCATGTGGCTGTGGGTTTTGCTTGCTGGGCTTGGCTAGCCTGCATGCTGGGGCCAGCCATTGGTATGGATTGTGATGCTTAAATCAAGGAAGTTTCTTAAATCAAAGGCTAGCACCTTTGATGTCAGTATAATTTCCACAGTATTCTCAAATGTTGCATGACTTGTGTCATACCTTGCTCTGTGGGGTTCCTTACCTATTCGCCAGTCTGTTTCCCTCTCTTCAGTATAGCTTATCTAACGCTGCCTCCTTTGATGTGCACGTTAGCAGACAGAGAACGTGCGGAGGCATTAGTTTGTGAAATTGCATTTTTACATATGTGTAATCTTTTACATTCTCTGTTTAGTGCGGTATTTATGCGTTTTTTTTAAAGAAGTGTTTCCTTTATCACCAAGACAGTTTTGAGAGGAGGATAGGAAATAAAACTTGTGTTCTGTGTCTGCTATATCTATATAGCTTCTACATCTATATCTTTGTGACCGCACAACTTTTTGACATAAATTTAGAGGCCTGCAGAGAGAAAAAAATACTTTGCTACCTTCTACCTTTCAGAAAAGGAAGCACCTATTCTACTGCTGTCCATCACACTCCTAATAGTTGTCCAGCCAAATTTCTGCTTTTGTGTTTGAGGGTTATGAGTGTTGGAGTTAAGAAGTGAAAGTGATAACTATAAAATGGTTTGGTCAGTTTTAGGAACTTACTTGCGTAAAAAAGTTGCACTGAGTACAGTAGCAGTCATGAGTCTTTTCTTGGGTACCCTTGTAGATTGACTCAATAGCATCATACGACTTTAAAATACAATAATAACAATGGGAAGTGAGGAGGATCTGAAATCAAAATCCAGGAACACTAATCTATGTTCAAAATCTATGAACACTAAATGAAATTAGAGTTGGCTCCTGAAAAATACGAGCTCCGAAGACTAGCTTTCCTAACTAGAATCGAGCTGTAATTCAGTAACCTGAAGCCATGTGTTAAGAGTTTTGAGTTGCTTTCGAGAGCAGAAGTTCAGCTGCTGCTGCTGGAAGCAGAATGTAGGTGTAAGCATATCTCAGGTGATTAATGTGTGATTAATAACACAGAACAAGAACCACTGTATACGGTTTGCACTTAGCAATTTTAACTTTTATATAATTCCTATCAAACCTGCATAGTCTGTAAAATAACACCGGCTCTCACAATGCATTAGGTGTCTGGAAGAGCACGCGGGGGCATGAGTAATGGATTTTCATTGATTTCGTTTCTGGATAGATTCCATTTGGTCAATAAGATCTCAGACCCCGACGTGTATGATTTCAACCCTCCATCTAATAGTGTACAGCAAAGGTAACGCAAGGTGTCATGCCATCTACTTAAATGCATTTGCAGCTGAAACGTTACTGCCGATGTTTCCCAGTCCCTTGCCCACACCAGTGCCTCGCTCCCCTTGAGGTCAGAGGTGCAGAACACACTGGGGGCCCACGCGGCATGAAGGGCTCCGGTGCTGTAGAGGAATTATAGAGGGCTGTATGAAAAATGTATTTGTAAAAAGGTTGTAATAATTGTTAAAAACATAAGGTATGAAATGTTAAGGGGGAAGTGTAAAGGAATGAAGCTGGGTTAATTAGCATGGATAATATACAGCTGCGGGCCGGCTTCAGGGGCGGCGGGTTGGCTGATGTAGATAAGGTGCAGGCTGTGGCAGGTTCTGTCAAATGGTTGGGCAGCCAAGGGAGAAAGAGGAGGAAGAAGCAGGGAGAAGAGAGAGCGCGCTCTGGGTAAGGAGAGACTAGGAGGAGGCAGCAGAGGGACTGGCGTGAAGAGTATGTTGGTATGAGCTAGTGAAAGACCTTGTTGCAGCCGGCTACTTTGGAGCGTGCTGCGACGCGGTGCAGGTGCCGTAATAAAGAGATGAAAGAGGCAGGTCGGTGCTGGGGGGGGGAAGGGCGATAAAATCCTTAATCCTCACTGTCACCCGTTTCTAAAACACGTTACTTAAAATAAAACATCGGAGGGAGGCGGCGGGGCCGGGGGCGGGCGGAGGGAGGCTCCCCGGCCGCGCCGAGGGGCGCGGCCGGGGAGCCTCCCTCCGCCCGCCCCCGGCCCCGCCGCCTCCATCCGTCCCCCCCGGCCGCCTTCCCGGCCGCCTTCCCGGCGCGGCGATGTGGCGGTATGTCAGCGGCCGGCAGCTGGATGGCTTCCGCCAGTACAAGGTAACGGCGGGGGGGTGTCGGAGGCAGCGGCGTACGGCGGCCCTGGGTCCCGCCGGTTTGGCGTGCTGGGGCTGCCGCGGCTGCTCGCCCAGCCCAGCCCCGCTCCGCTCTGCGTGCGGCCCCGCCGCCTCCGGAGGGTCGGCGGCTCCCGGCTGCGCCCGCCCGCAAGGGTGGCCTTCAGCGGGCCGGGGTCTGCCTTGGGGCGGGGTGGGAACGGGGTGGTTACGGAGCGGCGGGTCCCGGTGGAAACAAAGTTAACTGGGTCTTTTGAGTAGCGACGTCTGTGAGAGCCGTGCGGGTTGGATTGAAGCACGGTTTAGGAGTAATTGTTTCTGCAAGGGAGCGTGCATTGGCCGTGCTTGCCTGGCTCCATCCATGTTCTTGGTACACTGGAATGCTTTGGCTTTGAGAACTAAATGAGAAAGACGGAAAGAAAAGCTTACTTAAAAAAAAAAAAAAAAAAAAAAAAAAAAAAAAAAAAAAACACAACACCTTGAACTGAACCTCAGGTTTGGAAATGACAGGCCTGCAGAATTCAGATGAATAGGTGGGTCATTCGATATCTTGATTTACCAGTGCTGTGTTGCAGTCGTGTGAGATACCTGGGTTTGTTCCCAGAATGATGCAGGTGCGGTCTCAGGGATTACCCACAGGTGCTGTAGCTGTGTCTGAGGTGGGCCCTACTATCCTGTTCACACGCCCTCACAGCCCATTCCCTCTTAAAAGTGTGGGGAGCACACCAGCTTCCAGCAGCGCAATGCCCGACATTTTATTTTATGCTAGGTTTTCCAAAGCAGTCCCTACCCTGGGCTCACCGTGCTTCTTGCTTTTATCACGTGCCTTCCCAGCCTGGCTTCTGACCAGGGGACTCTGCTTCTCCCTGCTCCTACCGAGCCCTTCCCTTCCCCAGACCAGCACTTCTGCCTGCTCACTGTGATGTGAAGGATGGTGGAGTAACTGCGGTTTTAAGAGCCTTCTCAAAGTCACTTACTAGGAATGTGTTAGGCACAGCAGCTTGTTAAAATGTACCAACCTGTTTGTGCGTCTCCAGCACGAGCGAGATAAAACATGCTGCAAGCTGCATCTGGCCACTGGGCCTAAGTTGCGCAGGCCTGTGCTTGAACAGTGGAGCCGCAGGCTTGACTGAGATCACCATAGGAAAAATAAAAAGCTATTTTTAGCATAATCAGATGTTATTCAAGTAACTTTCCTGAAATATTTGAGTTTGTAGTACAAATACAAGGAACACTTTTATTGCATTCTTCCTTACCACTTGAATGAAAGTAGCTTCAAACAAGTGCAGATGGGGAAGAATCAAAATAACTTTTTTTTTAAAACTGGTAATGTTGTGTAGTACTTACGAATTACAGGGCAAATGATTACCAAAAGACAGAATCACATAAAATGTTTTAGTTGAGTATATTAAAATTCCTTTGGGTTTTTTTTGGAACATTGCAAAGGGCAGAAAATAAGTGGTTTTCTTAATCACAGCAATCAGCCAACACACTTGAGAAGTATCTGTTCAACTATGATCTGGAAAACCATGGTAAGTTCAGGTTTTAGAAAGGTGGAATCAAGTAGTTTGTTATTTATTATCCGAGGTGATTTGGGACTGGGACATCCTGGAAATAAATAAATAAACAAACCAATCAGTCAATCCAAATGACATAGGCTATACCCAGAGAAACGCAGCTGCTGCTGAGCTGGTGGGGTTTCTGCACCATCTTGCTGGTGCTCCAGGTTGCAGGAGGATGTGGCAGGTGGCCCATTCCTGAAGTGCTGCTCACAGTGCGTTAAAGTCCTCCAAAAATGCAAAAGGAGTGCAGCAAGGAGAGGCAAAGAGACACTAATCACTGCCGCAATCTCCTCCTCACCTCACCTTCCTGTGTCTGGGCTGCTACCACAACCACAGCTCTGCAGTCACCACCTCCCTGGCCTGACACATGCTCTTCAGCCTCTTATTGTCCTCTGGCTGCCATCTCCTCCGTTCTCCCCTTCAGCCTTAGGGCCTCACCTCACCCTGCTCCTTCAGCTTCCCAGCCCCTCTGAGGAGACTGCTGCTGCCTACTCAACAGGACTGGCACTAAACTTGGTCACCGTGCCCAGCAGACACAGGTTATCTCTTTTTACAACCACCTGGCTTTCTCTGTAGCGTGTTCCGTGTTGGACCCAGCCCTACAGTGCTGTGGAGGGGTACACGGGCCAGCCCTGTGAAGAGCTAGATAGTCTCTGAAAGGATTCATTAGCACACGTTCAATACTGAGCTAAAACAAGGTATTGCTTCCAGGCCTGAAGCATGCCTAGGGACATCCACCTCTCCATTGTGCATCGCATTGCAGCGTTGTATTTGTACTAGTATCAGTGGCTTAATATGCTCCATACTTTGCACAATTTATCTGCTGAACTGATCCAGGAGCTGATCATAATGCAGCTTAAAAAAATAATTTGTGTCATCCACTCCTTTTGTGAAGGTAAACTTGGCCTGAAAAAAGTACTGTGCAATTTTCAAAATTTTCACACAGCTGAACTCATTTCTCTGCCATGAATGCTTCAATTGTATGTCTCGGGCACTGTCTGTCTCCTGTTTGCAGTGGGAGGAGGGCCTTGGCAACAAAACCAGCACGGTTCCTCGCAAAGGGAATGGCAGACCTAATGAATGCAAAGACTTCAGCACCCTTTAGCATCGTCAGGTCCGTGTATATTATGCTTTTGAAACAAGTATTCCTCGATTACTAAGCTTTGGTTTACATTACAGAGTGACCCCAGAGCACACAAAATGCATTCCCTTTGAATGAACCTAAACCAGATGTACTGGGAATGTACAAGTACACCCAGTACATTCAGTCCATGGTATCATGCTGGAACCGGTTCAGTGTAAAACCTCCTGAAATCCTTACAGGATGGACATCAGATCCTTAGGGCTAGTTGTTTCACTTTACAAATCTGTTCCATTTGTTCTTCATGTTAATGGGGATTCAGAGATTCCGTTTTCTTTTTTCTGCTCAAATGTGCACTGAGAACAGATGGAGATGTGATGATGGGACAGTTCAGACGCAACCCTGGGTATTGCTGTTGTGTTAATTCTGCCGTCTTCTTGCCTGTGGGTCAGGTGGGCAGGTACTGATTTCAGGATAGTTGTATGCTGAGGTGATTTGCTGCAACTGAAGAGCAGAAGCAGTGTTACTTGGATTTGTCCTGTCTCCTAGGATCTGGAGCGACACAGCTGAAAAGCTGCAACCAGCTGTAATTGTAGGGCTTGGGTCATGTCATTTCTACTTTTTTTATTTCTCTTATCACCATTTTGCAGTTCTAGAGGAGCACCCATGGAATTACACAGCTGCTTTTTTTTCTGCCTGTTTGGGTTTCTGATGTAAACAAGCAGTTCTGAGACAGCCAGGTGATGAGTACAAATAAACCAGAATTTGGTTCTTATTTTTATCCTCTTCACCAGAATGCAGTAATGTTAATGATAAGCTCTTGTTGCCATTGCCTTTTCACATCACTGCAATCTTAGGATTTCCCTTGCAAATCTGCCTCAAATCAGCTTTTCTACAGCACCTATGGGCAGAGGTTTCCCAAGCCAGAAAACTTTGACATCTTATCCTCTTTCAGAACAAGAGATCTAAGGACAAACTACAGAAGCTTGACTCAAAGGATAGGTCTTGGAAAATATGATTTAAAAAATATAAGATGAAAATGAAAATGAAAAATTAAAGTCTAAGGTTCCATATTTTCATCTTGGTGCATCCACGCTGCTTCTGTCCTCTTAGGCCATTTTTTAGAGGGTGACTCCCTGTGCAGAGAAGATGGGGGGGAGGGAGTGGCAGTAAATTTAGGTATATGTGGTTTCATTTCGGTGAGACTTCTGATATTGTCCCACATTTTCATAAGTAGGTAGAGGTAAGTAAGATGAAATCAGTTTGAAGTGGAAACACATTAAAAAGGAATTTTAAGTTCTCTGTCAAAGTAGGAGGTTCTGTCAAATGGGATGCTGCCTACAGAGCTGTCTCTCTGTCCTGACTGTTGCTGTTCAATACTTTCATTAATTGACAGAAGGGGGATTACTCTTGTAAAATTTTCATGTGATACTGAAACACTTTGAGGAATAGGTTTCTGATTTAAAGTGTTCTTGAAAAAGGGATATAATGGCCAGAAATCAATATGAACAAATTCAGTAAACAAGGTACGGTGCTTAGGGGAAAGAAAATCAACATTTCAAACATAAAGGAAGAGGCAACAGACTGCAAAAAAGGTACCTGGGGATCACTGTGTCAGCAGTATTGTGGCTGGTGTAATAAAGAGAAAAAAGCTTTTAACTGTGAAGTATCATAGATAAGTCAAAAGGTTACATATACTCCTGCAGCTGAGGTACTGATCAGGTGTCAGCTGGAATAACATGTCCTTCTTGCTTTGGCACACAGTTTACAATCCACAGAATGGCATTAGGAATATTAAGATGCTTAGAAAAGATTAACTGTGAGAAACAGTCGAAGTACCCGGAGTGAGAGCCTAACAGCCACCTAGCCTTCATGTATGCCCCTTTAAAGAAAGACAATACATAAGTTTTGGCTGCGCAAAGAAAAATTTAAGGTGGATGCTACGTCAGTCTTGTGTCCATAAGGGTTGCTGGAACAGGTACTAAGGGGAATTGTGGAATCATTTTATCAGTCTTAAGAAGTGGCTTAATTTCCCTGAGGGAGGACCTACAATCTAGTCTGAGTGTTAATAAGCAGTTGCTTACACCTTTTTTAGCGAAGTTTTGGATAATGTGTTCTATTTTAATGTGCCAACGTGGTCGTTTATCTCAAGCAATAGGCTCATTACCTCGTGGCAACTTGATCTGCTTCCCGAATGTCTACTAAACATGATCCTGCATTAGATGAAGGTGCTGGAGTAGAAGACCTCTCAGGTTACATCCCAGTCCTCATTTTGGTAGGTTTGAGAAACAAGATCAGACATATGATGATATGTTTCAAGGCTTGATTGTTTCTCTGGTACTGATTTATACCAGAAGAGCAAAGTGTGTTGGGTATAATCTAGCAGATTACTTTCTGGAAGTTCAGGATTGATCCAGATATGAGACTGGATTTCTGTTAAGTCTTTACACATTTCCAAGACTACCTGTGTAACTATGAGATTTAGAAACAGAAAGGGTTCTGCTCACATTGATTGAACAGGAGTTTTGCTTTCAAATGTAGTAGCACAAGGATTTTACATGATTTTGAAAGTTTAGGACAGGAGGCTTTCATTTGCATATTTATCTGGAACTTCCTTAGAAGACAGTTAATAATTTTGTTCGTGATTGCATGTGGACAATTTTATATACGTTGAGTACATACATGTTTATTATACAGTGTTTTTTGCAGATGGCATTTTTGGTTTTTTCTCCCTAATTTTTAATTCCAAATATTATTTAAAAGCATTTTATTATCAGTTTTATCTGCTGCAGTTAGTTTTTTCAAACCACTTTAATAATGCCCTTGAGTATTTGAGGCAGTGAAAACTAACATTCTCCACCTTCTGTAAAACCAGTGAGTCAACAGCCCATTGTTCTACAAATAAAATCTTGCCGTCTTCCTCATGTTACTTTGATGGATTGGAAGACTAGGGTTGTAATTAAAAGTTGTTGAACAATATGTGAAATGAAAAAAATCACTCATTACCCTTACATTTTCTGTCACTGTATTCATGTGTAGAAGAGTTGTGGGCCAACTGTATTACGTCATTCTGAAAGACCATCTTCATGCGCACACCATTTCTTACTCCTCATCCTGTTGTAATGGTAGCTGACGTTAATGTGGCATTTCAAGAGCTCTGTAATCATTATTTTCCTTCTACATACCATATGCTAATGAGCCAACAACATAACGAAATCACATCACAGCGATGCTACATTTGATATTCCTTGCTGCAGGACTTTTTCCCCAATGATGGTGTAATTGTATGTGGTTTTGAGTGCCACATTATGCTCGTGAATTTTAAAAAGTGAATTAGATCACTTTTGGGATAAATATGCTGGATATAAGGAGTTGTTGCCTTGTTGAATCTCATGAAACTGCAAATACCAACCACATAATTTAATTTTATTGCTTTTTCAAGAGATGTTAGTGTTCTGCAGTGCTTATTGGATTTTTGTGTGTAGGATATGCATGGATACACATTTATGTATTCATATGTATCTATTTTTGTTTATTCTCTGTTTTAATAGAAGACTAATTGCAAACATGTATTTGTGATTTGGATGTGCGTTACTTGTTGTAAATCTAGGGGAACCATTCTTATAAGGGTTGTTTTATAGAGGGAGGAACTGAGCTTTTGCATCTGACTGAATTATCTCCTCTCGTGTGTCAGGATGCTAGATAACACAACTGTTTAGTGTATGTGGTACAGAACCCAACTTTAGTATCCCTTATGAAAACTGCAACCCACTTCACTTATAATCTGTCTGCCCTTTTGGGCCTAGAGTGGTTTCTTTCGGTTCCCCAGAGATTTAGGTACACATCCTGGTAGAGCTCCAGCTGTGTGGGAATTTGGTCTACTGTTTGATCTTTAAAGGGCTGCCAGTACCTCTGAGAACACGTGTTTGTACACGCACACAAAGAGATGTAGCACAGAATCCTCCTGTCCTTTCCTTTTACCAACTCCAAAAGACCAGACTACACACAAAATACAGAGAAATTGACTTAGTTGCCTTGTTAGAGCTTCTTTGAACAGGGATAGTTAAAGATCTTTTTGTGCAGTTCCTTGAGAGCATGCAGGTTTTGGTTTTTAGGAGGATTTGTACTTTCATCAGTCTGGGCCCAGCCTCTACCTTTGTTCCTTTACAGCAACAAATGTGCATCTGCCTTCTGTTATCCCTTGCTCAATATTTAATTGCATTTCTGTGTTCTGTTGCATCATTTTGGCTTTGTTGTTAAGCGTTTGAACGTGTCCCACTAAACAAAGCCTTTTATTGAAGACAAGTTAGATAGCATCCTTAATATAACTACTGATGACTGAAAAGTGGTTGTTGACTTCCAATGTTACCCCTCGCCACCTCTCTCTCGTCTAGGTGCTTACAGCCCTGTCAGTAAAGAACCAGGTCTGTCTAGTCTCACATTCTAAGCAAGAACCTCACTGTTGAGGTCAGCACATTATGACGTCTTGCTCCAAAATGTGCTTCTCTCTCAGTTGTAGTGTGGCTCTGACGTCTGTCATAGATTCCACATTTCAAGCATAGGTAGCCAAATTATCTGCAATCCATCAGCCCTTTACTCCTGGCAAATGGGGTTGTGGTAAGCAAGAAGCTGGACACTGAGCCCTCCATGTGCCCTGGCAGCAAAGGTCAACAGCGTCCTGGGTTTTATTAACAGTTGCACAGCCCGTGAAGTAAGTGGGAAGCAGTTATCCCCCTTTATTAGGCCACATCTAGAATACTGTGTCTGCTTTTGGGTTCCAAATACAAGAAGGATGTCAACAAAGTGAAGCAAGTTCAGCGGAGGCCATCAGGGTAGTTGGGGCTGGAGCACTTGTCCTGTGAGGAGAGGCTGAGGGCCTGGAGATGAGACATCTTCAGGGGCACCTAGCAGCAGCCCCCCAGTACCTATGGGGAAGTCCTTGAGAAGGTGGAGCCAGGTTCTTTATAATGGTGCATGATGGGAAGACAACAGACAACAGGCGCAAGCTGAAGCAAGACATATTCATGCTGGATATAAGGAGAGGATTTTCCTCAAGAACACCGAGGCAGTAGCACAGGTTGCCCACGGAGGTTGTGTGGTCCCCATCCCTGAAGCTTTTCAGGGCACAACTGAATAAAGCACCAAGCACCTGGTTGAGCTCCTGGCTGAGCCTACTTTGAGAAGGAGGAAGGACTGCTGAGGTGCCTTCTGACCTGAATTGTCCTGTCATCCTAACCCATGATTCTGTGATCTTGAGGCCATGACGCTGCTCTGCAAGCAAGGGGATGTGCCGCTAGGAGGCATGACCCCCTAAGAGCAGTCTATCCTGACCCACAACTCCATGTGCCTCATGGACATGGGTTCATACATAACCTCCATTAGGTGACAGGATGTGGCGTGTGGTGTGGCTCAGTGCATCTACAAAGAAGCATCCCCAGGACAGCAGTTTGCATAATAACAGCTTCCTCCTGACTTAGAAATACCAACCAGAATTGTTGAGTTGCCCAAACCCTGACGTTGTGTTTTGAGTATTTTACTAGGAATAGCTCAAGGTGGAAGGACAATTTAACCATATCCTAGCTGTAGGTATGCACAGGCTTGTGGAACTCGGGCAGACAAAGTCAGGGGGGAGGGAACTGCTCAGGAGCCCAACTCAGGCAGCCTGTTTCCTCACAGTACAGATACATCCAGCCCTAGTACAAACAGCGCAACCATTGGGTAACACAATCCATAACCTTAGACCCCAAGAAGAAAAGCGTTTGCATCTGAGGATGTGATTACATGCCCACTACCACCTACTTTTTTCCAGGCTAAATTACAAACCCTGTTCTTTAGTTTCTACTTGTATGTTTTATGCTTCAGCCCTAAATGTCTTGGGGGCTTATAACTCCTGGACTAAGGTATCAGCAACCTAATAATAAAAAAAATATATATGGATGGGGGGGAAAGGCAAGGTAGACATACTATTTAAGCAACAGGAGATGCAAAATCCAAGCTATTATTTGTGAATAATTGACTAAATGATGATATAACATAATTTTATTATTAGAAATAACAGGATTGTGTTTTGGAATACATCAGCACTTTTAAACTGCTGAAAATTTGGAATTTGACATCCACAATGTTGTATAGCTCTGTTGTTGTTTATAGTGTACTTCTCTTCTTTCCCTTTGTGAAGCTTTTGTTAGAACCCAAGACTGTGTCCCATAACGTCTACAAACCTGTAAAAACGTATCTAAAGTGGAATTAAACCCCATGTGTTAAATGTATTCTAGGAATCTGAAAGGTGGATGGAGAATTGTTACCAGATGTGTCAGAATTTCAATATTTTCTTTAATTTTTGTGTGGTTCCAGAAGTGTGAGATACCAGAGAAGGCAAGGTAATGTTGGATAAGTACGAAATAGCTTGCCCAGAAGGGAGAGTTCCCACCAAGCTCTCTTCAATAGCGACTGGTTCATGCCCTGGATCGGGAGGGGCATTTTGCAGCCTTCAAAAAGACAAACCCCCTCATCTAATGCAAAAAAGAATATTCCTCACCCAACCCATCATCATTCCTCCTACCAACTTGTCTGTCAGTTACAAAACACAGGTATTGTGAAATGGCATAATCATGGAGGAGATGTGATAAGAGAAGCCGTAGGAAGGCATTGGTAGCTGTCAGGGTGCCGTGATGGCTGGGGGTGGTGGGAGCCCTGGGGCGGTAGGGCAGGGCCTGGCAGCCCGTCTTGTCCCACCAGCAGAAGCTTGGCCAAAAGCTCCAAAGGGACCGGGGCTGGGACCCAGGTGCTGGCCTCAACACCCCGAGAGCCTCTGCCCATGAACACCCAGGGAAGGGGCTGCCAGTGCTGTGCTGGCCCTGGGGGGGTTAGCTGGGTCATACATGGTTGATGGTAAAACCTCACCACTTGCTTAAATCTTTTTTATTTTATTTCAAGTATACACTGTGGAACACCAATTTTTCAAACCTTTTCCACCACCAGATCCTTCAAAATTTCCCATCTGTGATGTAGGTCCCTGTGTATAAGTGTAGACCAAATGATGACAAGCTCACATTTATATGTGCTGGAGAAGCGATCGGTAGATGTCCAGGTGGCGAAATACGCCATCATGCAAATGTTGTGGAAAACCAGTCTGCAGAGCTATTATTTTCAATAGATCACTTGTTTAAAGACCATAATTTTGCCTATTTTGAATTTGATATATTGATTCTCAGCTGGTTTAGGCTGTCTTGAATTATCTTCGTGAAAAGTTAATTTAGGAGGAGAAGAAAATTGTTTCCCCCCTCCTCTCTTCATTCATTTGTAACAGATGTAAATGACTACAGGTTCAAAGGTCATTTAGAACTTTGATAGCACTTTAAAAGTTTGATAACACTTTGAACTACTTTGAGAGTGATAATAAAGTGTAGGGGAAACTTACTGCATTTGATCTGCTCTCACTATGGTGCTTCTCCACAGAAAATATAAATTACCTAATCCTTTTACATTTAGGCAGAGGTTACCTCAGTTAATCAAATACTCATCATGAGGTAGCGACATGCATAGGTATATCTGCTGTGGTGCATTGTGGGGCAAACCCTTGGTTATCTCGTAGTAACTTCTTTACATGTCTCACCCTTTTCCATCATTTGCTGTTTTGCTAAGTATTGCTTCCTAATAGAGGTTGTTTTTTTTTTCATGGGTTATGTAAATGAATGCTTGACTTAAGAGGAGGTTGCCCAAGCCTGCAAAACCTTTGAGTTGTTAGAACACCAGCACATAGGTACAGCTGTGGCTCTTCCATACCTGTGCCTGACCTGCCTGAGTTTGCTTGTGGGAAGAGGGCGGCAGGTATCACAATATTTATGTTCTTCATCCAAGTCCTTATGTCATTGTTAGATATTTCTCATGTTTTCCATGTCGGAACAGCTAGCGTAGTCTTCTATAACAGGCATCTAACTTCACATTAAATATTTGAGGGATCACAGAACCATATAGTCAATAAATTGCAACCTAAAATGTGATTATTGTCTGATATATATAGCTGTTTTAAACATTAACATGTCTGGGAAAGAAGCTTTTCAGCCTTTACATTTTTAATAGATTTTGTTATTTCCTCTTGTAAAAGTGAACCCAATTATAAAGGTGAACCAATATGGGCAGACTTTATTTGAATAAACTAGTATTGCTTATACTGAAACTATCATAGAATCATAGAATGATAGAAAGGTTTGGGTTGGAAGGGACCTTAAAGGTCACCTCATTCCAACCCCCCTGCCATGGGCAGGGACACCTCCCACTAGATCAGGTGGCTCAAAGTCCTGTCCAACCTGGCCTTGAACACTTCCAGGAATGAAGCAACTTGTTCCAGTGTCTCACCATCCTCACGGTAAAGAATTTTTTCCTAATACTTAATCTAAATCTACCTTCTTCCAGTTTAAACCCATTACCTCTTGCCCTATCAGTACAATTATGTGTATGACACCTCTAACAATGTTGTGGCTGTGTCCTTTGCCATATACTCTGAGGGTGAATCACAACCCATCTGTGCCTCAGTCTTTCACCATATACAGTGGAGATAAAAAATCATGTGCTGATTCATGAATTTAATAAAAAAATTAAGTTTGTCATTTCTGGGCAGGAAAGTGAAGTGTTGCAAATTTGTTGCTACTAATATGAAATTAAAACCTATGAAGTCATTTTGATGCCAGCAATTTACAACAGTTTTACTCTGTTTCTCTGATTGTATATGACTGTATGGCACAGTACAGTGCTACCTGGAATAAGATAATTTAAGTACAGGAAAGGAACAGTCTGTTAGCATAAGGAGCAGCTTGAGTTAAGTAAGTACCTCCCAGCAATTAATGCAACTGCATTTCTTGCAGCTTGCTTTCTGTCCTCACTCTCAAGTTTGGTAAACATGCTTTACATTCTTCTCTTCGTTGTAGTCATTCCAAAGTTTTAATTTCTTGGGATACCTCCACAGTGCAATACTGGAGAGGGCCAGGGAACCCAGTGAAGATCCAGCTATCTGCTCTGATAAATAGCTAGCTCACTCCCTGGTTCTTTGTTCTTTTCCAGAAGGTCTCTTCAAGAGAATACCTAGGCTTTGTTTTTAAATAGTCCATTTTGGAGGCAGTATGTACAATTTTTTTGGCTTTTGCCATCCCTCAGCACTATCCCAATGTGGTCATCTGGATTTCTGAACGTTCACAACATGCAGTGCTCGCTTCCATGCTCTGAAAATGCTGTGTTTCTGGGTTAGAGTGTAGTCTCCAGACTGTTTCGGATACTTTGAAAGGTATGAAAGGTGCTAATGGTGTTAGGTGTGCAGGGCCAGATAATGAGGCCCCACACCCCTCTAGCAGATGCTGTCAGGTGTGGATGTGACCGGTTTGCAGTAGGGGAGGTATTTCAAAGCGGTGTGGATATGAGCCAGAGGGTACCATTGGTCTTGTGTTTGGCAGTGCAGACCTTGCTCACTGTGAGAGCTTTCGACCCACAGGTGGGTTGGCTGTGCTCTGCCACTCCAGAACAGTTGTCTGCCTTCTGTGTAGCCAAACCTTAGCTTTGGCTCATTTTTCTTTCTCTTTTTTTTTTTTCTCAATTACTTCTCTTTACTTACTCTCTACTTTTCTTACTGTTTATACCTTTTTTCTTCCTTTCACCTTAATCCTCTCATTTTTCCTCTTCCCTCTAACACAGATGACCGGTACAGACTTGATGCTGTGCTGGATCCCCTGGATGGAGATTAAAACGCAGGAACACACAATAAAAGCACATCTTACATGTGCCACCTGAGTCAACATGTATGTGTGCATGTGTCTGGTGTCTGTATTCTCATTTCTAGCTCTGCTGGAAGCTATTACTAATCCAGAGAGGGAAAGCAGATGGCTTTCAAGGAGATATCAGCTATTTAAAAAAAACAGCAGAAGCATTTTTGAACTTGGGAGTAAGATGGAGTCAATTAATGCTGGTTTTCCTATCCCCTCACTACTGCTGTTCCCCCCCAACTATTACAGCTACTTTTAAAAATAATTAATGGAAGCTTTCTGATTAATCCAGGCCCTTCTTTTTTGTATAAGGACGATCAACATCCCTTTTCTAGTGCAGAAGGTGTTTGTTGGGGAGTGCTTAGCAGTCGTATCAGTCTTGCACTTAAAACTTCCAATAGGTTTATCCTCCACTTCTGTCTTTTAAGTGCCCTGAAAAAGACAGAATTATGCGATAGCAATAGCAAATGGCAGTACTTTTTTTACATCAGGTTCAGTGCACTCTTGCTTTCATGTTCATTGATTGTAATGTGAGCATGTTACTCAGTAATTTGCTTTTCTGAGCAGCCATGAACATTAAACTCCTGAGATTTCATGGCCTTGAGGTTAGTAGCCTCTTGGGAGCAGAACAGAGCAGAGTGTTAAACTGTATAGCAGATTTTATTTGTCAAGTTTTGGTTTTGCCATGACAGAAAACTAGCGGAATGCTTTTTTTCCATGGGTGTTTCCTTTGGTCTGGCTAAAGCAGATTACTGATGAGGGAAGAGCAAATTTCCATCGTTCTGCACATCTGCTGAACATTCCTTCCCCACCCAGAGGACCACGGTTCAGCCACAGACACAGGAATGAACAATATGAAGTGTGATGGGTCTTGAAATGTCTTTAGGTGGCAGAAGTTGGCTTTAATTCTACTTTTTTTTTTTAATAAGGACTGTTTTGATTTTTGATGCTTGACTTTGGAAACCATCAAGTTAACGAAAAGCTGACTCTGTCTTATGTTCGTCTTATACAGAGACATGTTGGAAAATGTAATCTCTTAAATTTTCTATTTAAGAAAATATATGTTATATAATCCCTACATAATCTCTTATAATTTCTATATAAGAAAATAATTTAAAATAAATGCTATTATTTTTCCTTTTTTTTTCTCCTAGGAGCAAGTAATAGTTCTGGACAGCCAGTGAGTACTTTGAGTAGAAGGTCTCATTTCAGTGGTAGTGTTTAAGTAGGGTTTTGTGATTTTATTCATGACTTTGAAGGTTTGGAGTAGAGGGGAGAAGGAGAAAGACAAAGCAGGAGCAGGAGTGAAGGTCACATACTTTGACCTTTGTGCATTCTTATTCAGGTATGCCTGAACTCATTGAATTTGCCGGTCAGCAAATTATAACATACCTCATATAGTCTTTGAATACCAGTTGAGGTAAGAGAATGGGCAACAGCTACAGCGAAACTATGGGCAGATTCCTGGTTACTTGGAACCTCGATAGTGATAATCGATAGTTTGAATTTGCTTAATTTTCAGAGGATTTCCATAGTTCTCATGTAGGTTAAGTACCATTCTATTGGCAGAGGTATTGTATGGCTTGGTGGTATTGTTATTTTTGACATAAATATAAGCAAACCCCACAGATAGTTCAGACTGCAATTCGTGTGCAGGCTGGACTGTCAAAAGATCTATCATTTGTAATAGTCAATGTTTGAAAGATACTGTATAAAATACAGCATCTGGAGCTGCAAATACATACAGTATGGTGAAAACTTTAGTTTTACCTGCAAATTATTTTTTTCTGATGTAATGTATTATTGGAATTATAATATACATACTGGCAGAAAAGCTGTTGATGACAGAGTCGTGTCATGTTTTAAATAATATGGGTGGCAGAAAAATTATATGCTGAAGTGACACTTCCAGTATTTTTAGGAAAAAAATCAATGATACACACTTCACTAAACCGTACCTTTTATTCCCTGTGGAAAGTTAGTTTGCCCACTCTGACCAGTAGCTGATAGGTGATTTCTTGGATATTTGCCAATACGCCTTCACAACAGGTGGCTGCAATATAATGATTTTACAAGCATACTACATTAATTATCTGTGATTAAAACTTAACCAGAAATTACAAAATAACAGTGCAAATGCTTTGTTTTGTCCAGAGGGTAATTAAAACGTCTCCTTTGTATGCAGATAGAAAAAGGAAATGTGTGGAAGACTTCTTAATTAGCACTCCATAGCCTGATATCCTCAGAAAGATTAGATGAAAAGTCATAGAGTGTGCATTCAAAATGCGAGGCATGCTGCATTGCTTTTTTGTTCCGCTTGCACTTGTCCACTGGAAGCTCTTAGCTCAGATGTATGCAGGTTAAGCGTGTGTGTAAAAGATTGGAGATGGGGATACTGAAGCTGAGATTAATCCTGCCAGACTTCAGTCACCTAAAAGGTACCTAAGTTTAAGACAAGTGTCTAGGCTCCTTTGGTAATTAATGACTTGAAACAGGTACTTCCAGAGTGCAATGTCATCCAAAGGATAGTTGGCTAAAAGTGTCAATAAATTAACTATAGAGAAAACAATTAGCAGTTAGCTGAAATTAGGTGAAATTAAAGCCCCTCTGTCACCAGCTCTTCTTGCATGTGAACAGCTTCAACAAATTGGGGTCTAACACATCCTTATCTTATTTCCATTATCCGCACACAATGTTTGGATAATGCTGCATACAGCATAACGATGCTGTATGCAGATGTATCTGAATCTTTATGTGAGTCATATGCATTGTGTTAACAACATAAACCATGTATGCACTTTCAAAGTCCAAGAATGTCTGAAAGAATTACATGTACCGTCCCACTGATGACTAACTTCTTCCACCATGGACCCACCAGGGCTCAAGAACCTCATTGTGAGTGGTGTTAGCAGTTACGGTCCTTCTTCTGCAGATTGTTCTGTGTCTGTGTTCTGCAGTCCCAAGGCAGGATAAAACTTGATACTGTCCTCTGAGGAGGAAGTAGATAACAGCAGTTTGGGGTGGGCTCGGATTTCTGAAATATTTTGTTTGCAAAAGATACAGATATGTATTTACGGGAATTTGTAAAACATGTACAATATTTTTACAAGTCTGTCCCATAGGTAAATTTTATTGTGGTAAGGAACTACACTATTTTAGTGCTTATTTTTATAATAACATTGCCTTACATTAATTAACATAATGCAAATGCAGCTGTGAACTATGTCAAATGCTGTGCATCTCTGAGAGATAATATCTACTTATGACCATATTCCATATGCACTAGCTAATCTACATACTAGCAATGAACTCTGCTCAGACTGCATTACTGGTAGTACAAATAAAGATATGAAATCCGATATATCACAGAAAGACAGTCTTACAGGATAACTTGTAAAATGAATAAGGATTTAGAAGTAAAATGTGGCTAGGGAACTGTTTACCATTTCACCAGCTGAAACCTTTGTGTTAGTACGTAGAGTTGCTAACAAGGTAATTGTAAATCAGACCAGTGCTTTTAAATTAAATTAAAATTGTATGAATGGTCATAAGAATAAAATAAATTTACACCAGTCGCACTCAGAGTGGTTGTTCTCAGATGCTGAAGGATATACAGTGAGGGAAAAATATGCATTGTTCAGTGCTTTGTTTAACATGTTTGCTTTTTTTCCTCACAGTACAGTGCTGTGGATACAAATCCTTTATCTGTATATATTATGCAGCCCATCTGGAACAAAATTATTAAGGTAAGAATTTAATAGAAATATCACATGATAATGTAAGAATTTGTTGTAAATACAGCATGTGTTTTAATTTAAAAATAGGTATTGGTTAATAACGCTGAAATTAAGACAACTGTATAAAAGAAAGCAAATGTTACAGATCAGATATATAGCTATATTTAGGATGAGGATGTTTGCATTTTGAGGTGGGTTTTTTTAGAAAAACAAGTTGGTTTTGTTTTTCTGATTGCTATGCAAAAGGCATCCTTTCCTTTCTTACACCTTTCATGATTACATCTTTCATTAAACAGCTTTGCAGACATGGAAGGGTTTACTCAGTACAAATTATTTTTGTGCAGCATATGCTGCCTAACAGCAACTAAGCCTTTATCTCTGTGCTGTGCACATGATTTTATGCAAGTGCTGTCTCATTTTCTCCCAAGGGTACTTGCTCAAGAGAGCTAGGCTTTTCTCTTAAGAAGCTGAATATGAGAGCGGTTACCATGATCACCATAACGATTGGAAGATGGCATCTCTTGAATGCATTATTATCTGCAGTTTTTTAAAAAAACCTCACAATTAGTTTTGCTCTTGTTGGCAAAAAAAAAGCTGTATCTCAAATAACTATGAACTTTATTGATCTCCAAGGAAGCAATGACTTCTGCATCTGCATCGTTAGGGGAAATATTTAGATTGGAGCAGACTTGAAAACAAACCTTTATACAAACAAAAAAGGATGTATGTGATCAGAGCGCTTGTGGGATCTGCCATGTTTGAGTTCTGTAACTCAGGTATTGCTTATGCTTGATACAGCAGGAAAATCATAATCTTTTGTTCATAACCTCAATGTGATTTCATGAAAGTGTTTATATGACCTAACATAAGAATTAATAAACAACCCGGATGTGGTGTGAGAGAAAAACAATGCAGAGATGTGAAACTGAATTCAATAATTCAGTTCAGAGATTCTGTTTTCTTTCTCATCATAATATTGAGGAAAACAGTGAGGCAGAAAACCCCGCCCAGCACTCTGAAGTCTGGCGTGGGAGATGAGCAGAGACTTTACTGTGCATTTGTGCTTTGGTTTAGGAGATCTATGGGTATTAATCTGCTATCAAATTGAAGGGAGGGTATTATCAATGAAAAGCCTCCTTTGGAGAGGAGTTTTTCTAATGGTTGCAGAGTTTTCCCAGAAGAAAAGCAACATTCTTGACCGTCTGTGTAGGACAGGGTGATAGAACCTATTAAAATGTGACCTCTTTAGATTTTTTTTAAACCTCCTTAAATTTTAGGTAAGCATGATTTTGTTCACTTCTTGCTGGAGGAGATCCCAAACCAGAGCACAGGACTGAAAACCTATTTCGAAAGCTGGGAGTGGGTGCGGGTGCTGCCTGTACCTGGCGTTTTGTTTGGTTTGAACCCTGAAGATATACCAATGAATATTGGTATATTTGTCTCCTGCTGCAAGAGCCTTACAGGATTATTTTCAAGGGTGTATCACAAGTGTTTAAAGGGAAATTATAATGCTCTCAGCTTTTCTAGAAGTAGGCATTCTAATGTTAAAAGATACTGCCAGGTAAAATCAGAGTCCTGCAGAGGAGCTGGGAATTCTCAGCTGCAGAGGTCAAAGCAGCATGTAATGGGAATTGCAGTAGAATCACCTTGGTTGCTCCTAGAGAACTGGGACAACACCAAACTTATTGGCCAAAATTTTATTATTTGTAAAATATTAGTAGGAATGGAAGCTGCTAGAATGGTTTGTTTCCTGGCTGGAATACTGAAACCAGGTGTGGCAGTGACTGTTGTTCCAAACTCAATCCAAGAAAATTCTGCTCATCTGTTCCCCCCAAAATACTTTTTTTCTCTTGAAGTGTAAGTAAAACAGTGGTATTGTAATAAATGTGATAAAGTCTTATTTTTAGTAGGAGAAGCTTTGAATGCATTCACTCATCATTGATATCTTATAGCTTCTACCTGTTGTAAGCATTATAACTGGGCTATGAGCATGCTCTAGACTATAATCTGTGATCTAGCATATAATATTGAATTTAGATTTTACAATGTATCATGTTATTTCTATTTAAATAGAACAGTGCATTGCAATAGGGAGATATAATAAAGGTGGGGTAATTTTTAAAGAGGATACATTGCATCTAATATGTTCATTCAGAACTGGATAGTAAAGTGTGTTTCTTGATTACTGGGAAAAATAATTTCTCTCAGTTCAGACATCCTTATACGCCCATTTGCAGATATGAATCAATTAGTTTTAGTTTCTAATCGGGTGAAAATAAACATTACACAGGGACTGTTTTTACCAGATTCTAGAGGAGTTAAAAATATCAACCTAAAATTCAGAGCCATGAAAAAAAAATAAATAAATCAAATCTATGAGAACAGAGGCTTGGGATTTGGGTCTGGCTTCTCATAGGTCAGTTTAGTCTGAATAGCAACACGTTTCTCTGTATTCCATAACACAGAATTCATTGGAAGATGTTTCCTATGTTATGAGAAATTAAGAAGAGCCTGACATTAGAGAAGATGTGGGAATTTATGAGCTGGGATGTGACACACGTAAGAACTGAAAACATGTTGTCATAACCCTGCTCATTTACCTGTGGTGGGGATGCTAGGAAAGCAAAGAATTTGTGCATTTAAGTTAGAAATTCTCCTGGAAATCCTAAGCATTACCTTCCTCTCTTTCCTTTTCCAAGGACATCTTTCTTATATTGTCATGTGCCTGTGTCAGTTTAAGTGTGATTTTTGTATTTATGTGCTTCAGAAACATGTTGAATGTGGTGCTAAAGCAGAAAGTGAATGGTAATGTTTCATGTCTGGATTCTGTAATGGGCTTGAAGTACTCTGAGGTAACTCCTGTCCATGGTGGCTTTTCCACATTGTATGAAACTATAGTAACACCTATGTGAAACTACAGAGTAACATTCTTTACATGTCATTTAGAACTATTCTGATTATGCAGATGTATGTATTTCATCTTTAATGAATTCAGTGCTCTGTCTTTTTGCCTTTAATTAAGATTTGTATTTTATAATAAAACACAATCATGTGATCTCTGACAGATAATGGGTAGTATTACTTAGCTGCTACACAAATTGAATATTCCTCCTCTATTTGTATTCATGAGAAATCAAATTTGTGCAGGACAATGAGAGGAAAAGGAGGAAACCCCACTGGGATACACAGGTGTGTGCCAGCTTCACTGAAGTCAATTAACCCCCTCTCCATTGCCTTTACGAACTTCGATTTTATCACTAGAATTGGACATGATTAGAATTTTCGCGGTCTCAAGGGACTTAGTTAAGGAATATTTCAAGTTTGAATAGAGCTTTATATAAATATGTGTATTTTAGCATTTATTATCCAAATAGACAGTTCATATATTAAAACATTTGCTGTTTGTATTAAGGCTTTTAGCATAAATGGATGTAGAGCCTTTAAAACAGGAATCAGTTAGTATTTTGTGGAACTGAAAGTTTTTTAAAAGGTTCAAGCATACATTGGTTTTGCCAGAGAGCAGATGTGTTTCTTGCCAGTGGCGCCTCCAGTTGTATTAATAATGTAGCACATTGGTGTGTTAGATTTCTACTGTTTGTTAATGAGATTATAAAGGTTGTAACATATCCTTCTATAGGATACTAGTAAATTCAGGCTGTGTTTTCCCAACATGTGTAAGAAGTTAATCTTTTAACACCCGGTAATTTTTTAATTGTGAGAGAGGGTGATGGTAGCGTAATGTCAACCAAAAGAATAAGGGTCATTAAATATAATAAAAGGGATTTTGCAACTGGAATACTTTCCAAATACCTAGACAGATTAGGTTCAGTAAGGTTCAAGAGTGCATGTAGGGGTTTAACTGCAGGAGAGGCTGTTTTCCTGAGGATAGATCTCCTGTAACTGTTTTTCATGGTATGTCTATGAACTGAAGGGATTGCAAATATAACAACATCCTTTGATGAATTCCTTCTTAAAATGCATGATGTTACCAAGAAAGTGGGTTAAAATAACATCTTCGTGTTTGCACTGTGTAAGCATAGATTATTTCCTGTAATAACTTAACAATAACATCATGACTATTTAGAATGATGAGCTTAATTAGAAAGCAGACACTTATGGCGCTACACTTCATTTAATAGTCAACAATTATTATGAGTCGTACAGGAGAAATCAGTCATTTTAAAACAATACATTGGATGGCATCTATATATCCATGTAAACGGTTCATCCACAGGTTGCCTTGATGCACTATTTTGATGCATGTTTTAGATTAAAAGATGCCAGTCTAGAATTTCTTCAGTGTCTGTCCTTATTTCATGTAAGGTCACAGACATCGGATAAATTCCACAGCAGGCGATTCATACCAAGCCTCCATCTTACAAGGTTTCTGCATCCCCAGGTAGCAAATTTAGGAGATGTGCCACTGTCAGTGCATGCTGGATATGCAGTCAATGTAAGAAGAGGGGACCATGCAGTGAAGGCTTCGTCCTTAGTTAGGTGTTCTCCTAAAGGAGCTTCAGGGAACATTTGCTGTCACTTGTTCCTAGGGATTTAGAGTTGGGCTTCTGAAGGCTGAGAATGATAGGTATGTTAATTTTTTTTACTGTAACTGTATGCATTCTGTGATGTATTTTAAATAATGTAAAAGCTGACATACAATATTTTAAAATTAGTGATAAAATCCTGGTCATAAGGAAAGCAACTATCAGATTTAATATTTTCCCCGACGTTATTAAAGAAAATATCTAAGAAATGTAACTGAAAAATATTCAGGAATTTTCCTCTGATTTTTGAAAGCTTACACTGTAAACATCAGTTGCACAGTTTCTCCTGGATATTGTGAATTGTTCTATGGTAGAAAAAGAGGATCTAGTCAGGATAATTAATCAGTCCAAGCATTCAAATTCTATATGCAGTTTTTTCATGTAGTAATAGGCTAAAGGAAATATAAAGATGTATATAAATTAATACGTATTCACCTGCCTGTCCATCTAGCCGGACTGAAGAAATTGACAAAACATTTGATTTCAAAACTTAAATTTAACTTATTTCTTTAATATTGTTTTGTAATATTTTACTGTGTCAAAGTACTTCATGTACCTTTTCAGTCCTTAAACAGTCCAAAGAATTTGTTTATAAGCCTCTGGTATGTTTATATTTTGAATATATTGATACTGTGTTTGAGTGGTGGTAGTGGTTAATAATTAGTATTTCTGCAAATATGTTCTGTCTAAATTTGGAAGAAACTGTGTTTCTTGGGAAGATGTTACCAAAAGGGATCCCTCTTGCAGTGTAAGAATACCTTAAAACCGCAGGGAAAGCAGAGCTGAGAATGGTTAACAGGATAAAGAATTAGAGGCTTAGGTGAAGACAGAGTCCTTTTCAGCACTCTACAAAGTAAAATGAATTGATGGAGTGTTTATAATTTACGACTACAGAGGGAGACCCTGCAGACAGTTACTATCTAAAGTAGGGAGCTGCTTGTAACAGGGAGATCTTCTGAATCTAAAACTGTAATGCACTCAGTGTCTCATATTAGTTGATGTTTAGAGTTGGAAAATATCGACATATTTTAGAAGAGATTTCACTATTATAGTGTGGGAATAGAATGCTTAAAAAAACTTGCCATGTGGATGCTGATTTACCACACTGGGGTGCTGCAGCCTTCTTTCAGTTGCGATACACATAATCACAAGACGCGTTCCTCAGTGACTCGGAAAATAAGGACAATGTATAACACAGGAAATACAACATTTTTAAATGACATTTTTACTGCAGTCACAAAGATCAGGCAAAAGGATTACAGTTGAAAATAAAATTCAGAAATGAAAAATGTATGTTAATTTGAAAATGGGAAAATATGCACAAATCTGACCACTGCTGGTGTTGTATACAGGCTTCTCCTTTCCTGATAAAAAATATAAAATATTTAATTGAAATAGGTCTGATGATTTGAAATATACTACTTCTTAGATTTTTTTATTTTTTTTTTAACAGATAGTGCCTTTGTGGATTGCTCCCAACCTGTTAACATTCTCTGGATTTGTCATGATTTTAGTTAATTATTTTCTAATATCTTTTTATGACTGGGACTACACTGCCTCAGGTAAATAATTTCGTGTTGTTATTTTATGTAATTAGTGAGCTGCTGATGTCATACTCCTGAATGATACAGAGGAGGTATCAGATACTTGAATCCTCTACTCATTAATGAGGCTCCATGTGCATGTAGGAGGATCTAACCTCACACCTGGCATTATAAATTTAGATAATTTTATTGAAAAATCTATTTAATTTCATCCCTAAATATGGCTTACAGCATGTGCTACTTGAAGTCTATAATACCTCATTTTATTAAAAGTGTATTTCAGGATTTGAATACAGGGCCAAAAACTACCCTAATGTTCTTCATAATGTTTTCATTGGTTTCATGTTTCCTAATACCTAAACCTATGCCTGGTTGAGTTAATTTCCCTTTCATTAATCACACCTCCCCTCATTCAAGACTGCTTCTAGACAAAGAAGAAATAGTTTCTAAATAAATGTCTCTTGCAATTCTGACTTTCAAAGTCCAAGTCGATTATTTGCTCATGGCACACCAAGTCAAATGCTTTCTGGAGCTGATTGCTCCTCAGTGTAGGGATGCATTCAGTTCTGGGCTTCTCAGACCAGGTGTTGGAGCCTACAGAAAGTATTAATCACCTCCTGGGTGATATGTAAACAGCCTAGCTTTTCTTTAAACTAGATGATTTGGTGAAGACTTAACACTTTTATTTTCAGAAACAATTATGTTTGGGTTTTTTTGCTGCCTTTAATTTCTTATCCCTGTGATTAGGTTCAGGAGGTACAGTTTGGCATTGAAGGTCTTTTCCAACCTAAATGATTCTATGATTTGTCACAACAGTTCTAGAGGCATGGATACTTGCTAGCAGTTTTGGTTCAAAAATAATCCTGTATGAGCATTAAGTTTTCAGGACCAGCATGTTATGTAGTTATCTGGCCTCATCTTTAAACACTTGCTTTTTTTAATCAACGCCACTGATATTTACCAAGTTCTGTAATAAAAGAGCATCCAGCACAGACCTTTGAGTGGGGTAATTTTATCTTGACGCATTCCCAGTAGATACACATTGAACTTGAAGACATTTGAAATGGTGATTAAGTCTGTTAGAGTTGAGACCTCTTGTGTAGTTTGCAAGCCTCTTCTCGATTCCACACGAGAACAGCGCCCATCATTTCCCAATCAATAGAAAAAGTTCATGCAACCTAACGAGCCTTTTGAGTATCATATATCAATCCCATACCTAGGATCAGGAATAAAAGACTTAATTTCCTGGACAGCTGGTTTTCATTCTACAGTTTGAAAATTCGCAGCTAGGAGTCAGGAATTGCCGTCTTTTCTTTCGGAGTGGCAATATGAGGTATGGAGAGAAAGGTGATCCGGGCACTGCTATAGGTGCTGCATCTCCCTGTTCAGCAAGGGCACGCCTCTGTGTCCAAGTATTCCCTGTGTTCAATGCCAATGCCAGAAAGCTGAGAGGGCTTTGCACTTACAGTTGTTTAGTGCTGGTGTAGTCCTTACTGCATTATGTTTAAGTTAAATAGGATGCTTTTTGGAAAAAGGATTGATTTCTTTAAAAAAACAGCAATAACCCTCTCAGCAGAGCAATAACAGAACCCTGGGTTCTGTCCAATTCAGCTTTCTTTTCCTTTTTTTCAAGGAAAAAAAAAAGGTGCTAATATCTGTCCTAGCCTAAGGACAAAAATTTCCTGTTCCATCTGTATGGTAAAAGTGCTACACAAACCCCATGCTGGCACTAATAATAATCATCATGCTTGAAAGGTACATTTTTTTTAATACTTAGCTATTACATAAACATTAACTAATTTGTGGCTGGATAGTCTTCTTCCCATGACCTGTGAAAATTTTTGCCGGGGTTACTATCATTATTTTGTGCAGTACTAGAGTAATTTCAGGACCAAAAAACCTCTGCCTTATCTTCTCTCCTTTATGTGTGTGAACACATTCTAGCAGCCTGATCATTGCTGCTTTGATAAAGCTCACTGACAACTTGAGGTCAAACCCAACTATTTCAGTCTGTTTGACTTAGTGGGCAGATCAGTGGCAGCCTGTTTGTATATATATGCCTATCTTGGTGGATTTCTTTGATGTTAACCACTGTTAAACTGACTCACTACGTGATTTGTTTCAGGTACCAGTCCTGGACTTGTTCCCACCTGGGTGTGGCTGTTCAGTGCTTTTACCACCTTTTGTGCTTACGCTTTAGGTAAAGTACAACTAAATAATTTACACATCTGATGTCTTCATGTAGTTTTATCTACTAGTTCGCTAACGCTGATACTGAGATGAAGAGGCATCGTGGATAAATTATTGATCTCTCTCCAAGACAGTTCTCTGAGATTTAAAAAAAAAAAAAAAAAGCCAAAAAAATGCATAAAACTCAACACCCCCCCCAAACAACAGCACTTTTAATTATATATTAGAAGTTCTATGACTGTAGCACTTATCCCTGTCGAAAGTGCAAATTGTTTTAGAGGAGCAATGGAAATCATTATGTAGCTGCAGTCACTGCTGTTGGTTTTCATAAAAGTCTGTGGCTTCCAATGGTGACATTCTGAGAAGCTCCCTGACACTGGCATAAGCACAGGTGCTTTCAAAGACAGGCAAAATACAGGCAAAGCAGAGAAAAAGGAAAACGCACCTTGCAATGCAGTGGTGTGAAGACATAGATCTGAACTGATGCAGATCTGGGAGTGAGATCCACATTACCATGGCTATTTTGCTTTCTTTTCCAAAGCTAACTCATTCCAAACTAGTCACTCCACAATGTGGTGAACAGAGTTAATTTTGGGGGGGGAACTCAAGGTGGTATATTTACACGGACTGCCCTGTGCTGTGTAAAGGTACCCTCTCTTTGGAGCTGGATCTTATAAAGCCCTGCACTGCAGAGCTAGCCATACATTTGTGTGCCATACTTATCATATGCAGACTAGACATTAATGTCTTCTAGATGTACACTGCAGTGTTGTGCAAAGATGCTGTCCACTTCTGGTATCAGACCCATGCACATAGAGCCATCTTGATTTACCTGGGGGTATCCCCTTGTGCAACACCTCCCCCTGCACTGTAAATGCCTTGGCATTTCTATTCCAGTGGCAAGTTTGTGCCACAACTATTTTGTCCAGTATTTCTTTGTATTTGTGCCATAAAAATCACTGGGACAACCATCCCTTGAAGCTTACTACCAGTCAGATTTCCCTAATAGCTCTCTATAATCATTATCAGAAGCATCGGTTTCTCTGTATGTAATTATATGGAGTTTAATGAAGTGGCTATTGTTTCATAAATAGGAATTACATATTGGAGCTGTTAGTGTCTGACACCCCAGAAAGCTCATTGGAAATTCCGTTTCTGAGGTTCTTAATGTAGATGTTATTTGCAAGTGAGGCCTATAGTTCCTAATACTTGGATGACAAGGAATATAGTGTCGACAGTCAAAGCTATAATGAACTGATATATATGTAGACTTTTATGTCTGCTCCAAGCCACTTCATGAAATATTTAGTCTCAGATTTAATTCTGCATGGCCAAAGTTGTCCCTTTGAAAGACTGCAAAGAGCCATAATAACTAACCAACTATGCAGCTTTAATCTCACTCAGCTTCTTTTTATTGACAGTTACTCTCTCCAAATTCCCTAGCATGCTGTTCTCTTTTCCCCTCTTTGTTAAGGTGGTTTGGTATCTTCTCCCTCACCATCAAGTGGAGTACTCTTCGCTGTTTTTTTTAGTTCCTCTATTTAAATATTATATGAACTTTAATAAAACTGAAGATTTATGAACCTTCATGAGACAAAATCATAACATAAGAATTCTAAAGCAATGGCAGTGTAGGTTGTCCACTATTGAACATACGCTGTTGCTGGTGTGTATGATTTAGAACTGAAACCTAAACCAAAATATTTTCAGTTTCTTGAAAAGCTAGTGAAACCCCATGGAAAATGTGTGTGTGGGGTTTTTTTTTTTTTAAATCTTACTTTTAAAAATCTAAAAGATCCGATTTTACTTATGTGTTACACAGTTCCTGTATTTTTCTCCATGTCTAGTGTAATTAAAAGTACCGTATTTCGTGACACCATTATAAGCCTAAAATCTTTTTAGTAAAACTGAAGTTCCTGCAAAATGAAAATCACTCTTTCACTGTGATATACATAGTTTACATCCGATGTCAATATTCTTTTGTGACGACCTAAAATAATTTATGATCAGACAAATCTTCTATCATTCTCTTTTTTTTTTTAATATTACCCTAATAACTAAATGCTCTCTGATTTGCAATAGATGTTCTTGAAATATAAAAGACCATAAACTTTTTAGGGATGATTACATATCTATTTGCTAGTTAATTTTCAGAAGTAGCCTTTAACAGACTGAAGAGTTTCTACATTTATAGCAACACTATTCAAGTAACCTCAAGCTTATATAGTTTTCTTTCTACACATGTCAGTAAGATGCCGAGAATTCAATGGTGTTAACAGAGCGAGAATGCAGCTCTAGAAGAGGACAAGCCATATTAAAAATCCTCTATGAGATCTTTAACTTTTAGAGTTGTGAGAACTGTCTCAATAGATTTGTATTTGAGCAGAGGATATCTCACAGCTGCTTAGGTATTACAATAGGGAGATAGACTAAAATCTGTACAAAATGAAATCCCATGTTTTCCTGGTTTAGATCCCTGAAGTATATTTACATTAAACAAAACTCAGAGTACTGCCAAATAATCTGGAAAAGTAAGTAGCATATGATCTGTAGCAGCTGTGGAGCCTTTGGTCTCACTCGGCTGAGTTGTATCTCTAGTCAGTTTTGGGTTACTAATGCTATCAATAGCTAATAATTGTTGGCTATAGTACCTGCCAAGTAATATTAAAAAGAAAAGAATTCTTCATGTTATTTTGAGATTCAGGATAACAGTAAACAATCTGAAAGGTTGGTCCTATGTACTTTTTCCTAAGAGGTTCATCCTGCATAATTACGCTTAACTTCAAGGAGAAAATATTTCTATTTCTCACCAGCACAATCTCTGAGAAAAGACTAAGGGTACGGTTTGGTAACACAACTGAGAAAGGTTACAGCTGCTTCCTTCCTTCCTCCTTCTCCTCCCTGCATCCACCACCCCTCCCTTGTGCCATCTCCCTTGCTTTTCCACAGCGCCAGTCCTGTTCAGTGACCTGGAAAGAGATGTAATGTGTGCTGTCTTTCCACCCGCTGAGCAGGATGCGGGTCCTTCCCTGTTCAGCAGCAGTGAACTCTCAGATCAGCTCAAACCATACCGTCCAACTGCATCCTTAGAGTGAGATCCAGTACAGTGTTTGGACATCTTTCAAGCACTTAAGTATTAAAAGTGATCAACACATAACTCACCTTAACAGTAAGGTGTTCTTGGAGTCATAGAATTATTTAGATCAGAAAGGACTTCTAAGATCATCAAGCCCAACCATTAACCTAGCACTGCCAAGTCCACCACTAAACCATGTCTAAATGCCACATCAACACATCTTTTAAGTACCTCCAGGTACGGTGACTTTACCATTTTCCTGGGCAGCCTACTGCAATGCTTGACAACCCCTTCAGTGAAGACATTTTTCCTAATATCCAAACTAAACCTGCCCTCATGCAATTTGAGGCCACTTGCTCTTGTCCTGTCACTAGTTATCTGGGAGAAGAGACCGACCCCCACGCGGCTACAACCTCCTGTGAGGGAGCTGCAGAGAGCAACGAGGTCTCCCTCAGCCTCCTCCTCTCCAGGCTAAACAGCCCCAGTTCCCTCAGCTGCTCCTCATAAGCCTTGTGCTCCAGCCCCTTCCCCAGCCCCGCTGCCCTTCCCTGGACACGCTCCAGCCCCTCAGTGTCCCCCTCGCAGTGAGGGGCCCAAACCTGAACACAGTGTTCGAGGCGCGGCCTCACCAGTGCCCAGTGCAGGGGGACGGTCACTGCCCCAGTCCTGCTGGCCACGCTGTTTCACAAAATGCCTTAGTGAATCTATCCCACAAGGGGTCTGAAGTCTCAGGGGGTCCACAACACCAAGGGACAGGTGAGAAGCCCCATGGATGCTTCTCAGCATTTTCATTGAGAAACTAATTGCAGGGACTGACATAAAAGTGTTGAAAGACCGCTGGGGACAAGTAATTCTGAATGTCTTCTAAAGCTTATAAGGAAGGTGGCATTTCCTTGAAGAGTTGAGGTAAGGACAGAAAAGTGACTTGATAACTGAGGCAAATATTTTACGAGCAATCCTAACGTGTTGGTATTGAAGGGACTGTTGTGCTTCAGTTTGTTGTCATTGGTGTATTTTTGCTGTGTTATATATGGCAGTTGTGAAGTGTATGTGAAGAAAGTTACGCCTTTTGTTGTGCTCTAATTCTTTGTTTCTTTTCTTCTCTCAATCTCTCTAGACTCTATAGATGGGAAACATGCTCGAAGGACTCAGTCCAGTACTCCTCTAGGAGAATTATTTGACCATGGGCTGGATAGCTGGGCTACCTCCATTTTTGTGCTTTCTTTTTTTTCTGTCTGTTCCCGTGACAATGGGAAGACTGGAGTTTCTGTATATACAATGTATATATATTTAAGCATTGTCTTGTTTAACTTTATGTGTTCACACTGGGAGAAATATAACACAGGAGTTCTTTTTCTTCCTTGGGGATATGATATAAGCCAAGTGGTAAGTATTTATCATTTCTGGTTTGATTTTATTTTTTTTAAAACTATGTTAGTGTTTTCAGTAATATTACAAAAATAGAAGAATAGAGCTCAAGGCAAATATGTTTGGCCAAGACTTTGAATGTGAAATAGCATAACCTGAAAAGTAATTCAGAAGTATTTCCTGCATTTGCAAAGAAGGGATGCTCTCAAGCAAGTTGTCAGCATCAGAGATTCATTGCCTTGCAGGAAAAAGAAAGGCTTGCAGCAAGCCTAGCAGTCAGACAGTGCCGATGAGAATGTCATTTAACTGTATTTGATTTGTGGTATTAACACAAATTATTATGCTATCTGAAGCCATAAACAATTTTCCCACCAACACTAGGTTCTAAAGCATGATGTGAATTAGTCCAAGGAGTATTTATTAACAGTAATTGCACAGTTATGCAATACTAGACCTTCTCAGTTCTACTGCCTCTTGTATCAAATGTGGTAATGAAAATAGCAATGTACCTATACAGGGAGCATTATCTGTTGTCAGGTGATTTTTACCCTTGGAAAAAAGTTGAAGTCACACCAGCAGAGGTTTCCTCTCTGGGAATGATGTTCAGTATATGTCAATATTGTATCAGCCCACAGCCGGACCCCAGCTGAATTCTTGACTGGCTTACAGCCCTACCTTGAGGTGGACCTCTTCAGAAACATGCCTGGGGCACCATGGTGCCTTCAGCAGACAAATGAGTAACAGCAGTAACAAGCTGAGTGCACTGCCAAGGGCCCAGTGCTGGGATTTCTGGGCTGGCTTATCTATTTCTTACGATAGTCAGGCTCTTGCAGCCTGAGGAGCACAGTCCCAGTCTTCTGAGCTTCCTGTCACAGGCATGAGATGGAAGGTACAGCCAAATATACATAATTGAAAAGAAGTTTGACAAATATTCAAATATGTGTTTTAATGGAAATACAGTATTTGAATTAATGGCTGCAGATGTATTGCTGTAAACATAATCAGAATTCAGTGGTTTGAGAACAACTCGGAGATGGTGGTCCAGCTGTGGTGCATCTGTTTCATCCCCTAGAAGATGGGTTCTGGGAGAAGAAGTTGGCTCAGGACTAAGACATTAGGCAGCCAGCTGGTCTGCAAGTTTCAACCATGTATAAGTAAGGCTTCTTAGTGAAGTTCTTCCAGCAGGACAGGAACAGCTATGTTCAAATCAATTTCACTTGTTGCTCAGATGATCACCATAGGTATACATGCAACTGGTTAGAAGGCTCTTTTGGATTGCTACAGCATCTGAACTGTATTAGTGGTTAAATACGGCAGTGGGTAACAAGTAATAGAGCAGTGCTGTTAACTCTGTCAGTGCCTTTTAGTGACCCATGCCTCTGTCACTGCTTTCCCATCTGGGAAATAATAGTAATAAAATTTCCCTGCCTGACAGATTTGTGGTGAGGATGAATTTCAGTGAAGTTTGTAAACTGCTTTGATTAACTTGGATGCAAGGTGCTAACAAGTGCTATTTCCTGTTCCCCCTTGGTGCTGAACTGCTGTCCTGCATGCTTGTACTGCATCACAGTAACTTCTGTGATGATTTGCCTGTAGTCAAAATGATGAGCATGTAGATGTAAGGATTTTTTGATGCTGTATAGCACAATCATCCACAGTGGTGGAAGACTGTACTACCGAAATACCTGTGTGTCAGTTTTCCCATCTGTAACAATTGGCTGTAGTTGTGATTGCCTGTGAACAGACAAGACGGGATTTGTAGATCAACATAGTATTTTTTCCATTAGTCCAAACTACATTTCATGCACACCAGAAAATACATAATGTATTTTTCCCAGCTGTACTAACTAGTCTAGTAAAAGATCTTAATTCCCCTACAAAAATTGCCTTGCCTTTCGTTTTGTAAACCCATTCAGCAAATCTTGTTTGATGTGTGCACTATTAAAGGTAGCTCTCCCGCTGCTTGGAGGAGAGGATACTGAGGATGTAGGCAGGTGTCTGATGATGGATAAGAAAGGTAATGTTCCCCTTGCTGTTTTTTCCGCCCCCACTTCTCTGCTAGATATTCCCACATTCAGAGGCAGAGAGGGCAGAAGCGCTTACAGGCTGCTTTCAGACTGATTCCCAGCATTTAGTTCGCTGTTTCCTCCATGGCATTCCTAGCTGGATTGCTGCATGAATGCGCCTTTCTGCTCTGTCTTCACTAATTTCACTGACAACATGATGCTCTTGCATTGGCATGTCAGACATTCAGGTGGTCTAGTCCCCTGCTTCTGCTTTTAAATTTGACGGTAGCCAGGAACTTTGGGCTTGGTTATCACCACAAAGCTCAGGAAATACAGTAATTAGGATAAGTGTGCAAATAGATAACTGTTGACCTTAATGAAAGCTTGGTTGACGTGTGGCTCCCAGGACACTGCTGCTGAGTCAGCTCCGCTACAGCCATAAACACAGACAGCCCGCTCACTGGCTCTGTGTTAGCTGCGGTATAAGAAGAGCTGCTGTTCCTCATGAAAAAAATACCTCATTATAAATACAGAAATTGGTGGGGCTTATGCAGATCACATTTTTCTATGACTTGATGACTCGTCAGAATCGGTAACCTAATTACGCTAGCTGGGCTGTAATTGGCACTCCAATTAGCTTTGATTACAGCAGACGGCCATTCATAGGAAGCTGTGGTTTGTAAACTTGAAAAATGGCTGTAATGTGCCTGAGAGATGCTTGGTCAGAGGGCTGCTGTGTTTGTAGATCCAGAATCAAGGAGGCGGCGTCTGCAGCAGTAAAAACTCTTCCCTCTCCCTTCGGCGCAAGGAGCCATCTTGTGCTGACTCCTCTGCGGGTGGAAAGGGAGAGGAGCCTGTTCACGCCATAACATCTAGACAATTTTCATATACTTTTGAGTAAGCATACCTAATAGAAATCCCAAAATCACAGGCTGAAGAGAAGGCTAAAAAAGAAATCTTTGCAATGTTCTGTGAGAAATTCTCTTGGTTACGTCTTGTGAAAATAATCGCTTTTATTTTTGTCACAAGCCCAACCAAAGAAACCTAATATCTGCAAATTAAGTTTCTTGGAGAAAAAAAGACAGAGCTTTCCTGAGAAATTAAAATGTCAGGCTGCTGCCATATGTTAATTTTCACAGACATCTTGGTTTGGTTTTTTTTAAAAAAAATCTATTTTCTTCCTGAAAAATTTAATATTCCCCTAACAAAATGCTCCCATAATCCTGCTGTTGCTTTTCATAAGCCACTGCCGTTGAGTTCATAGTATGGGAACAAAATGTTCATTTTTCCTTAATACGGTGTAGTGATACCTCTGCTTACATCACTGCTGCCTTAAGCATAACAGGGAGATACCCTTTATATTCTTAAATAAAAGTTTAAAAGTGAAAAGATGAGCTGCTGGAGTGATCCAGCCGATTCCAGACTCCTTCCTCTCACTACCCAGCCAAGAGGGCAAGCTTGAAAAAAGCACAAAAGCTCAGGCAGCAAATGTGAAGGTCAGCAGGCAGTTCTCTGCCCCTGCGCTTGCCCTTGTAGAGAGAGGATAACCAGAAATCCTATATACAGTCATGCCTGAAGGCCAGGATGCTTGGACTGCAAGCCCCAGGTTTTTGGTTTGAGATGCTTTCCCAGCTGCTTCTGCCCAATGGCTTTGGACAGCCCCACCTAAACTCCCAGGGAGAACACTCTGCCTGCCTCAAAACTCTGAATAAATGAACTATATGTTGCAGGTAACGACTGAAACGTTGTAGAACTTACTTTTCTCCTTCCTTTCAGTCAAAACAGGGTAAGGTTTTTTTGGATGCTATATACCAGGTTTTCTTTTGACAAGCAGTTTACAAAATTTATGCTGAAATATGTTTCATATGGCCTTTTCCCGGGAAGTGCTGTGGCACCCGGTGTTTCAAGAGCTGGCAGAGAAATCCTGAGCAATGCAAATGCACAGCACATCTTTAAAAACCTTCTATTTCTTCTGAGGGGCAAAAAAAAAGTCTCTGTTAAAGAGAAAAATGAGGATGCAAAGGTGTCATTCTTTGGTCGTGTTATCAGGATCCAGAATATTTTTTTTATTTTAGTTAAAGACACTCACTTTCAGAGTTTTTTAATTTGAAGTGTCTGTGGAAAGCATAGCCTTTTTTGTGAAGAGGTAATATCGATTGTTATTTAGTTCCAAAGGTAGGAGTGCACTGGAACCGGTTGAAGTAAAAGAACCGGTGGCCATGTGGAAGCAGTGCTGGCCAGGCTATGGTGTCTGCTCCAGCTGCCTCCTGGCACAGCTGGAAACCAAACTCGCTACTCAGTTATCTGAGGGAACCCCCATAGTGTTTCCATGGGAAATTTAAATGGAAGAACTTGTGAGGCACAGGCCCGCTCTGCAGCAGATTCCTTCGTTCTTAACCAGTTGGCTATGATTCTCCTCAAACCTTTCTTGGTTAATTAATCTTCCACATGCCTTTAGCTGTTTACTTATCACATACTGCATATCTAAATGCAAAATGACCTTTTTAAGATACATAAAAACCTATCTTTATAGGCTAAATTTTCCAGCTTTATTTATTGAAAGACAAAATACTGAAAAAAAAAATTAGAAAGGAAAAAGTATACATTACACTATAGCTAACTCCTATTGAAACTCACTTATCGAAAATCATTAGTTCTTACTTTTTTAGGCAAGTGTGAAGTATATTTTTAGAGGCAAAAAACAACGTATTTAAAATTAGTTTGTTCTCTAGACGTTAATTTTGAGTACTGTGTTAATGGAAGATATTTCAACACATAAGCAATCAATGCCATTGGAAAATGCTAGTGAAATTGAATATTACACTGAAATTAACATCATTTTTTGTGGAATCAAACAATTTAAAAGCGTAGACATAATAATTTTAAAAAAGATAAGAAAATGTTTGATTTTTTTTTTCCTGTGTAGTACATCACACAGCATACTCAGTGTGCCTGTGTATAAAACAGAAATGGTGGATCATTAGGGAGAGAAACAATGTGTGTATGCACACACACAATCTAGAATATTTTGGTCACAAATCTTACACCTGAAGTAACTGGAAAACATGAAAGAGATGGTGATTTTTAAAAAAATCAGATATTTTAGAGAATAGTTAAAACGCTAGAAGCTAGAAAATTTTGAGGCATTATACTGCTTTTTAGCAGTTAGGGAATATACTGCTAGAATATTCCCAATGCCATATTAAAGATGTACACTGATTTTACAGAGGGACAAAAGTGACTATGTCGCTGTGATTTACTAAATTGTGACAAGATAGGGAGCCACTGCTCAAAAGCCAACTGTCCCGCTGTTCAGCTGTATCAAAGGGCCTACAAATTACCACCATGTATTTCCAGTTTTTTGACTGCATAAGTACTCCTCCTCCTCATAGGTAAGGCCTTGGCAAGTGAAAAATTTTCCTTGTCAGATGCTGCAGTGAATTGGAATCCAGGATTGTACACATCTGATGCTAACTTGCTATATAGTCCTTATTTGTGTTACTTGATTTGGACTTCTCATTTTACAAAAGATTGCAAATATATTTCCTTGCTAAAGACTACATTTATATCTGAAAAGTACTAAAGCTGTTTGATGCCAGAGAGATGAGTAAAAAGCCTGGCCATCTTGTCTTAAGTAGAATCATTCAGTTGCACTTAAAAACACCGCTTGACATTTAATTCTTTTTTTTTACTAGCAGTGATTTTAAAAACAGTTTATACAGCTGATTAACGTACTTATGTTTTGTCTAATAATCCTGAAAATCTTCAGTTGTCACACTATAGCTTAGATCAAAGGATGGAGACATTTTCTCATTCTTCCAGCTTTCTAAAGGAGGTCTTTGAGACTGCCTCAGCGAAGTCAAAGTTACGAGTCCTTAAAAAACAACACCACAAATTTGAAGCCAAAGAATGTTTTTTCATACACTACATCTGTTCAGTAAGAGGCAGTCTCAACCTGTGAGGGCTGCGTCACCGAATCCCAGGGCAGGGGATTCCCCTGAGAGTCTGTTGCGCAAGCACTCCTGTTCCTAGAGGTGTGCTGACATCTGACAGTGATACTTATGACTGTACTGCCAAAAGTACTAACTAATAACAGATAATACTGCAGTTCCTCCTTTATCACTTGCCAAGAAAGTCAGTTCAGAATGCAACATGTGAGGGTAAATTCAGGCTCCATGAAAGCCAGTTGGAGTTTTGCCATCAACTTTGACGGGGCCAGGATTCCACCCGTCATGTCTTATGGATAACATAATGCAGTTTCTTCAGAAGGCCAAATGTTAGGTCTGTTGCAGTTGCTTGCAGAACCCTTTGTACATGTCCTTCCTTTAGACCAAAACTTGACTCACTGTCTTCGATGGCCCAAGATGTAACTCTCATACTAGCATCTGCCCTTCTCCATTGCAGATCTGTTGTGCTGCTTGTTCTTGCAGAGGCAATTCAAACATCCAATTCTGCAATGATGTATTCAAGCAAAATTCTTAAAGAGCAACATACCAACAGGGGAAGAATCTTGAATTTAGATACAGAGAAGTCAGTGATGTCAAATGTAGTGATATTTACGAGTAATAGGGAGTTTAAGTGACATCAGTGCTCTGCTACTAATCTGTGATCTTAAACAGGCTGTTATCCAAAAAAGAGATTTTCAGTGTTCCTTTAGAATGAAGTAATTAATTTAATAGAAGACTGGAAATGTGTTTATTGATGTTAAAAATGAAGAAACCCCATAACATAGTGAAAAATGAGTATTTAAAAAAACTAAACAAAAAAATGGTAAAATCTGTTGTGCAGGTAAAGCTGTCAAATATTTATCATCCCAGAGTCAGAAGCTGTATTGAATGGAAAATATAAAGGTTACTGAATGTTACGTAGGAATAAATAGATGACTATGCAGTCTTCTAAATGGCATTATAATTAACGTAGTTGTTTTCATTTAGAGATAAAGTGTTCACAATTCATTCTTAATCCAAATCTAGAGGAGTTCAGGAGATTGAGATATGTAGCATGAAGCTTACAGTCCCTTATGAGTCCTATAGCAAAACTAAACATCTGAGAACAAAACAGCCTAGAGAAAGAGCAGGGCAGCAGTCCTGCTCGCTGGGCGTCAGCAGCAGAAGGGGCTGCAGGGGTGGGTGGCCTAGGCTGAGCCAGGAAACAAGTTTCAGGAGGGAGAGGGGTCCCTTGAGGAGGTGGGATCAAAGGCACAAGGGCTTGGGAACCACTGAGCCACGTTCAGTACTGCATTTGCATGTTAAACACCTAAAATGATTAATGAATTCGTGCCATAAATCGGAGGTGGTGCTGCTACAGGTAGTACAATGGGTGTGAAAGGTATTGCTCTAGGAGCTGTAGGGTATTGACTGCAATAAGATTTCTGACCTCAGCTGGGTCACAAAATTAATCCTGAAGAGACAGTAAACATTACATTTACATCTCTGCTGAAGCTGGTGGCACTTCGGCAAGTGACTCATGAGTCTTCTGTATGCGTCCTTTCACTCTTAATGTTTCTTTTTGTGTCCTGTAACAATGTTATCTGTGAAACGAATTAAAAATCAGGGAAGACTTCAGCTCCCTCCCCTTCTTTTTATTTCTTCACATTCAATTTAACTTTTTAAACCTTTTTATTATTTCAGGTGAGCTTAGATTGCCTCCCCCCCCCCCCCCCCCCCCCAGTTATTCTTATATGATCAGTTCAGGGGACTGAGCTGCAAAATAACCACATTGCTAATTCTGAAGTCTGTATGCAAATACAAGAGAGTGCATATGCACTGGGGAGACCTGCATTAAGAAGGGATTTAGAAATTATGTGTTTTGAAAAGGTAAGTCAGTAATACTGACCACATGCAAGCAGATGCACACATTAGTAGGGAAGTTGCTTTCTTACTGTATTTCATATGTTTTAAATAATTTTGTTGGTGACCCTGGAAGCTGCTTCACTGCTTAGAAGTAGTTGTTTTGGGATGGCAGCATCAGGTCCTGTAAAGTGGAGACAGAAGTAAACCAACAGATTTTATTTACTCTTGCATTTGTATTCAGATGATAAACAAAATTCGGTGCCTTTAGAAGCAAAGGATTGAAAATATGTTATCCTTTTCTATAGGTATTAATAGCAGCATATCTGCTGACTGGTGTTGTTGGTGTGGAAGTCTGGCAGAAACCTCTCCTCTTTGGTTATTACATTACAGACGCATTAGTAATCTTGCTTATAGGTAAGTGTCCAGATCCATGCAAAACTATAATACTTTTTAATTATTTTGATTAGATATTTCTTCTTTTTCCTTCATATTTTTTTCCTTTTTCTAAGTGTTGGCTAGTCCAAACCCCATGTAAATAGAGCTGATTAAAAGGGCTGATACTGGAAAACTTTTAAAAAGTAGATCATTTTGGAGACATTTTTCCTCACTGAATTGCTGTTGCCCACAAATAATACAGAAAACGTTTCTTACCTGCACGTGCAGTTCAGTGCAGTGCGCTGGCTGGCTGGCTCTCAAAGACTCAGGAACTCCTCATATCACTCAGATTTAACTTTATATAAGTTTAATGTTTTGGCCTGCAGCACACTATGCTCCAAAACATTACGGACAGAAGGAATAAAGGCATTATTTAAATAATCTTAGGAGGCACAACTGTAAATATGAAAAAGAGCCAGGTGGTTTCTAAGCTCTTTTTTTAGAAATTTAGTACTACTTTCTGAACAGAAGTCATGCATTTTTCATATACAGCAGTGGCTTATTTACTCATTATTTGATACTGTGAGTGTAGTTTGAAGTAAGCATAGAACATTTTTCAACTGCTATAGCTAGACTGAGAACAAGAGTAGTTACATTTTAATGAATTAAAAACATGGTAGTCTTAACTAAAAATGTGCGTATGCAAAATAGCTTTGATGTATTGCTTGGAAGGTGAAGAAATTAGCATATAGGGATTTTTATATGACTGTGCAAGCGATGAGAAGAGGGCGCTAAAAAAAACCTGTTTGACACAGACAGTCTAGACTTAAATCCCAAGAAACACCCTCAGTCCTTGAGCCAAATGGACGACTTGGATATAGGTGCATACCCAACACCGACTCTACCCAGGACTTATCTGCGCATTTCATTTAGAGATAAAGTGTTTGCAATTCATTCTTAATCCAAATCTAGAGGAGTTCAGGAGATTGAGATATGTAGCATGAAGCTTACAGTCCCTTATGAGTGGGTGGACTTTTGAATCCACTGCATTGACTTGTGCTTTCACCACCTTTTCCCACGGTAACGTCTCCAGCAGATACAACCTCCAGCCTCAGCAGTGCTTCCAAGAATCCTCAGATTGGAAAGGACCCTGCATTCAGGCTGTGCCTTCAGGGACATGGTTTTGACAGTCCTTTGGGCTTTAGCCAGAGTGTACAACTGACCATGTGTGACCAAGATTGTACAGTCTTCTTCTATTTTAGACACTCTGATAAACGGAAAGAAAGGAAGGGGAAAAAAACCCCTAATGGTCGCCTTTTCAGTAGTCAACTAATTATTCAGCTTGACAGAGGTGTAGAATAACACACCCTCTGGGGGCTGGCAGGGTGCTGAGGGGTAGGGAGTGATTTGTGCTCTCAGAGGAGCACCACAGGTCCAGGAGTGATGGATGCTGGCTCACACAGAAGCGGCAGGTCAGGCCTGTGTTGGCATTACGTGCTAGCATGGGCTAGTCCATTGAACACGCTTGTTCTGTGCTATGTGCATTGCTGCTTTTGTTCCTGTCACCGAGGCACATGACAGCCTGTTCAGTGAGTAGTACACTGATGGCTTCTCTTGTGCTTGGGAAGCCATGGATGAAGGTTTAATTCAAACTGTTCAACATGTTAGGAAGGTTTGTGGTAGGGAAGCATGTCAATGTCATCAAATCTGCAGAAGCGAGCATCCTTTTTCATACTCTACTAAAAGCAGCTGCAAAAGAAGGTTTGATGCACTACTGCATTAGCATTAGAAAGAGTTACTGCTTCTGTCTCACGTAGTGTGCTTGCGTGAATGGCTCCATGAGCAGAGAACTGAGTATTTCTTCCATCATTGTCTCAAGCAGAGCAGATGTAAGAGCCAAAAGATTTATTTGAAAATACTGTCTCTCACACAACTATCCACAAGGCCATTAACAGGGCAACTTTTGCAGCTTAATTATAGTTAAATATGGGCAAGAGATTATCTTGGTTGACTCTATATTACAAAAGCGTCACAGTGCTTAGTAAATCTCTTAAAAACAGGTGCTAAATTTAAGTATTAAAAAAGCAGAATCCTTCCACTGAGGATCATGCTGATCCATAAAGCACTGCCGTTTCACCACAGGTTTGAACCTCAGCTCAGCAATAGTGATGAAGGTGGTTATCGCTGGATAACCTATGTGTGGTGAATATCGATATATAGAGTTTTTAGAAGCTTGTAGTAAATTGCAGGACACCACTGTGATTGCAGAAAAAGTATCAGTCTAACCCACACCAAGGGCTGTGCAGCCGGGAAGATTAAATCATTCTCTCCCTTAGAGAGGATGCAGCGTGTCCTGCTCAGTCAGATCCATTTGTATCAGAGCCCACTCTCCGGCGTGCTCAGAGATATATATAAAACTAGGCACATAACTTTTGTGGCTAGTTAAAAAGCAAAGTGATGTAGTGGGCCTCTGTTGTTTTTTTATGAGTTAGTTTCCCAGGACCCTGAGAGGAGCCATTAAACCATAACTGGCTGTCCTTAACCATCTGATGGCATTTAGTAGTCACTAGTGGTCCTTCTAACAATGAACCTGTAGCTGCTCCATCAATACTTGGCATTCGTTTTGTGGTTTTACTGTTCTGTACACAACAGGAGTTCAGCTGCTGAGCCGCCACTTCTCCAAGAACAGCTGGGCTTTAGCTAGTACCTTATGTAGTGGGAAGAAGTCCAAATGATATGCACAAGAGTGGAGTTTTTCAGATGTTTTTCCTGGAGTTTCGGGAGGGGGGCAAGAAAAAGAACAGCCCACGTATAACCTAAAGATGAACTCTGCAAAAGCACCTCCTTGGAGGAAGCTGTGGTATTGCCAGGTGACACTCACTTGCTGAAAATAATGGGATTTTTATCAGGTGCCAGAACACACAAAGATATACATAAAAGTGCAGCAATACCAGTGTTTAGATTAGATGTCTTAGGAAAGCCTCCCAAAAGAGAGCTTTACGTATGTCCCTGGGAACTGTCTAGCACACTGTGAACACCTGTGGGAAGGTCAAACTTTGGGCTGCTGAACAGTGACCTCAGAGGACTCCCTTGTGAAGCAGAGAAACTTCTGCATAGTATTTTATGGGAATGTTTCAGCTACCCAGTGAACAAAACCCCATAATTTTCACAGGAAGTGAATGCAATTCCATCCTGCAGCTCCAAAACACACACCTAGCTGGACACCAAACAGACGAAGGCGGCCATTCTCCTGTTTCCAGAGTGTGTTGTCCTGGCTGCTAGACAGAAATGCCTTTTCTCTCCTAGCAGGATAGCAGCCAGACCTTTCCAAAGGTATGTGCCTGTGTGCGCAGCTGGAACTAATCACTTCTGCTCTCAGCCAGGCTCCTGTGGATGGCACTCCCAAAGCTCTCTTGGGATTTAACCTCAATTGTCCCATAGTGTTATCTGCCTAACTAGAGTCCCTTCAAAGGGCAGCACTGGGGTGAGAGCTCTCATTTATTTTCACCCCTCCAGGGTATCCCAAATGCCTAGCATTCCCTGTCACTCTGCTGTCAGGTTGAGAGCAATATAAAATATTTACAGTACACATTTTAAAACAGTCAATTCCCCACATAAAGTCTAGTACCACAAATGATGCTATAGACTTCATAAGATTTTGACTGACAGGTAAACATCAGTAGTTCAGGGATCAGCATTACTAATTGATGATGGGTTTTGTCTCACATTGCAATCAGATGACCTGTAATAGGTGCATGTTCTGAATGAAGCATTTCCCATTCTTGGGACATTCATACTTGCTCTCTAGGATAGATTTTATTGTGTCTAATAATATTTGAGTTTGGTATGCAATCCTCTCCTCACTGGAGACATTTATATGTCTTTTCTCCTCTACCTGACTGTTCATTTCCTTGAAACTCACTGGAAATTTATTTCAGTCTACTAAATTTGTCCAGAGAGCTCAGAAGTTACGGTGGGATGCACACAAACAATTAAAGTGTTATCACATTAGCTTCATCCCTTAGGAAGCCAGGTTGGAAACACGACTCCTGGATGCACAGGAAGATTCCTGCTCCTCCTCGGTATTAATTGCAACCACAAGAATAAGCTTTGTGGTTAAAGGACCACCAGACCATAGAGTGGATATGTTGTACTGCATCAGTGTGTGTCACTTGGGGCAGACGCTTCCGTAATCAAGACATGGTGGCACATTTGAGTCCAGTCGATCTGGTCAACAGTGCCCAGATCTGGCTACTGAAGGCTGTGGCAAAGCTGAGACAAATTTTCAAAGTACAAGTTTGAACTTGAAATGTGAATGGAGTAATAACATCTGTCAGAGATCTGAATCTTGAACTTTCTTTTAGAGATGGGGCCAAAGCATTCAGAATTTTTTCCTGTGATGTGTATTGGATTGAGTTCTATGCTGACTTTTGCAGTGTGTTCCTTGAGGTTTACTCCTTCTCTGAGCTACTTAAGTATATAAAATGAAGATTAAATAAATAAATGAATGAAAACATAGTAGCAACAAAAAACTAATGATAAGCCAAGCCACAACATTTGAAACATGTCAAGTATTTGAATCCTGTCATAGTGGGAAAGCACAGTTGTCTGTCTAAAAAACAGCGCTTTGTCCTTGCAGTGTGTCCTGTGTGTCAAAGGAAGACACAGAAGTCCTTGCAGTGGTTAATTATACAGCAGCCTGCTCTTTTTTTCAGTGTCAGAAAATGTTTAGGAGGGCATGGTCAAATCATAAATTCTTTCTGCCTCATAGGGGTAAGTCATTCTGTAGTGATTTCCTATAGTTCCCATTGCAAAGTGGCTGATGGTTCTGCCTTACTGATGGATAGTTGAATGATTAAACGTTATGTGATAGGTTTTCAAAACGTTATCACTCCAACAGGCTTTGACTAGCCTTGTTTGAAAAGTGTGGTTAACATGAGTTGGCTTCTATGTTATGTGTCTGTCACCAATTTAACATTTATTAAAGCATTGTTGAGACAGATTGTATGAGACTTCATTGAAGTAAAGGGTGTGAAATGCTCACCTGTCACCCAAGATATATATAAAAAGCAGCTGAGTTCATGTTTGGAGTAACTCATCCGAACCAGTCAGAACAATAACCCAGAAAACTGGAGCGCTGAAGGCCGGAGGCAGAGCAGTGTCACGGGATGCTGATTACAAGTGGGGATGGGTTTGGTGCTGTTAGCTGCAAGGAGTCATCTCACGGGTGGTGGGAGCCCCAACAAAAAGTCAAACAAAGGAGCTCACCTGGCAGAGGCTTTCTGCAAGTCAGTCTGGACTTTACAAGTGAAGGCTCTGTTTCCCTGGTCCTTGATTCTTCCTGTACCCGGAAAAAGAGAATGATGTGTACGTGCTGTGTGAACAGGAACACATAAAAGAAACATCTATATCCATAAACTAATTTCTCAGGCTGCGCTAAATCCCTCCAAATGCTAATTGTTAGCTTACAGCTCAGTTCAAGAGAGATAAATGCGGTGTGTACTTCCTTAGACACTGAAAATAAGCTATGAAATCAACAGGCATGATAAATGCATCCCTTTACAATCTTTATACTCAAGAAGTATCTTAGATGCTAAATGTCCAAAACATATATCAACTTTGTGCATGAATACAGTGCTCATGTTTACACTGTGCTCTTAATCCCTGTAAAATTCAATTCATACTGTGTTGATATGTTTAGATGTATTTTTCTTCTGTCCTTAAATTGCTTAATGTATTCAGACTTTACAGGCTCAATTAAGTCTGAAAATTATATACTCATTTTCTAAGCTTTTTTCTCCCCTAATTACTAAGTGGTTTTAAGTTTGCCATTTTATATAATAATAAAACATAATTTTATAGTTAGTGGACAGCTCAATATGCAGTTATCTGTTTGCACAAGCAACTAAAAGAGTTGCCTTCTCAAGATATGCCTGAGAAAATCACACTGTTCCATAAAGAGCTGCTGTTCCAGTTACAAATACTTTTAAATGTTCACCTTTTGTTGAAGCTTGCTTCCAAGCGCTGATCAGTGTGCTAAACATTCAGTGTGTTATTTTCACGTGTCTAGCTGCTCTAAATGTGGAAGAAATTTTGAAAAAAACATAGAAAATTGTTTAAAGATTTTCCCAAACTAATACTGATGCCTAAATAGTTTTAATCACAATTTTTTCTGTGGTGGCTAAGAAAGGTAAATGATAACATCCCGTTTCTTTAAAGCAAGCATTGACTATGATGAATTATTAACCTAGAGACAGAAAGGCCAAGCAGTATGTCAAAGAAAGCCACGTGAAGGTGTGGGCAATTGAAGAAAAAGAGAGGAGGGTGATAGTATTTAATTTGTAGGTTGAAGTGCAACTACAACTGCCTGCTGTTAAAGAGTTGATTTTTACTGAGCTCGACTTCTGCAGTATGCCCATGAGAAGCTTTGCACAGACCTCTTCACTGCTTCCCAAATAGGGGGGATGCTCTGGGGAGTCTTTTTTTGGGGGCGCACAGCAGATGTGGAAGGGTACTTTTCTGAATGAATTCCCACAGTTTCCAGTGTGGTGTTCACCTATAATTACATCTCTGTATTGCACCGTGTAATTTTTGAACTTTTAGATATCAGGAAGAGCCAATTCTTAACAAATAATATTTCAAAGCTTTTCTTAGGACAGTTTAAGGATGGTTCACTTGCCAGGGACTTGCCAACAAACACGATTTCCAATAGCAAAGGTGTGAGGGAGATAAACAACTAAGATAAATGTTGTTCTTCCTTTGAAGCAGTATAATTTGTTTACAAATAGTGGTTTAGGTGTCTTGGCTACTTGCTTGGAGTTGCTTCTTTATTTAGTGGTGCTCACAGTCTGTGAAGTTCAGTGTGTTCAGGAGCCTGGCTATCTGCGGTAGTCTTTCTACCTTGGTCCGAACGCCAGTGTGGTGCTCTTCTCCTGGTTACCGAAATAGCATTTTCTAGAACTGCAAGTAGTGTCAGCAGTTCATTTCTGGCTGAACCCTCTTTTTCTCTACAATGACTAAGTCTGTATTTTGCAGAAATGCCTAAATTAGCTCAGGTACGGCAGCCACGTGAAGTTAACTGCAGTGTGGAACAGAAACAACCTGACTGTCTCAGGTCCGCAGTACTCTTAAGTTTAGTTACATGAGGGTTTAAGATGCCCTCATACAACTAAACTTAAATACACTGCTGTTAGTCTAGAGTAATATAGGACACAAATGTACCATGGTATCCATCACATGCTAGCTTTTTTCTTTTTTTCTTTTAATTCACTCAGCTATGTCACACAACATCTTACTGTTGGGAATTGAATTTGAAAGCACCAAATGAAATCTGAAGTTGTGACTAAAATTGATGGGAGTTCTCTCTTTGATTCTCTTTACACACGTGTGTAAATATCTATATACATATGTGTATGTATGTGTATGTATGTATCAGTGTGTTTATGTATATATCTATTTGGAAAACAAGATAATGCCTTTATTTCTTACATGTGGCTAATCCTGAATTTCTGACTGCATTGGTTTTGGGGTTTTGTTTTAGGTTGGGTGGTATTTTTTTAATAAGGGCAAATTAATTCCTGATAAAGAGCTTTGCAAATGCTAATTTTTCTGAAAAGGGAGTCAAGATAGCACAAGGCGTAGGACTGACCATAGGACTGTACCTAAATCCAAAGATTTGGGCTTGACACCTTCAGCCTAGAATGACACAAGAATTCCCTGTGTGTATCTGTGCCACCCATCTGTGCTTTAGTATTTCTGCCTTTAATACAGGCCTGTGTTCTTCCATTTGGGTCTCAGAATTCAAATCAGCTGGAAAATGGGGGATAATATTAATGGAGAAATTTAAAAATACTGGAAGAGCAGTAATACTTCTAATAACACTTGAGGAATTTCAACTTTCTGTAAGGTGTTAAAAACTTCTAATGCACTAAACTTGATTTTTAAATGATTTTAAAATAAAATATGTGCTTTTAGGACATGAAAAAAAAAAAAGCTCCATCATCATCAGTTGGGCAGTGCCTGGGTGGCTGAGCGCCAGAGGGACAGCAGTGGGTTTGCTTTCCAGGCTGCACCTTTTGTTCCCCAGACCAGCAGGGAATGGCAGCAATGCGGAAGCAGCAGTTTAGCCCTGGGCACAAAAGGGATCCTTAATGCCAATTAAAAAAGCAGACTTAATGAGTACCAAAAGCAGCCCCCAAGCCAGGCCTCCTTAGCTAAAAAAAGATGGGAAAGCAACATGTTGTAGGAAATGATGGAATTGTGAAAATCCCATAAGCAACAGGGGAACACCCTTTGCTTTCCCTACTGCATCCTCAGCTCTCACTCTGTATAAAGTGAAGACATATAAAAGTACAGAGGAGTAACTGGTGTAACTGCCCCATTCGGAAAGTGGCTTTTAGCTAGCTGGGGGATTGTTTGTGGTCAGTGTGTTATTTCTAACTAAAATGGCACTTCATAAAAATAACAAATTGTTGGCAACCATCGCTCTTTGAATTCTATTTCTAGTTCGAGTCTCTATTTCTGTTCCTCTCGGTTGCTTTTCTCCTAACAAATCAAAACTTCAGGATTGCAGCAGGAAATTTAGATTTAACCTCAAGAGTCAATGTTTTGTCTCATGTCTGCTCTAATGTGATACAGATGTTGGAACTGCTGTACGTAACTCAAGATTTTATTGAACTAGCCCTCCCTGCCTAATAGAAAACATAGCTAACTGGAGTGCACATTAAACACAAATCACTCTGAAGGCACTAAGACTGTGAATTTTAGAAATATATTTACAAAATACTTGGGATATTACTTCAATTGCACCTCCTTCAGCTGTTTGATACGGAGTTTCTGCAATGGTAAAGATGCAGAGCTGTTTCTCTTACTTGTTTTAAAAAGCAAAACCAAGAAGTAAACACATAAAAATGCAATACCCAAAATTATTTACAGGCTGGATATTCTTTCTTTCTAATTTTTTGTTTCCTCCTCTTTAAAAGATAACCAGAAAGACTGGAGAAATATATTATCTATTGCACCCCTTTTTACTAATTCTGTTTTCCAACAATTCTTATCTCCACTATTCTTGCTTTTTTTTTTTAGTTTTCCTTCTCTTGAGTTGCCACTGTGGCCAGAGTGTGCTAAACACTTGGGTATGTCTTTGACGAAGACTGAATGGTAAATGCTGATGTTTCTCAAGACTGCTATGCCACGTTAGCCCCAGTACTAAGTCATCCAAAATCAGTTCTTTCCTCTATTCATTCTTATTCTTCCATATTTCCAATAATTATTTCTAGTAGTGAGATTAAAATTTGCTACTTTTCTGTACAAACAGTACGCTGCATTTCTTAAACAAGAACTTTTTAAGGTGAAAAAAAGGAGGTTTACATCATTAGAGTGCTTTTCTTGCCCATTACAAAATATTAAATATGTATTAATTTAGTGCACCAAACCCAATCTTCATGCCTTATAATACAAAAGCTAGGCAGAAATATGCTACTCAGAGCAATCTCCGAGCAGCAAACAAATGGGGAAAAGCCCTTGCTACATAGAAAGTGGGGAAAATAACGAACCACCCAAACCCAAAGAGCTCTGCAGGGAAACGCAGAGATTTAAAAAGTCTGTATACACAGATATTTTCACCCAGTTAGGCTGACTGATAACTGTGGCTTTTTGTTTAGATCTTGAACTTCCACTTGTTGCTGGAGGTTTTCTTTGACCATTGGGTGGACCAATGTATTCTGGATGTGGGTCTTAGACAGGGTACAACTTTAGGCAGCTCTGGGGTTGCTGGCACGTGTTGGTAATACTAGCAGCAGTGCAGGTAGATGCGATGTTAGCACGGGCAAATTCCTTATCCTTTGTGGGTTAAAGCTGAGCTCCAGTATTAAAAAAATGAGTAAAAAACATTACTCATTCAAATGATGGCTTTATCATGAAAATGAATTAATTTCAGCTATTTTATCAGCAAAGCAGGTCATTAGTTGAACTTTAGTATATTGAACTATAAACTGTTATTTCCCCAGTAATATAGGCAGACCCGTTTGAAGTTAATTGCCTTTATGTATTCCATTGGAAGGCTTTTGGTGTCAGACTCAGTTTTTTCCTCCATGAAAAGCATTTTCTCTGTTTTTTTTCAACAGAGAGAAGCTCATGCAAAATGGGGCTGTGATCTTTCTTGGGTCTAGCAAAGGAACCTGTATGACAAATAACTGATCCTACCTACTTACTGCATCAGAATGAAAAAAAATCTTTCCAGTCTCATCACTCATTACACAAGAAAATCTGTAACAGCAACTATATCTAGCAGCTAACATTTGGAAAAATGAGGAAAGTTTTATTATTGCTAAAAGCCTCCAAACTCAGTTTGTATCCTCTAATGAGTACAGAAATACCAACTCATTTTTAAAATAGTGCAGTAGGTCTGTTATCCTATGGGAAAGCTCTGAGATCAGTAATGAACCTGACTGTATATCATTATATATGAACCTTTTTCTCTTCCAGGTTTCAGTTTATTTCTTTCATTTCCACAAACACTATACAACATTCACAGGTAAGATAATTGTTTGTTTGTTCCCCCTCCCCCTTTAATTTTTTGTATTTGAATGGTTTCCTCACTTGAGCAATAAATGTAATGATTGAAGTAGCTTTCAGCCAGATGCTGTCCTGATAATGTAGTAAAATGTTTTTCTGGCCAATTTTCAGAATCTGACCCGTTTCTTTTCCATGTTTGTAACTCCTCTGCTTTTCCTTTCACTTCCCATTCTCCAGGCAGTCTCACACTGGTTCTAAACAGTAAACTGATGGAAGCTATGTAGTTAAAAATACTGCATTTTATTTGCAGTCAAATGTGATTTGTAACTTCTGCCTGTGCTAAGTAAAATTCTGTAGCTGATCATTCTGCACTCCATGATGTACTTCATTGTCTCCCAGATCCTTCTGTAAAATTCTCCTCTGTGTGGAGTCTGCAGATAATTGCCATCAGATAAAAGCTAGACAGGTGGCAAGCTGTGATTGCGTCTAAGAGCTGGCTTGATGCACCTAGGAATTTTATACATGGCTAGTTTATACCCCGATGGCCTATTTTTATTAATGCTGGCCTGCTTTCCGTTAGTGTTTGCTAGCTCATTTCACTCCACATTTCACTCCATTTCACTGTCACATCAGGTCTCAGGCCCTAAGTGTCCTGGAGGATGGACTGTCGCTGACTGTCTTCAGGAATTAGTGGAAGTTAATATTAACGTTTAAATTTTGGAGAGACTATAAGACAATAACACATCGCTCCTACGCATCCTTTTCATGTCACAGTGCTCAGTGTAGTAACTAAAAGCCTGAATAGCCCCGAGTTTGGGGCAGGAGGAGCGGAGGGGCAGGAGGCGGGGGGCAGGAAAGGGTGAGGACCTGCAGAGAGGCTGGGTGTTGGGGCAGGGTGCTGGGAGCAGCTGTGGGAGCAGGCTGGGGACCGCTGGTGCAGGGGGCTCTGGTTTAGGGAGGACTAGGGGGAGGACAGCCCCTTTGGCATGTCAGTCCCTGGCAGTAACAGCATTTACCCCGGTGAACATTTAGGTTTTGCTTTGTTTTCTCTCATGTCAGGACTTCTGTTTAATGTTTTCTGTTTGTTTAGTGACTTTTTGAGTCATCATTCGACATAGCTTCTTTCAAGCCTTCCGGTGCATTTATCATTCCTCTGAACAGAAGAGCACAGTAATTTTAAACATCCAGTCAAGCTTGCTTGAGGGATGCACACAGAAGCTATTTGGTCATGAGGAATTTGAGTTTTCCAACCATCTTCTCTTTCTTCATCCTGCTGCCTGTTCTCAGTTGTTATTTTATCAGAAGAAAATTCTTTTTTGGAATGAGAAAGATATTTATTGGATTTTTGTGTAGCTGTTTCTATAAATACACATGTTCAGAGATTTTAAACAGGACATTTCCCAGTACACTTCAAGCACAGAATTGCTCTTCTGAACTATTGGTATGAAGAAGTGGTATAATGGTACTGAACTTTAGTAAATTAAACCTCCTGCTTCTTGTATAACCTCTCATTGTGTTTTGCCTGAATGAGAAAGATGCAAGATACATTCAAAAGCTGTTGATCTTACAGTTACCTTTTATCCTAGCTGACAGAAAATATGGTCATTTAACTACCGTTAAAAGTACTATCTTTAAAAGGGAGCTTACAACATCCAAGAAAACACAATGCATTATTTATTTTCCTGTACTCTTAATTAGCAAAAAAAGCCTCCCCTTTAGGCTGTACTTTGGCAACAGTACAGGATTGTCTAGCAGCATCACCTCTAGACCTAAACAACAGCAATGCCTGCCAGCCATATGCTTGATTCAGTTGCCACTGAAAACATGGCGTATTAACTGAAGTAATTTCATGTCTCATGTCAGAAGTTTCATCCTCCAAAAAATATACAGATTTTGAATTCACAGCAAGCCTGCATGCTGTGCCTTTGGATGACAACTTCAACAGAATACTGCAGCTCACTTTTTTGTGTGGTCCATTGTCAAGCAATGATGAATGGGTGAAGCTGGTCAGAAGCTATGTGAATAAACCAGTATAATTTTACCCCAGAAATAAATGTTACTTGGGTATCTTACAATTTCTTGTAAAATGTCTGGGTATCTAGCACATTTACACAGGTAGTTGTGTTGCAAGGTGAATTCTTGGGCCGAGTTTAGGCTAGAGTTTCTAATTACTGTGTGGAAATAGAACAGATAGATTTCCTTACTCTATAAAATCATTGTATTTATTTACAGAGCACGTTTAAAGAAAACACTGAAGAACGATTCTTTGTATGAAGGACTCCTACCTCTTGTGTCACCTCTGTTGCTGTTCATTCTTCTCACAGTCTGGGTGGTTTTATCTCCAGGCAACATACTAGCAAAGCAACCGAGACTGTTTTTATGGATGGTTGGGGTTGCTTTCTCAAACGTTATTGTAAGTATGTTTGTGGTGGCGGTATTATTTAGAGATAGCTTTCTATTTTTATGTGAATAAACAGAAGGGCCCAGAAACTGTAGCTAAAGCTCAGCAGAATCACACAGCTCTTCTACCTCTGTGTTATGCTCTGGCTGATAAACACACACCATGGCAGTTGTCTGGACTAGGGACACTTACAATACTGCAATACCTACTCCACCACAGCATAACATTTTTATGAGGGTTCTGTTTTTTTCCCTGAGGGTTTATGAAAACACTGGGGAGGCCTTACTTCCAGAAATATAACAGATATTCCCCAACATATAGGCAGAACTAGGGACTTGTCTAAGTAAAAGAAAGCTCAATGCAGGTACAGATTTACCAGCAAGAGTAGGGGGGTTGCAGCCTTTTCCAGCTGTTGTGCCTATTAGTGTGGTACACGTATCCTGCAGTTCAGCTGATTCCACATTTTCCCTTCACCATTTGGAATAAAAACATACCACTGACAGCATTTTTAGGGAAAGATGTGAAGAGATGCAGGGGCCTTGCAATAGCTGTCTGCCCACAGATTAGTTTCTCCTATACCACATCATTGTGACCCATTTCCCTCCTTTAACGCCTGTGAGGCAACATAAACCTCGGTGAAGTAACAACATTGGCAGACAGACGGTAACGCTGAGCACTGCAGTTAACCCAGGGCTTTCTTCTCTGGGTGAGGCCATTTGCCTCTCTTCTTGCCCGGAGAGAGGCAAGGGAGCTGCAGCCGAACAAAAAGGCGTTCCTCCATTTAATTCTAAAGCAGTCCGAAGGGTAGTGACTAGTGTAATTTTAGGAAAATAGTCTCCAACAGCATCTAAAATTGTGTCACTGAGCAACGCTACATCCAATTTAAAAACTCAAAGGCTTGAGGTGCCTTTTGAGAGCTTTGAAAATGTGGGATTTTAAAAGAGAACACATAACCCCTCTAGAAATTTGTATTCAGGAATGGAAAAGAAATCATAATTGTGAAGTTTGTTAGATGTGTACTATAAATGTACATTTCCCAGGGTCACAGATCAAACAGTTCCATCTTAAGGACTTAATCTCACGGAAGTTAGGTTATTTTCAGCTGTGTAAATTCTATTGTATGCATTTTCCATTACCCAATCTACCCCTTTTTCTTATGACAACATTGTAGATTCCAAAACGAGAACTACAGGTATTTCATACCAGTAGGGAAAGTGCTTTCAGAGCTTGGCAGATGGCAGGTTCTGCACATACATCTTAACCAACCCAGAGAAATTGTGACAGGATGCTTGCAGAAGGAAAATAGTAAGGCAAACCAGAAGTTTCTTTGTAGACTGCTGTTTGTTAGACATGGAGTGGAATGCATATTCTTCAGGCCATGTTTTTTCTTTTACCAAAACATCTACCGCAGTGTTAGAGGCTCACATGAATTAAAAATGTATGAGTTACTTGAAATTTTTAACATTTTAAAAGCAAGCATTAAAAATGTATGGGTGTTAGTTGGAATTTATAACATTTTAAAAATTAAAAACAAGCTTGTATTTCCTTTCACCTCCTCTGGTCCCTTAAACACATCTCCTCCAGCATCAGAGTAAGGCTTGTCATGGCAGTGCTTTCCTTCTCTGTGAGAGTCTGACACGCTGGGTTTCCATTATCTGCTCTGTAGACCACAAGCTGCAGCCCGTGTTCCTCTGCCTGCCAGGGTCCTGAACTTCTCGTGCCTTTGACAACGTATTTCATTGTCCAGCAGATCCCCTGAGCTAAATGCCTGGTCTCAGACCCAACCTCGTAGCCTGCAGTGTCAGGATGAGTAGGGAAGGTGACCGAGCAAGCAGAAAGACAGGCCATTTCCGGCATTTTTGGCTAAATTGAGGAAAAATAGGCCTCAAAAAGGAAATGTGCTTATCTGTGAGAGGAGGACTTATTTTCCCAGTCCCCATGGCCAGCAGCGGGACTGCCTGTGGGTTGACCACCCCTCTTGCCGAGCAGCCCAGACCTTGCTTTGAGAGGGCAAGTCTCAGCAATACCCAGGTCTGACCATGTCACCGCAGAGCACAGCCACCACAGCTGCTGCTGGGGAAGCCCTCAGGGGCAGTGTCTGAGCCCAGGAGGAGGGGATGGCATGGGTAAGGCCATGGAGGGGACCTTCAGCCAGCACCATAGCAGGAGATCCGTGGCCGACTTGGTGGCCGGCTGACAAGCAGGGGCAGCTCAGACTTGGGAGATGCTTCATGAGGAACCTCCCAGGAGAGATGGTAAGAGAGAAGACACCGAGGACTTCCCCAGGGGCACAAAACCACAGCTGCTAGAGGCTTAAATTCAGTGGGGCCAGGGTAGCACTGCAAGGTGTAGATGAGGCACATGGAAAAGCACAGAGCATAGTCCTACAGCCTTACTTTTTCTTTCCAGTCTGCCTCTCCACACTGCAGCGCTTCCATCTCCTCATGCCGTTTTTACCTCACTTGTAGTGTAAGTCAGTGCTTCAGGACCAGGGGGAATAAGGAACTGAGGGAGAAGCGCAGAGCGTAGTCATTTTGCAGTGCTGTGATATACTGAAGGTGAATGGCTCCAAATATTACTAAGCAATCTTTATGAAAAATTGAGTACCATATTTAGCATGGTGTAATCATGGTTTAAAACAATGTGAAATCCAACCTATGTACAGGTGCAATTATTCAGCCAGAAAAACTATAGCATGTAGATTGCTTTAGCAATTTCTGATACCCTCTGGAACAATTGCCAAAGGACTCATAAAAAGAGTGTTATTCAAAAAATTCATAATCAATGCTGATAATGCATAGTAAGCAAAAATATTTACATTAAGTACAAATGCTTACTTCTTGCATTATTGAATGTTAATTATTTTTTCATGTTTTACTTTTTAATTCTTCAGTTTCTATAGCACAGACAGTAAAGACAGTATTTTTTTTCCCTATGGTCAGACTCCTAGGATTTCAAGCACTGCACAGGGAATGATTTTTTCATGCTTCTACTGTTTTGACACATAAAATCTATCTTTAACCACATTTAAATTTTGAGCAAAACTTAAATTGATAACATATTTCAGATGTGCCTAAATTTCTTTTTTTTTTGTGAAGGACATGGTGTGCGAGAGACACATTTCTTAAGGAGTCTAAACCAGGTAAAACACTCAGGTGTGCTTAGCTGGTTTTAAAAATCAGAATGTCAATTGAGTTCATCTCATTACATTTCAAGAACTCACTAAAATTAAGCTAATTGCTTTCAGTCAAACCATGCACCATATATTCATTTTTTTCTGCCATTCTGAGTGGGATCCCTTTCTCTGGGCCCCCAGCTACATCTCCAGGGAGTCCACTGCCATGATGGAGAAAAAAAAATGGTGTGCTAGCATTCTAGCACATGAAGGAGTGCTAGAAAAGAAAAACAGGATTTAAAAGTGGCATATATTACCTTCCCTCTCTTCTAAACAATGAACCAGAATATATTTCTCTCATGCTATGTGATTGAAGTACCAGTACACTCTCCCGGTGATTAAGTGGCGGCACGTTTGATCTGGGATCGCAACTTTACAAGCCTATGTGAAAGCAGGAGGTGGCAAATAGGGTCCCTTTTTGTGAAGATGTGCTTCGGTTTGTAAAGCAAAGCGTGTTAAAACACTGTATCCAGAAAAGAAGTGGCTATTTTAAATTATTTGTAATAAATCCTTTAAGACTGACAGACAACGAGGCACAAAGGTGTATCTATACCAGTATTCTCACCAGAAACAAGCCCCATTTTGAACGGTAGCCTTGTTCTCCCCTCATCAAAAGCAACCCCCAGAGAAAATGGACATACTTTTGCCTAGACTCCCGGGCTGACCCAGCGCTTCTCACCTCGCACCTTTTGCTCCGACAGTGCAAAGTGATCATCTGCCAGATGAGCAGCACCCGGCCGGAGCTTTTCCACTGGTTCCTCTTCCCGCTGGCGCTGGTGGTCTGTGCAGCCATCTCCGGGCTGCTGGGCTGGATGGAAGAAGTGGTGCTCGCCATGTTCACCGTGCTGGTCACGGCTGCCCACGTGCACTACGGTGTCTGTGTGGTGAGTGGGCACTTCCAAAGCAGCCACAGGGGTGGGGAGGAAGATGGGGTCTGGGAATGGTTTCTATACTGTGTAGCTGGGGCAGTGCCCAGGAGTCTGCATGTTCAGTTATGATTTTTTTCTTTTTTCTGCCAATTGTTTTATTTAGTCTAAGGTTAAAGTAAAAAAGTCAGCTTACAGCAGGCAGTGCCTTTCTGCACATGCAGCAACTTCAGAGACTTGAATTATTCCAATGTAGCCAGTTGGATTTGGCTTTAAACCATCACCATCAGAACACTTAAGGACTAGTTTTATGTAGCGTTCTGCCCACGTAGCATGAATGTTCCCACCCCTTCTTTTCCCTTTCTTCTTTCTGAGGTTACTAGACTGAACAAATAGCAAGGTAAAATGCAAAGTGACATGAGTAGAATTCATAAAATAAGGTTAACTTTGCTTTGAATCTGCAAGCAAAATAACTGTCCCAAATTCTAGTCTTTTCTTGGCCCTCTGTTAGCATCTCTCAAGCTAACAGAGAGCTCTCAAGAAAACCATCTCACAAATGGTTTTCCAGTTCATTCGGTCTTACCAGTGCATTTTTGTGTCTGTTAGATATCAGTTTTGTCATTTATTGTCATATGAATTACTGCTTAAATTCATTTTTCCTCAGTTAATGCCCTCTTTTCTAAAGATTATTGTCAAACAGTCCTTAGGAAAGTTTCTTAATGGGGATTTGCTTTGAGAGAAAACACCTTGCATGGCAAAGATCTCATTTCACAGGGAGCTGGTCAGCATCTTTTATTTAAGGTACAGCACTGGGATGTAACGATTTTCCTTTGAAAGAAGCCTTTTGCCAGCAGACATTGGCATCATAGTAGATTTTACCCCAGTATCAATATAGGCTGGTTGGTGAAGGTCAGACCTGCTCAAAAGTCACTATTGACCAAGGGGGCCCAGGTCAGTCACAGTTTATGTCATCTGTGACTCTGGTCTGTAGTGATTTAACTTCCCATCAGTGTGCCACAAGAGGAATGGAATGACCACAGTGCTCTTGCTTGAATACTTGTAGGTTCCTATGTACTTGCAGGTTCCCAAGTACACCAAGACTGTGGTTGGGTCCTCCCTTCTCTGACCGGCAGAAAAGCTACAGTGAATTGTGAAGCACGTACAAACCTGGTTGTTAATCTCCATGATTTCTCTTTAGGGGAGGCAGCTGAGTGAGCACTTGAACATTTACATCTTTTCCTTGAAGAAACGTGTCCACGAGTGAACACCTGTGCTATGATCAGACTGTAACACTTGACGTGGAGATTCACAGCTCTTCTGATGTGATAAATAGTTGGAATTAATCTGATTAAAATAACCAAAGAATAGAATAATCCAGATATCTGAACCACTGCAACAATGAGCTATGCAGCAAGATGCTTCATCTCAGAGGAAGATTCCTGTCCAGCAGAGAAGCGTTTACCAGGTTGTTCTGCTGCTAATATGTATTCTCTTCACTAATGCCATGTTGTCTTCCTCCTCCTTGCCACTGTGTCCAAAGTCCTGGATAAACCCATGCTGGGTTACATGAGATCCTTGATGGTTTATAACCAGTGCTGGTTTTGCCCAGCCTAGTCACCAGTGGGAACCCAGCAATACAAGCCCTCCCTGTATGTCCTTCCCACTCAGTCAGCACTGCCTGGTTCATTTTCCTTATTTATTTTCTCACAACTCATTTCTTCCATACAGCCTCCTGAAGGGCTTATGCCTATTCAGTCTTTTCCTCCCCTCAAATGATTGTGTGAAGAGAAAGAGCTCAGAAAGCTATGGATACAGTTAAGTGTTTTTGAAACATGATTTTTTTCCCCCAAGCATTAAGATGAGTCTAGGCTGACCTGTATCTGTCAGAAATGCAGGCTCTGTACAGCAGCAACTGGCCTTTAGACTTATTTTCTAGGCAGTAATAAGCGCACTGTTGATAATTCAGTAGCAACAAGCAATTTATCCTACAAAGGTAACCAGCTGAGAGTAAATTTAGCCAACAAACCTTTGAAGATTCTCATATTTCACTGCAAAACTAGTCAAACATCACCTGAGTGCAAAATGCTAAGCAAATCATTATTTGCCTGTGTGCTCAAAACAAATTCTTGTGGTTTTAGATAATGACAAAAAAACCAGACAGACAAGAAGAGCTTTTTTTAAACATTACACATTTGCATGCAGATGTAAACTGCTCACTTCATCTATATGTAGGTTTTGTGTGTGCTTTGGAGGAAGGAGTAAGAATTTGAGTTTCATCTCTTTTCATATGCTGCCTTAGCCAGAGGGACTTTGTGGCCTTGAAGCGCTAATGAAACAATCTGTCCGCTTTCCCCAAGGTAAGCATTAGATTACATTTCTTGCACAGAGAGATGTGATTGATGGACTGCCGTGTTTATTAAGTAGTTATATCTTGCTTGCCAGAAGCAGGGCAGAAGCGTAGTTGGGCTGCTGAGCCTTAAGTTCACTTTCTTCAGTTCTTAAACCATTTCTCTGGCCTTGTTGCTAGCCTGATCATTTTTCCCCCGGTTAACATACCCTTACATCAGTAGCTCCTATTAATATTTCCAGCTGAGAACTGACTAGTCATATCTTTGTGAATAGCTTCAGTTTAAGTTTGTACCACCCGCTACAGTAGTTGGCCTACCACAGCGTCCGTAGGGCTGATTTCCCCTGGCAGCTCTTGCCACGAGTACCAAGGGACAAGCCTGCACATCAGCTTCCCCTCTTCGCAAAGCAGAAAAGCCACACTGGCTTGTAAAGTTTCTTATGGTTGGAAAGTACGCACATTCCACCTACCAAATGAGCATGTTGAGGGTCCCACCCCACAGATGAACACCATGCTACAGGCACAGTTCAAGCAGCTGAAGGTTCAGGTTAGGCAGAGGACACAAGGTCACCCCTGTTAATGCTGGTTTGGAGATTTTGCCAAGAGCCCTGCAGGGAAGGGAGGCTCACGCGCCCTCCAGCACCGGTCCAGGGCAGCAGCTGGAACCAGAGGCTCTTCCAGCCTTCCCTCCCCACTGGTGTGGTGGAGCGTGCCCCTGCCCTGCCTGAGCCCTGGGAGCCTTGGGTCTCCACAGAGGCACTCCCTAACTGCCTGAGGACTCTCATGGAGTAAGGCTGACAGCTGTTTTTTTAATAAGGGTTGCTAAAAAGCCTGTTCTGACTGTGTTTGAAGGGGAACGACGAGTTTGGTGTAGGCATGCACACAGCAATCTCACTGATGAAGTTAAATACTACATCTGAGACCAGGTACGCTGCCGCAAAAGTCCCACGTATTTCAGTTTATATTTAACCCATCCATGAAAAGTATTTAGAGGAAGTCCAAACAAGAAGAGAATAATAAATTAAAAATACCTCTGGATTGAATGTGGTTGTACTGGAGGAACTCTGTGGACAGGCTTCCCTTTTCCCTCTGTCTTGCACTTATTTATGAAACAGTTGGAAATAAGGGTCACAGAAGCGGCACAATTTGGTGCACTGTAATGGAGTATTTTGAAATATTTCATTAAATGAAATTATAAAACTTGAGCTGCCACAACCTGCCTGCACTTGTACCTTTCTAAAGAGAATTACGGTATCACTGTTAAAGGAAACTGAAGCTCTGGCCAGCTTTTTCACATTCTATATGAAGACATGGCAAGTAACTTTCTTTTTCCTTTTTGAAGCAGCTTCTCACTACAATCTCTCTAAAGACAAGTATAAAAACAGATCGTGTATTGCACAGTGTATATATTGAATTGTTAGTCATCATAGATGGCAACTGGTTCAATGAACGGGAATAAAGATGCTTTCTTCATAAGGCTGTATGGTCAGATTTATCGCACAAAGTCAGGTAACAGTATGTAGATGACCTAACAGTCTAACAGTTTTTTTTGGTCACAACATTGTGGCAGAAAGTTTTCAACTATTTGAACTAGAAAATATATATATAACATAATTTTTATGCTGTTGAGCATTCACACTAGCCCAAAGACATGCCTCCCCCCAGTCTTACGACAAGCATCTAAACTAGTGCTGTTCTCCCAGGTTTGAGTGCCTGGGCTGGAAGTGGGCTCCTCTGGTCCCTGGTCATCCTGCCCACCTCTACCAGAAACCTTCCCTTAGTGGGGCTGGGCAGTGGTTTGGCCCCAGCCCCAGGAATGCCTGAAGGCAGCAGGGGGGCCCAGGCTGACCTCTCAGTGGTGGCATACAACCAGGCAACTTCAACGCATGGCAGAAAGAGGTCCTGACCCAAGGCTTAGAGTCCTGGAGATTTAGCAGCAACCACTGCAGCAACATTGCTTGCGCTGCAAAAGATCAGAGATGTGAGAATTACAATGAAGTTTTCCCCTTTTCTTCCAAAACCCTAATATTTTAATCTAAAATGCGGGTGGCTTTTAGGTACTGCACTGAAGATTTATCCCTTAATACTTGGCCATTGCAAGAGAAGTCCACTGGGAGCTTCAGTGCCCTTGCTATACAGCACTTTCTTTGCGTCCCGGCTGCTGCAAGCTTTGCTTTTGCTGTATCAAAACTGAGATGCAACAAGAGATTTAGTACTCTGAAACTGAAAAGCATTTACCATAAAGAAGGATGTTCTGTTTACATACACATACATACGTGCATTTTCTTTTTTGATTTGTAGAAGAGGATCCAGCTGCTGAGCTCTTGGGGAAACAATACCTACACAGAGAATAAGTGAACTGTTTTTTTTTAAAGCAACTGCTTTTTTCTTCCTCCTCCCATATGTAGTCACTAATGAAACAAAATTACATATTTAAACCAGAAAAGTAATATTTTAGAATGTTTTGAATAGTCTTTAGAGCTAGACAGATTTTAACATATATTTTTTTATTAAATATGTAAAAAGATAAACGCAAGTCAAGTTATTCACATATTCAGACAAAAATCTACTCTACCATGCGACAATTTGTGGATAATGTAAAATGACCAATACATCTGGAATAAGACTTCTTTGTATCTATTATGCCATTACTTATCTATTTATAATTAACAATACATATGTTTACATTCCTTTCAGTTTACATTTAATATATAACCAAAGCTTTATGGTGTGCTATTTAGTAAAGGTAATTACAAATGCATATTAAAACCATAACAGAAGAATGGGTTACTCAAAGGGGGTGGGGGGAGAAGGACAACTCTTTCCCCTTTCAGAGCATCGCTCTCCCCTCAGCACAGCCAAATTTCTAGTGCCCACAAGGTACTTCACTGCCCCGGCTCCCTACATCAGTCACTCCCCCCTTGATGCAAACAGTGAGAGGGCTACAGTCCTCAGACCAGAAATAGGATATAAGGAATTTTCAGGAAATGAAGTTCAGCTTTTTTTATTGTTTATTATTATATGCGCTTCAAAGAGAAAAATGAAGAGGCGCACAACAGTCTGGCTATGAACACTCCAGGGAGCTCAGCAACCCCAACCATTTGCACCCTTAGAAAAACATTTTCTCTTGAAGTGCTCTCCATGCGTCTGCTCAAGTATTGGCAGAAGGATGAACGGCAGTAAGCAAAGACTGGTGCTGATGAAATTAAGTTTATAGCCTGATCCCAAACTCCTTGCCCCAGTCAGAAATCTCATACAGGTTAAAGGACATTCTGGAGTCTGGAAAAAAAATCAGTAACTGCTCTTCAACAGTATTATGAAGAACTACCGTTTATTACAATGACAATTGTAATAAGTACATATGTTCTAATAAACACAAATACAACGAAAATGACAATTCCCCCATTTGTGGTGACTCTTGAAAATACTTATTTTTGAATATGCACATTTTTATAAACCAGGCCTTATTCGTAACCAATTGAAATGGGAAAGGAAAGCGCTGGCCTGCAGGTCCCAGCACTTTGACTTCATCACTGGGAAGGATGCGAGGTCAGTGTTGGAGCCAGGGATGGGAAACATTCAGCCCACAGGGTCCAGAAACTTTCCGGAGCAGGGGGAGGATCAAGGAACTGAAAATACCTGTTCTAATGCTTAACAGTATTTTATATATCATCTGTGGTGCAACACAACAGCAGGGTTCTCATGTTTAACTAAGAGCCACTTAGCTGCAAAAGATTGATTAGGGACAGAAAACTGCGTATGTGTGTGTGCCAGGGGGTTGATTAATTGAAAATCTTTCTATAGAAGCGTAAGCTGGGAGCTTATGCTTTAGGAGCCTATGAAGGTCTAAGATGATTTAGCTGTTCAACAGGCTTTGGAGTTTTCCAGTGACTGCCAAGTGGGATGGGACTACCATGTACCTCCTAAATCAGCATAACAATCCAGAATTAAGAAAATCAAGTGAGAGACCAAGAAGACCGAGCATTAAGTACTCAGAGAGACTACAACACGCAGTTTTATGAGAAAAATAAGGAATGCTTTCTATACTTCAAGATACCTCTGTTTATAAAATACCATCGTTTAGAACAGGGTGGTGGGACTGCACTGGAAGGGAACACTCTCCTTGCAGACAGCTCCAGGGCAGACGTGGCTCTGCACCGTGCCAGCCTCGCCAGAGGAAGGTCAGCCAAGCGCAGAACCGGCTCTGTGCCCCTCAGTCATCTGGTTCCCCTCTGATGTGTGCTCCGTCTCCAGAAGGACTACTCACTGCCTCTCCACGCTTTGGAAGCGGCCTCAACGCCTGTGAGGTGTCCACCACCCACTTAAAGGGAGCTCAGGGGGGCTCACGGCTAGTGCTGTTGTTGGTTTTTCCCCATGCCTTGCACTAGTGAGGAAATTTCTGTCTTCCATACTTGGCTGGGCTGGGGCAGCAGAGGGGAAGGATAACAAAAAGAAATGGCTGGCCTACTTTGCTGTCTTCTGAGGGGTGGGAAGCCAAGTATGACAGCAGAGATCTTGTCCTGCAGCTACGCTTGCACCAAGGAGATCTCTCTCCTCCGTCAATACTGAGCTCTGCGGAGGCAGACCTGCAGCTGGAGGCTGGGACTGGATTCCTCAGGAAGGAAGAAAAGCTGGGAAATGTCTATTGACTAGTCAGGAAACTGGGAGGGTTGTCAAGAAACTTAAGTGGATGTCTGTTCCTCCAGAAATAAGCCAAAAAACATACCATGCAGCTTTCTAACAAGCTTTCTAACACAGGGATTTAAAATCTCTCCTAGGAAACAGATGCTCTGCCTTCCATTCTGTGAAGGCAGGAAAGGAATAAACGTGAGCAACATGAACATTTTCCTCCACAACACACCTCATCATTATGGCTTGAGTATGACTTCCACTATATCCCTTTATTCCAATTGTTTCACCGAATTTATGCCCCACAGCAGATGTACTAGAAAACGCGAAAGCACCACAAAGTGAGAGACACAGCTAGTGGTACGGTACTTCTTGCCACACAAAATGCCAATATAAATATGTTAGAACAAGTTACAAGTGTATCATACTTAAGACGAAAAAGAAAAAAATAAATATATATATTTTTTTAAAGAGCAGAACAAATCTCAAGCAGCCAAGTGGTGAAGTTGCAGTGATGTACAGTAGGTGATGTAGCCCTACAACCTCTTGGGAAGATACACTGAAAGAAGACGTCTGCAAATGCATCTTGGCAAAGTATGGGTACAGAATGCAGTGGTTGGCTGGCACTCACTATGGTACATAAATGTTAATGGCAGACTGGGAGTGAACTGATTTCAAGTTTGAGGCCGCACATGTTCCATTCTCCAGAAGAAAGTTCTCACACAAAATGAAAATTGTCAGAGACGCTGGGTGAGTCAGTACTCCTCCTGCTGCTGGGGCTGTTCATGGACTTGCTCCTCACCTTCATGCTCTTCTGTGTGGCTCTCCTGCAGGGAGAAAAAGACCCCAAAACGTTCTTCAGCAGGAAGCATTCCTTATAGAATCTTGCCCTGTGGTACTCACCACAACCTAAAGCTTAACGTCTAATTTTCATGCGCATCAATACGAAATGAGCTGTTACCTGAGAAAAGCAGCATCTTGCAATATTACAATAAACTGCATTTACTTTGCTTTTAATCAATGCACATGCAGTACTGGTACTTCCCCAGAAAAAGTGTCAGTTTTCAGCATCACCGAGTATTAACTGTTCTGGTGAGTGAACGTTTTGAATAGCTAGACAGTGAGATGCTGTATCATAACATCCCGATGCCCTCCCATTTTCAGTTTGTCCAAGAATTTCTGAGCCTGTCTGCTGTAGTTTTCACACAATCTTCACTCTAGGTTTGTATCACTAAATGGACAAGACACTTCTGCTATCACCTGCTTTAAAAATTAAACTCAGCCTCCTTTCTGAGGTCAAACATCATACTTTCCCAAAATAATATACTCATGCTAACATAGATCAGAGTTCAAAGTTTACCAAAACAGTGATTTTTAGCTGTATCCAGAAAATGCAACCGAAGACTTGCAAACACATTTTCTTTGAAAAGAATTGAGTCCGGTATTTGCTCATTTATAGAGCTAATGTTAAAAGCGCTAATCGCTACTAAACAGTTCCCTTCTGTAAACAGTTCCAATGCACAGTATTTTCCAGAGCTGTCTCTCTGAATGTACCTTCCCACTGGGAGAAGAATCCCTGATGGAAGGGAACGGTGGGTCCTCACTGCAAGCGGTAACAGTTTCAAACAACTTCCAATTCAGAGACAACAGACCTGGTCCCTTGAGTTGATCTGGATGTTATCAGACCTCAAAAAAGTCTGGCTGAGTCTTAGAGCATTCTGGATTCCCACAGTAAGTGCAGCTGCATTTACAGCTGTCCTCTCAAGTGGCTTCCATCATTCTGGAGCATGGTTCACCGAAAAGATTCCCCCACGTGTACCCTCTGCCCTGCGTTACTGGTGCTCCGCTGCAGGAAGCTCCAAAGGAGAACACTTTTCCAAGATACTGGGCTGCCATTCAAAATGCAGCACCCTGATACGGTACCTCTGCAGAACTCCCCTGGCTCCCAGCAATTTTTGTCAGAAGCAAGCAGCTTGAACAACAAATTTCAACAAATTGATACTGCTAAGTTTTCAAATTTGAGGCAAAAATTTAAAAAAAAAGGGAGACTGTAATTTGAGTTTTTCCAGAGTAGTGCAGAGCAGCTTACGCAACAAGAAAATTCCCTTCTGGCAGGAAAATAACTCATATTTCTAAAGGGCAAGAACAGGAGAATAAGGTTCCTAACATTTGCTGATACAAAGGAAATATTCAGTTGTCTACCACATACAGAAACAGCCAAATTTCAATTGAAAGCAAGCTTATTATCACTTGGGTGCTATTTTCAAGGTAGAAGCCACACATGGCAGTCAGGACAACTGTAGTTGAGCACCTATGGCCCCTTGGGGGGAATGATGCCCTTGTTACGTACAGTAGGTGCATCGCGTCAAAACAGCATCTAGAAATCACAACTTCTGTAATGGGCTGCAAGGGTGCAAGACTTGCAGAGAGCAGGAGTTTCACAGAGAGAAGCTGACAGCTGTGAGAACATGACCCTGCCTTACAGAGTGAGAAAACTGAAGCTTGTTCAGCCGCAGTGAGCTGTGCTCCCTTAACCCCATCTATCCTGACCCTCCTTAAGTGTTTGAGGTGACCTGCTCTGCAATGCACCTGTTCCATAGGCTCTGTGTATGCAGAGTTTATGAGATACCCCTGTTAGAATGCCCACCCATGCAGAATTTGAAGGTCACATACATGCTATCTTTTCATGCATGTAATAGGAAGAGCCTCTAACCACAGGGAGCGGCTTGGGAACCTACTCTGCAGCTCTGAAGAGGAGTGGTGGTTCCTCTCTTGCCAGGCTTACCCTTGATGGAAACTGTACGTCTTACGTGACTACCTTAGAAGTTGCTCTGAGACTTGGACACTTGCTACTCAGTATATACAGCTTGTACAAATACATGGAATAGGAAAGACAAGAGTCACCATGCCTAATTACCTTGGGACTGTGGAATCTCCTTGAATAGCATCCCCTAATAAGGAAAATAGTGGAAGATCTATTTAGAGCATTTATTTCTGGCTTGGAACACATAACCATGGTCATCTCTGTTTCACATGATGAGAGGTGCTCTCCTGACTCTTCGATCCATCTGTCTCAAACTATTCAGGTGTGCCTGTAGACTGAAGAGCTAAACTTTTCAGAAACCAGCTGCTGGGGCAGAGAAGGGGGAGGGCTTTTCCAAAAGCAGCAGCAGATGTGGTAGCTGCCACAGCAGAAAAATACAAAGACAACTACATTTTGAGCAATTGCTTTGGAAACTTGAGCTGAGCAGCTGATCGCTCAAACATCAGCCATGCATCCAACTTTTGCATGAAATGAACCAGAACAGCCTATGTAGGAGAGCAAAAGCTTTCCTACATTTTTGTTTTATGCCAAGACCTACGTGGCTCTGGGTTTCATAACTAGACATACGGCCTCTTCAGTCTGAAGCTCTCCTTCTGTAACACCACACAATCAGATGCTCTACGTACCCTCCAAGGTCTCAATACTGCCTACAGCAGTCATAACACAGGTGGTAGAGGCCACATTTCTGCACCACCCAAACGCATCCTTTTTTGACACCATCCTCTGTCAACTTTGATGTTTTTGATGGAAGTGGGAGAATTACAAATGAGCAATTTGTAATTAAAAGTTACAATGGATTACAGACTGATCAGCGAAACATTAAATTACACTAGCAGATATCCCTCTTGTATAAACAGAGAGATAATGATAAGGTTTAAAACAGAACTGTAACTGGGGAAAGGGAGCCTCTAAAGACAAGGGACCCAATGAATTTATGTTTGTGCTGTAAGACTCAAAAACTCACCAAAAATTAAGACCCCCAAGAAAGTAATAAAAAAAATTCATCAGTCTTAAAGATTTACCCTTCAGTGAATTAAACAAAGGAGAAATTTATGAAGTGTCATGGCTGAAACTAACTATGACTCAGAATTCCCTCCACCCGTGACACGAACCTGATAAAAATCTCTTCAATGCAATACTACAATAATCAAACCTCTAGAGAATGCTTTTTATAAGGACTAAATTCTATACTCACATTCTGAACCATTCTACGCAGAATTCACCTGACAGCCTACAATGCTCACAAGGGACCTGTGAGGTACTGGGAGATGCAACCACTTCAATTGCTGTCCAGATTTTTTTCCATATTTTTTCTTTTAGAGAGATTAAATTAAGCTTAAGAAAAAATTAAGTATAAAGGAATGATTCTCCCTTGGTACAAAAACCGGGACACGATCTCTGTGTAATGTCAAATACAGTAGACGCCTGTCAAGTTACAGCTAGGAAGGAAGAGTTCAAGATTGCTATCAAGCAGTTATTGGAAGTACAAACTGAAAACAAATTTAAGTCAGTCACGATATTCAAGCATAAGGCTTTGGTCAGGGATCCCTTGCATGGTACATGTGAGCTGCATTCCTTAGCATCCCCTTCCTGAAGGAAAGCCTCATGGCCACAATGTAATTTATACATGTGTCACAAACACTGAAAACTAGTGTAATCCTTCCCACCCCACCCCCTTTGCCTCTGTATACTCAAGACACTCTGAAACAGAGATTTTATAAAAATTCTAAGCTGCATTTATGATGAACTCATTAGCAAGAAACCAGGAATGCTGGAACTGCCTGTGGTTTGGGAATTGGGGCTATTTCCCATCTGGGGATTGGGAAAGCCAAACTGCTGTGACTGAGGAATTAACCTGCAAAATGCTGCGAGACACAGAATTTAATTTGGGACAAATTAGTTACAGAGAGAGAAAAAAACAGAACTGAAGGTCAAAGCAGGGCAATGAGACAGCAAGGTCTGAAAACAAAAAGTAGGCAAGACTTGCATCAGCAAGGGAACCAGTCTTTGGTTTAGTGCTAATGCACCGGGGTCTTTCCTCAGCAAATCGCAGTCCATCTGCTTGGCTGAGGAGGAATGCACCCCAGAAGATAGAGAGATCAAGTCACCCACTACAAGGTACAAAAAAATTGTGTGGGAGGTGGCCTCTGTGTTCTCCTCCAGGGGAGCAGTGCTCCCCTGCTCAAGTGACATACCCGGCCTCCAACTGCAAGCACGTTTTAGATAAAGGCACAGTCACTGTATGTAGCTCATGCGCAGGCGCAGACGATGCTTTCAACAGAGAAAGATTTGGAGGGAGGAAGGAGATAAAACACTGGGATGTGGACTGAAGTAGAACATTTTGTAATGTGTTCTGCCTGTAAGGAAAACTGCAGGAAGAAAAGCAATAAATGCATTCTTTGGCACAGAATCAATTGCTATTTAAGCCAACGCAGACAGACAGATGTGGTAGGGGCATGGGGAGAAGAGGGATTTTTCTGGCTTTGCTTTATAAATAAATCACTGTTCTTGAATCCAGAAGACATTTTCTCTGACCGCTATATGTATGTAACTCTTCTAGCCTGTTATCACATGCCTGGCAAATTTGTCTTATTGTTTATTCCTGTAAAAATAATGGTTTCCTCCTCCTCTTCCTCTCTAGCACTTGTCCCACACCTTTCAACAAATCCTCTTTCCCCTGCTGCTTCTCACCTGAGCAGTGGCTCCTGTCAGCAGCAAGCTCATGTCCCTCTTGCACTCAACTTGCATTTACGCTCTACTGGTCTTTTCTAGAAAAGCATTTCAGTCAGTAGTTTCTTCAGCACTACTTTTGACTTAATATTTAAGTCAGCTGATTACCGCTGCAACAGTTTTCTGGGAACAGATGTAAGACAGCCTACAGCACCACAGTACTGCTGAGAGATTAAGTTGATGCTTATACACTCCGGAGCCAAAGCCATCGTGCACCGAAGGGTCAATCGTCAGTACAATGCATACAGGGATTTAGTTAACATGAATGGGAGTAGTTCAGCAAAATCTCCACCGAATTATTATCCCTGAATGTATCCGAGGAATTTAACCAGCGCCCTTTGCAGCTTCTTGCTTTGTTCAGTGTCTACAGTGCTAAGTCTAAGATGCAATGAGATTCTTGCCTAATCTTGCAGACAATACATTTCTGAAATTTTGGTAACAGAGGATTATTGGGTTTGCACAAGGAAGAATTTTGCTTATAACAACAGGATAAAAAAATGCTAGAGAGCGTTATCTCTGCAGATATAATTACGTGTTTGGCAACCTCCACCATATGCATCGCAGCACTTCCACACGGACTAGAGAAGGTTCGCAGCTGTAGACACTGAACAGCAGCACCTCTGTCAGAATTTCTGTGATCTTCAACACGTTAAAGAACATGAGTGAAAGACTTTATGCAGAAAGGTGGAAGATGAAAACACAAAGCTAAGGCTCAGAAACATATGAATTCAATTTAAAATTGTGACATACCCCCCCTCCCCTTTCAGATCAACTTCAGCAAACCTAGAATACAAAACCTACAGCAAAGCAGCAAAAACCCCCAACCAGCTAGCATCCTGAATCCCTTCCCCAAGCTGTAAAGTCTGTTGTTTGCAAATGCAAACTTCCTTTGGAGGGGGGGATGAAGCATGGGGATTCTAGCTGCTACAGTTCTGCTGACCTAAATATAGGACATGACCCAATACTGTGCCAATAAATTTGTATAAAATTAAGCGCTTTTTTGCCTAAATAAAAGACATTAAGCTTGAACTTACATGTTCTTCTGAAGCATAAAGGACTTCCATTAGCCGATTGACAAGGTCATTATTCTCTCCCCCGTGTTCTTGGCAGAGAAGTTCAATCTCCCTTAATTTGCCAAAGTAGAAATCCCTTTCCTTCTCCACACCTTCAAGTGCAAGTTTTAATGAATGTACCTGCATATAAACCAACACATGATGCATCAACTGTGAGGTGCACTACAGACAAAACAACTCAGTCTAAAGTTATGCAAGCTGAACAATCTTAAATATATATTCAATTCTGTAGCTTAAAATGAAGTCTACTTTTTTTTTTCCCCTGAAGTGCTAGATTGAACCTTACACAACAGAGAACAGTAAATCAAGCTCCACCATTACGCCTCTTGGATGCATCTTAACCTTGATCCTTAAAGGTCAATTTTCTCAGTGCTCTTTTATACTGAAACCCAAAGCAGCAGTTCAGGACTAAGGGCTGCTTAAGACTTGTCTCCTAGCAAAGCTGCCAGAAGTGTCACTTAATGGTAAATAATAAAACTTTCAGCTCAGTACTTGCATTATTTTGCCTGGGTTAATGTGTAGTTGTTGGGAAACCTGAAGTATCTCTTTGCCTAAAAATAAGTAGTTCTAGCAGAAAGGCTCACAAAGGGAAGTGGTCTAGTTAGGAAATAAAAAGGTCCTCTAGTTGCAAATGTGAGTACCGTTGTGTCATTTTTTCCCCTCTCCTTTTCTGCCTCCCCACTTACCATACTGTTACAGACTTGTGTTTTGGCACTCCGACTGACCAGCTGCACCATGGACCTTTTGCTCTGACTGATGTGCTGCTACTATCAACAAATTCTCTCACATGCCAAGTATCCTCCTTGCAAACTCGTTCACAGGAGTCTTCAAGCTATACTGTCAGTCTCAATTTCACCACTGGGACTGATGCAAATCATTTATGGGCAACGTAGCTGTTAATGATTAGGCTTCATATAAATCATGACAGATGTTGCAATATACTTTTATACATACATATAAATGCATATCCATGTATATCTAAAAAAGAAATTATGTGGGTGCATAACAGATAAACTACTGTCCAACAGGGTATACACAATCAGGATAATGTGTAAGTGGCTCTCAAATTCGAAGGACAGCTGTGTAATGAGCAAGAGAAATAATGATCAACGAAGCTAATGCACCGACCCCAATCACATCCAAATTACAGCCAAATTAACATCCACATTTTTAAGGCCATAATTATACAAATGTTTTTTTAAAAATAAAACACGTTAAATGAATTAAATCACATCAGACTACATTTCAGTGAACTGATACAATTTAATAGAAAGTTCTGCGTTGCCAGTTCTACTGCAAGGTAATTTATTTCTTTCACTAGTAAAAGTACAAGCAGAGTTCAAACAAATCTTTGACAGCCTTCTAAATCCTATCAGTTCATTTTTCCATAACTGCTGAGCTAGTGATGCCTTTTTCTGACCTTTGTTTGCACTCTCAGAGGTGTCAGACAGCAGAACTAACCTGTTACCAGGGCAGGATCTCAGAGCATCTAATTCACATACTAACCCAGTTCTGACCAGCTGCCCGAGTGCGACTCTCAAGTCTTCCCTTGACAGTTTGAATCTATGACTGATACAATGACCAGTCACCTTAAAATTAACTATTTATTCATGAAAGTAAGAACAGCAAAATGGGACACGTGTTTATGGTATTTTGGTCTATAGATGAAGACCTCACATTTAAGATGTGTCTCCTTGATCTGCAGCAGCATATTCCTTGAGAGCAACACCTGCATCCAGACAGAACAAGAACATAACAGCTTCCAGGTTTCTTGCTCGGGCTTGGGAAACCAGTGAACTTCAGCTGAAACACTGGCAGCTAACAGCATAGACCATCTCCCTTTCTGATCTGTTTACTGTGAAGGCATTCTCCTCTTTTCATTCTATCATGTTCACTGCAGTTTCAGAAACAGGATCATTAAATTACGTGTATATGCTCACAGTTCATTAACTACAACATATAGTAAACACTGTTATAACCAGACCAGATATGCTTTTCTTCAGCTACATATCAACTACCTGTCTGTAACACATTAATTTGTTTTTCTTCAGATACCGAGCACACCCACATCCTCCTCTTTCCTTCTAGGAACACGCCAAAAGGCTGATCCTGTAATGAGGAACAGCGCGCGCTGGCTCCCATGCTCTGTTTCTGGACCAGAAGTACCCCTCTGCCATCCAGTTAACGGGTACAAAGGCAGCATTTCTTACTAACTGGTCTTTTCTCTGACGGCACTTATTGGTAGTAGGAGAATACTCACAGGACTGCAGAACCAGGCTGGAGATTAAGCATGTACTGTAAGCACGCAGTCAAGATGGTGCTGTTTTCAGAAAATATGTGTATAGTAGCATAGAGTTAAGGGTTCCTGGGACCACTCTCCGTATGTAAAGGTTCCTTCTCTGCATGTACCGGTCCCTGGTGTGTGTTGTCTCTTCCGCTGTGCTCAGAAATGCTTTGGGAGAATGCTAGCTGGCACAGACCAAAACCACAGCAGAGACCACTTCAGTATTTTAATGCTATGGGTAATCAAGTTCCAGTGCACAGTGACATTTCTTGGAAGTGTTCAATTTACTATCAGGGACCATGGCAATAGCTAAGAAAATTTTAAGAGAAACTTTATGATTTCCGGGAGCCGTTAAACTAGCAAATGTTATGGGCAGCATACGATTATTGCAAATAGCAAATTAAGCTACTCTATGGTAAAATACAGTGTACAGACATTCCCACTATTTAAAATTTTCCACTACAAATTGCATGGAAGTTCAGACGTTTCAATCTCCCTTAGCTGCCATCCATGAAAGCGCTGAAATAAAGTCTATTACAGCCACATAGGAATTTGTTATCCACAGATACCATTCAACATGTCTTACTTGTAATTAAGACAGCAACTGGGTAAAAGTGGCTGCTGTCTGCATCTCCCTGGTTGCTGGAGAGTGGCAAAACCCAAGCAATTTGGCTCTTCCAGCATGTTCAGACTAGGGGTCAGAAAAACCTGGCTCAAGACTGCTTGCAGCACAGCTTTTTTGGCTTGTGTTCTATGCCCATGGTGCACAAGTAACCATTAGTGGGAAATGAGATACCAAAATGCCAGCATTTAAAAATAATAATAATAAAAGACTACTTCTAGACCATTCCAGCTAGAAGTCGTCTCTTAAAAACTAGCTATTAAAACACCAGCTTTCCAAATCTTCAGTTTCTTCTCCTCTTTGGTGATGGGGAAAATCATCAGCTTTCCCTCAGGGTTATTTGTATATTAAGCTTAAGGTTTTCACACATGGAACGTGCTAGGAATACATTAGCAGTAGATGTGCTAGTGACTGCCTATTTTAGTAAAGATCAACTATTTTTATGTTTCTCAGATCCCAACCAACTCTTCCTCCTGAAGCAAACACATTCTGACTTCCGAGTATAAATGTCACAGTTTAAGGTGCATTAAGCTGACGTTTGAACTCCACCCTTACGCTGATTAAAAACCCCAAACTTCCATGAAAAAGCTAAGTGCAACATTTAAAAACTTTTCTGTTACAGCATCAATCAAAAGCCCACTGGAAGGGCTGGTGGACCCTGTTCTGCTCTCTACTGCTCAGAATTAAACCCTGAATCCACAGTCGGCCATGTCTGGGACATGGCTACCCATCCACCAGCTTTAAGCGAAGCTAGTAGCCAAGAATTTGCAAACAGTGCCCCAGCAAACTGAAATCTTTGTTGTTCAGGTCAATGGAAGTTTGAAACTGAAACGCCCTTAATTGTGGAAAATTACACTTGATCCAGAATAATGACTTCTTCCTGAATGCAGCTGCCAGGCAGCTCAGACTAAAATAGGAGTTTTTTTCCTCATGGCGTAAAGCTCCATAGCATAAATTAAAATTAAGCCCTTACATTCCTAACATTAAAAAAAAATTCTGAAGCTTTATTAATTACATTGCAGAACATTATTTATAACATAACTACGTATTCTCATGAAGGTAGATCACATATTTAAATGAAAAAGGCGTATTACCTGAACGCCTGCCTTCCAGAAAGCAGAGTGCAATGAGCTAGTCTTGATTCAGCTGCAAGTCTCTAACACCTTGGTATTACAAACAGGCTTGTTTTCTCCACAACGACACATTAAAATGATTTATTTCAAATTTGTAATACACCAGAGCAAAGACACTATTGGGATTTTTCCTATCAAAGTGAAATAAAAGATAAATTTCAACATCTAATAAAATTATCATACTTCAGCAAGACTTACCTGCTATTCCTAAAATCACCTTTAAAAAACACTGGCAAACACCAGTCATCTTTGTCATATGTTATTTTTAACAATAGATCGCTTTCTTTTTTTTCTTCCCAGCTGAGCTATTTCAATCTTTTATCCCTTCATAATTCTGGAGAGCATCATTCAACAGAGGGCAATGTTAGATTTCATGCCTGTCTGTGACAATGAACGCATCTAATTTTATGCCTCAAGCAAATTTACCTGTTCACTGAGCTGTATAACTTGAGTTTCCAAATCTTTATCTGATTTGGATGCTGAGCTGCTTGGTGCGGCTTTTTTTGCTGAAGATGGGCGAGAGGGTGTTGATCCTGGTTTAGAAGCTGGACTGGATTTAGCAGCACCTGAAAAATACAATAAATAAATAAGAATCAAGATCTACCTCCATGATAATTACTTTCCAATTAACCTGGTACTGAAACAAAAGTATTTGTTTTACGGACAGCCTTTCTCTCTCTCACTTCCAGGTGACAGTGGAGGAAGAACCTGTGCTGCTGTATCTTAGGAAAGGAAAAAACACATTTCCTAGCAGTTTTGAGTTTGCCAGTCAGAGCGAAGTAACTCAAACTAAAATAAACAAATATCAAACTAAGAAGATAAAGTTCCCTTAGTTCTCAGCAGCTTTCAGCTTTAAAAAAAAAAATAAATGTGCAGTTAACAGACCATTCCCCCAGCCCAATATTTAGTGTCTGTATCTATTTTCAATTTCCCTGGAGAAAGACAGATTTGAAATAAACTCAACTAAACTGCCTTTGTGCTTTCCTCATTTTCAAACGTTAAGCCATCCCTGAGACAAGGGCATTGAAATTCAGACAAGAGCACGCAGAATTAAATCCATCGGTGAACTCAGTTGCCATAGTGACCAAGATGACTTTTGATCTGCTTAGGTTTTGCGATTTGTTTTTAATTACTTGCACTGCAAATCTGCCAGAATATGAAGCAACATCTTTACCAGCAAAACTGGCAATAACAAGAGCATACAGGCACTCTTTTTCACAATACCTGTGGCCCACAAATGCCCAAGCAGAGGAACATTTGTGTGAAAGGGTTTTTGGTGCCTTCACACGAACCTCACAGCCAGCTCCTCACACCGTGCTCTGCCTCTCCACCTTTCCTCTGTGTCACTGCCCGCCTGATTTCGTTGCTCAGCGTTGGTACACGAGTGCCTGGCTCACAGCTGCCCACCTTGCCTCGGCCCCCACAAGCACTGTACTCTGACTCTCAGCTTTTTCCTTACCCCCTCCAACTCAGAATAAATTTCAGATGCAGTGGACATACGTCTTGTGCAAAAATCGCTTGGGTCAAGAAGACGGAACAGAAACCCAGCCCTCCCTCTGACCTATTTTATTTATTAAGCAGGCATGTGAATCAGCAGTCCTGCTCTGCAGCACCCATGTTTGTCACTGTTTCTTACAAAGAGCAAAACACAGTTGTCTGGACATGCTGATGGGCTCCATGGCCATCCTCCACCATCAAATGCTGCCGGCTCTGGAGCCCAGGCCACACAGGGTGCAAGAGAAAGCCTGAATGCAGCAAGCAAACTCCCAGCTGAGCTCTGAGCTTGAGCTTTCAGTTCACCAATTCCAGAGGGATTTGCCCTGGCTTTCTCAGCAGCCACCTTCCAACCCCGTATCTTACCAGCTGCTCCTCCCATATGATTACTTGATTTATGGCACGCTATAAATTGTCCTAAGTTGCCATTTCCACAACGTATCCCCAGTGTCAGAAAACACTTTAATAAAGCAATTCATTGTAAACCAAATGTTTTACAAAGGCATGGCTAGGAAAAAATTGCAAGGAAGCAGGGAAAGGCAGGAGGGGGAGAGACACAACTTGTGGGGCTGCCCACAAATATGACCAGATTGTGGAGCTCACACAATCTCACTGACCCAAGACTGTGTACACTGGTCCCTTGGAGGAGCTGAAAAGCGATGGGAAAGGACAGCAGCAATGTGTTATTTAATCAAGCTTGCTTAAGCCTTCCTGATTTAGTCACAGGCCTCTGTCTGTAACAAGCGTCTCCTCCTGCCTCTAAGGATAACCCGATATAAAATGGGTCATCTAATGCCAACAGAACACAAATAAACAACTCTATAATTCAGTTAACATGTGTAAACATTTCTGTGCAAGATGCCCATCCTCCTTTTCTATGTTCTTTAATATAAGACAGATAAGAAAAAGCAATATATATGTTGCGTTTTATTTTGGTTGGTTTTTTTTTTTTTTAAATTAGTGACTCCAATAGCTTCTATGTCTAAGTGCATTCACAAACTCTAGCAAATCTCAGATATAGTAAACAGACTTACTAAAGCTGGGAAAATTCCATGTTGTGTACATGCCTGAAATTAAACTTCTTTTCACATCATACTTAGATCAGCAGAGAATAAATCATTTGTGGGAAAATTTTAAAAATTGCCAAGATGTTTTGCTACTGTTTCTTTCTTTCTTTAGGCAATTGCATAAGCTTTAGCATCCTGCCTTCAATGCTTTCTAGGTTCAGTCCATATTCTGACTAACTAAAAATCAGCTGCCTCAGAGCAGGATTATTAATATGCTCTCAAAGCCAGGAAAATCATTTTCATTTGGATTAGTGGATAAACAGAAGAAAACTGATGTCAAAATATGCACGATAACACACACATGAAATGATCACTTTGACTATAGCATTCTAGTTTGGTCTTAAGCTATTTATGTATTAATTTTATATATTTATATTTATTTATTATATTATTAATGAATACTTGTATCACATGCAACTGCAACAGTTACCTATAAAACATATAAAATAATAAATATGTATACTAATCCAAGGTGTCAATATTTATTTCTTATTGTATTCTACACCTGCAAGGCACAGTTCAGGATATCAACTGAAAACTGAATGTTATAAAACAAGCTATGGACCTTCAGATGTGAAACCTTGGTGGGTCGATGCAGCTCCCCCCTCTACCAACTACCCTTCTTCTACTTGAAGACTCCACCGGACTTCCCCTAGGCAGCAAGCACCTGCACACAAGCACAGGAGAAGCCATTCAACTTTTCTTGGGCAGCATCCCCCAGCCTGTCAGCTCTTCACCATTTCTCCTGGGGCATCACAGTGCAAGACCTAAGCAAAGCATCTTGTGCAGCCACAGGATACTGCTCCCTTTCATGCTCAACAGCACCGTGAAGCGAGCTAGTTCTTTGTAGATCACAGTACTGATCACAAAAAGCCAAATCATTAAGTACACACCTCTTTTTAACCTGCAGAGAGAGTTAAGGACAGAGTAGGCACAAACATTTTATCCCCAGGTATTCTCTCTAATTTGCAGCTGAGGCACCCTCCCAGAGCGTGCTGAGCAAGTCCACATCACCACTGCCTGCAGACAGAGGGCTGGGTAGCACCAATACACCGCATTATATTCTGCCCTCCTTTGAAAACAACAGTCTTTTGAATTTCTACAGCAAAGTGTTACTAAGCTTTATAAAGTCCAGACAAATCAAAGGAAATTGACTTTTGCTCTGCTGCTTAGGATCAGCTCTTAAATGAACATGATATTCCAATTTCAGTAACACAGATAAAAAACAGCTAACTTGAGCGTTTCAGATGGTATCAGCAACAGCTGGATAGAACTTAATTGCAACAGAAAATGCCTAGGGATTCCTAATTTAAAGTTTCCTGGAGGCAAAAAAAAAAAAAAAAAAAAAGAAAAAAAAAAGCTTTACCACACACTTATTTTGAAATATCAGTTTTAGAACAAGCTCAGAGGTAAGCTTCCCATTCTAACAAAAGCTTAATTTCATAAAAGAATTAAAGGCTGCTGGTTGGTAGAGTAGTACAAAGTACTTCAAACAGCCAGATATTTAAATGGAGATGAAAGATCTTGGTAGACTTAATGACTTTGCTGTTGAGCACCATAATGACTTTGCACTCAATTAGTGCAATTGTGGAATAATTCCTAATGCATTGCTCAGAGGGACTATAATATAATCCAAGTAGTTTAAAATCTGTCCAAAATAATATCTTCCATGAAAATATTTATATTATAACCCACTTACAAATTCTGAGGAAGCACAAAAATTTACACAAATATTTTATATAAAAGAATATCTCATAACCAGCTCTCCTCACTGATCACAGAGAACTGCATTGTAATCAGCACCATAAATGTTACCCGTTACCAATTCCTTTTCAAACTCACTGTTGATGTTCAGAAAGAAGTGCAGACCCCTGCCCCTGGAAAGGAACAGCTCCATGCACGCCCCAGAACATGCTGGTAGCCAACAGTCTGGGAGGCAGTGGGGCAGAAAAGGACTTGGCGGTTGTGGTGGACACCAAGTTGAGCACGAGGAGCACAAGCCAGCAATGCAGCCTCGCAGCACGGAATGCCAACAGCCTCCTGGGCTGCATTGGGAAGCGCATTGCCGGCAGGCTGGGGGAGGTGATTCTCCCCCATTGCTCAGCACTGATGAGGCACGTCTGGAGTGCTGGGTCTAGTTCTGGGCTCCCCAGCACAGGAGAGACATGGGCATACTGGAAAGAGTCCAACAAACGGCCATGAAGATGGCTAAGGGACTGGAAAGGCTGAGAGAGCTGGGACTGTTCAGCCTGGAGAAGAGAAGCTTCAGGGGGTTCTTATACGTGCGTGAGGGGAGGCTGCAAAGAAGATGGAGACACTTCTTTCAGTGGCCCTTAGTCAAACGACAAGAGGCAATGGGCACAAATGGAAATACAAGAAATTCCATTTAAACATAAGAAAAAACTTCTTCACCCTGAGGGTTACCAAACACCTGAACAAGCAGTCCAGAGAGGCTGGGGGGTCTCCATCCTTGGAGATACTCAAAACTCGACTCGATATGGTCCTAGGCAACCAGCTCTAGGTGACTCTGCTTAGAGCAGGAGGGTCGGACAGGATGATCTCGGTGGTGCCTTCCCACTTCCACTGTTCTGTGAGAACTTCTGTTACAGCATACTCTGACTTTAGACCAATGCAGGGTCCAACTGGAATTTTTTGTAAACAGTATTGCAGCTGCTTCAGTTAGCACCTGCATAAACTTTTGTACTTGCCCCATGTAACGCTAGCAGAGATGGGAAAAATAAATTCCCATTTGAAAGACAAATTATTTTTTTGTTGTACTGAAATAAGTTAGATGAACCAACTTTGAAATGCATTACAGGTTTCTATCTGCAGTGCTCCAGAAAAAATAACTAGTCAATCCATCATAATTAAATATATCCCGCACAGTTTCAGCGTTACTATTCTTTTTGGTGAAGACGTAAGCTTCACAAAGAGATGTACACTTCTGCAATTTAGAACAGTGGATGCTGGTACTGTAGAGATTTTGGGTACAGCAAAGCCAGGCTGTGAATTCCCAGTCGCTTTACATCACAAGTGCAGTCCTGCAGACAAGAAACCTATTTACTCTTTATGGAGAAATCTTCCTTGAAGCTATATGAGCAATTAATACACCGTTAAATATTTATGTAAGATTCCAAGAAAACATGTGTGTGATTACAGTGTAGACATGCATGAGGATGGTGCGGAGAGCAATGGAAGCCCTGAGCAAGCATAAGGCTTGGCTGAGTCCACATGACCACTGACTTCAGAGGAATTTGAGAATCACTCACCATCTATCTTCAGTCAAATTAAAGGATTCCATAAAATTAGTATTCCTGATGCATGCCACAGAAGAAAAAACAAACCCACCAAGAGGCCACAGAGCTAGCAATTTCTTCATGAGCTAAAGAAAAACTCTGTATCCACTTAAAATCAATGACTGAGAACAGTATAAGAATTAATATTCACACATACTTATTGTTGCAGCTACACCGGGATGGAAGAAACTGCTCAATTTAGGGATACTTAATAGCACAAGTGGTGACAAATGATGCTTAATGGGAATGAAACGACCTCAGACAAAATCTGACTTGACTTTTAGCATCCCAACATGCTGCAGTGCAACTGCCTAATTATTTTGTGGTACTCACTTTCCCTGGGTGGCAGGACCCCTCTGTCCCCTCAGCTCTCCCTACCTCCACTGCTGCTGGCTACAGCACAGTCTGATGAGCTCTACGTTGGTCATCACCGCCAGACAGCTGACAGAGAAGTGTGTACAAGTACTTGCAACTGAAGCACCTTTTACAAATTTCAGCAGAGCAATCCAAGCAAGAACATATCAGGCAGTCTACTTGTCAGATGATAAAGTTTTGCTGATGGCACGACTCTCTCAGTTTGTCTTTAATAGAAGGAGATTTGATAGTTGGGAACTAACCCACAGCCTTTTCCCCAGCATAAATGAAGACTTCTCTTTAGATCTAAAATAATAGCTGCCATTAAAATGTTGGTTAATTGTTCTAACTGAAACCCCTGTTTTCTCTACAAACACCTTCAAGCATGCAAGCATTCATCTTCAGTGGATGAAACCATTCCACATAGGCTTAACAGAAGGATACAATTTAAAATTTGAAATGCTCCTAAAACCATGCGTTTTCTAAAATTCAACTGTCTGCTTAGCTGTAAGGAGAAAGCAGTCTCAAAAGGAAAAATCTGAAAGAAAACATGGGAAGAAGTGCATATTGAAACTTGAAAGATCATGCAAAAATCTGAGCAACACAGACATTCAAACCACACCCATAGTACACGGAAAATTAAGACAGCAATTTTCACCACTTTTCTAAACACAATTTGCTTTCTAGAAAAAAGGCCCTGGCTCCTGCACTGCAAGCAGCACTCCTTCATGGTCTAAATTCTTGGGCTCAGTGGGTTTAAAAATTAAACTCTCCTCACGTTGGCAGAAGGGGTGTGTCTGTATTAAGGCTAAGCCACTTTCTACCTCCCAGGCCAGCACTGTCACTGCACATGCTGTTCCCATCGGCTAGTACAATTCCTGGCCTCGTATGAACCAGACACAAAAGCATTTTCAATTTGTCGCCCCATGGCATTTTCCATCTCCAGCTCTGCCACGTTGCCCTGAAGCACCGCACCGCTGCAAGCGGAGGGTACCACCAACAACAACAACTGCCAGCCACTTGGGGAAAAAGGTAGCATGTTTTAGTGGAAAGCAAAGAAAAAAAATCATTAGCATGAGTTCTCTAGTCTCCCAGGAGTCCTAATCACATCACTGGCTGCTAAAATAAAGCCTGTTTTTTCTGAGTATTTTTATCCCTCAAAATTAATTTACAGCACATCTGCCACAGTAGAATATACCACTTCCCTAAAGAAAATCAGTATTTTTTTTGTGTGCAATTGGCTCTTCAATGGCACAGTATACATAAAGCATTCGTGCACAAACAGTTCATTCTGCCCTGGTTATTTTCCCTGTCATAGCATGAGTATTTTTAGCCTTCATGTGATCCTCCAGTATTTTCCAGCTCTGCTTTAGTCATCCTGCTCTCACTGAATATTTCAAGCTAAAACTTCTAACAGCCTTCAGATCTAAGAACCTCCTGCATTTTTAGCTTATATGTAAATAATTAATTTGATTAAGCTGTCCTTTACCTGTGCTTTTTTGACACCCCACACCCATACACAAAACAATGCTCCACAGAGATTTGCTCTGACATACAGCAATACTTATGTAAGACACTAAGCTAAAACCCTGACAACCTGATCACCATTTTCAATTTGATCAGATGAAGCTTTTTCTGCTGTTTTCCACAGGGAGCATTAGAACCGGTACAAACAACAGTGCCCTAATATTTTAATCCCTTGCCATAATTTTGACTCTACATCTGTAGGCTGCTTACCACTGCATTAGAGAAGAGCGGAGCTGTAGATCGAAAGTCGGCTCAGGGCTGGCAGATGGCATTATATCTAAAAGCAGCTGTGGTGCTGCTGGCAGAGAGCCTGCAGCGGTGATCTGTGCTGCTGGCTCCGCTCCTCGAAGGATGAAAACATATTCATTCCCCCAGCAGGGAGCTGCATTTACCTGGCAGATCCTTGCTGCTCCTACTCTTTCTAGAAGCAGCCTTCTACAGGTATTGCCAAAGCCATCCACCCACTGTGCTGCCATCAGTTCTGCAACAAATCGGCTGTGTCTCTCAAGGAAGGGACGAGGCAACGTGAGGGTGGCACAGCAGATTAGTTGCAGGGACCTATTTATGCTTCCATTTCCGAGCTGCATTATCCTTGACCTGCGCTGACTCCTCAGTCGGATTGCCTTTGGAAGGCCATGGCTGCTGGCCTGCTTCCCGACAAAAAACGGCGCGTTTTCAGATTTCTCGAGTTTTGGGTTGTTTTAAAAGCATTTTAAAAAAATGAAATAAAGACCACACTCTGCATTTGCAGAGACGTAGGTAGATATATGTATGGAAAGCAGATCCTTGATACCATAGGTCTTGTCAAGCTTTAGTGTCAGATTAAAATACCAAACATAATTCTAACTCATGCCAGTACCTTTTGGGGCAAACTTTCAGAGAAGTCCTTAGGGATTTGACCACTTTATTGTTAATTGAAAGACACATCTTAGTCTAACTCTGAAAATACAGTGAGTGTTACAAAGAAGTGATGAGTAATTCAAGAGATCGGCACCTCCTAAATCACTCAAAACCAGAACTCTGACAAAGGGCACTGGAAGAGTTATTCCATGGAACAACAGGAATCATCTGAAACACATACGATATTGCTAGTGGGTAAATAAATTACTCCTTTAGAAATGTATATATTTGACCAATCTAGGCATATTTAGGAGTCTGTCATAACCAAAAATATAATATGAATGTGTATCCATATGTGTGCTTGCTCCTGACACTAAACAACAGATGTCTACATTTAGGTATGTCCACTGCGCACCGTTTAAAAACTTTTGGATTATGTTGAAAGATCTTCTGAGTTCTTTATATTCTCTCACTACTGCTTCCTTTTTGTTTTGTTAATGAACTGAAACAAGGCAGTACTAAGATTTCAAAGGTTCAGTGCTAATGTAGAGCAAATCACACAAATTAAAAATGACATAAAAAAAGAAAATGTACAAAACCCGAGGTGAGTGGCTACAGATGCTGGCAAATGCTTGCTGCATTGGTGTAAGAGGTTATTGCATCAGCAGCCCACAATGTTTATTGCTCCCACAACAAAGTCAATGGAAGTACAGCCGTGCCCAAAACCTCAGCCATTTCACTGAAGACTCAGGAAAGTAGAACAAAAGAACAACATAAAAGTCATAGGTAGCAACTTAAACTATGCCACCTGATGTTGTACTTACTCACGGGCACATATTCTCTCGGAGTCTGTAACATCAAGGAAGACAAAGCTCCAGATGGGGCAGGGAATTCTTAACATGCTGCAGGGGAACTCACGAGGCCTTCTCTTTTTTTGCCCTTTTCATATAAATGGCTAACCTTGCTTTGCTCACATGGGCATATTACAGTTCCTATAACAACCGTAATGAAAAAAACAAGCCTTCATTTCCAGCTAAGCACGCAGGTGCACAAGGCAGAGGTACAGAAGCACATCTTTTATGGCAATTTCCCAGCTACCCAGCACTTACTTCCACATCATCTCAATTTACTCCAAAATGGCAGAAGATGAGGCACACACAAGCTCGCAGATGCATACGGCACTCCTCCCAGTGTCCTCTCTCTGTCAGCAAGCACCCCGTAAGGACTCCCATCCTTTCAAGTGACCAGGCTACAGGGTGTGGGCAGGCCAGGCACACAGGCTCAATACATCAGCAAAACAAATACCTGCTCACCCAGAAACTGCATAAACCTTCGAATGACTGACACCTAACTGAAATAGCCCTAGTTCTAAAACACAAGCAGCAATACAAGCCAGAACTCTCATTTCACCTAGCATCATGAAATATCCACACGCCCCCTCCTCAGCTCAACAGAAATTAAAATGGCATCCTGCCTGTCATACTTCTGGACTATACTTAAGAGCGATGGAAGCTTTCCATGAAAAGGCTAACTCTCATAGCCACAAGACCTTACCAAAACTCATCACACTATCTCTGTTTTCCTATTCCATACACGGGCTGGGAAGGTACAGGACATGCTCTTCGTACAACCAGTGACACCACACAAGATCACTGCATTATCCTCCGTATCAGCTAGATGGTTCCACTCCAGTAGCTATTCTATTTTTCTAGAATTGTCATCTCCACAGCTCTACTTTGGATAGCACATTTGTGACTTTGGCAAAAACAGATCATCTGCAAGAAGAATTAACAAGCGTGGTAAAGTCTGTATTTAATAAAAGCGTCTTTTCCAGTTTCTCAGTTGGACAACATTGTGACATTAGCACTCGGGTTTTTTTGTTTTCAAAGGGAGTGCAAGACATCACGTGGGAAATTATAGTGTACCAGGCCCTGAAATTCAGAAGTTCAGACACAAGATGGTGCAAAACAAAGATGCAGACAAGCTTTAGAAGCCCAAAGCAGCTCTGGCCTGCTATTAGGTGCTCAGTTTCCTGGAAGCACTAATGAGCTGAAGGCAGCTGGCCAAGTAAGCCCCACTTGGACGTCAGAAGTGATCAAAGCAGAACTCTGGGTATGATCCAGAGCATAAGCCAGCCTAAAACTAAGGGCGCCTGATACCTGCCCCTTCCCCTTACCAGCACTGGTGCATATCTCAGCCCATGAGAAGACAGGTAACAGATTTAAGTAAAATGAAAATTAACCCTTATTTGAGGAATGGGTTAGTATGAATAAGGTAAACTCACTCAGGACAAACCAATAAAAGAATTGTGTGTGCATGCACATATGTTTTTGTTTGCACAAATCTGTATCTGCACAGGCAAATCAACCCCAGTAACACTTGAGCAGCGATCACTTTTTAAAAGAAATATTAGCTACTCTCCTGTTCGCTTAGCTCTCAGTTATCAAAAAATGGCATCTGCTTAGTGACCAGTCATGCCCATATTACATAAACACCAAAGATCAGGCTTAGTTCTTTGGCCTGTTCCAGGAACACTGTTGTGGTTTCACCCCAGTAGGCAGCCGAGCCCCCCACAGCTGCCCACTCTCTGTCCCCTGGTGGGATGGAGGAGAGAGTCGGAAGGGTAAAAGTGAGAAGAATTCACTTGTTGGGATAAAGACAGTTTATTATGTAACGCAAAAGCCACGCACACAAGCAAAACAAGATAAAACATTCACTCATCACTTCCCACTGTCAGGCAAGTGTTCAGCCATCCCCAGGAAAGCAGGGCTCAGTCACATGTAATAGTTACTTGCAAAGACAAGTACCACGACCCCAAACATCCTCCCACCCTTCCTCCTCCTTCCCCCAGCTTTTATTGCTGAGCATGACATGATACTGTCTGGGATACCTCTTTGGTCAGCTGTCCCAACTGCGTTCCCTCCAAGTTTCTTGTGCACCTCCAGCTTGCTTGCCGGCAAGGCAATGTGAGAAAGAGAAAAGTTCTTGACACTGTGTAAGCACCGATCAGCCATAACTAAAACATCCACGTCTTACCAATACCGTTCTAGTCACAAAAATGAAAAACACAGTACCATACAACCTCCTGTGAAGAAGGTTAACTCTATCCTAGCAAAACCCAGTACAAACACAAAATTAAAAGTTAGAAGACAGGTATCTTCAAGAAAGAGCAACAGTTTTATGTTGTTCACTTAAGAGGACTAGCGTCCCTGAACAAAAAGCACATAAAGCCACTGATCAATTAATTTTTTCCTTCTGGTCAGCCCTTAAGATTTGGAAACATTTCACGTACCATAAAAAATAAAAAAAGAAATCAGCCTGTGCTAGCAATTTCCTGTAATGGTGGAGGTGCGAGAGAGGAACACACTCCATTTAATGTTCTTGAATACACTTACACATACCACACTCAGCAATAAGAAGGTTAAATGCCTTTGCGTTCACCATCAGACATCACTAGAATCTGCATTGTTTATATCAAGGGTTCAGTGGAGGAGACCCCATGTTTGATAGGGTTGGGCCAAACTAGAGCGCACCACAAGGTGTTAACTTCTGTCTCAGATGCTAGGCCTACAACCAGTCAAAAAGAATGACCCACACACATGAGGAAATTAGTATTTATGTAATATATATCACAGTTTATAATTGTCTTCAGAGACAGAAATTGAATTCTTTAAGATGCAATATACCTGCAGTCGGAGAGTTTGCATGGTGAGACTTTTTGGGCAGATTGAAGATCTGTTCACCAGGATCTGGTGGAGGAATAGCATCTTGGCCTTGTCGAGCTTCCACAGGATCATACTCCTTCCCATCATAGTTAGCATCAAAGAACTTCTTAAACCACTGAATGAAATCTAAGTTGTCCTGGAAGCGCCCTTTGACCAGTTTTTCCACAGGAATTACCTGAAAGGTAGAAGAAAGGTCTCAATAACATATCACTGCCATTTTTAAATTTAAAAATTACATCACACACTTATTTGGGAAAAAGTCTACTAACTATATCAGCATATATTCCTCTCCCATTGTTTGCTTCCTAAAAGAAAGGGGATTATGGTGGACTTGCAAGTGCTCTTAATAAGAAATAGAATCAAAATAAAACAAAGTCACAGCCTTTGAAGTGGCTATAAAGTGGGTGTATCTAAGCCTCTGTAATTGCTCTTCCAGGGTTACTCCTTTCCTATTGCAGTGACAGCCATGATGAATAAAGCTGCTCTGGGAGCAGCACTATATTCAGCTAACTAGGGATTTCTGTTTTCAATGGACGTGCTACAGTTTGGCATACTAAAAATCCACAGTTCTTCAAAAGGTCCACATGGTAGTTTCTTGCTCTCTGTCTTACTGTTTGAACTACAAAAACCCAGCAGCTTTTTCCAAGACATGCTGAAGTTCAAACCAACCTACATTTTGGTAGTACATGTTCATCATACAAACTAACCCTGAGGTTTTAACCTTGTAATTTTTTTTCCATTCCATATATAGCTATACATGGAACAGTCTGTGGACATGCAGAAGTTGAAAAAAAGATGCCTATAATGTTTTAGCAAAACCAAAGAAAGGTTATGAGGCTGTCTCCATATCCACGTCCTGCAAAATCTTCACAGAAATGAAAGCTCCAAAAGGTGTCTTGGACCAATATAACATTGCTCAAGCTTCCCAGGCACTGTGGGCAGACACAAAGTACAGCTGCAGAAGGAGGGTTGCCCTGCTTTGCTTAATTCATGCAGCTGATTAAAAGGTCAAGTTAGATGGATCTTAATGTCTCCCCAATGCATTCAATTTTCAGCTGGAAAAAGGGTACCGAAAACCACTGCAATTTCCATTTCTTCTTCAAGGTTAAGCCGTATGTGCAGCATTTTATAAGTCTGTGATACTCCTAGAAGGATTAACGTGGCATTTAGCATGTCCTTTCAGGTAGTTCCACCTGTATCTTAATTTTACACTGAGATGGTATAGTAAGTTTGCTGCCAACAGAAAAACTGAAAACATTAACTTTATTAGGCTTTCCAATATTTCACTAGCAAATCACAGTGTAAATAGAAGCATCCACAACATTTCAGGAAACAATGAGGGCTTTCCAGTGCTTTATAAAAAAAGTGTTACAGGACTCTCGATTAAGACTGTTTACATTTCAGGAAACGCTAAAACCAGAGCAGAACCTTGAAATGGTATACAGGTACTGCATCTGTATAAAACTAAAACTACATTGGTGAGTCCATCAGACTCTCATATTCAAGCACAAACCAATACCTTATGGTCGAACAAGCCATTTTCTAAGAGACTTCCATTCTTAGCTTTACAAGATCACATGTGCTGTCCAACTTATCGATTCACTAGGTAAATTATTCCAGCTCTTGAGTAATTTAAATTCCTTAAACCCTGTTTTGGACAAGAAACATGGAATGCTTATGGGAACAGCATATTTCCAAGTTATTTTGTTGGAAATTCAGGTCACCAATAATTTTACTGTATCTAAAATTAAGGTTCACTGATGGTACAGAATTTCTAACACATGGTATTTTATCAAAAGGGTCTCTGATATTAAGATACAATGAGTTAGGCTGCAAAGTTCCTCAGAGGACACATGGACTCAATTTTCAGTTTGTACCTAAATGGAGCATGCCAAATTTTTTCCTTCATGCCTAAATACCCTCTTTCAGATGAAGAAAGATCAAGAACATCATCTTTACATACAACTTTTAACTCCAGCTTTCAGTCCGAAAGTTGAAAAAGTGGACTTTAAGTATTTTGTAGTTTATTTCCCCTATTTGTTGATCTTACCAGTTCATACAACTCTTGAAGTCTGCAGCAATTGACATACAAATACAGAATGCCTACCTTATCCACATTCATCCTTTTAAATGACGCTTGCAGAAGTTTGAAATTGTGAATGTATTCATGCTCCAGCTTTGCTTGAAACTTTACTTTCTTCAAGCTAATGCACCCTGGGAACAACATGTCCATGAACTGGCAGTAAGCTGCTCCTATAACAAGAGAATGCATTGGTGTTAATCCAGATGCAACCACCTAAGACCAAATGGCATTTAATGTCATTAGCAGAAAGCAACTGAGCTGAATAAGTCCCTGCTGTAATTCAACCTAACGCTATGCACCCAAGATGCACTTGTCTAATGTACATTGAGCAGTGTGACGTACTAATGTGGGTTTTTTCCATTCACTCTGGATGCATAATGAATTGTGTTCATTATGAAAGAAGAGCCACCATGACTAATGCAAAGTAAATCTTTCTTCTATTTAAAATGGATTTTCTTGGGAGTCCCTACACACACTAGAACTGTCCATACAATGAGAAGATCACAGTCCAAATGGGAATCTCTTAAACAAGCTCCACTCAATCCTCACAGCCCCCTAAATTCAACCAAGATCATCTCTTTTCTGGCACTTGTAGCTGAATGCCAGTCAAGTCCAAGGCAATCACTTAAGATTGTATCAAATTGTGATTAAAAAAAAAAGTAATTGTGAAGTTCCAGCTTCTTAAAACATGTTAGTTCCTACCCGTCTAAAAAACAGCCTTACTGATTTTCACCTCCCAAGTAAAACGTTTAAATAAGCAGAGTTCAGGGTAGTCCGCCCATAGGTTTCAGAAGCTGGGCTGCCAGCTTCAGTTCTCACTCAAAACAATAAGGTTTTCTAAGTTCAACCTTGAGGGCTCTCCGAACTTAGACAGTAGTAGGTAGGGGGGTGCATGCCTCTGTGTGTATAACTCATCCAGCACACAGTGGCAAGTACATGGAAAAATTTCTGAACAGTGTACTGAGAACTGGTAACCTCTCCAGCCTTTTCTTGTATGCAGGGAGCTTCCTCCTACATCATCATGCTGTCACTGCCATTTGCCAAATAAGTCTTTACTGTTGACACACTCAAGTGTTTAGAAATAAAGGACGAAAATGTTTGAGGAAATCAGAGGAAAACCAATTTCAGTTCTTCAGAATAGAGTTTTCTACAAAATGCTTTCTACTTAGTAAAGGTTCAGTGAAGTCCATTTCTGGAGCAGAGGGCTATGGAGTGTGCAGTGCAGCCCCTGCACTTGCGCGTACCGGGCAGGGAAGTGATCGCATGGCTACTCCTGACGAGTTCAATTTCACTTCCACAAAAAGGACTATTGTGCATTTAATGCAGATCAGTCTTGACAAACAAGTGTCCAGATCTCACCTAACAGTTCAGCCCAGTATCAATGACAATGATTTTTATCAAAAATAATTCTGCTCAGTGCTCATACCAAAACCAAATTAACAAAGCGGACTCTTGGCTTGCCCAGTTGTACAGGAGACACAACAATAACTTACTTTAAGACATTTTTCTCCATGGGTATGCATCTGTTTTGACAGGACCAACTTTATGCATGAGATAGTATCTCATTCTCTGTATCCACTCAACCATCATATGAAGGGTTACAGAGCTTGTAACTTCCCCAAAAGAAAAGCAGAGTTGAAGAGTGGAGTTGAAAAAAGCTTCCCAAAATACTGAAGGAGGTTTTGCTAAGGGGCTTACCAAGATCAAGCTTTAATGCTGAAAACTGCTGCCATTTTTTTAAAAAAAAAGTAATGATCTTCATGTTGCCAACCTTTGTGGGAGAAAAAAGTTATTAAAAAAATATCTCATTTTCCAAGCATGTGCTTAGCTGTTTGCAATGATTTTGTTATGATTAGGAATCAAAGTAAAATAATCCCTAAAGGTGAAGGAGCCTTCTGGCAGGTTACAAACATCGGATGACAAATTTGCATCTCTTATAGAAAGCTATAGAAACACAATTAGTTATTCAAAACTCATCCTTAGCAAGAGAACTAGTAAATACGTGGCAACAGAAAAATGACATTACAATTAAAAGGACGGATATACAGGTAATGCATGACTTGACTACATTCATTACTACTTAATTTCATGCAAAAGGATTATTATGCAATCATTTAATGTTATAAATGGAATTTGTTCCTAACTCTGTCCTTTCATCCTCCCCATACCCCAATTATAAGCTTTACTCTGATATCCAAGTAATTGCCTAGAGGCTTTGAAAATGCACTGTGCAACCTTTCATCTAGATCCTTTTAGAAAACTAGAAGCCCAAAGTGTTCACATGAGATTTTCTCCTTCTGCTGGTAATGCAAATTCCTTCTGCATGCCTTTAGACAGAGTCTTCCTAGGTTTAAGACTCTAGTTACGGTATTTCCTTGTGTTTTCTTCCCATCCTGCTGGCAGTTGTTTCTGTGCGTCTGCCAGCCAGGGGGTGGTCCTGGGTCTGCACAACACTGGAGGGCAAAAAACGCTGGACTACATCCACATGACAGCACGAACCTGCTCTCTGACACAGCATCGAAGCTGGCTGCTGGGCCATTTCCCCAACAGGAGGATTTTATTACATCGGCAAACACAATTCATTAAAATGCTCCTTCCTGAAGTACAGAAGCAACATACAAACATGGGCTGAGCTGAATACCGTGAACTACAAAGAGGAAACTCTTCCCAGCTCCCAAAAGGCAGAGACCTAACTACCACAACGACAGGAGAAAGTAAATATATCACAAGTCAACTGGGACTAGCTGATTTTGGACATGGAGGTTATGTACGTATTTAATATTATATACTTATTTATTTATAATTTAAAAATTTTACCCCCTAAAGCTTGTAGCTGTCACATTGCATTTGAATGTGACAAATGCACAGCAGAATGCGGACGCTACTTTCTACACTGCCCGTGGCTTAGGTTTCCTGGAGGCAGCAGAAAGAGCAGTCCTACTTAAGTGATGCAAGACTGCAATGCCTTTACCTCCCAGCCACAGCATATAGACATGCAGTCCTCTGCAGTGGGCAGCACTTTAGGCCTATGTAGCTTACTATACAACTGATGCTTCAGCGTGGGTGCATGGGAAAGGAATATTTTTAACAAAATGTAAAGAAAATGGCAGTAGAGTTAATGACATCGTGGCTTGTGACCTATCTCTTGCATATTTTACATGGACAAAAGGATTTTTATGCCACTATATTTTATTCAAGATCTAAAAACTTCCCTATGTTTTCTCAGAAAAAAAAACACCAAAAACCTGAATTCCAAAAAAAACCCACCCCTAAAACCTTAACAAATCTTTACAGAGGAGTGAAAACGTACTACCTGTCCAGAATGACTCTCACAATAAATCTATCTCTATGACCAAAAAACTTTTATATGCATAAACATGCACATACACACACAACCAGAAATAATCCAGAATCTACTCCAATGAAAGATTGAAACTACAGCTGGTAACACTGCAGAAAAGGGATCAATGCTAAAAACCTCTCACCCTGTATTAGCTAACAAGCAATACTGAATCACTGGCTAAAAGTCCTTTTGTGTTTTGATCTAGAATATCCACGCAGCCATTTGTCACAGAAGATATTTACAGGCCAGACTCCAAACCCAACGTGCAATCATGGCCGTGCTGATCACGCCCCCAGCAGCCGCTGCTTTTGCCCCCATTAACCAGCAGAAAGCTCAGCAGCATCAGGGTGTTGCGGGCATTTGCTGGGCTCCCCACACCCGGCTGAGGGCAGAGCAGGCAGCAAACGCAGGGAGGGCACTGCACCTGCGGGGCTGGGCAGGCAGGCAGCTGCCAGGAGGGGAAGGGATACTGAGGCAGAATTAAGACACAGAACAAACTGAGAATGGAAAAGGTGGTCGTTTAAAGCTATTACAATTGAAGGGTTTTGCCACATGCAGTGGCAAAGCTGAAAATTTCTACTAAGTCCATAAAATCAGAGCATTCTTACATTTTCAGCATTGTAGATAACCTCTCACTAGGCCCCCTTGCAGTAACGCCTAACTCACTCTATCTTTTGTCCTATACTTTTCTTTCCCTGCTTCTTTCTATGTGTCCTTCCCAGACTGCCCATACTGACTGACTCTGCTCTGAAGCATATGCAACTCTGCATCATTACAGATCTTTGTTTTTTCTCCTTTCTCCTCTTCGGATCTGGAGGCTGATGAATCCACAAATGCAAACAAGCATTTTCTTGATAATCAAACATACTTCTGCTTCTGGCTATTTAAAGCACAAGGAAATTAAAGGAGATAATGAAGACAAGAGAATCCTGTATGCTACAAGTGTTTACTGCTCAGTAAACCTAGATTTCAGTGGAGAGCAAGATTAGATCCTTGGGTCTTTTAGCATTTATGTTTATGTATTTGTAAAGAAAAAGGAAAATATTACTTGCAAACTAACTTTTTAAATCTTCTGTAGCTAGCACTTTACATACTAATGCAGTGTTTAGTAGAAATACTCTAATACAAGCTCAGGTATTGCCAAGTTGATATTCGTCCTAAATAGAAGTTAGGTCAATTCCTCGTATCGAGTGTCAGAAGACTCTGTCCCTCCCACCTCATCCATGCAAGTGTGTGGGAGCAAGATCCCAGAAAGTCACATAAAACCACACCAGCCAACATGGGAATGCAAAGGGCCCATGAAAAGACAGGTCTGTCTTGGGGGCAGGGGCTTTATTTTACTTCTGGTGTCCAAACCACAGCAAAAGGAGCTAAGTGCTACACTAGAAATTTACTATATATGCTTAGTGAGAATTTTGTTCTAAAATAGCATCCAAGTCAAGTTTAAACCTTTTAACCAGGCCTCAGTTTGATTTTCATGTAGACAATTTTTGAAAACTCCCATTTGGGAAAAAGGCTGACTATATCTTTTTCTGTAATTATAATGTTGGTTTTGGTTTTTGGTTTTTGGTTTTTTTTTTGCTTTAAGGAAATATATTTCAGATAATCTAAAACCATAAATTCTGTCCCATTAGATACAAATCCCGTCAAATTATTTGTTCCCTCCAAATCTGCAATAATCTGTCCATGCATTTAGAAAATACAGGATGATTTGTGTATGTATTAGTCATCAGTACTTCAGTTCACTAGAGCAATGGTTGTTAACACTGATGGGAAAATGCATGCACCTGGTATTTCTGTTGCTGGGATCACAACAACAAAATAAGGCAGTAACTTGCAAAAAGCATGCGTGACCTAATAGTTTTGAGAAGAGAAGGGGAAAGAAACCCCACAGATGGCAGCAATAATTGTTTACAGTACAGCAGCACTTAGGGCTTGCCTTTTACCTCAGGCTTCCTAGAACTGCTTCCTTGGGAGTGATGTTAAGGTAGGTAACAGTAGTAGGTTTTTGACTTAAGACATCAGAATGTAGATTTTAATTTAGATTTCAAATACAGCTGTTCTGTTATGCCACACAAGGATTTTTTTTAAAAAAACTGGTCATGTCTGTAAGCATAAAGTTCTGTTACATACAGACACATGTTTAAGAAACAGCACAATCCATGCTGAGCACTCCATCAGAAATCATAGCCTTCCAATTCTGCTATTTTTATTTCCAGCAGCACCTATGTGACCTAGGATACAGGTCAATACAATTCTATATCTCCAATTAAAAAAACCCCAATTTAAGAACTTTCACCCCATTTCCCAGTGAATGTTCAAGCCCGCATCAATTTACTGCCTGCTTAGTTGTAGAGAAGCAAGTGTTTATGGGGCTGTGCATCAATGAAGCCACTCTGACCTGAGTTTCACCCTCCCTAGCAACAATCTTGGAGGGCACTTAAGGAAAAAATAAAAATTATGCAGATTAGAGTGTAGCCCTACACTCCTGCACAGTTGCAAGAGCACAGCTGCTTCAGCGAGGGCAGAGTGATTGCCTGCATACAGATGGGAGCTTCTGAAAGCAATGCTGCCACCACAGAAAGCAGCCTACAAGAACTATGTGCCTCCTACCAGCTCTACCAATGGTCACTGAGATACCTGCATCTAGATGACATCTGCTTCAGAAAGTTCTGTTCCACACAGGTGGGGCATTTGTGCAACATAATCCAGAATATCCACTGATAATTTAAAATATGCATATTGCAGGGAGGTTTCCCCTGTGTTAACTTGTGTTATCTTTTTCTTAAATATGTAAATTGTTAAGCTGCTCATAAATTATATGCGGAAGGATTTTTATTACTTAATTTTTAGCAATAATTTATTTTGGAATTCATTAAATTTTAAATAGAAAATGAGAATAATTTCAGAAAACAGTTCCCATTTAACTTAAAAAGCTGTGCAACTCATTGTGCCTAAGAAAAAGCAGCATGTAAAAATCTAACAAGCTCTTTAAAAAGGGGGGGAGATCAAGCAACTGACTGCAAGTGAGTGCTACAAGTAATTAAATAGTAATTCGAAAAAAGTAGCAACCTTAAGTTCTATTCCTCCTGAATTCTTAATGAGTGACATTTTAAAAAAAAAATATTACTGGCTGCAAATCTCATGATACTCCTTTGCAAGCGCTCTCAGAAAGTTTTGGAAATGATCTTAAATCCAATCATTAACATCCATTGTATCCCTCTAATCCTAAGCATCATATGGAAGTCATTAGAGAGTCATTGACACTGAGCAGCCTCAGTGTTGCACGACCTCAGGACAACATGCCAGTTCCTTGAAACATGGCTTGGTTACAGAGCACAAATGGGACCAACCCATGTTTTACTTATGTATCCAACTTGCTCTAGAGACCCAGCCTTTGCAAGGCTGCAAATCGGGAAAAACCCAAAACCATCGATGTTGAAACACACTTCAGCTTTGCAGGCACTAACACACCGGGTTGCACAGAAGTTATGCTGACACCAAATGCTCCCAACATGGTCCTATAATGCAGATGTTAGCAGGCAGGAAGTTATGGGTTAATGCAGGCACCAAGCAAAACACCTTCTGAGACAGGGAAAAAACAAATCCTATGCAGCCACAGAATACACCTGGTTTGCATGTACGTACACAAATGACATGCAGAAATAAAAGTCCTTCTTCACTGTCTCTCTGCCTGGCCAGTACCCTTCTTCTCCAGTCACCTCCGCCCCGCTCAAAGATCTTTGCTGAGCGCAGGAGAGAAGCTCCCTCTCCCACAGAGGGCTGCCCAGAGGCAGCGCGCCCGGCATGCTGCTGCCGAGAGTGCCGAGGCTGGCTGGTGCTGCAGGCACCATGGCCACCTCGCCAACGTGCACTGCCGGGCCCAGGGGCTGGTGACCAGCCTCACAGCACACAGCCCCAGGGAGCAGTCCCAGGAAGGAGAACACCTCAGGTGCTATCCACAAGCCAGGAAAGACTCTCCTCCCTTGTGACTGGTGTTGTGCCGAGGCTTGTGATGGAGCTCTTCCCCAAATCCTGAGTCAGGGAGGCAACACAAAGTCAGACGAAGACTGACACTTGCCCTGCCACCACACTGCCTGCCTTCCTCTGAGATCAGGTTGGTGGACTGCCAACAAAAAGTATGTATAGAGGGACTATGTATTTTCACAGGAGGACCACCAGCTGAGATATGGTACTGGCTACAGCAGTCACCACATGAAAAATTCCCTGTGGCAACACTCAGGGCATCTGCAGAGAGAGCATCAGAGGCTAAAATATGCAAATGCCAAACCACATGCTCTCTTTATAATATGGTCATGTATTAAAAACAAGGGGGAAAAAACCCACCCCGCATTTAATCCTTGATCCTTGCACACAAATCCTGAAAGACAGAAGGCCTGTATGCGCTGGAGGCCAGGCAATTTGCAAGTTTATAATTCTACTGAGAATTTTCAAGTGCAGGAGAAAGGAGAAAAGATTCTGTATCTCCTTAACCTCAAAGGATCACACAAGCATAGCTAAACCAGAAATTACACCTCACTTCAGGCTGCACTTTCCTTCCTATATACACTGACCATTTCTAGCTTCCTTGTTCATAATTTATATAGCTTGTATGCTTTGTGTTGTTTCCTTTTAATTCATATGGAAGCCCTCTGTAGTGTCCTGCCTGACTCTTATTTTGAATATACTCTCACATAGCAGCCAAACACTCATGAAAAGCCCTGTAACATGTTCACTTGGTATTCCCTATAGATGAAAAACAGCCTTAGTAAAGAAAATTCAGTTATAAGCTGTTTAGGCAGAATTCTTTTTAAGGAGCCACTGTGCATTGATTATAAAAATAGCATGACTCCTAAGAAACAACTAGTGACATAATTAATCTGAAACTCCTATTCCCCGAGCCTATGGGTGTTGCACATGGGATCTGGTGACGTTAAATCCACTTAGTAGTTTTCTATTATTTTTCATTCATGTCTCAAATTAAATGCTCGCAGGTCTCAAGCCCACCTAAAGGCAGTACACTATGCCTTCAATTAAAACCATGGATGATACATTCCATATTCAGGTTAGCAGCCTTGCAGGAAGTCAAACCCAGAGACCAAAACCCGACAAAACGACACTCACCTAAAGCAAAGAGAATTGTATTGCTTTGAGATGCTCAGACAGATTTTCTCTCGAGTTGTCAAAACTGAATTACCAGAGGAGCTGCTGACTAAATTTAGACTCTCCAGGGCTGCATCCATCCATAACCTGGCCTTTTTGGCACATCGCTACTACAGCAGGCATTCAGAAAGCTCAGGGGACACTGCACTTCGCTTGGCCTACTTAGCAGAGACAAAAACACATCTAAGACTCCCAAAGAATACAAATACTTTATGACTAAGCCAGCCTCTTCCTTTGCTGCTCCTCAGCTCTGTTCCCGTAACTGGCAAATGGGGAGCAGGCTGGTACTGCTGCGGCACGTGTATCACCAAAGCTACTTCTCCACAGCAATGAGAAAAAGAAGGCCTGATTGCTTTTTCTGTTATTATTATGAACTGTCACATTAAACTTCAGGTACGTTCCGAATAAAGCTTTTACTAAAAAAGCAGTGTCACATTATTCCATCTTGCTTAAGCTCAGAATGTCCGAATTATTGCTAGGTTGGCTACAAAACATAGGCATCCACGAGGTCTCACAGCTAGGTGCTGAACACAAGTGTATGCCACATCTAGGTAGCTCATGCCTCCTGAAAGTAATGCCTTCGAGCTTTACATTCAGACTTGGCATCCCCTCCCTTCCCTCTCCCGCTTTTTTTGGCCTTGCATTCAGCTTTTTCTGGCCTTTCAATTGCTCCCTATTAACAAAAATGAACAAGACCTGAATAGCCATGTAACAGCATGACAAATCTTAATGCTTTTTTCTAAAAAAGAAGAAAATGTCCATGCAATTTTACAGCAGGTTATAAAAATTCAGTTACAGTGGCTCTGCAGCTCCCTGTTAATGCTGTGAAATGCTTCATAGCTGTAAAGAGGTTCCCACATATTCCTTCTCTTTTAAGTCCTGCAGAAATGTTCCTGTTTTATGGAAACTAACGTCAAGCTGCATGAAAGCTGCCAGTGCTTCAAGGAACATCAGCCAAAGGAATGCCAGAACAAACACGCTAGATCAGCTGTTCCCAAACTATGGTCCATACCAAGCTTGCTGGTGCTCAGCCTGTTCATTAGCTGGTCATCTGTGCTACTGTTCCCCTAGTTTCCACCCTGTAAGCTACACTAGAAGCACACTAAATAAACTATACGTATATTAAACAAACTACTTTGAGTTTACATGGTAAACTATATTAAATACAGAAAGATTCCCAAAGCTTCTTGCCCATCTATTTTCAATCCCTACATGCGCATGTCTTGCATGTGAGAAACAGACTATGAAGTCTCCAATGGAAAGGACCTAGACCATTAGACTACCATGCTCTAGTGTCTGCAATAATCTAGCAGAATTTAGATGCATCAGTTCAGAGAGTAAAGTCCTCCAGACAACAAGTAGGACTGCTCTAGAACGCTTCTTCACATAAGGAACTGTTAAAACTCCTGCTGGGATTGTGATGAACATTAATGCAAAAATAAGAATGTGTAACTATCAAGCTCGACTATCAAACCAAATGGGGAAATTCAAGTTTACAGCTTTGACCTGTCAAGATATGAATGTAAAAGCATCAGGTAACAATAGCAATCAATACAATCCAGGAAGTTCTAAAAGAAAAAAAGATTAAATTTTATATGGGGTGGAGTAAGAACTCTAATGAGACAACCCTTTTTCAGTTTTTCCCTTGTGGTGCGTCCCAAAATCTTCACTGGAGGTCATGTTAAAAGTTGTATAAGAAACTGTGTAATGAAACTGCACAGTGGATTTGTGACAATTTCCATGCTTTCTCCTGTCAGCTCCACCCAGCTGAAGCATCTCAATCTGATCTTCTTAAATTTCTTTAACTCACTGTATTCTGCATAATCAAAACTTTCTTAGATCACCTCTCCCGTATTTTGGGAAAGGGGTTTGGTTTTGGTTTGGGGTTTTTGGGGGGTTTTGGGGTTTTTTTTGTAAGCCCACACACATTTAACTTGATAGAGAATTCACTTCAAAAGCTTTCATTCAACTATTTATGCACATATGAATAGCTATGTGGGAACAAGTCAATAACTTGTCTAGTATGCTTCCTGTTTCCAACAGTGGCAAAGGTTGGGTACTTTGGGATGAAAATGTCCATTTTCTTGTATCTTCTTATCTCCTTATAAGTGTGAGTGCCTGTGTATATCTCTATACATCTAGCTATACCCGTATTTACACACCAATGCACACACATCCCTCATCAATGTTTCCTTTACATGTAATTCACAGAAAGAAAATACTTAGGCTCACTTCTGGACATGCAACTATAACAACGTATAAATGTAACATTTCAACTTCAAGTTTAATAACCATTAAAAAGGTTATTTCCCATGTTCTGTGTCTTCAGCCATTTTGTTTATATCAGTTACTTACATGTACTTTAACCTGCACTTTTTCAACCTCGATTTTATAGTCACTGTGCAAGCCTGCAAGCATGTAAGCCTGTTTCTGCAGCTGAGATCTGTTTTTTAAATTTTGAAGAGTAGGCTATGAGGCTATCATCCACACCGGATTTTCTATACCTTTCAGGTAAGATCTCCGAGATAGAAAATTTACCCAGAATGGTAGGTAAATTCAAATATATTAATAGAAAACCCCATTGAGGCATTTCAGCTGGACCAGTAAATAGCTGAAATGCAGTAATGTGGTTTGGGTTCTATGTACTTAGAGCACTGTCTTCATAAGTATGATATTACCAGCATGTCAGTTGTCTGGAAGAAGCGATCTAAGCTATATCTCCTTCAACACAAACATTTTCAAATTTAAAAATCACAGCAGGAAATCAGAAAGAATCACTTCCCAGGGGCATCTGTATCGTCAGTGAAACATCAACCTTTGTCTGTGTCATTCCTAGTCATCATCTAGTTACAGACCCTGTTGTTTAACACATATCTTGTAGTTGCCACTCTGCTTAACCAAAATGCCCAAAGTATTCAAACCATTACCCTTTTTTTCAGGGCTCATTACCAAATTTACTTACAAAAGCTCAGTTACATTTAAAGAGAAACAGATAGATTTTCTTGACAAACTTCTAAAGCCCTCACAACAGCTAAAAGCTCATTTCCTCAAATCCATGTTTTTCTTCAGTCACACTTGTGCAAACATCAGCAGGGATTTGAGGACCTTTACCAGGAAGGAAAAGGTGCTGGAGAATTTTGTTCACCCAGAGTGTCAGTTCTCTATTTGTCTCTTTTTCAGCTGTGTCTACTCTCCATTTGAAAAAATACCACCCCAGTAGCTTCAAAACACAAAAGCTTATCACTGTATGCTTTTCTTGCTTAGTTAACTTTTTTATTACTTCTATGTATCTTTTGCTACATTCATCCCATTCACACTGCGTTTGTTATGCTTTCTCAAGGCACCTTATCTTTCCATGATTAACACAAATGCAAAATTGCTTCCTTTGCACATACATCAGTCTCTTTTCTTAGAGTAACTGTTTTATGTCAAAGTTAAAAATTACCTGTTTTCAACAAATCAGACTTTTGAAGTGGTTTTAAAGTAAATATTTGTAGATCATACCACACTTTCTTACCTGAACAGAGTTGTTCGACTTTTGTGTAGTTTAAAGCTAATATATCATTAACCCATGCGATGATGTCATGTCTGCTCATAGTCTCTTGGGTTATAGAGGTAGAGTACACATTGACCGCCATTCCCCAACTACGAAAAAAAAAGGACAAAAAAATATTTTTGACATTGATAATTGTTTTCTGGATACAATGAATTTACACTTCCTGTTCAAAAAAAAAGAAGGAAAAGCTGCTGCATCACTGCACATCTGTCTCTCATTTCTTGAGAAAGAAGGTTTCATTTTTATTCTTCGACGATATGTAAACTCCTGAATATCATCTTGGAATCTATGAACATATTTCTCTGGCTGTCACTGAATGTAAATAACATACAAACCTACAGTATTCTGGTTAATGCTAGTAAAACAGGAAAAATAGAATCAGACATAGCCTAAAGATACACAGACAGGATCAGACACCTGGGATTTCATCACATAGTGCTGCACAAACACAGTGATTTGACACCTATCTGTCAGTTTTTTTGTCACTGCAGGATGATCAGACTGCCTAAACCAGTGTTTCATTTTCAGATAACTTCTAGAAGATGTGGCTGTTCTACTTTCTCAAATGATGATTTCTTACTGTGACAGGGACCTTTCGGATCATTAATTCAGTTCCTAACAGTCACAGAGTCAATAACAGATAATCTTTTTTTAATCAATTTACCAACCTTTATCCTGAAAGTAACTGAGACTTGCACCCCCAACTGCCTGGTCCGAGAGCTGCCATGGGGCCCAATCCCTCTAAACCACCAGGAACATTTCCTCTCACCCATTTATACTTCCACTGACATGATCCACCAGCTCTAATGGCTTTTTCTTCCCCAGAGTTGATTTCATAATGTGTTAGGGACACCACTCAGTGTCTGTCCTAGTGTCCAGGTAGTCTAGATTAAATAAATCAATCCTCAGAGTCTCTTAGCAAGTCAGCCCTTCACTTACTGGCCATGCCAGCAGTCCCCCTAGAACAAAGCCAAAGAGTTTCAAACTGTGTTTGGTGAAATGTTTCAAAATATTTCACCAAATCCTTGGAAAATGGCACTCTGTTAAAATTTTTCATAGCCACATCATGTTAAATAGATTCTTCTAGTTAGCTAAGGTCTTTTCCTGCGAGTAGGTAATTCATTGTAGCCTTTATCATCAGTCCCAAAGTACATAGACTGGAAACACATACTACTGGACTTTATCCCCTGTTATTCCACACTAGTCACATCTTTCTGTTGCAAGACATTGCCAAGAGAAAAGATGAACATGTGCAAGTTTATCTCATCAATGGTTTCAAAGAGCTGAACCAAGATCATTCGTGAAAAGAGTAAATAATGTTCCCAAGACTAATGGATTTCAGGAAGTCCACTAGTAACAATCCCAGCACAAGGTGTCTCAGAAACAGTCAGTCAACAAAGTTGCACTATTATTCTTGGAAAGAAAGGGTTTGGAGGGGACTGCACACCTTCGTCTCTAGTGACACCAAACTGCCTAGCCTTGATGCCAGTCCTGCCACCTCAGCTTTGGACCTCACCCTTCTCTCTCAATGACCAATAGCAGGATCCCCTGTTGCATCTGAGGTCTGCACGAACTTATTTTCATTGAAAATTTGCAGAGATGTAACTGTTTGAAGCTTAATAGATAACCTCTGCAGTCTTTGTGTTCTCTGCAGAATTAACTCTGCCCATAGTTAGGTATGCTGGAGCAACCACGATAAAACAGACCAAAAAACCTCACCAGCATGAAACTTGACTCAGTAACATAGAAGTGTGTAAGTACACAAACCCGAGAATAAATTTAAAATACAATATTTTAAAGTTCATAATATAGGTCACTTTCTAAAAAATTTCATAAACAGAAGGTTGTTCTAAATGGCTGTCATCATCTACCGACATCAACATCCAAAACACAAAATCCTCACATTTGCTGGGGGCAGAGGGGAAGCAAAGAGAGAAAACAGGTGCAAAAAAATCACGCTCCAATAGTCAGGCTACTACTGCCAGAAATTCATTCAGAACCAGGCTGCCCATCTACCCGCTGCTATACGGGCACCTCCGAAGTACAGAAGAAATCAACCCGTCCTCATTCTGCTCAGTTCCTCCCGCAGGCTCCCAGACAGCACAGCTAATTGTATGAACTTAGCACTGTATTCGGTGTAACAGTAAGCAAAGGTCGTTTTCTTGGCATGCACCAAGTGCTTGGATTGAACTGAGCGCTAGAACAAAGTTACAGAGCTAGGGAGTGCCTTTTAAAACCGCACCATAAGGGCTAACCATGAAAGCTTCACTTCAGCACCTGGGTGGGCAGGACTGAGCAGGCAAACATCATCTTTGTTCCTAATGGCATCTGAAGTTCACTATGTCACTGTCAGCATGGGTTTTACTTTATTATTTTTAGCCCTTTTACGCAGAGAAGAAACTAACAAAGATACTACCACTGTCACAATTAAACTAACACATTGCATACTGTTTGTAAGGGCAGTTCAAGTAATAGTGAATCTAATATTCACTTAAGAGTCAGAACAGTGAGTTCAATATTAAGCCAACTGTTCAATATGGAACAGTCCACTCACTTCTAAAAAAGCTAAAGATATTTAGACAACAACATTTGAAATAAAGCTACTCTGATCTGTAATTGCCACTACTCCACACAAATTTTAATTGGCCTCTCAAGGCCAGACAGAGCTCAGAACAACTGTCAGCTACCACTAGCAAAAGAGAAGTCTACTCTGTTAAAAAGATGAAGAAAACCCACATGTAGGAAGAAAGCAGGAATTTCCTCATCATCCCTCTCCAAAAGCAACTGCAAAGAGAAATACCTATCCTGCAACCGACAGGAGAGCAAACCACCTCCTTCGCTGCAGTGCACGGGGTGGGGAGCTCCGCTGCAGGAAACTGAGCAAACGAATAACCTTGAGTTTTACAATGATACCCTGAAGGATATCTCTAACAAATTACACTGTGTCTGCAAATGAATTATTACATTCTATGGGTCAAACGAAAGTTCAGGCTATTTGTTAGAGACAATAGCTCCACATTTGTACACGCAGGGTATCACATTTATACATGCAAGTAAGCAAGAAAGTGTATCAATACAGTTTCAAACAAACTTGAGCAAAATGAATCAGAATTTCCATTTTAAAAAAAATTAGTGTCATGCAATTGACAGTTATTCCTAGTGACTTGTTAAAATATGTCTGAATCTTCCACAGCCTCTTCTCTTTCAGAGTTCACCACGTCTTTGCATCTCCTGTCACCCACCTTCCTAACGGTTACGTTTTAAATAAACTCAGCTGGGAAAGGTTTCCTTTACAGTAAGCGTGCTCTAATTTAAGGGTCAGATACACACACATCCTGCTTGCCACACAGACAGACCTTGAAAAAACAAAACAAAAGAATAGGAAAAAGAACAAGCAGGCATGGGTAGTGGAGCCTCCATGGTCGGCAACAGACAAGAACCCCCTGTGCTCGACATCGACAGCGGGGCTCAGGTTTTCTCCAGGACTACAGATTCAAAACACATATTAAAAGCCATTTGTAAGTCTATGCAAGAGACCAGCTGGACAGGTGGAGACACACAGGCCATACTCTGAATGGCCAAGTAGCTAACAACTTGATCATATCTTCTAACCTACTACTTCTTCCCAATAACATTATTTACATTTTCAACTTATTAGGCTTTCCCTTGTTTAGGCTGAAGGCTCTCAAGCATAAGATTGCAATGAGGCTTATACAAGCCTGAAAACCAGCATCTACCTGAGACCTTCCACCTTCCATAGAGATGCCTGGCAATTCTACAGTAACTAAAAGCAGATTGAAGATAGCACATCATATCCCCCACTGCAGAGCACACAGGTGCGAATTAAAACCCTCTGGCTGTTACAGTAGTATAACCACGAAGGACTCTCCCTTATTTTACTTATAAGAAACCAAAATTAAAACCCCCAACAAATATGAACAAGCCATAGGAGAATCTTCACAAATTAGTCCAGGCCATTTCAGAAAAACCCTTCACACACACATGACTAAGCACCACAGATCTGAGTTCAGAGGATGAGTTAGGTGCTGAAAATCATGTATATACTTAGGGAGTTTCCCCAATCAAGAAATTCACTGGCTCAGCACGTCTGACAGTAAGCATTACGCCCAAAGAAGTATTAATTTTTTAAGGCTACACAAATGTAGCACTGAGCATTCAGCTACTAGACATTTTTCACTGCTCTTGCTACAGATAACTTGCAGCTGTTACAAGGTGCTATCCAGCGGTGTTTGAGGACAGTTTTGCAAGAGGCATATTTACTTTATTTTTCTGAGGAGAAACTAGCAGTTACTGACAGCAGAAGCTGCGTTATGACAAACCAGTAATAATGGCAAGACCGGAAGGATTACAGCAATGAATCTATCTGTAGTGTAAAAGCCCATCACGCACGCCATCGCCTCTTAACCTGCAAAGCCTTCTGGTTTTGTACAGTCAGGCACAGTACAATGCTAAGTTTTTAAATGCTGTAGAAAGCCTACGTGACAATATAAAGAGGAGCCTTCTGGAAACTGGCACCTGATAGCACCAGGATATATACTGCCAGTAAAACAAAGGAGCTCACATCAAAAATTACTGAAGTGGAAGATACAGCAAAAAGGCTAAGATGTAGCTGAGTGAGACTGCTGCAGCTGCTGTTGGGAGGGCTTTCTCTATTAAAGCTATTGCAAAACAAAAATCACTGAAGGAATGAACCTGCTGGCCTTGGTGGCTGCATCCCTGAATAAAGAAAATTCATCCTTTCATATCGTCCTGAAATAGCAGCTGATTTGCAGCTGGACCTTACTTGCTCCTTTAACATTCACTGCATACAGCCTTAGCTGTAGTCATTAGAGGCCAGTTATGCTTGAGGTTGTCTTTACTGAAAGGAGTCCTGAGGACAGAAAGACGCTACAAAAAGCGCCCGCACAATGCTGACAACACTGTTCAACTTACTCTCCCTTTTGACTTACACTGTGCTCCAGCAGCAAATTATACGGCCACAGCCACGGCCCTCATGTCAGAGCACTGCAACTGAAGCAATATTTGCAGCAAGCACTATAAAGGCTTTATTTAGTCAGAAACTCAAGCAGTTAAAGATTGACCACAATGAGTATTGGCATGGAATAAAGAAAAAAAGGAGAAAATAATCCTGTGGTTGTAATATTGGGGGAAATTCACACCTTTTGAAATACTGAATGTCAAAAGCCATAGCGCACTGTTCCCATTTTACTAAATAGCCTTGAAATGTTAAAAATCTTGTTATTATCTCTGCATCTCATGCAATTCTGAATGCCATTTTACATACATCTGACTTAAAGATCTAAAATGGTTTGTGAAGCGTGCTACAGAGTCTAGACAAGACTGAAGCGATCTATGTACATTTTGATTGCTTGAATGTTGCAGAATTACCTTTAACACAGCAGTGGTTTATTCTATTGTTCTCATTGCAGTTCCCTGTTTAAGTGCAAGTGAGATTAAAGTAATAGAGATTTGCTTTGATTGGATTAGGGCATTTTTAAGTTTTGTTCTTTTAAATTAGAGAGGCTGCCTGCCAATGCTGGGATGTTCTGACCTACATAAATTTTGTGACAGGTCTCCAGGACTGTTTAGACCCAAATCTGAGTAACTCTTACAAAGACCGGCGGTAATTATTTTGTGGTACATATGGTACATAGAAAAAGTAAACAAAAAAACCTAAAAACACCCCATCACAAAAAGCCCCAAAAACATATTCTCTGAGAGGCAGAAATATACTGGTTCTTTTTCAGACATTCAGTTCCCCCAAATCTGAAAAACACAATCAGAAGTATTCAAACAATATACGCAATTAGAGCCAAAACCTCTGAGATGGCCCAGTAACTAGCAACGCATTACACTGTCTGCTGCATAGTTTTTACAAAACAGTTTTAAGTTTATTCACTAAATAGTTATGAAATTGGGGTGGTTTACCAAAATGAAAAGACCAGTTAGAATTTCCAAGAAAATTTAGTGCCTGGAAGATCTTGGAGCACCTGAGGGGGACAAGCCACATTCACTGACTCACTTCAAGTTAATTTTTTTGATCTGACAGTCATATTTGCATAGCATAAGTAAGATATTTTATTTTCCAACTACATTCACACTCCTGCTTTCACTGAAACTGTACAGCAATGTAATACACAACATCATGACTCTACAGCAACACTAACAGGGTTTTTTTTCCAGGCTTCACCTTTGCCTCTGAAAGTACAATGCAATATTAACACTTAACTACATGATATCTCAATTGTGGCTGAAAGTATTTGCATACTCTGAAAGGTTCCTTATCAATTTCTATGAGTAAACAAATACATTCCTAACAATGGATGGAGGTTCAAGAAAGGTAGATATCAATGGCTTACATAAAATAGAAGCAATTCACAGCATTTGGCCACCACCATTTCCCCCCAGATATACTCAGACTGGTTAGGAATGGACCACCGCAGTGCACAGCAACCTCAAACTGCACCTTGGAGTAGCTGAACAAAGCAATAGCAGTGCTCGGCGCTGAACAGACAGGCATTTGTTAACATGGGGCAAGGATGCACAAATTTCAGTACGAAATGAGTGTTACTACAAATTAAGAAGGCATTTTATTAATGAGGAACCACAAAAATCTTTGAAGTGGGCTGAATGAGAGGAACATAAGCGTGGCAAGGCTGCAATGCAAAAAAACCCAACTGCTTTTACTTACAGTTATTACCCTCCCCCCGCCAAGGCTTTCAACTCCAAGATCTTAAGCTTGAATTGCTGCTCTGATGCCCTGAAGGACAACATTCAACCTGTAAAATTTTCATAAACAGACACTGGCAACCAGCCTACCTTTCACAACAGACAAGGGGATGGAGGGGTGGGAGGGAACTAGTTCAGAGAAAAAAATAATTCTCAGACTTGCATTATATAGTAAACTCAATTCAATTAGAAACACCTACATTTTAGAAAACAAAAGAGGATCTATGACCATTTTGTAACTAGAAAACCTTGAAAAAGCTGATGAATAAACCAACACTTAATCTTCTGTGAAACAAAGTCTCAATTCACCAAGACACACATGGGAGGTTTAATTCTCCTTTTATTCATTTTTTTCTTCCACTCATGGAAAATAACAGATTACTAAGCATACATGCAGACACTGCTAAAGGATTGCTAAGAGGTTAAAAAATGCAAGGTAACAGCAGTGCTGAGTACACTCATCATGGTGGCGGAGGGATGCCTTGAGAGGCTGCAGATGTTAGGAAGCCTCAGTTCCTAGCCTGGGTTCTGCAAAGAACAAGGGAACCTCCTATCTTTTTGCTCCCACTAGATGGTCGACGACTAGTTGCATTTTCAGAAAGTAGATCCTCAAATGCTTTAGCAAATGCAGATTTACTGGAAAATGAAGACGGTAGCAGAGAAGAGCTTGGCCCCAAACCCACTGCCCCGCCTGTGTGAACTCCCAGGCAAAACAATGCGGGTACAGCCACGCACCTAAGCAGCCACCTGCATCTACACCATGGAAATGTCCTTCCCTGATTAGGAAGGGATCGAAACAATCAGAACTCCTGATTAAGAAAAAACAACAGTGTCAGGCACCCAAAGCACGATGCTGGAGGCATAACCCACCAGCACAGCAGCCATGCTGCAGCTCGGTGGCAGCTCTGGCAGGGCAGGCAGCCTGCTGCTCCCGACTCCTGCTGTTTCCGCCTTCTAAGTCCAGAAAAGGCTGTGGGCAGGCTTGGGAGTTTCAGCAGGGATGAGATCCAACTAGAGTCAGATGAAGTCACCAAATGAATTTAGTTGTGACCTATCCAGGGTTTTGCTGCCCTCCTCCTCCTCCCTGACATGTATACGTTTGGAGGTGAAAGGCTAAAGTAACATGCTGATTTACTCCAAGCATAACGTAATGGCAAAGGAGATTTTGTAATACTATACAGCCCTCCTGACGGGGGGCCTGAGCAGCCTCCAAGCGCCTCACACCCCCACACAGAGCCAGGCGAGCAGGGCAGTGACTCAGCAGGAGATGGGCACTGAGCATCCGCCGGTTTCAGAAGAGGGCAAGTCTGTGAAGAAGGGAAAACCAGAGGATTAAACAAGGGGAAACGCAAAGCCCTTCTCCCAACAGGGAGCTGCTGTTTCCTACCAAGAGACACTATAAAGTCTGGCTGTCCGAGGCATGCAAAGCTAACTCAGAGAGCACTCTCATGGGAGAGCTCCTGCGCCAGCTATAGAGGGACTAACAATACACCTTTTCTACTCGCAGATGATGTAACATGATACAGAGAACAGGACTTTGTCATGCATCAACTTTTCAGCTTTTAATTTCAAGACATAATCTTTAACTGGAATATACATAATTAATTACATGACAAAGCAAAAATATCATTTGCTCTACTGTGTGTCTACAAACTTTTAGTCATCCCTGGGCACTAAGCTGCAGAGGCTGCTCCCAGTGATTTAGAGAATGCAATATGAAGTAATTAATACACTGCAGCAGCAGCAGAAGTGTAGTTTTTGCAAGAATTAACCTAGAAAACAGTTGAAATTGAGGTAGTCTTAACTGAGACTGCATACACACATTTTTCTTTTTGATTTGAAACCTTTGATGATAGGATGATTTCATCTGGCTGGTAGTACTAAATTTGTTGTCGTATGACATGCCTTTCACTTTTAAAGTGCCTGACTTCATGACTGTTTTGTATGCTGTGTTTGTTTTTAACTCAAGAGCGGTTTATGCCTACTAAGAGTTACAGGACAGGATCATAAAGCGGCTCTGGTAGGCAGGGAACTCCAGAGATATCTGCTCCAACCTCCCGTTCGCTGCAGATCCAGCAAGAGAAGGCTGCCAATGGTCCCATCTAGCAGAGTTTTGAGTCTCTCCAAGGACAGATATTTCACAGCCTTCCTGGATAACCTCTTCCAGTGTTTGACCGTCCCCCACCGTAAATTTTTTTCTCCCAGTATCTAAAGCCTTTTCTACTGTTGCAGCTGCTGACTGCTATTGCCTCTCCTCCTTTCACTGTGTACCTCAGAGACCTGGCTCCAAGTTCTCTACACACCTCCCCTATTAGACAGCTAACGACTGCAATGAGACTTTTCCCTCTCCTGAGCTCGCTCTTCTCCAAGCTGACCAAATGCAGCTCATGTGCTCCAGCCCACTGACCATCCTGGTGGCCCTCCGCCCCACTCACTTCAGTATGTCACCGTCTTTCTCAAATTGGAGAGGCCAAATTCAGACACAGTATGAGAGACGTGGCCTCAGAAGCACCAGAGGGGAATAATCATTTCCCTGGAGCTGCTGGCTACATGCCTGCTAATGCAGCCCAGCATGGGTTTTGGCCTTCTTCCCTGCAAGAGCACATTGCTGACTCATGTTCATCTTGTTCACCAGCACCACCAGGTCCATATTGTGCAGCACTTCAGGAACAATTAGAAGGGGGGGGTGTGTGTGCTTAAAGTAGTAGTGGAAGAAAACACCTCATCATATTACAACCAGAGCTGCTTAAGAAGCAAGGCGGTTCTACAGCATCCCCGTTGCTGGGAAACTCATTTCACACTTGGGGACCACAGGTTAAAAATGTACATTGGAGGGCCAAACTTCTGCAGGCAGAAATACGTATTAAAAGAAAAAAAAGAAAATATGCCTTATGCCTCCTTGAGTCTGACAACTGACACAACATGAATGTGTTGACTGAAAACAGTTTTTTCAGATCCTGATTCAGAGCCTACATCTTGCACAACTTTGAAACTAATGTGGGCAGGGAGTGATAATGGACCCCAAAAAAATAATCTAGTAAAATACAATTAATGCCTTGCTGCATATCAAGGTTTCCAACAGAATGGCTATTTACATGTGAATGCTGTCTTTTTAGGAAAATGTACCTCTTCTATTCAACCAATTATCATTTCATTGCCTCCATGTTCTCAGCACTCCTACACACCACGGTCTTTCTGTATATGAAAGCTCCCGTGGGATTTTCATTTCACTGGATCATGTAATCCACTTCCATACAAACAATTACTCACAGATTCTATAGTTATTTTAATAAACTATGATTTGTATAACACTGAATCCATAAGTAAAGCAAATGCATACTCTACTTCAAATATCTCAGTGCTTCCTATTCATGATACTGCTGGACTAGCTCCACAGAGATTAACCTTAAGAAGCAAAGTCTAACAACCATGTAAAATTTGCCCAAAATGAATTTTCATTCCCCCAAAACTGTTTAATACATATTGCCAGCAAGCCCTTCTGAGCATCAACACTGCATTCCAGAGTGACAGGCAAGAATTTGCATTCATGTGCCTCTCTGAATAATTACAGCTGCTTGGGCAGGAAATCTATCTGTAATCTGCATGGGACTAAGAAACCCTGCTGCAGGAGGGATATTCGCTTGAGTTACTCCTAAAAGATAAAACCAAAGTCCATGGATCTCACTCAGGGTTCCAAATTGCCAAGAACATAATAATGAAAATTAAACCTCTGAAACAATACACACAACCATATAAAAAGACAGGACATACAGTGTTGCTTTACACTATACCATTAGAGCAAAATAAGCTATTCCTTTACTCTGTCAGCTGCCACACCGGAGAACGGACCATTTCACACGAAGACATCCCAAAATCCAAACCGACAATTCATCCGTTTCCATAGCTTGTTTAAATATTGTTCCAGATCACTCTAAGTTTCTGTTTAAGTTCACACAGGCTCACGCCAGTGTTTCTGTCCTTGCCCCTTCATCTGCACAGGACCCAAACCCACAGGCTCCACCGTCCCCCTCCTCTCCTGCACTTCAAACCCCTTCCTTCCCTCTGTCAGCCTCAGTAAGCAACGCAAGGCAGCTGTACACGAGGCCCGGAGATCAAGACTACAACCTGCATGGCGTATTCCTCTCCAGGCAGAATGATTTGGCACAGTTGTAGGATTTCCTAAGGAAGCTACATCCTTAAGTCTCGACTCGCTGATGGATGTTTACGTTTCCTGTTTGGACAGCCTAACAAAAAACCAGATTTAACACAAAAGCACCCTTCACTAAGCATGGGGCTCTATGGGAAATAAGAAATAATTTCAGAGTAATTAAGCTCAGCCGTTTAATAGGTGTGCTTTCAGTATACAGAGCCTTCTCCAGCAAATATTAAATAACTCTGTATATTGCCAGAAAACTAGACAAACCTCTGTCAAAATATCACAGGCAAGTTTTTAATTCTGAAGTAAATAAGCGATAGCATGAAGACAGCAGAACTATGTTAAAAATTAAAAAGCCACCACTTTTAAAACCCCAACAGTTAAAATGCATGTTCAGTAAACTTTTATAGATGATATTCCCTTTCCCCTCCCACCTAATTATAATGAAACAATACAAGTAAGATGCTTTATCAGTGAGTCAGGCAGCAGAGATCTGAGCAAGATCCAAACAGCTACGCAGTGCTCAGCTAACACCATCCACAGAAGAAACATGGATGTTTTCCATTTACGTTCCCTAGGACCAATACTGGAAGTGAGCAATCAGCGCTGCTAGCTAGAGGCCAGGATTCAGGGAGCAAGGAGGACGCACTTATCCAAATGCTGTCCCAGTGCAGCGTGAGCCTTGCTGCCGCCGCCACCACATTTACTCCGCATTACAGCCTTCGTGCCATCCCGCTCAGTGGTTTGCGTGATTGAGAACAGATGTAGCAAGACCACTCGTTTCCAATTATCAAACAAAGGCTGAAAGTTGCATCCCCAAAATGAAAAGCTGGCACACGATTTATCTTCTTCCTTACCAAGCCTTCGCTATAATTAGCTTTGGGCAGGAGGAAGGAGAAAACACTGTCAGATTAAACTAACTTCCTCCCCAGCCCCCAAAACCAAAACTTCTGGAGATATTTTAAAAAGCAAGTCACTCATTCAAATGCCAAGGCTTGAAATGTAAACCTACTACACTTATTTTTTCTTACTGCCTCCCCAAACCAAGTTTTGTATCTCAAAAGGTTAGTCCAGTATGCCACCTGAGAGAATGTTCCTGTGCTCCAGCCTGCTTGTCATGATGTAGCTGCATCTCCCTCAAACTAGCCATTCACGCAGCAAAGGAAAACTCAAATAGCTTTAATCAGGCTCTCTTGATCCACAGCCCCAACTCCAAGTCACCTTTCTTTCACAACGCAGCATATTTTTCAGTGCCTGCTTTCCAGGAAGGTTAGATTGACAAAACTAGGCAGAAGCCAAAATGTCTATTTCTAAAAGTGACAGTATCAGGTTCAGTTCTTACATATCCTAAACCCATTTTTTTTTTTTTTTTAGCATGCCAGAAACACACTGCTGTTGCTATGCAGCTGAACGAGGTAGCTTAAAAAAACCCCACACCATGCAACAAAAACCAGAATGCAGCCTCCCACCTACAGGATGTTTCCAAAACCCACGGAGGCTGGGTGCAAATTAGGCGTACCGAGACGTTTTTGGTGATAGCGCTTGGGTGCAAGCTGAGAAGATGGTGCTGTCTGAAAGTTGCTTTCATTTCCTCACACAAACTGGGCTGTCTGTGGGGTGTTGTTTTCTTTTTTCCCCTCTCCATAAAGCTACCAATCTCTTAGCCCCCGATTCTAACAAACAGCTACAAGTGCCAAAACATTGTGAAGGTATTTCCTTCAAGGAAGATCTAAATCCAGGTCAAGAGAGGTAGCCCAGTAACACAGGCACAGACTATCTGGGCTTCAAACTACCAATGCAGTATTGAGCAGAGTCATCCTCATAACCTTCTGAGACATTTCCATGCACTCACATGTGATTCCCGGTTATCGTCAGACAGTTTCACCCTTAAGAGCTGGACCTGCCCAGCAGAAGACACTCACCAAAACAGCTCTCCCTAGGCAGAGTACTCCCTAATCAGAAAACATGATTAATGAAGAGTGGCAGCGACAGAATGACAGCTTTATGAAACTGAAAGAAGAGAAAATAGAGGGTACCTAAGCTCACAGGAACCAAGGAAAGATTTCTGCACGGTCCCTCTTACACTGGCTAGTAGCTGTTGTTTGTAAGGCATCAGGAGTCTTCTCTCAGATAGCTAGTAACTATCCTGTTGCAGTCCAGATGCTTGACAGACAAGGGGGTTATCACAAATACCACTTTTAGAAAAGCTCAAGCCAAATTTATTGGGTGTGATTTATGGGTGGGTTTTTTTTTTAAAACAAACATTTATTACTGCCTTTCTCCTACTTCCAGTGAAATCTAGGGCAAAATTCTCATAATCTGCAACAGTAGCATTTAGGCCAACAACAAGCACCTCTGAAAATAATGTTTCAGTTCAAAAAGATTCAAAAACATATTTAGTAGCATCTTCCTTGACTAGCACTTACAGTTTCAGAGGATGGAAACAGTCACACCTGTCTGTACTATGAAGTGAGAAGACAACTCACTGCTTTTACTCTGTATTGTCTTCCCCATTCTCAGCAAGTTTGGGCCTTTAATATATTATTTTTATCAACACGTATGGTCTGTTTTACTTCAGTGGAATTACCTAGTTACCATATTCAACGCAACCTAACTTTAGAGCAAGAAATGCCTTCTTCCCAGAGTAAGGCGAAGCCGTAAGTCTCCCTTTGTACCCTGCGCCAATCTGCACACGTGCGGAGGCACTGAGCTGCCAGCAACAGGGGCACGTCCTGCAGTGGGGAGGATGCTCTGCCGCGTGGGGCCAGCCTGCGTCCAGCAATTCGTCGGGAGCCTGGAAGGCAAAGCCCAAAACAGATTTTGCTATAACGACTTCCATCGTGGAAGTTACCAGCTCATACTGCAGTAAAAGACAGGCAGATACACTCTGTAACACCCCACAGTTCATTACAGCCACGGGTGAGGAAGTCATGGCTTCTGTCCAGCTTTCATTATTACGGACAGCACCATCGCACATCAGTAGCTTAATGGCTGCTAAAAGGAAGACAACACTCAGGAAAACCAAACATTTAAAACAGATACCATTAGAAAAGGACATGCTCATAGATCAGAAAGAGGGGTTGGGTTTTTTTGTTTGTTTTAATTTATTTTAGTTTAGTGATTTGAAGAAAAATAATCAGGAATTTAGCCCTCTTTGTGAAAGTTCTGCACACAAAACTAAATATAACTGGTGTATGAAGGACGAGAAAGCCATTTTTCTAGCAGCACATAGATAAACCAAGAGTTAGGCATGGTATCCTACAAAGGAGAGTACAACAGTTTGTCCCTATTAGACCCCAGTGGTTTAGGCTAGGTGTGCCATTCAAACCTGAAAGTATTCAAACTCTTTGTACAGCTAGCTTTTAAACATGTGATGAGCTGCTCAACCACACAAGATGCCAGGAGTCTCGCAAAAAAGCACTGCAGACATGCCCTGTTTAAAAAAATTCTCCACACAGCTGTTGATTTGTTTTTTCATTGATTTTTTTCAGTCGTCTTTGATCATGCAAGTAAAACTATAATTAAATGTAATGCCGTTCTCTGAAATGAGCTCAAGTCTATTTTGGGCCAACAGCATTTCACTAGAGAAATACAGATTGATTACAGTTATTTACTCTGAAAGGTAACATCTCCGTGTGACTGAATTTTATGCCAAAGTGCCTGGTTTCCGTTTACCAGCTAAGTAAATCAGGATAAGAAACTTAACACCTCGGGCCTGCATGTCCCTGTCTGCAAAATTTAATATGTCCTTTGGAAGACGGGAAAACTATTTGTGGCTTTGCATACGGAGCACATGGCTGGGACTCGTGGTATAGGTTCAGCTCCTTGCTGCATCCTCAACTCAGTGGATAACTTCGGGCAGCTCCTATCATGTCAGCTTCCTAGGCTGTAAAACAGTATAAACTTCAGCCCTTTTTAAACCTACTTCAGAATTTGAATATCAAATCTTTGGCAGGAGCTGGTATTTTAAATAGCAACATTGGTTTTTTGTTTAGTTGTGGGTTTTTTTAAGTGGGAGAATATCTACTGGTAAACTGGTAAGCATAAATTTACTCTGATCAACAAACACTTCTGTTTTAAAATATTCATGTTAAAAAAAGTAAAATGAGAAAGCCTTGCTCATCTTGCAGGAGAGAGAAGTGAAAGGCAAATACTGAACCTCTACACACACGATAGATGCAGTTTAACTTAAAAGCAAAGCTGCAGTACACAAGTGCATTGCGAGCAAAGTACGTACTTCCAGATCCGTACAACTGCTGATCTGATGTCATGCTCCAGGCTGTGCTTAATGACGTATTTATTTCATATTTCTAGACACAGACGGAACAAACCAGCCCGACAATGAAAGGCATAGCAATATGTCATATGGCGAAGTTGTACAGGCTGCTCCCAAGTCAGCATGGCACCACACTGACAGTATTAATCCGTTACATCTAGTGATGTTGCTGCAACACAAACATAGCAAGGACCAAACTAGTCTAGCTACTAAGGTTTTCATGGAAGTTAAAAGCCCATTCTTCTCCAGTATCAAGGAGAAGTTTCACCACAGCTTCCACATATTTTAAGGTTCCCTTTCTGTTATGGTTGACATTTACTTCATAAAGCACTTAAGAAATAGATGAAAACAAAGTAAGTATTGCTTCCCCCCTTGAAGAAAGGGGGAAATAAACAGATAAAGGTGCCACGACTCTGTAAATCAGGGTAGGTTTCCACAAGGCAAAGCATGCCTAAATAAGATTCCCCAGTGGCAGTTTTTATTTGTGCATTAAAGGTTTATTTATGAAATACACTGAATTGGATTATTTACTTACTGCCCTAAAATCATGTGATGTTAGTATTACCAGCTCTACATTCCTTTATATTGCCTTAGGTATGGATACAAATGGATACAAAGCTTTACAAGACTAAGGAGCACTCCTCTGGATAAAAGGCTACTCAGATGCAGAATAACTTCCCAGTTTCTGGAAAACTGGGCAAGTATATAATTATATCTGTCATCATGTGCTTAACACAGCAGCCTCACAAAATGCCTTTTCTAGGCATAGTTCAGTGTACGATATGACAGGCAGAAGGACAAGAAAACCAACTTGTTGATGGCTGCAGAAAATCACATACAAGCTTATTGCAAAAGCATAATGGAGAACCCCACTCAGAGATTTTCCAGAGAACCCTTCCAAAGGCAAGCAGTGAGATAGCAACCAGTAGCACCTATGACACATCCATGACATGTCAGAATAACCAAAGGTAGACGCACAATAATTAATTTCAAATCTATTGCAAATTTCTGCTTAGGCATGTGATAGAAATAACAGCTTTGCTCTAAACCAGAACCTTCTCCTGCTCAGCTGAAATTTAGACATAGGAAGTAGGAGCTCCAACCTTTCTGCAAATAGAAATAGGTCTTCGCAAAAGCACTTTTGCTCCTTTGTGCTAAATGTGTGCATCCGGACTTCGTTACACAACGCATCAACAGATTCAGAGAGAGGGACAGGCTAGATTTTGCGGTATTGAGACAAACCACACACTTGGGTCTCCAACACATTTCGCAACCACCCGTCAGCCTATGATCAACAATGAGATCCACTGCTGAGGTTATTGATGGCCAGCGATGCCGGTAGCAGCTCTGTTACTCCTCAGGCAGAAAAAAAAAAACCCACTGTGATTTTTCTTCCGACAAACAAGCCAAGTCATCCACATTTGTTTTCATCTAATCGAGCAAACAACTCGCCACTTTAGTCAGATATTTGCAAGCAGCATCATTTCCTGCTGTTTGAGTATCAGCTTTAAGGGGCGTGTTCTCTGCAGAGGCATTGCTTGCTGTCATCCAGGCAGTATTTAAAATAACTGTATGTTAACATAAGGGGAGCTACCGGCTGTATTATCACCCTTGGAGTCGGCAGCAAGGAGCACATAAAACCAGTTGCGTTCCGGGCTGCGCCGCGACCCTTATCAAACAATGCAAACAATTTTAATGAGCTTATCTGCCGGAACATATTGTCAGGGATTTTAATGCAGAAGCGCTGCCAGCAACGCATGCCAGACCATTCAACAAAAATCCCTACAACTGCGACAAAGGACGTGCGCCCCCCCCCCCCCCCCCAAACGAAAAACGATAGATAAATAGAAGATGAGGCTGGCCCCGGCGGGCGGGGGGGGCGGGTGGAGCCGCCTCCCCCACACACGCGCAAACACCGGGGAGGGGGGGGCTGTCACCCCCGCCCCGATCAGCGGGGGTCGCTGGCACCCCCGGGCCGCTGTGCGGGGGGCGCTCGGCCGCGGCCGCCCCGCAGGGCAGTGCCCGGTGCGGTACCCGGGCCAGGCAGGCGCTGCCCGCGCCCCGCCATCCCCGGCCGCCGCCTCCCGCACGGCGCCGCCTCCGAGATCCGCAGCGAGGTGCTGCGGCTCTTTCCAGGGGGAGCTGCCCGCCTGCGCGGAGCTCTTTATTTCCTTCCTTTCCTTCCCCCTTTTTTCCTTTTGTGGTTTTTTTTTGTTGGGTTTTTTTTTCCTTCATTATTTCTAACCGCCTTTCTTCCGCCCGGGCGAGCGAGCCCCCGCAGACATCCCGCCTATTCACCAAGCGCCTGCCAGCCGGACAATGCGAGCGCCGCCGCACGCCGCAGCCCCCGGCCGCCCGCCCGCCGGCAGGGGCTGCAGCCCGCCCGCCTTATGCAACCGCCCCCCGCGCTGCAGACCCCCGGCCGCCGCCGCCCCGCTCGCCGCCGCAGTACCTGTAGGAGCGCTCCCCCCGCACCGTGTGCTTCCTGAAGGGGATGATGGTCCCGTTATCCTGGATGATGTCGTTATTGTTCTCGCCATTTGGGGACAGGGCTTGGGTCGGTCCGGGCATTGGCGCTCCCGCCGCTCCGCAGAGCCCCGCGCTGCTGGTGTGCGGAAGGTGGCGGCAGCCGACTGTCGCCGCCCGCCCGCCCGCGCCGCCCCGCCCCGCCGCGCACGTCAGCCCCGCCGCCGCCGCGCCCCACGTGACCGCCTCTCGCCATGGCAACCGGCCGACTCCGCGCCTCGCCGCCCGCCGCGCCGCGGCCGCCCCGCTGCGCCCGGGGAGGGGGAGGGGGCACCCCGCCCCGCGCCCCCGCACAAAGAGCCGCTCTCCCCGTGCGTGCGGGGGGATCCGCCGTCCCCCGCGGGTGGCGGGCCCGCGGAGAGCGCCCGAGCCGCGGGGCGGCCCTGCCCGGCGCAGGCAGACAAAGCGCTGGGGCAGCCCCGTGCACCCCCCGCAGGAAGGCGTCCCGCTCCCCTCCGGCAACGGGCCGGGGGACGTGCCGCCCCCCCCTGCCCGCCTCCGCCCGTGACAGCGGCGGCTGCGGCTTCGCCCTGCGTTACCAAAACGACGGGGACCTCCGAGCGCGGTAGCCCACGGCCACCCGCCCCTCCCCGCCTCGGGCAGCTCCTCTGGGCTCGGCCGGAGCCCCCGCCCCCGCCGCTCTGCTGCACCGCCCGGGCGGCGGCCGCGCAATCCCAGCAGCGAAGCAGCGCCCGGCGCTCCGCGACACCTTCCCTCCGGTCCGGTGCGCCTGGAGCAACGGCCAGCTCCACCGCCTGCTCCGCCGTCCGCGGCTCGCCAGAGCAGGTTCTGTGTTCCGTACGGTAGGCACTTTAACCAAACCGTGCATAAATGTTAAATGGTATGGGAACACGAGGGTGTCAGAAACCGTGGACTCCTAATCATTAAAAAAAAAGCATAGGAAGGTCTAAGTTCATGGATGCTTTTTCCCCCTGTTCCTGCATCCACTGCTCCGCCTGGATTCCCTCCCAGCCCCAAGCACCAGGATAGCCAAGTGACCAAGCCCTATATCCCTGCTTACAGCTTCACTGAAGAGTGCAGTACAACACCTGCCAAGCTGCACTGCACATCTGCAGCATCCTCCTGTTCCCAGGCTTACACAGGGAAGCAAGCTGATGGCATGACTTGCCTGGGTCAGAACATGAAAGGGGCAAAACCCAAACTTGCCAGGGTAGTGGCGCCGAACTCCTGGCGCTGCCATTCACACAACCCCTCATGTCTTCCTCCCCTTCATTTAAAAGGGTTTCTCATCCCCCCTCTTAGCATAGCTCTACAATTTCTGCATATCTCACCTTGCCTAGACACATCCTTCAAAGCTGGATGTTAACCACAGAGCAATGCCAGTCATAGACAGCAGATCAGAACTTCACCACAGTAAAGCCTACCCTTGTGTCCCAATAGTGGATCAAAACTCACACATTTACCACATTGAAAAAAACTATCCAACTGTTTACAAATTGTTTTCTCTACAGAGAATCCAGCAAGAGCAACTATGGGCACAGACTCTAAACATGTCTCTAAGACCTCAAGGCTGTTGGATGTGAAAAAGCAAGAAGTAGTTGGGCAGATATACCAACATCTTAAAAAAAAAAAAAAGGCACTCCTAAATTCAACTCTCTAAAATTAATTTTAAGGTGACAGATCTATTGGAAGCAATGAGTATTTCTAATGTGTTCTCAGAGGCACATGCTAGTATCTTATTAAAAGGTCTGAAGTATGAGTTTGATCAGGTTTATACCTCAGACTTTCTGTGTGAAGAAAGTGATTTTACAAAATTTTAACCAATCTTTATCTAACCTTTCAGACTGAAATGCCACTTTGCTGAAAGCTTAGTTTACATGATTATGCTCATGATATGGACTCTGGGTTCACAGAGAGCTTGTAAGGTGAATACAATCACTAACTAAACACCAGCTGCACAGCACTTGGACTGCTGAGAAACTACTTGGATTTAAGTCAGATGTATACATTAATACACATAGAGAGCAATCTAACAAAACCCAAATTAGTCCGCCAATTTGTCATGGTCCTCTGAACACCAGGACAGGAGGTTTTATATATTCTTTCTGCCAGGTTTTCAAATATACTCAAATTTTTCTTTCCGTAACTGACCTATAGACATTTGCAGCTGACATACTTGATTGAGAAATCTTGCATTCATCTGGCAACAGTAAACCCACCAGAGAATTGCCTTTGAATCTTTCTCAAAACAAGCAACAAAATACTTTCTGCTAAAAGGCCAGTGTCTTAGTAATGCTCAAGAGCATGGAGAAGCCAGAAATGCTACATGGTGACAGAACATAAAAATAACCTATAGCAGGTTTTTATCTGCCAGGCATAACCCTACCTGCCCTGCTAGGCAGCAAGCAGTAATACACTCCACTACCCTAACTTGTAAAAATATTTTTATTTCTTTGCCGGTGGCAAAAAACCAGAAGCTTTTTTACTGATGTCTCCAAAACCGTTTTTAAAACATGTACTGGCAAAGCTACAGAAGTGCAGGTGAGGACAGCACAGCAGCCTTGCTGCCTCAGACCCCTTCTTGCCTCTGCATTAGGATTCAAGGTCAAAAGAACACACACTACCTCAATGCAACACCTTACCTTTACAGAGGCTGAGCCAGGCCATGGCAAAAGAAGCTTGGTGATGGTTTTCAGAAAGCACATGCTGCTTCGGTTGACCTACCACAGTCGGGCAGAGCACGGGGCACAGTACGGATTCCATATTGCACAGCACTCCCTCCACTTACATCTCTGTTCGAGCACTGCATGCCCACAAACACAACTCTTGACGTGCAGGAAAGCACCAGCATCTTCTTCCCACTTTCACTGTTCTGAGCCAAGATGTCTCAGGCATGGATCCAGTGGCACAGAACAAGAAAGAGGAACCTGGTGCTATTATTAGGTGCCTGTGCATCTGTTCTGCCTTTATAGATTTTACATGAAGTAGGCGTACAAATAGAAAAGCAGGTTGAAAAATAAGAGGTCAGTACGGTGTTGATAAAAAAGCTCCACCTATGGTATGTTGAAAGCACTGAAATCCAGTACTCACAAGTGGTACGCAGACTAAGCAAAGCAAAGAGCCAGGAAAGGAATTAATGCCAAGGGGTGGAATTACAGAACCTGATGTAATAGATCTCCAAGCACCAAGAACCACAGAAGTAATGGCTGGAAAGGACCAACCGATCGAGGTTGTCCGGTCCAATCTCCCACTCAAAGCAGGATCACCACCAACACAAGATCAGGTCATATTTGATGATCATAGTCTAGTCAAATCTTAACAATCTCCAAGGATGGAGATGTCGCATCCTCTCAGGGCAACCTGCTCCTGTGTCACTTTAGCCTGCTGTTCAGTTTCCCACCTGACTTTGGCTACAAGGCAATCCCATACTTCCCCCGGACAATATAGCAAGTACCAGGTGTGCTGCTGATGGGGAAAAGTCACCACCTTACCCCAGCACATGCATTTCAGTACTTTGATTTCTGCCACGGTGAACCAGGCAGAGGAAACACTGGTGAGCACTGCAACAGGCCTGAATGCCATTGTCCAAAATCTGGTTGCTCCTTCCCCCTCAAAGCTTTTGCTTTCAGTTCCTCTCTCCTTATTTGCTCCAGGCTTCACTTACTGCAATAAAAAGGCCATGTAGTGTGATTTATAACGCCTGAGAGTGAAATCCCCTAAAAGCCCAAAATGCAGTGTCAGAAAGACCTCAGGCATGCTCAAGCCAGAATATTATATTAGGCAGCTAATGTGGAAATAAATTATGAGTATTTTAGCACTGATAAGAAGCAACCAATGCACAGCCTCTGAAAACAGAGGTGATGGCCACACTAGAGACTTCTGCTGATATATTTGTCAGAAGATTAAAAAAACACACACAGTTTTAGAGAGCTTTCTATGTGACATAGCCAAAGTATAAATACAATTAATGACTGCAGAAATTCCCCACTGCTTGGATAACTTTGGGGGCAGGGGCTGAGATCAAGAAAGAGATGTTTAACCCCAGAGTGGCCAGCAAACGTCTCTCATTTCTAATATCTCTGTTCATGTTGAAGTTCATAAAGGAATCAGTGTGATATTCCTTGGACTCTCAGAATACACCTCAGCTACAACTTCAAACTGCAGCAAACACCATGTAAGTATGACTATTTTGGCCCATGTGCTTCACTTTTTAGAGAAGTTTCGTGAACACTCCTGTCAGAAGCACAGTTTTTCTACCGGGAAAAAGAATGAGAAATCCTGATTTCAGGCAAACAAGCAGTTAGGAGGTAGCAACAGCTTTTGAAAAGCAGCAGTCCTGGTCAATATAGTCTGCTTTCTAACTGTTCTCATAGTTTTCCTCTATCAGGATGAAGATTAATAGAATTGTGCGAAGCAACAGATTTACACACTGTAGAGCAAAATCAGTTATTTAGCAAGTGTGTGTGTTTATCAGAAACCTGTGCAGAAACAGGCTTTCACTGAAGAAGGTGGCCAACAGCGTTTAGATCTGAAAGTAAATGAATAAAGAAAATCAGGAAGAAAGTTTGGGAAGAGCTAAAAAAAAGTTAATCTGTTAAGTCTTGGTCATATCTTGCTTGTTCAAGGGAGGCCCAGTTCATTAAGGTACATAGACATACTCTGTTCCCAGCATGAGTAGATTCAGTAAGATGGATATAACCATGAGCATGCTTAATTAGGCTGCATCAGAATCGGCCTAATTCCTGATAGCACACACCATGAATAAAAGTTTCATTTAGTAAATCAAGAACAGATGACTTAGGAGATCCAGATTTGCATGTCATCTACGGTAAATACAAATGAGGTATCTGCAACTGCATGTCTATTAGAGCGCACTAGCTCACACCACCCTCAATTAGTGCACAGTTCTGACCTGTAATGATAACGTATTACACAAAAATGTCCATAATGGAATTAGGAACAGCAACGTTACTAGCACAATGAATGTATATCAGATACGATGTGGCATATGATGAGTTTTAAGCTGACCTGGGTTATGCAGAAAAACTCATTTCTCATTCCACTGACATACTGTCAACTGCACTGATCAAGCCAAAGGAAAGCTCCTACTGTGGCATAAAAATAACTCCAAGTGAAAATTCAAAACTATAACTTTACAGACTTTCCTTGTTTACACAGCACCGAATAAAACCTCCCACCTCCACCCCGTTAGTTCATTCCATGCCTTAGATTTCAGGGTGCATTGCATTTAAACTGACCATACCAAACAGCAAATGATAATTTTGTCAGGACAAAGAAACACTGCATGAGTTTTAATAAAACAGCTACTTATCACCCCAGACATCCTGTAGACAAAGAATGAGCTTTCCACTCTTGGGGATTATAGTGCTGCCACTTTAAGCAAAGTCTTGATTATTTGCCTTCCCTGGAGAGAGACAGATAAAGGGAAAGAAAGAGAGGGCTGTCCCAATTACACAATGTGCATGGACCACATACCTATGAGGTAATTCAAGTCTATTTTTAAATATATGGACATATTTATATTTCAGGGGTCACATTTAATATTTTAAGAAGTGTTCTCTGCCTGTGAGGAAGAGTAAACCAAAACTTAGTGTCTTTGTCAGCTAAGCATTCTTGAAAATTTAGTGTAATAAGCTGCAAAGCCAATTTGACCATTAGTGTATGAATTCCTCACTAAAGAGAGAGGTCTTCAAGAGCCACAGCCTGTGGGTATTTTTCTTTAAAAAGGCAGCAGTTACCTTTTGTAGTTCCAGAAATCAAATAGAAATCAGAGGGTTATTTCAAGATTCAAACACTGTCTGCAAAACCAGGATTTTTTTCTTCAAAGAAACAGGATTTCAGAAGCCCTTGAATAGAAGGTATATTTTAAGACTAATTATATGCTTTTAATATTAATTGTTAGATTAAAATTAATAAATAGGTTTACTGGACATTTATTAAATCAAATCCTTTCAGGGTTTAGCTAAATCCAGCTGCTTTAAAGAAAAAGTCCCTAATTCTTATTTAGAAAGAAGCACTCTTCAGCATACAAAGAACTTTGTACCTGAAACGCAAGAAGTTCACACTGAATATCCAAAACATTTTTATCCAGCACTTCCTACATAACAAAAAACTCCAGTGAGAGCAGGAAACACTCACTGAAGGATGTTTCCAAAGAATAAATTTTCACTTCCTTTAACTCCAGACCAAACCAGAATTTTGAATTCTTTGGTGCCTGTTACATTTGTGTTCAGTGATATCTACCAGGTTGTAGCTGAGTTTCAGGCACACCTGGGGTAGCTGCTTTCATCTGAAAACCTGTAAACTGAGGCTGTGATCAATAAATGCTTGGAGTGATGACTTTCTCACTCTGCCTCTAATACTGATTGAAAGGAATTGAGGCAGGAGACTGACTCATGGCTCATTCGCGTGCATTTAGATGGAACTATTTGGCTGGGGCTGTTCTAGAGTTAACATTGCCACTTCCATTTGTATGGAGGCGTTAACTAGCTTTCTAGTCTTGTTTTGTCAGAGTTCAAATGTAAAGACCATGGAAAGCCAAAATAAAAACATTTAAAATGTTCAATTAGTCTGGATTCCTGGATTTTTTCAGAGAATGACAAAACTTTAATTAAATGGGATCTCTCCATTAGGTGAGAAGTCAGGTTGGAGGATGCTGGTCCAACACTAATCCCCACCCCCAGCTTTGGATGGTGAGATAGTGGAACAGGTTGCCCAGAGAAGCTGTGGATGCCCCATCCCTGGAAGTGTTCAAGGCCAGCCTAATTCAGGCGTTGAGCAATCTGGTCTACTGGAAGGTGTCCCTGCCCATGGCAGGGGGGTTGGAACAAGATGATCTTTAAGGTCCCTTCCAACCCAAACCATTCTACGACAAATGAAAGCGAGACTAGTGTTCTCGAAAAAGGGGATTCGGGGTTTTCAAGTTTCCATACAGTACAGCTTACAACTATTACCCTCGGAAATAGTCAGAGCTTCAGACATTCACATCCTAAACAAAATCAATGAAAGAAGTTATAAACAGTAAAAGCCTGGAAGGGTCTGGAAATATGAGAGAGTAGAAGAGAAGTCTAGCATTTCTTTATATATTGTCAGCTGTTGAGGAATCTTTGGCTTTCTTGGAGTTAAAGAGGGGTGTCTGGAAAAATGCAGAAAGATGACAAAATCAGGTAGGAGTGGACAATCTACCCCTCTGTTGTTCCTTCTTACCATTTCATACTGAAAATAACAACATACTTTGAAGGCATTTCAGTCTAGTGATATATTTCATAAAAGCAACATTGGCTTGTGGGAGAGGACAAAGGAGAAGATTTGCAACACCGTTTGTCCAAGGCAGAAGTTTTTCATGTGAAAATCGGATATGGCTGTATCCCACAATAAAGTGATACCTTTACTGGTAGATGATGACTTTCAATATGACTTGTTACATTCCTCCACAGAGAACTTAGTATGTAATATCAATGTCAAGCCAAGAAGTTAACAACAGCCCTTGGGATCAATGATTCTCTGTTCCTATTGTACAACAAATGTTGTGAAGCTGATAGCCATTTGATTTGCAGATGTTATCCAAGTAATTTAATATTCCACATGACTCTCTGGTACCTGCATAACACAAGGAGGAGAAGTATAAACGCTTTGGAATGATTGTTGGCTAAGATCTGTTCAGTGTACTGTTTTGCACCTTGTCCAATATCAGCATTACATATACTCGACATGTAAAGCTTGCACATGGTTTATAAACCACCAAAAGGAACATTACATATGTCAACATTTACCAACCTGGTGCTCACCACTGCTAAAGAGGAAGGGAGAAGGCTGGCGCAAGAAAGTAATGGTTCCAGCAGGTGGTCAATAAAATTTTTGGATACCTTATTACTGGATCAAAAGTGCTTCAACCAGCTGACAGAAAGGGCTGGATCATTACAAACCAAGATCTGAAGGGGTTACTTTGTCCCAGGAAACTGTTAATTAAGCATCTGTCCTCCTACACCCAGCAAAAAGCCAACATAAACATCATTACATACTCTAGCTAATGTGAAAGAAATACAAAGCGCATTCATGCCTGACCAGCATCAAAATCACACTGCCAAGTCATTCAGTAGTGTGAGAGTGTTTCTGTGATTGTAAACCCTGGCCCAAGAATTTGGTCCCTTGCTGCAAAAATACTCTACAGTTTCCTCGGGTCCTTACAGTGTGCTACAAATTATTCTCTTACAAAGCTAGCGCATGTCACATGCTGATCAAATTAGCAAGTGCCAAGTGACACAGAAAGTGGTGTGCTTTTTTGTTTGCATGCTGCCTGCCCCTTCTCTTGAAAACTGCTTTTTATCTGGGTTGTTCACAGTATTTTACAAAAACTAATTTCTGTCAGCTTTGTTCATTTTACAAGCACAGAAACAGGCCCTGCTGTTATGACCAACTTCCTCAAAACCCCATGCAAGCTTCACCCCCAGCACCACTACGGCGAGTCCCCAGCCTTTCTTCCACGGTTTGCCTTCTGATCCATGCAGTACTTCCAGCTCTGCAGCTAAGCAAATCCTATACCCTTTCTCCATTACTACAACTCAGTGACCACCTCCTCCCTTTCATCTCAGGATTTTTTCCACACCTGAGGTTTCCCCATTGTTCTTTCTCCCATTCTTTCCCACCCATCCTTTGTCAGGCATAATCCTCTGCAGGCTTAGGCAATTTTCACTTTCCTTCATCAGCCACCTGCAGAGAACCTGGGTCAAATTGGTCTCCTTCCCTCAGACAAAGTCCCCAGCATACCTATTGTCTGGCTAACATACTGCTATTAGCTAATAACACCTCATTTCATCCAGGCTGAGAGGAATGTACTACAGCACTTGCCTGCTAAGGTGCATGCACATTCACACTCAGCCACCCCAAGAAGCAACACCTGTATTTAAGAGCTGCATAATGCACAGAATTTACACACCTCCTGTGACGTGGCGCTGCCATAAAGAACTGAGATCCCTGAGGCACCTCTCAAAAACTGGGTTGCAAGGATTTGCTTGTGATCACTGGCTCACAGAGAAATCAAGGAGTGCTTCCTCTTTAGGCTAAAACAAATATGCTACATGCAGCTTTTTTAACAGAAATTTTTTTCACCATTCAAAAGGCTCTTAGTGATTTCAGGCTCCTCACTGGTCAAATGTAAGCATCTGAGGCACTCTTTACTTGCTGGCAGTTTCTTACACTTGTGCTTTCTGACTTGCTGTTAAGCATTTAGACCCATAACACACTTGTAAGTAATAGTTACTATTTGCAAACACTAAAGCATTTGGGAGCAAGAAACTGTTTTTCCAAGTACAATTTAACTGCTAGTTTACACAATTCTCTTACTAATCTTAAAGTTTTTGTTTCCTTGTTTATTGATGGAAAACAGACTTTTTCCAATGGCAATGTTTGTTAGCATCTTAGTGTTTACCCTAAGTGTTTTTTAATAAAATAGCCTTCAAATGACAAGGAAAAGTAATTTTCACAGATCACTTTAACCATGTTACACATATATTAGCACTTTGGAATAAAGAAAAAAAAGATTTGCCAACTATGTCAAGAAGTGTATCTTGCTGACAGGCATTCCCTAAGAAGACTTTTGTAAAGTGACATATTAGACCAAGTTTCCATGCATACTTCAAACGCTTTAATAGCCTAGTGCTGCAAGTGCTTTCTTTAGATATTAGCACCCTACAGAACATATACTAAGCACTTTCTGAAATCCTGGGATTTCAAATTAGCCAAAAAATGTTCTTGCCTGGTTGTTAAGAGGCAAAGCTAGTTGGGAGAAAGCTACTACTGGCCTGCTTTAGTGGAAGGTGCATCTGCTACCAGCAACACATACCAATATTGGGGCTTGTGGAGGAGAAATGAGGAAACAAAAAAAACTTGCAAGCAATGTACAACAGTAAATTTTCCTTATAAAGTCAAATTAACAGCTTTTTTAAGAAACACACCTAGTAATTAAATGAATTGTACCACAATGGCTACCATAAATTTGTGGATCAAATGTGATACCAGCTGAAGTACTAACGTGACTTTATTTAAATGTAAGGAACAGACAAAACATAATAAAGGGCTCACGCCTCTACTCTAAAATAGAGGGAGGCCATTAAAAGTGTACATATCTCCATTCTGAGCAGACAAAAGCATACAGAATGTGCATAATCTTATTGAAAAGATAAACAGCTGGATTTACTTGCTTCCATTAACCAATGACCCACTTGTCAAACATAAGCTGTAGATTTAGAAGAGTGATTACATGAAGCCTCTTACATTAGACAAAAAAAGACCCCAGCTATGTAATCAGAGCAAGTCTGAAAATACTTGAGCGCAGACAATAATGTTCTTTTATACAGACACACGGCGAGAACTAGTTCTTCTTGCTAAAACCTACAATATAATGTAAGGGTGTTTCCTATAGTGCTGTTCAGAAGGAGTTTATCCCATGCAGCCCACTCAGGTCATTAGCGGTGAGCCAAATCCGGGCCTCTTGTAAGAGGATGAAGCTCTGATGGAAGCCACTGCCTAAACCTTAATGTGGGGGCACTGCCAGCTTCCTTCTGTGAGGAATGGGTATTCCTAGAGAAGTAAGGCTGGTGCTCCCCGCACTAGATGGTAACCACAACACGTACCTGGCCTATCTAATCACTCAGAGAGGATTTTTAACCAGGGGCAGCAGCTGTGCAGGCTTTGGTGGCAGATCTCCAGCTGAGGCTTTTAGAGCTCAAGCCAGCTGCCATCAACTTTGCCCATGTGTAAGCACCTCCCACCACACACCTGTTGCAGGTTCAAATAGGTACAAACATACCAGACATACAGATGAATACAGCATTTGGGCTTGAGTACAAGCCCTGAATTAACAACAGAGGAAATGCATCAGGGACAAATTACTAGGTCTCAAGACATGGAAAATCTCTAATTTTACCACCTTGCATTGTAACACAACAGCAATGCACACAACAGCAGCCTTTCCACACTCTACCTACGGCTAAACAAGTGTCTAAGAAGGCCGAAGAAGCCATTATTATAAGCAACATTTTTACTGTAAGGACAATTTATACAATTAAGTGCACGTTGCTTCCACCTGACCTCACTTGCATGCTGTGTATGGCCTGCAACTCAGTCTTTACTGTGACTCAGTATATAGGGTGATTTTCTGGAAGCTGCAGATCATGGAGCAACTTAATTATGTAAGAATCCTAGCAGTCAGCTAATGAAAACCAGTGTTTCCAGCCCTAGTGATCACAGAGAAATGCTGGAAAATGCCGATACTTGAACTAAGAAAAAAACCTGAATAATAAAACCAGAAAAGCTAGCAATGACCAAAAAAACCCCCCAAACTCCCCTTCTTTAACAAAAGTGCAATATTTGAATAAGCTCTTTCAAGCCTTTCTTCACTCTTAAGCTCCTAGCAGGCATGATGGGTTTCTGGGAGCCTGTACACCCCCTGGATTTTACTCTGGTGTTGGAGGCCCTGAGCTCTGCAGATCAGCATCCCAGCAGCTGATGTGCAGGTACAGACTTCAGCAGCAGCATCGCAGAGGAGGCCAGGTAAGCTATGCAGCACCTACCACACTATAGGACAGGGACACGTGTCCTTTATAGAAAAGAAGGTACAGATGGGAACACAGCCATGGCACTCTGAGCTCCACACGCCACCCACCACATCTGCAACAGCATTTTGGTTTCAGCTCAGTTCTTTGCCATATTCCTCAGCAACACCTGGGGGTTACCACTGTGTGCAGTCCCCCCCCTGTGCCAGCCCAACCTTCTCTTCCCATCGTCCTTTTACAATACTCCATCCACTTCCTTTCTCCATCTCTTATGCCTTTGCCTTTCCTTCCTTAGATGAAATCTAGGGCTATTTACAACTTCACTGTTAGCACCTTCTGGACGATTAGCAAGTCATCACACTCCCAGTCAGTATTGCAAACAGACTAGCAAGACACAGACTACTAGAAAAAGATGGTCTGTTTTCCTAACAGATCCAGCCTGACAACAGACTCAGAATGGCTGCACAGAATCAGGATGCAAATCAGATCTTGCAATCACATTTGCAAGATTGTATTTATAAAATCTAGAAACTCCTTTGGAAAAACTGACAGTTATTTTTATAGCATCTGGATGTACTGCAAACACTTGATATACCTAGGAGGAATTAGTGGGTTTTTTAAGGTTTTTAAAAAAAGAGGTTTTTTGTTGTTTGGTTTTTTTTTTTGGCTGCTGGAGCAAAACTCAAATCATTACTTGAATCATCCTTTAATAAACGTTCTCCATCTTTTAAATGAAGCACCATTGATAGGCAAGACGCAGAAGGCAAAAGACAACTAGAAACAAAGGTATCATTCTTTGTTTATGCTATTGTATGTTGTCATGGCTTCAACAGTCATGGCATAAAGTAGCACCATTTTGTAACCCCTAAACAGTCATATTGTATATAAAATGAAAAAAAAAAAGATTCTGTAACAATTTGAGCACAAAAGGTACTACTAGTGGCATGAAAACAGTGCCTTTTCTTCATTACAGCAGAAAATGAGGTTTCTATTTAACAAAACCCCCAGCTACAAGGCTATGCGTTTTTGTAACTGTGAATGTATGTCAGTGCTGTTGACAGCTTCTGCGTTGGAACGGATCTTATTATTAACTCTGAACAAAACCACACGTTATCTTTCTGAAAAGCAAAGTTACATTCCTGATTAAACAGCTGCTTTGCTGAGCTCCTGTGGGATAATTTTTGGTATTGGGCACTGAAAAAATAAATATCACCCCAAAGTTCAGAATATTTTCAGACAGCACCATAAAAGGCTATACAAGCTACCCAATTTCTAACTTAAGAAGGGAGTGGGCTGGTGAGCACACAGCCATAAACAAACATTCCACTTTGGTTAACTTTGCTCTCTTAGGTTCAGGATTTCAGTCTCCAGTTTTCTCATGTTAGATCAAAACCAGCTATAGAGCAGCTGTGTCCTGTGCAGGACTGACTGCTAAGCAGATGTCCTCCACTACATTTTGGGGGACCCTGTGGTGTTTCCATAGAATGTAAGTGCTTTTGAAGCACTCTGCTCAGCTCAGAGCTTCACCCATTTTCAGACTTCTTCAGTCTTTTGGCAGAGGTATAAAGCAGCCCTTAGGGGAGTCAGGTCTTATTTGGTGGACATTACAGGGACCAGTCTGAGAAAAGAAGCAGTGGGGAACTGAGTGGGAAACAAAGCACACTTACCTGAAGTAGTATTTTATTCTGCACTGGTGCTGGGAGGTAGGGAGAAAGAAGCAAGAGGAAACACTACTTTAATCTGCCTGGTTTAAGTCATTACATGCACCGTTAGCATGAATGACCAGAGAACATTTGTTTCTGTGCAGGGAAGAGAAAAGCTCACACGGAATTTTTCATTCAGATCTCCCCTGAACAATTCATGATTCAGTAGTTCATCATACAAATATATTTTATTCATCATAAAAACGTATTTATACATATTTTAAATATATTTTCTTTCTTTCCTCCATCTCAAAATGACTGAAATACAACAAATAATTCCTGAGCTAACGTTCCACTAGAAACCAGACTTGCTTTCTAATGTTAGGGTGATTTGTAATTGTTTTAGTGATAACACATCAAACAAGAAATTGTAACTGCCAAAAGCCCCCTTATCTGCATCTTGCACACAAGAGTGCCTCATGTGAGAACTGTAAAATTCCTTGGATATTCCAACATCCATCCCTCATGTTGTGTGTATAACTTAAATAAAAGAAAAAATACACACATTTGTGAGGCTCAAAGGCACCGAAACCTGACTGGAAGGATTCCCAAGCAAAGACTAGTATATAATAGCATGTTACATGGATTTGGCTTTTGTAATTGTAATAGCTTAGCTAATTCTCTAGCAATATAATGAATCTCTGGTATTAGAATGCTGATAGCTAGATCTTTATTTTGACTTATAATAGGCCATAAGACCTAAGGGATTTGGAAAGGAAAGGCTACAACAGTAAGCAGGAATCCATGGGGAATATGCTGGAATGCTGTATGTTGCTTCACAGAGAAGGTTACTTATTGCAGGAAACCTGCACGTGTCACTTAAGTTTGATGAAAGCAGACTGCATACTACCTGTCTAACAATGTGCATTTGGTGGCTGCGCACTATCTCAATGCTCGTGGTTTTCTTCACATCTCCTGTTGCTTCAAAGTACTAGCGACAATGCCAGTATAGCCACAGGGATGAAGCTTGACTATAAGTAGCAGCACCTACTGCTCTGTGCAAGAGTAAAAAGCGATAGGCAAAACCCAGTGTGGCTCAGCACAGGGCATTGCCCCGCTGCACTTCCATCTGCAGCACCTTCATGGGAGGGCATGGGTCTGCAGGGAGAGGACGTTCCGTGTTCCCAGCGCTTGCTCTCAGACGCTTCCTGTAGTCTAGAGCTATTGCTTCATCCTTGAGGCACACAAGCCTCTTTCAGCTCTAAATTATAGACTGTTCTTCTGAGAATCTCCAGGTCCACTCGAGCCCTTCTAATAATAATAATAAAAAAGTCTAATTGCTGTGAAAGTAACTTCTCTCAAAACCTGATGAATCTGAACTCTGTCTTCCCATTTAACTCTCCTTCTCCCAGTGTCAGCATCTCCTTACCTGCACCTGTGCACACAGACAATTCTTGCATTTCCCATAGAACTTACCCTGAAAAATAATTTTTCATGTCTATCATGTATCTAGAGAAATCTTTCTGCAAACATATGTTTTTTTTCAGGGCATTAAATAACTTGAAACAAATCCCTAGTTTGCCTGCAAAACAAGTCTTTAAAATAGCTCAGACAAACCTTTATACTTTTAACTGGAAAGCACAAAGCATCGCTGCAAATCCAGGTGCCTGCTAAAAATTAGTGCTTCATACACTGTAATAGCTTTTCAAGCTTCAGCTGAAATGCGGTCGTATCTTTCAAAATTAAAGTTCTTTCTTGCACAGCCCTGGCATCATTTCAGTGACAGGCATATTTTGAGCACTAACTATGAATAAGGAAACCCCACACTGTATTATTGCAAACCACTAATGCTGCAGTGTGTTCCTTGTCAAGGGAAAAGGCACATACAGTATCCAGCATAGCACGGTGAGCACTGTCAGTAGTGAATCTGTGCAAATAGGAGGTTTATTACCGGGTATCTTATGCTCCATCTTGGCAATAGTGAAGATTTCTTGTTTAATAGCACAGATGTGGCAGCCATGATACAAGGGCAGCAAGTGATGGCAACCGGAGGAAGCGCAGATCTGTTCCAGGCGCATCCCTTCTGAAGGCTTTCTAAACATTGCCACCTCGTGGGGCTCCTATCTCCTGGTATCACTGATCTCACCGCTCACGGCAGATGGCTTCCTGTGCAGATGTCACAGATGCCAAGCTGCGGGCTGGACAGTTTCAGTTAACACCCAGCTCGGGTGGGATGCGGTTTAAAGTCCCATAGGTGGGGATTAAAAAAAGGGGCACCTCACAAATTCTATTTGACATTCATTACTAACCCTGTACAGTGGCATTTTGTGTAGTTTGCTCTTTTTTCACTTAACATTATGAACACAGCACTAATAATGTGCAGACGAGTTAACATTTAATGAAACAATGCAAGAATACAGTTCCTCAAAGCTCCCAGACAGAAGGGGAGAGGGAAGTTAGATTATTGTCCACCTTTAGTTTTCCTTTTTATTTTTTCTTAATTCCTTTCTGTCAACATTTCCTTCTTACTTCATTTAAAACCACAAATTATTTCCAAAAAGTCTGTGTGATCTACTTTAGCTTTCATCAGCTCTGTTTAATGAATAATTCCTGATAACCTGAACCCGTTAATTACATGGTCAAAGATGTTGCAAAGGAATATAACTTTTCATTGATACCAAACTTATCTAGTTACTGTCTTACAGCCATCAAACACAAGTTCTTGGGTACTTTTTTAGTCACTAGCACTGTTACAAACACATACAAGCACACAAACATACTTACTTTGAGCATCCAAACACCTTCCCTGGTTGCCGGCTTGAATTCCTTGCAGCAATTTGGTACTGGAAAGAAAACATGAAAACCTTTATTTTAACAAGCAAACAGGAGAAAAAAAAAAAAAAAAAAAAAAAGGACTCACTGAGTGATCTTTGTCTGTATCAGTTGGGCAGTGATGCAATAGCCGTATGCTAAAAACGGAACAAGAGGAGAACTCCTTCGTTACAATATCCTAATTCAGCTGCATTCACAATGGTTCAGTGTCCAACACATCTGCACAACGATCAGATGTCCCTCTGATAGAGTAGCAAATCTATGAGCTCCCTTATGCAGTGCTACATTCAGAGTTTATTCGTAATTGCCAGGCACATTGCTGTTTCTTCATCTGACCAGGCTTTTTCTTAGCACAGGCAATCAGTTATGACTGTTGCGTCATGCACATAGGGCCTTGCCACACTTGCCTGAACAGCTTTTCAGAGGGAAAAACAAAAATCTACCATTGAGAAACACATGAACTGACACCCAGGAAAGCCTGTGTTTTTGCCAACACAACACAAAAATGCTGACAATTCTTTGAAGTGCCTCGCTTGGCAATGAAGTCATGACGTTGCCCACTGGTAGCAGCCACATCAAGGCCCATTCCCGTCTGTGTTTCTAGATACAGCTGCCATTTGCAGCTAGATTTGTCCTTGCACCCATTCTCTCAAGTGCTACATTACAGGCTACAGAAATATAAGCAGGAGCGACCGTATATGGGTTTCAATTTGTGCCATGAATTACATGCTAGGGTTATATGGCTAAGTTTCTTAATTTGCCTTCTCAGTCAGCAGGAAATATCATTCCTAGCAGGTAAATAATGGTTTACAGTCAGGCCAGGGCTCTGGTTGTTGCTTGTTTTGCATTCCTAGTCAACTAGGTGAGACAGCCCGGCAGGGAGGGGTATTCCAAAGGCATCTATCCCTGCATAACAGCACAAAACTATATCAAATGGGATCTCAGGGGTGCTCAGATTGAATCAGGATTGAAAGATGCAAGAAGCTGCTGCAGGTGACTTGATATTCATCACAAACCTTGTTTCAAGAGGAAAAAAAAAACAAAACAGTTCTTGCTCTAATTCATTATCATCTGGAAAAAGTAAACAGACCTTTAAAGATGGCTTGCCTACAGGACTGGATCCCAGCTCGAGGAGCTGTGACTCATCCTGGCAGAGAACTTGGGAAGGCTGCTAGCAGACTCGAAGGCTGAAGCTACCTTAAAGCCAAACCAGAATGGGAATTAGCTATTAAACATGTTATTGTTTCATTTCTTTGAATCTCTCCAAGCCTCTTAAGCTTTGCTTTTCAATGTACTCTACCCCTCCACCCCCCTCCATTTGTTTAATGTGGAAAGTGATTCCAGCACAGCTGACAAACCTCAGGCATCCTATTGGCAAAGGAACAGCAAATCCATCATGGTATGTTGGCTTTTGCTCAAGTAGACCCTCCTGAACTTAAGCTGGGATCTAACAGCACTACAACAGCTTGTAAGGTTGGGACACTTAAGACAATGGTTAGAAGTAGTAATTTCCCATCAGGTGGTGTTGACCAGAACTTCTGACAGGCAGCAGTAGTGCAGAGACACAGCAATTCCCTTACACATATGAGGCTTAATTTGGTCATGGAATTTTTTCCACACTATACTTTCTGAAGAGTGTGATATTTTTGGCATGTTGAAGACAGATAACTAATTGCCTTCAGTATATAGACCTTGGTTTGAGAAGCATTTGAGTAACACCACCACGCTGAACTTCATTCATCTAAAAGAAAAAAAAAGAGAAGTCCTCACAGCAGAGACCCTCTAAGGCTTGGATACCGATGATGATGATACTTGTACAGGTCATACCAAAGAGGTACATCTTGGCAACAGCTCCTGACTTTTTGCCTCCATACAGGTCCTTACCTGAGCTACAGGGAGCAGTGCAATGGCTATGGCCAGGTGAGATAATTGCTGCTGTATGCAGTACCTCTGCCAGGTCCCCACCTGCTCCGTAAGCCATGCCAACACCTCGACCTGTACTTCTGGCTGGAGATGTCAGAGGAGTACCCAGGCAAGGGAGTGGTAGGAAACACCAGATCATTAAGGTGGAATTTAATTTAGGTGGACAAAGGAATGCAGTAGAGGTCCCAGTTAGTGGGTGTGAGGAAGGTAACGATGGGGAGCTGGAGTCTTCTTTGGAAGGGTGGAGGGACAAAGGCGTGCAATGAAAACAAAGGGGGTGGAAAGGATGTCACATTTCCTCCCACTACATGCCAGGCCACGCACAGCTCTCAGCTGCAGACACTGTCATCGTATCACTGCTCTACATAAACCAGCAAGCACAACTCAGTTCCTCAGAGCTCTTCAACACACCCAGGCTGCACTGATTTTAAACAGGTTCCCATCTCCTAAGGAGTCACCCACCAAGACATCTGAAGAAATTGCTTCTTGTACTCTGGTAAACATAGGAAAAAGGTCAAGGGGTAAAAAGCAAGAGGATGAAGATCTAGAGGATCTGGAGAATGGAAAATACTTTTGAACACAGAAAAAAAATTGTATTTCTTTAACAAGAATTTAAAGAGGAATGTCAGAAAATCCTATATAATGAAACAGACAAGGAAAAAGTATTATGCATGTTTTCAGGACAGAAACTTATGGTTTGTTCAATTTTTTTAAAGTTACATAAAGCTGCAAGTTCCCTGTATTGTACTACCTATTTCCCTGATGGAGGATTTGCACTGGGAGAAAAAGACCAATGTTTATTAGAAAGTGTTTCGAGTTAAGCTGTTAACAGAATTGAGCAGATTTTATTAATAGCCGAGGGCTATTCACATAGTGCATCCAGCTCTCCCCCTCCCACAGCCTGCTCCTGCAACCCCTCCTGGCACCCTGCTGCAGCAAGTCGGGAGGCCATGTCCAGCCCGGGGGGTCAGACGGGTGGTCCCTCCTTTTACTGGCTGTACACACAGCTCTGTAGCCTCTGTCAGTCACTTTCCTCAGATGCAGTTCAGTTACACAGCCTGCTGCTGATGGAAGTGTGTGCTAGCGGAGGCCTCAGACAGGTTTGGCAGACTCTTGCTGTTTGGAGTTTGTGGGATCTTGGGATGTCCAGTGGCTTCAACAGGACTGCCACTCTCCAGGGCTTACCTGGACCTGGTCTCAGGAGGCTTTCACTCTCAGTGCATACTTTTTTTCCTCTGTGAACTTGTTTTCTGGTGGCTATTGCTACATCCACAAACTTAGTTACCTGTTGAACCCATTCACACAAACGGACACAGAAGGGGCTTCTATGACAATATCCCTTGAAATGCTGTAAAACATTAAATTTATTTTGAATGAATATGATTAAAAAAAAGAAAAAACCTAGACAAAACAAGAATTGGAGAAGAGGGATATTAGAAAGCAAGCTGAAAGCAAAGCAACTAAGTGAAAAAACAGTACAGGTGATCTGCAGAAAACTAGGTACATCATGTAGAGGCAGATCATATAGTCATGCTATGAAAAGTAGTACCAATAGCTGTTAGTCTGAAGGACCAAGGAGGACAAGTTAGGACAGAATGTTATTAGGGCGATTTAAATCAAATGCTTTCTAGTACATTTGACAATGTATTTTCAAAACTTTGTCTCCAGGAACTATATTTCCCATGCAGGAACAGAACCCTGCCTTCTGCTACTGTGTCTCAGCGCACTGGGTGCTTTATTCCATACTGCACAGATCTTTTTTCCTTCCTCCTGCCAAGGACTGGGAATGCGATGTTGCACGAAAACAATTTGTAATATAGGCTGACAGTCACCTATTATTGCCTCAAATACCCTCAGTGGTTACAGAAAACTTCAAACCCAACTTATTTTTAGCAACAGAAAGAATTCAAGCAACCCCCTTGTGGCTGCTATCCAGGCATTTACTGAGTGGAGAATAGCTTGACAAATTATAGAAATGGACAAACTCCTAGTGTAAATCAGAAAACAGTGTATATCACTATTTGTATATGCTTTCCTTTTGAAAAGAACTGAGAGATTAATTTTAAAGCTTCCAGTGTCAAAGGGAAGAACTGCTGTTTTTATGAGCTGTGCATGATTCACAAAAACCAAAACAAAAACCCCAATACACTTCACAGTTTGGCAGATTTCTCAACTTACTGTTAACAGCCCAACCCTATGCTGTCTCACTGTTCCTGGGTAAGTCCTCTGCACCTACTCAGGGCTGGGCTCTGCAGCAGTATATGGAAAACATGACGACTCAAAGCAAAGAAGTTAAGTTACAGAGCTGAGTTTAGTACTATCTCTGACTCCAAAACCATGAGAAACCTAGCCTGACCCAGAGTGTTTCACAAGGAAAGAAGTCCTATAAGGTGCAAGATGCTGCTACCAAGTGTATGACAGAGCTTCCCACCTTTCACTCTTGTCATTTCAAACACGGCTTTGTCCCAGTGCTTCTGCTTCTCTGCCAGTGCTCTGATTTCAAGTCACCTATTCACATGAAAAAGATCCCAAAGACTTCTTATAAAACTCTCCTCCCTCCCTCGCATTTACAAAGCGATCAATCTTTTTCTGGTCATTTACATATAAAGTAAAGCCAAGCGTGCCCTACTCCATAACTTAGTAGGAAAGAACATCCATCCTTTCTCAGGAAGACTTCTAGCCTACTTGGGAACCCACTAGATTTTTCTCCCTATGGAGCAGTAAACCAACTTCTGTCATTTCTGTTGTCCTCTCCTGTCCCTCCTCAAACTTTTGTAGAAGTTTCCAAGACCCATGTGTCCTGAAGATAACACCAGGTTCAAAGCTCCAGCCAACCACAGTGCAACATCTGCATTTTTGCAGCAGCCTACCTGCCCTCCTCCTATTAACAAATATCTTCCTGCCCAGTAACTTTGAGATGCAGTAATTATCTTCCAGCTTGAAAAGGGTGTAATAGAGCTCAACTCATATGATTTTAGTCAGTTAGTGTGACAGATTTGACAAACGTGGTTTTTTTGGCATAGCAAGCAATGCCAAACCAGTATAGCAAGCAGTAGGTGGCAGACCTAATAGGACAAACATGAGAATGTGTAGTTATCATCCTTTCTATTTAGCAGCAGGCTGCCACATTGTAGCTCCATTTCAATCAAAAAAGTTTCTCTGATTTTTTTTGAGAAAACAGTATTTCTTCAATTATTTGAGGCATCATTTCCTTTAAAGTTTAGTTCAGTTATTGATGTCTGCTTTTCAGTTTCTGTCCTGCTAACAAAGTCTGTTCTGCTTGCACTGTTAGTGCCTATGTCTGTGGGCTTTTACATCCAACACAATCACTAGTTTTGTTAGGCACCTGTCTACGGTTTGCATGTTGGACTGCAGTTTATTCTTGATGCACTTCTGTATGTACCAACGCGTTATGTATTTTAATGTGTTTTTCTGGTAGGCATTATACCATCATACAGAATGCACTTTGTTTAAGAACAACTAGAGCTGATCAGGTTTCTGCTTTGTTTCATACACTATAATCATTTAACATATTTCTTTTCAGTACCTCCCTCTATAAACATAAAGATATGCTGCACTGATGCATGTGTTTTATAGCAAGGCAAGAAAAGCCAGAACTGACTAAGGTTTCACATTATGAAGAATTTGGCAATAATATTGCCTTAAGGCATTCCAGCCTTAACTGTTTGCTCCTTATTTATGTCTCTGGACTGCCCCTCAGTTTTGCTGGAGCAACTCTGAATCCAATCCACTCTGAAGCAGAAAGGGATCCAATTTCAAAGTTACCTTTTTTTCATATTTAAAATAATAAATCTAGGGCAGTTCCCTATTTTAGTACACAGCATGGCCCTGTCAACAGTTGGGTTGGCACAGCTGGGAAGGCAGAATCTCACTGGCTGGTATTGCTGGCAGGTACAGGTACAGCGAACAACTCCACTGAGTGGCCTAGAAAATTAAGTTTTAAAAGCAGACATGAACTCCTCAGGCTAGAGACTAGTGGGTACACAGAGCTATGGCAGAACACACATTAGCTTTTCCCTGTTCAATATGGAGTAAGAGACACATGGAAGACAGATACCAGCAACTGCTTTGGTCCAGGTCAATCCACCGCCAGTTTCCAGTACATTTATAATTTCCTGTGCCCAGCTTTAGGCTTCATTTTGCAGCTGATTTTTTTTTTTTTAGGTTAATCAGCAACTTATAATTAAAAAAGTTTCAAGGAAAAAGCATTAAAGTACACATTCAGAGGTCAAAACCCAAAAACCTGCATCTGTGGTCTGACCCGAGACATTTTCTGAAGTCCTTTTAAGAGAGCAAAACCTGGTGTTTAACACTGGGAGTCCAGATGGCATAGTATGTTGAATTACCCAGGTTCATATTCTTTGAAAACAGGCCTGCTGAACAAGCGTGGTAGGAAGTACCCCAAAATAACTTCCATATAAGTGTTACTGACTCTCAGACCTGCTTCACAGATATAAAATCTACCAGCTTAAGGACCAGGAAAATATTCAGAAGAATGAATTGGTTTAAGAGCCTTAAAAGACACATTTAAACTCAAGAAGTAATTTACATTTAAATAGCACCCTTCAGTGTAACCCTTACATTTCTAGATATGCCGGAGAAAAAAAACACAGGTAGCTCAGGGTGCCTGAAATTAGATGGGCTGAATCCCCCTCTATTTTGGGATTGTTTTTCAGATCTCTCTTTGCAGAGAGTGAACAAAATTAAACATGTCAGACACTATTCAGCAAAAATCACTTTGGTGGCGGCCACATGGAGGTGGATAAATGCTCCTACCAACCCTCTCTTCTAACACGCTGCTCTGCTATGCACCTGCAGATGCACAACACACACCTGCAAGTTGTCTGGCTTACTGACCGGTGGTCTTTGCTAAGTTACAGAATTAGTAGCTTTCTTTGAAAAATAAACATAATCTCTAGAACAGTGTAACATTCACTACCCATGGCTATTTCAGACCAAGAAAGAGGCAAGGACAGGCCTGAAAAGCAAGTATGCAAATTCTTGTCCCAGGGAAGGTATGACCTTGTTGGGTGCCAGCTAGCTGGACACCAACTTCGGAGAAAAAACAAAAAAGACAAAAAAAAAAAAAGACCTGGGGGTCTGGGTGGACAACAAGTTGAAAAAGACTCAGCAACATGCCTGTGCAGTAAGGAAGGACAATCCTACATGGCATTCTGTTTACAAATCCAGGGCAGTAATTATTCCCCTGTATTCAGGGCTTGAAAAAATGAATTACCTGTGTACTGGGGAGCTGCAAACCAGTGACAGACATACTGGAGCCCAGTCTACTATACCAAGATATTTAAGGAGCTGGAGCACATGTTGCAGGAGAGGCTGAGAGAGCTGGGTTTGTCCAGCCTGAAGAAGGGAAGATTTAGGGGCGTAGGGGGATGCATCACTGCAGCCCACACCTACCTAAGGGGAGGGCGTAGAGAAGATGGAGCCAGGATCTTCTCAAAGGCACACATTGACACTGCAAGAGGCAAGTTTCAACAGGGCAAATCCCGATTACATGTTAGGAAAAGCATTTTTATCACGAGGGTAGTTGAACATTGGGTCTGGTTAGGCTGGGAAGTCTGAATGTCTCTGATGTAGTCAGAACCCAGCAAGTTCCTGAGCAGCCTGATCCATTTGGGATGGCTTTGAAGAGGGGTTGGACAAGATGAGCTCTTTCAACCTGTATCATCCAATGATTCTGTGTAAAAACATCATAACTGCAGGCTGCTTGTTGCGTGCTTTCCTTACCCAGGCAAGGGAGCCCTTGTTAGGGTATTGGACTGTCATTTCAGCTCTTTCAACAGTTCTGGCATGTCTTTCTCTGCCTCAAGTTCCTGAACTGGAAAATGAGACTAACTCAAGGATGTAAAGACCGATTCCAGTATCTGTGGCAACAGTAAGAACAGCTAGTCTTGTATCTTGATTTTTGTTTAAATACTTACAGATCCCAAAATATAATACAAATATATTTATAATATGTAATATCCAATATATAAATTAAAAAACCACGAAGTTTTGCTCTTTACAGCGCTGGTGAAGCAGATAAAGTGTTCTTGGACTAGTCTGTTGCGTGAGTGGAATGGATTACTTGCAGTTAATTACAGATGTACAAACCTATGAAGGCTGTAGGGCTATATAGTTTGTGGAGATGTCCTGTGAACCTCTGTTTAGGCAAGGTGCTCACGTGACACCTGAAGATACATTGAAGGGTGTATCATCACCTCATTAGTACTGCACAGATCACCACACGTGCTCTGAGTCATAAACCAAAACCCAAGTGTTTTCCTCTCTCATTTTCACCTGATCAGTCCCAACCATCCAGTTTTCCTAGATGGCACCTAGGAGTCACTTTTTCCATAGATCCACAGTGTGACAACCATCCCTGGGTGCCAATCTCCGCTCAAAGGACTGCATTAATCTTTTACATTACTTAATCACTGGAGAAAAGTGGTAAGGTGGTCTCAATGACATAAGCACAGCCAGGTGGTCATGAAACTCTCTGGAAGGGCATGTTTCAAACCTTTTCCAAGATGCTGAGGGGCAGATCCCCTTTAGTATCTCATGTTTTGCATCAGTCCTTCAGCCATACTCATCTACAAAGTGGAGGAATGACACACCATCACTTGGCACTCTTCTCCACGTATTTTGACTGAAAACAGTCAAAGTCAGCGATTGCCGTGTTTGGCACACGTAACAGGATCTGGGTATGCTGATAGGATTAGATCACATGAGAGGTAGGCAGAGAAATGTTATTTGGTATTTATTCATGTTTCAAAAGAGCAAGTGCTGATTTGCTTACCCTATCCAGACTGCAGTAGCTCTGCCTGATCATCAAGAGAAGCAAAACTTCACTGATAAATATAATAGTTACCTATAGTCTCAGTAAGGATCAGACTTGTGAAAGGTCTATCAGAAACAGGGGGCAGCCTTGCATCCTCTCTGCAAAACAGGAAAGCCAAAATGCACCAAAACTTGAGGACACCTGCATTGTGGTAATGACTCCACACAAGTAATTAGAGCAAAAATTGTAAAACTTGTATGTGATAAAGGGAGAACAGAGTCAACTGACCTTGAGTGTTTATAAAGCCGGAAACTGGAAATGGGTCACTACATTAAGGGAAACAAAAGCTGTCATTGGGGGGGTTCGTCAGAGTGGGACTGCATTTGAAAGCTTCATAAATACCTTTTACTCCTTCAGTTACTATAGCACTTGCTGATCACAGCTTGTGAAGTTCAAGTTGAATATTCCAGTCTGTGAGGTAGCAGTGGCAGCTTGTATGTCATTTAGATACTTCGTGACACTACACAATTGAAGCAAGTCATACAGGAGGGGCTTCAAAGGGTTGGCTGCCAAACTTCAACCCCTCAAGTTAACACTGCTTTGTTCCGATAGGATAGTTTGTATTTGAAGTCTACCAAATCAAAAGTTTCTGGGCTGTCGTGTTGAGCTGCCGTATTTCCTCCAAGTCACTGCAAGGCAAAGCTCGCAGGAATTACTGTTCCTTTATGTTGTTCTATAGACAAAGGCCACCAAACACAGTGGACCAGTCCACTACCTTGAAGGTACATGCATCATTTCTGCTCATTAGAAAAAATTAATTGGGAAGTTTCCAAGTTACTCTACAGTATCAGATCAAATTTAAACTTCCACAACATTCTGCTCTGGAAAGTTTTTCTGCCAGCACACTGCCTGTTAAGTACTCATTTGGAAGAGCACTAAACCTATTTCAGTAGCATACATAATTTAAGAGTAGATAGTTGTCTCATTGCCTTTCCTGGACACTTATGTTTTCTGTTTGTTGCCCAAACTAAGCAAGAAAAGTCACCACATAACTGAGAAATTATGGAAAAATGGATACTTTGGATTGATTTGACATTTACACCACTTCCCTTATAGACTGAACTTCTACACTGCTCAATTTTTCACATCTAGAAGACAAAGCCTTTTACCTTACACTGGGAAACAAAACTCTGGCTGTTTTGGTGTTTAGGTGCGGGGTTTTTTTTGGTTCTGTTTCCCTCTTTCATAAACCTGCCAGTACAGCAAATACTGTGCAGAAGAACAAGTCTTTTTCTTCTCAGGTACATGCAATCTGCCCTAGAGAACCCAGACCCCGTTAATGTTGTCAGATAAGCTTTCTTCAAACGGTGGCACTTTCTGTAGTAGCAGCCTCCTAGTAGCTGTTTTAATTTGGAGAGACCAAAGTGGTGTTCAGTGGAGCCTGAAAGAGTGCTTGCATATCTCCTGTCTTGCATAAACTCACTGTCTTTGCATCCAGGGCTCCCAAGATGGCAACTGTCAGATATTTTCATGCACAACCACTTTAGTAAACAGTGCTAGGTATAAAATACATGTGCAAAAGGTGAACATGCATTTTGGGGCTCTAAATAAAACTTCTGCAAATGAAATCCTTCTTTCCCAGGCATGCACTCATTTAACAAAGCCCTTCTCAGCAAGGTCAGTCAGCTATTGGAAGTCCCTGTAACAAGGTATTACTGAACTGAACATGTCCACGGTGAATCAAGGTAGTAACTCATGGAACAAGTGAGCAGATAGTGCCTGCAGCTGAAGCATCCAGCATCAGCTGAAAGCCGGTGTCTCTCACAAAATAATAAGCAGTTTATGTATATTCGTGGTATAAGTCCAGTTTTTCTCCCTTTTTGGTAGTCAGCTTGCTTGTTAACTCACGTAGCAAAAATGCAAGATTCAACCTACGCTTTCCCATAAGATTGATTTCCCTGCAGGGCCTGTTTCAGACTGCTGCACTCTACTGCAACTCTTACGCCCTTCCATTCCTGGTCAAAACACACCACACCTTCTACATGAGTCAGCAGAGCAGGGCTCGGAGGCAGCTGAGAGGAGAGCCCTACTACACTTCTGCAAACACAGTCCTTCACTTCAGCATCGGGTAGGATGCTCAGAGAAAGGCAGTCTTGGTCAAAACTATTATCAGGAGACTGCAAGAGGCTGCACTCAAGGTTGGATTAACCAGATCAGGCAAGGTCACGTCTGGTGAAATATTGCCAGGAACAAAATTTAATTCACCCAGATATTTAGTTAGCATACACAAGACAGCTGGAAATCTTTGCAACGCTCTCAGATGACACTGTTTGGCACCTTATCAGACTAAATGCCTTTTGAGAGCACAAGCACCTCATTTTACTTCAGCTTTATTCTGTTCTCTCTCAGTGCAATATGTAGGTTTTGAGAAACTGTTGTATCCCAGAGAAGACTGTCAGGGTTCAGCTTTCCTACTCCTTTCTGATGGCAAATCAATGTTGAAGTTTAATTTCCAGAATATGAAAGTGATTGAGATAATACATTTTTATATACAAGATGTGTAAAGAGTAATACAATTGAAGCTGTTTCAACCTTAATGAAGTGACACAACATTACACTGGGAAGTGTGCCATTTTTAATCCCAGAAATGCTCCTGCTTTCCTCAGTCAGTAGATACTTACAACCTTTTCTTGTTTGAGGTGCTGTGCTCTTTCTCCTGCTATTCCATGCAGGAAAACAGGATGTGCAAGACAGTGTAACAGTCTTCTGACAGCAAGAACTACATTTCATGAACTCAAGTTGCTGCTTCTTTTACAGTCAACTTCTTAATTTGGAATAAAATCACAAGTTTTGGCAGTCCACATCCCAGAGAAGCTAGGCCTGTCTCTGCTTGATACCAATGGAAATGCACCCAGTAGCATGGCAAGAGAACCCAGCTCACAGAGTTTTTGTGTTTATACTCACACAGAGCGATTTGACTGCTGTGGAGCATAGCTCTAGGTGCACATCATGGGGAGAGCTGAGAGCAAAACCTCTCCAAAGTCAACATGATGCATAAGTGGACAACAGGAGATGCCTGAGCAAAGTATTGGGCTCATGCCAGGGACTCAAACCAAGAGGCAAGCCCAGCAAGATGTAAAAATAAACTCTCCTGGGGAGAACGCAGAATTTCTCCAACTTCAGAAGCCAAAAAATTAGAGAACTAGGAAAGAGAGGAGGGCAGGACCGTACTGCACAGGATACCTTGGGCATAGAAGGCATGTATTATTAAAGAGCTTTAATCTCACCCACCAGATTTCTCTCCTGTTGGTAAGTGCTTTTTCTTCTAACATGTATTTTTTTTGGTTCTAGTGGAATCAGCTTTGTGGGCTGGAAGCCTCTAACAGCCCTCATGCACATATAATAGAAAAGAATGGGTGCTTCCCCTATAAGGCTCATGCCAGGTCCAGGTGCTGCTGCAGCACTCTGCACGCACAAAGGCTGATGCCCAGCTCCCATTGAATACTTCCGAGCAGGCTTGCCAGCACCTTCCAGGACCAACCTGTACACTTAGGGCTATGAGAAAGGCAGAGATACCATTCATTTTCACCTCAGATGTTGCCCCGAGCAAACCTTTCCCTGCAATTTCGAGTTTTGGAAGTGCATTATCAAATGTAAACAAGTCATCAAGAAAAAAAAAAAATCCCCAAACCATACATAAACACCGTACTGCATGGCAGGACACATGCAGGAAATAGGTCAGAGGCCTTAAACTCTGTACCACCAATGTTAGTGGATTTAAATGAATGCATTTAGGCCACTGCATAATGTACACATTTTATTTATGTCTTATTGTGTATCAATGAATTCAATAAGACCTGGGTTAAGATCTTCATGGTCTATGAGTGGAAGGCAGTGTTTCGAGTTTCTTGCACTAGTGCACAGTGAATGCTGTAACAAAGCCACATCAAGTCTTCTGTGCCACATTGTTTTAATGGCCAGAACTGTACCAGCAGCTATGTGTTCCTTCCAAAGGAAGACGAGATATCACTGCCATCGGTCAGACAAATGTTTCTTGTTAGTCTGTTCCACAGCTACATAATAAGTTCCCTGTCATTTGAAAAGCCCTTCATAAGATTTCTCTCTCTGGTTTTCTAACATGATCACATGTTGCCTGTAGTCCCTGCATCCCAGTGAGGGATTATTGCTGCAGCAGAGACAACACATCATCCTGAAGCCATAGGCAGGATGCTAATCACATCCTTTACCTGATGTGGCCTTCAAGCAACTTATAAACAGACCTCAAAAAACATTGTCTCAGGCCAAATGACATCTGACTGGTAGTTCTATTTCTCAGTTTGTTTTTTATATCTCAGTTATCTAAGGAGTTTTCATTGTGTACCACATCCTTTGCGATTCTCCTTCCAGTTTGCACAAAGGAGCTGAACTTCAGGCTTCTTCCTTGCAATGGAAATTATTGCCCACATGCATGATTGCCAGGTGGACAAACACTGGAAAAACTCAAACCTACAAGCCTTATTGTTTAAACTTAGCAACTTGGTTGGACTTGAACTAAAACAGGGCAACAAAAGCCAGCTGACTCTTTCCTCTGACAGCACTGCATTAAGAAAAAAATATTCCTTAAGGAAATCCAGTCACATTAAAGAAAATGCAGTAATTTTAGGATCTGTAAAACCCTTCTGATTTCAGGATTCCACAATCTAAATAAATGATAGCTGAACAGGAAAATCCACAGCGGTGTGCTGATTCATAAAGCAGTAAGGCACCCAGCTAAGTAGGGTCAGCTTGGGTCTTCTCAGTAATACAGATAAAACTGACTTTGGCTGACCCAGGAATATAGAGAAAAATGCATTTCTGTCTTCATCCAGGAGTCAGAAAGCTCACTTTTCTTGGTGGTAGTGGAAGAGATGATGGGAAACAAGCAGAGATACCGAAGATGCAGGGCCAGCAAGGTTTAGTGGCTGGGATGAGACTCAGAAGCTGCCCTTGTGATAGGGCCTCTCTCTCCTTCTACTCTGCCTTCCCCATCCTCCTGGAAACCCACTTCTTCCCCTTGGACCCTCTCAGGCCACCCACACCAGCCCCTTCTCAGCAATCACCCCTGCACCCACCCCTGCTGAACCTGCAAGCCACCCCACACCCCTCCCCCAGCTCAGCTCTGAACACGCTCATGTTACCATGCATGGATTCAGGTGGGAGAATCCAGAGCAAGACTTAATTTTAGCATCCACCCAAATACACTGAAGTTTTGTGCTTGAATCTTCTGATAGCAAAAATATTGAAATGTGAAGGGACTAACAGAACACCCTGTCAGAGCAATCCAGCTGTCAGCGTCAGTCTTCATACACCACCTCAAGGAATCGGTTACTAAGAGATTGCTGTTAGCCATCTGTCTCTCAATTACTCAGCTTGCCACCAAGAAGTCATCTTTGAGGACTTTCTGCATTTAGTACATACATAGCTCCAAAAAATCAAATCAGGAGAGGAAGATGGCACTCTCAGGCTTGTAGTTTGGCTACTCATAATTAGCCTTTTGAAGATTTATCTAGACTTATGAAATATAGTAAGTAATCAGTCATAGGACAGTTGGTGTCCCTTGACTCGTTAGCACTGAATAGCAGGTTAGTGTCAGAATTACACTGGATAAGTGTTTTATTCCATACATATTGCTTTTCAAGTCCCAGAATGACAGAAGACACTTTAATCCCTGCTTAGAGAAGTGACCAACTTTACAAACACGTTAAGCTATGCAGCAGTGTTAAAAAGTAGCTCACTCTACATTACCCACTTGAAAAAGCTCAAACTGCCTCATTGATTCAGAAAACCTACCCAAAAGTGTCTAGGAGCAGAGACATCTACCATTCTCTGCTACTATTAATGTTTTTTTTTCCCCTCTTCTTTCATCTCTCCCATTTACTGTACTGACACAACAAAACATTAACAGCAAATATTTTAACAGTTTTGTCTACATCAGGCACTTTTAAAAATACCTACGAACAATTTAACTGCAGCATGTCTGCCTCCCGGAAGAATGTCAATGGATAAAACAAGGGGACTCCCTTGCAGGAGATGACTATGCTGTCAAACAAGGCTCCTCTCACCACAATCCAGCACAGCCACAATTTGTTACATATCAGTAAAAACACATGGTAAAAAGCAGAAATAGCTACACTGCTGAAGTGAAGCATTCTACAAGTTTAATACTGACAGCAAAAGCTCCACAGAAAAACCACAGCATTATCAAGGTGGAAAACGTGTCTATTCAAATGCAAGATGTGTTTATTTTCTCGTGTCCACTAATCACACAAAGTCAAAATGCTCTGACATCCTCTCCAACTTATGTCATACCATTTTGCCCAAGAGGCCATCAGTCAGCTTTTTGCTGGCTACATTATTTCACAGTTTTGCTTACAGCTTGAAAAAGAGAACCCATCAACACCACCAGTTTTGTGGAAGCCATTCCTTTGGTTATTTTTGTAGCACGTGGTATTTATAATTGTATAGTACATGGAGAACAACCAGTAGACTAGTGACCCTCAAACACTTCTCATGTTTTGGGCACAATGAAAAACAAGAATATCATTGACTTCTACTCCTTCTAAACCAAAGGCTCACAAGAGAAAGCTTATTACTCTTCTCTGATCTAGTTTTGTACAGATAAAATAATTGGAGGAAAAGGTTAACTTTTAAGACACTTGTCTCTAGTTGCTTATTCAGTTTCTGAAGGATACCAGACTATCTTCCCCTTTCCCAAAGGCCTGAAAGGAGGTCCCAAAAAGTATTTTGAAGATACTTTCATGCCCCTCTCTCCAATTCCTTACAATCCTGCTTTACCATCACACCAGCAATAAGCCCAGAGCTACATAAGCAGCCTAATGAGATAGGTATTTTTTTATGCTGACCAGCATTCTTGACACATCCATGCTACACACCTACGTTGTTGTGATCACTTCTGATACAATGCATTTTACTTGATGATTATGAAAAATTTCACCCAGTCACCTTGCAAACTGATACAGACCTGTCTACAGAATTATCGTACCAACACAAACACCTGTGCTGAAGAGCAAACAAACTTTCATAGCACCTAATCCTGTTGAGGGACACCCACAGTAACTCACGAGACCTATGCTGAGCTTAATAACTTACAAGCAATCACATGCACATACACATAAGGAAACTATGATACAGTACGAACCAAAAATCACGGCAGGATTCCTGGGTGTATCAAAAAGTCATGATTAAGTCACAGCAATTGTGCAATAAAGCATAGCATATCTTTTATTTGTATGCTTGAGAAATTAATATTGCTGTGACTTACAAACAGCGGCACAATTGCAACAGCCACATTAACCTTAGTGGTGTAGAGAGGTGGTGCAAATTAGCCCTCAAAGTCATCAGTCTTGAAAGCCTGACCACCCTATGACAAATAGCAACCTCTCCAAACTCTAATAAGTTTGGGGATGTTTTTATAAGGTTGTTTTTACTCCATTTGAGTGCGTGCTACAGCAATACAAAACAATAGAGAACATAACTCCAATTATAAACAGCAGAGATAATACAGACCTTTGAAATTACAGTAACACTCAGCTCTTTGCCACAGAAATATTATGTGAGAAGGTGAACTAAAACGGTGAAGCAGATTCCATGACTTACCTTACCTTGCTGTTTCAAAGGTTCTTGTAGAAGCGCTTCCCCACTATGGGAACCTTTGTGAGGCCTTGACATAATAGGTTGTTTTTTGTTTACCTTGTTGGTTTTTTTTTTTTTTAAGATAAAACCCTGTTAAATAAAACTGACAGTTGTCATAGACCAGTAGAAAAGAGCTTCCCCTAGAAAACCGCCTTTTATAAACCTCACATGGGTGTGGCTAAATGACTTGCTCCACCCTTCATCCCATTTAGAAGCCCAGAGAGCCAATGAAAAACTTCTTTGGAGCAAGATAATTATTTTGTCAACTTGTCATGTGCTCTGTGTGAAAAAAAAAGTAGATAACTAGTTGATAGTTTCACAAGCTAATGGGAAAAATGTAGATTAAAAAAATTAAAGTTGCTTCTAATATTTACAGCTCCTGCAACATGATCCACAAATATTTAGTGGGTGCTCCTGCTTGGTTGGTTGCTTGTTAAAAGCAATACTGTAACAACCTGAAGGAGGCTTAACAGCTTTGAGTGTTTATTTGTATGAGATGCACTATATTGAAAGCCAACACATCTATAGCCTTGCAGCAGTTGCCACTTGCATCACCTCTTGATGAGCCTCTGCCACCAGTGAAGGCTCCTGTTTTCATCACTTACATAATGAAGATGATGCAAGATCAAAGCCGTTTGTATGCCTTGTTAAATCATACACTTGCCCTCACTGTAGAGGGACCACCATCAATAAAACTAAAATCCATTCTTTTGTTCTCTAACTGCTCTACATCTTAAAAAAAAATAGAAAAAGTCAACTTTCTTTTTTCTTGAGGCCTAATTCGAGAGGATGGGAAGATAGACTAGGACGTTGCCACTAAGGCATAATTGCCTTCAGAGTTATATAGAACCATGGAATCATTTAGGTTGAAAAGACCTTTGAAATCATCAAGTCCAACCATTAACCTAACACTGCTAAGACCATCACTAAACCATGTCGCTAAGCACTGCATCTATGCACTTTTTAAACACCTCCAAGGATGGTGACTTCACAGGGCAGCTTGTTCCAATGCCTGACCACCCTTTCAGCAAAGACATTTTTCCTAACATCCAATCCAAACCTCCCCTGGCATAACTTTAGGCCGTTTCCTCTTGTCCTGTCACTTGTTATCTGGGAGAAGAGACCGACCCCCACGCGGCTACAACCTCCTGTGAGGGAGCTGCAGAGAGCAACGAGGTCTCCCTCAGCCTCCTCCTCTCCAGGCTAAACAGCCCCAGTTCCCTCAGCTGCTCCTCATAAGCCTTGTGCTCCAGCCCCTTCCCCAGCCCCGCTGCCCTTCCCTGGACACGCTCCAGCCCCTCAGTGTCCCCCTCGCAGTGAGGGGCCCAAACCTGAACACAGTGTTCGAGGTGCGGCCTCACCAGTGCCCAGTGCAGGGGGACGGTCACTGCCCCGGTCCTGCTGGCCACACTGGTTCTGACACAAGCCAGGATGCTGTTGGCCTTCTCGGCCCCCTGGGCACACTGCTGGCTCGTGTTCAGCTGGCCATCAACCAGCACCCCCACATCCTTTGATATTTTAATTGTTATATTAACTTGGTGTGTAGTACAAACACATCTAGATGTCTGTACTCTTGGTTTTTACTCAAGTTTTAGCACTATTGCAACTGATACTTATTGTATTTAAGAATACAAGTATAAAGAACTATAAGCATAGTGCTTAAGGTGTTTTTTTTTCACTGAATAGTTGAGGTTATCCTGGCACTACTGCAGGAGCTTGGGTGTGAAATCAGAGTTCTTGAGGTGTTTGGCCGGAGCTCAACTATGCTTCTATCATCTGGGTTTGCTTTCAAGGGAGTGATTAGGAAATTATGTTCTTGTTAACAAGATCTCTGCAAGTAATGGCTGTTATGCCCAACATTTCCTGTATTTAAGCTGAAGTGATTGTTCCATCTTGATATGGAGACTTGAGGTATTTTCTTGACAATTAGTGATTTGGGCCAAATCTTACCTTTAAAATGTATTACAATAAGAATGTTCATCCCTTTGCACAGTACCAGGCCATTTCTGTCTGAAAATGCTGTGTGGAACTTCTACTATAAAATAAGCCTAATACTGCCTTCTCTTCTCCTTCATTGCATCAACAACTTTTGCTCAGTAAACTAAAGCATTCACTTTTCATTGTGTATCTCTGCAGGCAAGATAAAGCATCTTTCACTTTAAAATCCACATTTAAAGGACAGTTATCCATGTCCTTTTCTGTGGCTGAAAGTCTGTAATTTCATGCTCTACCGTACATGAATGCAAAAATTCTGCAGCATTCTCCAAGGGCAATAAAACCATTTCACCCTTTAAAGAAAGTCCAATAATTCTGGGAAAAAGATAACATCTTGGCAAGTTCACAAATCAAACATAGCATGCAGGAGTAATGAAAGCAGTTCTATTTAAATGCAGAGCTGGGAGAAAAAAAGACAAGCTAATTTTCTTTCCTACCACCATGAGGTCTCCTAGCAGAGGTGTGCACTGTGGGCAGGCTTCCTCTCTATCTGCTTCAGTGACAACTGACACAACAGGTCAGCTCTGACATCCTTGGTTGGGCTCTCATTTCTTTTGAATTGATGTTCCCTAGGCACATTGGGGGAATCCACAGGTGTGGGTGAAAGGAGGCAAGACTAGAAACCAGGATATGAGTCCTAGAGTCTTGTCCTTACTGTACTGATGCAGTGGTTCCCTTCCTAGGCTGGGGTTTGAAACCATGCTCTGTTTAGAAATACAGGACTGAGAAGATACCAGAAATTATGCGTTAACTTTTAAAAGATCTGTTGTTTTTAGCTGGTAGTAACTATAACCCAATACAAAACAGGAAATGGTAAAACTGAGTATGGTCTCATCTGTAGCAGCTAGCAAATAAAATCAAGAGAGAAAATACCCTACCTGGGATTCCCTCCTAATAAACCCCACACATGAAAAAAAAAAAGAAAGTCTTGTTTTCTGAATAACACCAGCCCTCTTACAACATGAGGGCACACCTGTGCTGCCTGCCAGAACTACTTTATCATTGTCCTAATGACAAACACAGCATTATGCAGCTGTAAGAGCAATCACACTTTTTGCCATTATAAGCAGAGGAAACTGGTAAAGCTTAGTTTATCAGAACATATTTTAGCAGTCAAAACCAGAAGAGGTGAGTACACAGCTGCAAGCAAGGGGCTAGTATGTTAGTCCTTACTGAGGAGGCGCTTCACTTATACCCATCTCTGTTGATGTCATCTTGCTTTTGTCAGCAGCTACTGCACAAAGGCAAGCCTCAAAAACACGTTTGCTTTCCTGAGCAAGGGCGGTTGCAAGGGGTCCTCAAAATCTGCTCATACTTGGCAAGGCATCAGTGTTTACAGTACAGAATTAATCTGTCCACTGACACTTCAGGTTCAGAAGAAAACCTTAGTCCCATTTTGTTCCACAGTCCCCTCTTTCTTCACAGCTGCCTGGATCAAAAGCTGTTGGTTTGATAAAGCAGCGTGTTCAACCCCTAAAAGCAGAGACTGCTTCTCACTCCTCCTGGTAAGCACAGCATCTTCTGGCTCTGCTGCTTGGCTGGGATAAGGCTAACCGGGGCATCTCTGCTGTACCCCTTCTCCTGCTGTCTTGGCTTTCCTACTGAGCCCACGAGCAGTCTGGAAACCAAGAGTTAATCGTCCAACAGCAACCAGGACCCTACCGGGTGAACAGGGAAGTTTCAGTAGTCAGTGTTAGAGCATCACGGAACCCGGTCCGCAAGGTACAGACCGGCTCTAACGGGGAGTCTCTGTGGCGCAATCGGTCAGCGCGTTCGGCTGTTAACCGAAAGGTTGGTGGTTCGAGCCCACCCAGGGACGGCTTCCCCTCCACCGATGCTGGAGGGTTGGAACTAGTTGGTCCAAATTCCCGCTGGTGTATATAAAGAGGGAACAGTAACCTCCTGGAGAATGGTAAACATCATCGAGTTGATGCCTGTTTTGTGGCGGAGTCAGGATGCAGCGAAGGGAAAGAGACAGAAAAAATCTCATGAGAGAAAGTAAAGCGGGGGACAGCAGAGGAGCAGCAAAAGCAGCAGTAATGATTGGGCAAGAGAACAGGTTTTTTTCCAGGCACTGGAAACCAACTGGAGAGGAAACCGACAGCCCTGAGGTGGCTGAAACCTCAAACTTGTTTTCTTAACAGAATTTTTTTGTCATCATCTGGAATTATTTAATCTGCATTTCAAAAGTCTTCCAAGAGACAGCCAACCTAGAGCTGCTGTTCAAACTTCAGCGACTGCAGTTGTTCTCCGACATTCCCCAGATTGTTTTCAGCTGCATCTTGCAATCTCGTTTCCCCTACAGAAATGTATACTCCTAGCAAATTTATTGGGGCTTGCTAATGAGGCATAAAGATGTTCACAACCAATTGCCAATGTCTCATGTCCCTAAATTTCCTACTTTTTTTTGTAAATAGTCTCATTATTATGACTGACACCAAAGCTAATGAGGTAATTAAAGGGTTAATGGTGTTGAAAGAAGTAGAACAGAACTGAGTTACTGCAATCAATAGTAGCTGAGAACTTGAGCTGCAAGAAAAATATGTAAAAATTAACAGAAAAAAAATTATGAACCGCTTTAAGACTTAGTCTGTATACGTTGCACACTTTGTTTATGTCAGGGGTTTTAAATATCCAATTGTTCTGTAATAACAAAAATATTTAGTTTTACAGCAGGCTTGCAGACTAGCCTATCAAAGAGGAACAGAGCTGCATGAGTGAGATGTCCTACCCCGGCCACTAACCACTTCAGGGAAGCCCCAGAGAACACAATGCTGTATGGACCACCAAATGCCAAGGCAAGTGGTTGCTCTGTTGCAGCGGTCTCAGAGTTGACGTTTAAGCAGTAATCCTGAGAAGACAGGGGTTCTCTGCAGCCCCTGTGATTAGCTTATTTACAAACAGAAGTCACAAGTTCTCCTTTTGTGTGTATAGGTCCATTAATACTAACGAAGTGCTCATGCCATCTGCCAATGAGCCATTTCCAATTTCACAAAGCAAAGCAGACAATACTTGCAGGTGTTTGGAAATGCATTTATTGGGCCATTAAATCCACAAGACCTAAACATTGCCGAACAATATTTGCATGTATTCCTGCAAGACAACACCTTCTGAACTAATATCAAACATGAAGAACTCAAGACACTGATGGAAATCAAGTGAGGTATTCATCTATTGCTTCAGTTTTGCCTCTTACTCTGGGTCTCTTCACCTTTGGCTTGCAAATATTCTTGGATTTAGAATCACAAGCTCATCAAGGGATGCCGCATTCCCAGCAGAGATGAGTCATGAGATCCAAGGTTAGCTTCAAGTGCCATACTGTGATGAAGCTTCAAGAACTGAGTTTACTCACAGTGTTTCTACTTAGTCTGAATATTGTAAAGTCAAACAAAACATATTGTTTTCCTTTGATAAAACTTGACATGCTTTGTTTGCAGTGTGATTCAAACTGTCTGAAGGGATTGTTACTTCTTTATATTCAACCCAGTATTAATTGAGACATAAAATGGTTGTTAGATCAAAGCCTATTTTAATAAAATTCCTCTGGAAGGAGTAGCCTGAGAAGGTATTTGGCCATTTCACATTGGATGTTGCACAACCAAACCACGTGGTGAACGAGTGACAGATCTTTCTCTGCTGACTTTAACAATTCTATCAAGATTTACTAGATTAAAGCAACTTGGGTGTCTAAAGCTTATAGCTGATAGACCTGCATGTTACATCCTTCTTCCCTTCTCGCCTGTCAAATCTATGCAGGATTTCTATTATCTGGCAATTGTTACCTTTGTGTGGTTTGGCATCGGTAATTAGATCAACCTGAAAGCTTGTCATTTATGTGTATGGTAATTATCCAGTGTTAGGACCCTACTAAATTTATCCCGTAAGGAAAAAAGGAGTAAAGTTGAGTAAATGTTGTATTCAATATCTGAAATTGCCTTGCTGAGGAAATACTGCTGGCTTCCTCCTAGCAGGTAGAAAAGTAACATGCTGAGCCATTCTCAGAAGAGACCAGGTTAAAGATTAGGCTCCCATAAAGCATTAGAACAATTCCTAAACAAATTTGAAATCTGGGGTCTTTCAAGATTCTGTGGAATGAAGCTGGATGAATGCAAAACTCCTCAGCACAAGATGCAGGAGTTTCTCGGGCTGAGGAGGTGTTCAACAGGGATCATCAAGGCTCTCCTCACAAACTTTGTCACGGTTTTGTTTTCTCTACCACCACTTCACTACCATTAGGCAACTTTATTGTGAAGAACTGTCCCCTCTTTAGGGCAGCCGTCACTGATCAGATTTGAGCATACTTGCCCCTCCTGATGCCCTGCCCTTGCTATAGGGACTCTGTTAGACAGAAAGCAGGGTTGCTTTCCTTCACCCTTTTTAAAATGCTTTTTGGACACGGCCATAATAAAAATAGCACAGGGCAGGCCTGCTGCTGGCTGCTGACACTGGGCAGCGCTCCCAGAACAGGCCTGCACCTTAACCCTGCCCGACCTGTGCCTGTGCGCTGGGGCTGTGCGCCGGCTCACCAGGGACAAATGCAACGTGAAACTCTTCTGAGATCCAGTTGGATAACTATATGGTACATGCTTGCCCTGACAGCTTTCCTAGAACCTTCTTGTTTTCGGGATCCTTTCCCTGCAGTTCAGGTTTTGCATTTTCCCCTCCCCTCTCTTGAGCCCTGCTGCCAGTCCCCTTCTTCCTCACCTGACTTTCCCAAACACCGAAGATGAGTCACTGCTTCCTCCTTACAGTCCATCAAGTGTCTTTTCAAACCTCTTGAAAAAACCACCTTGTTTGAAGCTCTTTCCCCACCCACCTTCCCTGAGGACAGACTAAACCCCCCAGTTTCTCTTGCTGCCCTTAGAGCACCCATTGCTCTGTCGGAGTTTGATCTTCAAGTTCACTGCTCCTAGAGATGGGCATTGTAGAGGCTGTCAGCAGGGAGGATCTGCAGCCACCCCAGGACAAAAAGGATGTAGAAGCTGCACATGAATTTCCCCAGACCCCCTACCTTTTCATCAGTGAGAAATCAACCCCCACTGAAGCTGCAAGGTTCTCACCTTGGCAGTTGCAACTACCCTCAAAGGACTAAGCCAAAACACCGACTTTTACATATGTGTACACATACGTATACATGCGTATAAATAAATAAATAATAAATATATAGGAAGGTGCTGAAAGGCTCAAGATCTTGTTTAAACCTCACCCAACAGCAACACGTGCGCCATCATGGAATGGTTGGTCTTTGGGCCCTCAGTGACTCAGAGCAACGCTATTGACATGCTCCCCACCGGGGCTTCTGAACCAGCTGCAGCTCTCCCTCCCGCGTCTCACGCCAACGCCGGCCCAGCCCAGCTCTGTCTGAGACAGCAGCTTACAGTTTTTAACATGATATAGTGTCACTCTCCAGAGGTGCCTGAGGGAAAAATGCATTCCACTCACCTCATTGCATTGTGTTAGTCTAATGTTTCTCCCTCTTCTGGAATTCAGCTATTTTAAAAAAACTTGACTGTATTAAGGTTTCAGTGTGGCAATGCTTAAGAGAAGAAGGGCCAGGATAAAAGATATTTTAAGGTAAATTTGAATTACACAATTTAGCAAAAGTTTCAGTAATTTTGAAGGCCCTCAATTTTTTTTTTCCCAAAGATTAACTGAGGATGAATTCTTGCGATGATGCGTTTGGGAGTGTGTGTGGGGAGGTCGGTGGAAGGGGTGTCATTTGATTTTAACTCCTCCAAATATTTCACAGGCATTTTGAGAAATGCTCAAAAATAACACAGTAAAATGCCAGTTAGCCGGAAGACACAATGAAACATAGCTGAGAATACTTGGACTTGTAAGCGTTGAAAGAAACCTGATTTGAGTTTTTTTGTCCAAGAAGGGCCTTACTTTTAGAATATCAGACTAAAACTAAATCAGGCCATTCCAAAAAAAATCATAGGGCTCAAATAACTGTTCCAGCCCAGTCAGCATCATCAGTGCCTAGGTTATTTCCAACACACTTTAGACTCCTGAGTAAGCTGTCCCCACTGCCCTTGTGGACAGGAAGCTTCTCCTGCCCAAGTAGCAAAAGTGATGATGGCACGAAAGTCCCTCTTGCTTCTCAGAGGAAGAGGAACGCTACAGACTTAACCTTGAGGAACAGGTACCTGGTAAGTGGCCAGTTGCCAAAAGTTTTAGATAAGCAGAAGACACCCCAAATGACCAAACCGTATTCAGTACCAGGCACTCTGATACAGTCTGACAGAGCAATTGGCCAAGTTATATCAACCCACCATGGCACACCCTGCCAGGCCAGGTCATAGAAAAATACCCCTATCTGCCTGTCTCTGAAACATCTCCAAAAGGCATAGGTATTTCATAGACACCAAGCTCACATGACATTAACTGCCCTGTATGCTGCTGTCCCTGATTCCTCTCTTACTAAGCTGATTCTTTTCTCCTTATGAAGCTGAAGTAGCTCATGGATTCTGCAGGCTGAATTTGAGGCAGACCGAAGGAAATCATACTTGCCCTCAGGGAAAAGTCGGATTTATCAACTGCTAGTCATTTCTGAAGCCCTTGGTTGTATTTAAATAGATTATATAGCATCTCAGTCAGCTTTCTCTGCTAGGGACAGTATGAAACCACACCACTGCAGCAGCGGTACCATAAATCTTGAGTATTTTAGAAAGATGGAGAGCTTCCTGTAAATCAAACACTGCATTCACAGGATACGGCAGTAGGTGAGTTAAGGGGTCATAACCCTCCTGTCCTCCACTTTGGGGCTGATTTTCACTGCAAGGCGTTTACTAACAAGCAGCCATTGAATCTCAGCAGTGGTTGCAGACAACCCCTGCGTTGAGACAAAGGCGTTTTGTGCTCTTTGTATCTTCTCAGTTGTTGGGTGAAGACCTGCCCCACACATCCAGTTGAGTGAGCAAAGACATAAACAAGGATTAGAACAGGAGTCCCTGTATCTCAGGGAAAAAGAGATGGAGCGAGCGAGCGTGTAAACACCAAGGATTTGGAGAGCATTTGGCCCGTGAACTGGGCATCCTGACACAACAGTGTGTATAGTTGCTCATACAGCTGTTAAATAATAAATATCTCAACATGCCCTTGAATTGGTACTCCTAAATATGTAGCTTTTCATTGAAGCAATCAGAATCCTGACTAAAAGATTTACCCTGTGATAGTGTTCCTGTAGAAGTTTTTACACAGTTCATTTGATTTCAAAAGACAGTATCTTTTAAAAGAGCAAGCGCTTTTTACAAAACAACCTTTAAGCTGTACAATGTTCTGTTTGAAATACTGTTGTGCTGTTCCACTTCTAAAATGCCTCATTTATATCTCTGCCTCAGTGTTTATACTCTCTTAAACCAGCAAAATTGCTACAATATTTCCTGCAAAAAGTTTTCACCTTTACTGCTTTAGATTTCTCACGATGTGAAGTTATGAGCTTGTATTATTAGCCTCAATTAATTCGCTACATAGTCTGGGGCCACAGGTAAAAAGCAAATATCCCTTTGGGAAGCAAGTAAAGCACAAAAAAGACTACAAGTCACAGTAGAAAGCACCAGAGGGTTGGTTGTTTGAATTATCAGAAGAAGCTGTCTAAAATGAAAAATTGCCGGTAATTTTTTTTTCTCCCACTACCTCACATGTGCCACTACTGCCTAGGAAGCTTGCAGCTTCAGGTAGGGTTAGTATCTGCCCACAGCGCTGCATCCTTCCTCGCAGGAGCTGCCACAGTGGGTCAGTGAATGCAGCAAGCTGAATCATCAGGCTTTTAGGTGCATTCTCTGGAATGGGATTTATTCATCCCGGAGCTTCCCTACCCTGCAGCGAGCCAAAGGAAGCCTCCTTTCCAGCCTCTGTTAGCAGAAGCTGTTTCGGACACTCAGAACTCAGCGGCGACGTGCAAACTGGTTATAGACCGAAGGATTTCAAATACATGCGGCAGTAAGCGCCTTCCTGCTTCTGACACAAGGCACTGCAGAGCCAGCCGACAACTCTTCTGTTTCTCAACTGTGCGCATTGACAAAACAAACGCTTCACAGTCCCTGAGCCGTCTAAATACTAATTGCTCCCTAGTGACGCTACTCACTGTAACACTCCTGAGATTTTCCTGGCTGAACCGCCACGGGATAGCGGACTCGGTTCGAGTCGGGGGTTGTTTTAGCGCCGTCACAGCCCTACGATTCACTTCCCTTTTTTACGAAGAGTGAGTGGTAACCGCTCCGCTCCCTCACCGAAGTGCTTTCGCACCCACCGGCAGGAGCAATGGCCGCAGACCGCGCTGGGTGCGACTCCCCGGGCTGCCCACGGGTGGACGGGGTCGCCCCGCGGGGGACAAAGCCGCCCTCGCCCCGCCAGGCCGCCCACGCGTAGTATGGTATGGTATGGCACGGCACGGCACGGCACGGCACGGCCCCCCCCGGCGTGCCGCCCGCCGGGCACCGGAGCCACCCGGCCGCTCCCGGTGCCAGCGGGGCACAAGTCCCGCTGCTCGCCTCACCTGCTCCGCTCCCCGCTGCCGCCGCTTTTCCTTTCTCCCGCCCGCCCCGCTGACAGCCCGGCTTTGTCCGCCCGCCCCGCTCCGCTCCGCCCCGCGCGGGAGGCGCCACGTGAACCTCTCCGGGCACGGCACGGCACGGCACGGCACGGCACGGCACGGCGCCCCGAGGCAAGTGTGCCTCTCTGCTCCGGTCAGAGCATCCTGCCCGGCGGCACGTTTCCACGCACGGGGCAGCCAGGGCACCAGCCCACGCCTGGCTGCATTATTACTATTAGGTGGTGCTGTGATTATGTTATTTTTATTTAAGTTGTATTTCCATATTTTCCTTTTTATTTTTTCCCCTCTCCCTCTCCCTCTCCCTCTCCCTCTCCCTCTCCCTCTCCCTCTCCCTTCGCCTTCGACGCACAGTTAAGCTCCGCGCCCACCTCCCCCCGGCGGCTCCCGAGGGAGCGGAGCGCAGAGGCCCCGGGCGCGGCGCTGCCCCGGCGGGCGAGCAGCCCCCGCAGCCCCCGCCGAGCCGCCGCTCCCCGGCCGCCCCCGGGCTGTCGGACGGCCAGCCCCGGCACCGCCGCTGCTGGCCGGCCGCCCCCCGGCTTTCCCCCGAGTCCCCGCGGCTCGGCTCCGCAGCCCGGCGGGACCCGCCTGAGGGGCGCAGCGCAGGAGCCCGCTCTGCAGAGGAGACGCCGGTTCACACAGGCTGTCAGAGATCAGCCCCCGCATCAAACCATCCCACCTGCTCCCCAAAACTGAGCTAGCCCAGGGAACTGTCAGGGCTCTATCTTTAGTTCTTTGCCACGCAGATGGACTGTTAGTCAAGTCCTGCCCACGTGGAGTCCAGTGTTTTACGTTTTTAAGCTCTGTGTCATGTAGCCATAAATGCCCGGGGGAGGTGATTGCTGTGTAGGATGCTTTTTTTCCTATTTTTGCGATGGTAAGTATCAACTGGGGCTTAGAGAAAAAGAAAAACAGTGCAGAGCCTTCCCTCTCTTTTAATACAATCTGGTATTTCCCCCTGGGTGTTATGGCAGGGCATATTTAAATGAAGACAGAATTAAAAATAGAGTGGGGGGAAGCCTCAAAGCTGTGAAGTAACTAATTTGAATTTCCTGTAACCCCATTATTTTAGAGAAGGGACAGCGTTATGCAATCTGCAGGAAATAGTGCCATTCCTCTGAGCAGCTGTGTGAAGGAGCAGGGCCAAGACCCAGCTTCTTCTCCAATGTTTATGGGACCTTTCCTGCCGGGATTATGGGATGCCATGTCCCTAGGGATGCACAGACCCCATACAGACCTGGTACAGCTGCTTTGCTGTGCCAATAAACTGACAGAAAGGGCAGCCTGGAAATGACAATGGGGGATACCCATGGGGCCTCCATCCCTTCCCATTGCTAGGAAGAGAGACAACCCCTGCCTTGGGACCATGTTAGGGCTGAAGCTGAGGGGTTCACCACCACTGAGTGGGTTGAGGCCACCTGCCCACTTTGCAGGGCGCAGAGTGGGGCTCATGGCCACTGGATGTTTCATGGTAGAAGAGCAATGGCAGTGCCGTGCTGCTGGCACCGTCCTGCACTGCCGATGAGATGGGGCTAAAACTGGGAAACCATGAACCTGGGCCTGGAGGTCAAGAATGGTCAGGAGCTTTCTGCAGGTCACAGACACCTTCTGAGGGGGGAAAAGTCCCAAATACAAGCATTCTCAGGCAATACAAGGTGGCCAAGACCTCAAAAACCTGCCACTCGAAGCCAAAGGAAATTTATGTCTCTTTTGATAGCGTCTGAAAACTCCTGAATTCTGTCCTAATCCTGTCATTTCATGTCATAGTGATAAGAAACCTATTTTTGCGCCCACAGAACAATTCGAGGATTTTACTGCATCTGCAGGCTGCATTTACCCGAGTCTGAAGATCAAAAGATATGCTATTTTTGTATGGTCTTCTCTGGAACTCTGCACAGCAGTGTTTGAGGTCCTGGTGGATGATTTTATCATCAGTGTGCACCTGAGCAGTGCTGGAATTGTTATCTTCACTGTGCAGAAGGGAGACTGCAGAGCAGAGAGGCGAAGTCAAGCTGAAAAACTTCCTCTCGTCTTCCAGCACATCCAGTCTAAACGCCCACAAGGCGACCTGCTGACTCAGGAGACCTGTGGTCTGGAGATTGAGCTGCAGGTCCCTGCTGGCTGGTCCCTCTCTCCTGCTTGAGGTTCCCAGCATCATAGGTGAGAAGTGCATTCGGTCTCAGCTATGGCCAGGGCCTTCCATATCTGTCACCTCCAGTCACAGTGGGCAGTGTGGCTCACCCTGTGTCCTGCACACCTGTGATTTCCTAAGCCAAAACATCCCAGTCTCATGGAAATCATCTCCCAGAGCCTTCAGGTACTGAGTGCTCAGAAACAAGGACTTTTAAGACTAGAGAGACTCATGATGAGTTCCATGGAAGGGCTGGGCTGGGGATCTATTGATCATCTATAGTAGCATGGAGGCTGTTCTCTCTGCAGACATCCTCACACGTGTTTCCTTCCCTCAGATGCTTCCTGTATTTCTGTTTTACACCAATGCCAGCACCAGCATAAGGATCATTGCTACAGAAACAGCCACTTCTTGCTGTAGTCCCTCTGCAGTGGATTTTGTTTCCCCCAGCAGAGAGGAGTTGGGGTCACACGTTCCCTAGCATCACGGGGTGCCTGGATCGTGCTAACGATATGTTTGTGGCCATTTGTCATTTTCCACCAATGGTGCTAGTGGTAGCAGCTGGCAGTGGGGTGGGCTGGCAAACTGGCTTTACCTACCAAAACTGTTTTACAGATGAACATTTGTCCCACCTCTAAAACTGGATGCTTGGTAGTTATTTCTCAACAAAACTTGCTCTGCAGCTCACATATGAATTCCTGTTTAGCAAGTGAAAAACCAGACAATGACTCCAAGTTGACAAAGGAAAGGGCAAAGCAACACACTTTCCTTCAAACACAGTAAGAGGTCCTAGCTTTCCTTCAAGCACAGTAAGAGAAGCACCTGCAGATAAGCTGTGACTCGGTCAGGGCTGCCCTGGCACAGAAAAGGCTGCCAAATAATCTGCCCTGCAGAGCCTTAGGGGAGCGCATCCACCTTCAGCCACACTTCACTTGCAGGGAGAAAGGACAGCTTTCAGTTTTTTAAGGGCTCTTCGCACTTGATCTTTAATCACTGATGGAAGAGTTGCAGTTAGGTTACAGGACATAATCCCAGTATAATTTATTACCCAAGGCTTTTTCCTGAACTCCTCTGACCCCGCAACCTCCTTAATGCTGACCCAGTGCAGGGTCATGGCTGAAGAGGGAATATGGCACTTTCACTTTCATTCTTCATAGCTGTAATTAATTACCTGCATCATCTTCATCAGTGAGTGCAGCTAAAGGAGGAACAAAAGGGACATCAATCTCTCTAATGCAGAACTGATTTAGATGATCTTCTGTCAGCATTAGGATCTTACCCGTTACACAAACCCATGGCAAAAGCAAAGTGTGTAGCTGAGTCTTCTAGCAAAGACATGTGCTAAAGCATCCATGTAAATACATCTATCTGAATATAAAACTTAGCACTCCTGCTTGCAAATGCTTCTCTGATTCTTCATTTACTACTTCATTATCTACAGGATGGGATTCCTCAATAGTCACTTGTTTTTTTACAGTAGGCAAAAATGTGTGATCTATTTCCCCTTGAAACAAATGGAAAGAATTCAAATTAGCAGGCCTTATTACAATATATAGCAGCAGCCTTTGTTCACAGAACATATAAAAATCAAATTTGTCTCAGGATAAATAATAGCACTTCCTAAATGTCACAATCAGACAGGTTAAATTGTTGTTTTGCAGAACCTGTTGGAAGAAAGCATTGGTTTTTTCCTTGTGCAAAATTTCCATGTTTGCTGAAATAAAGCTTTCCAGTCTTTCTTTTTTTCTTTTTTTCTTCCCTGACCAGCTGTCCTCCCAAACCACAAGTTTCCCACAAAATATTGTATTTGGTCAAACCTTACAATCTGATATCCAGAAACATCTGAGGAAATCCTCAGAAAACCATCATCTCTTACTAATACTGATTTCTCTACTTGCTTTGTTTGTATGTTTGGTTATTTTTTACCTTTTAAACCAAGTGCCCCCCGTGTGCCTGGAGCTCTGGTCTCAGACCACTTCCCACCCAGCAGGCACTATGCAGTCAACAGGAGGTGACTGTGCCCGGCACCCACAAAAACTATTCTGAAACCCAGTAAGAAGGCAAATGACCAACTCCATTTTAACACACAATCCACCATCACCCTACGAGTGTGCAGCCTTACACGCCACCCTCGTTCATACACAGTGCATCTGCTACCTCTCCTTACAGCTGCCGTGGCGAGCGGAGCAGAGTGCGGGGCGGGGGGGAAGGAGGCTGAGAAAGCTGTACTTCATGTTGTGTTGACACATTAATCCGACAGATACGTTGTACAGTATTTTTACAAAAGGTGTTTTCCCTACTGAAGCCTTGAGAAAACAACCCTCAAATACTTTAGTGGGCTATTAAATTGTTTAGTTGGATATATGCAGCCTATTTTACATGGGGTGTGTGGGACAGAAGCGATATAATATGTCATCTATCATTCTTCATATTTTATAGTGAAGTATATAAATCATCAGGGGGGTAAATCTGAAAAGTCTTACTCAAGGGCATCACCTTCTGTGTTGTGTTGCTCAAAGGCAGGCTTGAAAAGAGCAATTCCTGCCTCGTACAGGGTATGTTGATTTGCTGGTATTGCTGTCCTAATCCATTATTTCTAGTAGGGCCCAGGCAAGACTTTTTGGCACAGTCCTCCCCTTGCTCATTTACCTAACTTGTTTGCCTCAGGGAAGGACAGTGTTATGTGGTAATTGCCTCAGCCCAGTTGCAGCATTAAAAATTAGGTTCTTAGCTGTATCTACATATTTTCCCACTCTATCAGCATCCCTGGAGAGCAATCCCTCTTCTCTAACCCCACTGTGGCCTTGATATGCCCAATCACTGGAATGAATGAATGAGTTTTAAGAACGCATTTAATTTAAGGGGTACTATCAGGAGGTTAGATCCAAGTATGGCCTTTCAAAATGGTTCTCCTGGGGGTGAATTTTTCAAGCTCTGAAACAGTCAGATAGTGGTGAGAAATGTATTCATTCAAAGGGAACCAGCAATGTTTGGGAAAAAAAACCAACCCAGATGCCACACTCAAGGTTTTTACCAGAGGCTATGCAATGGTACTGTTAACCAAAGTCCTTTAAAAGAAAATTCGTAAGTACGCACCCTGTATCAGGCCCACATCTAAATGCTTTTCTGATGAGGATGCTTTCTTGAATGTATGCCATATCCCTAATTTCCACAGGGATGCCCAGGTCCATCTTGGGCAGTCTCTTCTCAGTCACCTTTGACCTTAATATTTCAGGACTTGGGAGTCTTCCCTTTCATTAGATGGAAGAAGTCTTCATCAGTGAGAACCTGGCTAATTAAGTTGGTTTTCTGCTAAAATTGTGTTGTTGAATCTTTCAGAGTCTGTGAAGTATGAAAGCTCTTTGTGAGGCCGATGGCTGCTTTCCTGATGCCAGGGGGACTTCTGGATTGTACTGTCATTACACAAAACGGGAAAGAAGTAGGCACCTCAAGATTAAATTTAATCTTTGTCATCAACAGCAGAGAAGTATTAGCCAGCAGTCCAAATGGGCTGGCAACAGACTGTTGTTTGGAAGGTGTTTATACTGTAAAAAGGAGGTAAGTCTCCTTGTTTTGGTGAGACTACAGCCCCACTGTGGATGGGGACAGTCCCCAGCTGCTGGGACCTGCCTGATGATAATCAGGGGAAATAAATAGACTGAAAAAGAGAGGAGCAGTGAGGCTGAAGATCTCCGTTCCTTGGAAACTTCACCTACCCGGAGGTGGGATCTTAGTGATGTCTGTGGAACAGAAGCAGATGGCTGAGCAGATACCGTCTGTGGCACCTAGCAGTGGAGACAGATAGTACCTACCTAAGTGTGAGGCTTGTCCCTGTACCCCATGGCACAGCACCATGGGAAGTGCTGTTCCTGAATAACCTCAGGGAAAGCGAAGGTCTGACAAAAGAGTTGCTAATGGCAATGTGCCATTATACAAGGCCTCCTTACCCTCTATAGGTGGCCCCCAAACCGTGTAAAATTCAGGAAATCTTTTGCTTTGAAGGGCCAGGCTTATCCTGATTACAACTGGAAGAAATTCTGCTCCCTGAGGGAATAATTAGAAAGCTGAGCTGAAACTCGTGTTGAACACACTTTCCCTTTACAGTGGTTTTCCTTTGCAACTTGGAGGGTAATTCTTCTTTGAAAACATTGTGCACATCTAACTATAACAGATGCTGGAGAGAGCTATGCCATTCTTCCCGTGACTGTCATGAACGGAAGCAATGAAATGAAGGACAAAGTGAGAAGCCAGCTCATCTGAAAAATACCCCAGTTTTTTTTCTTCCTGTAAAGCCAAGGTCATTTCGGGTTATCATAGCAGCAAGATGCACTGCCATACGTAGATGCAAAGTAATGCACTTTCCTGGTATCATGGGTTAAAAAGATTCAGTTTATGGCATCTGACATTGTTTTTTTCTAAATAAGGAAGCATGAGTAATCAGAAATCTCCTGTTTTTGTATTACCATAGAAACAAGCCATGTGAGAAGTAAATGAACTGTGTATACAGCGCTGGATCAGGTCTTACTGAATCTGCAGGAATAAAGCTAACAATGGTGCAAGAGTCCAGGGGACTGAATATTCCAGTCAGCAGAGCGTTGAAAACCCCTAACATTGTTCATCCTGCCACCACGTGTTTCTTTGTTCTCGATGAAATTAATTGTGCGCACTATTGGTGTATGCCCATTTGGCTTTGTCTTATAGTAGTGATTAACAGTAAGAGGAAAAAAAATTGATACATTTTTCCTGTCAGGCTGTAGATTTTCAATGAGTGGGTCACAAATTATTTTGCTGTATAAAAGGTGAGGTTTTATTAAATATTACTTTTTAAAATGTGTATTCACACCAGTAACTGTTCATCCATTAAGTGGGTAATAAGGGAACTAATGACAAGTGACTAAACCTTTTCCCAGAGGACTGAACAATTTGCATAAGCAATGCCTACCTCCACAAGCTACTTTCTCTCCCACAAAGACAGTAATTTTTAAGTTAAATGTCACATGTGAGGAACACTCATAAAAGAAAATACGGAAGGAATACCAGACTCTTAAGCAAATACAGTTGTTCTTGAACTTAAAAAACTCCCTGATTGTCATTTGCATAAAAATATAAATATTCATACCATCCTAATAGCACAAGAAAGAAGTGAAATTGAGGTCTGTATCATGACTGCTGAGCTGAGTTGTGGCTTCAGTTTGATTGAAAACCCGACATAATGTTTGTGTAGGGTAGAAACTTGCATAGAAGTACTGACAACACACATACCAGTGCAGTTAAAGTGATGTCAGTGAGGAAGTGATCATATTCAAAGAGGTAGTAAAGATCTCTGAAGAAAGATGGATTAGTATGGTATGGTAAGTGCAGTTCCGTTTGTATGGGATGTCAAGGAGTTCTTTTGAAATGCTGTCATACATGCAGAAAAACACAAGTCTGGAGAGTTACAAAGGGCAGATTCCAGAAGTTTTGGCTTTGCAGTGCCCCACTGATGCTATAAGAGCAGCTTCCCCTATCAGTTGTGGTAAGAAAATACATCCTGTGTCCTTGCCCTGCCCCATTGCCTCCTTTCTCTTCTGCACACCATATGCACTTCACTATGAGTAAGCGCTGTGGGTAGCACAGCACTTCAGTAACTCTGGCAACAACAGACTTAAATTGTCATGGTCTGTATTTTGCAATGATCTGAATGTTTTGGCAGCAGTTTAGCAAAGGGCATTATCCTTGGCATGGGTTTGGCTCTGCTGACAGGAGCAGGCAGTGGCTTTGCAGAGGGAAGGGCTGGTGAACCTGAGGGCCACGTTACGCGTGTGCTAGGGAAGGGTTACGCTGAACGAGCTCGGGGCTGGTCCTGTTGACTGAAGGGCTTTAGCACCTGATGTGCATTTGTATTTGTAAATGCATTGCATCATCTGGATTGGTTTCTTCCAAAATGAATCCATTTTGTGGCTTCTGCACCTGCTGCAGAGTGTGAAACAAAGCCCAGTGGGGACAGCCAGGTGAGTCCCTGTGGGAACACACTCTTGATGTGAACTAAAACCCTCATGTCAACACGTCTTTTACTGACTGGGGCTGGAGTTCCCAGCTTCTATAGACAGCAAAAAATGAGCAGAGCATTTCAAATGAGCTGGGGAGAATCACCATACCCCTGCAGAGTTTTGACACCTGCAGAGTTTCAACAAGAACCAAGTTGCCAGAAATAAGAACTTAATTCTTAAAGTCTAGCTTAAGCATACTTCAAAAATAATTAGTTGTCTAACATCCTGAAATCAACAGAGACATCTAAATAACTCCAGAATTTTGTTAGTATTTGGCACACATAAATATATTGGCCTGTATTCTCAAACAGCGTCCAATTTCTGATGATGATAATAAGGAAAGTCAGATTAGTCTTGTCTCTTAGAACCCATCATTCTGGTTTTAATTACTTATTTGCCTGCAAAGAAATATAACTCTTTCATGGTATTTCTTGTTGGGCTGGAAGTTTGAAAGGGAGCATTGCTGTAGCAGACACAGAATATACATCATAGGCTCAAACTAGGCAAGAAAAAAAAAATTACCATACAAACATTTTTTAATTATTGGGACGTGTTGCTTTTGACTTGTTATAAAGGACATTTTCTGCATTGAAGAGGAGAGTTGTCTGGGAGGAAAGCCAGGAGTAGCAGTGGTAGGAGGAAGAAAGGGGAGAACTACACAGATATTTTTGTTACAAATTGTCCAGAAAGTGGCTGTTTGTAATGGCTTGGTTAAACAAATAGTACTCACAATTCTCTGCACTGCAGATGACCTGATAGTAATGAGACTCCATGGAAAGACACACAATAATGGTAGCTATTGCTTTTTACTGCTCCATGTGCTCTGGGGGAAGTAAATATAAAAAAAACCCAAACAAACCCAAAATAAAACCCTCTCAAATACTCCTCCCCATCCAACACAATTATGTTTTAAAAACTAGCTGTCTACAAAAGAAAGCTTCTTTCAGCTTCATGAGTTGCAGAGTAAGTATTGTAAGGAAGATAAGTCCCTGCATTTGGGCTGGAGCAGGCTATCTGTCCTTTGCACACACACAATCATGCTCCCTTTGCCCTCCAGCTCTCTCTGTGTCTCAAATAAACAACCCAAGAGAGAAGTATAGGTCACGTATGTATCTGTCATCTTTGAGCTGCTCCATGTACCTCATGATTAGAAGGTGTTGCAAGACAGCAAGTCCCCGAAGGCAAAAGTGGCTGGTATTTCATTGCGAGGCTGGGGTCCTCCCCTCTGCAGCAAAGATGGCCCCATGTCCCAAGGACAGTGACTTGCCCAACCCTGCCAGTGCCTGAGCTTGCTGCTTCCGTGGTCCCACAGGGACATACGGGAGCAATGTGAGCTTGCAGCACATCACTGCAGCACCGAGCTCTGGGTCTTTCTCTTGGTGCATGTGATACCATTGTCTGTCCATTGCACAACCAACCAGGAGACCTGGAAACCAGCTGGAGGGAAGCTGGTACCTATGCTGACACAAGATATTCAGGGAAGAATTTCAGGGGTTAGTGGCTTGTTTTCCATGGAGAGTACCTCTGGCATAGTGACCTGAGGACTGATCGCTGCTCTTGGATACGTGAAACGTAACTCATGGAGCATGTGCCCCACACAAGCCATGAGTTACAAAGCAGGTAGCAGCTCTGGATAACACCTGTATGCATTTGACCTGTGAACACTCAATCAAAGAGGCTCTCTTCTGTGTAGCTTCAACACACTCCCTGTGGTGCTAAATTACCCCTGACTTTGCCACCGCCTGTACAGAATGAACACTCCTGTGCAGGGATAGGTCTCTAGGTTGATTTAAATCAGTCACCCAAACAGTTCTACCAAAACACTCAAAGCCCTTTTCAGTAACTGGAGCTATTCCATGATAAATTTCAGCTTTTGGCATGGAAGAACTTCAGCTGTACAGATATGTTGAAAAGTTATTAAAAACAGAAAAAAGACTCTGTATTTTTCCTTTTTTCCTAGTTTTTACATTTGAATTGAAATGATCTATGGCAAGGTAGAACCAGAAATACTTTATTTAGAAGCTTGAAAATACTACTGAAGTTTGAGGAGTTGAAATAAAAAATGGAGCCTGAAAGCCTATCTGGGTGATGAGTACAGGTTGACCTAAAATTGACATTTAGAATATTTTCATCATATCCTCAGGGCTTGAAATTTCTACAACAGTTGTAATGATTCAATAACAAGTGGATCTTTTTTATTTCATAGAAGTGAAGTTGCAAATGTGATTAAATGCTTGTACAGCACCATCTAAACTAGATTTTGTGTGTTCTCTATTGCTAATAGGTCAACAGTGCTGCTTTCAGTATCAATATGGCTAACTCTTGCTATTTTATTGTTTCACAGTATTATGCTATTTTTCATTATGAATATAAATTCATGGTGCATCTGGATCTGGTTTCTCTCCCCTAGTCGCTGCTAAAATAATATAATACCAGAGGAAGAGCTACACAGAAAGGTGACCAGCTGGACCAGAGATGTGGTACCACTTCTGCTCGATGAGTGACAAATAGACACTCTACAGCCAGAAGAAAAGGCAAGTGAGGGGATATGACAGACACCTCTATTAAGTCCTGAGCAGTCCTGAAAAAGTAATTTGGGAGTAATCACTTGCTCTTTCCCAGAACAAAGAAATTTGGGTTAAAACATACAGGTTCTAGGCAGCAGATTGAGAAGAGATGCAAGAACAAATGTGTTCTTCACGCAACAGGTATCTAAGTTTTGGATCTCATTGCCACAGGATGTTATGGATCTAAAAGGCCTAAAAGGATTAAAATTGATTGAATACATTAATGGAAGGGAAATTCTCAGGGGCTGTTGAACACCAAAATGCCATCTCTGGTGCAGGCATTCCCTGAGTTGCAGTCACAGGAGGCTGGTAACTATATTAAGAGAATGTCACTACATTACTGCCTATTTTTATATTCTTCCCAAAGTAGGTAATATTTTTTACTGCCAGAGACAGGATCTTGGGCTAGCTGGACCTTGAATCTGATCCAATATATCTGTTCTTGTGATCTTACATTAATTTTCAGTAGGAGAAAAAAAGAGGGGATATTTTAGTACTCAGGACTTCTAAACTTCGAATCCTCTAAGTTCAGTTCCTGGAGTTGAGAAAAAAAAATATCTTACAGATATCAAATCAATGTAATGATTTTTGAGTGATTTGGGATTCATGATCAACTGGGCTATATTGCATCATAAACCAGAACTTTGATATGCCAAAAGAGTCTGAAATAGAGCACAGATAATAAACATATTCACAGCTGTTTTCTGATAATCTTGCAGTACAATAGATTGCACCATTGTTTTGGTGCAATCCCTGATTTTCAGATAAGATTCTGGCAGCATTATAAAACACTAGTCCTTTCTCCACCCATATTTTTCTTCCAAGATACCAAGAACCAACTGAAGATCCTTGGCAGTTTTTTACAAATTGTTCAGGACCTCCCTCCACTAAGTGTCACATTTGCCGTTTTATATTGTCAAGTATAACTTCACATGACTCAAACTAACAAATTCTAATTGGAAGATTAAGAATGTTATTTGTTCTACTGCAATTCTGAATCGAAGAGAGAATCAAGGAATGAAGTCATTAATTTAAGCCACAGCATAGTACTGTATATAGTTTTATTTTCCCCCTCCTCTTTCATTTGAAGCTCTGATTAATAAGTCATAGTCACAGGGGTCAGAAGGGAGAGAGAGAAAAAAAACAGAGATTATTGTTCAAAATTATCAGACTGTACAGGAAGCAGATTTAACCATCTCTTTGATTATCTCCCCTGGCCAGGATGAGATATAGTCTACAGTTCATGGCTCACTCCTCATAACCAGTGAGGCAGAAATGCAATGTAATGAAAATTGATCTATAGAACATACTCGATTGGTGAAATATGAGCAAAGAAATTACTTCTGAAGAAAGTGAAAATCAAGAGCATATACTAGCACAAGCAGACCGATAGACAGACAGACAGGCAGGTGTTATTTTTTCTTCCGGAAAAGCAGACAGGGTAAGCACTGAATGCATTCACCAAGCAGAGTTCATTGCTTCACCTGCCTCTAAATCTTACTATAGATACTCAACTACAGAAATAGAAAAGCAAAAATGAAACCCCCCAATTGATGATAGTGCTTTTTCACTAATTATCAGAAGATGACATTTTGGAAAAATGAAAAGTGGCTTTACTGCTAAAGAAGACCTTGTTGCAGCAAAATATATCTTCAGTTCTACGATTTTCCTTCAACTTCTTTCTGTGTAAGCCAAGGCACATCACCGAAGTTCTCCTTCTTCCATGTTTTGTATTTGTAAAATGTGGGTAGTAATACACTAGAATTCTGTGAGAATCAACTTAATACAGGGAGTGCTTTGATTTCCTTGGGCAACAGGTTTGTAACAGCACAAAAATATGTTAGGGAAATAAATGCATTCCCTCTTATCTGAAATGTGGATCTCTTACGTGGTCACTTGTATGTTCTCAGCAAAGTAATAACAAATGATCTTCCCATCTGTGCAGGCTCACTTGTATAGTACGGAAGAAAAATAACTTCTGTTGTTTAGATGAGCAACGAGAGAACATGGAGCAAATAAGGATAAGCAAACACTCAAGGCTAAAGCCATGTAACATTCAAGAGCATGCATAGACTGAAATGTTATGGACTACTTTAAGAAGGGAAATCATAAACAATTGAGTCCAGTTGTAGAGAAATCATGGGGAGAAAAGGGGTTAAACTTTTGAAATATTTTTTTCATTGCAAATAGCTCAAGGTATTTCTATGCATTATTTTATTCGGAAAACATTTGTTGTTCCCTCTGGGGCTGCTAAGCCATCTCTGGGGATTTCCTTTTTCCATGCTACCCCCTATTTCAGCACCTACACATGCTTACAGATTTTTGCAACGATTGGTTTCTATGACTATTTTCCTGACAGACTTCTAATTGAAGGCAGAATGATAAACCGCAGCAAGCCCTATCTCCGCAGACCCGCTACTGCTGCTTCAGAAAGTCAATCTGTCTGCACAGCCTATTTTTGTGCTGTCCCTGAGCCACTACTATGCCCTGTGCAGGATTCATAAATCAGAAGTGAAGGCTGCTGAGAAGCAGCTGGCAGTGTTTCTGCCATGATCACGGCTGGCTCAGCAGCATGGCCGCACTCCTGCACCACTGCCAGCGCTGGCATTGTGGCTGGTCCTCCGTGGTACTGCCTGTGGCACAGCCCCACCAGCCTCGGTGCTGGGGGATGCTGGGCATGGGAGACACTGACGAGAGGGCATGCAGCAACGGGGAGAGAGATACCACCACCTTCACTCCTTTCTGTGACTTGCAGGATACATTTGCTCATTTTGCTCCTTTGTACTGAAGATCAGAAGATTCCATGTTCCCTGATCCCAAAAGGGATGCTAAAAGAACAGAAAAGCAGCACATAGCAAAATGTGTGAACAAATCCTGCAGGACAGTAGGGCTCCAGACAACGAGCAGGCAGGTACAGCTCCTGAAGGGACCTGTTTCCGCTTCATGTCAGGATGAATTTGGCCCAGAGATCTCAGCCTTGGGCTGATCCGTCCCTTTGTTTTCATGTTCCCCTCCAACGAAAATCAGCTAGCAGCCAAAGGTCTAGAAGGCAGCCTTAGTCTCTTCATTTTCATGTTGTGTTTCGCCCCCTTTGTCTCTAAAGAACAGGAAAGCCTGCCAACAGCACACAGCAAGTGGGCTTGTCCATAGCCGTGCCAGTGCTGGGGTGGCCTTGTGCATGATCTCACAACCGCTCTGCAGCTAGACCAGACACCCTGTGATTTATGTGGTTTGGCACTGAGATAGCAATTCCTCTTGACATGCAATTTGGTGTGAGAGAGTAAAGAGCTAAAAATGCTGCAATGGAAGAAATCTGCTGAAAAACAGGTGTAAAACTGTGCACATATTCAGTCCCAGGATGCTGCAGGAGCATCTAAGGGTGGATTTTTTAAACCGAAGCACAGACTTGCATTAATGTACCTGCCAGTACACAGCTAATGAAATCTGCTTGACACTTCTGTCAGCTCCCTGCTTTTGAGGTGACAGATGCTTGTTGTTTTCTATGTCATGTGCTCGTAGGTCTTGAGCTAACGTTTGTGGAAGACGGTGGAGGACACTCTGTCTTCAGTCATCCATGAACCAGGCCCAGAGAGACACTGGGGCTGATGCACGGCATCTTGCCTTTGGAAACACATGGATGTCTGGCAGGTTGTAATTTCTTCTTGCTGAAACAGTGATGGCTGAAAGTATGCTAATGTATTAATATACCATATTATTTTCAGGCTTGCATGCTGGGCCAAGGTAAACACTCAGCAACTGAGTCACCTCGATTTGAACTTTTCTCTCTTGCTTTGAAATTTCACTTTACATTCTCACGATATCTACCACTGCTGCTGTGTTTATTCAGTTTGTCGTGTGCCTCAGATTAACCTACAGTTCTGATTTTTCACAGTCAATGCAGCCTCACTGACAAATGGGAGATTCCACGCCCAGCATTACTCATTCACAGAAGAATGACTAGAAGGGCGCTCCGAGGCCAAAGGAAGCGATGCCCGGCCTATTTTCTCATTTGCTTTTATTCAGAGCACTTCCATTGTTTCTCTTCCACTTACAGAACTATTGTTGTCTGGGGATTTCGCATGAACTAAAAATAAAAGCAGAAGAACCATCCCCAGCTTCTGAAGGAAAGATGCTCTAGGTTAGATCCTAGCACATGGCCATATTAAGAGTGCAGTGACATGCTCTCCTTTGCCACCAGCGGGATGTGGAAAGCAACTGGGAACAGTCTGTCTTTCTCATCAAAATCCCGCAAATTCACAGTGTCTTAACCCGAGTTTTCCTTCAGTCTTGGATGAACCTGTGCACCATGCAAATATGCATGTGGGGATTTCTGTATTATCCACCATTTTTGATCTGTGTGTCTTCTCTGACAATCTCTGCTGGACCTGTATTTACGTTGGAGAACTCAGAACCACTTCTAAAAGTGTACAAACAGAGATCACAGTGGTAACATGCAAAAGTCATGTAGGTTTTGAGTTTGTTTTTAAAACCTGATTTGAGCACCATGACATAAAGACTAAAGTGTATGGCAGCTGACAAAAGGACAAGGAACAAGGTTAAAAGAGTAAAGGAGGAAAAGAAAGACGACAGAGACTTTTTTAGATACTACATTGTATAAATTATACTTGAATTCTATTGTCAAAAGAGAAACAAAGTGAAATGCTCCATCCCAGTTGTGGTCAGATGATGCACATGGAGATTTGGTGACATATCCATACCCAGGGAACTTGCAGCACAGGTAGGAACAACCCTTGTCTGGGAGTACCTTGACTGTTCAAATGTTTTTAACTTGCTTAATAAATCTTTTCAGTCCTCTGGAGATAGGACTGTGGGTCAGGATTGGCCTTGCCAAGGCTGTAGAGTCCATCAGTATGGCTGAGATTCTAAAAACTATTGAAAAGTGTAAATATCGTTGAGGATATTGGCTAAGTTAGTAGTGGAAGGGAGAGTAAGCAAAGAGGACTAGCTATGCTAACATTCGTGTTAAGCTTTTGAGCTTAGATGTTGTTTCAGATGTTTAAGAAGGCAGAAATCAATACTTCCACAGCCCCCTATGCTCCGGGCCATTGCCCCTGATCAGTTAGGTCTTGGGCTACCCTCTAACCAGCAGCAGAACCAGTAGTGCGGCTGTGGGCAAGCTGACAAATGCCTCATCTTGTGTAAGTCAATAGCAAAACTCATTCAGCAGCCCTAACATTTTCCCCAGGATGTTTTCTCAAGGTTTTTATTGAGTGCTTTGCTTTCACAGGTACCTGCTCCTTCTGCCTTCAGTCTGGTACACAACTGGGGTAGAAAAGAAAAGTTTTAGCTTCAAAGACTTTTTTCTCCTTACCTGTTCCCATCACCAGTGGCTGTCTGTCATCAGGTAGAAGTAATACTCCTTTGTACTGTATGACCTGGATAGAATTTTGCTTGCTCCTTATATTCTAACGCAGTACTTGGAAAAAAAGAAGCACTCCAAAGCCAGCACTGTTCTTTTGAAAACTACAGAAAAAGAAAATTGCATTAACAAGATCTTTCAAAAGAAGATATATATTTGTCTGTCAGCTTCATGTGCCAAAAATTCTATCCTTTTTACCAAAAACTTTACACATCCTACAAGCTCAGAATGTTACCAGACCTAGAAATGCACAATGAGGCCATCCTCCCAAACACAGATGACTTTGTTCTGTGCATCTTATGCAACAGTCAGAACTGTGTATTAAAGACTGGTACAGGAATCTGAACAAAAAGAAATTTAAGCTGAAATGAGTAAAGATGAGAAATTAAGGTTCAGTGAGATAATGTCTTCCCTGGGCCTTAATTTCCTTGAACTGAATATCTAGAATCAATGAAAGCTTTGCACCCCTGCTTCTTTACTTGTTAAACAGAGCTAATTCTGCTGGTTCGCCTCTGTAGAGCACACTGTGCAGTAACAATTGCCAAGGATTAGCTCAGATAGAATGATTCCTAAAGACCAATCTATACATTCATTCAAAGACATGCTAGTCTTCCCAGAGGCAGCCTGTGGTGTGAGAAGTGCTTTTACTAGGAAACTAAACTAGTAATGAAAACAACAAGAATAACAAAAGCCACCAAAAAAAAGGGAAAACTCTTCTTAGTTTATGAATTAATAGTGTTTTGTTGTATCATTTGATGTAAATGCTGTCAGTCCTCAGGGAACATGACCTCAAAACCAAAAGCAAGAAGTAACTCCCAGGCCTTGCCAAACCCACTTCTCACAAAAGGCAGGCTAGGGAGGCCAGAAGGAGCTCTCTTAAAAAAATCACTATTCCTAAATTTTATTTTCATGGATTTGCCTTTTTTTTCTTTTTTTTCCCCTACAGGGATAGATGTGGAAAGTTAATGGCTGCCCAGCAGTGAGAGAAAGCTCTGCTGTGTTTCCTTCTTCTGCTTGCTGGAAGTCCCATTTACACAGAGTTCAGACTAACGCTGGGGGAGGATGGTTTTCTTCACTAATTTTCCTCCCTAGGGTGGGTAATGATTTCCCAGAGCTAATATGCCCTGACAGATGCAGTCATACTAGTGCTTGCACTCTGCATCTCTGTTGGCCAATTGGGGTCATGGTTTGGAAAGCTGATCTCTTAATCATTTTATCTGATGGATGTCGCCTGCTATACATCGACAGTTGTTTGAGGTACTGATATTGACCTCTTCTGTTCTCGCTGATGCAGGAGACAGACTTTCTGTGGGGCTCAGTCAGCCAGACACCAGGGTGTATGTGACAGTGTAGCTGTTTGACAATTGTCTTATAGATAAAAAACTGCATTTGAATTTTTTTGGCACGTTGGTAATTAGCAGACGCCAAAGCTCTGCATGGCAGAAGTCCCATGTAGTATTGCACATCGTGACTTCTGTAGGACTTTGAGCTTGATGAACAGCAGATTACTTTCAGCAGACACAGAACTGTGATAGATCAGAGCTGCTAACAAGCAGTAAAAAGCCAACATTTTCCCAGAAACCAGAGGTCCCTCCTCCGAGAGGTGGCAGGGCTGGTTCTTGCTGCAGCAGGGTGCACAGGGCAGTGGCCCAATGTCTGGGTGATCCCCCCAAGAAGTGCCTTCACCCATACCCTCCATAAAGCTCCTCACTGGTGCTGCCTCCATCTGGGACGTCCCTCCCGCTGCTGGGAACACGCTGGAGCTCCCTTGCTCTCTGGGATGCTGACATGGGGCAAGGCCAGGAGCTACATGATGGTAATGAGGCACTGGAACAGGTTGCCCAGAGAAGCTGTGGATCCCCATCCCTGGAAGTGTTCAGGGCCAGGCTGGATGGGGCTTGGAGCAACCTGGTGTGGTGGAAGGTGTCCCTGCCCATGGCAGGGGGGTTGAATGAGGTGACCTTTAAGGTCCCTTCCAACACAAACCATTCTATCGTTTTATGATTCTATGCAATAGTTTTGAAGGCAGAAGTGTCCCAGGGGAGGATGTGCAACAGGGCTGCAGTTGCTGCCTTCATTATCCCACTCTGGCACAAACAGCCATAGAAGGAAGACCCACAGAAAAGGAGGATCTAAAAAGATGTGTGGATATGGCAGGTTTTATATGATCTATTAGTCTAAACAGCTCCACAATGTGGAATTTTACTTGGTATTAGTGGACTTTTACATAAAAATTAAAGTAGTATTTAGAGCAGCTAGGAAAGGATAGAAGCTTAGATCTGAGCTGTAGCCTCAAGGTTAATGATGTAGCAGAAGCTCACAGGCTAAACCTGGACTGTTTGCTGCACTGCACGTTCCCTTTTCAGAAATGTGAAAATAGTGGAAACGGTGTCTGAGATGAGTCAGAAATACATTATTTACATTACTGAAGCAAATTAATACCAGGAGGTATATTTCCTTTGCAAATAGGCCTCAAGAGATTGATCTAATTAATTACTTTTGGCTGTACAGAACTGACCTTTCTGCTTCCAAGTCACCACAGCAGAGAGACGTCTGAGTGCAAAGGCTGAAACAAGTGGAGCTGCATCAAGAGAGCGAAGCTGGAGTATACACTGAGCCTGGGATTTGGGCCAAGGGCATCTCCTAGGACCTGTAATGATGGGGTGCAGGTGGTAGCTGAGCTCCTTCATGAGCACTCAAGGGAATGAAACCTTAAAATAGTAGTAACAGCAGCTGATACAGCAAGGTGCGGCATGGTGCTTTCATGCGATAAAAATCAATGTTCAAAGTACACAAGTGGCTAAATGTAATCCTATGAGAAATACAGAAATCACTGATTTGAATAGTTAAAATTGTAGGCTGGCTGAGAAAGTGACTAACCTTTAAAATAGTCAAAAGCAAGTAGCTTCAGTGGCTTCAGCTGTTACTCCTCATTCTGGGGAAACAGGATCTGAGGTGGCGACAAATTATTAGTAGGTGCAGGGAACCACATTACTCTTGCTAAAAATACACTGGTAGCATGTCTCAAGAGACTGTAGAGAGGACAGAAACATCAGGCTTTGTGGCTGTTTGGCAAAATTAATTTTGATGTGAGACCTGAAGGTTTTTCTGCTTGCCTTATCCCCTGACAGCACCAGGTCTGTGGGGGCAATAGGACAGGTCTCGAAACAGGACTGGTGCATGCCTGGCTACAGCTACCCTAAGGCAGCAACGTTCAACCCCACGGATAAATGAAAATTTTCTTAATCTTTGTGATAAAGAGTAAAGATGAACTTACTTTAATTTAAGTACTAAGAAAGACCACACTGTTACAAAGCGAGGCACAAGTCTGCTTTCATGGTATGGCGATAGCGCTTATTAATTTTGGAATCACTGGATACCCCATGCATTTACACCTATTACTAAGCAACTTTAATATTTTCCATCATTGATACAAAGCATGATCTGACTACTACTGAAATCAGTTATTTGTAGTGGAGATGATGCCTTCTTTATCTCATTCCTTGGCTAAGCCTTAGTGAGAGGAGTATGATCTATGGTTCCTGGAGCTGTTGATCAACTAATGAACAAGAAATTTCCTTAATACTTCCTTCCCATCACATAATCAAGTTCTGCTTGTTGTTATTAGTTGCTGTTATTAAAAAGCTTCTTTATTGCCCTCTGGAGGTATTGGGGCCACAGTCCTTAATTCACCGAGTTTTACAGGTATTTCTGCTAGCAAGTGTGGTGCAAGGACGATGCGCAGGGGAAGAGATGAGGAATGTCTGTGGCAAAGCATGAAGTGAAGCGTGCAATGGGATTTAGCAGTTGGGGCTATGAAGTATCCTGGCTTCTGACTGTACAGGCAGAGCCAGGGGGCACGTGGATCGTCGGGGCATGTTCTCAGCAGAGAAGAGTACAGACGTCACCGGCTGAACCAATTTCTGGAAACTGTGAATTTGGATTCAAGGGATATTTACTGGGGTTTCTTTATGAGCTAAGCAAGGAGAAATGTGACTGGAGCAGATGTGTAAAAGTGATCTTGTCAAGTAAGTAAGAGGATGGCATAGCTGGCCAAGGACGTGCACTGTGATCTTTGGCTGAGCTTTGCAAAGCGTGACAGCAGCCCATTACCTCCTGTGCAGAGGAGCCACGGCAGAAATGAAACCATTTACTTATGCATAACTAAAAGTTTTACTTGCTTACTCACCAATGGGTATGTTACTCCAAAACAGTGGATAAAGTAACATTGAAAGTCCTGATGGATGCCCAAACAAAATAAACAGGTTTAGCAAGTGTCCTGCTACAGCTTCACCAGGGCTAATACAACTATTAAAAGAGTGGAATAATGCTGTCAGCGTGTTACCTCATGTCTGCTAACATCCTCCAACGCTGCCCAGTCTCCTGAAATCCCCCTCTCCAGCCCCAATGTACTTGTAGAATAGCAATGAACAGTTTGATATTTGCTTGACTTACTCAGCCCCCCAGGAATTAGAAAACCAGGTCGTAGTGCACAGCATATGAACAGCTCCACACCCTGCTTTCCAAGCAATAGAAAGCCAGGAGAAGGATGGATGGAAGGGCAAAGGGAGGAAGCACCTGCCCTGCCTTCTCACACAGGCTCTGGAGTGGAGCAGCCAGAGCTGCTGAAAGCAACATATTCCCACTGTTAACATTCTGCAATTTGAGTTTCAGCTTTGTTTCTGTCCTGTGGTAATTATAAATAGAAACTGTCAGAAAAGAATATATTTGACAGTAACTTGATTTTGTTAATTAGACTTTTTAACACCGAAACAAATCTGGAATGCAGAAGGCACATGAGTGTCCCCCTGTCATCCCCCCAGCCATGTGCACACATGCACCCTCTCCCCCTTCCCTGCCTGAGTCTGATGTCTGGGGAGTTTTGGACTGATCACATGTATTCAAATGCAGTTTATTAAAAAAAATAAAAAAGTAATATATAATGCCATTGTAAAGCTTTTTCTTCAGAATGAGTTAACGCTACTTCCCTCAACATTGTGTGTGTGTTCTTTTTTCCCGTTTAGCTATGCCAATGTATCTCTGAAAAGATTTGCTTTTAAAACTGTTTTTCATCCTGATCCATTTAAAATCTGTAAAATAATTAATTAAATAATTAAAAATAATACACTCCACATGCCCCCACACCCCTGATCTTTTCATATCAAAGCTGTGTACAAAATTGGGCAGATTTAGTATATGTGTCATTCAAACAGATTTTAATGGTGGCCATCCATGACGAATATTTTAAAGTGGTATTGTGGCTCCTTGTAATCATTCCTTATTTTTTTATTTTTTTTTTTTGTGCATTTTAAATTTTTGAAAAAGAAAAAACTGTCTCCAAACTTTTTTCCCCTGTGACTTCAGAACCGCGGGGAAGCCAGATCTGTTCTCCTCTTCTTTCAGCAGGTGCTGATCGGCAGGGGACCTCAACTGTCACAGGTGATAATAAGTGCTGTGGTCTGTAAACTTACACAGAGGCACCATAAAACATTAATTTATCACTGCATTAAAGCAGTTATTTGAGAAAATAATAATAATAAAAAAAGTACAAAGGGCTTTTCACATTTGTACCTATGCTCTTGTACAGCAGTTTTGTGCTGGAAGGTACTGTAAGCTTGGGCAAGTTTACTTTCCCAGGCCTAAGAACTTACAGGCTCTCTGGAAGCTCCTTGCCTCCTTCATCGCTTAATCTTCAGGGTCCTCTGAAGTTGCAATTTCTCTAACTTTCCAGACACCCAAATTTTCAAGGCTAGACAAGAGGTAAATGTCTCATGCAGAAAACAAAGAAACCCTTGAGGAAGAAAAACTTCAAAGCCATGGAAGTCAAGGCCTTTGCTGAACCATAGAAAGAGCAAAAGGCGTGGGGAAAAACAATTAACCTTTTCTCTTTTGGAGGTCAAAGACCGTGTTTTGCGAGTCTCACTGAACTCCAATGTTAAAGTTAAACTGCAGGATGCAGAAGACAGTAGACCCTGCTATAGGGAAAAAAGCTGTGACTCAGGACCAGGTGTGGAGGAATGAAGGCAGTGGGGTGATTGACATGGATGATGTGCAGCTGTAGCTCGTTCCTGCAAAGTGGTTAAATAGCCCTGAGGAGTACAAGGAAAGAGCCTGGAGAAGGAAGGGCCTGGATGTAGTAGAGATGAGGAGGAGTGTGGTTTGGCCTCTGGTGGCTGGGGAAAACCAGCATGGACAGTAGAGTTTGACCCACAGTAAGGCCTTGTTGTAGTTTATTAATTTGCTTGTGCTGTGACAACTGGGTTTTGTAGAGCCAGGGTGGAGAATGTCCTCCTGGAGACCTCATTGGGGTGTGCTTTAGGCAGACATTTAGCTGCAAGGTGAAGACCGCACATGGATGTAAGCAGGTCAAGCCTTCTGGTTGCTGGGAGGGAGTGGGACTGGCCATGCAGGGCCAGGGTTGCTGTACTTGGGGTGTGAGGACGCAGCTTCAACCCTACCATGTCCCACCAGTGAGGTGAGTCAGGCAAAATACAAGTTGTGTGGATCGACCAGGGCCTGGAGGAAGACACCGTGTAGCAGGGATTGGCTCGTGCTTGCAGATGTTGGAAAAGAAACTCATTAGGTTAGGAGAAAGAAAGAGGAGAGGAAATGCAGGAATGGCAGCAAGAACCATACTTTTTGGCCATATATTGAAAATATAAACCAACAGGGGTTTTAGGTATAACTTCATGCTTAAGGGCAGTGATTTAAGTATCCCTGATATCTTAATTAACGTTTGCCCCCAGAACTTCAGGGAAGTGCTTCAAAATTGTTCCGAAGTGATTTTTATTCTTTCCTGGTCTCATTCACCACCTCTCATTAGCTCCTCTGTTTCCACCAAAGACCTGAAGGGACATAGAGCAGATCGTGAACCACAATTTCACACCGAGCTCTAGAGTAGCGGGGGCTGCAGGGTGGAAGGAGAGGATGGCTGAAAATCGTGCTGCATGCCAGCAGCTTGGCTTGCATCATGCCAGGATTGTTGTCTCTACATGCAGTGAAAAGGGCTGTTCAAAATCTCAAGCCTAGTGTCATGCCAAAAATCTGTGCTTTTGGTTTTCTTGTTTGTCATGAAAAATGTGACAGGACTCTTCTATTCCTTCAATTATTTTCTATGGGTGAGTCCTTATCTGCCATAAACAAACCCCAGCCTTTTGAGTTTACTGCACTGTATATTTAATTTTCTTGACTTCTTCTAGTTTTAAAACTGCTACTTCATTTCTGCTTTGCTGCAAGAAAAAGCTGTTAGTGGAAGTGCAGCAGACTCTTTTGGAAGACAGATGTGCTGATGACTACCATAAAGAAATAGAAATACATTCCTGTTTGTCTGCTTTTTCTATAGTTATATGAATGGGGTTTGCATTTCCTCTCTCTTAACTTCCATGGCTTCAGGTTTGTACTTTTAAAAATCAACTGGGTTTTTTTCCTGTTTCACATCTGTTGGGTGTTACTTTTTAGATTTTTTTAGAAATGTAAGGAAAAGCTGAAAATTTCTCCATATTCTACAACACAACCAATTATTGTATTGGTCTTGATCCACTGCTTCTAAAAATGAAAACTTTATCTTTTAGATCAGTGGATAATGGATCAGGCCAATGTTCTTCTATGAGGACTGGACTTGTCTTGATTTATTTTTCCAAGCCTTGCTATGTCGCATGTAAACAAATATAAATAATGTCAGTAGAGTATAAATAGTGTTAATTTCAACTAAGACAGAACTTTAAGCCCTATTAATAGGTACAATAACTAATGTAAAGAAGACTAACATCTCCAATAGGTCCTTGCTCTGGTTTTCAAGACACTTATCTATCCTTCTATAGTTTGAAGATATATTGGTTCTTGTAACTGTGAAAGGCATATAAATGAAATTTCAACTCTGATAGACATTATTTCTTGCATCATGAAGTTATTACCCCTATTTAGCAACAGATTTTCATGGATTGTAGGTTTTATGAGATTTCAGACCTTGCTTGACTTTGATTCCAGGCAGCAAATATAGAAGGAAAGGCACTGGAGGGAGCAAGGTATGGACTAGCACTGGCTGGAATGGATATTTTCAATTTTTACAGTGTGACTTCATTTACGAATGCTGCCAACTTTCTGCTGAAAACAAGTGCTTCCAGAACAACAGTTTTGCAGTTTTACAGAGGAAAGAAATCACACTTTCAATCAGTGCTGGGTTTTTAGGAATACTTCAGACCTCTTTTAGGACTGCATTGTATGAGAAAGATTTCATCTTCAAAAACCTATCTACTCTACTAAAAATATTTCATATACCTGCTATTTATTTATGCTAATGTAACCAGAAACAGAATGTGGTTATAATAAGGTGGCATCCCTTTAAAAAATAAGAGGATTCTGTTCTACTGCATTGCTCTTGCTAATAATTTCCAAATTAAATTTACATAACAATCTTTCTTTTCAGAAACAAGTCAAGCTGCAACACTTCTGGCTAAGCTTTGTTCTACAAGTACTCTGGAACAGTAATTTAGTTGTCAGTTTGGGGGCTGTGGGTGCATAATTAGGTTTATGCAGCTAAAGACATGTCCACATGCCTCTGTGGGAAATTAGATGAAGAGAAGTGCTGGGTTGGGATAATTTGCCAGAATTTAGTGCAGAAAGTCCAGGACAAGCTTGAATCTCTCTGTAGACATACAGTATATTGAAAATAGGTTTTCCTGGAGTTACAGCTATGGTATCACTGAATGGTAATGAAATGCATTCATAGGCCATAAAGAATAAACATTTCCATTAATACTGTGCCCTTCAAGAAAAGATCTTTCTTGGTCAGGGGAGCTGTACTAGTGCTGCTTCAATCAGACGAGGCTAACGGGCAAGCACACCTTGCTGATATTACAAATAGCTACTGTCTATTCACACCTTAGAGGTGAATTGGCCCACCAGTTATGTCTACTGATACTTCATGTTAGCAGGTGAACATCCTTGTCATCTCATCTTTTTACACTTTCTTCACCTGGTTTTCCTCCTAGTCTGAAGCATCCCATCTCTGGAGGAGGAAAGACACTCACCCATGTTTGGTGTGGTGGAGCCCTGACTTCCACTGCAGCATCTGCATGCTCTGAAGATACAAACAAAAGGCTATAGGGTCTGGTGGCCACTGTGCAGTAAAATCAGAGCCCTCACACCAATGGGATCTCACAAAAGCAGAGCTGGTGCCTGGGCTATGAGTCAAGGAAAATAAATTCTTGGGGCATGTGTGGGTACTGCCTCTGGTGTGTTGTGGCCAGCATTGCCTTGGGGGCTGGCACAAGGGTATGTGCAGCACAGCTCTCACCTTTACCTGGTGGGGGACTGTTCATCCTCTCATACAGTGAAAACTAGAACGACCCGATCCACGCAAATTGAATAGGATAGCCTAGTACCGCACCTGACTCACCCCATGTGCAGTCTGGAATATTGCTTCTTTTTTAATGTCACAAGAACAAACTCATTGCTATATGTGGCATATGTCTGCCTGTGCCAGGGATTGTACAAGGCTGGGCACATAAAGCTGGCTGGAGCGAGTAAGGGGAACGCCTCTGCGGGGTATCTGTGTTTCTAGGCCACCGTTAGACAACGAACATCCAAATGAGCACAACAAAGTAAATATAGCAAACCAAATTTGAGTCCTCTTCTCTTCTGCATCCTTGAAAGAACTTGTTTATTTCTCTAGCTCATAACTCCTAGAAACAAGATCCTGAATTTTAAATATAGATACCTAGGCAACAGGGCATAATGCAGATACTCAACAAAACCCAAGCCTCGCCTTTCCCAGTTTTTGTTTAATGTGTTGGGTTAAGTTGTATTGGCCGAGTTCCATATTCAGAGGTGAGACAACAAATATTATCACTGTACAGACAGTTTGTAGCGAAGGATAGAGGAAGGTCCTGATACACGGGTTCTTGCTCTTTGAATTATCACAGAGGTGGGTGTGAAGCCTCACCCCAGAATTAGGCTGGCTCATGCTTTCTGGACAAGGCCACTAGCTTTTCTGTCTCATCGGTTAGGTGGCTGAAGACATGAACATTATTCCTGTCTTGGAAAAGGTTTCAGTTGCTAGGGAAAACACCCCATGCTTATTCATCACGTTTTATTAAAGGGATGACCAGATGCAGTCCTGCTATCAACTCGAGAGAGCTATTAGGGCAAATTTCTGTCTACTGTACCTCAGCTGTACCTAATGGCCCAGCCAGGGCAAGAGCAAGCCCGCTATGTCCTCGCAACAGGAAAACCACCTGCCACTCAGCAGTGTTAGCCGAGCAGATGAGATCTATTGCTCCCAGCAGCACAACATGTAAAGGGAATAATAAATTTCTTCCCTAGGAAAGCGGTAGCTGGCCACTGAATAGCTAATTAACCAGTGATCTGGTTTTCATTTGGTTTTAGTCCTCCAGGCTTTAGGTTAAGCGCTGCGTCCCCAACTAAGCATAAGATGGTTTAATTTTTCTGCTTCAAGCCACCACCAGCATCAGTAACCTGCAGCCAAACACAGTTACTTTTTCTCTTGATTATCATTTTGCCAGGCAATCAACCAATGCTAGAGCTGTGCAAACCTTGTACAATCTTGATAAAACCACTTTTTAATTGCTGAACAGGTGTCTTCTCGCATACATTTCTCACAGTTGTGACCTTAGGAAAGTGTTCTGCATTCCTCCTGTTGCATTTATACATGAACTCAATTAATTTGTGAGAGATTAGATGCAAAACATAGCAGAAAATGTGTTTCTGGTGAAGTGTCCTCCAATAAGCGTGTGACTCAGAGCAAGTGATGAGAGGATTCCCTGGAAGCAGTGCTCCCTTAAGTACTAATTACCATCTGCAGTGGCTCCAATATCAGACTTTCAGTTGAAACAAACAGGGCTTGAGCTCTTTGGTCTGCCAGGGGACTGGGCACCGTGAGGGGCTTTGCAACAAGCTAAGAGCAAGCATGCCGGTATAGGTAGTAAATTTAAAACCAGCTCCAGAGAGCACGGAGTGCCACTTAAAAATAACAAAATGCTACTTTGTAGAGAGGACAATAGGGTGGCTTTTCAGAGCTGAGGTGTGTTGGGTTTTTTTGCAAGTTTAGTTGCACCTACATAAAATATATAGTGATGAAAGCTACTTCTCACAGAGCCTGTAAGTTCCTCCTTCTGTACATGAAGGCAGAGGTGAAAGGCGTGCAGAGACAGAAGCGGAGATCTTCCTGGCTTGCTAAGCACCTGATTCCTACTGATAGCAGCAGTGTCATGTGCACAATATTGCTGGGGAGTTAAGACTGTCAGTGGCCTCTGAAAACAACAAAGCAAAAAAGGGAAACAATGGAGTGCAATTGGACTAGGCAGAAGTGAGGTAAGTCTGCAGGGCAGGGGGGCACACACACTCTGGGTGAAACAAGGGAAGAGTTTTGGATGTCCAAAAGAAACTCTGAGACCTGAGCAAGGGATCCCACTCAGGGGAAACTGCAGTCCGGGCGCCACAGCGTCTGTGGGAAGCGGGGCAGGACAGCAGAGAGATGCTCACCCAGGGGAAACACGCTTTCCAGTTGAGCAGCGACCCCTGCTCCGCAAGGCAACGCCAAACAGCTTTTGGGGAAGTTTCAGGAGAATCCTGTTTCACCTTGGTGTGAGACTGGAATGCCAGCAAAAATATGAGGGCAAAGGTCCGTGCAGGTGAGGAGCAGCCTCCTGCCCTGCAATCATACCAAGGTGCATGTGGCGGAGGGAGGAGGACCAGGGAGGCTTTGTGCCCCAGGCTGGGCTTAGGGGAGGCTTTCAGAGACCTGGGGTCTGAAAGACTCAAGGCTGAGAAAAGTAGGTACGTGTGCTCAGATCCCCAGAGTGGAAACCACTTTGACTCATATATTTTTAGATAGGAGTGTACCAAGAGGGGCCAAACCCGAACCCAGCAGTGATAAGAAAACCATTCAAAACATGCACTCGCAGAGTGCCTCTTCTCTGAAGGAACACACGGGCTGCACACGATGCTGGGCTGTGACAAGCAGAGGAGATGAAATGCTAACTGGGAGGCCTTTATGGGTGGCAATTAGCATAACAAGCAGCAGGCCTAACACATCTACCATCTGGCCACTGCTGAGTGTTATGTAAAAAACGTTAAGTCACAAGGAAATTAATTTGCTAGTGGTAAATTTTGTTGTATTAAATAGCAAACTACGTTCTGCAATGTTGCATATCAATGCCAAAATGCACTGTGGCCTCTTCTGTTTCCTTCCAAGACATGGAAAAATCAACTACTCTTTTGCATTGCCCATTTTTTTAGTCTTCATTATCTCCAAGCTGCATTAACCATCTTACCTCAAAGTTTGCATGGTGTGGCTGCATGATTCCCCTGATCCCCTGCACGTGTTCCCCGGCCTTGTCCTAGGAGGTTGCTTCCCCAGACCAGCTTTTCCTAGAAAGGTCCACGTTGTGGGTCCTCAGAAAGGCTTATTCCAGTCTGGGACCTGTTCATCACTGGCTTGTACCTCTCTCAGGGAAATAGGAAGCCAGTGAGAGGTGCAGCCTAATTCTGCCACTTTGCCTTTTTTGCAGCCAAAGGCACGTTAGTTCTGTGCTGGCAGTGTGGGATAGCTGTCCTAATCCACAGACAACTCAACCAGTGGCAATCACTCAGGAAAAAGCAAAGGGGAATCCTTAATCTGCAGATTATCTGGGGTATTAGACGGGATGATCCTGAAGCATATGAAATTTTTCAATGCATTTTTTTCATCACGGAACAATAGTGGAGATTTCTCATCCCACCCCACTTAACCTATTTCTGTGATAGGCTCAGCTTCGTATTCCTGTGATATTCCCTTAAAAGGTTTCACCCAGAACTGAAGGCTGCTTGCAAGGAAATATGCAACTGCTGAGCAACAGGCTTCCCAAGCAGACTTTTGAAGAGTGGTCATAGAACCGTGTGCTGCTGAAAGAAAGTTTCAGATGCTTTCAGTCACCCAGTTCAGCTCTGATGCAGCCAAGGTGCTATCTTCCCAGATATAGATGACTTATTCTTTTTATAATATTTTTTTTAAATCTTATTATTTTAGTATTACTATTTTTATTTTATATCTTTTTGCACATGAAACTAACTTCTTCCTGTATGAGTCTCTTTTCCTTGTAGGGAGCAAAAAGTAGCCACAGTAATCAAGAGGCAAAGAGGAAAACAGCCTTTGCCTGTAAATTAGTTTTCACTGGCTGCTTTGTTCCCCAAAGGCCATAGGCTGATTGTGGGCTAGGAAGAAATACAGCAATTTGGGATTATGCATGGATAAAACAGTTATCCTCATGAGCTGATGATATGTCATCATATATTACAGTCCTGCAGATATGAATTTGGACTGGGACTGTGGAGGCAAAGTTCAGCAGATATGGCAAATAATTTACAGTGTAAAATGACCGTCTTTATTGAATAAAGTCACCATGTAGACAGGGGAATTAGGACAAATAAACCCTGGTGATTTATAGATTACCACAGCAGTCAACGCTGAAGGAGGCAACAGGCTGGGTGTTATCTGCTTCCCAAGATCCTGGGATATGTGGCAAGTAGATAGAGGATATTGTTGGTGAGCTGCTACTGCTTTCCTTCTAACAGACCCCGCCACGGTGCAATTAACTAGCCAGCTAGCAATGTCCTGTGTACAGCTGGGGACATTGCAGCTGTGCCGAGCTGCCAGGGACACCCTCTGCAATGGCTGGCTGCAGGGCATCTGCTGGAAAGGGCTGCTACCAAGGGCCAGCAGCACACACTCAGCCAGCTGTCCTGTGGAGGGCCACCAGCACAGAAAGCACAGCTGGGCACTGCCTCCTGACTGACTGCCACGCTTGGCGATACTTCACCGGGACACAAACTTGTTTTAGGTGCGAGCTCTTGCTTTGCAACTCTGTGCTTTGTTAGGTTAGCAATACCAAGACCTGATACGGAAAGACATCTTAAAAGTGTAACTGGAAAAACAAAGACTTCACGTCCTTCTGCAGTAAAAGGTAACACGCGACTGTGTGTGGTAAAGCCATTAAAAAGTACCTCTTCCAAGGTTTCGCTCCTTCTAAGGACAGAGAGGGAGAAACACAGCAGCCAAGAAAAATCACACGATTGCAGACAGTTTAGGTTCCTGAGGACCAGAGTCCCCTCATACCCGGCACCTGCCAGGCCCTTGATGTCTCAGCTTAGGGTGACTTTCATTTTTGTGAAGTGGAAGCAGGGATAGACATTTTACAGATGGGGAACTGCATTTTCAGGTTGCGAAACTGCCAAAGATACAGAGAATTAAGAAAGGAAGAAAGAAGAAACTGCCTGGGCCACCAAAAGCAGGTGCTGCTCAGTGCCATGCTCACAGTGCTGGGGAAAGTGGTGGAACTTCACACAGAAGTGGAGACAGTGTGGGTGAAGCAAAGACTGCTTGCTGCACCACGGGGACACATTTTGCTTCCCTACTGAAAACATCCACTGCTTGCGCTCTATGGAACAGGACTTCCAAAACCAAAAAAAGCCACAAACATAATTACTTTTAAAAATCTTTTTAATGAAGAAATAATTCCATTCCAAAATATAGACACACAATTAAATAGTTTAATCACTTCAAAATATAACATGTCCCCAGTAGGTTCCAACACACACACACAAAACAATACTTAACAGCAATACAAAAAACCCATACAATAGCAGTTCTGTTACAATACCAATGAATATTGTGACATCTTTAGTGTCTCTGTGTCTGTCTCAAGTGGTGTCAAGTACAGTAGTTTTAAAAATGTCTTACAGTTTAGTAGCCTCAAGATGTAACTCTTCATACTTTTTCTTTTCTTTTTGGTTCAAAGGTAAAAATGCCCTTTTGTCTTCAGGACACAGTGGAGTGCTTGTTGTTCACAGCTCCGTCTGCTGAATTGAACCAACGTGATTACAGCAACCTGCGGTTGCAATATTTACAAGGTCTATCTACAGTAATTGCTGAGAACCAATAAGGATGGGAGAAGATGACTGAAAGTAAAGGTGGACACACTTATGATAAATTATGATGCAACAATTTGGCTCATGCATATAAGAAAATACATATTATATCACAACAAAGGCCACACACCTTTTTATGCAGTTTAGTTAACATTACTACTTACAGACAACCCATTCTCCACCTTCGCTTTGGACATTCAAGGACCCTATACATCTTCACATCCCTGTCTCCTGATTCCAAACCACTGGTTTCCCCCCAGTGACAGTAAAACCACCCGGAGTTTTGACTGTTGTGGTGGGCCATTGGTAGTTAAGAAAAGGCCCCCGCCAGGGACCTCTTCTGTAACTCTGTTTTAATGACCGCAAACCACAACCAAAATAATATTCAACAAGCAGACAAAGACCAGCTGGGCAAAAACGCAGCCAGCTTAACAGTTGGAAAATGCTTAAAATAGATATTTGGAGAGCCAAGCAAGAGGTGCTTCATCTCAGAGCTCCAAGGCTTAAGGGACCCAGCGCTCCACTGGGGATCACCTTGTTGACACCAGTCTGAATGAAAGGCGCTTGATCCGTCAACTTTTTTCCTTACTCCTAGCCAGAAGCCCTTGCAATGGATTTATTCTATTGCATCTATTTTAAGCATAGTGATAACAAGCACACAGACATTGAGATGATGGGAGGGATCTATTAGTCTGGGTACAGTTAAACTTGACATGGGTTGAATTAGTCAGCCACTGCATGTAGCTGTGTTCTAGCTTGTTTTCTCTCTATTCAGGAAATGTTTGCCCGGAATCCTGAGCTGACAGCAATGTCTACAGCTTCACCAGAGTAGCTTTAAATGTGGAGTGCTAGGCACTAGTGGAGGCTCACCCATTCCTGAGAGGAGGTTGGAGGAAGGGGCATTGGAGGATATGGTGCCTGCCTTGCCAGGATGGCACATACCCCAGGAGCAAAGACCAGTGATTGCAAAAATGAAAAGCTTACATGGAGATACCTGGATGTCTTAGTATGCACTTGGATGTCTGAGACCAAGCCCAGATATGCAAGGAGATGTAGACAAGAGACCTGCATATGCAATAAAACAACATGAAAGTGAAAGATGGAAGCAGCTTTTTCATACAGATACTCATTCCCTAACAGATAGTGCCCAGGGAAACAGCCACGAGCCTATAGTGTGCATGCAAACAAGTGGACTTACTGGGTTGAGCTACATAGCAATCTCACGTAAATACAGCAGCGCACATCCGTGTCACCATGAAAGCAAGGACAGCCAAACCACGTTAACCTGCTTTAGATGGGTATCTCATCACTTGCTGTAGGCAAACTGTGCTGGTGTGAAATATCTGTATGAAACAATACTGTTTTCAGGGCTGTTAGACAGTGTCACTTCAGGTCAGCCAGATACTGGAAGCCTAATATTGTATTAGGGCAGTAAAATTACATTAGCACAGAGGTCACCCTGAGCTGCAGTGACACACTGCAGGTCACACTGCACTCAGTGACACGTAGGGCTGTGTGGCCAGCATGTAACACCGCACCGTGTCACTGCCTGGCTCCTGGTCTAGCTGATCCTGGCCTGGCTCTCATGTCTCTGCATGGCAGTGCTATGTGCCATACGGGTGTAGTCTGTATTTCCAAGCAAATATGCTGTGGGGAGGACATTATAGCCAGTTTGTGTCAGTCCCTGCTCAGGAGTGTCTGTAGGTTTGTAGTCACAGCAGAGCAAACACTTTTTAGCTAGCAGTCCCATTGCCTAATCCAAAATGGCCAGGTAAGTTCCCTTTCTCCTGAAATGCCTTTATACTTGAAAAATACTAAACTGGACAAAACTCCAATTCTGTAACTGTATGCCTGTCCTTTCAAAAAATAATCTACTGCTTTTCTTGTGCTTTTCACTGATAGCTATTTCTCCATCCAGCTCTGAAAGTCTCACTACACATTTCCAAGAGTGCATGCAGAACATCTGGTGGCTGGCTAAGGCAATACACATTTGGAAATAAAAAGAAAACAGTTGCAAGCGCACTTTTAAGCCTGTACATTTAAAGCTGAAGGCCTCGAAAATAACATAACAGAGGGGGGGGAGAAGGAGGGGCAGAGAGATGGAAAGAGCCGGTTTGTTTAACACATGCTTACTAAAGCTAAAACATCAATGAAACAATACCATGGAGGATTATACGTAACATCAGTCAGTTCAGGGATCTTATGGCACCTGTGGTTTATAAACAGCTTTAGCAACGAGTATTTCAAAACATAGTTCACAGTTTTAAGAAGATCTGTGCTGATTTAAAAACTAGATTCTATATCATTTGAATGTCACCTTTTGTATATGATATCTATTTGGAAAAAAAATATTTACACTAACTTCTATGGCTGATTTGTTAGATTATTTTGAAAGAAACATTCCTAAGTTACACATTAGCCCTAAATTAGAGAAGTTTTAAATTACTATTATTAATTATATTATTATTATTATTATTTTAGTACATTTTTGTATAAGTCTTAAATTAAAGACTTGCAAACAAATTGCAAATATAGTCTGGTACTTTGTTTTTTGGGCTACTAGATATATACACTCAGGAGTATAATCATTCAGTGTTAAATGCATAATTGTAGCTTTTTATTTCTTCTGTGGAAAAAATGTACAGTGTATAGTAAACCGATCTACTAAAATCTCAAAGTATTCAGAAATCAAATTCCTATCTATAAACAGTATTATTGTAAACTGAACAGGTTCAATATCATGTGCAAAGGGTTTACGTGAGTTATTAATACCGCCATACTTGTAACAGCAGTACATATGTCAGTCTGTTTTCTTCACTGGTAATGAGCCATGTTACAGAAGATGTAGCTAATATAAGTTAGCTTTAAACAAAAGTCTTGTCAAAAACACACATCTACAAACTACAACTCTTAGAACAAAAGTACTGTGCTACAGTCCTCAGAACTTAGTTATGTGATTTTTTTGTCAAGAGACGCTGCACCTCTTGGTTCCACTCTTCCGTGAAGTTGGCAGCTGAGTTTTCTTCATCATCTGTCTGAAAGCAGCTCTCCTCATCATCAGTTCTTACGTAGCTTTCGTTGTCTGTCTGACTACAGCTTGCCTGTTGAGAAATGTTTAGGGAAGGTTTATAAAGCGTGCTGGTTTAAGATGCTGCACCCACACAGGCAGGAGCAAGTAAAGCCTTTGCCTGCTGCTTCATTGAGAATAAAAAGGAGGAGCTGGCCAGTTCCTGCAGTGATTCCTGAAAAAGTTACAGAAGTGGAAAAGCCATTCTACCCAGATGAGCCACAGGTAGTGGAGCTGTAAACAGAAACTTACAGGGCACGTGGGAAGTTGGAAAATCTTCTCGCTGTGGGGAAGAAAACTGTTGCCTGCTCTGCTGGGGAACCCAGGTGTAACTCAGTCTGCACTGACACAGATTTGCGGATGTTGCCATCTTCCCTTCCATTTTACCCTTCCAGGGTGCTCTATAAATACATTACTGGTCGCAAACCCATGGATTATTCCCTTTGTGCACAGCGTTCAGCCACTCAGTTAAGAGTCACTCACCACCATGAGCCTCGCCTCACATGTAAATGCCTCACCCTCGGCTTACATGCCTGAGTATGTTTTACTGTGTCTAAAAAGAAATGTGATTACTTAAAAGCATGATTCTGGGTGCTATAGCTCATGAGCACCCTAATCTGCTGGTACACCAGTTTCTTCTTGGTGCTCCCCTGAATCCTGAAGCATCAGTAAGTATCTTAAATTCCTATATTGGAGGCATAAAAGTTTTAGCTGGTAATGGAAAATGCTTGGTAGACGACTGCTGCTATTTCTCAGAAGTACGTCAGGATCTACAGTCAGGTAATACCGCAAACTTCTGCTTTCGGCATGTTTATCATGAAGGCACTGTTTACATGCTTGACCCCTTCAAAGTTAAAGGAGCTCACCTTTCTTCTTTTGACCTACCTCAGACAGAAAACTAATTCTCATTGCATGAGATATAATAATAACAACAGCACAAAAGACCAAACTTATTAATGACATGAATTCTTTTCTACTGATTTCAGGCAAGAAGCTGGTCTATAAGGTGAGAGATGAAATGCAAATTACATCAGCAACAAAGAGTTAAATTAAAGCTTATGAGTGAAGAAAGGTCAGGTAGTTTAGCTTGCTTCTTTCCTTGACACCATTTGATTGTATTAAATATTCAAGCACAAACACTTCCACCAAATTCCTTAATACCTAAGCATGCCAAATGGTATGATCTTAATTTAGTATCTCCTTGTCTCAAGCAGTTACAGAAGACTTAGCATTAACATTTTGTTGATAAATTGAAAGGTAAACTGCACCGCCAAGTCTAATGAGGTGTTCATAAAAAAATTCCAAGGTACATCTTCAATGAGGATTTTTTAAAAATCAGATGTGTATCTGTACTGCTCAAGTACACAAACTCATCTGGGTATCTTAGTAAAGGCACATTTTGCTCTTTGTGATTCAGCTAAAAAGTACAAATGAAAGGCATGGAAGAGGTCAGTTCTCAGCTGCCTGAGACTGATTTTTATTGAATCAGTTTCAGGGTTATGTAAATATAAGTTCATCTCGTATTTCTTGATGGTATCGTTGTAAACTGGGACAGTAAAGTTAAGAGTGGCTTGTGAAACACTGGATGCATTAAGATGCATTGATAGTACTGCCAAGTATTTGGGTTTGCTTCAAATTTTCTGGGTAGATTACTTCTTTTTGGTGGAGTGTGGAGAGGGTTATTCTAAATTCTCTCAAGGCTTATCTCTGCTCCACAGCCAGCATTGGGATAGAGAGATTTTCATACAGGAGATAATGAGTACTAATGAACCTCAGAGTTCTAAATTCATTGCAGTGTTTTGGAAATGCCAGAATTAATTCCAAGTTAAGACTCATATGATTTATCATGTTATAAATCTGTTTCTTAGCTTTTTTTGTAACTTAGTCCACAGGTCCCTTTCTGTTCCTTATCATTCAGTGGTTTTCAAAAACCATGCCTATCACTTGTGTAATTTTAGAATTAAATTCACAGAACTAAAGATACTTCTTCCCTGTCAACTTGGTCACAGTTCTTGTACAGCTTTTTTTATGCCTACTTAAGCAGAAAAATAAAGAGGAAAACCAAAATATGGCTGAGTGAATGTAGCAGATATTTTTGAAAATTACTGTGCTGTCAGCCTGCTGTTATTTTCAAATGGAATGGTCCATGTAATGCTGTTTTTTATGTATTTGTTCAGGAAAACCCCAAAAGAGATGCTGAATCATTTGGTTGTGCTAGCAGAGTATGACTTATATATGTAAGCAGCTCATCCAGTGCCTGTATCCTGCTTCTTCACCTCTGCATCACTGACATGGGAGGAAGAGGCTACAGAACCTGGGCTTACAGAGGCTGGGGCAGAGGTGGTGAGGGAGGATGTCAGCAGCTGTTTGAGGGGAGTTACAAGGATAACCAAGCTAAAAATCTTCTTGGCAGGGTTGAAACACACAAAAAGGACAGATCACAGTTTAGGAGGTTCAGGTTGGACATCAGGAAAAAATAAAAACCATGAGGAGGGTGGCACTGCACGGGGCGGGGGGGGATGCCCAGAAAGGTGTTGAAATTTCCATCTGTGGAGGTTTAAAATTCTTTTCTAGAGAAAGCCATGGCTGACACGGTCTTGTCTTGGAGCCAGACCTGCGTCAGGTGGGAGACTGGACCAAATGGCCTCCTGAAGGTCCAGTCAACCAATGCACCTACACCTCTGTGATCTCCTGAGCTCCTGGCATGAAGCTCATGCAAGGAACACGAACATGAACATGCAGTGCATGAACTTTAAATGCAGCCAGTCAGCTCTGCCTCGTGGTGTTTGGGGACCTACAGCCAAACAGAGGCCAGGGCACAGCTTGGAAAAGTGACCTCAGGCAGCGGGTGCAGCAAATCTGAAACCCACACATTCCTCAACTGTGGGACAGTAGGACAGTAATCTGACTTGGACCCTGGGCTACAGATCCTGTGTCCCGTCTTTCCCCAAGAGTAAATGGCCAGGTCCATATTGCAAAGGGCTGAAAATGTCAGTGGCCAGTGCAACACACACTAGCTGTAAAATCTTTTATTTCCTTCCCAGAAAAAAAAAAAAAAAAAGAGATATGCAGGGCAGTTGTATTTGCACAGCACTGAGACGAATTGTCTGTGCCTGTCAGCTTAGCCAACAGTCTTTCTCGCAGTGGCACACCAGGTGGACTGGACTGACCACTTGGCCCATGGGTTTTATCACCTGACATTTTGGCAATATTCCTAATCTCTGCTGGTAAACATGAAAACTGAGTTTGGAGAAAAAGAGAAAAGATGAGAAAAACATAAACGTGTTGAATAAGACTTTTGTCCTGAAAAAACCAGTCATATTGAATAAATAATATTTTGTTAACAATGCATTCATATAAATAAATTGAGGGGATATGGAGTTTTTGTGTTTGAAAAAATTCCACCTGTTTCAATGCAAAGCATTCAGTCAGTTTTGCAATGGAAAATGTCACCCATAGCCACCCAAAGCCCCAGACCTCACAACAATTTATGTGACAAGGTTTCAAGTGAGTGAAAGGGCTTGGAGTGGGAATGGAATGGAGTCTTCAACTGAAATTAGTACATGCTTTTGTCAAGATACGGAAAATGTGATCACAGTTAAAACAGAGGACAAAACCTCTGATAAAGACTCCTCCCTGTACTCCCTCTCAGTGCATGCTTCAGGTCTGATTTTACTAGCGTTTCACACCTCCTTTTCTGTTATAATAATGCATCTAAATGAACTGGACATGACCAACTAAAACGTTGCCATGCCAGCAATAAGAAACCATTGCTTTAGAAAATCTAGGAAATTGTAGGTCTTGTGGGAACATGTCCACTGCACAAGTAGATGGCTCTTAATTGAAAATGACAACTTTTTAACCACTTCCAGAGATGGAGGCTTTCTGCTCCCATTTGCCATCCTTGGCAAAAAAAACCCGCTATCAGGAGCATAGAGGCAAAATAATGTCAAACTTGCATGTTCCCTTAATTGCAAGATCTGCCTAGAGCCTGCTGAAAACAAGCTCAAATTCACTCTGTTACTCTATTAAAAATAAAACAAGTGGTGTTAAAGTACATTTAACATAAAAAGTAAACTGAAAACATGATTAAATTATGTTTTATATATTACTGGCATCATTCGCTGTCTTGGGAAATTGTTATGCTACATGTTATTTCCAAATCAATTCTAGAGATTTTGTACATAGCACTTTTAAAAATGCAAATGCAAATAGAATGCAAAAAAGCCTTAATCAAATGACACCAACACCACTTGTCCGTGACTGATGAACGAGGAAAAGAACAAAACACTGTGGCTGGCCATCAGCAGCAGTATCACTCATTTGAAACTACAATAAACTGATCTCATTTTTCCCACCTGTTTTTTAAATAAGCACAAATGTAATACTGTTGAGGTAAGAAAGTATGTTGGCTTTCAACCTCATATGGCCATCTAGGGCCATACTGACTTTATTTGCATCACCACTGATTGAATAATACTGTCTTAGAAGTAAATGCAGTCGCTAAGCTTCAAGCAAGAACCCAACATAAACAGCAAAAGCACTTCAGACATTGTGACTGGTATGAACTATTTTGGATGTATTTTTCCAGTGCTATGAAATATTAGCACCAAATAAATTACACAAGATATGTAGTCTTCCATATTCACAAGAGAGTGAATCTTGAGAAGACTAAGCCACGCTTATCTGAGTAGATGTATTTATCACAACGTACTATAATACAGAGTTTCTTCTTGTGGGCGTAGGTGAAGCACCAAGTTCACCAGTTTTTGTTGGTAATTTCTGCAGGGCCAGGCTTTTACAACTGGTGGGAACATTTCAGTCTTTGGTGCTGGCTGAAGGGCTCCCCTGGGAGCCAAAAGCAGTTTTGCTATGGAATTAACCAGAGCACAGTGCTTTAAAAAGTTTCTTCTTGACATGGTTTCAAAAAGTTTCAGAAGTATACAGGAGAAGAGAGAGTAGCTCAGTCTCAGATCTCTGCTAACTTGAGACAAGGACACACATTTTTAAGAAAGCTACAGGAGTATGCTTTTCCCCACATCACACTATGTTAACACTGCTTCTTAACAAAAAAGGAAACTTTAAATGGGATTGCCTGAGATTTATAATTCTAATGAAAAGGATTTTTTTCCACTTAATATTGCAAATGGTTTCTCTGAATGCTACTACCCTCTATACCAGGGGTCCTCACACTTTTTAACCAGGGGGCTGGCACGCGGATGCAGTGGCAGGCAGTCATCTGCGGCTGCTTGGTTCCCCCCCAACCCCCGGCGGGGGGGTCTGTAAATACCAGGGGCCGGATTGAGGGCCCTGGGGGGCCGTATGCGGCCCGCGGGCCGTAGTTTGAGGACCCCTGCTCTAAAGTCATAGTTATTCATGATTGTAATTAACTTTAACATTTCCACTAGATAGGTAGTTACACACACATACATTGTTGTTGAAAGATCTATTTTCCTTCTAATGTGACCTGATCTGTAACTGACAACTGCAACAAAATAAAAGAAGAAAATTTGTTTTTCTGGTTGTCAATGTTTAGGAAACTCTACAAGGCTCATGTTTTTAACAAGGCTACCGGGAAAATGAACGTAACCTGAGGGCCAATGTTAGAAGAATTTTTATGAGCAGTTATTTGGTGTTTATAGTACTCTGTGTATCGCCGTTTATTTGCTTTTCACATCCATTTATTCTGCTTTAGCTGCCAGAGACACCGAGACAGATGCTTCAGAAATACCTAACAGCTTTTAACACTGAAGACTGGCAGCTGCTTACACAAGGTCCACATGTTAACATCCAAATTCTACTGTCATCAGAAGTTGCAAATACCTTGAACCAGGATCAAATTTTACCATTAACGTTGCCACATAAATAAGGAATTCTAGCATAAAACACGGCATAAAATCTAGCAACACAAATTCCTGCTAAAGGTGGTGCAGGCTAGGTCACTGGTTTTGCTTATCTGAACATGACCCCGCTCCCAGCTTGAAGTGCCCATTTGATAATTGACCTTTGGTTGCCTTTAGTTCTGGCTTTGAGGAAGAGACTCAGTTTGTGACCAGCCTGACCCCTAACCTGGTTTCTCCTCCCGTTCTGGCCCTGTTACCCCATGGGTCAGTGCCACTGTAGGATGGACAGCATTGTCTCACTGCCATCTTCACAGCAGGGCACCGTACCCCCCCCGGAAGTCAGAAATGTAGAGCCCATAGCTTCAGATGATGCAAGAAGGAAATGTGTAGTCTCCAATTTCCTGGGCAAATGTTCAGAATAACAGGCTACTTCATAAAAATAGCCTTTGTCTGTGCTCCTGAAGAAAAACACAATTGCTGAACTTGGCATTAAACTCGGTGCTGCAACTGTGAGGTTGGCATGTGTGAGGAACATGACCTGATTATGGGCCAGCAGGGTATTTATAGACCTTCTTGCTGTATCTCTGAATTGCCAGACTCTAGCTAGTAGCTGAGTATGCTACACTTTGGATTGGGGCATTTTAAACTTCTACAACACATCTGAAGACACCTCTGTGGTTAAGCAGCTGGTGGATTGCTTTCTTTAATGTTTGCCTAACTCCTGTTTCACACACCAGACTAGATGTTTTCGTGTCATCAGAAATGATTTATTTCAGTTATCCTAGGAAGATGAAAGCATTCTAAGGAATTGAGCTCAGGCTTCCTGAAATGTAATTTGGTTCCTTATCTTCTGGATAAAGTTTCTCTGTACTGGGTAATGTATTTGTCATCGTCCTCAGGGACAAAAAGCCCATGTTCTTACTCTTAGGGTCAACAAAGGAAGAAGATAACAAGGGTGGTGGCTTAGCAGGAATCCTCAGGACTAGGACCACATTTCAAAAAGTCCAAAATGATTTAGAGATTCCTAGGCATCCTAACACAGGTTAAAAGAAGAAAGAAAGAGCCTTGTCACATACATTCAGGCAGCACAAGGTGCACTGCAACTGAAATACACATTACGAGGATTAATTCCAAACATTCTTCTAAATTGTAGTGATACTTACTTGAGAGGAGAGAGAGAAGGATATTGCACTCAACTTTGCAAACTGACCTGCAGACAACAAAGGATAGAAAACAAGAAGATGACAAATTAAGCCAGTGAGCAGCCAGGCAGTGTATTATTCTGAAGAAAGCCATGCACAAGCGTAGAAATAAAGGGAACAATTATGGACCCAGAAAATAAACCCAATGAAAAATGTCTTGCACAACACATCCAGCAAAAGACTGTAACAAGAACACAGCGGGTAGCAGATGTGGGAGGGTAAGCACTGTTAGCATATACACTAGTGCATTAAATGTGTTGTTTTCTGGTACCAATACTTGTTATTTACAACATGCTTCCAAAAAAGAGAGAGAAAGAAGCCTCCTTTGAGTTTCTCTGTCCCAGATTTCCTTGTGCTTACTGGGTTTTCTGCTCATAAATTAATACCAATTTAGAGTTTAGCATGAGAATCTTACTTGGAGACATGGTGACACGAAATAACAAGAGTGGGTTTTGACCAACAATCTTCCATGCTACACTACATCTACATGTTTTTTAACTGTGCTGCTTTTACACAAAGCAAGACATTTAATAACATAAAAATGGCTACCATATTGTTACTGAGGTTATCAGTTTGTAACCTTAGTAGGAGTTCATCCTGGCAGATTTTTTCAGCTGACAATTGCATTTTACGATAGCTACAGCCACCAGCTTTTTTGGCTATCCAGATGAATGCAGTGTTCATGTGAGCACAAATTGTAAAATAGTCTGTAATAAATTCCAGTGGTTTGATGCAAAATGAGAATAGTTGACCTGCCACTGTTCAGTAGGATACCTTCAACAGAACTTCCCCAATTTTCCTTTGGTTTTGCAAGTAGAAAGTTGTGTGTTTATTTTTAGAGTACTCAGTGATACTAGTAGGAAAAAGGAATAGAACAGAAAAGCAAAATGCTACAAATTAACTGCATTGTGCAGAGAACAAGCCAAAGCCAAAGCACATGTTTCAGGATCAATACATGACACTATCCAACCAACTCCTAATTATCCTAGTGGTCCCTCCTAAATTAATAACTTTTCTTGCTTCCTTTTAAATTTGTTCCCTAATAGAAAGTGCATCAGCCACGCTGAGAAGGACTTCTTGTGTGTTGCATGCTTTGGGTCTGTGGTCATCAACTACAAATAGCTTCTACTTACAAGTCACTACTGTCAAATCATTGCCTGAGAGGAACCGACGATCTCACGGACAGTGAAGTACATAAATAAATTTCTTTTGGAAAAATGCTATTAAACACAGCTTGTCTGGAAAGAGGACTTTCTGTTCCCTCAGTGAATACATTTTTGAAAGAAAAAAGCCTTCTTTTTTCTCTGTTGTGTCTTGTCATTGTGTCCCCCTTGCCCCCCACCCCCACTTCAAGTGGAAACAAATCTTGTAAAACCATGGGGAATAAAGTTCATCTGGGTGTAGTCTTGGCTGACCTGAATGTGAAAGAAGTTTTATTCTGACATCGATAGGGAGAAGATTTCCTCCCTTTCTTCCGGTAATGTTGTTGGAGGGCAGCAGAAATGCCCTTTTTGACTGAAGCAAGAGTAACACCCAGTTCCATTGACCACCATGTATAATTTCTACTGCACAGTGAATGCCCTTATTTTGCAGTGCACACTCAATTTTGTGCATGTATAAAATCCCACTGTAACTTGTGACATTCACGTAACACTGTTGCCATATATTGCATTTCCATACTGTAATCAAAAGTACAGTCAAATTGGTCTATCGTTCTTTCTGAAGAAAATGCAATTTTTACCAGTAATAATAACATTTATTATTTGATGCTTGACAGCTGTCACCATTGAGGTACTCCTTCTTTATAACTGACAATTATTTTCCATTACATCAGCAGTAGCTGCTTATCCTGTTCAGAAGTGTAAAGGCTCCCATTTTTGCCATTTCCTATTTTGGATAAAAAATTGTGACAAAAACCCCCATGTCACCCACTGTTGCCTTAGTAGGATAGTCTGTAACAATTCTGCTCCTGTCATCATGTCGTTAAAGACATGAAATTACTTTTGTCAGGCTACCGCAGGCATGTAACGGACCTAGGTAAACAACAACAACAAGATGCTCACATCAACCTCAAAACTACCTGCAACTTTGATACGAGTCAATGAACTTTTACAATGCGAAGTTATCATAGCAACTGGAGAGAAAAGAAGACCAAAACAGCAGCCATTCTTCATTAGCCTGTCATGAGCCTGTCAGTCCCAGATTCTTGTCTCTGAAGTGACTGGCAGTGGACACTACCGAAAAACTACCAGATAAAAAGGCTAGATTTTGTTAGCTCCCAGCAGTCAGCAGTTTAAAGAATTCCTGCCCCAAAGGTGCTTTTGAACCTCATTTCCATGCACCTGATCTCCCGGTACCTGCTTAATCCTTTTTTTTAGCTCATTTATACTTTTGGTCTCTGTTATGCTCTGTAGTGGTGAGTTCTGAGTTTTAATTGATTGCCATGTGGAAAAATAGTTATTTTTACTTACTTCAGCTCTGCTCCCAAATAACTGAACTGGGTGTACCCTCCTACTGATACTACTACCAACAATACAGGAAGTAATGAATTTTGTATTAGGATGATCCAAGTCAGAATAACTTAAAAACCAGTGCATTACACCAGCTAGAAATGGAGACCATTATGCACAGGACAGAGTATCTACAGAATTCTAGCTCGCTCTGGCAAATTTGCTTTACTTAAGACTCTTAAACTTGCCCTTTGAAAACTTCCTCAGGGGTGTTTAATGACAAATCCCCAGGCTTCTCTATACTAGATGCTTGCTGAATACTTTGTCCTCTGGAATACAATTCATTTCAGACCTTTTCCTCTCCTTTCAGATTCTGACAATGACAATAATACACAGAGTGCACCTGAGCTTCAGTTCACACTGGAGAAACCATTATGAATGGTTTTCACTACTGGAGAAAAAAAATCTAAATATAGCAAGAACTCAAGCTTGATACCACCAGCAGTCCTCTATGGCACAGGGGAATGAGGTCGAAGTGACTTGGTAGGCACTGGCAGAGAACAAGCTCAGAGGCAATTCTGTCCCACTGATGCTCTGGTGAGCTTAAGGACCACTGGTGTGTGCCCCAGGCAGTGTGGTCTTCCTGGACATGCACAAAGGGCAGGTGCATGCCAGCCTGTGCAAGAGAACCACAGCACGTTTTGGAATGTGGCTGCTCTAGTAACTGAGAAGAGATCATGCCTCAGGGCCCAGGACAGGCCAACAAGGGCACTGGGCAGCTATGGTGCATTGTTTCTCACTTATGGAGATATATGGGCAGCTGGTGTCCTCCCACCTGGTATGCCTCATCCTGCAGCTTCTGCTTCAGGTACTCCTCCATTTTCAGCTCGTTCTCCAGCTGGCGGACAGAGTCATTCTCATAATTTTCATCTTCTGCTCTGACATAGGGGTCTGCATCTTCTGTAACCCTAAAAACAATTATAAAAAAATAGCCTCCTGAGATGAATGACATTCAGAGTCAATAAAACTTTATCGTAAGCTATGAGGAGAACGGGATACTTTTAGTCCAAGCACATGCTCCATTAGTTAGTATTTTCCTGGCAGTGGAAAACACTTCTGCTACTTCCCCTCTCCAGTAGTCTTGGTATTGAAGAAGTAGACCAAAGGGCATATTCTGCTGAAGGCATTTTGGGGGTACAGCCCTACAGAAATGAGTAACAAACAGTTCTCAATAATATGCTACAAAGAGGTTTAAACTAAAAATAACTGGAAAGATGCCTATTGTCCTTCTAGTAAGATTCTGCCTCTAAAATAAATTGGTTTGTTGGTCAATTGAGTTGGTCAATAAAAAGCATTCTGTCTTTTCCATTTAAAAAGTGTTTTTTTCCAGTGGGCTCCAACAGGCCCCTCAATCTGGATAAGCAGTGAGTACAGTCCTACTCGACAGGGCATACTGGGGAGCACAGCTGTCCCACAGCCTCCACACTGCCCGAGTGTACCGGACCGCATGCGAGACAGCTCACTCCTGAGGGCACCCTAAGTTCTGGCCTTTATCGTTTACAGAGCTCACTACCGTCCAGCTGTGAAGCTGTCCTCACTTGGATCTAGGCATTTTTTTTGGTAATCAAATAGCTGAGAGGCAGAGAAAATATTACATGCTGCATATTGTTTTCAACAGAAACAGAATGAGATTAAGAAGGCGAATCGAGCAGGTACCCACATGTCACTGCGGATGGAGCCGGTGGCGGCAGCGCTGTGGATGTACCCAGGCTTCCGGGCATGGATCTGCGCGAGGAAAGCCTTCTCGGATGTTGGGGACGGAACAAGGTCATCAAAATGAGTCCGTCCAAATTCAGAATCCACGTTGCTTTCTGTCTCGCTCCCCACTTCTGTGAAGCAAAAGGTGACACATGGTTCCATTTGACTTTCACAAGACTAAGTATACTTGCCTATTTCTCTAAGCCTTCCTCAACCTTTCTGACTTAGAATGCCACCTTCCTCATAGTGAGTAATAGTATGTTATTCTACATATACCTGCAGAGCTAATAGTTTTCTTCCTGTGGTGAGGGGCACAATAGTGAAGCTTTTGCTTATCTCAGTTACTAGGTAGGATGTTTTTATGAGGATACCACAGACTGCATTTTATAAGAGGTCTTACATGTTCTATAGTGACTGAAATTTCTAAAGAGCAAAATCCAATGCCACACCTCTACGTTTGTGGCTTTCAGAACTGCTGTATTCCTGAAGCGTTGTTTAGGTATATTTTTCTAAAAGCATAAAAAGCTTTGAAGATGCGTTACACTGGTTCTTTGTTGGTTTATATTTTCTTACCTCCCATTTTTTCAAATACATGTGAAATGTCAGCGTGGTGACTATCCACTCTCACCAGCCTCACTCACCAGAATTCAATTCTTTTACTAAAGAAGACATGGTGTTGGTGATTGAATCTGCTGCCACCAGCAAATCATTTCTCAAGTTTCGTCTTGCACCTGAAGCAAGAGACAGACAAAGCACAGTGTTACTATTCTTTACAAGACATATGTTTTCCTATTGAAAGCAGTTTTAACCCTGTTGAAAGCTGCCATTGTGATAATTCAGGGTATCAAAGTCCTTACGATGGACACGTGCAGAAGAGTTTTCTGCAGAATGGCCTCATTTACTTGTGCTGTATGCAAGAGCAGAAGCCTACCCTCATGCTTCATTTAATCACAATGCCAGATAGGTGGAGATTATTCATTGCCATCAAGCTTGCATTTGTGTGGTGACACCAGCAGACCAAGCCTGGAAGATTAAATCCAGCGTGAACTCATTTACAATGTCTGTGGGGGAGGAGGGAAGAAATGAAGTGTTTTCTCTAAGTTCCCACAGCTCTGCTTAATGACACCATTACTGCCAGGTATTTGCCAGATAATTATGGCAAATGTTGAAGAAACATACTTGAGCTCATCAAGACTGATAGGGATTTTTCTTCTCTGCTCCCTCTCAGCCTCTCCTGTAGCTCAAGGACTTTCCTGTATATTCCACAATTTACTCTCTTTCTCTCTCTCTCTTTAATAAAGGAAGCACTACTGCCTCTCTAAACAGCCCCAGGCTGCTTTTAAACTCTTTCTAATAAAGGATCTTTAGATCAAGTGCTTTAGATCAAGTGCTTCCCTGCTGAACCTGGCAATATTCCCTTAACCATCAATCATGAAAGATTCTTGTGAGCTGCATGAAATACTCCTTCCCTAGGAGCAGGCTGTGGGTAAACGCATCCTTAACTTCCCCAAATCCCAAACACAGATCCTATTGTAGCTGAATAATCAATATATCCCACAGAATCTCTAATCTTCCAAACTGGATTATTCACAGAAACTGGCAAGATTTTACTGCTGTAGATTCTTTACAAGTGACTGAATGTAAACCAACACATTTTAAAAAGTTCCCCAAATCCTAAAGCGTTTTTTTAAAATATATCTATTAGCAAAGGGTTACTGGAATGTAGTTAACATCTCTCTTACGCACATACACACACAATGCTCAGACAGCCACTCCCTCTCTAAAGACTTCTTGATTTTGATTCCCTGAACTATTGCAAACACTATGAAAGAGAAAAAAAACAAACAAGAGAAACCATGCTTTAACCGTGGCTTGTCTGCATTACATATATATTGGCAGATCTCTGCTGGCACAGCACAGAATGGAGCCGTAAAATCTCAGCCCGCTCCCTCCCTCACAAAGCTGTATGTCAGGATGTGTCAGAATAGCTGGCTTGAAATTCTTTGGGTCTGACCTTCCCACCTAGAGAATATGGTAAATAATGACATAAAGCTAGGTATTTATCAAACGCAACAGTTTTTTAAATGTGATCGCTTACCATTTTATATTACTTTTTATTTTGAACAAAACACATTTATGTACTTAAAAAGCATTTGCCTGAGGCGGCCTTAGTATTATTTATGGATATTTTATTGTGGCCACTACATTATTTCTCTTACTCTTAGCTCTGGAAGAAACAGCCCTGTAACAGCATAGGGGTTAGTGGTCCACATTTTTGCCTGTCTTGATTTTCTTCACAGCAGAAAGAAGAAAAATATATCTCGCCTGTTTCTTTTGACACAGAAAATGAGATATCCAGCAACCTGTTATGCTGGGATCAGGAATTATGCCTATGTTCAACACGTGAATTGACTAGCACTTTAGTAAAAAGTTTAGTACAAAGTTTTTGATTGCATTTTCAACCTTGTCTTAAGATACACAGACAGACACAATTCCCATAAAAATCAAGGGGAAGGGTGCATGAGATGGCTGGAATGGGCTCCTGGGAACAAACACACTTCCACTGTAGCTGAGGGACTCCAGAGCTCCACTTACATTTGATTTACACTAGGGAAACAGGGATTTTATTCAAACAGAAGAACTTCAGTGATGTAAATATTTTAGGAGAGAGCAGATCAGAAAAAAAAAAGGAATATTTCTTCATTTAGATGACATAAACTAATTACTTTCTTTGGTATTCAACATAATAATTTAATCTGTGGCCTTAGAAATTCAAAATAGTTTAAAATTTATTGTTACTTGACAAAAGAGTGGAAAGAGGAGTGAGAAACATGGTGCAGCCTGCGGCAGTTTTCTGGAGATGCAAAGGAAGGGTTCACCTAGACTTCCAGACTCCATTCCTGTCCAGTCTAGCTGGAGCCTTCTCAAAGGCCCAAAGCAAAAAGACAAGGGACAACAGTCACAGGTTGCATCAAGGGGGATGTTCCTTGTTCACATACAAGGACAAAAAATTTACACAGTGAGCATGGCCAAAGAGTGGAACAGAGGGTGTGGAAAACGTGTGCTAGGACCTATCCAGAACTCAACTGGTTCAGGTCCCGAGCAGTCTGATCTCACTTTAAAGCCCTCTTTCTTGGAGCATGAGGACACGGGGACTTACAAGAGCCCTTTCCACCTGAAGTAATTCTATGATTGTATCATCTATTCCTAGCAAAGTCTTTATTTAAAACCAAACACACTGACAATGCCTTGCTGAAGTCAATAGCAGTTCTTCTCCTGGTTAACAGAGCACTGGTAACTGGTCTGACCATTCTGCATCAAAATTCCCTCTTACCACCACAAAATCCATTAACTGCCATCACTGTCCAGTTTCTGCTTACCTGCTCCCTTTGACGGCAAAGGCTGATGGCTGACAAAGTTGATTCTCAATGGCAAAACACAGTTGTTGCAGAGCTGGGGATTTTTTTCATTTTGTTTCATTGCATGCAACTCAGAAGTTCATTTAGTCGTTAACCATGAGAAATAACGATTCTTCAAACAGTCTCTGAGTACCTCAGACCAGCTGTTAATGAGACTTACTTTGTGCAAAGGCTTCCTGCACATCTCCACCCACTCCGGTCAGAGAATCCTGAGGTGCGTGGGTTGGGGTGGAGCAGGCAGAGGCAGACCTGATGGGCATTGGAATCGGTCGACTGATAGTGTGGCTGGGTGAGGAACGTGGGGAGCCTGCCCCTTGGGTCTGAAAAACAATCACAAGGGGTTAAACAGGTCTCCGCAAGACTCCTGCCTGCTGTCCTTGCCACCCATCCCTCAGCTTAAAGGCACCATGCTGTTCGTAGATCAGTTGGGTAATGTTAATTTTGCTAAAAGAAATATACTGAAGTCAGTTGTTAGCAGACAGCAACACTTCCGTGTAGAAAAATAGTAAGTAGGAAAATATGAGTCAAAGTCTGACTTCCTTTAAGCATGGGAAAATGTCAGGCAGCTACATTAAAAAAAAAATCCAAGTTAATAAACACCAAAGTACAGTCCTTCTCTCTGCCCTCTTCGCTCTCTCACTCCCCCCGTTCGCATACGTGTGTGATAAAACACAACCCACTCAGGGTGTGAAAAGGGGAAAGATGCTGGCACTGACATGGCTTTCAGCCTGGGCAAGGGACCGAAACAGCCCCTTTCATCAGAGAGCTGCTGTGAGAGCTGAGCACAGCCCTGCCCTCTGCCTCCCTGCAGGAGTTCACAGTACATGCAACCTCTCAGTCACATAAAGTCTGACATTGACACTAAATAATACAGCTTTCTCCTTTTTATTCGAAGCTAGAGAACTATTTTAAGGCGCTATTAAATCATACACTATTAAATTGTTCGCTCTACAGGATATACTCAGGCACTCCCAAAACACTGTGGGGATAGGGCAATATAAATTCCTGCTCTGGGTTCAGCTGCTGGAAGTGAAAACGTTTTAACACTAGACATATAAAATGTCATGCTGTTGGCACCTCACAGTTAGTATCATTTAGCTGAAATTCAAGCAGACTTTACAAAACAGCAATTTTTACAAACGCAGCTGGGTGACTGGTACCAAGAGACACAGTGTCCTTTTCATCCACTGTTTCAAAACCCCTGGGAACATGCATCCACCTAAGGAAAAACAAATGCTAGGGCCCACACCAAACTGCACATGGCTTTTGACTGAAAACCTGTGTTTCATAGATGCCAAGGATGCAGATGGCTGGAGTGCTGTTAAAGAGGAACTGCAACACATACCCCTGGCTGTTTACAGCAGAAAGTAACCTGAGGGCTGGTGTTTCCCTCACCCTGGCTTTATTTTGAGAATTCAGGAGGATTTCTTAATTCTTCCCGCGGCATTTATTTTGACTTCTGTAGTGGGTGCCACTGCAGCCCTGATAGAGTTTGGCAAATATGTTGTAAAAAAGACAACAGCTGCCCATTGCAGGAGGAATGCAGCGTTGCCCTTGAGAATTTTATAAATTCCTGCCCTGGACCATAAATAATGTATCAGAATACTAAGCTATTTGTTCTTTTCTCCTATCACCCCTTTCTAAGAGACATTATCACCAGAGAGACATCAAGGGCATATTAGGTTTATGAGGCACATTACTGATAGGAGAACTGAGCATTTAATACTTATAATTTCTTTAATGATCGGTTTTAGAACATTTAAATGATGGATGAAAGGGAAGTTGAATATATAAAGGCCAGATGCTCTCCTGTTTCTGGAATTGTCTGTACCCACTCCAGCAAAAATGCAGATCTCTAGTCCTCCAGAGGCAGGGCACAGAGCAACCTGGAGATGTTTCAGAGTCCCTGGAGTTTGCACCCCCTGCACATCAGGCAGGGGATCTGGGATCTCCAGCTATCTCCTTTCATGGGGCACATTTTATCCTCTGTGAAAGAAATTTCCAAAAGGGTTTCTGGTTCCCAGCTCCCTCTTTCGCTTGCCCTTTTTCCTCAGCTCCTCTCTGCCTTTGATCTCAGTTCTGGGGAACACCAACAACAGTGGGAACTTTCAGAGAAGATGGGGAAAAAAATGGACAAAATTTGCTTCCTACAGTCAAGTCACATTCAAGGAATAAACTTGAGAATACGCATTTTATTATACTATAAATAACAGATGCCTGCCAGTACTTCTTCACTGGAATTTTCCCACCAGAGAAATGTAAAAGCTGCTGCACACCAGCGCTCACCCTTGCGCCTGCTTTGCAGCTATGACCGAGATCTTGTGTTTCTGATAAACAGTACTTTCTTATCTGTAGCTTTCAGTGTTGGAACGAACGGTTTGGGAAGCACAGGGAGATGAAACATTTGGAGTCCCCTGCCCAGTAAAAAACTCTCTCTTTACACTATTTGGGCAGTACCAGACAGAACTGATGAACAGCAAGTTGAAACGGGAGGGTATTAGGGAATGCCTGATATCAGAGAGGTGAAAACTTGCATTCTATTTTATTCATCAAGATCCACCTCAGCCCAGGTTTGTGGGAATGGAGTGCTATTAGGATTGGATTCCTGGTTAGGGGTTATCAGGAGAAACGTGGTTTTCACAGGCTAGAGACAACGGCCTGAAACCTGCTATGATCATCAGCAGTGACTTTTCAGTAATCTCAGCAAAGACACAGAGCACCGAATTGCTCCCAGACCTCGGCAGCCTCCCAGCTGAGGACCAAGGTGTGCTGAGACAGGAGCTACCACAGCTAGGCACATGGCTTCAGCTTTTATGTCGCACTTGGTTGCAGCTATCAATGTTCTGGTGCCTTTTAGGAAAACTTCTATGTGTTTTATTTAGTTCACCATGCCCAACCAACCTGCTAGGGATTTTAAGTTAACCCTTGCTAGGCAGGAAAAGATTTCCCACTGTCAAGTGTCACACATGCTTAGGAGAGAATGCTTGAAACGAAACTGGCTTTACAGGCACTTCAAGCGCATTGCTCCCCCTGCTGGAACTGAGCTGGGATGACACACGGGGAAAGCCCATCTCGCCGCCTCAAGTGACACAGACGTGAAGAACTCATTATCCTTTCTCAAGGAAGGGCAGCCGAGAAAGATGAAGTTCATACGCATTAGATAAATTGCCAGGCTGCTCATTCCAGTTGAATTCCTCCAGAAATTAATTTAATCCTGTTTCTCTCAACAGATCATGAAATGGCATAGTGTAATGGGGATTGTTTAATAGAAATTGTAAGAGTAATTCCTTAGTGTCACCACCTGGTATTCAGTGAGGTTATTACTCTTGGAAGAAAAAAATCACATCTCCTAACAGCCTGAAAATGTGCTTTGACTTATACTGTCCAGTGAACATTTTATATGATAGGGAAACTCTCGTCACATCAGAAACTTCCTCTTTTGCGAATGGAAGATCTTTTAATACTGCAGAATCAAAAAGGACAGCCCTTACATGGAGGCAATGTTTGGTCAGATTTATTTTTTTGTATGTGACAGACTGATGCTTTACAAAGATTAGGCACAATGTTAGTTTTATGAAAGTGAGGACTACCTACAGACTCCATATGCTCTACCATAGACAGAACACATCAGACTTGTGACTGTACTTCTGCTGATGAAAGCAAGAGGCAGCGTGTTTTGTTGAAATGAGACATTTTTATTGGACTCATAAATCAGACTGCTGTCTGGAAAGTGCTTTTTTTTAGTCTAAGATCTATTTCAATACTAAAAAGCATCAAACCAATTAAATCTTCTAAAATTTACCACTAGTAATACAAACACTTGCCCTTTTTGATCTAGGTTGCAGACGCTGTTCAGAAACCGTGTTATTTTCCTGAAGACTCACAAGACTGTTAGCATTAGTGCCAACTTTAAAAGATGTGCACACAATGCCCTGACTTCTTCTGGATAAAGTGGGATTTCAAACTCATTGCTCTGGTCTAATTTAAACGTTTCTCTTAGTTCCAGAATTCTCATTACATTTTCAAAATGTTATCTATAGTAGAAGTGTTCTTAAATGCATATTCTAGGTTGGTTTCACTACATTTGGGTGGTGATTTCCATATCTTAGGTGTTTTTATTTAGAGGACTGAAAAAAAGATCGAGACTCCTTCTAGCCATGACTTGCTTTCTAGAGGGCTAAGATGTTTTAATTGTGAAAATTACTCCAAGATACTTGAAAATAATGTGTGAAAGAATTGCAAAATATTAATTTTGGTCAAAAGAACATGCACACGTTTCAAGCAAAGGAAGTAAATCACAGGAACACAAACACATTTAGGAATTAGTGAGGCCTACAATAAGGAGGTAACTTACTACCTGTTTCAATTCTTCTTCCTAAAGAAAAAGAGGATCAGCACATGAGATTAGCTAGGATGTAAGTGAAGAACAGAAAATAAAGCCAAATTTGGAGTGCAGGGTTAAAGGTACTGTTGAGATAGTTGAAGGTATGTGACCAGGTTACAGTCCCACCTCTGCACGCTTTGAAACACCAGAATAGCGCAAAGTGTGCAGAAAGCTACTACCATTTCCTACCCCAAATTCTCTTTGTCCAGGCAGTGCAATAGCAGGCTGACCTGACTGCTAGTTGTAGCACTGCAACATTTTATAGGTAGAGAGAAAAGTACCCTGTCTACTTCCAGCTCCCCAAAATCTGTTGGCTACTTGGTGGGCTCTGCGGCTCAGGTGCCACCAGTTCCAGCACTGTAGCTGCAGAAGGCTGTGACTGAGGAGATGCAAATGACATAAGGGGTCAAACTCATCCTTTGATGCAAATACATGTTGCTAAATGTATTTCATTGAAATTCTTTCTGCTCTTATCAGAGCCATATTCAACCTAAGCTGCTCTAAATTTCAATGCACTCATTTTATCTGGCATGGCCAGCAATAAAACGGACTTTTACGTTATTCAGAGCACTTTCTTCCAATGTGAATTTCTGACATCATCTGTCCTGAGGCACAACAGGTAAAATAGGGCTGGACTTTGCAAAAAAACCCCACATTTTCCATCTTACCCTAGTCTGTCTTAAAAATGCACATGCTTTCTGATACCTTCATTTTTAACTGAGATCCTTTCTTGAGGCATTTCATCTGTTTAACAAGGGTTTGCTTCTGTTTTTATGAAAATGACCAAGTGTTGGTGGGGAGGCATCTCTGAGATCAGAGAGTTAGATCTGCTTGTCAAATGGCATGTCTGACAGAACTAACAACTGAATGGGCAAAGTTAAAGGAACTAGCAAAAGTAATTCTATACTTTCAGCTGGAGTAGGTAATAGTGTATGGTGCTGAGTTGCTTTTCTCGGTTATTAGTTAACTCATTTTATGTGTTGCTTTGTTTCTTTTCTCACTCTTTTTTATTATTATTATTTGATGTCCTCAACAGAGGAAACCCTAAAACCACCTGAAACTGGACCACAAAATATTTTGTGTTTGGACATTGCCAAATGGCTGATCCAGAGATTGCTACCCTGAAAACCAGAGATGCTGCTGAATCCTTCTACAAAAGAACAAAAACAGGACTGTAACGCAACATGCTGCAGTATTATTTAAAGGATTGTATTAATTCTTCGATAGTTTAGAGCTTGTCTCTGATGTTCCATCTACTTAGCAGTAGATGACACTGATGATGCAGTGTTACTACAGGAACAACATCATCTGAGCATCATCTGAAACCCCTGAACTGAAAGACCAAGGCAAAAAATAAAAAGGGAAGGGAAGAAAGCCAGATTTTATGGGTGGAAATAGTCAAGTTCTGCAGAATTCTGTGGTCATATCTCCTCCCTCTACTCTTTTGTTTCACTCTGCCTGTTCTCCTTGGTAGTATCAGGTGGAGCTCCTTACCTTCAGCAGTTTCATGAGGCCTTCTAACTGAACCATAAGCTCCCGCCGGCTTTCCTGGAGAGCTGACATCCTCTGTTCCAGCTCATCCTTCCGCTGTCTGGGAAACAAGCAGATCCGATCAGAGCTGACCCCTCACACCGTCAGGAGCTTTTAGCTGCATTGTTTCCCCAGCCCAACTATGAGGTATATGCCTATAGACCGCAGGAAAGCAAACACACCGCATGAATTCAGTATAGTGCTTAGAAATGGCGCTAGATGAAAGCTAGGGAGTTCCCTCAACCTGAGAATATTCATGGGACTGAATACAGTGATTAGGAAAAAGACAGACACTAACACACACTGTTCTCGAAAGAACAAAAGAGGTTCAAACAAATTTGTGTTATATTCCCTTTTGGGGATACCTGGTAATCTTTGTCTTCAGATCTCTCTAGTCAATAAGCTCACTAGCTGTCAGGAGAAATTAAAGCCGTGCCCTGCAGGCCAGGAAATTACAGCAGGGGCACTAAACACAGCGAGATGTGACAGAAGCTAAGAGAGTTCAGAAATTCAGCCAGAAAACCACAGCAATCTGCTTTTGTTTCTATTTTTTTTTCTGAAAGCGAGAGTAAGACCATCATGTAGTGGAGATATAACTGCTTGAAAATAGCTCTTGGAACTCGGAGTCCAGTGCTGGTCCTGTGACAGTGTGGAGACCGAGCCACTCCAAGTGTGACAGCCAGCTTGTGCCCACATAAATGGGAACAGCTTTGCTTCTGCACAGCTCCACTGCACGGGGTGGGGGTTCAGCACTTGCACATGTTCGATCACTAAATTGTGTAAGAAGTCCCTGCATAAACACAAAATAAAATTGTTGCCTCCTGGAAGCTATGATGCAATTAACAACATTACTGCTGAAAAATATACATATTAGGTATGTTTTATTCACTACTGTGTTGCAGATAACATAAAACCACTATGTTGTTAGCCTTGTACTACCTACAACATATGACAATTTCCTCCTAAATGGAAAAGCGTCAGAGCCAACAAGACTAAGTACATTTCCTGATTTAGAGAAATATGAAACCCTTATTTTGAGCCTTTTCTGTAAGAGAGCGGTTACCGATATAAGCAACACTGACTTCTACAGGATTTCTCATGTGTGCTCGCTCTCACCTGTGTAATGGGATCATACAGTAACGCTGCCAGGTTGTATTTACTCTTCTGGAGGATTAATCTATTCTCTGCTAAAAACTGCCTGTGCTGGCTTTTCTTTTCCAGGCATGTAATGGTTGGAAATGCTATGAACTGTACAAAGCAAAGGCAATTGAGTTTAAGAAACCGCTTATAAAAATAAGATACACTATCCATGTAATTCAAAGTGGCAGGTCCTAGCACAGACCTCTGCTGGATTTTAGATTCTTTCTGCGGGGAGAGAGATCTAAGCAGCATGCAATGTACAGACGGCTCCTCTGACTTTTTTCTCCTGCTGTACTCCAGAGCAAGTTCCTGGAAGTAATGGGCTCTCCAGCCTGTCTCCAAGACAGCACTGGAAAGGAATGCTGTGTTCGGAACCACCTTTCAGCAAGTCTGCAACACTACAGCAGCTAGTAAAAGATGCTGGGACAAGTTGCCACAACATTGTTACAGATTCCAGCACTTTTTAATATTATATGAACTAATTTGCCCTAATCGATTCAAGCCCCCAAAATCTGTGGGGTAACAGATGTAAATCAGTGCTGCTGCTCCGAGTCCTGCTGTTTTACACATTACAAGAACGGCCTTGTGACATCTTAAGTATCTAGGAAGTGTTGAAATTCCAAAGTAAATCAAAGCCAATCTTTTGCCTTTCAAATGGTGAACATTTTAGAAGGTATGCAAAGCAGTACAGACCCACAGATTAAAAGTTATTTTCTGACTCTGACAGAATCTGAATTAAATCAGAAAAGGTATCGTAATTGAGGAACTCAGCATCGCTGCCCTAGGGACATCCCATGTCAGGAAATTCAAATAAGGATATTATGCTTTTAGTATGTGTAGCAGAACCAGAAAGAGGGAAAAATTAAGTAGTCGGTTAGCTAACACTGTCCGATATGATTTTTTTTTTAAGGATAATGAATTTTATTTGTCAACTACTTAGAAAGCTGATCTCCTAAACCTGCTTAGAACAGACTTCAGGCTTGATGCACAGGAGTTACATTACTGGTGTATTTTATGTAGAGTACAAATTTTCATCACAGTTTCATATGTCTCACAGAATGTTACTAGCCTGTAGGTATCTAGAAGTAATTACACAGTAAAGTCACTCATAGAAATGAAGAAGCTAATTTGTCTTCAGATTGGAAAGCAAATGTAATTATTTGTGAAACAGAAAAATATTTTCGTGTGGAAAACTCAATAATAAAACTATACAGTATTTGTAAAGAACAAATTTAGCACAATTTCTTACAGTAACTTCCTTTGGTTATGAATCAGACCACTAAAATGTTACTTGTGTGAGAAGCAGCTAAGTGGCCAAAAACGTTCTTTAGTCTCCTCATAAGAGAATGGCTCTGTGGGGGTGGGGAAAAAATCTAGCATTGATTAACTAGAAAGAAAGTGTTTACACTCTATTCTCTATTCATGTGAAGTGTTTTAAACAGTTCTTATTGGATTCTCTGTCTGGATCTCATAAAACCAAACAGGAACTTCAGGGCTTGCAGGGAGCCTAAGGATCTGGCCCAACGACAATTGTACCTCTTCAATGTGAGATACATGGCAATTAGTAAATCCACGCAGAGCATCCTAATTAACATGTGGACACATCCATGTCGATGTTTTTAGCTGGGTGGGATAATTGAGAAATGATCCTCTAAATCTTCAGCTACTTCTGACTTTCCACGTGACAAGGAGGTTCGTTCCACAGCCTGGTTTCGCAGGGTGAAGGGAACTGACCTCTCCTTGGAGTTCAACACATGGGGGAAATTTCCAAAAATTAATGTCTAAATTTGGCTGCATTTTCATGTGGCTCTGTATTTACTTTAGCAAAAATGAGAAGTCTTTGTAGAAGCATTTGTTCTGACAGAACTTTTTTCCCCATATAATTAATGGCATTTGGACAGGGCTGTAGGGACCTATTCCAAATGACCTAAAGGCTTAACTCTGCAAACACTAATGCAAATGCTTAATTTAATGTACATGAGTAATATGTGAGATTCCTCATGCACGCTGTTTAAAGCATAGGCTTAATTACTTCTAGGACTACAGCCTGCACTGAAAATGGAGAAAAAATACACATTGTGTTCTTTACTTAAAAAAGCCCCCCAAACTGTAAGCCAGGCTGACCTCTTATTTCTTCTCTCGCTGAGAATGACTAGCTGGGCTGTCATGGCTGGAGGTTTTATCACTGCGGACTTACCTCAGGAGCCGGAGCTCTGCAAGGAGAGTGGGATTTTGTTGTGCCTTCTCTGGCGTGGGCTGAGATGCTTGCTCATGTTCAAGTCGCAGCCTCTGGATCTCCTGTAGGATTTCCCTTGGGGAGGAGAATAAGCAGAAGACTATAAGTCAATAATTTTCCACACAACCAGCTCACTGGATCTTGCAAGAGGAGAAAAAGTATGATTGTATGTAGCTCTTCATCAACGTAGATATAATTGGCTCCAGCCAACAAAAGAAGCCCTCAGCAATGGGAGAGGGCTCTGGGTATTTTTTAAATACACTTCTAAGATTTCATCATAAAGGGAAATATTTCTTCATGACCCCTCAAAATCAGAGGTAGATATGAAATAGCTCTATGCTTACTTAAATTGCTCCCTCCTAATTCTTTCCCATGAACATTTCAAGCACTGCATGAACTTCACAAAACTGAAAATAACCTATCTGGCCCTTCCTGAGTATCAGAGAAAATGTTTAGCACTTCAAAAATACTTCCAGTGTAAGCAGAGATGTGAAAGCGGTCAACAATTCATGAAGAAGGACTTTCAATAGGACTTGTTACGACTGGCTTGCCAGACCTGGAGCGGTCTCAAAAGGCTAATACAAAGCTTCGCAGCAGAAGGTTGAAACCTTTGTGAATTGAATCTCTTCTTTGCAATGTGCTGGATAGCAGACGGTCAGGAGGCAGGCCTCAAACTATGAAAGACAAATCGAGGCTGGAGCTGGTGGCTCATCACATGGTGACAGAAGGCAGTGCCGAGTTTGGAATAGGAAACCATCTGGTCTGGTCTGGCCTCTGTTTTACAGTCCGGCAGTAAAAGCAGACTTCTGCTGCCATACATTTCATGGCATCAGGCAGTCTGATACCCAGGGCCAGAGTCTCTGCTGCTGACAAATGGGCATCGCTCCTTTTTGGGGCTGGCGAGCCCATTTCTCCTTGACACTCTCGGTCACATCCGTACCTGGTGTCTCATTTGATCAGCAGCCTAACTTGCTGCTAATCTTTCTGCAAACCTTTCCCAGGCAGAAGTAGTTCTGGTGAGCTTTAATCACTTTTTTAATAAATAAAAGCAGGGGAGCATAACATTGCCAGTATGACTGATCCTTTTATTATTTCATGTTACAGTGCTACAGAGGACCCAACTGAAAGTTAATCTGGTTTTGAAAGAGAACAGGCTTTTTTTTTTTAACTCTTAACAAACAGTAAAGTATCAATGATTATATCATGTCATTGAACAGTACACTCATTAAAAGAGAGTGGCTATGGATTTCAAAGCCTTTGTCATACTCTGTGGACCTTTCTGTGCCGTGTGCTTTTTGTAGGGGGAGGTGTATGTGCATGTATAATGAGCACATTGCACAGAAGTAGGTGGTAAAAAATGTTAAGAAACAAACAAACATACATAATATATGGGACTGAACAAAACCAGGTACTTTGTGGATGCTTACCGGTTTTTATTTTCCAGCTCTGCAATCAGCTGCCTTTGTTGCTTGTTTGCATCAATGGTGAAAGAGATATCTGATGCCCCTCTCTGCTGACCCTGCTGCTGTTGTACAAAAGAGAAGGCTGCATTGAAGGACGATTAGCCAGCATGCACCCATGAGTTCAACACAGATATGTACTGTGAAATCTGCTTACAGAAAATGAGTACAAGGCTTGACTACACTGAAAAAAGAGCATACATGTTGAGTTCAAACCGGTATGGCTCCATTGCTAGTAAAAGCAGGGTATGTGCTACAGTAAATAAGACTCAGTGTTTGCAATCCTGTCATTCATTGCTTCTTCAAGGAGCTTCCTCTGAACCAAACGTAAAAGGCAACAGCACTGCTGCAGGCAGTTGCTGTAATATGGCTCTTAATTTTGATACCAAAAAGAGGAATACACTGAAGCAAAAATCAGCAACGCCAAAAAGAAGGGGAAGTGTTTCCAGTGCAGTGATGCTTTGATGCTTCATTCTCTTGAAAGTACGGTTTACTTACAGTTTGAAAGCTGTACTCAGTTTTCAGTCTGGCTGTGTGGCCCATTTGGCCAAATTTTCCTATACACTCTGATGGTACTTCAGAAAACCTCTTTCCCCACTCCTTCAGGTGCAACAGAACCTTTTTTCCCCAATAAAATGAGGTGGGGATTAAACTATTTCTTATTAAACTAGGCAGTGCTCGCAACAGCTTCATTGGACTATGCTCTTTTTTCATATTCATCAGCAATAACCAAGTATTTTTTCCTTGTTCACACTCCTGTATTTCAGTACTGTACTGATGACAACACAGAACAAGACATTTAAAGGTTCACAGCAAAGACACCCATGTAGTTCTAACTCCAACCTGAAAGAATCACATTAAAAAATACTCTGCTGAGTTACTGCTGTGATCTGAGTGTTTCTCACTGTAAAAGCCCTGTGAAGACTAACTCTGGAGCCTCATTTTAGCTGATGCCAGGCACCTCTTCCTCCAGAGGCTGGACCCTCGAAAAGGGTGAAGATACATCTCAGTGCCAACCTTCGTCAGCACTGTCTATGGGGAAAGGACAGCACCTTACACCTGCGATCATTCACTATTTCTTCTGCTACGGCTACCTTTTCCCATTTAACACTCCAACCATGGCGAAGCAGAGCAGTGTGTAAAGAAAAACTGATACACGCTGGTGGATGTCATGACTGATACAGGGGAAACGAGGGATCTTTATCCTGAATGCCCAGTATTATTAATACATTTTGTTCCTTAAAAAACAGAATGACCATGAGCAAAGCTCTGAAAATTTCCACTGCACTCCTAATGTGGTGCCACTTGCGTGCTCAGAAAGATTTCTGTATACAGAAACCTTCCCTTTTCCATCTCTTTTGTTCAAATAGCACAGGTGGATGACAACGAGAAAGTATTTCCCTTCAAACCACCTCTATTTAAAAGCTACTTAAATATTGTTTCCTAAGTTTTCCCCCATATCACAGACACGTTATATACAACTGATTTCTACCCGTTTCTACCCAGAGACATTATTAATGGGAAAACTTGTTCCCATAAAGAATTACCATCCTTCAGAAACAGGACCATCACCTACAGGTTGCCTGAAATTTGAAACAGTGTCACACTTCTGGAAGGGATTGATTTGGGCTGGGCTGGCAGACCAGGAACACCCCTCTTTGCCCCTGCAGCTGCAGGTAGTGCGAAATCCTCCGGGACAGATGGCTGCACGGGGGTAGCAGGTTCATCTTCACTGCCTTTGCTCGGGAGGAACGTGACTCAATGTTTTTATATGAAGACTGGTGCCTGATTTCACCCTTTCAATTGACCCCGCAGCGTAAATCTCAGTGTGAAAATATGTTTCCAGGCACTCTGGACTGCCTGCTTTTCACTTAACCATCATTTATGGTTCTATCAAATGTGCTGAGACGGAAAAAAGACGTAACTAGGCTGACCTTATTTGTGCCATTTAAGATTTTATATACTTTGATTAGGTTCCTGTTTCACTCCCTCTTGTTCCTGAATGTAGTTAGTGAGGTTTTAGCCTGTCATCACCTTCTGTCTTGGGATACACAGAACAGAATAATCATTGCTCTGAAATGAAAATGGGAGCCAGGGCTAATGCAGGGGGTCATTACAGTCATCCTGCTGAAGACCATTTTTTTAAAATCCTCAGCACTTAGGGCCCTAGTGGCCATCATATTTGAACTAAAGAGTAAAATGGATTCACCACCCCATTTTCCCACTGCAGTAAATCATTAACCTTTAACCAAAGCTGGTCCAGACAGTATTTTTTAGTCTTTCCCGGGTTCAAGATGTCAGATTCCCTTTGCTGTAATTGTTTAAACACCCTTGCATTAGTATATAGATTATATGCATTAGTATGTGGATTCTTTGGTTTAAATGGACTGCTTAAAACTGTTATTGCTAAAGCGTAAAAGCATCTGATGAAAAGGATAGGGAAAAATAATCCATTAATCATTAAGACTGTCAGATGTAATTTCCCTGATCTTGCCAAGCCCCTGGAACATGACAGAAGGAAAGTACCTTCCTTTAATTAAAACACTTACTGATGAAGAAGTTTCTGCTGCCAGCCTTGCTGCATACCTGGCGATCAGCTTATGTTCTTCATCCAGGCGACTTGCACTGTCAAGCACGCTGCTCAGGGTTGGAGGGGAAGGAGGGAAGACATGTTAATACACGGTAAAAATGACCATTGCTCTGTCACATTGTCAACTCACACACCCTTGTTACAGAATTTAGAAGCAAAATGTTGACAAATTAACAATGGCAAATGTTAATTGAGCAAAGGAGCAAAGTGAGAGGGTAATTTCCCTGGAATGATCAGCTCTAGGGGCCAGGCAGCACCTTCCCTTAGGGGGAAACAGCAGCGGTCTGCAACCCCTGGCCAAGGCTGTGCAAGATACAACTTGCAGGCTACTCTGTCCAAACAGGCGTGGTTAAGACCACCAGTCAGCATTTGTTTTTACTTCTCAGCCTTGTCGTATCACCTAGAAGAGTGATTACTTTTTGGACAATGGATTGGCGGGAAGCTCAGTGTTTGCTCAGAAAAATTTCAGAAGCTTTGTCAGACTTGCAACAGAAAACAGTACTTAGGACAGTTTTGCAGGGCACTTACCAAGGCCTCACGGGCCACAGTCTGGAACCACTGATCTGGGAATTTACAGTTGGACTTTCTCTTTTATTCTTGGTTTCTTGGTATTTGGGAGTAAGATTTCCGAGAATCACATAATGGTGATGAGAAAGCATAAGAACTAAACAGCAAATATGCTGAATTCCTTTAAAATATTGCAACTTATTATTATATATCACCACTGATTCCAGACTTGGTCTCGCTTTAACTTGGAGTCAACGCCTGCTGCCAGGGTGCAGGAGTCTACCAGTGACAACTATGAAGAGCTTTGGTCACATGTGCAGGATCTCCATAAAAATCACTCAAAAAGCATAAGAACTAAAGAGTAAACTCCTTTCAAATACTGCACCTTATTACTTCCCCCTCACCCCCACTCCCAGACTATCAAAGGCAAATATTTCTCTTGGGTTAATCCCTTGCCAGCTGTTCTTATTTTAAATGGAGGCTATTACTTAGATGACCAGGAAAAGGGCAATATAGTGAGAACCTTTACTATTTCTAAGCATTTAGAAGTTTGCAGAGAACCATCAAAACTAACAAACTGTCAAAAAATGAAATCTGAAGAGGACTTAGCTGACCCTGGATAATCCTGGGATTTGGAAACCTACACTGTGTAAGTTTTAGTACATATACAAGGAAAAAACGAAGCTCCTAAGAGGTGAGAAGACTGTTTTGCTGTGTGGAATACAAGACAGCCTGCAAACCATCCCAGGCAGAGGTAAGTCTGACCTCTTTTTTTATGCCTTGGCAACTGTCTGTGTGGTGTTTTGGCAGAAGGGAGACAGGCAAACACTGTCCTACCGATGGGCTCTTCAGGGCATGCAACTGGTTGCTGGTGAATGAGCTTCACGTTTCAAAAGAATGTGCAAACAAGGGTTATTTTGTGGGCATCATATTCTGATTTTTGTTAGAAATTATATCTTGAACTTGAAAAGCCCTCCAGATGAAAATGGCACTTGTGCAGTAAGTTCTGCTTTTGAAGAATTGGCATCTTTAAAAGGAAAAGGAAGTATTTCTCCAAAATTTCTCCGTGCGTTCATACCCCCAGGTTCCTCAGGGAGCTACAATGTGCATCATTTGGTTGGCTTGATTAAGTCCACTGGGATTTTAACGTTATGTTTGAACGATGAGTAGTGGTTGATATCCATTAATCGTTAAACTAAAGCTGGGAGTCATGTGGATTTGTTATGGCTTGCTGAAGTAAAGGAAAAGAGACAAACATCATCTTTTTCTCATTCTGACAATAACCTGAGAGACCACAAACATGAAGTTTAGAAAACCAGTAAAGCTATGAAAAGTCAGACCCAGAGGGGTTCTGTGTAAGCTAAGCTTATGCTGCAGACTGCACACAAGACTTCGGGTGGCAGATGAGCACTGACTGTTTGGTGTTGGTGATGTTTAATTTATTTTTTTACATATATAGCTTAACTCTATGCTTACTCAGATTCTTGTGGGATAACTGATCTACTTTCTCAAAAGACCCAAGCTAAAGGTTATTTTTCTAAATTTACACAGTTCTGCTTCTTACATACTCATGCTTACTGTCCTGATACGTCATCCAGAGAAAGAAAGAGCAAGCAACTCTTGCAGACACATGAAATTATGCAAACCAGGTAATAAGGGTTACTTTCATGACAGTATAATTAATTTTTAATTTTTCCATAAGGACTAAACCATCATGTCCTAACAGATGGCTGTGAAAACAGAAGGCATTCAGCATCAATTCTCCTCTTTACAGCAGTGTGCAACCATATTATCCACCCTGGAAAAATAATGGATTATGGTTTCACTTGTTGGCATAACACAATCTGCAACGCAGTTCCGAAATGTGAATTAACCCCTGAGACAATGGCTTTAATGAATGAACCAAGCCACTGCAGCTTTTTGATTCTTACTTGCTATTTAATGTCTTTGATATATATTTGTGTGTAGGTGGATGTCATAAAATAACCGGTAGCAGCACGTCAAATTTGGTCTATGAATGCCACAAATGACTAGCCACAAAGCTCTGTAAATTAAATTTCAATGGATGAGATAAATTTAGTTCTGAAATGTACCTGTTCTATGTGATCATTAAGCACAGAGGTATGCACAGCAGCATTAACCTTGACTGCCAAGACTTTTATGTCTCAGAGTTCTGATTTGCCGTAATTCACTTTTGTTTTACTTCAGCAACTTCATGGACAATGATACAGTGAAATACATACAAGCTTTAAAATATTATGAATATGTGTGCAAAATCTGAGACCCTCAAGAGAATGATTCGGGCAACCTTTTGAAAGAAAACAAACATTTTGCATACAAAGATCCTGCTGCTGATCCTTCTTTTCTAAAATAGTTAAATGACATTTTTAACACTGCTTCTCCATTAGTGATCGTTTCTTTAAAGATTTTAATTTTTAGCAATAATTGGTCAGCAGAATTACCTTAATTCATATGTACAGTGAATATCTAGTATTATCACCTGTACAACAGGATTTCTTTTTCAGGCTTCAGTTGATCTGTGTAATATTCTATGGTCTAAGGAAGATTAATAAAAAAAGGATCTCAAAACTGCAGGCAAAGGATGAAAAATATGATAGCCTGGGAACAAAGGAGTGACACTGGAGGATCTTTGCTACTTCTCAAGCTTTAGATGCGTCAAATCAGCCTGTTTTGCAGTAGGCACCCTGCAATGGGTGATATGGATGTCCCCTGGTGGTCTTAATGTTACCACTGCTTAGAAAAGTCTCAGAAATGTCAGTCCTTAGTGAAATTTTAGCAATAGGTATCAGTGTGGTCTTCACGACATACTCTTTACTCTCCAAACATTCACTTAATAAATAATTTACTATCAAAAATGCTTACAAATTAAAGGGTATGTTTCTAAACCTCAGGACTGTAAGAACAAATGCCCTAACAGCAACTCACCAAATGTATTCTGAGGATTGTTTACCCGTGACCCTTTCAAAACTGGCTTGGTTTTAAGGCACTTTAAACTGAGACACATCACCTGAGCTCTCTGCTACTGTTAACTTGCCATTTACTTTAGAATCACCAAGATTTTACCATCAAAATGTTAACACTCAGGTAGGGGGGTATAATCATAAAATGACTCTGTTCAAGGGAGCCAAGTATCTACACATTTCCTCTGTAATCAGTAGGTCTCTGTTTTTCCTCTTTCAAGGCAAAAATAGTCCAGCCTTCCTAGCTGGAGTTAAGCTGTTGGGCACACCCCCTTAATAAACATTTTTAAAAATACCATAGAATAGCACGGCACTTTTATAGTACAGAAATATGACTCACCACAGTACTACACAGTATAACATAAAAAAATTGGAAAATAACTTTCTGTGGAACAAAAATAACCTCCTACATATAAAATATTTCATCTTATTTTCTTCTGCACCTGAAAAGAAAAAGACTGAAATATGTGGAATTAATCTTCAAAACCAGGTAAAGTCTCTAACTTATACAAATAAAAAGGAGAACTATTTGCAGTTAAAAGTTCTTTTTTTCAAATCAGACACTAAAAATGAACTAAATTGAATATCAACTGTTGGTTTTACATGCTAAAACATGCTTTATGTTTAAACTAACCAAAACATCTGGCTAAGGGATACTTTTTCTACCCATACAGTTACTATAAATAACGAATTCAGTCTTTCTTTTGTTTCGTAATTTGCCCTGGAGTACTGAATTCTAAAAAATCCTCAAGTAGGTTATTAGCCTGCGGGGGATGGAAAGAAAAACTTGTACTTCTAGTTGCGGTATCAAATAACTGCAGATGAAAACCAAAGATAAGCAGTGAAAATTAACCAAATTAATTACATTTCTCCACCGTCCCCACCCTAAATACTAGCTACACTTAAACCAGGAAAAAGGTATACTGGGCTATACTGGATTTATCATTAGCTACTATAAATTGGCCTGACTCAATACCTAAAAAAACCCTCCCTTGTTTTGAAACGCTACTATATACCTCTGAAAATACTTTTATGCATTATGCTCACAAAGTGTTTCTGCAGATTTTTCTTGCAGATGAAGGTCCAGCTACCATCAACGCTCTTCTCATCTTTGGCTGCCAGTAGCACTTGTAATAGGTGATGGCACATATGGGTGTGTACACATGGTATTTTGCAGGCAGATACAACAGCTAGCCTCTCCTAAATCAGAAGCTACCTGATTATGGTTAATTACATAGAATCATTTAGGTTGCAGAAGACCTTTAAGATCATTAAGTCCAACCGATAACCCAGGACTGCCAAGTCCACCACTAAACCATGTCTCTAAGCACTGCATCTACACACCCCTTACTCAGGTTACCAAATCTTGTTAAGCTGCAGGGTGAAATAACTTGAAGTCAGCACCATCTTAATACAGCTGTGTGGGTTTTGAGCAGACAATATCCAGCCACTTTGGGGAACAGGCAGAAGGAGTTCACCTTTGCCAGAAGATGCTAACCCAGCCTATATGAGATGCAGCAGCTGAGCATCCTGCAGAGACCTCACCTACCTCTCCTGGAAACTGGCTTCACACAGGAGCTGTGGGATGGCAACACTTCATTTGTACTGTCTTTATCAAAATATAACCATTCTCTTTCTCTACTAGCAGCCTCATTGCAACAAAGCAGAAACTGGCAATGCGGCATGGTTTTGTGTGTGACTAAGACTGCTGTCCCTCTTGGTTATGTTTCTGTCAAAATCTAATGGGTATCTTGTATAAATAACTGAGGTTGTTTCTTTTGCAGTGATTTAATGTCAGTAATCAGATGTTATGTAATATGCTTTGCATAAGTTACTCAACAATTAAGATCATTATCAGTCACTCTCCATCCCTCAAAAACATTAAACTTGAAGGTTGTTATGGCACATAATTTGTATGTGCTTATTTGGATGTGAATATACTATGACTTGGTAAGGTTGGCTCAAAAAAATATATTCAACCTTGAAAGAACAGGTCGAATTTATCGGATAAATTTTAGAGGATGAAGATGGTAAAGATGAGATTAGGCACTCACAAGGGGATCTAGCTGGTGGTCCTCGCTGAAGCTAAACGAACCACAGACATGGCATCCAAAATGCCATGCCTGGCAAACCAGCCTAGCAACAAAATTATTCTAAACCATATCCGTTATTTGCTTGCCTTTTGAACAACTGTACCAAATAAGTCACTTGTGGTAGGCAAGGCCACATCTCCTTCTCCCTGTCAAGCCAGACTAAGGGGTAGAGCATGCTCCTGTCCTTAGCCATGGACACAGCCATTACACACAGGCCCCCAACAGCTTGTCTTCACAGCCACAGCATAGATATTACTCAGCAAGCCTGCTCTCTGGAAATGCTTCTCCAGGAATGAAATTCCCCTTCACAATGTTTTTATTTTGAAGAAATGGTTTTAATTTTCCTCACTAAAAACTGATTTGCCTTTTTTTCCCCCACTGGCACTTTCCAGTGGGCTATAGAGTAGAGAAGCAGATCCAGAACAATGAAGGCAGACTTTTTTTTTTCACTGGGCATGGCAAATTAGTCCCATTTTCAACCGGAGCTAAACACAGAAGTGAATTTTGTAAGACTGCAGAGAATCATTGCGTTCACTCTCCCAAATGAAGTTGCTTGTTGCCTTCTACATGTAAGGGTAAATGAAGTTTCTCCCAGTCTGGGAAACACTCTGCAATGGCAGTACAAGCAACCGAAGGGTTCATTATGAGCAAAAGAAACCTCATGAGTGTAGTTTTGTTAGAAACACTGTAGAGTTTTCTGTTTAGCACCATACTTTCTAGGGCCGTATACTACAGCACTCACCGCCTTGCTGGTACAGGGCTGTAGATTCTTGAGTTTTGTTCACATGGGGAGGGGAGACAGCGTTTCCCCTCCCCAGGGTGGCCCACTGCAATGCCACCATCCACGAGTGCTGCGTCAGGAGGGGGTTTAGTAGACAAAGTTCTACATTCGCTCAAGCAGAAACAATGAACTATGCTCCAGACAGCCGTTTTAAAAACCTGTCGTTCTTCAGGTTGAATAAGATAAAGGCAAATTTATATACAAGATTCAAACAATGCAGAAATCAGGCAGATTTCAGAACAACGCCTGACATGTAAAAATTGAAATGAATTTTCTTCACTAGGGTAACAAGCAAATTCCTATTATAATTATTTATGTACTATTACCATTTCTTACTTTCACGACAAGGTGAAGCTGCAAATTATGTAGCACCTCAAAAATTATTACCTTGAAAACGTGGACTTCCAAGTCACCATTGTATGAAGATTTCCGTACCACCACCAAGCCCTGCCCTGACTAGAGCACGGTATCCCAAATCAATTTGCATAGCCATTCTCAAGCAAGCACTTACTTGCAATACCTTGCTATTTACCATCACTAGAGAAAATAACAGCAATTGCCACAATCCACCAACTTCGGGAGGACATACCCCATGCTGATGCACATTCTCTTTAGCTTACTGCTCATTAAGAGCTACTTCAGCTTGTAGCCAGGAGGAAACAGTGACAGCACGTGACCAACCACCGTCCCTTTCCTGGGTTCCCCAAAGGTGCCAAACCTGCACTAACCGTGCGGGGTTGCTCTGCAGCATGTTGACATACAACCCGATGAGTACATGTTCATCGGCCAGCCTGTCTGCAACATCGAGGCTGTACTGTAACCTGGAACAGGGTCAGGGGAGAGACGGTGCAGGCCGGACAGACAGAGGGACATAAACAGAGAAAGCAGGAGCAAGTGAGAGCGTGAAATGGGAATTTAGGAACGAACACTAAGTGCTCTTAGAAAAAAAAACAATCACCAAGTGCAGAAATTATTTTGTTACTACTGTGATTTATATGTTAAATATTTCATGGTTTAGGATGTAGAATCCCACTTGATTACAGAGGCAGCCTCAGAAATCAGTGAGATGCCAGATTGGGCCAGGGACTGGAGCTGCACTGTACCATTTACTTCAAAATACAACAGATTGTGAGGTCGGCAGTATTTGCTTTAATATACTACATATTGCATATATACACTAAATATACATATGTTATACACACTATTAACATACTAAAATCACAAGTTGGATTTGTTTGGAAGTGTCTGATCAAGACCTCACGCATCCAGGTATACATAAATACATTTAAACATGCCCTACTTAGCTCACTGGGTTAATTGGTTATCACAATTTTCTCAGGAAAGATATATGTTTACAGAATACATTAAAAAGGGGAGGAATAGAGGAAAAGGTTTTAGTTTAGCTGTGTTAGTGCAAGCTACGAACATACTCTCTCTCTTTAACTTACCCTTTGCCTTTCAAGAAAGCTGGAGCAGCCCTAGCCAGCAGTTTGCTCTGCTCTACTTCAGTATTCTTGGAAGGAGAGCTAGTTAATAAGACAGGAAAACTAAGAAGTGATGTCTGAAATTCATTACAGAACAGAGTTTGGAGAAACTCATTCAACCACGCTGGACTGAATAAAAATAACAACAGAAGCTTTAAAAAATTTTTTGAAAAATTCAGTAAATGTGAAGTAAACTAGAGTTTTCCCTCCTGTTCTCCAAAAGCAAACTATAAAGACTTCACTACAGAAAAGACAGACAAAATGTGCTTCTCTCACAAATGGAGAGCTGAAAGCTTGTGTAGTTTCAAGGTGGAGTCTGCGATAAACATCATCCTAAATGCAGCTTTCAAGCAGGGAAAGCTTCACCATAACAGCTGAATTGCTTTTCTCCACATTTGCCATAAGATGGTTTCAATAATCTGTGGAAATGTGCTTATTTAGATCCAGTGATGGGATACACCAGTTCAATTTTCAGAAGTACTGTTCTGTTGATTAAAAAAAAATATATAGTTCATCAAACCCACTTTTTTTCTTCCTAATTACAGTATTTAATGGATGGCGCTAACTGCATCTTTCCCAATGCTAAAATATCAATGTTAATAAGGTAACTGGCTAAAAATGCAGATTGAAATGTTAGGTTTTCTTTCATGCTGCAGTATTTTTTGTTTGTAAAACAACAAAGCAAAATGAAAATATACTTTAACTTCTTCTTTTTAAAATTATTCACCTTTAATTTTTGGTTTGGCTACTGATACTGTAAATGCCTGATCAAAAGACAGGTGTGTGAGCATGCATGCACCTCTGCCTCCAGCTGCATGCGTGCGGGGGTGTGTGTGTGTATAGGCAGATGATGTTGCACAAATATGACGCATGATAAATCTGTGCAGATGTGGCTTTGACTGACTAGAAATCAAAATCTTTAATGTTAGGACAAAGAAGGAATTCAGTAAGATGAGGTGTGTGCCATTCCCCTCCTTTTAGAAGGTCAAGGTTGGCAGCAGGGTTCTGATAAGGATGATACTGAAGGGTGTCCTAACAATCAAAGCCCTGCTGATATATAATAGATCTGGAAGATAGCTAAAGGAAATGCTGTACTGCACAGCAAGAAAAAATGCTTGCTTCACATTTCTATGTGAAGCATCAACATGCTACTTATGTCTGTTGTGCTTCCACCGAAGTGATACCCATGCAGGTTAACATGCTCCATGCCATCTAGAAAGGTATGTTTTCCACCCACATTTTCCTCCCAGTTACAGAAGGAAAATGCATTCAAGGGGTACAGGGTGTGCCATTTCCGCCAAAATATACAGTTGTCGGTTCTTAAAGTAAAGATAAGTATGTTGCTGCAGTGGGCGACCAATGACCCCAGGGCAGATTTTGTGCTTTACTTTCTAACAGTGCAGTGCGATGCCCCCTCTATCAACCCTAAGTTCTCCTCTCCTATGCTCCAGAAGAAACACAGTTAGGGTGGAGTGACCAGCAAGCAAACAACTCATTGAGCAATGGATGTCACATCTATCAATGTTCATTTCCTTCTTGGTGGATTATGCAAACTTCTATCTCCCAACTTCTTTTTATGAGTTATGTTTTCTAAGCTTTTCTGATGTTTGGGTGTCTCTTCTGGACACTGTCACGCTAGTCAGTGTATTTGTCCTCATGCTGCTGCCCTACACTGGGTGCAATCCTCCAGGAAGATTTCTCCTCCTCCAGGGAAAGAGCTTTAGTATCTTTCCACATGATGTCCCAGGGTCAGATGCAATCTAACAATCGTATTGCTGACTTCAATTAGTTTGTGGTTCGCTGCAACTGCTAGGTCCTCTGTTAAAATATTTCTGTCCATGCAATTATGCTTAATCTTTCATTTGATTATTTGCTTCCTTGCTGCAGCACTTTTCACTTATCATTACTGAGTTCCCTCTAACTGATTTCAGATCATTTGGGCATCAATTACTACCATTGCAACTGATCTATTTTTTAATTTAGAAACTGCTCTCCAAGCACTCCTTCCCATAACTATTTCAACCTTTGTACCATCTACAAGTTGCACACACTCCCACTAGGTCATTACAAGAAATAATGCACAGTGTCTGACTTATAGCCTTCAAGAATTCCAGCTTTTCTCCTCCTAGAATGATGGCAAACTTTTGAAAATTTAACTACTGATTTTCAGTGTTGCTTTTATAATGATTTCCCCATGCCCATATTTCCTTTGAGCACCTCTGTATCATCCAGGACTTTGTCAAAAGTCCTTTTAAGGTCAACCTATCGTATGTGCTGCTGCTTTTTTACCCACTGGACCAGTTATCCTGTCAATGAAATAAATTAGTTTGGTTTGATATAATTTGTTCTTGACAAACCCGTGCTGGTTATTTCTCATTGGTTTATTATACTCCAGGTGCTTACTAATTCTTTCACCATTTCTTTGGATACCAAGGTTAGGCTGTCTCTTGTATAATCCCTTTGGGCTTTGTCCCTGTTTCTGCCTTCAACATTCCTTCATTTGGAAGAGCTGACATTTGTCCTTCTTATTCTTCCACATCTTCCTACATCCTCCACATATTCCCCAAAATATAGCTAATACTTCAGAGATCATTTTGGCCACAGTGAGTTTCTCTGGGTCTTACCAACTGGAGCATAAATTTTAAATATATTTTCCTGTTAAAATGGAACATTTTGCAAGATGCCAAAGAATGCTTACCCATGCAAATTAACAGACAAAACCTCCAGCTCCAAATAGATGTCTACAAACATGCAGACCTAGCAATACTGTTCTAAATGTTATACCCTCTTTAGTGACTACACTAAACAATCACACATACAAACATTTGTTTTAGCAGGTAGAACATTGCTGATGAAATAAGCAGGATTCTCATATTATTCTGAAAATAACATACAAAGGCAACTTGCAGTTCAAGTCTACCACACTCCTTAGAGATAGAAAAACTGACATCAGCAACCAGTATGTTTTGTTCCAAAACTATTGTCCAGAAATCTGGCCTAACCTCTTGCAGTGCCTAGGTAGAATATCCCATTTTTTTTTTAGCTTTTATGTGGAGTTCAAAAAAGGCACCAGCTACTCTGATTCATTGTTAAGTAAGACTCAGTTTCTCCTTGGCTGTGGGCATTTGATACCATAGTGCATTTTTTTTTATCTACCACAGAATTGCAAAGTAATTTCAAGCTCAGCAAAATGTGCTGCATCACTCCATTTATTCCAGTTTATTACTCCTTTAGAAGAACTAAATGCATTAGTGGGGGGAGTGGGGGAGTGGCACTGAGAAAAATGCAAGAAAAAATGTCCTGTTTCATCTTACCCCATGCTAGCCCTATAATTTGATAGCTTAAAGAAGACATTTATTAAGAAAGAGACTGTATCCATTACTATGGTAGCTATGTACTTGAAGGCAGCACTGAGCCAGCAGCTGGGAAACAAGAGAACCCAAATAAGGAAGAAAACATTAGTTCAGGGTACAGACTTATTCCTCTTGACTACACAGAAGTTTCTATAATGCTCAGTTTACCTGTTTTGACATCACATATCCAATTCATGGGGTTTGCAAGGGCATTACCTACTCTGCAGCAATATTCCCTTGTTCTGCTGCCCTCTAGGTAATTGGAGATCACAAAAATAAATGTGAGGTTAAAACCTAAATATTAGTGACAGTGAAAAAATTACAGAACTTTTGGTTTTAATCACAAAGCAGCTGTTATTGCAACAAATGACTGTGATTTGGTATTTGGGAGAAGATCAGAGATTTTTTTGTTTCTTCTTTTCTAATGTGCTTTAAAGTTGCTCTTTAACTGTATGGAGCATATTGTTGATATCAATTTTCACACTATATATTTAGAAGAAAGGTGCTTATAATTGTTATGCCAACCTCCTCGTTAAAGCTCTCTTATGGACTTGGTTGCTCAAACTAAGCAAAGTAAGCAGAGAAATTTTAAGTGGACTTTGATTCTGAAGTGGCTTGAAAAAACTAGAGAAGCACCTCAGGGAAAGCCTGAATCTAACAGCCTTTGAGCTTTGGAATAATTGTGTACCCACCCAAAACTGGTGCTTCAGATGCAATTAAGCTGCAAATAACATATAATGTTCAATCCCCTTTCAGCTGTTCCCTACAATTTGTCATTGTGTTTACCAGTTATCAAAGAGATTTCCTCTAATAAAATTCTTCTTCTTCCCAGTTAATTTCCTTTTTTCACTCATGAATCCAGAAATTATGATATTGTGCTGAACTTACGAGATTATATCCATTTCCAGCAGCAAAATGAGTCGGTGTGCTGAATTCAGCATTTGCTGCTACAAGGAGAAACTGGCTGCAAATGCTTATGTCCTTATATGAACACAAGTAGCTGAAATAAATACCATTGGAATGCTACAAATGGCAGCCTGTGCCAATTCTCCTTTGAATAAACATTGTAATTACATAAAAACTTTCTGTAAAGCTATCTGAAACCTCTGGACTAGATTGCAACACAAATTATAGTAACCATAAGTTATCTGCGGTGAAAACACAGCCAGCAGAGCTTTTAGCATTGATTACATTCAGCTAGATATTTTACCCTGAGTTTGTACAATTTGTATTATAATATGAATCACAGAGCATTTAATATAAAATCAGCACAACTGCAAACAGAGCTGTCAAAGTCTGTTTCTCTGATGTACGAGAGGATGAGCTTCCACTACTGAGGCCTGACTTTCCCAGGGCAATAATAATAGTAAAACCTAAAAGAATGAATGAAGATACTGTTATTAGCCTAATACAGATTGAAGAACTTGGCATTTAACAGAAAAGTACCTTGGTCTCAGTACTTGCTTACTGAATTATAGCTAATGTTCGTGGATTAATCAAAAAAAAGAAAGAAGAAAGGTCATTGCACTCCACAGTAAAAAAACTGGGGAACGGTTCTTACTCAGTTGCATATTTCTTTTATGCAGAATGAAACAGGCTTTTCCTTTAGTGACCGAAAGATGAGAGGAAATGCTGGGAAAAGGGTGCAGCAACCAGAGGCATCCATCCGAATCCAAGGCTCACTATGTAAATGGGAAGTCTTCATTAGCTTCAGCAGAATTTAGATCTGCCTTTTCTGTGGCCATTTTGCAAAGCAAAGAAAAAGTGTCTGGGGAAGGTCACTGGCAAGCAGAGCCAACTGCAGAACAGTAACCACCAGCAGCAAAAGCTGTGGAAGAGGAAGAGGAGGCTGGCTGTGAGCGTGGGAGATGTTTCCAGGCTCTCACGCAAGCCTCTTTTGTTCCTCAGTCAAGAATGCAACAGGCAAGCCATACATTGATGATGAAACCATAAAGGTGTAGCATTTTTGGTTTTCCAAAATGATATTTCCAACTTCCACTAGATACATTAACATTAATCCTACAGGAAAGGGTAAAATGAAAGATTTGTGCTCTGCATAAGCAAGACAGATTGGCAGAGCCCACAGCCAGCAGGAAGTCTATTCAAAAGACTAATTAGAGCCACAGAAACCCTCTAGCCCACCAGAGCCTTCCTTGAAGAGTATCTTTAGTAGTTTAGCAGAACCGCTAATGATTTAGTGCATGAGCTACAGAACTATGGCGATTAGTGGGTTAGTGCTCTCATACTGACCGTGAATTGTTGTGAAGCTGATTTACATACAGCTTTATAAGAGAATGCTCATCAGCCACAGGACTGGCTGCATTTATACCCCCAAGTAACCTGAATGATTCAAACAAAACCTTGTTAATACTACAAAAAGTATGCAGAGAGCAGTGTGTTCAGAGTGGGTTTGTTACAATAAACATAATCTGTAACCATTTAAAAAGGATACTGACTTGACAGTTTATAGTGTGCTTTTTCATTCAAATAAAAAGATGCAAATTTGATTTATAAGAGATGAAATTCAAAATAATGAGAATAAGCTGTCAAACACTTAAAATCCTGCTAAATCAATGAAACAAAAGTTACAAAACTTTCCATATACAAGCAGTGTTACTGCTTCACATATCAGGGTACTGTTTACTCTAAAAAAGCCAGAACTGACTGCTGCATCATGGAAATGCTCTGCTGTATAAGGATGTCACACTATCCACTTATAAGGAAGCCTGGATACCTATGGGTGGGTGGGTGTTTATTGTCTCCTGCCCTCACGGGATTCTCCATCAAGGAGAAAAGATATTTTAATGCTCAGGAATTGTGTACATTTAATCCTGACAGTTAAAGACACTCATTTGAATTGTTAAAGAACACAAAAGTAAAATAATTGGGATTTTTTCATATGTAAAGATAAACAAGCAGCACAGTAGATAGTGCTGAGGTTATTACTGCATGTCCCTGGCCTAAACGGCAAAGCATACCTTTGTTGAATGAGCACAGGGACTTCTTGGGGATAAATAGAAGCAATAGCTACACTCTTAAAGAGCGTTGCTCTTAATGACCTATCCCAGAGAGGCCACACATAGATTATCCTGCCTTGCACATAAGATCCCATATATTCCAAGCACAGAAACGAATTTGCATTTGCTGTCTCACTGTCTGTATAGGCAGCAGATCTAGTCTTGGGGGCTGCTTTGGGACTGGCCTTCAAAAAGCATCTCAGTCACACCCAGCAGCTACTTGCACTAAGATAACACTGAGAATGTACATTTTATAGCTCCTGGTAACAAAGTTCATAACTCAAAGTAGTAGTAGACCATCTTTACTGTGACCTCGCAATGCAGTACACTCAGGTTTGGTTTTGGTGTTAAAATATGTAGCCATGCACACCCAGAGATTATTTTTGGTTATTTGGGAACGTGGAAGCACTGACACATACAGCAGGAACCAAGCAATAAAATGCACCTAAGGAAGACATAGCGCTCACCTTCCCCAGTGAAGCTGGAAGTTCTTTTTCTGCTACTTTCTTATCTATGTGCATTGGTAGGTTTATACAGATGGGTGAGACAGCTAGCAAACGCTACACACGTTTGGCAAAATGTACATCGTACATTGTACAATGTACAAAATGGCCAAAATGTACATAGTCAGCTGCAAGCACCCCCTCTTTGGGATTAATGTTTCTGACCACTCTTTTTCTCATGTGCTCACTGAAGGGTCACCATAGTCCAAGACTACTCCTGCTCTCTTGTAGCCTTTAATGACAATCTGAATGGTTTTAAAGGAGTAAGGATATCTTGCTATATCTTGCAATATGAACACATTTTCTCTGTTCATACCTTGCAGTACAATGCAGGCACTCCCAGTATACCAGTAGGCAACGGCATGTCCCAGTTCCTGTTCCCACAATGCTGCTACAAAATGGCTTCTCACCAACAGCTCCCTTTCGGCCCCGATGGGAGGGTGCCTCGGTTGCATGTGAGCACATTTTAGTGGGACGTAATGGTTCAAATGAGAGCTGATTTTCTGTGTTCCGCTGTGGGAGCTTGCAGTGCCCTAACCCCAATTCTCCATCCAGGTATCTGGGCATTAGTCCAAAATAACGAAGGCATTTCTCTGCTCGTGTCTGTTAATTTTATATTGTGGGTGGTTTGGTTTTTTTTTTTTGTTTCCTGGGGAGGAATTGAAAATTGAAACCTCCACCAGTATCATATAATGGTTTAATATAAATAAGGATAAGAACTCACCTTCTGTTTGCAAAAGGACTTCCTGAGGGAACAGAGTGGGAGAAGAGCGTGTCGTTCATGCTGGTTACAGGTCGAGGGGGCCTAGAAGGCAAAGTATCCAGTTGCATTAATTTTGCACAAAACCTCACTTCATCAGCAACAGTATTTACAGATAATTAAATGGGCTTCTTGTTTAAAGTAACATTACTACTGGCATCTTCTGCTTTAAGTAGCAATAGTTCCAAATTAAAGATGCTGTGTTTTTAAGCAGAAGCTGATAAAGCAAGCTGTTACTTGGGTCTGGAAGGAAATAATGCTTTTGTGTGTTCTAAGGTGAGATTTAAGCAACTTGCTTGATTTCTTTTTCCCCTGCTTCAGTGAAATAACCACTATGCCATTTTTCCTTTCTACAGCCTGTAGTCCAGGGTGCAGTCACTGCTTTCAACCAGCTAGGCTGAGCACCGACAGCAGGTTCTGTGGCAGCACGGATGTCTGCAAGAGGTAACTGCCAATAAATTACACATCTTTTCATGAGGTTATCCCTCGCACAAAGCTTCATGCTACATAGTGACCACAGTGTACCTACAGCTGTCAGTGTCCCATAAAATATATGCAGAACTAAACTGGTTTAATTGCAAAGCTTTCAGCTGGTATATCAACCCCCCAAATCAAAATTTAAAATAAGTATCCAGTTTAAGAGTACCCATTAATAATGATGGTTTTATTATTACATTCTTTATTTCCTGCTCTTACTGAAGATGAAATGAGAAGGAATATTTCCGCCGCTTTCTTTTATTGTCTGCTCTTAAAAAATATTTTGTGCATAATTTTTCCTTCTGTGTCCATTAAGAACAAATTTCCACTTCTTAATGGACTTCTTATGCAACACTGGGCAAAAGATATAGACATTCTGGAAAAACTAAAAAATAGGTTATTAAAATCACAGGGTATTCAATCAGATATGAGCAGAACCTGAAGCCATATATAATTCAGGCTTCAAATTGCCTGGATTTCAAGTGGGTTAATATCCCCTTTAAGCTCTGTGAAAGATCTGTCTTGCTTCTGAATTCTGCAGATGAGCAAATCAAAATATAGTAGCCATCTGCAAAACAGTCACTGGGCTCTAATTGAGCCAGACAACCAGTCATCCAAACCGTTTGTAAGAAAAGAAGAAAACCAGTTCTGCACAGAAGTGAACTATTTCTATACATTTTCTTCCTTATTTTGTAACTGTTAGAAAACAAGCATAAATGTGGTCTCTGACAAGTCCGAATGGATTTCTCAGCATGTCAATACTACACCGACTTTAAGAAGTTTAAAACTGGGAATAGAAAGATGTAGGATTTGGCATGTTATTTATTTATATGAAAATATAGTTTTAGCCTAACCCTGCCTCTTCAGACCCATGTAAAAAACTCCAGTGCTGGTCAGTCATGAATTTGAGAAGCAACACTTTGTGCTCTGTGTACTTATGGGGAAGTGTTTAATATCATTTTTCATGGACTCCTTCATCAGAGCTAGGAAGAGCTTGGATGCAGCCATAATCAGAGCCAATGTGCTGGGAAGGTCACTGTGGTATCAGTCTTGAAATACAGAGGTTTGAAAATAAAACTTCAAGACAATTTTTAGAAACTGATTTTATTTAATGGGTAATCAACCAGTATTTTGCGGCCTGGGAATTGTAAACCAGTAATTGGTGTAGGGGAAATAGTTCGCACCAACGACGTGCAACTGCTGCATTTTCCCTTTTCTCAATACAATCACTGGCCAGTGAACACAATTCAAAAACTAATTGGGCACAGGCTGAGGTTTCTGATAGATGTGTCCAGCCCTGGGCTGTGGAGCTCTAAACAGCAGGGGAGAAGGGAGGAGAGGCTGGTTCTCAACACTGTCCCAGAGAAGGAGGTGGGGGAGTGCTCCCTTTGCAGAGCTTGGGCTCTGCTTTGCCTTGCACCCAGTCCACCTGTGCTGAGTAGGAAGTGGGTATGTGGCACCCATGGACTTCAGCAGATCACCACACACACGCTTCAGGTTAATGTCTTCTCTGAGCTTTTTCTCAAAATAGAGATGGAAAAGAAAGTTTCTAACCCTCAAAAGAGATCATCCCTTTCACTGTCTCTGTATTTAAAGACAATTATTTATTTGGCTCTGGACTCTGATAAATTAAGGATTGGTAATAATGAGATTATAGGATTTTTTTGCAAGCTTCTTCCTTTAATAAGTGTACTAAAGAAGAAAAATACTCACCAAGTATCTCTTTTGCAGCCAAAATGAAATGGAAAAGATATCATTAATTAAATTGTCAGTTTAATATGTTTGTGGTCTAAGTAGTGCATTGGACATACTCCATTCTTATGACCCTGATTCTGCAAAAAGCATGAGAGTCTCTATGCATAAAAGGTCACTGATCTGTTTACATATGCAGTCTCTCTTGTGTACCAATGTCTATAAACTCCAAGGCTTTGCTCAAGTTTTGTGATTAGCATTCGTTTGTCAATTGTTATAGATATAGGATATAATATAGAAAACTATACTAATCTGAGCTTTCCCAAGGCAAGTTACTTAAAGGCTGATGCCCACTGTCGCATTCCTCAGGTTCAGCATGAATAGATGTTCAAACATACATATACAGTTGTGTGATGTGGTAAGACAAGAACAGCAGACTTTATGGTAAAGCAAAGCAAAACGCAGCTATTGACTATGAATGTACATTTTTTGAGGTTATTTCTAAGCTTCTGGAAGTGAGCAATTAAGCTTTTTGATAAAAGTGAGCTGATGACAATCAGCTTTCTTCAAGGAGGCAGAAAACACTTAATACTATTGAAATATGCCATGTAATAAATGCATGTTATGGCATAACTCATACTTACAGTAATAAACCACGTTAAATAAGAGGAATTTTCCAAAGTGCTCTATGCTGGTCTAACCTCCTCACACTGATGTCAAAAATAACGCCCCCACAGGCTTAGGTGGACACAAAGTCAGGCCAGTGCAGAATGCATTTGAAAGATACCTCCATGATGCACTGGCCATGCCACTTGTCATCTCTGCAGTCCGGATTTTCTTTTTTGTTGCCAATTTTATGTATAAAAAGGAAAAATGACCCCTCCATCAGTGGGGGGAGTTCCTCATCAGGTTAATGACACCTCGATAACCATTTTCCTAGATAAGCCTTAGATGTGTTTCTTTTTCAATTGACAATTTTGTGTGGCACCATTAAAAGAAAAGAAACATGCAGTCTTTCTGTCTGTTACCACTCAAAGGTGGAAGAATGATGAAAAGGAAAGGCTGTATAGTAATGCAGAGCTCTTGCCCCCATTTAAGCTAGAAGCTAAGAAAAGGATACTGTTTTGTTGCCAAAATTCTTCCATTTAATGCACATATAAAACTCTTTTTGCCTGGATGCCTGCCCAGAGCTGTTTCTCTCAACTTCCATTATGTTTAAAAATAAAAATCACATCAGTGAGAAGATATTCTCAATGATGTACTGTAGCATATCTCTCCCCTCAGTTAATTTATGTGATTTATGCCGTAGATCATGCTACCTCCACACTTACAGGTTTTTCACTCATGTATCATTATAGCCAATATATATTGTTAAGTTATATTGCCTTCAATCTATGAATAAAGAGAAACTCTATAATAAATCAAAATAGACGGTGGTTTGTTCTCACAAGTAATCACTCTAAATTATGTCTGTATAGTTAGGAAGAAGGGAAGGTGTTAATTTCACAGCAAAGATTTAAAACAGATCCTGCTTAACTATGGTACCTTCCCCTTGCCTTGCCCAAATGCATTTAATCCATTCACAGTAGCCTGGTTTTCATTATCCATTATCTTCTGACATAACCCCCGGCATTTGAAGGCCTCCAGCCAACAGGGAACATAGGCTTCTCTTTCAGTGTCATGCTCCCTGCCTCTTTCCATTTCTCTTAAGGATGGCCAAATTCTGCCTTGTGGAATTACCACTGACTTGCCAGCAGGGCCAGGCTTTTATACCACGCAGAGCAGTAGGGCAGCTCAGCAGATCCAACTCCACATGATTTCTTCCAAAGAACAACATCCTCGCATTACACCCCCATGAAGAGGTGCAGGGGTTTTAACTGACAGTTGAGTGTAACAGGGATTTGGCACGACGTTTTTGTCAGAGGCACCTTGTGTCTGAAGACCAGAGCACTCTTTTATGCCTTGAGAAAGTTCTGCTGTAACCACATGAGGAGGACCATGAGGATAATTTACCCTTAAAATGTCAGGTAGGTTAGATGAATTTTCCAGGTGTCACACAGCCCACGATGGTCAGTGTGCACTTGCCCTTAAGGACGCTACGTGCAAACATTTGGTACTGACAAAAGTAAGTATGTATAATAATTACAGAAAAGAACAGTTCCTTCAGCCAGTAACACAGATAGGCAGCAGGCAAATGCAATTTTAATGACTGCTGCCTTAAGTGCTTCAGTCAGGGCCCCTGGGAAGATCATTAAGAAAGATATTTTCTTAAGAAATGTATCAGAATAAGATAAGTACTTTAAAGACACGGTTTTTGGAATAATTTTTCCAAGTTAATTTCTTTTTAACTTTCCTCCAACCAATGCCTTGATTTTTCCTGAATTCTATGGAAAACCTAACTTTATTTTTCTTTTCAGGACTCAGGAAGCAAAGGTAAACCACATTGATACATGAGAAAATCTGAGCGACTCCCACTATGGACGGTGGACATGCTTCAGAAAAAAAAATAATCCAGTGATAATTTCCCCACCCTGCACAAATACGTTTTCTCTCTGCTTGGAGCTTCTTGACTCCTGCAGAGAAAAAGTAATGACACAAACTACTATACCAAAAAATAATTTTGCTTTCCCAAAATATCAGAATGTAAAAATAATAGCCTGTCTTCCAGTGACTTGGCAATTAAAAACACACTTCTTATGCAGACTCATACAACTCTTTAGGGCCGGGTGAAGCCACGGTTGCACTAAAGTCAGCGAGAACTGACACTGATTTCAACAAAATTGGTCAGACTTCACTTGTCTTGCCTCGTGTAAAGGCATACCTGTGATACACTGAAGCTGAGAGTCTCTAGATGACAAAACTAATGTTCTCAGCATGAATACATCCCAAAGTGCTGAAACTATGAAATTGCATGGATAGCTTTTGAGGAGAATGGGGACATCACAAAATTGCATCCCAGTATTTGGCTATATGTACATATCCCGCTGTCTCTTCAAGTGAAGTCACGCCAAAAGAACATTTTTATACTAAATACCCCTATCAGCAAATTTGCACTGGTGATGCATTTAGTTTGATATGCCACAGCTGCCTCCCGTTTTGTTCAGAGCTACAGCATCTACGCTTGGTGCAAGCAACTCCTACAACAAAGCTTACTTTCTCTACAGCACACAGATACTTACACAATATGAGCCAGGTTTAGAGGTTTTTCAGGCTGGTCAGGGAACATTGGGTGCAAAGGTTCACGGCTGGAAGCACAGCTTAAAGACTTGCTAAGTGCATTAGTTAGCTTCTTAGCAGGTGATTTCTGGGAGGAACAAGGAAGGTAGAGGTAATCTGGACAAGTAAGGTACATACTGTTTCTGCTATAGGAAGCACAAAACAGGAAGCTCTACAGCTTATATACCTATTGACTGACAGCCCCCTTACCCCACTCCCACCCTGAGAATCTGGTAAGGGGAAGTCTGCTTTACTGCTCGGTTTGGAGGAAAGATTACCCTTACCTTCAGGGGCCTTCAGAGTAGGCTCAGCGGGTCTATCTATATGGACAGATGCAGTTGCAATAGCTTCTTTGCAACGCTGCGCTCAGGCAGTACTGAATGAAGGACAGCACAAAAGTAGTGTCTTCTGGACTGGAGCTGGCTTGTAACTCGCCATCTTGGGCGTGCAAGCGGAGCGAATCTGTGCATGCCTGCCCGTATAGATACATGTATGGGACACCTTTTCCTTCCTAGCTGTGGGCCAGGCACAAGGCTGCTGTATTCTTTTGCCTTGCTAGTATTTCCCTCCTCAGCTCCAGCACCCTGTACTGTTTAGGTACTGTCATAAAGCTCCCCTTCCACCTCCTGTGGCTGCTGCAGCCCCTGTCACACCAGGGAATGGGAAATTTGAGATGTGGGTGGTGAGAACTGCCCCACCATGCCACGGTGACCGCATGCCAGAAGAGGCTGACCTACTGTCATGAAAAGATGGAAAGGCTCTGCACGGAAAGCATGCTTGTCACCCTGAAATCCCACCAGTGACTCTAAAAAAATAAACCCACCAGTATTTTCTGCTTTCTAGTTTTGTTCAGACGCTCGCTGCAGTTGAACACGTTTCTAAGGAAGGAAGGGCTTGGAGTTCAAAGGTGTCTTTTAGGCTGTGTGAGAGATTCTCAGGGAATCCAACTCACCTCTCTGTGATTCAGCTTTTCTGCCAGTGAAACAGGGGTAGGGATCCTTACACTGTCCCCTCCCCCCAAATCACAGCTCTGCATGCTGAAATTTAAAAAGCCTTTTGAAAATTAACAGCAGTGGCATTGTATTTGTGCACACACATGCTGCGTTGACTTAAGACTGTAATCAAGATAATAATGAAGTATTTTTATTGCAGAAATCCAACATAAGTATGTGAAGTTCAGGCTTTCTCTCTTTCATTATAAACGCGATTTCACTCTGAATTGAGAGCAGCTGACATCCGCTGCACCCGTGAACTCCTCCAGTCTGCATACGGAGCTCGATATGGATGCATTATTGAGAATGCTAACCAGGTTTGAATAAATGCTAATGAACGCTACAGAAAGGCTATTTCAAACTTGAAGCAAAACATTTGTTTCTGACAAGGAAACATTTGAAACCACTAGACACATAGTCATGTTTTTGTCTTCTCCTGAACAGAAATATTAAGTTTTCCAATTACTTCCTACCTATAATTACAGTACCCTGGCTACAGCAGATATTATTTTATAGCACAAGTTGCTGTTAGCAATGGAGTCAGAGCTACATACCGGGCACCCTCCTATTCAGAGACTAAAATCTAAGGCATTCCTATCTATACAACAAGCAGCAATTAGGACCCACAAAAACAACTGCAGATCCAGATCTGCCGGGATGTAGCACAGGCCCCTGTGACTGGCATACAGAGCAAACCATGTCAAATTTAACCCTTGCCTGCTCCATCAACAGAAAAACAGACATTTAAAAAGTGTTAAGCTTCATAACTTTGTTAAAAAATACGCACAAAGTGCTTCACAAACATGAGCATTTGCTATATGCATAATTTTCTTTTTCTTGTAACAATATATTTTTGTAATTAAGATTAATTAGGATTTTTCTGCTGGTCTCTGGATTTGAACCCTGAAGGACTGGGGTGCTCCGTGACCAACAGATTCTCTTGGGGCTTTGCTCCTGTCCATGGAGAGCTTAGCCCCCAGGTCTGATGCCCTTCAGAGAAGGTTAATGTAGCTGTTGATACTTCTCTTTCAGCTTAGAAAAAGCACTGAATTATTTTGTTTAAGAACAAAAAGGCTGAAGTGTGTTTTTCTCTATCGTAAACACTACTGTGGATCTAAGCCTGTGACCATGCTTATATCTACAGTGCCAGGACCATCCCAAATGCTACGCATATGCTGCAGCCACTCAACTGAAAATATTGATGAATGAGCCTCAAGTATTCGTCATTTCATTTACACATAGCCAAACAGAACAAGCCAATGATGATTTTACCGTAAGTCCTGTGGGAACAGGAGAAGCTGCCGTGAGCCTGGTGCTCTGCTGCCAGCCCCTCCTGCGCTGCCCTCGCTGCAGCACGCACCGTCACAGGCACCCCAGATCCTCACCCAGAAAAGGCCATTCCCACCTCTGTGCTCTCCCGATGGCTCCCAAGACCAGAGCCTCCCTGACAGGGTTGCCAATCCGAACCGTCGGCACAGCTCCCAGCCTCCCTGTGCCAGATGGCTGCCCCGAGCTGTGGCCGGGGGCTTCTCCACCAGCTGGAGGGCAAAGCAGTCTGCAGCGAGGCGAGGCGTGAGCTTTCCCTTACCCATGACGTGTACTCTTTCATTTGGTGCTGGTTGCTGTGGGAACCGCTGGCATGGCCCCTCCAGAAGCAGTCCTGACAGAGCTGGTAATTGTGACACTGCTGGCAGCGGTAGCGAAACCCCATCATGCTCTCGCTGTGGCAGTAGGAACACTCGACGGGGTGGAAGACTGCAGGAGAAAGACACACTGAGCCATAAACCAAAGCAAAGAAACCCCCAGCAAAAGAACATGGACAAAGCCCTGAACTGAAGGGCAAGTCCCTTCTTTGTTTCTAGCCATCTGCAGCTTTGACCTGTGACAACTCAAGTAGCCATGCAGCAACCCATGCTAAGCCATGGGCAACGCCTCCTACTTGGGCACCAAACCCTTCACAACCTCTGAGCTGATGTCTGCACCTCCTCCTCGCAGCAGCAAAAAACGTGCTCAGTGTCTAACACAATACATGATAAGAGTAAATTCATACACGGGAAAAAGCCACTGCACCCTTCAGCTGCGTTACTGGTTACTGGGGGAAGCTGAATGTTTTGCTGTGCTGTGAGGAGCTAAAGTAGATGTGTCTTGGAGGAAATGTCACATTCAGCTGTCTCATTACTGGAAGCACAAAAGTGTACTTAGGCATGTCATTGTCTCTTAATTACTGCTGTCTCATCTGTACCACTGGCATCATTTAGATACCTATAAATGGAGTTGAACACTTAGCTTTGGATGCCCAGATTTGGAAAGCTGGCCATCGAAGGGACCCATGTGGTCCTGTTTTCTGTTCCACTCAGAAGCAGATAGTAACGAGGATGCAAATCACTGAGCACGCTAAGGCACCAATCAAGACATTCTGAAGCCCCTTTCCAGCAATACTGCTATTTCTGTTCCTCTCTCCTCACTACAGCACGTACCCGATTTACCACGGAGTACTGAACATCTCCCTGTTCCCAGGCACCTTCTGCTTTTCTGTCATAAGGTTCAGTCTGGGAAGATTTGGATCAGTGCTGAGTGTATCAGGGTTTTAGTTCCTTGCCAGAATTTTGCAGGAGGAAGGGCTAGCACTCTAGGCTGGGAAACAGTGAGAAACTGGTGAGGGACAGGGATGGATGACAAGAGCTTGAGGAAGGTGGGGTAGACAGGTGGCTCTGTAGCCAAAAAGGACTTGGGAACACCACCCTACCCACCTTGGTGCCTTTCAGTGCAAAAAGGGATTTATTTAGTACAAGAATATGTACCACTTCCTCTTTCTCCTTTTATCACCAAAAAATGTCTGCACACCTCTCCTTCCACGCCCCCCCCCTCACCATTTTCTTGTAGGAAATATGGTATAAATACTTTTATTGCCTAACAAAATAAGTACATATGATCTTTTCTTCCACCTGCCCTGCCCCCTTCTTTTTCCCTGCAGCATCCCAAAGCTTCAGTTGCGCTAGAGGTAAACTTTCAAAGGAGCAACAAATTAGGAATATTCAACAAGTCCCTTACACAATAACCTCTGAAGCATACTACTGGGTTGGAAAATTGTTTTCAAAAAGTCTATTTATCTGGCTAAATTAATAATTAATTTTTTTTGGTATAAACTTTCTCCATTTTTAAATCTTCCTTTTTCTAGATTTAAAGTGTTGGAATAATGACCGTCAGCATCATTGCTTCCTGCTGATCACAAGCAAGACACGCCACATTAGGAACAAGTAGACAGTAAAAAGGCATTTCTTGTCTCATGTTTTTTTCTGTTGTCAGTGCTGGTCGTTCTGGACAGCAGAAACTGGCTGCATTGGAGCCGGTGAACTCCTCCAGAACTACATGAGGAACTGTACAGAGTTTGTTGGAGGCAATTTGTTGGTACACACAGTGAGATGAGATGCACAAACTTTCTAGCTCTGCTCCTGCACCTTCAGTGTGGCAGCACCTTCTACAAAAACAGTGTATGAAGGGTTTAGCTGGAGGACCACATCTGTGAGTCTGTGATCTCTTCTGCAGGCTGGAAGCTGGAAGGCTGACGAAGATATTACTGTCCAGGGACAAGCAACATCCACTGTACAATAATCAAATTGAGCTGATCTTCATGGTCCCTTCCTGTCTTAAAATCTGTGATCTACTCATTTGGGGGATAGACCACCCTTGGAAGAGAAAGAGGCATCTCACAGTTCAACCCTGATCTTCCACACAAACAAATGATAAAGGACAAATCCGGAACTTTCTTTTCAGTGTATACCCTCTGGCAGCGTAGGCTTAGGAAGAGATCCTTCATATGGACCTTTTGGCTGGTATTTTGCACTGCACTGGACATCTTCTGCCAAGAATATTGCATGAACGGAAAATGCCAAGCTGTTTCTTCTCTGCTGCCGTATGTCATAGCTAATAGAAGTTGTGGCATCAATAGTTTACCAAATGTGTGTGAATGGATCAAGTCCTATCGCTCTCTGCTTATCCAGAGCACAGGAGGAGTGGACATTTCCTGAACCTAGCAAAAATTAAGCCACGTTCCTGGCCAAATGACCAACATGATTCTTTAAAGATTTTACCCAGGACTGTAAAAATAGCACAGGGAGTCAATGAACCCAGTACAGTAACTCCTACAAAACCATCTACAGAGGGAGAAAATTATCACACAAAAGTTTACTTTTGTAACTGGATTTTGGCCGAAGCTCTTACTTACCATTTTCAACGTTTGCCAGTCGATGCAGAAGTGGTAACCACACTAGACACTGTGGCGGGGGATCAGACATGAGAGTATCCAAGAAAGTGTTTAATGTGACTTTTTTCTGCTCAAACAAGCAAACAAACAAGCACAAAGAATCCGTAATTAGACACATCAAAATGATTTTATCTTGTCCTTACAGAAACACTGGGAGTAAGTTTCAGACACTGTTTGCTTGTAGCCTGGGTTTGCTAAAAAGAAGTGATACTAGCAAAGCTTTTCTGGACTATTTTTGACAGTGACAGTGTATACTACGGATGACTAGCAGTCCTTCTCACAAGGCTGGGTTGGAGACACCTAGCTCCCACTCACTTCAAAACTCTCTTCTAAAGTCATTGCCTGAAGATGATCTGTGAATAAGGTTGGTATTCAGCTCTTCGTGTTTTCATGTGTTTTGAGTACTGCATAATGAGCAGAAGTGCATGTAGGGTATCACCCTGTATTATCAATTTCCACATGAGAAGTCACTGCAGAGAATGACTGACAGTACTCCAACAAAGAAAATGAAAGAAAATAATGACAAGGGAGTATACTTTCAAAATAAATAGAGGGTAAGGACAGACCATCACAGGCAATTGTGTTACTGTGATTTAAGGACCTATGCCTGTCTGTTGAGTGATGGCAACTAGTTATGGGTGAGCTCTGATTGTGGGGTGTTGTGTTTGCATACACTCAGGGTCTGCAACTGTTCCTAAACCCTCAACACCTGCAAGCACTTAAAGATTTGTGTCCCTTTATTTTCAAAGGGATTTAAATTCTAAAATATCCTTGTTGATTTTAAAAACACAACTTAGGGCCTTCTGTTTCTTAGGCGTCTGGAAAAAGTCATCACAAATCTTAGTTCACTTGTTTCTTCAGACCTGCAGGTGATATTTCAGGCTGAGATATCTCCACCATAAATACCTGCTCTTTCCTGCATAGTATACCAGCTACGTAAGTGTTCACTGAAGTACCTACTGGGTGGTCAAGGACAGAGAGTCCTTAAGAAATCAGCAACTGAACCTTCCTTTAGACTAAAATTAAGATGCGAAAATATTGAGCCCTGTTGAGAACGTGTGCCGATACAATTTACAGACTTACATATTTAAGTAGCATCCCCATATCCAAAGGGATTGCTAAATTTTCATATCTGATTGCATAAGCTACTGCTTTAACTTGCTAAATAACTGTGGTTACCCCATGAGGAAGCAAAACAGCAGCTATGCAGTGACATGTATCATCTCTGCGTGTTGTGGAATGCTTTTAAGAGCTGAGATTTCCAGATGGAGTGTCTGTGCTGCATTTATATACAATTGCCACCAGATGTAAAGAAAATCATTATTTCTCTTATATACTGAGTGATCAATGGAAAACACCTCACTCTGTAACAGTCTCAGGGCTGAAATATTGCAAGATATTGGGAAATATATAAAGATATTTGTCCCTAGGAGAAGAGAATATACTTCAGACTAGTTGTGAAAATGGTCTTGATTCTTTAATGAACAGAAATAGCCAGATTATGAGCTCTAAATCTCATTAAAATACTATCTTTTCCCACAATACCTGCAGTATGAAAGTCCAATCAAACAGCTGCCACCTGCTTGTTGCACGAATGATCTTCCCACCCACGGAGAACGGATAACTACCTCCCAAATAGGCATCCTATGCTATAAGCATCAGCTCACAGAAAAGGACCTTTTTTTGGAGATCTGCTGTGTATGTTTGGCATGGCTTTGCTGACCAATGCCACCAGCAGATGTCTGTGCTGTCTGCAGCAGAACTGAGAACAGGAAGAAAAAAGGGAGAATGAAACCTAGGAAAAGAAGGGTCTTCCAGTGCCCCATACTGCAGAGCTGAGTAGCCTTAAGTCTTCTCTCTGCTCTTGAAGGCAGATAAGTTGGCAGCAAATACACAACTGGTCTAAACAAGCGAATAGATGGGGAGACAAGAACAGCTCTTCCACAATGCAGTAGGCTTTTGAATGCAGGTATAATTTAAAACCTGATTTGCACCAAATAAAGCAACTCAGCTTCACTGACAGCTTTATGGCCAAACTCCTCTGGTGGCTACTGATTTTATGGATTAGAGAGAGCAGTGTCCCTTAAAAGGACACCAACAGAGCAACTTACATACATTTTAAAAGGCGTATTTTCCTCTCACTTTTTTTTTTTTTTTTTTTTTTTTTCAGCTGCTGGGAAAGTTGAAACCGAAAACTGTTTTCTAAATATATACTACATGCAGATGGAGTCTAGGTTTGTGGAATAACACTTAGCTAAGTGCTAAGAAAATGAAGTTAGTGCCTATCTTTTTAGTTTGGGATAAAAGAAAGAGAACTGAAAAGTGTTTTTTGTAATAATAGCAATAGTATAACTTAACATTAATCCTACCTATGGGGGAAAGCGGTGGCGATAAAACTCCTTTTTGAGCCACAGATTTGTATTCTGCAATATTAAGTCACTTGTTCTGGCATTTCTGTTCCATAAGTTTGCTGCTGAGGAAATACTGTTGTTTCTATTTTGAACAGTCATTCAATCTAGCAGTGGTTCACAGACAGAGGAAAATACATGGTTTGATCAAGTAAACCAGTACAATGGGGAATAATAAAACATTTCTACAATAGGAAAAATCCTTTCAGATGCAAGTTGAAATGGATTTGACACCGTGAGCAGAAGATCATTCCCAGAATTTTTTCTTTCTCTGAAATTGAGAAATCTATATATCAGGGGGCTGAAAGGCTTCTGGTAAGTAAAAGTGATCCATACTGAGAACAACAGAGTGTGCCCAACATCCCAAGGTATCGACTTTTGGTAACACTAAGTGCAGCCTAAGAGAGTGGAAGAACAACCTGTAGTGTAACTAAGACTGTAAACATTATTTATCATAATATCATAGGGATATGTTGTTTTGAGCCTTATTTCAAAACTCCAGTTCATCCCTAGTGAGGACATAATGAGAATTACATAAAGTAAATTTAAGTGAAATATTAGACCAGATTACAAGAGCACTTGGCTGCCTATGGATGCAAAACAGCAGCTTTGTAAATCTGCTCTGTACCTGCGTCACTCAGAGAGCTAACCCTCATTAGCTGTAAGTGGAGATTGTGAACTAAACCATCTCATGCCTGTTTGGAGACATTGCTTCTTCAAGTACCTTAGTACATCTGGTCCACTCATTTGGATGCAATGTCAATGAAAGCGCCATTTCTGATGCCTTCTCAAATAGAAAATGAGGCCTGAATGGCATTTTTTCATGAAAGGAAATTGCTTTTTTCATCTTTAATAACAGCATGTCCAACATGCAAAGCTTGAATGCCCTGTTGCCATGCAAGAGCACTCAGTTTATTACTTCAACACCAAACTACCAAAAGTCACTTCACTGTAAATTCTTATAAGATGAAGTGCTGTCTTAAGCCTTCCTCTGTGAAGCAAGACTAGTTGACACATGCAAACATTGTCATGTAAAATGATCTGGGAGATGATTCAATAGATTAATTTCAACAGTGCCTTTCAGTTGACTGGAGTCCCTATTGATTAGTGATGAAACTAAGGGAAAACAAAAAATGAGACTCTGTTTTACATGAAAATGACACTATTCCTGCTCCATTCAATTTATTTGTTCAATGGTATTCAGTTAGCGTACGGAAAGATAAACAGCAGGAAAATACCACTTTATTTGCAACATTTTCCTGGTTTCTGCATCTTCCCCTACTTTATATTTACAGAATTATACAGTGTGATGTGGGGCAAGAGCCAGAAGAATTCTCTTTCTCCATTGGAGAAGTCAACCACCAGCCCCAGTTATGGGATCTTTTGAAGTGCTAGGTGATAGTGGCAGCCAACGTACTGTACTCAGTGCACCTAGAGTCTGGTGAGTTGTGCAAAAATCTCATATTTTCTTTATGATAAATTCATTGCTTTCCTGACCCTATCTCATTGACGTTATCCGTAAGAGACTAGGAATCTCCTAATACCTACTGACTCCCATTTTCAAAAAAGGTTTAAAGCAGTTTTCTTCTCACTCGTACACTTCTTGTTTACACCATCACTTGGAAAACATGTAGCTTGATTTTTTGGTGGGAGTTGAGCTTTGCATGGAGAAGTTAAAGTCTCATATATGCTTATAGCAACAAGAACTAACTGGAGTGGAGAATTGCATGTCTTGGGGTATTAATATCACCTAAATGTAAGTATCTAACTTAGGTGCTTAAATTACGAAGCTAGTCTCCTCAGGTTCCCTAATTTAGGAACATGTAAATTAAGACCCTGCTCTCTATTACTTTTTGACTAACTCTCTTACTCCTCCATGGTTTTACGGAGAACCTATAAAGACTAGCTTCCTATTGAATGCAGCTAACCTACATGCCAGAAATTAGCAAAGTGGACCCCTCCTCCACACAGCCATGTGCTTCCTGGGCAAATACGCACATATATGTAAGAAAGGAATGAAGTCTTAGCCTGTTCAGAGGGGTTATTGAGATCCTGTGTCTAGGATGCTCACTCTTCATTTACCTGTTGTGAGAAACAGGATTTTGCTGATTGCTCAGTATAACCAAATGAAGGCCCTTCGAAAACGGCTGTGGGCAGCTTGAGAACCTCCCGCAGAAACATGTCATATCTGCCATAAACCATCACTCCACTGGAGTCAGAAATCATTGAGAAAATATCTGAGGGGGGAAAAGACAAGAAAAGCTTCAGTAAAGAGCTACAGATATGGTCTGAATTCAGCATCGTCTGACTTGAACTTGAAGTGCTAAACAACATGTTCTTCTTACGGAAACCTCCACTGTTACTGCATCCTTAATTATAATCTTTCTCAACAGAAAACAAAGTGAATCATTTACATATTTAAAAGTAGCCGAATTTATTACTAAAATATTCCTGCTTTTTTTTCATTGTGTGTGGTCATTTTTTAAAGTGAAGTCTGATGGATGGCATGAGGTGGTAATTTAATCAGATAAGAAGGATCTGATTTGACAAGATGTGCAACATCAGCTTTTTCCCTGCTGCCAGCTTACCATGTCAGATCTGTATCTTGACAATGAGTTCATTAAGTCAGTTATTATTGTTTTGGACACACAAAGCACTGAAGGTCTTTCAAATGCATAACTTTTCACTCTTCTTTTTTCTCTTTTTTGTTCATGTATAAAAATATTGTAGTCTTATTATTGCAGAGCTGCATGTTTCTATGCCTTTACTTTCCCCCTTGTTTAAAATTATCCTAAGCTTAGCAATGGATAATAGACCAAGGAAAATCTCTCATTTTTCAGGCTGTCACGTCAGCTGCTTCATTTCCAGGAACCTGGAAGGGAAATTCTGACAACAGGACCCTGGGACTGCTGACCCAAAAAATCAGCATCGTACTCCAACCTTCCACTGGATGGATCCTGCTGATATTCTTTAAAGCATCCTAGGGAACAAACAGTGTTCAATTTATAACAGTGTTCATATATAATTTATAACTTAAAATCAGTTTGCATTTGAGTTTCTACATAGAAATAATATATTAAAAATGGCACCAAATCCAGAAGACTAAATTAGCACCTGGGATTTCCACTTGTCTGCTCTTATCAACAACAATTTTTAAACTCAGTTTTCTTTGGCTGTGGTAGAAGGCTCAGAGGAAACTGAAGGTTGACATTAATCTTTTGGTCAAAAAGTCTGGAAAATAGTGTTTTTAACCTGAACTACCGACATCATAGCACTAAACAGAATGCCTTTCATTGCAGCTACAAGTAAACTATGCCTTGGCTATTGGGGAACTGGGAATAAATCCTGTGAAATGAGAATCTATTCTTCAAAGTAGAATGCATTAGTATGTACCCTATGGGAAGAAATAAAAATAGTGCATAAATATATTGTACTTCTACATGTGAAGAGAGAGATGTCACTAAAATGAAGTTTGAAGAAATTGCTAAATGATGTTTCATGATGTTGAACACTTGAGACACTTAGCTGTACTCTGAATTCAATCATCCCAAAGGAAAAAAAGAATAACCCACCAATCAGAACTTCAATATATGCAATCTGGCTTCAAAAATAACAAAGTCCAGTGTGAGGTTCAGCCAAATGTTTAGCGGGACTTACTTGGAGAGATATATAGTGCAAATCCCAAACCCAGCCATGAAACCATAACTTATCCTAATTCCCTCTTCTTCTATGTGCACTGTTATCCTTCCAAGTACAACAATGATTAACAGGTAAATTAACACCCAAAAGACTTACATCTTAATTTGTCCATGATCTTTCCTCCACAAAGGGTTGCCAAGGCCATTTTTACAGCAAAAACGGAAATTTTACCATGTCCTTCCCTGTTCAAAAGTAGAAAGTAGACATTTTATATCCATTTTAGAATACGGACCTCTTTCCATTTAAAATGTATATCATGGACATGACATGCACAGTATATGAGAATTGACAAACAAAGAAATAACAAACTTTAAAATCAAAGTTTGTGTTGCTGGAACACACATCAGTACATTGGTCTGTAAAGATCTCAGAACAGATTTATTGTGTATATGAAGGTCAGTATTAAACTGTTTATCTCATTATAGACTATGGCAATGATTATTACTGCTATTTGTGCTACAGTAGCACTGGAAAACACCTATCACACTCGTGATCTCCCTATACCCTAAGTGCACTGTGCATCTTCTGTCCCCAGAAGACTGCGAGTAAGTGCAAAAATCAACGCAGGGAATGCATGTGTAAAAGCAGAAAGGGCTCACATGATTGCATAAGCTTCATATTATACCTATTAGCAAGTCCTGACAATTGCCTTTTAAATGATTCACCAGAACCCTATGAACCTTTAAGAATGACCCTGCTGAAAAATGGGGAATACACCGGCATCCACAGCAAGCGCAGGACATTTGTTGTGATATGTGGAAGAGTTCTGTCCCTGGTTTGTTCAAGTGGAGGCCATGTCTGGCGCTCTATTTTCAACTTGAAATGCATAATGATATTAAACCCCAAATGCACACAGGAGTATGCCTTGGGGCAAAAAGACATATTTTTTTCTGTAAATCCAGTCACTTTCAGGTAAAAACAAAAGACTTTTTTTTTCTTCCTGGAAGGGTCAGACCGTATACTGCACTTTCAGGACGCTGTGTTCACCTTTAGCCGTTGTCAGCTCTTCCTTCAACTGCCTTGAAGCACACAATGGCTTAACTTTATTGCTCCTCTTGCTGTCCTCATTCTCCTTCTACAGTCATGATGGTTCCCATTGATTACCTGCCATTATATAAACCTTGGTGTCTTTGAGCTGCATGAGTAATACATGACTTCACACACTGCAAGGCACTCTTAGCTCCTAAAAGCCCAATCCCTCCACTTTAGGCAAAACCAAGTCCAGCATTGACAGGAATGGCTGAACAAAAATGCTGCAATGTTCAGTCCCTTTCCAAAGACGAGCATGAACATGCTCTTCTAAGTTCATCTGCTTTTTAATGTTTGTTTTTTTGGCATCTGTCGTGGTTTAACCCCAGCTGGCAACTAAGTACCACACCGCTGCTTGCTCACTCTGCCCCCCATCCACACCCAAGTGGGATGGGGAGGAGAACCAGAAAAAGGTAAATCCTGTGGGTTGAGATTGAACAGTTTAAGAACTGAAGTAAAACTAATAACAACAACAATAATAACTGTAATGAAGAGGAGAGAGAGAAATACAACCCAAGGGAAAAAAAACAAGTGACACACAATATAACTGCTCACCACCTGCTGACCGATCCCCAGACAGTCCCTGAGCAGTGATCAGCAGCTCCTGGCTGACTCTGCCAGTTTATATACTGAGCATGACGTTATATGGTATGGAATATCCCTTTGGCCAGTTTGGGACACCTGTCCTGGCTCTGTCCCCTCCCAGTTTCCCGTGCCCCTCCAGCCCTCCCGCTGGCAGGGCCCAAGGAACGGAAAAGTCCTTGACTCGGTATAAACATTACCTGGCAACAACTAAAACCATTGTGTGTTATCAGCATTATTCTCACACTAAATCTAACACACGACACTGCACCAGCTACTAAAAAGAAAATTAACTCTGTCCCAGACAAAATCAGGACAATGTCCAAATGGTGAAATGTGTTTTTTCTTGGAATTCTCAGTCTTACTATAAGTCAGTAAGAGTCCACAGTTGCCCCGGAGCAACTTTTATCTGTCATCCAAACACCTTAGCATTACTTAATAGCTTCCCATATGCCTGTTTAATGACATCAGCGGGAACACATTGTCATCATGATTTAAAAACAGAGACAGTCAGCCAGTATTTGTGAGCTGAGCAAAATGGCACCCATTCCTCCTTCTAAATTCTACTGACAGGGCTAGTAATGGTACCAGATAATAAAAAATTTGCATCATTTTTTGAAAGTGGGGTTTCTATGACCTTCAGTCTTTACTCTGTCAGGGAATATTATGTTTATAAGAGATTTCCTGTTAAAATATATGTAATTACGTCTTACATAAGATAGCCCAACTGCAATAGCAATATATAGAAATCTAGCTCTTCATCAATATTTCTGTTTCACCCTGTTGATTATCACTCATAACTCAAATGAAGAAAATTGTGTTTGATCAGAATTAAAAGATAAGCTGATCCTGGAAAGACACAGAGCCTTTGACCATGTCTCTCTGCTAACCCCAAACCAGACTAATACAGTCATATATACATATACAGTAGACATGAATGGTGTATCAGTACATTAAAGATGTTACATGCTGGCTTTTGTGCATTTTCTTTTTCACTACATTGTGTTCTCTTTGACTGGCTTTATAAGATTAAAATCACAGTATAGGAATTTCCAGTCTTCTGTATTTCTGTCCTTTGTCGATTGGATTCTAATTTGAGTAAAACAGGACCTAGCATTGCTACAAAAATTGGTCACTTTGTGGTCTTTTTGTGGCTGCTACCCTTTAAACCTTTGGGATTCTCCTGCACTGCTTCATCACGAGTTTTTCACCTGCCTTTAAAAGAGCTGTTATACTTAAGAAAAGTAAATGCTAAGTGGAAGCAATGGCATTATGAAGAAGCTATGGAAGAATCAGAGGAAAAACTAAAGCCCATGTGGAAGTGCTTCAGATTTACATTATTCTTCCCAGTAGGTTTAGTTACATTTACTAATAGGATTATATTCTTGAATGGCAGACACATATCAAATCGCCTTCAGCTTTCTACCCCAGAGCTATCAGCTTTTCCCATACTCAGTTATGGAATGGAAAAAAGAAAAGATTTCATTTATCTTTTCAGTCTCTCCATTTGAATTGATTAGTTTTGACACTGTACTTTGTATCGGTCATTTGTATTCATAAAGGCATCACTACAGCCAGTACAAATTCAGTTTGCCCTCCAAATATATATGTCTCTGTGTATTTGTGTGTGTACATATACACACGTGCATATATAAATATACATGACTGATGAACTGACAGGATAATGGGGCCCAAGACCTGCCAATATCATTTGGATCCAGAAGTGCCCTAAGCCATGTCTAAGCACTACAGATGCCCTTGACTGGCAGCACTGGGGCATCACAGTGTTTGCCTGGTAAAAGCAAATGCTGAAGCAGTGGCTCACAGCAGCATGAAGATCTCTATTGTAAAGTCAGTGCTCCCTCAAGCTTTAGGCTGGCTAATGCAAAGAGTGGGAACAGGAGAGGACAGAAAATATTTTGATTTTATATAGCACCTCTCTTACTGAGATTACTTTTCAGATCCCTACAGAAAAGCACTAAAAGCATGATATGAAGGAGGATAAACTTCTTACGTCTGCAGTATTACGTTGTTGTTGATGGTGCCATATACAGAGTAAAATATGCTAAACAACTCAGGGGTTCTCAACAACACTAGGGTGGAAATTCATCATATATTGTACTTCTGGTAAGAAGCACTAAGTTGTCGCTGCCCATAACAGGGGGGTTGGACTAGATGATCTTCAAAGGTCCCTTCCAACCCAAACCATTCTGTGATTCTGTTTATTGGTGATGCTAAAAGCAAACCTTGAAGCTGATGTGCACTTAGCGACAACACAGGATGGAGTACCTAGGAAAGGGAATGAAGTCCAGGGCTTAAGGTTATCTCCTATGGCTTGGGGAAAAAAGGGCGAAAAATAATACATTATTTTAGACACCAGAGCAGAGGGTTTCTTCCTCAAATGTGTGGCTGCTGAGACAGACAGACTCTTCCCCAGAGCAAGGAAGCCCCACAGACTGCCTGGTAAAATCCACACACCGTAAGGGGCTAAGTACAGCTCCAGGGCTGAATTTGCCTTTCAGGTCAGCAAGAAGAGCAGTACCAAATGGATGATGCCGACTTTTGTCAGGATCTGCAGTAGTACTCACACTGAGACAGCCATATGGTGGGGAAAGCTATAAAGAAATTACATCACATCTTTCGAAATAGCAAATGTGTCCCATGAAATGGACATCGAGAAAATAGGATTCTTCTCATTAACTAGAAATGAAGTGATGTTCCCCTAACACTTTAAATTATCTTTTCCAAAAGTAATGAAACTCCTTTGGTCTTGCGGGCCTCCTACTGCCCACCTTAATCAGAGCAGCCAATTCTGAAATGTCAGAGGCTGTAATTAAAAATTCCTATTTTCACAAACAGGTTTCAGAGAGGAAATTTTATTGGAATCAAGCAAAATTCTTTCATTTAGAAGAGCAAAATGCATAATGACCAAATCTCTGAAATGCATGTTTTGCTGGACTTCCTTTGTAAAATCTAGCTGGCCTGTATGGCTTTCAAAGATTAGTGAAGGTGGAGAAGAGAGAGAAATAAACACTTTACAGCACTGAATAAATGGATGAGCAAGAAGTTACACTTCCAAAACAGATACTGAACATCTTTATGTATTGAACTCATATGACTCAAATGTGCATTTGATTAAACAAGGGCACACATATTTCCTCTTTTCTTTGTAGAAGTCAAGCCCCTCCAGCCAGATTGGGTCTGTTTCATAGCCCAGAGCTCACAGCTCCATTTGTAATACAGGTATGTCAAGGGACAGCAAAAATTCAGGTATTTTCTTGTCAGTTAAACTGTGCAGCAAGGGAATAGCTGTATTGCAATACTGAGTCAGTGCTGAAGATGATCTAGCACAGAATATTTTACAGTCTGTTTAAAAGTGTCTTTTTGGGAATGAGATTTGATTTGATTGAATGAGGCTGACATCCCACCTAGCTGTCTAAGCTTTGACACCGGCCTGGGATGGATTTTTCAGAGAGGTTTGAACTTGTCGTGTTTTGATACAGCCCTTGTGTGCCAGTGATGAAAGTATGCTATTATTTCATAAAGCCAGTTAATCACCTTAGATCTTGAAGGAAAAGCTATTGGCCAGTTTTAATGTGCAGTTAAAAACGCACATCAGGCATGTTTTTGTACAGATATTTTAAAGTGTGACCACCTCATTCTGCTCACTGGTTTTGGTCTGTCAGGGCCCTCTACCCCATGATGCTGCTTTTCACAAACTAATGGCAAATTAATTGAAGCAGCATTTCTGTTGGTGAATTTTGATTTTGTTGACTTGCAGTTTTATAAGATTGCACTTTAGTTTTGGCTTACCGTGAATACACGTCACACTCAGCATCATGTGAAATCTTATACACAGTATTTTACCCCACGTTTTCCTCCCATCAGGGTTGAGCAGAAAGGAAGTATAATTATCTGTAGTCCTAATGAATCCTCAACGCCATGCAAAAACAAAAAATCTGGAATGAAAGTTCAGCACAGGCAGTGGGGCAAGCTGGCCCACATGCCACAGCATTCTACTGTGGTTCCTCTTAAGTTTTGCTAGCCAGGTTCTAGTTCCTGAGAAGACATCTTATTGCAGGCCTAGGGAAATACTCCTTGCCAGAAGGCAGAGAAACCTGCCAGGTTTTCAGCAGGCTATAAATGAAGGAAGAAGCTCTGTTTAAAGCTTGGAGGATCTTCAGCCAGCACAGTACACATGGGGTAGGATATATTAACTAGAACTAAATAAGTGAGACAGTGGAAGTCTTACTCAATTTTAAATCACACATTAACTTGTCCCTTGTGGTCCTTTCATACATGTTAAGTTGTTGACTCCATTTCTCCATTCTCTTTCTTTGCACTTCAAATGGGATATGAGAAACTGCACCACCTTTTCTGGACCTGCCCTCAGTACAGCAAGAGCAGCCATCAATCTGTGTAGCCACAAACACCAAAACCCATCCATGATTACTTAAGAACAGCCTTCTCATTTATAATACAGAGCTATTTGGCCTTGGTCTACTGGCTTTTGATCTTAGAAAGCTGTTCTCGGGTTTTTAGGGGTTTGGGTTTTGTTTTTTTTTATTGCCTGCATTCATATGATCAAAAGTGATCATATTAACGTTCATTAATAAACATGAAAAATAATTCCTTAGTAGCTACCTAGAAATTTGGATAGCATTTCTGCAGGCCAACTGTTTCCTTGAAACACAAGACTAAGAAATACAGGAGTGAACCCAGATCAAAGATAACATTATTTTAGGGGTGACCATCGTGATTTCAGTATGATTCATGCACCTAGTAAACCCCTTCTTTCATCAGAGAAGACTGCAGGCAATTTAGTTTAACTGTCCAGTTCCTACAAATGGGGGGAGAGTGAGAAAAAGACTCCATCCTGCCTCACAGTCCCACCTCTGCTCCCCCTGTATGGGAAGTGCATCTGTGCACCCCGCTCAGGGGCAGCACGACAGGCTGAGCTGCTGCTTGGCAAAGGGAGCGAGGGTCCCAGCCTCCTCACCCTGGGACGGCCTGACGGGAGCCCAGAAACAGGTCACGACCCACAGCACGTGGGACATTTTCAGGGAAAGCAAAACCTTACCCTTTTAAGCATACTCTGTTTCCCTACAGGGGAGAAAATTCCTCTCCTCCATTTTGCTGCAAGTAGCCTCAATGTCTAGCTGAGATCTTTGCCCCTTTACAGCAAGGTACAAAACAAGCACGTTATTGCAGGTCTTGCTTCCACAGTCCTGGGTCTTTCCCTGTGTTTATCAGCTGGGAAGCAGTTTGCTTGCGGCATGCAGCAATGCATGCATCTGGCCATTTTCATCGTCCTTTAGTGTTCTTGTCACAGCCACAATGGTATAAATTAAAATGCCTGTTCCTTCTTTTATTGCCCTTGAGGGGAGAAATATATTCCTGAAGGCTATGGTTGCACAACGGATTGGCTTCTTTTTCTTCCCCTCTAAGGGGCTGGAGGGGAGGTAGAGTGCAGCCTCTTCATGTGGAACATCTACTTTTTCTCCCTGTTGCCATGGTGACAGAGCTGCTGGCTGGTCTAGCTCCAAAAGGTGCTTGATGACACCCAGCACTGGGGCCCTCAGCAAAAGGATGGAAACGAGGGAGGGGGAGAGGCGCAGCGTCCTGTTTTCACTGGTGAATTTTCAAGATATAAACCATAAAGAGACAATAGGTCATCTGCATCTGTCAGACTTAACCACTGTTCTCCAGTAATTCGGTTTTGAGGATTGCAAACATTGTACAGGTTGATAACCATATATTCAGAAACTGTAATACACATATACAGTATATGCATTGAGGTAATTGGCTCGCTCTATCTCAAACTTGCCCTTTTTTTAATATGGGTCCCATGCAGTAATAAACAACATTAATTTTATCACCTCCAGGTCTTTATCCTATTTCTGTCATGGTCTCAAAATCATGCTGCACTGGCATGAGCCAGAAAAAAAAAATTGCTTACAGCTGCAAGAACTTGCCGGAAAATGAGCTCTTTCAAAATAATGAGCTATTAACCCATGGCACTGCTGCAGAGGCATTGCAGTGGTGTCAGCCACTGGTGCATCAATAAATAACAAGGCAAATTAGAAGTGGATGTAAATTTGTTTCTGTAGATAATTCTTCTTTGATATAAACTGGAACGAGTCTGAGTAACTGGATGAAAACACAGTTGTGCTGAATTTGGCTTGACAGAAAGGAAAGCAGAGGTCTTTAATTTAGGTTTTCTCCCTTGTTAGCACTATTCACACGCTCATTATTTGGGTCAGAATTGAGCTTGTTTAATTGTTTTCCAAAGATATTTCTGGAGTAAGTATAATCCTTTCACCAGTTGGGAGAAGAGGGAAGAAAGGCAGACTTACGGATCAAAGGCCGCTAGCAAGAAGTTGAGCAGTAAGCTGATGGATTGCTCCACGTTGATCTGGTGTGTTGTCGGCATCCGTTTGTTGAGCTGGTAGAAGATTGTTGAAATCACAGCTTCCAGCCGAGCCACGTTCAGTTCGATGCTGGGGTCCAGGTTGTTCAGTGCGTTTTCCCGCAAGGCTTCTATTACATTCCAGATGTCCACCAGGTGCACTACGGGACAGGACAGACAAGAGTCGGCAGGAGCACGTGCTCCTGAAAGCAACTGAGAAAAAAAAGTCACCTTATCCCACAGGGTGCGGAATAACACAACCACACAGGATATGCTTCATGAATAATAAAGCAAATGAATGTACTTTCCATCACTGAGATTTGAACTTGGTGGAGGAATGGGCAGATAAAATTCAAATCCGTTAATAAGCAAACAATATATTGATATTATTAGTTGCAATGAGTACAACTTCAGCTTGGGAAATCATTCCTCACTGCATAAAGTATTCAAGTAAAAATCCCTATTTTATTGAAATTGCTGGAAGGTAAACATATGCTAATTGTTTTTCTAAATCATGCCTCTATGAACCTCCATTCAGAAATTACTCTTAGATATTAATTTGCGTAGCAGATGGGCTTTTCAGAAGATTCTATGAATGCTAAGTGCTTATCACGTACTGACATTTTGAAAATTCTTTTCAGCAATTTGTACGGAAAGCAAAATATTTTACAGAAACAGAATTGTAACTGAGTCAGGGTAGACAAGCTACATTTAAACAAAGAACATGCAATGAACTGACCCCAAAGTCATATTTTGTATCTTCTAAATATATTCACTAAATGATTTGTTAAATCTTTCTCTTTGATAAAGCCGTGGTCTAAGCTGAATTTGATGGGGGCTGGTTTTACCTACAAGGACAGCTTGAAGGACAATCTCTGCTCACCCTTCAGATTGTACCCAAACAGAAATCTTGTTTGCATAGCACTGTTATTGTGGCAGAATGATCAGTTTGCCGCAGATTGGCATTTCTAAAAGTGGTGGACCATGCCAAAAATAAAAAAACCCTACAGTCATTCAAGATTTGGATTTTGTTCAAGCCTGAACTCAAAGAATCATTTTTATTTTTTTTATCTTAAGCATTACTCACTGTCCTACTAAACTGTCAATAAGAAACAAATCATGAGGTTCAGGGAACAAATTTTGGTTTTTTTTTACCAGAGAAACTACTGTGTACTTTTTATTACTTAGCATAGCAATATTTCTTATGACATGTCAAGAGCCATCTGTATGCGGAAGGAGATGCATTTTTTTGTGGAAAGAGAAATTTTATTCTAACCCTCATCATTATATTTTTACTTGCTTGTTTTGCAGGTGCTGTCTCAGACTGCAATGTGACATGATGGTCTGATGGCAGGGAAATGTAAGCTGAAACCAGACAGATAATGAAACCAGATATAGTCATTTTACTTAGTCTAGAGTTTTCCCCTATGATTAGGTTTCCTTTTTTCTGCTTCAGGAAAAAAACCCCAACCTCTAATGCCCTGTGGTGGCATGTGTAAGCCCAAGGAGGAAGATACATCATACAGGTGAGCAGCAACAGCAGCAACAACTACTTCAGGCACTAGACAAGGCACTTCACTTCTTGCTGTTCCCTAGCAAACAACTGGGAAAAACTGAAAGATGCAGTCCCATTGTGACACCTAAGTATTTATTTGGCCTTTGTAATACAAGGAAACTTCTATAGGTGACCTCATATACTGGCAAGTTGTCTTCAGAGTGTCATCCTGAATTAAGACATGTGGGTGGAACATACACCCTCTCGGAACTCTTCCTTTTTATCTTCTAGCTGGTGGAAGAGCAGCCTCCCTGTAAAAATATCTGGCATAGGTCTCAGATCCTTTTAATGCAGGCATTCCCATTCAATCAGTTTTCACTGTCAAGTTCCCACAGAGGTAACGTGGGTAAATGGGAAATGAACAGCCTCCAGGAAGACAGCCTGCACAGAACTGTCCCCTTCCGGGCACCTACGCCACACGGCTCAGAGGCCAGACCAGGCAGAGAATGGAAGAAGACACCAGAAAGCAAGCCACTGTCTGGTCCAGGGGAGAAGGGTTAATGAGCTTTGCCCACTCTGGGTCACCACTGTAAAGCAGCCAAGGAAGAAATACAGAGCAACACGCCAGAAGATGCAGCAACAGGCTGGACCATGCGCATGTATTTTGTGGCCTTATTAAGAGGGGAAAGGCAGGCAGAAAGGAGAAGGTTAAGTGTGATGTTTCTCTCAAGGTCTAGCTGTCGCTGGCCCTGAGGGCTGTCTCTCTGGTAATTCAGACCAAGAAGACGAAGGAGAAGGTGCTTCCACTAGCAGTTTTACCAGGTTGGCTTCTGGGTGTGAGGGTATGTGTGCAAACTGTCAGACCCAAACTGCAACTACACTAACAAGATAACAACGTGAGAAATTACCAGGCATGACAAACAGCAAAAAGGGATTAATGCATATGCAGATGGCTGACCTTGACTTGAGGCTACACTAACAAGACAGCAACCTGAGGAACAGCACAAACAGGGGTACTAGCTTAACAGCACTGCTGACCAAGGAAGAAATTACTATGGCAACTCCATCATAAATACTGAATAAGGACGTAAAGTCAGCAACATTAGAGCTAGTGGGGAAAGAATAAATATGGACAGGCTGTTCATCTGGGGGTGCATGCCTGTGGTAGAGGAAAAAAGCATGGGAGCGGAAAAGGGGAATTTGAAGGGTAACAAATCGTGTCATCAGAGTTGCCCAGGGTACCTTTCAAGCAGCCCTGCACCTGACCAGCGTGAAGGAATGAACACAGCCGGAAGCCCACTGTTTTGACCATACGTGTTTACTTCTGCAGTTACAGGCAACTGGGATGGTTTCCCTACCACTGATAAAAGGACATCCGGGGAGGATGAACCAGACATCCAGACTCCCTGACAGTGAGAATTTCACGCAGCAATTTAACTTTAATTGCCATAGCCTAGTAGTGGAAAACTTGAATAAGAAAGCATGGAGGAAAACAGTTGTCATAATGAATGAGGCTGAAATGGGTGTTGGTGTCTCTATTCTTCACAAGATTCAGTACTGATACTATGTGGCTGTCAGATTTTCATGTTTTTTCTATCTTTTCCCACTGATACTATATTTTTCATAGCCTAGTCATATCTAGAGTTAAGTTCGATGATGGTCCTGGGAAGGGAAATATCCAGAGGCTAGCAGACATGGGTCTAATAATATCAGTACACTAAGATATCTGAAAAAAAATACTGGTTTCAGTGTTAACTGTAACCCGAAAGCCTCATAAGCTATCCTGATATTCATTGGTATGCCAGAAAGGTAGGGCACAAGACTAAGAAAATGACTTATTGGAAATTACACAGCAGTAAAAGTCCCCAGCCCACCATAAAATATTAGTCTCAAGGAACTGCTGTGCATTTGTACTGTAAATAATTTTACTTGGGCTTTTTTTCAAGAAACACTTTAGTTCCACTCGAAGCTGAATAAACAATTCTATTGCACTATTTTATTTTGCTTCTTATTAATGAATTTCAAATCTCTCTGCAAAGGCTGGAAAGTAGTAATTCCTGGAGGAGGTAATGGAAGATGGACAAAAGCCAGCCATTATACAAGATCTACTACTTTTGAAAATATCTGCTGATATGACTAGCTCAAAATCACAAGGGGAGCTCGTTCAACTGCTACACAGAGGAATGAAGTCTCTGGCTTTTATTTAAGTCAGTCGTTATGGACAAGAATTCACCCACCTCAATTTAAATGTCAAAAGTTAGGTGTCTACTGTCAGCTGGTGATCAAGGCTTCCTCTAATGTCAGCAAAAGAAAAAGGCACCTTAAAGCAGCTGTCTGGAGACAGGTGGGTGAACAGTGCTTTGAAGGTCCCCATACTTCTTCACTGACTACAGACAAAGCCTAAAGCAATGAGTTTACACGAGACATGTAACCTCAGAGGTGAGATGTTAACTCAAGTTAACCGAGATGAACCCACACCTTGCTCTTTAAACATTAATAAAAGATGTCTTTCCTGTTCCGACTACTACATGCCCTAGAATAATTTAGGTTTTATATAAAATATGAATAATAAATACTTTAATCTGTAGGAACAGCTACTAGATCCTGTCAAAGCCACAGCCTCTTACACCGAATTGCTTAACCTTGGGCAGATTGCATCTGGGCGTAATGACCTCCTGATCACTTCAAATCCTATTTTTTTAAAGGTTTACTCACATAGTAAGCAAACTCTTACTATTATATCATGCTGTCAAGTTAACCTATCAACATTGGGAAAAGGCAGAGTAAAACACAGGCTTCTCTGCAAACTCCACTCTATTCCTTTGTACCACTAGAAATTCACGTCAACAAGCAATATATCTGTAGTCTTTTCAGTGTAATAACAGAACATCAACCTTGCAAACCTTGCATAAGCTTAACATTCCTCTCATTTTAATTTTCATCTTCTGTTACTCATTTTCTGTAATACCTGTTATGCTCAGTTATTTATTTATCCATCACTGAGAATGTTTTAATCTCACTGAAGAAAGCATATCTCCTTACTTTGTTTGCACAGTATTGCAATAAAACCTGAATTTGATTTCTACGTACACTGTGATGCTAACAAGAAGAGTTTGCAGTGTAACAAACTAGCTTACAGGTGTAGGGGAGCTTTCTGTTTCCCCAAATCTGCCTTAAATTCCCTCAACAAAGTAAAACTCCACAAGTATGTTTTCAGCTTCTCATTGCTGTTGCTGCTTTTGTTGCCTTACTTGCAGTTCCCTCTGAAAAGGGAATCATCCCTCAGCATGAGAAAGGTAGCTTTTCAGAAGTGGATCTGTAAAACTATAGAAAGCTGTCAGGATTTCTTCAGTGTCAGCAGATGATCACTAGGCAGTAGGAGTAAAAAGCTGCTTGTATCTAGCATCTGTGTAGCATAAGGCAATCCACAATCATGCAGCTCAGCCAATCTTCAGTGACCCTTCGGAAAGGCCTTGCACTCTGTAAGCAGCATACCTATTCAGGCACAGATCTCCTCCCTCATTTGCCTAATGTCTAAAAAAAAATGTAGATGATTTCCACAAGCAATTGCCAAACTATATATTTCCTTTCAGATTTTGTTAAGTGATTTCTAAAGTCACAGCTAAGCTAAACATCTGCATTATTAAACCTTCTATGGCAAACAGTGTCTGGTAATTTAACTTTTATGAGACCAAGTGATATTTAAACACTGTCATAGAGGATTTCATACTTGAGCACATTCTGTAACAGACAGTGATTACTGAATGTAAATAAAGTTCAGTATCCAGACAGCAGCGGGACAATGCAGATGAGCAGCATTACAGATGGCCACCATTCACTCCACAACAATCGTTACCAGAAGATGCACACTTTGAGGAGACCCCGGCTGAACTGCAGAGAATGAAGATTAATGCGTGAAAATACACTCCAAATAAAAAATGTTATTTCCTTCAGTGGACTCCTTCAGCTGTTAAAACAACATTTGGAGAATGCCTGTTGCCAGCATGTTTTAACTCAGTTGATCAGTCTCTCTCCGCAGGATGTAAGGATGAGTGAAAGACAGCTGGCTCAGTTTGAAAGTTTTACATTTTCCCCAAAAGTTTTCAGACACCCTTAAGGTTTTACATCCTGCCCTTCTCCCTTTACCTGTGTTCAGAACATCTTTCCCTATTTCCTTTTACTATGATGACAGAAAAGACTAGTTAGTTGTTAGAGTGCAGAATTCCACCACCTACAACTCTGTCAACAGGTTAATTTGTGGAAAAGGTGTACTCTGGATACATTTGGAGAAAGCAGAATTAAGGACAAGATTATGTTGCTTACTATAAATGCATATGTCAATTTTATTGATCTTGATCCTCTTTTCTTCAAGTGTTTTTTTTAGTCTCTTCATTAGCAAAAAACCAATGTATTTTTAATTTATTGTAACTAGCAACTTTAATTTACTTGCAACTAGTAATTTTCTGTTTGGTAGATAACATTATCTTAATAGCCAAAATGCAAGAGACAAGATGGACTACACTCATGTTTTTTCAACTCTAAGCAAAGAAATTAAAATTTATTTATACAGAAAAAATGAAGTCTTCTTTCCAGCATGCAGTTTACTTAGAATTATGGAAAGGTTGTGAGATATAGATAATCTTGGATATATCACTAATCTCAAAGGAGGCAGATTACTTCAAACATCAGTTCTCAAGAAATGATGTTGCCCTAAGCAAACGTAAGAAAAGAAAACTGCAGTGGAAGTTTATGTTTCAAGTAGTAAAAAAAATAAATATATTAGAAACAGCCTGCATGCTTAAGCTTTCTTACCATTAAACAGATCTATGTATGCAAAACCCCTCATCTGTTCTACTGCATTTTTTTGTATTCCATCTGAACCATGAACTCCATGTTATCTTTCCATTTATTACTAAATGAACATGGAAGAGAAGATTACATTTAATCAAACAACAGAAACGAATAGATTAAGGCTTTAATAATCAATTCAAATTTACTTAACATACAGTAGGTTTAACTAACTCTAGGTTAAACATGCCTAATTGATAGTTAGGACAGAACTCCTCCTCGATAGATGTTCCTTTGTTGGTGAATACAGAAAAAAACACCTTTAAAGAAGTAGTAATTTATATTATTTCCAAAACTTTAGTATATCTTTCATTAAGATTTTAGTCTAGCAAAGCTCTTATGGACATGCTTGAGTTTAAGCATACTAATACTGTCATTTGGCATCAACGGCACTTGAACATATGTCAGGTATTTCAGGCAGATTTCATTAAAAGGGAAAGATTTATGCTTCCTTGTCTAACAATCCTAAAAATATTTTAGAATATGTTAGGCAATTCTTCTTTTTTTGATTACAATCTATGAACCCATCACAAATCAGGGTATTAGAGCCATTTGTCATTGTCATTGCTATGAAGCCCTGGGAAGTTACTCATGCTTTCTGTTTGGCTCCCTCTCTCCTGCTGCTAGGCGGGTAACTGAGGACTGAGTGGGGTGTGTTTTTCCTCTAAGCTACACCCGTTTGTGGCCAAGCTGCCCCTCAAATCAGCCAGCTGCATCATGATCACCAAAAACTTTTATCTGCACATCTCACCACTATGCAGGTCAACGTGCCAGCTACCATGGCTTACAGTCTTTTACACTCTCTGGGTGCCAAACTAAATGGAAAGGAAAATGTGCCAGGGTGTTGCTTCTGCTTGGGGCTAAAATGAAGTACCCAGTTCTTTGGCTGGGCACGTCTGGTGACAGCTGTCACCCTATATGGCCTGAAACACCCAGGCTACTCATTGCCCAAATATCTGAACCTGCACTCAGTCTGTACCTGGAAATGTCCTGCAAGTTCCCATTCCCACTCCCATGTCTCTTGGGCTCCTCCTTTACCTCCCTGGTTGACTTCTGCTGCCAGGGCCAGTTCACACAGCCCAGTCATTTCTCACATAGTTGGGTACCCGTTAAGCAGCTGTTCCCAGAGCTTGGTGTGCATTGGGCCACTTCTGAACATTCCACAGGCCACCAGCCGCTCTCAGGCTGGTGACCACTGCTCTTCCAAAAGCAAGACTGGTGGACTTCTAGCTTGTCATCACATACTTGAACGTGTTAATGTCAAAATGCATTTCATTGCACCTTCTTGCCATTTCACTTCATTTCTAGGTTTTGCAGATGCAGTCACGGGTGAGTAAATACCGCAAGCTTCAAGAAAAAATTAACAAAATATTCAGAATATTTACTGCCATGTTATTCTGATCCCAAAATGCTTTGATTTTAGAGATGTGTGTATTAGACCCATCCAATAGTATGAGAAGTTGTAAGAGAATGATATATTGATAACCAAGACCAAACATAGACAACATTCACTTTTTCATAAAAATCAAAGTATTGTCAAAGACTGTAGAGGAATGAAGACAGTGGGTTGACTAGCATTGTTATAGGGTTTGTCTCTCTGTCCACTTTGATTGTTCTAGCAAATCTATGATCAATCTCCATGTCGTTAACGAGGCTGTAGCAATTTCATCCCCTCTTGTAGCAGCCCCAAAAAGTAACATTCCAATACTTTGCCATATCTGAATGCTGGAAACATTTTTCAGCATAACCAGCACATCATTTACTTTGCACCATTCTAGCAAAGTTCTTATTGCCTTCTTGTTATACTTTATGCTTCTTTTCTCAAATATACCTGTAAGCATTGTTAACATAGAATTTTCTTCCTCTGCACCCATATCGTTAAATTCCCATCTACAGTGGGCACCAGAAGTTGCAATCCGAGTTAAGATGGACAATAAATATTCCAATACACCCATATCAATTAGTTGTCAACAGCTCACCTCTCACCATGTCTGTTATGGGTCGTAAGTTCTCCCACTTAGCTACATTGGGCACCAGTTGTTGTAGTCTGAGTCCAACTCAGCCTCACACGGGGCACCAGCTGTTGCAGCACAAACAAGCTAGTAGGCTGCAACAAAGCCTTTACTGTCAGGTAGATTCTACTATCCATGCTGCTGCTGCTCCTCCATCCACCCCTATTCCACAATCCTCAGGGCTATTCAACCACCTCGTGGGAACCAGCTACAGCTGCACATCATCCATGTCAATCACCCCACTGCCTTCATTCCTCTACAAAAGACTGCCCACCTAGAATTGAATTTGGTAAGACTTACTGGTAAGCCTCCTTGCCTTCATGATGAAGGCCCCTACAACAAGTGGGACAGCCTGGAACAAGGAAGGCAACCTCGGTGGAGGAGGGTCCAGTTAGGGGATGTTTAAACAGACCGGCATAGTCAAGTCCATAGGACCTGATGGGGAACACACCCACGAGTGCTGAGGGAGCTGGATGATGCTAATGCAAGGCCACTTGGTGGTCTTTAAAAAGCTGTGGCAATTGGGGAAGGTTCCTGAGGGTGGGCAGAAACTCACTGTCACTCCAGTTTCCAAGAAGAGCAAGAAGTATCCAGCGAACTAAAACCTCACCTCAGTCCCTGGAAAGGGGATGGAGCAAACCCTCCTGGAAACCATATTCAAGCATATTAAAGACAAAAAGGTGACTGGAAGCAGTCAGTACGGATTTATGATGGAAAAATCATGCCTGACCCACCTATTTGCCTTCCCACAATGAAATGACTAGTTCATGGGGAAAAAGGACAGCAGTCGATGTTCTTTACTCTGACTTTAGCAAGGTTTTCAGCACAGTGTCCCATACCGTGCTCACTGGCAAACTAGTAACTGTGGGCCAAAGTGAACAGTGAGGTAGACTGAAAACTGGCTGAACAGATTAGCTGAAAATCTTGTGCTCAGTGGCACCAAATCCAGTTGGAGGCCAGTCCCTAATGGTATACCCCCAGGCCTGATACTGTTTAACACCTTCATTAATGACCTGCATGATGGGACAGAGGGTACCCTCAGCAAGTTTGCAGCTGATTCAAAACTGGGAAGAGTGACTGATAACACCCACCAGAGGGCCGGGCTGCCATGCAGAGGGACCTCAACAGGCTGGAGAAATATACAAACAGGAACTTCATGAAGCACAATAAATGGAAATAGAAGTTCCTCGACGTGGAACCCCGTGTACCAGTACTGGCTGGGTGCTCACTGGAATATGCCTTTTCAGCAAAGGCAGCCAACATCCCCTTGGGCTGCACTGGGCAGTGCGTGGCCAGCAGGCGGAGATCCTTCCAGTGGTGAACCTTCCTCTCAGCACTGGTAACACATCTGCAGTACTGGGTCCAAAGTCCAGCAAGGGCCACGAAGATGATGAGGGGACTAGAGCAACTGTCATTTGGGGAGGAGCCGAGAGAGCTGGGACTGCTCAGTCTACAGGAGGGAAGGCGCAGGGGGGACTGTATAAGTCTGTACAAATATCTGATGCAAAGCAGCAAAGAAGATGGAGCCAGACTCTTCTCAGAGAAAGCATAGTGAAAGGACAGAAGGAAATGGGCACAAATTAAAACACAGGAAAGCATTTAAACATAGGCAAAAAAATGTCTCTGTAAGGGTTGTCACTCATTGTGACAGGTTGTCCAGCAAGGCTGTGGTGTCTCCATCCCTGAAGATATTCAAACCCAAACTGGGCACAGCCCCGAGCAATCTGCTCTAGCTGACCCTGCTCTCTTCAGAGGTCCCTGCCAACATCAGCAATTCTGTGATTCTGTGATGCCCTTGTCTAATCATGAATTTATACTGCAAACCTATATATTAACAGAGAAGAATCACTGCTGCCCCACTGATTTTTCTCTGAAGCCATTGCTCAAGTAAGATGGGCTCCAAGTTCCTTTTCTGACACGTGCAATGAGCAAACAAAACCACAGAGCCTGCCCTGAGGCCCTTTGGGATGCTTGGGAAAGAGCTCTCCAGTTTGTCAAGAGGTTTTGTGTGAGGTGTACTGAGGGCCTTCTCAGCACTCCGCGTATTCAGTCTTTCTCTCAAGGTTTCCCTTGAATGCCAAGCGGGAAATCATGGTTTCACTTAGTTCCCTGTAAGCATTCCTTCTCCTCCTTACCTCTTTGCCTGTGCTGTGAGTGGGCAGGTGTGTGGTACACACTGGCTCAGTGGGAAGCAGGAGCAAGGCTATCTGATTCTACCTGCCCATCTCAATGGTGGATACCCAGAGTGAGGAGTCATCCTTGGATAAGGAACTAAACATTCAGAGCAGCCAACAGAAACATCTTTTCTTCTGAACTACTGTACACATGGAGTAAGTTGGTTGCATTTGGACTCACTGAATTCATTCAGATCACCTGTCTGTGAAATACCACATGGGACAAGCGATGTCCCAGCCACCAGGAGCTGGGTTCTCTGTGCACACGCTGGCCAGCTGCACACAGCATAGACAGGAGAAACTTCTGAGTGGCTGCCAAACCTGGCTGCTGGGTGTCTGGAAATCTGCAGGACATGGTAAGTACAACTGAGGCACGGAAAACTCTGGGTAAAAATCTTAAAGGTTCTGCTGTCCGCATACCTGAGCTTGCATCCTTGTACCCTCACCTGTTCTGCCCAGAAGAAAAATCAGGTATTTTAAAACCTTCTGAGATTCTGATCGCTACAGCACATCAAACCAACATGGCCTGTTGGAAGAGTCTGTCAACTTGGCCAAGTGCTACTACTGAGGAATAACCATCAGGCTAACGATACACTGAAACGTGTCATTTTTAATCCACCAAGGTGTAAGAGTATGTAAAGATCACCAGTAAAATTCTTTACATTAATTTAATTTGCAATAAAAGTTCCTTCTCCCTCTGCTGTCAATTCCTGCCTATTTTGTCTCACCTATATTGAACCAAAGCCTGAAGGGCTCTCCAGGGATGGCAGAAGAGGCCGTCAGTCTCCCCAAGGAGCAGCACTAATGACAACTGATTCTGTGAAAGGGAACGGTGGGCAATGCACCCTGAGTGCTGGGCTGGGAAACTGCTGTCATCTGCTTGTCACCCAGCTGCTGGGAAAGTGTTTCCTTTTTTTCAAACACACTTTGAAATCATTTATTCAGAATGCTGAATGAAGTATGACATATATAAAATAAAATAAAATAATAACAAAGTCTAACTCTAAGCTGCTTAATCTTTTGATGACAACCAGGAAAGACCACTCAATTTAAACTCTGCACTGTTGCTAGTAAGTCACATAGCTTAAATCATCCATTATACATAATTTTCTTGTTTTGAGACTTAAACATATTTATGAATTACAGACCAATGTGTAAATAGCAGACGTGTCATTATGTTTATTACATAGCCAGAAACTTTAGAAATCACTCCCCTCCAAGACAATGGTATTCCTAGATTATGCATCTCTATTATTCTTGCTATCCCACCATAATACTATTTTAATGAGAAAGGCTTTATTTGAGGCATTGTGTGATCAGTCCTCAGTGTGGCTAATTATTCCCTTCAAATGGGTTTTGCAAGTGTCAGCTTTAAATTAGCCAAAAAATTCATGGGGACGTGAGGTAACAAAACTTGGTCAGTAAATATGTATGATACACAACAGATCTCTCATTTCTCTTAAAATAAAGTCAATTTGCCTTACATCTGTGTTCATATTTCAATTAGTAAAATTACGGCGCTTCAAAATTTTAATGAAATATAACTCTTCTGTATTATATTACAGCAAAGCATATATCAGGGAAAAGTTTGTGCGCTCCTGAAAGGTGGCAAAAAACATCTCCAAGGTTGGGTGATACCGTATCTGGAGTTGATTTTCAAAGTTTTCTCTGTTATGCATCTGATCACAGAAACTGAATTATGGAGACTTTCAAAAAATGCCTTCAGAGAAAAGAAAAAAGCCATATCCCAGCCCTCCTACTTAGGAGATTCAACTAGAAGTTCAGAAATTACTGAACATGTGAGAAGGAAACCCTAATTTTAGAGCCTGGCACAACTCGGACTGTGTGCAAGAACCCAAGACACACCAGCTTTTAGAAAACAGGCAGGACTGGGTGCACAAGCCTCCTGGCAGCCGCGGTCATGACCACAGGATGGCACTACTGGGTGTATTTTAGTAAATGCAGCATACATTTGCTGTAACATTTTAACTCTCTGCTGGCATAATGTCAAGCGAACCGACACAAATCAAAGGCTGTGCATCCCCACCGCTGTCTGCAGAAAATGGCCTTACCTATCCGCTCGGTTGAATCAAGACTATGTGGTTGGAGACTGGGTGGTGTGGAAGCCCTGGGCAGGTGATCATACGTGATAGGCAGATGATACCAAATCCATGAGGTGGACAGGGCAGAACGTCTTCATGTTGAGTGTCCCTATTACAGTGATAAAATCTCCTCCAGAAGTCTTTCTTCTAATGCCAAATCTGACATCTTCCTCTCTCAAATAACTTCAGGTTTTTTCCTGTGATACAACTGTTCCCAGCTCCGGCTATCCCCTCTAAAAACTGTCCATGCCTCAAGAGGACTACAGCTTCCTTTGGCACCGTTGCCAGCAAAAAGCAAGTGTAAAGTGAACGTGTATGCTATTTTTTAAACATACACATTCACTTTACACTTATGATTATTATATTTATTTATATTTTCCATTAATTTTGAAGCAGTATATGTTACCAACTTTAAGGATACAGGGTATTATCCCCAATCTCATATAAACTGCTGTTTTCTTTAAAAATTAGCTGGTGATGAAAAGAGAATATGCATTGTAATGGTTCTTAGAGAAAACAGGTTGAGATTACATTGTCAACCCTTAAGGTTCAGTCATATCACAAAGGTCAATGAAAAAGAAAGAGCATCTATTACTCATTTAGAACAGCTTGAAGACCAAAACCTTCCTTGGCCCATCTCCTGTTTTTCAGACTTCGATCCGTGGTCAGCTGTCACTGTCTTCTGTAAATTTTTTTTAACCGTTTAGGGTTGGCAAGACTGTAACCAGCAACACAATGTAGAGAATACTAATGAAATATGAATTGTGTATATCCTTGAATATAAGAGATGCAATATTTTATAAATAAGCATATTCTTAAGCTGATACTTATTAATTCAAATAATTTATATGTAATGTGGACTGAATTTGGCCCATATCGTTTTCATCTCTTAAAAATAATTAGAGAAATACTTAAGATGAATATGATGCTTGCGTAAACTGCCTGATAGCAGAATTGCATTTTTTACCTCCAGGATAGAAGAGACATACGAAAGAGTGATGGCATATGCTTCTCTCTTCTGAAGAGTTTGGGTCAGTCCAGACAGTTTCTGGCACAAAATCCCAGTATCAACCCCAGCTGGTAAAACGGAGAGCATTACTATGAAGTAGAACATTCATGTAATACACAGGACTTCATTGAAAAAGCATCTTATGCCCAAAGTCATAAGGACAGTTCAGACTCTTAAATCTTATTTAACCTTTTGCTGAGATTGGTAATGTAGGTGATAATTACTGCCACAGGCTCACATTTTCACAGGTATTTAAACACCTATTAAATTTGAAAACAATGGGATTTATTTGCGCAAAAACCTTTTGGGATCTGAGCTATAATTAGCTTCGAGATAAAGAGATGGATCCTGGCACCTAAAAGATCCATTTTTTTTGCATCAAATTCATTTGAGTAGATAATATCTCATTCAGAGAAACTGTAGAGAATATTTGACTGAACTCTGGCTTTGTGTTCACACAATCTTCCCGCATTTGCCCTCCTGCCATTACTCATATTCAAAGCAATGTCTTCTGCAAGAGCCACTCAGTGCTCCAGCTCCTCAGCTGATGTGCTCAGTCACCAGGCCACCCATACCAGGAGGAAACTGCAGTGGCTCTCATTGCAGCAATGTGCGATACGATGCACTAAAACTTCACATCTCTTAAGGAAACAGGTATGACAAATAGGCCAAGAAAAGGAGAAAAGCTCCAGTTCATACAAACATAGTTTGACAATCAGCAACAATGAGAAAGGAAACAAGACTGCAGAATGTGAAATGACAGGTAAATGGGATTTAGGTGAAGTCCCACACATCTATCCTTCCACCTCTGTGTGACAGAAGCTCTTTAATGATGTTGTCAGGGCCCCTAGATGGAGTAAGAGTCTCAATGTACATGACCACTTTATCTGTCACCCTTTATTTTACACATGCAATCCTTAAAGGTATCTTGCAAATCCAAGACAAGATAAGAGTATCAAGGCAAATAAGGATGAATGAAATGTGGAAAATTAAACTCGGGGAAGATCAGCACCTTTACAAGAGATACAGTATGATACTAGAGTGTCAATTTATCTGAAATTGAGTCCAATCTCCTTAAACAATATGCACGAGAGACTGAGCCACTCCTTCCTTCATGCCATAGTAATGTCAGGGAGTTCAATAGTTACTTTCAATATACTTTCTGTCACGAAAGGAGACATCCATCTATCCATCTGCATGTACTGAAGAAAAGGCTGAGCATTGTCCTGGTTTCAGCTGGGATGGAGTTAATTATCTTCTTAGGAGCTAGTGCAGTACTGTGTTTTGGCTTTGATGTGAGACTTTTCAGCTCCTCAGGCCTTGCTAGCAAAGAGGCTGGAGAGGCACAAGGAATGGGGAGGGGACACAGCCAGGACAGCTGACCTGACCTAGCCAAGGCGGCATTCCATACCATGGGACGCCCTGCCTGGTGTATATACCTGGGGGCTGGCCGGGGCAGGCAGGTCGTTGCTCGGGCACTGGCTGGGCATCAGTCAGGGGGTGGTGAGCAGCTGCATTGTGCACCACGTGTTCCTTCTTCCTTTCCCTCTGGATTTTATTCTTTCCCTTCCCTTTTTCATGATAACTGTTATTGTCATAACTGTTAGTATTGTTCTTTCATTTTTATTCTGTTTCAATTACTAAATTGTTCTTACCTCAGCTCTTGAGTTTTACATTCCTTGGCAGTTCTTCTCCCCATCCCTCTGGGTGAGAGGGGAGTGAACGAGGGGCTGCGTGGTAATTAATTACCAGCTGGGGTTAAACCACGATAGCACACACACAACTTCTCCTGGAATTAGCCCACACTTTGCTCAGTAAAGGATCGAAGACTGCTCAGAAATACTGTGAAATTGAAATCCATTGCAGCCAACAGCAATATCACAGATATAATTCAGTCTGAATTCAGCCTAGGAATGCCTTAATTCAGCACAAGGAAAACTGCCTCTGTAAAGCCATTGTATATCACAACCATTAACACCAGGAAGCTGAATGTTCATTGTGTAGTCTCAGAACTGTAGTAATAACAATGCACACTGAGAACATTATATTGTGCAGTCTCTTCACACTTATAAAAGCAGGAAATTATTTTTATGGCCAACATCTTCTGTTCTCACAATTTGTCCTAGCCTACCAGATATATGCTGTATGAAATCTTCCACTAAAACTTACAGAAAATAATAGTAGGTGCAGCTGGTGGGTAAAAATAGGAGATAGACGTTAAGCTCAAGCTTCGCTTTGAATATTCTGGGTGTTAGGAGCTTGATCTATATTGTTAGAGGTACACAAAATTACTTTTGATGTAGCTCTGGAAACAAATGAACATGGAAAAAACCCACTCTTTCGGAATTAGAGAAGAGAATTATAGTAAAAATTATGTCATGTTCCACACGCTGACTTTCCTTCTGTGAACTATTTGCTGTCCTCACCCTGAAGAAGCCCATAACTGCTGAGAACATGCACCACAGACAGCCAGTGTCCCTGCTGGCTCCACAGCTGGTTTATTTGTAAAAGTTATTGGAGACAGAGGCTGAAAGGGAATGAGGAAGGGCTGAGGACAGATCAGACTGTCTATGTGAGGCTGTGACAGAAATCACTGTTTAGGCACAAAGATGGTGCAGATTGTGTGGTTAAGGTGGAAGAAAGCTCTGTAGTGCCTACGAATTTTCCAGAGCTGCGTGACACTGTAAAAAACACCACAGGGCAAAAAAACCTCAGCAAAAATCCCAAGTCAGCGGATGTACTGAAGAAGGACACTTTGAATGCAATGCCCCAACAGAAAGACAGGGCAAAATGCTGCAGCTTATCTTCTGAGGAAAACAATTTCCTGCACAGACATAAAACCTGTCCTTTACTCTCTACAGAAAACACGTATGGACTGAGCTCATGTAGTATTGCTCAAGACTTACTGCTTTGAGTCCAGACTAGAGAGGCAGGGATGGTCCAAGATGATGGACTGAAGCTCCCTAAGAACAAAGGACTGTGATCACCAAATTCACTGAGATCTGCTCCAAGGATGACTTTTTAACTTCTTTCTCCTTTTTCACATAAATACGTTGTCACATGGCAAAAACTGAGAATGACCAACAACATGTGACAGGCATTAAGTCACACTGCTTAATGCACTCTGGCACATTAAAGAGGTGCTTGTGTAACATCAGGACAGGCTCAGCAAAATACCCAAATGGGACAGACCAGAACAGCCCAGGGCAAGGGAAAAAAGGCTCAAGTGTAAAAGAACGTTAGCCTGAAGGAAGGTGCTTGGAGCCAAGAGGGTAACAGGAGAGGAGAGAGCAGCTAAGAGAACGAGGGTTCCAGAGTAGTCAGAGATAAAGCAAATGCCACAGATGATGACATGAAGCTGAAGAAGGGACAAGAAAATTATGAAGGAGACTTAAAAACACAGTTACAGTTTGAGGGGAAAAACAAAAAGGTGAAAGAAGAAAAAGCTCTCACATGAAGCAGCAGCATACCTCAGAAGATAACGGTCATCCTGTGATTGCCAACGTATCAGTTTGTATGTCTGCATATATTTTGCAATTTTTAGACTGCCTAGGAGAGTACTAAGGCTAATAATAATGGTTTATTTTCTTTAGTTTGAAGCATTCATTAGGAGGACCAATGTGAAATAAAACGCAGAAACTTTCTGGGTTTGGGTAACTAATGCCAAGCCTGCCAGACAAAGGTGACTGAACACCTCTTACCAGTAGCAGATGTTCAGAGACATCAGTGGGGAACTCAACAGACTGTCCAACCTTAAACCTGCATCAGGAAAGCCATCAGAAATAGCACTGTGAATGGCAGTTTTCACAGAGTTCAGGAAGTCAGAAAGAAGAGATTTTCAGCTATGATCCAATTACAAAAGCTGTCTCCATCAAGGCAGGGCTGAGCCACCTGTGTAGCAGAGAGCAGCGTGCAGGTATACTTGGGACGTGGCCTAGCCTACGTGTCTGTCAGCTTCTGACTCAAAGGAAGCCAATTCAGTCATTTTCCTCTGTAAAGGACAAAATAATACCAGCTGACAATCTTCTGCAGCTCAGTTTGTAACAGGAGCCACTTGGAATCATGAGTATGTTTGAAAAATCTATCTCTAAGCAAATGAAAATGTTAAAGTTTAAGATACATAACCTTGTTCGGTTCACTCTTTTTTGCCATTAAAATAATTCCAAATATCCACTGATAGTTCTTCTATCAGCCTTGTACAAGGCAGACTTGTAGTGGCAGCCTTTAAGAGCAAATACTCGGTGACATCTGAGATACCACAACCCTTTTACATAATAACAGTACACTTCGTGCTAACGTTGAAGAAAAGGCTGAATAGCAGTCCCTCAATAAACATGCCAAATATACGGGTTATATGTCGGGTCGCTAGCAGCTATTATGATCTTTTGAGTATATTAATAAACTTTTACAGTCAAAAGGAAAAGAAAATCCGAACCCATTTTCAGGATATTGTGCTGTGAGTGAACATTTACAGGCTAAAACCCTTATAATGGATTTGTCTGCAGGGAATATGCTAAATCAAGCCCTTTTGAACTTTTGATTAAATAATTGATGCATAATGCAGAATGTATAATATATGCATCTTTTCCCCATAGTTGCCTGGAAACCCATATGGAACGGTACTAGCAGTTCCAGGAGCATTTAGTCTCTAAGTTGCTGGTAAAGACAATGGAACAAAAAAAGTTTTAAAAATCATTAACTCATCTTTCTTTCCATTATTCAGGTACTGCAGGATACCAGAATTAGTAACTTACACAATGGTATCATGAGTCTTGTAATATAGAGTGCTTTTTCTTTTTTTAAAGCTATACCTGTTGGAGCCATGTGAATAATGTAATTCACTATTAGTCAACTGTAAGACTCAGCTTCCATTAAAATCGAAAACAAAGAATACAGTTAGCATTTCCAGCCTCTGTCTTTCTGTAACAATAGTAGGCAGACCACAGAATATCCAAGACAGTCAACAGAGGAATAAAAATAAGAATTCAAAATGGCAGGTTTTCTTTGCAAATTATATGATTTTTAAGCCAATCACACGGGAGACTGATCACTGAGGGTTTAGAAAAATATGAGAATGCCATGATCACAAATTCAAGAGGCAGATTGCTTCAAACTGCAGCCAAGCAGACCTTTTGCACTTCTTGAGTAGGCAACATTGCTTGTCATTCAGTTTGATTGCTCTGTGACCCAGCCTGAATCTATCCTCTGCTTTATTGCTTCCAAGATGGAGGGAAAAACATGATAAAAATCAACAATGAGAACAGAGCACTAACCATGGAAACCTACAGTGATGAAGGATTAAGTTATTTAATCTAAACAATTCTGTAATTGTGATAATTTGGTGGCTCTGTTCTGATGGTCATCAGAATAAAAGGATGAAGGGCAAGTACAAAACTGTGCAGGCTATACAGTCCTTCAGAGGTAAAAGGCAGGATACTGAGAATGAATGCCTCCTGCCATGGCAGGGATCTTCATGAGATTCTTGCACACTGAGGATACCACCATTGAGTCTTTCTTGTGCACTGCTTCACTTTAGAGAAAATACTGAGTCAAAGAAAGAATGGTTTTATACAACAGTGGCAAGAGGTCTTGTTTACTTTAAGTAAAGAGCAGCAGTTGCCAGTTCCTAAACCAGTTAACATACAAAGATAAAACATTTGGTGGTTAAGCATCAACAGGACAGATTAGAACACTTCTGAACATCCTCTAGATTTGTGTTTAGGGAACTTTTTGGATGTGTATGATCAGCACAGATTTTGTCATGTAGTAGTGAAAGTTGAACCTGGATCTCCTGTTGACTTCCTCTGCCACTAGATAACACAAAGATCACAGCACCATTTCCAGTGTGGAATCAAGACTTTTCATACCCTTTCCTTTTCCTACAAGTACCAGACACTGTGACTTTTCATTTTGTGGTGAATGCCATGTTGAATGGGATGGGATAAAATGATATTTTAATTGTCATCCCAGTATAGAAAAAAAAACCAAAACCAACCCAAACCCCAAACCCCAAACCCTAGTATTTTATTTAGGTTTAATCAAATAATTTTCAGAAAGTGCTTGCTGTCCTGATGTCAGTCAGTCACTCACACAGGCTGATCTCACCATTTGATATCCAAATTGTCAGTTTCTAGGACAAAACCAGTTTCAGCAGCTTGCTGTAGCGTTACAGGAGGTATAAGAGTACAGACGGAAAAAAGCTTTAAGAAAAGCATCTAAAAATAGTGTGTTTACAATAACTGTCACTCACTTCCAGTGGGAAATTATTATATTTCAGGAGGGTGAGAAATTATTCTAACTTAAAATGAATATAAAAAGGCAGATCAGATCAGGGAGGCACCCAAAAGAATCTGTGCAAATTAAGCTGACACACCCACATGCCTCAGCTGTGACTACTTAAAGCCCAGTGGAGGCAGGAGGAAGAGTGGGGTGGAGGAAGAGGAGACTGTTTTGGAAGTTCATGAGGTCTCCATCATAGACATGGTAGCTGCACTCCCTACGTGGCAACAGCTGTACTATAACTTGGATAAGACAATGCAAAAAACCAAAAAAAAACCAAAAAACCCTCCCCCCCCCCCCGAAAAACCTAAACCAACAAAAAAATTGTCACTCACCAGAAGAATACTGAAGAAAGAAACAGACACTGAAGCCCTAAGGTGCTGGGACTAAATTGCCAGAGAAACAAGCTCCCTTTTTTTATCTGCATTAAGTCACTTATTACTATGACCAGCATGCTTTAGATTCAAACTTTCAGTTGCCAATGATTTATTCTGATCTCCGGACAGCAGCAAAACATGTTTTTTTTCAGCCAGAGTCATAGAATAATCTCACAACACATTCAGGAAAGTTTGTCAAGGACAGCAGTAGTTTTCCAGCTGCACAGTTCTGTATTGGTGAGTGATGTTTAACAGCACAACAGTTTTGATTACGGTATGTTGTTATTTTCTGCTCCTGCTGCCACCATACCCCAGAGGGAATCTGCATGTGAACATGATATTTCATCTCTGCTTGTTAATCAATTCACTGAAAACCAAGTATTAAAATAAACCAACTGCACAATGATCACTGGGGATAACTATAAATTGTGCTTTTTGGTGGTTCCTGAATACTGGTGAATGTTGCAGAGATGTGCAACTGCTGTCATTGGTTCTTCATGCCTTGTTTTAGGAAAACCTATTATGTTTCCATGTGTGAAGGCTATGAATAAACAGCTGTAAATCAGCCTTGTCAAGATGGCATTTTCCTGGCAGTAAGGGGAGATGAGCAGGAGCCTGTATGGTGGGAATGTGTGCTGAGTGCTCCAGTGCACTGGAGGTGAAGTGAATGACAATACCCTGATGTTTGACTTTGAGCAATATTGGTTTGTAGAATTCCCAAGTTCTGCTACTGTTGCAGAAGTCGTAGTGCTCACCTGAAGTTTTTCCATCTCCCTGACTGATTCTTGCAGTGTGGACTATTTAGGGCCATCTTTAAAGCACATTTAGAAAATTTAGATGATGAAGTCAGCTATTCACAATTTGTACCGTACAGGCTGGAGTAATTGGACAGGCTGGATTGATAGGGTGAGGCCAGTTGTATGAGGTTCAACAAGAAGCACCGGGCCCTGCCCCTGGGTCACACCAGCCCCACGCAGCGCCACAGGCTGGGGCAGAGCGGCTGGGAAGTGCCTGGTGGGAAAGGGCCTGGGGGTGCTGGTGGACAGTCAGCTGGATGTGCCAGCAGTGTGCCCAGGGGGCCGAGAAGGCCAACAGCATCCTGGCTTGTGTCAGAACCAGTGTGGCCAGCAGGACCAGGGCAGTGACCGTCCCCCTGCACTGGGCACTGGTGAGGCCGCGCCTCGAACACTGTGTTCAGGTTTGGGCCCCTCACTGCGAGGGGGACACTGAGGGGCTGGAGCGTGTCCAGGGAAGGGCAGCGGGGCTGGGGAAGGGGCTGGAGCACAAGGCTTATGAGGAGCAGCTGAGGGAACTGGGGCTGTTTAGCCTGGAGAGGAGGAGGCTGAGGGAGACCTCATTGCTCTCTGCAGCTCCCTCACAGGAGGTTGTAGCCGCGTGGGGGTCGGTCTCTTCTCCCAGATAACTAGTGACAGGACAAGAGAAAACAGCCTGAAGTTGCACCAGGAGAGGTTTAGATTGTGTATTAGGAAAAAATTCTTCACTGAAAGAGTGGTCAAGCATTGGAACAGCTGCCCAGGGAAGTGGTGGAATCACCATCCCTGGAGGTGTTTTAAAAATGCGTAGATGTGGTGCTTAGCAACATGGTTTAGCGATGGACCTGGCAGTCCTGCGTTAATGGTTGAACTTGATGATCTCAAAGGTCTTTTCTAACCTAAGAGATTCTGTGATTCTAGTCTATGATTCTATTACATGTTTCTATAAAGACGTAGCATGTTTGATCAGATTTCTGCACCTGTTTCCTATCTGCTTTTATTATCCCAGATAATGAAATTAAACCTCAAATGATTAGGGTGCTGCTATTTCCAAGACTATACCCAGTAGAGCAGCCACAGTCAGCTCACACTTGCTTTACATTCTGAGATTTGAAGATGACGTAACCATGAGCAGTGCTTCCTCTGGGGTTTGTCTGTCCAAGACTCTGCATTCATTTGGAATTATTTATACCCAAATCTCAAGATCTTCTCAAAAATTCTTTAGAATTTGATTTTTTTCCTTTTTTTTTACAGAAGAGTCATCTACATCTTGGACAGCAAGCCAAAGCCAGCAGTGTGCCCTGGTGGCCAAGAGGGCCAATGGGATCCTGGGGTGCATCAGGAGAAGCGTGGCCAGCAGGTGGAGGGAGGCTGTCCTCCCCCTCTGCTCTGCCCTGGTGAGGCCCCATCTGCAGTGCTGTGTCCAGTTCTGGGCTCCCCAGTTCAGGAGAGACAGGGAACAACTAGAGAGGGCCCAGCGGAGAGCTACAAAGATGATGAGGGGGCTGGAGCATCTCCCTTGTGAGGAAAGGCTGAGGGAGCTGGGGCTGTTCAGCCTGGAGAAAACTGAGAGGGAAACTTAGCAATGCATATAAATATTTTAAGGGTGAGTGTCAAGAGGATGGGGCCAGGCTCTTTTCAGTGGTGTCCAGTGACAGGACAGGGGGCAATGAGCACAAACTGAAACACAAGTAGTTCCTCCTTCTGAATATGAGGAAGAACTTCTTTTCTTTGAGGGTGACCGAGCGCTGGCACAGGCTGCCCAGAGAGGCTGTGGAGTCTCCTTCTCTGGAGACATTCAAAACCCGCCTGGACATCATTTTGTGCAACCTGCTGCAGGAGAACCTGCTTTAGCAAGGGGTTGCACTAGATGATCTCCAGAGGTCCCTTCCAACCTTGACCATTCTGTGATCCTGTGTTAGTATGTATAACTAAGGTAAAGACTATTGCTATATGAGTTCTGCAAAGTAATAAGCAAGTAGCCTGCAATCATCTCTTTCTATATCCACCACATCCTTGAAGGTACCTACATTACTGACAGTTTCTCTTTTCATTACTTCCAGTTTCAGAAATTATCAGGAGAAACACAGAAGCATAAAATGAGTCTATATTCATGGTGCACTAATATAACTTCCCAGCTTTTAGGATTTCTGCATGTAGAATTTTGTGGGTCTCTTGCTTTTGGGATTTTTTCCCATGTTTGGGCACTTGGTAGATTCAGATGTGTGCCAACAACAATTTTAAAATACTGTTATTTATGTGTAACGTTAACATAGGCATAGGGGAATCTTAAATTTGCAGGAACTCTTTGAAAGATAATATTAGAGCTTTTTCAGATTTATCTATTCTCTGCCTTGAAGCTCTTGCCTAGAAGCTCTGCCTTGCACAGCCATTGCCTGAAATCACATCATGTGAATGAATGACTTCTTTTCCCACTAATAAGAGAAAGCCATCTGGGAGAGCAGTAGTCGACCAGAAACAACCAGAAGAATCTGTACTTGATGGTGAAAAGATGCATGTACTTGAGCCCATTCCAGAGCAACAGGCATTATTGCTTAAGTTGCGCAGAAACCAATTCTTAGGGTGACATTTTAAGTTCCTCCATTTTTTTTTTCTTCAGCGGAGATTGATATAGTATAAGTCTTGATACGAGACCAGCAAATCATTTCTCCTAGGTTATCAAGGGCAACTAGAAGGCAAGCACTGTCCATGAGCAACTTGGCACGAGCTGGTAAACTGAAGGGTATGTGTATTTGTTCCCTATGAAGAGAAACAACAGTTCCACAAAAGCAGATCGCAGTTGATAAATAAGAAGAACAAAGTTAAGATTAACAACCAATATTTTTAGCCAGCCAGCCACTCCCAAGAATGAAGCTATTGCACCCGTAGGTTTTTTCATTTGCTTTTATATACAGTTATCAAAGCAATTACTGTTAAGATTTTGCTATCACTGTCAACCTAATTGGATACTTTTGTGACCTCAGACTGTTGTATTCTGTTACCATGAAAATGAAGTGAGAATTTCATCCTCTTAAATATAAAATTTATAAAAATAAAATAAACAACTGAATGCAACATCATAGTGTCTTTCAACACACTTCCTCTTGAATGGGAGAAGCCAGCTGCTGGGCAGGTACTAAATCCCTCCTGGGTTTTGTGTCCCGCAGCCTGCTTATAATGTGATACTAATCCTTCAATTCTACTTCAGCTAAACACATATTAAAAACATGATAAATGTTCTGCAGAAATAATTGAACGACCTGCTCTGTAGTTAATAAGCCAAAAATTATTCTCCAAAGTCTTTTCCACCACAACTTGGCCTCTCCAGTAGGTTTGGACAGCATAAGCTAAACACTTCCATAACGCAGCTAGATGTAACCCCAAAACTAGGAACTCTCTCCAGGGTGGTTAATCTCTATCTGCAGTGAACGGTCTTAACATACTTACCACTGCGCATAGCATAAACGTAGACAGACTGTCATTCTAGTTTAGATACGAAGACTAAAAAAACTTGTTTTCTCTGCATTAGTTGTCTCCCTACTGCTACTGATGACAAGCGTTCCCTTGGTTAGAATTTTTTTTTTGTCTTGGTGTGGAAAGGTCCAGTAAAACACATAGACCAAAACCTACCATTCTAAGTATTTGCATACTGTTTTGGATGGAGAAAAAAGGATACACTCCATTACAGATTTTATATGTATTTCCCCTTTAAAGTTCACAGCAGGTGACTGTGATAATAGAAACTGCAGCTGTAAAGGAAGAAAGACTTAATCTCAGAAGAAACATTTAAAAAGTCACTAATCAAGTGGGAAACCTCTCAAGAATGAAGTCTAGAAGGTGGAAGACAGACATGCAGAGATCAGAAGCAAGTTCACCCTCTTAGAAGATGTCTCTAGCTGGCCTTCTGGAGAAAACAGGGCTGACTGACATTGCACTTCACTTGCTGCACCCCAGATAGACAAGGACTAAAACCACCATTCCTTCTCATGGAGTTCCTACAAAAGTATTTAATTTTCAGGATCTTGCTGGAACCCACAGATGTTATTTTACAAGAAAACTGGAGAATGTAGTTAATGTACTTATTAATTAAAGCTGTGGCCTGCATCACAACTCACCCTTCTGTGACTGAATCACTGGCATGCTTGAGACAAGTTCCTTATGTAAACAGGTTAATATTTAAAATGTGCCTAGGCACTCTGATTAGTGTCCTTCACAGTGCTGGATCAAACAGCCCCAGTTTGTGACTGATGTGAAGGACAGACTGGGGAGTGTGGTGGAAAGCTAGTAACAATGGTATATTAAAAAGCGCTGACATACTTACAGTTGCATTTCTTCTGAACAAATCTAAGCTTGCATGCTGTTCGGTAGGTGGACAAACGAATGCGATCCAGATCTTGAGCCCCTAGTGCAAGAGAATAACAGCAACATTTGTATGGAATATGACCTGTGCCTATCTTTGCTAGCAGGGAAGCCAAAGAGGACACATGAGCGGACTCTGTTCAACAATTTTCAAGGCACTCCCCTTTGCAGGGAGTAGAGAGGGGTGAGGAGAAAGAAGGGGAATGGTAGGAGCTACAGTGTTAAAAGACTTTTATAAAGGAAGGCAAGGAATAGTCAGCCCACTGTGTCTGTCACTTTGAAGAACAATCTGGTCAAGCTGCAGGCTAAAAGACACACTGGCCAGGCTCCAACAGCAGGGAAAACCTCCATCTAATTTTAATATTTAACAACAAAGCTCATATCAAATATCTTTGGCTGACATGCCAGATCAGAACAAGGTATTGCCAGCAAGCCAAATGAGAAAAAATATCATGCCATCACAAAAAGACATGCCAATCTGCAGAAGGGGACAAAAATAATGCAGAGGGTGTGAGGCCTTTCTCCATTTTGCAGAGCTATGTCCTCTGCAACAGAGACCTCAAAGGGTCAGCTTTATGCTTCACACATAGCTTGGCCCTGGCTGCTGCAACTTAAAAGATCTGGCAACATTTCCAAAGCAGCTGTTGAGGAGATGGGTATAAACTGACTGGTAGCTACTTCACATACAAGTGCAGTACAGAGGGACCAGGATGGGGGCAGAACCTGGCACAGTGTCTTTAGGGCTCCTGCTGCTGTGTACCACTCATAACACTTCCCCAAATCCTCAAAATGTAGATGAAGAGATTGTGATTTAAATCTTTCTCCTTCCTGGCTGGTATGTCTTACATAAAAAAAGGGTTGCCTCATAGCTACAACGTGGACTATGAAATACATGACTGGTTATTAATTTTACCACACATTTAATGGAAACGTATTAAATTAGTTGGCCCTGTAACAGCAGTAAAACCTGTTCTATTCAGTTAGGCAAGGTACCAAGTTACAAAAAACAGAGCTTCTTAAGGAACTGTCTGCATGAAACACATCCAAGCAAGGTACAATCGGGCTGGAAGAGGAGTGGAGTATATCCCTGCTTTTACATATGTTTCCCAAATGCTTTCTTTAAGATTCCTCCTGACGTTATTAGATCGGCTGCTCAGCTGCACTGTTTGTACATATGGCTATGTCAGCATTGTTCACTCACACTTTCTTAAAAAACCTCCCGGACCCAAATTTTTCAAGTGTGCTCTGACCTGCAAGTTGCAAATGAGAATGATACTCTCCTCTCTCCCCTCTCCCCAAACTCTGCTCTTTTCCTGACTGGATTCCCCCACACCGAGTTCCCAGGGATCCCAGCTACTCCCTTTTGCCAGTTGGCTGTCTTAACACCATCTGCTCCTGGGAGAAGCTACCCGTAACTACTTAACATCAGGTCTGGAAAGATTTTTTATTCTTTTCATCATGTGCTTTATTGTTAAATTAGACAGGTTTTTCTCTCCTCTATTAGGATCTCATTGACAGCTTTTGGAAAACTTCTTTACTGGCAACGCTTGTAACACTAAGTCTTAACATTTTTAATAGGACTGATGAGTAATATGAATTTAACTTTCTCCTTCTTTAGTGAAAGCCACTAATAAAATCTTCCAATGCTCCTTTACAAAACTTCAGCCTTTTAATGTAAAGATTCAAAGCGAAGAAAGACTGGCTCGTTGAGCTCCCAAGGTTGCAGTGTTAATCCTAAACAAACAAATTTGTAGGCAATAGTGTTGCTTTTTTTTCTTTTCTATTTGCACACACAGTGGATGGTATTACTTTGATACTATTTTGGGAGCACGTGTTTTTGCTGATAAAATCCCTGGAACAGACAATTTAATCTTATCATCATTCATATTTTGCCACAGTCAGAGATCCATTTGTCAATTTCTGTAGAAAAGTGAATTTACTTACACGGAGAGTCCTGAAAAGCAAGTGGAAATATGTGCAGGACTGAGCACGGTAAATGAGACTATGAATTTGTAACTTGCCTACAGGATTGTCAGTGGCCCCTCCCTCCTTTTGCTTGCTGCCAGTGATTCGCTGTTTCCTTTGAACATGATCACCTCATGTAACACTGTTTGCAGTTTGCAAAAATAATAAAGGGATACATTTCAAGCTTTGGCTGCTGTTTTCTTGCTGGATTATATGTGCTTGCAGCACAACAGTGATATATGTTTTGAACTCTCTTCATCAGGCCAGATATACCTGAGCATGTCAGGTAAGACTAAGAGAAGCCCAGTGATTTGACATCCAATGGTGCATTTTGAGATATAAGATACAATTTAAGTTTTAACCACAGGACTTTAAAGAAGATGATATTGACTATGATACTAATTCACAAAGGTTTGTAATCTGGAACTAGAAAGATGCCTCTGCTGAAGAAAGGAAACAAAAAAGTCAAACTAAACTTCTTTAAAACATTGGGAAAACCACATATTGGCACAAATCTAAAGTGAGAGTCAAATCCATCTATTGCTTGTTTAGAACAAATTTCCTACTAAAAAAGGCAGGAAAAGTTGGAATATTTCTTGCTGTCTTGTGTAGTCTGGAACATGACCCACTTCATACAAGTATTGTGGGGTTTTAATCAGACTTGCAGATATGACTGCAAGAACCTAAAACACTGGCAGAGTCCTCTGTGTTATGAATTTTCTTCCTCTTACATCTGCAGGTTATGGAGTTTAACTTTTTACCATAAGTTTATGCCTGTTACGTTAAGAAGTTTCACATGGCCCACAGCATGTAGGGCATGTGGAGCACATGTTTTTTGTTAAACATGGATCATGTGGGCTCGCACACAGCTGAGGGCACCTCAATGTAATGCCAGGATGAGCTTCTGTTTCAGTGAAGCACACCCTTTACACACACAGGATTCCAAGCAACTTTCAAAATGCAAAATTCAGTGTTTTATTAATATGGACATTTATTTGCCTAAAACATATTTAGTTTTTCACAAAGACTTAATATTTCCCCGTTTTTACCTAGTTGGAACCCAGTTCTCTGTGTGCATGTGTAGTATGAGGAGGAAGGGAGGCTGGCAAATAGAAAAAGGAAAGCACACGTGAGATAAACTGACTCAAGTAAATATGTCATAATACTAAAATGTGAAAGAAAAAATAGTAGACAATAACTATTTGTGTACAGTGCAGGGAAAATAGTCCCTTCTCTCCCTTCAATTGCTGAGTGTAAATTTTCCCAATACCTCCTTAACTCCTCCAAAACAACCCGACAGCAAAACAGCCTTCAAAACTGTGGGAACAAGCCATAAATCCTCCAGCAAAGTCTTAAGCAATTATCTTCCATTTTAGGAATATTTCAAACTCACTGAAGTTAATGGAAGTTGTGCTATCGACTTTAGCTGATACAAACTCAAGTTCTCTCTGTAGTTCTAAATAAAAGTATAGTATGTTCTAATAATGGATAAATGCATCATCCTTTTTTCTTGCTTTTTTTCTTTTCCTTCTAGCCAAAGAACAACCCCTCTCTCCACTGGTCTGAGATATTGTATGCAAGGGACAAGAGAAATACCCACCTGAGTTACAACAGCAAGCCTTGTATGATACTGAAATAATTACAGGGCACAACAGAGCTAGTGGACACAGTGGAACAGGCCAAGATTGTCCTCAGCACGCAATCTGAATGAGAAGTCCTTAATTTGGAGACTCAGGAGAACAGGTGTAGGGCATTCAGTCACCCCCGGACTCACCCCTGGAGAACAGTCCTAAGCACACCTAATTCACCAGCGTGGACCCAGCCTTTCAGTGTGCACAGCTGCTCAAGTCCCAGCAATGCTCATCTTAGTCTTCCCCCAACGATGGGGGAGATGTTCTGTCGTTGTTTACTATGTTGCAGGGGACAAATAATAGGAAGCTTAGTATTGTATTAGTATTGTATTGTCTATTACAGACAGAACTTAGGTAAACCTAGTAACAAGGTGACAGTCCCAAACTTCATACGTAACAGAAATTCCTTGACAAATGGTGCATTGTTTGTAAGAGAATTGAGAGATGACTGTCGAGAACTGCAGGATCATTGTTATAGTACATCCCTGACACACTATTCTGCAGGGAACACAAAGCTTCACTAGAAACTATAAAAAATGTGCTCAAGTGGAGTATGATGGAGTCCCTGTACTGTGCCTGGCTGGGATGGAGTTAACTTCCTTTATTGCACGCTGCTAAAAAAGTGTTTATCACACACTGATGTTTTAGCTATTGCTGAACAGTCCTTGCAGAGCATCCAGGCCTTTTTGTTTCCTACTCTGTTCCCCCCAGAGTCAGCTGGGCGTGGGCAAGAGGTTAGGAGAGACACAGCCAGGACAGATGACCCCACCTGGCCAAAAGGACAGTCCATAATATATCACGTCATGCTCAGCAATAAAACTGGGGTAGCAAAAGCAGGGGGTGGGAAGTTTTGTCTTCCAAGGTAGACATTGCTCGGAGACAGTCTATGCATCAATGAATGAGTGACCACCTTTGCATCACTTGTTTCTTGTGGTAATTTTTTTTCTCTCTTTATGTCACTTACCCATCTATCTTTATCTCAAGCCATGAGTTTTCTTGCTTTTGCTCTCCCTGTATTCTCTCCCACCCCACTGAGGGCTGGTTCGGGATTAAGCAAGTGGTTGTGTGGGTGCTTAGCAGCCAGCTGGGGACAACTCACTACAGATACCCCCACTAAAAGATGTAGCCTTTCGGAGACCTTTATCCCTCTTCATTGCTACCTGTGCATTGCAGCATTTGTGTCTCAAGAAGCTACTGATTAAATAATACAATTACAAAATCTGATGTAGAAAATCCCTCTCTTCTGCTTTTTGGTCAAATCAGCCCATTTTCCTGTAGTTTTGGACTCATAATAAACCATTTGTGAAATGGAGATATCAGTTACTTGAGGTGGAAAGCTTGCATAAATTTTACTGACACTGCATTGCAACCGGCTTCATTTATCTCTGTGAAACATTTCTAGTACTTACGCATTTCTGCAAACAGCTGCCTTCTTTCTGCCATGGTATTTCCTCTTTTCCCACAATCTTCAATCATTCTGGAAGACAAAATCATGTTAAAATACTGAGTATTATTCCCAGACTGAACATAAGTACATAAGCATCCACAATTGATCCTAGAGAACCTTTGAGGCTGGCTGGTGCTCCATGTGTACCCAATACCTTTGGCCAGCCTCTCTGTGGCATGGTTTGCAAGGGAGCTGGTCCCCAAGTTGTCCTCCATTCCCTAGACTCTGCTTACAAGCATTTGTTTTCCCTCTCTCTCTCTCCCCCAAAGGCAATGTTCAGTTTTTCTGCTTGATGTAACTAACTGACTTACATAACACAAGCTCTGAAATTCATTTTAGGTTTTGTCAAATAAGGAATCTTCTGTTTAAACTATGTAAGAAAGAGGAAATCACTCAAGATTCAGACGTTATTTTGTAATTTAGAAAATACCTTTCTAGCCAATTCTGGGTGGAGGAGACAAAAAAATAACACAACAGCAACTAAATCTCTACTCCACAACATAACACCCTCTATTTACTCAAGCAAATATACTCCAAATATTCATTCAAATTCAGGACAGTACGACTCTGATTACATGAGTAAAAAGCTCAGAAGTAAGAATATATTTTCCTTCAGTTTTGAGATATAAAAATCTTCAGAATATTTTGAAGAGCACTACTGCTGGATAGAGCACAGAGAAGAGACAACTTCCTTCAAAGCCAGCATTCAAACCGTGACAGATGGTTATTGTTGTTGTTGTTATTATTATTACTTTATTTGAATTATTAAACTGTTCTCATCTAAACGCACGGGTTTTACCTTTTCCTGTTTCTCCTCCCCTTCCCACCAGGGGAGTGAGCAAGCAGCTGCATGGTACCTATTTGCCAGCTGGGATTAAACCACGGCAGCTCACTACAACGTCAATATGTTAGACATAAGGCTGTGAAAGGCTTTAACAACTTTAAACTATTTAAACTTCAGCAGCACTCAAAAAATGAAACCAGTGTCAGCATCACTACTTCCTATGGATAACTCCTAGCAAACCAACATCCTTTCCTCCCTGACAAGTCTGGTTAGGGCTTCTGACCTGCATTTTAATCTGCATGCTTATCTCAACTAGACTGTGTAACAAGACATTGGATCATCCGGGATATATATAAAGGAGATGATCTGCAGAGACCTGCAATTCAAAATATTCTACTGTATCCCATAGCAAACCCGCATATGTATATAACGGGAAGGGTAAAAGTACTGGATGCTGCAGTCTACCATCACCAAAGGACTTAGGATAGAAACCCAGTTTCCTTTTACTTCTTGAGGAAAGAAAGGCAATCATGTAAGAGGTGTTTTGTTGTCTGTGGGTTTTTTTCCTTTCAAAATGCACTGTTCAAATGAAGTGGTGGCACATTATAACTGCCTTTTCCAAACAGCCTATTCAGTTCTCAGAGTACTGATAAAGGTTCTGCTAAAGTGCTGTCTATGGTGGACATTTTGTGATGTGAGCAGCAGTACCACTAGGAAGTGGACAAAGAGTACAGCTGCAGCCTGTTTGCAGGGACATTCAAGTTCACCTTATGCTCTAACTTGGCTGGGAGCGATACAGATGTGTGTAGCATGACGTTAAGTCTCAGCTAACGTATCCTGCCTTTGTGCAGAGATACCAGCTTTCAGTATAGTGCTTTACAGAAGTGGCCACACAGCCTCTGATCTAGAGGTAGCTGGTGGATTGTTAGCTTAAATGTGTCAGGGAAGACTCATACCCACCTGCAAAATGAGATATATCTCAAGATATGCCAGACCCAGCCTGCATCCTACTTAGACAGCAGATAGTAATACCTTTTGTGCCTGGATTAGCCTTAAATCTCTGCCCATCAAAGATGAAAAATGATGTAATCCCACTAACTCCAGCTTGAGTTCCCCACTCCTTCCTGTTTCTAATCAAACTCATAGTAGGAAACAAATTTGCCATGGTAAATGACCATATCTCATAGGACAGGTGGCTTAATAAAACCCTTTGAAAAGATAGCAGACAGCTGAGTGAATAATTCAGAGCAAATACAATTTTAGATTGTTTTATTATTTGTAGAGCGGGACACAGGCCACCATAATTTTCCCTGACTTCTCCTGCCCTCAGAATTATTCTACAAACAATATGCAACTGTTTTTCAGACTATATAGTGTTCATATTAATTGATTAAGATTGGGTTATTGTGATTTTGGCACAAGGATCACATCATCTTCTTTCAGTTTCTTGATACAATTTACACTTAATTCTTACAGATTTTTCTCCATTTATTAATTTGCTGTTTAAATTCCATCAATGTTCTCTAACATACGTGAAATAATCACTGGTCTCACAGTGACTGCTGCAAACTTTATTGAAAACAGAAAGGGTGCAACTTTATTTGCCCTTCCCTCATACTACCTCTTGGAGAAAAACATTCCTTAGCTATTGCTTTTAAATATCTACAGAGCATCCACTGGAATGTGGCTCACCTGTGACCTTATTCACCACCTGTAAGAATTTTCCCAGTCAAAATTAAGTAAAAAAAGGAATTTTTCAAATAATGCAAATTGTACAGCAAGTTCTCCACTTCCCCCAGAGAGCCCATTCCTACAAGGTCCTTTCAGTGGGGTAAAAATCATTAACTGCTTTTCCCTTTCCTGCAATTCATCCTCCCCTTACTTTTACTGATGTTTGTATCTCCTTACATAAAACGTTCCCCAGACTTGATCATAATTTTTCAGAATGTCCCATTATCTACTGAAACTGAATCACCCTTTTTACTGCTGGGGCTTATGGGGATTACCAGGCCTGACAAATAACTTTTATATTTATACACACACAACTCAGGCTTCCTTTGAGAGGGAAGAAACTTTGGTTTTATATTTTTAAGACTCTCAATGCACTAGATATTTTGCAGTTTTTAAAACAGGCTTCATACCAAATGACAACACTAAAATCCTCTGCAACAGGGTACAGGACATTAAGCTAATGAGAGCATCAGTGGCGGCAGTATTTTCAGATAGATATCTTCTATCCCTCCTTCACATCTTTTCCTGACAGAAGGAAACTGATAGATGATGCTCATCAATATTGTTATTTTTGAGTTGCCATTCATAGTAATTCACTCAACTGTGTCTTCCAAGTTTTTTGTGTGCATTTTTAACTCCAGAATGTGCTACAGGCGCAGCTAATGCCATTGGTCATTGGTGTGGGGCATCTCCATTCTCAGCCTTGCTCCCCTTGATCCAGCCCACATGTACACAGCTCTGCCCTTTATCTCAGATTACAGAGGCTCATGCTTCTTTGAGCCTGGGATGCTCAGCACAGCCTCTGGGCTGGTCGTGAGCATAATTACAGTCATGTCCCAGTATTTCTCATTTTGCTTTATAACACATGTCAAGTCACAGAAAAAAAAAGTACAATTTGTTCTACAGGGGAGAAGAGCAAATTACAAAGTGAACTTTAATGGACTTTCCAAAGCAGAATATATTATCAGAGACATAATTTTGAAAAATATTAATTAACGTACACTCTTCCCAGAGTTGGGATTAGATTATATTTGTCTTCTATTGACCCCTTCCACTATCTTTTTCCCTTCACTTTTCTCCCCAGGAAACAGCTTCTCCACTGCAGGTAGGGAGAACACCTGCTGGGCCTCTAATTAAAATTCCTGTCATGGGCTAATTAGTAAGGTACCAATTAGCAAGGTATTAAGGCCTCAACATATTACAGACATTCCAGAGCAGAAATCATTCCAAGCATAAGGTTTCCAACCTCTGAAAAAGATACCATGAATGTTTCATTTCTATCAGTGTTTCAAGCTGAAAACTTTTATGATGTTAGTGGTGCTTGAAGGAAAAGAAAAAAGTAATACTTTGTTTGATTTGAATTGCAATTTCATCTTCATGCTTATCCTGTACCCAAAGCATAGCTGGTCTACTTTTTATTTTATTTGGTTTTTTTTTCACGTTGTTTATTTATTCACTTTATTTATTTATATTTAAAAAACCTATTTGTTTATTTATTCACTTTATTTGTTTATAAAACCTGGGAGGAAATATCATATAGTATACCTAAGGTGAGAAATAAACGCCTAATTTTTCTTTCCTTTTTTTTGCTGTTGTGCTGCTTTGATTTGTGAGTACTGTAATAATCTCTCTCACACATAACTGTTTTTCTTGTTTTAGTATTTATAGGGTAAATAGTGTATTTTATTAACCCCTGGTTTATGTCATTATTCTTGTTATTGGTATATTTCCATTTCTTGAGCTATCTCTATGCATGGTAAAAGCAATGCCTGCCAAAATTAAAACATTAGCTCCAAAAAAAACGATCAAAAGAAGTAATTGCCTGTATACCTGGAGAAGGAGCTCCCGTCTGGAGAGTTCCAGACACTTCCCAGGAGACTGTAAAAAATTCCTGACCTAACGCACACGTGCACACGCAGTTTGATGGCTCTGAGAAAAGCCACCCCACGAACACTTCCACAAATCCCCATCCTGTTCAGCAGTGATGGTGAAGTGCCCCAGGGCGGCAGGAAGCATGCCAGTGAGGAAAACTGTCTGCTGAAACAGATTAAATGTGGCAAGAAACATTTATCGAGTCCCATGTGATGGCTGTGATGCAGCCCTGTGTTTGACAAAAGAGGCTCCGAATCCCGTCTGGTGACATTCCTGATGGTCTTTTAGGCTGGATTAAAAATTGGGTTCTCCATTGCAGCAGGCACAGAGGAAAAAGAGAAACACTCATTTCTGCCCCAGTTTTGCCTGGTTGTGCTTGCTGCTGCTCTGAAGAGCTTGGGAGTGTACTGGCATGCAACTTCTAGCTGGAGATTTTGCTCCAGAAGATGGGTAAAACCCACAGTGAGTATCTCGAGATCACATTTGGAAAGAGTACCATCGTTTTGTAGAAAATATCAACCATGCTCAAGCATCACTTATCTGAGCAGTCTGTAGTTCCCTAGCAAGGAAATCTCGAACTCCTGATATAAACAGCTATTTATTTTTTCTTCCCTGAAATGTCAAATGCTAGATATTTGCTTTGGTATCTCTAGGAATTGGAAGCATTAGGATGCAGAGAAATGTGCTGTTTCTCTGTGGCTATTCTTCCTGCTGTTGACAAATCTGATGTTATTTTCCATGCCGCTGGTCAACATTTAAACCCAGCTTTGAGCAGAAAACACTAACATTTGCCAGCAGCATAGGCTTCTTGTCTGCCATTGCTTGGGATAGTTTTATCAAAATGCCCTCCATACATAACAAACTGCTATTTCTTTTTGGGATTTACTGGCATCAGAAATTTTGATTTATGAAAAATTATGAAAAATCACAGCTTACAGGGACTTTATGAGGAACTTAAAGCTGTAGTCAACAGCTAGGTTTGGAGTGCCGTTCATGCAAGATTCATAGCAATATCAGAGAGAAGATTTTCCACAGATTTTTCCTCTTCTCTCGTTTTCTCCAAATTCAGCCCCAGTAGGTGGATGCTGCTCAGCTAACTAGAGCAGAGTTATGGCTGCTTCTTTCAAAGTGAATTTGGACTGGAGAACAGAGAGTTAAAAGGACAGTGAGTGCTAGCTAAAACCATATTTGCAAAGTCACCAACCTCAGCAATCCTTGAAGTTAATAATGAGAACCCCAAAAGGCCATTTCAGAGCCCTCTTCCCCTTAAAGGGATTTATTGGTGCCTTATGAAGGTCTTGTTCCACATCTTTTAATGAAGCAGGTCCCTAATAGGTCTCTCTCAGCTTTACACTCCAGGACTAATCTTTGGCACAATAATAAAATTGGTCAATGCTGTTTCCTGAGGCTAGGTATAATTGCACTGCGCTTGCAATGCTTGTTTGTATTTTATCTAGATGAGCTTTTTACAGCGAAGAAGGAAAATAAAAGCTGTTGCTAAGCTCATCTCCAACATGAGCCTCAGTAAGTCTGCCTCTTTTATTTTCGTCACATTTTGCAATTTTAATATTACAAAAAAAAAAAAAATATGCAATTCTATCTTGATTTATTCCTTTAGCAAAATGTGTACTTTGTTTTTAATAAAGAATTTTCTAACAGATTTTCATCAGTTTCCCATTTGGTAGCTTCGTATCCTTAGTAGGAAACTGTCAAAAATGCCTAATAAGGCACCCAATGCAACTCATTTTCATAACACTTAGTCTTCAAGGAAGACCAAATGCTATGCACATCTTCCCTGTGAGGTCTAAAAACTGAATTGTGAAGAGGTTAATCACTAAAGAAAAAAAGGGCAATTTGAAAATAGAAAACATGAGAGTCAAAATAGACTAATTCCATATTTAATATTGTACAGAATCAGAACTTCAACAGAGGATGCTGTAACTGTTTGGCTTCAGGGAACAAAGGAACCACCAGTCATTTTCCATGTGCACTAGGCATTATCAAATTTAGGAATTCAAAATATTATTCACCAGGCCAAAATATAACCCAGAATCTTTGGGTTTATGCTTTTTATGTGTGCGTAGAGTACAGTTTTCAGCTTTTATCTGCAACACAAAGGAGGACTTCTCTTAGAGAACCTTACTACTCCAGACATGAAAGACATTTAAGAAAACCAGCACTTACAATACTTACAATATATTGTGAAATTATTGAGACTTACAATATATCTGTGAAACTTTAGAAAACTGTCTTACAGGAGTTGCTTAGATATATTTTTTCAACCATGCTTTTTTAGAGTTAGCTTTCCTGGTACTATAAGAAACTACTCTATTGGATGAAACACAGAAAGAATACTAATGTTCAGTGCTTCAAATAAGTTTTCATCCTTTGAGAGTACAAAATTATCTAATAAAATCATTTTGGCCAGCTCCAAAAAGCTTTTCCCCAGTGTTTCATTGCCATCACTTCTGATAAAGAGTTCTGACAAACAGTAAGGATTGATTTTAGCTAACTGGTATAGATTTAAATATACCTTTTCAAAGTTCTATTCAAATGCTATTTTAAAATTATATTTTGTCTAAGTCTTATTAAATATTTTAAAAGAAATAAAGCAGAATATTGATTTCCTTTACACTCATGCATGATGTTTCAGAGCCTTAGTTTGATGGAGGGGTATTCAGAAATAACCTCCGCTAACAGTAATTTCAATTTCGTTGCACTCAAAACACAGTCCAGAAAAAGAAAGCTCAGAAACAAAACCTGACAATATACAATGCCAAATCTGGTTGTCTGATGTGTTAATCTTTTAATGGAGTTTTGCCATGCCCTCAACATGGAGCTGGATTTCACCCAAACTGTAGTTTTTCCCTCAATGTATGCTTTTTAAAAACTATTTTTCTAAAAAACAAGATCAATAAAGTATTGATCACCTTTAAACACTCAAATTTGCAGTTCTACTTCTTTCAGTTGGTTAGGCAAGGAATAATTCATAGGGAAAACCATAATGAAACTCAAGGGATAAAAAGTTACAAGGTCTTTATCACAGGAAGCATGTAATTGATACTCTGATACTTTGGTACCCTGGTCTTCTCTCAGGTCTTTTTATTTGCCATTGTAGAGACACAAAGGAGGTTGCAGGATTTCTCATGTAATTAAACTTCTACTTAGTCAAAAGGACCTTTCAGCTCTTCTTGTGCTGCCATAACTAAACCCAAATTCATTTGAGTAAGCTGTCACTGATACAATTGTGTTGGGAAGCATTTCCTGGCTTCTGCCAATTTTAATAATACAAGTTGTCAGTTTTTGGAAACAGGGATTTGATGATTATTTGCTGTAGGATGGCAGGTACTTTCATCTCCTTAGAATTATAAAAACATCTAAATAAACCAAATGGTAGCTGTGGGAGAAGATACACTCCTAGGCAGTTGAAATTATTGAGATCCCTTCAGTATACTGTGAAAGTCTTTCACTAAAATTAAGTATTGTTGGGTAGTCAAGCAAACTAGTTAATAGAGAGGCTGTTGACTTTTGCCACCTTACCTGATCAAAAGTTTCAGCATCCAAACAATTAACTGGATAGCCATTGATACAGAGAAGTTGAAAAAACCTTATCAGCTAAGAATAGTTTCTCATTATTCAACTGACAACCAAGAAAAATTTAAACTTTTTCATCTTTATGCCTGAAATAGACACCTTTGGCCTTTTTTCACTTTTTAATTTTCTGAAATATTATAATGAATAGATGGATGAAAAAGTAGTCTGAATTGTATCTAAACACAGCTAAAAAAATAATTAAAAACATTCCCATGGAAATCCCGTCTCTCCAGATCTAATTGGGGAAAAGACAGAAAATAAATTACAAATGAAAGCATGATGAGGCAGTGATGAAATTATTCACACATATTCTTTCATAGTGGTAGCTGTTAATTTGTCTTGAGATTCAGTCAGAGCAGGCACTAGGACAGAAGAATGGCACTAGGATGGGAATTAATGAATTTAAGAGCATATTCGGTTAAGTATACCTTCTGAGACCAAAAAAGCTTTGATTACTGAGTCTGTATGAACCTCATGCAGAGAGAAATCAGATCCTTAATCCAAGTAAGAGCAGCCTACAGGCTGAACTAATTAATATCTGAAGAAGGCATTTTTAGCAATTAGCTGTTGTCAGGGAATAAGCAAATGGGAGATCTTCTCTTTTTTACTTGTCCATATCCCTTCTGTGAGTGGCCTGATGACTTGGGTAAAAGTGACAGAGCTTGATCATTTCAGTGGCTGCATTCAGCTGAAGAATCTTTCAAAGCAGATGCCAACTTGTTCCTCTTAATTCTGTTTTCAAGTACCAGATCACATTGAAAGACACACATCTAAGTCTCTAAGCTTGTGGTGGGAAAACAAATTCTGCATGCATTGTTAAAATGATTTCACTTGGCAGCCTTAGCTATAATGGTTCAGTCCTCAAGATACTCAGTTAAGATATTAACTATCCCAAAGTCAGTATGATTAAAATCAGTGTCTGTATGTTCCCGTTCCATTAATTGCCTGCCTGCATACCCACAAATAACCACACAAGCAATACAGTCATTATACCCAACAGAAACAGAAGAGGTAGGCTGGGAGTACCATGTGATAACAGAAGAAACAGCAGAAAAAATTCCAAGCAATGAGATGTCTAAATTTGTAAAAATTTAAGTGACAAGAAATTACAGGCCCATACAAACATTTCTGAGTCTTCTAATGGTGAACACATCGGAAAGGCAAACACAGATTGGCTCCAGCTCAACAAAAGCTTTCTTTAATCTGTCCTTATTCTGCAAAGCCTTTACACACACACTGAATTCAAAGCATATGCTTGAATTCCATTGTGCTGACTGAGTACTTAGCTAAAGAGGAATGGACTTCTGAACCGGGCTCAAAGGTTTTTCTATTTAGTCCTTAATAAACATCTAACAAAAAGGACAGCCTACAGTGTATGTAACAGGGAATGTACTTGGAAACGACACTTCAAGAAGGAGTCAGAGTATCTCCCAACACCAGATAAGCTTTAGTCACATGCAGAGATGTATCTAACACAGAACATACCTCCTCTGCATGTGATGTGGAAGTTTACTGAGTACTGAGGTCACCTGGAAAGCAAAAATAATTAAAGAATTAACGAGAAGTGTGTAAGAAGCGGAAGAATATTTCCCCCTTTCCTCCTGCTCCTCTTCTTTATTTGGTTGTATGCTGAGATGCTATTCAGGACACTCTTATAAAAGTGAACTGCAAATTTATGTCAGTTCATACATCACTGGTTATTTGTAAAGTATCCCACCACAGAGGGCTAGCATAAGGTTTTCTGTTGCAAAAATGTTTTTGATGCAAATGTATCCTGTCTGTGCCTCCTAGTAAATTTTGGCCTCCTGTTGCTGGACTACTCTCATATAGTATTACCATACCCTTTCATATTAGTCTAGCTGATTCATTTCAGTGATTAATAAGGTGCAGCTATTAGGAGCAGGAATTTTTGCAAAACTATCCATTCAAGATATACTAAATTAGGCATCCTATGTCCTTATGTCCTGATTTCAGCTAGGATAGGAGTTAATTTTCTTCTTAGTAGCTGGTACAGTGCTGTGTTCTGGATTCAGTATGAGAATAATGTCGGTACACACTGATGTTTTAGTTGTTGCTCAGTAGCGCTTACCTAAATCAAGGACTTTTCAGTTTCCCATGCTCTGCCAGTGAGCAGGTGCACAAGGAGCAGGGAGGGAGCAGAGCCAGGACAGCTGACCCGAACTAGCCAAAGAGGTATTCCATACCATATGACGTTTTGTTCCGTATATAAACTGGGGAGGTTCGCCACGGGCTGCCAATCGCTGCCTGGGGACTGGCTGGGCAGCGGTCAGCAGGTGGTGAGCAATTGTATTGTGCATCACTTGGGTTTTTTTCCCCTTGGGTTTTATTCCTCTCTTTCTCTCTCCTCTTCATTACAATTGTTGTTGTTGTTGTTGTTGTTATTATAATTATTAAATTGTTCTTATCTCAACCCACAAGTTTTACCTTTTCCCGATTCTCCTCCCCATCCCACTGGGGCAGGTGATGGGGATGGGAGCGAGCAAGCGGCTGTGTGGTTATTAGTTGCCAGTTGGGGTTAAACCATGACACCTTGCTACATCAATATATAGACATATGGATGTGAAGGGCTGTAATAACTTAAGGCAATTCAAGAAAAAAACCACCCTTATTTCAACAGGTGAAGTATGACAGGAAATGAAAGCAAATACAAACACAAAAAATGGACAGCTTGATATGCACTGTCGCCTACTTTATTTTCTCAAATAAAAAACCTAATATACCAAATTACTTTTAACCTAATTAAAATCTGACATTATTTTATTAGGCAATATCATTAATACAATAGTGTACAGAAGAAAATGAAATAAAATATAAGTATGTAGTAAATAGTCTCATACACTAAGCCAGAACATAAAGCTAATGCTTCAAATATTGAATGCAAAGATAATGGCTGGTGATTGTTGTAAATGGACACAGCAGAAACAGGCTGCTATGTGTGACTGACTGACCCTGTTCTTTCCTCTCATTTACATACATTACCTCTAACACTGGTTGGACCCTGCTAAACTCAAATTACTGCTGGTTATGCAAAGTACGCTTGAAGAGGAACATTTTTAATAGAACTATTAATTATATTGTGAAAGAACATTTAGGTTATAAAAATCCCTCCAGTGCAGCATAAACATTTCAGCTGTTAGAAATATGCTTTTTTTTTTTTTTTCCCCTGGAGAAATTTCAGTGTCCTGAGTTTACCTTTCCCAGGTCAAGGAGGGAATGTGAAGAAAGCCAAGGGGAGGACAAGAAAGCCCAGAAGAAGTGCAACTAATCAAACTGGCACCTATGGCTCTAAAGATTTCTGATGTGCTTTGAAATACCCAGATGGTTGTTAAAAGAAGCTTTTGTTTATGTAAAATGAAGTACATTCTTAGAAACACTCAGCTAAGGGAAGTCAAGACAGAAGACATGTTCCTACAAAAGCATTGCTCTAGGATGCACAGAATACATCAAATTTTGTGGAAAAGGGACTTTTGTAACATTAATGACAGGTTACAAGAGACACCAAAACAGCGAAGACCCAGTCACACAGCACTTTATATCTGTATGTGCTTCTGTCAAGTTCCACATATTCCACCAGAGACTAATCTTCCTCAAACTAATTTTTCAGTACCTCCTTCCTTTGAAAAGATCTCATTTTCCTTCTGTTTCTGCTGAGGTCCATTGTTCTACATAATTTAGTACAAACCCAACAGTTTACATTTAAATGCACACATAAAGCTGTAACAGAAAAATGTTTTACATGCTGTATTTCTCCCATTGCCAGGAGGAATTACTGGTCTCAAGCCAACATTTTCACCTGTGCAGGATAGTTTTTTACCCTGGGAGAACTACTGTGGACTTCAGTGAGGCTGTTCAATGAATGAATAAAGACTTTCTGGTCTTTACTTCACAGTTGCATTTATTACGTTTTTTTCAAAAACCACGGCAGTTTCTAAGAGAACTGTCTCAAAAACAACTCCGTGGAGCAACCCTAGTCACTGAACTCCCAGCTGTGAAGGTGCCGCTTCCAAGATCCACCACACTTACAGATGTATTTCACAAAGACTGGTCACCAGAAATCATCAGCCATCAACTACGAGAAAGCCTCACAGCTGGTGGAAGAAGAGGAATGGATGGTCAGTGTGAAAACAAAGACAGCCTACAGAAAAGCATGGGGAATGAAGATCTCCAGCAGTTTGCAGGGCATGACACATTCTGGGAGAGAGAGTAGCAATGCGAACTGTTCAAGCTAGTTTTTATGTGAAATGCCTTGGTTCTGAGCAGATAGAACGCTGTACAGATACTTTCAGTATCAGGTACTGACCACCTGTAACGATGCACCACAGCAGCCCAGCAGCTGCATCCGAGCCAGAGCTGCCGGAGTATTTGTGGCTACTGCAGGGGCACTGAAAATTGGGGCACAAGAGTGAGAATATTACATGCATCCTCTCAAGAGAGCAGCAACCCTCTCTGGGCTTGGATTTTGACAGGAAAATGTACTTGAATTGACTGCCACAGGCGAGAAGCACTTTCAGCCGGGTAATTAGGAGCAGCAGGTAGCTACAGACCACTTCCACCATCAGGGCCCCTGCGCAAAAGCAGCTCTCCGCTGACTCAGCAGCGGCTCGCTGGTGTGATGCTCTGGCCACATATTGAACGCTCGCTTTCAAAGTGGTGACTAGTTTACTTCAGAGAACAACAGAAACTGAAACGGAGAAGTTCCTGTTAGAAGCACCACACCACTGCCTTAACAAAACCATGTCCAGCTTGAACCCTACTGTTACATGAAGCCGATCCTTAAACCAGTCTAGAGGCATCTAAATTGAAGTTGTTTAAGCTGGTAATAAGCAGATTTGAGCTAAGCTGTTTAATGATATTTGCAAACAAGAGTAAGTGCATTCACAGCTCAGGTATCACTCACTTAATTCTGTGACCATGTCTAATATTCTTCTGAGCATTCTGGCAAAAAAGCAGCAGTGCATTTTTGGTCCGCCTTATCAAGTGCATCACATCAGAGCAGGAATCAAGAGACCTTCTCCCTCTGTCTGGCTCTGGTTCAACCGCACTCAACTATTACATTCTGTTTCAGGCACCGAGTTGTCTGGAAGCCATTGACAGAGTGGAAGGAGCGAGGAGAAGAGATGGGGGAATACTCAGAGGGCAGAGACAATTTCTGGGAAGAGAATAACATAAAATCTATACAGTTTTGTTAAACGCTCATGTGCTGGGAATAAAACAGCTATCTGCTGTTCATGTTGAAGAGAAAATTATCAGGTGTGATACAAAGGGTTTGATTAGGAATAAAAGGAATGATATTTAAACACAGAAAATATCCGATCTTGACAGGAAAACTCTGAAGTGAAAGATGTATGAGGCTGTGGACAGTCTCTCAAGAGATGTGGTAAATGCCCTATAGTCTGTGGTTTTTAAAACTATCTCAATAAATCTTTGAAATATATATTGTAGGCCTAACACTGTATTTTCAATGAGGTGAAATGGAGACTCCAGAAGTGTTTCTGGACAAGACTCTCTACGGTATAAAATAGCGTGTAGACTTTTATCAGCAGAGGGTCATCTTCCATTCCCCAGTTGTAGATATGTTTTTTCCTCTTACATAGTTCATAATTTAGTTTCTTAAACATACAGCTTTCAAAACAGACTAGCTCAGCAGCCACGTCCTATTGCCCCATTGCTCTTTCTTCTTTCGCTATTACCTTTCTTTTGTCCCTTCTCCCCCAAACCATCCATTTGCCTCTACCACCTGATTTCTCAGACTTCCCCTGTGTTGCATCACAGAGTTGTGATGTCCTACAGCAGACTGCTCAGTGACAGCTAACCACTTTGCTTCTTGCCTTAGCTTCCAGCGTAAATACGAGAGCAAAGGAAGGGAGCAAACCACACAGCTGGATTTTGGGCACCGGGCTCAGATCTCTACCTTGTGTTGAACAGCCGTCAAAAGCCGAAACATGAAAATGACGGAAGAATTGACAAACTCCGCTTTTACCTGTGAGAAAGATGACAGTAACACAGTCATCACAGGCCAAATCATTCTCAGAAAGCTTATAAAATAGGGAAATAGCTGTTGATTTGATGGTGATGCACCGTTCCTGCTCATACATCAGTGAAGTGTGTTAAAGATACATGGTGACCAGGAGGTGCTAGTGTTGTGAGGAAGCTGCCCCACCCAAATTAAGTGCCAGGTAGCCAAGTCAAAACCATTCAGGATCAGAAACCTGAGAAGCAAGACTGTAACAAGCCCAGGTCTAGGGGCAGACACGGTCAGAGGTGGGGCTCCACATCAGAAAACCAGGTGCATCCTGTGTAGCAAGCTCCAGCAAGACAGAACTGCAGCAAAGTCAGTAGGAACAGCAAAAACTTTTCAGCAGAAGACTATGCCCCTTTTCTAAGGGGCAAGATTAACAGGTGAGATGAATTAACAGCATAATACACTGAGCAGCCAAGAAAACTGGTGGGATTATTATTATACCTTCTGGTGGCGTGAATGGCCAGTCTTTAGCTCCTCCTGACCTGTGTCTGGCCTGTAGGGGACTGTTCGGCCAAGGAGACTGAATACAACCCATTGCAGGGCTGAGGGTCTTGGAGAGGCTGTCTGAGCTGACCAGGGCCTTTCCTTGTCCCCTGACCAAGGCACTTCCAGGAAGACAGTTCCTTCATGCTCCAGTTCTAGACGCAGCCATGCAGGCTGTCACCATGTGCTGCTCCTTCTGCTTTCCCATGAAAGAACTTGCCTTTACTCTTCACCTGTCCCACTGCTGCAGGGGGTGGTGGCACCTCCCCACCTACATGGCTTTCTCTCCAGGAGATTCAACTTGGGAAGCACTGGAGCTGACCTGGAGAGCACAAGAAGCCTGGCAACAGGCACTGAAAATACTTCTCAAACATCATCTGAAGGACCTGAAACACCCCAGTCCAGCTTGGCTTTTCACCTTGAAAATTTCCATTTCCATTTCCAAACCCTGGAGAGACGAGAGATCATTCTCTCTTCTTAGTTCATTGCTTATTGACTCAGGTTATCAGTTAGCTCAGCTCGATTTCAGCTCTTCTAATACCTGCATTTCACTACAGATGCCCAGAGGCAAAGAGTACTTAGGAATTAGAGGTGTGAATTCATTTCCAGAGGCACCGAAACAGATTTAACAAAATCTATTGGGTAAATATTTAGCTGCAGGCTTGGTTCTAAGCAAGCCTGCGGAAGTGTGGTTTTACAACAAATGAGTTGAAAAGGCAACTTGAAAGCGTCAGAGAGTTTTTTTTTTTTCCTGTTGCTCACAGTTTTATTTTACTTTTTTATTTTATTTACAAATTTGCCACTCAATCCTATTTGCAGAGCAGCTAGAGAGGACAAATACCTCTGCCTGGAACAGACCTACATGCTGTCAAATGTTGAAATATTTGGCAAAGAAAAGCCTTTTGGTGGCGTTCCTTGCATACACCTCATTTTTCTTCAGCTGAGGAGAAGCACTGAAAGGATTTCCACTGGCGATCTCCAATGCCAGGAGATTCATTTATATCAAGTGCCAGTCATTTCTCACTGTATCAGCAATGGGATAATTAAGATTGTATCGCCTAATGCACAACATCACAGAGATTTGGGTGACGTAGGAAAATACTACAGGGTAGCACTTCTGGAGGTAGCATTTGTATGTCAGCTGTATGGGCTGGCTACACCAGCAGGGTTTCCCAGAGCAGAAGCCCCAAAGGGTCCATGAGAAGCCAGGGTAGAGCAGATCCTGGTGCATGAGAAGCTAGAATGGAGCAGATCCTACTCCAAAGTAGCAGCAACCCTGGAAGACGTTCAAATATGCAGTTTCTGATAAGAGTCAGACTGCCTGCAAAGATTTTAACATAGCAGTCATGGAGCTATAAATAACCTGCAGCATTAATAAGGTCAAAATAATGAGGGCAAACATAACAGGATCCCTTCAAACTTCATTTTCATCCAAGATCTCGCATTAGGAAGAGAACTAATACACGTTTTTTATAATCGTGTTAGTTGTATAAGAAAAATACTCAAGGTTGAAACAACAAATAGATAAATTTCATCATATAATTTTGGGATGATCTGCTGAAATTGTACTGACTGAAATGGTGTCACTGTCTTGAGGGGGAAACTAGAAATCATTACAAAGCTTTAGAAACCTGTAAGTTTCTAAATTTAGAAAACTGTAAAAATACATACACATAAAAATTATAAAATAATGCACTTAGAAAAGTGTTGGAGGATCAACATTTTAAGCCCTTAGAAGTTGCTGCATCTGCCAGCAACAGTTCATGACATCAGCTGAATTCTTGAACAGTGCCAAAAACTCAGACCCTGGGACAGTTTTACATGAGCTACTCTGAAGAGGAAGAATACCAAGCACCAAATCCAATGCTTCATATGTGAATGCTTTCTGTTCACCTCTAAAATTTTAACAGAAAAGCTAGGTCCAAACAATTTTTTTTTAAAAAAGGCACCTTATCAGACTCGAATAATGTTATTTGCTAGGATCAAAAAGACACATCATGTAATCTTCGTCCTGACTGCTCAGTTTTTAGTATGGCAAAGGATTAGAAAAAGAACAAATACAGTACTCTCTCAAATGTCCAAAGAAGAATGTTCCCATTCTCCTCATGCACACCAAACAAACAGATCACATCTGCACACATTTGGTTCTATCAGGATAAAAGCGAGTTGGTTTTATATGTTTCCCTAGTACTACAAACACTGACGGCAAAATAGGTAACACCTGAATGTATATGGGATAGAAAACCTTTTAAAATTAAACTTTCTAAGCTTCCCATGGGCAACAGCTACTCAGAATAATCTTTTCTGCTATATCCCTGTCCATGAAAATAATTCTGCACAGATTTCCTCTCCTTCCAGGCAAGATACAGCATCTGGACCCTCTCTGTCCTGGTACAAAGGCCTTTTACTTGCTCTTGAAGTCATGGATCTTTTTGCAACAAATGCAAACTTCGGTATATACATCAGTTTATGGTGATATTTATGAGGAAAAAATACAGATTTAGATTTAGGCTTTAGTGCACACTTCACATTCTTTTTACAGGGTGACTGTAACAAAAGAAAAATGTCTTTTTCCTTTTTTTCTCAGTAAACAGTTCTCTTGTATTCCAGGCAGATAATCACATGGGAAAGTAAATGTTTGTTCTTTAAAAGAAAGGTTTTAGGCTTTTTCAGAGGCTGAGCCAAAGTTTTGCCCTGAACTACGAAGAGCAAACACTTAGTGAGATTTGCGTTTGAGGGCTCCTGGCCAGAATTACCATGACCGTGAGTACTGGAGCAAAATATTGTGGCAAACTTCTCTTGGCTGGAACAAACACTGCAAATTTTATTTTGAAAATACGGCACCCTGGTAAAACCCCTGCTTCTCCTTTAAAGACATCCACTGTAAAATGCAATAGTATCTGCTCCACTGCTTGCAGGCCCCCAGGCAATCTCCCTCAGGATCAATGCCTGGAACAAACCAGACCAGATACTGGTCCCTGCTCCTCCATGTCTGCCACACAGAGAAAGGGCAAAGCTAACAACCGTCTGTGGAAATGTACACTTTTACAGGTCAGAAGCCATTTACCCTGAGTACTGCTAAGGCTTAGCTTCGCTGCAGGCTTACTCCCTTGAGTTGACATCCAATACATTGTTTTAAGTTGCTATAACAACGTACTTTCACAAACGCAGCCTGCACACTGTCTCACGGAAATTGTCTTGATCTGAACCTGAAAGCCTCAGTAAGTATGTCTAAAGTTTCTCCTTTCAACAGTGGGAATTGAAGCCTGTTGAAATCTACCTGCAGTTTTTTGCTGCAGACCTGTCAAGTGAAATACTCTCTTGTTTGAGAACTACAGGCACTGGCTGATGTACACAGCCATGCTTAGCCTGCACCGACTAATGCTCCTCTGCTGCTGGCATCCCATCTGTCCTAAAGGTTGTGAACTTTCAAGTGGCTCTTGTCCAGCACAGTACATTTATAGCAGAAAAGGGAAGAGAAGGCATGCATATGTCTGCATGTGAAAAAAGTAAAGGCTCTTCTATATAAAATACCGAGTTTAATCCCAGTTCCACTTAAATCAATGGAAAGGCTCTCATTGACTTCAATGACAACAGAGTCCATTTTGCCAGGATTTTACTTCTGTTTAATTTTAGCCATAATGGCTTGTGTTTTCAAAAGTAACTTGTGATGTAGGATACCTCTATTTCTGGATATATTGTAAAAGCTCCATTAGATGTCTGTTTTTCACAAACAAGAAGTTCTCATTCTCTGCTCAAAAATCAAGCAGGGCAGTGAAAATAAACATCATCTTCTGAAAACAGAGTCTAGCCTGTATGTTTGTCTATTTTGTAGTGTTGCAGTGTTAAAATTAGAATGCTGCAAGGTTAAATTGTGATGTGAACAGATTCCCAATCAAGGGGGAGCCAAGACAACAGAACAGCAACATCAGAAATAACAATTGATAAGCAATGAATGATGGCAATGTGTGGATCAACAGTCACTTCTGTTCTTTAATTACTGTAAGATTCTCAATGGAAAAGGTGGCATTTGTTATAAACGACACAATCTTGTTCATCCTTAAGTGGCAGATGTGAAATACTCGCTGATGGGAGATTTTACGCACCATTACATCAGCTCATTTTTTCCACATCTTTATCCACTTTAGATAATTTTGGATTTAGAATTATATGCTGTTTTACAAAGACAGGAAATTAACCTAATGACCTTGATGTAATAATTTCAGTCACTGATTCCTGTGAAAGTAATCTATCTCTTAGCTGTCCAGAATTTTGATAGGAAAAGCGTAACTACCAAAGTGACTACAGGAAAGAGATGATAAAAAGACACAGAGGTTGCATGGGACACTCCCAGAAGAAAGGTTTAAAATATTGGCTATTTTTATGCAATAAATTGGGGCAGGGGTGGGGGCAGGGGCAGTTATTTTAAAATGCAAACATAACCACTTATACTCCTCTTCCTGGCCTGCAGGTGTTTTCACATACCAGTTTTTCATCGGATACAACAGGAATTTAAAGGAACAGGACTCTAATTAGCAGTAGCTCATGCGGTCCTGCCCTTTGCAAGAAGCTGCAAAAGCCAGATGGAATACGTTGAAGATGGCAGAGTCACGGTCTGTTCTGCCTCCAGCACACTAGTGGGACCTTTCTGTTTGCATCTGACCACCTGTAGTGGAGGGGAACATGGATTAGCATTTTCCCAGGTAGAATGCACTTACAGCCCTAGTATTACTTTCCTAAAAGATAAGAATTTCAGAAACTGGAATGGGACTTCAGGTTTTTACTACCCCCTTCCAACAGTTACAATTGCACAAAATTAATGTCTGCATTGACAGCATTATGAAGACAAGACATATTCTCTCGTGGTAGCCCTCAATTTAAAATACACTGTGTAAAGTATTTTATTTCTATTAGAAATTACAATTTACACATAAAACTTTGGTTTTAAGGACAAAGGTAGGAAATTTCAGGTAAATAGAAAATTTAATTATTTTTTTTACCAGCTGTTGAGATCATTGTCCTTCCACTATTTGCAACTTCATATTATCCTGGGTTTTGGTCAGAATTCAAAATATACATATGTGAGCTTAGTAAAAGGGAGCCAAAGCACTTTCTGCTCCTTGTGTCACTATTTTCAGATCTGTAGCTGTTCTCTACATTGCCAAGTCACACCCCAAACTGAGGAAAATTTTCTGAGCTAATTGCACTGGTAGATGCTGATTAAACTTCTTATTTCCTAGGCTTTAGAGAGCCAAATGGGAACAGAATGGTCTGGCTAAATTCTGAATTGGCTTTCTGGAAGCATTTCTTTGAACTTCACCCAAAACTTAAGGGCCTGGGATGTTCTGCTATTCAAAACCTATTTCTGAACTGCACAATCTATTTCTGCACCTACCTGATACATTCTCTGCCTTAGGAAAAAAAAAAAAAAAAAGACTCCTACAATTCCAGTAGTTTTAAATCACTTCTCTCTCTCCATGCAGCTCCACTAAATGTGCTGAGGTGTACCCCTTGCTTAAGTGAGAGAGAGCAGAGAGCAGGCTGGCAAAAGCAGCCCCACAAAGACCATGCTTCAGTGCTGGCCGCACACAGTCTCAGGTGTATTGACTCTTAATTCCTCCTGCAAGGATGATCCACCTTCTCGAGCTTTTGACTTAGAACTCTAATTTCTCTTGTAAAACATGGTGGTTTAGTGTATACTCATCACAAACCCAAGCATTTAAAGAAAACAGAAGCGAATACTCTTTTTGCACCCTGACAGCTGGAAGGCTGTTACACTTACCCAAGCCTGCAGCCACCCAGACCCAGCAGAAGTCTAAGCTGGTGATGGTCTGGCTCATGGGACTCTGCCTCACCGCTTTGCCCAGACCAGCACGCTTGCTGGTTTGAAGGCACAAGGTTTTGCATTGCAGCCAATTCTGTTTGCTTTAAAACCATTAGAAGGTCCCTTGTGCAAGAATAATTATGCTTAGGCTCTTAAAAATCAAAACCTGACCCAAAATGAATAATTATTTCATTCTGCTTTTAGGTTATTTATGTGATTTACAGATTTTACATTACCAACTGGGAGAAAAAAAAACACTACTAATGGCTGGCTTAAAACATCCTCCTTCTTCAGCTTCTAATCATTGCTCAGGATTGCTCCATCTTCCTGCATTTAATGTATCACTGTAATAAAATCACTCTGAAAAAGAGACTCAGCAGTGAGGTGAAGCAACAACATGAAAAAGAAGGCAAAGCAGAAGCTGGTTTCGTATCATTACACATGGTGCAGCTGTAAGAAGTTTCTTCCTTCACAAGCAGGTGGTTCCCTGTCTCCGCTCACAATCTGCCACCATCACCTTCTCTCATTCATGCGCTGTTCCATGTTCAAGGTGCAGAAGCTGCACTTGTTTCATGTTATCTCAGCAGTTAGGGAAGGTGTTTCCAAGTCTCTAGCACACAAGCACATAGGGGTACTTCAGATATAAGCATTATAAATTTTTATGTTATGCCTCTACCTCCTGAAACTGGTGCTCTTTTCAGGAGTGACACGGGCTTCATTATGGGAAAGGTCTACCAGAAGCTTTCAGTACTTTTACCCTAACAGACACCAAGCAAGTGCTGGGCTCTGGCAATGCCTCATAGAGATCAGACAAGTAAGGCACCAAATAAGGTTGTTTTATTAGGCACAAGGCAACAATATGAAATAGCGTGGGTGAAGTTTAATTAATATCTCTGAATAACATCAGAAATTTGACCTACACCAAGTGTAAACATAATTGTAGCCACAATGCTGATAACAATCAACAATCACCAAGGATCCACAGATAACCAGTGCTTAACGAACACAGGAAAAACTTGCGACCAAAGACACGGCAAAGAGAAACCTTGATATATGGAAACAGTTAAAGACAATGAAAAAGTGCAAGGATTATCAGTGAGGAGAACTAGAAAAAGAGATTCCTTGTGTAAATGTTAAAGGACAGATTTGAATGAAGAGTATCTGGTCATTAGAAAATGCCAGTCTGCTCCAAGGAATAGCAGAACAGAGGCAAAAAAGTGCATATATGTAGTGAGCATGGAGGAGGAATAGGACCAACGGCAGAGAGTGGCAATGCAGACAAGGGAAGGCAGTAAGAATAGCAAATGAGAAGGGAAATACGATGAACATATAGCTGGGAAGCTAAGGGGTACCAGTCGGTGTCCTTCACACTACGGTGTTGGAAGTATTTTCAAAGCCCGTTGAAGACACTTAATTGTACCTTTCCACACGGAGTTTTCAGAGGTCAACAGTTATGTTTCAACATGGAACAAACACACCAGGCTCATGGAATAAACCCCAAACAACAGGTATTTTTTGGTCAGCCTACTCATGACCAACACATCAGTCTGAAGCAGTGCACCAGAAAAGCATTTGAGCACCTCGCACCTGCGGGTAACTGCTCACGTGGGAGCTGGGGTGCACTGCATGAGGAAAACAATACATGGCTGGCAAAAGATTGTCAAAATCAAAGAGTAACTGTTTTGATTAAAGGCCAAAGGACTAGGCTTTGTTGCTCAAGCCACCTAAGGCAGCACATTTAAGTTGCTCGGAACTGACAGAGTTACAGAGTAGGATAATACTCTTTGAAGAGAGCCAAAGCCACACTTCCAGCAAAACAGGAGGCATTGTGACCTTTGTATCTACCTCACTGCCCGAAACTACCTACTGTCTCCTCTCCTGCAGTGCTGCTAAGATGCACAAACTCACAAAATCATGCTGGGGGATAAAAGCACCCTTCCCACTTGTCACGAACTGGAGGTTTTGGTATGATACTGCTCCAGCATATCCATCTGTGTAATTGAGGCAGATGCTATAATGGGCAAAATACCTCGTAAAATCTGGAGAGGTCTGAATGCTACAAAGCCAGTGAGGTCTAACTGGTTACTTGCTAAAGATTAAAAATTATCATAGCTTCAAGACCTCAGTGCTTAAGTGTATTCCCTAAAGCCTGATGATGGAAATCCTGTCAGGAAACTAATACAGGGGATAAAGCAGAATTTCAAATAGTCCATCTATTAGATATTGAAAAACAAAATAAATCCATTTGTGTTGCTATTTAAAGCCGTAATATTTCTTTGAATAGGAAATTGCACAATAGCATTTTTATTAATCTTAGATGTTTTCAAACATAAACTTCTTTAAAATAATCCAATTAAAGCACATTTTTCATGTTTAAACATATTTCAAATCACATGTGTTACTCCTTATTTTGGAACATACTTGCTCTGTCAAAAAACCCACTTATGTTCATACAGACATAATCTGATTAGTTTAATTTTGGTGTCACTATTGGTGTTCAGTTTGCCCCTTAGACTGGAAATACAGTTCTCTCAAAGGAAGAAAAAAAATCTTCCTGTGACTGTGCTGTTAAATTAGGCACCCTACAAAAGCCAACTAACTAAAATCTGGTTTCTTCCAGGAAAGCCAGAATGAATCACTGCTTCCCTTTCCTGCCACCAGCAGAGCCTGAGCCCTCTCCAATTAGGGAAAAGAAAAAGCAGACAGATTTCTCTGACAACTCTTCCTCACAAGGATCTTGCTCATCAGTCTCAAAAAGTCCACTAAGAAGAAAAAAGAATCATGTATTTGGTCATCTTCTGTCAGGCAGAAGACCTTACCAGCATTTCCTGGCCCAAGCATTTGTACAACGTAAGCTCTTTCTCTTGACACCTTTGAAGATGCTCATAAACCCTGAAGAATCATAAAAGAAACTGGTGACTGATAGGAAACCATAAAAAATTAGGACTTTGGCTACAGAAGAACATTCCTTGCTTTGGAAATACTCTTACAGGCTACTGTTTTTAAGAGTTATTAGTGGTTATTTACCTTTTGAATACAAGTACATCTACTTTTCTGTGTGTGGAAACACATGCACAACTTTTTTTGCCTTGGTTCTGTAAATACTTAATTAAGCTAATAAACAATTTAACTGAAACAAATTAAGTGTGCCAGTGCAATATTTCAGTTTCAATTAACCTTTTAATTTAAATGTTCATCTGCCTACTTTCAATATAATTTAAAGCTGGTAAAAATCCAAGAAATCTTCAATATAAGTGAAAGATAGCCTGACTGGAATGATATTAAATCCGTAGGGGAGATGTCAGCAGTGGTTTCCTGAGCAAATTGACAATAAGGAAGTGTGATGTATGAAGCCTAGGGGTTATAAAAAGGAAAAAAACCCACACCTTTTTTTTTTTTTTCCCTGCTTTCCTCCGCTAACTTCAGCAGAATTAACAATCAAGATGTTCCTAGTTTTCCAGTATTAGCATTCCTCAGTGTGCCCTCACCTTCGCTGCCACTGTCGAAGGGTGCTTGAAATTCTAATCTGCCACTTTTCATTCTAAACAGCACTCCACACAAAAATATCCCTAACTGAAGACAGCTAACAGGCTTTTAGTCTTCCCCTCGTGACATAAATGTGTGAGAAATAATATTCTTAATTACAGTTAGTAGGTAGGTGGCACTGTGCCTCTCAGCCCTGTAAATCCCGTTGCTTTCAGTCCAGCGCTGCTGCAGTGCACAGTGAATGTGGGATGGTCAGCCTCTAGGCAGCCAGTTACTTCAGCATCGCAGATCAGCACGCAGTTTGGCACAATTAACAGGCTACCTGCTCAGTAAAAAAGGAAGGGGAGGCTTGCAGTTTGTGCCTGTTTTATTCTCCTTGACCCAATGTGACAGCACTTCTTAGGTCACTTATCTTTAATAAAAGAGCTTGTGGCATTTAATCTTTTCTTCAGTGATCTTCCTTTTTGGAAACCATGAAAACGGAAGTAATTCAACCCAAACGCAGTAATCTGTGTCTAATGACATACATGACTCACTTTAAGTGCATCTGTGTGTGCGTCTGTGTGTATATGCGTACATGCATACACAAAAGCATATGTACGAGGGCTGGTTTACACGGGGCAGGCAGGGAGGGAGAAGTCTTGTAGATTAATCAGTTAGCACAGCCTTGAGCTGACAAAGGAGGTAGTATAATCACAGAGGGGAGCTTTTCCTTAGCAGAGGATCTAGATAGGAGCTTTAGTCTTCGATGTTCAGAGCCAGAAACTCTCTCAGCACAGGTTTATTGGTGGATGAATCTGTGGGAGGAAGCTATGCTCCCTTTCCTCTCAAAGATCTAACATCAGTAAGAGCCACCAGATACTCTGAGCTGTTGGTTAAAGAAGCTGTTGGTTGTTTCTCTCGTTCTTTCACAGGAAGTTAATTCCTCACTGAAAGTAACCTTCTGCCCATATTTCCAAGTGAACCTCTAAGGTTTAGGGTCTCTGCGCTAGAGGCTCACCTTCACCTCAGAGAGCTTTCTTTTGGCTGTACCTCTGCTGCTCCATCAGGAAAAGAGGATCTCTTCTCAGGGTGTCACAGCATTTGGCATTTTCTTCCTTAACAGACTGTATTACTGGAAACAGGAGACTGAACAAACTCTTTTGCTCTGCAGTGCACTTTGAAGTTCTCCATGGTTCACAGCTGCAGAAAAGAACATGCAATGAGCCAGAAAGCAGGGTAGCGCTAACGTCTCGTGACTGTTCCCTGGCACAGACTCGTGATCCGTGAGCGCTTTGGACTCAGCAATATTGAAGGCAAGTTCCTCAGAGGAAGAATTACAGGAAGTTTGGCCCCAGGCAAATGTGGCCATGTGGATCTCTCCCTGAGGCGTTCATATGCAAGCCTCCTCTCCTAGCTCAGTGGCCATGGCAGCCTGGGAGCCAGAGCCTCATTTTCCAGAAGTGGTGTGTGCGTTTGCCCTCTTTCAGCACACTCTTAAAGCTGAAATGGGTTTTGGAGCTAGCTCTACAGACATCCAAGATAAACATCCTGATGCCATAAGCTCTTGTGCTCTATGAAGAATTGAACCAGTTTCTCCTGGGATGTTTTCATAGTAGACTTCCTTCCAAGGACAGCAAATTTCTTTAATTCTCCATGTTGAATGCTCTAAGTGACTGGATCTTTTGTAAGTAACTGGCCCTGAGAGCACAGGTCATGCATGTGAGGAAGACACTCTGGACTGCTATCAATACATCCACTTTTGATCTGAGATGTGACCCTGGAGATGTTAGCTCTCCTTTTAGAAAAGGTTTTTCCCATTTTGATTTGAGCCAGATGAAGATTTGGATGTGGAGACCAAGCTCCTAGAGATAGTGTCTGCTACTGTAATCATCCTTGTACATATTTACCTCCAGAAAAATATCTCAGCCATCTGACAGCTGAGTGAGGGACTGGCCTGCTCCTACTACTGCACATATTCCTACATCAATTAGTCACTGCAAGTTGTTCCGTGTTGGAATTTTGCCTACGTTACTATTTGCATACAAGGCATATACACATCATATTACATAGCCCTAAAAATTTGTGTCTGTTTTGATTCCTACTAATCAAGATTCCAGATTTCTTTCTTCTCAGAGGCTGACACACAGTCATGTCAGTCCAGTGGCTTATTTTTTTCTTTCCAGTGGGGTCAGTTTGGTTTTTCCATGAATCCAAAACCAGAAAAAAGATTATTTTGTTAATAAATTGTGTGATATTAATCTACAGGAGTGGGGCAGATGAGACGTATTTTATAAATTTTTTTACATTATTAGTGAGTTACAGTTTTAATGCTGGGTAAAATCTGAAAAGCAAAATTTTGCAGTAAAATTATTCCAATGGTACATTAGTACGTTCTAGCAGTTTTCCCTGACTTTCTCAGATGATTCACATACAAGAGGCACCCATATGTTATAACGAATTATAACCTGGTTTACTGCACCTTTCAGAGCTTTCATTTAGCACCGGGTTTTAATACATTGTGCAGTCTGTAGACACAGATATACAAGACACTGCCCCTTGTTTCAAAGGTTTTACAAGAGATTCAATGGGATTAATGAGACAGTAGAAAGGAAATGGAACAAAAGTCCAAGGGGGAAGGTTCATATGTATTCACAGATCCTAAAAAATGGACAAAATGCAATACTTGAACATACAGTATTCTTCACCAGACCATGACCAGGATTGCAATCTTTAAGAACATGCGTAGAATCTAACCTAATCCTAGTAAACCCATGCAAAGGAACACCATTTGGTGAAGGAAACTGCCTTTTGCTGACAGTACTCATGTTCCTTCTATTCACCAGGCTTCACCATGAATATGATTTTCCATACCCATATTTACATAACCTCTTCCCTTTTTGCTACTCTAGCAAAGATGACCAGCTAGACACTCTTTTCTATCTTGTTTTGCTATTGTTGCTTAATAATGGAGCACCTATGACTCTCACTTCCATTTCTCCCTTCCTTGTGATAAACCATCGTAGCTGTGATTTTAGAAAGACAAACTCATGGAGAGGGAAGTACTTATTAGATGGTGCTTTGTCTCCTCCTTAATTTTTTAATTCCCTGGAGAACTTCACCCTTAGTGACAGTCTGTTAGATAGTGTGTTAGTGATACTATGCATCACTTGCTTTATGCTTTGGGCCACAATGGATGTGCTGTATTATTGATAAAGAGCTCTTGTGTGTTTGAATTAGATTTCTCATTCACCCAATTGAACAAGGTCCCTAAATCTAGATAGATTAAGCTCCTATTGCTTAGATAATTTCATCTGGATTTTCCTTGCTCTGTTTGAACTGGTGAAATCAGAGCTAAATCAAGGTCCTACTTGAGTTTTTCCTTGTACAGTTAATCTTCCCCTTCAAAGATTTCCACCCTTTCTGAATCCTCATTTTCAAGAATCCGGACTCAGCTCCTTGCAAACCTGTCTTGTTCTGGGATCATTAACAGGCTGCTTGTTTATATACTTCTTTATTTCACAAATTCCCTCCTGGGAGCTGATGGGCAGGACGGCTGCTTCTTTCTTCACCTCTGTTAAAGTCACCTCATTACAGCTGGAAAAGTCTCATTTAAATCTGAGCTCTGATCACACAGTTCCTACAGTGTCACACAAAGCACACTTACTCTTTGCTCGTGGCAAAGCTGCCTATCACTCAGACTTGGTTTATTTATACCGTAAATCAGGCTGTTGCTTCTTGCCACTAACAGGCCTGAGTGAGGGGAAGGCTGACTTTCACACCAGGCCTCAGTTTCTACAGGAAAGCTTCCAATTTGCCTGCAGTGGTGATGAAGGATTTTAAATACTAGATCACCATGGATATAAATATCTGGAGAAACACAACGGTCACTTGAAACCTTTTAATTAGAGCAGTAGAGAAAGACTGCACTTCTGCACACCCTTGCTATGCCCTATGTAAAAGTAGTGGGGCAGGACACTTTTTCCTTACATTTTGTATCTGTCTACTGTGAAACACACTGGAGCTTTTCCCATGGACTGGCTTTACACACACATCCATGCCATGTCTCTTCAGCTTTCTGACAGAACTAGGGAGTGGATGAGTCTTTAGCCTCACCACTGCTCCTAAACTGGCATGAAAGCACTTGGGTTTCTGCCTCTGATTCTTGTTATCTGTGTAAGCGGAATCATCTATGGAGTGGAAGTTTGAGGCTTTTAAACATCTCTTATGTGGTCAGGAGAAAAAAGCAACTATTTGTTGAAATAAAGAGGAGCTCAATGGTAAGGGAGAAATATGTTCTAAGTTGCAGATAATAGAAAGTATTCAAAATGTTGGAAAAGCCTCATGGGAAGCAGGAAAAGTACTGAACCATCTAACTTGAATTTCAGACATGCTCTCCACCCTCTCCACTACTGGTTTGATCTCAATTTTTTCCTTTCTAAAGTACTGTTGTCTTCCTCCACTGAACAGATGCTACCTGAAAGCCTGCCACATTTAACCTAGATATGTGTAAAAGCAAAAAAAAGGTGCATAGAGAATATGGGAGAGTAAGTATTTTTTTGTTTGATATGGATCTGAATAAGCATAAACTCAGTGCTGACATTATTTCTATTTACCTGTATGTGGACGAATGGTTAACTGGGTAAAAAACATAATATCCTGTGGCACTGTGTCCACTTCCACATCTTTACAGGTGCACTGAAGTTTGGTTAGCTGCGTTAAGAAAACTGCTGGACTTAAGGAGGCAGCATAGAATCTGAAGGAGGAAATTACATGAAAATTCACTTCCAAGAAGACTCAGGCACCCTGATGCAGCTGATCCAGAGGGAGGGAGGAAGAAATCTTAATAAATACTAAAGACAGCACACCATTAAAAAGTACTGATAATAAAAACCACTAAGTAGGTAAAGTTCTGGATTTTGACTGACAAGAGAGATGTTCTGAACCACTGTGCAGATAGTAACAAAACCAAAACCTGTTCAACACCTTTAAGTAAAGTGGAAACAACAGCAAAAAACTTCACTTTTGCATTGATTTTAGGGGAATCACCTCCTAAGCTGAAAGAATGGTCTCCCTGCAGTAAGGGTGCGTCTCTAACAGTTTAAATCACTGTCAATGTATTCACAATGTCATATTAGTAAATTAACTTACAAAAAAACACCCACTTGGAAAAACTAAGAGAAAACTTTCTGGGAAGTTGTGCTGACACACTGAGGAGGGTAAGATCTCAAGTTAATCGATGCAGTCGTACCTTACCTGGTTCTGCAGTTTAATATTACCGTGCACCCCTACTCCCTTCTGCGGAGAACAACATGTGCTGGGAACTGTAGCATTTGACCTTCCCCAGCTCTCCGTCAGAAACTCCAGCGTAGCCTTTACCTTCGGCAAGGAGCTGTGCTCCTTTTCCCCCTCGTGCTCTGTGCAGAGCAATCTAATACACCTCATCATGTGGTGTGTTGCTATAGCAGCAATGAATCCAGCTGCTGCAACACAAAAGACTGACAAAAAGTTGTGGGTTTTTTCCTGTCCACCCACCCAGTAAAAGTCAGGGTTGTTTTCTTGTGCAGCAAATCTAATCCAGATAGATTTATGCCACCTGTGAGAGCTAAATTGTGGCAAAGTCTAAAAAGAAAGACACAACTATAGGCTTTTCTTAGGAGGACTTCGGATTTACTTTTAAGAGAACCAATGAGTCAATAGTATGAAATCACCACTGATCCCTTAAACAGCTGATCCTCTTTTTCTGCTCCTGCCATTCACTGGTTTCAAAATTTAGGTCCCTATCTCCATAGGAATTGCAATCACATAATCATGCTTGGCAGACAGAAACGTGATGGCATAGCTGCAGAGCCAGTACAGGTGGCAAACACCAGATTTACACCTTCAGATACAAAACATCCATGCACCTCCACCCCCTTGGCCTGGGAAAAAAAACTTTTACAAAATTACTTGCTTGTGGAACAGAATTGTATTTAACTGGAAAATGCCAAATAATCATTATTAGCACTGCCCTACTGGATTAAGCACGCGTACTGACCATACAGAGCCTTCTGAGTTAAACATTGATGATTTACAGTTTTAAATGAATTCTTGCACTGCTGAGACATCTTAGTAATACATTTAAAGTCTGCCTTGCAAAGTGTACTTGAGTACATGAATTATTACCTCTGAAGGGCCAGGCTTTTCTGAAGTGGCCCTAATACGGTTTTCCCAGCAAACAGCCTTCCCCAAAACAGCATTTTGAGTTGGAGTAACTGCTTCTCCTTTCCAAGATAAAAAGTCTGTTCAAGGTGTGAAAGGTACTATTGTTCCAGGAGTGTCTTACGTAATAATGTAGCCTTGCAACTATACCATTAAAAGGTCAACTTTTCTACTCAGTTCTCCATTTGAATGTGATGGAGCACACAGAAAAAAACAGCTACTACTATCATGGATCTCACCACCACCCCTGTCAGAAAGTCCAAAATAAAAATAAAAATAAAATAGTAACTACTAATTCATTCTTTCTTGCTGCTTTATGAGTAGAGTCAAATTCTGTCCAAGGTAATTCATTATTTTTTTACCCTATTTTCATACAGGACCTGCCAAAGCTGTTTGTGCAATCTGTATCTTACTACAACTGCCAGTGAAGGCTGGGTTTGGAGTTCACAGATCTCCACTTTTGTACATGTTAAGAGTTGCAGATGTTCTAAGAGACCTCTGAAGACAGAAAAGAGCAATGAGGCTCCTGGAAAAGTCACCTTACTTTGCCTTGAAGTAGGTATGTATGTATTTATTCACTTTTGAAATTCTGTCTGGCATTCTGGATACAGGGACAAAACACACAGTGCAAGAGGATTCTCCTCAGAGAATTACTCAAGGCATAATCCTCTTAATTGTTACGACATGGTGCATTTTCTTCCCCAAATACTGACTATTAGGAGAACAGATAGCCCATAAAGCACATCCTGAAGTTGTATAATGTGATTGAGTTTCAGTTCTTACACAGTCGTTTGTGAACTCTGCGATAAGTACTTTACACACAAACAACTGCAAAAAACCCTAAAAGCTGAAAGGCAAGCAAACCTTCCATGCACATCCTATTAAGGTTACTGTCTGTCTTGTATTCTTGCAGTGACTTCACTCTAATTGTGTATAAAGTAAACAACAAAAAAAGAAAACCTATTGAGGGAGCCTAATGGACTATTAAAGGACATCATCACCTGTTTTTAAAGAAAGGAACACAGGCTTTTGAAGAGTAATATCCCTCTGAACCAACAAATAATTCAGGTCAGACAGCTGAAGCTGCAGGCTGGATCCCCAGCAGAGGCTCCCTGACCAGAGGGCTTTCCCACTCAACAGGGTTGGCGGACGTACAGCACCTGCTCACTGTTCATAGAAGGAATGACAACACAAAGATTAACAGAGCCATAATTTCAATAATTCATGTCTACTCTGGTGTCCCAAGGCTAAAAGCAACTTCTTGTGTCGCTCACGACTTCACCCTTTAACAGTCTTTACCTCGTCTGCTGTGTTTCCCCCCCAAACCCAGTTCTCCTTCACTCCTACAGGTTTGTAGCAAACTTCAGCAGACCTGCAGGAAAAGCAAGCCCGTTTCAGAAATTGTGCTTGTCAGTAATGGGGGATAGCTCTGAACTCTTTCACTTTTTTTAACACAGTTAGGCACCTGGACCATGCTCCTAAGACAAGTGGGAACCAGCTTCCAGGCAGCACTTCCTTTTGTATGGAAAGGGTTGGGCATGGCTTGAAGCATCATTGTGTGCTTACTGTTCTGGAACAGAGTCAGTTAATACACTACCTGGAAAATGCAACAGGAGATTGAGCCAATGTCAAATGCACTCAAAGGAAGGTTACTCTGCTTTTCTTTAAACACCTGTTGGCCAGGGGCTGCATTACACAGATGGCATCAAGAACATTTGGACTTGCAGGACAAATGGCCGCTTTTCCATCAAAATATTTTCTCATCAGACATGTTACTGAGACTTTTAGAGGGCTCTCTTCCTACTGCCATGGGATAACTGATCCTCTCACACAACACTCAAGCCACACAAAATAAAGGTAAGCCTGGCTCCTATGAGAACCGACTCTCTCTGGAGGAACTCAGTCTGCAGCAGCTGTGAAGACTTGACTCTCCCTTTAAAATGTGGCGTGAGCAGAAGGGATGGAGTAGCGGCACTGCTCCAGCACTTTTGAAGCCAAGCAGGATACGGCACAGGGAATCACATCTCTTCTCACTGCCCCCACTCGCCTGACAAACAGCTTGACTTCTTCTGTGCTGCCTTTGCGGCACCCCTGCCCTGGTGCTGGGCAGCTGCCTGCATCGACAGGTAGGAAAGGCATCCCTAGTGCTGCCCAGATGGCTGAAGGCTGGGCTGCAGACCCCAGGAGACTGCAAGATATTACAAACAAATGCCTGTGGTTGGGTTTGTTCAGCTGTCAGATTTCTAAGCCACAGATGATCAGGTTTAGGCTTTCCTTCAAATAGAGGCCAGCACTCAGATTGCTTTCAGAAAGAGCCAGAACTGTTAAGCCCCATTGACACAAGCTGCATCCCAGCTGAGCCAGCCTGTGTCTCGGCAGGGCTAGTGGGCATGGCACAGGGGCACCCAGATGGCTCCAAAGGGGGTCAGCAAGATGCTGTGCCAGCTCTGGCTCCCAGCCTGCCATGCTGCACCCAGGGAAGTCCTCACAGAGCTGCTCGGATGTTACCACCACTCTGAGGGGCTCCTCAGAGATGTGGGTCCTGCAAGCCCCAACAGCACTGGTCCAGCATGGCTTCAGAGAGCCTGTGAGTCCCCCCACCTGGCATGGCTGCACCAGTGCTAACAAGCCTGTCTGGACTCAAGCTGACTTGGGTGCTCTTTTCAAATTAATAATGCTTCAGGCCAGATCAGTGGAAATACAATGCAGGAAAATCTCTGTGGCTGAGCCACTTCACGGCACAAGTATTTGGTTCCAGCACTGCTGGGGAGGCAGCGTGCAGCGACAGGAGCAAGCAGCCACGGTTTGGCATGGGGGCGAAACCTTGCACTGAGGCAGGCAGGCAGAAAATTTGCGTTAAGAAACTGCAGCCTTAATCTCCAAATAGCTGAAAAAGGGTTGTGTCAGCCAAAGTCTTTACAGCCTCTCCTTCCCCCTCCCTGAGGATTCAAGTATCTGGTAGCCGGCAGTGCACACCACTGGCAGACAAAAGCCCACACAAGCCCTATGGTGCAAGAACCCACAGAGCCCCAAAAAAATCATTTTGATTATTTGATGAGCAGAGTTCCTTGCTCGGTGCGTGCCTCTGGTTGCAATTAAACTCTGAATGCATTGTCCTTCCATTAGGGAGAACTCACTGGCCACTACAAAGCATTGTCAAATATCTGCCACCCATGTCAAGACTTTGTCAGGTCTGGCTTTGCATTTTCTATCTTGGGTGCTTGACATGTTCCTCGCCTCGTCCTGCTGCCCTTCCCAGGGAATGGTTACTATGGGACTGAACACAAGGCCAGCAAACACTGTATGAAGCAGCACCGTAACACTGGGGAGAGCAAATGTTTGAAGACTGGAGCACATCTATATAGCAGAGTGACAGCTCAAGCACTTCCAAAGCAAAGGAACAAACATGCAAGCACAAGGGCCCAGGGAGTGGTTTGATGAAATAGCTTTTTTCTAATTGTTCTCAAAAGGACACATTTTAAAAAAAAATTCGCAAATACATTAGCAATTAGGTTCCCTACCACTGTGGTCACTTCTACACTCCTGCAAAGGCAGTTTTATTTGAAACACATTTCTTCATTTATATTTTAACATGTTTCTACAAGGCAATAGCTCAAACCACCTCAAAACCCATCTGGGCTCAATCAGCTCAGCCACCCGCCTCTTGCCACTCACCTGAAAGCAATGCGGCTGCTGCCGGTCCTGCCCAGCAGCCTCAGGCTCTCTCTCTCCCCCTCCCCCTCCCCAGCTACCCAGCAATGCCGCAGTACCACCTCCCAGGCAACTTCGGAGCGAGGCGTGTGCGTATGCTGGGGGCACGTGTGTTGTAATGGGCATGCAGTCAGGATCTAATGTATATGCTTTTTTTTTTTTTTTTACATCGGGCAGGCAAGTTTAAAAGTGTGCGAGGTTTCTTTCAGTGGCTCGATGGTAAATCACATATAAGACATAAACAGATGTAAGCAATAGACTCGGTAAGGAGAGCAGACAATCTGAATTTGCGTATCTTCTATTTTAAGCATGTAACATGAATGACCTCAATTGCCCGCACAGAGACACCTGCCTCTCTACCATGAAGTTACAGGGAATTGCTGCTCCTAACGCTGTCCTCTGAATTGCATCCAAGTTGGAAGCTTAAAGCAGATGGTATCATTCCATCTCCTAAGGCTCTGCTTCCAGTAGACAAACCCTAACCTCTTTAAAAATGAGCAAATTCAGTTACAGGAGTGCGGACCTAAATCTAGGTGATCCAGGGCCTGGAGAGACCCTCTACAGAATTCCCTTATGCTAGAGCGGTCCAAACCGCTGCTGACAGAAAAGCGAGGAGGACTTCTGCCAAAAGCTCTGGGTTACTTCATCCATTTATTTCCTCTTACCTCAGCTAACCAGCATAAACTAAAGAGGGTCAAGCCAGTACAGAAAAACAAACCTCAGGGTGAAAATGGAGGCCAGCCAAGGAGGACGGTAGAAGTCAGGAGGTGGCACCCTTCTCTCTGAGCCGGTGCCCCCACTGATGCCGGGGGCAGATGGTGAGTGCCAACGGATTTCTCAGAACTGGGGCTTTTAGGCAAGAAGCTTTACAATGTTTCTGATCACCTATCATTATGGATCATGCAGTTCTTCTCCATAATGATCTGGCCTGCAGCACTGGCCAGATTATGTTATCAGTAGATAATTCTGGTTGCTACAGTTTCCCTGGCAGTTTCAGTCAGACACAGCACTCTTCCTTGCTTTCAGAGCCCAGGTCCCGGTTCCTCTGATAGGAATGGGTTTCAAGATTCCTGTAAATACAAAGCTTTATACAATCTCCCAGAACATTTAATCCCTGTGATTATTAGGGATATATTTATGTATCATCGTTATCAAATTTTGTGTGGTTTTGTTATCATTTGGGGGCTTTTTGGCTACATCTATCACAAAATACAAAAATTCTGCCTTGTAAGAGATCTAAGGATTTTCTGTCCTCAGCTTAGCATAGACTATACGTGCTGATTTTTGCCTCTGTAGCTATGTGGTAGGAATCCTGTTAGCATTTATGTATGCCTCCCTAGATACTTATTCCATGCTTTAATTAACTCTAGGATTTGAGTCTTTCATGAGAAAATTATCAAGTAGGGCCACTGTTGTGTGATTTCACCACTCAGCCAGAGGGAGACAAGGATATTTTATTTTCAAAATTATGAGGGATATGCCAACAACCTTTCAACTACAGTAGTTCACTGGCAGTAATGCCACCATGATAAAACCAAAGTCACTGAAAATAGTACCATGACATTAGCAGTCGAAAAGCTAAAATTGATATGCATGTCTGGTCCACTTTGTTGTAGTTAGTTTAAGGATATCAAGGGAAGTGTGCTGCATGTATCAGACAAAGTGCTTGTATAACTAGAACCTGACATTTTATATTCACAGCTTGGCACAAACTACAAGGGAAACTGATGTGGAGAGCTCATCCCGCCCCTTATCTGAGATAATCATTAAGCTGTCACAAATTTTAGAACAGCTAAGCATCTCTATCCGAGAGCAATTCTGCAGTCTGGCAGGTAGAGTGGGACTGGGGCAAAGAGGCCACCCACTAAGTGAGGCTCCAGGGCCACCCACTAGGTGAGGCTCCAGGGCCACCCCTAATCTCTCCCAAACCCTCTTCTCACCGACCTGCAGGAGCTGAAAATCTCATTACAGGGCAGGGCAGCTCTGCTGGCTCTCAGCTCTCCCGGGCCCTGGGGACAGAGGAAGCAGCAGTGGCAGCACCTTCCCTGGTGGCTGAGGACAGAGCAGGGAGCAGCACCCATCTCTGGGGGGCTCCTGCTGCTAACCCAGGGCTGTAAGCCCCAGTGGCCAGCTGACAGGCATGCTTAGGTGGGCTTTAGGAGCACCAATGAACAGATAATGCACACTCAACCATCTGGAGTTTTCCTCCTCAGCCATGAATGCCAGAAACTCTATTGGGGGGGAAAAAAAAATCAATAAATTTTTTGTCCATATTTTACTGGGACCTGACTGCCTATCAGGGGCTGAACCTGGTTACAGGTTAGGGCTGCAGGTTTCCAGAAGAGAGGGAAAGAACCAGACTCAGCTGATAGATGAAATGAAGTATCCAAACACCTTGGCAACGAGAACACATTCCTACCTATCCGCTTTTATATATGTCCTCTCAAGCTTGCTGCCATGTTACCGTGCTGCCGGGCAGCATGTGTATTCTGCTATGGGGCTGCAACAGCATGCCTCCCTGAATGCTATGAAAGTCATTTTGCCCTCAAGCAACAGAAATCCGCACAGGATTTTGTTTGACTACATTTCTTATATAAGGAACCACAGTATTTATATGAACAGTCCTTAAAATATACAAACCACCTTTTTAAAAAAAAAATCAATTTTCTGACTTTCAAAAATGTTACTATTATGTGATACTTAAAATTACTTCAAATAAAACAATTGTATAAAAAAATAAATTATCTCTTTTGTTTGCTTTATGGTTTGGTACTTTGTGCAGCTTTTTAATATAACAGAGGAGAGTGAAAGTAGTAATAGAATAAAAGTAATCTTGAAATAAAACATGGACAAGATATTAAGGGAAGTGCACTAAGTGAAACTATTTTTAACTCTTACTTTAATATTTGATTACACTTCATGGCCCATCTACATTTTTGTATGATCTTGCTGCAATTTTACATATTGCTTTATTATCTTACCCCAAATGCCTTTATTTATTGTGCTTTGCCAACAGCCATCTTCTGTCCTTCTTAGCAACTTGTGTTAATGAGTGTGGAAGATCAGTAGGAGATACTAACATGTCTGAAATGCTTCCATCTCCTTGCTGCTTTTGCTGAGCCAACCCTTTCCCCGTATGTTTGCCCTAACACAGGGACAAGAGCCCACTGACTATGGAGCTCACAGGACCTCACTGCTCGCAGCATTTCAGAGTGGAGCCAGACCCACACTCTGGCACGGACTTTAGAGAAACACAGATCAGACTCTGCCTTACCTGGTCCACCACCCTGCTCTTTGTGGTGGCTCAGGGCAGTCTCCATCTGCATCACGAACATGCCAAGTGCATGTAAGACCATGCGTACAAGCCTAAATCTTCTGCCATTTAACCCATAATATTTTAAAGAGTACATCTCCATCACCTGGTTGGCTTCAAGCTGATTGATCAGATGTAAACTCCTTCTTTAAAAGACCCTGCATCACATCTAGCAAAGCAGGTACCTCTGAACAGACATACTGCCAGAGGTCACCATGCCCGCACACAGGGGAAGCCAAAGCTGGTGATGTGAACACAAGTGAAGTTCACAGGATGTGCTGAAACTTAGCCAGCTTCTGCACCCCTGCTCCCCAGCGTGGAAAAAACCCTGCTTTGAATCCAACGAGGCCAACTAAGCACATTCATAAGCTTTAGGAGGACTGAACGCCAATAAATCTTGCATTCACAGAGACACAACTATGAAATAAAAACAACTCCTGACTTCCATTTATAGGCCTACTTGCATTTTTTTTTAATTCATGCACTGGGATGTAGTGGTTTCCCTATCTCTAAATCTCTTTGAAAGCATGTTAATTTGTCTTTTTGTTTTTTTTTCAAATTAGCAAAAGTAAAAAACAGACAGATTCAGCAAACCTAATATTACTCAGAAAGAAGTGATATTAACTAAATAGGACACCACCAGCAACAATTAGAACAATGTGTAAGTATAACTGGGTCTGCCTGCTATTAGCATGAAAGCATGAGGAATGAACTGTGATGAATACAAAAGTCTTTCTACACAAACCTTTAAGGAAAATGTGATTACAAATAGTGGGGGAACCACAGTACTGTTTTTTCCATGGCTTTTTAACCAAAGCAAGCCTGACTTTCCTGTTGGGAGTATGGCAAAGTACATGGTTACATAGGAAACAAAAGGAAATACGGAAGAAGACACAATGACACAGACTATCTGAAATTGTTAAGCATTGTAAACTAACGTTCGTGTTTCAGTGAACTCTGTTATTGTGTAGTACCTGAAGCACTGTCCAGTGTCCAGCTAAGGGCACTGCAATATGACATCTCAATCCCTTCATCTGGCCATATGATTAATTACTACACATACCAACGTCCAAAGTGCTCCAAGTTTGTGAGCTGGGACCTTGTTCATAACATCCACACCTTCTCTCACTTTGACTTGTTTACATGTGAAATGTTGTGCCAGGAACGGAAGTACATCCTGGCTAAAATTAGTTCTGATGGTTGAGCTGACTCCCAGCTTCCTTGGGGAACCAGTTTGCTACAATCTTCAGATGCAAAGGGTGAAACAGACTTCAGAATTACTGCAGCAACCCTGTTCTCAAACTGAAAATGGGCAAGTGGTTTCACATGTATCAGGCATTTACTTCAACTAGTATGCAGTGGGCACACCTGGAAGACCCCTTCCTGTGACCACCCTCTTTCCCTGCAGGTGGCTCTGCAAGGGAGGGATGTCCCCACGAAGGCTGTAAGAGGCAGCACCTGCAGCTGTCCCCTTGTCAGTGCATGGAAAGACTGTCAACCCCAGCTAACAGCTTGAAAACAGGGACAAGAGGACGGGAGAGAGCAAGAACTGAAGTACCCAGGATCACCCCTGAACTGGGTCACTGGGGAATCCGTCTGGGCTTGCTGGATGGAGTCAAGGTTGTGGGGAATACAAGCAGCTGAAGCCAGCTGTCTAATTTGCCTTCTCCTGACATTTATCCAACTGATTTCCCTTAAAAACATCCCATACAGAGTTTTGGCATAAGGGGTTCTGGCAGGAAAGTCTGTAAAGAGTTAATACATTTGGTTTCTACCTCTGGCAAGCTGGATTCATTTCCTCCTTACATCACAAATGAAAATAAATTAAATCTTCTCCCTGCGCTTTTCCACAAAAAAGAAGTTCCCGCTCCATTTGAGTAGATAAGCAGCCTTTTGCTCTGGAGAGGCCAATGAGGGAAAGCAAAGGAATGATGATTAAAAAAGAGGCAAAACAGTCCCTGCCTTTCTGAGGAGACCTGCACAATTCTTACAACAGCCATACTGAAACTGCCTCGTGGTTCAGATGACTCTCGGTGACAATCAGGACGGGGTTTCTGATCATTTAAAGATACAGCATCAACCCAAACCGCATTCATGCTAAGTGAAACAGCAGTTTTAACTAATTTTCACTGAAAAAAGACATTTCTACTTTAAAAGGTGTGGTCAAATATTTTTTGGCAATTTCGCTGTTGTTAATTTAAGCTCTAATTTTACTATCAGCTGAAAAGCTGAAAAACATTCTCTTAAAATCAGCTTATCATCTTTGTTTTGGCAATGTTTATTTTTTTAAAAAGAATTTAACTACAGCTGGTTTTCTTTCAATAGCAATACACATTATTTGTACCAGATGATCACCATAGCAAGGAAGTATCTGTAACTGTAAACTCAATGGAACTGAGTGTTATCAAAATTGTTCTAGAAACAATGTTTGACAATTTATAAAAAGTCACATATTGCAATACTCCTGCCCATACTTTTTCCTGAAAACAAAAAGAATTGAAAACTAATTTCTGACTTAAGTTATGGATAAGGTTCAAAACTTAACTGATCAGTCCCCTTTGCCCCTTCCTCTGATCTCCCAACCAAGCTAAAACTCAGCATTCAAAAGGAAGCATGTGCCCTCAGCCTTCAAATTTTAGGCCAAGAAAAATATACAGGACTGCCATCCACAGTACAGAAGGTGAAACGGGACAAAAATTAGAAAATAAAGAGTTTTGATTTGACTGCATATGAAAGATGAGCAGAGACATCTGGGAAACCAGATCCTGCTGCCATGACATGTTTCACCTATAGCTGTCCTGAAATATAACACTGCATGCTACTATCTTCTTTCACTGATTGTCAATTGTCTGGAAAATGAGCTATATCTAATGGTGTCTCACCTCATCTGCATCCTCAAATTTCCCACTCCAGTTCTACCAAAAGATGCATGCCAGTGTCAACCTGTGGAAAAGAGAAGAACTCCGCAACATTGCATGCACTACCAGAACCCATGGAACTTCTCCCCTTCTGCCTCTACTCTGAGAAATCATCTTTTATTTCATGTGTGCCTTGCATGTGGGAAGAGAGGCCAGCACACTGGTACTGGCCTCTCTTTCTCACACATGAGAGACACTGGAAGTCCCTGAGCGTGGATGCGAGCTTGAGCACATGCTGACCTACTCCCTTCCAGATTCAGCCCTTTCTGAAGACAGAGGAGCTTCCAGTCCCCAGGCTACTGCCATGGAAGCCAGCAGCCTGACTCCTGCTACCCTGGCACAAAGATGTACAAGGCACAGTGGCATTTCTGCCCACAGGGCATTGCTGCATTCTTAAATTCCTCCCCATGCTCAAGGAAGAACCCCTAATCTTACCTTTCTTCCAGATGTAAACCAACAAAACACCTAGTATGACAGGAAGGATTTCTCTCTGCTACTACTCATCTGCAAGGGAAGCTCTGAAGTGCCCCTAAAAGACCCTCTCTAAGACCCATACTTATCCCGACCTTTCTGGGATCCAGTCCTCCCTAGGTGGCTTTGAATATCTTAAATGCAGCATCTGTCCTCATCCCATTGTGTAACTGCACCTTGTTCTTCTTCCTAAAGCACCTCTTCAGCAATTTTGGACAAAAGAAAACTTGAGTCACTGGATGTGTGTATTAAGGAGGAGAGTATGTTCATGATGCAGAAGAATCATGTTATATTTTGAGCTGCAAGCAAAAAAGACAGAGCCTTTCAGGTGACTAACAGCTACCCACTCTCAGGAATGATTCCCCACATCAAACACTGCAGTAGAAAACCCTCTGACCTGATGAGTTAGTTAAGTGCACTGTGACCCAGGACACAGAGGTGACTCTGCCCTCTTGGGATTTGAGCACATAGAAATGACTGATGAATTACACTGTGGACCTCCAAATGAAGCACTTGCGTAAATATAGATAATCTTGACATTATCTTTATCTATCTTTACAGATATTATTAATATATCCACATATAAATGCTGAGGGAATATAGGTAGGAATTCGTATTCAAAACAATCAAGTTGAATACAGCTGCAGCTGATTAAAACCGTTTTAACTAGTACTGAGAGCCAGTCAGTACTTGCAAGCAAGAATGCAAATTAAGTATTTGCTTGTCCAGTAAGCCTGAGAGCTGGGACTCCTGGGTCTCCTGGGCATCCCGCCCGTGCAGCCAGGGCAGCAGTCACTACAGAAGCTGCAGCCCTGCTGAAATGCCTGCAGATCATAAAGCAACCACAGCTAATGTGAGCATGCCAGGTCATTCAACTGTGACAAAAAGATGCATAATGAAACAGATACAGACTCCTGCATTTTAAAATTAAAGTTTTCTGGGGTGGGGGAAGCAACGCCCAAGATGCAGACCACACAGAGCAATACATTTATCTCATTATACTGTAGAATAAGACAAATACAAAGGGCACCAAGTTGGTTTACCCCACAGTGTAAGTAAAGTCAATCTGTGGTCTATCCTGACTGTCCTCAGCTAGCATCAGTCCAACAGACCTGTTTGCTGTGCCTACAATGGGCTCCTACTCAGATAAACTATGACAAACTTTCTAGAGATGCAATAATCTAAAATTAGTTTTCAAAGGATCCGTGTGTGAGTAGGGTCCACATTTACCGCGAAAATACCATGTTCACCTAAATAGTTAAAAAGCAAAGCTACTGATGGTCAGTAGAACCTGTGGATTTCTCTTTTTTACTTTCTCTTTTGAATATTGTGCTCCTGAACTTGCCACACCTTACACCAAAACCATTGTCTTCAGTTCAGGAGCATCAAGGTCAGTCTCCATATGGAAATTATTTTAATTGTAAAACATATCAGACCCTTTGCATAAATACTTCAAAATAAAATGTGGCTTTAAAATTAAAGTAAATTATTTGTAATTTAATATCACTTAAACATTCTATTTTAAAAACTGTTCCAGAAAGGGATGAGAGGCAAACTGTAAAGTCTTAAGGATACAATAAAAGCAACATCATTCATAACTGGGCACATTACTTTTGGCTTACAGCAGGAAATTGGTTTTAAAAAAATAAATTGCAAAAGGACACTTATGACAGAAATCACTTGTATGCAACAATATTTGCAATAAATACTTAAAACTAGTAGCTCAGTGTGGAGGAGACTGTCCAGTTCTGGTGCCATTCTTTTATTTGCACTGACCTACAATTTTACCAGATCTGGTGCCATTCTTTTATTTGCACTGACCTACAATTTTACCAGATAAATAGAAGGCTCAAATTCTTGAGCCTGGAGAAGTGAGTAGGGAGGTGCACCTAGGACTTGTTTCCAGACTCCTGACTCTCACCACACAGTCATAAAATAAGGACAAGTTTCACATGCTAGGTGCCTAGGTGCTTTACCTAGTCTGCAGAGATTAAATGCCTCAGATAGTGCATCAGAAAGCCCATATAGGTCTGATCTTCCACACTGGAGACTCTACTGGAAGTTCTTCTGTTTGGTCCAAATTTCTTGCATAGTATAGTTGGGAGGAAGGAAAATGAATCAAATGAGAGAAGGGGAATCAGGACTACTCTCTCCATTGTGTAGTCAACCCACTGTTGGCACTATTTTGAGCTCGGTACTGCAACCTCTGTTTCCCCTGAGAGTGTATCAAAATCTTTGTTCAGTTCCTGATTTATTCTCCTGTGAGGTCTGAGTTTAGAGCTCTATTTTTCCCAGCAGTGATTAACTTCACTTACTTTTGTTACAGCTAAATCCTGTATGGGTACCTCAAATAAATGTTTTGGGTTTGTTGTTGTTTTTTTTTTTAATGACACTGAGCCAAAAACAAATACAAAGAAATAAAATGAAGGATAATTCAAATCAGCTTATCTGCTCAGACACTGCAGCAAGCATTGCTAACAGAGTTCAAAAGTTGCACACGGAAGACGAGAACATCTTATAGTGTGAAAAGCCAAGCTCACCGTGACGTTCTCCAACACCAGTTCACAGAATCATACAATGGTTTGGGTTGGAAGGGACCTCAAAGATCATCTAGTTCTAATCCCCCTGCAGGACCCATGTGCAGGACCTTGCACTTGGCTCTGTTGAACTTCATGAGTTTTGCATGGGCCCACCTCTCAAGTCTATCAAGGTCCCTCTGGATGGCATCCCTTCCCTCCAGCATGTCAACTGCACCACACAGCTTGGTGTCATTTGCAAACATGCCGAGGGTGCACTCATGCCAGTGTCCATGCTGCCAACAAAGGTTTTAAACAGTGCTGGTGCCAATACTGACTCCTGAGGAATGCCACTTGTCACTGGTCTCCACTTGGATATCAAGCTGTTGACCGCCACTCTTTGAGTACGACCATCCATCCAATTCCTTATGCACTGAGTAGTCCATCTGTCAAATCCATGGCTCTCCAGTTTAGAGACAAAGATGTCATGCGAGGCAGTGTCAAAAGCTTTGCACAAGTCCAGGTAGATGACATCAGTTGTGCTTCCCTTATCCACCAATGCTGCAACCCCATCATACAAGGCCACAAAATTAGTCAGGTACAATTTGCCCTTAGTGAAGCATATTTTCCATGTGCTTCAGCATAGTTTCCAGGAGGATCTGTTCCATGGTCTTGCTGGGCACACAGGTGAAACTGATGGGCCTGTAGTTCCCCAGGCCTTACTTTTTTCTCTTTTTAAAAATGGGGGTTATGTTTCCCCTCTTTCAGTCAGTGGGAACTTCACTGGACTGCCACAACTTCTCAGGTATGACGGATAGTGGCTTAGCCACTTCATCTGCCAGTTCCCTCAGCACCCACGGATGCATCTCATCAGGTCCCATGGACCTGTGCGCCTTCAGGTTCCTCAAGTGTTCTCGAACCTGATCGTGTCCTACAGCAGGTGGTTCTTCATTCTCCCAGTCCCTGCCTTTGCCTTCTGTGACTTTGGCAGAGTGGCTGGAGCACCTGCCAGTGAAGACCAAGGCAAAAATGTCATTGCGTACCTCAGCTTTCTGTATGTCCCAGGTAACCAGGTGTCCTGTTTCCTTCTGGAGAGGGCCCACATTTTCCCCAGTCTTCCTTTTACTATCGATGTACCTATAGAGTCTGTTCTTATTGCCCTTGACATCCCCAGCCAGAGTTAATTCTATCAGGGCTTCAGCTTTCCTAACCTGATCCCTAGCTGCTCAGACGATTTCTCTGTATTCCTCCCAGCTGCCCGTCCTTGCTTCCACCCTCTGTAGGCTTCCTTTTCGTGTTTGAGTTTGTCCAGGAGCTCCTTGTTCATCCATGCAGGCCTCCTGGTGTTTCTGCCCGACTTTGTCTTTGTTGGGACACATCACTCCTGAGCTTGGAGGAGGTGATCCTTGAATATTAACCAGCTCTTAGGCTCCTCTCCCTTCCAGGGCTTTATCCCATGGTAGTCTACCAAGCAGATCCCTGAAGAGGCCAAAGCCTGCTATGCTGAAGTCCAGGTTAGTGAGCTTACTGTGCACCCTTTTTGCTGCTCTAAGGATCTTGAATTCCACCATTTCATGGTCACTGCAGCCAAGGCTGCCCTTGAGTTTCATGTTCGCAACCAGCCTCTCCTTGTTGGTGAGAACAAGGTCCCACACAGCACCTCTCCTTTTTGGCTCCTCTATCACTCAGAGAAGGCAGTTATAATCAACACATTCCAGGAACCTCCTGGATTGCTTATGCCCTGCAGTGTTGTCCCTCCAACAATTATCAGGGTGGTTTAAGTCCCCCATGAGGACTAGCACTCGTGAATGTGAGGCTGCTCCTATCTGTCTATAGAGGGCCTCATCCACTTGGTCTTCCTGGTCAGGTGGCCTGTAGCAGACCCCCCCTATAATGTCATCTGTCCCTGCCCTCCCTTTAACCATGGCCCATAAGCTCTTGGTCAGCTCCTCATCCATCTATCCTCAGGTGGAGCTCCATGCACTCCAGCTGGTCCTTGACACAGAGGGCAACACCCCTTCCTTGTCTCCCCTGCCTGCCCTTCCTAAAGAGCCTGTATCCTTCCACCTCCACACCCCAGCCACAGGAGCCATCCCACCACATCTCAGTGAAGTCAATAAAACCACAGTCCTGCAGGTGTGTGCACACCTTTAGTCTCTAACTTGTCTTGTTTATTCCCCACGCTAAGTGCATTTGCACAGAGGCATTTAAGGCTGGGCCCTCAATGAAGCTGACTTGGGGGCGGGGGGGCTGCAATTCCTTTCTGCTGCTCTTCAGGTGCTCTCCCGCTGACCTGCAGTCCCTCTTCAGGCTCTGGGCATCTATTGCTGGCACTGGCATCAAACTGGCAGGAGTGGGATGGATTGGGGTTGCCCTATCCCAGCAATATGTAAGAAGAAAATGCTGATTTATCAAACACAACTCCCATCATATCTGCATACCCTAGTTTTGACAATAGTTTTGTTGGAAAGGTTTCTCAGGTCTAAGGTAGAATTTTTACTCAAAGCCCAAAAGAGGCTCATGCACATCTGGTAGTTAGGACTCCATTGATGACTGAGAAAACAGATGCTTGTGTCCCTAGCTCTGTCACTGTAGCTCAGGAGCCTTGAAATTGGAATGCCACCAGGAAGAGCCATCCTCCTAACTTCTGGGCTGCTACAATGCATGCCTGTAGGAATACGTCTCCATTTGATATTTTGAGAACAACCTAGCTTTAAACCAATGGTTAATGAAAAAAACCCCAATATTACCAACACCGACAGATTTCAGCATGAAGAGGACAATATTGTGTACAGTTCTGATAACAATGTAATAACCTCAACTCCTTTCTCCCTCCTGCTATAGTCACCCTCTCCAAACTAGAACATCCTTGTAACTGTGCTGGTTCTCTCCACTTTCCACATTCTTTTGCAATCACACTTTAAAAAACTGTCCAGACAAACTGAAACAAAGAACATATTCATAAAGATCACATTGTCATACTAATTTGTAATTCAGGAGACTCTGGCTTAATTCCCCATTTGTTCTGATCTCAGTCTCCCATCTATAAAACAGGATTAATAGCGCATCCTATCTCACAGCGTTTTTCTGGAGACGCAGATGTTTATGAGCCTGATGTGATTAGATGATCATATAGACAAGGAGCTTAGAAATATCCAAGACAGACCTTTGCCAGACCACTCCTGCTAGCACTCTCTGGACTATAACCAAACAGGCCCAGCACCAGCCTGATATTAAGAGAAGGACTACCTACCTGTCCCTCAGAGCCCTGGCTCAGTGTTCACTACACCGGGGAGGAGAGCAAGCAAGCCAGAGCACACAATGGCAGGCAGGAGAAAGGGGGGGCTCCTGAGGAGGAGGGTGGCATAGGAAGCCAGAAGACACTGAGAAGGAGGAGGCAAGAAGAGGGTAGAGTAACAGGTAAAGACAGGATCAGAGCAGGAGAAATGGGACACAGCGGAGGCAAATGATCGTGAAAATAGAGAAGGGAAGGTGTAAGCAGCTACAAAGGAAACTTCCTTGCTCAAGGCACGTTGCACCTTGCCTATGAATCATAACTGTATTAATGATAATTAATTGATGCTCATATGAACCTATCAGTAGTTTCTGGAGCTGCTCAGGAAACCTAGCTGGAATTGGTCCAGGTTTTAGTGCAGGTTTTCTCAGAAATTTAGTTCATATGTTCCTCATGTCTTATAACATCTGTAGCGTCAGCTCCAAGCAGCCTGAGTACTTCACATTTTTCACTACATGCAAACAAGCAAAAGGACAATTAACTTATCCCACATAACACACACACTATATCTCCCTGCCGTGTAGCTGCATATTGTCAAATACCTTTCCTTCTTAACCAAAGGCATCACTCCCTCCACCAGGATCAACATAAAGATTAGCTGTGAAGAGCATAAGTCAGGGAAACTGATTGATCAGTTGATTTTCACTCATTACTCATGTGATACACCAGATGTCCTGAACACTCAGCCCCTAATATTTCATCAGTTATATGCCTGTTAGCCTCTCTCTAAACCAACACATAAATAAGGAGATAAGAAAATAGCAACCAGTATTGCAACATGCCTTGGATTTCACTGCTCTTTGTGAAAACATAAATGACTGCACATAAAGGCTGAACTGGAGATGAGAGTACCTTCTTTCTCTCCCTAACTCACTCAGACAGTATAAAAGCTTTCAAACATTTCTTCCCTGGACATGAAAAGGAAAAAGCAGCTGCTAACACAGGCTGTTATTTGGGAGGCTGTTAATAGAAATCAGGCAGAAATGTATAGCTCTCCCTGCCTCTCACACGCTATTGTTAGGACACAGTCTAATAATTGAGCAATAAATCAAGTGAACCAAAAGCCTAAACATCCCTCCGGCTCCCTAAAGCAACTGCATCAGCTTTCATCCTTCTGGTTAATAGTGCTTAACCCTCACCCCAGTGACATGAAAGGCATCATCTTCTGAGGAAGGCAAGGATTTCCCAAGGGATTCACACAGGTATGCACAATGACCACCAGTTACAGATACAATGTGTATGTGTGGAGGGAACCTCTTTCTTGTTTATTTTGACAGCTTGAAAAATTTATTTACTAGGACAATAAATACAGCTCTGACATTGTTGCATAGGACATCTAAACAGTACAGGATTTTGTAGCAATTTCCAGCATCTTATCACAATTTCCAATCCACCCACTTTGAGAATAAAATGGTAAGACACAAATTGACAGCCCATTTCACCAATCAGAGCCCTTCAGATTAGATTTCTAAACTGAGCAGCTGCAAAAGCCCTTGGGAAAATCTTTGCTGTCAATAGTTTTACTTGGCTCTTCCTGGATGATGTATCCTTCACTAGCTACCACTCAGTACTTCAAATGTATAGCAAATAGCACTCACCGATGTTTTTATAGACCAGGCTTCCCCTTGCTCCAGCCCCCAGAGTTTCAAAGAAATACTGTTCAGAAACCTGTTGTTACGTTCTTATTATTTCCACTAAGGCCTTAAAATTACACTAATCCCTGGCACAAAGTGAAAACAAAACTATGATTCTGCACCAAAACTCAGGGGGCACTGGGCTGCAGGACCTACTGAGCCAACGCACACCCAGAGGGGGCAAGGGGACCCAGCTCTATTCACAGCAGTTTAAACATGGTGATTTTACTGATTTTCCTGCTGGATGTTCTGGACCAGCACAACTGAGCCAACTGGCTGCTAACTTCCAAAGTGAATTTTTTATCAAGATAAAGTAAGTCAGATTAAACATGTCTATGCTTATTAGAATGGACAATGAACTTTTTTTGGGAAACCCTTTATAAATGAGGGAGAGAGAGAAAAACAACTGATACACTGTAAAATCGTGTACCATCAGGAGAGCAGTGCTGAGACACACTGAATTATGCATAATGCTGAAGATGAGGTTTCGGAGTAAAAAAATCTTTAAATGGAGGCCACATATGTCTGTGCTAGTTGTCCTGTGCATCCAGGACAAGATGAAGGGAGTGTCTTTCACTTGATGTGGGTTTTCCCCTCCGAAGCCCATTTGATACTCCTGTTGTGTGTACACACAGTGCTCAAACCACTCCCTCCACCCCTGAGCTGAAGCTAGGATGCCATGAAAGCAGCCTGTGACTGACAGGTCACTCAGCAGCACAAACCTGACCTGCAGCCGAGACTGTCACACAAGCACATTGGTGTCAAATCCGCCTCAGCATACAACACACAGCTTATGTTAGCTTGACACCACGCACAGGAGGTCACCCTGTCAGTGCTTTTTAAGCGGCTCTGAGCCTACAGAACAGGGATCGGTGTTTTGCCACCTTCTCCCCGATGCTATGTGTTAGGTGCCCCGAAGCTGGCTCCAGGAGCTGAAAGCTTGATGTGGTGTACTGTCAGACAGCAGTCAGGAAGAAGGTGGCCAGCACCTGCAGAAGGATGCCATCAATGCCGCCTGCTTTCTTTGGCACATGCAACTGTGGCTTTTTGCCTTTATTCTTCATCCAATACATACTCCTGGTGACAGAAATTGTCTGTGGCCAGTAATGGGAGGCTTTTCTGTTACTTGTTTCCCGATTGCAGGAAGTGGCAGAGGACAAGTTTCTGTGATGGAGTGTATTGAGTTTGCTCTGCCAGGTTTTGGTAGCGGGCGACTACAGAGGTGGCTTCTGTGCCAAGCTGCCGGCAGCTTCCCCCATGTCCGACAGAGCCAGCGCCAGCCGGCTCCAAGATGGACCCGCCGCTGGCCAAGGCCGAGCCCATCAGTGATGGCGGCAGCGCCTCTGGGACAGCGTATTTAGCAAGGGGGGGGATAAACTGAGCAGCAACCTGCAGCCAGAGAGGAGTGAGACTGTGAGAGCAACAGCGCTGCAGACCCCCAGGCCAGCGCAGAGGGAGGCAGGAGGTGCCCCAGCCCCCAGCGCAGCGGTTCCCCGGCAGCCCGCGGTGCAGCCCCTGGCGAGGCAGGCTGTGCTCCTCAGCCCGCGGAGGGCCGCGGTGGAGCAGATCCCCACCCGCAGCCCACGGGGACCCCAGGCCGGGGCAGGGCGATGCCCCGAGGAGGCTGTGCCCCGCGGGCAGCCGGCGCTGGAGCAGCTCCTGGCAGGGCCTGTGGCCCCGTGCAGAGGAGCCCGGGCGGGAGCGGGTTTGCTGGCCGGGCCTGTGCCCCCGCGGGGACCCGCGCTGGAGCCGCTGTGCCCGAGGGGCTGCGCCCGGGGGGGGACCCGGCTGGGGCGGGCTGGGAAGGGCTGCTGCCCTGGGCAGGGCTCGCGTTGGAGAAGTCCACGGAGGACCGTGTCCGTGGGAGGGACCCCAGGCTGGAGCAGGGCCCGAGTGTGAGGAGCCTCCCCCGAGGGGGCAGGAGCGGCAGAGGCAGCGTGTGACGGACTGACCCAGCCCCGTGCCGTCCCCCTGCGCTGCTGGGGGGGGGAGAGAATTCGGGAGTGAAGTTGTGCCCGGGAAGAAGGGAAGGGTGGGGGGAAGGTGTTTTTAAGATTTAGTTTTTATTTCTCATTATCCTAATCTGATTTGATTGGTAATAAATTAAACTAATTTCCCTGAAAGCGAAAACTAATCTTCCTCAAGTGACACGGACAAGAGGTAACAGTCTCAAGGGTCTCAAGTTGTGCCAGGGGAGGTTTAGATTGGATATCAGGAGAAATTTCTTCATTGAAAGGGCGGTCAAGCATTGGAATAGGCTGCCTAAGGAGGTGGTGGAATCACCACCCCTGGAAGTGTTTAAAAAATTTGTAGATGTGATGCTTAGGGACGTGGCTTAGCGGTGAATTTGGCATTCCTGGGTTAATGGTTGGACTTGACGATCTTAAAGATCTTTTCCAACCTAAACGAACCTATGATTCTATTCTAAGTTGAGTCTGTTTTGCCTGTAATGGTAATTGGTGAGTGATCTCCCTGTCCTTATCTCAACCGAGGAGCCTTTCGTTATATTCTCTCTCCTCCATTCAGCTGAGGAGGGGAGTGACAGAGCGGCTTTGGGGGGCACCTGGCATCCCGCCAGGGTCACCCCAGCACATGGAGGTACCCCCTCCCATGTCAGTGTCTGCACGGCTGCAGCCAGCCCTGGTGCCATCTGGCTATAGCCTGGGCAATGTTACAGGTACAGATATATCCACAGTGCATTTTAAGGTCCAATTCTGCTCAGCCAGGCCTAGGTAGTCCTGGGTGCAGTGTGAGTATGAGGTAGATATCAAACTCCACCAATTCCTTTGTATTCTGCTGGGGAGAGGAAACAGAGAGGAAAAGCACCACTTGCAACATAGACCAGCAAGTTCAGGGCACAAAGCACCACCATTTGATCATACCCTAATGCTGTTAAACATGGAGACTCCACCTGTGGCTCAGGAAGTCCTCAAACCACAGACATCTCTGTGCCAGTAAAATATTTTGGATTACCATCGGTGCATTTTCCCTACTTTGGTACCCCGTGATGGATACACATGTGGCAACCCAGGGCTGTTTGCAAACTTTTACATCTACAAAGGGTGCAGCTGTTTCCTCCAGCAGCAGATCTGGTGTAGGAGCTTCCCAGCAGCCAAACAGATAAAGGACCTGACACAGCTGTGAGGAGGGTGACTCTGGCACAAGGGGGAGGGAAGGGGAGTGTGGAGTGGACAAGGGATCTGCCACCAACAGCACAGTAACACAGACCCACAGCCTCCAAAGCTTTTCTCCCTGCTAATCACACGGAGAATACAATACCTGTCTCAGGACACTCCCTCAGCTGTTAGTGACCATCACATAACCCAAGCAGACGTTTCAGGCTGTGCAGCCTGACAAATTTCCCCCTGGACTAGAAAACCAAATCCTTTCTTTCCTGTCTGCCAAGTGACTTCTTGGGGGTTTTTTATTTGAAAGAGAAAAAGGAATTCTTGTTCCTCTGCTGAATAAGATACCTGGTATTCAGAAACGACTTGTTTGTTCTGAGGAAGAAGAAATGGCTTGGGATAAGCTTACTATGCTTTAGCACAATTCAAAGTACAAAGGATGCCTCTTCAAAAGCTGTGTACAACCTCCCTTAGAGATTGGAACCAATGTTTTTACGTATTACTGTGTGTTTTCCAGGGAGGCTGCATCTATTGTGGCTGCTAGGAGGTCCATCAGCTAAGGCATGAAATCAGGATTATTTTTAGAAAAAAAACAGGCTGGTGGAGGAGGCAGCATGTGATCAGAGACGCAAAGGCCTTTCTTGGCAATGGATCTTGTCTCCTCAGGGCTTAAAGGATATGGCTATAACAAGACCTCTTCATGCACAAAAACAAGTAAAAATCTGGCTCAGCCTCCAGCCTTATTTTCCATGGCATTCTCCTCTTCTCCTTCTATGGTCCAGTTTGATACTCTGTTCAGTGAGCAGCTAATGCATGGCACCCTTGGTTTCAGAAACAAACAAGCAAGCAATATTCATTTTTTTTACAGTAATTTGCATGGTTTAGGCACTAGTTGGTTGACATCCTAACAGGTCTGCATTGGATAGTCTCAAATTAGCTTTCTCATAAGGAACAATTTCTCATTTGTCCTTTGATAGAAAAGTCTTCCTTACCTATTTTTGAGTTGCACGCTGAGAGGGTCCCTGCTTTGTGATCCCACTCTCACAAACAGGAACAAACTAGCATAAGCTAATAAATGCATTAGCTAAAATCATGCACTGCCAGTAAAAGCTCACAGTCCCCTGGAAAGTCATTCTGAAAGTCCTTCTTGCCATCCATCCAGAAGAAGCCAAGCCGGTAAGAAGCAGGCTTCTGCTGTACACGGGTTTAACATTTAACATGAAAACAATGCCCCAAAAACTAGTCCCTGCTTTTAGTATAAAGCTGAATGAATGATAAACCATGTGGCTTGTGAACTACTCTCAGGCACTGAAAGACTGAATTTTCTCACTGTCAGAAAAAAAAAGCGTATTTCCATTGCATTGACAACTGAGCTATCAGGAGCATCTCAGGAAGCTAATTTGCACCAAATTTCTGTTATAAGCTTGGTTCAGGCAAACATTTTAGACATGGCCCACTCAACTAGCTCTTAAGCCTTCCCAAATCTGAACTGGTACAGTGGCCACACTTAAAAAGATTTAGTCACTGCCTGTCCACCACAGCTTGGAGACCATTTAACTTTCATTCCTAGCTATGCCACTGGTTAAGGCAACAAAACCTCTTTTTCTTTAGGCACAAATACTCCTTTCAAAGCTAAACATAACATCCCATCTAGATGACATACAACAGGCCCAGCAATTTCAGCACCCCTCTTTGCAGTTTGAGATGCTACATCATTCAGATGTCCTGAAGAGTAACAGACTCAGCCTTCCTCATTACAAAGGGACTACAGGTTTGAAAATAGGTCCCACGGCAAGTTATTTTCACGTTGAAAATCCCATTTTCAGTCTTTTCCTGTTTGTCAGTTTGGCCCAACAATTCAAGTGCTAACAACACAGGGAGAAACACAATCTCCAAAGAAAATGAAGCCCAAACAGGTTAAAACCAAACACTGAACTGCAAAAAGAAACAAGCTGGAAAACAATGCCAAGGTTTTTTTTCAAATATAATTTGCTTGCTGTTCCTCTCAAATACATTTTTCTGCAGTAGCTGAAGTTTTGCTGGCCATATATACACTATACATAAAGTCAGAGCAATACATTGAGACGTGTCAAAAGGAGCTGAAGTCAGAGTGCTTTATCTGTTGGAGGCTTTTTAAGTAGGTAAGTTAGAAAGCAGGCAAACAATACAATTTTTATCTTCACTATGCAAAATCAAGAGTAACTTTTACTTCTACATGCAGGACTAAAAGCCTAACTTCAGCTATATAAAATTCACCTGAATTAAACATATCTAAAGGAATGCATTTTAAGAAGGATCCAGGGGAAACATCTTGGCATAAATTATAGTGTTCTTCTTTATGGCAACATCTGAAAATAGATCTTTGAGGGGGAGTGAAAACTGGGGTGTCTCATGAAGATGTTGCCTCCAGACTTTTGTTAGCTACATCTTTCATTCTCATCTTAACCTGTGGAGTCCTAAGTTTAAGCTAACTGCATTTTCCAATGCCATATCTAAAATTTAAACTGCTGTTACCTAACCATATGTACGGGTTTTGCACACCGCATGGCAGTTTTTAAGGAAAGCCTGTCATGCATCCACTATACAGTCTCTGATATCACAAACACCCTCCGTGAAATGACATTTAGGGTACCAGTAATTACTATATTCATTTATTTTAGTAAAGATAGCAAGAAGAAAAAAATCTGTAACAGCATTTCACTACCACTGGTCCCCACGATCAAAACAGTAGCAAATGTGGGGTGAGTTCTGTGTCTGGTTTATTCTGTTTCCTTTACAAGCTGAGCCCTGGCAAACATACTGGATGCTCAGAGGGCACACAAAGTTTGGTAGGCGTAAGTGGGCAGTGGGAATACAAAGTGCCTAGATAATCCCCCACAACTAGAGAACGTCTCAATGTATCAGGTCGTCCAGTATAAAGTAGCCTAATCATAGCGCCAAGAAGACTGGCATATTCAGGTACTGCCATTTTTACCCCACCTGCTAAGACAAGTTATTATTTCTCCATATCAAATATCTAGATGGAAAGTCTCAATCAGTATTTTAGATGGCAATTTCTTCCTGCCTGCATGAAGAAAGACACACAACAGTACACAGCAAACATTAAATCAAGGTTTCCTTGCTTTTGGCCATTACAAGTTCTTCACGTTGTTTATAGAGCTCTGCTCACTTGCCCTTGCTTTGTTCATGACCTTGAGAAATAATTTGGTTTACAATGGAACAGTGCAAGGAGTCAGTAAGTTGCCACTTTACCGTTAACTTCTAATTCTGAGAAGGTTACTTTGATTAGTTTTGATTCCAAGCATTCCTGTACACGGAGAGCCTTTCACTTTATCTGGAGTCCCGTCCTCCCTGCCTTTTCCTTTGTTTTGCTCTTCAGCAAGTGAGACACCCTAAAATAATCTGATGGACAGAAACACAACTGCTTTTACAAGCACAATACTTCATTATATATTTGTTTTGAAAACAGTTTCCAGAGCCTAGAGGATGTCAGCAAAAGCCAAAGAAAGAGTGTTGATGTTGTTACAAGGTCAGCTCTTCAGAGACAGTAGGCAGCAATGTTGGCATGCTGTCAAATTATCACCATGGCAAAGATGGCAGCTCACAGGCAGTGAGTGATTCAGCTGCTTTGACAATACCAAGGCTCCAGCTAAATGTGAAGATAAGTTACTCATACTCCCTCGCGCGCGCACACACACACACTTGCACGCACTCTACCTTGGGAGTTTCTTAATGCCTTTTTTTTTTTTTTAAATGAAGTTGCAGTGCTTAGGAAGAAACAGAAGCAATGTGCTTTAGGCTGACAGAGCACAGTGAAAGTTCCTTCTCTTCATACACCTATGTTGCATGCATATATACACATACCTATACAGATACACACCTAATATAGACAGTATATTATTATAAACAAGTTTTGCCTTGAGTAGTTGAAACAGTGAAACCTGATTCTCAAAAGACTTCCTTCCTTTGTATATGATTTCCAGCTTCCTCTCTCATTAATGTAATGACTTTTACACCTTTGGTTGTGGGGAGACAGGCTGCAACAGCCTTCCCGGGCAAAAGCCAGCAAGTACAGGGGCTTGTCGGGGGCTACGCATGTACAGATGGTTCAGCTCCCACAGCCGACTGTGTAACTGCTCAGTCCTGCTCCCCTTTTGAGGCACCTATTTTGACTTCTCCGCTCTGCTTGGCTGCCAGCATTTTTGTGACAGTAACAGGAGTTTAATAATTCTGGAAATCTCTTTTACATGTACCTTGTCCTCTTGCTTGTATGCAATGAACAGTTGCATCTTTAATGTTAAGAATGCCATTTACTATACCTCGAATATATCCCTGTTCTCCATACAACATCAGAAAACTCTTATTGATGGAGGAGATGCTTAGAGGCTATGCATAAATTGCAAGTCCTCTTAAAACTACAATGACTGGCAGGCTTTTGGGAGCTGCTCTGTAAAAATGTACAAATTTCACTTGAGTTTTTTTATTGGGATGTTCCATTATGAAGTCACTGCGTTTGTTTAATTTTGTGGGTCTGGGAGGACAATTTAAAATACGCAGGAATGAAAAAACAGCTTGAGATGAACTACCTCCAGTAAACACTGCAGGGTTGTTAGGAGACAGTGCCAGTACTATTTGCTCTGAAATGCCTTTTTCCAGGCTGAAGCAAGCTATAAACTCCACTTTGCTAGTGGAGGTGCTTTGTTCTTAGTTTTGATATTAAAAAAGAAAAAAAAGCTTTTGTATCTCTGTGTGCCCTGCAGCCATGTCCTCACTCCATGTTAGGGCAAGAACAGGGTGTGCATCAGCTGCCTCCTCTCTCTGCCTTGGCCTGTACCCAGTAGCCTGCAGTTTTTCCAGATGAAAGGAAACCCAGTGCAGGGGTCCCCATGCAACCTCACCAGGCCCCAGCTGGGACCATGGCGGGAAAACTTAAGCCTCAATTTACCATCCGAGATGTACTTCTACAGGGAAAATAATTCAGCACTTCTGTGTGAGCAGTTTTTTCCCCAGGAAAGGTACAGGGGTGGCTCCTCACCTGTACAGCGGTGCACATGCAAGGGTCAGGACCAGGACAGCCCTGCAACCAGCAAGGTGATGGGCAAGCCCATGCCAGGCAAACACACAGGGCACAGTGGAGGCTGTGCTGTCTCCTTGCCCAGAGCAGAATCATGACCTGACCGACCACCCCTCAGGGAAGTGCAGGTCCCCCCGGGCTGACTCTCTCCTCCCACTGTGGGTGCTTAAACTCTGCAGTGGGTACACACTGTGAAGCAGGAGGATGCCGACACCTGGCTGCTTATAAAACAGCAGCATTAATACGGATTTCCTAGCAGTTGCTAATTCCAGGAAGTCTCTTCGTTTTCCTACCAAGAGCTTTTAAGAGGGGAATGTCAAGAAGTCTTTCGAGACATGAGGATTCCTTTCTAGAAGTACTTTAGAAAGGGTCTTTGCATGCTTCAGAGCTCTTGGGAACAAATCACTGTCTAATGATGATAAGCATCTCTGTGCACTTATCCAGCTGAAAGGATACAGAAAGCTGAAATTTGGCACAAAGTCCTCCTGCACCAACAGTTTTGCACGGCTCATTGCAAGTCTCCATTCTTCGCAACTGGAGGTCATGCAGCTATGCACTCACTCCCTTATTGCTTCTTTATCCTTTGGTGGTTTGAGCTTGTGAACAGAACAGGCTTGCAGGCAAGCACGTTGTAGCCAAATGCTGTGCCGGTCTGCCTACCCTCTCCTCTTCCTCCATGGGATGCCTTTCCAGCCAGGCCTGGATGTCTTTGGATCAGCAAGCGCAGGAAGGTCTCAGTTTGCTCAGGCAGAAGCACAGGAGGAGAGGCAGAGAGCCAAGTCTACTTCCACACTTGGCTGTTTTTCCAAAGGAGTGATTATAATTTCTTCTCATTTCAGAAAGATACTTGTCAAGGGAATATTAGTGGAAAATGAAAGACAGAAGCTGTGTTCCTGTGCCTGTGATCAGGTGTGATTATAGAAAGGAAAGATAAATGTACTTTCAGTGAGTACAAGGGCCACTGTCAGAGCTACAGGAAAGAGGGAAGCATGCACCCGTTAGGGGACTACATAAAAGGCAGGGGAGAAAAGAAGTAGAGCCAGGCAGTGTTTTCAAAATGAGAACGTACATATGGATGCAGGAGTCTAATTTTAATCATCCACATATGAAATGTCTGGCCCAGCTCCCAATCTCTTCCGAGCGGGAGCAGTTGTTTAGGATTCCCTTTCCTGGCAGGTGTGCAGGCTGTTCCCTCTCCTCTGCAGCAGGGTCCAAATAAACACTCTCGGTTCTTCTCAAGGGGAAAAGAGACGCACAAAGGAGAAGCTCCCCATGCAGCAGAGCATTGGTTCCCCTCCGGCAGTGAAAACAGACATCAATCAACACCGCTCACTGGTGGGTGGATTTCCCTCCCACCACCATCACTGCTCCTCAAGCAGGTGGTCAGGTCTGGAGGAAGCCTTATTTCCCATCACCCACATGCACACCGCTCAACACAGGGATGCCAGTAATTTTCTTTTATGAGGGTGGGAAGCAATTACTAATTCCTTAAGCTAGGGAAGAGTCTCTGAGAGGCGTGACTTCTTCCTTGCTAATGTTGCCATATGCTGCATTTTACTTCAGCAAACTGTAAATGCACAATAAAAGGACGTTCCTTTTTTTTTTTTAACCCGATACCTATTTATCCCAGCCATGCTGTTCAACACGCACTGTTTACAAGCAACACTAGGCCTCTGTTATTATTCTTAAAAGTCTTATGCCTTAAAATAAAAACAGCCCATGCCTTAATGAGGGGAAAAGATACTACAAATAACTAGAAATTACACTGCCTAGACGCAGAGCTTCTCCTTGTGTTATCATTAGGCATCAGTCTGAAGATTGGTAGAAATGTGTTTGCTAAAAATTGATAATCACTGACTTCCTGTTTTATTTTTAATACATGCTTTGCAGATTGTCTTACCCATTCGGGAAGATGATAGCTCTCATTTCATTGCTGCTGACACTGTTCTGCTACCTCACGGGAAAGAAAAGCAAGGAAAATAAAAGCAGGCTCCCAAGGAGTTTAAGATGCATCAGAGATGCTTGTTGACGCGAGAGTGCTGGACAAGCAGTGTGAGTATTGACCAGCAACATCTTGCAAGCCCATTCAAGACGCAACTGCTGGACAATGAAGTATCATAAATATTTCACTGATTTTCAGGTACCTAAAGCATAAGCCATGGTACTGAATTTCAGAGACCAGGGAGGAGGGGAGAGAAAAAAGTGAGAGAGTTTTTTTCAGCACGAACTCATTTATAGCTCATCCCATCTCTGCTTAGAGATTGAAGGCCCAGTCACAGCACTACTATTCAAATCCTGAAATTAAAATATTCTTCTAGAAAAATTTAAGTAATTGAACTGCATATAATTTACAGGAGCCAAAATCAAAGCAAATGTCAACAAAAGCAACTCCGCAATAAAATTCTGAAAAAACTTATGACTTCCTGAAAGCAAAACGCACCTGACTATATATTGTGAATCACAGATCACTGCCAGCAGCAGAAAGTATTTTAACACTCTACTGATTCTGGAATTTGGAATTGGTTCTACTTAAAATTTTATAGGGGAAAAACAATTTCAGTAACTCCCCTTTATAAAAAATAAATTTTCACAGGCAGGCAAGTCTTGGGTTAACTAGCTCCAAGACTGTAGATCCTGCCTCAGTGAGAACATTTTCAGAGATGAGATATAAAGGAACATTAAATAACTCTTCCCTTGCAAGCTAAAAATAAAAAACGTGAATTCCTGCTTCCTTTCAAGAGGCTAAAACAAGCCTTCAAAGAGTTACTTGAAACAGTGTTTCACTGGTATGTGCTACAACCCATCCTTCCCTCCAATTTATTTTCTCTCTGTCCTTGGCAATTTTTACAGAAAGTTCAAAAAAAGACTGGCCTGGGTATTGGTGCTCTATGGAAAATATGATCCCTCTCAAGTCAACAAATAACTCTTGCTACACTTGTTATATTACTGGACACAGAAAGGACACTCAGCTCCCACCCTCAGGCACACACTTTGCCAGTGTCCCAGTCTCTTACACAGGCAAGGCTTCTCTCCCTCCACACCATGCCCACCCTGCTCTCCACGCACATCCAGGACAGGAGCTGCTAGGAGATCCAACACATCTCCCATCCAAAAAGGCATTGGGCAGGTCCCCATGATACATTTTGCTGTGGCCAGAGCAAGCTACTGCCCTGTGAGACTGGCCCTGCCGCTCAGTACTGCAACTAACCTACACCAGATATGTTTTTTCCCACGAGTAAATTCTTATTTGTATGCAAAATGGTGTTTTAAAGCGGTTTCCAGCATGGCAATGTAGCTGCGGGTGGATTCTTTGTGCTGAAATACTGCAGGGGAGTCTCCTCATTGCTTGCATCAATTCAAGGAGCATCTGCCTGCCTGCCGGCCCGGGGTGGTGAACAAAGCTGGAGACAGCTGCGGGTTTGCCCTGGCTTACACCTACCGAAGGAGCAGAATCTGGCCTGAAAGGAAGTGAATAAACCAAGCAGCAATCAAAGTGCTCTGAACGAGGAGACCTCCTCTGCTCACAGTGGGATGGAGGAAGGGGTCGAGGCAAGCGGGGAGCCACCAGCAGCTGCCGGGGCACTCGGGGACCACTGTGCCAGGCGCCCAGCAGAGGTGCCGCAGGTGTGCTCAGGGGTACACCCTGGTACCCTCCTGATTCACCAGCAAGGTAGTAAGAAGCTTTCTGGGGCAACACCGGGTCAGAGGTGATTTTCCTTACCTACCTATTTTGCCTCTTAAAAGTACTCTCTCAAGCCAAAAGCCTGAATTACAAAAACTCCTTATCTGTTTTTCATAGCTATGTCAGATTCCTTAAGGGACTGGTTAATTTAGCTTTTCACTCTGAATACGCAACTAACCTGGTCTGTTTAACTCCTAAGACCACTTAAGCGTATACAAGGCCGTGCTACGGCCCCAAACCCTAGCCTATTGAAAAATCCTTTAAGTTGATTTTAAAAATGAACACATAAATTATTTTCATTTCCAACTAGTCAATAATTGGAAAAAAAAATTGGATTCTAATTTTACCACCTATCAGTAACAATGACAAAGATACTCACCATCATCATCATAACAAAAATAATAAACCTTTGGGCTTACTGGCCATAACTTGAAAGCTACTTGCAAATATTGCAGAAAACTAAACTGGACCAAGAGTCAAAATCGTAACAGGAGACACAGAATATCCACCTTCTCCCATCTTCTCAGTAATTACTTACTCTGCAGCCAACCTTTGGCATTTTTCTGGTGCATTAGAACAACTGTGAATTTCATCACCTATAAAAATAGTTTTCTACCAAATTTCCTCATTAATAACTTCTGTTAAATGAGAATTACAGTTTTACCTTTTTTTCTTTATCTTTAGTCCTTCTGCATCAATTCTTTCCATTGCAACACAGTGAAGAATGAGATCAGCAGAGGAGTATTTTTGATCAATTGCTTTGTTAGCTTGAAAGATGTATAGAGGACCACGCACTAAGGTATTGGTGAATGAGGGTACCTAATAAACACCTTCTAATTCATAGAAACTGAGGACGAAACATGATGTTTATGAAATGCATTTGAACACTTCTTTACTAGGCAGAGTTAATTTCCTGGACAGAGTAAAGCACACACAGACCATTGGTGAGAACAACAGAAAAATGAAACACTAACCTACAGCAACACTATGGGTACCCCGGGTGTTACAGAAGAATTCAGTAATGGTTGGACAAAATAAAGAACTACATTGCCATTTTCAAGGACTACACAGACAAACATATTTCACCACTTTTTTTTTAATACTTTTTTCCCCTCCTTTTATTTTGTACTGTTTTTTTTCAGAGTGTCTCACAGTCTTCACAGTAAACCAGGTCCCTCTCCAAAGTATTTACCTGCTAGCAATGTAGTCTGTTCAGTGGTGTTGCGTTTGGGGCTAAAGGTACACCAGGAAAGGAATGAAATGACAGGAGAAACAGTCTAAGATTAAGTTAGATCTATCCAAGATCCATTAAGTGTCACACAAATCCTAAATGCAGTACACCCCCCCAAATAATTTAGTTTTCAAGAGTTAATTAACTGCTTCCTTAAAGATGATGATGAAGTTTCATATAAAAAACTCTACATTCCCACAACTCCAAAACAATTAATTTGGCTAATTCTGTTTGGGATAGCAGCAGAAATAACACAAATTCTATCTCAATCATAACAATGTACACACACTTTTTCTGCCCGCCCCCGCCCTCACCCCTGTCCCCCACCCCCCAATTTGGCCTTACTAGCAATTAGTCAGATTAGGCAATGACTCCATTGCCGTTACAAATGAAACGCTAAGGACATCAACAGGGCTTGGTGGTCAGTAATTCCATGACATGGGACAACGGTGGAAAGCAACTACACTGGTTAAACACGACTAATGTGTTTAATGGTGGTCAGAGATCACTCACATGAAATTATGGAAGAGTTTCTCATTATCTGGGAAGGTCTGGCAATTCCCTGGAGGTAAGTCATCCCTCCAGAAAAAGCAGCTTGTGTAATTCTCTGGTGGGCTCTCAGGTTCAATATGCTGGAGCAGAACAGGGGAGACAGGTGAGCCGGTTACTAACTCTGCAGGTCAGAGACAAAACTTAGCAAGAGAGTCCCTCCTACCAAAGGGCATCGGATGAAACAAGCAAAACCAGGCTCCTCCCTCTAGACCTTCCATTTAAAACAACCAAACAAGGGCTAGAAGTAACATTCCAGAGGGGATGCCTTTTTTTTTTTTTCCCTTTTTGAACTATATTTCATAGAAAGGAGAAAGCGCTGATTCATTTCCTAGGAGCCAAAGGACTTTTCCTACCGATAGTATTATCTGTTAACACCGCTCAGGTAAGCTGTTCTGTAACGTGCAGATCTCCTCCCAGTACCAGCTCACCCATACAGCCACACACCGCATGGCAGAGAATGCAGACCTAAGGCTTCCTGAGGAGCAATCACCACCATGCATGTCTGGAATGGCAATGAAGAGAGATTTTGATTTTTAATGAACTTTCTTGGCGACAATAAACAATGGCAAAATTAAGTAGTTTGGTTCTGGTGGTTAACATCCATGTTCAGGTGGCTGCTCTCACAGGAATGGGAGCAGCCTTACAGAGATGGCAACTGAACTGTGTCACAGATTCACAGTGGTTAGGGTTGGAAGGGACCTCTGGATGTCATCTGCTCCAGCCTCCTGCCCAAGCAGCGCCTCCCCAAGCCGCGTACCTGGGACTACCAATGTCCTACCCAGGAAGTGCTCACCTTTTCCTAGCATGGTAGTACTACATTTACAAAATCATTCTCAGGGTAAACTTTAAAGCAGGGAATTTGTAAATGCTAGGACAAATAGCAAGATTAAACAGAGTTAAATTGATTTTCAAAGTTTAAAGTTTTTTTAAGTAAAACAGCCGCTTCACTGTGCCACAGTTCTGCTATATGGCTCTACACGGACACAACAAAAAGCTGAAACATTAATTCTCTGCTTTGAAAAAAATCTTGTTACTGTAGTTAAATAACAGTTGAACCACACAGAACCCAGGCAACAGGGCAGTCTATTTAGAGCATTAACCACATTTTGTTTACTGCTTAGGATGAATTCATCATGCAAACCGTCCAAAGTGAGATCCTGGCAGGCTCCAAACGTGCTCGGAGAGGCTGAGGCCAGATACATTCTACATCCATATTAGGCTGTGGATCAAGTCCTGAGCTGGATTCGAAAGTTCTGCTTTGCCCGACACTTCAAAAACCCAATGATGGCAATTTACATGCAAAATCACCACTATCAGAATATGCTAAAACGCATTTGATCACACTACAGAAGTATTCACTATAGAAGCATAAAACTACAAACACTAAACTGGAAACTAAAGCTCCCGTGTTACAAGACGGAAGAAGATGAGCAGAAGGACTTTTCTCCCTAAGGAAAACGAAAATATTTGCAAATTAAACTAGAAACTTTAGCCCAAAGCATGAATCTAATATATATGTCAAATCAGATTTTTTATTTATACTAAGGAAACTACAGACCTTGCCTGCTTACTCAGCACAGAATTTATTTCTAAGAAAAGAAATAAATCTACCTCCACAAAAATGTCACTCTCTTTATTCTTACTATTAAACTGCAGAGTGCTCAGCAGTTTCAGCTGGCCTATGCAGCAGTGGGGTTTTTTTTCCTCATGCCTTTGGATATTGTGGATAACATCAGTGAATTAGGCAGAAACAGAACGATGGGCAGTTCTACGACATTTAAGCTTCCCCACAATGCCCATTATTATGGTATTTGAGTACAGCTATTTCAACAAGATGGGCTACCAGCAAACAGATCTTCACATAACAGAAATGGATACAAACTTTATGCACTTAATTTTAAGAGTTTGTGTGGAATTAATTGTCTGTTTAGAATTGTGCACATGAATATGTTTCCTTTACAGCCATGACTCCGGAAAACTTTCCTCTGAAAAGGAACGAGTGCTGTGCAGTACGGGTCCTTTAGTTTACCTCTTGACGGTGATTCCTCTTGCACCTACATACAAGCACATCCCGACACAATTTGGATCAACTAGGACTGATCCCTGGCACAATCCCTGGAAGCTCAGTATCATTCTGAAACCAAATTTTCCCATCCAGATCATTTAGCTTTTTGCACACGTGCAGCAGTAGTATCTGGCACGTCCGGGACAGCAGTGCTACATGTTGTTACTTAAACCACAGTGACATCACCATGTTACATGCACTGAGGTACTAGTAAAAGGTACTGATATAAATACTTCTTTGTAAACAGAGATAACAGAATTCCAAATTCCTCTGTATCTGGAAAAAAAAAATAATGCCAGAAATTAGGGCATCGGTGATTTACTGAAACACACTGACTATAGCACTGGGCCCAGGAGACAAACTTTTTTGTATCCAATGGCAAGATTTTCCCACAAATATTTTCATCGTTTTTGAAAGCAAATGTGTAATGTCTCTTGAAAAACCCTGCTGATAGCAAGATCCTGCCCAGCAGAAGACACGCAGTCAAGCTGGGCTCTGGCATTTCCCAAGGCAGATTTGTTCCAACTTAACTTGGGAGCTGTTAGGGAGGCAGCTTGCCCAGAGTTATTGAATAATCTATTACAGCGTGCAATGGGGTTCATAACCGATGCCTTGCAACACAATGGCGAGTGATGGCAACCAAACCACTGCTTCTTCTTTAGGTGGTTCCATCTCCCTGATAAGACTGTCTATATTAGTAAGTGAAACTGGGCAAGGAAGCACTCCCGGGAGCTGAAGCTGTTGCCTTTACCACTAGAGCATTACAGCAGTCCCTGGCACAGTTTTAGCCCTAGACAGCCCTCCTTCCCCCCGAGGGCTCCTAGGCACAGTTTGGGAGTTTGTAGGGGCCAGAGACCTTTCCAGCAGATTGTTTGCTTGTGGCCACCCCGCTCTGGAGACTGAGCTCAGTGGTATGGACACAAGCTGTGCCGTGCTAGTTTGTCTCAGTGCCAGAGGCATCTCTGTGGTGTGTTTACTAGAATAGACATAGCCTCAGCGTCTCAGTCAGTGAGCTATTTAGTATGAGGTCTCTACCTCTTCAGCTTGATGTATGAATCTGGATGCCAGAGCTCTTTCCAAAATGATTTAAAACTGACACATTGCTTAGGAAAGCTCATGTTTCAAAATCAGCCTTTTCCCTCTAAAATAAAAGTAATGGTAATCAGACTAGCTGATTTATCTGAAAGAATTTCAGCTTTCCTTGCAGTCCATGCTCTCCATAGCCGTAAGCGAGAATCCTGACACAGGTTGCTCAGAACTACAGCTACTTTGATAAAGATCGTATCCCTTACACTCACTGTTTCGGTGATAATTTTTTTACAAACAAGATGCACACTAAGGTGCTCTCAGCAGCCAGAATCTGACACGATTAGGGCAAACTCTGGCCTTCTTGTCTAGCAATGAAAATATGCTCTGGGATATGCACAGTCTTTGGCAAGCCTAGATAACGTGTAAACAGAACTCGTAAAAAGCTGCTGTGTCTCATAAAAGGTACTTCAGTTTTAATAGTTTCTTTAAGAATCAATATTTTAAATTAAAGTATCCTTAATTCCAAACAGAGGTTATTAAATGAATAGAGGTGGTACTGAAAAAAAAGTAGGTAGGAAAAATTCTAGTAGAGTATGAAAACAGAGATGCTCTTAAAAATACTAGCTTCTGTTCTTGACTATCGAAGGACTGACAATACCACATCCTTCTATCTAGAAAGAAAAACCTCAAACACCACCATTTTTCAAAGTAGTAGTTTTGGTATATGTTGTGCTGCCTATTAACCGATGACATTAGCAATGGTGCTTTTTGTGAATGAGCTGTATCTATTTCTTCGTGCAGTGCCTACAATGCTTTTTCTGTTCTGCTGCGTAAGGTGCGAATTCCTGGGACGAGCAGCACATCTCACGGTATCACATATCCTGCGAGCTACATATTTCATCTGAGAGCGGGAGTTTTACTTCCATTAGCATGCAGCCAGAGGTAAAGTTTCATCTCCAAAGCTACATTTAATGTCAGTAGGGTAAGCCCATTTGAGTTGACATCCTAAATCCACTTCCCAGCTGATCACTGAAACAGTTTTGTTGTTTAAAGGCCACTCAATTCGTATGGAGAGTAACAGTCACGGATTTTACTTGCGATTTTATACAGCCAAGATTCTAAATCTCTTTGGAATCTAGGATTTCCCCTCCCCTTTCTTTTAAGCCTTTGTTTCTAACACCATTTGTACACAGAAACCTGAATTTTGTTTGCAAACAAAATGCTGTGGTAGGGCTCTGGTAAGTGGCAAGACAGCAACAGCAAAATTGTGCTTGTGCTCTGCCCTCCTGTTCCCCTCTCTGGCCTCCAGCAGACACGGTGCCTTTCTCACCCATCTGTTACTTCTCATCACGGACACAGAGGGATTCGTATCTCTGCTGTTCTTTTTGTAAAGAAGTCGCCTATACGCTGTATTATATTTCAGACATCAAAGTGACCACTGGGAGTCTAGGCTTGTGCCAACAGCTATGTCAGTTTTAGGGTAAGCGCTGGCAACCTCAGCACCATACAAGCAGAGGAGATGACACTGGCACCCAGCCTGGCCTGCACAGCAGTTATTTCTGTACACATGAAACCACTTGCAACAGCAATATAAGCTCACAGTTGCTTTTATCTGCACATCAGCTCATTCCATTCAGCATCTTTCCTTTTTGTAACATGAAGTTCACAATTTTCCTGCATTATCTAAAATCCGGGAAATATGTTTGTTCATGGAACCTACCAGTTACTCTCCCATCTTAATTAAAGTATTTTTGTCTGAGCAGCTGGAAATCCATTTATTCAGGTAGGAAAGCCCAGAGCATATTTAAATAATGACTGAACCCAGTATAACTTTCTGAACCCCTTAATACATTGCTATAACAAGACTTGTGGTTTAACATGCAAATGACAGCATGTGAAGTGGACTGTGTCCCTGAAGAAGTCAGGAAGGCAACCTTTGTCTGCAGCAAATTGCTGGGATGCAGAATTTCTTCTTTTTGTTTGTTTCCAAATATGTATTTCCCCATAGTGGGAAATCTGCCTTGCATTAATAAAAGGTCATGCCTTTAGTAAACCACTTAACTATGGGTTTTCTTTTTTTCAGTTGTCCAGTTGTTTAATAACTTTATAACTTTGGAAACTGTTTGTAGAGGTAGAGTCGCTAAGATGTATTCATAGCCTCTCCATGTTCTTTATGCCTTGGCCAAAATATTTTTCATCAAGTAGTCAAGAAACATGAGGTCCAGTGAGGTGAACGGCAGGAGAAGCGAGCACAGAAAATCTTGCGAAAGAGATGAGAAAAAAAATCCCAAAGCCTTTTTACTACAGATAACTGGGGAGAGGACTTGTTGATTTGTGTATCTCTTTAAGATGCCACCACTACATTTGCCAGAATTTTGTTTTTATTTTCAACAGGTGCAAGTTGGCTTTGTAAAAAGCACTATTTCTTGCAAACTTTGCCTATTAGTTATCCTTAAACCATTACTACCAGAGAGGAAACTGGAGCAGAAGTAGTGAGTCTGAAAGCAATAAAGGACTATATAAATAAGATCTTTTGAGGGGGAAGTGATCTCACAGTGTTATAAACTGTGAAGTTATTTTCCATGACAAAGAATTTATTTAGGCAGACGTAAGAGGATTGGGGGATCAATAGAGAAATGTATCCAAAAGCATTATGTTGCTCAGTAAACAACATTAACTCTCTGCTCCCCCTACCATGCAACATTCACATTGTTCTCAAGCAAACCTATTCATGTGTGTAAAATACAGTAAGCATGGGGCATATAATAAGTGGAAAATAACATTCATCTGACCACACTGAACAAAACAGAAACTGAATCAAAAGGCTGTTCCTGAAGAAAAGGGAGATTGTTAAAAGAGAAGAGCAACAACAAAAAAACAGAGAGACGAGATGTAATCCTAACATCAGACACACTGATGACAGCAGGATGATTTTCTACTCAATACTGGCCAATGCTGCTTAACCAAGGTTTCAAAATGTTCATGTATTTTCTTTCCTTCTGTTTGTTGTTTTCCCTTTGAGATCTGTTTAGCTAAGGGTGGATGTATGGTAGAAACCCAGAAGTTTTGAAAAGCACTTCTTCATAAACCAAAATGGAAGTGAACTTTGAATGTAAGCCACTTCCTTTCCCCGGAGACAGTGCTGCCTGAGAACAAGAAGGATCCTTTTCCCGCTCCTGCCGGAGAGCTGCCAGAAGTGTATTTGCTGCGTGTACCTCACGGGGTAATAGGTGAAAGCCAAAAGTACTATAGCATCCTTGATCAAGGTTGTTCTGTATGCTAGGCAGTATAACTACTACAAAGAATTGGAGGCTTTGTCACCTTTATTCAATAAAACGAGGACCATGCCACGTTATATTCAGAATTATTCCAGAGGAATTAGGTAACAAGAACTTTACGTGTCTATTTGCTTTAGCAGCCTCAGCATTTAAGAGACAGGAGGTGCCAAAGTTCAGGCTGCTGGGGAAACTGCAGCATTGCCCTCATTGTGTGTAAGACTTACGAGTACAGTCTTTTGACTCCTCGGTACACATTTCTTTTCGCAACCACTTCCTCACTCAGTGCACCGCTCTTGTAAACTAGATACCAGAGCTCTGTGTCTCCTGAAGCCCTGCAAAGACAAATACAGCGGAAAGCTTGCCAGATGCTCAAGGCCCAAAGAGCAACTCAGGTGTCATGAGCAGGCATGGACACTCTCCAGCAGAGGGGCTGGATCCATCAAAGACCTTCACTCAAAACAGCTGGTTCTTAGCATGGGTAAGCTGCTCAGGATTTATTTTCCCCTGAGGGCTACTGTGTAGGACAAATGTAGGCAGATTTGCACAGTGACAAATAACAGAAGTACTCCTCATGCAAAGGTCACGTGCTCTGCTTAAGTTTACGTCACTACTCCAAAGTACAAGAATACTAAAGCACACTGAAGAAAAAAAAATGACGTTTCTTTTAAGGTGAAGAAAACAACTTATTTTTATGCTAGCCTTGTTCTCAGTCTTACTGAATCACTTGAGCTGAGATATTCCAAAAATACTTGGGCTGAGGAAAACAGCTGACCTGAAAAATTCCAGCTCAAACGTTGAAAGTTTCACAAATACCCTGAAAACCAGGGTACTACAATGGGAACTGCTGGGCAGTTTTCCTAATTGGCGGTGCTACCAACCTATTACATAGTCAGGACTTTACTTTTTTTTTTTTTATCGCAGATTACATTATCAACTACTCTCTAGTGAACTGAAAACGAGCAGAAAAATAAAGAGGAGGGAAGCAGAAAGGAAGCAGAGGGCAGAGCTGCTGGCTGAACTTGGACAAGGCCTGAAAGATTGTTCCGTGGTCAGTCTGGGAAGTGAGAGACACCAAAGGACATTTTCTTGTGTCTGCCATGGCCTTACAAAGCTGTATCAGATGCATGCACATGCACATCACTCCAACACAGAAAGCTTTTGTAACATTGATAGCCTGCATCTCTACCAAGGTCATGTGCCTGAAACCCACAGCCAGTCAGACTGCCACTTAAACGCGAGTGGAGCCATACAGGCTGTTGAGATAAAATTATCACAGTCATATTTCAGCAGATGAAAAAGAAACCTGAGATGTGTGCTTGGATTAGATACAAGAAAAAGGATAACTGGAAAAGCAACAGGCAATTTTATTTGTGTGCCAAAAGGAAAACTGGAGCAGGTTTCACACAGACTGACCTTTAGAGAAAGAGGAGGAAAACAATTCCTTCTTCCCAGGCAGTAAATGAGCATTTCCAGAGCCACATGATGACAGTGTGGTCAGGACTGTACCTCAAATCTGTCTCTGGGACCATGAGGATCTCTCAGCTCTGAAGTCTCCTCTCCTAATTCATCAGACGAATTTAAAGTCTTTCTGCAATGACACATGTAGGGCACACAAGATCCTGCTTAGAAGCCCATTTCTGAACGTACGGTTTGCAGTTCTCAGAACAGCTCCAATGAACTGAAAACTGGTGGAGGCTTAACAGCTTGACTTTTTATTTTCTGCTAACTCCAAAATTAAAAACAACAAACAGGTAGCTTGCAACGTGTTCTTAGCTGCTTCAATGCAGTTGTGTGTGCATGAACTATAAAAGAAAGGCAAAGTTTTAGAATTTTTAAGTGTCCATTGCTTAATAAATAGTATTACAGAAGTTTTAGTACCTTCAGGCAGGGAAAGACTAGATTCAGAATTGCAATAATGTATTTAATTTCCTGGGGTCATAAAGTTAACTATGAAGTTCTCACATCAGGTCCAGAAAACTCCCGGCACACTAGAAACTCTTTACTTCACAATGAATTACAGTCAGATAGATCTGTCATTTGGAAGATTATAATACCAATGTCCTACTCAACAATCACACTTGTACAGGATGTTGCTTTTAAATTTCTAAGTGGGTTTTTGCACCACTTACCTTTAGTAATGTGTGATCCTATCTTTGGAATGACTGTTACACTAGTATGAAGTGATACTCCTTTACCAAGGTTCAAATTTTATTTGACCTTCCATTCTGCCCTGGACAGGTGAATGAATCAGACTGTCAATTTTCTAACAACTAGTTGAATTTTACTTTGAATAAGTTTTCCAGCGGACATTCTTTTCCAAGCATTTTTCCATGAATTTTCAATAGGGTCTGGCTCATGAATTGCATATGACAGCACATAAGAAGGATAAATTACAAGTACAACGTTTGATAAATAGGGTACAAAAGATAATGAGTTCTCCTTTAATAAACAGCTGAACTGCAAGTACTAAGGTCTGGCACTGAAAGCAAAACAGGAGAAACTTGGTAGAGAGAGCTACTTTAATAGTGTGATTGTCATGCATACTTCTCCATGGACTTCATTCAGAATTACAGCTGCTCAGAATCTCTGAAAGTCAGACACAAAGGGTAATATTGCATTTAAAACTATGGAAACTATGTGTGTAACACACCGTCTTCCACTACCAATATTTCTAGAGCATGAAACAGGGTTATTTCATGAATGAAAAATTAACTGATTTATGAATGAATGGACGACCTTTCCCAAAAAGTCATTAGGGCATCAGGAAGGTGGGAGGTTCTTTTCCTAAGCCTCAGACAGTCTGATCTCTTTTGGGGTTTGACCCCATGAGGGAGACTAAAGCACAAAGTAGTCTTGGATACCTTCACTTTGGTCTCCATCAAAGACCACCTTCCTTCCCTGCCCCACAATGACATGCAACCAATCTGGAAGCACAGAGCATGAACCACAGATTTTTTTCACTACAATGGGCCTCAGGGTGGCATCAGAGGCAAAACAGATTTGGTTGAAACCGTAAAGCACTCATGCTATCATCATGCTGGTGTGATAGCTTTAGCAAAGTTTCACTAGACAAACTCAGATTTAAATACGCCTGTCATTTTAAATACTGCTACGGGAATCACAACTGCTGTATTTTCCAGTATAATGAGTGCAAGGGATTTAGGTGGGAACCAACTATTCATTACAAAGACTTTTCTTCCCTGGAGAACTGCAATCTCTTTTGCCCAAACTTTAGCACTTAAAAAATAAGATAATTTACAAGTGTTAAATCTGTTCTCTCCTGCTGCTTTTGCTACTTCCTGCAATATTTGGAAAATCTTGTTCTTTATTTAAAAGCTAAGTTATCAGGTGTGGCTATTAATTCCCCAAACCATCCCGCTTTTTCCTATTTTTGGCTTACATCAACAAGGGAATTTAAAGTGGCCCAGACTGTACCTCCATTCTTAATGCAGTGCATTTGCCTCAAAACGACTGCAGGCGTGCAGCTGGTCCTTTCCCTTGCCCAGTTTCCACTCCAAATCAAGGGAGCTGAGGGTGAGATATCCAGGGCAGCAGAACAGTGCTCTGCATCACTGCCCAGTGGTGACAGGGCTCTTAATAACAATAATTCTGCTGCAAAAGCAAGAGTCAGACCAGACACCCTCCTGGAAAGGTCTCCTGCCCTACCATCTCCATCACGAATGTGCACCACCCAGGGAATGTTCCTGCTTCCTCCTTGAGCTGCCCAGGTACAAGGCAGCTCTAAGCTGTTTTCAGCTTCAGCAGCTGCTAAAACAACATGCATCATCACTGCACACAGCGCGGTGGTAAGTGAGCTCTGCAGCTCCTGGCTGGTGTGGGAACACATCTCACCAGCCTGGGGAAAGGACAGAGGGGAGCTCATGTGGCCATCTTGCAGATACATGCCCTGCATCCAAACGTGGAGTGGGGACACCACGTCTTCACACAAGCAATTCAAAACAAGATTGTTTGAAGCTTTTTTCATTCCTTTTTTTCCTTTCTCTTCCTCTGTTATCAGTAACATTTACAACTATGTAAGTCTGAAGCCAGCCCAGGAATAAAGCCTTGTGAAGAAATGATAGCTCAGCTAGATTTATCACGAGTTTTTTCCATTTGAGAAATCTGCTTACAGTGACCACAGATCCTGACAGTGAAAATGTCTAAGCAGGCAAACCTCTTGCCCATAAGGAGTTCTGTTTAAATGAAGAACCACCAAGCACACTGTGGACTTCCTTTAAAGACAAAAGCTTGTAGAAATGGGGCCAAAATATACACTCTCATATGCATGCAGATACATGTATGTACATATGTATATACACATGTATGCATGTTTACTCACACGCTAGAGGTGCCTTAACCTGGAGTCACCCAAACTAGTATATTTGAGCTTTTCCTTTTCAAAATCTGTGACAAGAGTGTGATGATGGAAACTTCAGGTTTCAAAAGCCCACAAACATCTTCAGTAAAAAGGCTTTTCACATCATCTTTGTACTCAGTGTACAGTATTTAAAAAAATATCATTTTAATAGCTGACTCCTTATAAATGATTAATATATTGTATTGCACGTAAGTGCCCTCCTGTTTCTAGGAACATCTAGTTGGGTAATATTCTCATTTGTGATTCATATGCGTGTTCTTTTATAATTACAGTGAAATGACAGTTTCTGGGGAAGTGGTTTTTAAAAGTATGTTGGGTGCTACAGGAGAATATCAAAGTATAATAAAACTTACATGGGAAGCAAAAATGATGCATGCCTAATGGCACCAGCTTTAACAATGAACAGAATAAACGCACGTAATTCTCAACAGGATGGATTGAATTTTTCATCCTAGCAATTAATTGCAGAAGACTACATTCAAATGAACAGGCTAAGGAGATAAGCTTGCACGTATCGCCATAACCACTTGATTCAAAAACATATACATGTACGTGCCTGGGTTCCCATCAGCACAGAAACTCTCACTACAAATGCCAGCACAGATCTTTACACGTAGTGTTTGGGATCCTATAAACAGAGTAAATGCACGTAAACGTAGCCTCAGCAAATAGCAACGATTAAACCCAGCAGTCTTCATTTCAGTGAGCAGAGAAGTGGCCAGAGCAGCTGGAATGACCTGAAGTTCAGATCCCAGCATTACCAAGAAGCAGAAAACAACTGCAAAATATGCCAGATATGGCACAGCAGGATCTAGTTACCTGTTGTGTCACTTTAGTGAGGGAAGACATTGAGGTAATGGCTGGGAATGACATTTTGCTTGGCTGTTTGAAATTAAAGGAAATACTTTCTCTAAGCATGTGGTAAGCAGAGTGCTGAACAACTCTAACAGCTGATCACCCCCAAGTTCAAGGAAAATTCCTCATAATGACTGCAGCACTTCTACTACTGCTCATGCAGCCCCGGTGGGGACTCTGAACCTCACCTGTCAGTGCTAAAAACTACAAAATAAATGAGTATCAATGTAGCCATCTGCATTTGGAATCAAATTGTTAAGCTGTGGGACTTTGGCATTTATCTTAGTAAAAGTAAATTGCAAGTGTAGTGATCAGCTGGTGAACTGCAGTCTTCCTGGAATTACTTGGTCATCCAGACTGATGACAGAACACACAGGTTAGCTTACTGCTTCCCAAATATCAAATAAAAATTAAAAACTGAAGAGGACAGCCTAAGTCTGACTTACACAATTGAGGCAATGAGCACAGAACAAAACATGTCAGAAGTAAAGGTTTCTTCCAGAAAATTATACAACCAGAATTAATATTACATATTTGTTCAGAATATAAGAAATGCAGCAAGTAAAATATTTTAGCTATGCACAGCTTATTTTTTAGTAATTGCACTGAAAGGCAATGCTTTAAAGGCAATATCCAAATCCTCCTTTAATACAGAGCTATATGGACCTTATTTTGCCAAAATAAACTAGAGAACCGAGAAATCTTTGCAGCTTAAATTACTCTGAGATTTCTGTATAGCCTCATTGCAGAAATACTAACCTGCAATGTAATGTGAGAAAAGTAGCAACTAAGGAGATTCAGACTGAATGTCTGCCTTCATTCCCAGGTGAACAGAAAGCTCCATGACTTGTGTCCAAATATTTGAAAAGCATCAGTACAAGAGAGTGACGGGTATTAAAGACACCCCCCAACCTTCCCCAATTACATGAATTATCAGATTGAAGAAAGCCAGCTTCCTTCTTTCCCCCTGCTATGGTATTTATTTCCATTCCCCTCAACAGCAATCTAGTCTTCCATGGGATGTAATGGCACTTGAAAACCTTTAGTATGAAGGTCATGACTCAAAGGCTAAAAAATTATTTTAAAAATCTACTACCAATATCAATACAGCAGTTTAAACATAATCATTATGAAGCCTGTGTAACTGTTTGTGTATATGAAGGGCTTCAAGGGGATGGAAAATGTGAAAGATTTTCTCTGATGCTGATTGTAGTAAAAGTGGATGTTGTGCAAGGCCCTGCCTGTGGGACCAGCTCCCCTGCTAGGAAACACTACTCTGTCACTGGGAGAGATACACAGGCGAGACTCTCCAGCTACGCCTCAGTTGTGGATGTCAGGAGCACTGCCAGGTCTTGCCGTCTATGCCCAGCTGCCACCAACGGCGTGCCATGGGCAGAACCAGGTGAGACCATCCCCATACCCTGCCCTTGGGCTGTACTGGGGGGAAATCCAGAAACACCAGCAATAAGAGAAGCCCGGTGCATTCAACAGGCTCCTCAGTCTGGGCAGCAGAGGGACAAGGATTGTTGGCAGCACTGTAAAAAGTACCTGCTGTGCTGCTTGCACCCAGGCTGGGAGATGCAAGGGCCTGTTCTCACCACTGCTGTGGGATTGCAGGTAAAGGGCAGCACGTTCCTGTATTTCTGTCTGGCCTCTCAGATGTCCGCTCTCACCCATCCCGAATGCGGTCAGCAGGATCACTCTCTCACCACGTCTGCACACTATGTGACTCCAGTGTTGCCTGGCCTTTCATGTTCTACTGTTACACAGTAAAAACAGTGACAGATTTCTGCTGAGACAACAGTCAGTACAAAGCACTACCAGAAAACCCCCAAGCAAAAGCCACCCCCAACAATAAAAGAGAATTCAGGGCTCACAAGACAAGTCTATGCTGTTAACAGCATCGTGTGAATAACTTAACAGACCTTTTCTACCTCTACCCTGTGTGCAGTAGTTACCATAGGGTTTTAAGAAGCACTCCAAATGCCTGACCCCAACCCTAAGAGGCTAAAAATCTTAACAGAAATTGCACATGGAATTCCTTTTCTTTCATAAGCTTCAGAAATGCATTCTTTTAAATCCCCAGTGCTCTTCCATCAAACAATGTGGAGGTGAATAAATGTAGCAAAGAGCAAAGGTACTATGGAGCAGATTCTTCCCTGCCTTTCATTGCATTGTTACAGCTGCTTGCATCTGTACCATGAGTTCAAAGCTGGAATAGAAACTCTGTCACTGTCTGACAAAGACTTTGCACTCTATATCAAAAAGTAACCATTCACATTTTCTACAGTATTTTTTCCTCTCTAGGAAGAAAGTTTTCAAACATAAATCATATTTCTCAAAGCCACTGCCAGTACCCAAGTGCTCCCCACGAAGAGTTAACTGTACCCTACCCGTAGAAATGATGTTCCTCCAATCGATTGCTCTATTCCCTGCCTCTTCTGCCTCAGAGCGCTCAGGCCAGATCCTGCCCCAGAGAAAAAGCAGAGTCAAAGGCTTGGGATACTCAGAGCCAAGTCCTGGAGTCAGGCAGTGGGAGGATCAAAGATTGCTGGGCTGAAGCAGCATGGAAGGCAGACATATCAAGGTGCACTATTGTTCAACCATCACACACAGGTAATTTAGAGCATCTTAATTTGAAACGGCTGGTCACCATCTGGTGATAAAATAAGGAGGCACCAAGTGAGTTAAAGCAAGCTTGTCCATACCTGGATATTTTACTTGCACTACATAATGAAACCCATCATCACCTCCATTCATACTGTCGCGTCTTTCCCAGTTTAGCAGTTTAATACAATTTGTGTTAGCTTTGTCTCTCCTTCGCTTCAATTACAAGACGATTTCATCTTTTGAACAGATTGCAGTTCACACACACGTGCATGTAACCTTCCAATTCAAGACACTTCTGACATGAAAGTGCAAAAGAGAGCAGCTAAGACCTACAAAGTTCTGCCGTTCTTAAAAACAAGCACAGAAGACAGACATTGGGATGAATATGTTAAACAAGGCAGAATTAAAGGGTTAGAAAAAGAAAGGACTCTGGCAGGCTGCCTGCTTCACAGCTCCTATGTGCATATTTATGAATCCTGGGACAACATCAAAATTAGGCCTAGCTGACCTTTGAAAGAATGAATAATTTCCTAACACAGAGAGATGTTTTAAATATACGAACAGCTTTAAACACCCAAAGTGCTCTGCTTCTAATTATTTTTGCTACATATGAAATATTTGAGGAAAATGTATATGATATCTTTAATTTGTTAATTACCAGCTGGCTCCTACCACACATTATTAAGCTACTATGGCCGTGACTAATGCCTCTGACAACACTAAATTACCAACAACAACTTGTGCAGGAATGTGACCTGAGTGGCCTAGAAAGGACTAGCTGCAGGTGTTTATTTTCAGATAAAGATGGTTTATTAACCCAGGTATAAGACAATAAACATTAAATACCACACGCACAAGTCCTGAGGAGGAAGGCTGCGCCCCAAGCCCCACGTGCTGCCTACTCCATGGGCACCACCATGCCCTGTGGCTGAAGTAACCCGGACACCTGCGTGTCACGCTGTTTGCTCATGATACAGATGTGAAGAAGTGTGAGCACTCAGGTTTGCTCTCCAGCAGTGCTTCACATGCTGTGGGCTCTACAGCTCTGGCCCCCTGCTTGGTGACTTAGGTAGGGACACTGGACATGCACAGGTGGTGCTGTAGCAGGCACCGATGTTCAGGACTCCTCCACTTCCAGCCTGGTGGTCCCAAAGGCTGCATGCTCACACTTACGCAGTTCCAAAGGCTCGGTGTCAGTGCAAGTTTGTGCATCCCAACAGGACCGGGACCTACGCCATCTCTTCGTGCATTTCAGTAATTCCCTGACATGAAGCATGCCAGGGAACTCCTGCTGAAGTGAACGCATGCTGCAGAGATTCCCTTCAGTGTCTGAAAGGCAGGGCTGCTCAGCTGCAAGGGATGCCAGGCAGGGGGTCTAGGAGACTCAGGGATGTCAGGGATTTTGCATCAAGGAAGATCAAGATGAAGGAAAAGTGACTGCCCACAAAACCTTCCTCTGCACAGCTGCAGCCCAGGCACAGCCCTTTTCCACTCACCTCTGAATACAAGTCTTTCTTTTTTTCCTTTTTTTTTTTTTTCTCAAAGCATTTGCTGCCAAATTGATTAGATTAATAACGTTTTAGCTTGGACTGGAACTTACACGTCTTAGTAGTGTGTGAAATAATGTTACTCTCCTTTCCAAATCCTCCTGGAGTGGTTAGGAAAGCCAGTCTTTTTTTGCGCAGCTACATTATAAAATTGCTGAACAAACCTATTCTGCTGTAATGGGAAGGGACGTATTTTCTTCTCTACCATAAGTAGGTCAACGAATACATGACGTTGTAAGGACGAAACTGTTTTCCTCTGTCCTCTTCCCTCTAATGGCAGTTTCAAATCATTTAAATTTAACTATGTTTCTAGTGTTAACTATAACATCATTGTAAGGTTATTAACAACTGATATATCGGTGGTCCTAAAGTCTGGAGTTTGTGCTTCCCTGCAGGCTTATTCTAGCCTCAGGTATACATACGGAATTCCTACACAGGGCATGTCATTGCACAGTTAAGAAAAGCTGGCAAAGAAATTTGGATGTGAAATGCAACAATACATTAAGAGGCACAAAACTTTAGCTCTCACCTCTGAGATTTACACTGAGCTTTTGCATCAATGTGATCTCTTTTGGGGGATGAAATTCTGACCATCACCTACTCTAAAACTAAAGTAGCTACATTGTGAACAGTGAACTTGCTCTGAATTAATACTGGCATAAACAAAGACAAAGTATTTTCAGTGGAACTATTCCAGTTCATAGCACCTGGAGACTTCTCTGTATGCATTTCATTGGGAGGGATTAACCAGTAACTGGAGAAACATTTAACTTGCAGTTATAGCTATCTGAATACTAAATGCAAATTAAAGGCCATGGGCAACAAAAAAATACATCTGGGGGGAGAACACACACCCCCAAACAGAAAAAGGAAAAAAATTACATTACACTAAAGAGAATATAAAATGCCTGAAGTCTTATCAAATGTAATTTAAAAAATGAAAATGGGTGTTGCTTTTTTACTGACTGCCTCTATTTTAGAACAGATGGCGTAAATTGGTTTTGTTGACATGACCTGAAAAAAGTAAAAATTAATTAATTCATCTCACGTAATGCCTGTTGTAAACTCTCACTCACCCACACAAGCACTACAAAGGCCACCTCCTGCACCAAAATGTTTGCCATAGCAAAGGTTACACGCTCTTACAACCCACTCCTTGTATCCTTGTCCTGAAAACAACAGGCCAGCCTAGGACAGTAAAGCTAAAGCACATACAAGTGGGCACCACTCTGTCTTCAGTGTGAAATTTTTACCCAATATAAACCCATGACTTCAAAGGGGACTCAGATTTCATCCTAAGAATCCAATTACGTGTTTCAAATTTAGGATGGACTGTCAAGTCCCAGCTGACAAAATGATGTTCCCAAGTATTTCAGGACAATGATATTTGAGCTGAAATGCAAAGCCAGCTGTTTATGCCTTAACCACTTACCTAAAGGAACATTTCAAATGAGAAAATTATATGATGAGTAAGTGCCTCTGCACCTCAGCAAAATGCATTCCACTCTGCAGGCAGACTTTTCCAAACAGAATTTAGATAGCATGTCTTTCATTAAGACAAGAATTCCATGTGCAATATTATCACCAGTATCACCAACTCATTAAGGATGGTAGAAAAGATATGTAATCCACCTCCCACTGTGAGATAAAGTCAGATACACTTCATTCGTACTTATTAAAGCCATGTCTAAAACCTCCAGTGATGGAGACTCCTCAAGTTCCACTGGCAGTGTATTTCAGACATAATGTCTTCCTAGGGTTTACCTCACCTTTCTTGCTTCACTTTAGACCCATTTCTCTTTGTCTATGGCACAGACTAGAGATGACTGGCCTTCTCACAATAGCTGGTTCTCTGCTATCTGTGCTTGGAAAACTGCCTGCCTCCTACTTGCTCTCCAGCAGGCTGCTCTTCTTTAGGCACAGACAATGTAGATCTTTCAGGTTTCTCTCCTGGTGCATGTTGTCTGGATCTCTGGTCATTTTTACTGCCTTCCTCTCCACTTCCAAAGTGGCCAGCACTTTCTTGAAGAGCAGTGCTCCAAACCAAACACAGGAATCCAGCTAAGCACTCACCAACACGGACATTGCTCCTACGGGCTGTACTCCCACATGCTTCCCAACATCATGCCTTTCTTTTTTTTCCTTTTCTATTGTGCAACAGCTTGACATTGCCAATTCATGTTCAACTAGAGATCCACAGTAATCCCTATATCCTTTCCTGAAGAGCTGCTGTCTCACCAGTTGTTCCCCAGCCTGTACTGGTATCAAGAGCTGCCAGCACACAGTTCAGTGACGCCTCTGGAGCTACACACCACCACTGCTAGCCTCTGTGCGCCCGGTGAGCCAAGCGTGCCCTTGCGATGCTGCCTCACAAAAGGCATTGAGTTGCGTGTAGCTCTTAATTAGCACACAGTGAAAAATACTGCAAATCCAGCAAGGACCAGGGCAATATTTGCATAAACCTTCCCTCTTTTTATCTGCCTGCTCAATCCACCAGGGCAGGGTAGAACAATTAGGACTATTTCTTCCAAGGCAGAGATATCCAATTTTATTTCTATGCTCTATACTGAGTCTGTTATGTGTGTGTATATATATATATACATATAGTCATGCCTAATACAAGCCCAAGCAGTCATCTACGATGGTGTACAACAAAAAAAGTATAGGACTAATGACCTTTGAAATAGGTATGGCCAGACCTGGCCAGGCTGAGGTTGCTTTCTGGCAAAGCTTGGTTTCTCTTGGACATAACACAATGAATGACTTCTTTAGTACATTACATGCCCACTTACAAAAGCTGAGGCTTTGTGCACAAGGAATTTATTTCCACCTTGAGGAAAAATGAGTGGCCTGAAAAATTGCCAGTCTATCTCCTTACTTTATGTCTTTTTCACAGAGAATACATTGTTTCAATGTGGGTGAATATTAAACAGTGTAACAGCAAAGATTAGGCCCATTCCTCCCAAGCTGCCACCAGATTATGAGTAACTGCATGGCTCTCAGCAGACACCTATTCACCTTTCAGTGAAAGTGCACTGTGAAGAGTTCACCTAAGCCTGGAGAGTGATTTTTTTTTAAAAAAAAAAAAAAAAAAAAAAAGCCTCTGAACTCCAGCACTTTTAATTCTATTGAGGAATACATCACCAGTTTTAATGTAGACAAAGAACCTACATTTGCTTGGATCCTTTTCAACCATTCACCACCTAAATTACTTATTTAGCTGTACAATCTCTGAAATTGTATTTACTGTCTCTTAGACTCACATAATTGCTTCTTGCCATCAACACTTTAGCAAGTTTCCTCTGCTTACACCCACTTCCTACTATAAAACTTTTTTCAGTTGTTCTGCTAAATGTTATGCTTGACCTGAAATTTTATATACCAGATATTAGTCAAGCTGAATGTATTATTTATGCATTTTCAGCAATTTTCAAAGCTAAAATTAATGAAAAGAAATAGTTTTCCTTGTGCTAAAAGAAATCTTTTATCATTCTTTTGCTGAGAAGCATTCATTCCTCCATGCTTTCACACAAAAACTTGAAACCTGGCAGGCAGGTTTCTTTCTGCTGTCTTTCTGCCACTATCATCAAACAGCCTTATTTGATGATTTGATTAAATTAACTTATTAACAAAAGGCATATTTCATCCCTGTCCAATGATGGTTCACAGGGAGCTTCAAAGCTTGTGAGTGCAAGTGATTGCTCTGCCAGCTGAAGGTCTGAACCTTGCTGACAACTTCTGTTTTGAACTGACATGGGTCTATGGGAGATGTGCTCAGGGGGCTTCTTGCAAGCCATGCACAAATTCTTGTATTTGAAGATGTGTCTCCTCCAGAAATTTCCTCCCTAACTGTGGCTCTGTAGGCAAGACGAGGAGATGGAGCAAGGATTTGCACTGAATTACCACTTCTGGATGTGCTGCCAGCCTGCCCTGGCTGCTGTGACTATGTGTTCAATGAGTCAGCCAAAAATTCATCCAACTCTACAGCTGGAATTAGAGGGAAGACGACTTGGAGGTTGGGATGAAGAGGATTACCAATGGCTTGACAGGTGGCAAGAGAGGTGGGAAGCCAGGAGGCAGAACAGGTTGTAGGGGAAGTAATATGATAGATGGCATTATCAGAAGTGGGTTTTTTCAAAAGAAAAACATGACCTGTTTACAGAATAGCCTGGCAGAGTAAATGGCTTGACTCTCAACTCCATTAAGATCTCCTTGCATTCCTGTACCAGCATAATATAATTTGTACCTGCATTAAACTGATTACTTATTTTCCCTAATAAGACATGCAAATTGATCAAACTTTTAAGGACAAAAATAAAACATAAAATTTTTGTTTGATCTGTTTGGAATTCTGTTTGATCTGTTTGGAAACACATTTTGTTTGTGTATATTCAAAGAAAAGTGAAATATTTGTAATTGTAATAGCAATTAAAAATACACATCAAGTACCAAGATAAATGCTTTCAAACTTGGATCTATGATGCGCCTTTTTCCTTGGGTTCTAGTCTGCAAAAGACTGGCCAGCTCTCCTAGCTTAATTTTTTTTTTTTTACAGATTAGGATGCCATGTTGAAAGAGTGGTAAAATTTCAGAATTATTAACTCAAAATTTAGAAAACATTTAAATCAATGTCTTGACTTTATAATTTAATGCATTTTTTTAGCTGTAAAGTCCGTCATTCTGAAGTCAATTTATAGGAAAAAAGAATGATCTAAAACCAGGGAATGGATTATAGTTCCATACCACACAAATGATACAGTAGCTCTCTTAATCCAATATAAATGAGCTGTGTATAACAAAAAAGGAGGGCACAGAAACATGCGATGGCCAAACTATCATTGCTTTATAAATCTGGAAGGAATCAAAAGGGTTTCCTGATCTTATTCCAAGGACAATGTCATGTTAGGAATGAACACGGACTGAAATGGTAGTAATTACTAGAAAGCATATACTCTTGTTACACAATATATTTTAAAAAATGTAGCAAGAAAGCCTAAGATTACCAACTAATTCTATCTGCAGCTGTTATTTGGTAATGAGTACTCAAGGACAACTTCACTCCAAGCATGTTCTGTGCTTTGCCCGTGCTTACTTCCATTGTGTTTAAACGAATTAGTCACAAATTGTCAATAAATTTTTTTTAAAGCCTAGTTGCTCACAGACTTTTCTGTCTGCTTCATTTTTCTCTGAGGTTCCACTGAGTGCAAATGTTCTTACAAGTTTACAAGGAGGCATTTCATACCAGAGTAGTCTTATCCTTACAAAAAGATATAAAAGAAAATAAGAATGCAGCACTTCGCTACCACTTTTCATCCCCTGACCTTCACAGAACTGGGCAAGCACTACTGTCACTGCTCTCAGAAAAGGATACACCAAGCCCCTTACATGACTTGTCAAAGATCACAGGCACAGAAGCTGACTTGTTTCCTCCACTGCCCTAGGGAAGGTTATGTTCAGCAAACAGCTACCACCACGCCAACAAATAAATTAATAAATAAAGATTCATTAGTTCTACTGCTTTCCTATCTCTTCTTTATTACCCAGAGTATAATCCCCAATTCAGGTTTTACAGCCAAATGCAGCAAGGCCATGCAATTGGTTCAGACACAGGAAAGCTGTGGTAAAAATTGGCTTCCTGTAATAGCCCCCTGCAGGGAGGATGGTTTTCTTGAGACTATTGGGTATTAGGCATTCTTTCAACTACCACAGCTGCAATTAGATGCATTTTTAAGCATCCTATTAGTGGGAAGTATTCACTGTGTTTCCAGGTAAAGTCACTTCATACAGTAATAATTAGCTCAGGAAGTACTTTATTCCCTGATACACCAGGAGCTGGAATCAATAGTAAGTGCAGGCAGTCTGACACAGCTCAGACTGGTGATTTCTCTGGGTTTCCACTCACGGACTCAGAAGTGATAACATGGCTGTATAGGAAATCATAATTGCATTAGTTTTGGTTGTGAGTGTTTTGGGGGTTCTTTTTTTACAGAATTACAAAATTACAGAATTGAGGCTTTCTACACTGTGCTGCATTGTACAAAGCATTGACTGTCATACTCTGCCAAAGCAAATTAGCTGCTGTCACTGGGAGCAGAATCATTATCACAGTGAGCTGCTTCTAGGTACTTCTAAGCTCAGAAAAATGCCTTGGTGAAACAGTCCTTAAACTCTTTAGCAACTGGTCCCTGGTGACACGCCTGTTTTCTTATTTATGGCCAAACGATCACTGCAAAAAGCTTGAAGATGAGGCTAGAAACAAAGATTTACAAAGGGAAAAAAGATCACAACAGAAAGAAAGAAAACAGGAATTGTATACTGTAAAGTCTAGCAAGGAAGGATTTTAACACCCATTTTAACACCAGGGTTTACAAAGAAAGAAGCAGAGGATGTATTAAAGGAAAAAAATCTGCAAACCCATTTTCACCTCAGAAAGCATGATTTTTCTGAACTCTCATTGACAAAGTCACTTACAACTTAATGGTAATGGAAAGAGAGGGACCATGTCCTGCCTGTTCCAGAAGACATGTTACTAGTCATGATGAAGCAGGGCTTGTCCCTAGGTAACACCAAAGAGTCAGCTCCTTGGAGCAGAAAAGCATGGCACATGCTAATGATGAACACCGTACCAGCATCAGAGTAACACCTCAACCACTCAAACAGTACCAAAACCAGGAGGCATCAATGCTTCAGCTGTAGGCCTGGGCTCCTCTCGTTAATGTTCTGTCCCCTGCTTGATCCTCCTGAAAACTGAGGCCTCCATGATCTCTCTTGTCTACCTGCAGTAGCAAGAGGCAGGGGCTGGGAGCAGGCACTCTCTCACCCTTCCATCCACTCTGTCCCAGCAGCACTTCTCCATCTCCCCCTGTGTGGGGTTAGTGGGAGTCCTGGGAAAGGGGAGGGCAGGATAATCAAAGGCTGCAGTGAGGCAAGAGTTAGTCCAGGTCAGGGGTCCTCAAACTACGGCCCGCGGGCCAGATACGGTCCCCCAGGGTCCTCAATCCGGCCCCTGGTATTTACAGAACCCCCCCACCCCACCCCCCGCCGGGGGTTGGGGGGGAAACCAAGCAGCCGCAGATGACTGCCTGCCACTGCATCCACGCGCCGGCCCCCTGGTTAAAAAGTGTGAGGACCCCTGGTCCAGGTGATCAAGGAGAAGAGGGTGTTACCACCTCCAGCAACACCTTGTTAGAAAAGTCTTTAAGAAAAAGATGTCTCCCTTTCTCTTGTTCCCTGCTTCCCAACAAATCCTAGTCACCTGAGCAGCACCTGAGGGCTAGTGGGAAAGAAGGGGACAGGTAGTGGAGAGATGTCCCAGTCCCTACATCCTGCTCTGATAAAGCTACCACACCCTGACCCAAATACTGAGCTGCTGAACACGTGCAGTACCACATTCACTCTAACCATGCAACCATTCACCCTAACAGCTGTTCAAGGATTTTTCATTTCAGAAAATATGCCAACATTATAATAATATATAAACTATATCAAACACAGCAATGTTTTCTACGGGAAAATATCAGTTTATTGAAGATTTTTCATTTACTGCTATGACAATTGGAAGATGTTATTTTGGGTGGATTAGATACACCAGAATACATTTTTTTAAAGTCAGTCCTGCACTTTAGCCTGGGAACTCCCTGTTCCTGGGTCAGATGCTCATTCCCTTCCAGGAATGAGGTTCTTCAGGCAGCTTCACTTCCCAGAATACAAAGCAGGTTTCCTTGTGATGAAGCTCTCCAGTGCCTCTTGGACATTTAATTATGGGAGAAGGGTCTCAGATAATGAAATGGGAACATCATGCTCCTGAACTGTAACTTCTGAAAAGCAATACACTGTGTTAGGGAAATGCAATTTAATTTTGAACTGACTCAGGAATTTCCCATGGAACATTAGTTCTATTTTCTGCTCACCTCTGAATGTCAGTCTATTTTTCTCTTTCAGTTTAGGAAGCTTATAAAAGGTACAGTGAACCTCTACTTCCAAATCTGTGGATTCTCCCTGCCTCTTGCCTTTTGCCATAGCTCTGGGGAGGTGCATCTGAAAACAGAAGCCAATTGTGCCAAGCCTTATCAGAGACAATGCCTAGCCTGAGGAACTGCTATCCACATACCTAACACAGAACAGTAATAAAGGTATTTCCATACCCTTCAGGTGTGCAGGAGCTCTGACAGCTCAGAGGACTTGCCCGAAGCTGTGCAGGATCCTGTACAAGAGGCAGAAACTAACCACAGCTTTACCAAGCCCCACTGCAAGTTTTTACTCATCTTGACAAATTTTGTCTTAAAGCTCTTTCACTTCAATACCAAAACAAATATTGCAGTGATACCTTAATGTAAGTAACTGTTGACCTGGAAATTTAGCATGGGACTGAAGTGTTCAGCTAGTCTGAGCTAGTTAAAACAACTCCCAAATAGTACAAGCTATAAGAGAACTGGTTTAAATGTCTTTTCTCACCCCCACAGTTAGTTTTTTCCTTTCCTTCCTTAACATTTACCTTAAAGATTATCGATTTCCTTCTTCTCCATCCCTGACATTTAACCACACAGAAAACACTTGACAGCAGATGTACTCACCCAAATATACCCAGATGTTTTGCAAAATTTGGGTAAACTGATCAATAGGGATGAACTCGATCAAATGGAAGATAATAAAACATACCAGATATATCAACTTTCCTTTAAACAGAGGAAACATTTCTATTTTAGTTCACCCAGTTCCACATATTTCACAAGGCGCAGACTGCCATTATGTGAGTCTCTTCGGCACTGGTATATATAACCAAAAATGTTAGGCGTTTCAGTTATCCGCAGACAGCACCTACTTCCTACGGTTATTACTGGCAGTACTAACATGTCAGGAATTCTGACTATGTTTGGGTGAACTGCCACCAAATCCAAAGTTAAGACCTCCTCTACTACGAGTGTAAAACACACATGTCTGGGATAAATGCTAAAAATGATGTTAGCATGTAGCTAATTCTCATTCACAGCACAGATTCAGATGAAACTTTCAGAACACAAGTTCTCATTCTGTAACGTAACTTACATCTAACTTCCTACTGAGTTACTGACATTTTAAAATCCTTTCAGCCACAGAACAACACAGATTCATCACAAATATTAAAAAAATAGCCTGAGAAAAACATTGATCAATGAAGTAACTGCTAGATACTGAAATTACTTCTGATAAGCTACAGAAAGAACATGATCTCCTGAATCTTCTTTTTACTCACAAACTCACTATTTCAGTGAGGACTGTCAGAGGAATGTGCACACCTTTTAAAATTACTACTAGAAGGACTCTGTTCAGAGAAAACAAGGGTCAAAATGTTAAAAAAAAAACAACACCCAAACCCAAACACCAAGTAAAAACATTATTTGGAAAGAAATAAACAAAAAGGTTAAATTTAATTAACCCTGTGTTGTGATCAAATTCACACATGAGGAAATAGTAGGTATGTGAAACCATGGCCAAACAAGCAAGCAAACATTGATTACACCCTCTGTAAAGCAGAAAACAACTTGCTTTTCAACTTTGTAATAATAAGCAGCATTTCAAACAGCATATCCCACTAACACAGAGCAAAAGTATATAACAAAATTCAGCTGATAGGAAAACAGCACTCAAAACTGTAATGGCAAAATTATTAAAGCCCAAGGCTCCCTAGGTTCCTCAAGACAAGTAACCTCATGAGTTAACACTTCACTGAGGAATAAAGTTAAATCTGTATGGGGAAAACAGGGGAATAAATCGTGTGGGGAAGGCATTACTTAAATATCTGTCTCATCCTACAGGAACTGCCGACTGCTCTGAGAGCAGAAGCAAAGCCAGGAGGAACGACTCTAGCAAATGTATGCAAAGGCAAGTTTCCTACTTACCCTACAGTATGCACCATGATCTCTTTTGCCACCTTAGTAATTCCAAAGAATCCAGAATGATGTTATTTTTAAGGGAATATTAGAGTCGTTTGAGCTGACAGAGGCAAGCTGACAAGCAGAGCTTTGCGAGAAGCCAGGCAGAGAGGGATGAATTTAAACCCTGGCACAAGATGCTGTGTATTCTGCCTCTATCTTTAACTTCTAAATGATTTGGTTTCACATTCCTCTGAAGTCCTGCAGGCAGATGCCTTTGCGGAGCTTTACCAATCGCAATCACCCGCCCCCCCTTCCCCTCCCTCCCTCCCTCCCTCCCTCCCTGCCAAGGCTGCCACTCCGCCCCCATCGCCCCCATCCCCACCTCTCCTCCTGGCACACCCGCTCGCACTCGGAGGGGCTGGCAGGCAGGATTTCACCGCTTCCCACCGCCGCGCCCCCCGCCAGCCTGCCCGAGCCGCCGGGCACCGCCGGCCGCCCCGCAGCTCCCCGCAGCCCTCGGCTCCCCGCCGGCGGCCCGGCACCGCGCCCGAAACCCCGGCCTCCTGCGCTCGGCGCCGGGTACCTGGAGGTACGGCGTGTGCCCACCGACCGAATCTCGGTCAGGAACAGGACGGCGAGCAAGCCGTCTCTGCAGGGGACTCCAAAGGCGACCGGCTGGCGGGGCACCAGGGCTGGGGGAAGGCAGTGATTCACCCTCCGTTGTATGGAGCTTCTGCAGAAACTCAGATTGGGACGTTTACGGCATTTCTGCCTGGGCACAGCTTTACTGAGGAACGGCTTATAAACAAAACAAACAAAAAGATATTTTACCAGATCTGAAACACAAAGCATCTAAACTTCCAGTCTTGGAAAATCTGTGGCTCCTTCCAGTAACAATGCATTGCAATGCTGTCAGCAGTCAGACTCAGAAGTAACTAGACTACTGATTAATGGAAGCATTTGAGGTGATTGAAGTCGGGAGGGAAAATAAAGTCCTTCCACCTAACCCAGAAAGTCAGTATCCCTACCAAAGGCTTCAGGCGGCGTTAGCGTTGACACAACCCCCTGGCTCCTACTATCAGCCTTTTGAAGCAGCAGTTTTTAATTTGTAAATGCGCATCCAGTTGAATACTGCTTGCCATCAAGACTGTCTTATCTCAGGGGTGGGAATGGAATAAGCCACAAGACTCTATGTAAAACATATGAATTATTGAACACTTTCAGTTGCAACTGGAAAATATCAATTGACAGTCACACCAATTCAAACAGAATAACATGGTAAATGTCTCTGGTTTACAGTCTGAGCTGCTGCTGAGAGGGGTCGGTACTCAGGGATGCAGCCAAGCAAGCAGCAAGGACAGGTCGGGGCAGGGAGCGGGGCAAGGCCAAGCTGTGCCCAGAATCACTTAGCTAAAAACCCCACAGATTATAAATACCTTGCCAGTGTCCTGTTTGATGATGCACTTTTCAGAGCACCAGTGTTGAGGGGCTGGACTGATTTCGTAGTGAAAGTAATCACACATTACTTCAGGCTAATGAGGGAAACAACTCAGACTTGGAAAGGCCTAAAGAAGGGTGAAAAAATCATCCAAAGGGATGTATCTTAGCGCACATTAAGTAAGCCTGCACTTCATCTCCTGCCAGCTACTTTTCATGATGCTTTTTGATAACTGTATATATAGAACATATACCAAACAGTAGCTTCACAGCCATTTTCATGATCAGTCCCACAGGCAGTAAGGCAAGAGCTCCTCTTAACCTGGAGTTGGCTCAGGTTTGTGGGCCTGGAAAAGTTGCCAGCAACATATAAATGTTAAAGAATAAACTAGCTGACAACTCCTGAAAAGTCAAAAGATGTATTTTGAATTCCTAACCTTCGTTACTATTAGCAAAGCCAGACCTCAGTATGTTTAATGCATGCCTTCCAGAGTGCCTTACAACCTCCAGCAAGAGGAAAACATGCCAGGGACTCCCTGCCAGACAGGAAGAAGTCACTTCTTTGCCTCAGGTCCTAAAACTCTCTGACTGCTGATGAAAGGGTTCAGGGAAGGTGTCGATCACTGAGGTTTAGGAGCTGCAGTGAAGTGCAGGAAGGCTGCCTGGCACTGCTTTCCAACAGAGCCACCTCTAACACTGCCAGCTTACAAATCCCTCGGATAAGCCACAGTGTCCCCCATTCAAACAGAGCAACTTCATATAATGCAGTATCGTACCTCAGAACAGGGTTTTTTTCCAATTGTTTGTAAGGACGTGAGACTCCAAGGGCAGATAATCACTAGAATCAGAGACCAAGTGCTAACATTAGGTTTAAAAAGCACAGTGCTTTAGATGCTGAGAGAGGCAAACAAGTCAGTCATGTCTTTGTGGCTGAGAGCTCCTTTTTAATTAGGGCAACAAGGAAGGAAGAAAGAAGCTCCCCATGGAAGAAGGTGTGATAGACAAATCTGGTGATTCAGAAGCAAAGTCGTGAACAGGAAGGATTAAGACTGAGCTGTTTCTAGGACTCTAGCCTACCTCTAGAGAGTGCTTAAGTGTGGGGAAAAACAAAGGCAGGGAAATCAACAGAAGCACCACACTTTTATCTAAACTTGTGTATTTCCCTTACTAGATACGGGGAGGGGGGTGGTGGTGGGGGTGGAAGAGATTGGGTTTTGGATCCTCTAAAAAGAACACTTAATGTGTTTACTTCCCTTGCCTCTTAAGAAGTTATTTATAAACCTAAGAGTATGTGGTGGGTGGAGCTTTGTAAAACAGGATGCTGGAAAATACTGAGAAACCTTGGATGTCAATGTGGACAGCACGACCCCAATCCCATGAATGGGACAGTCAGAGGTCATATGTCCAAAAACTGTATCACGTAAGCTAAGGGAAAAGACAGGTGTCCAGTTTCCTCAGATGAAGAGATGCAGTAATACCAGTGTCTGGGACAGATTTACCACACCTGTGAGAAGGGATACTACTCTTTCTCTCTCAGCAGGGTCTGTTGCTTATAGCCATCACCAAATGTGACAGATCAGGGACCTCTGTGGCATTAGATTTGAGATATGTGGATACATATTAATAGCGAATTCTTATGGAGGAGTGGGAGCTGGAGCTGGCGTGGGAGCAGACAAGGGAGCGGCAGGGAGGAGAAAGTAATTTGGTACCAGTGACAAGTGTAAATAGGTAACATGTTTGGAGCCATGTGACTTCCTACCCATTCCCAATTTAGCCCAGTGCCTAAGAGGCATGATCTGTCCCTTCACATTTAGCTATTTTTAATGTGTACAGAATTTGCTCTTTGTCTTCCCTTGTCTGTCAGTGTCTTGAATTCATCTGTCTTGGCAGTCTTAAGACTTGGGCTTACTGGGACAAGCAACATCTTCTACCCTACGGGTTCAGCCCTTCTAGGTCTTACTCAGACTACTTCTTGCTCTTAGGAATAATCTTGTAAACCTCTGCAGATGATTTCAGCATGGGTTTGTTGGAGAGCAAGAGCTTTGAGTAGGGGGCTGCCACTACATTGACAGGTATGCAGTTCCTGCCTGTCACAGTGGACCCAGCACACTGACTTCATTCAGCATCGCTCAATCTCCACACCCCTCACTCCCCCAGCCTACCTCCAGCCTTGGCTACTCAGCTATGTGGTTACACCAAGAGCCCTCTCCAACATGGTCCAACAGGCACGGTTTGGCCAAGTGTTGACCCATGAGTTGCTTCTCTCCCACCTACCACTTTTTTTACTGAAAGAGATGGGGAACAGCTATTGGAGCTGGTGGGGACAGAGGGCTCTTGGTGGCAGCCCCTGAACACCTGCTCTCTTGCTGCTGCCTACAACACAGCCTCCGGCACAGCAGGGTACATTTGCTCTGGAAGCAATCCAGGGGACTGAGAAGGGCTCCCACAGGAAAAAACACTGCCCTGGCCTCCCAGTGTGGAGTCTGACTGCTCTAAGTATAATCCTACCATTTCCAGGAGACTCACTGGATGATGGGAGGAAACTCAGTCACAAAAAATGTTCAGATGGGTTAGCTCTGCTATTTGCAAAACATACTCAAATTGCTTCAATTCTCAGTAAGCATTAGTAAGATAAATGGGGAATGCACTTGGTACATACTCTGTGAGCAGTTTTGCAGCACGAAAGGATTTTCTGTGCTGGCTTTTCTGTTCTTGATTTCCGTGTTTCTGTGATTCAAACTATGTGGGAAGAAGGGAGATCGTCCATGGTCATGCATCTAAGCTTCAGGAACAAATCATATTTTGAGTCAATCCATTTTACTGAATAAAAAAAATATCTGTGATTTACTTTTAAACATTTCTTTCCTTTTTTCCACATCTTCTATTTACAGTTTGGTAAAGGTTTTTGGACAAACCTGTGGTTTAAACCAGTGTTTATCATCATATACAAGCATGTCACATCTACAAGAGCCAGGATATAAAGGCTTTGGGTTTATTTTTATACACAAGAACAAATTATGAATGTTAATTAGGAAGAATTAAGCAATTTAAGTTTACTTGAAAAATACCTAAGAGGAGGACTAGAACAATTCTGCTTCCATTTATCTTTAATCCAAACAGAAAATACAGGAAAAAGACTACTCTTTTCATTAGATGTCCGAATTGATCAGCATAAAGATCTCTGAGATATAATAAAATGAAGAGAACTTAAAAAAAAAATTGGGGTTTGTAAGTAAATGGTTTAATTTTACCACACTGAAAGGAAAAATAGTTTTCTAAAAATAAAAAGCCAGGTAAACCTAAACCCACACAGTGCTGAGCCCTGGAAAAGTCTCCTGTGGCACGATGGCATTCATGGATAAATAAAAAAGCTGTATCATCCACTATAGGTTCTCCACCTGAAAACACTGAACTTGAAAGGTTTGAAGTCACAGCTATAGTTCATTAAAGTTGATTGGTTAGCAGAGCATCTAATGAAGACTATTTTCCTAAAGATTCAAGCTACTTTGTTATGTATTGCTCCCAAACACAGTAACCCCCTTTCCTCTAAACTTTCACAACCACCCCTACCCCTCAGGCATGAGTGTTGCCCACCTACACTTTCAGCTCCTTTTAACATACTATGCAAACTTTGCCCCCACCTCCACAATAATCCTTTTAATTTCCCCAGGCCTCCAAGGTCCAGCCCTAATCGGCACTCCAGCTTCCTTCCACGTGCCCTTTTGTACCTTCTCCCTACCTGGGCAAAAAGCAGCGACCAAGTCATGCAGCTGCTTCAGAGCTGTGTGTGCTCAGACTGACCAGCTAGCACACGTGGGAGCTGTTTCAAGAGGCGAATGTTACCTGCCCTGTCCTTATTGGGGTGCTATCTTGAATCCCACTTCATGAGAGTCAAGGCGAATCAGTATAGTTGAGATTTTTTTCTGTTAAATTTAGCAAAGGTGTCTAATGAGTTCAAAACTGCTGGCTATGACCAGAAGTGAGACAAACAAACATAGCGTTATTGTGTCCCCTTAGAAAGCCAAACTCGGAAAACAAAATACCCCACATGCCAGCTACAAATATTCATGACACAGCCTTTGCTCCAGCATGAGATGCTCTTTGTCTCCTCGATAGTAAGAATCCTCTACTGCTTTGAAGGCTTCATGTCTGATCTAACAAAGTATACAAAAGGTAGTGAAGACTGCTAATTAGGAGAGCTCATTGCAACCTGTTCCTGAAAAGAATAATCAGAATGTTTGTGAAAGATCACAGCACCAAAATTTGTTGTCACAACTTTCTTATTATTGCTGAGATTATGAAGTTAAGCAAATATTTTTCTTATGGAAATGGCCCTGTTATCCTGTGTCAATCCAGCACCTTGCTTTCATTGCAGCACTGTATTCTGCATTGGAAAAGGTTTCCAGAAAGTTATTTCATAAAAATGCCACAAATTATGTATTTATATATGCCTGGACAGACAACCACAGGCCTTTTGTGGAAAATCAGCCAATGCTTAAAGTGTGCGTGCAGGCAGACACGCATGTGGATAGAGTGACACACACTTTTTTCAGAACTGGAAGAGGATAATCCATGAAACAGATTCTCTGTTCAGTTAAGCCAAGGGTAGGAACAGGGACTGTTCATTTCATCCCACATACCACTGAAAAACCCTCCTGCTCTAAAATAAACTCACTTTATTCCACCCTTCAGACAAAAAACTTGGGGAAAAAGAGGAAATTACCTTTTTTTTTTTTAAGGAACGAATATATAGCAATAACACAGAAGGAAGCCTGGAAGTCTCAGAAACTGCTAATGAGAGCTGGAGCATTAATATATAGGCCAACAACAAGAATCCCATCCGATCAGTTATGTAAAAGCAAGAAGAGTCTGACTTGCTCTCTGAAATATATCTGCTCTGCAGGGGCTGGGGAGGTGTCCCTACCACACAGCCCTCTCTCTCTCCCTCTCGGTTCTGGACCCAAGGCACGCACAGACCCTTCAGGCTCGGGGGTCTCGGTGCTGCTGGGGGTAAACGGAGAGAAGAGGAGCTCTGATCAGCCGGAGGGGCTGGGCTGGGGCGGCAGCACACAGGGTGAGACGGCCTGGGAGAACCTTATCCTACTGCTCCCTCTGCTGTACCCACCCTGTGGAGAAATCCCAAATGTCAGCACAAAAAGCTGGGATAAGGCACGGCAGCCTTCAGCAAGCTATCTGCAGGTAACACAGACCTGGACAGACTTGGGAAAGGGATGAAGTCACGGCTGATGAGGAAGAAACCACCACCACACTCAGGAGATGGCACATTTTTGTTTTTGCCCGTTTAACCCATCAAATCTCTTTTGCTCTGTACCTGCCAGTGTTATCCTTACACTTCCAGAGAGGCACAGGAAAATCATGCCTCTCCTTGGGCACAATCATCTCACTCTAGCACACATATTTAGATAATGATCTCATCTTACGAGATGGATGGATGTCAGGATCAGCTGCAGAGAAAGGCCCATGAGGCTCCCCGAGCCGGCTGGCAGCTGCAGCCGGGTGGGCAAACAGCCCCCCACCAAACACCCCCCGCCTGTCAGTCCTGTTACTGCCATGCCACCTTTAGACAACTCGAAGCGCAGGCAAAAAAGGCAGCAAGGGGAAGAATGGCTTATGGAAATGGAGTCAATTAATCATGTGGGAATTCCCAATCTGACTGTTGTAGAGAATGGTTTTTTCAACCTGTGACCACCTGAACACGACTCCACTCAATAATTCCATCCTGTACACTTATTTCTGAGAGCTAAGAAATTGGCAACACTGGATACCACCTGTAAAAGACATCTGCAGCATTTATCTGAACATAGGGAAAACCCGCACCCCAAGAAAAGTGCTTTTTTTCAAATGTTCAAACATTACAATATGCTTTCTGTGATCTCCAGAGCAGTATTTAAGTTAGTCCACACTTCCCTTTTAGCACTGATTTATAGAAATCAAGACCAGTCATACACTCATCTTAAACCTTCCAGAGAATTTCAGGAACTTTACACAACTTTAACTAGAAAAAAAAACAAAAAACCTTCCTAATACCCGTATGAGATTAAAATAATTAATCTGTGAATTCCAGAAAGGCAAGGTTAACAGACTAACTGCATTCCCTTTTTTTCTCCATGCCCCAAGTATTATTTCCTTTTATATTACAGAACATCTACCAGCTAATGAAAATACTGGAAATAGGACTTTATGATATAACACAGTGATAAAGTGAATTACATTGAAATGTCAATGGGATCTATGGAACAGAGCAAATTCAGAAGAAACTAATTCAGTAATTTTAAAGTTGTGAACAATTAGCATGGCATTTTCAAGTGCATTTTGCCATGACCTAGTTCTGCTCTAAATTCTTCAATTTTAGTTTTTGCAAAGCTGCATGAGCCATGCAATACTACAGTAGTATTAGAACAAATGTTGCAGTAGCATTAAGTCCTGCTGAAAAATCCCGCCCCTAAATGAGGGGCTCCAGCAATGGAATGGGACATGACAATTCAGGGCAGAATGCGGTGTTCTTGTCAAAGGCAGTACTCCAGATTTACATAAACGCAAACAAATGCGGTTTGGCCTCAGGACTGACACAATGTACTTAATTTACACTTGCCCAGTTTACACAGAAGCTGGAATGGAGCTGAAAATATAAAGTAAACAATTTCCACAGGAAAACTGAGATACTGAAAAATATTTTACCTGTAGTAATCCAGTAATAATTACAAATTATTTTGACATTTTCCTGTGAAGTGTCATAACAAACAGCCCGCAAATATACAACATGTATGGCACAGAGACAGAGCACAGCTCTGGACATAATCTACTCACTGTCAGATACCACAAAGCTGCTTTGAAAAAACATGCTCCTTATTATAGCACCTCCTCCCATCTCTCTGAATTCACCATGTTTATCCCCAATAAAATATATTTTTTTTTGCTTTGTTCAGAGCAGTGTATGCTTTATCTAAGAGCCTCAGACATTACAGTGTAAATTATTTGTACTTCTTCCTACAAAAAGTCTTGCTCCAGGACTTTGTGACTGAACACAGACTACCTGAGGGAAATCAAATTAACAGCAGCAGAGACAGAACTATTAAAGGCATGTTTTCCCTTATGTACAGTAGTCCGTTAACGTATCAACATGCACCAAGAGGGTGAGGATAAAGCAAGGACATTTCTCTGAACTATCACTATCTTTCACATTACTGTCTATTTTTGTGAAGGAGCCATGGATGTAGTGATACTGATAGGCACTGAGGTTCCTCAAGCCTCAACTCAAGCATGCAGATTTTACAGCCATGAACACTATGAAGATGCTAGCTTCCAAAATAAATCCGGTGAGCTTTTGGCTTAAGACTACAGAGGTAACTGCAAGGGTGTTTCTCGTTGTAAGTGAAATGATGTGAAGAACTGGCACACCAAAAACCTTTCTCCCCTGCCCTTTCTCCCCCTTCCCTCAAGCAGCCTCCAGAGAAGGGGAAGGATTGGGGATGATACCCTGCCTCCTTCTGCACAACCTGGCAGGACAAGATGCTCACAAAGGAGCTGTACTCACACCCTGCATTAACTCCTCCTGCGCAATGAGGGAGATGACACCTCTACTGTTTCCAGAGGAGGGCAAAAACACATTATTAAAACGTTCAGGATGATGGGAACCACTTTTGTATCTGGGAATACCACTCTGAAACGCAGTCAGTCACGGGGTACTTGTGTCACAGACCACCACACCATGCTGTGCTACTCAGGTGTTACTTAAGGGGTGAATACAGCAGGGCCACCATGGGCTTGCAGTTAAACACCACAGTATCAGTGGTAGGAGACCTCATCAGGTCTCAGCTTTGCCACAAATTTGTTTTGTGAATTTGGGAATTTACAAACTTACTTCCTCCCACTGCCTATCTGTTTTACTTACATAGCCTTCAGTGGCTTTAGGATGGGTGTCACGTTTCTAGGTGCTCAGAGCAACTAAAACTTTGAGCTGGAACCTCCTAGCACTACTGTGACTAAAATATTGAAAATTATTTAGGAAGCATTTTTATTCCATTTAGTAGATGGAAAAAAATAACTAAGTCAAAGAAGAAAAAAATGCATCATCCTTCAAAAGCCTCTTTAATCAGCCCTAGAATCTGAATCAATGCTGAGCACAAAGATTTAAATTTGGCTTAATGAAAACTGAATAGACCAAAAAACAACAAAAGAAGTGTCTTTACAAAAGGTATGGATTCAACCCAGCCAGTAAATAATTAAAGCTCCTCTCTGTTCCCTTCCACTTTCTATTTTAAGGCTTTTCATTATATGGGATCAAAGTCAGCCTGAGTTGGAGAGAGTTAGACAAATCCATCACAGAGACAGAATGAACGTACGATCTCATCCCCCGTGACAGCAGCCCAATGGTACCTACCACTTGTTTGAACTCCAGCTTGCACCACTTCTGGTGACACTTGCAATGTCAAGCATACCACTCAAAATTCAAGGGGATGTGCAGAAGCTCTCTCCCCACAAGCAAACAAAATGAAAGAACTGGCATCAGGAGTACTACAGATGGATGGGGTTGCAAAAAGAGCAGCCACAGAAAGGGTTCAGACCCCAGGAACATAAACCACCAGGAGTCTCAGGAAATCGGCTGTATGAAGAAAGACCGATTTCTGTTTGGAGAGGAGGCAAATGAGGAGAGAGATGATGAATGCAGGATAGCTGTATAAAAATTATAAATAGTAAAAGAAGGGAATTGAAACATTCTTATTTATTTTCTCATAACAGAAGAAAAATAACATGTTGCAGCCAAAAGACAACATAATCAAGGAAATATGGAAGAAAAGTTAAACTGGGAGTTTAAAACTGACAGGCAAATTTAAAAGAGATTAAAGAAAATTCTACCTTTTTAAACGTAAAGCACAGTTTACCCTGTGGAGCTGTCTGCAGCATAATATAATCGGGACCAAAAAGGATTAAAAAAAATATTCATTAGATTGTTAATGAATTCCTGTATGTTCCCATTAGAAACTCATTTGTTTTTTAAAAAAATAATATAATCCTTAATGAACCTTGCTTTTGTTAAGCAACAGAATACAAACATTTATACTTCCTGACACAAGCAATGATTAAATGTCAGGGATTAAGACATTCCCCTTAAGGGGAATCCCCAAGGATTAAGAAAATCCCTCTTTTGTCACATTATTCTGTAACTGTCAACTGACCAGCTCCTGAGCACTGTCAGGAACAATGTACTGGGTCAGATCCAACACACCAATGTCTGGTTAACACTAGAGTTCAATCAAGAAATTTCTGTCTAAAACTTAGCGTTTAAGAAAAAAAGATTACAGCCTTGGGAGTGTACCATAAAACTTAGCTTTTAAAACCATTTTTTTGCTCTGCCTGCCAGTAGCTAGCAGCACTTGAAGATGAAGGCAGCAAGCATACATCAACTCTACTTGCTTTGGTGTGTAAAAATACTTTGGCCTAGATTTGGGTCAAGATACATTATTTCACTTCTTTGAGCTGCTTGATATGTTCAGTGGAAACTTGACTTCTGGTCTGCCACTACATTCAGAGTATTTGCAGTTCTAGGAGTTACAGGGTCTTCTGGCTGATGAAGCTTGCCACTACACTGTGATACAAAAGTCAAATTGTAAAATTATTACAGATATCAAAAATATCTCACTGCTATGAAATTTATGCAATTCATTTCTCAGAGTCTACTAAGATGAAAACAAAGAAGCAGTTTAGCACATCACTAGCTGAAAGAGCTATTTCAAAACATGCTCTAGATTAAGACTGCATAGCAGGAGCTTTTGCCAGTGAGAAAATGCACCCTGGGGACAAGTAGAAGCCCCAAAGAGCAATGTTCTCCTGGGTGACCTCATTAGCATCTGATGTGTGGGAACGTCTTTAAATGTGTGTTTCTCCTGCGTACTTTGAGATGGTTCTTTAATCAAATTCATAAAATTACTTTCATTTGGTACAAGACAGATAAATAAACCCACATTATTCAGGCCCAACAGCTCTTCAAATAAAAAAAAAAAAAAAAAAAAAAAAAGCCTGCAATAAAAATTAGATTGGAAAGGTTTTGATGCTTTATGTGGGAGTTAGCTGTATGCAGAATTGAACTGTGTTTTCTTGGTTTAGCTGAACTAAGCTGTACTGACAACAGCATGCTGAATTAGATCCGGTTGTAACCTGAGGTGAACCTGCAGGATAAACCTTACGTCATTGTATTGCTGCAGTTCTTTCTTTTTTCCATAAGCAAATGGGGCTCACTTCCCTCAGTCTCTGAAATGCCATATCGGGTGTGCTGGCCATGGGGTAGAAGTCTAAACAGAGCATGTTTGGATTTATTAATTTCAGGCCTCTGGGAATAGAACTGAGCTACCAGGAGAGTCTGAAATAAGACTACATGAGCGAGGCAGAAGTGAAGATCTTTTAAAGATAATGAGGGGTTTTAAAATGTACCCTGTATTTAAAGACATTCACCCACATTTCTGATTTGGACTTTTTGATTTTTGCCTATCCAGGGCAAAAACAGCCTCATGGCTCCCCCCAACAGGCATGTAGGGACATCTTGCCTTGCACTATGAGGTAACTGAAACCTAACTGGTGATGATGCCAAGCCCTTTGTGGACACAGTATGTTAAAATCACATTTCTACAGCACCGTTCACACAACTTCATAGGATAAGCCATAACTCTCTTCCAAGAGACTGAGGATTCCTTAGCACGAAGGGCAATGAGGACATAGGACATGGCAATCCCCTCTGCCAAATTTCCATGTCTGTATCATTGCTGCAGAGACATAACCAAGCAGGTAATACTGCTTCTTACATTCTACCTTAAAGCCAGACCTACAAAATGTGCTGTGTTCCACCTTCAGACACGGTTCTAAGCGTGCATCTATTTTGTCTCTGCCAGAGCCAGCTGGAAGCCTCAGTGGCACAAGATGAATGGGCACATAACCGTGTACCATCTCAGTACCTGATGGCCCATTTCTTTGTTAGCATTATCCCTAACTTTCTGTGGCATGGCTGACCTCACAGATGCCCTCCCTGGATTAATCTGTATACTTACAAGAAAAGCAACTCCATTCGTAGTTGCACTAGTTAGGTAATAGCTAGACCCCTGCTCCACCACAGAAGGTCTTTGCCCACAGAGCCTCAGAAGGAGTCCTCTCCCTGCTCAGTTGGAATAGCATCATACTATAAATTTGATTCAGTAAATAGGTTTGGAAAGGAGAGGAAGACAATTGTTCAGTGTACACCACTGCTCAACTACAAAACTTGGATCGCAATCCATGGGCTGATAACACTTTCTGCCTTGATCATAAAACAAGTCAGCTGGTGAACAAGGGTAGTGCAGCAAGGACAGGGGATGCAGCTGGTCTGGGCCCAGGCTGCAGCCACTAAGCACATTAACAAATAACAAACACCCCACCAAACTAGAAATTCTCTTGCTCCAAATTGTTAATGACAATATCCCAGGCATTTTCTTTACTTGAAAAACGGTTTTCTTTCCTGTTACACTGGCACTGGATAATATACAGTCTGCTTTGAGAACTTTCCACACTGTCAGGAATCACCTGGCTACTACAGGTTTCTCCTTCCTAAGAGCTATGGCGTTAAATGTTATTTTTCAACCCTGTATAATTTTTTTTTAAAAGAACTTCAGGTATATAACCTTGATAATGATGCTTCTCATGTATATTCAAGCTAGTATGCGATGGAGATGTTCTAGAGACACCATGATTTTGCTTAATAAAAATATAAATCTCTATATAATTTCATCACTTCAGGCCTTGAATAACTGGAAATCCTCCTCCTACATAACTTGTCATGATTTCCTCTGTATGAGTTCAGTGTAAGAAGTGTATAGCTAAATTACGCAGGACTATAAACTTATGTAACTGTTTGTAAGACAGAAGAACATATAAAATAAAGCAGCTTTAATAGTTAGGAATATGGGTAAGTCCAGCACAGAGCTGAGGAAAATATGATTTATAATTTGTCCTTTAGATGGACAGGTTCACTAGTAATTAGTATAAACAGAAGTAAATCTAAGAGTGTACTGTCATTCCTCAAGAAATATGGAAACCAAGAGCTGGCAGAACTAATTACAAAGCAGCTATATGAACAAACATAAACATAGTATGTAGAAAGATCAATTTACATTGAGAGATCACCTATCTCTTGCTTTAGTTTTGCCTCTTGGAACAGCAGTGGACACTCACATGGCTCACTGGTATCATCTGCACACAAACTGGAGTATCAGGCATCCACAGCAAGCATATGTAATTTCTTTTGTTGCCTATGAGGAGGTTCATCAATCGTCCACCCTTTATGCCTTTTGATAGTTTGCTTTCTCCTTCTCTTGGAGCAGTCTCATATTACCCATGGTGCCTTCTACACTCAATGCAAAAATCAGAAGGGAAATAAAACCCATCAATCCTCCACTTGGCTTATTAAATCTCTCTCACACTGTACATCACTCCCCGTGGCCCTGCAACTCCAGCTTTCTACTTGCAGGACTCTTTAATCCTTTAACTTTCGATCTAGACACCAATGGGCAGGTATCACCACAATTTGCCCAACCCCTGGTCTCTTGTTCTAGTCCCTGATAAGAAACTTTGCTCTCACTTGTGGTCTCTCCTACATCTGCTGAAACAGCAAAAAGCCTTTTACAAGGTCACATATATACCCTTAGGCAGGCGTCCTTTGACTTACAATGAAAACCACTGGATAGCACAAATGAATCTAGGGTTCATGATGTAAGGCACTGATATTATAAATTATACTTAGGTACAACCAGAAATGGGGATGAAAGTGGACTCATTAGCAAATGTCAGCTTTTCAGCATACTCCAAGCATGTGCATTTGGAAATTCCTGTTGCTGTACCTCATGTGAATTACAGTTTGCAGCTCCCTTGCACTGTTCTCCCATTAGGTGTGTGAATGAAGCATAGAAACAATTTGTTTTATCGCCTCCAATCTCACAAAAGAATTAAATTAAAAATAGCAATAAGGCACCACATTTAACAGGGCAGTAAAGTAGAACCATAATGACAACAGGCTCACTGCTTCCCTCCTATAGCAAATCTTGCAATTGGAGGGAGGCTGCAGCTCTGCTTGGGATCCTTCTACTGGATTTTGCCCTGAGAAAAGGTTTATTGAGAGGGAAGTCACCATGGGATAAGCGCCAAAATGCATGCCTGTCCTCTCAGTCCTCAGGCCATTTGGTTGGAGAAGCTTTGCTGTTCCATCTTGCTGGCAGCCCTTTTCCATTGTGATGCTCTTCTAGAGACACTTGCCAGCCAAGCATCATGGGGGTCCATTTTGTTGAGAAGGCTCCTCAATTTATAGCTATACTGTAAAGCTAATACAGGTAGTTATTTTTCTGTTTTGACTCTCACATGGGTGGACAGTGGTACCAACATCCACAGTTTGCCCACTCCTTTCCTACCATACAAGACATTGCAAATCTGCACCTCAGGACACCGAGGGACTAGCAAACTAGCAGGACATGACTTGTACTGCTGACATTCATTTGATACATCTAAATTTTTTCAAAACCAGTGGACATGAATCAGGTCCCTGCAAAACTGCAAACATTAATCTGAGCTTTAAAAACCCAAAGAACTAAAGATGTCATACTAATATCTCTGTGCAACAATTCCTTTTAAGCAAATCCTGTAATAATACTAGCAGAAGGAAACATTTTGTCTGTGGTATGGTATACAAGTAATACTCAGCTAACAAGACTCCTCAGCTGGCCCCCAAGATGCATGAAACTGTGCTCACTCTGGGACTTCCAAAATACACAATATTTACCTGCATATCTTAAATCACTGTCAGACCTGAGGTGCAGGCAACTGGGGATAAAAAAAAAGGATGGTGACAATCTGGATGGGAATTTGGTATTTTGGCTCATTTTATTTGAACACTTTATACTTAGGAATATATTTGGCCCCTGGTATTTAAGGGGTTTCTTTTATATGAGAACACTCATATAACAATGGCAGTAAATCCTAGAAATGTATGTGTGCCATTTGCATCAATGTTACTGGATTTATAGGGGACATGAGATTCACCCCTCCAGCACAAAGGCCCTTTGCTTCACAGAAGACAGTAAATGTGCAAAGGAGCATCAAGGACAGAGGAGCTACCCAAAGGTACTTCTCTGCAGTCTTTCACACAGCACTCAGAGGAGATGTTTGCCCTCTGCGAAGAGGCTGTCATATAGGAAGATTCAGGAGGAGGCTAGGGGAAAGGATCGTGGGACCCAGCCGTTCACAGGTCCTGAGCACACAGCATTCACACAGCAGCTGACTCCAACCCTGAAAAGCAGCAGTGGGAGAGCTAACTTGAAGTGTTTAATCTCTTCTAGCCCTTGGTCAGTGATCTTCTCAGTCATACTATGCACACGTTTCTCACACAGGAGTGGTGACCCTCTCTGAACATTTCGTGCTAAGAGTAGGAAAAACAGTTATCATACTTCCTATAGTTCTATGCACAAATGCCTAAAGCTTTTCCAGCTAACGCATACATAAATTAAACTTCAGTAACTGTGAATTTTGCTATTGGAAAAAAAAAAAACATGAAACAATACAAGTTTTCCTAACGCTTCTGCCACATGCAGAGTAAGCACTGTTGTGAAAGCTGTGTGCTCAGGATGTTTTAATTGCCTGGTCCCAGGAGCCTTCCCTTTAGCCTGCTCCACATCCTCCTATATGACATCCTTTACTACAGTGTGATGAGAGTCACCGACCCGTATTTTGAAAGCAGATTATTGCAGTTTAAATTTATAACATAATCATTAAGTATAAGGTCATTTCTTAATAAAACTCTGCTGTGGCTTACTACGATTCTGCACCAGTAATAAATATTTACTTACCCATAAATTACTCTGAAAATACTTTTTGTATGATTAAACAAGGCCCTTTTCACTAGAACACAAGTATTTTTCACTTGAAAGGGAACGAAGATGGCAATTAGAGATTTATTTCTATCCTATATTCTAAAACCTCCGTTGCCATTTATTAAAAAAATATTTCGGACAAGCCAAAGAACACTGCAGATCCAGACCTTTCGTGCTCTGTTTTACATCTGTGCTGGACAAATGGCATCAGGACACGAAAGCCATTAACCTCTTCTGTGAGGGTCACTGCATTTATGACGTGACAGAAGTACCAGCAAAAGAAGTCACATACACTTAATTGTATAGGCTATTTGCACATAGAATAACCAAATGGTCAAACTAAAATAGATTGCCAAATTCAGTATCCGTAGTCCATACACTGCCACACAAGAACTTGCACATTAATTAGCCAGTAAGATTTCAGAATAGTTTTCAAACTCTTAAAAGTTTATAAAAGACAGATGAGTAAGGAAATTGGTTTTTTTTTGTTTGAAAACTTACACCTCATTAGTATGTGACAGAATTAATTTCTCCCTTTGCTAACAAGGACTTGCTTTTCTGTATACACTCAGGTTGGCAATTGCTTTTATTGTTCCACTAAGCTGCTCTACAGTATCTTAAGAATTTTTCAGGGGCAAACTAGGAGATCAAATTACTTTATAAGGAACTTCTCCTTGAACCATTTTGTACTTTAGATTGGAGATAAACGTGCCTTCACAACTGCTGTTCTCAACTTGAACCTTTTTTTCCCTTACGGCTCCAGTAATGTCGTTGTCCTATATTTTAATTTCTTACTGCTGTGAGGTCACAAATTTTTTATCGCCTCACTTCACCACAGGATCTACCTGAGGATCGAGACATGACATCAGAACATGATAGCTATGTTCCTTGATTGAAATCTTAGCTCTGTACACTCTTAAAGACATATTTCTGCTGCCTTTGATGACTTTTTGCTTTCTCTGAGCTATTAAATCATTCATCCACCACCACAAATGCAGAGTTCATCGTATAAATCTGCAAAGTCACCATTTTCAGAGCATACATTCAAAGACAAATTAATATAAAGGCTTTATATAGATAATTAAACCTGCATAGCAAAATACACAATATACCAAAAGGGTGGTAGTATATGGTAGGACTTATGTTGAATGTAAATGCTAAATAGAGCAGTATTCCAGCCTACTTTCTGCTTAGGTTCCTTTTCATGGTAAGGCTTCCATTTTGATTTGCAAAGCTAATTCCTGCTCTTTGCCTCAATTGATACAATTCCAAAAGTGAGGTTCATCTCAACAAATATATCTGTTACAGTGCCTTAGAAAACTTACTTTCTCCACTAATCTTTGCTCCCAATGCAAAGCAGCTACATCATATTTGGTATTTTCAAAGGCATTTAACCTGGACCTACCTCTTGGCAAGAAGTCTACAGATCAGAGTGGACAACATTAAGGTAGAACCAAATACTCCCAAAACACCTAAAATCCTGTTAAGACTGCTAAATATATGGAATATCCATATGTTCTGCTCACCCAGACTGCACTGAGGTGAAGGGGACAAAATATTAATTTGTCAAGGTTTAATTTATTACATGAATTTTATGCATGGTCAGTTATAGTACATAAAATAAACCTAATGCCATTTCATGCATTTTGCACAGTCAGCTTTATCGTATAAAATCTGAAGATCCAATTAAAACTTAAAAAGACCAATTATCTTTTAAAAAACAGTTTGAGTTAACAAAAGGGACTGTCTGATCATTCAGTGACAATAAAATTCTAGGTAAAGACAGCCTTAGCAGCCAAGGTATGGGAAAGCCTGTTCAAACACTCAACATTTGATTGTAGTTCTTCTGATATATTCACAGTAACCTTAGCCATGTCAGCCATGTCAATTACAGCAAATATTGGGACAAAACCCAAAAGACTGATTTGGTTTTGACTTTCATTTTATTCCATTTTTCAGAATAAAACGGCACACTGGCTCTTGAAAAGGAGCTAAGAAAGTACATTAAGATTTGTTATCTCAGAAGACAGTGTATCCCTTCTATTATCCAGCTTTCACAAGCAACCTGGAAAAGACTGAAGAAGTTAGGATACCCAGTTTTTCTTAACTCTATGATCTGCATGATCTTTTTTTGTCTTGTTGCCCTCATATGGCTTCCCTGGATATTTAGACAGGAAGACTGAATACACTGAAACATTTGCAGTCTTCTCACCAACTTCAAAGGACTGATAAGCTGGCCATTTAAGATTCAAGTACTTCAAGTGAGAGATACTGTTGAGCAAAAGGGCAGAGTCATGTTTACCATCTTACTCTCTGCATTGCAGGTATTTTTGTCCTCCATAAAGCAGACACCGTGACACAGAACGTATTCTGTAAAATCAAGTTCTATTTATGCTCTTGCCCACATTTAGCCTCAGTTAGGAAACATTTACTTTTCAAAATCTTTGAGTCCTACTGGAAGCGTTTCCAAGGGAAATAGTATCATATAAAACATGGTCACTTCCTGGCAAAAGAATGACAGACATATCCTTAATAAAACTGATGAACTCTAAAGCTTTTAAAACAAGGTCTCTATTTTAACCTGCTATACCAGCTCACATCCAGGGTAAGACATCATGGCTGAATCTTTGTCCAAAGCAGAAGCTGGAGTGTGCAATCTGAAATTATACAGGAAAACTCCGCAGAAAGAGGGCTAGCAGTTAGGACAAGGTCAGCACAACACAGACTTGTCCAAGACCAGGAGAGAGAGAGAAAGCAGGTGGATGCTAGAAGGACGCAAGCCACCTGAACACCGTTCACATAATCTGAAGTTTCCAATGATGGCAAATTTCAAAGCAGAAGGAAGGAAACAAGACTTGCTCACCATTCTGTCAAGTAGAGTCACTTAAGGACATACGTATTTACAAGACACTGTAAAGTTGCACAGTTTAAGTCAGTTTTACTCCTGCACACAGAATCCAGCTACGGAAAACCTAATGTGAGTTATTTCCACTCAAGAATGATTTATTTCATTCAGCTGATGATACCCATTGAAAATAGGTTTAAAGTGTAGTCAGGTGAGTAAGTGAGTGATGAATTTTGACATATCTTGTGCTAAGCTACTGTCTCTTGTCTGAGGTAACAAAGATCATCTGAATGCAAAGCAGAAAGGCATATCTTAAATGACCATCTTGTACCACACATTTGTGATGTGCAGTAAGTGTTCTTCATCCATTTCAGGGCAGAAATAACAGCACAAGCAAACACTGACTTGGCTTAAAGTAAAGTTTGCCGTGAAACAGCCTAGGGAAGTTCACACAGGAGTGTACCTCCACTGGGAAACTGAATTCTTCAGCTGTCTGAACTGTCCCACTGGTCCTCTACATAAATTAGAAAACTCAAATCAAAATCAATGTCTACACAAGTTTTTACCCTTAATTTAACTCTGCCTGCTTACATTCAGATAGTGCACTCATCCTTTGTAAAAAGTGGCCTAGGAAATCAACATGAAGTTTTTAGCTGTTGTTTGTAATTACTTCTGGAGTTCTTGCAAAGATGTGCTGCTCTAAAATGAACCAATTAATTTTAGCAGTTTTATTGCCTTACTCCTACTAAACACAGGCCAGATTTATAAGCCTGCAGAGGTTAAATTTTACCCCTTCATATGCACGTACAGTAGCTGAAAATAAACAAGACACGTTTGCAGGGTGCAAAGCCTAGGTTTCAGAGTGAGATCATGGGAAAATGCACAGAAGACAGTAGTTAGCGCAATGAAATGAAGTTAACAAAGGAAAAATTAATATCAGAAAAATAGTATATTTGACAGTAGATCTATTATGCTCTGGAACATTTTCCTGAGGGAAGTGGTGGGAGCTCCATTACTTCAATAATTTAAAGTTAGACTGACAAAAAAGTAGTAAATGTACAGCATTATACAGATATATAGAATATATAGAATATAGAATAATTCTATACAGGAAGGGCAATGAAGTAGATGACTAATAAGCCTTTCTTTCTAACAGCTATGAATCACACAAGTGCAGTTGTAGCTTGACATTGGAGTTTCTATGCATGGATGGTAACGCAGACAGATAGGTTCTCACATGGTACTAGTTGGTAATGGCTGCAGGAACCAATTCTTCATATGCAATAAACCATAAATACACATGTTGGTAGAGTGCCTGTCTAAACTCTACAGAGATTTCATGTAATGATGCTTTATTTAAAAACCCCTCTCCCCCAAACAATAAAAGGAATGCTGGTTTCATTATTGCATGCACAGACATTTTGCTGGGACAGAACTTCCTTAGATAAGAGAATATATTGGAGCTAATTTACAAACTGTTTTATGTATAACCAAAGGTAAGAATTACTGGTCACAGGTTATTCCATGTTTTACTTGAGTTTAATTTATTCTCTGTTCAAAAACATATTTAGGACAAGCATTTCATCTTTTGAGTATGAGTTCAGTATTTCCACACAGAAGTTGAAGAAAAAGAAACAAACACAGATTTCTTTTTTGATTCTTCTGGTTTCCAGTATTTTCTCTAGTACTATAGACAGGTAAATGTTATTTGAACTAATCTGTCCAGGCCAAGCTGTCTGACCCAAGCACTTTGTTGCAGCTACATGACATTCAGCCATTAAAAATCATAACATGCTACTCAGGGTACAGACCAGGTGTTAAAACATTGACCACTACAGCAGCAGTTTGCAAATAAAAAGAAGGGAAGAGTAAGAGTTTTAACTATATACAGGATAGTATCTCAGATAAATCTGAACATGATATGCCTTAATTTTGTTGCAAAGCAAGACTGTCCACAACAAAGGCTACTGTAAAGCACTTTTTGTTAAGGACCATCAAAAGAAAAACTTACTGTGGTGCATTTTTTGGGTTTTTTTGGTAGAATAATCACCTCCAACTACAAATTTGCAAACAACATACAAAAAAATCAAGGTAGCAATTTTCCTCAAAATGTCCGGAAATTAGGCAGAGTAGGACAATGTGTTCAAGTATTTTTAAGTCTTGCATCTCACTATTTTTGGAAAAACTACGTTCATGCAAAAAAAACTTCCATGCTTCTCCAAAGGTATTTTCATTGAAGCAGGCTGAAAATGGTGCATCACACCTGATGTCTTGATAGAAAGCAGCTTAACACTCAGGAGAAGAGGAACAAGTGCTGCTTGTTGCACTTCAGAAACAATCTGTTTCCTTCACAGGCAGGTTATTTTGTCTTTCAAGTCTCTTCCCAAAGAATCTGAGCTCTCTATGCGATATTATTTTTCAACCACTTTGACTGGCTGTGCCTGGATGCCACTGTTCAAACAATTTCATGATCAGAAAATGATACATTCAAGTCTGGTACTGAATTCAGCTAGACAGTAACACACAGACATCACTGTGGATGCAGTATAGGATGAACTACAGAATTTTTGTTTTCTTTATCACAGGAAAACATATATTAGCGTATAGTAACTAAATAATAGTCTTTTCCTCCTTGTGCTCTCACAGTAACAAAAGAAAACTGAAATAATATGAAAATCACTACTATGTCAAGGATATTTACCTACATTTTTTTATTTAAGATTTTGGTGGAAATTCACCACAATGCAAATAGGGATAATAGCTTAGCCAGGTAGCTGTGAAAAAGTAATTCACCTTGGTGTGGATCTCCCATCTGGCTCTTTTTTTATATACTTCTTTGTGGTTGGTTTGGGTTTTTTTTAATCACTTCATACTGCTACCAGGAAAGCAAAAAGAAAATAGAATGGCTATTGATTTGAGATTAACAGAGAACAGACACATCATCAGAGTTAGGACAGTGCCATGATGGGACTGTATTTATAAGTCTCAAAAAAATTATGTTTGTTAACATTTAGCAGTAAAATCCATTAGAGGACTTTCAAACCATTTTGGTCAGTGGATCTAGATTCATAACCCAAACACTTCCAGTCCCTGGAACTGGGGAACACAATGATTTCTCTCTTAGGGTGCTAGCCAAAATGGATCTGGTCCTTTCATCTAATTACAACAAAAAGTCATAGAGTAGAGAATTTAGGTTTGATGTAACTACCTACCTTTGGAGATAGTCAGCCAAAGGACCATTTTCAACGTGTGCATAGCACAGTCAATGAAAGTATAAATATTACTACTGTCTGAAAATACTTTTATTTTCAGCAAAAGCTGTATAAATTGTTACTATTTTTTCCAGTTTTCAAAATATTTGCCTTCAAAACATACTTCGTGTTTCTTCTCTTTTTAACTACTGTGACTGAAGAAAAAGTAGAGTTAAAATAAAGGAAGACAGAAGGTAAAACAAAAGGTAAAAAATCTGGAAAGACGTAAACTGAAAAAAACCCACCACATTTCTTTATGTCCTATCCCCCCCAAGTGAGGACTGCTGAACTCTCAAAATAACCTTCATCACAGAATAAAAACTATGGCTGACTGGCAGTAACTGCAGAAGAGAGTGTTTTGTCATTTTCCTACAGCACAGGCAGCTGGGGCCCTGGGACGCTGGGCTGGTGACCAAATCCATAGTGTCCTGAAGGGGAAATGAGGGGGAAGGCAGGGTGGAGTAGGTTGGAAGAAAAGGGTGAGGATGAGGAGGTGTGATCATTGGAGGCTCTCACGCTAGCTGGTGGAGTCCTTAAAGGGCCCACCTTCACTTGAGCTGTGGACTTCTGCTGTACACACCAAGTGTATCAAGACTTCAGCCAAGTAAGATGCTGAGGATCTCTACAAGATCTAAATACCCCTTCAACTCTTTTGCCATAGCAGGACCTGAAGATGCCTCAGCATTTCCTAGTACTGTGTCTGATGTCATAATCATGCTAAAGAAGATAGGGAAATGTCACATGTATTAACAACGTTGCCTAAAAAAATCAGGCCTGCACAAAGCAAAGAGAAAGTACAGGATAGGTGAAAATTAGTGAAATCTGAAAGTGACCTAAGTGGCATAACCCACCAACTTCAACCAGTCACATAAGCTGGTCATAAAAGTGGCAAAACAATTTCTAGTGATTACATTATTAACCTTGTATAATTTGCTATTGTGAGCTGGAAAGCACAAAGAAACTATTAGTGTCAGGACCACTGGTACCTTTCTGAACACTTGCATTTCTGATTTTGATTATTTGATCATAGTTTTTTCCTACATGAACAGCTTCCAAGGTACTGATTCCAAGATCACTGAAACTCACTTAATTTTATTGACGTGAGTAATCCCATGATATTCAGTGCAGTTACTTACATTAAAAAGGATCAGGGCCTTTGGTTGTGAATAGTCATTGGCTCCTCTGCCATTAACAGGCCGTTGATAAAGTGCAGTTTTCTTCACATCTGACACAGGGCTACTAAGGTGTGTATATATATATATATCACACTTGTCATTTTTCTGTTACAACTTTTTAAAATATAGAATCAGGCTTAAAAGCCAATCAACAGCAATCCAGTTGCAAGCACCTCTAATGAAGCACAACAGAAACAATTTGGTATTAGATTTTCACCTAAAAGGTCTCAGGATAAACACTTCTCAACTCCACTTTATCTGCCCAAAAGGAAGATCAAGGTGTTTATCCCAGGCTCTGAGCCATGGAGGATACACACATGCACTGAACTCCATACACAGCAAGAAACTCTACTGGGTTGCATAGCATGGCTCTTCGCACAAAGTTATTGCTGCCGTAGATCATTTGTCCTACTCGCACGTATTCTTCAAGCACACATTTCTACTATTCTAAAAATTATAATTATTTACAGTTGAAAGGTCAAATCTTATAACTATTTCCAAAAGGAATTTGAAAAAATGTTTTTAAAAATTGAAAGCTTCTGCTAGGATTGCTAGGACATCCTGTTGATAAATCTGTTATATTTTTAACTCATGTTTGTGAATAATGATAGCCTGGTAGCAGTGATATGGGTCAAGTTTAGCACAAACTCTTCCACACTACTCTGACCATGCACAACAGCTCTCCCTGTTCCCTGACTCCTAATCCATCCTCAGCAAAGTCTGGAAGTCACAGTAGATTCATATTTTGTCAAATATTGAAGAATATAATTAATCAGAAATATTATTCCTCCTGCTTTGGGAGATAAAAGCAGAATGAAACCTAGCACATCAGTTGACTGAGCCTGTTTTTAGCTTTTCTTTCTTGAATAAATTTCTCAAACACAGTTGTATCACAATTCTCTGCAATGCAAACCATCCTATTCACAACACAACTCACAAGAGTCAGCAGTGATTTTCACTTGCCTTCTAAAATATGATTATTACTTTTTGATTTTAGATGCTCAGTGAACATCCAATGATGCTTGAAAACCAACGTGATTCCCATTTTCAGATACACAAGCTAGAAGAAAAGAATAAAATCACACAATAATTTCCTCAACAAAAGTATGAAAAATACCAATAAACATATGCTGATGTAAATTGGCTCATATCTCCTACGCCCCAACTGAAAATCCATTACCTTTGCTCATAAAGTAGATTTGTGCACTTGACTTTCACTTCCTAGAACCAACTAATTCAGATTAAGGGATATTGCTACATATGCAACTCTAATCCAAACTGCTATTCCTAATTGGTAAAAATTACTTTATTAAGCCCTAGACTTCAAAGATATCTGTGGCATAGCAGTATTGAAATGTTCCAGATGAGCTTGTTTGGTGCATGATCTAATTCCAGGTGGAAAACTGTGCTTGATTCTAATTTTATTTTCAAAAGAAAATGGAGAATACCAAAACAAATCACCCTGAAATCATAGTACTGGCTCAAAAATTGTGTTTTCCAGTTTTTATCATTTTTTAATACACTTTATTTCCAAAGTTTTCTGTAATACCATAAAGGATAACATTGTTTTAGTTGGAAATCTTGTACCATCTAGAAGCTGCATGTTAAAATAAAGTCCAGTATTCTGAGGGTTGGTAGTGTTGCAACAGGGCCTAAGAACTCCATCTCCTCTGTGAATAAGCAAGCAAGAGACTAAAGCCCAATGCTTCTGAATTCATACCTGCAATTCACCACAACTTTAGCAGAAACTGTTTATTAACATGGCAGCAATGCAACAAAGGACCATGCTATCCCAAATGGTCTTCCTAGACCCTGAAAAACCTCACAATCACTCCCAAACCACATCTCAGCAGGCTGGAAACTATTACCAGCATTGCCATGCAGCCTTTTTCCTTGATTTGAAGCTCAAAGGCTTTTGGATCTGGCCACTCGGGAGAACAGTCTTCACAGCAACTCATATTCCTCCAGCACCAAGAACATCAAGTGAGGTGTGTGGCTGCTCTCTTACTCTGAACATTCCTCCAAGGTGACAGTCCAGGACCAAGAGCTAGTGAATGTCTTGTCTTCAAAGTGCGTAAAGCAGTAGTCTTTCTTACAGCTGACTCTGAGAATGAAAAGAGGAACAGAGCCATGCACAAAAGCAGTCCATCTGCTTGGCAATGCTTGTGTTGGAACCAGGATCACCATTCTTCTTACAACTTAAGACTAGCAACAGCACCTGGGTTCACAGAAACCATAAGATGGTAGGAATGACTGTAAAAAAGGCTTGCTAAAGCCTGCAAATATAACAAATTAGTTTTGTCAAAAAACAAACAAATTTCCAAATACGCAATAGCAGACTGAGCAACTCTAAGAAGCATCTGTTAGGTCAAGTATCCACAAGAACAACCATGGAGAGGCAACTCTCAGAAAGGTTCACGTACCTTGCATTCAGACAGGTGAGTAGCTTGCAGGAGTGGGGAACTGGGAGCAATCAAACAGCAAGCTCTTACTCTGCCTCTACACAAGACAGCACAGTGCTTAAAAAGACAGCAGCACTCATAAATAGGTTTCCAAATGGGAAGAGGCAGGACTCTCATGAAAACAGCTTATTTGTAATACACAGGCTTGCACTGGCCCAGAAGAAGACAGAACAGTAGCAAACCAGAAAAGCAAAATACAAAGGGAAAAAAAAAAGAATTATAGATTTCAATCGGAAAAAGAAAAATCCATTAAACCTAGATTTAATGAAAACACTGAGAGAACTCACATTCATATGGCAAATCTTTCAAATTTATTTTGCAGATCAGAGTCAGGAGCAGAAGAAAGGCCATTCCCCAGAATGTTATTTTGGATGAAAACAAAAACTCACTTGTAGTAAACTGACAGTTAAAAGCAAAAGCCAAAATGAAATGAACTGCCTTTCTATGTATTTCTCAGCCACCAAAAGCTTTCAATATATTTATCAGTCTCTTCTTTTTCAGCTGAAATTCTGCTTTTCAGCTTTCTACATGCCATTTCTTGGATCTTAATTGCTCTCATCCTACTTTCAACTCACATTTTGTGTTGCCCTGAAAGAAGCATTGCTTGCTTAACAAGAAGAGCCACAAAAGGATTTTTAGCCTATTCTAAACCAACACTGCACTATATCTACCTTTTTTTTCATTAATTTCCTTTATAAAGGTCATTAAAAAAAATATATGTCCAACGTCAAAGAAAAGCTAGTCCATCAAAGAAAATGCTAATAGGCATATAGCCAGAATATTAAGATTGCAGAAATTACCACATTCTCTGTGGTTTACATTTATTTGCATGCATTCACTGATGCAGTGTGATTCTCCACTGCAGCTTCATGACTTAAAGGTAAATTCAGTGCTACAAAGATTACTGGGGGGGGGGGGGTGGGGTGTAGATTTCATCCTACAGGAGGTGAGGCCAAGGAAAGGATGTGGGTGGGTCACATCATGTGGGCAGGGAAAAGAACTGGGGGGGGGGGGGTGTGTCTTCACAGGCTCCTCAGCTAGAAGGTGGGGGCCAGGTTTGAAAGCCTGTCAGAGACCATCAGCTCCAGGGAGTCTGATAAGATGTTCTTAGCATCTGGGGGAGGTCTAGAGCTCATTCTGTGTTGCAGAAAGGTTCAGCAGCTGTGCTGTGTCATTAGTGATGCTGCCTTCATGACTCATCTGTGTGTTACTCTCTGAAATACACACAGAGAGATAGGATTTTTTTTTTTCTCTGGGTTCCAAGTTGGTCAGGACCTTCAACATGAATGTGTGTATCAGTCTGCAAAAAAATTTATCATCTGTCCTTGACATGTTTCTTCCACTTTGAGAAAGAGTACTGGTTTCATAGTTCCCCACCTGTAAGAACAGGGAATGCATCGCAGAAGAGAAGCCTTCACAAGGATATTTCCGAGTTACAACCCATGCAAACAAAGAATAAGAGAACCTCAGAAGAGGGTTGGCCAGCAGAACAATATTGAACAGTTTTAGCACAGAAGTGCTTTAAGTTGAGCTGAAAACTGAAATCTTCCATCAGCAAAAATCCAAGTGAAGTACTCATCAAAAGCCAAGTTTAATTCATGCAGAAAAAAATGCATCACTTCCAAAGCAGACTGAATGGTGTTGTTTCAGGATATGTTGCATCTCTCTGGGCTGCTGGAGTACCTCACTGGACTTCTAATTTTGGAGCCTTGTAGAACTGGACTGTGGGGTTCCTTTTGGACAAAACATCATCTAAGCAGTAAATACAATCTCCCCACTGGGCACAGCAGCTGCATAGTAGTAACATGCCATGAAAGATGTCTCTCTGGGCTGGACGGCCTGACTTACTGGGAGACATGGGGGAAGCAAGTAAGTGCTGCTGTAGCTCAGGAAGAAAAAAATTAAAGTTCAGACTGAGGTGAAAGAAAACAATGACATCAGATATGTCACAATATTTCACTTCAATCATGAATTTTTAAATGAAAACCTATGAAATTTTGGATTGTGAAGTTTCAGTTTCAGCTACAGTTTTTTGTTGATCAGTTGCTTCCACAGAAAGAAAATACTTTATACAAAACATTAGAGAGCACTGAAAATTATTTTTTTCTTTTCTTCAGTCATGCCAATTTTCTGCTTTTTGAGTCAAATTCTATATAAGCTATGCTAGAATAAAGAGAAGCACAATGAAATCCACTCTTGTATTCAATGATATGACAGAGTAAAATTTGGACTGGTTGGTTCTGATGCTTTTTACACTTAAAAAGCAGCGTTTATTTCAGTATCAATATCACATGCCTAAAATTCACTAGTACTGAATACAAAAACATGCCTTTTCACAACAGGGAAAAATTCCCTGGTGTATTCTCTGTGAAAACCCACAAAAGTAAGAAATGCAAGTCAGGACTCAATTAAAATCCATACGTTCTTAGACTCACAAGTTTCACTGTTAATTGCCTAAAATATTAATAGTACCTCAGAAATATAATTCTATTTCTGATCTTTTTCAAAGGTAAGATACAGCAAATTGGATTTTTCCCCCTACCCTAACAATGTGGTTTGGTTTTGTGTGGCTCTACGTTTTGTATGTGTGAGTTTTTCTTCTCTCTTTTCATAACAGCTGCTTTTTTCTTTGCCTTGCTTTTGAGAACAGGCTATGCAATTTTTAGAAAATAAGCATTGCAAATGAATCATCAAATGATAGTAGTTAAGCTCCAGCCATTGTGGATGCTCTTACTGAGGGGGAGCACAAGGATTTACTCAGGCACTCATACCGTATGGGTGGGTGACCTTTGGTACAGGCTGTACACGCTCAGGAGGTGCCTCTTCTACAGTTACCGCACATTAAGAGCGTTGTGTGGAAGAGCACAGAGCACAGGTGAGCTCATCAAGTTCATATACTGTTTGGTCAACACAAGCTTTGGCAGAGCAATCAAATCCAAAATGCCCACTGCCATCTGCAAGAAGCCCAGTGACCAAAAAGACACTGCCATCTGGAAGAGGCCCAGTGAAGTTACCCCCTGGCTCCTCAGGAGCCTTGCAGGGGTGTGAACAGCAACGTCACCATCACTTTAGCTAAGACTGCATGAAAGCACTACGCAACAGATTCCTTTCAACCCTGCTAGTACCTTCTCATGGAAAGGGGATTGTAGAGACTTTATGCAGCCACAAACCTCCCCTTGTGCATTTTACAACCAAATCCTGTATCTGGATTTAGCTCAGCGTAAACTAACATAATCTTGAAGTCCTGGTATATGCAGCAAAGCAAAAAAATCTTATTATGGCAGTAAAATCATGGCTGAGGTAAATATATTCAGCATCTCTACTTTCAGATATTTGTAACCTACTGACAAATACTGTCCTTTGGTCTAAGGATTTCATGTCTTGTCAATTCAAAAGACTACTTAAAGAACAAACTAGCAAAAACTGTTTGCCAGTTATTTTTGATCATCTTAAGTGCTCAGATAGGAAAATAAAAGAGGAAATAATTTTACAAAGCATGGAAGGTCATAGCTTACTATTATTCAGCCTTGAGAAGCCTTCCCTCTGCGACCAGGGGATAACTTGGCACTTGGACCATGCTAAACCACCTGGAATTACACACAGAGATTGCCATGGGAAGTCAGCTCTAGTATCAGCTCCCAAAGTTTTCATGATGTCATTTTTTCCTACTTACATTGAAAAAGTTATAAAAGAAGTGTACTGACAGAAGTGGTTTTTTTTATTTGACAATGTTATTCAATAGATCTAAATCTGACAAAACCACATCATTGCTGGAATTCTTTACTGTAAGGGTGGCAAGACACTGGAACAGTTTGTCCAGAGAAGCTGTGGATGCCTCATCCCTGGAAGTGCTCAAGGTCAGGTTGGATGGGGCTTCAAGCAACCTGGTGTAGTGGAAGGTGTCCCTGCCCACGGCAGCGGTTGGAACTAGATGATCTTTAAGCTCTCTTCCAACCCAAACCGTTCTGTGATTCTATGATTACTTTTAGCAAAGACCAGTGTTATCAGGGATGCAGTAGTTAAATATCAAAAGGAAGCAAATTCATGTGGCTGGTACATAAAACGATGGTGAACTCCTACCTATTTAGGACTTGAAGCCCCACAGTGAGAAACAGGCCCTTTCTTTTAACACTACTCTTGTAACAAGTGAGAAATGTGTTCATCTTCAGTCAAGTCACTGAGAAGAAAGAACAATTCTTTGTGTTCAGAACATTCCCTCTTACTGAAACATGAAAGGGCCTCTGACTGTTGCCATTCATCTTCTTAGGACTTTGACCTTCTCTTCCTTGCTATGTTTTTGTGATAAACTACAAATAATTAAAAAAGCCTCCTGGGTGTTCATTCTCTACCTTTTTTTTTTTTTTTTTTGGGGGGGGGGTATTATCATTGTCTCCTCCACACCTCAATCAATATGCTAAGAAATCCAGTCACCTCACCTTTGCAGACACACGTTTGTATATATTCAAGCATTTATTTCCCTTCTCTGATGCACATGTAGTTTGATCCTGCCCCAGCATATGTGCTGCCTGCTTTACTATCAACAGCTTCACAGGAAACACACTCAGAGCCAGGGCAGATGCCTTCAAAAATTACTTCAGTGGAGCTACACAAATTTGTGCAGCTAAGGATCTATTGCCTAGATTGTATGTTACACACTCCTTTTGTATGAGAAGGCACAGATTAGCTGTACTGCTTTGTATTTTCCTGTAAATCCTTCTGGACTGGGGAAGTTTTTTGCTACATTTCTTGATAACTGTTCCATGTATTTGCTTTTTAAAAGGAAGATTTTAAAATAGAATATTAAAAAAACAATGGTAACAGTACAGTAACCAGTTACAAATGCTGCAGTTTTAGAAGCAACTGCTGTAGGTGCTTCTGCTGAGAATATTTGTCAAGTAGAAAACCACAATAATTAAGAAGCTAGTTAATACAGACGCACAGACAACAGGGAGCAGAGCCTTATATATTAAAATCCAGCTGAACACCTTAGTATCTAATGACATTGACAATTAACAAATAGTGTGCAAGTGGGTGTTACCACTGCCCAAACCAAAGTCACATCATACATTCAACTCTTGAAAGATTGGGGAGATTTGTCTAATTTAAAAACAAAAAAAAAGGAAAAAAGGAATAAACTAATAAACTGTGAAAAATAAGATGTGAAAAGAAAAAAGTAAAGGCCCTCTCAGGGTCTGAACTTTTAGCGTTGCTGCTCACTAATATATGCTAACAAATGTTTTGATACTCAAGGACTGTATGAGTGTATGCTGGAGCTTCAAATTAAATGCATTAACAACACATAATAACATTTCATAACTTATGTTCCAATCACTGGTATGTTCTACCCAAACACAAGTAGAAGTATGAGGTAAAGCATAAAGAGCAAAAATATTCTTAATGAATTTTTAACGCCCTTGTTAACAAAAGATTCATTGGACTTAGCCAAGCAGAGAGCCAGAGGCCCAGAAGTTTCACAGCTGTGAGGCTGACAAAGACAAGGAAGTGATAAAAGCAACACCTCTCCTTTTGGTTTGGGGCTTTGCAAACAAAGCAATCAATTGTTCTTAATTACTGCATTTGAAGACTACTAGAAAAATGTAGATTGGCCCAGTATCTTGTAGTCCTTAAATAAAAATAGATGCTAAGAGCTAACTACAACAACAGCAAACTTTGCTGTCATTTCAGTGAAAAGAAGTTGATAAGAAGAAAAGCAAGGAAAGGAAAAATACCACCATGAAAAACAAAAAACCCTTTCCCCCCCTCCCAAGGTCCCACCAGAGTCATCCAACTGGATGCTGGTTATTTTGGATAACTGCATCTGACAAAACAAGTTTAGTTTAGTTTAATCTTAGGGTTAGTGGTGGGCTTGGCAGTCCTGGGTTAACGGTTGGACTTGATGATCTTAAAGGTCTTTTCCAACCTAAATGATTCTGTGTTTCTATGTTTGTAGCCTAGCAAAGACAAGCATGTTGGTATCAACAAATTGGGATGTATATCATAATACCTATGGGACGACCATCTTTTTTTCTCTCTGTTAGTAAGGGCCATAGGGAGTCCCCTGGAAAAAAAAACAGTATCCAATTCAAGTGCTCTGGACTTGGTTGGTTTTCAAACAGCTAAGTCAGGAGTGCTAAAATCAGGTCCCATATCCCCACTCTTCTCCTCCGCACTCTGAGCGAGGGCAGCGTGCCACAGGACCCCCTGTGTCCATTGATACCTTCTCCTTTCAAGAATCACTGCTTGAGAAAAAGTGTTCTGGGCAAACACAGAGGAAAAGTGACAGCCCGCCTGCTGAGGTCAAAGAAACAATACACCCACATCCTGCCCCTTGTGGTAAATCTGCATTTCCCCACCTGGCCAAAGGCGCAGCCACCCGCGCAGTGCCGACTACCTGCCTGCACACCGCAGCTTTCAACCTGCAGTACTGTAGTGCTGGAAACTCAAAGCTTCTGGTCAGCTCCGGGTAACCGTGACCATCTAGTAGATTTGGCAGCAGTTTTCAGCTCTCCTTCCATTGTGTGATTTCAAGGTCTTGCAAAACACGTGTAAGTATATGTAAGGGAAATCTGGGTTTCAAGGACAAATCTTCTCGACAGCTGAGTAGTAAAATGAGATTGACTCATAGGCATAAAGTCTGCTGTGAAAGCCAACTTCATTTTTAAATATTTTTCCTCAGTTTTGAGCAGCAAACACCATAGGGATATGGGACTAATAAGGTTTCTGCTAGTGTAATTTTATTTCTGCTTCTTCTTTTTTCCCCCAAATTCCCATATTTCTTATGTTCTTCACTGGATGCTCAGACTAAGGTGAAAGATGTATTAAAAATACATGAACAGTAAGATCATCAGAGTATGTGTAAAATGGTAGATTTTAGAAATATTCCCTGCTAAAATTTCAACTGTTAAATGTGTTTTGGTAGGCAAAGAAGACTTTGCAGCTTTTTTAAACATGAGGAAATCCAAAGGATTACATCAAATCATGGTACAGACACTGACAGATACAGGCTTTCAAGCAAAACAGCTGTCATTAAAACTCCTGTGACTGCTTAGAATACATTGCTGCAGTTTCCTAAAAAACAAAACCATAGGGGGAAAAATAGTACCTTTAATCTATACTTTAGCTCCAGAACAGAGATGCAGCTCCATGTTTCTTCCTTTTTCTACAAATAAACAAAAGCAAATGAACCATTTCTGTGCCTGTGGTCATCAGCAAGGGCCAAAAAGCCACCATATGGCCAACAAGCATACATCTCTTGGCAGTGACAGCAATCTCACACATTCTTTCCTAGGACTTCACTTACTGCTATGTGTCCATGTTAATTTTACTGAGCATTAAGGTCTTCCAGATACCACATAACCTCCCACCTACCAAACGTTCACACTACTTGAAACAAAGACTCCGAGCACTGGGTAAGAAGCCTAAAAGAGCACCTGCTATCAATACAGCTGCTAAAATGCTGTTGCGTCGTTCTTTCCCTCAGGCTTTCATACAAGCTGTCCCTGCACATCTCCTACGGCAACAGCAGTCTGCCAAAGCCACCAAGGTTTGCATTGTTCTATGTGGCAACTAGTGCAAATTATTTACTGAGATAATTTGCATGTTCATATGCCATCCATGGTCAATGTGGAGCAGTGGCTGAGATAAGACAGAGCTGTTTAATAAATCCAAGCACCACTGGCACAAGGGAAGAGAAGATGCTCAGGTTTGTAGAGGAAAGTGCACACAAGAGCGGCTCTGTGCTGGGGAGCGAGGGAGGGAGGGAGGCCAGCATGAGGCGTAGTTGGGCTCACTGTTCCATGGGGTGTTTCTGTCGGGAGCTGGCGAGATGAGAAAACAGTTGGGTCCAGGACATGTGTAGAGATGATTAAAGGTCATAGAAAGCTACCTAGAAGGAAGTATCATATCAAAACCAGCCTTTTTACTGAATTTTTTATTACCCTCAATGGCCTGAAGGTGATCAACTTTGATCCAATGTTCATGTCATTATATGACACAGGAAGGAGAACATAGCTAATGATTTTTATAAGTCTCCGCTCTCAAAAGCGTCATTCAGACCTATGTTAGAATAACAGGGCTGCCAACTTGCATAGTCCTCAAGTCTATTTATGGCATAATACTTGCATAGAAATACAGACAAATACATATTAATGCCTTTAAAAGTAGTTTTCACAGGAAATGCAAACAGATCTAGCTGTACACTTCTTAAACCATCCCTGTTTGTATCCCGCCCAGAGAGCCAGTTATTTATTGCAAAGCACATGCCTTTTCTCTCTACTCACCCCCCTCTCCCAGTCAGTATCCTCAAAGCCTTTCTTCTAGTCCTTCCATCTGGTTACTCGGTGAACTCCAGAGGCATTTGCATTGATGGCACAGGACTTAGCACTAGATCTGTCATATATGGTTAAGCTGCTACTGGGCTAAGCTCCCTTTTTTATCCTGAGTGGTATTTTCTCTTTGAACTTTAGGAATTTATACAGTGTTTTATCCTTTCAAGTATCTCTACAAATTCTTCATAGGATCTACAGCACAGGCAGGGCCTTTTTATGACAGAAAGACACAGTAGGTTTCCATGCTTTGCAGTCACTCTAATATAGCCCACTGCTTCACTAAGCCCACTAACATTACATTAATTATTTGGAACAGAGCTTATGGTAAAGAAGTCATGGTTGCTATGTTCCAATAGTCAAGCATATCATCAAAAGTCCGATTGCTTACAACAAATCAAGAGTTTTATAATGCCCTACCACATGCTTTCATGTATTGAAATAAAAAAAATTAAAGCAACAAATTGTGCAGGAATAATCATCTTTCTGCTAGATTATTTTTAAAAGTAAGATAGGTAATATTTAAGTGTAAATGCAAACAGCAATGATGACACGGGGTTCCTAGTATCAGAAATGTAGCATTCCCTGTGGAAATACAGAAAAGTGTTACAATGGGACAAATGAAAAATACCCCTCAACAAAACATGAAGGTATTCTACCTATTCTTCTACCTAAGAAGGATGACTGCCTAATCCCTGGCACAGAGAAATGTACTAAGTTGCATTTTAAGTCACTAATCTTGTACAACAGTTATTATTTATCTTTTCGGTGCAAAAAAGTTTCTTGCAGTTGTCCATAATAATTTTGGTCTTCGTATGACTAGATAAACAGGGGTCAGGAAGGAAAAACTAACGGAGTGCTTTTTAGGGTAGACTGATGCAGCATTCACGAACACTGATTGCTTTTAAATCTTCTGATTCTGTCTAGAGAAACAGGGACTACAAAAGTAATACCTCTAATATTACAGTATTTGACAGTATCACCTTTCTCTGCAGAAGGTTATACAGAGCACAATGTGATGCAGTTCAGCTTCCAATATGCCTGTCTACAGGCTTAAAACACACAGCAACTTACTTTCCTTGTTTCAGTGCCAGCACTAAATTGAGGACATGTATATTCCCACCTCAGCATACTCAGTAATAAAAAGGAAATCAGGGTCCTGTCTATTGGCATAAACAGATACAGCCTGACCCTGCTACCACTAACATCGGTCTTCACCCTATAAAGATCTTCTCAAGCGAGTTCCTCATGTAAGTGGTCCCATAAGGTCAAATGAGATCCTTTTCCCACAGAAGCCTTTGCAAGACGAGTCCTCCTCTGTCATGTTAAGAGAAAAGGAACTTAGCTGGAGCATGTACTAATTTTCATTAACACAGTACAGTTCTTCTCATCTGATGATCTGCGGTTTTTAACTCTTTTCCTCTCCCTCTTTCCTTTCTACTAATTTCAGGGTTTTCTTTCTGTCTTCTTTCTTTCTACACTTCCCTTTTGTGCCATTTTCCTTCTCTTTTCATGTACCATTTTTCTCCATCCCACCTTCCCCTTTTAACAATCCTTCTCTTCCACCCTATTTTTCTTTCCCTTTGCCCTCTCCCAGTCCTTTGGAGGACGGCACCTGTGTTTTTCTAACAGTCCCACCAGAAGCAGCTGAATGCTAGTGATAAGAAAACTGATAAAAAACACCTGAGACTTAAGGGCTGTGTTCCCCCCTAGCCTGCACAAAGGGGAATGAATGGTTGATGTGGGCTACGGAGACAGGGATTAAATGAGTCAAAACTTGCTGAATTTCCACACAGAGGATTTAAATTTCTGTAGCTCCCATTAACTAGTGCATACCACCATTAAACTGCTTGTTCTGGTTATTATTTAAGAAAGGAAAAAATGAGCAGAGTCACATGATAAATACATCTGACAGACCAAAAGAAGAATAAAAAGAAGTGTGTGCACATCAGACATCATATTCAGACTAGACCCATTCAATATTCAGAACACATCAGGCATACTGTTATCATTTCCAGTATGGGAGCAAATACTTGCCTCTGAAACCTACAGGATTTTTTAATCATCTTTTGAAATCTGGGCCCTAAGATACTACATCATTATTCCCCTTCTTCAAAATAGTCTTTCCATTGTATTCATTCTGGACACCTTGCCAGTAGGTCAGCCCCCACCAAAAGCCTGGCCCCATCCTTGAAGCCGAAACATACTCTATAGGCCTGCTGGAGCACGTAACATGCTGGCCTGCAAAATTTCTGTGTACTATGTGCACTTAGAAGCCAGCGACTGCAGTACTTAATTTGGGAGTCACAGGGACAGCTGCCATGTCTTCAGGTTAAGTGTAAAGGTATTAGATTAGATCTGGTAAATTAATTTATTTCCATGATTTGAAAAAAAAATTTCTTATCCCAATAATTCCTGTTAATCTAACTGAAGGGTCCTAGAAACATAAAGCCGAACCTCCACTTTTATTCTGAAGGTATCCAGAGCCCATTACAGATTTTGCCAAAAATCTTAGATCCTTGGTTTGCCCTATCAGCTCAAGGAAAACTGCATCCACAGACATTCCAGAATTTAAAGAGGAGCCCGAGGCAATTTCCAGCTGGGTAAATCATGCTATTCATCCTGCAATCCACTAGTGCTCTCTTCTATAGTAAGGAAAGAGGGACCTTCAAGCAAAGTACCTGTGTGCCCTAAGACAGCAAGGCCAGGCAATTCTCCAGCATCACATTGCTAAAATTAGGGAACTGGGCTCAAGGGAGACAGGCTTCTGCAATCAAATCCCTCTGCAGACAAGTTCAAGTCACCTAGCTTTTCTATGTCCCTTCTGTAGAGATGTAGCTAATGTTTAGGTCTTCAAAAGACTTACAAGCATTTAATTATCAATTATTATATGATCTGCACACATATGTTAGCTGACTGCCATCCATGGAAGGAGCTTAGCGTTTACTTGCTAGCTAACAACACACAAAGATTTTGGAAGCTATAATCTACATACATTCTGTACTGGTAACAGATTTCCATGCAACTCTTGCTCAGTGAAGTACTTCATACTTCAAAAGGTAATTCAAAACAAAAAGTGTGGCACCCACAGATTTCCACTGATCTCAAGCAGTACTAGTAAACGTGTTGGTAGAATCTGATCTGGTAGCAAGCTTCAAGTGGTTTGTAAGGGGATTCACTGCAGTAAAGTGTCATTTTCCACATTCCCAGTTGTAGTAACAAGAGTGCCTGGATTCAAAAGATTAAATAGCGTCCTTTGTTTATTATATAATCTGCAAAACTGCAAGCAGAGCGACAAGGAAAGCACCGATTCTTCCTCTGCAATTTCTGACATGGCCCCTCCCCAAAAGAAGTCTCTTTTCAGGCTCTTCGCTTTAGTACTCAGCCTTTTGCTTTGGCAACTTTTTTCAAATTGCAAAGATCCCTATTTATTATGCTTATACATACAATTATCTACATCTACACGTATGTATGTGCTTTGCTGGCTGCCCACATTCAGGCCCATCTGTTAGGCTGGCACTCTGCCCACCAAGAAGTTGGTCGGTCCATTTCACTAAAGCGTAACTGTCAAGCTGTGATGCGCTTTGGTGGGCAGCCAAGAGCCCTTCTTTCTCCAGGGAGGCAAGCCTCCCAGAGCAACTCAAGTTTGTGTTGCACACCACATGACCATGCTCATTGACACGCATGCCAAAGCAAAGAAGATTTCAAAGAGGAAAGAAAAGAGGAGAGCTGGCTGGTACTTCAGACTGTGATCAAGACCTACTTTGTGGCAGTGATTACCATGGACAATGCTTCTGTGGCTAAGCACAGGCCAACCATCATTTAACTTTAACTCTGGCACCAATCAAGTACAACAGGGCAATTGTGAGAAAACTCAATAGATGTAAATAACCACTATATAGGGCAATTCTGCGAGGCATAAGGGCATACACAAATAGCCTACAAAAGGCAGCTCCTTTCACAAGTGGGCAGACTTGGTAACTACAGCTGCCCAGGAACCAGGGGTCACTATCAGAACAAGGTGCATCAGATCTTCAATTCAGCTCAAATCTTTCCAGGAGGATCATGCTACCATCTTGTGCAACTGCTCCCTCTTACATTTCTAATTAAAGCCAATCTTTACTTTTCTACTTGCACTATGTTTCATCTTTATCACTTGAAGATAGAGGGCTCGTAGTTTACTTTGGGGATTTAATCTTTTAATGGTAATAATTACATTTCAGAAAATGCTGCATTATCTTCTACTTTTCTTTTCCTTCAGTCACCTGTGGACTTAGCCACGAGGAAGCTGCTTTAGGACCAGTCCACATGGCTCTTCTTGTTGGATGGAAGCAGCTCACCAGCCCTGCCTGGTGCCAAGCATGGTGCAAACACAGTTCCACCATCCTGCACAAGCCAAGATGAACAGCTTAGCATGGTCTCACTGTTCAACGGATCTATTCATCTGTAAGTATGACAAGCAAATTTTGGCACTAAACCAGCAGCTCTTCAGTTCCCCAGGAAGGCCCCAAGGGCAAAATTATATCAGCCTTTTATTTAAACCAGTGCAGTCAAACTGCAGTACAGAGGAGTTTCACCAGTTAAATGAGCCTCCAATCACACCCTCTGTGTGAGGAGCTGGCGATCAGGAGGAAGTTCCGGCTGAACTTTTGAAAAGCTGCGGATAACACTGAAAGATTTCCTTTCCTCTGTTAACTTCCATCATGTCATAAAAAATCTTTTGTGATGTAAGAATCATAACGTAACAGTTTACAGAAGTTGCTATCACATGACATTTTAATTGCTGTTACCTTTTCAGTCAACAAAGCCAAGGCAGAGCTTGTCAGCACCAAGAGAAAAGAAAATCAAGTGTGCTTCTGAAGTTTGAATTTCATTTTAAGCAAAATAAGCAGAGGCATCCAGACCACTATGTGAGGAAATTCCACACGAATCTTCTACTTCATTTTTGTAGCTCTTCACCCTTGGCTCTTCTGACATCTCTTCCAGCTAAGAAGATTAAAAAAGCCCAAATCATTTGAGATATTGCATTGCTTCTTGACATCAATCTGGTAGAGGATTTAACTGAAAAGAGCCTTTATTTTTGTACTGTGCGCATTATAGGATGGAATTGTGTTAAAGTTGTAATCTCTTTTGAACAATTATAAAAATCTCTGTATTCCCCTTTGTAGGCTGTTCTGGTTACACAAAGCATAAATGTAGTCTCTGTAAAATAAAAAATACAGCTTGGGATTTCCCTCTGGGTCCTTGTGGCATATGCTCAGGTATGTGAACTGTCAGTGGTACTACTCACATAATCAGTATAAATATAGTGGTTACAGGAGGAGAAGATGACGCCACAGATTTAATGGTAAAGGTTTTGCATAGCATATAGGAACAGCAATATACCTTAGCAGCAGTTGTGGATATGCTATGGATAGTAGCACAGTTGTGATCTCTTTTTCTCTGAAGAAAATACACTACGACTGGATTTACGTCATCACAAATGAGAGGATTTAGCCCCACACATTTCAGTCCTGGGTATCTTAAGTAGCAGGGCAAAACCCTGGCTCTGCTGAAGTCAATAGCAAAATGCTATTGATTTCTGGGGGGCGATACCACCTCACAACTTCACAGCATTCCAATTCTATGGTAACTAAACCCAAAAAAGAGGTATTTGAAGGCTTTTCTTAGATCTTCATCTCTTTATAGAGTTGAGATGAGTTTATCTGGAGATTTCGAGTTCTGGTATCACTTTCTTCATCAGCGCAACTAGTCTTCAGGTTTGTTGATCTCCACACCAGGACACAAAGACCACTGAAATTCCCAAGCTCTTGCAAGAGGCATGGCATTTCATCTTAGTTGCTGAGACTGCTAAACCCTCCCTGCATTGATTTCTCCACATGTGACATTCTAAACGTCTATACATCTAGAGAATACCATAGGTGCATCTAACTTAAAAACAGATAAAGCATTTATGCTTTAATTGGAATTGGTCTGATTTAGATCTTAGGCTGGCACATCTCTCCTGCCTGTTTTCCAATGTGTATTGATTGTAACAGTTTCCCAATTTAAGATAATGTGAGAAGACAGAAGCTATCTTTGCAAGATCATTACCACACACACACCACCCCAAAACAGTGCTAATGTCTGTGATGATCACAAAATGGTGACTAGTTACATTAACAAGATTTAAAAATATACAGATCAATAATGTCCTGCTATGACTTTCAAATAAAAACCTCATGTACTTTCTTCTACAGTCCCTCTAGTAGCCATTGTAATGAAGTAGGAGAAGGAGCCATGGTATAACACTCCTTCAAGCCATTCCGACTGCCCCAGACACAATTGTCCCCCTGCCCCTCGCCCCCATTTTCAGCAAAAGCGTCATTCTTGTGCTGTTTGTGTAATCAGAAAGAATTTTGAGCATCTGCTTCAAAATGATTATAAATCAAGTAACTTTCATGCTCAGTTAGCTTGAAAAGATGGTGCTATTAATGATCACTATTCAAGGAAGTTCAGAATAACTACGTGAAGACATCTCTGATGTTGAGATTTGTTTTGTTTCTGAAAACAGCCGAGTGAGCAGTCTTCACTCTCACTGTTTAACATATTTCTGAGGTTACCACCCCTAAGAAATTTCAATTATTTTCATTAGCTTAGCAATAACACCAGCTTCCTCTGGAATCTGAAACAATACTGTCATTCCACAGCAACACTCAAAAGTCACTTAGCTTAGACAAATATTGGGGCCTATGAAGATGCAACACTGCTCTTACTCCTCTACTGTTTATCCAGTTTCAGAAGTCTGAAAAACCTGGTGCAAATCTACAATGCAGAAAGTGAAAATGTAAGCATTAGGTCGTACTACTATTGGATTTGAAACAATGTAAGAAATGAATGTGTATAGCCTGGCAGACCTGATTTGTTCAGCAAGTTAATGCACCATGATTTCCTACATGACCCTAACCAACATCCTTTCATTTCAATAAAAACAGGAGCAACTCTGCAAAGAAAAGGCTTCCCAGAGTCAGAGGACTGATTAAATGAGTTTTTCACCTGCTAGTTACTTGCCTAGGTGCACAACGAATGCAATACACCCCATGCATGAATACCTCATAATACCAAATTTAAAGATAAGAGGTCTGACTCATCACTCCATTGCACCAGTTTTGTGCCTACCGGGCTCCATGTTCTTCCATGGTGACTCAGTCCCAGGACTCTCCTCTCTCCAGGAAAAACATCACAAGTCATGCAGTACATGTCAGACTTAGCCATCAACTATAATGCCCATTTGTATGGCAAAATTAATTGGAATGTAACATTCCATAGCACTTACATTTTGCTATTATGCCTAGAGATAGGAACATACATAATTACTATAAAGAGCAGCAGTTTAAAACATAGTCATTAGAATTAACCCTGTGACACATGGCAACACACTTAAGAAGCCCTGTTTAATAAAACAGTCCTTGCCAAATGTTAACAGTGTGGCTATGTGCAGGCTAAGATTAACAGCACAGAATTAAATGAGAAGGAGATTAGTCACTCGAACAAAAAGTTTCTCCAGAACAGTTCTTATTCAAAGACCGCTGCCTTCACTTTCCTAACCCAAAGCTCCTGAAACAGAAGAAACTTTCTGGACAACTGTAAGATAGGCATTGACTATTTCTTCTGAAAGGACATGCTGTGTTTATGACAGCTATTTTTGGCTTTCAGTTACACAAATATAAAACATCAGGAGGCCGATTTTCTTCTCACAGTTTCATGTCAGTATATATTCATTCATTTCAGTGCAATTATATCTGATTATTTGCCTGGCATGGAAATTAAGACAGATCAGTGCTGACCCTTATAGGCAATTCTGAATAGACTTACGCTGGGCAAAATGGATAGGAAGAGATAATCTATTCTACAGTGTCTGACAATGTACAACTGTAGAAATCAAGGAAATCATTAATAAAGGACAAAATCTTCAAAAGCCAAACAAAACAAGAAAATCCATCCATCACCTTCCTCTAAACCTTAATAGATCGCTATCCAGCAGCTTACCATAACGTACTTTGTGCTTTTTCTCCTCTTTTCCGTTGTGGGATCTGTAGGTTACCCTAGCACACAGACATCACAGCCACATGTTTGTTTTCAGGACTGAGTCCTGAGGTGCTTCCCAGAGAGCACTGAACCTGCCATGGCTGAGCCTGCATAGTTTAGCCATCCTGAGCATTGGTGCACACAATCAGTAACACACCAAGAACTGCTAGTGGAAATGATAACACACCATTGGGAAGCCACATACACAGAGTATTACATGCATGAATTATCCACTTGCTTGCAATCACAGCGTGCACACATTTGTAATTTCGTATTTACTACTACCGCTACAAGACTACAGCACCTCATTCGATTAAAGTTATAACTTATTAAGAGGTCAAGCCAGGAGCTGATATTTTATGTGTGACTTTTTATAGGAAGGAAAGATTTCTTTGTAAGCATACGGTTCCTTGAATTTCAACTCTGTCTTGTGATTAAAAAAACAAAACAAAACAAAACAAAACAAACAAACAAAACCAAAAACCAGAACTCACATAAAACCACAAAAACATCTAGTGCACTAAATACCAACTTTGAATATATATAAGAACTTGACTGGTGACTGCAACAGGAGGGTGAAACCCAAAAATGTGTTGGTAGGATCATACTCTTGAGGAGCAACATAAAGACATGAACTTAAAATGGACATGGCACTGGCTTTTATCTCTTGCCCATTTACCCTTTGACAACCAGAAACCAGTATGACTTCCAAAATCTAGCACTCACTACACTCTAGTTACCATCATTTTTTTAGTAAAGAGGTGTCCAGTCATGTGTGCGTTCACAGGTGCGAGAGACAACCTGGTGTTCAGGTAAAAGTTATGGAAACGGCTCCACAGCTATGTTAGGGTTAAACCACAGAATCCATGCCTTTACCTCCCATTATTATTAAACTACTTTTATATCCCAACAACAAGGGGGGGAGCAGAGATGCAGCATTCAGAAGTGAACAGTAAGTTACAAAACTTCGAACGCAACACAATATATTGACAGCCGACAAGCACCAAGTTTGTGATACTGCTTTTTGATTGGTGAAACTCTCATTTTAACATCTTCTGGGTCACCAGTAACTAGCAAGGATTATCAGACAACACTGATTCCTACCAACGTTTAAAGTACTATCTAAAACATCACCCATGCTGGCAAGCGGATCCAGTGAATAACTACCGGATTCAGCTGACCGCTGCAGTCGCCAGCAATAGTTAATTTTAGGAAGCAGCTACTCTTTAGCATGGGAGCGTAGTACAAGCTAGTCTGGCTGCAATGACTTAAGATTTTCACCGCCAGTTACCAAACTTTGCCAACGAGTCAGTGAACGCACAGGTAAAGGCAGGGCTGCTGCGTTATGGGGTGCCATCCTTTCTTTCCTTTTACCTCAGCTGGCCGTAAGACGTGACAGCAGCCGCGCAGGGACGCCCGGCGGCCCACCGGGTCCCCTCGCCTTGCCGAGGGACCAAGGACCTGCCGCACGGAGCGGCTGGGTGGGTCACTAGGAGATAGCCCGGCCGTGCCGCACGGCAGCGCACACTCACACACCTGCTGGGGCCCGGAGCGCCTCAGCAGGCGGCGCGAACCCGCCCCGAGAACAAGCGGGAGCGCGGCACGACCCACCCGGGCGGCCCCGGCGGGACCGGGGGGCACGGGCCGCCGACCCCACTCCTCGCCCTCCCCCTCCCGCCGAGGCCTCCCCGCCCCCGCCCCGCACACGGCGCCCCCGCGGCGCTGAGGGGGAGAAAACCCCGGGCGCCCCCCGCCCGCTGCCCCACACAGGTAAACGGCAACAGGCGGCGCCCCCCGCCCGGCACCACGCACCGGCTGCCCCGGCCGGGATCGCTACCTCAGGCAGGCTCTGTGAGCTCCCGCCGCCGCCTGCTCCCGCCGCTGCCGCCGCCGGGGCGGATCAGCTGATATTTACCTGTGAGGTAATGCACGCTCCGTAAGGTCACCGTGCACCCGCCGGCACACGGTGCCAGGCAGGAGGGACGCCGGGAGCGGGAGTTGCTTCTCCGCCGCCGCCGCCGCGCACGGCGCCGGAGCGGGGCGGCCGCGCCGCGCAGAGGCAGAGGCGGCCGCTGCCGCTGCAGCTCCTGGCACATGCTGCAGGTGTCAGCGCAGGAGCTGCCCCGCCGCCCGCCCGCCGCGCCCGACCCCCCCCGCTGCGCATGCGCGCCCGCCACACCGCGCCGGCGCGGCGCTTCTGCGCCTGCGCCCTTCGCCGGCTGAAGCCGCCGCGAAGCCTCTGCCCGGCCCGGCGCTCCCCTCGGGGGACGCTTCCCCGCCAGCACCGCCGCTCGCGCGGGGGAGAGGGGGCGGCGGGAGGGATGACGTAGTGGGGCGTGGGGCAGGGGCGAGGCCGGGCGGCGGGCGGCGGGCCGGGGCCGGGGGGCGCCGCCAGCCCTCCCGAGCCCCCCGCTGGGGCGCGGCTCTGCCCGGGGGGTGCGGGCGCGAGGCCCCCTCGGTCCCGGGGCGGCGGGCGGGCCGGGGGAGCGGCGCGGCGGTCGGGTCGGGAGGGATGATGTCATCCTCTTCTCCTGGGGAGGGGAGGGGCGGGGCGGGGCGGGGACGGCGCTTCTCCCGGCGCGGGGCGGGACGGAGCGGAGCGGGGAAGGGGGGCGCGACGCGGTGGCGCCTCCCCTGGGGCCGGGCGGGGGGTACTGGCTGGTTGCGGCCCTCCGGCGGTGTGAAAGCGGTACGGGGCGCGCGGTGGCTCCGGCCGTGCTGCAGCGGGTGCGTTCGGGCCGGGCGGCACCGTCCCCGCGGGTGGTGCGCCGCCCAGCCGTGTGCCCTGGCGGGGGGGGGGAGGAACCTTCCGCGCCCGGTCCCTGGTTCCCGAGGCCGCAGGGCGCCGGGCAGACCGCCGCTTTCGCACCGCCACGCGCGGCGCGGTGACGTACCGGGGAACGCACGTTGTGTCCAAGCCGCGGCCGAAGCCGGCCGCTCCCCCGGCCGGGGGCCGTGCGGGGGGTGGGGGGGCTGTGCGGGGCGCGCGGCGCTGCGGGCGCTCGGCGCGGGCACGGCCGCGAGGCTGGCGCGCGAGTGTGTGGGCGCCTTCCCAGCGCGTCCGGCTGGGAAAGGGATGAGCAGCGAGAGCTGCCGGTCTCGAAACCAGCACGTTCAGGCTTGGCGAAGGAATCGAACTGTCTCTGCTGCTGAAGTTCTCTGACCCGCCCGGGGGGGGGGGGAGGGGGGGTTCCCCTCGCTGGTCGCGTAAACCGTCGGGATTAACCATAGAGCTGTAACGCGCAGGTACCCGAGGAGAAAATTGGGAACCTTTCAGAAAAGCAGCCCCATGTTTTCTTTCCTCCATCATGTATTACCTGAAAATAAAACACAGCTATCCGCATTAGAAATGCGATGTACAGTCTTTAAAACAATGATATTTAGGAGTTGGGTGGGGGGTTTTCTCTTCAGCTTTCACAGATTTTCCGACCCACTCACAGAGACAACTAACTGTATGTACAACTGTTTAGCTACAATACTTAACCTTGAGCTCAGGTAACGCTTAAGGGTCTGGATCCTGCTCATCACATGGTGTCAGGAGGACTGAAGGCTTTTGAGGCGCTACAACATCAGTCCTGTGTCGGGACTGATGCTTTGACTAGTTGGAAGGCAACAGGAGGAGACCCCAGATTTGTCTGGAGAAGCAGAAAAGGGAAAAGGGGGGAGGTCTGATCATGCTGGAGGCCCCAGTGTGCCTTGTTAAGATAGCTAGGGCACTGCATTACCCAGCTGCGTGCAAGTACTTAAGAACGTGATAATCCTCATTTAAAAAGCAGTGTGAGGGGTTGAGCACAGAAGGGCATTGTGCAGGCAACGCTGCATTCTCACACCGATGCCTTGTTACACCACTTGCAGTAACTGCCCCCCTCACGCTGCTGACATAGTGGGAAGAAGCAGTGAGAAGAGGATGAGAATGCGATTGAGGTGTAGTAGCTACTACAGAGTGGCCCGATGGTACCCTCTGTCTTGGTAAGACACACCAGGAATGTGGTAGGGATGGAGTGCGTAAGGTGACACAGCTGCTGAAGTAAGGTGTGAGGTCGGGGAGAACAAGGGGATTGAAATGGGAGCTTGAAATGAAGCGCAGTGGGTGATGGAAAGCCGGCAGGGAAGTCTGTGTACCTGCAGAGTGTATCAGTTGTGGAAGCTGATTATTATTACCAGAGTATAGTAGAAAAATGCAGGGAAAAGGCAGCATCACAGAGGATGAAGTGAGTGAGCCTGCAGCAAGGGATTCTGTCACTGTAGTGATGAGGTAAGGGAAGACTTGCGTTTCAACAGAGACATTTAAACAACAGTAACATTACTGGAAAGGAAGAGTGACACATGAAGAGGATCAGAGCACAGGAGAATCTGTCCTTAAAATCTCGGTTTCCAGCTCACCAGAGAATATGCTAGCAGACCATGATGCTCAGTAGGGATCCAGTTAAGACATTAACGGGGCTGAGGACGTTCATAGCTTTCTGGGCTGCTAACCCAGGAAAAGCTGCTGTAAATTATAGCTTCTGAGGCTTTGTCAGGGAGTGTCGCTTCATTTCTTGAAATTACGGACTAAACTCATCACTGTTTTAACATGGCACTAAATTATTTGCACTTACGGGCAGTTCCACCATAATCTTTCATTTGCTACAACATGCCCTTCCAAGGCTAAGTGGCCAAAGGATGCCCGATTCTATGGCTCACAGACCCAGCTGTGATGGTCTTTGCGTGGCAGGAGAGGTAATATTTTCAAGGGGGATCAAGACCAGAGTTAGCAGACTGCTTTTCAACAAACTGGCATTGCCTAGAAGGCAGAATTCCCATAGAGAAGTGCTTTGATTCCTGGCAGAGCACAGCAGAAGCAGGACATTAGGGCTTTATGCTCCTCTAGGTGTTGTTAGAAGTCTTGGGACTGCTAACAGACATTTGTGCCTGCATGATGGAGCTGCTGCCACATAAGGAAAGTTATTTTGTTCAGGGTGCACCATACATCAATGTATTCTAAGAGTTTTCCTCAAATGTCCAGTTTGTAGGAAAGCAATGTGATTATTTGGTTTGCTTGAAATGAATGAAAACCAAACCAAAAGTGAAAGGCTCTGCTAAAAAAATCCAGCTTCTTAGCCAGTCTCATGGAGATGCTGATGGTACAAATGCAAATGCAGATTTGTTACGGGGCAGTCTGAGGGTTGCCTGCAACTCTAAGATCTATTTCAGACATCTTTTCCTTGCAGGAGAGGCATTGGCTTGTGTCTACCAGAGCAGGCTTCTCTCTGCAATCACACACCTGAAAACTTTTGTCCCTTCTTGTACCTGCAAAGCAACACACTCCATTTGCTGATCCTTTATACAGATCTAGAGCAGTTCCTCTAGGAGCTGCCTCTTCATGTCCCTTTATGGGGAAGCATTTGAATAATGTCACAAGATAGAAAATACTCTGAAGTTTGTTAGCTTCACCTGGGTTTGTCATCAACTCTAGTCAAGTGCAAGCATTAATCAAATTAAAGGTTCATTCTAGCCAGGTGCAAGGTCAAGCTCCAGATCACAAGGCTGGAAAACAAGAATGACTGGGAGTCATTTAAACTAAAAACGTCATTCTAGGGCAAATGTAACAACAGGTTCTTCCTTTGCTGCCCTATTATATTGCACCTTGAGTTTTGTAAGATGTCTCATCCAGAAAAAACACAGGAGCCTAATTTGCACCTGTACTGTGTGGCTTGGCTTGTTCCCTCCATGCACAAGAGTGTGACCAGCTGTGGTTTTGTTTGAAGTTCAAAGTAGTTCCTGCACTCCTGACCTTTCTGCTGCACCATCTAAGCAAGCTGTCCTATCACACATTGACCAGCTGCTCTTTCCAGCCAGCAATTCATAAGGGAGTTTACAAACCCTTTACTAGCTTTCCTGCATTTTACGTTTAATAATAACATTAAAAGCTATGAGCTCTGTAACAGCCCTCTCAAGTTTTCCATACGTAGCCAATTTCCTCTTGGGTAACAGAAATGGTTCTCTAACATTGAAGATGACAGACATGAGAACGACACATTTTGACCAAGCAGCTCTCCCACCATTTGGTGTCAGCTTCTGGAGTTCCTAATTTGACATCTCCCTGCTCCACCCGCTGCTGAAAAATGAGAGAAGATCACACCTCCTACATCTAAGAGAGTGTGAGGAGAGCAGGAATCACACTAGACAGTGCTGATCTTAATGTCACTGTTAACAAATCTAATCTTTCCCTAGTTCATCTATCACTGTGCCAAGCAGGCATCCTTTTGTACGATTAAGTGCCTGTGAAATCAAATAATAAACTTAATATGTTCCATTTGGGTATATTATCCAAACTGGACTGTTGGATACATCATCATTACTATGATATTTGACTTGTCGGAAATGCCAGAATACAGATAATAATAGTAAAAATACGGACACTGTATGTTAGTCGTTGCCTTGACTCATTACAGGACAGAGAATAAAGTTCATACTGCACTCTGGAAAAATGCCGTGCTTGACACTGAGATGTCACAGAGAGAAACAGGATTTCTAGTACATAGAAATAAAATAATTTAGTGGGAAATATGCTGGCAGAAAACTACAAAACACTTTGTATGCTGTATTATTGTAATTTTTTCATTAATAATTTTATTTATTCACTCCTTAGAAGAAGGAAATGGTGTTGACTACTCAGCATCAAATTATGTGTGTAACTCTGAGCTTTCTTAATGACCTGGAAGTTAAAATTGTGACTAAGTCTGTTACTAAATTAGTAGCTTTGTGGTAACTGTGTGAATTTTATTCAGAATAGGATGGTAGTCCCAGAGAGGTCACGCTGTACCAGAAATACATTGCAACAGACGTTTATTTGCTTGCAAAATGAGGGGACTATTCACATCTAACACTTCTAAAGCACCTTCTGGGAGTATTGCTTACCTACTCCAAGGGGAGTTTAAAACCTTTTTAGTGGCAATTGTTACTAGCCATTACTTGGCACTGGTGAAACCAGGAGACATCTGCCTTCCCTTGGTTTGATGCTGCCATGGTGTGACTGCTTTTCAGCTGAGCTCTGATGCGTTCCCACCCTCTCCGTACGAGTCTGGTCTGTCTACCAGAGAAAATAATGGGCTTGAAGGGAATCTGAGAGGAGCACAACTGTTTTAGAAAGGCGGACAAATGCATACCACAGGAGGCTGCAAGGAAGCAGAGCGATTTTTCACCAAATGCTATTCTTTCAAACAAACAGATTTCAGGTTGTCTGAGAGGATGAAACTGTAAAGGTCGCCAGTTACAACAGTAGAAGATTTAATTCCCTCTAATTTTTTTCCTTCATTAAATAATACACTCTAGCAGTGGCAGTCATCTTATGAGAGAGTGAAAACTTTATGCTACAAAATTATCGTCAGCTGATATATGCAAGTTTATGACTGTTATTTGCATTAATGTAGTATATAGTGTATTACTGTGCTGCTGTGCTCTACATCTTGCAAATGCAAAAGCTTTAACTTTAAAGAGTTTGGAAGCTGGATATTGTAACGGTACTTTGGAACAATGTAGGGCTTTACAGAGACTTTAATTTATTAGCATATCACTGCTGTCTGTGCCAAACAGCTAAATAGTATGCAGCATTTTAAAATGGAAAGTGAAGTTTAACATGTGTATCATCAAGACCTTTACAAATATTGAGGAAGTCAGTGGTGTATCTGTGGAGATAATGTGATGCTGCTGCAGGAACACAGGGTGGGGATTCGGCAACTGGGTTTCCCTTGCCAGCCCAGCCTGAGCCCAGTGTTGCCCTGGGCACAGCCCTTGCCTTTCCATTCTTCCACCTGCAGAAGGAAAAGGAGGGGTCCCTTGTAAATGCCTTAAGATCTGCAAAGGAAAAATGGGAGCTATCCTTATGGTAACTAGGTATATCCACACCCTCCATCTAAAATAGTTATAAGGAAAGTTTATAGAAGCAGACACTTGAAAGAACAGAGTCCCACGCTTCAAACATGGGCACATACAGGATGTGAATATAAAGCTGTATGGTCTTGAGAGGATAACATGTCCATGAATGTTGGCTCTACTACTCTAGAGAAGCCAAAGGTGCTTTGTCAGTTGTATACACACCATATTGCCTGACAGGGAGCTACTGTGTGACCGCACAGCCTCCCTTCTGCCCTTGTGACCTCAATGAGCCCTGGACCATAGAAATATCCTTCTGCACTTCCCAGTTCACCTTGCAAACAGCACCGGGATCACACAAAAGCAGCTGTACAGAAAGGGATACAGGGACAAAGGGGGCCTGACCAAGGAGGATGCAGAAAGGGACAAAATGAGTCACAAGGGACAAATTGTAATGACAAATTTGAAAGGATGTTAGAAATGGGGGAAGGCTGAAGGAAGGTGCAGAACTTACTTAGTGCAGAACGAGAAGAGAAGCAGGTGACACCAAGACTGACATATTCAATGGATTTTAGTCACAAACAAGGTGCTGGTACCCAGAAACTTAGCATGCTTTATTTTAACAGGTGTGTAGAGAAGTCCAAACTCAAGAACAGACTACATTCTAAATGTTTAAGAAATGTAGAATTTAAGAAATGTAGAATTTCTACTAGAAGAAAAATCCCAGTGGATAAACATAGTACCTGTCATTAAAAAGGGGGAAATGAAGAAAATAGGGACTTTCAGGGGAGTGAGGCTAGGACTGTCGTTGAGAAACATTTTACAACAAATACAGTTTGTTTCTAAACATGTAGAATACAGTCAGGCAACGAAGACTTTTGAAGAACAAATACTGTTAAATGGATCTAATCTCTTCTTTAGGACAAGCAGCCTAGTGCCATAGGCACCTACCCCTATTGCTGCTGATGATATGATAACTCTGGGAAGCATTCAGGAGGTGCCTTTCTTTCCCCTTCTGTTATGGAAACTCTGCACCCACAAAACACTTCATGTCTGCAGAAGTCCATCCCTTTCTGTGGGTGCTGGATTTACTGGGCAAGAGCTGCAAAGATCCTGCATACAAGTTAATCCCTCCATACCCTCTGACTGTGTCTGAGGGAAGGTGGTCAGCTGAAACCCTGCTGCTGTTTTGTTAGGACAAGGTAATTTGCTGCCTACATAGGTAAGGCAGATGCCTGGCAGTTGGGTATGGGCTGCATGAATTGACTTGGAAGGTAGAGTCTGTAAGCTGTGTACACTGGGCATCCCTGACCTAGCTGGTGTATGGTAAGCATCAGATGTGAGCAAGGCTTTTTAAAAGCTTTTGATGTAGTCCCACATGATGTTATGTGCTGAACTAAAACAAACCATGAGGCCAGGCTAAAATCACTCGGCAGTCTGGTAGGTGCACAAGTGCTTGAAATACCACTTGTCCAGAGTAATTATCAATGATTCACTGTCAAACCGAGAGAATGTTGAAGTGAGGTCCCACAAGGGTTTGTCTGGGGTCAGTTTTACTCAATGCTTTCATTAATGACTTGGATGAGAGTAATGATTTGTATAGAGAGTAAATTTGTGGATGACATCAAGATGGAAGGGTTTGTGAGCACTTTGGCGAACAGGATTAGAATTTAAAATGATCTTGCTGCCCTGGTGAAATGCTCTGAAATCAATAAGATCAAATTCAATAAAGAATGCAAAGGACCCCTCCTAAGGAGGAGAAGTCAAATGCAGAGGTGCAAAGTGGAGAACAGCTGGCTAGGCAGTGGTGCTGGAGGCAAGGCTCTGGGTCCCACAGTCAGTCATGAACTGTGGACGAGTCAGCAGTATAATACTGCTGAAAACACACTCACTCCTGCAACGACTTCACTGCTGCATCAGCTGAACAAATGCAATTCTGATGAATGTAAGGATAATTACTCTGTGCTACTCAGCACTAATTACTACAGTTATGTGCCCACAATACTATAATAAAAAAATAAATCAAGAATGACTAGAGAAGAGGAAAAAGAGTGATGGAATTCATTTAATCGAGAAAAAATAGAAACTGAGCAATTACCTGGTAGCATTCTTCACCTATGTAAAAGACTTGTAGAGAAAATCAAGCCTTCTCCATGCTAAAATGAGAATTGATTTGCAGCAAGAGAGACATATGTTAGATCATAATTTCCTCAGCATTTGAACAGGTTTCTTCAAGAATTCCCATTGTCAACATTTTAGAAGAACAAGACAGTCAAACTTCTTTCAGGAATATGCTACACAGAGTTGATTCTTTCTCAAAGGAGATAGGACTTACATGTTTCTTCCAACCTTATGTATCTGAGATTTTTGTCTAACAGCTTAAATCACGAGAGATAACATAGTTCTTAATAATCTAATTCTGCAGTTCAGTATTAAAGCATGTAGTCTTAATAATCTAATTCTGCAGTTCAGTATTAAAGTGTGTGGTCAATACCAGTCAATTAGTTCTGAGCTCTTGCAAGATAGCGGTGTACAGAACCAAAAAGCCATACACCATAATATTTTGTTATGGCACAGTTTCTTCTACTAAAGGGATCAGCCCTAAGAATCTTCACAAATTTCTTTGTACAATTAAGTTACCTTTACTCGGGTGAAAAAAAGCTACTCAGGTCTGTATGAAATTGAAGGTTTGGGCTTCTTTATGTATTACTGGTATGCACAGTGCAAAAACATTTATCAGCCTGATGATATATGTCATTGGCTTTTTTTCATTGGTATTTGTGGACTGAGTCCATCTAAAATGAAATCTTGATCCAATTCCCTGTGTGACAAGAAATAGTATGAACACTTGCTTTTGTACTCGTGTAATTCACGCTGGCTGCTGCTGTGCAGAACGGCACGGTGCTGGCTGCGCACAGGGAGGGCAGCCTGGGTGGGCAGCTCACCCTGCTCTGCACAGCTGGGCTGGGTGCAGGACTCGCTCAGGTTGTAGCAGCTGAGGATCTGGCCTGCAGCATCTCTAGAGTACTGTTTTGCAGCTCTGGAAATAGCATCAGAAAGGACATAACTTATTTTTGCCATGTACATTCTGTTCTAGCATTTTGCCTCCTTGTATTCCCAGAGTCTTTGACTTTAGGGTAGAAGAAATGCTGTGCTATCAAGCAACCTGCAATGAGATGCTGCTTATTCATTCACTTGTTGGTTTCTCCTTTTTCTATTACCAGCTGTTTGGTTTTGGAGACCAAGTATGTGTACCAAGAGATACTTGAGGTCTCTGGAGACCTCTGCAGAGGTTTGAGCTGTCCAGTCAGTTATGTAGAGTACTGGGCTAGGGACAAGCCCAGAGGATCTGCACTCTTGGGTCAGTATGAAGCCTTGTTCTTACTCTAAATTTAATTTTTACCCTTTCTTGTCTCCTGGGAAAGTTTCAGGTGGGAAAGCGTTGCCTGTGAGTAGGTATAGGGAATGAGAAAGATTTTAATTTAGGGACAGAAACTGAGAGCTGCAAAATCAATTCTCCTTTGCGGTAGTCTGAGCCATGGCTGGGTGCCCGGCTGAAGGGTGACTCTGGGGTTGGGGTTAGGGTTTTAGGTTCCAGGTTCAGGCAGGGGAAAGCACAGAGATACCTACTGCTGTGGGGGAAGCCAGGCTGGGGCTGTGATGGGTTAGAGTTCAGGTTAGGGTAAGAGAAGAAAAGGAGCAGCAGAGTCATAGTTGAGGTGGGGTGGGCAGGCAGCTACCAAAGGAAGATGAGGGCTGCAAAGAGTTCTCTGCCGAGGAATTTATTGTCTGGGGCACAGCTAAACCTAGCCCTAGAGTGCTCTGGGAGGGCTGGGGCTGGTCTTCAGGAGAGGGTGCACACCAGAACCCAGCTTCTTGGGACAAAGCTGATTGACTGGGAAGAAGTAGTAATGTGAGAGCGGCTGGAAAGAGCCCAGAGCTCGGGCTTGAGCTTCTCCCAGCCTCATGGGGTGGGGTTTGGGGGTGGGGTAAGGTGGCCACGGGGGCTCTGCAAAGGAGGAATGACCAGTCCCTTCTAAGCAGAAGCCTGCAGTTAGCTCCAAAGGTTACTCAAAATCCTGCAGGAACCTGGGCTCTGCCCTGCACTGTTTCTCTAACCCTGACAACAGAGGCTGGCAGAGAGGGCTGTGCAGACATGAGCGAAAAGGACAGACAAGGTGCTGGCTCTTTTGGAGCCCAGCTCTCATCTCAGCTTCCTCTTCTCATGTCTCTTCTAGCCCCACAGCAAACCTCCACCCCAAACAGTTATACAGCCTGGGGGTGGTACCTTGGGGCTACCTTCAACCCTGCCTCTGCCTCTTCAGTCTTCTGCTTCTCTTCCTTCATTCTGACCTTCTTGCTTACGGTAGTCTTGAAAGACAGCTCCGGCTAAGTGCAGGTGGTAAATGCTGCTGTAGATCTACTTATCCAATCTTCTAACCAACGTTTATGTCCGTTACAATCATAAAGTACTTAAGATAAAAGTCATCTGAACTCTGAAACTGTGAAAGAAAGAGAACAGCAGCAAGATATCAGAGTCTAGTATCAACATCTATTTGGCTTTGGACAGCAGTTGTCTCGGTGACCGAACAAAGTGCATTTAATTTTATGAAGAGATTGCTTCTGATAGAAACACAGAACTGTTGACTGGGGGAAAGACTGGATAGTGATATCTGCTCTGAGTCATGGTTAGGGTATTCCCCATCCAGTGCTAGTGCCAGTGTGCGGTACAGTTGGTAGTGGAAAGGCGGCTCTATTTTCTCTAACAAATGGCATTAAAATTACGACAGAATGGGGTGAACGGCACAGGATACATTCAGTATCTTACAAAGTTAAGGTCAGCTGAGGTGCACAGCATTTCCTATTTCCTCTTGTGAAACAGAGACAGAAACAAAAAGAGAGCTCTGGGACTGGTTCTCATTGATGCCTGCCAGCAGAAGGAGCAAGCACAGAGGTTAACACCTAGTCACACAGGAGCTGGTCAGTATTAGCCCAGTGAATAGCTCCAGCTGCCCTCTGCAGCTTCGGCGGAGAGCAGCGATTCCAGCCTCTCCTGCTTTGCTGTGTGACACCAAGTGCACACCGGCTTGGCCACAGAAGAGAACCGGTCTTCAGGCTCATCTGAAAGAGCAACTTTTTATGGATAATACTGGTGACTCTAGTCATAACGCTCAGACAAGTGGAGACTCCATCATCTGGCTGTACATGGAAGAAAAGTAATAGGATTTCTTCACTTCCTTGATTTATGAAGGCAATGGGAAGGCCCTGATTTCTCCAAAATAAAGAACTGTAGAACTTCACCCAGCGAAGTGTTTCTCAAGCTACAGGAAGACAAAGAAGTAGGAAGAGACTATGAATCAAATACATTGTTTTTTATATCTCTTCTGTATTTGTATCTGTGCCTTCCATCTGCAAGACTTCTGTTGAGCTATTCAGTTTGCGGGACAGAAGCATTTGAAAAGCTAACTAAATTGAAGAATGTTAGAGTTCTGTTTAAAAAATGTTTATGATATCCCTTTTTTTTTTTTTTTTCAATTACTCAGCAACTAGTTCAAATACTTAGTATACAGTGCATGTATTCTGTTGAACTCTGTACCAGTCCAGTGACAAATTATGGTAAATATCATTCTTTTTCTTTCATCCTGTGGGGAAGAATTTTCCCCAAAGGCAGATTTTGCTCAAATTATAATGTAGTCCAGAAAGTCGTGTAACATTCAACTGCCAGTCATAGGCTACTTTTCTGAGAATTGAACAGAAATTACAAAGTACAAAATAAAGTCAAATAATAATTGCACTTTAAGGAATTAGCAACAACAAATCAAATAGGATATCTGATAGCAGGGGAGCAGCATGAGAAGCAAATACACAAAATGTTTATTCCTTGATAGTAGCGTTTTAACCTTTTCATATCTTCTACCAGGCAGAAAGAAGATCAAAGATTGGTACAAGAAGAGAGGCCCCTGTGGACTCTTCTCACACTCTCCCCTTTGTATTTTTTGCAAGTCAGCATATCTACCTCCACTCCCTTTTTTTCTTTTCCTTTTGGATGATATTTTTCTATTCAGTGAAATCACACCTGAAATTTTGGATTTACACTATCACCCAATGAACCCCCCCTCAAAATGTTGCACCTTGAAACTCTTCATTTACTGCCAACACTCAGCTCTCCCTTACTAGATTACACAGTTTTCCAAGTACTGTGTTCCAAGACCCCTCTATTCCTCCTTTACTATCGTTCAAGAGTTCATTAGTGGAAAAGTGGGGACAAATATACACATTACTGGATTGCGCCCAGAGCCAGCTTCTCTCTAGAGTGACAATAGCCATGTTTATGCACTACTGGGCCAAGTGAACAAACTTTGCTAGAATCTAGCTGCATGTTCTGCAGCCACTCAGATGTTCATTCCTTGTACTGCCAGCTACTACAGGTCTTAATTGGCTTGGCTGGAGGCCTGTGAAAGGATGGTTATCCTTGTTCTAGAGCTGAGCCAGCTTCATTCACTTGCCCTGCTATGGGGGCTAATACGTTGCTCTTGAAAAAGGAGGAATGGTGGAGATGTTGCCTAGACTGCTGAGCTGGACCTGCTATAGTAAAGGTTAGATTTGGAAGCAGCAGTATTATCTCCATTGTTATCAGCCAAAGACATAGGGGTTGGATTCTTCCATTTTCTGAAGTTTCCTAACCTCACAGTGCCTGGGTGGTGAAGAATTAGCAGCATACGTGTGGATGTCAAAGGTTTATGTACCGCATTGATAGCATCTAGATTGTAAAAGGTCTTTCACTGTGGCATCCATGCTGCTGAGATGATATCATCTGGGTGTTTATACGGCAGTGAGATCACTTACAGGAAAATCTTCCCTGAACTTGTCCTAGCACCTGTCCTGGCCATGTAATGCTGTTAAAAGCAGGCCCCAAAGTACAATCAGCAAATAATGTCAACAAAAAACTTGGGAGATAGCAATAGAAGAAAGAAAAAAACACATATTCATGAAAAATTGTCCACCAATCTGTGCATATTTTTGAGGCAATAAAAAATACATTTCATTTCAGCCCTCAGGTGTTCACAGGACACTAAAGTAGAACCATAAATATTCTGTGCGTTGTTGACAGGGGGGAGAACTAAAGAGAGAATCCCATTTAATGGTAAGGGAGCAAGTAGCTGTGATTAAACTGTGCTGACAGCCTTCCAGCTGGATCGGGGTTCCTTTTCCTAAACAGTTTTGGGACAGACTGAATAGGTGACGCTATGCTCTACAGGGACTACTGCCTCTTGTGTGGAGAAGACACCATGGACACTTAGCACCATGCAACAGGAGAAAGATATCTTCAGCTACTGTTATAATTATGCATTACCAAGCTCCAGATGTGTTGGCTATCTAAGCCATCAGTTCAAACATGACTGGTAATGAGTTTTGTAGCAGTCCAGTGATATGTGGTGTGTTCAGCTAGAAAACAGTGTCACCAGTGAGATACCTGCTTTTACCAGTCCCAGTGATGATATGAAAGTAAGACCCAGGTTTTTTAGCTAATATTTAAACTTGTTTGCTAAAACTTACAAAACAACCCCTATTATTGTCATGTCTCAACAGAGAGATACCACTTGAGATACCAGACCTGTGGTACACAGTTTTGCTTCTACTGGGAGAACATTATCACCACCAGCAGTGGCCTTATGTTATTTACAAAGCCCTTCTTATCTGCAGACTCCTATATTATTCACACTTCCACAGCAGCCAGGGTCAGGTCCAGCAGCAGCAAGTTGCGGAGGACACACATCTTGTACTGCGCAGCAGGAGCATGGACAGCCTGCTGCTGGGCAGCCTCCCTGGTGCCTCAGCTGAGCTGCTCTGAAGGACACAGATTGTACGCACAGCGTAAGACTTCACAGTTTATCAGTTTAATAGTAACGCAGATGGACTGTAAAGAATTGGGGACTAATTGTCTTAAGTTGTGAAATCACACAAGGCTTTAGGTACCTAGCAATGGGGAACTGAAGTGCTGCAGCTGGATGATGAAAGGCACTGAAGCAGTACAATTTGCCTGGCTGCTTCAGATTTGTTCTAGAAATTTTGAAGGGATAACTTTGTTTTCACAGACTGTATGCCAGATCAGGTATTTACTGTCCTCTTAGTGCTGGTACTGGGTGAGGAATAACTCAGAGAGGCAGTATAAAGCATCATCAGCGTGAGTCTTATTTTGGGTGCTCCAGCTAACTGGGCAGAAATGTAATTTCCTTCCTGATCCTGATCAGCTTTCTTTTCCCAAGTGCTGTAGTGGTCCAATATTATTAACATGGAACCAGAGCCTTACAGACAACGAACAGCTTGAGTAACCTTAACAAATGAGTACATAACAGCCCACCAGAAATCACAACAGAATTTGGGCACAGTAGTTTCAATACTCTGATGTGGTAAAATAAGGCTGAGACTCTTCGTCTCAGCTGATCAATTGACATAAATGATATAAATGATTTCAGCTTCACTTAGCCTTTTCACCATTACCACTTCTAGGACTGCAGGGATAATTGTATTTCAAGAAAACAAGTAAACTTTTCCAACGTTTGACAAGGTGAGACCTCTTTTGAAAAGAAAGTCATTTTCAAAAGCAATCACAGCTCTAAACATGAGGTGGTAGCTCATAACATTCTTACAAAAAGCCTTTCAAAACTGTCTGGCAGATTCAGCCCCACCTCGTTCAATTATGAGAAAGCAAAAATGAGAAAGCAAAGAAAACCTACTTAAAAAGTCTCCCAGCAGGCACTGTGGTTACTACCCAGCGTGAGTTACAAATTTGGTAATAGGAAAAGCAAAGAAATAACAGGCTTTAATAACATTAGGCCTAAGCTAGTATTAGTCCACCTCTTATTAGAATCATATTAACACAAAGACAAAACCTTAGCATGGCTTACTTGAATAAGTCGAACTACATGGGAGCACAGATTTCAGAACATTAAGTCACATTGCTCTGTGATCTCTCCATTAAAAACGTAACTGTTAGAGTCTGCAGCAGTCTAACACAAATAAGGTACTTTCTAAAGTGTCAGAACTCAAACAGACTAACAAAATTGATTTAAAGACTGACCTGCTTACATATGAATGTTAATTCTTGAGTACAGGTAGATTGCATTTAGTGTCCATGCAAAGCATACCCTTCCTCACCCCCTCCAGCGCTTTTGTAATTGAATAAACACTGCTGACTTAAATCATGAATAACGGAGAGTGACAGACTTGGCAGAAAAGGCAGACCTCATAGAAAGCTGTGAGAATCATCTTCTTGTGCATGCACAGTTTTTCAGGGATTTGGCCAGTTTGTGCACTGACGCGATGCACCTGTTTGGTCATGCTTGCTTGCTCCTAAACACCTTTGTACCTAAATGAAGGTAGTGTGCTACTGCAGCGTCTTTCGGAGGCCACAGGATTTGAGGACACGGCCTTTGCAGGTGACTCCTTTCACCAAGACACCACTACTCCTGTGCTGGAGGTTTCCACCTGACAGCAAAGCTAGCAAAAGGGCTCCTCAGACTCACCCGTGCAAAGGCACCTACGTGCAGCTGTTTTGAAGCTGGACGGTGCTAACCTTGGTGATGTTACATAAAAGCCGACTGAGAAATGCTCACGTATTTGACTGTGCCTGGCGCCAGGCTGGATGGGACCCTCGTGACAGTGAGTGGTTACACATAGGGAGCCACAATAACATCTTCAGGTGACAAAGCTGGGGCCAGAAGAATGCTGCTGCCAGTGCTCTCAGCCTGAGTAGTGACACTGTATCTATGCACGCATCTACTGTGTAAAGATACATGCTTAAATCAATTTTGGTTTCCTGTTCTTTAGCTATCCAAGCTTTCCTATCAGCTATTACTTTAAATAACTGTAAGTGCAGTAAACAGCTGGCAAAAGGTTATTAGGGTTTGTACCACATTCATCAGATTAACCACTTTTAAGCTGTTTTGTTTACAGTAAATCAGCAGCTATTATATTACCTTGTGGATTTAAGGCAGTAAAATGGAGCCCACTGGTAAATAAGAGGGGGTTTGTGCTTTCAGTTACAGGGTGGTTTGTTGAGTTGGCATTATTGGCATGAATATATACGGTCATGTCACCTGAGGGACGTGAATGTAATGGTATGGAGGTAAGTAACTTTAGCCATGTTCTCTGGGTTTATAACAGAGCAGCTCAGATAATGCCAGCGGAGAGACAATCTCCAGCTTGGATTCCACAAAATCTTTCTCCCTATCTCTTGCTTTTCTATCCCAAAACAGAGTCCTTGGGCAATACTGAAGATGCTTTTGAATACCCTGGAGTGATTAATCCCACCAAATGTTGATCATCTGACCCACTAACCCAGCAAAGATTTTAGCAAAGGGGTGCCATTTTAATGAAGAACAAAATGTAGTTAGCAGCCACAACGGCTACTGGGATACGAGGGCAAATAGCAAGAGCATGATCACTTCATTCATGCAGAAGAACGTTTAGAAACTCCCCTGCAGTAATTTGATGGCTTTTTTTTAGATTGTCCCCTTTTTCTGCAGTATGATATGTCTGTCTTTGAAGACCGGACTAGATTTGCCATCCTGGATAAAAACCTCTGCCTCACGTCTTCCTAGCTTACAAGTTTAGCACAGTATAGACCCTGGTTTTGTACAGTCCTGCCACCTATGTAGGGGATATCTTTCCTAATGGGGATCTCTAAGTTGACTCTACAGTATTATCCTAACTGTATGATGATAATAAAAGCAGCTAGATAGCCTTAAGCTTCATGGCAGACTTTCAGAAGGGAAAATTTTGGAATTAAAAAACCTCCACAGGTTAATTTCACACTCAGAATTTCTCCACATGAGAGAATTTCCACAGAAATTACATGCTTCTTTTTTAACTGCTTCACATTATCTGCTCTGGAATAAGTAAAGAAGGAGTGGGCTTTCATCTTGCTGTAAATAATTGTTTTGTTGTGGTGGTGATTACTCCCTTAGTGCTGTGAACTAGAATTTTGTGCTCCTTGGGGCTGATGGGGGACAACAGTGCAATTTGGGACTGTGCCACTGCAACATGTGCAGCATGTTTTGTTGGTGGACACTGTAAATCTGCATTTTTCATGTCCTCTCATATAACTGTAAAAATACCATGATTTGTCTTTTGCCATAAGATTTCATTTCTGTCTGACTCTGAATTTGTGGCTAAGGACAAAATAATGACAGGACATATTTCTCCTAGGCACCCTGTTCCTGAGAAGTGGGAAGACAATGACAGCATTTCCTAGCTTATCTGCAGTGGAGCTTACCAAATCAAAAGTTTGGAAGAGACCTCAAACTTCATCCAAGCTACCCCCTGCACCCAGGTTCAACTGTCCTATTTCAGTTTTAGCTCAGGCCTTCTAGAGATGAGCACTGGGGAAAACTCCATAGCAGCAGAATAAGAAAGCAAAGAGTAAGAAGCGTCACTTATCTCTGAAAAACTTCACGTTGGGTATGGCTCTTTACAGGATGCGGGAATGCAAAACCAGAAGCACTTCTGTGGTAGATCACATCAAAGGTCTGGCTAGCTCAGTACTGTGTATCTGAAATGTTGAAATAGGGCACATATGTTGAAAAAGGCCTTATAAGGAATTTTTCTTCTGATGAAGACTGTATTCAGACTACCTTGCTTAGTAACATCAATATGTCTGTTTGGTTTTAACTTTGTAATTCCTTTTTAAAACTGTTTATGCTTTTAACCTGCACAATATCCTGTGCCATTAAGGTTGATCATTCAATTCCAAATGGAAAAAAACCCTTCATTTTCTTTTTTTGAAATTAAATCCCTGAAGCCCTTTGACTATTGAATTGTGAAAAATCGTGAAAGACTGTTCCCTGCTCACCTTTCACAAACCGTCTGGAAGCTGAAGATTCTCACAGTCTGCTATCATATGGGAGCCACTGTATGCATTTATCATTTTGACATCTTTCTCCTTCCTTCCTGTGCTCTTTGTGAAAGCAGGTGATCAGAAATATCTGCCATATTCAAGATGGGAATGGATGATAGATTTTTACAGTGGTATGATCATTTTTACTGTTATTTTTCTCTGCTTCTTTCCTAACAATGCTTGATATGCAATTTGTTTCTTTTTTTTACCACCAAAAATTGCTCCGAGTCCACTTTCTTGAGTGGTAATAGCTAACTTATCTCCCATCACTACGTACATATAATTCATATGACTTTTCCCATGTGTGTTACATTGTATGTATTCACACTGAGTTTCATCTGCTATTTTGCCACCAATTAATAAAATACAGCAAGAATCCTTTTCGTACATCTTTGCAGTCAGCTTTACTCTGAACATCTGTGCCATCTGCAGACATTGCAACTTCACTCTCTGCCCTTTTGCTATGTAACTTGTAAACATCTGGTACAAGCCATAGCATAGATTTCCATAGTAGTATCTGGTAATCAACCTCTTGCTGCAGACCCTGGCAGTTTATTCCTGTCTTTTATTTCCCACATTTTAACTCTGTGTGTGTGTGCATGTGTGTGACAGTTTATTAGGACACTTCCTCTCTTCTCAAGAGGCTTAGCTTCTTTGAGAAGCTTGGCAAAACTTTGCCAATCAATGTATGCTTACCAAATAAATCACTTTTATTTACATGCTCATTTACTTTTACAAAGACTCTGAATGGACTAGTGTGGCTGTGTTGCATGCTGCCATGAAGAAGAATCTTCTCTGTCTATCATAAGGGTTGTCCAGCCACGGAAAGCAAACACACCTCTGCAAAAATGCTGTTCCCTGTTTTCAGCACATACTGTTTGTCTCCATACCAAGCCACTGAGTTTAGAAACAAAAGGAATATTTCTCTGCTAACTCAATCTGGTGAATCTTTTTGGGAAAGATTCTGAGTAAATATTCATAAACTGTTTTCTATTTTCCTTAATGAAAACTAAAATAAACCCACTCTAAAAGTTTTCCTTTAAAAACTTAAAAACAAGAAGTTTTCCAACATGGTTACTAGTCTGAAGATGAATGCTATTAGCATTTGTCTTCTTAGCCCTCTACAACCATGGCTAAGGAAACCTTTCCTTGGACAGAAAAAAATAACCCTATGTCACTATTATTGAAGTGCCTGCAGCACGACAGTAGCTTTTCTCTTTAGGAATTATAATTGAGTGCTATGCCCTGCAGTGAGAATGCAACCTCATATGCACTGATGTTACAGCACTCTCCAAACTAGCCAGCTGCAACGAGGTCTTTTACCAGCTCATACCAACATACCCTTCATGCCAGTCCCTCTGCTGCCTTCTCCCTATCACTCCCTATTCACCCAGGGCACATGCTCTTTCTTCTCTGTTTCTTCCTCCTCTATCTTCCTTGGCTGCCCAACCACTTAACCAGCCACAGCTGCACCTTATCTACATCAGCCAACCCGCCGCCCCTGAAGCCAGCCCACAGCTGTATATTATCAATGATAACAAACCCAGCTTCATTCCTCTACACACTGAGACCAAAGGCTACAGCTCAAGGTCGCTCAACAGAGGTTCGAAGACTTTCAGGACAGGTTGAGCAGCCCTCAAGATGCCTCCTGAACAACAGCTGCTAGCAGCACGCAATCTGAAATGCCTGGCATACCTCCCAGGAAGAGGGAGCACACTGTTTTTGAAATACTGCTTGGAAATTTTAAGATGCGAAGCATTCCTTTTGTGTGCTTTGCATGTCCACGCGAGTGTTAAAATGGAATAGTGCACACCAGTCCATCAGGTGCGAGGGGCTCTGCATGGTGGATCAGAGGGACCATTTTGCAGCCAGCATGTGCTTTCATGAATGTTGATTGTTGTTTACCTGTAGCACAGAGTGGATGATCTATGTGAGAGCCTTCACCAACAGGCCCAGAACAGTTTTCTGTGTATTGTCCAGAATTTTTCCCTCAATAAGATTTTACTCTTTTATTTCAAACTGTGTACTTGGTGCGAATGCTTCACCTTTCAGAATTAGCAGCTTCATTATCTATATGGATTTGTTGTGAATTTTAGAAACAGCTGATAAGAAAAAAGTAGAAGATGCTTAATCAGTAAACAAGATGTGGCTTCGCCAAGTAAATAAAATAAGACACTGCTGTCCTTGATGTGCATCAAAACACGTATCACCAAAGGTGCATGCACACATTTTTGAGACCATTTTGAACTTTGCAAAGAGGGAAATGAAGGGAGTAAGTGGAAGGAATATAGTGTTGTAGTTAAGGATTTAATTTATTATACTATAAATTACATTTATATATGTTTATAAAATAATATATATTTATAAATTATAAATTTAAGATAAGAACTTTTTCTAGAAAGGCATAGGGTCTTGGCGAACAGCCTTTCTTGTTGGGGATCACCCATATATTGAAGGTCTATATCAGATTCATGGCATCTTTGGGAGCAGTTTGGTCTCTGTCAGACTGAGCTATACGGTGGCTGGGAAAGCCAAGTGCCAAATGCCTTCTCCTGGTAGAATGAGTACTAGGGACTGGTAGCGTCTAGGCTTGCAAAGTTTTGTGATACGTCTCAGTTTAGAGATGCCAGAGGTAAGGGGAGGCAAAGAGATGGCAGCTTTGATTACATTTGATTGAAGATTACATTCTTTACAGTAGTAATAATGCCCCTGTGCTGCCGGGCAACCTCCATAGCCACTAGTTGGTTTCCCTGTTATGGCCAAACTGTGGTCCACTATCTTGAGGCTGTTTTGTGGCAGCTGCCAGGGTAAGACCCTCTTTCTTTCTCTAGAACATCTCTACGTTCCTTTCTTTGCTCTCACCCCTTTTACTTCTGCTTGTGTTTCACTTTCTGTAGTCTGAGAAACTCTATGTGTACCACAGAGCTGGAGACTCCCATGAGGTCCCTGACCTTTGTTTCACTTTTTACTTTTCGGTTCACTCAAAACTGTGTGGTGGTTCAGTCTGATGCCTCTGAGGGATGTTACAGGTGCTGAATTGGCAAAAATAAGAAGGCTGGTTCATGTATTTGGGGTTTGGAGTTTGGGGTGTGGTTTTTTTTGTAGGTCTTTTTTCATCCTATAGTTGTCAATGATCTATGGTTCTGCTCAAAATCTTGGGAAATTTTTGAGAGCTGTCTTTCTCCAGATTCCCTCTGAGATTTCTTAACACAGATATTCTTCTCTGACCCATGAAACTACTGAGGTTCATGCTGGGTCACCGGCATGGGAACAGAGAAAAAGTGACCCTACCTTATCATGAGGAATTTACTGCAGCACTTGCTCTTTGGTGTGCCACTCTGACTGTTTTGCACTTGGGAATGATCATGGGAGGTTTGTGCTTTGCACTTGTGCAGTTGATTGCTTGTTTCTATTGTGGATGTGACCACCACGTAAAACTCTAAAATGCACTGGTGAAGGCAGAAACCAGAAGTAGCCACTTAAGACTCCTGCTCATCTAAGAAGGGAAAAGGAAGCAAAATTCATTTTCGCTGTTCCCAGTTAAAAGAACAAAACAATTTTAAAACAAATCAAATCATAAATTTGGTACAAGGAAGAAAGCTCCTGAAAAAAAATAACTTGGACCTTTGTCATCGCTGAACTAATGCGTGCAAAAGCAAGGAAATGAATGATGCTAAAATGTAAGACTGATTTCTGTTTCTATAAAATTGCTCTTAAAACATTACTGAAAATTAACATGATGCTGTAAGAAGACAGCAGTAATTTTTTTGTATTCGTATCCTCCTCATCAAATCATACGTGCAATAATCCTACATGGGTTTCTCTTGATAAACTAGAATTTTAGTTAAGGAACCTAGAAAATAATTTTGATGATAAATATGACAAGGACCAGAATAATTGGCATAAGGGACTGAGACCAAGGACAGCCTCCACTGCTGAGAAAGAGAAGTCAGCTGAGTGGTAAATACATATGTGATGGAATATGGATTTGGGGCTTATTTGGTCAGGAAAATAGGAGCAAGCGGGGGTGGGGGTGGTTCTTGACTGTTGTCAAGAAGCATTTGGAAGACTCAGAGGGAAGCAGTAACATGAGGGTGGCAAGTAGCTGGAGAGGAGCAAAATTCTCACCTGGGCTGTTGGTGACCTGAATGCTCAGGCAACAGAGATGCAGGGCTGAGTGCCCAGGCTGGTGTGAGAGGAAACCGGGTCACTGTTCTGGGAGACAGTTCCTGTATGCGCTTTTGGAAGGCATCACAGCCTCCTTGATGTCCTAAACTCTTGCCATGTCACTGCCAGAGTAGCATGTCAGGAAGCTGTCTCTGCAGCCTGGCCAGGTGCCCTGAGAATCACTGGTCTTGTCTGTGTTGTTTCCAGAGGACTTCAAATCCCATGACTCCATACGGCCCTGTAAATCATCCTTCTCATGCGATGTTCAGCTTCAAAACTATTCTCTATCTTTTACACCACTTTTTTCCATAAGTCAAGGGGTTCAAGTCTGGAAAATGTGTCCCATCAGAAATATGGTCTAGAGGCACGGTAGGAAAAAACACTGCTGAGCTGGCAAGGCAATGATTCAAGGACTTAGGAGTGCACAAAGGGAGAACAGATAACCATAAACAGAGACACATCTAAATGCTGATGTCTTAGAGCAGGATAAACAGAGAAGCCAGAAAGCAAGAAGCATCAAAACATTCTGGTCACATTGTCTTTTCTTTCTCTGTGCCTCATTACTCATTAGCTATCAAACTCTTGAAAGTAAGTACTATACAAACCCATTCAAATAACGAGAAGGGAAGACACAACCTGGTTAACTATACTGTAAACTCAGTGCAGAGGGAATTCATCCTGATGCATGTGCCTGTTTGTTTTTACATTATTGAAATGAAAGACAAGCAATCAGCCAAGAAAAGGATTTAGACAGTGACAGCCCTGACATGACTTCTCGAAGTAACAGTGGCTGAGCAGCGAAGAGCCCATCCCTCTGCTGCTGCAAACTGGCCATAGCTCCACTGAAGCTAATGTTAGCTAGCCAACAACTTGTGCAAGACAAAGAAAAAGAAGTAGTCAAAGACCCAGGATAAAGTAAGAGACTTCTTAGTATAGTTTATTCATGTTGGTAGCCCGAGTGCTAACATAGTTGATATACGTTTGCTTCATCCACTAGGGTGCATGTATTACCTTTAACTATATGCTTAATATGCAGAATAATAATACTTGCAATGGCAGCTGTAACAGTTCACTGGATTAAGAGGCTGAATGTTCCAGCCAATACACAGCAGCAATTGCTTATATTGTTCTCAGAAGCTTGCAGTGTTTTAAGTCCCCTTTCCACTGGCTCAGGTATCACTGGGAAGTAACAGACAAGTGAGGGTGTAGCAGCAGTGATACACTAGGTTACACCACAGATTCTGGGTTAGTATCATTTACTTGATGTAGGAAATGGGACTTGCAGTAGTGACAACAAAAGCTTGAGGCATCCAGTGCCAATATAAGCTATCCCGGCTTTTACCAACAGCTCCTTTTCTTCATTTCCAGAGAAGCATTTCCAAGACACAAGATCTGTATCTCGCCGCTACATGCTTTCTACACACAGTGCTTAAGGGATAATCCCCAATGCACTGTAGTATATGAAGCAATAAATGGCTGCTGAGATTAATAGACTGAGCAAAGCTGAAGCATTTAATCAATCTCCAGAAAGTACTCATTGCCAGAACATTACAGGCAAGAGAATTTATTCCTTGTGTACAACAAACCTTAACAGGGAACAGCAAAAATGTCTATGTTTTTGTCTAAGAGGACTTAGACCGCTGAGCTGTCCTCTTTCTTAGCAGGACACCTCGGTATGGGGTGGAGATGAAGGGACTGACCGCAGTCATAACCAAGCAGGAAACATGTACAGGCTTAGACCTGATGGGATAAATATGCTGCGGGTGAGCGTTTCCATGCTTTACATGGAAGGGATAATGTCCTATTTCTCTGTGCCATGATGTCTCTATTTAAGACAGAAAAATAATAATGAGTATTAGAGCCTCTTCCGGGTGGAAGAAAGAGCAGAATATGAGGAGACTTTGGATTTTATCGATCCAACACAACTGAGATACAATTTGCAGCAGCTGCCAGACTGCTGTAATTTACAGCATTGCATTAAAGTTCTTAACTGTGCATCAGCAGGGATTACTGAAATGAGGTCTACTCCGATGGCCCTTGATGGACACCTTACGCATCTAGATGGTAGAATGCTAACAAAAGTAAGGAGCTCCTGTCTAGCGGGGAGTTTTTGTATGAACACACAAGCTACGTATGCCTTACCAGCACAGAGGTCAGCACTCAGGCTTTCTGACTTCAGAAGCTGTCTGTAGGCTCCCAGTTTCCCATAGAAACACCTGCCTCAGAGGACATCACATTCCTCTTCCTGGCCTGAGCCACCAAAACAATCCACAAAGTTCAGCAAGTCTCTCTCAAAAGAAACTCATTTTTCATGATAATGATCAATGTAAAGATGTGAGACCTGCGGGGGCAGGAAGAGGATGGAAATACCTTTCCCTGCACCTCCCCTCCTCACTCACACACTTTCTCCTGTATCCTTACGTTGTATGTTTATTTGTACTTTACAACATCTGATCAAACGAAGAGTTAGAATCTTCACTGCGAAACCACTTGTTATCTAACCTGGTCTAAGACATGCTGGCACGTGGGCTGGCTGCTCTGAGAAGTGCTGGTACTGTATGCCATCTCACACTGGACTCTTCACTCATTTCTGTTTGCACCTCTTCTCTAGATGCAGTACATTTTCCCCCTCCTCTCCTTCTCCAGACTATTGTTGCTGGTTATCCCAGTAGTCGGTTTCCCCTACCACAGTCTCTTCCAGCCCTTTGTAATTTTCAGAAGGTCGATGCTAAAGACTTCCAGAAAAATCATACATGTTAAAAGAAATATATAATGAATGGCTACTTGAAAATCTTCTCCTGTGTGACTGGCTGATGCTTGCTAAAGGTTGTGTGAGAATGCAGATGAAGAAGCATTCCTGCTTCAAGCTCAGGTGTTTCAAAAAGCAGATCAATAGACTGGATCAGATCTGAATCAGGTTTCTAATACTAATCTTTTCAACTTCACAGAGAGGGGAAAACTATAAAAGCACAATAAAGAAGATAATGGATGTTCATTTGTAAGGACATTAAACAAACAGACAATAAGCAAATCCAGATTTACCTCACCATAAATCCAAGGTAATCTGCTTTTCTCTAGTATCTCTGTAATGAATTCTCGTTAGTTTATAGATGGGGGTGTGGCACTTAAATGGATAGTTACATACCATCCTTTGTCTTTTTTCACTTGTCTCATGGATGCCCATGGTGTCCCTAGGCTGTTCCTTCTTTTGAACTCCACGTGACTGAAATATATATTAACTTTCAGTCTTTCATATAATGTTGTAAAGTCATGTTGATTTTTAATGAGTGCAATTAAGAAATTATTTATTAGAACAAGGCACTGACTAATCTGAACTGAAAGTTAATAGAAAATTGTCCTAGTAAGTTAAATGGGAGGAAGGACTTTCTTAAAGCCTTACTCTGGGTTTCATTTAGACAGGCTTTATGCTGAGGAGATTCTCCAGATTTTATTTACATCAGCATAAACTTGGAGTAAGTGCAGTATCAGGTACTTTATGTTTCCAACTGTAGAATACACTCTCCAGTAACATTTCCAGAGCAGAAGGAACTCTAGATATACTTTTTTTTCCATGAATGTAGGACAGTAGGAATAGATGCGAGATTTATTTCTTTCTCATGAGAAACCTTTGGGAGTTTTCTGGAACCAGTTAAGTTCACCAGTCCTTATCGCTCCCAGTTCTGAGACTTTTAAGGGACAAGTTAGAGCAATTGGCTTTGCTAACTTGAAATAGCCTAATGTTACATTTTTTATTTTCTAGTTCTAAAAAATAGTTTAAGACTATATCCACATTTCAGCTGTGTATTTTACAGGTTTTCTGAAAAATGCTGTCATCAAAATTTACATATGTTCCCATGAGAATTTAAGGGATGAAAAATGTCATGCTAATCTAAAGAAACAGATTTTGACAGTGACAGTCCATAACCAATTTGAAGGGATATTACCAATTAGTTTGAACTCAAAGCTTGACCTGCCTTAAAATTATTTTGCTATGACAAGAAATGTGGTTTTCATCTTAAAATCACATTTTAACCTTTTTCTTATTTTAAGAAAATGAACATCTACTACTTTTTCTCTGAAAAATGATTAAGCTTTAACAGAGTAACAATTTAGATGCATGATATTTGAAGTGGTGTTGCAAAAGAAGAGTTGTCCATGTGGAGAAAATGAATTAAGAAATGGTATTCCAGTCCAGTTCTTTATTCTATGGATGAGTAAAGATACTTAGATGAGACTGTATATCCTGTCTCCAGAGTACTGTTGACTTTACTGATTACACTGCAGATATTAATAAAAAACAAAACCAAAACCCAAAATAACCACATCTCATGCTTTTGGCATATAATCCATAAAATGTTTAGAAGGGAGAAAAAGTTATTCCTATTGACTTTACCAGGTAGAGGAATTAGGTACTTGAAAGAATAGATCAACAGTGTTAGATTAGTCTTTTCCCACATATTTAAAGGACAGTCTTGCCTTCTGACAAAGCCATAATTTTTCTGATTTCTTTAACCTGTACTTAAATATCTACAGCAAAAGAAGTGGATTTGATATTGCCATATGCAGAAATTACAATATAATAGGTGCAAAGTTCACTGCAGCCAGAATAATGGCATTTTATTCTAACTGAATATTAGCATTTTTATATCTATTTTGCAAAAGTTGTAATATAGCTGGTACAGGGTGACGCGGGCACCAGAGATATTTCCCGATTAGCTGCCTTTACTAATTCAATGAACCAAGAGCAAGTCCGATTCTGTGCTAGCGTGGCTGATTTTCAACAGGGATTTGCTCTGACACAGTTATTCTAATGGGAAATCTTTAAAAATTGAAACACATCTTTCCCAACTTTTTTTTAGGTACATATATGACCATCTAATTGCTCCATGAAGAGCTTTTAGTAATCTAAGCTTTCCTGTTCTTAGCTTGAGGCCCTTTCTTCTCGACCTGCTATTTTCTGAGACTAAATAATTCCCTTCTTTCATTTATGCTGTTGGCTTGATAGTATTTACAAACCCTGCTTGTTTCTCCCTTGAGTTTTCACTGCGCTAGACAATACAAGATTTACCTTATACATTCCCCATGCAGTACAACTTATTTTCCAGGCTGTTGTGGTTTAAGCCCAGCCAGCGTCTCAGCCCCCCACAGCCGCTCGCTCACTCCCCCCTGGTGGGATGGGGGAGAGAATTGGAAGAGGAAAAGTGAGAAAACTCATGGGTTGAGATAAAAGCAGTTTAACAGGTGAAGCAAAAGCCTAAAAGAGGGCAGATTCAGACCAGATACAGGGAAGAAATTTTTCACAGTGAGGGTGGTGAAACACTGGAACAGGTTGCCCAGAGAGGTGGTAGATGCCCCAGCCCTAGAAACATTCAAGGCCAGGCTGGATGGGGCTCTGGGCAGCCTGATCTAGTTGAAGATGTCCTTGCTTATTGTGGGGGGTTGGACTAGATGGCCTTTGAAGGTCCCTTCCAACCCAGTCCATTCTATGATTCTACGAAGAACATAGTCTGGAAGATCATCTTTGACCTACGTATATGCAATGTATGCACTTTTCCTTATGATTCCATCTTTGGTATTTCCTGCATACCTTGCACTGAGATCCAGGTCTCACCCAAACTAGAGGACAGCAGCTACTTCTCCATTTACCCCATCAGCAATGGGAAGCAGAGCTCTGCAGAGGACAAAACAGGCATTCCTGAATAAAGTATTTCTCACGAGCGTGACTGGAAATCACATTAAATGTGTCCTAACATTTGCACACCACATTACAAAGGACATAATTCAGCCACCAATCAGAAAGGATCTTATCAGGCTTTTAAAGGAGGTGCATGTTTTGCACGCTGCAAAGAGATTTCTCCCCCAAAGTATAGAAGGAAAAAATGCTATATGATATGATACAGGAAAATTCTCGCTAGCATGTTTCCTACACTATAACCACCAATGGTGTTACTCTGGGTAACTGTTTTTTTTCATAAAGCATTATAGATTCTTGCATATTTTCAGATCATAGGAACATAAAGCAACATAGGATTTTTCACTGCTGGCTCATTTGGAGATCGATCTTCTCACCTCAGCCACTAAGCGATGCTTCTGTAAGAGCTCTTACAACTGTGTCACTGCAGTTCTTTCCATGTAACCCCTTCTGGAAGCTAATTTAGAAAACACTGCTTGCAGAGCAGGTAGAAGTATGCTCACCTGTCTCAACAGACCTCCAGCATTTCTGGCTGTCCAGTAGCTGTTGAATCTTCAGGCCCCTAGAGGACATGCATCCAAACGTTTCAGAGCAGATTCCCCTAATTGTCTCTGTTAATCTTACTATTGTGTGTTAAGGTCCAAGGATCTTTTACAGCCCAGGCAGACAGTTCTGTAGCACACAGCAGCTCAGTGCCCTCCACGGGGCAGAAGTACAGGGAACAGAAACACATGGCAAATTGCTGATAGTTACTTGGTATTGAGTTTACGAGGCTGCTGCCCACCCCTGTACAGCCTGCTAACTCTCACAAACCAAGCCTGCCGCTGTTATCTTCATCAGAAGGTGCAGCACCACCAGTCAGTGTTTCTAACCCACTAGGGCAAAAGGATGCATATTAAATCTGTCTCTACCCAGGGATGCTTTAGAGTATCTTACACCCTGTCACAGCAAACACTGCGGCCCTGTCGGTGGTGATGTTAAAAGTTTCTCCCTAAACTAGAGTGGAGGGAGAGCTGCAGTTACATATAGCAGCTCAGGCAATCAGTTCCAATTAAAGAGTAGTTCAGTGACAAATAAAACTCCAGGCATTACTGAATTCCTATTTTGGTGAAAGAAAGAAAAAAGAAAAAACACCACAACAAAAACTTCCAATATATATATCAGGTCTACTTACATTATTTCATTATTATTAATTAGGATACTCAGGCAAAACAGACCAAGCCTTTATTAGCTGAAGCACCAGTTTGGCAGTGACTGGAGTTTTATTTCTCATTGATTAAGCAATAGATACAAGCTGAACGAGTAACCTCATGTGAAGGGTATTACAGCTGAATGCCTAGCAGATTTGTGTGAAGTCTTATGGCCACAGGACAGGTAGATCTATATATGTTGTCCAGGATAAAACTGCATGAATGACTCTGAAAGGAGAAGGCTGTTGCATCACATCATGGCAAATAATTGTTAATTCATCTTAGCGTGAAATCTTTTTACACCTCACATAAAATAAACCACTTTTGTGGGAGTGTTGATGCAAGAATATTCACATTCAATGCACTGATAGGGCTAAGTGCTGCCTTTTGTGAGGCAAAAATGGACAGTTGTTCAGTGGACTTCAGAGAAAAACCTGCCTTTCCTTTGCTAATCCCTGCTCTGCCAGAAATACTGAGCAGGTACCTGGAGAAACATCCCGCCATGCAGGAGGACACCCAGGACACCTATTGGCCTCACAGCACCTACACAGAAGCTCTGGCAAATCCAGTCCTGTCCTCCCCAGATGTCAACCTCTTCCCCAGTGACTATAAATAATATTTTGTATAGAGAAGCTGGAAGAAGAAAACATTTGTTCATGGTCTGGTGTGGGCATACTGTTTTAAACCTTTGATGAAGATAAATTTACAGTGATATGTATGCTCTGGAATTGCAGTGGCTGAGGTGCAAGCCTTTTATTGCTGGCACTGCTGTGAGAGAACTAATCTGCAAAACAGAGCATCCTAAGCCGCAGCAGCAGCTCTTCGCCTCAGGGAATGAGTCTGGGTGCTTAGATTGCACTGGTTTCTATTAATTGCCTACTTAACTCCAAAAGAGCTGGACATGGCTATTTTGTTTAAACTTACGACTTAAAATAGAATAAAATATAGGTTATAGCAAGAGTTGCCTAAAAACTCATTAGACTCCATTTCTCTGTGTTGTAGTGTGATGAGAGAATGCAACGATGGCAGATATGGAGTCACATGTATAAAAGAGCCTCTCTTGAACATTCCCTTTGCCCAACATTCTGGCCTTATATTTCACATGAACATCATGGTCTTCGCAGAACAGATCTTCCCCAAAAAGTTCAAGCTTTGTCTTGCATAAGCATAAAACCAAATTGTCTTGCATAAGCATAAAACCAAATTATAACTAACACTTCATAAACTATTAAGCTTACACTGTGTCCTGCTTCATTTTCCTGAAAAGCCAGGAACGCAAATACCCATCTGGACATAAAAAGGGTTTGAAATGGCTACAGGAGAGATTTTCTGGGCAGAGACAGGCTCCTTATTCATGGTCGGTGAATTTTCCTCTTGTATAAGCCCCATAGCTGGGGCCAGCTATAGCAGAAAACAGTTATTAAAATGTGCTTTGTATTTCAGAGAATGCATGATCTTGGTCGGAAACACTTGGGACTTTCTTTTACTGTGTGCTGCAAAAGCAGCCTGGGATGCAAGTGGACTGTTGAAGCAGAACGCAAGTATTTTCTCTGTTTCTGATTTATTGGTTGTTGCATGGCAATTAGTAGATCCCATTTTGCCTTATGATTTCCAAGTGAAATTCTCCTTGAGTGGAGCCTAATCTGTGCTTGGGTATAATGACCTGTGCAAACACAGGCAGAATTTCGTGCTGCAAAAAAGAGCCTCCCATGAGCTGTTAAGAGATGCAGTTGTTGAAAACAAACACTGGAAGTAATTTTTAAGTGCTCAAAGATGCATTATTCAAACTTTAAAAGCCCTGTTGTGCTACGATGTGGTACAGTCACTCACTGTTGCAGTGCTGTGCGAGAGCACAGAACATTTCACTGCAAAAACCCCATCTCCTGGGCAGAACAGAGGCTCTCCAGTGCACTTGTTTTACGGCAATTTGAGGATTGAGCCCAAGATCAGCATAAGGTCTGTTTAACCTCATTTTTTGCAGGCAGAGACTGAAGTAATATTAGAAGCAGACTGCACTGGCCTGTAGGAGACTCAGTGGTGAGGATTTTTTACCACCGCCTGCCAAAGCCCCTGGCAGTCCAACTTTACCCCAACAGGGAGACAGAGGGAGTAGAGGGAGATGTAATGGCAGATGGCAACCCACAAGGAGGCAAGAACTGCATACTGCACTTTGGCACTCGGTGTCAAGGACACCCGTACGGTAACCTAGCTCACTTATGAACTGGTTAGTTTTACAGTTATCCAGTTTATAGCTTATAAACTGGATAGTTTATAAGAGGGGCCACTTCCTCCCCCCGCCTCCCCCCCCCCCCCCCCCATCTTCAGTCAGATCATTGCAAGGCTTGCTAAAATTAATTAATTAATTGATTGACTTAGCTCTGTGAAGCTGTATTTCTAATGCTGACAAGGCTTAAGAGAACTGATTTTAATATAGCTAAGCCAGACATTGTTGCGTTGTTTCAGGTTTTGATACAGTTTCATTGTGTAGATGAGCTGGGGGACAAATTCCCTTACCAGGTAAAGCACCAATGAGTTTCTCAGTCATAACTGTTACCTGGCCTGAATGCCCCAGAAACCTGTAGAAATTCAACACAGGTTTTGCTATGTTTTCTGCATGTCTTCACCTTTAAACAAAAGTGTGTTCAATGGAGATAGACAACAGGTAAAGGGAAAAGAAATTTGATTTTCTCATACTCTTCTGAAAAATGGTTCTTCTGCCTGCTTCTATCCCTTAAAATTAACTCGCTATCTAAATGGATCTTGTCTAAATTAATTGTGCTGTCTCTGTGTAGTGTTTCCCCAAGGAACGCACTGAAATACTGTTATGTCTTTGCCTGTTCTTGGCTGATTGAGATATTAATTAATTATACGAATAAGCCTAGGAAAATAAAAGTAGGTTTCTGTCTTAATTCATGTAAGTAATGGGGGCTAATGCATCATATGTGGAGCTTGCCAGTGGTCACTGTGCTGTGTGACCTGGTCCACTGCTCCGTAGTGCCCTAGCTGGTGGGGGCAGATGCAGAGAAGAAACTGAGCTGCACAGGGCGGTGAGGCACGTGCATGGTGGGACACCACAGCTGGCTCCTGGCGAGTGCTGCACAGGGAGCGCTGCTGTGGTGGGCACACGTACCCTCTCAGGTCCTGGCCGCAGCGCCACCCTCTTCGTGCAGTGCTGCTCTGGAGTTAGTTCAGCCTAGCTTTGCAGGAGTCAGTTAGACCAGGCTTAGTGAAGTATATGTTGCTACCTTGCTTTCTGCTGAGAGCTCACTCACTAGGTGATCATTTGGGGACGTCTGCCCTGCCCTGCCTGATGTAGCTATGTCCCACACATACCAGAGCCCAGCAGAGAGCCTTTGGACAAGCGGGGAGCCTCAGAGTCTGAGATGATGCTTTTTTTGAAACTCCTGGATAAACAGGACCCCTTTTCTGATCCAGCAAATGGAACTGTGAATGCTCTGCAGTGCTAACATGTTCTTTATCGTTGAGATGGACACGACAGCTTTGTTTTGTTTTTAGCTACGGACTTCCCTGTTGACACAAGCACCTGAATCGTATTAGCTTAACTTGGCTCTAAGCTGAGGGAAAAGTAAATGTACATTTTCTCTGCTATTAGCTTACTTAGAAAATTATATAACTACATATAAAATCATAAATATTTAGCTGGAACAAGAAATGAGTACTTAGTATTGTTTAAGAATGCTAAAATTGCGAACTTAATAGTTGCAATGGCTATTTTACGCTGCTCACCAGTGAACGCTTTATGCTCCTGCAATGTGCCTATTTCCAGTGTGCCTATTAAGTAAGAAACCCCCCACACACATTTAAACGTTGAAAAACAGAACTCACTTTGTAATTTAGCTATGACCAGTAACATTTACATTTCAAAACTCCAACCTGATTTGAAAATAACCATATTCCAGGAAAGTAGGTGTTAAAATTGCTTCTGTGTTCGGTCCAAAACTGTCTCTCTCTGTATGCTCTACAAGCTTGTGTAATTCATATTCAGATGAATACACTGAGAAGTGTTCAGGTTTTTGCTTCCCACAACATCAGAAATTCTTTCAGATACAGCTGGTATTCACCAAGTCCCTCAGTTTCTCATCACAGGGTTGGTGGGGCCCAGAGCCCACGGGAGGGAAGCAGCACTGTTTGTAACACCTGATGTCTCAGAAATGCTCAGGCTTTGCTCTTAGGTCCCCTGGATTAAATGCAAAGCAACTCATTGACTTTGATGCTGCTGCCTTGCATTGCCCCTGAATGACTGAGAGCATGACTTGGTTCTGTGTAACCATCACCTTGCTGATTTTGCACAATCATTTTGCTTGAAACAATGAATAATGCCTGGGTAGTGTAAATTCCCCAGGGGCTGTGGCAGATGCTATCAAATGCCAGTGACATTGAGGCATCTGGGAAATTCTTTTATTTCCACACTTTGTGCTTCAAGAACTTCGACACTTGATTGCAAAAGAGTTTGTGTTAAGAGACTGCTAATTCCAGAAGACGCACAGATAGCACCGAAGTTTTCTCAGACAATTAATAATAAAGACTGAAGGGACTGGTGAACAGGAATGATATTCTCTTGTCTGTAGTCTACACAAGGAAAAAACAGATTTGACTTAGCATTAGCACTCAATATCTATTTTTCATATGCCATCTGTTGACCGTGGCAGGGAGATCCTACTTTTGAACCAGATACCCCACAACCCACAAGCAGCTCTTATTTTTGTGAAGAGCAAAAACATATTCAAGCCCTGACAACCCTGAAACTTTGCTTAGGAGTGCTGTAATTAGAGCTTGCGTCTCTTTACTTTGAGCTTCAAATCTGCTTAGCAAACCTGGAGGCTTGGCTCTAAAACCAGCATTCGTGTTAAGATGCTGTGCTAGTTACACTCTAGATTTGTCAAAACAATCTAACCAACTCTGATAGGAAACCAGAAACAAGAAGGAAAAATTTGGCCAAATTCCTATATCCAAATATTTTTACAGCATGAGAAATTAAACTAATAATGCCTCTGTCTGGTTAACAGCTGTCAAAGGATGAAAAATAAGCTACTGGGAATGTAGTCAATCACTCACTCCTTTTAATGTGGTGTGAAATCCATAAAGGCATTTATACTGAATCTTAATGTGTTTTATGGAAAAATCACTGGTAGCTGTGTTGAAGAGATGCCAATTTTTAACAGGCAGCGTCTGGTGCTTTCCAGGCCACTCTACGCATGTGTGTTCTGTAGAGAAAGATGAGTTTGCACTCTCTTTGCCTCCAGGAATGCATGTTTGGTAACATTCCCTCTCTTCCCCCTCTGCTTGAGGTGGGTCACCAGGACATACTTCATTCACAAAAACACATCCAAGCTTCATCCAATTCCTCTCCGTCGGTGACTGTAGTTTTCACCTGCATGCAGCACGACGGCTCCTCTCCTGGCACAGCGCACAGGCTGCAGTCCTGCAGACACAGAGGCACCCGGGAGACAACCATGACAAGTCCCACTGATTTCACGGGACTGTTCTTCTAAGACAGAGAAGCAGGTGTATCCCCATTTGCACGACTGTGGCCCTAAGTTGTGTGCTGTACTCTTTAACCGATGGGTAATGCTAACACTTCCCTGCATAACACAATGAGACATTAAAGTGTGTGAAGAGCTGGGTGCTGAACCACACACAGAACAGCCTATATATAGCCATAGATAGCAGCTTTTTTAATCAGGATGACAATTTTTGTGACCGATAGCACCGGGAAATGAATTGCTCAGTGACTGTGCACAGAGAATGCGTGGCTCAGGTTGTTGAAGGATTTGTGTTTCCCTGTGGCCCTGTTCTTCACTGGGGTTTGTTGGATGGATACAGCTGGATACGGCTGGATACAGCTGTGATGGTCACGGTCTGTGGCATCTTCCTCATCCTGCCCCAGAGGAGATATACTGTATCAGGTGGTGCTAATGTACGGGCTAAAGCCCCCTTCGGTCACCCTCCTCCTCTGGCTCAGCAGACCTACGGCAGATTTTACTCTGGTGAGTCCTGGGTGACTGCAGGGAAGCTCGTCCTGCCCCAAGCACTCACACATGAAAGGAGAGCTAGCCCCAAGGGTTTTGGCCGTTGTTTAAGACGAAGGCACCAAGTGAAATGTAACTCATGGCACTCCCTTCTTCACATCTCCACCAGTTCATCCAACTGTCAAAATCAGGCTAGCCTTTAAGGGCCAGTCTCAATGGCAGTTTTACACCATATAAATCTGCAGTCCTAGGGACCTGAGTAGGTGACAGCTCATTTCCCATAAACTCATGGCCACTTGAACTCACTCCCCTTTCTCACAACACAGACTTGTTTTGTGGTCTGAGGCTCACCTGGTATGCTCGATCCAGGTGATGTTTTCAATTAATTTTACAGAGAGACAGGAACAGAAACAAGGCAGTGGCCCAGCAATAAACTGGCATGAGAACAGTAAAAAAAAAAAAAAAAAAGAAAGAAAAAAACTGAATAAAGTCTTGCTGTTTTCTTTTGGTTACCTTTATCTAGTGATCTGTAGAGGTGAGCAGTTACTATTCCTCGAATCCATAATTCACTCTGTTTCATAATGTATCTTTCACACGTGAGTTAAGGCTCTGGTCCACACTTTCTCATAGCTCTGCAGCACAAATTATACAAATTGAGACAATAGAAATGCTTAGCGGTGGGATCACACTCAGAATATCTTCCTGATATCTTGTCACATTGAATTCTCCATTCCAAACTGGGAAGGGCATGGGCACAGTCATAACAGGTCAGTCCAAAATAGAAAGTATGTGCCTCAGGATGGCTCAGGGCTAACACTGGTGTTGTGGTTCCTGTCCACCCTGATGCCATCACTATAATAAAAGCTGTGGTTTCAGCCGAGTTCCTTCCACACCTTAGGTCAGTGTGCAAAAACTATCCAGCAGAACCAGACTGGGGATGAAATGACCAGGGCTGAACAAGCATGATGGTTAACTCCATTCGAAAAGAAGGTCACCTGTAAGACAAATACACATTATACCACTGGCTGCAGCCTGCTAAGCTGCTGAACAAACAGAAGCATTGGACTTCCAGTCCCTTTGCTCTCAGAAACGTAAGTATTACTGAATTGTTTCTGAATTTATGTACTGCGTAACATGCAACTACTACTAGATGTATTATACCAAACCAACATTCATGATTTCTTTGCTCTATTCACTAATTTACCTCTTTTAACTTAGATCAGCTCCCAGCCTCCAGAAATTGCATCTTACAATAACACTGTGTATTAGTGACATGCAAAATTTAGGGGCTTTCCTAATACAACCCCTGCATTCCAGTGTGCTGCTCTTTTATTCAACTAAGCACATTATGGACTTGTGCTTCTCCCACTCACATTGGAAAAGATACATCATTTGCTTCACTAAGAAAACACCTCATGAAATGATAGTTTTCCTACTGGATGACAAGTTCCCTCAGCTTCCACTGAATTCAGTAGTGATGGGGGATCTTTATGAGACTAAACCTGAATTCTCAGCTAAGTGAAGCATTTGGGATTTATTTAAGTCCCATTGAAAGCAGTGGGACATAAATATAATTTTAAACAAGCATTTAAGTACTTTGCCAAATGCAGCTAGACTGCTGAACATGGGTCTCAACATGAAACTGTTTTCTATTTCTTACCATGATAACATATTCTGACACACTGTTATGGTACCAAGTCAGTCTTATCTTCTTTAACACGTTACAACCAAGAGAGAAGTCAGCCTGCTGTACTGAAATTCATGAATAAGAATAACCTTTGAGTGGTATTTCTGAAAATCAGCTACACCCATTTTAAAATTACAAGTGCAATGCCCTTATTTCCCAAGAACTCTTTTTGCCTGTACGTTTCCAAAGGAGGTCAAACTAGGAGTTAGGGAGCCAGTGAAGAGACCGGGTGCACAGGCTTCCAGACAGATGTTTTGCCCATGTGTGGAGAAGGCAATATTACACTCAAGGAGGTGCCCGTTAGGAGGTGCCCAGGGGTGCGAGCATGCCTAACGAGCACAAGGGCACTCCTACCAGATAATCTCCTAAAGACTGCTGTGGCATTGACCAGAAGATTTATACAGCCAAGTGTATCTTCCCCCAAATACGCCCTTTAAATTTTTGGTTTGAATTATTATTTTTAGTGTTTGGTTTCTCTTTCATTTAACTTGAATCTTTGTATCCATTCTAGCATTACAGCTAGAGTACTGAACATTTCCTTGTTGTTTCTGCAGTTACCTTTATCTTCCCAGCTTTGATTAATCTTTGGAATTTATCTAAACTATTCCTTGGAGTGTTGGTGGTAATAAATCATTGCCTAGTTGCTAGTTTCCCCCCTCAAATTCAGATACTAAAGCAGCAGGTGTTCTAGAAATGACTGTGAATACTTGTGATGGTTATGTATATATGGAATTGTTCATTCCAGTGCTCAGCAGCGTAAGCTTATCACATGTAGGACAATGAAATCGGTTTATTCAGCTCCTGAGACACCCGAGAGCCTGTATGCAGACACCTAGACTGGCAAGGGCTCCCAAACTCACAAGCCTTCAAAAGCCCTGTAAGGAGAAAGCCTTATAAAGAGGGAGGAACCAGCAGCAAACCCACCTATGCACATTAGGGATGCAATACCATTCCACTACGAACTCTGGTTGATCTCCTTTATCAGACCACTGAGAATAATATCCCCAATATGAATTCTTGCTTCCCACTGCCTCTGCGTGGGTTCACAGCAAGGATACAACCCCTCTTCCCGTGCCCCCTCCATCCCTCAGGTGCTCCTGCTGCCTCAGGCTGCTCAGCGCTGCAGCTTTGTGGAGGTACCCATTGGATCTTAACCCAAGTCCCCTCATCTCTGCTTCTGCCACCATCTCCCTTCGCCACCAAGCCTGGCAGGAGGACAAAGGGGAGCAGAACCACCCCCCCTCCCCAGCCCCGGCCGGCCCCGGCGGGCTGCGCAGGCTGCGGAGCGGGAGGGATGCGCAGGGCAGGGGGCCCTTCGCTGGTGCTTTGCCCTTTTTGCCAGGAGAGGGAGCAGGTACCTGCACATCCCCCGGAGCTGTTGTTCAACCTCTCAACAGCCTCGCAAAGCTCCAGGTTTTCCTAACTGCGGAGTCGGATGCGTGTTAGCGAGAGACTTTCTCACGCAGGCACACAAGTGGCTTTTAAGCAGCTCTCCAGTGGCTGTGCGCTTTTGCACCTGTGAGCCATTAGACACAGTCCTGCCACCCTTACTCGTAATCCCGAGTTGCACAAAGAATTTCCTTGGAACCTGGGTGTTCCCTTTTCAAAAAAGAATTCCTGAAATTAAAGAAGTCAGGGATCGGCTGTCCGGAGTATGTGAAGGAGAAGTGTTACACATCTTTAGTTTCAGCAAGCGGAAGGTAATGCACAGAATTCAGGAATGAAGGGCGAAAAGAGAAATGGGAATGTATTTGAAAGATCATGGAAAAACAGCACCTGCAAGAGGAAATAAGATTTTTCAAGAAAAATGTGAGGACAGCTGGGTTCAAGTAACAATGCAGCAACAAATACCTGTGCTGCTGTCTGCAGTAGCAAATGCTATGTTGTACAACCCCAATTAAACACAGCTTTACACAATGCACATTATATTATTCTCTTTTGTGATGTGAGGGATATAAAGCTTTTCTTGTTCTAGATTCTAATTAAAATAAAATTGCACAGAACACACAATCTCTGAAAGGGAAGCTGTTGTGGCTGGCAGTGCTCACATACGTTCAGGCAGGACAGCGGTCACCCTGGTCAAGTAATGCTTTATCACACACTGCAAAGCAACATTGTGAAAGACACTAAAGATCATATGAACTTAGACCACTCCATGAGCCCATGACAACTGCACTTCATCGTTACCTGCCCTGGGGAGTAAGATGTCTCTGCATTGCCTATGTGCCATGTAAAAGCATCCAGTCTGTGTTTACATGGTTACCATTTCTTTTACATTCATAATCAATTCAAAATGCTGGAAGATGCTCGTGTTATTACACGTCTTTTATATCTTGTGACAAAGACAATTTCATCCGCATGTATTACAGGGCAGACTACGCCTCGGAGTCCAAAGAGGAGGCAGCTCTGCTTCCAGAACTTTTGTGCTATTGGTAAGTTCATGCCAACACCCAGAAACTGCAGGAGCAGCTCCAGCACTGCTAAATGGCCACCCTTGCCCAGGAGTGTTGCATTCTCTAAAAAACAGCTGTTTTCCACAGCAAGCGATGAGGCAGAACTGCCTGATGCCCCAGGCCACCTCAGGAAACTAGACAGCACTGCAAGGGTAGGGAAACAAAGAGGCTTCCGCCTCTACGCCACCATTTCCTATCAATATAATGCCAGTTCTTCCACAGGTCTTTGGTTACACTTCTGTATCTGGATCTCCATCTTCAGAAACCTTGGCTGTGCAAGATCCACCAGGCCTAGGGACTGTGAGGACGTCTGCACAGCTTTTTCCAGGATGATGTGCTCTGAGACCAATAGAAATAATATTGTAGGTGCCATGCCTGTAGAAATAAAAAGAATCTGAAGATGTGTCCTCAGTCAGTCCCAATGCTTAGAAACCGGAGATAAACAGAAAGTAAAGTGACTGCTACTGAAATAGATGATGCAATGGTTGTTTGAGGGAAGGCTTTGGATTTTCTTCTTCAAAAAGTTAAAATGAAACAGAGTTCAGGTGGTGGTCCTCACTCTGCCATTTCTGCCTGCATCTGCATCCTGTGCCCATCTGCCTGACTTCCCAGTTTCACAGAAAGTCATGCCCAGGGATGGGAGAAGACAGCCCCTTGTAAGCACCAGCCACTCTTTCCCAGCAGACAGAAAAGAAAGTTCCCCACACCAATTCCCACCTCCTCCGTGCAGTGCCCTTCTCCTTCATGGAAGACACGGTGGCAAGGGCAGTGGCTGCAAATGTCTTTCCTAAACCCAGAAGTTGGCCTAATTTCCTGGTTTAATTCCTAATTTCCTGGAAAGGAAAACTGAAGCTGGGTATTAAAGTGTCAGCCAGCAAATGGTTACATGGTGCCCTAACTCCAAGGATGCAGCTGGGTGAGAGCAGAACCTGTTTATAAACTGCAGTGACTCTGCTGCCTGGACATGACTTCATGCCTGAAGAACTTCTGTAACCTTTTTCAGCCAATGCTTTTCTTTTCCTCTTACAGAAATGTCACATAACGACATACACTACATTATATGAATGTCAGAGATAACTGCCCAGCAATTGTCCTTTCCTTTTACTTCCTTTCTCCCTCAAAAGCGAGTTCTTCCTTTTTGCTGCATGTGAACAAAAATGGGATCTGATGACAAAAATCTAATCCCCAATCAAGTCTTTCTTTACCAGTAAAATTTGCAGAGGAGATGATAAGCAGACATACAAGTGTAGCTCTTTGCTGTGATGATCACAGAGCAGTATAATGAAGATTAAACATCACTTTATCAAACTGTATCCATTTTTTCAAGCACCTTGATTAAACAACAGCTTAAATTCTGTAGAACTGGCCAAGTCAGAGATGTGCCACAGCGACGTGCTGGTGTCTTCTCTTCCCTGAGAGCCCCTGCCTTCTCCTTGCTTCACCTGTGTCCGTGGCTGCCCAGCCCTGTTGCATTGCATTACAGGTGTTCCAGCTCGCCACCCCCCCCCCCCCCCCAGCCTCTCTGCTGTCTTTATTTCACATTGTGGGCATCCTCCTGGGGTGAGGAAGGCTCCAGCCACACTCCCACATCCCAGCAGAGACTTGCTGCAGCCAGGGCACCCAGCAGTTAGCTCCCCACCCCAAAGAGTGTTTTGTAAAAACAAGTATGTATGGGAGCTACAAGCTAAAAAACTACCCTGGTTTAAGAAGACGGGTTGATTCCCAAGCTCAAAATTCCCAGTCCATAAAATCTTCAAAAGGCCATTTCTGTTCATTCTTACAAATAGCCTTACTGGGTGTGAAACACACAATTCTCCAGGTTTCCCTGTAAACGGTTTGGCTGGTAAGCACTGTCTTAAGACCCAAGTTTCCAGTCCCTCAGCATTTATTTACCACCACCATGAACAGTGAAGCATGTGCTTAAGCCTGTTGTTGGGATAAAGCCCCAAGGAGCTGGGCTATGGCATGGGCACGCACACACAGATGGCCAGTGCCTGACCTAGAATAGCCATTACACCGGATCAGGTGTGGGCAAAAAAAACCCAAATGCCCTTTTGTGTAGCACCAGTAAGACTGAGTAACATTCACATACAGGTTGACTACAGGAGCCTTTTTTTTTCTGGAGGCCTCAGTCACTAAGGGAGCAGAAAGGCTCTCGCTGTGCCTGCCTCTTGCTGCTGTCCCTCCCTGAGCATCTGCTGTGACCCCCGTCACAGCAGCGAGCAGGGGAAAGCCTGAGTGGTTCTCCCTGTGCTCTTCCCACCAAAACCCATGGGATACCTTCTTGAAACAAATATCTTTCTACTAGTTGTGGCATATTTCAGTCTGCTCGCTCCTGCTTTGCTCTGAAATAACTTCTCCAGCAAATGCTCACCTTAAAAGTACTTGGAGATTTGCCTGAGTGAGAATGGACTAAAAAAAAAGCATATTTTGGCCCTCATTTTTTACATCTAACAGATCATTTAGCTAATTCATATGTCTGTCTCTCTCTCTGATCATATACTACAACTGGACGCTTGAAAATAGAAGAGCATAAGGTGCACTGAGGGATACCTAGGCCTCCTGATATGGCCATTTTCAAGATAATATTAGGAGACACTAGGAGCCATAATCATTGACTACCTGGCAGTGATGTCAGACCTTCTGTTCTCTTGGGTTAATGTATGATTTAATCACCACAAATGGAGGTCTTCAGTATGCCCTTTTATTTGGATTAAGTTCTGGTTACATTTTGACATCCATAAAGACTTAAAAAAAAAAAAAAGTGATCTATATGCATAATATGGCAATTGTGATGACTTGAAATTGAGAAAGATACTGATAATTATATGTAGTGAAAATGGCTGATGTTGACCACCTGATAGCATTGCACATTTCACTGATTAACAGCACTAGTTAATAAAACTCCTGCTGACTTTAATCTTACCTATGCCTTATCTTAAGATACAGAGAGTAAGTAAAAATGAAATGTATGATGTTTTATATCGCAAATGTAACACAACTGGCTGGCATTTTTGACATGATATATGTGGAGTCACATCACAAAGCAGCCAAAATCAACACAAAGCCCAGGGTTGCATACACTGCAGACAAACAGTTAACCATCACTTTATGTTGTGACTCCAAAAAAAATTGCCATATTTTATCCTACAGTTTCCTTTCTTTAGCCCACCCTTAAAGTACACTCTACTAAATGGGCACTGACTTCTCTTATTATTGGCACTCCAGAAAACAACAGGAAAGTTAAACTGTGCCAGTTTGCCTTGCTTTACTGTTACTTTTATTTCTATCATAATGTGGTTTGCACTTGCAGAACTGGCAGCACTGCAGCTCTGCAGCCAGCATGCCTGCCCAGCCTTGGCCCCGCAAGCTGCCTTACTCCTGACCTGCCAGACCCCCTGTCACAGGCTGAGAAGGCAACTCACTCCGGCCTGTCTTTGCTACTTTGGCTAATTGTGGTATAGATAGTTGTCAGCAGGACTTAAAGCAAAAGCATCAACTCATTTTCCTAGGTTAGTGATTTACAGACGGGTAACAAGTTATGGTCACTTTTGACAAGGATCAGAGGTGAAGCAGTGACCTGGAGTCAGAAGATAATGCATCCTATTACTGATCCACATCTGACCGCTGCCTTGCAAGCCTCCCCTCACACTCACTAGGGGAAAGCAGATGTCTTATTAGCTGCCATCCTTAAGCGGCTTTTGTCATCACATCAACCTTGAAATAACACAGAGCAGGGGGGTAAAACAATGGCCAAAAATATGCTGCTAGACATTTTAAATAGAGCAAGGAAAGGCACTGGTGTTTAGAAAATGCAAAATGCATAAATGCACAGAGGTAATTTTTCTAGCTTTGTGGACAATGAGAGAGTATGACTTGCATCCAGTTATCACAGATTACTGTGATACTTAAAATGGGAGGTGCTTCTACTAAGGACAGACTAAAGAAAGCAAGCTGCAGAAAAATTTGTGGTAATGCTCAACACCCATACATTCATAAAATGTATAGTCAGTGTAAAGCCTCTCTGACTTTAACCTACCCTCTCTCCCAACATCTAATTTAATTGATGTTTTAGAAACGTGGACGCCCATGCAGATTTCTCACTTGGCTGCTTGAAAGATATTCTCCCTATCACTGAAAATCACTCTTTGAAACCAAGGGATAAATTTACTGGGGCTGAGATAAAACCTTTGATCCCTCTTTTCTGCACATAGGAAGGAAGGCAGGTGAAGCAGAAGCTGGCACCAAGCTAATCTCAGGCTCTCCTGGTGCCATGTGTATTTCAAAGCTGAGGAGGAGCAACTCAGCTCATGGCAGAGAGGCCAGGGCACAGCAAGGGCTGGTGCCTCCATGGTGAGGGCAACCACAGCATGAGCCGTGCCCTCAGCAGTGGGGCACAGGCCCCCAGGGTCTGGCCGTGGCAGGCAGAGCCGGGTCCGTTGATGGCCCCAGGCAAGGCAAGCGGTGAGCCAGCGCTGGAGTCCAGCTAGGGAGCCTCAGCACCTGGTCTGGCATTTGCCTGATTTTTTCACCCACAGAACATGTCATGTCCATGCTGTTGTGTATGAAAGAAAAGGTTCATGGTTTTGGGGCCAGTTGTTCCTCTGGCTTCAGAAAGGCTGATGGCCATGCATGCTCTTGGAGAAAAAGCTATCAGCGAAGAAGGAAAACAGTGGTGGGGCTGCTCTGGGATCAGACTTAACGCTGCCCTTGTTCTGCTCTAGTGGCAGAAGTGCAAGGCAGGAGGTAAAGCAACACACTGCTGACACCAGACTGGGAGGCATTGCCAACAAAGCAAGGGTTGGAATAATATGTGAAGGCGTAATGCATGAGCATGAGGACCAGTGGGGTAGCAATGGAAATCTATCTAACAGCAAAGTAATAGTCTCAGTGTTTCAGGATTAATCATGGAAATTTCTTTGAGTTCATCAGCTGTGAATGACAGAGGAGGAGTAAGTCTGTGTTTTATTAGTCACAAGGTGACAATGAGCCACTGAGATGTGTTGGCTGTGAAAAAGAAAAAAGGTGACCACAAAATCTATTAGGCAAGGTACTACCTACAGAGAGCAAGACTTATTAATGCTATCACAGAAGTCTCTGGAGGGATCTCATCCCTGCTGCTTTAAACCAGTAGCTCTTTGTCAGGAAAGACATGGCCAGCCTGGAGCAGAGGCAAAGGTGATGTCTGGGGACAGTCACTCTCCTATGAGGGAATACGCACAAGATTAATTATCTCAGCAAAAGGCTGTAGAGCTTATATGATTGTTCTTCAGAAGTAATTCAGAAGAATTAGTAGCAGAAAGGGAAAAGGGCTATTTAAGTTAAGCTAAAGGGCAGCTTTGGCACAAGAACAAGTGGTGTGAGAGGCTGTGGGGATCCCACCGTGCCAGCAAGGGAGCTGAAGAAAGCGAGAAACACCATTAACCTTCCTGGCCGTCCTTGGCCGTGGGCTGAGTACACTGGCTCAGTGGCAGGGGACTTGGTGGGCTTTAGAAGGGACTGAGGTTAATGACGCGTTCGTTGGAGGAGAGGGATCAGTTCTGGGTAGCTAGGGGCTTTGAACTGGGGCAATTGGTGGATGATACAAGGTGATGTTTGCTTTTCTAATAGGATATAGCTATTTTGAGATGCTGAGGAGTTTAGGATAATGAAAAGGGCAAAACTCAGCTTGGTCTGCACTCAAAAATAAGGTTATAAAGCTGAAACAGGCATTTGCAGTAAGCATGAAATCTCCGTGTCTGGGTCTGGGCTGTTCGACCCATGTGCCTTGTGAATGAATGCTGGTGAGAGAACTACAAATAACAAAATGGGTGTATATATGTTGAGAGCAAAGAAGAAAAGTTCTTCATCCACATTTTCAAGTTTAAAGTTACTATAACCAAAGTACAGTTAAGCTATTGGTAACTTCAGGCATATACGGGCTTGAATTCTTCCATGTTCCCTGTCAGAAACTACTACTTCACTGCAACAGCAGAAGCTCTGTTGTACAGTAGCATAGAGGAAAACATACACTCTGCAAATCTGCATGCTATCTACCCTTCCAGTGTGTACATTTCCAGCCTCCAGAAGAGCCATTCCCTTTCCTTCTTACACCCTCGAAGTCAATGAAGAAGACTTCATTAGCACGAAGCTGGGGTGTGTTTGTGGTGGGGAGCCTTGCACCTGTCCAAGCTGTGGTCACCTGAAGCAGTGAAATTGTTAAAAGGTGAGCCAGGTGTCCCTGTGCCATTTTTGAGTGATACTGTAATACCTCTTGAATGTCTTTTTAGCTGCTTTCGGAAGTGGCCAGGGCAGTATCTGTACTTACAGAAGTGCCCTCCAGGCATGTGCCATGGAACTAACACCAAATACATTTGTTTTTTGAAGCTCTCCACCACCACACACACAATACCCATCAGGATTATAAGGACTGCTTAGCCAAACCCCCATGCATCTCCCTCCCAGCTTCCAAAAGCCTCTGTGGCAGCAGGAAGCCTGTTCTCCCCATCGACAGCACGGTGCAGTGCAAAGCCGGTTTTCAGAAGTTTGATGTTTGCTGCAGTGGCAGTGTTGTTAAGGTGCAAGGCACAAGCAGACAACTTTTCTCTGTGTTAATACAAAGGTTCTTTCTCCCTCTGACTAGTCTGGGAAAGTGCAGGTCCACTCACTGACTTTATCTGCTGCCCCCTGCGATGGCTGCATTGTGGTTCATATGACTCCCTGCGGGAAGCAGAGATCCCAAGCAGTAAATGCTACCTCGGGAAAAAACAGGCAAACCAAATATTTCCTGGTAACTGCCCACTCCCCCACCACCCGACCCCCCACCTTGTCACACATTCATTTTTACAACAGAAAATCAAAAGTCAAAGAGCAAACCCTACTGTAAAACTTTGTTGCGTTACATCATGGGAAGGTAGTAACTACCCTGGCATCCCTGGGTGCCTTCTGAAAGCAAATACTTGGTCTTGTTTGACACTACTAGCCTGAGTGTAAGGTGTCAGTATTGAAGATTAGCTCGGTGTGTTGACACAGAAGATGTCCTAACATAGGAAGACAGGGTAGGAGAGTGACAGCAGGTGATCAAGGACAATCCGCCCTAGTGAATGAGCATTAACGGCTGATGGAGAAGCATGAACTTGGTAGGGGCGGGGGAGGAAGGAGTTTGAAGAAACACTGATTGAGGTCAAGAAGATTTCCCTTTTAAAAGGAGAGACAGAGGAACATTAAACAGGTAATGACAAAGTAAATGGAGGAAAGCTGCTGCACAGTAAGCTGCATGATAATCAGGAGAGGTTATACATGTGTTCGCTAGCTATTTGCATTGATCAGCCCAGGGACTTGGATCAGGATGGTATCTGAGCACATAACAACAAAAGAGATTTCCCAGGTGATTGTAGGCATGATCCAAAATGAACTACCTGCAGCTCTGTGGCCATGCTGCAATGCAATACTGCAGTATGCCAAGTAAAATACCCAGGAGTTCAAAGGCATACTCTGGACCCTCTCCACATCTATTCCCTGGGAAGCTGAAGGAAAGCATTTAAAGTGAATAATCATGTGAAAATCAAGGTCTGCACAGCTCTCCTTCTCGGGGACAAATAACGTCCACTGAGATCAGTGGGACCTAGTCATAATGGGTCTGAATTGAAATCCTTCGAGTGGGATTCCATAGTCCTTCTATTTGCTTCAGCTATGCTTTGCTCTGTATTTTTTCTGAGTTAATAAAACAAGATCCCTGTTACTTCAGGTCTGGAGAGAAGTGATTCTTTTAGTATAGTGTGTGTGTATATATATATTATGTATATATTTTAGAGTATTTCTATTAGTGTTAAAAATTGCATCCTTCTTTTAGTGTTAAAAAAAACCCTAAACCTTGTAAACTATACTTCATGAGCACTACCTTTTGGACTAGGCAAGACTAAGGCAGACTTGTTAATGCCATTGTTTGTAAAAGAATCGTTCCAGTGCTTCAACGTGAAAGTAGGCTGCCCCAGAATATCTAGCTGCCTCCTCTCATCTGCATCATCTTACTACAGCAGAGCCTGGCAAATTTAATTACCACGCAGTGTTCTGTTTTCTCCCAAAGAGAAGAGGAATTTGTTTGCCTCTTGCCCTGGGCTTTCACATGTTGTTCAGAAAGCTCCTGTGCACCAGCACGGTCTGGGTGAGAGCTCTGCGAACACAGGCCAGCTGCCAGGAAAGCTGCCTCCAGCTCTGCTGCTCTCATTCCCGAGCTGCCAGCCCTGCTCTTCCAGGGGAGCAGAGCTGTCGGGGGCAGCCGGAGCCGCACCACTCTGCTGCCCTGCTGTAATTACAGCACATCCAGCATGCAGGCTGCTAGGAATACCTTTATTAAACGAGTGCCGCTGACGTGGCTTTCCCTGCTGATGTGTAACGCTGCTCTGCTTTAAACCTGAACGTTTCTGAAGCCTCGGCAGTGGCTTAGCTGTATCAATCGCTGTTGCTGTTAGCAGTGCAGGTGGAAGGGTGGGAAAGAGCCTGAAGCTGATCCAGAAGAAGGCCTGCATTGATAGCGCTTTTCCTGTCTATGTGATGTGGGAATTGTCAGGATGCCAACAATTCTGCTCCTTTTGAACATCTTCTAGCAAAAAAGACTTCTGATTTCTGTTCCAGTTGAAATGCTTCCACTGGTTTCTCTCAGTTCCACCTGAAAAACAGGCTTTAGATCAGAGAGTTTGGGCAACTGATTTTCTGGGCATGTTGCTGATCCCTGGGGCTGTGGTTCACCAGTGCAAACCCCAGGAAGGTTCCAGTGGAATGTCAACTGTGAAAGATGAACTTGACCTGAAAATGGATTTCAGCTTCAAGTATGAATATTAAATTAAATTATTTAACTTACTGGACAGAGACCTTGTCTTTGTGATGGTCAAGAACAAGCAGTGCAGAAGGCACTAGCCAGAGCTTTTCGTAACCTCAGAACTGGCCTCAGTCCTTCACCTTCCACCCTTTAGTAGACCCATGTCCAGCTGACGACATCTGCCTGTGGCCCTAAAATGACTGCAGTTATACCAGACACAGTTCAAACAGGGATACCTGTATATTCACAGCAGTGCCTCACATCAGCCAGTGGGTACGGATTAGCGTGAATCCAACAGCGGCCTCACATCTCCTGGAGATTCTCCAGGGTTGAAGACTCCTCATATGATTAGTTAAACACACTTCACAGTTGCTTTGCATTATTATAACACAGAGTACCATGACCAGACCGGAGGATCTGCTCCATATACTTACTATACAGACCCCCAACCCACAACATTTCTATTCACAGTCCACTATGTAGGACTACGTCTTATTCATAAAATCAGGCTCAAAATACTTCTAGTTAGTACCATTACAATTCAAAGAATATTGCACTGTTTTTTGCACTAATTTAGGGGAAAAAAAAAGAAAAAAAGATTTAATCCAACTAGAAGAAGAATATATCCTGGCTTGAAGAAAGGAATCACTGATTAACTTTTAGCATACAGAAAAACCTGCCAGTTTCTGCTAAGAGTCACCATGCTTCACACAGAAATCACTGCTGAAAATCAGAAGAACAAATTACTTTCCCATGTAGAGGTAATAATTGCATTTCATGATGGGCAGAAAAGCCTGTTAGGACATTTCTGGTTCTGGGAATTTTCAGGCTAAGGAATTAGCAGAGACATAAAATGAAAGCACTTGGGAAGGATAAGAAACTCAAGTTACTTTTACCAATATGCAATGTGATGGACTCAGCAGCCACTTTCATGGAGACTTTTTTTCACTGGGATTGATTCTTTGTGGGTTAAAGCCGCTTTCACTGCTCCAGTTTTATCAGTTGGCTTGGAGGGTGAGTATTTTTTTCAGATTCAGAACTTTGCATTTAGATGGCCCAGGGTCAGTGCAGCTATTTCAATCCTGATATCCAGGATAGCAGGCTGAGGCTGTGCTGGATAGCAGGGACACACCGAAGACTGCTCTGTGTCCTACACTATCCCTTCTTGTTACACAGGAAGAAGTTAGCCAGGATTTCTTTTCTAACCTGGGACACATGGCTGACCAAGTGAGCACCAAGTCCTTGTCCAAGAAGGTGGCATAGGGCGGCATTGGCTCTCACCTGCACTGAACGTAGGCCAGGGAGACTACAGTGTAGCTTGTTGCAGGGACCGTATTTAACTTACAGTTTTATTGTACAGAACAACAATTATTAGTTGAGTTGTTTCAGTGTCCTAAGAGTCTTACAGACCAGGTGCTGAGATTTTTTGTGGGCAGAACTCAAATGGATCCCTTTACCCCCAGGGGTTTACTATGCCAGGCTCCAGTCTTGCCAGCAAACCTAAAAGACAGCCAACCCTATGAAGTCAGGGGGGCAACTTACATATTCACAACTATGGATGAGTGCACATTTGCAGGATCTGGGTCTTCTTTTCCCGCCCATTCTTTCAGCTGGCTGGACTACTGGAAGTCTTTATGTATATGGCAGGCTGCTTTCCCTTACACGGTCTAGATGAGACACCTGAGATAAGCCTGAGTATGGGAGCACAGTGACTTCAAGTCAGCTCTGTGCAAACACAGGGGCTGTTTAGCTTTCCATGAAGTACTGGGATCTCTGTGCTTTGCCCAAGCTTTGTTGATGACCTTCTTAGGAAGCAGTGCTCTCCTTTAATTTCTGGCCTTTACCAGGGAAACCATTGATCTAACTGGCAGCTCAAATTTATCAGATACTGATCAGATGCATGTATGCTGAAGACAAAGGTCTTTTTCATCAATTGCATTGGTAATTTTACCTGAAATTCAATACACAGACAGTCCCTGAAGGCAAAGATTTTCACCGAGTTTTATCCTGAAGTATAAATAGCCTTTGACTATAATTGTTTTACTAATTTGCAGTCACATCTTTTCCATACGTGTACAAGATTTCTAAGTAAGGGCAGGTTATTAAGATTAGATTCTAGCAATGATTATGCTGCAGGTTACTTTCCTGCTTACAGCATGTAGCTTTCTTTTTCTTCCCCCCTCAAAGGGATTTAGTTCTAATAGAGACCCTTTTGTACTGAAACAGTAATTATTCTATTGTCTGGTGCTCACTTATTAATGTTGTTAATTCTCCTCAGGCATATTTTTCTCTTTTTGGTTGGTGCCTTAACACTTAATTCTGTAATTTGCTTGCTGTTTTTTCCAGCCTTATTGCAAACTAGAATTTTAATCTCTGAGTTGAAGAATATAAATTCAACTTCCTGAAAGTAAAAAAATGAGGGATTTTATAGTTTATTTGATATTTAAAGCTAATAAACTCAAGAGACTGGAGAATGCTTATCATCACTTAAAATTAGGCTTTACATTTTCTTTATTGAGTTAGAAGTATTACAGAGACTTACTTGATTTTTCTGGAGCTCTTCACACCATGTGCATTAAAATGCAGCCAAATGTAAGTTACATACCTAGGGCAAAGGAATAGGGGTCATACCTACAGAATTGATAGTCACATCTTAGGAAACAGCAGCATGCAAGGAGATAAGAGGGTCCTAAGAAACAGGCAAAGTAGCAGGAGCTCACAATGCTCTGCCAATTTGTGAGGAGAAAAAATTTTACCACTAAATGGGACACTGGGATCACCATTACTGGAATGGCACAGGTCACTCTGCTGCTCATGCTTTAAAAAAGAAATTGCAGGAAACAAACAAGAGAAACAAGAGAAGTCCAGAACTGAAAAAGACAAAGACAGGGCCTGGATGAATGCTTTGAGGGCTGGAAGAAATGCCTGGCAGTGAGAGACTTCGAGAACTCAGTCTGCTTAGCTTAGCAAAGAGGAGTCGGAGAATGGCCTTCACATCAATGCAAAGTACCTTCATAGAGGAGGAACATAAATCCAAAAGGCTTTAACCTAGCTGAAAAGGCAGGAGAAGGAATACAGCTGACCGAACAAGAGAAGCCAAAGGCAGGCAAATACAAAACAAATCACATTTTTAATGTTGCAGAAAACTAGTTGTTTGAAGAAAGAGCTAAGGGGCATGGTTAATTGTTCATCTCTTTGTGTCTTCAATCTTGTCTACAAGATAAAGTTCAGTTAAACGTCAATAATTTTGTGCAGTACAGCCCCACTGGGTAACAGTTCATGTCCTCTCACATACCTAGGTTACTCTACACAACGGCAACACTTCTGGTGTTAAACTTTATGCTATTACAAGTGAATTGCTGCTTCAGGTGGAAGTGAGTCTCATAGAGTTTGAGGTCTCTTTTGTAATGTACTAGTGGCTCAAGCAGCGATGGCAGGCAAGTTTTTTTCTTGTTCTATGCTTTTTCTGTTTTTCCATTTCTAAAATAATCGATAATGTCACAGTTTCAAGTCTTGATGTTTAAGTCCAGTGTGTTTTGAGATCGTTGGACAAAAGGCTGAAGTATTAACAGGATAAAAGGGTACTTCTGCCTTGGATAAAAGGCTGAAGTATTAAAAATTTCATATGTGCTCTAGTATAAATCTATTTGTATTTCCTATCAGTACATCAGGCAATTATTTTCACCATAGTCATCATCGGAGTGGGGTAAACCATCACTGAAACTTATTCCCTTGCCACTCTGTTCCTAGGGAATACAGTTGTTTCACAAGGTCCTTTTTAAAGAAGTTTATGTAGCATTAATTACCTGCTGCAACTGCTGTGTGAGACTATCTTTCCTCAAAGAACAGTGACTATGAGATCTCTCATCTGTCAATTGCCACAGCAGAGACTTGAGGTGCTCTAGAAGTGTAACCCATGCCAGATTTGCTACTGAATTATTCTTGGCTGCCTACTTCGTTCTCAAACGCTAGTCTCATTTGAGTCCTAGCTATCTGAAGAGCCAAGAGCTATGAAGTTATTTTTCTGTTTCACTTTGACAATTTGGTATTAAGAGAGAATATTCCCCAAGGAGAGGTGAAATCATGACTACAGTTCATGGGTGGACATTTATTTCTTTTGGTTTATTGCAGGTAGGAGTTCCCACCTACGCTACAATCAAGCATGCAGAAGCTGTGGCATAGTAAGATACTGCTTGTAGAAAATGCTGTTGCTTTCGAGTTCTTGTAAAAAGGCTTTGCTGATAAAAAATACCCTAAAGAAGAGTGTTACTGTGTTATTATATGAAAAGCAGTTTGTTCTGGCGCCATCCTTGACAGGCTGCAGGTTGTGATGTTTTTGATTTTTTTAATTTTTAAACCAGAATTATCTGCACACAGGCACTGGCTTTGCTAGTGAGCCAGGTGATTTTCCTGGGCTTCACAAGTACGGATTGGTCAGATGTCTTGCAGAACATCCTGTTTTTCCTTGCTTTTCCTCCTGTGCACACTGGTTTTAAACCAAATCAGGAAGTTCAAAAGCTGCATAAAATTTCTCACTGCCTTTACACTTGTAGTTTAAAACTCTGTGCACATGTTAATAGACAGTTATGTTTAAAAGTTTCTTTAATCCTCACCTTGAAGCTTGAGGCTGGGGATATCAATGGTGAATTGGGCTGCTACTGGCTTTGTGAGGAGGAGTTTTCTCCGACCTGATAATGTAAGCACACCAGAAAAAAAGTTAGGCATTGCAAAAGTAGATATGCATTGCATGGTACTTAAGAGCAGTTTGAAAACCTAGTGCAGAGAAAAATCTCAGGCTGGGCCCTTCTTGTCTGTTTAATTAGTTCAATTTCATTTGCTTCATAAAGTTTAGTCCTTATAATTTTAGTGCACGTAAGTATAGCATCAGTTTAGGTGCTTCAGTGAAGTGTTTCTTAATGGCTCATATTTATCTCAGCAGAGGGATGGAGGTGTTTCCAACTTGCTGAGCAAACTGCTGGTGTTATGTGTGTGCATGCAGCTTCTGCTCAGCACAATGAGAGTCGTGTACTGAACATGAAGTGAAGGACAGCTGGTGAGAAACATTTGGCTGAGGCCAGTTTAACAGGCAAAACGTTCCTGGTAAGGCCTTAAATACTAACTGGCCATTAGGTGTGGAACCTGGATTTTATGATTAGGTCCCTATTTTTGTTTTATTGGGCTAGGGAAGACTAGAAAACTGTTATTCATTTTTAGACCTATTTTATAACATTTTGAAATAGTCAAAGGAATCACGTGTTAAACCTCCAAGACTAATGTTCTTGGTGTTCTGTTTCATCTTTATTTTCTAGTCACATGGAAGTCTTGGTCCAAGGCTCCCAGGGGGACCATAGACATGTAAATATTTTTAAAACAGGTATGAAAATTGCAGCTAAAAAACAAGTTGAGAATTGGAATGCTCTGGATGCTAGCTGTAGCTCTGTTGGCTTAGTAGGACTGGAGAGGTTACCTCTATTTTGGTACTTCAATAATCCTAATTTCCCTGCCTGTAAAATGACCATTTACCTACCTCTCAGGCTGCTATACAAATCAAGCTCAGACCTCTGAGAAGTTAACAGGGACATTTGCAAAGTGTGTTATAGTTTTCAGGCATCGTTCTTCCCCTCTGCCAACCCCCCACCTCCCTTTCACAAAACAGGAACCACTTCAGTACCACTAATACACCAGTTACCCAGTAGGAATCCAGTGATTTCAAATCTCCAAAGGTTTGAATAATTCAGTGCCATTTCCTATGTGAACATAAACTGTGACTGGGGAAGGTCTGATCCATAAACAGCCTTGACTCTACCCCTCTTCCCCTTGCAAAACTGCCATGGTTGGTTAAATTTGTTGCATTTCATGATGAGGAGTGAAAGCAGCCACGCAGCGTGAGATGAGCCTCCGTGGCCAGCGGTATCTTAGCTCCTGTTCATCAAATAGCATTTTCAGCAAGTTGCTCTCTTCTACTATATGGAGTTTCCTGGAGATACTGCACATATATGCAACATGCAGGTGAGCGTATTAGCAGTTGAAACCATACTACTAGTCTTTTTACTAATTTGATTTGTAGTTTGCCCATGACAAATATATGTTTTTCTCCTTTCAGAGGAAGAAAACTTAGTGTCTGTACAGCCAGAGATGCTGCTAACAAAAACTGAGCCACAACCCACAAAAGAGCAATAACAAGCATGCTAGGACACGATCTCAGTGAATTGCAGAACAGAGAATTTATTTCTCACTTGCTCACTGGTATTATGTAGGTTTTGTTGCACAATCAGTACTGACAGAGATGTTACTGAGGTTTGAAGCTTTTTCTTTTAAACAGAGGCTGTTCTTTCCTTTAGGATGAAAATACCTAGCATGGCAGCCAGCCCAGAGTGCGTTTGCCAGCTGTGCAAAGAGGGCTTGGGGCTGAGCGGTCCCTCAGGCCAGCTCACTGCAGGACTTGGTGGTGGCTCCAACATGACAGCATCTGGTTCTCAAGCTGATGGAATGTGGGCCAGCCTGGATTTTCTATATGGCATTTTTCTATCCTGTGCAAGCTGCTGGGCCACTTACAATAGCAAATATGAACTTCTGAAAGGAAGAAAATGAGGAGAATGCTATTTCCACAGTTAACAGACATGATACTTTCATTATGTGTTCTGCCTCCCTCACTCTTCCACATCCACACACACAGAAAGGGAGAAAACTGAAGGGGGAAAAAAAAAGCACCACCATTAAGACCACCAAAACCATCTGCACTCAGACTTGCTAAGTGTGTGCATGCCAACCGTTTGTATACAGTAACACATTTGGTGGAAGGATTTTAGGAAATGCACAGCCCTGACAGTGAGTGCCTGAAAAGCATTTGTAATGCTTAGTTTTCATTTATTGCATGGTTTTGGATTTGTAAATGTGTCTAGCCAAGACCACTCCCTCTTGCCATGCTCTCTCAAGAGCCAGCACAGAAACAAGATGCAGATAATGACTGAGGCTGTGCTTTTTTTTTTAATAAGATACAAGTCCCTTTTCACATTGGAAGTTGACCTCCTTTAGGGAATAGTTGTGAAATCCTGCTGTAACTCTTCTCTCCTCCTTAATTTTCAGGAAGCACGGAAGGAAGGTCTGCGGGACAAGACTGGCATTGTCTCCATGCTGTGGAGCATCCTCATCTATAAAGGTAGCTAGCTTCGCAGTTTATGGCTTTGTCATTTAAAGCAAATAACTTGCTTTGTTAACTGACCTTTGAATTTTGGGTTTACACTTTCTCAAAAATCATTTTGGAAGTGAATAAGGAAAGACAGTAAGGTGGGGGGAATAAATCTAAAACACACTGACTTCCCATAGGTGTTTCTTGACAGTTCTATAGCCAAAAAACAAAGGCAGAAAACAGTATTCGTCAGTACAAAAAATACGTAAGCAAATCATACAACTCACAGAAATCTGAAAGTATTAAGGTCTTTGTGTAGGAAATACTCCACAAAATTTTGGCTGTTACGAGCAGCTCTCTCAAAATTATTCTTTTAAGTAGCTAAAAGACCTTTAAAATTTATTTTTCTATATGAACATGTGATCCCTGCTGCTTATGTGAAATGCACAGGAATAAGACACCCTCATTACTGAGCCAGGATCATTTATTAGCTACAAAGTGAAATAATTAAAATTAACTTTGGGCATTGTTGTAAATAAATCAGATGTATATTTGCACTGAAAGTCAGCAATATTTTCATCATTAAAGTAGATTTCAGGAAAAGTGTTTCACATTATTTATGCCAATTCAGAGGAGAACTCAAATTATTGAATCACAAACCTTCTATATCCAGCTTGTGTTCTAATTGGGTATGGCAAACGAATTTGAGGAGCTGGGAACAATAAGCATTGCCTATTTGCAACATCTCAGCATTTAGTGCTTTCTTTCTGCTTGTGCTTCATTGCTCCATAGCAGCTTCCATGCAACCAGGAACAAGCATTTTGCTGGGTAAGCAGGAGGTTGTTCTTTAACTAGTCACTTTTTCAAAAGCACAATAATATCAGGGAAAAAACCTATGAAATTTCTGTTTGAGTTTGTTTCCACTGAGTTTCAATCAAAACAGCATTTGTTCTTCATCACAGTTACCTTGGTGAGTTTGAATGGCAGTAACTTTGCAAAAATAGATGTTTCATAATAGTAAATATAGGCCATAAGATACTCAGGCATGCAAGTGTTATCTTTCTGTACATGCGCGACAGCTATGGGTAGGATTTTAAAAAGTATATTGATCACTTAGGGAAAAAAAATTGCTATCGATTTCCAGTGGGATTTACACCTGTAAGCCATTTAAAGAGAGATTTTCAAGAAGTATTTAAGTAGGTAAACATCTAACAGGATTGAGAGAAACAGGAAGGTTATATTCTCAAGGGCTCTTCGGCATTTGCAGTGGCCAGCACCTGGCTGCCCCGTCACCTAGTCCAGCCCTTGTCCAGGCCCAGGACTGCCCCAATGTGGCTGACACCAAGTCAGGGAGTCATGTAAGGGAGCCCAAGACAATGAAAAGCAAGGGGCAAGGTAAGCAGAGGAAAGGAAGGACCTATCTGAAAAACCCATGAGATGCCCACTCCATCCTCCTTGTTATCCACACTGCAGTCATCTTTTTATATAGAAATCAAGGACAACAGCGTGAAAAGCAAAACATTTTTTTAAATTACTTTTTTAGGGTAACATGATTTCCTTAGAATAGTTTCCTTTCAAGTATACATTACTACCATCTTCAAATACAACTCAGTTATAAGTAAGTCTTGATTTACTGTGTAAAATGGTACTTAATGTTGAAACATACATTTTAAAATCCACCTGTAAAACTTATTGCACATAGAGTTAAAATTTACTTGTACCTGAGCTTCAAGTTAAGGTTTAGCAGGCTTCTGTCATCTCTCAACAATGCTTAATCAAGAAAAATACTCTTTCCAGTACTGCATTTGAGGCTGGGTACATATTCCACAACACTTAAAAATTTGACAGAACTAAGCTTTGGAAACAGAACATGAGCCCATTTTCTAACACAAGACTCCTAAAGTATCTACTCATACATCTTACTAAATCTCTAGTTTGCAAAACCCTCATGAAACACATTAATATATCCATATCCAATTTTTCTTCAGTTTAATCACATCTCTGAGACTTAATTTTTCAAAAAATCAACATCTTATTCAGAGAAAAATCTGCATTACAAGAGTCTTTCTGTTTGCTGAAAACAAAAGGATGAAAACTTTTCTAGACTTAACTATCTCCCTCATCTCCTTTGCCATGTTATGATTAATAAATATGACAAATTCTGTTGCATTTTAATGTTAACAAAATTAAGTACCTCACAGTGATACCTTTTTGACAAACCTTTCTAGATCAGATGACTCCTCTCTACAGTTGTTTGCTGCATCATGCAGTAGAACCACAGAATTGTTTAGGTTGGAAAAGACCTTTAAGATTACCTAAGTCCAACCATTAACCCGGCACTGCTGAGTCCACCACTAAACCACATCCCTAAGCACCACATCTACAGGTCACATCTAAATACCTCCAGGAATGGTGACTGAACCACTTCCCTGGGCAGCCTGTTCTGATGCTTAGCAGTGCTTTTGGTGAAGAAATTTTTCCTAATATCCAATCCAAACCTCCCCTGCTGCAACTTGAGGCCGTTTCCTCTTGTCCTGTCACTAGTTATCTGGGAGAAGAGACCGACCCCCACGCGGCTACAACCTCCTGTGAGGGAGCTGCAGAGAGCAACGAGGTCTCCCTCAGCCTCCTCCTCTCCAGGCTAAACAGCCCCAGTTCCCTCAGCTGCTCCTCATAAGCCTTGTGCTCCAGCCCCTTCCCCAGCCCCGCTGCCCTTCCCTGGACACGCTCCAGCCCCTCAGTGTCCCCCTCGCAGTGAGGGGCCCAAACCTGAACACAGTGTTCGAGGCGCGGCCTCACCAGTGCCCAGTGCAGGGGGACGGTCACTGCCCCAGTCCTGCTGGCCACACTGGTTCTGACACAAGCCAGGATGCTGTTGGCCTTCTCGGCCCCCTGGGCACACTGCTGGCACATCCAGCTGACTGTCCACCAGCACCCCCAGGCCCTTTCCCACCAGGCACTTCCCAGCCCCCTGCCCCAGCCTGTGGCGCTGCGTGGGGCTGGTGTGACCCAGGGGCAGGGCCCGGTGCTTCTTGTTGAACCTCATACAACTGGCCTCGGCCCATGGATCCAGCCTGCCCAGATCCCTCTGCAGGGCCTTCCCACCCTCCAGCAGATCAACACTCCCCCTCGGCTTGGTGTCATCTGCAAACTGGCTGAGGGTGCACTCGATCCCCTCGCCCAGATCGTTGATAAAGATATTATCCAGCACTGGCCCCAGTACTGAGCCCTGTGGAGCACCACTTGTGACCAGTCCCCAGCTGGATGTGACTCCATCCACCACCACTTGTTGGGCTTGGACATTCAGCCAGTTTTTTACCCAGCATAGAGTACACCCATCCAAGCCACGAGCAGCCAGTTTCTCCAGGAGAGAGCAATCCCATACCAGGATCATCTAACCTTTTCCAGCTTGTAAGTCCCTAAATATTTTCAGTGGACTAACACAAGGAGAATATGCAGTACTTTAAACTTAGTGATAATACTTCATTTCCTGATTTATGGGGGTTTTGGGACAGCCAAGTTGTTCTGGCTTCAGAAAGAGTCTGTTTCTCATTCTTGAGGTTAGCTACATGGTTCCCAACTGCCCTTTCAGAACCTCCTCAGCTGCACAGAGCAATTTCTCCCCCACCCAGGTTGATCCCCCCCAGGGGCTCCAATTCTCAAGTTCAGGCTCAAGCCTGAAAAGCCAGAAAGCTTAGGTTATACCTTTGCTTATAAAGCTAGTGTAGGGCCTGGTTTGTAGCCATGCTAAATAACAGGTTTATTCTATACCTACTACTTACTGAGCCACTGAGAAAAACCAACATGTAAATACAAACTATTATTATTTACTTATTAATTATTTCCAGAACTTCTCTTCCTTTCACCTTATTTTGTAAGCTGCGTTATGAGTATAAAAAAAGAAGTATGTGTAACATTTCTGTGGGGAAATCTTGAAAGAATAGCCACATCCATGATTTTTATTTCAGATGGGCGATTTAGCTTGGGTTTAGGCATAAAACAAAGGAGAACACTGTTTGGACACTAATAAAATTCAAAGTTGAGGTCTTCAAAATAAATCATCAGCAATGTCAGTTTACCACACCCAGGATCTGGAGTTTCACAGCTGTATGTTTTAAATGAAATTGTCAGTATTAATTACTAATAAATATCATAATAGAAAAACAGGGCAGAAAGGGACTACCTAGTCCTTCTCACTGCTTCAAGGCAAGATTAACTATACCTGTGCTTTTACCCATGTCATCACCCATATTCCTTGCACCAATTTAAAGCCATTGCTTTTATCCATCATATTTGAAGAGATAGCCCCTTTCTTTCTGAAAGTCTCTACGTACTCAAAAATTGTGATCATTCCTTTTCTCCCACTCCAAGACCTTTCTTTCTTAGTCTAGATAACTTCAAAAAATATATATATATCTTTTCTTTGTTGGCTATGTTCTTTACTAAAGAGAACATGTTATTCTTCTCTGGATGCTCTGAGTGTGCCACATTGTTCTTAAAGTATATCCAAAACCAGCCACGGTGCTCCAGCTGAGGCTTGATCAATGATGGGTGGAAAAAGGATCTTTCCATGTGTCTTGCAGTCTATATTTGTCTGTATCTCCCACTCTTATGAGATTCAGGGGGAGTGTTGGCAACAGCACAGTTATGATTTGTGTTTATTATACTCCCAAGACCCTTTTCTGAAAAAATGCTACCTAACCATTTATTTTTCCTCCTCTATTGAGGAGGAATAATCAACTAACAAATGTATTGCAAAAAAACCTTTATTGAATCTCATCCAGTATATTTTAATACATTTTCCCAGACCTTTTAAATTCTGCATAACCCTTGTGTGCACTTGCAGTGACTCCCACCTTGAGTCATCTTCAAGTTTAACTCCCACTTCCATTGCCTACGTCAGGAACCAAACGGGTCAGCGCTGAAACAGCCAAGATGCCTCTGATGCTTCACCACAACTAAAAGGGCACTTCCAGTGTTAGAGAACATATGCTAGCTAGCCTGACACCTCCACAAGGAACCAGCATAGGCTCTTTACTTACTCCTTTGCGATTCCCCCTGTTACTTAGCAGGCTTTTTATGGGTGTTCCTTCTAGGAGCTGGCATCAGGCTGGCCAAGCTACAGCTACCACAGTCCTCTGCTTTTCCCGTTTTTTTCCTGACTTATCCCATTTGCCCTTTTCCAGAACTTTAACCACCTTCAGAAACATCCATCATGCTCCAACACAACTTCAGTCAGATTTTAAGCGTTCTAGGCCCAGCTGATTTCCAAATATCTAACTTCAGCTAAGAGCACTTAGCTGTCTCCTTACTCTTGGAGGAGAACAGTACTTCAACTAATAACTGCTTTTACAACAGATTTTGAAGTTCTGCAAAAGCTATACACTAGTCATGAAATTTATGTTTGACTTTTGTAAGCATACATTTCATTATTTCCAAAAGTACATAAAATACTCATGAGACCTCTATGCTTTCATGTTTTAGATGTATTCAGCTATCTATTAGCGAGTGAAGGGCACAACACGGGATTTTTCAACAGCATTCCTAAATTTTGATCAGACCGTCCTTGCAAGAATCAAGCTGTTGAATTAGCTGAATGCTATTCTGGAAGCAGAAGCCTGGTTGTTTACTGCCAAATCTATAGGCTATTGATGAGAGCAGAGATTTGCTACTCTATAGCTTATCCTCCCCCCATATTTATTGATCAGTAGCTAACAGCTGTATTACCACTCAGATTTCTCACTTTGTAAAATGACTAATGTCTGCAGCAATTCTATCAATGCCTTTTGTTCCAGTCATGAGAGAAAGGAGATGGGGGATGCTAGCAACAGTTAAAGATAACATCAGAACTCAGTCTTAAGTGTTCAATCTCTAAAAAGCCCTGCTTTACCCATTTATTAGGCTAAAGAGACAAACTCAGTACGTTTCTGATGACCGTTCCTACCGCCCTGCCACATGACCACTCTGAATACCTGTCCTGCAGGTGATCCCATCACCAGCGACCATAGCGCACTGGTTAACGTCTGATGAACCTGCAGGTACAGGATGCTCCAGATCCAGGGAGCGGACGCAGCAGAGGCAAGAGGAGAACGTGAGTATTAAGCAGTGCCATCTAGTGTAGCGCAGGCACTCGTTCTCGGGGAAGGGAGCCGGCCTCCAGGCGTTGTTTAACCTTCAACTATGAGAAAGAACCACAGTACTAAAAGCATACACACCACAGAAGGGTTTTGACGGCAAATAAAAGATGCCAGAGTGGTTTTGTGTCTTTTAAGTTCTGCTTGATTTACACCCTAGTACCCAAGGTTTTTTTGGTGGTGGTTGTTTTGGTTTTTGGTTTGGGGTTTGGTTTTTTTTTTGGATCTTTGCCTGAACTACAAAGAGGGAGTGTGTCTGCATAAGCCTCTCTATAGATTTGAGCATTCATGCTGCCAGATTAAGAGACCCATTTGAGCATTGCAATGACAGATGGTAAGAACTTGGTTGGAGGAAGCTACCAAACCAATTTGTGTACAGCACCTGGTACTGCAAGGCTTTAAGGGAAGTTCTAGCAAGATTTGAAGCCCCTGACAGTGCAGATGCCTCCACTAGTGAGCTAGGGAAGAACTCCTACAAAAGAGGTTAACACACACTCTGCTTTTAGGCATTGCCCATACTACACAGAGCTCTGCATTGCATGGTGGTAAACTCTCCACATTCCTTATTAGAATTTACAGTTGCAACATAGTTAAGGACAAAAATACAGATAAAATACTCTATGAAATAACATCTATAGTCATTAAAAGAAAATGGACACAGACCACAAACAAATCTCTCGCATAGGTCAGCAAGGCTTACTGTAGTAAAACCACCCTCACATCAGCTGAACATTTTCCACTCAGCAAGCATCTCCTCAGTCCTCTGCTTCCCTTGAGCAGGCTGGCAGACTGGCTAGCTGAGCTGAATACAGGCAATGCTTTCTGAGACTCTTCCTGAAAGGACTGAATCAATCACAAGCATAATTCAAAGGCAGGTATAATAGGTAAGCAAAATCTTACCACCTGACTCCTTCCAGCTCTTTGCCATCATCTAGATAACAGGCAAATCACCCAATTTTACATAACACAGCCTTATCCTTAACATGACCCAGGTTCTTCAGCTCCAGGGACTGCCTCCCTTAAGTAAGCTCCTTGTTAGCCTTATCTCATCAGCTGGGAGACAGCTGACTGATTACAGGTAGAGGCTAAACCCACCACCTGAAAGCCCCATCTCACATGTAACCTAATGAATTATTTTTTTAGATGTGTGAAAAATTCCCATCTTCCTAAGCACATACTTTGAGAGTCACAGGTTGCTAAGAAATCAGATGAAATTGTGTGACCTGTGTTAGGCAGAACAATGGGTTAGATGGGAAAGTGTCTTCTTCCTTCTTAAAAACTATGAAAGCATTTTGGTTTGAGCAGTACAAGAAATGCTTCCACTTGTGCCTGAGTTGTAAAACTACATGCCCTCCTATATGACAGCATTATTGTCACCAAGAAACTGCCTCTTTCAAGGAAGTAGTTTGTTTGAAAATAGTTACCTTTAGAAATGGGCAAGTTAAAGCTTTTGAAGTTTTCCATTCTCAGTTTGGGCTTCTAAAGTAAACACTTCTGCAGATAAATATAACTGTGTATTTGTTGTTATTCACAAAACAAATATTTGGAAGTGTACTGAAAAGTAGAAAAAAGTGGGAACGTGGGACAAGGACAGGAACAGTGAAGCATGCAACAGCCAGGCGCTATCCCCCTGCTGCTTCGCCCCCAGCCCCACCTCTGTCCCTGCAAAGTGGCGAACTACGGGAGAGATTTCTTCTTGCCCCTCTGCTCTTCTGCTCTGCTATCCTTTATCTTCGCAGATTTGCCTGGTCTCCAGAGGGCCTGATCTCTGGGTTGGAAATGCTGTGTTAACACTTCACCGGCCTTGGGATGGGGAATGACATGTCACCAGCCTTGGGGAGGGAGCGGCCAGCGCCTGCGTGCTCTGCAGAAGGTTTTCCAGCAGGTTGTGGGCAGCAGTGTGTGACCTGCCTCCCTCTCAGGGAAGGTGCATCCCTGCCTTGTTCAGCAGGGAAGCTGCAGGGGAGGAACATGTGGCTCTCCAGCACCAGGCTCTTTACACCCATCTCTTGCTGAGGCTGGCAGCAATTATACAAAACCCCAGAAGAAAGTGGCCTGACTTTATGCTGCCTGCTTATTAAAACCTCCCTCCTTTAAAGCAAGATCTTCAAAGAGTATATGCCAATATTTTTGGTAATGTCATTTATTGAGAAATCTGGAAAAGATGTCCCATATTATTCCATGATGGATCCCCTGTCAAAAACCTCATGATAGGGACACAGAGTCATTTATCCTACTGTGGGCTCTTAGAAGCTGCTGCTAAGAGCAGGCAGCCTCAGCCACCCTGATGCCTCAGGGACCGCCTGGTAGACATGCCCTTAGATTTGGCCCTGTGCGTAGGCTCAAGGTGCAAACTAAATGTGGTGGTGATTTTTACATCTTATTGCTGTGTAATTTCAAAATGCTTTTTTCAGAGCTTGTGTAAAGCAGCTAGGCATAGCATTCCCCTGAGAAATTTCACTGAACAATAAATGATTTTTACCCATATTTGCTAGCAGCAATCCAGTTCCCAAAGCAGGTACAATAGTGGGGGTGGAGGTCTCAGAATAGGCAAATCCCTGATGCCCAGTGCACTTCTCACATGGTATCAATAAGCCTAAAGTGTAGGTTTGTCTAGCAACAGTGATTCACATTAGAAACTGAGCAAGCTTCTGAAGTTGGGGGGTTGATTGCAAAATTCCAACATAAAAAGCTGTTTTAAAAAGTTAAATATGAGGCAGTTAAGTGTTAGCAGTGCCAGAGTCCAGCCTAGCAGGGATCTGTCAGTATTGGCCTGCATCGATGGGTTTTTTCCACTCACTGCAGGGTTCTGAGTGAGTTTATCTTCAATGTCCAGACTGCACTCACAGCATTGAGCACCCTTCTCAAAGGGATGATTGTTCCTTGCTATTAGCAAAATTTCTGACTAAATATTTAGTGATTGCTATAAAACAAATTCAGCTGAGGAAATAGAAAAATCAGGTCATTGTAGATGTCCTGAGCTAAATTACATAGGATGTCATGTCCAAAGCAGGAACTGCCCAAATAGCACCCTGATCTGGGCTCACTCTCTAATCACCTAATTGACCCAATATTGCAAATAAGTGAGGTTCTGAGTGCATTTTTATTCTTCCAAAGTTGCTGTAACCTGTTAAATTGCACTGCAGATAGCAGCAATTTCCCCTCCTTTTCCCTCATCCTCCAAAAATCTCTAATGCTTTACAATGTATTGCCACTTATTGCTCATTTTGCCACCTGAACACTCACATAGAGCTGACTGACTAATCTCTGCTGTTAATGCACATCAGCAGCAGTCAGATCACTCATATCTGAATCATTCATACCCTCTGCAAGCTGAGTCTCATTCAGGTGTTTAGCATGCTAGTCCAAGTGTAGCTCTACATTACGGTCATTTAGTAAAAGAGTGAGTGTTTTGGTCTTCAGAAAGGAAGGTGGGAGAGAGGAATAGTTTTGTTTTCTGTTACAGTGCTGCTGCCACCTAACCTGTGCAGAAAAAAACTGTAACATGCTGTCTCTAACCCTTCTTCCCTTACCTTCTGTTTGGTTAAAATTAAGTACTTTTTTTTTTTTAATTGTCTTTGTTAACCTTGATATGAATGTTTATCATGAGTTATGAGTTGATCCTTCAGAAAGAGATGGTGCATGATTACAGCAAATAAACACAACTCGATCATGGATAAAATTCATAGAAGTATACATTCTGTGAAGTAAGTAACTGACATGAATAGTTCAACCTGCTGATTCTTTTAATTATTTTTATTGCTGTTTCTATCCAGACCTAATGTGGGGGGAAAGGGCATTATTTTTAGAAACAAATTTGTCATTTCATTTTGCTAACAAACAAACAACAAACAAACCAGTGAGAATATCTAACAACTGGTTTTCTCACCTGTGCTTTAAAGTGCATATTTTACTGTGTATGATCATTGGTTTTGGTTTGTTTCTCAAGTATTCTGTGCTGTATGTAAAATCAGTTCTATTAACAATACTGTTTATGGAGAATGAGTGGTAGCGTTGTAGCTGTGGCAGTTCAAAGACACAAAGTTAGCAGGAAGAAGTAACTAACCTCTTTGATTAGAACAACTGTTACATTAATTTTTCCAGCTGTAATAAAAGACCCTCCCTCCTCTATCTTGACTCTTTTATATAGCTGTGTATGTTGTAATGGCTTCAGATGAACTATACAGAACTGCCCAGAGCTACACTTTGAAGTAATATTTATTTGCAGTTCTCTGTATGGTTGGTCTCCATGACTTACCATCAAAACATCAGAAGGGTTCTCCTTTTCCTTGGGAGCAGTAATTTTCTAGGTCAAGTAACACTTGCATTGAGCTCTGCTCAGAGACAGACAATCTGCTGGATTTAGGCAGTACAGTTCGATGCAGTAGCTGGGAAAATCTTTGACGAGTATTGAAACAAAAAATTCTCTGTCTATTTTAAAGTAGACCTTTCCTTATTTCATACACCTCAGTGAATGGTGATCAGGAACAGAGAGGTCCTGTTCAGAGAGGTCCAGTGGTGTATTACTTTACATTTAGTTCTGCATAACAAAATCCACAGAGGATTATTAACTGATGTGATTTGGATATTTTCAGTGTGGCAAATGCAGCATCATTTTAGCTCATCCAGTGGAATTCACTGAAATCCAAGTGAAGGTGTCTGCTGGCTTCAGCAGCAGCAGGACCTAATTCTTTAAATTTGGTCTGGGGTGTAATTTACAAAAAAGCCTGGAAAAATCAGGAGCTCACATTCCACTGAGAGGGATAAGGAGTGGGACATCCTGCTTCCCCCTGCACTCCCATGGCGAACTGTAACTCACATGCCTTTTGGAAACATCTGCTGTCAATTAGATGTCAGCTCCTCAAGTAGTAGAGGAATGGTAATGCTCTGTGCTGGATGTACTCAGGATAGATGATGATTAGGAGTTCACCAGCCTTAAAATCTTTGAATCCATATGCCAGACAGAAGGTTTCACCTGAACAGCAAGTTTGTAGTTTATGTTGCAGTCTTTCACTGTAAATTTCCCAAGCAAATGTGAATAAATGGAAAAATGTTTGAATCATACTTACTAGTTGCAGTAGGAGAGTACAGGACACAGGCAGCTATGCATTAGCAATTTGGTACAAGTGTATAGATAACAAAGCTGGAAAGCCGATTTACAATCATTATTTTTTCCCCAGTATTACACAGGTTACTGGACTTTCTTGAATTAACTCCTGTAGGAACAAGAGTGTTTCTCTGAGAAAATCAATCATTTTCAACTTCAAAATGTCTAGTGATGGAGAATCCATTACAACCCTTTGTAAATTGTTCTAATAATTAATTACCTTGCATGTTAAAATATGTCCAGTTTCAAATTTCACTGGTTCTTGTCAGACTTTTTTCCACTCGACTAAAATGCCATATATTATCAAATTTCTACTCTTTTATGCTACTTCTACAGGGAGATGGGAAATTTATAAATTATAACGAACCCTTAACCTTGTCTTTGTTAAGCTAAATAGATGGATCTACTCAAGCCTCTCTCTGAAAGACATCCCTTCCTCTCTTGTAGCCCTTCTCCAAACCTCTCTCTGTTGGCCACCAGTCCCTCATGGTGGACCCCAGCAGAGAACCCTGCTTCAGTCCCCACCACACCTCTGCCAATACAGAGGCAACACAGCTTTACTTTGAGAAATCCTGCAGCAGATACGGTGCATTGATCCTTTGATTCACACCCTGGGATTGAAAATTTACATTTAGCAAATTATTCACCATTACTTTTGATTACCTTTTTTTTAAGAGAACCTTTACATGTATGGATGAGACCCCAGTACAATAAACATACATGTCGAGCCCTAACATGAGCCTAGAGATCCTAAGCATAGTTATGCTCCATCTGAAATTGGGCTGATCTGGCAGAGTTGTGTGCAACAGAGAAATGGACTTCTTTGAAGAAGGGAGGCAATAGCTGCTTCTCTAGATACATTAAACTGTATGTTTAAACTCAGACATGGAGCAAAAAATGCAGCAACCCCCTTAACGTGTACTCAAAGATCTGTGGCCATTGTTTTGTTCCCCAGGCAGAATTTAAGATACTGGGATTTTTCTACAACACTCCACATGGTCTTTTTGGATGTGTCTTTTTTCCTGTTTGGGAATGGTACCTACCATGGCCAGGAGACTCAGCAATACTAGAGCAATACAGACAGAGCAATATCTGGAAAGGTCTTTCACCTGTAGTTATCCTTTATTTCAAGCTCACCCTTTAAAATGGGCTGATGAGAGAACTTCTTGTGTTGAACCTGTGCTTTGGGAAGGTTTTAAGAACAGAAGTGATATAATTTCCCTTCAACTCACCACGATTACTTCCTGCAGTACATTTGCAAACTTGCTGTTTGTTTTCAAGGGATACTGCATCTACAGATTAATTTATTGTATTCTAATTCATTCTCAGAGGCCTGTATCAAGTGATGGGCTAAGGAATCAACTCTTTCATGAATTCAGATGTGTCAATAAAGACAACAGAAAAAAGTAAGGTGAACAATTGGGCCAGCCAGCGTAAGCTAATACATGATGGACAAGTTTTGGTCTAGCCTATGTTTTTACTGTTTCCTCTGATTAATCAGCAAAATGAATGCACAAAATAGAACATTACTAATATGTCAACAGGTAGCTTTCTGCCCATGCTAAGTACAACAATTGAGTGGGTGATTACAGAGCAGGGAGAATTGCAGATTTGGAGACAAAGGCCAAAATGGCTTTTTCCTTCCTATCAGAGGCTGGAAGTAGCACAGCAGTAATTGATCTTACATAGAGAGTATGTATCTTAAAAAAAAAACCAAACACACACACCCCAAAACCCCCCACACCACAACGAAACCCACCCAAAAACCCCCAAACCACAGCAGAAACAGTAGAATAGGTTCCTAAGCTACCCTGTGTATTGCCATGCACATCTCTACCTCCCTGGCCTCTGGCAGTACTAAGAGCAGTGAAGGCGAGGTGTTGCTTATAAAGTTCAGCGCATTACATGATGAGTAAAATTCCCCTACTGAGTCATAATTTCTCTAGCATGTAGTATCTGTATAACAAGTTGGACAGAATTTCAACACTGCATATGGCTTTTTCACACATGAACACATTTTTTATCACATATTTGTTTGAATGGGAATATCAATTCCAGAAAACAAAGTACACCTCTGGTTCAAAAAATGGCTATGGGAAGTACAAAGAGCTCCAGTTTTACTTTCTTTCGTAAGAACCATTATGCAAAGTTCAATCCAAAATGTATGAAAATATACAGAGCTTAATGCTGCAAAGTTCTGTATGTGTTAAACAGAGTGAGTGCTGCCTTTGCTAAGGCAGCATTGTTCTCTATAAGCTAGTGGTCATAAATACAAATATTCATGCAATCCTTCACCTTTCAGGCGTACTGCTGTCACTACCGAGGTTCCTCACTAAGCATTTTTTTCTGTTTCAGAGCCTTCAAGCATTATCTAATGGGCTGTTTTTTTCAGATGGTCTTTTCCTTCTTGGAAGAGAGAAACCAAAATTATATCAGCAAACATGCTCGTTCAGGTGAATCCCTCAGGCTTTAGCAGCAATGGACAGGCCTCAGAGGTACCTTGGAGATTTGTAAGCATCCAAAAGTTAAGGTACCAGGATCACTTTTCTTAAAGCCACTTTTGCATTGCTTTATATCCTGGAACGTGGTCACTAAACGGTTGGGGACAGCAGCTGGAGAAATGCCACTGCTTAAAAGAAGTCCTTCCTGAAACAAAGCAGGCATTTTTGCTGCCTTGTGCTCTATCTCCACCTCTCTATCCACACCCCAGCTGAGAGTGAGGGGCAGTGTCAAGGGGGGTGCGTGGGCAGAGTGGTCACAGTGATGTATGGCTCCATCTTAAACTTCACCATCATAAGACTCTAATTGTCGCTTTTGTTCTGAGTAACAGGAATGTGGGATTATGGAAACACAGGCATGCTGAGGTCTAAATAAACCTGCTTCTAACAGCAAACAACCCACAAGGTTTTGGTATAGATAAATGCCATGATTCTGGCAGATCTCCAGAGACAGAGCACAAAGGGACAGACCTGGGCTCATACCTCATTTAATTCCTGAGTGCTGTCATCTTTCACACTTAGTGCCTCCTTGCTGCACTGCTTGTGGTAGGGCACAGCTGGTTAGAAATCAGAGTGCCACAACTATTTCCCTGTTGTTGCAAACTATTGTGAATTTTCTTTTCTTTCTGAATGTTTCCAGATTGACATAAAGGATTGGGAGAGCCCTGGAGAGTGGGGGAAATACAGAATAGGTGTTTTGTAGACTATCCTTGACTAACTGTTACACTGTACTTACAGTAAGTGGGACCTGTCAGAAGGTCTGCTCCAGGCCTGCATTGCTAAGCCGGGAGACCTGCAGGATACAATGACAACTATGTCCCAGTCTCTATGCTGGGCGTTTTCTACACATTATGCCTCAAAATCCTCTACCTAATTGATTTGTGGCAATGCTCCACTGCCCTACACATGGCACGACCATCCTTAGTCAGAGGTCCTCTCCTGACTCCTGAGGGGTGAGGGGTAACCCAGTCAGGTGGAGCACACACAGAGTAGCAGACCAACAAACAAACCAACCAACCCAAACAACCAGGAGAACCCTCCAAACCAAACCAAACCAAACCCACTTGGGTCTGAACCAATTTTTCTTGCCATAAATTCATGGAGATCTGCACCCCACTTCTATTTGTAAATCCCCAGTTGTTCTGATAATTTGTTTTATTTAATCAGTTCAGTTATGTTCACTTTTTAAAAATAATGATCTTTTTTGTTGTTGTTTGGAATGGGGTTATACTGAGTAGAATTTATTCGGTAGTTTAACAGGAACAGAGACAAGCGTAAGGAGTGTGCAATAGATAAGCTGCATTTGGGGAGTAGGGGAAAGTCACATGCAGGCAGATACTATTTATACTGTTCTGCTGCTTAAAGTTGATGCTAATGGTACTGACTCGGTGTTTTGATGATAACTTTATTCAGGACATTGAAACGGCACATAAATGTTACCAAGTCAAAAGCTACCAGTAACATCAGTTTCTGAAAGGGCATATTTTAGTGACCGTTCTGGGACCCTACACATATAAACACAAAATGTGCACAGTATTTTCATTTAAAGAGCATGGCTAGCTTATAGTAAAACAACAAGTGGCAAGAATTTGGGAAGTACTTTAAGCAAATTTCACCTGTGAAGCAAGATCAATTAGGTTAAGGAGCTGAAATCCATAAAATAGTGAAGGAAGGAATATCTGCAATGAGAGGTGACACCCATTTCTTCTGTTTTGGTCTTCAGCTAGCTATCTCTTTAACGTTGTGAAGTGGCAGGAGGACCCCATGCTGCTGATGCAAAAGTAAAATTTGGATGGTATTTTACACCAGGAAGGGATTAATGTTGTATTTTGCTGAATATTTCAGACCAAGTAATTCTTTTTTTCTTCCTCCACAACTTCCTCCTGTTGTAAGGAGGACAATGCCAGCTGTTCCACTGTTGGCTTTGTCTGGTAATGCCTGACATGATGGCTGTAGAGTCATACCTGGAACTTTCTGGGAAAATTTCCAGTTATCACATCTTCCTCCATGGCAACAAGGTTGAGAATGCTATCAGAGATAGGTTGCTAGCATTTTCAGCACTGCCTTATTAGTCCTGGCTTGGTTTAGACAACACATTGGGTGATACTCCAGTAGCTGGTTTATATTAATGTTGCTGTAGCTGAGAAAGACACATTACAAATAGAAGGAATAAAAAATCCTACAAAAATAAATCCTTTGTGCACACCTTCTCCTTTAGGATAAAAGCAAGCAAAGTTGAATGTAAGGCATCATTATAACATTAAAAAATGTTTGATGCCCATATACAAACCTTAACACATTTGAAACATTCTTTTTTTCCCCCCACTATGTCACATATTTACTCCCTTTTCCTTTCTTCATTACTAAGGAAATGAGGAAATTTGCATGAAAACAATAGCCTACATTCTTAAAAGTTTGTCTATTACTGCTTATATTTTCCTGCTCTGAAGGGATTGGAGCCTTCCGTAGAGGGTACTGTAATTGCTTCCAACCCAACGAGCTGTGATGAATAAGAAGCAGGAACTTTTAAACAAAGATCTTGTTTCCATGCAAATATTCTCAGTAATAAAGCATAAAGTAAAAGAAATATGTGAAGTTATGCTTTGCAGAACTGCTACTTAAAGCAAAGCTGCTTTGTAGAATGAAGTAGAATCTGAATTTTTCAAACTGCAGTAAGGGAAAGTGAGTTTGAGTATTTTCCATAAGAGATTCCAAATGTCTCCTAACAAGATCGTTACAAGGCAAAGATGGAACATATCCTGATATTATTCTCATCAGCATCATCAACATCACTCTATGTGAAAAGATCCTAACCAGAACTATGGCACCCTTCTCTTGTTCCTTTATAAACCCAGGAACATACAGCCTCTTTCCCCCCAAGATTTAGCAATCTAGTACGTTCTTATAATCCATCTCCAAGTCATTGCCTTGGTCTACCTCCTCTAACTTTCCAAACTCAGCAGCAACTGACCAAAACCTACTGCAAAAAATAGAGGAGAATATTTTAATTGGAAACAATAAAGAATTCATAGGAAACTGGAAACAATAGAGAATTAGTAGGAAACCTTTATCTTGAACAACAATTAATAGTTCAGGCTTTGTTTCATGATAGCTCACTCAGTAGATAAATCAAAACCCAGGAACATTCATTTGCTTGCATTTTTCATACATTAGTACCACCAAGTATCCACCTCTCTAGTTTCTGATCTTCTAAGCAGCAAACACCTTGGATTCATCCTTAAGAACAACTTTCTAGAGTGGTTCTTTGCCAGTAATATTAGTAGGTGGAACAGTGACTATTTTCTACTCATGGAAGCTGTGTCACAGCCGAGTCCTATCTCCCCAAATGTAATGAGGTGACTGATTATCCAGCTGCTCAGGGGATATTTTCATGTACCTGAAACGAAAGGAAGACAGCACAGACAAGCCCACGCAGTGCATGAGCACCAACTTCTGCTTCTACAGGCGTTAGGGCTGGCTGTGCTCATTGTTGCTGCCATCACTGGGCTGTAAAGGACACAACAGACTTCCACTGAAATTGTCTCCAGAAGAGAGGGGAAGTGCTAGCAGGTACACAGTTTAAAGTAAATAATTTGTAGTTGCAATTTCTTTATCCCTCAGCATGTCTTCACTCAGTTTGGTAAGGGTGATTTTCAGTTTGCACAGAAAGAGGACCTTCCATCATAACTCACAGACATGGCCAGTTAGAAGCATCAAGTAATTTTTCTAGCTATGTTGGTGAACAAAAAAGCCAAGAGACATAAAATTCTTACCCTCAAAAGCTACCCTTAATCATCCAATAACTCCATATCAAGCACTGCGCTGAAATACGGTGCACATTTTTTAAACACTCCTCTCTGGTAGAATTTGGATGATAGGTTTCAGCCAAAAGCTGCCTCTTTTTTTCAGCAAGTTTTAAAAACTTGGAAGTGTCTTCTCAGCTTCTTCTATGGACTCAGTGCTATGTCACCACAGTGCATAATTTCATCTAGAAACACTGGTAATTCTAATGAGAGACATCAGGCCCCATTCTGCCCAAGTCTTCACTTTCTATTGCCAGTGGACTTGTTAGAGCTGATAATTCCAAAAATACAATATTTATAACTTATTCATGATTTATTTTAAACCTCTTTCACAGCCTGGTGCACATGAAGCAATTTAAATCGCCAAAACTCTGTTTTGCAACTAACACTTCATTATACTGAATGGAAAAGTTCACACATCTGTTGGTGTCGTATTGTTTCGGGCTGGCTGCAGAGCAAACAATCCAGCAAGGCACAGATTTGCCATAGGAAGGCTGTCTCCAAACCAGAGGGTAGAAACTTTCATTTTCTGACAAAGGCAAGCGAGTTCTGCAGAACATAGAAGAGTCTCACTCCACGGCATTGAAGGACTGACACAGCCCCTCTCCCCAAGGATGCTAAGGGAGTTTCTTCAAGTGCATCTGAGTAATGGGGTGTCACTGGAAGTCTTGACAGAAGGAGGGTCTGTGCAAGCCCTTTTCGTTGGATGGAGATTCCAGTCTGTGTTATTAAACGCTGTTAATTCTGATACCAAAAAACCAGAACGGTGACCCAAACCTCGTGTAATTTTCCTTCTTTAAATATAATCTTACAGTACTAATTTCAGGGTCTCAGGTGATTTAAAAAATTGGAGATTAAAAATCTGCATTCTAAACCCATCACGTAAATTCTGTTGGAATTACTATGTATATATATATATATATATATATATATGAACATATGTAATGAGTATAGGTTATGCAAATATATTATACAATATAAAAGTGAAGTCATGTACCATGCAATTGACCTTATTTACACCACCAATTCTTTACAGTAAGCATTGGTTTTGTGTCCTGTGCTGACCTATTGCCTGGCATGGTGGGGTTCCAGGATGCTCCTAGGACTTCTGGCCAAGGGACTAATGGAAGCAGTAAGAAAACATCCATACCTCTCACTGACGTGAATCAAAATTCCTAACTGTAAAACAAAGAAACAAATCCAGCTGAGTTAAATATTGCACTAGTTTCTACTCCCCATTCCCACTCCACACCACAGTTGGTTTTCATCTGCTTTTGTTTGTTCTCTCTCCTGCCATTAAACAGTTTGAAAAAAATAACGGATATTTCTGGTTTTTTTAAGGCATGGTCCAAACTCAACTGAATTTAGGAATCTGTCTCTGCTGAGAAGGCATATGGCTCTTTACATGATCCAAAGCACTACTCCTGGATACGGAATTATTTTGATATACTAAAGCACTCCTGCTTATTTCAAGCATTTTGCTCATCCATGCTATAACTGTCTGGATCACCACTCCTGGCTGCGTCACGTCTTCCTCTCCCCTCCTTGCTTTGTGAGCTTACTTTGGATTCAGGCAGAGCACGGTATCAGTGTGATACAGAAGTTACTGAGACCCTCAGCGGGAGGCTGGTTTGAGAACAATTATCTGACAGAAATGTTTAGCAGTGCAGCCCAATCTATGTTATGACCCTCTTTCTAAATGTAGATATAATGGCATGTTAAAGTGATGTTACATCTTACAAAGCCTGCTGGGTGAGGGTTCAGCAAGGTTCCCCTCGTTTCCCTCCTGCACAGCAGTTCCTTTGTTACTGCCTCTCCTCCAGATCCTGTGATGGACGGGAGTCCTGTGCTCCTCCAACACTAAAATGGGGCTGCCAAGATAATTTACGGGCCCTGCGGCCAACAAAAAGTCTCAGGCCTCCTCGGGTTATCTCTTCAGCCCTCCTTTTCTCCACCCATTGTGCCAGCTTGTCCTCTCAGATTTTACAGATGCCAGGAAAGGTTTTGGCAACACAAACATCCTTCAGCGCGCTGCTTTTAAACAAGTCTTCTCCTGGCTTCGCCTGTGTCTGCGTCGGTATTTCTAGACACAAAACAGAAGGGCAGCCACACGGCCGGGGGGAGGGCGAGCGGAGCGGCGCGGAGCGGCGGTGGTGCGCTCCGGGAGGGGGATGGAGGCCGGGGTGAGGTGCCCGCAGCGGGGCGGGCCCGGCGGAGCAGCCTGGTCGGGCTGGGGCGTGTGAGGGAGGGCCTGTGCCCCTCGCCCAGCACCTTTCCCCTTCTCCACTGGAAATCCAGGCTCGGCGTGAACAGCTTTGCGGGTGCCGCAGCCCCCGGCGGCCTCTTCCCGCGGGGGGGAAGGTGGTGAAGGCGGAGGGTGCTGGCCGCTGCCCGAGCGTGGGCAGGAGAACCCACGGCTGCCTCCGCGCCGGCTCCTTGCAGGCCCCAGCGGCTGGAAAGCCAGAACCGGCAGGGCTTCTGCGGGGACCCCGCGCCCCGCTTGGCGTCCGCGCAGCTGCGGAGGCAGGGCAGGGGCCTGGAGTCCGCGGGCGCTCGGCCTCCTCCCGCACCCCGCAGCCGCACGGCCAGCGCCGAGCCGCGGGGCGGCCGCTGGCTACCGGGGAGCGCGGCGCAGTGCCCGCCGCCGCCCGGGATGCACCGCCGCCGGCCGAGACCCCCGCCCGCCGGGCCGCACGGCGCTCCGCCGAGCCGGGCTGCGCGGAGGGTCCCGGAGGCGACGGGAGATAAGGCGAGCGCCGGCGGGGGGAAGCGCGGCCCCTCCGCGCCGCCGGGCGGGGGCCGGGCCGCGGGGGAGGCAGCCGCCGCGGAGGAGCTCCGCTGCCCGTTTCCAACGGAAAGCCCGGCCCGGCGGCGGCCACGTGTCGCGGCAGGGACCGCGCAGGGACCCCGCGGCCCCGCCAGCCGGTGCGGCGCAAAGTGCGCGGTGCCGCCGCTCCGCCCCCGCTCCGCCGGCGGCTGCGGCGTGCGCGGGCAGGCGGCCGGGGAGGGGGGGAGCGGTGCGCGGGGGTTTCCGCCGGGGGCGCGGAGGCCGCCAGCCCCCCGCCGCGGCCCTGCGCGCGTTTCTTGCTCCAATAAGCAATAATTAGGTCCTAAGCTAATGGTGTGTCAGCTGATCCGCTCCCTCCGTCGGCGCGCGGGGGGGGGGGGTGCTGCGCCCGGCGACATCGCCATGGAAACGCTGCCCTCGCCTCTCCCCCCGCGCCCCCCCCCACGGCCCGCGCCCGGCTCCGCGCCGGCCCCCGCGCCCAGCCGCGCCCGCGGAGGCGGGGGCGCCGCGCGCGCCATCCCGACATGGGACAGCGCTGCCCGTCACCGCGCCGCGCCGCCGTCGCCACAGAAACTTTTGTCCCGGCGGCCAATCAGGGCGCGGGGGGGGCGCGGAGCGGCGCTGGGCCCGGCCCGGTGCGCCGCCGCCGCCAGCCCGCCGCGGAGCGGAGCGCAGCGCGGCGCGGGGAGCGGCGCAGCGGAGCGGAGCGGAGCGGCAGGGCGGCGCGCGGCCCCCGGCACGGAACCCGCCGCCGGGCCCGGGTGGGACGCGTGCCCCAGCCGCGGAGGTGCCGGCTGCGGGCGGGGGCGCGGAGCCGGGCGCTGGATGGCGGAGGCGTGGGCGGGCGCGGCCGCGGAGAGGCGACGAGAGGAAGCGCCGCCGCGGCGCCTTCCCCCCGCGGAGGGGGTGTCCTGCTTGGCGCGGCGGGGGACACCGGGGAGAGCGCGGAAATCTCCGGCGTGAGCTGAAACTGTGGCAAAGGGAGGGGGCAAGAAATCAAGATTGCCTTCTTCTTCTTCTTCTTCTCCCCCCTTTAAAAAAAGGGGTTTTGCTCAGCATCCGCACGCAAACTTACTTGAATGCCTTGTAGCCAGTTTAGCCCAGAGACCAAAGGATACCCCGCACCCGAGCAGTCCTACATGTGTGAGCACCATCATCACACTGGCAGAACAACCGAGAGCCGCCTCCTTTCCTTTACCAACATCCTCCTGGGACTGATCTCTCTCTCCTCTGGTCCAATATCCGAGCCTATCTCGTAAATATCTGGTTTGGTTTTGGTGTTGGTTGGTGGTATTTTTTTCTTTTTTTTTTTTTTTCCCTCCTCCATCTGCTGGGATTGCCAAGTAAATAGAGGAAAATTCCTAAAAGGGCATCTGAAATTCAGTGGGACTGAATATGAGGAATTGAAATGCTCACAGACCATTATTTATTTTTTTTAATTTAAAAATACGTACTTAAAACGCTGATCGGATGTATTAGGCTTAGAAAATGGCAGGTAAGAACTTTCTTTCTTTCCAGTACCTTCATGCCCGGAGCGGGGATACCTAAAGCAAAGCCGCCCAGCCCTGGAATAAAGGGGGAGCAAAGAGACCAGTTTGCCCTTCAGTGCTTCCTCCATCCTGCGCGGCGAGGCGGCTTTAGGGAGAGGCACAGCCCGCCAGGACAGACAGAAAGCCTTGCCAGAAGGCAGCCGAGAGCTGCCGGGGCGGAGGAGGGTGGGCTTTTTTTTCTTCTTCCCCCCACCTTTTTTTTTTTTTTTTTCTTGCCTTCACCTGTGCTATCCAGGGTGAATTCGGGTGCAGCTGATGTACGGAAAAGAAGAAGGATCCGAGTCAATATTTTCTTTTCTCTTCGCTAAGCCGAGGGATAGGATTTTAATTATTTATCCACCCGAACCCTCGCCGAGTAAGGCGCTGCTGGAGCCAGTGGGATAGTCCTGCCTTGCACAATTATTAAAAAGACTGATCACGTACAGTGGAAGGATAAGAGGAGACTCCACCAGACCCGTTTTGCCTCCTGTGGAAAAAAAATAATAATAATGAAGGAGAACATTGCCACACTATTCAACTGATTGCTGCCCCCCCTCACCCATCCCCCTCCCGGCCCCCCCACCCCCCCGAACCACCACCACCACCAACCACCACAACAACAACAAAAAAATCCGCTGGGATCTGCCTGCACCGGGACCTCCTTCGCTTCGGCTCGGAGGTGGATGCATTTTTCATGAGCGCTGGGTGAACAGGTGCAAAGTGCGGCGGGGCGGCCCGGCCCCGCACCCCGGCCCGCTGCGGGGCGGCGTGTGTCTGTGTGTGTGCGTGTGTGTGTGCGTGTGTGCGCCCCGGCGTGTGCATGTGTGCGTGTGTGTACTAGGAGATTATGGAGAGCAGCGACCGGGACATGTACCGCCAGTTTCAAGACTGGTGTCTCAGGACTTACGGGGACTCAGGAAAAACCAAGACGGTGACCCGTAAAAAATACGACCGGATCGTCCAGCTCCTGAACGGCTCCGAGTCGAGCTCCACGGATAATGCCAAATTCAAATTCTGGGTCAAATCTAAAGGCTTCCAGCTCGGCAACTCGGACGAGGTCAGTGGTGGTGCTGGAGGAGGGAAGCAAGTGCTGTACGTGCCAGTCAAAACCACGGTTAGTAGAGAATTGTCTTCCTTGTTCTATGTCGGCCGCTGCAGCCCGCTCCGGGAGCGAGAGGCACAGGGGGAGCCGCAGCCACAGTTGGCTCCTTCCTCCCTCTTCCCCCAAGTCATCATCACCCATGTTGCGTTTGCCTGTCACATTATACACCGCCGAGGTCTTTGTGGGTCCTTTTATTTAAAGCGATCGTGCGCACAACACGCCCTGCCGGGTCGGTATCGTTCTCCTTCTCGTCCTCCCGGTCCCCCCGTGCCCCCCGGGCCGCCGCGGCGGGTGTGGGGTGGGCTATTGTCCCGCCGCCGCCGCCGCTCCGGCCATTGTGCCGGGCCCCGGGGCCCCGGGCAGCGGCCCCCCGCCGCCGGCGGGGCTGATCGATGCGCACGGGGGTAGCCTGCCTGGCGCACAGCCAAGCGCGGCGCCGGTCGGTGATTTGGGGGGGGTTTCCCCGGGATATCGTTGGCTTCCCCCCCCCCCCCCCCTTTTTTTTTTTTTATTATTTAATTCTGTTTTTTTAGGATTGGTGGTGGTTTGGTTTGTTGGGGTTTTTTTTGTTGTTGTTGTGTTTTTTTTTTTTTTTTTTTTTTTTTTTAATTCTTAGCCCGCAGCCCTTGAGCCGCCGAGCGGCACGAATATGCCTGGCTGGCTGCGAAGCGCCGGCTGCGACAGCCACGGCGGCGGGGAGAGAGGATGCTCAACAAAGGGAGCAAGGGTTCCGCATGACCGAAGGAAGGCTGTATTTTGTTACTCTTTCTGGGGGTGCGCGAGTCTCGCAGCCGTAAGGCTTAAAACTCGATCTGATGCGCCAGGGTAGCGTGGCATCCCCCGGCAGGCGCGGGAGCCGCAGAGCTGGGCGCAGGTCTGACAGCGGGAGAGCTATTATGCTTGGTGGTGGCAGAAGCGACAGATTTTCCTATTTAAGAAGATGGGGACTGTTGGCTGCAAGTAGGTTTTGCCTATTGAACTCTCTTAATGTATCATTATTCTTACTTCTGATGCTCTGGGTCACGCAAGCTAAGCTTCTTTTGTCTGTGCGTGGGGCGGGTGGGGAGGGGGAGCTGAGAAAGGAAAGCCGGCAATTAAAAATATTCTTGCCTGGGCATTTGGCTTGGATGAGCAATATTCTCTCTCTCTCTCTCTCTCTCTCTTTTTTTTGGAGTGGCGGTTTATTCTGACCTAACGGGAAGGTTGCTGGGTGGCGCAGCAAAGGGGGCTTCTTGGAAAGTATTCTGGGCTGGGCTGTGACGTAGGCTGCCAGGGAAATCTGCCTCTCTCTGCCTCGCTGAAGTCACCAACCTGGGCATTCCCAGAGGCCGCCTTGCATTTGCCCCCTTGTCATCAGCGCCATCATGGCTGTGAGGAGGCAAAGGTGGGAAATTATTAAAGAGTTTACAAATATGAAGACTGAAAGTGAAAGAGAAGCTCTGGACAGAGTTTGTTCCCTCTCTATGTTTTTTATTCACCAAAGCGTTCTAGGTCTGCCTATAGATTCAGGTTGTTTGGCAGATTTCTGTTCTACCATTAGATGACCGATTGCTAATCTCTGACCCCACAGGGTACTGTAAATACAGTCTATAGCAAAGACGTGTCTAGAGCAGAAGTCTCCAATTAGGTTGGTATTTTTTAATATATCTTCTGCTTACTGAAATAATAATTTTGGAGAGCCAGTAGGCAAGATGGTTTATTCCTAAAGACTATCCTTTTCACTGCAAGTTCAAAACTGTAATCAAATTCAGTATTTTTTAAAATTACATTGACTATGCTACTAAATAAAAAGGCTAACCTTAATTTTACATGATGGAATTTCAAAATTAAGTGCTGCTCTGGGCCTCTGAAACAAAAGGCTCGGTGATGATTAGCTTGTCTATTTTCTCTCACCTTTGCCAGGCTGTGAAAGCCTAGAGTCCCACCTTGCATCACCTCTTCTATTTTATTTTCAGGGTAGATAGTAATTTTTTTTCTCATTCTTTTTTCCTTCAGAGATTTCAGTCAGAGGTTGGGTGCCTTGCTGATCTTACCTTTGTTCATTTGGGGGAATCATACCCTCAAATGAGAATGTCTCTGTATGTCCCTATATATGTATTCATATAGAAGTAACTATCTTTAGACAGCTTAAGCAACAAAGCAGGCATCCTGATAAAATAAGGATGCCTGCTAATGAAATCAAGAAAGGAAAGTTAGCATGACCTATCTGTAAGCAACTCCTGAATATCTGTACATTACTTGAACAATGACATATAAACCCTTGCAGAAAAGGTCTTGCATGTAGGTAAAATTTCCTCCTGCTGGCCAATGTAAATCTGTTGTCCAACATAAATAAGAAAAGGTGATAGTCAGCACTCTCATACAACGTTCAGCTCTGAGGAACAAATACTGCCCCCTTCCTAAAGCCATCAATCTGGTGTCACTATCCCATCACAAAAGGCAGAGGAGTATTTAAGCAGACCTGTAGGGAGGCGATGGTTTGTATGAGCTATTGGCAGGGCAGAGGCAGCGCCTGCCAGGCACTGAAGGCTCAGAAACAATCGTTTTGACAGAACAGGGATGCAGCCCCTGGCCCAGAGAAAGCCAGTAGCAAAGCTCCTATTGACTTCAAGAGGCTGAGGGTTTCAGACAGCCAGGAACGATAAGGTACAGAGGGAAAGACGGGATTTTCATCAGACAGTAATTGTTGGTAAGCATTAAAAACCCATTTGCTCATTTCTTTAACTCTTACTCATTATTTAAGAGTTTATTTATTTATGACCATTAATAAACATTCCCACTGTTTTGTTTGGTTCCCCCCCCCCACCTTGTTATACCATACATTTGAGCCTGTCTAGTCCACAAAGACAGCCACAAACAGTAACAGATCCCCAAACCGTGAATCTCTCCCTCATCCTCTTCCCCTTGTCCATCACTTGATCTCACCATAGGTAAAAGTAATTTCAATTTAAAATTAATCACTGCTGGCAGCATGAGCTCTCCCTCTGTAGTAACAGGATGGATCAATTTAAAAGTTGGACGCTACAGTCACAAGCTGGTCAAAAATAAGCAAATATTCAAATACTTTGTTAGGAATTATTCTCTCCTTGAAGCTTTAAGATTTGCTGCTCAGCTTTGCTGTCAGCCAGAGAGATTTGCTCCTGATGGTGCTGTAATCCACTGCTGCTGGTAATTAGACATCATTACTGCTGCGTTAAAGGGAAAGAGAGAAGGAGAGAGGACAGGCTGGGGCTAATTAACTACTTGATTCTAATGAAAGAAAGAGAGCCTGATAGCAACTGGGAGGTTGCACCGGAACAGGCTAGATGTACAACACAGACTTAATTGAAGCAAGGGTGTCTTGCAGTCTCACAGTAGCTGAGGCTTGGTCTGCTTTCATATTCTGTGGGCAGCAGCACATGAGGTATTACTATGTTTTTTCCCTTGCCTGGTTGGTAAGTAGCTCAAAATCACAGGCCTGTCTTCAATATCAAGTTTAAGCATGCCAGCAAGGAGAATGCATAGATGATTATGTGCTGGCTTAATCTGTTTTACGGGTCTTCTCAAGAGCAACAGGAACAAATCAATTTCTGAATGTTCACATCCCTCTGCGGCCTAGGAGATGCACTTTTGGTCACCAGGCAACAACATCCCCTGCAAAACAGCCATTTTAGGTCCAGAATGGGACAGCACACAGTAAGGTATTCCTATATACAACTCAGCGAGTACCTGCCTTCTGCAACTTTTCAGATTGCTACTTCACTGTAGGTTTTCTTTCATTAAGCCCAAGCTGCACTTTGTGAAAGTAGCGAAATTATGCCTAGCCTAGACACATTGTATATATGTATTAAGCCAACAAATATGCCAAATGGCTGAGAGTATGGGCTCTTCATGGTTGGTACTCACAATCCATAAGGAGGCATGGAACTAATATTTCTACTACAATATCTTTTCTCACTCTATACATGATTTTTATGGTGGATTTTTTTTTTCTCTGTATTTCCTGCATAGTTCTTAAACTGGAACTATCTGTTGATTGGCAATTTGAAAACAAATTTATTTTCACCACTTTTCTTTCTCTTGCTTGATGTTGTCCATAGACAGAAATATGGCTCCTAAAATCAGTGTTGATTTAAAAATAAGTTATAAAATAATGGCCCAATCTGTATCAGTGGATTGTAAGCAGAACTTTTCTTTAAAAAAAAGAATGGTCAAGATGACTGCAGGATACTCTCAAATATAGAATTTACACAGTATTAGCAAACTAATAGAATATAACCTTAAAGGCCAAGTTCAGATTGCTTTTATGTCATTATTAATTTGGAATGACTCCACTGATTTTAATGAAGTCGCCAGCCTAATGTATGAATTTTCCTGTGCTTTCTTTTATGTTTTTCAACTACAAGCATAGAACGAACTTTCATTCAGAAACCAGATTTTGTTCAGTTTAGTTAAATCTCTAGATCCTCCAGGAGGATCTGGTACTTCTTGGATTGCTGCTAGTAAACCAGTGAGGCTCTCTGCAGGTGCGGTGCTGTACTACTGAAACTGATTACAGGATTTAGGGCTTAAAGTTACAGGCCAGTCAGTTCTACAGGACAGGCTGTATCTCAGCCCACCTCTTGTTATGTTAGTGGTGAAGAATAGTAGATTGACATGAGAGTTTATGGTTCATTTGATTTTCTAGAAATGACTTTGTTTATGAACAATACAAGAAACAGATCACAGTATAAATAGCTTATATGCCAAAATATGGTGCTTTAAATTATCTTATGTTTTAGATTGTTCATTATTTTAGGGATTTTTATAGCAATCTGAAAACAAGCAGCTTTGCTTCATTGTGTTTCTCCCCATTTTTGCAGCCATCAATATAAAGAATGAATAAAAGTGTTTGTCAAATACATATCGGTAGCTCTGTAGCCTACTGAACTGCCAGCACATCATGGCAGTAAGTACCTTGGAAAGGTGATGCTGAGGGTGAGCTATAATTTATCCCAAGGTGCAGTTCTGTGGTAGTTTACAGTCCTGTTAAATGCACCTTCCAGGCTCAGAAGCAGTATTCAATCCTGCCGTATCCGTCCCATTTTAACTGCCCACCACATTTTCCATAGCCCCTGTTCAGGTCTGCAGAGCTTTGTCTCCTCCCATTACCCACAGCCTCTGCCCTGCTGTTTGCAGACCTCCCGGTGGACTTAGTGAGGGGGGATGCTGGTGAATCAGATAGACAGCGCTGGAAAATGGTCATAGCAGATGGAACAAACTGGGTTTAGTTGGCAACTCTTAATGCAGGCATTCAGCGACGTGTTCATGAACAAAGACAGTAACTCTGTCCTGAAATTTAAAAATGTTAAAGTGGCCATATGTAAGATGCCATCTCCACACGTGTGTGTGAGAGAGAGGCAAAGGAAGAGGTAAAAGAGAGAGAAATGCAAGATTTCTTGGTAACAATGTTGTGCTAGATTTTTCCAAAGAAACATGAGCCAAAGAGGAAATTTTTCAACCTGGAGCGTTTTAAAGCAGTCCTTCTGCAAACCTAGGAAATGTTAATGTTACTTTAGAAACATTAAATAGGGTGTAGCAGTACCCTAGCAAAAACTGCTATTGATGTATTCATCCCATATATACATGTATGTAGTGAGAGACAGGATGACAGATTCAGTGCTATAACCTGCTGAAGGCCAGGCTTGTAGTTCAAAAGCCCAAATATTTCCAGTGATCCAAAATAGAAAATCCCAGTTTAATTTTCATGCTGCTGTGAACCTTTGCTGAGAAGACTGAGGTGACAGTGAACTTGGTCCTTCACTGTCTTACCCTCAGCCTCTTGTCAGTGAAGCTGCACTGGATTCAGTCGTGATGCAGCATGGTAAGGACTCCAGCTCAGACACTTCAGCCCTGTGTTTTCTTTATACACACTGAGCGTTGTTTCTGTAGCTACACAGCTACGTGATCAGTGGGAAATAAGTAGGCATTTATTAGCAGGTTAGTGCTAAAATGGGCTGATAGACATCAATACAGCACAACGGGACTTTTTCTGATCTCTTTATGGAGAAAGTTTCCCTACCATCTGAGGTGATCACCATTGCTCTTGTTCAATGCTTTAGACAGAAAGGAGACACGATCTGGAGAGAGTACGCGCATATATACACAGAAAGATTCTGTGTAGAGAGGGCTCATCCTCAACACGGGCCCCTGGGGAAGAGGGCTAGTGCTAGTGTTGGACAAATGTGGGAGTTAATGATTCAACTTGCATTTTATGCTACAGAAATAAATTAAAATTGGCTGACATTGAGCCGTAATTTTTGGTATGCTGTTGAAAGAAGGCAACCGGCAGCTGCTGGGTTTCGTCTGAAGGAAGCTATTTGGGTCCTGATCTTTCCCCGTACGCAGGATACACCTGTCAAGAGTTTGCCAGTAAAAGAGGAACAAAAAAAGCAGGGCATATAAATGAGATAGATATGGAGAAAGATCATGAGACAGTGTGGCAGGGAACACGGTCCAAGAGGATCATACCAGAATCTGCAGCCTCCCATGCACCACTGAGCATCACAGGTATCTTTTGTCCCTTGTTGAGTAGGTTGACCCTGGTCAACACAGCCCCCCAAATGAGTAGATCTTTCCAGGATGTAAAAGACGTTTTTAATGTTGTAGTTGTCATTTTAACCTGCCAGAAGTCTCTCTGACTTTAGAAGACTCAGGAGGTATTAGCTGGTGCTTGAGACTTGTTTGCATTGTCCTGCAGCAGCACTGAAAGTGATCCTGTAGCTTTCTTAAATTACCTTTTTGTTCTAAAGAGATTAGCCTCAAAACCTTACATTTCCACTAGCAAGGTGCTTTCTAATGGTTTTAAAACATAAAGTATCCAGGTAGGCATTGCCAATATCCAGGAAAAACTTGGTAAAAGTAATGCCGTTTAGCATTCTTCTGGATGTAAAGGGATTTTCTCCGCAGTGGTCAACTTTATCATGGGCATTTGTATAGCCTTCTAACTGCTTACTCAATAACTCTGCAAGCTGCAAAACCTGACAGTTAACTATATGCATCTGCTGGGATTACAGCTAGTTGTTGAAATTGAATTGTAGGGTTTGAACCACTTAGTTGTATATATGGATACTCTCCAACTTAGGGGGGCGTTTACTTAATAGTTCTGATCTATGTCAGAGTTAACCTCAAGTAAAGAGTTTTTTTCAGAAATGAATTTTCTGTATAGACTTGGAAAGACAGTTTTTATTAAATGACCTACTTGAGCCTAGGATGAAGCTCATTCAACCTTTTTCATTTGAGAGCCTGTAATTAAGCTCCTCTGGGAAATGAGAGGTTTTATATATTATATTGCCAGTAAGGTCTGTGTGTCTGAAAGTTGTGTAAATTTTCTTACCCCAAAGTTTTTAATACAAGCGGAGATGGATGCTATAACATTTTGACTGTACTTAAGAAAATTTAGGAGGTGACATCATTTGCACTTAAATGACTTATGACTAACTCATTGTACAATTTTTAAACGAGTGCTCTCTTTTTTGCCTCCGGACTTACATGTACCACTACCAATACTGCCAGGTGGATTTTGTAGAAAACTTCCGTTCAAGGCAGATCCAGAGCTGAAGTCACTGCCACTAAATCATTATCTGTAGGGTAAGGCAGCATTGTGTTGGCATATGGGAAATCAAACTTGTGAATGGACCAATGCTCACTACCCTGAGCTGACAGAAGAAGAGTGACAAGCAAGTAATTACACAAGTATTTAGATACATTAAGCGAAGAACAGCTACGGTATGGCCAGAAGTTTCAGCAGGTAGGAAAGACAAGGAGTATAAAAAGGTTTCAAAGAACTTTATTTTTCAGTGTGTATCTTCTCTGTTGTGGGTGCTGAGGAAATACCTATCCTGGGTTTACATTTTTCAGGTGATGAAACTGAAGAATGGTCAGAAGTAGAGAAATTAAAAAAAGAGTTGATGACAAATCAAGATGTCAATTTGCAGTGCATCGGGACTAATACAAATCTAAGAACACTAAAGAATTTAATGAAATAACTAAAATATTATTAAAATGTATTATTTGCCACTATATATGGCAATGATACTGGACAATGGCAAAAAAAGTACTAGAAAGAGAGAAAATAAGGTGGTAAAGATAGTTCATAGAAATGACAGACCAGTGAACCATATTTCAACACCAGGGGGAAAAAATCAATAAGAAAATAATCAAAAATAGAGTTAAGTGTCTATATGAACCATACTTGGGTTTTGCAACTAGTTTGCGTTTTGTAAGAGTTAATTATGTTCCTCTAACCTGTTGTGTGAAGAAGTCTTAAAAACAATTTTCAGGTGAGACTTTGGTTCTGGCTTCCTCTGAAATTAAACCAATCCAATTCTGACTTTATTAAAGCAGGGCTGAAACTTTGGCAGTGATGACAAATGAAAGCTGGTGGAGAGTGGGAAACCATAAGAAGCCTTTGAGAGCTATACAAATGCAGCCCAATGTGCATATATATACACCCTTAAGTATATATGTATATATATAGGCACAAAGCTCAGAAAAATGAAGGGGTTTCAGCACTGGATGGAAATGCAAAGTAATTAGGTTAAGCAAGTCGAAGAATTTGGAGGGAAAATAGAAATATCATAACAAAGGAAAAAAGGAGAAATCATGGCAGGCAGAATTCCCTACAGACCACTGCCAGATAATTTACATTTATGCCATTGTGACATTAGCTTTTTGAAAGGAAAGGACGAATTCAAGCTTTTCAATCACATTTAAAATGCATAGAATTAGTATAACATCTCAAGGGAAATATTTAGGAATAACTCCAAACAAATCAATAAGCGTATTTACAATAAGCATAGTAGGTATAACAAAAATCTGCATTAGGAAAAGTATAGGGAATAATGTTGAAAACTTATTCTTCTCATTAATTAAATGGTATTTCCTTGCCTTTAATAACATGCTTGGTGTATTTATCTCATCTCTAAAAGGTCATGACAGATGAAAGGTCCAGGGAAGGTAACTAAGCTAATTAAAGAAGAGGAGTACTTGGAACCATTAAAATCTGTTTCTCTTATATCACCCAGAAAGATGAACATTAAAAGAAAATGCACGGTAGAAAACAGACATGCGAAGAGGCAGAAAGAAGCTGAGAGAAATGGTGTGGCATAAATACTGATGAACAGCAAAGAAAGGGAATTCAGCAGCCACCCCTTTTAATCCTATTCCATCATCTAAGACTCTTTTGACAACCATCTCAAAAGCTAAATTCAAAACTGGGCCGTTGTTTTATAACCTGTAGTGTTGGGAATGAGAAGTCTTCATTGCATCCCCTAGAGAAACTCTGAATGATTTCACCGAAACTTCTTCCATGGATTTTACAAGAGAGTGATAGCTCTGTGGCTCTCATAAGGCTGTAGCATGCTCTTTACGTCAGTTCAGCTTGGCTGGCTGGAACAGAAGTGAGGATGAGGTCGCGTTCCTGCCCTTCCTGCGCTGTGCCCCTGGGAGTGCGGGCACTGGTGATGGCACTTGCCTCTGTCTTGCTGTTACCTGGTATCCTGCAGCATCTCCCAGGTGTTTTGCCATAGAGCATCTGTCAGGGTTAGTCATAGTTCTACCCATACAGTCAACACAAGGAAAGACTTCTGGAGCGCAGTGAAATCCCAGCATCTTCCCATCCCTTTCCTCTTTGTACTAAATTTTAATATTGCTGGTGGTCTCAGCCTTCATGCTCTTGTTTCATGAATAGATTATTAGGTTTTTGGTAGGTGTTCTTAGGTTGGCTGAAGCTAGCTGTCGTTATTGCACAATGCACCTGTACGTACCGTACTTTGTTTAGGGATTTATTTGTTTATTTACTAATTACTGAGCTCTGAAACATCCTTTGCAGACTCCCTTGGAGATTGGGACTAGATGGTCTGTGGGTTGTAGTGTGGACTGTAGCAGTTTCTATGGCTTGTTGCAGTAGTGGTATTACTAGTCTGGAGGAAGGGAGGAGACAGTCAAGTATCTGAGCTCCAGCACTATCCTATGTGGACCAGTGCATGAGATTATTGTGATTTATACAGAACGTTTGTGACGAACCACCTCTCTTTATCAGTTTACTTCACTTGGTGATGAGAAGTAATGTTATGTTTTCACCTCTGTATTTTTGTCTACTTGTGCTAGCTTTTTTGTGTCTGTATTTGTTGCAACTATTACCAAACTCATACTACAGTGGGAAAAAAAGATAAAAAGAGCAGAATTATTAGAGAATTAATTGCAAATATGATAGGAAATTAGCTCATTCAATTTCTGGAAGACTTTGCTTTTGACCAGTCTGACCAGCAAGTGTCTCATATATATAATTACATGACTTGCCCCTTTGCATTTCTCAAGAAACTGCAGTGGAAAAGAAAAAAGAATGTAACTCATCCTTTTCTCCCTTAATCTAGATATAGTCATAATTTTTTTTTATTACATCTTTTGATAACCTTTATCTTTTTATATTCTGAGAGTTCAGCAAAGCTTCACGGCCATGGTTGCCATAATACTAAAGTATTTCATTCATAGCAAGCAAACAGCTCAGCCTCCTTTTAATGAGTGCTATATTCCAATGCCAGGCATCTGTCTCAAACCAGGTTCAGACAGACCACATCTATTTACCTCTTTTTTCTCAATTTGGGCTTATCCAGCAAGGAGATGGGACAGTAAGTTCTGTATGGATGCAGCAGCAAAAACAAGAGTTTCTCCAAAAGATGCATTTTGTGAACTCATTGCACTTTGACTCTGCGTTTTTTAGAAAGCCTAAACAAATCCTCTGCTGTGTTTTACCAGTGCACAAGGCCTGATTATCATTGTTTTGGTGTAATTTGAGAGTTGAATTGGGCATATGGTGAGCTTTCAAGTAGTTAAATTTGCACCGAAGCAAACAATAAAGCAAAATAAATAAAGCTAGTTCTAGAGCTGGATAAGACTACTTTCTCCCTTTTAATTGCCCTTCTGTATATTATTATTCTCTGCAGATCAGCCCAGTTTTGGCAAGTTACCTCTTGAAAAGATTGTTTTACCTGTATTCCTAATGAAAACTTAAATTTTCAACGTGAACCAAAAGGACTGCTTTCAAAAACTGAGCAGGGAAAAAGTATTCCTAAATAGGAGAAAGAGGGTCAAATTTTATTGATAGTAATAAATAGATAATTTTAATTAATAGCATTCTAATGAACTATGTCTTTTCTGCCACTTATCATTGAACTTGGGTTAAGCAAGTTTTTGGGTTTTTTTTTAGAAATTTAATTCTTAACAACTGTAAAGTCAGTACAATTTCCACATATACAGACTTCAAAAATTCTAACAAATCTGCATTATCATGCTTGCTGTAATCTGAAAGCAGGCAAATAAAGTACAATATAGATGGTTATGTGAAAATATTTTAAAGTGAATTAGTACTTTGCTTAAAAGATCCAAAGAGCGAACTAACAGACCTACAAAAGAGCTGGAAAACTGTAGCTGTGTGAAGATGGAAGGAGTCAAGCCAGTGAAATCTCTGAGGCTTTGAAGGACCGGTCCAGTCGTCCTAAATTGCGCTGGATGAAATACCCTCCTGGGATAGGACCGGCAGAAGCTCTGTGAATCAGTTTTTTTGGCACAGAGATTATGTTTTGAAGACATAGTGCAGCCCCTGAGTGATGCTTAGGCTTTGTAATGGGCAGTGTCCAATGGAGGAGCCCACTCACAAAGCATCCGCCATGTGTGCTCCACACCTCGATCACTTGATATCGGTTGACTGGGTGGCAATGACTAATTCTCAATAGGATACGTTCAGATCAAGTTCTTCCTTTTGTAAACAGTAATTTACCTGTACCTGGTATCCAATTTTGCCACAGGATATTCCAATGTGCTAGACCAGCACTTAGTAAGTGTATAGACATGTTTATAAAATGTATAAAAATATCTAGAAAGGTTTAATTACAGCAAGGCCAAATTCAGCTTTAAAATAAATATTAGGAGCACCCTACACCCACCTCTTTGGTTATAATCTGTAATGCCAGTGTTGCACTCATCACAATGCACTGTATAGACAGATCTTTGTTGTAGAAATCCCCATATTCTGATTGTTTAGGGAGGGAAAAACCAAACTGGAGAATGAGCTTGATCTTACTCCTTTAAACTTTCTATATACTTAAGTTGATTAAAAGTGCATCTCTCATCCAGTCCCCTTCCCAACTAAACATACACAACACACTCACCCCCATTACGCTGTTGAGGTTGTTTGTTTGCTTCTTTTAAGTATTCTCACTTTTCTATGGATATTGCATTAGGACATCTGCTTGGGGAGAATTCTTTTTCCCTTTTCCCTGTCTCTTGGAACTATATATGCATTAGAGCAATTCTGCTTCTAATAAGAGTGGAATAAAAGTGAGATGAGAGAACAAATAAAGTGTTAAAGCTAATCAAGTATAAACAAACTTTGGCTTAATAGCTTCCTCTGAACTCATCCTAAAGCAAGAAAGTCAGCTTTGGGAGAGGTGGAGGCTGAGGAAAGTAAAATAAGCCTGGAAAACACATATTACACATGTCATAGTAACAATTAACAATAATAATAATAAGAATAATAACAATAACAATAATAATAGTAATAAAGCTAATGAAGTAAACCAGGTAAAATGAGGCTGATGCTTCCTGCTAATTTGGTGATAAAACTACTATTGATCTTCCAAACTAGTATTTAAACAGCTAGGCATACCTGTTGGCTACCTATAAGCACAGAACAACCTTAAGATATGAACTACCTAACAATTAAAACTGTCTGGAAAATATGAGGAAGATGAAACACAATTTTTTAGGGGGTGTTTTCATGGAAATTTGATTTAAGTGAAATTTTGAATAAATTCTATGTCTATTCCCAAGCATTTATTTAAAATTTGAGTTTATTAGTTACCATTTAATGAGTATCACAGTATGACATAGCAGAAAGTAGCTAAGCACCAGACACTAAAAACATTGTCGTTACACAAATAGGTGCTAGATACACCTCCCAGTTTGAATGTGAATGTGTTCACCATTGTGTCATTGCCCCAATACCTATTTGATGTCCCAAGTGCTACGCATTTTCCTTGATCCTTGTCATTTGTCTTTGCTGCTGCAGATAATTTACTAATAGGCAGAGAACAGTCTTTTTCCTTGTGTTGTTGCCTTTATTTCCAGACCTCGAGGCCTGCTGTTTCTCATTTTGAATTCCAATCCAGTGGCAGGTGCCAAGATTCAAATGTATATTATCTACAGGCAGTAGGATCAGCCCGTTTGTGTAACATCAGTTGAACTGAACCACTCACTGTGCTGGCTGCATTTTAATATTTTTAATCTTTCTTTGGAAGACATGCTATTTTGGTGAGCAACCAAAAGCAGTCTAAGCTGCACACAAGAGGAGATCTACAAATGGGTTGCTAAATCTAGGCTTCTGTAAAATGAAAAAAAAACCCCAAAACAAAAGAAAACAAAAAACCTTAAAACCATGTAGCTGGAGATTCTATTGGGTCCAATCCACCCACAACCATCTGGAGCAGTAAGTCATCTATCATATTTATCTAAACAAAACTTTGGACATGACATGAGGAGAAATGAGGGGTGTAAGTTGAGCTGAAATAAATTGTACATTGCTCTTTTAAAACGTTCAAGGCCAAGAAGGGCGATTTTAAGAACTGCTGAATGACATTACCATAATAATGTGAAATAGACCATTTTCAAGGCAAAAAAAACCCTGTTCCCGCTGAAGTCAATAGCAAAATCCCACTGACTACAATAGCGGTGGGATTGGTCTGCTAAGTAGCAAGCCATGCTTTAAAAAAAATCAATACTTCAATTTTACAAGGTAATATGGATAGCAGCTTCGCTGCCTGTTATCAGACCCCATAGTCTGTGGATTCTCTCCCTCCAACGCCACCGAGGTTCAGCACCTATCTTACGAATCATTGAGAGGAAAGACATAAGCCGTTCCGAGGCATGTCCCCGGCCCCTGCCCGGGGGGGTCCCCGGGGGCGGGATGCGCGGCCTCCCCCCCCCCCCCCCCCCCCCGCCGGGGCCGCTGCGGGTCGCGGGTCGCGCTAATCGCTGCGGGTCGCGCTGTAGCGTTTGACGCCCGGTACTTCAGCTCCGGCCCTCAGCGTGTCAACAATAAACAGAAATGCCCTGAAATGGGTCGGGTTTTCATCTCGCACCACACCACAAACACCACCGGCGACATTTTCGTTTTGCATTTCCCTTTCGCGTTTGGAGCACTGCGGTGTTGCGGTTCAAAGCAGAGCTACATCCCATACGTTCATCTTCACACAAAGGATATACATAGGTTTTGACAGAAAGAGAGGCGGGCTTTGGGGGAAGGGGCTGAATTTTGCCTCGCCGGCAAGAGAAGGGCAGCCAGCCCGCTGTATTTTTAGTCCCTGGAGCTCAGAGCGTCCCTGGCCACACGGAGGGTTTGCGGGGTCCCTCCGCTCCGGGGCACGCCGCGCCCCCGAACCCGCGTGTGCTGGGAGCTGGAGCCGCCCGGGGCTGGCAGGCGGCGGGCCGGGCGCTGGCAGGAGGCGCGGTGACCGTGACTCCATCGGACATAATGAGCGCAGCGGCTCGGCAGCCGGCAGACATTTCCTTCACCCCTCCCCCTGCAGCCATATGGTGCCGTAAACAACCGCCGCGCCGTGCGGGGTTGGGGTTTTGTTGTTGTTGCTCCCCCCGCCCCTTCTCCCCGCGCCGCACAGGCCGCCCCGGCTCCCAGGGGTGCCGCCCGGTGCTCGGCAGCGCCTCTCCCCGGCGCACCTTGCCGGCGGCGGGGGGCGGCGGGGGGCGGCGGGCGCGGAGCGGCGCCGGCTGCGGAGGGGCCATCTGCCGGGGCCGCCCCTCGGGGGCCCGCGTCCCGGGGCCTGGGGCCGCCCCGCGGGAGGCAGCCGGGGCCGCGACGCCAGCTGGGTGCGGGGGCTGCCCTGAGGGGCGCCGCTCCAGCCCCCACCGCTCCAGCCCCCACCGCCCCAGCCCGGTGCCGCTCCGCCGCCGCTGCGGCTCCATTAATTGATTCAGGGCCTGGGCTGGCATTGAGGGCACGGGGGAGGGGGGAGCGGGGAGCGGGTGCGGCTGTGCCGCCACCGCCTCCCCCCGCCTGTTCCTATGGTAACAGTGAAATACCTCCGGGACACGCACACGCACACCCGCTCCTCACTCCCACTCGCGGAGCGGGGGGGCCCGGCCGGGCCCGGCCACCGCGCCCTCGGCAGCGCCCCCCCGCCGCGCGCGCGGTTCCCATGGCGACGGGCTGCGGCAGCACCTGTGCGGCCACCGCCGCCGAGGCGGCGCAGAGCGCCTCCCGCCCGGCCATCGCCGCCTCCCCCCGGCCCCCGCCGCAGCCCGGCCTGGCTCCCGCGGGGGCCCGCTGCGAGGCCGTGCCAGCCCTCCGCAGAAAGGGCTGCGGCTGGCAGGGGCGGAGGGGTGGCCCACCCGCCCCGCGGCCGCCGTCCCGCAGCCGCCGGGCCTCGGCCTGTGCCCCGCCGCGGGCGGTGCCGGCCCCGCGCGTTCGGTCAGAACGTGAGGTAAAATAGTGGCTCCGGAGTATTTTTTCCGTGCAGCAAATGCCCAGTGCCTGCCCAGCGCGGTGGTTACTGCTGGCACTGGTAGCACCCAGAATAATGCTAGTGCTGGAGATAGGCGGGTGATAGCCCTGTCTGGCCAGAGCAGCCGTGTGGGCGGATTTCTATGCCAGCCTGCCTTGTTCCCAGCAGGGGATGGGTGCTGGTGCATGTACGAGGCCGTATGGCTGTTAGCTATTTCATCAGACACCCGCAGCATGCTTGCACCATGGCCCTATAGCCTGCAGACATCACAGGCCTCTGGGAACAAGTGGTCTGACTTAGGGAAGCCCTTGTCTTTGGAAACAAGCCCCAGGTGCCTTAAATAAATTCACTGTACCATGATGTGATGCCACAAGAGACACTGCTGGCAGGTGTAGGGCTGCCCAATGGCACTGCAGTTACAAATAAATAACTTGCTGTAAATAGTGACATGTCATGGTTGGCATGACTTGAGGTGCAGGGAGTGGAAATAAAGCCTTGCGCCACTGTTACTGCTGGTGTTCACCCTTTCTTTCTGCTTTTGCCAGGACCCGGTACTTAAGACACCTTACCACTTAGACTTAAGACTTGCTTACCAGCCCTGATGCTCTCTTACTGCGTGTAGGTAGCTGTATGGTATGAGGCGTAGTATATAGTTACAGCTATTGCTGAAAAGCAGTGTTGCTCAACTTTCGGCCCTCAAGGTACTAAACTGGCTATTACAGGCTATAAAAACTTTTGTGTGGAGTTACGAAAATGTGGTCTTGGGTCCCTGATGTGCAAATAATCCGATCTATTCTGAAGCCAGGTCTGTCCCTCCAGAGAAGACTTGTAAGTCCCATCCTCCATGCAGCTGAATGGGGCAGCCCAGAAACTGGGAAGAGGGGGCAGACAGGAGGAACGTCCTTAGCCCCAGTTACTAGAAGTTTCTTTTTTAGCCGTAATATGAGAAAACTATTTTTTATCAGCTTCACTAAATGCTGGATTGCGTGTCATCAAATACAGCTGGAGGACTCCCATTGTCTTTAATAGAACACAGCTGAGACCTAGAAAGATAGTAAAATACCTGACCAATAGTAACATCACTCATGAAAATAAAAATTTATTTCCTGTGTGAAAAACTAACCACAAAACTGTATCTGTACCCTAAAGATGTTAATGTAAAAAAGAGCAGGAATCTTTCTCTATAGAAGTTAAAATAGCTTAAAAATTGAGAGTTACCAACTGTTACAAATTCATTTTGAATCCCATGGTGTTTGTCATTTTTTATTTAAAAAAAATCATCTCCAGTCAAATGCTCATGAAAATTCTACTTTTGTGTTAAAAAATGAGGCAAAAATCATTTAGTAATCCCCACAGCTGTATAGAAGAGATTGTCAGTCGTAGCAACAACTCCCTGTCAGTTCTCAGAATCTCCCAAGGACTGTAGGTATTTCATTATCAGCCTTTTGACTGATGAGTGTATAAAATGCTAGTGGTTAGTGTGGTTGTAGAGACTGATACTATTGATTCATAAACCATGAATGGTCTTGCAGGCTGTGGTTTGAGAACTTTCACTTTAAAATCTGCAGATGTCCCAAGTGGACCCTGTAGACTTAGAAACCAGGAAACAAAATAAGTGTGCTTTTTTTCCTAAATCATAAGAGTTTTCAGACTGATTTAATGATTTTCCATACTGTATTTCACCAATTCAAGTATCCGTTAAATAATTATTATTGAAACAAAGGCCACAAATATGAAAGATGAGAAAATGAAGGTTATAATTTCAGCAGGATCCTGAACATAATGCCTAATAATCTCTTTGAAAAAAATTCAGAATAAAACTCCAAATAGTTTAATTACAAACATAGGAACACTGAATATATCTTACATTATATAAAGCTCAGCTTCATAATAGGGGAGTCTAGAAACTTCAGTCCCCAGAATTTACAAATCAGATTGTAAAAACTTAATGTGAAAAAAATTGCATGAGTATTCTGCATCATAAAGCAAGCTCTGGAGAAGGAGAGCATTCTACTAAATGGCTTGCTGAAGATAGTATTTCCCAGGTGCCATCCCGCCACAACCAGGAGACATTCTTTCTGCTGCAACACAGGAGCACAGGAGGATCAAATGTGAAAGGAACATCAATGTCATTAATTCTTGGGTCCATAATTCTAATCGGTTGACTTCTGCAGGACAAAAAATGCAAAATAAATTGCTGCAATACCTACAGCATCAATAACTTGCAAGAATTAATTCAGAAATTTTATACAGCTTGAGTTATACATAGCATCAGATGAGTTGATCATAATGGTTCCTTATAAACCATTATAATCATCACCACCATAAAAAGAAGTGTGACCAGCAGGTCGAGGTGATTCTTCCCCTCTACTCTGCTGTCATGAGACCCCACCTGGAGTACTGTGGCCAGCTCTGGAGTCCTCAGCATAGGAAAGACACAGACCTGTTAGAGCAGGTCCAGAGGATCCACTTAGAGGGCTGGAACTACTACTCCTATGAGGAAAAGCTGAGAGAGTTGGGATTGTTCAGCCAGGGGAAGAGAAGGCTCTGGGGAGACCTTATTGCAGCCTTTCAGTATATAAGGGTGCTTATACGGAAGAAGGAGAGAGACTTTTTACCAAGGCATCTGTAGAGATAGGACAAGGGGCAGTGGTTTTAAACTTAAAGAGGCTAGTTTTCAGATTGGACTTAAAGAAAATTTTTTTTACTGTGAGGGTGGTGAGACACAGGAACAGGTTGCCCAGAGAAGCTGTGGATGCCCCATCATTAGAAGTGTTCAAGGTCAGGTTGGATGGGGCTTTGAGCAACCTGATCTAGTGGAAGGTGTCCCTGCCCATGGCAGGGGATTTAGAATGAGGTGACCTTTAAAGAACCCTTAGGCCAACCCAAACCTTTCCATATTTCTGTGATTCTGTGATTCTGTCTCTGTAACTCATGATACCCAGTATAGCTAAGGTCTGGGCTGGACGAATGCGAACAGTAGGGTGCTAGACTGGATGCTGTCATTGTAATAGATTTATTTCAGTGAATATGCAAAGCTGGAACAGATACCCTGAATGGAGAAGGAATGTCTGTAAGCTATAAGCAGAAAGAAGGACACAAAAACAAAAAACAAGGAGCATCTGAGCAGAAAATCTAATAGGAAAAAATGAAATGGAGCCACCACCTTTTTTGCTTCAACATCCAAAATCTGAGGGAGTTTCAGAAAGATTTTTTTGGGTGTCATCAGAAATCATAAAATGCGTTTGTCAAAAAGCCTGAAGAAAAAGTATTCCTGACCCCTGGAGGAGAGTGCAATGATGGCATTTTGTTGTGAAGTACCCTCAGATGGCAAGTTACTGTTAAAAATGACTGAGCAAGATGGGAAGTGGGTTGTAGTGATGAATAGATAGATGGAATAAAACCCTAGATACAGAATGAAACCCCATCCTAAATGCATTGTACCAGCTGGTAACAACTACCTCAAGGGTCTGTTCGTTTTTCTTCAGCAAAGTTTAGCCAGCTTGCCATGCCCGTGAAGTATTACTGAATCAAATTGAATTTAATTTCACACACACACACATAAGTAAAAAACAAACACATGTATTTACCAGACATGCAGCTGTGCCTGGTGTCTCCCCAGAACACCAATTGCAGGATACATGCAGAATACCCCCAGTGAAAAGTTATGCTAGAAATGGTTCAGTTTGATGGGTAATTGCTGTGTCATTTCCCTTTAAGGGCTGTAGCACTCAAAATACAGTACTGTAATAGGCTATTTGCACGGAACAGAACAGGGTTTGTCTGTGTGGTCTTTTTAACATCTTGGTGATCCATGCAGATTTGGCAGTTGTAGACATAGGATTTTGAATTTAGAGTTTTCCTAGTGAGGAGAACTGGACTTTATTGTGGTTTGGGTAGCAGGTGTGACTTGTCAATAAAGTAATAGGGTATTTCTCTTGGAGCAGACAAGGCCTAAATGATGTAGATAAAGTAGTTACTCGTCTGCATAGCTGACTTCATCTGTTGACTTCAAGTGCTTTGAAGTCTTTTAGGTTATTTGCAGTTAGTGGTTGCTATAAAGTAACAGCAAATGAGTGGGTACAATGTATTTACAAAGGGAGAGATGTGATACAAGAATTCTTACTACACTGGCATCCTTGATTTCACGAAATGTTTCATGATATACATGAGCTCCTTCTGCAGTGTGTCTTGGGAAGTGTAGTCCAGGAACAATCAAGCCTGACGTAAGGAAAAGGTGAAGGTTTGAGCAAAGCAAGTTGCAGCTTCCTGTAGGCACATCAGCATCTCAGAAGATGCAGTTTAATGTTGAACTGATGCAGAAAGAATTGCAGATTCAGTCCTTGTTAATGTTTTGTTGAGCAGAATAAAAATGTTGTTCATGTTGTCAGCAAGATGAAAATAGATGTTGGCTGTCCTTTGTAAGATAGATTTGAGGCTTTATACCCTTAGCCACCTCTAATGTATATCTAAAACTGTCATCTCTGTATCAGCTTTGCTGAGGAACTAAAACTGATGATGGTGTTCCCTAGTCCTTTGCAGGCAGAGCATGATTTTAGAGACAGTAGGAGAATTTGGGAGGTTGATCCATATTTTATTAAAGTCAATGTGAGTCTTCAATGGGATTTTTAATTATGTTACTATTCGTGATGAAGGAATGTGCTGGACCCTTTGCAAAGAAAACTGTTTTCGACAGGAGCAGAGCAGGAGCTGGGAGCTACGCTGGAAGCGTGGCAGTGATCTGGCAAAGCCTTAGGGAGGTGATCACCTATTTCTCACTGCTGCTGAGAGGGCCTTGCTAACTCTTTCTCAGCAGAGAAACTTTATTCCCCAAATGAATCCTAAAGAGTGCTAGTATTGTGTCTGTCTTCCAAGTGAACATGACTAAGGAACAGCAGTACAGCAGTCTGCAAACCTTTTGTAGCAGGCGGTTGGCATGGCCTCAGCCAAAGATTCTGCATTTACCTCTACTAGTCTGTAAATTTGCCTCTTAGAGGCAGTGATGAAAGGTACCTTTCATCAGAAGAGTCATTTAAGATGAGACAGAAGAAATTACATCATGAACAACAGAAAGCAGTCCCTTTTCTGTCAGGATGTGTGCTAAGTGACCATTTGATTTGTTGTTCATCTGTAATGTCCCTGATTTTGTATAGTACTATTCATCTCAAGAGATCCCATAGCACATTGCAAGCTAAACTGTAAATTACAACCAGCTCTGGGTTGGATGGCTGTATCCATCAGTCAAACTATATGCAGCATGTATATGTAAAGAGAGGAAGACAAACATTATTGTCATTATTATTACTGAAGACATCTGAGTGTTGTTCTCATTATCTTAATACGCAAAGGCGTGAGAAAATGGGCAGGTCACTTAATATTGGTGAATTGTGGTTTTGCTACAGTTCGAATGCAGTAGTTTAAGATATTGGGAGACAGAGCGCCAAATTCTGGTGAACCTGATGAAAATTACAGTAATTATACTGTATGTAATACATAATTGAATTCTAATGCTATGTTTCAATTTTTTTTTTTCCTGCTTTGGTAAACAGCTGAGAAATTTAAAACTTTGTTCTTTTTATATAAAGAAAGTGCAAGTAAGGATACATAAAAGAAAAAATGTTAATATAGTGCTTGGTTCGTATTTTGAGCCTAGAATTGTACTAATAATTAGAAAGATTCATATAGTTTGCATGTTAACTGTTGTAGATATGAAAGAATAATCATGAACTTTAATTATACAGAACAGACTATTTCATCTGAATCTTTCCTTTTCTTTCATCAGCTGTGCTTTACATATACTAATATTAGCATGCAAAGTAATACTATATGGTAGTAAACACATGGGCATGCTTAGATTAAGGCAGAGACTTGCAAACATCTGATTAATAGGGAGTCTCTTGCAAATGCTCCAATTTCCTGTCTTGTATCATGCATCAGATGTTGGGTAAATCTGGTTACCTACTTATTCAAAACACCTATTTTTGCAGTACTGTTGAGGAAATCATATGTTTTCCTTCATTATTTGACTGTTTAATTATGTTAAAAAAAGAAAAGGAATGGTGGACATCATAATCAGTGATCAGAACTGGAGAGTACCTCTTACCTTCATTAAAAAAATTAAGAAGCTGATATTTATAAAAATTAAGAAGCTGAATTCACCCAATAAAACAGCATTTGCAAAGTCAGTTGTAATGTGTATTTCCCAGTGTTTTGGACTGTTTGTTGTTTTGGGCATGCTTCAGACTTGATGCAGGAAATGTTTTGAGTAAAGTTAGTGTAACTGAGATCTAACCCCTTTCTAGGTTACTGACGCAGTCCAGACATCAATGTCCATTTCAGTTTCAAAGCAACATAATAAAGGAAAATAGTTCCGTTCACTCTCCTGTTTATAATCAGTGATACATGTGCGTGTTAGATAAGACTGCAAAACATTTAAAATTCATAGAGAGGCATATCTTTTAAGTATAGGCTCTTGAAGAAGGCGACTACTATGCAGTAAAGTTCTGAACGAAGGACACAACAAGCATGAACCCACTGAATATCATTGCCAGTGGCAGAGCAGGCACAGATTTTGATTCCCCGCCCTCGGATGAGCAGTGGTGCCTGAGCATGCCTGAGAGAACATGCCCACAGTCCCTGTGGAAATTGCTAACCATACATCTCTTTAAGCCCTGAAAAAAGTGGACTGCATGAAGAGCTGCAGATAGACTGAGAGAGGAGCAAGGGGGGAGAAAAAGTAAAAAGTGGTGGGGAAGATGTATTTTTTCTTACTGCTTCTGTGAGAAGAACTAATAGCACTCCCACAAGCATTTGAGTATTCTCCCTGCTTTCAGAAGGGCATTAAGTAAGGCAAGAAAGACTTATGTTCTGATAGTGCTTATTGAAGGAAAGGCTGATAGAATTTATTTGGAGAAAACCTGAGTCTACTGGGCCTTCAAAGAATTTCAGGAGACTGTTTTAGATAGTTGTATTATCTTAGTGCATAACCCTACAGGCCAAATAGAGTTTGGTGGGTTTTCATGAAGGTTCATCATGTGTAACATTAGCAAGTGTTTTCTATCACACTAACAGCTTCAATGTAGTATCTGATACAGAAGAATTTTCCTTCTAAAGGAGATTTCCCAAAGGATTCATAAAGGCTCCTTTTTTCAATCACCACCGCCATTTTTAGTTTAGGTTCTTTTTAGATATATGTTTTATTTTTATCCCTGTAGCAAAAATTAATTGGCAAGGTGAAACTGTAGATCAGTGTTGAAAATTTTTCCTAAGCAAAGTCTGGCTAATATTGACTTCAGTGTACAGTAGCAGCATGTTTGTGCTGAACGGTGATATGAACTCTCCATCTGCAGATGTCAGCCTCCTAACTATCACGCTGGTCAGGACTGAACATATGGTTGAGCAGTGTTTTTCAAAACTTGGTTCTTCTGGCAAGGATTGGCCTCTTCATGCTGTGGACTTTGTTTATGGTTGGGGAAGGGAGGATGAAGAAAAGGAGAAAAAAATTGGTCTAAATAATCTGGCTATTTGCAATGGTACTTCCTCACAGAAATACAGTTTTTTGCATCTGGCACTTGTTCTTGCCTAGGTTACCCAGGAAAGAAGAGTGCTGTTGCAGGAGTGGAGAAATCAATAGAATTAGGGAAATGTAATTTAATTAAAGAAAAAGCCAACAAATAAGTTGTTAAAGAGCCCCACATATGTCTGCTGAGGTAATTTAATTTTGTAAAACCTGATCTGTGCGTACACACAAATATGAACAAAACTAATTAAAAAAAAGAGCAATATTCTTTATTTACCTACTAATTTAGTTTGCACAAATTCTAGTTTGAGTGCACAAGCCCTCCCTCAGGTCTGAGATAGGCTCAAAACTTTGGGATTTTTTAGTGTATTTTTTGAAGGATAACTTTTGCACCCCTCATAATGAATTTGCCTGAAGAACATGGTTAGATATTTGGTTCATGGCATTTGCTGGCTACAATGAAAACTTATTGCCGATATCTGACGTGACATTTGCTCCTTCTGTTTCAGACCTGGTCGAAAGATTGTGTATCCAATGTTTTGCCTGATTTTTCGAAGTACTGTGTTGCTTGGTCTGAGAACAGACCCCAGTATTCCCTACAGGTCTTACTTTGCTTATGTGCATAGGTCATCAGGGCTGTAACACCACTACTGCTAAAACTGCCTGTAGGCAGAAGTCAGTGTGCCAAGCACAGACCCATACATTCAGTTTTGTACTAATCTAACTGTTGAGTCCCCAGTGCCCGTATCCCTGGTCAGATAACATTGCCTGCGCAATTACAGTGAGCCCCTTCATCATCCCTGCCCACTTGGCCTTGCAGAAATCTGGAGCGACCTCCATTAGAGGCTGTTATCTTATACTCCAGGAATATTTGGTCTTGGAAGTACCTCTTTGCTCTCTACAACAAACTGCTTTCTTCCAGTGTGGGAAGTATAATGGTAATGTGGGCAGAGAACTAGGCCGGGTGTGGAGCACGGGGTGCTCTGGAGATGCCTGTCCCCTTTGGCACTGGAGCTGGGGACAGTTGTTATTCTGCGCTTTGCCTTGCAAGCGAGGTTGCTGAACCAGTGCCTGGGTTATATCAGCACAAAGGTTTTGTATGGGTGATGCAAAACCACTAATGTTTTCTCATCTGTCCCTACTGCAAGCTGCCTAAAATCGGATCCCCAGTGTCTTTACTGATGTTGCTAATGAGGTTACCAATTAATGGCACCTAATGGTCTGTTATAGAAGTGATTTTGGTGATGGAGCCAGCTGTCTTCTGGGAACTGTGCTGAGACCATGAACTCATTTTGTATAAGCAAGTGAACAGCTGTTGCAGAAATATCAGTGGGAGAGATTAGGTCGCAGACTTCATCTCCCTGCCACCCCAGGACTGTTCCTTGCAGTAGGCAGCAGGTGGAAGGTGGAAGCAACTTTAAGGGACAAAAGCACTTGCTGGAGTTGGACCCAGAGATCTAGACACAAACCCACCATATCGCACTAGCAGTCTTTTGAGCCATCCTTTTCCCCTGACTTTTGGAGGTATTTTACTGACTAACTGGGATTGTGGAGCAATTTATTATTTTTTTAGAAGTTTTGTCACTGAGCTGTGTTGATCTATGGTGTGGTATCCTCTTGGCACCTGACCGCTGTATGTAACTCTTGGCACTTGCATATCACATTATTTACTGAATAAGTTCCCTCTGTGAACACCCTTGCATCAGAGATTTATGAGTATTTGAAATATAATTTAAAAATATACATTTATATTTACCCCAGCACTTTGGGGTAGTGCATTCTTATTATTTAAGCTCCACTTTAGTACTTAGGTTAGTTTTGGCGTACAGTAGTTGCATTTCATCAGTCTGAAAAAAGGTGGCATTATAGATCTATGTTGCATTCCCTTAGTGCTTGAATACCTGTAAAGTATAGCACACTTTAGAATATAATTGTGTAATTGCTCATTTTTGGAACATGACAGCAGTGTTAAGAGTTAACATTTAGATGGTAGCTTGCCCATTTCTTTTTGCTGAACTGATGACAATATCAGATATTATAATTTAGAAAAAACCCCAAAACACTCTAAACAGGTCCACTCTAGGATTCACATCCATGCATTTTAAAATCCCCTACAGTCAAAAATATTTGAAGAGAATTAGTTTTTTTATCCTGGTAACCTTATTTGGGAACAGCAAATCTTTTTATGCTTACCAAAGTACTGTATAGATACAAAGAACTGCCTATTTTGAGATGATAGTAAAACTAAGTTTTGTATGTATTGTCATTGCTAGTAACTTTTAGAAACAAGGTTTCATGGAAATTAAGGTACAGTGTGCTGAGCCATCAGAATGGGGAGCTGAAGTCCCTTCCCTTCAAAATACTCGCCAGGAATAGCTGACCCTTCCAGATTACCTGTGAGATTGAAAAGGCAGTTCCCATGCTAAGCATTTAGCTTGGCATTGCAGTCTTTTCTGGAAAAGTGTTAGACTAACTGTTTACAGCCTGGCAGATATAATTATCAGATAAAATACATGAAGAGTAGAAAGATGTGAAAAAGTGTTTGAAGGGAATGTCATTTCAGTATGTGTACATTTAGTGGTCACTTGTGCTTCACTTCGTTGTTATCCTTCTATTTTTTGGCTTAGCCTGTTGGTGTATTTACAGTTTTGTGAACAACTGAAGAAATCGGTACACAGAAGGATTACCACCGGACTCAGAATTACTTCTTTGAACTTTTTTTGGTGTCTCTTAGTTGGTAGAAATCTTATAGTTATCCTAATATTTACCTCCATGTTCAGTTTTGCTGTAGTAAAAGAATAATATGTTACTTTAATGCGGTGAATTTTCACACACTTTCATCCAGTTTCATGGTAGAACTGAAGTCTTGGCAGTTTTTTAAACTTAAACCCAGCAATTTCTTAGAATTTACACAATTATAGAAAATTATGGTAGAAGTTGTTCATACCTAGATGAATTTTTTAATGAATCATTGAGAAGGAATAAACACATTAAAACTTCGATTATGAATGTGAGTCTAAACAAAAACTTCAGTTAAATTTAGTTATACTGCTCAAGTCTAAACAAAACCTTCAGTTAAATTTAGTTACACCTCTCCTCTTTTCAGGTATCTTTAATGTCGTAACTAGGTTTATTAACTTTCAGATGCTTACCAAACAGTGAGTTTGAAGTGGGCAAGTGAAGTGTGCTGGATATTTCCAGAACTGTAGTATTTTCAAGAAAATACTCAAAGTCAAAAGTAATTGTTTCTAATAGAAAGCTGACCCACTAGAAAAGAGACAGCATCCTTCATGGAACAGGAAATAATACAATCTGTTTATATAAAAAAAGAAATAGTTATTGCTTCTCTCTTAAAATGTAGACTTCTAAACAAACTATTTTGAAATTGTCTAAGATCAGAAATTATTTTTCAGATTATTTTTAAAAATGAAGAATTCATTGATAAATTATAGTTAAGTTCAATTGAAAATGCAGTTTGCTGAATTAATATTTTTATTGTTGTTAGAGATTGACAAAAAGATGACCTTTGAAGTGAAAATTGCCATCGCCCCATAGGTGTTGTATGTGCTCTTCTGCTCTCTCTGTCCAGTCCTGGCTTTGGTTTGATTGAAATTGTCCCATTCTTTTCACTGAATATGATGCATTTAGTGCCTGAATTAACTGTTCCTGTATTAAATATACCAGCTCAACACACTTTTGTAGACAGAATACAGCATTAATTTGCTTTCTCTGTCAAAAAATAATAAGAAAGGCCAGCTGTAATTAGACTTCAACTAATGATGGAAGCATCATCTGTTGTTTTAACAGGCTAAGTAGGCAGCAGTTTGCCAGAGAGGGAGGCAGGTAGAGGGTGCGATGTGGCAAATATGTTGTCCACGTCAGAATAGGTGTTCAGCTTCTTTCTGCTCTTCCCAGTCACACCAGGGCTATGTGTCCCTGAGCCAGGTACTTAAGTGTCTTCCTCATCGGTTTGGGTAATGTTCACCACAGTATACATGTGTGAAAAATCCTATCTTTTTGCCTTACTAAGGAAGCTAAGGCTGCATCTGCACTGGTGTTTTAGTTTGGAGAATGAACGTGCCTTTGAAACAAAGCTCCTGACCATGCTCACTGTGCTTCATGTCACATTGCAGTGTTTTTTTCAGTGCATGAACTGGGTTCCTTTCAGTGAAAGAAAACTGGCATTTGTTCCAGGCATGCACCTACTAGTTTGCAACCAGAAGTGGCTGTCCAGTGCAGGGGACCAGGTTTGAGCTAGCCTGAAATATGTATGGTGTGGAATCAGCTCCTTGAAACTGACTGATTTGCTCTACAGATCTGCTCTTCCTGTGGTGCCCCACTTGCTCACAGAGATAGAGCTCATGGTGTTTGGTTAGCCTGCAGCAACAGACTTCACAAATAGTAAAATGTGGCCTGTCTTGTGACCCGTTTTTGTTCAGAATGGTTGTGCAAATGTTTAAACACCTAGGGAAAAAAAAAAAATCAGGTATCAGTGTGCTGGGGGAAGAGTATTAAGACCTCAGTTAAGAGCTGACTCTTTAACTGTGAAGAGTAAACTGCAGCCAGGGCTCTGCCTGTTGTTTATTTTTCACTGGGGTCTTCCCTGCCATTCCTTCAGGACCCTGAGTGCTGTTGATCTTGAAGTGGCTTTTTGAAATTGCCTCTCATTTACCATGTCCATGTTTATTTTCAGTACAAAATGCAAGAGTCAGTAGACACGTTCTGTTCTCATTTCAAAGCTCTTCTCTTGCACCAACACTGATGATGATAGATCTGCCTGTCCAGCCACACTTTTGAAGAAAGATAAAAAAGAAAAGCTTCTGCCCTTCTTCAATATGGAAAGAACTTAAAATATTTATCTCAGGGACCACTGGCCAGGTTATTATCCTGTTCATGCCAAAGGGGCATCTGAGGATAACTTTGAAGGTACCTTGTCTATCATGAAATAATCTCCAGGCCCATTTTAGTACACTTCAAGGAAAGCAAGGTGACAGACCTTCCCATTGCAGTTTGGCAAGTTGGATTTCATAGAATCATAGAATGTGTTGGAAGGGACCTTAAAGATCATCTCATTCCAACCTCCCTGCCATGGGCAGGGACACCTCCCACTAGACTGAGTTGCTCAAAGCCCCATCCAGCCCGGCCCTGAACATTTCCAGGGATGGGGCATCCACAGCTTCTCTGGGCAACCTGTTCTGGTGCTTCAACACTGTCATATAAAGAATTTCTTCCTAATACATAATGTAAATTTACCCTCTTTCAGTTTAAAGCCATTCCCCCTTGTCGTATCACTACATGCCCTTGTAAAAAGTCCCTCTTGAGCTTTCTTTTAGGCCCCCTTTAAGTACTGGAAGGCTGCAATAAGGTGTCCCCAGAGTCTTCGCTTCTCCAGGTTGATCAACCCCAACTCTTTCAGCCTGTCTTCACAGGAGATGTGCTCCAACCCTCTGATCATCTTCACGGCCCTCCTCTGGACTTGTTCCAACAGGTCCATGTCCTTCTTATGTTGGGGGCCCCTGAGCTGAACGCAGTACAGGGTGGGGTCTTACAACAGCAGAGTAGAGTGTGAGAATCACCTCCCTTGACCTGCTGGTCACACTTCTTTTGATGCAGGCCAGGACATGGTTTGCTTTCTGTGCTGCAGGTACACATTGCCTGGTCATGTTGAGCTTTTTATCCACCACTGCCCCCAAGTCCTTCTTCTCAGGGCTGCTCTCAATCCATTCTCCACTCAGCTTGTATTTGTACTTGGAATTGCCCTAACCCACATGCAGGACCTTGCACTTGGCCCTGTTGAACTTCACGAGGTTTGCATGGGCCCACCTCTCAAACCTGTCAAGGTCCCTCTGGATGGCATCCCTTCCCTCCAGCGTGTCAATCGCACTACACAGCTTGGTGTCGTTTGCAAACGTCCTGAGCGTGCACTCAATGCCAGTGTCCATGTTGCTGATAAAGATGTTAAGTGGTCCCAATAGGGACCCCTGAGGAATGCCGCTTGTCACTGGTCTTCACCTGGACATTGAGCTGTTGATCACAACTCTTTGTGTGTGACCATCCAGCCAATTTCTTATCCACCGAGTGGTCTATCTGTCAAATCCATGGCTCTCCAGTTTAGAGACAAGGATTTAGAGACTGTCATGCAGGTCAGTGTCAAATGCTTTGCACAAGTCCAGGTAGATGACATCAGTTGCTCTTCCTTTGTCCACAAATTATGTAACCCCATTGTAGAAGGCCACCCAGTTTATCAGGCACAATTTGCCCTCAGTGAAGCCATGTTGGCTGTCGCCTCACTATTTCCCATGTGCCTTAGCATAGTTTCCAGGAGGATCTGTTCCATGGTCTTGCTGGGCACACAGGTGAAACCGATGGGCCTGTAGTTCCCCAGGCCTTACTTTTTTCTCTTTTTAAAAATGGGGGTTATGTTTCCCCTCTTTCAGTCAGTGGGAACTTCACTGGACTGCCACAACTTCTCAGGTATGACGGATAGTGGCTTAGCCACTTCATCTGCCAGTTCCCTCAGCACCCACGGATGCATCTCATCAGGTCCCATGGACCTGTGCGCCTTCAGGTTCCTCAAGTGTTCTCGAACCTGATCGTGTCCTACAGCAGGTGGTTCTTCATTCTCCCAGTCCCTGCCTTTGCCTTCTCCGACTTGGGCAGAGTGGCTGGAGCACCTGCCAGTGAAGACCAAGGCAAAAAGTCATTGCGTACCTCAGCTTTCTGTATGTCCCAGGTAACCAGGTGTCCTGTTTCCTTCTGGAGAGGGCCCACATTTTCCCCAGTCTTCCTTTTACTATCGATGTACCTATAGAGTCTGTTCTTATTGCCCTTGACATCCCCAGCCAGAGTTAATTCTATCAGGGCTTCAGCTTTCCTAACCTGATCCCTAGCTGCTCAGACGATTTCTCTGTATTCCTCCCAGCTGCCCGTCCTTGCTTCCACCCTCTGTAGGCTTCCTTTTCGTGTTTGAGTTTGTCCAGGAGCTCCTTGTTCATCCATGCAGGCCTCCTGGTGTTTCTGCCCGACTTTGTCTTTGTTGGGACACATCACTCCTGAGCTTGGAGGAGGTGATCCTTGAATATTAACCAGCTCTTAGGTCTCTCTTCTCTCCAGGACTTTATCCCATGGTAGTCTACCAAGCAGATCCTTGCACACGCATTTCACAACCCGTTATCTCTAATTGCTAGAGCTTAATTAAATAGAGCTAGTGATTCACACCAGGTGATGGCCTCACCTGAAAGGACTCAGTAGGGTAGTCTTTCTGGGTGGGATCTTTTAGACTTACATGTCACTCAGCATTCACCCCTTATTGTTTATGGACAGAGACTTGGTTTTTATGATTTCCTGTCATCTGGACTGGTCTAAGGGATAATGGAGAAAGAGACTTCTGCTCAGTATTGATTTGGTATGTCTTGCTATTTATTGGGTGTCTAGGACTCCCCTGTCAAGACAATTAGAGGACTTTTTCTCACCTACAGCTTTCATAACATCCCAAACCTTTTTGTCTGTTGTTTAGTCTAAGTCTCTCATCTCAAATGGCATATTAATTTGCCATTTTACTTCACTTTATTCTATTTATTCTCATTATCTATTTCTACAATTAGTTTGACTCATTGCTGCCATATCCTAGCTTATTGGTTTAGTCCTTTTAGGGTTTGTTGCTCTAAAGGTTCCAGAGAGAGGACTTGGCAGCGGGAAATGGTTCTGATGTGTGTGTATCTGCCTTAACATAACTCTGATTTTTCCTGTCTCCATCTGCTGGTAAAAGATGAGATTTACTGTTCAAACATATCATATAATGAGTAACAGAAACTATAAATTTCAAATAATAAATACCTCTTTCACTGTTGTGGACACTTTCCATTAGGAACTGGATAGAAATGATCAATTTATTTTTAGGCAGCCTAATAATATCTATCAAATACTAATAATTTTTGATCTGTTGTGAATTTATACTGTGTCAACAGGAATAAATTAGATATTCAAATGGATGTACTAATAACCTGGGAATTCAAATCTGTGTGCTCATTAAACTGGATTTGTTAATTTCTGTGGAGTAAGAGATATTCCTAAATGGTCATCTCTCTTTTTAAATATTAGTATTTTTACAGTTACTGAGCAAGCAGATAAAGGAAATAATGTATAATGGGATTTTCAGTTTGATCATTAATTTTGACTTATTTCTGCAGACAGGTATATAAGACTCATGTTACACATAAACTACCATTGGTTCCTTTTAACAGTTACAGTACAAAATTTTCCTGTGTTGAATCCAAAGGGAGTAAACCACCTACATACAATCATGTCAGGAGCTCATTACATATAAGCTAATTATATGCAAAATGTTTTGTTCATTCAGAGCACAGTGTTTCAGCCAGCAAAAGACTTTGCTTCCCATCAAGTGGAAGTGCATCTTCAAGACTGCAAGAGGCAATACTAGTCAGCAGAGGTGTGGTGACACAAATAAATACTGGTTATATGAGAAAAATGTTACACATCATAGTTCTGCATTCATAGAGGCCTTACATTTGTATGTGATTTACGTTAGGTAATGAAATACTTAGGTTGATTGTGATTTCCATCTACTGTTAATGTTTTGTAGATGCTTCTGGCTTTTACAACAGAGGTTTTTATAGACCTGAACATTTTCTATAAAACCACCAACAAAGCCTTTACTTTTATTTTCAGTCTATCATGTGTTTATAGGAATATTTTTCAAACACTGTAAAGATGCTGATAGTTATATTCATTCTCAAAGCAAGAGGGTGTTTTATGAGGCCTATTTCTCTCAAGAAATTTCAACATGAGATGGTACAGGTATTCTCAAGCAAGGAATTGCAAGCACTTTTGTTTCAGTGGCTTTAATTTTAAAGGCTTGTATTAAATTTTTCTCTCCTCTGCAAAGTAATATAAAGATGACAGCCTTTCATTTAATAGATATTTTTGCTGTCTTCACTAAGTTTTATCTGTTCGCTTCACTGGCAAACTTTTTTCCCTTCTTTACTCCCACTAGCTCTATAGACTCCACCTCAATAAAAGAGACTGACTCTCTCCTCAAGCATCCTTGTTCAAAGGGATCCCTAGCACTTTCCAAGAGGTGCACAACTCTGTAAAAGTCACTTCTGTCCAGACATTTATTCTTTGTGTAGCTATCTATAAACAAATAAACAAATAACTTCCATCTCAGAGCGCAAATGGAATCTGTAGGGCTGAAAATGAAAACCATCTTTTTATTTGTATCCTAAGAACATAGGAAGATCTCTGAATAAACATAAAACCAAGAGTAAACAGGACATCCTGCAATACAAAGAGTAAAATTAAGTAACTTTTCACTGGTAGAGATTGAAACCATTCCAGCAGCTGTAAAGTTGAATTGTATTTTGGCAGTGGCTGTCATGCTGCTGGCCAGAGAGGAATCTGAGAACTGGTTTAGGATAGGGGCATACCTCAGTGATGACTGAAATGTGTGGGATGTAGCTTTGCCTAAAAGATTTGAGAGTTGAAGTCCAGTCTTTGAAGTGAAACATTCAGTGAGGCTTCCATTCCTAAGTAATTTTTGAAAGTGAGGCTTGGACTCTTGCCATGACGAATAAAAGTCCTAAAAATACCTCAGTGATTTATAAATATCCTCATTGCTATTCCAGCTTTGTTAGTTCCCAAGTCACTTTGAAAGTGGCATTTAAGCTTCTCAGTCCTAGAGTTATCAAGAAGGAACTCAATTAATATCTAGTCTATCCAAGACAGGATTTACTCAAACTATCCGTGACAGATATTTGTCTAACCTGGTCTCAAAATCCTCCTGTGACGTACATATCTCACAGCCTCCCCAGGCAAACTATTACTATACTTGACTATCCACATCAACAGTAAGTTTTTCCTAATGTCTAACGTAAATCTCCTGTGCTGTGGTTTAAGCCTATTACTTGTTCTGTCCCTTGTGGACATTTCATAGCCTTTCAGACATCTGAATAGCATTATCATGTATTCCTTCACTCACCTCTTTTTAGCCTAGTTGTGGCTAAAAAAATGTCCCCTTAGGCACTGTGAAAATTTTTACCCAAAGCCAGCTTATAAAGTAGAGCTCCTTTGTTAATGCCTTTATCAAATAGCAATTTCAGGATAAAAGTGTAGTGTAATGGTGTATGGCAGAAAAGCCTGATACAACTGTGTCCACTTCAAAGACTTTATGGTTTAAGCGGAGGTTTGAGGTTGTATCATTTGCCCAGCTTTTTACTTGTTGGGATATCAATCTTGGGATATCGAAAGTCCCAGTAAGTAAGCTACCTTATTCAAGTTGTTCATCTGGTGTATTGCTTCTGCAGCTAAGGCTTACAGTCCCTGCTCGGCACTGCATGTTGCCAGATGGACTGAGCAGCTCACTCGCAGCAGCTCAGCACCTTCTGCAGCACTACAGGCTTTCCGAAACAGGCTCTGCCTTGCAGCCTTATACAGCACCAGAATGTAGCCTGACCTAGTCAAGTGCAGGCCCCACCAGATAAAGTTATGATGAAGTTATGAGTATAGATGTTAAATAATGGTACCGTCTTCCCCTGAAACAGTCTCTGCTCCATGTAAACCCTTTTTTTGTACCCTTTTTGACTGACAAGATTTGGAAAGTTTGTATTAATTTTCTGGCACTTCAGTTAGAAGGCATGACAGAGAGTTTGTGCAGATTTTATTTCCATGCATTTTTAGCAATAGTTGCAATGCTTACTGTTTTATTCAGCTGGATGGAGAAATGCAGCTTGAAGAGCACACCCACATCATGCTTACCTACCTACCTTTGGGTGTCAGTGTCCAGGAGGGAGGTACCATCAAAAAAAAGAGAACTGCACACTATGGCCTCCAAAAGCAGAAAAATTAGTTTTGTTTTTGAGTTCCTTCTTTGAATATATTCCCAATATTTATATGTGTCAGCTCTGCTGAGGTGGCATCTCAGGTTTTAAATTAATATTGTTGTAATGCATTTCTCTTTAATTAAAAAAGAGAGCTCCCCCGTAGGAAATTTCCTAAAACAAAACTCATCAGTAATAAACAGATTAAATCTTTATCAGTTAATCAACACTATAAACTTCTGAGTGTTTGGAGAGTGATGTGAGATAACGCTGTCATCATAATAAGAGTGTTTGAAATCATTAGGGATCCCACCGTGCTGTTTGGGTGGTGAGAAAATAATGATTGAAGATGGGCCCCCCTACAGAGTTCACATGTGAATTCTTCTAAAGATTAAAGCTGCAGAGATCAGGATTTTATGTTGGCCCCATCTCTAAAGCATTCTTTTTTTAAATAGTGGGCAATAGTGGTGGATAATACCAAGTAAATTCTTAATGGTGTTGATACCCGAACCTGTCATGATGCCACAGAATTGTTGAACTGCTGGTTAGTGAAATTTTAGAGACTGTTAATGGGATGGGAGCCTCACCACCATCTCAGAGCAACTGTTCCCAGCTGATCTTTCTAAGGCTTGAACCTGTGGTGGTGACTGCACTGCAAATTCCTCATCTTTCTCCACCCTGAATCCTCAACACAGTCGCTTCCATCAGGACTATGACAGTCCTCTCATCACACGTGTGGGAGTTCTGCTCTGGTCCAGCTGTCTCCTGGGGATAAGGAGCCCAACCTGCTGTGAGGATGGAGGGGACCATGTAGCTTTGGGCAGGGACATCTCCGAAGAAGTCTGGGCATGCTGGAGCAGGATAGGACAATACTTGTCTGGCTGGTAGCATATCAACACCGCCTAACTCGATACCATTCGGAGTCATGCATGTTTAGAAAGTTACTCTATAAAGGCACTGATGTTTTCTCCATCTCTACTGGGAACATGTCAGAGTGCCTCTGTGTCACCCTGAAGTGTTCTTTGGAGCCATTGCAATTATTTGGGTCCTTTCTGTGAACAATATGAAAAATATAAGTAAGTGGGCTGGAATGCAAATAGAGGCAGTGAGAAAAATAAACCATGTTTGTCCACATCCAGCAAACCTTCTGGAATGGGTTAGCAAAAAGTTATGAGCAGGGGGATGGCAACTAGGAATCACATAATTATTTCCTTTTCATTTCTCATCTTTCATCTTTGTTTGGTCACCGCAGCAATAATTGCATGTATTTTGTCACAAAAAAGGTCAAAGTAAATCAGGTTTGTTGTGGCACGAATTAGAGTAGCAGTAATGGTGTTATCAAGTGTGTTGAGTTTGGAGTGCCCTTATTGTTTCAAATACCATTGAAGGTTAGGTGACAACTGCTGCCTTTAGAGGTGCAAATTCAAATACTGTGTTGGAGTACAAGTGAATTGGCCATTCTTATTTTATTTTTCTTATACTTATATTGTATTACAAAATACAGTCTGCTCTGGTAAAACAAGGGTCCCAGATACTGTCCCTTCATTACAACTGAATCCATAGACAGCTATAAACCAAAAAAAACGCTCATATGGATGGTCCTGTTTAAAAGGCAGGAACTGAACTGCACTGATTAGTTTCAGAGATGTTGGGGACTGGTTCTGTTCATAAATCTTTAGCTACTGTGGCACTATTACTTTTGAAAATGAAATGGTAGGTGTCCTCACTTTTCTGTCACTAACTGGAAACGTGTGTGGAAAAATCACAAATTAAAAAAACGTCCCTTTTCCTCATGCTGTGATATGTCTTTGTGTAGTATATTTTCAAACCAGTTTTGCAGGGGTAAATTGTAACAACTTCCTTTGTATTCATAATTACAGTCAGCTCTGTCACCAGTGAATTAAAACCTTTTATTATATACCTTTATGAAGTGCTAGGTACAGATTTACTGGGGGTGGGGTGTCGGGGGGGTGGGGGGTGGGAAGGAAATAAGAGGATAAGAGAGCTGTTGCATTCTTATTAACAGCCGCATAATGCATTTCTGTGCCACATGTTTGGGACTGCTTCAGCCTTTGAATCTTGTTTGTGCATTTGGAGAAAGAAGCACAGACACATTTTGTTTTGGTTTTTAAATACTGGAGTGAAAGATCATGTTCTATCAAGAGACCAAATGCCCTGACTTGTCAAAATGGACTGCTTGCAAGGGTCCGTGTGATCCTTCTGATCATACAGCTTTCCTACAGTACTGTTTCAGACATTCACAGGGTGGGTGACCTTCAGATCTCAGTGGCAGTGTCTTTTAACACCCTGCTAAAAAAGGACAATGCATCCCATGGCTATCATAATTCATCTATTTATCTCATCTTTCTTACTCTTTCTTTTTATGTTTTTTTCCTTTTCAGGATGGAGTAGGTGTAGATGAGAAGCTGTCTTTACGGCGGGTAGCCGTCGTAGAAGATTTCTTTGACATTATCTATTCCATGCATGTTGAAACTGGGCCTAATGGAGAACAAATCAGAAAACATGCTGGACAAAAGAGAACGTATAAAGCAGTAAGTAAAAAAAACCCAACAAACTAAAGGTGAACATCAGTCTCTAAAAGCATGAGTGATTTGGGCTTAACCACATGGCATGTGATTTGTGTTTTTTCCAACTGGATTAGTACTGCAACCCTCACCCTCAAATTTATTTCAGAGATCTTTCAATAATGCATGGAAACATACAGTTTAGAAATCACATTTTCTGTGTAATAAAACCCAGATCCATTGACTTCAATAGAGATTTCTGATTGATGCAAGCAGGGAATTTATTCTTTCTGTAATGGTTTGACAATTTCTGTGAAAACTCTGTATAAATTAATTGTTATTAAATGGATGAAGTCTTAAAGAAGACTTAGAAGCTATTGCCACAACTTTGGTAAATGAGGTGCTGTACTTCATCATATGGATGAAGTTGCCTTGTAGTTTATTGTTGCAGGCTAAGTATAGTTATGGTTTAATGGTATGAAAACTTGTTAATATCCTAAATTCAAAAGGCCGGAAAGCTAATAGGTACAATGAGAGAAGTATTGAGAGGGCACCTCTCACACCTGCATAAACTGGCTGAGTAGAGAGAAATGATTATTTCTAAGATTTTTAATTGCATGTTGTAGTTTGACCTAACCAGTTCAGCCACTGCCTTAAAATAGCTATAAATTGCTTTTGTGGTTAGTGGCACAAATAGAACTTTTCTTATGGAGAACTAATGAAACATTTATTGCACTTTCCCAAGGTGTTTAAAATGTATGTGCTTGCCTGGTTTTGGATGGCCAGACTTCCATGCGCAAATCTATGATAGTCCCAGGCATGCTCAGTGCTTGATCCTGATCTGCCTGCCCAGCTGTTTCCAGCTGCTGAAGTACCAGGGGCTCCCCCAGGGCAGCAGGGCAGAGGCTCCCAGCCAGGGCCCATCCTCTCCCCATGGTCCTAGCAGGATGAGGCTGGTGGCAGGCTGTGCACAGGGCCCTGAGGTGACCTGTCACCCTGAACACAGTATTCTTCACATTAAAAACAACCTGCAGTCACATTGGCCGTTTTTGTTCAGAGGTCACCAGAATGTGGCGGAACTCCACATTTCTGATACCCACATCTTTGATTTTAGCTGTAAGAAACAGCTATTTTTCCATTACTGCTTTTTTTCAGGTATTTAACAAACTTTACTATTTATCTATGAATCTCTTCACAGATATTTTATTTATAGGCTATTTCAGATGGTTTGCTGTGGGATAAGCTCTTGGCAAAATTTCTTATAATTTGTTCCCAGTGGTATTGACCTTAAGACAGATATATGAATACATCAGTTATCTGGGTGTGCTTTTGTAAGGCTTGGAGTGTTATTTCAGGGTAAACAAACACAAACTGTCTAAATTGATTTTCATCTGTCACCTTGGCCATTTTGATACTTGGTCTTCTCTTTTAGAAAGCATTAGCAAAGTAGTATTTTCATTGACCTTTATCTATTTTGTTTTACTTCAGTAAGCTGATCAAAGGTATAGGTCACAAACTTTGTGGAATAATATACAAGTATAAGTAGTGCTGCCAACTATAAATACAATACTTCAGGTCATCATCCTACATCCTACACAAACACATGCCAAGTATAACATTTACTACTGTAAGAATCCCATGATTCCAGGTCAGGTAAGAAATTTGTTTATTGCAAACAGCATGAAAGACAACTAGGGTATCTTCTGTGAGAACTACTTGTGCAGATTCAATAGCCTACACAGTAGTTTCATTTCATGTCAACTTTTATTGCAATTGCGACCTGAGATTATTGCATCATTATGAGCAGAGGATAAGGATGCCCAAATGTAAGTTTGTTACCAGAGTCTGCAATATTTGTGCAATCATTTCATTGCATATTGGTTTAGGGGTTGACCTGCTGGAAGGCATCTCTGTGGAGAAGGACCTGGGAGTCCTGGTGGACAGCAAGCTGGCCATGAGCCAGCAGTGTGCCCTGATAGCCAAGGAGGTCAATGGGATCCTGGGGTGCATCAGGAGAAGTGTGGCCAGCAGGTGGAGGGAGGTTGTCCTCCCCCTCTACTCTGCCCTGGTGAGGCCCCATCTGGAGTGCTGTGTCCAGTTCTGGGCTCCCCAGTTCAGGAGAGAAGGGGAACTACTAGAGAGGGCCCAGCAGAGGGATACAAAGATGATGAGGAGGCTGGAGCATCTCCCTTGTGAGGAAAGGCTGAGGGAGCTGGGCCTGTTCAGCCTGGAGAAGAGAAGACTGAGAGGGAAACTTATCAATGTCTGCAAATATCTTAAGGGTGAGTGTCAAGAGGACGGGGCCAGGCTCTTTTCAGTGGTGCCCAGCGACAGGACAGGGGGCAACAGGCACAAACTGAAACACAAGAAGTTCCTTCTGAATATGAGGAAAAACTTCTGTACTGTGAGGGTTACAGAGCACTGGAACAGGCTGCCAGAGAGGCTGTGGAGTCTCCATCTCCAGAGACATTCAAAACTCACATGGATGTGACTCTGTGCAACCTGCTCTAGGAGAACCTGCCTTAGCAGGGGGTTAGACTAGATGATCTCCAGAGGTGCCTTCCAACCCTGACCAATCTGTGATTCTGTGAATAAAGGCTTTGAGTCATATTTCCCAAGGCCAGGATTCGCACACATATAATTTTTACAGGCTTCCATAGATTAAAAAAAGGAAAAAAGACTCCAGAACAAACTAGTGCCAACTCTTGTTCTCCATCCTGACACGAGAATTAGATTAAGTAAACAGGCCTCAAACCCTACCAGACTAACTGGGGAATTACATGGTCCTTTACTGGACCTGTCTATGAAAATGACTGCACTAAAATTTTGAGCTGTATTGTCAGTCTGCTCCAGCAAGCCGTGCAATATCTATCTTGTCTGGCATTGCAGGAGGAAAGAGGCAGTATCTTGGGTAACTGTCTCACAAAGCATTATACCCTAAAAGCTTTATAAATCAAACTGAAGTACTTTGGCGGGGTTTAATTTTATTAAGTGAATAGGGAACAAGATTAATTTAGTCTTGTTTCTTTATTCATGTGTCAAAAGTGAATCAACCTTGAGATCTGTGAATGTACTTATCATGCATAAGTATTCACCAAATAGTTTGAGTGAAGAATTTTTACAGGAAGGAGGATTCACAAACTGTATGGTACAACTGCTATTTGTTATTCATAATTCATGGCATGTGATGATCACATTGCTTCTGCTCTCTCACTGGGTAACCAAAACATTTTAGCAGAGAAATGATGGGGAGAAAACCACCACAGTTTCAGTACAAAATTGCTAAGCATCTGAAGTTCATAAATATTGTCATGGATTTTCAGTACCTGAGTATTTCTAAAAAATTAATGGCACATCCCTAAGAATTGCAACATATTGATTTCAAGTAATTAATTTGCTTATATATGTGTGAGTCTCTATTTGCAATAGTGACACTGCTCCACTCAAAGTTTTGAGTAGCACTCAAGCATGATTAGAAGGGTAATGAAATTGTCAAAGGTGACTTAATAAACTACTTTTGCATTTATATACAGTAACAAACTTGGAATAAGTAGAGTCTTTTTAATTTTTGGTAGAGTCACCCCAGATGCTGGAGTGCTAAAATACATCAGTGTGTTTCTCTGAAAGCATGTTCAGAACAGCTTACAAACTCAATTAGTGGATCTGTAATCTGCTCTGACTGTTTTATGTTGACTGTGTGGAAACAAATGGCATTTTTACAACTGATTGATTTCTGTGGGACTTCCTGCAGTGGTGCTGCATGGGAAGATAAACAGGATCTGATACTTGGTACCTCTAAAAGAGCAGTGTATTGGAAGGTAGCCTTTATATTTTAATTGGGGCAGCAATGTACCAAACTCAAACTTTATGATTTCTCGGCACAAAACATATAGATTAATTAGGAAAGCATCTTACTTCAATATTTAAGTTTAGAATAAGGTCCCATTTTCTTCTTCTCTGCACACTACCAAATGAGAAGGGAATTGTACAAAGTCTATGTGGGAGATATGGGAGAGTAACCTTGAAAATATGCAAAAAAGAGTGAGCTTCCCATTTAACTGGCAGGTTTTGTGCTCATTTCAAATGCTGACTTGATACAATATAAGATTGATGGGCTGTGTTTCTTGCCAGAACAACTGTAGGTAGATCTACACCAGCAAAAAACCAAAAGACCTGGCTTACATATATACAATGAAACCAAGAACTTTAAATCATATCTGGAGTATGCCAGACTGGAGGAATACTTAATATGATGCTTATAATCTCAGCTAGTTCCCTTGTTCCCAGGGGACTTCAAAAACAGGGAAGATGCTGAGGGTGTTGATCTGGGAGATAATTCCTTACAAAGGTAGGATGTGTGACACATGGCCTGTCTGAGTCGGTTGCTCAGCAGGGGCACAGGTGATGAGGAAGATGCAGAAGGTGAAAAGACCATGTTCCTTAGTGCCAAGGAAAGCAGCGGTGCCCAAACAGGGCCCTTTTGTCCTGCATTCCCCCCAGGTCCTCTGCCGGGCTCCATAGGAGGTGTGGTGAGATGTGCTGAAGCAAAGAATTTGTTAAGCGTTCAGGAGAAAGTACCAAGGATCCTTGTAGGGGTGACTTGGCTGGCACTTACTGATACAGCTCAGTGTCCCGGAGGAACTGTGTTGCTTTGGAAGAGTACTTTTCACTTTCTGTCCTGAAGGACTTATTTTTGTATAGGCTTCCCATCTTGAAAGGAGAACTGCGGTGTGTTGTGGTTTAATCCCAGCTGGTAACTAAGTACCATGCAGCCACTTTCTCACTCCCTGCTTTCCCACTCCCCCCTCCACCCCCCCATTGGGCTGCGATAAGAACAATTTAATAATTGAAATAAAAAAAAAAAAAAAAAAACCAAACAACAACAGTAATAATTGTAATGAAGAGGAGAGGGAGAGAAGGGAATAAAACCCAAGGGAAAAAAATCCCAACTGATGCACAATACAGTTGTTCACTACCCGCTGACTGATGTCCAGCCAGTCCCCAAGCAGTGATTGGTGGCTGCTGCCCCCCCCCCCCCCCCAGTTTATACACTGTATATGATGTTCTATGGTACGGAATATCCCTTTGGCTAGTTCGGGTCAGCTGTCCTGGCTCTGCTCCCTCCCTGCTCCTTGTGCACCTGCTCACTGGCAGAGCATGGGAAACTGAAAAGTCCTTGATTTAGAGTAAGCGCTACTTAGCAACCAGTAAAACATCAGTGTGTTATCAACATCATTCTCATACTTAATCCAAAAGCATTGTACCAGATACTAAGAAGAAAATTAACTCTATCCCAGTCAAACCCAGGACATGGTGTCGAAGCAGAGGTGGGGATGCACAGAAAAGTGTTCAGGAAAAGAGTCCATCTGGTGTATTGGGAAAGGCGTGCAACGAGTACATAGTGGACTTTCTGTGCCTTTGTATAGCTGCATTTCTTAATTTAAACTATTCAACTGTGTCTAAAATTTAAATTTGAGTGCTGAGGCGTGTATCAGAGGTGGGAGTAACTGGGAAAAGTTGTGGCTACAGCAGCAGTATAATGCAACAGGCTCAAGCTGTTAGGACAACTTTTTGTGATTCAGTGCAAACCATGAAAAAAGCCTTACATTTTTCAAGAAAATCAAATGGTCTGTGATGAGACTGAGGATGGAAATCATCTCTGCTTTCTCTCAGGCCCAGCTATAGGTATATTGCCCAGATTTAGTGATCAAACTATATTTCAGAGTAGGTTTTATTGTCTTTACTTTCTTAAAAAAGATGCTAAATTTTCATTCATTTAAACAATAGAGTAAGTCCCTCACCTTTGTTTTATCTGGACAAAGTTTCCCATAACTGAGTGCATCATTTGCCTGAGAACCGTTTGTTGAAGTCTCATTGCCACCTTAAGCATCTTAAATTCTATGTGCATATTCTACTTGAGTATTTTTACTTGTGAAGGATGATCTAATATCTGCCTGTTTAGCCTGTGTAGCCACCATACAAAGCCTTGAAATGTTACAGCAGTGAACTTGAGTTGTAAGTGAGGGTTGTGGTATCTGAGCAGGAGAAATGGGTCAGTTAATAAAACTCCCAGCCCATGAATGAAAAAAGAGCACTGGGCTGATGAGCCAGAAGAGAAGCAGGCTTGTAAAACAGGGAAGAGATATTGATGTGTCAAGGGAAAGTAGCTTGAGGCAAGGCTCTGATCAGATAGGTAGTATATAAGTATATAACATCTGAGGCGTAACAGGAGTCTATTAGGTATGGGGCAATACCTGGTGTCCTGAGCTTCATCCAGCTGTTGCAGTAATAAATGGGATCAGGCTGTTGAGTAGCCTCCCTCTTTCCCGTCACCCTAAGAAAAACCTTCTTAGGGTGAAACATGGTGTGACCCTTTTCCCTTCCCAAAACAGGATTGTGCTTGCAAGTCCCTTCTGAACATCACAGTGAATGCGTTTTCTTCAGGGAAGAAATTTTTGACAGGTCACACCTGTGAAATAACGTCATCTCCTTCCAGTACAACTTCCCTGATCAAACAGAGTTAAAGCAGGTTTGGGGCCTGGCTGGTTTCTGTCCCGAACAGACCTTGTCCTTGGGGAGGCAGAAAAATATGAGGTTTGTGCAGGGCCTTAATGTGCTTAAATCCTTGCACCCACACTGTTCCTGTGTGCACGGCGAAACAGCCAAGCCCCATGCCCTTTTACTCTATGGACCTTCTTCTTGCTTCTTTGCAAAGAGCGAGCGTTGAGTGTCCTGGCAGTGGTCCCGCTAGCAGGTGTTCCCCATCACTTCCCTCGCAAGAAACAGCTTCTGCTACGTGGGGAGGGAGGGGAAGGGAGCTGTGAAGTGCAAGTTTAGCACGAGAGGGAACAGCATTTTCCTCAGTATATCAGGGTAGCGAGCTCTTGATAAAACTCCCAGCAGTAATATATCTGCTTTCCTATGTCAGCCTTCTATTCTGACCTCTTGCTGAGGAAAGGAGAGGACTTTCCTTGGCTGGCTTGCCCTCCTGTCATCAAGAAACCAATTTCTGCCACCTGGTTTGATGGCTGTGGGCCCAGGACAGATTACCATCTTCACTCTCTCTCCCTGTCTCTCTCTCACTCCCCCCTCTTGGAAGTCTTCTTTGGATAATTTTTCCCTCCTCTTACCCTCCCTAATTAAAAAAATATACACACACACCAACACAAAATCCCTATCCTGACACGTCGTATCTTCCAGACTACACATACATCCTCCATGTTAATTCTTTAGGGGTTAATAGGTTCACTTGCAAAATGTCACTCCCTCTGCTCACACTTGTCTCTCCTGCTCTGCCATATGTGTCCTAAAATCTGCCTTTCAGTTTAGAGCTTGTTAATTTTCCAGATAAAAGTGTAGCACTGCAAGCTACATCATCACAGCATCCTGCACTTAAATAATCTGAATATTGGAGAGCATAAAGAAGACTTTGCCTGTTTTCTCTGCCTGCAGCGACGCAGTAGGAATGCAGTACACTTCTCGTAGACAACTAGGGCATGCATCACTTAGCTCCAATGTGAATCAGATTACGTGCTCAGGTACTGGATTACTTGCCTTGGAGTAGTTGTGCTTTTCATGGGATCCAGTAAACAGCATGTAGGTCAATTGTAGGTCTAGAAAGCCATCGATGTTGGGTGATGTTTTGGATGGGTTGACTTATGTCAAAATCTATTATATCATAGACCTTTTGTGATGGGTGAAAAAAGATCATAAAAAAATTGACTCTGAAGCCACTGAAGTCAACTCTTTTTAATTTCCTCTGAGTTCAGAACTAGAACAAAATAAGTAGGTGTGTGTAGATCAGGGGTCCTCACACTTTTTAACCAGGGGGCTGGCGCGCGGATGCAGTGGCAGGCAGTCATCTGTGGCTGCTTGGTTTCCCCCCCAACCCCTGGTGGTGGGGGCGGGGGGCAGGGGGGTCTGTAAATACCGGGGGCTGGATTGAGGACCCTGGGGGGCCGTATCCGGCCCACAGGACGTAGTTTGAGGACCCCTGCTGTAGACTGTATTGTTAGGAAATGTTTGCTTCTTATCCCATAACTTCTGAGGCTAAACCAAATCCTGTATGATTTTTGCACTCTTTGCTTAATGCTTCAGATGTCTATTTTCTTCTTCATATAATTTTTTCCCTTTACATTATAAAAAAGCATTCAGCTGTAAGTACAGAATACCTAAACACCAAACTGCTAGAATCTGCTTATTTTCCGATTTGTCTGTGATACAGGATACATCCAGATACAAGATAACAAGTTTCTACAAGCAACTGCGTATGTACTAATGTGCAATAAAACCACTAGTAAGAATAAGGAATCTCATAAGGATCCTTACAAAGCTTCTAAAGCAATCCAAGTAATTTTATAAATATAGGAATTCACCATCCATTGTTCTTTGATTGGTACAGCAGTTTCTTGTAAGTCATGCCAAAAATATGCCATTGTCAGTGTGTGGATGTAAATAACGCAACATCCTCCACCTTCCTGGTTTATTTTTTCTTAAAATGTAGAAATGCATGCATTTGGTTTTTTGTGTGTGGAATTGCAATAAACCAATATTCTTTTATTGGAGCACATAACTGAATTAGATGGTCTGAGTATATTTTTTGTTAGCCAGCAGCCTGGAGAAGAGAGCTAGGAGCAGAGCCGCTGAAGGCATTTAGAATATACAGCATCAGTGAGGACTGAGTCATTATTGCTTTCTTTAGGATAGAATAGAGAACAGAAACAATTTTTCCTGATGAAGTCAGACCATTGTCTAAGGTATTTCTGTAGAGTTATCTAGAAGGTGTTATAGGCCACCAGGTTGTGCTCTGAAATACTCACATGCAAGTTAGCTCCACGAATTACATCAGCACATCAGCCCAAGCTTGTGCACAAACTGGTAAACTCTACTGGGGGGTGAAATCGACAACTTCATGTTCAGCCTCGTGCTAATTTGGTTAGAGAGCTTCCTGGCTACAGCTGGTGCTAAGCCAGCTGGTTCGGAGCATGGCCAGAGCAAGCAAGCGGCTGTCTGTATCTTATAAAGTAGATGTGCCCTTCTTTAATGAGGAAGGCAAACAGGAGTCTGCAGTGTTGGGGACATGAAGTTTTGGGGGAGGCGGGGAGCAGATTGTAAGCTTTCTGACATTGAAAATTGGAAAGAACTTTTTGTGTTTATTCAAGCAGCAACAATAAGGAAAGCTATGTGTTGTCCTCTATGTATCTCTTTTTTTTTAATGTCATACCTATTGTGCTATGCCAATTTGTACAGGCTGAAGTCTTGGATTGTGATTGATTCAAATTACAAAATAAACAGGGGAGGAAGTTGGTGAAGAGTGGTGTTATTTAGGGAAGGGCATCCTTAAAACTGTGTTGCAGTGGGAGGTTGGAGACACAAGCATCTGCTGTGTGGACAAATTTAGTCATAAAACCTGGTTCCTTTATAGTCAGTGGAGCATACCTATGAAATCTGGGCCTTAGCTCACTGGCTTTCCATGGAGGATTTTCATCTTGTTTGAGCAGAACTGGAATTTTGACAGAGATGCTTGATTAGAATAAATGGAGCATTCCTATCAAAAGCAGGCAACTAATGAATGCATGGGTAAGCTCCATTAATTTCAATACAGTGCTAAATGTGTTAAATGTTATGAGAGAGAGGTTGCTGCATATGTGCACTTACCAATTTTCTTAAATTCTAGCTAATTTTAAGGTCTTTTTTTAGATTCCATAAAGCATGAGGCTAACCAATGTTTTCCTATTTAGAAAGGTAAATACACATCTGTTCTGTGGTATAAAACCCAGGAAGAATAATCTGAAAATATTTTTAGTAGGGTCTCCTATTCAGAAGTGGCTTCATTTAGTGCCTTCATTTTCAGATAAATTGTTTCAGACCCAGAGATAGTCTTTGCCAATTTTCATTACAGAACAAATTTTGCTTTTATACTAATCCCCTTCTCCCCCCCAAAATAGGATTTCTGTTACAAAAACAACAACAATAAACAGCCTAAACAATAACACAAACAGGATGGTATAATTTGTGTTCTTATTCTACAATGCATCATTTCCATGTATTTCCATGACTAATGACACATCAACAAACGCTATTTTAAACTCCACCTATTTTCCAAAATACTGTCACTGATAAATTTGGTCCATGGAGTTTTAGGAAACAGGTTTCAACACAGGCTAAGTAGGTGACAAGCCAAGAGGAAAAGAGTCAAAACTGGCCATTCCTCCTCCTGTTAGCACCCTTGTGAGGAGCATGAGTGATCTACACAGTATGCAGTCCCATTTACATCCAGTTAAAGTTATCTTGTCCTTTCTGTATCCACACTTTCATATACCCCACCTCCATTCTACTGCACTTCCTGCAGAGACTTGCATCAGTGTAGTACTTGATAGGAAATCAAATCCTGCTGTAGGTTTTACAATAAGGGAATACAAGCAGATACCAGTTGACACTTTTAATCTCTCTTGCTGGGACTTTGTCTGTCTTCAAGGACTATCTTCATGGCAAGACAACATCTTGGCTGGGAAAAGAAAGGCTAGTGATTCCTTAGAACATTTGCACTGTTCAGTGTATATACATTAATGTATATAATGAATCGCAGAAAAGCCATGGCTTTGCCTTGTAATGTCTTGAAAACATCCAAGTCTGGAGATTCTTCCATCCATCTGGTAAAGCTGCTCCAGGGCACTGGCCTCTTAGTGAAGAAGTTTCTGCTCATGTCAGGTTTTAATGTCCCAAGCCGTGGTTGGTAGCTGTTGTCCCTGGTTATACCCTCTGAAGAGTTTCTTTCCACAGTTTTTTAACTTCCCTTCAGGAAGTGATGGACTGCAATTAGATCTCTCTCTGCCTCATAACCTACGTGAAACAAATCCAGCTTCCTCAACCTTTCCTAGGTTCCTTAGGTTCCATCTGCTATGGTGTCCTGTTGCAGGACCCGCTCCTGCTTCTCAGCAGCCTTCTTGAGCTGTGGAGGGCAACCCGGGCACATTATTCCAGCTGCTGTCTTGCCTGCGCTGAGTAGAGAGTGATAATAACTGTTCTTGATCTGCTGGCCATACACTTAATGTAGGCAGTATGAGATGTACTTTATCTGTAATCAGAGAGTATGCTGTTGGCTCATTTTCAGCTTGGCACCAACCTCAAGGTCCTTTTCAGCAAGGCAAAATGTCTATAAAGATATATGCATCTTTGGGGGTGATGGGAATGCAATTTTTAAAAACAACAATAACTGCTTCTTCCTCTCCCCTTTCAAAAATGAAAAATCCCTCTGATGCCTGTTTGTGAGTATGTGATTGGAAAGACAAGGAAACAACCAAAATCTGTTGTTGAAAGTATCTACAGGTAAATCAGTCTTTGAAATCAAGCGATTCCCAAATTCTAACAATTAGTAAAAATAACATATTTACTTTGTAGTATTAAATCACAAGCCTTCCAAGAATATTTTTGCAAAACATTCAAACCAAAGTTAGAATAGTAAAGAAACCATCATTGCTGCTAATACCCTGAGTCCAATATCAGTCTACATACAGTTATGCTAAAAATAGAGTACGTAAACCAACCACTTTCTTTTTTTTGGTATTGGCTGGAAGAAAAAGGTTGCTTTTCAACTTTTTTTAAAAGCAACCCTCAGTGGGATGCCTGTTATGTATGAATCTTTTTGCTGAAAGGAATTTGAAAAAAACTGTAAACAGGAAACAAAACTCCTTTTGATATACGTGGAATTTTGTTCAGTATCAACTATTACGAGCCATTAGATGATAAGTTGGCAGACTGGATAGATGTTTCTTGAAATCCTACATACTATGCAGAACATGCTTTCATTGTGCTTCCTGGCATTATAAGATAATATACCTTATTTGGAAATTTAATTATCAGTTCTGTTAAATCATGTTCAATCAGCTTATATAATAGCACCTATATTTTGTTACCCATTTCAGATTTCAGAGACCTATGCCTTCCTACCGAGAGAAGCGGTGACACGATTTCTAATGAGCTGCTCAGAGTGCCAGAAAAGAATGCATTTAAACCCAGATGGAGCGGATCATAAAGGTAGTTTTAGTGTCAGATAGTGGGATGTAAAGTAATTTTATTCCTAATATCCATTTCTGTTTTCCTAGCTTAAGTGAGGGTTCATAAAAATTTGGTAGACTGGAACAGTTCAATAAGTCAGATCATCTCATTTACTTAAGCTGGAAGGTAGTGAATCTTCTGCATTCACTTCAGGATGGAGTGTAATGCCATATGCACCCTCATTAAAAAGGTGATTTCATCTAGAGGAAATAATTTATTTTGCTTTGGAAATGTTTATATGGGGGCTTAAACATAAGGAATAGATAGGGTGCATGTGTTGTAGTCATTTAGGGTAGAAGAACTCATCACTTTTCAGGGCTTAAGCTTGATTTTCATTTTTTCTTTGGGAGACTTCCATCTGTACAGCCTACAAGCGATTGAAAACTCCAAAGTTAGAACTAGATGACATAACTGTCTGACTTGACTGCAGAGTAGGCTGAAGTAGCCTCCACAGTTAACCTACAATGCATAATAAATATTTTTATTGCAGATAATGGAAAACCTCCAACTTTGGTGACCAGCATGATTGATTACAACATGCCGATTACTATGGCTTATATGAAACACATGAAGCTGCAGCTACTAAATTCACAACAAGATGAGGTAAAACCTGAAATCTTTTGTTTTTCTGTTCTCCTATGTTCTTTGGTACTTGTCTTTGTGGTAGCCAGGAAACTGAACTGAAGATGATTGTTGATCCTACCTTTACAATTTCATTGCTAAAATCATGAGTCTAAAACCAAACCAATGCTGTTTGCAAGTAATCAGGTTGAGAAAAATGTCATGACTTACCACCCTTCCATGGTTGGGAGTAATATGCTGTACTGCTTCAAATTAGCTGAAGGTGCCCTTTTACTGTCTGGACCAGCGGAAAGGGTAACGGGGGCAGCATGTTCACCTGAGACTTAGTGCTGTGCTCAGCAGTGACTTTCATTGTCTACTTCTAGAAAGCAATACCATCAACGGCTGAAATGAATGCCATGGTGTTCTCAAGGTTAGCAGCCAGGATGCAACATATTATAGTGAGATAAATGGAAGCCCTGACAACATCAGTTGAAATCTTTAAGGCAAAAAGCTTCATAAGTAAGAGTAGGGGTTGCTTTTGAAACTTTGAATAAAAAGACAGGAAAAAAAAGGAAGAGAAATAGGCTGAGAATCAAGCTTCTTCAGAGAGGATTGGAGTTGAATTGCATTTCTTTCTTCCTGAAAATTATTTTATTTCTGTGATGTATTCAGATTTTTTTCAGATCTTAAGAAGTCCTTCATCAATTGGATGGCACCTACCAAATTATTTGTAATAAACTCACTTTGCTAGAAATGTGTTCTTTTGTCATTTGAGCTGCCAAATAGTTAGAAGCTCAGCTATGTGCCAGCCAAAAAGCAGTCCTGCATGCTGTGTCCTTCTGCCTGACTACAAGATATTTTTTAATAAAGAAAACCTTCAAAAACAACCTTAGCAGCTGGATTATGTTGAAGACCCTGGCTGACTTCTGACTTCTGCGGAGTCCGCTAGATTTTGTTTCCTAATAAGTAGATGTGGGCTATTGGTGGAGATCTATGGATTACTCAATACCCTATAGAATAGGGATTTCATCACTCCTCTAGAAATAGAAATATCAGGATCCTTGTTTTGCTTTTATTGTTGTTGTTGTGTTTTTGTTTTGTTTTGTTTTGTTTTTTTTTGTTTAATTGTGGAGGTTGTGAGGAAAAATCTCCAGCTCAGAGTTCTCCATACACAAATACAGCCTGGTCATCTTTCCCTCCTATTGAGTCTCCCCTCTGCGTGCTGCCCCTTTTCTGGGATCTGGCAGCAGGGTTTCAAGCAGCAGGAGAGAAGAGCCTTATCCCTTTTGTAGCCTTAGGAGTAAAGGATTTCTTGTTTTTTCCACTTCTTCCCTCTGAGAATTACTCCTCCCACAACAGGGTTGAGCACTCATGCTGGATCAAGGCCATCTGCCATAGTGCTTCTATAGTCTGAATATTTTGGTGTATTCTTTCTGTTTTGATGGCTGAAATTTTTCTTAAACCAGTTTTTCATCTGGATGAACCAGTGGCAACAATAAGGTGGCAGCAGGAAGCACCATTGCCTGCTGTCTCCCTGCCCAACTCAGTTTTGCAGCTCTAATGTTACTATGTATGAAATGTCTGCAGCACTGGATCTATGAGAAGTAATTTTAATATATTTTAGTAATAATGTCTTTGCCAGGGCAGAGTGGGCACAAGGAAAGTTCTCAAGATAATCTTTATGTCTTTTCTCAAAGCAGAGTTTTGCTAAGATTTTTTTTTTTCCCTACGGGCTGTACATTTGTTGCACTGAGAACAAAATGACAGTGAAAATGTTGTAGTACAAAGCAGCAAGATTTCTGGTGCATACATTCAGACTACTTCATGCACTTAAAAAACATGCTTGGGTTTGTAGGAAGGCTCTGTTTCCAAGGTTTCATCAATCATATCTGTATTCTTGTGGAGGGGGTGGAACTGAGACAGGAGTAAACTTGGATCCCACAATTAGATAGCACAGTGACTGAAAGCCTCCCAGTTTTCTCATCCTCAATTCATCATTTTTAAGCTGAGGCCATTGATGAAAGGGGAACAGGCTTCATCTAAAAGGAGAACTCATCACTGTGTGGGAATATACAGCTGTGCAGCAACTGGTATGAAATGCCAGTGGTTCCCAGCTCCTCTCCCCATGCCTGTATGTCCATGCAGATTCAGATACATGTTTTTGTAGTTTAGGGAGTGAGGCAGAGATAGTTTGGAGAGTGCTGTAGGCAAACACAGGCTGCTTATGTGTGTTGTTTTGTACCTATGCAAGTGTCAGATATCCAGAGCTCCCTTTCTGGGGCAGGAGGCTAGTGGGCACCATGGTTCTTCTGTGAGGGCAGTGTACAGGTGTTTGCTGCTGCTGTAACTGGGGTGCTCCTGCCTTATCTGGGCAAGGAAGACAAGTGCCAGATGGAGAAGCCCTCACTCTTCGATTTAGTTTTTTACGGAACTTTGAGAACAAAGTGTTGTGGTTTAACCCCAGCTGGCAACTAAGCCCCACACAGCCACTTGCTCACTCCCCCACCAGCTGGGTAGGGGAGAGAATCAGAAGAGTAGAAGTGAGAAAACTTGTGGGTTGGGATAAAGACATAATTAATTTAATAAGTAATCAAAAGCCACACACACAAACAAAGCAAAACAAGGAATTCATTTACCACTTCCCATCAGCAGGCAGATGTTCAATCATCTCCAGGAAAGCAGGGCTCCATCGTGTAATGGATGCTTGGGAAGACAAAACTCCATCACCTTGAATGTATACCCCCCTTCCTCCTTCCTTCTTTCCCCCCCCAGCTTTTCCCAGCTTTATAGACTGAGCATGACACCATATGGTCTGGGACATCCCTCTGGCCAGTTGGGGTCAGCTGTCCTGGCTGTGTCTCCTCCCAACTCCTTGTGCCACCTCCCAGGCTGCTCGCTGGTGGGGTGGGGTGAGAGGCAGAAAAGGCCTTGACTCAGTAATGAAAACATCCCTGTGTTATCAGCACTGTTGCCAGCACAAATTCAAACACAGCCCCATACTAGCTACTATGAAGAAAATAACCTGTATCCCAGCCAAAACCAGCACATTCTCCCCCCTCCTTATTCCATACCATTTACGTCACGGTCAGATCTCACATTATCCAATACATTTTCATTACCCACCACCACCCTTCCCATCTTTTGATATAATACAGATATCATTCCCTTAGTCTGTGGACCACCCCTGTGAAATGTCTGTAAAATATCTGTAAAATGCCTACAAATGTCCACAAAATGTCTCTTGAGTTCATTTAGTCCATGACTTTGGGCTCCATCTGTTATGGTGGTCACTGAGGACAGGAGAGGTGGTGTGGTGCATGGAGTTACTGGGGACCAAAGCCAGCTCAGGTCATGTCACTGCTGCATTTGCTCTGCTTCTTGTGGGGCTTGTCCTCCATTGGTTCAGGTTGTTCCTGCTACACTTATTTCTGTAACATGCAACTCACATCTTGGGTTACAATAATTTAAAGGTATTTCCATTACAATCCTCAGCCCTGGTCGCTTTGGACCAGCCCATAGGGTTTAACATTTCAATGATCTCCTCCTCTTGCCCCTGATCCAGTTTGGACTTATCCACAGACTGCAGTCCCTTAGGGATGCATCTGCTCCAAGCGGAGCCTTGTCTGTGAGCGACAGTCTCTCCAGGGCTGCGCCTGCTGCGGCATAGACTCATCCACAGCCACAGTCGCTTTGAGGTGCACCTGTTCCAGCGTGGCCTTATCCATGGGCCGCAATGCCTTCTGAGGTACACCTGCTCCAGCGTGGCCTTCGCCACAGCCACAGTCCCTTCAGAAGTAAACTGGCTCCAACATGGCCTTACCCAGGGCTGCAGTCCCTCCGGGGCTGTACCTGCTCTGTCATGGGCTTATCCATGGCCACACGCTTTGAGGTGCTCCAGCATGACCTCAGGCACAGCCACTGATGCTTCAAGGTGTACCTGCTGCAGCGTGAACTTATCCACAGATGCTCTGGGGTGTACTTTCTCCAGCATGGACTTATCCTTGGGCCACAGTCCTTTCAGAGGCATTCCTGCTGAGCAGAAACGTAACCACGGCCACAGACGCTTTGAGATGTACCTGCTCTGGCCTGGACTTATTCAAGGCCACAGATGCCTTGGGGTGTCCTGCTCCGACATAGACTCATCTGCAGGTGACAGTCCCTTTGACTGGAGTTCACACCGGCGTTCCAGCCTGTCCGGTACAGCAGCAGCAGCGATGCCCCGGCCACCTGCCGGCCCAGGCCCATCGCCACGGCTGTTACCAAAGCGTTCCCAGGCACAGCAGAGTCAGGTGATAAGCAGGATGGCAGCACAGCAAGTAGTGAAAGCAAAAAGCAGCTACTAACGAGCACTAGACTCTAAAATACAGTAAGGCAAGCAAGCCCCATGGCAAGCACAGGAGCCTGCCAATTAATAGCTAAACAGCAATAACAGTTATGAATTCAATCTAGCACATTCCAATCAGGTCTGTTGTTATCTTGAACCCTTTGAGCCCCATGTTGGGTGCCAAAAAGAACTGTCATGGTTTAACCCCAGCTGGCAACTAAACCCAACACAGCCGCTCGCTCACTCCCCCACCAGCAGAACGGGGGAGAGAATCAGAAGAATAACAGTGAGAAAACTCGTGGGTTGAAATAAAGACAGTTTAATAAGTAAAGCAAAAACCACACACCCAAGCAAAGCAAAGCAACGAATTCATTTGCCACTTCCCACTGTCAGGCAGGTGTTCAGCCAACTCCAGGAAAGAATGGCTCCATCATGTGTAATGGATGCTTGGGAAGACTAACACGATCATTCCGAACGTCTATCCCCATCCTTCTTTCCCCCCCCGCTCCATATGCTGAGCATGGCGCTATATGGTCTGGGACATCCCTCTGGCCAGTTGGGTCAGCTGTCCCAGCTGTGTCCCCTCCCAGCTCCTGGTGCCCCCCCAGGCTGCTCGCTGGTGGGGTGAGAGGCAGCACAGGCCCTGGCGCTGTGCCAGCTGCTCAGCAGTAACTAAAGCATCCCTGTTTTATTAGCACTGTTGCCACCACAAATCCAAAATGTAGCCCCATACTAGGTCCTATGAAGAAAATTAACTTTACCCCAGCCAAAACCAGCACATGAGGTATGTTTGTTTCATTATCTGTCATTGTCCTGGTGGACAGTGCAGAACAGCATCGCCTAGCATGTTGTCCTACTCTCAGTCCTGAATGGTATTTGGCAGTACTTCATCCCAGTTTAATAAGAATTGTAACTGCAGGGAACTTGCCTTCCAGAAAAGAGACGAATGCCCACGCCAGCCAGAAACGTCACTGAGACTCAAGTGAAAAACTGATTTCAGGGCCAAGCACTCAGAAGGAAGAAAGCTATATTAGCTATATTAGCATCTGCAGAAACCAGTCCACAACAAATACACGTTAAACCATATTGTAAGGATTATTATTTTTCTAGGTCAGTTCTGGTGAGCAACCTAAAAACATAGTCAGAACCCTGTCAGTTATGTTTTTGTTAAATAATAATAATAAAAAAGGAAAATAATTTTAAACTGATCTGCAAGGGATAAAAAATTGTTTGCCATATTTTTCTCTTTTTTTACAATGCTTTTCTTCATAACAGGAGTAATTATCTCAGAAAAGTTGTTACTGAAAATATATCACCTTAGGTTTTTATGTTGATTCAGCAGTTTACAGAGCAAGACTTGTAGATGCTTAATTTTTAATCCGTGAGTGTACACATAGACTTCAGTGGGACTGAAACAAGTGAAGTTAAACATGTATGTGAAAGTTTGCCAGACTAGGTCCAAAACTGTTTTGCTTTTATAAATGGGGACAAAATATTTGATTGGGACTTTTACTTTTTGCCCTCTGCTATCATCCCTAGTAGATTCTCTGTAATTAGACGTGATATCTAATCTTTAATCATATTAAAGATGTAGAAGGTAGAATAAATTTGAAACTATTCTCATGTGATTCTATTCTTTAGTTTGCCATTGATTGTCATTTGAACTTTTATAAGCTTTATTATTTTCATAGATGCTCCTTTAAACACAGTATTAACACATTAAACAAGGTATAAACACATTAAACAGGGTGACATCATGTCAAGGGCATTTGGTCATGAATTCTTATTGGGTCAGCTTGCCATTTGAGTGGTCATCACAGGGTTACCGACCTCGCTAGGGAAGGGTAGAGGATTCAGACAGGGAATGTGGAGACCTCTCCTCAACCAAATTTGAATAACAAGGACTTGGTATGGGGTCTCTATTTACTAGCCCTCTTTTGCAAAATACTGTGGAAACAGAGAGCGCAGTGATGGAGTATCCTCATAGTTGAACAAATTGCATTTGTCAGATTATCATATCACATAAATGCTGTGTTTTCCTTGCTTTTGGTTATGTGCTCCTCATGTTTGCTTATATACACAAAGATTTAGCATGACTACACGCCAGGTGTGAGTGAAACAAACGGGAATGAGTGAACTGCATGTATGATGTGAACAGCGTAACAGTGAAAGTTTTCTGATGCATCTCTGAAACTTTCCATTTGCAGGATGAAAGTTCTATAGAAAGTGATGAGTTTGATATGAGTGACTCGACTAGGATGTCAGCTGTGAACTCTGACCTCAGCTCAAATCTGGAAGAGAGAATGCAAAGTCCTCAGAACCTCCAGGGCCAGCAGGATGGTAAGGCAGTTGTTTCATACAGAAAATGCAGTATTGCTTTGTCTTTTTCCCATTCTATGCCTTCGTTTAGTACCTGCTGTGTCCTCTTCTTGATAGTGTGTTTCATTAGGTAATTTGAAATGTATGTTCCCTATATCTCAGCATGAAGAGAATGAAGTTGGGTTTTTTTTGAGGTTAACTTATTTGTTGCTTAGGCAACAGGTGAGTGCTTAGACCACTATATGTTAAGTATTATTATTATTTTACTATTTCTATATATGTAGTGTAACCGTACACAGGCATAAAATGAAACTCAAACATTTCTGAGGCAACCAGAAGGCTGAGAAAGTTGTTTTTACTGGTTGCAATGAGGGATAGGGGTGTGACAGAAGCATGATTATTTGAGAGCTAGGAATTAGGATGTGATATTCAGAAAAAAGGATGTAAAGCCCATAGTGAAATAGGGGTAAAAGAAGGGAAAACAGAATGAGCAGAATTGTAAATCTGAATATTAATTATTTCTAGGTTAGTTACAATGCAAAGCTAATTTGTTGGTGAAAGTGATGAAAGTTTTACTTTGCATAGAAGATGCATAGATGTGTAGTCTGATTTCATCCCTTGTTATAGAACAAGTTAGATGAGCCTGGTTTGGAATGAGCTTTCTCCTTGGCTATGGAGCTCGAAAAAAGTCTGTCCACTACAGACTGTGACAGTGGCTCATGAGTGGCACATGAATGTGCAACACCCAAAGTGCAAGTCAGTTCTATTGCTATTAGAAACAACACATTGGTATTCTGTACTTGTTAATCCATAATTTCCTGATTGTGTGTGCCAGTTCAGAAGTGCTTCTTATATTTCTCCTGAACAATAAATTCGTGGGATTTGACAGTTAAGCTGGATACTTTCCACTTTATGCATCCTGGTCAGTTGCTGGCTGGTAAGCTATTTACATGAGAATATAGTGGCTGATAGGATCTGGTGACGGGTAGGACCTTCTGCTGTGCTGCTCTCCTGACAAATAAAGGAGGAGGATATCTATGATAATTTGGTGGGCCAGATTCTAACCACAGACGCCTTTTGTCTGAGTGTCTTCAAGCTATCACAAAAATTGTGCAACTTTTGACTTAATTTCTATCTATGTTCACTAAAGGAGCAGTTCTGATTGCACAACACGTAGCGAAAGCCAGTTCACTTTCCTGATGAAGTTTGACTTTTTAGGGCTAATGTATTACAATAATACTGCTAAGTCAGAGTTTTCAGGGATACTTTGGGAGGTGCCATTTTTATGTATCTGGCTTTCAGTGCAAAACTGTGCTTTAGAGGTTTTTGTTTACTTATATACTCAGTCAGCTTTACATGTATAGCGTTTCTTAATAGTAACTGTGCGCATGTATATGTCCGAAATAAAAATTATAGCTCAGTACGGTAACCTATGAGGAAATGCCGGTCATACATGTCTTAATACCTGCTGCAACTAGATTCATGTGCCACATCTAATCATATTAGAACATAAGTACAAATGATAAAATGCTGCAGATCTGTCACTTGCTATTTAAAATGTATGGAAAATAAAGGCACTGTGGTCTTTGAACTGCAGGCAGCGTGATCTTACAGAATTGCTTTAAATCTCTCAGCTTTCCTTCGTTTCCCCCCAGATGGTACTTGCTCACCTTCCTAAGGTAGTCCTGTTTTCCGCTGCGTCTTCTGGCTAAAGCATCTGCTGGTAGAGAAATAGCACCTCTTCCTGCTTCATGATTTTCTTGTGCTAGCTGTTGTCAGGTAGCAAACATGAGTGTGGCTAGTTATAGCAACACTTGCTTTTTCAGATATGGGAGAAGAGACTGAAGGAGGAACTGAAAGACATTGTTAGGGTGGGGGAAAGAAGAATGATAGCAGAGGGCAGGAAGAAAGAAGACTGGAATAAAATAATCAACACAGGGACAGGGGGATGGAAGCAGGAACGGAAAGGAGGGAAGGCAAAAGGGAACTTAAATGAACTTAGCAGTACAATCCCTTTTGCTGTCACAGCCTTCACTGTAAAATGTTACAAATTTCATAATTATAGTGCACACACCCCAAAATCATCCAGAGCATGAATTTCTGTGTGTCTGAAGTGATTATTGTCCCTTTCCCTCCAACATTCTATATGCCCATGAGAGTTTATGTCAGCCACCACATTCAGTCTACAAAGACACTTGGCATTTGGCTCATCTGAAATGTCTTTGCTGCATTCTGGCAGGTGAAAACTTATTGCTGCATAAGGTTATTGCCTGTGCACACACAGTTGGGAATGGTTTCCGTGGTCACATGGGACACCACAGGTTGTCTGCTGCCCCAAGCGTGCCCTTCTTGGGAGCATGACTTGCTAATGGGAATTGTTAGGAAAACTGCTGCCTGGGGTGGATTAGTGACTGCTCAAGGTACCTAAAGGAAACGTGTTCTATCACTGTTTACCTGGCTTTCCCTGTGAGGTGGCATGAGAATATTTTGGGACATCTATTGGTTTTTTTCCATGGATTTCCACTGATTTGGTACTAGGATATAAACAGAGTCCATGTACCCTACAGGAATGTAATGGTGAGCTGGGTCATGACACTGAGGGATAGATGGAGGCTCCTCTTAGTTCAGTTTATCAGAGCATAGTGGAATGCTGACACTATCCACGTAAAAGGAGTAAGATGCTTTCATACCCTCTTCCCTTGGGGTTATATCTGCATCATTTTTAGACAGGCATTTGGCTTTGGGACTCTATTGCAGAGCTCATACTAAAAAAATTGACCTGAGGTTTCTCAGTGTCTTCCAGTCTAGTACTCTGTGTTCGGTTTCTCATGGTTAGGTTGTTTGAACCTAAATAGAACAAAGGCACATATGAGAGCAATCCACAGTATCAGCTGAAAGCAATAGACTTCTTCACCCAGAAATGTCATGGTAGGTAGGGAAAGTGCTAAGAAGGAGGGCACAGGGAGGAAAGGTGTGTGTTACTTACATTAGATGGGTATGGGTGCTGGTACTGCACAAAAGTCCTGGGCTCTGTGAATATACTGAAGCTTCAAAAGATTTGTATAAAGCATATTGGGTTGAAAGGGAACTGAGGAAGAAATGAAAAGTGGGGAGAGTTGATGAATTGTATCCACAGTACCAAAATTCGCACTATACTATGAAGGACAGTTCCCACTTTAAATTAGCCTTTGAATATTTTTAAATAACAGGGCCTTGAGTCACACCTGCTGGTGAAGGGCTGAAAATATCATCCTGAGCACCTGCAGGGCTGCTGCAACGATGGGGGAGGAGCTGGAAAAGAGCTGCTGCTCTTCCCTGGGGAGTCAGAAAAGGAAAGTAGCTCTTAATTTGCAATTGGTTCATTCCCCAGCTGGGAATGGGGTAGGGCTATCTGCTCACCAGTGCCTCAGAGATGCTTTCCCTAACAGCCAACTGGATAATAGGCCTGCAAATTGTGGTGTGTTCCTTTCTGTTTTGCATCCTTTCCCCTTGCTTGCCCCTGTTTTCTTGCTTCCCTACACATGCTAAAGCTCCGGTGTCCTAAGCTAGGTCTTTGGAGTGAGCCCTGGGTGCCACACATCTGTGGGCAAAGCTCCCACTTGAGAGCTGTTTTTAATTCTCCTTTCTCCTAATAATGCTCTGGGGACTCTGATGCTGCTGGATTAAACTCTTTTGCCCTTATCTCAGACACCAGGCAAGGTTTGCAAACTGAGTTGGAAATAAAGGAGCTTGTATTCTTTTTAATTAGTGCTTCAACTGGTACAAAAATGATTTTTGTAGTAAAAACTAACCTATAGATAGGTCTGTCAGAGGGCAACTACCCTGAGGGAAAATGGGATTCTTGTTGCCCTTGCCTGTTAGCTGAAGCCCTGTGCAGAACAGCTGAGTGTGTTTGCTCCCTCACTGTGGTGGTTCGTTAGTTACCAAAACATGAGAGAGATGCTCTGATTAGAGGAAATTAAGAACATGCACAACTCTAGAAGTAACAAGAGTTAGGTATAAATTTTATGTTGAATTTTTTTTTTTGTTTTCACTATGTGAGCCATCAAATAAAAATCAGGAATGAGACTATTTGACTGTAACTCAGTGCAAGATGCAGAATTCATTTATTTTCAGTATTTCTCACTGTACTGAGGTACACCAAAACAAATCAATGCTTTGTCTGGATTTCTGTGGAGCGACTATGCTTTCTTCAATCTAGTTTTTAGAAAATGATAGTAACGTGTTTATACCTATTTATACAGAACTCCCTCTCACAAAACTTGTATTTTGTGACTGTGCTTACAGCAGCTAGCTATGACAAAATATGTCATGGTTCAACCTTTGTCAGGGGTTGGGATATCATCTTAGATGTGGAGGTTACTAATAAGCTTTTCCCGATTGTATTTTTTTTTCAGCTTATAGAAAATCGAGCAATAGTACTGTAATGCAGTGGAGATTATGCCTTCAAGTAGTTCGTGGTCATTTGGATAACGCCAGTTCTCTGGCATGTTCAAGTTGCCAGGCTTTCCACAGTATAGATGTAGATGTGGTTATTCACATTGACTATTCCCTTCACTCATTTGATGTTTGTGGTGGATACAAGTATTGGAGTCAGTCATCCAAATACCTGTTTTCTGCATCAAAGCTATAATCTTTACTCAATAGCTTCACCTGAAACAAGAAACATTAGCTGATTAAATTGTCAAAACTGTGTGTCTGTGCAAGGGTGTAGAATTTGCTGTGCCCATGCTTGCTGTTGGATTATTCTCTCTGAACTGACTCCAAGCCAAGTATTTAATCCATCTTTCCATTCTTAACTGGTTGTGCTGTCATACTTCTTTCTGCTTTTGTCTTTATTCCACTAAAACCTGGACTTCTTGTCTTAAAACTTTGACTTTTCTTTTTCCACAAAGTAATTTAAGTGAGATGTACGAGTTAGAACACCAGCTGCAGGCCAAAATGAAGAGAGATTGGTGAAGGAGCATATTGGTGTAAATTGTGTCTGCTTTTGCCTGTGTTTTGGCCCTGCTTTTGATGTTGAGTAAAGCAAGTGGTAACAAAGCCAACACGAGAGCAGATGATTCCCAGTACTGAACCCATGGTAACCTTTTGGCTGCTAATTAAGAATTTTCAGTGGAAATGTTATTTTACACTAATTTACAAAATTAATTTACATTAGTGAGTATTGTGACTTTAATTTCTGTTCAAGCACCGAAAGGTTTTACAAATATGCTGGGTTTTTAGGAGATCTAAGTCCACTTGGCTTCAGCAAAGGCCCACTAAATATTAGCTGAAATGTTTGCAGAGTTTGGGTGTCTTTTACTTAAAAGCTTGACTTTAGGTTTCAAAACAAAGCACCTGACATTTCTGTGGTGTATGGGATGGAGTGAAATTACTGCATGAAGACATAAAGCTTTAATAACAGTATTAAAAATAAAATAAAAAGCAGCCTGCCAGTTTTCCTACATGCAATCTCATATACTTTTAGAAAGACACTTCATTTTTTGGGATTTTCCGTGGCTTGACTGGTTTTATTTGCAATTTGTAGATCCATACTAACACAGCTGTAATGCTATAAAAGTTGCTTATTATGCTTATACATTATACAAGAAATTGGACATGCAAAGTTAATAAGTATTTTACTCTAAAGCAAAAGGTAATTTTTGCTTGATAATGAGGCCTTGGGCTGATAAAGAATGAAGGAGGTAGCACTGTTAGCTGTCCTGGTTTCAGCTGGGACAGAGTTAATTTTCCTCTTAGTAGCTGGTGCAGTGCTGTGGTTTGGATTTGGTGTGAGAACAATGCTAGCAGCACACTGATAGTTTTTGTTGTTGCTGGGTGATGCTTATACTAAGTCAAGGACTTTTTGGTTTGTCAGGCCCTGCCAGTGAGAGGGCTGGGGGTGCATAAGAAATTGGGAGGCGACACAGCCAGGACAGCTGACCCCAGCTAGCCAAAGGGATATTCCATACCATAGGAAGTCGTGCTGATTATACGACCTGGGGGGAGTTGTCCAGGGCCTGTGATCGCTGCTCAGGGACTGGCTGGGCATCAGTCAGCAGGTGGTGAGCAACTTATTGTGCATCATGGGTTTTTTTCTCCCTTCCCTTTGGATTTTATTCCTCTCCCCTTCTCCCTCCTTTTCCTTAGAATTGTTATTATTGTTTTGGGTTTTTTTCCTCCTATTTTGTTTCAATTGTGAAGTTGTTCTTACCTTAACCCTCAGGTTTTGCATTCCTTTCTGATTCTCCTCCCCATTCCTCTGGGGCATGGCGGGGAGTGAGCAAGCAGCTGCATGGTACTTAGTTTCTGGCTGGGGTTAAACCATGATATTAGCTTATAACATTTTTTGGGTAATAATCTCACATCTTATGACTAAGGGTGAAACAATAAATACTAGTTTTCTGAAAGAAATCTAAGATACCTGACTGACTCATGGTAGTGGAAGAGTACAGTAACATCCAGGCAATGGTAGCAATACAGCACCTTCTGCATAGTCTTTTGTGTTCTTGCTCCAATTTCCCTGAAGAGGAAAGCCTGCCTGTATGAACAGGTTTTATCTTTCCCTTCTTCTGGGAGATAGAGCAGGGGCTGAATGAGGGCAACAACTGCATCCCGAAGATGAGGGCTGAGACCGGCTGGCCAGAGAGAATGAGGAAGGTCTCTGCTTCGGCAGCCTGGCAGTCTGTTCTGAGGATAAGCAAAGGTCTCTTGTCTCTGCAGCTGTCGATCTGCCACCTTTTGCAAGCACCAGTTTCATTACTGAATAAAGCAAAAGGCAGCACAGTCACATATGCATGTTTCCAAGTCTACGGGCTGCAGTGAAGTGTTATCTTACACATGTCAAAATCACAAAGGTTTCTTTAGACAGGAGCTTAGTTACAGTAGAGTGTATTGCTCTATCTGAGAAAACTAGTATCATCTTCACCTAAGCAAAGTTAAAGTGGACCATAGTGCTAGTATTATTTTGCGTCAATGGGGCTACACTTGGGGTGATTTGGCCTATCAGGTCTGCTTTGATGAAATATTATTTGCATAAACCAATACATTTAAGAAAGAGGAAGGAAACGGTGAAACAAGAACAGAAAGCCAGAGAGTTGCAGAAATTAGTTTCAGTGGTGTTTTAGTGGCTTCTTTAGGGATGATACTTTATCAATTCAAAGGTACTGTGAGTGACATTGTAATGATAGGCAGTGTTACAATGTCAGTGCTAATGCATTGCACTGAGCCTGGCAAGAGCTTGCAATGCCAGTGCAGCTGTGTTAAAAACTTTCAGTCCTTAACATCATTAAGGAGAGCTGGGTGGAATTTTCAGCAAATCAAGTATTTTAATGTACTGGCTGCTGACGAGGCAGCTAGTATGTGCACTGTCATCAGAGTACTGGGCTGATATATGAGGCATTTCTATTGTACAATAGATGAAAATCTTCCTTTGACTCTCTATAGAATCCAAATTTGATGAAAATTAAGCATCAGTGTCTCTCCGTGGAGAGCACTCCTTCCTTCCTCCAGATTAACAGAAGGATCTTCCAGAACTTCACTAACTCAGAGGACCTGCCTGAGCAGACAAAAGTCTCAAACCAGGATTTGGGCATGAGCACCCCTCTCACTAAAGTGTAGCAAATGGATTACTTTTACAACTGATTCTTTTTAATATGTAGAGTTACTGTATTTTCATCTGCTAGTTGCAAGCATCTTGCAAGTTGGCTGTGCTGAATGTCTCGCCCCTGCTCCTCTGCTCCATTTTACTTCCGTGTGTCTTCTCTCATCTTTTAATAACTTGTGTTCTTTTTTTTTGACATGTCTTTGCTTGGTTTTTATCTTATACTGTAATTTTCTTTAGAGACTAAAATATTATTAAATATGAATTATGCATTAAGCAGACTCTCTGCTAAAGCCTCACTGGTCTGTTGCAACCAGAGAACAATCCTGTTTCCTGCACTACCCTCCCAGCTGCACAACTGTCACTTTATATTACGCTTGTCTGGAACAATTGAGTGTGGCTTGTAATGACAATAATTGCCTCAAAATTGTTTGTCATGTTTTCCTTGTTAGCGACAAACTACTGACTGTTGGTTACAATCAAGTTCTCAGCTATTACTCCATAATTACATCAGGGAATACTTACAGCCAATAATAGCTGAGAAATCAGAATTATCTTTTCACAAATAATGCTAAAATGCTTGCAGACCATTCACTCTATTCACAGCCATTCTTCTTGACATCAGCAACCTAGTGGTAAGTAAAGTCTGCCCCTGTGTAAAAGGCTAGCTGCAGACCCGTATCCTTTTGCACCTTCAGAACAGGTCTGCGGGTTGCATTGGTGTTGTACAGGTCCTCTATCAATAGATATTTCACTTTGGCAATAAACTAAGCAGCCCAGCTCACTCTTCCTTATGCGGGTACTGAAGTGAGCCAATTTGCTTTCAATTTCAGTATGCAAGCCCTTGTAACTAATCTTAGCGGGATTTCTGAAAGTGTTGGCTTGAGTTTTGGTTGATTTCCTTTGTTCTTTCCCCCTATCTTAGCATCTCTCAGGCTCTTCCCTCCCATTTCTCTGTAACACCTAAACTAAGCAGGGCCATTCTGGTATGGAGATTTAGCTTTGCTTTCCAGTAGAGACACTACCCAGTTTATCCTTTCATATGTACCAGTTGACTTTAGCAGGGGCTATGTGCACAGATTGTTTGATTTGATCTATGTCCTTACAGTATGAGTTTTTTTCATAACTACTGTTAAAATGCATGTTAGGCATTGACTCTCTTTTTCCTACTACATTTAATATAGAATAATATAATAGAACATTTTTTTTCCAGTAAAAGGAATGTAAAACAATGGGCTTTAAAGAAAATTAAATTTAGCCATTAATCCTTCACTGTGTTATATTTTAATTAAGGAAGTTATTAATTTATATTCTTCTGAACAGGAAATTCCCTGGAGACATTGGGCTGTCTTGTGAAAGATATTTTTTAATGGAAATTTCTTTAAAGTATTTATTGTTTGATAATATATTTGTAATGATGAATGTTTAAAATTAGTAGTCATTTTTTAACAAAATGCAAATACTTTGATTACAAAAAGAGAGTATACTTTTTCAGCACTATAGAATTCTGTAATATTTAACACAAATGCAAAGTATATATATAAATTTTCCTGAGGTCTGTGAAGTGGTGCTTTCAAATAGTTGGTTTAATGTTACCAAATAGTAACCGTATTTGTTATTCTGAGGCAGAGGGATGCACTATCACTGTCAGTTCTTAATAACAGGATGGAAGAAACGATATTATCATTCTGAAAGTTTCAGGATAGGCTGAACTCCAGCAGTGTCCTCCAAGTATTCGTGAATGCTCATAGTCTGGTTATTGTGAGACAGGGTAGTGATGGTTTGCAGGTTGGCCAGAGACAGAAAGGTACGAGAACAATGACATTTAGCATCAACACAGATTAAAATACAGCCCAGCTCTTTCACTTTATTTAGCACTTGGTGACTGGTTAGCAGCTTGCTTGGAGATGTGTGAGGCTGAAGCAGTCTCTCCACTGCTGCATGCCAGGTGGACACTGCCCAGCCCTGGTTGCTGAAGGAGCACCCTTCCAGACAGACATTAGTAGCTACTGAAACCCCCTCTGGAAAAAGATGTAAAGGAGCACCTCCTGTTTAGTTGCCTTTGTGGGCTGTACTGTGTGTAATGCTAAGAAACCAATCCAGAGCCTCAATTTTAAGAGTTGGCATTATCATTAAAATAAATTAAGATTAAAACTAACGTAGAGACAGAATCCAAATTTATATAATACACATTTTTCAGACTTAGGTGCACAGAAATGAAGAGAAATTGATGCCTTAGGTCAGCTCCAAGGAGCTTTTCTCCATTTCCGTCAGATAACAACTCATTAGTACACTAGTCTTGCAGCTGCAATGTGGTTTTCCAGCAGAAATATTGCCCTGAGATCAGTCTCTACTGCAGAAATTCCTGGTTATGGGGACAGTTGCATCTTTGTATCTTAAGTCCTTCTCTGTGCTTCAGTTTAATTTCAGAGTTTTTACACGCCATCTTTCTTGTGAAATGAATCAAGGAGTCAGCTTAATGTATCTCAGAGAGCTAGTGACTGCTTCTACTTAACTCCTAGCAGTCATGATGTTCCATGCGCTTTACTGGGTAGAGTTGCTTCCTAAGTAGAAGGTGAAGTGATCCTTGTTAATAACCATCCCAGATCCCTGCTATAAACAGTTAAAGTTGTGTAAGATGAGTAATTACTTCTGACTGGAAGGCGGAGTTCAAACCTCTCTGTTTAGCTTTTCATACTCTGGAACTTGGGTTTCACGTAAGCATAGGCTTTGGCAAGGAGCTTTAAATGTGATCATAAACCAGAATATAGTGTGTGGTTCACTAGCAGCTTTTAAATAAGGTAGCAGTAATAGGTACTTTGGGGCAATAACTGATTAGAAGATATGATTTTGTGCTTTGAGAAACATTGTGGTAAAACCATGATATCAGCAGACTAGTTGAAATTCTTGGGAGTGATAATTGCTATTATGGGTTTGATGGGGAAAAGAAATTAGGAGACACAGGCAGGGAGTAGTTGTGGGGTTTTTTTCTCTGCAAAATCTGGAGATGACATTTCAGTTACATGAAGTTACTGTTCTAAGAACCAAAATATGAAGCGTACTAAAATTTTAATGACTTAATTGGCAAAGACATGCAGTGAGTTTGTTACATCACACTGTTTAAGTGTCTTTTGGATGGTTATTCTGAAGGGAGCCAATACTGCAGCCAAAGAGAGGATGAAGAGACAGAACTACAAGATGTGGGAACTCTTAATGTGCATTACCTACAATAGCAGAAATAGGCCCTCTTCGAAAGGAGGTGATACAAAGGGTAAGAGCAGCCAGGTGGTCTAGAGAGGTAGAAAGTAAATGGAAGCAACCAGTGCTGTCAAATCTCTTCCAAAAAGCACTCCTTGTATGTTTATAAAGAATCTATAAATAATTGAATAGTTTACAGGTCTGCATACATCTTTGAGCATTTCTGTCTGTCTAAAAGCAGTAGATGACTTTTTAAAAATATCGGAGAACTATCCATGGACTGCATTTTTATGCAGTTGAAAGAACTTTGACTTCTAGTGACTTGGTTTTTTAGAAATTGTATCCAGCATGATCATGTCCAAAATATATGAGCATGATTAAAATCTTACTAAAATCAGTGATGAGTTTCTGCAAACTCCAGTGGAGACAAGGATTCATCCTTGATGTTTTCATAGTAGGCTCTGGGCAGTTGAATGGATCCTAAAGTAGTTAATATGGGTGCTGACATTGCTACTGGTTCTTAGTTAAACCATCAGTGCAGTTTATGCGGAAATTATAAGCTTTAAGTCAGTGAGCTAGCCCTATCTGTGTTTATGTATCTTCCTTTATTATTTGTGCTATATTTCTGCAATTCTATACTAGTTATGTGTGCTCTCTAGGAACTGTTAATCTTAGATTCCTCGAGCAGACTATAATCCATGGTTATTCCTGTACGTCTGTAGTCAGACTTGCAGTTGCACATATTGTTATATCTTCTGCAGATATGCCCTATTTTAATTAAAAGCATGGGTGCTGTAAAGCCTGTTAGCAAGGACAAATATTTTTCTGTTCTCTGAATCAGCTACTTGGCAGTGTGCTTCCATTTAGTCCCTGGAAAAAAAAGGGCTAAAATGGTTGCTTGCTCAAGGAGACGGGGAAATGGTGGTGACAGCATTAAAAAGCATGGGGCATGGGTAGATTTCAAAGAGTAAGATGACAGCCTGGCCAGGTTTTCCACAGTAATTTATGAAACAGGGTTCCATGGTGATTCTTGAACTTAATTCTCTCTGTTGACATAGTAAACTGTTGATTTCAGTAGAAGCTTACTTAAATGCAGCTTTGCAAAAGAGAGGGTGGACATGGTAAAACTGTTATTTTTCTGAGAAATAATTCTTCACCACCTAGGAAACTGCGCACTCCTAGCCTTCCAGTCTTTTACAGACAGCTCCGACACCACCATGCCGTGCAGAACAAGTTCTTTTCAGAAGAGCTTCTACTGCATGGGTAAATTACTTGGGTTGGGTTGGTAGTGGTAGACTATTAGTATTTGCTGTTTCTTGGATCCCCTTCCAGTGTACTGCCTGGTTTTGAATAGTCCAGTTGGTAGTCTGTGGGGCAGTTCTGTTTAATCCATGCCTTTTTTTAGGATGGTTTTCACGCCTTCTAGGACATCTGCTGTTTTTTGTAGATGCTTGATGCGAGCCCCTGTAAGTAGAAGAGGATGCTGCAATATGGCTTGAGGGAAGAGGACATGCCAAATCAGGCATATGGCCCACATATTAGCATACTGTTATAGAGCAAGAGCTCCTTGCTTCTTAGCTGAAATAGGTTGTAGGGCCTTGTGTTACAGGTGATCTGGCTGATGCCTGGGGATGAACAGGCTCGCTAGTAAGACCTGAATCCTAACTGATCATTAAGTACACATGTATGATGAAGAGAGCAGGTGTTAGCAGTACCAGTATCTTGTTGTTTTTTTATGTTTGTATACAGATAGAATGGAAATAACTACTTGGATTTTAAACTGTTCCTGCCTTGCAGAATGAATTTCTCTGAATAATAATGAGTTTCTTTAAAGATATTCCTGTCTTGTGGGTCAGGAAGAAATCTAGTCTCCCATGCTGTCTGACTACCTCTTGAGAATACGGCAATCAGGTGCACTTTGAACCTGAATGAAAAATTGAGGAGAAAACCATTCTCCTGACTCCTCCATTATTCCTGCTCAAACTGAAACCTGTCCCCCTTCAGCACCCTTCAAGGCAGGAAAATTTTACTTATTCTGTTTTCTTATGTCAGTATGTGGTGGATGCCTTACTATTTGTTTCTCTCTGGCAGTACACACAGGTGTGAACAGAAATAATCCAGAGAGTAGAGGGTTAGGAAGGCTACTTAGGGACTAGCAGAGATTGAGCTTGCTAGCTTGACTAGGTTATTTTTCCAGCAGCATTTATTAAAAATGAAGTTAGCATTGAGTTGTATGTTGGCCCTGTTTTGTATTTCATTACACAATATGGAGCAAGCACAAAGCTAATTTGAGTCTACACAGAAGTATCTATTGATATGAATAGATTTTCTATTTGTAGGTTTTATAACCATATTTATAAATCTATATTTCTCTTATCACATATATATGTCTTTCTATACTTACCTAAGTAAAGTGAACAGATCGCTGAAGAGAAGTAGAGCTTTATGGCACAGGAATCTGTTATTAAGCAGATGATACATTTTCCTGCACTCTGATTAGACCATCTCAGAGTTCAGAAATGCCATAGGCCTGAATTTCTAAAGAGGCAATTCTGTGAAGGCTAAATCCAACCAGAGCAGTATACATTCCAATACCTCTTGAAGCTCTGAGGCAAAAAAAAAAAGTTGGCATCTCTTGCTTTCTTCTTGTTTTGGTGTGGGTGGAAAAGGTTTTGTTTGAATGTGTTTCAAGCAAATCATAAGGTGTGCGCCATGTGAGCCAGCTTGTGCTTTCCTGTTCAACAGGAGCAACAGCAAGGAACAGTGGATGTCAGTGTCTGTAGCTCCTATTAAAATGTTGCAGGTTATATCTGAGGGGCAGCAGTAGCTACAAGAGCTTAGCAGCACATTCTTCTCACAGGGAAGCAACATCAAAAATAAATTTGGATGGCTGTCTCTTGTAGAAGTAGGTTCCATATATATATATATATATATACACATGTGTGTATATATATATAAAACCATATGAAGCTTTTTCCATCCTTCAAAGTGTTTTCCTGACACAGGGACAGTGCCAGTCTTAGGGGCTTTCTTTCAGAGCCGTTTCCAGGGGTGCTTTGCAGGGCATGTCAGAGATTGAGTGGGGAGCATGAGACTGGTATGGACTTGACAATTGGTATCGGTGAGTAAGTGGTCTCCCAAGGGCTCTTCTTTGGGTGGTTTCATTCTTAAGTACAAAGATTGGCTGTGTCTAAAGACTTACGGTCAATGATTCAATGTCCAAGCAGAAACCAGTAACAAATGGTGTCCCTCAAGGGTCCATACTGGGACCACTACTATTTAATATCTTCATCAACAACATAGTGTTGCTGAGTGCACCCACAGCAAATTTGGAGATGACATTAAGCAGAGTGGTGCCATTCATTTGCTGGTGGGAGGGGATGTCATCCAGGCTTGAGTAGTGGGCCCATGCAAGCCTCATGAAGTTCAACAAGGTCAAGTGCAAGATCCTGTATCTAGGTCAGACAATTCCCAACACCAATACATACTGGAGGAGGAATGAAATGAGAGTGGAGAAGGACTTGTGATACTTGATATTATTAGTGAATGAAAAATTGGACTTGAGCTGGAAATGTGTGATGGCAGCCCAGAAAGCTGATTGTATCCTGGGCTGTATAAAAAGCACGGCTGGCAGGTCAAGGGAGGTGATTCTCCCTATCTGCTCTGCTCTTGTGACATCCCACCTGGAATACTGTATCCAGCTCTGGGGTCCCCAACACGAGAAAGACATGGACCTGTTAGAGTGGGTCCAAGGGAAGGCCACAAAAATGGCCAAAGGGGTGGAACACCTCTCTTATGAGGAGAGGCTGAGAGAGTTGGAGTGTTCAGCTGGGGAAGAGAAGTCTCTGGAGAGATCTTAATGCAGCCTTTTGGTATATAAAGGGGATGCAGAGGAAAGACTGAGAGAGACTTTTTACCAAGACCTGTAGTGACAGGACAAGGGGTGATGGTTTTAAACTAAAAGAAGGTATTGGATATACGGAGGAAATTTTTTACCATGAGGGTAGTGAGCCACTGGATCAGGTTGCCCAGAGAAGTTGTGCAGCAATCAAGACCAGGTTGGATGGAGTTTTGAGCAACTTGATCTAGTGAAGGTTTTCCCTGCCCGTGGCAGGGGATTGGACTAGATGATATTTGAGGGTCCCTTCCAACCTAAACCATCCTGTGATTCTGTGATTGCAGTCATCAAGGTGAGAACTCATACATTCCAGCTTATAAGGCCTGTGTCAAAAATTAAAGGAGATTTCTGGGTCATTACAGGTAGGAGATAATTTATTTTTGCTGCCATGGATGTTTAGGCAGCCAATAATGTAGCATCTTGAAAGGTCCCAAAACTGGAAAGTGGGTTGAATAATTTAAAGCTGAACATTCTTGTTACTGGAAGATTATCAGGAGGCACTTACTTCCTCCTACCACCTTTGTTATTAAAAGGCACTTTTTTTTCCCCCCTGTCATCTAAGCATCAAGACAGCTGGAGAAAGAGATGGACTGTGGAGTGAAAAGCTTTGTGCATTGGTGTCAAAGTGACAAGGAACAGGTTTTTTTCCACAGGTACATGTATTTTTTGGGGAAGAATGGCAAGACATATTCTTTGTCTCTAAGGTGTGGGTTTTGGTAGGAGAGGAACATAATAATCCTTAATTCTCAGTCTGAAATATTTCTCCTCAATACTTCATATTTGGTTATTTGCCAGCTGAATCTATGTTATATCGGAGGAGAATGGTAGTAAAGGAAGCGGTGCAGCTGATTGAAAGGCATGTACTTCCATGAGAACAGGCTAGATTAGAGCAAAGAAAAAGGTAAGCTATCTTCATGCTTGATTTCTGGCTTGGATTCTGAATCTGAGAAGATAAAGTCCATTTCAGCAGCAAGGAAGAAGAGTTTTCCCAAGAGCTGTCTGACAGACAGGAAGAGAGGCAGTAGTGAGGGGCTTGGCAGAGGCTTAAGTGGTAGTTAGACCTCTCACTCCTGCAGAGGGGTAGCAGGAGAGAGAGCACTTTTCTGCCATTTGTGCCTTTGAAAGTGTTGCTCTTGGTGAAGGTGTGCAAGTTCTCTCCTAGTCACTCCACAAAGAAGCTGTTTAAAAGAATACTACTTGCCAATGAGTGAAGGGAAAATGTCAGTGCAGGCAAATTTAGATGTCTTGCATTATATTCTCAGTGGGTCTGCGCTGGTTTATAGTAAATGAGGTTCTGACCTTGTTTAAAAACAGCTATTATCTTCTGTCTGCAATACTGATTTCTGTGATAGTTGATAGTTGTCAGTGCATACCTGTAAGTATGAAAAATATGATCTTAACTTTATCCATTATTATGCACAAGTTAAGTCCAAAGTGCAGTGGTAATAAAGAAAACCTGCTGATGTCCACCCACTATCCATTCTCATCTTCAAATGGTGAAGTAACCACATAGATGTTTGTGGTAAATGCCTGCCTTATTTCACTACAACAAAATCTGTTTTGGAATACCAGCAAGTCAGTTACACGGAGTAAGTGGTGCGTCGTATTATGTTGTCTATGTTCCAGAGGAGATGCTGTCACCTCTACCACCCACCCTCTGCATGTGGAGTATCTTTTCAAAGCAATCTGAGGGTGTTTGCCTGTGCATTTAAATTGCAAGCCTGATTCAGTAGTTTTATTGTTCTAAGTAGTAATACTAAAGGAAGCATTTTCAATTGGGAGCGTTTTGGGGAATATTACCATCTTTGTTAAATGTACCCATCCATACAACAGGAGTGACAGCCATTTCCAGTGACATGGAGCATCGTTACTCCAGAATGTTTAGAGCTATTAGCAGGGATAGCAAAGCTTAGAAAGGTTACTCTCCCATCTCCCTAGTTAAATCAGAAGGCCAGTGAAGCTGGGGAAATGAGGCAAGGACAGGTCTTTGACAGAATAATGTCTGTTGCCTTGAGTCACAGCAATATGCATTATTCAGAAGCTGAAGGTATCAGAAATTGCCAACAATTGGACTTGAGGCCAGAACATAGCTTGCAGACTGTGAAATAAAGAAAACAAAATAGATCAAAAGATGCGGTTTAATAAATTGAGTTACCAGTTTGGTGATGCTGGAATTTATTGATGGCTGTAAGGAATGTGTCCAGGAACTCTGGTGAATGGGTAGGGAAGAGGGAGATTGTTACTGTCATGTTCCTCCTGTGAGCATGAACACAGGTGATGGAGTTTTTTTGGCAACTACAAGCTCTAATGGGACGGAGCTGTAGAGTTAGTGGAAAAAAATCCACCTTAAGTAAAGTCTGCATTACTTTTTAATGAATTGTGACCAGCTGTTGGAAGAAAAGAATGGATTTTGGCCCTGAACACTGGAAATTATTTGTATTTGTGTTTTTTTTCCTGGATGTTCACACTGATTCAGCACTGACTATATATAGATTATTTTTTTTTCTTTCAATGAATCCACTCCTTTGACATTAAAGAGGAGCAGCTTTTACACTGAACCAGAAATCTGGAGAGTATTTTAAGATCCACCTACATCTTGTGAGAAAGTCTTTACTACTCTAAATTAGATTCCCTAAACATGCCAGAAATGAGAATGAGTAGAACATATGGATTGGCCAAAGGTATCTGAAGTAGGAGCCTTTTCTTTCTGTCTGCTACAGCTCATCTCAGCCTGAATTGTGACAGGCACTTTTAGTGACACGTTCATGCAGGAAAGGAGAGGGTAGCTGTGAAGACAGGCCAGAAACATTATTTCTGCTAAGAACTCTGCTGGCTGCATACATGATTACATAAAAAGTAATAGGGAAGCTGTGAGATGCTAAAGTTTTCAAGGTAGGGCTGAGGCCTTGCTTTTGGATTTTGGATTGTGGCATGTTTCTTCTTATACCGATATAGATCCTGTGCAGGCAAGCTTTGGCGTAACCACAGAAAGCCAGTGAGTTCCTCTGTTCTTTGCTTTAAACATGGTTATCAATGAATCCTTTGAAGTTGTCATTTAAAAAAATAGATGTCTGTGATGTTTAAGTTTTAACCCAGGTTCCAGGTCTTTATTAGCTAGCGTTAGAGTCTCATGGATTGCACATCCACATCTTTAGCCCAAAATGGGTTTTATATAGTTGAAAAGTACTGATGAACCCTACAACACACAGAGGATTTTGGCAGCAGAATCAATAGTGGAGCATTTCACTGGTTACTGTGATTCCATTTCTTCAGTCCTGAGTCCCCTCAGGAGCCCAGGAAGCTGAGCCCAGAAAATGCCTTGAACACAGCGCTTTTCATTACTAGCTCTCAAATAATGCTGACGCTGGGACCCTTCTTGTTTCAGTTCGGGACAAATTCTAACACATATGAAAGAGGCTTCAAACTTACACCATTTCCATTGAATCTGCCACTCCATATTGGCTTCACACTAAAGGCAGAGGCATTCGTGTACTTGGTTGCAATGAGAGAAGCTCAGTTAAATGAAGCTATTCCCTATCGTATGGCTTCCCACTGCTGTTTCCAGAGACTGTAACCAGGAACATACAGGAAGAACTGAAGATTGTCCAGAAGGGCTGGCTCTCCCCAGCTTCTGGTTCAGAGAAAGCTTTGGGAGAGCAGGGTAAGGAAAGGAATTTTAGCTGTTTGGATGAACGTTTGTATGGGCAGGATGTGTCAAGAATCATCTGAGCTGTAAGCTCATTTTATTTACACACAGTATACTTCCTGGGATTGGTGGAGAAAGGAAAATACTGTTTTAACAGAGATTAAGGAATAATAAACAGTACACTTTGATGGTATGTTCAGATCCAAAGAAGTGTTTAAATACTGGGAACTTCCCAAGTTGTAGCTGTTTGCTCAGCAATGCAAAGAATCCTTGTAAATAAAATAACCAAATAATGTGGAACTCTTTCTGTATTTAAAAAAAAGTAATATCACTTTTCTTTGTATTGCCCAGCCAGTGTTGCAATGGCATGTTATCTCTGCTGGCACACAGCAGAAAGTTTCTGCAGAGTAATATTGCTTCCAGTGTTATCCAGGTGACTCAGCCAAACTTATCATTAACAAGTTTGGCAACACCCTTAGGCAAAGAGATGATTAGCTAATGAACAGCCATTATCCTATCTGAGTAGACAGCTATTGAACACTGACTGCCAAGAGATCATCTACTGAACTCTTTGAAGATATGAAAGCCTAGCTGGAAATGCTTTAAACTCTTTCTTTTTTAACTGCTTAGGCTATGATAATCAGTCAAGAATAGCTTCAATGAGTGTGTGCTGGAAGTTTGTCTTCCAGGGGAGACACTTTTGCTCTGGCACACACATTTAAATCACTTTGCTTCCCTGTGTGCGCTCAGATCTCTTTGGACTAATTTCCACAGTTTCTTTCATTCAAATGATCTCTCTTTGATTATGTAGACCTTCAATTCTTTTTTTAAAAACCTGTGGTGCAGTAAAGGTTCAAGCTTTTGAGTGTGTTGTGGTGTCTGGTTTTGTGTACACAAATATGTGCAAAGTTATGTATAGAAGATATTGTCTAGATACTGTTAGGTTCTAAACCCACACAGTTGGTGCAGAATTACATTTTTGTGACCTTTGTTGGCTGTGAAAGTCACCTTGGCACAAAGGTCCATCAGGAGGCAGTAGATTTCATGCATAGGTGCACATGATTGTCCTTTAAGTAAGAATCGACTTTCCTGATTGTACATATGATTAATCATCTTTTCATAAGTGTATGAAGGAGGGCACCCCAAAAATCTGTTGAAAAATTTTGTCTTAGCTGAATTCTTTTGATTTAGTAGTTTTGTGAAGATGCAGTACTGTGTGAGGAAGACAAAACAGCTACTCTGAATCTAAAATATATCTGAGGGAAATAGTATGTGCAAACCAACTAAACCAGAGCCTCTTAAATGGGAAAATGGGAGACCCTTGGGAATGAGAATTTAATTTTCATACTGCTTTCTTACTAATACTGTATGATTCCAAGTGTATCTCCTTAGGAGATAAACCATGGTGATTCCCTTTAGATTCCCTGAGAGAAAAAGATAGTTAATGCCATCTGAAAAAGCTATTTAGTGTTTGTTAGGCCTAAATATCACCAACGCCTTTTAACTAGTCACATGGCAAGAGTAGGATGGCCAATATTCAGATATGTTCATATGGACTGTCTTCTTATTCTCTTTGCCTTTCTGCATTTTGTTGAATGTCGCACCTTTTCATTTTGAGAAGTGTGGGAAAGATGAAAATTTTGAATGTGTACCTAGGCCCCTGAACTGCATTTCAGATAATGTAGGGAGATGTCATGTCATGACAAAAACTCTTAAGTAAGCAAACTAAATGACAAAGGCGTAAACTTCTAAGGTTGAGTGTCCCATATTTAGGTATCACGTCCACGGCTTTGATATTGCATTCAGCTAATGTAGCCTGATTTTTCAATGGTCATCAAGGCCTGCCATTTACTGGTTCCTTTACTGAATCATTGCAGGGAATTCTGTTTTATGCCTGCTCATAGGCACTGAAATGTGACAGTTTAGCCAAAATGAATGAAGAATCGTTGCAATGGATATTTTACCAGATACTGACAGTGGCTGACTCTAGGTATGGCTAATTTAGAGTCATGGCTTGCTACACCATGTGACAATGTTCTCCTGTCCCAAAGCTTGCAGTCCAGACTGGGCACTGTCCTGAGCCCTCTTCAGTCCGCTTCTGACTTGTGGGTCTGAGGTTCTTCCTGGTGGTGAGCAGTGCGGAGGGATGGTGTGTGGGCAGGTGCCCTGCCTGGGGAGCGAGGCAGTGCTGTCCTCTTCCTTTTAAGACTCAGCATGTAACTAGCTCCCTCAGAGCTAATATTTGGCAAATATTTTTGAGTTAATCTCAGGGAATTTTAAAACATCCACTGTTGACTCAGATTTGGGTTTTGATGACTAGATTTATAAAGGTATTTAGTTGTGTAATTTTATTAAAACCAGTGAGAACCAGGCCTCTAAATGCTTTGTGGATAACAGTTGTAAAATAAGACATTTATTATAGTTTTTGGACTCTAATAACATTTTTCTGCAGTTTGGCTTCTGTGGTTTTTTTCCTGTTTTCTTTTCTGAAAAGGATTTTTTTTTTTAAATAAAGTAACGTAATCATCAATTACTGTAATAGCCACTAGAGGTCTACTGATATCAAAATTCTACCAACATCAATTATTTCTGCAAGTATTGAAAATGTTTCATCCAAAAGAAAGTGCTTCTTATTAAACACTGTTTGCTTTGTGGAGTGTCTCATTTTAATACTCTAAATTTTTAACCTCTTAGTGTTGTTTTTAATTAAGTGGTATTTAACTGAAGTAGGAAAAAGGTACAGTGTAAAACTCACAACTGAAAAGTGACGTAAAAGATTGCTGACTATATTTACCACGTAAGTATTTCATACTGTAATTTGTTGGATAGAATATATTTCTTAGTGGTTAACCTTGTAGCAAACAATGTTTTAATGAAATTGTTCTACAATTAATGGCTTCTTATGGCATTACTGAATTCTATCTGCCTTTGGGGTTTATTTTTATTTCTCAAAACTCCCCCACCAATCTTCAAAGCCTCTTTTAAATGACCTTAGTATCATGCTTTTTAAATTTCTAACAAGTGGGAATTAGATTCCTGTATTACCTGTAGGCATAGTTATTCATCACAAGAACAGGAGTGTATTTGTTGGGACAAAAGGGGGGACCAGTTACATTGATGACTTTTTCCTAGAGACTTCTCTGCAGTCAGGTGACAAATACCCCTTCTCAGTCAAAGTAAACACAAAACAAACCAACCAAACAAAATGGGTGAGTCACAGTTGCCCTGTGATTCATGAGGTCCTTACCTGGAGTTTGTAGGGAATTGGGCTGGGGCATGAGAAGATCCATCTGAGACCTGCCGGATGATTAGAGTTAAACATGGTTTATCTCTGCTTCTGCTCAGCAAAATGTTTGTACATCCTCTTTGTCCTGGCCTAACAATTCACGAAACAGTAACCTGTGGGTCTCATAAGAGGTGTCAGACTCTTTAGATTTCATCTGATAGTGCTTTCTATTTGGTGTCTGACAAGCTGTCCTGGTTTCAGCTGGGACAGAGTTAATTTTCCTCTTAGTAGCTGGTGCAGTGCTGTGGTTTGGATTTGGTGTGAGAACAATGCTAGCAGCACACTGATAGTTTTTGTTGTTGCTGGGTGATGCTTATACTAAGTCAAGGACTTTTTGGTTTGTCAGGCCCTGCCAGTGAGAGGGCTGGGGGTGCATAAGAAATTGGGAGGCGACACAGCCAGGACAGCTGACCCCAGCTAGCCAAAGGGATATTCCATACCATAGGAAGTCGTGCTGATTATACGACCTGGGGGGAGTTGTCCAGGGCCTGTGATCGCTGCTCAGGGACTGGCTGGGCATCAGTCAGCAGGTGGTGAGCAACTTATTGTGCATCATGGGTTTTTTTCTCCCTTCCCTTTGGATTTTATTCCTCTCCCCTTCTCCCTCCTTTTCCTTAGAATTGTTATTATTGTTTTGGGTTTTTTTCCTCCTATTTTGTTTCAATTGTGAAGTTGTTCTTACCTCAACCCTCAGGTTTTGCATTCCTTTCTGATTCTCCTCCCCATTCCTCTGGGGCATGGCGGGGAGTGAGCAAGCAGCTGCATGGTACTTAGTTTCTGGCTGGGGTTAAACCATGCCACAAGTGAGGATACTTTTATTTGCTTTTTTTGAAAGAAGGTGATGTCACGCGTAGTTTTGCTGAAATAAGCTGCTGTGCTAAGGTTACAAATGAGGCCCGTTTCAGCACACTTGCAAAACTTTGCTGATGCGTGCTTAGCTGAGTTGGGTGCTTTGCTGAACTGGGATGAATTTCAGTGAAAATATTGATTGTGTATGGTGTACTGTGGTGGGTCTTGTAATGAAATATTGTCTGCCTACTGGCTGTATTGTGACTGCTGTACTCCCCCTGTTCTTAGCCTAGCACTAGCACTAGCTGTTACCTTGTGCCTAATTTTCTTCACTCACTGAAGGATAGTGTGATAGTGATAGTGTGGTGACTTCATTTAATTGTGTGTGTGAAGTCAGCAACTGATGGCTGGCAGCTAAAGAAAAGGAAAATTACCAAGTCTGTCTTATTTCAGACTGAAAAATTCTGATGGCCACATCTGTCAACCTTAATATTTATGAAGGTATCCAGACATCTCTCTTACTGGGCAGAGTGCTTGGTATAAGTATACCTCTTTAGTAAGAGGGGAAATCATCTGTGTGATAGCAGAACAACTCATAGTAAATCATTATACTAAAGGATTTGGTAAGCCTGTACACTGTGTACGTAAGTCAGGCCGAAGACAGTGTTCACTTATTGCCCTTTATAGAAATATTTCGGTTTTCTCCTTCCTCTTCCACTTCAAGAGGAAATGTCACGTGAAGATGGCAATTCTTTCATGAAGAAAGACCCGTGAAATTAGTTCTTTTAAGAATATCCTTGTTTTCTTCATTGAACAATCGAAGAATCACTCAGGTCCTTTGTGCAAAAGGCAAAAGAGCAGATTCAGTCATGAAAGTGCTGGCAGCTGTAATCACATCTCCCTGCACTAGTCTGGATCCATTATCCCAACAGGGGCTTCCCCTCCAGGGAGAGCAGGTGGTGGACCTGCCTTGCCCTCCCTGAGATTTTAGGGGAAGGGTAATTTTAAGTTGCTGTGTGGGCTCTGAAGAAGTCTTGCTAGTGAAGTTGGATAGAGCAAAACAGATACAGCCAGAGTAGTTGGGAAAAGTGAAGACAAAGGGCTCGTTCTCCAGCCATTTGTCTATACTATTCATTATCATCCATTCACCACTTTTATCTCAGCTCCTGAATGAAGAATTATTTTATCTGGTTTCATCTAGTGTTGATTGAAAAAAGCTATGTTATTATTGTTATTATTGTTATCATCATCTCTGTCTTCATAGTCTCAGAAACTGTTCTGGTTTGGTCTGAGCAGCGATCCACAAGCCCCAGCCAATTCCGCCCCCCCCCCCCCCCCCCGTTCATATACTGATCACGACATCCCATGGTATGGAATATCCCTTTGGCCGGTTGGGGTCAGCTGTCCTGGCTGTGTCCCCTCCCGATTTCTTATGCCCCTGCAGCCCTCTCACTGGCGGCACCTGAGAAACTAAAGTCCTTGACTTAGTATAAAAATTACCTAGCAACAACTAAACCCATCAGTGTGTTATCGACATTTTTCTCACAACAAATCCAAATTCAGTATCTTCATGATGACTGTAGCTTCTGTAAAACCCTGAGTTGTTCTTAAAGCACTGGGCAACAGGCAAAATACTGGGATCGCCTGGCTTGCCTCCTGAACATCCCATACTTGAGAGACTGCTGAAAATGATTAGTGGGAAGGACAGAAAAGATACAAGATATATCATGAGCATGGGCTATTATGTTTTTCACATTTAAGTAAAAGCAGATGTAAGCTATGTGAGTCTAATGGGGCATTACGTACAGAGCGTCAATGGAGCAAAATTAATGGAAACGTTTTTCTTTTTAGCTCTAAAATGCAGTGTTTAAATGGAATTATATGGCAGAAGGGGTGGAGCCAGCATGGCATTTTTTCTGGATGTTTGAATTCCTAGTTTTCCTTGCCCCAGAATTGGTGATTCACATCTTCAAAGCTTTATTCCCTGTATCTACATCAGCAGTATGTGAACACCTTCACAGCTTCTTTTTTGTTTCTGCAAGTAGTAGGTATGAGGGGAAAAAGGAATATTTGGACTAGGAAAAGGCACCTTATTTCCTTTTTCCCTTGGGTAGAATGTGGCAAAATTCCACCCTCTGCATTCCTTTCCCTGCAAGGAGAGGATGAGAAGTCAAATGTCAGTTTATTAGCACTCACTGTGCTCACTACTGTCTCAGACTGGGACCTCAGCCAGAAAGACAACTCAGGCCTTAGGAGTAAATGAGAGGAATATTGTTCACTGCAAGATTCCCAACCCTTTCTCAAGCTCCCAGATATAGACAACAGATTTTACTGAATTCACAATGAAAGCATACTTAGGATCATAAAAGCTTTTTTGTTTTATTTTTTGTCTCAATTCTCCAGAAAATGTGGTTGATTTTTAGGAGAGCTGTATACAGAAATGCTTATTCAAGCAAGACCCAAAGAAACACCTAAATGAAATGCAAAAATCCATTTTGCTAAACAAAGTGCAGATTTCAGGATATATCTATACTTATATATATGTATACTTATATATATATATAGAGAGAGAGAGGTATGAATTGTGTAATAATTTTGAGAATTTTGGACTTCTAATTTGGGCATTTGATATCATGAAAGTGGAACTTATGGATAAATAATCAAATTTCTGGAGTTCTTTTCACCTTATGTGAAAGTTCTTTTCACTTTAAGCTCAACATGGCCTGACAATGTGCACTTGCAGCCCAGAAAGCTAGCCGAGTCCTGGGCTGCATCAAAAGAACTGTGGCCAGCAGATGATTCTCCCCCTCTGGTCTCCTCTTGTGAGATCCCACTTGGAATACTGCATTCATCTCTGAGGCCCCCAACATAAGAAGGACATAGACCTGTTGGAATGAGTCCAGAGAAGGACCGTGAAGATGGTCAGGGGGCTGGAGCGCAACTCCTGTGAAGACAGAGAGAGTTGGGGTTGTTCAGCCTGGAGAAGAGAAGGCTCTGGGGACACCTTACAGCAGCCTGCCAGTACTTACAAGGGGCTTTTTAAGAAAGATGGGGGCACATCTTTTGGCAGGGCCTGTTGCAATAGGACAAAGGGGAATGGTTTTAAATTTAAAGAGGGTAAATTTAGATTAGATATTAGGAAGAACTACTTTACTGTGAGGGTGATGAGACACTGGAAGAGGTTGCCCAGAGAAGCTGTGGATGCCCCATCCCTGGAAGTGTTCAGGGCCAGGCTGGATGGGGCTTGGAGCAACCTGGTCTAGTGGGAGGCGTCCCTGCCCATGGCAGGGGGGTTGAATGAGGTGACCTTTAAGGTCCCTTCCAACTCAAACCATTCTGTGGTTCTATGTGTGAGATCAGAAACTCCGACAACTTATTTAGATACAGTGTTCTTATTAAATGCGTTAATTAAATACCAGAGACTCAGTGAAATGGACATGTATAATATGCTGGAGAAACCCATCTATGGTGTTGGCATTGGTATGGAGTTGACATGCTGTGTATTTTACTTAAGGCTAGGGTGTCTGTAAATAGAATGGCCTCAGGCATATGGCCTAGAGGCAGGACCTGGGTTTGTGCACTGCAGGTTGGGTGAAAGAAAGCCTTGGAAAGGGTTTACCTCTGATATTGAGTAATATACATATAAATGTGTGCAGGGAAAAGGTGGCTTTTGTATGTACTATAGATTCAGTGGCTGGAATACTAATATCCCTGTATCTGAAACCTTTACTTCCCGTGACAGCCTAACGAGACAGTGACAGTGGCTGCCTGCTTGTCCTGAGTGAATGTCCTGCATTATGTTGTTTGTGTTGTACTGAAAGATGCTGAAGTGGGGTTGCCTGACTGCTGTCCCCTCGGGAAGCTCAGGAAGAGATGTGCTGAATCTCCCATGAGGCTGTCCTTGGAAACAGTTTTCTACCTAAAATAAACACTGTCTCCCGGGGTTCTTCTAGAATAGTAACCACTGTATGACTGCCAGTATCTTTTCATACCGTGAAAACCCGAAGCCTGAACTATAGCATCTATAATGTGGAGGCACAGTTAAGATGCTTTAAAAGCCTTTTTTATGCTTTATCATTTACTGACTGAACAGCACTGTCTTCCTACCTGTATCTATGTGTAAATTCAGTTGTATACACTTCATACTTTTGTGACTAAGCTTTCTAGGGACTTCTGTTCTCTTTATTTACCATGCAAAAGCTGAGGTCATCTGTGATGTGTTCTCTGGTATTTCTTGGAGGTGTGTGCTAAACAGAGTAGGGAAGAGTTAAGGCATACTGCTATATTCCTGTGTGGAATTTCTTAGCTGGAAGTATATATGGGTATCCTAAAAGTCTGTAGTGTGAGTCTGTGAGTTCAGCCCATCAGACCCACTGATGTGAGCTTTAAAAACAGCTTGTATGTTCTTCTGTAGAAGAATCTTCATAGAAAACCCTTGTGTTTGATAGCTTTATATGGAAGAGTAGCAGATTTGAACTTCCTGATCTACAGCTCCTAAATATTTATACTTACATTGATCTCATATTTGTACACGTATGGAGAAACGTTAGCTAAAAATCTTTGCTGCTTCTTCAAACTCTGTATAAACAGTACAAAAAAATTATGCACAGAATACAAATTCATTATTGTATTATGTTCTGTGTGCTTCCTTGAACTTTATTGCATTATCGTACCTTGAAAACTGATGTCATAAAACAAATACAAGCCAAGATGCTCTAGGCTTGAGAAGACATAATGAAGAAAGACTAGAATAGAAAGTAATGTGGAATGAAGAAACATTAAATAAACTCTTGGACTCTTCGGTCTGGAAAAAAAGAGATGTCTGAGGGAGGCATATGACTGGGGTCTGTATGGTCATAACCAGTGTATAGTGGTAAACACAGTATTATTCTCTACACTTTTTTATACTGTAGGAAATTAGGACACTTAATAAGATTATCAGGCAATGAGATCGTAAGAATCAAAAGACATTTTTGCACACAGGACATCATTAAGTTGTTGTATTATTGTCACAGAATGTTGCAGAAGCCAAAAAAAAAGAAATTTCAAAAGTGGAGTGAGCATATTCCTGAAGCATAGATCAGTTGATGGCTATTCAATACATTTCAGAAAAAATATTTACTTGGAGAAGATCATAAAGTATTGATTTCTGGAAGCTGCAAGGATGTACTAGGAGAAGGATCATCATATTTTACTGTTCCTATGGTCTTTTGCTCAACATCTGCTTAGAATTGGGATACTTGGCAAGATGAATCTTTGTTTGACCCACTATGATTATTTGTGCTTTTTATTAGATTTCCAGGTATTACGTCTTTTTGTCAAATACTGGATGGTATACACTTAATGGGGTCAAGCAAGCAAAGTCATGCAGATAAAGACAGTGAGAGGTTTCCCGTCGTCGAACAAAGCATCAAAGAGACAATCTGTAGCAAAACAGGAAGAAAAGGCAGTGTTCAGTTGCATGCTGTATTGCAAGTTTGCTGTTTGATTTTTGGTCTACGTTGTGCTAATTATCATCATGAACCAACATAAAGCCTCACTGTAACCTCAGTCTTTTTCTTAGCTCTACCAATTGCCTGATACACTTTAAAAGTATCTGATAATTTTGTAGAAACATGCTCAGTTCAACCATCTTGAGACCTTTTAGAGTTTGTTACTGCTGACAATTTGCTACCTTTTTTTTTTTTTTTTTTTCCTTAAAGGGAGAATATGTTATTAGATGTACCAGTGGTTGCACAGAAAAACAAATAGGTCAGACAGAAATGAAGTACCTCTGAAAAAATTAACCTTTTTGGGGTGGTAGAAGAAAATGGCCAAGCAGCTAATATAGCACTATGGAAGCAACCAGTCTGCAAGCTCAGCTCTGGTCATCAGAGTGGGGGATACAGAACTGGGATTTAGTGGGTTTGCGTTTTTTCCCTAGTTATGTTTGCCCTGGTCAAGTCTCTTGTTTTCTCCTTTGTGTTGTTTCCTGTCTGGAGAGTGAAGGTGATAACATTGTTTAAATCCATCTATTTTCTGTCTTGCTTGCTTAAGCAGTAAGCTTTCAGGTCAGGGATTTTATTACTATGTATGGGTACGATGCCTGGCATAATGGACCTGATACAAGCTGGGGCATGTAAGTGCTAAAGCACTTACTTACATGTGTATGTACGTTAAGTAGAAATACTTAAAAAATCTAAACTAACCGACCAAAACCCCCCTACTTGAGGACAAAGAACGGGCAAGTCCTTGGCTTTTTACTTCAGCCCTTGTTTCTGTCTTTACCTTCCCTGTTGTAGTCTGCCAATGCTCAGTTTCTTTTCCTCCAGCTTTCTCAGAACGCAACAAGAATATTTCTACCAAAAGCCTGGTTCTCTTTGGTGTTGTTCTTTAGAAGCAGACGTAAACTGTGAGGGAATCACTGTCAGAAGTGCATGTGCCTGCCTTCTCCAAATACGTACTTGGGTGCTTAGGTGTGCTCCTTAATGGTTGCTCTACGCTGGTGCTGGACCCACCAGCTCAGCTGCTTGTGCCGCCCTCATCTCCCTCTTCTGTGCAAACAGTGACACACTCATACGTGCCTTAGAGGCAGATCTCAGTGGAGATGCAGATGTTAAAGGCAGCCCTGCAAGACATGCCTGCTGGCAACATCAAACCAGTGTACTAGCTTCACAAAAACAAACCAGAAGTGTGCATCCGTGCTTCTCACTGGGGAACCAATACCCCAGGACTCTGGCTCTAGAAAGTGATTCTCTATGCATCCATGACCTTTTAGTGATTTTGTGTCAGGAAATGTGAACAAAAATTTAAAAATAAAATAAAAAGGACTTTATTCTTTCAGTGGAAAACTTTAAGCCTGAGATGTAGGGGAAAAATGTTACCATTCTCCTTTTGATGTAATCAAAGCCCTTATGTAATCTGAGCATTGGGGGGGAACAGCCTTCCTGAATCATATTTACTAGTGGGAGTTTCAGAACTGATGTGTAGGTGGGAACTAACAACAATAACCCACGCATGTCACTGCTGCACTCCATGGATGGGGCTAGGCTAGTACCAAGACTAGCCATCAATGTTAGCCTCACCAGTTTTGACTTGCACAGTGGACATTAGACTTGCTAGCATTTCTGTTTGAGGTACCAGCCATGTGATTGGGAAGGAAGTGGCACTTGAATTTCTCAAGATTTGGCTAACCCCTCATCCCGCATTAAGTAAAACATTGTATGCTTTTCATTTCTTAAACTGGAAGGTTGCACTACCATTGAAGTTACCCACTGGAGACAAATTATGTAGGACCCCCATGAGCTGCTGTGCATGACTGGAATTCCAGCTCCTAGTCCTGGCCATGCACTTGTCACTGAAATCAGTTTTGCACCATGGGGCCCCCAAATGGTTTTGTCACTGCTTGGTTAGGCTTTGAGCAGTCATTTTGTTGTTGTTTGTCCAGATAGTGCAGATTGTAGATCTCAGCTCGACCATCCTTTATAGTGAAAGTCAGTTCATCTTCCCCCTCTGTATCCAAAGCACTTGGACCCTTACGCAAACCTCCATGACATCGATGAGCTGTGGACTAGGTCTTCAGTAATCAAGGTTAATCAAGGTATTCAGATGTCACATACACAGGATTTATTTATGTTGTCATGACTAGAGAGTACAGTTAAGAGCATGTCTTTGCCTTTTTCGTGGTGAGCAAATTGTTGCCAGTTAAAACACTGATGTTGCATGGTGTACCATATCCAAAGACTGCTGATTTCTGCAGTAATTTCCACAGATTTAAATGGATTTTGCCACAGGACTTTTCCTTATTACAAAAGTCGTGCTTAATCTGGTAGTGTACTGCAGACCAATTGTGCACCATCACTGGGAAGAAGCAACAGGGGAAGTTTTCACTTCAGCTGAGACTTAAGGACTATTTAATTGTTTTATATGATGTCTTACGGTAGAAAGTCCATAGAAGTTCATTCTGGTACTGCTATTCCCCCCTTTTGTGCAACATATTAGAGTTTGCTTTTAATAATTCACTGATTAAATGTTTGTTTTTTCTCAAAGCAGGAGAGGGAAGAAGACATCAGTCATTGTCTTGACTTGGTAGTTTTTTTCTGCTACCTTACTATACACATGGGAGAATGCTTTGCTCTGAGCATTAGAATACCCTGTGGATGTGAAATCCCTTTCCCCCACTTTCCTCCTCTACGGTGAATTCTCTTAGATCAGTTTTATTGTGCCATCTCCGTTCTGTCCCTATTAGATGTTCCTCAACTTTAATGTCTATCTGTGAGAATTAGCTAGCAGATGGAGTAAGCAGCCAAGGTTATGACCCAGGTAACATTCTTATGTCCCAGATTTTGTTTATTTGTTTTTCTTATCTGCAATGCTTAAATGATTTACTGCAGGGTAGGTGTCCTTGGAATATTTTCTTCATATAATACTTTGAGTCTAATGCCAGCTGAGATACTGAATCAGTCAAGTGCCATCTCTTCTGGTGAGAATGGAAGGCTGCAATTTACATGACAAGTTTCATAAGTCCCTTCTGGAAACTGAATTTAGCTGTTGCTCCCACCAGGGCCAAAGAATTGTTCTTTATATACCTGCTGATGAAACTTAACAGAGCTTTAGAACTAGATGGAACCAGCAAGAGGAATTAAGAGTTTTCTTCACACTCTATTTCATGTCCTCTTGACATGCTGTTGCTTCAGCATCTCATACAAGTCTTCCAGAGACGCACCTTGTAGCAAAGCAAAGAACTTACGCAGGTATCTTGCTATGCTTAAAAGGTTTTAGATCTACCTTTATAACTGGGTGTTTGAAATGCATCTGTTTCACAGCTTACACTTTCTTTAGCTCCACCTTATTATTTTCCTTAGTTTTCATTCATTTTCATAGCAGCCATGGGGTAATATGAGTAAGTTTCTTACAAATATACTTACAGATACTGAACCAGAATGAAAATCTGAGTATTCAACTCTTTTCCCCTATTGTATGTTCCTTGATTATGATGCTTTGTCAAGCCAGAGCTGGCTAGTGTATCTTTCTTGCCTCTTTTTATAGTTAAGCCAAGAAAGAACATAAACAGTTTCACTTTGGATTTTGGTGCTCTTGGTCTTATACCAAATATTCATCCTTAGATTTTAAAAGATAAATAGCTGGGATGCTTTTTTTGCCACTGCTGGGCCATACATGCTATTACTTTTCTTGTTCCCTCATCTTGATTTCCTATGTGTCTATCATAAATGGCAGCTCCTGGAGAAACATCAGCCAATATGGTTTATGCAAACTTTATTATTTACTGTGATCTTTAGGATAGAAATGACTTTTTTTTTTCTGCTATGAATTCATAAACTGTTCAGGGAACATTAAATAGAATTTCCTGCCTGGCATGATTAGGAAAGAGGCATTTTTGGTCTTTCAAAGCTGTTTGTTTAAAGAACTTTCAGTCATCTCACTATGTGTTTTTGCATCCTATTTCCAGCTTTTTTTTAATTTCAGGATCTTCCTCCTCAACAGTAACTTAAATTGATACATATATATATCTGTATGGGAAAAGAAGCTGAAAAATTCTGAAAAGACCAAATATTGTATTAGGGAAAATCAGACTTCTTGTACATTGAAAATAGACCTAAACACATTCAAACACAGAAATGCACAGTAGGTCATCCAGAGTACTGTAGTGACATGATTTGGAGTGATAGGAAGGAAATTTGATGCAGCTTCTAAAATAATGTTCATTTGAAACTGTGGGCACTATAAGAAACATTTACCATACTGATAATATCTATTGCAATTGCATTAGGCTGTGGTCTTGGTTTGGGTTGGGTTTTGTTTGTTTCTTTTTTAAGTAATGGAAAAGGGTTTATGCATTTAGAAGACGTGTTCCAGTAGAGCTATTTCTGTTTCTGGATAGGAAATAAACAGGTGGGAAATATGCACGGAAGAGTGAAACAGAAGTCCTAGCATGTTTACTGGCAATCCTTAAAATTAGTTAATATCCCATAATATCATAAATACCAGCAATGAAGCAGAAATTGCTTCAATAAAACTAATTTGTATTAGGTTTTGTTTTCTTAACTAAAGGTAGTATTTTAATTTCTTCCTACGCTTAAACAATAAACACTTGAATTTCCTGGACTTTTAACATCAGCTGAAAAAAAATCTAGGTTCAGTAGTGTGGCATAGAGATGCTGCTTTCTGACCGAAATTATGAACACTAAAAGAATAAAGTAATAAATACACTGGTCATCTTAATTTTTTTTGCGGGTGTGTTGGCTGTTTGGTTGTGGTTGGTTTTTTTTTTTGTAAGCCCAACCTGGTTCTAGCCTGCTTCATTTGGATAGCTTATGCACAAAGACACAAGGCTGTAAAGTAAAATTCACACGAATAACCAGAAATCAATTAGCTTCTTTCATAGTGTTAAATGTTCGTATTAGAAGTAACAGATACAGAAAGGAGATAAATTCAGAGAGTCTACTTTAACACTGTATAACAGGAATAGTGCTGAGCTTGGAAAACATAGATTTGGAAATGAGCTCTGTTATCTCGGAGCGTGAATAGATTTTACATTACTGAACTTTTTCATTTGTCCAGATTTACATGGTGCTAAATGCAACCTTTTTGTAGTATTACCCAGATCATACTTAATTTAAATATTTTAAGTACCTGTGTCTTGAATTTATTATTTGGGAATGTATAGTTTGATGCTCACACTTACATTAAAAAAGATCTGAACTTCAAAGCATCCTGCACTGAAATGGAAGATAGCAAATGTGTGCCTTGCAATGTTGCAGTTGGTATCCAGGAAACTGCAAATGAAAAAAATTGAGGTCTTCACTGGTCACATTGGTAGCAACTTCCCTGAAGAACAGGGTTTCTATGCAGGAACATAGTAACATGATGTAGAAATACAGTGTACTGAGGAAGAGTCAGGAGCTCAAACCTGTTAAGAGTCAAAACTATTAGTGTGTGAAAGAGTCACTGGGCGTGTGGCTGGTCTAAGGTCCATCTGTGTGCTATTCAGAAAGGGGTCAGGGTCTGAAAGCTCGAGTGCTGCAATGCCTAGACATTCACTTAGTTTAATTGTTAGCTCTCTCCAAGGTCTGTGCTGGGCCATTTCAGCTTGCTTACTCCAGTGCAAATCTGTTGTAAAGGAAGGTAGCCCTTGGCAATGGGGATGAGAACGTAATCCCTCTGGGTTTCCTAAAGGCTTTTCACAAGGCTCCTGCTGAAGGCTCTGTAGTATGTAAGTGGTTGAAAAATCAGAAATGGAGAATATGGATAAATACTTAGTTCTGAAGTGGAGAGAGGTCAGCAACGGAGTCCAAATAGTTTTGCAGAGGGCTCTTATTGTTCAAAATATTCATAAATAGTTTGGAAAAAGGCTGGAGAGCAAGGTGACACATGTTGACAAGGCTAAGTTACTCAGGCTCACAAAACAAATCCTGATTGTAAAGAGTTATAGAAAAATCTCATGGTACTGGATGATAGAATGACATAAGAAATTCAGCTGTGGTGAATGTAAAGTAAAAATAGTGAAGAAATCCTTTCCTCGATTTATATATGGTCTACAAGGGCTGTGAACAGCTGTTACCACCTTGGAATAATATCTTGGGGGGATAGTAAATAGATTATGAAAACATCAGCTCAGAGCTCAGTAATAGTTTGCAAACAGACTGAGTGTTAAGAATTTTTTGAAGTAGCACTGACGATATGGTTTAAACAGGATTTGTACATAGATGTTAGACCAGCTAGTGCAGTTGGAAGAAACAGTGTTATGGATTGATTGAAGTAGTGCTAAAGATACGGGTTTAACAGGATTTGTAGATAGATGTTAAATCAGCGAGTGCAGTTGGAAAAAGTAGACAAGGTTTTTGGCACACAAACCTTGATACAGTGCGGATTGAAGGAGAACACTTCAGAGCTTAATATAGAGCTTAATATTGGATCCACCAGAAAAGAAATAGCAAAACAGTGAATGGTAGCATCCTCTTTTTCACCACTGTCAAAGGCAGCACATTAGACTAAATGGGCTTTCTCTGACCCAACACAGCGATTCTTACCATTCCCATCAGATCCCTGTGTAAATTTAGGTACCTGCAGTGCCATTCTTCCCTCCCTTTTCCAAAAAGTATATAGAACAAAAGGGAAAGGTGATAAGGAAGATCAAATATACAAGATTGTCTCCACGAGAGAAGAAACTACTTTGACTATGACTCTAACCTGGAAAAAAGGATGATTTAAGAGGACATACTGATGTCTCCACGAGAGAAGAAACTACTTTGACTATGACTCTAACCTGGAAAAAAGGATGATTTAAGAGGACATACTGACATTTTTAAAGCCATGAGTGGCATGAAGAGAATTAAGGGGCCAAATTGTTTGTTGTCTCTCATAATTCCAAAATGTATGGCTTGTCAGATGGAATAACAGAGGTGATGACCAGAATAAGTAAAAGAAGGTACTTTTTTGTGCATCACAAAAGGAAGTTGTAGATGCCAAATGCTTATTATAGTTTTAAAAAAATGAAAAATTAATGGAGGGGAAATCCTTAAAGAGCTTCAAAAGGCAAGAATGTGTCTTTAAGCTATTCGTTGGCTTTTTGCATTTTTCAGACCTAGGTCTGATCCCCAGATCATACACACTGTATCTGTGCAGTTCACATTCAGGTTCCTCTTGGGAACAAGAATCAAGTCCCTCTAAGGGCTTTGACATTGCAATGTAATGTCGCCATGCTTTTACAGTCCCCCCTATGGGGTATTGTGGTATGTCTGTCTCATCAATTGGTTAATTTGGGGTTACCATGCAGATGAGACTGGTTAAGTGAACAGTGTGGACAAAGCTGGTCCTGCCCTGAGCAGCATGGACACAAGTCAGTCTGCTCTAGCTGGTTTAAAGGCCAGAAACTACTTCCTACTGTGATCCACAAAGCTGCCAGCGTAGCCAGGTTATATAAGATCAGGTTTAGGAAACATCTGACCGAAAGGTAGCTGGGTGGCAGGAGGGTAAGCCAGGGAAACATGGTCACTGTGTTCTCAGTCATGCCTCAAGCTGTTGTGGGGTGTCACGGTCAGGAGGGTATCTGTTCTTATCATCTTGCAGGAGAGTGGTATTGCTGGAAATAACATGTATTTCAAAGTCATTGTTACTTCCTAGATACCCTCTCTTTGAATGAGAATGTCTATCAGATACAAGTATGGTTTAATTTTTTCTTGTTGGTCTCACTCACCAGAGTGTACTACCGCAGAGTAGCCCGTATGACTCACAGAACAGTTGATTTTGGAAGGGACCTCTGGAGATTGCTCAGTCCAACCCCGTTTCCTGTTTAAGAAACTTATGAAATTCAGGTTTTAGAAGATGTCTAAGCAACAGATATTTGAAAGAGCATTTTTTTCTTTGCTATGCCTCTCCACCACTCCCAATCTGATAAACTAACGTTACAGATCTAGAAAAAAGAACATCTAACTGAGAATATCTGACCTCATCTTTTGTTCATGATTTTAGTGTAGAAATAATTTAGTTTAATGTTGTTTAATGACCATGTCTCACAATGGGGTAGCTTATCCCTCAATGAGTACTTCTACATTTGGCACTACATTCCTTACATTACTTACACAAATGTAAGGCGTTTGCTTAAAAAGACAAAATTATATGACACTTTTAAAGGTACAGGCAGTTTTAAGTTTTCTGTATAAATTACTTTGGTTATTAGAATGAAATCACAGTATTTTTTATCATTTTGCATATTAAAAAAATAGTATCTCCTGAAATGTGTCATTACTTACAAAATCATTTGATTCAAAATTCCTGAACACTGATTCTGCTTATACCTAGTCCTATTTGTAAATCTTGAGTAAAGTTTGTGAATTAGGAGCAACCACAGGTAGAGAAAAAAGATCTAAGAGGTACCAGAATAGGTCCTGATTGCCTGTGTGATCCAGGGGATAAAATTACAGGAGGAAAATGTTTAATTATATGACACTTCTCCAAAAATAAAATTGTGTTTAAGAGCAGTCTTACAGTGTAAAAGCAAAAATTTTCTTTTTCATTTACGTATTTAGGTGTATTCCAGTTGTTAGCTCTGCACCGTTAGTTCTGTGTTTAGAATATGAAAACTGAGTGTTTGCTGTCAGAGGGGGGTGGTACAGCTTGCACTGGTGTAGGCTTCTTCTTGATTTATCACTGCACTAGGACTGAAGGTCACTCACTGTTTCATATAAGGAATTCATCTGACAAAAGCAGGATCTGACTTAGCAAGATACATTTGAAAAGAGAAAGGAAAGGATAGGGAATTAGGGGTTTAAAAACCCCAAATCACAGGTTTGATCCTGTAAAGTACTGGGCACTGTTGCTTTATTTCAGCAAGACTTACATGTGCTTAAACCTTTTGTTCAGGGCTCAGCATTTAGCACTGTTTAATCTCAAATGAACCATTCTTAAAAAGAAGATTGGTATTTCCTTTCATCCACAGATTTCAAAGGACTGTGAACAGCTATGTACAGAAACTGTATAATAAAAATGAGAATTCAACAGTGATTTTACAGTTAAGCATGGTAAAGAAAAGGACAGGAAATCAAAACAGAAACCTTCACTTTCTCATGTCAGCTTTTCACGTTGAACCTATATATAGTTTTATTTTCCTGTCTTTTTTTTTTGTTTTTATTTTCGACATGAATTCCTCAGACTCCTCATTTGTGGCTAAAGCTGTGAATTCATGCAGAAACGTAGGACAGGATGTGTCTTCTGAGCTCCCACGTCTTGTCTTTAAACTGTGGGTGTCCTGTTGAAAAGTGGCTGTTGTGTATTCACCAATCATCCCTCTCCCAAGCAAGAGGGTAGACAAAGGGCAAAATTCAGACTCCAACCTTGATAAAGGTAGACTCTGCCTTTGAAAAAGATAGAGCAGACCTATGAGAGCAGTGGGAGCAGCTTGTTTCTGCTAAGGACCTAGAGCTGGTTACTCTACTTGAGCCTTAGAAGTGTGCTTCTTTGCTCCTACTATGTCACACGTATGTGCTGTTCTTTAATTATAGTAGATAGCTTAAATATATGTCATCACCTTTCATTTTATCTTATTCCTTGTTCTGGCAAGCTGCACCTGGGTTCATTAAAACAGTTGCCTTTCCCTGGGTATACCCAGGGATGTATGTATGTAGTAGGGATACCTGTGAGCTCTTCTTGGATGTTCTAGGAGATCTCTGAACTTTGCTTCCATTTCTCCACATGTGTGTGAGAGGGTGTGTTCCTGCTGAGGGAGTGATTTGGGTATTCATCTGAAATAAAACCCAAGAAGTTTCAGCCAGAAATAGGAAGAAGATGGTCAGAGTTAATTTGACCCACTTTCGTAACTGGGTGCTACTTGTTTAGGGTGCTGGCAGGGCAATCCATTTCCTATCTGACAAGTAAAGGAACATATTACTTGCATTTGATTGGAAGACTGAACTTCCAGAAACACAAGATTCAGTATTATTAAATGGAAGTTCCTGCGCATAAGCATTAAGAGATGAATGTTTGCATTCTAAGGGCAATATTTACTGATTTCTACAGTCATAGTTTGCGAAAGAAATAAAGAGACAGAACTTCACTTTTATTAACCATAATAGTAGTTTAGGTATTTTCACAGCATTAATCTTGCTGTAAACTGTTCTTTTCACGTTGTGAGGAGACAGCATACGACAGGAAAAATCTGTAACATCCAACATCTGATTAGATGCCCTTTTTCCTCAAAACCAGTTTGCATGCCTACAAATATCAGTGTTTCCCAGTGGAATTGAGGGTGTAAAATATTGTCTCTCAAGCTGAAAATTATTTAGCCAAAGATTTTTCAGTATTTGGGATTCTGGCTGGATGATTTCAAAAGCAAAACCATATGTCGCTTACATGATTTGGCATTTCTCCAGTTGCATAGAACATGAGTGGAAAAGTGGAGGAAAAAAACCCCAACAAAACCTAACGCTAATTAGATGGTAATAAATACAGGTGCTATACTGTGTGGTGTAATTCATTTTCATAGTGAGCTGTAGGATGAGTCAGAGCCAGGGGATTCTAAGGGGTACTCTTTTGTGCATGTGTATTTCTGACACATGCTAAGATCCAAATGAAGGTAAAACTGCAAGAAGTGTGTAACACTGAGATGCTTTGCCAGGTTACAGAAGCGCAGTGTTGCCCAGCCATGGAAAAGAAATCATGTGGGTTTTGTCTGGGGGTTCTCACTGTAAATCCATTTAGTGTAGTACCAGGGAAAAAAACAGTGATTTGATGATAATTTGGACATCCTTATCTGGGCTCCCTGATGCCCCCATCCCCCCAGACTTCCCAACCATTTCCTTACCCACTGCAGGCAGCAAGGTGCCTCCCCAAGAAGGCACCTTTCGTCTCCGACCAAAACCTTATTCCCGGCCTTATGTGGTTTGCTGAGATGAAGTTAGTTGGGACTAATCTGCCAAATATCCTGTATAACTGGCTGTACAGGGAAAGCTGTTATACATCTGCCCACTGGTTTGCCTCCCCACCCGTCACTTCCCTACCCATAGGAGTTCTGGCTAAATGCAGCCTCTGGGCTCTTTCTCGTTCATGTGTCAGACACTCATGGAGGTTCTTTTCTTTTAAAATTTCCAGAGAGAGAAATGGATTCAGATGATGTAGATTTGATTCATCTGCAGCTCTTTTAGACTCAGATAGGTCAAGCCAGTACAGGTACCGAGGGGACTGGTGTATCTTCCCTGTCGATGAGGTGTTATGTGTGTAGCCACATATGTTACATGCTCAAGAGTGAAGGCACAAAGGAGGAAGGAATCTGTTCTGTGCAAAAGCACAGCTAAAAACATGATGAGAGACTGGCCTTACATTCTCAGTTGCTACTTCTTTAGTGTGAAGACTCACTGAGATGGACATGCTTGTGTCTGAAATAACAGAAGATACAGTCATGCTCCAGCCTCCAGGAATTTAACACAATAATATGCTGGGTGGTTTTGTAAGAGAAATTAAAACACAAAGAAAACCCCTTTGCATGAAAATTTGATTGAACAATTAAAAATGTGTAAATAATTGAAATGCAGGAACTATAAAAGCTTTCTATTATTCTCATTGAGAAAAAAATGTTTAAAGCGTAGGGTCCAGACATTATTCTGGGGCAGTAAATAGCTGATATTTACAGTATGGATTACTCAGTTTTCTTTTGCCTGATGAACAGGGCTCCCAAATCTCATTGTGGCTGTTTTGTCGTTTGTATAAGACACATGGCTGCTGTGATTTGCTTTTCTCGGTATCCCCTCCCCCATCAGCAGAAACCTTTGAGCTTCAAACACAGATGTTATACTGCGCTCTTTGTGTTCATGTACGTGTACCAGTGTAAAGTCATTAAAGAAAGACTGTGTGCCTAATATGCTGGAAAACCAAAGCTGAATCACAGGACTCAGCTAGTGACTTTCTTTCTTTCTATATTAGTGAGATTTAAGCGTGGACTAAGTGTAGGACTGATGTGTCTGAACAAGTAGTGGTTTAAAAGCAGCCACGCTGCTTATAAAATCAGCAATTTAACGTAAACAGGAATGGCAGTTTCATTAAATAATGCTATGATCTCTCAACCATATTCTTAACTAGCAATCTCCCCGTAGCAAAATACATAGCTAATCAACCTCCTAGCCTGTCAGTAAACTTGCAGGGGAATTAAATCCTGGAGGAAGAAGCCCGTAGCCCTGGAGGAAGACTGAATGCATGTTTCACTGTCGTCTTTTCAGCTCATCTCAGTGGTCCCACTGCTAGAATGTGCTCTGTTGTCATGGCAACCCCATCTCCTGCTTCCTACAGGAAAGATTAGCTCGTACTGTGCACTGGAGAGAATTTAGGGGAAGTCAAGCTAATCCCTGGGTGCACTGCAAGAGAAAGGTTGGACCTCGCCTGAGGGATGCTGTATCTGCAATGATAGAATTGGCCTGCCACAGACACTGGTATTTAAGTTGAAGAGCAGAATTCACAGTAAGTGTCAGATCCTCCAGAGAGGAATATTGAATGAGGTTTTCTAAGTCTTGGTGAAGACTGTCCCATGCCAACAGTGGAATGACAGCAGGAGGCTGTGTGTGGAATACCAATATGTTTCACCCGTTCAGGTGGTATTTCAAACATAGATTCAAAGCCTCAGTTCCCTGGAAACTAGGTAATAAAATTTTAAAACATCATTGTGAGATGTGCACCTAGAAACCTGAAGCATGTCTCCTTTGGTGCATAAAGCTGAACAAGTGACGATGAGCATGCCTTACAAATTGTGTATGCACGGTGTGGCGTGCTTAAGAATTCCTGTGTGCTGAAAAATAAGTGGGAAAGCATGAGGAAACCGATCTGTGTGTGCTGCAAACTCAACTGCAAAAGTGCTGAACTATCAGATTAAGCATGAAAATTTACAACTCCTGATTCAACCTTGTTTTTTCTTCATATTAAAACCCAAACAGAGAAAACATGAGCTTTTTAAAGGTATAGTCATAATACAAGCTTTTCTTTGAGGAAAACTCATTTTACTGTAGCTAAATTAAGGTGGTGTGTGACATGATGCAGCGTGTGATATGTGTGTTTGTTTTCTTGCTGTAAACAGAGGTTATTCTAGCTATTCCATTTCTGGTTATTTTGATGCTCTGCCTTTCTTTGATATGGTCCTGAATTTAACTTTAATAGATGCTCAAGACTCCCAGCTTTAAACTAGACTGTTTACAGTAAGATTTTAACTGTCTGCTTTTTATTACTGTCAGCTTTTCCTAAACTTATTTTTTTCAGCAGAGTTTATATGTTCAGCCTATGTATTTTTACATTTTTAGTGTGCATGCTTTTTCTGTTGAGTTTTTAATCAGAAAATAACTTTATCATTATTTAATGGTTATTTCATATATAGCAGTATTCTCTAGCTTAGATCTATTTTGCATATGTGTTTTACATGTATAAAATGTATGTGTGCTTGTGTGTTTCTGCAATACATACATGCATATACGTAGGCAGACAGATGGGGTGTTTGTTTTAATGAGGCCCGTTAGTGATTCATGATAATATAACACCAAGGAATTCAAAGACCTGTTTTCACCTTGAAGGACAGGTATTTTTTTTTCTATGTAAAATGTTTATTGTTGCGAAAAAACGTAATAAACACACTCAGTCTGCTTAAAGAAACAGCATATGTTGTATTTCTATGTGTGTCTGTAGAGTAAAAAGGGAAGGCAGATTCACTGATACAATGAAAGAGCTCTGTGTTGCCTTTCCAGTGACCTGGGTCCATGGAATAGGTAGTAAAGCGATAGTTGTTTTTTTCTTTTCCTCCTCCCTCCCAGGGCAGCTCAGAAAGAATCACACATAAGCTCCAGATTGGTTAGTGTAAGAGCAGTCTTGCCTGAAAACTTCCTCATTTTTGGCTGGTTTACCAAATAGTAAGAGCAAAGACAATGCCTGTCGTCTTTGTAGTTGAAAACAAAAGTAGCCGTAGCGTACACCTATTATATGGAGGACTATAGAAATAAACACAAAAGGTATGGAAGCCTTAAGCCAGGGGTCCTCACACTTTTTAACTAGGGGGCCGGCGCGCGGATGCAGTGGCAGGCAGTCACCTGCGGCTGCTTGGTTTCCCCTCCAACCCCCGGCGGGGGGGTTGGGGTGGGGGTGTCTGTAAATACCGGGGGCCGGATTGAGGGCCCTGGGGGGCCATATCCGGCCCGCAGGCCGTAGTTTGAGGACCCCTGCTTTAAGTCATTATTTAGGCTGGCCCTTGAATCTGTGGTAGACATATGGGTGACAGGGAATCCACACAAATGCCAAGTAAAGCGGGGATCAGGGTAAAAGGAAATTCATCAAATAGATGTTTTTCATTAGAAAGAACACTTAAGAAATTATTGTTTGTTATCCATCAAATTAAATCACTGATTAAAAAGTCCCTTCTGTGATAAAATAACACATTTCTCAGAGGTTTGATTGTATATTGTCACTACCTCTGTGAGGCTGTGTTTTAGAGTAACGCTTTTTAACGTAGCTGTTTACATCTGTTAAAAAATTTTAGATGGTTAGCTGCACAAATTTTCCACCTTGTGCGTCCTTTTGTTGAACTAACTAGCCAGGAAGTTTTTTATCTCAAAGTCATGATTTGTTTCCCTTTTTTTTTTTCTTCCAGCATTTAACTTGTATGTGGAATAATGTTGGTTGGGCAAACATTGTCTCTGCTTATTTTGTCCGCTGCAAAATATGTGGTTTTAGGAAGTTGGCCCAAGTTTTATTAGGACTGAGTTTTCACAAAGGGACTTGAATTCCTTATCTGCATTTCTAGACATCTTTAAGCACCAACTCTAAACAGGACTAACTGCATGTGAGGGAAGTGCAGTGAGGTTCAAAGCACGCACCCAAATCCATAACCTGCATTGCATTCTCTTCTAAGAAAGGGATGTCAATGCTCCTTGGAGCAGTGGGACTGTATCACACACAGGCAGGTAGGACTGGTAGAGACTGCTCACGCTGAGGAGTCCAGGCCTCCAAACTTGAGGGAGTTTCTGTATAAACTGTTTTGATTAAATAAATTTAATTTCCTTGAGTTTTCAGAAACTAAAAAGCAGAGATGACTCTGCTTGATGTATACAAAAAACTCAGAGTTCCTAAACTCTTAAAAACAATAGATGTAGCGTGTTCTGCGAGGGCTTCTTTACAGCACTCTCCTGTTGTGAGAACGTTGGCTTCTCCACAGAAGTGGGTCACTCCTCTGCCCAGTCTTTTATCATCATTCCATTTCTGCCCCGCATTCCTGCTCCTTACAGGTACTGCCCTCTTCTTGAACTGCCTTCTCCCTGTGCCACTGTGTCCTAGTGTTCAGGCTGTCTGCTGACTAGATGTTGAACTGGCTAATGTAGCGCTCTCTGATGTGTCTTTTCCATGTATAAAAGTAATTAGGATGATTTAATGTATGTACTGATTCAACAGATCAAGGTTTTAAATTGTAACACCAATCTGAAAAGTATTAATAGTGTGTCACTCTCTTTCCTTGAAAAATTTCTCACCATTGCAAAAATAACCCCCAAAATTTGTACAGCACAGCTTCTGCCTACAACCTCCATTTGGAATTCATGACTAACAATTTGTCCCTCTTTCACTAAGATATTCATTCAGGGAAAAATAGGTAAGATGTTCAGCACTTCCCGGGTGATACGCTGTGCCTCACAGAACCTGGCTGGCTTTTAACATCCACAGATATGATAAAATCACAAACTCTATTCTGTCCCAGCAGGGATCTTTCTGCTGGTATTCTCATTAAATCAAAAAAAAGAAAGCACAAGTTTATACTATGTACAAACTTTACACACAATGTATGTGTCTCTCCATATCAGAGATTTACCCTTGACTTTTTAGTAAGAAAACAGTAATAGTGATGATATTTTTTCTTGGTTGCAAAGCATTTTGTTTCCTGAGGCATCTCTGCCTCTTTAATTCCTTTAAAACGAATGTGTATGTATGTCAAGTTTCCAAAGAGACTGTAAATGGCCAATTTGAAGGTACCAGAAGTGGCCCTCAATGACAGAAATGTATCTTCAGTTGAAGCAGGAAGTTTAAACCTATTGTGATTTTGTTTGTCTTTAAACAGAAGCTCAAATATTTTGATTATTACTTGTATTTTTCTTTTGTTTAAACAAATCTGCAAGGATTTAAAAAATATCTTTTGTGTTGACAGTTTGCCTTAATTTGAAACAGTAATAGCCAGCCACATGGGAATATTTTGATCACTTTAAACCTCCTTTATCTTCTTTTTCTACTCAAAAGTAAGATTCTGAAGCAACTAATTGTATGTAAATCGCATGAATTTAATGGACTAAATTATTTCCCACACTGCACACACTGGCTCCTGTTGACTCTAGTGAGATTACGACCATATGCATCCAAAGGTAGATTTCAGCTCTGTGTATGATGTTTGTCTGGCCAGCCTTATAGCAGTTAATTAACAAGAGCTTTCTCAGTGCTGTGCTGCTGGCTTTATGGCTTTCTGCATAGTAAGTTCTTTATACTAGTTGAAGAGCTAAGCAAACCAGCAATGTTAATTTTTAGCCAGGCCAAATACAAAGGGAGAGAAACTAAGACTTCCTGGGCAAATTTTCTGTTTGTAGTTGTAGCTGAGATACTACGTGCTGCCTGGTGGATGGCCCTAATACTAAAAGGAATGGAATTGTTCTTGTTGCAGCTCCATTATTGTAGTTTTGTATGCTGTTAGCCATAGCAAACTGAATTTTTTAGTCTTCTCCAGAGGTCATTTGTGAGGCACTGGCAGCAGATGGCTACAAGAAGCATGAGGGGTGTAAATGCATCCTCTAGGGCAATGCTGAGGTTTATTTTAGATTCCAAATATCAAAATTACAATGGCAGTAGAAAATTATGCCGTGGAACCCAGCGTTTCCATCATTCTGTTGCCAGAAGAGTCCACCTGGAGTTTTACAGGGGATAAGAGAATGAATATGAGCTCAAGATTTGAGTGATCAATCTTTTCATATGTAGTGCATTTTAATTTCTCATTGCATATTTATCCTTGACAATAGATTAGTTATTGTATCCTGTTGTGGACCCCTTTAATGGTCTGACTTTAGGTGGATAATCAGTCATTTCGACTGTCATTTCTTTAATCATTGTGGTTGAAATTGTTTTCTGAAACATGCAGAGGAGAAGACAGCTACTGTATGTGTGGGTTGATGGCAACAGCAGCAATCCTGTTTGCACCCGTAATTTGTGAATGCTTTCAGCCAGCAGCAAACCAGATGGGGTCTGATCAAAACTGTGTTTTGGATATTCAAGTCCGATGGAAGAGTGCCATGATACTCACTAATGTCCTTCCATTCTGCTCTTTGCTACTGCATAAACTACTGAAGATTATTTTTAATGGCTCATATTGTGGTTACCACATGATGAAGAAATTGCATTAACAGTACTGGTCCTTTTACTGTCTGCAAATGTGCTGCCTAAGTCCATTTCCAATACAAAAGCTCAGCCTATGCTCCCTCTACTCTACACCATTTTATCTTAATTGCCTGCAGCAGCAGCTGTGGTGTTGAGTTTGGCAGGGACTCATAGTGTACGAAACTGCGCATTTCAGTGCTGAAGTTAAAAAGAAATGTGTTCTGGGAAAACAGACTGCTTGAGAATCCAGTGATGACATTCACATAAAAGGGACTCCATACCAGTGATTTTCACCACATTTGTCTTTTGCCATTTGTTGGAGATGTTCCAAATTAGAGCTGTCTCAGGTGTTCTTAAACAGAGGATAATGTTGAAATGAAAGCAGTTCTGACAAAACTTTAATCTTCAAAGGCTTCACAAGTTCAGCCTGAAAGATTTTGGACCAAAAGTCCAAAAGCCTCACAGAACGTTTTTCCTGGGTTTGAGAGATGTAGGTTCAGACCTCTGATCTGAATCAAGTAGTGCAGTGACTTAAATGAATTTAGGTATTTTCTGCATCATTGGTAACTGTATTTTTCTCTTCTTCACTCTGCTGGTAATGTGCATGCAACAGGAAAGAGGCACTGAGTCCGTATCCCACTGTTCTGGGACTTCAGCTAGCATTGGGGAGACAGGATCAGGAACTTGAAAAACTGTATCTCTTTGCATAAAGGGGAATGCCAAGATTATCTTTGAGGTATTACAAACCTTCTAAAGAGGAAGATGATATCCTTAGACTACCTTCTAAATGCTTCAGAGGTTAATAAAGAGAGGGTTTTTCTTTTAGAAAGACTGTCTTTTGAGTCCTCCAAAATGTGTTTGTTCATGTGTTGGAGAATCAAAGATGGTAACCATTTATTTGGCTAGACAGCCAAAATGTCTTTAAGTACCTGAACTGACATACATAGTATGATCAGTCGGTTTGTGTCAGTGTTTTCTGTCTATTGGAGCCTGTCACACTCGCTTAATCAGGGGTAGTAAAATTATGCTTTGCCCAGATTATTTTGTGATTTTTGGACCAATAAAATACCTAGCTCTGAAGTTTCTGTGGTTTCCTATATGCAGAATAAGGAAACTGTCATACCTAGAACATCTCTAGGTGCCATCAACAACAAACTTTTCCACCCAAATTTGTGTTGGAAGTGCAATTAATAGATTTGAATGTAGTGTGTTTACCTTTGCCATCTTACCATGAGGTTATTTTTCTGTTATTGCATTGATTGTATTATTTATTCTGGTGGCAGTTACTTGTAATTGCAGAAAAGGAAAAATCTGCTGGTGTTCTATGAAGGAGGACACACTAGGCATTTCATGCTGTTGAGTATTGGTATGATTGTTTGCTTTTATACTGGATATAAAAGATAACAGCCCACCAAGATCGTAATAGTTATTATAAATGACATTCTATTCATGTTCAGGTTGATACCATGTGTTTCCCTTTGCAGCATGCATAACTTTTCCACTTGATCCAACGGTAACAACTCAGAACTAATAAGCTTATTTTATTCTCAAACCCATCTTCAGATCTGTGTTCTGCTTCTAAAAAAATCAAGCTTCTGGAAAACTGGAAAACACTTCAGAATTGGTATATAATTGTCATTTAGGAAGAAAGGTGATCAGTTAATGAAGGTAATGATAAGAATTGCAAAGCAATGATCTGGGATTTGAAAAAACTTCCTAGGATTCTGTTGTTTTGATAGCCATTTAAAGTTTATTTATGCAGGAGAAAGACTATCAGCAACTGTTGCTCATTCTCTTCATTGTTTTTTGCAAATACTCTATATTTTCTAACTTTTCTGAAAGCTTGGGAACAGGTTTGTCATACAGCTGTTTGTCATACAGCTGTTTCTGTTTCCAGTGTGCATTTCAGTTAGATTAAAGTAGCTATGCAACGATGATCCCTTCAAAATACAAAGTGTATCGTGGGGCAAATAATGTTGTTTATGGATTTTAAAGGGGAAAGAAATTACACAGCAGATTTTGCAATGTCATTGTCCTTTACTTTGTTATTTAAAATAACAACAAGCATTCCTGTTAAGTGCTCTCGCTCTAGGTTGCCCCTTCCTCCCCTAGCTAGCTTTGTAACTGAGAATATCATCTGTGGGCAGGATACTTTGTTTACCAGGAGTAGCCTGCTGGTTTCCACACCGAGTTCTGTTGGGGCAGCTCAGCAAATAGTAATTTCTCACAATTTTATGCCCCCCCTTCATTCTCAGCCAATCCCATATTATAAGAAGACCAAGCAGGTATTGCAGTTGGACTCTGGTATGGTTTTATTCTTTCCTTTTCTAGTGCTCTGACCTTTAACAACAATCGGTACATAAATTGTCAGAATTTTAGTGAGAATAGGACTGATTTGCTGTGATTAAAACATTCTTAATTTTCATCAGTAATGGTACCTCAGCAATACTGTAAAGCCCGGGAAAAACACGTGCTGCAAACACTCTGTGTGTGGACTGTCCCATTGCTGAATCCTGCTGGGCTACCAAAAGCCCTTAAGTGAATTAGAAACATGAACTAGTTATTTTCTTTCTTGAGAAATCTCTCCAGTCTGCGAAGAACTGCAAAGCAGTTCATGGATTCTCTCTGAAAGGTGGTATTCCGTTTGCTCTACTTTCTGGCCTTGTTGAGTAGTCTGGTTTTGGGGCTGCCTCTCAGTGATGTTTCAGCAAGGGCAAACCGACTGCCTTTAATGAGAAGAAAGTTTTTGAAAGTTACTAAAATAGTATTATGACCGAGAAGCCATAGTGTTTCTGTTGGCATTAGCGTCTCAGAAAGGAACTGTAAAATGATGGTCTTCATGCAAATGTTTTCAAGCATAAATAGTTTTCAACTTTTCCCATTTTTCATTTACACTTTTGTTCAATGCACCCTCTCATATTTGCTCTGCTCCCCGCCAAGCGCAGATTGCTGCATTGCAGTGGGAGAGAAAGTTCGAAACAAGAGAAGCATTACTTAGTCAGGTGGCTTGGCAGTGAAGGTTTCAAGTGCGCAGTGAGGAATAGCAGTGGATGTGCCAGAACTGTCTATAAGGTACTTTGGGCTTTGCGAAGTTTGTGGACATTGAACCATAGTTAACTTGGTTTGCAAGAGATAATGCGCTGACAGACCATCTAGCAAAATCATTTATTTTTGTCTTCAGATACCTCTTATTCTAGTCCATTTTTAGACAAATGCTCAGCTATATTTTGGGAATTGTAAAAGAATGTATTGACTTTGATGTCTGTGCTTAAAATAATTTCTGAAAAGGAAAGAGCATGTTTTATTTTTGCCAAAAGTAATTTCTGAAAAGGAAAGCATGTTTTGATTTTGCCAGTCAAATGGGGAGTCAACATGTCTCTCTGTAGTGTTATGAGGTGGTTGGGTTTTAAAAGTGGTGAATTTAATGAAGGCAGAAGAGACCTTGTTGTAGTATTAAAACCTCATGGGAAGTCTGCTGTCTTCTGCTTGATATCACACAATTGGTGGCAGAGACCTAAAATCATGGATGTTTGTGGACAGAGTTTGTGAATTTGCCATTTTTCAACCCAAGATATATTACATGATTTGGGATTCTGCTGTCCTGGACCTTGTGATTTCCTGGTAGGAAAAAAACCCCAAAAACTACTGTAAACTTCCAAGACTATTCTAGTGCCATGCATATGATAATGCCAGTGCATCTTTCATGGCAGTTTTGGCATTTACTATGCAGACAGATTTTTCAGACTGATGAAGGGAGGCCAATCATCAGCACTGTTTATCCCCGCCCCCCCCCCCCCCCCCCTTTTGTTTGATGCTGTAGTTGTAATCAACAAGCTAGGGAGACTTGCAATATGCTTATGTTCTTTACCTCAGTAGCAATATTTTGTGTTCAGGTAAAGCTTCCTTAGCACTGATGTCTGTTGTCAGCTTTTGCATTCTGGTGTTTGGGCTGGTGTTTAGCTTTGTAGATGCTGAATATTTTTAACTTTCACTTGGTACAGTGAAAAATAATATTAGGAAAACACAATGGAACGTAACATTTTAAAATGATTGCTTGCTGGATGGAGAAAGGCCATCAGGTTTGTTATCAAGTGTTGCCCCGTGTGACCAGAATACTGTTTTCACTCAAGCAGTGAGGAGGCCACTTACTGCAGTTACCAAAGGCATACTCAAATCAGGAGACAGTAATGTACATGCTGCCATGGGCATCCATAAGCATTTTAAAGTGATACAATAAAAAGCAAACTGAATTGAAAAGGGACATATAATTTATATCACTCAAACATACTTATTTGCTCAAGTTTGTAACAGCAGCTTTCTAAGCTCTGGAATTCATCAAATTTCTAAACTTACAGTTTAGCTGTAACAAAATGATTACACTTGACTCACTGACACTCTGTCTCAACAAAAATGTAAATTACATCGCAGTCATTAAATAAGGAAATGGCAACCCTAATGGAGTCTTAAACTTGGATGTTTAGTGTTCTGACTTCTCAGGTTCACCAATTCCCTAATATATCAAGGAAGTTTTAGTTCACTGTCGATAATGCCAGAACTGTGATGAAGTACAAAGGATGTAATTTCCTTCTTCACAGTCACATACTTTTCTTCTAGTTTTTCCCAATTACATATTTATTACCTACTTTTAAACTGAATTTCAGTATTTGAATATCAGAGGTACTTATTTTACTCTGCTGACTTACGAAATTTTTCTGAAAGCATGTATGTTAGTGTGACTGGAGAGAAGTGCTTGGAAAGGATGTGACAGAATTATTCTAGAGTGAAGACCAAATCTTTTGTAAAAGCCAGTTGATTTTACTAACATTATCAAATGAAAACTAGAAAAAATTATGAACATGGTAAGAAATGCTTTCACTTCTCGTTATGAAGCATTTTTCATGTCCTAGCTTTTAGTATGCAATTGTAAACAACAATAAAATGGTTTTAATTTACTTGATTCAATTCTTTAAACTCTACTTCTCTGTGTAAAAATATTTTTTTAAAAAATGCATTGCCATTTTTAAATCCTGAACTCTAGAGGTACAAACCTGATCATGCAGGGTCTAATGAATCTGAACTATTTGTAGAAATGTTATTACTGGAAGTTATGCAGTCAACTCAAACTATTTTCATTATTTTAGAGGTACCCAAAATACTGGGCTGACAGGGCATTTTTAACGTAGCTACTCTTTGTTTTATGCACCTAAATAGCAACGTTATAGCTACGGAGACTGCTTCTACATTACAAATATATATAATTACATATGTACATGTAAATATATTACAAGTAAAGTAAAAAAATGCTTGCAAGTCTTCAGAATGGTTCAAAAATGAAACTTAAAATATAATAGCAGTGTTTGTTGAACTGCAGAACTCTTGGTTTTCCTACATTTGGGCATATATAGATAACTTTTCTCAATGCTCTTCTGTTCTTTTGTTGGGTACGTAAGATTTTTTTCTTATTTCTGCTTCGTTGTAGTCTTCTAGTGGTAGGCAAAATATTAACAGGTGTATGATTTTTTTCATATTTAAAGAGGAAATTTCTGCTCAGTTTTCTGCTAGGTATATAGCAGACAGGCAAATTCAGCAGTTTGTACTGTAAAGTTTGGGAGCCCAAGTCAGATTTTGGGTTAAATGTTGCTAAGAATGTGTGAAGCTCAAAGCAGCCATTTCTGTTTGCTCTTAAGACTTGCCCGTTTCTCTCCCAGTTTTACTGATGGAGTGGATGTAACGAGCCTTTCTATAGCCTTGCTGCTTTTATGGAAGAGCAGGCAGCAGTTTGCTGAGGGGGTGCAGAGCTGTCAAGCGATCATTTATCTTGCTTGTGCTCAGGGCTTCACCCCTCCAGAAGAAAGTACAGACTGATATCACTCTGTGAACCCACTCAACACACTAAAGCTGGTAGGCTAAATTTTAGACTTTTAAAGGGCTTTATTTAAAATGACAGTGTTTGGGGCATCCAGTCTGCAGAGTATTTCCTCTACTGACTCCAACTTGATCTTTCCTCTTTGCTTTTGTCTTCTGGTTACATCCTAATTAAGTAAAATGCATCATCACACACATGCACTAGGTCCAAGTGGTAGATATGTTTAATGTAATTCCTTTCAGCCCCATTTGGATTGATTTTTAGGCACCAAACATGCACCTATGTGTTACTCTTTTGTCTGTTGCTGGCACTGCACCAGATACTTCTTGCTGCCGGGAACGGTGGCAGCTCCTGCTGCCCACAGCAGCCTTTCGCTAGAGCAGCATAAGCCTCTTCCATGCTGGGCAGGGAAGAGAAGAGGGTAAGATATCTCCTAGGTTACCTCTTTTTATGTTAAAGAAAAGGCTTTATCTTTCTCCTTCTTAACATGTTGCAGTCTCAAATATCCTTGTCACTGGTATGTTCTGTACACGGTTGGAATTTTAGTGAATCTCAAAAGTCAGAGTTAGTCTGTCCTGAGCCCTGCTTACCTGCTTGTCTCCCAGTCTTCCTCAGTTCCTAGCTTCATATCTATAAACTGCTCTGTTTAAAGTCTTGTTTGGGATGAGTCATAAGGCAATATATCTGGCATCATTCATATGATATCGGGCTGAGGACTTGTTCCTGCAATGCTTGTCCAGAGATGGAGCTCTAAGCCACATTCTCAATCCCAGATATCTTGGCTGTCCAGTATGATCCTATACGCAGCATGAAAACTTTTAGAAGAATTGCAGGTTTTCTGTATTAAGAACTGCTTGACAGAGCCTTTGTCACAAAAGGTGCCCTAGAGGTTTCTCCTGAGTAAAGGGAAAACCAGAGATTTTTCTCCCAAGGGGCAATGAGGGCTGTCTTTTGAAGTAGAAATGCCAAAGCACAAGTACAAACTAGATGCATTGTGATAATAAAAATAGTATGCACCCAGTGAGCTATTTAATTGGTTATTTACATGTGCAGTAGTCTCCTAGTAGCCATTCTGCTTCATCTCTTTGTGTATATGCAGGGACAGTAGCTCTGCAGGCAAAGTAAGCATGCAGTCACTCATGAATCTTTATAAATGAGCCCTTCTAGAAAACTGTGACTAACAGGAGAGTACTATTATTTCTCTGATAGTTGCTGATGGAGTGGCAGTTGCTCACTCTTCTGTTATTAAATGTTATAATTAATAACATATCTGCCTGTTTTGTGCCACCAACAAGAAGAGACATTTACCCATGGAAAAACTGTGAATTACTGGGGCAGTTGTTTAATAATGAAATAAGATTTACAGCCTGGCTAATGCCGATTCCACTGTGTATGTGCATGTGTATATCAAATTTACTGTACTGTTGTTGACAATACTAAGGATTAGTTTTGTAGTTTGCTTTTGTTCCTTTTTCTTTTCATAAATGCATGCAGTGAGTGATGATATGAAGTAGCTCCTGACTTACTGCTCCATCACTGAAGACACCAGTGAGGGACTCATTGATTGGCATCACACTGAAACTAATGGACATTCCAGGTTCAAATGTCCATGTAGTGAGTTCCATAGGTGAATTCACAGAAGCCAACCACATCAGGAAAGCTATCCAAAGAAAAACATAAAATTGTTGATGTTGGTGAGGTTAGCTGAAGAGGACGATTAACACATGTTATTGTAGTGGAGCATGTGCAGTCTCACTGCGAATGAAGGCACTGAACTCTGTGCACATCACCTCACTCTGTATTCTAGAAAGCTTCTTGCCAGCCTCTTAATTCCTGCCTTGTTTCTTTGACACAGCACTGACATTTTAGTGGAAACAGAAATAGTGGCAGTAACTTTTTGGAGGAGCAGAGAAGGGTGCTTGAGATTTACATAGTACAAAGAGAGACTGGATATTTGCATGGAAATCTGTTGAGTATCAGTAGGTTACTGGAAACCAAATCCAACTCAGAAAGACCTTGAGCTGAAAATTATTAAGGGCTCAGCAAGCCATAGAAGGAAGAATTGTATCTGCTTGCCTTATTGTCTTCCCTAAACATCTCCTAATAGCCACTGCTGGAGATAGGATATTGGACTAAACAGATTTTTGATCTGACCAACTATGGCCATTCCAATGCTTTACAAAAAGACAAGTAATAGAGGGTGCGAAATCACCTTTATACCTACATTAGTAGAACCTCTTCCCTTTATCATAATATGAAAGGAAATAGAGAAGATGAATAGAAATAGTTGATTTTGGCTGACTTTTAAGTTATCTATTGAACTTGTGCTTGAAACATGACTTGTGATGTAAATGAAGCATAACCGAATACATAACTGTGACAAATTGGTATTAAACAGTCCTTGTGAAAAATGGTGGGAGTGAAGTGTGACCTCGCCTTTTTATCAGTTAATTTAGAAAGTCTCTATAATTATTTCATACTACAGAATTTTCTGTGAGTCAGCACCCTGCACCACTTTTTGTCTGATGCATGGTGTTCCTCTCCCAAAACTGCCTGCCGTCAGTTGCTGCCAGTAGAGCATTTTTTTCAATAGTTCCTGTTAGGAAGGTTTGCTAGCATTCCTTGGGTTTGTGGAGTTACAGAAGGAATGTAACTTAGTTTTAAATGTTTGCTTATGTAGCAAATATTATTTTCATTAAAGTTGTGTTTTAACATAGAAAAGATAAAACACTTGCATGACTGAAGCCAAAGGTTAAAAAAGAACAGCACAGTAACTAAAGTGTCTGGAGTCTATCAGTCTTTGGTCTGCAGTGCTGTCTTTTGCAAGTGATCCTGTTCAAATGAAACAGAATCCTAAGGGTGTAAGGCAGTGTTTTGCAAGGTCTGGGCTGGTGATATCCAGCCCAAAGAGATTAAAGCAACCTTCATCGTACAGGACTTTGGTAGACAATCTTTAAGAGTGGTTTTTATGACAGTCTGCACTTCCACAGCCGGAAACTTCGGTCTCACTCATCCCACTCAGCTCATTCACATCCCATCTCCTCCTTTTAGAAAGTGCAGTTACCCACCTTACAGTAACTGCTGCTCTCAGAGATGCTGTGTTGACAGGTAACCCACTCAAAGTGTTCATTTAACCTGGGTGCATACTACTTTGGAGTCTGCAGGCATCAGTGTCTGTTTGGGCTGCGTATGTGGCCCTCTCTGCTTCATAAAGCAGGAAGTGGCCCCAATGATCGCCTAGTTTACTTAGTGTGATTAATTGGACTCATTATCACCAGGAATGGTTTTGACTTGTCGAATGCCCTCATGTAGTCAGAATATCTCAAAAGAGCCAAAGGTGCTATGAGGTTAATTGCCTTTCCCACATTTTTTTTTCTTCTAAATTCTAGTTAAAGTAGGCTATCTGCCTTGTTTCATGGCAAAAAAGAGGAGCTGTGTTAGAGCTGCTTTGGTGTCACGGGGCTCTTGCTTCATGCTTAGTGTTGGTGAGAGGATTCCTTAGCTCCCTGACCCATCACCATGTTGTCTTCTCAGCAGATCTGAGCTTCCGTGTGGCTGTGTGGTTGCAGGAGTGTGCCACACTACTGTTGTTATTGCTGAAGGCCAACACTATGGATTGCTGACTACTAAAATATGCAGTAAGTTTCAGGTAGCTGAAATCTCAGCTATATAAACTATTTAAGCATACTCTTAAGTATTAATTGAATTCCCGCCTGGGAATTAATTTGAGAGAGGGAAAGGATTTATTGAGAGATCTGTCTTTATGTAGAATGGCTTGTTGACTTCTTCCCAACTTTCCAGCAAGGAATATGAAAAGTCTGTTTGATTTATAGTATGAAATTGATTGCTAAGAGTAGTGCAAGAGATCCTTTAAAACATCTGGAAATTTTTCTCTCAAGGAGACAAGTGAGATTTATATATATGTACCCAGGTTTGAGATTCACAGTACTTCAATGACACTTAAATCAGAGTTCAGATCTTAAATTTGTGCTCTCAGAAAAAATGGTGTTTGAAGGACTTGTTATTCCATCCAGATTTGCTGCATACTTCAACTTGCTTTCCTTTGAAAAAACACTCTTACTGAGAATGGTGTTGAGCATTTGACATATCTGGTCTGAAGAGTTCTCTCTGGGTGGAAGAACTGTATTTTAACCTGTAACAGAAGAATCTTGAATCCTAACAGTGTATGTTGTTTGCCCATTCATAAACCTAGGCATTACTTGGTAGGAGAACACAATTCTATAAATTAAAATCTGGTTTTCTACTCTAAATCAGAGTGCTCTTAAACTATCAACTGCTACATAAATCACCTTGCAGAATCCAAGGTGTTAAATACGAAGAAACTGGGTTTTGGCAGAAGTTTAGACCATGGTAATGCAAATGTTTGTGGCAGTTAATTGAAATGAAGGATGCAACAATTTTGAGAATCAAAACTCATATTCAGAGCATCTGTTTACTTGGGCTTTCTTTGGCATTGTCTATTCCACTATTTCCAAGTTTTCTTCAAAAGCAGGGGGAGAAGCTAACGCAGTGGTGGCTGCAACAAGCCTGGAAAGTTTTCTGTCAGGAGCCTGGGCTTCTCAGTTGTGCAGAAACAAAGCTAGTGCCACTTTGTGTCTAGCTGACCTCAAGGGGATGTAGAAGCTCTAATGCAATGGGATGAATAATAAGAAACTAACCTGAAGTAGGAAAATTACTGCAGTTCTTGTTTTAAGAATTATCCCTAACACTGAGAGTACTTGGACTGAAGGTGTCCAGAGGGTGTTGGTCAGAGCAGAGGATCAGCGTGGAGCTCTGTGCAAGGTGGGAGAAGGAGATCTCGACATCAGGAGGTTTAAGAAGTACTCGTCCATGATTGAGAAGTCCATGCCTAAGCCTGGACAGTACTCCTTGCTTCGGGAAAGCGGCTGCTGCCCAGTCCAAAGACACCTTCCCTCTGCTCTTCAAGTCTTTCTCTGAGGGGTGGTGGTCTTTAATCCCTGAGGCAGGATCTGTGCGTAGGTGAGGCACCAGCTGGCAGTTTTCCAGAAGTGAAACACATAACACATTTTGCAGTCAGACTCTCCCTTTTCAGGCTTAAGTAACAAAACCAGTTGTAGTTGTGCTTCCAGTCTTCCAGCATCCTGGGATACGGGCTTGATAAGTGCACAGTTTCTAGAGACGTGTCCTGCCCAGAGCAAACCGCAGCGTTTGATGAGGCTATCATATGCTGTCATGGCTGATGCCTGCGGATAGCCGCGGCCCTGGGAGATGCTGAAGGCGTGAGTTGGTCACACCTCCTGCCCCCCCGGAGAGGCAGCTGCCACCAGGGAGGGTGGTCCAAGGAACAGGTCTCCAGGAAACCACCTTGCCCCTTGGCAGCTGTGAGGGCCTGCAGTCTCTGCGGGCTCAGGAGCTGGGCGTGGCTCATCCCAGCAGCCGTGAGCAGGGCTGGCACATGTTGGGGCAGTGGCTGCCCATGTCCAAGGGTGAACGTGCCTTTCCTCTCCTGGGACGGACCCTCCTGCCTTTTTCCCCCAAACCAGTTATTCCTGATATGGTCTGTGTTTCTGATACCTCAGAAATTCTTGCTTTAGAGTAGTCTTACTCTTGGCAAAAATAGACCAGCTGCCCAGGGATGGTAACATCTGTAAGGAACTACTAGCACTAAACCACTGGATTTTTTTCTTGATTTCGTTTATGGCAGCACATATGTATATTTACTTGGCAAAAGTGTGATTTATAGCCATTGTAGCCATTCTCCTGAACGTCCTGACTAGACAATAGCTCCCATCTCTAACAAGCAAGGTTAAATGACTGTAAAAGCAGGTATTTGACTTTATGGTAGAAACCGAGTTTCAAGTAACTGAGCTTTTGCTAAGTAAAGACAAAAATAATGTAAATACTATATTATTGTTTCAAAGTACTGTAATGCTTGACCATGTTTACTCAGCACAGGAATTTTTCAACGGTTGTGTTTTAGAAAGAATACGAAAAATGTAGTTGGTTTTCTTTCTTCTGTATTGTAACATTCTCACACATGTGTAAGTTTTAGCTGTCAACCATTAATCATACAGGGGGGAAAAAAAAAAAAAAGTATTGTTACTCATGATTACAAGGGAAAACTAATAGCCTTGTTTTGGACTTGGTTGTTCCTGAATCTGGCTCTAGGCATAGCTCTCTTCCTACTCCACCATTCCCATTTAGCCGTCTATGTCCTAGTAGTGACTGCTCTGCACTGCATGGCCCAGAACCTTCAAGTGCAGGCGCACAGAAGTTCCCTAGGGATCAGAGTTGTGTGCTGCAGAGTAGGCAGTACCGCCAGCTTTTAGGTGGGTCTCTGCATCCTCTTGTTATTCACTTGTTTCTCTCTGTACTCCAACAGCAGGGAATTTTCTGAGCCGTTCAAAGGGAGGAGCATCCCTCAGTCAGTGACCAATTCAGTAATTGATTTAATTAATTTGAAACTGTCACTTGTTAAACTGATAATCAAGGAGCCAATTACCTGTTAACAGTACTAAATACAAATCAGCAGTAATCAAAGTGCTTCTCTGTTAAACAAAGAAATCTGAATTTCTTTCTGATATCTCAGCTTTTAAAATTAGTTGTAAATATGGCTATTTTCTTTAAAAAAAGCAAAGACCCAGTATTAGTATGCCATTTTCTAGCTCAGAATAATAAAATTGTGTATTTATTTCTGAAACTGCATTTAGAATTTTAACCTTTTTAGTATGTTATGGCCTGTAAGACATAAGTCTCAGGGCATGATAGAAAGTTTATTAAGGATAAATCATGCTCACCCTCTTCATTTACAGAGCTGAAATCCTCAAGCAGTCCTAGGTTTTTAAATTAGAACATTTCCATTCCTGTGTTGCAAGTCAGGTTGGTGTACACATTTAAAAGTCTTATTCTAGGAATATTATGCATTTTATTGTGTATGCATTTATATTTGCAGAAGGTAATTTAAAAGTGGTCCATACCAAAACATAGCTTTATTTTTATTGCTGCCATTAATTATAGAGGATTTTGTAAACCAAAAAAGTGTTCCTTAAATAAAAGCGTTTTAATTATGTTTTTTTTTTAATTATGTATTTGCATTATACTAGATTTATTTTTACAGGTTTACAAAACAAAGCAATTTAGAAAAATATGTTCAGAATGTGTGCCCAGTCCTGTATACTTCATGACATGACATTGTTGGATGTGTACAGTGAGCAAGCCACTGATGTAGGATGGCTTGTCAATGGCTCTCTGAGTACTTAATTGAATTAGATCATTACCCGTTTATACAATACTTTATTCACTTTTAAAATTATGTTCTGAGGGCACTGGATAGTTGTTTTTTACTGTATTAACGATGGAGAGTCAACAATACGATTAATCATGTTGTTTCAAGCATGAGTATTGCTAAGCCCATCCTTTAAAGATAATGTGTCTGATACTTATTTTTTTTTTCATTCCATGTATATATAAATGTGTTTGTTTCTTTTCCATGCAAGTTGTTTAGAAGGGCATGAGAGCAGATGGTATATTAAGGTACTAATACATTAAGGTCCATCTCATCCCGTATCTCCAATTTCAATCTGTATGTGTTCCTGGCTGCTAACTCCCTGGTTTTGTTTCCAGCTGCTTCTTCCCACTGTCTGTGATAAGCATAGGCTTGTAGAGCCCTAGGCAGGTGTTTGCACCATTAGCAAAACCATATAAGTTGCCAGCAAAAAGGTGCTTTAGAGAGCAAGAAGTGAGGCCAAATTCTGCTACCATTTGGTCCATTGAAGGATGAATTGTTCTACTAGATAATCTTTTGGCACCCAGGCTGTTCAGAATTAAAGGACTGAGTAGTAGCACAGGTTGCAATTTCCAGTGCTGACAAACACAGTATACACAAGCCCATAAGCATGTGAAGACACAGATCAATCATACATTTCAGCTGTAAAATCTTAGGGGTAGCAGCAACACATCCAGAGTTTTCAGATGTAACTTTCAGGTTGATGATTTAATCCTTTATTGAACAGTATTTCTAAATATAGTATGACACACAATGAATGAGCAAAGGGATTGAGCACCCGAACAAAATGAAGAGAGGATCTTTCTTTTTGGAGTCAGCTTTTCCAGTATAATCTCTACTGCCAGCAGTGAATACATCAGATGTATTTACATCGTATCTATGCAAGCGGGTGTTTATGGATATGACATATGCTGCTCTGCACCCTTAAAACCTGAGAAGTAGATTCTCTCTCAGTACCATGTGCATCTCTGTTGATTTCAGAAATATGCAATACTGCAATAACGAGTATGGTACAAGAATCTAAATAGATACATAGACATATGGACAGGCAGATGGATTAAGGCAGACTTTGTCACTTTGTCCCTAAAAATCCTTTGTGATACTTATCTTTTGTGTACACAGTGACACTAAGGTGTCAGCCCAGATAATTTCCCTTAACTTAGTAATATTTTATGGATTTACCTAAAGTTTTTACTTGAAAACATGGAGGAGTGTGTGTGCACATTTTGCAGAAATGTACTGGTGCTAGTAATATAAACAATTTCATTCTATTTTGAAAACATTTTGAAGGTATAAATTATGTTTGAACTGGACAGAGATGATGATGTGGCATGTGACTGAAAATATATATTTTTTAATAGATGATTCAGCCGCAGAGAGTTTTAATGGCAATGAGACCGTGGGACACAGTTCCAATGCTTCAGGGGGAACACACTGCAGGGAGATGGCAGAAACCAACAGTAATGGCAAAACAAATCTGGAGCAGGATGAGCAGCCTCTGAACCTGAGTGACAGTCCCCTCTCTGCTCAGCTGACTTCAGAATACAGACTAGATGATCACAGCAGTAATGGAAAGAACAAATACAAGACTCTCCTAATATCTGATCTCAAGATGGAACGGGAGGCAAGAGAAAATGGAAGCAAGGTAAGATGCTTCCACATGCTCCAGATATGAAGTGTGTAGCTTAGAAAAGGAAAAGATTTATGAGGCCAAACCAAAGGTTATTCCCAGCTAAGCACTTAATGCAATGTGCCTAATGTTTGTCACATCATTACTCAAATGCTATACATAGATTTGTATGCTCTGTTATACATATACGATGCATACGTACATTAAGTGTATGTGGATGTACATGGGTGAATACATATATATAGGCGTATATATTGTGCTGACACACTGAAAAAAACCTGCAGTTCTCCATCAGGCATGAATTTTATCAGCCCATTTATTGAGAACTGTCTACATTACCCATTTGAAAAAAAATAAGTATATTTAAATATGTATATAATGTGATACATATATATGTATACATACTGAGATACATATATCTATGTATATTTATAGATGACCATCTCGTTACATGTATTACATATCTGTAGAATGAATCTGTATGAATGCCAAGTGTGTATGCCCAAGCCGATTACTACATGTGAATTCTCAGCATCTGAAAGGAGCTGGTTTGCTTCCTTCCTGATTGTTTGTGTTATGCAGGCACCTAACCTGAATTAAAAATGACAAGTTTGCTTTAAGAAGCTGTAAATCTGTAATCCCCTGAGGGCTTTTCTCTGTGGTTTCCATCATGTGGGTAAGGAGAAGCAAGGGTGGCTATATTGTATATGAAGATGGATCCTATAGATCAGGTATACTAACTTTCTAGGAGGGTGTTGAGGGAATACTGTAGGGAGGGTGAAGAAATGTCCTTTATCATAGAATTTATCCATTTATCTTATTGGTGACAAGTTCCTGGTTTTTATCTGATAACTCCCAACCGGATTGCCACTTTTACAGCAGCAATAATAGGATGTGAGTACTGGATCCAAGTACTATTAATGCTAGTCACCAGCTTTCAGTAGCCCACCACAAAATTACCTGACAACATAGATATGTTTTGAATGGCCACATTTTTTGCACAGCTTTGCAATAGGAGTGATAGGGAAAATCGCTTTTTCTAGGTATATCCAGAAAGGGATTGTACATGACTGATGTCTAGAGAACAGCATTTATTGATGTTAAAGTTTTAACTGCCGTCTTCATTGCCTGTGGAGTAAAAAAACCCAACAAAACCCCCTTGAAATTTATTTTAACTCATGTATCTGGTTTTGGTGGGTAGAAGAAAGCTCTCAAGACCAAATGGGAGATCGCTAGTCTTTTTCGGCCATTCCAGTTTAGCAAGTCATGTATCCCAAAACCTTCTCCATAAAATCTTTATGAAAAACTGTTTATCTGCATTGAATATTTTTGTTTTGAAAACCTTCCGTTTCATTGAAAATGTTCTGAAGATCTCTAGTCTCTGAGTGCATGCATACTGCAGTGCTGGATTCACTCAGTACTTTGTTGCACAGTGAGTCGCAAACTCTCTAATACGAAATGGTATCTTCATTTGCTTCAGGGCACATTGTTCCAGTGAACCTTTTATAGGCCAGTCACCCAAATATTGATAGACACACAGGCTCTTTTGCCTAAGGTACACTTCAGTTACTGCCATTACTCTTGCAAATCAGGAATAAGCTTGGGGAAGAAATGGAACAGTTTTACTGTGGAACTCATTTATAGCTAGGACAAGAACATTAGCCTGGTGTTACATTTCTAATTTTAACCAGTTCCAACTCAGATGCAAAAAAAAAAAAAAAAAAAAAAAGTATCAAAAAGTGTTAAAAATCTGTTTGTAATGAACTGAGATGACAGTCAAAGCCATCTTATTGTTATTCTACAAATTTTAAGAGGCCCGAATCATCCCCCACATCGATACATTCTTTCATCACTCACTGTCATCCTACCCACTCTATACTGCAAACAATATGCAGATTTGTCTCCCTTTTTTGTACTAGTGAAACTCATTTTGATGTTTACAGTTCATTTAAGTATATGATTTATTAGGTATACAGTAAAGATTATTAAATATGGAGTGCAGATTTCAGGAAGAACACACTACTGAGACAAAAAATTGTCACAAGGTTTTTAAACTGAGTGTAGAGTAAAATAACGTTTTTGTGGCCAATTTCATATTTTACGGATTAATTCTACTCTTACTTTTTACATTTAAAAAAAGTTACAGAGTATTTTTAGAAGGAACAAAAAACATCAGTGTATTAGAATAGAATGGGACTGTACAGCATCTCAGTGTTTCATATGCGTATAAATACACTCATATAAATCATTACTACTGCTTTACCTTAAGTGGTATCTTACATGCTAAAGAGTCAGAGAATGTTTTACAAGCCCTAAACCTGATCAAGGAGATCCTCTTGCCTTCCCATGGTGATTCAGGTTACTGGGCCCTTCCAGAAGAGTGTTCTGGCCGTTACTGAGCCGATTAATTTTGAACAATGCAGAAGATCAAACTCCTAGTTGTGTGCAGTACTCACCCTTGCCCACGTGCATACTGTATCACAAGGAACTAGCCAGGACTCTAATTCTCTGCCATAAAGGAAACAAAATAAAGAACAAGTAAGGTTAATAGAGTACTATAGTTTACTAGGAACCACATCTCACATATCCTTTTTACTCAGAATACAACAAGTATATGGGTCGTTTTTTGAAGTCATCTAGGAATTCTCCCAGTGCTTTCGCAGCATCTAACCACCAAGCCATTCACAGTTATACAGTTATCAGGCATGATTAGACCTGAATAATGGCAATATTGGTAGTGATGGGTAAGCAAATGTGTTCAGTGTAACCTCTAATCGTGTTTCATGAGAAAAATAATCTGCAGCATTCACCAAATATCAAATTGATATGCCATTTCTTATGATGTAGTATTCTTACAGTACCTTTATGTGGCAAAGAATTGAGAAAAGTTATGCAAGAAGCTAGCAAAGAAAATACCTGGTTTCTAAATGCAGGGGAAATATATTTTAATTATTGGGCTAACATTGCAGGAAGTAATACATCATACTTCCTCCAGCTTCTACCACAGCCCATTCAGCCTGCAGATGATGTTACTTGCTTGAGATGGCAAGGACTCTGTGAAATCCAGAGTCAGAGGGCTGGAGCCGGGAAGATCTGTTGGCTGACATATTCCCTATCTGCTGCGTCTGAATCTCCTTTTTGGATACTGCATCATGTATGTTTTATTAAATTTGCAGCCACAGTTTATCTGGTCAACTTGTATCTGTTCTGACCTGTCACTAGGTCTAAAGATAACATATCAGAGCTGAATCTAGCCACAAAAAGACAAAAGACTACTCTTTTTTTGTTGAAAATTATCAACATATTATACCTCCTGACCAAATCACAATTTTTTTAAGGGAGCTTATTTTTTTCTGGAAACAAGCAGTTTTGTTAAACTATAAGTATTTGCCTGTACAACACTGTTTACAAGAACAATATGTCATTTGCTTGTGTAGAGGTGGGCTCCACCATTTGACAATACAGTTCTGATTGATCATTTTGTACATACTGCAGAAACATGATCAGAAGAAGCAGTTGAGATAAAAGCTGTAGTTTTCCCATCATATTTTCTTTGCAAATCTGACAGCTAATAGACAAATGTTTTGGGTTTTTAAATGGTTATTTCTTTGTGGAAGTTCAATATTTAGAATATTCATCTTGTCAATACCTATTTGAAGCAATTATATGCTTATGGTATATGGAAGGCTTGCTAGATGGTGGCTTCAGTCTATGAAAGAGTCTTGGATGTCCAAAAAGGGTTACCTAACATTTCCCTAAAATCAGGTCTCTCTAATGTACACAGAGGAAATCATTAGTGATTTGTAAGAAATGTAGTTTTTTGGGAATAACAAGTCAAGTCTTCTTGTCAGAAGAGACTCTGATGTAAGACTGGAGATCAGATAACCCTGTGAACAAATTTTAATTTTCCAACTATTAGGGTATACTATTTAAAGAATACTCTGTTCAGTCACTTCAGAATATGACTTTTAAAACTGATGTTGATAACACTCTTTAAACAGGTGTGATGTTTCAGTGGACAATGTAACTTTCCTCTTTGAATCCTCAGTTTCAGGCAGTGAGTATGTGTGGTAACCTCTGTGTAAAAAGACCACATGCCAAATGGAGTTGCCAAATTGTAACATAACCTCAAAATCTGGTCTAAACTGTTTTACCATTCACTGGAAAAATGTTATGCAATGAAAAATTTGGTATATACATATATGTAAGTATGTATGTATATATGTATATGTGTATGTATATACTTTATATATATGATTTTATTAAGCTGATATTAGGGAGCTCATCCTTCAATAAGATGGAGATGTTCACGGCAGCAGAACTTTCTACAACCATTTAGGGCTAAACTGAAGTCAGTGAAATTTTGGATAGCTGCACAAATATATACATAAATTTACCTTAAAAGGTCTGGTTCTTTGTACGACAAAAGAGTTATAAAACTAATGTGTAAATGCTCTGCAAATGCAATTCTATGAATTCAAATAGTTAAGTGCACATATAAATTATTTTAGATTATTATATACTTACGTGTGAGACTGCTAGGTTTCTGTATGACCGTGGTGAAGTCTCTGTAGCACTGAGATTTTTGATTTGTGATTCTTGTGTTATTGCTTTTTCCTAGACCATATATTTTATTTTTAAAATCTCATTATATGGCTTTATCTCTTTATCTTTTCTACATCATTTCATGAAATACAGCAAGCCCACTCCTTTGAAATGATGTCTCTTCTGCATTTGCATAACAAGGTTATTGTGATACAGTATGAGAAAACAGGTTTTGAGCTAACCAGCTGTACTTATATCATGCCATGTATCTTACCTGGATCAATAAATAGTTCATTATGTCTCTATCGCAAAGGATGTTCCTAATATGCAAAACTTCTGTTTGGGATTTCCCAGACAGAAACACATGCTACTGATCATGAACGCCTGGGAGATATATTAAAGTAAGGTAACAAGGAGGACACATACCATGTGTCCATTTTGTCCAGATATCTACTAAGTGCAGGCAGCTGATTAATGTCTTCTTTCTTTTTACCAGACAAAATTTCTGATAGAAAAGCTGGACACCTCCAGGCCCTCTGTATGTATGGTAGGCTAAGTTAATATGCGTTATGTTTAGCCGAGTGTCTAATTGGCTTCATGGAGAAATGCACAAGATAATTAATATTTCTTGAAGTCTGAAAAGAAAAGCAAAGTTTTAAAGAAGAGAACAGTAAATAATTATTGCTGCATACAATGACCTTTAATCATACTACTGCATTCTAATGTTCATGTCATTATAGTTACAGTGGTTCACAGCAAGGCAGAGCTGTCATGTAGTTTCTAAAAGGAAGATCTTTCTGTCACTCCTTTAATGTTGGACTTTTAAAGTGTTTCTCAAGCTTTTTTCTTCAGCCTGATGTAAAGACCAGTCTTACCATCATGGGCCAGTGCCAGGGGCCATTTATTCCCAACTATTGCAACTTCAAACTGGTGTTGTAATGGATGCATTTACACTACAGCAGGTTAGGCTGGAAGGTTGTCCACTTATAAGACAGGTCCTGCTCTAAGAAGGTATTTAAAGACGGTAACATTGCATGGGATCTGAAAGGGGATGTGAGATCCTGGGTGAAGAGTCATTTAACATTCTGCATGATGCCCTAGTTAAAACTTTGGTCATCTTCAGTGGTTAGTCCAGCTGTAGAATCTCGTAACATGTCCTTTGCCAAAGCTCATCATTACAGAAGGAAGCCAGGCACAACTGTCCAATCAACCTGGCCTGAATATACAAATATACTGATTAGTCTGTTGTAACTTGCTGATGCATCGTCAATCCAGCTGTTTTCCGAAAGTACACATGAATTTAGCCACAGATAGACATGAACTCTGAAGAGTAAGGTAGAGTTTCAATATGTTCCTTTCTCTCTCTCTCTCATTTTTAAAGATATGATTGTATCTTAGGAAAATATGAAAGGTCATTCCTAATATCCAGGGAACATCATCACATCTGACACCGTGTCTCTGCGGCGCGTGAAGTCACTGTCTAGTTCCCCTTTGCCTATATTTTTAGTGCAAGTTCGCTTGGAGAAATGGTCAGTATATGAGGGAGCATATAGCATATAGCATGTAGAAGTGGGGTCCTCAGGAGTTAGAGTGAGCTTTTATATAGAGCAGTAGTAGCTTATTGAGCCACTTAGTAAGAAATGTGTTAAAAAAAATCTTAAAGGAGTGTGAAATAGGAGTGCATCTACTTGAAGCAAGAGGTAAAATACAGATTGTGGGAATTTGGCACGTTGAAGAACAGTGTTGGAGACATTTTTTTCACTTCATAATGAAAACATTTATCATTTTTTTTTCTTTCATCATCGTTCATTATTTATATTCAAATGGCACAGACAGGTTTCAGCTGAATTGGAGCACATTGTCATATGGTTCTTACATGATATGATTACCTTAGCTCTAAGCAGGAAGGAAGGCTAAAAAGGGTAAGATAGAAGTGTGTCCTCCTCTTTTGAGGATACTAGTAAACTCTGCATACCGGGTTTTTTTTGGTTCAAAGAAAATGCCTTTTTGCCATTCTAGTTTATGGTGCCAAGTGCCCAAGTTACTGATAATGAAACTGAATTAGGAGCTAGTTAAGCCTTTCAGAAAGGAGTTTTTGACTCCAACTCATCCTCTGCAGAACTTCTCACTCATCTCTCTTGCTTCAAGTTGGATCTTGCTACCTACGTATGGCATAAAAGGAAACTGGATTTTTGTTTTGTTTTGTTTTAATTGTTATATTTTATTTCATTTCCATAGCAGGACAGAAAGTGTCAAAGCAATGCCGTATTTTACGGACTGCTGTTTTGTTAATGAAAATATCTTAAGTGTCTGCAGTCCAAATGTTTGACAGCCTTATTTTATGTCTTAATTGTTAAGACTAGGAAGAGGCTTAGCATGAAATTCTGTTTGCTACTGTAATGAATAACATATGAGGAGGGAAGCAAAGTGTGGTGAAAAGTATAGGCAGGACATTACAAAAGTTAGTGGTGTACTAGTGTTTGAGTAAACACCAACGTAAGAATGGGGCAGAATGCAAAGATAGTGCATGATATACACCCTGTGGAGCAGCAAGACATCAGCACAGACTAAAGCCTGCAGCTCCACAGGTATCCCAGCTTGCTTCCACCATTCCAACCACAACACCAAGGAGAAGATGGTGACTTCTTACAGCTGTGCCTTAATTGTTATCCTATAGATTGCAGCATTGCTGCTTTTCACTAAGTCCTTGGAAACAGTTTGTACTGAGATTCAAAAGTGAAAATGAAAGAAGTGAACTGAAGTTGAAATCCACCCCTGCTGCCATCGTGGTGGGTAATACAAGGCTACAACATCTTTTGGCTTGCACCTCACTTTGTTGGTGTGTGAAGGCAGGCTCAAATGCTCTGTTGAAGTATGTACCTTTTTCTTTCTCTGCTGTACTCAGGTTTGTGCAAAGGTAGTAGACATGCCAGTGTTTTTCACACCTCCTTGGGAGATAGATACACTACAATAGAGGGAGATAGGCCCCTTCTCTTCTCCTATGCATGGAAAATATTAACAAAAGGACAGAAAACAGTGTATGCAAGGAGTTTTGTGATCTCATTTTTCCCTACCCACTCACCTACACAAGTAAGACAAACTAGCCTGTTTTCTTTTTCCCTATTAACGCCTACTTCATACACAGGGTTTTTATAGGTTGGTGTCATTGTAAAGTCTGAGTCCGTTATATTTTCCTCTACCATTTTTATCAATCACCTTGGCTTTACTTTCCCCCACTTTTAGAAAGGGATAAAGCTGAGAAAATCACAATTTTACAGCTTCAAAAGTCAGTTTATTTGTTGTTTGGAGAAAGAAGTATAGTTCTATGAAGAAAAAAAGGTCTGTCTTCTTTTTTGCTGCTCTTTGATAGGGGAATTGTTATACACCACTGAGTACCTTTTTGGTACCAAAAAAATTATGTTATTTTAATAATGGTTTAATAAGCCTTTTCCTTGAAAAAGAAGTTGAATTTATGAAGCACTGGTTTTTTCCAGACTTGAATCTTCTGATTTTGGGAGTTACCCATAATAAATAGCAAAATAGAATGTTGTTATGAAGAGAGAAAACTACAGGTGCATGAAAAAATCAGTGCAGTGTTTGTCTAAAGATATGAATGCTTTAGCATTCTCTCACAGTCACATTCATCAAAGTCCTTTGTCTATGACAATATCAATTCTATGTTTAATTCTTCCCATTGGAAGTATATTTAGTAGCAGGTTTTCATGTTCAGTGAAAGCTCTTGAAAATGAAATTGGTTTCCTGCAGGGCATGCATTACAATGATGGAAATCCAGGTCAATTAAACTGAAGTTGATGATGCTACCCCAGATTTACATATCTGTAATGGAGAATACAGTCTGGCTCCAAATGCGTATGAAATCCTAGCTAATGTAGAACTGGCATGGAAAAGAATAACTTTTAATGCGACCTTTTATAAATTTTCTCAGAAGTTTTTTTTTTAAAGGAACAAGTGCACATTGGTCAAGTATCAGACAGTGGTGCTGTTGATTCCAGATTGCATGTGTATTACTCACAGATCCAGCTGTCTATCTTCATTTACACTCACCTTTGGAGTCATTGGTCCCTCAAACTGAAACAGAAGCAGTTGTACCCAGAGGGGATGCAGGACTTTGTCCAACTTGATTTTAGTGGCTGGACATCTGTTCAGACAAGAGAGAAAGCTATCAAGTGCATCTGCGATCAGTGAGGTAAGGTGTACGAAATTACTACTTCCCTCCCTGTTTACAGCCAAGAACTTTTTGTAACTCAACAGCCCAGGAACCCAACTCTGTACCTTTCAGGCAAATTGCTGTTGACTTCAACCAGGGTTTGTTCCTGACAGATACTTGGAAGGTTGGGCCTTGTTACAATGAATATCCTTCAATCCCTAACTCTTGCTTTTGTCTTTTGTTTGTTGTTTTTTTGTCTTAGGAAGGAAATTGAATTTGTGTTGAAGTCCTACCAGGTCAAATGGTTCACTGCAGCTTTTTCTTCTCCTTCTGTTATCACATACGCAGCTCCTCTACCAGCTAGAAAAAAGACTGAGAGCAAATATTGCTCTTAGAAGATTAAATACTATTTGATGGTAAATTGAGCGAGATATAATGGGGCAGCAACAATTGCTACCTACTACATTTATGTTTAGTCTTAATATTATTTACAGCTAATGAACTGTCATTTTTTTATTTTTCAGATGCAGAGGTTGAAGAGCTGATCCTCAACTAATCTGTGATGAACGGCTTGATAATTGGCCACTTTCTACAAATGTTAGACTCCTCCAAAAATATATTGTTATTCAAGAAGTTGATAATCCCAAAATGTTAGCCCTATTTTTTCTTCTGGTATTGAATTATTTTCTATACACCAAGTCACCTGCTGAAGAAAGGGCGGAAAGAAGTCAAAGATTTTTTTTTTTCTTTAATGACTTTTATAACAACATATTGCTGAGGCTTTAAAATAAATATAATTTTTATTAGTTGTCTTACAGACATCTCACAAGCTAATCTTGTTTTTTGTTGATTGAATGCCACTCGTCAAATGTCTTGCTGAATACTTGATACACTTTCAAACTGTGCTTTTGTGTGCTCTCCATTTTCCCTCTACAGCAATTGCTGAGAATAATTAGGTACACTAGAACACGGAATGCTTTTTTTGGATACTTACTTATTCACATAACTGGATTTGCAAGGTGATGTGAAAGAACTGAATAGGTCATTTTTTAATGAATGAAGGAAGAAGTAAAATTCAACTTTTCAACTATTTCACTATTTTTTTCTCTTTCATGTTTCTTTTTGTTGCTAGTCTTTTAACCCTCCTTTTGCTGCTTCAGCTTTTTGTGTTAATTCTCCTCTGTTCTCCTCCATTTGCTTCCAAAGACTCCTAGGAAGACCTATCTGAAATTTTATTTTTAGAAAGAAAATAGACGTAGATAGTAATATCAATTACCAGAAAAGAGGACTGTAAGGAATCACCTGAATTACTGAGTCCAGTCCTCTGGAATTGGCAACCTTAGTAACAGACATTTACTCCAAGAGGATCTGCAACAGTTCAGCTCACTAAACATCACAACATCCATGAAGTTCTGATTAATAACCTTCACCCTTATAGGAAAGAACAATGGTGCAGCTGTAATACGCCACAGGAAAAAAGTGAGGTACTGGAATCACTGCTGATGTCCTAGATCCTGCAACAACAAGGGATTTGCTAGGTGGATTTCCCAGATGCTCTTTAGCAGTATCTTATTGCCCACAGAATAGGGAGTGAAAAAGAACAACCTCCAATAATCCCTATCAGTCTGCTTGAGGTTTTGTCTGCCATATGTTCCATCAAAACTTCCTGCCTTATATTTCATCTCCTAACAGTGACTTGTTTTGAATACGTCAAAGAAACAATTAAAAAAGCAGCATCCACATTAGTTATGTGGCAAGGTGGTGAGGTAGGTAAGCATTGAAAGCTGTGAAATGTGCATTATGTTTATTAAACGCAGTCAAAAGAAAGCAATCAAGTGATTTTGCAAAATGTAGGATAACAAATAAGCCACTGACTGTTAAAAGTATTACAGAACAGTATTCTTGTGCAATCAGGAAAAGTTCCTGGAAACTGGTATTTGAGAACTGTGTAAACAGTCAACATATACTCTTCATGGGGCAGTGATGAAAGCATATGAACATATGAGCAAGTCTGAAAATATGTAGCCAGAGGTAGAGGTCTGTAACTGGTGTGAGTTTTCATTCCACTCATGTAAGCATGGCATATCATGACACATTTTAATACTGAATGGATTCCATACGCATCTGTAGAGTTTTTACTAAGCTGCTGCAGCTTGACGCTCACAGTGTTTCTATGAAATATTGCAGCTGTTGCTCAGATCTTGGCATGGTACAACTGAGTATTTCCCATATAGATGCTTCTTCTCATCAGCTGCTTTGGTCACAGACTGTCATTCTCAGTGTCCTTTCACAACTATTCAATCTGTGCTTTCTTCATTCTTCTCATCATGATTATGCCATGAGCTACCCCCCAGATCTGATGGGTAATGATAGAAATGATAGATGCTGTTCTCTTCATATACATACATACATATACACACACACACTCTTTTATATATATAAATATATGTATCTATTTATAGATATATTTACTTTTTTCCCCACTTGTCTGATGAGAACAGTGGTCATGACCTCAAATTGATGGAATCATACAGGTGAATCTGGAACTTAAGAAGATCTCATCTCTTCTTGTTGAGGTACCTGCAATGACACACACCTAAACTTTGTGTTCAGGTGCTTCAGTAGACAAAAGTGTGTGATTGTCTTTTATGTGCATTGTAGTTAAAATCAGGATGATTTCTTGAATGTTGCTTCTAACTTCATTTTATATTTGGGTAGAGGTCATGAGGTAATTTGTTTCCTCCTCTTGTGTTTCCCATGGCATTTGGGAATTGTCTGACTCCATCAGAAAGATCCCTTGCAGAACTATTCAGAATTTCTGCCCTGTACCTTCTGCCATTGAGCTCCTGGGCTGGATCTCAGGATGGATAAAAGAATCTGCATGCAAAACAGGGAAAGGTGAGTTGATTTTCTTAGGGTTTACCACAAATGGCCCTAGTATGGTCTGTCCTTGGTCCTCAACATTATGCTATAAGCTCTATATCAGCTGTCAAAAAGACACGTGACTATTCTTTGGGCCTTTTTTACTGAATTAGTGATATATAAGGTTTTTTTGCCCCCTCCCTTCTCAATGCATGTATCTTTGTCTCACTTTGTACAGTTAGTCATATGCTCTTAAAAAATCTTTTGCAGGTAGAACCCCGTGGGACTGGACCTGTATCAAAAACTGTATTAAATGACTAAAATAAAGGTTTTAAAAGTTCCTGTGTCCCCCAGTGTGTTGCTTAGAGGTAATAGGTTTGTTTAGTGGAAATCAGATGAATCTAGGGCACGTGTGCTACCTCATACCCTCTTGGCTCAGCTGGGAGATGGAGGAATGAGATACAGACATCTTTTGGAATATGATTGTTGTGTCAGTTGCATCTTAAAGATGACTGTCTCACAAGGTTGATGCTTCTGTGTGGTTCATTAGGTGCTTTTTAAAATACACCTCTGTACGTAATCATGAAATTAAAGTGTTCACCTTGCCTTCAGGAAAAACATAGTATGCAAGTTTATGCAATACTGAAAAAAAGATATTGGAAGCCATAGTGGATTTGAATAAGTGACAGAACACCAACAAGCTGAAAAACTTGCTACATGAAGAGGGAATTACCTTGTTAGAGATAAAACAATGGTGACTTCATCACAGATTTCACTGGATCTTACCGATTAATAGATTGTGGTTTATTGTAGAAGAGAAAGTTATTGAAAGAGTCAGCACATGGAAGTTGCTTTATTTTTTTAAAGTTAGGTTGGAATTGAGAGAAAATATTTTTACAATGATTGTAACCAATTATTTATATGAAAGTAGTTAATTATTACATAAAAAATTATACATAAGGTAGTTATTCTTTTATAAGTATTTGTTCTAATTAATCTGCAAGTTATTTGGCACAATTATGTATATTTAGGAAAACAGTGACGACTGTTCCCTCCTGTTCAAGTTACCAGGTGATGATCTGCAGTGATGGCATTCTCTTCTGTGCTTAACCTATGAATTTGTAGAAGTGTCTTGAGTGCTTAAAGAGCCAAAAAGGCTTTTAGCCTCTCAGACTGCCAGTTCCCTGGCATAAGCTTTTGAAAAATCTGGACATCTATATTTCATAGTCTTTATTATTTAGCCCTCAATGCATCTGGTTTGGGGTATAAAACCCAGGACAGGATCTTTATTTTTACTGCACTCACTATGCCAATTTAGGATCAAGAGGTAAGTAGTTTTTAAGACTATGTCTAAACTTTGTTGAGATTACTTATCTTCCTTTTTTTAATTATTTTTTTTTTTAATAAGAAATTAGCAGGGAGCATGCTGCTTTGCTTTTAATCTGTTTCTTCATTTCTATTTTTAGATTTTGGGATTTTTTTCATATTTAATGCTCACATTATAATGAAGTTTACAGTACCAAGAGCTTTTATCTAGCGCAATGTATATAGCACATTAAAAAAAATTAATTTGGGCTGCATGAATCTACTGTTCAGCTGTGAAACAGTAATCTCTACTTGAACTATTCTACCCATGTGAGGTAGGCAGTGTCAGTAGTGGCAGGATCTTCAAAACTTTTGCTCCACCCTTTATTATCTTTTCCTAGTTGATAGTTATGTCCTTCAACTGTATGTGATGCTGCAGTGTTACTTTTTACATTTGTCATTTAATGTCTATAATTCATAGAGTTAATTTAAGTTTTAGGATATACTGTTTCTAGTAAGATAACTCTGTGCATAATAACTTCACATAATGTGACTGAGTTATTTATACCTTTGCCAATATATTAATTGTCAGAGGTCCCTATATGTTAATTATTTGGATTTACATAGCAAGTTTGGGATTCTGAAAGCATCAATAAAAATAGATCAGATTAATGTTGAATTGGTCCCACGAGACAAGGATATTCCATCACTGTCTATTGATTAGCAAGTACAGGCATGACATAATTAATTGACTTTCCCAAAGCCACACAATGTGTAGGAAAGCTGGAGAAGTCATTTGTTTCCTCTGTGCTATACCTGAACATTAATCACAGTACTAATCTTTATCTCCAGACACTACTGTTCAGTTAGGGTAGAGGGGCAGAGTCAACTTCAATTGAATAGCCATTGGGAAGTTTCCTCTGGTTTTATTAGCATAGCTAAAGTTCAAAGCAGTTTTAAAAAAACATTTGTTTTAATTTGTGCTTTGCTGGAACCATGAGGATGACATTTTCACTGATTGTTTTGATAAATCTATCCAGCTTTCATCATGAAGACATATATATGTATACACAAGAGATCCTATCCTAACATTGGTAATGCTTATGAGAATAAACTTAGTTGCCTTAAAGTTAAGTGCTTTCCTTAACGTTAGTCACATAGCTTCACTGTATAATGTATTTGCATAACACAGAAGTCAGCAGCTGTGGCAGCTCATCCTGGTTTTAGGTAACAGAATGGGATTCAGTTGCACAGAGTTGGGCATTTGGTACCTGTGTAGGACTTTAGGGTAATGTGTGCCCAGCATACACCTCTCTGGAAGGATGTATCTCTCGCACTGGCCTTGTGGCATATTTGCCACCACTGTACAGTGCTCCTACTGCATCCTAAAATAGCAATGGGGCTCACTTGCCTTTCACCTAGTCATCTGGTTCTCTTTCAGACTGTATTGCACATTGTATAGGCTCCTTTTTTAACAGTCAAGTAAGTTCAGACTTGGTGCAGGTATTTGCACTTACATTGATATGTAGGCTTTTATATATTCCTGAGGATAGGAGACCAACCTTTGGCCTCTGAACTTCTTTAAACACGTCTCAGAACGTGGCCCTGGCCTTGCAGAGTTGGAATGGATACAGCCATTAATTTGCTGATAGGACCATTGATTGAACTAAGTAATGAGTATGTAGCCAAAACTGAGAGAACTGCAGGATGTTGAGACTGTAGAAGCGTCAGAATAATTGTCTGAAGCTGTATAGCAATGTGATTTTTTTCCTGCTTAGTTATGAAAAGATGTCAAGAATAATAGTTCAAACGACTGAGGCACTGGACTTTAAATCTAGGTTTTCAATTCATGTACAAAATACGAGTGTGCATCTGCACACCTGTATCAAACAAGTTGTTTGGCTTCCTCAAATATTACTTAAGCCCTTCAGTCCTTGATGCACAACGCTGGTATATATAGCTTGCTTGGCTGAGTAGTCTCCTGATTACTAAATTTTTGTCCTGCTTAATAGGCCTACGTACTTCCCATCTGTTTCTGGCAACTGCTTTTGACAGTGTGAAATTAAAGATTCTTCTTCCAGCAGCCCATTTTCTAAAACTTCCATGCTTTAGCCACCAAAGCCACATAACTAATGTTGACACCAACAGATCCCACGGTAGCTTACGCACACCACTTATTGGTGTTACAGCAATTGGACACTATGTTTACTATTCACTCTAGTGTTAACTGAAACATGTAACATAGAAAACAAAAAGATTTTAAAATTAAGAGCTTTTTTACTTTTAGTAGCAAGGAATATACAGAGCTGAGGGCAAAGCCGAACCTCTGCAAGTGCTCCATCTCTTGCAGTGCTCTGCAAAGTCCTGCTGCAGGTCAGAGGCTGGGTGTGCAGTAGCATCCCTCTTCCTTCCTTCTTCTGTGAAATCACCAGGACATGAAATTTCCACTGCCATGCAGCCATTTGAGGCCCTCGCTTCATCTCCCTGTTTGTCCAAATTGACATAAGTGACTTTTTATATTATTACTTCCTGTCTTCTGTGTTGGGATCTCTTTCTCAATCAGCCTTACAAGTTAATCCAACTCAGCTGTGTTGTCATCTGCTACATAATTACTGATTAGGAGAATAATCTAGAAGTGGATCCACTCTGTATGGTGATCTTCTCTTCATACAGGATTATCCCAGCAGATGATCTCATGACTCAATATCTCTTCTTACACTTCTGCCAGAAGCATAAGTTTCTGCTGTTGCCTCTGCTACAATCTATAAAGGCAAAAACCAACGGAGGAGTCAGAAGAACTGGCCATTCAAAACCCAGTTCACAGTCTTGAGTTTTATGTTACATGGCCTTAGTTCAGTGCCCTTTTCTTGCCGTTGTTCAGTTCAACAAAAAAGGCTCAGAAAGAAAAATTATTGACAAGACCAAGTGGTGAGATTGGCAAGAAAAGATATTCCTTACCTGATCTTGGCAGCACACATTTCAGGTCATTCCTTTAGCTGTAATAAAGAATCAAAAGGACAAAAAATTCTGAAAATGTGGATAAACCAGTATAATGTTATGAATGCTTAATTTAGCAAATAGCATGCAATATGAAATTAGTAGCATTTGCACAGAGTAGATTTGCTGTAGATTTTGTTGAATATGGGACTAGATTGGATGCAACAATGCTTTTATTTGGTACTTTTAAAGAAGCTGTTCCAGAAGTTTTTCTAAGTAGAGAACAAGGAAGGAAATGATCTTGTGTGCAGCAGTTCAAAAGCAAGACTAGCAGCAGGGCATTGAAGGGAACTGTTTCTGAAATGGCATGTCAGTACTTGGGGCATATTTCATCATCAGCATTGTCAGAGACCAGCAAGATCAAGGCTTCTCCATAAGGGAAGGCAATCAGGGAGCTGAAGGTGGCCATGACCCAAGGCAGTGCCCTTTCTGATGCAGTCATAGCCCCACAGCACTCCATAGCCTGCAGGGTAGGGCTGCTGGCAGTAGCAGGTCCCACTGAAAACCCAATGACTAGCAGACAAGCAAGAGGGGTGGACATGTCCCATCTTAGTGCAGAAAGTGCACTAAGTGCACTTTGTGCAGCAAACCTGGAGCAGCCTGGGACACCACTGGTCCCCCCTGCCCAAGGCATAGCTCGGCTTCAGTGGGACTCCTGGAAAGGAGCACAGAGATGGAGTTAGCCAGGAGATGTGGCCAGAAAAAATAAGGCCCGACGATGCACTCAAGGTCCTGACGAGGGTATGGATTAATGTAAGAGGGTCTAAAGTGGCAGTGATAAAATATGAAATGTTAGCTTCAAGGCCCGTTCCAACTTCAAATAGCAGGACTTGTATTAACTCTGCAAGGGCAAATTTCCATGGGCTGTGTTCAGGCTACAGCCAGCTATCTTATAAAATAGAGATGTTTAATTCTGTTTTTGGTGGAACTGTAGTATCCAAGATACGGGAAAGCAAAAGGACAGCATTTAATTTCAAAAATTAATGGGCTTCACTAATCCTACCCTAAAGCTTTTCATCCTTCCAGAAAAAAACACCCCACATGTTCTTACCTTGAATTAGTTAATTGAGGGCAATGCAGTTTTCAGTGATCAGATCAAGTGAAACAGTAATGAAGGTAAACCATTTTTGGTGTGCAAAGTTAAGGCATAAAGAGTGTTTCCATAACTCCGGTTATTTAAAGCCTGTGAAACCTGAGCTCTGTAAAGCATAAGGCAGCAAAGCCTTAATCTGGTCCTATGATCCGCCTGTCACCTGTAGATTTTCAGAGATGTACCAAACCTGTGGTCATTAGGACTGACCAGTGCTGGGTTTTTTTAGGATCAAAAAATCATTAAAAAAATACGTTGTAGAAACATTACTCAAGAAGTGTCAGGTTGGAGGCTGATTTGTTTGCACACAAAGGACAGAAAAAAGGAGAAGATAAATAGGCTTCAGGTTTATTTCAAAGCTTTTTATAAAACAGCTACTGAAATACTGGCCTTGGAAATAGTAAGTGTAGTCCACAAAGCAAAACTAAGTGATATAGTAATTCCTCTTGAGAAGAGTTTTCCAACACTTCAACACCTTCCATGGTGTGTGTGTACTTACACTGTATTTGTGTCTTAATTTTAACAAGATGATAAATAAGGATTATTTGCTTATTTAAGGTACTAGCATGAATATTAGAAAATGCTTTGGGAGTGGTGGTAAAGGAAATAATTCCTTGTGGTTAGTTTTCAACGAGAAACCTTTGGAGTAGAGTAGTGAAGGTTTGAAACAGGAGCTTCTCTGGGTCTTTAGAGTCTTGCAACTGGATGATTTTGAGCTATCTCCCTTGCAAGGTGAGAGTAGACCTGCCAGACTGTAGTGGTATTTTTTGTAATCCCATATTTGGCAAATCATCATGAAGAGGAAGGCTGAAGAAAAACTAGCTTCATTCATCCTCCCTCTGGAGTTTGTCTGAGGGATGGCTTGCAGGGAATTCCTTTGCAATGCAACAAGTCTGAGGCAGTTAAAAGGGAGTTGTCTGGCAAAAAGGTTGTAAGCTCTTCTGTAGTTTTCTCACACTGATAACACTGTAAAGGAGAGTAGTTGTCTATCTTTTTCCCTGACTTTTGAAAGGCTGAATGATAAATGGTAGAAATTTTTGCTCTCAGCTTATAAATTTGGGTGTTTGTGGTTTTAAAGAAAGCTAGAATTGTCCTAAAACTCATGTGGAACCTTGGTTAAACATAATGTGCAGAATGTATTAGCAATTAAAAGCTATTCGATGTCTGTTTGTCACACATAACATCTTAAGAGCAGGGCCTTGGAGGGCAGTGCTTTAAAAGGAACGCGGCTGTGCACAAATACGTTGCTTCATACGTTAGTTAACCTCTCACAGGTTTGTTAAATAAAAGTAGCTACTTGGAAAGTTGAATCTTTTTAAGAACATCATCTTACCAAATGATTTTCATGAAAGCTATTTCATGCCTTCAACAGATTTTCTATGACCATTACTTTATATTTCTTGCCTTCAGTTAAGCTGTGAGGTTAAAATATATTAAATAAATAAATAAATATATCCCTACCTTATTCAGTGTTGTGAACTACATCATAATACCATAGAACATATTCATACTTGTACATATACCCAGAAAAATAATACTGCATGCTCAAAGTGCTATGGAAGTGGCTAATAAATATGGGATCATTCTCTTATGGATACCTCCCACACACCACTTTGAAATTCATTCTACCTAGAGCAAGAATTTACAACATATTTGTTAGGTCTTTCCAAAGTATGACTTCCCATAAAAATGCATTTAGATGTAGTGTTATTTAGAGATTTTATGTCAGACTGTTCCTGTTTTACTCATGTCCAAGGTAAGAAATGCTTTTTAAAATCTTCGTTTCAAGAAGTGTTTTATCCAGAAAAAAAATACTGGTTTTCTATCTCCATGGTGCAGGTTATTCTATCAGTGTCAAAAGATCTTTGTTGTGGTGCTGATCATTGTCTTGATTTTGTTTCCTAAGGAAGTGTTTTATGCTCTGTTAGTTTGTCTGTCCCTGCCTAACCTTTGAAAGTATTGGCCAGTTTCAATCTAATTTGATAGGGCAGGAATCTTCACAATATTGGGTTGCTACAAGTTCTGTGAAAATCTGCATTTGATTCAGGTGGAAAGGCCCAGGTTATGGTCTTCATGAGGGCCTTTCATTTTGAGAGGTGGAAGCTGCCTGGGCAGTAAGTACTCTCGCAGCCCTCAAGAAGCCCCTCAACTCTTGCCCTGTAAGAAGTGGAAGTGTTGTGGAGTGAAATGGAGAAGGCATGATGGTGAGGGCTTGGGGATCTAGAACATAAGTTAGGTTTCTTCAGATCTACTTTTTGAAGATATATTTAATATACACTATTGAAGTATAACTTACTGGATATTTTTTAATAGGAATCACTGAGCACATATTAAAGCTACTCCTTTATAGGACTCGTAGACATGAGCTATGAATGCCAGAGTGAGTCGCATCCCTGTACTTTGTTGCTTATGGCACTGTTGAAAGCACGGCATAGAAAAATTGAATAGCTTGAACCCATATCATCACATTCATTTAAAAAAAAGTTGTACTGGAATTGCAGAACTTCTTGACAAGACTGAAAAGGTCAGATTTGTGAGAGCAAATTGATTTCTACGTACTTTCATTGTCTGCATGGTGTTACTTTTTAATAGTGGAAAACAAACCTGTTAGTGTCCTATGCCACGTGTCATCCTTGTGTTCAAATAGAGCCCTACTTTAGGGGTTGTAGGCCCAGGGTCTATAAAAGGAAATTCTGATGTATTTATTTTGTTGACTGTAAGATTGACAGGTAATTTACCAAGTTGTAACAGAAAGCAAAATATACAAAGTAGTGTTACAGATGTTGCCTTACAGACAAGTAAATATTGGTCATTTTATAAATTCTGGCATTGCAAAACTTGGTGGTGTATATATCTTTAAAAATAGCACTAGTACATGTGTGTTTCAGGAAACCTTCTATTTAGGGACCATTTTCTGAGTCATAAAGTTATTGTTTGTGTTTTAGAAAATATGCCTGTAAACTCGTAGCTACAAAATAAATACACTGCAGCCTTTTCAGACCCCCTACAAATTCCTTCTGGTGAACTGAATCACAGTTTCATTGAGAAATCTTAGATTTAGAGGCTCATGGCTCCTAATGTCCAGTGTCTATCTAGATAACTAGCTGAGATGCTTTCTAGATTCACGTAAGGGGATCACAAAAACTCATGTGTGCAAAAATCAGTAAGACATGAAGAGCAAATGAGTTTGTTTTGTGCAGCTGTCTTTGAATCCACAGAATTTAGACTGTATCCTGACTCTTAGCACAGACACTGTTGACTTAATTGATCATAAGGAACCAGTAAAGATCTTGGGATAAAAACTTGGTACATAGATCATAGTGCAAATCCTGGCAGCTAAACCAGCTTCAGGTATATGGGTGTGTTTTCGACCCCACATGACCTTCTGCTCTATGTAATCAGCTCTGAGCTGTCTCTGATGCAGCTCACTAGGCAGAAAGCAAGTTCCATGCAGGAAAGTTCAGAGAGCTGCAGGGATGATGCTAATGGTGCTGGATGCACGCAGCAGGTCTGGCACACTAAGGGAAAGACCATGCAGACAGTGCATGTGCAAAAGCAGTCATTCTGCTTTGGTTCATTAAATCTGGTTACTCACTGGGAAAGGGGAATGTTGCTAAACTTATCCTTGCCTTTCAGTTTTTTAAAATATTTCCTCATTACTGTTTTTCTGACCTGTGGCCTGGCCATGCAACAGACCAGAGTCAATGCCACTTCCAGTGGCAATGATGGGGTTGTTTACAGAAAACTCTTCTGTCTCTCACATTCTGTGCATCTTGTATTTGTGTTTAGTAAAATACAGCAGATGAGAGTTATATTCCTCATTCATACTGCAAAAGAATCTCAGCCTGTGGATCACAGCAGTGCACTTTCTCAAAATAGACATATGGATGACTTATTTTTATTTTTAAAAATATATTCTATTTTGTTTTCCTCTTTATTCTTTCAATTTAATCTATGGAAGCTAAGGATAAAGTAGGAGTCATATAATGTAAGAAAGCAAATACAAACAGAACCAAACTTTTAAAGCTTTAGGCCAGTTCAGATCTGGATCTGAACTTTTCAGTTAGTTCTCTTCATGACTGACTTAATATAGGATCAACCTGAGTTTTGGGGTGCAGGGGGAAGACTAAATCATTTGGGTTGGAGCAAGTTACAAAGCAGTTTTTATAGCTGTTCACTGCTGCATAGTCAGGCATTGAGTTGTGATATCAATATGAGAAAATGCACTGCCTGCTCTGATTTATTCCATTTTTCTGGTACACTTCTAGCTGGTTTTCCTCCCAGAACTCGCCCTCTGCAACAATGTGGTTTGGATGTGGTTCTTTGGAGGAAGTGGAGTTTTGCCAAATAGGATTTTCTACTTTGCTAGGAGAGTTCTCCATTGCTAGATGGTGATAAGAGCTGAGCCTTGTGCACTAATTTAGTAAGCTAAAGTGAACGCATGTAACAAAGTGGTCTCTAGAATTTACAACTCTCAAAATATCTCCTCTAATAGAAGCTAAAAATACTGTTTGTTGTAAATGAGTTTGAGCTTTTACAAACTAGGTCTATTAGATCATCTTGGAAACTTCTGTGCTGCTTGACTGCTTATGGTTCCCTCTGACTGAGCTCTGAGTACCAATGTGACAGAAACATTTTGCAGTAAACAAGGATTATGTAACTACAAGAAATCGGAGAGTACTGGAGCACAGAATCAAGTTTGGAAGTGCAATTTCTTTTCCAAACAGTAGCTGTTCTGGGAGCTTACACTATGCCACGCTGTCCTGGAGAAAGCAGGATGATTCTCTTCTCACAAGCCTAAGAGTTTAACAGGCTGCATATAAAATGCCAGGGTTCATTTATAACCAGGCCACCCAAAACTTTCAGCTCAATTCTGCATCAAATATATAGAATCATAGAACCATTTGAGTTGGAAAAGACCTTTAAGATCATCAAGTCCAACTGTTATGTTTGTACAAGTTAGAAAGCACTGTACCACCTTGAGCAGGTAAATTTATGGATTATAATGAGAGTTTCTGATTTCTTGAGGATGGTACCATGAAAGCTATGCTACACTAGACATACTTAATGATATTGGTAGGGATTTGGAAAGCTACTGTGATCTCTCCGATTCATCTGAGGAAGAACTTGTTTGCTAGAATTGGGTCCTTGAATAGTTTGATCAGGATTTACCTTTTATTTTGGGAATCATGTATGCATTTCATATTACTGTCCTCCATCCCCCACCCCCAAAATGTCAGGCCGTGTCTTTAGCAGAAGCACAGTCAACATTTCTTTAGGACTGAAATATTCTTTTGTTGTTCCTTTCTTGGTGCTCTTTTTGTATTAATCCTAAGGATTCGTTGGTCTGGAGGACTGATGGCTAGAGATTGCCTTTATGAGAAATTCTCCTGCAATTTTTTAATGCTTGCTGTCATGTGCTAACTTTAAGTGATACATCTGGCTTACTCATACAATAAATGCTTTATTTCTCCTTCACTAAACAAAAAAGGTCAAACTACATCATTTCTTACAAATCACTCTAAGGATTTATTTGTGCTAGATAAGCAGGGAACTAATCAGTAATCTATTCTGTCAGCATCAGCTACAAACATCTCAGCTATTCCCGTGTCAGACTATTGCAAACTATGAACTAGCCTCCTCCCCAGTTGAGAAGTCCTGTCTTCATCTGTCCCCTTTGATTGGTCTCGAGTCCTAAATCTCCCCACTTGGTTCTTAAGCAATAATTAAGACAATTAGTTTCTGTCTTCCAGACCTAGCTGCTAATGCAATCCAGCTGATTTACCTCCACAGATGTTTTATAAAGCTCAGCAAAGAAAAAACAAGGTTGCTGCTATAAGCAGATACAGGCAAAAGGCAGAAAGGAAAAGCAAGAACAAGCTAGTCCTTCATTTTATAGTTGTGCCCTATACTTTTCTGTAAGTAATTTGCTCCTCTCTTGCATAAGCAACTAATTGCTGTTGTGCCCTTGTTGCATTCCTAGCTTTCTCCCAAAGAAATCAGTTTTTAATATGTCATACTGTTACTGGGATCAGTTGTAAATGGCTGTTCAGTACTGAACAGATTATTTTAGGTTACATGCATGTCATTAATCAATTAGTTTTGTTTTTTTGCATGAGCCTGTCTCTCAATGCATTACCATTACTATCTTTTTTTCATCTAATCTGTACTTCCGGAGATGTAAATGATCAGTGAGACTCTCATAATCAGAAGAGTGACAGGACTGTCTCCTCTCACCTATTCTGACATATGATTGTAGTGACCGAGAACACAAACTGAAGGAGGGAGAGCCTAAATTTGTCTCCAACAATGGAGACAGGTGAGTTGGAGTTCCCTTCTCCGTTGCTTCCACTAACTGAATTTTAATTTTCTTTCCAAACACGTGTACTCTGCTATGCTCAGACTTGAAAGGAGAAATGTGGGAGAACCTCTGAAATGCCATGCTGTAGGAACAAAGTAGGAAGAGAAAATCAGCCCAGTGAAGGACTTAGGATAGATTCACAAAGAGCATACCAAGAAAGGTCCGTTGTTAAACCATATTCCTCTGTTGTCCTGATCATAGTTTTTAGTTCTTCATTATTTCCCACTTTTGTTCTGTCTTGTGTTGTTCTTACTCATATGAGTTAGGATAAAAAAAATGCTTCTCCTCCTTCCTTGTTAGAAAATAAAGGTTCACAGCTTAGCATATAACTATGTGATTAAGTCCAGCTGCTGTGTAGCCTTTGGCAAACTTTGTAAGGGAGTAACTTAGTTCCTGGACCTCAGATAGCATTCTTGCCAAAGTCCTGGCAAGAATGGGACAGAGGCATTCTTCATCTTCATTTCTTTCTTTTCCATTACCTAGTTAAAACAAATGTTCCTCTCATTTGGTGCTGCTCTTGTGACACAAACCTTGCAGTAGTGATGTATTATTATCCCTACATCTGTCTCTGCTGTTACTCTCTGGAAATATCTTTTGAAACTTTGTACAACCTGGAAGCCTTTTACATAGCTTCCGTCTCCAGCTTTTCTGGGATGCACAGAGACAGGGGAGCAGGGTGAAAGTAAGTGTCCAAAAAAAAAAAAAAAAAAAAAAAAAAAATCTCCTGACTTCCTGATATAACTTGAACTCTTTCCCCTGCAGATGTGTTTGTTCCTTGGGAACACTGCTTTGCACACAGGAAAAGCTTGCATACACCCGAGCTGCTATGGAGAAGTGGAAAACTGTCATGGTTTAGAGCAAGAGGAATAAAAAGTTGGTGGAGTAAGGGGGCAGGTACAAAGTCTTTAGAATCTTTGTGGTTGTAGTTCTCTTAGCAAGGGCTTTAACTGTAGCTGACAGTCATAGATTCAAGGGATGTTGTTCACAAATAAGCACATAATTTCCCAGAGCAGATTAATACTTTGAGACTTGAGAAAATATCCTTATGTTTCATGTTTGTAATTGAAGAAGAGAACAGTTTAATGAACCCTCTTGGTGTCACAGCTTAAATTGATGGCAAGAGGAAGCAAAGAGAAATTCAGGGAGGAAGATGGAAGGAAATCGTATGAGAGTCAAGAGAAAAATGCAAGAGGAGAATGAAGCAACAAGAACTAAAAGCTTAATGAGTTCAAAGAGAAAGAAAAGAATGAAAGGTTTTAGGAGAAAGCATCTTGGAAAAAATGGTTTAAACTGAACCAACAGGCATGAACAGAAGGAATAACAAACAAGGGAAAGAAAGAACAAATTATGGCAGTTTTCTAGTTCATTGTAGATGTTTGACAAAAGACCCATAACTAAACTAGTGAACTGCACGTGGTTTGTATTCCTGTTGCAGCACTCTCCAAACTAGCCAGCTGCAACAAGGTCTTTCACCACCACATACCAACATACCCTACATGCCAGTCCCTCTGCTGTCTTCTCGTAGTCTCTCCTCACACAAGGCACGTGCTCTCTCTGTTTCTTCCTTGGCTGCCCAACCACATAACAGAACCAGCCACACCTGCCCCTTATCTACATCAGCCAACCCACCGCCCCTGAAGCCAGCCCACAGCTGTATATTATCAATGCTAATTAACCCAGCTTCTTTCCTCTACATATTCCTTATTGTTAAAGTGCAGAAGGGTATTCTTCTATTTAGGTTTTCCAGCAGCAACGTGCTCAAGATTAAAATAGAGTATTTAATGATGCCATGTTGATGTGAAGGCCTGCTCTATCTGTATTTACAATAGCATTATTTGTCTGCATGCAGATACTACTAAGAAATTAAAATCCTAGAAATAAAACATTGAGCTTAGGACATTTAAACTACTACCCCAGAAATTATTGCACTCCTGTATCTCAGTTCCTGCTTTTGCTGACAATAATGTTGTACCTAAGTCAGACTTCAGAGGCTGTGACTGCAGCTGTAATATTCAGTTACTATTTTTGATTTGAAAGATAGCAGCCATTCGGGATATTTTGTAACAGTAGGGATAGCACTGTTGGCTAGTAAATGGGCTTTAAAAGGATAGATTGAATTTTGTCGAGGATTATGGTTTTTTTCAGGGCTGCTGCTGCTACCTTGCAGGAGAGTGCCTGTGAAACTTGGCTGTTTGTTATATTCCTGTAGACTTGCTCAGCTATGTCTTACTTTTCTGTCACTTAGATGAAGACAGGCTGCAAAGAGAGGAGTGAGAGCCTTAAGGCTTGCATTGTGATTGCCATTGTGATATTCAGGTTTATATAGGTCTTCTCCATCTTAGTTACTTCCTAAATGTGCTGCCTACATTAGAGGTTTCATTCTCAATTTGAATAGAATGAGAAGAAATGAACAGCCCAGTGTTTTTGCAAAATAGTTTGTAGTAGTCTTACCAGCCAGTTGTTTAACAAATGACCAGAGAATTGGTGGTCAAAAATGGTCACTACCTGCCTGTAATGGGAACCTCAGTAGTCGCTGAAGTATATTTCATAAGAAAAATGTTCCCTACTCCCCATATAAACTATCGCTATTTCATTTAAAAAACAAAAGAGAAAATGAAAAAACCTTGACAAATGGAAGGCTGTGGAATCTGAGTGGAAACTAAAGGTTCTTGGCAAAAGGTCAAAATTTCACCAAAAATTAGAAATGGTAGTTTTCCAATAGAAGTTTTTGATTGATGCATTTAACCAAAAGCACAAGAACTACATGGGACACTCCCACACTCTTGGCTTCACAGAGACTGCTGATGAAGTTTCCTTACCTTTGATAATAAGGTAGGTGGTTTTTTTGGTGTTGTATTTTGGGGTGGTTTTTTTGTTGTTGTTTGTTTTGGGTTTTTTGTAAGGTAGGCTCTTACAAGAGTATAACATTTTAAATAAGATCTTCTGGTTTGATTTGGGGTGTACTAAAGGAAATGTTTAAATCCTCTATTGGCTTGCGGTTTGCAGAAATCCTGAATTTTGTGATGGAGCTTTTCTATGTGGCAGACTCTGTTTCTCAAATTCACAGAAACTCTGACAGATCCTTCTAAACTTTCAAAATAGTGATTTATGATGCCAAAAATAATTGAGGCTTTTATTTAAGTCTGTCGCCATTTAGATTTGACTTTTCAAATCCCACAAGGGACTCTGTATTTTTGCCAAAACTACAGCAGCCACATTTTGCAACATGACCACTTACTGGAGGTTATAGAACTAGCTTTTTATAGTATTTGGTTGAAAATACCTGTATTCCTACATCAGTGACAGGAATTCTGTCATTAATAAAACAGCTTTGTAAAATAAACGCTGTGAGAGGTAGGCAAGTGTCCTGCTCTGTTAAATTGGCTCTGCCCTGATACTCTCAACACTGGTGGGCTAGGGAGGTTTGGACATGCTTATTCTGATCCTGCAAGAATTCTGCTCCTCCAGAATGAATGGGCAAGGAGCAGGAACCTTCTTGAATCAGGTAATAAGAGTTTGGTTGTGGGTGAATGAGAAAGAAGCTCACTTAAGTATCACCTCTAAATACACTTCGTTCTTCTACTTGACTGAGAATTCTTAGTTGCCTCTCTGTTTTCACTCTCTACTTTATTTCTGAGGTTATTTCTGTTAGGGAAAAGTGATGTATTTCAATAATGTCAGTCAATACCAATGGGGATAGACCTAGGGTAGACTATATTTTAGCTAAAAGGAAAAAATATAGCACAAGAAGATCTGTGTTTCAGGGGTTCCTTCAATTATTTCTTATCTTTCAATTATCCAAATGTCTGTCTATCCAGATAAATCCTGCTGGAATGAAAGTGTCTGGGTAATTTACAGTTTACTTCTACTTACTGCTAATAAATATGCTTCTGTTGAAATGAATATTATAAGCAAACAGATAATAGACTGGCTAATTACTGAGAAAGAACGAGTAGGTAGTCTCAGGAACAATCACTGTTCTCTCAGTGGCTACTGTAAAAAAAATGCCTCTGGAGAAAAGACCATGTCAAAGATAATTCAGGAGAAAAATCTTTTTATTTCTTAGTTCCTATTGTAAATAACTGAACAGTTGTCTTCCTGGAGCTCATGTTGTTAACACAAAGCAAACAAAAGATCTTTTAGTATTTCAGCATAATACAAATTTTTAAAATGTCTTATACAATCCACAACACTTTACATGTTAGGTAACACTCTATAAGAGTCACACCTATGAAACCCTAGATTTCAGGTCTCCACTCTTCCAGTAAAAATGCTGCTAGCCTCATGCTCCAAATAGCAGAATTATACACAATGATGCCTTCCAATTAACAAGGGAGACATTTTATGAAGGAGCTGGAAAGGCCAACTGTGGTGTAACAAGAAGAGTAAACTGGTCATAGTCAGATGCAAAGATATGGGTAAGATGAGCAGATACGTGACAAGTTTATAAAAATGAAGTTAACTGGATCTTGAAATAAATGGTGAGAAGCTGGATTTGTGTTTGAGGCTTCAGAGTCTTTTACACAATGAGAAAAAAAATGATGGGCAGTAAGGTTCCATACATGTGGTAGTCTGAACATTTAAGGGGGCTGTGTAAAAATTATAATAACAGTAAAATCTGGAGGAGAGAAAGGTATAGGATTTAAGAGGGTTTGTGGAAAAAATGGCATATTAATGAAAAATAATAGAGAGCTGGACCTCTATCTATAAAAACTGAAAGAGGATTGCTTAGAATAATAGCTGAACCTTGGTTTTGAAGTTACGCCTCCTGCTTTACGGTTTGAATTGAAAGGAAAAGATAGGAACGTTTGAATTCATAGCTTAACCTCATTTAATACCAAAAGGGCACATATGGCAAATGTATTTTATGTTTTCTTTATGTGTTATTTATATTACATATGTTATAGATTTAATGTAAAAAAACACCCCACTCCCTCCTGTAGGCCAGTTTCATGCAATATGGAAAATACATAGTTTTTGCAGGAAAGGAAGTGAAACACTAAGAATCCAATATTGATTTCAAATATTGATTTCAAATATTTTGAATTTCAAATTTGAAAAAAATTCAAATATTGATTGCAAATATAATTTTACGGAGAAGATATAGGACATAATTTTTCCCTTCACCTTACAGGCTTAGCCTTTTAATTTTGTTTTTATGTCAAATAAATGCATGCTTCTTACTTACAGTCAGTTCACTGAAAACCAGTGTGTCACACTTCTTTCAAAAACCTTGTCATATGTAGAATCAGTTGAAAATGTACATGTGAAATAAAAAATTCAGATCGAGTTCTGATTTAATTGACAATCTGGAAAAAAAAAAGTCTTTGAAGCACTCAAACCTGGTGTCATAAGAATATTCTAATCACTTTCTGAATCATAGGAATGACTTCTATAAAAAATATACACAATAGCACAATGGGAAAATATGTGCAAAAGGACATGTAATCTGCAAGAGTAACTGTGGAAATTGTAGTCTTTTGTGTATTTAGTGGTACAGGGGAAAGACTGAGATGTAGAAAGATAAGGAAGAAAGGGTTGGAGGTACAACTGAGGGGATGAGCAGAACTCTGTCAACGTCAGATTATTTTTTTATTTACTCATTTAAAAAATTCTATTTACTAACTCTTGTGGAGGAAGATTTCTAGAAGAGAAACCATGTATAGCCAGTAGAGTGTTTTCATCTCTGCCTACCTCACAATTCCTTTCCCTTCCATGCATTATGTTTTCCATACTACTACTGTCTTGTCAGCGCTTCAAATCTCCAGATCTTTTCAGCTCACAGGATGCTGTGGTTTGCAGGTGTCTAATGTAACAACTGAAAGAATTACACACTATCCAACTGTATGTAAATGTGAAATGTAATGTAAATGTGAAAAATGAAGCTTCATTTAAAAAAAAAAATAACCTGCTGTGCTTCCTTCAGAGGCTTTGTCCCCTTTAGGCATTTTTAAAAAAATCACACAAAGCCATTATTTTTTCCTATTTTTGGTCATTACAAATAACCAGCCTCAGTAATTAACTTTCTGACACTGAATAACTTTTGTTCTAGTAATCAAGAACCTTCGTTGTACACTCACCAAGATAGCCAAGAGTCTTTCGCTATCAGTTACTGGGAGAAGCCTCCTTCAGTGAGTTCACATGGCATCATCCTCCAAACCATGTCTGATGGCCATGCGCCAGTGTCTGAGCCTACCAGGCATTGGGGCACTATAGTAGAATTTATGTTTATTAATGTTCTGGATCACTTCTGCTTTATTTCTCACAGAATAACAGCATGACTTCTGTTGGCAGCTATGGGGTTTCTGCATTACTTCCTTTAGCATGTATGGGGTATTTTTTTATCTTGAAAATACAGTGATAAGCTTTTTCTGCTGTAAGCATGTTAGGAATCAGTCAAACAATAAATTAATATGTCCTCCATAGAAAGGCCTCAAATGGTATACACTCTGCAGTTTTTGGAGTTGCTGTTTGAGAAAGTTTCAGACCAAATAAAGAACAGGCAGACTAGTAAGAAGGAGTTTCTCAGCATGAATAAATTTATTTGTAAGAGAAGACTGAGGGGAGGGAACATGATAGCAGTCTTCAAATGTCTGAAAGATTCTTGTAAAAAGGGAAGAGATGCTCTCTTCTCCACGTACACCTGTCCTGCATTGTGGTATGTGGTAGACAGGTAAAAAAGAAATAGTCTTATCACTGTTTATGAAAGTCAGTGAGGGGTGTTATGAATATTTTAGTAATTCTGAAGACAGTGAAACACTGATGCATATTGTTTGGGGGATGCATGGCATCTTTGTCACTGAAAGTCTTAAGATAACAACCAGACAAACAGTGGCCAGGAATGACCTTCTGACCTTGTTCTGTGGCAGCAAAATGAACTAGATGACACTGTGATGTCCTCCCAGATCTTTTATTGTATGATTTGACACTTACTTTACTTCAGGTCACTTTTGTTGCTGGCTTGGAATGTATTGGAAGATGTTGGTATTTCATGTCACAAGCTCCTGAAAGCAGGTTGTTAGGCAAGGACCTTTACTTTCATTTTTATAAAGCAGAAGTGTCTAATATTTATTATTGCAAGGAAGAGATTAAAATAATGAACTCAGTACCTTCAGAAAAAGGCAAGGACAAAATGATCAGAAGATATCATCAACATCTCAGTATTTTTAAGATGACTTTATAATCATCTAAATGTTTGGGGGAGGCAATACTCATGTCCTTAGCCTTGGCCTCATTTGTTCTTGAATAATTTTTTATTTTACGTTGCTGTCACTTTCTTTTCCAACCCACGTTGTTAAGCACAAAGGTTTCACCTGTGAAACATCTTGTGTCTACGAATTCTTCCGCTCCATGATTGCTTTAATCTTGCATTGCTGTCAACAGAGATGTGTATGCTCCCTTTACTCCTTCCATGCTTACAGTCTCCTGTCAGCACCAAGGTTTGTGCTTTCATGTAGTGAATTGGAGCCAAGAACTTATCCTGATCTTAAACAGGTTGGCAGAAGAAAATAAAAGCAACCCCAAGAAAAACCCCAAAACATTTTAACCACCATCGCTTCTCTGACCTATCTCACTGCAGGACCATAAAAACAGGCGTGTCAAGGGGTGTACAGGAATCAATGAGCAGGTTCCTGTCTGGCAAAGCAGCCTTTTGAAATGACAGAGCAAGACCTAAAATTGGAGAATGTGTACTGAGGAAAAATTGTCCTCTGCTGTCCTCCTCCATATTTGTTTAGCGCTGCAGCTGCTTCGTAGAGTACCAGAAGAAAATGCTTATCAGCTTTCACACAACAGCAGAGTCAACACAAGTGAAACAGTCTGTTCCTTCTCTGACTCAATATTCATCTCTCTAGAAATAAAAAAAGTAGAAAATTTATTCTTATCTGAGCTTTTGTAACCTTTTCCCTCAGTTTGTTGACAAGAGCTAGGAAAACCCCCATCTTTTTTTTTCTGGTACTGTACACAGTCTTCATATCCATGATGAATCAATATGGATTCCTGCCATGCAACTTTCTCAGAGTATGTTATTCTCCACGGTTCATTTAAGATCCTAAAGTTGTTATTGAAATAAATATTTTGGAGAAGTCATTGGAAAAGGCTCCTTATGCGACACTTTCTTTAAAAAAGCCCACAACTATTGCATTTTTGAGAGACATAGCTAATCCATTTTGGCCTGAATTTCTTTCCTTCTCAAAAGCAAATCTCAGTCCTGGTGCATAATTTATGATCTTGGCATCCAGCCCAAACATATGTACATACTGAAATCAGTTTTGCATCTGTTTAAGTTTATGCACAGGAGTAGTCTAATTGGATTTAGTCTGATGAAAATGACTCATGTGAAATCAAGTGTTTGCAGAATAAGGGTTTCAGACGGTAGGGTTCTTCAGGGCAGTAGCTTCTACAGCTTTATGTGGCACGTAGCACATGAAATAGCTTTTTAATTATCTAGAAGCCCTCTGCATGCTGTAGCACAAGGGGAAACAAAGTACAAAAGAACAAGTCTTGCGGTATAAGTCAGAGCTTCCACTGCACAGCACTTGGACACAATTACAGTAAGTCTATCAATTGTAACCATCTTTTTCAAAACATTTCTTCTGGGAATTTCTTCAGGATCAAGGAATATAATTTCCCCCCCCCCCCCCCCCCCCATTCATAACAGCTTGCTTACGCTATAGCTGCTGGCCTTCTTGTAGCCATTGGCCAGGTTAAACACTGTTGCTTATATATGCTAGACACTTACGTTATAGACATCATCTCCTATCAGGATGGAACCATATTCTACTGAAGTCTGATAATTCAGTGGATTCAACACCTCCTACAGGGAGGAGTTGCCTGAATGGGCAGCAATGTAGATATTCATCATCTTCGCAGAACAAAATACCAGTATGTCAAGAAAAGGAACAGGTCTTTTTTACTGCTTTCCCAGGTCTTACCTTCCCATGCTATCTCATGTCTATCTCATTCTGAACCCTCAATAATTTCTTGCCTCATAACTGTGCAGTCATAGGCTGTAGGAAGGGAAGAGGTGATGGTGAGCTCGCTACTTGTTGAAGGTGTTTGTATCCAGAGGATGGCTCTTCTGTTTTCTTTCAGTGTTTTCTCATTCTCCCTACATCTGCAGTAATGGTCGAGGGAATGGAGAGTGGTCTCAACACTGAAGAGACTCAAGGAAGGGGACGAGAGAGGCCGCAAGATCTGATGTTAGGAGCACTAGGGATTAAAAAGTGGAACCCCAGGGGATTTGTACTGTCAGAATATAGTCTGGGGAGGATAGATAAAAAAAGGAAGGCTTGGGGTATGAGTGCTGTTAAGTCAAGGCAAGGAAATGTATGGGAGTGACTCCAGTGGTGTACTACAGGGCCAACATAAGATGGTAGTAAAAACAGGGAAAGAAAAAAGGAAGGTGGGAGTAAGAATATTAAGCAAGTATACCTTAAAGATGAATGGTTTTGTTGGCCTTTCCCTCCAACCTCAGTGCCCAGCTACATTTGTGGTTGGTGAAAACACCCTGAAATAAAGACATTTTTAAGAAGCTGAAAATGTAGATGAAGGCATGTGATTTTCAGTATTTGAAATGTATTTTTGTTTGAGACATTATGCTCCTGACTTTTGGTGACATTGAGGCAGAAGGCACCTGAAAAAGTGTGTATGTGAAGTTCCTCATGTAGCACTTGATTTAGGACTCTGATGTTAATAGACTACAGTATTAACTTACTTTGAAGTAAGAGAGAAAAATATTTAAATATTACAGGATTTAAATATTCTAGAAGTAAAATTGTGCTCTGAATTATATAAACATGAATCTGATGGTTCTGGTGAAGATACTTTCTGATACTGTTGTGTGATACTGATACTCAGGGAAAGCTTTGATCTTTAAGTGTTAAGTTGTAGAGGGCTTCTTACTAGTATCTTTTTGTGATCTGCAGTTTGAAGTGTATGCAGAGGAAACAGGTAACTGAAGTCTTGATATTTCAAGGGAAAATGCAAAGTATTGACTTTTGGTAATTGAAAAGTTTTTGGTCATACAAATGTGTATGCTTTAATGAGATGGTCATCTGTTTCATCCAGCAACCTGAATTTCTGCTCAGGGGGAAGTTCTGAATGCTGATATGCAAAGAGAAAATGGTTTTACTATATGATTCTCAGAAGAGCATTCAAAATCTACACACATAACAAACCTACATATCTCTAATCCTTTCTGGTGTTTTGCAGGTGAAACCAGAACATAATCATCTCCATGTTTTGAATAAATTCTTGCAGCTCTTGATAATAATTCATATTGATTGGATCAATATCAGTGTTTCCCACTTAAATTCTCTTTGCCTTAAAATGTGTAATTTTTAATCCTTCACAGTTTTGTGCAAATTAACTGCCCCTTCTTTACATCTTGTCCAATACAAGGCAGTTGGTATTTGTAAGATACTTCTGCAGGTAGTACTTAAACAAGGTTGTATAGCAAAGATCTCATGTTAACTGTAATCATCATAGGTAATTCATTTGTTAGTTGATTTACTGAATTTGCAGCTGGTCACATTTTTTAAAGTACTGAAATGAATATTATTGGGAATTGCTCTTACAAGAATTATAAGCACTTTATGTTAATAATAAAGAATAAAAAGAAATCATGGAATTATTTAAATATTTATAAAGCATTTTTATGAGTAGACCTTATTTCCATGCTGAATTTTTACAAACATATTCTTTTTGTCTATTTTCAGTCCCCTGCACATAGCTATTCAAGCTATGACTCTGGCAAGAATGAGAGTGTAGGCAGAGGTGCTGAAGATCTGTCTCTGAATCGAGGAGATGAGGATGAGGATGACCATGATGAACAGGAAGATCCTGAGAAGGTTAATGAGTCAGATGGGGTAGAAGCTGAGCGACTGAAAGCTTTTAACGTAAGTCCTCTTGCACTTGTCTTGTTTACTTCTGCTATTCCTTCACATTGTTATTTATGGGTAAGTTCAACAACATTAAAGGCACATTAATTTAATTTTCAGGATTTTTGTTTCAATTATTATTTTAATGCACATTGAACTCTTGCCAACAGAAAACAGATTTACTGTGTTTTATTTAGAATTTTAAGGCAGAGTGCCATCTTTACCAGTGAGGAAAACAAAGCTTTGTTTTGTATGTGTGCATGTGCGCCCGTGTGTGTGTATGTGGTTGTGTGTATGTGCATGTTCACCCATTGAATGGAAAGGGGCTGTAGCTAGTTTATCAGAAGACCATTCTGGTGGTCAGCTGTTCTCTATTGCTTTCCCAATGTATGTAATTATGCATGAAAACACAAGCAATTGTTCAAACGAAAAAGTGAGCATCAGTTCTACAAAACGATTAGCAATCACAGCTTATTGTTAATAATGAAACTTAAGTAGTGCTTATTTTCACAGTCTGTTCTGGTTTATCTCACAAGTTCTGTGTCCTATAGACTATTCTTTTCTTGTCTATTTTTTTAATCGGCCCCCAGAAAATAACACTTTAAAGAACTGTTTGCTTAATATTTCTGGCTTCCCATTACAAAGCTCTTCAGTGGATAGAAAAAATGTCTTCCTATCAGTAATCAAGACAGGAAGCTAGGAAGAGAAGAGAGCCGCCCTCCAAACCCATCTCCTCTGTCTCCCTCTTGCCAACAGATGTTTGTCAGGCTGTTTGTAGATGAAAACTTGGACCGAATGGTCCCAATCTCTAAGCAGCCCAAAGAAAAGATCCAGGCTATCATTGACTCATGCAGGCGACAATTCCCTGAGTATCAAGAGCGTGCCAGAAAACGCATACGTACTTACCTCAAGTCCTGCAGGCGGATGAAAAGAAGTGGTTTTGAGATGGTGAGTTTTGATTTAAAACCCAGCCCTAGTTTCCATCAAAACCCCATACGTAAATCCATGGCACTATTTTGTTTTCATCTTAGTGTCTTTTTTTTGTTTGTTTATTTTTTTTTGGTAATACCAGGTCAGAGGTTTCTTTTCCCCGCCTTCATTCTTCCTGAACTTACTCCCTTTGTTCACTGGTTTAAAAATGCTTTGAGACATCAGAGTTCACAAGATGAGCTCGTATGGATGTATAGAAAAAGAAGAACAAAGCAAGGCATAAGGAGGGAAACCAGATGATCACATATATAGTGACTTATTTCCTACCATAGGTTACAGTTAGAGATTTTTGCCTTGCAGTAAGTCTTGAAAAGTCTTGCAGTAAGATGGATTTTTCTTTAAAATGCCTCTGGTAACTGGATTTCTGTGAGCTTTGTAAAAATTAGATCCTGCTAGAGAAGTGCTATACCCAGGAAAATACCCAGTGTAGTAACACTGCACTGGCAATGGTTTTAGCTTTGGGGTTTTTTCTTGTACATTATAACCTACCAGTTATCAGTAGAAGTTACTCCTTTGACATCTTCCAATTGATATATAGGTGTGCAAAACACGTTAAATGGTTTAAAAACACAGATACCGAGCTTACAGTTTGAGCATCCAAATGCTTTAGTAATTGTTATTTAACCAAAACCCATGAAAATTATGATGGTATTCAACTGTCAGTGTTTTCGGACATTAATATATTACTTAGTAGCACAAGAGTGGGCTAATAATAAATCTTCTTTTGTACTTCCAAACCCCAGAAAATTTGGAAGAAACTAAGTAGCTACACATCTTATGGTTGATGTGTTTTAGCTGTCTCTCTGGCCTTTAGATGACAATAAAATCACCTCATCATTACAAATAGTTATCATTTAGTGATTAAACATATCATTTTTTTTAATGAATCATCTGCAAACCCATTAGTTACATTTAAAAATTACTGGAGATGATTGAATTTTACTGATTCTCTCTTTCTCTCTTTCTCTTCCTGCAGTCTTTGCAGAATGCTTATGATTTCTCTATGTTGCTTAAGATGTTAACTGACAGTTTTAAGAACAAAGTATCAGGTTTATTTGTAGGGTAAGACTGTTACTGCATAACACAAAAGGCAAAGACAGAAAATAAATGTATGTGTTTGTGATTCTAATCTTCTGCATGATTTTATTATTTGAAACATTGGGATAACACTGTTTCTGAACAATGGAAACACAGATGAAGAGAGACAGGTAGAATAAAGGACATCTGTACAGATAAAAGTGCCAAAGACTGACTGGTGGTGTACGTGTCAGATTGCAGCCTTCCAAAATAAAAGAAAGAAAAACAGAAAGAAAATATTTTCTACGATACACTAAGAAGCATCAGATTGCATCTACTCATTCTGGCTGAAAATAATTCAGCAGCATCAAGTTCAGCTTTCACAATGCAAAATATTTTTATTTTGCTGTACTTTCAATTGATTATACTTACAAAATTAGCTAATGCTAGCAAGTCTCCTCACTGTTCCAATTTATGGCCTCATTACTGTCATTATTCACACTGATGAGCAGTTATGTAAACTGGCTCATTTTTTGTCATCTGAAAGAGTTGCACAACTGTTTTGCAGTAGGAATAAGGGGCTTACAGTCTGACCCATAAGAGCTAGCTTGGCTTGACTTCAGTGCACATTTGCAAATGTTACTTTCATACGAATAAAGGTTGCAGGAGCAAATTTATTCCTGGGAGGAGAAAAGGAGCAAAGATTACCAGGAACATGAATCAAATAGGCAGTCTTTATAGTTCAGAAGTATTCCCTGTTTATGATGGGCTTTATTTAAACAAAAAAAAAATTACCCTTTAAAATCTTGACTTTGCTGCCTATGAACGGAAGTGACAAAGCACTGGAGCTCATGCCAAAGATTTCAGCCCTCTTGGGCCTGAAAGGAAATCTCCTGCTTTCCTGTTCACAGGTAGGAACACAAGCCAAAGACTATGCAAAGGCTTTGGAGGAGCTCCCATTAACTTCCTAAGAAAATAAGTGGTTGTTCATGTTTATGTCTAAAATAATTCCAAAATGTAATATGTATCCATTTGTTGTTTTTAATTATTTTCTGGTTTTTAAATTACTGTATCAACATCTCCTGATAATAGGCAGCCTTTAAAAATGCTACCATGGACAGAGACGCTTGACTGTATGATTGTTTTGTATGTACTTACTGTTTTGACAGTGGAAAAGAATCACTTTGTCTGGATAATAGGATTTGTTCAAAACACTCATGAAGGGACATGTTGGTGTTGATTTGCATAACGTAGTACCCTCAGATACAGCAAAATGGGATAATGATCTCCTCAGGAGCAACAGTGCTACCGTTGTTATATTAAATAGGATGTCAGATAATAATCTCCACGGGAGATGTCTTTTGCTGTAGACTTATTAAACACAAATTTTTCATTTTGTTCAGCTTCAGAATGCTATGTTTTGAGCATCTACTTGCAAGAGAAAAAGAGAATAATCTTATATATGGCATATGACAGTTCAGACTGTGTGGAACACTTCAGCTGTTCAGCATCATATTGTGAAGTGAAAAGAAAATGTGCACGCTAAGTTAAATAAGTGTAAGACTGCATGGTAAAGATGAAAAAGCGTGCCTGAAGCCTGTTTCTGTCAGTTATTTGCCATCTGTAGTCCAGACAACAATCCTTGCTATATAACAGGCCAGTTCTAGCTCTGAGGCAATGGGACAGGCTCAGTCTCATGAGTGTTCATATTGTTAATTAATGTGTTTCATAGTATTAATATTTTTAAGAGATTGGTTATAGTCATTACACTTCTGCTTATGACAGATGTCTGTGGACTCCAAGGCAGCTTGCATAGCTTCTTTTTACAAATATTCCTTTGAGGAGTTCCCTTTCTGCATTGGAAATGCTTTCCCCATTTGACTGTTTAGCTTGTAACTGTGCCTTTTTCATTCTGACACAAGCGCATCCCTCAACAAGGCACTGTTTTTCTCATTAATTGTAAGATTGTTTTTCTCCTCCAATTGTCTCTTGCTTATAGATTGTTGAGAATGTTCTTTTACTAAATTCTATGGTCTTGCTCAGAATCTTTCATTGGGAGGGAAGTTCGTCAAGTTCTGAAATCACTGGCTTTTGGAGGGGATCTCCAGGTTGTGCTCCACCTGCGCTATGCTGTAGCACTTCGTGAACTTCTTAATGTTCTTAAAGAAATTCTTTCTAGTTTTTCTTCACTAGCCCATACGCAAAAGAAAAAAAAATATTATTGCCTCTTTCTCAAGGACTAATATTAATGAGAATTCCTTTATATACATTAAGAGTTTTGTGACCTATATATGCTATACAAGAGGAGTTTTCTTTCTGAAATGGCCAAATGACCTGTTTCATTATTTTAAAATCCATTCTTTAGACTTGTCCCAGCCCCTGTATCTATAGAAAACTGCCAATGAAAAAAAAAACCAAAAGTAGACAGCTGCTGAGGATATGTGGTATGTATTTATTTAGCTACAGTCCATAAAAATTTTAGATGCTAGAAATAATCAAATGCATTTGAACTGATTTAATAATTACATTTTCTTACTACTGTCTGCTTTGTCCCATCCTCATGATCTCCTATCATCAGTCTCACTGCATTCAGTTTGAAACTGCATCTTACAGTATCTTTTTACAGTTATGTCATTTTCTCTGTGTGTATCCTAATGCAAGAGCAAGGTTTTAAACTGTCATTCACAAAGCGATTCTTCCTTTTGTTTAAGCAAAAGGAAACCCTCCTTCCTAGGCACTACTGTAATACAAAGTGATAGTATCAAAGAACAAAGTGCTTTTATATATTGGAGAGAAAAGGCTAGTCACAAATGTTTTTCATTGTCAGAAAGCAAGTTTGGATGTGTCAGAGAAAAGTCACACTATGCCTGAAGACAGTTCCTCAGATCCCTGTGTTGTTCATCCTAGCCCCTTCTGTCCTATCACCAACCGCAATAACAATTAACTGAGCTCTTTATCTTTTGCTGCTTCTGTCATTTGGTTGTGCCAATTTGCTCTAAGAGGTATTTCAACAATTTGCAACTCTGAACATCTTGATCAAGGTGTTTAAAATACGTTTAGAGGCTTCGAGTGCTTCTGTGTTGTGACTGAGAAACTTTGGGGGGGACTGGTTTTCAGAAGGGGGTACCTTTTCTGAAATTTGCCTTGTTAAGATTTCTCCGGATAGACATCTAGCTTCTGGTTTTAAGTTTTAGCTTTAGAGAGGGGAAGCTTTCATTATTTACTGAATTGAGTGCTGAATAGTCCAGCTGGCCATGCAGTCACATGGCTTTTCGGTCCTCCAGCCCTGTTATGGCTGGAAAGGTCATAAGTGTTTTCAGGAAGATGAGGGTCTGTGGATCCGGGGACTCATGCTTAATCTTGATTAATGAGCTGGGAAGCATTAAGGAAATTATCACAAGAGCAGTTACGTGAAGATGTACAAATAATAATAGAGTTGTTGCTCTGTTGATTGGTCACTTTCTAAGCATCTTACCCTTGTTTGACAGTGGTTAGTTTATGTAACAGTCTGATGGCTGAAAAAGGGCAAAGCTTTCTCTGACAAATTTTTATTTTTTCCATTAGGTCTCACATCCTTAAAAAACATATTCTAGAAACAGTTTCCCTAAGGCTATTAAATTTTACACACACACACACACCCCCCAAACAATTAAGTGATTACTCATATGACTTTTAAGAACTACCTTGTAAATTTGTCTCAGATACCTTGTGCTTTTAAATAACTTTTGGAAATATCGGCAATTTTGGAAAAGAGAGTGGCAGAAGAAGTTATACTTTTTCCAGTAACCTTGGAAAATGTGAAGTAGTTAACTTTGAAAAAGGCATGCTATTTGGAAAAAGAATTAAAACTAAAAAAATAGAAAATACCTAGCAACCTGATAGTAATTAGTCTTCTACATTCTGTGACAGATGTAAAGATAGGAATGCAATTTTGATATTTGTTTCACTTTTTCAATTGCATTTCAAAGAAAACCAGTCCCCTCCAAAATGGCAATAAGTTCTGATGTAGGGGGAAAAAAACCTTTTTATGGAAAAAATATATGGTGTAAAGGAATGTTGACCCTGATGACTTGTAAACTTTAAATCAGAAAAAAAGTAGTAAATATGTCAGCTCTGCTTAAGTGTTACTTGATAGCTGGTTTGTGCCACTAGGTTAAGGGTAGGGAGCCAGTTCAGTATCTGTTTAGGGGAAACAGGAGATAATGTTAAATCAGATTCAGTTTTTCCTAGTCCTCTGGAGTTTTACTAGTAAACTGCTTTTGGAGTGTCAAATCCAATCTCCACCTAACTCAGGAGTTAGTTCAGCATGACAATTCCTGGGCTTCTCTGTCACTATGAAATACCCGATTAATTTGGGACAGAGGCAATCTTACCGAAGTTTGATTGAGAAATTAGGTGACTTGGGCTCCCTTAGTAATTGGTGAAGGGCTTAGATAAACCAATCCAGAGAGGTTCGTTCCCAGCTGTCTCATGAGTCAGCTTCTGGAGATACCTGTCTTTCCAATCAAACAAAAAAGAATCCTAGATGACTAGTTTAGACAAAATACTTGTGTTTTAGGTGGATAAGGTCAGACAGGTATTCTTTTTTCACATATTTTTTATTTATTCACATAGTCATTTAAAATTTCTGCTAGCTCCACTGAAACCGCTTTCTCAAATAAGTGGAGCAGGACTTGGTCCCATATACAGGTGCAGCAGCAACAGTAGGAGCAGAATGGTGGTTGATTGGAATGTGTTGCTTGCTTAACATTTAGGCAGGAATATGAATATGTTAATATATATATGGATATATTTAGGTGCTGTCATAATCAAGGTGCAACATGCAATGTTTCAATTAAATGTACTTTAAAGCTGAAAACTTAAAAATTTGATGTGACCATCACTGAACATTTTAGAAAGCCTCTTCTGCCATTAATTAAAAAACATTTCTAGTTATATCTTTGAATTCCTTACTAGGTGTTACAATTGAGTATCACAAGACTGCAAGACTGAGCAAAATATATCAAAACCCAGACTGAAATGCAGTGCTACAAGCATTAAAATGCCAGTCCGGTTTTTCATATTTCACTATTCTGTACTAACTGACAATTATAAAAGTATGTCCAATAGAGTGCAGTACTGTACTTCAGTCTGTAAATTTAAAAATACTCTGTGGAAAGGTTTCTGAATTCTTTGTAACTGTGTAGTGTAGGAAAGTTCTGTGTCATACATTTCACTGCATTACACTCACTAAAAAATCTCATTTGAAGATAATGCGTACCCTCTCTTATAAAGTGTTTTGGATATTTTCTATGAAAATACTCTCTTTAGCTATTGCATACTGTTATAAATATGTTAGGGATTTTAACACATTGTGTTAGAACTTAGTAAGTTTATTATGAATGAGTTGTGGCGTATTTGCACTATTTCATTTTGGAAATGAACTAGCCTTACGGGACCTAAGGAAAAAACTGACATGCAGGAAAGCACTAGTGAGTATCATGTTGTTAGGAGCACCAACGTGCAAAGAAGTGCTTAGTGGTACCTCTGGAAATACTCGGTTACTGTCAGTGAGGTATTGTAGGCATTCATCTTCACCTTCAGATGCTCAATCACTGTGGAAAATTTAGAGCTTTTTTTTTTTCAAGTTTGAGTAATAGTTAAAATATTTTCTCGTTCACATTTTTGTATTAGAGTTCATACATCTTCTCCCAAGTAACAAGCAATAGGACAAGAGAAAATGGCCTCAAGTTGCACCAGGGGAGGTTTAGATTGGATGTTAGGAAAAATTTCCTCACTGAAAGGGTGGTCAGGCATTGGAACAGGCTGCCCAGGGAAGTGGCTGGGTTACCATTCCTGGAGGTATCTATAGGACCTGTAGATGTGGTGCTTAGGGATGTGGTTTAGGAGTGAACTTGGCAGTGCTGGGTTAATGGTTGGACTTAGGTGATCTTAGGGTCTCTGTGAACAAAATTGTCACTTTTATGTTTATGCGCTCACAACTGCCTTATACTGAAAGATCTTTTCAGTACTAATTGGCCTAAACTAGAGAGTAGTATTATGCACAAATGTCAGGTTATAAATTTTGGCATTTTAGCAGGTGTGCATGTGTGCCCATTATCTGAAATAATAGCTTTATTTTTCCATAACTGAGTCTGGTGTAATATGAGTATCTAGACCAAGCTTCTGTATGACAGCTTTGTGTTTTATTTATATAAATACTGGATTTCACAAAAAATGCCAAGGTAGACAACATCTCTAACCACAGGAGGACAGCATGTAGAACAGATTGCAGACTTATTTTTGGTGAATATTCTGCTCCTAGTGGTTTAGACTGAAATACAATCTATTCTATCAGTAATTGGTAGATTTCTACCGAAAAAGTACACTTGAAATGAGAATATAGCAGGTTTTTAGATTCCTTATAGAAACACAGAAACTGTGTGAATGTGCCCAAAAGGGTATTTTGTTTCCCATGAAGATCCTGCAAAGCTACCTCCCTTTAAACAGAAGACCTGGTGATATTGTATACAGTTGGCATAATGCAAATGGGTATTTTACAGCACATTGAAAGTGCCAGTCTCTTTTATGTTAAGGAATCAGAGATTATACTAATAGAGCTCATTTCTAGAGAATTTGAGCCAAGGATTTCTGATTTCAACTACTAAAAAATCAGCAACCTTACAGGACTACTCTGTAACTCCAGAAAGGCACTTTATTTTTTGAGAGCCAGATCTAAAGACCACCAAAGCCATGGAAGAATCTTCATTAGCTTTAATGTTCTTTAAAGGAGACAACAGTTACTTGACTACAAAGAAGTATTGACTAATTTGATTTTTCATTAAGAAATCTGCAAAACTGTATCTGTCAATAATTTGTGCATACTTCAGAAAGCGATAAGGGGATGAGTGTATAAAGTCTTCATGTCAATTTGCACAAAAATGATTTATCTTAAAACCATGCAATAGTTCCTTTCCAATATGGTGGTTATGTGTGCTTGTTGCTTTGTCGTCGTTGTCATCTACAGGCTCTGTGATGGTCACGATAATCAAGTTTAAATTATCTTGAAATGCAGTTTCAAATGTATGAATAGACTAGAGGGGGTTGGTCATATCCCTTGGGCTACTGAAGGAATTTCAACCACTTCCTGAGTATTGGTTGCTTCAAAAGATGTTAAAAACAGACGCATCCACATGTACATGAAATTTAACAGGTTTCCCTTACTACTTTTGTCAAAATGCTCTTCACCTACATCATGTTAGAGGCTGAATGTTAGTTGTGTCAACTGAAGAGATGTACAAAACCAAAAAAAATATGTGTGTTCAAAATGTGGCTGCTATTTTAGTGCAGTCACAAGCAGTATTGCGTTTCCAAGTAAATACAAAAGAATTCTGTATACTGCTGCTGTGTGATGGACAGAGGCATATAGTCTTTTCAGAAGGTCTGTATTAAGCTGTTTAACAGATTCCCTGTAAGTTTTATTCATCTCTGCACCTGAAAGTTATTGTAAAATTTTCACATGCCTCTCTTCTATCTGTCAGTTGTTCAAAATGACAAAAATGTTATCCTGCCATCTAATTTTGCAATGTGAATTGCTTGTTTTGGTAGACTAATATTTAGAGGCTTGCTTCCTTTCTGTTGCTTTACACATGAGTAGTTCCAGTATAGTTATTTCTTGCTTTACGTCACTGTGAAGTGAAAGAAATTCCAGACTGGGGCTGTGAATGTTATGTATCAAACAACACTAGGTGCATTCTACCAGTAAAAGTTGACCAGGAATTTTTTGATAATGCCTTTATTTTTTTCCCCTTTTAGAAATGTTAGTTGGTCAAAGGTTTTCTGTTTTGACATATTCCAGTAAAATGAAACCTGGCTTCCAATGGGCAGGCTGGGGATCCAGGGATTGTGGAGGGAGCCCTCAGAAATAAGGACTCCTTGGCTCCCACATTTCCTGCTGTAGTCCCAAACATGCAGGAACCAGCACTCAGCTCCCAGGAGCCTGGGAAGCTAGAAAACTCTGATTTGGCTGAGATCTGCAGGATCCCTTCTGCAGAAACGAATGATGTTGCTTTTGCCATGTTTTCCACGGCCTTTATGTCTCACCCTCAGACAGGGAGTTGAGAAATGTTCAGAATCCCGCAAGGACCTGGATGCTTGAGCTTGTTACAGAAGTGGTTTTGTAGGTGATAGACATGACAGAGATCATGAATAATCAGAAGTATAGAAGATGAGGAAGTTAAGCTAAACCAAAAGGGACCTCTGAGATTAGAAGATGGGGCTATTAATTCAGTTTATTTAAAAAACATTTTGAAAAAAAAAAAGTGGATATTTCAAAGCAATTTTTCCTCTTAGGCAAGGCTTTACAAAATTGATCTTTTTGACATTTCACAGATACGACATCTCATGGAACAGAAAATCTTTTCTTTAACAGCTTTACTTTTAGTGACAGAGGACTGTGTTCATCTTCTCAGTGAGTGCAAGACTAGGGCTGTGCCTGAGCTGATAGAACCAAACCTTGATCAGATGATTTTTCACCTGTGCTTTGTTACAGTAATTTACTCCCCAGGTGATTTAACCGTACATTCATTACGTTCTCCCTAAGGTTCACTCTAGATAGTTCTTGACATGAACATATCAACAGCCAGCTGCAGTGATGAATAAGAGAAATTATGGGCTAAAACATATTTCAAGAGGCAGATACACCATTACCTGGAGATTTCCTCTTTTTTTTTGGAGGTACTAACTTTGAGTTCAGTATTTCAACAGTGAGCACATTGCACTCCTTTTCAGAGAGAAGCACATGACTGCTTGATCTTTATGGTAACTCTTTATTTTTTATTTTATAAAAATAATTCAATAAACCTGTTATCTCCCATAAACAAATAAGCTGTAGGAACTTGGGTTCATTTTACTTTTTGGTCAGAACATTACTTTTTTGGCTCATATGCCACCTTCCAAAAATCTATTGAGAGATATATATCTAATTCTAATTAATCATTAAAGATCTGAGCTGGAGGAATTAACCAGGTGTTTACTCACCACTTTTCAAGAACATCATTGTGTGGCCACTGCTACGGGACCACACTGAGACTTCCATGAAGCCAACATAGTCAATGTACCTTGAACATACATAAAACTGGCATGTACAGTGATACTTGGCCACCAAATGTGAGGAGGGATCTAATGTGGCTAAGTGATGCAATAATGAGTTCAGAGTAACATCACAATTCTATGGAGGGAGAATAATAAATATAATGCTTTCTCAGTGAAAACCTTCTGCAAAGACTTACTCCCTCCTCTGGAGCTCTGAGGAAGCTGTCTGCTTTAATGTTAACTTCTGTAATGACACCAGGGTTTAACATCAGCATCCCTCATCTCTTAGACTGATTTATTTTCAAAACTGGAAACAAGTTCAACAGTTTGTTCTGTCAAATCAATCCAAGTATATTTTATTGTAGTATTGCAGTCTCTGATTGTCTTTCTTGCACAGCTATCATGCTGATGCCAGAGAGCTTGTTCTTGTATGCGTGGGGAGAAATAAGCCTATTGCACTAGTGAGGGAGAACCATAAATCCCTGTCTAATTCTAAAAGCTAGTTCAGCTTCTGCTCCCAGACAGACTGTAGTCCCATGCATTAGGAAAATACAGTGTCAGATTAAAAACTGGCATTCTGTAGAGCAGATCCAAAGTCAATAAATCGACTTTAATTTTTAAAGGTAAAAATGTAATATTAGTAACAGTTGGGCTCCACAGTTTCTGGAATGTTATGAAAAACATAAAATCAGTTGAGCCAATATAATGAATCTGTTCTAAGAACTGTTCAGTTGTAAGAACTGAATGGGAGTTCTTCAAAACTTGCTTCTAAAACTCAGTGACATTTCATAGCAGATTCATATTCATGCTTTTGGATGTAAGAAGGTAAAACTCTTAAAAACAGAACAAAGCCCGCCACCAAAATAATCAACAGCAAACAAAAACCACCCCAAAAACCCAACACACATGGCCAGTTCCTCGGTAGGTATACATTTACATAGTTATTTTGAGTTCAATGAAGCTTTGAAAATGTATGGAAGTTCAGAACCTGGTTCAAAAAATTGCGGTCTCTGGAATGAGCTTATATGTAACACATTATCTGTGTTATTATCCCCATTTTCTTTATTTTCTTGGTAGGTCAGATATTTTTGTATATACCTTTGTATATTAATGAAAAAGATGGATTTTATTGTAAGCATCATTCAGAAAGATTGTTTTGCATGTAATTAGCAAAAAAAGGTGTTTAAATGTTCTTCTTAATGAAATGGCAAGAAAGATCATGTTTGAGTTCATAACCAACAATGGAACTAAAAAGATTTTAGCATTCCTTGTTTTTTAGGGATTCATTGCACCTTTAACCAAAAACATAGTATGCTATGAAGGCAGTAATGAGATGTTTTGAATTGGAAAAAAACCCCGTATCTAGCTGAACCACAAAATATCTACGATGTTGGAAGACTGGCATTATCAAAAGAAAAACAGTGTTTTTTAAAAAAGTCATTTTAATCACATCAATCATGTTGTAGCAAGAATGCAAATATTCATATACTACAGATTGAGACTGCTCTGAAATGTTCTGACAATCTGTTATGTTTTGAGTGATGTTTCAACCCTATCACTTGGGGTTTTGGTTTTGGTTTTTTATGACTATAAAAAACCACTACTCATCTCTGTCACATGCTGTAGAGAATAAAAAGCCTTTCAGTTTTCTTAACAAGAATCAGACGGCCAGGGTGCTGCTGGAATGCAGAGAATATGCCACTGTCTGTTCAAAGTACAGCTTAATGAGCCAGACTAAACACACTGGACAATAGAGCTGTGGGGGGAAAGGGCTTCTCGTGGATCTATGGATCGGCTGCAGCTTTAACATCAAACTAGTTTCATTTTTCATCTTTACAAGTTCCATTTCCCTGTTTTGTTGGTATAAACTGCATTTCAATGAGTGGACTTTCCTGCCTAGGTGATGGTATTGTGTGCTTTGAAAAAGGGTATCGTGGATTATGCTAGAAATAATTTCTGTTTCTTTTTTCTCTCATAGTCACGACCTATTCCCTCACACCTTACTTCAGCAGTTGCAGAGAGTATCCTGGCTTCTGCCTGTGAGAGTGAAAGCAGAAATGCTGCAAAAAGGATGCGGTTGGATAGACAGCAGGTACTGTGTTGTTTGGGGGTCTACCACATCCATATTTATAAATGCACTGGACTCATTTACATAGGATGCCATGCAGAAGGGTGGTGCAATCCCTTATACGTTTCTTGCTAGCAAGAGTAATTAAAATACAGAAACTGTAGTTCTTTAAATGAATACACAAGCATGTCTTTGTCTATATTTACATAACCTGTGTGAGGATGGCTAGTATATTTATAATGTCCGGCTGGAGAAAGCTATATATTTGCTTTTTAATGTTTGTAGATTTTGAGGGCATAGTATGTAATCTGCATACTAGAATTAAAAGGAACAGAACGTACAGTATATGTAATTTACATAAATAACAGAAATGGTGCATGTATCCATGAGTCACTGTGTTTATCTGTGCAGATATTCTCTTTCAAAATGTGTATGCATTTGTAAATGTAAAGTGAAATAATGTAAGTTTCTGAAAATACCTGTTTGCCTGAGACAGAGAAGTTACTGTGATAGATAGCAAAATGCTGCTGGTTACCTTACTAGTGAGTTTTTAAAGCTTATATCAGTATTTATTTCATTTTTTTCTAATGTGTTTATTCACCTATTATAGCGCATGTTAGGATTTCGTTATTTTTAGTTTGCTGAGAATTACATGTTTTCTTTCAAATTTTTGAAGTAAAACTGATAGCATGTTCCAGGCTTTGATGATTTAGTCACTCCACAGATGTAGTGAATGTCTAAAGTTCTTATTGCAAAGACTAGTATGCTTTATTTGTCTTCATGATTATCACAAAGTCAAATCTCAGTAATGTCTCAGTTGTTCCAAAATATGCGTCTGTCGTGGCAGATGAACTTTTTGCGTGGAAAAGAACGTTTTTTTTCAAAGAACATTTTCCTTTTGTACATAGTCCATTGCCTTCTTTTCGGTTGTGCCACAACTGGGTAAAGGTTTGTTACTACTATCCCTAGAACACTGATAGTTTAGGATCTGAGAGTGGATATTGCTACTTCTTTTTTGCTGTTATATTTTTTGCTAGGATTTTCATTACTGTGGTACATTTGCCTTTACAAATCACATGGGATATCAAAGCATTGTAATGTTAAGTGTGGCTTAGTTTAGAAGTAGTGCTCATTCAGATTGTTTGTTCTCTGATTTGTTAGTAACAATTAAAAAAAAAAAAAAGCTACAATGTTGATGTGCTTACCTCAAGGAGAAGTAGAAAAGACTTGTGCAAAAATGTTACTTTCCTTGCACAAAACTAGTGATTCGATTCCTTGGTCCAGCCAGCATGAGGCAGAGTTTTCAAGTGATTTAAATGAGAATCCCATAATACTGTCCAGGGAGCCAGAGAGCTGTTGAAACAAAAACAATTTTAAAACTGTAGAGAGAACTCTAAAAGCATATTAATAGGATTTCTTTTTCCTTTCATTTGTGGTATTACTATTACAGAAGGATTTAGTAACCATTATCATTGAGGGGAGAGGTATTGTTTTTCATTACAGAATTAAAAGTCAGTAGGGGGAATGGCTGCAAACTGATCACCTTAAATAAAGTCGTGATGTTAAAGTAGCAAAGCTGCCTATGAAGAACAGGTGCTGTGTTCTGCTTCCTTCAGCTCTATCCTCTTTTTGGCAGTGAGTTCTGGGAACACTGTGGAGACAGTTGCAAATAACACCAGTCATTTGATTCAGTAAGCAGTAAGTTAGCTGGGTTGATGTAGCTTTGGTGCTTGGAAAACTATTTTTGAGTTCAGGATAGATTGCTGAATAGTTTTTGCTGGAAAAAAATATGGGAATGTGTGTTAGGTCATTTCATAAAACTTACTGTGAGAAATTTACCCTGCAGGGTAGAATAGTTAAGTCATTAGAGAAGTAGAAGACCTTGGTTCTAGTCCCAGTTCCACTGAAATTTAATTATTTATTCCAAGTATGTCACATTAACAGAGTAGACTGAGAGAAAATTATTCCAGATTATTTCTGAGTGGGGTGTTAAACACGCTCCACTGTGATCAGTTCTTATGCTGACATGGGAAGTGGACCTGTATCCTCACATCCGGGGAGACTGCCTTATGGGTAAAAGAGTTCTGTCCTCCTCTGCTTCCTATTTTTTCCTCTTACTTTTAAATTTCATTCACTTTTCTTCCATATATCCAAAAAGAAATATTTTTCATTGGATTTTTTCTTAAACAGAGTAAGAAGGTTGAAAACGTTCAGTTCAGCATGTTGTTTTGATTGTTCCATAGCTCTAAAAAAAAGGGGGGGGGGGGGAAAGGGGGGGGGGGAAGAAAAAAAGAAGCTTTGTTGCCTTGTTTCCTTGTTAACATGTTTCTGCTTTTCCTTTTTAAACATAGCTTTTCAAAATTGGCCATTATACCAGTGGGTGGACTCGGGCTTTGAGGACCCTTCAGTGGAAATTTGGGAGGAGGAAAGGGGAAATAAGATTTGGATAATGAAAATTACCACTTCATAAATTATATCAAGATATCTCCTAATAGAGGACAAGCATTAGACAGTCCTGGAAAGTAGATTGTTAAGAGGATCTGGTAAGAGCACTCATTCAGTGCTTCCCCTCAGAGCTGAATGAAAGTGTTGCATTAAAGCTGCTTTTTTCTTGCATGCAGCACAGTGAAGGTCTGCCTTTTATTCTCCAGAGGGGTGATCTGCCTCAAAGTGAGATGTAATTTGCATCACCACCACCACCTTTTTCAGAATATTACTCATAAAACATGAATGCATAAGAATACAATGAGTGTTATGCCCAATCCTGAAACTAAGACAAAACTTCAGCATCTTCCTAGCTCACTGAATGCCTTTTCTTCCCTTGTTTATGCTCTTTCATCTTCTTCTCCTCTCCCTGGCACAACAAGGTCCCTGAACAGGAAGTTCTGAGCATGTTGCATGTACATCCCTAATGGAAGCCTGTACTTTGGTAAAAAAATATGAATTTCCAAACTAAACATGTTTTTGCCTATGGTGTTAATTTTAGCAGTGCTTAGATTGAAAACCATCTCAATTATTGCTCAGCAAAAAGAACCAGCTTTAAAGTCAAAGCTATGGAAACTTATCTCTTCAGAAGCAACCTCTCTGAAGCGTGTGTGTGTGTGTCTGCATACACAAATACTGCATCTTATGGATGATTCTCTAGAAGTATTTCTGATAGCTGCAGTGTTTGTGTAACCCTGATCTAGGGATATTGTTAAGTCTGAAGCAGGAAGAAACCATCCTTTTACCTATATGCCTTAAATTCCACTCATGTGATCTTTGTATTTCCTAACTCAAGGCTGAAAATTTATGCCTGCAAAAATTCAGTTTTAAAAACGAGTGAATGAAAATTACTGTCATTGGCATCAATTACTTATTTTCAAAAATTCTTGTTTTTCATGGCAATAATGGGAAAATCAATGTGATCTTGCCTGTCAGGAAGCTAGTAACTTCCCATGTTTTTTGAAACTGCTACAATAAAAGCATTGTCAGTTTCTGAGACTTCTCTGTAAAAAATATAAATGTGTTTAGTAGGTCATGGTAGCTTGGACTACAATGCTTTGGCTGTCTGACCATGTTAGATGTTACTCAAGTGCTCTCTTTAGCTTCAGTACATTCTCATTATCTTGAGATCAAGCTCTGTTGGTTAGCCAGTAGCTTAAGCGCCAAGAAGTTTTGTTTGATACTTATTACCTGACTGAAGAATTCTGTCACTTCCACTTTTTAATTCTGCCTGATAGTAAAAATAATTTATTCCCTTGCACAAATTTTATAGATTTATATATTGAAATGGTATGGGTTTACTGACACTACTGCTGAACTGTGAAATAATCATGACACTTGGTTGATCTTTCCCAGTCCAGATCAGGCAGTGGCTACAGAGGCAATGCAGAGCTTTTGTGTTGCTCTCCAAACCATCTCTGCTGAGTCTGGATACTGAAAAAGGGTGACTCCAGTCTTGAATTTTGTGGAATTTTTTCTTCACAGATAAAAAACGTAGGAACAATAATTGGATCAACCTTCTATGACTTGCTTCAGTCAGAGACGGGAGAGGCATTATTTGAATCCCTAAGGTTTCCTGTGCTTCTGAGTGATATCCTGGGATACTTTCCTGGGATAATCCTTCAAGAAGCTTATTATGTATATCTCTAGCAATATTCAGTGTGAAGCAGTTGCTCCAAAGTGGATATTCTGGACTGCTATCGACAGGGGACTCATGAAACAAATTAAGTCGAGCTAAAATACAGCCCTTTTTACACGCATTCATTACATGTGGTGAACAGGATGACTTATTTTGTTGTGTCCTTCACTTTAGAAACCAAATTGTGTCTTGATTGGGCAAAAGAAGAATGGTTAAATAAGTAGAAAAATCTGGAAAACAGTCATCCTGTCATTACTGTCCTGGGCAGTGAACAAAGGTTGGGTTGCCTGTTTGGTGCACTGCTGCTGCAGAAGCCTTGGCTCTGTGGCTCTACTTGTGTCAATCACAGAAACGGAAGTTTTGTTTTAAGAGCTTAATCATTGTCAGTCTCTGCTTCTTCCAAACGCGGTGTAATTTTCATAAAACCTTATCATAAAACAGGAGTGGTGTTGGCCTATGGTACTCTGTGTAAAGTGGAGGTGGATTAGTCTTGTTCCTGTCCTGTCAGAAATCAAAAAGACCAATGAAAATTCTAAACAGAAATAGTAGTTTGTATACATCAGTATGTGATAGGACCTGCCCCTCTACTTTCCTGAAGGGAGATGAGAAGGTGAAGTCTTCCTTTGGACAAACAAATAAGAATGATACTAGGAAAAAATTGCCTTCATTTTTATTTGGACACAAGTGGTTTTTTAACAGCTGCCTTTTGTTTCATTGTTTAGAATTGATTCTTTTGTATGCTGTCACGTTGCAAAATTTATGAATGACACTTTTTCTTCTAATTGAAATAAGGTTTTGGCGATAAGACAAAATGTCAGCATCTGAGAGTGAGGAAAGGGGCTGAATATGGGAAAGCAGGAAAATAACTGAATCATAGAATACTATGTCTGTGGAAGTGTATGAACGTTTTTATGGATGTCGTGTCTAATCAGCCACATCATTTATAAAATTAATGTAGCTTCATTCACACCATGTTGATTTGTCTCCCAGTTAGGAACCTGGACCTTTGAGAAATTATTATTATAGGAGACTAGTGGTCACATATGACTGCGAAGCCAGTGGACTGGATTCTTTCCTGGATTCCATCCATATTATTTTAGCAATTTGACCTCCATTTCAGTAAGTAATGTCACGGAAGGGCTCCTGTAGCGTGCAGAATTTTTTGGTCAGCCAAAGGAGTGAGCTATGTACACTTCTTTCATCCTTACGCCCCAAGTGGACATGCAATGTATGATTCTTTTCTAGTCACATAGCAAGTGTAAAAGTTGAGCCCAAAGAGAGCTTAAGCTCAGAGGAAAATGAAAGTTATCTTACATATCTTCTGTCCTAACAAAGGCATTTCTCAGACAGAGCTGGTGGTTTTTAAATTAGTAGGCTTTTCACTGACTGCTTGTCAATGTTTTATAGAATACACATGATAAAAAGAGGGTTTCTCCATTTTTTTTAAATGTGAATTTAAAGGGTACAATTTCTTTTCATTACAGAGACTAGGTGAAAATAACAACAGTCAAAAGAACTTTATAGGCCGACAAAGGTGGTGTCCTCATACCTTTGCTGCACAGACATCAGAATAATACTTTTTTTAGGTTTCTTTAGTTTTATTTAATTCAACTATTCTTTATCACTATCTACGAGGCAAATGGGAGGTAATACAGTGAAGCTATTAGGATATGTGTATGCCTGCATGTGCACATGGGAAATAATTTACAGTGAACAAACCAGTTATACATGGACTTACTTTAATTCTTCACATGAGATCATCTTTGGAAATGACTGCAAGACAACTTTCTCGTTGCAAGAGTATTACTTACTTCATCTCTATCTCTGCTTCAATTATTTCACTCTGTTAGGCATCTCAAAAAAGCTCCCTCAATGTAAGCACTGAATGTCTTTTTTTAAAAAAAATCATAAGGTTAAAAGATATGATGTAAGATTAGGATAAACAAAATCATGATAATGTGCATGTTATATTTCTGAGTCTTGTGGAAGTTACTAGTTTAATTATGAAAGCTAAACTCAACTAAAAAATTAATCTTGTATTATTTGAGCTTTCCGAGTTGGTAAGAGCAAGTTTATGCACTATGCACAGACTACCATAAACTATGATGCTGTGAAGCAGTCCTTTATGATAAACACTGAATGCATTTTGTAAGAAACCTCTCATCAAGATGACAGCTATAACTATTTTCCATGCTATGATTCGTAACCAGGCAAATTAAGTATCAATAATCATGGTGGAGTGAATGATAATATCTAACCCTCAAGGAAAAGAAAGTTTAATGATCCCAGGTTTACACTGAAACATAAATGAACGTAAGTTTGCAAATGGACACTTTAAACACATTCTTCACCCCCATTCCTGTTTGGGGGATAAAAGGAAAGCAAGTTTAGAGTTTTCAGTGCTTTAGTAGCATATGACTAAGGTATTAAGAATATTGCAACATTTAGTATTTTTAACAACATTGCTTTTAGGTGTTAGAGGAGTAGGAGTAGGTGGCTATTAGGTTTCTGACAAAGCAATTACGGCCTAGACACATATGCTGGGAGCTGACCTGACATTTGCCTCCGGATAGTTGTCATAGCAGCAACCTGAATAGAGCAGCTTGATACAAGTGCCAGTTGCAGACTGGATACGGGTTCCGTGCTAATGCAGTACATCTGAATATTAATAAAAGTGCACATGTACTGCCACTTAGAAATCACCGCTACTGTGTTTCCTTCCATTTATATCTAATTCCTAAATGTTAATTTTTAAAGAAATTGAGGTTTGTAAGGAAATGTTAATGAACTTCCTCCGTACAATTTCTGGTGCATTTCTCTGCATGTAACAAGGGGATTGACCTAAAGAAAGATTCTTCAAGTACAGTTTTTTAACAATAAACTCTGGCTGTTGCAGACCAGGAAAATTTTGTGTCTCGATTAAGAAGGAAGGAAATTACTGGTGGACAAATTATAGGTAATTGTAAGACTGTTTTGGAAGAAACTAATTAAAAATCTGAATTGCAATGAGGGCATGGACTCTGCAGGATCACTGTATCTGGCTTTCAGCAGTGAGGGGGAAGAGATCTTTAAACCTTCATATTTTGAGGACAGTGAATTTGTGTTTCAGCTGGCCACTAATGCACAGCTGCTAAATCTTGACACTGAGCAGTTATTTCCTGCATTACCCTTCAGACAGCAGGAAAGATGGAAGAAGGATATATATTTGTGTCCCTGTATGTATGTTCTTGTTCTTTTTTTTTTTTTTTTTTTTTTTTTTTTTTTTTTTTATTAATGCGTACTGCAGCTCCCAGGAGGAAGGAAGAAACAAATTGTGGGGTTCTTAAATGCTCTCTTCATTCTTTTATTTATATTGTCTTGTCTTGTATCAAGGGCAGATTTGGACAATATTTGTTACAGAAAAGGGAGTTATGCAAAAACATCTCCCAGTGGATGCTGGAGAATGCCCTGCTGAGGCAGTGCTTCTGGGGCAAAAAGCTGCAAATTCAGAGGGAGCACAAAGAACAGGGAGATGGAGTCATTGCCATAGCTATTCAGTATGCTGGAAGAGCACATCAACTATACATCCTTGTTAGAGGTGAAGGAGAAAGTATCAGGAGTTCCCTTTCTCTTGGGTTTCACAGAGCCTAATTTGCTCTAGAGGATGGGAAAGAAAAGGCACTTTGTCCATGCTGACCACAAGTGTCAGCAGTGTGGAGGGATGGAGCCATTACCTCTCTCTGCTGTATATTTACCTAAGATCTGAAAAATTCCAGCTGAAAGTGATTTTCACTTCAGAGTTGGAGGCTTGTGGAGTCTTAGATAACAGAAAAGAGTAAAGAGAAGCAGGTAGTTCACTTAATATAAAGCAAACAAATAGAAATTGTAATCCCAAAAACCACAAGAGGCAAAAGTCACTTTAGCTTGCAAAGAGCTCAATGCCTCTTACACTATAGAAGCTTTATTAATAATAGCTTTTTGTATTCAGACATCTCTTTGTGATTTAGTATTTAATAGGGATCAGAGTGATTTCTGTACTTCAGTACTTTATCCTTTTTTATCTGTGTTGAAAACGATCACTAAGATGACTGTAATATCCTTGGATACCCACATGCTAGTTTGCATTTCAGGCCTTGTTCACTTCCATCGTTTCCCCACCTAATGATTATTTTACTTCTGAGCTGGTCTTTGGTTTGCTTTTGTGGTTCCAAATGATATGCTTTAACCACTGATGCACAAATGTTATGCAGGCACCGTTTAGCTGCATGTGGATTATTGTCAAGAGATCAAATTATGTACTAGTATTGGGAAACTTAGCTTCCTACCCAGAATGCACTGGCCATATTGTCAAGGGGAAGAAAATAAGCAGTGTGCATTGTAATTTTAAATCCTGCTGCCTTTCAAGTCAGTGGCAAAATTCCTGATTTCAGCAGTGCTGGACAGGGTTCTGTCATTAGCAGATGCAGCTGGAAGGGACTGCTGAGTATCACAGGGCAACCCTCCTCCCTCCACGCTCCAGCCCAACTTACATTAAATTTGCTACATGTATTGGAAAGGAGTAATGTGCAAGGCATGCAGTTGCAAATAATTTCATGCCTTGGATTTACAGTGAGGCCCCAAGGTGAGCAGCTAATTTTTCACCTCAACACAGAGATCATTAAATTAGAAAATGCTTCATTTTTCCAGGCTCTTTGTGATGAGCATATATGGCTGAATTTCAAATCTCTGCTGATTTCAGAGAACACATTAAACACCCCAAGCTGCAATAAGATCTTGAATGTGAAGTAAAATTGATGCCAATGTTAAGTTTTCTGTTCTGGAGGTTGATAAAGCTGAAGGCTGAGAACTAGAGTGCCTGGTTGTTTCCTGGACAGGATCTTTTAAACAGCCTTATCCCCCTTCCTACCATAGGTGGAGTGAAAATGAACGGGGACCAGAACAGCCTTTTCCCTTGTATCTTTAATATCCATCTCCTGTCAAGCAGGCAGAAGAGGAAAGACTGCTGGAAATGTAGATGCAAAAGTTCTCTCCTCAGGCCTAAAGATTGAGGTTTTTGGAGTCAGGGCTTTTGTTCTTCCTGCTCCTGTGTTGAAAGCCAGGAATAGAGATATTTTTACTTATCTCTCCCTTTCATATGCAAGAAGATACTAAATGTGAAACATTTTCTTGCCTGTCAGATGTTTCTAGCATAGAGACAAGTATGTTAAAAGCTTGATTTTGTCTTTCCTTTCCTGTGTTTAGCTACTGACTTCATTGCACACACCCTCCTGCCTGCAACACAGGCAGGGAGTAATATTTCTGGTGAGTATATCCCTGTTATCATGCCAGGATTGGGCCAGTTTAATGAAATCAATGCAAATCCAGTGTGCATGTGCATACTCTTATTTTTCAAGAGTGGTGTATTTTGATTTTGGTTAATGAACTACTAGATTTAGAAGACCTTGACCAACCATAAAATACTACAAAATTCAAAGCAACAGTTGCACAATGGGTTCAGATCTATTCCTTGGTTAGAACAGTGCAATACTCCATGCAGAAAATATATGTAGAAATGTACGCACAGACTGCTTATGTTTGGTAGCATGAACATGCTTGCGATTCAACAACTGGCTTGATGTCCCTAAACTAAATTTAGAAACATATTTTTCTAAGAAAAAAACCCCCAACAAACTATAATAAGATGTGGGAGCAGGAGCTGAGTGCATTGCCTGGGAGCAGCACCAGCTGCTAAAGAGGCTAGGCACAGGGCAAGGCAGCCAAGCAGGCTGTGGCCAACAGCCCAGGCATCATGCCAGAAGAATCCTCCCCTGAAATGAGAATATTTGGGGAACAGATTTGTACTGCAGTGCACAAATTTCATGGTTATTACTCATGGTATTTCATATTAAGCTTCAGTTTTACTGTCTCCATTAATGGAGCAAATCTGAAAGTGCATCCTCCAAAGGCCAGTCAAAGTTCATTTCTTTGTTTCTTCCAGTGGGTTATGCTATTCTGGTTTGAGGATTGTAGAATCAAAAGGCCATACCCCAAAGCATCACTTGTTATCTAATGAATCTTTTAGAATACAGAACCCTCATGATAGTTAAAGTTGCAGGATGTGCACCAAGTTCTGTCAAAAATTTGGAGCAGGTCTTCCTCAGTAGCAAAACATTTTCTTTCTACTAAATAGTTTGAGACAGGGTGGGGAGGTCAGGTTTGTTGTTTTTTTTTTTCTTTTAAATACCTTTTATTTTAGAAACAGTTTTTAAATATTTATTTTTAAACTGTAAAAGTCAAGTTGTACCTGAGGCAATGTTCAAAACCAGACATCCTGCATTGAATTGATAGAAAGAATTTTGGTTTTCACAGTTCAAACTTTAATGCAGATTTGAAATAAAATAATTAGCGATCAAATGTATCAAACACAGGGTAAAATATCTTTAAAATATCTGAACCTAGTGTTGAAAACAAGAGCCAGTCATTAAGTGCATGCAAAATAGTAATTGCTCACTCTCTAAACCAGGGGTCCTCAAACTTTTTAACCAGGGGGCCGGCGCGGATGCAGTGGCAGGCAGTCATCTGCGGCTGCTTGGTTTCCCCCTCAACCCCCGGCAGGGGGGTCTGTAAATACCGGGGGCTGGATTGAGGACCCTGGGGGGCCGTATCCAGCCTGCGGGCCGTAGTTTGAGGACCCCTGCTCTAAGAGATGAGAAAACTGGGTTTTTTAGAAGACAGCTATCTGTAACTCCTACTAGAATTTACCTGCGAAAGGGATACCATACTGTAAATACGGTAAAATGCTGGAATGTCCAGTGTGCTTAATTTTTTCCTTTTCAAAGCAGAACACAGACATTTTTAATTAGGTGAAACTAAGAAGTTAATTCAGCATTGACCTCAAATGCTTCATGTCTAGGCTGTCATCTCTCATTTCTAAATGAAGAATAATTTCATTTAGAATCTAATATAAAGTGCTTTGGTCCATTCCCCCTGCCACACACTCCAATATAGGTAATATTAAAAGAAAGTGTGGGGCAGAAGAGAAATAGGAAGAAGCGCTCAAAAGTTCAAGTCATACTCCAGTTTTCCAATAGACTTTTTCATTAGTTGCATCTCCATACCCCAGAGCTAGCAGGTGTATGGAAAGCTGTTTTGTGTCAAGAAAATATGCTGTCAGTGGTGGGAGTGATACCAGTTGTAATGCAATAGATGAAGAGACCTATAGTGGGAGGTTTAATTATGTTGACCGTGATGATATTGTAGTAATAAATCTGCAAAGCTGGCACAAGCATTGCTCCAGTACTCCCACACACTTTCCCCTGCATGCTCCCTAAACATTTGATTCATGACTTAAAAAATTTTCTCTGTTGGTGTTCTGGTGCAACAGTCCTCCTGCACTGAATGGAGTAATGCTGATCTATCCCAGCTGAAAGTCTTCCCCATCATAGTCACTAAAAAATGGCATGTTGGCAAGGGGGAACAGGAATGTCTCTCCCTGTAGGAGTGGCTCACTGAGATAATTTCCTGAGGACAGTACACGTAAGTATGAAAAAAGCAGAGAAAAATGCTTTATTGTGATCATAGAAGTGGAGCTGTCTAAGGCATAGCAAGGTCTGTTCTGAATGAGAAGAATATACTGCGAAGGAGGAATTTCTCTCACTTTGCATCCTTTTGGTTCAGTAGTAAGTACTGCTATGCCTTTGTCATCATGCATCAGTTTCAGTAATACATTGATTCATTCAGTGCCATTACCTGCAGGCAAAACTGCTCTTGGGATGGGAAAAAAGGACGTTGTTTTCTTGTAGTTTATGTTGTTTCTGTTTGGAAGAAAGGTCAGATATTCAAACTCCTCCATTCGTAGTGCCTGTCAATGAGGAAGCAGCAAAAATGATCAGTAGCCATGTTCTTCAGCAAGATACTAGCCTCTGCAAAGAAATTGGCTTGGAAAGGACTAGAGGGGTTGTGAAGCAACATAAGAATAAACGTGACATAACCTGTACTTCATTTCCACTGAAGTTTTACCTTCCACACACGCGCACACACACACACACACGCCCCGCCCCAGATTTTCAGCTAATTTAATTTCAGCAGGGGCATCCTGGGCCCTGGAGTCCATTGTGCAGTGCTTCATTTTTGGATTCAGGCATGTACCAAATGAGCTCTCTAGCAGGCTTGCTGAGCCTGCTCCCATGGTCCTGTGCCTTGAGATATCTTAGGCTGAGAGATCAGTGGAGGTGGCACAGGGAAGGAAAGGATCCTTGCATAGTCTCTGTGGTCCCGTCTTCTGTGGCAGGCTGAAGGAGTCGGTGATGTGGTCTTCCAGGGGAAACTGGCTTTCCTTTGAAGGATAATGTGGTCTGAGAGTGGGTGGTTAAGTGCAGTGGAGGAGGTGGGGATTCTCAAGGTTGGTTGCTGAAACAAGGCCTAAATCAATAACACCATAAGGCCTGAGGCAAGGTCCATTCTCTGCTGTTCTTTAGGTCAGAGTAAAAATCTGCTTATCTCAAAAAGAAGAAATTCTGTATGAGGTGTGGGCCCTAACAAACCTCTTCTCTTTGCTGGTACAATGGGGAAGAGTGCAAGTTCCACCTGCCTTCTCTCCTCTGGTGTTCCTCTGCCAAGCAGAAAATGATGGCCCTAAAGACTCTTCTGCTCTTTGCATGGCACCTTAGTCCCCATCTGAATTTGTACTGCTTTCTCCATGGGAAATGTCACATGTATTTTGTGAAATACGCCATGAGCACATAGGAGTTTTGCCAAAAATCAAAGGCATTGGCACAATTCATGTATTCAAACCAGGTCCAGTTCTGCCTCTTACATCCCTGTAGCTGTTTGTAATCTGCTGCTGGCCACCACTGAACACATTATTTAAAGTTGCACTGAGGAAGTCATTGCTGTGCATACACTGCAGTGTGCTATGCAGTCTTACGCTATGCACCTGTCTTGCATGTTGAGACAACTTTCAATTAGTAGTGGTGAAACTGTTAGCTAACTAATTTTTTTTCATATGTTAAAGTTCTCTAGAAAAATAAAGAGCGTGACCATGTCCAATATAACTAATGAAATAGCTTATGAAGGATGACAACTGTAACCTAATACAGGAACAGCAGGAGCTATAAAGTTAATTGGCAGGACACTTCCCATCATTAGTCCACCTCAAATGTGATTGCTTACGTTGATTTATACATTTTAACATTCCTTTGTTTCTGATGGAAAAAAGCAAACCAGGGAAAGCACATTAAAAAATCAACTATCTAAAAATCAAGCCTTCCAAATCTAAAAATAAAAAATCACCTTCAGTAGAGAACAGTAAGTTTCTCTCAAAAAACGCTGAAAAAGATAAATGCTCTCCTTTTCCATTTGGACAGAGAGAGACATGGTCCTTTAGAAGAACCCAGTTTCTCTTTCCCCAGTGACTTTGCGTCACAGTTATCTAAACCGTAGGACTCACTCATCCATGTGTCCATGCTTGACCAGCAGCACTGGTGACCTCTGAACGCTCATGTTGCTTTTCTGCTATCACAGTGGATAATAAACTGGCTAAAGTTGACAGGCTATGAAAAATGATCCCTCTGCTTTGCTATTGCTCCAACAAAAGTGATTCTCTGACAACTCCTTGCAACAGCCATACAAGTACCTCTTCCAGAAACATTTTCTGTTCTGCAGGTGACATGGCAGCAGTGAAAAAATAAAAAAAAGACTCAAATACTGCAATGTGAAAACGCTAACCTTTTATTTAAGGTTAACATACCCATTCCAGTCTATAAATGATGTGTCATTTTATCAGAAATGCAAAAGTCTGAGGTTCATTTTTCTCTCTTCTACACAACAGCACCTTTTTATTTTGATCTTCTTTTTCTGTGTCAGCCTCATACTTTCATTTCTTGTTGAACACTAGCTCATGTAATTTTTGATGCCTGATGACAGCACTGATGCTGGCAGTTCATTTCAATGTTAAGAACCTGAAAGCAAAAGGAACCTTCTGCCCTTCTAATCTGAAACTGATGATGCTTTCTTTTCTTGGCTCTATACCCTGTGTCAGGAGGACAGTTTGGTAAGTCCTCAAACTTTTAGTAGCTAACTTAACATTTTGATAGACATTCTTCAAGTTCCCACATTACCGTTGACATTACAGGGAGTTTAGATGCCTAACTGGGCTCTGTATTACACCTGATTTAGTTCAATTAGAGTATATCAGTATTTCCTCACCATCTAAAAAACTGTTTTTATCATTTTTTGTCTAAAATATGAAAACCATTTTGATACGGGACTGCACAGCAAGATCATCACTGATACCTAGATTTCTGGCAGTAACATGTTCAATACAGTTGCATCTGCATGCTAGGAGCACTATTTTATATAATGTTACATCTGTGCCAGAAAATTCTATGCTGAGACCAGTGCGCTGTCCATGTAATGATGAGATGATAGACAGAAGCAAGGAGAGAGGGGTACACGGTATGCACTACTGGGTCACAGGGCAGGGAAGGGCAGCAATCTCTGCATGTTTAAGAAGTGGACACCTTCTAGACCCTGCAATGGGAACCAAGAATCCCATGGCTCATCTTCCTTTAAACACCCTGCTCTGTGCAGCCGCTTACCCTGGCAGCTGCTTCTCTGTACAGGAGTCAGAAAACTGTGCTGAGACTGAAGTCTATGTAATGATGAGATGATAGACTCACAGATAAAACATAAATGTTCAGCTTAGCTGGAATACCCAGCTCCAACTGAGCTACAAATTGAGTAGTATGTCACACAAGAACAGGCTTTCTCATTTTTTTATGTACTTGATTTAAGTAAGTAAAAGTGAAGAAAATAATGCAGAAAGGGGTAGAGGAAAACATGGTCTAGGTCAGATGACAGAGGGTGGGAAACAGAAAGCTGTGCAGTCCTCCAGCTGTACCTTACAAGAGGAGAAATAGTGTACGTGCTTGAGGACAGCAGTTATGGCGTCTTGATTTCACTGCTAAGTCCACCCCTGAATTATCAAAACAATTCCTGATCTAAAGAATAACTGGCATGAGTTCTGTGATGTTACTTGAACTTGATTTTGTGTTTTATTTTAGTCAGCTTGCTCATATTCACTCTTAGTACTTCTGGGAAAAACCTCAGGGGTCTTTCTGCTGGTTGTGCATAGGCCTCATCCATAATTCTAGTGCCTTATCCTCTGACAAAGACCTGGAATGCTGTTTATGAAGGGCAACTAAACTTAAAGAGGAAGGAATCTGTCCAGGGGTGCAATTATTTTTTGCATCTTTTCATCTTGGTGATTTTGGACAACAGGTTGTGGGACTGTCAATGGAGGCATCATTTTAAAGAATACTGTGGCTAGCCTGAGAGATGGAGGAAATGCCCAGGTATAGATATATATAAAAGTAGATATGTACATCAAAATAGATATAGATATAAAATATATATTGGTCTTGGAAAGTTATCAAAGAATAACTTTACCTCTCAGATAAAATATGTCTGTGGTATGTTTCAAGTATTTTCCTAAACAGATTGTAAAGATCGTAGCAATTCAGTTTTTAGGTTTCAGCTCTGTGCCTTGTGTGATGAGCTGAAATCTCAGGTAGATGTTAATTTTGGATTAATAATATAGGGATGGAAAAATTTGTAGAACTTTATTCAAAATAGCTTTGAGGTATGAAAGCACAATTCAGCATGGCAAACAAGTCACATGAATTAACTTTTCTGTGCACAATTTCATCAGGGAACCTGTAGCAAATGCTTGGCTTTTCTCATTGTGAGTACTGAAACCCTGCTGGCTTCAACTTAAGATCTGGCTTTTGCTCATTGTGTTGTAAAAGAAATAAGGCTTTTTAGGGGAGGGAGTAACTTTTACTAGATCAGCCCTTGAGCACACAAGTTCTTCTCCTGGTCTAGGAGAAAGTATTGTATTACTTTTTTTCTACAAACCTTACCTTGCCTCCATGCTTAGATCACAGCTGTAAGAGCACCTCCTACAATATTAAAAGACGTCGTCCTTTTAAAGGACTGTAAATGTCCAGTATGTAAATATTAAGGTCAGCCAATGCAAAGGACTACTCTGAAGCTTCATTTGGATTTCAAACTCAGTGAATTATGTAGGTCTGTTTCATTTCATTCAGGCCTTCCTAGCCTTGAACAGGTTTTATTTAGTGAGCAGTATCCCAACACAAACCTCAGCAACTGGAGAGGGGAGAAAGAATGTGCAATGGAAACCCAAACTAAAAGGAAAACTCACACCCATCATTTGCAGAAATACCATTTCCACCATTGCTAAGCACGCTGAGTCAACAGCCTTTTTGCAGTGTTAAAGGAAAATTAAGCCTACTGTGATGTGCCAAAATAATGTTTAGCTGTCTAGGCTTCCAGGATATTGGTCATAAAATTAAAAGCTGGGTCAAACACTAGAGAATTAATTTAATGTAATTAAAGCTAATAAAAGATCCAGAGTTCTGTCAGAACAATGTGTGTCATCCCAGCAGTTAGTAGTATCATCACTTATTAAGATTACCTGACACTTCCCTTTATAATGCTAGGTATGCAGTTTGGTGATAACTTCATGACCTTCAGCCCCCAGGGATTACATGTACTGTTCTGTACGTCTTCCGTTTGCTGAACTCTTTCAGAGAAAACTTCAGCCATTTTCAAGAATGAGGAAAATATTGTCCTGTAAGGGCAGTTCAAGTCTTAAATGTATTTACTATTAAAAAAAAAAACAAGGAAAAAGAAAAAGTGGCTCTGTGTTTGGTCTTGACAATATAGTGGTGTCATTTATGCCAAGGATGTGACACTGGATGCACATGCTTACACAGTCAAAACATTTTAGTTGCTAAATTCTCAGATTATTCAAATTTCAGTGAGTGTGACTAGGATCTCAGTGCAGAATGGAGGGGAGGAGTGTTGGGGCTGTGAACCATGGCAGGAGCAGACATAACAAGGGATGAAGGGAAAGTGAGATTATGAGATGGGGCTGGGTGAGGAAGTGAGTAGCTGAGGCTGGCTATGTGAAGGAAAATGGTTAGGTGAATTAAAGAACTAGTGGTGGAAGAGGATCAGATATTACTAGCAAAAAAATAATGTGCGTTGAAAACAGGAGCTACCCTGGCTGATAGTGGAACCTGGCTTTGCTCCCTGTGGGACAGGATTTTGGGATTAGGAGACTGACAGGAGTCTGAGGAGGGAGAGAAAATCTCAGATGGGACCATCAGTGGATGTGACACTGATTAAATACAAACTAGGAAATGAATGGGCTTGAGTTGTGGAAGCTGCTCAGCTCTCAGACATCAAGAGACTTGTTTGTAAAGGAGGGACTGGGATTTGCTAGGCAAGATGACAAACTGAGATGGAGGGTGGAAGGTGAAACTGGAGAAGCAAGGAGGATGGGATAAGGAGTCAGGGATTTTGAAGAGACAGTGTGAAATAAGTTTGAAGACACAGAGAACAAGGTATACATGATCAGGTCATGGGCAGGGTAACGTCAGTGGTCTCTGGGCCCTGCAATGGCAGCCAGGAATCCTGTGGCTCATCTTGCTTTAAACAGCTTGCTCCGTGCAGACAATGATGGCTGCTTACCCTGGCAGCTGCTTCTCTGCACAAGAGCTGAGATGGGCAGAGAGCTCTCAGCCCCACAACCCCTGCAGATTCAGCAGAATGCTCTGTGATGAAACTTATGAGTTTCTTCCCGTTATTTTAAAAATAAAGTTAGACAAAAGGAACCCATTATTTTATTGTGGTTGCAGAACTCAAGTGCTTTACGTATTAGGTAATGCTAGTTTAAGGTTGCCTTTGTTGCCAGAATCTCACCATCTGAAAAGCAGTGATAAAAGTTCTATCTAACAGAAGTGTTGTGAAGATTAATTGTGTACGCTTTGGAAAGTGCTACATGGTTTTATCACGTGTTTCTATTTATTTTAGTTTTGATTCAAAAATCATAGAAATAAATTGGTGAGTTCCAAATGATAAAAATATATGAAACATCATTTCCTTTCTTCTAAAGCCATGCTACAAGCTATTGAGGCTAAAAACAAATTTAAAACACGTGAATGCAGGTTTTAAATTTTTCATCTGAATGAATTTTTCTTCCTATGCTGAAAAAAAATAGAGGACCATATGCAAATATTGGGTCCCTGGCTTGCCTATTTGTTTGAAGACAAATTTACATTTGAGTTTTCCTAACCTCAAAGTGGTATTCTATGAGAAGTGTTTATTGACAAGAACAAAAAATCCACATCTTTCAGTTTAACATATTAAAAAAGTAAGTATCAAGAAACATGAGATAAAAATGTGTTTGCCTTTTTATCTCTTTTCTAATTGAGTGTGGGAAACATCACCTTGATGTAGGGTCAGTTAAAAGCTGTCAGTCTCAGAATTGTTAATTTGTCAGTCTAGTACTTCATTAAAGCATTAGTTAAATGCGTGTTGCTATCTTTGCCATTTTTGGAACATTACCATTTATATTCTTGTTGCAGGAGTTTTGTTAGCTTTATGGTCAGCTCGCATTGTCCATGTGAGTTGGTTTGCATGCACGCTCCCTTTTGGGATTTATATTTGCATGTTAACAATGCTTGTTGCTGACAGTGGAGCCAAGGCAATAGCACTGCTCTCTCTTAATGGGAATACACAGAATTTCTGACACGTGTATATATAGGATCAAAACTCAATGCAGCCCAGATTTGCCAGGCTTTTTATTTTAACAAGCTATTACTTCTTTTTGTATTATTTTGGTGTTGGTGAAGGAGACAGGGGAAAGGAAGGAGCAATGGCATTGTTAGACTTGCTTCCACAAAGGATAGACTTTTTGAAAATAAATGTGTATGCTGTGCCTCTGCTGGCATGGGGAACAGGAGGCCGGGGTGCTGCTGGTGAGCCTGGCTCTTTGTACCACAATCATGACATTCTGCACTAGCATCTGTGTTGCTGTGGATGATATTTCCTTTTAAACTATTAATTAGCTGCTCAGAATAACAGTGAGAGCAGAGCAGGGTTTCTTCAATGTACAGGTTATGCAGTAGTTCATGAAATAATTTCTTGGTCTGTTATGTCCTTAGAGAGTTACTTAATTGCTTTGACTAAAAATCAAAGAAATTGCATCTATCTGCTCTTTTAAGGACAATATTGTGTTCTCCTCATACAGACCTGGCCATAAAACTGAGACGTAGATACTCTGGTATATACGAAGTTGAGGATCACAGTATATACTTCATGCTTCCACTTTTTCCAGTGAACAGATAACTTTGTCTTTTTAGCATGCTTTTGTCCCAAAAAGATATTTTTGCATTTCTATGATTTCGATCATTTTCAAGATTATATGCTCAAGACTTAAATTACTTCTCCAAAATAAATTCAGAAGATAAATGTTGTTAGAAGGATGACTTATTTCCATTGCCATATACAAAATGAAGGTGGTATAAGTCAAATTCTAGATGGACAAATATATTATCTGCATCTTGTTTGTACTTCTTACTAAAGGTAAATTATAAATAGTTTTAAAATGTTTAGTTAATACCTTTCAAGTTTTATAATTTTTTAATTAATTACAACAGTGTGTGTTCCAGGTAGTTAGGTCAGACATATTAATAAATGGTTAGTTAATTGTTACTGATTATTATGAAATTAAAATATTTTTCAATAACATTTTAAATAAATTATTAAGTCTTTCCTGTGTAAACATAATACAGGGAGAAACAAGAAGTGCTAAATGACTAACAATATTAAAATATCTGAGTTCTGGAACACCGCTATGTTTGTTTTATTTCTACATTAGTTTAAAAGCAAAGGCAATTAAGATGAACGCAAAGAAGAGAGTAAATCTATGCAGAATAAATCTCAGGTGTACAAAAGTGAATATATTAATGTTCTGTCTCCTCAAGAAAAAAGAGAGCCTGGCTTCTTTATCCTTGGTGTGTCTGCAGAGAAAAAGGACAGAGTTTTATCTTTTGAAGTAAAAAACATTCCTGAAAAATGCTTAAATCCCAGGGGAATGTATGAGAGGTAACACCTTAACTCCTTGGGACCAGGCTAATGGTTCATAATCCTACAGTAGGGCTGATACCTGAGCCTGCTCAGAAAATGCTTGCCAGAAGTCCTGCCCTGCTTCTGCATTTAGTCATCCTGAAGCACCAAGCTAAGCACTTGGATGAGACCTACATTTTAGGTCTGAAATGTATGGCAACTTATTCATTATTTAGGTACAAGTGATCGGTCTGCTCTTTAAAAATAGATGCAATATTTAGAGGAAGCCACCTTTTGTATGGTGGCCAAGAGATTGGAACTCATACACAGAATCAGGACTCCTGGGCTCAGCATCCTCCTCAACCCCTTTCACCCCTCCAAGAAGTGCCTTCCCTAGCAGGACACCTGGGCTACAAGTCCAGCCCCAGCCTATGGCATGCCACAGTGTTGCACAGGGCTGCGATTAGTTTGATCCAAAGACCCCCCCCTGGCAGCACAGCCCCAGCCTTGGATTCCCAACCTCAGAGCAGCTTGTGAGTTTTGTGTTAGAGAGTAGCTGGAAGGCAGCAGGGCTGGAAGCCTCCCAGGACAGCACTTCTTTGAAAGGGAACTGAGTCACGCTCCCTTTTTGTTTGCTATCTCTGTAGCTATGTGTCTCTCTAACTATGAATTGTGCATTTCTTTCCACACAGTGGCATAGCTTCAGCTACAACTCCCACCACAGTTTTGCTTTGAGCCTGGTTGCTAGGAGATGGCAGCTTTGAGTTCAGGTCCCCTCCTCACCACAGCTAGCAAAGACCTTGCATCCCAAATTTTCCACCCTTTCACTGTGTATTGCAGCAAGGAGGCAGAACTTGGATCTCCCACTTGGCCTCGTGCTCTAACACACGGGCTAGTACACACCAAGGTGCATCAAGCACCCTTGCTGTGCTCTACTAGAAGCTCAGGGCATCAGCTTTGCAAGAAACTCAGTTAGGCTTTCAGTGCACTGACTAGAGAGGCTTTGGAGGACATGTAAATTCAGGGACAGCAAATCTGTGGCATCCAGACAATCAGGATAAGGAAACAGGCCCTGAAGATACTCTGCTCAGCTATAGCAGTTAGTCCCCTTTGCGGTGTACATCTTGAACACAGTCCAGTCCTTGATAAATTTGCAGAAGATCCTTTACTGATCTTTGTGAGAATAAAATGAGGGTCTGAGCAAGTCTATGGCAGGAAGTATAATCTAGTTTTAGACAGAAGGATACAGAACATCTCAGCCTTGAGAGTACTACAGATTTGGATGATGGGTTAAGCTTTGTTGCCAAGATAGAACTTTGCTGTATAGCTTACGAATATTTTCTCAGAGAAAATAATATGTTTTCTTCTATAAGAGACAGCAATGACCTTTGGAGATAAAAGGTAAATTATATTGAAGTTGAATTCCTGGCAGAAATGCATTGCAATTTTGGCCCTTTGTTTAAGCCTATTATTACTTAAGAAAATATATAAGAGACCAGTTTAGCCAACTCTCTTAAAAATGCAAAGCTTTGCCTCTGCTCATATTAGTGCCCAAGAGGCCCCATTCTGATTGTTTATGGAATTAATTATCTGATGGTTCAGTGTTCTGTATTAAATATTAAAATTTCTGTTAATAATATATATACCTTCTTCTGAGTCATCTCAGTTGTGCCCAAGCCTTTTACCAATAAATATCTGCAAGACAGGGATAGCTGCATCTCAAAAAAGTTGGTAGTGTCTTATTTGAGAGGTGGAACCAATGACTGCTCCTAATGCAAACAGGAAAGCTGCTTCAGAACCCTTTTTGCTTTAAACAGAGACTGGAGACTATTTGAACTATTTGATACCTCTGTGCTGGTATATACATTCTGATTTTTAAGTAAATACTGTAAAAAAAGTTTGAGATATTTTATAGTATTCTTAATAAGTTCGGTATTTTTAGCAACTGTAAAAGGGTTGTGCAGGAGAGAGAGGCATAAAATGGACAAAAACTTACACAAAGGGGAGACAATTCTAACAGATCACTTTTCAGTTAACTACTCTGAAAAGGTCTGCAAACATTCTCATCTCTGTTTTTTTACATACCGATTTTCTGTAGATCCATTTTATTTGAAATCAGGGAAATATATTTTCATCAGATAAGAGTGCAAAATCAGGCCCATCTACATGTTAAAAGAAATAAAGTTCAAATACATTTGCAGACTACATCAGAAATTCTGGCACTCAGGTCCCTGTGGTAGGCTGAGCAGTCACACACTGGTAGTTTTTCTCGTTTCCAACTAGTAAAACACATTAAATCTTCTCTTAATGCTTTTCTTTTTTTCACCTGTGTCATTACTAAAGTTGCCACAGGGGTGTTCTGTGATCATGAGTGTAGGTCAGGTGCTCTAAGCGTGGCTATGGTAAGTGCAGGTGAGGAAAAATACACTTTCACCTGAGACATGATCTCCCTTAGAGGAAAATTGGAGGGCCGTTGTGCTAAATCCTGTTAAATATTATGCAAGCATCTAAGAGGCAAACAGGGAGCACTGAAGGGAACTCATGGTGTACAGTCACTGCTCATACACAGATAACATGCTTTCAAGTCACATTTGTAGAGGGAGGCATCCTTACCACTTGGCCCTTGTGTGGATGGACACTCACTCAGCCCTTTGCAAACACAGGAAATAATGCTTAATTCCATTCCTCTATTCCTTCTGTCATTTCTGAGGCTGATCTATCAAAATAAGTAGTTGGTGCATTCTGTATTGGTTTGTCTTATTTAGAAAGATATGATTCTCTGGCTCAGAAGAGTCACTCCTGTACTCAAAAAATAATGCCTTTTTTCTATCCTTTCCCACGCTGTTTCTGGACAGAGTTGGGTTTTGCAGAAGACTGTGAGCATTTCAGGGTGAGAGGGTGCAGCTTCTCCTTTGAGAAACAGTATGGTTGGCTTCTGGAGCACAAATAAATGAATATCCTCAGATTTTTAGGAAACCTGTATTCTTGCTTTTTTCCATTGTTTCTATTCAGCTGCTATTTGGTCAATCAGAAACACATCTGTGCTTGTTTAACACGTATTAGAGTTTTCTGAAAGCAATAGATGTGGAGTCTTAACAATGGAAAAGATCTCTCTTGTGCAAGGTAAAATGAAACGGTAATTCAAAACCTTTCCTTGTTTTTGCAGGATGAGGCTGCTCCAGCTGACAAGCAGTACAAACAGGAGCCAGCCCAGGTCACTTACTCAACATCGGCCGTTTCCAGTACACAGGAGGTGTTGTACATCAATGGCAATGGGACCTACAGTTACCATAGTTACAGAGGGCTTGGAGGTGGGCTGCTAAATCTCAACGATGCTTCTAGCAGTGGTGAGTTTCCGTACAAAATGTGCCTGTGTGTATATGTGCACATGTGTATGTTTCCCCCTGCTGTACAGAAAGCCGGTCCAAGGGGTTCAATACCCATAGGCTATTACCAGATAATGAGCAGGAATACAATCCCGCAAACAGCTACTGCTGAGCAAAATACTTGCTCACGGCATGCTAGTCTCCTTTCAGTTTCAAGGGACTAATACACCATAGGGCGAGAGTGAACCTGAAGTCTCTAACAAAGCTGAGTAAAAAAATGCCAGGTTACATCTTCAGTCAATTTGCATTTTTGAGGACCTACCCTGTCATTATTGCCCTCACCTATACTGGTCACAAAATGAGGCCATTAGCATCTTTATGGCTGGAGTTTGAAAACACTGAACTCTATATTTTGTAACACAAATGAATTAGCCTAGATTTCTCACAGGTTTTCTCTAACTACTTTAATTCACTGCAGATAAGGATCTGGCATAGCAAGTGTTAAATGAGAAATCAGCATACCCTTCTATAAACTAAAAACGATGCAGGTAACTATGTGTCACCATGAGGTTGTATGCCCCTCTGAAAAAAAACAGTGGTGTCATTTATTTAGGCAACATTCCTTCCTACATTAGCAAGCTTTTGTAACAAACAAATGTAAGCAAAGTCTATTGTTTCAGATAGTCCCCTGTGTTGATTTCATACAAATTTCAGAGCAAAGGAAAAGGTTTTCCCATTCTGGTAACAAGGGTATTGTCTGTCTGTCAGAGAAAAGTGATTACTTTGGAAACCTGAAGGTCTCTTGCCTGCAAAAATGGTATTTTAAGAATGTCTCAGAGGACAGAGAAATCCTTGTGGGTTTTGTCCTGGCTGATCCCTCTCTGGCTGAGGAGAGTGCTGCTTCAGGTACATGGGCTGACTCAGGCAAGATGGTATTTGTTCAGCTACAGCCTCTATATTCAACGTCCAAAGCAATTTTCAAAATGTGATCAGGGCTGCAAGTAGTTATTGGTATGTGGTGTCCCGGTGACCTTCAGTCATGTCTGCTTCCTCACACCCCACACCCCAAATCCTCAAAGGCCTGTGAACGATTTGCATTAAGTTTTCAAAATGCTTTAAAAAGGTAATATTTTCATTGTCAAAAGTGTTTGACTTAGAGTGAATGATGATTACAATTGTTTCCATATGCATGAAAAACACATGTGAGGTACTGAATATGATGTCTGACCAAATATTTTCATAAGAGTAAAAGAGGCTGTGGAAATTTGGTTTCTTGTGAAAATGCACAAGGACTTTACAATCATCTTTTACATTGTGGCCAGAGAAGATCTGAGCCAGTTCCCACTGCAAACAGTTGACATTTGCTCTTTCACCCAAGTAAGAGTAAGATTAAACTCCCCTTGTGTTATTTGTCAGCAGAAGCCACTAGAATTGTCCTGTTTTACATAATCTTAACCTGTGAAGAATCACAACTGTTTTGTGTACTTGTTCTTCCCTTCAAACCTCTTGTAATAGGATACATTTTCATAATTCCCATTTCTCCGTGAATTGTGGGATTTAGGCAAAAGTATTCTATGTCACTTCAGCATGCAATTTTTAAAAATATGAGGTACAAATTCAACATCATAAATTAGTGTTGCTTTCTGATTAGAAGCAACATTTTCTTTGTACCTTTAACACAGAATGCTCCAGTGTTTTTTCATAATTAAAGCTCAGAATGGGTTTTGAAGGACAAGCAGTGTTTATTCAGGAACTGTCAGATGATTCCCTGACACAGCCAGGGAGCTGTGCAGCGCACTGCATTTCCCTGTGTTGCGGTGAATGAAGAGACGGGACGCAGCTTGATGCAAGCAAATGTCAATTTATTGTACAGAAGCACGAGGTTTTATAGACTTTCAGAAGCTGCACGTTTTAAACAGATTGGTTCTTGAAGCTAAGCCTTGCATACCAGAGGCAATCCCTGATTGGTGGTTAACTACCATCAATTAACAGCAAGGTGTTACCTTTCCTTGGCGCCATCCGTCTCCCACTCCCCTGTGCTCTGCAAACATGCCTCATCATGTTAATTGTTGTCTAGATAAGCTCGAACAAATTCCCCTCAGCTAACTGATTGCCATGCATGGTCCTAGTTTGCAGACCGTTCCTGCACTGTGTAGCATTGCTGGGGTGAAGAGGCCAGTGGATGCTTACAGTTTGCATGCTGACAGATCACATAATCATATGCTCAAATATTTCTTCTTCCTTGCCTTTCCCTACTTGCACTGGAAAATCTCTTACTTTGTAAGACTAGTAAAACATTGCACATCTCCCAGTTGGTTATGCATAGTTGGAGGGTTCTGCAAAGGTGTCTGTCTTCTCCATGGGGATCCTAGAGGATCCAAAGCACCTAAGTTCCATGAACTGAAAGTCTGTGCGCCAGCACTTGGAAACCAGTTGTTGATGCTAAAAATCCAGCTGGCTGCTGCTTTGTGACCCACCTGCCGTTTTAGGAAGATCATTAGCTAAGTTGTGGAAAGGCAAGTCTATCAATTTCTTAGCTTCACTGACATGAAAGCGAGCAGTAGCCAACGTAATTATCTCTTGGCTATTGAGGGTAAAGTGTTCTGGCTCCATTAGCTGGTTTCCCTTCAGGAGAAACAGGAGGCCAGTTCTTTGGGATCTGTCAGTCCTCTCTGATATGCTCATGGATATTTGCTTTTTCATTTGTAGACTAAGAGGAGTTCGTGGAGTTGCAGTTGAGAGGGGTAATGATTTCCCTCCTGACAGACCTCACAGGACAGTTGTTTGCAATTGTTACACTTTCAAGGACTCTTTTTTCCAAACATATGCAAGGCTGTTACAATGGTTAATGAGTTTCCTCTCTGGAGAACAGGATATTTGCTTGCAAGTTATTCTCGGGACCTAAGAAGTAATTTAAGGATGCATTTCCTTTTCAATTTAGTAACCCATCAAACGTTCTTGCAACATTTACAAACGTTCATCTAGTGTAAAAATATATATACAGCTCAGTCAGGATGCGTGTATAAACAAATACAGTGTGGTTTTGTATATCTGCTAAAACAGAAAAAAGTTCCAAAACAACTCACTGCTCGAATACCTATTTCTGGACCTTTCCCCACAGTAATATAATGTGTCCAATTAGCTATCCTATCTACTAGTCCAACTGATGCATGTATTTGTATGCTGTAACTCTTTTAATTTGGTTATTTCCTCCCCTATAAAAGTCATCCTTACTCCGATCCCAGCCTGCTGACTTGGGTATCTGCTCACCTAACTGCTTGGTGGCTCTGGCTCAGGGACTTCTCTGTGCCTGCTGTTGCAGTGCTTCCCTCCTCAGCCTGTCCTTCTACATGGCTAATTACAAAACCATAATGAGCTTTTTACACAACTGCATGGGGCAAACTTTCATGCAACTTTTCAATATGAGCAAGCAGAATGCAACAGTTTGTACGGTGACTTCTTCTTTATTGTAGGCAGGAAAAAAACAGCAGAAAAGGCTTGGGCTTACAGCACGAAGGTCTATTTTCCCTTTGCTTTTAAACCCTTTAGGCCAAGCCAGCTTGGCTGGAAAGCTTCACCCCATCACCAAGCAATCTGTGGGTTGACAGAGCCTCTGTCAGCCTGTACATGGGCTGGGGAGAAGCCTTTGGGGATGTTGTCCTTGATTCTTGTAGGTGTAAGAAAAGGGATGCTCCTTGAGAATGGTGGATTTCCACGTTCTCTTTTTTAAGGCTAATGCAGTCCCTGCTACAGAACTGAACAGAGAATCTCAAAGGTGGGGTAGCCCAGTGGGTATAAACAAAATTTGCTTGCCAGCTCCTAGTCAGCCACAAAGGCTTCAGCTGGCTCCAATCCATCACACCTGGGCTGAGCCTGGAGGGATGCCCAGCTTGAGAGCAGGAGGGCGAGGACAGGAGACAGGCTGCTCTTTTGGGAGCAAAATCTCTTGGTGCTGGCAGAAGCTGTTGAAGTCCCTGCATGCTGCTGAGCCCCTCCTGACAGAGTGGGATTGCCCTGTCTCCCCACATGTTTCTGTCCAGTGGGTTGCTGTCTGCCCTCTCCTGATGACTGTCAGCTGTCAGAACTCTCTAAAGCCAGGGCGGGCTTGTCAGAGCTTTACTGTCCACAGCCACTTCATTTTCTGAGGTCCGTTTTCCCCAAGAGATGTGGAGAGTGTTTCTGCTGCCATTGCTGGAATTCCTGGAGTTGATTTGAGGCTGTTTGTTCTGCATCATTGCCTGGTTTTCTAGGTAGAAATGTCAGTCGTTTCCTTTTGTGTGTGTGAAAAGAGAGGGTGTTTCAGACTCTATGGCAGACTGGCCATGCAGGACATGCCCTTGTGTCATGGTAAGACAAAGCAGCTGTTGTGTCTCCATTTCTCTACACAGATCTGCAGCCTACCTCCACCACAGCTACAACTCAGCACTGCATCCCAGGCACCACAAACGTCCAGTCCCCTTCCAGCTCAGGTGAGTCCTTCTGTTGAATCTGAACATGTTCACACCACAAACAGATCCTGAGCCCTGGCAGACTTCTCTTTCAGCCTCCTCTCCTACAGGCGGGCCTGCAGACCAGGACTAATGGCCCCATGGTCCAGCTGGTAGCTGCTAGACCCCTGCCACACTGCTCACCTCTCCCTGCTACTTCCTTCCAGAGGTCCAGAAGGGCTGCACTCTCCCAGCTGTTCCCTGCTTTAGCCAAGTCTCTTACCCACATGCCAGTCAGCCTTCCTGGTCCTTTTGCCTCCTGGTCCTTTGGGTGGTGCAGCCCTGCTAAAGATGGTGGGGTATCCGGGGGAAGCTCCTGGAGCTGAGCCCAAATGATCAGCATGGTTGTGCTGCTCTGGGGCAGGGAGAGGAGGGCCAAGCACTCTTGTCCACTTTGGCATGTGACAGTAGGGAGAGTGCCTCATTTCCACACCCTCAAATCTGGTGAAGCTGTAACCTTCTGTAAAATCTTGGCACTGGCATGATCAGTAGAGGCTTCTTGGCAGTAAACTAGGTTAAAAAAAATGTCCAGCTGAGAATATCCAGTATGTAGCTAACTCTTGAAAGTGCTGACTGGGTTACCCACAGCATGGCTGGCCATGATGTGTAGGGACTGAATGGGATTTTTGCTGTGGTTGCTCTCTCCAGCTCTTCTTTACGTGTATACTCTTGCACAGATTTCTGTGCTCTCACCGCTACCCTGATGACATCAAAGTGGAGAAAGAGGTAAAAGACAAATCAGCTTGTCTCTAACACAGCTGGAGCGTGGGGCATGAGTAGACACAGAGCAAGAGTGATAGGGTTAGAAACCTGAGACAGTGTGTTAGCCCTGTTTACAAAAGTCAAAATATGGGATTGGGAGAATTGAATGGTTTGACCTGTGCTGTGGCAAAGGTAGGAATTTCTCACTGGAAAATTGTGGCTGAATTCTATATTAAGATCATCCCCATGTTCCTGTTCCCCCTTCCTCTTCCTCTTCATCTTACTGGATACATGGCATGTGCAAGTATTACTCTGCTCCCACCATAGGAATAGGGGTGGAATGTCTGCAGATATATTGGACAGTATCCTACTTTCTACCTTTGCACAAAGCTCAGGAGACAGCCATTAAGGCAAGACAGGTGTATGCCACATAATTAATCTCCTGTGGTGGACAGGAAACATTACTGGATAACTTCACATAATCATTTCATCACAAACCAGTGTGTTTGCTGACTGGTGAAAATGCGTGATGTTCAGTGGCTATAGGCATTTCTGTGTTTTCACATCTTTTTCCTCAGGCAACACAGCAGTTTTTTCTGCTAAGCTAGCTGAAGGTCTGTTTTCCAGAGGGAAAGGCATAGAAGGGAGAAAGAAGCTTAAAAGGTCCAATTCATTAGTCCCTTTTTCTTGATCGGAGATCTGGCATTTGAAACAATAGTTTTAGGCACATCTGCTCTCTGAAGGCAGGAGGAAAAGTAACACTGACAGATGCATAATATCACAATAAAACATCCTTGCAGTAATAAATACATCTGATTTGGGAAAAGCAGCATATTTTGATAGTTGTTTATATTTAGTTTTATTGGAGCATATGAGTATCCAGTACACACTCACTTCTAAAGCTACTCATGGGGAAAAAAAGGACAGAGGGGAGTAAGTGCAATAGAAAAGATACACAAGAGTGATTTCAAAGCATGGACAAATGTATTTTTCTATAAATAAGTGCCACTGCTTTTTACATCTTCACTGATGAAAAAGATTGCTTAACCATTGTTAAAATGTAGAAGCATAGATGCTTAAGCACATATTTAAAAAAAATAATTTTGTTATTTTAAAATATCATCTGCAATAGTTATAACCATTTTGAAAGTCATTGACACATATATTATTCTTTCAGTAGTTGTTAATTATAAGATTGGTAGCTGCCCAGTGACAGCATACAATTCTTAAGGGATTTTTGCTGAGACAGTTGACAGTGTCTAAGCAATCAGTAACAGCACATCTACATCTGACCCATATTTTGGAATTTGATATAAATCATGTTGCTAATGAGTAGAGCATGAGGCAATAACTATTTCCATTTAAGTCTTGCAATTTACAGAAAAGCCATTTGTCCAGCAGTGTATTTAATGGCAGATATTCCTAGCAGCTAATTTGATAAATGATTGTCTAGCACATGAAGAGTGGGTTTTCAGAGTTCTCATATTCAGCTGGATGTGGTTCCAACAAGAACAGTTCCACCTCGTAGAGGAAATTAGGTCTATGTAACTGGACTGAGGTGGTAAATAGAAAAATATTCTTGTGTTAAAGTGTAAGTCAGTCTGGTGTCCTCAGCAAGAGGCAGACGAACGACACTTCCGTCTTCTGACAGAGTATAAAAGAAAGGATCTGTCCCAGCAATTTGTTTAACCCACTGCTTAAGAGAATGTTGTGCTGTTATAAAAACATGGGAGGTGACAATTGTGAGTTATAATAGTACACACTAAGAGACATACCTAGTCAAGATTTTTAATTGTTCCGAAGTACTCCAGGATAGGAAGCAGTATGCTAAAATGTGCAGTGTCACCTTGGAGGAACCTGACACTGCAAAATTAATTGCAAAAATATTCAAATTTTCCTCTATATGAGGATGCACTTGTTCCTGTGAAGAGTGGCAACTTAATAAATAATACTAAATACACTAAGGAAATAGTTCTATTTAAAGTTAGCGTAGTTATTAAAAAAAATCCTGGTGAAGCTGTTCAGCTTTCTCCAGATTTAGTCATCTGTAGTAATGGCTTCTGGGGACAGAGGTACACGAAGCTTAACCAGCTATTTTAAGCCTTGAGAATATCTGTGATTTATTTGTCTGGTTAAAGAAATGCAGTGGATATTTATAAGTAAGATTTAGGTTCCTGTGCTTCAGTAGCTGATTTGCATAAAATTACAGAGGAAAAATCTACACGATAAGATAAAGATGCATTTATTTCTTATTTTCTGAACGACCAGGTATGATAAGGAAGCTACAGATAAGTTATAGCCTTTTTAGCATATAGCAGCCTGGACAAATTTTAAGAATCAATAATACTGTCAGTGAGTGTCTGTCATAGCTATTAAAAGTGGAGACTAATATAATACATCGTGGAGCTAGTCTCTGAGCGAGGTATTCTTCCAGATATAAAACTTTGGCTGTCATAGGCAAGCTTTGGAGGTGAGGTTATGTATGTCACATAACATAATTAAAAGAACTAAAATCCTTATCCCCACATCAGGTGTGGCTTGTTCTCCTTCTGTTCAGCTCTCTGGCAGCACGTGCAGCTTCCCTTCCTGAAAAGGCACAGGCATACTCGCTGTCCTAAACCACAGACATGAACACTTTCCGTGTTCGTGTATTTCTTTGCTTTTTTGCTCAGGAGGCTTTTCTTTGAGGGCAAGGAAGACAGCACTGTGACTTAAGTACAAGGAAGAAGTCTGGGAAGTGAAGTAAAATCTTAATTTCCTAGTATTTAGAGTTTTTTTTTAAAAATTGAGTAGTTTGAAGTAGCTGGGGTAAGTTAAAATCCAGTATTTCTAATTTCCTTTGTATCCAAGGGCTCTGTATATAACACAAGTCCCCCAGACCAAGAGGATTTCTGGGTCCTGATGGTTTCTTGTGTAATGCAGACTGCAGGTTTGCACTTGCACAGAACTTTATTTCCAGTTCCTTCAGTATTTCAAAGTTATATATCCTGAAGCATTAAAAAAACTTCCCTCATGATAGTTAATCTGGACATATAGGAATACAGGGCCAGATCTTTAGTTTGTGTAAATCACTGTGACCCTATGGACTTGTGAGGAGTTACACTGATTTATGCTCGCTGGACATCTGTTCTCCTAGTTTTCCTTTCAGAGCAGTGCTTTTAATTTGCTTTTACTCATCGTTTTTTGTAAGGGAAACCTCAGAGGTGTGAGCAAGCGCATTTCTATGTATTTTCTACTTATGAGTGAAACAAACTTAATATCTTATTCAGTCACTTAAAAATCTGGATTACCAATGAGAAAAACCCTTCAGTTTTATTGCAGAAAAAGATGTGCTCTGCCACAGAAGCTCTGTTATGCTATATATTGTGTGTGTGGTTTTGGCTGTCAGATGAATGAGAGTCAAGGAAAGAACATAAAAGTTAAAGTAGGTTCATATGGAGCACAATGCCCTCAATATGTCAGTGGTAGCTTTTTCACTACTGACTCAATAAATACAGAAGTCTTTAATGGCTTCTTACAACCATTCAGTCCAGCTGGCTTTATGATTTGTATACCCTTCTTCTCTGTGCTGGGTTAAGATTTTACTTAGAAATATCCTCTGAGCTTCTTCACACTGTGATCGTTTCCCTGCAGCGTGCAGTCACACTGAAACAAATTCACTGAGCTAATTGTCCTTTATTTATCCTTTGTACGCTGGAAGTTACTTAAAAGTCAGTTCATTTATGCCAGTGTAAAGCTGGATAATACAGTTGTAAGGCTAAGTGCTGTCATGCTAGTTGCATAGTCGGAAGTAAGATGTAATAGGACCCTTTCTGTTCAAGTAGTTTCTTTTCATAGTCCCAGCTCTGCCTTCATTCACGCAAGGGGAGATTTTCATTAACTTCAGTGTGGGGACATGGCGATCTCCACGTTCTTTGTGGTCTCAGTTGTATCTCTGCATAAGCATAAAAGAAAGACAAATAAATAAGGTTTATGACCAGATCTTCAGCTTCTGAAAATCAGTACATCTCTTTCCATTAGTGTTTAAGATAATGAGTCTGGTTTTGAATCTTGTGATTCTGGTGGGATTATTTAAGAGAACATCTAAAGTATGAATTGGTGTGTTTTGTATTCCAAAATTTAATATGCTAAATTAAAATTATTCCACTCTCTTTAGGAAGCAAGGGCCATCCAGTGAGCCAATGCTGAGAAAGCCTTGGCATTGACATACATTGTCCAGATGAAAGTGAAAGGTGACATTTTTCTCATAGGAAAGCAAGATACATTGACTTGGGTAACTTGATCCCAATTTCCAGGAGAGTATTAAGATTAAGATCAGGCTAGTCTGATCTTCTGCCTTCCAGAAGTACAGATTTACTACAGGCCACCTGATCAGGAAGAGGAACTCAGTGAGGCCTTTCCAGACAGTTGGAGGCAGCCTCACGATCACAGGCCCTGGTTCTCACTGGAGACTTCAACCACCCTGATACCTGCTGAAAAAACAACACAGCTAGGCACGCGTGGTCCAGGAGGTTCCTGCAGAGCATTGATGCAACTTTTTGACACAGGTGGTAGAGGAGCCACCAAAGCGAGGTGTGCTGCTGGACCTTGTACTGACAAAGCAGGACTGGCTGGGGATGTGAAGGTTGGGGGCAGCCTTGGCGGAGTTCAGGATCCTGAATGGAGGAAGCATGGCAATAAGTAGGATTGCAACCCTGGAATTCAGGAGAGCTAACTTTGGCTTCTTCAAGGACCTACTTAGAGGAATTGTATGGGTTAGGGCTCTAGAAGGTAGAGGGGTCCAAGAGAGCTGGCTAACATTCAAGCATCGCTTCCTCCAAGCTCAAGATAGGTGCACCTCTATGAGTAAGAAATCAAACAAAGAGGGCAGAGGACCTGCATGGATGAGCAAGGAGCTTCTGGCAAAACTCAGAAGAAGGAAGTTTACAGAATGTGGAAAAAGGGACAGGCTGCTTGGGAGGAATACAGGAATGTTGTCAGAACATGCAGAGATGCGACGGGGAAGGCTAATATCCATCTGGAATTAAATCTGGTGGGGGGTGTCAAGGACAAGAAGGGCTTCTTCAAGTACATCAGTAGAAGAAGGATGACTAGGGAAAATGTGGGTCCACTGCTGAATGAGGTGGGTGCCTTGGTGACGAAGAATACAGAGAAGGTGGAGTTACTGAATGCTTTCTTTGCTTCGGTCTTTATATCAAGGCTACCCCTCAGGAATTCAGACTCTGGAGGCAAAAGAGAAAGTCTGGAGAAAGGAAGGCAATCCCTTGGTTGAAGAGGATGAGGTTAGGGATCACTTAAGCAAATCTGACACCCACAGATCCATGTACCCCCAATGGGATGCACCCCTGAGTGCTGAGGGAGCTGGCAGATGTTACTGCTGAGCAGCTCTCCATCAACTTTGAAAGGTCATGGAGGACAGGAGAGTTACCTGAGGACTCAAGGAAAGCCAATGTCACCCCAGTCTTCAAAAAGGGCAAGAAGGACCCGGGAAACCACAGGCCAGTCAGCCTCACCTCCATCCCTGGAAAGGTCATGGAACAGCACATCCTGGCTGTCATCTCTAAGCATGTGGAGGAAAAGAAAGTTGTCAGGAGTAGTCAACATGGATTCGCCAAGGGGAAATCATGCCTGACCAACCTAACAGCCTTCTGTGATGGAATGGCTGGCTGGGTAGATGAGGGGACAGCAGTGGGTGTTGTCTGCCTTGACCTCAGCAAGGCTTTTGACACTGTCTCCCCTCATAGGTGAACTCAGGCAGTGTGGGTTAGATGGGTGGACAGTGAGGTGGGTTGAGAACTGGCTGATGGCAGAGCTCAGAGGGCTGTGATCAGCCGCGCAGTCTCTAGCTGGAGGCCTGTAGCTGGCGGTGTGCCCCAGGGGTCAGTGCTGGGTCCAGTCCTGTTCAGCTTATTCAGCAGTGACCTGGATGAAGGGACAGTGTGCCCTCAGCAAGGTTGCTGATGATACACAACTGGGAGGAGTGGCTGATACCCCAGGAGGCTGCACTGCCATTCAGCGAGGCCTGGACATGCTGGAGAGCTGGGCAGAGAGGAACCTCATGAAGTAAGTGTGAGGTCCTGTACCTGGGGAGGAACAACCCCACGCACCAGTACAGGCTGGGGCTGGCCTGCTGGAAGGCAGCTCTGTGGAGAAAGACCTGTGAGTCCTGGTGGACAGCAAGCTGGCCATGAGCCAGCAGTGTGCCCTGGTGGCCAAGAGGGCCAATGGGATCCTGGGGTGCATCAGGAGAAGCGTGGCCAGCAGGTGGAGGGAGGCTGTCCTCCCCCTCTGCTCTGCCCTGGTGAGGTCCCATCTGCAGTGCTGTGTCCAGTTCTGGGCTCCCCAGTTCAGGAGAGACAGGGAACAACTAGAGAGGGATACAAAGATGGTTAGGGTACTGGAGCATCTCCCTTGTGAGGAAAAGCTGAGGGAGCTGGGGCTGTTCAGCCTGGAGAGGAGAAGACTGAGAGGGGGCCTTATCAATGTCTACAAATATTTTAAGGGTGAGTGTCAAGAGGACGGGGCCAGGCTCTTTTCAGTGGTGCCCAGCGACAGGACAGGGGGCAACAGGCACAAACTGCAGCACAGGCAGCTCCATCTGAGTATGCTCTTTACTTTGAGGGTGTCAGAGCAGTGGCACAGGCTGCCCAGGGAGGCTGTGGAGTCTCCTTCCCTGGACACATTCAAAATGCACCAGGGTGTGACTCTGTGCAACCTGCTCTAGGGTAACCTACCTTAGCAGGGGGTTGCACTAGATGACTTCCAGAGGTGCCTTCCAAACCTGACCATTCTGTGATTTGCTACACTGTCAAAATGAATGAATAATGTTCTTCCAGATTTGCACGTAATAAACTGCTTGATAAGTATACTTGTCATCTGTGTTCTAGTATGTCTAAAAAAAGTCCTCAGTCCAATTCTACCTGTCCAGATTACGCTCCAGAAACATCTCATCAAAGCACCATACATCTTAGCTGATTAATAACTATGGCCAAATGACCAGGGAAATTCCACACAAAGCCAAACTTAATGATGGCAGATGGTTTTGCTGATCATAGTAACATGCAGACCACCCTCAGGAATGCCGTCTTCTGCATGCAGCATACATGGTCTTGAGAATATTCTTTGATGAAAAGTGCTAAGCATATTGCTGTAAGCCAAGGCAACATAGTGATTGCTGCAGATTCTCTATTCAGCGTTCAGGCCTCACAAGATCCTTGCAGTATATTGCCAGCTGTATGCAGCCCCCACAGATGATAGTGAATTCCTCAATGTAGCAGCCAGATTGTCACAGCCTAATCTCATTCATGACTAGCTATTTATGCAAGTGATCACATGGTATCAGGGCTAGTCAAGTGAATGACTATTTATCTACATCTGTAAGGGATTCACAATCTGGCCACATGCTGATTTAAGCATAAAATGCGAAAATAGATATCTAGAGAACATAAGTTTTCTATTCTTTGATAAAAACTGCAAATGTGCAGAATGCCATGAAGCCTACGATGGCAGCTGGAGCTGGGGGAGGCACAGATGAATCTTCTGCCTGCTCACCAGGATCAGATCCCAGGGCAGTGTTGGGGTGCAGGTGGCTCACACTGTATGGATACGCCCTAGAGGGTGATTTTCTACTGGCGGTGGAGTTGTCCCTCATGTAGTGTAAATAGAACTTAAAGGGTGTCTTTCATATATAAATATAAATCACTGTGGTTCCTGGCAGGGCAACTGGTACCTGAACAGTTACTGCTTGTTTCTGCTACTTCTCATTGGCACTCAGCTGAGAGCAGATTTTGTTACTCTGCATTTGTGGCTGCAGACCTGTGAAAGGTCTCTTGCCGCAGATCTGAAGCTTCTTTTCTTTTCTTTTGTTACCTGCAGGTCCAACAGATCTCAGTATGAAGAGGCAGTTAGCAACCAGCTCTGGATCCTCCAGTAGTTCAAGCTCTAGACCCCAGCTGAGTCCAACTGAAATAAATGCAGTGAGGCAGCTTGTGGCAGGGTATCGAGAATCAGCCGCGTTTTTATTGCGTTCTGCAGATGAACTGGAAAACCTTATTTTGCAGCAGAACTGAGTCATGTAACCTTCACACTGGCCTGGTCTTATCTCAGAGTTTCCACTAATGACATTTTGATTTCCCAGAGCACACACTTCAGTTACTGCACAGTCTTTTAGGAGAGTTAATTACCATAATGCCACACTGTTCTTGATCCATAAAGTGATGTGTTAAGGTGCTTCAAGTGAACTTCGACCTCTGGTATTTCCGAGGTACTTTACTGTGTCCAGCCTATTGCTTTTGTTTTAGTGTGTCAGCATAAATATCGAAAAAGTGGCTAGAAATTAACTCGTTCTAACAAGTGGAGGAAACAGAAGATGCTGTGATGGTTTTAAAAAAAATGGTTCAAGATCCAAGTGCAATATTAGTGGAATGTGATACTGACTCATTGGACTTAAAGCTGCAGTATATGGCAAAACGTTGCCAAATGTCCTGTTGCTACAGGGCACAATTACAATTAAAAGGATCTTGTATTTTAAAAAAATGTAATTTTTATAAAAAACAAAACAAAAGATTTTTGTTTTCATTCAAGATTTTTCATTGTTACTTTGGTAAACTTTTTCACTTGTCCTGAAAATGTTTTGAGGAGGTATTTTAAGTCCCCCCTTCCTCTCTTGAACCCCTGACTGTGCCCTTCTCCCCAACTTCATATTCTTTCTACAACGAGTAACTCTTGATGCTGGATAATTCTTCCCCCATGTACTGTAAATTGTCATGTATGGAATACTTTCCAAAGGAAGCATGCATTTCCTGCATTCATACCATTCTCAGCTCCATTCTGTAATATATTGCAGCTTTATTAGCAATTAATAAAGAGTTGAGGGTTTTTTAAAAAAGACATATCATTGAGAAAAAAAAAAAGATAAAATTGATTTCTTATGGTGAGCTCATCTAACTCCATGATCACTGCTGCTGTCCTATACAAGTCCCTCTAGTTGTGATTGGATGTAGATGATGAATGTTAAGAGGTTGCAAGTGACAATCTGAAAATTTGCACTCTTGTGTGTATTTATTTTTTGTTTCCTTAATTTAAACAAAATTCTTACCGAGGAGGTAATTGACACTTCTGGTATGATTTGTATAATTCCCAGGCCTAGCTAAAACCTGTACAAAACTGTAAGTGGATGCAGCTGCAACTATAATAAAACACTTCTCTCCCCTTCCCCACTCTTCCCAACCCCTCTATTTCTTATTTTATAATATTGATTACACATTAATGGTGTTTTCTTTGTGCACTACAGCAGGCTTATTTTTAAGTATATAGAAAAAAAGTACTTTAGTTTATGCTTACTGTACTATCTGTTCTGTTGTTTAGCTTTTGTTGAATAACAAGTTTCTTGTGCATTCCTAAATTTGCCTTATTTCATGTACAAAATTTTATGTAATTCTGTTTTTGACAATGAGTTTAAGGCATCAGTGATATTTTATATCTACTTGTTACATATAGTTTTCCAAGTAATGACTGTGATTGTGACCAAGTAATGTGCACTTTTTCTTGTAACTGTGGACATTGCTATGCTTTTTTTTCTCTAGTGTTTCTAGAATTACTGTTGCTTACAATTATGTAAAAGAAAAAGAACTTTTGTGATACTGTTGGTGAATATTAATGTGAAAAAGCCTATGAAATATGAGTATTTTGGAGGTACATAGATACACAAACATCTCTAAGTTGTGGACTGATGTTCACATATTTAAATGAGAATTCAAAACCTGAGGGCTGGAATCATTTCCTCTGTTTTGTTTGGGTTAATAAACAGATTTCTGTGTTTAAATACATGATTGTGAAACATTATAACATTTACATTTACGTAGCATTTAAAGCTATAAATCTTACTGTCTTTAAACAGGAAAAAGGGCCTTCCAGTCCAATTCATGCAGACACCCAAACCTCATTTCTCAAAATTATCAAGTAAATCCAGTAGGCCAATCTAGCTGGAGCTTTGTATTAATGAAGCATTTCCTCAATAAGAGCAGAAGTGGGTGGTCCATAAATCATGAGATCTGATTCACTAGCATGTTATAATTCTAAGTTGGCTGGAGGCTACACCATTTTGCCACTTTATTTTTAAAAATCTATTGGATGTCTTTTTAAAGTCACTTATTCCTGGATATGAGAATATCTTTGCAGATCCTTACTAGCTGCTACCCATCACTTGAGAGATGCATTTGCTCCTAACATCTTCTCACCATGCTTCTGAAACCCTATGGCTTGTCTCTACCACAGGTGCGTGGTTGCCTCAGCATTTGTCTCACCAGGCATTCAAAAGCCTTAGAAATCAAATGCCTTTTTCCTCTCTTCCACTTTCAAGTATCTACAGCACCTTCTGTCTGTGCATGCCAAGAGGGGATGAAGCAGGTACCTTGTGCCAGCTCACTACCTTGGCCTCATCAGAAGAAGAAGTCTGGCATACATCTTCCACAGAGAAGTAGTGACAACTATGCCTACATTTCAAAGTTTCCTTAGTCCTGTTGTCCAGGACGCTGTGCTACAAAGTGCCAGCTAAGCAGCAACCAGCAGTTTGTCCAAGAGGCTGTTTGCCAGCCAGGAATCTTCTCGGCTGGGCAGCCTCGCTGCTTTTCAAGCTGTCTTGCTAAATGCAGGTAAGGTCAGGAGGCTAGAGGATGAGGCGGTAAGAGATTAACTTCAGTGTTCTACCTTCTGACTCCTCTTTTCTCTCCCTCAATTGCTTCTTCTCTTGAAAGAGAAGTAGGGAAGTTGGGGTTCACCATATGACCTTCAAGGCCTATGGCTGATCTCCCCTTTTTCCTGCTCCACCCCCAGCCTACTTTGGTAGTTGTCCAAGTATATCTCCTACAGCACACACAACCTGTTCTTCTGGCTACCTTCTCTGAAATATTTAGGGCCATCTTCAACTGTAGGAGCGATTAACATCCCTCTCTAAAGGCTCAGACCGGTACTTCGCTTTCAGTCCTCAAATGGTTTATCTGTGCCAAATTTCAGGAGGCTGATGGGGTTTTTACTCTATAGCTGTTTCCACCTCTTAAGTACTGGGTTTATTCATCTCTTCTTTGCAACAGCCATCGATTCAACTACAGTTTTAACTTCCTCTGCTTCTAAGAGGGTACTGAAGTTTGGACCCATCCTATGAAGGAGGGATCATAAATCTCGGTCCACTTCTATGTGAGAAAATCTACATCCAAGCACTGCAATTAAATTTGCACTCTTGGATCTAATGTATGTCTCAGAGCCACCTACTCTCTGCTGGCTTTGAACCTCCTAGAGGAGTAAAGGTGCAGGTGGAGAAGTGGAGAAGATACTACTCCAGCTATAGACCGAGTCAAGTATCCAGAAATAACTTCAGAGTTATTTCTTTCTCTTTTCCCTATCTTCTGTAATCTATGGTGTGTCACCTCAGCTGTTAGGATGTTTTTTTTTGGTTTTTTTTTTTTTTTTAATATTGCTGTTAGGATAAGGCCAGTCCCTTCCAGCTTGGGCATTCGCCTGAGTATGGCTGCTTGAGGCTGCCTTCAGAAAAGCATTATCCTTGTATCTAATATCTTTATTAAACTAGTACTTCAAGTTGATGGATGCCTCACTACAGAACCCTATCAGTGCAGACTGGCAGGTGCTGGTCTTGAGACAGCCTCATGTCTTCCCAACTATTCTGGAGTTTCCTTGGAAGTGGTCCTGTAAGACCTTCAGTTTTCATGGGGTTTCTGGAAAGGGAGGGATGGTGGGAGAGTATCATGTAATGTCCCTAAATTCCCATGCAGAATTAAGTACCAAACATTATCATGGTCTCAGTGGGTTGAGTCTCTTTAGGCTTACTTCCACACTGGGAAGATGTCATTTACCCATTCTTCTCTCCTCTCTCCCTGATTTCCAGGGTAGTTTTCATTGGTAGGAGAAGCAACTGTGGGTAATATCTATAGATGCAACCTCACATTGTGGGAGTGGACAAGCTGACCAGCTTAGCAACTAACCAGATTTGTTTACTGCTTTTGATGTCAGCTGGGAAACTGGACTCAGAACACATGAAAAGAGACCTGGAGCCTAAAGTTTCTATCCAGATTGGCACCTTGCTGCCTGCCACCAGAGAACACCAACATATCAGCCATGATGAGTATCAAAAGCTACAGAAAGACAATGCATAAGTAAGCAAGAATTTGTCAATTCAAAAGCTGCCCATCCTGTGTGGAGAATGAGTTTTCTGGATGAGGAAAAGCAGATGAACATGTACATGAACATAACTATAAAACTAATTGGAAAACAGAGTCAACCTGAAGGGACTGGATGTTCCTGCTGCAATGACCCGAGTCCCTGCTGAATACAGTTTAAATGGAGGTAAGTTTTGTTGGTAAAACTCCATTAAATAAGGAACAATTTCATTTCTGTCCAGTTCCTAGCACTGTGTTAAAAAATGCCCATAAATTTTTTAAAACCTCTCTGAATTTCTCTTTGAGTGGCTTGTGAGGCATTCATAAGGAAGCTGTGTTTTTCTATATAAAGAAAAGCTGATCTTAGTAGATCATGGAGTCAGGATGATCTAGCCCTAACTCTAACCACCATTGAAAAAGTTACCAGCACATGAAAAAGAATTGTAAAATAAAGGCAGAAATCAAACAATGCCACACAGATAGTTGCAAGAGTAAGCATGTAAGAATCTAAAATGGCCGTACTGGACAAGACTGTTCACAGCCATCTATTCTGTTGCTGGTAATAAATAAAACAGATAAAGATGTAGCAGATAGAGCAGACCAGAAGAATAGAACAAGCAAGTAGCAATGCTCTCTAAATAGACATCCATGGTCTATGACAGTTTGAGGCTGCAGTGGGTTGCCCCTGGCTGGCAACTAACCCCACGCCGTCACTCGCTCACTCCCCACAGCAGCACAGAGGGAGAATCGGAAGGCAAAAGCGAGGGGGGAAAAGTGGGTCAAGTTTAATAAATGAAGACTGATAAAAGAAAAAGCGATGCGAAGGCAATCAGTCACCACCTCCCACCAGCAGACTGATGCCCAGCCGGTCCCCGAGCAATGGCTACTTTGGACACACACCCCACCCCAACTGCCCCCCATGTTTTTTTGCCAAGAATGACATCGTATGGTACGGTATGTCATAAAAAAAGAGCAGGCACAAAAGGCAAATGAGTAGCTTGAGGCCATGCCATCTGTGAATGCCCAAGCCAGGTGTGCTGACTCCTTTCCAGTGTCATGCCCCAGTAAAGCACACTCCAGATGTGCCAAGTGCAGCACGTAAAGTCCAAAATTCAGATTCTATTTTTCTGCTAAGCTGTCCTCTGGACTGGATCAAATGTTGAGGAAGAGCTTGTAGAAATGTTTTTTTCACTCTAACCCAAATAACCTGCTTAAATCTCTTTTTCACCACTGAAAAAAAGAGCACAAAGGAGCTGGAAAGGCTGTAAAATTAATAACTGCTTTATGAATAGAAACTTTAATTTGTGCCACCTAATTCAGTTAATTTCTCCAAGTGTGGAGTAAGATATTTTATGCAAAGTTTTTTGTTCCCATTTCTAATAATGCCTGGAAACACAATGGGAAAAAGTTCTAATTATTGTGACTATATATTTAAAATTTGTTTTGTAAGTACACCTTTGCCATAGTATGCCAACTATAGAATTACAGTGTAAGGAGAGCTGGGAGAGGGATCCGGACTACCAATTGCACGTAGATAGGATTGTCCTCTTTTTCCCTGAGAGTCTAGGCAACCGTCAACTCAGGAGGGGGGTTTGATCACAGTAGCTAATTAGAAGAAACAGTGTTGCTGAATTTTCAAGGTTTTCTAGTAAATAATTTTAATTTGGGTTTCTCCTAATGCTCCCCTGGAAACGTAAATCAGATAATTTTTCCCACAAGGCTGCTGTTTTGTTATTGTACGGTTGCTAATCAGTTCTTAGTGTCGGTTTGTTTTTTATACTCAGTCACAACACAGTGAAGCACTCATAGGAGGAAAAGCACTGAGAAAACCTGGAAAAATAGAAAGGATAACTATTATTAATTTTTCAAACATGTCTGTTTAACTATTTTAAATTATTTTTATTTGTGGTTGCAAACCCAGAGTGCCTTAGCAACACAAGCTTGACCTATTTATTTCCTCTCATATTCTGTTGCAGGGAGGGAAGGATTTGCTATGTGGAGGAATAGCTTCTAGCTGAAAAAAGCTTTTACTGCCCTAGCCAGCAGACAGCCTTAACCAGCATCCATTTGCTGCCCCTGATATTTGAAAATTAAAAGCTACAAGGCATGCTTAACTTGCAAATCTGTTCTCTAATAATTAGAAGCACAGACTAAATAATTTTAATGTCTTCGTCCAGTGTTTTTTTTTCTTTTCAATGCAAACATTAAATTATAAAGAAAAACAAAAAATAAAATTGCATTTTTAATATAAATCTTTAATATCCATCATACATTTGAGGTCCACATTGAGAAGACTTTAATAGTCTCGGTGCAAAAGTAAAAAATCATACAATTGCTCTTTTGTACATAATTGTTATTAGTGTTTGTTTGTAGTATATGGATTCCAGATTTCTTCTGCTGTGCAGGGAAATCTCCACAGTAGAAATCCACACTCTTCTTTGGACTAGGATGTCAAAGAAGGCAGCACACCCTGTCTATTCTCCCTGCCAAGTTCTTTGTCACTCTGTTACCTTACAAACATCACTGATGAAGGGCTTGGAATCACACTCAGTTAAAAAACTACCACATGGTTAATGAGTAAGGTTTGGTGGTTTAAACACCAAATAATTTAGAACCTGGTAGAATCAGAGAATCACGGGACGGTTTGGGTTGGAGGGGAACTTCAAAGATTATCTAGTCCCACCCTTCTCCCATGAGCTTTCACTAAATCAGGCTGCTCAAAGCCCCATCCAGTGCTGACCTCGAACACTTCCAGGGATGAGGCATTCACAGCTTCTTGGGGTAAACTGTTCCAGTGTCTCACCGACTGCATTGTAAAAAATCTCTTCCTTATATCTTGTCTAAATTTACCCTCTTTTGGTTTAAAACCATTGTCCCTTGTCCTGTCACTACAGACCTTGGTAAAAAGCCGCTTTCTATCTTCCTTACATATTGAAAGGCTGCATTAAAGTTTCCCCAGAGCCTCCTCCAGGCTGAACAACTCCAACTCTCTCAGCCTGTCTTCATAGGAGAGGTGTTCTATCCCTCTGATCATTTTCGTGGCCCTCCTCTGGACCCGCTCCAACAGGTCTGACTTTCCTGAGGACTTTGCTGAGGACTCCAGAGCTGGACGCAGCACTCCAGGTGGGGTCTCATGAGAGCAAAGGGGGAAGAATCACCTCCCTTGACCTGCTGGCCATACTTTTTTTTATGGAGCCCAGGATATGATTAGCTTTCTGGCCTGCAAGTGTACATTGCTGGCTAACATCCAATTTTTTATCCATCAGTATCAAGTCCTTCTCCACTCTCAATCCATTCATCCCCCAGTCTATACTGATACTGAGGATTGCCCCAACCCAGGTGCAGGACCTTGCACTTGACATTCTTCAACTTCATGACATTCACACTGGTCCACTCCTCAGGACTGTCAAGGTCCCCCTGGGTGGTATCCCAGAGGCATCTTGACCCATTACTACAGTATACATAGGAGTAGGCTATTAAGATCACTTTATGATGCTATAGAAAAGCTCTCATTCCCAATATCCTGTTGGCTGGTTGTTGCCTTCCCAATATTTCTGGGTGGAAGCTTTTCTGGAAAATCTCTGTGAAATTGTATAGTTGAGCTATTGTGGGCAGTTTGGTGATGTTTCAGTGGTACTTCAGAAAACCTTCCAGTAGCAGTTTCTTGTATCACTGTCACTTCAGACTGGTATTTTAGAACCTGAAAGAGAATTCCATTGTCAAGAAATTGAGAGACAAATGTGGTTATTAGCTGTCACTAGATGGTACATTTTTATGACGTGAAAAAGTGAAAATTAATCTTTTTTTTGGCTTAAAAAAGGGCCATCTGCCCATGCCAGTCACTGTTAAAGGCCACTTTCTTCTGTAGGGGAGGCTGAGAATACTAACAGGGATACTGATTTTTTATTAGCCTTCTACTGCTTCCCACCAATAAGGGGATGTCATTGTTATGGTAATATAGTGTGAATGACACAATACAATGAAAGAAATCAGTAGGCCTTAGGTGCCCTGATGAGCACCAAGCCCTGAAATGACTCTGCAAGGTCAAGACAACTCAACGCACCTTCAGTGGGCACAGCATACTCTCCTTTGTCAACATTTTGTTCATTAAATTTATATTAGCGAACTAGTAGAAAGACTTACCTACAGTTCAAATGTTGCAGATCCTGTTGCAGGCTGTGAATAGCAGCTATCAGGGCCACTTGAATGGGAAAAGGGATGGCACTTGTTGAACAGAGCGCAGCTCTCAGGCTAAGAGCTTAGAAAATCTTTATGAAAATGAGAAACACTTGCATAAGCTTTACGCAGTTCAGACTTTGGCAGACCTCAGGAACACAGTGCCCTTCTGACAAGGTGCAATTTCAGCTGTATCTGCAACTGAAACAGTAAGAAAGGTATTCAGCAAAAACAATCACATCGTTTACCTGGATGAAGTGCAGAGCTGATGTCGTGGTTTAACTTGGCAGGCAGCTAAACACCACACAGCTGTATGCTCACTCCCCCACCTCCAGTGCAATAGGGAAGAGAATTGGGGGGAAAAAATGTAAAATTTGTGGGTTGAGATATAGACAGTTTAATAGGACAGAAAAGGAAGGGAAAATAATAATAATAGTACTGATAAAATAATCAGAATATACAAAACAAGTGATGCACAATGCAATTGCTCACCACCCACCAGCTGATGCCCAGCCAGTCCCCAAGCAGTAGCCCCTAGACAGCTTTCCACCTCGTTTATACACTGATCATGATGCCATATGGTCTGGGACATCCCTCTGGCCAGTTGGGGTCAGCTGTCCCGGCTGCGTCCCCTCCCAGCTTCTGTGCCCCGCAGACTGCGCACTGGTGGGGTGGGGTGAGAAGCTGAAGAGTCCTTGACCACTGCTTAGCAACAACTAAACCATCGGTGTGTTATCAACATTATTCACATCCCAAATCCAAAACACAGCACTGCACCAGCTACTGGGAAGAAAACTAATTCTGTCCCAGCCAAAACCAGGACAGCTGATGACACGTTTCACATTATAACAGCTCTTCCAGTGATCACAGCTGAGCTGAGAGTCCTGTAACAAATACTGACTGTACATTGCTTTCTAGCGAGCTGAAAGCTCGAAAGCTCTAAGATGAAGGTAAAAAGCTCTTTCATTACTGACTGATTCTCCTCCAATTCAAAAAAAGAAGGCAAGGATTTGATTTTGGTGCCAGAGACTGTCTGATGACCTGCTAGCTAATTTGCTAATATTCACATGTAAAAGCTAGTTGCTGAGTAGTAGGCTCCGTGTGAACACTAATGAATGGCAAACGCCGCTCTGAAGCGGTTGTTATTCCTGACAAGCAGGTACACTGTGGTAGCTTCTCCTCTTGGATATTTCACTGTTGTCTGTTGCTTTATGTGAGAACATTGCTTTGAAACTGAGGCCAAAGTACAGAATCATGAAAAATTGGTCTGGCACCAAACCACCAGATCTGAGCCGCAGCAGTTTTGAAGATCAGTCATAGAATCATGGAATTGTTTAGGTTGGAAAAGACCTTGAAGATCATCAAGTCCAACTGTTAGCCTAACACATTCCTGGAAAGGTCCCCAGAAGAGAATAGCTGCTTTTCTCTCTGAGAAACACCTGGGTAATTAAGAATAGGATTTAAGGTAAGTATTGCCAAGACTGGCTCCTGTGTCACTGCCTTCTTTTCCCAAAGTACATTTAAAGTAAGTGTGTTCATGGTAGGAATTCAATAGAGACTGGACTTCTTCCCAAAGTATTTTGAGATACCAAAATAATATAGCGATCTTGTCTCATTTCCTTCGAGACTGACAGTATGACATGGCGGAGGTGTGCTGTGTAAAACCCATGGCTGCCAAACTAAAGCAGCTTTATTAACAATTAAGCAGTTTTGATTCTGTTCTGCAGATGGCAGTGCTTATTGCAGTGCTGTGTTACATCCAACACTGTGTAAGACTTGGGTGACTGGACCCTCCGAGTCAGAGGTGCAAAAGGGTTTGCGTGGGTAGTTGGTGAGTCTGAGCTAAAGAGCTCCCTCAAGTCTTGCCTGACTAGAGGTCACTCATGGGCTCCTCGTGGTTAACCCTGTACACTTCCACGGTGCTTTCTTAACCTCATGCTATATTCTTACACCCTTGTTTAGATTCTTTACTGAATTTGTAGGGCTAGTGTTTTCACTAAAATGAAATGCATATTCTTAAATATTTTTGCTTCCATCTGTCCTGAGGAATCCGTTTAATGAGACTGTTTATTTACTTATATTAACCCTTTAAGAATCTAGAAATTCAGTTGTAAACACAAATGCCTTAAAAACACATGAGTAGCTACAAAACATGGGTTGTAAAAAACATTTTAAATACCTAGAATGGATTTACATGATCCCTGGAGCTTAGAGCAAGAACTTTCTGAGGACACAAAGCAAGGGTAAACCACAAAGGAGGGTTTATACATTTCTAGTAAGATACTACTCTCCCGATTTTCTTACCCTGCTGAACAGTAACAGGCCCTTTCATGTAACATGGTGGTGTGTTTATTTGCAACTACAGTCTTTAAAGGGCTAAGGTAAATACAAAACAAGAATAATCCCAAACTCAAAACATTTTAACGGATGCTTTCATTGGGAGCAGGAGACATATTCAGAAGTCATCAGACCAGCAGTCGGACCAAACTTAAAAACATCGCTACTTTATTCTTCTTAAATCACAACATGTCTGTACAGGCAACGGCTTGAAAACTGAACGCCCTATCTGGCTTTTGTACCCTCAGCTTGCATGGATGTCCATGAGAGCTGAGAGTACCTGCTGCTCTGCAGGCCTGGCAGGGGGAAGGTCAAAGAATGCATGTGTCACACTGGAATTCGCAGCAGCTCATCTCCACGAATAGAGGTTTGCTTATGCTAAAACATTTCCCCCATGCTCTGGTCATTTACCCCACTCTGGAATGTGGATATTAATAGTCTTTCATGCTTATTTAAAGCATTTTTATGTTTCATCATCCTCCTAGCAGGAGGGAAGAGCAGGGAAAAACTGTGACACAGTTATAGTCATACTGTGCTATGAAGTTTTTCCATGTACAACTGCAACTTCAATGGGGCACAGCAGCATTACTGAATGAGGATGATCCTAGTTAGCCCAGGCACCTGATTGACTATCATCTGACATATTCCCAATACTTTTAACTAATTTCTCAGACTAGACAGCTTCCCCCCCCCGCCCCCCCGAAAGATGAAACCAGGATCATTACTAAAACGGACATGGTTGTGAGTGTACTTTGATGTGTGACAAAAACATCTAAGCAGATTGCTCTTAGATGTAGCAAATGTGTGTGGCATTCATTTTGAATCTTTTTCTTCAAAGAAGAGGTTATCATAAATTTCTTCAGAGGATGTCACTCCACAGTCACTTACCCACCCCATTATTAGTGTGTTCCACTCACCAAAGGGCAGGTACTGTGCCTGGAATAAGAGAAACAGGTATATTACACAGGCATCAAAATGAAAATTTTTGGTCAATAACAGAGGTTTTTGATTGCAGTGCACCCAAAACAAGGAAACTGATGTCTGGGTAGTAGCATCTTGCAAAATTAACCACCCTTTTAACCACTGACATCCAATAATTTAAATAGAATTCCATAATTATTAGTGTTTCTTTAATCACTTTATCTCCTACTACACCAAGAATTTTCACAGGTTGCTGTATCATGACATCTACTGGTAGAGATAACCCAAATAAATAGATGCAGCTCTTTCTGAATGATGAAATAGGTGGTTTTGTCTATATTGGGATTTTTGTTTCACGTTTAAGTGATTACTGATGTGTGTATATTCACACGGGCTGGACGATCACAGTGGCTCAGATGGGGTGGGGAGGAAAGGGAGATGGTCTGTTTAAACACAATAGTGTCTGCAAGGGGCAGGCGCACACCAGGTCGGTGTGACCCAGGCAAGTATTGCATGCTCAGCTCGTGCCCTGCAGTCCAGACCAGCCACTTTATTCTCTGTTTTAGCTTCAGCTGAAGCTGTAATTCATTTCTCCTTTGCCCTGGTTAAGAGGGCAGGACTATCATGTAAAAGACACCATCCCTACCTGAACAGAATAGCTGCTGGTTTAGCCTAGGCTTCTGGAAAGAATAGCTCATCGCTGAGAATCAGCTTTAACAGAAGTATTCTACACAGACTGCTGTAGATAAGCTTGAATTTCTTTTAATTGAGATAATGTAACGGTTGATGGATACTCTGAAGGCACCAGGGACAGACTGAAGGTGCTGTGAAGAAAAGGAGTAGAACTGACCTTTAAACCCTTTTGTATGGTTGTCATCATCGAGGTGTGTGGGGGGTTGTCTTACAGACCTTCTCACTTTATATCATCTGTCCTTTGTTGAGGCAAAAATACTCATATGAAGGAATACTGAAACCAGATTTGGATGTACTATAATCAGGCAGTGGTGGGTTGAAATTTAAATAACATATTTTACCATACCACTCCATCTATGGGTGCAGAATTTTCCAAAATGTTTCTAACAAAGCAACTTTCTGGCATGTTCATGAAAATAAAGCATCTTTCCATTCCTTAGTGTTAACTCCATTGGACTCTGACCCTTTCAACCATTATATGCCAACTCAGACCCACACTCATACTTCTGTTACCACCTTGAAAGCCACCTGCTTCCCTAATGTGTCTTGTTTCATTATTGAATAGAATTTCCCTGTTTGACAGCATACTGGCAGCACTTTCATTCCTCAGGATATGGTTTGCTAGTGAGCTATTATCTATGTCTACTCAAGCTTTTGAGATCTAGTCTAGGTTTTCTCCTCCTATTAAATTACCGTAACAATGTCAGTTACCAAATTGTCATCCCTGTTAAGTTCTTCCACTGTGCATAAATCCATTTTCACACCGCACAAGGCAGAATCAAGCAGATTTTCCATCAGTTTACAAATGGTATGTCTGGCCAATAATTCAGCTGCATAAATCATCTTATGTCACACAAATATGAATAGGAGCTTAGATATGTGCAGAGGGAGAGCAAAAGATAGTAAGGATCCCAGCATTTCTCATTTGGTCTTTCCTTTCTAGGAAGGAGCACAACAAAAGGAACTTTTTCCTACTGAATCTTCCCAAGCAGTAAAACAGGCTGCAAAGTTTCCCAGTAGGAAAATTACCTTCTGCTTTAACCATGTTTGAAAAATCCAGTTTGAGATGTCAAAATACTTTTTCCCACGTGACCATTCCTTTAAAATCTTTGAATGCATTTTGGCTGCATTCAGTTGGATTTCGCCTGGAATAATTTTTCAGTGTGTGTTTTCATATTAGCTAGAGGGGCTCCCGTGCGTGTACCCCACGGCTTTGTCAGGGAGGACAGTACAGATCTGAATTTTGTGGTTAGATCCCTTTTTACTGTAGCCATGTTGCCTCACTAGTTTGTGCATGAGAAAAAAACCAACACTTTCTTCACTTGTATTTTCTTTTTGCAAATGAGGACTTGTTCTTGGACATTCCTTTCAACAGCAAATTGCCTCTCACCTGAGGTAAGACAGTGGCAGGAGCCTTCTTGTTAGATCAACCTCTCCTGAGACCTTTAACTGATGCATTTACTGCGCATTGCAGCCAACAGAGGCTGAGCCAGGAAATGTGTCTCCTAAAACTTTGCAGAAAGAGACTGTTTTTTCTCCATTAATTTACACCAGATAAGGTGAGATTGAAGATACAGTTTTCCTTAAAAAAAGCTTAATTGGGTAATTATAGCTGCAATGCCACTTCCACTGTCATCTTTCCTCCTGGGTAAAATTTGGTGCCAATTCACACAGACAAGTTACTTAAGAAGGAGTATCTCTCCAAAAGCCAACTTTTCACCTATTTTGCAGTTATAAGCAATCCTTTCCCAATGCCATCCCCTATAGCAGTGCTACTTACAAGCTCAAAGGATGGCTTGCAAGTTCAGTGAACTGACCATTCAACACTATCTGCATCTCCATGCACTGGCACTGCATCCCTAAGCCTCAGCAAAAAAGTCAGCTGCCACTTTGAGTGTCCTGAAGGTCTTCTGAGTGTGGAGCAAAGCACTTGTCAGAACTTGGGGGTGGAAACAAGTATTAACAACCACTACAGAGAAAAAAAAAAAAAAAAAGGAACCAAATTCCATTTATACATCCACATTTACTCTTTATAAAAAGACTGCAGGCTGCATTTATGTTTGATTCACTAATCCTCCCTCTTCTTGGTAGGATTTTCCCTTTATAAGTTTAATGACTTAGTGGCCCAAATCCAACCAAATACATACTATTACTGTGCTCCCCTTCCCTATCCTTTCCCGCTGTCTGGGGCAAGAGGGCAGTGAAAGGGACCCTGGGAGGGAGGCTCAGTTCTGGGCTCCTATACCCAGAGCAGCCCCACCTGCTTCTGTTAGGTCTGTGGAAACTGTACCCTTAGGGATCCCAGGCTCCCCATACAGCAACCAACTTTTCACCTCGGTTCAGGCAATCAAAATCTTAAGCTTATCCTGAACATACAAATCTGGAGTTTCTTTTCTTCGTGTGCCACTGTGTGTGTAAGAGGAAAGAGTGTGGATCAACAGCTGCCTTTAGTCAACACAGTCAATCGGCTTAAGAATGTAATCATCTAGAAAAAGGAAGGGAGGCTAAACTGCTGTCACTCGCTGCTAATAAAAGTTACAGCATTAAGCAACAGCAGGAGACAGGCTTTTGTTCACTCTAAGTGAGCATTTGGCTCTCTGTGTGCCTCATATTGTGGCAACACTCTACATTGAGAAGGGTTCTTACAATGGAGCAAACTTGGAGGAGACATTTATTCAACGTGCTACTTACTCTGCCATTCATTTCCAGTGCCCCTGCTAGTCTGGTGAACATTAATGCTTGAATAAAGCTTCCCTGTCCTCTTATCATCTAATTCTGCACTGTTAGGCACAATCCAGTGGTTTTGTTTCTTGGATTTTTGGAGGTTTCTTTTTTAAACAGCAGCTGGTTGGGTTTGGCACAGTAATTACTGTTGTGTCATAAATTCAGCATAATGGCTGCACTACAGGACCAAGCAGACAGGCTGTGAGGCAGCAAGCCCTTGCTTAAACAAAAGAGAGCTTTAATACTAATATTGGCCAGGAACATTATTTAAAAACATTTGCAACAAAGTATGGGCTCACTTACCTGTCAGATACCATCTTTTAACATGCCCTTCCCTTTAAATATATTATTTCTTTTATTTGAGATTGTGGGTTTTGGAGGGGGTTTAGCCAAGTTTACTTCTCACATAGCAACCATTAGGAAGGATGCTAGAGTCCTGCTTAGCCACGGAAGAGATGAACATTAATTCAGACTCCTTCATTCCCCAATGTGACTAAGGACTGATAGGGGAAATCAGGTGCCTTAGAGGTTGTACTTACCTGATGATTCAGGTCTTTGTGTCCTTTCTGAGACCTTCAGGGAGCGTACCAGTGTTGCCAGTAACTGATGTCCACCGTAAAGTGCAAGAAGGGAGCGAGTCACTTTAAACAGAGACACTGAAGGGCTGCCTGAAAGTTATTCCGTTTCAGTGTTGTCAGTGTGCTAGGATGAAGCAAGAAAACCAAGGCTAAGACAACTGATCAAGCCGTGTCAAAAAGCAAAATTAAATATCCAAGTACAAGACATGAAAAAAGAAAGCTAACATGCAAAAATGAACAATATTCCTAATTAAAACAACAGCCCTTGTTGATCTACTGGCTGCTAGTAGTTGTTTCTAGGAGGAATCCCAAATCTGAGGAGTTTTCTACATACTTTATAAACCAAGTAAATATAAAAATAGTGCTATGGGTGCCCACATTGTAGAAATTATGATTGCACCAAAACACTTTAACTGGGCACAAAAAGGGCTGCCCTTCCTATACAGAATGTAAAAAAAAAAAAAAAAAAAAAAAAAGGAGTATTTTAGCCTGTCAGTGGACAAAGTAAGACTTCTAGACTTTATCATTTACATTCCTTCTTTCTCTTATAGTATTGTTTCTATCATCATCAATAGTTGGGGAGCTTGGGATGACAATCTATTAAGATTCAGTTAAGCATCTGCTTCTCTGCTCCTCTGAACCAACTCCTGCACTCTGCTCTGTGTACATTGCACTTGGGATTATTAAAAGCATTTAACAACATCCATTTAATGTAAGCCAGCAGTTAGTGTATCCAAAATGCTGGGAGCAGCCCTTGAAAGAAAGCTAAGCGTGGTATTTCAGATAATGTCAGATAATAATAGTGGGTGAACACAGACTTTAATTGTAACTCACTGCAGTTTGCTGCCCTGCATGGAGAGAAACTCCTGTCTGCACAGGTCAGAAGCTACAGTGTGCCTTGAATGCCCAAAGGGTGACTGCAAAAGCAGCAAACAAAACCTTCTCATTCAAGTTATTGTTCACCACTCAGTGCTGACCAGGTTAACACTGCCAAAGGCTTTTCCACCAGTGGAGGACAGGCAAGTCTCACCAATAACACTATGCTGGAGTTCATCCCATGAGGGGGACAGCAAAACCGATGGTCCATGGAGGCTTGGGAAGGGGTAATGGCATTGCAGCTTTCCTTGTGAGGTCTTGAGTTCTCTTACCTGAGCACTAAGTTACTAATGTCTTGCTGGGTAAGGTATGCAAGTTAAGGGGCTCAGCAGCTGAGAGGTAAGGCATTGTTCAGCCCAGATGTTTGGCATTTAGCCTGAGAACCTGAACTGGAAGTGACAGCCTGAGTCTGCAGAGCCATTCAAGGAAGGAAAGAAGAGCAGCCTTTAAGCCTGAGAGTTATGTGCCTCCCTGGTACGGTAATACCAGAAACATGTAATGGGAAGATTTAAATAGAAAGTGTTCCATTTAATGGGATTTTGGTCACAGTACCGTGGATCTCTTTAGCAGCATAAAATGTACATTTGAAGCACTGCCCCTTTGCCTTAAACTTCTGGCTCATTTTTCTTTGCTAGTGCCTTAATGGTGGGCACTTTTTTTTTCAAAGGGAGAAATGATTTGCAGCACATAGACAATTTGATGGTTTAACATATTGCACTGCTGGCTGCTGAAGGCAAAACACAAACCACGGCCTCTTTGCTCTGTGTTATATGCTAATCAATTTAACTGCAAGAAAAAGGAATTAATCATGGGATTGTGCAGATAATTTCATTGAGCAAGAAACTACACAAGACAACCAATATGGCACTACTTCTTCAATTAAAGATATTTTTTTTCCTCTGGCTTACATTTTGCTTCTTCAAACCCCTTGTTACTCCAATCCCTTCTCACTATACTGAAGAAACTCAGGCTTCACATACAGACCTGAGACGGGGACAATAGAGGGGGTAAAACAGATGAGAGAGTAAGTGGCAAAGAAGACAGAGGAGGGGAAAGTTGATGAGAGGGAAAGAAGTAAAAGAGTGAAGGTATGTCTCTGCATTTTTCATCAGAGCATCCTTTGCTATCATGTGCCCTAGTTCCAAGTGGGAAATGCCGTGATCCATGGAGGAGCTGTTCAGTCCTGCCTGAGATAACCATATTTCTTCTATTCAACAACCTGCTCTCTTTTCTGAGGCAGACAGCAACCCCAAGAGTGGATAATGCTTTCAGCAGTACTGCGAGATTCAAACAAAAAATCAGTTTGAATAAATTCAGGCTATACAATTCTTCTACACAATTCTTGATCTCATCCCACCTACTATCTATTGCTCCTTAGAGGACCTTCCACCCCTCAGGCCCGTGGTGCACTCCCTCCCCACACAGAAATCTGTGACAGCATATTCATTTACCCTCTTTGGGCTGCACCATCCTCATAAGCAGAAATAAGTCTTCATCACTCCGCTCCCTGGTTCTTCTTCAAGACTGAAGCTCTCTTTTCTTATAGAAACCAATTCCTTAAACAGGCTTCCTTCTCTGCCCCCTTACTGCCCCCAGCCAGTAGTTTCTGAAGCAGAGGACCTAATGATACTATAGCAATTCTCTTTCTCAACACCAACCATTATCCACTGCCAACACGCTCTTTTTGAAGACCCTAAAACAAGTAGCTAGTTTTCATCCTAAGAGCTTCCTGATGCCTTCTGCTATTTCTGCACATCCTGCAAGCACTTGCTAATAATTCCTGCCATGAACAAGTAGTACATGGTCCCATGATTAAATGGTGTTTTCAAAGAAGTTAGTAGAATCATAGAATCATTTAGATTGGAAAAAACCTTTAAGGTCATTGAGTCCAACCATTAATACCATTAGTAGTTACTAAATATTCAATATTTGCTTATAGCTATAACATAGCTGAGATTTTTAAATGCAGGAGAAAATAAGTAGGATTGGTATGCAAATAAGTAATATAATATAAATTTCATATGCAAATTAAACTATCTTCATAAATATGGACTTGCACCGTAAATGATACTTTTCACAAATGCAGACATTTGGGATTAAGGGCAGGGAAAGTAATTCCTATTTCCAAGTGGCCTATTTGGTCTGAGAAGAGAAACTGCAGCCATAGCTCCTACCTCACCTTGTTCTTCCCTAACTTTCAACATCTTGCTTCATCTGCTTCTCATGCTGTATCTGTTTCACTTTCCCTCTTTCCCCTAATCGCTCAGCCACCAAGGCCCCTGTAAATGCTTTCCAGCTCAATGCATCATTGCGCACACATGCGGCACGAAGCACATCTCCAGCCCATCTCTCACCAGCTGCAGTGACAGAGGTCAGGCTCCCATGTACCTTTCCACATGCAGAGGAAGGTATTTAAACTGTAGTTCGGCACAGACCTGCAAGGTCTCTGTTGAACCCCACTTTTGTCTGTGCTTACAGATAATCTCATTCTCTTAGCCATTTTTAGTTTGTTCTCCTTTGTCCTCCAGGTCAGTATCCTGGAACTTGTCCATCCACTCAACGTGTTTTAATGCTCCTGCTAAAGAGGCAAAGGACAAGGTCTCAACTTTCATGGGAGTTTTAAGCTACTGCTTCCTTCCACCTTTGCAGCCACCCACCCTCCAGCAGAGAGGATGGGCCATTCTGTAAAGCCAGAGTTATCCTTTTACAGGCACAGTGGGTAGAAAAAAAAATATCCTTTGTACAAGGGCATTCCTCCTCACATGAAGCTCTTTCTTCCTTGGTTTCTTGGTTCAACTGCAATTCATGCCACCACATTCATGAAAACTCTGTCCTCACACACGTGTTCCCATATCCCAGCCCTGATCCCTTGCTCTGGCCTCCACATGGCATAGAACTGTACTGCTAAATAACTGAAAAAAATATTATTACTTTCGGCTGAAATAAAGTTATGTTCTCTGTATTCTGCTCACTAAAGTGATTGTGCTTTCAGCCTCAGTGCAGAAATATTAGCAGCACCTTCCACTTTGATGTGCTGATAAGCTTCCTAACTTCCCGTTCTTTTTGATGTCTCTCTCTGCAAGCCACCCAGACATGATCATACACCAAAGCATTTTTCACGCTTGCAATGAGCTGTCCTGCGTACCTTCTCATCTCCCCAGTGGAGTCCCAGAACCCTGTGGTTGGTTCCAGGTCCTCTGGCAATAGCATGCCTGAAAAAGGGGGTGTCCCATGAGCCTTGCACAGCTGAGCTGTGTGTGCTTTGTGTTGGTAACAGTTTTCCAGCTTTTCTTTGTGATCAGCAGAGCCTCAGCAGGTGACCCTTGCCATTTGCTGCTGAGGCTCTTTGTAGACTTAATTTTCCATCTGTTGAAATCTTTGTACTCACTTCAGTGGAAGCAGTTTTGACCATTGGAAAAGGCATGACTACACTAGGTGTAGTCAAAGACTTCCTTCTTGGCAACATGTAGTTTATCCTCCCACAACTTCTACCTGAGATACCCTCTGATTACTTTTCCTATTCTACTTTAACCGTCTTCCTTATCAATTTCTGTTATTCTTTGCTTTGATACATGATCTACTTCCAAAGCTTCTCTGTCCTGTTACCAATTTTATTTTTGTTCTTTTTTCTCACACCAGCGACTGCATTTCCTTGGCCTTTACATAGAAGTTTACCTGATAGCTCTATTTCAGAATGCTACTTTGGACTTTATTTGAAAAATAAAAAAAGTCACAATTCACAGCATTTACTAACAGTTGCTGCTATGTGGTACCTAATGCAACACAGTTATTTCTCCCCTTGAGAAGAGCTACCAGCAATGGACCCTAGCATCACGCTACTTTTTGACTTTTATAGGCTAGCTTTTTGATCCATCTTTTGTTGCCCCATCTTTCAGCTGCAATCTTGTCTCATGTCCCATCTCGCCCCCACAACAAATGAAGAAAGCATATGTTAGAGGGCAATTATTTGCATGACTTTTTTTGAATAAAAAAGTTATTCAAAAAGCCTTTTTTATTATTTTAAGGTTTTTTTAATTTATTATTCTAGAAGTCTGAATTTCATGGATGAATGACAGGGCAGTATTTCTGAAGTGCAGTAATCTGCACATTATCCTGTGATGGTCCTGTAAGTGCTGCCTTAATCACAAATGGTGCATATTAATGAAGGTCCTCACCAGATGAAAGAGAATGTTAAAGAGTAGATAAAGCTTGATGGAACTAATACAACCAACTCTGAGCTGGGCTCAGATTGAGTCAAACAGCTTCCAGCTACATTTCTGCAGCAAGGGGAGGGGGAAATCCCAAGATGACAGATGCCATGCAGAGAAAAGCCCTCTAAAGAAAGAAATAAATCATTTATGTACAGTATTCACTAAAAACTGCAGGGGGCAAGAGACTGCAGGTTTTCATAGAATTGTTTAGGTTGGAAAAGACCTTTAAGATTACCTAAGTCCAACCATTAACCCGGCACTGCTGAGTCCACCACTAAACCACATCCCTAAGCACCACATCTACAGGTCACATCTAAATACCTCCAGGAATGGTGACTGAACCACTTCCCTGGGCAGCCTGTTCTGATGCTTAGCAGTGCTTTTGGTGAAGAAATTTTTCCTAATATCCAATCCAAACCTCCGCTGCTGCAACTTGAGGCCATTTGCTCTTGTCCTGTCACTAGTTATCTGGGAGAAGAGACCGACCCCCACGCGGCTACAACCTCCTGTGAGGGAGCTGCAGAGAGCAACGAGGTCTCCCTCAGCCTCCTCCTCTCCAGGCTAAACAGCCCCAGTTCCCTCAGCTGCTCCTCATAAGCCTTGTGCTCCAGCCCCTTCCCCAGCCCCGCTGCCCTTCCCTGGACACGCTCCAGCCCCTCAGTGTCCCCCTCGCAGTGAGGGGCCCAAACCTGAACACAGTGTTCGAGGCGCGGCCTCACCAGTGCCCAGTGCAGGGGGGCGGTCACTGCCCCGGTCCTGCTGGCCACACTGGTTCTGACACAAGCCAGGATGCTGTTGGCCTTCTCGGCCCCCTGGGCACAGTGCTGGCACATCCAGCTGACTGTCCACCAGCACCCCCAGGCCCTTTCCCACCAGGCACTTCCCAGCCCCCTGCCCCAGCCTGTGGCGCTGCGTGGGGCTGGTGTGACCCAGGGGCAGGGCCCGGTGCTTCTTGTTGAACCTCATACAACTGGCCTCGGCCCATGGATCCAGCCTGCCCAGATCCCTCTGCAGGGCCTTCCCACCCTCCAGCAGATCAACACTCCCCCTCGGCTTGGTGTCATCTGCAAACTGGCTGAGGGTGCACTCGATCCCCTCGCCCAGATCGTTGATAACGATATTAACCAGCACTGGCCCCAGTACTGAGCCCTAGGGAGCACCACTTGTGACCAGCCACCAGCTGGATGTGACTCCATTCACCACCACTCATTGGGCTTGGCCAGCCAGCCAGCTTTTAACCCAGTATAGAGTACACCTGTCCAAGCCACGAGCAGCCAGTCTCTCCAAGAGAGTGCTGTGGGAAAAGGTGTCAAAAACTTTATTAAAGTCTAGGTAGACAACATCCACAGCCTTTCCCTCATCCACCTCTGTGACATACACCTTGTCACAGAAGGAGATCAGGTTTATCAAGCAGGACCTGCCTTTCACAACACCATGCTGGCTGGACCTGATCACCTGGTTGTCCTGTACATGCCATGTGATGGCACTCAAGATGATCTGCTCCATAACTTTCCCCAGCACTGAGCTCAGGCTGACAGGTCTGTAGTTCCCTGTATCCTCCTTCCTGCCCTTCTTGTAGATGCACATCACATTTCTAACTTCCAGTCAGCTCAGACCTCCCCAATTAACCAGGACTACTGACAAATATTTGTGGATCAGTGAGCTCTTCCACTAGCTCCGTCAGTACCTTTGGGTGGATCCCATCCATCCCCCTATAGACTTCTGTGTGTCTAAGTGGTGTAGCACATCACTGACCATTTCCCCTTGGATCATGGGGACTTCATTCTTCTCCCCATCCCTGTCTTCCTGCTCAAGGGCCTGGGTACCGGAGAACAACCGGACTTTAATTATTAAAGACTGAGGGAAATAAGGCATTAAGTACCCCAGCCTTTGTCACTATGTTGCCCCCACATCCAACAAAGGATGAAGAGTCTCCTTATCTCTGCTGTTGCTAATGCATTTATAGAAACATTTTAACTGTCTTTTACAGCAGTAACCAGATTAAGTTCTGGCTAGGATTTAGCCCTTCTGATTCACAACATCCTTCTAGTCCTCCTGAGTTGCGTGCCTCTTTTTCCAAAGGCCAGAAAGTCTCCTTTTTTTTCCTGAGTTCCAGCAAAAGCTCACTGTTCAGCCAGGCTCGTCTTCTTCCCTGTCTACTCATCTTTTGGCATGTGGGAACAGCCTGCTCCTGTGTCTTTAAGATTTCCTTCTTGAAGAATGTCCAGCCTTCCTTGATTTCTTTGTCCTTCAGGACTGCCTCCCAAGGGGCTCCGTCAAACAGGTCAGTCTGCCCTCCAGCACTCCAAGGTAACAGTTCTGCTGACCACTTCCTTACTTCTCTGAGAATCAAGAACTCTATCACTTCACTGTGCCCAAGACAGCCTCCAATCATCACATCACCAAGTCCTGCTCTGTTCACAAACAGCAGGTCCAGCAGGGCACCTTCCCTGGCTGGCTCCTCACCAGCTGCTTAAAGAAGCTCTCCTACACACACTCCAGGCACCTCCTAGACTTCCTCCTCTGCTGTATTGTATTTCCATCAGACATCTGGTAAGTTTGAAGTCCCCCATGAGAACATGGGCTAGTGATCATGAGACTTCCCCCACATGCTTATAGAATATTTCATCTGCCTCTTCATCCTGGTTGGGTGGTCTATAACAGATGCCCACCATGATATCTGCTTTGTTGGCATTCCCCCTGATTCTTAGCGATAAACACTCAACCCTATCATCACCATCAATAAACTCTAGACAGTTAAAACACTCCCAAACATACAGGGGTACTGCACCTTCTCTACTTCCTTGCCTATCTCTTCTGAAGAGTTTATAGCCATCCATTGCAGCACTCCAGTTGTGCAAGTCATCCCACCATGTTTTTGTGACAGTAACTATGTCATATTTTCCTGCTGCACAGTAGCTTCCAGTTCCTCCTGTTTGCTGCCCGTGCTGCGTGCATTGGTGTAGATGCACTTCAGTTGGGCTATTGATCTCACCACCTTTTTTGCGGGGGAGGACGCCCTAGTTCCTTTGTGACCATTCTCAGGCACTTCTGTGGTTTCTAATACATCAACAACCCTTGTGTCTTTGCTGTCACATGGATCTCCATTCCCTACCTCTACCGAGATGGCAGACCAAAGGACCTCGCTAGCACACTGTCCCTCAAACACGGGTGTGCTGCCCCCAGGCTTCTCTCTAACAAGCCTTCAATAAAGGAGAAAAATGGATGTATAATAATTGCTATTGTAAACATACACAGCACACAAAGTGAGTTTGGGTAAGTGTCATTACCTTCCATGTGAAGGAAACTTGGCTAAGTTACTCCTGGGATACTCATCGACTAATAGCATTGGGATTGCCTTATTGCAAAACAAAGGGAATCTTCAATTTTACTTTTTAAATTTGTGAATTTCTATTGAACAGTCCAAAATTGCCCACACTAACAGGCATGCACACACACTCTCTGTCTGCCTAAACAGGAGAAGTGGTCACAGAATGTACACAGAGTTGCAAACAGAAGTGGTTGGATGGGGTTTGCAGGAAGGGGGGAAGGTTGCTGCGTGCAGGTCATTGTTGAACTCATTAATTCAGTAAGGTCAGTGATTTAAGCAACTGTTGTTACAATCACATTCCAAGATTTTGCTTTTCCTTTCAAAACACAATTCAGGACAGCAATCTGCTGACTGTCTCAAGCTTCAAAAAGCAGACCACCCATTTGTGTGCTTAAGCACAGAGAAAAATAAACTCTTATGGTCTAATGTATGGCAGTGAATGGAAAAGCCTTTTACCTATTGTTTCCCCTTGCCCATGTTATGATTATTACTGTATTTCTGCAAGCTGCAGGAGATGTCTCCTGGTGCAGGGCCTTCCCTGCAGACCTGGTGCTCAGCACTGCCAGCTCCCAGCCCTCCTGCCTGCTCCTCCAGCATCACTCCTGCACCCAGGGTGGGAGGGCAGGGGCCACATAACTGCTGTGGTCACACTGGGCGATGGTCCCTTGAGGGCTATTAGCCACAGATATTCTGTAGGGGAGCTCTGAGAGACTACTACTACTGATCTCTGGCTGAGTCACCTCAAAGAAGGAACAGCCTGTAACTCTTTCTGGCCTCTTTCCCTGAGTTATGCTCTCAGAGGCGGACTGCAGCAAAATATCTGGGTGTCTCATACACCGAAGTAACAGAAGCACTATTCATCATGTGCATCCTCAAAAATGTATTAAACTTTGTAAGATATGCTTTTAAGTATTTCAGAGACTGATTTTTTCAGTAGTAGCATCTGTTCTTTTCAGGGGGCAGTTTGTGGCTAGTGACACTAACTGTACAGATTCCAGTGAACACAGCAGAGATCACACACACTTGCCAATCAATTAGGGAGCTAACCTGTAAGTTCCTCCTGCCATGGATGCAGAGGCAAGACAGCTCATCCAAACCCCAGGTTCCTGGGGCAAAAACAATCCCATACTGAAACATTAGGCTGTGGTTGGCAGGCCTGATCCATGTTAGAGCTCTGCCATGTGTATCATACCTTTCTCCTGCTGTCAGCAGCACTGCACCAGTTCATCCCACATAAGGACTGGGCTCTGCGTGTTTGACAGGGTAAAGTCTAGAGGGGTTGTTGGTGTTTCTCAAACATCCTGGCCTCGCATCTGTTGGAGGTAAGGAAACACTGGCATATCTTATCTCTTCTAGCCCTTGCTGTGATAGCTGGCACGCACATGTTGCTGTCAGCTAAGCCCACAAATGGCTTAATGGCAGGTACATAATAGCCTGTTAGTACAGGTTTGCCTGGGATGCTGGCAGATGTTTACATGAAATTTTGCCCTGCTTGTCATAGCATACAGGACAGCCAGCACCTGGCAACCTCCTACTGAACAACACATTCTTTAATTGCTCCGAAGCAGTAGCAGCAGCTGTCGCCAACCTTGTTAAATAAACAACAGGTTCTGCACCTGGCTGAGCAAAATCCTGACCCAGCTCCCAGCCAGTGGGTGCACAGGTAACCCAGCCTTCCCCCTGCACAGCAGCCTCGGGGATTAGTAGGGGTCTATCAGTATTGATTTGTCCTTCAGCTGCGGAGGTTTGCCCCGCCCTTCTCCTGGGAGTATTTTACTGAGCTGGGAGACATGAAAATCTCCCTAATTAGATTTCTGGTTTGTGGATGATTCTTGTCACACACACATATACACACACACACACCCCTCCTCATACAGGCACAATGGTAATGAGAAAAAATTACTATGGCACAACATCCAAGTGCCTATCCCTTGTCAAGCCCTGTGGTATAGTACAGGGCAATTCTGAGTTGTTTCTGAGGTTTCTGTGGCTTGGTACAGGACAGGGCTTTTTTATTCTCCAAGGAGTGAAGCCATGCAAAGAGCCCGATTTTTGTTAGGTATAGCCAGCAAAGTCAAGAGAACTATGTATCATGACTTGTAACAGGTGAGCTTGCACTCTCAAACCCATTAATTATTATTTTATCATTCCCTTTTCTATCAGGTTTAACTAAATCTTGGCATTTTATTAGATTCTACAGTAAACTCACTTGCCCGGGTCCAAAAACTTACCAAATCAGGAGGAATAGTGGGATGGAGAAGTGAGTTACCTGCTGCCAGGATATTTTCCCTCCGTTTCTTTGTTTTCCCTCCCCTTCATACTGTTGAAGAAAACATAGTCTGAGGGACACTGTGGCATCTCTTCCAGCCTCCAGCAGTGGTAGGTGCCTGAAGAGGCTGCACATGAAGCACAAGTGAGTAAAAAGGAATATGCAAAGGTCCTTGTTGTTCACATATAAGAAAAAAGCCACTGAAAGAGGTAAAGTGCTCACAGCAAAGAGAGAGAAATTCCAGGTGAATGCTAGGGAAAAAAAAGGAAACAAAATATATCCACCCTGCCCACCCCCCCACCCCCCCCCAAACAGGTGACAAAAGATAAAGATGATCCATTTAAGAGCTGTATGGGACTTAGTTTGGGGCAGCATTCTAAAAGCAGAACGCCATGCTAATTGAGCTCCCTTCTTTTGATCTGTAAAGCAAAATTTCCTCCATTTACATGTTTTCTTGGAAATTAAAAGGCAGAAAATACTCAGCAACAGCTCTTATGCTACAGTCATACAGTCACAGAAAGGACCATCTGTTGGGTCTCTCAGCTACAAGAAAGATGAAAAGGAAAAGGTGAAACAGGAGCACTGCATCTATTTTGGAACTGTATATCCACCCAGGCATAGGGAAATGTTAACTATGCTTTGGGAGTTTTAAATTCCTGAGAGGGACAAGTTATTTACTACTAACAGTTCACAAAAGCAAGCTGGCAGAGCAAATCCCCTCCACACAGCCATACAGAGCTTCAGGTCTAAGAAGCCGGTAATGATCATCAGGAGACTACTATTTGCATTTAACTATTTTCCAATAAATTTCCATCAGCCTGCTTTGCAAACATAGCTGATTATAAATACAGTAAATGCTGTTAAAGCACGAGACTGAAACACCAGCATGCCGGCAGTGACCACTGTCTCTTCTCATGTTTGCCTCTCAAATGCCAAGACACTGCAATCACTGCCAAAGACGAATGCTGTATTTTTAATAGATCCCCTACTAAGTACGCATACAAGTGACAAAAGTGACTTTATTGAGCAGAAGTGCAGCTTTCAGTTTAAGTAGCTCCAAGGGAGTATTACCTTTGGCTGTTTGTGGGATCACGTTGCCTTCTAGTGGCTGGCCCAGGCTCCCTCATACCAGAAGGGTTTCAGAATACTCTTCCACAAACATATCCAGAGCACAGGATATTTTCTTAATTCCTTCTGAGGGACAAACAACTCCCCAACAAGATTCGTACTCTGAGAACAAGGGCGGTGTTGATTTTAGCAAGTGGGGGAAAACCAGTTGAAAAGCAGAAATAGGTTGGGGAAATATTTAAATCAGTAGCTTCAGGAATATAGAAAACAGGAGAGAAAGAAAGAAAGATGACAAAACCAGACAGGACATTCTACCCTCCCAGATTTCCTAGAGAGAGAATGCACTGGTGAGGCAGTTAACCAAAGCTCTTTTTATCTGCATGTAAAAAAACCGATTGCATCTGAAGTGGCTGCACCTGAAAGGCACTGGCTGCTTCAACAAAATACTTCCTATGGGCTTGATATTGGTGGTTTATATTACTTTCAGGATCACCTGCAGGGCTGGATCCTAAAATGCTTATATGCAAATACAGGAAGAGTCATTACAAGAAGAGGAATTAGAAATGACTGCAAGAAAACAGTGACTAAGCTACATCACTGAAAGAGGGAGCCACATGAAAATGGCCAAAGCTGGGGGCTATTTAAAGAAACATGGATATGGAAGGCAATTTTTTCCTCTTTTGATGTACAAAACTAAGGCAGGGGAGGGGGGGGGGACAACTGAGGCTGGACACAAAGAACAGAGAGGAAACAGAATTACAGCTGAAAATTAGAAGCAGAAGCCAAATCATTGGAGGAACAACGACTGGATTGTCAGATCAGAGGGTGAAAGAAAATGTGGAAGTAAGTAAAATGTAAGGGGCCTGTTACAAGAAAGCTGAAGAAAATGAAAACAAACTGGCAAGAAGTTTGAAGGAAAGACTTTCCATTGCACAGACTGCAAAGAGCAAAAGTGGTCAAGGACAGATGCATACGCCTGGAGAGGAATCCAGTCATTGATGGGGTGGACTTTTTTTAAAATTCAGCATCCCACCACCATGCTCCTTCAACAAATAAAGAGTTTATTATCTCAGAAGAAATAAAGTCCTTGGTATTGAGGGTTACTGATTAACATAGCTAGGGAAATAAATGTTTGAGTCAAAATGTTTCCCTTCAAATTCTTTTGCACATGTACAGAACAGCATTATATATGAAGTCAGATTAGACTGTTGCAGTCCCCCTCTTGGCTCCGTAATCTATGAATATACTTGCAAAACATGGTCGTGTCATTCCCACCTGTTCTCCAAAACTCTGCTCATGCACACATTCCATACATAATAGGGAAAAAAGCAACACATATGTGAGTAGCAACAGCCTTGAAAGCAATCTGCATGAGATCAACATGACAGAGATGAGTTAAACACACGAATATGTCATGCAAAATCCAAGTCTGTTTCTTCTATTCAGAGCTCCGAGTACCGACTCTTGGGGAACTGCCAGTGTGAAGAACATAGCTCATCTTCCTTAAATATCCAAGCAGCAGGACTGGTGGAAATGCAAGTTTCCTCCCCTCTAAACTATTCATTATATAGCTGCAACTCTGAACCTCCTGCAAAGTACAGGACCATTAACTGATATACATTGGTATACCTCTTTTTTCTAAACCAAATAATAAAAAATAAGAGGCCTCTCATAACTGTGGATTTATACATCATAAGATCATAAGATGACTTATGATCCATTTCCCAAAGAGCTTGCGATCCAAGTAAATTATGAGGTTTGTAGAATATTCCTTTCTCTTGGTCCAGTGAAGGAAAAGACATATACAGGATGGAATTTAACTTACTAATTGCATTTTATCTTTTTTTTACACCAAAGGCTATCAGCCACCTTTTTTCTGTCTTGTTTGATTCTTGGGCAACATCACACTGCACAATAAATGCAGAATGACTCGAATCATACAAATATTGTCTTCCACATTATCACCTGCAAACTCACATTACAAAAAGAAAAAGAAGGAAAAGAGTAGAAGTGAAGGAGAAAGAGAAAAAAAGAAATGTTAGGAAAATGTTACTAGCAGCTGCGTTATTGCCTCGGAGATTTGAGAAAGTTGTGGCTCAAAACTTAATGCAACATTTCCTAATGACATGTCACCTAAAGTATTCTGAGGGCTACCTCTTGAAGAAGAAAATACCCCAGACTACTGTAATCACTGTGGGCTATCTAACGAAATGATCCTGAAGGTAATATAGACCATCAACATCAAGTTCATAGGAAGTATTTTGTTGAAGCAGGCAACACTTTTCAAGTGCAGCCACTTCAGATGAAGTTGTTTTTACATGCAGATAAGAAGAGTTTGGTTGTGGTAAACAAAGAATGCATTTGGGATAGGGTCACTAACCACTGTCACAGTCTGCCACTAACTGGAATACCATCTTACTCTAAAAAAAATAAACATCCCTAAAGTTGAGAAAACTATCCAACTTTAAAAATGGCAATTCCTTGTTCTTCAAGAAAGATAAAAATCTCCCCCTCCAATATGTTGATAAGCCTGATAAGGCAAAGTTATTTATATTTAATAATTCTACAGTATGATCTTTCCAGAAATATATAACACAGGTGAAATGAATGATCTTTGTGAGACAGATTGAATGTAGAAAAGAAAGTGGAGTTCATTTTGAAAATATAAAATCATGGGGATTCAGTTAGCTGAAATAGTGCCAAAGGAGAATTCAAAATTTCTTTAATATCCTTCAGGTTCATCGTAGCACATTGAATGAAAATCAGAATGTCTCTTCCTTAATCTTCCAGAAAGGATTAATAACCAAGGTAGTCAATGTGGAACAATATTAGTGTTCATGTCTGTGAATTTAGATATTCACACCACACTTCTGCATTTCTAGCTTCATTTATTTAACGAGATACAAAAATAAAGGCTGGTAGCCCTTAAGTCAGCATTCCCAGCTATGTTTCACAGAGGCAAGTTTTTGTCCTCTTGTGGATGGACACAAAAGCTTTTTGTTCCCAGGCAGGTAGTTCTTACTTTCCAATGTAAACTGAGCTATAGCACTATGTAGCTTACTGTGCATGTAGTACTTCATTATTATTCCTCCCATATTGCCATCAAGACAAAAAAATCAGTCTCGTAGTAACCTGTGCCTGGAACCGTATTAACCTTTCTATTTGCAAGCAAAGGGAGGTTCATCTCAAGACCATAAAATGCCATCTTCGATTCAGAAAAAAATGACAGCATGTGGACGACAGATTTCATATGAGGAACCCTAAAATATAAACCAAGCAGCTTCTCTAGGAATCCCGTTCTAAACAGGGAGAGCTGATTCATCAGTTTGCTTCCTTTTAACTTAATCACTCGCTCTCAAATTGAGGCGTTAAAAGAACATCATGTTTTTAAAAACCATGAGGAACTCAGTTATGTCTACATGGCATTTTCTGTACTGTCATTATCTTATTCTGCCCACGCTTGGAGTTAGCTAGAAGCAAGCAAGCTCTGAATGAAAGCTAGACAGCCATGCCTGCATAAAGCTGGGCCCAAGCTAATAAGCCCTGCTGAAAAAATTTATTGTTTCTGCACGTTGGCAACACATTATCATGGCTATGTAGCTTCCAGCAAGGCTATAGCATTAGTAGAGTAAGCTTATGTCTGCTTTGGGGCGTGCGTAGTCATATTCACAGACTGGGGGAATAAGAAGCAAAACAGAGGAGTTTATACCTTACAAACAATAGACTTACTGCCTCTGCTGCTATCATCTCCAGCACACCAGTCAGCACAGTCAACCTGCTGTTAGTAAGGAAGCACTGACTAATCCTTCTATGTCATGTCTCGGGGAGCATGGAGCCATATGACAGCATCCAGAGCCACAGCTCCATCCCTGGTCTGCTCCCGAGACAGCCCAGCTGTACCCCACAACTGCTGCAGGGGCCATGTCATAAAGCTAACAATTGACTTATGAGTAACCTTAATTTTCCCTTACCAGCCATAGATTTGGTCTCTCCTTTTACAAATTTTGTCATTAAGATGATGTGAATGCTTAGTAATCCTGATTACAATAATGACATATTATCCATTACTAATTGCTAGTCAATCCTAATTGTCTCCTCGGAACATGTACCTGATTAGAACAAGTTTTAAAGGCAAAACCCAGAGCAACCGCTTGGGATCTCAGACCACTGAGGACAGGGCAGGAGATGTGCCAAGTCGGAGGAGGTAGCAATGCAAGGCAGCTAGAAGAGAGACTCCATCGTGTTTCTGCTTCTGCCTAGAAACTCCATAGCTGTAACACCAGCTCTGCATCTGATGTTAAAAAAAAAAAAAAGTCACTCTGGAGTGTGAGACACCACATGTCAGAAGTGTACTGTGAAACATATGTTCATGTTTTCCCTTTAAGACAGAGCATTTCACATTTCATTTTTTATATATACTTTGGATTACAGATGAATCTATTGTACCAAAATATTGGCAGCTGCTTTCCGACATGGGAGACTGCCTTCCATGTTCAGCAATCTCTCCATGCTTTCAACTATAAAACATTTCAGCAGACTCTTGTATATTGATATTCATTACCTGTATGGTTTGCATAACAGACACACAAACGGCCCAATCAATAATATCAGCTCGTATTGACTAGCTATTTCTATCCTGAAATAGGAATTTCAAGCTTCAATTGATTCACATTCATGCACTATGTAAACATAATTTAAAATTAACATGTACAAGATAGAGCACATAGTAACCCAGGGGATGCACTGTAGCACAATGCTGGTGTACTAGACAGAACTAGTCAATAAAATTCAAGGTATAATTTGCCAAGTAAATATCCCAGAAATTCCAGCTGCAGCTGGCTGCTACAAAGCTATAGTGCATTCCTGTGCTAGCACCCTGCAAGCCATGTCAGGGTGTCCTGGTTCTGGCTGGGATAGCGTTAATTTTCTTCTTAGTAGCTAGTACAGTGCTGGTTTGGATTTGGTATGAGAATAATGTTGGTACACATTGATGTTTTAGTTGTTGCTCAGTAGCACTTTAAATCAAGGACTTTTCAGTTTCCCACGCTCTGCCAGTGAGCAGGTGCACAAGGAGCAGGGAGGGAGCAGAGCCAGGACAGCTGACCCGAACTAGCCAAAGGGATATTCTGTACCACAGAACATCATGCTCAGTGTATAAACTGGGGGAGTTGGAGAGGAGCTGCCAATCGCTGCTCAGGGACTGGCTGGGCAGCAGGCAGTGGGTGGTGAGCAGTTGCATTGCGTGTCACTTGGGGTTTTTTCCCTTGGGTTTTATTCCTCTCTTTCCATCTCCTCTTCATTACAATTATTACTGTTGCTGTTGTTGTTTTTGTGGGTTTTTTTTACTTCATTTCAATTACTACACAGTTCTTATCTCAACCCATGCATTTTACCTTTTCTGATTCTCCTCTCCATCCCACTGCAGGGGAGTGAGCAAGTGGCTTCATGGTAATTAGTTGCCAGCTGGGGTTAAACCACGACAGAGGGGCAGTGAGAGAAGGTACAAAACGTGGCTAACTGAGCCAGGGCTGAGCAGGTGAGCTGTAGCTGCAGCTGCAGCTAGAAGTCCAAGAAAGAATAGTACTGGGGACAAAGGGATGCTCTGGGTACCAAAATAACTCTCTCTTTCCTCTACAGCACTCTGAAAAAACAGGCACCCACCTACCTCGTTAGAAACAAAACTTACCTTGCAAGACGTGGTCTAAATATTTCACAGAATCAAAGAATCAGAATATCTCAAGTTGGAAGGGACCCATAAGGGTCATCAAGTCCAACTCCCTGCTCCTTGCAGAACTACCTAAAACTAAACCATATGACTAAGAGCATCATCCAGATGCTCCTTGAATCCTGACAGTCTTGGTGTGGTGACCACTTCCCTGGGGAGTCTGTTCCAGTGACTGACCACCCTCTCAGTGAAGAACTTTTTCTAATGTCCTCCCTGAACTTCCCCTGACACAGCCTCATTCCATATCCTCATGTCCTATTGCTGGTCACCAGAGCGAGATCAGCACCTGCCCCTCCTCTGCCCCCCTGAGGAAGGTGTAGGCTGCGATGAGGTCACCCCTCAGCCTTCTCTTTCCAAGCCAAACAAACCAAGTGACCTCAGCTGCTCCTCATTAAGTCTTGCCCTTGAAACCTTTCACCTTCTTGGTCACCCTTCTCTGGTCATGCTTTAATAGTTTAATGTCCTTCTTATACTGAGGCACCCAAAACTGCACACAGTACTCGAGGTGGGGCTGCACCAGTGCAGTGCCAAGTGGGACCATCACCTCTCTCAACCAGCTGGTTACGCTATACTTGGTGCACTCCAGGTTGGCCCTTTTGGGGCTGCCAGGGCACACCGTTGGCTCATATTCAACTCACCACCAACTCAAATCCCTGAATCTCTTTCCATGAGGCTGCTATCCAGCCTCTCATCCTTCAGTTTGTACATATAACCAGGATTACCCCATCCCAGGTGGAGAATTCGGCATTTGCTCTTACTAAATTTCATACAGCTGGTGACTGCCCAGCTCCCTAGTCTATCCAGATCTCTCTGTTAGGTCCCTCTACTCCTTGAAGGAATCCATAGCTCCTCCTAGTTTAGTATTGTCAGCAAACTTACTTAATGTACATTGGATTCCTGCATCCAGATAATTTATAAAAACATCAAAGAGCACTAGCCTTAAAACTGAGCCCTGGGGAACTTCACTGGTGGCTGGCTGTCAGCCTGATGTAACCTCATTTACTATAACCCTTTGAGCCCGACCCATGAACCAACTGTTCACCCAACGTGTTATGGACTTTAGCTATGTGTTGGGCCGTTTATCCAGAGGGATACTGTGAAAGACAGTATCAAAAGCTCTACTAAAGTCCAAAACCTTCACATCTGCTGGTTTCCCTTGGTCAGCTAGGTGGGTGATATCATACAAGTAAATTAAGTTGATCAAACAGTACTTTCTCTCATGAATCTCTGCTGGCTATGACCAATGACTACATTGTCTCTCAGGCGGTTTTCAGTAACTCCCTGGATAACCTTCTCCATAATTTTTACCAGGCACTGAAGTGAGACTGACAGGCCTGTAATTACCAGGGTATTCCTTCTTACCCTTCTTGAAGACTGAGACAACATTTACCAGCTTCCAGTCAACTGGGACCTTTCCAGATTCCCAAGGCCACTGAAAAATAATGGAGAGAGATCCTGCAATGACATCAACTAGCTCTTTCAGCATCCTGGGATGAATCCCATCAGACTCCATAAATTTATGTGCATCCAACTGGAGCAGCAAGTTTCAAATCATAGATTTGTTCACCTTCCTGTTAGATTTGTCTCCCCATGCTGCACATGCTGGGTTTTGTACGCGTTATCCACAGGAGTGCTTCTCAGTTTGGGCAAGTACCAGGTTCCAGTTCAAACAAGTGAGCTCTGAGGACCCAGGAAGACCCCACTTACCCTCACACTGAGGACCACTTGTACCACCCTTGCTCTTTTCTCCCTGGATGCCTGCCCCTTTTGTCCTTTGGCCACCCCAAGGACAGAAAGAGGGAGGTATGTGATCCCTTCTTTACTGGTCAGCTGAGGCATAGCAATTTCCCTAACATGCAGCAGGACAATGCGGCTGAGTAGTGCAGTCCTGGGTTAACTAGTAGGTCCCAATGCTCCTTAAACATACCCATGCACTTCTGAACATCCACAGCACTTCTTTCAGTGCCTGTGCTATTCAGCGATTCGTGGTTCACCCTTTGCAAGGCTTTGACATTCTTGTCTCAGTAATCACAGCTGAAGAAAACACCCAAAAGATGTTTTCCCACTAGCTTCTGCCCTTGCCTGTTACACTGGCAGCCTAGAGCTGGCTGTCCTGGCCCTCACATCACTTCATCCTTTCTCTGCTGCCTTGGCAGTGAGCTCACCAGCCTCTGCATTCACATCCAAGGAAGGATGTAGCAGAACAAACAGCCAATGTTTAGTTGTATGTTGAGGTAAAAAGATCCAACATAATTATCCTTTAACTAAGCTATTATCAATTACTGAGGGGGGGCACACAGGACGGGACAGGACAGGATGACACATGACACAGATGAGGACACAGGCAAAAATCTAAATCTCCAGCTGTAGAGATAATAAAATAGATCAATTCCTTTCTATAGGGGGTCACCAAAACCTGTTTGGTACTGAAACACATTCTGAATCACAGCACAGTCACCAAGAGCTGTAGGAAGAATAGGTTTTTTACTAGTTCTGGGGAACAATAACAACAACAAAATTTTGACAATCAGGATAGTACCCACAAGCTCGTCTAGCTTTCTGCCTCTCTTTCAGTATCGCCACAAAACCTCTGGCAAGATTTTCCAGCTGGTTTCTCACCTGGGTTTGCTTGCTTTTTAATGAAGAAAAACCCATTAAAAAAAAACCAACAAAAAATCCACCAAAACCAAACTGCTCAGCATAAACATTACCACTATAATGGCAGCCTGAATGAAAACAATTAAAAAAATCAAAGAACTGACTAGCTTGTTTAAAAATACCATAAATTAAAAAAATAAAAAAGAAAGAAAAGAAAAAAGAGTTCCTTCAGCAGAAGAGAAAAAGGCACTTCAGCTCTTTTCTTGTCAAGTCAGGACTAGTCCCTGGTCCTGCACCTCTCCAGTTCCACAAACAAGTTTCACTGACACTCTCTGCTGGTGATGAGGACCATATTTTATCCACCACCACCCTGATGCTGTAAGATCTCTGTGCCCTACATTTTTACTTATTGAGGGCTTATAATCTAGTGTTTTCAAGAAAAAAAAAGAAGCTCAATGATGAGAAAAAAAAAGACACCATAGAGCAGCTGCAGCTGTAATTGGCTGAAGGGCTAACAAATGACCTAATATTCTTCTAGCTAGGATTTATCCAGCTGTGCACTGTTCTGATTAAATAAGACTAATCCATCAGATGAAAATTGCTTTGCTGGTACAAGAAATAAACTTACCTGTTTCTTAATTTTTCTTTAATTTTATTATTAGAAGATAAAGATCCACTTCTCTAAATCTAATGTTTGTTCTAAATTATTCATGGCTAATTTCATAAATTAACACATAAACCTACTCCCATAGAGCTCTCTCACGAAGCTGCTGTTTCTGATCTTTATTTAAAGCTGCGAATTAAAACAAACTACAAGATAAACCACTAAAACCCCTGGACTTCTCTATCAGTGAATGTATTTCATACAAGGTACAGAGTTTTTTCTAGTATTTGACCTCTGAAATAGGAAGTTACCACAGTTATAATTAGCATTTGATTGATCACAATATATACATATCACTGTTCCACTTGCGATAAATGCTTTGCATTCCAAGATAAATATGCCCAATTAAATTGTAATCAGTATGATTTTTTAAGTCATTTGGTCCTCAATATCAGAAATAATATAAAAGGAATGTTAAAAAGGATTGAACCTTTGACAGTCCTCACCTTATTTCATTTATCTCTCCTGATTCCACTTCCTGGCATCTTCCTCTTAAATCGTGGCTGGCAGACACGCTCCTTTTCCCCCTGAACACCTCAGTGTGAATGCTCCAACCATGGACCACCATCTTTTGTATTTTGCTACCACAGTAATGGAGCGTTTGCCATCTCATCACCATCTTTGTCTTAGCCGTCCTCGTACTGAGAAGAATAATGATTTAAAGCCCTGAGTGTGCTACTATCAAAAGAACTAAAGCTTTTAGTATCAGATAGTGTACCACAGTATATTATACACCTCTGGCTAATGTCACTGTGCTTCAGCAAACGTTATGGCTCTAGTGCTGGTAAACACCACCTCATCTGCTACTAAGTCCTGCCAGTAGAATACATATTAAAAAAATAATAATTAAAAAAAAAAAGGAAAGCAAGAAGGGGAGAAAGCAGGGAAACAGAAAGTGCAGGAGATTCCACTTAGAGGAGAAACTTGTTATGAATACACTTAAATGAGCAGAATGTTCCCTTTCCAGTTACATTTGTAATAGTCAATTTCCAACACTGTGTGTCTTTTTGCACTGAAATCCATGACAAATCTTCCCTATAAAGTCATTAAAGAGCTTAGCATGCATACAAAGAAACAAAAAATATTCACTGTGACAGCATTTTCTTCCCTCCATTGTCCAAGTGACATCCATCAATATCAATATCGTGTTTCACTTCTGTTCCATATGGGTGAGATAGTATTTCAGGATCTTGTTCTCGATGGGTGCGGAGACAGCTATGGCTTCAGTTCTGGGACAGGTTCACTATTGAAACCAGGGAAAAAAATGGAAATGCTGGAAGGTCCTTCAGATGGGACTGCTGTAATGGACCTTTAAAAGAAGTAAGACCAAAGACCGAAGAGTTTATGAATGTAAGATCCAACATCCAAGTCTCTCTTAATCTACAACATGCGATGTGGTTTAGCTATCAGAAAAATGGAACAGGTATCAAAGTTGTAACGTGACTTGTGTTTCACCAGATGGCAATATCAGAAACAGCTTTCACAAGATCTAACTGGCCAGATAAAAGATCAGTTTTTTTTAGAGTGCTGTTTACTGGATCTGATAGAGTACCTTTTACAAGGTGCATGTCTCAGTATTAGAAAAGTTCACCCTTTTATTCCGTTCAAATCAATAATTGTAAGCTTACTACAAACTGTTTGTACGTATACAAATAATTAAAAGAATCAAAGAAAAGAGTATCAAAATGTTTATTCTTAAATTTAACTTACATTCTTGTTAATGAATCAAGAGAGTGCATTCTGGAAAAAAACCCAACCTGCAACCTTGCTTTGTCTGTTTTACCATCTGCTCAAAGCAACGGCAAAAAATGCAAGATAACATTAACCAAAGGTGCTATGTACGTTAAGTGCATTGGTACTGAAAGACCTCTGTATGGATACAGTCCCTCAGCAAGAAACTCAGACTTAAGCAACCTACCGTCTTGCCTGAGGGACCCAATCACCAGCCACGGGTTCATTTCAACATTTCTGACATTTGGTCCTTAACCCTTGACGACATCTGGGAGCCCCTTGGGACACAGCCCTCCAAGCAGAACAGGAGAGATGGCAGCAGTTCCAGAGAATGGGTTTCTCATGGGTAGAGGGAGAATTTTCTAGGGCTAAAATTGGTGGTAGTCAGCTCCCTGCTAAGATCACTCCCCACTTCTCGTTTCCTCTTGAAGCTTACATGAAACCTGTGCTCCGTATGAGGCTCTGAAACCTGATCTAAAAAGAAATGTCAAGGCTTTACTGATATAAGGAATGGAGGCTCATAAAATCGTGATCGTTAAGCCTCCTCAGTCAAGTCAAGCAGGAAAAAAAAAATAATTCTAAAGGTTTTAGTAAACACATCTGAATTTGCCATCTTGGATAATGAGTACAGCAATAAAGTGCCAAGCAGAGACTAACACATACTTATATGCTACTAATTTCCTGGTTTCATTAAATCCAATATAATAAAATTGACAGATGCTGTTTTACCTACTCAAGTGATTCATGAAGGGCCTGAAACTGTAATGCTGCAGCTAGATATGCCATCTGTGCTGGGGTTTGGGTATTTTTAAATAGAAGGAACTGACTGGCTGAAGAGTGGAGACAGCACACGGTTTGCATAGCATGAAATGAGAAGCTTGCCACCTTTACCTATAGAGGGAAGAGAATTACTGGGCTTGGCTACTATTTTCCTATCCATTGTCTGCCAGGCTGTTATTTTGCAAATGCTGACAAGAAAGAAATATAAATCAAAGAAATAATTGAAACTTAAAGAAAAATCAGATATTTTTTCATGTCTCTTTAAAATTACGATAATTGGCATGCATTTTTAATGACAATATTAGCAGCGAGTAATAAAAAGTCAGCAGGATCTACACATGGATAAATAACAACACACTAACAGTAATTACATAAACTTTCTGTGTAGTGACATGTGGGTCAGGAATTGAATTTGCACTCTCAAATTAAATCATCTATCAGATCCCCACATCATCAGTAACAAACGTCACTGGTAGGTTTCATTCCTTCATACTCAGAGTGCTCTCATTGTTCTGTTTGTTAACATTCAATAAATGAAGTTTCAAGGCCAAATCTTGACAACTAATGGTACTCAATGGGAGTGCTGATTGCCAAAGGGTAGCAACATTTTGAGTTTCAAAAAAGAGCTTATTTCAGAAACGTAGAGAATATAATCTCTACATAGGCATTTAGGAGGACCTTTCTTATAAAAAAGGTTTGACATGTATTTATAGTTACACACTGGCATAACTGCCTTGTGAAATGGGACCTTTTTTTAAGCGGGTGACTTTAACAGTGAAGATACAAAGACTGAGCAAAGAGTTTCTGAATTACTGAAATTAAGCCAAATAGGGAATGACTGCAGTAAAAGGGAAAGGTTGTCTTCAGTTTCAGAGAAAATACACATTTTTAAATCCTTTATTTTTTGACATAATGGGATATGCCTTCTTGCCATTGTAGAACAAGCTGACAAAGTAGCTGAAAATAATTCTTTTAAGATCAGAAGAACACGGTGCTTCCAAACAGAACTTTATTCTGTGTTACCAGGAAGCATTTGTCAGGGTAAGTCACATAACACAGGCCATTTGGGAATCCTGAAAATGGATCTGCTCTGGCTCACTTTCGGCACAGGTAGGACAACAGTGGTCCTGAGCTACACTACATATGAAAAATAAAAGCTAATCTAATACCTGCTGTATTGAGCATAACTGGCAGCATTTGGATAGCTGGGTGCTGCATGGCAGAAGGTCATGAGTTGCCCCAAGCAGGTAGCAGCTACACCCAGACAGCTCTGAAACTGGTGTGAGTAACCCATTGCCTGCAAAAACTTCCATGTCAAAGGAGCATGTGGTGCCTTTGCTCAAATGCATTTCAGAAAAAGCAGCAGCCACAAAGGGCAGGGGACACACGGGGAGATGCTCTTTGGCAGGTGCATGGAGGAGCCAGAGGGAAGGAGACATTTCAGGGCACAGAGGTGACTGCAGCCCGGGGTGAGACATGCCAGGGCAGGGACACCCCTGAGGGACTGTGGTCATGGGTGGCTCTCACTGGAGCAGGGGGAAAAACGAGCAAGGAGTAGCAAAAAAACACAGGACATGCCTGTGGGCTCACAAAATGGCTAAGGAGGGACTGAGTGCAACAAACAACAAAAACAAAGCAAGATGACAGCAATAAGTGACCAGAGATGTCTGCTTTAAGATAAGTTTAAGATAAGCCTGGGAAAGAGGAAGGAAAGTGGGTTGCTTAAGTGTTTGTTTTCACATTTATGATCCCCCCTCCCAATACCCAAATCAGAAGATGGTGCTAATTGGCAGTAAATCAAATTAAGTACAAATCCCCCCAGCTGAGACTGCTTTGCCCTTTACACCTGTGTCTTTTCAGTTGTTAAAATAGAAAAGATCTAGTGAAATGTCCTGTCAAGCTTGACTTACAAATTTACTATGGATGATGGACAATCTGCCACAACTCTTGATGCTTCAGGACCTCTTCACCGTTCATCAGTTTCCTGTTATTGTTAAAAATGTATATTTAAAATTGCTCAGTTTAACTTCCAGCCAATAGATTTTTACACTTTCAACAGTGAGCTATTAATAATCCATGTTCAAGTCAGTTTTACAACTACCTACAGTATTTAAATACTATGAACCTTCAGTCTTTTATCTTCAGCTTTTCTAGTTTTTAAATCATTCTACAGTTATTTGGCAATTTCTTACCAAGTTTTCAATGTTATTATTAGTTAGACACCTGAATTGGTGGGTTTTAGTAGCAGATGCACAAAAGCCAAAGAAAGGGATAATACGATTTGTACATTCCAATTTAAATCTAAACAGGATTGTCTATTGCTATCAAAAGATATACTAATTTGTTAAACTCAGTCTATTAAATTTGATGATTAAACATGGAAGGGTAATACATGTTTAACTCAACCTTCGTGTTTGCAGACTTTACTTTAGATCAATATTTGCTGTGTTAATTGGATATGCTGTTACTCAGTTTTCATGGAGAAAATAACAATTTCCTTTCACAGATAGTGTAGGTACACAAACAGTGGAGGAACCATAGCTTCCTGAAAGTCAAGTTATATTTTTGAAAGTTCAGTATCATTCTCAGAAACAAAAAATTAAAAATAGAGTTAATTATGTATCAAAGTGTAATATCCATTTAAAGTTAAATAAATAAAGTTAAATAATGGGGGAAATGTAGCCAGGCAAATATTTCAAACAAAATGTAAAGAAATATCATTTTCCTCCCAGAATGAACTGTCCACTTTTTTGTATTAAACTAGTTATATTATGTATGTATAGGTCATTAATATAATGAAAAAGAATGCTTAAAGTCTAATAGTCTAATAGAACATCTCTCAATTTTTGGATATTTCTTGACAAGGTCAGAACTCCATCAGGATAACGTTTGATGTCAAGAAGTTATTTTTATCCTAAAATCCTAATTCCAAATGTCTTAATAGACTTGAGAAGCCAAAGTTAGACTCCTTAGTGTGGACTAGAGCAAAACAGGTGTTTAGCCAAACAAAAGGTTGCTTTATGTATCTGCACCTTCGCTTAAATAACTTCTATGAGTCCAGTCACCGCTCCAAAGCAGTGATGAGGCATCAAAGAGGAGGAAGCGATTAAGGACACTCGCTTCATTCAGCAGTGTGTTTCAGGAGAGGCGGATTTAGATTTATTAGCAGTTACAGCTACATGGCTAAAGGAATTTCAAGTTTAATTAACTCAGTCTTAAAGGTCTGTGCCTTTTTGTTACTTTAAAGAAAGTTTTATTGGAACTTAGAGATCTCTGAACTTGATTTTCGCTTTTACCAATGAAATCATATGCAAATTTTTTTTACAAGCATTATTCAGGCTTACTTCTCTTGGATATATGTATACTGTGTTCAAACTGATGTTTTTTACCAGAAATGTCAACTGGGCTCTACCAATGTTACCTCTTAAGCATACCAAGCACACCTTGGAATCCTTGTTCATCAAATGTCCTCATCAGGTGTTTTCAGAGGCCAAAGTGGTGGGTTTGACTCTTTTGCAAGGCAAGATTTCCTTTCCATAAAACAATCACAGGTGAGGCTGTTGCATGACTCTAGAATGGAATTGGGATGTGCACAGGGTATGTGTTGGGCAGCTCTGGAACCCATAATTCTGATTGATAGATCAGTTAATACCCACGACAGCAATTCCATTGCGTATACAACTTGACTGACAGAGTCCTGAGGAAAGCCAGAGACACTATGAGCAGGTTGTTCATCAATGGAAGCTTCCTTTTTTGACCCTTACTGAATGTTCATTCAGCAGAAAGTGGTGGGACCATGCTTTCACAAAGCACACCAAGAATAAGGGGTAATATGTTGGGACTTGTGAGACTGCATACACAGTTTTGGGTTTTTTAACAGTTTGTAATTAAGAAGCAATCAGAAGAAGGATATTCAAGAGCTACATAGGGAAAAACAGAAGGAAAAGATGACAATAATTAACTAGTACTATTACAACTTATAAATAATAATAATATAGCAAATAATGACAAGAATAATACTGTGGGGTTTTATTGTAATAAAGTTTTAGTTTAGTTTATTGTTAGAAGGAAATCTTTCTCCACGATTTTTTCTGTGTTTTGCCATCTGATGGCTCTGAGGACACAAAACTGCAGAAACAAATCAAACAAAGCTGGTATGTGTTTTTTATGTACTGTCATATACTGAGGAGTCCTACTCAGAGACCAGAATACAGTGAAAAGTCCAAAATAAATGTAAAAGAAAAGGGCAGTCCTTATGTTAGAAAGATGAAATTAGGAAAAAAAAAAGGATAAAAACCTGTTGCTATTCACAAATGGAGGAGCTAGTTGTTCATCCATGCAGACCTCCTGCTGGTTTTGCTTGATTTCCTATTAGTAGGGATGGACCACTCTTGAGCTCAGAGTTGGTCATCCTTGAAAATCAGCCAGCTCTCCTGGACCCTTCTTTTCCCTAAGGCTGTATCCCATGGGATTCTTCCAAGCAGATCCTGGGATCTGTGGATGTATAAAAGAATCACCCTTCATCTTCAACACATCCAACTGGGTCTCCATTATCCTTTGGAGATGAACATCATTAGGAAATGAGGACTTGTCTCAAAGACCAAACACACCCTGGTTTCCTCAAAACGTCAGCAGCCAACAAGTGTTGAGCAATTAACTCCAAGGAACCAAAAGAATCATAACAAAGGCAGCAGATGCAGGAAACACAGCATCACTGGTCAAGTCCGTCAGAGCAGTAAAATGAGAAGGAAGGTAGATACGGAGGAGATAACGTTCAGAGGGTTAGAAGAGGAACTGGAGAAAGGTTACATTTGTGAGGCAGAGGAAAGACAATGAAAAAGTGAGAGTGCTTATAGTATGGATGGTCTTACCTGGGGAAAAATCCATTATTGAGATTTTGCAGGAGACAAAGAAAATTTCAAAATGTTTCATAAACACTGGAGAAAGGAATTGTTTTCTCTATTACAGCTCTCTATTTTCTTTCTACCTTCTGTGAAGTAAATTCCGGTTTTCTGAATTACAGTTGACTAAGATGGCATGTTTAGAGAGAAGAAAAGAACCAAATTATACTGGAATTAAGTTGAAGTGATAGCTGTGTAATGCCGAGGCCAACAGTTTCAGCAAGTCACATCTGTATATCCCTCTTGAGAACACAAGCATGCTAAGCTGCTGAATGTGGAGAACTACTGGGAAACATAACAATGAGGAGATCATCAATAAAGCAACTATGTTGATCTTACGCTTACAGCTTTTCAGCAAAGTACGGTAGCAAATGATAGAAGTGTACATCCTTAAGATCAAAAGTCTAAAGAAAATCTTTGCACGGGCTCAGCCCCACTCTGAGGGTTACCTTATTACTGCTTGAGATTCTCAGGCTAAAAGCGTGTCAGTAGTGCACATGCAGGGAGTCCCATAGGCCCAGGATCCATCAAATTTACTGATGACCGAGGTGTGCCAGTAAAGTGATCCGTCTCAAACTCCCTGTATGCTCATGCCTTCACACATCACCTATATAATTCATATACAGGAAATAAATCCTATACAACCTTGATAGACACCTCTGCTGCATCTATGATTGTAAATTAAGAAGTGTCCAGGACCTTTGCCAGCATTTAAACGTGAATATGCCTACTAATACACTGTACGAATATCCTCTGCTGAGGTTCTGGCTTTTGCCCAGAAGCACCATTCCAGGAAAGTCCTGAGGCTGGCTCTGCCAGTTGCCCTTGGAGCCCAGGACAGGTAACTAAGTAGCTTACAGCTAGTATGGCCTGCTACACTGCAAGAAATTTTGGGCAAGGTCTTCCTATCTACTAGGGCAATACTTTTCAGCAGAAAAAGACTTTGGCAGAAATGCTCTGTAACTGGGATGTAACTTACATGCATAACTTCATACCCAAATGCATATGTCCTTGAGAAGTAACGGTAATTAACAGTACCCACGTACTTTGGGACAGTTTATGCACTTGTGCTGTATCAAGCAGCCGCATTCCCATTTACTTTAGCGTAAATACTGTGAATACATGCACCTTTTAGTGGGAGGATGAGTATAAAGTTTGTTAATAACATTAACAGTGTAAGCAGGCAGACAATTAAATAGTAATAATTTATAAATATAAGAAACGGTTGTTGTGTAAAAACCAAATACTTTATTGATAAAACCTATCATGTAGGCAACAATAATTCTCTGTGCCACTGATCTTCAGTATAACCCCATACTCTTTAATAACATTTTGTATCAAGCAGCAGAATTATTTTTGAGGCAAAAGTAAGGAATGTTTACTTTTCTAAATGTCTGATTAACTTTTATTTCTTTTACACTCCTGCATCTGCCAAAGCTGAGACCTGTCCTGCTTGGTAGAATGATAGAGAATTCATTTATTTTCCACGACAGCTGCTCCTTGGTGAAGTGACAGGGGGCATTACTGCACCGGGCTGATAGCAGCAGCTGCAGTGTGGGTTTTGCTGCACTTTGGGTGGATGTTCAGATCTGGGGCCTTTCTGCATATGCGTGTGAGTTCCAAAGAAATCTCAATCTATTCCAAGCAAAAAAAAATCAAACCATAAATAATGCCAGTGATTTTATTTCTTTTCTGTGTATATCCTTTGAATATGTCTGCCCCCCAAACAAGAATTTTTATTTCATGCACTTGTAATGCTTCTGCGCGAGGTGGCCCAAAACCATATATTAATGTTAGAGGAAACAGCTTCTTGCCTCTTGACAAGTGACAGAGATTTTTACATGGGTAAAACAAACATTAAATTGATCTAAAATCCCATAATTGTCAACTGGTACCCACTTACACTTTCTAACATTGGAGCAAATAACTACAAGCTGTATATCTGTAGAAGAATGAAGCTGGGTTAATTATCATTGATAATATACAGCTGTGGGCTGGCTTCAGGGGCGGTGGGTTGGACAATATAGATAAGGTGCAGCTGTGGCTGGTTCTGTTAAGTGGTTGAGAGCCAATGAAGAGCGAGCAGCTGAGGAAGAAGTGGACAGAGGAAGAAGAGAGAGAACATATGCCCTGGATGAGGTGAGGCAAGGAGGAGGCAGCAGAGGGACTGTATGAAGAGCATGCTGGTATGAGGTGGTAAAAGACCTTGTTGCAGCATGATAATTTGGAGAGTGCTACTACATATAGCCACAGAAAACCAGTCAAAAATACTAATTTCTGTGAAACGTGTAGTGAAGTAAGAAAATGCAGCTAATTTTAATTCACTGTTTATGTCAGGTGAATGAGTCCTTTGAAGTTATTTTTGTACTGTGTCTAAAAGGGATTTAATCTACTAGGTTCTCAATTTTCTGAACTGTACAGATGTTATGCCTATTATAACTTTACTGTTTTATTATAGTTAAACAATACATAAAAATAGTTAAGTTAGTATTTCAGTGCTTTTTCTGATATTCAGTACAGACTCCTCTTTTTGTTTCAGGACTAGCTTTAGCTTGAAAAAAAAAATACGCTGTGTCAAAGTACTGTTTTCTTCATAATCATAGAAGATTGTATATTATTGATCTTGAAAACAATTTGATCTTTTAATTTTTAGGTAGGTATTTTAATGTTCAGTTAAAAATTACTTTATGGGCTTGGATTGTCGAGTGAGTTTTCTTGTTTCTTTTTCAGTTCAACCAAAGTTCTGAAGAAGCAAGTCAATTGTAACTGTAACTGCAGAGAAGTGGTAAGTATAGCCAGAGGACAATTTTTAATAATGCTGCCCTCTCGTAAGTACTCCTGTTCTTCTGAATTTGCAGATGATACCTACCTGGGAAATACTGTTAGCTTCTTGATAGATAAAATGGGAATTTAAGACAAAATGGACAAGTTCAAGTTATGGTTTAAAAGCTTAGGATAGCTCTAAGTGCTGATAAATAGAATATTCTACATTTAGAAATAATTACTCAAATACAGGATGGGAAGAAGCAGCTAGGAGCAGTTTTACTGGGGAGGTTGCAGGGGTAACTGGGACCAACCTGAACCTGAGTCAAACAGGCTATTGACAAACCAAACACTGTTCTGGGATATAGAAGCACAATTTTAGCCTCTAAGGCATGCAAACCAGTCCTACCTCTCTGCTTGGCCTCAACTGAGATAACGTATTCACTTGGGAGCTGAAGAGCAAAAAGGATTTGAACTGGAGAGAGTCCATGGAAGATCAATGAAAATGATAAAAGGTTGGAAAACATGACCTATAAAGAAAGGCTGAATATTAGAATTGTTTGGCTTAAACAATGGAAAACCAAGAGAGACAAATTAACAGCCTAGCTGTCTAATAACCACTGACAGAGGAAAGGGAAAAGTTATTTTCAGTGTCTGTGAAGTGTAGATAAGGCTGAATGGGCTTAAACAGCAGCAAGGAAGATTTGGGTTAAACATTAGGATAAGCTCCCTAATTGTATGAACAATGAAGCGGTGAAAAAGACTGCCTTCCGGGGGTGGGGGGCTGCAGGGTGAGGGTGGGCGAGGCACACCACCACCACAACCAGAAGTCAGAGCCTGCTGGGTGCAGCAGGGACAAACTGGTCTTTTGTTTTCTGATTCTACAGTATATGAAAAAAATCAGCCTTCTTTTTGCAGCAGCAAAAATACCTTAATATTTAATCTTGACCTAAGTGCACTTCATAGCCACTTTCCTAATACCTTACTCTCCTTTGTATTCAAATAGAATATTTTTTTTTTTTAACCACATCACAATCATTAGATGCCAAAGAGAAGAACTCCTTGTGACTGACACCTCACATGCATTTCTTTCTATTCCTCCCAAGTGTAACTTCATTTTCTGCTGAAGTCTCTATAAATCCCTTTTTATTAAATATTCAAGTATCATTTGTATTGGTGCTCATATCATTCCTCTTTACTGTCACCTACACACTTCATCAATACCTTGATATTATTTCTCTGAAAATTTAGAAGATGCAGAATGGAGATGGTCTGTTCCTCAAGTCCAGTAATGCTCTACAAAGTCCCTTGAGTCATATGGCTGTTTTCACTGCCCTTTAATTTGGTTTTAAAGGAACCAAAAGGAAAAATGCAGATTTCCCCCCTCCATATTAATTTGTTCCAGGTAGCATGACATACTTAACTGAAACAGGTGACACTGAATGTATTTCTAGATTAATTTTTGAACTGTCCTACACAGAGAAGAACACAAATCAAACCTGCCTGGCATTGCAAGCAAGGACTTTTAGAATCAGTAAACTAAACTAAGGCTCTGAAATTCCTGTTCTAGGAAACTAAAAAAAAAGACCCTTATAATCTGAAAAAAGCTGAGCATACGGTAACTTTTTTTATAATCAGAAAGATTGTAAAATACCTTCACACAGACATCTTAAAGAAATGAGCCATCAAGTTTTGTAATTTTATACTATCATCTAGCTGTGGATCTGTCTTTCCTAAAATATTTAAATTTCTCTTCCAATTTAGAGCTTCAAAATATCTTCTTCATATTTGCAATTCTATACAGATACTGAAATTTTAAAACAACTGTCAGAATCACTTGTTCCAGAAGCATAACTAAACTTCTTTTTCACGAGTCTTATGCTGACTGTCTAGTTATTCATGCTTCTTTTCAGCAACAGACGATCTGTGTTGGCTGTGTTTTCCTAATACTCTGAGGACATTTCTTTGGACCTGTTGAACTGTAAATGCTCACTTCTGGATGGAGCCCAGGACTATAGTATATTCTGACTTCTATGGGTCAGCTCCTGCTCATACTCATCAGAAAATCTGAGGCTTGGACTTTCCCACTCAATAACCTAAAGGAAGTCAAGGAACGCATGTTACCATTATTGCATTTTCACAGCTAATTTTATTCTTTTCCCCAAAGACTTCATATCATTCTGCACAATGCATAAGCAAATGAGTGAAGGATGAGACACCATGTACAAATCTCCATACCTTCATCCAGATTTGTTCCTTTAAAAGCCAGAAATGCACACAGCAGTAGCAAAGATTCTGCATGATGGATGTTGTGCTGAGACTAAAAGTGATTTGCAGGATGGATCAGAGCAGTTGGGAAAGAATCAGAAGCAAAAAGGATTCTTTACAGCAAGGCCCTTTTTTTTTTAAGGTATCATTTATATTAACATCAAGTAACCTATCAACTCAACATAGTATGATTTCTTATTAATAGAAGCCAATTATCCAATATATTCAGCTTATTTTCAGATGTGTTTTTTCTATGTGGGAATCTTAAACTGTTCTCCGCCCTGGTGATACGTGCATGAGGATGCTTAGATATACTGGAAGAAAGCTATCAGCTTTTTGTTGGAAAGACACAGAGATAAGAGTCTGAAGGCTGAAATAAGCCCTGTGAGACCAGGAAAAAGGACACAGAACAGAAGGGCTTTGGAAAGGTGACCTGTATACAGAAATTCGTATTTATCCAGGGTGTCAATCAGCTTCCAAAAAGTACAATCCAGGTATTTTCCCCACCACAAATGTGTGAAACCACTGTTGTTTTCATCGCTGCTGGTGAGTCAACAGGCACCTTCCAGGCTGGGAACATGAAGGTTCAGTACTTAAATGGCTGTCATTTAAATGAGATACAACAAACTCCTCTTATCAGTGTCCATGTATTTCTAGAGTACTGGTGTCCAGGCATCTGAATTATCTCCATGAGTATTGCTTTATTTCTATATCTAGCTCAGTTTCCATAAAACCCAGCTGTACTAATAATGCACTCTGTCTCCACAAGCAGGTACCAGTGCCAGTGGCCATCTACCTTCCTTATCATAGAAAGCTGTGCCCAAGGTGGCGGGGCTCAAAGGTACTGCTGTTTGGTGGTCCTTCAACCATAAGCCATGTCATACAGCAAAGGCCAGGCCTGATAACACCACACTTTGCACACGAAGCAGTGACAATACCTTCCTAGTTATTTGTGAAGCACCTCAATATGAAGAGCAGTGTTGCTGTCTCTCTTCATCCGCGAATGTGTAAAGGAAACGGCAGGAAAAAAAACCCACCAAAAAGCCCTGGTTCTGGTCTGGGGAATAATTTTTTCCAGTGTATCAGTACTTCAATTCCATAGACTGCACAACTCAGTGCCAAGTGCAGGAAAGGATGGTGTGAGCTTCAGGGCATCATTTCCATTGAAAGCCAAGTTCCAGGACTGGGGGAGAAGGAGGGCTTGTTTTCACTACAGCCAAGGAAACCCTGTGTATCTGTGATGCGTGCCTTGGCTGAGGGACAGGAGAACTAAGAAGACCACAGCAGTGTGTTTTCTACAGATGTCATCGGTTGGCCCAACCAACACGCTCCATCTGGGCTGACCTAAGGGCAAAGCACAGACTTAACAGCAATCACAAGTCTTAATTTACTCGTACTTATAAGGGCCATGGCAAACAACACAATAAAGCTAAATACTTATTTTTAAGATGGAATAAAAATTGTAAGAATTTTACAGGTTTTAAAAAGAAGGAAAAGGTCAAAAGCAAGTATTTAGCTAGTACATATTTAACAAACTGATTCGCATTACATTGTTTAGATGAAAAAATATATATGAAAAAAAGCTGTTACTGTCAGAAGCAGAGCTGATCTCTGGTCTGTCACAGCGCTACGCAATAACAAGTACCTAAGCAGAACAAAATAAATAATCCGCATGACAGTACTAGCTGGGGGAATTTGCCAGGTGGGTATTGGATACAAAAGAAAGGTCACTGGATTACAAATGATGTAGGTTGGTACTGCGTTCTTTCTGGATTTGGACAAATTTTGGCCAAAGGGGCTGCCATTCGCTGCTAACAAGACCCTCAGATGGTGCCACATCTGAAAAAATAATGACAGGAGGCTGGACAAATGGTGGTGTTTAGGATGTGCCATCCTGGTATTTCTGAGCAGGCCTATGAAAAAGCTGTTTGCTGCCCACCCTCTAACACTTGCACCCTAATCACCAGAACTTAAAAGTTCTTTTTGCAGGGTAATGTGATGAATTTTTTTATTTATTTATTATTCACATAATGGCTACTGAATTTCCATTTCAGGAAGGCTTTCCAGACTTCAAAAGATAACTGGTTTGAGGAATATAACTTGGACTGGTTGCCTTGCATGTACCATGGGCCTTTAATTTCTTCTGCTGTGGGGATGAGAAATGGAGGTGTATGCCTGGATTGTTGTTGTTAAGCATGTTCTGCACGGGTTTGCAGACCAAGGCAAAGTACTAAAATACACCCGGCATTAACTACGCAAAGCAATATAATCACTTTCATCCACAAACTGCTCTACTTACAACAACTTAATATACAACACCTAGTTTTATTTTACTAGTATAAGATTATTAATACTTGAGTTACATCAGAAGTCACTATGTCTTACACCATTGTAACTGAAAAATCCTTTACAAAGGACTCATTTTTCTCTCACATTTCTATTTCATCAACCTGTACATACAATGGATGTGCACAAGCAGGATCGCCTGCCTAAGGCACTGAACATAAAATAAATAAACAAATGACAAATATTATTTTATCTCTTTATTTTTTTCCCCAGAATATTTTAATATTGAAGCCCAAGTTGTTATTTTCAAGGGACAGGGAAAGGGAAAAGGAAAGGGAGAAGAGAGAAGTTACGAAGACAAATTATTTTATTTAATTTATGGTTTTGTGAATGGCCATTTCTGTAGGCAACAAAAGGTTGTTTTCTTAAAAAAAAATAATAAAACAAACAGCACCATTAAAGAAAGCATGATCCCTGAATTCTAAACAAAACACTGTCTCAAAACAAAAAAATTGCTAAAATGCTTGTTTCACCCAGTCACGTCTGGTGGGGTAACAAAGCAAAGTGTAACAGCATTGAACTGTAGCAATCCTGCTGAAACCAACTACACCCCCTTCTGAAGATTCAGAGAACCACTTTCTGAGCTTGTCCTGTGGGAATAATATTTTCTTTGGTAGAGGACTGAAGGAGGGTATTTACTTCACTGAATGCAGATAGAAAAAATATCTATGCACGTTAGGGATCTCCCCAATAAATCTGTATTTCCCATGCATGTTAGGTATGAGTGGATTTCACATTGCTGTTATACTGCAGGAGTAATACTGCCCTATAAAGGCATAGAATGGCTAATGTCAAACAGATGTAAACATTCAGAATACTGACAAAAATAATACATACACACAAAAAACCCTGTACTGAAAATGTGAATCGAGTTAAGTTTCCGTAAAGCAGAAAAAATATTTTACAGCAGTACAAGAGAATTATGGCAACAAAGTAAAGCACTTTTCTTGTAACATTCATGAACAGTACAAATACAACAAAGTTATTCTACGGACTAAATTATTCTTTAACTATCAAATATAGTACAAAGCGAAATATTATGTGCTATAAAAGAAGCAGCTCCTTAAATTAGACTAAAAAAATGCTTTTTTTTTCTTTTCGTTGGTTTTACAGTGACAAAGCATGATGACAGAAGACAACAGGATTTCATAGATTCAGAAACATTCAGCTACACAGGTCCATGATAAATCCACTGAATATTTTGTTGCTTTCCCCCCCAGTGTTCTGCAGAGCCACGGAAGACGAACCGCTGTGCTGCTGCCAGGGGACTGCAGAAGTCATTCAGTGTTCAGAGCAGGGCCGTTCACGTGTGTCAGCTAAAATGATCCCTTTCGGTGACATTTCTCAGCTCATCTTGAGTGTTTATCCTGGTACTTCACCACACTTGGAGAAACTGCTAAACCAGAGGCTACAATAACGACTCTGAAATTGTGCGTGTGTTTACAAGGGGAAGGGGTGCAGCATAAGGTAATTTTACTTCAGAAATTGCATTATAAAGCACCATATGCACCAGCTTAAAAACTGTGCAAGGAATTGCAGGGCCCTGAAAAACCATCTGCACGTTCTGTAGCTTACCCTGACAACATGCACCACCCTCAAGAAGAAAGTCTATAGTACAGAGAATATACCTTTTGCTTTATGGCTCAACCTTTATTTTTGTCTTTTAAATGCTATTTCATGTACTAGACCTCAGCAGATAAAATGGTAATAGGGAGCATCCAATTCACCATTTCTTAATTATTTTTTTAAAACATTTTTTCAAGGGGAGTTTCTGCTTGGAAATTAGTTCAGAACAGAAACACACAAACACACACACTGCAAATGCCCTAACATAATCTGCATATCTCACAGGTATGCAATTAAAACAATAAAGAGGGAGGAAAGAAAAAAAAGAGTGTTTCTCCCTCTCACCCAAAAGTGCTGCTCCAGGGGTAGGAGTCGGGGAACAATTTTGGAGATTATAAAAAAAAAAAAAAAAAAAAAAGGTAAATTATAATTATATATGCTGGACATTGGGACACATACGTACGTACACGCAAACACAGAGCAGTGTGTTCTTAATTAATTCTTTCACCACTTTTCAGTGCATAAACTATTAACACCCCATGGTGCAAACTGCACGGTCATTAGAAAACACAATGACATTGGGCCTGAAACCTGAATAATTAAACAACAGAAAAAGTAATTCAAAATTAACCTCTAAAAGTGATTGTGTTCTTATTGAAGACCAAGGATCATTCTCCCCCAAGCATTTGTGTGATACCAGAATCCAAGTAAGGTTTTCAGTCATACTAGGATTCAGTCAGGCTCCTGTATCACCGCAGTTGCTTTTGAGTATTTTAATACCCTGAAACTATAACCTGTAACAACATTTCATGACTGTTGCTAACTAATTAGTCAAATTTATTCCTGGTGCAACTCCAATGACTCAAGCATGAAAGGAGTGGAAATGTACTATGGAAGAGTTTGGTCAGTTGTGTAATATAACATAGCACCATCCAGTCTAACACCATTTAAAATAGCATTTTATCATGGCCTCACGCATGCAAGTTGCAATCCTGACACAAAAATGACAGTATGACATGAATGAGTTACCTACCACATTAGTCATGCTCTTATCCTTCGAACAAAGTAAAACTATTTTGTGGCCGGAATTTATTTCTGTATTATGTCAGTCAATACAAGTAGTATTTCAAGATGCAAGTACAAACAAATATTGGCTTATGTGCTGTGGACAGGAAAACCTGAGCTAGAAATACGGATTCCCAGCAGGCTTATATAAACATAGGTTATTAGAAGTCTAAGACTGGTCGCTCTCTTTATTTTAAATAGAAGCATACTACCTCTACCAAGTATAAATACGATGCAATACAATTCTGATACAAAGGCTCCTCAAATATGAATTTGATATGCAGTAATCGACTGCACTCATGCTTACTCACGAGCATTTTCCAGTCACTGTTTTGCCAGCAGCTGGCATAGCACTAGATGCTAATTTTACGTTGTTACCTCAGGTTTTTGCTCGGAGGGTTTATTTTCCTACCAGAAGTCCTGAAAGTGCTGAGAAGCCATTTCTTAACTCACATGTGATATTAAGGAGCACTTTTGTATAGAAAAAATATATTATTGTATCAGCAACAAATTTGTTAGTGTAATTATAAATGGCCTTTGTACCACACAGTGTCAAAAATAATATCGATATGTTGCTAATTACAATAAAAGAGAACATCAAGGTGCACCATAGAGCTTCCTGTGACAGGAATGTGTTGTAGATATTCCAGCTTACTTTTAAGACAATAAATGGCATTTATCATGTTTGTGAAAATGGTCCCACAAAAAAATAAATGTGGTTCCTCCATTCAGTAGAACCTCACTAATATTTACCCATGTCAGGGAGACTGGTTACAATTTATGAATAAGTATGCAAACAAAGATCATATAAAAAAAGTATAGTGTAAAATGTAGCATACTTTTTATTTCCTAAATGTAGCTCCATCATTCACATTAATATTTCAGAATGCAACAATAAATGCATCACAAAATTCAAGCAGTATTACATCTCACAACATTCTTACTACATTGCTCTCTGAAAATCGTGGAAGGAAAATCAGTTTTCTTGAGCAGACCGTAAGGTCTTTGGATTAGTGAGGTTCTACTGTAATGGTAAAAATAACATTTCTCTCTCATGCTGACATTTGGACAGACCTAACCACATACTGGCAGATGGATGACTTGCACTCCACATTTTGTGTTCTTGAAGTGGGAGTAAAAAAACCCAAGGTATTTTCATCTCCCCAGCAACTGCATGTGCTTTATCCCTTTATAATATTTTCCTTTTAGGTGAATAGGGTCCCAAAACTATCTTTTTTCTTCTCTGCTGTTATGGTGGCTAACGCATCTGGAATGCAGCTATAGTCCTGAATGTAAATACAGTACTGGATAAATACTGAAGGTTACTTTAAAGATGCAGTATCCCTTTTAAAACTGAATTTTTGCTTCCAGATTTCTGAAAGGTAGAGTAAGGGGTCTGAATTCCTTTGAGATTAAAAAGTCAGTGTTGTAAGTAATTCTAAGAGTTACTTTAAATGGCAAAACTCTGAGATGTTGTTTAAATACAGTAACTTACATGACAGGAAAAACAACTGATAATCTAATATTCAAGCAATAAGCAATTAGAATCTTTTCTTCTTCATTTGTCATAAGAACACATCATTTTTAGGCCACAGAAAGGCTAAAACATTCAGAACCTATTACGTAAGTCTGACCCTGCAGATATATATATACATAGATATATATATTTGGGACTGACAATCTAGTGGGCAGATTACAGAGACAAATACAAATAAAGAAAATTTGAGTGGGAAACAGGAAGAGAGAACAGGTTTCTAATCCCCAGTAGAGAAGTTACTTTCTCCAGACTCTACTGAACCCAATGTGATTCCAGTGTTGGTCCCACAACCTATCACATATACAGATCTTTCTCAGGGAATCAACTAGAAGAGCTGAGTAAAATTTGAGTTCCATAGTCCCTGGCAGGCATGTAAGGAAACTCCTCTAATAAACTAAATACCTCTTTTTTTTTTTTTTTCTTTCTTTTTTTTTTTTTTCCTAGGTGAAGTGACAATATTTCAGCCCTAGATAATGAAAGTCAATCGAAGAAAACAATCCTATCAGTAGAAAAACTGCAAACTGATTTAGAAGCTACAATGGCCGATATCCCACACCTCAACACTACCCCACTCAAAACAGTCACTATTCAGTGTGTTACTCATTCTGCATAGTTACTCCACTTTTTGCAGAGTTATTTATCTACCGATCTTTAACCTGCAGTTTGTTTCAACTATCAAAAAGTGGAGAAAAAATGTGCTGCACTTTGTGCAAATAAATAGAAGCTACGAATGACATGCATTAATGCCTTTTTTTTTAGCACTGCAAGAGAGCTCATAGGAGCTTCAGTAACAAGGTTATCTTTTGAAACTACTTCTACAGATTTCCTCTTCTTCCCAGAAAATGGCACTCAGGCAGGAATAACTAAAGCATGTGGAAGAAAAAAACCCCAACAATTAAAAAAAAATAATCAATCAACTAATTGCAAACCATTAGTGGCCTACACTGTTCCAATTTCTCCGTTCTTTTGTCCTGAGCTCCCATGCTGATAAGGGATACTGCATCTTTGATTCAGTTCCTACCGTACAACCAGACAAGCTACACACAGTTTGGAAGGCCCTATGCAGTCATCATGACAGAAGGCTCCGCAGCCTTTGCACACGATCATGGCTTTCAGCCTGCAAGAGCATTTCAGTTCCAGTTCATCGGCATTGCTACTGTCAGCAAATTTCTGAACCGGGATCTGCACGTTCTGGTTAGACAGGCCTGTGGCAGCATTTGAGCCACTTCCTAGAATCCCAATCGATTTCTCAATTGCAGATGCCGCCCTTTTGAAACTTGTGCTACCAAAGTGTATTGTTGGATAATTTCCACAGAGCTGCTGCTGTTGCTGCTGCTGCTGCTGCTGCTGCTGCTGCTGCGGGTGCTGCACCTGTACTTTCTGAGCAGCGAGCTGGGTAAAAGGCTTCTGTGGCTCAGGGAGTAAATAGGAAGAGAAATCTGCATTTTTTAATGCAAATGCTTTTAACTGTTCTTTCACGTCATTCTGATCATAGGAAGCTTGTTTCATGCCCAGTTCGCAGCTGCTGCTTAAACCTTCCTCAAAAGAAATAGGTTCCGATTTTATATTGCTACAGATGCTTGCTGGCTGAGGCCAACTAAGTCTTTTAGTGGTTTCCATAGTAACTGTAGGTTGTTTTTGATCAGAGGGGACTTCTGCATTTGGGTGAGGCGGGGGAGGGGGCGGCAGGGGCAGAGGAGGAGGGGGGGGATGCACTAACGTTTTAGTCTGCAGAGTCTGAGAGGCACTGGCAATGTCATCACCTTCCTTAATTTGAATATTAGGGGAAAACACACTTCCTAGCCTCAGCTGGTGAGCTGCTGTAGAAGAAATATTCACGTCTCCCAAGCCCTTCTGTTCCAGGTGTCTGCTAAAAGCAAATGCGCTGCAGCCAGGTGGGCCTTTTGAAGTAGTTTGCAACAAAGCTGCTGTAGGAATGGGGCCTCTTGCAGCCATGGACATTTGGTAAAAATGCTGTCTATGTGAGGTACTAGCTTCTGCATGAAAGCTGCCATTTTTATCAACATGAAATAAGCTCTGCTGGAAACTGCATGAAGGCAACGGCCTCTTCTGCTGCTTGATCTCTGGGCTGTGAGCGATCCGGCTCTGAATGGCATGTTTGTTCAGCCACTCCTGCTTAAATAGCTGGCCATGCCCTAGCTGATTCATGCTGGAACTAATTACACAAGGAGCCACTTTAACATCTGTGTCCATTGACACCTTCCCAGGTTCACATTTAATTTGAGCATGTTCCCCTACAGTCCTGGCCATCCTCTTTTTCGGATGGTTTTCACGCCTTCGGATTTGTAGCGGGGCTATGCTGCCTGCTGTAAATCCTTTACCATCTGGATTAGGAGAGCTGGAAGGACGTTCAACAATATTTCTCTCGGACACTGCTGTTTTACATACTGAGGTAGTTTGCAAAGGCAAGGGAAGCCTGTTAATTTCTAGTTTGGCTCCTGATCTGGGCTGCGGCAGCACTTTCTCTAAAGGCAGATTGCCTTGCAGTAACTGTGTCACCAAAGGATTGTTGGCCTCCACTGACGACAAGCGACAGCCAGGGCCTCCGGCACTGGTGACTCTCTTTAGGGTTTCTGTTGTCAGGGACAGGGAGTCTTCCATGGAGTCCGCGATGGATGTCTTGGAGGTCTGTGGTGGCTGTGCACTCGTGGCTATTTCTGCAGTCTGGGCAGGCATTTCAGGTCCTGTAAAATCCTCGGTGTCCATCCTGAAGCACTTGTCAGACTCATTAGCTTCCGATTTAAGAGGAACAGCAATGCTCGTCAGAAGACTCCTGGATTGCAGCTCTGACATTTGTGTGTAACTGGAAGGTTCGGTTTTGACATTTTTTAAGCAGTTTTGCTCTGCATATTCCTTATGCTTACCGGCGTTAAGATGGCTGACCACTGGCTGGTCTGTACTCATTGCCTCTTCATCATGCCAACAGATTCTATTGTTAGCGCTATACTGACTGGCACAGGCAGCATCTGCCTCATTTTTCAGTGCTGAAGGACCTCTTAATTGCTCAGTAAAACCTTGGCTGGGAGTAACCACCTCAATTAATTTGTCTTGAGGAGCAAGAGGCACTTCTCGAAGACTTGAACAACCTGCCTGCAAGTTCTTGCTGTCTTGCTTTGCTGTAATGGTGATAAAGCTGGAACTGTGCTCAAGGCTTTCATTGGAGACCACTTCAGGCCTGCTTATGACAGACACCTGAGGACAGGCTATACTTTGTAAGGCAGCTTCTGTCCTTACAGGTCTGCTCTGCAGGTCAATGCTGTTCTCTGCATTTTCAATAGAAGAAGAAAGTGACAGACTGGAATTCAGATTTGTAGTGTGGTCAACAATGACTTTGCAAGGAATAGACCTATTCATGGCAGTTTGTGTAAAGCTCACTGGCTGAGATTTACCAGAGAGATCCAGTCGGTTTCGTGCTCCAGAGCTTTTTTCTAAGAGATCGGCATTTAATTTAGTAGTATTATCATAAGAGCTTATTGTCACCATGTTACCAGTAAACATTGAAATGGGTGGCCTTGCAACAGCATCTGCTACTGCAAGGGCCTCACTGCAACTTAAAGCTGACCTAACAGTAGTGTGAATGGAGACAGTGCTTTGTTCGTTACACCCAGTTATGGCTATCTTATCAGAAGAAAATCTGTTGGTAGTCCCCACCGGGGGAATCAGTACAGAACTACCAGAGAGATGATTTGGCAAGTTATTTGCAATAGATGAAGCTGGCACAGTGGCATAATGACTGGAGACTGTGTTATTCGCATTGTTACTTGGTATCGGCAACCTTTTGTCATCGATGGCATTTGGTAAGACTGTACTGTCTATGGAGACTGGTACATTACTGTTATCAATACATTTTGGTCCAATGGTTATGCATGGAGTATCAGCCCCTTGGATGGTTTTCAGCATATTTATATTACAAGCTGAAACTGCTGTGTTTGCACTGTCAACAGACATTAAAACAGAGGATTTATCAACAGAACTTGCAAAAGAAAGTTCTTTAATTGCTCCAGACATAGCAGTGCTGCAAACAGACACAGAGACTGAACTTTTATTATAAAGCACTGGCACACCGTTACTTTCAGTAGAGGTAGATGAAATAATTTTCTCACACAATTGTGGCATAGGTATACTTTCATCAGAACTGTGCACAGATATCTCAGTAGCAGTTTCTGGTAATGTAGCTGTGTTAAGTGACTGCTGCAATAAAGTCGTAGTCTCACGGTGATGAGCAGACTTGTTGCTAGGGGACCTGCAGTTAGGATTAACTATAATGACACCAGTAGAACCTTCAATCTTTGTGTCAGCAGAAGTTGGTATCTCCAGCGATGAGGTACTTTCCTTTGAGCTGAACTGCGACTTTGGTTCTTTATTAGTCTGCAGTAAATGAGCTCTGGCTTGATGCTTTGCAAAGAGCTTGGCTTTTGTTTGCTCCTTGATGTGTGCCAGTGTTCTTGTCTTCCCACCTTCGCATGGGGTCCCCATTGCTCCAGAGACAATGCTCGCAGCTGCTGCCACGGCTGCTGCAGCTGCAGCTTCTCTTTGGGCTCTTGCTTGCTGAGCTCTTGCTTTGATATCTGCAAGAGTTCTAGCCCCAGTGTTTCTCCCACTGCTGACCGATGTACTTGGGGAAACTCGAGGTTCTGGTTTAGAAACAGGCTGGCTCTTGATGATAAAAGGTGGTCCAATTTTTGAAAGCTGAATCTGAAGGAAAAAATAAACACCAGTAATTTTAATGAGATCATCAACTTGCTAAAATCACCAGCTATCTCTTAAAGGGTCAGAAAAATGAAATGAAGTGAATTACTGCTCAGTGCAGCTGGACAGAAAAATGCTAATAATTAATGATATTTACACTTCGGTATTTTATCATCCTCCAGCATGAATAACTGACACCTGTACTAGCCTACTCACGCTGATCCTTCTGACAGGAAGAAAGATCGAACTGGATGACAACATGATGCTTATCTGATATAATTTGTCAGACCTGTTTTACATGCAGTGTATCTAACCAAGAAGAACAACAAGCCTAGTGCAGTGACACCGGAAAAGAGCCTACAACTAAAGAGAAATGCTACAAATGTGTGAAAAGATAACAACGATCATGTAGTCTCTGGTCTCCAATGACTAAGCCATAGGAACAGCCTGTCTTTCGCTTATATACCATATAACAACCTTGCCTTTAGATAGGACATAGCAGTGTCTCCAGTGAGCCTGTTTTTCATGTTACACCACAAAGCACTTTAGAGTAATGGTATAAAAGAAGTGAACCACCAAACAATATGCCTTTCCCTTCCTCACTTACAATTCCAAGAGACTCACTTTAGTACATCACTGGGATACCTTCTGTACTACTGCATTTCAAAAATGAAATCCTCAAACCTATAAATATTAAAAATGCAAATTTTAAAGGTTTAAATACCTAAAAATTTCAGCAAAATAGTAACTTCTAAAATTGCTGGGATTACTATTATGTTTCCAATTAGGCATATCTGTTTTCAGGATTAGAGATTAAGAGTCCTGGGACCACTTTATAACTCATACAGTCTCTCAGAATACCCAGAGGTTGGCAAAAAACATTCGAGTTTCTAATGGGCCTATGTTTACTGGCTGTTCACACTAACAGGACTTGGTGATTAATGCTGCAACTTCTCTTCTGAAAGGACCTGAGAAGAAAATCAGGTAGTATTTGTAGAAAAAGTTGTCATAAGGTATGATGGGAACGACAGGAGAACTGGGATTCTTTTTCCTATTTTAATTACAAAGGATAGGGATTTGTTGGTGAGATGACCCAAGAGCCAAATATTTGCTACACAAAAACCATACTAGAATTGATTGCCCAAAATTAAATGCTTGCCATTTTTTCAGTATTCTCATTCACTGGCTGGAGGTTTCAGGAAGACTCAATTCTTAAGACTAGGCAAGACTGACAGAATCTGATTTTCCGTAAGAGATCAGTGGAAATCAGTATTAAGATGGTACTGTGAGATATAACCATTTATATAACCATACACCTTTATGCTGGTCTGAAGGGCTGGAATACTTCACTTTTCCTAGCAGTTAAATTTTTGGCTTATAAATAAACACTAAATAAACACTTTTGCCTAATATTATTAGGCTTTAACATTTATGTGAACATATTTTAAAGAATATCACAAACTCACAATTACTTCAAAACATTTTGCTTTGTGTTTCTGTAGCAGCTTTTTTCAGTTTCCCCTTTGCATCACCAGAACTGCTAAAGCTCTAAGTGCTTGATTATTTTTATTATTATAGTCATGACCTTTTTTTATTCCCTAGTGATCTATTTTCCTTTGTGCTTACAGAGTGACTGGAATTTATTAGGCTAGACAGAGACTTTCCAAATATCAAAGAATATCACTACAGTCAGAATGGGCTAACTTCCAATTGCATCACTGCTCATAAAAATAAATTAAGTTGAAATATGCTGCCGCACTAGTGATTAAAACAGTTAGCCTATTTGCCCTCCTGGCCATATTAACAATGTTCAGTGACTGCAGCAGTTAAAAATAAATGCACAAAAGGGCATTCCTGAATAATCAGGAGCTAATATTGCAAAGTCAATGGCTTCAGCAAAATGGATCTAAAACTTGGCTAGTGTCATCATGTACAAAAACGGTCAAAATGCTGAGCCTATATATAACTAAATCTATAGATGCAGGTGTTAGAAAAAACAAAGCTTTCAACTGAAATTTGCTTCCTTACATAGCAGAATGATAGAAATAAAAGTGTTTGCCTAGTTGGTGTTCTTTTTTTACTTTTTGCTTTGCCATTAACAGAGACATAACAATTAGACACTTCCCCCTGACAGCCAGGTCCCTGTTTCCAGTTAATTCTACAAGGAAATCTTATACTTCAGGCTACCCCAAGCCTGAGTGCAATGGCTTGCAATGGCATCTTCAACTGTTCTGATTCTAGGTTCTCTTGCTGGATTAAGGCACTGGTTGTTTTTCCTAGTATTGGTTATGGTAATATGTATTATTCATGCTTGATGGAGAAGTCATCTGCAGGAGAACAAGCAGATAATACAGTTGTGCAATTAGAAAAACAAGTCGCACTGCGTAAATGATGGGGAAGCTCTTGAATTAGATTAAGCTATACATCCTGGAAAACTTTCCCTCACACAAAAGCAATTTCGTAGCAAAGACTCTGATTGAACGACTATAGGTATATCTATAGCAAAAGTAATTTTGCATGGTAGGAATGTAATAGTAAAGTGAAACCATCAGTACTAACACCCCTCACACCTTCACAAAAAATACACCTATGCGCTGTGTCTGTATGTCGTCAGTAGGAGAGAGATAATAAACGTTTAGTTTCCAAGTCAGCCTATTTATCCATTACTTTACCTTAAGGGGTGGAACTCGGGGTTCTTCTCTGGGTGGCTGATCTTTATCAGGTGGACTTGTTGATGAAGCAGTACGGTTAGGCTGATCATCATCTATTCTAGCTCTCTTCTCTTTACAGATTCCAAAACTGTGCTGTTCTGCGGTCTTCCTCTTTGGGATCTCTGGGTCTCTATCATTCCTCACTTCGGGTGATTTTGTGGGTTCTAATGACTTGGAAGAGTGTGAACTCTCTAGACGGCTTTGGGTGCTGCCTGTTAGCTTGTGAGATTTACTTCTGCACACTTCAGAGAATGTAGCTTTCTCTAGAGATGAGGTATATAGTTTATCATGCGGCTTTGATGGAAGCAATTCAGTATTTTTGCCAACTGATCCTTCTGATAAGACAGCTACCTCTGATGGCAAGAGTGTACCTTTCTTGTCACCTCTCTGCTGAACACTGTGATTTTTAATTTTGATCACCTCTGGAGGAGAGTGTTCTGGGATGGATGCAATGTAGGATTTCTCAATTTCAGAATGTGACTTACATGGCTGATGACTGAGGTTTTTGCTTTGGGGCTCTTCCAATACTGAAGTATCAGGTATAATTGTTAGTGGACAAACTTTTATATTTTCAGGGACACTCTGAAGCTGCTTTGGTTGAACAAGACTCTCTTCTTGAACCACCTTAGGAATGGCAGAGCTTTCTTCTTTCAAAGTGGGAAGGGAGTCTTCCAACAAACACGGTGATTTCCTTTGTTGCAGAATAAGTCTTTCATTGCTTGGGGAATTAGAAACAGGAGATGTCTCTGATGGAAGAGGCAAACTATTTGCCATGGAAGTTTCAGAAGTTAGAAGAACAGAAGATACTGAAGATGTTTCTGATGTTAAAGGCAAATCAGACATCGGAGATGTTTCTGATGTTAAAGGTAAATTAGAAGCTGGTGATGCCTCTGATGTTAAAGGTAAATTTGACATCAGAGATGCTTCTGAGGTTACAGGTGAGGTGGACATTGGAGAGATTTCTGACATTAAAGGCGTGTGCAAGTTTTCATCACTGGCCTTTTGCTGAATATCACCTTCAATGTTTTCAGTACTGGACACTTCAGATGAGCAAGCTGTTTCAAGAGATGCTGGAGTACAGGGTTCCTCTGAAGTCGACTGAGTGTCTCCTCCAGGAGAGGCAATACAAACACATGGTCCTTCTGGACTTCCAGAGGAAAAGGAAGTTTCAGAAATACAAGCATTCTCAGACAACTGTTCCTCAGGGTCACTTTGAAGCTCCATATCCACCGCAATGCCTCCACCAGTGAATAAGGAGCCTTCCAAAGCAGCACTTTGCATTTCTGGTGCAATTAGCTCTTTTGCAGACTCAGAATCCTTCTCTGCTGTATCACTGACAGAGTTTGTGGATGAAGCTGATTGTGCCGGTGATACGCAATCCTCCAGCTGATCTATCACAACTGACATCTCCTCCTGAGGGCATTCTGACTTCAACTCCACTTTAATTTCAATGTGAGATACAGTATCAGTTACATCATTCATCATGACACAGGACTCAGTGCTGTCTGCGAGCTGTACTGCCGCTGTTTCTTCGTTTGTGCCAGCTGGACTTACTGACTCCTCAGAAAACTCAACATGTTCTGTTTTATGGTTCTCCTCCTGGCATTCACAAATACTTGTCTCAACCTCTTCAGCAATCTCCTCCTGAATGAGTGATTCTTCAGGTATCAGGATATCCTCTGAGTCTGCCGTTAGATCCTTGACAGGAACCTGTTCCATACTACAAAGAGGCGGACAATAATCTCTCTCTGGTAAAGGTGCAATTTTAGCACCTTTCTCTTCTTGGTCCTGAAAGGTTGCCTGCTTAGAAGGACCAGGTGTGCCAGAAGATCCACACAAAGAATTGCTCTCATCTTCATTGTTCTGCACTGCAGTGAGTTTCATTGATTCCCCTCTTGACATTCCCAGTCTAAATAAAAACATACAACATTAAAGAGGTCTTTTCATCACAGACATGGTAAAGGATTAAGTTCATCTTTCTCACCCATATCTTTTATTAACAAAAAGGACATATTTTCCAGTTTAAAATAGTGGTTTGGTTAAGTGGTGGTTGACTAATTTATATATGGTTTTATATATTTTGGAAACCTAACTACCCAGATTTTCTCACCAGTGTTAAAAGATGAGAGTATGTTTAAAATAAGTAATCTATTACTCATTATTTAACTATTTGGTACTTAATGAAAAAAGCAAGCTACACAGGTTCACCACGACTCATATTTTGTTTAAATCTGTTTGTTTTTATTTTTTCTTTAAGTACCAGCACCACAATGCAATACTAACATAGCATGCATTGCAGAAGAAAGGAACAACTATATCTTCTTCTATCAGTAACAGTTCTAAAGGAAATACCTTTTTTTCTCCTACACCTGCATTTAGGGTCCACACAGCTAGCCATATGGCTTAATTGCTGCACTTTAAAGAAAAAGCTGCACCTAAAACTAGTAAGGCAAATCATAAATCATGCATTTCAGTTTTGTAATTTGACAGTTATTTCAAATTTATTATGAAAATCAAAGTAACTCCATTTTGGCCTTAGTTTACAACTCAAGAGTCAATTATAAAGATCTCAGTTGACAGCTTGTATGTTTTTGCTCCATTCTTTCAGCAAACTAAATAATTCATTTAATATAAAACACATTCCTGAATAAACTGATTTATGTATATGCTATTCACTCAATTTCACTATAATTAAAGAGAAGTTTAACATTCTTTAGGAGCTAAAGAGACACATATTTATAATCTATGCATTTATTCTCAGGGATGAAGTGCAAAGGAACCATTCCTACATATACTTCTCAACATTTTCTTACCTTTGGCTCTGAAAATATTAGTGTAAAAGAAGTTTTATTACTTCAACAGAATTAAAAGAACCCACAACAAAACAAAAAAAAAAGCCAAGGGCTGAAAAAAATGGTTATTTCAAAAAGTGTCTGTGCTCTGACATCATCATTTCCTTCTAAGTACAGTGGAAGTACAGGTGTTCAGCATCTTTAGTAAGATTTTCCAAGCAGACTTTGTGCCTCAACAATTCCGTAATAGTAGAAAACACACAAGAGCTTAGTTGGAGGCCTTGAAAGGAATTTCACGTTCTTAAGTATCTTCTAATCTAATTAACAGAAGTTTGATTTCTGTTCTCATTTTAATCAGGAAACAAAGAATTGTATGAAAGTAAGCGAGCATAAAAGATACTCAGAAACAATGGAAGCAAGATAACTTGTTAGTGTGCAGCCAGAGGATATAAAGATCACAAAGGCTCATGTATATAGAAGTACAGAATAAACATGTAAAAACCCACAATCTGTGGTTGCATATTTTAAAAATACTGAACAGATGCATTACAGTGATAGCTGTAAATGCACGAGGGTAAAAAAGAAAAAAAAAAAAAAAAAGAAAAGAAAAAAGAAAACCAAAGCAGCCTGGAATTGGTACGTCAAAAAGCACTCTCACAGTAATTATTAATATTGCTTACTACTAGTCGCTTAATATGCACAATGTCTCCCCATTCCATCAAAAGGCTGAGGAAGGATCCTCTAGAGAGCAATTCAGAACAGCCAATTTTCATCTTCCATACTGAATGCATTTCAGAAAATGTGTTTTTCTTCTATATAGACTATAGGTTCCCTGTATAGTCAAAGTTAAGTGAGTGAAGTTTAGTTATGCAGGTTTAGGTGAATAACTTCCTTCCTCTAAAATTCCTCGTGTAAATGAGCAAAAGTTGTCTCAGGAAAATGAGGAGAGGAAAGAAACCCACTACATTACTAAAAACTGAATCACTGGTCTATTTTCCTTAGCTAGCTTACATCACAAAAAGATATTGCCTGATGGTTATCTTTATGGAATGAAAATCGGCAAAGGAATGAAGGACAGGATAAAGGTAAATGCAACTGTCACATGGGCAATACACAAATACAAACATTCTAGTAACATACTGAAGAAGAAGAAGTGTAAGAAAAAAAGGATAATCAGCAATAAAATTTAGAGGAGGTCTACCCAAAATTAAGCCTTTGATTTAGTGAGCTGGCAGTACTACTCTGACAGGTAACTCTCAGTGGAAAAAGAAATGACAATATCGACATAATAGAGTATAACCCTTGCAATCCTGGGTCAACAAGCCAGAAGAATGTGGATTTCTGGCAAAACAAATCAGTTGATCTTAAGAAAAATGATTGCAGAATGAAGTTTTTGTTTTTTAAAGTAAGTCAGAAAGAGGAAAAATGAACAACCATGAGGAAGTGGAAAGAAAACATAAATGGATGGATGTAAACTACAACGGACAGTCCCATGATAAACAGCCTGGGTGCAGATAAGAGCAAATGTAAGAAACACAATGTGTAGAGCCAACATGGAAGAAGCACTCTTAAGGACTCTGAATGCCATGAACTGGGGAGTGTGTAAAGATGTTTACAAAGATTCTGCATCTATTAATGGTCCTTCTTTAAGTATAAGGTGAAACCTGAATTTATTTATGGAATATCAAAAGATCAAAGTAACTGAACTCAGAGTAAAAATACCACATTTACAGTAAAGTGAGCAAGTCAGACTGCAAGAGAGATTCATTTTACAGACAGTAAATGTGAGAAATAGCTCAGGAAGCCTTCAAAATCTACTCCTTCAGTTGAACCAACATAGCTGAAAAGAGACAAAGCCCAATCATAATCAAAAGAAGTTTAAAAACCAAAGTGAAAAAAGGTGAGAACTTACACTGGGTAGAAACTATAGCAAAAGCTACCATCCAGTCAGTAAATAATGAGAAAAAGTACTTAGATCTGGCCAAGCAGCAAAGAAGCAGAATCTGCCTACACAAGAAGAATGCAAGTGAAACAATGCAAGAGCTGGGGAAAGGGCAGGGGGGGCAGATTCAATACCGTAGTCAAAATGGAAAGTATGTGCAATATGACATTTGGCATAACAATGTTGATGTCAGGAACCTATCAACCCAAATGACACGTATCACTGCAGACTGAGTAATTATCTGCCAACTATTATAGTGTCCAGCATTCACCTAGCACGGCAGGACTGCTGGCTCTGTAAAACTATGAGTATCACTCTCGGTGCATGTGACAGTCATTTGTGACTGAAGAACAGACTTCAGCTAGAGTGAGGTGCTCATGTTTTGCTGGTACTAAACTACTTCTTGTGGAAAGCCCTATGCCAATATCTTACATAGCCCTTCATGTTGGTAACCAACTCATCTCTTGACATGCATAATGAAAATCCATTATGTTCCTAATTTTAAAACCTAATTAATATTTTTTGATACTAAAGGGATCAATACCTGGACTACACTGAGGTCTCAAAGCTGCTAAGTAAGAAATTAAGCACTTGACAATAAGAAAGTCTGACATATTAAGAACCTAGAATTTCCCTTATATGTAAGGATAAAGTGGTGTAGAAATAGCATTCACACTGGGAGAAAGCACTTAGCAAGAATGTGTAAAACATATTAAAATGTATCTGTCCATTTGCCATTTGCTGCCTTGTTTTCACTACATTTCCCAGTGGTCCAAGGCAGTGGATTGTGAGAAGCGGCACTGTTACTGCAGAAACAACTCAGTTAATGCCTTAATCTTTAATCACTTAGATGAAGGGTTCCCTGTGCCCTGGATTTCCTAAGTAAAAAACATCTAAAACCAAAACTAAGACATCTCATGTGATGATGATTCCCATGGCACATTTTTTTCTGCCGAATATTATGTGTAAATTCCATTAAAACATACCTGGAAATAAAAAAAATGGATCAGAAACTTTTAAAAAATAAATGTATAATAATTAACACTTTTAATACTTATTAGTTTTAAAAACAGAGATGTAATTCTAACTATTGATGTTTAATGGCTGTTTAAAGCCATTTTTAAAAGGAAGACTCTTGGATGTTAAAGAGATGTGAATCTCCTTAAATTTTGATTTAAAAAAACCCTGAATATAAGAACTGAACCTTCAGCTGCTGCAGAATACCAGTTCTGTACCATCATCAATGAAATTGTGCTGACTCACCCCAGTTGTGCACCTGGAGTGTGTACCTGGAGTGAATTAATTTTAGTCGGTTAAGGGTACTTATTTATTCTTTGCAGCTCACTTCTAAAATTAGACTAGTCATTGTCACATTCATTTGTCTCTAGCCAATACTTGTTCTATGTCCTATATTCTGCTCCAACAAATGGCCATCTCAGTCAAACAATAAAAAATGCCATTTGATTTTAGAAACTTTCTAACTAGCTTAGAAAAAATAAAATAAAAACATACTACAAAAATATCTTTACAGGTCTTCTAGTCTGTAGAAGCTGTATTTATATTTTGCAGGAGGGAGGAATTGCCCTAATGCCATCTTTTAAAAGCTAATTAGAAAATACTCGCATGCTTAGGCCTTGTGTCTTAAGCTCTCCTTTGAATGAATTTTTATGGATGAGTTATGAACCTTTAAAAATGTAATTGTAATGCAAGTGCAGACACACCACTATAATTCAACCCACAACTTAAACTGGGGAATGACTGCCTTTGATAACTCCTTTATTAAGTTTTACAGCATATGATCGTGCTATGTGAAGCAGAGAATTATATTTTTATTTCCTCCTAAAAGAAAATAAAAAACCACTTTTATTTGCTTCAATACTTACTTTTCACCGTAAAACCTTTCAAAGAATTTTTCTTTCCAAGGTTCTGTTTTCTTTTCCTTTTCAATCTCTTGTCTGATGCGCAACTGCATTTCTGGTGTAAATTCTCCTAAAAAACAAATACTAATATATTGAATAAAAGTTGTCAAGGATTAGCTTAATATGGGTAATTATAAATCACAGATAAAAAGATGACATGCGGTGATTTCTGTGACGGTCATCCAACATTTCCAAAAGAAAATAATGAAAAGCAAAAGTGAATGTGACAGAAAGATTTAATTTACCATGTAACATAAGTATTTTAAAAGTACATTAGTGGGATTTAGTTGTGTGCATCTAGGTTTCCAAGGCTGGCAGTGATGAAAATGCTTGGATTCTTTTTTTTTAAACTGTTCAAATAAGGTGCCACAAGCAAGCTGTAAAAATGTACACTAAATTCAAAATGGAATCACCAATTTTTCTTTTGCTGAATTACTGGTCTAATACCACTTTCTATTCTTTCTATAAGTATTTCTCAAATGTAGAAAAAGAGACATTCTTCATAAAAACAATTAACCTTTGGTAAATCTGAGAACAAGTAGAGAGTTACCTTCTGCCAATCGCTGTTTCCACCCTTGTGCTGCGTATGCAAAGAATTCATTATTTAGAGCAGAACTACTGAGGCGCAAAACTCCATCACTTCCCATCTAGAAAATAAGCCGATGGTAGCAGAAGATAGTGTCAGAAATTACATAAAGCCAGAGTTCCAATTAAGGGAAATGGGGAGGGATAGGGAGTGGGAGTAAGAAAATGACCTACTACTACTAAAACAGTATTTTCATTATAGTCATTACTGCAAATGCAAGTGGGCATCAGCATGCTCTCTTCAGTTATCAGTATTACTGATGATAACTCAGTTTACAACTGATTGATGTGTTTTAATCACAGCCCTCTATCTCGAGCGTATGTCTAGAGCTATTGTACACAATCAAAAATCAGGATCATCATTATACTTGTGCATCTGCCTGAAATACAGTACAAAACAAATTAATTAAATGTAATGAAGACAGTAACTTTGCTGTTTCTAAATAAACCTAACACTCATGTTAGCTAATAGGCTGTACTGGCAGAAGAGTGGATGACAAGTAACCTTAACAAAATAACTGGTGTAAATTCAGCACTAAAACTAAGAACAGCTATACACATAATTTTACAGGCACCAACAGTGAAAACTGCGGAAGAACATAATTTTTTTTTTTCTTTCAACATTTGTCAAACATTCAATAATAAAACACCATTAAAAGTCTTAACAACAGTATTATCTACAATAACTTTTAAAAGTAATCCAACTATTGAGCTTTCTTTTACCATAAAGCTTAACACTTATTTCCAGGTTGTGAAGCTATGTCTGACTACTGAAGGAATTCTAATAACTGAAAAAAGTAATTCTATAAACCAAATTAGCAGTGGGTATCACTCTAGCATAATTAATAAACAGACAATAAAAACAAACTAGCAAACAGAGAAAGATGGGAAACAGCAGAACAGCTAATGTTGCTAGAACACTCTCACTACTTAACATCCTTTAAGGTAACTAAGAGATAAATGTTCAATAACACCATTTGTGATCTACCAGTAAAACCCAGCACATTTTCTAGCATGTTATACACACATTTTAGTGACATAACACCCCTTAATTCTCGGTGCTTGTTTCAAACTGGAGCCAGAAAGGAGACATGTCAGAAACTTTAAATGATATTCAGTTGTATGTCCCTCGCTAAGCTCTGTATTTCACTGATAATAGTGGCCCTACTTTTCAGAACAGTCTTTGCTAATTTACTCATTGCCTAGCTGGCATCCTGTCCCACAATAATTTCATAGGATTACACCAGAAAGATGTGAAGTAGTAAAAAGAGAATAGAGTGATAAGCATGGACTCTGAAAAACAGGCAATGCTACAGGCACTTGATTACAGCAAGAAAGTAGTATGTGTATGGTACCAGGGTGCCTCAGCAGGATGCGAGCCTACGGTACTGCTTCCTGCTATATGGCATTGCTTTGCCAACAAGTCATAGGAGTTGCGTTTAAGTAGGGTGTATATATAATGCTTCCATGCTTCTCATGATGTGCGTTGTGGAACACACGCACGTTAATTACAATTAGGCTATGACTAATGCTGAAACTGGAGAAAAACTAGAAAGAAACAGTGAAACATGCAGCAGAAGCAGCAAGAAAATAAAACCGGTGAGACAACACAAAGGCCATAAAGAACATGTACTTATTGTATAAAACAAACTGGTGTGACACATGATCTTCCTTCTGCACAAATGAACTTTTCCAGAAACAATAAAATTCCAGAATTAAAGTGAAATTTTTAGATACCAGCGCTTCTTGCACCTGAACAAAGAAACCAGTGCATGGTCGAAAACAACATTTACACAATTTCCTAAAAAGGTAAGATGAGAAGTTACAAAGAAAAGAATCACAAGTTGCTAAATAAACAAGTCTTTGTTCCTCAAAGAAAGGTGCTGAAGCTGCTTTCAGTTTCAACATAAAAGGAGATGAAGTAGTAACAGCCACTCATGTCAACATAGGTTTTACTCCAAACATTAGTATATTCAGGATTTGATCCCTAAGCCCCACACAGTGCTTTGCAGGAAAGAGTAATACAGACATGAAATTGTTATTTTCGTATTTAACCTCACTTAACTGTAAGCTGTCTCTGAAAGGCATGGTCCTCCTGAAACTCCATTGCTCAGCTGATGGAAAACAGTCTAGCTGTATCACTAGGCAGATCAACAAATCTCATAGGAAAGTAATAATTTGTGGACAAGAATTTTCTGTCACATCAGCAAGATGATCCAACTTATCCCAAGGTAATACGACCATCGGATCTCATGCAAAGTTGGAATACATCACAAGAGGCAGAAAGAGAATGCCACATTTCAGCAGCAATCCACTTTGATTGCACTAAACATAATACGAAACTGTAGCCAAGTATGATTGAGCTATTTCACTAGGCTGCATAAATCAAGAGCATCATGAAGATCGCCAGTTTACATTACCATGCAAATACAAGGAGAACCGTATTAGCTTCATTGTAACCCTGTTGTTCTAAGGACACGAGAAAAGCAAGCTTTGTAGGAAGAGTTACTGCATCTTTTATTTTATTGACTAAAGTACTGGGGGAAAAAAGTGCCAAGTTTTTGGGTGCATAATTTCTTATAAGGTGTCAAAAAGAAACTGCAACCCCCAAGCTAAATACTAGAAAGAGGTTCAACTAAATTCAGATGTTAATTAGTCCACCTGAGAGCAAACACATAGGCTGGAACTTCAGAAGAGAAAGCAAATGTTAGCAAGGTCATGGGTAAAGTTCATTAGTTCTTGTGGACCAGAAAAAATGCCAAGTAGTAAGTACCTGTGGAAGAAAAAGGAGGGGAAAAAGACCCCAGGAACAGCAGAAAGGGAGAATGAGAAAATTACAGCGGGTTACCTAAGAAGAAAATTTACTATAGGTAAACTAGCAATGGAACAATGCATCATTTGTGGACTGCATCAGGAAACAGATGTATGCTGTACTGACCACTTTAGATATTAACTGTAACAGCTTACAAGTATTAGGGAACCACGTACACAAGATCGAAAGTATGATGTTGAAGATGCTTAGGTTAAGAAAACTAAGAAGAACAAACTCAAGAAGTCACTGCTGACTTCATGATAGTCATTGCCTTTGATGAACTGGCAGAGGAGGACCTTCCCTGTGACCTGTGTTCATGGGACCACACAACTCATGGAAGATTTAAGTAGCTGGAACAGCCGACATCTAGACAGAAGAGTATACAATGTTACAGAAGGTGGGAACACCCTAATTAATTAGAGGAGACGCTTACAGTGATCTATTTTAACATGATATGAACAATTTCAGGCTAAAACACTACAGAGGCATGGATGAAAAAAGTCATCATCATCTAGACTTGATACACATAATTTAGGGTAAGAGATACCAATGGAAAAAAATGCAGGAAATAAAGTGTTGGTCAGCCACAGTGACTTCACCAAACTTGCTCAAAGATTTGAGATCAAAGAAAACCTGTGCTGGAAATGGAACAGGAAGAATTTATTCAGTCAGTTAGAGCTCAAAGAGAAAAGGATGAGGGAAAAAAGCCAAAGAAACTCATAATGGCCAAAGAGCTAAAGTGAATGAGATGGAAGTTTCCAAGATGTTACAAGAAGAAAAATGTACTAAGCAGAAGAAACCAGATCCAATACCAAATGAGGAAAGCAACCCAAACAGTTGGACTTGACGATCTCAAAGGTCTTTTCCAACCTAAATGATTCTATGACTCTATGAAATCAAATTAACAAGTTCAATCATTCAGCTATTTTTGATTAATTTAAAGATTTTATACAGGGAACAAAGTTTGAACAAGGTAGAACAGACAAAAAATGCACAATTTTACATCTAGTTGTTTTGAAAGAGTCTATCAGAAACAACAACACTACCAAAGATGTTATAATCCTTTTCTCAATAACCTAGACATGCGAAATCAGACTGACATTTTTTTTTCTCTTCTGTTAAACTTGGAAGGACTAAGAGGTCTTCATATTCACAATATTAGCTAACAATCTCTACTGAAATCTTTTTTATCTCACCCAGAGAACACATTTTCACCTAAGTCAAAAAGTTGAAGTGGAAATTGAAAATTCTGAAGCCAAAGGGCGTATTTACTTCTTTATGCTCTGATGATAGAGACAGCACAATTAACCACTAGGTCTGAATTAGAATTTGAAGAAACATGCCAATAATGCAGTTCCTAAATACACTGTTAATTTTTATGGTATTTAAAAAATGCTGTCCAACAGACACAGTGTGTTAATGAGCTGGAACAACAAATATTTCTTGGAAGGTTTATGTTTTATTCTGTTGAGCTTTAAATTTCTGTTTTTATGATTAAGCACAATGGCAGAATTGTGTTTTCTAATTAATGCTTCTGTGCAGAATTCACAATGGCTTTTAAAAGTTCCTTTTTTTATTGAAAGTAAGCCCAACCCCAGAACATATCTACTAAACCCCAACATCTGTTTGCATTTCAAAGCAAATGTCAAACACTTATCAAAAGGAACCGAGTAATCTTTCAATGAACTACTTCGATTATTTTCCTCCAAGTTCCACTGAAAATTCTCTTTTGACAATAAGGCAGGGATTATTTTTGTAGCTTAACCTGAAGATTCACACTGGTGGTTTAGTAGGGATACAGCAAGTACTGCATAGGTGTTACTGGTAGGTTACCTGACCTTTGCTAGAATGTTCAAAGACAAGCAATTAGCAAATCTGTTTCTCTCTCTCAAATTATTCAGAATTCTCCTATGCTATATAGAGTTCCTGTGTAGTATAACATATTTCTTATATGAAAGCTTATGTGTGAACATCATGCCATTTGACCATAATACAAAACTAAACAAAAAGTGAGAGAATTGAAGATTCATTCAAATTAAGTGTTCAGTACCACTCAAGAAATTACATCCTTTCTACAAACTGCTGCTAACCCTTTTCTGTGCTTTTATATTTTATCTTGGGGGAAGAACAGTCCTGTAATTCACACTTTCCCAAAGGTATGTAAAAGGAATTAAGTGCAAAGGATGGAAAGTATGAGAAAATACATTTTGATACTTTTGCATTAAAGCCTCCAAAATATGAAAAATTAAAAATTTAGGTGCATTTATACCATTATATATCACAGGAAAAAATACTTTCTATTTATGTATGTGGAGAGACACCACTGCCATTTTGTAACATGGAACAAATATGATTCTCCAGTACTGGGCACCAGCATCAAACTGACCTGTGATGAATGTCCAGTACAAGTCTAAATCACACATCTAAAGATGCAGTGACCGACTTTCTGAAGGCAAACACTTTGGAGAGCTGGCTAGACAACCTGGGCTAGGCTCATTTTACTCTTGACAATCACTGAGCAAAATTTCACAGGAGACACGGAAGACCACTATCTGTATTTTCCTCCCAGAATCTCTGCTACTAAGGGAAACTTTCTCCAAGAAACAGAACTGTTTGATGCCATGTACACAGAAATAAACACTTAATTTAGGTACTCTGCATCATCATTCTGGAAGACATATTCTGCTTCCATGAACAGTGAAGGAAGCGCAAAGATCAGATTCCTAATTAGGGCCTCTACATTTGCTTCCTAAGCTAGTCAGCATGAAACACCCCCTTGCAACCCAAATCCAAAAAGAACATCAATGGATATGATTGTAGCATACCAGATGCTCTCTTGCTCCACAAAATGCCCAAAGGATTAAAAATTGCTGTCAAATCTAGTAAGAAGTAATAGTAAACTTCAGAAGAGATTGCAACAACCTGATGCGTGTCTCAACATGCAGGAGCTTCTACCAATTGCTTTGCTCTGAATGCAGACTACTGTAAACTGGGTACTGTGGAACACACACTTCGGGGACTAATTTTTGTGGGTTTCTTACACATCTGTTATATTGGGTAGGCCAACTGTGTCCAAAGTCAAGTGTGCTGATCTTCTAAATTTCCACCACTTCCTACTGGTGATGATGCCGTCTGATGCACTAACTACTCCTTCATGCCACAGCATCTTTGTCAGCAAAAAACAGATTTCACGGTGCTTAACACCAAGCTTGATGGTTCATGTTGTAACAGCAGTGAATTGCCTTCTCTTTTAAAGGCCTTACTTTCCAAAATAGGCTACCTACTCAGATGACTTTAGCCACCCGAATACAGATGTAAGCAATAACTATAGCTATCAACTAGCTTAATAGAAAACATTGACATTAGGCCTGAGACTTTTTCAAGGCTTGTGAAGCAGTATGTGGAATGCAAGACAGAAAGCGCAAAAGTTTGGCCCATTTGTGCTGGTTTTGGCTGGGATACAGTTAATTTTCTTCATAGTAGCTAGTAGAGAGCTTATTTTGGATTTGTGCTGAAAACTGTGTTGATAATACAGGGATGTCTTCATCGCTGCTGAGCAGTGCTTTCACAGAATCAATGCCTTTTCCCATTCTTTCACTGCCACACCAGCCAGCAGGCTGGGGGTGCACAAGAAGCTGGGAAGGGACACAGCTGTTCTAGCTGTATTCCAACCAACCAAAAAGATATTCCAGACCATATGACGCCATGCTCAGCAATAAAAAGCTGGGGGAAGAAGGAGGGATGTTCAGAGTGATGGCGTTTGTCTTCCCATATACCATTACATGTGACAGAGCCCTGCTTTCCCGGGGACAGCTGAACACCTGTCTGCTGACTGGAAGTAGCAAATGAGTTCCTTGTTTTACTTTGCTTGTGTGCACAGCTTTTGCTTTATCTGTTAAACTGTTATCTCACAATATTTTGTCATGACGTTTTCTCACTTCTACTCTTCTGGTTTCTCCCCTGTCCCACTGGGAACGAGTGAGCGAGCAGCTATGTGGGGCTTAGTTGCCACCAGGGTTAAATCACTACACCAGTTCACAGTAAGTCCCCAAGTGATACTACCAAGTATCTGTGTACACCACCAAAACTAGATGCTTGCCACCTGTGATCAGTGGTTTCAGGCCACTACTTAAAGTGCTTTTGGGATTCTTTGAGAAGGTGAATATAAGGGGTGACTGCTTGCAATCATATTAAAAACAGTATCTAAACTCATACTTTACAAACTATCATTTGATTACAAAGATTAATATTTGCTATTGATGATTTCTATAGTGTTAGTGCCAAAGGCATACAAGTTTAGACCCTACAGCTCTATCTACACAAATGTAACTTAAAAAGTAATGAAGGGTGGTGGCATTCCTGGAATGCTGGGTAAATGTCTGGATGTGGCCCAGATTTCCAATCTCCAGTTACAGTCAATGCAGGTGTAGCTGATGCACTCAGTGGAGCCTAGAGGGCTATTCAGCTGACCGACAAGTCAGCATCTACTTCCCAGTGAGACAAATAGCTCTTCAGGCTCTTTGTTCATGCACTGACTCAATGTGTGTTGTTCGTAATGGAGTGTAGACACTTGGCACACTTGCAGACATACACATTTAGATGTCTTCATTTGGAGGGGAATCATCCTTCTCCGAGTCAAACAGCTCAGAAACTGAATACGGAAAGGCTACAAAGAGGTAGCAACGTTGCAACAATAGGAAAGCACAGTAACAAAAGCACTGACCAAATTAATTCCTGTTAATGCTTGTAAAACACAACATAAGGAGGCAATACATTCCCGAAGGCCACCTACCTTGTCATTAACTACTGGAAACTTAAAAAAGACATCCTTTATCACACAGATCAGAACTAAATATAAGCTCTGTGGATACATTTGTACAAAATCTTCCAGGTATAAGCAGTCACAAACATGCTCCTGAGCACTGACACAACAAACTATAAACCCACATCTGCTGGCAATGGACATCAATACATTCCTATTCCTCTTGAAACAGCATGTTTAGAAGAGGCACAGGTAAATTTTAAATAAGCAGTCTCAGGCACCAGTAACTAGTTTACATGTGCGACTGTTTGGCAAGATTGAAATTCATATATAGCAGTACAATGCACCCAAACACACCATCAGAGAATAAAAAGGTCTCTGCATGCTAAACCCTCCAAAACTTCATATGATCCTTATATACAGAGAAACGTAATCCCCAAATTAGAACCTGTTCTGAAAAAAGGGATGGAACCAAACCCAAGATTAGACTAAGAAAAGCCAGTGCTCCCAGTGTCCAAGAAATTTACCGCCTCCAAAGAGGATTGCAAGGAGGGAATGAAAGGGAATGAGGACAACAGAGACTATCCGATGAACCTCATGAAGGTCTTGGCAGGTATGATGCCTACAAAATCTACCAATTTCACCAGTTATTAAACTTTGGTGCCCATCTACCTTCACTGTAAGAACACAGCCAAAATGAGATTAAGTGGATCAGAAGTTATCAGTAGTAACAGACATATATTGGTAATGAAGTCATGGTTTAATAGGTGCTATCAGCAGAACAGCTTTGGCATCTTTACTTACAGGGTGATGCCCCAAGAAGGTTTTGAGATATGGCAATAGGTAAGCAAAGATGAAAAAGAGCCCTCACAGAGGAAAGGAACGTTCTGTAAAGACAGACTTGTTATTTTCTCCAAAATTTGGAAGCTGTATTTATATAGATGGCCCAATAGTATGGACAAATCAAATCAAATACTGTTCTGTGGACCACTGCCAAAACAAGTTTATTTATAAAAGGAGGGGTTAAAGAAGGGGCCAACGTGATGACAGTGGTACATTTATCTCAGTCTTTGATGGCTGAACACTAACGTGAGAAATACAAATGGTATGTAGGAGGACTTTGAAGATTTAGTTGGCAATCAACATTTTGACTTAATTGGCAAAATGGAGATCTGATAATTCATATAGCTGATAGTAATGTAAAAGACTAAAGCTTGTTTGGGAAAAGGAAGAAATGGCAACAGAATTTAAAAAAAATGTGTTTCAAGTAGGCATACTTCCATAAATGCAGAATTAGTTGGGAGAATCCCCAGGAACGTTGTGCTAGTGAAAAAGTAGTTAAAGAAACCTCACAGTTCTTTAAATAAACAATACTTACCACATGTAGTGCAAAGCCTCCTGCAAAGGAATAACGGGAATTGTACAGTGAAACCATATTGTCCTAGTTAGGACCTCACTGTTGATCTCGCATCATGCAGGGAATGGAAATGAGGTCAACTTACTAAGCAGGAATACTACAGCAGAACATGGTATAATGGACCAAATTTAAGACACTGTTGGCAAGGAACACATCAAACTTCAGAAGAAATAATTATGGAAGTACGTTAGGAGCAAGATGATGGTGAAAGTTAGCCCATTGTGCAACAGGGGAAAAATTAGAGGGATACAGACACAGAGCCAATGTTCATACTGCCTTTTTTGCATCCATCTTCACCACAAATCTGCTGCATTGAGGTGCTTAATACAATTAATTCCAGCCACAAAAGGCAAAAGGGTACGATCTCATGCTTGAACAAGCAAGGAGCTGAATAAATATTACTTAAATGCACTCAAATCATCTGGGCTTGATAGACTATCTTGTTAAATGTCCAGTTATGAATCTGTCTCAGAACTTTTAAAAGATGCATTTCAGAACAGTGAAGAGGGAAGAGGATAATTGCAAAATTATATGTGCTGGCTATATGTATACAGCACATATGCATCACCTGTGCATAAAGAAGGGGATAAGCACAGCTAAGGACTTTCAGACTAAGCCAGCTTCAGAAGAACTCCTATGGCCTACTCAAAGACTGCCAATTCTTTTTTGAGATGCCCTAGTGTGTCCTAAGATAGTCATATGGACACACTGTGGGCAGATAGAACCCAGAACCTACAGAGCACCTATAACCTTTTGAAGAAGTTGGGTACTAGACAACATAGCTCAGTGCATCTCAATTGATACAAGAAGCCCATGTTTTAGTATCTTGCTTGTTCTCCCTGTCTTCAAGATTTGGAGAATATGTGTAATGATTAAAGCACAAGACATCACACTACACACAACTGCCTGGAAGCTAACAAGGAGCTGAACAACAGCCAACACAGATTTGTCAAGAATAGGTCACGTCAAGTCAGTCAATTTTCCTTCTGACAGCGTAAAAGGCCTTGTGATAGAAGAGAAACAGCACAAGTTTTAGAACTTGATTTTAGCAATGCTGTGTCACATTTTCTTAAGCAAATCCAGGATATATAAATTGTAATTAGGTGGCTACAGAACTACTCAGAACTCTACTTAGGGAACTATTGTTTATTACCAACTGGGAGGCTGTATTTCAGGGGCATGATAAAAAATCGGAAGGGATTTTCAAATACCATTAGTCAGAGAGGGTCTGAGTACACTGAAATCTACAACTGAAATTCAGAATTCTTTTGATGCATTTGAGAATTACTTTGGAAACAACAGGGATAATTAGGGCACTACAATGGGAGCAAATGCAAAGTTTCAGACTCTTGTAATAAAACATAACTAGAGAAATACAAAATGAAGAAATTAAGCGGCTATGCAATGCTTCTGTAGAAAAGTATTTATGGCTCACGACCACATAGGCTGATCACAATCTGAATATAAGTTAACCTTGATATAAAATTGCAAAGAAGGTGAGCACAACACTGGAAGTTATAAATGAGAGTACTGTGTGAAACCACAGAAATCAGTTCTTGTCTCCTTGGTGTTACCACTTGAGCTGGAGTAGTATGTTCAGTTTTGATTGTTGCAACTCAGAACTGGTACAAAGACCAAAGGAGAGAAGTGAGGCTGAGCACAGATTTAAAGTCCTAGATCTACAAAGACTGCATTAATAAGGGCTGCTTCTCAACAAAAAGAAACAGGGAGGTGGGGAATGGGTTACCGCCTTCATATTTGAAGGCTGTTGCAAAATGAACACAGCAATCTCCAGGCTCTCCACACCGATACCAAAGTGAACAAAGAATAGCAGTCAAAATTGCAGTGACAGAAATTTGGATTAATCACTGAGGAGAAAACTTTTAAACAGTGAAAACAGTAAGGCACTAGACTTATTTGGAGAGGCTGTGAATTCACCATCCCTGAACAGCCAAAAAACCTTTTACACAGTATCTGTCAAGAAAACCAGACACTGTTGATTTTGTCTTAGTGTAGAGAAGACTAGATAAATTGTCCTTTCTCTCCATATTTCCTATGTCAAGACATAAAAGCTGCTAAAGTAGTTTAAAAATAAATTTATGTTTCGCAGTTTACAAAGCTAAAGGACAGTATATCAAATTGCCACCTATTACATCATCATTAAAAAACCCCGTAAATGTGCTCTTGCGTGAGTTTCTTTTCCAATCAATTGTCAACCTCTGTTTTTTTAAAGAAAGATGCTTAAGTCAGTCCTTGCATTCTGTCTTCAAGGCCTCTAGCCTCTTAATGCCCTTCCAACAGAGTCACTCTATGCGATCTAGTGTAACTGACCACAGCTCATGATTCATATCTGAAACAACCCCTCATTTGGACAGAATGACCTTCGGAAACACTGCAATTTCTTAACATAACGGCTTAGCTTTGTCTGCATGCAATTTAAACCTTAGATTGCAATTAGTTCCAAAATATCTAAAATGGATGTCATAGCACAGAGCATGGCACTGTCTTCTGGCTCTGCTTGTACTGCAGACACACTCTGTTAAGTTTCTGGAACCTTTCTTCTCAAACACAAACGCATTGAATAAGCCACCACAATTATACTTCATGATGGCTGGAAGGAGCCTTACTCACTCATCAACATCTCCTTTGCTAGCAGTTGATAGCTTGAGTCATATTAAAGCCAAGTTAGACACTTTCTGTTCTTGAGGCCGAGTGTGGCATCCCTGTAGAACAGACTTCTCATTAAGCCCAAGAGCCAGAAATTCTCATTGGGAAATACAGAACAGCTGCAGAGAGTAGTATTAAGGCCATATGTTTTGTTCATACCAATGTTTTCTGAAAAAAAAATAATGTTACCATCACAAAATGAACAAGGCACTAAAAAGTGGAACAGAACTTACTACTCTATGTGCTCTTGCGAGTCTCTGGACTGTTTAATTTCTGACTGACACATTCTTCAGAAACTCTAACAAGATCTGCTTGCACTTTACATAAGCCTAAATTCTATGTAATAATGCAAAACAATGATTCTCCTGTTCATTACTTTGGCTAATGATCTGGGAACCAATTACGTCAAGGAGTTCTCCACAGCTAGAGCTCTCCCTGTCAAGTAATAGTTGGCAATTATAAAACTTAACTTCTATCCATCTGAAAAAATACTTTTAAGTGAACTTGCATGTATTTCTAGTATGAAAATCACCGAGGAAGTTTCTCCATTTCCTACAGAATACAGCTGACTGTTCAAGTATGCCATTACCTATCTAAAAGTCATTTCTCCACTTACACAATGACCATTCAAAGAGATTGTGATAAATGGGACCAAACCGTAAGGATGCTCTAACAGTTGGCAAGTCTATAATAGAGAATGAGTATGGATGTGCTTGGGTAAGAAAAGAAAAAGCAGCTGTAGTTGTCACAAAAAATCTGTAAGTTCTGTTAAACAATGGCTGCATTTCTGATGATAGTGTTTCTGCTTAACTCAATGTTAAGCAAAGATACTGTATTTTTCAGCAGTCAGTAATATGGGAGTGGTACCGTATGGTAACAATAGCAGACAAAATCAGAGGCTGAACTAACCCTTGATAACTGCAAGGAACAGATCATGTAGATAAAACCTGTGAGTGAACACATAATTGACAATTAATAGGAAAGCTGTCAAATAAAAGATTTCTATTTAGCTTAGCTTGTCCTAAGAATGAAAAAAGGGATTCTTATTTTCAATAAATATTTCAGTCCATTTGATATAGCTGTGGCTACTACCATATATATGCATCCACCATCTTCTATTTATATCAGTTAAATTCTGCCAGCAATCAATGCTAACTTTTAGTATGCAAAAGACTTCCATGGGTTAGTAGCCTATTGTATGAAATACAGCACTTGATTGTTATTAAATCTGCTGTTCTTCACATTTAATCTGGTTCTGGTAGATTAAAAAGCACAAATACAGTAGTTTTTTCTTCAGATTGTTTTTTATAGCTCATGTAAATTTTGGAGCCCTTTTCTGGATTCTTTCCATAGCTTCTGAAGTGAACTGGCCATGTTTAATTTTCAAGATGATGACTTGATAATATTTATTTAATGAAAGGGTATTTTCTTTAGTGCGGCCTCCCTGTTGCTGCTTAGACATTGACGGAACAGATGTTTCTGCTGAGCTGTCCATAATCATGACTGTATCTTCTTTTCAAATCTGATTTATAAACTAGAAATGCAATAACCCACATCATTATTTCCAGTGCAAAACGGTGTATGCTTTCCTACACTAAATCTCAGAATCATAGAATGGTTTGGTTGAAAAGAGCCTTAAAGGTCATCTAGGTCCACCCCCCCTGTCATAAGCAGGGACACCTTCCACCAGACCAGGTTGCTCAAAGCCCCATCCAGCCTGGCCCTGAACACTCCCAGGGATGGGGCATCCACAGCTTCTCTGGGCAGCCTGTTCCAGTGCCTCACTGCCTTTACAGTGAAGAATTTCTTCCTTGTATCTAATCTAAATCCACCCTCTTCCAGTTTAAAGCCATTACCCATATCCTATCACTACAGGCCTTTGTAAAAGTCCCTCTCCAACTTCCTTGCAGGCCCCTTTAAGCACTGGCACCTTTAAGGTGTCCCCAGAGCCTTCTCTTCTCCAGGCTGAACAACCCCAACTCCCTCAGCCTGTCTTCATAGGACAGGTGCTCTAGCCCCCTGACCATCTTCATGGCCCTCCCCTGGACTTGCTTCAGCAGGTCTGGAAGCACCAGAGGTAAACACAGGGCTGCCTTAGTATAGAACTCCCCCGTACTGGATTGTCTGAACTTCTCGGTAAACCTCATATGGCAAGGCAAACGGCCACAAAAAGACAGAGCTCAAGAAAGGTCCACAGGAAGTACCTGTAGATGTGACAGATAATTTGTGTTTCTCTCAGAAATTTGGAGATCCAGAAAAAGGAACTATATGGGGATAAGTCAGTGGCACTACCAGGCTCTGAAAAAAGCCTGTGTGAGGGGTCCCAGCAGGAAAGTTGAGAACAGCAAAACAAAAACATTTTGAATACAAGCTGCCACAGATTGAACAGCAAAATAAAACACTGGACTTCAATAAATTATTAGATTAGTAACTGCACAAGCTTGACTCAAGAAATAAAGAACTCTGTAAATTCTTTACAGAAATGATGCTAGGACAAAGTACACCCTTGCAAATTATGTCAGTGTAGGGAAAAAAAAAAAAAAAGAAGACAGGAAACTATGAACTTAAAGCACAAGCTTTTCATTTAATGTCTAGGACCAGAAAGAACCACATTGAAAGTACTAACCTGGCTGTGTCATTAAACTATAAGAATACACTTCAGATGGGGATAAAAGTCAGGGGCCAGGCAAAAAATCAGATATAGTAACAAAGGAAAACAAGAACGTTAAGAAATCATCTTAAATCACATTAAAGAGTTAGCCCATTACTGAACAGCTAACATGCTGTGTTGGTAGTTCTCCAGGTTTTCATACATACAGAACATAGATTTCAAATCCTGAAGAAAATAAAGAAATAATACAAGAAAGAACCCAGAAGATCAGAAAGAAATGAGCAACAACCAGGATGGAGCTCTCAAGAAGAAATCACTGCGGCAATCTAAATGGTTTGTCTGGTAGGTCTGAGGAAAAAGCAGTAGATATCGCCTACAGAATCATACACAGAATCACGTGCATTTGGTATAACCTTCAGAAGTCATGAAGTTTTCAAAGCCATTCCACTTAGAGTACCTTGTTTAGGGCGTTGCCCACTTGAGTTCAGAGTATCTCCAAAAAGAGAGCTTCCACAGCCTCTCTGGACAACCTCTTCCAATGCTTAATCACTCTTGCTGTGAAAATATTTTTCCGGATAATCAAATCAGAATTTCCCATGTTTCAGCTTGTCTCCATTGCCTCTAATGCCATTACTGTGTGCCCCCAGGAAGAGCTGTCTTCTCCACAACCTCCCATTAGCTAGGTGGGAACTGCCATGGGATCCCCTAGCAGTCTTCTCTGTGAACAAATCCAGCTCTCCTGTGCTACAGCCCCTTACGATCTTGGTAGCCCTCCACTGGACTTGCTCCAATATGTCAATATCTTTCTTGAAAGAAAGGGTATCAATGATCACTTCTCTTGACCGGCTGGCTGTGGTCCTGCTTATTCAGCCCAGGACACTGCCAGCCTTCTTTAATGTCAGGGTGTAATGCTGGCTCTTATTTAACTTGCTGCCTACCAAGACCCCAGGGTTCTTTTGGCCTTTTTTGAAGATGTGTGCAACTTTTCCTTTCTCCCGTCACTGGGGACATTTCCTGATCTCCAGCACCTTTCAAAAGAGAATGATCTTGCAACGGCCCTCTCAGCACCCTTGGATTCAGTCTGGTGTATCCCATGGATTTCTATGGGTCACGTTCTCGCAAGTAATCTTGACTTGGTCCTTATCTACTGCTGGCGGTTCTCCTCTTTGAATGCTTTTACAAAAATCAGAGGCCTGGGAGATCTTGTTGGTGAAAATGGAGGCAAAGGCGGCATTGTGTCAGCTGTATATGTGTTCACAGTTATTAAACCACACCCCTCACTCAGCAACAGTCCCAAACTTTCTTCTGTCTACTACTCCTGTTCTTTGCTTCCTCAGGATCTTGAGCTCTACTACACAGTCACTATAGGTACAGCTAGCACAGTCATTTATATACCTCTATAATATAACCAGCTATTCTATGTATTCAGTAGCAGATCCACCTGTGCATCACCCCTAGCTGCCTACTCCATTACCAGAAGTCAAGAAGCACTCTGACACTCTCCAGAAATCTCCCTATTTGCATTCCATTCTGCTGCCCTGCCAGCAGTAACAGGGAGGTTAGAGTCCCCATAAGAATCTGGTCTGTGACACAGACTTGCCTCAAGTTCTTTAAAGAAGAGCTTATCCACTTCCTCACCCTATGAAAGAATAGTTGAGTTTAGAAGGGACCCCTGGAGGTGGTCACCTTGCTCAAGCAGGGCCACCTAGAGCTACTTGCCCAAGACCATGTCCGGAAGGCTACTGAATATCTCCAAGGATGGAGAATCTACAACCTCCCTAAGCAACATGTGCCTTTAACACATTAAAACATTAAAAAAAGTTTTACCTTATGTTCATATGGAACCTCCTGTCTTTTGGGTTGTGCCCACTGCCTCTGGTCCTGTCACACCCTTTCTTCAGGTATTTATACGCATTTGTAAGATTCCCCCTGATCCTTCTCTTCACTAGGCTAAATGCCAGCTCTCAAAGGCCCTTCCTCATATGACAGGTGCTCTAGTCCCTTAATGCTCTCAGTAGCCCTTCACTGTAGTCTCCAGTAGCTCTCTCGCTCTCTCTACAAGGTATTCCAGGTGGCCTTACCGATGCCAAGTTGGATCTGATGGTCTAGCAAACTCCCATCACAATGACTGACATCCATGCCACTCAACTCTCCACTGACCTTGACCCCTAAGATCTGAACCAGACTATATCCTACCCTATAGAAGAGCTCCTTATACACATGGTCTTCAGGAAAACCACTCTCCTTGTCTTCTCTGACTGTCTTTTCTCAAGAGAAGCAAATTTTCATCAGTGGTTTTGATATACATAAAAAAAGGGAAAGAGAAATGTGCAGAGAAAGGCAGAGTATAACACTAGAAAGGAGCAAGAAAGAGAGGGGAATGAATAGTAAAGGAGTTGATAAATACCAAGTTTAATACAAAATGTCGATGATTTCAGGTCCTGAGGACACAGATGGTAGGAATGTGGAAGTAGTAATGCAGCTGGAAGCTACAGAACATTCAAAAAAAAATAACACACAAAAAAAATAACACACAAGACTTGCAAAAAACAGAGAAAAAAGGATAGCAACTGTTTCTTTGCCTGCAGATAAGGCACATTTAGAGGCTCATCTCAAACACGAAAATACATGCATACATTTACACACAGTTCTATGACTTTGAAGAAAAATCTATCCTTTTTTAAAAGTTTCCATGTATTTAAAGCCAACAATGGAAAAGGTTCTGAATTTAAAGTAAGTAAACAGGAGTGTAAGAAAATTGCTTCTGACAAGATGCAGCCATCAGGAGCATTGCAGTGTTGGGACCACAAAACAGGTATACTAAAGCTAAAAAGTACATGGATGATAAGACAGATACACCCAACACAAAGGAATACAGTAGACAGCGATACATGGGTCGGACTTAAAAGCTGCTCCCAGAAAACAAACTCAGCCACTGCAACTTCATGAGTTAGGTAGATGACATGGAAAGATAACCAGGTTACACTATGTCTCTCTCAGCAATTCTGATGTAATACCACTTGAGTGCTAATGTTCATTCTGCATAATCTATTCCATTAGTCTTACCTTTTCACAGTAACTGGACCTAGAATACAGCTAAATTTTATTTAGTCCTGATTATGAAGTTATCAAGCCTTGTAAGAAAAACTTACCGTTATTTGCAACTGATCATCAATGAGTTTGTCTTCAAATACAAAAGATGGATTCTGAAGACAGATGATGAAAGTAATTCTGAATATTAGTCCTTTTAAAAATAACCAGACTAAACTTAGAAGTAAAATGTCAAAGGATGAAAAAGAAAATATCTACTACTATAGGAATAATTGCTTCAGACAAGAGAAGAAAAAAGAGTCTTTTAAAGAAAGAAACAGAAGACCTTTTCTGTCTTCACTAAAGTGGGAAATATTCTGAGTACCACTGAAGAATTGCAAACATGTTTTCAAAATGAAATGTGACTTGTTAATGTAGACCTTATCTAAATCAGGAAGACAAGTGGGATAGCTATATTCATTCCAATACACTGTAGTGTCAAAAAAGACAATAGAATCCAATCTGGTTGAGCTCAGATGCAAGAAATTAAATGAAGAATTTAAGGAGAATAATACATTTGGCAAAATTTAAAATAAATCATTTTAAAATGAAGCAAAACCCAAGTAAAATACAGGGAAAACCAGAATATGCAGCAAACTGTACCTTCTAACTTCATTCAAATTATAGAAATTACAATTCAAATTTATTTTCCTACTATATCCATCATACAAGTACCAATCCCAAGCATGTCAGAACACACAACAAACAGCAAGTATTTATAGATACTAAAAGAGGCCCGCAAGCCAGGGGAAAAAGAAAAGGTAAAATAGAAAAACATACATAGGTCATAATCAAGGGAAGCATGTACATGTATATGTATAAAGAAAGATGCTTGGAGACTTTGAGAAAGTAAAACATTATTAAATTATCCAACAATACACAAGTGCTGGGGAAGGTGCAGAAAAAGGGATGTAAACAGCCAGGGTCTATTCATGTAGCTCTTGTAAAAATAAAAGACATATGCCTTTGAATGTGAGAAGCAGAAGGTCAGGGGATGTTACATGTAAACATCTTAAATTAGTCAGCCATTTTTGATGAGTGTCATCAGTTAAAACCCTGCATCCAATCCCTTTTCTCTAGGCATTAGAAAACATCCTCTTTTTTTTTTTTTCCCCTCCTGTGCAAAAAAATGGCCATATGTCCTTAACACATGAGAAAACAAACTAGAGGAAATTCGAGTTTAAATAATGCGAAGACAAAGAATAGCCATGTTCTGAAATAATTAGGAAGCCCCCTCCCCCTCAAAATCTTTTTCCCTTTTTTATTTCAGCGAAACAAATACACCGAAAGGAGGAGGAGGGGGGAGGAGAGGGACTGAGGAGAAGCATGGATGGATCACTTCTGTTTGCTCTTCTTTTCACTGTCTTCAGATTCAGAACTGTAAGGAATGTTCTGTTCTCCAATTACAGTGCAGCCCTACAGTGGCAACACTGGAGGCACTGCAGACCAACTCATATCACTTAATTATTAGCACTTTGCAAGGAAGGAACGGTTGAAATACTACAGTCCAGCAGTGCAATGCATCCTTAATAGCCACATAATCTGAAGCATGCTAGTCCCTTGTGTCCATATACGTTACCATTTATATCCACATATTAGTTATACTCTCACAGCACAGCTCTTGGCACAAAGTCTTAAAAAGGCACTTGTGCAAGTACTTTCCTACTGGAAAGGAGGTGTTTTATCAATTCTTTTCTCTTTTTAAAGTACTAATAATTCTGTCAAATGTAAATGTAACTGGTATTACATACAAACTCCTCTTTACTTAAGCACTAACAGCTGTGCACTGTACTTTATAAAATGAGTTTGGAGGGATGGAGAGGGGAACAAAAGCTTCACTAGTTCACATCAGAACAACCTTGAGTGAAGAGCCCCTCACACACCAGAACAACTTATGAATAAGGATGCTGCAGAGACAGATGTGGCTCTTGTATTTTCAGCTTTCAGCAAGCACAGTGCACTTGCTGTGTCCTACTAGATGCCCCGAGTTGAGCCTAGCTCAGACAAAAGCAATAGTTCCGCTAACACCTCTGCCAAACTTGTTCGTAAAGGCGAGACACGCTTTAAGCGTGACGAGCTTGTAGCTAGGGCTTTGGAAGTGAAACAAGAACTTCCACAACATGGATGTGGCATGGTGGAAAACACTGATTCACATTTCTGAAATACAATGACCATGTCTGCAGAAATACAAAAACATGACACAAAAATGTAAAGCTTCCTATTCATACATGTAGAAGTACTGATATTGGGGAAGACGTCTAAGGATTATTGCAAACAAGCAGCCAAGAATTCCATTACATTAATCAGAGCAGCCAGATTGCAATGCAGTTGCAGTAAGCCTTAGTGGACTGCACTAGGGAAGCTGAAAGAGTATTCCTGTAGCTAAAGCCAACAGGGATTTTTAAGTGAAATCCTTCAGCCTTCAACTCCTGTAAAGTGAAACTGGTGGTTTTTGTTAATACATGACTGTGAAATGTAAATATACACCATCCATACAGCTGCATTTGGTAAAAAAGGTATTAATTTGCAGCACAAGGACAGAGGGGCCAGCCATGAGTAGTAACCTCTCTGAACAGCCCTGGCTAGATGAGCTCAGGAATCAGAGCCCCAGACTTTTACTGAAAAGGCAGCTTAAATACTTTGGAATGCCTTCAGCCATCTAGTCTCTAAGATACCTATATTAAAACTACCCTAATAAAGCTGTATAAATAAAGCACATTACAATGCCATGCTATCCACATTAACTGATAAATGCCAGTTAAAGGGAGAAATGTGACATAAAATGAGCTTCGATCACTACACACACAGGGTTGCCAATTTGGCTTTTTTAATATGCTTAGGTGCAGAAGACATACATAACATTTAACCTTCTATTCCAAATGTTCTCCTCTGAACTAAGTGCTTTTCTCATAATCCTAAAACTATTTCAGTGTAAAACTAAAAAATTTACAGGAACATAATAATAAATATTTGAAAGCTACCGATGACAAAATTAAAAAGGACAGCTAAAAGGTTGCAGTATTAGCAAAAAAGGCAGCTAAGAAAGATAAGGTAACCATTTATCTACTATTACACAATAATTCCATGGAGAGAAACATAAAATAAAACTGGAAGCAAATAATACACACAGGACTAATTTCTGCAGTTTGATGTCTCATAAAAAAAATGCTGGAAAAGTCCAATGGCAAATATAATCCTCAAGTACTGATGAAGTTAAGAAAGCAAACAGGAAGATTGCTACAACGCTACAAGGAAGAGACTGTGGAAAATAAAGTTTTGCTTACTTTTTTATAGAAAACATACAGTAAAATATATACTAAGTAGTATTTATTTTATTCATTGTAATCAAAAGAATAAAATAAATACTGTGTCAGAATGACAGATAGCAGATCTCTCTCCTTGTCTTTTACAAGCATAATGAATGATACACAAAATTCTTATCTGCTCTCCACTGCAGAATTCAAACTGATGTGCTTGGGAGTAGGAGTGATTTGTGCACATCAAAAAAAATGGTTACCTTTCCTTATCATTGTTCAGACAGTAGAAACAGAGATGAAGCTATTTATTGTGCCTTTTTTTCAACGCAATGTGAGAGGGAATCTTCGCAAGGTGATACAATCAACCTGGAAGTGTCAGCTCAACCTAAATTGAGTAGGCCAAGACAGACAGAGATCCTCTGCTTGACCTTAAAATGACAGGATGCTGTAATGTTATTACACAACAATACTGGCATTGACCCAAGAGACAGTTATTATATTGGGATTCACTGATTTAGAAATTGAAAGAAGAGATTAAGATGGGGTTTGACTTTTTAGGTTTTATTTTAGATTCATAAAAAAACATTTTAGATTTATAAAAAATATTTTAGAATATTTTGATTTGTACATCATGTTTTTCTTTTCAGTAGATTGGCTTACTATAAAACTGAAACATTCACAGGCACTTCAGCAATACTACGTGGCTTAAGTATTTCCTTAAGAATATTTAAGTGTAGAATTCTGAATTTAAGTAACTACTAAGTACTATAAATTATAGATTGATTCAGAAAAGAAAATGAAAGATTGCTACATTTCCTTCATAAACCAAATAAAGCTAAGACAAAATAAAACTTTTTACTAGGATATCCTCTACTGTTGTAAATGCTCTGCATGAGTAAGTTTGGTCAGATAAAAAGGCACTGCAACCTAACACACAGGTCTGAGGAGGCTCTGAGATCCTTTGTGGGTGTTTTTGCAGAACGGAATGCCCATCCTACGTGAAAGGGTGGGGCAAGTGCAAACCACAAGAGACTCAAAAGAACCCAATACTACACGAAGAGAAATTACAGGGTAGGGAGTTAAATTCTCAAAGATCAGGGAATTGTTAAGCGTTTGTAGAGTATGGAAAGACACATTTTTTCAGAGCTTTCAGGAAAGATTATTTTGTTTAGCGCTCCAAGGATGAGTAAAATCACTTAAGCTTTCTGCTACTATTCAGATGAGGCAGCATTCCTCATAATCTTACTACATGGGTAAGCAGTAGGGTTTTTTTTGCTTTTGCCCATACCCCAGTGTAAATAAACAGCAGGAATTTGACTCCCCAGTAGCAGCAACAAGGAAAGCTGGTGTAGACAAGATATTGCCAGCTGCCATTCCTTTTCAGCAACCTGTCATACAGACCTGTTACTATCCTTGCACAACATACACTGTCTAATTAATATTTAAAGAGGCATTGATGCAGTATAGCAATCTAGATACAGAGAGAAAACTCCTGCTTTGAAGATGAGTATTTGCTGAGAGGTGGTCAGGAAGGCTTCTGTTACATGTAATTACCAGCTTGATGTATTAATATTAGAAGCAGGTATTCTTTGATGAGAATTCCATTGTTCTTCAGCTGTAGAATGTTCTAATTAGAATCGAAAAGAAAAATACTTGGCTGGAATTTGTGACAACTGAAATCTTTTGTGCAGAGACTTTGCTTTCCATATAGTTTTTATACCTACATGTTTTCTTTATTGCCAGCACAGTCATCTGAGTCTCCTGGGGGATCACCCAACAGGCTTCTGTATCAGCTGAGCTTTAAAATTTTAGAGCCTTTGAACACATGTAGATTAACAAAGAGCTGAAAACCTGGATGTTCATATTTCAGACATGAGGTCCCCAGTAACCACTGATGCAACATTTTGGAGCAGTCTGCTAAATAGGCAAGTCTGAGACATGGCTGCTTCTTTGAACAATGTCCACATACTATTTCACTCTAAGCCCAAATGGAAGCAAATAAAATCCTTGATAAAACATATCTACCATAACTGCCAACTCACTCCAATTTCCTTTATAGGCATTTTGAATACAGAAAATTACACACAGGCCTCATTGCTACTGAAATAAAATTTAAAGTAATATACAAGCTGAAATAATTTTCAAGTGCGAATAACTGATGATACAATTTATCTTTTCCTAAGGGGAAAAAAAAAAAAAAAAAGGCAGTGATCGTACACTTCCACTTTGTCAAAAATCTAGCTGGAGTGGGAAAAATGACAGCACCAACATCAGCACAGCTGTTCTCAACTTCTTCCATTCTGGGATATCTTTCCTAAGGCTCTTTGTTCCATGGGCTCCCATGGCTCTTGTTCCATAAGGGGCTCCCATGGCTCCCTGATAGCAACGACAAGACTTGAAACCAGAAGAAAAAAACACAGCCCATGAAGCTCCTGACTTGGCCCTGAATTTTTTCTGAACATATGAGACTAACCGGGGTTGAGAGAGAAGTAATTTATTTATTATAAACACTTGCATACACACACACAAAAAAAGAGAAAATCTCAACTCCCTTAACTAATGGTTTCTAAAAATGCTTATTCAAACTGACATATGCATGACAAGTTTCGGCTCAGTACGATTTAAGGAGGAGGAGTTCTACCGCCCAGAAAAATGGTGTTTATGACAGAAATGACAAAGAATGATTCATCATAGGGTTTTTCTATGTGGAGCAGTAATAAAGCCTAAATGAGACTGCACTTCATTAGTAATTTATTTCACAGATCACTATATATACACAAATAGCATAACTCTATTACATTTTTATAGTGCCATTTATTACAGTACTTCTCATACTATATCCACACGACAACACAGAAATGCAGCTTTCTCTGGCAAAGGCTGCAGCAGCCAACTGCAGAGCAGTGAACAGGGAGGAAACACTTCAGGGCCAGAAAAGTAGGAATTCTCGGGCAAAACAGGAAAGGACAATATAAAACAACAAAACTGAACCCTCAGAGATGGCCAGCTAACTCAAAAAATAGTTTTACACCATTTTTGCTTGCCTGATGCCCCATTTGATTTAGATATTTGAAATAAAAGAGAACGACTGAATACCCTTGCCTGGTGCAGCTGGAGTGACGAACACCAGAGACTCCCACCAGAGCTCCCTGGCTGGAATTCTCTTTCCCTCTCATTTGATCCTTGAGCATTACACTGGCATTTTTCACTTGCCACAAGAAGGAAAAGAGTATCAGTTCAACTGCTTTCATCAGTCTGTATCTGGGACGCTACTCTTCAGGCATAGAAAAGGACATGGTCTCAGACAGCAAGAAAAAGGATACAATTCTTCCTCTGCTAAGACCTCTGCGAAGTGAGGGTTCAGGGCTATTCCGCTCCTCACCAGAAAACAATCCCCAAACTATCACACTCAGAGGCCAAACATTGCCATTAAACTTCCTGAGATGAACAGGGACTCGTGCCTTCCAAACGCATGTCAAAACACGGCATGCTACACAAACCCACAGAACACTGCGAGAAGATGGCAGACAGAAAGACATCTGTAAATGTCTCATGACAACTGCTTTTTTGTGACTAGTTTGCTTGTGAAGTAACAGTGTCCAATTATGTAGTGTTGGGCCTTTGAAAGAACACCTGCAATGTATGCGTTACATGAAAGCTTTCTGAAATAAGAATAAAAAAGAAATGCACTGCTTTTAACTAGTAAGGTATGATTAAATTCAACAAATATTCTCTTGATTTTCTTGCCAAAAACTCTGCTGTAAGAACCCTGATAAGAAGCTAAACGGCTTGTCAGTTCTAGAGCCTCCATTTGCAAAAATAAATTTTAAAGAAAGAAACTTCTATAACAAGGCTGCCTTACTTGAAATGTAATTAATGAACACTGGGATCTTTGATGGTTAGAGAAAAAACATGATTTTAGCTAGCAGACTTGTTTTTTATCTCTTCTGGTAAATTAAGTAGAAAGGGGGAAAAAAACTAAAACTAACAGGAAAATATTTGCTGGGCACTAAATTAAAATCTATTATAGAGCAGGGAAAATGGTTCTTTTAAAATCTCTTAGTACTGACTTTGACTACCTTGTGGGAGCTTAAGAATAAATACATTTACATTGTTTCTCCTGAGGCTCCGGTTTTAATATTCTTTCTCAAATATTCCATTGTCAAAGTGCATAATTTTAGTCCACAACATACAGTATCTGATTTGATAAGAGACTGAGTAAATGTACATCAACACAATTTTTCTTTCTCTTTTTGTCTCATATTGCACCGCTTTCCCCTGTGTTACTGTGGTAGATGCCAACTACTAACAGTTTAAGAAATGAAACCATGGCATTTAACATACTGATTTAAGATGCAGTTTTTCATCAGTCATTTAAGGGACCTGCATTTTCTGTTATATAAAAAGAGGGATACTGACCAGCTGCAAAAATATACAACACCCTATTTGGGCAACTTAGTATGTCCTAGTTAAGTACATGAGTATTACCCATTGAAAATTACCTATTGAAATTGCTAAGACTTTAAATCAGGAAGCGAGGCAAGTGAGCAAATGAATTTGGTTTGGGCTCTCTTTGCTATTTTAGCTACTACACGTACTGGAAGGGTATTTTTTTCTTGCTCTAAAAAGTCTGCAATCTGACCAACCTGTGCAGGAAGGACCAAACATTGTAAGAAACAACATGAAATTGAACTTTTATTTCTACCCAAATCATTCTCCTCAAGAGAACTGATTAACAACCCATATGAGTCATGAGCTCTGAACAAGAACCTCCTTACAAAAGGTGTGAATGAATGGATTCAGCGCACTGGAGCTCAGCAGATGTGTACACAGGCATGCATAAAAGGTAAGGACGAGAAGAAGCTAACAGAACTAATATTGACCTGGACATTGCTGGCAAAGTGCCCAGAAAGATCACAGATGAAAAGAGACTCAATATACAAGACAAAGTCTCCAAGATGAGAAGTTGATCTTCAACACCATAGGTAGAAAAACCAATTAAGACATCTGGCAAGTTCAGAAGATCTGCTGGCTAGTTTCCATTTAGATAAAACCAGGAACTGCACAGTTTTCAGAAAGAAAGGAAGCAGGAGCTGGTTGATGCTTAGGTAAACTTTACAGTCATTCTACATCCAACAGTTTTACTTAAGAAAGTACGGAAATTTTCTTATTCTTTCCTGGAACAATTCCTAGTCAATCAAATCAGCCTATGCAAACACGCTAAAAAAGTCTCATTAAAGAAATAAATGTTGCATGATGCTACTTACCTGCCTGTCTACTTCTGGAAGCAAAAGCAGGAGGTATTGTTGAAAATGCTGAGGTAAAGAAGCAAAGGTGTGTTTATTTATTAAAGCCCTCAGGTTAGTGTTCACTAGAATAGATCCTGGTGTTTCTATGTCAATATCCTCAGCTTTGGTCCATTTCAAATGTCCTGGAGTAAATAAACAGAAATAACTTTAAACATAAATAAAGAAAGAGAGTAAGAACAATTCTTTTTAAGTTTTTAGCTTTTATTGCATAATACAGTAAGCTCCAAAGAAACACTACTCTGAGAAGGGTAACACAGCCTTTTCTAGGCGTCTTAACAGCTTATTTTATATTCTCAGTATTTGCCTCTTGAGCTCTTACAGGATCCATGTTCCAGTCAACATCACAGTTGACATATTCTTACTTCCAGCTCAAAAGACCAGCTCAACTCAGCAACAGCACAAAATTTTCCTGTCATGTCATCAACATAATTATAAGCATCTATTTCCATGCAAAAAGCTGCTCGACAAGGCTGATATGACTCAATCATCAGATAGCTTCTCTTTCACCATGCTCTGCATCTGCAGAGCATTATGGCCTATGTAACTTGCCCCATAGCACCTGGTGAAGACTACCTGTGTGAACAGGCAGTGATCACAGAGATGAGACTATTTAATGTGTTATATAGTCTCTGAAAACATGCATTTTTCAGAACTTTCATAGGAACTGTGATCTGAAATGAGCAACACACAGAAGGCAGCAGCTGCAGGAATTACCAGAGGTTTAGAAAACAGGGTCTGTGAGGAAAATACAAACCCAGGAATGAATAAGATAAAGACTCAGCAAGAGGAAGGGGGAAATACATAAATGGCTGATGCACAGGGGAAAAGAGCAGTGTCTTCTTACTGCCCACAGTGGATAGCACAGTACGAAATATTTCTGTTAAGATACTGGGAAAGGAGAGCTTTCAATGACCAATGACAAGGAGACACTGGATTAGATCTGTATAGAGGCATTACAGTTTTCAACAGTGGAAATTTTTAAGAATATGTTAGACAAATACCTGTCAAGAATGACAGGTGTCTAACTGATTTTGCCCTATGACAGGTGGACAAACTAGATGACCACTGGAGGTGCTGTCTGGTCTCGTTTTGTTATTATTTCTAGGATAATATTTGAAAGACACTTTTTAAAGCTCCTTAAAGAGCAACTACTGCTACCTGCTTCAGGCTATATACATACTACTAAAATCCTTTTTTTCTCCCAGTCTTAACATATTATGATACTCAATATGGAAATGGAATAAGTGGGGGGGGCAGGTGGCTGGAAAAACTCAAAAGCTTCCAACCCCTACCAGGAAACTCCTCCAGCGTTTGTGCCACTGCACTTCCAAATATTTCAAAGATGCTGCAAAAGGGGTCTTAACTAAATCATACACAAACACCAGCAGAATCTCCAAAAGAGCAATTGAAAATGGTATTCCAGTGCTATAAGCAATGATGGCATTTGGCATTCACATAGGACCTCTCAGCGAGGATTACAACTGACATGTTAACAAGAATAAATTTATTTTACAAATGGGGGAATTTGGGCATACTGATTATTAGGAACGTCTCAAATGCTACAAATTACTTAACAGTAATATGTATAAAAATAATGCAATTAGGCTTTAGATCTCTTGGAAAGGCCTATAGTGGTCTCACCTGAAAGGCTTATAATATCACCTACAAAATGTACAAATGAAAGAAAATGCAGATTTGTAAATTCTAAAAGCTCCCCTTCAGCCACAGCCTCCCACAAACATTCTTGCAATTTCCTTTTACTTTTCAGCAGACAATGCAACTCAATAAGACAAGGATTACTTTGCACTAAGCACAAGATAACCTTTTCCAACACATATTTCCAACATACTGTATTTCAGTACAGCAAAGACTCAATTACAAACAAATGAATGCCCTGCGAATAAAGGACAATTGTACAGAAGAAGAGATCATTTTCATGAACGCATCACAATAAACTGTCCTCACCATCTGTTCCTCCCACTAAATATAAATGCAAAAAGAACACGGTCCCCAAGCATAACACAAGTAGTATGATGTATCCAATTTTAATGCCTGTATGTATAATCTTTTCTTCAATCAATACAGAATACACATCCCCATCTTCTAAGTGGCTCCAAATTGGAGTAGCATTTTCCCTAGCTAATGCTTCATATCCTATGGAAAGACATACACAGACTGCAAAGCCCGTAACATCCTTCAGCGGCAGATATTTTAACAGTGTGGACAAGCCCAAGGCAGTATCAGAAAGTCAAACCTAATTCTGTGTGCCTAGGTCACACATTTTTTAATTGACCTGCTACCACTTACAGGTTACTATGGAGGTTTTATCAGCTTCTGGAAGAAATATGTGTACTATTCCTAGGATGACAGGCCAGTAACTCACTGTGGCTGCCCAGCATACCCATTACTTCAAAAAACAAAATATTTTCAGATGAACAACAAATTCCCTCTCCTGCACCTTTCCTATGGTTTAGGACCTTTACTACATGTCTCAAGTTTGTAATCAGATTGAGTGAAGTATTTGGGAGTAGAAGAGAAAGCAGTAATTCTGTGGAATATGACAAGAGTGCCACTGCTGCATGGGTAATCACAGCTCTGAGAGGAGTTTATGACAAAACATATGCCCATATTTTATTTTCCACATAGAAAGACATTTTGAACCCTTATATAGCTGCTACCAGAGTTTGGGAGGATCACTGCCCAGATCAGAAACAGAACCTGGAAGATGAGCGAGAAACTCAAGCTTACAGCCTTGGAAAAGAAGAGATTAGCCTCCGAGATAGAGAATTAACTATGAAAAACTGGGAGCACCATGGTTCTACATCAACATATAAAAATCATAATAATAAAAAAAAGAAATCACATAGTGAGCAGAATCAGCTAACTAAAAGGGGGAAAAGTTATCATGTTTAATAAGAACTCAGAAAGTCTACCAAATACAACATGCAGTGAATGTTGGGCAGGTCAGCAGAGTTTCAGACAATCAATGCTGGAACTGAGTCATGCACTATATAGAACACTGGACCTATTCTCAAAGACGCTCAACAACTGTTCGATTAGTATATCAAGAAATATTATGTCATAAGAGAAACATTTCAGCACATACAGGAACAGAAACTCCTAAACCTTATACAAAGTTTCATGCATTTCAAGTGTGGTGTCCCAAAAGGCTAGGTGATTTTTTCTGAAATCCACAAAAAATCTAATTAATTCACTCTACATCTGGTATCACTGGCCAACAGCTGATGAAATATCTGGGTCTGGGGAGGAACGTATACATTATATATCTCAATATTAAATGTAGAGAAAAGTTACAGGAAGTCATCTAAAATCGAACATATCTTTGCATAGCAAAACTTGTAATACTGAAAGAGTACTTTCAGTTTTGAATAATGCCATTTGATCAACACACAGAACTAGCTATCCATCTGAATCTGATCAATAATGCACAGGCAGATCCTATATGAAACCAAAGTACACTTTCATAGCAGGCTGTGATACAGTAAGGCTTGCAGGAAACAGTTCACCCAAAACTGGCAATAACATATTTAATAACCAACCTATGATATTTAGGAAATAAAGTACCTTCAAGCTATTTTAAGAATCATTATATATAAAGATAGGACTAGGATGGATAATTAATAAAGAAGTACAATCTTATCACCACAGAGACAGACAGTAAATAATTTTTAGGTTGATCTAGCCACTGCAAAAAGCTTGTTTGCTAACTTTTCCAACATGGCCACATTGCAAAATACTTCTTTAAATGATCCAGCAGGCTGCTGAATTTAAGAAGTCCTTTGTAAAGATAAAGAAACAGTTATGTAATTATTCTACTTTACTTTAGCCAATACAAGAGTGTTAGTGAACACTACATTTTCTGCTCCTTAGGGAACATTTCCAATATACTTCATGCAGAGCAGGAAAATCTGCCTATCGCATGGAGCTACCGAGAATTTACTCTTAGCATCTCTTCAGAGAAAATTCTTCATTAATTACAGAGCATCATCCACAAATCTTGCTAAAGAACACAGAAAATAAAATCAGAAACTGTATCTACCACCACAAGAGATGTAGCTTCAAAATAATTAAGAATCCAATTGAAGAAACAAATCAACCAAAGAAAGAGAATCAACCAAAAATGATATGCCAAATCTCTATATGACAATGCAAATGAAGAGGGCTAACTTCTAATAGGGCAGGTATGTAAGCAAAAACACCACTATCTTTGGGAATAAATGCATATTAGACAGTATGCAAATCTACCAGGAAGAGAGAATATTTGCTGCACCCTGCCCCCATCCCCCCAAAAAATCATAATGCAGCAATCAGAAGCTAATTGCTAAATGACCTCTCTGCCTGCAGTTGCTTCGGTCTGTCAAACTTTAAAAAGCAACTACAGAAAAGCATTCTGGGTGGGAAAAAAACTGCCCATGGATTTTTCAGGTAGCCAGAAAGAAAGATGCCTTCTTGAGAAAGGGTCAGCTGCTGAGTTTGGAAAAGGGGCAGATAAACCTGAAAAATAAAACTTTTAAAGAGAACACAAGAGTTTAGAAAAATATCAGTATTACAATAACAAGTAAGACATTTGTTTTACTTCTACTCACCTAAACCAGATTTTTTTAACCTCTTTAAGTGCTGGCTTGTTTGTTTTCCAGTTGGCGACTTTTGCCCAAGTTTCATCTCTTTATCAGAACCATCTGCTTCACCATTTTTAGATTCAGATCCTTAGGAAAAAAATAAAAGCCCCCAAACATGATACTGATGCACTTGTTCCAACAATCCCCCCAAGCACCCTTACACTGTAAAAAACCCACAGAAACAGTATTTAAAAAAACATGACATCTACTTGCTGAAAGGCAATATACCTTTCTGGTCACAATACAATTCCTCATCATCAGAGGAAATGGAAGTAAAAGCTCAGTAAATCAATTAAGTGCTGAAAACTAAAGTTTATTGAACACTGCAGTCAATAACAATGTTCACTGATCTAATATAAATAATGTTTTCCTATAATGCCCAGGAGATACCTTTAAAAATATTTTAACCTCAAGTTATGGGGCAGTAAACCAATCCAAAAGCTAATAAAAGGTTGTTTCTTTGTGAAGAAACATTTATAGAAGAGATAACCCTGGAAATACAATTGTCAGTTCGTGTTAAACATAGAAAACTCTTAAAATGAAGCAACTTAACCATCAGAACTAAAGGTCAAGGTTATGCTGCAGTGATAAGCATGGTAGCAGAAGAAGAAATGGTAACAAAAGGATCCGAGTATTGCAATGCAGAATTGAGACACAAATTCACATTCACAGAGAAACTTGCCTCTTTCCCCACCCCTCCCCTTTTTGTGGCATTGAATGCCAGCATGCAGTCCTCCATTAGAGTTCCAGAGCCAAACAAAATCTTACTTTGCATTCCTTTAAAGCAGCTGCTATCACCAATTGTCATTTTACTGTGCACTTTAATTCTTTATTAAAGAAAAATCTCCATCCCTGAGACACCACATTTGATAAGGAAATAAAGACATTAAGCAAAGCCACCAAGTGGAAATATTATTTCAGCAGTTCCAAATTCTGTATGCTACACGGCTGATTCAGAGGAAGGCTCTGTGACTAGAGCTGATCTTGCAAACAGTCCTTTAGCTATTTACCTGAAGGTGAATCCGACTGCTCATCAGACACCTTTAATGGTGTCAAAACAACACGAGGAACAGTCTTGTTTACCATCATTGAGACTCCATTTCTTCTTTTCTGCTGTTGTCTTAAAGCCTACAAAAACGATAACAAAACATAAAAATGTAACAAAAAATAATGCTTATGAGTGAATTACATGAGACATATCTCTACCATTAAACTGAATCTCTTAAAATAAGCAAAATTTACATAGCTACTTGCCAGACTTCACACTCGTCCCCTTTATGTCATTTTCTTTTAAAATACAAAACCAGGCTTTTTTTAATAGAGAAAGAAGATGCACCTTACATCATTTTCCAATACAATTTTGACAACAAAGAAGCACATAACTGTTTGCTCTACCTTAACAGCACAACATGATAACCCATGGAATGTGAAACTAAGACTTCCAAGTGAAAAAAATGTAAAATAAATGTTTCAAAACCAGAATAAAAATATATATGTCTGCACATCTCTCGCAGGTGCATCCTCTCCAGTATACTGCTCAGTCAATCAAGTTAACACAGAGTGTCATCAGTATGTACAGCATGTAAGGACTACAGTATTGATGCACTCACTCAGCCGTGAGTAGTGCTGCACAAAATCACTGAACATGGCAGGAATCATTTATTTTTGTGAAGGGAATCAGTCCTAATCTTGGAAACCTTGCAGCACTTGGCTTCTGTCTGCTTGACTTTGGGCATTAACCTTCAGAACACGAACACGATGGTGTTCTGGCAAATCTGGGGAAAAATGATACAAGAATAAATCTCTACAAATGGGAGTGCTTTGTGTTTCATAAATGGATTGAATACAGGGTTGATAATGTAATACAAAATATTTAAAGATTAGAAATAGCAAATACCTGTCAGACTGTTTTCTATGGAACATGATACCTGATTCAAAAGATCTTAAAACATACAAATATGAATACCTGCTAATTAATATATCTGCAAGCATTAAAATTCTGGAATTAATCAGAATGGGCTGGGCTTAATGCAGATCTCTCTTATCCTCCTGTCTATTTTTCACCAATCTTACTGTGCATTCTCTCTTTATAACTGTGATTTCTGTTATGATCTTGGGGGGATTTATTAAAGTAATACAACATCAACAAGGAATGTATTCGATAAGAATTACCCCTGTAGGTTTATGAGCATGGATGACTGATGCCTTATAAGGTTTAAGTCTGTAACTTCAATTAATCTGTAATATCTTTCCAAAATGTTCATATAGCTAAAAAGAAAAAAAAAAAAAAAAAAAACAGCTGGAAAAAAAATCAATATCACTCTATTCCTCTAAATAACACACTACACAACATAAAATACACCAAGCCACACAAAAGCTATTTCATAGATTAACCCCTTTTATAGTACACTTCTTAAAAGACACATAAGCACTGTGCAATAAAAAGTAAATTAGAACACTTGAAATCAAACAAAGAGAGGAAGCTTGTCAGATCTGCACTGAACCAAAGACGCAAGCAGAAAACCATGAAGAACAGCCTATACTTCACACATTTTTAAGACAGAAAATTCATACTGGTATTGAGCAAGCACAGCCAGACTCATGGATAGAAAATTCCAAAATGTTAACATTTCTCAAAAATTCCAAAGATGACCCTCAGTCCACAGTCCTACCAAGCTAAGTGTCAAAACAGGTGATCGTCATTTAATATTAATACTACTGAGACAGTAACAAACGGTCCACTAAAAATTAACTCAAAAGACAGCCAATTTCCGTGCTATCAGCATACCGATATAACCACAACGCAAACTTTGTATTGTTGTGCTCCACAGTCTGATTTGGCCAATGTAGAGCAAAGCGAAGAAATAATGATCTTCAGTGTCATCCTCCCTAGACAAATGAGTAAGAGCCCAAACAATATCCCATGTTCTCTTCCAGCCTCCTCCTGACCTTTCAAGACAACCTCCATCTCTACCAGGGACCATAGCCTTGTTGCCAGCATCCATAAGGAAATACCATTTTAATGATTTATATAGCCACGGTGACAAAGGTAGATTCTTTGTAAAGCCTGACAGTTGATTTTCAATGCTTTAGACTGAACTCCCACAAATTTGAGAAAGTAAGCAGCAGTGTATCCTCCATCAATGACAGGTAGTCAGCATTTGTACACCTTAGGTGACACCCGCCGCTGCAGCAAGGGCAGCGGTACCCTGTCTTTGTCAGGTGCACCACTTACCTTCTTTCGTGTTACAGGAAAGCCACTTGTGGACCTTAAGCACACGTTTACACAATCTGGCATTATCTGATCTAGCACTTCCAAGAAGCACAGGCCACCCCCTGCTCACAGAGCACGAATGCAAGACAGCACGGCTCATCCCAGTACTCTCCGGACACTCAGAGCCACAAGACAGGGCAACACGGCTGGCAGCAGGCAAACGTTGCTACCAGCACCATTTACTTTGGAGCCTAGCCCACTTCTGAGCTACAGGCTAAGCATCCCAACAAGTGAGGATCAAGCACAAACCTTAAATATACCATTTCCCTTTGACACACACTTGCTTTTCAGGGTGTCTTTTTCCCTAACATTCTCTCTTTCACTGCCAGTCGCTCCTCCACCTCCTTCAGTTCTACAATGCAAGGAAGGGATCGCCACACAGGGCCCATAGTTAACTTTGGAAACCAGTCTGTATAGGATGATTCAAGCTGACATTAAAGCTACACAAGTGGACACCTGAAAGACAGGTTGTAGAATGGAAGAAAAATTAAAACCATGTGGACATGAAAATGTAAGTCAAAGTTTTAATACAAAGTACCAATGAATTACACTGTGCCCAGAGAACAGACGAATAATCTTTGCTATGCCTCTAACTTTTGACTTGTCAAAGGAAAGATACGAGGCAGGGGAGGAGGGTACAAAAGTATTAAGTAAATAATCTAACATTTGATTTGCAGGGTAAAAAGATGGCTGAGATTTTGCTCAGTCATGCTGTTTAGTGGGAAATGTTATTCCCAGCTAACCACAACAATTTTGTGTTAAACTCTCCTTTAAGTTTAAAGCTGCAGGGACTGAAATTTTGGATAGACAAGTCTTTGTAAGACACCACCAGGAGCAATCCAGCAGAGGGAGAAATTGCCAACTGATGCCTAGTTACTAGTAAGGCGAAACACCAGGAGTTAAGTGTAGACCAAGGACGCTCTGTGCAGTCTCTGCTGAGGATGAATATATAACTTCCCTACACAGAGCCTGAGGGATATTAATTTTAGGATACTAGACTACTGTAGCATAAGACAAGAATCTTACATCCCAAGATTAATTCTACTTAGTAGGGAAATCAATGGGATTACTCAAAGTGAAACACACACCAAACACTTTATTATATTGAGCTTTTAGTGCACCAAGTTAATTTAGTGCGTTCCTAGTCACCATGACCAAATAAATCTCTCGTTTTGGCTTTTCTCGTGAAGGGAATAAACACAAAGTAGATGAGTCGAATTCGTAACTAACACTGAAGAAAATGAGAAATTTTATAACTTATTCCAAAGAAAAAAGGTTCCAGATCTCACTGCAGATACAGAACAGTAACACAAACTACCTTGGCATCGTTTACTGACACAGTCTTTTGCATCTCATCCATATTTAGATATATATAATCCCCTAGCTGGGTTTCCTGCAGATATGCAAGAAAGAGCCAGTTATATCTACCAAATGATAAGGTGTCATTTTTACTATGGAAAGTAAGAGAGAAACACATATAGCACATATGATAGGTTACATAAAGTATATGTTTCTTCACTGAGACTCTATCTTTACATTCCAAATGTATTCAATCATTTTGTGCTAAATGCTTGTTAAAAAAGCTGCAAGTTGTAAATTCCTAGAACTGATCACTGTTGGAAGTATTCAGTAAAACATTACTACCATCCTATCTGTACAGCACATAAATAGAAAAGGAAAGGAAGAAAATGAAAGTTCATGTGGTATACAAGTTAAACATTAAAAGCTCTCTTAAAATCACCACCAAAATATAGTACTTACATCAAGCCTTTCACAAGTAGATTTGCAAAGGACATCTGTGAATCTCTTGCACATAATGAGTATGGAGAATTCCCAATATTCCCATTCATAAAAATGAACCTGTGACCATCTGTTGAATAACACTGCCACGGTCATTAAACAGGGCTTGGCATAACTGATTTGTTTAATGAAATTATTTTTATTTCCAAAATCTTTAAGTAACCTATCAATCCATTTTCATCCAAAGAACTCAAAATAACATAAAAAGATGAATATTAAGAAAACACAAACTCTGAAGATAGATGGCAAAAGAAAAACACCATGCAATTAACAGTGATCTTCTAATTCCAAGCAGTGTTTTATAAAGAGGTGGCAAAGTGCAAGTCTCCTCTTTCTCGGGGAGTTTATGCCCCTGCTGGAGTATGGCAGTGTGTTGGAGGTTTCATGAATGCCATTATCTGTTCTTAAGGATACTTGTTTCATATTTAGATGATCTTAACACAGGAAAGACTTCTTCACCCATGTGACAAAATGGTTGACTCTCTTCATTTAAAACTAGTAAAATAATTTTTGAGGTAGGAATGAAAGGAAGCAATATAAACTAAAAGGTAACTGAAGAGAGGGGGAAAATACATCCCCAAAAGCACCAGAACCAAAATGTCAAGCTCTATGCTCTGATTTTACTGCTCTGCTCAGGATATTTTATTATTATTTTTCTTTCCTACATCTTTTCAATTCAGAATGAAAAAATGCAGCATACAGATAAACCATTAATGCAGAAAACCACTTTCATTTGAGCTTAAATGCATGACATGCTGAGAATGTTAAAAATTATTAACAACAGAGATATGTAACACTTGGTTACGTTAAGCAACATCATCCCAGATTTCTATTTATTCCGTAAATGTCAAGTCTACACTCTGAAACTCTTATCATGAAATGTAACCTTTGAAATTTCACACATTATGGATCAGAAATGTAAAGCTATAGAATTCTTCTGTTCTGCCATGTGAAAAACACTAGGATACACTGAGAAAAGTCTATTGCACAAAATAAATAACAAGTCTACATCATGGTCATGGATCTCAAATTGGCAAAGATGAAGTAGATTTATAGTTTATCACTGAATCACTTAACACCACCATAAAATTCAGTCTTTGTCCTCCTTCTCACCCTCATTTTGTTAGTAAAATTAAGACAGTCTTTAATTCCCATGTCTCTATTAAATTAAAGTATCTCAGTGGCAACCTGTTTCATGGATACATAGAGCAGTTAAAATAAAACAGCAAGCACCACAGATCATGAAGAACAAACATTATTATTTTCAGGATGCCGCTACTTATATTAAACATATACTCAGTTAAAAGTACTCAGTTATAAGCATGCCAACTTAAGATTAAAACAATAATAAAGATGTCTTATGGAAACAGCTAAAAAAATACAAAGTGCCATTTTGAAAGCATAGAGTAAATTAATTTACTTCCAACCAAACTTCTACACCAAACAAAACAGTATTGGTGCCAAGTGTACACAACCAATCATAAAGAGTAGTAGCAAAACACCAGGCTGGAAGTTTGGAGACCTTGGGTTTATTTTCAAACACTAATAACAACTTCTCAAATAACTATCTATTTCTGTCCCATGCCTCCTACCCTGTGACACTTATACCTGTATATGGAACAAAATAATTTCTTGTTGTGTATTTGTTCTTTAGGTCCCAGCAGCGGTCAGGGTCTTTCTGTACAACTACAGTATACATTAACAACTGAACATTTACCTGTATATTAACCAACATTGAACTAAAGTGTTTGGACATCTGTGGCGCAGAGACAGAGATTTATGTGCGTGTCTGTACACCTACAAGCCAGCCCTAATCTCTATAGGATACAATAATGCATTCACAGCTACAGTTGCTGCAGTCACGATAGACCGCAAACTAAACATTTTTTGTTGCTTTCCCAACAACAGAAAGAAGGACAAAACCCCATGTGATGTGTTCAGTGTCTGTTCTGCCTTGTACATGAATGGGAATGATGATGGGATATGCATTGACTTAGTGACACTTTTTTCCAAAGAGAAGAGAGTTGGTTGTTTTAAAATTGTGCAGTACTAAAGTAATAATATGTATCAGCTGAAAAGTGCTTTATGGGGAAATCTGTTTGTTGGCACAACAAAGCACAAATAGGTAAGGAAACAGTTTGTTGAAAGCAGTTTAAAAACAAACTAAAATAAAGATAGCGATGTCAATACAAAATCTTAAAACAGTAATCAACATTTTCCATTAGATCAAATTTACAAACACACTCTGCACAGGGCCCGAAACACACAGAGGGGGCTTCACGGCTAGACTACTATTCTCAAGATCAAAAATCTTGTCATATTACTTCTCAAAGAATTTACATTGCACCAATATGAGCAGTTACAGTGGAATGCCTTTCTGTCAGACATCTTATTCCAGCCTGGGTTCTGCCACATGCCCACAAGCACTGCGCACACAGCCTTTTGGGGACCTACACAACAGCTCCGGGAACAGCATTTGTAGATAACTGCTTGTCAGCATTTTGTAGGAGGCTTCCTAGAGCTCTGAAGAGTTGTGAGCTGTTCCAACTCCTGTCTTTCCCATAACAGGCCAACCATTTCTAAGATGCACTTCAAAATCAAGGCATGATTCATTTTTACCTGGGTATAATTCCATGCTATAAACTATTCAAATCAAAAGCTGTTCTTTTCATATGGCCCAGAAGAAGATATTCACTTAGACATCCACTGCCACTATATGGAGAAATCATGTAACATCACTGGAAAAGCTTGTCTGGGACTGTCATCTCCAGTGATGATATTTGTCATTAATAGAGTAGCAATGACCAATCCATCTTAAATAGCTCCCCCTGCTACTTAAAGAAAAACGTCATGAGACAAGTGCGATGCTTAGAATTAGGCCACTATCATCAGCTTGACTCTCTGAGACTTGGGACAAGCAACTGCCTCTACAGAAAAGAACAAAGTGCTTTTGACCTATATTTGGGAAGGAGATCCCACTATGTAGCAATGGTAGATTTAAATGAACATTTAACTATTCTACATTGAGGTAGAGGGACAACTACACTTCAACACAGTACTGTTCCAAAGTTGCTTTAAAATTCTTCTTAGTTATTCCTCAGAGTACAAAATTCTGGAATATACATTTATTAAATCAGAAAACATGCAGGAGTGCTGCAAAAAGCATGCTACGCAAACAACCCCAGAGGAAAAACAAACAAGCAGAATGCCCCAGCAACAGGGAGCTAGTTATTAAAAAGAGGTACAAAAAGAATACAGGGATTTTGTGGATTCCTGTCCCTTTCTTCCCATCATGGAGAAGGGCTGAGAACCTTAGGGATGACCCAGAAGAGAGTCTCATACACATTATCTTGTCTCTTACCAAAGCACTGTGTTGAGCAGCTGGCACATGCTGCCCATGCATAGGGACCTTTAGAGGGACATACCGTGCAGCCTGCCTTCGGGCAATGCATGTACTCCCTGAAGAGCTCCTGCTCTTCCAGCTTCTTTTCCCCATTATGCAGTCTCCCTGCCATAGTTTCTCTGTCCTCTTCCCTAGACTTGTCTTGGCAATCAGAAAATCAGTTTAACCATCTTCGAAATTCCATTTTCCTGAGTGCATTTTGTAAATTCCACTGTCCCTTCCCATGTCTCTCTAGAAGTCAAAAACCAACATGTTTTCCTTGTTTTCCATTTGTTGACAGGAAAATTTGTCAAGAATCATCACTTATGGGGCCAGACTTCTGATCAAATGCTTCAGCTAGGGAGCCAGAATTCTCCAACTGTGGCCTTGGTAAATTTGTAGCATCTGAAATGAAACATAGGAAAATGGTTAACAGAGACACTGAGAAACAGCAGCATACTCTCTACACCGAGGAATTCGGTATTAAAAATTACTTCTCCGTTCACAGTGGATTATCAGAGCCTTTCAGGAAGACACCCTGTGCTCAGATTCTAAGTGATAAGGACATAATCATAATGATATCCTCTGTCATCTTTGTTTCTTTGGGGGCAACGAAGGGAAAAGAGGGCAGGTAAATATATCAGGCTTACAGCAGAACACGTGAGTGAGCAGTTGCTCAAATGAGTGAAAGCATAGACACCACAGACAGACTCATACTGGATTACTTTCTACAGACAGCAAAATGCTTCAATATAACCTGCATCTGGCTGTAGTCAAGTAAAGAAGTCCTAACAGAATGAGTGTGGAAGGAGGAAGACAGGGGAGTTTGCTCTTGTTCTTCTCTCAAAGCAAGATAAGCAGTGTGCCTGAGCTGAAGACAGGAAAGCAAATCCCCGCCAGCATCAAGGGAGATCGGGATTCCATCTTCAGTGTCAACCTAGGCAAGGAAATCTTGATAAACTAGTCCTGTGAATTTGGGTAAATCAGGGCTAAATTACACTGTTCACCATTCTGGTCTGAAATTTGGTCTCTTGTTGCTTCAGGTTGTAGGTTGGTTTCTAATAATAATTACAGCTAGAAAAGTCAGCCTCAAATGTTATTTGGAGCTGTACAGGTCTAACATCCTATAATTCAGAAGCAACACAGGAGCCAAACCATAACTTCCCCACAGCTATCTTACTGCTTGGGGCCTGACAGCATCCACTGGAAAAAAAGGGGGTGTGGAGTTGCCACTTCTACTATAAGAACAGATCACATGGATGGGTGCCTTCTCCATAAAAAAACCCTGCATCTACCCACTTTATGAATAAAATAGTGGCACATATATGAACCCAGCCACCAAGCATGCAGACAAAGCCCAAAGTTAAGAAAAACAAAACAAACCACAGCAGTAACATACCTTGTGTAGATTCCCTTATTTCCTGAGCTTCTCTCCTCCCAAACCCACTTGGCTGCTGTCTCTGGAGTTTCTGTCTCTACAAAGAGATCTGGATGCCCAGCACAGTCTCAGACATGTCCTGGTCTGTATTCAGATCCTGAGTCTGAATGGAGTATCCTTCTCTTCTCCCAACAGAAAATTTATGGGTACCCTTCTTGGTGCTGATTCCAAAGTGCCAAAAGTGAGGCAGGATTTTCTTCCATGTCTGGGAGGTCTACTATCATCCCAGACATCGTTAGAGTGCATCTTCAAGTTCTTTATCCTCTCTTGGTACCGCCCCAGGAAACAACTGGTACACTGATGGACAAGGTGTTATACTTGGCTATCAGAGTCCAACAGACACTAATACCACCTCAATGTCCTGGATATTCACATATGCTCAGTGTTACCTACGTGAGGCCAGTTTGCAGGTATAACCGTTTCTTCTGAGAAATGTTCCAAGAACAGCTTGATAGATACAGACAAATCTGTACATAGCGAAGACTTCCAAAAAAAGTATCACCTCAAGTCAATGGAACAGAAACTGGACCAGAAAGGAGCATGGTAGATACTATGCCATGACTTGATGTCCGTACTTGAGTTAGCCTTGTCCAGACCAAGAATAATTCACACAGTAGTGTGACCATGTACCACTGCTAGCAGATGCAGATGTAGTTCAGTACCTTCCCAGGAAGAGGTGCTTACATGGGTCTGCATGCCAAAACTTTCGTGTGCGAAAATGAGGTAAATCAGTATGGAACTGATCAGTACTGATAGGAAATCAAGTGTGTGACAGCATGCCATAAACCTTCTTTTCAAAGGTACTAGATCAGCAACAGCTGGGCACACATACCCAAGCACTTCCAACAGCAAAAGGGAAACAGAAATCTGTAAAATCTGCCATCAGAAAGCCATGCATAAAATGCAGCTCTACACCATAGACTCTTGTCTCAACCCTTGTGAATGGGAACTAGTATTTTGGAAATTACACTCAGATACTATAAAAGAGGAAAACCTGAAACTCCCTCCAAAATTAAAAAGAAGCATGAAACACACTCACCAGTAAAACACTCAAAACCTTTCTCTCAACAAGGACACTATGGAAGGTGGTGAAGCTAGAAAGTTTCCAGACCAAAATGGCAGCCCAGCCTTTGAAAGATGGGGAGATAAGGTCTGAACTGTGACATGATCCTGTGAGAGTCCACTGCAACTACAAACCTCCTTAGCCCCTGCAAAGCACCCCAGATCCACTGCTACCTGAGAGGAATCAAGACCAAAAGCCAGGTCTCAGAAAACACCCTTACCTCCAAGCTCCTAGCATAGCTCAAGAAATGCAGTGTTGTGACTAGCTTGATCCATGAGAACATCCTAAAATGCAGGCTGTTACAAGGAAACCTGAGATTGTTCTTTGTAATCTAAACCCAGGAATATACCTCTAGAATTCATTAAAAATCAAATCATACATAAATCCAGCACATAACACTTTAATTACATATGACTAGACTGGTTAGTAAGTAGATAAACAGTGGAGAAAAATCTTCTAATTCTAGGTCAGATCTTCAAGCAGTACTGCACATTATCAACTTGCCTCTCACTTTAATTTTAATGGATTACAAAACAAATACACACAAGATCAAGTTAATGTGAAGAACCCACTGTTTGAAAGACTATCTTGTAGGTTTTCATTCTGTGACGACTGTTCAGTAATAGAAAAAATGCAGTAGCTAGGGAAGACACCATTACGACATATATATAGTATATAGATGTTTATATAGTATAAGCACCTGCTGGGAGGGTGATGATGGCTCATCTTCTGGTACTTTAGCATGGAACCAGTAAGTCAGTATCAGTTGGAGAAGCACTGCATACAACTGTCTAAAGTGTCTTGTGCATTCAAAGGTGCTACAGATTCTTTGTACAAATTATTTATTATGTATCCATAAAAGCAATGGAATGATTGGAAAGTGAAAGAATAAATTTCCAACAGCAATTTTATAAATAAAATCACTGTTAAAGTTTATTCAACTCTGCTAAAATATCAAATTAACTCAAATCTGCAGCATGTATATAGCAGTAAGCAACACCTGAAACTTTACAGAAAACAAAGAAAAAATCCTCCATTGTGCCACAATACAAATGTCCATTTGTCTAATACTGTGAATAGAGAAAATATTTTACTGATAGCTGTAATAATATTCTCATACACTGAAGTACAGGATCTAATTACCATCAAATTAATTAAAACTAATTTCTTTTTATCGATTGCTTAACTTTCTGATGTTGCTCTAACCCTACTGCCTTAGGGAATGTTTTCAAAGACTTCCATCAATGTTATGACTTTTTATATTAATTAAGCTATTCCGATTAATTTGCCCTTTTAAAAATTATTCTCCATGCTATATATCTGCTAAGTGACAAATGGTAGAACAGTTATACAAGTTCAAACATCTGCGGCTTTGCTCTTTTTCCCCTCCTTTCCCTTCGCCCGCTCCCTCTACCCCTATGAAGGTTCATGTATCGCAAAAGATCTGTTTATAAGACTTTTCAAAACCTGTCTTTTTCACAACTGGCCACACAGCTAGTGAGCTGCTTTGTGCCCACTGCTTGGTTTTCCTGATCAAACAGATGTGAGACCCAATCTAACAATCTTTTCCAGTCCTCAAAGCCTCTGAGTACAAGATAACCTTAGGTGAATCATAAAGGTCTATTAATTTTAGTGGATTTAAACTCCAACCGCATGAAAAACTAAGCACAAATACTTAAGTGTTTCGAGGAAATGTGGACAGGTTTTGCTTAACTGAAGTTTAAATCAACAACCTGGCATGAAATGCTGGACTTCCATTAACCATAACTAAGAGAAGAGTTACGAGAAAAATTAAAATAACATCATCTTGTTATGCTGACACTTCAGAAAAGTTGTATTTCATTTTTTTGTAGTCTTTACAAGACTAAAGCAATTCCTACATATTGAAAATTGAAAGGCGATAATGATTTTTTTTTGTTATAATTTTTTAATTTTTCATTTGCCCGGCTGCAAGTTGAACTAATATGGAATTGTTGGAAAATAATTTTGACATTGTTAAGCTTTTAGTTAATATCTGACTTTCAATAATCAGCCACTTTTGCCAAGCTTTACTACTTATCATGCAACCTAAATCACCCAAATCATAACTTATTCAAAATGCAAAAACTACTCCACTTTTACACACGGTAGTGTCAAACACAGTGTGAAAGAAAAACTACTTAACAGACCATAAAGAAAAAGTGAACTGCAAGTATACCCAGATTCTTACCTATCTGCAGAAATTAAATTATTTATTTATTTATTTATTTTAAGCCTCACATAGAATTTCCAGCACAAACGCTTACATAGGAAAAGTAGGGATGTGATAATATAAACAATTCTGCTTACTTGAAAAGCACTTGAAAAAACATCAAACTCACAACAAACGGCAGGACTGCACCCATCAGGAAACAAGAAAAAAACCCTAGCAATACACCACTTAAAAAAGCACTAAAAATCCAGAGAAATGCCTTGAAAATCTGCTGAGATCTTATTTGTATAAGACTGAAACACATGCTAAAGGGAAGCCAATTGATTATCAGTCAATACAAGCTTACCTGCTTAAGTGCTTTCTTTGTGTGCTGCTGGAAGGAAGATACTAGCTTGCTTTGCACCGGTGCATTAGTAAGGCTCGAATCACGACTGGATGACAGTTCTTCAGATGTCTGCTTTGGGCAAACTTTATAGAAAGAAAAATAATAATCAGAATACTGTTGGGAGGTCTACCTTCCCTATCTCTTGGAAAGTCCTGGGCGGGGCAGCTAGCAAGTGCCTGGAAAACAACAAGCTCTAAGAAATTCAGCTAGTCTAGAGGTCCAGAGGAGCTGAAAATCCAGCCATATTCTAAATAAATGCATTGATTCACAAACAGTTGTACCTCACCATACCCTTTCTATTGCAGTTCTGCAGGCCATGCATATTTTGCCTTTCAGGTCCTGAAAGGTAACTGAAATAGTTTAACTATGGTTTTCACACAGAAGCTAGACAAAAATTATCTTCCTCACCAAAACATGTTTACTGGATTTTTATGTGCCTAAACATGTATTTATACAAGAGACACTGATGACCCTGTGTTCTAGAAATATTTATAAATATGTAAATTCATGCCAGATTGTAATGGCTTCTTGGGAGCCAGACTCATCTATTTTACAAGTACTTCTTGGTAAAGCTGAGAACACACACTTTCCTGTTTAACGGGTAGACTGGAATATCCTGCAAAGAGGAATTCTGGTCTCTCAGGTAATACACACTGCTACTTCTCAGCCTTCTAAATAATACATGTTTTAATGAACAAATGCTACAGTACTTGGATTAAACAGCCTTTTGAATACATGTTGTGTGAAACACAGAAAGTCTTCTGGTTAAAAAAAAAAGGGGGGGGAGAAAAATAATTAATGGTTTTAAAAAAACACCTTTATTAAACAGATGTGAAAGCTATTAGTCTTGTTAGTCAGCAAGCTGGACTGAAAGGGCTGTAAAAACCTTTCCACTCTTACTGCCTTGCATTACTGCCACTCTCAACTGGTGTCCTAAGACTCCCCAGCTGAAACAGCGTTAATCCAGAAATTAAGCAACTTTTTTCCCCATTCTCCTCTGCCGACTCGGTTCCAGTTTGTCCTCCAGCGCTGCTCAAAGCTGGCTTACATGTTGATATACCTTCTTTATAATGATACGCCGCTGTATGTGGTTTTCCAACGTTTGCCATAGTTCGCACACAAATAGTTTGAAGCCACTCAAAGACACACAGACATGTGCCAGAAATGATCTTTGCCCAACGCTTCTGTTTGCCTATGGTTTTCTCCTCCCATCCTTCAGTGGGATGAGCAGACACCTAAGAAGCATTCTAATTCCCTCGCCAGCAATTTTGTAAAAGAAATATTGTAATGACTTTGTAAGAAAAAAAGATCGAATAGAGACAATTTAGTCATCAATAATTAATTGTTACCATGATATTAAACATTTGCTTTCACACTGAAAGAAAAAATAATTAATACTTACCTCACCAACAGAGAATACACACTGTTTTATGGCATTGGCATTATGTCAAAATAGTTTTCATATTAGAGTAAAAATTTTCATTTGCAGATAAGACAATCCTATTTTGTCATAAGATTTATAACTGATGTTTGTCACTTTCTTCCCTTATACTTGAAGCATTTGTCAAAATATATAAAGAAGCTGGAACACAAAACAGGCTCTGAGTTTACAGCATCACCTGCTTTGGATCAATCTTTTCCACATGATGAGCAAAGCTTACTATCAAAAAAGACAACTTAAAGGAGCAGCAAAGTGTCAGCAGAAAACAAAACAATAGCTGGTTTATGTAATCTAAATCACTGCAATAGCTAAGCTCCTGAGACAAAGAACACCTACACCAAAATAAAAACCTGTCATTTCAAATTACCCAGCTTTTGTCTTTTGTTTCAAAGAGATTTTTTTTTACTGTTTTCTGGCAAAGTCTGAGAGCCAAAGAACTGAAGAAAAAACCAGAAACAGTGTGAGCACACAAACCCCAGAGTTAAGGAGACAAGAACAGAACATATTTAAAAATGCCTAAAGAATGGAAAATGTTATATACTTAGCTGTCCCTCCTAAGAGAGGATACAACATGACCTGTCATGAAAAAACTATTCCTCTTCTCCAGGATGACTGCAACTCCTATTACTTTCTTGTTCAGATGGGAAAGTCTGATTTTCATTACTCTGATCTAGGACATTATCCAAGAGTCTCCCCTATTTATTTTGGTGATAAAGTTCATCCTGGAGAAGTTTGATAACACTAGCTAATGATGCCCAATACTACAACCGTTAAGGTCAAGTCATGATACAGCACATGAGTAAAAATAAACACAGCTCTATCTTAATTTTGTGCTTTCATTCATTCTTTCTTTTAACAATAAACCCTGAAATTGTGACAGGGTCCATCAGAGGCCATACTTCTTATTTCTATCATTACTTCAATTTTAAATAAAAATATTATCAGTGTATTGGTTTGTTTTGCTTTGACAACAAAGTTAAACCAAGGAACAGGGATTGTTCTATTGTGTGAAGCAACTGAAACAAACACACTAGAACAATAAAGAATTTTCCATCACTGTAATCTCTTCTGCAGGTACAGAAGGAATACCTCACTTCAGGCTGCTTTGGTTTAGTGCAACTGAAACCTAGTTCTGCTGAGTTTTGAAAAACAAACTTTTTTCTGTAGTCTATGACTAAAGAAATAGATATGTGAGGCTGAAATCTGCTGTTTAAAATTTTTTTAAAAACATGGTGATCACAGAAAGTCAACTTCATTTACTAACAACAAATGATACTTCCTTTCTAAAATATATTTTGTACATTACAAATATTTTCCTTCATATATCTAGCAGCTTAAAATAGCAAGAAGCTATTTTAAATATTGTTTTCCATGTTTTACTTAAATTTCCATTTCTGTTTAAAACCAGTTGTTACAAATCATGGCTATAAACATAAACATCTAGTAAATAAGATGTCATGACCTATCTTGCAAAAGTAGAAGATACAAATATTAAAATCTAAATAATTATGTTAACTTATATAAATGCTTAATAACATTAACTTTATTCACAAAAAAGATAGTAAAATTGATATACAGGCTTTTTTAGAGGACAACCAATAAACAATATTAATTGTTTACAAAACAATATGAATTGACTTTTCTGTAAGTACAAGTATAAGACAATGAATAAATTTGTTCTTTAAAACATGATCTGCTACTGCATGATTTATATCAATCCGTTCCAAAATCTCACTATAATACAATGTCTGTGAGCAGAGAAAATTGTATTTATTTGTTCATTTATATGGATAAAGTCCAACTGCTCTTCTCTGAATGGGGCAAAAGTAAAAAAAGGGGAAAATATGACAGAAAAATATGTAAGTGCTTGAAATTAACAGTGATGATCCTAGTTAAAAAAACAATGCCTTAAGAACAAAGCAGGCATTTCTGCTATGGAAACCAAACACAGTAAAAGAAAAACAAATGCAAGAAGAGACAGTGGTCTTTGTACATATGTTCAACTTTGGAAAGCTGCAACTGCTTTGTCCATAAACACTGGAGATGCATGAATATTATCAGATCCATGTTCGCTTCAAAAGCTTTATCAGAAAAGAATGCTAAAAATAAACTGGATGCTACAGAGGAATAAAAAGAACCCTGAAAGAATGTGACAGATGAAGGAAAAATATTTGGGTAGCAAATAAAGACGATTCACCATTATTGCTAGAGTAGAAAAGGCGAACAAGAACAGTTTTAAGCCTACAGGAGGTATTTCCGTTTAGTGGAGAATAATTAGGCTCCATTCTTTAAATCAGCTTCTTCAAGGGCCAGGACTGAGTGAAGGAATAAAGCAAAAAACAACTATTAAGCCATAAAGTGTTAGGGTATGAGCTGGAGGAGCAGCTGGGTTTCTGAAGATAAGACCTCCTTTAGTGAGTGTTCACAGAGTGTTAATGTGAATCATAGAATTAGAATTACTTAGCAAGGAGAGCACGTTAAAAATGTTTTTGACAACCTCCATTTAAAATAACTTCCTCTCTTCCATTTTTCCAAGACCAGTTTCGGCAATTATTTTGAAAGGCTATCATTTATAAAAATCAGCAATGCTATCTTTTAATTTCAAATTCTATAGGCTATCTCTGTTATTTGTTATTACCCTTTACCTTCCCTGCTCCAGAAATATTACACCTACCTAAAGCATATTAGAAGTGTTTCATCAAAGAAACGATTTTTGTAGGAATACAACTCAAAATTATTCTACCTCATTGCCAGTGAAAGTTATTAAGAATAATTATAAACAGATTTCTGTAACTAAATGGACAGAAAAATTTCTGGAGTGCTTTAAGGGGCTTATTTTGCCAAAATAAATAGCACCATTAATTCCGATTTCAGACAGACCATACTGATTTAAAATCAAACCAGTAAAAACAACAGCAGTTCACTTCCTTCTTTGCTACAGAAACCACAGCAGATGAGAAGGATTGTTTACTAATGGCCACATTACAAAACACAAATTAATATTGCTACCATACGCTAAAGACTAGAGTCTACCTCAAGCATAAAATGTATGCACACACTCTGGAGATAGGAAACTTCACAGAGAACTCCCTTAGGAAAACATACACACAAATCTCTCTCTAAAATATCCATAAAATTCAATATTTTCTTTGGGTGACATAGATCTATACTTGTATTGACATAAATGGTCATGCTTTGCCAACACAGATGTATCAAGTAATTCACCTCCATCATTCTTTGATCTCTAGAGCCCAACTCGCAAAATCTGAACAATTCAGAACTCGACTGTTGCCATCAGCTCTTGAAAATGAAAACCAGTTTGGGAGTTAGTTAATTGAACAAGTTCGCCAAAGCAAGCAAAAACAGATGAATATATCAAGGGCACTACTGTGACTATAATACTCTTTTTGAAAAGCAATACTAGCACTGTGAAATGATAAATAATATTGAATAGTATTTTTTGGAAAAAGACATCAAATACCACATCAGCTTGGTAGCTTGCACTGAATCACATTATATTCTCGGCGTGCTTTTGAGCCTAAACATTTCACAAAGCTTTGAAAACTGTGAATCTTTATTCCAAAGGAAGTCAACACTTTCCACTAAAAATATACAGCCTGTCATCACTAAGCCACCAATTTCTTAGGCCTCATTAACTCTACTGTACAGTAAAAAAAAAGCAGATGAGAAAGATCTATCCCTCAAGCTCTACAATATCTTCTCTTATTCTTATGACTCCCCTCCAGTGGGAATGAAACAAACAGAAGTTAAAATCAACCCTGGGTATAACATTTTTATTTTATAGCTGCTTGCAGGGAGATGAAAAAAAAAAAAAAACCACACCAACAAACCACCACCAAAACAAAACAAAAAAAGGGAAAAGCTGTCTCTTTCTGATGTGTCATCTAAAAGTTCGAGCTGCTATTCTGTTACTGTCCTGCTTTTAGAAGAGCCTGTCCCACATCTAGATGCTGCCATGTGCAATGGACATATTCTGCAGAATTATCTGATATTATTCCTAAGAGACAGATGCTGAGGGTAACAGGTTTCCCTGAATCGCCAGAAATTCTGTTCCTGGAAAGGAACTGAAGATCTAAATGTGGACTTCAGGTTTGAAACAATGGTGAATATTCATTCCTCACTGCAGGAGTTATCCTAGTAGCTTCCTAGTCCAAAACGCACAAGGTGTTCAAGACCACAGACAGTAGGTATGAAGACAGAATTTCAGGATTCAGCATGAATCTGATCCTCTATTGTCCATCATTTCATTTAGTATATATATGAAAACTGCCTAAGAAATTAATTCTGCTGCTTCATGTTCACAATTGAAAAACTTACAGTTTTAGGAAGTACTGAAAACCAAAGTGCCTGAAGAGGAGACGTATGTTGCTCATATTTGGGCAAACATCGAACCTATGTTTGGGTTGGGTAGGGGAAGGAAGTCACACCACCATAGGAATTGCTACCTCCTCCACAGTTACATCATTGTGCATTCCATTGGCTTGCACGAAGACAATTTTTAATCAACTGCGCTCTGTGGTTGATGGATTAGCCCTGGCTTCAGAAACCCTAGGGAGAAATGCTTTTTGAGAACAGAACATCCTATTGACAGGCAAAAGGATATTACAGTCATCATTTTCCCAGGCAACAGTAATTGAGATTTTAATTCTTTTACTGATACTGACTGCATCTTTACATGCTGCCCCTGTATTTGAGGGAAATAGAATTTATAAAAAAGATACGAGACTGCTGGAGAGCTTCTATAGAAAACCCATTCCAAACAAAACCAACTGTAGCTTACAGTTTCTTTAACATACGCCTCTGGAGAAGGTGGGGAAAAAATTGTCTCCACAGCATCTGAATAATCTAACGGTGAGACCATTCCAGTTGTGATTTTAGCAATATCGATATGGAATAACAGCTTTCACCAAGTCATGTGTTTATAACTGTGAGGAATTTTTATATTATTATGCTAATAAAATTGTTCAGTAGCCTGCATTTTATGCTAGGAAAATTGTGCCTGCTGGGGAATAATTCTTCTCTGAGTGTCATCTGGTACTTTTTAGTCCTAAAGCTGAAGACTATAATCTAAAAGCCTACAAACGGACTGAGGCTGTTGCTTAGGGTTTCATCCTCTGCTTCCAGCTAACCCTAAAGTGGCACTTCTAAAATTCCTGCTAGGCAATTTCTGATCACTCTGTCAGAACTGGGGCTTCTGCGCTCTACCACAGTGGAAACAAGAGCAAATAAAAATGCAATCAATTGGGCAATTAAGAATACAAAGTGCAAACAACACCCATCCTGGTATGTATCACATATACTAAGGCTGAAAGGAGACACACTATTTATTGACCTTTTATAAAACACAAGTCGGAGAATTTCATAAAGTGTGTTTTATACTGAATCAAATGTTATTTTTATGCCACAGAATAGTCTCCTGGAAAGAAAAATAATCCCAGCTTTAGTGTGAAAAGTTTAATTGATAGGCATCTTGTTAGATTTGGTCTGCTAAACCAAGTATTTTCTATGCAAATATTTTTTCTCAAACATTTACAAACTGATCAAGTCACCACCTCATCTTTGATAAACTAACTAGACTGCCCCCCTTAAATTTCCCAAGGCAAACGAGGTATTTATGAAATTGCAGAATGGTCAGGGTTGGAAGAGACCTCTGGAGATCACCTAGTGCAGCCCCCTGCTAAAGCAGGTTCTCCTAGAGCAGGCTGCCCAGAGCAGGTTTTGAATGTCTCCAGAGAAGGAGACTGCACAGCCTCTCTGGGCAGCCTGTGCCAGGGCTCTGTCACTCTCAAGGTAAAGAAGTTCTTCCTCATACTCAGATGGAGCTGCCTGTGCTGCAGTTCGTGCCTGTTGCCCCTTGTCCTGTCGCTGGGCACCACTGAAAAGAGCCTGGCCCCGTCCTCTTGACACTCACCCTTAAGATATTTGTAGACATTGATAAGGCCCCCTCTCAGTCTTCTCCTCTCCAGGCTGAACAGCCCCAGCTCCCTCAGCCTTTCCTCACAAGGGAGATGCTCCAGTACCCTAACCATCTTTGTATCCCTCTCTAGTTGTTCCCTGTCTCTCCTGAACTGAGGAGCCCAGAACTGGACACAGCACTCCAGATGGGGCCTCACCAGGGCAGAGCAGAGGGGGAGGACAACCTCCTTCCACCTGCTGGCCACGCTTCTCCTGATGCACCCCAGGATCCCGTTGGCCCTCTTGGCCACCAGGGCACACTGCTGGCTCATGGCCAGCTTGCTGTCCACCAGGACTCCCAGGTCCTTCTCCCAGAGCTGCCTTCCAGCAGGCCAGCCCCAGCCTGTACTGGTGCGTGGGGTTGTTCCTCCCCAGGTGCAGGACCTCACACTTGCCTTTGTTGAACTTCATGAGGTTCCTCTCCATCCCGCTTTCCATCCTGTCTAGGTCTCACTGAATGGCAACACAACACACTGATGTATCTGCCACTCCTCCCGGTTTTGTATCAGCAACCTTGCTGAGGGCACACCATGTCCCTTCATCCAGGTCACTGCTGAATAAGCTGAACAGGACTGGACCCAGCACTGACCCCTGGGGCACACCGCCAGCTACAGGCCTCCAGCTAGACTCTGCGCGGCTGATCACAGCCCTCTGAGCTCTGCCATCAGCCGGTTCTCAACCCACCTCACTGTCCACTCATCTAACCACACTGCCTGAGTTCACCTATGAGGGTGTTACAGGAGACAGTGTCAAAAGCCTTGCTGAGGTCCAGGCAGACAACACCGACTGCTGTCCCCTCATCTACCCAGCCAGCCATTCCATCACAGAAAGCTATCAGTTTGGTCAGGCATGATTTACCCTTGGCGAATCCATGTTGACTACTACTGACAACTTTCTTTTCCTCCACATGCTTAGAGATGACAGCCAGGATGAGCTGTTGTTCCATAACCTTTGCAGGGATGGCTGACTGGAACTCCTGTTCACTCAGGAGTTCTTATGTGCCTTTTCAAAATCCTTTCCTATTTTTCTTAATTCTTTCTTATAGCTGTAATGAATGCAATACATTAGTAATCATTTAACTAGGGTTACACCCAAAGGAAACACTATGCCTATATTCTTTTATCAGTACTACCAGAATTACAGTCCAAGAACTGCACTGGACTAATTAGCAAAAGCATCTAATTTATGTTCAATTCATTTTCCATTGTGATCCTTAAACACTTTTCAGATTTACTGATTTACTGAATACATGTTTCCAGCGTGCAAATGTGACCCTTTTTTCTTCCCTTTACAGCCTAAAAAAATCCATGTTATTCAACTGTAATCATTTACAAGGCAATAAAGAGGGATCTCAACATCATTATTTATTATCAATAAAATTAATCATGAAGGTTTTTATACTTTTCAAAAAGTATTGACAAAGATATTGAATGAAGAGTAGTCAAGTCACATCTTCAAGAGAACAGCAAAAATACCTACTGTGGATGGTGTTCCTACACCTTTGCAAATCTAGTAATTTGTACTTTTCAGTCCACTTAAAACTGGTTGCATTTCTCAGGTGTGGCCCTGTTTTTAAGCCAAGCATTCTATACTGTAAATGAAATCACTTACAGAGTTCTACACATACATGAATAGATATCTTTAACAACAAAACTTTGTCTCAAGAAAAGCTATGATCAAGCATGTTTTATGTTCTGTATCTGCTGACTGATACAAGATATGCTGTCTTCAGTTCCTTATAGATCACATCCAGCATTGGTCTTTCTATATGCAGTATAAACTCACTATTGCCATCCCATTTACTCCTTTTAAATATATCCAGTGCATGACATCAAAAATTTAAAATTACTTGGTTTTGAAAAGTTAAATATACCAGTTTTCCAAGATTGGTTAAAGATGAAGCATGAGGGAAAGTTCTCAGGTTTCAAAACAATCTAGGTGTGATGTACTGCTCTATCCAAAATATTTTAAAATGTTTAATTTTAGCAGCTGCTCTTTTATGTCACCACAAATGCTAGAATTATTTTTATTACTGTAAACTGTGAAAATAGTATGCAGCCTCCTCTGAGTCAAAACCCAGCAATTTTCTACTTCAGGCATCCTGGCATCCTTATTTACAACCTATCACTCGTAAATAATTTCCAAGGTTTTACCATGACTTTTATTTGTTTATAACAAGTAAAATCAACTTTTGCTTTACGTATCTGTAACTGTATTTGCACTGCTTTTCACCCCTGTATTCTTCCTGTGACTTAGGAAGGTATACAGGAACAGTTTGTCAGAATATCAGACAGGAATTGTTGAAGAACTACAAATAGGTATGTTCACTTATACATGTCATATATATTACCTAAGCATAAAACCACCGCACGTTCAGAGTCTGTTAACTTCTAGACATAATATATCAAAGAAAATGAAGACACAGAGCTATTTAATAATTCTTCACTTGTTTTTTTTTTCCCATTAAGCTTCAAAATTTCACCACTAGATCCACAACAACCTGTCTTAGGTAGTTCTGTTACTCCTGTCACTGAGCATTTTGTGATTTTTTTCAGTGCTGGTAGCAAGTAATACTGAAATAGTAGTATCAGTCCTGTACAGGTGCAGCATGGAAGCTAAGTTGCTCAAGACCAAAAAGGGAAGTCTGTAGCAGAACAACATGAGCTGAGCTTTTTCATGTCCTAGTTGTAAACAGGACACCCTCTCACCATATATGAAGTGAACCAAAGCAGTAGAATGCAGTCCAGCAGTGGGACAGGTTGTAAAGTGGCAGCAGAAGAGAAGAACTGATCAAGGAAAGATTTGTTTCAGAGGTCCTGGGAAACTTGATTTTATTATAAAGCATTCAGTTTATAAGAATTAAATGAGTGTAGTTTTAATAAGAAGAATATTCAATTTCTATTACTTGCAAGTAATTTTAGGTGACTGAAGAACTGTTTTCTTAATGAGCAATTATTACCTCTCAAAAAGAAAAAAGTATTTCTAAGGTTGTAATTTTCAAGTTCTTGCAATGTTTTAGTTTGTCATTATCTCAGAGAAAAAAATTCACAATCTCATACTTCAGCATGTCTTTACATCAACATGGCACCCAGGAGAATCTCTGCCTGAAACAAAAAAAAATACAAACCTTTGTCCTGTGCCCAGAACTCTACTGAGGGACCAACCCCACATGCCCACTCTGAAATCAGTGAGATGTCTATCTGACAGCTGCAAGTCTGATGCCCAATAAAGCAAATTACTCTTTAGCTGTGGGGCCTAGAACAAAAAAATTGTAAGCCAAAAAATTAGTTACTTAAAGCACACCCAACATCATTACTCATTGTCTTTTACAAATCTAAGTCAAATAGAGGCACTTGGTGTTAATGATTTCTTTATAAGGTCAAAAAAGAGGGAGTCGGTCAAAAATAGTTCCATTGAGTACACAACACTAATACTGTTTAGAAACCACACCATGAAAATCTTAAGTAAACAACACTGTTTCTTTTCCCACAATGTGCCCTCTAACATCAAAATTAAAATACCTACCACCATTTTCTTCTCCATTATTATTGTTTGTCTCAGCCATTTCAGTGCCATCTAACTCAGATTCACATCCTAAATCCAATGTTCCATCAGTAGGGCATGTTGATTCTTCTTTCTACCATTAAAAAAGTAAAAGAAAACTGAAATTAACAAGAAAAAAATCAATCATGATCCTGCTGCATCTGCGAAAACAGATTACTGCAGTGTACTCCTCATGCTTACATTTCAAAAACTAGAATAAAATAAAATATGCTTGGGAGCTACTTCAGAGAAAGATATAAAAACAGATTTCATGAGACAACTTGCCAAGCAAAAGCAAAAAAGCTATTTTGTAAAGTCGTAACATACTTTTTTTAAAAATGTCGACTAAAATGCAAGATCTTGCACAAACAAAACAAAACCAGACTTGTTTGGCTGTTAAAAATCCTGGTTTTCCAGCTGAGTGTCCACAACATTGCAGCAAAACACAAATCCTTTAATGTTTCTTTTCTGCCTTTCCCTGTTTTTTGAATTCAAATAGCTGAAGCAACCTGGAGCTCACAAGCATGGGAGAGATTGTGAATACCTGGATTTGTGCCAAGAATATCTCCCGATTTAAAGAAAAACAACAGCATTTGTTTTAGTAAATTAGGAAATAGAGCTTCTGAAAACTACTAATTCAAGCTCAGATACAGAATTTTTAGTTATCAGCAACAGGCAAATCTATATAGTTTTATATGTTTAAAACCCTTACATCAAATAAGTCTGTCATAAATTACAAAAGATCCTTCCCCCCAGCCCAAAATTGTAACTGACTACATTCAGACTGCCAAATATATAATGTCACTTTCTTGTTTCTCACCTCTGACTCACATTCCTCCACTCCTATTGTGAAACCCCTCTAAGTTTGACCATCTACAGCAAGAAAAAATTTCCACCCACAGAAACCATTATATACAGACCAAAAAAGAAAAATAGAGGAAAAGGAATAGAAATAGCATAAAGGCAAAATTCTATCACTATAATTATATTCCTTCTCAAAAGCAATAATGCAACCTGTAAATTAAAAGCTGCTTTATATCAGACTTACAAATAATGTCACACTATTCAAAAATAAAAGGTTAAAACAATTACTTAATGAGGAAGACAGTGATCCTCTTGAGCTTACTGCTCATAAAACAAAGGCCTTTCTGTGAGCAACTCTGAAAAAGCAGCATTTTAGCTATGCTACGTGTTTTTTATACCATATGCCAAATGTAAGAACATGTATATGCTTTCTAGGATAAAACATTTGATGTTTACTTTCATTATAAATCCTTTCAAAAGACATCTGAAAGCAGTTAGAAGGACTATCAGGTCATTTCCTCTCTAAAGAATCTAATCTGTTTACCTTTATCTCTATTGAGACATTCATAAAATGGATTAATAGTGCTATGCACTTGCCATATACAAAATTTAAACTTACTTTGAGAGCGTAGAGTCCTGACTTCCCAGGGATTTTGAAGAATGTTCCATCACCTACACGAGTGTTAGTATGAAGCATTGCATTCAGGCAAGCTAATGGAGAGGTTCCACTGCAAAATAAAATTGTGCAGTCCAGGACTGAGTGCCTCTTGTAAAACTATTCCGTCGGTCTATTTTTTCTAAAACTCATGCTTGTCCAGCTTTTTTTGCTCCCCCCCACCCTCCACCCCCCACACCCTTTTTTTTTTAAATTCTCTCAACCCTGAAAACATCTACATTACAATAACAGGCCAGTTTCAAACTTAATCATATGCATCTGTCCCCTAGGCTCGAGGCAAAAAGTCTGTGAATTAGAATTATGCTTTTCTTCATACAGCAACCAGCTCCACATTCTGGGAGAACCAAAGTCCAAATATTTATGTGAAATTACTTCGTAAATAACACCATGAAGCCTCAATTTTGAAATGTTACAGACAATGTGGCTGCTGCACATGAATGATCAAAACAGTACCAAGTTCAAGGGCAGCTGCATCCCATAGGATGAAAGGCAACAAAAGAATAATAAAGAGCCCAGGAAGAACACATTTAAAATTAAAAGTGATATATAGTTAAGCCTTCTTCTGGCTTAACACAATCAGCATGCATTGCTATAAAAAAATACAAGCATGTTTGTATCTTCTATGAAGCACTATCTTTTCTAATTAGAGTTGGTTTAAAGATTAAGAGATTGACCTACTCAAGGTAGTAATTGCAATGCCACTGTGGAATGCATGTTAAAAGGACTATTTAAAAAGAAACACAAGACGTTAAGAAAAAAAGAGTGCTTGTACAGAGATGTGTTTGTAATATATGCGTGTTTACATGAGAAAAATAAAGCAAAGTGTTTCTACCTTAGCTACACTTAACACTATTCTGAAAAGTTGATCTAAGAAATGGTGGGTAAGAAGGTAGTCATAAATTATTTTATTTCATTTCAATTTAAAGTACCAGATTTATAGATGTACTATCACGTCTTTGTCCCCATTTACAGACAAATGTACACAGTGAACTCAGGGATGGAATGTGAAACTGTGCTTCTTCCCTGGGGTCCCTAGCCTGCACGCACGCTTATCTTTAGCCACATAAATATATTCCACTTGGTTAAGTGGAACAATGCCTGTGCATTAAATTAAGTGTGTTGCTAAGTATTTCAGGATTAATTATACACTCAACTATAAACCAGGAACAGGGCTTCAAAAGTCCATCAGAAACTATTGCTCTTTATTATGCATTATTACAACACAACATCCAGTCTTAGTTGAAAATTGCATGACTGAATTTTTTAATAAATAAAACCGGACTCTAATTGTCATCTTTCATATGATGATGCTCTCTGCTGATTTCCATGTTTCTGTTAAAATAAAATTAATCCTTACTGTACATGTATTAAGTTAGTGGCACGACAGATAGTGTGGTAATTGCACTTCCAGTAAAAATTCAACTATAAAGTGTCCTCAGGACAGGAGGTCCTGTCCAATATAATTTATTCACTATTGATAACTTAAGTATCACATTACTACATCTAAAATCAAAAAGTACAGGTAAAAATGCTGCTTGTTGATAAGCTTATCAGATATTTGATATCTGAGTACTGTAATATTATAACCCTAATATAATAATAAATATAATTATTATTTAAAAATAAAATACAAAAATTCTGAAAAGTTTTTGTTTCTTTTTTGCCCTTGCAGATAAAACTAATTCCACATCTGTTTTTGAAATAATACTGTAACACAAAGAAACCTAAATATGGTAGAAATATAATGATACTGCTAGCAGTAGCACAGAAAACATTAAGAGATATTTTATTGAGTTTAATGATTACTTAAAACAATTTTGGAATAAGTAGGATACTTCTCTTTGCACCTTTTCCTTATTGTATTAATGTCTGACAAGCAAAGACACAAGATGTTTAACAGAGCAGTCCTACTTCCATAATTTTTTCCATATGTTAACATACATAACATGAAGCAATTTCGACTCTCAGAGTCTTGGATCTTTTTAGTGAAACATTATCACAGATTAAGACTTTCTCTGCGAGATAGAAAGAACTTGCTGACTCTGCAGTGGAAGACAAACTCAATATATCAAGAAACAATCTGTGTGCATGTATGCACTATTTGTATCCTCCTATTCCGATGTTGATATTCTGGACCCCACTCTTATTTTTAGATATCATTATCCAATTAAAATGATACAAGATGAATGAACCCAAAATAGAGGATTTGGCAATACCTCATGACCACTACTGTGCTCACAGCAGATATCTTAATCTTCAAAGTCTAGCCAACTGGCAAGTGGACAATAGAAACTACTCTCTGACTTACAAAGAAATCCGTGTCAGTTACCAAGCCAAGAAGTACTTTAACTACTGTTATGCTTGTTTCCTACAGATACCTGCAATTCCTAAATAACTTGGCATGTAACCAAAGGGCCATATCACCCTTCTTGAAAACTGAATTTGGGTATGTCTATAATGAGCACAAAACAAACCACACAAGTTGCAAATGAAACAATGATCTGAATACTGTGAGGCTGGATTTATTTTGAGCTAGCGGCTCAAACTGAAATTCCGCAGTGTCCTTTATCCCTGCTATTTTGACCCACGTTGGCCAATGACTTGTCTATTCTTCTGTCAGCACAGTCATTCTTAAAACACTGTATTAGGATTCCCAAACGTTACCCACAAGGGATGCTGGAGACACTTGTAATACATGCTATCACAACACATGGGACTCTGGTTAGAAAGCCCAACAATCAAAGATCCTATGACACAGACTGATACCTGAATCACAGAGCAGTTTCTGAGGGATCCATACTACTTATTGCATGCTTTCTAAATTCTCCTACAGCCTGAGGACATATTCGTTCTGCTCAGAGCTGCTGGCACATATTAATACACCGGCCAAGGACTGCCAAATATAAGGCTGAGTATCTTTGAATATCAAAACCGGCACAGTTTGACCTAAGTTCTTGAAACACTCCAAGTCAGTTCAACTTTGATTCAGTTAAATCAAATTGGATACAATAAATTCTACTTTGTAACTTGGTATCTGTGAATTTTTAGAGCCATAATGTATTTTAAACAAATGTATTGCAAATATCCCCTAGTCTACACACCAGGAATACGTTTACCATTTACAGCCTTCAGGTGCAGAAGGTTCACACTATTTATCCTCTTTTGGGTGATATTGCTGTAAGCCACTGTGGTATTCCACAAGTTATTCATACATGGGAGTCAGCCTCTGTAGCGCTATGTCTTTAAGAATGATCCTTTCCTGCTTGTATGTTTATTTTATATAAATACACATATATGCATATATACAAGCAGTATACCCACCCTGCACACTTTTAATTAGATTTTAAAAAAGAAAAATTACTTACTTTCTGCAAAGGTCATATGAAGTTACAACAACCAGCAACATAGGAAAGAGAAAAAAATTACTAATTAGCCTTCCAATATAAAAGTCGTTAATACAATTTGATTATTTAAAAGACATCAAGCATTTCAAAGTTTCATAAATACTCTTTCCAAGAGTCACTATAAGTTGGTAGTATTTGGTGCATACTGCCAAATATAATCACAAAATTCCCGTACATTATCAAAGAAAGATTCTCACCCCAGCTCCCCCATTCAAAAATATTTCCAATATTTTGTGATTCTGGGCTCCCTCTACTGGTCATGCAGCCAGTGTTACCTAAATCTAAACGCTGGACTAAGGTCTCTACACACCAAGTTCCCCAAAAACATGTTGGGAAGTAGAGATTTCAGTTACTCTCTCCCCTGCCACCCTCCTCAAAACCCTACAAAAATCTGCAAAAAACACCAGTAAAAACACTACTTATTTTTATATTATAAAATTCTCAAACACACAGTTTTACCAGAAAAAAACTGAAAACTTCTGTGGTTATACTTCTAATTCTAATGGTCTTTATACTAGACTGCTTGCCAAGAGAAAAAAATCTTGATCTTGGCAAAATAAAATATGTTTTGAATATGGAAAAATAATTTGACTAAAGCCAACCTGTCCAGACAATAGTGTGGCAGACAGTGAATGTTTCCTGACACTATGCAGACAGGGCACCTGGAATCCTGCAGCAGGCAGCATTTCAGCCACGCAGCCCTGCCCTGCACACGGTGCAGCCTCCTCCCAGAGCTTAGAAGGGTTCCCGATCTGTTCCCAAATCTAACAATGATGCTGTAAGAGAGGCACTTAGCTATCATATATGTGTTCAGTATTTATTTGTTTGAAATCATCTGCTCATTTCATACAGATCCATAAATCGTCACAAGGGAGCAACAATTTTTACTCGTGGCTGGTGTGTAAACCAAAAGGCTTCAGAACTAATTTCTAGACCTGATATGAAGTCACACAGAATAAAAAAAATGTTTATAATGCATGCAAGTTATACCAGTTTCAGAGTACACAAGAGTGACAACAGATAAAGAAAACAAAACTTATGAGGGAAGGCTGTAGAAAACACATTTGTGTGGTCTGAAAACAGAAAAGTAAAAGGTGTAATTGTAACTTCTCAGAAAAACATAAAGGGCTGTTGAAGTCAATGGAGATAAGTGCTCTTCATGGCCACTGGGGCAAGAAAAAGAAAGTTCACAGATAGTCTAAAAGTGAGTGTAGCTGTTGATCTTTTAATCAACATCCGAACAGAGCTGGGAAGTTTGTAAAATGACCTTCATCAGATCATCAAATACACACCAGTCCTGGCTGGTACATATACTGGAATCTGTCCCAGTGTTAGCGTTTGTATTCAATAATCTCTTGAGCATGCATCCAGCACTATATCCTGGGATTCTTTATTTCTTTAATAAATCAAAATTTTGCTTAGGGCTGAGGCTAAACACACACCCTAAGTGTATTTACCCAATATACACAGCAGCCATATACAGGTGGAGAATTGACTAGATGTCTAGATGTGCACTGTTCGCTGAAGTGTTTCATAGAGCAATGCATGCAGTACTGGACACCCAGTTTGATGAAGCCAAAGCAGAAGCTTTCCCACAATCTTCAAGGAACCGTGTGCCTATGGTCTTGCTATTATATGCCAACAAAATGTCTGAAATTGCCTTAGAAGATAGCAGCCACGACCTAGCTTGCGAGTGACACACAAAACCACTAGGAACTGAAGCAGCAATACCAAGATAGCTGTCCTATATATCAAAAAGTGCCACTGACTGCTCTAGAGCCACTCTCCCCCCACAGCCATGCTTGACTGAGCTGGCAGTACTGCACCAGCTGTTGGTGCTGGGGCCAAGGCTCAGGGGGGAAGAACCAGAAGAGGTGCAGTGAACAGATGACTGAAAAAAACCTAGACATTCAGCTGTATTCAAATGGTACAGGCACAGGATCCTTCCCTTGGCACAGAAAGAAGTAGAGAGCACAGAGTAAACGGCTGAAAATAACGCTGATGAGTGCAAGATTTCCTACCAGCCCTCTACAAGTTTCAGCAATAAAAGCCTCAAGTCAGTCTAAACAAATCAGATCAACTGTCTTCCCCAGTTATTTGGTATACCCCTACAGTGTGGTGGACTGACCCTGGCTGGACAACAGGTCCCCACCAAAGCCACTCTATCGCTCCCGCTCCTCAGCTGAAGGGGGAAAGAAAATATAAAGGGTCAAGGTAAGGACAGGGAGACATCACTCAGCAATTACCGTCACAGGCAAAACAGACTCAACTTGGGGAAATTAATTAATTAGCGATAAAATCACAGTAGGATAATAAAAAATAAAACCATTACTCCTACCCCTCCCCTCTTCCCAGGCTCAACTTTATTCATGAATTCTCTGCATCTTCCCCCCCCTCCCCCCCCCAGCAGCGCAGGGGGACGGCACGGGGCTGGGTCAGTCCGTCACACGCTGCCTCTGCCGCTCCTGCCCCCTCGGGGGAGGCTCCTCACACTCGGGCCCTGCTCCAGCCTGGGGTCCCTCCCACGGACACGGTCCTCCGTGGACTTCTCCAACGCGAGCCCTGCCCAGGGCAGCAGCCCTTCCCAGCCTGCCCCAGCCGGGTCCCCCCCCGGGCGCAGCCCCTCGGGCACAGCGGCTCCAGCGCGGGTCCCCGCGGGGGCACAGGCCCGGCCAGCAAACCCGCTCCCGCCCGGGCTCCTCTGCACGGGGCCACAGGCCCTGCCAGGAGCTGCTCCAGCGCCGGCTGCCCGCGGGGCACAGCCTCCTCGGGGCATCGCCCTGCCCCGGCCTGGGGTCCCCGTGGGCTGCGGGTGGGGATCTGCTCCACCGCGGCCCTCCGCGGGCTGAGGGGCACAGCCTGCCTCGCCAGGGGCTGCACCGCGGGCTGCCGGGGAACCGCTGCGCTGGGGGCTGGGGCACCTCCTGCCTCCCTCTGCGCTGGCCTGGGGGTCTGCAGGGCTGTTGCTCTCACAGTCTCACTCCTCTCTGGCTGCAGGTTGCTGCTCAGTTTATCCCCCCCTTGCTAAATACGCTGTCCCAGAGGCGCTGCCGCCATCACTGATGGGCTCGGCCTTGGCCAGCGGCGGGTCCATCTTGGAGCCGGCTGGCGCTGGCTCTGTCGGACATGGGGGAAGCTGCCGGCAGCTTGGCACAGAAGCCACCTCTGTAGTCCCCCACTATCAAAACCTGGCCATGCAAACACAATATACACGGGAAGACCTCAAACAGTATATTTACTTTATCATCCAATGTTAAATACAGACTACACATTCCAGGTAAAATTTCATTAATAGAAGGCAAAATAATAGACTAAACATGTTAATCCAAACTAAACCAATTTAAATTCTCAAACAGAAAAGTTGAGTTGAACGATCAATTTAAATCTCGCTTTTGAATTTGTTCCATTTATTTTCCTATTGCAAGACTCATTCATTCATTGCATGAAATGATTAAAACACCTCAATGAGAAAATGAATAGAGTTTTAATGTAATATTACCTTCTGCTAGTCACAAGACTATAAATGCATTCAGCAATTATCTAACTTACAAAAATTAATCTAAGTTGTATTTTCTGATGCTAAAACAGCAATGACATCTTATTTACTAAATTATTACAAGTGTACTTATTTCTGTTAAGTCATTTTTGGAAAGAAACTGGAATTTGATTGGCTTTTAAATACCGAATGAAAATGCACTTGATGTGTTGGAATATAATAGGAATAAAGGCAGACTTTTCAAAATGTTAAATATCTAACAATGTATTAAACAATAAAAACATTATCTTTTAGTATGTGGGTAGTAGGTAGCTAGGGAACTATCTACTGGTTTTATGTGAAGACTAGTGAAACTATAGAGCTGTTAGAACTCAGCCTCTCACACAAAGCTTTTATTCCTAAAATGAAACAAGAAAGAGGCTTTATATTTTTTTGAACTTCCAAGTGGCTTCTTAATTTTAAAGGGACTACTAATGAGAAATACAGAAAATATTCTTGATACCTACAGTTGGTGTGACTGTCAAAACTATTTATGTTCTAAAGTCTTAACCACTTAATAAATAAACTCATAATAAATGTCTTGAGCCTTAAACAGCTGTTTGCAAAAGTTTTACAGGAATTGAAGTACATACAGGTAGAATACTATTTATATAGTTTCAATAAAATATACTTAAGGCTTATTCCTAATATAAGCCCTCCCAATTGGATTTTTAAATGTATTAAAGGATTAGAAGAAATTTCTTAAAATATGTATTTTTTTAAGTTTATTTTTAATCAGTTTTATTCACATTAGCCAAAATTAACATCAGTTTTGTTCTCATTTGGGCAGGATCCTAAAGAAAATTTTTACATCTCTGGTCCTACTTACGCTTCACGTGTAGCATCTGACTTTCAGCCTTTGAATATCACAAACATGGCTACTATTCTTGAGCAGCACAAGTAAGCCAGAAAGCTCACAGCTATCAGGTAACACGACAAGACTAATACAGCCGATTTGACTGTAGTCTCACAGACCGCAAACAAACCCCAGAAGATGATAGGGAAAAAGAGCCATTATATAGACTATTGACATCGCTCCATACTCAACCCTCATACAGATTCTTGTTTTTCTAAACCAGATGAAGATAGAGGCAAAATTGTTAGTAGTATGATGGAAAGAAAAAGGACCAGTACAGACATGCTAAAAGGTAACGCATCCATCACAGATACCTCGCGCCTGTCTCACAAGTTAGCAGAACTCACCTATCAGTTTTCACTGAGGTTAACCAAAGTAGTGAATCCCATATATCTAATGCAGAAGAACACAGCAATGAACTTGGACTTTGCCCTTTGTAGCTTGTGAGGGACTTACAAGCAGCTGGAATCACAGTTAACTAAAGTATCCGATATACCACCAAGAAACTGAATCTTTTCATTGTCCTTCTGGTGTGAAATAATCTGGAGTAATCCTGGAGAGAAATTCAACACGGATACTAAATTCAAGCCAGGTTTCATGAAAGGGTATTTTTTGCATTCCTTAGCAGGAAATCTCATTTACATACTCACCTAGTCTGGTTTTATATTTTTAATTCACCAAACCTGGGATCAGGGAAGGAGTTGGAAGTGAAGCTGCTTTCACAGAACTAACGGGTGTCTTCCCCCTCTTACCAGATCGCCCCCCAAGCATTAAAAGAACACGCTCTCTCCTTAGAGGAATGGTAGCAGCCACCCAGACAGACACACACAGATTATTCAAGTACTCTGTGAAGGGATATATAGCGTAAACAAATATTGGAGATTATGCCACTACCCTTAAGACCTATTTCTACCACTTCTAGGATCTTTCTGCATAAACCAATCTCCCTCTGGACCTTTTGTACATCTACATACAGCCACTGTGTGCAGTGATTACATGACATTAGCACATACAATAAAGCACAAACCTAATAAACCTCTAGCCATAGGTCATCATGAGAAAAACAAGGTGGACAAGTGAATGAAACTGCTAGCCAAAGGTGACTGTGACAAAAAAGACAGGGGATGCTAGTAAGAAAAGGTTGGTTTGCTTCTTCATTTAAGAGTTTGCCAGACTGGTTCCATTCACACAGTCAGTCACAAGTGACTAGCTGACCACAATCTGAGATGATACTTACATTTCTTGGGAAATCAAAGTTCTCATGCATGACTACCCACAACTTTTTATTCTGATTACCTCTCAGTAGCTAAGAGTTTGGCTCACTTTTGCAAATGACGGCATAGACTTAGGGGTTTTTTCACCTCTTAGCTGTATTGCAGCACTACAGTATATCTCATCTTTCTTTTTTTCTGCAGAGGTAAAGACTACTGAAGACACATCAGGTCTGCCCTCTGCTCTGTACAACAGTCTTTGATAGATCAGCATTTCCACCCTTACTTTTACAGCACTCTGTGGTCTGAGACCAGGGTATATGAAGTTCTGTACCCTACAACACTGATAATGAATCTTTTTGACATTGAGAGCAAAGTGTATTGTATCTCCTCGTGCTGGCAGCCTGGGAAAACCTAATGGTGTCAAACCTGGTGATAATAACCACAGTAATGTTCTAGAAAAAAAAACAAATGGAATTCATCTGTGGTGAAACCAGGGCTTTATTATGACTCATCTAAAACAATGAAATGAAAAGCCTCTGTAACAAAAGTTCATCACAAATCTCAGTACTCCTTAAGCCAGTGAGGCTTTTTTTTAAAAAAAAAAACTTTTCTCTCACAAGAAAGCCTTCACATACAGAAGTTCCAGAACCTGTGTAAAACGTAAAAGCGTTCCTGAATAGAATTTTACAGAGTTATTGCCATGGATTTTGCCCTGACGATATTTTTCTTTCAAAAACATTTTTGAAGGAAAAATATCCTATAGCTATAGAAATTTACTCTAGGTTTATAATGTATTTGAAAACAAGATGCTAGCAGTATAGCAACTAAATTTGAGAAGGAAAAATAAAAACTACACAAGCATATCATATCAATGCCACATTATACATTGCAGACAGAAAGATATAAACACCCTCTCAAAATTTAAATATCCCTACCCATTATTTTTGCTGATTACCCTTGTCCTTTGTCAGCCATGCCTCTGAGTAGGTCTCCCTGAATATCTGTAATGTTCTGAAAAGTATGTTTGAAACACCATGACACCTCTTTAAATGATATTCACATATGGCAACAAGCATTCCTCGACCAGAAAGGAAATGAGAATACAAGTTTTATAGAGAATGTTTACACTTTTCTGTGTTCTCTAACACCTGTGAAAACCTGAGGTTTTTCTTCTTTGTGAAGAAAAAAATCTCAGAGAAAGGACATATAGTACATGCATCTCTGTACTTTGAATCCTTACTATTTCATTAGATTTAGTACAAATAATACTAGAAAAAAGCAATGCGAACAAAAAAGAAGTATTTTGAATGTGTTTTTGAAAGACACAGGTAAAGATTAAAGAGTACCTTTTGAAATCATCCTAAAAGAAAAATGTTTCAGAAAGAAAATTATCCCGAAAGAACAATAAATCAGCATGCGTCAGAGATGGTCACGACAGCTAAGGTGTCCAAAGGACTGAGAACACCCACCTCATTCAACATCACTTGAAAGAAACTATTTGATTCCTTTGTGTAACAGATTCTTATACTGGTCAAATAATACAGTTCTCTCCGACAGCTAATTCCTATTCAAAAATGTATGGGTTTTTCTCTTCTCTTTTAATAAAATATTTTCTTTTAATAGTTTTAACTGATTTCATTAAAAAGCAGTAGCACATTTTTCATTTTCTACTTTAATACCAATGATCACCGTGAAGGACAAAATTATAAAGAAAGGAAAAAAATAAATTCCTGCCACATGAAAGGAACTCTCAAGTAAAGGTTAAAAAATGGCTTTCTTAAAGAAACCATGGGTTTGATATATATGATGTCTTATTTTAGTATCAGATTTCACAGGCCCTTGTGGGTTTTAAATACATATGTTTAGAAAAATGAAGTAATGACTGTGCTACAATCAAAAATGTAATAAACCCAAGAAAAACATTGCCACAAAATGTGCAATGTATAAAATGAGAAAAAACACCCCACCCTTCCAAATATTCTTGGCTTCAAGTTGGGTGAAGCTTACTCCTCAGAAAAAAACCCAAAACAAATACACCAAAAAACCCCATGGAAAGCAAAGTGACTATGCTGAACAAGACATAGTCAGTAATCACCAAATGCTTTTTGGCCTCTAAAATTTAATCACCCTACACAAGGGACCTCTATGAAGTTATCCCAAGTTCTCTTGTTTAATTTGGCTTTTTAACTGGCCAGTCTCCACAGCTTGCTCTGTAGTGCTTTAAGAATATCTTGCATGTGTGTTATTGAGATTTAACTGGTTAGTCAAATGCAAAATAAAAAAAATACACCACCCCCAAAAAAAGGTTACAGCTATTTTTAAGAACATTCAGCTCCACCAAGGTTCACATACTCATATAATTGTAGCCTGATTTACATTGTGAGGAACTTCCAGAAGTCATCTAGTCCAACCTCCTGCTCAAAGCAGGGTCACTTGGATCTGGGCCTTGTCCAGTCAAGTTTTGTGCAATCTCCAAGAATGGAGACTTCACAGCCACTCTGGACAACCTCCTCCCATGCTTAACTGCTCTCACTGGGAAAATATTTTTCTTAGTATCTAATCAGAATTTTCCATGTTCCAATTTGTGTCTGTTGCCTCTCATTCTTTGCTTCTCATGCTGTCACTGTGCAACCTCCAAAAAAACCTTGGCTCTGTTTTCTCTACACCCTCCCGTTAGTGAGCTGTGGGCTGCCATGGGATCCCCCGAGCCTTTTCTTCTCCTGTGTGAACAAGCCCAGCTCTCTCAGCCTTTCTTCATACACCATATGTTCTAGACTCCAACCATCTTGGTGAACCTCCACTAGACTCACTCTTGTATACCAATCTCTTACCTGTACTAGGGGGCCTAAAACGGGACGTGGTACTCCAGATGTGGTCTCACAAGTGCTGAACAGAGGGAGAAGGATCAGTTCACTTGACCTGCTGGCAATGCTGTTGCTAACACAGCCCAGTAAGGGCTTGGCCTTTTTTGCTGCAAGGGCACGTTGCTGGACTAACATCTGGCTTGTTAACAGTCAAAGGACTCCCAGGTCATTTTCTGCAAAGCTGATTTCTAGCCTGTTAGCCCTCAACCTGTACTGCTACATGGGTCACTATGTCCCAGATAAAGGAGTTTGCTCTTGCCTTTGTTGAATTTAATGAGGTTCCTGTTAGCGCAATTCTCTGCTGTCTTGACCCCTCTGAATAGCAAACCAGTCTTCCAGTGTACCAGCCACTCCCTCCAGTCAAAGATCATCTCCAACCTTGCTGAATGTGCACTCTGTCCCATTGTCCAGATGTTTATTAGCAACATTCAACAATAACAGCCTCAGTATAAATCTCTGAGCAACACCACTTAGTAACTGGTCACCAAACAGAGTTAACACATTTGATAGAAACACTTTGGGCCCTGCAGTACAGGCATATTTCCATCCATCTTATTGGCCACTTATTGAGTTCCTATCTCACCAATTTGACTGTGAAGATACTATGCGAAATGATGCCAAAGGTCTTGCTAAAGCCAATGTAAATAACATCCACTGTCCTCCTCTCATGCACAGAAGGTGAAGAGGCTGGTCAGGCATGATTTACCCTTGCTCATTCATACTGGCTTTTTGCCATACTTGCTTGACTTTCTGCACATTGGGATGGACCATTCTCATTCACCAATGAAGATGAAACAGGCTTCCTGGGCCCTTTTGTCCATAGTCTGATCACCAACCATAGCCAAGACTCCCATCAACCTTCACACCTTCAATCAGTTCTTCCTTGTTCATGTGTAACAAGTTCAGTATGGCATGTCCCCTGGTTGGTTCGTCAATCACCTGCATCAAGAAATTGACTTTCAAGAATGTCCTGGCTTACTTGCATCCTCCATATCTACTATGGCCTGCAATAACTGCACAGCCCCTAGCAGTTACTCATCTACTTCTTGGCCAGATGGTCTGCAGCAGATCCCTACCACAACTTTACTCATGTTGCGCTACCCTCTGATCTCTCAAGTGCTCAACAGACTCAGTGCCCATTCCAAAGCAAAGCACTGTGCACTCTCGCCCCTCCTTTGCATGCACTGTGTGAGCTATCCCACCATGTCTTTGTAATCCTAAGGAGCTCTGCAAGTGTGCACAAACTTGCAACTCCTCCTGCTTGTTTCCCATGCTCTGTGCATTTGTGTACAGACACTCGAAACGGACACCCCAGTCATACTGCCTGCATAAAAGCACAAGGTTTCTCCAATCAATTTCCCCAGACACTTCCTCAATGTTTCCCATGTCTTCACTTCTCTTCAAATTGAAGCAACCTTTCCATTAAGTAGCTACTTAAAAGCCCTCCAGAAAAGGTTACTGAAACTGTCAGCAAAGATGCCCTTGCCACACTCCATCTCATGCATCCTTGTCTGTTTTCAGCAGTCCTTATTCCTCAAAAAGGGTACCTTGGTTTTGCCTGCGACACCAGCCATGCGGCTGCCCTTTGACTTAAGGGACATGCTCTCTGCTACCTGAGCATTTCCACCTCACTGGCAGGATTGAGGAAAACAACCACCTGGGCATTTTTACTCTTCACCCTTGCCCCCAGGGCTCTGCAATCATTTTTTATATATTTGGGCTCATCCCAGCAGTGGCATGGTGGCCACATGAGGGGTGAAGTCTGAGGGCTGGACAAGCATCGGAGGTGTTCATCTGCAACATCTGTGATTCAAGTACCCCACAAGAAGCAAACCTTGAAGAAGAAAGCCATCACAGGTACACCAGGCTGGCAGATGAGTGCCTCTGTCAGGATATGGTCTCAAATAACTGTGCCCCTCCTTTTCTTCCCCACATACACATTTGGCTGAGCCTCAGCTGGCTCCGAGGTCTCCCCTGACAATCTTGATGACCTCTTTCCAGGGCACTACATCTATTCTTCTCTGCAGGCAAAGAATCTTCTTTATATTTCCAGTAATCATAGATTTCCAACTTCCCAATCTTAGGAGACTGTCCACAGCTCGTTTGAATATAATCTCTCACTGCCCCTACTTCACATCACAGAGCTTGTGTTCTTGTGTTCTTGCCCCTGCAAAGATCCTGTTGATCTCCTGTTTGTCCTCTCTCACACTGCACATGTCTACTCATCTCCTCCCAGATTTTTCACCTGGCAACTCAACACCTTGATCAGAAGAGCATGCTGGCCATGGGTGAGGCCACAGCCCTCCCCAGTGCAAGCCCTAGACCCAGGAGTGCAGCCCATGACCTGGAGTTCTCTCTGGGCCAAGTTCTCTGATGTGCCAGGAAGAGTTGCAGGTGACCATGCCCTACAGCACATCAGTACTGTCACTGCACATTCCTAATCAGTCTTGCAGTGTCCTGATCTAATTTTCTGCACGACATTGTGCCCCTCTTGTATTAACTGCTGTGATAACAGCTAGGTCTCTGAGCTCCCTCTGCTTTCTGGGCTCTGGGAGTAGTTCTACAGCTATTCCTCAAGCATTCATCAAACCACTGCTTGATCAACAGCCAGCTGAAGACAAAAAACATAGGTAGTCCACAACCAGCCAAGTAGCCCAAAAAAGCTGTCTGCAACAGCTGACAGAGGCAAATGCCACACAGTCTGGCCCTGACCGGCAGCAGCAAGCCACCAAAGTTCCCAGAAGCAGGAGCCCCCCAAAGATTTTCCCTGAAGCTTCTTGAAGAAGCCTGGAAACCGCTGCAACAGAACTGAGCTGCTGCACCACCCACAGAGGAATCCTATGCAGCATGTGACAGTGGCTTCATTAACTCTGTTACACAGTGGAAAAGGGAAAAGAAGGCAGAAGTGTTGCCAGAAAACACTGTGGGCCAGGACTAGTTCATAAGGCTGAGTAGGACTCCTAGTTTATCATGCTATACCAGGAACATAATCCTGATACAGTCACAGCTCCCAGCCAACACTCCTCCCCTAACTGATTAGAAGAATCTCCAGCCTTTCTTATAATTCACAGCAGGGGCTTTTGCTACTGCAGCTGTGTCAGTGACAGCACCCTGCAGTTAAGCCAGCAATAGTGCATCTGTGTACCTGTATGTAAGGCAACGGAGTAGCTTCTGCTTTCACTGAGTTTTGCACCAAGATTAATACTCAGTTCATGTCACTTTCAGCCAGCGCTGACACTCAAAGCAGCAGCTTGAGCAGCTTTCTCTAAGGCAGACGACACGTTCCTGCCTCCATGACATGGCCCTCTCCCCCACCTCACCCCACCTTTTTTTTTTTTTTAAATCTTGATTATTTCCCCAAACAGCCACATGAATCTTGTGCCAGCACCCAGGGAGGTGGGCAGCCCTGAACAGGAAAAGCAGCTTGGAGAGTGCAGGATTACTCTCTCAGCTACAATATTGGTTTACAGTAACTGGAGAAGGATGGCCTCAGACTGACACAACTGGTTCCCATTTCAGCCTCCTCAGAGCAAGGCCTGTATTTCACCTTTTGCCAGGAACGCAACATGCTCCCTTCAGCCGCTCCCAAACCTACATGCCAGATGCAGCTGGCTCGCCTGAGCTGTAACCCTTTGGGTGGCTGCCTCTGGCACGAGAAGACACAAAGGAGGGGGGACATGGAGGTACCACCCTGCTGAGTGAAAGCAGAATTACCAAGCTTGAAGGAGCTCCACACCCCAACACGTTCCACTCGAGCCTAATGTCATGTCCCTCTCACATGATTTCAGTGCAGGTTTCCAGTTGCTGCCATTAAAACCAATTGTAACTAAACTTATAAAATTAGGTGTTTATGTGTAGACATCTCCTTCCACCTTCCCTCAGTAAAGAAAACATAAGGCAAAATACAACATGCTGTTAAGACCTATTAGAATTAAATTTTAAAAGGCAAGCGTATTTCAGGGAAAAGGCTTAAATTGTGGTAATATTTAACCATTTAAAGGAAATAATTAAAAAGTATTGCTGAGCAAAGTTCACTAACTACTGTACAGTTTAAAAGTATTGTTTATATTTTATGAGAATTATGGATTTCTTTTTTCACTTCAGAAATCTTTAAATCTCAAATATGTTACTCAATGTTTACCTACCAAACTGTAATCTGCGATTACTTTATTAAATAATATTTCTCCCAGACAGAAAGGGCAGCATTAAAGGAAATTGCTATGCTGAACTTAAAAGTGATATATTTTTCTTTCTTACGCTCACTAGCAAAAATCTTCTTAAGTTTGCGTTATCCCAATTAAATTGTTACATTAACTTTGCCCATTCTTAGAAATTGACACATGCCAACATGCTAGCCTGCCAGAATTTGTTACGTTGTGCCATTTCAGTCACACCATCCATCTGCCTAAGTAATCAATTTTCCAAATCAGTAAGAAAGGTTTTAATGTTTATTACAATTTCTATGGAAATTTTTACCTGGGAAGAATGTACCTATTCACTGAATGGCAATACTGAAACTGCCAAAGCTCAGTTATTTTGATATAAGGATTTTACAGTTTTTGCTTGATGGAAAGTAATTTCCGGTGTCTTGGTTACCACATACCAGTACCACACACAAGCTCTTCCAGACAGTTAAAAAATTTAACTTCACTGCTAACAGTATCCAGTTAACAGATTCCTCAACCACAGTGGACTTGCTTGGACTTGTTTCCTTTTTATTTTTTCTTTTCTCTCATTTTCCTTTCTGTCTCCTTTTCTTCAGTTCTTTTCTTTCTCTCATCTTTTCTTTCTCTTTTCTCTTCCTCCCTTGCTCTTTTTCTTTTCTTCCTCTCCTTTTCTTTTTTCTCTCTCTTCCTCTCTCCTGGTTTTCATAACTCTTTTTCTTTCCTCTTTTTCTCTCTTCTTTCTGTTTTATCTTCTCTCCCTCCCTCTGTTGTCCTCTCCCTTCTCTCATGTTATTTCTGTTCTTTCCTCTCTGCTTTTTTCTCTTTCTTTTCACTGTCTTCTGTTTTCTTTCCCTGTATTTTCCTTCTTTCCGCTTTAATTTTTCTTTACTCTCTCCATTCTTTCCTCTTTTCACTTTCCTTTATCTTTTCTCTTTTCCTGTTTTCTTTTTCACTCCTAATTTCTTTCCCTTTTCCTTCTCTGTTTTTTCTTCTATTTCCTCTTTCTTTTCTTTCTCTTACCTTACTCTTTTCTTTCTCTCACTTTTTCTCCCTTGCTTTCTCTTTCTTTCCATTTGGCCACCAGCCAAATGCCTACCAGCCACTCACTCCCTCTCCTCAACAGGAAACAGAGAGAAAAGGGGATGAAAAAGCTTGTATGTTAAGATAAAGATAGGGAGTTTGCTTACCAGTTACCTGTTTTGTAAACCTTGATTCGAGGAAAATTAATTTACTGCAAATTAAGATAGATTTGAGTAGAGAGAAACAAAGGGGAAAAATTAAAACAGCTCCCCACTTCCAGTCTCAGCTTTCCTCCTTACCCCTGATCTCCTTTACCTCCCCATCAGTGAGCAGTGCTGAGGGATGGGGGTTTATAATGAGTCCTAAAGGGCTCCTCTCTGCCTCTGCTTCCTCCTCACACTGTTTGTCTGCTCCAGCGTGGGCTCTCTATGGGCAACAGCTCCTTCGGGAAATACCCAAATGTCCTGATTTGGGGTCTTCCACAGGCTGCAGTGTGGATATCTGCTCAGGCATGGTCCTCCACAGGCTTCAGGGGAGTCTCTGCTTTGGCACCTGAAGCAACTCCTCCCCTCCTTCTCTGACCTTGGTGTTCACACTACTGTTTCACATGCTCTTTTTTACCCTCTTCTGCCTGAGTGCTGGTATGCCCTTGCTTAAATATGTTACCAGAGAGGCACCACCATCTTGGCTGCTGGACTCAACTGTGCCCTGTGGTGGGTCCATCGGAGTCAGCTACACCTGGCCTGGGGGCAGCCCTGGCCTCCACCTTGCAGAAACCACCCCTGTGGCTCCCCCGCTGCAAGCGCCTTGCCATGTATATCTCTTCCGTTCTTTCTCTGATTTCTTCTTTTCTTCCATTTCCCTTTCTTCTCTCCTTTCTCTTTCTAATTCTCCATCTTCTATCTTCTCGTACTATCTTCTTCTGTCTTCCTCATTCTTCTCTTTCTCAATCTCCTCTCACCCTCTTCTCTCTTGATCTCTTTTGTCTCCCTCATCCTATAATATCCTATTCTAACAAAAAAAATCATACTTCTTTTAAAGCAGAAGTGTAAAATAATAATAAACCTTTCTAAAAACAAGAACTGAAATAACTAAATTTCATTTTATTTTTGTTCATTTCTATTCAAAACAAAGAAAGCGTATCATATCTTATTCCTCCTCACTCCCAAAAATACAGGGAAATCTCCACAGTTTTTTTTCTTTGCTTCTTCTCCCCAGTTTTCAATTAGAACGTGACTTCTAACTGAAGGAATTCAGAATTTTGAAACTAAATGTCAAATTCTGGAATAATTATGCAAAACAGTCATGTTTATTTTTACCATCCAAAACACTGCATCCAACCCAAAAAGAGAAAAAGGAAGACAGAGCGTGTAAGAAACACTTATTTCCACATCTTCAGTTCATACTCAATTGACACCAAAAAAAATGTCTACAATGTACTGTATCATATGAAAGAATGAATGAAAAGAAATATTCTTTCCCTTACAAGAATATTAAGAAAAATCTTTTGTATTTGAAGAGTAATTCAGAATGGGAGAATGTTTCACTCTACCACCAATACAGGCAGAAAAATCAAACTGACAAAGAATAAGGAAGCTGGGAGTAAACACAAATAAATAAAGATTAGATCCAACAGCAAACTACTGTTTTCTAGCAATATTTATTCTTACAGAAATACTTCTGTAAGCCAGATGATATATTCACACTTTACATTAAAATAAATGGAACTACTACATCTTTGTTGACTACTAAGTGTCAATTATGTCCTTAAAATACTTCTCTTAAGGGCTCTTACCTGTAAGGAAAGCCTGAAAATAAACAGAGAATAGACAATCACAGTACATCCTGTACCTTTAAAAAATAGCAACATATTATTTATTGTACTGGGTAAAACTAAAATATTTGGGTGGACATGAAACATTTAAGTTATACTTGCTGTACACAAGAGAGTTTAACTTGGCAAAACAGCACAGCAAAAGGTTCTTTCCTTGCCTCAAAGGACAAAGCAGATACTTTTATTTCTGTGTTTTAACTTAATCCAGCTGTTGCAATTCATACTATTAGCAGATCTCCTTATTCTTTTTTGACTTACAACAGCTCATTAAGTCTGGGACTGAGAGACTTAAGTTTCTATTTAACTTATAACTAAAAGTCAATCTAATTTCGAAATGTCTTAGGACAATGTTTTATAATTATAACAATAGTAACCATAAAATAATTTGCAAAAGCAAAGCACTGACAACTAAAATAAAAGATTTAGAGTAGCCATTCTTGATAGGCACATCATTTCATCTGAAAATAAGCTTAATTCTGCTGAAATCATTAATAAAACCCCTTTGACTGTAGGGGCTGAGACACACATGTATACAAAGAAAGCGCCAAAGAAATGTAAAGTAATGTGGCATCAGAAACAAAATTCAGTCTTAATCAGAAATTGTTTTCTGTTAGTCATCCCAATCAATGCTTCTAAGTATTTTTAATAAAGAATTAAATTATAATACTAAATCCATTGACAGTATTAATCATGTCATGAATTCCTGGACTATAAGCCTGGGAAAAAATAATCTTGTATCACTACTACTGTAGTTTATACAGTTCAGTACATCATCTCACTGAATGATATTTTGATGCAATTGTTTACATTAATATCCTTAAGCTACTACTACAAACAGAGAAAGGTAAATGGTTGGATTGGGTTTAGTGGTGTTGCTTTTGGATCAAGGGGACAGACAGTTAAGAGTATATGTACACTTTGAAACTGCCCAGTTTTCACTGGCCAAGAAAAGATTGCCTGACTGAAAGCAAGCAGTCTTTAAAAACAAAACAAAACAACAATTTTCTGCTTGTCATCTATTCTTAAAGATTTCCTCTCAAAAGGTTCCTGCTGTCCTTTATAGGTCATAGGTTTTTTCCTTTGTGATGACTGTGAGGGACATGTTATTTTTGACACAATGATTCCATATTTGATAATGGCTACCTAAAGTATTTAGCAGTCTATAAAACAAAAAATCCTGGTGTATTGTTAACAAGAAAAAGAAAGGAAACAAAAACAACTAATGGGGGCCACCTGCAAGAGAAAATACTACTTGTCTAGATACCAGGCTTGTTTTATTTTATTTGTAAATAACATATAAAAGCATGCAAGTGAAGCTCTTTTAGGAAAAAAGGTACAGAATGTGTATCTTGATAGACTGATGACAGCAGATAAACATATCTTAAGCAAGCTTATTGAAACATATCGAAGATACAGCAGTAGCTATGGATGCTAGCAGATGCTAAATAGGGTGACTTGGCTATTTTTGCTTGTTTTTTCTTTAGTAACTACTACCTTCCAGCAATAGAGCTATTAGATCACATTTTCCTTTTCTCATATTCCAAATAATATGAAAACCAAAAGAAATGGGGGGAAAACAGTTTGTTCTCTCTTTTCGCTACTGATGGCACGGAGCAAAACAATTCCTGGGAATCTTTTGAGCTCTTTCCCATAGTGTTTGCTATTGGAATAACTGAGCAAAGGATGTACTTTGAGTATAATTTTGAGATTTACAACTTTAGATGCGTATAAGCGCATGGGTACAAAACTGAATTTCTGTCTGTAGGTATATTTACACCCTCAAGCACATAAACAGTTTCACACATACAGTATTTAAGTTCTTTTATTTATACTTTAATACGATATGTTTCAGTTCTCAGTTCTCTGTTGATACTGTAAATATTTTCCAGCCACACAATCACTGGTTCTAGCATACAGCTATCATAAAACAGCCTCACTGACAAACACAGAATTTATTGGGATTACAAGCAGAAGATGGGATCTTTCTGTACCACTGAAAGAAAAACAGAACTTGCATAAAACATGTTTTCTTCACATGATAGTATGTAAGCAAACAAAAGATGTTTAAATACTTTTAAATTCTGTTTTGAAATTAAGAACGTGAATGTAATTTTATTTCATGGTAATTAAGATGACTACCTATGAGACTCAAAATGCGTTAAATGGAATTGCTGTCAGCTAGCCTTAGATAGAATGAAATTCCATATGTAACAAATTTTCTGAACAGTTACACCTGATCTTTTTCATAGTCCTTGGACAGTGAAATTCTGAGGCTTTTTTTGGTCCTGATTCTATAAAAACATATTCCAAAATTTTAAGTTCAATATGCCAGTGCATGACTATACCAGAATTAGTAAATTTTTCAGCTCATGCGATGTGAAGAAAAAATAAAAAAGATAAAATAAATACTTCCTTTTTTTTTTTTTACCCTTCATTTAAGAAATGGTTTAATTACAGGTAGACTGAAACATATACCCATATCTTTATAGAAACATAAAAGACACCCACAGCAAACTGTTCCAGAAAATAAATTATTACTAGAAAATGATGCTTTCATAGAAAGCCTGACAATGTCATCTTCTTTCACATTCAAGTAAAACACATTTAATTCAGTCTGCCAGAAATGGCTACGCTTCTGCTCTGTGAAAAATATGCTAATGATGAAAATAAGGACTTGACAATTTACTGAATACTAAGCGGAAAATCTGTAATGAATTGCTTGTGTGGTAGTGTTCATTTTAGGCTGTTCCCCCCTCCCTGCCACCCCAGTTGCTATGGAATACTAGAAACAGCATTAAAAAAAAAAAAGATTATACCCTTTTATGGGATGCTGTGCATGTCCCTTAAGACAGAGTGCTTAGAAATAAAGACAAAAGTCAGCTGTTGGATAAATGAAACTCAAAGCAGTAATAAATAATAGGTTTAAATACTAACTTTTCAGTGCAAAAGAAATACTGAGAACAAAATAGAAATGCCAAAAAAAATATCAAACCCAAACAAATAAATCTCTATCAGCAACTAGCAAGTTGAAACGTAGAATAATTCATTTTACACCTGTAAGAAAAAGCAGCTACTCAGGTTACTTGGATGTTGCAACAAATGCTCATAAATCCATTAAACCAGGCATGTCTTCAAGTTACCAGCCAGACTTCAATTTTCACTGCCAGGTTTTAAGTTTTCAACAGATTAAACTCTCTTCCCAAGAATGTTCTACTAGAGTGTTCATTCAAAAGGTGACTCCTAGCTAAAGTCTCCATATCATTCTGTGTTTGAAAGCTTGATATATATGGCTGCTCCTGACAGGCTTACGTGCTGAATTGCATTTGCTCAAATACTTCCTAAAGGAAATACAGTAGATTATTCTTGCCTTTTCTAAGCGCAAGAGAGCTAAGCACAAGGTTGCTGGCTATTCAGCAACAGTTCTCTCATTTTGCTCTTAACTAGCATACACTGATATTAAGCTCTCTTGCAGGTCTTGTTTATGACTTTTGTTTTAAAATATTAGTTTATTACCAATGTTAATAGGTAATGTTAATATACAACAGAACTTCATTTCAGAACAATGATTTGAAAGAACATAGTCTGTCAAATCCCAGTTTCCCAAAGATATTTTTGAAAGTTTTGGCTTTGGACAACAATGCACAACTGTTACTGGAAAGTTCTTCTATGCCCTTGCTCCTCTTAAAAAGATGCTGGCAAAGCAGGCTGGTAAAGATAGTAAAATCAAAGAACATATATGTATCTACCTACCTTCCACATAGTCATGGTTCTGTTTATAGAACTGCAGGAAGACTTTGGATAAAAGACCAGGAAAACACTCTGTAGACTGTGGAAGGTCTCATTTCTTCAGTGGTTTAAAAAAAGAAATCAGGCTTAAAGCACTATACTATAGGAAACATATACACACACACACGCGCGCGCGTGCAAAAAAAAAGCCCTACCACCAAAACAAATAAAACAGCCACCCCAAACAAACCAACCAATAAACTTGCACTGCTGGGAGGATGGATTAAAGAGCTGGTGAAACTTTCCTAGCATAACTTCTCTGAGTATCTCATTGTTTTGAACACGTTTAGAACGCTTGGATATCCTTACTCAATTTCTCTTTCTGAAAGACAGACACAAACTTTAACACAGATTTACTCTTTGAAATACAAAAAAACATTAAAGAAAAAAGCTGTAGCATACTTAAATATTGCTAAAAAAGAAGTTACACTTCCTAGGAGAAATGTGCGAAGACAGTTAACACAAAACATGCAATTTAGGATAATGCTGTGCATATGGTTAACACCAATTTATAATGCGGCAGGCTTCCCATTTCATCAGCCTGAACTACATTACTACTTTTCAGTCTCTTTCAATAGTACTCTACATTCAGAGACACAACATAGGAAAAATAAAACACAACCTAAATTTGTATATTAAATATCAAAATACATTGATAAAGGCATTATTACACTATGCATGAAAAGCCAACACTGACTTTGCTAACATATCTACACTATTTGATCACAGCTGATGTCCACCTCCTCTTTAAAACTAAGATGTCCTTTAACAGAAAGCCTCGTTGTTACTAAACAAAACTGGCAAATCTTGTAAAAACATCAGCATCTGCACTGCTCTCCATTATTTGTTACATTTAAGTTGTTGGATTTCCTCTTGTATTAAAAAAGTAATGGCGTTAATGTATTACAGGGGTCTTAATTTCAGCAAATTAGGCTTTTACAAAGAGGACTTGGGCATGCATTCAAATATAAAATGTTTTTGCAATATAGACCTTTAGAAGTTGAAATAAATTTATCACATTACAAAATTTAACCACCATATTACATATGTATATTACATATACATAACCTTCCTAATACATCTAAATAAATTACCTTTTAAGATTTTCACATTTCCACTGAATTATTATAACTTGAGCATCTCATGATCGTACAGGCTATTCTCCCTTTACCAGTAAAGCATTAAACAAATAAAAGGCTTTATACACCGCACTAGCATGACATTCTTCGCAAAAATGCAGGTTAGGTTTGGGTAACAGAAGCAGAAAGCTAAGTAACACAAGTAAAATGAAAATATTTTAATAGTAATGAGGAAGCAGGTGTGTCACAGGCTAGATTCCTGTTTTCCCAGTCTTCGCAGACACATTTTGCAGAGCTGCTAATACAGTCAAAGCAAACAACTTTATGACAGATCTTTTAAAAATATAATAAAATAAATAAAGAAAAAAAATCAAGCAGCACTATTTCCTATGACTTCCATGAAAGGTGGAAAGGTGGTTACAATATATGTTTTAGCACCCAGACACGAAGAACTATTGCACCAAATGGAAAACTGAAGTAGTGAACACTACAGGAGCAAAAAAAAGTAACAGTAACAATAATCTTTAAAAAAAGAGAATTACCTGTTCCAAAATTTCAGTTCACCTGAGCATACAGGAACCAACTTCAACATGATAACAAATCAGGAGCAAAGTACAAAAGGGGAAGCCATATGAACTTTTCTAAATTGTTCTAAGTCACCTGCTGAAGGTCCCAGACATGATAAAATGATTTAACTGTGTTTTTATTCCTCATAACTGGTACTGGAACCAAACTAAATAAAAAGCTTGGTTGGTCCTAAGCCAGAATGTGAAATAAATACTGAAATATGGGATGTCCACATTACATTAAGAAAATTTCAGGCACATAGAATGGTCAGATCAATGGAGTTTGAGTCCTCGTATACAGGAAGGGAAAAAGGATGACAGCATATTGGGGTAATTAGAGACCACGGGGCTTGTGACCTCTTTGAGAAAGAAGGAAGATTCATGCAGCAGAATCTCCTGGGATGAAGGACTGTATGTAGTTGGGAAGTAGTAGATACTGTCCATTACTTCGTGTTGCTGGTGCAGAATATTGACAGTGGAGGAGCAGAGGACCAGGCTACATTCTTAGCTCTGCATTTAGCTTTGAAAAATATTACTTTGCTTCTATCTCGTCTCTTTTTACACATGATCAATTAATATTCTTAACACTAAGAAGAGTATCCTCCAAAGTGTTCTGTGACATACTCAAAAATTTCTTATTACTTAAATTGTGCCATCATTTATCATCTGAAGTATTTCCAAAATTAAATCCACACTTTAATAAAACTAACAAAGGAATTTGCATTCATGGAACAAGCATGATTTTTAGCCTGCCTGTAACAGCTGAGGAAGCTGTTACTATATGCATCATGCAAAAAACCCCAAACCAAACAAACAGGTAATTTTATTAAAAATGCTGACATGCAGACTGATTTTACTAGACTGTTTATTGAAGTCCCTAAGCAGAGACTCTATTGTCCTGTGAAGGGAAGAGGAGCAGTATTAAAAGAAACAAACAAAAAAACCCCAACAGATAATTTCTAAAAACTAAAATATGGAACAAAAATGAAGATAATGGTGGCTCAGGAAAAAAATACATTCAAAGTAGTTAAATGACTTATATTGAAATACATGTTTTATAGGCATACACAATGGAAGAAGCACCATCACTAATAAAAATTCTGTCACCTTTGCAATTAGCTGAGGGAAAACATTTGAGGTTTTATTATTTTACATCTGTTTCATTAGCACCCAAAAATGGTTTTCCAAATCAATACAAAGATGGGATTACGGTTGTACAGACATAACCAAGCTAGCTTTAAACTAACAGTAGGATAATCACAATGCAGAAAAATGGAATCAAGAATTAACAACCCTGCTCTTAGGCTCGAGTTAATATCATAGTTGTTTTACGGCTACATCACTACCAAAATCTGAAATAATTATCACAGAGGTGGCATACATGTGATCATCCGAGTTACAGTTCCAACGCTAGAGTGCCATATGTAGGAAACCCATCAGTTTTTCCCAGGTTAGATTGCATTGTGGCATAGCAATGCTGGGAATGCCCAGGCAAGAAGGAGTGAGCCTGAGATTTTCAGCTGGTGAATTGCTGCTATCACAACTGCCTACCAAATTAGGTGGTTTGTTGTTAAACTGGGAAGAACAGCATTTCAAAGTGGTGTCTGAAGTGAATTTATGCAGAAAGACACGTACTGAAAGTTTGTTTCTTTCACTGCCTTACAGCCAAAAGCCACATCTGTAGAGGCATAAAAATCAACTTAATAATGCCAGGCAAAAGAATGCAAATAGCTTTCTCTCTCTCTTCCCATCAAGGCTTCCTTTCAGTCCGTTGCAGGGAATAACTACCTTCAAGACAAAACAATGCACTCCTTCAGCTGAAGAGGCTCCCAAATAAATTCTATCAGACATATGCAACCACAGAAGCCTCTTAACTGTCTGTGCTCTTCCATTAACGATCAGAGCCTTAAGACAAAAACTGTGGTTCTCTCAGTGAAATTTGTAAGAGCTTTTGGTTACTGGGTGGGGGAGAGCATTTGCCTTTTTTTTTTTTTTTTTAAAGTAGAAGATAAAAACTATGACTTGTTAATAATTATGAATCACAATGACATTGTGGAATTACTTTACAGAGAAAGGAAGTAAAAATGTGTCTGTCTACATGCATACACAATAAAACAAGGATCTTGAAAACAACAGAAGACAGTTGCCAGCTCATTTAACCTATTTACAAAAACAGCAACATTCAGAATGGTTTTATTTTTAAGTCAATAGCTCCAAGGATGAAGTATGCAAAGGCTTAAAGAGACACTGTTAAAAAGATCAAAGGATTCAGAAGTAACGATAATATTTCCAAGAGCACCATCTCACTTCAAAGCTAAAGGCAGACCCTGCATGGATCATGTGTTTTATTCCATTGATGACTCCGCTCAGCAGTTCAAAGTGGGTTTAATTCTAGCTAGCCCACTACTTTAATAATTCTACACAAAGAGTGTAAATCTAGTAAGAGTGTCTTGAGATTTATTAGGGTCATACTTTGCTGCTTTCCTAGGCTCAGAAGACTTAATATGTTATTACTCACTATAGATTATTATCAACACTGTGAAGTGCAGAAGAAACAGCACTATAGCCAGTGCCAGTGGCAAGCATCTCTTCTTAGTCTTGTGAAAGACTACTATCACAACAATAAATCAACAGATAGTTTAATCTTGTGTAGCAAAAGACAAAATACATAGAGAAAAAAAGGAGGAGGAGTCAGGACTGACGCCATGATTCTCATAGTTGAAATGAAGATCAACAAAGAAACAAAGGAAAGAAATTCAAGATTCCTACTGGAAAATGAAAAACAAAATGAGACAAAACGATATTTTTTTAATGTCTTCTGTGAATTACTTGAACGGAATAATCAAAGTTACTTGACAATACAGAGGTCAGTTACTTGAGCTGAACAGCAAAAATACTATTAAATCATCCCATTCCAGGTTTCATAGTCCTGAGTCTAATGGAGGAGGAGAGTAAATAGCTAGCATAGCTGTGGGCTAAAGTTGCACTCAAAAAAATTAAACATTGCTTGTCCCATTTTGAAAGTTTATTGGCTTTTAACTTCTACTGAGACTCTTTGGCTTTAATCTTATCCAGACAAATCAATTTCCCAGACTCACCAAGCAAAGGAGAAAGGGAATTATAGAAAGCCAAGACATAATCTAGGGTTATTATCATCAAACATTTATCAGAATTTGACTGGATATTCTCCCCTAGGACTCAAACAATATGTATGGCCCAAGTACTGCAAATTAATCTAAAAAAAAATTTCATAGAACTATATGGATCAAGGGATATGGTAGTTCATTCCCCTAGTTCAAGGCAGCATCAACCAAATCATAATTTCTGACAGGCACATATCTAAATTGTTTCTAGAGAGATCTAGAGATCTCTCACATCTCCCCCACAGTTCATGACGGAAATAAATTACACATGTTAGAAGGGGGAACAAAAAAATATCTTTCTACTACCTAACTGGAATCTTTTCTTGCTCCAATTTAACAGCCTTATTTCTTGTCCTGCCCATATTAGACATGCAGGGTAACCTACTCCCTTACTTTTTTCCTATCTTTTATATATTGGAAGACTGTCTATGTCTAAACTCAATATTCTCTTCCTTGCTCCAAACACCTAATTCATACTAACTTCTGTCTTATTTTTATTCCCCTGATCATTTTAAGCAGTCTTCAATTGGTCTTACCCTTCATGAAGGTGCAGTGCCCCAAACAGAAGGGAATAGATAGGTTATTCTTCCTGGTGTTCCTGCAGGCAATTTCTGGGTAAGGACAAAAGACGACAAAAGCAAGGATGGTACTAGGGTCAGAGTTTAATATAGCAAGAAACAGGAGAACTGGAGAGAGAAGCTTTTTTCTGTGAGAACCTGTAAAAAATTTTAAACCACATGACTTCTTTAAACATCCCCGTTATGACCATGCAGGCACCTCTCTGGAAAAGAAAGACACAGGGACAGAGAAGCATCTGGCAAGTCCTGGGGACCATGTTAGGAACAAAAATCCTTGAACAGAAGATGTAAAAAGCAGTTAGGAAGCAAGGTAGTATTAGGCTTGATTTGAACCACTACAGAAAAAGTAGCTGAAAACACCGAGCATTCATGAAGGGATGGCTTTTCATCTTTAGGAAAATTAGGGAGAACACAAAAAGAAGAAAATGGGTTTCAGGAAATTAGACTTCAGCAAACTCACTGACCCACCATGGGCAAAGACATTTCAATAAGCACACCAACAGATAAGAAACTGGCTTGCTCTTCTGTGAAGAGGTGGCACTGAGCTCTTGCACCAAAAGCACAGAAGTGCTAGTACTTTTCCTTTTTTGAAACCTGATTAGAAAGGTGTCGATGATTAGACAGCTACTGAAACCACCACAAGGAACAAACATGGAAAAATTGATTAGATAATTAAATAAATCAGATATTCTCAAATCAGTTAAATATGATCAAATTCACCATAAGGTATTTAGAGCTGACTGGGCCAGTCTTAGAATTATCAATAGTCATGTTTGAGAATTTGTAGAGGATAGTAGTGATTCCAAAAAGACTACAAAACATCTAGTGACTAGCCTGAAAAAAATGAAAAAGGCAGAGTCAAGGAAGTAGAGCTGCAGGAACTGAATTTCAATTCCCCCAAAACATGGAACAAAAATTATTTGTAAGTATTTAGCAGATAAGAAGTTGAGTAATACATAGACTTGTCAAGAACAAGTTGCTTCAAATCTGTGAAAACTTTCCTTACGACATAGTAGCAGACCCTGTAAGTTAGGGAAGCAGCAGTAGGTATCGTATAGCCCAACTTAATGAGTCTTTGGACGTTGTTTCTTATGCGACTTCCATAAGCAAAGAAGAGATATACCAGGCTGCAAAAGGTAACAAGTTCTAATAAGCATACAACACTGAACTTGAAAGGGACGCATGCATGCTGAAAGACAAGGCTACATGATAAAGCCGCCCAAATAAATTTGAGAAACAGTCTGCAGAAGATCTGAATACAATACTGTAAGGGGAATTCTAGATCTTAGGAGGAATAAATAACAGCAGAAATCCAAGATCGAGATAGACTAGTGAGGGGCAGTGGAAAAGGAGCACTGAGGCTAGAGTAGATCATACTCTGACTAGTTTTATGCCAATCTAGCAAAATCAGCAAAATCTCATGCTAGGATGCATAACCAGCAGGTTGCAAGTCTAGAAATTTACAATGGGACAGGGTATTGTTTTCAAAAGAATAGGACAGTGGCTGCTAAGGAGGAAAATCCAGAGCACTGTGCACTGGAGTGAGCTGCTGTCTGCCTTCTTTGATAGAGAAATTTCAGTGTCCAAGACTGTTGGCCTGATGCTCTTTACTATCAGCACAGGCATTAATGTTAAATAAATACTTCTCCCTCCCCTGCCCACACCCCTGGAATAAAATCATATATTTTCTACGTCCCAAAAAGTTTTACCTTAGGAGCTTTTACTCCTTTTATGTAGCAAACTGCCTGCCTGCTGACCATTTTACAACCAACCATCATAACAGGAAAGATATTCAAAAAACAAAATTGAGCTGTACAACCCCCAAGATACAGGCAACTGGGTAGGTGTATAACATCTCACAGGACACATCAGTAAGTTTTCATTTTCATTTCTAACATACATCTGCTTTGTAACTTTGGAATTTTCCTCCTATCATATTTAATTATTTGAGTAATAAATAAAAAAAATGCAACTTGATGTCTTTATTGCAAAGAAGAGGCTGAATAGTCTGACAGTGTCTTTTTAAAGATTACACATAATGACAATGAGATTGCTGAAAATCATGTTATTCATTCACAGTTACTACCACAGCAAAAAGCTTTAGATATTAATTAATACTGCAATATATTTGAAAAATGACTAAGCCAATTAATCTCATTCATCTATAAATGGAACAGTAGAGCAGAGAATTTTTGAAGACCTTCATTTAGGATTGCCAGGGTTCTACTGACAATGATAATCAGTATAAAGGAATAAGTAAAATATATTGAAGTGGTAACATATTGCTGGTACAAGTTTAGACTTGAAGAAGACACAAATCTGTACAGAATAAAATATGCTAGTGCCATTCTACGGCTTATGACCTGGTGACTGCACATCATAAATTCACATCCCTTGCTCATCTTAGCTGGCTACCACATAGAGCCCAGGAATGATTATCTTTAGTAACAGCAAAGGTATCACACTGGCAGAAATGTACTGAAAGAAATTGCAGAGCTGGATGATGTAAATGGGAGGCTCTAAATTCAAGGACTGTGAAAACAATACATTACTAATTCACTGAGGCCCAATCAACAAATATGTGTATGAAGTCAAATACCTTACCGGCTCCTATTAAGAGTTAGGCACTTGGATAACTTTGCAGATTTGTGCATAATCAATATTAAAATGCAGCAGAAACACAACTTTTACATGAAATCAGAAGTTAAATGAGAATCCAGACTTAAAAAAAAAAAATCAATACAGAATTGACAGGTTTTGTTTTTACAATTGCAGAACTTAAAAAGTTTTACACTAATCAGTTTAGGATGACCTAGCCTATAACACAGTTCAATATTTCAAGTAAGGAGTAAAGAATATTGTATTTTATCCTTCTTAGTTATCTAGATACTCATGACCACATAGGGCATCCTGCAATCTACAACACACACATATACACCCCTGCACATACCACACCATGAATAAAAATAAGAATTAATCTGAATTTCCTTCCTATTCCCCCTTGTTTCCTGGGCATCATTGCCAAATAGACAAATTCTCAGTTTCTTAGTAACTAAATAAATGAAAGAAGATACAGCTTTGAACCTCTTTAAAAGAATCTTTCTCTCACTATTCATTCTGCAGCAGTTAAAAAGGGCTTCCATATCTTCTATACTTAAATCATAAAAGTGCTGCCTTCACTCTATCCCATAGTTTTTCCACAAAAATTTGATTCACGCACTTTTCATGGAAACAAGAGTTTTTTAAATTACAAAGAAATAGTATTATCAGGCATATCAGCCTCTGGCATGCAGTTGTCTCATACCACAAGACATAAGAAGAAAGCGATCTATTTGCTGCTGTGAGAAACAGTATCTTAATAAAAACAGATTTTCAAATTTGGTGTTTCTTGCATTTCTGTTGTTGTATGCAAATCCTTGCAGCATAATACACATTTGTATATTTATTTTCAGAGGTTTTCTTCCCCTTGTTTCCTGGGCATCATTGCCAAATAGACTTGAAGCAATTTCTTGACAGGAACTAAAGCATTTTATACCTGTAAAAGCTAGCAAATTCAACTTCATCTTGATCTTGCTACCATCTCTTTTGCAATTTTTCCAAAATACTAAAAGCCATTATAATTATATTATGAGGCTAACAAAAAGCACTGCATGATTATGCAGTGCAAATGATCATGCATAGTGTTGTGTCTCTTAAGAACAACAGTGAATTCAGTAAAAATGTCCCATGGTTACTCCTGGTTTACCAGAATAAACTCAGAAGTAAACAAACATAATGTGTTATTACTCCTCTACACTGGCTTTGAAGTTATCTTGTCCTAGATTTATATTCCACACTAAAAGATGTAACTAAAATAAAAATTGGATGTCTCCCTTTGCGTTGACACCGCAACAAGTACTAAACCAATTTATTAGAACAGAAAAATTTTACTATAACATTTGGAGGAGAGGAAACTGCATCTTGTAGGAGACCCCCAACAACCAACCAAGCAGTTTTTCTTTAACGCGTTTAACTTCCTGCTCAAGTTTGCATCTGCATGTCAGTACAAGACCTACAAAGTAGTCGACCACCTTTGGGGAACAAGAAGCTGCGTGCCCATCTGAACCAGGCACCAATGGGAGACAACTGTTGATTTCCACAGGCTCTGGATTACCCACCTGTCCCCTAACAGCTTAATGATTATAGCTGCAATCCACATCCAAAGCACGCTGTTATTAAGCAACTCGGTATCCAACCTCTGCAGCCACACAGAGTAGCTCCTAGTGTTCAAACATCCTTCTTCTTCCATTGACAATTCTTTATCAGCACAACCCCTGTTACCATGGGCAACACCAGCATGTTGTAACAGTGATTTAAGTGCCAGGCCACAATCCCAAGTAAGAGGAGTGCATCTAACTCCATCTCACACTTTCTGCACGCACATGGCGGCAGAGTCAACCCAGTTGTCAAGCTTTGGTCCTTAAGCAAAAATGAGATATAACACTGGGCTGTCTGAGCAGATAACACTGTCTTTCTAAAGAAAAGCCATTGGACTGGAGCTGGCCCACAGACTCCTTTTGGAAGGTACAAAGTTAAGCCAGTCACTAACCATTTTAAAAGCCTTGAACTAATAAACAAACAAACCTCACCAGCTATATTTCCCACTTTGGTACTGGAAATCAATTCAGCCATTAAACAGCACTTGGTTTCATAAAGATTATATACCACTCCTAGATGGCTTTCAAAGAGAGAACAAAAATACAGTACATATGAACACTGACCTTGTTTCTTTTAACCCTTCTTTCTGAATGACTTCCAGTATTTGTTTTGCAGTCATTGGTGAGTTGGGGTACTTTTCCAATGCCTGAAAGGAAATAATAATTGTTTAAGTGACGAGACACAGCTGTCCTGTTAGTCTGAAAGGTTATGAGATCATGCAGTTTTTATGTAGTCATTTGTGAAAGGCAGGGAACAGTAGTGTTGAGACTGGAGTCCTCTGTCTGTTGGAAGGCCAGATACAGTCCAGGAAACTGCAGCAAGAATAAGATTTACTTGCTGCTTTTGCACATCATCTGCTACATCTGCCTGGGAAATATTCTTACCAGGTTCCAAATAAATGAGTTGAAATATGCAACTGATTTTATGACACAGCAACAGAGTTCCTTTCAGACAGAAGGGGAAAAAAAACCCAAACCCAAAGCAAAACAAAGAGACAGCTAGTCTTTTTTTATTATTATTTTTGTTACTTTAGAACTATTTGAGGCCATTTGAATATTCTATATTTAGGTTTTGTCATGACCTCAGGAACAAAATTGGCTAAAACCTTCCATTTGTAGCACAGGAGCTCCTGTGAGAATTGACACTGGTAAGTTTCAATTTTAAAATGCTTTTTGTTTCTAAAAACAATGAAAAATGAAGTAGTCAGAACAGTAACAGCATACAAGATGCTACATGACAGAGTGCAGTATATTTTTCCAGTTCAGCTCAGTTTTCCACTCCTTTGCCTTTTCCAATTGAACCCAAAGTAAACCACTCCTCTTTCCAGATACAACCATCTTGTACAAACTTTTCTGGTTTTCCACTTCCTTTTTGTCCCCATCAGTTTTCAGCTGTTAAACAGCCAGCCACTCTTTTGCTCATGTAAAGTGCCAGACTGACAGCCCTGGAAAAGGAAACCTTTCAATCAGCAGTAAAAGGTGCAGCACAGGCCACAGCAATCAAGCTTCCCAGAGCATTTTGCCAACGTATCTCAGCTAAAACTTGTATTCTGCCCTGGGTAAAAAAGAAATCAGTTTGGTTTCCAAATTCACGCAGACCTGAGCTTCTCTCTAGTAGTTACCAAATGATGGCAATTGTGAAAGTAGCTACTGCTATGGATACTTGCCCACTGGGAACTAGAGATACCACCACATCTTATCATGCAAGTCATCAAACTGTGAAGGGTGCTAGCCAGGGCTGTAATTCAAGCAGCTCACCTAAAGCCAAAACCTTTCTACTCACTACAACTTGACCAGCTCAGCCTTCTGCTGCCATTTTACAGTTCTGATTTACTGCCTGTTCTCCCCTTTCACAGCCAAAACACAGTTTACCAAATCCTTTGGTTCTTTGTTACAGATGAGCTTTGCATCCTTTATCTTGCAGTTCCACAAAGGAAAATGCAGAAGTGAGGGCTGCACTGAAAGGTCTGGGAGCTGAACTGAACTTATCTCATGTACATCAATAGGCAAGATTCCAAAGAGACCCATCAGGAAAGGAAAACCGAAAGGTGATTTGAAAGAAGAAAGAAGAGTGGGTAGGAAAGGGTACTGGCAACGAGTAAGGATGGAAGGAACTGCACAGGGCTGGGAAAAGGGCCATTACACAGCAAGAGAAGAGAAATGATACGATGTATTAGTGACAGAACCACAATGACACACTGGAAAAATGACAATGTGTATAAAGATTAAGACGAGGATGAGAAAAGATTAATGGTGTGAAGAGACAAAAATGGAAACTTTAACCTTCAGAAAGAAGACAAAGGACAAGGTAAAATGAGAATACACCAAAATAAAGGAAAAAGAAGAGAACTGAACTGGGAACATTCCAGAGGGCACACTGGAAAGGACAGAAGAGGAAACTACACTGTACTGGACACGGCTATGAAGGAAACTGTGTGCACTTGAAAGTGGGGTTACTCACTGTGGAGGATTCCCTGTTTCTCTTCCTGAGTACAGGCCCCTCAGCACACCTGGGCAGCTCCTCCCTGCAATTAAGAAAATTTGGGTAGCCCTGTCCCCTTCTCTATGACATCACATCCTACTCTATAAAAGTCAGTAAAAGTGCCAAGTGTTACCACGTGAGTTTGACAATAACGGGAAGGAAACAATGAAGCTATGCAAACATCAGAAGTTACCCTGTTCTGGACAATGGGAGAAGGGAGAGCAGTTTGTGCTGAGGAAGCTGTGCTGAACTGGTTGTGGGAACAATGACCAGACATATGGATAGGGGATATCACCTTCACCAAACAACAATGAAACTAACAAGCAAGATGCATAACACCACTACAGAAAGTTTAATCAAACCCACAAGGCAGATTTCAAATACCACAGTATGAAGTGGACACATTCAGGGTATAATGACAAACTGAAATGCAAAGTATGTTAGACAGGCTGAAAGTACTGGAGCAAACAATTGCCCGTTGTGTGGAATTGTTTTACGTTGGACATGTAGTGTGGGCTGCAGTTCATATACCCCACGAGTTTAATTCTGTTCATCTAACCCTTTTTAAACCCCGCTTTTTAAAGAACTGTTCATATCCTAACTGAAAAGCATTAATTCTCCAATTCAAACACTGCTTAAGTTGAAAATCCTGCTATTGTGTACCTGATTTTCTTTATCAGAACAAAGATTAATTTAGCAGAGAACCTTAGTAAGGATATTTTTTTCTGCCTCTCCCACCATGCTGTCGTATCCGTGTCCCCATCCCGTTTTAACCAAACCCAACAGTAATAAAATGATTACTTGTAAAAACATTTTAATGATAATCTCATTTTCTCCCCCCAGTTTTGGAAAACAGCAGAGTATTATTTAAGAGCCTGTGAGCTAATGAATACACTGAACTGATAACTGCAGTAGCGTCTCTTGTCTCTGTATCTCACCGTTAACATTGCTAAAAGCCCACAATCCCTTTTGCATTTCTAAGACTTTTAAAAATAATATTAGAAATCCAAACTGAATTACTAGCTGTGCTTTAAGGCAAATAAAACACTAAAATGCAGTAGCATAGTTAAGTCATAGGCTTCTTGGTCAGAAAAAGTAACTTACATAAAGGGAGGAAGCCTTTATCTGTTTTAAATATCTTTCTCCTTCCTCCCACTCCATCCACCAATATTCATATCATATACAGCTAGTGACTAGTAATGCTGAAATTAAAACATGCCAAAGTACTGTCATGAAGAATATGACTGTTTTGACATATTTTGTTAAGGACAACGGCAGAAGAATGGTTTGCACTGACTGCAACCTCTACCACAGAGGATCAAATATGCTCTATTTATTCCTGCCATTCAACCACAGCCTTAAAAAGGGACAGCCGCTAAATAACTGGGACAAATAATTTGATACCCATCAGGACAATCTGGAAGAGAACAGAAGTAGTCATTGCACTGAATACATTCTTGGTGTTCATTCAAACCCTGGTTAATGGATCAAAGAGAAGATGACTCGGATCCTACCAAGCACAGTGGAAATTGAACCTCCCAGCAAATGGTAGCGGCCTGACAAACTGTTGTTTGTATCACCTACACATATCAACTCACAACTTCACAGATACTAAATAATTACACAGATGCCACAAATATATACATTCCGGGGTTCATTGGAAAAGCCCTGTCGGTTATATGGGACAAGAAGAAATCCAAATTCCTTTTCTCACCGTGGCATCTATTATCTGTGCATGGACAACTGTTCAAAAAAATCAGTTGCCACACTGGGGGAAAAACACTTTCTAGTGAATTGTTAACAAGAAAACTCTAGAGTAGAGTCAAGACTCTCAGCTTTGCATGAGAAATCCTGAATACTCAGCTCACCTACAAAATTGTAAGAGAACCTATATCATTGATACAATGATGACTTTCATTGTATCAATTATATCAATTTCATTACAGTCACAGCTTCTTGTGACTACCTGAATCAGATCTGTTCAACTGTCTGCATTTCAGCCACCAGAGGGAACACAAGTAGAGGGACAGCATAAAGAAAGGCGCACTACAAGTCAGCCTTTCTGCCACCCATAAACTCTCCTCACAGAAACTGGGAAGCTTTGCCAGAGAAGCAGCCACTAGTCCTGCAGCTATCAGTTCTTACACTGACAGAAGATGATTCTTCTAAACAAGAACCAAGTGTGGTCTGATACCGTGCTGTGGTCCAAAAGCAGCTGGCAGATCAGTCTAGTGGGCTTGTTGATGCCGATTGTACAGCCAGCATAGAATTAGCTGGAACTGGCCAGAGCCTCTTCCATCTCTGGAAGCTGCCTGCAGGGATCTGACGGTCAGGTAGCTGACAAAAATCAGGATCATTTTATCATATCTCTGGTCAATCTACATTCTGAGCAACTAGTCATAAACTGAAGGAATTCTCTTTAGAACATTATTTATATAATCTGTGAAGAGAAAGAAGAACAGTACAGTTATTGCCAGTGCTCCCAGTCAACAGCTAAAATACAAGTCAGGCTGAACTTGCACAATAGACATTTTTTTACTGCCCAAAGACAGCAGGGTGAACAAAAGAACAGAAAAATAACTTTCCTCTTCTTAAGCAGAAAATATATGATATTTTCTAGCCACCCATTACTAAATTAATGAATTGGAAGACAAAGTCCCGAACAGGGTACAAGAACAGTGTCCTGGAAAAAATCCAGCATTGTCTTTTCCAGCTGCTTGTGTGAGGTTAACAGGAGGACTGACTTCTATTGCGGGAAATGCCCCACTCAAATCTTTTGTATTCATTTTTGATTAACAGCTTTAGTCATTGGGGAATTATCAGCAGCCTGGTAAAAGTTCAAAGCCCTTTGTTTGAAGAAAGATGCATAAATGGTTAGATGAAGAGGGCAGGGTAGGGTATAGAGTAGCGGAAGAAAGTATGTGCATAGAGATGGATGAAGAAAACACAGCAAGAAGATCAAGAGGAGGGAGGGTAAATGATACATGAAAAAGGAGGAAAGAGCGATGAAAATAAGAAGGGAAGATGCATTGCAACCTGTTTTAATATTTAAGTTCTCAAATAGATGTTCAAGGAGCTCTGGCTGATGGTGATTAAAAGAAAGGTAAAGAGTAGTTTCCAAGTACTAAAACATTAAAAGTAGCTGAAACAGCGGTAGTAATTCTCCCGGTAGGATTTTTGTCTTTCAGCAGTTGCAGTTACAATAATTTATAAAACCTGAGTAGAACGTGCATTTCATAAGACATGACTTTCACAGTATGCTCCATACTATGAATTTGTCTCTGTAATCCATGCATCACTACAGATAAGCAAGGAAAGGAACAAAGATGTAACATGACAAAGTAAGCAATGTATAAAAATACCTAAACCTGCTGAAATACATTAAATTAAGTTTTAACATCAATCTGCATGCCAGCTAGCCCACACTTTTTTTAGGTACACCAAAAAAACACATTTTTCCCCAGCCCTCTCAGTCAAAGGCACTTTACAATTCCTTTAGCATGAGTTATAGGGAGCAACCTGGTGGGTGCTTCCTGCAAGAGAATTTCTACTATATAATTTGTTTGCAAGTTGGTCTGAAACAACCTAACTTTGCTAACCTGCCAGATAAGTAAAGCATTATCATCTTCTAAAATAATGAAAGGAAAGAGCAAGAAAGAAGCTGAATGATTTGTTTGTTCATTCCATTGCTTTGACTGCCTGGTTTGAGGCTTCTTCTGAGATGCCTGGGCCTTTTTATTGTTCTTTTTAAAATTTATTTGTAATGTCATATTTAAAACTGATAAAAGTCTGCAACAGTGCTTTGGAACTTCCAGATAAACTGTACACTTTACATTTTGAATTCAAAAGAAGTTGGATTACAATTCAGTTAAAATTATACATACAATTCAGTTATTCCTTTAAAAGGCACAAGCTCTAGCAAGCAGCAACAACATCTTGCCGTCGCTAATGGCCTCATACATCACACCAGAAAATGTAGGGTAAAGTTTTCAACCCTAAACAACTGACTTATAATAACTTATTGATCTGGTCCGACATACTGAAACAAAAGGAAACCTTCATATTTCTCCCTTTTCTAATGCAATCAGCATGTCTGAGCAACCAGGAACTTTCACTTAAAGGCTCTGTCAGCACAGATCCATAAACACCTCAGTGACTGTAACAGGGTGAACCCAGTGAGCACACAGAATCCTACCAGATTTCTGTAAGATCAGGATCAAAGATACACACCCCAGTAAACAGGATGTCGAACTTTCTATCCCGGTATGGGTCCCATTATTAGCAGCAGGATTACTAGCAATGAGTTCAGTTCAAGCCACGGAGCATCCAGATTCTCAGAACAACTGCTCAATTCTGACAGCACAGTCCAGACTTCTGCTTAGCCATGCAAGCCATAACTCCTCTTGCTTTTTATCACAATACCCCTTTGCTTCTCACTCTGCCCAGCCTTTCTCTACTCTCCAAGTGATACTCTTATCTTTCAAGGTGTTGCGATACCCCTAACGTCCATCTGTCCCATGTCTCCACATCCCTACTGAAATACCTTTCCCCCTTTGTCCTTACCATAGTATACTCTCACAGTACATTCCTATGTCCTCTACCTCCTGAAACATTAGCACATCCATACAGATGCAGTCCATTGCCATGGGTTCCCCAAAACACACACACAGTTAGTTACACAAGCGCTGCCTAGGTAGTCAATACCAAATAGCTAGCTAGCAGGACGCTGTAGCTCTTAGGTGCTGAGAGAACAAATTACATTGTGAACCTTCCATGGCTTGTAGATCATATTCTCTGTCTATTTAGTTCAGAGTAGAAGTTTCAATTTCTGTATCAGTGCACAGCTGAAAAACATGGGCCAAAGTTGTTTAGAGCTATGAATCATTATTCTAGAGAAGGGAGCAAAACACAGCTCTGCCACCCAAAAAACATTACCAAAATCTGCACTCATTTGGTGATCGCACAGGCCACGATGCTGAAATGCCTTTAATTCCAGCAGCAATAAAAATTCCCCTTTGGCACCTACCCCTGTACAAAATGAAGAAAGGCCATGCTTAGGTGACTGGAACTAATGGAGCAGAATGGATATGAGTGCCCTGTCAGCTGCCTTTATATTACAGATAACAGAGGAAAAGAACCATCACTAGTGTGAATACATTCATCACTACTAAGGGAACAAGGAAAAAGAAATACCAAGAAGCACTAAACCCCAAACACATTTGCTTCCATATATTCTGTTTTCTCTATCAAAGGCTGATACAGACTTTTTTTTTTTTTCCTGAGACACTGAAAGGTTTGCTGTACACCTTATGAGGAGTAAAACTTCCCAGAAAAATCAGAAAGAATGAGTATGTGTTTATTTTAAAAGCCATCATCGCTCAGTTTCCTCAGGCAAATGTAATGTGTAAGGGCTACTTTTAATGTGAGAAATAAAATTCCTACTGGCTACTCTCTGAATGTACCAAATTTAACAGGAGGTGACAGTTATGCCAGTTTTCTTGCCATTGTTCTACTATCAGAGCTTATCTTGTTAGACAGTGTCCTAAAGATACAGACCTAAGATTTCCATAAGGCAAAAAACAAACAACAACAAAAAAGTAAAAAGTAGTTAAAAAAAAGTAAAAAAAAAAAAGGGGGGGGGGCTAGGGAGAAGGATAACAGAATACAAATAAAATATTTTAAACTATGCACTCTACCTAAAAATTCTAACACATTAGTTTGGGCCATTTTCAGTGTTTCATCGAGGTAAAATTCACTACTTAGAAAGGTAAGACAATCATGCTGCAACTGAAATTGACTCCATTCATGCAGCAGGAATATATTTAACCAAACAAAAAGCACTTCTATCCATGTTACTTAAATGTGGTTAACAACAGCAAACATAAAACTGTAAAACTTATACTTCCATTTCAATTCTGTCAGATAGATGGCATGGAACTATCTCAGGTAATTTACAGCATTTTGATGCTTGGGTGAAAAGCCAGTATAAGTCACATTGGTCTTCTTAACCTCATAGAGGGGAAGTCCATAAACACAACTCAGTTGTTTGCTCCGTTCCTCACTCACAGAATGATAACACAGCATCACTCCCTTCAAATTAATAAGCAAGCAGAGATGCAGAAAATTACTGAGAATATTCCTTAGTAATTTTATCCCAGAGAGAAAGACCAGAATGTATCTAATGCATGGAAAACCTGGAAGGAAATTCCTGAGAGGTGTACAGCAAGTGATAAAGCTGGAAAAAGTAGGATTCCCTTGCAATCATAGAGACGACAAAAAGCTGCTTGCAGTTCCTTGAGCCCACCTGTTCAAGTATTGGAGGAAAAGTAGAAAACTGAAACCTCCACAAAATGAAAAATGATGAAAGCTTTGGGCTTGGTTTGTTTGTTTGTTTGGGGTTGGTGGGTGGTTTTGTTTTGGGGTTTTTTTTAGGGTTGGGGGGGGGGTCTTGCTTACTTGCTTGTTTGTTTTAAAAAAGAGAGTTATTCTTTCTTGTCAGAATGGACAAGACGAAAGAGTCTTAAGAGTCCTTGGGTTTTATGCAGTTTTTTTCCTTCCGAAGTTTGCACAGTTACTTTACGTCAGTTTTCATTAGTCTGAATCATGACATCATTGTGTACAGAATAGAGTCCACTGGCACAATCCAGATCTGCTTAAATTGCTCTCAGAGCAGATATGGTAAGTCATGGTTTTGAACTAAAGAAATACAGCCTTCTCATAGAATGTGTAAAGAGAGAATTCTTTTGTTAGCTGTCAGTGGGATTTTGCTATCTCTGTTAAATATATAATGGTTAGTGTCATAACAAAGATCAGCCATCATGTTATGGCATTTATCTTCATGAGTGAAGAGAGGAAGGGCTACTGTGATTTATTCCGTCTCTCCTCATGAGACGATTAATGTCATAGGAGATTAGTCTTCAGTACTGACTTGTACGCAGAATAAAATACTGAGCTGGAGTGGGATGCTAGGCAGTTTTAATTGCCACGAGTTTGGAAGCCCACATTACGTACAGATGGCACAGTTGACAATTACTCATCTAAGATTTTCAAAAATAGGATAATATTTTGCAGCTCACTAACTCATACCCATTTTGTGTCATTTATTTGTTCAGTCCTTCTTATCATTCTCTCTACATAGTCCTTTCTCCCAGCTCATCACCTAAATCCACCCACACTTGCCCTGTTAAACACACCATTTATGCAGAACTGAAGTCCATACTGGTGGTTTGTAGTGGTATTTGGTAGCATCTGTTTAAAGGTTTGAAAAATACACTATTTAACAACTATTACTAAGAAACATTTGTCACAATACAGGCAGATTACAAAGAACATATAACGGCTCTGTATCTGTGTTAGTATTCATACATAAATACATAAACAAAACTCAGAATAGAAGAAGCAGCTTTCCTGAAGTTCTGAGAAAAGTTAAATGCCCACTTCTTTCCAGGGACCTTGCAAAATAACCTGACCATCCTAAACTTAGGTTAATAATCTTTCAAAAGCCTATCACTTCAGAGAAATGCACACAGAATATTTTGTTTACAGGCTCCCCACTCCTTTTTATGAAAAAAAATACTTCAGATAATAATGTGGTGGGGGGAAAAAAAAAACACATAACAAAAACCATGATAAGCAAAAGTTCTGTTAAAGAAGAAAGATTTATTTTTCCCAAAAAATGGAACATGAATTGTCTGTATTTTCTTAAATTCTCCTTTTCTGGACACTGCTAAATCATGCCACAGTAGGTAAACTTTAATCCTTGATATAAAAGTTTTTTTCTTTTAAAAACAGCAATTCTTTACCATTGGTTTTCATCAAATAGAACACATTATTAACAAGCTCTCACTATAAAGCATTATCTTTATCTAGGCTTCTCAAGTACTGACTTAAATGCTTTTATCAGGCTGTTAATCATATCTATGTATAATGTGATCAGCAACTGAGACCAGCCCTGACAGTGAGACCAGTCAGGTAACAGGGCAACATTATGGCAGGGAAAAAGTATCATGAAAACTAAGGACATTTCTTATTGATGCTAAGTGAATAGGAGAGAAAAATCAATGGGTCTTCATCAGTACAGCTGTCTTCCAACTGGATGCTGATTTCCCTTAGAGATTTAAACCAATAGGAGCAATCACTTGGCATCAGTAAACAAGTTCAATAGGACCTCCAGCCTATAAAGCAGAAAGATGAACTGTGACTTCAAAACTGGAGTTCAGAAGGAGACAAAATGCTGATTGTTAAACCAATAATTTCTAACCAGATCTCAAAACAAAAACACAGAACATGTCTTCCCCCATGGGGGGAAAACTTGAAAATGGTCAGGATAATCTGCAGTTGTTGTGGAGGCTCAAACTCCTGACCCTGCTTGAAGGCATTATTCCGAGCTACAAGACTGGCTGACCCCTCCAAGTCAAGCTGGACGAGGGCTGACCAGGTTACAGTGAGAAATGGCTGTCAGCCATACAAATCGTGCAACTACCATCACTGAACCTCAGAATCACAACAAAGTAATTGGTCATCAGAGATGAATCACAGAGGATTTTATAAAGGAATATAAATACAGAAATTCTCATAAAATAGGCTTCCTGTTCAAGACAAGCTTCTATTTTAAAGTGTCCTTAATATCACAACGTATTTCTTATCCTAAGACCCCTCACTATACATTGAACAGATTCAACTGTTACCCATCAGGATGGTAACTGTAACCTAAGAAAAGCAAACCAAGAGAGAGTTAAACATGGCTGTTCTACAGTATATTCAGTCATGGGTTTTATTCTTTTTCTGTGAGCACCAACATACATACACATGAGGATCTGAGTTTTCCCAGTCGCATATCAGCAAACGCAGCAGTAAAAACTGTCAGCTTCTAGGAAATGCTACTGGCAAATAAATTCCATGTCTATGGGGTTTAGGTACGCCATTTTAGATTTAATGTGTTAGAAGTTGGTAATAATACATGCTTTAGCTGTATCTTCCATTTCCCTCCAAAAAGAGCTAGCAATGAGTGAACAGAAAAATGTAAACTGTTCATGGAAAAATTACACTGCTGCAAATCGGGCTTCCAGTGTAACTACTGAACTCATACTGTAGCTCTGAAACAATGAGTATTAGTAATGAGATTAGCCTTATAAATCAAATCCAGGAATGCAATCTTCCTTTAACTGTACCAGATAATCTCATCCAAAAACATAAAAGTATACTTAGGAGATTTACATGCTATGTCCTCTGAGGTTAAAACAAAAATAAACAAAGGTGTCCAGGATCACAAGAAAACTACCACTGTCTCATATTAAAGCATCATGTCAGACAGACTTTTTGGACATGGCAGATTCTGGGAGTGGGGCTTTTTTTGTTTGTTTGTTTGGGGGGGGTTGGTTTTTTGTTTTTTTTTTGGGGGGGGTCCTGCTCTAGAAATACCCTGGGCAAGATAATTTGAAACCAATTCTGAAAATTCCAATCAGAGATCTTACTAGCAAATGGACAAGATAATATTTCAGATGACAAATTGGTCTCTTCAATTATTTCGAAGGGATTACTTGTAATTTCAGCAATAGTCCTTTGGCTTAGATAGCTGATAAGGTAACTTGTTCTAAAAATAAACAGGATGCAACACAATCAAAACATAATACTTCATCTCCAAGTCAAAGGTTGTGTCTTTTACATAGGACAGAAGATAACATTTTTTTCATCTTGTATATTCCCAAAGTTTGAGATTAATCCAAACATTAAAGATTAAGCTTTGGGGACTTTAGCTGGTTATCTAATTAAGTGAAATGGTAGCAAAATAAATAAACAAATAAATGAAATGCAGTTTTATCCTAGAATTCAGAAGGTTTTTTCCCCCTCATTTCTTTCATTGTCAGATATTTTTTCCTCCCTTCCATATATTTGCTATTCTATTTCTCATTGGTACAAGAACATCTCCATTTCTTCTTCACCACTTCCCAGTGCAGCACTATCATTTTTCCCTGAAGGATTACATCAGTATCACCCAGGCACATACTTTTCCCACCACATGACATGCCAACAGACATAAACCCAGTTTCATTCTCTTCTGCTAATCCCAGAAAATGTATGCAAGTATTAAAAGTAATGTTTCATAACTATTTTTATGTATGTATGTAGCATTTAAAACCTCATTTTTTTCCTTAATCCTCAGAGTGCTTTCCCCAGATCTCTTCCCTCCCCCTCCACACCCATATTTTTCTACAAAATTAACTCCAATATTTAACAACACTTTAAATAATTGTGAAGCTTCTTGCCATAACAGCTGTAAGAATGCTGGTAACAGCAAGCAGGTACAGTGATTTTTAATTTTTTTTTAAACCTCTCAGCCTCTTTCAGCTTTCAGAAGCGTTTCCCAACCACTACACATTTATACCAACCTCAGTTATCTAGGCAGCCACTTTTGTAGATCTGGCTCAGAATAAAGACAGGAGCCTTATTTTACTTTATTTAAAATTACTATAAATAGCTTGAAACATTTTCCTACAGCTCAGACACTAATATAATGAGTTAGCACATGAAAATTACAGTATGAAACTGAGTCTCTCTTCATTAAAGATAGTTAAAATGACTACACAGAGAGAGAATTTCTTTTTGTTGGTTTTTAAAATAATGGAAGTGTTAAAGATTTCAAGAATTATAGTGAGATGAGAATGTTTTGACAATGTGTCAAACAGTCTATCTCCACGCAAAGTTGGTAACCCTACAAATTAACAGAGACAGAAGCGTTCTCTTTTGCAACACAACAATTAATTCATTAGACATGAAATCTACAGAAAATTCTAACCGGTCCCTGAAGAAAAAAAAATCCCTCTTAGACCAAACTAATTTGACAGATTAAGATATCTTAGAAATCTTTTGGTCAGCTGGTTGTTTTTTTCTAAACAGATTAAAAAATTATAAGACAATACTTTTCTGATATAACTTCCCAAATCCATACAAAACATTCTTGATCAACAGCTTTGACTCTATTACTGCAAATTTTTTTCAAGTTTCCTATCTTCTATTGAAGCAGAGCACTGGCACAGGCTTCCCAGGGAGACTGTAGAGTCTCCTTCTCTAGTGACATTCAAAACCCACCTGGATGCAATTCTGTGCAACTGCTCAGGAGAACCTGCTTTAGTGAGAGGCTGGACTAGATGATGTCCAGAAGTGCCTTCCAACCCTGACCACCCTGTGATTCAGTGAAGTTTTCAATTTGTAATTCAGAGACCTGTTGAAAGACTACCTTTTTGGAGTCTGTGAAACACAGTAACTCGAATCATTGCTCAGACACTGATTTTATCCTCAAGGTCTTTCACTTTGCCCACTCTTGCTGCTTATTTCTTGCACCCTTCAGTCAAGTCAAGCATCTCTTCATTCACTTCTCCAATATTTATGATCTCCTTCATTGGAAAACTCCCCAGACGACCCTATATGAGTTCTACAGTCTCCCCCACAAATGCCACTGCTACTGTGGTCCTGGAGACTAAATTAACAACCCACAACCGTTACAGTGAATATAAAGTATTTACTGTGAAGGGCTGATTATAGCACAGGTACCGAGAAGTTCCTCTGGAGATACTTAGTAAATGCCACAATCATCAGCAATGCATGTATACAGCACGCAGTAACTTGCGTGGCCAGACTGATAAGAATCTCTGTATTTACCTTGTGAAGCCACAACTCCAGTTCTTAAGTGCTTCTACAACTCTAAAAAAGGGCATGTTTTAACATCACAGCCATGTAGTGGGGCTCACTGTTGTTGGAACACTGCATCACAAAGAGCAGGAAAGATTCTTTCTCATAACTGCAGTGTTCAAGCTAGCTTAAAGCAGTAATTCCATTTTCTTTCACCATCTGCTCTTTGGGGGCCAATCCCATGCTCTAGAAACCACAGTATTCACTAACAGACTTTTACTAAGGACAAGAGGCATCAGTCCAGGACAAAGACACAGGCTTTGTTAACACTGACAAGTTCCACTCAACTGGGTAGCCCTCATTCCAAAAGCAACAGGGGAAATTGGCAGCGGGCAGGTCAGTTGAGTCCTGAACACTGACTGGAGGAACAGCATTTTAGCACAAAGACTTCGATGTCCAAGACGAAACCACCACACCACTGGATGAACCCAAGAGCTGGAAGCAGTGTCCACTTCTTGCTGTAACTGTCTACCCAAAGGATGCTGGGGCTTGTTATGGGCAGACCGAATGTCCCAGGTGCACAGGCTTGTTTCTGTGATTCTCCCAGTCAGTCTTACAGGCCTGTAACACAATACTTGATAAATATATATATATATATATATATGTAGATAGATAGATAGATAGATATGGGCTGCTAAGTCAGGAATTTGAGGTAGCACATCAAAACATGCAGTACTTATTCTGTCCTCCCATCAAATATTTCCTACTGGGATACCTGGTAAAAAGCTTGTGAGGCTACTGTTGTACTGCAATCTATATTCAAAGTCTCCAGCTGCACAGATATACTGGGCAGGGTAAATTAAATCATCACAAGAATCTTCACCATTTAAAATTTATTTTTAATATTTTTTTAATTATTATTATAAAATTTAAAAGATTAGTAGCCTTATAAAAGACAGCTTATGCTTCTTACTGCTTCCCCTTTCTTTTCTACAACTTGGACTGATGGACCCAAGCACCTCCTGAACTGTCCAGCTGACACATGCTTAATACAGGGAAAGTTTAATAATCCAAACAGAACTTGAAGTTTAATAATGCAAACAGAACTTGACAGCACAGCATCCTGGGAACATGACAAAAGGAAGACAAACAACCTGTTTGACAAGGGCTGCCAATGTAGCAAAATTGGCTACACAGATTACAGACTTTCCTTGTTCTTGGGGCAGGGGCAAGTTTCAGACTGAGAGACTTCAATACAAGGAGAATCTGGGCAAATGCTTGGTAGTTCCCGACATCTTCAGGAAGGTACACACTTTTGGAGCCATGGATCATCTTAAAAACAGTAATAGAAAGGTATTAATCTATTTTCAATAGTAGCTTATTTGAAAATGTCTTCCACAGTGATTTACTGAGCTTATTCCACAGACAATAAGCCAAATTGTTTTCTACTTTTTCTTTCTCTTTAAAATAGAAGATGATTGCTTGCAAGATTTCTCAAAAACTTGCACTATGAATGAAACAAACTATAAAATAGATTAGAATGCATTAAGCACTACTGCTAGAAGTATAAACCTGCTACAGCATTCCTACATCAAACTTCCCCAAAAAATCACAAAGTCCAGAAAGCCTCAAAGAAGTAGCGAATGTGAATGAGCACCATTAAACAGATACAGAATTCTCTACCTGCACAAGAAAATTGATGTTTTCTGTCTAGTCATTGTCAGTTAAAAAAAAGTAATGATCCATTTGAATTCTAAATTGTGCCCATCAGACAACTTTTCACACTCATTTTATTCTCCTAGTTCTCCCATTTTTTGAAGTAGAATGTGAAATTCTCCAAAAAGACCAGATTCTGGCAAAAGCCAGATAAAAATCCTACCTCCTATGGGTAATGGAAGTTACCAAGTGATTGTATTGATTTCACAAAACTAAAACTCATTTGAGGCTTGTCACTTATTTTCAAGTCTGAACAGACAAGGTGACCTTGAGACCCTCTCCAAATCCATCTTCTATGATTAGCTGGTCTAAGATTATCTAAGTAATGCTCTAATTAAGATGTTTTTCCCACTCTAAACACCAAATTCCAAAGAGGTTCCTGTTGGTCTTACCTGTCCAGAATTTCTAAATTACAGAAATGACAAATGAGATGAAAGAAGCTGGTGTGACCGAGAGTGTCATAATTTTGAGACAGCTGCTAGAATCTTGGTCCAGAAGAATGACAGTGATGGCAGGCCAGCTATGGCCAATAAGGGTCTATTTTCTCCATTACCCTTGCTAGGAAATACTGGCAGATAAGTGTAGTAACATGGAATATCACATGCTTCTCCGATATGACAATGTCAATAGATATCCCAGCAGCTGGTGGATAACTGGGAATTTTGAGGCATAAAAAAAACATTTATCCAAAAATAGACATCAATAGATGTATTGAAAGATCTGGATGTGAAATTTGTTCAGCTAAAACAGATGAAACTGAAAGAAAAGTAAGCAAAACAGTAAGTTATCACTGAATGAAGGATGAAGTTCTTCGGCAATACAATCATAATAGTAGAGCCTCATCTTATATAAAGAAGGTTCAAGCCACAAAGGCAGGAAGAAATCATATGTGACATGACGATTGACTGTGATTTACTAGACTCTATAGACATTTCACAAGGCATCTCACCAACTGTAGTGAACCACTACATACAGTTAGGCTGGTTCTCCAGGGTGCTAAGAGTCAGCTGAAACGGAGTAGAACTTTGACCTTCAAATGGTTGATGTACACTTTGGTTAAGGCTCCTTTCCCTCCCTAGACATCAAGTTATGCAGGAAGCTAACCAGGATAAAGCAATATAAACTCTAACTAGAATGACTGCTTCACTAAATTCCTGATCCTATTTATACTTAACTAAGAAAGAAGAAAATAGCTTCAACATTAAGTTCCCCAAACCAAATCATCTACTAGCTCAAGACAGTTGTCTATCAAGGAACACTTCTGAAGTTGTAGATGTTTAGAAAATGTTGTTGTCTGTAAGTCAGGCTATGTTCTATAGGATGCGACTGTCACCCATAGGATAATGTTCTCCAGACCTGAACCTCTACAAGCAGTGAGGAGATTCTCATCATCAGAGTCTTGACCAATCTATGTATACAGAAGGACAAATTTTAAAACAGAGTATGTAATGTGTGCCTTCTAAATCAATTACTTTCTGATGCTCCAAAATCATGAACAATAATCTAGGACATGAGCTGGAATGTCTTCTACAGAGAACTGTAGCCCAGTCCTCTTCATGAGTCTGTGAATGCCCCTGATGATCCCAGAGCAACCAAAAACTGTGGTTGCTGATCCTGGCAAATGTTGTCAGACAGAAACAAAACTCAATGCTACACTATGAAACAAGTCTCCTCAGATGCCTGAAGTGCAGGATGCCACATCAGAGTCAGAACCTGCAATGTAACAGCCAGATCCCATATGTTAAAAACCTCATCTAAAAGGTCCTCTGATACTGAGGAAAGCTACATGCCAGGGTCCACACAGACTTTGTCCTGCTGAGCTCAAGTCATTAAAGAGAGCTGAACTCTTAACACTCAAAGGATCAAAACATCAGATCTGCCTCCCAGTTTCCTGTTTCAATATCAAACACTGGAGCTTGCTTAGACCAAAGTGTATGGTTCTGCTCCAGATCTCTCTGACACTAAGTGCAGTCCCCAACCCCAATCAGTACATTGACACTGTGAAGGTGTGACAGAGGCTCTAGGAAGAAGGCATGCACTGCCAGATGGCTTATTAACTGTCTCCTGATACTCACGTCATCTGTGCTAAACTACTACAGTCCTAAGTGGATATAGTTAGGTAGTGGCCTGCTTGAGGTATGATATTCAGAAAGACATAGATCATTCCTTCAAACCAAGATTAGATGCAGGTAAGGAGGCACCTACCTCTCTGCCCTTTTCACATTCCCAGCAGGTACATGTCCTCCCAAGAAAGTAACTCCAACAATAGGAAACTATCTTAGCAAGACTTAGCAAAGATAAAGCAGCCTCAGAAGGCCAGTACATCAACAATTGGGTTTCTTTGAGGAGGGTGACTGTCATTCAAAGTTGATACGAGATTAAATGGGTCACCTATGGCCAATCTGTTGTGCTTGAGCAGCATAGGGATTTGCTACCTGAACTAACAGGATAAGCAAATGGGCTATACCAGGATGTGCTGCTTAGAGCTGGCTCTATTCCAGGTTGTTGTTCTGCCTTTGCACTGGAAGCTGACTGTTCCTGTCTGAAGGATAAGATGCTTGATTCTGCCAGTCTTTAAGTCCCTCAAAAAGAAGAAGATCTGGCTGGTTTCAACTGGAACCCTTAGAGTCATAATGAAATCCCACTAATCACATCTTCTCCCAGGTCTTGATAGCAGAAAAGGAGGCCACTCTATTTACTTATTGCTATTTACAGGGAATGCCAAGATTATCATCACGCTTGGGAAAAAGGAAAACATTTTGAAGCTTGTGACATTTAAAAAAACCCTATTACTCCAAAGCCAAGAAGTGAAGTTTAGCAAACGACTCTCCAAGTGACTATAATCTGCTGGTCACAGAATAAAAAAAACAAGAAAAGTTCCAGCAGGAAGTACAGTGACTCTGGCTTTTGGCCGTGAGGACAGCATGCTACCTGGTCCAGACTATGATGCTGCAATGACACGGTTTGATCCAGGGAACTGGTGAATTGGGGTAACAAATTCAAAGCAACCTAGCCATGAAGGGTGGGTAGGGCCTTGGGTGTGGTTAGTGGAAATTATTTTACTGTGATTCCACCAGTTCCACATGCAACTGATCAAATCTTGTTTGTGAGAAACTTGCTAGAAGAAGGAAAAAACAAATCAGTTGTTTCCAACAGCAACATGCAGCATGACAGAAGAAAAAAAGCCAGGAGCCACTGGAAGCATTCACTGTAACAGTGACCATTAAATCACAACTTAAAGCACTAAGAACACCTTCATGTTGTTGAGGAATGCTCATCCTCAATGTTGAGGTTCTCGTAAGGGTTTTCTCCTATATTACCTGCTTTAATAGAAGTAATGTGACATCACTCAGAACAGGCCCCATTCCTGGGTTGGGTTCCTGCTTTTCTAAAGGTCTGTGATGCTAAGGCTTAAAAGGCTGTCTCAAGCGAACACTTAGAACCTCGTTCTTCTCAATCTGCCCTAAAAGAATGTGAAAGGTGAGCTGAAATAAATTACATTTATATTTTATTTGTAGATCACCTTTTAAAAAAAAAAATTAGAACACACAGATTTCTGTATTATTTCATTAAGAACAAAACCAAATATTGACACTTAAAACAAAACCACAGAAGCCCCCCCCCCCAAAAAAAAAAGTGCAATTTCAACCTTGTCTCACAAGTGCAAAATCTACTTTGAATAAAACACGTTGTAGAAAACCCCAGAGCAAATAAAAATAAAATATAGCTTTTCAAAGCTGCACTGATTGTGGATCAAAGGGAAAGGCCATCAAAACTTCCCAAGCCACAATTTTTCTGTGTGTCTGAAAAAGAACTAACTCAGAAAAAATATGGAAATAATAGTAGGTCTCTATTAAGCCAACAACAAAGAAATTCCTTAATACCATAAAACAAAGTTATGTCAAATCTCCCATTTTTAAAGATACACAAAGCTTCTTTCACGCAATGCTTTAAAATGTTATTTATAGTAACAAAAGCAAAGACTTAACATAAAAGTCAAAGGGATTATCATCAATGGTCTAGCTACACAGAAGTTACTCTTCTAATTTTTTGCTTCATTTGTGGTCTTCAAATATAGAGATGTAATGCAAAAATACTTCCATACCGCTATACAATCTGTTTCAACTACACTATCTTAGCAGACCAGTTGAAGCAACAATCAGCTTTTGGACAGCCAGCCGCATTAAACAGTAACATGCAAGCTAACAATTCCAATGGGTTTTGTTGCTTTTCATGTGTTTTTCTTTTTAACATCAGTTTCCTTATTAATTAGTATAATTTTCCTAAAGTTTACAGGAGCAAGAGAACAACTCTTCATTAAGAGCTGGATCCTGTCAGGAGACCAGCGCAAGAAATAAAAGAATTAAGGTATGAATATTACTCACCCAATATGCACGTTACCTGAACCATAAGGACTCTCCATAGCACCATAAAGCACATAATCTTCAGTAACACAAGAAAACCCTTCTTTCAGAATAAAATTTGAAAAAAGAGTAAAAATGTTGGAGAGGAGATCCAACACATGAATAACCCAATGAGCACTACTGTTCTCATTCTTGGGATTTTCTTCTGCTTTACCGTCAACTAGTGACAGAGACTTAACTGAACTGTGTTTCAAAACACCACTTACAGGAAACAGGGCAATAATAAGGGCAAGCTATTCATAAAAAATGCTTTTAAAATGTTACTATAAACTATCACCCTTCACAGGCAGATGTTCTATGCTTCATACATATACTGAGCTCTGCATTCCTGAAGTAAGCAGCCTCCACTCATTTTGTTCAGGCCTCTTTCACCTTTCTAGATCACAAATAACTAAGAATTGCATCTAGCAGTCACATGATAAAAGATAGGTCACTGCTACCTACTTAAAACTTATCAGTTCTTGTGTGGCAGAGTATGCTTGGACACATGTAGTATAGTATGGCATTAAATTATTAAGAGGCAGAATTCGCTATTTCAGGACTTTCAGCAACTGCTTGAGAGTTCTTGTGAGTTTAAGAACAGCTGAAACTAAACAGAAACAAGTTGGGTTTTTTTTCAACTGAAAGCAATCATTACAAACTGCTTAAACTACTCAAGTGTTCAACCTTTCTATTCAATTTTTATGAGTTCCATGTATGAGCAGAAAACAACAATATGGTTTCATCAAATGAAAAACAGAGGAAAGACAGGATGTTTCTCCTCCTCCTTTTAAAGATTTTCTTTTGTTCTCATTCTTTTTAACATTCTATCTTAGTCTATCAGACACAAAAAGCAGAAAACTGGTATGGAGATGATGCCCAGGTCATACATAAGCATTGCTGTAGTCTGCTGCAAAGTACAAAGTGAGTTGACATACCGGGTCTACATCAAAGATGTGCCCTTTGGCAGGTTGTAAAGACAGGTTGCAATTTTGTCCATAAAAAATGTGTGTCCTACAAAACGCATTCTGTAACATGAACTGTTAGTGGTATGCCACCATTCCACTGATCCTGAACATGCGTTCATTTCTCAGGAATGCTTGTAAGCTGGGCTATGCCTTGCCCTAAGATAAGCAGACTTGCATGAAGAAAAGAGCAGTGTGTTGCAGACAGAAAGATTCAACTCTCTGCAGGAGACTGCTTCTATAAAATGCAAGTTTCAATACAGGACATGCCAGTGGCTCCTGTTTTACTGCCTGCATCACATATACGGTATTTACAGAAAGAGCTAAATATAATGGAAGTCCTTTCCTGGTTGTGTTTTAAAAATTAAGAGAACAGCTTGAAAAAAACACTGCATTGCAGGAACTTTAGTTTTCAAAGACCCTTTAATCAAACATCAAAAAACAGTAAATGCAACATTGACTATAAGTTTGGAGCCTTACCACTCAGACTCACACATTATAATGTATTTTAAGACTATCATGTAATATATTTTTCTAAAGTACTTCTGCTTCTTTCATTGTGAATGTGGGAAATGGAGAACTGTGTAATGATTTCAGGCTCCAGCCCAGTTTGTACCTTTTTATCCATAACTATTACATGCTGCATTATGAGTTTCAATACAGATTGAAAGTAGAGACATGACCATATCTATTTCTCTCATAATTATTGTGAGAGAAACAGTAATAAAGAGTGAATGAGGCAAGTGTTGCCACAGAAGCAAGATGATTTTATGACTAAGAAACAGAACTACTACAGAGACGCTGTTGGTACCATAACTGCCTCTCCCACAGATTTCCTGCACAGCTTTGAGCAAGGTACTTAATCTTTCCATGCCTCAACTTTGCATGGATAAAACGAGAGGTGAAAATACTTAACTTCATAGGCATGTTATAAGTATAGAAACATTTGCATTTGGGAAGCTACTGAATGTTGCTAATAATAGCTATGACTGAAACATTAAAGAAAAATACATTTTAGCACTGAGTTTGAAAGCTGTATTGAAAATTAAGCACGGCACCTCATATCAAACAAAGAAAATGAAAAATCAGCAGTTCTAGTGAGTAAACTTAAAGTACTTGAGAAACTAGCATGTAAGTATGTAATTTAAAGCCTAGATTGTAATATATGGACGTGCACAACAAAGTGAAAAAGCAATGCCAGCAATGTCACTTCTGTCATTTCATACTTTTTAGCACTTCACTTTGAAAGCCCAATATTGTTGTAATGTAAGGGCTTTTTTTTAGAAAATTTAGAAATTTAACACATAAATATCCATACATTTGCTGTATGTATTAATTCAACCTCTTGTTCCTAAAAATAATTCAGTACCATACAATTTTACAACATATTGATCTAAGTAACTCATGAGTCATCTTTTGTGAGTAGATATCAATCACTTCATTGTTTACTTGTTGTTGGAAAGAAATTGATTTAATCAAACCTTCCAGTAATACATTATTGATGTATCCCAAGAAAAAAAAGTCGTAATGAACCATCAGGGTTCTAACGTAAAACACTGTAAGGAGTGGCAACTTTGGCTTCAGTCTTTCATTGTGATTTGCAAACATATGTTGCTATACAAGTAAAGCCCGGTGCAAGACTGTAGTTGGCCCAAGTGGCACTATGTATCACTCACACAACAGACTTGGGACAAGTTCTCCATAACTTGGCAACCCCAGGAGGCTAGACAAAACTACACTGTGGACCTTGTGTATTTCCAACACTTACATAGAGCAATTTATAATCTGTACTCAGTTTTAGCAACCCATTTAGCAAATCATGACCCTTCTGGGGGGAGCACAAAGTGGTAACACGAAAATAAGAGTCTTAGCCCTTCTCCTCGGTGATGGCTAGCCTTTGTTCTCCAGAGGCTTTAAACTTTTCCATATATTGGACCACATGGGAACAGAAATTTAATGCAATACACAATAACATTCCTTTATACACATTTGTCAAAGAAAATACAGCTTATAGTGGCAACTGCAGCAGCAACTTGAAAGAGTAAAGTTAGAATAGCTTTTGATGTATTTTTATAGACTTTTGAATGTGCTGCCAGTTTAAAGCACGGAGAAGTAGTGTAGCAACACCCACTGCCAAAAGTATTTTGGCAAAGGTCAATGTTTTACTGCAGTTAAACTTTTGTTACAATTGTGAGAAAGAAGAGAGAACAGCAGCAACATTGTATCAGAACATCTTCACTAAAGCTGCCTTATTACAAAACGTTGTAGGACTACAATGAACCCTACCAGAATTTAGCACTGAACAAACACGAGAATACCTCGGTACAGCTTACAGAGACATCTATAGGTAGTGCCCGTCTAACACCTTATAATTATTTTCAGAGGAGACAGAGGCTGAACTTCCTATGTAAGAATTCATACAACAAAGTGAAAACATTTTTATGTGAAATGTGGTTCACAACTAAACAAATAATAGTAAAAGATATCAATACCCATTACCAAACCCAGATGCACCATTAACACAGACATGTTACCTAAGTAGTTAAGTGTTACCAGAGATGGATAAAAGGTAAAGTTGGCATAGATACAAAAAGCAATATAACCAGCAGCCTATCTTTCTAGCTTTGTCATCTTTCTACGCACTCAACCGAAGCTGAACCAGACCCAACTTTGCAGAAGGCACACATGCAAATATGTACAGCTGTATTGTACGCAAGTATTTGTTGTAAAATTCCTAGAACAGAGAGAACCTGTACATACTTGGAAACTGAAAAACAACATAAACGATGTGCTGCATTACACTTGGCAAACAATAATACAGAATTGTGAAAACAGATACAGTAGGGTAAGGGAGACAGTTTCTTAATGAAGTGAGAATGGACTAGGTCTCCAGAGCCACAGAGCCTTTCCAGAGGTGGGTTTGATTGCCCTGGATATTTCCCTGCTCAGTGGGGGAAGCAGAGAGGGTTGAAGGGAAATCCCAGGACAGAGATCTCTCTAACGTCCTTGCCCCTCACCCCAGTCCTCCTGTCCGCACTAAAGGGATGAAAAGGCAATTCCCGGCTATTTCACTTTTCTCTAGGATGAAAAGGAGGGATTTTCTTGGGGTATCTGGTACATGAACTCGCAGAGACAGAAACAATCCCTGGGTATTTACACACACACACATGCAAAAGAAGAAAAGAATAGGCATTTCCTCACACTCGCACGGAGGAAGGGATGTAGCTATTTCTCCTTTCCAGGCGGGGACGGGAGGAGAGCAGCGGGCTGCCTCCACCGCCAGCTCGGGCTCACCCGCGCCGGGAGCGGGCTGCCCCGGCGCCGCCGGGGGGAGGCACCCCCCCAGCCGCCCCCTCCCCGCACACAGGCACGGCCGAGCCCCCTCACGCTGGGGCACCCTGGCCTCCCCTCCACACGCTGACTCGCACGGGAACTCGCACCCTCCCGCTCACACACGCTCCCGCACAGGCACTCCCTCACACTCGCCGCCACTCCCTTACACACACACACACGCACACACTCTCTCTCTCTCTCTCTCTCTCTCACACACACACACACTCTCCCCCTCGCAGAGTCCCTCACACACGCTCGTTCTCTCTCTCCCCCCTCCCCTCTCACACACACTCGCCCCAACGGCCCCAACCGCCGGCAACAAAGCGGCGGGCAGCGCCGGGCTGGCGGCGGCGGGACGCGCGCGGTGCACACGCACACACGCGCGCACACACGCACACACACACGCACACACAATGCTGCCGCGGCACCTACCAGGCGGGCAGCCTCGGCCCAGGTGCGGTCCTTCTTCTTCCTCTTGTCTTTCATGTTTGCATCTCATTGAGGTGGTTCTGGGGGGGGGGCGGGGGGAGGGCGGATCGGGGGGGCGGGGGGGCCCGGAGGGGTTCCGCACGGACAATGATACGGTGACACCGAGCTCTGGAGCCCCCGGGGCGGGAGGGGCGGGGGAGGAGAAGGAGGAGGAGGAGGAGGAGGAGGTGGAGGTGGAGGAGGAGGAGGAAGAGGAGGGGAGAGGGGGCCGGGCCGGCTCGGCTCGGCTCCCCGCGGCGGCGGCAGCGGCGGCGGCACAGCTGACAGCTTGAGGGATGCTCCGCTACGCTCACAACAATGCACTATGACGTCACGCGGGGGAATGGCGCCCGCACCAAACATCCCCGCGGCGGCGGCGGCCGCCCGCGCGAGGAGGCCGCCCGAGAGCGCTCCCGCCCCCAAGCCTCGCGAGAGCGGCCGCGGCGCCGCTCTGCCCGCGGGCCGGGGGCGGCGGGGAGGGGAGCGCGGGCGGGGGGTCGCGGGGGGTGGCCGGCGCGGCCGGACTACAGCTCCCGTGGTGCAGCGCGGCGGGCGGGCGGGGCGCCTCCCAGGGGACGCGGCGCTGAGGGCGCTGCCGGGGCGGGGGCGGCGGCCGCGCGGGTCGGCGCGGTCGGTCGTTACGGCCGGCGTCGTGGCCGCGGCTTGGGGCCGGTGTCGCCCTTCGTCGTCGCCGCGGGCCGCCGCTCTCCCCCTATTCACGCCGAAAGCGCGTTTGGTAAACCCGGCCGAAAATGGGGCCCGGCCCTCCCCCGGCGTGCGACCTCGTTGGCGCTTACTTACGGCTGGGGGGGCAGCCCGCGGCCTCGGCGGGGCCCGGGCGGGGCGGCGGCGGCGGGGCGGCGGTGGCGCCTGTGGCGGGTCCCGCCCGTGCCCTCCTCGCTCCGCTTCCAGCCGCGCGCCGGAGTGTGCCAGAGCGAGCCCCGGCCGAACGGGGGCCGGCGCGGAGAGATCCCGCGTTTGCGATTTAACTCCTTTTTTTGTCGGAACAGCAGCGCACATTTTCTTGTTCCAGCGTAAACAAAGGAGTTGATGTGCTGCGCTCGTAAAGCTGCTGAAGGATGCTTGCTTTTATTGGATGACCTACGATTGAGAAAGAGATCCACGAAATGGACTTGGCACACCTTCCCGAGTTGCAGGATACTGTGATGGGGGGGGCGGGGGGGTGTCCCGTTTCCTCCCCTCCCCCAAATATTAAAGTATATGTGGAATACTATTGAAATATATGGGGCAATTGTTGTTCAGGCTGAAATGAGTTAGAAATTATTCAGGCTCTTGTGTATCCATCTGTTGAGTCCCAGCTCCCTCCTTCACCTCTCTGCCAACAGCACCCCTGCTCCACCTTGTCTTTTTGACTTGGGTACCGTTAAGCCTTATTTTCACACAAATGTACAGTTTACCAGGGGGTCGGGGGAAGGAATCACTCCCAGCTACCACAATGTTCAGGCTGTTTTATCTAGAAAAGAACCGGGGCAGCCCTGAAGGAAGCGGAAGAGGCGACCTGATAGCATTCCCAAAACACTCTCAAAGAGGACTCGGGTGGCGTACAGTGTGCCAGCTGCGGACACGTCCTGCACTTTTTCTTCATCTTTGTGTTATAATTGGAAATGACGCATGGAAGATAGTTCTTCAACATTACACCTTTCCAGATGTCGTAAATCATTCCCACTTAAATGAAAATAAAAACATTAACAGAACAAAATGCTATTAAAACAACTGGAAGGTCTTTAGAATTTAGTATTGATTCCAGAATCCAGTATCGATTTGAGGATTTGAGTATTCCTCAGAAATATTGTTAAGTGGTGTTGCAACTGGAATGTTTTAGATTGTGTAACACTTTTTACTATCATCCAATTGTTGAAACAGCTGCATACTCCTTTACTATTTACTGAGTACCTTCTTTGTCAGCTTAGTAACATTTAAAAAGGAAATGCTTGCCATTAGTATCACTTCTTCATCTATTTTTTTTACTTTGTTTTCTGCCTTTTATGCCTCTGCCCTACTTTCTTTTCCTCCCTTTTGCATTTCCTCACCTTTAGTAACTTTCTATTCCTATATCATATAGGTCTCATACCCCACGCTAAAAGCTTAAATCTGTAGTAATTAAGTAGCCCGTTAAAACTGCCTTTGAAATACACTCATGGTTTTCAGTATTGAAACAACAAAGCAAAAAAGCATAGGCAGGTTTATTAGTCACATAAGTGGCTGTTTTAAGACTGACAGATATGTTCTGCAGTAGTTCTCCATCTACCCACAGGTTTGATGATGCAGTCGTTGATCCGGTTGTTTCACACACATAACAACTTCCATTACTCAGGAGAGCTCTGGTGTTGCAGCGTTGGTGTTGGACAGAGGAGGACATTTGTCAGGTAAAAGAAATTCAGGGAGCCTCCAAAGCTAATCTCACTTTGTTGATTTTTTGATTTGGTTGGTTTCTGCTGTTGTGTGTTGCAGTTAGGATCAAACTTTCATTTGGTATTTCTTATGGACACTGGGAATAACCTTACATTTAATGGTACTGACTTCTGGAAAAAGAAAACCACTTATGCTCTTTGCTGTGTGAGAGCAGAGAACCAGTGTGCATTCTCTATGATTTCATGATGAAAAAAATATGAATCTGTGCCCCTGAAATGAGATACATTTTTTCTGCAATAAACATTGTAGCTGAATGTAAAAAAGATTGCCAGCATACACATAAACCAAGTGACCCAACAGAACAGTACACTGCTGCTTTAAAGGAGTTAAAAATCATGTGTAAGTTCTAGAAACACAGCAGAAAAAGGTGAAGTTCAGCTTGTGGTGGGAAGCATTTCCTATTGATTATAGATAGTATTTACTGCATGAATTGGACCTGACACTACAAGAGATCATAACCGTTGCTTCTCTAACTGAATTGGCAATAGGAAAACTGAGAAATGGTGAACTGCATTCAAATTGCAGCCACTGGAACTGTGGCTAAAAGCTTAGTATATGTAACATGTATGTATGTGTGTGTGTGTGTAAATATACTACTGCTATCTCCACAGCACACTGTAAAACAGATTGGATAACCTGCAAATACTGCATAAAGACGTGATATTAAAATATATTATGAATTTCTACCTAAGCAATATTTATGTGATGTTACAGTGCCAGATCATGGAAGGAAGCAGTTATTTATGATGGATGCACTTGTGTCCAGTTGCCTTTTCTTGCTTCAGAACAACAATTATATGCTACTAAAATAACATTTGACACTGGTTTCTGAGCTTCAGTACTCAGTGAATGCATTTACCTGCAATACTGTAGAAGTTTGACACTTGACTTTGATACTTATCTAGTGAGTTACCTGAAGAACATTGTTCTAGTTTCCTGTATGGAAAAAAGGGTTTTGGTATGTACTGCTGAATTTTTTATTGTATACAGTAATATTCCTGTTAGGCAGAAGTCTGTGAGCTGCACTACGTATATAAATGTGTGTGTGTGTGTGTATGTATTTGTATGCATTGCTTCAATACAGCAAAACACTGCTGCAATACAAATTCCAGTTTCAGCTCTCACAAAAGAAATAGTATCAGCTATTACATGGAAATGTCATATGTGTGCAGAAGGATTTCTTCACAGCACAACAATTCAATCTAAGATGCCACTTTGGCAATGAAAACTATATTCTCTACAATTGAATGAGAGATGCTGGGTTACAAAATAACTTAAAAAATAGCCCAGAATGATCCTAATGGAGACGTTGCATTTTCTGAATTAGTTTCAGTACAGTGGTGAGAAAAAGCAAGCCAGAATACTTGGTTTTGTGTGGACTTAGGGAAGCCAGACAAAGCCATTGTGATTGACAGTTAACCATTTACAGACACTGATGTCATAGTTGCAGAGTACGTTTTCTACTCTTGATTTAAAGAATACATATTGCCAAGTATCCAGACAGCTTGAGTTTCACAACATTTATTACACTTAATGGAACTTTTCTCTTTTAATCATGCACCATATGGACTGGGATCAATATACAGAGCTTTTCGAATATGTTAATAATCCTTAATAACAAGCCCAGAATCTAGTATTTTCTGGATGATGTTACTGTATTTGGAAAGACTCCTAAAGCTGATGAAAAAAAATCCTACAGGCTGTACTTCAACATGTCAGTACAGGAGGGCTGAAGCTGAATTTTGATAAATACTAAATCAGATGCACAGAGTAGTATTTTCTTGTGCATGTCATCTCTCCATTCTGATTTGAAAGGTTACAGAACATGTAGAAGAGCTCACCCTTACCAGAAAAAAATAAAAATAATTACAACCGTATTTTTCAGGTTTCAGATCAAGGGGGACATTGTCTGTTCCTAAATGTGCAATGCTTGCAGAACTATTGAGAACAGTACATTGTAAAATCTAGAGTTTACCTGGGACATATCTCACCATAGCAAATCTTCAAACAATGAAAGCTTTGACTATGAATAGCCAAGGTTTATACTGTTGGCTTCAATGTTTGCCACAATCATCATTACTTTTGTCTCAGACTAGGAATGGACAAATACTATAAATGCAGGGCTATTTTCTTTACTCCCTCCTAGCCCTCCAGCAGCCAGATAAACACTCGGGTCTTTTTTAATGGCATTGTAACTGATTGCAGGTTAACCTGAGGTCCACTTTGCCCTCCCAACAGATTAGCGGTGGTACCCACAGCATGGAGAGCTTGCCAAGCAGTCATCTTCCAGTCAGTACCTTCAGGCAACACTTCCCTCGGCCATGCTGGCCATCACCTTTTCATACTACGAATATGGAGCCACTTTTCCCCAAATCCATGGGGACAATTTCTATGAGAAGACCATTGTGTTTGAACCATAAACAGTTTACAAGATACCATGAAAATGTTGAAAACATTTCTTTGTGCATATACTACAGAAGAGTAAGGAACCTGCCTCTGAGGCATTACACTCCAACTGCATACAGATCACACCTCCTGGCAGCTCTGTTAATGACAGGAAGACTCAGAGGAACAGGAACTGTCTGCAGATGGCTAGCAAGATTACTTTCTTTTTTATAGGACACAATTTAGTCAAATCAAAACCACAGCAGCTGATAGTTTCTCTCATCTGCTCTTTTTTAGATGCTTATCTGTTTGATTGCATGGATTATAAATGTTTGCTGCAATTAGAGGAGAAAAATTTAAAGCTGTTTGCTTATAGTGTCTGATTTAACAGAAATTAGCTATCTTCCTGTCTAAAAGGTGATTCAGTAATTCCAAACGTATGGATGCTATTCTAATATCATGTTTCAGCCTACAGAATCAACACCCACAAGAAAGATACGTTATGAAATGTCACCTCAAGTTATATGGAATTTTAAGAATTTGTGAAGACGTCCCAGAGGAATTACAAGCAAAATTTACACATGATGCTCATGGTAAGTCTCAAGTTGTCACAACAAACCAACAATTACAGGACAAGTACTGGTTGCCAGAACTGGATATGAAGGACTGAAGCTTAATCCTAAAATCAGTTACCAAAATTAAGACAAGTGACTCGTGCGGTACCATTACAGCCTACTCCTTACTTTTTTTTTCTCCATGAAGGACAGACATCACAGCCCCTTTAGGCAGTTACACTAGCTATCTTTCTGTGACAGACAACATCATAAAATGACCAAACAAAGCATTTATATTATGTGACATCTGCTGCTATAATCACTTTCTTGTCTAATCTCAGCCAGGAATGAAAGCTATAAGAATTAGTATCAGTGAAGCTACACACAATGAGTTAAATGTTGCCAGGTTGAGGAGCTCTAAACCTACCATAGTAACAGTCAGATACAAAACACACAGTCCAACAGCATGAAAAGTAATAAAGATCATTGTTGTACTACGGATCTGCAATTCAAATTGGGGTTTGTAGAAGTGCAAAACCCTGGAATCCTCTGAAAAGGGAAGTCAGAGTTTATGCTGTCTCTCAGGCTCGTCTGTAGAAAAGGACTACATGCTATCTTTGGGCTAAGTACACACCTGCTTGCACCTGCTTGCCAAGGGCAACTTGGAAATATTTTGAATTGTTTGTGCATAATGGATTGCTTTCCCTTACCATCTCTGCATTACGAGACAAATGAACAAGATAGTCTGGTGAGCCTTCTGCTAACTGAAGATAACTATCTGCACGCATCAGAAACTTTTAGACAATAACAAAAAAACAGCACAGAGATAAAATGTTAGTATATTAACACCACAGACTTCTGAAAAAGAACACGGTCGATGCAGTATTGGTGATAAACAGCAGAGGGCATTTCTCAGATGCACTGATGCGGAAAAGCAAATTCCGTCTGGGGAATCTCTTTGTGTGTTTAGTGTAGGCTTGCTGCAGACGTGGTGGTGGTTTTTCTCCTTTGCTGCTCCTTTATGGCTATGGAAACAACCATGTTATACCACACAACATATGATACTTCTGCACAGGTCAATAAACAACTCGGGGTTAGGTGTATTATGTTACATTTCTCTATCTGAGCTGTGCTGACTCTGCAGTAAGGAACAATAACCATCTTCTCTCCTGGAGTTAGCAGAGAAATCTACACGTGCTTGGAGCAGCTCTGCTGATTAAGGCCCTGGCTCTGCAAGAGACCCTATTCAGGCCAGTACTAGCAGCATCAGTGCCATTTTACCTAATGGCTTATATTAGGTGTTTAAATCTAAAAAATATAAAAGCCAAACATAGAGCAAATACCATAGTTATTCAAATGACAATGTTGTCTTATTAGCAGTAAAAATGTACATGTTGTAATCTGGGGCAGGAACTGATCTTTGGGAGTGTGACTGTAGTGCAGTAACCACATCAAACATTGGTATGTAGGCATCACAACAACAATATATATATATGTATTTAAGTTAAAATTGTGCACATATTCTTATAAAACTGCTATATAATAAGTTTTAAAATTCTAAGAATATCGCGCAGGAAACTGAGATTATTAATTAAAAACATACTAGTCAGAACAATGAGTTTAAAAATGTTAATGTCGGAGTATTTGGTGCTTGATTTCTTCAATCATTCTTCTGTTTTCATCCTTAGCTACCCTCTGCTATATACCTCAGATAAACTTACACCCACACTAGGACAATTCTATTCCTGTGAGCCATCCATGCTCTATACTTCAGCCGTTCAACAGCCGATCACTTATACTCAGACCTTTGAGAAATAAATTAATATTTGAGATCACCTTTTACCTTTTGTAAGAATTTTCCACTATAGCTGAGAAGTAAAACTTTCATTTCTATTCATATATACAGTTCATCATGCTCATTATGGTCTGCAAAACCAAATTAAAATATATCAATACTGAGCATCACAGTTCAGTTGGCATTGGCCCAACGATATTTCAAAGTTTAAAGCAAGATGAAGTCTAAGGCCCTTACCATTCCCAGATCTATACCTTTTTCCAATTTAAAATATGTGAGTAGCCCACAGAAGTTCATGAGACTAGTTCTGTTAAGGAAATGTTTAAACATTAGTAGAACCAAGCTTCTAGCACGGCAGCAGGTAGTACATGTACTGGAAACTGTTTGGCTGGATTGCTGAGGGCACATGGAAGAGACACATACCCGTGATGCCTGGATCTGCTGTTTCTCTGCAAGTTACTAAAAAATCAAAAGTGATTGTAGCACTTTTCTAGTATGCCTAACTGATCTTGTAATAAGATATAGGGATAATGTATAGAAATTAATTTTTTAATTCCCTAATCTCCAGATATTTTTTTAAAGCATCTTTTTAAAAATGCGAGGTTTTAAAGTTAATATTGGCTTCAGAAACTTAATTTTAAATAACTATTTTAAAATTAATTAAACACACACTCAGATGATTTTGTATGTTCTTCTAGAAGAATTAGCACCTATGGATGTTCACTGTCAGTACTGTGGGTTACCTGCATAACTACGCTAGGTTTTATACAACCAATGTTAATTTTATGGATTGGAAACTTCCACCAAATTATGGCAAATTTCTGTATGTAAGGATAATTTTGAAAATGTAAGGATTTTCATGGCAGATGACTGCTCTCTGTGGAGCCTGAGGTTAGGGCAGGGACAGAAAGTAATGTTTACTTGGCAGGTTGTAAGTAAGTATGCAGTTTGTAATAAAGGTTTGTAGACTGTGAACTTTTTAGATCAATTGCTTCAAATAGCTGGCTTTTAGGTTATACTCAACAATTATAAGGGGGAAAACCTGTAAGGAAGTTATTTTGGGAAATGAAAGAATATAACACATTATTAACAGGACAATTTAATTTCTGATCAACTGCTTTTATAGCTGACTAGGTTGGTCTACTCAGTTTCGATTTAAGTTATGATTAAAGTAATCTTACAGTTTTCTGCATTCATGCTACTAGAATTTATGGAAAAGGAAATAAAAGTTATGCATAATTACTGAAAATGGTTGCAAGAGAATAACATGCTGCAGGCACAGCATCTACCCTGCCTTTATGACGGCCAGCCATTTACATACACGTGGGAGAAGTAATCAAAAATAAAACTTTTTATACAAAAAGGAGAAATTGCTTTTCTTTATTTGTCTTAAAAGATCTAAATTGGTTATTTATAAAACACAAGGTAACTGGTACAAGGAGTATATTATAAGCAGTTTTTAAGATCAGACAACAATATTTCATATTAATAAGCATTGTGGGAATGAAAACATCACTTATACCAATCCAAGTATAATGCTATTTCAGACAGAGAAATTGGAGTGTGACAGCTCAGCAGCAAAAGGCATACTGTAAAACTTCCTTAAACAAAAAACTATATATGCTGGCTAAATTCTTAGATGGAAATTTGCCATTGAGCAAGGAGCCAGCTCACATCCTGTACATCATTTACATTGCAGGCTGCATGAAAGTATATGTTTAGCTATTATGAAATAGAATCCTACAGCAAAAATACAAAGATGTGTTTTTAGTCTACCACCTGACAGAGATTACTGCTGTTTTTCAGCTGATTGGTACTCACTAAAGCAGCCCAACCACATATATTCCAGCTGCATCCAGTCTCAGGTCTGTTCAGTGTATAATTAAATGTGTCCTTGCAATTTCAAAGGAAAAAATGTTCATTTTCAGTTTTCCAAATCAGTAGTCTAAGGTTACTAAGAACTATACTACACTGTTCCTCTAATTAACTCTTTTGGAGAGCAGTTCTGTAAACATTTATACAGAGTATTCATTTCATGCATCCATGAGGTGATCGTAAGAAATATTTCTTATGCTTACAAGCCTAGAAGAGGCTAAGATGCCTGAACTAGACTCAGGTAGAAATGCCTTAATCCAAAGTCACAAAGCCCAGAGTTTTTTCTCAAGATTTTGCTTGCCTGGAAACCTGTAAAGTCCCGTGGAGCCTGCCTGTTCTGCTGCCCATTCCATGCATGCTTGCTACCACGCTGCTTCTGTGCATGTCTTCTGTGAGCAGCCAGGCGAGGCACCTAGAACTCTACCTTAAAGGTAATAAGCAGAGTACAATGGGACTCCTGGTTACATTTCATGATGTACTGACAGAAAACACTCTACTTGTAATCAAAGAATTTAGCAAGGTGCCTGATACTCCAGCTTTACTGAAAAATAGGAAGGTATTGTCTTATTACTTTAATGTTGTAGTTATAGTTTTTAGAGTGACTAAGCTAGCTAGAATATACAGATTTTCTTTCATAAGATCAAGTTTCACTTAAAACTACCCTAGCTGTACTCTTGTGGTTATCCATACATTATTAAAGCATTTTTTTCTTTTGGCATTTTCTCTGTAGGAAGAGATTGGAACGAGAGTTTCAAGTTCCAGAATAAATGGAGGATGGTTATTCTGGTCTGAACAAGAAAAACTGTGGTTGCTGTAGTCAGGATTGAAAACCAGGTTTGGTTTGAAAAAAAAATCATATGTGAAATCCCCTGAGACGTAGAAGAAGGATAATGTTCAAATTGAGATGCTGTAGTATTGCAGAAACTGTGTGCTCAGATCCTGGCTCTCATCCTCCCTTGAATCCCTGGAAGTCAGTTGCTTTTTCTCTAGCACTGTTCTCCGTCTCTTACTAGAGATACTAATATTTCATTTTTTCCTCCATTTGTCTTCTTTGCTTATTCAAATTGAAAGCTTGTCAGAACAGGGACTGAAAATCTCTTGGTATGTATACATCATGAAATAAAGTGGAAACCTGATCTTGGTTTGGTCTCTCAGGCTACCATATGAAAGAATTTATATGTATTTCTATATATATAAAGGTAAATGGCAGATGTATGATATTTGAAAAATATTTTTTTATTTTATTTATTATTTCACTTTTTTCCATATAGATATCTAGGGAAAGCTGAATGTTGAAATGTATCATGTGAATAGTCCACTCTGTCAGACTGAGTGGGAGAAAATTGTCAGCTGGCCAATGACAGTAGCTTTCCGGATATTTTGCACAACTGGAACATCACAAGGATATGAACCAGCAATAATTTTGTCAGACTGCAAAAATGGCTGTATTTGGCAATTCTGTACAAAGGCGTTTTCAGCACAGATGCAAACATAGGATAAATTATTGTACTAATGTCTGTATATTCTTTCTAAGCAGAAGTCTCTTCCTCTATTTATAAATAAGAAGTATTAATTGTATGCCTGGATTTTCTCTTTTCTAATAATTCCATTTTCAGAGGAGTTCAAGACTCTGAGAATGGTGAGGTAAATTGTCATACCTCTGTTCAGTTCAAAAGGCCCCTTAAAATCCGATCTTCTTTAGCTTTGTGGCTGAAAACCACTAAACCAAACATTGCTCAGTGTTGTCAAAAGATTTAAATTCAGGTGAAGTTGGTCAAGTTTAACATGAAGAAAATGACTCTTCAAAAAGTTACTCTTTATGGGTTAAAATCTGAAAAACTGGAGAGAAATTCAGCCATAGATTTAGTCATACTTTCATTACCAGAAACTGTGGAGCTAGCAATGCTCCACAAGTAAGGTTTGCCTTACTTGTATAACTCCTGTACCTCTGCTTTCCAATATTAAGACCACACAAGCTGATTTCAAAGTCTAGAGGTAATGAATAGGTCTTCATTATTTTTATATGATTCCAGGGAGAGGTACACAACTCTGTTTGCGTTGTTTGGTTTCTCCACAGATAAATATAACACTTTTACCATGCAAAGAGGTAGGGGGGGGTTCATTAGCAGTGAGAGTGAAAAGGTAAGAGGACACTTGCCAGATTAAATAATTTCATGTGATCAGAAAGGGAGGCATAAAAAAAATTACATGTAAAATGTGATGTATTGACTCATTTAGCTGCCATTGTTACAGTTTTTCTAGACTTATTCTTTTAAGATTCTAATTCTCAATATTCTTTGAACACTGGCAGTAGTGTTCTATCTTCTACGGTTGAGGATTTCAGGTTTCAGAATATCATTCCTCCTGGAACTTACAGGTTTTGACCTTTTTTCCTAAATGCCAAATTTCAATAGATTTCCAGAGTTCAATAATCCACATGGTATCTTTCTTCCATATTGTAACAGTCTCAGTGTGTTCCGTAATTCGTTGATTAAAAATGTAAAAAGGTGGAGATGCAGAACGGTTTGCATTGGTGTACCTATGATATTTATACTTGTGCTGTGCTGATCCTGGCAGGATGTCAGGTGTCCCCCAAAGCTGCTGTATCGCTCCCCAGGAGAGAAAATACAACAAAAGGCTCGTGGGTTGAGATAAGGACAGGCAGATCACTCAGCAGTTACCGTAACGGGCAGAACAGATTCAGCCTGGGGAAGTTAGTTTAATTTTTTACCAATCAGATCAGAGTAGGATAATGAGAAATAAAGTAAAATCTTAAAACACCTTCCCCCCACCCTTCCCTTCTTCCCGGGCACAACTTCACTCCCGAATTCTCTCCGCCCCCCAGCAGCGCAGGGGGACGGCACGGGGCTGGGTCAGTCCGTCACACGCTGCCTCTGCCGCTCCTGCCCCCTCGGGGGAGGCTCCTCACACTCGGGCCCTGCTCCAGCCTGGGGTCCCTCCCACGGACACGGTCCTCCGTGGACTTCTCCAACGCGAGCCCTGCCCAGGGCAGCAGCCCTTCCCAGCCCGCCCCAGCCGGGTCCCCCCCCGGGCGCAGCCCCTCGGGCACAGCGGCTCCAGCGCGGGTCCCCGCGGGGGCACAGGCCCGGCCAGCAAACCCGCTCCCGCCCGGGCTCCTCTGCACGGGGCCACAGGCCCTGCCAGGAGCTGCTCCAGCGCCGGCTGCCCGCGGGGCACAGCCTCCTCGGGGCATCGCCCTGCCCCGGCCTGGGGTCCCCGTGGGCTGCAGGTGGGGATCTGCTCCACCGCGGCCCTCCGCGGGCTGAGGGGCACAGCCTGCCTCGCCAGGGGCTTCACCGCGGGCTGCCGGGGAACCGCTGCGCTGGGGGCTGGGGCACCTCCTGCCTCCCTCTGCGCTGGCCTGGGGGTCTGCAGCGCTGTTGCTCTCACAGTCTCACTCCTCTCTGGCTGCAGGTTGCTGCTCAGTTTATCCCCCCCCTTGCTAAATACGCTGTCCCAGAGGCGCTGCCGCCATCACTGATGGGCTCGGCCTTGGCCAGCGGCGGGTCCATCTTGGAGCCGGCTGGCGCTGGCTCTGTCTGACATGGGGGAAGCTGCCGGCAGCTTGGCACAGAAGCCACCTCTGTAGGTCCCCGCTACCAAAACCTGGCCACGCAAACCCAACACATTATTTCAGATAGTTCCCTGACATTCTATTTGGAAACTGGTATGTTCTTCTTCCAAATAAATGATTCAGATAACATGTAACATTTTTGTAACTCAGGAATGAAAGTCAGTACTGTTCATAGTTCTGTTGATATGACTTCTAGTAATTTATGGAATAATTAGGACCATATTTGGGATAAGTCTATTCCCTACATTTCTGATTTGTCCTCCTCCAATACATCTTGACAATGTTGCTGTAATTCATGTATATTGTACAGACAGAATATATTTAAAGACAGACAATTTGTCCCAGACAAACACATTAAAAATATAACACAGCTGTTTGGAGCTCACTTTCTCCATGAGGCCTTTACAGTAGATATTTGGCATGTAATGAAGAAATTCTGCAATTCTACTCTTTATTCTTAGTCCATGAGACCACGAATGATAATTTGTACTAAACCGTTATCTAAATCTTTTAAAGCCTTTATAAGGAATTCAGCTGATACATATATGAAGTGCTTTATTTCAGGAAGTATGTGGTAGGCAGCATTGTACATATATGGAAATAATTCTTCAATAGCTTAGTCAAACTATACAAACGTCTAGCCTGATGAATAATTTTCTCAGTTAAAAGAACTACACAAAGGTATACTTATTTCCTTTTTAGTGTTTCTAATAATTCTTCTTATGATTGTATTTTGCAAGTGTTTTTATCTTTAAAAAGTGTCATTCATGTTGAAAGACAAAATATTTCAAAGAACAACACAACTGATGTTAATGCAAATTTAAAAATGGGGAATTAAGAATCAAAGGAAGAAAATCCATGGAATTTTTACCATTGACTTAATGAGGTCAAGATTTTCTCCAGCCACCAGTATATAACCTGGGAATGTTGATTTTACACTTCTTGTGGAGATTCATGCTTCCATAGTACATAGCTCATGGCTATCATTCCATGAGCTTTAGAATTTGTGAGGGCAGCAACATTAACAAATCAAAAGCACAATTAATTATTGTCAACAAGTGTAACATTTTATAAACCTACATGTATCTTGTGATTTGTTATCTAAAAACAGAGCTCCATCAGAAATGAAATGGCTATGCATTCTGTGAAGACAACTAGTTTCAAAAATTTCATTAGAAAGTAATAATTCCATCATGTTCTCTGAACTAAATAAATGAAAATATAATTAAAATATCACTATTGCATTTATTGAGAGTAATAAACCTAATTACCAGACTCCCTTTTGTTTAATTTGACAATTTTCTTTAGGAAACCATTGATAATTTATTTAAACTAGTTCCTCATGAAAATTAAGTATTAATTATGAAATTACTATTTCATTATTGTACCATTAAAAATGCAGATCAGATGCAGATAAAGATTGGCATTTTTAATTGTTTTTCTGTGCCATTCATTTTCTTTCATCATAAATGAACACTGGATTACTTTCAGTGATTAACAAGAATATCCCAATAATATTAGAACATTTAAAAACCTTGACTACTGCTAAAATGTGTCTTGTTGCAGTTACCTGGTCATTCACAGAATTAGGAGAGTAATCAGTCTCTGAATGTTGATCAAAAACTCAGCCTAAGGAAAACATATATAAGAGAATCAGAGATAGACTACTGTCGTAATTACATACTATTTGGTAAGCAGGACTTTTTTTTAAATCCAGAGTAGCAGAATAGGGAATTTTGACTAATTTTATTGTAATTATTGAACATAATTTCTATGTTTTAGGATTTGTTTATATATCTTTTTGTCTCTGGTCAGAACTTTTTTTTATAGAAAACAATAGAACAGACTCTCTGATTTGTGAGGATGTTCAATATTTTAATGTAATAGAAATATAGGCAGTACAGAAATATATCTGTGCTCCATGCATCAAATATATAAATATATAAAGTTCCTGTACCAGTAAATGTTTTAGATTATTTCCATATATATAACAGCTCTAAAAATGGCCACAGGCAGTTTTATTATGGGAACACTAGTTTTATTTAGAAACAAACTGAAGAACAAATATTACCAATAAATTGTGAGATCCCCAAATGGAGATGTGATAGGTAATGTCTTTCTGAATGCCCACATAAACAACAGAGCATCGCTTTGTGTAGATTTTGGTTTTGTAGACTGTGATGTCATTACAGAGGAGCTATTCAGAGAAATGAAAAGATAAATTTGGAATGGAATATTTTGGGGTTTTGAAAATACCATTTTGGTGTCGAAGCAAAGGAGGTGTACATCATCAACAGGAAATAATTGACTTTATTAAAGGAAAAGGACTCAATTTGATGCATACTTTTAAATATCATGTTGTTGGAAATATGAACACTGCATTTGTAGATTATGATTTGGCATGACATTTCCTCCCCTCTAATTTACATTTTATTTGAAATAAAAAATTCCGATTCCAGCTGCATCTACCTTCACATTTTACTTCAGATAACTCCTTCATCAGCAAAGCACCTCTTCTCAAAACTCTGATGTGCTTCCTAAAGACTGAATCTTCAGGTTGCCTCTGTGTTCTCACTTGTGCTCCAACAAAGCAGGGAAAAATCCAGATGATAAAATACTGAATCTTAACGGAATTAAAATTCTAGCTAGACCACTACAGCACTTCTGGAAAAATATTTCCACTGTCAAGGTCCAAGTAATGTTAGCATTTTCTGAGAACTTCTGATGTTGTATCCGTTAATTCTGTTTTACTCAATCTATAACATTTACTTATTATCCTGCAGTATTTTTTAAATGAAAGGTCCTAGCAGGACCTTGCTATAGAACCTTTTATCCAGAAAAAAAAACCCAAAAACCACCACCTTGAAATATGGGCATACTGAAAGCTACAGCAGTGGTATATCCAAACTACTAAGTGCATTTTTATTTACTGTAAATAAATGAAATACTTCTTTAAAATGTAATATGTTCTTTCCTGACAAGTTCACATGGCTTCATTTTCACCTTTAAAATAAACATCTGCTCTTACTTCTGAATGTATTTAACAAGCTTAGCAAGTAGTAAAAGTAAAATAGAAAGGCAATAGTTTACATGCTTGCACAGACCAACATAAATGCATAATCCATTTTTTCCTTTCTTTTTTGGTCTTTTGTTACATATACTTCTAGGTAGTTTAGATAGTGGCATTCATGAGCTTAAAATAGTCAAAATAAATCAAATAAATTTCTGCCGCTGTTTCTCCACAATGTAACAAAAACCTTTAGAATGTTTTCTCAAAATCTGTTACATATGTATTATTTAGTTTTGCAGTCTCTACTAGATACTGTACCATGAAAATATACTGCAAATAGAAAACCACAATTTTATTGTTCAATAATATCCATGGTGATAACGATGTGAAATAAGAATACCGCGTTCTCCAACTAAAGCAAACATTATCAGATTACATGCATTTTAGACTTATATGACATGTTCACTAGATTAAAAATTCATTACATTAATTGTAGAAATTTCTGAAATTCAGAAAAAAAATTCCTTCATTATTAGATTCTTTCAAACTCTTCCTATGAGGGCTATTTTAATAAGAGGTCAAACTATAAAGTATAATTAAGGGTGTAAGAGCATCACTGCTGTGAATACCTGGGCTATTGTTAGTACACATGATTTAAGTCTTTGCATTATCTAAGAAATGTGCTGATAGTCAGAAAACACAATTGCTTTCTCAGAAGTCAGAACAGTGTAAGATGCTTAATTTGCTTTCTTCTTGAAAGCCAATCAAAACTACACAATTTTAAGACCTTAGACTTTGTGTGACACAACTTTTGAATGACAGTTCAGACAGGGAAGGTATCTATTTGAGTATATCAGTTGCAGTCTGAAAAAACTGAAGAATGTTATAAAAACAATTATTCTTTTTATATATCTGTAAGTATTTTCCAGATGTTTCATTTAAGCTATATAATCAATAATTAAAAGTATTATTGCTTGACCTATGTGAGAGGTAAGACAAAATTATTGGCAAGACTTCAGTTTTTAGGCAGCTTCCAAGTTATTAAACACTTTGTTGCTAGGAGTACACTTTGAAAGGTATTTTCATTGGCTTTTTTTTTCATTGTTATGTTTATTGTAAATTCCATTTTTAAAAAATGAAAAAGGATCTCAAGTTTACACCACTGCTTTCTGCTGATGTTATTATTATACTGTGCATAAATATAGTGGCAATCCAAGATATATTCAGGAGCCTGTCCTGTTTCAGTATCATCTCATAGGAGTGCTCAGATAAGGAAGGGATCATAGGGAAAAAATCCTGGAAGGAATATGTATATTTTTCTGCACTAATTGTAATAAAGTCTTCTAGGTTAAAAATTTGTTTAAAGGATATGTGTTCTTTTTATGTGTGGAGGTGCATGTACATTAATTCACACATTAGTCTCAGCTAAAGCCTGTGGAAGATTTGTCTTTGTCCTCAGTGGGATTTTGTATGCCTTTTTGGGTAAAGACTCATGATACTACATTGTTGCAAAGTAAGAATTTTAAAAAGGAAAGTAATGACACTGAATCAAGGGAAAAGCAGCTGGTAGTGGTTTTGCTACATGGGTACATTTCTAGGTAGGAGTGTGACAATCATGTATTAACGTACATATTTCTGGATTATGTAGAAACACAGATCCATATTTTAATATTTCTTAGAGATAGATGTATTTCTTGAGGGAAAAAACCCAAAGATCCAAACCCTCAGGTGATTTAAATCAATGTTTTTGTTTTGCTTATTTTCCTAAAATTGATTTTTCTGTCATTTTTAAGTCTTAGGTTAAGAATTTTCCAGTCCATAACTCACCTTTAAATGATTATAAAGTCAACTATAGCTTTACAAACAGTATTATGTCCTTCCACACAGTGATTCATTTCTGTATCTATTATTAATGTCTTTGTTGCTACTGTCTATTTTAAATTAGTTTGTGTATATTATGCCTGTAGACTGTGTTTGTGTGCATTATCTTCACATGCCTCATCTTGTTTTCCTGCTCTGATCTGAGTGGGGAATTTTTTCATTTAAAGTCATGGCAGCAGCTTCTGAGTTATTAACAATTCTGTCACAAGAATTTGCATCTCCCACCTCATAATGGTTTGAAGACTGTATCTGTCTCCCCGTACCATGTATTTTGATAACAGGTATAATCTTTATCAGTTCTTTATACAAACTAACTTGACTCAAGTGAGAAACTCTATTCCTTTAGTGACAGTTTCTTTTAGACTTACAGGAGTCAACAAAAATTTTTTAGACAGAAAGAGGTATATAAGTATCATGCCGAATTCCTGTTACAGTTAGAGAATGCAACAGAGATGGCATTTATGTACATAGACAAGCTAACCCTGTAAAAAAATTTATGTTTGTCATAGAACCTGCATTTCAGCATATGAAATATTAGTTTTGTGAGAGGCCATGATAACTGTCATGTGTAAGGATATTAGTTTAGGCAGACAAGACACCATTTCTAGAGCATAGTGTTTGGCTTCCCAGCATTCTCATAGCTGCAGTTTGTTCTAAAGAGAGTTGCATGAATAATTGAATATTTGCCTTCTCAGCCAAAGTGAAAAATATATGTGGTAGGAATGAGTCATAATGAACCAAATTTGTGGCTTTTCACACTAGAAAAAAAAATATGCTAAATTAAACATACTGTTTGTTCTGTAAAGCAATTTTAATTTTCAGGCATTTGAAAGAAAAGCAAAGCATATAGACATCCACATACACCAAACTGCTTCTATTCAGTAACCCAGTAACAAAGCAGCCAACCCAGATGCAAGAAGCCCATATCTACTGTTTCTTTCTACCTTGAGGAGCTCTAAGTCACATTTACAAATCCATGAGGAATTAAAACTGCTTCACCAAATCTGACTCCAATACTTCAGCATTTCACACAGACTCATAGAATAGTTGAGGCTGCAAGGGACCTCTGAAGGTCATCTGGTCCAACCCCCTGCTTAAGCAGGGCTAAATAAAACATTTTTGAGACCATAATTAATAATGTGAAATTTATATCTTGCTGGAAAATCCTCTCCCTCCAGTCTTCATATGAAGCTCTTCTTCATTGCTAAGGTAATGATCTGAAGTGGCTTGTTTTGATTGCATTTGACTGATCTTTTTCAGTTATTAATGTAATTTGAATAATTACAACACACCATTATAAAATTGACAAATAATTTCATAGAGTAGTCTACAAGATCCAATTAAAAAATATATCTCTTTTGTGTCCTTCCACAAACTTTCATAAAACACTCTGGCTGTTAAGTACTCTTTCCAATGATACAGCTGCTTTGGGGTATTATTCATACTTTGCCCTGAAATGTAATTGCAGAAACTGGGGATGGGGCAGCAGTAGTACCTCCTGCAGTACACTTCAATTTCTCCCACCCTACATATTATGCGATGATCTGTAAGTGTGATACAGGAAGAACTTAAACTTTCCTCCATCACACTAGGCATTTCTCAAAGTTGCAGAATGGGCAACTCATTATGCTAAATCTAATTAATTTTGCACTGCTTCATTTGTAGAAAGCAGACATTATAAAAGTGAATCTGGGACACAGATTCTATTTTCCCACATAAGACAATACTGTATTACTAAAATTTTGTATAAATGCTAAAACCGTGAAACCTCTAAAAGGCAGCCTCAGGGTCTGGTTTTGTTCTGAAAATGTACTTAATGAAAAAGGTGTGCTGCTAAACAAGTACCTTTTCTCCTTGAATCTGCTGAAACATTTGTAATGCATATAATGAGAAACTGGGATGTGCAGTCAGCTTTATGTATTCCTAATAGCATTGCAGGGTGAGTAGGACTATCTTGCTGTTTACACATTGCCAACATTTGTGTTAAGCTATAGTCAGTTACACTTTGCTCATATGTAGTTAAAGACACAACTTGGGCATCTAACAATTTATTAGTTACGAAGTATGAAAAAGAAGGAAAAAAAAGAAGGGAATAAAAGCTGGTTTATGTTAACAACAGTTTGGTTCAAAGCAGTTTCAGCCACTTACACAAATCAGACTGGGCAACTCCATTCCATTTCTTGAGATGCAGCTCAGAGAGATAGCACAGGAGAAGGAAAGTTGTTCAGTGTAAATTGGGGTGCTGAAGTTTTGAGTTGTAGATGATTTTAGGCACCTCATTCTAAATGAAAGCATTGGGTTAAGTACCTAGTTACCAGTTAGGTGTAGAAATACTGCTATGAATGCTGGCCTCGTGACTTTTCTGATGTGGCTTAACACCTCTCCAATATTTGTTCTTTCATCTTCTCCAATAGTGGAGCAGATACATAATGCTGGGTTTGCTTTTGTAATTTTTGTGTCATTCATGTACAAATTTCTCACATTGTAGAAGTGAAGATTAAAGAAGTGAACTCTGAATTTCAGTATTGCAATTCAGCCTCTGTGCTAAGATCTTGGATCCTTACAGTTTCTGTACATGCTGGTGCAGTACATATAGGCTGGAAGAAATGGCACAACTGGTCTCACATTTTCAAAATTTCCTGTTCTGCAACACATACCATGTAGACCGTTTGCCCTTCCTTTATGGATTGATCTAGCATATCTTTTACTGACAATAACAAAGAAAAAAATATTACCAGTTTAGGACAGTGAAAGAAGCCTACAGAAGAGTAAAATAATCCACACTTTGGAGTATGGTGCCTTTTTGCAATATTCTCTATTGTGTCATTTTATATTTTCACAAACGTGTGAAAAATTCACAAAACACTGACATAGAGTCATGATTTTTCTTGGTCTGTTAAGGTCCTAATTAGTCTTTAATGAGGGTGAAAGGTTATAAGAGAGGTGTAAAAAGATATTCACTGAAAATACTTGGTTGCTATCACAGTAACTAGCAGCTGATGATCTCAATGGTTTTTTTGTTCATCTTATATATGCTTGTAATTCCATAATTGTAAAACTTAAAAATGCTTCTTAATATACCTATTCCCGCTTATTCTGAGCAACTTTAAAATCCAAACTTTTAAAGTCTTTAACTGTAAGAATAATTTTCATGCTCTTCTAAGAAAAAAAAAGGCACCAGGTGATGCTTTCTATGAGTTTGATGAGCATACTAATACATTCTTGAAGCTATATTCCCATTTATGAAAAAAATTATGCAGGTAACTACAAAGACACTCAACTCCTGGGTAAATCTTGGTTTTACTAATACCATCTAAATTTTTCAAATGTACCAGATAGCTAGCAGCTATCTACATTATTTTTTCTTAATTTGTTTAAGAAATCTACAACTAAGGATGACCACAGTACTCTTATGATAGCAATCAAAAGATTAGACAATGTATTCTTTGTTTCCTAGTAGTTAATTCTATTCAATAATCAATATCTATATTCTGATCAAAATTAATAACCACAAGATCAAACACACTAACAGTGTTATACAGTCATACATTTGTGAGTCATAAAGAAAGCCCTTTTTATTGCTTCAATAGTAGTTTCCTTTTTCGCTGGAAAAGCCTAGAAGGTGTCAGAAACTGTGTATTACCAAATAAGAAGTGATGAATTGAAATACGAGAAATACGTGCAACAGCTTGGGGGTCTGAAGCCCTGCATTTACCCTGGAAAAGTAAAAATGCAGTATCTACACCTTTACCTATCTCCTTTCTTCAGTCTTGGTAAAGATAATTATCTCAAGGTTAAAACTGTGATTTCAAAGCCTATAAAATATCTAAGGAACATGGTATACAGCTTTCTTGAGTACCGAAGGGCATTTTTTTGTTCTCAGTAAAAGGGTGCTTGTTTTGAGATCTCTATCTCAATGCAACATCATTAGAAAGATAAGGGTAGTTTTGAATTCCACAGTGTGCTGATGCTATTAATTCCCCTCATTGCATGAATCACAGAATGGTTGAGATTGGGAGGGACCTCTGGAGGTCATCTGGTCCAACCTACAGCCATTTGTCCAAGACTGTTTCCAAACAGCTGCTGAATATCTCAAAGAAAGGAGACTCCACTACCTGCATCAGCAACCTATGACACTGCTCTGTCACCCTCACAGTAAGGAAGTGTTTCCTGATGGTCAGAGAGAACTTCCTGTGTTTGGGGTTTTGCCTGTTGCCTCTGATCCTGTCACTGGGCACCACTGGCAAGAGCCTGGCTCTGTCCTATTTGCACCCTCTCTTCAAATATTTTTACACACTGATGAGATCCCCCCCTAGCTTCTCTCCTCCAGGCCAAATGGCCCCAGCTCTCAGCCTTTCCTCAGGTGAGAGATGCTCCAGTCCCTTCATCATCTTCATGGCCCTCTCTCCAGTATGCCTGTGTCTTTCTTGTACTGGGATGCCCAGAACTGGACATAATACTCCAGGTGTGGCCTCACCAGTGCTGAGTAGAAGGGACAGATCACCTCCCTCAGTCTGCTGTCAATGCTCCTCTTAATGCAGCCCAGGATGGCAGCAGCCTCCTTTGAGGAAAAGGCATGCTGGTTTTACCTGGCCCAGTTTTACTAAAATAAAAACTACTTACACCTCGTCTTCACTAAGATTATATTGAGGAAGTAAGACGAGATAAGGTAAACACTTCATCTCCCCTCTTTTTTTCTCCTTAAAAACATGTAAACTGAAGTTGAACATGCTGGGATGCACATAAAGACTACACACAGAAGTGATGAGAAGGACACAGAACGCAGGGGAAAGTGATTTTTGGATTGTCTCCTAAATTTATCTAACTTTTTTTTTCCCTGATATTGTACAAGGTGTCATAAGAGAAAACAAAGGGCAATCTAGGAGTAAGTATGAGCAAGGCACCCTTTTCCTATTCCTACCTTTAAAACAGGGGAGAAGTACAGAAGGCTGAGTATATACTTTTCATAAGGGGAACCTAGATTTAACTAGTCCCATTTGAGCCCTCTGTGGGTCCTAGTCTATACTTAAATCTGAGCGAAATGGCTTTTCACATTATTACACTATCGTGCAAGAATTTCCTGGAGTGGATTTTAATAATCAGGGCCGGCAGCATCCATAGGGGACCAGTCTGGACCAGGTGGATTAGTAGCTAACAATTTATATAGGAAAGAGATAAACAGGCAAGGAGTTGCTTTGCTCTTCAGGACAGCATTTCTCCAAATTTTGGGCCGCAGAGCGTGTTCGACCATGATAAATTTTCATCGCACAATCAACCTCCGCGCAAAGCTCTAACGGGACGCGCTAAGAGCCAGGCGCTTTCCCAGCCGGGCTGCCGAGCCGCCCTGGCCGGCGCGGGGCCGGGGGCGGCTTCCCAGTTTCCCAGGGGGATCGGAGTGAATCCTTGAACACTGAATTCCCTGTGCACCGTGAGGAGGACGGAGAGCGGGCGGGCAGCCTGGCACCCCCGCGCCTTAGCGCTTGGCTCCCTCAGGGAGCGGGAGAGGCGGGGGCCGGGCTGGGCGGCCCCCCGCAGCCCCTGCCCTGCGGTGCCCTGCGGTGCCCTGCGGTGCCCTGCGGCGGCAGCTCCCGGCCGCGCCTCTCGCAGCCCCTCGGGCAGCCGGCGGAGGGTCTCCCCTGCCCGCTTCCTCTCGGTGCGGATCGCGAACGCCCGCGGCCCGGCCCGGCCCGGCCCCGCCGAGGGGGCGATGCCGCCCGTTAGACCCGCGGCCGTCGCCAGGGAAACGGGCTACGGGACGCCGGGCGGGACGCGGCGGCTGGCGGCTGGCAGCCTGCCCCCTCCTCCGGGCCGCTGGCGACGGGCGCCCAGCCGGAGCCGCGAGTACCGGCGGGCGGGGCGGGGGCCCCAGCCAGCCGCGTCGCCGGCGGCGGGCGTGCGGAGGGGTCAGCGGAGGGGGAGCGCGGCGCAGGGAGCCGGGCCGTTGCTGCCTCCCGCTCAGGGGGCTCCGGGCCGCCGGGCTCCTAGTGCCGAGTGCCCCGAGGTTGTATTTTATTGTCCTCCAAGCGAGGGGCTCGGCGGGCGCTGCTGGCGGGGCCCCGGGCCGGCGAGGGAGGGAGCGGGGAGCCCCCGCCGCGGAGGGCGTGCCGGGCCCTCGTCCCGCCGCCTGCCGCCGCCAAGAGCTCCGCGCCGGGCCCCGGGGCGGTGTCGGCTGGCACGGCGCGGCCGCTGGCACAGCCGGCTCCTCATCAGCCACCGCGCTGCTGCGGCAGAAATAGCCGAAGTGACGGTCCTTGCTTCAGGAGGCACCTTTGGAGGTGTCTGGGTGAAGCCTGGGAAGTACTTGGCCGGAGGGTACCTGCCCCGTCGCAGAGGCGTTCGGGCATCTGCGCTAGAAAGAGTTTCGGTCAGAACGGCTGGCTGGGGCTTCCAGAGTTGATCCCCTTCTCTGCTCGCAATGCTTGATGCAGCAGCTAAAGCGTCTCTGGGAGATCCGGATATTCAGTTGATACGCCTGAACGAGCTCTGCCCTCTACTTGCTAAGTTATTCTTAACTGATTCAAAGAATACATTAAACTTTCTGATACATAACTCAAAAGAGTTTTCAGCCTTCCTTTCCAAATTTCAGACACGTAACATTTTGCACAGGCTCAAAAATGTGATGAGGACTACTGAAGAGGAGATTGATTAAAAATTAGCTGGTTCCCACCCACCACCCCACCACCCCCACTTTTGAGGGTGTAGTAATTATTATTTTCTAGTTTTTTCCTTTTAAAAAAAAATGCATAAGGCTAGAAAAGACAGAAAGACTTGGTATGGAAATTATTCCATAATTTTGTTACCTTCCAAAAGCTCTTGGGTTGTTTTTGAAGAATGGAATCTCTTAGTTTTACTCCATAATAACACCATGCCAAAGTAGATAGAGTAGGCTTTGAAGAAGGTGTTTTGCACACCTTATGGAAGGAAGAGGTAGCTGTTACTTACAGTGATGGTGACTGACCTCCAATTTCTGTCTTATCACTTCTTTGGGGAATTAATTAATGAGGACTAGGGGAATTCACGACAAAGAAGCTTTAGTGGGCTTGTTCTAACAGCTCATAGGGTTGTAAAGTTTTAGTAACACTTCAGTCACAGGAGTCTAGGTGAATATGTTGAGGAAGTATGTAAAAACAATGTATAAAGCCCTGTAGGCTTGACTGTTGTGCTTCAGCAAAATATACCTCAAGCAGCAATCCCTTCTTGTTTTTCTGTATTGGTCATGTTGAGATGTATATTGGAAGTTGAGGGGTTGGTCATGAGCCCAAATGAAAATCCAGTATGTGGTCATTTTGGGACAGGTCATGTTCTTTCAAATTGCCCTGACTGGAAAATTGGGTAAATTTGCTAGAACAGTGAGGTCCTTTTTGAAGATGCTTTCAGGAATTAAGAGATTTACTAAGGTTTTGGAGGTGTTTGATTTGCAGTCCTTTAAGATTATTCCTCATGGAGCTGTAGTATGGCTATGCCTAGTGAGATAGTGCCAGTATTATCTACAAGATTGATACATGTCTTTGAAGTTTTTTTCCCTGCTGAGAAACTCTAGATTTTTGTAAATACTGTTCATCATTTCAGAACATACAGCCTGTGTGAGATTAGGATTTATCTGACTTCAGGGTTTGGTATTGGGGTATAGATATGATGGTGTGCTTTATAGGTAGCCTTTTGTAACGAGCTTTCAGATGAAGTAAAATAAGAAGAGGACATGGTAGCAGTAACTGCACTCTACATGCCTTGCATAAGAAGACAGGTAGGTCTGAAACTCTTGACATGAAGACAGCATGAGGAAAAATGTCCCCTTCTGAAGGGTGATGTTAGAACTTTTACTTCAATTTGGACATGAGACAGAGAAATTTCCTATTCCTCTTTCAGTACTTGATGCAGTTTTGGATGAAATTATGATTTGGAAGATTGTTACCCCCACTAACATCAAAAGTTAATACTGCAATAGTGGCCTAAAATGTTTTCTATCATTAAGATCCTGTAGAAGGTCTAGTGAAATCAACCTAAATGACAGCAAAATTATTTTCCCTGATATTTACAAGATGCCTACCAAACCATTATACTTGATGTTAAAAAAGACTTTGGAGTAGGAATAGAAATTGAATGGTTAAAAATGTTTATTATTTGTAAAGTGATAAAATCTCCTAATTTGGAGAAGTCTACTTATCTATTCCAACTTTCTGTATGGTTCCTGATTTTGTATGCTGTTATGATCTTTGTAATAGCTGCAGCACGAAACTGCTGAGTTTAGGCAGTATGCAAGCAAAATGATTTTAACTAATTTTGAATTCTGTATCTCAAAGCTAGACATTAGCTAATTTGCAGAACTTTTCTGGTATTTTAAATCAGTTGCCTTCACAGTGTAAGTGAGAAACAACAGTAAATACTGAGAAAATCTGGATCACTTAGGCTCTTCCAATTTAACCTCAAAGGACTTGCCTATACACAAAAATTGTGCCATGAACTGTGGTGCGGTAAATGATGCATTACAGTAATTCTGCTGATATTAGGCTAACTACGTGCATCAAAAAGGGCTTTGTACTGGCCCAGTGGATCATTCCCATTAAGAACTGTGAAGACACTAAGGATTATGCCAGTCTGTGCATATGGAAAAAAACCAAAACCTCTTTCTGTAGCAAAAAATGGGTGTTTACATGACCTCTGAACTGTGTACATGTTGTGAACTATTACATGAGAAAAATTCTGTGGTGAAGAAATCTAGAGACAGGAAATCTAGCAAAATAAACCCCTTTCTTGCATTCTTTTTGCTCAGATATGTAATAAAATCTCATATAAAGTTTTTTTTTTTAATATTGATTTATTCATTTTACTGTGTGTTTTTAGTTTGTTTGAAAATTTAAATTGAATTACTGAATCATGTAGCACAAACACTGAGGTAGCAGTTGCATTTCCTAGATAAAAAGTTTTATGGTTTAGGATGTCTCACTTTGGAAGGTAGATGGTGAGAAAGAATTAGCTTGACTGAGCAGTAGCTTCAGTCAGCTTGAGATATTGTTGGTTTCATAATTTTCATTATCCTTTTTTATTCCCCCCCCACCCCCTGTCATGCAGAGTTTTGTCTTGGAGCTGTCATCTTCTAAAGTTATATTGCAGGACAGACACTAGAATGCACTCTTAATGTGGCTATATTGAATTGTATAAGTTAGTCTTTCCTATAACGTTGAATCCTTATAAAAAAGCAGTCTGAGGCTGTATAATTTAAAAATCTTTTTCTATTAATTTTCTTTTAAATAAAGACTTCTATATAGCGTCAAGAATTAATTAGCTGGTAAGATCTGAGCAGTGCCACAAAATGCATCTCGGTCCAACGGAACAAGACTGTGTTTATAGTTACTCAGCACTCGATTTGGAATTTGGCAAGATCTTCTCTTCAAACTAGAAAACATGCAGATGCAATTTCATGTTATTTAGTAGTTGTGTTTCCTTTTTTATTTTAAATAGATTGTATGATCCTGCCAAATTTTCAACTAATTTTGTTTCTCTAATCTTTGCAACTGAACTATTTATGTAATATACTTAATGGCTAAAATTACTATTTAACTTTAAGTCCCTCTGAAACATAAAGTAATAAAATACATACAGCTTAAAATGGGAAATCAAATAGAGATGTATCAGCATTTTAAAATGTTTATTCCTCTTTTTTTTTTTTCTTTGAAAAAGCATAGTATCGGCATGTTAAGCACAAACCATGTCTTATGCATGACACTGTAGGACAATGGAGGTACTTTATGAATAATACTGATAGCAAGGGCTTACTACATGATTCTTTCTCAATTTGGACACAATGTCTTGCTGGGAGGATCTGCAAGCACTTACAAGGACAGGATCATTTGGAATTTGAAATGAACTTGAAGTCAGACAGTAGGATGTAAATCAGAACAAGTATGAAGTTCTATCTGTAAGCAAAAATAATGTGTACAGAGGAGAAGAAAACGCTAGGTAAGGTAGCAAAAGGCCTGTAGGTTGAAGTGCTAAACATGAAAACCAGTATCATACTGTTGGGATAGAAGCAAGGGTTGTATCAGGTTATGAAATCAAAAGCATTGCATAACACTTCCATTCTTAGTACTGGTGAGGCATCAGCTGGAAGGCTGTGGCCTCTTTAGGATATAGGAAGAAAGTGGAAAAATAGTGGAAAGTATAATCTCTGGGACAGCAATGTGTGTGTGTAAAAAATTAGAAGAATTTGGTCTGTTCCATGTAAAGAAGGAAAAAGATAGCAGTTCTCAAATATTTAAGTTGTTTACAAGATGAAGGCAATCTATTATTTGCTGTGTACATACAGATACAACAAGGAGATTGTTATATATTAGGATGGCTAACTAACGGCAAAGATGGTTAAGTTTGGTTTAAGTTTGCCTAGACATCTGGTAGAAAATACCACTAAAAGATTTTAAAACAATTTTGACAAGCATCTGTCAGAAATGGTTTAGATTTTATTGGCACTGCCTTGGATCTTTCAATTCATGGAGGCATTATTTTGCAAATGGAATCTGTTTTCACATTCTACAACACTTCTGTCATTATTAAAGAGAATAAAGTTTTTACCTAGTTGGACCCCTTCTGCTCCATCATGGAACTTTCCAAGAGCTTAATTAAATAATCAATTTCTTTTTTTCTTTTACAAATCCTCTGTCATTTTTACTTATTTGGTCCCAGTCTCCCTTTCCCTACAGCATAATACATGTTTTCTAGCTTTGGCTTGCAAGCACCTTTCATTCCTTGAATGTCCTATCACTTGCTTTTCTTTACTATTGCCAGCATCCTCACACTTTGTTCTTTTACTTAATTTTGTCTTTTTCCTGTGTTGTTCTTTGGGTTTTGGCATATACAAGGTGCCATCTTTTTCTCCTACACCTGTGTTACTTCTAAAATAGTGAAGTTTAAGATCCCCATAAAATATAGTTTGATGGAAAGATTAAGAAATAAATGAAGGCAGTAACTTTAGGTAGCCTCCAAGTAAAGTGGTGGTTTTTTTTGGTATATCTAAGAAAATAAAGTGTACACTGCCACTGTATATGGTCTGCTAGTGCCTGTCCTCCAGTAGCTTTTGTCTATTCCAAACAGAATTGACAGATGGATAGGAGTCTCGAAGATGTTAAGTTCTTCCAAGTTTCATGAAAATTGGCAGCTAGATAATGGGAAGAAAGACCCAAATTATTTCCTTATCTGAAAGAAAGGAGTGATAAATTAGCCTTATATATATTCCGTAGGGTAGCAGTCAGCTGACTAATTGACTTGTGCCAGCCAGCCAGCCAGGCCCCAAACCAGTCCTGCACACATGCCCAGAAGGGAATACCAAAGGAAGCTGGGTTTGTCAGGCTCAGTGACACTGAGGGGAGCTGGGCTTCTCTGAAGGAATGTTGCACAAAAATCAATGAAAAAACAGACTTTACTGATTCTAATGGTCATGGGATTGATGTAAAATGTTTTTAGCATTTTTTCTCTGTTTTTTGCAGCAACAGTGAGACTATCACTTAATAAATAGCAATTATTTCAAATAGTAATACGATCTTTCATTAATCTATTGTTCCTGTTTTGTTTTCGTTTTTTTTGGAGGGCCTGTTATAGCCTTAAAAATTTGGATGGATGAGTTCAACAAGTTCATTAGGACCTTGACCCATTCGTGCCAGGAAGGTCTGAGGAGACAAGGTAAACTAAAAATTATATCGTTGCTACTTCAAACTAAAAGCATGATACTGTGTGCTAAACAAATTCGTGGACCTTTACTTTGCATTGCTTTGTTGTAGTGTATTGGCCGATTACAGTTTTTTATGCAATGTATGTGACAGAAAGAAAAGACTTTAAGTTTCCAAAACTTAAAGCTTTTGAGTAGAGATTATCTCTGTGTTGTTTTTACTATAATTTGTCTATCTGTTCTGTATTACCAAACTCTTTCTGAAATTCTGTTTGTTTGTATTTCTGAATATTAAAATGAAAAGTACTGATAGTAATGAACTTGGTAAGTATAAGGTAGCTCTGAAACAACTGAATCAGAACTAAGTTATTGAGCAAACAATAGAGAAGGGTTTTCCCTAGAGAAGGGAAAGGATGAAAGAATTCTAGTGTTGAAGTAAACATAGAAATCCCACTTTCCTACTGTTCATCTGACCTTCAGGGCTGTGGGTTTGTTCTGGCGGTTAGGATTTTTTTGAGATGTTTTAGATTCTTTCTGGGATCTGATAATGATGTGGAGAGGAGTTTGTAGTTAATTCACAAGCTGGTTGAATTGAGTTAATTTGTTCCTGCTGAATGCGTGTTTTTTAATGCTGCTGAGAAGATTATGCTGTTGTAAGACTGAATGTCAGCATGCCTAGAGCGCTTTTTTCCTTTTCTACTACTTCTTGAAAATAAAGAAACAAATAAATTTATCCATGCTCAATGTCAACCTTATTTCAAGTAAAAAAATAACTTTGTTACAGGCTGTTGGGAGTGTTTATTTTTGCTGAAGTTTCTTGAGCCATTTCTGGATGTTTGACTAATAATTTATTTATTGTTCTGAAATAGTATTTTGAATTTTATGACAACAACAGTGGCTTAATTGTCAACAAGTAAAAAGATAACTTAAACAGTACTTGACTAAATGGTTTAATAGAATGCAAGAAAATATACTCTAATTATAAAAGAAAAAATAATGAGTGAATTAAACAAGAATATGTGTTATGTCTATAAATACTTGTTTCATTACTCTATTTTTTAAAAAATGGAATTTAGAAGTGTCTTTGTTTCTAATGCTCAGAATAAGAGATGTGATTTGTACGAACATATGCAGCAATTATGCCAAAACTAAATTTCTTCAGTTCTGTGGTTACTATGGTAACCAATATTCACTGTATTTCATTTAGACATATACAACAGAATGGAAGATGGTAGGTTTAAGATTTAATAATCTTTGCAAAAATATTGTGCTATAGTACATGATATTTTAATTATGTGTAAGGGGACAGATCAAATAACTAACATGCTTAGTAGCATGAACATTAGTAGTAATCATCTTTAAAACATATTTGGGTTATTCTTGTGGTAATAGAATTTCAGATGCTAATTTCTAACAATTGGATTGAATTAGTTTTTTGCTTGAGCAAGGAGATTTTTCCCACTACTGTCAGGTCTCTGACCTCCTAGGAATAAGGAAGGCAATAGTAATTCTCCTATTTTGTTTCTTGCCTTGGAATGAGTGACGAGGGACACTGAAGTAGTAGATTAGGTAGCACCTTCATTCATATTTAGGTCTCACGTGAACCCATGTCACAGAATGTGAGCAGCTATTAATCTTAAGGTATTTCTTTTCTCAGTACTACTTGGTAGAAGTATAATTCCTCTTTTTTGATTCATTTCAGAGAGGTGGTACTCAAGAATATATAAATATAAAGACAAAGTGTATAATTTATGACTATGGCACAGAGTACTTGGATTTAATACCTTTACCTATTGCAGAATTAAAGTGTCCTTGTTTCTCATCCTATTTAATTGTCTGTAGGTTTGGGGTTTTTGTCTGTTTAGAGCTCAGATTTGCACTAAGGTCTTTGGAAAAAGAGTTGGGACTAAGTTTATTTGATTGCAGACTATCTAGCTGGAACAAACCATAAAAATGGTGGAATACTGGGAAAAAAATCAAATTGATTTTCATACAGCTCTATTTCAGGTATTTGATAGTAGTAAGATCTCAGCTGTAATATTTTTAGTTTTGGATACCATTAGAGGTTTGTGAGAGTACATTATTTGATCTTAATTTCCTTCTTAAAGCTTGAAGTGGCTAGTATAATGGGCTAGTTCTTGGGATCTTGTTCCTGTGAAAGGTATAAATTACAACAAAGAACCTAAGGAATTTTTCCTGTCTTCTGTTGCTTTTAATAATAATTCTGATCTTTTTATTAGAGTTGGTAGTTTATATTAGCCATCCTATAAAATTCTCATGAAGCCTTGTTTTCAAGTGTGAGACCTTACTGTAACAGATTTTAATGCTGCAAATTGGTATTTAAACAACACTATGTAATGTTTTGAAACATCTGCACTAATTGTAGTTCGGGGAAATAACATCAGGAATGTTAATCCTTTTCTGCATATTCTGAAATAAACCTGGGCTGCATTTCAGTGGTTAAAAGCATTCACTGTGCCACTTGAAGACAGGCAGAAATTGTGCAAGAAATTCTAGGACCCTAAAACCAAATGGTAAAATGCTGTATTTGCAGAAAGTTAATACTTGAAGGTCAGGAAATGATAGAATAAAATGGAGATTGTTCATGGAATGTTAGCTCCTTTTAACTACACATTAGTTTGTAATTTTTATTTATGCTGAGTGCATTTTGGGGAAGGAGGAAAAAGTCCAACACAAATGACATAGGCACAGGGAATCAGGAATCAATGAGAAGATTTCAAACAAAATTATTCTGTGATTTGGCCATATCTATTGTGCTTATGAGGTAGACAATCTCAATTTGCACTTAGTTTACTTAAATAGTGGATTAGAGTTCTGGTGAAGAGGTAAGTATGAGAGCTGATGAGAAAAAAGATTCTTACAGAATAAGCTTTGCATGAAGCATATTTATGAATATCCCAAGACTCTGCCTGGGGAATGGCATTTATGATGAGAAATAGTAGTACTAGCTTATGTTAGGTGAATAGAAATTCTAACATCTCAATTCTGACCTTGTTTGTTGAAAAAAATTCATCAAGGATTTTGACTAACAAAAACTTTGTTAGTTCCTCATCCTTCTATTTGAGATGCTGATATTAGAAATTTATTTTTAACAGCTCATAAATTATTTCCATTATAGTAAAGTAGCAAGAAAGTAATTAAAATGTTGTTGTGTTTACTTTAGCTTTAGTCATATTTAATAATGTGTACAAGGTACATATATTTTAATGAATATTTATATAGATACATGCACCTGATGAAAGATTCACAATGCTTTTTTTCCCTCCTTGTTTATAAAGTAGCATACAATAAATTTTAAAAGGTACAGTGTATTACCATGATAATGTAGTAGTTATCTTTGTCAGAGTGAGAAAGTTAGCTTGAGATCTGTAAAACAGTTTGTGCAGAATACACTTCCTGAAGGCCAGAGGTATATATTCCAGAATCGTGAGTGCTAACTCACTGGACTTGGGTTATTTTTTTCTGAATAAGGCAATATAAAAGATTTTTTAAAATTATTTTTATTTTGATAGCTACAGCTGTGAAGATAAATAGTCTACAATTTATAAGTATTGAAGCTAAGATTTGCAACAGATACTAAATGAACTGCATGCTGAAAAAATTTTTTCCAAGCCTCAGATTGAAATTATGCTTTTATCATCAACTGTGGATTTGTCCAATATAGGTTTTTTTTAGTGTGTTGTTATGTATAGTGGAATGCATTTTTGTGTTGTGTATGATTCCTGATCAGGAAAGTAATGTTCTCACCTTTTTCACATGCTGACATATCTGACAACAGTCTGTTCATACCTTGTTCTGAATATATTGCTGGCTATATAAGCAACAACAGATTGAAACTGTTTCTTAAGCTTTTCTTCTGGATTTCATCCTTTTGTGTGTAGTATTTTTTCTTCTCTTTCGTCCTTTCTCTAGAGCTATTCTGTCTGTCAAAACTATTTTCTTTGAGTTACTAAGACTTTCAGATTCTTTTGTACTCCTTGTTGGAGCTAATATGGCCCATCTGGTCTGTCAGGATAAGCCTGTTAGGAGAGCAGAATTTTGCTTTGCAGAGTCCAAGAAGCTGACATCCTGTCACAGATACAGTTAAAAATTCCTGCTTGCCAAATCGGCATATTTCTTTGAACAATGCTGAATCCTTCCATTGGAAATAATTGTTTTATAAATTGAAAAAGCCACCAAACTTGGAAAAAAAAGGTGTTAATGTGCAAATTACATGCAAGAATGGCTCATATAATATATTTTCCATACATTTCCTGAGGAGAATTGAGAGTTGCATAGTTGAAAATGTGGTGACTTGAAACTTTATTATAGGTACTGTGAACTTTATTTCACGTTAAAAAATCTTTTGTCTAGCTTTAGTTTGAAAGGTTTTGTTGGCATTGTTCAGAGTTTCCAGGTCAATTAGTTTGTTACAGCACCAGAGAGATGATGCTCTCTGCGTTGCAGTGCATGGAATTTCATGTAGAAGATAGCTGTGGATTTAGCATTTCTTTTGGCAAGCTTGGTCCACTTAGATTCTTCTAACATTTCTTTGGAACCGACTTGAGTTTGAGTGTGGTGGATCCATAAACTGAGGTGTGGAGAGTGTGAAGAGCATATTTTAGTCTTGCTCTTTGGTTTCTCGACTGTCCATCCAGTTGGACTCTTAGGCAATTATTTTCCATTCCAGAGAGTTTGGAATAAACATGTATCTATTTTTAATAGTAATAATTTAAAGAATATGGAATACTAAAATCTATAATCTATGTGATATTTGTTTCCAGTATTTTATATTGATGAAAACCGTAATCCAGGTGTTGGGCTTGTTTTGTTTTTTTACTAGTCAGTTTTTGTAGGTTGGTGATAGTTGGAAACCACAATTTACTGTGGATTTCTAATATGCCAATTACACAGTCCAGGAGGTGTCCACCTGAATCTCTGTATGGCAATACAGTTATTTGCCAAATGTTTGAATTTTAAGGGTGATAAAACATTTCAGTACATTACCTCAGCTTGATGTCCTGAAGCTTAACTACCTAAGTTTTCAGCCAGTATTATTTTTCTGAATGATTAAATTATAACTAAATAATATTGGTTTTGTTTACTGTAGTAAATCTGAGTTATAGATTTATATGCAAATAAGTAGATTATTTTCCTCTCTTATGTGTCTTCTGTCCACGGAGACAACAATGTTTCAGAGTACAGGTTTATAGACTTCCCTTCTGTTGACAGTTTCTTAGTTAAAATTCATCTCATAGGGTATCCATTTTCTTTTTCACATTTTTCAAACTAGTGTTGGTAACCACTGTCATGATGGGATCCAAAATAACCTGTATAAATTGAAAAGACAGTTAATATACATTGAAATTTGGTTGCCTTAGTTTTTATTTGCTTTTCAGCTGTAATTTCATTACTTAAATAGGATCCACTGTCTAATTTGTAATGATGTCAACTGTTTAGTTGCTGCTTTTCCCTTAGTAGGAAAAGTGAATATGGATTTGCTAACCTTTAAAAATATTGTAGATATATCACTGATTAAATACTTTTTTTTATCTGATGAAAATAGGAGGTTTTAAAATCTGTATATGTGTATGTATATTTGTATATGTATTATTATTTTTCTTATTATTAGGCTGAAAAGGGCTACCAGCAATAATGTTTGAAACAGTCATTTTCCTGTTCTTCTAAGGACAGTAACGAGCCATCCCAAAGTACAGCAGATACATCTTCTATTAGGCAGTTTTCAAATAGTTTAATGAAGGGCTTAAATTTAAGACATAAGAAATTATTTTATATTTTGTATTTGTAATATTATATAACGCTGCTCCTCTTTCTTGGTTCTTACCTGTCACTGCTTGAAAAACCTTTATACAAATGATACATTTGTAGACTTTGAGTGTCAATCATTGACTTACTGGTGTTGCTCCATCCTCTAATGATAGTTCAGTTTTCGATCTGAAAACAAAATTGGCTGTATTTCACTTGTCATTTAAATTTAACTTTTAGATTTTAAGAAAAATGGAAATAATTCTACTTTCTCACTGAGTTATATTTCTAGCTTGCTTTCACAAAGAGATTAGAAGACTTACATGTAAAAATGTTTGCATTTACCAAGGAAGACCAAAGCAGTAAGAGAGTAATATTTTTTATTAAAGCTGCTCAAACTTTTGAGTTTTTTTTGTAAATGGTTATTTAGTTAGTTGCATTAATGATGTAAAGAAAATAAACATAATTTTTAGAAATTAATGTTAATGCAGTAAAATGTAAGAATAGTAACAGTAGAAGCAATAAAGTGAAATTAATGTTGGTCTCAAAATCTGAACTGTGTTGTGCTTTAGAATACGAAACATTAAATGTCTGTATATGCTCTCTTAGGATTGTGCTGTGTAGGTATCCTGTGAAGGTTTCTGGCTATAGAATCAGGCAGAGAAAGATCCTATGAAACAGATTTTGATGTCTATTTCGGTGGGCTGTCTTTTCAAATAACATCCTGCAGACAGGAAAAGACACAATCTTTTCCATTGTAGTAAGGCTGTTTACGGTAAAGTTAGGTTAAAAGAACTGTATGTAACATGCACTTTTAATGTTTTACATTGACACTTTAATTAAAACACTGAGATTTTTTTTTTTTTTTTTAAGAAACTCAAATTCACAGACTGTATATGAATGTTGTCTGGTTCTATTTTACAGTTTAATCCCTGTTACTATTATTGTTATTTTTGGTTCATCTCCAAGGTACATTGCACCCCCCTGAACATAATTAGGTTAATGTTTGATGTTTGTAGGACAGCTTCTTAGACCTTTTCAATAGCTCTGCTGCTAGGTCTTGTTCTGGTTCCTGACACCTTTCATTAGTGACTTCTGCAGTCATGTTCCCACTCTTTGTATTAATTAAATAGCTAACGTTCAATAGTGTGCCACAGTATCATTTATTTATGTGGTTATAAGGCTAACACAGTTTAAAGAAAACATAAGTGTGAAATCCACATGTTCTCTTAAAGCAGTTCATTTATGTCATGTAGCTTTAAATTTCCGGCATGGGAACTACTTTTCTGGAGCTTCAGCCCCTAGTAAGGTTGTAGCAAACATTTGCTGGAACTAACTATTGTATACATAAGAGTAGTCTAAGCCTGCCTCTAGAGCCCTCTGACCTTTTCTGTTTCACTCAAGCTGTTTCTGTAGTAGATGTCACCTTTGCTTTTTTTTGTTCTGATAGTTTTTTTTATGTTTGGACAAAACCCTTGCTAAGGACTACTATAAAACAAACTGGATTCATTTGGGGTTAATTACGTAAAATTAGTTATAGCAAATTGTATTTGAACTCTAGCCCTTTTTATTATATCTCTTTGAAATTATTTCTTCATATTCTTCAAGAATGTTTTAATCTCCTTCCTTGTATTTGAGATTGTATTAAAAAAGGAGTGATGTTTTGTGCAAGAAGTGTGCAGAGTAACTGATATAGCTGTTAGATTCTCTTAGTCAATTTCAAGCCCAAAGCTTATCAACTTCCAAATTAAAGGAGGAAAAGCAGGTATGAGATCTCGTTTCAGCCTGCATGTGAATTGTAGCAGTCTTCTGTATTCTCTTTCTTTCTCCAGACAAGAATAAGTGGATCACTACAAGGCAATGTAGCTGCGCTTTTGTAAATACTCCATTACCCTGTATTAACAAAGCTATTCATCACATTCAAGAGTTAGAATTAAAGATGGAGAAATGCTTTCGACAGGGACATTTATGGTTGCAAATGGCCAAGTGCTTTTTATCTCTATAGGAGCAAGTGTATTGTTAAATAGGATTACTATGTTGATTTTTATAAAAAATTAACTTTATGTCACATGTACTCTGCAAAATAGTGCCCAGGAGGTTCATATACTAACCGTCGTAAGTTTTTTGTCTACTTAACAGTTTTGGCTAATCAAACTATTTTATTAAAATCAATATACCACAATATCATAATATAATAGCAATATATCATAAAGATTATTACATTCATATATGACAATTTATATGCACACAGAGTCAAGTAGCTTCAAAGATACTTTCTGCAAAATAGTTTTTGATGATTTGAGTAGGTAGTCATATTGAGCTGTGTGTCATTTTGTTATTTATAGTGATCAATGTTTTTTTTCCTGAACAGTACTTAAAAATTCCTTGATTAAAGAGTTTCTTTATTCTCATATTGAGAGACATGAATTTGAAAATGTTACGGTTCTTTCTCGAGCAGTACATGTTTTGCTAGCCTATATGTATTTTGTGTGAATAGAAACAAGAATAAAGGGAAGCTAAAAAAAAAGGTAGGTAGATAAAGAATGAAATATATACCATTTTAAAGTATAGTCAAATCTTCCCATGAACTTATTTGAAAACATGATTACTATCATTTAAATAATTCACTTTTACTGGGGAAGTGTTTCCTGAATGTTAATAAATTTTGCATATGTCTACACTGCAGTAAGAAGATCTGATTGCTGCTTGCACAGACATGTTATATTTAAATAACTCGCCAGTACTGACAATAATGTCATCATAGCAGCACATCAGGAATACTGTCTTGGATTAGTATTCCACAAGCAGTGTTAAATACTCTGCAGGGAGATTTCTGCAATTGCAGCATAGATAGTAGAAGAATCCAAGGTGTGTGAACTACAGTCATATCTTGATTTACAGTATAGACATTAATTTGATAGGAAACTTTATAGTGCCTCTACCTTTATTTAAAATAATGTGAGAAAAGTGAAATGTTTTTAATGCCATAATTTTGTCATCAATATACATGACTTAGATGGATAAGCATTGACATGTCCAGATGTTTATTCATTTTAATGTTAGCTTAAGTTGTTTCTGTAAGTCTTGTGCATATTTTCCACATCTCTTCTAAACTCTTGGGACTTAATATACAGAGATTCAAAACAGTCTGAGGCCTCTAGATGGTGATGCCATTATAACTATGAGTTTAAGAGGAGAAAAGATGGGGTTGCTATAATATGAGTATTTCATTAATGCTCTTAAAAATCAAAATTAGTCATATATACTGAAATTACTATACTACAAATATAGGAACTTTGGATTTTACTTGTCTGTATATGAATTTATTTACATCTCTGCTAGTAAGTTAAGTATTACCAGCAATATGTCCAGTTGACATGGAAAACCTCATACCCAAACTGTTCGATTCTTACCCTCCAAAATAGAAGAGACATTATGGACACTGCTTTTGAGAATGGTCCCTGACCCTTTCCAGCTCCTGAACTGTGCCTGGGAATAGTTTGGGAATGGATTGTGAATGTGGTAATTTCCCTTACTGCACGCAGGTTGTACCAGGCTTTATGTGCGGTAAGGTACCAGGCTTTAAAGTACGTATGTAATGTACTTTCATGCTTTATGTGATCAAGTTGCTAGGCCAGAAAACTTCCCTGGCAGTGTTTTTAATTTGCTGTTTTAGACATAGCCCTAATGAAGAAAAAGCATGCAAGGTTGAGCCAGAACCTCTGCTTTACTTTTGAGATTTAAAACAAAGTACAGTGGTTGAGAGTAAAAATAGAATTAACAGTATTAAGGATTTTTTTAAAAAAACATTCTACAAAATTGAGTAATGCATAAAATATATGTACAAAATCTGGGCTTTATTGACAACCGTTTGGAGATCCATGGTTTTTAGGAATTCAAAACCTTATTTTAAATTTTAGAAAGCATTCATCTGTATGTACACAGACTGGATCCTTTTATGATACAAAATTCAGTGGCCTATTTATGCCTTTTGTTAGGAAACAGGAAAAGTGTATAACATCTGAGATGTATAGTGGAGTTTATGTTTTGCTTTTGCAGTATGGTTATGTGTTTAAGGAGGAGAAAATACCATGGTAAGAATCATACATACAAAATCATACAAAATAACGCATTTGTTTTAATATCAGTTTTTTATTTGATGAGATGTTACTCTGGCTATGAAGTCTGCTCTGTGAACTGTAGGCTTTACCAAGTTCTTTTGTAACATAGAAGATGTATCTCAAATAAACATTCTTAGTGTCTGCAGTATCTTAACACCAAAAGTGTTTGTGGAGAATTTCTCGTATCTTTCCTACTCTAATTTCAAAGATTCAAGATGATCACAGGTCTCAGGGCCCACCTAAGTGACGAATTTCTGTTGGTAACAGTTGTTGTTACTGATACTTCTGAAATTGTGCTAATTCTACCAATTATCTCAGGTATCTCAATATTATAAGCTCTACTTTCTTTGAGTCCTGGGTTGGAACGTGATGCATAAGCATTCTGAATGTTTCTGCATACTTACTCTGATCTTTGTGAAGTTCTCTAAATACTGTACACAATATTCTGAATTTGCATAGAGGGTCAAATTTACTCTCATTTCAGTTTGGCTAGACACAGAGAGACAAGTAATTAGAAAAGGGAGTAGGAAAAATGTTTGAATTAAACAGCCGTTTCTTCATCAAATGCTGTAATAAGATGGGGCAAAAACTAAACTTTTTTTTTCATTTTTTTCTTTCCTGATTTTCCTATGTTTATACTGTTAAGATTCTTATAAAATGAATGATTTTTATGTTTTCAGTGTTGTTTGCCAGCTACTTAAGTTTAGTTCAAAAATCTTTTGTGTTTGAGTGACAAAATTTCCTTGAAACACACTGTAGTGTTTCCAACTATGTAACATTAAAGCTAGAGAGCAGGAGGGGATGCTTGTTAAATAAAAACAGAACATAATTCTTAAGTTAAAAATAACAAGTTGAAGAATTCTTTTTTTTTTTAGATATGTTTGCACTGGAGATATCTGGAATATATACAAAATTTAAAATGTAATTTTAAAACATAAAATTTATGCAGTTTTTGTCTAAATTTTACATGTTGGCTGCATGTATTTTAAAATACGCTAAAAAACTCAAGACACTTCAGAAACCTAGGATACAATGCAATACAATACAAGTATATTTCAAAACCAGGTACTGAGAAAGTATACACAATAAGTCTGAAAGTGTGACTTTAAATTGTATTATTTATAATGCAGGGTACTTCATGATGTAGTTCTTGAAGAAAAGAATGTATCTCATGCACTGAACTTGTTGTTCTGGCTGTTTTGCTCAACAAACCCTCTATTTCCCAGCATATTTTGACGTCATATCCAATACACCTATTGAGTTTTTTTGTGCTTGCCTACTTATTCAGCTCCTGTTTATCAGACTCCTGCTTCTTTATCTAATTCAATATCTCTTCCATCACCAGGTCCCAGTTTTCCAGTCCAATGTCTTACTATTTTCTGTTAACACAGAGATATTTTTTTTATTCCCTTTTCTTTAGCTGTATTGTTTGATTTAGGAAGGCTTCAACAGTATTTCTTTTGGTCTGTTTTTGGCATAGGCTTTTTGTCTGTTATTTCTTCATGGAAAAGGAACTTCTTTGTGAAGTTCTTTCAAATATATATTTCACGTTATGCATATATGTGTAATGTAATACTGTGACTGCAGATTTTATTTCATCTTAGCAGCATAGGAAGGACCTGTGTGTTTTCTTTAAGCCACACATGTGGGCATAAGCAGGTGCTGGTTATCCTTCCTCCCCTTGTTCTCAGCTCCAGTAGTCTAATGGGCCTTTTAAGTTCACTTAAGAGAGCTATGATTTGCTTGTGTTCTTCTTTGACTGCTTGTGTTGCTTCTTTCCCCCTCTCACTTGCAGGTTAAATAATGTCCTTTTAACAAAGCCTTCCTTATCTCTGCTTTTGAGTCTCCCAGATTTCAAAAGCTTGTCTGTTGGAAACTGATTAAGCCTTATGCCTTGATTATTTTTCCTTTGTATCTCTAAAATTTTTTTTTCTTCATTGTTGACCCTCAAGTGATGACTTTCATTAAACTGATAAAACTGAAACTGCATCTGACCTGCAATGGCAATGTATCCGTGTCTGCACAGATACAGCATTAAATGCTTCTGTTGCTTAGCAGAGTCTGGAAAGTATAGCATATATTGCTCATGTATGTTCAGGACTTGGAAAGAGTAACAGCTTTTCTACAACAGTTACTTTTTGGCAAATCCCTGGGTATGAGGACAAAAATTGAAGATCTGTGTAAGTACAAGGTGTAAAGAAATCTGTTTCTTGTATTTCTGTAAAGAAACATGAGAAAAGCATTTATATGGGAATTGTACAATTAATAATTCTTCTGTATGACTTGCAATTATTCCATTTAGCTAGCCAGCCTTTAAATGTTTAAGATTCAAGAAAGGAAATTTTGACATAGTGGAAGTAATGTTTACTTAACAATGCTATTTTCAGTCTAGAATTTTTCAGTGACAGTGGCTTTTACCTACAGGATAACAAAAGTGGTCAGTGCTGAATCTATTGAAGGTATCTGGTTACCATTGTCCCCTAAGGTGGATTTTAAAGAAGCTGGTGTATCTTGTGAAGGTAAAGGTATTTCATAATACTCGGTCCGAGTTGTAAAAGTTATTTATCCTCATCTAATATATGCTTTACATTTGTAATAATACCTCCTTGTTGCCTGCTCTGTCTTAAGTAAATGATGAGTATCCTTTGAGATTTGTAGCATGTCAAGCTGAAATACACATATATTTTAAATGTTATATTATGTACTTTTAAATCATCCCGTTTGCAAGAAGATAATTTACATTTCTGTATTTAGATTAATACTGTATTTTAACCTGTCTAGGATTTGAACCAGCTAAACTAGTTATGTTGGTTGTTAGAAATGCTAGAGGATTTTTTTCATTTAGTTTCTGTAAAACAGATAGATGCATTACTGTTACTGGGTATTCATAAAATACTCCCAATGCAGAGTTCTGGTTTTTACAGTTTAAATTTTTACTCAGATTATACATTTTTGAATTAAGTTTTAAATATTAAAGAGATTGTGTGTAATTTTTTTAAGCCAATGTGCAACCTTTTAAATACTACTAGCCTGAGGTGATCCTGTCTGCAGTAAATTGTCTGATGAAATGTCTGTTAATAGCAGTGAAGACAAAATTTCACTCCAGATGAGTGGTGTTCTCCTTCTTTTGAATGCTTACAGTTTTTAATCGTAATGATTTAGGGAATTATTGACTGTGGAGTCAAAACTGAAATGGTTTGGACTCTGTAGCTTGTATAATTACCATTTTTTATAGATCGTGACAATGGATGATGACCTCAAAGAATCTTTTATCAAAACAAATAACTGAGGCATTTTTATAGACATATTTCACAAAATGAAATGATGATTTATGTGTATCATGAGTAAAACTGCTGTTGAGATATTACACTGAGTATTCTTAGAACTCCAGAGACCTTAATGAAGGCATTGATACTTGGGAAAATAAAATTAAATAAGTATTCTTTAAAAAATTAAGATAACTAGGAACTGGTACTATTATTTGCATGATTAATTACCCAAGCAACAAGGCAAAGATGAAAATTCTTTACCATCTGTATTTATACATTTTTGTTGCACTCTGCATTGGAAATAAGATGGATGAAAATTATATTGAATGTGTATGTTTTGTTTGTAACCAGTTCTGTTTGCCTTGATAGATGTGAGGCTAGCTTTATATTGAGAAAGAAGCTGGAATACAGAGTGTGTGTTTAAGCCTTCATAAGAAATAATTATAATGTATTTTTCAAGACAGAAATGTAACCAGTTGTACTTACTGTGATACATGTGAACTGGCCAACTTTGTGTTAAGAACGAAGTGCAAATAAAGAGCATGTGATTAAGCTTTCATAAAAAATATTTTAAAATTTATTTCTAAAGATGGCAAGACATTAACCTTGACGCAGGAAACAGAAGCTTTGTTATTGGAAGTTACTGAGCTAATGAAGAGGCTGGAGGCTGATCATGCGAGGCAGAAGCAACTTTGGAGTTGGAGAAACAGTGAAGGAAAAAGCTTGCCATGAAAATTGATCGTATGTCACTTTGGAGGCTTCAGCAGCTCCCCGCAGCTGTGCAAAAAGGTTTTGAAACAAATAATATTTCTCATTTTTCAGTCAGTTCATTACTGACTAAGAGTAAGAATTATGATATGACTATAGTTTTGTTTACTGTAATAGGAGTACAATATTTACTCTTCTGAGTTTGGTATTCAGGAAAAAATAAGGGGAGTACTGTGGAATGTTCAGCATTGTTTGAGAAATAGTGTAAGAGCAAACAAGACGCTCTTAAGATGATAATAAATGCCTAGTTTGGGACAAGGAATGAGAAGCTGAAACAGAATTATAAAATAATGCATTTGAGTTAAACCATAGATTAAACCACAAATAAAAAAATAAATTTGTTTTGAGAAAAAAAAATGTGATAAACTTGAATAAAGTACTTACATATTTAGTAGAAATTGATTGATGTAATGATTGATAGGGCTCCTATCCCAGATTTTAAGGAGGTTTACCATTACATTTTGTGATGAACTGGCACCTACACAATAGAATTAAAGAAAAAATGAAATAAAAAGCAGCAGCTAATTAGCAGCTGTTTGCTGTTTGCCTTGTGACTCATGGTCAGAAGCAGGTATCATCTGAATCTAGACTTATAGAAAAGTTGCCTAATTTGTAACAGTAGGTTCCTGGATGTAAAATCACAGCTGGTACTCTAGTGTTCTGGTGCACATCATCCTGAGATCTTCAACAAATACCTTACAATCCGGAGTGTGGTGACAGCATAAGAGTATGCCATAACTGTTTACTGAGTAAACACTAAGTGAAAATCAGTGTATAATGGAGGCAAGCCAGGAGTTGTTTATTCCCAAATGCTTTATTTCTCCTCCTCCATATCCCAGAAGACAAAATGTCAAGTAGTGCCCATCCCTACCAATCTATGAGAAAAAAGTATGTTTATTTTAGCCAATGCCTACTCTTGACTTGGAAGCTAGAAACCTGTATTAAGGTGTTACCAATTGCAGAGATTGATTTCCTTGAAAGCAATTGCCTCTGAAGGACAATTAATGATGTCCTGAAAACAGAGGAGGAGATTGAGTAAAGCATCAGAATTTAAATTCATTGATATTAGAAACTGCTTTCAGGAGAAAATCCTATGGCAATTAAAATGTCAATTTTAGAGAAGTAAAGAACTACAAGAAGGAAAGGTTGATAATATAATCTTCATTCTTCAGCACAGTAGTTCAGGATTTGAGCTGCAGAGATGCTACTTTTTGCATTTTGATGTACTTACCTACATTGATCCAGCTGTAATCATTTTTGTGTGTTGCTATACATTCCTGTTGCTTTTACTTTACTGTTTAGCATTGCCTATAAATATCAAAAGTTTGGAATAGTGGAATATAATTAACACATTTTCAATTCTGTTAATATATGCAACGATACAGTATTTAAAAAAAGAAAAAGAAACCAGCATGAAGTTTAGCTGTGAAAATTAACTGATTCTTCTTCGCTGATTTTTCAGTGGGCTATGTCAGTATGATATTGTGTCTTTGGAGTAAATTTGTAATTTTCAGGATTATGAGTTCTTATAGTATTATCTATAAGACAAACATACACTAACATGGAATCGAGAATAAAGGGAGAAGACCCTCAGGCTTGTTATAGTTATCCCTAATTTAAGTATTGCAAATGCAGGAGATTCTTAATTAAGAGTTTGCATGACCCATTCAGAGTAGACATTGAATCCTGTTATTTCTTCAGATTTCCCTTGATTTCCATTATTACTAACTGCTGCTGCATCCATGTCCTGTAGGTAATTGTAGTGACATAACCTATCTTCAGAAATTACCTTCTCTGATATATAACAAAAATCCAATGTAAAAGACATTTTATTCATCATAATGTTAGGTATCACTTTGTATTAGGTAGAAAAGCTACTTATTCATACAATGTCTCTTTAACTTCTAGTAGCAATGAAATAATAATTTTGTAAATTTGTGATTTATGTCTTGTTGACACAGCAACATGTATTGATTGTTAAGGGATCGCATGGAATATTCCACAGCTACTTCGCAGAGGCAGAGCGCCTTTATTTCTCAGTAAAATGTGCTTTTCTCTCTCAAATTTGTGGCAAAGTTTACTGCTCTGGGGACATTTTCTGATCTTTTTCTTATCAGATAATCTTACTTTACTTTCCCTAGTTTCATACCAATAATTATTCCATATATAACATAGCTGCTGCAGGACACCATCTCTAATAAGCTTTTTTCTCCTATGCAAAATAAAATAGATGATGTCATTCAGCAAGCAGTGGTCTGGTCACATACTTTCTTGTAAAGACCCATAGGAAATTTATGCCAAAGTCAGAAAAGTAAACGCAGCAAACTGAATTAAGACTGACATACTTCTATGTGGCAACATGTATATATTTTGTTTGTTGGCTTTGAGTCTGTATCTTTAGTTTAGCTTTCTTGAAGCCATGTTTAGTTCAGGAAGTGTCCCCAAAACTGAAAATAGTTGGCATAGCAAGAGGATGTGGGATTTATATTTTCCCTGTTCTTCCTCTGCATTCACATATGTCTGTTGCTGGAGACTGGGAAGCTCATTAGAGATGTTCTTGTGTTATAATAGCCTCCGATAGATATGCCTTAAGGCTAGATGTTTTAATTTCCTTCATAAAAACAAAACTACCCCTCGCTTTGAAGGTTTGCTTGAATTACATACTGGGATTATTAAGTTTGAGTTTAAAAACATTTCCACTGCTAATGCAGTATTTGGTGATGACGTTTGTAACCCGTGTCCTCTTTTGGTCTTCAAAGTAGTTTACAGCAAAATTTTGCAAGTCTTAGTATTACGACAACACACTTCCTAATCTCACTAGGTATCACTCAGATACTGACATTTTGTTATGCTAATTATCTTTTTAACAGAATATGAAATGTGTGTTCAAAATACCTTGGAGCTACAACGGCATTTTGATTGTAAAAGCCATCAGCTGTGACAGGCACAAAACCAAATACTTAAGACAGAAACAGTCAACAGAAAGATTCAGGAGGATACAGAGTTCACGAAGAAACACAGCCCTCTGCTGGAAGAAAAGCTGCATCTGGAGAGTGAAGCTGTGAAAGATGTGTTACTGGCTTATGAAAAGGTAAATACAAACAATACAAAAATGTTTTTCAGAACCTTGCCACTACATAGGTGCATACCCTTTTGGAGAACAGCAGTCTTTTGGAAGTGCCAAGGTCTGGTTTATATTTTGTACACGAAGACTGTGAATTGTGTGCCTGTACCACTACATACAGGCACTCAGTGCAAGCAGAAACCAGGGAGGATAATGCTGTTGGCCTTTAATAAATGTCTCTTAAGCATGTATGAAATGTAATTCTAACTTTGTAAGTTGATTTCATGTGGGACTTTTCATGGGAGAAGTAGAAGGCACATATCTGATATTTGCATAGATTCTTCTCAGATTTCTCGCATATATCACCATTTGTTCCAGAATATGTTAGAAGCTGTTAAAAAAATCTTCTTAAGATTTAATTAATTTTAAATGCTGGTGTACCTTTTTCCTAATTTATTTGTTTATATTATTTATTGATTATTATATTTCTAATGATTTATTATTTGTAGATAATATCTAACGTGGATCATGTCAGGCTGAATAATCAAAGTGTGGCAAAGTTGTAGGTAGCTTAAAACTGATGTCTAAAAAGGGGAAATACTATTACTTCAAGTGCAGATTTTAGTACTACTTATTATCTTTTCTGTATATTTTCTATAGTAACTTCTAAATACAAATCTAGAGAATAATCTCTGTTTCAAGGTACTTACAATCTAAAAATGGTCTTTTGTTTGCTGGTGGTTCTTAATAAATATTGTTTATTGTAATTTGTTTTATTTTGAACTCATCTTTTGAGGACTCAACAGTCATGTACAAAATACTTCTAGAATTAAAAAGTTAATTGACTATTACACAAATAATGTGAGAATTACTGTGAATTATCTCTGACCTATGAAATAGCTTGTAGTTCTATCAGTGTTATGAGGTACATTCAAAATACTGGCTAATGAAAAATCAGTTTGGATATTTTGGGGTTTATTTTGTATCCTTTTTTCTTGTTAATGTCTTAGAATATATTGTATGCATATAAAATACTGAGGTGTATTAAACTACAACTCTGAAAGTAAACATAAAATATTTTTTTTCTAAAGACTATTTTAAGTACATTTTTATAGAGGGTTCTTTTTTTTTTTCTTTCCAAAAAGTGACACTACATATCATAAGAAGATAGATTTGGCGGTACTGTAACTTATTTATATATTTAATTTCAACAGAATTTCTAATTGTCAAGTAAATTATTTATGACTATCACTGTGCTCTAACGTATATGCTGTTTGTTACTCAGGTGTGTTTTTTTCCTCCCATGGCCTTAAAAAGGCAACTGGTACTTAATCTTCTTTGTAATGGAAACAAGTATTTAATTTTTAATATCCAGAGAACTAGTTTGAGTAGTGAAGCGCTAGATTCTCATACAGATTTTATATAATGTTTGTTTATATTTTTAATATTTTAAAAAGTGAGACAACAGATGTGCTTATCTCTATTTGAGAGTTGTTAGGAACGGAGCGTCCCAATACTATTTATAACACTGAAAACTGTGTTCATTGTCTGCATTGTCTGAAGCACCTCTTTTATATAGGTGACTGCTGGGCTTGCATACCTTCTAGGAGATGTTTAAGTAATGATTTTGTCAGATAATTTAGTGATAGATACCTCAGTGGTTTCTTTCAACATTATTTCTTGCTTTCTGCTCCAGAGGTCACTATCTTCCCATGGAAGTAGCCACCTTTTCAAAATAACTTCAAAGTTTTGTAACAGAGTGAAAGCCCTCTTGCTGCCATTTCTTTGTTATGCAATTTTACAACACATTCTGTTGTCTTTCGCTAGGGTTCTATCTATTGCAGGCCATGTAGATTTTGTTAAGTTGTATGACATCACAAAATGCTACCTCAACTTTACACTTCAATTTTTAAACTGCAAAGAATCAGATAAATCTTGAAATTATTTTTTATTTTAAACATTTTTTATAAATTTTATATAACATATTTCAGGAAACTTGTTTTATTTTCTTAGACATCAAAAATGTATAGTGATGTTTGTTGTGAACTCATGGAAATTCAAAAGGTAATGAAAAGAATTGATGAAGAATCTGAAAAGAAGCTAAAGTCTATGTATGAGAAAATTAAATATGCTGAGATGCTATTGAGTCAGTACAAGTAAGAACTATTCAGTACAGTATTATAATGTCCTGTTAGTTTTAATAGCAACGATCAAACTATGCAAAATTTGTTTTTAGAAAGCATCTTAAATTCTGGGTTTAGAAAAAAATAACAGAATTACACATAAAAGAAGTGTTTTCCTTGTTTGTTTTAGCTTGTATTAGCAGAGTAAGGAAGGGATGATGTCCAGAAATAAACCCGAATGGAAGATTCCGTGAATTGGCTCCTACAGCATGCCATTTTAATGTTCTATTACTTACTTATGAATTTTTTTATCCCTTTGACAAAGCTTTTAGCTATCATTCTTATTGATGGCACAAATTATTTGCATTGAACATCAGCATTTATTATAGTACCATAGTTATATTGTAATTGTAGCTTAATTTTGAACTTTTATATTAACCAGAACAATTCTAGCCAACAGCACATACTTTCAAACTTATCAAAATACCTTGCCTTTCCTTTTTTTTTTTAGAAAACCAACAAAATTACTATAACTTTATTGGATTTCAAGATAGCTTCTGTATGATAATGACTTATGTAGCAGTTTACTCACTATAACCTGTCAGGTTATTAACCCTTTAATTATCAAGTGATAGTAACAGTAGAATACCACTAATGGCGAGTCATTGACAAGAAATCTCTCTTTTCTGTTGCTGGACATACAGACAAAATTCAGCATCACAAATAACTATGCCAAAGAATAAGAATACTAAGTACTTTCAATTTTAGTGGGAGGTTGCACTTGATTTTGCTGCATACGCCTATGGCTAGCTGCCAGGTTTTGTTTGGCAAAGTAGCAAGTGACGCAGTGGCTCTTTTTCACTTGAGATGAGGAAAGCTTACAGACAGAATTGAAAGACATCAGTAAATTTTCAAGATAACCTTACTGGCAGTAGCAGATGTTTCTGTATTTCAGCCATGTGACAGCAACTGTTCTTCAAGTATCAGGTATTTCAAAAACTGTGTATGGTAATTATGGAGTGTGTATATTTTGTAGTAAGTCACCAAATTTGGTCCATCCTATTCATCTGAAACTCCCTAGATTCACTAAGAATTTATATTCCAGTTCTATAATTCAAGTTGTGCTAGGCACTACCGGAGTTGGGACAGCATGCACTGTTTTGGCATTCCAGAGAGCTGATACTAGAAAGCACGTGATGTATATTAGTGGCTGAAAACCTGTCCTGCTCACTGATGCTTCATTCAAGGCAGTGAGACTAATGCTAATGGTTGAGCTGTACATGTAGACTCATGTCCTTGGTAACCTTATTTCAGCAGATGTTAATTTCCCATCCAGCAAAACCATTGCCAGGGACTGTCCCATATAACTCCTATTCCCTGTTTCTTCTCAAGGATCATTCTCATGAGAATTTCCTGTTGGCTTGGCCTCCTTAGTTTACCTAAGAGCAGTAAAGGAGCAACTACAAACCTGAAGAGAAGTTTCTAGTTACAGGATTTCTAATTTTTAAAGAAATAAGGGCTTTAGAAGGAAGGGTGTCTGTTATCTAAAGACCCATGTATAATCTCTAGTTAGTGCCATTATCTATTCTACAATCATACTTTCTCTTCAAAGTTAAGACACTGCAGTTTCTCTTACTGCAGAATGGCTCTTTCCATACACTGATCCATTCACCCCACAGGATCTACTGCAAACATAAAATACTCCCTGACCATTTGCAGAGGATTGTTGGGCTAACAGTGGAATTTATACAGCAAAGTTCCTGACAGTAGTGTTAGGTCCCTCAAAGAAATGGGCCAGGTAGATAGATATAGGTATGGACTAGATAACTGCATGATTCTAGAATGCTGTGATAGTCTTTCCTTATGCTTCCAAATGTGACTGTGAACTACAGGAGCTACTCTTCACACCAGCACAATTGTGATATATGTAAGAGCTCTTACTTGCTTATGTTTAGTGAAGGCCTGTTTACCAATGATGTTTCTCATCTGTACGTATCTAAGAATCTTACATCATGTGTCAACCTATCTTTGTCAAGAAAACATTGAAATCTAGAAACTATTACTAGCAGAAATAAACTTTGTGATTTTGCGTGTTTACAGGCCAGCAGCACACTGCTAGGCTTTCTAAAAGAGAGAAAGTAAGCAGTTACGAACAGCTTATTGTTGTGATGTAATTCAAGTGAGCAGCTGAGCCCCACACCACCACTCACTCTCTCTCTCTCCACGGGCAGGATGGGGGAGAGAATCAGAAGGGTAAAAGTGAGAAAACTCATGGGTTGAGATAAAGACAGTTCAACAGGTGAAGCAAAAGCCATGTGTGCAAGCAAAGCAAAACAAGGGATTCATTCATCACTTCCCATGGGCCACTTCCAGGGAAGCCGGGCTCCATCACACGTTACCGTTACTTGGGAAGACAAACGCCATAATGCTGAATGTCCTCCCCCCCCCTTCATTCTTCTTCCCACAGCTTTACATGCTGAGCGTGATGCCATGTGGTCTGGGACATCCCTCTGGCCAGTTGGGGTCAGCTGTCCCGGCTGTGTCCCCTCCCAGCTCCTGGTGCCCCCCCAGGCTGCTCGCTGGGGTGGGGTGAGAGGCAGCACAGGCCCTGGCGCTGTGCCAGCTGCCCAGCGACAGATAAAACATCCCTGTGTTATCAATGCCATTTTCAGCACAAATCCAAAACAGCCCCATACAAAGTACTATAAAGAAAATTAACTCTATCCCAGCCAAAACCAGTATACTTATACACAAGCCCATTGTAATTCCTGCATTCTGTCAGTGAAATACCTTTTATAGGCTTGTTAACCACGAAGGCCAAAACCAAATCCTCAAATAACTGTGTAGTTGTGAGAGCTTAGGGTGCTGCAAGTGACCTTTTTGTTTGATGTACCAAATAGGAAGAACTGTTACTGTTTTAGTATATATTTTAGTAATACATGATAGAATAAAACAAGGCACACAGTAGAATTTCAGAGTAAGGTGTTTTGGTCCCCTCTATGAAAAGACCCATTCTTAGAGGGATGTAAAGAAGAGGCTGTAGCTGCTGTAGCTGTTTTCTGTTGGGTTTAGATTTTCTTTTCATTGCTTTGTTCAAGAACTAATTGGAATTAATAAGCGTGATTGTTTTGCTTGCTGTTTATGGTGTGCAGTAGGCCATAGTAAAGAGATGGTCCTGATCAAAATAATAGTGGTTGGTTGTGTCATTTCCAGTTTCTTTAGGTTATAACATCTTGGCAACTTTATTTCAAAAACTGGAAACACCTTTTCCAGTCACACAGAAGAAGTAAGTACCTGCTGCCTGCCTCAGAATCTTCGAAGTTGTTAAACCTGCAGCACAAAGTAATACTGACTTCTGCAAAACAGAGCACTCTTAACAGTGTATTTTGGGGTAGATATCAACCTCAGGAAATCATTACTTTGACTAATATGACTGGTGCTTTTGATGTCTGCTATCCAGGGAGATCTGTGCTTGCCAGTCAGCTAGAGCAGAAACCTTACTGACACATTCTTGATGAAAGGAAGCTTATTTAGATGCAGTAATCCTGTTTCGTTAAGATACCATATCACTGTAGATCTCTCTGCCATTGGCGCTAAACTGCAGAATTAAAGAAAGATCATGGCTCTTCCTGTAATATGTTTATACTTTAATATGGGAGCAGGAAGCATCCTGGGTGACATGTATTTTCTCAAATGATATTGCTGCTGCTCGAGAAGTTCCAGTCTTGCACTTGTAAAGTGTCTGTGAACTTGTAAGATCCAAACTGTCTATGTCTCAGTAAGGATGGGTCAATGTAGGATAAAATAAATGTATTCTTCTGTAAGATGGGTAGCTTAGCAATACTGGAAAAATAAGTGTCTCTGACTTGTTTCTTTTGTCTGCATGTTTGACTTTTTCCTTTTTTGATTCTAACATTTACAGTTAATTTCTTGGTCTTGTTTTATTGAGTTCAGGATAATTCTGATACTATATTAGAGGTATTCATGCTAATCATATTTTATTACCTGTAAGATTAAAAAGATTCGCGTATTTATGCTTAGTTAACTAAAGCTTGATTTTTTTTGTTTCAGAGCCTACTTTGCAATCTGGAAAGAATATTAGTATATGAAACTTAAAACCTTAGTCAGAAATTTAGCTAAAACCCAAATATTTTATTATACAAAATCTAAGACCAGAATTCTGTAATACCAACACTTGCCAAAGCTGGAGTGACTTCTGGAAATTACCATGTGATTCTCCAATTAAAGTCACTACATATGCCCAAATAGAGAAAGAGGGGTGTGAAGAGTAGGAAATACTTAGTTTTGATGGATATGAGGCTGGGAATGCAAGTTTCACAATGTCTTCACAATGTTTGGAATTTTAATTATAGCTTAAATATGTATATAGAGATGATCTGATCAAATGCTCATTAGCTAGCTCCTCTGTGGGTTCCAGATGAGAGGAATCAGACAGCATGGGCCCCGATTCTGTAACTGGTTAAGTTCATTGCAAACCTCATGGTGATTTTAATTATGGGAAAGATCAGGTCCTGAGTAAGAAGTATTACCAAAAATGTAGTGTGATTTATTACTGTGTATTCAGATGCTCTGCATATCAGTTTAGTGTTTTACTGGCCTATTTAGTGTTCTGTCAACTTGTCTGAATTACTAGCTGCAGGCAAGAATCATTAACAATGGTTATAGTGATCCATTGCTGGAGGTGATTTTATTGTGTAATACCTGAATAAATGCTGTTTAAAGTATAGGATTGCACTTTTCTTTAGTTTTCATTTATTTATTTATTTATTGCTGTTCCAGCATGTACCTACTATTAAACTTTATTCCTTATCAATTCATATTTAGAATGTGTGGTCGGCAGCAATTTGTTATTGTCCTCTTGTAGGCAAATTGCTGTAGTTTGGGAGTCTAAGCCTTAAGAGGTGTGCAATGATAAATATTGCTGTGTATTGTGATCCTTCTTCTCGGTGATTTTCAATTTTTTAATTCGTTCCTTCTCCCTATCTGTTTTCTAAAGGAACTTCCATTATTTTCTATGTGCTTTCAGAAGACTTCTGCATTTTATAACCTTTTCAGAATGTCCTCTAATTCCTTTTCACTTCTGCGATATACTTTTCTGAAATGTGTTGAAAGATAATGCAAACAGTATTCCAAATTAAGCCATGTCAGTTACTTGAGCAGGGATGTCTTCCCCTCATTTTTTTATTGTAATGTTTTTCATACTATTTGTTACTTAATCTAACATCTTCTTAGCTTCTTTATCTGTGCTAAATGTTGAGTAGACTTTCTGAGTGTTTGTGGAAATGCGTACATGTCTTTCTCCATTTGATACAGTTAATTTAGTTTTAAGGTGTACTTAATCTCTCTGATCTTATACTTCTTTTGAGTTCAGACACGAAATGGTACATGCTGTTTTGTTCCCCAGTGACGTAGTTTGTCTTCAAATTTTTCGTAAGTTTCTAAGTTCTTTTGGCCTTGCCTATTGTAATGACACTATATCCAGACTTTTAAATTTACTAGTCCTTGCCCTTTGAGATCATTTGTAAATATATCAAAGCAACAGATATGAGATTTTGAGATACCATGCTGTTGACCTATTCTTTCAATGAAAATTGATTGTTTAATCTTACTTCTGCATTTTTTCATTAGTATTAGAAGTTTTCATCTTGCCTTCTGACTACTTCAGTTTCTGATAATCTTTTTTGCAGGATTTTGTTCAATTCCCTTTAGAATTCTGTGGTTGTGTCACAGTTGTCAGCTTGCTTAGCAGCTGTGGGTCAGTGTGGGCAGTTTTCCTCTTTTGTTTTGGTAGTCTTGGTGGAAATCAAGGCTCTTGAGATTGTTTCACATGCACTAAAGAAAGTGTGATGTTTTCCTGTAACAAGCCTTTGTTCTGAGGTGCATTAAAATTGCTTTACAGGAACTTTTTTCTTTTGGAAAAAGTCATACTATAAGTAAAATCCCCATGATAATGACAATGGGTAACTAACACCAGAAATACTGACAGAAATATAACATGTATGCTTTCTGTTTCACCTAGTTAAGTGATTTCTACTCATACCACATGACAGTGATGTAGACTGTTGTGCACTTTATAACCTGTTTTGTTTGTGTGAATGTGAATTGAACTAAAAATGCTAATGATACCAGTCTTTTTAGGAATATCAGCATTTACAGGAAAAGTTGAGTAGAAGACGGTTTTTCCTATCCCTCTGTGAAGAAATCAATTATTTTTTTTTACTACTGTATTCTTTTTCCCCCAGCCATTTGCTAGACTGATAATTAAAGTCATAGTTATGTTACAGAGGAAGTAGACCCTTCAGCTGCCATCTGAGGAGGACTAGAATAACATGTTGTATTGATAAGTGTGAGAAAGGCAGATTTGTGATGGCACAGACTTGAAAGACTGTTCTGCAGTTGATACTCTTATTTCTGTTCAGTGCCATCAGTGAGAAAATCATGATGACTGCATGAAACTCAAAATACTGTGGCTGGGTGCATCACACAGCACAGTCTGTTATTTTTACACAAGCTCACTGTGGCTGGTACTACTGTATTTTTCCATGAAATTGTACTCAGAAAGTTGTAGCTGATAAGTAATATGAGAACAAAATTAGAGTCTATGCCTGTTACATGTCTGTCATTAGAGCAATTCAAGTATCATTTATGTTTTTTTCATGGGTGGTGGTACCTAAGAAAGTAGACGTGTTTGAAGTTTTAAGTTTCATGCTCATGTTATACACATTCTGTGATATTTGGAATGTGACTTTGCAAGATAAATCTGTACTCCATCATTAGATGAAATCTTGGAAGCAAAAAAAAGGAAGAACGTCTATCAAATAATCTTGTAGGAATGGCTCTTGGATTAGTGATGAAATCTCTTCATTATTGGTTTCAGTTGTCTTATTGTGTTTAAGTATGCAACACACATTCAGGGGGGTTTGGGTTATGCAATAAGTGTCTCTAAAACCCAACTACTGTTGGTCTTAGTTCTGCTGTGGTGGATTTATTTTGTCATTTAAGGCATGCTTCAGAATATGTTATTGACTAAGATAGTTCTCTGGGGAGCATGGAGGAAACTCCTTTTTTCTGCCTGCTGAAACAATAATAAAAATAATGGATAAGCACCAACCGTTACTGTAAAATTATAATCTGGTGTCCCTCTGTTTCTTTTGCCTTTCACCAAATCTATTCTCATACACAGCTGTAACAAAAGGCCTGTGCACAGCCTATAATGAGCCTAACACTGTCTTGAGGGAATGTTTTCCTGATGGTTGTTGTAGTTATTATTATCTCTTTCTGTAATTATGGCCAATTTCTTTGTCATAACGTTGATAAATCTGCTATTCAGAGTGGAAGTAAAGACCTTATCTCCTCCTTTGCCCTTGTCTACTGTCTACAAGTTCCTTTTAACATGAGGAATGGATGTCCATAAAAAATGTTCTTCACAGGTGACATTTGTCCACAAAATGAGAGTACAGTAGATTGAATAAGTGAAGATGGCTTTGAAGTAGATTCAGCCACTAGCAGAGAAATAAGTTGAGTCCTGTTTTGTTTAATTAATGTGTGAGGTACGAAACAAAGTCTTGTGATTAACTACAGCAATACCTCTTCACAAGTCCAATTAGAAGCTGTAATGTTGGCAGGCTGTTCAAGTGCAAGTGAATGGGTAGCATGAGTACTTTTGATATCTGGCTGAAATTGCATGAACCTGCCAGGGTAGCTATTTTGAAATTTTCTCATGCATACCTGTTCAAGAAATGTAGTAGAGAATCAAAATAAATCTTTACTAATTCAGATCTGCTTTACATTTTCCTTTATGGAGAGGGACTACCTTGGAATATTTCCAAATAGATGGATTCACTTTGTGTGTATTTCTATTAGGAATGAGTTAAAGCATTCTGAATTTATTTGGACCGAATACTGTATGAAGTTAAAAGAAACAGAGGAGAAGATTATAAAGGATGAAAAACACCTTGAGGAGTTAGTGAAGCAAAAAGCAGAAATTCAGGAAGATGCAAAACGTTGGAACAGCAAAGTGAGTCTTGAATATTTATAAACAAGCAAGTAAATGAGTATCTTTTATTGAAAAGTACATGAATGCCTGAATATTTTATATGTTTAAGAGTTAAGGTCCTCTGTAAAAGTAAAAATACAAATACTGATTTAAAAATAATAAGTGGTAGGTTCTCTAGAATTCTGTTCATTCTTTTGTTGTAGTATTATATTTCAGCTTTAATTCTTAAAAATATCATAATCATCTTATATTCCTTTAAGTGATCTAGATGTTTTTAACTGTTGGATGCATATCTGCTTAGTATTGTTTGTTGTCTTAAATCATCTGGAAGAAAGTGTGCATTTAGAGGGACAGCATAAGTGTCCTTTTGAATTAGCAGATTTTTTGACCTGAGATGGCACATGATGCACTTTTACAGCACACATAGCGATACCCTATTTTACTTAAAATTCCCCTGTTTTCTGCTATATTTGTCTAAGTTTCATTTTGAAATCTTGTACTTGGTAGTTTAAAATTTGGAGTTCCTCACACTGCCTGACTAGGAGTTTTCAGTTTATTGACAGCTCCGTATGTGGAACAAGTAGAAAATACCTAAAACCAGATTTAGATGCCCACAATAGAACTTTTTATTTTTTAAATATTTGTAAGAACGTGTGTATATGTGTAAGTATACAAGTTTGAAGTATGAAATTCATTCTCTTGTACATACCCAGTACTGTTGTGGTTTGAGCATCTAGATAGCTAGGTTCTGCTAATGATCCGATGGAACCCAGAATCTAGATAGAGTAGTTCTGAGAAGCTGGATCAACCAAGCATGCCCAGAACAAAAAAACCCAAACCCCAAAGCATACTGCTAGCAAAAATAAAGATACAGTCACATTAGACAGCCACCAGTGGGCATGTTCTTTTCTTTTGTTTCCAACTGTGTATTACAGTCTTCTTCCTGTTACTGGCACCAGCAACTGCTACCAACTGATATCTAGAAAACCACTATTTTCAAATAGAGCCAATACTTCTAAGTAAACTTTTTTCTTTTTTTCTTTCTGGGCATGGGTTTGCCTGACCTGATATATTTCAGTGTGTATTGCTTGAGTATGAAGACCAACACAAAGAAAAGAGAAAAATATATAACAGGGATAAGGTGGAACATGGAACTTCTCCATTTGGTGACCATCTTTGGTTTGATTAGTTTATGCTGAATGTGAACCACAGTTAAGTTTAGCATAAAGTGATTTGTTATTATTGATTTCCTTCAAAAACATGACTAAAGTATCTAACTAAATAAATCTTTATAAATAATATTGGATTTTCAGAAAGCTCAAAGTGATTCTTCTGATCATCATAGAACTGTTACTGGCATAATGGAGTTATTTGGGGAATCGGGAAAACATTGGGATTATTTTCAGTGACTTCATTGGGGTTTGAACTGGATCAAAATTATAACACAACAATTACCATGTGCATCAGTAAGTTTGAAGACAGAATTAGTTATGTGAACTAATACTTTTCTGCATTTTTCCCCTGACTTTTTTTCTCATTATAATTCATGCTGGTTTTTAAATTTAATGTATGACCTATTAGGAGTGTTTCAACTTTTGACACTATTAGGACAACTCTGAGTTATCTTTTTCCCATGATACCCAGATTTGCATTACAAAAGGTATCTGTATGCATTAAATCCATTTTCTGTATCTACATGGCTTTTGCTTTTCAAAGATTAGAAGAAACCCTTCTTACAAAATTAATCTCATACTTAACTATTCCTCCTTTATTCTTTTGTCTTCATTAATTACCTGCACAGTGTGGCAGTATTTCAGGTCATTCCTGACAAAATGTTTGCTCTAAAAACATTGAAAGAGAGAAAACCATTTCTGAATCATGTTTTTCCTATGTGTTAGTAATTTAAAAACTGGGACATTTTGCTTATACTTAATCTGTTGGGTGTTTTTCCCCTGTAGATGTAACCAATTTCTCTTTGTCTGTCCCACACTTCCCCTGAACTGTATTTCTTAGAATATTTTATGTTTTGAGAGACTTAAAAATTTGCTGTTTTATCTCTTCTTTCCCCCCCACCCCCACCCCCTGTAGGTTAGCATAGGTGCTTCTTTGCAGTTTCTTCTCACAGATAATGTCTTATAATTCCTAACCATTCTGGTTAGGACCTTCAGTCTCCAGCTAGTTAGGAAGGTGCAGCCATACAAGGACAATCAGCAGAATCCTAGAGAAGTAAAACAGAACTCTGACTTTCTCGACAAGATAACAAGACAAAGCCTGTATGTTTCCCTCCTTGGCTGCAGGGACATAGGCACAAAGTATCTTAAGTAAATCTGCTCTTCATCAGATTCTTGAGGTAGCAGTAGGAAATTACATGCCATCAAAAGTATCTGTGTCCTAATTCTGTTCTGAACTTCCCACATGTATTCTCTGACATCCCTATCAACTCTGATCCTGCTTGGACATGTGTGTTTTCTGGTCATATTCCAGTTAGACCTTTGTCTGTATGGAGATTTTATAGGTAAGTTATGGCAGGGTAGCTATGTTGTTTCAGCCTCTGCAGAGGAAGGAGATGTGAAGGAAACAAAGTTCATTAAATTCGGTGTGAGTAGGTATGCCTTTGTCTGTCTAAAGGCACTTTAGATGTTTTCCTTATCCTGCAGATCCTTGCTTCCCTCACACCCTCATTTTTCGTTAAGCTCCAATGATTGATCCATCATTGAATCTCTGCATGAATCTGTATTAATAGCAATACGGAGATATTATGGAAAATCTTGAGGCTGAGAGGAACTTAAAATATTATGTTTAATTATACCACATATGTCAGGTATGAATTAGGAGGCAGTATGTTCTTACTGATACTGTGAAGTCCAAAGATTCTGCTAGAATACATTGCAATGGCAATGTGCATCTGAATACTATAGCATGAAAGACCTCTATTAACTCTTTAATAGCCTTCTTTTGAAATTTAATTTTTAAATAGATTGTTTAATCATTAAAAAGAAACGTAGAAGATATTTGTATTACTTACTTTACAAAAAATTTTCTAGATAGAAGATTTGAATAATAAAATAGCAGCCTAAAGAGATGAGAGTGTAAAAATATCAGATGCTTCTTCCGAAGTGATTGAAGCTGTGGAGGAAGTAGTAAGTTTCTTACTGTTTATATATAAATTATGTAAAAATGCTTGCATACTTGTGAGTTCTGTTGTTGGCCTGAGATAATTTCAGCTTATGCTAAGGGTGTATTAATGTTTTAATGTTCATTAGAAATCCACCAGGGAAAGTGATCTACGGAATATAAAGCAAAAGATCCTCAATATTAATGAAGGACTGGGTGGTTTGAAATGTGAAAGTGAAGAACTTGAGGGAGAAAATGAAGAGCTTTTGCAAAAACTCAGAAATAGGTAATGCCTGCAACATAAATACAGGAAGGAAGCTTTATTTTTTCACTGAAAACATGATTATAAAAGTGAACCTTGCTTTTATTTTACATTTATCTGTAATTCAACACTTCAATAATTTCAAGTAATTTCAGGCTGAAATTTATCATCTAACTTTTTTGGCCTTCACTTGAAAGAAAAATAACTAAAAATTTGCAAAAGAAAAAATACATACTTTGACAATTAAAATAAAACAAAATGAGGAAGGTTTCTCTTTTTGTTAACAGAAACCTCAGTCCCCAAAACATCTTGGTAAAATCTTTTATAAATTATATTTGTATTTTTTTCATATATGATGGTTATAAACATATAATCTGAAATACTGATTTTCTCTTATTCTCTTTGAATTTTTGTAAGATGTTATGTGCACATCTTTTGTAGCTTCTCAGTTTAATGATTCAGAATAGCTATAAACTACATTGTACATAATATTCTCAGAGCCTTTATAATACGACAGAAACACACACACACGCCCCCCACCCCCCCAGTTTTTAGTTCTTTCTTCCTTTGGACACTAGGTGTATGCTGGTTTTATGTATCTGACAGTTTATCTTCTTTGTGCCCCCAGTTACTTTGCTGAAACCAGACAATAAAATCCAAAGTCATCTGAAAAGAAAAGTTCTTGAAAATAATTAGGTTCTTACAAGTTTTGTAGAAATTGATGACTGAATTGAATACAGACACCCTGTCATCATAAAAACATTCCTTACTAGACCCCAAAATGCCCATACAAGAGATGTGGGAAAAGGGAGGATATAAAAAGATGAGAGCAGCTATATGCATGCTCCTTGTTAATATTCCAAGTTGGAGCTCATACCTTACATACCTAAGTCAATCAATGATGGGACACAAATGGGTAAGAAACCAGGCTTCATTAGTTCTGATGTTGATGGAACTACTCATTTGGGTTATTAGAACATTTTGGAATTAGTGCTGTAGCTTTCCAATTTTATTATTTTCAATTTCATTGGATTTTTTTGATGGATTAAAGCTTTTATTTCATCATACATGTAATAATGGAGAGAGATCTTGGCCATGTTCAAAGTATTAACTGATAAGCTGAAAGAATAAACTCAGATTTGCAAGAACATGTACACACAAATGCAGAGCATCAGGAAAGAGGGGGGAGTTCTTGGAAAACAAAATTAGGAAACATTGTTACTTGAGACCATCTTATATACTAACGCTTTACAGGGATCCTTGAAAGACTGAACAAGTTCACAAGGCAAATCCTTTGAGCATTATCTTTTTCATATATAATTAGTATTGACGTGTGTCCTGATTGTTGTCCTTCCACATGTTCAGGAGTTCATAAAATGCATATGAAAGTTCAGATTCAAGATCCAGAGAATGGTTATGACAAGTTCCTAGTAATGAAGGATACCAGGAGCTAAGTTTATTTATGTTTTCAATGGATGATCTGAAGACATCCTTTGAAGGGGAAATACCATTTCAAGACTGCTATTTGGTCTATTCCCAGGAAATAAGGAGTGAAGGCTGAATATAGAATTCAATTTGAAGTATTTTTTTAAAAAAGAAGAATGTAGGGCTTTTTATTTGAAAATCCTTTTTTATCTTTTTGGAGTTCTTGACTGAATAAGGAGTGTTTTAAACAAAGGCTATAACTAACTATAGTTCTTTTTGGGGTGTTGCCGTTAAGTGCTATGAGAGCAGTATGTTTGGTTCTGCTCGGAAACCTTTATATTCTTTGATCTGCCAGTAATCTCTTGCCTTATGTTGAAGCTATTTTACATGTCAGATCATTAGTCTGATACTCTGAGACTTTTCTAGCTTCTCACAAACTTTCTCAATATAATTATGTTGTGATTTCTGTGTGGTCTTTTGTATTAGAGAAGAATTGCAGTATTGTATGGAATTGCTATATTCCATCAGAATGGGATTCTTAAAATCAACACATTGTCTCATGCTACTCTAAGAACTGGAGTGCGTGTTTTGATTAATTGTGTACTAATGGAGTCCCTACATGTTACTTCACAAGACCAGAAAGTGAGTGACTCTCCAGCTCCTACTAAGCTGCAAGAAGACAGAGAATTATCTACTAGTGTTCTTCCTAGAAAGATTAGTTGTGTCTCTTTCCTATTTAGAACATGCAGTACACGCAAGAAATAAGTTTCATGCTCACCTGAGATTCTAGGAGCACATGCAGTTTAAATAGTCTCATTTCCTGTCCTGTCTTGTCTCTCTTGCTATGAGAGAAAGGGAGAATTCTACCTCCTACGTCTTCTAAAATGGCTATCATATTCTCAGTATCTTTTATGAGCCCATTGAAGTGGGCCTGCTTTTATAATCAGAAGTGTACTTCAAATTATATTGAAGGCATTGATGACAATATCTTAACACGCGCTGATACTGAGTGCTGTACAGAGGCATCTGGAAATAGTGTTGCCTTTGGGAAAATGATCCTGAATTCATTTTTTCCCCCAAAGAATTCCAAGACTTTTCTCTAGCTAACTTGTGTTTGAGCTTAGAAGGATCTAAAATACAAAACTTATGCAAATTTCAGTGGGGAAAAAAGTTCCAGTTACTGAAATACGTTGGGATTTGTTGTCTATATGAACATTCACCCCCTATATGTGTTGTCTTTCCTTCATAGTATGTTAAGCATCTTGGATGAAAGAAGCTGAGGAAAAACAGTGCATTTGACCTGATGTATACCTGTTTCCTATGAAGGCTGAGTACATCTTACAGATACCATTAGGTCAGAAAATATCAGGTACACATGCTATACGAAGTTACTGAATGTATGAAAGCTTAGGGAAAGAAAGATAAACTTAGCATGCTTCTCAAATTGGGGCAGAGATCCTGAGTGAGCTGCATAAGCCGTGATAAATTTAAAGACCTATACAAAGGGGTGTAGTACGGAACACATGCACCAAAGAACAGTAGTTCTTTCAGCTGTAGTCCACTTGCTTTTCTGCTTGAAATATTTATATCTTCTAGCATCCATGCTTAAAGTGATTTGACTTCTTTATATGCATCAAAACAATTTTGCTCCACATGAAAGGTATAGGAAATCAGAGTGGAACAGTCATTGTTTGGTTCTTTTTGTTTCTTTCCAGCTTCAGCACAGATCCACTTACTCTGCAGTGTTCAGATGAATTGCTCTCTTGGCTTTGGTATTTTGAAATTTAAGTCTTTTTACATCATAGACATTTTGGAAGTAATTTGTGAAGCCATTTAGTCATCACCTTCCCCAAAATAAGATCAGCTATACTTATACCCATTTTAAGAAACAGTCAATCAGATTAATTTTTTAGGGTTGCTGGTGTTGGTTGTGTCAAAACTTCCCTAGGCAAGGTGAGCAGTTAATTGCCTAGTGACCTTTTTCCAGTATTTTAGAATATATGTTACTTTCTTCAGGTAATTTGCTTCTGGTAGAGAATTCTTTTTCCTATGTAGTCCTTAAGTATTGTTTATATGAGGATGTTATGGGTTATATGGACATATTAAAAGTGCTTAATTAGGGAGAACTGCATATGTCATGAAGTATGTGATCTGTAAGTCTTCTACATGTAGAATTTGCAAAATTAAGTCATCTATCTCTGGAATAGTTGTGAGAGCTATTTCAGAATCAGGTCACAAGACCATCTGTAGAAAAACTTTCTGGTTTGAAAGTGATGTGGTGTGGTCTGAATAGTTCAAATCAGTGTTATCAGAGGCTGCAGGATTCAGAAATTCTGTAAGAACTAACCAAAACCATTACCAAAAGTGTATGGAAATCATTTGTTCAGGGACAAATTTGCAACTGAAGTTTCATCTGGTAGTCAGAATATCCTTGAAACTCTCTTTATTGGATGGAGTATTGTAATTACTTCTGATCCCAGCTAATTATTTGGTCTTTGGTCTCAAGGCCATACTGTACCTTCACAAATTCCTTATTTTTCACTGATTCTCCATAACAGTATCTTCTTGACCTCTTTTATCAGTCTGTCTGTAACTGGTAATCCACTTACAGTTATAACTCTCTTAAATCATGGTTATGTCACAGCCCTTGTTACTACTCACTCTGGTATAGTTGCTCTGTATCTCATTGCCAACCTCACTAGTGTGCAGGAAAATGTAATCAGTGCATGGGACAGAGGCAGACCTGTGAGTCTAAAGAATAGAATTATTATTACTGTCTAATGAGATGGCTGTTAACTAAATGGTCTTAGACTTGGAAGTAGCAAAGTACATCTGCTTTCATCTTGCCACCCTTTAGCCAAAAAATTTCTGTTGCTCTTTCTTGTAATTGTCTTTGAGCATTAACATGTAGGGAAGATTTGGGCTATTCAGCTGTGTTTTTCCTAAGATGCTTGTAGTAGATCCTGATAATCTCTAGTGTTTTAATTTGCAAGGAACAAGCTCTTTTAGATCTATGGAAGATTTTTGTCTCAATAGTTAAAAAAAAGGAGGAGGAATCCTTTGTATTTAAGGACTGTCTAAATCAATAACTGACTATGCAGCACTTCGCATGCTGGCGCAGCCCAGGGTGATTTCATTGTTAAGTTGCACAGAGGCACCAGTGGTGTAGTGGTATCATGCAAGATTCCCATTCTTGCGAGCCGGGTTCGATTCCCGGCTGGTGCAGGGAAAACCCCATCTTCCATCCTCAGCAGCAGCTGTTATAACCCTACGACATCTAAACAGCCAGATGACTCTAAGCAGTCCCAGAAATGTGGGATTAAGCCGATGAGAGTATCATTAAACAGGTCCCTCCTGTGTCATGTGGAGCTCAGTTTGTGAGTAGGGCTGTTACAGCTTCTGCAATATTGAAAAATGCTTGTAGGTGGATTAGTGTAAATCAGTCAGTCCTGGCTTTTAAGCACAGGGTCTTACAGGTGTGTGACATTGCTGAAGCCTCTAGGTCAGGTGTCCTCAAACTTTTTAACCAGGGGGCTGGCGCGCGGATGCAGTGGCAGGCAGTCATCTGCGGCTGCTTGGTTTCCCCCCAGCCCCCGGCGGGGGGGTGGTGGTGGTGGTGGTGTCTGTAAATACTGGGGGCCAGATTGAGGACCCTGGGGGGCCGTATCCAGCCTGCGGGCCGTAGTTTGAGGACCCCGGTCTAGGTGATATTTTGTAAAGACTGTATTGCAGTTTTAGTTCTAGTGGGGCTGAGTTCTTGTCTCCATCGGATTGATCAGCTGCTTGGGAATCACAGTACGTTGAGTCTAGCTGTAGACGATCTCTTAACAGGGAAAGGGCAGTTGTAATACATACTGTATACATGGTATATGTTAGGTATAGTTCATCCAGATGCATGTGGGCAATGTTTTCTGTTCTCTTGCTTTGTGCTTCTTTGTTACATGAATTTTGGGAAGGGAAATTAAGTCGCTGTGGGCTTGCACTCTCTTACAAGTTTTTCAAGGAGTATATGGAAGATACTACTGGCTGTAAGACTGTATATTTAGGAACCAGCAGTTCACATGCACTGAAAGCGGAATGTGCAGAGAGAGACTGTGTGTTTGTGTGTGTGTGTGTGTGCGCGCATGCCTGTGTGAAATAACCTGTGACGTTTAGTCCTTGTACACTTAGAAATCTTTGGATTTTGTAAGGTAAATTATGTTTCCTTCCTTTAACTAAACAAATGACACCCTGTGTTAAAGCAGCTGATCTTTGAGAAAAATATTCTGGCCACTAATTCAGCTAAGGAAATGTGTGATCAGTGCCGGCGCGTTGTGGGTTTGCAGATTAAGTGTCGGACACAATGTTATATATCCTGTGAAGTTCCTTACAATACCATTTAGGTTTATCATTCTAATTCAGCACTCAGTAACTTTATTTTTCAATGATCCCATTCTTCTACAAAGAAATATTCCATTGCAGAATATTAAGTTCTGATGATACAGAGGTTGTATTCTGTCAGTCAAAGCAATATCAGGGTTTACCTGTAGGTTTTTTGTATTTGATTCTGTTTGGGTTTTGCTGTATAATCCAGCAGTCTAATCACATAGTATTTTAAGTTCACTTCTGTTAAACAGTTCACCTCTGAAAGTTTGTTTGTATGCAGATAAATTGAAATTGTTCTATGTGATCTAAGAATTCTACAAATAGCAACATACTTAGGAATTTGAATTCATCAGCTGTATGACCTGTACCACTGCACTGATATGAAGTATCCTAGACATGGCATTTTATTATAAGATAGATGAACTGAGACTCTGTCCAGTTTTAACACTTCCAGATAAAAGGGCTGTTCTTGCCACTTTCTTCTCATCCAGAATTGATAGGTTTATATTATACTTGGGAAGAGGGGCTCAAGAAAGCTGTTTAATATTCAAGGTTCACTTCCTTCAAGCTCAAGAGCAGTCCCTTCCAATGAGTAGGAAGGAGGGCAAAAATGCCAGGAGGCTTGCATGGATGACACCAAATTGGGAGAAGGGGCTGATACTCTGGAGAGCTGTGCTGCCATCCAGAGGGACCTCATCAGGTTGGAGAAATAGGCTGAAAGGAACCTCATGAAGTTCAACAAGGAAGAGTAAAAAGTCCTGTGCCTGGGGAGGAACAGCACCAGGCACCAAGATATGCTGGGGGCCACCCAGCTGGAAAACAGCTTGGCAGAAAAGACCCTGGAGGTCCTGGTGGACACCAAGTTGAACATGAGCCAGCAATGTGCCTTCGTTGCAAATAAGGCCAATGGTATCCTGCACTGCATTAGGAGGTGCATTGCCAGCAGATGGAGGGAGATGATCCTTTCCCTCTACTCAGAACTAGTGAGGCCCCACTGTGTCCAGTTCTGGGCTTCCCAGTACAAGAGAGACATGGATATACTGAGAAGAGTCCAACAAAGGGCCGTGAAGATGATGGAGGGATTGGAGCATGTGTCCTATGAGAAAAGGCTGAGAAAGCTGTTCAACCTGGAGAAAAGACTTGGAGGATAGTAATAATGTATATAAGTACCTGATGGGAAGGTGCAAAGAGGATGGAGCCATGTTCTTTTCAGTGGTGCCCAGTGGCAGGACCAGAGGCGATGGGCAAAAACCAAAACACAGGAGATTCTGTATGAAAATCAGGAAACACAGTACAGATATACAGGAAAATGAAAAAATGGATACGTATAATTGTTTGATATCAGTAAACTATCAGGCCTTATGCTCACGAATAAAAAGACTTTAAGGCTTTGATGTAGATCCTGGTGTATTCAACATCAAATAGCAGGATAATGAAATACTGGTTTTCAGTAAATTTGAATAATTTAATTTTAATTAATAATAATTCATTTAATAATAAAATTTTAGAATGTTTTAGCTCTACTTTTTCAATAATGGGTTTTATTTTTATTAATACACTTTAAAAAAAAAAAGTAAGATTGGCCATTTTAGTTTCAACTTCTGACTGATACACCTTTTGTCTTGAGCTGTTGAAATATCTGCAAAAGCCTGTGTAAGACTGAACAGCAAATAGAAAGACTAAATGATGATCTCTGTAATGCTGAATTGTCCTACAGTGAAAATAAAAGGAAGTATGAGGACTTAAAAAATGCCAAAACTGCAGAAGAAATCTCTTACAAGATATAATTTTTCATCAAATTCATTTTTTAGAGAAGAAGAATTGAAAATAATGTTCTTTGTATCAGAGAATTATTGGGCAAGCAACCGAATATAAAAAAAAAATAATTTAAAACATTATGATTTTAATGGTGCATTTTAAAACACTTGAAAAGTAGCAAATAATAATAGTCTCTGGAAGATAAAATAAATTGGTTACTAAACGGTCATAGGTAATAGCAGGCTAAAAAGTAAAGTTAACAGATTAAGTATTCTCAGCCATACAAAGAATTTGTTATTGCGAAGTGATTTAAAATGAATACTAACAAATAACAATCTCATTCTCTATGTAACTAAATGATTAGAATAATTTGTAAATCAGTATAGTTTTATTTCATGCTAAATGTAATCATTGCAAATGAAATAATAGGTTAGAATAATTAATTATCATTTGGATATCATTAGTTATCTAGAATTGAAATTTTAATTCATCCTTCTATAGAAGCCTTGCCATGACTATGAAGACTTAGAAGACTTGCAAGACTTGTTTTTTCACTTCACACAATTCTTAATGAATAATATGGTACATATGCATACAACTTTTAGGATCAGTGTTATTGCAAAGTGTAAGATTCAGCATTCAGAAATATGGAAAGAAAATAAAATGGGGAATTTTTAAGGGTCTTTTTTTACCATGGAGGTATAATTGGTGTTTTGCATATTCTTCACTAGAGAACTTCTGCTACATAAAAGGTATAGATTGCCTGAAAAGACTTTCACAGTTTTATTTTCCGTAATAATTTTAGGATTTCATTACTTGTAATCAGTAAAATTAGGAACAGTAATAGTATTTTCCTGGTTATAATGTGCATTGGTATATTAGGCACTCCACATGCTTCCTGCCTGCCTTTTCACCTAGCTGCTGGCCAAAAGTAAACGTATGTCCAAGTACCAGACTCTGCTTCTGAAAAGAAAAAAGGAATTGTGGGATATGATTTAAAACAGTCAGCTAAAAAGCTCATAGAATCGAGGTAAAAAACTGTAAAACATGAGCTAGAGAACTTTAGAGCTGTTTTCATAATGAATAGGAGTGAGTCAGTTTTATGTTTGTTAAAGTCCTTCATAGTGCCAGGTTGTCGTCTCTTGGATCAAAATTCTATTCCCAACAATATCTGAATCTGCATCATGTAGTTTTGTCTTATACATTGTATTTTTTTGGTATATTATGCTGTTTTATAGCCATATGTTTTAATACTAAATTTGTATGACTTTTCTGTTTTGTTTGTATATAAATTTCCCAAGCACTATGTTCTTCACATTCTCAGCACTGGGTGCTGAAATATTTACACAAATGGATGTTGAACTGTACAATCAGGGGAGTCCACTATGAGTCTTCTTATGGTTTAAGTATTTAAGGCATGCTAAATATTAGTCTAAAAAGCAAGGATTTTAGAAGGGATTCAGGTAAAGCCTCTAGATATTTGCTGTCCTACATCCTCCCCCCCCCCCCCCCCTTTTTTTTTGTGTGTGTGTCTTATTTTATGTTTACTCTTTACTATTAAAAATTAATTTAGAATTGGTGATATTTTCTTCTATTAATTTTACAGTCATATTTTAGACTTTTGACATCCACAGCATTCTGTGGTAAGGAATTCAACAGCTTTGCCATGTGTTGTGTTAAAAATTAAATTGTTTCTTTATTTTCTGCCTGGCATATACTATCTTTGTATAGGACCTGGTTCTTATTTTCAAAGATGTATTGTTCAGTCATTCCATATTCACTTCCTACATGTCAGACATGACTTTATAGGCTTTTATCATATTCTTCCTCTTTTTCAAGCTGTGGTCGCCTAATCCATCAACTTGTTTCATTAATGGAAACTGTCCCATGTCTGTCATCCAGTTCTGTTGTTATGGGGAAAGAGCATAGGGTATTCAGTATGTAGACACATCTTGGGTGTATATATAGTGGTATAAAGATGACTTCTGTTTTATTCTGTATTCCTTTTGTAATAGTTCTTAATTTTACATTTAGACTTTTAAATGCAGTGGAGCATTTTCTTTTATGATCGTGTTCCTGTTGGATTACTAGGCAGCTCAGAGTCAAGCACTGTATAAAGTGAAGACTTTGTCCCAATGTGCAAACATACATTTACCTTCATCGAATGTTGACCTTCGTAAATAAGAAGTCCAGCTGGTTTTAAGTCATCTCACAAAACCCCCCATTTTCCATATTGTTTCTGAATAAATTGGAAACCACAGGATCCAGCATGGATACTTGCAACACCCCACTGTACCCGCCACTGTGAAAACTGGTAATTTATTTCTATTGTAGGTCTTCTGTCTTTAAATGCATTATATATTCACATGTGGAGTTTTATCCTTAACTCATGAACAATTAATTAAGGAGTTATTTATATTCATTTACCAAATACTATTTAGAAGTCCAAGTAGACTGTATTATCCAGATATCTCTTCTCCACATACTTTTAAATACTAAAGAAAACTGACAAATTTTTAGACGTTGCTTCCCAGTCATGCTGATACCTCTCCTATGCATCAAATTTTCCATGTGTCAACTAGTATTTTGTTTTCATAACAATTCATATTATGAGTTTGCTTCTTAGGGCTTTGCAGGTTTTATTTGTTTTGGAATTTGGGCTTTCCCCCCCTTTCATATGCTGTTTTCTGAGTGCTTCATGGTAAGTTCATCTTTAAGTGCTTCTGATCATCTGTTGGGTTACATATTCTCTAGCAGGCTTCATATCAGATGTGTTTGGAAGACTTGTTTTAAGTCTCTTGCTGGTTTTCCCAAGAACTCTTAGCTTGCCTGATGGTATTTTTAGATTTAAATATGCAAAATTCAAGATCTTTTCCCTTTTTTTAGACATAATTTCAACTTTTTGTCTTGCTGCTAATATCTTCCCTTCTGTTTAGTAGAACTGATTTTCTTTTTGATATTTCCAAAGTGTCTGTCAAACAAACTTGATTTGCATGTGCTTTGAGCCTCCAGTATGATATCTGTAAAGTAATCTCCCTCTGGATTAGAAGTATTTTACTCTTTTAGCTGTTCCTCATGAAGTTTTTAATAAACTCCTGTAATTTTTATAAAACATATTTTTTTAATTTGAATGCAGTGTTACTGTTTGAATATTGTTGTTCCTTAAGCTTTCAAGTCATAGCTAGTGTTAACATCCCGGGCATGTAGTCAGTCAGAAATGTATTTCAAAGCCATGTATCTATCCATTTATGGTTAGAGATGGAATTTCTTTCTGTAGGTATTCTGGTTCACCTGTTGGCACAACTTAACTCCTACATGAAGCTATTACTAGCGGTCCTGCCTTCAGTAATGATTGCTTTCCAGTACCGCTCAAGTTGCTTCAGTGCCGTTGTTAATTAATACTTCTATTCCTACCACCTCCAGAATAACCATTCTGTTAACAGCTTTTAAGTTAACATTGCTATATTTAGTCTTAGTTACCATAAATTAACAAAAGTTTTGTAATTATAATAGTTAAAGCATACATATACATGTGAAGACACACACAGGGAAGGCGACCAGTTTCAAGAGCTGATTGAAAGGTAAAAGCATGAATGGAGAAGGTCTCTACTTAAGTAATAATTGAATAGTGGTGAATTTTGAATATGAACACATAAATGAAGGTGCAATTTGTATTTCACTGCCTGGTCTCTGCTGATATTCTATGAGAGCAATTACCTCCTGGTGTGTCTGAAAAAAGTGTCTGTGTGTAACCAGCAGCTGAACTGTATCCTTGGGCTACTGAATAGAGTGAAAAATATAGTGATTCATGCAATCACCAAGTGTTATCATTAGTCATTCAAGATGTTGCTGCATTTTGGAGACTGGTCCAGATGCCACAGTTCATTTACTAGACTCAGGATTTGGGTTCAGATACACTATATACATATGGGGACAAGGAGGTGTGAGGGCGAAGGGCAGAGCCATGGGCACAAGTTGTTGCTTGGAGTTATTATTGGAGCAAATGCATAAACTTTCATCTGGGGAAAAAAAGCTTTTACTCATTGATTACAGGATGTGTTTTCCACATGAACAGTGATCTCTGTCACTTGTTTCCTTGAAGTTCTTAACAACCTTTGAGATTTGGGGTTTGAGACTATATGGGGATATTTGGACCTGGTTTTGAATTTTCTTATGTATTTGGCATCTGGGAGATGTTTATGACCTCCTTATACAGGAACCTCCCTCTCCAAGTGCTGATGGCATATGCACTTCCAAAGTGCAGATATGGATGTGAATAAAACATCTTGAATAAATACATTTCAATAATAGAGTTGATTGAGTTAATTTCTTACTTCACTGTTGGCCATGTTGTGCCTTGTCCTGCTTAAATAATCAGTTTCCCACTACCTAAATTAACTTAAAAAAGAGACAGAAAACCCTAGAGTTTTACTTGGATTGTAATCAGGTATAGTTATGATGGTCTGGTAATCTGATGTGTGTTGAATTAGAGGTTTTCAAGGTGCAGACTATAATGATGTGCTATATAACTATTATCCTAGAAGTGATATGAGTAGGATAGTCATAAGAAAGGACTAAAACAGGTTCAGTTCTTTTTACTAGAAACTACAAAAAAAAGTCTCATCATATAAAATATAGAAGGGACCGAGATTTTTAAATTTTGAACGTTTGATGTTCAATATCCATTTAGGTAAGCCAGCTCAGCTTCTTCATGTATTTAATTATTTTAACGTATCAAAATAAATTATATTAAATCTAGAAAATATTGTTACTTATAGTATGGTCTATTTTTATTTACCTTTTATGCCTGAGACTCTGTTGGAATTTACTTTTTTAATATAGTCTTTATGATACTTGAGAAAAATTTTAAATGCTGTGCTCCTCTTTGCTGTGATTTTAGTGTCAAATTTTCATTGATGTTGTCCATTACCTTGTTTTCTTATGCATTATGTATGGATATTTTTTTTTTCCTAAGAATTTGGAGGGGAACCTTAAAAAAGAAATTCAAGATCAAAAAGGAATTTAGAAAGTGACTCAGGTAAACATGACAGTAGACATTTTACTTCAAATCTAAAATCTTCTTCTACCTTCTTTTTACTTCCTACCATGAATTAACTTTGAGTACTTTGTGACCACCTCACATATAGAAGGCTAACAGATTTTGCTAAGTAATGATGCCTGCTGTTCAGCTGCTAGGAAAATTCAAATACTCATGAAAACATGAAATACTTTATATGTATCCCAGTTATGCGCAAAATTTTCCAGTTTGCTTTAAAAGATAAAAAACCTTTAGTAATATTCCATATATGCAGTGACATTATTTGAATTTGTATATTTTTCCTAAGTTTCTTTGAAACTTGTCGTGGTTTAACCCCAGCTGTAATTGCCACTCAGCCACTTGCTCGCTCTCCCATCACCCAGGGGGGTCAGGAGAAGAATTGGAAAGGAACGTAAAACTCAAGGGTTGAGATAAGAACAGTTTAACAATGGAGATAAAATAAAACCAAAAAAACCCAATAATAACAACAGCAGCAGTTTTAACGAAAAGGAGGGAGAAGAGGAGAGGAATGAAATCCAAAGGAAAGGAGAAAAGAAAACTCGTGACACACAATACAACTGGTCACCACCTGCTGACCAATGCCCAGCTAGTCCCTGACCAGGGATCAGCAGCCCCAGCCAACCCACCCTCCCCCCTGGGCCCCAGTTTATATACCAAGCATGATATCCTATGGTATGGAATACCTCTTTGGCTAGTTCAGGTCACCTGTCCTGGCTGTGTCCCCCCTAGTTTCCTGTGGCCCTCCAGCCCTCCTGCCAGCAAGGCCTGAGAAAGCAAAAAGTCCCCAACCACACTGTTCCCACACCAAAACCTGGTGAGCCCTTCCCAAGGGCCACAGTTGTTCATGCCCTGCTCCACCATAGGTGCCTTCCATGAGGTGCAGTTCTTCAGGAACAGATGGCTCCAGCGTGGTTCACAGGCCCGGCCAGCAAACCTGCTCCCGCCTGGGCCTCTCTCTCTATGGGGCCGCAGGCCCTGCCAGGAGCTGCTCCAGCGCCGGCTGCCCGCGGGGCACAGCCTCCTCGGGGCATCGCCCTGCCCCGGCCTGGGGTCCCCGTGGGCTGCAGGTGGGGATCTGCTCCACCGCGGCCCTCCGCGGGCTGAGGGGCACAGCCTGCCTCGCCAGGGGCTTCACCGCGGGCTGCCGGGGAACCGCTGCGCTGGGGGCTGGGGCACCTCCTGCCTCCCTCTGCGCTGGCCTGGGGGTCTGCAGCGCTGTTGCTCTCACATATTCTTGCTCCTCTCTTGTCTGGGTGCAATTGCTCAGGTTTGGATTTTATTTCCCTTGTTAAATATGTTGTCCCACAGGCTCTACCACTGTTGCTGATGGGCTCGGCCTTGGCCAGCAGCGGGTCCATCTTGGAGCCGGCTGGCATTTGTCCTACTGGACATAGGAGAAGTTTCTAGTAGCTTCTCACAGAAGCCACCCCTGTAGCCCCCCTGCTACCAAAACCTGGCCATGCAAACCCAATACACCTGGCAGAATCAGCCCTTAATAAACAGGCCAGGATTAATGTGCTAAATGATGAACTAGAGGAAAAGCAACAAGAGAAAGTCAAGAAAAGAGAGGAAGATATGGAGAGAATAGAAGAGAGACAAGTAGTTGATCTAGAAACAAAATTTAAAAGAAATAAAGCTATCGTTAAAGACAACTATGAGGTAAAAGTAGTAGATTCTGGACCACTAACTGGCATATTTTTTGTCATTATTAGAAAAAAAAAAGAGGAAACAGAAGTCCATAGCTCAGAAGAGTTGGATTTTGCAACTGTGCAGTTGTGCTGTGGTACAACATAACAAAATACAATGTAATTCCAGTCTTAGTTTTGACCTTTCTTGCTTTCTATACTAGAAAAATCCATCTCTTTTAGCTTCTATGATCTGTTTTCTTACAAAAGGGAAGACTGTTTAATACTTGCTTGTTTCCTTTGTACTACTTTGTGGGCTTACAAGCTGAAGAGAGCAACTAGTGTATAAGCCCACAGCTACGGCATGCTGGGGACCCTCTTTGCTTCTCTGCTTTATGGAAGATACTGATAAAAATGTTTTCCCTTCCTCTCATGAAAGGTCTGTTTTGTATAAGAAAAAGAGACATGTTTAAAAACAGTTCCTCAACCTACTTGTATCGACCTAGTTAAGTACATTCTTCTCTTCCAAGCATTTCTTTTGCTTCTACTATAGCATTCCTCCTGTTATAGTATGATGTGTTTTGGTTGTCCCCCCATCATCTTGAAAGTACAGCCAAAGAGCCATTTTCATCCAGTTGTCCAGTGGTGACCTAGTAGCCTATTCCCCATATCTGCAGGGTATACTAGTGGTGTTAACCTTCCCTGTGGTTAAAACCTTGGGAAATTTTTCAAAGAAATAACCTTTTGTCCAGTCCTGCTCAAAAGAGTAACAGGAATACTAACTAAACTTGTATGACTGAGAAATATTTCTTTCATTATTAGACCTTCCTCTTTTAGACCTGGTGATCTTTTAGATCTTTGAAAGCTTTGCTTATATGCAGTGCTACAACAATGGTGATAGATAGGAGATGGCAAAGTGAACAATGTTCTCTAAATAAATTAGTGTTTAAAAACAAGATATTAAAATTATGGATGCTTTTGAAAAATACTTGTTAGTATGTGGATCAGTTGACTAGTAGTTCTACAAACATGAGACCTTAGCTAAGCAGACAATCATTTCCTTAGGCAGTGCTGATAGTTTTATGTCCCCCTGCCACTTTAACGAACCTTATTGTTCTGAAATTATGTGGAAATATTCAAAATCTGAACCATAGTCTGGTGCAAGATGTAAATTCTGTATATTGTATTGAAGAAAAACCCTCAAACAAAACCATTCAATCTTTATTTGCAGAGCCGTTTGGAATGTAATTTATTCACAGATTTTTTTATTTTTATTTTTTAAATTAAGAGGATTTTCATAACTCTGCTTTTTCCTTTTTATATGTCCTTTTCTTGAGCAGGTGCTTGTTCCTTTTCTTCTTTCAGGCAGTGGCTGTGAAAATGACTGGAAACACGGGAATATTTTTCAATTGTTTCCAGTCTTCTATAATGAGTGAAACAGTTTGGCTTTCACAGTGGTAATTGTACAGATCTGCAACACTGAAATTGGGGACTGTCCTATCATAATGCTTAAATTAAGCTTTGTGTACTACTTAAAGCCTTTGTTCTGTATTGCACCACAAAATATGTGCAAATCCTTGCAAACAGGTCCTTCCAAATGTGAGCTGCTCCACACTGCATGAATAGGTGGGCATGCATTGTTCACTGTGATGAGCAGTTTTACAATCCAGGGAAGGCATTTGAAGCTTTCTTTTTTTTTTTTTTTTCTTCCACCCCCCACCCCCACTCCTCCCATCCCCACCCCACCAGCCCCAGGAAGTAAGTGTCTTAGGGAACAGAACTGAAAATACAGTAATCTGTATGAAAAAAGTAATTCTTTCTTAAGTGTCTGAAAAAGGAGGGCATTTTTACTGGAGCTTACTGCCAGAAAAGAAAAAGCAGAATGCCTTCATTTTTGTTTCCAAATCAGTAGGAAACAAAACTAACTATTGATGGTTTATGTCCAGAATTAAGACAAGGAGTTTTAAATAAGCCATATACTTGTTACAGAACATTCTCACAGTCAAGTAAGATCAACATTTCTTGAGTTTAGATACAGGTTTTTTTTTTTTATTTTTGCTCAAAGCCCAGATAAAGAATATCTGCTGCCTCAGCAAGAGGAATTTTTTTGTTGCAGAATCAATCTGTAGGTTCATAGTTCTGTTATCTGACTACTAGTAAATAGCTTGTCATGGGAGATTGTCTTCTCCAGTTCTCTAGTGTTATTTTATTTGAAAGGCTCTTGACATAATCTGCATGTAGCAATACTTCACCATTTTTGGAGGAGAGATGGAGGTTGTTGAATAGTTTCAGTTCAGATAATGGATTATGTGATAGTTTATTTTTGATTTGAGTTTAATAAGTCAAATTGAAAAATTAAAAGAAGAGATTCCTCTAATAGTTAATAGTATTTTCAAAACAACACATGAATGGCAGTGACTAATGTTGTTAGCCCTTCCCCAAATAAAACTGAGTAGAAACAATGTGACAAAGACCACATCATTAGTATCCTGGAAACCTAGAGAGGTGTGGTGTAAGTTATACATCATGGTCTATAGCTGTGTATTTGCTTCTGTTTTAAAAGCTTGGAAACAAGAGTTTGCACAAGCAGATCAGTATGTGAATGATATGTAAAAGATATTGGTAATTTAAAGGAAGAACTTTTTCATTGATGAAAGGTTTAAATTCTTGTTTCAGAATGGAAATATTAATACCTATTTTAGTTTTCTTTATTATAGAATCTAAATGAAATTTGAAACTTTGAATAATAGAACTATTATATGATTTATAAAATCATATTTAGTAATGTAAGTTTTTTCTTATTCCTGTATTAATAATGATTTCTGTAATTTAATATTTGGTGCTCACACTGATGATGCAAGTAGAATTGATAAAATGGACAAAACCTTGGGCTTTTCTTGAGGTGCTAATAAATAACAGAGTGACTTAATGAAAAATATAAACATGACATATCCCAATTTTTAATTTTCTTTCTTCTTCCTCTTGTTAGCTGTCTATAGCTATATTTTTCATGTGTTAGTGATAGTAAGTCAAAAACATTTATTTTGCCCTTTATACAAACCCCATGGAAGCTATTCCAAGTATATATTTTGACTTCAGAACTTTATTTATAAATTCCTTTGCAGAAAGGAAGTAAAGAAGCATGGGGAGCAGAGTAAGTGGTAATTTTTTGCTGCTAGAGAATAAACACTACATGAAGTAGCAAATATTTTCTATTATAAATGTGCATTTTTTCATTCAAAGCATAGAGTATATAAATGTACATGATGGAGAAATATGTATGGAATGGAAAACAAAAATGAGTTTAAGAATGGTAACTATTAAAGTATGTAATGACTAATATATTTTCTGATTTCTACAGAATGTAGGACAATAACTTTTGAATACTAACATTGTCTGTTTATGCATAAACTCTCCAGAAGCTCTTCTATTTGGATCAGAGAGTACAAGAGCTAGACAAAGAGCAGAAGCAAAATGAACAACTGGAACAACAAAGAACTATTATGCAGCAACAATTAAGTGATATACAGGTAAAGAATTTAAGGCCTGTATGGCTTTTTTGAAGCATGTTTAATCTCAAAGGTTAGGCTGTCATTTCTACACAGTTGCCTTGAAACTATAAACATACATAGAGTATATGTACTATTTTCTGTCTCGTGCTTGAACTAACCTATGAGGTTCATAGCCTTGAGACAGTGTAAAGTACAAAGCAGAATTGATATTGGGGTCATTGAGAAGTCCTTTGCTTTCTTCATTTGCTACACTGGCTCAGATTGCTTTGGGGCTTTAGAAATGCAATGGAGAAAATCAATAAAGGACAAAAAAGATTCTAGTGTAATAGGAAGTGCCTGCTGATTGCATGTTTGCTCAGCAGATGGCATCTTTTTGTAAATGATGGCTTATATCTGCTATATCAGTTACTAAACTGTATAATCCACCAAAGGGAATTATTGAATTTCATTACTGAACACTATGCTTTATATAAACATGGTTATAAGCATTAGAAGAAACAAGCATTTTCTTTCTAAGATTCTGTTCATTTTTATTATTCTTTCCTTTACATATTGTAGAAACTTGAGTTAGGTATTACAGCATCAAAGATGAGATATATAGATTTTTTAAAAAAATCATCTTGTCCAGAGTAGCTTTCATAAATCCGATAATTTCTATTGAAAAATTCTGAGACTTCCTATGTATGACAGAATCTTAAATTAAGGACTGGGAAATTCATTGATTCACACAGGTTTCTAAATTTGGCAGGGAAGACAGAGTTTATACATCTCTTTCTGTTAAAGATTGTGCTCTATGAAACTGCAGGTTTGCCAATAGATCTTAGAACATGTGGAAATGACTGATGAGTCAGCATACAGATAAGCAGTAATTCTACAATGTTTTTCAGTGCATTTGTTTTCTATACTTTTAATATTATGATTTTTAATGCTGCATTTCCTAGTAACTGTAAATACCTGTATACATTAGTTAGTAACTAGCAATATTTGAGTTGGTGTTGTGTAAGTGTTTTAGAGGAGTGTTTTGGCTAGGTGGAATAAAACAATGTACAAAGCCTGTTTTGCTCTAAGCTGGTTACAATACTCGGATACCTTAAATGTTCCTTTTTACAGCCTGATACAGTTCCTTGATTGCAGCAACTGATGTTTCGTAAAAGTGAGGCTTTATAAAAGGGGATGTCTTATTTTTAATAACTAATATTTCTAGCTGTGCAGGGTCACACTATATGATTCTGTTAATTGTATTATTTTGTTTTCAAGGAAAAATTATTTAAAGTTACATTCCAAGATTTTGGTGCTCTTCCATGATTAAGACATTGGCTTGTTTAAAGGTTGCCTAGTGTAGCTTAAATGATGTTATGAAAGAAATGGCTATGATTCCACAGTAATCTTAGTCTAGGAGTAATATGGAGTCTTAATCTTCCAACTGATCAAGCAATTCACAACCCTTCATGGTTTACCTACTTTAGGGCAAGATGAATCACACACTGGAAGCTTCTCCATCTCACTGTTGAATGTGAAGTGACTTAGTTTGCTGTGCTGACTTTTAAATGTCTAAAAGTTAGGTAACTAGGTATGGGCATATGAATTCTACTACTTAATACACCAGTAGTCTCGTTTAGCAGCTCAGAAGAATGAAAAATACAGTTCACATATTGAACAGCTGAATGACCAAGTGCTAAGGGACTCATTCAGCTTAGGCAGGATACTGGACTGTTATCCACTACAGCAAGCCATAAGGAGCAGATATTCAGTCTATTTATATTTGGATCACAGAATGTAGTGTCTCACCACTTTCATTTGTTTGTTCTAAAATCTGATTGCATGTCGTCTATGATAGGAACCAGGTTGCATTGACTCAATGGCTAGTATTCCACATGCGTGGAAGCCAACATTTTCCGATTTTCTCTGCCTTGGTTGAAAAGTCCTGAAAAAAGTGCAGGAAGTCAAAGAGACAAAGCTCTTCATTGTCAGCTTTGTTGTAACATAGCTCATATGTGAACCTGACTCTGGGGAAAAAAAAAAAAAAAAAAAGTCATGGCTTCTTTGTGTTCATATCTATATCTGGCCTTCATATCTTAATCATCTCAGATTTCATTATTTGTAAAGTTTAAGGCCAGGACAGATCACAGAGACATGCTGTATATCTTGGACTATCACATTTCTCCAGGTTCTTCTGATACTAAGCCTAAAAATACCATTTTTCCTGAGGGTTGAGACTCTCTATGAGCAGTTCAGTTGCACAGGGGCTTGCATTAATTACCATATCTTCATTTTCTTTCGAGTCTATGTTCCTGCAAGAAACCTGAAATTTCCATCTAATCATATCAGATACAGATTACACTTTTACAAAGTTCAGCGGCCTTAAAAATTCCATGTTCTTACGGTACCTTGCACACCTTCATATCTGTGCTAACATCTGTCACAAAAATTTTGATTCCTAGTACCAGCTACCTTTTAGGTATACCTAAGAAGCACTTTTATCATAAGGAAAAAGATCATTACACTATGCATCAGGCTACTGCTTCAGAAAAATGGGGCAGTATCTAACCAAGAAATTTTTAACATACTGGTCTTTATTTAAATATAATGTGATGCATTCTTTACCTACTGAATTGTGATGTCTTGAAATTTGGTGTTTATACATGTGTGCACTTAGATTATATGTGTGTATATAAGGATAATCAAAAGGTATTTTCCTCCCTCTTAATTTAACCCATTTACATAGCTGCTTACAGTTCATTAGTATAAGTTACAAAATCTAATGCAGCAAGACCACTTTAGAGGTATCACCCAAATAGAAGACTCCCACCTGTTTATTACTGTTGAACTGCTACAATGCTGTATGTTTACCTTGTTCATTGTGAGGAGCTGCAGCTTTGTTTACCAGGTACTGTTGCTCTTGAAAGCAGAGTTTGCTTGTGTCATGAAGCTTTACATTTTTTGGGTCCTGTGGCTGTAGTCACTTTTGGTATGATAAAGACGCTGCAACTTGATGTCTCTTCTGTAGAATAGGAAGTTTAGTGAAAACACTGTTTAAATTAAACATTTGTCAGCAGATTAATGTCAGCATCTCTCTGAGTTTTGTACTTGTATCTGAGGAAAGTAGGCAGGAATTCAGGAATCTTTGTGCTGTAATCCTCCGCAGTTTGGAGTACAGGACAACTGTTACAAAAACTTGACATCTGAAAGAGGACAACTGTCTATTTAGGCAACTAAATGGAAAATGCCAGTTTTCAGAGATGAGTAAGCCATATTCTCTCTGGAGAATGGCAACTAAAAATACTATTTTTTCCTGAAGGCCAAGTTTTTTAGTATTACATTTTGTAAGTACTTTGACAGTCTAGAAATAAAAGCTGCCAGTTAAGATGCTGAATCTGCATACACAGAAATAAATAGGCCCAGCCTTAGATCATATGCAAAATTTATTACTTTTCACTATTATTAATAAAGTTTTTGCTGTGCAAGCCAGTGGTTATTTGAAAAACTTCTATGTATGAGAGCAATAATTAAAGAGGGCATGTATTTTATGATGGTGGTGGCCCCCCAATGTGCATACATCCATATACAACATAGGCAAGTGCAAAAATACAAGCAGTATAATGTGTGGATATAGAGTAGAAGAATTGTGCAACAAGTTAGAGAAATATAACTGGATGTGCAAAGCCATGCTTTCACAGCAAGGCAGTTCTTCCAGTTGCACTAACTGCTTCAACTGCCCCCCTGAAAGAAATTATCTTTCTTTAGGTATACAATTTCATGAATTATTGCCCACAGTCATGCACTTAAAATACAGTATTTGGAAGTCTATCCCTGCCTAATTTAGATGCAATGTATTTTTTCTAATTCCCAGAAAAAAAAAAATATTTGTTTCCGATCAAATCGCTAAATACTCTCACACATGGAAAATTTTAAAAATGAACTTAAAGAATTAAATGAATTATGGAACATGAAGCAAATACAGATGGAAAATACAGAGAAATCTTTCACTGATTTGAGGTAAGACCTACCTATTATATGAATTTTAAAGGACAGTTTATTACTTTTACTGAAGTAATTTAGTAGCCTACTTTATTGCTATTACCAAAGGTAGTTTTATTATTTTGCAGTATTATTTCTAGGAAATATAATGCACTTTTCATCAATAATTGAGAGTATTTTTGTCTGATTGCTGCTTGTAGTTTTAACATATCTGTAGAAGTTATTCATGATAAATTGTCTGCTTACCAAATTGAATTTCAGGCATCAGAATTACTTTTGGAAATTTGATAATATTCATGGTCAGTTGCATCCTTAATTAATGGAGGATTCCACGCACTCTGTGTTTTCTCTGGTTTAAGAAGTGTGGACCTACACTTACTGTGACTGATGAGTCCTGAAAATAGTCTCAAAGGGCTCTATCCAGCTGATAACGCAGGTTGCCTTCTAGGCCACACAAGCCTTGGAGGGCTGTATATGCTGATTGCACAGCAGGCTTACTCTTCAAGGATAAAGGTGAACCTGCTGTGCAATGTCGAAGAGAAAGCAGCTTGGATTATTGAATTGTACAAGATGACTGAATAGTAAGAAACTGATCCTTGCATCTTTATACTACAGCTCTGTGATCTCTTTAACTTATGTACTGTCATTGTTGAAAGACCTTTGAGAGATTATTCCATGAAATTCTTTACTGGGGAAATTTTTTTTCTATGTAAATTTTTTAGCTGAGTATGTGGGACTGGCTGTGGTTTTTTCCAACTCTTGATTCAAACAGAATGATTCAGAGGGACCCAATGTGCAGTTGAACTTCCTGAACTTCAAGAATGGAAGGCATCTTTCCATGACTGAAAAATCTCTTCTCGTTTTCCACAGCTCTTTAGCCAGTAGTTTCATATAATGACATGTTTTATTCAGAATCAGAGAAGAAAGGGATATTATCAACACAAAGTGGCACTGAAAGTTCATTCCAGCAATTCATTATTTCTATATAGGTAAGAAGTCCATCTCTTTCAAAGAGAAATTTTCTTGCAGATTCTCCAACTTCTACACCTAAAATAGATAGTAATGAAAACTTTGCATTTTTCTTGAGAACATGCTTTCAGAGATCCCATTAACAAAAAGAACTGTAAAGTCAAAAAAGGTCCAAACAAACCCCTCTGACTTCCAGATTATCTAACCTGATGGCTAGTATTCCTATTTGTCATTCTCTGAACACAGAAGGTACAGCACATGGGAATTTCTCCATCATGTGACTTGCTGAAAACTGGCAGCATACTTATGCCTTCTGGTGTTCAGAGCATTCAGACTGTCTGTGCTTGAGGGACAAAGCAGAAGAAGAGTTTGGAGTTGGTGTTTTTTCATTGCTTCCTGCTTCTCATTAGTGAAGATGAATGGTGGCAATATTCAGAAAAAAAAATCTCTTTCAGTCTAATCTACCTTCTTCTATTAATATTTCCAATAATCTGACATATGACATGGCATTTCATCAATCTATCTTAAGAAAGTCTGCTCTAGCCATTTCCTGTTATACATATAGTTCAATATCAAATGTACTTACCTATTTGAACTGACCTTTCTTCTTTTTGTAAGAGTGCTGATACCTACCTGACTTGGTAGAAAAACTGGAACTAAAGGATAAACTTTTTTGAGTTTTACTTTTGGCTATTATTTCCATTTTTTTGGCATCTAATCAGGCTAATTCTGGCCTGATCTGGTGGAGAAAATTGAGGTAAAGGAGTTCCTACTTTTGCTTTCAGTCTTCACTGTTGTCCTTTTATAGGTACTTTCTAGCATCTTTGTCTGAATAACACCTCCTTGACTTGTTATTGCTTATCATTAATGCAATAAAAAGATTAAATAATAGCTACTAGAGTGAAATAGAAACATTGACACAATGTTATCAAAATAAGAGTAATTTGAAATAAAAACTTTTCTCCACAATAAAATTGACTACAAATATGAAGTCTACAGGAAAATTTAGCGTAACCTGCTAACGAAGGGAAAATTATATGTCACAGGTATCCCCTATAGAAACCATCTTGTAACAATGACTTTTGAAAAATTGTTTTTGCATTCTTGGAGGACTTAAAAACATGTCTTCATATCTGAAGTTAAGAATGAACATGTAATACATTCACTCATTTTTTTTATCTCAGTGGAGTTTTGTGCTAATTAAATTAGGAGGATGATAAGCAAATCCTGTGAACTTAATATTTATGTGAGGAGCATCCATGCTTGTGCTGGAGCCCCCACTGTTGATATGCATCAGTTCCCATATGGTGTGCCTACCTCCAGCCAGAAGGAAATAAGGATAGGAGGAAAGTTAAAGGGATGTGCCAGGGATTAGGAACACTGGAAGGGGGTTTCAGTGAAAAGAAACCCTAGGAAGTTTCCGGTGGATCCCTTAGCCCCTTTTTAGAGAGATTTGTGTAGACACTGATTCGGAGGAGGCCTTAGACGCTTTAATTTTCTGCAAAGGGGATTGATGTTCTGCAGACAGTCTCAGAAGAGACTGTGAGGAGGATCTTGTGACCTCCAGAATTTAGAACTAAATTCCAAAACTCCTAAACACATCTGTTCTGTCAAGTATCAGCTAATCAATAAGAAGGATAACTGCTTATTATTGGTCCCAGCTGTTCCTAGTTTGACAGCATAAATGGCTCCTGAGCGGTCAGCATAATATTTACATGATAGATTTTTCCCTTTAGCAGACTGGTTGATTTGTTTTAAAATTAAAAATATTTTATTTTAGTGTCAAAACAACATTGGCTTTACACAACAAATCCTTAAAATTAGAAAAAGTAGGCTTAAACTTGTCTCAAATTTCCTTTTTTCTGTGCACATTGTGATACAGTCTTTATTATGCAGCCAACTGTTACATTACCTACAAGCCTCTAGTTTAGGTTATCTTGCAGAAAATCGCTTAGAAATACTTTTTTTCTTTTTATAAAAATATGCTTCTGTCTAAAATTAACAGAAATACAGACTCTGAGAGATCAGAATGTTAGTACAAAGTGAAAACCTCTTAAAATTGCCTAACACATTTTATATGTATGGAAGAAAGAAATCATACTAGGTATGGACAGAGATAGGAACAAAATATTACACCAATGATGTGAAGCTCCTACTTCCAGTCCCAATAAATAATAAAATAGTTGTTACCCAATATGGCACTGGTCATGGGCTCACTCTGTGTCTCAGAATACAATTAATCAAACAGATACTTTGCATGTGGGAGTCAACCAGCCCATTCACTAGAAAGTTGTTTTAAAAATGTAAGTTATTTTTTAAAATTGTGAGAGTTATGTATCTCAATAGACACATTGGATATGGATTCATAGGCAGAGTAACTTTAAGTGGTCTAAACATTAATGGTAAGCTCCATCATAGACCTCTTTTTTTTTTTGAGTATCATTGTTTACAAAAAGAGACTGTTTTATCTATTATAAAATTAGAAGTTAAACCTCTAAGTAAAGACTAAAAAAACAGCATAGCAGAATATCTTGATTACTTAATTGAATATTTTTTTTCTTTCAAAGGAAAAATTTAAGTGGTGTGATGTTTAAGCAGCAAAACGTTCAGATGGTATTTAATCATCTCCAAGGTGAGCTAGCAGAGTATGAGAAAAGGTTAAAGTAGGAAGTATGGAGAATTACTACAGATTAGAAAGAAAAGCCTGAACTATTCAGAAGTGAGTATTATCAGAGCTGTGTTTCTTTACGTGAGAAGTGAAGCAATTATTTGGTTAGTTCTGGCCCTTTTTAGGTCTAAAAAGGATACTAGTTTTATCAAAAGTTTGAAATAACTAGTATTTTCTTGTCCATATGCAAGTATTTCCAAATAAAGAAATTACTGATTTTCTATAGTAGACTTCTATATTTCTGTGAGTAAAGAAGTAATTCTAGGAAAATTATAAAATTGTTAATTTGCTTTAGCACTTTCAATTATTCATTAATGCTTAGGGCTGTTGTATACTTTCTCTTCCCTGTTTTCTTTTGCTTTGATTTGTGGATACCTCTTGGAAAGAAAAAACAAGACATCACTTCTTCTGACTTGAAAATCTTTTTCTCCTTTTCACCAAGTGCTCAGTAATAAATAAATCTCAGATAATTTTGACTATGATCAGCATCAATAAGTTTCCATTCCTTTTTAATCACTTAAGTACAAGAATAGTGCTCAGTGTATGCAAAAATCTTGATAGTGCAGCAGTCAAACTTTGGTCTTTTGGGTAATGCTGTTTCTGAACTGTTAGGAGCTACATCTTAACAAGACACTCACCTGTATCTTAGGTGCTGTGGTTGGTAACTGGCAAATGGGACCCAGAGTCTGTGTAGATGTAACTGAGGAATCAGAGCTATCTGAAATAGAAGTATAAAATGCACAGTGGTAATAACCACAAAATCTTCAGAGAAATCAGGTGTGAGTGTGATTCTCTAAGTTATTTTCTGTATTATCTTCATATTTAAACTTTTTCCTAAGAAAATGGATAATTGCCGAATTCTTGATGTTTAATTTTGTTTGGTTTTACACAAAAATGATAACATTAAATGTTTCTCCTTTGGGGACACATTCCCAGATTAAGATTTTTGCAATTCTAGCTGTGTTAAAAATAATTAAAATAAAAATAATTAAAACACTTTTAATCTTGTGTTCTTTACTTTTATGCCCATCATATAGTTTTCTCAGTTGGCTTAGAACAGTTTAGATAAAGTAAGTTTCTCAATTACATTCTCTTTAGTATTCACTTTTACTTTCTATGTCCGATGTATTAATTACTGATTTTGTTTGTTTTCACAAAATCTGTACTGATCAGAATATGAAAGAAAGGGAAATATCAACAATAATAACATGTTTTGTAAAAAAATAGAGATTACTACTTCATTAATTTTTACAGAGATACTAGTCATTTCAAAATACCAAATTTGGCTCCTTGGTTGTGTTAAATTAATTCTGAGGTAAAAAATACTTGCTGGTATGTTGACTTGCTCATCATCACCTTCACTTCAAAAATATCTATAAGGATAATTTGGTGTGGTACCTTTGTTGTTGCCTTCTCAGGACATCCAGATTTGTTTCTACTAATGCGTCTCATTTCATACTATCTCATCTTTTCTCCCATCTCCTTAAGACACTGAATTACCTGTATTGCATGAAGTGCAGAGCTCTTACCAGTATTTCTTTGTTAAATTAATGTTGGAGTTATCAGGTTATGCTAAGCTTTTGGTGGCTAAATGTAAGCAGAAATAAGCTGCATACCTGAGAGCCAGTTTTAGTTTTTACTGGAACGTGTTGCTAGTCTCTCTGATGACAGCTTCCCATCCAGGCCTACAGCTAGGATGGAGGCACGCACTGTCACCCTTTGAATATTTACCTTGTTATGACTTAGTTATTTTTATGTCATTCTTCATAATTTTTATGTAAAATGCAGTTAAAAGTGTTTATTCACATCCATAAAATCCCAAACTCCACTAATCCATTTGATTTTTTTTTTTAATTAAGAAAAGAAAAATAGAATATGTCCTAAATATTTCTATTATATCAGAAAGGTCTCTCTCTGTGTCTTCACATCAAGCTCATTTATTCTCTTTTTCTAACTGGTCAGGAAAGACTAAACTGGTGGTAATAACAACAGCAAAGCCAAATATTCCTTCAGTACCTTATGGACACACAAAAATATTTAGCAGGTTCTTCAGTTTGTTACCCAGCAGAAATGGGCACAAGGCCTCATACCAGTGGGTGGAGAAAGTTCTTGAGGGCACTGGAGCTGGGATTAACAGGCAGGCTCTTCAAGGAGGCTGGCTGTGATGTGCAGAAGTTGTGCTATGGCTTTTGAAGGATGACCAGCGTGGCTCTCTGGAAAAAGTCACTTGACCAGCTTTCAGAAGTTTTTCTGACAGTAAAAATTCAAATCATTTACCTTGCTTTGGTATTGAATGATAAAGATAAATTTTCTCCTTTAATCAGGGTTGAATGAAAAAGCATTTTTCATTCTGAAAATTCTGAATTTTGGACTGAACAGTTCCTGTAAAAGTCATGACATCAGGGAATGTGGTACAATGATTATGAGGCTTTGTCACCCAGGGTCTGGAAATGAAAGCTGGTTTACTGAAGTAGTAATGGAGCATACATGTTAGACCAGATTTCACAGTCTGCTTCTCTGAGTCTGAAGCTGGGTGAGACCATTTAAACCCTAACTGATAGATAATTTAATAGGGATAGACTAAGCATATTTTTAAGGTGAGAGATGAGTGGCTGAAAAGAGTAGTCATCACAGGATTAACCCCATGGGGAGAAAACATTAAAAAACAATGCCCTAGCTTTTGAGTACAGAGTATAGGAGGCAGTTCAAGAGGATCTGATCTAGGGTTCCTAGAAATTCTAGTGAAATATACTGAATGAGAACTGCCTGTCTTGGTAGTTGAAAAAATTAGAATACTTTGTTCCAAGTGTCATGAAGTGCAAAAACTAAAAGGGGATGTTTCCTACATAGGCTGTGAATATATATAGTAATGTCATACATGTTCATAGCTAAGGTGAAAACAAATTCTCAAACAATTCAACATAAGTTGTATCTTTTAGTTTGGGAGAAGTACTGTTGGATGCTTTGGTTGACTCAGGGTCAGATTTAAGCAGGAAGACAAACTCTTGACTCTGAAAATTGAAAGTTAATTCATAGTTCTGTCTGCTTAAGGAGAAATGCAGGTGTACATGTTACAAAAAGTTAGGGGTGCACAGCTAAGAATACAGTTTGGAGGTTAGAATTACCAGTTATCCTCATTATCTCATTTTTAAGATGAACAGGTATGAACCATTACACCATATGCAGAAAAGCATGATGCAGTAATAAATGGAAAGACCAGTGAGACTGAAAATCCCAGCCTGAGATCTATGAAAAGATCCAATAAAAAGCCCTTTTTGTGGTGACTTGTAGATTTTGTGAGGGTGAATAAAAGCCAGTAAGCAAGAACAAGAGGAAGGAAAAACTTTTTGCCAGAAAAAAAAGGTTTGAATAACTTGACAGGAAGAGGATAGAGAGTGGCATCTTTATTCAAGCAAGAGGTCCCTCTCTCCTGGAGGCTAGATGGAACTGTTAAGTCCATAAAGGTGATTAAACAATCTTTTATAAAGAAATAAACTGGCCAGAAACTTGGTGAGGAAACTAGAGACCCTTGTTGTCAGCATCATAAAGGGAAATGGAGTTGAAGAATGGATAGAGAATCTGTGTAAGAAACCAGTGGCTTCAGCACAGATCCAGACAGAGAAAGAGATCTTGTGAGGTGACTTGTGGTACACTGAAGGATAGAAACAGTCTGTTCATGATCAGGACTGAATAGGTTGCTAAACTGAAGAATCAGCATGCCTGGTTCTTGCAGGGACACACATCGTGTGTGATGTGGCTGGAGAGCTGAGTCACCCATTTGCAGACCTGGATTCTGTCTTCTCACAGGAGAAAAGGCTGCCAGGTGGTAAGACTACGACACATAAACAGAACAAATGTCACAGCTAAATACAAGGTGTGACTTTTGTTTTACTAACATGCATGCTACTAAATGCCGCAAAATTTACATGTGTAATGATGAAGTTATACATTACAGGCGTATTTTATCACTGCGCTATTTGCACCTACTCTCATAGCACCTCATTACCTTATGTTCTATAGAGACAGTACAGTCCCCTATCATATTGCCATTCGGTTCAGTGCTGATACGTGCTGTATTAAACACACAGATAAGACTTCTTTGACATAACAATTCATAATGAGTTTGGATCACATTCAGAATGATTATGTTGTGCCTTGTTTTCTTAACCTCAAAAGAAGCCCGCTTGCTCTTCTTTTCTGCTGCTAACGTGATTATTGTACTTTCAATTAAAGTGATGGTAAAAATGATTACTGTGGATTTTGAATAGCAAGACATTTTGAATGACCAAAAATCTCTTGAAATATGAAATTTGTCTTCATCAGTATTTGCTGTTGGACACATAATAATATATTTCTGAAGTGCAGATGTATGAATCTTTAAAGTCAGTCATCTTTATGTACAGACTTGTGCTTTTGATAAACACATTAAATGCTGTTACCCAAAGCATTAACAGATATGCTGATACTTTTACTTTCTTTTTGCTTTGATATAGTAGCAATATCATAACTTCCTAATTCTACTAACATTAGCCTTCCACTAAATTACTCTTACATCCCAACTGTTTCTAGATTTTCCATGAATTTGACTGTTGCATGACACTGGGAAAGGCAATGGTAATAACTTGATATTTCTTTAGCATTGTACCTTAAAACTGCACCAAGTTCAGTGATGTTTCATCTAAAGCTGAATGAGGATTTCTCGGATATATAAAAGGACATTTGGAAATTCCTTTAATGGAATGGCAAGATTGTTTCCTTATCACAGTGCAGAAAGTTTAAAAAAGGGGGAATATGCTTTTTTTAAAAATGTTTATTTCAAATTTTATAGATACAGATGTTAGAGTTTTGAATCAGTTTTTACTAAAAAAATGTTTAGTCTGCAAATGTTTGCTTGGTACTTTTTTATCTTAACTTAAATGTTTTTCATTTTAAAACAAATCAACATGTTCCTATAAGCATTTTCTTTTTTTATAGAAAAGCATTTTCCATCTGAGGAATGATATATCAGAAAATCCATGTCCAGTTCTAATAGCTAGTCATGATATGTTGTTTCATTAGATACTGAGAATATTACTGATGACATAATCTACAAAATGGCATATTTCAGAAAAGATTGTTATGGAAGTATGATAATATACTGCTGAAAGCTGAATTAAGAAATAGGGAAAACAAACTTAGATCCAGGGGGCCGTTTATCATGATGGTATTAGGTAAAATCCAGTGGGTGTCTTTTATCATTTACTATTAATCTATTTAGGTTATCTTGTCTTCTAGTGATTCTTGTTAGTCTTGCTGCACTAATACCTTCAGAGCAGTTTCCATCTTTTACTTTCAAAAAATACTGTTAATCAGTATTAATGTTACGGAAGAGCTTTGTTGCAGCACATCCATGTAAACTCAAGAGCTACATTTGAAGATATATGACGAAAGGGGATTTTTTTAAAAGCTAGAGAGCTGTTGCTCCCTTTAGGCTATTTTGTGTGTGGGGGGGGTAAGGATAGCAAATAGTCTGGCTATAAAATTGTCTTTAATTAATTGACTCAATGGCTTCCAACAGCGTGCTACACTGGTATGTGGGACTCCCATGTTAGAAGATAGACTTTTGAATCTTACCCCATGCTCCTGGATAGTCTTAGGGTATCGACTTACATGCTGTCCTGTGGGAAGTGCTGGTAGTATTACCCAAATAACCATCCCACTGATTTTATTGGCTCATAGGGAAGTCATGTACCTTCCCTTCTGAGGAATATGCATAGCTAGAGGTTGGGTGCCGTGACAGTAATAATACTCTGAGTGAAAATCAAGGGGATGTAAAAGTGGAAGGTTAATAGAAATTTTAAAGGATAGTTTTATGTTTCTTCATTGTAAACCAAGCCATACACATAATCAAAAGCAAATTAACCCTTGATGTATTTTAAATACCATCAATGAGAACTATTGTAATGGCCTAAAAATTATTTTTACAAAATTAAATCAATTATTAATTATTCTTTCTACAACCACAAAGCTCTTTCTAAGATCGCAAACCAGTTTTGATTGTAATTTCTTCACTCATAGTATTTCAAATGTACTTTATTTTTGCCAAGGGTGCTGTTCTAATTTGGAAGAAATTCTTTTCTGCATTTTCTATTATGGATGTGGCAATTAAAAAAAAGTTTCTCACAATTTGTTTTCACATAATGTAAAATCTAGTGCAATTCTGAAACATGCATAATGAAAAATCATAATTAATGCCTGAAAGCGCAACTACATGGAATAGTAAGAGGATGTGTGTAGGCTTGGGAGCTGAAGAATTAAGTGAAAAATTTCAGACAGGGGACATTACTTTTGTTAAGATACAGTTTTCAGTCCTAGAATTCTTTTCAAATCTTTCCTTATGTCTTCTTCCCCCCCGCCCCCCTAATGACACAAATTTAAAAATATGGTAATACGCGCTGGGTCGTACTTGTTTTAGAATGTCTTAAGTGTCTGTGCTGCTTTATTTTCTTAAGATGAAGTAAGCATTTGTAGTTATATGGCCATAAGTTCATTAAATGACTTCTAAAATTTTCAGTTGGAGTAACTAAAAAACATCACACAACATTAAGTATACAAACCCTTACCAGTTAACAAAATGTTGGCCTGTTTTTGTTGTCCTGCAATCTGGATGTCTCCATTGATAAAATACTGCGCCCGTTGTTAAGCAACCCACAAGGCATGCCACATCTCCAATGCAGTGAAAGCAAATGCTGAGCCTTCTATTTAGGTACAGTTCCTTCTTGCCTTTTAATTTTACTGGTGCCTTAGAACTACTGCTGTGGTAGCCTCCACCTGGTTTGAGGGCAAGATACTGGTCTTTTGAATACTCTGGGCAATTACATATGAGAATTTTACCTCATGCACTTGCATGAAGAAGAATCAGCATGTACTCTTAGGGGACTTTTGGAACATGGTTAGTCTTTCTCTCTGGGTTTAGTTAAGTGTGAGGACATTCGGGTGACTGGTTTGTGGTGATAGAATGTTGTCAATGTAAGGAAGCCATAAGATAGCCTTTAATGGTACATGAATGTAGTAAATTATGGCAAATATAAAATTCTCCTTTGTTGTATGAAATCTGAGGTATGCCCTTCATGAAGTGTATGTGAACTGCAGTATTGAGAAGGTAATATTTACTACTGAACATGATGGAGCTAGGCTGTGAAGCTTCTTTGTCAACTTCCTGTTTCTTATTCTAGCTCTAAAGTTAATGAATTTTCTCCTCCAGATTTGGAGTTTAAGATTATGATGGAACTAGAGTTACTTTATCTGCTTCCAAAGCCACTGTCAGTTCAGCTGCAGCTTGTGCATACTTGAAATGTTTGATACCAAATTCCTTGAATAAGTCCATTGCATGAAGTTGCTACCAACTTTACTATATATTTATAATTTAGATTGTGGTTTTGGACATATGTACAATACTATCTGTCACTGCATTACTTTATATCCTGCTTTTGGGGTTTTTTTTGTGTTGGTTGGTTGTTGGTTTTTTGTTGTTGTTTGTTTGTTTGTTTGTTTTTAT